>NC_136925.1:44461382-49498927 GCF_949752795.1 Hyperoodon ampullatus | reverse complement strand
TAATTATTTGTACTAAAATGATGCTAAAACCAGAAGTTGATCTTAATTGAACTACATCAATATGGACATTTGAAAACATAATCAGGTAGAATTTCTACATACTAAGCATATCAATGAAAATATATCTTCTCTACATATATATTTATATTTATATATACCCCCCAAATATCCTGAAGTATATATAAAGACAAAAAAGAGAAAGTATAACCAATTTTTCAATATGACATGCTTCTATGTTGGAATAAAGTGGTCATATATCCATTCAAACACTAACTGATTTCATATTATATATAAGACATACATAGGTGGAGGTTAATTAAAGAGTAACAAGACATAGTCCTTGATCTCAAGGAGTTTAAAGTCTAAGCAGAGATAAATTATTAATGCAAGCAGTAGTTGTAGAGTGTGGTTTAGCTATAGAAATTCAGAGGAAGGAGAGAATACTTTAACTTTCAGTGACTGAAGGTAGAGTGAAATTTCAATTGTATATTCAGTGGAAAGTACCAATTGTAAAGGTAGTTGGGAATGCCAATAGATATGCAGGGTAGGAATTAAACTGGGAGTCACATATAATGGTCATTTTTGCATAAGTAAATGAGTCATAATGGATATTATCTTCAAGAGAACAGAGTAGCAAAGGAACATAAGACCAAAGATGAAGCTTTTCAGAATACCTACAAAGAGACCATAGAAAGAAAAGGAAAGGGAAAGAAAACAGAAGAATTAGTCTAAGGAAGAATAAAACATGGCAAAGGGCCATGTTCCAGAAGAGTTGTGACAGAGTTTTGAGTTTAAAGGCAAGAAAAAGGCAACATAAACCCACACACCCACACACACGTGTTTTTTGTTTGTTTTTTTAAATGCAGTGAGCCTCCTCTGAGCCAGCATAGTACAAGGCATAGGGGGAAAGCACAGGAAGGATAAAATGGTGCTTCCACATTCAAACGGCTGACAGTTTAGTTCAGGAGATCTGTAAAGCTAATGCCAAGCAATACAAGCTACCATATAATTTAATACTAAATTACCTATAGTTACTACAAGTGCTACGGAAGTATGGAGGAGAAGATTAATGAAGGTTAGTGTACTCAGGTAACATCTATTAGTTAAGATTAGTTGTTTTCTTCAGTGTCTAGGAGAAAACTGAAAAACTGAAGAGCTTAAAGTAATAGAAACATTCATCATAAGGAAAAGTCTATTTAGACAAGCAAGGGTTTGTTAAACAGCATGAATTTTTATAAAAATCTTTTAAATTATCAAGTTTCTCTTCTGGTTACAAAATGGCTGGAAAATGCATTCATAATGTCCTGTACTATCCTTCCATGAAAAAAGGAAAGACATGAGAGACATATTTCTTGAGTAAAAGACAGAGGAATCTTTCCAGAAGATTATCAGAGAAGTTCTTCCACCTCATTGGCCATGCACATGTCATCCTAGAAACAAGGGAGCCTGTGACAGTGAATATCTGGTAAAGAGGATGCCATTCTTGGCTTCCACAAATTATAACCATCCCCTGAGGATGCAGGAGGGCCCTATTTTCCCAGACATTAGGCAAGATCTGCAGGGTTATCTAAACATAAAATGAGGCATCTATTAGTAAGGAAGAAAAGGTGATCTTTGGGAAAGATGTGAATGCTGTTTCTTCATTTTAGAAATAGACTTTTTTATCATGTCCTATAAAAAAAGTAACTGTATTTTAATAAGAATCTCTTAATAATATTCAATACAAAAGCATCTATAATTTTTATTCAATATTTACAAAACATAATTCATGTTATATGGTAATTATAAACTTTATAAAAGGGAAATTGACCTATTTTAAGGGAAGATGAACATCTGCTTAGAAATAAAAACCCAAAAGGTCCAGCAAAATAGAACAATCATTTCAAATTTTATTTTTGTAAATGAAACTAAGTTGAAAAGTAGATTTTTTTTTGGAAAAAGACTAAAACTACCAATGGTATAGTTTTCCCAACAGAAAAATATTAAGCAGAGACAGGTTGCCAGTCCAAATGGCATTAATTCAACTGAATAAAAATACTGTACACAATGAAAATCCTCAGTAATTCAAAGTAAAGGAGAATCAGTCAAAAAGAATAAAGTTGTTAAATTTCTGGCAATTTTTAAGACTTTTGACTCTTGGGACTTTTTTTTTTTTTTTTTTTTTTTTTTGCGGTATACGGGCCTCTCACTGCTGTGGCCTCTCCCGTTGCGGAGCACAGGCTCCGGACGCGCAGGCTCAGCGGCCATGGCTCACGGGCCTAGCCGCTCCGCGGCATGTAGGATCTTCCCGGACCGGGGCACGAACCCGTGTCCCCTGCATCGGCAGGCGGACTCTCAACCACTGCGCCACCAGGGAAGCCCTCTTGTGACTTTTATAATAGAAGAGTAAAGCATAATAATTTTGTAGACCTTTTTTTTTTTAACTGTTTCCCATTGAGCCATTCTGGTATTTGCTGAAGGACTAGCACTGCATTTATTATTAATTTGTCTCCATGGCTCAAGGGGTAAGCCTGCAGAGCCTGGAACTAAGTCTAGAGAGAGAACAATAAATAATAAATAACAACAATAATAATTTGCATTTCTTCAACATCCTTCAGCTGTGGAAGCCAAAGTGGTTCACAAACATTAATTAAGCTTCACAAGATTCCAGCAAGGGAGGCAGATAATGTTGTCCAGATGGGAAAAATAAAGAACTGAAAAGTTAAGTAACTAGGTGAAGGTCACACGTAAGTTAATAACAGATATAGGAGTATTTCCCATGGTTTCTCACATCTCGAATCCACTTTCCAACTTCCCTAAGTTTTGATTGTATATATATATGTGTATATATATATATATATATATATATATTTTTTTTTTTTTTTTCAAATATGGAGAGTTACACTTTGAAGGAAAAAATTTCTCTAAACCTATGTGGCTGTTGAAATCACTGAGCTACAAATTTTGGGACTTATTCTCGAAATTGTATTTTGTTTATAATGTGCTGTGTACCTGTTTCCACGGCTACTGAGATGTATAATACCTTTATTCCTTACTCTGTAGGTGGTTAACTCTGAACTGGGAAGGAAACTAACTCTAGGAAAGGATTGATCACGTTTGCTATGTTACTGTTGCCAATAAGTTCAGCAGTTGTAAAGGTGCTGAAACTGACAACTAAGTTAACCTTAAAAAATCCAAAGAGATATTGAATAATCTGAATATTCACTTATCTGCTGACTCTGCCACTGTATCAACCGACAACATAGCTTTTATGCTTTGTACGTTTCATATTCAGGCATTAATCTTCTGAATTGGTTGCATGAATCCATTCATTTATTTCAGAATACCACTTATTTGGGGTGGAAGGAGTTCTTCTAATTGTCAGATTTTTTTTTAATTCTTGTATCTTGGGTACTGGGATTCATCTTTAAACGAGAAATTAGTATGCTTAAATGTAAGAAACTATGGCTCAGGAAGTAAGAAATGTGGGTATTTTTCATGATTCAATCTGCCCTTGCTGATACATTCGATGTTAAATAACAACACATTTATAACAAGAAACTCTAAAAACTTCAGATAGTTAAGGTCCTTTATGTTTTAGTGTTTTATAGGTAATCTAGCTAGTGAGTTAACTTAGCTAGAACATGATTACTATATGGGCCAATTCTATTCTATAACCAAGATCCCCGTAAGCACATCCATTTACGTGAGACATTTATTGCTGAGAGAGGCTAAGTGCATGAGGGGCTTTGATCAGGCATTTCTCACAATTGTGCAAACATAATTTGAGTCAGCCTAGACATCTTCCTATATCTGAAATGTCTCTATATTCTTCAAGGTAGAAAGTCGTGATCACAGATAAAGAAAATGTACATTTTTTAAAAGGTTTTTTCTCCCAAGGACAAAGGTTTCGGAATTAAGTGGGGTTTGGGAAAACTGATAATGTTTGTTATTAAGGGTAGAGGGAAGAGTATGCAAAATCAAGGACAGTGAAATGGGTAAGAGAACAGCAGATAGTTTAAAGAAGCAAAAGTAAAGGAAGTCAGCAAAAAGAAGTTAGTTCAAATCAGCTCCCACAGGCCATATCTACTGTTTTCATCTCTTTTGCTAATGCTGGAATCTCAAAGTAAATTTCAGAAGAAAAGTACCTTTTGAGATTTAAATCACTTTTTTTCCTTCAAATATATACTAAAGTAAAAAATTAATTTGAATTTAAAAAAGAAAATACATGAGTAAATTATAAATGTCTTTTTTTTTTTTTGCTCAAAGATTTTGACTGGGGACAGCATACCTGAAATTATATGTTCGACTCATTCTTGTTAATGGAGGCAAATACGTGACAGAATTCTCTAGATACTTTCCCTGATACTAAACAAGGAAACAGAACAATATTCTCATAATGCCTACATTTACACATACAAATATTCTCACAGTTTTAGCAATTAATGCATATCTAATTAAGAAGACTGAAATGTCAAAATAAACACTTGTCAAATGAGATTGTGCAATATTTATAGAAACATTTTGCATTATTCTAAAAGATGTCATAATATTTTCTAAATGGGTTTTAGCACTACTGTGCCTAATATTTCCCAGAAAATAACTATCTAATTTCTGTAGACATCACTGAATGTAAGTTATCAAGGAATATTCCATTTATATGGGGGTATTTCCCACCGAGTGACAGCATGTAATGTCAGTGATCTAACTTAGGCTCTAGTTTGAAAGTTATTACCATTTTTATTCCAGGGCAAACCCTTGCATACGTGTTTCAACAGTGAAAACCTTTGACTTAGTTAGAATGTATTTGGTCATGCATTGTCACACACGTAACTTAAATTGGTAAACTAATCAGATGTTGAAATTCAGGAAATTCTGCACAATGAAGTACACTACTCTTAATGTATTTACAACATTTGATGATAGATAATATATAGATAGGCAGATAAATATAAATGCATATACCATAAATAACATAAATACAAATTTATATAATAAAGAGGCAAATTTTTGAAAAGTGAAAGGGAGATGTAGCCTGAAGAAGTCAGTGGCTCTAAAATTCAGTTTTTAGAATGTATTTCTCTCATTTTAATGTTGAGAAAGGTTAAGTGCAACATTATATATCTAAAATTTTCATGGAACTTATCAGATATATGTGTACACCTGTTAATTGAACCCACTCAGTGGATTTCACTTTTTTTCCTGTGTTTATGCCTCAAACTCTAAATGTTAGGGCTGTTTTTCTGGCCATCTGAAAGCGAGTCTTCTCCCTTGGTCACAGTGGTCTCACATCAGTGACCACAGCAGCTCTCCACTGATGTGATCTCCACTCAGCTCTTTTTTACAGTTCACCGTGTCCAATTAACAGCACAGCAAGCATGAAAATATTCATGCTGGGGTAGTCTCCTCAAAATCCATTCCTTTTTTTTTTTTTTTACTATTTAGAATTTGGAATCCAATTGCCTTAAATGTTTTTGCATCATCTTTGACAAAATCACTGACTGCTTTCCTAGGGATATACAAATCAACATGATATCTTGTTTTTAAATAATAAAAGAATCTATATCCAGGGAAATATTGATTGACTTCTGCAGATAACTTGAGAACAAATTGAATTATCATCAGAATGACAAAAATCTGTTAACATTTAGGTTCTGCTCACTACCTAAGAATGTTTTATCATAATTCATTGTACAGTTGCCTTTTTGTTGCAGCATATAGAAAAGTTAAAATAAGACATTTTTATTGTTTGCAATGCCATTTTATTGAGTCATTCAACAAATATGTATTGATTTATCTCTATTTCCACTGGAAAACTCCTTTACTTTCTGTGTCAGGCATTATTGTGCTTATCTCCAAGCTGATGGATCTCCTTAAGGGAGCCACACTCATATGCACCTGTGTCTTGACCTCAAAGAGATAATGGTTGAAACTTGATGAAAGAAATGAATGTTCAGATTTAGGAAAAGAATTCCTTGCAATAGGATTAAAAATAAATAGATTCACTTCTAGTCTAGTCTGTGGTCTTAACAAAAAGTTTACATCTTATAATCAAATATGAAGGAAATACAAGTTTCTAACAAACAGAAAACATATAGACTACAGCTAACCTCAAAATAATAATAATATTAATTATAGGAATATAGTAACAACAACAATAATAATTGCTAAGAGCAAGTATTTTAGAGTTTGGAAGATACTGGGTTTATATTCCTAAAAGCACTGTGGAAAAATAATTATTGGTCTAACATTATATATGTCACTAAATTATTATTCAAAAATGAAGATAAACTTAAGGTATTTAAATAAGTAAAACAGCAGGCAAATTAATCACAATCCACTAATGAAGAAATAATATAGAATATACTTTAGAGAAAAAAGAACTTAGGAGGAAAGCTGGGATGTAAAAGGGAATGTTGAGCAAAGAAATTGATAAATATTTTAGTAAATTTAAATAAGAATGTTCTGAATAATACAATCATAATTATGACTACTTTTGGAGATATAAAAGCAAAGTGAAATGAGAATATTGATAACGTAAAAGCTAGAAAGGTAACTGAATTAAAGCATTCGAAGACTTCTTGCTACTCTAGAGGAGGGTGGATTACTAAGTGTATATAAATTTTTAAAAATGAAGTATGCAAGTTAAAAAAAATGTGACCATAACTGCTAAAAATATTCAGGTAAAAATTTTAACTTCTAAACCAGAAGTAGGCCAAAAAGGAAAGGAAAAAGGTAAAGATGATGACTTATGAGGGTAAAACACAACATAAGATGGTAGATTATGTAGACAAATTTAACAATTATCATAGCATATCACAGATCATTTACCACTTAAACATCAGATTGAGAGAAAACAATTCACTTGTATGCAATTTATAATAGATATGCCTGAAGCCCAATTAATCCCAAAGATTGATAAATGATTAGAACAAAATCCTTGCCTCCCTCCACTTCTCTTGACTACACTTCTTAGTGCTTCCTTCCTCCACCCTAAGCTCCAGCCACACAGAGCTCCTTTATTTTCCTCAAAGACAACAGACCATACTTTTTTTTTTTAATTTTTATTGGAGTTGATTTACAATGTTGTGTTAATTTCCGGTGTACAGCAAAGTTAATCTGTTATACATATACATATATCCACTCTTTTTTTAGATTCTTTTCCCATATAGGCCATTACAGAGTATTAAGTAGAGTTCCCTGTGCTATACAGTAGGTTAATATTAGTTATCTATTTGATATATATTAGTGTGTATATGTCAATCCCAATTTCCCAATTTATCCTTACCCCCCTTATCCCCGGTCACCATAAGTTTGTTTTCTACATCCGTGACTCTACTTCTGTTTTGTAAATAAGTTCATTTGTACCATTTTTTTAGGATTCCACGTATAAGCGATATCATATATTTGTCTTTCTCTGTCTGAGTTACTTCACTCAGTATGACAATCTCTAGGTCCATCCATGTTGCTGCAAATGGCATTTTTTTGTTCTTTTTATGGTTGAGCAATATTCCATTGTATATATGTACCACATCTTCTTTATCCGTTCCTCTGTTGATTGACATTTAGGTTGCTTCCATGTCTTGGCTATTGTAAACAGTGCTGCAATGAACATTGGGGTGCACGTATCTTTTTAAATTATGGTTTTCTCCGGTTATATGCTCAGGAGTGGGATTGCTGGGTCATATGGTAGTCTTTTTAAGTTCTTTCATTTGCTTTCCTCTCTGCCTGGAATGTTCTTTCTCCAGAACCTTCTTAACATTGAGTATCAGCTCAAATGTCACTTCCTCAGAGAGACTTTCCCTGATCCATCCTAACTGGAGTGGATTCCCTGGCATGAGGTACTCTTTATTTTCTTTATAGAACTTATTAGAATCTGTAATCTTCTTAAATATTAACACATTTACTAGTTTATTACTTGTTTTTTCCCAAGTCATTTCCAGGATGGGACTTTGTCTTGTTCATTGCTGTGCTGAGTACCCATAACCTGGTAATCACTAAATATTAGAATATAATTAATGCATATACTACATTCCATTCCATTAAATAATGACTCCCTCCCTTGAATCTAAGAGAGAAATGCCAAGGAAATCACTCAAAGAGGGCATGCAAGAAGGGTCATTATTACCAGGCAGACATTTGTGTAAATACTGGGATTTATATCCAAGCTTTATTGAGATATAATTGACATATAACATATATAATTTGAAGGCGTACAATGTAATGATTTGATTCATGTATATATTGCAAAATGATTACCACAATAGTTTTTTGTGTGTGGTGATAACATTTAAGATAAGCTCTCAGCACTGTCAAGTATATAATATAGTATTGTTAACTATAGTCACTATACTATATATTAGGCCCACAAATTTATTCATCTTATAACGAAGTTTATATACTTTGACCAACATCTCCCCATTTCTCCCACACCTCAGCCTCTGGTAAAGACCATTCTACTCTCTATTTCTATGAGTTTGGCTTTTTTAGATTCCACATATAAATGAGAACATAGAGTATTGGTCTTTCGGTCTGATGACTCATTTCACTTAGCAAAGTGCCCACAGGGTCCTTCCATGTTGTCAAAACGGGCAGGATTTTCTTCCTTTTATGGTTGAATAATCTTCCATTGTTTATATGTGTATAATCTCTTACGAATATAAAAAATTCTGTTCCTCTGCCTTACTCAGTGTCTCCAGTTTTTCAGTAGACATGTCTTGGACATAACTATCCCTGTTTTCCCCTCTTTTCATTATCCTCCTCTAGAGAGGAGCATAGTTTGCTTCTGTGGTAAAATCTCATTTCTTATTTTAATCAGTTCAATGATTATGTATAGTTGGCTTAAATGTCCCATTCTTCTCAGGGAAAATAATAATATACTGAACACTTTCTTTCCTTTTAGAATGTAAGACACACCCAATCCTATTTCCCTGAAAATGATTAATAACAACTTTGTAGCATTTCGTTTGAAGCATCCAGCCTGGAGGAAATCATTATGAACTATTTAACTATTCAGTACATAGTTTTCTTTTTCCAGTTCCTGTTCATGAAGTTTCAGTTTCAATTTTTCTTCCCTAAGTCACAATGCACAACTCCTTTCTGGCTTGTTTATCTGCTTTCCCATTCTTCTCTTAAATACCTTCTGCTTTTACTATTTTTCTCAATTTCTAGCCAATCAAAATCTGTTTTTCTCCATTGTATATTCTTGCCTCCTTTATCAAAAATAAGGTGACCATATGTGCGTGGGTTTATCTCTGGGCTTTCTATCCTGTTCCATTGATCTATATTTCTATTTTTGTGCCAGTACCATACGGTCTTGATTTTTGTAGCTTTGTAGTATAGTCTGAAGTCCGGGAGCCTGATTCCTCCAGCTGTGTTTTTCTTTCTCAAGATTGCTTTGGCTATTCGGGGTCTTTTGTGTTTCCATACACATTGTGAAATTTTTTATTCTAGTTCTGTGAAAAATGCCATTGGTAGTTTGATAGAGATTGCACTGAATCAGTAGATTGCTCAGCCTCTTCAATAAGTGGTGCTGGGAAAACTGGACAACCACATGTAAAAGAATGAAATTAGAACTATAAGCCATTACTTCACTGATGTATGAATGTGAACCAAAAAAAAGTCTGCATTTCCTGGTATATCTTTATTTTTAATTAACATGCATGAGATAGGTTCTTCCTAGAGACAGGAGAATTTATAATTTATAACAATTGGGAAATTTTCTCTTTTCATAGAGAAAACCAACTAAAAGACCCTGTGTCCAATTGGTATGTGATGGTTTATTTGAGTTAGGAGCAATTCATGACATTTTAATATATTGTGCTCATGTCTTAAACTCTGATGTCAGAATAAATGCTAAGTCAGTAACAGAGGCCGTTGCATCAGGATGCTGGCGTCCTTTCACTGATATCTGAACTTTTCCAGACAATGCTTTTGTAAAACCATGTTTAGAGATACTGGGATCACATTATGATAATTATGTCAGCATTGCACTTTTCAGCTGAATGTGAAATGTGTGCTTATACTCCCACATAGATATTCTTTACAGCAAAACAATACAGTTTAATGAATTTTAGTCCCAATTCACAGAAACACTAAATTATAATCAACTAAAATAATATAGAAAAATATAGCATTTTGAAAATGAAAATAGTTTTTAAACAACTGAGGAAATCTTCAGACACAATTACTGAATGAATGCTATGAAAAGAAAGTTGGCATTTATCTCAGTTAGGGCACAGATCTTCCAACTATTTTTTAAAAAAATGTTAGTGACTGCCTTCTCTGGATTAGTGTCAAACTGTGTATTCAAGCATAATGAGAATACAATAAAAAAACCTTAACTATTTTCTGAATAAAGTTTGGAAATGAGCAGATGATATAAATAATACTTACCAAGGAAAACTTTCCATCAACAATATCACTGTCTGAGTTTTCTGCTCATTTCCTGCTAAATAATATTAAGTTGAATGCCCAATAAGAAAATGAGAAATAATGATCTCATAATGCTTAAATCACATAAACCAAATAGAACTTTGTCTTCTGAGTTACGAGTCTTACTATCTTACTATCATTGATCATTTCTCACATACCATTATGAGCACTTAGAGTTTGTGCCATTAAGGTGATTTAAGTTAGGGAGTTCTTCAGTGAGAGAATGCTCAAGCTCATAACAAACTATGCTTTGTACTGTTTTCATACGGATACACAGAAAAGTAAACTATGAAGTGCTATCTGTCTCTCATGATCCTCTTAACTCATCTGTGAATTCATGAGATCCTTTCAAGGGATTCTCCTTTTTATGCTCGCTCTTTAAATGCAAAGTGAATATATTATTGATCCCTTTTCTCCTCTTGTATAATAATCTCTCTACCAATTTCACCCACAAAAAAGCCTTCAGTTACTGTCGGTGTATCTATTTTGCTTGAACCCTCTTCTGAGTAATAGACTTCATTTCTGACCACCTCAGCTTTTTCAGCCCTGTGGCCAGTATGTATCTCAAAATTATGAAGTCAACTTGACCTCATCTTTTTTTTCTCCTCCTACACCACTTAAACCAGTTCCTATTCCTCCCTGTTGTCCTATTTTTAGTGAATGTCACCAACATTCATCCAGTTACTCAATTGTCAACCTGGAAGTTTTTCTGAATCCTTCTTCTCCCTCAGATCCAATTAGTGTCAAATTCTGTGTATTTTGTCTCTTAAATATCTCTAAATCATCTCTCCTTTTTCCTGTGTTCACCACCATTGTCTTGGTGTGTTTTTTTTTTTCTGATGCAGTTTTTTATTCTCTATCACCTGCATTACTGCAATTGAAAGGAAACTGAAACTGTGCCAGCTCATTCATTTATATATCAAATATTCATTGAGCACCTATGCTGTTTCAGATTCTGAACAAAGTCTGAGAATGAAATAAGGAAACCAGGGCTTCCCTGGTGGCGCAGTGGTTGAGAGTCCGCCTGCCGATGCAGGGGACGCGGGTTCGTGCCCCGGTCTGGGAGGATCCCACATGCCGCGGAGCGGCTAGGCCCGTGAGCCATGGCTACTGGGCCTGCGCGTCCAGAGCCTGTGCTCCGCAACGGGAGAGGCCACAGCAGTGAGAAGCCCACGTAATGCAAAAAAAAAAAAAAAAAAAAAAAAAAAAAAAGAAATAAGGAAACCAACCCTGTACCTATTGTGAATACTAGAGTTTTCTATGTGAAAACTTAGTAGGATTTACTGTCCATGCAATATAAGCCAGGCACATTACCGTTTAGGATCACTACTCATCGCAGTGAGCTTCAAAGATAGGCACGATTATTAATCCCTTTCTAAGGGGAGATTAAGTAATGTTCTCTGTTTCAGAGAAAAAATTCAAAACTTGTCTGTCTCCAACGCTTTTTACTTTTCCACTACACCATTCAAGTTAAAATTGCAATGCTTTCTTATGCCTTTGTACATCTGAATAAACCATTCAGGCATCCTGGAATACTTTCATCTCATTGGTCACCTGATGAACTATGATTTGCCTCCAAAGCTCAGCCGATGTGTTATGTGCTCCAATTAGCCTTCCATGATTGCACCAGGAAGATGACACACATTCTTCTAAGTGTGCCCTAGCAACTTGAGCTTATACCTAGAAAAAAACATATCACAATGCCTTACAATTATGTTCCTGTTTGCCTCCCTCTCAATACTGTGTACTCTGAGAAGGCAGAGACATTTACTCATTTAACTATCTGCTAGTATGGAATAGATCCAAAATAAGTTATTTCACAGAGTTTGAGCTAAGAAAGCTGTTCTAAATTGTACATGAGCTCCTTTTGGCCACTCCACTGTGTCTTTCTGATCTCATGTCCTACCTTTCTTGCCTTGGTTCACTCAATCCAGGCATATCAGCCTTCTTTCTCTTCTTCAAACATGCCAAATTCTCTCCTACCTCATTCATGGCAACTGAACTGGGTTTTCTCACTGCCTAGAATATCCTTTCCCCATGTGGGGGGCATGTTTTCTTTTTTTCAATTATTTTTAATTGAAATATACTTTATTTACAATGTTTCAGGTATACAGCAAAGTGATTCAGTTCTGCATATACATATATTCATTCTTTTTCAGATTCTTTTCTCATATAAGTTATCACAGAATATTGAGTAGAGTTCCCTGTGCTATACAGTAGGTCCTTGTTGGTTATCTCCCTTATATATAGTAGTGTGTGTATGTTCATCCCAAGCAAAGCAGTGCTTTTTAAGTATATGTATATGACCTGGAGCTTTGATAGCCTTTAGCTAAAAAATAAAACAAAGCAAACAACAACAAAAAAACCCACCTTTGTAACTCTAAATGCTATAGCATTTACACTTTGCAATCCCCAACTGATACAGTCATGTACAGCCATTGTACTTTTGTTATATTTTTAGCATGTGTCTTATTTACTTCACTAGATTATAAACTCCAGATAGAGAAAATGTGTGGCTTAAACCTCCTTGACAGATGCCCTAAATGCCAACAAATACAGTGACAGCGTACCTCACGCACTGCTCCCAGTTGCTTCCTAACTGTACTTCTGGCAAAATGACTGGGCAGAAGAGTTTATGAATATAGCCTAGGGCTTACAATATGCTTTAGCTCAGGAAAAGTCCATATATTACTGTTTTTAAAGGAAATCTTTATAGCAAAACTATTATCAGTTTAGTTACCATTCTTAACAATTATATATAATTCCCATTTAACCCCATATCCTTCAGTCTTTTCTCTCTTGGTTGTAAACAAATTTTGGTGATCAGTTGTTTGTTTAAAATTATATTTTTAGTTATATAATTATTTAGAGTGGGCATAATTGGGAGTCACTGCATCAGTGTCACAGACCAGTTAGCTTTTTCATTGATCTTTCCGGGAAAGCAAACCCTATTCTGAATGAGCCCCAAACAAACATCTTGCGGCACAAAATTTCCTCCTTTTTGAACAGTGTCTCACCTCATCCTAATGCAGTTGTAGACCTCTAATATTTATAAGGAATGATCACCAACACAGTTCTTCACATCTTAGACAATATTCTGCATTGCTTACTGCAACACAAATTGGTTATTAATAATGATTTTCATGGTGCTCTGTCAACTGGCTTTGTCGGAAAGACTAGAAAGATGAGTTACCACTTGGCAATACCATTTCATTCACCTTCCTATCGTAAGCACTGTGTAGATGAGGCCCATTTTTTTCAGTTCCAAAATTCTGGGTGAGATAAAGGAAGGCTGATGGAGCATCCTTGTAATAAAACAAATACAACACATACATCCTCTATAAGGAATACAGAGGATCTAATGGACTGAAAGCAGAGATGAATAGCCCACATCTATCACTCTATTTCAAACGTATCTTACGGTCCAGTGCAGTGCCATGAGTAGAGACTTCAGTTCAGGAGAGAGAAATGGCAGTGAAAGTACTGGCCCTTTGTCCTTGATAACTCGCCCTGGAGTCGAGTGGCACTCACGTGAGGAGACGTTCCTCTGAAACACAGCACCTTCTCTTTGCAGCCAGAGCTGGAGAGCACTGATCATGCTGGGTTGAAAAGCATTCACACTGGCTGCTCTCTTCACTCTCTCTTGAAAGTGCTATTCGCTTTACTCCACAAGGGATGCATTCCATTGACCTGATTTTTAAAGAAAATGTGAATGGCTAAAAATGCATAAGTGGTAAAAAAAGATTGAGTAAAGCTAACTTGTCTTTTCTGATTTCCAAAGATCTTTTTACTTGGCTTAAAAAAATGCCTTGGAAATCTCTTTTGTTTGTCAAGAGTGGATGCAGCTTTTAAATGTTTCGACACAGCTGTTTCCATCTTCTTTGTTTAAAAAAAGAAAAAGAGTCGTGGAGACCTGACGCAACAGAAGCAACACAGGCGAGAGTTATCACTCCTTGCCTTCTCCCTGTTGTACATGTACACATGTGTGCGCTGGGGAGGCTGATAGAAACATGACATAAAGGTCTAAGTTGCACATAACATACGTAAAAAGACTTCTCTAATTTCTTACCACTACTCAGTTCCTGACAACGGATCTGGAAATTTACATTTTATGGAAGCAGTTTTATGGACATTTAGGCAAAAAATCAGGAGATCTGGAAATATGCTCTACATTTTGTAGTCTTGCTGACCATTCTTTGTATAATGTTGGATCATTTTTAGAAGATATCCTGTACCATAATGACTATTTTCTATCCACAATAAATATCATATATTAAATATATGGAAAAATAGTATCACAAAATAAAAACACAGTAACAACAAATGTTCTATAAACAACAGTGACATGTCAAGAGTGGGGCCATGAGGCTGGTCCACCCCAAGTGTGAGCAGTAAGGGGATGGACTGAATGCAGAGAATTTTAAAACAATAATAAAACTGACTAAAAGCAGTATTTGAACATTATTAGCATTCACAAACAGTTCGAAGCAATATCATTGATGAAATTCATGTCTTTCCCGGGTTTTGTGGTTGATAGTGGTCTAAGTTCTAAACAGTTGCCAACACCCAGAATAGCCTGCTCCCGCTGCCCAGCCCCACTCCTGAGAAAACCCTGCTGAACCACTAAAAAAGGATTAAGTTATTAAGGCTACTATTACTTTTCAACTTTCAAACTTGAGTTATCAAGGTCTGTGCTTTTCAAACTTTAATGTGCATGTAATTATCTGTTGTTTTAATAGGCAATTTCTAATTTAGTTGGACTGGGTGGGAACAAGATTCCGTATTTCTAACAAGCTTACTGTTGATATTGCTGCTTCTAGTCCATGGACCAGTTTGAGTAGTCAGGGTGTGGAAAACATTCACTAGGAACATTAGTGGAGCAACCATTTAAAAGTTTCAATAAAGCAATGAAAAAAAAAGTACCAATATCCTCACAGTTCCTTACCTTTTTGAATGAAAATGTATGCTATCTTATTACTTGTTCTTTCAAAACCAGCATGCTAATCTAATATTTTGCATTTGATTGCATTGATACATGAGGTTTTTCTTTTTTTCCAGCTTATATATATATTTTTATATATGAGGGAGAGAGACAGAGACAGGGAAACAGATTTAAGATTTAATATCTTGGCAAATTCCAGGTATACAACACTGTACTGTTAATTATAGTCACCATGTTGTACATTAGATTCCCAGAAGGCATTCTTGTTATTACTGAGGGTGTGTACCCTTTGTGTGTTATATGTATTATATACTATACTCTTACAATAAAGTAAGGTAGAAAAAAGAAAGTGTTATTAAGAAAATCATAAGGAAGAAAAAATACATTTATAGTACTGCACTGTTTATCAATACCATAAATTTATGTCATCTGTTTATAAGATGAATCATCTGTCAGTACCTATATTGATGTTACCCTTATATGACACAAAACACTGTAGATGTTATACATATTACTAACACTAGACATCAAAAATGAAAGATAATGTGAAAAAGAAATTAATATTTATTTACAGATATAACAATTCATGCACTGATAATGAAGAAACAGCAATATAATTGCTTTATGGTATCTTAGTGTAATCAATAGGATTGTTTCATGGTAACCTATACACTAATGAATGAATCATTATAAAGTTTTATGGGATTCAGTAGTAGAGTCATATTCATAATACAGTATTGGAAACATTGTTGGATTAAAAAAAAAAAAACTTAACCTGTGATGATAGGCTGATACAGTTTCTCCAATGATGAGAGAGAAAGAGGAATACTATACAGTCATGTAATTCTTTGAAAGCAAAGCTATAAAACAGTAAGAAAACTAACACATTATTAATTTTATATTAATGTCACTCATGCCTATGTAAGTACAGGCTGTCCACCTTAATAAATGTCTTGTGCAGAATGTTTTACACGTATATTTTTGTATCTTGAAAAGAAATCCACAAGTAAGTGGACCTGCACAGTTCAAAATTGTGGTGTTCAAAGGTCAACTGTAAATAGTAACATGATCAAATACACATTTGAGCAGGACCACTCTGGCTGCTCTTTAGTATGGATTGTTGGGGAGTAGGGAGGTCCAGGAGGAGGTTATTACAATGCTCCTGGCAAAAGAAACCTCTGAAGAGGATTCTGATATTGTTGCTATTCTGAGAATACTTCCTTTTTTTACTAATGTTTCCAAAAGTAAAGATATTTGCAAGTTCTACATTTTTTTTTTTTTTGGTCACCCCAAGTAAGAGACGTAATTGAAAGACAAATCTTCATGTGTCTCACCTCTACCAATGAGAAAAGAAAATCAAATTTAGGAATGTTTCTCTAATGAAGGAAACTATATATTGGTGCTATTAAAAGAGTAACATTGTATTAAATATGCAACTTTTATTTATTTTTTATATGTCTTTATTGGAGTATAACTGTTTACAATGTTGTGTTAGTTTCTACTGTATAACATAGTGAATCATCTATATGTATAGGGATATCCCCATATCCCCTCCCTCTTGAGCCTACCTCCCACCCTCCCTATCCCACCCCTCTAGGTCATCACAAAGCATCGAGCTGATCTCCCTGTGCTATGGAGCAGCTTCCCACTAGCTGTCTATTTTACATGTGGTAGTGTGTATATGTCAGTGTTACTCTCTCACTTCATCCCAGCTTCCCCTTCCCCCGCTCGTTCCTCAAGTCCGTTCGCTATGCCTGTGTCTTTATTTCTGCCCTGCCACTAGGTTCATCAGTACCGTTTGCAACAAGTAACATTTGCAACAAATAATGAATGTTTCTATGGGATATTAATTTAAAAAGCATTTTGAGTATTCTTCTGTAGGATTTAAAAAGCTATTTATATAGCAAAAGCCAGGTTTAAAATCTCTACCTCTGTTATAATATGGAAGCCATGTCTGCTCTTTGTACCTTAGTCTGGTCTGCAGCACAGAGAAAAATGACATTTGGGCTATCTATACTTTTGTGCGAAGATGTAGTATTGTCAAAATAAAATAGATGCAAATTTACTTTGGGAAGTTAATAAGCTGAATTTACATGTAGACTATTGATAAAATTAATTAATAATATATGATTAAATCAATCTAAATTACCATTCATTTTTCCATTTAGTATATTTTTCAACCATTATTGAGAATCTGCTATATGCTGGCCATTGCACTGGGTATATGGGAATAAAACTAAATCAATAATTTATCCAGAGAACTAGCTGGTAAAGATAGCAAACATATTCATAATACAGCAATTATGGCAGTAGTAATATTAAGCCTGGAGTGCGGACAGATCATGTGGTAGTAATATCTAACCAAAGTACAGCATTAAGGAAGACTCCTCTGACTTGAAAAATATAGGATCTAGTCTGAGCAATAAATAAGGATAAGGTATAAGAGAGTGAAAACCAGGGCATTCCAGGTTGAGCAAGCAACATGTATAAGGCACAAAAACACGTGAGGCCACAGTAGCACACTAAAGTATAGGGTGAAGGAGCATTTTGATGAGTACGAAACTGGAGACATAGGCAAGGGTAGATTTAATGGTCTAATGTGTCATCATAAGAGTCTTGGGCTTCCTACTGAAAATAATCAAGAAACACTGGTGATCTGAGTTTGGATTGGGTGGTGTGTGAGAGTACCTGCAGGGATACCAGGAAGCTCTGTAAAAAATTAAAACAAATAATAGTAATAGCTTGAACTGTAGCATCAGTATGAAGATAAAGAGCAATACTGAATTCAAGAGGCAGTAAAACTGACAGGATTTGAGGATTACATGTGGAAAGTAAAGGAGAGGAAACAGAGTATATAGGAATATTTTTGGCTGCAAATAACAAAAAATACAACTAAAAGTTTCAAAAAGAAATAAGAGTTTCTTCTTCTCACATAATACCCCTGGAGGTAAGGATCGTAGAAGCTCAACCTTGTCATTAGGGATCCAATTGTCTCTAGCTGTCTGCTTCATGATCCTTGACATGTTTCCTTTTTGCTCTTGCATGTGGCCTCATGGTCAAGTGCTTACTGTATTCTAGGCCTCAACATCCTCCTTCCGGGCAGGATAAAAGGGGTAAAAGGAAAGGTGGCACTTTGGAAATCTTTTTATATCAGATTGGCCAGAACTGTGTCACATGATCAACCAATATTGAAAGGGAGGCTGGGAAATCAAGCATTTTTAAAGCTTGTATAGCCTTTGGAGGAGAGACAGATAAGAGAGAAGAGAACTGGATAGGTGATGGGATTTATCAACCTATGGCATCTGTTCCAGAGACACATAGGAAAGTGATAATCACTAAAATGGAGGCCTCAAACAGGTGAGAAGAGATATGTGAAACACAAGCAGAAAAATTAGTCTTATAATGTGGAACATGTCCTCCATTAATGTAGAAGGTGGTAGATATGTGTGTTGATAGAGCCTAAAGCAAAGAAACCTAACAACACATTACAATCTCTAACTACATTGAGTATCTACAACATTTTATTGGATTATTAGTATATCAATGGCTAGAAAAAGGAATTCATTGCAATTATTACATATCCCTAGTTCCATTTTTGTCTTTAACTCTTTCTTCTATGTGTATAGCAAAAGTGTGCTACTCTTAGTATAGTACGTTAAGGTAATACAATTTTTCTTCACCTCGTTATACATGTATAGATAATTCTAATATATAGCATTTGGTTTACATGAAATCAACTGTATGCAAATTGCTGCATAAGGCACATAAAATGAAGTTAGAGATGTGGGAAAATTTTGCATTATGTAAGGAAAACAAAGTCACAAAAGAATACAAGCTGAATGCAATGTGAATCATTTCCCCTGGTGATGTGTAACATGGTGGCTCTGAGCACAACACACACAAGGCTCCCCAGAGGAAAAAGAGCTTTGTTCTTAATTTCAAGATTTTCTGTGTTTCCTGTTGGTTCAGCTCATGTCATTTTGGTATTATTTGGTCATTCTTTCTTTTACTGCATGATAATTAGAACTAGAAAGAAAAGATTATAAATCTGTTCAAATACATAAAAGAAGGTATAGTCATGTTAACAATACAATATTTGTGGAGAGCCATGCATTATCCTAAAGATTTAGAGCTTGTGCCAATTGTTGTAATATAAAAATGTAAAGACATTGCTAGGGCTAATGTTTAGGGGAGGTATATTTCTCAAGTTCACATCTCTGAAAATGTCTTTCAGTCACTTTTATATGAAACAAATACTGCTTCCTTTTAGGAAAACGAATTATATTTTGGGTCACAAAAAAACTTTAAAAATTTTAAAAACTCAAAAATGAAAACTACAATGAATTTTTTTTAACGTATACAAAATCTGACCTTACATAAATAGATATCTTCAAAGAGGAAATAAAAATATACAATTAAGAGCTGAAAGCATAAGGGACAATAATTTGAAAAA
The DNA here is from genome assembly GCF_949752795.1 of Hyperoodon ampullatus. NCBI lineage: Eukaryota > Metazoa > Chordata > Mammalia > Artiodactyla > Ziphiidae > Hyperoodon > Hyperoodon ampullatus. Next base: position 49,479,119 of record NC_136925.1, on the reverse strand, counting down.
AGAAGTATAAGAAAATTAAAGTTGATGGAATCATTATTACTTCATTTTTATTTTATATCATTGTTTTTAATATTCCTGTCTGCCATATATTGTTAGGAGTAAGTAGATATCATCCAACCTATTTGTAAATACTTACATAAGTCATAAGCTTTATTTGGTTATAGGTTTTTTTTTTTTGCAGTACACGGGCCTCTCGCTGTTGTGGCCTCTCCCGTTGCGGAGCACAGGCTCCGGGCGCGCAGGCTCAGTGGCCATGGCTCGTGGGCACAGCCGCTCTGAGGCATGTGGGACCTTCCCGGACCGGGGCACGAACCTGTGTCCCCTGCATCGGCTGGTGGACTCTCAACCACTGTGCCACCAGGGAAGCCCTGGTTATAGTTTTGAGGCTAGTATAGAGTTCATGAGCAATCATCATTATTATTTTTCATCATTTATTCATTTAACAATTTTTTAGATCTGATTTGGGTTGGGATTCCTGGAAAACACTCTGAGATGGAGATTTTTGTGTGGAAAATTACTGAGGATTCATCTCAGGTACAGTAACTGTTGAGGAAGTGAAAGCAGTGAAATTGGGTGGAGAAAGAACTTTGACTGGGATGCTCCTGTGAGGAGCTCTGTATTGTGATATTGTCCTGCATTGAGGTGAAGTAGTAGGACCTTATATCCTAACCTCAACTAGTTTTTGGTCTGGGATGCACCAGAGAAGGAAGCATGACCATGGATAAAGTGGCTCTCTTTGGCTGAAGGTTAGTTTTGGAGAAGAAATCAGCTGTGGTGCTAGCACTCCCAGCAGCTGGGAGATGAGGACTTAGTCTGGGGTTAGGTTCTGGGATCTGGAGGATACACCACAGCATTCAGTGCAAGAATCACTTTTGTGCCAGAAACACTTTTAGGTACTTGGATAGTCAGTGAATAAAACCAACATATATTTCTGCCTTTATGGAGACTGCACTCATATACTTTTCATTTTCATTAGTATCAATTGCCCTTATTAATGCAATTTGTTTTGGGTGTTTTTTTCCTTTTGTATATTCACACTACAGCTTGCTTGCTCAATTAATGCTTAGTTATATTTGTAGGGTATAGCTTTTCTGTTTTTCTACTTTTACATTCTGGATTATTTTGTTTGAGGCCAGTTTTTTTGTAAAGTAACATGAGATAAAATTTGATTTCAAAAAGAATATTCCATATAGAGTTACTTCTTTTTTTTTTTTTTTTTTGGTTGTGCCTCACAGCTTGGGGGGCGGGTCTTAATTTTCTGACCAGGGTTTGAACTGTGACCTGGGCAGTAAAAGCGCGGAGTCCTAACCACGGGCCTTCCAGGGAATTCACGAGAGTCACTTCATATTTTAATTTATATTTTTGTGTTATATGAGATCTTATTTATTTAATTTAATTTTTTTTCTTTTTGGAGTTCTTCCTGGTTTATATAATATTTTATCTGTGTTTATCATCTGTAAGATTTAGGAGATAGAAGTTCTGTTCTTAATGCTATTCGTGACTATCACTGAGTTTATAAAATTCATATTTAAACTTACATTTCTTTCATTATCAAAGACAAAATATACTGTTATTTCAGATACTTCTGTTGCCCTTGTTTTTTCCTCTATCTTTCAATCTTTGATAAATTAATATGTTGATAAACCTAGATTATTTTTACACATAATTAAGAATAGACATCCGATTTTAAGTAATTTTGCTTGAATTCTATTTTGTAACCATATTTACAATTATTTGAATAGTTTTATATATTTTATACTTTTATGAGTATCTTCTCTGTTCCAGGCATTGTGTCCATACTGGAAAAAACCACTCAGCAAAAAGGATGCAATGCTTACTGTCATGGAATTTTCAGTCTAACTGATTTTAGTGCTTACTTCTGATCTTTTTATATATTTAGTTTCATCTTTCTCAATTTATAGTTTCAACTTAACCTTGGAACAGATGGATATCTGTTTTCTTAGGAATTTAATTTTAAAAATTCATATACTTTTAGGAGTTATTTTTTTGGATTTGTTTTCTAAAGGAAGATGTGCTATTATATTTGAAATGAGGCTTCAATATTTTTAACAAAATCTTGGATCTTCAAGAATAAAGGTATATTTGTAGCCCAAGCTCATCCTTCAATTTGAGGAAAGTTTCTCTAATTATATATTTGAATTTTATTTTTTTCTTATTACTCTTATTTATTTCCTTCACATTTTGAGATAATCATATCGACTTACTGTTTTCATTTTTTGTCATTTTCTTTGACCATTTGGAATAGTTTCTCCCCACATCTCATATTTAATTATATAGAAAGTTAAGCCTGCCTCTCTGCCTCTTGCTATCCAAAATATTGATTTTTATTTTGTTTTTCCATTTTGGGTTTTCTTACTTTTTTTTCTTTTTCTTTTTTTTTTACATTTTTGCATTTCGGCCTATACACTTAATATGACTCCCTAGTCCTGTTCTAGAGAATTTTATCTAAGCTTTTGGTGGACTTAAATAAGTGTGTACTGAAATTTTCATCTGTTCTTTGCTGAAAAGTAAATTACATAAATACACTTTTTAATGTATCAATATATTGTTTTCTTTAGGCTGCACACTTTTTTGGAGGCTTACAATTTTTTTGTTGGTTTTTATTTTTTGTTTGGTTTATTGGGGGGACTAGTTTGTTTAGTCAACTTGAATGGAGAGAGATCTATTAAAATTTTATGGTTTTCAATTTCCAGTGCCTAGCAGTCATTTATATACTATGGTCAATTATTTTCTGGCTAAACTATAGAGTCGCTAGAGATACAGTTTTATAGTTCTCTACGAAGACAAATTAATGCTTTTTCTGTATCTATCCTGGTTTGAACACATTTTCTTAAGCAAGTTGGCATCACAAGATGTAATGCTTGGAGTAGTCATGAATGGAATGGAGGGATGTTTAGGGAGAGGAATGACCAAACAGGGCTCTCATCCTTGCTTACTGAAACAAGAGAATACAGCCATTCCCTTTCTGAGACAGAAAGAAAAGAATGCCTGTTTTCTAGAACTGGATCAAGACACTGGATGAGTTAAAATCAATTCTTTCCTTTTTTAAGTATTACTTGCCTTTTTCTGATGCAGGACTTCAAGTGTGTAGTAGATATTCCAAATATGATTCTCATTGCATTGTAATCAACAGTGTAATTAATGGAAATTCTACACAGATTTTTGCCATTGGGCCTTTAATTTTTATTTAACAGTTTTTTTTTAATGCCTCCACATTTGGCTTTTTATATATCTTCATGAAATTTTCAATGCTCCATTTGGATTCTGTGTGGACAGATGCTCTAATTTTGTTTTAAATGTCTAATGAATTGAAATACATTGTTGGCCAAGCAAATTAAATAAATGAAGGAACAGTTCTTATGTTCCTCCTATGTAAACTAAGACATATATTCTAGCCCTCTCTCTTAAAATTTTAGAGAGAAAAAATCCAAGAATGTTATGTATTTCTGTTGATATTAATACATAATGTTTTTAGAATTTTTTTCTCTAAAATATTACGGGAGAGGGCTAGAATGTATATCTATTGTTAACACTAAGGGGAGCATGAGAAATTTTCCTTCGTTTATTTAACTTGCTTAGCCAACAATATGTTTCTCTCATTGGACAGACATTTGTATCAAAAAAGAACATCTGTTCTAACAGTGGAATTTGGGGGGCAGTCAATGTTTAAGTAATTGTGTTTAATTGATGGCATTTATACTTCATAAATAAATAAATAATAATATCACGAAATAAAACACTCTGAAAACCAAATTATTATGGAAACATTCCAACATGAATTTGCTTATTACTTTGACCTGTGAGATTACTTATCATTAATTATATGCTGGAATCATAGAAACATTTGCAAGCAAGATAGTAGATAATAAAATCTGACTATAGATTTGTAATTATATTGATGGTTTAGAAGATTTCTTTGTTTAATTTAGAGTAATTGAAAAACAAATGTGGTTGATTACCAATTTTGTATCCAACCCAATCTTGAAGTTCTGTTCCTTTTTCAAAAGAACTTGTATTTTTAAAATCTGCTTCTTATGCTACATTTTCCCTGCAACAACTCTCATTCCGACTCTGATTACCTTATATCCAGACATTTTTCATAATTTCTCAGCCTTATTCCTGACTCTTGATGACCTCCACTTTATACCCTGCCAACAGATTCACATTTCTAAAAGCATTTTGATAATATCCTGTCCTATTCAAAAGGCTACAGTAAGTCTCCTCTTATTGTAAATTTAGTTCTTTGTCCTGATAGAATTTCTTTCTTTTTTGTTGATCCATCCTGATGGAGTACTCAATCTCCTCCCAATATAAGTAATCCAGATTTCCCCCAATGTAATTAATGAAATCAGTCCTCTTGTTCTTCCCCTATCCACTTTCTGTCACCTCTAAGTACTTCCTCCACTTTTCCCACTGGATATTAAGCATCACCGTCTGATGTAATTCCTTGCAAAGAATGTCTTCTCATTTTTTTCTCTTTTCAATTTCCTGTTTGAGTCAGTTGACATTTCACCTCTTGCATCAAACTTTCCCTACTATTTATTTATATGCGAGCTGTTCCCTGTCTTCAAAAAAATGCTTTATTGCCAACAGATATACCTTTAGTGTCACTTATCATATACTGATTAATTATATAACTTTATTTTCTGCTCAAGCAGAGTAAGTTCCTAGCAGACAGGGACTGTAGAAAATATTGTTTAAACCCTCCAGTGTTGAACAATGGACCTTATATATAGTAGTTCTCTGAATAGATACATACTATATGAAATCATGCATTAATGTGCTTTTCAGTTATATTTCATAAATATATAATTATTAGAAAAAGTAGTAGTTAAAATATTTAAAGAAGAAAAGAGCTTTAATAACATTGCACATTAAAGAATAACATATTCTCGAACAGTTTTCCAGCTATTGCTTTTGGATTTGTTAGCATAATGTTAGCTGCTAAAACAGATCCCCAAATTTCAGAGGTCTAACACAATACAGTTTTATTTTTTGTTCACATTACATTCCAATACAGTGTTGCTCAGAATTGCAATGCAGAAGGGCTTTTATTCATGCAGATTTTTAGTGACCCAGAGCGATAGATAGTGCCATTTTGAACAGTGTTTCTGAAGTTTCTTTGGGATTTAACTTGTGGCTAGTGGAAGAGGAAAGATATTGGAAGAACAAAACTTAGAGGAGATTTTCATATGTCAAGCCTAGAAGTGATGTGCAGAAATTCTGCTCACATTCCATTGCCCCAGGCTCAGTCATATGGCTATACCTAACTGCATTGGGCTCTGGGAAATGTAGTCTCCTTCTGGGGATTCACCTCCAGAAAGAAGTCTGCACCTAAGTAACAGGGAACCTGGATTTTTGACAGATAATTCCTTTTTTTCTGCTACAGCATCCATCCAGAATTTATATTAAAATAATGTATATTTATGGGGACTTCCCTGGTGGTCTGGTTGTTAGGACTCTGTGTTTCCACTTCAGGGGGCCCAGGTTCAATCCCTGGTCAGGGAACTAAGATCCTGCAGGCCACAGGGCACGGCCAAAAAAAATGAATAAATAAAAATAAAAAAATAAATGTTAAAAGAATGTATATTTAAATATCTGGGAATAATTATTCCACTATTAAGAATTTTTTTTAAACAATGCCAGAGATGTGACTACATTAACCTTGTATTAAGACAAGGGCATTATTCTGTTCCTATTATTGCAAAAAAAAAAGGAAAGAGAGCATTTTTTCAGTAGTTTCTCAAGTTACTACTTTATTATAAACCTTTGAATTATGAGAAATGCTCTAAGATTTTTAATATGCCAAGAAGTATGCAATTAAAAGTATCTTTAACCTGTTCCACAAATTTAAAATAGGATGGAACAGTTCTGTGGACTTTGCTAAAATAGATTTATTATCAAGTATATTTGGCCATTAAAGGGTATAAAATGCATAAACCCACATTTGGGTTTAGCCCTGCTCTCTAGGAATCACACTGAAAGTACTGTAAACAGGCAACTCCTTTATGTACTCATTGGGTCTCATTCCTTAGCCCCTCAGGAAATTACTTTTTTTAAGCTATACTAAACTTAATAGTACATGGTTTCTTTAGAAAAGGAATTTGAAAGTGCAAATGGAGGTAATACCTGAGACATACTTAATCTGCTTTTATAAAGGTGGTTTGATATACTTGGCAAATAAAGTGAGATAAATTTTACTTTTTAGGCTTTTTTGACTAATCAAAGCTCACCAAGCACATAGCCTAATGCAACAATAAAGGAAACCTGCTGTTTAATATGCGACACTGTCATCAACACACAATTAGATGTAAGTGATGAACTATAAAGTCTTGGTTTACACACATGACAATAAACATAAGTGTACCTCACATGAATCTTTCAAATAACTGAGGTACTCAAATCTTAGGGTGAGTCTTTTTTTGAAAAAGTCTTAATTAAACTGAAGAGGATTAGGTAAGGCAGATTTGACTGGAGTTTGTCTAAAGTTAGAAGAAAAAAGAATTATAGTTAAGATCCCTTGAGATACTGCTATATACAAATTCTTTTTATAAAATTAAATGCTGACCCATAACATGCTAAAAATTCTAATAGATTTATTGTTAAGTTCAGAGCTGAATAATGAAAATTTTACTTCTTTTACTTTTCACTTTTACATATAGAACACAAAAATCTGTTTACATTCACAACACTATAGGGTCAGGTATGTTGTTCAAATCCTGGCTCTACAAATTGCAGGTTTTGTGTTTTTAAGCCACTTACCTAAAGCTTTCTGTGCCTCGGTTTCCTAATCTGGGAAATAGGAATAATATTTGTACTACATCATAAACTTATTATGTGAATGCAATAATTTCAAAAACATAGAATGTTTACACTTGTTTCATAATACATGCTCTTTTAATGCTAACTGATGTTAGTGCTACAGGAAATTTTCCATAACGTAGAACACACTTTATTCCAATTTTCTGGACAGGGAACTACCAGCCCTCCTTTTGGGCAGGTTTTATGTCCTCTTTTTTCTTTAATTTACAGGTGCTGACCTCCCAACAGTACGTAAATAATTGGGCACATACTCAATTTTATCCCTACCTCCATCACTACTCCCAAGTGCCTTTCCTTGAAATATATAAGCAGAAATAAAAGATTCTAGTCTAAATCTGAAATAGCATTTTAAAAAGGAAGTTAAAAAAATAGTTAATGGAGTAACCTTTTGTCTTGTATACTGATTGAGTACAGAGTCAGGCTTGCTGAGAGAGAAGACTGAAGTAGTTATTCAAGGAGAAGAGACAGGAAGAGCAAGAGAAGACAGTCCCTGAATTTTTAAGAACTTTAATGTCCTGGTTCCTAGTTTATATGTGCAGTTGATTTTCATTTTTTTCCTCATTTTTTCCCATAGAACATGACTTGAAATATTGGTTCCTGTAATTTTCAAAATAAGAGCTCTAACTGTGCTATATCATCCAATAAGGGTGGGAAAATGGATTAAATAAAGGTATAAATGTTCTCTGAGGATTTGATCATCTATTTTATAAATCTCAAAAAAAGGGGGATTAGTCTTGCTGTTTATCCCTAACATAATTGTCCATGGAATTTTATCTTCCCCTTCAACAAACATCTCCAAACAAATAATGGTCCTTGGAATGACCACAGCTAGCATCACTATACAAAGAAGATATTTGTGATAGTTCTTTTTGATATAACTCAGAGAACTAAGTCACGGTACTGGACAGGCCATATCTTAGAATGTCCGCCATGCCTTCTGGGAAAAACTGACTCTAATCGATCCTCTGATGCCTAGACAATAATGTGTTGTGCCTCAAGACTCTGGCATAAGGGTTTCAAATCATAGATGGACTAGTGATGCACTGCCTGGCCAGCTATCAGAAATAAATGTTTTGAAATGGTATCCACTCTCTGAAATTTGAACTAGAAAGTTACCGACTTAATTGTTGAAGGCTAAGAGGTTCAAAGCTGAGGATGCCTGGGGGAAGAGTTGCAACCCTTGGAGTCACTGCATGTTGATGGATGCAACCACTGGCTTTCCTGCTCAGTCCTTCTCCCGTTTAATTGCCTACCCCTCCTCAGTGGTGAGTTTCTAGCAGCCTTATTTCACTGGGAAGCCCGGCTCTGTGGCCATATTTGCAATTGGCATACTTTCTCCCAAGATGGAATTAGAACTAAGAGAAAGGCAAGTCCTTCATAATATTGAACTCTGAACGTGGGCTTAGTAATTCTGGGTGGACATATTTCATCATGCAAACTGGGGAACAGAGAAAACTGGTCTGTAGAGAAGGAAAAAGGATAAAGGAAAAAAATGTAATGAGAAGCAGAGATGAATGTTCAAGGCAAAATATTCTGGTTCCCTCCATGAAAAGGAAGACCCTGCCCTTGGGGTCTTACCTGTGTATACCTTTATATCCCTCCTCCCCTTAAAATTAAGCTGGCTTTGGTTGGCTCTTTTTATATGCAATCAAGAATCTTAATTTTTAAAAAAGCACAGTTTGTAGGGAAGAGAGACTATAAGTAAGAAAAAACTAGGAGATAAAGAACAGAAAGAAAATTACCAGTATCTAGAAGAGAATGGAGAGTTTGTGCACAGAAGCAGGAATACTATGATAAATCCCATGGAGCCAAGGACAAATATAGAATAACTGGTTCTCAGAGCTGCCTCATTCCATCTGAGCTTCCTATCACAATTCCAGTCTACAGGTTTTCTTAAAATGCTTGCTACCCTTTTCTTGAGGTAATTTTAGGAGGGAACTGTTTTAACCAATACAAAGTGACTCATTAAAAAGTTATCAACCACAGGGTGTTTAAAGAGGAGGAAAGCTTGCTCAAGAGCATTGATACCCTTACATTTGCTTAAATGGGTCAATCAAATTTGTTATATAAACCACAACAGCATGCATACCTGATTAGCAATCTCCAAGTAAATGTTATGCTCAGACATTCTCTGGGCAAAGCATGTTACAGAATGTGTAGACGTTCTCATGAAAAGAAACTTTTTCAGATTTAAGATAAAAGAAACATAAAATGTGTTTATTTCAAATTTTGTTCACTAGAGATTAATTTTATGTATTTTCTTCCCAGTTTCTGTCTAGTAAATGTGTGAATAATATTGCCAACTTCCTTCTGATGTTAGAAAGAATACAGAATGAAGTTTTTCAGAGGAGTCTGAAATCCCTTTCTAAGAGTCTATATTAATAAATAAGTAAACAATAGGAATTTTGAAATAGGTGTATCTTTTTATCCCAGATAAGTTCAGCATTTTAAAATGTCACCTATCTGACAAAAGAATAATGTTTCGTGTCTGAAGGCACAGATAATTGCACCCAACTGTGTTAAAACACAGAGCTAATTAATTTTTAATTGTCACAGTATCTGTCTCTCTTCCTCTGTCTATTTTCCCCCCTCCATTATCAGTTTAAAGTTTGCAAGGAGGAAACCACTTATTGGTGGAGCTTCTTGAAGTGGCAGTATCTGGGTTAAGATTTTATACAGAAGTTTTAAACTTGTTTTATTGAAGCATAACACACACACATACAATTGTCAATTTTTACAAATTGAGCATACATGTAACCACAACCTAGATCCAAGATAGAACATTACTTCCCAAACCCTCCTACTGTCCCCTTTCAGACACAATAGACTGCACTCCCAAGGGATAAGAACTGTCCTGACTAAACATCATAGGTTAGTTTGGTCCGGTTTTTAGTTACATAAATGCAACCATACTGTATATACTTCTTGGTGTCTGGGTTCTTTTCCTCAGTATTATGTTTGTTAGAGTCATCCACTTTCCTGTATGTAGTTGTAGCTTGCTTATTCTCATTGCAACTACCCATGATGCAACTGTTGTCCATCATGTGACTATCCCACACTTTATCTATCTACTTATGATGGGCATCTTTTTTACTCAGGTTTTAAATCTGTGTGGCTGTGCATGAATTTTCATTATTTTCACATAAGCCAGAATCTCGTGTTTCAGTTCTAGCTAGATCTTTTCGAATTTTCTGAGTAGCTAAACAATTGCACACCACCTTGTAGGACACCAATCAGATCTGGTACAGATAGATATATCAATGCACATAGTTCAGGCCCAACTCACCAATCACCTCAATATGGCTGTCTCTTTAAACCATTTCTTTCTTAAAAAATAACAAGTTGTCTCCTGGAATTAAAGGTTTGATCTGAAAATTGTTGGTTTTGCACTTAAAAAATGCTGGTGCACCTTTTTTTTATTTAGAGATTTGAATTTTCTCTTTTATTTATTTATTTATTCATTTGTTTATTTGGCTGTGCCGGGCCTTAGTTGCAGCATGCGGGCTCCTTAGTTGTGGCATGCAAACTCTTAGTTGCGGCATGCATGTGGGATATAGTTCCATCTAGTTCCAGGGATTGAACCTGGGCCCCCTGAATTAGGAGCACGGAGTCTTAACCACTGAGCCACCAGGCAAGTCTCCTAGACTTTCCCTTTTAAAGAACAGTTCTCACTTTGTGGGATTAAACATTTGATCCATCTCAAACACAGCAAGTGTACCTCGCTGTGTTTTCTTAGCACCGAAGTCATTTCCTCATTACCTCTAGGCTGCCCTCCTAATCTACTGCTCCCTACTGGCCACTGAGTACTGGCCACTCTATACATTAATTGTTGCCACCCCTGCACTGAAACTTATGAGAAGAAAATCTGGTTAAGGTCTCTTTTCTCTACCACAGTATTTCTTCAGGCAACTCCACCAACAAATGAAGTTCTCCTATGATAAAAAGTAGGGCAATTTCAGAGAGAAATTACAATGTACAAATGAAATTTGTAATTTGAAGAGGAAAGGCTGGGTACAAAGTAATTAGGAAAGTAGGGTCTAAAATGCTTAAGTTTGAAACCACACTCAACCTTGGGTCAGTAATTTTACCTCTATGTGCCTCAGATTCATTCAGACTGCAATTCCAGTTTACAGAGAAGGCAACTGAAGATTAATCCTACATCTGGAGAGGTTGCTCTCCCAGGTGCCGTTGCTCTTGATGAGATATGTCAGCCCTCAGTATCCTGTTTTTCTTCTTGTGGACTCCTCCTTTCTTCATCAGTTCTTTTCCTGAAAAATATTTACTCTTTCTAACCCAATGGAAAAACAACACAACTAACAACTAAACACAACCTTGCTCAGAAGGAGGGGCTCGTTTGCTGGATCCATTTGACCTTCCCTGGTATTTTTCAATTGTGATTGAAAAATATTTTTCAATTGATTCATTCAATTGTGATTTATTCAGCCTGAAGGAGTTACTTTTAGAAATTACATGGGGGAGCCAGCGATGAGTAGTACCAGGGAAGGGAGTATGGCATCCTGATTTCAGTGACTGGCTCTTGGGTCAAGGGCAGCTATGACATCTTGTTTGACTTCATTATTGTTAGTACCATCAGTATGTACTTCAGGCAAATTGATTCTTTAGCTCATTGTTGTTCTGTTAAATTAAGCATGTGCAGATCCCAAACAACCATTACTTTTGGGATACTTGCATTTATAATGTAAATCCATTTAGAAAAGGGAATATGTTCTCTTTTAAGAAGGTGATCTACACTTTCCATTGAGCTAAGTAATCTTGAGTTATTGGAAAAAATATTTTTTGTTTTGCTTAAGGTACAGGTCCCTACCGAAATAATAAAAGCCCCAAATTATGCCTCCTTTTATTTCCCCAGGAAGAGATTTACACTCTTATTTTTAAAGTTCTGCAGTCTTCTTTGCTTACCAATTCTTCTCATTGAATTTTAAACCATATTATTATTAACATCATATATTTCAAATGTTTATGCCTTAAATATCTGTAGAAGTTGGAAGTTATGTATATATTATGTAATTTTTTTATCTACTAGTACCATATACAATGTAGGTACCCAATTCCTATTGGCTGATGGACCTTGAAAATGTATATTCAGCTTCCTTTTCTCACCAATTTAGTGAAGCCCTGCATCAAAATACACGAAGTTCTCTTATTTGCATGACTTTTAAAAATTCTAAAGGATCAATAATTAGGCTACTTCAAAATTGTTTCCAGAGAGTAGGTTTTGTTTCATCACGGAAAAAATTCAGAGAGGAGACACGGAGACGAAACAAGCAAAGTGAGGATTTACTGAGAAACAGTACACTCTCAGGAGGGAGAGCAGGCAGGCTCAGTTGAGCAGCTGCCCCATTTCCTTTTGACAGGCTGGTTACATTGGATGTGAAAATAATTGGGCAGAATATTCATTGAGGAGGGAAGAGTTTGGGGGGTAATTTCCTGGTTTTTGTTCAGTTCCACCTTCCCGAGGGGAGGGGGCGTTTTTTGTCCTTATTTGGTCTTGCTAGGATCTGTCATGGTCTCAGTACATGATGTGTACTGCTCTGGTTGCAATGCTAATTCTATTGTAATGAGAGCATAATGAGCAAAAATGTTACATTCAGGCACTGGAAGTTTCCACCTTTCTTTGTTGGCCTTTAGGACCCTTGTAAGATGTATGGTTTCCTGTCACATGACCCTTGCCTCCCTTCTCTGCTCAAGGCTGGCTAACTGCCTGCTCTAACAAAACGATATAAAATGGTAAATACACGACTTAAATAAATCTTTTTGTTCTAATATTAATCTAACTTGTTTGTTGTTAGATGGAACTGTATATAGGTAAATGATCTCTTTTCATGAATGCCACAGTCTCCTCTCTGGATCTGGAGATAAAAATATTTCCCCAGAACATCCTAAACAACTAACACTTCTTTTTTAAACATCTAATAGGAGTTAGCCATTGTGGTGGTTGCAGAGGTGTAGATAGATTGAACATCTAGCTTCCTGATTGCAACAACATGGGATATAGCTAGGGGACAAATAATCAGTTTAATTAAGTGAATTTGCATGATGTCAGCCTGGTCAATAGAACACTTGTATTTGTCAGAAGAGTAGAGATGTCTTAAAATTGTAGGTGGAGCTTTAACTGAGAATTGAGGGAGGACAGAGTGATCTGGCTGGTAACCTGGTGGGAGAGGGTGTTCCAGGCAGAAGAAAGAGAATACAGAAACATGCAGAGGCATGAGACAACACGGTGTCCTTAGGAACTACAGGAAATTCATTAGCGCTAGTCGTTACTATTCAAGATGTGATTCCATCTTGTTATGCAGTTTCTTGGGTTTATAAACTCAGAGAGTAAATTCTGTGAGAGTGTGAAGCTTCAATTTAGTCTCATTCTGGTTTATATTATTTGCTATAATATTTGGAAAGTACACTATTTGGTGTTCTAAGTGCATTATTTGCATAATTGTTTAAAAATATTAGAATCTCATTTGGCTAGCCGACTTTACACTTACTCTTTCTCTATTAGAACTGTGGTGGGAAAAGGGATTATTGGTAGTATACAGACATCCTGATATGGGAAAAATAAAACAGTTTGGTTCTAGCACTGAGGGTTAAGGAGTTTGTAAATATAATTGTCAGGGCCCAATTCAATCTGCTGGTGATAACCAAATGACTCTACCCCACAAGGAGCATTCTTCACAGGTGGGCAGTGAGGCCATAATATCATGAATGTGTGAGTACCTAATGCACTTACCCCAGTTATGGTGGGCTATATTTTGTGCAGCAAATTTTATACTAAGCCCCATCAGATGATTGAACGCTAGTATTGCTGATAGATATATTTGTAGTAAACTGTACTAGTTATCTGCTAACTTCCAAACTATGTCTCAGTCCTTGGATACCTGTGTCTTTTTATGCATCCTTAAAATTTTTTCCACTATTTGAGGTTGACTATGTGAGTCTTGGTTACTTACAACTCAAAGAATCCAATGCAATAAACATAGTCACTTTCACTGATAAAGAGTAGATGGCTCTCTCTGAAACTGGGACTTGCCTCAAAGCTGGGAGGCAGAGTAGAGCAAGAACAGCTACTGTAGCACACTCATTTGAGAAATAAAACGTCTAAGATTTGATGAAGTTAGGTGAATTATCCCCAAACTTTGGAATATGTAATAGCGAGTGGGGTAAGAGATTAAACCCATATCCTAGGTGTCTCAATCATTATATCATACTGGCTATCATCTTTCAACTTTCTGTTACTGTTATGTTATTGCTACTATTGTTTGTTGTTGTTATGATTGTTATTATTACACTTATGTGCACTTTTTATGCACCAGGATCAGTGCTTTACTGCTTCATATACTTTATTTCAATTGTTACAACAAAATCTTGAGATAAAATCATTATTGGATTTTTAGTGTTTTAAATTCTATACCAGCTGCTTATTGAAATTAAAATATTTACAAATTTAACTTCTTGTTCACAAACAATTCCTTCTCATTCTTTTCCGTATTTTTTCCCTCTTAATTGTTAAAAGCATGATGTTTTAGAAAAATGTCTCAGGTGTGATAATTTGTTCATGTATGAAATAGAATACTTTGGCAAACATACTTCTACCTCATTAGACATGCCTTCGAGCTATCTTAGGCACCACAAGTACAAAACTCCATCAGTGATATGGCTTTAATATCCCTTTTCCCAAAGGTAATGAAAGTAGTAATCCATCACCTACTCTCTCTCATTTGCTGCCCTCAGTAACTTAATTTCCCACTCCAACTTAGAATGGTTTAATTTCTTTCTTCATTGATCCTTTGTTCTTGAAGGGAATGAAGTTAACTTCACTGGGAAATAGGTTTTATATATTTCAGTTGTTGTTTAGTAACTATTTACAGTTTTAATCCTTTTTTAATTCTAAACTCAAAATAGGCTCTTATTCTATCATGTCTTGTGTTTTTTTTTTATTTCAGATGAAAAAATTTACTTCATGGAGCTCATTATTTTATTTATTTCAATTTTCTTCTTCACTTTCCTAGTTAAGCCAAAATCTACAGCAAATACACATAAGCACAATAACACACATGCAGGTTATGCTATAGTTTTGTCCAGCATCTTAACTCTTACTGAAAGAAACCATTTTTCCTTTTAAGTTGAAATATATTTTATTCTTCTCAGTATGTATGTTCAGTTTATCAACACTTGACTTTACTTGTCTTCATGGTTGATCTTTCTAAAGTTAGAAGATTTGTTTTGGTTCTAACTAGTTTGCAGTTTTAATTTCTAGATTACCGTATGTCAAATTTAATCATAATGCTGTCAGCTGGTTGGATGGCTTAACTCCATTTTTCTACTTCACTGATTTTTCCTTCATTCTGGCTTAAGTCATCATTCCCTGTAGGGGATTTGACAGACTAATTCTAGAAGTAAGCATTTGCCTAAACCATTATTTCTGTGTCTGTTTCATTATGTGCCTCAAAAAGTTTTAAATTAATATTTAGATGATTTTTATTACTTATTTTTTGTGTTTATATTTTTGCTTGCTTGCTCTAATTGTATTTGGAAAAAATAGAAATTATTTGCTAAATTTGCTAATAAATTTAAAATCCTCATCTGATACATTGGTATTAAGGAAAGTGATATGGGGAGTTACTGACAAGATATTTGTATATTTTTCTATTAAATTGCACTTGTTTTTTTTTTTTTTAGAAGATGTTGTGGTTAGGAGTTTAGTAATTTATTTATTTTTGCTGTGTTAGGTCTTCGTTTCTGTGCGAGGGCTTTCTCTAGTTGTAGCAAGAGGGGGCCACTCTTCATTGTGGTCCGCGGGCCTCTCACTATCGCAGCCTCTCTTGTTGCAGAGCACAGGCTCCAAACGCGCAGGCTCAGTAGTTGTGGCTCACGGGCCTAGTTGCTCCGCGGCATGTGGGATCCTCCCAGACCAGGGCTCGAACTCGTGTCCCCTGCATTAGCAGGCAGATTCTCAACCACTGTGCCACCAGGGAAGCCCTGCACTTGCTTTTATATAATAAATATTAAGGGAAACATAATCATGCATTTTTTGTATTCAGTGTATATTTTAACTGGTATTATCCAATGGTATTTACTACTGAATTATGAAGAATATTTTTCCAACAAAGAACAGTGGGTATTGTATTTTCTCTCTCATTAAATCATCATTAATTTTTGAAACTAATAAAAAGAAAATTCTAATTTACAGGCTCTTTAGAATAAGTGAGTGTGTGTGTGTGTGTGTGTGTGTTGAAGCAAGTGTGCAAAACAGCTTTGGTAGCACCACTGTTTCTGTGTTCTGTGTTACCTCATTCTGAGCAGGTAAACTACTGTACCTTGCTCAGAGGTGATCTGACTTAAAGTGGAGTCATTATTTATAACATGAGGCTTTGAACTTAAGGGAAGTTAGGACTAGCTTCCAACATCTATAAGAAGATATGATTCTGGTCCATCAGCAGACACTGGAAATTCCTATAGAGAGGGCAGATTAGAAGTAAATTCTACTTGCCGTAGGCATGGAATTGAGGAAGAAATTCCCAATTTCTTATGCTTTCCACAGGTCACACAATAAGAACTGGTAGTGGGAGATCCCTAAATTGGGTCAGGGCAGTTTGGGTCTGGGCAGTTCAGCATTGCACGAGGAAAGTAAAATATTACACAGGAAATCGCATTCCTGATACTGATAGCCAAAGGGGGAATAAAAAAAAAGAATATGTGACTGTGCGTGTGTGTGTGTGTGTGTGTGTGTGTTGAATGTAATGAATTATATTCAACCACATTGAAGAAACTGAAAGGAGGCTAATAATTCTCAGTGCCCTGGCATGTAAAGTACAATCAGATGCTTGGTGTGTTTAGATGCTCAGTCAACTGTATGTTCCTACTCAGAGGAATATAGAGGGTTTTGACTTAGCAGTGGCAACAGAGGTGAGTGCAGCAGTCTAGCAGCCTGTGTCTGGTGGTGAAGGTGCCGGTGGTGGTGGCTTTGTAACTACACTGGTCCCGGGCAATGAGCTGATGTATACTAAGAGACCCAAGCTCTCTGGACTCCTGGCCATTCTCTTAGCCTTTTGTCGGTGAACTACCAAATGCTTTCCAATAAATCCCTTTCCACTTGGATAGCAAGAGTTGGTTTTAGTTGTTTTCCAATCAAACAACTATGACTAGTAATCCCATTACTTTGCTCCCAAAATGTGTAAATAACCTGAATGATCCCCTTCTTCCCTCTCATGGGCTGGCCTGGCAATCTTATTTCTATCCCTGTCTTTCTCCTTCAACTGCCTGTTCCAGATGCTCTAATTACATAGTATATCTGTTTTGTTTTATGTTTTTTTTTTGTTTGGTTTTTAATTCTCTCTCTTAGTTGCAGGAACATAATGTTTCAGCCAGGTACACAGATATCCACAATAAAGACCAGATTTCTTAGATTTTATTATGACTAAGAGTGGTTATGTGTCTAACGTGTGGCCAATAATATATGAGCAGAAGTGATGAGTACAAATTCTGGTCCTTTCCCATAATGGGGAAGAACTGCACCTCACTTCAGCGTATCCCCCTTTCCCACCTGCTGAAATGCATGTACAGTAATGAGTCATCTTGGAAATGTGTGTGAGCTCAACATACTAGGGATAGTGAAGCCATAAGTTCAGCGAGCTCCGGCCTTGTTGACTTAGTTCCCATACCTACTCCATTTTTGAAGTGATAGAATAATGTCTTTGAGTTAGAAGGACACATGATAAGTAATACAGAACCTCACCAACATTTATTTAACCATCACTCACCTCTGCTAAAGACTTTTAACCCTCCTCTACAGGTTAATGCCATCTTCTTGGCATTAAAATACACTCTCATGTGTTTTTGTTTAGTGCTACCTTTTAGATAATAAGGTTCTAAATGGAAGACGTCTACAATTTGTAAGGTATCAAGCACAAGAGCTTGAAGAGTTATGACAGACATACATATGTGTCTGATATTATTTACTGCCACCCATTCCAATTACATATCTTGACATATTCCACATATTTCATTGCATAGGATAACTATGATAAAAGAAATCTAAACTTCTGTGCAAAGAAAACCTACTGGACCTATTGATTTGAATAGGTTCCTTGCTGGCTAAGAATCACTGAGATTGCCTTCTTAGGACCATTGAGTAGACCTTTCCCCAGATGACACGTGTTTTATACTGAGCTTTTGGCCAGATTGTTAATTAGAACCAACCCCAGACCGAAGAGATTTTAGAACTTAATTGTAAGGATCAATCATTGTTATGATAATCTGGTGCTGGTGATTTTTCAATATTATGTACACAATTTAAGTGGTTCTGGTTACACGCATACAGATGGAGGAGATGGTATACACAAATTCTTGTGTTCTACTGAAAAAGAAAAGTCACTTTTTAACAAGAGGCAGTCTCATTCAATTTGGGTAAGAAGATTTCCTGAATACTTAAGGATCATTATCTAATGAAAATTTAAAAATGAAAAGCTCTGACAGTTTAAAAAAATCTACAGTTATTTTGGTGACAGTCTCTGAGGAAGTTTGAATGTGGCAGAGAGGTTTAATTTTTTAGGATAATGGTTAGCATGGATAATTCATAATAAGTTTAACAATTCAAGGCTCAAAGCTGTTAAATAATTGCAACTGGATTGCCAATTGGCTTTACTCAAATCTAAAAGGGACCTTTAATGTACTTAATATTTTGCTGAAACATAATTCAGTCTCAATGACTTTGAAAGGGACATTAATAGTTTTCTGAAAATATAACCTTGAAAATTAAATCCATTATATATTTCCAAGATTATGGATGAAACTACTCTGTCAAATAAGTCACTACATTAGCATAATGAGGTATGAGGGGAGATTATAAGTGAGAAACAGCAAGTAAAAGGTACTTTGTACCACAATTTGCTTACATTTAACCAAAATGACCTTTAAAAGTGGAGCTGAAGGGTCAGGTTTATCATCACTTTTCCAGCCTTCAAGTAATATATTTCTATTTAGCAGAACAATTTACTGAAAATTGCTGTAGTAGGAATTATGCTTGGTCCAGCTCCCTGCCTGCAGTACACAGGGTTTGAGTGGAAGCAACCTCTGAGAACAGCTGTTAGCCAACCATCACTTCCCTGAAGCAAAACATCTGAAGTGTACATGACTATCACTTTCCTTCTAGAAAGCAAGCAAACCAAAAGGCAGACAATCATTAAAAACTTTTTTCTGGAACATATATATGCCGAAGAAGAAAATAGCAAAATGTTAAAATGCTCAAGGAGTAGCATGGTGTATTCACATCTGTCACACTGAGGCTAGGAAATGTCAGCTTGTCTGGTCATTCAGTTTTGGATGTGATTTTTAAGTGTTTGCCTAAAGAAGAGTGTGTATGCAAAACCACATGAAAAGATATTGGACTGAAGGTAACAGATTGAAGTTTTCAGGTGCATTTCTTCATTTCCTGTATTCAAATAAGAATTTTTTCCTAGCTGCCTAGATATCCTTTGACTTGATAAATTGTCTTCAGCTCAAAGACAGCTGAGGGGAATAATGTACAGCACAGTGTCTGACCCACAGCAGGCATGAGTATTTGTTGAATGAATATTGAATGTGTGAGTACTGATTAGCTTGAAAAGTAGGCCTTTATGTTTGCATATGGCATTGGTTAAACAAATGATTGACAGAATCCTCTTGGGCAATGACTTAAAATTCTTTTTAAGATTTCCTCATTCTATAAAAATGATGTTAGTTGTGTCTCTTCCCCTGTTTGGTAGCTCTGGTGTGCTATGGTTGTCAAAACATCAATTTCTTTGCTGTGTCAGTGAATTTTAAAAGAGGACAAAATTGAAACTGATTCACACACCATAATGGTGTTGATGAAAGGGATAAAAGAGAACCAGTGAAGCTGTTCTCCTTGACCTTTACTGGCAGATTTTTCAGTTAAGAGGTAATCACTATGGGAAACAATATTATCTAAGTCCACCAAGAGTTCATATAGTCAGGGGTGGCAGGACCCACATTGTTCATAGATACATTGCAACAATATGGGGTGGGAAGTTCACATTCTAATTTAATTTGTCCTGAAATTCAATATTGGTCTGGAAGAGGTGGATTAAAAGAGCTAAATGCGAACTTGAAAAATACAATACAGACTGGATGAGGATACATGTACCTCAGGATCTAATTGAGTATGTAATTCAAAGGAGTTGTCACTAGATGCCATTCTTTTCACTAGATAGTATATATCTCAGCAGTCTGAATGGCTTCAGGTAAATGAGATGTAATAAAATCAGAGTGATAATTCCATAAGCTATAAAAATGCAGCTATTTATATACTACAATAAACAATAATGATAAAATGAAATAATACAAAGAGTAAGATTTTAAAATTATATGACACTTAATATGCCTTCTATACTCTAAGTAGTGGCACTTAGCTGTGTCATTACATTCCATTGTGGGTTTGATCAAATAATATTATAATAATTAGAGTTATTAAACTATGTAAATGCTTTTAATTTTTTAAAATTAGAGTACTTCTAAAGTGGTCCATATAATAAACCCTACTTGTTCTCATGCACACTTCTATGAACTTTCTTTGATGGAAGAGGGAAGACATAGAAAACAAGAGACTGATATAACCTGTAGCCCTTTTTACTTATTTAACACCTTGTAATCTGGTGAATTCATAGGGCTACTTCATTCATGCATGTAAATACTTGGTATGTGTGTTGTAATAGAAAAAAAGTTTAAGGACTTCCAGATGCTTTACATTTCCATTGTCTCTAAGATATTACATTCAGTCAAGAAGTGGACAGTACCCAGTTCACTTGGGAACTCACTGGCAGGTCAGGTTAAGGTTTATCGGCTTCTTTATCTGTGCTTCATTATTCCTGAAATCACGCCCACTCCTTTAAAAAAAATTTTTTTTAACATCTTTATTGGAGTATAATTGCTTTACAATGGTGTGTTAGTTTCTGCCTTATAACAAAGTGAATCAGTTATACATATACATATGTTCCCACATCTCTTCCCTCTTGCGTCTCCCTCCCTCCCACCCTCCCTATCCCACCCCTCTAGGTGGTCACAGAGCACCGAGCTGATCTCCCTGTGCCATGCGGCTGCTTCCTACTAGCTATCTATTTTACATTTGGTAGTGTATATATGTCCATGCCACTCTCTCACTTCGTCCCAGCTTACCCTTCCCCCTCCCCATATCCTCAAGTCCATTCTCTAGTAGGTCTGTGTCATTATTCCCATCTTACCCCTAGGTTCTTCATGACCTGTTTTTTCCCTTGGATTCTATATATATGTGTTAGTATACGGTATTTGTTTTTCTCTTTCTGACTTACTTCACTCTGTATGACAGACTCTAGGTCCATCCACATCACTACAAATAACTCAATTTCGTTTCTTTTTATGGCTGAGTAATATTCCATTGTATATATGTACCACATCTTCTCTATCCATTCATCCAATGATGGACACTTAGGTTGCTTCCATCTCCTGGCTATTGTAAATAGAGTTGCAATGAACATTTTGGTACATGACTCTTTTTGAATTATGGTTTTCTCAGGGTATATGCCCAGTAGTGGGTCGTGTGGTAGTTCTATTTGTAGTTAAGGCCAGAAACTATCAAACTCTTAGAGGAAAACATAGGCAGAACACTCTATGACATAAATCACAGCAAGATCCTTTTTGACCCACCTCCTAGAGAAATGGAAATAAAAACAAAAATAAACAAATGGGACCTAATGAAACTTAAAAGCTTTTGCACAGCAAAGGAAACCATAAACAACACCAAAAGACAACCCTCAGAATGGGAGAAAATATTTGCAAATGAAGCAACTGACAAAGGATTAATCTCCAAAATTTACAAGCAGCTCATGCAGCTCAATAACAAAAAAACAAACAACCCAATCCAAAAATGGGCAGAAGACCTAAATAGACATTTCTCCAAAGAAGATATACAGATTGCCAACAAACGCATGAAAGAATGCTCAACATCATTAATCATTAGAGAAATGCAAATCAAAACTACAGTGAGATATCATCTCACACTGGTCACAATGGCCATCATCAAAAAATCTAGAAACGATAAATGCTGGAGAGGGTGTGGAGAAAAGGGAACCCTCTTGCACTGCTGGTGGGAATGTGAATTGGTACAGCCACTATGGAGGACAGTATGGAGGTTACTCCCACTCCTTTTGAACGTTGCTGGCCTCTGTTAGGATGAGCCAGTTGTGAGCTTGAATCCAAATCATTATAGCACTCGTTGCATTTTAATGACTATTTTGTTACCTACTATTAAACAAAACACAAATGTTATGAATTAACCTGTTGCTTTCTAAAAACCTACTTGCTCCATTTTAGAGTGTTCTAGTGTTTTCAATCAATTTTTAAACCAGCATAATGACTACAGGAGGTAAATGCTACTACACTAGCTTTTGTTTGAAAAATCTGAGACTCATTTATCCAAGTTCACAAACAACTTAACAGAGTTGGTATTGACATATTTCTACATGGATTATGGAGGCCAAGCTCATTTCAATAACCACAGTGTCAGAAATAAATTGTCCTTTGAAATTTTCTCTCTGATTACTTCTTCAAAACTATAAAATCAAAAATATAAATCCTGAGCATTTTCTGTTAAGAGTAAGCAAAAATAGGCAGAAAGTTGTGGAGTTATCCATGGTACCCTTGTGTCCCTTCTTTTCTCACATATCTGTAAGATCTCCTGTGACTCTTGCTTTATCTGCCAGTCCCAAAATGTGTTATCCATAATAGATGCTCATCTTTTTATTCTTTTAGGTCTAGTAGAAGGTGCCAGCTTTTAGACTGACTACAACTGACAACTATTAACAACTTAAAAGTGTTTAATTATTTTTTCCTTAAAATATATATATTAAACTGAAAATTATTCAGTCTTGTATTATAGAGCAGTTCAAAATGAAAGACTGGTTTGCTAATTTATTTTTTTCACCTGCAATCAATTATTTTACCTAACAATTTAGAATTATGCTAAGAGAAGAAATAAAGTAGGTTCACACTCTACAAAGGATCTATGAACAGAGCTAAAATTATATACTTTCTAACTCCTTCACAGATATTAAGTTGATCCAGTATTATACCTGCAGAGGTTCTAAGAGGATATTACTTGCTAGAAATATAGAAAAAATTCCCAAAGAGATCAATAGAAACTCTTAAAAGAATGGTATGGTATTTTCTTTTTATTGCACTAAAGATATAGGTTTAGTAAGGGTTTACTTAGTGGCAGAGAAGAGGAGTAGTGAAAAAAGACAATTTAAAAAGTCCTCAAAATACATCTGAGCAAATTTGGAACAAACTGTAGTTCACCTACTTGAAACATTTTTTGCTTAGAAATCTGGAAACCATTCTAGTAAATTGTTAAAAGTTGTACGCTTACATTGTAAGAAATTTTTTGACTTTGTTTGCATAATTTGTCAAATTAATTCAATAAATTTTAAACTTTTTGTATATGGATATGTCCAAATATGAATTGTCCCATTTTACTTTAATGATAGGCAATAAATCTAATCACCTAAATCTCTAAGGTTAAATTCTTTTATTTAAGTTCACTTAGAAGCATTTTTCTTTAGGTTTAATTTACAACTTATATTTTATTTTGTTTTTATTGCAAATTGAAAAAATCAAAACAAATATATTCAGAAAAGAAAAATTATTATGACATCCAGACTAATTGCTTTAAAGTTCTACTTCTGCTTTCAGTCTTGTTCAACTTTAAAATAAAACCAGAACTCACAAAAAAAGTGAAAATCTCTTGCTTTTTAAATGTAGATCCTCATTAACAAGGAATAAAGGAATTATATGGGGAAACCATCTGATGTTTCCCTTGTCTTTTAAACAGGAATTTTTAAAACAAACACCATATATATTTAAAACTTTAAAAATAACTTGAGTCTGAAATTTTTTAATTAAAATTTTATTATGTCATTAAATTATCCCTTTATTTGCTTATAACAGTATTATCAAGAAAATGGGGGAAGAAGTAGCACAGATGTCTACTACTAGTAGACTGACTACAACATAATGAGCAGCTGTCACCTTTCCATTGTGTAACAAAAGGATTGGCTGACTAAAATATACTTATGGAATTACATAATTTCATCTGTGAAAACAAGGAAGCAAAGAAATAGTTGCTTATCCAAACCTGTCTTATAAATTTATTTTCATTATATGATCCTTGAAAATCTGTGGTAGAAAATGCATTACACTATGTCACAAAGCCCCATCAAACTATTTCAAATGGTTTGACTAGTGTTAAGGTAGGAGAGAATTATTAGATAAGACTTTGTAAACTGAAAGGTGATACACAAATAATAAAAATAGAAGTAATTATTATCAATAGAATATAGCTGAAATATGATAAAATCTTCTGAAAGAGCATTTTCTTGGTTTTCACTATATTTTCTTAATTTCATTAGCAAATAAATTTTATTTTGCAAAAACTTAAGTCATATTCAATTCTCAGTGTGTTTGGGTGTGTGATAAGATTAAATAAGTGCATTCTATCCTTTCTCTCCCACTGAATGCAATTATGAAACCTGGACAGGATGCATATAGTAGCTATTAGAGAACACTGAAAAGTAAATAGTAGCAGTCATGTTGGGGAAGAGTGGAGTTCTTAGTCATAGGAGCCAAAACTCTGAGGAAGGGGAACTTTCCTCTTTGATTGGGGTCCAAAAACTGTGAGGACAAACCCATGTGGCTTTTTTTCTCACCTTGTCTTCTGATGGCTTGCTTCAGATGTGGTGCAGCTACAGAACTGTGTGACAGAGCTGGATAAATAAAGGTCCAGCTCTCTCTCTGAAGGAAAGTAAAAGGGATCCCCAGGGAAACAAAACACCAAGGAGAGCATTAAGGGGAAGGAGCTTGGGCAATAAATCCCGTAATGTGGTCTATAAACTCCTGGATGGAACCCCAAGCTGCACATGTATGGATCTGATCCTAATTAGCAAACCTAAGGTATAACAATTCTAAATATGATCGCATATGTTTGCTTCTAAATGTATAAAGCAAAAAACTGCCAGAACTGAGAAAAGAAATCTTCAATTATATGGAGAAATCAACACTCCTCTCTCAGTTATGTATAGAAGACAAAGACTAGTGGACAAAAAATAAGAAGGTTATAGAAGAAATGAGCAACATCATAAACCACCTGAATTAAGTTGACATTTAAAGAATAATAATACCCAACAACCACAAAATATGCATTCTTTTCAAGTGCACGAGACAGTCAGCAAGATAGACCATACCCAGCATCATAAAAGAAACCATAACAATTTTAAAAGAATAGAAATCAACATGTATGTCTCTGGCCATAATAGAATTAAACTAGAAAACAATAACAGAAAAATAACAAGAAAATAGTCAATAATTTGGAAATTCATCAACACAATTCTAAATACATAACCCCTGGGTTTAAAGAGAAAATCTCAAGCAAAATAAGGAAGTATTTTTTTTTACATCTTTATTAGAGTATAATTGCTTTACGATGCAGTGTTAGTTTCTGCTTTATAACAAAGTGAATCAGTTATACTTATACATATATTCCCATATCTCTTCGTTCTTGCGTCTCCTTCCCTCCCACCCTCCCTATCCCACCCCTCTAGGTGGTCACAAAGCACAAGTTGATCTCCCTGTGCTATGCGGCTGCTTCCCACTAGCTATCTATTTTACGTTTGGTAGTGTATATATGTCAATGCCACTCTCTCACTTTGTCACAGCTTACCCTTCCCCCTCCCCATATCCTCAAGTCCATTCTCTAGTAGCTGTCTTTATTCCTGTCTTACCCCTAGGTTCTTCATGACATTTTTTTTCCCTTAGATTCCATATATATATATGTTAGCATACAGTATTTATCTTTCTCTTTCTGACTTACTTCACTCTGTATGACAGACTCTAGGTCCATCCACATCACTACAAATAACTCAATTTCGTTTCTTTTTATGGCTGAGTAATATTCCATTGTATATATGTGCCACATCTTCTTTATCCATTCAGCTGATGATGGACACTTAGGTTGTTTCCATCTTCTGGGTATTGTAAATAGAGCTGCAATGAACATTTTGGTACATGACTCTTTTTGAATTATGGTTTTCTTAGGGTATATGCCCAGTAGTGGGATTGCTGGGTCATATGGTAGTTCTATTTGTAGTTTTTTTTTTTTTTTTTTTTTTTTTTTTTTTTTTTTTTTTTTTTTTTTTTTGTGGTACGCGGGCCTCTCACTGTTGTGGCCTCTCCCGTTGCGGAGCACAGGCTCCGGATGCGCAGGCTCAGCAGCCATGGCTCACGGGCCCAGCCGCTCCGCGGCATATGGGATCCTCCCAGACCGGGGCACGAACCCGTATCCCCTGCATCGGCAGGCGGACTCTCAACCACTGCGCCACCAGGGAGGCCCTATTTGTAGTTTTTTAAGGAACCTCCATACTGTTCTCTGTAGTGGCTGTACCAATTCACATTCCCACCAGCAGTGCAAGAATGTTCCCTTTTCTCCACACCCTCTCCAGCATTTATCGTTTCTAGATTTTTTGATGATGGCCATTGTGACCAGTGTGAGATGATATCTCATTGTAGTTTTGATTTGCATTTCTCTAATGATTAATGATGTTGAGCATTCTTTCATGTGTTTGTTGGCACTCTGTATATCTTCTTTGGAGAAATGTCTATTTAGGTCTTCTGCCCATTTTTGGATTGGGTTGTTTTTTTGTTATTGAGCTGCATGAACTGCTTGTAAATTTTGGAGATTAATCCTTTGTCAGTTGCTTCATTTGCAAATATTTTCTCCCATTCTGAGGGTTGTCTCTTGGTCTTGTTTACGGCTTCCTTTGCTGTGCAAAAGCTTTGAAGTTTCATTAGGTCCCATTTGATATCAGATATCAAATCAGATTTTTTTTAAATTTTATTTATTTTTGGCTGCGTTGGGTCTTCATTGCTGCCCATGGGTTTTCTCTAATTGTGGAGAGCGGGGGCTACTGTTCATTCTGGTGCGCAGGCTTCTCATTGCAGTGGCTTCTATGGTTGCGGAGCATGGGCTCTAGGTGCACGGGCTTCAGTAGTTGTGGCATGCGGGCTCAGTAGTTGTGGCACACGGGTGGCTTAGTTGCTCCATGGCATGTGGGATCTTCCTGGACCCGGGCTTGAACCCATGTCCCCAGAATTGGCAGGCAGATTCTAAACCACTGTGCCACGAGGGAAGCCCGGAAGTATTTTGAATTAAACAAAAATGAAAATGCAACACATAAAAATTTGTGGGATGCAACTAAAGTAATGCATAAAGGGAAATTTATAATAGTAATTGTTTATAGCAGAAGATTTCAAATCAATAATCTAAGCTTCTACTTAGAATAAAGAAGAAAAAGAACAAAATGAATCCAGATTAGTAGAAGAGAGGAAATGATGAAGAGATCATTACAATTGAAAACAGACTTACACTAGTGAAAAAACAATAAACCAAAATCTGCATCTTTGAAAAGATCAATATAACTGATAAACCTTTAGCAAGATTAACAAAGAAGAAAGAAAAGAGACAAATCACTAATGTCAGCAATGAAAAGGTTGTCACAATAGACTGTGAAGACATTTAAAGGATAATAAGGGAATATGTACAACTTTAGGCATATACATTACATTTGGCAACTCAGATCAAATGGACCTGTTCTTTTCAAGAGAAATTCTATTGTTATTACAGAAGTTTGTAAAATATTCCTAAAAAGAAATCACCAGCTCAGATGATTTCCCTGGCAAAATCAACTAACTATTTAAGAAGACAGCATTTCTACACAACATCATTATTCATTAGGGGAATGCTAATTAAGACCATGAGATATACTATGTATCTGTTCGTGTAGATAAGGTAAAAAATACTAACCATACGAAATACCAGAGAGGATGCTGAGCAAATCACTTTATTATCCATAACTGAAGAGAATGCAAAATGATATGGCCACAGAAAACAATATGGCAGTTGTTAAACGTACATTTACTATATGACTCAGCAACATCACTACTATTTAATCTAGAGAAATAAAAACTTATGATCACCAAAAAAATGTATACAGATGTTTACAGCAGCTGTATCCATAATTACACCAAAGTCAGCACCTAAAAACAACAAAAACTCAACTATTGATGCAGACAACAACTTGAATGAATATAAAGCATGCTGATTGGAAGAAGTCAGTCTCAAATGTTTACATGATATATAAATATAATTTGATTTGATTTATGTGACACTAGTGAATAGATAAAACTATTGTGATGGAGAATCTATCAGTAGGATAAGTGTGTATGTGTGTGTGACCACAAATGGATAATAAAAATTAGTGTTTTGGAGTTATAGAGCCATTTGGTGTCCTGATTTTGGGGTTGTACCGAAAAAGAGTGTATTTTACTGTATGAATACTAAGTATATAAAATTAAAAGAAAACCAGTGCCTGCAAGGAACTGCGTACTGGAAACACATTCTTGAAGAGAAAAATTTTAGAGCTACTCTAGATATATCAGGACTTAAGATACAAAGGAGGTTAATTTTCTGTTGTTTCACATAGGCAGACACATATGAGATCATTGTTGAAATTATTGCAGATAAATCTCAAATTGATATTTGAAGAGTAATACTAATATTTAATCAATCCTAGAAAAAGAGGAATCTATATTCTTGTCTTTCTTAGTCTTTCTTCCTCATATCCTGACACATAAGCCTGAAGCTGAGTTACAGATGCATTATCAGTAGCTTTCACAATTTGATTCTACCTCTTTTATAGCCTGGGACTACTCCTTACCAAGGCCATGGAGCATATTCATATGATCTTTTTCAAAGGGAAGCATGAATAAGCATCATTTAAAGAGTTGGTTGAGACATATAAGAATGGCAAAATGTGAGGTTTATTCCTATGAGAGTTTATTTTATATTATATTAATTACTCAATTGTATTAATGTGAAACTTTTCATTTGTCTAAGTCTTGATCCTGATCTTAATTTTAATTATTTTGAGAACAGGAATTATGTAAACATTTCTGTTCTAACAACACAATTATATGCCCTGTAGACACTAATAAACTTATTGAAAGTAAATAAAGGTAAGATGCCCTTTCTGAAGTATCGGAGGGGAATTCAATGTGTTTCTTATGCTGAGATCAATATAATGTGGGAGTTTCCAGCACAGGGATCTGTGTAGTTGTTTCCTGTTTTCATTGCTGTAACACTTAAGGATAAAAGATTTAAAAAATAACAGTTGAATTGCTCATTTTTATGACCATAGTAAGGAATTATGAAGTGAATAAAAGTTCCAGCCTGGTTCTTTGATATGAAGCCAACTTCTGTTACTCCAAGATCTCTAAGAAGTAAGAATATAGAATTAATGTGCCAGGGGGCTAAAATCAAGATGGCAGTCTCTGTTTATAATTATCAGAGGACATCTTAGTATCAGTAATGTGAAAAGGAAATAAAATAATGTGATTATTAACATAATAATTTCATTTAAACAGCAAGAATAGCTTAAATGTTTCATGTCTTTTTCCATAAAACTATTTTTTTTCTTCAACCTATTCTCATCTTGGCAGACCTCTGTTTCCAGACTTCTATTCCAAAAGTGTCAAGGGTTCTGATAAAAAGTACGTGTGTTGAAATACAGGGTTCAGTTTCAAAGAAGACCAAAATATATGGGTACTGGTTTTGCTTCATTTTCCCACAGATCATCTTCTATTCTTTTCTGCCCTCTTTTGAGGTCAGAAATTCTAATTTTTAATGCTATCTTTCACTCTTGCTTCCCATTTGGTCTAGTCAATGGGAGGTACCACTAGGAGATCATAGGGAGAAAGGGAAGAATATTTGGTCCTTACTTTCCCCCCTTTCCCACCTGTTCACTGGCCACGGTTTGGCAGAGGTTGTGTTCTTTACTTGCAGCCAGAGCTCCTATGGCTATAGCTTTTGCCTAGTTCTAGTTCTATTATTTTGTGTCCTTACCCGTATAAATCTAGAGATGATCATGGTTTCCCACTCTTCTTTGTCACTGTTCTTCACAGTATCTTATTGATTCTCCTATTCTTAGCCACACCATGGTAAATAGTTCTTTCTTTGTATCCACTTCAATTAACACTTCAAGAGTGCTTTTTTTAATGCCTGAATCTAGACTGGAACAGAGTGTCATCTCTACCCTGTTTAATGATTTCTTCTTTCATACTTCAAAACTACATTACTGTAAATGAAATGTATTTTACTTTGAATTATATATATAGATATATAGCACATACCTATGCTATTATTTGGTGTTTTGAATCTACTTGATGGGTAAATTATTGCAGCAAAACTTGATATGAGGATATTTCTAAGCAGCAATAAGTGGCTTTACATGAATTGTCAGCATTTTCTTTTACACTGGGATAAATCTGACCTTTCCTCAAACTTTTCTCTAATGGATGACATTATGAAGAAAGGCATCTTCAACCTCAAAAGGGCACTGTTTGGTCTGGTCTTCATTCAAAGAATAGAGTCCAAGATGAAAGTAAACCTGGCACTTTTACCTGAGTCAGTTGGGGGAAGATGTCATTTAATCTATTGGATAATAATGGGAAGAAGTCCCGGAGTCATTTCCTAGAATTAATGAGAAAAAGGCATGCAGGCACAAGAAGTTCCTCTCTATTTTATATTGCTTAATTGGCATACATGTTTATCTGGGGGACTTAAAAAAAAACTTGGCAATAGATATGTGACCACATCAAAAGACTGGAGTCTAGATTGCTTACTCTTTTATGAGCATTAAAGCTGGCAAAAGTACGAGGTTTATTTTAATGCAATTAGTTGGAACCCAACAAAGAAAATAAACCTTCTTTTATATCTTTCTAGTTTTGTGTGTTCTCCTGCTAATGAGCCTCGAAGATTACCATTACCCTCAGGGAAATAACAAAAATGTTTAATTCTGTATGAAGCACACAATAATATTTTTGAGAGTGTGACCTTAATGTGATTTTTTCAATGTGTTTTCTTATCTAAGTGGCATCCATTTACTAAGGAAAATATATAACATATCATTGATGCTCAGCTGGTCAGTAAAAATCAGGTGTAAAGTTGCAGAGAAATACATAATATAATATATAATATATAAATTTATATTCTTATACATGTACAAATATTCAAGGTGGGTGGTTAAAATTATTCTCTTAGCATAATTATTTAATTATAAGCATATTCAGGTATATTCTTAAGAATACGGCAAGGGGCTTCCTTGGTGGCGCAGTGGTTGAGAGTCCGCCTGCCGATGCAGGGGACACGGGTTCGTGCCCCGGTCTGGGAGGATCCCACATGCCGCGGAGCGGCTTGGCCCATGAGCCATGGCCATTGAGCCTGCGTGTCCGGAGCCTGTGCTCCGCAACGGGAGAGGCCACAACAGTGAGAGGCCCACATACCGCAAAAAAAAAAAAAGAATACGGCAAGAAGTTAAATAGTTATCAACAAAGTCTCTTTATTGGCCAAAGTTTCTCTGCTATTTATCTAACCAAGCTAATTAAACTCATAAATACGAGACTGGAATAGTAATACTACTGGTTGAGTTCTGTGCTGGTGTGATTAAAAGGTTCTGTCAGAGACTAACCTTCACATATTAAGCTGAGGACAGCCTTTCAAAGAAATGATAGCAATAAGGCTTTGAGAGAGAGAGACAACACTAGAATAAAAGTTCAACATGCCCCAGAGGATTTTGCAGTGCATGATGACTGGAGGCCTAAAAGCTAATAAAAGATAAACTTTCTACAAAAGTGCTGTCAAAAAGAAAAAAGGCGACTAGGAAATAGCCCCAAGAAGAAAACTTGGGCAAGCTCTTTTTACAGCAATACAGAAAAAAAAGATTAGAATGAAGATACATTCAACTATCGTACAATTTTCTGCCTTTTTTAATGTATTCCCTAGAACTGACCTTTTATAAAGTTTATTTCTAGTTTCTGGCAAATGTGGAAGAATGAAAGATCACTGATAAAGCTATCTTAATCCTTCAGTCTTTTGTGAAGGAGGGAATAATGAGGAAAGTTTTTCTATATCATATTTGGAAAACAAGTTTTTATGAAGCCATAGAGAACAGTAAGAGGGCTGATTTTTCTCTCTTTCAGTACCTCTGGGACCAGTCAGGCCTGAGACTAGGAAGGAATGGGCTGCTGGCCTGTCTCCTTTATGTACACCTGATAGAAAATCAACTTCTAGCTCGGTGTGCAGGAGACTTGAATGGGCTGGAGAACATTTCTCTGATTGCAAGTCTTGGACATATGTTCCACTGGAGAAGGATGTGTACTGTGCTGTTAGAATGCAGGAACAGACAGGACCTCAGGAAAAGTTGTATTTGAGTTAAGTGAGGAAGGCTGGCCTGCCACTCTCAGATTAGTGAGAACGAACATTGAGAAATGGTGGGGAGTCAGGACAGCTTCACGGGTGTGTGTCCTGTGCAGTCACACGAAGTCCCATGCTTAGAGGATCCCATGTTTGGTTTCATGTTCTGCTCTCGCTGTCCTGAAATTCTTAAAACTTTTTAAACAAAAGGCTCTGTGTTTTTATTCTACACTTGGCTCTGCAAATTGTGAGGCTGTCTTGTGAGGGAGGGGTTTTAAGCTTTTGGTAGTTTATCATATCCTAAGCATCTCTAACAGTTTAAGAGGCCGTTCCTTCCTCCTCTCAGATACAAGCTGCTCTGAACCCCAGAAAATTGGGAGAATGTGGCCCCAAACACCTACTTATGTCTCTTCCTCCATACTTCACTCAAAGCTCCAGCTTCTACTTAGTTTTGCATTGGTCAGGGATACATCAGAAATTATAATCTTTAGGCACTTCCAACTAAACTGTAGGACCTATGCCATTTGCTTTATCACATTGCCGTGGGCAGGTGATGAGAATCTGATAAATCACATCTTCAGTAGAAAGTCATTCCTTTTAAAGCTAAATGAGAGAAGAGGCGGTCAATAAGAAATTATTGATCCCCATGGGCTGTTCAGTAGTGTAGTAAGTGCTATCTCTACTTGTTTATTCTCCCTTTTACTATGGTCCTTTTCCCATGAAGTTTTTATAGTTCCATAAAGATCCCAATAGGCAATGAGGCCATATAGCACATTGGGGAAGAGGATGAACTCCAAGCTAGATGACTTGAGTACAATTCCTCAAGCCAGCACTTCCTGTGTAACTTTGAGGGAATACTCAGTCTCTATGCCTCGGTTTCTGCAGATATCAAAGATAATGAATGCATTAATAAATTAACTGCATTAAAAAATGTGGTTACGTTTTACCTGCTCTTATTATCCTCCCTATTATGGCAGTTCTCCCCGCTCTTATTACTCTGCCTAGGAGCTCTGCATGCTCTTGATGCCCAAGAACATGTGAAAATATGCCAACCCATAAAAAAAAATCAGCCTCTGATGATGAGAATTAGAATTAGGAAGCATCACAATTCTTAGCAGCTTATTACAATATTAAGGACAACCATATATCTTGAACTTATTAGTAGCTTCAGGCCCAGAAACTGAAGAGTTATAGCTTGACTGTAAAGTTAATTCATAGGCCTCTGTAAGAGGAAAAAAAAAAAGTGTCTCTTTCACCACTCTGTGGCCTATAATTAATTGTAATTACCAGTTTGCACAGGACTGTATTGGTAGGAGGGTCAAAGATTACAAAGGACTTTCCCATTGCTCAGTGGCTACTGGGACACAGCTGCAAGGGAAATAAAACAGTATAATTAAGCTTTAGTCTTTTTTGTTCCTTTCTTTAAGCAACATAGTTACAATTTTCATGTCATCAAAGAACTAAAGAAGAAATCTTCATATGCTATAGGGAGAAAGGGTCTTCTGTATGATGAAATCTTATTGATCTTGGATGCTGACTAGTTTCTACCATCGTTTTATCGATTAAAATCTGACCTCAGCTAACAGTTCCTTGATTGGGAGATGTTCTTTAAATACATTCATATTAAAGAGACTACAAAAAAGGTAAAGAAGGAAAGGAGAATCTTAATATTTTAGCATATCCTCCCTTTTCTTCACTGTTCATTATGCAAATTGCATCTAGCTTCCACATTCTTATGATTTACAGAATGAAGGACAAAGCCCTTATATATGTGTTATTCAGTTTCTAAGCATTGTCTTATTCTTATTTTTCTTAGCTCCTCTCACATCATGAAAACATTTTTTTCAGAAAATAATATATTTCCTCACATTCACTGTTAGTTAAAACACCTATAATCAAACAAGCAAATTATACAACTCACCAGTGATCTTTTCAGCTATATCTTATCCTCATACTCAAACATGAGATTACAGAAAAAAATCAGTTAATATCTAAACTGTGTTATGTCCTACAGAGTTGGCTAGTTGAGAACAAATATTCTCTGTAATAAATTACAGGTTTTATTGAATGTTCATTTTATAACTATTTTTTCTGATTTTAACAGTAAAATACATCCATTGTAGTAAATCAGTTCTCTGCCTCAAAAAAGAAAAGGGTAAGAAAAATCATTTATAATGTGTTTACCCAGAGAAAACCATTTTTATTGTTGATTATATTTCCTTACATACACACATATATTGGGAAAGAATTAATAATACTAATTATGATGTATCACATGAAAATGTATAGAAAAGAAATGTCTAATATTTGTCTATGAAGCTATGCAAGCAAGAATAGAGGTTACATAATTTTTCATTCTTGGAGTAGAACATCATGAATTGTTAACTCAGTCTCAATAGAGCCTCAATAGGTATAAATATCTTCACTTTACAGTTCTAGCTGTTACAGGCAGACTGATCCTCTGAAGAACAAGACAACACTTTGGTGAAATTTAAGTGGCCTTTGTGACATTTTTTATCTGCTATGTTAGCCTATTCTCTTTCTTTTTGATTCAGCCCTAATCTCCATTCCTTAGGAACACATGGGTTTTATTCTTGCTTTCTTGAAGTCCCAATAAGGTCATCTCTGGTTTTCCATCAACTTGCTTTTTTAATACTGTGCAAATTTTCCTCTACCTTTTCTAAATCAAAATTTATGTGATCGTTTTCTCAGTCAGTTGTCCATTGGTACATAATCACATTAGCAAATATGCATCTCTTAAGAGAATTAACAAGGTGCTTGGTCAAATGACGTGGGGGTTTCAGAAGTGAAATAGGCACAGTCCTCTCTCAATAAGCATAGATAACCACTATAGAAGAAAGATGCGATCAGAATACTAAAGAGGGACAAATACACTTCTATGAGAATTCATGCCAGAGATTAACTTTGGTTTGGTGAATAATGATGGGAGGAAGTTTCCATGAAAGATGTACCATTTCAGTGAGTTGCATTTGGAAGAAATCAAACAAGGTACTGCATCTCTCTCTGGGCTTCAGATTATTTAAAAAAAATAAAGGAGTCAGACTGAGGGAAAATCTACTTTTAATATCTAATAACTCTATCGGTACCAATTAGTGCAAAATATCAAGACATTCTATGGTGACTATAAGGATGAACAAATCAAGTAACGGATCTTCTCAGTCACTTCATTGGCTATGGGGACTCTAATGCCCATTTGACTCTGTGTGTCACCTTGATAACACTTTCCTCTATGTCTCCACGAGTCCTGAAGCCCTACCTCTATGCTTTCTGAATTCACTGTCAGTCATCAGTAATCCACCCACTCCCCCATATTGTGCCACCGTATCTCTGAAAGTTCCCCTCAGCTTCTTCCAGTTATTCTTCCCTGTGGACACTGCTTCCCCTGGAGCCTTCTCAAAAAGAGGTCGTTTTCTTCTCGTACTCTGCATCCTTTGGCCAGGAGGCAGGTGAAGGTTCTTCCTGATTGTCATTGTTGCTCCCTCCCAGTCATTCTTCTCTTTTCCATAAAACTCCCAGCTGCTAATCTCATGTCATCCGACTGTGCTGGCACTACTCTGCCTTGTTGCATTGAGCTCCCAAGTCCCTCACTCCTTTGGCTCCTGGTCACTGCCGTTCTCTTCATTCATCTTGCTATTGTAATTCTTAGTGATTAATACCCATGGGGCAATAGCTCCAGTACTCCAGGCCTGCACTCCCTCAACCTTGTCTCTTCAATGAGCATGTTCTCCACCCTCATGCAACTACTTATTCCATGGTCATCCCTTAAACGTTGTCATTTCCTGTAGTGGCAAACCCTTCATAGTTTCAGTTTTCCAGCTTCCAACTCTTCTACCACTTCCAAACTTTCTCTCTCATGCTCTCTTATACTCCCATGCCAGCAATCCTTCTTCACTAGGCCCTACCTGTCACTGTTAGTATCACTATCTTCATCTCCCTCCTGTCTTTAATTCCTCCTTACTCTGCTATGCCAGCTTAAATTCCATGGTCAGTCATTGTAATCACACCCTTCTCTGTCTTGTTTCCTTGTGCTGCTCTCACTTCCTTGTACTTGCTTGGCAAAACATAAATGGTATTGAAATAAAACTCTCCTCCTATTCCATACCTAAATTTAGCAGCTCATTTTGGGGGGAAGAATACACAGCCATATTGCCTGATCTCACTCTAAATCCGTGACTGTTCATCTCAAGTGGACCTTTAATACGACTCAGCATTAGACTACCTTTCCCTGGTTGGTTCATTATACTTCTCCCTCGATTGCATATACCCTACTCACTCTTCAGATGTCAAATTCTGCCCCTGTATATAGATATGGTTGCCCTTAAATTGAGAAAACATAGAAGAGAATTTTCCTCATGCTGTAGGGACTACCAAAACTACCTCTCTACCTAAATCTTATGTTGTAAACTTTGCCCTCTCTCATTAATATGAATTAAACAAATTAATTTATTAATATGAATTAAATGTTTGTGGTCCTAGCTGTAGCCAAATACGTCACTTATTTACAAGATCCTATTTCTTCTCTCCTTTCAAGACAGTTCCTTTAATTCTACCCTCTCTTTTCCATATCATAAATTTTTACCTCTCTGATGAATCATCCTTATTTAGTATGCAAACATATTTCTCCCATCTTTAAAACAAACAAACAAAATAACCCAAAACACCTCTCCTCATTCCAAAGCTCCTCATATTTCACTTCTTTCTTTCACAGCAAAACTCCTAAAAAATTTGCCTGGACTTGCCCTCTTTAGATTCAGTCCTGAAATTGTGTTTTCCACCTACTAAAATCACGATTTAGACTCCACTACTCCATCAAAACTGTTTAATAAGGATACTTATGTCCATGTTGCTAAATCCTGCAGTTGTTAATCATTCCTCATCTTGTTGGTCTTTAAGCGGCTTTTGCCTTAAATCAGTATTTTTTTCTTCTTCATCTACACACTCATTCTCTTGGTGATCTCATCCAGTCTAAGGCTTTAAATATAATTTATGTAGTCACATCTCCCAAATTCACATATCTAGCCTGGATTTCTATGCTGCATTACAGATTAGCATTTTAACTTCTTATTCTACTTTCATCTGAAGGTCTATTAGAAATCTCACATGTATCACATTCAAAACTAACTTTCAGATATCTCCCTTCATGCCTGTTCTATTTACTATCTTCTCATCTTAATGGAAATTCTGTTCTTCCCGTTGTACGCCCCGAATTCTTCTCTTTCATGCTTCTCTTTATTCACAAATCATATCTGATATGACTAAACACTTACTGGTTTTAGATTCAACATCTATGCAGAATCTGATCAGCTTTCAATAACTCATGTCACTATTCTCTCTCACTTGGATCACTGCAATAGACAAGTTCTCTGACATCTGCCCTTGCTCTCTTAGATCAACGGCCAGGGCAGTGGCCAGAATGACCTTGTTGGAACTTGAAACAGATTACATCATTGTGTTCAAAACCCTCCAAGGCCTTCTATCTCATTTGAAGTGAAAGCAAATTCTTTACAGTGTCCTCCAAGGTTCTACATTACCTGTCCACCATCTCTCTGATCTCGTCTCCTAGCAGTCTCCCCTATGCTCATTCCATCTCAAATCATAAACACAGAAGGCTGGTGCTTGCCTCAGAGTCTTTCCAATTTGTACTAATTCTTCCTGGCATGTTCTTCTCCCAAGTAAACATATGGCACACTCTCTCACAATCTCAAATTTTTACTCAAATGCCATTTACTCCAACATGTTTCCCTTATCACTATAATTAAAATTGCAATCTTTCACTTTTTCGCCTTCCTGGAATTATTTTCCCTGATAGTAATTCATATCACTTAACATGCTACAGTAAGTGGAAATTATTTGAAAAAATTTCATATATACAAAAGAAGAAAATGTATATTTTAGAATGTAAATTATAATCTCAGAACTATGTCTGACTTGAATCTAGAACTAATACATATAGAAAGATGGTTGGACATGGAAGGTGGTTGAATATAAACTGGCACAAAGGAGTTAAACTTGGATCAAGGGAAGCTAAAAGGATTTGAATTCATTTAGTAGTCACCGAGGCACAATTATATTTTGGAGGACAGAGATAAAGAAGGAAACCTTCACTAACATGCTACTTTAGGAATATGAACACTTATCTTCACTAATATATCAATAGCTACAAAGTGATGTAGTATGTCATCCTTCCAGAAGTGATTTACAGAAAATATTGGAAATGGACTATTGGCGATATTTGAGCTATTTTTATTACCTAGTATGAGAGACAGTTTGAGAAAGAGCCTTTCTGACATCCTTCAAGTCATACCCCAGTTGAAGAAAATGACAGAATAATTTAATTCTGATGGTGGCAGAGACAGGGAAGAGGGTATTCACTTCAGAGTGTAGAACAGCCCCACAGAATCACCTACAGTTCATCTTTGCACTTTGTTCCTTACACATGAGTTACTTCACATGTTGGGTTGATCAGGCTCTACTGCTCAGAGGAAGGGAGAAAGCACATCACAAATTTTGTAAGTAAAGTATAGTGCCGTGTTTAGTACCACCCATTTTTGATGTGGTTTGTTCTGTAGATGTTAGCAGAACTAGTTTGCATAACTTGCCTGTATATTTCTTCATGTTCATACGGAACAGAAACTTGTTCTTTCTAACCAACCTGCCTGTGTTATTCTGACGAATTGCAGCCATGACTTCTGCGATTGTAACCATGACTTCTGCAAAGGGTAAACATCTCTGAGTAGTTGATATATATATATATATATATATATACTTACCTATGTTTCACTAAAGTGAAATTGAGGGAATGGAATAGGTGGTGAGGGGACTGGGTCTCCCACAGTTAGCATCATGCCCTGGGACTTGGACTCCATGTTACTCATATAGCAGGTCTTAACAAAAATCATAATGCAATTAATCATACAATATTGAAACTGAAGGAATTTTACAGGTCATCTTCTCCAGCATTTCATTTGAGTTCCAGAGATGTGGAATGATGTTTGAGGTCAATGATGACCTTTTTGTGTTATTCAGGTTCTTCTTAAAAGAACCTGAATAACACAAAAACAATGATTTATTTTCATTTAGACCTCATTTTTTCTGACCCTAACAGATCTGCCCTTGAGATCTATAAAGCTTTTTCTGGAAAGACTTGATATAATTTTATAGTATCAGAATATATAGTGGGTATAAAAAAGGCAGAATATTCATATTTAAGGGACTGGTTTATTGTATTAGTCTGCTATTGGAATAGCAAACCATCCCAAATCTTAGTGGCTTGCCACAGCAACCATTTATTTTTATTATCTGTGCATCTATGGGTCAACTGGGGCAAATCTACTTCAGCAGGGGGCCCAGCTAGGCTTTTTGGGAGATATACTCATCTGTTCCATACATTTCCTCATTCTTTTTAGACCAGAAAGTATGAGGTGAAACTGAATAGGACCCTGTGGGGCCCACCGGGACAAAAAGGCTTTCCATGTTCCCCATTTCTTATTTGTAGGAAAAAGGTTTCAGCCACCTAGACCTTCCCTGAGTTCCAAAGGGCAGATTAGAACAGTTAGTAATTAGAGGAGTGAGGGAATGCAGAAACAAAGGAAAGGCTGCCAAGAAACAATAGTGCAGGGATGGGGCAGGGTCCTGGTTTCTCCTCAGGATGTGCACAGCAATCTGATATGCATCTGAGTCTCTGAGTTCTTCTACAGGAGCTAAGGCCCCACCCAGGTGGAGGACTGTAACTTCAGGCTGAGCACAAGCATGTGGACCCCAGACTAGCTGGAACCAGAAGGGTGATGACTGAGATTCCTGGAACACCACCCTGTTACCTTACCACTGGCCAGTCAGAGGAAAGTCACACAGCCTGCAGACCTCCCCTCAAATTTTGCCTATAAAAACTCTTCCCCCCAAAACATTGGGGAGTTCAGGCTTTTGAGCACAAGCCACTCATTCTCATTCTCCTTGCTTGGCCCTTGCAATAAACCTTTCTCTTCTTCAAACTTCTATGTTTCAGTGTGTCTGGCCTCACTGTGCATCAGGCACATGAATTTGGGTCAGACAACAGAAGCACACAGTCTTCCCGTGGCCCTTCTTATTTCATTCCTATTTTTTCTCTTTCCCCTATTATACAATTTAAGTTAATCTTATAGCTAAAATAAATGGATCTATAATGTAATTTTCGAAAATGCATGTCTATCATGTTGTCTACTGGAGACTAGTGATTGGGTGTAAATTTTTGGAAATCTACAAAAGTTTTCACATCATGTTGAAAGGATAGTTTAGTTTTCTACTAAATGTGTCTTTTGTTTAATATTTAACAAGGAATGGTGCTTATTCTATAAGCCTCCTATCTTCCAATTTGATTACTTCATTCATCTTTTTTTTTTTTCCTGAAGAAATTTACCCCTGGCTTTGTCTATCCTCACTCCTCATCTAGTCTTCTCAGAAACCCTTTTACTAAATAGGTTAGTGCATAGAATTAATGAGGCCATAATTGTTTTAAACCTTCACATTGAAGAACAAAAAAATCTATTCCACAGCTGCAGTTTGCATACCAAGACCCAATTTTTTGTGCTAATCACCCACACTTTTGCTTGTAAATCATGAATGGCTTAATTTTAACACAAACTCATCAAAACAATTGCAAAAGCACACATTTCACTGAAAATAGATTAAAACTGTCACCTATAGAACCAACTGACAGTGTATTTATTATTCCTATGATCATCCCTTGCAACTTGTAATGGAAATTTACCTCACTCTAAATGAAGGAGTAATTTTCTATATGAACCATGTAGCATAATAAAAAGGGTTTTGTGGCTGATACTGTCAATGTTCTGCGCATATACACTTGAATCCATAGAAAATTTTTTATGCACAATGCACAACAGAGCTTCTATTTTAAAAGCCAACATCAGTATGTTTTGGTCAGGCTGCTAGAAATCACTTTACCTTTGCCCACAGAGAGCCAAATTTGCCTGGAAATTTACATATTCCTTTTGATGAAAAGGGACAGCTTTTAACCAATACCTAAGGCACATAGGGATATAAATAATCCATACATTTCCCCTCTGAACAGACAATCTGGAGGTGAGATCCTCAGTGTTTCCACAGCTCTTCTCTCACATTGAGCCAGAGTTAACTTGAGCATGACTTTGTTTGATAATGCAACCTTACTTGCCCCCCTCCCTTCCTGGTCCTACTTCCGTTCCTCTATGAGAAATACACCCTCAAAATCCATTCTCAGGCATGCTCTGCCATTCCTTCTGACACATATTAGTCAGGTCCTGTAGCTCTTTTGTTGTTAATTCCTTTATTCCTTTATAGCAAGGCTATCTTTCCCAACAGGCCTTGCTGCAGCTTGACCTACTTATTGAGTTTAGTAGCCAGAAGAGGTGGATGTCAGATCTTAAGAAAATTATCAGTTTGCAAGGCATCCACCACAGTTGAATCTTTTGTATGGTCCTCAGACCTACCCTATCCTTGATATCCTATAGCAATTTATTTTAGCAGACCAAGAGGGTTCTGGGGTTCAATGTTCTTTAGGGAATCTTCTCAGATGTCCCTAGCCCAAGTCTCAGAGTCCTACTCTTTCCCTAACATCTGTGACTTTAGCATTGGAGACTTTGCTGAGGCTCCAAATTCGGCCTTTTTTGTAGTTCTGTTACTCTTACCACCCACAAGCCTTGACATTATTGATCCAGTTATAATAGTTGACTATAATTAGAAAGACTCTTCAAGGCTTAGAAGAAGTAATGGTTCATATTAAGAGTGAAACACTGTTAGGTGAGGGAAATTAAGTGGTACAAACTTCAGGTTACAAAATAAATGAGACACAGGTATTAAATGTACAGGGTGGGGAATAGTTAATAATAATTTAATACCTTTGTATGTTGACAGATGGTAACTAGACTTATCATGATCATTTTGTAATGTATAGAAATATCAAATCGCTATGTTATGCACCAGGTTATAGTGTTGTAGGTATATTATACTTCACAAACAAACTCATAGAAAAATAGATCAATTTGTTGTTATCAGAAGAGGGGGTGGGGGAGGGGTAATTGGGGGATGAAGGCAGTCAAAATGTACAAATTTCCAGTTATGATGAATAAGTACTAGGGATATAATTAATATATTAATTAATTAATAATTAATTAATATAATTAACACTGCTACATGTTATATATGAAGTTGTTAAGAGAGGAAATCCTAAGAGTTCTCATCACAATGAAAAATTTTTTCTTTTTTTAAAAAATTTTGTATCTATAGATGATGGATATTCACTAAACTTACTGTGGTATCATTTTGTGATGTATGCAAGTCAGATCATCATGCTGTACACCTTAAACTTATACAATGCTGTATGTCAATTATATCTCAGTAAAAGTGGAAGAAAAAATAATAATAATTAAGCAGTGTTGCCAGAAATGCCCTAGCATAATGTTATGGAAGGGATATAAAGGTAGCATAAGAGAGGCAGCTATTCTAATGCATCAGCTATGAAAAACCCAATAACCTCAACCTCTTCCCCCAGTTGTCTTCTTTCTCTAACAGAGCTCAGAAGACACTACCTTCACTAAGGCTATAAGGATCACTTTGATAGGGAAGGGGGACTCTGACATTGT
This sequence comes from Hyperoodon ampullatus, assembly GCF_949752795.1. NCBI lineage: Eukaryota > Metazoa > Chordata > Mammalia > Artiodactyla > Ziphiidae > Hyperoodon > Hyperoodon ampullatus. The sequence continues at coordinate 49,436,297 of NC_136925.1, read as the reverse complement.
AAAGAAGCTCAGTGTGAGCTATCCTATACACATAGGGGTTAATGATAGAGGTTACATTTATGAAAATGGGCTCTCTAGTGATAACGAGTATAACAAGATTTGAGACTAAGCATTAAACTTTTAGGAAAAAAGGGGCTCTGAATGACTGTAATACAAACATAGGACACTAACTTCTAGGAAGTTCCAAGAAACAGAGCCCATACATTAAGAGAGAATGTGAATGTGGATTAGGAAGGACCCTATAATACAATGTTAAGTGTGTACGGTAGTGATTCCTCCAATCTTTCCCCCAAAGGACTCTATGGCCATTTACTCACACCGCTGTTATAGATGTAGTGTCTTTACCAGAACAAATCAACAGGCCCTCTGGCACTTGGTATGCACATTGATCTACAAATGTATGTTCTCTTTAATACTCATTAGGAAAGAGAATCAGAAGTAGTTTGAATTCATATGGAATGGAGAACTACACATATTTATAGATTTTATTTGGCCTCGTTCTTTTCCAAGTCCCAATTCCCCTCTTTCCTACTGTTTTTTTCTTGAGAAAACTTTCTAATATTTCACTTTAATATGAATATTCATCTCAAACTCTGTTTCTGAGGAACCCAACTTAAGAGATGTGCTGCTCTATTTGGGTCTGTTTTTTTTTTTTTTTTTTTTTTTTTGTGGTACACGGGCCTCTCACTGTTGTGGCCTCTCTCGCTGCGGAGCACAGGCTCTGGATGCGCAGGCCCAGCGGCCATGGCTCACAGGCCCAGCCGCTCCGCGGCATGTGGGATCCTCCCGGACCGGGGCACGAACCCGTGTCCCCTGCATTGGCAGGCAGACTCTCAACCGCTGCGCCACCAGGGAAGCCCTCTATTTGGGTCTTTTTACAAATTGACCTGAATCATTTTTGAAAGAAGTTGGGGCAATGATGAGTAAGTGAAAAATGAGAGAGAATAAGCATTTCCCTGTACGTCATGGGATATTTCTGCTCACACAAAAAGTATTTGTTGTCGTCTTTTTTAATGGAATACTCGTGCCTTGGCTCTTCTCCCATATAAAATGTTGCTAAATTCAGTCCCAGGGAACCAAGGAAATATCTCCTAGTATACTGTACCTTAGAATTGAAGGAGGCTTTCTTTTCCTGAATGTATGCAAACAAACAAACAAACAAATTTAATTGTCTGTGAGTTATTTTCAGAAGAACAAAGTTCCCTAATTTAAAAGCAAGGCCACCATTGCTTAATGAGTGAACTGATAGTGCACCCTTGGGCACTGCAGAGACCTTCCAGCTTCAATTGTCAGTGCAGATACTAGCTCTCTGAGGATTGTTCATTCTAAGGTCAAAGACAAAGGCAAAAACATAGAAGGGGGAAATGGCAATGGCACCCTTGTGGACCACAGTAATCATTACTTTATTTGAGTAGGACTTCAACTGTCCATTAGAAGTCAGATGAGTGCCTAGAAACAGCCTGAATGCCTTCAGCAGAATCTTAAGCAATGGCTACTGGCCAAGAGCCCAGGAAGTGTAAATGAGGCCACTTTTCCTTCTTCATTTCCTTCCTTTGCATTCCCTTCATAGATACCCTAATTCCTTTCATTTGCCCTAGCAAAAGAGATTCCAAAGGAAGATAAAGGACTATGTGAATGGGCTTGCTGAGGAAAGTTGTTTGTTGTCTTATTTAGAGGCCTTTATAAAAAGATAATTATACTAAGCTTTTTATATAAAGATATTTAGTTCTCCTCCTACATCCCTCAAAATACTAATATTCTGTGTATTATAACTGCTATTAACTGAAATCATTTAGCTGGGTGGCTGGTGAGTATTAAAATAAGGGAGAAGTTTTACTGTTTTCTGGAAGTTCCAGGAACAAAATGGGGTTGCAGACATTTTTATAAACTAAAGCAAGTTGTGAAGATTGGGCATTATCACACTGTGCCTGAATGTACTCTGGGTGTTTTGTAATGACTTTGCTAGAATCCAAAGAATGTTGTTCAAAGAGGAGGCATACTTCTTTCTTTCTTTGCCTTTTGCTTTACTAGTTTCTTATGAACCTGCAGATCCGATGTACTCAGACCCTCATGTCTCTGTTCACAGAATTTGTGGATATATTTCTACTGAATCAGACCTCAAGCTTGTATGAAAGGGCTCACTCGCTACTTCTGTGACTTGATGGTTTCTTTTTGGTTCAAAAGTAAAATGTTAAGCTTTACCTAGACAGCAGTGGCAGTAGTAAATCCACATTAAAGCCATTTCATCCTTTTTCTTATAAAGAATCATTTTTTTCACAGAAGAGAAAATCCCAGTGTATTTCCAGCCTTGATGCACAAATGAAATTGGATCATACTTCATATTTACTTGTGTCCAGAAATATGAAATACTGGTAATTGGGCATGCGGTTTTCTTTGACAGTAGTAATTCTGACTTCCTGGGAACTATCTGTAACTATTTTATTCCACTGTGAAACTTAGAAAGGAGAGGTTTCATGATTTTCTCTATTAGTTTTGAGGATAATGGCCAGCAGAGGAAAAGTAAAAAACAAACAAAAAACCCTTTACTGATTGCTGATACAACTTCAGCTACTGCCTTTGTCTAAGTGTTCATTGTGTTGGAACACAAGAAAGAAAGCACCTTCTAATATTTAATCAAGATATATTAAAATATTTTGGTTTTGTATCATGGAATGTTTACATTCATAGTTCAGTTTTTGCTTATGGTAAGGAATAGCCTTTGCATGCATTACCTCATTCTTATAACCTTGTATGGAAAGTAGTTACATCCATATATCAGAAGTGTTTGGGGGAAGGCATGCTAATCAGTCATGAAGCACAAACAAGGAAGAAGAAAAGCATGTGACTGGCTCAGCATCCCTCTCCCCAGAGCAATGCCCTGCTTCTCTACGGAGTAGAGCATCTGCCTCCAACACCAAATGAGTGAAAATACCCAAGCAAAAACTCAGCTTTGTTTTCCTTGCAGATTGCACAATTTATCTCCAATAACACACACATTCATCATCACCAAAGCTCAGTGGAATAATTATGAATATTTACTGAATCGACCATGCAAAGCCATATGCTATGGTAGAAAGGATGTGGAAGAGATACTGAAAACTGGCACAAATAATAAGACTGCAAAATCAGCCACTTACAGTTAAGCAGCATTTGGAAATCATATATGCAATGAGAGTGGCCTACAGCTGTAAATAGAGTCCTGGATTTTCATGCGGCAGAATTAGTTTGATAGAGGATAGGAACTCCAAAATTTCTGTTACAAGTCGTAGGATTTTTAAAAAAGAAGTTATTACAGGGAAGTGTTTTTTGTTTGGTTTTTTTATTAGGGTATAGTTGCTTTACAATGTTGTGTTAGTTTCTTCTGTACAACGAAGTGAATCAGCTGTATGTATACATACATCCCCTCCCTCTTGGACTTCTCTCCCACCCCCCCAACCCCCATCTCACCCATCTAGGTCACCACAGAGCACCAAGCTGAGCTCCCTGAACTATACGGCAAGTTCCCACTAGCTATCTGTTTTACACATGGGAAGTGTTAATATAAGCTCTGGAACTTTTTATATTACTCTATCTCCTTTAATCTGTGATGCTGAAGAATTTCTAAAAATCAGGAGTCTGAGGATGCAGTGGAGAAAAGCAAAATGAATCTCAATTGCATTAGTGTTAAGAAGTGCTGGCAAGCCACTGCAGGGTAACATCGTAAAAAAATAATAATAATCAATTATATGTGCTTTGAATTTTGCAGTTACAAAATACTTTTCTACATACATTCTCATTTGATTTTTTCATAGTTGTTGTTAGATGCTATTATACCCTTTTTACACATTATAAAATAGATTCACAATGTTTACATGATTTGTTCAAGGTTACAAATATGTAAGTAGCAAAAATTGGGCCGGACTCATATCTCCCGACTTTTACACAGATTTAGCAAATGCACAGTGGATGAAATATAAAAAGAAATGAAAACTGTCAGAATCACAGACCTGTATTCAGTACAAATCAAAACTCTTTGAGGAACCAAGCTAAAAGGAGATGACTGAGGGTGCTACCTAACAAGCTAGAGAGAAAACACAAATTTCCAAGGTATGATATTGGGATTAGTGGCCCAGAGAATCTGATATAATAGAAGGGAACATCCAAAGTCTGAAGCAATAAGCATTGTTAAGAGGCTCATTTTCCAGGTTAATTCATTTAAAAATTACAGTTGTTAATTGCCATTGATATTTCTTAATTTTAAACAATTCCAAAGGAGACCTTCAAGATGGTGGAGGAGTAAGATGTGGAGATCACCTTCCTCCCCACAAATACATCAGAAATACATATACATGCGGAACAACGCCTACAGAACACCTACTGAATGCTGGCAGAGCCTCAGACTTCCCAAAAGGCAAGAAACTCCCCATGTACCTGGGTAGGGCAAAAGAAAAAAGAAAAAAAAGAGACAAAAGAATATGGATGGGACCTGTCCCTCTGGGAGGGAGCTGTGAAGGAGGAAAAGTTTCCACACACTAGGAAGCCCCTTCACTGGCAGAGACGGGGGTTGGCAGGGGGGAAGATTTGGAGCCATGGAGGAGAGCGCAGCAATAGGGGTGCAGAGGGCAAAGCCCAAAGATTCCCGCACAGAGGATCCGTGCCGACCAGCACGCACCAGCCCAAGAGGCTTGTCTGTTCACCCACGGGGGTGGGGGCTGAGAGCTGAGGCTCAGGCTTCTGAGGTCAGATCCCAGGGAGAGGACTGGGGTGGGCTGCGTGAACACAGCCTGAAGGGGGCTAGTGCACCACAGCTAGCCGGGAGCGAGTCCGGGAAAAAGTCTGGACCTGTCTAAGAGGCAAGAGACCATTGTTTTGGGGTGCTTGAGGAGACGGGATTCAGAGTACTGCTTAAACGAGCTCCACAGATGGGCGCAAGCTGCGGCTATCAGTGTGGACACCAGAGACGGGCATGCAATGCTAAGGCTGCTGTTTCAGCCACCAAGAAGCCTGTGTGAAAGCACAGGTCACTATCTACACCTCCCCTACCAGGAGCCTATGCAGCCCGCCACTGCCAGGGTCCCATGATCCAGGGACAACTGCCCCTGGAGAACACATGGCATACCTCAAGCTGTTGCAATGTAATGCTGGCCTCTGCCACCGAAGGCTCACCCGCAATCCGTAACCCTCCCTCCCCTAGGCCTGAGCGAGCCACAGCCCCATAATCAGCTGCTACTTTAACCCCGTCCTGTCTGGGTGGGAACAGATGCCCTCAGGCAACCTGCACATAGAGGTGGGGCCAAATCCAAGGTGAACCCCAGGAGCTGTGCGAACAAAGAAGAGAAAGGGAAATCTCTCCCAGCAGCCTCAGGAGCAGCAGATTAAATCTCCACAATCAACTTGATGTACCCTGCATCTGTGGAATACCTGAATAGACAACAAATCATCCCAAAATTGAGGCAGTGGACTTGGGAGCAACTGTAGACTTGGGGTTTGCTTTCTGCATCTAATTTGTTTCTGGTTTTATGTTTATCTTAGTTGAGAATGTAGAGTTCATTATCATTGGTAGATTTGTTTATTGATTTGATTGCTCTCTTCCTCCTTTTTCTTTTTTAATATATAGATAAAAAAATGTCTTTCCTTTTTCTCTTTTTGTGTGTATGTGTATGTTTCTTTGTGTGATTTTGTCTGTATAGCTTTGCTTTTACCATTTGTCCTAGGGTTTTTTCTGGCCAATTTTTTTTAGTATAGTTTTTAACACTTTTTATCATTGGTGTATTTGTTTTTTGCTTTGGTTGCTCTCTTCTTTCTCTATTTCGTTCTTTATTTTTCTTTCCTTCATTTTTTATTACTTTCTAATTTATTTTTTAATTTTAATAAATTTTATTTTATTTATTTTTTCTTTCTTTTTTTGCTCCATTTTCTTCTGAGCCATGTGGCTGACAGGGTCTTGGTGTTCCAGCTGGGTGTCAGACCTTTGCCTCTGAGGTGGGAGAGCCGAGTTCAGGACACTGGTCCACCAGAGACCTCCCAGCTCCACATAATATCAAACAGTGAAAGCTCTCCCAGAGATCTCCACCTCAACACTAAGACCCAGCTCCACTCAATGACCGGTTAGCTACAGGGCTGGACACCCTATGCCAAACAACTAGCAAGACAGGAACACAACCCCACCCATTAGCAGAGAGGCTGCCTAAAATCGTAAGATCACAGACACTGCAAAACACACCACCTGATGTGGCCCTGCCCACTAGAAAGACAAGACCCAGCCTCAGCTACCAGAACACAGGGACTAGTCCCCTTCACCAAGAAGCCTACACAACCCACTGAACCAACCTTTGCCACTGGGGGCAGACACCAAAAACAACGGGAACTACGAACCTGTAGCCTGTGAAAAGGAGACACCAAACACAGTAAGTTAAGCAAAATGAGTAGACAGGGAATGAGTAGCAGATGAAGGAACAAGGTAAAAACCCACCAGACCAAACAAATGAAGAGGAAATAGGCAGTCTACCTGGAAAAGAATTCAGAGTAATGATAGCAAAGATGATCTGAACTCTTGGAAATAGAATGGAGAAAATAAAAGAAACGTTTAACAAGCACCTAGAAGAACTAAACAGCAAACAAACAATGATGAACAACACAATAAATGAAACTAAAAATTCTGTAGAAGGAAATCAGTAGCAGAATAACTGAGGCAGGAAAACAGATAAGTGACCTGGAAGATAAAACAGTGGAAATAACTACTGCAGAGCAGAATAAAGAGAAAAGAATGAAAAGAATTGAGGACAGTCTCAGAGATCTCTGGGACAACATCAAACGCACCAACATTCAAATTATAGGGGTCCCAGAGAAGAAGAGAAAAAGAAAGGGAGTGAGAAAATATTCGAAGAGATTATAGTTGAAAACTTCCCTAATATGGGAAAGGAAATTGTCAATCAAGTCCAGGAAGCACAGAGAGACCCATACAGGAAAAATCAAAGCAGAAACATACCAAGATACATATTAATCAAACTATCAAAAATTAAATACAAAGAAAAAATATTAAAAGCAGCAAGGGAAAAACAAGAAATAACATGCAAGGGAATCCCCATAAGGTTAACAGCTGATCTTTCAGCAGAAACTCTGCAAGCCAGAAGGGAGTGGCAGGACATATTTAAAGTGATTAAAGAAGAACCTACAATGAAGATTACTCTACCCAGCAAGGATCTCATTCAGGTTCTACAGAGAAATTAAAACCTTTACAGAGAAGCAACAGCTAAGAGAATTCAGCACCACCAAACCAACTTTACAACAAATGCTAAAGGAACTTCTCTAGGCAGGAAACACAAGAGAAGGAAAAGACCTACAATAATAAACCAAAAACAATTAAGAAAATGGTAATAGGAACCAACATATTGATAATTACCTTAAATGTAAATGGATTAAATGCTCCAACCAAAAGACACAAACTGGCAGAATGGATACAGAAAAAAGACCCGTATATCTGCTGTCTAAAAGAGACCCACTTCAGACCTAGGAACACATGCAGACTGAAAGTGAGGGGATGGAAAAAGATATTCCATGCAAATGGAAATCAAAAGAAAGCTGGAGTAGCAATTCTCATATCAGACAAAATAGACTTTAAAATAAAGACTATTACAGGAGACAAAGAAGGACACTACATAATGATCAAGGGATCAAACTTAGAAGAAGATATAACAATTGTAAATATTTATGCACCCAACATAGGAGCATAAGGCCAATGCAAACAGCCATAGAAGGGGAAATCAACAGTAACACAATCATAGTAGGGGACTTTAACACCCCACTTTCACCAATGGACAGATCATCCAAAATGAAAATAAATAAGGAAACACAAGCTTTAAATGATACATTAAACAAGATGGACTTAATTGATATTTATAGGGCATTCCATCCAAAAACAACAAAATACACTTTCTTCTCAAGTGCTCATGGAACATTCTCCAGGATAGATCATATCTGGGGTCACAAAACAAGCCTTGGTAAATTTAAGAAAATTGAAATCACATCAAGTACCTTTTCCGACCACAATGCTCTGAGACTACATATCAATTACAGGAAAAAAATCTGTAAAAAATACAAACACATGTAGGCTAAGCAATACACTACTAAATAACCAAGACATCACTGAAGAAATCAAAGAGGAATTGAAAAAATAGCTAGAAACAAATGACAATGAAAACACGACGACCCAATACGTATGGGATGCAGCAAAAGCAGTTTTATGAGGGAAGTTTATAGCAATACAATCCTATCTCAAGAATCAAGAAACATCTCAAATAAACAACCTAACCTTACACCTAAAGCAATTAGAGAAAGAAGAACAAAAGAGCCCTAAAGTTAGCAGAAGGACAGAAATCATAAAGATCAGATCAGAAAGAAAAAAGAATCGAAGGAAACAATAACAAACATCAATAAAAGTAAAAGCTGCTTCTTTGAGAAGATAAACAAAATTGATAAACCATTAGCCAGACTCATCAAGAGAAAAAAGGAGAAGACGCAAATCAATAGAATTAGAAATGAAAAGGGAGAAGTAACAACTGACACTGCAGAAATACAAAGCATCATGAGAGATTACTACAAGCAACTATATGCCAAAAAAATGGACAACCTGGAAGAAATGGAAAAATTCTTAGAAAAACACAACCTTCCAAGACTGAACCAGGAAGAAATAGAAAATATAAACAGACCAATCACAAGGACTGAAATTGAGACTGTGATTAAAAATCTTCCAACAAACAAAAGCCCACTAACAGATGGCTTCACAGGCGAATTCTATCAAACGTTTAGAGAAGAGCTAACACCTATCCTTCTCAAACTCTTCCAAAATATAGCAGAGGGAGGAACACTCCCAAACTCAGTCTATGAGGCCACCATCACCCTGATACCAAAACCAGACAAAGATGTCACAAAGAAAGAAAATTACAGGCCAATATCACTGATGAACTTAGATGCAAAAATCCTGAACAAAATACTAGCAAACAAAATCCAACAGCACATTAAAAGGATCATACACCATGATCAACTGGGGTTTATCCCAGGAATGCAAGGATTCTTCAATATACACCAATCAATCAATGTGATACACCATATTAAAAATAGAAGGAGATGGACCATGTGATCATCTCAATAGATGCAGAAAAAGCGTTCAACAAAATTCCACACTTATTTATGATAAAAATCCTCCAGAGAGTAGGCATAGAGAGAACCTACCTCAACATAATAAAGGCCATATATGACAAACCCACAGCCAACATACATTCTCAATGGTGAAAAACGGAAAGCATTTCCTCTAAGATCAGTAACAAGACAGAGTTGTCCACTCTCACCACTATTATTCAACATAGTTTTGGAAGTTTTAGCCACAGCAGAGAAGAAAAGGAAATAAAAGGAATCCAAATCAGAAAAGAAGAAGTAAAGCTGTCATTGTTTGCAGATGACATGATACTATACATAGAGAATCCTAAAGACTCTACCAGAAAACTACTAGAGCTAATCAATGACTTTAGTAAAGTAGCAAGATACAAAATTAATGCACAGAAATCTCTTGCATTCCTATACACTAATGATGAAAAATCTGAAAGAGAAATTAAGGAAACACTCCCATTTTCCATTGCAACAGAAAAGAATAAAATACCTAGGAATAAACCTAACTAAGGAGACAAAAGACCTGTAGGCAGAAAACTGTAAGACACTGATGAAAGAAATTTAAGATGATAGAAACAGATGGAGAGATATAGCATGTTCTTGGATTGGAAGACTCAACATTGTGAAAGTGACTCTACTACCCAAAGCAATCTACAGATTCAATGCAATCCCTATCAAACTACCAATGGACTTTTTCACAGAACTTGAGCAAAAATTTTCACAATTTGTATGAAAACGCAAAAGACTGCAAACAGCCAAAGCAATCTTGAGAAAGAAAAACAGAGCTGGAGGAATCGGATTCCTGGACTTCAGACTATACTGCAAAGCTTCATTAATCAAGACAGTATGATACGGGCACAAAAATAGAAATGTAGATCAATGGAAAAGGATAGAAAGCCCAGAGATAAACCCACACACATATGGTCACATTATTTTTTATAAAGGAGGTAAGAATATACAATGGAGAAAAGACAGCCTCTTCAACAGTGGTGCTGGGAAAACTGGATTGCTACATGTAAAAGAATGAAATTAGAACACTTCCTAACACCATACGCAAAAATAAACTCAAAATGGATTAAGACCTAAATGTAAGGCCAGACACTATAAAACTCTTAGAGGAAAACATAGGCAGAACACTCTATGACATAAACCACAGCAAGATCCTTTTTGACCCACCTCCTAGAGAAATGGAAATAAAAACAAAAATGAACAAATGGGACCTAAGGAAACTTAAAAGCTTTTGCACAGCAAAGGAAACCATAAAAAAGACAAAAATACAACCCTCAGAATTGGAGAAAATATTTACCAATGAAGCAACTGACAATGGATTAATCTACTAGCATCTCATGCAGCTCAATATCAAAAAAACCAAACAAACCAATCCAAAAATGAGCAGAAGATCTAAACAGACATTTCTCCAAAGAAGATATACAGATTGCCAACAAACTCATGAAAGTATGTTCAACATCACTAATCATTAAAGAAATGCAAATCAAAACTACAATGAGGTATCACCTCACACCAGTCAGAATTGCCATCATCAAAAAATCTACAAACATTCAGTGCTGGAGAGGGTGTGGAGAAAAGGGAACCCTCTTGCACTCTTGGTGGGAATGTAAATTGATACAGCCACTATGGAGAATAGTATGGAGGTTCCTCAATAAACTAAAAATAGAACTACATTACCACCCAGCAATCCCACTACTGGGCATATACCCTGAGAAAACCATAATTTTAAAAGCGTCATGTACCACAATGTTCATTGCAGCTCTATTTACAATAGCCAGGACGTGGAAGCAACCTAAGTGTCCATTGACAGATGAATGGATAAAGAAGATGTGGCACATATATACAACAGAATATTACTCAGTCATAAAAAGAAACAAAATTGAGTTATTTGTAGTGAGGTGGATGGACCTAGAGTCTGTCATACAGAGTGAAGTAAGTCAGAAAGAGAAAACAAATACCATATGCTAACACACATATATATGGAATCTAAAAAAAAAAGTTTCTGAAGAACTTAGGGGCAGGAGAGGAATGAAGACGCAGACGTAGAGAATGGACTTGAGGACACGGGGAGGGGGGAAGAGTATGTTCGGACAAACTGAGAGAGTGGCATGGAATTATATACACTACCAAATGTAAAATAGCTAGTGGGAAGCAGCTGCATAATACAGGGAGATCAGCTCGGTGCTTTGTGACCACCTAGAGGGGTGGGATAGGGAGGGTGGGAGGGAGACGCAAGAGGGAAGTGATATGGGGATATATGTATACATATAGCTGATTCACTTTGTTATAAAGCAGATAACACACCATTGTAAAGCAATTATACTCCAATAAAGATGTTAAAAAAACAAAAAAATAACATATATCCAAGCAGGAAATGTGCTTGACTTGGGAAATACCCAGCAAGGAGTTGTCTGCAGGCAGGTAGGGCCCTAGTCTCCAATCAGGCTAAACAGTGGCTTTCAGCAATCCATTTGCTAATTCTGATTGAGATGAGTCTGCAAGGGGTCAAGAAAACTTAAAAGGTAGCTACCATGATTACAAAAATGCTAAAAAGGAGGGACAAAGTGCAGGAAATTTGTATAGAATAAGAAAACTTGATAGCCAAGGATGGTAAAAGGTAAAATGTGGTTGAGAACAAATTATTAGCTGTCAGGCTTAGATTCTTGGTTTGAATTGGAAACAATTGCAAAGAAGACTGCCCTATACAAATACAAGGCATCAGAGGCACTCCACACAGGCTGTTGTTGTGTTTTGTTGTGTAATTCCAAGTGGAAGCTCTGTTTGAGCATATTTGCTATAGGACAGAATCAGAGTGTTTGAGCTGGGAGGACACTGGATCACCTTGGACTCCTCCTGCCCCTCTCACCCCCAACAGGGCCACTCACATTGTACATTCAAAGAGTGATGGGCTTGCCCTCTGGCTGAGTAATTTTGCAGTTGAGATAAAGTATGCCGAAGCCTGTAAGCTCAGTTCCTCTAGAGCTAGGCTACTATGGTTATTAAATGATCCAACTATGGAGCCAAAAAGGGCTGCCTGGTAATTCTGACACTGCCACTCATTATCTGTGTGAACTTGAATAAGTCATTTAGCCTCAGTTACCTCACATGTAAGATGGAATGAATAATGTTTGCCTCACAGATAGCTTTGAGTATTAAGTAAAATGTTATTCTAAAATTATTATTGTAAAATGTTTAGGACACTGCTTAGCACGTAATATAATGATATTATTACTGTTAATCTTCTAACAACATAACAAATGTATGATGACCCACCTCACTGGTTCATCTGGGTTCCCAACACTCAGCCAGGTTCATTTGTCCTTAGTCAACTCCCTTTCTCGTTCCCCACAGAGGCACTTCCAAACCCTCATTATTCATCTTTTGAATCCTCCTATGTTCCTTCCACCTTATTCAAAGTTAAACTGACTTGAGATAAGACTGAATAAAATGATGGAAAATAGTAAAACAAAACAAAACCAAACAAACAAACAAAAATTCCCATTCTTTCAAAGTTTTAAACCAAATTATTTTAAAATAAAACAGAATTTAGGAAATCTCTTAGTTTCTGAGACACATGCTTTTTTTAAATCACTATCCCTCCAACTTCTCACCTTTTTCACCATCTGACTTATCTATGATTATCTGTCTATTATCTGTTCCTTCAACCATGATGTAAGCTCCACAAAGGTAAGAAATTTGTCTTTTTATTTTTTTAAATTACTGCTGCAGCCTCAGCACCTAGAGATTTGCCTGATATGAAGCAGCAACTCATTAAATGTTTCCTGATTTATTAATGAGTAAATAATTAGTTGCATTGTGATTTCTCCCATCTCTTTTACTAGCTCCTTCTTCTCTTCTTCAGCTCCCTTACTATGGAGATTCTATAACACTTAAGTGTTTGAAGTTTACTCTCAAGATGTTCTTTCTCTTTTTTTTTTTTGCCAATGTTAATTCATAATTAGTTCTACTGCATTTTATTTTCAGTATCTTTTCCATTCCCACTGCCTACTCTTAGTCAAAGTACATGCCCTGTGATAGAAAATGCCTTATTTATTTTCCTAACTTTAATCTCTCTGGTTATTCAATACAGCCTGCAATTTATTTCCACATCACTATCTCCAGAATGCCATTTTAATCAACAGACTCCATCTTTTTCAGTAATGATTATTGGCCCCTGATTCTTATCAGATGGATTATGATTGGGAAGAAGGAACATGCCCTTCCCTATTCCCCTGCCAACACACAATCCGTAAAACATTAGTTTACTTTACTGATTTATCAACATAAGAATATGTCATTTTATCAGAATCAGAGAGGTTCCACTAGCCAGGGGCAGATTCAGCATAAATAAATCCTATTCCCTTCCAACCTCAAGACTCAAACAGAAATATATACAGCTTTTGGTGAGATTATTCACCCAATATAGGGTCTTATCAGCACTGGAAATTTCAGTTACCCTGTGATCACATGAAGCTTACATCATTTAATGGCTCTTTTACTTCTTAAATGAAAGTAAGTCCCAACAATGTCAAATCCATGGGATTTTCCCAGATTTACTGAATAATATATCTGCTTTCAGCCTTCTTGCTTTCTGGAAATTATATTTTCCTATAGACAATTCCTCAACTCTGCTATACCACCCTTAAATCTTAATGGTTCTTATACTGAGTCTGATCCCAATAAATCTGTTTCCACAATGTCTACTGAAACTCAGTAGGTCATATATCTAGGTATCATAGATCCTGGGGGAAATGGGGTAACACAGTTTGTTAAGTACAGACTCTTGAGTGAGCCTGTTTCACCACTCAATAGCTGTGTAACTATGGGCACACCTCACAGCTCTCAACCTCATTTTCTCTATCTATAAAATGGGGATGATAATGGCATCCATATTATAATACATTTGTTTTTTTTTTAATTGAACATTAATCCTCGGGGTCGGTAGTAATGAATTCTCTAACATCTTTTGTATTATGCATCCCTTTCCATCATCATATGATAGTTCTATAGGATGTAAATAATTTCAGAGTGTACCATCATCAGAGATCACTTTCTGACTATGATGAAGCAATTCAAAAGTAGAATCATTCCATTAGCATGTTTAAAAACAGGCAAAAGTAAGGACATGGTTGAAACCACAAAAATAGCCAATCATATTCTCCTGGCTCACATAAGAGAATTCTCTCATGAGATGCCTTTTTAGCCTCACTCTGTTTCTCCACCTCCTAGATTAAAAAAAACAAAAAAAAAAAAAAAAAAGAGAGAGAGAAAGAAAAAACCCAACCATAAAAATTTCCCCTCTTTCGAGCAATACCCAATCCACAAGAAAACCACATTTCAGCAGAACACCTATCACAAACCTCCTCTAAAACACCTAACATAAGCCTAACCCCCATTACAAACCCCTTCTAAAAACCAAAGCAAAACAAAACCCTCTTGTTTACATGCCGCAGGTTCCATGTGGTGTGCAGTCATCCTTGTTGCAAGAAGTCATAAACCCCACTTAGTTTGACTACAGGTATGGTTCTGGTGGTCTTTGTCTGGTGGGCAGCAACTAGAGCTTGAAAAAGACTTTTTTGTGTCATGTTTTGGTCCTATATAAACTTTGACGTCACTGAACACTAATTTTAACCCAACCTCTCTATATCGAATATTCTTAAGTAGAAAATTGTGTGAGGGTGGAAATCTAGCACATATATTTTAAAATAGTGTTGTTCTAAGATAAATTAACAACAACAAAAAGAACACACTACATTGGAAGCAGGCTCTTTCTTGATGCAAAATCACACAGAGAAAATTACTTAATAAGAGGGGCAGAATTTTCTCAGCTCCACTAATTTGCTCTTCCAAGTAAAACTTCCGATCAATTCAACTTCTGCCTTAAATGTGAAGGACCACCCACCATTCCCTTGGATCTTCAACTGTCTTTGGAGATCCTTGATAGCACTTACTCCTTAGGGAGACCCAACGAATCGGGGTAATTATCTACTAATCCCATCAGTCAGAAGGAGGTGAATGGTGCCAAACCCCACTAAATATAACTCACTCACAAAACCTTCCTCAAAAACTCAGTGTCATACAGGCCTCTGTCAGCTGGTCTCTAAGAGATATTCTTTAAAAAAATTTTTTTAACATCTTTATTGGAGTATAATTGCTTTACGATGGTGTGTTAGTTTCTGCTTTATAACAAAGTGAATCAGCCATACATATACATATATCCCCATATCTCCTCCCTCTTGCATCTCCCTCCCACCCTCCCTATGCCACCTCTCTAGGTGGACACAAAGCACTGAGCTGATCCCCCTTTGCTATGTGGCTGCTACCCAGTAGCTATCTGTTTTACATTTGGTAGTGTATATATGTCCATGCCACTCTCTCACTTCATCCCAGCTTACCCTTTCCCCTCCTGTGTCCTCAAGTCCATTCTCTAAGAGATATACTTAGCTCAAGATTCTCTCCTATAACTTTCTGACTCCCTTAAACCTGAACCATAGAAGTCATGGTTGTCATGCCAAATCCATTCCTGATACCACCTGAAGCATGTTAAGTAATTATGGATTAATAAGTAGAGGCAATACTTACTCATATCCCTTGATTTTTAGCACCTCATCTGATTAACCTGAGCTGGAAAAGCTTATCAAAAGTGTGGTAGCTACATAAGACAAGAACATATTCACAGTAGCTTAAAAATGTTTCTTGGCCCCTAGAATCTCAGGTAAGTTCACAGAGTTGAAAGGTAATTCTTAATGTGTTATTGCTATTTTATACTAATTTACATCAACAGTCCTGTTATCTTCTACTAACCACCTTCCATTTGAGGGAATTATATAAACATTAGACTCATATTATCATCAGAAAGACAAAACAAAGAAGATTCAATGGCCAGGTGACCTTGAAAAATAAATTTCTGTTATCTTGAAAAGCCATTTCCCTGAAGATCCTTATTACATAGCACAAATTTGACACTATTCTGCCTCTTGTTTATAACCTTAATTTTATCAATTAAACAACTGCTGGGCATACAGCAATAACCTACTTAATAATTCATTGAGTAAGTAACTACATTCTTTTTCTTATGAATTTCAAATATGTCTGAATGAGCAATTAATCTAAGAATTTTGAGAAAACCTAAATAAATAAAAAATCGTTAAACTAAGTAAAAATTAACTTATATATTTAACTTCTTTTTTAAATAACACATAGTGCATTCTATTTTCTGTATATTGGTATATTAGCTATTCTCCCTCCCCTTCTTTAAAAAAAAGACAAAACACTTCCAGTTTAAAAACCACCCAAAATTTTAAAAAGTATATACTCACATTTTTAACTTTCTTAATGAACACTAACATGCCTATGTGGCAGGAAAGTAAGGGAAATCCTTAGAGACCAAAAACGGACAAGAAGGTACAAATGCAAAGCACTAAATGAAGTTTGAAGTGCACTGTAGCCTTTTGCTCTATGATCCTGGGGGCTCAGAGCAGAGGTCTTCAAACCTCAGTGTATGCTTCCAGATTACACTAGGACTTTCTAGTTGATGTGGGCACAGACAGCAGCTTTAAACAAATCATTTTCACATTAACTTCCATCTGTATTTTTTCCTAAAATTCATCTGTCTGAGAATATGTCTGTGGTCAAAGTTTGCAGCAGCGTTGCTATTTCTAGTTTCCACTCCTATCCTTCCTAATATAATTTTCCCACTCCCCCAGCCCCCCAAAAAGTTAAAAATCAAAATTTTAACCCACCTAAATTTTACTGAATTACACTGTCTATGTATAAAAAAATCTGAAGTGGTTAAAAAAAGGAAGATAAAAGAAATAGAAGAAAAAAGGAAATAAAAGATTCAAAAAACAAACATTTTAAAAGAACAATTCAAAATAATCTTCTCTGCATAGTCTCTGTAATCAAAGAACTGCCTCAGCTGCTTTTTTCACATGATTTCAAATAGAAGTCATTTTTTGACATATCAAAGTTATATCTTTGATTCCAAAAACATATATCAGAGATAAGTTAGGTTAAACAATTATTGAAGCTTATACGAGGGTCATTTTCATAAAATTTTGGCAATAGATTAGTGGACACTGAAAAATACTTACGCATTATTTATACTTGGATGCTTATCACTAAACTTATTAATCATTGTATTAATCACTTTATGATGTATGTAAGTGAAATCATTATGCTGTACACCTTAAACTTATACAGTGCTGTATGTCAATTATATCTCAATAAAACTGGAAGAAAAAAACACGTATCTCAGGAATATACTGTATGGGAAAGTGGGAAAAGAAAGAGATCCTAATAGAAAGCCTTAGATATGAAAAGGAATGGTGAGCAAATAAAATAATAGGGCTGTGACAAATTTAAACACACAATGGTTGAGTAAAACAATGATCATTTCTGATAAAATAACAATAACGTAACACTAACAAAAGGGTTTGTCTTAGGTTAGATTCTCTCATAAAAAGACGCTGGACACAATTTGAGTGCAAATTGGGAGGCAATCTCAGGAATCACTGGTAGTTTAATGGGGAACCGAAAAAGGGAAGAATATAAAGCTAATATACAGTTTGAGCAAGTAATTCCTGTGGTAACTGTGGTTCAATCCCTCTGGGGATCTTTGGGAGACTCCACAAAGCATGACTCAAAATCTATGCACCTGAGGTATAATTTAGATGAAGCATTTATCCAATACTTGAGAGTCACCCTCAACTATTCAGCTGAGTACTGAGGTACATATATATGTGAGGAGAACTCTGAGGCTGGAGAAAGTACTACCTAAAGGTGATCACAAAGTGGTGGAACTAATTCCTTTTACCACTAGCCAGACAGGAAAAATCCATGATTCACAGGGCATTTAGTAGACTACTAAGAATGGTCTTGACTCAGTACTAGGGGATATACAGTCCTAGACTGAGCACTGCCCTGGTCCCGCCCAACAAATCATAAAAGCAAGACCCAGAAGTATCAAGCTTTTTCTAAGAAACTTAACAGCAACTCAGGAACAAATCCCAAGAATATTCACAGGAATACCACATCAGAAAAGGTCAATTTCACATAGTCTGCCATGAAAGCTTAATTATCTATTACTGCTTAAACAGTGTGACAAATTCAGTGGCTAAAAATGGTTTCTGTGCATCAGGAATCTGAGCGTGGATTGGCTAGGGACTCTATTTCAGGATCTTTCATAGGCTAAGAAGTTATCTGCCAGGTTCTGGTTATATTAAGGCTCAACTAAGAAACAATGGATTTCCAACCTCACATAGTTATTGGCATGATTCAATACAGTACCTTGCAGGCAAATATTGAACTGGTCGCCTTAGTTCCTCACTGTCTGTTGACCAGATGCTGCCCTCAATTTCTTGTCACATGGGCCTCTACAACATTGCAGTTTACTTCTTCAAAGCATGCAAGCTAGCAAGGCAATAGAGTTGGCTCGCAAGGTGGATGCTGCAACCTCTCATAACTTAAGTGACATTCTATCGCTTTTTCCATATTCTGTTTGTCAGAAGCTAGTCACGTGGCCAGCACACACTCAGTGGGAGGGGAATATGAAAGAATGTGAGTTATGGAGGCAGAGATCTTTGGGAGTCATTTTAAGATCTGCCTACCACACAACCTAGACTTACCAGACATATAAAGGAGGAGGGAAGCATGATCAAACAAGAGGAAAGAAATCAGTCCATCAAAACCAACCCAGAACAGACGCAGTAGCAGAGAATGATGTTAAAACAGTTATTATAAAGGTATTACATATGTTCAGACATTTAGGTAGAGTGAAGAAAGATATTTAAAAAGACCAAATCTAAACTTCAAGAGAAGAAAACTGCAAGGTCTAAGATGAAAAATACATTGAGTGTATCAATGACAGACTAGGCAATGCAAGAGAAAAGTTTAGTTACTTTTAAGACATGACAGTAAGCAGTATCCAGAATGAAGCATAGACACAAAAAATTTGGAAAAAAGTGAATAGAGTACCAGTGAGCTGTGAGACAGAAAAGAAAATGGATGGAATTTTTTGAAATGTGACAAAAACTCTATATCCACAGGTCTGAGAATCTCAGCAAACTTCAACCAAGCACATGACAATCAAATTGTGAAAAAATAGTAAAGATACTGTATGTACAGAGTAACAAAGATAAATGTGACAACAGATGTCTTGTGAAAATCAAGAAATGCAAGGAAAAGACCGTAGAGCAACATCTTTAAATTACTGAGAGATAAAACCTATCAATCTTGAATTTTATAACAGAAATTTTTCATAAATTATGCTGGTATAAATATTTTCACAGATATACAAAATCTGGACTTTATATATATCTAATAGTAAAACATATGGCAAAATTGCTGGGAGGAAAGAAAGGAAAGTATACTTTTTGAGATTCTCAGACTACATATGAAGTGATATATGATCACTTGAAGGTAGACTGTGGTTAAGATCAAGATGTATGGTATAATCCAGATGTTGGCATATCCAGTCCATCACCTGATTTTACAAATAAAGTTTTATCAAATTACAGTTATGCCCATTCTTTACTCACTACCTACGACTTCGTTCATGCTATAGCAGCAGAGCTAAGTAGTTACGACAGAGTCTATAGGAGTGGAAAATGAGCAATTATGTACTATTTGGTCCTTTACAGAAAAAGTTTGCAATCACAGCTATAAACACCAAATCAACCACTATAATAAAAAAGCCAAAGAGTTAAAACTGATAAATCAACAGAGGAGATAAATGGAATTATTTAAAATGCACTTATTTAAAGTCAGAAAAATATTAAAAAGGAAACAAAGAACAGATTGTGCAAACAGAAAACAAGAACAAGATGATAGACTTAAATATTAAATCAAGAATTCTATTAAATGTAAATGTTGTAGACTCACGATTCCAACCAAGGTGGAGCTCCAGAGATCATGTTTAGTTTCCTGCCTGAAACAAACAAAAAATGATCAAAATTCATGAAACAATGGATTGTTAGACACTGGATATTAAACAAAGGGCAAGGAACAAAGGAGGTGAGCCCTATGATTGCTACAGCTTATTGCTTAGAGAGACTTTCCACGCGCTGGCCCAAGGAAGGAAAACTAAAACAGAGCCTGGCAGATTCCAGAGCTAAGCATCCCAAGAGACCAAAATGAAAAGAGTTAGGCAGAACAGAATATTAGCTCCTAGAATTAACAGAGTTTGGTAAGGCTGCAGCATCTAAGATCAATTTACAAAGTCAATCATATTTCTATCTTATAGTAATGAGCAATCAGAAATTAAATTTAAAAATACTTATAAGAAATTAAATTAAAAATACTTAATTTAAAAGAATACATATTTTCATACATACAAAATATGAAATATATGGGAATAAGTTTGACAAAAGATGTGCAAGGCTTGTTTACTGAAAAGTACAGGCATCACACAGAGAGAAATTAAATAAGACCTAAATAAAGGGAGAGATGCATACTCAGAGGTCAAAAAACTCAATATTATTAAGATGTTAATTCTCCCACAATTGACCTATAGATTCAATGCAATTCTAATCAAAATTACAGTGGACATTTTTGAAAAATAAATTGACAAGCTTCTTTTAAATTTTACTTTGAAATGCAAAGTCATGGATAGCTAACCCAACTTTGAAAAAAATGAAAAATGTTGGAGAACTTAAAAAAAGCTACCTTACCTCAACAGTTATAAAGCTATGGTAATAAAAATTGTGTGGGTCACATATTAAAATGAAACATCAATGGAACAGAATAGAACTATATATAAAAGTTAGTTGATTTTTGACAAAGTTGTGAAATTTATTAAATGGGAAAGATAATCCAATCAAATTATTTTGACCTGTGCAAAACAAAAGAAAACTTCCATAATTACCCCATTCACACAAATACAGAAACTGACTCATAATGAATCACAGGACTCTATATAAGATTTTAAAACACAAAATTTCTAGGAGAAAATACAAGCACAAATCTTAGAAACCTTAGGTTTGGAAAAGATTTCTTAAATATATACCAAAAAGATAGGATTTATAAAAGAAAAATTCAGTAGATTGTTAATCAAAAAAGTTTTTTTGCTCTTCAAAAGAGACCACTAAAAAAATAAGAGGACAAGCCACAACCTCAAAGAAAATATTTGCAAAACTCATATATGACATAGGATTTGTATCAAGAATATATGAAGAGGTCTTATAATTGAGTAATTAGAAAATAAACACAATAAAAATAAATAGGCACAGAATTTGAGTAGGTATTTCACCAAGGAAATTATATGGAAGGTGCTATGGACTGAACTGTGTCCCCCGCAAAATTCATATGTTGAAGCCTTAACTCCCAGTGTGGCTATATTTGGAATAAGGAAATAACTAAGGTTAAATTAGATCATGAAATGGAACCCTGATCTATTAGAATTAGTGTTCTTTTTATAAGAGAAGAACAGAGAGCTCACTCTCTCTCTCCCTGCCATGTGAGGACACAGCAAAAGGTGATTTTCTGCACCCCAAGAAGAGAGCTCTCACTGGACACCAAATCAGTTGGAACCTTGATCTTGGACTTCCCAATTTCCAGAACTATGAAAAATAAATTCCTGTTCTTTAAGCCACCTGGTCTATGATGTCTTGTTATGACTGCCCAAGCAGACTAAGACAGAGGGAAAATAAGCACAACAAGACATATTTAACATCATTTGTCATTAAGGAAATAAAACTGCAAGAGATATGAGTACACACACCAAAATGGCTCAAATTAAAAACACTGACCCGACCAAGTGTAAAAAATGTTGTGGAGTAACTAGGACTCTCATGCACTGCTGGTGGGAATATAAAATACCATTTTGGGAAACAGCTTGGAAATTGCTTTAAATGTTAGACATATAATCCAGTCATTCCTCTCTACAATTTACCCAAAAGAAATACAAATGTCTTCCCACAAAGACTGAAACATGAATATTTATAGAAGATTTATTTGTAATAGTGAAAACCTGGAAACAACCCTAATATTCAACAGCTAGAGAATTGGTAAACAAATTGTATATTTATACAATGGAATACTACTCAACAATGAAAAGAAATAAACACCTGCAATAGCATGGATGAATCTCAAAATAATTATACTGCATGAAAGAAGGCAGATAAAAATAACACACATGATAAAAAGGAGTACAAATGAATAATTCAATTATACACAATTCTGGAAAATGCAGATCAGTGTGGATGGGGATAGGAAACTAGAGGGCAGTAAATAGCCCTTATAAAGTGGTAAAAGGAAATTTTTTGGGGGGGTGATGGGGTGCTGATTTTAGTGATGTACACATATTAAAATTTATCAATGTAAATAATTTTAAGTATGTCTAATTTACTATATACCATTTATACATGAAGTTGTAAAAAACAGACTAAAGAAAACAAAGAAGAAAGTTTAAAGATGATGACAAAATCTAAATCTTGATGCTGCCAAATGACCTTCAATAACATTTAAGAACATCATGCCAGGCAGCATTCAGTGCATATTATTTAAAATAAATAAATTTTAAAGGTTTCTTTAGTTGAGTAAGTATTATGCACACAATTCTGATCCGTTTAATATTTACTGTCTTTCTTAACTTCTCAACAAGCCCTACATAGAGGTATTAATATTACCCACCAGCAGTGTATTAATAAGGATACAGGAGAAAAATAGTTTAATTAATTTGCCAAAGATTTTAAGTGATGAATTTTAATCTATGCCAGATATACTCCACAATTCTGACTATTAAACACTTTACAATAGTCTGATAATACCAGTTTGAAAACTATGGTACCTGGGCCAACAGCAAGAGCTTTACCTAGGGATTTGTTTTAAATCAAAGTATTTGACCTCCACTCTAATGTATTGAATTAGAAAATCTAGAATTGGGCTCAACTCTAGAATTTTCATTTAAAATCTTCTTTTATGAATTTGAAAGATGTTTTATATTCAAAATATATATTATAGAAATTATACTGTAATAAATATAAAAAGAATGTAAAAAAGAATAAATATATATATGTATAACTGCATCACTTTGCTGTATACCCAAAACTAACACAACTTTGTAAATCAACAATCAAGTGTATTTCAATAAAAAATTTTTAAAGGATGTTTTATATTTAAACAATATATATTATCAAAATTATACTTTATATAAATATGATTTATATATAATTTTTGTATAAATATATATACTTTTCAGTTATTGAAGTCTAACTGACAGATAAAAGTGTAAGATATTTCAAGTATACATGTGATAATTTGATATATATTGTGAATATATATACATATATATACATATATATGTTGTAAAAGGATTCCACCATTGAGTTAATTAATACATCCACCACCTCACATATTTACCTTTTTAAAAATTTTTGGTGAGAACATTTAAATTCTACTCTCAGCAAATTTCAATTATACAATACAGGGGTATCAACTATAGTCACCATTATATACATTAGATTCTCAGACCTTATTCATCTTATAACTAAAAGTTTGTATACTTTTACTGAACGCTCCACATTTCCCCCAACCCTCCACCCCTTGGTAACTACTTTTTTGCTCTCTGTTTCAACTTTTTTCTTTTTTTAAAGATTCCACAAATAAGTGACACCATGCAGTATTTGTCTTTCTTTGTCTGGCTTATTTCATTTAGCATAATGCCCTCCTGTTTCATCCATGTTGTTGCAAATGACAGAATTTCCTTCTTTTTTAAGGCTAAATATTCCATTGTACACATATACCACATTTTTTTGATCCACTCATCTGTTGATGGACACTTAGATTGCTTCCACACATTGGCTATTGTGGATAATGCTGCAATGAACATGAGTACAGATATCTATTCAAGATAATGATTTTGTTGCCTTTGGATATATATTCAGAAGTGGGATTGCTGGATCATATGATTGTTCTATTTTTAGTTTCTGGAGAGCCCTCTATACTGTTTTCCACAGCGTCTCTACCAGTTTACATTCTGACCAACAGTGTACAGGTTCCTTTTTCTCCACATCCTTGCCAGCATTTTTTATCTCTTATCTTCTTGAACTGAAGCTGTAAAACTCTTAAAAGGAAACATAGGGGGTAGGGTCCTTGACATTGGTCTTGGCAATAATTTTTTTAAATTTGACACCCAAAGCAAAGGCAACAAAAGCAACATAAACAAGTAGGACTATATCAGACTAAATAGTTTCTGTTTAGCAAAGGAAACCATCAACAAAATGAAAAAACAACCTATGGAACAGGAGAATATATTTGCAACGAGCATATTACAAATGGCCGAGTACATGAAAAGGTGCTCAGTATCACTAATCAACGGGGAAACACAGATCAAAACTAAAATATGTCACCTTACAGTGTTAGAATGTTTATTATCAAAAAAACAAATGATCTATATATAGTTTATTATATTAAATACATTATGAGTGGAACCTGAAATAACTGCTGAAATTAACATAAATATTTCTTAATAAGTTACATTGTTTCTAAAAATATTCTCTAAAGTTAATAAAAATGTTAAATGTATTGAATAATTAAACACTATCATTTTAATATTCACATATACATTTGCCACTATAAAAATTATAAATTCATCAAAGTTAAATTTCTTCTTATCCCCGTCTCCTAATATTTCTTAGTTACATTATATCACATTGCTATTATTTATAAGATTTTCAGTATTTTTTTAAACTTAATTCCCATAGCTATTTGGTTTTAGTTCTATATTTCACGATTTGTTGCTAATCATATATCCTTGTATATTAGTGTCTCCTTAACTGTATATACTCACTTTTATGCCCCTATTTTATCCAGTAGTTTATTATTATTATTATTAAAAGAACTTCCTATTGGTGCTCTATTTTGAATTATAAAAATCACTGAGAGACAGTCTCCTCTCTTGGTATCAGAAATAAAAGTTCTTGAGTCACACTTTCCTGACATCATTGTTTTAAGCATTAAGTACTACTATAGCAAAGACCTAAGTCAACTTATCCAGTTTTCCTCCTATGTACATGATTTGCTTTTACTGCAATATTGTCTTTATTTGTATTGGAAATACAGCTTTGCTATAATAAATTTGGCAGTGTGTTAGGAGAATAGGTCATAAATTTTAAAATGTAACAATTCATTACCAGCCTCATTCTATCAACTCAGCCTCTCTTGCTATTCCAGAAGTGGAATTGATTGTCTTAAGTTCTTGTTACTCAGTGTCTTGAATCAGCAATGTCAACATCTCCTGGGAACTTGTTAGAAATGCAGAGTATCAGGCCCTACCTCAGACTTAATCAGAATCTGCATTTTAATTGGATCTCCAGTTGATTCTTATGCACACTAAAGTTTGAGAACCATTGGCCTAAGTTCACTGTCATTTGATTTTTTCATTGCCTCCTAAAATCCAAGTTGCCAGGTACCAGCCAAGGGCAAATCTTATAAACAGTCTTTCTAAGGATAGCAGTCTCAAGCCTGCTAGGTTAACTCTTTGCTGCACATAGCCCAAACCAAAGAACTTGAAAAATCAATGACTTAATTAGTGAATTTTACCTATAAGGGTTTGCATGTATTAATGTGTTTCTACTGTAAGTCAATGTTATTACTTCATAAAATTTTGACTTTAAGTATGTTAAAGTTACTACCTTAATTTATCACACTCAAAATTTTACTCTTTCGACCAATGGAGAAGTGCAGAGATAAAAGCAAATTTAAAATGACAGATATTCAAAAGTGCATTTATCTTTTTTACGGGAATTTGATGTTATTTTTGTATTTATAGTGGAATTTTTAGTATTCGTTCTAGAATTTGCAGTTTCCAAACAAACTCAGAAATCTCCAAGGACTTCTGAGTCACACAAATCTTTTTTTCCTTTTTTTAAAAAAAAAATTTATTTTATTGAAGTATACTTGATTTACAATGTTCTGTTAATTTCTACTGTACAGCAAAGTGACTCTGGTATATATATATACATATACATATATATATATACATATATATGTATGTATATATATATACACATATATATATATATATATATATATATATATATATATATATATATATACACACATTCTTTTTTATATTCTTTTCCATTATGGGTTATCTCAGGATACTGGATATAGTTTCCTGTGCTATACAGTAGGACCTTGTTTATCCATTCTATATATAATATTGCAGTTTGCATCTGCTAATCCCAAACTCCCAGTTCATCCCTCCCCACCTCCCCCTCCGCCTTGGCAACCACAAGTCTGTTCTCTATGTCTGTGTGACTCACACAAATCTTGATAGTACTCAACATCCATATCCTGTCCTTCCCCAAACTTTTCTGTCATTTATATTATAATAGAGAACAAATATTTTTGAATATGAGGCAATTTATATCTACCTATGAGAGTGTACCATATGCTTCTTGAACTATTTCTTTGCATATGATTTTTATTTTTTCCCTAGCAGTTACTAAAATTCCAGAAATTTTAATGTATTTCCCTCCCCAATCTTATGAATCACCCCAAGTAAGAAATGTTTCCATTTTGTTTCTCCAAAGTATGGGTTCATAGTAAAGCCTTAGGATGCTTAAATGTCTTCACATGTAGTTCTGCTCACACTTCCCAATCCAGATGGTCATATTTTCACCTTTAATGAGAAAAATGGTGACGTTTAATTATTGGGTATTTCAGAGAATTACTTTGTGGAGAGAAATACAATTTCTCTTAAAGTGGTAGGTAAAAATAGAAAGCATGGCATTTATCAATCACAATAACAATCATTGAACTTTAGAAAATGAAACAAGGGGACAAAGCTCTTAAAATAAATGAAAATATATAAACTATTTAGAAGTAATTGAACAAACTATGTATGCAAGTGCTTTTGGAATTCAATCAAATACTATTTTTTTTAAACAGCTGTTAAGTATTTGAATAACTAGAATTAGGTGGATGTTGGGGCAACCTCATAGAAGTGTATAATGGTTAAGCATCTTCTTAAAGTAATTTATTTTTTGAGAAAATTTTGCATTGTGGAAGCATAGAAATATTTATAATCTTTTAAATCAGGGACTGCTCACTTACTGACAGTGAGTCAACTTCAAAGATTTTTTTTTCTTTGTCATTAATGACTTTGGGGATGGCTGAAGGCCATTAAAATAGTCACATTTTAAATCCCTGGTAGGCTTTCTAATTACCTCTGCTCTCTCAATTGTTGCAGTTTTAAAACATATTGTATTTCCTTCACTTTTACAGAGCTGTCATAAAACAATGTGTCCATGTCTAAAATGCAGTAATGAAGGGGTAGATAATTTATTTTTAGTTAAGCTAGGGATTTCATATTAAAATTACTTGAACCCATCACATAATTTCCAAATAGCTTCATACACAATTCCAACAAATGTCATGTCATGGGGCAATCTTGTATTTTTAAGTCAAAATAATGCAAATGGCAGGTTGAATGTTAAATGAGAGGAACTTCTAGTGGCCATAAGCAATTTGAACTTCCACTGTAATTTACAGTTATATAACTGAGCCATTTGAATTGGATCTTTCGAACTAATGCTACAGCTATCTTATTATATGGTTCCAAATAATGTGACAGGCTATCATTTGTCTCAATAAATTGTTGGCAGTTATGACTGACAAGATTAGAATAAAGCCAGAAACAGAAATATCTAATAAACAAGGACTACTACTTATGAATATAATTGTGTAGTTTTCAGTTTCCAGTAATCCAAGGACTAGAATAACAGACACAGGAGTGTGGTGAGTAAGAAGTTCATCATAAAAGCTGTCATTTTGTTATTGCATCTGGAGGTACAAGCCAATTTTTTCAATGATAATATCTCTATGCAATATGAAATGTTGTATAATAAAAATAATAAATCGCACTGTTGTCTTTGTATCACTGGGTCACTTAGCAAGAAATAAAACCAGAGAAGCCTAAGTAAAGAGTAGAAACCATATTGTTCCAAAGGTCAGAATAATTTCCTTCATTCTCTGTTTAAATTGCTCATATAAAAATAAAGTTGATTTGTATTATGATCATAAACTTCCCTTAAAGAAGAGATTAAAGCTATGCTGAGGCTGCTTGTTTGAGCATATGCAATGCCTTGCTTAATATACAAATATTTCATTTCTTGACTAAATTCACATTTTTTTCATCATTACCTGTGATGTTTTCTCCTTCTGAAGATGACTTTGAAAAGGCTAGTAAACTCAAAAATCAGTGCAGCACTTTTACTAATAACTCCTCAAAACATGCTTAGAGCTATTAATCATTTACAGAAAAACTTCTGAAGCCTAAATATCATGTATTCCAAATTTCATAATAGAATATATTAAATAATATGAATACATGTCATGTACATATTGTGTGTAGCCTAGAAAAGATTAAAAATTCATTTTCAATGATTACTGGTAATGCAAATGAGCATAATAAATAATAAATGTAATATGTTTGTGGCACTTATTATAATAGTTCTCAAATAACCTAAGTTGTTTAATATCTACTCTCCCATTAGACTGCAAGTTTTATGAGTACAGAACTGTGTGCCCTTCTTCACCGCAATATCCTCATTGCATGACATTGTATGACAGTGTCTGTTATCAATGTCCTCAATAATATTTATTGAATTACCTAAGAAAGAAATAGTTACTCTTCCATAAGGAAGCCTCATTTATGAGTAAGCTGATCACTCGGTTTCACCTCTTGGTTCTCAGACCATACTCTACACTATTTGTGAACAGAGCAGTATAATATGGTTGTTAACTTACAATGTGCAGAAATTATACAGGGTCAGATAATTGCTGAGAATTCACAAGGTATACTCACATAGGCTTCACTAATGGTAAAAGATGTGCTACAACATGAGAAGGAAAGTGCAGGAAACCAGAAAAGTTGAAAAACTTCCAGGCATTGTTCCCTGGGTCCTTTGCACAGAATGCAGTTCAGTCTTGGGATTTCGAACTACCTAGATACATACAAGTGATTTTGTTCTCAGGAAACTCAAGGTATGAGTTTACCAAGGGGTATTGTACTGCACTGTTCTGTGTAACAAGTTAAATCAGGTGCAAACTACCCTTCAGTAAAATTTTATAAACAATGTAAGTAATCTAGTACAGGGTGCCTCAGGGGACTTTCAGATTTTAAACAGATCATTATAAATCACCAACTGCTACATTTCATCCTTATTTTGGCCAACAAATGCCATGGCTCCAGGCATCCTTGGAGATAAGCATAGATCCAACAAGGACCAGCTTCCTTGCACCAGGTGTACACCACATCCTGAAGGATAGTTTCCCATGCTGGCAGTGTCGTCTTCAAGCTGATATTTCACAGGCACCTTCAAAAGTCTATTTCATTACTCACATAGTCTGGCAGCTCCTGGACTGTGTAGTATTTAATAGGACAATTGGGTCCCATGGTCATAGATGCACACTCTACTCTATTTGCTGTAAAACAAATGTGTGCTCCCTTGGTCCACATGGTTTTATACGGTGCTCCATTTCAGTGAATAAGATACTCTGTAAGTTCTCAAATAGTGTGCCCATTTAACATCCTTTAAATTATTCTCAGGTAAATTTGACTTGAGTTTTTCTTGTTTTCAAAGTCTGTAGTCACATATTTAGATAATTTTTTGGTTTTGTCTTACTGGCCATTAATCTTATACTATATGGATCTTATTCATTTAATGCCAAGAGAAAAACTTTATTTCTCTAATTTATATAATTTCATAACAATGTCCCTTATTGAGGGACATTTTCAAATTCATTCAGAGAGAAAAGTTTCATTTCCAATAGATGGCCTACCTGTCTCAACAGAAATCATTTAAATATATTCTTTGATTTCTTAATTAATTATCAAGAAGTAAGATACTGTGAGTTTTTCTTTGACTTGTCTGTGCCAGAACTATCTCTCTAATCTATATCACACATCTTTCCACTTCACTCCTTTAGCTTTAGCCACAGTGGAAACACCAAGCTATTCCGTGGGCTTTGCACTTGCTCTTGCCTCTAGTTGGAATGTTCTTTCTCACATATTTGCCTAACTTGGTCCCTCATTTCACTCAGGCCTCTGCTGGAAGCCTCCCTCCTTAGAAAGAGACTTCCTGATAATCCTGTCTGAAATATAATATTGCTATCATTCCTCAAACCCTTACTTTGCTACTTTTTAAAATTGACATTGTTTTGAACAGGGTTCCCATGACCAACAATTCATTCAGTAATTTGCTGAAAGGACTTGCAGGACTGGAAGTAGTCCTTCTCAAGTTTATAGTTTACTACATTAAAAGTTTACAGAGCAGGTTCAACAAGGAAAAATGATGGATCAGGTGGTGTCTGGAGGAGATCAGGTGCAGGCTTCTGAAGCTCTCTCCCTTAGAGGTCATACAAGATACACTTATTCCTCTAGCAATGAACTGAAATAACACATATGAGATGTTTCTGTCCAGGGATGCCAGCTTGAGCCTCAGAATCCAGGCTTCATATAGAGGGCTGCTCACACAGGCACATAGCACTTGTGCAAGCAGCCAGCCATAATTACTGAAATTCCAGACCCAGGAGGAAAGCAAGAGTCCACCATATATCATATTGCTTCCACAAAAAAAGCTGGTACAGTACGGTTCAGTGCCACAGGCACTGAAAACAACCTTACCAATTGGTAGCACAGGGACTTTTCCAAAGGTTAAGTTCCCAGGGCCAGCCAGGGGTCACCCACACACGCAAGCTCTTGTGAAGTTAGGAGAGGGGAGCAACATCAGGTCCACTGCATTAACTCTTCTCTGGTGAGTAACTTTATCAACACTTGACCTATTGTATGTGTATTAGTTTGTTGGTTTAAATGTCTACGTCTCCTGCTAGACTCTAAAGTCCATGAGGACAGGGACTTTGTCTCTTTCGTTCGACACCACATCTCTTATGTTTAGGACAGTGACTGGTATAGACGAGTCACTTCAAAGTATTTATTAAATGCAAAAAAGGAATGAGCACTCATTGACCTCAGTCTGGTAGGATATATAATATGAAAGACAAAAAAGGGATAAAAATATTGCAGAAGAAGGGGATGTTGGGAGTGATGTTTTTATACATATCGGAAAAGAGATGTGAGTACTTGTGCCTCATTTTGCTCCCAAAAATAAAGTGAAAATTCAATGCCAGGAAGTAACCTAAACAAAGTAGGTGACAATAATGAAATGTTAGGAAATGTGAGGTGATTATTAGAAGAAAAGGGAACTGCTGTTCACCATATTTTCTGAAATGAGAAAATGGGCTTTAATTTCAAGTTAAATTCATATATGACAAAAGAAAAATGGTTAGGGATGTCAGGGAGCTAAAGTACTTACAGTGAG
Source organism: Hyperoodon ampullatus (assembly GCF_949752795.1). Lineage (NCBI taxonomy): Eukaryota > Metazoa > Chordata > Mammalia > Artiodactyla > Ziphiidae > Hyperoodon > Hyperoodon ampullatus. The sequence goes on along the minus strand of NC_136925.1, from coordinate 49,404,819 downwards.
AGGCTTGAAATTTTTATAGAAACCATTACAGAAAGAAAATATCACTTTTTATCCTGGGGTCTTTAGCTCTGATTTTACCACATTATGGAGCAGACTAACTGATGCTTTTCAAGACCTCTTCAGATCAGAGGATTATTACTGAAATATTCCCATTCCGTCTTCCAGCAGTAGCTGTATATATGATAAATATTATTCAGGAATGCATGAGGCATAAAGGAGCATAAAATGCATAGTTCTCATAGTTGGAGATAAAAAACAATTTTGAAATTTTGCACAGATATTTCTTTGCTTTTTCAAACTCTGATGTTAATTTATGCTTACTGAAACAAAATACGATGTCTTTGCTGAATCTTGAGTTTAAGGATATGAGGTGTAAATGATGGAAGAAACTAAATGAAGTAAAATAAGGAAGGGATAAAGAAAAATGATATGCATCTCACAAAAAGTCACATAATTAAAAAAATTAAAAATGATAAATTGCAAATATTAGAAGAAAATAACCTTTATAATTATTGTAGTTGAAAAATAGGATACATGCTATTATATGGATAATTTAGATGTATTCCATAAATATTATTGATATTACTATATATTTTTTTATTTTGTAAAAGTAATCTCAGTGAATTTTACCAAGAACTGTTTGATATAACCTACACTTAAAGAAGATAACAATAAAAAGCAGTTTTTAAAGCATCTTAAGAATGTTGAGATTTTATCTACCTGTGTGGATTCTTCTAAAAGTTATTAAAAAACAAAAACTGTAAACCTTTGACAGAAGTGTACATTAGAGGTGGGTGATAAAAAGCAAAAATCCCTGAGCTGTTTTGAAGACATCCCTAATATCTAAACACAATGAAGCAGAACAAATGAACTTTCAGCCTTTCCTTGGAAAGAATGAATGATCAGCGATAAGCAACATTTCACAGGAAATACCTTAGTAAGAGAACAGAGAATGCAAGTCTCCTGTAGCCCTCAAACATTCACTCCTCAGCACCTTTCATCCATTATGCCTCCTGTTTCACTCTCTTTAATTGCAAACACAATTTAAACTCTTTTCCTTAAAAAATAGTTCAGAGTCTAGGAACACACAAAGAGAATAAATACAGATTCCTCAAATTAACAGAATAAAAACTTCCCTTTATCCTGTCCAAAGTTGAATATTTTATAAAAACAGTGGTAATTAGGATTGGTGGTGTGTACTTTGTGGGTATGGGCTGTCTCTTAAATGTCAATCTGATTGAAAGTGCTGATTTATAAATACACAAAAAGGTGTAATGCACATTTTATGCTGTCAAACTAATTAAACCTTGTGACCACAAGGACTGGTCCTGGTCAGTTTGGGGATAAAACGTGGTCAAGAAAAATAACTAGACTTATTAGAAAAAATCATTACACGTATTTGCATGCTCCTGGAACAAAAGATGCTGTTCTAGGAAAGAAGTTGTATAGAGATGATGTGGAAAACCCACATTCCCTTCATTTTGATCATTAAAAAACACTATTGGGCATCTCATGAGAATAAAGATTTGCCTACTGGCCTGATTCTGAGGATAATTAAATTCTGCATACCTAAAATTGCTCTCTGATTCCAGCTTGGAGAAGTCATTTCTTTTCTATTATGTACTGCTGTTCTAGGCTCTGAAACTCTGGTTGTTGTTCAGCTCAGAGATAATTGCATTTCAGTGGTGGGCAAAGTATTATTATGCTTCATATGCTACATAGTAAAACACTTTCATATGAAAATTTTTATCATTAATATAGATATTTTGTTCTATTTTCTAGAATGATATAGTTGAAAATATGTATTTACTACATCTTGAGGAAACAAAAATCAGCTAAAGTTGCAACATGGTAAGTATTTTATAACTGTCATATATATTTGATATAACCAAAATAAGTTACGTGAAGAAGCACATCAAATATAAATCGTTTCCCTAAGAATTTAATATATTAATCAATTGCATTACATTTTTTGATAGGAGTATTTAATATCAGATTCTCATCCTTCAAACATCACTGTTGTAGAATCTAGTTCACAGCAGCATCCTTATTTTCTTCCTTAATTCAAACCAAGACTGATTTGAAGAGAGAAACCAGTTTTTCCTCCCAACAGCCCTCTTTCTCATTTCTATTTAAAGCAGAAACTATTATTCTCAGCAAAGTTAAAGCAAATGAGCAATGAGAAGAGTCTGGAAAGGCTGTTTCTTTGTGCTTGCAGTTCTTTATTAGCGCCTTATTTGCCATTCCACCTTGTCTGGCATATGTTGCTATATGCCAGTATCTAGTTACGATGCTCCCCTGCCTGAAGTCCTTGGCATTATTGAGAATGAAGTGTAGGTCTGAACATTCTAGCATCACTCAGTTAATTGACCAGGTGCATCTCATTAGAATGATTGGCAGATACATGATGGAGCTTTGGTGGGAACAGTGGTAACTGAGAAGTCCAGCCACCTAAACAACAGAGCAAGTTCTCCTGTCTTCACCACTTTTATCATCCAAGAGTTGTGCTGAGCAGACCACTGACATGTCCGCCTCCTGATGGAAGCATATACTGAACATCCGGGTTTAAAATCCAAAAATGGTATAAAGTTTGGTTTATATAAGTATAATTAAATGGAAGCTTCGTGATTATACTTGCTATTCTCCCCAAGAGTATTACCCCCATGCTATTGAAAGTCTGATAAAGTACCACGGCATGAAATTACACTACATTCTTAATTCCACAAATGTATGTGTTGTCTAGTTTCAATTCCATTTTGCTTTGAAATTCAGTTTCATCTAAATCATAGGTTAAAGGGGACATTGAAAAGTAGTTTTATTATATTTCTAAGTTTCCAACAAAGTTAATGAAGCTTGATACTTCAGTTTGAAAATGAAGGATAAAAAGTATGTTATTGTAGTTTCATTTTTAAACTGCTGCAGAGAGCCAGGAGACGTTATTATAATATTCACATCCTATACACAAACACATACTAATTTTATGAAATTCCTTCCTTTTAAAAAATTTTAATATACATTTTGTTAGTACCTACTGTCTAGGGACAAAGCAGTCTTGAATGCAAAATGCCTTGTAGAAAAAGATGCATGTTCTAAAAAAACTTATTCAGAATAGCAAATAATTTTACTCTGCTACTTTTATTCAAATTTCTAATGAGGTTTCTGGGGATATCCACTTTCTTACATTTATGGTAAAAACATATTTGCACTTAATGTAACCATGATTTTTTAAAAATCAGAAAATTCAGGCTTCCCTGGTGGCGCAGTGGTTGAGAGTCTGCCTGCTGATGCAGGGGACACGGGTTCGTACCCGGGTCTGGGAAGATCCCACATGCCGCGGAGCGGCTGGGCCTGTGAGCCATGGCCTGCGCGTCTGGAGCCTGTGCTCTGCAGTGGGAGAGGCCACAGCAGTGAGGGGCCCGCGTACCGCAAAAAAAGGGAAAAAAAAAATCAGAAAATTCATGTACATATTGTTAGTGTTTCACAATATGAACTGAAAATAAGTAAGAGCAGCTTCTACTCAAGTTTCACCACCTCTTTATGGACAACTTTGAAAACAGCAGGATTCAGAAGGGTATTCATTAAAACTATCCATCACATTCAAAACCCTTATGCTGGATTTACACAGTGCTAGTTTCCAGAACAAAGAAATCACAAAACGGATGAACATTTCACATGCTCTTTATCAGCTGAGTGAGGGCCTTAAATATCATGATTTTTGTCAGTAAAACACAAGAAGATGCTCTCCTATCATGAGTTCTGTTCCTGCTCATCTAGATGTCAACAAAATACTAGAATTATCATTATGAGTCTCTGGCAACTATTATAAATGAACCAGAATTTGGAATCACAATGGTAAAGTTTTTTCACAGGATCTACTCAAGTTGATGCCCAAATCAACATATATACCTTATTTTATTCTCACTGGTATTAGACAGCAGAATGAGACAGGAATCTAAAAGGTCAACAATATTGTTTCTTGAGTTTTAGAAACTATACTGAGTTTTTGAGTAATTTTGGATGCCCAGTAGGTTTTTAAACTTAGGTGATTTAACAAATAAAACATTGGTGGTCAGGTTTGTTCACGTGACCTTGGACAGATATTATTTTTGCTGAAACATATTACCATTTTATTTCCCTAAAGAAACCTCTAACATAGTCTGAATTACAAATGATATGATGTGATGCTGGTGATCAGCTTCCAAACAATACAGGATGGGAGTAGTGGATGGCATGTAGATGGGACACAGCTAGCCAGAGACTGATATTTTATACTCTTCTGTCCACTTTCATATGTGTCTGAAATCCTCCTGAATAAACATTTTTTAAAAACAATCTTCTACCTTAGGGGTTGCAAACTGGTGGTCACATGCTGGATCCGGTCAGCCAACATTTGACCCACACAATGCTTGAAAACTGGGAAAACCCACATAATAATCAGAGTTTCCAGATTTTCTTAAAAACTAAGATGTGGCAACAAGACAGTATTCCCTCATAATAAACACTTGAATAGTGCAGATAGAAGCCGCTTTCTGTAAGAAAGGACATGCATTTTCTGTAGCCCTGGAGCTCCCTAAGCCCTGGAGCTTCCTAAGTGTTATGTCTGACTGACATCACTTATGTCCATTGTCTCCCTGGCTCTTGAAACCACTTGAAATGTTTAAGTCGGGAAAAGATTTTTCACTTTCTTGTTGAAAGATGCTGCTACTGAGAACCATTCAGTTTTTTATTATGAAGAATACAGGCTCAATGTTACAATCTTTTAATTTTCAAGGAAATCTAGAAACTCAGGTTATATGAAATTTTCCAGTTTACAAATACTGTCCGGGTCAAATATCAGTCACAAAAGTGACCAGTAAATAAGAATATTTTCCAGTGTTCTTAGAGGCATACCCAAATCAATTTGATTGTCTATGAAAGGGCTAAAAATTAAATGCAATGGAGAATACCAAGAAGTTATTTTAGATCCTGAAATACAGAAGAGAACAACCTTCCTCCTTACCATCCAAGATTTACACGGTGTGCATGAGAGCTTTTATATCAGTTATTTACTCATTGAGGATTTGTGGTAATTGAAGTGGTTTATTCCTGAGCTTAAATGTTAATCTTGCTATGCTTCAGTCAAAATTTAATCAGCTACTCTGATTGCAGTGACATAATCACATACATATACACACAACACGCACACACCTTACTGCATATTAAAATATATTTTCCATTTCAAGAAACTGTAAATCAAGAATATAAAAGTGACAGGGGAAGAAAGAAATATACCAGTGTTGCAGTGAACAGAAGTAAAAGAAGAAAAATGAGTTATAGATGTCATTATATATCATTTATGTTTAAAAGAACTTTTTGTAACATGAATATTCAATTACAAAGCCTTGTTATAAATCAGCCATCTTCAGTGAGAGATTTATCTTGCTTGCCTGGGTAATATCATAACTCATTGCTTTATGGGAAGAAAACCATAGAGTAAATTGCTAAATTCATTAAAAACTTATATATTACTGTCTAGGAAAAGGCCAATTGATTGAAAACTGCTAGACCGGCTAATAGTCAATTCTTTCACATAGAAATATTTTAATGAGCCTTTATTAAAATAGGTGTTTCAGATACAGTTACAAGAGCTAAAATTATGCCATGTCAGGTTAACAATCTGTTATAGTTCACAGCATAACTTTTTGGGAGTTCAACATAAATACAGTGTTTTCTAAAATTTGGTGGTGAAGATTTTTATGCCATCCAGGCTGAGGGACTTTTCTCACTGAGGGAGTATGTATAGACAGGGAATTTCAGCACTGACACTGAACCCCATGCTTACGTTTGGATTAGACCTACTCACTGTGTACTTTAAGTTTTAATTAATTAATTTTTGCTGTGTTGGGTCTTCATTTCTGTGTGAGGGCTTTCTCTAGTTGTGGCAAGCGGGGGCCACTTTTCATCACAGTGTGTGGGCCTCTCACTATCGTGGCCTCTCTTGTTGCGGAGCACAGGCTCCAGAAGTGCAGGCTCAGTAGTTGTGGCTCACGGGCCTAGTTGCTCTGCGGCATGTGGGATCCTTCCAGGCCAGGGCTCGAATCCGTGTCCCCTGCATTGGCAGGCAGATTCTCAACCACTGCGCCACCAGGGAAGCCCCCCATTAGTATTTTGATTAGGAGGAGAGTGAAAGAGCTACAGGGTAGGTGTCTATGTATCCACTCAAGGAAATGAAAGAAATGCTAACCATGAAAACTTCCCCTCCCAGTTTACATAGTTCAAATGGCATTTACAGGGAGATAATGTAACTCTTTTTGAATGTCATGAAGCTCCCTGAACAGATTTTTTTAAAAAATAGTCATTCACTTCATACATGCTAGTCTCTTTTTCTAGACTACTAAAGAAAATATTAAAAATTTACTTAGACAAATAATTGTTTTATGTTTAGTTGGAATTAAATCACTAATACATGTGTGCTATGACTACTTTTGCCTCTGCTGAAACCTAGGAATTGGGAAAAGACAAGTGAAAAGGTAACTTCCCGGGTTAAATTAATAAAATATGGGTTTGATGTAGCAAAGATTTTAAGCTAAGCAGTCACTTGCTCTTTTCCATAACAAGGTAAGGTTACCTTAGTAGATGTATACAAATCTGTTGGGTACATCTTACAGGAGCAATTGGGAAGCAATTAAACTTTCAGTATGATGTACCAGTTTCAAAGTTAGATTTTTTTCTCCCACAAGTTCCACTTTCTTTCTTCACCAATACCAATCCTCACACTTTGAAAATGTTTTTTTAATTATCAGAATCCTTAAGAAATGAGCTGCTACTTCAATCTTCTTAACAATGCTTATGAATTTTCTCATAGAGTGTACCTACAAAAGCCAAGGATAGGTACCTGAAATATTTTCAGTGGGTATCAGGATCAGAAGATGTATTCATGGTTTTTAACTTCTCTAGAGACATAGCATGTTTAATTCTCCTGACTTTCTATCCCATCCTCAGAAAAGACCAGCAGGCAATTTCAATGAGCTAAAGATAAGGATCATATTACACTGTTTATACTCCTCATACATTTTCTGTTACTCTGTTTTACAATTTTGCCCCAAATAATGGTTATATAATTTTTTGGCCCCATCTATCATGGAAGATACTGTTTTGAAGGGGTTTTGTTTTTCTAAATTCAGGGCTGATAATACTACTGACAGTAACCTCGCTGGGCTGCCCACAAGCACTGAATTGGGAAGACATTAATTCTGCCACTTACATTTAAAATGGACCAGAAAGTTCACTGTGTCACTGAGTGTCTGGGACAGGGTATGTTAGGCTGTGGGCATTTGGGTCACCTCATATTACCTCTGTTTAAAGTATTCCATCTATTCTTATGATTCATTGATCAGAATATCTTTTGATAACTTTTGATAACAAAGTGAATCAGCTATACATATATATATATCCCCATATACCCTCACTCTTGCATGTCCCTCCCACCCTCCCTATCCCACCCCTCTAGGTGGTCACAAAGCACCGAGCTGATCTCCCTGTGCTATGCGGCTGCTTCCCACTAGCTAACTATTTTATATTTGGTAGTGAATATTTGTCAATGCTACTCTCTCACTGCATCCCAGCTTACCCATCCCCCTCCCCACATCCTCAAGTACATTCTCTACGTCCGCGTCTTTAATCCTGTCCTGCCCCTAGGTTCTTCAGAACCTTTTTTTTTTTTTTTTTAGATTCCATATATATGTGTTAGTATATGGTATTTGTTTTCCTCTTTCTGACTTACTTCACTCTGTATGACAGTCTCTAGGTCCATCCACCTCACTACAAGTAACTCAATTTTCTTTCTTTTTATGGCTGAGTAATATTCCATTGTATATATGTGCCACATCTTCTTTATCCATTCATCTGTCGATGGACACTTAGGTTGCCTCCATGTCCTGGCTATTGTAAATAGTGCTGCAATGAACATTGTGGTACATGCCTCTTTTTAAATTATGGTTTTCTCAGGGTATATGCCCAGTAGTGAGATTCCTGGGTGGTATGGTAGTGCTATTTTTAGTTTTTTGAGGAACCTCCATACTGTTCTCCACAGTGGCTGTATCAACTTACATTCCCATAAACAGTGCAAGAGGGTTCACTTTTCTCCACACCCTTTCCAGCATTTATTGTTTGTAGATTTTTTGATGATGGCCATTCTGACTGGTGTGGGGTGATACCACATTGTAGTTTTGATTTCAATTTCTCTAATAATTAGTGATGTTGAGCATCTTTTCATGTGTTTGTTCCCAATCTGAATATCTTCTTTGGAGAAATGTCTATTTAGGTCTTCTCTCCATTTTTGGATTGGGTTGCTTGTTTCTTGACATTGAGCTTCATGAGTTCCTTCTATATTTTGGAGATTAATCCATTGTCAGTTGCTTCATTTGCAAATATTTTCTCCCATTCTGAGGGCTCACTTTTCATATTTTTTATGGTTTCCTTCCTTTGCTGTGCAAAAGCTTTTAAGTTTCATTAGGTCCCATTTGTTTATTTTATTTCCATTTCTCTAGAAGGTGGGTCAAAAAAGATCTTGCTATGATTTATGTCACAGGGGGTTATGCCTGTTTTCCTGTAAGAGTTTTATATAGTGTCTAGCCTTACATTTAGGTCTTTAATCCATTTTGAGTTTATTTTTGTGTATGGTGTTAGGGAGTGTTCTAATTTCATTCTTTTACATGTAGCTGTCCATTTTTCCCAGCCACTTATTGAAGAGTCTGTCTTTTCTCTATTGTATATTCTTGCCTCCTTTATCAAAGATAAGGTGACCATATGTGTGTCGGTTTATCTCTGAGCTTTCTATCCTGTTCCATTGATTTATATTTCTATTTTTGTGCCAGTACCATATTGTCTTGATTACTGTAGCTTTGTAGTATGGTCTGAAATCAGGGAGCCTGATTCCTCCAGCTCCATTTTTCTTTCTCAAGATTGTCTTGGTTATTGGGGGTCGTTGTGTTTCCATACAAATTGTGAAATATTTTATTCTAGTCCTGTGAAAAATGCCATTGGTAGTTTGATAGGGCTTGCACTGAATCTGTAGATTGCTTTGGATAGTATAATCGTTTTCACAATGTTGATACTTCCAATCCAAGAACATGGTGTATCTCTCCATCTGTTGTATCATCTTTAATTTCTTTCATCAGCGTCTCATAGTCTTCTGCATACAGGTCTTTTGTTTCCTTAGCTAGGTTTATTCCTAGGTATTTTATGCTTTTTGTTACAATGGTAAATGGGAGTGTTTCCTTAATTTCTCTTTCAGATTTTTCATCATTAGTGTATAGGAATGCAAGAGATTTCTGTGCATTCATTTTCTATCCTGCTACTCTACCAAATTCATTGATTAGCTCTAGCAGTTTTCTGGTAGCATATTTAGGATTCTCCATGTATAGTATCATGTCATCTGCAAACAGCGACAGCTTTACTTCTTTTCCGATTTGGATTCCTTTTATATCTTTTTCGTCTCTAATTGTTTTGGCTAAAACTTCCAAAACTATGTTGAATAAAAGCGGTGAGAGTGGGCACCTTGTCTTGTTACTGATCTTAGTGGAAATGGTTTCAGTTTTTCATTGTTGAGAATGATGTTGGCTGTGGGTTTGTCATATATGGCCTTTATTATGTTGAGGTAGGTTCCCTCTATGCCTATTTTCTGGAGATTTTTTTTCATAAGTGGGTGTTGGATTTTGTCAAAATCTTTTCTGCATCTATTGAGATGATCACATGTCCCTCTCCTTCTATTTGTTAATATGGTTTGTGTATATTGAAGAATCCTTGCATTTTGGGGATAAACCCCACTTGATCATGTGGTATGATCCTTTTAATGTGCTGTTGAATTCTGTTTACTAGTATTTTGTTGAGGATTTTTGCATCTATATTCATCAGTGATATTGGCCTGTAGTTTTCTTTCTTTGTGACATCTTTGTCCGGTTTTGGTATCAGGGTGATGGTGGCCTTGTAGAATGACTTTGTTAGTGTTCCTCCCTCTGCTATATTTTGGAAGACTTTGAGAAGTATAGGTGTTAGCTCTTCTCTAAATGTTTGATAGAATTTGCCTGTGAAGCCATCTGGTCCTGGGCTTTTTTTTGTTGGAAGATTTTTTTTTTTTTTTTTTTTTTTGCGGTACGTGGGCCTCTCACTGTTGTGGCCTCTCCTGTTGCGGAGCACAGGCTCTGGACGCGCAGGCTCAGCGGCCACGGCTCACGGGCCTAGCCGCTCCGCGGCATGTGGGATCTTCCCGGACCGGGGCACGAGCCCGTGTCCCCTGCGTTGGCAGGTGGACTCTCAACCACTGTGCCACCAGAGAAGCCCTGTTGGAAGATTTTTAATCACAGTTTCAATTTCAGTGCTTGTGACTGGTCTGTTTATATTTTCTATTTCTTCCTGGTTCAGTCTCAGCAGGTTGTGCTTTTCTAAGAATTTGTCCATTTCGTCCAGGTTGTCCATTTTATTGGCATATAGTTGCTTGAAGTAATCTCTCATAATGCTTTGTATTTCTGCAGTGTCAGTTACTTCTCCTTTTTCATTTCTAATTCTATTGATTTGAGTCTTATCCATTTTTTTTCTTGATGAGTGTGGCTAATGGTTTATCAATTTTGTTTATCTTCTCAAAGAACCAGCTTTTGTTTTTTTGATCTTTGCTATTGATTTATTTGTTTCTATTTCATTTATTTCTGCTCTGATCTATATGATTTCTTTCCTTCTGCTAACTTTGGGGGAGGTTTTGTTCTTCTTTCTCTAATTGCTTTAGGTGTAAGGTTAGGTTGTTTATTTGAGATGTTTCTTGTTTCTTGAGGTAGGATTGTATTACTATAAACTTCCCTCTTAGAACTGCTTTTGCTGCATCCCATAGGTTTTGGGTCATCTTGTTTTCATGATCATTTGTTTCTATGTATTTTTTGATTTTCTCTTTGATTTCTTCAGCAATCTCTTGGTTTTTTTTTTTTTTTTTTCTTTGCGGTATGCGGGCCTCTCACTGTTGTGGCCTCTCCCGTTGCGGAGCCCAGGCTCCGGACGCGCAGGCTCAGCGGCCGTGGCTCACGGGCCCACCCGCTCCACGGCATGTGGGATCTTCCCGGACCGGGGCACGAACCCGTGTCCCCTGCATCGGCAGGCGGGCTCTCAACCACTGCGCCACCAGGGAAGCCCAATCTCTTGGTTTTTTAGTAGCATATTGTTTAGCCTCCATGTGTTTGTATTTTTTACAGTTTTTTCCTGTAATTGATATCTAGTCTCATAGCATTGTGGTCGAAAAAGGTACTTGATGTGATTTCAATTTTCTTAAATTTACCAAGGCTTGATTTGTGACAGAAGATACAGTCTATCCTGGAGAATGTTCCGTAAGCACTTGATAAGAAAGTATAGTCTGTTGTTTTTGGATGGAATGTCCTACAAATATCAATTAAGTCCATCTTGTTTAATGTATCATTTAAAGCTTCTGTTTCCTTATTTATTTTCATTTTGGATGATCTATTGGTGAAAGTGGGGTTTTAACGTTCCTACTCTGATTGTGTTACTGTCAATTTCCCTTTTATGGCTGTTAGTATTTGCCTTATGTATTGAGGTGCTCCTATGCTGGGTGCATAAATATTTACAATTGTTATATCTTCTTCTTGGATTGATCTCTTGATCATATGTAGTGTCCTTCTTTGTGTCTTGTAATAGGCTTTATTGTAAAGTCTATTTTGTCTGATATGAGAATTGCTACTCCAGCTTTCTTTTGATTTCCATTTGCATGGAATATCTTTTTCCATCCCCTCACTTTCAGTCTGTAGGTGTCCCTAGGTCTGAAGTGGGTCTCTTGTAGATAGCAGATATACGGGTCTTGTTTTTGTATCCATTCAGCCAGTTTATGTCTTCTGGTTGGAGCATTTAATCCATTTACATTTAAGGTAATTATCAATATGTCAGTTCCTATTACCATTTTCTTAATTGTTTTGGTTTTGTTATTGTAGGTCTTTTCCTTCTCTTGTGTTTCCTGCCTAGAGAAGTTCCTTTAGCATTTGTTGTAAAGCTGGTTTGGTGGTGCTGCATTCTCTTAGCTTTTCTCTTAGCTGCAGGTCCCATCCCTCTTCTTTTGTCTCTGTTTTTTCTTTTTTCATTTGCCCTACTGTGGTATGTGGGGATTTTCTTGCCTTTTGGGAAGTCTGAGTTCTTCTGCCAGTGTTCAGTAGGTGTTCTGTAGGAGTTGTCCCACATGTAGATGTAATTTTGATGTATTTGTGGGGAGGAAGGTGATCTGCACATCTTACTCCTCCACCATCTTGAAGGTCCCCCCTCCCCCCCGAGTTTGGTGTTTGTGATGTCTATCAAGAGATGGAGGGCTTCCCTGGTGGCGCAGTGGTTGAGACTCCGCCTGCTGATGCAGGGGACATGGGTTCGTGCCCCGGTCCGGGAAGATCCCACATGCCGCGGAGCGGCTGGGCCCGTGAGCCATGGCCGCTGAGCCTGTGCGTTCGGAGCCTGTGCTCTGCAACGGGAAGGGCCATGGCAGTGAGAGGCCTGCGTACCGCCAAAAAAAAAAAAAAAAAAAAAAAAGAGAGATGGATAAATAATGGTTGTCCAAGTATTGCCATTTCAGTAATTTACTTTAAAAATAAATATAGTTTTATGTTTTACATCAAGGATATGTTTCTAATAAACTCTCTTTTACTCCCATACACTCTGATTTATTTTAATTTTTTTTTACTTTTTAAAAAATATTTATTTATTTATTTGGTTGCGCCGGGTCTTAGTTGTGGCTCACCTCCTCCTTAGTTGCAGCATGCAGTCTCCTTTATTGTGGCATGTGAGCTCTTAGTTGTAGCATGCATGCGGGATCTAGTTCCCTGGCCAGGGATCGAAACCATGGTGCGGAGTCTTAACCACTGTGCCACCAGGGAAGTCCCCACTCTGATTTATTCTTTGTTTGTTTGTTTGTTTTTGCGTTACATGGGCCTCTCACTGTTGTGGCCTCTCCCGTTGCGGAGCACAGGCTCCGGACGCGCAGGCTCAACGGCCATGGCTCACGGGCCCAGCCGCTCCGCGGCATGTGGGATCTTCCCAGACCGGGGCACGAACCCGTGTCCCCTGCATCGGCAGGCGGACTCTCAACCACTGCGCCACCAGGGAAGCCCCTGATTTATTCTTGAGATAAATAGAAAGGGCTAGAATTCCAGCTAGTGAAGAAAGTCTAGTTATTTGTCAGACATGGTTATCTGCTGTCCTGGGTATCTCACTGCAGACCTTCAGAATCCCTGCCTAGGGGATTAGCTCTTAGAATAAAACACTCACCCCTAAATAAGTGATGGTATAGTGACTTAGAGAGGCTGCTGACAGCAAGAGGGGGGAGGAAAGAAGGGAGAGAAGGAAGTCCCCAGCAGTGGGTGCTAGACATATTCCTGAGTCTCACATTATATACCATTAGCTAAAACCCTCCCCTTCCATCCTGTAAGACTAATCAAAGCAGTTGGGGATACTATTCTAAAGAATACACAATGATCCTGTTGATGAGCCACATTTTACCTTTTTATTTTCAAAGTGAATTTCAAGGCAGTAATGGTAAACAGCTCATTTAACTATGGAATTGTCTTGCTACTGCTTTACTTTCTTTAGCTTGATTAACTGTTACTCTTTGTTATGGTTGGATTGTGTTTGTTGCAAAAAGATATGCTGAAGACCTAATCTCAAGTACTTCAGAATACGATCTAATTGGTAAATAGGGTCTTTACAGAAGTAATCAAGGAAAAATGAGACCATTAAGATGAGCCTAATTCAGTATGGCCAGTGTTTTTATAAAAAGTGGAAATTTGGACACAGACACTCACAGAGGGAAGACAGCATGAAGAACCACAGGGAGAAGATGGCCATGTGACTGAAGTGATGCATTCACAAGCCAAGAAATGCCAAGTATTGCCTGCAGACACCGGACGCTAGAAGAGGCAAGGAAGGATTCTCATCGCCCTGTTGACACCTTGATTTCAGACTTCTAGCCTCCAGACTGTGAACAGTAAGTTTCTGTTATTGTAAGCCATCTGTTATTTTTGGTACTTTGTTACAGCAGCCCTGAGAAACTAATATTTTCCAGTCTTACCCTAAATGCCACACCTTCTGGTAAATATTCCCTGACAACATTCCCCCAAATAATGTCCTCTAGGGCACCAAACTTATATGTGGCATGTAGTAGACAATCAATAAATGTGAATCAAATGACTGAATAAATTGTTTAAAAAATGGATAGCTGTTTAATTCTTAAAGAAGCTGGGAATCCTTATGGAAAACATTTGTGTGTTAAGGCTTATCCCTACCAATCATTTCCAAGAAGTTAAGGACTGTAGCACTTGAAGTAAAATGTACAGCTCCATTAAATTAAACTATCATTTTAATAGTTACTTCTTATCAGCTATATTTTAATTAAAACTAGAAGTAATTACATTGCTGTCATTCAGCCTGAAGCCTAATTAAGAAGAGGAATTTTGATGGGGATTGTTGCAAGTTTCACTCTAAAATATTTCAAAGAAATGAATCACAAAATATGGCAAAGATGTTGCCTGAAAACCAAAAATGAAAATATTATTCATATTTTATGGTAGCATATCAAGTGGAATTTCTGGAAATTTTATTTGAGTATCAAGTCTTAAAGTTGGTTTTCTAAATCATAATCAAATAGCACTGTAGACCCACCAAGCCCTTCCAGAAGAATTAAGAAATAGTCTCATACTGTGAAACCATACCAGAACTTGGATTTCCTCAAGACTGTTCCAATTTTCCTTATGAGGAATTGAGGAACAAAGAGCTTGAGAGATTTACTTAAGGGACAAGTCGACGGGAAACTCAGAGCCAGAGCATGAGTTCTTTGAATCCAAAGCATTCGTGTTTTCCATTTCAAGTTATTGCCTCTTCTAAGAGGGCAATGCCCTGTACACATCCTAGTAATGTTTAGCCACCTTGTGTGCTAAACCCTCTACTACATGAGACAAACCAGTTATCCCATTCTAAAGGTATTAGGAAACAAATTTATTTTTGAAGGACCAAAAAGCACTCCTTAATTCCTGATATGTCTTGACAAAGTCCACTTGTCTCTGCCTCTGGCTGTCACTGTGGGCTAAGCTATCATTACTCCTCCACTGGATTTTTATACCAAACTTGTACTGACCTGCCTGCTCTCATTTTTGTCCCCAACGACAGCCACCCTCCACCCCAAGCCCACTGAGTTTTCACACAGAAGTTGGCGTTCTTTTAAAATCTAAGTTTCATCATGTGAATGTCTTGCTTAAACCTTCAAAATCCTTCCTATTATTTTTGAAATGATGATCAAAATCCTTAACCTGACTTCAGACTGAATAATTCCTCACCCCTCCCCATACACACTCTAAACTTACCCTGCACAAATCTCCATTGATCCAGTCAAAAGGGTTTCTGGATTTCTCAAAGTGGCGAGCTCCGTCTTGCTTCCTCAGAGTGTAGAAGAATTCCCTTCTACCTGAAATGATTTTTGTCACCTAATTTCTTCCTGTGCCTTCTTTACATAATTAGCTTCCATTCATTTTTATATAGTCTTTTCTTAAATGCCATTTTTCCGAAAAGCTTTTCTTGCTCTTTGAAAACGTTGGTTAGGACTCATTTTCTTTCATAGTACTTATCACTCCCAATTATAATTGTATTGACACGATACTTGGAATCTGTTACTGCCACAAGACGGTCATCTCCCTGAGGGTGAGCCCAAGGGCTCTTTTGTTCACCAATTAAACCCCCTAACACCTTGCAAGTGCCAGACTCAATAAGTATATATTGAATCAACAAATGAAAGGGAAGACAGCATGAATTAATTGGTTGTTTTCATATCAGCATTCTCAACCATTGTTCCTGAAGGTCACTGCATGAGAATTTCCAGATATCTGTGTTGAAATACAGATTCCTAGGCCTGTGGATAGTCTACTGACTCAGACTCTCTAGGCACAGGGCCTTATATCAAAGAAGTGATTCCGGTGTGCTGCTTAGTTTGTGGAGTCACTCAGCTAAACAATGTTTCCAACAGTAACCATATGTGAAACTGTGTAAACTCCGAATTCAATCTCTTTACAGAAGAGGGAGTATGTACGTAATTACCCAAGCAACTGCTATAAATATATGAAGAATTACTAGGCTTGGTTTACATGATGTAAAAATGAATAATATAGAACTTATTTGCTTGGAGGAGATCACAAACTATTACATTAGATAGATTTATAATCAGATTACAATACATTAAAATATATTTTTCAATATGTTGAGATGCAACATTAAGTCCAGATTAGAAAGTATGAAGGAAAAACTATGGGGTGTTAAGGCCCCAATTTGAATTGAGTCTTAAGAGATGAGTAGGAATAGAGGAAGGAGATTTCTGGAAGATAAAGTAACTAGAAGTTATGGAATCATGAAAGAGCATGGCTGCTTCAAACACTGAGTCAGAATGCATGAGAGGCTAGTGTGTAAAGGGCATTTGTAAGCCAAACCAAAGAACTTAGATGAAAATTTTAATCAATATAGTAACATTTACAAAGACAATGACACTGCCTTTCAGGACTCTGTGATGAACAAACTGATCTCTTAGCTGATTTCACAAGATTAGGGTTTTTTTCCTGCCAGCTATGAGACTAGTTGCCTTTGAATTGAAAAATATTATATTTGCCAACAAGAATATTTTTTATTACTACGTATACTAAAATGAAATCTTCAGTTTTCTAATTCTCTGTGTAAAATGTCATGTTGGAATTTAAATTGGTATTTAAAGACGTCTTCCATCAACAGATGAATGGATAAAGAAGATGTGGCACATATATACAATGGAATATTACTCAGCCATAAAAAGAAATGAAATTGAGTTATTTGTAGTGAGGTGGATGGACCTAGAGTCTGTCATACAGAGTGAAGTCAGAAAGAGGAAAACAAATACCGTATGCTAACACATATATATGGAATCTAAAAAAGAAAAAAAAAAAAGGTCCCAAAGAACCTAAGGGCAGGACAGGAATAAAGATGCAGTTATAGAGAATGGACTTGAGGACACGGGTAGGGCGAAGGGTAAGCTGTGACAAAGTGAGAGAGTGGCATGGATATATATACACTACCAAACGTAAAGTAGGTAGCTAGTGGGAAGCAGCCACATAGCACAGGGAGATCAGCTCGGTGCTTTGTGACCACCTAGAGGGGTGGGATAGGGAGGGTGGGAAGGAGACACAAGAGGGAGGGGATATGGGGATATATGTATATGTATAGCTGATTCACTTTGTTATAAAGCAGAAACTAACACACCATTGTAAAGCAATTATACTCCAATAAAGATGTTAAAAAAAATAAAGACATCTATACATTTACCAATAATAAACTAACAAGAAGTAACTGATTTAAAAAAAAGACATCTATACAAAAGTATGCCTTGTATTCTTCAAAATTATAATATATTTAATTTTATATGGACTGCTATCTAGCTAAATGCACATTTGCTGTCGTTGACATGGAAATGTATCACAATTGCTAACTGAAAAAGGCTCTGTAAACAACAGAATGGGCATTCTCTAATTCAATAGTTCTCAGCCCTAGCTATACTTTAAACCACCTAGAAAGCTTTCTAATTGATAGTAGGCACTCAGTATATGTACCTTGTGTTGACTTAGAGTTCCCTTATTAGTTTAAAAGACTAACAATAAATATTAAAATCTGTACTAACTATGATAATCTGCTAACATCAGGGGAGAGAGAAAGACCGGAAAAAAATTATATTAACATTTTTTGAAACTTAAGCTCTAAAAGCACACTCCTGTACATTCTCATCTGACTAAAAGAAATGCTTTAGTTACCTCCATGATAATGTCTGAATTTCTAGCTCTTCTCTTTTAGGGACAAATATTTGTGATTATTTTAGGGATTGTAAAGAAAATTATTTTGTACACCATATTTTGCTCTTGCCAAATTACATTAATTGTTGGACTAATCTCCAACATTTTTCTTTTTCTTTATAGTTTTCTGCACAAATGTCAGCATTTAGTATTACAATGAAAAAATAAAAAAGAGTATTGTCTGAACGAATTTGTTTCTGTGAGAACCCTGAAATTCAAGCTTGCCACACATTAGTGGTTCTGCCTTGATGTGATGTGTGAGCAAATTACTGTGTGCTGGATTAATATCCATCCCTGAAGAACAGTCTAGAGAAGCTTTCCTACTCAACTGAGCTGCATTCTAAAACTGATTATAACTTATATTTAATCCTTTGAGCTTTATCTCTTTCCAAGATTGCAAGCAGTTTTCCTGTCTCTGACAGTGCTTGGGCATATTAATTAGAGCATTTAAAAACCATAGTTGTAATGAGAAACACATACTTCTTGGTGTAGAAAGAAAGCATGGAATGAGTTAGGAAGTTTATTTAAATTCTAAGTGATAATCAGTAGCTATATATTTGTATATACTTCAGCTCTTGATTTTCCTCTTCTGTCTAATGGGAATAATAAGTTTTGCCTTAATTCACAGAGTTACAGTAAGAATACAGGGTTCTACACATATACAGTTATATTAAATAATATGGTACCTTCAGTCCCAATTCACTTGATATCTGCTCATTCAGTAAATATTTTTTGAAGACATACGATGCGGGTATATTTAATGAATAAAATCTTGACTTCAAAGTCAAACCTTGGTACCTCTTCCTAGTTATATGACCTTTTGAAAATAATTTTCTCTCTCTGATTCTCAGTTTTCTCATCAGAAAAGTAGAAGGGGAATAACAATATGTGTCTCAGTAAATTATTGGGAGAATGTAATAGGACAACATGCATTAAAGACAGCATCAAATGGGAACTGAGTAATGACAGCATGTTAGGACGTTCAGGACAGAGTTAACATAGCAGGACTGATCCTTAGAAGGGCCTGTTTGCAGAGCTGGCCCTTGGCTGGCTTCAGGAAATTTGGCTTTGAAATGTTCTGTAAACTTGATCAAGTCTCTGTACTGTTCTGTGTAGACTGTTTGTATAGGCAATGTGATTTATGGTGAACATCTGCTTTCCTTCTGGAAATATCGAATTTTGGTAGCTGTGGCTAGGCAGAGTGCCTATGTGACCAGCCCCTAATAAAACCTTGGACTCTGAGTCTCAAACAGACTTTCCTGTGCGGAAGTCGTGTACATTTCACTGCTGGAGGAAGGAGTGTGTTCTGTCGCCCCTTTGAGGAGCACATAGGAAACCTGTGGTGGGATTCATTCAGTCTCTGCGAGATGTGTCTTTTTCCCCTTGCTAATCCTGTTGTGTATTCGTTCTCTGTAGTATTTCACAGCCATGAGTATAATAGCCTTCGAGTCCCCTGAGTCCGTCTAGCAAATCACCAAATATGTGAGTGGCCTTGGGACTCCCAATCCAAGTAGTAGCAATGATGGAATTTGTTAGAACAACCTCCATTCACAGAAACATGACTAAAGCGTTGTTTGGGGAAAAGAAAGAGGGAGAGGGGGTGTTGCTGAAGCCCTGATGCCTGGATGGCTTTGGAATCACCCATATGTGAAACAGAAGTTGAGCTGTGATCTGTTATGAGAGGTAAACTTTACCAACAAAATTGAAAAATGATAAATCTAATCCTAGCTCAATGGATCCCTTGGTTTCCTTTTGCTGTGGTAGCTAAGGTGGCAAAGGATGAAACAAGAAAGAACAGAAAGGGCCCGAAATCCCCAAGATTACACTTTTTAAGGCGGGAAGGAGAAACTTACATTTTCTGAATGGCTACAATGCCTTTATATTTACCGGAATTAAGTTAGTATTAATCTGACCCAGAATTATGATGAATAAATGCATGTTATAATTATAAAAACAGAAGAATTAAAATGATGTATTAGACATCTATTTACTCATATATATATATTTAATTATACATACATATATATATATCTACCTTGCGGGAGATATCACTGAATATGATTGTTCTTCTAGGGCTTTGAAATTATGAAAATATTAATACAAAACTGAGTTATATGAATATAGACAATTCAAATTAGAATTCAAGTATAATATAAAAGAAATTATTTATTCAATAGTGTCTTCAAAGTTTACATCACATTTAAACAAGATTTAAATTTATATCTATTTATAACATTCAATTCATTATGAATTAAGAATATTGAAATTTCTATTTAAAAAATAAAATTGTAATTTTATGACTGGAAGAGACCTTAGCAACAAGTTCTTCATTTATAAATAAGGACTGTCAGAGACTATAAGGACATCCATAATTTGCCAAAAATCAATTTGTCCCATTCCACTGCTTTTTCCAGAAAAATATGTACCTCTTGTTTCACAATAAACAGATCCCTTAAAAGTGTGTACATCTAATTTATTTTTGAAATATTTTAATAGTTTCATGAAGTTAATATTTCAGTATTAAAATTCTCCTTATTTTAGGCTTTTTGCCAAATGGTTAATCATATGCAAACACCTTCCCTACTGAAAATCCGCTTTCAAATAATTTTGAAAAACTTTTATATTGAATATAATAAAACTTTAATGTACTTGGTTTATAAAGTTCATATTTTATGAGTTAGAGTGAAATAACCTATCTATATTTAGAACTAAGCAAATGTTAAACACTAGCTGCAATTCGTTGATAAATAACATTAATGTACAATAGAACCCAACGAATTATCTCCAACAACTTATAGCATTAAGACTTTGAGAACATTAATTAAATAAATCGCCCTTTTGCACTATAGATACATGAGCATTCATGACTTGAAGTTCATGAAGCAGTATAATTTGGGGTGGGTGTGAGAGGAACGGTATGTGTGAAGATGTCCTCGGGCTTGGACTCACACTGTTCAGAATGTGACAATTTCCTTCCTTAACAAATCATGCAATTTCCAGTGTCATCCTTCAGGTGGATGACACTCCTCAGTTGGATTATCACTCATGCAGCTTTCTGCCAAAAAAAGATTGGTTCCTGAGAGTTGTAAAGTTCAAGAGGCTGAACAAAATAGAAAGGAGGAAAAGAGGAGGAAAAACAAAGTTTTAGAGTGTTTGTGAAGCCCTCTTCAGGCTGTTGGATGTACTGGGAGTGAGAACCATACCTTTGTTGCGCCTCAAGGTGAAAGAGGACTTTCTGGTGATCACTAGAAAATGTGTGCATGGGTAAGCTGGAGTGCCTCTCAGCCACGCTCTGAGTACTAGTTCTTTAGCTTGTCTAGTCTTAATTTTTATTTTTAACTGTAAACAGAGATTGTTCAATTATATTTGTATCAAACAGGTTAACTAATAGAAGCCATGTTTGAAATCTTTAGAATCTGGTAACATTTCAAAATACCACATAGATAAAGCCATGCATAGAGAGAAACTTGTAGCTTTTAAATACTTATGTTAGAAAAGAAATAATCTTAAATCAGTAACTTAAAATTCTCTATTAAAAATGAGAATAAAATATAAAAATCACCAAAATCTATGTAGTAGCCAAGTGATAGAGGAAAAAGATAAGGGTAAAATTAAACACTAAGTTTTCCCAAGAGTTCTTTAAAACTTTGTATTCAAGTGCATGTGTTTCACTATGCAGTGTGTTACTGTGTGAGTACAATAATGTAAACTTCCTCTCTTACATGCTGGATAAATGGAAAGGCATTGCTGAGAAAAAAACAAGCCACAACTACACTACTTGAATTTTATGCCCAGGGTCATGATTGGCTCAAAATCCAAAGTTCTTATCTGCCACCAAGAACTTACTCTCTAAATTTAAAGACATTCCTGATTTCATTATTTGAAAGTATACTTGCCACTAGCCCAAGGTTTGATGAATATTATGAGCAACTCAAAGCTCGGCTTAACATTATGTTGATGTTTGCAACTCAGCACTCATTAAATATTGCTTGACTGAAAGAATAAATGGATGAGTATATACATTAATAAATTAAAAGGAAGGATCATTTTTTAGGGAGTATGATTTTATTTCCTTCTCATTTATATTCAAATGCTTTTAACAGAAGTTCGAAATTATCTTTCTCTGATTTCATCTCATTAGTTTTGAGTGATCTTAATGCCACTCTAAATACATATACATATATACATGTTTCTAATAATCATGCCTCATAATTATTTCTCTATACATGCATTTGTACATTTTTGATTGTATTAGATATTCATATGAAAATGAAAAATTCTTTCAAAAACTACCAAATTCAAGCATCTGCTTGGATTGTTCAATATTAAAATTTGGGTCTTAACCCATGGCCTAGAACTCTGTATTTAGTAGCTTTGACTCAGTCAGAAAATGAAAAATTCGTTCAAAAACTACCAAATTCAAGCATCTGCTTGGATTGTTCAATATTAAAATTTGGGTCTTAACCCATGGCCTAGAACTCTGTATTTAGTAGCTTTGACTCAGTCAACTGAACAAGTTCTTGCTGCACATTTTGTGGCTTCTTAGGCCAGCTGCAAATGACTGTTTGCTTTGATACTGGTCTCTTACAGTTGGTGCCTTCTAAATATCACAAAATTGGTATGGATAAGGAAAAAATAGCCCAGTCATTTAAAATGTATGTACATGAGATCCATTATGATGCTCATTTGGGAATTTTGTCTGCACTTTAGTGAAAGTTTATAGATCTGAGGCTTCCTTATTCCTGGTTCCTAAAATAAATCTGCAAGTCGGATCCACAATCATTAAGTGTAATTTAATCAACCTTCAAAAATCATAAAAGCTTTAAAACCAAATTTTAAAAGAATTTGTGGCAAATGTGACCTCAACTGATGTATGAGTATTAGTGTGAAGAGTTGAATATTCATATATTAAAACTATGGACCATATAACAGCTTTTATTTTGCTCACTGATTTGCAAAGAAGGACCCATTTTGATGAATCTGGAAGCCTGACCATAGATTTGGATTTCTGGGATCATTATGATTGACTTTTTAAAAATCAGATCTGATGTATTTCGATTATATAGACATGGCTTGAAATATATGTATCAAGACAAGCAGATGGTCATAACAGACCCCAACATATTGACTGGACATTTGTAGTTTTTATTTCTCTAAAGGTTCAAGGGGAGAATCTGCAGCTAAGATCAAATTTCTAGGAGACTGGGTAGTGTGTAAGAGGTGGGAAAGCTCTTTTTGCTTACAGGCTTGTTTCCAGCTTCACCGAAGGTCATTGTATATAAGCTCAAATTCATCTAAGCCCTGACATCTTCATGTATACTTGGCCTTCATACTCAGATACCTTGGCGTCTAAACCTTGCTCTGTTTAAACCATATGTATTAGGTATTTCTAACATATATTGTAAGAAAATAGAATAGGAGGAAGAAAGAGTCCCCCTCACTAGGGCTCTAAGCTCTAAGCAGCTCCACATTTGGCAGCATAGAGCTGGCCCAGTTTAATCCTGGAAACTAGGAATGAGAGCAGCTGGATCCTTTCACCTCATCTAGAGTGTTCACAGGAGTCCTGATTGAGCATCACAATGGATCAATTGATCAGATTTTTTTACTTCCTTGTGCTGTTTTTTTACCTTATCAATACTGTCCTATTTAGAGATTTAGAGGGAAATGACAGTAAATATTCATATCAGTGCCAACATGTGCTCATAGCTGGCCTAGGGACCTAGTTACAAAATGAACCTCAAGAACTTCTTTTCAGATGACCTAGTCAAAGATACTAAATACCTAGTAACCATGTGCTTCTCTTTCCACTACGTGATTTTTTTCCCAATAAAACCTGTATATTTACAGAATATATACTGTGACTTGTTAGACCTGTGTGGGCTTAATTATACCAAACCAAGATATCTAGTCCCTTTAGTATTATTCAGTAAATCATAATTAAGTTAATAAATGAACAATTGATGAACAAATCTACATAATTATATATGTAAATTTTATTTTAATGAAACTACCATCATATCATCATACCCATATTTTCAAGCAATTGATAACTTTTAAGAGATCAGGTTTGGAATTAATTCTGCTCATATATACTTAAAAAGACTTTTTAAAAGAAATGCCTACAGTATTATTTTATGAACTACAGAACTCTAGTACCATTACTTCATAGTTATTCTTACTTTTGTAATGGTATTACCAAGTATAATTATCCATGTTGTGATTCAGTCATTAATTTTGATGAAAAATCAAATTTCCTGCTAGGCGAAGAATTTGTACACACTAAGAATATGCCTAAGAAGATTCTACAGACTTAAGGCATTTTCAAAACTAGATCACTACCGATAGTTCCGTAGTAATTTTGTGAATATTCTCCTTATGAACCATCTAAATTCAGTAAGAGACAATTCCTCGTTATTGGCAATCAGAGTTTCTCCTGCCACTGCTTTGGGAATTATTGCCATGGAAGACAGAACCAGGAGCCTACCCACCACCTTTGCAACAGAAAGAGGGGTCCTCACTTCTCACTCATTGCAGTCTCCTTCCAGAAACTGTGAGAGCAACATTGCAGCTAGGCCAGGCCTGGACTTACCCATCTTCGTCCTTACTGGCACTTACCTCTGTCAGTCTTAGGTTTTCCAGGCTATTTCTGCTGATATAAGACACAGTCCATGCTTTGTCCCAGTTGAGATTCTTTCCTTCAGATCTTCCTGTGAATTTGTAGAAACACATAAAGTCAGGGAAAAGTAGACAGTTCACTTAACTATACATCAAGTATATTTGAATCTTAGACCTAATCCAATTAATCCTAAAGCATTCACATACATTGACATGAAATACATAAATCCTATGTACAATGACACCGAGAAGTGATTTTACAGCATTATATTGAGCTCATACGCCAACATTTTAACAGTTTCTATGCCAGTCACTGTTCTAAGTGTTTTACACATATTACCATATTTAACATTTAGAATGACACTTTATGGAAGATACCAACATACCCAGATGAGAAAACTAAAGAACAAAGAATCTAAGTAACTTGCTCAACTTATAGCTAATTAAATGGCAGAGACAGGATTTAAAATTGAGCATTCCAGGTCTAGAATATGCACTTTTAGCCACTATACTATATTCAGTTACAATATATATAAAATGTCATTGCAACCAAAAACCATAACAAACAACGCAGTAGCCATTTTGCTGCTCAAAAAGTAATTACAGCTCTATATCTTCCACGAAACATGGTAGGATTGCTTTTTCATTCTCCTTTGTAAGTGTTTGGTATTTCCATGTAGTTGTGGTAAATAAATCTTGTATCTCATTTTCAGGCCTGATATTTAATTGCCTGCATGAGACCGTTTGACACAGAGAGGGAAACATCCAAGATGGTGGATACTCCATCTGTGTATTTTTTAGTAATTAATGAGTAACTGTTCCTCTCAATTTGTGAGGAAATATAATTGAACAAAAATCAAAACTGTATTACTTTAAGGCATACAAATTTAGGGATTGCTTGTTAAAAACAGTAAAATTTAAATACACTTCATGTTTCTGATATGAGTATACCAAAAGATGTAAACTAAACATGCTAAGCAATAAATTTAATAATTCTAAAACTTTCATCAGAATTAAAAGATGACAAATATTTTCTATCAAATATAATTTTATATTTATTATATAATTTCATGTCTGTATGTTGTTAGTAAATGATTTCTTGCTTCTATACCATCGTTGAAGTAAAAATTAAAGTGTATAATGTCAAAAGATTAAGAACATAAAATAGATAAATGGTTTATTATCAGAAGACTAGTTCACTTAAAGCACAATAAAATTTTTGGACTGTAATGATTTAACTTAATCCATCAACAAGTAGGTATTAGCTTCCTGATGTATGCTTATTACTGCTGATCTAGGAATTAAGACAGATAAAAAAGAAGTTTTAGAAATGTAGCCAGATATCCATAAGATTTTTCAAATTTTATTTTATAGATAAAGATTGGATGTGATGCATCTAAGACTGGAATAACAGTTTCTGGAGCCAAGAAATTTATCACTAATAACTCAAAATGTCATTTTCTTTTGAAATATGTTATCAATTGGTTTTAAGTAATTTTAAAATGCTATACATGTTTGTTTAATTTAAAAATGTTAGTTCTATATAAATTATAGAACAGATAATTTTTCCATAGTGAACTAAAAATGGTGGATTTTCCCTCCCAGAAGAACTGTAATTAACATGTATATATTTTATCATTAGGAATGAATAATTAGAAATATATCAACTTTCCTTTGGCTACTTAAACACTTATTTCATGGGGAAATATCTATGCAGAGGTTCTAAAAATACTGTTGAAAAAAGATAAATTTCCTCATAACACAGATTATGTTAAAGTTATATATCTCACCTTCTGAAGGTATCTGTCAACTAATGGTTTTTATGGACAGAGATAATACAAGTCATGTCACTGTTACAATTCTGGACAACATATTCAAATAAAATAAGCTTAGTTTGTCAAGGAAAACAGTTGGCAAATAATGGCAAATAAACATGATAGCAAGATTTCCAATCTCACAGAAAAAACAATGACTGTGTTTGTTGTACGAATAGTTTTGGAAGTTTTAGCCAAAGCAATCAGAGAAGAAAAAGAAATAAAAGGAATCCAGATCTGAAAAGAAGAAGTAAAGCTGTCACTGTTTGCAGATGACATGATACTATACATGGAGAATCCTAAATATGCTACTACAGAAAACTACTAGAGCTAATCAATGAATTTGGTAAAGTAGCAGGATACAAAATTAATGCACAGAAATCTCTGGCATTCCTATATACTAAATGAAAAATCTGAAAGAGAAATTAAGGAAACACTCCCATTTACCACTGCAACAAAAAGCATAAAATACCTAGGAATAAACCTACGTAAGGAGACAAAAGACCTGTATGCAGAAAACTATAAGACACTGATGAAAGAAATTAAAGATGATACAACAGATGGAGAGATATACCATGTTCTTGGATTGGAAGAATCAACATTGTGAAAATGACTATACTACCCAAAGCAATCTGCAGATTCAATGCAATCCCTATCAAACTACCACTGGCATTTTTCACAGAACTAGAACAAAAAATTTCATAATTTGTATGGAAACACAAAAGACCCCGAATAGCCAAAGCAATCTTGAGAAAGAAAAACATAGCTGGAGGAATTAGGCTTCCTGACTTCAGACTATACTACAAAGTTACAGTAATCAAGACATTATGGTACTGGCACAAAAACAGAAATAGAGATCAATGGAACAGGATAGAAAGTCCAAAGATAAACCCATGCACATATGGTCACTGTATTTTTGATAAAGGAGGCAAGAATATACAATGAAGAAAAGACAGCCTCTTCAATAAGTGGTGCTGGGAAAACTGGACAGCTACATGTAAAAGAATGAAATTAGAACATTCCCTAACACCATACACAAAAGTAAACTCAAAATGGATTCTTGGGCTTCCCTGGTGGCGCAGTGGTTGAGAGTCCGCCTGCCGATGCAGGGGACACTGGTTTGTGCCCCGGTCTGGGAAGATCCCACATGCCGCGGAGCGGCTGGGCCCGTGAGCCATGGCCACTGAGCCTGCACGTCCGGAGCCTGTGCTCTGCAACAGGAGAGGCCACAACAGTGAGAGGCCCACGTACCGCAAAAAAAAAAAAAAAAAAAAAAAAATGGATTCTTTAATGTAAGGCTAGACACTATAAAACTCTTAGAGGAAAACATAGGCAGAACACTTCATGACATAAATTACAGCAAGCTCTTTTTTGACCCACCTCCTAGAGAAATCTAAATAAAAACAGAAATAAACAAATGGGACCTAATGAAACTTAAAAGCTTTTGCACAGCAAAGTAAGGAAACCATAAACAAGATGAAAAGACAACCATCAGAATGGGAGAAAATATTTGCAAGTGAAGCAACTGATAAAGGATTAATTTCCAAAATATACAAGCAGCTCATGCAGCTCAATGTCAAAAAAACAAACAACCCAATCCAAAAATGGGCAGAAGACCTAAATAGACATTTCTCCAAAGAAGATATACAGATTGCCAACAAACACATGAAAGGATGCTCAACATCACTAATCATTAGAGAAATGCAAATCAAAACTACTATGAGGTATCACCTCACACCAGTCAGAATGGCCATCATCAAAAAATCTAGAAACAATAAATGCTGGAGAGGGTGTGGAGAGAAAGGAACCCTCTTGTACTGTTGGTGGGAATGTAAATTGATACAGCCACTATGGAGAACAGTATGGAGGTTCCTCAAAAAACTAAAAATAGAACTACCGTACCACCCAGGAATCTCACTACTGGGCATATACCCTGAGAAAACCATAATTCAAAAAGAGTCATGTACCACAATGTTCATTGCAGCTCTATTTACAGTAGCTAGGACATGGAATAAACCTAAGTGTCCATCGACAGATGAATGGATAAGGAAGATGTGGCCCATATATACAACAGAATATTAGTCAGCCATAAAAAGAAATGAAACTGAGTTATTTGTAGTGAGGTGGATGGACCTAGAGACTGTCATACAGAGTGAAGTAAGTCAGAAAGAGGAAAACAAATACCGTATGCTAACACATATATATGGAACATAAAAAAGAAAAAAAAAAATGGTCCCGAAGAACCTAAGGGCAGGACAGGAATAAAGATGCAGTTATAGAGAATGGACTTGAGGACACGGGTAGGGTGAAGGGTAAGCTGGGATGAAGTGAAAGAGTGGCATGGACCACGATAGTGAGAGGCCTGTGCACTACGATGAAGAGTGGCCCCCACTTGCCACAACTAGAGAAAGCCCTCGCACAGAAATGAAGACCCAACATGGCCAAAGACAAATAAATAAATTAATTAAAAAAAAAGAGTGGCATGGACATATATACACTACCAAATGTAAAATAGATAGCTAGTGGGAAGCAGCCGCATAGCACAGGGAGATCAGCTTGGTGCTTTCTGTCCACCTTGAGGGGCGGGATAGGGAGGGTGGGAGGGAGACACAAGAGGGAGGAGATATGGGGATATATGTATATGTATGGTTGGTTCACTTTGTTATGCAGCAGTAACTAACACACCATTTTAAAGCAATTATACTCCAATAAAGATGTTAAAAAAAAGAATGAATATATTCAAAGGAGAATTTATAAAGTAGCCATTTTACAAAGCAAAGCAATAAATGACAAGTTCCCACAGACAGATGACCTAAAGCAGGCACCTAAGTGGGCAGCGAAACTATTAACTCCCTGCTGTGCGACAAGCAGTCGTTCAAGTGAATTCTTTTTTTATCTACTATGAAGAGAGGGAGTTTTCAAGACTGAAGGGATTCTACCAGGGCAGCAGGTGGTAGAGCAGATTTTGTTCCACCTCCCCACCCTCTTCTTGGGCACAGACAGAGCAAGACATCATTTTCCTATCATAGAGGCAACATGAAAGCAGGGCTTTTCTGTATACTGAGAACTTGGATCATCTTTTATCTATTCCACTCTGAGGCCAGTTCATGATCAAAGAACCATTTCCAACCTCCCTTCCACCTGTCATCTCCAATCAGCAATGGAAGTAGAGCGACCCGAGTGACTGAATATAGAAGCAGAAAATAGAGCCAGACAAAGATTCTCAGTGGGACAGAAAATCATTTAAGGGGGCTGAGAGTTAATAGGGCAAGAGAAGAGAAGGGAATCTAGGGGAAAAAAAGGAGTTTTGCTTGCTAAGAAGGTATAGCCAAATAGGTTTGAAGGTAGAGAATTAATGTCCTAAGTTTTATGGAGAAAAGGAGCCTGGTGGGGATGTGAGTGTGGGACTGTTTTATGGTGTAAGAAACTGTTCCCACATCTCCAACACTCTGTGGACTTTATGGATAATATTTTCCCATTTGAACCCAACATAAAGGAATTTTTTTCCTTCCCCATTCCAAAAGAAACCCAAAAAACAAAGTACATATGTTTTTTATATATTAACAGATGTTTTTCGATTCACAGAATTTTAGAGCTGGCCTATAAGGAACTTTAACAGCAATCTAATTTAACCCCTTCATTTTGCAATAAAATAGGTAAACTCAAGAGATTTATGAGAGATGCCCAAGGTCACACAACCAGCTTGAGGCAGAGCCTGAACTGTAATCTAGATCACCTGATTTCCAATTCTGTGATACTCAAAATGAGAGGACAAAGATGGATGCTCCAAATGTTTCAGAAAGGCCAATGATTCCAAGACAGTTTTGTAGTTCTCAGTCATCAATCTCACTTATTGCCAAACTTTTCAGGGGAGCTAGTATTATAGATGCAGCATTTATACTCAAAAATGCAACTGTAACCACAATTGCTTTATGGAGGGAATGGAAACAGAGAGCACTCCTTACATTATGCAGCCATTATCTAAGATTATTCATTATACTTGCAGTGTTACCAGAACATTTCATGGGTTACCAGTAAGGCCTGAGATTTAAGTAATTTAAGTTTTCTGTTAATCATATTATTCATCATCTTTTCCTCTTGAAACATTTACCTGAAAGAGTCAAAGCTGTAAATATGAGAGGCATTACCTAATTAGAACGTGATCACTCAGAAAACCAGAAACTATAAGTTTTCTCTCTGTTCACTAGTCGTGAGCTGAAAATGGTCCACATTTTATATCCATTATTTTAGAAAGTCAAAATTCAAGTATTTGCTTTGTTTGATGCAAAATATTTATTATTATTCTTTCTGAGGATCTATTTTGGGTTCATATATGGCTTTATAAAGAATATATATTAGAAATTCTCATTTTTAATTAATTTGATAGTTAAAATATAAGTTTTCATCAGCCAAGTACAGTGCTTTTCTAATCCTCATTGTGCAACAAAATACTCCATTAATGTAAATACAATTGTCAAAATGCCATTAATTTAAAAGCAAGTATTTTTCTGCCCTGTAGTGTTTGTGGAGGAAGAGTCTGATACCTAGAATACTCATCTCTCAAAATTCTTCATATCAGCCAGCCCTCCTGCACTGAATATAGACATAGACACACAGATACATACAGAGGCTTGCTTTTTTCTACAACTGTTAGCCTACTTCTTTCAAATTATCTTGAAAAACTATTCCCTGATATTAAAGCAGGAAAGGGAATAGAAGGAATAAATGAAAACTGCTTTATAGTGGAGTGGTCAAACTTAATGTTAAATGGTCAGAGAGAAATGAGAAATGGCTCCAGTTGAGCAGAATGAACAAAACAGAGAGAGGCTGCAGCTCAGAAAGAAATCATAGATTATTTGTATCTGAGAAAAAGCCCATTCAAGATCTCAAGGCATCCCACTAGCACAATTCAGGACAAGTGATCGTCAATCCACTTCCATGTATCCATTGTTAGGAAACCTTCTTTATTTATTATTTTTTTAAACATCTTTATTGGAGTATAATTGCTTTACAATGGTGTGTTAGTTTCTGCTTTATAACAAAGTGAATCAGTTATACATATACATATGTCCCCATATCTCTTCCCTCTTGCGTCTCCCTCCCTCCCACCCCTCCTATCCCAAAATCTTTATTTCTAATGTTTATCAACCTTTATTATAAGAATTTATCAACCTTTATTATAAGGAAATATGTTATTATTAACCTAACTCATGAATTTATGATATTTTCTCCTTTTTGGGCATTAAATGAAAATCTAATCACATTATTCATGTGGTAACAGATAACTAAAAAACCTTCCTATACTTGACTTGCTTAGAGTAAAGAAAACTTTATTAATCCTTATTATCTCAAACTTACTAAATGCAAACATCTTTGTGGAGGATGCTTTTTATTTATTATAACTAAGCAAATTTTACTACAGCTCATGAGAGCCAATGGTGTTTTTATCCGAAAGTATTAAAATTCTAAGCCTTCCAATAAATCAAATATTTAGACAAGAGCCTAGTTTATGGCTGGGAATAATTGGAGAACTTTATCTAGGTTAATTCATTCACTGTTTTATATAAAAAATGTTTACTGAGGGTCTACTATACACAGAACACTGGAAAAATACAGAGGTTGAAAATATAAATAAGAAATGTTTCTTTGTATAATAAGCTAACAAAGTAAGAAAATAATTAAAATATATACACAAAGAAGGGGCCAGAGGTGATTACAAAAGGGAAAGTAATCCTCCTTGAGATGACCAATGAATATTTTAAATATAGTGGAAGGTTAGAATTTTAAAAAGTGAAAGTAAAGCTTCCAGTAATATTATGAAAAAATGCATAAATTTAAACATATAGACAGAAATGATTAAAGTTTATATAGAAAATAACAGGGGACATAGGTTATAAGAAAAAGAAAGTAGTCTGTTTGATTTCTATAAAACAGTAAAGGGTTTTCATTGACTATGATCTAAATGTGATTTTTTTTGTTCAGTTAGCTCAGTCTTGATGAATTTTTCAATACAAATACTCAGATCTTTCTTCAGTTCTTGCAAAATTTCAAGCATTATATCTGAATATTTTCTTTCCTCAGTTTTCTATTATTATTCCTCCTGAAAATCCTCTTAAATAAAATTGAAGCTTCTCAATCTGTTCTTCATCTTTCAACTCTTAATACTTATCATCTCTTTATTTCTCTCTGATATGTTCTGTGGTATGTCTTCATTTCTAAATTCTATTAATTATTTTCTCTTCATGATTGTCTACTAGTCTGCTATTTATTTCCTACACTGATTTTTTTCAGAATTTATTTTCATTTTCAAGCTTCCAACGAAGAAAAGATTGTGTGTGCTTTGTCTCTACTCTCTTGACTAGAACTTCTCCTTGACATTTAAAATAAATTGTAACTTTGCTCTAGAGCGCTACTGCTCCTAGTCGGTCATTTCAAAAAAGTTATAAAAGTCATCTGGTTTGTCAAGTCACTATGGATTATTGCCTTGTCTTCTGATTTGTCCCCAGATATCTTCCACAGTAGTCTCCTTCATATATTGATGAGCTATGTTCTTTGTTTTAATTTATGAAAAACAAAGCAACACATAATAAGCTGATTATATTAAGTTATTCAGCATATCCTTATCATGTTGAGGCTCACGTGTTTTTTTTTTTTGGTCTCTTAACCATTTTTTAAGAGGCTCACATTTTAATAGACATTATGTCCATATGTCTTTATTAAGCTTATACAGAAAATCAAATTGGAAAAGAAAAAAAATCCAGACATCTTAACAAAGATCCTTAATTTTCCAAAAATATTTTAAAATTATATAATAGACACTGAACTTACAAGCAGAGTTAAAAGAAAATGACATTCTATAAAACTTGCTTCAGTACAATCATATTCAGTGACTCATACTGTTGTGCCTTCTAACCTCTGCTCTTAAAAACAAGCCCTTAGAAGGTCATTGCAACCTTAAATGATGTTGATTTTCTTCAGATCATGCTGTAACTTGACAGGAGTCATAAAAAGGCCACATTGTAAATGATATATCTTGGTTACTAATGTCCCTTTCTGCTGGCATTCAGACAGCTCTTGTCACAGCTCTTAGACCAGATAATGCTTTCTTACCCTTAAAGGATAATCTGAAAACACTACCCGGAGTGTTATCAAAGTCCGAGAAATGTTTTTCTGTAAGTTGGTCATGTCTTGAAAGGAGAAAAAAACTATAGAAAGCTTCTTTTATGCTCTTTTGGTAATGCAATGTATATATACACACGTATAAAAGTTAAGAAATTTTAATCTCATAACATTATTTTTTTGGTTGAGGAGTTTTTCTTTATTTGCTTATTTGTACTTATGTAATTTAAACTAATGTAAGTGCA
The DNA here is from genome assembly GCF_949752795.1 of Hyperoodon ampullatus. Taxonomy (NCBI): domain Eukaryota; kingdom Metazoa; phylum Chordata; class Mammalia; order Artiodactyla; family Ziphiidae; genus Hyperoodon; species Hyperoodon ampullatus. The sequence continues at coordinate 49,371,162 of NC_136925.1, read as the reverse complement.
CCAGGAGATGTGGTTCTGGTTATCTTCTTGAAAATTAAGATATAGCTCAAAAAACAGGCAGGGAGGGAGGAAGGTTAAGATTTCTCTCTAATCCATGTAATGCATTTAAAAACACTCACATATATATTTATGTGTTGGGTTAATCATTTGTGCTTATTCTTGGTGTATATTGAACTAATTATTCATAGATTTTAACATTTATACCTTCAAACTTTAACAAGCAAAATGACTGGAAAGAACAATAATTACTTTTTAAATAAATGATTATTAAAAATTTCTTATTACAAAAAGTCCTTATCTCCTAAGTTGACAGAACACATCTTTGAGAAATTTTTCATAATATCAAAGGTGAGAGTTTATGTTATTCAACACTGCAAGTTTTTATAATATCTTTAGCCTTAAGAGTATAAAATCTCTTATGATAGTGATATTCATTTTATATACACAGAACAGAGCTAGGTAGAATTGGTGCTAACTAAATGTTGTTTGATGAATTGAATAAGGGAAATAAGCTTCCCGTTTACTCCATTATTCAAGGAGTAAATTAAAGGTGTTTCGCACTAATACAATATTTTTTAAAAAGGCAAAAGAACACGTTTGTATCATTTTAAGAGGGAGTTAAGAAAACAGTAGTAAAATTAATTGCCATTGAACAGATACAAGCTGAGCTTTTCAGAAGGAATAATTCATAGAAATCTTACAGACATTTAAAAAGTACATGCTACAAAACTGCATGTCATAGAATTATAAAAAAGTAATATCAACATTTTATAGACAAATGAGTCTATAAGGAACTTTAGATACCTTCTAGCCCTGTTTCAAGCACCTGGAAGATCTATCTTTAATTTGAACTGGCACATAAATTGAACATTGCTGAGAGGTCAAATTACACTTCGGTGAAGACAGAAGGAGTGATGAATAATAATAATGACTGCACTTTACATTTATATAGCAATATATGCCATTTAATCTCCTTTTATACCCATAGCTCTAGAGCAGAATGCAAAGATTTCATAATATCAAAATTATGATCCAGCTTTATCTTCCATACATTTACACCATGCAGTTTATACACTTTCTATACTAAGTATATTTTTTCCTGGAAATGCCAGGATTTCTCAATACTCATATTAGTGCATGACTCAAAAATCAGATGTACAGTTGTAGACAGTACCATCTCTGTAACTAAAGATCATTTATCAATATAAGCAGTGATCTTCAGATCGAACAGACACTTTTGTATTGATTTTTATAATGATGGAAAACCAAAGCAAAGGCCATTCAAAATTTCACGTCAAATGTATTTCCTAATGTAGCCCAAGAGTATATATGATAATATAAAAATAATATTTTGAGGTCCTTCTCTGAAACTAGAAACATAACAGCAACTATGCTAATGCCTCTTTGCTTCTGCCATTGTCAATATTCAAGCAATGTCTGCATAGTTACTGCTCTGGATGCTGTGGTAAAAATTCCAGGAAAGAAAAGGATGGGAGTTGGAAAAAATGACCTTTATACAGTACTCTCCAATGTTAAAAATTGTATGATTCCAGTCATTTTACTTTGCTAATAGGTAGAAAACCACTCCATATTCTTCACCATGGATAACGTTTCATGATCACAAAGCAGCTACTATTTTGTTTTCACTAGACTTTTCTGAATATCGTAAAGCTCTTGGATACAAGTTTATTACACAAATTCTAAACCTTCATGAAATTATTTCCAATATTGTTATTACTAATAACTACATTAAGTCTTTTAAAATTATATATATAAAACATATATATATATATATATATATTTTTTTTTTTTTTTTTTTTTTTTTTTGCCGATTTTTTGCCGTATGCAGGCCTCTCACTGTTGTGGCCTCTCCCGTTGCGGAGCACAGGCTCCGGATGCGCAGGCTCAGCGGCCATGGCTCACGGGCCCAGCCGCTCCGCGGCATGTGGGATCCTCCCGGACCAGGGCACAAACCCGTGTCCCCGGCATCGGCAGGCAGACTCTCAACCACTGCGCCACCAGGGAAGCCCTAAACTTATATTTTTATAAAATATTTTCTGCATCAATTTCCAGGATAATCTGGAACAATGTTTAAGAAAATTTTGGTGAAAACAGAAAGAAGTTCTAAAATAATAAAAGCACCAGGGAGTCTTGGGGTCACAGGTAGGAGGATCTCTCCATGAAAAACACCCAGTCAAGGAAGCCTTTTTTGTCTCCACAGGCCAGAGACTCTCCTCCCCTAATAGGAGACACCAAGGTAGGCGGGTGGCACAGACACTAGCAGCCTCTTCATTACTCTGGATCTAAGTCTCCATCCCCCCTCCTTTCCCCCAGGCAATGCCAGCAGAGACCAGTGGGAGCCACAATAGCACTGCATAAATAAACCAGCAGGCCAAAATAATACTTCAAATGTCTGAAAATTAAATTGTAATTGGAACCACAATCTACAAAAGAAGTCCAGGACCACGTGCTAAATCCAACCAGGGTAACTTCTCGCTAAAATAAAAGAGGTAATGTTGACCCAGAGCCTCCTAACATAAAAGACGAAATGTTAAGATTAAAAATCACTTATACCAAAGTCGAGACAATCACGATTTTAGTGAGGAAAGACAATCAACTGACACCAACACCAAGATGAACCAGATGTTGGAATTATCTGCCGAAGATTTTAAAGCAGCTGCCATAAAATGTTTCAACAATAAATTTAAAATTTTCTTTCAATAACTGAAAATTTTAAAACATCTTAGCAAAGAAGCAGAAATTATTTTAAAAAGGAACCAAATGAAAATTACAGAACAGAGAAATATAATAAGTGAAATTTAAAAAACTTGTTGAATGGACTTAGTAGGTGAAGATGACAGGATGTCATCAGTGAACTTGAGAACAGATCCAGTTTGGCAGTTTTTTACAAAGTTAAACATACACTTACAATATGACTGAGCAAGCCCACTCCTTGGTATTTATCCTAAAAAATGGAAGTTTATGTGCGACAGTAAAACACGTACACAAACGTTACAGCAGCTTTTTTGTTTGTTTGTTTTGTTTTTGTTTTTGCGGTATAAGGGCCTCTCACTGTTGTGGCCTCTCTCTTTGTGGAGCACAGGCTCCTGACGCGCAGGCTCAGCGGCCATGGCTCATAGGCCCAGCCGCTCCGCGGCATGTGGGATCTTCCCGGAACGGGGCGTGAACCCGTGTCCCCTGCATTGGCAGGCGGACTCCCAACCACTGCACCACCAGGGAAGCCCACAGCAGCTTTGTGATAGCCAAAAGATAGAAATAAATAAAATGTCCTTCAACAGGTTAATGGATAAACAGATTATGGCACATCCATACAATGGGATACTATTAGAAGTAAAAAGGAAAACTATTGATAAAAGCAAATGTCTTGAATGAATTTCAAAGACGTTATGCTGAATGATTTCATGTCTCAAGATTACCTACTGTGTGATTCCATTTATTCAACAGTCTTAAAAATACAAAACCAGAGGTATGGAAAACAGATCAGTGGTTAATCAGGGGGTATTGGTGGGGGTGATGGGATCACTAAGAAAGGAGAGCCTAAGGAGATCTTTGAGTTATGGAGCAGCTTTGCATCTTCATTGTGGTGGTGACTATCCAAATGTATACATGTATTAAAATGCCTCAACTGTGTGACAAGAGTAAAGCATCAATTTTGATGCATGGTAGTTACAAAATATAAAGTATCGATAGAATACAATAAAAGAATAAAAAACAAAGAAACTATTATCACAAAAGTCAGAATAGTAATTACTTCTGGGAAAGTATGGGAATGTGATCAGTATGGAGCCCAAAGGAGCTCCTGAGATCCTGATAACATTCTGCTTCTTAACCTGGGCATTTGGCATGTTTTAAATTTTTGACTTACAGTCATCCTTTGGTTTCTGCATAAGATGGGTTATGGGAACACTCCCCCTGCCCCAGATACCAAAATCAGAGGAAGCTCAAGTCCCTGATATAAAATGGCATATATAGAACAGTCGACCCTCCACATCCATGAGAAAGGAGTGCAGACTGTATGTATACAGCAACAATTTTGGATGATATTTGGAGACAACTAGTAAGATTGAAGATGCATATATCCTATGCCTCAATCATTTCATATATTCTTTTAAATAAATTTTCATGCATTTCTCCAAGGAACTATACATTGTAGCGTTTTTTGGTGAAGAAAATATGTAAACATGACCTGTCCATAAAGTAGAAAATTGATTAAGGGTGGTTTATTTATATAATAAAATAGTACATACATACCATTGAAAATAAATAAGCATGTCATATGTATCAACCATGAATATATCTCAAAAACCTAATAGAAGCAATTAAAGTATGTTGTGAGATGATGCATACCATCTATTATTATTACTCAAAAATTTACTGAGTATATAAGACATACACAAAAATAATAAATATCAAATACATGATTGTGCTTATCTCTTAGGGAAGAAGAAAAATAAAATGCAGACAGGAATAGAGGAGATTATAACTTCATCTGTAATGTTTTGTTTAAGAGAAGAAAATAACAATCAAATATGGCAACATTTGATAAAGCTAGCTGGCGTGTGTAAAGGTATTCATTATAGTATTATTGTCTATATCTTTGAAAAATTTCATAACTTAACATGTTGATTATATTTCCATGTGCAGAAATTGATTTTTCTTAAGTGTGCACTGCTTCAGTCATTTATGTTACTTTCCTGGCCTCTGTGTGCATCTGGATTTGTAATCTCTGCATTTGGTTAAGAGGCTAAAATCATCTCTTAGGCCTCTGACAACTGACAACCTTTATAAACACCTAGTGCTTGGCCCTTGACCCCTTTTGCTTCTGTTTTTAGCACACTGTGTTTACCACCACCATGGTCACCGACACTGCTCCTGTTCTATCACCCCTATGACCTACAGTTCTGGTCATTCATACGCTGGACAGAGCAACTCTTTTCTTTGGGGCTGCTTTACCTGAGATACTGCTTCTCTACTCCTCTTCAAGTCCCTGAGAAGGAGACTAGGAATGCCATTACTAGAGCAGGTTAAGGAGGTAAATAGTCTCATCTCTTGTTGCTCTAAATGTTTTCCTACAGATTAGAAAGCTCCATCTCTAGGTGGAGGAAGCTGGAGTTGTTTCTCACATTTGTGCAAGTGAGGCTGTTCCTGCTGAACACTGGAAGCCCTACAGGCTCCCCGTCCATCAAACTATTATTTTTCTCCAGCTGTCCCTAGGAAATCTTATCATGATATGCAAAGCTTGATTTTTCTAAAATCATTTCTAAAAAAAAAAAATCAAAGCAAATTTCTTCTCTGTGAAAAGGAGGTTGGATCTTTACCAAAGAAACTGCTAGGATTCTGTCGACATATCCACGTCTGTAGCATCTCTCTTTTTAACATTTATACAAAACACAAATATATAAAATCTCTACCACTGAAGGGCTCAAGGTAAAGTAATTGGTTGTTTAAACAAAGTGAATCATACTTCCTGGCTTATGAATCTGAAATGATCAGTTTTTTAAATTACCCTTCACATTGTACAAAGGAGGTAGATTTAATGAGTTCATCAATATGACGTTCACTTAAGTTCCCGGTTATTAAAACAACTAAGTAATAGGTCCTAAGATTTAGTTATTAGAGTATCAATGTATGTTGGTAAAATGGGAATCTATTTCACTTATGCCAGAAACACTTATGAAAATGTGTCTGAAAGATATTTCAGAGTGTGGGTGAAGTTAATTAGCATCTAAAAACCACTTAAGGAAATACTTCCTTACAAGAGGCTACTTCTGTATGACAGCTAGAAGAGATTTGTAACATGGAAAGATTGTGCCTGACTTTTACCTCATCAAGTCTAAAAGAAATAGACTTCTCTCTTTTTCCAAAAAGGGAGATGGTTTGCCACTTAAAAACACTTTCTTTTTTAAACTCCTTTGATAAAAACTATTTTGTTTCTAAGGTATTTTTAAATAGAGCACGCAAATGCTAATAATTTCTCTAGTAAATATAAACTGTGTACTCTGTAAAATATAAAATTCTGGGGGAAAAGGGGGATTTGCCTTTTGCTTGTCATGTACTTATGCCTTTATGTGTTCATTATATGGTTCTTCTATGTTGTATAGATATGTGTGTGTGTGTGTGTGTGTGTGTAAAGTCTTTGTGTTATCACATTAATGTTACTGACTGAAGTAAATGTGATTTGTGCTAGATGCATAAAGAACCTTTAATAAGACTTAAGGAAAAATTTTTTCTCAATTAGTATGATTAAAAAAAATACTTTACATGTGCCTGGGGGATTTGTGGTAAAGAAAGCCTTTTCCACACGCATTAGCTCAAAGAACATTATTATCCTGATGGAACAATGTCTAATAATGCAAACTGATTTGGAGCCAAGGAGACTTGCCTTCCAATCTCTTCCTCTATTATGCTAGTTCTGTGGCCTCAAAGGACTCACAAAACTTCTGTTTGCTTTTTGTTTGTTTGTGTGTTTTGTTTTTTAATCATTACTTGAGGACAAGGAAACTTGCAAGATGGCTATAATAATTAAAGGCAATGATCCTAAGTTTCTTGTATAATGGCTAGAGTAGTACCTAGCATATATTAATAATTAATATTTAACAGTGCATTGCTATGTAATTTATAAAAAATGTTTACCCTTTTAAAATGCACAATCAATGGTTTTGAGTTGTGCATTCAGCACCATAATCTAATTTTAGAATGAGCCTCTAACCATTAGCAGTAACTCTCAGTTCCCCCACACTACACTCAAGCCATAGGTAACCATTAATCTACCATCTATTTATACAGATCTGCCTATTCTGGATGTTTCATATAAATGGAATTATGAAATGATTGGCATAGCATGTTTTTGAGGTTCACTCAAGTTATATACATCAGTACTTTGTTCCATTTTATTGACAACTACTATTTCACTGTATGATATTCTACATTTTGTAATCAGTTTATCAGTTGAAGGACATTTGAGTTGTTTCTTTTTGGTTATTATGAACAATGATGATATGAACATTCATATAGAAACACTTTGTGTTGTGTGTGTACATATCTTTCATTTCTTTGAAGCTCTTTCCTTCTTTAAGAGTGGAGTTGCTGAGTAAAATGACAACTCTATATTAACATTTTGAGGAACTGTCAAATTGTTTTCCAAAGTATTTGCACCATCATACATTCTGAGTGGCAATGTATGAGAGTTCCAATTTCTACACATCCTTACCAACTCATTATTTTCTACGTTTTTTATTATAGTCTTTCTAGTTTTTTTATTACAGTCATCTGTTTTTAAATTATTATTATAATTATTCTAGTGAGTGTGAAGTAATTTTGAGTTTTATTTCCCTAATTATGGTGAACATCCTTTCACATGTTTATTTCCAGTTTGAATTTCTTTTTTGCAGAGTTGCCTATACAAAGTCTTTGACCATGTTTTAATTGGATTATTTGTCTTTCTATTATTGAGTTCTAAGAATTCTTTATGTATGATTGATAAAAGTCCCTTGTCATATACGATTAGAACCCAATGGCCATAGGTTCCAGAATGCACCAAAAAAAGTACATTGACTGAAATCATCTTTAGGTGCACAATTTGAAATGACAAATACAAAACCCATGCTTGCAACAATTGAAATAAACTTATTTTGTTCAGAGAAGTAAAGGGGGCATGAATACACCAAGACTCACACTGACAAAGCTAAATGAAATAAGAAAACTTAGCAATAGAGAAAAGAACCTCTGAGTTTTGAAAACAGCTAGTTGGGAACATTGCTAGAGGCTCTTCCTCAACATACTCACTTACACAGGAAATGTGGAGATAATTGGTTCAGGAAAACCAATTCATGCAATGATAAATAAAAATTAATTAGTAGAGTAATTATATAAAGATACTTAGAATTACATAATAAACTTCAGTCATTTATTGAACTCTTTCACAAGAACACTTTAGTTATGTGATAGGTAATAATTTTGCCAAAAGAGTAAGAGCTGAAAATAATGCAACTGACAAAGGGTTAATTTCCAAAATATACAAACAGCTCATATAACGCAATATCAGAAAACAAACAACCCAATCAAGAAATGGGCAGAAGATCTAAATAGAAGTTTGTCCAAAGAAGACATACAGATGATCAACAGGCACATGAAAAGATACTCAACATCACTAATTATTAGAGAAACGCAAATCAAAACCATAATGAGGTATCACCTCACACCAGTCAGGATGGCTATCATCAAAAAGCCTACAAGTAATAAATGCTGGAGAGGGTGTGGAGAAAAGGGAACCCTCCTACACTGTTGGTGGGAATGTAAGTTGGTGTAGCCACTATGGAGAACAGTATGGTGGTTCCTTAAAAAACTGAAAATAGAGCTACCATATGATCCAGCAAACCCACTCCTGGCATATATCCAGAAAAGACGAAAACTCTAATTTGAAAAGATAGATGCACCTCAATGTTTACAATAGCCAAGACTTGGAAACAACCCAAGTGCCCATCAACAGATGATTGTATTAAGAAGGTGCGGTGGGGCTTCCCTGGTGGCGCAGTGGTTGAGAGTCCGCCTGCTGATGCAGGGGACACAGGTTCATGTCCCGATCTGGGAGGATCCCACATGCCGCGGAGCAGCTGGGCCCGTGAGCCATGGCCGCTGAGCCTGCGCGTCCGGAGCCTGCGCTCCGCAACGGGAGAGGCCACAACAGCGAGAGGCCCGCGTACAGCAAAAAAAAAAAAAAAAAAAAAAAAAAAAAAAAAAAAAAAAAAAAAAAAGAAGGTGTGGTGTATAGATACAATGGAATATTACTCAGCCATAAAAAGAATGAAATATTGCCATTTGTAACAACACAAAAGGACCTAAAGAATATCACAGTAAGTGAAGTGAGTCAGACAAAGATAAATATTATATGATATCAATTATATGTGGAATCTAAAAAATAATACAAATGAATTTGTTTACAAAACAGAGGCATATTCGCAGACATGGAAAACAAACTTATGGTTATCAAAGGGAAAAGGGAGCAAAGGCAGGGATAAATTAGGAATGTGGGATTAACAGATACACACTACTATATATAAAATAGATAAGCAACAAGGATTTACTGTATAGCACAGAGAACTATATTCAATATCTCATAATAACTTATAATGGAAAATAATCTGAAAAAAATATATATATATATATAACTGAGTCACTTTGTTGTACACCTGAAACCAAAAAAGAATATATTTGGCAAGAAGAAGAAGAAGAGGAAAAAATAGAATAATAGCTGAAGCTGAACATGCTCATACCTTATAATTCAGAAATTTTATTTGTAAGAATATACCCAACAGAAATGTGAACATATGTTTACCAAATTCATGTGTGTGTGTGTGTATATATATATATATATATATATACATATATATACATACATATATATATGTATACACACATATGTATATATATCAAAATGTTTATGGCTTCACAATTTTTAATACCTAAAATTGGAGAAAGACCACATGCCCTTCAACAGTAGAAGAGATAAGTAAATTATGGTATATATACATATACTATACAGCAATGAGAATGAATAATATTCAGAAAGAGACACTAATATGTATAAACCTGATAAATAGAATGTTGAGCTATATAATCCTGATTTTAAAAATATATAATAAATCATTCCATTTATTGAATTTCAAAAGCAGGCAAGATTAATCTACATTAATCTTGGGAAGGTGTGACCCAAGGACTGTATATCCATCCCACCTGCCCATGAAATATGAAGGATACACACAAACTGAACTAGTTGCAGCATTGTTACCACCAGTATTTTTTGAGAAGATTAAAAATGTTGATTGGACTTACTATTATCCTTGTTCCACTATAGAACTGGAACTAAAAACAAATCTTATTTATAACTAATAAGATTCACCTAAAAGTGGTGCAGAAATGCATGGAAAATTCAGAGAATACATATTTTTATTATCTTCTTAAATGTAAAGATGTCAAAAACTGGAAGGGAACTAGAGTAATTGGCTGATTGATTTATTTGTAGTAAAGAGGAATCCAGCACTTGAATCAGCTGACACTGACATGTTGCTTGGGATGAAGATCCCAAACAGCCAAAACAATCTTGAGAAAAAAGAACACAGCTGGTGATATGCTTCCTGATCTTAAATTATTATACAAAGCTGCAGTAATCAAAAGAGTATGATATTGGCACAAAAACAGACACAGATTAATGGAACAGAATTGAGAGCCCAGAAATAAACCCACACATATATGGACAATTAATTTACAACAAAGGAGCAAAAAAACATGTAATGGAGGAAGAATAGTCTCTTCAATAAATAGTGTTGAGAAAACTGGGCAGCCACACACAAAAGAATGAAACTAGACCACTATCTTTCACCATACACAAAAACTAACTTATTAAAAACTTGAACGTAAGACCTGAAACTATAACATTTCTAGAAGAAAACAGAGGCAGTAACTCATTGCTGTCAGCCTTTTAGTGATGTTTTTGTGAATTTGACTCAAAGACAAAGGAAACAAAAGCAAAAATGAAGAAATGGGATTACACTGAACTAAAAAGCTTCTGCATACAGAAGGAAATCATCATCAAGAGAGAGATTTTTAAAGATCAATATGTGTGAAAGAAATGGGGAGGAAGAGTATTGAATAAAAGATCTGAAAATCCTCAACCTACTTGGTAAAGATACCTGGAGTGGATATCACCCATTAGAGTTGTCTTGTATCAGGATGGTATGGTCTGGACTTTATACCTCACCTTGCTCAGTAACAGGATTCAGGCTGCCTTGGAAAGGTTGACTTCAGGCAGTGCAGTTCTCTACAGCTAAGACAGATGCTGAAGAGCTTCTGACTGCTGACTGCATTTTCTACAAGTGGGCAGCAAGACCCATGTCTGCATATCATGTACCCTAGCCCATATAAATCTGCTCTAGTAAATCCAACATATCTGGCACAGCAGCTATGATTGGAAGTACCACTTGTTTGAGAGTTCAGTAGTCTAATGACAATTATCCTTCAGGAACTACCTAGTTTTTGCAGGGACCAGAATGGTAAGTGAAACAGAACTATAATGAGAATCACCAATCTGGCATGTTTTATATTTTTAATAATTTCACTAATCTCTGTCATCACAACCCTACCCTCCCTTAAACCCTACCCAGCAAACACATGGGATGTAGTGTTATTTGATTTACTAACACTGTGGGGTACTGTGGGATAGTTTCAAAGGCCTGCACTCAGCCTTCCTCTGTATGAAAGCTCTTACCTCACAGACCAAGGATCCCATGAGGAGGCTGCATCAAGTGTTAAGCACCTAGATCCAAATTATGAATACAGACCAGGAAAATGATCACCTAGTTGGTTGAGTTTATGGCTTTGGCTGCTATGATGAGATGCAAAAGGAACAGGCAAGGACTCAAAAGGTTTTATAAAGGTTAAAGAAGTCCAGCATTCATTTCAACTTCCAGTAATGCACTGTACTCTATCAGGCATGCCAATTCAGAAATCCTTACCCTAGTGCCAGACAGTTAAAATGAATATGTTATCATGAATATTCATGATTGTACTGAGAATGGAAAACTGTGTGATGTTTAACTTTTTCTAGCTGTTTTCCAACATTTGTACTTGCATGGCCCTCCTTAGCTGTCTCTACTTGAATGAAAAAAATTAATGGTCCATCACCATTTTTTTAAAGGTTCATACAGGGAGTTTAGCAGAATGTAGGTGATTTAATATTTCCACTTACAAAAGATAGTTTCCTCTCATTTTAACCTTTCAGGATGAAGTCAAAACATACCTTTGTATAGACAGACAATAAGTACCTGACAGTTTTGTAAGTGAAATGAATTAGCCCATTTTGCTTTATTCTCAGTATTTGCTTCAGGATAGAGCATGTAAGAAAAACTCTTGTAGTAAAGTAAAAATAAATCACTGCCCTTTGAAAGTTTTAAGGAGGTAGAAAGATTTCATTCTTTTCCCTCACTTTTTTAGGCCAATGGTTGTCAACTATGTAGATTCAAAGTGATATCATTGAATAATACGAAGGCAAACACGAAAAGAATTTTAATTGCACCATTTACTTGCTTCCAAATGACTCATCCCCATTATTTGAAGATAACTGTTTATTTGTTTTCTATGTAGCATAGAATCCGTATGCTTCATATGGCAACAAATAAACAAAAAAAATTATGTCTTATGCTACATGGCCTTCTTACTGAATGCCATTTAACTTAAGAACAAATGTTACTTCTCAGTGTATGTGCAGTTAGCTTTCCAAAGAAATCTACAAAAAAGGACAAAATAATCTGTTTATCATATTCCGCTGTTAGATAGACATCCAGTAGTGATTAGGCCAACTTTGATGGGGCATTGCTAAGGCTATTTATGACAGCTTTATATATTCCAAATTTTCACAATAATGACAGATAGAAAAAAAATTATCTGGATAGCTTACTACTGTTTCCTTAATTAGGTTAAAATACACTATCTGTGAGATAAATTATTAGTAGAATGGGCAAAGACAAACTCAAGTATAGACTTATGGACTAATAGCTTTAAAAGTAAATTTTAGATATTCAGAACTATAATAACATAGAGAAAATCATACTAGATTCAGTCAATACATTTAAAATAAAATGAAGTAGCAGTTGATAATATATTCTGCACTGTTATTGGTTGTACAATTTGGAATACCCAAAATGAAAATTCTAAGGGCTTAATTAAATTTGGATATTAATCATGGATTTCTACCTTAAAACTTTTAAAACCTAATCAACAAGTCTCCTATCTTAGAATTATATTTGACTATTAAAATTTTAAATTTTTTGAAAACTGAGTTTCTTATAAATATTTAGCACATCATTTCCTTCTAGATCTTCCTTACTCCTTTCTTCTCAATTCAGTATGAGCTACTCTGCTTAAATTGGTTTAAGTCCACTTCCACAGTCATTAACTAAATATAAAGGCTATAATGTATGAGTCAGAAGCATTTTCATTTCTACTGTCTGTCTAGGAAAAAGGTTTAGTATCTGTTGTTTTGAGATTGATTGGATGATTAGATGACATTTGGAAGTTAACAAGAAACTATTTCTTTTTTTTTTTTTTTTTTTTTTTTTCTTTTTTTTTTCCCATATCCCCTCCCTTTTGCGTCTCCCTCCCACCCTCCCTATCCCACCCCTCCAGGCGGTCACAAAGCACCGAGCTGATCTCCCTGTGCTATGCGGCTGCTTCCCACTAGCTATCTACCTTACGTTTGGTAGTGTATATATGTCCATGCCGCTCTTTCACTTTGTCACAGCTTACCCTTCCCCCTCCCCATATCCTCAAGTCCATTCTCTAGTAGGTCTGTGTCTTTATTCCTGTCTTACCCCTATGTTCTTCATGACCTTTTTTTTTTCTTAAATTCCATATATATGTGTCAGCATACAGTATTTGTCTTTCTCTTTCTGACTTACTTCACTCTGTATGACAGACTCTAGGTCCATCCACCTCATTACAAATAGTTCAATTTCATTTCTTTTTATGGCTGAGTAATATTCCATTGTATGTATGTGCCACATCTTCTTTACCCATTCATCCGATGATGGACACTTAGGTTGTTTCCATCTCCGGGCTATTGTAAATAGGGCTGCTATGAACATTTTGGTACATGTCTCTTTTTGAATTATGGTTTTCTCAGGGTATATGCCCAGTAGTGGGATTGCAGGGTCATATGGTAGTTCTATTTGTAGTTTTTTAAGGAACCTCCATACCGTTCTCCATAGTGGCTGTACCAATTCACATTCCCACCAGCAGTGCAAGAGTGTTCCCTTTTTTCCACACCCTCTCCAGCATTTATTGTTTCTAGATTTTTTGATGATGGCCATTCTGACTGGTGTGAGATGATATCTCATTGTAGTTTTGATTTGCATTTCTCTAATTAGTAAAGATGTTGAGCATCCTTTCATGTGTTTGTTGGCAGTCTGTATATCTTCTGTGGAGAAATGTCTATTTAGGTCTTCTGCCCATTTTTGGATTGGGTTGTTTGTTTTTTTGTTATTGAGCTGCATGAGCTGCTTATAAATTTTGGAGATTAATCCTTTGTCAGTTGCTTCATTTGCAAATATTTTCTCCCATTCTGAGGGTTGTCTTTTGGTCTTGTTTATGGTTTCCTTTGCTGTGCAAAAGCTTTTAAGTTTCATTAGGTCCCATGTGTTTATTTTTGTCTTTATTTCCATTTCTCTAGGAGGTGGGTCAAAAAGGATCTTGCTGTGATTTATGTCATAGAGTGTTCTGCCTATGTTGTCCTCTAAGAGTTTGATAGTGTCTGGCCTTACATTTAGGTCTTTAATCCATTTTGAGCTTATTTTTGTGTATGGTGTTAGGGAGTGATCGAATCTCATACTTTTACATGTCCCTGTCCAGTTTTCCCAACACCACTTATTGAAGAGACTGTCCTTTCTCCACTGTACATTCCTGCCTCCTTTATCAAAGATAAGGTGACCATATGTCCGTGGGTTTATCTCTGGGCTTTCTATCCTGTTCCATTGATCTATCTTTCTGTTTCTGTGCCAGTACCATACTGTCTTGATTACTGCAGCTTTGTAGTATAGTCTGAAGTCAGGGAGCCTGATTCCTCCAGCTCCATTTTTCGTTCTCAAGATTGCTTTGGCTATTCGGGGTCTTTTGTGTTTCCATACAAATTGTGAAATTTTTTGTTCTAGTTCTGTGAAAAATGCCAGTGGTATTTTGATAGGGATTGCATTGAATCTGTAGATTGCTTTGGGTAGTAGAGTCATTTTCACAATGTTGATTCTTCCAATCCAAGAACATGGTACATCTCTCCATCTATTTGTATCATCTTTAATTTCTTTCATCAGTGTCTTATAATTTTCTGCATACAGGTCTTTTGTCTCCTTAGGTAGGTTTATTCCTAGATATTTTATTCTTTTTGTTGCAATGGTAAATGGGAGTGTTTCCTTGATTTCACTTTCAGATTTTTCATCATTAGTATATAGGAATGCCAGAGATTTCTGTGCATTAATTTTGTATCCTGCAACTTTACCAAATTCATTGATTAGCTCTAGTAGTTTTCTGGTAGCATCTTTAGGATTCTCTATGTATAGTATCATGTCATCTGCAAACAGTGACAGCTTTACTTCTTCTTTTCCAATTTGGATTCCTTTTATTTGCTTTTCTTCTCTGATTGCTGTGGCTAAAACTTCCAAAACTATGTTGAATAAGAGTGGTGAGAGTGGGCAACCTTGTCTTGTTCCTGATCTTAGTGGAAATGGTTTCAGTTTTTCACCATTGAGGACGATGCTGGCTGTGGGTTTGTCATATATGGCCTTTATTATGTTGAGGAAAGTTCCCTCTATGCCTACTTTCTGCAGGGTTTTTATCATGAATGGGTGTTGAATTTTGTCGAAAGCTTTCTCTGCATCTATTGAGATGATCATATGGTTTTTCTCCTTCAATTTGTTAATATGGTGTATCACGTTGATTGATTTGCGTATATTGAAGAATCCTTGCATTCCTGGGATAAACCCCACTTGATCATGGTGTATGATCCTTTTAATGTGCTGTTGGATTCTGTTTGCTAGTATTTTGTTGAGGATTTTTGCATCTATGTTCATCAGTGATATTGGCCTGTAGTTTTCTTTCTTTGTGACATCCTTGTCTGGTTTTGGTATCAAGGTGATGGTGGCCTCGTAGAATGAGTTTGGGAGTGTTCCTCCCTCTGCTATATTTTGGAAGAGTTTGAGAAGGATAGGCGTTAGCTCTTCTCTAAATGCTTGATAGAATTCGCCTGTGAAGCCATCTGGTCCTGGGCTTTTGTTTGTTGGAAGATTTTTTATCACAGTTTCAATTTCAGTGCTTGTGATTGGTCTGTTCATATGTTCTATTTCTTCCTGATTCAGTCTTGGCAGGTTGTGCATTTCTAAGAATTTGTCCATTTCTTCCAGGTTGTCCATTTTATTGGCATAGAGTTGCTTATAGTAATCTCTCACGATCTTTTGTATTTCTGCAGTGTCAGTTGTTACTTCTCCTTTTTCATTTCTAATTCTATTGATTTGAGTCTTCTCCCTTTTTTTCTTGATGAGTCTGGCTAATGGTTTATCAATTTTGTTTATCTTCTCAAAGAACCAGCTTTTAGTTTTATTGATCTTTGCTATTGTTTCCTTCATTTCTTTTTCATTTATTTCTGATCTGATTTTTATGATTTCTTTCCTTCTGCTAACTTTGGGATGTTTTTGTTCTTCTTTCTCTAATTGCTTTAGGTGCAAGGTTAGGTTGTTTAGTCGAGATATTTCCTGTTTCTTAAGGTGGGATTGTATTGCTATAAACTTCCCTCTTAGAACTGCTTTTGCTGCATCCCATAGGTTTTGGGTCGTCGTGTCTCCATTGTCATTTGTTTCTAGGTATTTTTTTATTTCCTCTTTGATTTCTTCAGTGATCACTTCGTTATTAAGTAATGTATTGTTTAGCCTCCATGTGTTTGTATTTTTTATAGCTCTTTTCCTGTAATTGATATCTAGTCTCATAGCATTGTGGTCGGAAAAGATACTTGATACAATTTCAATTTTCTTAAATTTACCAAGGCTTGATTTGTGACCCAAGATATGATCTATCCTGGAGAATGTTCCATGAGCACTTGAGAAAAATGTGTATTCTGTTGTTTTTGGATGGAATGTCCTATAAATATCAATTAAGTCCATCTTGTTTAATGTATCATTTAAAGCTTGTGTTTCCTTATTTATTTTCATTTTGGATGATCTGTCCATTGGTGAAAGTGGGGTGTTAAAGTCCCCTACTATGACTGTGTTACTGTCGATTTCTCCTTTTATGGCTGTTAGTGTTTGCCTTATGTATTGAGGTGCTCCTATGTTGGGTGCATAAATATTTACAATTGTTATATCTTCTTCTTGGATCGATCCCTTGATCATTATGTAGTGGCCTTCTTTGTCTCTTCTAGTAGTCTTTATTTTAAAGTCTATTTTGTCTGATATGAGAATTGCTACTCCAGCTTTCTTTTGGTTTCCATTTGCATGGAATATCTTTTTCCATCCCCTTACTTTCAGTCTGTATGTGTCTCTAGGTCTGAAGTGGGTCTCTTGTAGACAGCATATATATGGGTCTTGTTTTTGTATCCATTCAGCCAATCTGTGTCTTTTGGTGGGAGCGTTTAGTCCATTTACATTTAAGGTAATTATCGATATGTATGTTCCTATTCCCATTTTCTTAATTGTTTTGGGTTCGTTATTGTAGGTCTTTTCCTTCTGTTGTGTTTCTTGCCTAGAGAAGTTCCTTTAGCATTTGTTGTAAAGCTGGTTTGGTGGTGCTGAACTCTCTCAGCTTTTGCTTGTCTGTAAACGTTTTAATTTCTCCATCAAATCTGAATGAGATCCTTGCTGGGTAGAGTAATCTTGGTTGCAGGTTTCTCTCCTTCATCACTTTAATTATGTCCTGCCACTCCCTTCTGGCTTGTAGAGTTTCTGCTGAGAGATCAGCTGTTATCCTGATGGGGATTCCCTTGTGTGTTATTTGTTGTTTTTGCCTTGCTGCTTTTAATATGATTTCTTTGTGTTTAATTTTTGACAGTTTGATTAATATGTGTCTTGGCGTATTTCTCCTTGGATTTATTCTGTATGGGACTCTCTGTGCTTCTTGGACTTGATTAACTATTTCCTTTCCCATATTAGGGAAGTTTTCAACTATAATCTCTTCAAATATTTTCTCAGTCCCTTTCTTTTTCTCTTCTTCTTCTGGAACCCCTATAATTCGAATGTTGGTGCGTTTAATGTTGTCCCAGAGGTCTCTGATATTGTCCTCTGTTCTTTTCATTCTTTTCTCTTTATTTTGCTCTGCATTAGTTATTTCCACTATTTTATCTTCCACCTCACTTATCCGTTCTTCTGCCTCAGTTATTCTGCTATTGATCCCATCTAGAGTATTTTTCATTTCATTTATTGTGTTTTTAATCGATGCTTGATTCATCTTTAGTTCTACTAGGTCCTTGTTAACTGTTTCTTGCATTTTGTCTATTCTATTTCCAAGATTTTGGATCATCTTTACTATCATTATTCTGAATTCTTTTTCAGATAGACTGCCTATTACCTCTTCATTTGTTAGGTCTGGTGGGTTTTTATCTTGCTCCTTCTCCTGCTGTGTGTTTTTCTGTCTTCTCATTTTGCTTATGTTACTGTGTTTGGGGTCTCCTTTTTGCCGGCTGCAGGTTCGTAGTTCCTGTTGTTTTTGGTGTTTGTCCCCAGTGGCTAAGGTTGGTTTAGTGGGTTGTGTAGGTTTCCTGGTCGAGGGGACTAGTGCCTGTGTTCTGGTGGATGAGGCTGGATCTTGTCTTTCTGGTGGGCAGGTCCACGTCTGGTGGTGTGTTTTGGGGTGTCTGCAGACTTTTTATGATTTTAGGCCACCTCTCTGCTAATGGGTGGCGTTGTGTTCCTGTCTTGCTAGTTGTTTGGCATAGGGTGTCCAGCACTGTAGCTTGCTGGTCGTTGAGTGAAGCTGGGTGCTGGTGTTGAGATGGAGATCTCTGGAAGATTTTCGCCGTTTGATATTATGTGGAGCTGGGAGGTCTCTTGTGGACCAGTGTCCTGAAGTTGGCTCTCCCACCTCAGAGGCACAGTACTGACTCCTGGCTCCTCAATTTGGGATGATTTGTTGTCTATTCATGTATTCCACAGATGCAGGGTACATCAAGTTGATTGTGGAGCTTTAATCCGCTGCTTCTGAGGCTGCTGGGAGAGGTTTCCCTTTCTCTTCTTTGTTCTCACAGCTCCCGGGTCTCAGCTTTGGATTTGGCCCCGCCTCTGCGTGTAGGTCGCCGGAGGGCGTCTGTTCTTCGCTCAGACAGGAAAGGGTTAAAGGAGCAGCCTCTTCGGGAACTCTGGCTCACTCAGGCCGGGCGGGAGGGAGGGGCACGGAGTGCGGGGCGAGCCTGCAGCGGCAGAGGTCGGCGTGACGTTGCACCAGCCCGAGGCGCGCCGTGCGTTCTCCCAGGGAAGCCGCCCCTGGATCCCGGGACCCCGGCAGTGGCGGGCTGCTCAGGCTCCCGGAAGGGCGGTGTGGACAGTGACCTGCGCTCGCACACGGGCTTCTTGGCGGCGGCAGCAGCAGCCCCAGCGTCCCACGCCCGTCACTGGGCTCCGCGCTTTCAGTCGCGACTCGCGCCCGTCTGTGGAGCCCCTTTAAGCAGCGCTCTTAATCCCCTCTCCTCGCGCAGCAGGAAACCAAGAGGGAAGAACAAGTCTCTTGCCTCTTCGGCAGCTCCAGAGTTTTCCCGGACTCCCTCCCGGCTAGCTGTGGCACATTAGCCCCCTTCAGGCTGAGTTCTCGCCGCCAGCCCCAGTCCTCTCCCTGCGCTCTGACCGAAGCCCGAGCCTCAGCTTCCAGCGCCGCCCGCCCCGGCGGGCGAGCAGACAAGCCTCTCGGGCTGGTGAGTGCCGCTCGGCACCGATCCTCTGTGCGGGAATCTCTCCGCTTTGCCCTACCCAGGTATGTGGGGAGTTTCTTGCCTTTTGGGAGGTCTGGGGTCTTCTGCCAGCGTTCAGTAGGTGTTCTGTAGGAGTTGTTCCAAGAAACTATTTCTTAACAGTAACTTCTTTTTGACACTAAGCACCACAAAATATTACATTAAAACTTGCGAGACTAGCAAAATAAGAAAGGAAATTTATGAGAACACACTTTTGGTAACACCTAAAACTCTAAATCTGATTTACACAAACACCTTGATTTTCTATTGGCTGAGCAGCAGTACATTTTCTGAAGGGGTCTAACTATAGTTTTCTTCATTGCTATAT
Organism: Hyperoodon ampullatus; assembly: GCF_949752795.1. Lineage (NCBI taxonomy): Eukaryota > Metazoa > Chordata > Mammalia > Artiodactyla > Ziphiidae > Hyperoodon > Hyperoodon ampullatus. The sequence goes on along the minus strand of NC_136925.1, from coordinate 49,351,348 downwards.
ATGTTTACATATAATTGGGGATCAGGTGTCTCTTCCAATAGTTTAGTCAGGTATCTAAAGAGGTGATTAACTTCTTATTATTTTCTTTATTCTTGTTAAACTCAAACATTTCAGTCTCTTTAGCAAGGAGAGCTCTAAACATTATGTGAAGTTTGGAGATCAGAACTGTAGTACATTTTCTTATGTAATGCATCTATTTGGTAAATATTCAATAGTAGAGAATCAGAATTATGACCTATGTAACAGAAAAATCCTTTTGACATTATTAGGGCATCTCTAGGTTGTATATGGTGTTAATTTTTTGTTCTGGTTGTGGGCAGCTTCAAAAAATAAAGCAATATTTATCACACAGAGGGAAAGAGGATGAATTTCATGCTATTTCTCTATACTGTTTATTAAATAAGGGCTCCAACACACTCCGACTCCTCCTAGTTTTTCTTCCTCTATTCTCACTGTTGCTATTCTTTTTATCCACACACTGTATAGGTTTATTTTCCTATTTCTCACCAATGCTTATCATTTCCTTTCCACAAGTATGTCTTTATTCATGTGCTTTCAATTATTTTAGCTTCCCTTGGGGATCCAATGGTTGATTGTAACTCCCCAGAAAAAGCTTACAGTCATTGTCAATATTAGTGAGAATAATACGATTTTGATTCTCTGTTTTGATCACTGATTTTTTTTTTAATTCTCATCTACTCACTAGCCCACAGTTGCAAGCCAATGACTCAGTGTGGAAAGAAGAGGTTTTAAGAGTTTTTAAATGAGTGGCTGGACCTTGATTTCTCATCTATTCAGAGATTCTCCTATTGCTTCTCTGATATCTTTGACTGTGGTAGGCAGCTGCATCTCATGAGTACTGAGTTCTCTAGGAGCCCTCAGTCAGCTCTTACCAAGTGGGACTCCATTGCCAAGAGTAATCTTTTTTCCTTCAAAGTTTTGTGGTTGTTCCCAGTGTAGGGATATATGGGTGTTCTGGAGCAGGAGAAGGAAGATGAAGGAAACAGGCTGAAAGATGAGTGTGTGGAGAAGTACAGGGTAGCAATAAATAGCAGAGAATGAAATCATGGGATTTATATTCTCTGACTGGTAACAACAGGCAACAAAGAATGCCAAATAAATGCTAAGTAAATATATTAATTTTTTTCTTAATTTCTTTTTTGTCAACACATTGGTCTTAAAATACAACTGAATTAGACATATCTCTACCACAGATTTATGATTATTTGCTATCTTCTAAATTCATGTAAATAATGTTTATATTGAACACTTTACATATGTATTGAATACATCCACAGTGCAACTGGGCTGTCCATAGTATACTTTATGATGCTTCTTTATACACTGCCACTCTCCCTATCCCCAGAACTCAACCCAGCACCAGCTAATGAGTAGATAAAAAAATCATGTCTGGGGCTTCCCTGGTGGCGCAGTGGTTGCGAGTCCGCCTGCCAATGCAGGGGACACGGGTTCGTGCCCCAGTCTGGGAGGATCCCACATGCCGCGGAGCGGCTGGGCCTGTGAGCCATGGCCGCTGAGCCTGCGCGTCCAGAGCCTGTGCTCCGCAACAAGAGAGGCCACAGCAGTGAGAAGCCCACGTACCGCAAAAAAAAAAAAAAAAAAAAAAAAATCATATCTGATAAAAGACTGAATTTGTTTTGATAATTAGTGAAATATAAACATAGCTTGTAATTTTTTCTCTTATTTTGCTTATTTTATACTATGTAGTTTCAACTTAAGTCTATATAATAGTATATTTTTAAAAACCCTGATATTATGCTCGATACTATTGAAAAATGAGTCTTTAACTTTACCTTAAATTAGGCAGAGTTAGCATGTTGACCTCAGCCATTTTTGGCACACAATGTGCAAAATAGGTGACAAAATTTAATAATTTAGTAACTTTAATCTTGAAGACAATATACTAACAATAATAAAATAATATATATAGTTGTTTTTTTTTTTTTTTTGCGGTACGCGGGCCTCTCACTGTTGTGGCCTCTCTCATTGTGGAGCACAGGCTCCAGACGCGCAGGCTCAGCGGCTATGGCTCGTGGGCCCAGCCGCTCCGCGGCATGTGGGATCTTTGGACCGGGGCACGAACCCGTGTCCCCTGCATCGGCAGGCAGACTCTCAACCACTGCGCCACCAGGGAAGCCCAATACATACAGTTTTAAAAACTACAGCTCCTTAATTGCCGCCAAATGATTTAATATTGTCTCAAAGGTTAGTGGAGAGCACTCTCCATTTAAGCAACACTTGGCAACAAGAATGCAAGTCGCTTCAGTATATGAGATTCATGCTTATTGATATCTTTGGCATCAAAAGGGATTTTAAAATGTTTTATTGATGCTCAAAAACAGCATGATAGGCAAATTAAGTTTTGATCAAATGTTTACTGTAACTGAATATTATATATCAGAGTGTATTGAAAAGTTATTTTAGAATAAATATTATCTTTATTTTAATTTATAAATAATCTGCAATACATCAAGAAAACATTAATCCAATCAATGTAGTAGGCAAAACAGAAAGAATAAATGGCTATTAAAGTAATATAGATGTGATTTTAAACTCCTAAATATGCTATTTTAAGCATGTGTACTCCAGTAGAAAAAGAAGTGAAGAATCTTCCTAAGTATTACAATAACTCCTAAAATTTATCTCAACAAAATAAAGCATACTATCCAGTTATCTCCCTATTTAAATTACATACTAAGCTTTCAGTACAAAAGACTGGTATGAAATGAAGCAACCAACTTTCTGATCCAAGGTAAATCATCTACAAACTGGGAAGGAATTGCTTTTATTTCTCCCTTAGAAAATCACTATCTTTTGAATTATATTTAAAAATATGATGTATCCTGCAACTAGAGATTATCATACTAAGTGAAGTAAGTCAGAAGACAAATACCATATGATATCACTTACATGTGGAATCTAAAATATGGCACAAATAAACCTATCTAAAACAGAAACAGACTCGCAGACATAGAGAACAGACTTGTGGTTGCCAAGGAAGTTAGCGGGGGGGCGGGAGGGGTACGGATGGACTGGGAATTTGGGGTTAGTAGATGAAAACTATTACATAGAGAATGGATAAACAACAAGGTCCTACTGTATTGCACAGGGAACTATATTCAGTATCCTGGAATAAGCCATAATGGAAAAGAATATAAAAAGAATGTATATATATGTATAATTGTGTCACTTTGCTGTACAGCAGAAATTAACACAAATTGTAACTCAACTATACATCAATAAAAACTAAGTTAAAAAATGAAGTTTTATTGGAATACACAAAAAAATATGATGTATCTGTATAAAAAGCCTACATGAAAAACCACATCAGCTACAGTGTTACATGACTTATTTAAGAACTTTAAAATTATAATCGTGTCCTATAAATTTTTAATCTACTAGTATCTTTATAGATTTTTATTCTACCTCCAAGGTAATTTTATAGTTAGTTCTTAACTTTAGAGGCCATTCTAAGTTGAAGTTAGTGCTAACCACATCCATAACCTAATAGAGACTCCCGTGTGTAAAAATCAATAATATAGTTTATGAAGTGTCCAGATGCCTTCCCTAAGAATTCATTTCTCATACAATTTTATTTAAAATTTCATCACAGTGATTCTACCCCAAGTTTTTCTCAGATGATTGGATCATTAAAATGGATTTAGTCCAGTAAAAAAAAAAGTCCAGCAATTTTTTTTATTCTTATGAATCTTAATTACAGTTGTGTTATTGTTAGTGTAAAGAAAAGCAAGCCTAATTTATTATGATGAATAGACTACATATGGGTAATATATTTTGATTCATACAATTAAAGTGCTCTATATAAATACTGCAGAGATGTAAAGAAAGTTTTTACAAAGAGACAAATTCAGCCTTTTAAAAGTTGGTGAAGCAGAAAAACTTTAAATTGTTTACAATTTGGGTTTTGGAGCAATTACAGAATGTTCTGTTTGAATAACCAATCATGAGTCACTATACATCTTCCCTGAATACAACAGGTGCTGACATTTTTAGATAGTGTATTTTAACAATTAGTCATTCAAGTTGGAGAACATTTTTTCAAAACATAAAAATTAAGAAAATTCTATAATATATCTTTCCATTTCTAACTTATTTTGATATTGTCTTTTTGTTTAGTTGATTGTGTGATCAGATCACTCCTTTCATTTCTTACTGTTAAACATGTTTTTTTTATTTATTTCATATCTATTCTAATTAGATCATTCTTATTTATGTAAGATTATATAATCTTAAATAAAATTACTCTCAGACATATATATCCGCTATAAATAAATAAAATAGTAATTTTAATGATAATTTTCTAAAATTCAAATGTAATGAATTATCCTAACAAGTTTATGAAATGATATTCTAACTCTGAATACTGCCTAGGCACATAATATATCCCTGGGCTTTTGAGAAACTTAAAAATGCTCCTGGGAGTCTCACTACCAATCATAATTCCACTCCATGTAAAGTTTTTCTGGATAACTAGACACGTAACTACAGAGGAAACTAAGGAAGAGCAATATAACAATCAATCTTGTATATCATTTATAAATGTACAAATAACAATATGTTGTTTATAAGAACACACTATACAACCATTATAATGAAGTATCAATGGTAGCATTGGGTTGGCTGAAATTGCAGACACAGACACCACTGTGGCAAATTACATAGCTTATATTCATTTAAAGAATTAAGAATAAAATCAGTACTGTCAGATTGTCAGCAACATTATCTCATATGAGGCAAGCTACAAAATTCTACAGCTCACTAGGAGAGGAGCATGGGTCCATGGGCCTGTGGAGATGATGAAAAAGTAAATTCTTCCCAGAAAGCAAAACTAAAGGCTACTTGATAGACTAATCATGGCATATACTCTAGTAGTGGGATGAAATCTTTCCAGTTCTTATCCAGTAGGATTTTTTCAATGCTATGAACTAATTACTGCTGAGTTTTACACATCCTCCCTTTTTCTGAATGGGAGTTTTTACTATATATGTAACATTTTTACTCAACCACTGTATTTGGGGAATTGTTGAGAAAATAAATCATCTCTTAGTTTATGTGTCACTTAAAAAGCCAAACTCCATGTATAGAGAGGATTGAGCATTACGTGGAGATCCTAGACTTGAGTCAGATGTAGTATTTCAGATATAACTCTTTAAGCAAATTGTCATGTGGCAGTTTCTTGGACTATTTCTTAGGAAGAAACTAGTGCACGCCTAGTGCCCTCTTGTTTGCATGCCTTTATCCTTATCTTTGGACTGTAAATATTGGACTTGAAGGTTGATCTTTCATGAAGATAAAGGATATGCTAAGAGACAGAGGAGTAGAAAGACTTAAGTGGATTGTATCTCTGGAGAATTGATGGAGCAGCCTATTTTCATATCATCCTATTTCCAAACTGTTACATGAAAGCAAAATAAAATTCTACCAAGTTTAAGCCAATGATATTTTTCTTCCCACTGCTCATATACCAACCTAATCCTGATTGGTAACACTGATCATATAATAGGCCTGAAGAATTTCACAACTACAACAAAACCAATATCATAAGGCAATATTCACTTATCCCATGAAACTAAATTATAAACCAATAACTAAAAGTTAGTTTTTACAAAAATTCATAAGTTAATTTTAATATATCCTTTCTTATAAATTGTGAGTAGAAGACATGAAAACAGAAACTGAAAAAAAATTAAACAAATGGCATTGTGTGCTAGTATGAAAAATCTGGGATCTAGTCAAAGTGATTTTGAGAAAGAAATTTATAGGAGTAAATTTATTTATCTAATAATAAGAAAGATTGAAAGAAAATTAACTTAGCCTTTAATTCAAGAAGTTGATAATGTTAAGAGAGATTAAGGAAATACACTGATAAATAAATAATTTATTAAATTAATATATTCATATTAAAAATGTTTGTTTATATGGAAAAATGGTAAAAATTCAATACATATTTGAAAACCTGAGAAAACTAGACTTTTTAAAAACTTGATTAAAGTTACGCATCAGAAGCTATTAGCAAAAATGATGTGTCATGATAAAAAATTAGCAACATTTTGGGCAGAAGACCTAAATAGACATTTCTCCAAAGAAGATATACAGACTGCCAACAAACACATGAAAGAATGCTCAACATCATTAATCATTAGAGAAATGCAAATCAAAACTACAATGAGATATCATCTCACACCAGTCAGAATGGCCATCATGAAAAAATCTAGAAACAATAAATGCTGGAGAGGGTGTGGAGAAAAGGAAACACTCTTGCACTGCTGGTGGGAATGTGAATTGGTACAGCCACTATGGAGAACAGTATGGAGGTTCCTTAAAAAACTACAAATAGAACTACCATATGACCCAGCAATCCCACTACTGGGCATATACCCTGAGAAAACCATAATTCAAAATGAGTTATGTACCAAAATGTTCATTGCAGCTCTATTTACAATAGCCAGAAGATGGAAACAACCTAAGTGTCCATCATCAGATGAATGGATAAAGAAGATGTGGCACATATATACAATGGAATATTACTCAGCCATAAAAAGAAACGAAATTGAGTTATTTGTAGTGAGGTAGATGGACCTAGAGTCTGTCATACAGAGTGAAGTAAGTCAGAAAGAGAAAGACAAATACCATATGCTAACACGTATATGGAATCTAAGAAAAAAAAATGTCATGAAGAACCTAGGGGTAAGACAGGAATAAAGACACAGACCTACTAGACAATGGACTTGAGGATATGGGGAGGGGGAAGGGTAAGCTGTGACAAAGCGAGAGAGTGGCATGGACATATATACACTACTAAACGTAAAATAGACAGCTAGTGGGAAGCAGCTACATAGCACAGGGAGATCAACTCGGTGCTTTGTGACCACCTAGAGGGGTGGGATAGGGAGGGTGGGAGGCAGGGAGATGCAAGAAGGAAGAGATATGGGAACATATGTATATGTATAACTGATTCACTTTGTTATAAAGCAGAAACAAACACAGCATTGTAAAGCAATTATACTTCAATAAAGATGTAAAAAAAAAATTAGCAACATTTCATTTAAATTCAAGGAAAAAATAGGTTTACTTGCTATTATTGTTACTGTTCCGCATTGTTGCAGGGGGGTCTTCACAAACTAATAGAGAAAGTAAAAGAAATAACAGGTGTGAAGTTTTAGAAAAGAAAGATCTAAAGGGTCATGTAATAATTTTTTGTAGTAAGGAGATTTGGATCATTAAAATACCTAAAATAAAAAATTAAACTCTCAGGCATATGTGTTAGTTCACAAATATTGCCTAAAATCTATACCCACATTCCATGACCTACAGTTTTCCTATGTACAAATAAAAAGTAATGAACAAAATCTCATCAAAAATAATTGTGGTGGATTTATATTGGGTCACTATAGATAAACTGGTCTACGTTTCCAGATTTCCACTTCCTGTTCATATCCAGGTTGGTGTGTGGGCATTAGACATTTTGAATGAAGTTTGGAAGGCAGACATGAAATAGTTGCAATATTGTATATACGTTGTGAAGATTAGGGGAAGACAGGAGGTGAGGCTATTGCACCTCATTAACACCATCACAAATCTGCTTACTCTTTGTTTCATGGGGCAGCAGTGAGCTCCACATCTCACCAAACTTTCTCCTTCTGCTTTTCTAACTCTTGGATTGGATGCATGTTTAGCTTCAAGACAAAAGTTAACCACTTTTCCTGTAGATCTTTACATCATCAAAATTGGAGGCTTGACAGTAGTGTGAGACCCAAGAGGATTCCAGTCCATCTTGTTATGTTCCAATTTGACTTTTATCTTCCACTGTATGACCATTATCTTTCTATGAGAGCCCTACCTGCAACTTCAGCTCTGGGACCATATTAGAAAAAGAAATAAGAACTTCACACCATGTAGAATGTAGTGTCTGTGTGTGTGTGCATGAGTGTGCACACGTATGTGTAAATATTTAACATAATCCCTATCATGATATCGGTAGACATTTTTTTGTTAACCTTAATAAGTTGATTCTAAAATTTATATGGAGATGCTAGCTTGGAAAAAAAGAACAGTGTGTATTACATATCCTAACTGACAAGTCTTACTTGTCAGTTAAGAATTATAATAATTTACTACAGAGAAAAGTAAGAAATCAAAGAATGCCACAAAATAAAGAACTTGGAAATGGAACCCTTTTCATACAGGCATCTGATTTTTCACAACGTTACCAAAGCTATTAAATGGGAAAGGGACATCTTTTCAAGTTGTTGTGCTGGAAAAACTAAACACCTATTTGGGAAAAAAATAAACATCAGTCTCTACTTATATCACACAAAGAATTATCTTGAGCAGAATCATGTATCTAAACATGAAAGGTAAAACCATATGGCTCTTAGAAGAAAATATAGGAGAATATCTTCATGACTTGGTAATATGAAATAGTTTCTTATACAGGTTACAAGAGTAATATGTATAAAAGAAAAAACTGATTAATTAAACCTCATCTAAATTTAAAAGTTCTGCCAATCAGAATATACCATAGTTAAAATGAATAGGTGAGTATAGACTGGGAGAAAATATCTATGAAGTATCTTTCAAATAAAAGACGGAAACGGAGTGGGACCCTATGGTCCTTTCCCCCCCACCATGTCCTCAGCTTGCCTTTTGTCTGTAGAAAAACTTTAGCCAAAGAATAAGTTTAATCAGAGAAGTGAGAAAATGCAGAAAGAAAGGAAAAGAGTCAAACGAGACTAAATGATAATAGTTTAGTCATTAAGCAAGTCAAGGACCTTTAGTTCCTATTCAAGGGCTATAGATCATATCCTGAGCCCTATGCTTTGAGTTGTCTTATAGATTCTGAGATCCCCACCAGGTGGAAGAAGCTAACTACATGGTGACCAGACTGAAAAGCTTCCACAATTCTGAGAACTGGCCTTAAAGAAATGGGAACAAACCGATCCTGGAACTAAGACTAACTGTACTTAAAACAGTAAAGATGATGCTGATCAGACCACTGTATGACCAATTTCAAGATGACAGTCAGAGCTGAAAGTGCTATTTCTACATGTAGCTCCCTCCCGCCGTCTATAAAAGCTTTGCCCACTGATTGTCAGTGGGAGGAGTCAGCCTTTGGACATGAGTCCACGCTCCCCTCCCCCCCAGGTTGCTGGCCTCTGAAATAAAGCAAATTTTCCTTTCCACCAACTTGCCTCTTTACTGGCTTTAAAGCGTCCAGCAGCCGGACCCCCACTTTCGGTAACAGTATCCTACATACATAAAGAACTCTTACAGCTCAATAAAAGTCAAACAATCCAATTTAAAGCATGAACAGAAGACTGGAAAAACTTATAAAAGTAGATATGTAAGTGGTCAATAAATACATGAAAAATTGTTCATAGTTTTTAGTCATCAGGGAAATGCAAAGCTGAACTACACACTTACCAATACAACTGATATTGTAAATAAAGTCTGTTAATAGTAAATAGTCACAAGGGTGTGGAACCACTGGAAGCAGGTCTACATGTTCATCTAAAGACATGTATATAAATATTCATAAAAGTGCTATTTATAATTGCCTTGAACTGAAAACAGTTCATATGTACATCAACAGTATACTGGGTGAATAAATTGGAGCATATTCATACAATGGCATTCTATATAGTACAGAGTGAATAAGCTATAATTACTAACGATATGGATGATTGTTATAAAGGTAATAACGGAGTGAAAGTAGTCAGATAAAAAAGAGTGCACACTATATAATTTCATTTATATAGAATTCAAAATCAGGAAAATTAATCTATGGTATAAAAAAATCAGAATCCTGGTGACAGTGGAAGGTTAGTGACTAGAAAGAATCCAAGAGGGTGAGCAAATTTGTAAAAGTTTCTTATGGTGATGGCATGTACCTTTTGATGTCTTTTAAAAAATTATCTGTCAGGAGAACAAAGATGTTTTCTTTTTAGCTGTGCTACATGTTACATTGCAAACCATAAAGTATAATTTAGTGAGGAAATAGATCTTGACAATTATGTCTTATGTAGGAGAAAAAGCTTTGTAACAAGAATAAAGAATAAACTGATTCAATGTCTAAAATCTCTAGGATTTTATAGATGTTTAAAAATAATTTTATATAGAAATAGACATTTTGCCGAATGTTGAAAAACTGGTCAACTTTCAAAATTAGTCTTTTTTCTGACAGTGCTATAAAACCCAAATTTTCACAATGACATTTATCATCATGATTTGTAGGAGGGTATAGTTTTCCCTAAACTAAGCTCCACTTATTTCTAAGTCAATATTTATTATTTTATTTATTTTCCTATTGTGTGTAAGTAACTTCACTAGTTGCAATATATACACCATTTCCCATTCATTTTCCTCTCATGATTGACTGCCATGTTATTTTTGATCAGATTTCTCAAAGATAAGATTGGTAGGATGTCAGAGGAAAAAATGCAAACATTTTGATTGTCTTTTTTTTATCACTCTTGGGATAATTCAGAGTTGAGAAAACCATAATTTTGTTTCAAGGAAAATTCAATAGAGAGTCCTGAATATTATTTTAACCACGCTTTATGGATTCACTTAGGAAGAACATGTATATTTGTTCACTTTCATCATATTTTTTGTTTCTTTCTTTATTGTTGCTCATGATCAAAATGATATTCTTCCACTAAACGTCTTCTATAATGAATTAGATATTGTTCAAAAGAAGAGAGTCATGATGCTGGTAGGCAGAGAGCTCTTTTGAAGACATTATTGTCCTAAAGATGGTAATAGCTATAAAGCTGAATATGGTGGCCTTAGTTTTTACTTCAAGTAGACAGGCACATGAGAGCTTGCTGCTGCACACAGCAAGACAAACACCTGAAATAGACAAATTGGTCTGTTTCCTTCTGAAAAGGAAAAAAATAACAAAAACATTTAAGTGTACCTTTCTGAATTAATTTAATTTGCCTGTCATGTGGAAATACCTCACACTGTTCACATGGACTTTATATGACTGCAAAACTGTCAGAATTTATTTGAAGAAAATGTGTATTAGCAAATAACAGGTTTAGAATAATTACAGCCAAGTGCTAATTATACACAATATTGAAGGTTTTTAAAGATGCTTTTAAAATCAGTACTACAGAAACCCAGCTCTCTATAGTCATAAGCATGTGCTTATAGAGGAGAGTAAAATTTGCTCGGTTTTATAGAGGATAAATGTACTACATGAGAAACATCTGGGAAATTATATTCATCCTCCTAACTACAGTTGACCCTTGAACAATGCAGGTTTGAAATGCGTGGGTCCACTTATATGTAACTTTTTCCAATAGTAAGTACTACAGTACTACATGATCCTGTTTGGTTGAATCCACAGAGGCGAAACTGCAGATTTGGAGGAACCACACAAATGGAGGGATGACTATAAATTATACGTGGATTTTTGACTGTGCAGAGGGTCAGCTCCCCTAACCCCTGCGTTGTTCAAGGGTCAAATATACTTAATTTTCAGCATTATTCAAAATATACTCCTATCATAATATATATTCTTTAGTTGTTAAAAGTTAGAAGCTTTCCTTGATATCAACTTGAATTATTTGCTAGTAAAAAGACAGCATATAGTAGTGAGTATCTATTTTCTCCCCACAAGAAGTTATTCAAATGTCTAAAGCTAACACAGTGTGTTAGAATAAGGTATTCATATGGTCTGTTTCCTGTATTAGTTTTCATAAATTAATTTGCAAATCACTTATTCCAAGATTTTAGTTACATATATAATATGTTATTACCATTGATTCTTTTTTCAATTATGAGAGTTTCAAAGGTAGATTCTAGTGCAGATACAGGTATAAACTCTTTCCAAGATATTCAGTGAAATGAATGAAAGAAACCAGAAATAGAGATATATAAATTTCATCCATGTTAAAGCTAGCAAGTAGATACAGCGTCATTTTACAAACTCTGAGAAGTAACTCCAAGATCTAAGGAAATTAAAAACAAATAGGAAAAATAAAATTGTGAATTGACAATTTCTCTACTCAAAAGAGGTGCTCTGTGATATAAGTTAAGTGTATGCATTTCTAAAGCACCCATTGTCCTCTTGTCACAAGACGTCAAGTTAGAGGACTTCTCAAAACAAGAGGATATGGAAACAGCCCCACATGTACCCCATTCCCAAATTTTGAATCAGCATTAGCATCTAGGATAAAAACAAAATTATGCAATTATATATTTTCTGCCCATGCCTTCTTGTAGAACTGAAGGGTGAAGATGAGGGAAGATGAGAGGAAACTCAAAGAATGAACTATGACCCAGTTTTATAGTTGTAGAGCAACTATCAAACATAGATATGCACAGAAAAATATATTCTGATCCACAAAATAAGAACACCCAATGAGGTACTTCATCCTAATCCAATTACTCAATTAAATAGTTAGTTCACTTAAAACCAGGGACAAAAACAAACTCAAATGGGGTTTGAATTATTGGGACAGAGTAGGACACAGCAAGCAGAAAAATCCAGGGGAAGTGTTTTCAGAATACAGAGAAATCAAATAGGAACATAGTACACTGAATGCAGTGGCCTGTACACAGTAATATATCTCCTTCTTCTAGGAAGACTGAATGACAGAAAGGATCACTTAAACCTTTAATACCAGAAAAATAGGATTAATTCTAAAGAATAAGCTAATGGGCAAATGAGACCTGGACACATTCTCCCCCATCCAAATATCATGAAAAATATACAGAAAAAATTAAGCAAACATGGATTATGTAGAAATTAATAGTGAGCAGACTTTTACATTGCACATCTGAATAAGTACTTCTACATTTCAATTTATTATTTACTCATTTATTTCATTCAGTTATTTTATACAAAGAATTTAGCTTTTGGGGGGATAACAGAAAGATTCCCTACAGTTGAGTTTCAAGTTGCAGAATGAGTGAGACTTAGTTATACAAGTGGAGGAAGAAAAGAAAATTCCAGATACAAGCAAAACCATAGAGTAGAGAGAGTACGGGAGCCATGAGTAAAATGAACAGTATACCTGAAGCTAATTTTGGAACTCAGCTACAGGTAAGCACAATTAAACAGCAGCTTCAAACTCTTAAAGTACTGATGACATGAATTCTAATTTTCAGTAAATGGTGGGCTAGTTCATATAGAAGCATTTTCCTGTGTGAAAAACAAAACATATTTAATTCAAAATTCTAGATAAAATATGAAAATATGATTTTCAAAAATTAAAGATCTGAAAGTCAAATTAGCAGGACAAAAAAGAGAGAGGGAAAATCCTGAGATGTAAACAAAACACTCAAAGTAGGTGCTTCATTAGATTAAATTAAGCTGTGAAATTGAAGTGTGGCTTCGATGGACTTGAGAAAAAGAGAATGGGGTTCAGCATCAAATTTATGTTTATCTACATTGACTCTATCTTCAGAATAGGAATGAATCAAAAGTAAACCACCAGCAGTCCCACCTTCTGCAAGGAACTATAGGAGACTTGCCTTGAGACTAAATAGAATATTGGGGAATAAATTTTTTAGAAGCCTAAGAGATATAACAATTTTTAAACTTGTGTCCTAAAACATAACCTCCATATATTTAACAAAAAAGTTACATCCATCCAAATATTAATATGTAAATTAAATCAGAGTGAGTTTATATCACACCTCTAGTCATTAATGAAATATTAAAAAGACAAAACATATTAGCAAAGGTTAAAAAAATCTGAAGATTATCTAAATTGACGTGTGTGTGTGTGTGTGTGTGTGTGTGTGTATATATATATATATATATAAAACTCTCTTCCCAAGAATATGAGCATATTTCTTTTTTCAAACACAAATTGTAAAATAGCTAGCTAGTGGGAAGCAGCTGCATGGCACAGGGAGACCAGCTCCGTGCTTTGTGACCACTTAGAGGGGTGGAATAGGGAGGGTGGGAGGGAGACACAAGAGGGAGGGGATATGGGGATATATGTGTACATATAGCTGATTCATTTTGTTATAAAGCAGAAACTAACACACCATTGTAAAGCAATTATACTCCAATAAAGATGTTAAAAAAAAAACTTATACTATGCTGGCTGGCTGGCCATAAGCAAATGCTAACACATTTGAAATGACTAAAGTCATATAGAGCTTGTTCTCTGATCACAATGCAATTAAGCTAGAAGTCAACTGGACAATAAATAGCTAGAACACTTTAAAGGACTTCAGAAAACTGAGGTTGGGGAACATGAGCAAGATGGTGAAATAGGAAGCCCCAGCCCTCCTATACCTCCCACAGACACAATGATTCAACCATACAGGAACAAATTCCTTTTGTGAGAAATCCAGAGACCTGTTGGGAGGCACACTGAAGCTGGGACGAAAATTTGTGGCATACTTTCTCTGTAATTCCTCTCCCAAGCACAGTACCACACAATCACATATCAGGAGGAAACAGAATGCCCAGATTCTCCCAAGGGAAGGAGAGGACTAGGTAGTACATCCAACATTCTGACTTTTCAAGGGACTGGCTTCTGTCATGCCTGAATCTAAGCACTGTTAGGGAAGAGCCTCTTAGCTGTGAGCTGCTAAGAACAAAGGAAACAGTTTGGACTTGGACACCCTCATTGGCTGTAACCCGTCCCTCCAGCTCACAGCAGAAACAGCAGGCAAACACCCATCCATCATTTCGGCTCTTCAGGGGGCTGCCAAAGGGACAAGATTCGGAACCACCTGTGTTAGAAAACTGAGGGGACCCTGGCAGACTTTTGCTGCCTGGGGGCCACTGAGAACAAAGGTGGTGGCTTAGAATAGTATGCAGTCACCATCAGAGCTCCTGTGATAAGGTCAGGAAAACTCACAGCCTCTGGCATATCTCTGGGCATGGAAAGAGAACACTGAAACATATATCCAAACATTCAGAATTTTCAGAAGGCTGCTCAAGAGACTAGTTTCTGTTTCAACTGTCTCAAAGTGCTGGTGGGAAATGAAGAAATCTAAATGCCTGGGGCCTGCTGATAACCAAAAAATGAGTGGAGTGGTATGCTGCAGCTCCAGAGAACCCACAGTACAGCAGACAGATATGAGAGGCAGCAAGAAATGATGTACTCCTGAATAAGAAACCAGAAAATCCTTCTAATTATGAATTTACACAGTCTAGTGAACACATACCCACAGAAAAGTTGTGAGAAGCTGCCAGAAGCTCTAGCAGGGCTGATGGGCAAAGATCTTCCCTTATATGAAGCCAATCTAGAAAAACTGGGAAAAGTGACTGTTTTTTCAAATGCACGAACACCCACACAAAGTGTCAAGGAAAATGAAGAAACAGGAAAATTCAGCCCAAACAGAGGAACAAAAAAATGATCTCCAAAAATTGACCCTAATATTATGGAGATATGAATTCTCTGACAGAGAATTTTAAAAACTGCCATAAAATACTCAATGAAATCAGAAAAATGATGTATGAACAAAATTAGTATTTCAACAAAGAGATAGAGAACACTTTTAAAAAGGCCAAAGAGAAATTATGGAGCTTAAGAATACAATAATGGAACTGAAAAATTCACTAGAAGGGTTAAAGAGCAGACAAGATCAAGCAAGAATTGGTAAATGCAAATAGAGGTCATTTGAAACTGTCCTTCCTGCTCTCTTCAATGCATCTTTCCTTATTTCTCTGCTTCACCTTACTGCTGTAATCTCTCATCTGGGTTCTGCGGCTCCCATAAAGGTGTTTTTGTCCATTGAAATGTATTAAATTGATGTTTCTGTTGGGGGGTATGAGAGCTGAAACCTCCTATTTGGCAACTCGTTGAAGTCATTTCTTACTATTCTTATCTTTGTCTACATAATGAAGATGGCAGATAAAGAATCAATGCACTTGAAGGAAGATCAGTAAAAACTATCCAATTGTTCCAAAAAAAGAGAGAGAAAGTAAAGAGAAATGAACAGAGCCTCAGGGGTTTGTTGGAACAATATCAAGTAGTACAATATTTTTATAATTAGAAAATCAGAAGAAGAAATGGGCAGAATATATATTTGATGAAATAATGTCTATAAGCTTCCCACATTTGATGGAAACCTTTAAAAAATTTTATTCCTTATGATTCTATTTAAAAATTCTAAAATATGCTAACTAATCAATAATATAAAAAAGTAGAATAAGGGATGGAGGGATGCACTGCAAAGGGGAATGAAAATTATTTGTGGGGAGTAATAAGATTGTTCTTCATTGTGGTGGTGGTTTCACAGGTATTTCTGTCAAAATTTATTGACATGTATATTTTAAATGTGTATAACCTGTGTTATATAAATTATAATTCAATAAATTGCCAAAAACAAAAATGAATAATTATCAAGAGCATGAGTAGTTTAATCCACAATAGAATTAAACATGCAAAGAAAACTAATAAGATTTCCAATTTCACAAATAATTTTAAAAATTCAGTTATATAAAATGATCACAATTTTTCATCTGGCAGAAAGTCACAATTTTTAAAAATAATATTTGGTTATGGAGTCTGATAGGTGGTACAAAAATTATTATTTACATTCTAAATTTTCACAATATTCTTCTTTACCCTTAAGCTAAAAATACATGCAAACAACACACGGCATGCCTCAGGCTGGTGCAACGTCCTGCTGGCCTCTGCCGCTGCAGGCTCGCCCCACATTCCATATCCCTCCCTCCCCCCGGCCTGAGTGAGCCAGAGACCCCGAATCAGCTGCTCCTTTAACCCTGTCCTGTCTGAGCAAAGAACAGATGACCTCAGGCGACCTACATGCAGAGGTGGGGCCAAATCCAAAGCGGAACCCCTGGAACTGTGCGAACAAAGAAGAGAAAGGGAAATATCTCCCAGCAGCCTCAGGAGCAGCAGATTAAATCTCCACAATCAACTTGATGTATCCTACACCTGTGGAGTACCTGAATAGAAAACGAATCATCCCAAATTGAGGAGGTGGACATTGGGGACAACGATATATATATATTTTTTTCCCTTTTTCTCTTTTTGTGAGTGTGTATGTGTATGCTTCTCTGTGTGATTTTGTCGGTATAGCTTTGCTTTTACCATTTATCCCAGGGTTCTGTCTGTCCTTTTTTTTTTTTTATTTTTAGTATAGTTTTTACCACTTGTTATCATTGCTGGATTTGTTTTTTGGTTTGGTTGCTCTCTTCTTTCTTTCTTCCTTTCTTTCTTTCTTTCTTTTTCATTACTTAAAAATATTTTTAATAACTATTTTTTATTTTAATAACTTTCTTTTATTTTATCTTCTTTCTTTCTTTGTTTTTCTCCCTTTTATTCTGAGCCATGTGGATGGCAGGCTCTTGGTGCTCCAGTCAGGCGCTGGGGCTGTGCTTCTGAGGTGGGAGACCCAAGTTCAGGACACTGGTCCACAAGAGACCTCCCACCTCCATGTAATATCAAATGGTGAAAATCTCCCAGAGATCCTCATCTCAACACCAAGACCCAGCTCCACTCAATGACCAGCAAGCTACAGTGCTGGACACCATATGCCAAACAACTAGCAAGACAGGAATACAAGCCTATCCATTAGCAAAGAGGTTGCCTACAATCATAAGGCCACAGACACCCCAAAACAAACCAACAAACGTGGACCTGCCCACCAGAAAGACAAGATACAGCCTCATCTCCCAGAACACAGGCACGAGTCCCCTCCACCAGGAAGCCTACACAACCCACTGAACCAACATTAGCCACTGGGGAGAGACAGCAAAAACAACGGGAACTACGAACCTGCAGCCTGTGAAAATGAGACCCCAAACAAAGTAAATTAAGCAAAATGAGAAGGCAGAGAAACTAACAGCAGATGAAGAAGCAAGGCAAAACCCCACCAGACCTAACAAATGAAGAGGAAATAGGCAGTATACCTGAAAAAGAATTCAGAATAATGACAGCAAAGATGATCCAAAATCTTCAAAATAGAATGGAGAAAATACAAGGAACATTTAACAAGGACCTAGAAGAACTACACAGCTAACGAACAGTGATGAACAACACAATAAATGAAATTAAAAATTCTCTAGAAGGGATCAATAGCAGATTAACTGAGGCAAGAGAACGGATAAGTGACCTGGGGGATAAAATAGTGGAAATAACTACTGCAGAGCAAAATAAAGAAAAAAGAATGAAAAGAATTGAGGACAGTCTCAAAGACCTCTGGCACAACATTAAACACACCAACATTTGAATTATAGGGGTCCCAGAAGAAGAAGAGAAAAAGAAAGGGACTGAGAAAATATTTGAAGAGGTTATAGTTGAAAACTTCCCTAATATGGGAAAGGAAATAGTTAATCAAGTCCAGGAAGGACAGAGAGTCCCATATAGGATAAACCCAAGGAGAAACATGCCAAGAAACATATTAATCAAAGTATCAAAAATTAAATACAAAGAAAAAATATTAAAAGCAGCAGAGAGAAACAACAAATAACACACAAGGGAATGCCCATAAGGTTAACAGCTGATCTTTCAGCAGAAACTCTGCAAGCCAGAAGGGAGTGGCAGGACATATTTAAAGTGATGAAGGAGACAAACCTCCAACCAAGATTACTCTATCCAGCAAGGATCTCATTCAGATTTGACTGAGAAATTAAAAACTTTACAGACAGGCAAAAGCTAAGAGAATTCAGCACCACCAAACCAGCTTTATAACAAATGCTAAAGGAACTTCTCTAGGCAGGAAACACAAGAGAAGGAAAAGACCTACAAAAACAAACCCAAATCAATTAAGAAAATGGTAATAGGAACAAACATATCGATAATTACCTTAAATGTAAATGGATTAAATGCTCCAAACAAAAGACATAGACTGGCTGAATAGATACAAAAACAAGACCCATATATATGCTGTCTTCAAGAGACCCACTTCAGACCTACAGACACATACAGACTGAAAGTGAGGGGATGGAAAAAGATATTCCATGCAAATGGAAATCAAAAGAAAGCTGGAGTAGCAATTCTCATATCAGACAAAATAGACTTTAAAACAAAGACTATTATGAGAGACAAAGGACACTACATAATGATAAATGGAACAATCCAAGAGGAAGATATAACAATTGTAAATATTTATGCACCCAACATAGGCGCACCTCAATACATAAGGCAAATGCTAACAGCCATAAAAGGGGAAATCGACAGTAACGCAATCATAGTATGGGACTTTAACACCCCACTTTCACCAATGGACAGATCATCCAAAATGAAAATAAATAAGGAAACACAAGCTTTAAATGATACATTAAACAAGATGGACTTAATTGATATTTATAGGACATTCCATCCAAAGGCAACAGAATACACTTTCTTCTCAAGTGCTCATGGAACATTCTCCAGGATAGATCATATCTTGGGGCACAAATCAAGCCTTGGTAAATTTAAGAAAATTGAAATAATATCAAGTATCTTTTCCAACCATAATGCTATGAGAGTAGATATTACAGGAAAAAATCTGTGAAAAATGCAAACACATGGAGGCTTGACAATAAACTACTTAATAACCAAGAGATCACTGAAGAAATCAAAGAGGAAATCTAAAAATACCTAGAAACGAATGACAATGAAAACACGATGACCCAAAACCTATGGGATGCAGCAAAAGCAGTTCTAACAGGGAAGTTTATAGCAATACAATCCTACCTTAAGAAACAAGAAACATCTCAAATAAACAACCTAGCCTTACACATAAAGCAATTAGAAAAGAAGAACAAAGAAACCCCAAAGTTAGCAGAAGGAAAGAAATCATAAAGATCAGATCAGAAATAAATGAAAAAGAAATAAAGTATACGATAGCAAAGATAATAAAACTAAAAGCTGGTTCTTTGAGAAGATAAACACAATTGATAAACCATTAGCCAGACTCATCAAGAAAAAAAGGGAGAAGACTCAAATGAATAGATGAGAAACAAAAAAGGGGAAGTAACAACTGACACCGCAGAAATACAAAGGATCATGAGAGATTACTACAATCAACTCTACGCTAATAAAATAGACAACCTGGAAGAAATGGACAAATTCTTAGAAATGCACAACCTGCCGAGACAGAACCAGGAAGAAATAGAACATATGAACAGACCAATCACCAGCACTGAAATTGAAACTTTGATTAAAAATCTTTCAACAAACAAAAGCCCAGGACCAGATGGCTTCACAGGTGAATTCTATCAAACGTTTACAGAAGAGCTAACATCTATCCTTCTCAAACTCTTCCAAAATATAGCAGAGGGAGGAACACTCCCAAACTCATTCTACGAAGCCACCATCACCCTGATACCAAAACCAGACAAAGATGTCACAAAGAAAGAAAACTACAGGCCAATATCACTGATGAACATAGATGCAAAAATCCTCAACAAAATACTAGCAAACAGAAGTCAACAGCACATTAAAAGGATCATACACCATGTTCAAGTGGGGTTTATCCCAGGAATGCAAAGATTCTTCAATATATGCAAATCAATCAATGTGATACACCATATTAACAAATTCAAGGAGAAAAACCTTATGATCATCTCAATAGATGCAGAAAAAGCTTTCGACAAAATTCAACACCCATTTATGATAAAAAACCTCTGGAAAGTAGGCTTAGAGGGAACTTTCCTCAACATAATGAAGGCCATATATGACAAACCCACAGCCAACATGGTCCTCAATGGTGAAAAACTAAAACCATTTCCACTAAGATCAGTAACAAGACAAGGTTGCCCACTCTCACCAGTATTATTCAATATAGTTTTGGAACTTTTAGCCACAGCTATCAGAGAAGAAAAAGAAATAAAAGGAATCCAAATCGGAAAAGAAGAAGTAAAGCTTTCACTGTTTGCAGATGACATGATACTATACACTGAGAATCCTAAAGATGCTACCAGAAAACTACTAGAGCTAATCAATGAATTTGGTGAAGAGCAGGATACAAAATAAATCCTCAGAAATCTCCTGCATTCCTATACACCAATGATGAAAAATCTGAAAGTGAAATCAAGGAAACGCTCCCATTTACCATTGCAACAAAAATAATAAAGTATCTAGGAATAATCCTACCTAAGGAGACAAAAGACCTGTATGCAGAAAACTGTAAGACACTGATGAAAGAAATTAAAGATGATACAAATAGATGGAGAGATATAGCATATTCTTGGATTGGATGAATCAACATTGTGAAAATGATTATACTACACAAAGCAATGTAAAGATTCAATGCAATCCCTATCAAACTACCAATGGCATTTTTCACAGAACTAGAACAAAAAATTTACAATTTGTATGGAAACACAAAAGACCTCGAATAGCCAAAGCAAGCTTAAGAACGAAAAATGGAGCTGGAGGAATCAGGCTCCCTGACTTCAGACTATACTACAAAGCTACAGTAATCAAGACATTATGGTACTGGCACAAAAACAGAAATATAGATCAATGGAACAGGATAGAAAGCCCAGAGATAAACCCACGCACATATGGTCACCTTATCTTTGATAAAGGAGGCAAAAATATACAGTGGAGAAAAGACAACCTCTTCAACAAGTGGTGCTGGGAAAACTGGACAGCTACATGTAAAAGAATGAAATTAGAACACTCCCTAACACCATACAGAAAAATAAACTTAAAATTAAAGACCTAAATATAAGGCCAGACACTATCAAACTCTTAGAAGAAAACATAGTTAGAACACTCTATGACATAAATCACAGCAAGATCCTTTTTGATCCACCTCCTAGAGGAATGGAAATAAAAACAAAAATAAACAAATGGGTCCTAAAGAAACTTAAAAGGAAACCATAAAGAAGACATAAAGACAGCCCTCAGAATGGGAGAAAATATTTGTAAATGAAGCAACTGACAAGGGATTAATCTCCAAAATTTACAAGCAGTTCATGCAGCTCAATATCAAGAAAACAAACAACCGAATCCAAAAATGGGCAGAAGACCTAAATAGACAGTTCTCCAAAGAAGATATACAGAGTGCCAACAAGCACATGAAAGAATGCTCAACAACATTAATCATTAGAGAAATGCAAATCAAAACTACAATGAGATATCATCTCACACCGGTCAGGATGGCCATCATCAAAAAATCTACAAACAATAAATGCTGGAGGGAGTGTGGAGAAAAGGGAACCCTCTTGCACTGTTGGTGGGAATGTAAATTGATACAGCCACAATGGAGAACAATATGGAGGTTCCTTAAAAAACTAAAAATAGAACTACCAAACGACCCAGCAATCCCACTACTGGGCATATACTCTGAGAAAACCATAATTCAAAAAGAGTCATGTACCAAAATGTTCATTGCAGCTCTACTTACAATAGCCGGGACATGGAAGCAACCTAAGTGCCCATCGACAGATGAATGGATAAAGAAGATGTGGCACATACTTACAATGGAATATTACTCAGCCATAAAAAGAAACAAAATTGAGTTATTTGTAGTGAAGTGGATGATCCTAGAGTCTGTCATACAGAGTGAAGTAAGTCAGAAAAAAAAAAAACCTTATGCTAACACATATATATGGAATCTAACAACAACAACAAAATGGTCATGAAGAACCTTGGGTCAAGACAGGAATAATGACGCAGACCTACTGGAGAATGGACTTGAGGACCCAGGGAGGGGGAAGGGTAAGCTGGGATAAAGTGAGAGAGTGGCATGGACATATATACACTACCAAATGTAAAATAGATAGCTAGTGGGAAGCAGCCGCACAGCACAGGGAGATCAGCTCGGTGCTCTGTCACCACCTAGCATGGTGGGATAGGGAGGGTGGGAGGGAGGGAGACTCAAGAGTGAAGAGATATGGGGACATATGTATATGTATAACTGACTCACTTTGCTATAAAGGAGAAACAAACACACCACTGTGAAACAATTATACTCCAATAAAAGTGTTTAAAAAATATATGCAAAGATATATATATATAAAGTTATTCACTGTGTTCTTTGTAACAGAAGAAGAAAAAAAGAAAGACCTAAAGCCACTCAAATCGGACACTGATGAAATACATTTTAGTTTATAAAACATGGAACAGTGAAAGCATGGGTATGACATTTACATTGCTTGTGTTTGTTTTTCCATTGGAAGGTATGTAACATAAGTAAAATAAACTTTGTTTCCTCTTCTGTAAAATATGAAGGACATTAGTACCTACTTATAAAATAGCTACACAAATACTCAGTGTTAAGAGTCTATTCTCCTCCTCTTCCACTTTCTTCTTCTTATCATTATCACCATCATCATCATCATTATCATTTTGTTATATGGCATGATTTGACCCCACTGAGTTCAAAATATATTTAGACATGTAAATAATTTGTCAAACAATTATCGTACCATATAAGGAATGTAAAAATAGAGATGTATTCACATATACAAGGAAATAAAGAGTTATCTCCAATAGCAATATCAAGTTAAAATATTGAGATAAATAATTAGCAATTTTTACAGAAGTGTCTGTGTGCATGACACATATGTATTACATACAGTGCATAATATATAATATGCACAATTTATACAATTTTACATCATTATTAGAAGAGAAAAAGATTGGATGTGTACAAAACTAGTAGAAATGCCTGCCTTTGGGAATTTAATTACAGGAAATACTAAAAATTTTCTTGTTCATAATTTCTAATTATCTAAATGATGATTTATTAATATCTGTAATAAGAACAATGTTTTAAATATTATATGAATGAGGTCCTGCATAATTGGTTGGAGTTTGGAGGATAAAGAAAACAATTAATGGATAAGAAAGGAGAAAACATTTTAAAGCAATTTTAGTACCAAAACAGAGGTTTAATCTGCAGTAATTTGATGTTTCCCTAGTTCAGGTTGCTCTGAATTTGCACACTGCTTAAAATAAATGATTAACATTTAGAATGAAAGGGAGAAAATCTAGAAAAATGACAAAATTGGGGCTGAAACCTCAGAAATCAAGCCAAAGTTAAGAAAACGCTATAGCTCCTTTTATTTTTCCCTTGTTAAGACATGGGCTACCCCATTCAGACCAGTGTATAAGCAATGATACACATTGATTCAATTTATGCTCTCACAGAAAATTTTCATCACTTTAACAGTGTTTATCTACAGAAATCTCAATTTCACAATTATCAGCTAGCATTTATTGAGCAGTGTTGTCCTGTTATAAGAGGACATTTGTACCATTTACTGAGTTGTTACCAATTTGAGTGCCAGGCATCAAAGACACAATGAGGAAACATAAGACCCAATATCTGCCCTTAAAAAATGATAATCCTATTTAGAGTATTAACATTTGAAAAAATAATTTAGGTAAACAACTTAAGAGTAAATAGAGACATGTATACACATTACTACCAGAAAACTCTGGGAGCAAACAGACCTATGCCCAAAATGGTGGAAGCGAGAGATTTTAAAAATTTATAAAAATATGGCTTTTAAGTTGTCTCTTGAAAATGATAAGGCCGAACAAGAAATTTCTTTGTGGGAGAAGAAAGCACCTATACAAAATATAGATATAGAAAAGATAATATTTTCAGGACTTGCAAATTATTGATACATGCAAATAATTTTGAAGTTGTATAAGCCAGGAATAACAATAATTTACTAAGAGATCTTTAGTTACATATTTGCATCAATAATGGTCCTATAAATAATCTGTTCTAAGTTTCCTTTCCCAGTGTTAGTTGGCGTCATAACATAATGGAGAATTTTTAAATGGCCATTTGAAGCCTTGCAGATGGAAGAAATTAAACTCAAAACGAGAGCATATTTAGTTTTGTTGTCTGACTTAATCTTGATTTCCAGGTGTCATCACAACTTCATGACAAATGAAGTGACAAATAAGCTTGATAAATGCACTAATAATTTAACTTGATTTCCTTTTCTGTGATTTCTATTTAATTTCTTTTCTAAATGGTCACAGGTGCATTAAGCTCCCCCCCCCCTTATAAAGAGTTGAATATAGAAGAATAGCAAAATTTTCCATTAAAATTCTGATATACATGTGTGGATTTGAGGTCCAGAACATCATTAAACAACTTTACTGAGACTATCTATCCTGAGGGGACATTTTGCCTGATCAAGAATATTAAGTAAGTTCAGCTATAAACATATCAGTGAAGTAGGATAAAGTTCAATTATTGCTTGAATATATAATTCCTCATCAATAAAGTAATTCATTAGTAAATGACAGCTCTTGTCTGTCTACTTGATTCCTGACACCCATTCTGACAGCATTTAGAATAACAAAAGAACAGATACGTTTTACATAACTATTTCATTAAAATAGGAGGAGGGAGTGATTTAAATAAGACACTTTAAATATGGAAACTGTATTCACAATGATGAGTGAGGAGATTTAAAGAACCCCAGAGGATTTTCGCATCTATGTTCAACAGTGATATTGGCCTGTAGTTTTCTTTCTTTGTGACATCCTTGTCTGGTTTTGGTATCAAGGTGATGGTGGCCTCATAGATTGAGTTTGGGAGTGTTCCTCCCTCTGCTATATCTTGGAAGAATTTGAGAATAGCCAAAGCAATCTTGAGAATGAAAAACGGAGCTGGAGGAATCAGGCTCCCTGACTTCAGACTATACTACAAAGCTACAGTAATCAAGACATTATGGTACTGGCACAAAAACAGAAAGATAGGTCAATGGAACAGGATAGAAAGCCCAGAGATAAACCCATGCACATATGGTCACCTTATCTTTGATAAAAGGAGGCAGGAAGGTACAGTGGAGAAAGGACAGCCTCTTCAATAAGTGGTGCTGGGAAAACTGGACAGCTACATGTAAAAGTATGAGATTAGATCACTCCCTAACACCATACACAAAAATAAGCTCAAAATGGATTAAAGACCTAAATGTAAGGCCAGAAACTATCAAACTCTTAGAGGAAAACATAGGCAGAACACTCTAGGACATAAATCACAGCAAGTTCCTTTTGACCCACCTCCTAGAGAAATGGAAACAAAAACAAAAATAAACAAATGGGACCTAATGAATCTTAAAAGGTTTTGCACAGCAAAGGAAACCATAAACAACACCAAAAGACAACACTCAGAATGGGAGAAAATATTTGCAAATGAAGCAACTGACAAAGGATTAATCTCCAAAATTTATAAGCAGCTCATGCAGCTCAATAACAAAAAAACAAACAACCCAATCCAAAAATGGGCAGAAGACCTAAATAGACATTTCTCCAAAGAAGATATACAGACTGCCAACAAATACATGAAAGAATGCTCAACATCATTAATCATTAGAGAAATGCAAATCAAAACTACAATGCGATATCATCTCACACCAGTCAGAATGGCCATCATGAAAAAATCTACAAACAATAAATGCTGGAGAGGGTGTGGAGAAAAGGGAACACTCTTGCACTGCTGGTGGGAATGTGAATTAGTACAGCCACTATGGAGAACAGTATGAAGGTTCCTTAAAAAACTAAAACTAGAACTACCATATGACCCAGCAATCCCACTACTGGGCATATACCCTGAGAAAACCATAATTCAAAAAGAGTCATGTACCAAAATGTTCATAGCAGCCCTATTTACAATAGCCCGGAGATGGAAACAACCTAAGTGTCCGTCATCAGATGAATGGATAAAGAAGATGTGGCACATATATACAATGGAATATTACTCAGCCATAAAAAGAAAAGAAATTGAGCTATTTGTAATGAGGTGGATGGACCTAGAGTCTGTCATACAGAGTGAAGTAAGTCAGAAAGAGAAAGACAAATACCGTATGCTAACACATATATATGGAACTTAAGAAGAAAAAAAATGTCATGAAGAACCTAGGGGTAAGACAGAAATAAAGACACAGACCTACTAGAGAATGGACTTGAGGATATGGGGAGGGGGAAGGGTAAGCTGTGACAAAGCGAAAGAGAGGCATGGACATATATACACTACCAAACGTACGGTAGATAGCTAGTGGGAAGCAGCCGCATAGCACAGGGAGATCAGCTCGGTGCTTTGTGACCGCCTGGAGGGGTGGGATAGGGAGGGTGGGAGGGAGATGCAAGAGGGAGGGGATATGGGAACATATGTATATGTATAACTGATTCATTTTGTTATAAAGCAGAAACTAGCACACCATTGTTAAGCAATTATACTCTAATAAAGATGTAAAAAAAAAAAAAAAAGAATCATGTACCAAAATGTTCATTGCAGCTCTAGTTACAATAGCCAGGACATGGAAACAACCTAAGTGTCCATCATCGGATGAATGGATAAAGAAGATATGGCACATATATACAATGGAATATTACTCAGCCATAAAAGGAAATGAAATTGAGCTATTTGTAATGAGGTGGATGGACCTAGAGTCTGTCATACAGAGTGAAGTAAGTCAGAAAGAGAAAGACAAATACCGTATGCTAGTACATATATATGGAATTTAAGAAAAAAAATGTCATGTAGAACCTAGGGGTAAGACAGGAATAAAGACACAGACCTACTAGAGAATGGACTTGAGGATATGGGGAGGGGGAAGGGTAAGCTGTGACAAAGCGAGAGAGAGGCATGGACATATATACACTACCAAACGTACGGTAGATAGCTAGTGGGAAGCAGCCGCATAGCACAGGGAGATCAGCTCGGTGCTTTGTGACCGCCTGGAGGGGTGGGATAGGGAGGGTGGGAGGGAGATGCAAGAGGGAGGGGATATGGGAACATATGTATATGTATAACTGATTCATTTTGTTATAAAGCAGAAACTAGCACACCATTGTTAAGCAATTATACTCTAATAAAGATGTAAAAAAAAAAAAAAAGAATCATGTACCAAAATGTTCATTGCAGCTCTAGTTACAATAGCCAGGACATGGAAACAACCTAAGTGTCCATCATCGGATGAATGGATAAAGAAGATATGGCACATATATACAATGGAATATTACTCAGCCATAAAAAGAAATGAAATTGAGCTATTTGTAATGAGGTGGATGGACCTAGAGTCTGTCATACAGAGTGAAGTAAGTCAGAAAGAGAAAGACAAATACCGTATGCTAGTACATATATATGGAATTTAAGAAAAAAAATGTCGTGTAGAACCTAGGGGTAAGACAGGAATAAAGACACAGACCTACTAGAGAATGGACTTGAGGATATGGGGAGGGGGAAGGGTAAGCTGTGACAAAGTGAGAGAGAGGCATGGACATATATACACTACCAAACATAAAATAGATAGCTAGTGGGAAGCAGCCACATAGCACAGGGAGATCAGCTCGGTGCTCTGCGACCACCTAGAGGGGTGGGATAGGGAGGGTAGGAGGGAGGGAGACACAAGAGGGAAGAGATATGGGGACATATGTATATGTATAACTGATTCACTTTGTTATAAAGCAGAAACTAACACACCATTGTAAAGCAATTATACTCCAATAAAGATGTAAAAAAATAAAAAATAAAGAACCCCAGAGGTTATCAAGTCAAATCTCCTTATTGTAAAGATGAGGAAAGTAAAGTCCAAGACTTTAAGTGATTTCAACTGGACTTCCAGTCCAGTGCTGCTTCAATTGCATCAATCTGCTTCCATATTCGGTTATAAAATATCTTTCATAATTTAAAATAGCACCAGATAAAAATTCACACTCTAATTTGATATATAATGTAAGTACACAGAAGTATTACAACAGTATTTTTGGTGTCCATGACGTTAAAGTATCTAAAGAACAACCAGTTTTTATCCATCAGTCATCATTGTCTTTGGATGAGATCAAAGGCAGTTCTACTTAATAGTATCTAACAATTCGTAAGTTTATTTTAGCATAAATTATTATATAGCACATTTTGAGTTAGATGGTTACTAGTATGATTTCTATTTTCAGATAAAGGAAGCAAGACAGAGAGGTTAAATAACTTGCCCAACACTACATAACTTGGAAATGGTAGAGGCAGGATTACAACAAAGGTAGTACTCTTAATCATTACATTTTGACACGTCTCTGAAAAAGCCTTCCTAAGTCTAGCTACACATTGAGGATCGGTGCCTGAGCCAACCTATTTCATCCTTTTCTCTAATATCTCTTGGTTCCAGACTATACTGTAATTATATCAAGTGCTTCCTTTTTGATAAACCTAGGATAGGTATAATTTAAAAGACACATATATGTGGAATCTAGAAAAGTGGTACAGATGAACCTGTTTCCAAGGCAGAAATAGAGACACAGATGTAGAGAACAAACGTATGGTCACCAAGGGGTGGAAAGGCGGTGGTGGTGGTGGTGGTGGTGGATGAATTGGGAGATTGGGATTGACATATATACACTAATATGTATAAAATAGATAACTAATAAGAACCGGCTGTATTAAAAAAATAAAACAAAATTCAAAAATAAATAAAATTTTAAAAATGAACATAATGAATATAAATATGTGAATGAACATAACAGATATTTATATATACATATATAAATATGTATGTGTGTCTCTATGTGTGTGTATATATATGTATATAATATATAGCAAAAAGAAAAATAAAGGCCCATGTATATAGCACGTATCTTAACAAACAAAAGAAAAAAAAAGACACACAGTAAAAGCTAATGTTGGTGAGGTTATGGAGAAGTTGGTATCCTCACACATTGCAGGTGAGAATGTGAAGTGGTACATCACTTCGGAAAACAGTTCGGCAGTTTCACAAAATATTAAACAGAGAATTTCCATAGGACCCAGCAATTCCTCTCCTAGGAATTTCTTCCCAAGAGACATGAAAATATATGTCAATATTAAAAAGTGTTTACAAATGTTCATAGTAGCATTATTAATAATAGCCAAAAAAGTAGAAATAACACAAATATTCATTAGCTAATGAGTAGATAAGGAAAATGTGGTATAATTGTACTGTTATGGTTAATTTTATATCCACTTGGCTAGGCTCTGATGCCCAGTTGTTTGGTCAAACACTAGTGTAGATGTGGCTGTGAAGGTATTTTGTAGATACAAATTAACATTTACAACATTCAGGTTGAAGGTAAAAAGATGGGAAAATACGTGATATGCAAACATTAATTTAAAAAAAGGAGGAGTGGCCAAATTAGAATCTGCTAAAGTAGATATCAGAGCAAAGAAAATTACTAGAGATAAAGACAGATATTTCATAATGATAAAAAATAAGAAGACATAAAAATCCTAAATGTCTATACACCATCAGTGAATCTCAAATGCATGAAGCAAAACTGATAGAGCTGAAAGGAGAGATTAACAAATCCACAACCGTAGTTATCGACTTCAGAAGCTGCTTCTCAGCAACTGATAGAACTACTAGAGCAAAAGTAATCAATGATATAGAAAACCTGGATAACATAATTGACCAAAGGATTAAATGAACATATATAAAACATTTTACCCAAAAACAACAGAATACATTTTTTCTAAATGCCCGTGGAACATTTGCCAAGATAGGCTATATCATGAGCCATATAAAACAAATAAACAAAATTTAACAAATTAAAAATAATTGAAATTATAAAGTGCGTTCTATGAGCATAAAAGAAACAATGTAGAAATCAGTTACCAGAAAGACAATAAAAAAATAAATCTCTAAACACATGGGAATCAAACAAGATACATTTAAATATACCGTAGATCAATGAGGAAGACCCAAATAAATTAAAAAATATATAAAAGTGAATGAAAAATACAACATAAAATACAAACATGTCAAATACTAACAATCTGTGGAATACAGATAAGGCAGCATTGAGAGGAAAATATATTGCATTAAATGTTATAAATTCCTCATTTAAAATGAGAAAATATTCAAATCAATAATCCATGCTCCTACCTCAAGAAACTAGAAAAAAAAAAAACGAGAAAATCATGAAGAGCAGAAATCAGCAAAGTTGAAAATAAAAAAATGATGATCAATGAAACAATAGGTTGATTTTGCAAAAATCAGTAAAATTGATCGATCTCCATCAAAATAATAAAAATAAAAGAAGACACAAATCAGCATTATCTGGAATGAAATAGAAGATGTCTTGTAGATCCTAAAGCATTAGAAAAATAATGAGCAAATATTATGAAAAAATTTGTACTCATAAATTTGAGCATTGAATTAATGGAAAAATACTTGAAAAAACCCCATGAAATATCAAAATGCATCCAAAATGAAATAGATAATATGAATAGCTCTGTAACCATGGATGAAATTGAATTTGTAATTAAAAAGTTTCAGGGGCTTCCCTGGTGGCGCAGTGGTTGAGAGTCCGCCTGCCGATGCAGGGGAAACGGGTTCGTGCCCCGGTCCAGGAAGATCCCACATGCCGCGGAGCGGCTGGGCCCGTGAGCCATGGCCGCTGAGCCTGCGTGTCCGGAGCCTGTGCTCCGCAACGGGAGAGGCCACAACAGTGAGAGGCCCGCATACCGCAAAAAAAAAAAAAAAAAAGTTTCAGAAATAAATATCTCAAGACTCAGATAGTTTTACTAGAGCGTTGTACCAAACATTTAAAGAAAAATTAATAGCAGTTTTACACATTTTGTCCAAGAATAGAAGATTTAGAAACACTTTGCAACCCTTTTCTGAGTGTAACTCTGATATAAAGGTAGTACAAAATAAAACACAACAAATCAATACAGGTATATCTCTCATGAATTTAAATACAAAAGTTCTCAATAACATATTAGCAAACCAAAATCCAACAATACATATAAAAATATTATGCATTATGACAAAGTGATTCCAGGTAGGCAATGCTCCCTTGACATTTGAAAAATTAATCAATTTAATCCACCATATCAACAAATTAAAGTTAAAAAAATTATGTAGATAGATCAGTTGCTGCAGAGAAATACCATTTAAAAACAATCCAACATGTATTTACTTACCAAGTTACGAATAAAGGAAATTGAGGAAATAGGAATGGTATAAAATTATCTCAATTTGATAAAGACCATCTATAAAGACCTGTGGTTTGCATCACACTTAATTATGAAACACTGAATGATCTTCCCTAAGATTCAGAACAAAACAAGGATGCATGCTCTCACCACTCTTTTTTCAACATAGTACTGGAAAGTCTAGCTACTTCAACAAGGCAAGAGAAAGAAATTGAGAGAATGTGGAGGATCATGGGCTAGTGGAATCGTATACAGAAGCCAGAAATAGTCTAGCACAAATACATGCAATTGACTTTTGACAAGGGTACAAAAGCCATTGAATGGAAGAGGAAAAAAAAAGTCTTTTCAATAAATGATGCTCAGGGCTTCCCTGGTGGCGCAGTGGTTGGGAATCTGCCTGCCAATGCAGGGGACACGGGTTGGAGCCCTGGTCCAGGAGGATCCCACGTGGCCCGGAGCAACTAGGCCCGTGCGCCACGGCTGCTAAGCCTGTGCTCTAGAGCCCGCGAGCCACAACTACTGAGCCCGAATGCTGCAACTACTGAAGCCCACGCGCCTGCAGCCCGTGCTCCACAACGAGAAGCCACCATAAGGAGAAGCCAAGTGGCCCCTGCCCGCAGCCCATGCACCACAACGAAGAGTGGCCCCTGCTCGCCGCAATTAGAGGGGGCCCACGCACAGCAGCAAAGACCCAACACAGCCAATAAATACATAATTTTTTAAAAATTAAAAATTAAAAAAATAAATGATGCTCAAACACTTAGACATCCAAATGAAGAAAAGAAACACCTTTGACTTAAAACCTCGCACCTTTTGTATAAAATAACTCAAAGTGGATTACAGATCCAAATGTAAGAGCTAAAATTATAAACTCTGAAGAAAGTATAGGAGAGAAGAATCTCTGGGATTTATGGTTAGGCAAAGAATTCTTATATTTGATAGTGAAAAAGACAATCCTTAAAAGGGAAAATTTAATTAATTTCCATTAAAGGGAAAATTGGCTATCATTAAAATTAAAATCTTTGGCTAACAAAAGTCCATATGAAAAGGATAAAAAGACAAGCTACAAACTGGGAGAAAGTATTTGCAAATTACATATCCAACAAAGGACTGTTATGCTGAATATATAAAGAATTCCTAAAACTGAACAGGAAAAAAATATGAAATTCGATTACAAAATGGGCAAAAGACACTAATAGACATTTCACCACAGAGGATATACAAATGACAAATAAGCATGTGAAACATGTTCAGTATCATTAGTTATGAGGGAAATGCAAACAAAAATCACAATGAGATATTAACTACACACCTATCTGGCTAAATTTTTTTTAAAAATAGTGACAATATCAAATTCTGGTAAGAATGTGGAGAAACTGGATCATTCATTTATACATCAAAGTTTGGAATGTAAAATGGTGCAGCTATACTAGGAAAGCTGTTTGATAATTTTTTAAAAACTAAACATGAAACAATTATTTGACCCAGCAATTCTACCCTTGGACATTTATCCCAGGTTGATGAAATCTTATGCTCACACAAAAGCTTCTATGAAAATTTTTATAAAAAGCTTTATTTGTAGTAACCCAAACTGAAAATAACTCAGATGTCCTTAAACAGGTAAACAGTTAAACAGATTTTGTTACATACATACCATGAAATACTACTCTGCAATCAAAACTAACTACTGATATATCTAACAACTTTGTAGTATCTCCAGAGAAATATTCTGAGTTAAAAGAATTCAAATATTGAATAGGTTGAATTCAAACGTATTCAAAAGGTTATATACAATATTCTTTCATTCATATAACATTTTTGAAACGGAGAAGAGATTAATGGTTTTCAGAGTCAGGTTTACTGGAGGTGAAGGACATGGGAGAGGTGTTGCTGTGATTATAAAAGGGCAATAAGAAGAATCCTTGTGGTGATGGAACTTTTCAGATTATTCACTGTTAGTAGATACAAAACTTACATATGTAATGAAATTGTACAGAACTAAATGCAAATACACAAAATGAAATACAAGTAAAAGTGTGGAAATCTGAATAAAATCAGTGGATTAGATCAATGCAAACATCTAAGTTGTGGTACTATACTATAGTTTTGCAAAATGTTGCTTTTGGGGAGAAAATGGATAAAGTGTATGCAATCTCTTTGTGTTATTTCTTACAACTACATGTCAATCTACAGTTATTTCAATAAACATTTCAGGTTTAAAAAGGAATGAAATGCTGCTGCAACACGGATGAACCTTAAAAGCTTTATGCTAAGAAGTAACTTACAAAAAGAGTTAGTAGATATGTAATATTTGCCTTGTGCTAAGGAAGGGGAGGAAGGGAAAGTGAACTACTAGTGGCTGTGGCTGTTTGGGGGGATGACTGAAATGTTCTAAAGTTAGACTCTGGTGAATGTACTAAAAACCAAGGAATTGTATACTGAAAATGGGTGAATTTTTAGGATGTAGTAATTATATCTGAATAAAACTGTTAGAAAAAGAACCAGAGAAAATTATGACATTTAATTTGTGTCAGTATCTTTTTCTTCTCTCACTTTTGTAGAGGTTTCCCAAATACAGCATGGATTTTTGCCCCCAGGTTAACTGATTTTTCACATTTAAGTGTGTGCCTTAACAATCTTTGACTTTACTGAGGGAGCAGACTGAATTGAATAAACCTCTTGGAGTGAATTACAATGCCAGCTTCTTAGTGTATAAGAAACCGATTTGCCTACATATTAACACACTTCAGTGCATACCTCCACAAATGGCCCATGTTTTTACCACTCACTAATAGAGGAAATGTTGTGGCTGTATTGTTTATTCTTGCAAACTTTCTCCTCAGTTAGATTCTCCTTTATCCGATCTTTCGTCAGTCTGACCCTGTTTGTTCTGTTGCTCTAGAAATTTCTAAGAAATTTTTTTCTGTTATGATTATCTCCTCTGTTTTCTAAAAATAAAAGTGTTTTCTTTCATATCTATTAGAACTCCAAGTAGAAATACTGGGTAGGTAGTTGATATATGGAGTCTAATCTTGATTTGAGAGTTTTCATTTTATCAATGGTATTTAGGTATCTAAGGACTTTCCTCTGGGGGATTCTATATGTTAAAAGGTATAGAAGGATAGTAGAAACATTTAAAGCCATTTAAAGACATAAAAGACTTAAGATTAACTATATAAAAGAAATACAATTTTGTTTGTCACTATCTATGGATGTACCTCTCTTAGGAACCTTATGCAGAAGGTTGTTATTTATTTGAGGCTGCATATGTAGTGTGTACATGGGCACCAAGTTTGATGAGCAGAGGGATCTACCGAGTGCTGGGAAACACAACGTTTAGTCCTTTTCATTTCATAACTTAGTCTAATTTAAGAACATATACAGTCATTTTAAACAATAATCTTTTAGAAGATAACTGCTCAACCTTCATCATATTTTATCCTCTCTCTATTTCCTCTCAGGGAGATATGCCATCATCTGACATATGGCAAAATCAATGAATTTTGATTTCCTTAAGCTGTCGTCTGAATCCTCTGGCCAAGTTGCAAGGTAGTTGGTTTGATAACTTTTGGGTGTGGCTAGCCTGGTCCAATCCCTGGGCACCCTGCTGCTGCCTTCTGCTGGCATTTGTGGTCAGAGTTGTAATCTTTCTCAAATGAATCAGAGCTTGGAAACAAAACCTGCTGACTTATTATCCTCAGCCTCAGACTTTATCTAGCTCCTCAATAGATATTGTACACACAGTGCCTATTACAAGGTTGTTTCACCCCTGCTTAGGCAGACATCATGGTAAGCCTATTATCTCCCAACTCAGCATCAGTTCTGTACAGGGGAGTATTTGGAGTGCAATCTCATCCTCCCTGCCTGACCACACTTCTCTGCCTTCTTAAGGATGCTGCCAAGAGATCATGTGAGTCTCTCTCCCCATGAACATCCGAACAAACTCAGAGAGGAGCAAATGTTGAGGCAACAGTAACAGCAATGCTGAATGACTATTTCAAAGAAATAAGCATTATGTAAAGGGACTGTGTGATCAGCAGCTGACACTGTTTTAATTTTTTTTTCTCCCTCCAAGAAGGCAGGGTCCCTTGCTGAAGGTAAGTAAATTATATTTTTTCTCTATATCTGACTTTCTGAGAGAGTAAATCTGTGACTCTCAACACACTTAACACTGTTGTTTACTTCTGTAAAACTTCAAAATAGCCTTGATTTTGGATGCATATATGAGAGCTAATTTTTGGTCTAAGTGTCAGACTTTAAAAGAAATTGTGAACATTAGTTTTTAGCATAGAGATGAGCACAGACAATACTCACTATTTTCTATTGGTTAATTCTTTTACCACAATTATCAAAAAAAGATATCAAATCAGAGCTTCTACAAAAAGGCAAATTCTGATAACATTAGAGTGAATTTAATGTTAAATAACATTTAACATGGAAAATTATTCCTCCCTTGGATTGGAACAGCTTTTTACTCTCAGCAAAATCAGATTGGAAAAAATAATATAACTTGTAGATCTATGCGACCGTGAGTAAGAACTGGTCCATAGCTCTTCCCAATGTTCACAGCAACAATTTACAAGGAAAAATTTTTTCCAGCTCTGTAAAATCATATTTATTAAAACAAATAAAGTTCCAATTATGAATATTTGAATGAGACATACAGATTAACTTGTTTAAAATATTATCTCCCTTAGAAAAACAAACCTAAGAATAATTTCACATGATACAATGCATTATCAGGTTAATCTTGTTCTCTTACAGATGATCATAAATTTACAGAATATAGAAACCTGTCTCAATATGGAGTCTCCAAAGGGACTCTTGAAGTACCAGTGCCCATTTGCTCAATAAATTCTAACTGGCAAAGATGATAATGATCAGTGAACTCATTTCCCAAAAGGCCTTCTTAATCTCTCTTGGTTTTCACATCCATCTACTTTAAATATTGAAAGGGGAAAAAAAAGTCACTACTCATGAGAAGTATAAAATTTTCCACAATTTGTGAAGTTTAAGAAACCTCTCATTATACATGTTAATTGTGCATACACTCACACACACACAAACACATGCCATTCATTGCAGTTAATTAGTTTATAATTATTACTTTGGAAGCTTCTTCCCTCTGAATTATAACAGGCATTTCAGAACTTACTTGACTCAAAGAAAAACTGAAAAAGGTCTGATCTTCTGCTTCTTTCCTTTGTCATGATTATCCTTCTCTTGCACAATACAACTATTTAGGGCTGGCCTTGCCTGGTCCATAGAATACTATTTATTTGGGTGGCAGTGATGATATAAAGAAAGCCACATGAACATACTGATGGTGCTAGAGGCTGATGTCTCATCTTCAGCCACATTCATTTTATCTTCAGAGTTATTGCCTCTCTAGTTTATGTTTGCAGGATATTTTCCTTGTCTCTTCAGGGGACCCAAAACATGGCAAAGTGTCCCTATATAGGTGGCAGTATGAGAAAGAGGAAGGCAGGGACACGTTTTTGCTGTCTTCCTGCTTTATATCCATTACCAGGTGGGCATCCTCTCCTTTTAATCTGATCTCTGCTGTGTTTTGACTTTTGGGGTTAAAAAGGAAAGCAGGTATGGTCTTTGCTTAATCATTTACATGACCTAAATAATTACTCTGGTTTCCTATATTCTTATTTTTCCCAGTTTGCTCCCCCTGTGCATACATACATACATGAACACATTAAAGGGCTTCTTTTGGCTGTTAAGATACTGATATCCTTTTGCCCAAATAGATGATTCTTGTGTGTGTGGGTTATGGGTTGTGGAAAGATTTTCACATGTGGTTCCTGAAAATAGCTGCATTGCAAAAAGGCTCCAGGTTCCTCATCAGCTGACACATTGATACAAGTGCTTAGGCTAGATATTTTAAAATAGAGTCCTGGAAAGGAGAAACCTAGACTCAGGCAAAATGAATTGGCTAAGTTTAGCTCTGATGTGAAACAGTATTTAGGAAGAAACAACTGACTCTAAATTCTGCATGTCAGAACTAGATACTGCTCTCAACTTCCTCTAGATCTCAAACCTGAAGAAGAAAGTAGGAAGAGAAAAAGGTTTGCTTATTTCCTCAAGATAATAACCACAGAAGCACTAGCTCTGGCTGGCAAGGCTATATATGGACCATCAAGACATATTCTTGGAACCGTAACACAAATTGTCATTATTTCAGGAGTCTAGTGAAGGAACTCAGACAGCTAATGATATTGAACATCTTTTATTTATTTTTAACGTATCCTTTCAATGATATATTAATGACTTTTTTGCCATTTTCAAATTGGATTGCTTGTTTTCCTTCCTATTGAGTTTTGAAATTTCTATATATTCTAGATACCAGTCCTTTGCTGGATATGTGATTTGCAAATATTTTCTTCCAGCCTGTATCTTCTGTAACTTAAAAGGATTTTTCATAGAGCAAAATTTTTATTTAATTTTTGTTTAGTTTTTACGAAGCCCAATTTATCAACATATTTTTTAATGGATTGTGCTTTTGGTCTCAAATTTAAGAACTCTTAGCCTAGCCTAGTGTGGAAGCCCAAAGATTTTCTTTGTTTGCTTCAGAAAGTTTTATAGTTTTACATGTAAGTCCATGATCCATTTTGAATTAATTTTTGTGTAAAGTGGGAGATCCTGCAACCTTTGTGGAAAAGGCAACATTGAATGGATTTTGCATTTTTGTCAAAATCAGGAATATTTGTATGGATTCGTTACCAAGTTCTCTATTCTGTTCAAGTGACCTATGTATCTAACCTTCTGCCATTTGCACAGTCTTGAATACTGAAGCTGTATAATAAATCCTGGATTCAGGTAGATTGATTTTCTTCCACTTTATTCTTTTTCTCTTCAACAGTGTTTTAGTTATTCTAGGGTCTATACCTTTCTACACAAATATTGGAATAATCTTGTCTATATTTACACAAATATTTTACTGAGAGTATGACAGGAGTTGATTCAATCTGTATATCAATTTGTAGAGACTTCACATCTTTACTATTTAAGTCTTTCAATTTATAATCATGAAATATTTCCCCATTCATTTAGATCTCTAGAAACTTACTTTCATCAGTATTTTGTGGATATCAGCAAGCAAATATTTTACGTTTTGTTAGATTTACTCCTATATGCTCCATTATTTTGAGCAAGTACATATGGTATTGAATTTAAAATTTTTGTGACCACGTGTTCATTACTGGTACATAGAAATACAATTTATTTCTGTATGTTTATCTTGCATTCTACAAACTTGATGAACTCACTTGCTAGGACTAGGAATTCTTATTTTTATTTTTGTAGATTCCTTGGGATTTTCTACATAGGCAATCATGTGGTCTGTAATAGGAACAGTTTTATAGGCAATCATGTGGTCTGGAATAGGAACAGTTTTATTTCTTCCTTTCTAATATAAATGTATTTTACTTCCTTTGCATGCATTATTGCAGTGGCTAGAAAGTCAGACACTGTGTTCTATGAGTTGTGAAAGCAGACATGCTTGCCTTGTTCCCAAAATTAGGAGAAAGCAGCTAATCGATTTTCATTAAGTATAATGTTCGCTGTAGTTTTTTTAGATGCTTTTTATCAAATTGAGAAAATCCCCTATAATTCTAGTTTTCTGAGAGTTTCTATCATAAATCGATGCTGAATTTTGTCAAATACCTTTTCTACATCAATTGATACAACTATATGATTTTCTTCTTTAGCTTGTTAATTACATTGATTTTTTTGATTATTGAACTAGCCTTTCATCACTGCAATAAACCTTATTTTGTTGTTGTGTAAGTCTTTGATATATTGCTGAAATCTATTTGCTAATATTTTGTTAATAATTTTTGTGTCTATTCATGAGATATATTGGTCTTTAGTTTTTATTTTGGTACTGTCTTGTTTTGGTATTAGGGTAATACTAGCTTCATAAAATGAAATAAGAAGCACTTCCTACTCCTATTTTCTGGATGAGATTGTGTAGAATTCGTATTAATATTTCTTTAAACATTTCATAGAACAAGTCTTTAGTAAAATTATATTGGTCTGGAGATTTCTTTCACTTTGAGAAATTATAAATTCACTTTTTTAAATTATAAATTCAATTTCAGTAATAGAAAATATGAAATAATTATTCAAATTATATATTTCATATTGCGTGAGTTGGCATAGTTCTTATCATTTGAGGACGTGTCCATTTTGTCTAAGTTGTTAAATTTATGTATGCAAAGTTGTTTTTAGTATTCTTCGATTACGCATTTGATGTCTACAAGGTTTATAGCGATATCACTTGTTTCATTCTTAATACTGGTAATTTATGTTGTCTTCTTTTTATATTTGTCAGTCTTGCTAGAGATTTGTCTATTTCCTTGATCGTTTCAAAGAATGAGTTTTTGTGTCATTAATTCTATTATTTTTATTTTCAGTCTCATTGACTTCTGCTTTTATATTTATTATTTCTTTCCTTCTGCTTGCTTGGGTTTATTTTTCTCTTTTTTTCTGTTTTCTTGAGATTGCAGTTTGATTAAAAATCTTTATTTCAATTATGCATTTGATGCTAAAATTTCTCTTAGTATTCCTTCAACTCTGTCCCACAAATTTTGACGTACTCTATTGTATTTTCATTCAATTCAATATATTTTCTCATTTTCTCTTGGTACCTCCTCTTTGACCCTTGGATTAGTCACAAGTGTGTTGTTTAGTTTCCAAGAGTTTGAGGATTTTATTATTACCTTTCTGATATTTATTTAGAGTTTGATTCCACTGTGGTCAAAGAAAACATTCTGTGTGGATTTAATTCTTTAGAATTTGTTAAGGTTTATTTTAAAGCCCCAAATATAGCCTATACATATCTGTGACGGCTTAAGTAAAATGCAAATTCTACTGTTGGGTGGATTGTTCTATGAATGTTAATTAAAACCTCTTGATTAATGCTTGGTTGAGGTTTCCTATCCTTGCTGATTTTGTGTCTAGTTTTTTAAATTAACTGGAGAAAGGTGTATTAAAGTCTCCAACTTAAATATGGATTTGTCTATGTCTCCTTTCAGTTCTCAGTTTTGCTTCACATATTTTACAGCTCTGTGATTTGGTTCCTATACATTTAGGATCGCTATGCTGTCTTGGTGGACTAACCTTTTATCACTATATAATGCCCTTTTCTGTCATTGGTAATTTTCTTTGCTAATATTATCTGGTATTAGTATAGTGAGTCTTGCTTCTCTTTGATAAATATTTTCATCCTGTGTATTTTTCCATCCTTTTACTTTTAACCTGCCTAAATCGTTATGTTTGAAGTGAGTTTCTTATAGACAGCGTGTAGTTTTGCTTACTTTCTTAAAGAATTTTTAAAAAGTATTTGAAAACAGAACTATTAATGTTAATGTGAATTGTCCAAAGAATTGTTTCCATTTTTCTACATGACAGGCACTCTATTAAGCATATTATATATATCAAGTTTATTTACAACAACATTCTTTACTTTTGGAAACCTCTCAATTATGGCCCTCACTTACAGGTCATCTGTATTCTCATAGTTTAGTTCTTCCTCTAACATAAAAATTCTGTCATATTATGTGATAAAACTATATGGTAATGTTCACACATCTTTACTACATAAAGGAATATATATGAATCCCCTACAAATTTCCTTCATCTTTGCCTCCATCACCATCTCTCATGAAGCCTAGAAATGTAATTCTAATACTCCATCCCTAATTTGAAGCATATTCAGATTGCGAAAATCGTCCTAGGAGCAGTCATGTGCAAAAAGACCACTGTAATAGAGGCATATGTTTAATCACGTAGTTACTCCTAAACAGCAGAGTTTGTTCTCTAACCACTAATTTGCACTATAGTTGATTTTGCTACACTTAGAGAAAGCAGAAGTATTTTCCTCAGGCACCAGCTTACTTTTTGTGAAATTATCCAGTATGGGGTAACAGTTCTGACATGTTATGCTGAGATACATTCTCTAAGAAGTTAATGCTTCAGTATCTATTACTTTTGTGCTGTTTGCATATAATTACATAAGTATTTCAGGACCATGACACTTATTCCATACTTCTAATAATGCAGTTATCTAAAAATATTGCTATGCTATTTTGCCTGTGTAGCAATTGAAGCAAAACCCCCCAAACAATCCTATATGAAATGACTATTTTTAAAAGTTACAAGTTATATCATTCTAATATCTTCCATATGTATAAATTTCACTTTGTAGGCACAGAAGAAAGAAGTGTGGATAAAATGTACTTTACAAGGACATAACTTTATGATTTCTCAACAGCAACTGAAATACAGTTACCTTTGGAGGGCTCTGAAATATCTCTAAGACAAAAATAATGTAACTTTTGGGCAGGTTTAAAAGTATAACTTCAGTAAAGGCCCTATTGAACTAAATACACATTGTGCTCTATTTAAAATTACTTTCACATTCCCACTTAAATCTTGAACAATCATAAATTGGTCATAAATTTGGACATAAAATATCTTTGTGCCAAGTAAAAATTAGAAAACTGAGAAGAGTATAAATTATTTTAGTGATCTAAAAAAAGAATGAGCTATTAATCAGAATCAACAACATAAAACCCTAAAACATTTGCCAAAAAACTGTAGGGCAGAAGAATGTTTAAAAGAAAAGGCTATATTCTGTAGCTCTCAAAGGAAGACTTGTTAGTCAGTGAAAACAAACTTGATGTTGATGTGTGATTATTTTGGTAAAGTAGATCCAATAGACCACCAAGATCATCATACATGTGCAAAATAATTATTTTGCAAAGATAAAGATAAATAATCCCAATAACTGAACTTGGAAGAAACAAAATAATTCTCAAAAAGCCCCTAATTAACATACTTAGAGGAATTCAATTAATGTGACTCATAAAACATAAACAGCATAATATGAATAAGAAACATTCAGGGAGAAAAACATTGAAAATATTGAAAAAGAGCTAATGTTGGTAATTCCTTTATGTGTAAAATGTAAAAATAAGTGAACAAACAAATAGATAGATAACCTGGAGAAATTTCCCCTAATTTTTGCTTCTTCAAAGTGCTAATGCAGAGAAAAAACTGTAAAAGATTGTTGAATAAAGGAAAAACTCAGACACTAGAACAGTGTTTCTCAAAGTGTGGTGTATGGACTACTTGTACCAGAAACAATGGGGATGTTTAATAAATGGATACTATTTCCCAGACCCAGAAAACACCCACTGAATCAGAATTTCTGTAAGTATAACTAAGACAGATGCATTTTTTTTTTTTTTTGGTGGTACGCGGGCCTCTCACTGTTGTGGCCTCTCCCGTTGTGGAGCATAGGCTCCAGACGCGCAGGCTCAGCGGCCATGGCTCATGGGCCCAGCCGCTCCGCGGCATGTGGGATCTTCCCGGACGGGAGCACGAACCCGTGTCCCCTGCATCGGCAGGCGGACTCTCAACCACTGCGCCACCAGGGAAGCCCTAGACAGATGCATTTTAATAAGGCTCCCTAAGTGATCTTAAGGTTACTACAGTTACTACTATATTAAAGTCATTGAGAAGATTAAAAAAACTTTAAATAACTTTCAGGTATTTTTAACACTTCTTTTTTTAACCTTTTCTGTTCTGAATTTGAGAAACCTTTCAAAAACTAATATATACCTATCTCGTCACTGTAAAGGAAAGTGTCTATATGATCCCATGTCTCCAAATTACACTTAATCTCTGTGGAAATATCTGTTTTATATGGACGATTTGTTAACCTTCCTACGTCACCAAATTCTAAAATTCAGGAAACTAATTTATTTAATTAGGAGTTAGCTCAGCATATGGCTTATAGTGTGCTCATTAAATGTTCTTTGAATTAAGAGTCTAGACGTTCATTTTCTAACATAGCGTCTACTAGTCACTTGTGCTTATTGAGCACTTGAAATGTGGCTAGTCAGAATTTCTAAGTAAAAAAAGGTAAAATATCTCACTAATATTTTTTAAAATAATTACATACTGAAATGAGTTGTTTAAAGATGGCAAACCAATAAAAACAACAAAAACTATTTTTAGATGCTAATTATTCTAAATATTTTTAATGGATTTTTCCCATTCTCAGTAGACTATCTTTTAAACGTGTATTACAGCATACCAAAAGTGATAGATTATATGTTTTTGTTTCCTAATAAAAAAAAAACATTCTCATTAAGCATTAAATCCCTTGAGTTTTAAGCAGCAGAGTTGCCAAGAAACATGTGAAATGATTAGGGAATGAGGAGCATCTACAAGTTTACCTTGCATTCACCCTTTCTTGTCTCAAAAGTACAAACAACAAATAGGGAATCTATTAAGATTTTAATTAATTCCTATTTCTAACCAAGAAACCTGGGACAAGACTTTCTGCTTAATAGGTTTTTGGAAATAGGTTTAGGAAGTATTGTGCCTATATTACCACATGAAAGCATCAGTATTTTTTAAATTATTTCAGGTAAAAAGAGGAAGAGATGATTTGCTCAGGAAAAGAACATACTAGGAAAAATATGTATGAATATGATTTGTTTTATCACTATACATTTACTTATACTCTTAATACTAACATAGATATTTTTATTTTTCCAATGAAATATAGTTTCATAAATTTTAGGTAGAAAATATAGAAATACTTTTTCATTATAATGATAAAATATCAAGTAATTACTCTGTTTTTGGTCCCTTTATGTTTACCATATCCATTTAATTAATTTTACTATAATATAAATGCAATCATCAAACATTATGAATACATTTTAAAATCACATATGCATGAACAAACATGATTCCTGAGTGTCCAAGATTCAGATTGGTATTGATAGATT
The DNA here is from genome assembly GCF_949752795.1 of Hyperoodon ampullatus. Taxonomy (NCBI): domain Eukaryota; kingdom Metazoa; phylum Chordata; class Mammalia; order Artiodactyla; family Ziphiidae; genus Hyperoodon; species Hyperoodon ampullatus. The sequence goes on along the minus strand of NC_136925.1, from coordinate 49,306,670 downwards.
TTCACAATGGCATTAATTGTCATCATATATCAGAATAGAAAACGTGGATCTAAAGGCAGTCTTAATCTATTAATATCAGACACCAATACTGAATTTTATTCATGGTCATATCCTTAATGGACAGGAATATATCACCAGGTAACTGAATGAAATTTGCTTTTTCTGTGTAGCCATTGCAACATTTTCCAATTTATCACTAGAAAATAATTTTATTATACATTCAATCCCTCTTTCTCTCTCTCTCTCTCTGTTTGGGTGTTTGTTTATTTTTAATCAATAAGTATGGTGGACAAATTAAGTTCCTCCTTATCTGTACTCTGCAAGATCTTTCATCACTGCCCTTTTCTGTACTTTCGTATTTTTGGAAGAAAGTCTATTTTAATTAAAAACAAAAGACTTAAGGAAAAACAATTTAAAGTGTCACTGTTATAATTAGAGTCGAACTTAGAGAAAATGTGGTTGAAGAAACAGAGATGATGTATGTGGTCCATATATAACCACAGTATTTTTGGAAATCTTTGTAAAAATGGAGATATGAATCAAAGTATAATAATGCCACAGTATTTGAAAAGTTGGTTAAAAAATAAATGTGGCGTTATCACTGAAAATTTCCAAGAGTAGAGTGGCCTTATTTCTATGAGAAATGTCTTGTGTGATTTGTAATTTTTCTTTTGTTTTGTTTCAATGTTTAAGAGAAAACTCCAAACTCTGTCTTCCTAACTGTCTAGATTTCATTTTTTAAGTTAATGTGTAATGTTTGATGTGATTCATTTTGCAGTAAATATCAACAATTATATGGAGACAACGGAAAGTGGATGCCCAATAGTTTTTTGTCTAAAGAAAAGTTGTTAAAAAGTTGAAGAAATTTAAAGAACACCTTAAGATGCCTTTATTCATATAACAGTCAAAAGAAACCAGTTTGTATTTTAAAACTAATGTCTAACTTGTGATTATGTTTTCGGTAAAAACAAAAACAAAGCTTGATTTTGCTTCTTAATAGGATATAGGAAGTCTCATGACTTTTATTCCCACCCTTAGATATGAAAACAAACCAGACTATAATGCTATTCCCTCATGAGAGAGCTGAAGACTCTAATAAACCTAAATTTATTAAAGTATAGAGAATGCCAAGAAATTCTTAGTAAAAAGATACCTAAAGCTATATTCATACCTGAGAAAGAGGCATGAGGAGGAGGGATTTGCATTAAATATGGGTAAGAAAAAAGTCACATTTTAAATAAACTTTAGCATGCATGTGGGAGCTGGTGTAACACATAGAAATTACCAGGAGCTCCTGTCATAGAGAGTTTGTACCCACCATCTGCACTTCCCCAAAGAACATCTCTGAAGAGAATACTGAAAGCCAGGGTCAAAAGGGGTACTGAGGGGCTTCCCTGGTGGCGCAGTGGTTGAGAGTTCGCCTGCCGATGCAGGGGAAACGGGTTCGTGCCCCGGTCTGGGAAGATCCCACATGCCGTGGAGCGGCTGGGCCCGTGAGCCATGGCCGCTGGGCCTGTGTGTCCGGAGCCTGTGCTCTGCAACGGGAGAGGCCACAACAGTGAGAGGCCCACATACCGCAAAAAAAAAAAAAAAAAGGGGGTACTGAGAAACTAACCAATGAATCATGTAAGATGGAAGCAGGACCAGAGAGTTGAAAAATGTTTCTCCCAGGGCTTCCCTGGTGGCGCAGTGGTTGAGAGTCCGCCTGCCGATGCAGGGGACACGGGTTCTTACCCCAGTCCGGGAGGATCCCACATGCCGTGGAGCAGCTAGGCCTGTGAGCCATGGCTGCTGAGCCTGTGCATCCGGAGCCTGTGCTCCGCAGTGGGAGAGGCCACAACAGTGAGAGGCCCGTGTACCGCAAAAAAACAAACAAACATAAAAAACACATTTCTCCCACAGATTCCTGGACTTTGTTGAGAGCAAGCCAATGGATGTTGGCTTCTGGCCCTTGAAGGCTGGGTGCGCAAGAGGAGATCTGAAAGAAATCACTTTGAAGTTCTCTGCATCTTTGCTAAGTGTGTTGATACAACAGAGGTCTTTCAAATGTTGGAGACAGAGCATTAAGGTAGAGAGATTCAGAGCCAGGATTGAAATTAGAATCTACAAAAACTCCATTAGAACACCAAAAAACTGGCAGCCATGTGGTAAAACAGGGTAAAATTCCCCATGATTCAGAAAGCTAGGTGCTAGGCTGGAGAGGAGCAAAATATCCTGAATACGTGTTGCTGGTATTCAGATATCAAGCCAAGCTAAACATTTAATACAAATCCCATTTTAAAACGTTGAACCAAGTAAGAAACTGGGACTAACTTCAATGCAGCATACATTCTGCTCAATTCAGATTAGTGGGCTTAGAGAAGAAGAGGTATCCCTGTTCTGGGTGTAAATATTGTTTATCTTCACTGGTACTATTTACTAGCATACATTGTCTGGCAGGTGAAGAAGCAGGATAAGATGACTCATGATTAAGAGAAGAAAAGTTCAATAAAAGCAGACTAGGAGATGGATAAAATATATGAATTATCAAAAAACTTCAAAATAACTATGATAAATATGATAAAAGATTAGTGTAAAGAATGGAAAAGGTGCATAAATGAGTAATATCAATATAGAGATGAAATTATAAAAATTGAGCCAACTGAAAATGCTAGAAATTAAAAAAATGTGATATCTGAGGTGACAAATTCAACTTAATATTTTAAAAATTGATTGCATAGCCAATAATTATTAACACAAAGATAGATCAACAGAAATTATCATTAAGTTAATCAAAGAGAAAAAATAGTCAAAAATGGAGCAGAGTACCTATGATCCATAGAAAAATGCCAAATAGTCTATAATACTATCAAGAAAGAGAACGAAAATGGAGAAGAAGAAATACTTGAATAGATAATATCTGAGAATTTTACAAATAGACATCAACCCAAAGATATGGAACTATTAATGTGTCCAAGCTAGATTTAAAAAAAAAGAAAAGAAAAAACAAAAATAGAAATACACTTAAGCACATCAGAGGTGAACTGCTGAAAATAAAAAATAAACTATTTTAAAAACACATTCCATATAGTGGGTAAAGGAATAAAAAAAATAAAAAAACACATTTCATACAGTGGGTAAAGGTTAAGAATGACAGCTGTCTTCTCATCACAGACAATGAAGGCAGAAGAAAATGGGACATTGTCTTTAAAGTGCTGAAAGAATAAAACTGTCATCCAAGAATTGCTTTGACAGGAAAAATAACTGTCAAAAATGAAGCACTCCTTAGAGAGAAATTTAAATGCTTCTGTCATACAAAAGTATAAAATCAATCATTTTAGCTTCCACCTTAGAACAGTAGATAACAAGGAGCACATTAAACCTAGTTAGGTAGAAGAAATGAGTGAATAAGAATAATGGTGGATATCAATGAAATGTACAAGAAATGGAGAAAAACATGGTGATAAGTAGGTTCCTGAAAAGATTAATAAAATTAATAATCTCCTAGCCAAAGTAGTCAAGAATAAAAATAACAGAAAACAGATCGATAGACATTAGAAAGGAAGGAGAGAAAATTACTACAAATAATACAGACATTAAATAGGTAAGAATATATTATGAATACTTCTTGGCAATAAACTTTCTGATTTTGATGAAATTTATAAATTTCTGGAGAAACACAACTTATAAAAACTGACACAAAAAAGGAGCAGAAAATTTAAATAACCTACTAGGTAATTTAAATATTATTGTTAGAGAATTATTATTAGGAAAATAGTTATTACAAAGAAAATTCCAGCCATATGACCTCACTAGTAAATTCAGTAAGAGATTCAGGAAATAAATAGAATCATTTTTTTATATAAATTGTTTTATGAGACTCATGGAAACCTGGTACTCAAACTGATACGCGAACTATAAACATAGATGGCAAAATACTTCACATAATATTAACAAATTGAGCCATGAAATATGTAAAAAGGATAACATTTTACAACTAATTTAATTAAAAGTCAGTCTAACATTCAAGAATCATTCAATATAATTCAACATGTTAACTGAATAATAAATAAATCATATGACTATCCAAATAGCTGCAGATAAAAAAAACATTTGGAAAAACTCTTCAACTCTCAGTAATCTGAATGAAAAAGAAATCCCAACAATCTGATGAAAGGCATCTTGAAAAAACTACATGTAATATCACACTTAATCATAAAATTTTGAGTATTTTAACCCTAAGTTTGAAACAAGACACAGACGTTCTTTTCCCAAATGCCAGCTAATTCATTTGTAATTTATCTGGATTATTTACATTTAGATATTTAATTCTTGGTAACTAAATAGATTCTCTGCTTTATATCTGAGTATGTGTAAGAAGATCAATTTATTCTTCATGTCAAAAGTATACTGAGCTTTATTTTCTTACATGATTTTTTTTTCTGATTAAATGCATAATTTTAACCAAGCCCTAGCATGCCAATATTTAGAGATCTAGCAGAAAAACAGAATCAGACAACAAAGAATAAAATGTAGAAAGAGAGCCAGTAGGGTGGTTCAGTTTAGACCTTATCAAATAGATTCTGAAAGGTCCATCTAGCAAATCTTGTGTACAATAAAAGAAAGATAGAAATTTAATATCATTTATTTACATAAGTAGTAAATAACACTACAAGAACTTGCAAGATTTAATATCTATTTGAAACTGGAGAATAATTTCATTCCTAGAAAATGACATGATTATTTTGCATAAAACTGACTTTCAGTTACTAATTTTCAGATTATTTATTTAACCAGTAAAGTTTTTCTTAATAGAATGTTCTTGTTTTTGACTTTGTGACCCTAGAACTAGAGGTCAGCAAACTTCGCTCATTATAACAGTCATGCATATTCAAAATACTCATGCATATTCAAGTGCCAGAGATCTTTTTGCTTACACTAAAGAATTTCCAAAATGATAAAGATTGATCTTTCTCCTGTCACCTTCTTTGAACGTCACTTCGTTTAGCTTATGTTTACATAAACCCTATCAGTTATATAATAAACTTGCAAAGCATGTTCATCACAGGTCAATTATGACAGGTTTTATGACTAAAAATATACAACTAAAATTTCCTTTTATAATGCCGAGGAATAGGTGTTAGCAGAGAAAAGACATTTGGCTGGCTTTAGTTCTGCATTTTAATTTGTGATTGGTTTAAAAGATACTTTGTTTTATTCTTTCAGAACTATCTGTTATTTTCTGCTATGTTTTCAACTTCAGACTGTAGAAGTTAGTTTTGAAGATGGAAATTAATACCCCCTCATCTGTACTTTTTCTCTAAAATGTTTGAGTAAAGCTTTCCTCAATGTAAGTATACTTGCCTCCTTTCCTGATACCACATTTATCAGATCTGGTTTTAGGGTATGATATTTGCTGAGAAGATGTTATGGACTGAAATTGTAAAATGATGTTATAAGCTCTCTATGTATTTATGTATCTATGTGTCTGTAATTCAGAGAGCTTTTGACCATTTGTGTGATGATAAAATATTTTCCCTTCTCCAGAGAGTATTAATAAATTGGATTATAAAGTCCCTTAAATTAAAAGAGATCTATTCTGATTAGTTTAAAAAGTAATTAAGCACTTATTTAAATAGAATTTTCCTAAAATTTCCAGGAAATAAGGAAACTAAATCTCTAATACTTTAAATGCTATGGACTAAAAAAAAAAAAATTCTTTCAGTAAATGCAAACTCTCAACATATTTTAAATAAGTTAAGTTCAAATAACTAAGGTAAATCTTTGGTGAATAAGACTAGTGTGTGTTCAAACACTTAGATAGTTGGCTAAAAGGCCTATGCTGTAAACAGTTCTCAACTATCCATGTCTCAGTTTTCTCTGTGAAATAGAAATCAGTTAATGTGGGTAAAGGTAGCAGTTAATATGAGTAATTGAGACTATACTAGCATCAATAGCAGCACAACAATAAAACTCTGAAACTGTGTGTGTGTGTGTGTGTGTCTAAGGTCAAAGAGTAGTTCTGTCTTTAAAGCAGCTATCTCAAATTGTTTGACTCAGGATCACTTTACAGTCTTAAAATCACTGAGGACACAAATTTTCTTTCTTTTTTGTTTTTCAAGGACACAAATTTTCTTCATTGTTTTACCATATTAGAAATAAAACTGAAAATGTTAAAATATTTAATGATTTATTTTTAAAAATGAATGCTTTTTAAAAATTGTTGCCTTAAAGTAATCAGCATTTTCCAGAATATAAAAGAGCATGATGAAAGATAAAATTTGGAAATTAAATTTTATTTTTCTTGATTTATGATACTGGAATCTGTGAAGGGGTTATAAAGTATATTAATACTTTGATAAATTTTGCTTAGTTTTGATGGACATGCTTCCTTGGTTTACTGATTAGTGACTTCATCGATATTATGAAAGATTGCATGTAATCATCTGTATAATCTGCCTTCATATCAGAACTTCAGTGACTTACTGAAATAACTTCCTATGCTTTTGTAAACATAATAATTGTTATTATGTTTTGTTGAATCAAAAAAATCCACACAATGTAAAAGGTGTGAGTCAAGTTGATTCAGTGTCTGAGGACTATAGCCTAGGAAGAGCCTATCAGATAATTCTGAGAAGCTGTTCCAAAGAGGTAAGGGGTGAGGTCAGTATACATGTGATTTTGGCAAAGGGGGTAAGTACGATGAAGCACACATCTAGTTAGAAGGTTACTGCTTGTCACAGAGAACAGGTATCTTAGTTAGTGGTTTTAGTGTTTTCCAAGTATGGGAAGATGCAACAATTGGGGTTCACAAAATTTTCTCCTGAAAATACCTAATTATCTGAAGTCCTTTTTAGCCAGTTTTCCCAGAGTACAGAGTGCCTCATTCCTGATCTTCCTGAGTTCCTTTAGGGTGTGTTGAAGGTCAGTGACTGCAGTGGCTATGGACTCAATCCCTGTAGAACTGCATGGTGAGAGACATTCTTTACTTGGCAGTTTTCAACTATTTAAGGACTAGGAAAAACTGTTCCATACTAATGAAAAGAGCTATGTTTTTTTACTATTAAATTACCTTCTTTTTATTTTAAATGGTTTATTAGCATTTTGAGGATAGCATTCATAGAATTTTCTGATAAATTAGAGGCAGAGTGTCAGAGAAAGAGCCTGAAGAACATGGAAGAATGAAATGGCCATTTACTGAGATGTAAATGTTGTGGAAAAAAACAGGTTCTTTTTGAGAAAAGTGTTCGGAGTTCAGTTTCAGGTATATTAATTTTGTGACTCCTGTTCATATGTAGAGAGAGGTGGAATGAGCACTTGAATATGCAAGTCTGGCGGTCAGAGGAACTGCCAGGGTTTGTGATATAAATGTTTAATTCCTCAGGTCAGAATATAGATGTTATTTCACATAAAGCAGTCACTTATTTTTTATCTTTCCTAAACATACAATGAAATTTATCCTAAGATCCATATTACTTCTATAGTCGTCCCTTTAGTAAATCTTTATTAAGATAACTTATTGGTATGCTAAATTTACATATTTTTTGAGTTATTGAAGATGTATTTAGGTTAAATTCCACTCTTATAGAAAGAGATTAATGGGGCAGATGGAAAAGAAGAAGAAAATAGGCACAAGAAGATAAATAACAATTATACCCAGAGTTACCAATCCCTTTTACTTAAGATACTTGGGATTCATTTCTTCAGCCCTTATTTAGCACAAAAATTCTTAATTAAAAGAAAAAAAATCTGGAAAAGAACTCTTGAAGATGGCAGAGTAGAAGGATGTGCACTCACTCCCTCTAGTGAGAGCACCGGAATCACAACTAAATGCTGAACAGTCATCAACAGGAGGACACTGGAACTCACCAAAAAATTGCCCCACATGCAAGGACAGGGGAGAGGCCGCAATGAGATGGTAGGAGGGGTGCAATCACAATAAAAACAATTCCAATGGCTGCTGGGTGGGTGATTCACAAACTGAAGAACACTTATACCACAGAGGTCCACCTCTGGAGTGAAGGTTCTGAGCCCCATCTCAGGCTTCCCAACCTGGGGGTCCAGCACGCAAGGAGGAATTCTTAGAGAATCAGACTTTGAAGCTGGAAGGATTTCATTGCGGGACTTCAACAGGACTGGGGGAAGCAGAGACTACACTCTTGGAGGGCATGAACAAAGCAGTGTGCACATCAGGACCCAGGGGAAGGAGGGGTGACCCCATGGGAGATGGAACCGGACATACCTGCTAGCGTTGGACGGTCTCCTGCAGAGGGGGGGATGGCTGTGGCTCACCATAGAGACAAGGACACTGGCAGCAGAAGTTCTGGGAAGTACTCCTTGGTGTGAGCCCTCCCGGAGTCCACCATTAGCCCCACCAGAGAGCCAGGTAGGCTCCAGTGCTGGGTTGCCTCAGGCCAAACAACCAACAGGGAGAGACCTCAGCCCCACCCAACAGCACACAAGTGGATTAAAGTTTTACTGAGCTCTACCCACCATCAGTCCCTCCCATCAGGAAGGATGCACAAGCCTTGCACAAGTCTCTTAGATAGCATCGCCCACCTGAGGGAAGACGGCAGAAGCAAGAAGAACTACAATCCTGCAACCTGCGGAACAAAAACCACATTCACAGAAAGATAGACAAAATGAAAAGCAGAGGACAATGTACCAGATGAAGGAAAAAGATAAAACCCCAGAAAAACAACTAAATGAAGTGGAGATAGGCAACCTTCCAGAAAAAGAATTCAGAATAATGATCATGAAAATGATCCAGGACCTTGGAAAAAGAACGGAGGAAAAGATCGAGAAGATGCAAGAAATGCTTAACAAAGACCTAGAAGAATTAAAGAACAAACACCTAGAAGAATTAAAAAACAAACAAACAGAGATGAACAATACAAGAACTGAAAGGAAAAATACACTAGAAGGAATCAATCATAGAATAACTGAGGCAGAAGAATGGAAAACTAACCTGGAAAAAAGAATGGTGGAAATCACTGCCACGGAAGAGTAAAGAAAAAAGAATGAAAAAAAATGAAGACAGACTAAGAGACTGCTGGGACAACATTAAATGCAGCAACATGTTCATTATAGGGGTTCCAGAAGGAGAAGAGAGAGAAAAAGACCCCAGAAAATATCTGAAGAGATTATAGTCGAAAATTTCCCTAACATGGGAAAGGAAATAGCCACCCAAGACCAGGAAGGGTAGAGAGTCCCAGGAAGGATAAACCCAAGGAGAAACATGCCAATACACATAGTAATCAAATTGATAAAAATCAAAGACAAAGAAAAATTATTAAAAGCAACAAGGGAAAAATGACAGAAAACATACTAAGGAACTCCCATAAGGTTAACAGATGATTTCTGAGCAGAAACTCTACAAACCAAAACGGAGTGGCAGGATATACTAAAAGTGATGAAAGGGAAGAACTTACAACCAATATTACTCTACCTGGCAAGGATCTCACTCAGATTCAATGGAGAAATAAAAGCTTTACAGACAAGCAAAAGCTAAGAGAATTCAGCACCACCAAACCAGCTCTACAACAAATGCTAAAGGAACTGCTCTAAATGGGAAAAACAAGAGAAGAAAAGGATCTACAAAAAAACCCCAAAACAATTAAGAAAATGGTAATAGGAACACACATATCAATAATTACATTAAATATAAATGGATTAAATGTTCCAACCAAAAGACACAGGCTTGCGGAATGGATACAAAAACAAGACCCATACATATGCTGTCTACAAGAGACACACTTCAGACCTAGGGACACATACAGACTGAAAGTGAGGGGACGGAAAAAGATATTCCACGCAAATGGAAATTAAAAGAAAGTTGGAGTAGCAATACTCATATCAGATAAAATAGACTTTAAAATAAAGACTGTTACAAGAGACAAGGAAGGACACTACATAATGATCAAGGGATCAATCCAAGAAGAAGATATAACAATTTTAAATATATATGCACCCAACACAGGAGCACCTCAATACATAAGGCAAATGCTAACAGCTATAAAAGTGGAAATCAATAGTAACACAATGATACTGGGGGACTTTAACACCTCAATTACACCAATGGAAAGATCAGCCAGATAGAAAATTAATTAGGAAACACAAGCTTTAAATGACACAGTAGACCAGATAGATTTAATTGATATTTATAGGATATTCCACCCCAAAACAGCAGATCACACTTTCTTCTCAACTGCACACAGCGCATTCTCCAGGATAGATAACACCCTGGGTCACTAATCAAGCCTCAGTAAATTTAAGAAAACTGAAATCATATCAACCATCTTTCCCGACAACAATGTTATGAGATCAGAAAAGAATTAAAGGGAAAAAACCTTAAAAACCACAAACACATGGAGGCTAAACAATACGTTACTAAATAACCAAGAGGTCACTGAAGAAATCAAGGAGGAAATCCGAAAATACCGAGAGGCAAATGACAACGAAAACACGGTGATCCAAAACCTACGGGATGCAGCAAAAACAGTTCTAAGAGGGAAGTTTATAGCAATACAATCCTACCTCAAGAAACAAGAAAAAATTTAAATAAACCATCTAAACTTACACCTAAAGGAACTAGAGAAAGAAGAACAAACAAAACCCAAAGTTAGTAGAAGGAAAGAGATCATAAAGATCAGAGCAGAAATAAATGAAATAGAAACAAAGAAAACAGTAGTAAAGTTCAATAAAACTAAAAGTTGGTTCCTTGAGAAGATAAACAAAATTGATAAACCTTTAGCAAGACTGATCAAGAAAAAGAGGGAGAGGACTAAAATCAATAAAATCAGAAATGAAAAAAGAGAAGTTCCAACAGACACTGCAGAAATACAAAGCATCCTAAGAGACTACTACAAGCAGCTCTATGCCAATAAAATGGACAACCTGGAAGAAATGGACAAATTCTTAGAAAGGTATAAACTTCCAAGACTGAACCAGGAAGAAATAGAAAATATAAAAAGACCAATCACAAGTAATGAAATTGCAACTGCGATTAAAAATCTTCCAACAAACAAAAGTCCAGGACCAGATGGCTTCACAAGGTGAATTCTATGAAACATTTAGAGAAGGGCTAAGACCCATCCTTGTCAAACTCTTCCAAAAAATTGCAGAGGAAGGAACACTCCCAAAGTCATTCTACTAGGCCACCATCACCCTGATACCAAAACCAGACAGAGATACTACGAAAAAAGAAATTACAGACCACTATAACTGATGAATATAGATGCAAAAATCCTCAACAAAATACTAGCAAACAAAATCCAACAACATATTAAAAGGATCATACACCATGTTCAAGTGGGATTTATCCCAGGAATGAAAGGATGCAAATCAAACAATGTCATACACCACATTAACAAACTGAAGAATGGGCTTCCCTGGTGGCACAGTGGTTGAGAATCTGCCTGCCAATGCAGGGGACATGGGTTTAAGCTCTAGTCTGGGAAGATCCCACATGCCACCGAGCAACTAGGCCTGTGAGCCACAACTACTGAGCCTGCATGTCTGAAGCCTGTGCTCCGCAACAAGAGAGGCCGCGATAGTGAGAGGCCCACGCACCACGACAAAGAGTGGGCCCCGCTTGCCGCAACTAGAGAAAGCCCTCGTAGAGAAACAAAGACACAACACAGCCAAAAATAAATAAATAAAGACAACTGAAGAATAAAAACCATATGATCTTCTCAATAGATGCAGAAAAACCTTTTGACAAAATTCAACACCCATTTATGATAAAAACTCTCCAGCAAGTGGGCATAGAGGGAACCTATCTAAACATAATAAAGGCCATATATGACAAACCCACAGCCAACATTGTTCTCAATGGTGAAAAATGAAACCATTTCCACTAAGATCAGGAACAAGACAAGGTTGCCCACTCTCACCACTATCATTCAACATAGTTTTAGAACTTTTAGCCACAGCAATCAGAGAAGAAAGAGCAATAAAAAGAATACAAATTGGAAAAGAAGAAGTAAAGCTGTCACTGTTTGCAGATGACATGATACTATACATAGAGACTCCTATAGATGCCACCAGAAAACTACTAGACCTAATCAATGGATTTGGTAAAGTTGCAGGATACAAAATTAATGCACAGAAATCTCCTGCATTCCTATACACTAATGAAAAATCTGAAAGAGAAATTAAGGAAACACTCCCATTTACCTTTGCAACAAAAAGGATAGAATACCTAGGAATATACCTAGCTAAGGAGGTAAAAGACCTGTACTCAGAAAACTATAACACCAATGAGAGAAATCAAAGATGACACATACAGATGGAGAGATATATCATGTTCTTGGATTGGAAGAATCAATATTGTGAAAACGACTATACTACCCAAAGCAATCTACAAATTCAATGCAATCCCTATCAAACTACCAAGGGCATTTTTTACAGAACTAGAAGAAAAAATCTTAAAATTTGTATGGAGACACAAAAGACCCCAAATAGCCAAAGCAATCTTGAGAAAGAAAAATGGAGCTGGAGGAATCAGGCTCCCTGAATTTAGACTATACTACAAAGCTACGGTAATCAAGACAATATGGTACTGGCACAAAACCAGAGATATAGATCAATGGAACAGGATAGAAAGCCCAGAGATAAACCCACACACTTATGGTCAACTAATCAATGACAAAGGAGGCAAAAATATACAATGGAGAGAAGACAACCTCTTCAATAAGTGGTGCTGGGAAAACTGGACAGCTACATGTGAAAGAATGAAATTAGAACACTCCTTACCACCATACATAAAAATAAACTCAAAATGGATTAAAGACCTAAATGTAAGACCAGACACTATAAAACTCTAGAGGAAAACACTGGGAAGAACACTCTTTGACATAAACCACAGCAAAATCTTTTCTGACCCACCTCCTAGGGTAATGGAAATTAAAAAATTAAATAAACAAATGAGACCTAATGAAACTTAAAAGCTTTTGCACAGCAAAGAAACTATAAACAAGATGAAAAGACAAGCCTCAGAATGGGAGAAAATATTTGCAAATGAATCAATGGACAAAGGATTACTCTCCAAAATATATTTACAGCTCATGCAGCTCAATATTCAAAAAACAAACTATCCAATCCAAAAATGGGCAGGAGACCTAAATAGACATTTCTCCAAAGAAGACATACAGATGGCCAAGAGGCACATGAAAAGCTGCTCAACATCACTAATTATTAGAGAAATGCAAATCAAAACTACAATGAGGTATCACCTCACACCAGTTAGAATGGACATCATCAGAAAATCTACAAACAACAAATGCTGGAGAGGGTGTGGAGAAAAGGGAACCCTCCTACACTGTTGGTGGAAATGTAAATTGATACAGCCACTATGGAGAACAGTATGGAGGTTCCTTAAAAACCTAAAAATAGAATTACCATGACACAGCAATCCCACTACTGGGCATATACCCAGAGAAAACCATAATTCAAAAAGACACCTGCATCCCAATGTTCATTGCAGCACTATTTACAGTAGCCGGGTCATGGAAGCAACCTAAATGCCCATAGACAGATGAAATGATAAAGAAGATGTGGTATATATATATATATACAATGGAGTATTAGCCATAAAAAGGAACAAAATTGGGTCATTTGTAGAGACATGGATGGACCTGGAGACTGTCATTCTGAGTGAAGTAAGTCAGAAAGAGAGAAACAAATATTGTATATTAATGCATATACGTGGAATCTAGAAAAATGGTACAGATGAACCAGTTTGCAAGGCAGAAATAGAGACACAGATGTAGAGTACAAACCTATGGACAGCACGGGGGGAAAGTGGGGGTGGGGGGGTGGTGGTAGGATGAATTGGGAGATTGGGATTGACATATATACACTAATATGTATAAAATAGATAACTAATAAGAACCTGCTGTATAAAAAAATAAGTTAAGTTAAATTTTTAGAAACCTGCTGCTAAATAAAACAAAAGCTTTCCTACCTCACAATTATATTCACAGCTATAATTCTGGTTAAATTTACATTTCCATTTTTTTCCCAATAAACACATTACTTCTATAAATGTGTGAGCGATCATTATAATTGCTCATCTTTCTAGATGAATTTCAAATCATAGCTGGAGATATAAATGTAAAGAATAGGAAATAGAAATAATTGGAAATTCTGATGTAAGTAAAGAATGAAAATGATATAATAATTATTTCTATATACATAAATAGTTAATAAAATATGTAAAACATTATTTAATGACTTCATTTATTCATTTTCCCAATAAACTGTTTATCCATTATTCCAATAAATGTAGAGAAAATTATGGTCATGATAAGTAAATGAAAAGTGTTGATATTCTTCCCTGGTGTTAATAAATATTGCCAGCGGCACTGCTTTCTTAAATGAACAATTTGTAACTATCACAGTGAATGTAAAAATCCAAATTTTAATGTGAGAAGGAAAAAAAAACTTCTAAGCCTTCTACTTTGTTCTCTCATAAAATAAAATAAAGAATAAAGTTTCAGAAATTATATTCTGTACTATTTATATATGTGTATACATAAATACTTATTAGGAGTTCCCTGAAGTTCTCTCACACTCAGAAAAAAATAATTCAAAATGGTAATAATGTATTAACTTGTCAAAAAGTTAATATAATAAAATTCACTAATGTAATAAATATACCAAAATACTGAAATACGTTAACATTTTTAATAACATTTAAAATCTCTGACGAAAAAAGTTAAACTGGTTCTAATCCCCAAGAATATACTATATATATGTATGAAAAATATTTCTACTATCTAAGATTGTCAAAGAAAAGCAGCATGCTACCCATAAGATAAATTTAGTTTATAAAAAATTCTAAAATGGTAGTGATTTGAAAAGAAATATTTATTTACTTTAGTATGAATGCAAAAATATATGACAGAATCTACCAGTTCAAGAAGAAACTTTCATTTCATCAGTATTATTTCAGATTGTAATTTTACATTTACCTGGGTAATAATTAACTTCTGTCTCTTCTACTGGATAATAAGCTAGTAAATGAATGGTGAATGCATGAAAGAACTGTTTGTCTTTCCTAAGACTCTATTTTCAAGGCATTGAGTCAGCTGAATGTTTAAATTCTGCCACTGCAATATGAATGCTATTATAATATATATATATATATATATATATATATATATAATCTCAGGACATTTTATCAGTTTTCTCCCAAAACAGCTTATTGCTACTAAGGGTGATTTTTAACCTGATTCCCTCAAATTTGAGGATAATATACTTTTAAATGAAAACTGAAGGGAAAATATGATTAATTACATCCAAATTACCTTTATGTCTTTTTAAGATGAACTTTTCATTTTGGACGAGGTTAAAAGAAGGGTACACTAGTACTTCAGTTTACTTATAACTTTAGGTTATATGTAATATACATGAAACTAGCTTCAGTGAAGGCAAAGCAAGCAGAAAGAAGGAATAGGCTCTCCAGAGGGGAGAGTTGCTGATGTGGAGGTGGGGTTGACAGAGAGAAAAGAACAAAGACAAATCTTTCAATTTAATGTCTCATTTAAGCTCTGTAATAAAAATAATTCAGCAAAGACTACACCACGTTGATTGGATTATTACTGAACATTTTTTTAATAATGAAACTGTATTCAACCTTCCAAAGTTACAAAAATTGTTAGTTACCAGCCAAAAAGATCTCAGAGGTAACTGAAAAACACATATTATTTTAAGAAGTATTTTTTGTGAATATAAAATTACTTAAAATTTATAATTCCCTTTTTGTGGCTTTATTTTTGGCCTGGGCCAGTTGGGTTGAATGTTTGATTAACTATGCACATATTTTTTGATCATGTTTTAAAGTGTGATTTCATTCCTTGGTTTTTGATTCTATCTTAGGGTCACGTTTAATTAAAACCTGAAGGAAAAAAATACTACATTACATTACTTCTCAACAGTAAATGCATGAAATTAAAGTTATTCACATATAATAATAAAGTCCTACCTGTTCAAGAAGGCTTATTAATTTATATTCCAATCAAATACATACTGAAGTCCACAAATGTAATTATTTCCTTTGGTTCCACCTCCCTTCATTTATTACCTTCTTATCTCTGACATGGTAGCTTTTCTTTGATCATAACAATTACACCTGAAGCAGCTGGCATGATCATTGGCAGATCACTATAAAGAAGTTCAAGGGCACTTTATAAACGGTGTTCAGCTGGGTTTTTTTTTTTGTTGTTATAGGCATTGATGCATTGTGCCATTTTCCTGCCACTTACCTAAATTCAAATAGCCTGGTATAGCATAAGCTCGGCAAATGCAAATCACCTAGAATATGCAAATTACAAGTTTGTTTAAAAACGTGGATGTTTAGTTAAGGATGCTAAATCATCTTTCCATCTAAAGCTATTTTGCTTAATTACAAACTTGAAATGAACGTAGAAAACAATCCTACTCCCAAATCACTCAGAACCAACATACACTTCTTTGGCACCCTCTTAATTAAATCTGGCTTCTGAACATTAATTATGAACTCTACAGAGGTAGAGTGATTAAGAAAATTTAAAATATATGCATAATGCTGACCATACAATGAGAAAGTTGTTTTTGCAGAAAAGAAATCTCAACTCCTAAGTAACTGTTGCAAGAAAATCATAAATTTGGTATTATATGATGCAAGGACTTAAAGTGAAGACTAAGCTGACAAGATTATATAATTGTATATAGGCGATAACTAGCTTCAAGCTGAATTTATTATAAAAAATCACTCTTAAGCATTATCTAAATGTAATATATTACTAACTCAAGAAAATGCTTTTATTAATTGCTATATATTTAAGTTTATGGACTTTGAGCATACTAATGCATCATGTTAAGAAAGATAACTAGATAATATTGACATCATTGTAAAATCTGACCAAGTTTAAAGAGTCTCCATCAAGCATATCAAGCCAACATTTCATTTTATTTGAAGAAATAAAATACATTGTGACATGTTTGCCAACAGGGCCACTACTAGCCTCTATAGTGCTTTTACTCAAATTATCAAGACAAGATCCTTCCGCAAAATACTTTATTTCCATATGCCAGAAATTTGTCAGAATATACTAACATTATAAAAAGAAGATACTTTATAGTTTTCTGTTAGAAAATGTTCACAGTATATATGCAAATTGACTGCCTCTGATGCAGATGATGCATCCCAAGGTGACTCAACCATGTTAGAGGTTTTCAGTTTGTTTCCTTGAGAAATATGCTCTAAAACACTCCATTCATGGTGTATGTGTGGGGACTGTCTTCAGATATTATGGAAGACTGTTGTGGAAATTATAATATAGATTTGCATTGATGGACAAAAATTGACAACACCAAGAGAAATGTCAGGGTGCAATCTAAAGGTAATCTGTAAGAAATGTAAACATCTCCATCATAATAATTTTTTTATGGTTATAAGGAAACTTATCTGCCTATCACATTTTAAAATATATTACACCTGCAAAAGAACAAAATAACCAAAAGAATAGACTCTTCAAGTATATAGATTAAAATAATAAATAATCATCAATAATGGCTACAAGGGATTATGCATTATTCATTTTTTGTGCACATATTAATGCAGTCATTCATTTATTCAAAATATTCTCTGAGTATTTTCTATTGCACTACTTACTGTAATACCAGTTGAAGGTATTAACACTGCAAAAGTCTAGTAAGGAGACAGAAAATAAACAATTCTGATACAATGCGGTAAGTTCTGTAAAGGAAATAAGGAAAGATCAACTTGAATTTGATATTATTTTCCCCAATTTATTTCCCTGTAGGTATAAAATAAGTTTAAATTTTAAATAGCACTGAGAATTTTGGGTACATTAACTGATGTTGGAATAATAATATGCTATGAGAATTTTCTGAAGTAAAGATTCTTAACACCATATCAAAAATAAAATTACAGTGCTTCCCTGGTGGCGCAGTGGTTGAGAGTCCACCTGCCGATGCAGGGGACGTGGGCTCGTGCCCCGGTCAGGGAGGATCCCGCATGCCACGGAGCGGCTGGGTCCGTAAGCCATGGCTGCTGGGCCTGTGCATCCGGAGCCTGTGCTCCACAGCGGGAGGGGCCACAACGGTGAGAGGCCCACGTACCGCAAAATATAAAATAAAATAAAATAAAATTACAGATAAAATTGGGATTTATATGTTTAAAAACATGAAATTATGCACATAAGAACAAAATAATTTTTTGTGCACATATTAATAGTCATTAATACTATTCTCACTGTGAAGTAAATTTCTCAATATATACATAACTAAAAGCAATAGACATGAATAAAAAATTATAAAAGAACTTCCATAAACGGGATTGTGAATTCACCTACAAAAGCAATATAAAACGTGAAAATATTTCAAAACGTACTGAATCCAAATAAATGCAATTTAAATTTAGAGGCCATTTTTAACTCAAAAGATACAAAATTTTTATTTTTCTTTTTAATGATAATCTTATAAGGCCTGAGTTTTTCAGAAGTGAGCTCTATTTTATACTAGTGGGGCAATAGTAAATTAGTGCCAAATTCCTAGAAAGAAATTTGGCAAAATTTAACCAAAGGCAAATAGGAATTGGAAGAGGAATGCATGAGAGAAGAGAGAAAATAATCAGAGACAACTCTTCTCTCATTTGTGTGAGTATGTCTAACAGACCCATCATTAGGGCTAACCACTCCAAAGTGGCCCTTTTGATAAACTGTAGCCATTTTAATCTTCTTAAATGAGTTTTCATTCATATAAAAGTTTCACTCAAATATTTTGACATGACTTATTAGGCTCCGAAGTATTTAGTCCCACATAGTCATACATGGGCACATTAGCTTTTACAGCACCATTGTCATGTTTATAACACTTCTTTCTGTTACTTGTACTTAAAAAAACTTATTTGCATACATGGGTATATTGAGATAAATATGCAAATTAAAATGTATTTTAAAAATGAGTCTTCTAAAATCTTTCTTTTTGCATGTTATTTTCCAATTGTCATGGTTTTGATGAATTTCTCAGGGAACATGTAGAATCAAACAAGAGCCAGCTAAACTATTACTGCTTTTATTTATCAAATTAAAAATAGGCCACAAGACTACTAAAAAAATACCTAATAATTCATCTTTTTGGAATGTATTCTAAAGAGCAGACCAAATATGCAAGAAGCTACCTGTTTTTTTCTTTTTTTTCCCTGACAAAATGGCTGCTGTATTTCTGCTAAAGTGACACTGACACAATGCAAAGAGCTTAAGAGCAGGACACTTTAGGTGGGAAAAGGGTAGACCATGCAAAAGGTATACTATAAAATTCATTTTGGTTACAGTATCCTTTTTTCTTCATGCCTAATATAGTATGTGATAAAAATACATGTGTAAATAGGTACAAATAAATTCCTTCTATAAGTTCTTTCTGGAAGTATGTAAAACAAAAATTTTGTGATAAGATAGCATTTTGTCATAACAATTATGAGATAAACTTTTGTCCAAATGACATATAAAATACATATTTTATATATCACTGCACTTAAAATTGACAATATTTTTGCTTTGCTGAAATTCTATAATATATAATAATTTTACATTTAAAAAAATCAAATAATTTTTACACATGGTAGCAAAACAAACATCTTCCTTAACCTTCCCCATATTTATTGTTCCTTTGTTAGGCAAAAACGTTTAACTGTTACTGTTTTAAAATTTTCTGAGAGTTTTTACCATATCTATAAATAAATATCTAAATATATACTATTGTTGATTAACTTCAGACATTATATAGCATGTAAATCTGATTAATAAGTATTAACACATTTAAAGCATTTGTGCTTGTTCTTCTATTTCTGCATCTTCCTCCAAATATAGCTCTAGAATGATTTTAATCCCTTATTTACATTTATAAATTTAAATAATACTTTAAATTAATACTTTAATATTTTAGGCTCTCTCTATAATTCAATCACTTTTTGGCATTTTCACTCAATGCTATTTACTCCCTGTGTAATCATGGTCAAATCCTTTGATATCTGTGTGCCTCCAGGTTTTTCATCTAAAAAAACCTGGTTCATGAATTTGAGTTTTTAAATGAATTATTGGATGTGAAGCATTTAGCACAATGTCTTTCTATGGTAAGTGCTCAAAAATTACAATACACTATTTATAATATGAAGACATAACTTCATCTAACCTCTCTTTTTCCTTTCTTCTCCATTCTCTATTAACTATGCTTTACATTGTCAAAGATTGTAACATTCACATTCTGTCTTATAACTATCTTAAGAATATAAGAAATAGTAAGTTTAAAGAGATCTATAACCAGTATGGAGAAATAGTAAGTTTAAACAGATCTATAACTAGTATGGAGATGGAACCAGTAATCAAAAGCCTCCCAACAAAGGAAGTCCAGGACCAGATGACTTCATTGGTGAATTCTACAGGACATTTAAAGACAAATTATTGCAATACTTCTCAAACTCTTCCAAAAAATTTGAGTTTGGATCACTTCCAAACTTATGTTATGAAGCCAACATTGCCCTAATACCAAAGCTAGACAAAGACACCATAAAAAAGAAAAGCTACAGGCCAATATCCCTGATGAATACAGATGTAAAAATTACCAACAAAATACTACTAGCAAACTGAATCCAACAATACATTAAAAGGATCACACACCATGGATAAATTTCAAGTACGTATCCTTGGAATTCAAGGGTGGTTCAAAATAGAAAAATCAATTTATGTGATACACCACATTAACACAATGAAAGATAAAAATCACATGATTGTCAATAGATGTGAAAAAAATAGTGTTTGGTAAAATTCCATACTCTTTCATGATAAAAATCTCAACAAACTAGGAATAGAAGGAAAGGACCTCCACACAATAAAGGCCATATATAAAAAGCCCACAGCTAACATTAGACTCAGTGGTGAAAAAATAAGTTTTTTTAAAAAAAATCTAAGATCAGTAACCAGGCAAAGATGCCACTTTTTCCTCTTTAATATAGTACTGGAAATCTTAGCCCGAGCAATTAGGCAAGAAAAAGAACTAAAAAGCATCCAAATCTAATAAGAAGTCCCTCTTCCAGATGATATAATCTTATATGTAGAAAACCATAAATACTCTGCAAAAACTGTTAGAATAAACAAATTCCTCAAAGTTGCAATATACAAAATCAACATACAAAAATCATTTGCATTTCTATACACTACCAATGAACTATGTGAAGAGAAAAACCCCATTTACGATAGCACACAAAAAATATTTAAGTATAAATAACTAAAAAAGTGAAAGATTTATGTACTGAAAATTCCCAAAAAATTAATGAAAGAAATTAAAGAAGACACAAATGGGAAGGCATTCTGTGATAATGAATTGGAAGAAACAATATTAAAAGTTCCACGATACCCAGTAATCTACAGGTTCAGTGCAATCTCTATCAAATTCCCATTGATATTTTTTTACGTAAGTACAAAAGAAATCTAAACTTCATATGAACCACCAAAGAACATGAACAGCGAAATCATACTTGAGAGAGAACAAAACTGGAAGCATCACACTTCATGATTTCAAAATATATTACAAAGTTACAGCAATCAAAACAGGATGGTACTGGCATAAAAACAGACATATAGACAAATAAACAGAATAGATAGCACAGAAATAAATCCATGCATATAAGAATTAATCTTCAATGAGAGTGTCAAGAATGCACAGTATGGGGCTTCCCTGGTGGCGCAGTGGTTAAGAGTCTGCCTGCCGATGCAGGGGACGTGGGTTCGTGCCCCGGTCTGGGAAGATCCCACGTGCCACGGAGCGGCTGGGCCCGTGAGCCGTGGTCGCTGGGCCTGCGCGTCCGGAGCCTGTGCTCCACAGCAGGAGAGGCCACGACAGTGAGAGGCCCACGTACCGCAAAAAAAAAAAAAAAAAAAAAAAAAAAAAAAAGAATGCCCAGTACGGAAAGGATAAGTCTTTTTCATAAATGGTGTTGGGTAAACTGGATATCCACATGCAAAAGAATGAAATCAGACACTTACACCATACACAACAATCAACTCAGAATGGATTAAACATTAAACATTAGTATTAAACATTAAACACTTAAACATTACACCCGAAACTGTAAAACTCCTGGAAGAAAACACAGGGGAAATGCTTTATGACATTGGTCTTGGCAATGATTTCACAACTATGATACCAAAAGCAATGACCACAAAAGCAAAAATAGACATGTGGGATTACATCAAACCAAAAAGCTTCTGAATAGCAAAGGAAATAATCAACAGAATGAAAAGACACTCTACAGAATGGGAGAAAATATTTGCAAACCATATATCTGATAAATGGTTGAGCTCAAAATATATAAGGAACTCCACAACTCAACAGCATAAAAACAAATAACCTGATTTAAAAATGGGCAGAGGAACTTAATAGACATTTCTCCAAAGAAGACATACAAATGTCCAACAGGTATATGAAAAACTGCTCAACACCACTAATCATCAGGGAAATACAAATCAAAACCACAATGAAATCACCTCACAGCATGTCAGGATGGCTGTTATAAGAAAAAAAAAAGACACAACGTTGGCAAAAATATAGAAAATTGGGACCCTTATACCCTTCCCATTGGTGGGAAGGCAAAATAGTGAAACTATGTAAAACAGTATAAAGTTTCCTTAAACATATAAAAATAGAAATACCATATGATCCAGGATTCTCACTTCTTGGTATAAATCCAAAAGAGTTGAAATCAGGATCTTGAGGATACACTAGCAGGTTCACATTTATTGCAGCATTATTGAAAATAGCCATGAAGTGGAAACAACCTAAATGTTCACTGAAGGCTGAATGGATGAAGACAATGTGGTATATACATACAATGGAAAACTATTCAGCCTCAAAAAAAGAAAGGAATTCTCAATATGTGAAAACACGGATGAAACTTGAAGACATAATAGTAAGTGGAATAAGCCAGTCACAGAAAGACAAATAGTGCATGACTCCACTTGTAAACAATACTAAAATAGCCAAACTTATAGAAACAAAAAGAATGGTGGTTGCCAGGGGCAGGAAAGAGGAGAAAATGGGGAGCTACTGATGAACAGGTTTAAAGCTTCAGTAATACAAGATGAGTAAGTTCTATAGAACTACTGTACAACATTGTGCCTACAGTTAATATTGTATCATACACTTAAAACTCAGTTAAAAGGGTAAATGTCAGATTAAGTTTTTTTACCCCATTAAAACAGTAATTTTTAAAAAAGAAATTAGGGTGCACTGTAGAATAAAGTCATAATGACCTGTTTTTCCAGAAAGATCTATTTCATTTACTCTTTTAAATGTTTAACCTAAATATTAAACTAGAAATACAAATAGCAAATGCTTCTTAAGGAAAAAACAAACAAACAAAACCTTATAATTCTAAAATTCAGAAAAATTACTCTTGATTGAATTTCAAATTTACCTTAAGTTTCCTGACAATCATGACACAAAAGAAAAAAACTGTCAATTATACAGTGAAGCTTATCAGACAGGAAGTAAATCTCAGGGTAAAAAGTAACAAAAATTAAACTTTCCTTGATTTTATAATCTAAAATAAGTCTTCATGTGGATCTTATATAGTAGACTCTAACTTTTATAAAAAATATTCTTAGTGATATATGTATAACAAATATATATAACAAATATATATATAACATGGTGAAAAAGACCATGTAAAAATATTTTTTAATATTTGTTTATGGTATTTATGTATGTGTTGATTATATATTCTACTCCCTGGATATTTCCAATTCTCATTCTTCTAGACAGAGATGACAACTGCGCTTCTTTGCTCAGCGTGGTTGTCAGCCATATGAATGGTTTAGTTAATGGTTCCTAAGTGTAAGTGCCATGTGTTACTTAATTGCCCGTGTGGGTTCTCCACAGCACTCTTTTCCTTCTGTCATGGTACAGTGATGATGTTCATGATAGTAGCCATTCCTTAGCCTGTGTACCAGAGTGAGAATAATTCAGAGCAGGGCACCTGAGACTAGAAATGAACATAAGGCATGGAGAAGAAATAAAACCTATCTGAAGTCTCTGAGATTAGGGAGTTACTATTCAGCATAACCTTGCTTCACATTGTGAGTTTCAAAACTGAATTCATTCAAAGTGGTTCTATGTTGTACTAAAATCTTTAGACCAAGTTATATTTTGTATGGTATCTTTTAACACAAAGATATTTTTGAGTAGCACAAAAGACATAAACATAAAATTTTCTCCAAGCATCACTTCGCCTTTGACAGGAGCTAGATAGAAGACCGTTCCAATTTGCTCTCTTACTACTCTTTACTCTCTTACTACTAGAAGTATAGGGTTACTATAAAGTAACGGACAATTCAAATGTTCTAAAACCCAGAATGAGTCTGTAGCTGCACTATGAAAATTAAAGTTTAACGAATCTTCTAAAAAAGAATGTACCACTTCTCCTCTTGTACACAGAAATTATTGCAAGAAAAAGTAGAAATTTTCTCAGAAAGTAACTTAGAGTTTCCCCTTCCAAATATGAATTATCAACTGACTGGTATATTAAAATTTGTTCTATAATACTCACTACCCAATTTTAAGGAGGAAAATTTAGATCTATAATTTTTTAATGAAATTTGCTATGAAGTTTTAATTTCAGCATCCTAAAGTCAGGAACACTGCCTTCACATCTCCCGTCTATGTGCTTTTTCAATTCCTTTTTATATTTCCTTCTCTTCTCATGCTGTCCTCTGGCTTTGCAAAATCCAACTTGCCCTGACATTACAGGTGGGTCACCTTCCCTCAGAAATTCCTTGATACTTAACTCCTTTGCAAATATTTCTTCTTTTCCTATAGTATAAGTTGTAGATCAGAACTCTCACACTGGAAAACTCAAACCCATTGTAAGTATAAATTAATAACTGAAAGACAGTGGACTTCCCATTCATGGTTGCGTGTCTCCTGGAATATAGGTGCAATCCTTAGTAATCCACAGGAACTGCATAGCATAGAAAGTATTTTTGAAATGTGGTGTTTTCAGTACACTTCAAACCACACTACATGCATCAAAGTTCTCTCCATCTATTAGTTAGAAATGGACACTACCTTCTAAAAACAATATACAGGAAATTGGCTCGATTTCTTTAACATCAGGGCATTTATTTGTTACATTAATGTATATGATTGTTATTAGGAGTATTAGCAGTATTGTGTTACCTTAATAGAAGGTCAGAATCCCCCCAAACACTAAGTACCTTGATTTATGAAGTTTACATAAAGAAAAATCTTAAAATTACAAAAGTCACCTTTTCCAAAAATAAAACTCATTAAAACTAACAATAATTTCTGGAAAATCAGTAGACATATAATTAAAATGTGAGTTTAAGCTAAACAAACACATACAGACACATGCACTACATACAGACACAATCTTTACAGACCAACTTTGTCAGGTCTATAGCTGACACAATATGCTCATTAAATTGGGAAATTTAATTTGATCATCCAGTTTGTGATGCTCAGAGTCTAAGCATCATTATGTAGTAAAAAAAGTACACATCGTATTTGTTTCTGAACCAAAAGTTTTGCTAATACACATGCTGCGCATTTACATTTGTGCTACTCCAACTCCTATATTTGTGTTCAGATTAAAAATAAAAAAGCAAAGGAAATATATAAAGACACAGGAGACAAAAGAATTAGAAATAGGAATTATAAGACATGGGATTCAAAAAGAAGAGTTACTGATGTTTGTGTAGGTAGGGAATTGAGAGAATAAAGTGTGAAGTTGTAGTAGAGAAATGAGAATCAGAAGTTACTGGAGAAGTGGTCGTGTTGGAATGGGGCAAATTCAGATAGGAGAGAAACAGGAACACTCACTTGTGGAAAGAATTTATCCCAGACTATCCTGCTAGCCATTTTTTCCCCAAATACTCTTCATAAGCCTATATTATTTTAGAGATTGAAAGGATCTAATAGTCATTAGTTAAGACCTCTAATTCAACCTACTGAATTGCTTTGGGCCACCAAGCCAATTAAAGGTAGAGCCAAAGAGAACCCAAGTATTTTAATACCACTCCAATCTGATTTTCCTCCTGCCTCAAGTAAACATGAACAAAACAAAATAAAAATATGATATAAATGATAGAATTTACTGGTGATCAAACATCTATTCAATGCATTTTTCAATAAGAAACCTATTTCAAATTGTCAACCATTGCTATTCCTAAATTGCACACTATTATTTTAGCATAAAAATTGTGTACCTAACATACCCAAATTTGAATTAATCAATCAATGCAACTATTCTTTTATAACCCACTCAGCTTTCTAGAAAAGTTATTATCACCTTACACATCCTACTGCTGCAGATGTATTTTGAGTTAGCATTTCCAGTCTAATATTATTTTGTTCAATTTTATGAGTGAACTGGGTTTGCTGGAGTACATAGCTAATTAGACTCAATAACCTAATTTTTAGAAATATAAAATATTATTTTATATTAAGTATGTGAATTAGTATCAATAATGCATACTTCTCTTAAATTAGTAATATCTCTCTTAAATTTTGGTTGAAATGCAGGAACTCCTAACTTGCTCCCTGTTTTTAGACATAAATTATTATACAGATATAAAGGTTTTCAAATAATCAGAGCTAACCCACTTTAATCACTAATGCTTTTTTATACTTTATGCATTTTAATGGAGTTTTTTTAGAATCCTTTCTGCATGACATTGTCCCCTTAAACAAGCAGTAAATCTATCTTACATGTTTCCTGAGGAATCCAGCTCATAATTATTTATATAATAGATCTTTAGGGATGAAAAAATCTAGTCTGGTTTGGCCTCTTCATTTTGTAAAAGAATAAACTGAGGCTCAGTAAGAGAATCATCTTCGCAAGCGACTGGAAAGCCTAGGGCTCTAACCCAGGTCTAGGAGCTCCTTCTACCCACCTCATTTGCCAGATTCCTTTCTTCCCTCTACAATTGAGGTGAATGGAAACTTCTGTCCATCAGTCTACACTATAGTGTTGAATTATTTAGTACATTTCAGCCTTTATGATTGTATTTTACCTTGGCATCATTTCCTATGTTTGATTGCATTTAAAACACTGTAGCCTAGAAGCCTCCTTCTGATGCTAATAGGTTAGAAATGACAAACTAGATAAGCAAGCATTTTATAATTGAGTATAAGCTAAATATAAGAAAATAGGACTTGAATGAGTGACTAAGAGTATCCTGTATAATAAAATACGTTTTCCTCTCTGCTTACTTTGGGGAATACATATTAACAGATTAAAATTGTATATTATGTTTAATTTCTCAATTCTGACATGGTCATTTTAGAGACTTGTGGTGAAGTTTTGTCATGATGTTTTAAGTCAAATGTTAGAATAGATTTTCTGTAATTCCTAATGCCTTTCCTAAATTCAAATTTATTCTGAAAATTATTAGTGGCTGCAAAGATATATATATATATATATATATATATATATAATACACATATAAATTTATTCAAAATGTGTAAATCTAGAAGTTGTGTTAAAGTAAAAGAAAAAGTAGAGTTTGAATTAACACACACACACACACACATACACACATATAATAATGTTTCTGTGTATATAAAGTCCAAGGGGCAGAGTACACCCACCAAATATCTTAAATTTTAAAGATAATCTTTAAAAGAAAACTGAAACACAAGGCATTCATCTTTATGTTTCTTTCTGTTCTGAGTGGTTCCAGACTGAGTTTTGTTTGTGTTCCAGAATGTTTCCAGACTGGTTGAATTGAGTTGTACAAAAGGCTAGGGGCATATTTCAGCTCACCAATAGGTTAATGAGCCGTGGTGTCTATTTTTATGATCTGTATATAATCTACACCATTCAAACCTGTACCATTTCCAAAAGACTTTGGAACTAATTGGCTCCTAAAGGTTCAGGAAAAAAGGAAAATATTTTTACCTCCTGTGCATCACAGAAGGCTCACACTTCTAAGCATCTCTGTTCGTCATGTTTTCCTCCAGGCTTGCTTTCCAGAGGACCCTGAGATGGAGGGACCAGGGAGGTTTCCTTTCCAGAAAGCAAATGTCATTGGGTTGCTTTGTTTCAGGGTTATTTGAAAGCTGAATACCTTCCTGAGGAATTGTTTCTACAGTGATTGCCAATTTTCTGCTTGAAAGGTTTATGATCAAATCATCTCTGGTAGGAATTTTTAGTTGAGATTCTTTCTTCTGCTGATGTTTGAGGATATTTGCTAGCACATGTTAAAATTTCTTTTTCTACTGTAGTTAACATTTACAATTTTTAGCACTCACTAAAAATGAATTATCCAAAGCATATGGCTTAGAAACGGACAGATTTAATTTCAAGGAGGAATAAATGCATATAAGATTATAAAATTGAAGGTGGGAAGACTGTGGGTAAAACATTAAAAAAACGTAAACAATAATCTTCAAATAAGCTTTAAGATGTAAAGATTTTGCTAAAGAATCAACAATGTTTCCTGGAACTTAACAAACACACAAGAAAAGGTCTAATATAAGTTGATATAGCAACTACAATTAAACACTTCAATAAACAAAGTAACTTAGATAAAAATACCTTTATTTTCTTTCGTTTCTGCTTTTCAAATATCATGTAAAAGAAAACTAACTTTCTTAAACTATTCTCATTGTCTGTCTATAGATCATGGCCTTCAGTATTCTCAGGGAGTAAACTTCAAGTGAAATAATGAGTGACATTCTTTATGAAGACAATGTAATAATAACAATACTTCCTGCGTGGAATTAACAGATCTAATGTGACACATATTGCCCAAGAATAACTCTATAAATTAAAAGTGCTTCATGTACCAGAACTCTGTATAATGAAAAAAAAGGTTCATTTACATCTTTTTCAGAAGCTATAATCACTAATTCTCTCCATTATATCTGATCTTCCAATTGTTCTAGGATTCAGTAAATTAAATATAGAATAAGTTACATTTTAAAATATCAGAGTCATTTAAAATTTTGGCTCAATATGCTCCATGTCAGAAATAAATGCTCCTACTTTGACCACCTAAAAGAGAAATAAATATGGAGAAGATGTATAAATATATACATGTAAATTCCTTCCAGAGAATTAATTTCAGTCTAATGCACCTAAAATAAAAAATTGCTAAGAATATTAGTGGAATCATTGTTTAAATATTATAATTTATACATCATTCCCAAAAGTAAGAAACATTAAATAGGTGATGACGGGCTTCCCTGGTGGCGCAGTGGTTGAGAGTCCGCCTGTCGATGCAGGGGACGCGGGTTTGTGCCCCGGTCTGGGAAGATCCCGCATGCCGCAGAGCGGCTGGGCCCGTGAGCCATGGCCGCTGAACCTGCGCATCCGGAGCCTGTGCTCTGCAATGCGAGAGGCCACAACAGTGAGAGGCCCGCGTACCGCAAAAAAAAAAAAAAAAATAGGTGATGACAATAATGGTAGCGAATTTCACAGTAACTTGAAACATTTTTAAATACCTCTCAATTATTTATACTAAACAAGAAAACATTATGATTTCATGTTTTCTATTTTTTTGTGTACTGAGTAGCTTATAATGTTTTGTGTGTGCCTAGGCAATTGTTTTGTTGAGCCCACATAAAAAAGAGATGAGAAAAACCTCAAATTTAATGTCATAATTTTAGAAAGCCATGAATTCCCTTTCCTAAATCTAGAATCAACCTCTGACTCTCCCCATTGCATTCCTAACCTTGTACTTCATAAATTTGTCCACCACACGGTAATGAAATATTGAGATTTGCATTTGTTAACTTTTCCATTATAGCCAAAACATCCAGTAGAAACTAAATTAAAGCGTTGTGATAGTCACCTCCAACTTTCCCAAGCCAATTAAATGAACTTCACAAAACACAAGTTACTAAGCTACATATAACTTCTAGGTAGAGTAAGGAATATATATGTAGGAGCATAAACATTTTCAGAGAAAAAGAGGTCATTTAATGAATGGCCACGGCATACAAAAAATAGAACATGACTCATCTGGAGAAGTTAAAAACTTTCCTCTACGTTACCTTGTATCCATAGAAAGCACATTTTAGATTTCCTTTTTAAAAATTTTTTATTGTTTGGCCATGCCCTGTGGCCTGCGGGATCTCAGTTCCCCCACTAGGGATCGAACCCGTCCTTCCTGCACTGGAAGCCCAGTCTTAACCACTGGACCAACAGGGAAGTTTTGAAAGCATAAAGCAAGCACCCACATGGAAAGAAAATAGTGAATTTTAAACAATAAGAACCACAGATGCTAGCGTACAATGTGCATACTGAGAAACCAGAATATACCTCCTAAGAAAGAAGTTTTGATGGGACACAGATTCTGGTTTCATTCAAAATCATTAAGGAGTTGTATTCTGTCAAGAATTGGGCTGCACAAATTGTAAATCATTCTTACCTCAAGTAGTTTCAATATAATTGGGTATTGGAAAGGGCAGGTAAAAAGAGATGATACAATATAGTGTAATAATTTCTATGGTAGAACTACAACAGATGATACTGGAACAT
The DNA here is from genome assembly GCF_949752795.1 of Hyperoodon ampullatus. Taxonomy (NCBI): domain Eukaryota; kingdom Metazoa; phylum Chordata; class Mammalia; order Artiodactyla; family Ziphiidae; genus Hyperoodon; species Hyperoodon ampullatus. Next base: position 49,276,123 of record NC_136925.1, on the reverse strand, counting down.
ATAAAGGGTTCCCCAAAGCTGAACCCCAGAGGCAGAACAACCTTAGAGGAAGCTTCTTGGAGGAAGTGATGTTTCAGTTCTGGAGGATAAATAGAAGTCATCCAAGTGGGGAAAGGAAGCACATGCAACCACTGGAGAGGAGACTGGTATAGTGTGCATTCTGGGACTGGGAATAGTTCCCATGCCTTGTGCTATAACAAAGAAGAAATTAGTGGTGAGATGGGGTGATGGAGAAACCAGTCACCAATTAGGCAAGAGTCTAAGAACTGAGTCTCATTACCTTTTATTACAGGTAATGAGAAACAGCTAAAGGATTTTAAACAGGCATGGCATATCATATATTTTTTTATTTGAAGGGAGTAAGGACTAGAGGTATGGGATTGATTAGGAGATTGTTTTTATAATCTCAGTGAGAATGATAGTCCTTAACATTTTGGAGGAGATAAAAAGAATTGGGCAAATTAAGGAGGTCTAAATGGATGGAATCAATAGGATTTGGTAGCTGATTACATGAGTAAAAAGGAGAACTAAATGATGCTTTCTGATTTTGTGATGTTGAAAGCTGAGTGAAAGGAGGCTGGGACATTCACTGACAAAGGGAACATAGAATTAAAACAGATTTAAAGTAGAGAAGGAGGTTATTAATTGATAAAATGTTTGGTTTTATACATATTACACTTATGGTATTATACTTTGGATTATCTGGTTGGAGATATCTAGTGGGGAGATGGACATATAATTTTGGAAAATTAGGTTGAAGATTACTGTCTTGAGATTCATCACCATGTCGAAGGGTACTGAAACTTTGGCATACTTTTGCTGAGATTAAATGAGAAGAGGATTGGAAGTGGAACTCTGTAGAACATCAACATGATCAGCATGTTCAGAGAAGGAGGGGAAGAAGATATAGGATTATTGAAAAATGAGAGATAGAAAATCAAAGTATCATTATGTAAATCAAAGAAGTAAAAATTTCAAGGCAGACACCCTCAACACACTTTCAAACCATTTTAATTAAGGTAAGATAACTTAGAACCTTAAAAATTTCCCTTGGATTTAGAAAAATGACCATGGCAAGAATACTTTTAATGGTATTATGGACTAGGGAAGCACACTCCACAGAGTTACAGAGTAAATGAGAAGTAAACAAACAGAATCGATTCAGTGGATAATTAATGAATTCCTGCTAGGCATAATGCCCTATACAAGAAGTATGAGGTAAAATTATGAAGACAATAAGCATGGTTTCTATCCCATACATTTTCCATACACAGGTAAGTCTCAATTACATGCACTCTGATAAATCCTGTGATTGTAATTAACACTTCCCTTATTTTTAAATGAAAATTATCTCAGATGAGAGAATTTTAGAGGTTATACACATATACACACAATATTCAGAATATAAATCCTATAGTTATGCCCTACAGGTAGGGAAGTAAAAACAGCACTAGAAATTAATACCCTGTTAGTGAATACTATAGGACAAGATGAGAAAAACTCAGAATCTTAATTTGAAGGTGTGTGGCAGAGGCTTGAGAGGTAGAGATTAGGTAGGGAGAAGAAAAATCTTTAATTAATAATAACTACTAGTATTAAGTGTAAATAGTACCCAAATTAGCTCTTTATTGCAAGTGGAATTGTCAACAGGTAAACTCCTTAAGGGTAAGGGGCTGTAATTTTAATTTTACATTAGCTATACTTAATCCTATTACTAGCACATAAGACAATTAGAAGCTCAATGCACTCTCTATTCATGTCATTAATTACAAATGAAGCCAAGCACCAGAATAAAATCCAAATTATTAACCATCTTTCAGAAATAACCTGAAGTAAGCAATTATTTATAAATAATATTTTAGTAGTATTAAGATACTTTAAAATATTATCAATGACAATGACAAGTTCAAAAAAGGATCTCAAAATTGAATGTGACTTCATAGATAACCTAGTCCAGAAAAGCTCAAAACTAATTAATGCCAGCTTGGCTCAAGCTGAGTCAGCTTCTAGGTCTGCTGCTCTTTAGCCTGGAGGAGGGGGCTTGCTTTGATACAATTCAACTGCATGATGACTAGTTAGCTTGGCTCCATTCTCATGGCCTTAGGACCATTCTAGTGAGAGTCAACAAGGATTTAGTGCAAATTCTTCACTACTCTTAGAACACATGAGTCCTACTTAATGAGACTTAAACTTCATCTTCACACAGAATTAAAAAAAAAAAAAAACTAAGAATTTCTGACACCCAATCCAGGGATTTAATAGGTAACTACTGAAAAATTATAGAATCCAGCAGGAAAAAATGATTTTCAGAATGAATAGAAATATTATTTCACAGCCTAAGGAAAGAGTCCCCTATCCCATTATACTAATATGATAATCTAAAAGAATTCATCCATAAAGGAATGAGTGGTCGACTATGTACAGTGCTTGTGTTTAAGTTTCTGGAAATAGAAAGATAAATGAGATATTATAGAGGAAAAAATGCTTCCTTAAAATTATCACAGTTTTCACTAGGAAATCAAGGAATAAAGAGAGGAAAATATAAAGAAGCAAAAAAAAAAAAATTAGAAAGACAATCATATCAACTATCCACTAAAAAAACATTAAAATTAGAGATCATTGGATATGTCAGTTCTTGGTAAATTAAACTTCTTTAATTTCTGTGAATCATGGTAATTTTATAGCCGAAAAAATCTGCATACACAAAATTTGTCAAAGGCTTAGGGTATTCTATTTCTCAGAAGTCTATTTTTTACTTATCAAAATTAGTGTAATGCTGTAGATCGCTACAAAACCAAAAATTTAAAGAAAGAAAGTATATGCGGGAAAAATCCTGATCTTCATAAAATCCTGGCAGAAAGAATATAAAATGACCATGAAAATATAAGGTTACAAACAAAGAAAATGTCAACATTTTTATTCATATTAAAGAATATCTTCTGATAACCACTGGATTAATCTAATTATAATGCAGTTTTCCCCTTAAGAATCCAATTACAGAAAGTAGTAGAAAAAATTCCATTTATACCAATATTGTGAAGATTCTGCTAATGGAAAAAATATGTAAACATATGACCAAAGTTCTCTTTAAAAAATATCTGTAGCAGAAAACCTGACCTGCAGAAAAGTGGGAAAGCAAAAAGGACTGAAACCTTCTCTCTGATCATAGGATGAAAACTTCAATACTATTAACAGGTCCTCCAATTTTGAAACTGGAGAGGATATTAGAAATAATTTATTCCATCTTGCCTGTTAATTGTGTCTCTGATGGAAAGAGAGTTGGCAGGACAACAAATCAACCACTTCCTGCCAATTTATTTCCCAGGGTGTGTACTGTATATGTGTGCATTTGTTTGTACCCATACACAGACACAAAATGCACACAAAGGGCGGTCCAGGCCAAAGAACTCTTTATTATAAGTGGAGGCTTTGGCTCCATTTTCTTGGCCAATCTCTTATCCTGCATCATTAGTTTTTACACTCAGAACAAATGTGTGGTAGATAATATATCATTTTCATCAAAACTGCTTTTTATTATAACCTAAGATCTCAAGGTAAACAAATTTACCCTCCAAACTTTACCTTTGCCATCTTAAGAACAAACATGGAAAGAAAATTCCAGGGGAATTCCCTTGTAGTCCAGTGGTTAGGACTCTGCGCTTTCACTGCCAAGGGCATGGGTTTAATCCCTGGTGGGGGAACTAAGATCCCACAAGCCACGTGAGAACCTTGAAACACAGCCAGTCTGACACACTCCTTATCTTTTCAAAAGACCCTCTCTTGTACTCTGAGATCATTAGTTCTCAAATTTTAAGATCAGCAGGATCACTTGGAGAGTTGTTTAAACACAGAAAGGTAAGTGCCCCTGCCCTCAAATCTCTGCTCCAATATGTCTGGGATAGAACTGAAGAAACTGCATTTCTAAGTTCCCAGGTGGTGCTGATGCTGCTGGACCACACCTTAAAACCACTGCGCTTTGATAAGATGCTCATCATCACTAATCACTAGAGAAATGCAAATCAAAACAATGAGGTATCACCTCACACTGGTCAGAATGACCATCATTTAAAAGTCTACAAATAACAAATGTTTGAGAAGGTGTGGAGAAAAGGAGACCCTACTACATTGTTGGCGGAAATGTAAGTTGGTGCAGCCACTATGGAAAACAGTATGGAGGTTCCTCAAAAAACTAAAAATAGAATTACCATATGACCCAGCAATCCCACTGCTGGGCATATACCTGACAAAACTGTAATTCAAAAAGATACATGCACCCCTAGGTTCATAGCAGCACTAATCATAATAGCCCAGACATGGAAACAACTTAAGATCCATCAACAGATGAATGGATAAAGATGTGGTACGTATACACAATGGAATATTACTCAGCCTTAAAAAAGAACAAAATAATGCTATTTGCAGCAACATGGATGGAACTAGGGATTATCATACTAAGTGAAGTAAGTCAGAAAAAGACAAATACTATGATATCACTTATCTTTGGAATCTAAACTATGACATAAATGAGCCTATCTACGCAACAGAAACAGACTCACAGACACAGAAAACGGACTTGTTGCCAAGGGCAGGGGGTGGGGGATGGACTGGGAGTTTGGGGTTAGTAGATGAAAACAATTACATATTGAATGAATAAACAAGGTCCTACTTTATAGCACAGGGAACTGTATTCAGTATCCTGAGAAAAACCATAATGGAAAAGTATATAAAAAAGAATGTATATATGTATAACTGAATCACTTTGCTGCACAGCAGAAATTAACAGAACATTGTAAATCAACTATACTTCAATTTAAACAAATGCTGTTCTATGTCTTCCACTAATGGGGTTGAGGTGGGATAGGGAAAACAGCAGAAAAGACAAGGGCAGTCAAGAAAGAATCAGTCTAAATCTTCTTCCTGAAACAGAAGAATGGAAAGGAAAAGAGAAAAGAGGAGTAAAGTAAAACACTGTAAAAAGCAACCAAACATTCCCTTTCCAACAAAGTACACTTTATGAAAATTATATTATTTATCCTCTTGTGATTAGCCCAAAGAAGTGAGATGGACTCTCCACTCAAAATTTCATTTGCAAGTTGCACACACACCCAGAGGGTATGAAAAGGTTTGTTACTCACATAACCAGGCTTTCTTGGGAGAGCTCAGCTGACTTCCAAGTTGATCCCAAAATGGCTTGAGAAAAAAAAAAATCAAGGAAGGGCTACTGGCTTGGGGTTTTATAGTGGTGAGGAAGTGGGCTGGGATAAATTCACATGTGCAAGCTCATATCGTATAGTTTGAACTTCCCACTGATGCCAAAAGAGAGCACACTGAGGCTTTCTTATCAGCTTGCCCAGATGTGGTACAGCAGGGAAGGAGAAGTGATAGGCTTGAAACCTGTCAAGAGTTAAACATCAAAACTGGAGTCAGATTCTTTATTACAATTAAATCCTGAAGATTTACTGAAAAATGAAATATATTATGTTTAATTTAATTAAATTTGAATTTGTTTACAAAAGCATTATGGTACTCTATGACCCCTGTAGCCTGAGGCCAATAAATTATTTTTTTATGAATCTAACATTGTGCATTTTAACAAGTGAAATGAGTGCCTTCATCACTATCAAGAAGGTTTGGGACTTCCTAAAGGAGATAATATATGAGAAATATAGATAAGTTTTATTTTTCTCATAATTAAACATAATTAAAGAGAAATACATATATACAGACATATGAAATATATATGAGTCTGGAATGAAACGTTGAACCCAATGCCACTTTAAAGTGGACCCTCATCTCATATTCTTTTTCTAAATGTTTGAAAATTTTGTCTTGGGTTGGTTAATCTGTAACAGATGCTCCATACAACTCAGCAAACGCAGCACAAAGTAGCACAGCAAAAAGCACACGCTTTTCAGCATGCAGCATCTCAAAGTACATGCTGACCAGCAGGCAGCAGAGCCAGATCAACAAGCCAAGGCAAGAGAAGAAAGACCCATGGTGAAGGTTTGTCATTATACAGACACTCTATTCACAATGTCCATTGTTGTGGCCTTCCCATGGACATGGGATGGGTCCCTCCATCCAGTTTGGTTTAGAATGTAGGGATTCATAAAGCCACATACACAACAAGAGGATATGAAAAGATTTATTACTCATACACTGAGGCTTTCTGGGAAAAGCAGAGTGTGTTCCCAGGCTGGTACAAAAATGGCTTGAGAGAGAAAGAGTAAGGAGAAGCAGCTGGCTTAGAGTTTTATGGTGGTTAGGGGTTGGGGCTGGAATAAGGGTTTCCCACAAGTATGGGTTGGGCTTATGTGGTATAAACGTCCTTATGGTGCCAAAGCAGGCAACAGCTAGGCTTTACTTTGTCCAGATGTGGATGGAGGGAGCAGAAGTTGAATCTTGAAAGTTATTAGCAATCAAATATCAAAAGTAGACACTTTATTTCACTCTTTTCTTGTCTCTTCAATTCTCTTACCATGTTTTACGTTATTTTGTTGGGTGGAGCAGGATAAAGGAAACTTCAGCCCACTCAAATTATTGATTGAAAAAGAAAATAGAAGAATTAGAAAGGAAGAGGAGAGAGGACTTATATTGATTTTGAGTCTTCTTTTTGGAATTTTTTTGTGGTAAATATTTTATTTTGCTCATAATTAAACATAATTAAAGAGAATGAGTGACTGTAAGTGATTCTCCCATTGTCACACAGTTGTAAAAGAGTAGAAATGGGTTAGAGACAGGCTTTGTGCCTGTGTCTAACCACAAATCACTTTTTCCCCCATTACTGCATGATATCTTTCAGTTCAGGTTTGTTTGTTTTTCTTTTTGTTTTTCCCAATGTGGTTTCTCAAATAGATATAAAAAACCAAAAGTTATAAAAATCAAATAGAAAAACTGAATACAGTTTGCAATTTTTGTGTGTAGCCTGTCTACGTGTCAAACTATCCATGTACCTAGCTAGCTAGCTATCCTCCATCTGTATTTTCAAAGCATCTTAAAGGTTAGCATTTTTGGACTCAGTTTTCAAAGGTTAATGGTATTTCACTGGTGCCTTAGGAAAGGAGAAACTGGCATTTCATTAAATAAACTTTTATCACTTGAAAATTATTTATATATATTCTCATTAGATTTTTTTTCTTGAGGACTGAATAATTTTGTTAGACTGTATAGCTCTTTTAATATAATCACACTAAAATGGATTTTCTGTCACAGTGGAGGAGAAAGTTGGAGGTAAATTTTAGTACTAGTTACTCTACTTTTCTAATTTCTTTGGCAAGGACCCTGCATGTTGTGACTTTAAATATATTATAGGGTTTTTGTAATTATTTCTTACATTCTAGGTATTTAAGTTGTCAAACTAAGACAAATTTGCAAAAATTCTATTTGGCTTAGCATAACAACAGTTATCGGTCTATATTTCTCCAACATCACAATTTCTACTCTTTCTCATATAACTACAGCTTCAAAAACCAAAATCAAATACTCACCTAAACAAGTACACTTATGGCTTAGTATATGTTTCAGAAATGGTGAACAGACACTGCAATTGAAAAATCTAAGAACTAAATATGTCTGTCCCTCTCCCTAGCCTTGAATATTATCCTCTTTATAATACTCAAGAGGATGGGACCCTAGAAGAATACAAATCATGAGCTTAAAAATTTCTCTTTCACTAGTCTCCACAGTATTCATATTCAGACAGAGAGATGGGAGATGACAGAGGCAGGAAAATATCTTTGTTAAGTGCTCAAACTATTCACGTAGTCACTGTAGAGACTGGCAGCAGTTGCATTCTATAATTTTAGTTGCTAGTTATAACATCTTTATTCATTCAACAAATATTCATGAAAATTATATCTCAAATGACTTGAAATATAGAAATGAAATAAAAGATAGTTCTCAGGGTCTTCCAGTTCAGATGGTAAGATGAAAAGTATAATGTGGTATGGTAATTCTAAAATGTATCAAAAGCATTGTGAATTAACTGTGTGGAGTGGGAACAATGAAATGCTTCTTAGAAGGGGGAAGAGTTTTTATTAGTTATGAAAGATGAGCAGGAGTCCGTCATTTAAGGAGGTGTTTAAGTAGAGGGAAGAACTGAATGTGTATTTGCAAAGGTGTTAGAGTGCAAGAGAATATTCCACATTTGATGAACATCTGGTAGTTTGACTTTCATAGGCACCTTAGCTCTGGGAAGGAAATGGGCTGGAAATGAGACTGAAGAGATAGGCATGGTAAAATTATAAAGAGCCGTAAATATGATTCTAAAGAATTTGAACTGTATCTTATATTTATGGTGAACTTAATGACTGACATTCAATAGGAGAATGTGTCCAATGCCATGTATTATTCAAATTCAGTCTGAAAGCAGAGTGGAATATAAGAGAAACATTAGATCTTTGTGGAAACAGAAAGGCCAATTAAAAGGCAAAAGATATCATATAGATAAAAAAAAATTTTGAAGGGCCTGAGATATGGAAGTAGCTGAGAGAATGTGGCCAAGGGAGTAGACTTAGGAGATAATAAGGACATAGGGTTACCATAATTTGGCAATGAATTAGATTTGGAAGAAGCAGAGGTTGAAATAAAAGGAGGCTGTTATTTGTCAAGGTTTGTGGTTAACTCTATGATAGTGTATTTCACTGTAATGGAAAATATTGAAAAAAAGGAAGCATAAGAGCAAAGTTGAGAAGTATTGTTTTGTAAATGGTGAGTTGAGAGTAGCTTAGGATATCCAGGGCATCTGACTGTGCTCAGACTCAAGTAGAGTTGGAACAGTTCCCTTGATGTATCCAGGGGAAGTGATGAGCACATGCTATATGATTGAGTTGGACAAAGTTCTTCTTCCCACTATTTACGAATTTCTATCCCTTGTTTGCATAAAAGAAGAGGGCTTCCCTTCCTAAAAAGGACTGGGAAACCCAACTTCTGCCTTGTGTTCCAAGTGAGTAGACCAGGATAGATGAGTCCAAGAGCAGGGCTGAGCAATGAGATTCCTGCAAAACATTTCCTCATTTGGAGGTGATGGAACTAGTCGGGTGAACTAGTATACAATGGATAAAGATAAAAAGACAACATTGGTTGTAGCCTGTAATATCATTGATATGAATCATGAACTTATACGTGGCACATGAATCAATACATGGAATAAATTAAACTATACACAGAATAAAATTGCATAGATCTACACACACACACATATATACACAAAAACATGAATGCAGATTTTTAAATGTTGGAAACTGAATAGGTCTAAAGCCTGTTAATGGTAATGTTCCAATGTCAATTTCTTGATTTTGATGTTGTACTACATCTGTGTGAAGTGTCACCATTGGGAGAAACTGGATGAAGGATATATGAGACTCTTTAAACTATTTTTGTAACTTTCTTTAACTCTACAATTATTTCAAAGAAAAAAACCAGCCTGAGCTAATTTTGCTGTCTGCTGAACAAAACAAAAGAGGTTATCCTTATTTCAGATATATGAGTTTTGAGATGGTCATTATTTACGCCATTTCCAGTCACATTTGAAGAAGTTAAGAGGGAAGCAATCTACCTAATAATAAGGCTACTTTAATTTCTTTATATAATCTTAGTACATCTGTTGTATAAACTTAAGAAAGTCACTTAATCTTTCTGTTCCTTATCCTCCATAAGTAATGGAAATAATGGTTGCTAATGGTTGTAAAGAGGACAAAATGAGTTAGCATAACAAAACATTTGGACCATGTTTCTAGAAGGTATTATCTTTATGATCAGTGTTTGCTAGTAGTTTCTAGCAAAATACCTTGCACATATTAAAAGAATATTTCCAAGGGCTTCCTTGGTGGCACAGTGGTTGAGGATCCGCCTGCCGATGCAGGGGACATGGGTTCGTGCCCCAGTCCGGGAAGATCCCACATGCCGCGGAGCGGCTGGGCTCGTGAGCCATGGCCGCTGAGCCTGTGCGTCCGGAGCCTGTGCTCCACAACAGGAGAGGCCACAACAGTGAGAGGCCCGCGTACGGCAAAAAAAAAAAAAAAAAAAAGAATATTTCCAATTACATTTATGGCAACTATTTTTTAAAATCATATCATTTAACTGCTTACTTCAGTAGGCAGTACTAAGAAAAAATGTTTTAGTTATTTTGTTGACATTAAAGCTCTTAATGTTTCTAAATTAATAGACATTCTTAGAATCACAGATCTCAAGGGTCCATCACAGAGAGCAATTTAATGAAGACAGTGTACTGCAGCAATCCCTTAAGTATTTATTAGATAGTGATTCATCTATGTTTTGTGAAGGAGGTCTAATTTACCAAGAAGACATTGACCTTGCAGGAATGAATAGGATTTGACCAACTCATACTGTTTTTAATTGATTCATCTTTTCCTAAAGTATACACATGGAAAAACAATATTTGATTTATGATATTATTAACCAGTCAATAAGTAAAAGGATGAAAAACATAGTTAACAAAGTTTGAGTTAAAGAAGAGGAGGAGGACGAGGAAGTGGCAGTGGATATAGAAGTGGAAGAGGAAGGGGAAAGGTGCAGGAAGGAGAAAAAAGAAGGATGGCATTCATGATTGACTTAACAGAAGGAAACGTGTTCTAAAGCACAACTGGCCAACCTGACCAGCATTCACAAAACATAATAAAAAAATAATTGTGAAATTTCTTTTGAAAATATTTGTACTTAATTCAAAATTAAGCAGACACATGATTTTATTACTTATTAATTCTATATAATCATTTCTATATTGATAATTTTAGTAAAAAGAAAAGTCCTTACCCCTGTTCACACTTATTTTAAAGTTCTACACATTACATTCTCAAGTGGACTGGAAGAGTGACCTTTCATCATCTATAATTTTTTCTCCCTACTATACTTTTGGTATCTCCTGAAAAAATTTCAGTCATTAATTTGTGTTTAGTTTCCAACAATTCTTTACAGCAGTGCCATACTGTCTTGATTACTGTGATAATAACTCTTGAAATCAGGTAATGCTCTTGCCACATTGTCCTTATTTTTCTCATTGTATTAACTATTATAAATTTGATGCATTTCCATATGAATTTTAAAATCACTTTCACAGTTTCTATATTTAAAAAAGTCTGCTGCAGTTTTATCTGGATTGCATTGAATCTATAGATCAATTTGGAGAAAATTAACATCTTAACTGTATATGTCTTCCAACCCATTAATGAGGTGTTCTTCTCCATTTATTAAGATCTACTTTAATTTCTATGTAATCGTTCTTAGTTTTTAGTGCACAGGTCTTACATATCTTCTGTCAGATTTACCCTAATTATTTCATGTTTGGGGCTATTGTAAATGATATTTAAATTTTTTTCAATTTATAGTTGTTTGTTTTTCATATAGAAATACAGTCATTAAACCCTGCATCCATTAGCAATTACCCTCACTTCCCCACTAACCTACTCTCTTTTCTCTATGTGTTTGCCTTCTTGACATTTCATATGAATAGACTCATAAAACTTGCAACCTTTTGTCTGTCGCTTCTTTCACTTAGCATGATGCTTTTCAAGGTTCACACAAGTGGTCCTGTATCAACACCTCATTCATTTTTATGGCTAAATGATATTCTATTATTTGGACACATCAAATTTTGTTTATACATTCATCCACTGATGAAGATTTTGGTTGTTTTCACTTTGGGCTGCTATGAAACTTATGAATTTTCATGTAAACATGTCTTTAATTCTCTTGGATATATAACTAGGAGAGAAATTGCTAAGTCATATAATAACTCTTCATTGAGGAACTGCTGAACTGTTTTCCAAAGTGGCTGCATCATTTTAATTCTGACCAGCAATGTATGAGGGTTTTATTTTATCCACAGTCTCACTAACACTTGTCATCATCTTTTTGGTACGCGGGCCTCTCACTGCTGTGGCCTCTCCCGTTGCAGAGCACAGGCTCCGGACGCACAGGCTCCGCGGCCATGGCTCACGGGCCCAGCCACTCTGCGGCACGCGGGATCTTCCCAGACCGGGGCACGAACCCGTGTCCCCTGCATCGGCAGGCGGACTCTCAACCACTGCGCCACCAGGGAAGCCCCATCATCACTTTTTGATTATAGCCACCTTAGTGGGTATGAAGTAGTATATCATTGTAGTTTTTATTTACATTTCCCTAATGAATAACACTCTTGAGCATCTTTTCATGAGCTTACTTGCCATTTGCATATTTTCTTTGGAGAAATATCTATTCAAATCCTTTGCTCATTTATTAATTATATTTATTTGTGTTTTTAATGTTGAGTTATTATAGTTGTTTATACATTTTGGATACTAAGCCTTTATGAGATATATGATTTGAAAATATTTTCTCCAATTCTCTGGACTTTCTTTTCACTTTCTTGATACTAACCTTTGAGGCACATACATTTTTAATTTTGATGAAGTCAAATTTATTTATTTCTTTTGGATGTGTGTACTTTAGGTGTCATGTCTAAGAAACCACTGCCAAATTCAAGTTCACAAAAATTTACATCTATATTTTCCTTAAAAAGTTTTATAGTTTTAGATTTTACATCTAGGTCTTTAAGGGCATTTTGAACTAATTTTTGCATATGGTGTGAGGTAAATTTTCAACTTCATTATTTTGCACATAGATATCTAGTGGTCCCAGCACCATTCCTTGAAAAGAATATTCTTTCCCAATTGAAATGATCTTGGCACTCTTATCAAAAATCAATTGATGATAAATATAGTAACTTATTCCTGGAATTTCCATATGATTCTATTGATCTGTATATCTATCATTGACTCACCACCACACTGTCTTGACTAGTGCAGCTTTGTAGTAAGTTTTGAAATTGGAAAGTATGAGTCTTACAATTTTGTTCTTTATTTTCAAGATTGTTTTGGTTGTTCTGGGTCCCTTGCATTTCCATATGAATTGTAAAATGTCAGTTTCTACAACAACAACAAAAAAAACTTAGATGGAATTTTGATAGAAATCGGGTGGAATCTGTAGAACAACTTGGGAAATACTGCTGTATCTTAACAATATTAATTTTTCCCATCTGTGAACATGTGATTTCTTTCTATTTATTTAGGTCTTCTTTAATTACTTTTATTGACATTTTGTAGTTTTTACTGTACAAGTCTTAAATCTCTCTTGCTAAATATATTCCTAAACATTTTATTCCTTTTTGATGCTGTTATAAGTGGAATTGATTTCTTAATTTTACTTTTTTAGATTATTTTTAGATTATTTTTTAGATTAGATTATGCATTGCCAGTGTATAGAGATACAGTTGATTTTTGTATATTGATCTTGTGTCCTGCAACCTTACTGAATTTGTTTGTAAGCTCTAATGATTTAGATGTGCATGTGTGTGTGTACATGTTCCTCAGGATTCTATATAGGCAAGTTAATGTCATCTGCAAATAGAGACAGTTTTACTTCTTCCTTTCTTATTTGGATGTCTTTTATTTCTTTTTATTGCCTAATTGCCTTGGCTAGGACTTCCAGTACAAAGTTGTATGGAAGTGGCTAGAGAAGTTATCTTTGATTTGCTTTTGATCTTAGAAGAAAAGTTTTCATTCTTTTACCATTCGATGTGTTGTCAGTCGTGGATATTTTGTAGATGTCCTTTTTCAGATTGAGAAGGTGCCTTATCCCTAGTGTGTTATCATGAAAGTGTGTTGGATTTTGCCAAGTGCTGTTTCTGCATCTACTGAGATGATCCATGGGTTGTCCTTTACTCTGTTGATATGCTGTAATAGCAATACATTGATTTTCCTGTGTTGAATGTATAATTAGTCTTGTATCCTACAACATTGCTAGATACACTTGTCAGTCTTAGTAACTATTTTTTTAGACTTTCTATAAAAAGGTTTAGTCATCTGTGAATAAAGGAAGTTATACTTCATCTTTTCAATCTAGAAGTTTTAAAAAAAATTCATTTGACTTGCTTTATTGCATGGCTGTCAACACTATTGCATTGTGTTGACAGTGGATATCTCTGCCTTATTCATGCATTAGGAAGAAGCATTCAATCTGTAAGCATTAAGTGTGATGTAAGTTTTAGGTATAGATGCTCTTTATCAAGTTGAATGAATTACTTTTACTTATAGTTTGCAGAGACAATTCTTTAAAATCGGGAATGAACGCTGAATTCTGTCAGATAATACGTTCTATATCCATGAAGATGATCATATGACCTTTATTTTTTAATTTAATATGATGAATTATATTGATTGATCTTCAAGTATTTACATTCCTGAGGTAAACCCTACTGAATAATTATGTTACCATTTTTATTTAATGTTGGATTTGATTTGTTAAATTTTTGTTGAAAAATTTTACACTTATACACATGATAGATACTCATCTATAGTTTACTTTTCTTGTAATGTCTTTATTTGTTTTTGGTATCAAGATAATGCTGACTTCATAGAATAAGCTGTGAAAAAGTAGTCCTCCCTTTTCAATTTTCTGGAAGAACTTATGTAAAATTTGGTATTATTTCTCCCTTAAGATTTGTTTGAATTCACCAATAAAGCCATGTGGTCTGGTGGTTTCATTACAGAAAACTTTTTAACTATAAATTCAGTTTTTTAAAAACGATCTATAGAACTATTGACATTATCTTGGTTTTTCTTTAGAGAGTTTCAGTTCATCTCTTTCAAGGAATTTGTCCATTTAACCTAAGTTGTTAAATTTATTGGCTAAATTTGCTTTATTCCATTATTATATGTAGAATGTCTATGGATGCCAGACTTCTGATTCCTTATACTGGAAATTTGTGCCTTCTTTCTTCTTTCCTAATCAGTCTAGCTAGAGATTAATCAATTTTACTAATCTTTTCAAAAAATGAGTTTTTGGTTTCAATGATTTCTCTATTTTTTCTGTTTTCTGTTTTATTGATTTCCACTCTGATATTTATCATTTCTATGCTTTTGCTTATGTTGGATTCAATGAGCTCTCCTTTTCCTAGTTTTTTTGTTTATTTTTTAGTTTGTATTTTGGGTTTTGTTTTTGAAGCTGACATCATTGATTTCAGAACTTTCTTCCTTTGAACAAATGATTTCATTTTCACTCAGCTCAAATTATTTTCTAATTTCTCTTTTTATATCTTACTTGATCTATGGGTTATTTAGAAGTGTGGTATTTGGTTTTCATAAATGTGGAGATTTTTCGGATAGTTTTTTGTTATTTTTAATTTAATATCTTTATTATTAGAGAACATACTTTGTACTACTTAAGTCTTTTTAAAAGACTTATTATTTAGTGCATTTGTTAAAATCACTGGCTTTGAACAATTATTTAGTGATTTTCTTTCATGAAGTTTTCTTCATATTTTTTAATGTTGAGCCATTATTTCATTATTTCTTCAAGTAATCTTCCTCCACCTCACCTGAGTCTCTGCAGAATAACCTTTCCCACATTTCACTGATGCTGTGTTCAGTTTGTCTTTTTAGTAGTTGTGTTTCATTTTGAATAGTTTTTACTGTTATGTATTCAAATTCACTAAAATTTTATTTTGCTGTATATAATCCTCCTTTAATTCCATCCACAGCATTTTCACCTTAAATACTGAAATTTTCATCTGCAGAGGTTTAATTTAAAAAAAATTAATAGGCTTTATTTTAGAGCAGTTTTAGGTTCACAGAAAAATTGAGGGGAAAGTACAGAGTCCTCATATACTTCTCCTCCACACCCAATGTTGCCTCCTTCACCATCGAATTCCACATCACTGTGGTACATCTGTTACAACTGATGAACCAACACTGACACACCATTACCAACCAAAGCCCATGGTTTACATTCCAGCTAACACAGTGCTGTCCATTCTGTGGGTTTGGACAAATGTAGAATGACACGTAGCCACCACTGTAGAATTATATAGAATAGTTTCACTGTCCTAAAAATCCTCTGTTCTCAGCCTATTTATCCCTCTCTCCCCCTACACCTCTGACAGTCATTTGAAAGAAAATAAAATTTTCTTTTCTGAAAAATTCTTCAGATTATCATATTCAGCAAGAAAACTCAGATCTTATCAGTTCGCAATAGTAATTCTATATGTGTACTACTACTTTCTGAAAATACAGCTTTGGAAAATAGGCAGATAGCAACACATCCCTGTAGCTAGCATAATATAAGACATATCCTTATTTTCTGCAGTAAGTATCCCTTTAAAAAACAGAACATTGAAGCTATTCACTATATGTCAGTTTAAATATGATTGAAAAACTTGAGGTATCATTACTACAAATGAATATGAAATAAATTGAAAAAAATTACAGTTGATTTGTTATAAAGTACTATCAGTGTGACATTAGGGCCTAAGGTGAACTAACATAATTGATGACAGTCAACATTTATACATACTTATGTAATGATGTTTATGTGACTGTTTATGCAGCTCAATAGCATGCTACTAAGTTTCAGAAGGGGCTTTCCCATGGAGTCAGATGTAAAATCTACAGCTTCTGGGTGCTACATTCTTTCTACAACATTCCTATATTGACTATATTTCATTGTAAAGTGATTAATTAACTCTAAGATTCTCCTGAATCAGTTAGTCTTTCTCACTCTCCATTTCATATCTTTTCAAATATTGGTAATTCTCACTAACATTTCCTTACTTCCCCTTTAGTCTAGAGAATTCAGTTATCACTTTTACCAGAGAATCTTGCCTCTTCTGGTCCCAAACCCCACACCAGTTTATCAACGATGCTTCTCCTGTATGTCTCCATAGCCCCTTGGGCATATCCCACTCATAACACTTAATACACTAGATTGTGCTCACTTGTTCATATATCCGTTTCTCTTACTAGAGCAGGAGCTTTTCGAGATCAGGGACAATTACTCCTTTCTAATATATGCCCTCTGGAATATTCCCTTTGATACACACAGCTTCTCTATTTTTAGGTAATTGTTATCAGTCAAGGTGTAGTCATTAAATAAATACTTTGAATATAATATATACACTAGATGTGACTAAGTATGTGTATGTGTGTGTGTGTACACTGAGTGTAGGTGAGACTAATAATAAATCTCAAAAAACTCCCCAAAGCTCATACAACTCAATAACAAAAAATATATAATAATAAACAAACAAATCGAAAAATGGGCAGAAAACCTAAATAGACATTTCTCCAAAGAAGGCATACAGATGGTCAACAGGCACATGAAGAGATGCTCAACATCCCTAATTAACAGAGAAATGCAAATCAAAACTACAATGAGGTATCACCTCACACCAGTCAGAATGGCCATCATCAAAAAATCTACAAACAGTAAATGCTGGAGAGGGTGAGGAGAAAAGGGGACCCTCCTACACTGTTGAAGGGAATGTAAATTGGTGCAGGCACTGTGGAGAACAGTATGGAGGTTCCTCAAAAAATTAAAAATAGAGTTACCACATGAAACAGCAATCCCAATCCTGGGCATATACCTGGAGAAAACTCTAATTTGAAAAGATACATGTGCCCTGATGTTCATAGCAGCACTATTACAATACCTAAGACATGGAAGCAACTTAAATATTGATCTACAGATGAACTGATAAAGAAGATGTGTTATTTATATATATATATAATGGAATATTACTCAGCCATAAAAAGAATGAAATAATGCCATTTGCAGCAACATGGATGGACCGATAGATTATCATACTAAGTAAAGTAAATCAAACACAGAAGGACAAATATAATATGATACAATTTTTATGTGGAATCTAAAAAAATGATACAAATGAACTTATTTACAAAACAGAAACAGACTCACAGACATAGAAAACAAACTTATGTTAACAAAAGGGAAAGGGAGGGAGGAGGGATAAATTAGGAGTTTGGGATTAGCAGATACAAACTACTATATATAAAATAGATAAACAACAAGGTCCTACTGCATAGCACAGGGAAGTATATTTAATATCTTGTAATTAAACTATAGTGGAAAAGAAAAAAAAAACTCCCCCAAAATATTTAAGGTAAAATGCCAATTTAATTGACCCATGCAAAACCACAAACTATAAAAAATGCAAATATATAGAAAATCTTACATCAACACAGAACCAAAAGTAAGCATGTAATCATCATCCCATAACTATTAAGGAAAATTTAACTTGTGTTGCAAAATTTACCACATTAAGAAAGATATCAAAGTCCAGTTCAAAACTTGAGAAATGCATGCCACATAGCTAAAGGAATCTGAGTAGGTACTTACATTTTGTGTCCATTAAAAGAATATTTATAGCTGCACTATATACAACAGCCTTAAATTAGAACAATCCATATGACAACCAGCAGTATGATGGATAAAAAGTGGTATTTAAATAATGGTATGAATTAAATTACTGCTACACATAATGACATGAGTCATTTCAAAAAATAATGTTGAATAAAAGAAGTCATGAACACAAAAATGTGTAAATAATTTCATTTACATTTGCGAAAGCTGATTTCCTAACTTAGATGGGTTTTCTTTTTTTTTGGAAATTAGATAAGAAAATTTCTTTGCAAATGTGGTTTCCATTGTATTGCAGAGTTGAAAATTTCTGGTACAGGAGGTAGAAAACAGCCAAAGACAAATGTCACTTACTTGAAAACTTTACTTAGTTGTGCCTGAAGTATTCCCCCACATGCAGTCAATCTTAAGCAGGATAGCATTCTTATACTATCCTATATCTTATACTGTTTTGACCATTTACTGTTTTGACATTATTTTTATTAAAAATACTTTCTTGAAGGAAAATATTTTTTTCCTAGAAGTAATTTCTACTCTATGTGTTTCTTAATCTAAATACAAATGTTTGACAATTAATTCAACATATTTTTGATATGTAGACTTCTTCAGATCCATGTTATTTCTATAAATGAAATCATGAACCATTTTATATTACCACATAGCAAGCTTTTGTTTTATTGTTTAACATTTTAGAAATTTGTTTATAACTTCATTTTATGGTTAATTAAGAATATGAGATATACATAACATATAAAGATAGGCAATTTATTGTTAATACCCTGTCATATTTTACCACTTCCATAATGAGATATAATAAATAATTGCCTGTTATGTCAGGGATACCAAAAAAAGTTATCAATTTATTTCTCTGAACACATACAATAATATGACACTAAGTGGTCTCATTGGCCTTTGTTTTAGTAATAATGTTTCTGAAACAGTTTTAGAAGAACTTAAAACTATGCATGTTTTACAATAACAATGCCTTATGAAAAAGTAATTCTTATGAGGTATACTCTTAAAGTTCTTGCTCTGCTTGGTGATTCTGCTATGGCTATTCACTTAAGATGTTTCCTGAGCTCTTTAATATGTTTTCTTATGACACAGAAATCAAAATAAAAATACATGTTGCCATAATAGCATATGGCAAGACATTTTTTTTTTTTTTTTTTTTTTGCCGTACGCGGGGCTCTCACTGTCGTGGCCTCTCCCGTTGCGGAGCACAGGCTCCGGACGCACAGGCTCAGCGGCCATGGCTCACGGGCCCAGCCACTCCGCGGCATGTGGGATCTTCCCAGACCGGGGCACGAACCCATGTCCCCTGCATCAGCAGGCGGACTCTCAACCACTGCGCCACCAGGGAAGCCCGGCGAGACATTTTTGCCAGGCAGTTTGAACCATTTCTAAATGCCATTATGTGGTTAAGCAGTGAGGCACAACAGGTTATACTAAAATTGTGAAGTTCTATAACAGGTGTGGAAGTTGCTTCTCAGCATCACACCCAGGCGTATCTTTGAGATTTTACATGACAATTTCACAGGGTTATTAAAAAAAATAAATGAAGTCATTAAAAAACATTTTTCTTAGGTAAATTTTAAAGCTTTCAATCACCCCGTGTGCAGTCATTAAAGTCTAATGTCTTTTCCTGGGAAAATATTTCATATAGATTTTTTAGCTTCTTTTACTGGTAACTCAAAATTTGTTAAATTTGACTTATTTAAATTTTGTCCCTATCTTGAAAAATAATGGAAGCAATTACCTTCAACTCAGTTTCCAAGGTGACAGTTTATCAATCACAGTGATAAGTGCTAGGGCTTCTTCATAACTTACTTGACTCCCTGACTTTTCCATCTTTCCTCAACCCTCAGATTGCCTCGAATGATTTGTGGAATCTTCTATCTCAGATGAGAGTGAGAATGCCCTCGCCAGGGAGTGACTGGAGGTTTAGGAAACAGAGGAGTATTCTTGTGGTAAGAGAGCCCAAGGGTATGCAAAATTGAGGACGTTAGTCCGTCTGTTCAGTTATTATATATAAGAGCACCGGAATCAAATATTTTAATTTACTCTTTGGTTACACAAAGTAACTCATAAGGTTATTGCTTATTTATGAAATGGCAAGAAGCTATGTCCAGATTCATAAAGTTTTTCTAAATCAACTAGAAGTTAGAGCAACAAAAGCTCTTGGATTGATTCCAGGAGTCCTCGTGGATACCAAAACCCTCAGATGCTCAAATCCCTTGTCTAAAATGGCATAGTGCAGTGAATAAAGTGGGCTCTCCATATCTGCAGATGTCAAACTCGCAGATAGGGAAGGCTAACTGTATTTGTTCCTGGAGAAACGGACCTTGAGGCAAGTGTATTCAAGGACAGAGAGATTATTTAAAAGGGCAAAGGGCAATGGTAGGAGAGATTTGAAACAGACAAGGAAATTCAGCCAACAAAGTGTGTGCTATCAAGCCAGTACCACAGTAGTCAAATGGAGCTTAACTCCATGGTGAAACTCTTGGAAACAATCTAAAACACACACGTTAGAATTATCCCGAACCAAAGTAAGGGAGCTGGAGATTAATATAGCAACTCTAGAGAGCACTGGGTGATGCTACTGGAGTGAGGAAATGTGTATTAATTCCACAGCACTTCCAGACTCCCAAGAGCATGTGAGCTGAGTGACCTTCCATAACTGGAGAAACAAAGCACTAAGGCACAAAGACACAGACAGTGGCAGTTGAAAGTTCAGTGGAGCATAAGGCAAAGTCCAAGGAGTGTGAATGGGCATCTCCTGTATCTATTAAATCCACAAAACACTGCAATATTTCTGCTAAGTACATTACATTTCCAGGTTTTCTATTATTTACAATTGGATAATCATGTTCTCTACAGTTTCACTAAGAAACTGAAAATGTTCATCAGTAAAGGTTAGAAGACAGAACATAAATCTTCATGTAAAAGGAATAGATATACTTATAACCCTCTTTGTTCACTGTTGTTATAATCTATGCATTCTCCAGTGCATCCTTTCATGACTTCATACAAATTATGGGGTCCACTTCCATTTAAATGATGAAGACCCTTAAATTCAACCACATCCTGGATATCTCTCTTGAGCTGGAAGCATTTGTCCAACTATTTTTTGTAGTTCTCATTTTAAGTAATAATGTTCTAATAAATTAGCTAGTATTGATCAGGTATGTACTTTGTGCTAAGTATTATATTATGCAATTAGCTTTGCTATGGATTATCTTAATCTTCAAAGCAACGTTAGAAGCAGATACTGTTTCTATTAGAATTTAAAACATGGGGAAATAGGCTTTGAGAATTTAATTAGCTTTGACATTAGCTAGTGGGTGGTAGATTATGAATTTAAATCAGCATTCTGATTCTGAAGCCCCTGCATCAAAGTTTAACTAGGGAGATAGAACCAGTAGGTAATGTATAAGAGATTTATTGCTTGTGCTAGCTGGACAAGTATGAAATTTGTCAGGCAGGCTGTCCAGAAGCAGGCTATAATTCTTGGTCATGAGCTGAAGCTGTTGTCCACAGGTGGAATTTAACTTCAGAAAAACTTCAACTTTTTTCATAAGGCATTCACCTGATTATATAAGGCCCACAAAGATTTTGTTCAATAATCTCCCTTATTTAAAGTCAACTGATTATGGAACTCCCTCTGGCAAGAGCACCAGAATCACAACTAACTACTGAACAATCATTGACAGGAAGACACTGGAACACACCAAAAAAATATTCCACATCCAAAGACAAAGCACAAGCTTCAATGAGACGGACTTCAACAGGACTGGGGGAAACAGAGACTCCACTCTTGGAGGGCACACACAAAGTAGTGTGCACATCAGGACACAGGGGAAGGAGCAGTGACCTCACAGGAGACTGAACCAGACCTATCTGCTAGCATTGGAGGGTCTCCTGCAGAGGCGGGGGATGGCTGTGGCACACCACCGGAAAAAGGACACTGGCAGCAGAAGTTCTGGGAAATATTCATTGGTGTGAGCCCTCCCAGAGTCCACCATTAGCCCCACTAAAGAGCCTGTAGGCGACCAGTGCTGGGTCGTCTCAGGCCAAACAACCAACAGGGAGGGAACTCAGCCCCACCCATCATCAGGCAAGCAGATTAAAGTTTTACTGAGCTCAGTGCAGCAGAGCAACACTCAGCTATACCCACCACCAGTCCCTCCCATCAGGAAGCTTGCACAAGCCTCTTAGATAGCCTCACAGACCAGAGGGCAGACAGCAGAAGCAAGAAGAGCTACAATCCTGCAGCCCGTGGAATGAAAAACACATTCACAGAAAGGTACACAAAATGAAAAGGCAGAGGTCTATGAACCAGATGACAGAAAAAGATAAAACCCCAGAAAAACAACTACATGAAGTGGAGATAGGCAACCTTCCAGAAAAAGAATTCAGAATAATGATAGTGAAGATGATCCAGGACCTCAGAAAAAGTATGAAGGCAAAGATCGAGAACATGAAAGAAATGATTAACAAAGACATGACAGAATTAAAGAACAAACACCTAGAAGAATTAAAGAGCAAACAAACAGAGATGAACAATACAATAACTAAAATGAAAAATACACTTGAAGGAATCAATAACAGAATAACTGAGGCAGAAGAACGGATAAGTGACCTGGAAGACAGAATGCTGGAATTCACTGCTGTGGAACAGAATAAAGAAAAGAGAATGAAAAGAAATGAAGACAGCCTAAGAGAATTCTGGGACAACAATAAACACGCCATCATTCTCATTATAGCAGTCCCAGAGAAGAAGAGAGAGAGGAAGGAGCCCAGAAAATATTTGAAGAGATTATAGTCGAAAACTTCCCTAACATGGGAAGGGAAATAGCCACCCAAGTCCAGGAAGTGCAGAGTCCCAGGCAGGATAAAACCAAGGAGAAACATGCCAAGACAAACAGTAATCAAACTGACAAAAATTAAAGACAAAGAAAAGTTACTGAAAGCAAGAAGGGAAAAATGACAAATAACATACAAGGGAACTCCCATAAGGTTAACAGATGATTTCTCAGCACAAACTCTACAAACCAGAAGAGAGTGGCACAATATATATAAAGTGATGAAAGGGAAGAAGCTACAGCCAAGATTACTCTACCTGGCAAAGATCACATTCAGATTCGACAGAGAAATCAAGCTTTACAGACAAGCAGAAACTAAGAGAATTCAGCACCACCAAACCAGCTCTACAACAAATGCTAAAGTAACTTCTCTAAATGGGAAACAAAAGAGAAGAACAGGACCTACAAAAAACAAACCCAAAACAATTAAGAAAACTGTAATAGGAACATACATATCAATAAATACCTTAAATGTGAATGGATTAAATGCTCCAACCAAAGGACACAGACTTACTGCATGGATACAAAAACAAGACCCATATATATGCTGTCCATACACTTCAGACTTAGGGACACATACGGACTGAAAGTGCAGGGATGGAAAAAGATATTCCATGCAAATGGAAATCAAAAGAAAGCAGGAGTAGCAATATTCATATCAGATAAAATAGACTTTAAAATAAAGCATGTCACAAGAGACAAGGAAAGAAACTACATAATGATCAAGGGATCAATCTACAAATAAGACATAACAATTATAATTATATATGAACCCAACATAGGAACACCTCAATACATAAGGCAAATGCTAACAGCTATAAAAGAGGAAATCAATAGTAACACAATAACAGTGGAGGACTTTAACACCTCACTTACACCTATGGACAGATCATCCAGAAAGAAAATTAATAAGAAAACACAAGCTTTAAATGACACAATACACCAGATAGATTTAACTGATATTTATAGGACATTCCATAAAAAATCAGCAGATTACACTTTCTTCTCAAGTGCACACAGCACATTCTCCAGGATAGATCACATCCTGGGTCACAAATCAAACCTCAGTAAATTTTAAGAAAATGGAAATCGTATCAAGCATCTTTCCCGACCACAACGTTATGAGATTAGAAAACAATTACAGTGAAAAAAACATAAAAAACACAAACACATGGAGGCTAAACAATATGTTACTAAATAACCAAGAGGTCACTGAAGAAATCAAAGACGAAATAAAAAAATACCTAGAGACATATGACAATGAAAACACGGTGATCCAAAACCTATGGGATGCAGCAACAGCAGTTCTAAGAGAGAAGTTTATAGCAATACAATCCTACCTTAAGAAACAAGAAAATTTCAAATAAACAAACAATCTAACCTTACACCTAAAGGAACTAGAAAAGAAGAATAAACAAAACCCAAAGTTAGTAGAAGGAAAGAGATTATAAAGATCAGAGCAGAAATAAATGAAATAGCAACAAAGAAAACAATAGTAAAGTTCAGTAAAACTAAAAGCTGGTTCTTTGAGAAGATAAAAAGAATTAATAAACCATTAGCCAGACTCATCAAGAAAAAGAGGGAGAGGACTCAAATCAATAAAATTAGAAATGAAAAAAGAGAAGTTACAACGGACACCACAGAAATACAAAGCATCATCAGAGACTACTACAAGCAAGCCTATGCCAATACAATGGAAAACCTGGAAGAAATGGACAAGTGTTTAGAAAGGTATAACCTTCCAACACTGAACCAGGAAGAAATAGAAAATATAAACAGACCAATCACAAGTAATGAAATTGAAACTGTGATTAAAAATCTTCCAACAAACAAAAGTGCAGGGCCAGATGACTTCACAGGTGAATGCTATCAAACATTTAGAGAAGAGCTAACACCCATCCTTCTCAAACTCTTCCAAAAAAATTGCAGAGGAAGGAACACTCCCTAACTCATTCTACAAGACCACCATCATCCTGATACCAAAACCAGACAGAGATACTACAAAAAAAGAAATTTACAGACCAATATCACTGATGAACATACATGAAAAAAATCCTCAAACAAATAATAGCAAAAAATCCAACAACACACTAAAAGGATCATACACCATGATCAAGTGGGATTTATCCCACGGATGCAAGGATTCTTCAATATATGCAAATCAATCAATGTGATATACCATATCAATAAACTGAAGAATAAAAAGCATATGATCATCTCAATAGATGCAGAAAAAGCTTTTGACAAAATTCAACACCCATTTATGATTAAAAATCTCCAGAAAGTAGGTATAGAGGGAATTTACCTCAGCATAATAAAGACCATATATGAAAAACCCACAGCCAACACTGTTCTCAATGGTGAAAAACTGAAATCATTTCCACTAAGATCAGGAAAAAGACAAGGTTGCCCACTCTCACCACTAATATTCTACATAGTTTTCGAAGTTCTAGCCACAGCAACCAGAGAAGAAAAAGAAATAAAAGGAATACAAATTGGAAAAGAATAAGTAAAACTGTTACTGTTTGCAGATGACATGATACTATACATAGAGAATCCTAAAGATGCTACCAGAAAACTACTAGAGCTAATCAATGAATTTGGTAAAGTTGCAGGATACAAAATTAATGCACAGAAATCTCTTGCATTCCTTGCATTCTCTTGCATTTCATAACAATGAAAGATCAGAAAGAGAAATTAAGGAAACAATCCCATTCACCACTGCAACAAAAAGAATAAAATACCTAGGAATTAAACCTACCTAAAAAGGTAAAATACCTGTACTTAGAAAACTATAAGACACCGATGAAAGAAATCAAAGATGACACAAACAGATAGATAGATATACCATGTTCTTGGATTGGAAGAATCAATTGTGAAAATGACTATACTACCCAAAGCAATCTACAGTTTCAATGCAATCCCTATCAAATTACCAAAGGCTATTTTTTACAGAAGTAGAAAAAATATCTTAAAATGTGTATGGAGACACAAAAGACCCCAAATAGCCAAAGCAATCTTGTGGGAAAAAAATGGAGTTGGAGGAATCAGACTCTGTGATTTCAAACTATACTACAAAGCTACCGTAATCAAGACAATATGGTACTGGCTCAAAAACAGAAATATAGATCAATGGAACAGCATAGAAAGCCCAGAGATAAACCCACGCACATATGGTCACCTTATCTTTGATAAAGGAGCCAAGGATATACAATGGAGAAAAGGCAGCCTCTTCAATAGTGGTGCTGGGAAAACTGGACAGCTACATATAAAAGAATGGAATTAGAGCACTCCCAACCACCATACACAAAAATAAACTCAAAATGGATTAAAGACCTAAATGTAAGCTCAGACACTATAAAACTCTTAGAGAAAAACACAGGAAGAACACTCTTTGACATAAACCACAGCAAGATTTTTTTTGACCCACCTCCTAGAGTAATGGATATAAAAACAAAAATAAAGAAATGGGACCTAATGAAACTTAAAAGCTTTTGCACAGCAAAGAAATTATAAACAAGATGAAAAGACAAGTCTCAGAATGGGAGAAAATATTTGCAAACGAATCAACGGACAAAGGATTAATCTCCAAAATATATGAACAGCTCATGCAGCTCAATATTAAAAAAACAAACCACCCATTCCAAAAATGGGCAGAAGACCTAAATAGACATTTCTCCATAGAAGACATACAGATGGCCAAGAGGCATATGAAAAGCTGCTCAACATCACTAACAGAGAAATGCAAATCAAAACTACAATGAGGTATCACCTCACACCAGTTAGAATGGACATCATCAGAAAATCTACAAACAACAAGAGCTTGAGAGGGTGTGAAGAAAGAGGAACCCTCTTGCACCATTGATAGGAATGTAAATTGATACAGCCTCTGTGGAGAACAGTATGGAGGTTCCTTAAAAAACTAAAAATAGAATTACGATATGACACGGCAATCCCACTACTGGGCATATACCCAGGGAAACCCATAATTCAAAAAGACACCTGCATCCCAATGTTCATTGCAGCAGTATTTATAATAGCCAGGTCATAGAAGTAACCTAAATGTCCATCGACAGACGAATGGATAAAGAAGATGTGGTGCATATATCCAATGGAGTATTACTCAGCCATAAAAAGGAACGAAATTGGGTCATTTGTAGAGACGTGGATGGATCTAGAGACTGTCATACAGAGTGAAGTAAGTCAGAAAGAGAAGAACAAATATCGTATATTAACACATATATGTGGAATCTAGAAAAATGGTACAGATGAACTGGGTTTCAAGGCAGAAATAGAGACACAGATGTAGAGAACAAATGTAGGGACAGCAAGGTGAGAAAGTGGGAGTGGGGTGTGGTGGTGGGATGAATCTGGAGATTGGGATTGATATATGTATATACACTAATATGGATAAAATAGACAACTAATAAGAACCTGCTGTAAAAAAAATAACTAAAAAAATTCAAAAAAAATAACTAAAATTTCAAAAAAAAATAAAGTCAACTGATTATGGACTCTAATCACATCTACAAAATACTCTCACAGCAACACCTATATTAGGTGTTTGATCAAATAACTAGAGCCTAGCCAAATAGACATATAAAACTAATTATCAACGTGCTAACCATTAAACTCTATCACTTCATCTGAGTAATCCACAACATCTCAAACTCAGCATGATTGAAATGTTTCCTAAAATAAATGCTCTTTTTCCTATCTAGATTTCCTACCAGCCTTATCTAGATTCTCCTATGGAAAAAAAAAAGACTTTGATTTCATCTACACATCTCTACATGAGTTTAAAAATCATTTTTATGTTCAGTACCTAGCTAATGAACACATATGAAGCACTCAATAAATGCCTGTAGAGTAAATAAATACAACTTTACCCAGCACACATCTGTTTGGTTCAAAAACTATAATATCTTTATAAATATATTTTTGCAATCTATATATTTAAATGATGTATCACTCTTTTCAACCATCCTTACACAGGCTTTATTTAAAAATAAAATTAGTTTTCCTTGTTTCTTTTTATGGGTATTTTAAATATTAAAATGTGAAACAAATATTAACATGTATCTACCATAGTGTGAAATTCTTTTCCAAATTAGCCACTGAGGTTTGCATTTACTGAGCTTCTATTTAGTATCAAGGACAAGATGATAGATTTAAATGAACGTATTTTGATAAAATTGATTCAATATTATAAGGCTTTCGTGAAGTCATTTTTATATTTCCTTTTATTTGTTAAATGTCCATTGAGCATTATAAAACAGATCCACAAGGTATAGAAATGATTATGAGATAAATTTTGTCATAAAGAAGTCAAGATTAGTTTTATATCGTCTAAGGAATCTTGTTGCATTTTACATGACAATTTTTAACCTATTATATATAGAGAAAAAATATGACAATTTAGGAAAGAAAAATGGATAGCGAGAAATATGTGTTTATACTGTAGTTTACAGGGAATGATTCCTTTGGTCAAACTGAACAGACATGGAATAGAAAATATCGTGCTATGAAAAACAACTGATCAAAAAGTTGAAAGTGTGAATGTTATGATACTATTATAATTTCACACACATACATACACACACACACAAATAAATCCCAGAATATTTTAAATTACAAAGAAATTTGTCAGTTCATATTTAAAACAAAAATCCTATCAAAGTAATGTGGGAATTACCAAACTATTTCTTCCTGAATAATGAATGATTTTAAATTTTAAATTTTAAAAATTAAAATTAATTAAAAAAACAAGGCAATTGAATGGTTACTGTCTATAAATTGTGTATTTTCAGCACAATTTATCTTAACTCATTGGGTAGAACCACAGTAATAGTGTGACACGATGAACCGAAGAGCTGATTCTGTGCAGTGGCTTGTTCCGAGTCCAGCAGGTTAAATGAAGAATAACTAAAACTCCAGAAGAGATCAGGAATTTAATGGTACCCACCATTACACTTTTTAAACATTTTGCTATTTGGAACTAACAGAAAAGAGAGACAATAGTTGAAATTGTTTTAATAACTCAAAAGAAAATGTGCTCCTCCCATATTTCGCTTTCTGAACAGGAACAAAAAACTTAAAATTAGAAATCAAGGAGAAGTTACCAGGATAAGGATTGCCTATAAATAGAACTTATAAACCAAAACATATTTTTCTCTCAGAAATTTTAGCAGTTTTAAAAAAATAGACATATCTTTGTACTCCTATACCCATTTTATTAATTAGTTTTGTAAAACTGTTTGTAGGAATTCAGAAGATATGCATAGGTGATACTGTCCACTTCTCTAGCTAATTGTTGATGTGGCTCTCTAGTCCCTTAATCTTGGTTAGTGAAGGAGTATCGAGTTCAATTTCCCCACTATGAAAGTCCCGATACAGTGTCAGTATTGCCTTTGCCCAAAGGATTTCACCAGCTACCATTTTCTTACTGTTCACTGCTCATAGCTCTAGAGTTTCAGTTTAAGTCATACTGTGGGGGTAGGGAGTCTCAGAGTAGTCTTTTATTCCTGAAAGTCTAGGTATAAAAAATGAGTAGAGTTGGCCCTCTGAATCTGTGCACTCCGCATCTGTGGATTCAACTAACCTTGGATCAAAAAAAAAAAAATTCCAGAATGTTCCAAAAATCAAAACTTGAATTTGCCTCCCACCAGTAACTATTTATTACTATTCACATTGTGTTCACAACTATTTACATAGCATTTACATTGTATTAGTTATTATAAATAACCTAGAGAGAATTCAAAGTATATGGGAGGATTTGTGTGATTATATGCAAATACTACACCATTTTACATGAGGGATTTCAGCATCCTCGGATTTTGATATCTGTAAGGACCTTGAAGCATTTCCCTGTGGATACCTAGGCATGACTGTAAATACTTTTTCAAGATTTAGTTGTTTTTCAGTGGGAAGACATTTTAGAAAATCTAATCTGCCATACAATTGGGGCAGAACATATTTTTAGGCTTTGAACTCTAAATATTTTACCTATATAAAACTTAATTAAAAATTATTAGACTAAAACAAAACAAATGTAACATGAATATTCAGCATGACTGATGTGAAAAACTGCCAACTATTTTTGACATCACAAACTAAGTTATTTGGGAGAATGAATGTGTTTATCAGGCACCAGGAAACACAAAAAGGAAACTAATATGTAAAAGTTAATACTCTCGACAGCATGACCACAGGGAACAGACCTCTTAGTTGATGCTAATTTTGTAGCATATAGAACTAAAAGGGGCTTCTATGATTTAAAAAGTTACAGTACGCATTCTTATTTGACCCTTTTCTGAAAGACATCATTATGAAAATTCTGAAAATGACATTAAAATTAAGATTCTAAAAGCATGAAGTCATGTTCTCATTTTATGTATTGCCTTTTCAGTTATTTTGTTATTACTTGTCAAAACATTCTTTATGTAATTGGTTGAATTGCCATGCATTGCCTGAGAGTTTTGAATTTAATTTTAAGACCTGAAACCCTAAAACTCCTAGAAGAAAACAGGTAATGTCACTGTAACTCACTCAATTGCTTAAACCAGGCATTGTAAACTATGACCCTTTACAAAACATGTTTGAGGACCTCTGGCTTAAACTAATCTTCAGTTTTCTCTCTCATTCATCTTATATGTTTAGTCAATTGCTAACTTCCATTGAAACTCCCAGTTATATAACATACGTCCATCAAATTTGTTTTTCCTCTATCCCCACGCCCACTATTGTTCCATAATTCCTCCTCTTGATTGCTGTAAACTTCCCTAAATGTTTTTTGGCTTCTATCCATTCTCTCCTATTCTTGATTCCAGGTGCTGCACTGATATTTCCAAATGCAAACAAAATTATGGCTGCTTAGAATCCTTCATTGCCTTTGCATTTACTAAATTATTTTATTTTCCATTGTTAAGTTACATGGCTCTTAGTATGATACCTAAGATCCTTCACAAACTGGCCCTCTGACACAATCTCTTTAGCTGCCCACTTCACCTATATCCACTCAACCTCTGTCGTTTTTCACCCTTACAGAACTATTTGGTGGAGCAAATGTTCTGTGATACATACTTTTCTTGACTTTGCACATGATGCTTTTTTTTTTGCCTACAACACAGTGAAGACATACAGAAAATGGCTAAGACATAAACTGAGAGAGAAAGACAAAGCTGAAAATAGAAATAAAGGAGGCCCATATTTATGTAGAAGACTAGACTAGAAAAATTATAGAAAATAAATAAAATACATCAATCCCAAGACAAAGAGAATAGGGAAAAAAATGGCAACAGATGAAAGATGAACACAATAACCTAACACATTGTTACTAGCTTATTTTCAGACTTAATGAAATCCCATCTCAAGAAAAATCCACTTAAAGAGAATTGAGGAGAAAAAAAAATTACTGACCATTTGCATCTGCTTATATCATCTTAACACTCAATGTTTTAATATGTTTCTTTGAATTTAGGCTTTCTCACATACTTGACAAATAAAAAATGGAGAATAGAAGAAAAAATATGCTTTGATTTATCTTTATTATCTCAATCCTATCCTTTTCTCAAGCCTTCTCTAGAGGTCAGCACAGAGTGGATCCTTATTAATTATTCCTGAAATTAACTGCTTTTTGCAGGGAAAGCAATGTCTGATTCTGATCTCGCTAGAATTTAGATGCTTCCACAGAACAATCACTGTATTTATACTGGCTCACATAAAGAGAGTCCTCCCAAAAATACCCATCAAGAGAACCGTTCCAATATTTCTTGACAATTTTCATTGTTCCGTCTCAGCTACATGTAAACCTTTATTAAATCATTTCACCTTTCAGAATAATTCCACACATTGATGGCAATTAGATTAGAAAAACACAAAGGTTTACTACTTTCAATGGACCTTTTATTTCTTGTAAAATATAGAAAAGCTTAGTGTCCTCACTTTGCAGTTTTTCAGGGTAAATGAGTATGGCAGGGACAAAGGCTTTAGATAATATTCCCTCCCATTTTCATCTTTTACAGAACTACATTTAGAGGAATGGCTTTTGGAGTTAATGTATTACTAAGTACTTTTATGATAAATTCTAAATGTGTTTATGCTGATTTGTACTCTAGCTTATAATTGTATTACATAGGCAACACTGCATTTTCTGGAAACTGCCTATAGCAAAGGCAATGGGCTATAAAAACACTAATGGAAGGATCAAGATATTAACTTTGAGGGGCATTTGTCACTAATATGCAAAACTGTGTGGTAGAAGAATAAATGTTTTCATTTTATTAATTGTTTGTTACACCCCTTCTTCTCAGTGGTTGCACTCAATTTAAAAAAACAATAGTTTCTATTGTGAATTTATGGGGCAGTTGAGAAACAAAACTCACAATTTCCAAATTTGTAGGTATAGGTGGAATCATAAATGTAGTTAACTAATATGTCAAAGTCTTTGTTTTGAAAGTCTCAAAAGAGAAAAAAAAATCTTAATATTAATAGTGAGATATTTTAAAGACTAATAAGATAACAAGAGATTAGATTTAGATTTTAATTAGATAACTTATCTCTAACTTGAGAGACAGGAGCATTGGAACTCTAGAAGGAGCAGTTACTACAAGTGTACAAGAAGTCAGGATGTAAAATATAAAGTGCAAGATAAAAAATTATGAGAACAATGAGAATTAGCAAAAATATTAAGAGGAAAAACAGAGTTTTAAGTAATCTTAGCCACACAGAACTTACAGGTTGTTTATTCTTGAGGGAAAAAAAAAGACAGGAAGAAAAGACAATTATGCAGTCACATTCAGTAAGTATTTAGTTTTAATGACATTTATCTTTTTTATTATAAATTTATTTTTATTATCCAAATGTTAAAACAAAGTTTAAACTTTAGTAAAGGGTGAATCTAACTAAATATATATTTAAAATACACTATTTCTTTAAGAAAGATAAGCAAATGTGGTTTTTAAAAGTAATTAGTTGGAGTTCCCTGGTGGTCTAGTG
Organism: Hyperoodon ampullatus; assembly: GCF_949752795.1. NCBI lineage: Eukaryota > Metazoa > Chordata > Mammalia > Artiodactyla > Ziphiidae > Hyperoodon > Hyperoodon ampullatus. The sequence goes on along the minus strand of NC_136925.1, from coordinate 49,243,052 downwards.
GTCAGGGTTTGGCTCTTTCACTGCTGTAGCCTGGGTTCAATCCCTGGCTGGGGAACTGACATCATGCAAGCCACAAGGTGTGGCCAAAAAAAAAAAATAATAATAGTAAAGGTATATATCCTAATACTTTATTATATTTAATGAGAAGACTATCTGGAGATGCATATGAAAATGATGAGCTGAATATAACATTTTAATGTTTCACACACTGAAGTGTTCAGGTTCCTTGGCATATAATACTGAAAACACAGTTTAAGAAACTATAGGACCTAAAGTTGTACATTCCAGTGAAATAAAGTTTACTTTTCAATTTTGCCTGATTTACCATTGAATCACTAAGCTGGAGATGGTAAAGTTCTAAACATTCATTCTCTCTTTCTTCCAAGCCAGTCTTTAGGAGTTAGGTGTAGCCTAACTTTCTTGAGTGTTATTGAAAACAAATGTACGTTAAGTGGAGAGATATGCCATATTAATGGTTGGAAGATTCACTATCATAAATACCTCACCTCAAAGAAAATTTTATGTACGGATTCAATGCAACCTCAATCAAAATTCCAAGAATGGGGCTTCCCTGGTGGTGCAGTGGTTGAGAGTCTGCCTGCCGATGCAGGGGACACGGGTTTGTGCCCCGGTCCGGGAGGATCCCACATGCCGCGGAGAGGCTGGGCCCGTGAGCCATGGCCGCTGGGCCTGCGCGTCCGGAGCCTGTGCTCCGCAACGGGAGAGGCCACAACAGCGAGAGGCCCGCGTACCACACACACACAAAAAAATCCCAAGAATGTTTTGTGAAAATTTTGTAACAAACTTCATACCAGTGAAATGTTATAAACCATTTCCAGGACTGGGTCTTAAGAAAGTGTCCCTCTAAGCCCACGTTCCTCTTTCCACTGCCTGGAATCTGGACACGGTAATTCAGTTTTAATTACGTAGATGGTGACAATACTCTTGTTACATAACTAGATAGAATCAACCTGGGGGACCCTAATTTACCATGGGATACAGAACCATCCAACATATCGGAATTGCTTAACTTCTAACTATTATGTAAGGAAGTCTTCTTTTCTCTAAGTTATTTTTGTTTTAGATTACTTTGTTACATTAGTTTGGATTGTAATTCCGTGGTCCACAGAAGTCAATGGGGCTTTCTCTGGCCAAAGAAAAGTGAGTGGAGATAAAATACTTTCAGGAAGGATGCTTTAAGAGTCAGCTTATTGTCTATTATGTCACTTTTTCTGTGTCACAATGTCAATGATTCGAATAGAGGTTTCTCTGTCACATTAGTTTCTGGACCAAAGACAACATGGAGTGATGCCTAAGCCAATCTATTCTGGATAGTGTGTAAGCAAGAAACAAATCTTTGTTATTACAAGCCACTGAGGTTTAGAGGTTGTTTGTTCCTGTAGCATATTGTATCCTATTTTGGCTAATTTAAGAACTTTAGCCTGAATCTTGATACAATCTCAGTCATTTCATGGTTTAATCAGGCTATAATAAGGGAGTACTGTGGTAAAATAAGAAGTGGAAAATATAGCTACAGCTCATATATGATGTGTAAAAGAAGAAGATACAATACAAAATACAAATTCTTTTTCTTTTCTCTTTTTTTTGCAGGTATAGAAGAATACATTTTCTACAGATTTAATGGAGAAAAGGAAATAAGTAGTACAAGTCATTCGTACTGATAAAATCCAAAGGTACATTAACTAAAGGAGTAGGTGTAGCGAAGAGAGCTGAGATTTTAAGATAGAACACTGGTGAGCTTCTCATTTTAATTTAAAAGTATAGAGGAAGAATTATTAAAAAGTACAGAGGAAGAGTTATATTTAAATCCAGAATTATGTCAGAAAGAACAGTGAGTAAATACTGAACCTAGGGAGAAAGGTTAAAAGTTGGGAAGAATGACTCACCGTGCTGTTTACAGCATGAATATTAAGCCAGTTTAGAAGAGGGGTTGGAGATGCTTTTGAATAGGTCACTGGACGTGTGACATGTATGGCCTCAGACAAAACCAATTTAGAGTGGGCCCAGGGAAAAACTAAGGGAATAGCAGGAAAAGCCTACACACTCTTAAGTATTTAGTATTGTAAGGAAACCAAATGAGAACAACAAGTGAGAAGGGTACATAAGTCAAACAGAAGCATTTCAAGGATCACTGGAAATGCTTGAAAGCAGTGAATCAGGGAGCAGCCATCAATTTAGAAGACAGTGGAAATAAAATTGATTTCATAAGAAAGACCTCTTGTTATCCTTTAAATCACTTGAGTTGACTACTAATACCTACACATCCAGTTTTCTCTTCATGAAATAATATTATAAACACTTTCATATTATTATAGTTTGATTGCAAGTCAACTAGTTTTACAAACTTGTTTTTCTGCTTCATTTTTAACAACTTTATTGTGAAACGCAACATACACAGAAAAAACACATCTGCTTAAAATAGTTAGGTACAGATTAACAAATAGTTTTAAATTGATCTTCCAGGTAACTACCAGAATGGTTAAAAATAGAACACTGGAAGCTACCCCGAAACCTCTTTGTGTCCCTTCCTGCTCATAACCTCCTCCAACTCCTCCATACGTGGAGGCTAAACAATGTGTTACTAAAGAACCAATGGATCACTGATGAAATCAAAGAGGAAATCAAAAATACCTAGAGACAAATGAAAATGAAATGTGATAGTCCAAAACCTATGGTGCGGAGCAAAAGGAATTCTAAGAGGGAGCTTTATAGCAATACAATCTTACCTCAGGAAACAAGAAAAATCTCATATATGAAAGGAAGATCTGGGAATAAGATGTCCATGAGGGACTTTGAAAAACTGTGACATGTCATTTAAATGCAGATCACTACATATATATGCAGGGCTGAGCATATACCTAGGAAAAATCTGTAAAGGCCCTAATCTCTCATCTTTGGCTGATTCTGAATCCCTTTATAAGCAGAAAATAAAGAATAAGGAAGAGTTTTAAGCCACTGGAGGAGAGAAGGTGTGCTAAAATCACACACAGTCCGTCTGTTCAAAGGCGGAAGCCTTATTTGTTCAAGACGTTTAAAGAAATATCTGTTCCGATGACTGCTAAGCAAACCAGAGACTTCAGTGGCTGCACATGCAGGGAATACAAACATTTTATAATTAGTCTAAGACAGTTACTAAACAGACAAGAAAACAACAAGGCAACAACAACAATCCCTGGGGAAACAAGGTATTTTATTTCCACATTTCTTCTAATATATCATTTTCAATGTCCAGTTTTCAATGAAAAAATTAAGACAATATAAGTAAACAAGAAAGTGTGATCCACACACAGGAGACAAAACAGTCATTAAAAACTGTTTTTAAGGACCACTGGATTCACTACACAAATACATTAATTGTATTTATCTATATTGTATTGTCTACTGAAAAAATGTACAACATAAAAGTTGAGAATTATGTTTTATTAGGTAGCCTTACTGAGGACTATAGCCTGGGAAGACAGCCTCTCAAATAGCTCTGAGGGATTGTTCCAAAGAGGTAAGGGAGGAACCAGGATATAAAGGAGTTTTGCAAAAAGCAAACAAACAAACCAAAAAGGTAGTCCAACATCAAAAGATTACTGCTAATCACAAAAAAATTCAGACATCTCAAGTTAAGATTTTAGCGCTTTTCTATTTTAGGAAGGTACAAGAGTCTGAGCTTATTGAAATTATTCCTCAGATACACACCTTAATTATGTAGGCCCAGTATCCTGTTTTTCTCTATCTTAATCCCGGCACACTGTAGGGGGTGGCTGCAGTGGCTGATAGCTTAATGGCTGCAACATCCTTTGTTTACTGAAATAACAAGCAACATCTTCTGTCACAGTATATTATAAATATATTTAAAGAACCAAAAGAAACATGTCTAAAAAGTAAAAGAATGTATGATATTCTATGAAATTAAGAGGTACAAGCTTCCAGTTAGAAAATGAATGAGTCATGGAGATGAAAGGTACAGCATAGGGAGTATAGCCAATAAAAATGTAGTATCTTGGGCTTCCCTGGTGGCGCAGTGGTTGAGAATCTGCCTGCCGATGCAGGGGACACGGGTTCGTGCCCCGGTCCAGGAAGATCCCACATGCCGCCGAGCGGCTGGGCCTGTGAGCCATGGCCACTGAGCCTGCGCGTCCGGAGCCTGTGCTCCGCAACGGGAGAGGCCACAACAGTGAGAGGCCCACGTACCGCAAAAAAAAAAAAGAAAAAGTAGTATCTTTTTATATAGTGACAGATGGTAAATAGACTTATTGTGGTGATCATTTTGCAATGTACCGAAATAATGAGTCAATATGCTGTGTACCAGGAACTAACTTAGTGTTATACATAGGTCAATTATACTTCAACAAACAAACAAGCAAACAAACTCACAGAAAAACAGATCAGATTTGTGGTTACCAGAAGTGGGAGGTGGGGGGAGAGGGAATTGGATGAAAGTCAAAAAGTACAAACTTCCAGTTATGATAAATAAGTACTAAGGATGTAAGGTACAACATGATTAATATAAATAACACTGTTGTATGTTATGTATAAAAGTTGTTAAGAGAGTAAATCCTACCAGTTCTCATCACAAGGAAAAAAATTTTTTTTATTTTTCTTTTATTTTCTATCTGTATGAGATGGTGGATGTTCACTAAACTTACTGTGGTAATCATTTCATGATGTATGAATGTCAAATCATTATGTTGTACACTGTAAACATATATAGTGCTGTATGTCAATTATATCTCAATAAAACTGGGAGAAAAAAGAATGTATGATAACAACGTCTCACCAAATACAGAATATCAATTAAAAGACAGATATTTAAAAATAGAACCTAATAGAAATTCTGGTTAAAAAGTACAATAACTAAATAAAAAAAATTCACTAGAGGGGCTCAATAGCAGGTCTGAGCAGGCAGGAGAAAGAATCATTAACTTGAAAGTTAACTTGAACAGTTAGTTCAATTGATATTCCATCTGAGGAACAGAAAAAAAGGCAATAAAAATAATCTATTATTTTCCAAAAATTGTCAATAAAATTAATAGTTTGTGTTTCATCAGAAACCATGGAGGCCAGAAAGCAGTACATATGACATATTCAAAGAGCTGTAAGAAACAGACTGCTGCCCATGTGCTCCATATTCAACAAAACTATCCTTTAAAAAGTTAAGGAGAAATTAAGGTAATCTAGGACAAAAACAGAGAGTTCATTGTTAGCAGATTTGCCTTACAAGAGATACTAAAGTACTAGACAGTAACTGAAATCCACATGAAGAAATAAAGAGCTCTGGCAAATGGAACCACATAAGCAAATATAGAAGACAGTATAACTGTATTTTTTTGGCAACTCTTTTCTTCTGTTATCTGATTTAAGACAACTGCAAAAAGCAATTATTATAAAACTGTGATGATGGGCTTATTGTCATTTGTGATATGATTGACAATAATAGCACAAAGGAGTGGGGAGAGAACAAAGCTATATTAGTATAAAGTTTCTGAACACTACTGAAATTGAGTTGGTATTATTCCAAACAAGATTATTTTAAGATGTTAATTATAATCCCAGAGCAGTCACTAAGAAAAAACTACAAAATACAGTAAAAGGAAAAATAATAGAATTAAAATAGTACACTAGAAGGGGTCTATTTAACACAGAAGAAGGAGGAGGAATAGAGAAACAAAAAGACATGGCATATAGAAAACAGAGAGCATGAAATCAAACTTAAATTCTACCTTATCGGTAACAACATTTAATGTAAAAAGATTAGGCACTATAATCAAAGAGCATAAATTGGCAGACTGAATTAAAAAGAAAAATGATCCAGCTATATCTACAAGACAGTTTAGGTTCAAAGACACAAATTGAAAGTAAAAAAGTAAAAGAATGAAAAAAATGTATCATGTCAATAGTAACCAAAAGATAACTGAAGTAGCCATACCAAAAAAAAAAAAAAAAGTTAAAGAAAGTGTTATTAGAGGTTAAGAAGGACATTTTGTACGGACAAAATTATCTTGTCTTCAGTCTTACAACAAAATGGCCATATAAACTGCTGGTTCATGAATTTTCTTGAACCTATCAGAGAGCTAAGGTCACAGGGCAACCAACTAAACTATAATCTACAGAGAGGCAGATACCTGCAGATAGAGAGGAGAAGTGCGCATTTGCTCAACTCGAGCAGACACAGATAGACATTTGTTAGAACTCAGCTAGAGTTGTGAAATAATTCAGAGTCTAAGCATGCACTAGCAAGAGCTGTGGAGGCCTTGAGAGCCACGGATATAGAGAGAGTTTGCAGCCACTTGATGTTTCTTCTCTGTAGACCCCATTTTGATGTAGAACACTCACACAAAAGATTAGTAAGAGTAGAAAAAGCATTCCTTGTGGTGCAGACTTAAGAGGACACAGTAGCTTCTAAAAGAGGGACAAATATCAACTAAACCATGGTAATTCCATATTCTTTTTCTTGGAGCGCATTTTTGAGGCTTCCTTATAATCACTAACAGCCATAAAATAAGTTATGGCCAATGAAATGGAAGACAAAAGCATCCTGGAAGCTTTCTAGAAAAATATTTCTTCTCCAATAAAAGGAGTCAGACACTGGGAGAAATATTTACTCCCTTGCTCTCAGACTTCTTATAATGTGAGATCATCTACTATCTTTGTTATATAGGCTATTGTAATTATATGAATTTGGAAGTATTTATAAATGATACAATGATCTTCACTTTGCTAAATTTACTGAAACTTTGCAATGGTAAAAGTCCATGAATAACAATAATTCATCTAATCATTGGAAGATACTAACTGAACAACTACTTTGTGTGAGGAATCCTACATTTGTGAAGCCTAAGTAAAAAAAGCGGACTAAAGAACTCAGAACCCCTCCCCCTTTGTATTCAGTCTGTATCCATGTCTTCATTTTAAGAATGTGCTTAAGTTTATTGCACTACAATTAAAATGAAACAAATAAATAAAATAATTATGTATGTGTGCCTCTAAAAATAAGTGTAAGACTAAAGTAATGACCCATAGTTTATGTCTCAGGTATATGCAGAATTTCCAAAATAACTGCAATGAGTATTCTTTGCTCAATTTTAGACAAGTAACAGACGCCAATTACAAAATTGTGTCCTTTTTATAAGCCAGAGACACTTTTATTTTCATCTTTTAAATGAAAACCAATCAGTGAGTAAGGATAAAATTCCTGCTCCTGTACAAATTAAAAACAAGAACTCTTAGAGGACCCTATTTTTTTGTTGTTGCCAGATTAAATCTCTACTGATACCCAGTTTATAGGGATCAATTCCATCAAGCTCAATTCTGTCTAATTTGACTACAGGTTCCCTTTTGGGTTCCACTGAGTTCTGATAAAAAATACAGTGCCCATGGGGATGCCTGTGGGGCTTCAATGAATAGCATATTTCTTCCTCTTCTAAGAGCTAAGTCAGTTGAGAAATAAGAAAAAAGAGTAAGTAGTTATAGGTCAAGATATCATGTTTATTACTGATAAACCTTATTTGGAGAACATGGCTTATACCTGTGGGAGAGTGAGCTTCATAATTCTGAAGCTCATAGTTAAACTCACCAAGCAGGACTTGTCCTTATAAATTAGTATAATAAAGTGTTAGGAACAACATATGCTTTATTAAGATAGCTCACTTGCTTGGGGGAAAGATTTTTTGAATAACACTTAACTGGATTTCATTCCAAAGTCATTAATCAGAGAAAGTTACTTTTCGTACCTCAGGGAGAAGTAACTCAGAGTGTATGATAAACCAGGAGTTGGTTGTTTAGTGTATAATAAATGATCTCAGTGTATAAAGATCAAATGAGTTTTATTCAAGAGACAGATATTTAGTCTAACATTTAAAAGTTAATCAATGTGATTCAAAACCTTAATAGAATAAAGGAGAAAATTATGATCATATCACCAGATACAGAAAAAGCCTTTAACAAAGTCCAGCAAACATTTATGATAAAAAATAATTTCAGCAATAAAAACAATATATAATGAAAAGGCAGTCCATCAATTTGAAAAAGGGATTTAATAAAAACTGTAGTTGGGGGCTTCCCTGGTGGCGCAGTGGTTGCAAGTCCGCCTGCCGATGCAGGGGACACAGGTTCGTGCCCCGGTCTGGGAAGATCCCACATGCCGCGGAGCAGCTGGGCCCGTGAGCCACAGCCGCTGAGCCTGCGCGTCCGGAGCCTGTGCTCCGCAACGGGAGGGGCCGCAGCAGTGAGAGGCCCACGTACCGCAAAAAAAAAAACCCCAAAAAACAAAAAAACTGTAGTTAGTATCATAAATAATGATGAATGTGTTCTCCTTAAAATTGGGAATGAGACTGGGATATATGCTCACGCTACCTATATTTGATCTTGTACTAGAGGTTTTAGCTAGCTCAATAAGGCAAGAAAAAGAGGTTTAAAAGAAAAGAATTGGTAAATTAAAATCAAAAGTATCTGTTTTCACAAATGGCATAACACAGAAGATCCTAATGAAAATACAGAAAAAAAAAACTTCACATGAATCAAAAGTGAATTTCTTAAGGGTCAATTGCATTTCTAAATTCTAAAAACTGTAAAAAATAATCAAAAAATAAAATGTTAGAATACCATTTACAGGAACTTCCAAAATAAAAAATATATAAGAATAAACTTAAGAAACATGAAATATGTTTTCTCTTCTATGTCTAACTCTACACACACAAAATAAGCTATAAAACATTGCCAAAGGAAATTAAAGAAAACCAAAATAAATGTAGATAAAACATGTTCATGAATTAGAAGAAATAATACCGTTAATATGTCTATTCTACACAAATTGGTCAATAGAATCAAAATAATCCCTATCAAATTCCCAAAGTGCTTTTGCAGAAATTTAACAAGTGTAGTTATAGGACTCACATGACCCTGCTTGATTCCGAGACTTTCTATAATGCTACAGTAATCAAAATAGTGTGTTCATTCGAGTTGACATAAGCATTGTCAAATAGTGAATACTGTAGAACCAAATAGACAGTCGAGAATAGACATACCTTGCATGGTCAATTGATTTTCAACAAATGCATCAGGGCAATGAAAAGGTGGAAACTATAGTCTTTTCACTAACATCATTAGCAAGTGAATAAATACATGAAAAAAATAGTAACTTTGATAACTATTTAAGACCGATTGTAAAAGTTAAAACTACAAAGCTTCTAGAAGAAAACATCTGATGATATTTTCATGACCATGTGGTAAGCAAAGATTTCCTTATTAGGACAAAAACAGAAGATCATAAAAGGAAAAGAAAGTAAGAGATTAACCGTACTTCATCAAAATTAAAAACTGCTTCACAAAAGACACTATCAAGAAAATGAAATATAAGTCGTGGAGTACCGGAACATTCTTATTTTCTACAAATCAATGACAAAAACATCCACAACTTAATAAAAACATGTACAAGATACATAAAGCAACACTCAATAAAGAAGACATATGAATGCCCATTAAGCATGTGAAAAGATACTCAACATCAATAGTTATTAGAGAAAAGTAAGTTAAAAACCCAATGAGATATGAATTCAGTTTCACTAGAACGGATAAAATTTTTAAAACAGAAAACTTGCATTACAAAAATCTGGTGAGGATGTGGAACAATCTTTATTCTTTTTTTTTTTTTTTTTTTCCGGTACGCGGGCCTCTCACTGTTGTGGCCTCTCCCGTTGCGGAGCACAGGCTCCGGATGCGCAGGCTCCGGATGCGCAGGCTCAGCGGCCATGGCTCACGGGCCCAGCCGCTCCGCGGCATATGGGATCCTCCTGGACCGGGGCACGAACCCGTATCCCCTGCATTGGCAGGCGGACTCTCAACCACTGCGCCACCAGGGAGGCCCCTCTATTCTTAATAATCAAAAGGGGAAAAGGCAAAATGCCCATCAGTGATAAAACTGGGCAAATTATTTCTTTATTTAATATGATGGATTACAACTCAGCAATAAAGAGAAAACATGTAATATGTACATGAATCTCACAGAAATAAAAATAGTACCTAATATATGATTCTATTTATATGTAGTTCAAGAACAAGCAAAGCTATTATGGTAGAAACCAGAAACTTGATTGTCAAGGGGTGAGGATTTCCTGGAAATGCACAAGAGAAACTTCTGGTATGATAGAATCTTCTATAACATGTTTGAAGTATGGATTCAACAGGTTTATATATTTATTAGAACTCATTAATTAATGTCACCATTTAACTGTATGTAAAGTGCGACTGAAAATTCATTTAAAATTTTAAAACAAGTACTTTTAATCAAATTATTATTTAAAAGTATCTCCTCTCACAGTAAAACCCTTTCTAATCTCACAATTTTTAACAAAATTTTCTGTTTTACCAAGTTTAGTTCTCCCTGGCAGTTCCTGAAAAACAAAATATTCTCTTCGGATTTCTTATTTTGATTTATCGTATTGTTATCTGGGAACACCTTTGGTTAATATTCTTGTGAAGCTTATTTTGCGGTTTTAGTTTCTGACCCCTAAGATGTCTGAGGACATATTTTTCTTGCTTTCATAAATAGAAACTTATGTGGAAATAAATTCATGTTAGAAACTTTTCATCTATAAAAACTGTATCACTGGGCTTCCCTGGTGGCACAGTGGTTGAGAGTCCGCCTGCCGATGCAGGGGACGCGGGTTCGTGCCCCGATCCCGGAAGATCCCACATGCCGCGGAGCGGCTGGGCCCGCGAGCCATGGCCGCGGAGCCTGTGTGTCCGGAGCCTGTGCTCCGCAACGGGAGAGGCCACAGCAGTGAGAGGCCCGCGTACAGCAAAAAAAAAAAAAAAAACTGTATCACTGTCTTCTGATATTTATTGTTCAAATGGGAAAATCTGAAAGTTGGTAATTCCTAATTATTTTTTTAAATATGAGTGCTTGCAGGGTAATTTTGGTAGAATTTGAATTTCAAAATTGTGTCAACATGCATAATGTTGTGGGTTTTCTTTAATTTATTCCATGGATAATTATGCTCCACATTCTCAGTTCCATTTTAAACACAACTAGCTTATTATTTTATCTATTATCTTCCATCTCATACTTTCAAATTCATAGCCTAGCTCCTCTGAATCCTGGGAAATGTTTCAACATTTTTCTACACATCACTGGTTTGCTTTTGTGCACTGTCAGTTCTGGTCATTCTACTACCTACTCTTTTTTTTTTTTTTTTTTTGCAGTACGCAGGCCTCTCATTGCCGTGGCCTCTCCCATTGTGGAACACAGGCTCCGGACGTGCAGGCTCAGCGGCCCTGGTTCACGGGCCCAGCCTCTCCGTGGCATGTGGGAACTTCCGGGACCGGGGCACGAACCCATGTCCCCTGCATCGGCAGGTGGACTCCCAACCACTGAGCCACCAGGGAAGCCCTCTACTACCTACTCTTGATTTTAATGATCTTAGTAAGTTTTAAGTGGCAAAGAGTAGAGATGGAAAAAGGTTTATTTTAGTCTAGACTTTTGCTCTGTTCTCACATATGTGGGCAGCCAATTTTATTTCTCAGGACATTTCTATTAAAATTGTAGGTTATGCTGATTTCTTTCAGGGTCTGATTATAAGCTACCCAACAGGTACAAAATAATAAGACAATAATACATATTATTATTTTATTATTATTTTAAAGTTTTTAAGATGTTTCCACAGGACAGAGTAGAGATTGCTGCTGAGAGTGAAGGAGATATTGGAAGAGACCTTTATGTTCTCTCTGTTCACCCATTCCCATTCACTGAATAGCTATTCTAATTTGACTGGGGAGAGTCTGATGTCCTGAGATACATTTCCCATGTGATCCCATACAACAGTAAAGCCTATTTCTGGATGTTTTGTTTTTGTACTCTCTGTGCTTCTGGCCACTGGATTTCTGAGGCACACAGGATGTACATGTGAACCCTGAATCTACTTTGCAAGCAAGCTCAACTCTCTCCACAGTTTAATTCCAAAGTCTGGTCCAGAGCAAATTTTTCACTTTAGTCTCTATACTCCTGTCCAGCAAACAGGGAGCTCCTTTTCTCTGGGGAATATCAAACCACCCTGAACAATGTTTAATGCCCATTTGACTTAGGAGGGGAGAGCTGAGTAATTGACATCTCTAACGTCCATGCTGACAGAACTGATCTGGGAAAATTATCATTCCCCAACATTGTTAGGGATATTTCATGGAAGTTATTAAAGTAAAGTTTTAACCAAAAAAAACAAAACAAAACAATTTGAGTGTTATGACACTTCCTCCAATGCTACTTAGCAAGATACTTTTCATTCTGCCTGTTATAAAACTAACCCAACTACTTAAGTGTTACTGAACTGAATGCAGATTGCAGAGTTCCCTCTTATAAAGGACTCAGATCATCTAAAAGTTCAAAAGTCAACATTCATATTTTGTAATCAGAGGCATCTGCATTATGAACTATCAATATTACTAAAAGCTCATAGACCAAAGTTAAGAATGTCTGACTTAGAATGCACTGGAAGTCTAAAATTTTATAACATGCCTAGCAATTGAATAAATACAAAAAAGCCATTAAAAATAAAAATACATCCGAAAATGATTACCTTAGGAATACCAAAATCTAATTTTAGATCTTTGTCAAGTTGATCTTTCATCTAGGACAAGTCATTTAACTTCAAGTTACTTCAACTGCAAAAAAACAATTATGTAACTAAAAATAATTGTGATAGTGAATGGCTATATATTAAAAGACTAAGGAGTCAGCACTTGTAGGAAATTTATAGCATAAAATTTGCACATTAGGCAAGGACCTCCTTTACAAACAAAAGCCTTCATTCTCTGTAAAATATTTAGCTCAGGAAATGCTAAGTGATGATAATTGGCCTATGATTTTTGCTATGCCAATATCATATTACTTTCAAAAGGAGTTAAGAAGGTTATTCAAATTTCTTACTTAAAGTATTTCCAGGAACAATAAAGTTGCCTTAATATAAAAACCACCCACAGAAGGAGACAGTGATATTTTTACTGTGACCTGTTATGTCAAACCTGAATATGGTCTTTTATGTGTTTGATCTATCATAGGAAACCTTTATCCCTCTTGTTTTTAGAAGACCCTCACTGAAGAAAGAGCCCTTGAATACCCATTCAATTAGGGTACTTAATTTGTGACTCTATTTTTTGAAAATAGGGCAAATATAGGACATAATAGTTTCCAATAATATTCTTTAAAAAGTATTAGTTTAAAAGTATAATTGATCAGTTTTCATGAATAGCATAAGAAATCCTCCAAGGGAAATCCAACTTCTTGCTCCTATTCCTTGTAGAAACAATCTGTTTTTGTCCAGAAACAGCTACATTATGGACCAAAGACACATAAGAGAAATATTTGAAAGTGGACTATATATTCTTTATAATAACTCAGATTTATAGGTTTATGAAATTTAAAGGAAGAAAGTTATGCTGATAAAAAAACTGACCTAAGTTGTGTTCTATAGGTTTATTATGGAAAAGGGAGAAATTTATAGTAGGATAAGATAAAAATAAATTGAGTTAGTGACTGAAAATCAAAGATAAACATATATGTTAATACATTCAAAAACTATTTCTTGATTATACATATTATATACAAAACTCAGCTTTCTATAGCAAATTATGACTGTATGTATAGGGAAGATATTATTGACAATAATGAAGATTTATACCTGAAAGAAAGAACATTATTTTTCTCCTGCTTTATTTGGAGCTCATAATTTCAAAAGGTGATGTGGTTCAGATACTTCATTATAGACCAGATTTCATTCACTTTGTAGCAACAAGTTCTGCTCTAGGGGTTTCTCAGAGACCGAGTCAGAATTATTGCTCTCGTATAGAAAAAGTATATTTTTAAAACTAAGAAAATAAAAAAGTGTACAGAACAAGTATCTAGTGGATTAAATATCAACATGGTCATTTTACCTATGTCTATCTTCTGTGTAGATCAAGCCGCATACAATTTATGAGAACTTTTAAAATGAGAGCTAAAGATCAGAATCTATTGAACCAAATCCCTGCCTAAATTGACAGAGCTACACATATGAATATGACAAGAGAATCTCAGTTTTCTAATGCTTGAATAAATAGGAATTATGAAGTTATACAATAACTTGCAGAAGAAATCTACAATCTTGTGAAATTCACAGAAACATAATACAGGGGATATTGTGACAGACTGCAAAACACCAGTCCATTCATTCCTGTTTGGTCTCATATTTGTCCATCCATTTTTACTCTTGCTTGATTATTCAGTTTGTCTCCCATTTGTCTATGGTATTAGTTATGATGCTTCTGGAAATATTAGAAATCCCAAATTAAATTGGTTTAAAATTAAGAAGAATCATTGTGATGATTAATTTTATGTGTCAACTTGGCTAGGCTAAGATACCCAGTTGTTTAGTCAAATATCAGCCTAGATGTTATGGCAAAGGTATTTTTTAAATGTGATTAACATTCAAATCAGTACACTTTGAGTAAAGCAGGTTACCCGAAGGAGTTGAGGAAGATGGCAGAAGAGTTAAGACGCGGAGATCACCTTCCTCCCCACAGATACATCAGAAATTCATCTACACGTGGAACAACTCCTATAGAACACCCACTGAACGCTGGCAGAAGACCTCAGACCTCCCAAAAGGCAAGAAACTCCCCCACGTACCTGGGTAGGGCGAAAGAAAAAAGAATAAACAGAGACAAAAGAATAGGGATGGGACCTGCACCAGTGGGAGGGAGCCGTGAAGGAGGAAAGGTTTCCACACACTAGGAAGCCCCTTCGTGGGCGGAGACTGCGGGTGGCGGAGGGGGGAAACTTCGGAGCCGCGGAGGAGAGCACAGCAATAGGAGTGCAGAGGGGAAAGTGGAGAGATTCCTGCACAGAGGATCAGTGCCGACCAGCACTCACCAAACCAGCCTTACAACAAATGCTAAAGGAACTTCTCTAGGCAGGAAACACAAGAGAAGGAAAAGACCTATAATAACAAACCCACAAAATTAAGAAAATGGTAATAGGAACATACTAATCAATAACTAGCTTAAATGTAGATGGATTAAATGCTCCAACCAAACGACACAGACTGGCTGAACTGGTACAAAAACAAGACCTGTATATATGCTGTCTATGAGAGACCACTTCAGACCCAGGGACACATACAGACTGAAAGTGAGGGGATGGAAAAAGATATTCCATGCAAATGGAAATCAAAACAACACTGGAGTAGCAATTCTCATATCACACACAATAGACTTTAAAATAAAGACTATTATAAGAGACAAAGAAGGACTCTATAAATGATCAAGGGATCAATCCAAAAAGAAGATATAACAATTGTAAATATTTATGCACCCAACATAGGAGCACCTCAATATATAAGGCAAATGCTAACAGCCATACAAGGGGAAATCGACAGTGACACAATGATAGTAGGGGATTTAACACCCCACTTTCACCAACGGACAGATCACGCAAAATGAAAATAAATAAGGAAACACAAGCTTTAAATGATACATTAAACAAGATGCACTTAATTGCTATTTATAGGACATTACATCCAAAAACAACAGAATACACTTTCTTCTCAAATGCTCATGGAACATTTCCAGGATAGATATCGTGGGTCACAAAATAAGCCTTGGTAAATTTAAGAAAGCTGATATCGTATCAAGTAACTTTTCCGGGGCTTCCCTGGTGGCTCAGTGGTTGAGAGTCTGCCTGCCGATGCAGAGAACACGGGTTCGTGGCCCGGTCCGGGAGGATCCCACGTGCTGTGGAGCGGCTGGGCCCGTGAGCCATGGCCATTAAGCCTGCGCGTCCGGAGCCTGTGCTCCGCAACGGGAGAGGCCACAGCAGTGGGAGGCCTGCGTACCGCAAAAAAAAAAAAAAAAAAAAAAGTAACTTTTCCGACCACAATGCTATGAGACTAGGTACCAATCACAGGAAAAAATCTGTAAAAAATACAAACACATGGAGGCTAAACAATATACTACTTAATAACCAAGAGATCACTGAAGAAATCAAAGAGGAAATCAAAAAATACCTAGAAACAAATGAAAATGAAAACACGACAACCCAAAACCTATGGGATGCAGCAAAAGCAGTTCTAAGAGGGAAGTTTATAGCAATACAATCCTACCTCAAGAAACAAAAAAGAAGTCAAATAAACAACCTAACCTTACACCTAAAGCAATTAGAGAAAGAAGCACAAACCCCCCCCAAAGTTAGCGGAAGGAAAGAAATAATAAAGATCAGATCAGAAATAAATGAAAAAGAAATGAAGGAAACAATAGCACAGATCAATAAAATTAAAAGCTGGTTCTTTGAAAAGATACACAAAATTGATGAACCATTAGCCAGACTCATCAAGGAAAAAGGGGAGAAGACTCAAACCCATAGAATTAAAAGTGAAAAAGGAGAATTAAGAGCTGACACGGCAGAAATACAAAGGATAATGAGAGATTACTACAAGCAACTGCATGCCAATAAAATGGACAAACTGGAAGAAATGGACAAATTCTTAGAAAAGCACAACCTTCTGAGACTGAACCAGGAAGAAACAGAAAATATAAACAGACCAATCAATCACAAGTAACGAAATTGAAACTGTGATTTAAAATCTTCCAACAAACAATCCCAGGACCGGATGGCTTCACAGGTGAATTCTATCAAACCTTTAGAGAAGAGGTAACACCTATCCTTCTCAAACTCTTCCAAAATATAGCAGAGGGAGGAACATTCTATGAGGCCACCATCACCCTGATACCAAAACCAGACAGAGACGTCACAAAGAAGAAAACTACATGCTAATATCACTGATGAACACAGATGCAAAAATCCTCAACAAAATACTAACAATCAGAATCCAACAGCACATTAAAAGAATCATACACCATGATCAAGTGGGGTTTATTCCAGGGATGCAAGGATTCTTCAATATATGCAAATCAATTAGTGTGATAAACCATATTAAAAAATTGAAGGAGGAAAATAATATGATCACATCAATAGATGCAGAAAAACCTTTCAATAAAATTCAACACCCATTTATGATAAAAACCCTCCAAAAAGCACATATAGAGGGAATTTACGTCAACATCATAAAGGCCATATATGAGAAACCCACAGCCAACATCGTCCTCAATGGTGAAAAACTGAAACCATTTCCTCTAAGATCAGGAACAGGACAAGGCTGTCCACTCTCACCACTATTATTCAAAATAGCTTGGAAGTTTTAGCCAAAGCAGTCAGAGAAAAAAAAGAAATAAAAGGAATATAAATCGGAAAAGAAGTAAAGCTGTCGCTGTTTGCAGATGACATGATACTATACATAGAGAATCCTAAACATGCTACCAGAAAACTACTAGAGCTAATCAATGAATTTGGTAAAGTTGCAGGATACAAAATTAATGCACAGAAATCTCTCGCATTCCAATACACTAATGATGAAAAATCTGAAACAGAAATTAGGAAAACACTCCCATCTACCACTGCAACAAAAAGAATAAAATACCTAGGAATAAACCTACAAACCTACAGGGTGACAAAAGACCTGTATGCACAAAACTATGAGGCACTGATGAAAGAAATCAAAGATGATACAAACAGATGGAGAGATATACCATGTTTTTGGATTGGAAGAATCAACATTGTGAAAATGAGTATACTACCCAAAGCAATCGACAGGTTCAACGCAATCCCCATCAAACTACCAGTGGCATTTTTCACAGAACTAGAACAAAAAATTTCACAATTTGTATGGAAACACAAAAGACCCCAAATAGCCAAAGCAATCTTGAGAAAGAAAAATGGAGCTGGAGGAACCAGAGTCCCTGACTTCAGACTATGCTACAAAGCTCCAGTATTCAAGACAGTATGGTACTGGCACAAAAACAGAAATATAGATCAATGGAACAGGATAGAAAGCCCAGAGATAAACCCACGCACATATGGTCACTTTTTTTTTGATAAAGGAGGCAAGAATATACAATGGAGAAAAGACAGCCTCTTCAATAAGTGGTGCTGGGAAAATTGGACAGCTACATGTAAGAGAATGAAATTAGAACACTCCCTAACACCATACACAAAAATAAACTAAAAATGGATTAAAGACCTAAATGTAAGGCCGGACACTATAAATCTCTTAGAGGAAAACACTGGCAGAACGCTCTAGGACATAAATCACAGAAAGATCCTTTTGACCCATCTCCTAGAGAAATGGAAATAAAAACAAAAATAAACATATGGGACCTAATGAAACTTAAAAGCTTTTGCACAACAAAGGAAAACATAAACAAGACAAAAAGACAACCCTCAGAATGGGAGAAAATATTTGCAAATGAAGCAACTGACAAAGGATTAATCTCCAACATTTACTAGCAGCTCATGCAGCTCAATCCAAACAACCCAATCCAAAAATGGACCGAAAACCTAAATAGACATTTCTCTAAAGAAAATACACAGATTGCCAACAAACACATGAAAGGATTCTCAACATCACTAATCATTAGAGAAATGCAGACCAAAACTGCAATGAGGTATCACCTCACACCAGTCAGAATGACCATCATCAAAAAATCTACAAACAGTAAATGCTGGAGAGGGTGTGGAGAAATGGGAACCCTCTTGCACTGTTGGTGGGACTGTAAATTGATACAGCCGCTATGGAGAACAGTATGGAGGGTCCTTAAAAAACTAAAAATAAAACTACCATATGACCCAGCAATCCCACTACTGGGCATATACCCTGAGAAAACCATAATTCTACAAGAGTCATGTACCAAAATGTTCACTGCAGCTCTATTTACAATAGCCAGGACATGGAAGCAACCTAAGTGTCCATCGACAGATGAATGGATAAAGAAGATGTGGCACATATATACAATGGAATATTACTCAGCCATAAGAAGAAATGAAATTGAGTTTTTTGTATTGAGGTGGATGGATTGTCATACAGAGTGAAGTAAGTCAGAAAGAGAAAAACAAATACTGTATGCTAACACATATATATGGAATCTAAAAAAAAAAAAAAGGTTCTGAAAAACCTAGAGGCAGGACAGGAATAAAGATTTAGATGTAGAATATGGACTTGAGGACATGGGGAGGGGTAAGGGTAAGCTGGGACGAAGTGAGAGAGTGGCATGGTCATATATACACTACCAAATATAAAATAGATAGCTAGTGGGAAGCAGCCGCATAGCACAGGGAGATCAGCTCGGTGCTCTGTGACCACTTAGAGGGGTGGGATAGGGAGGGTGGGAAAGAGACACAAGATGGAGGAGGTATGGGGATATAGGTGTATGTATAGCTGATCCACCTTGTTATAAAGCAGAAACTAACACACCATTGTAAAGCAATTTCACTCCAATAAAGATGTTAAAAATAAAAATATAAAAGTCATCCTATCCAGGATATATCCCAGATCAATTAAATCATGTCCTCTGTGGGTATAAAAAAAAAACCACTAAAAAACTGCACATTAATGGAAATAGAAAAAGAGTCAGCATACAGAATGGGAGAGGGGAGCCGGAGGAAGATGGCGGAAGAGTAAGACGCGGAGATCACCTTCCTCCCCACAGATACATCAGAAATTCATCTACACGTGGAACAACTCCAACAGAACACCTACTGAACGCTGACAGAAGACCTCAGACCCCCCAAAAGGCAAGAAACTCCCCACATACCTGGGTAGGTCAAAAGAAAAAAAGAATAAACAGAGACAATAGGATATGGACGGGACCTGCACCAGTGGGAGGGAGCCGTGAAGGAGGGAAGGTTTCTACACACTACAAGCCCCTTCGAGGGCGGAGACTGCAGGTGGCGGAGGGGGAAAGCTTCGGAGTAGCGGAGGAGAGCACAGCAACAGGGGTGTGGAGGGCAAAGCAGAGAGATTTTGGCACAGAGGATCGGTGCCCTCAGGCACACACCAGCCCGAGAGGCTTGTCTGCTCGGCCGCCAGGGCGGGCGGGGCTGGGAGCTGAGGCTCGGGTATCGGCTTTCAGTCGGAGCGCAGGGAGAGGTCTGGGGCTGGCCGCAGGAAGAGACCCTGAAGGGGTTAGTGCTAGCCCGGAGGGAGTCCGGGGAAAGGGTCTGGAGCTACCGGAGAGGCAAGAGACTTTTTTCCCTTTTGTTGCCTGGTGCGCGAGGAGAGGGCATTCCCCTCCCTCCCCTCTGCCTGAGTGAGCCAGAGCCCCCGAATCAGCGGCTCCTTTAAACCCATCCTGTCTGAGCGAAGAACGGACGCCCTCCGGCGACCTACGCGCAGAGGCGGGGCCAGGTCCAAGGCTGAGACCCGGGAGTTGTGAGAGCAGAGACAGGGAAATCTCTCTGTGCAGCCTCGGAGGCAGTGGATTAAAGCTCCACGGTCCATTTGATGTGCCCTGCGTCTGTGGAGTGCATGAATGGACAGCGAATCATCCCAAATTGAGGAAGTGGACTTTGAGGACAAGATTTAAGACTTTCCCCCCTTTTTCCCTCTTTTTACAACGAATTATCTCAAATTAAGGAGGTGGACTTAGCAAGATTTCAGACTTTTCGCCCTTTTCCTCTTTTTACAACGAATTATCCCAAATCGAGGAGGTGGACTTGGAGAGCAAGATTTTTGATTTTTCCCCCTGCTGTCTTTTTGTGAATGTGTATGTGTAATCTTCTGTGTAAGATTCTCTCTGTATAGCTTTGCTTCCACCGTATGTCCCAGGGTTCTATCGGTCCGTGTTTTTTTTCAATAATTACTTTTTAATTTTAATAACGCTACTATATTTCATACTTTATTCTATTTTACTTTACCTGCTCTTTCTTTTTTTCCTCCCTTCCCTTCCTCCCTCCCTCCCTCCGCTCCTCCTTTCCTTCTTTCTTTTTCTTTCCTCCATCCCTCCCTCCCTCACACCCTTCTTCTTTCCACTTTCTTTTTCTTTCCTTCCTCCCTCCCTCCCTCCCTCCTGTCTTTCTTTCTTTCTTTCCTTCCTCCCTCCCTCCCTCCCTTCTTCCATTCACTCTTCCTTTTGCTTTCATTCCTCCCTCCCTCCCTCCTTTCTTTCCTTCTTTCTTTCCATCCTTCCTCCCTCCCTCCCTTTCTTTCTTTCTTCCTTCCTTCCTTTCTGCCCTTCTTCCTTTCTTTCAATCTCTCTTTCTTTCTTCTACTAATTATTTCTTTCTACTTTTTCTCACTGTTATTCTGAGCCGGGTGGATGAAAGGCTCTTGTTGCTGCAGCCAGGAGTTAGTGCTGTGCCTCTGAAGTGGGAGAGCCAACTTCAGGACACGGGTCCACAAGAGACCTCCCAGCTCCACATAATATCAAGCAGCGAAAATCTCCCAGGGATCTCCATCTCAACACCAGCACCCAGCTTCGGTCAACGACCAGCAAGCTACAGTGCTGGTCACCCTATGCCAAGCAACTAGCAAGGCAGGAACACAACCCCACCCATTAGCAGAGAGGCTACCTAAAAACATAAAAAGGCCACAGGCACCCCAAAACACATCACCAGACGTGGACCTGTCCACCAGAAAGAAAAGATCGAGCCTCAACCACCAGAACACAGGCATTAGTCCCCCCCACCAGGAAGCCTACAGAACCCACTGAAACAACCTTAGCCACGGGGGACAGACACCAAAAACAACGGGAACTACGAATCTGCAGCCTGCAAAAAGGAGACCCCAAACACAGTAACATAAGCAAAATGAGAAAGCAGAAAAACACACAGCAGGTGAAGGAGCAAGATAAAAACCTACCAGACCTAACAAATGAAGAGGTAATAGGCAGTCTACCTGAAAAAGAATTCAGAATAATGATAGTAAAGCTGATCCAAGATTCTATTTCCAAGATCCAAAATCTTGGAAATAGAATAGACAATATGCAAGAAACAGTTAACAAGGACCTAGAAGAACTAAAGATGAATCAAGCATCGATTAAAAACACAATAAATGAAATGAAAAATACTCTAGATGGGATCAATAGCAGAATAACTGAGGCAGAAGACCGGATAAGTGAGGTGGAAGATAAAATAGTGGAAATAACTGATGCAGAGCAAAATAAAGAAAAAAGAATGAAAAGAATAGAGGACAGTCTCAGAGACCTCTGGGACAACATTAAATGCACCAACATTCGAATTATAGGGGTTCCAGAAGAAGAAGAGAAAAAGAAAGGGACTGAGAAAATATTTGAAGAGATTATAGTTGAAAACTTCCCTAATATGGGAAAGGAAATAGTTAATCAAGTCCAGGAGGCACAGAGAGTCCCATACAGAATAAATCCAAGAAGAAATACGCCAAGACACATATTAATCAAACTGTCAAAAATTAAACACAAAGAAATCATATTAAAAGCAGCAAGGGAAAAACAACAAATAACACACAAGGGAATCCCCATCAGGTTAACAGCTGATCTCTCAGCAGAAACTCTACAAGCCAGAAGGGAGTGGCAGGACATAATTAAAGTGATGAAGGAGAGAAACCTGCAACCAAGATTACTCTACCCAGCAAGGATCTCATTCAGATTTGATGGAGAAATTAAAACGTTTACAGACAAGCAAAAGCTGAGAGAGTTCAGCACCACCAAACCAGCTTTACAACAAATGCTAAAGGAACTTCTCTAGGCAAGAAACACAACAGAAGGACTATACTTACAATAACGAACCCAAAGCAATTAAGGAAATGGGAATAGGAACATACATATCAATAATTATCTTAAATGTAAATGGACTAAATGCTCCCACCAAAAGACACAGAGTGGCTGAATGGATACAAAAACAAGACCCATATATATGCTGTCTACAAGAGACCCACTTCAGACCTAGAGACACATACAGATTGAAAGTAAGGGGATGGAAAAAGATATTCCATGCAAATGGAAATCAAAAGAAAGCTGGAGTAGCAATTCTTATATCAGACAAAATAGACTTTAAAATAAAGACTATTAGAAGAGACAAAGAAGGACACTACATAACGATAAAGGGATCGATCCAAGAAGAAGATATAACAATTGTAAATATTTATGCACCCAACATAGGAGCACCTCAATACATAAGGCAAATACTAACAGCCATAAAAGGGGAAATCGACAGTAACACAATCATAGTAGGGGACTTTAACACCCCACTTTCACCAATGGACAGATCATCCAAAATGAAAATAAATAAGGAAACACAAGCTTTAAATGATACATTAAACAAGATGGACTTAATTGATATTTATAGGACATTCCATCCAAAAACAACAGAATACACATTTTTCTCAAGTGCTCATGGAACATTCTCCAGGATAGATCATATCTTGGGTCACAAATCAAGCCTTGTTAAATTTAAGAAAATTGAAATTGTATCAAGTATCTTTCCCGACCACAATGCTATGAGACTAGACATCAATTACAGGAAAAGATCTGTAAAAAATACAAACACATGGAGGCTAAACAACACACTACTCAATAACGAAGTGATCACTGAAGAAATCAAAGAGGAAATTAAGAAATACCTAGAAACAAATGACAATGGAGACATGACGACCCAAAACCTATGGGACGCAGCAAAAGCAGTTCTAAGGGGGAAGTTTATAGCAATACAATCCCACCTTAAGAAACAGGAAACATTTCGAGTAAACAACCTGACCCTGCACCTAAAGCAATTAGAGAAAGAAGAACAAAAAACCCCCAAAGTTAGCAGAAGGAAAGAAATCATAAAGATCAGATCAGAAATAAATGAAAAAGAAATGAAGGAAACGATAGCAAAGATCAACCAAACTAAAAGCTGGTTCTTTGAGAAGATAAACAAAATTGACAAACCATTAGCCAGACTCATCAAGAAAAGAAGGGAGAAGACTCAAATCAGTAGAATTAGAAATGAAAAAGGAGCAGTAACAACTGACACTGCAGAAATACAAAAGATCATGAGAGATTACTATAAGCAACTCTATGCCAATAAAATGGACAACCTGGAAGAAATGGACAAATTCTTAGAAATGCACAACCTACCAAGACTGACTCAGGAAGAAATAGAAAATATGAATAGACCAATCACAAGCACTGAAATTGAAACTGTGATTAAAAATCTTCCATCAAACAAAAGCCCAGGACCAGATGGCTTCACAGGCGAATTCTATCAAACATTTAGAGAAGAGCTAACACCCATCCTTCTCAAACTCTTCCAAACAATATCAGAGGAAGGAACACTCCCAAACTCATTCTATGAGGCCACCATCACCTTGATACCAAAACCAGGCAAGGATGTCACAAAGAAAGAAAACTACAGGCCAATATCACTGATGAACATAGATGCAAAAATCCTCAACAAAATACTAGCAAACACAATCCAACAGCACATTAAAAGGATCATACACCATGATCAAGTGGGGTTTATTCCAGGAATGCAAGGATTCTTCAATATACGCAAATCAATCAATGTGATACACCATATTAACAAGTTGAAGAAGAAAAACCATATGATCATCTCAATAGATGCAGAGAAAGCTTTCGACAAAATTCAACACCCATTTATGATAAAAACCCTGCAGAAAGTAGGCATAGAGGGAACTTTCCTCAACATAATAAAGGCCATATATGACAAACCCACAGCCAACATTGTCCTCAATGGTGAAAAACTGAAACCATTTCCACTAAGATCAGGAACAAGACAAGGCTGCCCACTCTCACCACTCTTATTCAACCTAGTTTTGGAAGTTTTAGCCACAGCAATCAGAGAAGAAAAGGAAATAAAAGGAATACAAATTGGAAAAGAAGAAGTAAAGCTGTCACTGTTTGCAGATGACATGATACTATACATAGAGAATCCTAAAGACGCTACCGAAAAACTACTAGAGCTAATCAATGAATTTGGTAAAGTAGCAGGATACAAAATTAATGCACAGAAATCTTTGGCATTCCTGTACACTAATGATGAAAAATCTGAAAATGAAATCAAGAAAACACTCCCATTTACCATTGCAACAAAAAGAATAAAATATCTAGGAATAAACCTACCTAAGGAGACAAAAGACCTGTATGCAGAAAATTATAAGACATTGATGAAAGAAATTAAAGATGATACAAATAGATGGAGAGATATACCATGCTCCTGGATTGGAAGAATCAATATTGTGAAAATGACTCTACTACCCAAAGCAATCTACAGATTCAATGCAATCCCTATCAAACTACCACTGGCATTTTTCACAGAACTAGAACAAAAAATTTCACAATTTGTTTGGAAAAACAAAAGACCCCGAATAGCCAAAGCAATCTTGAGAACGAAAAACGGAGCTGGAGGAATCAGGCTCCCTGACTTCAGACTATACTACAAAGCTACAGTAATTAAGACAGTGTGGTACTGGCATAAAAACAGAAAGATAGATCAGTGGATCAGGATAGAAAGCCCAGAGATAAACCCACGCACATATGGCCAACTTATCTTTGATAAAGGAGGCAGGAATGTACAGTGGAGAAAGGACAGCCTCTTCAATAAGTGGTGCTGGGAAAACTGGACAGGGACATGTAAAAGTATGAGATTAGATCATTCCCTAACACCATACACAAAAATAAGCTCAAAATGGATTAAAGACCTAAATGTAAGGCCAGAAACTATCAAACTCTTAGAGGAAAACATAGGTAGAATACTCTATGACATAAATCACAGCAAGATCCTTTTGGACCCACCTCCTAGAGAAATGGAAATAAAAACAAAGATAAACAAATGGGACCTAATGAAACTTCAAAGCTTTTGCACAGCAAAGGAAACCATAAACAAGACCAAAAGACAACCCTCAGAATGGGAGAAAATATTTGCAAATGAAGCAACTGACAAAGGATTAATCTCCAAAATTTATAAACAGCTCATGCAGCTCAATAGCAAAAAAACAAACAACCCAATCCAAAAATGGGCAGAAGACTTAAATAGGCATTTCTCCAAAGAAGATATACTGACTGCCAACAAACACATGAAAGAATGCTCAACATCATTAATCATTAGAGAAATGCAAATCAAAACTACAATGAGATATCATCTCACACCAGTCAGAATGGCCATCATCAAGAAATCTAGAAACAATAAATGTTGGAGAGGGTGTGGAGAAAAGGGAACACTCTTGCACTGCTGGTGGGAATGTGAATTGGTACAGCCACTATGGAGAACAGTATGGAGGTTCCTTAAAAAACTAAAAATAGAACTACCATATGACCCAGCAATCCCACTACTAGGCATATACCCTGAGAAAACCATAATTCAAAAAGAGACATGTACCAAAATGTTCATTGCAGCTCTATTCACAATAGCCCGGAGCTGGAAACAACCTAAGTGTCCATCATCGGATGAATGGATAAAGAAGATGTGGCACATATATACAATGGAATATTACTCAGCCATAAAAAAGAACGAAACTGAGCTATTTGTAATGAGGTGGATAGACCTAGAGTCTGTCATACAGAGTGAAGTAAGTCAGAAAGAGAAAGACAAATACCGTATGCTAACACATATATATGGAATTAAAAAAAAAAATGTCATGAAGAACCTAGGGGTAAAACGGGAATAAAGACACAGACCTACTTGAGAATGGACTTGAGGATATGGGGAGGGGGAAGGGTAAGCTGTGACAAAGGGAAAGAGAGGCATGGACATATATACACTACCAAACGTAAGGTAGATAGATAGTGGGAAGCAGCCGCAGAGCACAGGGAGATCAGCTCGGTGCTTTGTGACCACCTGGAGGGGTGGGATGGGGAGGGTGGAAGGGAGGGAGATGCATGAGGGAAGGGATGTGGGAACAGATGTATATGTATGACTGATTCACTTTGTTATAAAGCAGAAACTAATAAAAAAAAAAAAGAATGGGAGAAAATATTTGTATACCATGTTTCTGATAAGGGTTAATATCGATAATATATAAGAAACTCATACAAGTCAATAACAAAAAACCAAGCAACCCTTTGAATTTGAGCAAAGGACTTGTACAGCCATTTCTCTTAAGACGACATACAAGTAACCAGTAGGTACATGAAAAGATGCTTAACATTATTAATTATCAGAGGAATGCAAGTCAGAACTATAACGAGTTATTAACTCACATTTGTTAGGTTGGCCATTATCCAAAAAAAAAAAATGTTGGCTAGGATTTAGAGAAATTCAAACCCTTGTACACTGTTGGTGTGAATGTAAAGTGGCACTGCAACTATGGAAAAGAGTATGGATATTCCTCAAAAAATTAAAAAAACTACCCTATGACCAAGCAATTCTACTCCTGAGTACAGGTATACCATGGAGATATTTGGAATTTGTTCCAGACCACCCCAGGAAAGCAAATATTGCAATAAGTGAGTCACACAAATATTTTTATTTCCCAGTGCATATAAAAGTTATTTTTTGCACTATACTGTAGTCTATTTAGAGTACAATAACACTATACCTTAAAAAATGCCCATATCTGAATTAAAAGTGCTTTATTGCTAAAAAAAGTTAACCATCATTTGTAATAGTAAACATCAAAGATCACTGATCACAGATCACCATTACAAATATAATAATAATGAAAAAGTTTTCAATATTGTGAGAATTACTAAAATGTGACACAAAAACCCTAAGCGAGCAAATTCTGTTGGAAAAATGAAGTCGACTGACTTGTTTGATTCAAGGTTGCCACAAACCTTCCATTTGTAAAAAATACAGTATGTATGAAGTGCAATAAAACTAGGTATGTGGGCTTCCCTGGTGGCGCAGTGGTTGAGAGTCCGCCTGCCGATGCAGGGGACACGGGTTCGTGCCCCGGTCCAGGAAGATCCCACATGCCGCGGAGCAGCTGGGCCCGTGAGCCATGGCCCCTGAGCCTGCACGTCCGGAGCCTGTGCTCCGCAACGGGAGAGGCCACAACAGTGAGAGGCCCGAGTACCACAGAAAAAAAAAAAAACTAGGTATGTCTGTATATTTCCAAGGGAAAATAAAATCAGTATCTTGAAGTATCTGCACTCCCATGTTCACTGCAACACTATTCACAATAGACAAGATACAGAAACAGCCCAAACGTTCATAGACAGATGTATGAATAGAATATTGTGGTATACATCTATAACAACAGAATATGATACAACCTTAAAAAATAAGAAAATCTTGCCATTTGCAACAACATGATGAATGTGCTAAGTGAAATAAGCCAGTCACAGAAGGACAAATATTGCATGGTTCCACTAATGTGAGGTATCTAAAACAAACTCATAGAAACATAGGACACAGTAGCAGTTGCCAGGTGCTAGGGAGTGGGTAAAACAAGGAATTGTCATTCAATGGGCATACATTTTCAGCTATGTTAGGTGAATAAGTTTTAGAGATCTACTCTACAACATAGTGCCTATACAGATCTTCCTTGACTTATGATGCATTTATGCCCAGATAAAGCCATCCTAAGTTGAAAATATCATAAATCGAAAATGCTCTTAAGACACTTAATCTACTGAATATCATAGCTTAGCCTGGCTTGCCTTAAACATGCTCAGAACACTTAACATTAGCCTACAGTTGGGAAAATCATCTAACACAAAGCCTACTTTATAATAAAGTGTTGGATATCTCATGACATTTATTGAATACTGAAAAGTCAAAAACAGAATGGTTGTGTGGGTGCAGAATGGTTGTCAAGTGTATCGGTTGTTTACTCTAGTGATCATGTGGCTGACTGGAGCTGTGGCTTACTGCTGCTGCCCAGCATCATGGGAGAGTACTACTGCATATCACTAGCCTGGGAAAAGATCACAATTCAAAATTGGAAGTAAAAAAATTGGTTTTTACTGAACGTGTATCACTTTCCCACCATGGAAAAATTGAAAACTCGTAAGTCGAAATATTATAAGTTGGGGACTGTAGTTAACAATACAGTGTTGTACACTTAAAAATCTAAGAGGGTAGGTCTCATGTTCAGTGTTCTTACAACAAACACAAACAAAAAACACTAAAATGACATAAGAAACTCTCAGAGGTGTTGGATATGTCTATTACTTTCAATAACTTCAAATGAATGAGAGTGGAAAGGGCATAATCATAGATGATGCTGAATTTCCAGCTCTCCCCTATAACACATAATATGACTTATGAGAGACAAGGCAATGAGTTTCTAATTTTGGACTTGTCATTTAAATCCAAATTAAAAAAAATTTATTCTACTGTAGCTTTTAAATCTTAATAGATATATGTAGAGTGTATCAAAATTATTTGAAGCTTACTTAAGCCTTAAACTAAGCAGAATATAACTTGTCATAAAATATCCAGATACATTCAGATGATCCTTGATACTATTTTCATACCCTTGAACTGCATGACATGAGACTTGGTTTAAAATTGCTTCATGTAGGGTTTTGAAAAGTAGGCACACTGTACATGATGTAACTCCTGGCCACTTCTCAGCCCATATCCATACCGATATAGAACCAAAATGAAGTGATGCATAAATGTGCAAGTACTTAATTCATCATCTACATTAAATATGCTCATGAGATTGGCATCCAGTACTACCCATCATGTTGCTAATTAACCTTTCCATAACCTTAGGCAACTTCATGTGGTATACTTTTACAAGTTCAGAGAACTAGCTGATCTCAAATTGGCAAGAGATATCTGTAAGGCATTTCTAGGATGGCACTAACATATGGGATGATGTGAGAAATACCACCACATCTTCAATACCTTCTCTCTCTGTCTCAACATACATATCTAAGAATTTAGCAAGGATATTTTCAGACTCAATGGCAGATGTTTCTAATGGCTTATTTCCTACAAATTTGATTATTTTGGCCTAAGTCTGGTCAAAACTTAGCAGTCTGTGGTGAGAAATAGTTTCTCTGAGCATCCTATTCAATATCAGAAACTGTCTTCGCCACTTTTGATGAAGGTGTAATTTCTGTGTAAGACACTGACAACTTTTTTACTGTCAGTTTCCTACTCAAGACTTGTATATCTTCTTTATGCCTCATTCAGTTGTCTTAGTAGTTGCTATTCATGGTTACTACTTAATAAAAACAGATAAGAGATTGGAATGTGACAAATGTAACATTGTAGCATAGTTACAAGAGCCAGTATTTTGGATATAATATCTTCAGAAGGATTGGGAAATCACAGCTATTTATGGAATAGGGAAGAAGATAATCTTTTCTGAAGGGGTGGACACTCAGTAGAGAAACTGAAAATAATAATGCAGAATAATATACAGTCATAGTTTTTTACTCTTCCAGTCCTCAATCATAACATTTAAAATTAAAATAGATAATCATGTATAAAATAATACAGAAAATAAGTATAGAGTATGAAAATATCACATAGAATCTTAAAGTGTTACAAAGAACATGATTCTATTAAATGTTATGAGGAGAGTGGAATTTATGTTATGAAGAGGGTAGAAACTAATAAAAAGTTCAGATAGTAAATAAGATCATAAATTTAAAATTTCTTGAGCTGTTCAGAAAAAGATACTAAGTAAATCAGAGTACCATTTCATTAATGCAATAAGCCCCGACACCAGAAAAGAAGAATGTATGTACAGACTAAGTTCTGTTCATAACTCATTAATTTGTTTTACTTTCACAAATTAGAAATCCCATTCATTTTCTATGCCCCTGTTCCTCTGAGCAGATGCAGTTATCATTGTCCTCTGTTACATTCCTCTTAGTGAGGACATTGACAAGAGAAATGAGATCTTAACTGTCTCTGACAGTGAATCCAATTGACAAACAGATTGAATAATACTTTAAATGGCTAGAATACCCTTACCAAGAGTGCTGTGAAGATTAAGTATGACATTGTAGAATTGAATGTAGTGGCTGTTGTGGAGATAACTCTTTAACATAAATCTATAAACCCAATGAAAAGCTCTGATAAAAAATGTACCAGGAACACTACATTTTAAATTTCATATAAGCATTTTGCCTCATACAAAGTATCCAAAGTGAAAAGTTTTTTAAAAGTATAGACTTAAGACATGTCAGTAGAATTCAAAGTAAATAAGGTCTAGCAACCACCAATGGTTGTAATATTTCAGGAAATGGGCTAGGGTTGAGGAATATTCTGAATGATAAAAAAGTAACCATGAATATAAGTTGTGACACCCTTCCAAAAGCGTAAGATTGAACAGGGAAAAATATAATAAATGTAAGAGTAAACCAGAAGAAGATGATAAAGAAAAAAAAAACGAATATGATGGCTATCGGATTCCTCCCAAGCTTTTCTATTTTATGAGACAATCTGATGGTAATAAAAATAGGTTGAATAAACCTTTCTTAGCTTACCAACTAATTAGAAGCAGGAGAAAATATGTTACTGTTATCCTCATGTTTTCTTATTACAATAATCTATTTTGAAAATGTTTTTTATGATCTTAACCAGAAAATACTGAAGAAAATATTTGATGCTTTTCATCAGGCTTTATTTCTAATCACCTGTGAAATAAAGTCAGCATATTAGAAAGATAAATTTCAAAATATTCATTGTCATAGTTTAAAAACGTGTACAACCAGTCAATAGCATGGAAAACAGCGTAATGTGCATGCTTTCAGATGTTATCAATTAGAGGTTTCATTTATAATTCCCTGAAATCACTTAACATATAGAACTGGAATGCATTTAACACTGATGGCATCGCCATACCATTTTGGCAGCTTTGATCAACTTTGTCCTTTCAGACATCTAGTAGTTTTAATATTTATTCATGCATTAATCAGAGCCACTTTATTTCAGAATTGGTATACCAAAACTGTTCTGAGTTATAGTGCTAATATGTCCTATTAAAGACTAAATTAACATTTTACTACTGTTAACCAGAGGCAATACCGCATTAAAAAAAAAAAGTTGCCAAAACTTCACAATCCAAGCTGTTTAAATTTCAGGATTTCTATACCTACAGATGAAAAGGAGGAAGCACATCTCCTTCTTTTCCTGCTGACAAAATTAAATGCCAGGTTTCAAATATCTAATGAAAGTTCTGATTTCCCATTAATCTAACTATGTTTTTACTAGCAATTAAAAAAGCCTAACAAGACCATTTAACATCCCTAATAAAAATTTATATAATTAGTGAAGTCATAATTTTAAAGATAAGAAAATGTAAAACTGTCCATGAATATTATATTTCTAATCCTCTTCTAGTATTACTGATTATTTTATGCAACAGGGAAAGTTCATTTCAAATACTTTCTAATTTCATCACTGAAAGATGATAATTGGCAGAAAAGAAAAGCAAAACTTTATTCATTTCTGTGAGTATAATTTGGTAAACTTTTTACTTAGCAACTCTCCTCAGGCAATGGTTATGGATTAGTGTTCATCCCAGAGAAATTATGGCTCCCAGCCCTTAGGGGTTTACACAGCAAACGTCACATTTTCCATGTGCATATAAATTCATAAATCAATGTGTACAGCTCATATTGCCTGAATCTTTACACAAAGTTTAATCAGTTAAACACATACAAATTTTGCCTCACTTCATCCACTGCTATGATGAGATCAGAATACAGCAGATGTAGCTGCATGACAAAGAAACATTGCAATTAATGTCAAGCAGATTCTGGGTAAAATATCTTATGAAAGTGTACATTTACTTTCAGGGATTCAATCATGTCTTCACACTGTAAAACAGAGTGAGGAGATAATCTTGCTATTCATAGGAGAACAGTTTTAGATATAATAAACAGATATTTTGGCAAGTTTTCTGCAAAGTCAAGTTGCTTTAGGAACCTGAGGAAGGACATGTATACAGGCCGTAGGGTTGGAAGAAAAGAGAAGGAAGGAGAAACACTAGCATATGCTTCATCTTGTCTTGTGGCTTTAAGTATATATATCTGTTGTATTCTTTGAGTAAAAGAAATAGTTGAGAAAATATTCCACACTGGTCAGGGTAATGGATAAAATGAAATAAAAATTTGCTCACAAGGCAGTTTAAGAGAGAGATATGAGGATGGACATCTCAGAATTGTCACAGAGTGTAAAGACAGTCTGTGTTCACAGAAGGGACCAACGCTGAGCCCTGCATGACATGCTTCACTGAGGGGAAGTGGAGCAAAACACCACTCTGTGACAAGCTGATGTTGGCAGGCTGATCACACAAAAGGGTTTTTGACTTGGAGGGGGCAGATGTTGTACTCAAGGAAATATATAATTGGAACATGAATTTGCCTTTTTGCTTAAGTGCATATAAAATCACCATTTGTGGATCTACAGAATGCCAGAGTCTTCACCACACAATATTGTTGCTGACTAAAGGACATATTTTATATAAAAGAAGTACATGCATGAGTTGATACTCAAAGTATTCAACTGTCTTACCATGTGTCCTTTACTCTAAAGCTGTTTGCTTGATAGAATGATGAGACAGACTAATGCAGGCTCAACTTCAGAATATACTAGAAGAAAAGCCATTAGAAGCCTGTAGCACTGTGCTATAGGATACGTTTTATGCCTTAAATCAGTGGTCAATATGTGATGCCATTTCCCACATAGCCAAATTGCCCAGGTCCAGGGACCAAGCGGTAGAAGTAGGGATGGCCTTCTCACAATTATAAATAATAATAATAATTCACATAAGGATTGTTTTTCTCACAGTCATTGGGTACTTAAGATATTAATGCTTCTATCAGGGCAAAGAGTTGGTTCCAATAAATGGAAAATTGAGAGAGCCACCTGACAATTTTTTAGATCATTATAGCACTGAACCAAAGAGAAGTGAGTGAGTGATCCTAACTACCAGTCATGATATAAAATGGGGGCAAGAAGGAATAATGTCAAGAATTACAATACTGACTGCATTGCCACTTAATATTCCCATGCCTAATAATACTATCAATGGAAAACTGTGGAAATTCAATAAATACATGACTACTAAGGACTTGTGTTTTCCTATATCGAGGGCTCAGTTTTCCTCAGCCAAACAAAGGGCTACAGTGGTTACTAAGGGGCATAATTTGTGTATTGTACTGTGTATTGTACGTTTGTACCTCTAGATCTAGTCTTCATCCTTCTCTGCCCTTCTCTGTATACAAGATGGCCTGACCTCTGGGGCTTCCATTTGAGTTCAATTAATGGGAGACTCTGGTGGGAGAGAGAGGTTGGGTATTCATTCTCTTTACTTCTTGCCTTTCGGTATACACTCTGGTGTTTGCTGCATTCTTCTCCCCAAGCCATAGCTTCTGTCTGGGTCCCACTCCCAAGAAAACAGCCTTCACTGGGTTGCAGCAAATGTCCCTTTCCTTCCCCTTCCAGGCCTATGGAGGGTGATCATTCCCCACTGTTGCTGGGTCCCAGAGGCATCATCATCTTTTTATTTTTGTTGCCCACACTGCTATAAATTTTCAAATACTCCTTTGAATGTCTCATCTGTTCCAGTCAGGTTTCTGACTAATATGTCATCATATTAAATGACTTAAGGTAAGTGGTTCATTTTAGATAACTAAGAGTAGTTTGAGAAAAAGGAGGAAAATTCTGGGAGAAATGTAAAGAAGGCACAAAATTAAATAGTGCAGAGTTTAATAAACCAAAAAGGACGTTGCAAAGCTAATGTATAACTCAAAATGGATCACAGACCTAAATGTAAGACGCTAAACTATAAAACTCCTAGAAGATGATATAGCAGAAAACCTAGATAACCTTGAGTATGGCAATGAGTTTTCAGTTGGAACACCACAGGCAAGATGCATGAAGAAATAATTGATAAGCTGGATTTTATTAAAATTAAAGCCTGCTCTGCAGAAGACAAGGTTGTTTTTTTTTTTTGCGGTACGCGGGCCTCTCACTGTTGTGGCCTCTCCCGTCACGGAGCACAGGCTCCGGACGCGCAGGCTCAGCGGCCATGGCTCACGGGCCCAGCCGCTCTGCGGCATGTGGGATCCTCCTGGACCGGGGCACGAACACGTGTCCCCTGCATCAGCAGGCGGACTCTCAACCACTGCGCCACCAGGGAAGCCCAAGACAATGTTTTTTTTTTTTTTTTTTTTTTTTTTTTTGCGGTAGGCGGGCCTCTCACTGTTGTGGCCTCTCCCCTTGCGGAGCACAGGCTCCGGAGCACAGGCTCAGTGGCCATGGCTCACGGGCCCAGCCGCTCCGCGGCATGTGGGATCTTCCCAGACCGGGGCACGAACCCGTGTCCCCTGCATCGGCAGGCGGACTCTCAACCACTGCGCCACCAGGGAAGCCCGACAATGTTTTTTAGGACAGTGAAAATACTCTGTATGATATTATAATGATGGATACATGTCATTATACATTTGTCCAAATCCTTAGAGTGCACAGCACCAAGAGTGAACCCTAAGGTAAACTGCAGACTTTGGGTGATTATGATTCGTCAATATCAATTCATCCTTGTTAGAGAATGTATCATTCTGGTGACTGATGTTGATAATGGGGGATGTTATGCACACGTAGGGACAGAAGTATTTGGAAAATCTCTGTACCTTCTTCTCAATTTTGATGTAAACCACAAACTGCTCTAAAAAATAGTCTTAAAAAAAGATGGTAATAAAACTTCCTCATGGAGTGATGAAGTTAAAAGGGGATGATGTATTTTGTGAACAAGGACAATATCTAGCTCATAATAAAACAGCATTCATAATTGTTCATTCCTTTCCCCAGCTTTTCTCTCCAAACAGGATGAATAAGCATTGGAAAAGTTCTCTTTTCTAGTTTACTAATTTTATATTCCAGGTATAATGAAATGTATAAATGAACATTAATGTTCACATATTTCAAAAAATGAGTGCAAATTATTTTACAATTAGCATGGTATAAAGTAGATTAATGGAAGAATACTATAAGTAATAAAACTTCCTCTAATTTCACTACCTAAAAAAAAAAGACAATGTCAAGATAATGAGAAGACAAGCCACAAAGTGTTAGAAAATATTTGCAAAGGACACATCTGATAAAGGACTACTACTCAAAATACACAAAGAGCTCTTAAAACTCAATGATAAGAAAACAAACAACCCAATTTAAAAGTGGGCCAAAGACTTTAACAGACACCTCAGCAAAGAAGATACACAGATGGCAAATTAAGCATATGAAAAATCTGTTTTACATCATATGTTATCAGAGAAATGCAAATTAAAACAACAGTGAGATGCCACTACACACCTATTAAAATGTCCAAAGTCCTGGACACTGACAACACCAAATGCTGGCAGGAATGTGGAACAACAGGCACTCTCATCTGCTGCTGATGGGAATGCACAATGATACAGCCACTTTGGAAGATAGTCTGATAGTCTGGTTTCTTACAAAATCTAACACACTGTTACCATAAGATCTAGCAATCACACTCCTTGGGATTTGCCCAAAGTAGTTGAAATCATGTCCAAACAAAACATTAAGCACAGATGTTTATAGCAGATTTATTCATAATTGCCAATAAATTTATTATTAAATTAATAAATTTATTGAGTGTTCAAAAAATGTCTGTGGCTTATGATAAGTATTGTGGTGATCACTAAAACATACAAATAAAAGACCTTTTCTTTGAGCTTTAATTATAAAGAAAGTAAAAAGTAAACATTATTAAAATAACATGAGGTGATAAAGAATCATTTAATTATTTATGGATTAATTTTAAGGCAATTGGATCTTAAATTTGGAAGAACTTAGAGAAAAATTATTAATTTATATATCAGGTTTGTTTTATTTTCTTATTCTATATTAAACTGGACAGTCCAAAGCAAATAATGAATAACAACATTAATGTTCAAGTTCTGAAGTCCTTGCAAATGCCAAATATAAGTAGCATATACAGTTTTATTTCTCTTCCATTAACTTGTAGAATAAAAGATTATTGTTATTTTTAAGTCAAATGGTTCACAGAAACGTTTATTTTTGTCATTATTGCTGTTATTATTAATATAATAATTACTTGTCTTAGGTACATTGCCAGATATTTATAGGAAACACAGGTAGGAAGTGCATTTATCTGTTATGATCAGAAACAAGGAATAACAAGAAATATAGAAGTTGTTTGTTTATTCTTTTTACCTGAATAAAAAATGCCTCCACATAGGCAGGCCAGTATTCAAGTGGGGTCCCACTATTATTGGGTCCCATTTATCTTTCTGCTCTTCCATCTTCGCCTTTTATATTTACAGCCTCCCACCCTCCTGTATCACACGGCTGTGGGAGTTCTAGCCACCATGTATGCATTTAATATAAGAAAGGTTAAAAAAAAAAAGACATTCACAAACTTTCTGCCCCAGTTTCCCAATTTGAGGAGTTAAGTTCCACCAAATAATTTCTCTGCTTGCATGATCAGCCAAAACTTTCTCACACGGGCACAGAGAGCTACAAGAGAGACAGGGGTATGGAAACTTTAACTGCGTTTATTTTTATTTTTTTAATTTGCTCACAGGAATTAAATTGAGACTGCAATTAGCAATCTCTACTACAACAATTCTACTGATTTCCAGTGTTTAGCAACTGATACAAGTCCAGGACACTAACACTGAGATAAGCATTTTTCTGGATGCTAAACTATCATTAGGTCCATTGAAGACATATTTAGAGAGGCTATTCATAATATATATTCTTCCTAACCTTACCTGTACCAATTTTAAAGAATTCTCCTATTTCACCATGGGGAAAAATGAAAAGAAATCTCTAATTATTCTGAATTATGCTACTCATGAATCAATTCAATGAGAAATCAAATGTGTATTCAGATAATATTGGCCATAATCCAATTCAAAGGGCTCTTTTGAATATTTACTTCTCCTTTAAAATAAACCTGAATTAACTAAGAAAGAGAAAATACAAGATGTTGGTATCTTCCAAAATTCTAGGTCACCTATTCAGACAATATTGATTATATACTATGGCAGGCAATCCTGACTGTATGCATTACTATCATTCCTCTTTTTCCTTCCTAATGGAATCTCCATTGCATTTGGCTTTAGAATCCATAAACTTCAAGAGAGATTGGTCACTTTCAGACTTTAGGGGATGAGTCTTGATTAGTCTAAGCCAGTCATGTTATGTTAATCCTAATCTATTTGCTGTGATTAGGTTAACATTGGACAGTGACAAAATTCTGGTCAATTAGCTGTTAGTGAGCATTCTTGTTAAGATTTAATAATAATCTTTAAAAACGGAGAGAAGTAACTGCTGCACTTTCTTTTCCTCTTCTGGTTTTCTCTCCCCTCCCCGCAAGGGTAAAATGCTTGGAGTTTCATGGAGCCAACCTGTGATCATTAGGGGACAAGTTTGAGAACAATCCTCAACTGAATAAAGATGATAAAGTGGAAAGATAGGAAAAACCGGGAACACTGATGTTGTTGGGCCACTGAAATAAACAGTCCTGGAAGTGCTCTATGTTTGGATTTATTATTTATAATGGATAATTCCTGTTTATATTTTTAAATGATTAGTCCACTGAATGTTGGGCTTTCTGTTAAATACAGTTGAAAATTTCCAAGATGATGCAGATGTCGCTTACTTACAGGACACTGGGCTTCAGTTTCAAGTATCTTACCCTCCAGAACTTCAATAACCAGACAATGATTTGGCATTCAGCAAGGAAAAAAATGTGTATCACCTTTCTTCTCTCAAAATGATCATACTCATTTCTGGACACTTAGTTAAAAAAGAGCCATGTTTATACTTCTTTAAAATCTGTGTCTGTTTTACAAGTCTTGACCTTGTTAAACAGAGAAATCAGAGCATGCTGTTTGTTCTGGAAATTAAATAGAAAGCTCTCTGAATTCTTCCCAGCAACTTGGAGAGTGAAGTACAGATAATTATCTCTAAAACTGTTTTTCTAACCAATATTATAAAAAGATACCAAGTAAAAAAATATATACATTTATTATGATCTCATGAAAGTCTCATTTATTAGTCTTAAAAATTCGGCAAGAGCCTATTTTAACTGATTCTAATTTTGAAAACAAGCTTTTGAATTTAATATTTAATTGATAACAAGTGACTGAGCTTTCCTGAGTTTCTTGATAACAATAGAGTTTTGGGTCACATTGGACAGCTTTAATCACATGGTATAGCTGAGGAAAATCTAATTCCATTACTTTCTAAGTTTCAGTTTAGCAAAAATTCATCACTTTACAATTCATTAAACAAGTAATATTTTTAACAAAATTTGTAAACAAATACATCAATAACCTGAAATGTGAAGCTAGTGAGGTCAGATATATGAATCATAAAATTGAATTTCATGAAAATGTTACACAATCTTATAGTTCCTTAAAATTACCTTTATGACACTTCTCAGTATTTTTGTTGCCATTGTAAAGGTCAATCACATTTAGATTAAGAAAGTTTTGTGCTTTGATTCATAACGTGCAGGATTTATCTAAATGACATTTTAGAAATGCTTTGTGAAAAGACCTTTAATAATTCATTACAGTTTAATAAATGCCCTTTTCCTTGTTGTTAGTGGAATTTACACATGAAAATTAAGCATTGATTAATGAGCTTTCTTTTATTAAAAGAAAGATTACCAAAAATTCTTCTTTACAAGCATTCCTCAAAAAGTTATCAGATTGGCAGATGATCGTTATTTAACTGACCACAAACACAATGATAAAGCAATGGTTATGATTACTCAAATTTCTAGTGACTTAGCTTCTCAGAACTTTAGTTTCCTTCTATTAGTTAGTTAACAAACGTAGCTGCTATAACACATAAAGCCCAAAGATGGTTACTTTTATTTAGAAATAAAAATTTACCTCTTATTTACCTAAGTGTCCATTGCAGGTTGATTGTGTGTGTGTGTGTGTGTGTGTGTGTGTGTGTGAGAGAGAGAGAGAGAGAGAGAGAGAGAGAGAGAGAGGGAGGGAGGGAGGGAGGGAGGGAGGGAGGAGAGAGGAGCAGGGAGAGAGTCAGGTCAGGGACATTCTGGTTCTGCAATCATTCAAAGGCCCAGGTTCCACTGAACTTTAATAAGTGGCTTGAAGGTTTTCTGAGCATTATCCAGCTGGAAGAAGAGCAGAGTAAGGATAAACAGAGAAAGGATAAAGGAAGCACATCTGCTCTCTACTGTTCTAAAATTAAAGTGACTCAAATCACTTTGCTTAAATTTGTTTGGAGGGAACTATTCATGTGGCACTATCTAGATGCAAAAGAACTAGAACATGTAATTTAGCTTTGTGCTCTAAAGAAAAGGAAAGGGATTTAGTGATGATCTTACCAGTTTTGCCATACCCGTTATCCGAACATTATAGTAATGATATCCTTCACTTGTCAAGTGATATTTGGCACATCACAGATAATCTATTAATGTTAGTTCCCATCTCTATCTCAGTCCAAAGTAATGTTTTCCAAACAGCCTTTATTATTGTATTTTCTATATTAAATTGAAATCCATGAAAAACATTTTTTAATGAAAGAAATTAGTAATGATTTACATTTATTGGAATAGTTGGTATTGACCAAATATGAAATTTTATAGCTTAGTTAATAAAAATGGTTTGAATAAATCACTATCTTAAAGGGACATCATATATATATAAATATACATAAATAAATTTATAAATACATTTATTTATATATATAATCAAGTTCCTCTAACCCCATTATAATGTCACCTACAGAGGTAACTTATGCTTACAGCTAATACAATAAGTTGTAATTTTGTTGCAAACTTTTTTCTTTTCTAAGATTATTTTTTATAGTTGGTAATTTATGTTAGCATCTAAGCCTAAACTGCAAAACTGAAAGAAGGCACTCTAAACCATTTGAGTATATGAAACAATTTGAGAAATGATGATATCTAAAGCACTATTTCTCAAATTGTAGGTCTCAAATCCTTCAGTGCATCCTTAAATGAATTTAGTGGACCAAAACAAGCATGTCTGTGTAAATAAAATAGCACAATAGAACAGAATTGAAAATAGCAGAATATATTATAGGAGTAAGAATTTTCACTTGAAACTTTTATTTAGGGATGCTTGCTTGGACATGTGTATGTGTAATGTATTTCTTTCCTGAGATCGTTGTGAAAATGTTTCAAAACTATTTGTATTCCATAGAAATACATTTTTACGTGTAAGAAAAGTTCCTAGATGACCTCATTCAAATAGAAATTGAATCCATTCTAATAATTTTACTGGAAATTAACATTCTATTAAGTTTTAAGGAAAAAAATCCCTATTATGTTATTATATAACAATTCATCTTCTAGGATTGAAAGTAAATCTTAAGAACATCTGTTCCTACTAGTTATATACTATTATTTAGCTTTGTGATCTTGAACAACGTATTTGACCTTCTGGGCCTCAAGTGAGGGAAAGTGAATTGCTAATCCTAAAGTCCATCCAAAACTCATTTTCTAAGATGCCCTGTTTTGCAATATATTAATACCCTATGGAGTTGTTGAGCTTCAAAGGCCAGCCCTGCTAAGTTAGCCTTTCAAAGCTTCATCTTCCAACAATATTCCTACTTCCACTGTTGGTATCCTATTATACCATAACTAGGGCTGTTAATTCAGAAGACTAATATCTCAAATAATTAAAAATGAATTC
Organism: Hyperoodon ampullatus; assembly: GCF_949752795.1. NCBI lineage: Eukaryota > Metazoa > Chordata > Mammalia > Artiodactyla > Ziphiidae > Hyperoodon > Hyperoodon ampullatus. Next base: position 49,201,607 of record NC_136925.1, on the reverse strand, counting down.
CCATATTAATAGGTTTCAAGACTCTTACAGCAAGAAAAGTTCATGAATATATGATAGCTGTGACATCCACATCAGGATTATCATTGTTATTTTTAAGTCAGATACTATATTTTAACAGTTGGGAGACTTCATGAAGAGATAGACAAGTTGAATACGTGGTATGTAGATTTATATCTACTCTTTAACAGGTTTTTTTTTCTATTTGTCCTCCATTTTGTGCTCAGAGAAGAGAGACTCGTGAAAACAGAGAAGCACTGAAATGTCTTCCCACATGATAAGATGATTTAGACATTTGATCAGAAAATCTATAAATGTGTACCTCTGATACCTTTCACTCATAAGTTTCATGTATTATCTGTACTAATTCAATTAGAAAAGGAATCAAGAACAAAGGCAGCATACTGAACTATATAATACACGCTAAGTGCATTAAGAAACACTTTAAAATTATTTTTAATAGCTTAAACACATACTATACTTTTATGATGTTCATGCATTTATGGCATTTGATTTTTCAATTTTCTGGTTTTAATGAAAACCAGAAAATGAAAATTTCTAGTCAAATAATAATTATTATCTTTTCGAGTTAAGTGAAATTGAAAAAGGGATTGGAGCTGACTACCAGATAAAACAAGACATCTTTCATATCTTGTCTCCAGGATATTTCTCCACATTTCTATTCTCCTGAATAATGCAAAGGTAGATATGGTTTTACACTGCATATGTTTATTACTTTTTTTCCACCTCAAGGACCATGCTGAGACTTACTCGCATTAGAGCTCTAAATCTGTAAGGAACTCAGATAACCAGTAATAAGGTACTTGCAAAGTTTACTTGGCTCAGCATGGCTCATCACGTCTATTTGAAATAAAAGAATGTGAATTCTGCTGTTTGACTTTGCAATACAAATAGAGACAGCACTTTCAAAAGAGTTTCAGGCAAACTCATAAATAAGATATTGCCTATTGGGGCTTCCCTGGTGGCGCAGTGGTTGAGAGTCCGCCTGCCGATGCAGGGGACACGGGTTCGTGCCCCGGTCCGGGAAGATCCCACATGCCGCGGAGCGGCTGGGCCCATGAGCCATGGCGGCTGAGCCTGCGCGTCTGGAGCCTGTGCTCCGCAAGGGGAGAGGCCACAGCAGTGAGAGGCCCGCGTACCGCAAAAAAACAAACAAACAAAAAACTTTAAAAAAGATATTGCCTATTAAAGAACACCACTAAATTAACAACAATTCCATTTATTGGATGCCTGCTCACTCTGTGCCAAAACTGGAACGTACGTGTATTATCCCACAGAATTGTCAGAAGACAACATAACAGGATAAGTATTATTTACCGATAAGGAAACAAGTTTAGAGCAGTTAAGTAATCACTCATGGTCACATTGCTTCTTAGTGTGGGGGTTTAAATTGAGTTTCCTTGAACTCAAGCTTGTGTACTTAATGAAATACTTGTCTCTATTCATAATGGAAAATGGAAGTTTAGAAATCTAATAAGCTAAATAGTGGGAAGCACTAGAGAAAAAGACACAATTCTTATCTTTGCAATCTATATGAAGGAACAATTGTTACATGTATAACCATCTATTACCTATAGGAAGAAAGAATGCATTTATACAAAAAACTAAACGAGAATAACAAGTACATGTTGATATAATTAGGGTTGCTGTTCATAACAGGAAACATATCAAATCAAGTACTCAGGGATAGAATTAAGAAGCACCTCCCAAAGCAGGATATTTCAAGATAAAGAAAACAGTTTATAAATACTACACATTACATCAAAATTAAAATATCTTCAATAGTAATAGATTATTAAATATAAGCCATTTATAACTATTTTCAAAGGATAATAAAAAGACATATCCTTAAGTTAGTAAAGATTATTACTCTAGTAACTTCAGTAAACATATTCCTTGCCTTTTAGAGCTGGAGGTTCAGACATTAAAACATAATTTGAATGAGACGAATTCTACAGTGAAGAAATTCAGGGAAACATGCATAGATAGCATAATCCAGTCTGATCTGATCAGGAAAGATGTTTGAAGCTAAAGGATGTATAAAAATAAGCTATGTGAATCGGGGAGAGGTGAGCCCTCTATGCAAAGGGACCAACACTTCCAAAGGACCTGAGAGAGACAGGGGTATGGCATATTCAAGAAACCAAAAAGTCCAGTGGTTTTTGTTTGTTTGTTTGTTTTGTTTTGTTTTGTTGTTTTGTGTTTTGGAATAAAAGTAACAGGAATGAAGGGTGACAGAATAATTTTGAAGAAGAATTAAGATCTATACCCTAAGACAGAGAAGGGTCACTTGAAGACTTTATTCAGGAATATTTTCATTCATTCTTTCTTTCTCCCAGTTACTTTATTATTCAGTCCCTACTAAGGAACAGACTATACTACATATTGGGATACATATTGGGATACAGCAGGGAACATAACAAAGCTCTTGTCCTAGTAAGCTTATGTTCTTGTAAAGGATGATAGTCTACAAACAAAATTGCAAATTAATACATAAAATATGAAGAAGTCATATGTATTATTAAAATGAATGAAAAAGTAAAGAGATAGAATACCACTCAACTTAAGTGTCCATAAGAATCATCTGGCAAGAGTATTAAAATGCAGTATTAAAATGCAGCAGTTCTAGAGTGAGGGCTGTGATTTCCATTTCTAATAGCCTCCCAGGGGATGCTGATGTTGCCGGACTGCTCACCACATTTTGACTAATGGGGAACAGAGGGTAAGGAGTTGTCTGTTCAGGGAAGAACTCTTTAGTGGATTATATATAAATACATTCATAAATAGAGACCTAACAATGGAGCCTCCAAAAATACATGAAGAGAAAAATAGACAGTTCTGCAATAATAGTTGGAGACATCAACACACTATTTTTAATAATGGATAGAACAACCAGACAAAAAATTAGTTGAAAAAACTGAGGGTTTGAGCAACACTATACGCTAATTGGAGCTAAGATATATATTGAGAGCATTCCTCCTGCACAATACACATTCTTCTCAAGAGCACATGGAACATTCTATAGGTAGACCATATTTCAGGCATAGAAAAGTAGTAATACGTTTTAAAAGACTGAAATCATATAAAGAATCTCTTCTGACCACAATGGAATTAAGCTAGAAATGAATTACAGAGAGAAAACAGGAAATGTGTAGAAATTACACAACATCCTTAAAACAATGAATGAGTCAAGGAAGAAATCACCAGGGAAAATTTAAAAGACCTTGATGAATGAAACAAAACATACCAAAATTTGTGGGATGCAGTGAAAGCAGTGTTCAAAGGGAAATTTATAGCTGTAAAAGCCTACATTAAAAAAGAAGAAAGATCTCAAATGGATAAACTCATTGTACATCTTAAAGAACTAACTTATGAAGGGGAAATTAAACACACAGCAGAAGGAAGAAAATAATAAAGGTTAGAATAGAGATAAATCAAATAGAGAATAGAAAATTAGGCATTCACTTCTATCAATATCAAAAATAATGAAATTTCATTAAAAACTCCAGGATAAAAGGTCTCTATATGAGGCAAAAAAAATAATGGCATGATTTTGAGCAAATTGTGGAATTCAAGTAAAGGTTATTCATTTAACCTGCATCATTGTTGTCCAAGTGGAACAGATATTGTGACATTAAATTATGAAGAAGGAAACATAATTGTGAAACACTAATTGTCTCTGCAATAAAGAATTATCATAATATAAATGTAAATTAATTTTCAGTGTTTAGAATGAACCCATAGACAGAAGTGAAAGACACCTTTAAGAAAAGCCAGACAGAGAGAGAATGTAAATTGGACAAGATTGACAATATAAAAGTAAAAGTGCCATTCTTAGAAGTAGGTAGCAGAGGTGGAGAAAGAGAGGCTAGGAAAGAGTAGATAAATTACCAGACTTGTATCATAGCATGGAGAGGCAAGAAAGCTGTAATTGAACGAAAAAGAAATTGAGCATATTAATGTATAAGTATAAGCAGTGGAAAAACAAAATAAATATACAACATAGCTCAACGTAGATGAAATGAAGGAAATGGTTGGGAGTGATAATGTCTAAATAAGATTATACTTCTATTTTTTATATCAGGGATTTATTTAAAGTCAAAAATAATAGTGAAACCACATTATTTAGGACGATAAACCCAAGCACAAATTTAAAGAAAAGCAAAAATGCTTAGTAGGAATAGCTTCTAGACAGAAATTCTATGGCTGGAGATATGTGGAGCAAGGAATAACTGATTTTTATTATTAATTCTTTAGTACTATTGAATTTCTCAAAAAATAAACTGATTTATAAAATGAATAAAAGAGAAAAATAATGTTTCAATAAGTAAAGGAAGAATGTTATCTCAAGAGTGTCCAGATTATCATTTAAAGTCTCCTGAAATAACAGGCTGTCAGTAACTTCTCAATGTAGGGAGTAGGTAACCAGACAATGCTCTGAAAGGGGAGAACTATATTATGTCAAAGGCTTGTAAGACTTACGACTGTAATCAGGAAGTTCAATAATTTCCCTTCCTCCCAGGGCAATCAATCAGCCAGTGAACCAGTTGTCTTGGAGAAACCATCTCTCACTGGCATTCCATATTGTTTTTGAAGTCATAATCAATACAGTACTTTATGAAATGAAACTAAGAAGAGCAAATATTAAAATGAAAGAGTCCATAAAGTCATTTTTTTCAGATGGCATGATACATACCTGAAAAAGTGAAAGGAATTAGAATTGATAAATTAGTTTAATAAAATAGTCAAAACCAGTACAAATATACCAAATTCAATAGTGCCCATTCATATCAGCCATATCTAGTTAATATACATAATGAAGAAAAAGCATCTGACATTATAAGTATATGAATTATAGGGAAAACAAACTATATGTCAAACTTTTTGAAGCAGTTGCCTATATGAGCTTTCCCAACTTTTATATTTGTTTCCTCCATCATCCGTTGGCACTGAGTTCCTCTTCAGTTTCAAAATCCAAGTGTACATTTCTCATGGATTATTTTGCTTAGCCTCTTAGCTAACCATATCTCTTTTCTGAAGATGTTTTTATTTTTATTGCTATTATACTACATCTTCCACAATTTCTTCCTGCTTCTCTGTCTGATCTTTCTCCGTGTATTTGCTTTCTCTCTTTCATCTACTCTGTTTTAAATATTAAACTTATTAAGCTTCTGTTCTTCGCCCCTTTTTCTTATCACTCTACAAACTCATCTCATGTCTTTCTATAGCATAAGTTTCTACCTTCATCTAGATGACTACCAAAATATGAATGCCAGCCTACATCATTCTCCTAAAGTTTAGGATAACTTCACTTGGGTCTTTCTTACATATTCCAAATGTTGGATATTTCTCACGTAATTCAAATGCCCTGATTCACACTTGGAATTTATAATCCCCCCAACTTCATGTATCAGTGAGTGACTCCAGCATTAATCCACCTATGCAAGTCAGGATTCTGAGTGTGATGTTGATTCATCCTTCTTTTTCCCTCATTCATCTAATCTGTGAACTGTTCTTCCTAAATGTACCTAGAATTTATCAGTTCTTACCTTCACTTCTATAATTTTATTTACATTACCATTACCTTTCACATGGATTACTGCCCTGGGCTCCATATTGTTCTCCTCTCTCCTCTTTAACCCTTTTCCACAAGCAACAAGGGCCACCATTTAATATGTTAATCCTACCATGTTACTCTCCTACTTAAAACATATCAATGGTTCATCATCTCTCCTTAGAATAAAGTCTAAACAAAGTAGCTGCTAAGACTGTCTGGTCATTGTTTCTTCACTTATCATTATTTACCTCTCAACTTATCCCATATAGTTAGCAGTTCAGCCACACTGAGTTTCTTCCAATCCCTTGAAACTGCCATATAATTTTTCTCCTGGGTTTAAGCATGCTGTTTCCTATGTTTAGAATACACTTCCCTATATACATGGATTTGACAATTATTCCTATTCATTCTTTAGGTCTCAGTTTAAATCATCATTGATTATGTAAAACTGCATCTGATCTCCTATGTATTTCTGCAGCATACCCCACTTTCCTTATCTCCTTTATTATCATTATATCTCCCATTAAATTGTAAATTTGTACATGGTAAGAGCTATGTCTATTTTGTTCGTTCTTGTCTGCCTCGAGCCACATCAAACTTGGCACATATTAAGCACTCAACCTTGATTTCTACTTTACAGAGACATAATTCTCTCAATTTCTCCAGGCCTTACCTATAAAAATTCACATCTGCAGTAACCCTCTGTCATTTTCTTCATTCTCAAAAAACAGATTGTCCTGTTTGCTTTGCAGTCTATGTCAACCATGTGGCTTCTTGTTTTGATATGCTTCTGACTAAACATTGTTTATTCACTTTCTGTCATGTATCTCAACTTTTTTTTCTTTCTAGCAGATTCTATACTGCAGAATATATACTGTTGAAGTTCTCTCGATTACAGAAAATATCTGCCCTTGAGCCTATATTTTTGTTGAGGCACTGCCCTCTCTCTTTTCCTTCACCATCAAGACCTCCAACAAAGTTTCTAAATTGCTTGCTAAAAAGGAATAAATTTACTAAAACAAGCTTCAACCCTTGTCTCCACTGATTAGAAATGATCTGATGGCTTTGTGTTACCTTCAAGAAAATCAAATCATTTACAGTAAAACGCAAAAACCCTATACATCTTACTGTTGCCTCATTATAACCATCTTACACCTTTGATTCCTTAAATAATCCAGAATTCCCAGTGAGTCACTTGAACCAAAATTTATTCCTAGTGTTATGCTGCGCAAAGCCAATATGACAGCAGCTTTTGAGAAAAGAAAAAGTATTATTGCTAGGAGGAAATAATATTGCCTCCTGGCAATATTATCATACAATATATACAAAAAGTATTATTACTGAAAGGAAGCAGGGCTCAAATCTGTCTCCCCAATCTGGGGTTTAGTCAAACTTTTATGAGTTAGGGGAGGAGGGCTGGTATATGCAGAAGCAGTGGTGGGGCAGGTTTCTATTGGAGGGTTTGGAACTAGACCATTTATGGTAAGCTATGGTAAAGGGGCTTCAGCACCAGATCTTCCTGGACAATGCACCCTTCCTTTCTGAAAGGGTTCTGCATTCACGTCCCTGTCCTTTGGTTCAGTGGGTAGGGGGGAAACTTTGGTTCCAGGTGTTGTTTGAGGTTAAAATTTTCTCCTTTGTGTATGCTTTAGCTGCACGACTTGCTGTTTTGTTCTGCTGTCTCTGAAAAACAATTCAGTATCTTTTTAGAATCAGGATAGGGTCAGTGTGGAGCTGGTTCTGTGGTACACGAGTAGCTTTACTGTTTCCTCCTCCTACATAGCCTGTGCCTTGGGTTGAAGAGTGTCCCCCAAAAACTCATGAACCTGAAAATGTGACCTTATGCAGATATAGGGTCTTTGCAGATATAATCAAGTTAAGGTGAGGTCATACTTGATTAGGATAAACACTAATCCAAGACTGATACCCTAATCCAAGACTGATACCCTTGTAAGAAGGGGGAAATTGGAACACAGAGACATAAACAGGAGAAACACAATGTGAAGCCATAGAGAATGCTATGTGAAGATGGAAGCAGAGATTGGAGTGATGCCTCTACAAGTCAAGAAATGCCAAGGACTGCAGGCAACTAACCAAACAATAGAAAGAGGATCCAAGGAAGGATCCTCCCCTAGAAACTTCAGAGAGACTACAGCCCTGCTGACACCTTGATTTCAGACTTTTAGCTTCCAAAACTGAGACAAATTTGTGTCGTTCTAAAGCTGCCTGGCTTGTGGTGATTTGTATGGCAGCCCTGGAAAACTAATATACCCAAGAATTCAGGCCACTATATCCTGATAGTTGCTGGTTAAACAGAACTCAAATCTGACCGGATAATCATTTATAAATTTCAGGGTTTTTTTTTAAGTATATTGGGTCTGGTTTTGCCATTTTCTTCATATATTAGAAGGTCTTCTTTATTGTGATGTTATCTAAATCACAGGATAATAAAAAACTACATTTGGGATTGTGCACAGTCAACCAAAGTTTAGCAACTGTAATTAAAGGAATTGAGAATAATTGAGGTAACCAATTGAGATACATTCTCTCTGTGTAAATAAGGTTTCTGGTGGAGGATTTTTATCTTGAGACAGTTTCTGGGAAATCATAGAAAATGGTGCCTTGAAACAAAAACATTAATATCAATTTTTTCTGGTGCTCCTTTTTCAGTCACTTTTGGCAAGAACTCTGCCACGTTTATTTAGAGGCATTAACAAGGAGATGGCTAGGTAGTGTGTTAAAAAATCTCCTTAGTCAAGGGAGCCCATATTTGTCAAATCAGGGCTAACATTTGTTTCACTTGCTACAGAACCTTAGAAATCAGCTGATACTCATAAATTTATTTCACTTACACGGTCTACTGGGAGGGCCAATGGATCCATTTAGCTTTAAGGTCACGACTTTCTAATTTCTTTGCTTGTAGATATTCCTACACCTGTCACTTTTGAATAAAAGCATGTACACTTTTACATGCACACACACATACAAACACATTTTATCTCATAATTCAAAGAGGACCACCCAGCCAACTATTTTACTGTATCTATATCTGCCAACATTGTGAGTTACTTTAATTTGCATTCAAAAGAGAAGACAGAAAATTCCCAGTGAAATAAAAATGCCTGGTTTTGCTGGTTCCATATAGCAGAACAATGAGTTAAACACTGCCTTTTCTTAAAACAGTATTTGTACTTCTGAAGGTTAGTGGAATTTGTGGGGAAAAAATATCTCTCAGTGATATTTTGGTTTGGAGACTTAAAGCTAAAAATCAAGAAAACGTGGTGAGAACTGGGAGACTTCCTGGCAGATTAAAAAGGTCACCATTCATGCTTCATCTTCTTTTACACACACAGAGATCTCTGGAGTGCACTTTAGGAAAATCCTGTCAGAAGAAACAGCACCAGAAGCAACACTTAATCAGAGCTGTAACTGTAATCATAATAATTGTTCTACTAAAACTAATGAAAATTTATATTGGAATTCATCCTTGAAACATTCATGTAAAGTACCTATTCCTTCTGTGCTGTTAGTCATTAGTCTCTGAAAAAGTATTGGGGGAGTAAATGTCAACTTAACTCCTTTTTCATTCGATGTATCTGCTAAGTTAACAGAGAAAAAAAAAATCCAGACAGAGCAATTACATAGATGGGCAAATGAGAGAGAAAACAAGTCTGTCTGATGAAGAGATATTTCAGGGAATATGTTATTCTAATGCAAATGCTATATTTTCTTGATGATTTTGTTTAAGGAGGAAACTGCCTTATTGCTGTTGCCACTGGAAGGCTAAATATTGTTGGTGTGTTGGACATCTTGAGCTACCAAATTCATTTCCATTTTGAAGCTGACTCCTCCAGGGAATAGGTAATAAATCTGACACTTTACCTGGATCCCTGAAGAAGACCACTGTCTTCTTCAGCTGGTGCACAGTATATATTAATCCAGGCATGTCTATGAGAATATGATGACCTCAAAGCAGCCAATGTCTTTCAAATAACAGACAGATGGCAAAAACAGGACTGACAACACCAAGATGAGGAATAAAAAAATCAAGGGTAAACAAAATTATTTCAGTCTGGTTCACAGTACTTTGTCATTGAGCTTTGGAGCTTTGGTGTCAAAGAACTCTAAGAGATGAAGTTGGCAAGATAATTTATAGGTTGTGCCTAGCACATTTCATGGCATTTTGAAAATTTAACATATTGTTCATATCAGGAACTTCTTCTGAAATTATCATTAGCAGCTATGGGATGCTTGACACTGATTCCATCACCTGTATTTCTCCCTTTCCAAAGACAGAGCAGGCTTCTCCTCACATCAAAGTTTGCCTGTTCTCTCTCCTTTCCAGACTTAAATAGTTACTAAGAAGGTGGAGAGATTTTTGCTTTCCCAAGGAAAATTCAGTCAGTGAAGTGGCCTGAATTTCTCATGAGAAGAATAACTAAATAAATGTAAACTCACGGCGCTGGTCCTAAACTGGGTGAAATTTGCTCTACTTATTTTTCAGAATATTCTTCTGAAATATATTGAGAGCTATTTATCATTATGAAAAATTATTACCCTAGAAGTAAAACCATCTCTTTATTATTTTCTGACTTATTAATATTTTATATTCCACTGTGTCTTTTGGATACTCATATTCTCTTTTCTACAGTGTTAATTTTCCATCTGATTTTTAAAAAACAAAATCCATTCACCTTGTATAACTTTCAGAAAATGAGATTTCTTTTACTTACACTGTGTCCTTCCTCACTTTACCTCTTTGGTCTTCTTCAGCTAGGGGAGAGATCCATAACAAGAGTTCCAAACTAACTTTCTCACTGGCTTATCTCTTTTGAATTCCATTTGATATTGAAGCTCCAGGAAATGCTCTATTCACAAAGTTCAACACTTAGCTCAGATTTTCTTATAATCCCCCCTCCACACCATCATCCTCAAAGACTTATATTGAAGATCAATAATTTCTCAGCCTTACAGTTGTTTTATCCTCTCAATTATTATATTTGGATAAACTTTAACATCATCTATGTATCAGGAATTGTGATAAGCCCTTTGGAAGAAAGGCAAGTAAAATATGGTAATATGAAAATAAATAAAGGAAACCTCATTTAAAGTGGAGTGGTGAAGCTCTGAAGTGGGAACTCTCATGCATGTATCAGTGACCACAGTTTACAAACCCAGCAGGAAGAAAGATTTCCTTCTGTTCCATGAACAACAAGCTGCCCACCACCTGCAGCCAATGAAGAAACATCACATACCTTCCCAATGTCCTCCTAAAACCTAATAAAAGCTGGCCTTCCCTTTATCTCCTGGGACTTTCCTATGGCTTGCCATAGTTTGCATGTCTCTAATTGCTATGCTCTGCTATTCCCAAATACACTCATTTTGCTGGTAAAATAACTGGCTCTTTTGTTGTTTAAGGTCAACAGTAATTTTCTCAAGGCTATGCCAACGTGGAAGGTATAGGAGTTATACCTCCTATAACTCGGCTGTCTTTCCCATTCCATAGCCGACTGGCTTGATTTACAGAGGTCAGCACCTGCATTTATTTTCCTGAGTGCTTTCTCTTGCAGCAAGGTCCCTGTCTGCCTTGCCCAAAGCAAGCTGGACAAGCCAGAGATGTTTCCTAGAAGTGGCACTCAACCAATGACTGGTAGGAGTTAATGTATCAATATGCTGACTCCCTTGATTCCTTTGGCTGGGATGATTCTGAGGCTCATGTTTGGGCTCCCAAAATTCCTCAGTGGCAATAAGATCTTATTGCTTAGAATGATTTCTCAGTATAAATTGCTTTATAGCATCCATTTCACTGGCAATTTTTCTTTCACATTCTTACTTGCTGTCTTGGCTTAGATCCTTTAGAAGCAGAACTCAGTACAAGTATCAAACACAAGTCATTTATATGGGAGGTATAAAGGAACATAGGCAAAGAAAGAGGGAAGTGATTAAAGGAAGAAACCAATCCATTTCAGGGTGCATTACTAAGCTAGCAATGAAAGGGTTTGCTTAACTATGGGATAAAAGGAAAATTCATACTCAGAGTTGTGTCAGCCAAAGGAAGGGAGACCTGGGTTTACACACTGACTACCATAAGTTATTGTTTGAGTGCTCTAGGGTTCATTTAGTTCCCTGGTACTCCTGCCTTGCTGATTGAACCAGCAGAGTCACCTACACACTGGAGAAAGCCCTTATACCTGGAGATGAAGATACAGTCCTTTGTGAAGCAGCATAATAAATACTTTGAAATAAGAAGATTTGAGGATATTGAATAGAATACTGGCATTGCTTGCTACCCTTCCCCACTTGTCTGCCAATGTAGCCTAGGATCATTTCCAACAAATTACTTAACACTAGAATTTTAATCTCGAGTCACTTTTGGAGGATCTCACCTGAAGAAAACTATGTTCACTTGTGAAAATAGATAAGTTGCCATAACTTGATAAATACTAAAACAAATGTAAAAGCAACATGCTTTGGAGGAAAGGCAAGGGAAGAATCAGGAAATGTCTCTGGAGAAGATGAAGACTGAGATAAAAAAATTTAGGACCAGTAGGAGCTGGGTAAATGAAGACAGGTAGGAGGATGCAGATGCTAAGAACATTTCATCAAGTGGTAGGAGAGCATCAAGGGTGGGATTGTGAGAGTTATACAGCCCAAATGCAGGCAATAAGGTTGTGTGTTTGCTGGTACAGAATTTAAAACAATAATAATGCTAATTATAAATTAGTCCAATTTGATTATTATATGCATTCTCAGTTCTTAAAAATATCAGTGATAATATATTTTATCTATGTTCTTAAATATTTCTGCAGTTATGTAATACATATGTATGCTACACATATGTACTTTTTATTATGTATTCATTAGTAAACATTACACTTTACCCATAATTTACTTTGAAGAAACCAGAATCATCTAATGTTCAGGTACCTATGTTTGTTTCAAGAGTTTATCACAGTTCAGAATGATTTGAGCTTTCTTCTTGTTCAATTTGTGTCTTCAACCCATACAGTGCTTTAAATTCCTGCATTTAAACAGTAGACTGGAAATAAGGAATGAGAGCCCAGAGGTTGTAAGATGAAGAAACAGAAACTGAGTTACATCTATTCTGTCATTTGTGAATGTCAGGAGAAATGACAAAAGATGCTGTTCTTATGTTGCCAGCAAATATAAAAAAGCTAATATTTGAATGACTTGATTGTTTTATCATAAATTGGACACTACAGCAAATAATGTTAATGTTTGCTATCTTTAAGCCTTTTTTTTGCGGGGGTAAGGCTTTTTTAGCAGAAAGAAAATCTTTGGAAGTTTTTAACAAATATATTAGAAATTCTGGGAAGTTTTTCTGATTAATAAAGTTAGTGGAAACATTTTGACTGCAGAGATCATTTGAAGCCTTTGGAATGTATCTGAAGAAACATAGGTGTGGTATTATACATTTTGAAGTTATTATGAAATGGGATGTTTAATTTCTCCCAAACTTATACTTACATTTAAGGTAAATCTTCCTATTAACACACACACACGCACAATTTTTTTTTTGGAATGTTCAATATCAAAAGGAAACTTTTTGATACTAAAAGGTTTAAAAATTATTAATTGATAAATTAATAAGTAAGAAAGGTTGATATGATAATGTGGCTATACTGTGAGTTGAACTTATATGTAAAAAAGTCTATGTATTTTTATTTAATATAAATTAAAATTGACGTGTTTTGTGTACAGTGTTATGAAGTTGAATACTTGTATACAGTCATAGAATCATGACCACAAATAGGATATAGAAAAGTACAACCACCCCTCAAAATTTTCTCATGCTACTCATTTGTATTCATACTGAGTGAAGTAAGTCAGACAGAGAAGGACAAATATCATATGATAAGTCTTCTACGTGGAATCTAAAAAACTGATACAAATGAACTTATTTACAAGACAGAAAGAGACTCACAGACATAGAAAACAAACTTATGGTTACCTAGGGGGAAAGTGAGGGGAGGGATAAATTAGGAGTTTGGAATTAACATATACAAACTACTATATATGAAACAGATAAACAACAAGATCCTACTGAATAGCACAAGGAACTATATTCAATACCTTGTAATAATCTATAATAAAAAATAATATGAAAAAGTATATATACATATATATATGAATCACTTTGCTGTACAGCAGAAACTAACACATTGTGAATCAACTATACTTCAATTTTTAAAAGTATCTTTTACAAAGCAAAACATAATTTTGATGAAGTCTAGTTTATTCATGTTTATTCATTTTTTAATGGATTGTACATTTTATATCACATCAGAACTCTAATCTCAGGGCAAAAATAATCATAAACATCACACTAAAATAAAACTAGAATTTCCTCACAAAAACAAAGACAGAATTGTCCTTCCATCTGGAAATTTATAGACTTCCTATTAAACATCTCCAAAGTAAAAGGAGAAATAGAAACAGGAGGATAAAAATAATAACAACAAAAACAGCACTTATCAAAATTTATGGGTGCAATTTAAGGGGGGGGAAGACATAAATTCACTGCACCAAATACTTTTATAAATAAAAATAAAATAATAAAAACAACTGAGAGTTAAATTCCTCAAAATTTAAGCTAAAAAGTCTTAAAAAGGAACAACCAAGGAAATCAAAATAGAGCATAAAGGAGGAAATAAAACGTTAAAAAGCATTGCTTAATGAGGCAGAAAATAGAAAACAGTAGATTTAATTAATAAATAAAAATGCTGGTTCATTGAAAAAAATTAATGAAATAGGCAAACTGCTAACTAACGATCAGTGGAAAAAAGAAGGCAAAATATATAAAAGAGGAAATAAAAGGGGGCAAATAAGTATTAAAACAGAGAAAATTTTTAAAAATCATAAGTGTGACTTTGATGGCCTCCAAAGGAAAAAAAAATCATTTAAATGAGATAGATAATTCCTTAGGGAAAAGCAAATATCTAAAGTTAACTTTATTTGAGTTATAATGCTTAAACAGACCAATTTTTCATTTAACAACTTTAGGGAAAAGAAAAAACTTTAGAAAATTTATTCACAGAGTACTTTTCTTTTATCCCTTCAGATTCACTTCACCATCCTTCTTGACCGTAATATCTGCCCAAGGAAGTGGTCCACTATTGACCACATTAATGGCCCCTTTAACCTCTAATTTCTGGTGGTGTTCTTCAATCTAGCCCCATGCTTTTCTATGTTTATGAACATGATCATACAATGAATCTAATGAAATGATGGATTACACAAATGGATTTCAAAGTATTAAATCATTCTAACATGCCTAATATAAACATCATTTAGTATGATAAATATTTATATTTATTTTTATTGTGCTATTGGTTTCTAAATATTTGTCCATACTTTCTCAGTAATTTTTTAAAAATATTTTTATCATGAAAAATTCAAACATGTAAAAAGGTAAATCCATTTGCCCATCACTCATCTTCCATAAATATTAATATCTTATTCTTTTACTTCATATATAACTCCTCTCACTCTGCAGAACTTTGCTCAATTATTATCATTATTATATAGTTATTTTGAGGTAAATGTATATATATTGAAATGCACAAATCTCCTATTCTATTTTCAAATATGACATTCCTGGATAATTTCTTATGTCCTATCCTGAAAAAAAAGTAACTCTGCTATTATTTACAATGCCATACCTGCTTAACGCTTGCATGTACTGAAACAATATAGTTCATTTCCTAATACAGGTATACCTCTTTTTTTTTTTTTTTTTTTTTTTGCGTTACGCGGGCCTCTCACTGTTTTGGCCTCTCCCGTGGCGGAGCACAGGCTCCAGATGCGCAGGCTCAGCGGCCATGGCTCACAGGCCCAGCCGCTTGGCGGCATGTGGGATCTTCCCGGACTGGGGCATGAACCCGCGTCCCCTGCATCGACAGGTGGACTCCCAACCACTGTGCCACCAGGGAAGCCCACTTCCCTTTACTATGCTTCACAGATATTGCATTTTTTTTACAAATTGAAGGTCAGTGGCAGCCCTGCATCAAGCAAGTCTATCAGCACTGTTTGTCCAACAGCATTTGCTCATTTTGTGTCTTGTGTCACATTCTGGTAATTTTTGCAATATTTCAAGCTTTTTCATTATTATTATATTTGATATGGTGATCTGTGAACAGTCATCTTTGATGTTACTACAATGACTCACTGAAGGTACAGATGATGATTAGCATTTTTTAGCAATAAAATGTTTTTAATTAAGGTATGTACACTGTTTTTTAGAAATAATGCTATTGCAAACAATAGACAGTATAGTGTAAACATAACTTTTATATGTGCTGGGAGACCAAAAAAAATTTGTGTGGCTCACTCTATTGTGATATTCACTTTATTGTGGTGGTCTGGAACCAAACCTGCAATATCTCTGAGACACACATCATTTATTTAGTGCTACTTACATTATTGTTCATGATGCTGCATTACCTATTGGGCCACTTGAGAATATTGGCTTTCAGTGATTCTCTCAAAAGTTATTACTGTGCTTCATTGACTATGAGCACAAAAGCAAGTCTTGCTCAGATTATGCAGAACCACATAAATAATAATTCACTTTCTAGTCATGTTAAATTTACTGTTCAGAATTTTCTAGCATTAAGGTGGGATAACACATTTTCCAACTGTGTTTCTCTTGAGCCCTCAAGGTCATAATCAATGCATTCCTATAATGTAATCTCTTTCAAAATTGACTAAACCCCTGTCTTACACACATTACCATGAGTGGGAAAAATAAGGGAAGGGGATATGGGTGGAGCAAAAAGAGCAGTTTTATTTGCTCAAGGAATACCTTTTCCTGTCCAGGATGGCTTAAGACTGGCTTGGAGGAGCAGTGCCTCACCACATCAATCAGAGGAAAGAGAAGATAGCGATCTGAAGGGCCTTTTGTCACTGCTAAGCAACAGTCTTGAAAGCTCTTAAATGAGAAAGTCATGGCCACCCTCACAAGAATTCCTGACATATAGCATGAAGACTATGGAAGGGTTAGGGTGGCCACTCTGGGTGCCACTAGCAAGAAGCACACAGAGGGAAGGATGCCTGCCACCATCCCCACTGCCTGTAGACTGGAGGAGGCACTGTGGTCAGAATAGACACAGGCAAGATCTGACACATGGACCCATACATGTGCCTTAAGCCCAAACATTGGTAGTGAACCCTCCATAGCCCAGAACCCTCAACTCATCCTGTGTCCTACATGAGGGAGAAACATCCAAATCAACACCATTCTGGCAGCATAATTTTGTGTGATCATTCAAAAGAAGCACCACAGCAACCACTGAGAGGAACCTTCTCCTTAGGATGCCCTCTGCAATCCAGGTCAACCACAGGCTGAGACTACTCATAGGCTCAATTTGCCAGGTACCATGGGACGAACAGTTGAACTGATGCATTAGTATGTGGTCAGAGAGAACAAACTGTGAAATGGAAAACAGGGCTCAGAAGATCCTGGAGCAGGCTCAAAGCATTACTCTCAAATGCCACTGCCAGCCCTAGTTGGTCCCAAGTACTGGGAGTGGGACTTAGAGGGGTTACCTTGCCAAGGTCTGCAGATGGTTCTGCTTTTCAGCATCACTTCAACAATGGCACTGAAACCCAGATGTAGTAGTAACTTCCAGGCTTCAGATTATCTTGACATAGTTAGAACCAACATCACGGGTTTCCTTCAGAGGTGCCACAGCAGCCTGGTAGCATCTCACCTTCTAACACCTGAGCTCCAGATTTGAAGAGTCTCTCTTTGAGACTGTAGTTTGGATAACCTCAACCTCTCGCTCTCTACTCCAAACCTGAGGGGAGGTTACCTGTTTTCTGAAGTTATCTTGGGGTGACTGTTTTTCCTTGTTGTTCATTAAGTGCTCCAACACCTGCATAAACATTTTTCCTTACTAAATTCACTCTTCTGAAAAAACTAGTATGATTTCTGTTTCCTTGACTCAACTCTGACTGATACACTTATAAATCAGGGATAAAGAAATAATTCATTTATTGCAAACAACTTTCTAAATTGTTCAGTATGAAACAAACGTTGCATGATCTGTCAGTTTGTAATTTATTTCAGAAAAACTGGTTTGGTTAGGACAGATCCAAACATCATGCCTCCTTTGTACTAAGATAAAATTTGCTAATATATATAGATTTGGAAAACAATATGAGATTGAGAAGAATTAACATAGGATAATTATAACACATAATGGACTCCTATACCTTTAAATTAAACTTATTTCTGCAACAATTTATTGATATTACTGTATGTCATTAATTGACAACATACATTAAATATCACACAATTTTTTTGTTATTCTCATTTCCCCACCATTATTAATTCAGTTATAACTTATAAGTGGATCTTGGTGCTTGACTATTAAATTCTTGTATTTCTTTCCATGTTCTCCAGTATTTAAAAGCAGTAGCATATAATCACGGAAAGATACAACCTGGAAAATATGCTAGAAATGTGATAATTAATGAAGTTGGACTTTAAACAAAGGAGTTACATCATATATGATACAACTACAGCCATTCTATATTTTATTTTATCTATTATGTATTGCATTTGCAATAATGAAGTAGAAATAAATACTAATGGGATTAAACATGCACCACTTCATATCCATAAATCTCATATATTTATTTAAAGCACCATACTATAGCATCAGTTAAGTTTTCACAAAGAACAGTGAAGATAATCTTTTCCTCCTGTTACCTCAGTTATTTAAGTGGAGGAATTGCATTCACAATATTGACAAATAACATAGAACATCTGCTAATTATGGTGAAGAACAGTGGAATCTTTTACTTTTGGAATCTTTTACAGTGATTACTGCTATTTCTCTTGAAAACTTTCAAATGAAAAGTTACAGTTCTACTTATAAGATGATAAATTTTAAAGACAACAGAATCTCTTAGACTGTAGTTATCAAAATAATGATGAACTGTAAAAATCACAAACTGTAAAATAAAAGTCAAATATACTGTCTTGGTTGGCAAAACGACCCAAAACTACAGGTGAGAATGGGGACATGAAACATATCCATTTGAACATTTATCTTATTCTTTGGCTTAGAGAGCACAGAAATCTGAAAAACCAGAAGCTAGATTATGAATGACAGGAAAACTTTTTAAATAATTCACTTTCTGGCCTAAATATTTTTGTTTCTTCTCCCAATATTTTATATTCTTATTTATTAATTTTTGTGTGAAAATAACATTTACTTTGGTAACTCTTTATAGGCAATCCTATCTAAATAGAAAAATTATATGTAATTCTACATCTGTTTAATATTTAGACTTGGCTGATATTCTAAATAGTAAATAATAGATAGTATCACTTAAAGTGTATAATATAGATTCCTTTAGAAAGAAATTAGAGCTGAGTTATCTGAATTAAAATTTTACTTAGTAAAACTAATCTCTCCACTAGATATATATTTAAGCATAAGCCATGAAAGAGAGTAAAAATTATCTAAGGCTCAAATTATTTTTACAGAATTCCCCATGATAGAGCTTATCCTGTTGCCAACTTGTTCTGTACTTATAACTAAGGGTTTATGAGGATTTCAAAACACATCTGTACAGTACTCAGTTATGTAAATCCATGTCATATAATGAAAACCCACGCCCATGTATAAAAAAGTGCAGGCATTAAATGTTTCAGTTTTATACATCATTATAATAATTACTTGAAATGTAACAACTTTTAAGCTTGACCTACTTCATTAGGATGTTTTTAATATTTATGCAATTAGCAGAACAAATTTACACTCATGATATAAATTATTTCTACCTACTGATCTTGAAGTACTTTGTGAATTAAATATTTAAGTTTAACAAAAGTGTAAGGGAGGAGCTGCACTTCCCACAAAAGTAAACAAATATATAACATCTTAGGAAGAGTCAAATATTTTAAAAAAGACTAGAATTCTTTACATTTAACACAGAAACAAGATGATATATTACTTATGGAACAATATTAATGGATTTTACCATATAATTTTGTATTCATCTTATGCTCATATACTCTATGGTATAAAACCATATGTGTGTTTCTACTTTAGTCTTTTTCCTCATTCTGTATTCATCATAGGAACTTCAACACTATCTAAATTAGTTTTAGCTATAACAATGCATTACCAAACACTTGCTAATAATTTTTGAGAAGTAATTCAGAATATGTCAAGTTTGAAGTTGAAATTAATATTTTACATGTGATGATTTATGAAGTTTTTTTGTGTAACAAGTATAAGATCATTTCCAATGTATCTAAAAGGAGACTAAAACCAAAACAAACTAATCAAACAAGCAAAAACTAAATTATTTGCTTCATAATTCTTACTTCCTTAACCTAATAATGGAAACTCAATGGTACAAGAAAGGTGAAGGTAGAGAAGGAATAGGTTTGCACAGGGATTGAGATTCTTGATCAATATTTCCAAATATTGTTCACATGGGGTACTAATCTCATGATATATTCATAGAAGTTGTTTTAAAAGATTACAAGATAAAATAAACTTCAAAAATGCTACCTATATGCTAAATACAATGAAAACCTCTTGGAGGTTTAAAATTCTTATTAACATGTTAAATACACTGTTTAAATTATTCAAATCAGAATATACTGCACTCATTTGACCAGAGAAACTTTTTCATTTGAACTAAGTATTTTAAAAATCATCCCTTGGCATTAACTATTACAAAACATATTTGGGAAATACTGTTGTTGGCTAATTTTTTAATAGTTTAAAAATAAATTATTTTATTCCTACAACATGACTCAAGTTGCTTTTCCATAAGAAAGAATAGATTCCAAAGAGGTGAAAACTTATAGTGTGCATGTTTGGAAATTTTTTTTTACATTAATAGTAGCTGAGAAGGCGAATGGTATCCTTATCTACATTAATTTTCCTGTAATGTTTTTAGATGTCACCTGCCATTTGGGCTCTTCACAATGTGTAGTACAGGAGGAGCTAAAAAGGAGCAGATTCTCCACACATGGAAAAATTATAATAACTCATAATTCAGTAGGTCACTAATAAATAGTTCTTACATGTATATAAAATGAAAGCCAAATTAACTACTTGCTGCTTGGCTATAAGAAGCAAAGAAAGAACTTGTAGGTTTTAATGAATTTGAAGCATATCTGTAGTTTTTGGCTCATATTTTGAGGATAATTTCTAGAGAGATCAACTCTAAAACATTAGGCTAGACTAGAGAATCATGGTAATTTATTGTAATTCACAGTAATTTATTGTACCAAAGAGTTCATCTGGGCCTGAGATTCTTAATAATTAACCAGTACTGCATTATATAGGATGTAAATATTTCATTAATAGTAAATTGTCATTGCTTTTGAGTGATTTGTTTCACAAATGTGATCAGATTAAAGATGAAACATATCATTATATCCCTCTTCCTTACATTCTGATATATTGTCTTCAGTGGAAGAAAACAAACGAAAGTTTAGATGTATGTACTGAATCAAATATAAGCTTGAGTTCTATTATTAGAATAGGCCATAAAGGTAAACTTTACCTGTCACATGAGTTGTTACAGGAAATAATTGAAATCTGGGACCTAGTAATTTATATTAAGATATTCTAACAGATGTAATAATGTGCATTACTCCATTGAAAATCTCTTTATCTCCTTTATAGCTCTATAACATGTACTATATTGAAAGCATGTATAGTGTATCCTGTGGATTGCTTGCCCTATTGCCACCTCTTTCCACAGACCTTTCTGTACTATAAAGTCTGGAAGCTAAAAGCCCTATTTCCAGGCCCTTGCTGCCAGAGTTCTGGAAGTGAATTTCATTCTTCAACTGAAAACAATTTCATACAAGATTTTGAATGAAAGTCAATAAAGTTTCTCTTCTGGCCTACTTCTGTTTTTCTACACACAAGTGAAGCCACGGGGGCCTGAAAGTCAAGAGGATGTTGCAGCTTTCCAAAGTCATCACCAGATTCATGGCAACCATGGAGGCAACAGTAGCATCTAGCTAAGGAAGTATGTTCAGACGCCAGCAGGTCCTGTGGCCCCTGTGGTCCCTGTGGTCCCTTGACTTCTATTCCACACCCTCCAATGACTTCCTAAGCATCACACTGTCTGTATTTAGTCCATTTCAGCTTAAAATATCAAATGTGGTTTCTTCTTGCACTGAACCAGGACTGATATGGTAAAAATATTACAGAAAAGATTTTAAAAACTTTCATATTAAAAAATCTGTATAAATAAAATTATAACTGAAAATTATTAAAATGCTAGAAACAAGTTTTCTTTGCAATGCATATGGAAATAACATGAGCACTTATTTTATGTAAAAGTTGTTGGAAAAAATTAGGAATGAAATTCTATTTTTCCAAAAGTTTGTTCAGTTTTGTCATACATATTTTTTTTTAATTAGGACAGAAGAAAGCAGAACTCATATGCTTCTTGTCTCTCCATCATCATCACCAATAAATCCATCGTTACCCTTTGACTAACCTAAAACTTAGAGGATAAGTATTAAAACTGGCTTTTTAAAGGAAGCATTTCATGTAGTTTATTAAGATGAACTTTCTCCATTGAATTGGTATTGAATAAAACTAGGATTATATTAATAAAATATTAATTTAAAATAATAATAAACAAATAATAATAAACTATCTTTCATGTTTGCTTCATTATGCAGTTTGTGATTTAATCAATACTTTGAAAATTTTTAAAGTAAAAGAGTACTTTTTGTCTAACTTGATCAAAAATTAAATTATGACTTTCAAGTTGTAAGGAAAGCAAAATTCTGCAGAATTTAATATTTTTACAATATATATACACACACATATAAAGGATATTTACATATATTAGCTCATATAACTCTCAATAACACTGTAAGGTTCTGTCATTTTACAAAGAAAAGGAGACCTAGTGACCTTAAGTGCTTTGACCAAACTAGTTAATCAAGAGGCAAAGCTAAAATTTCAGGCCAGATGATCTGAACTGTAAGTCATATAGTGCTGCTGTTGCATTACAATTATTTCTGTGTATTCGGCATCTGGTATTTATTATATTCTAACTAGCTGACATAAAATTATTAACATGGATGAAAATAACTACAATACGCAACAAGAAATTGAAAATAATTACTATCTCAGCTCAGACTTAAGTTAAATTCTCACTTACTGGATAAAATTCATATTTAAAGGAATAAAGCTTAATTGAAAAAATATATATATATAAAACTGAGGGCTTTCCCTGGTGGCGCAGTGGTTGAGAATCTGCCTGCTAATGCAGGGGACACGGGTTCGAGCCCCGGTCTGGGAGGATCCCACATGCTGCAGAGCAACTAGGCCCGTGAGCCACAACTACTGAGCCTGCGTGTCTGGAGCCTGTGCTCCACAACAAGAGAGGCCGTGATAGTGAGAGGCTCGCACACCACGATGAAGAGTGGCCCCTGCTTGCCACAACTAGAGAAAGCCCTCGCACAGAAATGAAGACCCAACACAGCAAAAATTAATTAATTAATTAATAAACTCCTACCCCCAACATCTTAAAAAAACAAAAAACAAAAAACTGAGAAGTGTCCCTCTCTTCCCAAACTCCTGTTTCATTAACTAAACTATTTTCTTGGAAAATTATATTTGATTTTAAATAAGAAACCCAAGTCTAATTAGCTGTGTCATATATTACCTGAAGAAATACTAAATTAATAAAAAAGAAATAGCTTTCAAGGAAGCTAAGAAATTAGTTAAGAGTTAGTTATTGTATCTTGACTCTGGCCTAGGGAGATCATGATATATCAATGAATACAAATATCCAGTTCTGATATTAGTGAAGTTAGAAGCAAAAAACAAAACAAAACAAAAACAAATACCTGGCATAACTTGATCATCTAGACTCTTTAAGATCATCTAACTCTGCTTTTTCTAATTATATTTTCACCATTAATTCTACCTTTTCTATCTATAAGGAGTAGTGAAATTAGATGCCTGAGTTTGACTGAATCTAGATCCACCAAGTACCAAATGTGGTACAAATGTTCAACTTGTAGAGATTTAATTCCCTTATGTATAAATGAGAGTAGTAATAGCATCAAAGTCTCAGTATTATTGCAATATTCAATGAGTTAGTACATACAAAATCCTTAGAAGACAGTCTGGTATATAAAAAGTAGTTAAGAAGTGCTAGGTAACACTAAATAGTAATTAATATGTATTGAGCTTTCACTATGCACCAGGTAATAAAGTAGACTTTTGTATGCATGATCTTCTTAACCTCACAACTAATTTATGAGGTAATGTCATTTTTTTAGATGAGGAAATTGAGCATAAAGAGGATCCCACTGATTATCAGTAACAACTAATAGTCCAAAATGTTTTGTTGGTATACAATTTCTCACTTATATCTGAGATTCTTTACACATTAGTATCCTGTGAATTTGGTCACAATGACTTAATCTCTAGGAAAGTAATACATTTTAGGAGATCAACTGTTAAATTACTCCATGTACCCGCAAAGTTGAACATTAAACTTTTGAAAGTGATGAGTGACCTTACAAGGTACTGTCTTCTTATGAGATTTTATTTGACCCCAGATGACAGACCTCCATTTTGCCACTTTACAAATTTAAGGATAATTTTCTGTCTACCCTTTTTATGGAGTGATTGTGAAATCTTACATTTGGAACTTGTACTCTGTCTGATCTTAATATTTAGAAGGCAGATCTATAAATTTCATTTTAATATCAAATCACCTCAGAATATTTATGAAAAATTTTCATAAGCTGTTAAATTCAGTTTAACAATTGTGTTCAATTGTCACATGGCCTGATTATATATATTATGACCCAGAAGGTGGGGTAGAGATTTTTTTCTGGAACTCACATTACAGATGAAAGACTAGAATAACCTTCCTGGTTTCTTTACATCGCCTTTCCTGCTCTTCCTTAGACAAAAGAGAATGACGAGGGAATGGATATGTGGATGGAGGGTAAGAGGAAAAGGAAATTAGTTCCTTCTTTTCTTTTAATCAATCTCTCTTTCTCTCTTTCTCATCATCATCACTGTCATCATCATTATTATTACTGCCATCATCATTACTATCTTAGCCTGTTCCACTTCAGAGAGTATATTTTACTCAGCTTTCATGTATATGACAAATTAGGGGAGCAGGTTCTGCTCCCTGAGGAAGGGCGCAGGAGATCTAGAATTGTCCAGAGTAGGCTGTAACTGGTTAGATAAGTCTGCTTTCTTCTCAGATAAATTACCAGTGGGCTATTTTGGTCACAGATCTAAAGTCAAACTTTTCAATCACTTTTTTAGTAATAAAGGTATGATTGGATTATATACTGACCTCTTAATTAGTTCTGAATTTTGGAAGAGGCATAATATTAATTCTCTCCTAAGACTTTCAAAACATAGGACAATCACAATGACCTTCATTGTGACCCCTATAGAAGCAGAGAAAAAGAAAAAGAGGAGACTAGTTGTCAAGCCAAACACCTTCCCATATTTCCATTCCATAATACAGTTTCTAAGAGTATATTCGTTACCTTGAGCATCTTCCAATTTATCTATTTTCTCACCTATTTCTCCCAGATATTTCACCAGTGGAGGAGTGAGTACGTATTCAGACACTGCTTGCCTACAAACTTAGTAGTGACTCTCTATACATGTAAATTATTTCACTGAAATACTATGTGGAAAATTATTAAAATAAAATGAATGTTATGCAAACAAGAATTGTTATAATTTGGTAGGAAACACAAAAAAATCAAAGCAATCACTTTTGATACTATTGTAAGAGAAGCCAGAGGGAGTGCACAGTACTGAACTCTCAAGAGGAGAAAGGATAACATAATAGATCATTTCTGGCTTTCATTTCTATAAGTATTTGGACTCATTAAATGCATTACTAAGCTCCCTAGAGACATGTTTGCATAATAATTAATTTGCCTAAAAACCCACTCCATCCTCCACAGAAAAGCATAAAAGGTTTTTCATATTCTATATTTATTAGGGTCAGTAACTTGGTTGCTAGGTAAAAGTTTCCAATATAACCAGGAAATCAGAAGAAATAGGCCAAAGAATGAAAGAAGTAGAAAGACGAAAATAGAATATTTTGAAATATTGTTGTAATGTCTATATATATGCAGTTGCCTACTGAAGGGTGGACTCACCTAGCTGATCTAATTACTGCTAATTACTAATAGTTAAAAGACAGTGTTTCCCAGAGGGTTCCTCCAAGCAGGCTCAAAGGTTATTTCCCAGAACACCTTTTGTGACCAACACTACCTAAAGCCCAGAGAGATCAGAACAGCCGTTGGCTTTATTGGAGGGAATTCCCAAGATTTGAAAGAATTCAAATATAGTTATGAAATTTTAACATATAATTTTACATGTGGATGTTAGTAGTATTAATTAATAGTAAAAGGTCCTGATATGGTTTTAACATATACCAAGACCCTAAAGCATTTATTCACAGGAAGGAAGACTAGCAGCAAAGAAAGATAAAAAGGAAGAGGAAAAAACGACCATTTCTTTTCTTTCTACAAATAAGTGATGTATACGCAGCATTCTATTAGTGATTTGGCCTTTATAATGGCTCAAATATCTTTTTTTGAAATATTTAGATATATAATATGCACAGGAAGAATAGCGTCATACTAAGTTGACTTAAGATGGGTAAGGTAAATAGATAAACAGATCTCTTATTTAAATGTTTAATAATAAAATATTAACATAGGAACAGAAGAACAAAAATATCAGAGAACTTTCAGAAGAATGAGAAATTACCTGACATAAACGTGTTAGCAATGATCTTCTGCTTGAATACTGAGCTGTAAGGCTAGCAGTCCAAACACTTGAATGCATATGTTAATACTTTGTTCTCTTTCACTTACCTTTTCTTTGTCTTCGTAAGAGCTGCAGGCTATGCCTCCTCTTTGCTCACTGGCTCTTTTCTGCATCAGAACACGGTTAACATCTGTAATTTGATATTAATAAATGAGCTTACAAAAGTCATTTAGCTATGATCAACACTGATTCAGTATGGGGTTTAATGGCGTTACCCTTATTTAAAGTTATCAATAAATTTTAAGGTATAGAAAATACAGGCCTTGTGGCCTAAATTGAAAACTGTTGAGTTTTGGCTGTCTATGTGAAAAAAAATCCTGCTTTTTTCCTTTTTGGCCTCTTTAGAAATATTTGATATGTATTTGCTCACTGTTTAAAAATTATAATTGCTGGTGATCAATACTGGAAGACATCTGTGGTTCTTGCTGGCATGAAAGAATTCGATTTTTTTTTTTTCATTTAAAAAGTGCAATGTCACATCCCCAGGAAAGAACTACAGGAAATAGCCTATTCTTAGTTTTCTATTGATTTTTTCTAATATATTAATGAAATGCATATAAAATATTACAGTAAATGCTGTATATATTATTCATTAATGGGCAAAGTACACATTAATAAACTCTTTTCTCCTTGTTTCTAAGGCAACAATTGTATCAAATAAACAGAACTAAAATATTTCATATTTCAATTATACTAATTATAAGTCAGTATATCATATTAAAATAATTTCAACTTTAATATGACAATTTTGCACTGGTACAAACTTAAGGGGGCAAAATGAACAATTCAGCAAAAAAGCAATTACTTCTAATTTTCTATGCTAATTACTGAAGTTGCACTTGATTTTTAAAAATGTAGTCAAGCTTTCTCAGTTTTCCAAGCAAACATTCTTCTGTATTCTTTTCCCCAATATGCCATCACATTTCCACCTACAATATAGCTTTGGTGCTTATTTCTTTTTCTTTCATAAATTTGTCTTCTTCAAAGCTACTTTTCATTGCCTGCTGAATGCATCAGATCCTATATACTAAGTTTAGGGAAATATTTCTCATGCAGTCTTAATTCATATGGGATCAATATCACTATGTAGGTTTATAAGAGTTGCTTATGGGGGGCTTCCCTGGTGGCGCAGTGGTTGAGAGTCCACCTGCCGATGCAGGGGACGCGGGTTCGTGCCCCGGTCCGGGAAGATCCCCCATGCCGCGGAGCGGCTGGGCCCGTGAGCCATGGACTGAGCCTGCGTGTCCGGAGCCTGTGCTCCGCAACGGGAGGGGCCACAACAGTGAGAGGCCCGCGTACCGCAAAAAAAAAAAAAAAGAGTTGCTTATGGATGAATATTCTAGACAGTTATTCTTAGATACCACATCTCACATAAAATAGGCAGAAGAATCATTCAGTTCACATAAATGACCATATGTAACATTATTTTTATATTCAACCTCCTTTAGGAAAGAGGACTAAGGTTTGCAGACCTATAATTTTCCTTTCTCCTTCCCAGGGTTTATCTTAAATGTAGAACAAATTAAATATAGTCCTGTGACCATATGAATAGATCATTTGAACAGACTCATTCTTCCTACCATGAATGTAGCCTATCATTTTTCAAACGTAAGTATTTGACATTTTTAATGAAATCAATGACCCACATAATTTGTACCTGTAAAAGGTCTCAAATACATTTTCCAGAGTCTTATCCAGTAGGGACTTCAGTACAATAACATGTAAAATACACTTCTGACTTGCTGGAAACAATATTTAATCATAAAAATAATGGTAGGGCTTCCCTGGTGGCTCAGTGGTTGAGGGTCCGCCTGCCAATGCGGGGACACGGGTTCGTGCTCCGGTCCGGGAGGATCCCACATGCCGCGGAGCAGCTGGGTCCGTGAGCCATGGCCGCTGAGCCTGCGTGTCCAGAGCCTGAGCTCCGCAACGGGAGAGGCCACAACA
This sequence comes from Hyperoodon ampullatus, assembly GCF_949752795.1. NCBI lineage: Eukaryota > Metazoa > Chordata > Mammalia > Artiodactyla > Ziphiidae > Hyperoodon > Hyperoodon ampullatus. The sequence continues at coordinate 49,173,227 of NC_136925.1, read as the reverse complement.
GTGAGAAGCCAGGGTACAGGAAAATAATAATAATAATAATAATAATAATAATAATAATAATAGTAACTTGGCTACTAATGAAAAAGGGACATTTAATGTCTCATGGATTTAATTTTAGTTAATTTATTAAGTTAAAAACAACATAGACTTATCTTTAAAGGATTTGAATTCTACCTACACAGCTCTCTGTGTAACCTTCTGGAACTTATTTAATAAATTTGGACACTCTTTATTCATAATATAAGAAGTTTCACTGTAGAGATTCAGCGAAAATATAAATCCCACATTATTATTTTTATTATTTTATTTTTCTTTCTCTATTATTGCTTATTTATTTATTCTATTTTATTTATTATTCTAAGTGTTGTTTTGAGGCAAAGTATCAACTGAAATATGATTTTGAATACATTTTATCTTGAATACATTTTTCTTACAGCACTATCTGACCTGAACATTTACATATTTAATTTTACAGTTTAGGTCCCCCAAGTGGCTTCTTTACTCTTTTTTGTGGAAGGAAGAATCATCAGGAGAGACGATTTTGCAATCTACATATTTTGCCCTCTAGTGACATATTTAAATGTGGGAATCATTATCCAAAGGGTGCTATGTATATTGTTTGTATAAATTTCCTATTTCACTTTATTATTATTATTATTATTTTTTTGCGGTACGCGGGCCTCTCACTGTCGTGGCCTCTCCCGTTGCGGAGCACAGGCTCCGGACGCGCAGGCTCAGAGGCCATGGCTCACGGGCCTAGCCGCTCCGCGGCATGTGGGATCTTCCCGGACTGGGGCACAACCCTGTGTCCCCTGCATCGGCAGGCAGACTCTCAACCACTGCGCCACCAGGGAAGCCCCCTATTTCACTTTATTTAACCTACTATTTTTGACCTTGATTTTAATACTTCTGTTTTAACCAAAACTATTTTATTTAAATAAGTATCAATGACCTTATCCAATAAAGCTAACAGTATTTTCATAGTTAAGAACAAAGGAATAAATATTGAAAGGAGGGAAAATGTTGTTTTATAAATTCTCCTTTTCTAATTTCTGTATTCTGAAGATTATTTCAAGCTGGCATTAATTGGTGGTAATTGGTTGCATTTATCTGGTAGTAGCTTAGTGCACATGGAACTGAACGAGATCATGTGAAGAGCAAGTAGTATTAACTGCAATTTTCAGATCTGATTGTGTTAAATAAAAGCCTAAGAAAAAACAAGGAGTTTGCCTGAGCAATCATTCCAAAGGTATACAAAAGTTTTATACCAATCTGTTATCCTTATGAGAGGTAATCTACATGCAAATATAATGAAGGCAGATTGGTCTGAACAGTTAGGAAGCTATCTCAAAGTCTTGGAGTATGTTTATTCATACTTCAGTCTATCCGAATAGCTAGGCAGGTAATAGATTGAAGCATGAATAGTTACAAATTAGTGGTAAGAACCCTTCTTCCAAGATAACCTAGAACCATTATAGAAAGCAATTTGATTGCTCTTTTGGATCTATCAGCCATAAAAGGTTTAATAAAATACTTTGTTTCTCAGTCTCTATTGCCTTATCCATTAAAGGAGGTCCCTAATAAACTTTCAGAAATCTCCCAAATATTCACTTTGTAGTATTTCTTTCTTTCAAATTATCAGAGAAGAAGAAGAGAGCCTAAATATTAAAAAACAGAAATAATTAAGCAAATAAATAAATAAATGAGACGTGCTAGTAGGTGGAAGAGAATCAGTAAGATCTCACTTAATATGGAGTAATAGAAAAGAAGGAAAAATAATCTGGACCAAGGAAATATATAACAGGGTATGGCTTGGCCCATGGAAAAGCCATCAGCAGAAAATAAAGCAATATAGAAACGATAGAGGAAAATTCTCCAAAAGGGAAGAAAAAAGCAACACTTGGATAAAGAGGTGAAGATAGAGAAAAGTGTCAAGTAGAGGAAAAGGAAATTCAAAACTTCACTCCTTTAGGGACAGGCAGGGATATTTAAGCGTTGGGAAAAAGCAGAAAATGGAGGATCTTCAGGCTTTGTATGTTTAAGGCAAGCTTCGAGTGGCTCTGAGGCGTAACTGTTGTTAGACTCTTTGGTAATCTGCTTCTGTATTCTTTGTCAGAAGTGGCTATAAGACTGAAAATATTAGAAGAAAATTAGATTGTAGAAAACTGAAGTCCAATACTAGAGAGAAAAATTGTAATAGAAGAAACTATGCATTTTAGTCAAGAAAAATAATTTGCCCAGAGTCTAAGAAAACCTACAAATTCAATAACTATGGCATGTTACTACTCTCTGAGAAATTATAAAGGAGGTACAAAGATGGGATATAGGAAACTGCAAAATGCTACTGCCTTGGAATTCTTTTGGCCAAAACAAGTCTCAAGTTTAGGCTGCTTTGTTCATCCCCTCTTCACTCTGTCAGTGAGGGAGGGATTCCTGCCCAAAGTTACTGCCCAAGCACACAACACCTGAGACTGGACAGATGAGTTTGACAGCAGATTATTAGTCACATATATTCACATCCTAGGGGAAGAGAAGACCACGCTGCATAGGTCCACACAGTAGTTGTACTTGGGAACAGAGGGAACAAGCAAGGGCTGCGGGAGGAGAACTTTGTAGTATCAGGAAGGATAGTGTCCCTGATTCCCACAGGAGGACTTGATTGGCTTGAATAATTTTAAGGGCTGGCAGTGACATGAAACCCATTATTTTGGGGAGTGGTGAAGTGAAGCTGGTCTGGCTGATAGAGGAACTAGTTGGGCATAGCTTCCCATCTGCTGGAAGGCATATCTGGGGAAGGCAAGGGAACTCTTGGTTAGGACTTTGAGTCCCTGTGAGGTGCAAAGATGTCAAGGCAGCAATTCATACTGCATTTTAATTTCAAGCCTTATACCACACAACTCAGACTGAATGGAGAGAGAACTAATCTCCACCTCCGTAGTGGCTGTGCACTCTGCTGACTGATCTAAGCATGCATTCCAGACTTCCCTTTCCTGCATGGATCTGGGCAAAGATTGGCCACTAGGGAAATGTGCATGAGATTTGAAAGTGGAAGTGAAGCAGCAGGCATGAGGATATGGGTGTGAGGGAGATGCTACTGTAGCTCATGCATGATGTCACAGACCTGCTGGCATACCTTGTTGAGCCACCTTGCGAGGCCACAATAGGTCCTGCAGCTCCTCCACTTTCCATGAATCTTTGTCAAAACCTACGATGAGTCTCAGTTTACTCAACTTGCGACCTAACAAATTAGCCTGCCACAGTTTCGTGGATGCTGGCAGATAACATAAAATCCCTAGGTCAGAATCAAAGGACTTTGCACAGCACAACAGGCAGCATGAACTTCATGTCTGTGCTTATTCTCTTGTCCTGCAAAACCCACAGAGGCCACATGAAATGGTCCAGGGTGATGCTTAGTATTTCCTTAATTCATCAGAATTGAGGAAATACTGAGCTGAGGAAAGCCTAATCTTTTAAAGGTGACGTAAGCAAAACTTCCCAAAGTCTGCAACTGAGGAAGACAGTATCTTTATTGTATTGGTCGGCAATAAGTATGCCTTTTGTCCTGGGGAAAGGGTCTGTCTTCACAACTGTTAGCTATACAAACATCCTTGATGTTTAGCTCCATAGTGAAGTGACCAGCTTCTACTGTAGGTTACCTGTATCACTGGTATCGACACTAGAAGTGGTGAGGGGACAGTGTTGCACTTGTGAGTTCCAGTTAGTTCTTATAGTTTCCAAGTTTGTCCTGGCTCTCTCTCAGCACAAGTCCATCTTTCTAACTGCCTGGCACCAGGTGCAGAAGCAATAGGTATACAAATATTGTTTAACCAGCTCACATAGTTGTCTTTGGCCATTTTCTAAAAAAAACCTCTGATTCCATGGAAGTCCTACTGTTTCCACTTCTCTCATCAAATATAATATTTTAACAGAAGGATTTACAATGTCACATAGCAAAAGTGTGGCTGCAGCGAGAGGTTGAGAGGTGTACCACAGACTATTAAAAATGATTAATTTGCTTTTTGTAACTTTATGTACTGGCATTAGGTCAATGCGCTTACAGGGAGATTGATTTCAACTCAGTAAATGTGAAGCCTGTCTAAAAGCCATAGCCATCCAAAGATGAATCTTGATCTCAGAAACTTGTGAGTTCCCTTGAACTTCAAAGTCTTCAAGTTTAACTTAGATTAGCACTTGGCAAGGATACCACAGAAACGAATGAAGCATTTGCTATATCACACATGTCTCTCTAAATATCAAGTACCAAAGGAGATACACAGGAGTCAGTGTACGGGAAATGGTAAGTAAGCATCAGTTTAAGTCCAAGAAATAAGAAACAGAGGCAGAAATGATGTCAGGTTCAAACCCATGGCTCTAGGATGAGGGACTGAAGGTACGGCATGAAAATAGAGTTTTGAAAAAGAAGAATCAGCAAAGCAGGAGGGAACAAATGACAAAATGTGCTAAAATAAAGTGAAGAAGGAAATGCCCAGAGAATTTTTTTAATGCAAGAAATTATAAAAACAAGGTTAACAGCTATTAATAAATCTACCATCAGAATATTTTCCCTCAAATATGTTGCTATAAAAATGTTAATATAGGGCTTCCCCGGTGGCGCAGTGGTTGAGAGTCCACCTGCTGATGCAGGGGACACGGGTTCGTGCCCCAGTCCGGGAGGATCCCACGTGCCACAGAGCCGCTGGGCCCATGAGCCATGGCCGCTGGGCCTGCACGCCCGGAGCCTGTGCTCCGCAGCGGGAGAGGCCACAACAGTGAGAGGCCCGTGTACCTCAAAAAAAAAAAAAAAAAAAATTAATATATTTTTTACATATTTTATATAAAAGGTTGTTGTTCTGTTTTTTATTAACATATTCTATATTTATGTACAATATATTTTAAAATATCTTAAATACCATTTAGTGGTCACTAAATTCATTCATGATATTTTATAATTTAATTGAACATAACTGTGGGATATTTTCATGTCTTAATTCCTTGGTAAAAATTTAATATATGTATACCATAAAACATAATAAATATAAATAATAATATATTCAATTTTATATGTATTTCCAATTATTTCTTTTACTTGGTGCTTCAAAGCATATGAACTATTTAGGAACTCTTAATATCTATAATTAAATCCTTTTATGTAGGTTATACCTTTTAATAATCCTATAAGAGGTTTATTATCTTACTACAAACTCCCCTACAATTAGTATTTATATTAAATTTTAATCTTTATTAATATGACAGGGAAATATGGCACCTTGTGTATTTCAAGTTTTGATAATTCATGAGAATCATTTTTCATGTTTATTTAGCAATTATGTTTCTTTGTAATAAAGTATATGTGTATGATGTTTAATTATTTTTTAAACACAGACACTTTCTTTTTAGATAACACTATTTATAAGCAAGAAAAATTTGCTGAAACTTTGGAAAATATTTTTCCATGTTCATACTAGTCTTATAGTTTTGCCTGTACTTGTTTTTTTCAAATTTATTTAAACTTTTTACATAATTTAACCTGCGAAAGTTTGCTTTTCCTTTATCTTTAAAAGTTAAATATTTGCCTATATCATTACAAAGTTTCAGAAATTTTGTCCACTTTTCAAAAAACCATTTAATACACTTGGAATATAGTTTGGAATTGAGACAATTGTCACCATGAGATAAATATCATTTTAGAGACTCTCCTCCAACTGATGTATGAAGCCAATTTTCTCATGTAACAACTGCATCATTAGTTCTATTCAGTGATTGGTAATAACTGTTTTAAAAATAGCAGTCAATTTTCATGGCGTAAATTACTGGCACCGTGGGCTATTTCAAACTACCAGTGTGATGTCTCTGAAAGCAGAGTTGATAAGAGATGTGCAGAATAGGCTCTTGTGGGCTTTTATCAGGGGGCTCCAGCACACTCTGGTTCTATATCTGGGCTATATTTGCCCACTGACCAAACTGTCTGTCTTCTATCATTCACATTCATTTATAATATGCTTTAATGTCTGCAAAGATATCTAGTCTTAATTCATCATCTAGTTCAAAAATTATCTTAAGTATCCTGTCATTTTTTCAGAAAATTTAAAATTATATTTACTAAAACCCCCATTGATATTACATTTAATCTGTAAATTATCTTTGGAAAAATGATATATTTACAATAGTCAAAAACTTTCAAGAAAAGGAAGTGTGTTTCTTTGTCTTAGTTTATATGTTGCAGAACTTTTTTCCTGTTTTTCATTTTTTACTCTCATATTCATTACTCTACTTATTTTAAAGTACATTTAAATTTCGTTATGTGTGCATTTACTTATTTATTTATGCTATTATGGAAGAATGGGGATCTTTTATTTACCTATAGTGTCTTATAACTGATTTTTGCTAAATGATGATTTGTGCTATTACATTTGTGTAGTACTTCATCTCTGTGTTACTGAACTCAGACTGGTTCTGCAATGGGTTTGGTTGATATTCCGAGGCTTTCTAGATAGAGAGGATGGTGCAGTGGTTAAGAATCTAAGCTCTATGATTTATGATCATACAGATTAGGTCTGAATTCTGGTTTTGTAATGTATTGAGGTACTGTGTGTAACCTTGGACCCATAGTTATTATTGTCTTGCTCTATCAATTTTCTCATTTGTAATTTGGAATGATAATAAGACCTATATAAGGAAGGAATGGTATTACATTTGACCAAGATACATTAATGTATCTTACAAATACTTTAAAGTTATCTTTATATAAATATTTTACTATTCTTAGTCTTAGCCATAGGCATTTAATTTGTCGTTGTTATTGTAAATGGGTCTTCTCTTTCATTATATATTTTCAATGATTGTTCTCTGCACAATATAAAAGTGATGAATTATTTATTACTTTTTATCCATACATCTTCTTTTACTATTTGTACTATTTTTCTCTTAGCTCTCATGTGGTGTTTCAAGTATACAGTGATATTATCTAAATAAAGTGGTAATTTTCTACCTGTGTTTCAGTTTTTATACCTCTAATTCATTTTATTTTTCCCACTTCAAACCATTGTATATTGATAGTGGAATTAACAGACATAACTACCATTTAAAAAATTTTAATGTGACTATTCCTATAAATTATCCTTTTTGTATGACATCACTCTGAGGTTGAGATAGATGGTTTAGAATGATATGGAAACATGTAAGTATTCCTATTATATAATTTTGTTTCCTGTCAAAATATAATAAGCATAGAATTTTATCAAAAGCATTATCACTTATACCAATGATCTGTTTTTCTTCTTGGATATGTTGCATATGAATTCTCAGATAGTAAACCATCTTTGCAGTCCCATAATTAACCTCATTTGTTTATTGTATATGGAACACTCCGCCTAATAATAATTTGTTAAGGATTTTGCATTGATATTTATAAGTAATTTTGATGTTAAGTTTTCTTTTGTGTGTGTAGTCCTCTTGAGTGTAAATACTAATATAATGCTCATTCCTTGAAAATTATTTGGTCATTTTGTTTCTTTGTTGTGTTCTGTAATATCTTAAATAGCATGAGAATCATCTATTCATTTCACTGTTTCTTGGAATTACTCTATGAAAGTGACTGGTTCTAGATTTCTTTTGGGGGGGAGGGACTGTGTGGGATCCTTTTATGTGAAGTCTGAAGTTACAGTTTAACAAGTAGCCTGACATAGACTGGCTGGATGGGACATCAAACCTTTATTTACTCACAGCAGTAACAACAGCAGGAGTAAGTGCATAGTGCAGGTTCCCCACACCCAGCTGTTTGCAGGGCAACATGATAGAAGCCAGATATTTACATCTGTGTGCATAGTAAATACACAGAAATTATGAAACTCAAAGTTTATATAGGGACTTCTGGTCATCCGTTCATCTTCCCGGTAGAAATAGAGATAGATGACAGAGACACAGCAAGAAGGAAAGGGGGAGGGAGAGGGAGAGGAAGATATAGACATTAGCTTTTACTCTGGAAAGTAACAAATCATACCTTAGGGAAGTAGGGGAAGTTCTCTACTCTGAAATATAAGCGGTTGGATCCAGGGAGATTGAAAAAGGAAAAGTTTTATTACTTTTGAGTGGAAGCAGATGGTTCCTAGAAGAGGGGAGAAGTGTCTCTCGGTCTATCACCTTAGAGTGGGAGTAAATGGTTTTGGGGAAACGGATACATTATCTTTCTTTACAGCACATTAATTTCTGTTGCTCAGAAAGCCAGGAATCTATAGGAACACCAGAAAATCTAAAAAGGTTTGCTTTCCAACATTTTGGAAAAAAAAAAAAAAAAAACAAAGAAACTTTTTCTATATTATTTTGTTTGTCTAGACTTTCTAATGCATTTGGCATGAGTTCCAGTAAGCTATATTTCCCTAGAAAATTATGAATTTCATTTATGTTTTTAAATGTATTGGTACAGATTGACCAATTTGTGATTGCTTCAGTTTTCCCTGTTTCTATGACTATTTCATTCTTATAATTTCTTATTTGAAGTACTGATATTTTCTTTTATCTTGATCAACTATGAATGTATTTATTTTTTATATGACTCTGTGTTTTCTAAATAACTTCTCCTATGCTAAATAATTCTTTCCTGCTTTATTTTGTCATTCAATATTTTGGTTTTGGAAATTGTTTTATATTCATTCTTCCATTTAATATGAATACTTAAGTCTACAAATTTCTTTCATAGTATTGCTTTACCTGTATGAAATGTAATTTTTAAACATTTGCCTGAGATTTATTTTTTAACTTAAGGATAACTTATTAATATAGAGCAGTATTAAGAAGAAACAAAAAGTGATTGATAACCCAACTATTCATTTGCACTTGTTTTATTTTTAAATAGAAGTTATAAATATATATTTATTTTAAAATATATGAAACACATCTAAACTATATATTCATTTAAAATGCATTTTAAAATATATATTCTATTTAAAAGTATATATATTTATGGCTTGGAAATTCTAATGGTACAAAATATGTGTAGAATGAAAAGTAAAAGTTTTTCCTCTTCTCCACCCATCCTCAAAAGTTAAAACTGTATTTTTATTATTCCTTACAAAAGTGTGCATACCTGGGCTTCCCTGGTGGTGCAGTGGTTGGGAGTCCGCCTGCCGATGCAGGGGATGTGGGTTCGTGCCCCGGTCTGGGAAGATCCCATATGCCGCGGAGCGGCTGGGCCCGTGAGCCATGGCCGCTGAGCCTGCGCATCCGGAGCCTGTGGTCCGCAACGGGAGAGGCCACAACAGTGAGAGGCCCGCATACAGAAAAAAAAAAAAAAAAAAAAAAAGTGTGCATACCTTAAGTATGTCACTGGATATATAACATTTTAAGATGTGCATAAGGATTACACAGTATATAACCTGAAACTATCTCTTGGAGATCCTTGCACATCAGGACCGAAATGCCTTCCTCATTCTCTTTCTTTGAACAATGGGTTTTTGTAGAGAGAACAAGCACTACGCTTTAAATAAATAAAGGCAGATTTTGAGGAAATGATTAGATTGGGCTGTGAAATCTTTCCTTGAGTCTCACAAGGAGGAAGGAAAACAAACCAAAGGGAAGGTAACTCTAATAGAATATTTGATATTTTGTAGATATTCAGAAGTTTATATTTAGACTTCATCTTTTTGTCAAGTGGTGTTTAAGGGAGAGCCTTTCTTTTCCATCTTCCAGTTAGAAAAGCATATTGTTCTTGTATTTTGTTATTAATTTCTAGTGCTACTGAGCTATAATTAGATGAAGTTATCTTTATAATTTCAGTATTTGAATATATTTTATGACTTTGTTTCTTTCTGATAATATGAACTCTTAATATATGATAAACTCTTGTAAAAATTCCATAAGTCCCTGACAAATGGTTTGTTCTCTTTTTTCAGGGTAAAGATCTAACATGATATTTAGATATAAGCTTGCTTTTTTCCTACTTGAAAAAGAAGAGTTGGCATGTCTAGTTTTCTTTTCTTTCTTAACACCCTTTATTTTCCCAACTTATTTCTTCTTTCCCTTCACTATCTTCTCTCCAAGAGTACCAATATTTCTTTACATATCTGATTCTCCCTAAGAAACCATGCTTTTTGGAGGCTGCTAATCTTGTTACACACAGCTCCCAGTCTCTTCCTCTAGTCAGAGCTGTGGACTACCAAGACCTGGTCCATATTTAGTAATTTGTCATGTATTTTCACTTTCTATTTTCTGGGGGTGATTTCATGTGTGTTTCTTTTAAATCCTCTCCTTCTCTTTACTGTCACAGAATCTCGTAAGCCTTTATCCTTTGTTCTTGGCAGTGAGAGCTCTATTAGAGTTTGTTTTATTTTTCTACTTACAGATAACTTTGAGAATATTAATGTTCTCTGTGTCCTAGAAAGAAGAAGTTACGGGTGCTGTGGTTGTGTGATTTCATTTGCCCTTTCTGTTTTTACGGCTTTGTTTGAAAAGAGGTAGAGGGGATTCATTATTGGACTATTCCAATATTTTATAGGTTAATATTTTCAGTATATTTTATTTTTAAGTATATTGTTTAATCTAGGAGGGTAGCTATTTACTCTGTGCAGAGAAAGTGAAGAACAGGAAAAATATGCCTCCATTCCACAATTCATCTCTTCTTCCTAGGTTTTTGGTGTTTGCTTTGTTTTGTTTTTGCTTTTTTCTTTATTATTTCATTGTCAAGATTCTTTATTATTTCATTTTCAATCTATTCTTTAATTAAACTCCCACAGTTGTTCAGCCTTATTTCTGTATAAAAAATGAGAAAATATCTAACTGGGTGAAATCAATGCCTTCCAATGTTGTGGAGACATCAATGAGGAAGTTAGAAATTGGAGACAAGAAGTCATCAGTGCCCTGTTAGAAAAAGTGTGTAATGCAGGACGAGAGGTTTCATTAAGTTTGGAAGTGAAATAAATGGCAGTTCTAAGATGAAATTCTTCAGAGAAGGTAGGGTCAGTAAGAATGGTAATTCAGTCAGAAAAAATATAAGTGAGAATAATTCATCAGCCATCCCAGCTGGGCAGCACTTCAGTGACCTGGACATTTACTTCAATTCAACCACCCACTCCAATGGCAACACACTCTACTCTGTCATCTCCCTGAACAGCTCCACTTCTTAAATGTTAAATTCAACATGTTCTCTTGCTGAAGGACTGCTATTTTCTTCTGATTCTCATTTCACTTATTCTTTAATCTCAAACAACAGTGATACTTCTAATTCTCCTTTATCGATCAGACTCTCCCAATCCTCGTTTTTAACCCCAGTCATCTAAGCTATCCAGGCAAAATCTTGACAGTATTCTTACTCAATTTCTCCAATTTCTTTAATTCTTTCCAGTTTAAATATGTAGCACTGGATTAAGCCAACTCTTCTCTACACCTTCACACAAGCTACTAAAGAAAGCAATACTATAGCTTGATATTTCCACTTGAATTGTCCCATAACACTTCACATTCATTATCTCCAAAACTTAACGTTTTGCCTTATGATTCTGAGTTGACTATCTTAATGAAAGTTGCCTAACTTTCTAAATATTTGTCAATATAGAAGATTTCATACCACTTTAAAAATACCTTCATTCTTCCTCTTCCTTCATTCCATGTGCCATCAAATCACATCAATTCTTAGTGCTAAACTCACAAACCCATCCATTTTTCATTATCCCTGTTGGCACCAACCTACATATGTCTCAACTATATAGCTGAAATACAAAACAATAAATATCTTTTTTACAAGTCTGCCTGCCTCCACATTTTCCCTTCTCGATCTATTCCCCATAGATAGACCAATTGAATATGCAATTTAATTTCTAAACTCTGAACTTCCCTCCACTCATAACTCTCCTACCTTTGTCTCTTTAGTGTATAAACCTCAATAATTCTTCAGGTTTCAGGGTTATTGGTTATTATTAGAAAATTTCTAAACTCTCTAATTGGCAAATGACACTCTTCCACGTTTTACAGTGCTTGGGCCAAATTTTTTGTGATTTCCTTTTTACTTATATCTATCCCTTATGTAGCTTTAGGTTATATGAGTGAAATTAGCCTAAAGTTTTGTAACATTTTGTAACATATATACAAAAATAAACTCAAAATGGATTAAAGACCAAAAATGTAAGACCAGAAACCATAAAACTGCTAGAGGGAAACATAGGCAGAACACTCTTTGATATAAATCAGAGCAATATTTTTGGATCTGTCTCCTAGAGTAACAAAAATAAAAGCAAAAATAAACAAATGGGACCTAATTAAACGTAAAAGCTTTTTCACAGCAAAGGAAACCATAAACAAAATGAAAAGGCAACCTATGGACTGGGAGAAAATATTTGCAAATGATGCTACTGACAAGGGATTAATTTCCAAAATATACAGAGTTCAATATCAAAAAAAAAAAAAGCAACTCAATAAAAAATGGGCTACTCAGAGGAAAAAAAAAAGTGTGTTTGTGTTTGGGAACCAGAGCAGAGCTCCCAAGAGCTGTATAACAATATGAGTCAGCACATACAAGGAATTGCATTTTCAGAAAGAAAAAAAGAGAGAGGCAAAAGACATGTTTAAGAAAATAATGGTTTAGAATTTTTCAAAATTAGTGAAAGACAACAAACCACAACATCCAAGGAGGTCAGAAAAACCCAAACAGGAAAGATGCAAAAAGCAACCCTGCAGAATGGGGGAAGGCTGACTGACTACAAAGGCCATGAGGGAAATTTCAGGTATGATGGAAAGATTCTATAAATTGATTGGCACCACTGTGAAAAATCACTTGAACATATAAGTGAGGTCAGATTTCTGGCGCTACTCTATTCCATTGGTCTATATGTCTGCTTTATGCCAGTACTACATTGTTTTGATTAATGCATCTTTGTAATAAGTTTTAGAATCAGTAAATGAGAGACCTGAAAACTTGTTCTTTTTTTTTAAGATTGTTTTGTCTATTTGGAGTCTGTTGAGATGTCATATGAATTTTAGAATGGATTTTTCAAATTCTGCAAAAAATTGTTATTGGGATTTTAACTGAGATTGAATTTAACACATAGGCCACTTTGGGTAGTAGTGACAGCTTAATAATATTAAATCTTCCAATCCATGAATATTTCCAGTCCATGAATGGAAAGATAGGATGTCTTTCCATTTCTTTAATTTCTTTAAGCATTATTTCACAGTTTTCAGTGTACATCTTTCATCTACTTGCTTAATTTAATTACTAAGTATTTTATTCTTTTTTGAGGTTATTGTAAATGAAGTATTTTCTTAAGTTCCTTTTTAATTTGTTCACTGGATCATTTTATATTGATAAAATTTACAATTAAATATTAAGCTGTAACTTGTTAAAACTTATGGCAATGCATGAAAATACTAAAAATATAGACAAAATAGGAAAAAATTGAAAAAAACCAGTAATACTGAGAAAATCTACCTCTGCATTTAGCAGATAAAATTGAAAATAAAAGAGAGAGAATGAGAATCATCACAGTGATTAAATATGATCCACTGTCTGTAAAAACAGCTTCAGGGAAATATATCCAAGGTCATTTGTATACAGAGTTGAATAGCTGCAACAGACCATAAAATCCACAAAATCTAAAATATTTACTATCCAGCTCTTTCTATAAAAGTTTTGCCAACCTCTACTGCAGAGAATAAAACTATATTTAATACAAATAGTGGCTTAAAGAAATAAAGAATTCCTTTGTCTCACATCCACAAAGTCTTGCTGTTGACTATTCTAATCTCATAAAGTAGCAGTCATTTTCCTCAGGATTCACTCAGTCCATACTCTGCTTACTTCTCCAGAACTGGTTCACATGACTGTTTCAAGGGAGTCTGTGATGTGGCATATTCTGCACTGGGCACTAACTATTGCAAATATTCTTTTATGTTAAAAAGAAAGAAAGGGCGAAAGGATATCTTGGATCAACTTCCAAAGCATACCGAATTTTCATATCACGCACTCCTCAAATGCCATGGATCATGGAGTATCATAAGAGTTTATTGTATTATGGGATAAAAATTAATAACTCAAAATCAAAATGTGTTCAATGTTTTCTTTGATGTCATTGCCATAAAATAAGAAATTAGTAACAATGGCCCAACTAAATAACGTACATAAGCAAGACATTCACTCATGTACACACTTTTGAATTCAAAGGCTATAGGATGTACACATATTCAGTTTTAAAAGATAATATCAAAAGGGGTTTTCAAAGCAGTTTGTACCAATTTTCCTTCCTATTTGCAGCATATGATAGGTGTCATTGATCTAAACACCTGACAATACATCCTTCTGAACACTTGTACAATAAGACTTGAAAATGTTTGCTAATTTAATGGGCACAACATATCTCCCTGTGGTTTTAATATGTACTTTTCTGATTATTAAGGAGACTGAGCATCTTTACATATTCTTATTAGTCGTGGTTGTTCTTTGGGGAAATTCCCGTTCGTATATTTTGCTTATTTTTCTATTGAATATTCTTTATTATTGACTTATAGAAAGTAACTATAAAGCTTAAAAACTTTATAGAGATTATATTTCGACTATGTTTTCAAATCTTTTCTCCCTGTCCTTGGTTTATCTTGCTACCTTCTTTATGGTAACATTAGATAAACAATGTTTGTTCTCAATTTTAATGTAGTTAGATTAATCAGTCATTTACTTTGTGCTTTGCCCTTTTTGATTACTATTTAAGAACTAACTTCTTTAGGGCTTCCCTGGTGGCGCAGTGGTTAAGAATCTGCCTGCCAATGCAGGGGACACAGGTTCGAGCCCTGCTGGGAAGATCCCACATGCCGTGGAGCAACTAAGCCCGTGCACCACAACTACTGAGCCTGCGCTCTAGAGCCCGTGAGCCACAGCTACTGAGCCCGCGTGCTGCAACTACTGACGCCTGAGCACCTAGAGCCTGTGCTCCACAACAAGAGAAGCCACAGCAATGAGAAGCCTATGCACCGCAATGAAGAGTAGACCCCACTCACCGCAACTAGAGAGAGCCCGCCTGCAGCAATGAAGACCCAACGCAGACAAAAATAAATAAATTTAAAAAAAAAGAACTAACTTCTTTACCCCCTAGTCAAAAGTTGTTTGTTATATTATCTTCTAAATATTTGTAGGTTTTATAAAATTTAATTTCTTCATCTATATAATAGGTTTTTCTGTATGGTCTCAAGAAAGGATAAAGTTATATTTTCTCTTATATTTCCTAGAACTAATTGTTCTAGTACAACTTGTCATATAATTCATTTATTTTCCACAATTGATCTGCATTCCAATTCTGATGCGTGTGCTGTGATATTTTTTTCTGTTGTTGTATTTACCTATCCCTGATCCTATCTTAAATACAACAGCTTTTCAATATAGAAAATAATTAAGAACAGCAAACAATATAGATTTTTTTAAATTGAGATATAATTGACATACAGCATTGTGTAAGTTTAAGGCGTACAACATGTTAATTTGATACATTTATATATCACAATATGATTATCACTGTAGTCTTAGCTAACATCTCCACCATTTCACATAATTATTATTTCTTTTTTGTGGTGAGAACATATAATATCTATAGTCTTAACGATGTTAAAGCATATAATACAGTAAAGTTAACTATAATCACTATGCTGTGCGTTAGATCTCCAGAACTTATTCATATTATAATTGTAAGTTAGTACCCTCTGACAATACCTCCCCAATTCCCCCACCTCTCAGCCACAGGTAACCATCAGTCTACTCTCTGTTTCTATCCCCACATATACTGTGAACTAATATTTGACAAAGTAGACAAAAACACTCAATGGGGAAATGGTAGTTTTTTCAACAAATGATATTGGGAAAATGGGAATAACAACATGGAGAAAAATGAAATCAGATTCCTATCTTATGCTATTCACATAGACCTGATATGGTAAAACTCCTAGAAGAAAACATAGGGAAGAAATTGACATTGGTCTTGGTAATAATTTTTTGGATATGACACCAAAAGCATAAGCAACGAAAGCAAAAATCAACAAGTGGGGCTACATCAACCAAAAAACTTCTGCACAGCAAAAGAAACAATCAACAAAATAAAAAGTGAATCCACAGAATGGGAGAAAATATTTGCAAACCACATATTGGATAATGGGTTAATATCCAAAATATATAAAAAACTCATACAACTCAACCACAAAAAAAGCCTCTAATCTGATTAAAACTGCGCAAAGGAATTAAACAGACATTTTTCCAAAGAAGATACACAAATGGCCAACAAGTACCTGAAAAGATGCTCAGCGTCAAAAGATGTTCAACATTACTAATCAGGGAAATGCAAATCACAACCATAATGAGATTTCACCTCACACCTTTTAGAATGGCTATTATCAAGAAGACAAGAAATAACAACTGTTTGCAAGGACACATACAAAAGGAAAACCTTGTGTACTGGTGGGAATGTACGGTCCTTCAATCACTATAGAAAACAGTATGGGGTTCCTCAAAAACTTAAAAATATAACTACCATATAATCCAGCAATCCCACTGCTGGGTATATATCCATAGGAAACAAAAACAGGATATCAAAAATATATTTGCACTTTGATGTTCATTGCAGCTTTATTGACAATAACTAAGATATGGAAACAGCCTAAATGTCTATCAATGGATGAATGGATAAAAAAGATACAGTATATATATGCAATAAAAGATTATTCAGCCATGAGAAAGAAGAAAATTCTGTCACTTGCAACAATATGGATGGACCTTGTGGGCATTACACTAAGTAAAGTAAGTCAGACAGAGAAATAATGTATGATATCACACGTGGAATCTTAAAAAGCCAAATTCATTGAAACAAACACAGCAGATTTAAATCTTATCATTACAACTTGTCAGCTATGTGACTTTCAATATGCTATTTAGTCACCATATAATATAATTTGAGGATTTGGCAAGGATTAGTTTAGCTTATATATGTTGAAAAAATAGAAAATTGTATTGTATGTAGCTAAATACATTATGATAATATTGACATTGTCTTGATCTTGAGTAGGACTTGTATACCCCAACTTGACCTTTTTCTGAGGAAAAATTTTTAATATTCTTGGCCCTTTTTATTCTTATACTTTTTAGAATATATCTTTTGCAAACTAGATAATTGATGAGTAAAAAATATAATCCTATGGACAAAAAGGAAATATGATATTCTCATCCAGTCTGTCTTTCAACAGGAATATTCACACAATATTTTGCAACAAGAATCTAGAACATCCTGTTCTGCTAAAATGATATACGAAAATATTATTTTTTCCTGTGTTAATGTTTGCATGCCAAAATTTAGTTGATACAGTCAGTGAACAAATTCCAAAGGTATGTGAGTGCACAAAGGTGATGGGGAGGATATTGATTATGTGAAAATGAAGACATTCATTGGTTAATCATTCTAATTGATATGTGGTACCACACAGGCAGTGAATCAAAGAGTATCATCTTTTTATTTATTATCTGGAACTAATATGTCCCTACTCTACCAAGGAGGTGATGATTATGCTTTGAGTCCTCAGGTTCCGGTGTCAACTTCCTCCCTGTGTCAAACAGTATTCAAAATATTTGGATATTTCCCTTTCCAAATAATGAGCTGCAGGTCCCTTAGGGAAAAGATGATGTTGTAGAGTACTTTCTCCTGGACACCTGACCTACTGTCAAGAGAATGGAGTCAGGACTTGGAAATTGGGCAAGGTTCATGATGGATTTTTTGGGGTTTTTTTGGTTTTTCATGATGTTTTACTGTGGTGATTGCCTTCAGCCTTCTGAAAATCCATCTTTGACTTTTTATGATTGTAAAAATTCGATCACCTCTTTTGCACCGACACTTTATTCAATTAACAGTCTCCAGAATTTGGCTGCCACTTTAGCTTTACCAAATCCATTAAAATTATATCCATTTGGTTTTGAGCAGTTACTTATTGCCACCTAGCTTCTGTTGCTTCAGGGTTCTATCATTCTTCTCGTTGAACCTAGTTCTATAATGGTCTCTCCTATTCACTCTGATCTACAGAGCAGAATGAGATTCTGGTGCTTTTCTCACAGCTGCATTCCTTATGGCTTTGGTAACTGATGTGGCACTTGGACCTGCCTTTGGAACACAATTCTCTTTGGGCCTCTGGCCTTACATAGTATATTTACCCTCACCTGCGCACTTTCCTGAACCTTTCAATCCCTTCTTTCACCGTCTGCCCTGACAGTTACAGTATTTTGACCTTACTTACCATGGGTCATTGCTTGTTTTATGCTTATAGGAAACAGCCTCATAGCAAATATGCATCATCTCTTGGAAATTTTGTTAGGCATTAAATCTTATATCTCAGGAGATCACTCACATAAATCTTTCTTATAGCCTGGTTCCTTTGAACAAGCAATCTTGCTGTATAAATTCCTGACACATTGTTTGGGATTTATGCATGCATGTCAAGTAGTAGTTCTTGGTGTATAACTTTCCTGATTTGTAAGATCCTTGTTGGGTTTTGAGACTAAGATAATGTTGGAATTTCAGAAGTGCATCTTATTTTTATACTTCTTGAAAAAGTTTGTATAATATTTGTGTTAATTTTTCTTAAATAGTTGTAGTTGTATAATTCAAAAGCAAAAGCCATATTGATCTGGAGTTATCTTTGTGGGAAGGGTTTTAATCACAAATTAATTTCTTTAATTGCCATTGGCCTGTTTAAATTGTATTTCTCTTTTTGTATAAATTTCCATAAATTATATTTTTCAAGAAATGAGTCGATTCAATCTAAATTATCAAATTTATTGATTAAGGTATTTATAATATCCTTCTATTACTTTCTAATCTCTGTTAAAACTATAGTGATATCACATTTTAAATCCTGATATTAGTAATTTGTATTTTCTTTATTTTTCTTTAGTGATTTATTGACTTTGTTAAACTTGTAAAGAAACTGAATCAAAACTTGATGTTTCCCCTATTGTCTGTTTGTTTTCTATTTCACTGAACTCTGTTTTTATCTCTACTATTCACTTCCACCCACTTTCTTCAGGTTTGATTTTTTTCTAGCATCTTGAGATGAAAACATTAATTTTCAGCTCTTCTTATATTTTAATATAGGAATTTAAGGTCAAGTAAAACTAAGCATTATTTTAGCAACACTGTACAAGTTCTGATATATTTTCCTTACACTAGAGCAGTATTTTCTAATTTCCATTGTTATTTTTCTTTGCACCATGTAGTTTTTAGCATTGTAGTTGCTTAATTTTCAAGCAGTTGAAAATTTTGTTTTTGTTTTTTTTTCTGTTATCAATTTCTGAATTATTTCCTCTCTGGAAATATAGCAGACTCTTAATGATTTCAGTATCTTATAATATTGAAGTCATTATTCCTTTACAACCCACAATGCCATCAGTACTCATACTCTCACTCTTGTAGGACTCTCTCTATATATATTCATTTGGTTGAATTTGTTAACTACATTTTTAGACCTTCTGTAATATTTCTGGGTTTTTGTTTTGATTTTGTTGTTACCTGCTACTTCTTTTACTATCGTAAAATGTGGGCATAATTTTTTACTATAATACTGGACCTACTCTCTTTGTTTCTTGTTATATCAAACTTTCTAAATAGATACCACTTCTAACTTCTTGAAATGAATGTGTAGACAACTAATTTTTTCTAGCCATTTTTCTAATATTTAAGGCTCTAAATTTTATTATAAGTAGATTTGGATGTACCCATCAAATACTGTTGCCTCATATTTCTATTATTATACAGCACAATTCATTTTCTAATTTTCAGTGTGTTTTTATTTGACCCATATGTTGTTATAATTATTGTGTAATTTGTAAATATTCTGGATTCCCTAGTTGTCATATTGTTATTGATTTCTAACTTTATTCCAGTGTGTTCAGAGATGATATTGTATATAATTTCAATTCCTTGACCTTTGTTTAAACTTGCTTATGTGGCCAGTATATGGTTAATTTTGATAACTAATCCAATGTGTACTTGTAAAGAATTGAATTATTCAGTTAGTGGAGATACCTATATATCTACTTATATCTATATCTACCTGGATATCTAACTAGATATAGATACACATCTTTATATCTCTACATACATACAAGCATACTTATAGATTCATACATACATATTTGATTTTGCCAATCACCATATTTAAAGCATTTATTGTTAGGTTTATATTTTGTTTTGTTTCTGGGGAGCTGGGATTTTTTTAGTCTGTGCACTTAATTGATTTCTATTTGTCCTTAACTTGGAGCTGTTGAGCGTTTTGTCTAAAATCTTCTACCATGAATATGGAATTGCTATATCTCCTTTAAAATCTGTCAATTTTTTATTTATCTATTTTGAATCTACATTGCATCTTCCTGGTGGATTCACTACATAATCTATGATATGTCTACTATTAAATGTGTTTAAAAGTCCATTTTGTCAGATATTGAATAGTCACTTTCACTTTCCATTGATTTGTGTTTTTATGGTATATATTTTTGCATTCTTTTTTCCCCCAATATTTCTCTATACTTAATATTTAAGTTCTACTGATTACTATTACCGGCATATGCATGAATTCTATTTCATCCATTCCAACAATCACTTTTTTTAATTGGATTATTTGGTTTCTCTACATTTACTGTCAAAACTCATATTTGTTTCAAAGTTTTCATCTTCTACTTATATACGTCCCTTATTTTTCCTTTCCTTTCCTTTCTTTATTTTTTCTTTATCTTTCTTTAGTCTGTACCTTGTTTGCTTTTGAATTTTAAAAAGTATCTTTTCTAATTCTCTTTTTCTCCCTGTTAAATCTCTATTTATAGATGTTTTTTGTTTTCAAGAGTTACCATAGAATATATACTACGAATTCTCAGTTTATTACAGTTTAATGCAAATAATCACTTTTAGCATTTCCCAGTAAATACCAGATCTTAGATCACTGTAACTGCATTTACAACTCTTTGATGGTTTTGATTACTTTGTCATTTAATTTTACATTTAAAAATTCCAAAACATATTAGGAATTATAATTATTATTAATTATATTTAATCAATATTAATTTATATTTATTCATGTTTTAATATTTTGTTTTTCTCAATTTTGTTCTGCATTTTCAGAAACAATACATAACACCCTTCTTCCTGTATCTCTATTAGTGACAGTCTGCTTGGGACAAATTCCTGGTTTCCATTTGTTTGAAAACATCTTTATTTTATTTTTGGGGGGGGGGGGTTTGGCAGTACGCGGGCCTCTCACTGTTGTGGCCTCTCCCGTTGAGGAGCACAGGCTCCGGATGCGCAGGCCCAGTGGCCATGGCTCACGGGCCTAGCCGCTCCGCAGCATGTGGGATCTTCCCAGAACGGGGCACGAACCCATGTCCCCTGCATTGGCAGGCGGACTCTCAACCACTGCGCCACCAGGGAAGCCCTGAAAACATCTTTATTTTAACTTCATGTTTGAAGAGTAATTCCATCACAGATAGAATTATACATTTTCAGTTACTTTCTGTCGGCACTTTTATGCCATCTGAACATTATTCAGCCATAAAAAAGAAGGAATTACTGATGCATGCTACAACATGGGTTGATTTTGAAAATAGCATTGTGAGAGAAAACAAGACACAAAAGGCTACATATTATATGATCCCATTATATGAAATATACATAATAGGCAAATAGATGCAGAAAACAGAATAGTGGTTTTCTGGGGTTGGGAGGAAGGGGGAAATGGGAAGTGACTGCTTAATGGATACAGGTTTTCCTTTTGTGGGTGACAAAATGTTCTGGAGTTAGATAACAGTGATGATTGCACAAAATTATGGATGTACTAAATGCCACTAAATTGTAAACTTTAAGATGGTTAAAATGATAGACTTTATGTTATGTGTGTTTTTTCACAATAAAAAAATGCCAAATAAAAAATTGCATTTAAATTTTTTTCTGTTAAAATAGCAGCTGTCAAATTATTGTTGTTGCTTTACAATTAATATTACTTTTTTCTTTGCTGTTTATAAGACTTTCCCTTTACATTTGGTTTACAAAATCTTACCATTATTTGCTTAGGTGTGGGTTTCTTTGGATTTATGTTGTTTAAAGCTCTTGAAGCTTCCTAAATTTGTGGCTTCATTTATTTCAATTCTTGGAAATTTGTTGGTTATTTACTCTTCAAATATAACTTCTGCATTATAATTTTCTCCTCTTCTGTGGGTCCATTTATACATAGTTTGGATATTTAACCATATCTCTTATAGTCCATATATCTTTACCCTATCTCTTTGCTTTAGTCTGTATTTTCTAATTATTTTGCTTCCACTTCTTAACTCCTGTTTTGAATTATTAATATCAAGTATTTTGTGTTTCATTTTTGAAATTTCTATTCGATTCTTTTTTATAGATATTATAGATTTGTTTTTGGTGAAATTCTCCATCAATGTGTCTATTCTCTTGAGCATATTCAACAAAATTATTTCTAATTCTATGTTTAATTTCTTCAGAATCTGAATTGCATGTTGGTCTGTCTCTTTTTTATTTTTTCTTAATTTTTAGACATTTATTTCTGTCTTCATTAATTTTTATGCTAGCTATTATATATAAAGTAAGGTAGATGTTCTACATGATGTAATACTCCTTCAGAGATTATTCATTTGCTTTTGACAAGCAGTTAGAATAGAAGCAGTTCTTGTTCCAATCAGAGACTGAGATTATTAGGCCATGTTTCCATCTCTGTGAGGACTGATCTATTTCTGGTATACTTTACTAATCAGGTATTTCAACTAAAAGCTTTCCAGGTTTTTCAACTGCAAGCCAACTATAAATACTATGTCTCTTCCTTAGTGGTCCCTAAACACTAATTTTTGTGTCTCCAGCTTAATAAAACTGGTGAAACCTCTGCTTAGTCTATTATTTTCTTGTTACAACTTTCTGCTTGGGTTTTTTGACCTTTTGTTCTCTTCAGCTTAAATATCAGCTAATGCCTTGAGGACTGAGGAGCACCACATAAAGTCAGCTCACTTCCGTTTAGTTTCTTTTCCCTCAGTGATATTGTCTCAATTCCTGCCTGCTTGGGTTGTGCTACCTTCCAGTGTTTGTCTGTCTAGGACCGTGAGACTGCTGGAAGCTCGGGGGTGCCTGTTTTGGCTCAGTCACTTGTCCCAGAACCACAATGTAATGAGTGAATACATCAAAGTGGAAAAGTGGCAGAGAATGTTATTTTCTTCACAATGCATTTTCCTTTGGCATCTTTTATACTCAAATCCTGGGTACCTTGGATGTTCTCTGACACATTCTGACAACTGGGGTTTTAGTCTCATAAAAGCTGATCTTTGATAGCCAAAAACAGTTTTTAAAAAAATAGTTGTTTTAATACGGAAATTTTTTGAGAAAAATTGAGAATGTATACTTTTTGAAAGGATTTATGTTAGATTCTATCATGTGCAATAACACAATTTTCAGTTAATTTCTCAGATTGGAATTACCCATAACAAGCAGATGGTGTAAATTTGAAATCCAAACTCACAAAGAGCCACTCTTCTTTTCCTTTGATAGGTTTTTTTTTTTTTTTTTTTTCCCAGTCTGTAATTTCATTAAAGCAATGGTTCTTCTATTCTGGCTTCATATGAGGTTCTAAATTCTTAATACCTGCTTTACATGGGCCCAGTGCCTCATATATAGACCCCGATGTTAACCTTAAATTCCCGCATCTAAGTTACCAAAGACCATCAGTGTAGGCATGTCTTCATTGGCATGTTCAGCCTTCCTTACTTAAAAGTACTTTTGGTTTGCCAAGTCTCATTCTATTGTTCCTACTGGTGGGCTTTTGAAAAAGTCCTTTTAATCTGAGTTTTATGTAATCCTGAATTATGTATCATATCTTTTTTCCTTTCAGAATATGTTTATAAACTCAATATAATTTTCTGAGAGACACTTCAATCAATTTTATATATTTTCTAGAACAGTGTTGTAAGCCACAACCAAAAAAAAAAAAAAAGTTTCGGTTTTGTAAGTCCAGAAATAATACCAAATACCAGATACTCAGCCTTGTATGTGGTTGTCCAAATCTATCCCTGTAATGTTTTATTAACTTCTAGAATCAGAACCCAAATCCACTTTCTTTCTGGTACAGATATACCTTCCAGTTGGTCTTTTCTAGTTACCAGTGGTAAAGAGACTATATCAGTGGTTCCAAAAAAAACTTTTAATACTTTTTTTTTCTCTGCCAGCCAAACCTTCAGGGACCCTTATCAGCCAGGGAAGCAGGGCAATGACTTTAATGTATAAAAGCTTAACAACTGCTTAGTATCTTCATTCAGAAAGTTCTCTAACTTCTTAATAATTGAAATGTTTATAAATGTTGAATAAAATTGATCTCTAGTTTGTAACTTTATGAAAAAGAGTTTTTGAAAATTGATTTTCTCATGTTAGAGAAAGCACATAGTCTTGCCTAGCTCTGTTTTTCTATTAAGTCCCTGATAATTTCCTCTTTCAAACATTATGATTCTGGTCACAAAGCAATCTCTACTGGATGCCTCTGACTTTGCAAGTGTGTTCCAAAGCCCATCGTAGTTTCATTGGTTAAGTTGTTTTCCTTTGTAGAATAGTCTCGCTATTTTGGAAAAAGTGTGATATTTCCTGTTTTAGGATAAGAATTTTAATAATACTTGTCACCAGTACTTTCACAGTACTCTGGTATTAAAAAAATTAAATAAAAAGCCATTTAGAAAAGATTCACTTCTGCAAAGAGACAGAATTTTTATAAGTATTCTCAGGAAAATTCACTACAATTATATTTTTATTATTCCTTTCACGTATAGCATGACTCTTCCCCAAGCACCTCCTTTTTTGCAAGTCCCTAAATTACTTCACATCCAAATGACCCTCACCTCACCTTTTCTTCTGGACATATTTTATTCTCTTTAGAGAGCATTCCTTTGTAGGTTTCCAGTGTAAATCAATATAGCATCTCTGGCTTCAATTTCTTAGTTTTATTCATTACTGTGATCTACTTTTAAGAAAAAACAAAACAAGAGACATATCTAGCAAAAATAAGTGTTGCTTTAGTGTGTTGGGAAGTACAAGAGACTCTATATAATCACCAAATAATCTACAGTATGATACACACAATCACACAAACACACAACACAAACATCCTGATTTTTAAACTCTGATCAACACCTTGCTAGATTTATTCTTATATGTTGTAGAAAAAATTTTCATTCCCAAATTAACTGCTAAAATCATGCTAGTAAAAATGTTTGTCTGGACTTTTGTACTTCTTATATTTTTAAATGAATATCATGGTTACAAAAGGCATTTGTCAATAAAATTCTTAGATAATTACTTGGTCACCGAGTGTTATGAGCAAGTCATTAGTATAACTTAAGGAATCAAAACGAATTAATTTGCAAAAACATTAACATCTTCTTCTTGGTCCAACCACATGGTTAAAAATCAGGTTAATATCATTCTTTCAACCAGATCGTCAAGTATGAATTTGGGGGCCATTAAAATGTGTTTTTAAGAGCATATATTTCATTTTCAGCTTAATTTTAACTTCCTGATTGAAAATAGTTTGGGACACAACTACTGTGTAGATTCCCCAATATGTTTACCTATCATGAAGGCCTCTCTATCCACAGTAGTTCTAGGGGAATAAAAGATTCAGGTATTTGGCATGTTTTACTTCCTTGTTTTACTGTGATTGTTATACTTATGCTCAACTCAAACAATTTATCAATTAAAAATTATTTTTCTTCAAAATGTCCCTAATTTGATTTTAAAGATCTGTATTATGCTTATAGCCTTCATGCTATACTTACACTTTTCTTTCCAAAGATACACCATGTTTGGTCTCATTTCTGATTAATCAGTAATAAAGCACATATTTGACTATCTGACAACTTTTAGATTGATTTCACTTACTCTGTATCACAAAATCGTAGGTGTTTTGTTTTGTTTTGTTTTTGTGGTACGCGGGCCTCTCACTGTTGTGGCCTCTCCCGTTGCGGAGCACAGGCTCCGGACGCGCAGGCCCAGCGGCTATGGCTCATGGGCCCAGCTGCTCCGCGGCATGTGGGATCTTCCCGGACCGGGACAGGAACCCGTGTCCCCTGCATCAGCAGGCGGACTCTCAACCACTGCGCCACCAGGGAAGCCCAAAATAGTAGGTTTTAATTGGAGTGTTATTTTTAAAGAAAATGAAAAATGAGGGTTTATTATACCATGTAGTATATAGTAGTTCATAGCAGGCCAAGAATCCCATTGCCAACAACTAGAAAAACTTGGGTAGAGCCTCAGAGAACTGGAAAATAACTTGGACTAGACAGTCTAAAATACCAGAATGGGGACAAGCATTTGGAGTATGGACAGCCATTTTCCCTTCTGGACCCTGAAGGTGGTTTGTTTTGATAGGTTCATGCCAGGAAGGGATTCTTGCAGGCGAGGGAGCACTTTTGCTTGAGTTCAGTTTGCAGAGTGTTCTGCTTCATGATCTAGGTGTCTATTACATGCTTCAGTTTATGAAAATTCCCTGAGCTCTACACTTATGTGTTTGCATTTTTTGTATGCATATAATACTTCAATTAAAGAATTTTAAAAGTAAATGAAGAATAGCATCAAAATATACAAACTAGAAAATTTTGTAATTTTATGATATCTGCAAACTCACTGAGTTGAGAAATGGAATGAACCATAATTTAACGGTGTTTGTAAATAACATTTGATTGAGTATAATTGTGACATGATGTGAATGCATTCATGAGTGTCACCATTTAATTTTCTGTAACCAGAAACAAATTTTTTAAAGACTGTTTGCACAGTGACAAGTTCAACAATTTATAAAGCTAGCTGCTTGGACCTTTTCAGATTTACTGATGAATCTAACTAACATTGCAGTTTGCTCAATCCGGCAGACTAGCACCTCTCACTAAACGTGTAACATTACACAAAGAGTAATTTGCCCTCTTCTCTCTGATTGTGCTCTCTGTTTAACACAGGTATACTTCCTCCTAGACAGAGTTCCTGTTTCTTAATAATACATTGTCCTTTCTTCACTAGACTTTACCAAACAATACAAAATTGAAGATATTGGATTTATTTATTTGCTTTGTGTGCATCTGGAAATAAAGTTAAAACATTTCAAAGCCTGTAATTACATAGAGGAGATGGCATTTCACAGAAAAAACCATAAGAAAGAAACCCAGTCACATGATGCCAAGAGAGTATAAGGGATGCACACAGTGTGCTGATACATGGGGTTTCTAGAACAAATCTTGGGAAAAACAGGTACTCAATAAATAGTTTTTGAATTGAATGGGTAAATTTTTAAAAATGAATTTTTTCCCTAAATCATTGAATTAAATTAAACTTCACAAAAACTCAACATATGTATCCTGTGTCTTTGAGATAATCTTGGCACATCACTGCATTCCCACAAATACTCATCCTAAATTGAGAGGCCCAGACATAAAGACATAATTAGGAATGTGTTAAAAGCTTAAGTGACAAATTGCTCATCACAACATTCATTATAAAATAGAAGCAACCTATACATCAACAAATGGGAGCTAATTAAATCTATTCATTGAAATATGTATAATCTAATGAATGATATATGAGAATTTAATTTCTGGGAAGTGAGTACTTTTAACTTCTAATATATTCACTTATTAACACTATCTAGAAACATTGCAGCACAGTAGCTAAAAGCTTAGGATTTTTAAAAATAATTATATAAACAAATAAAGCACTTATATCTGGCACAAAGTAAGTGCAATGTAAATATTACTATTTTAAGTGTTTTATATTTTATTACAACACATTGATATTGTTTTAGGAAAACATAATGCCTTATTATAATAAAAATCATTTTGTGTAGGTTTTCGTGGACATGAAAGTGTTTCTGATATGATGTTTAGTGAAAATGTATGTTTAGAAAAGTATTCATTATATGATTTTAACTGCATATAAAATGTAGAAATAAATATTAAGGATAAAGAAAATGTTCATCCTGGATTTTTTTAAATTACAGACTATGTTTACTTTTCTCTCCTTCTCTTTTGGATATTTTACCAATGAACACCATATTAATGAATTTAATTTATCAAAAAACATGGGTAACACTCTTCGAAAAACATGTAAATATTGAGGCAGATTTTGACAGAACAGTGTGAGAACAGCTCTCACATTTTATCATCTAGGCCCAGATCTTAGCTTTACCATTTTAATTATTTTTTCACATCCTTTTAAGGCTAAGGTCTGTAATTTTGAACATGAGGAAATTTTTTTTTGCAAACTGATGATTTTCAACCCACTTAAGAAAATGAGCCCTCCAATTGGGACAAGTAGGAAAAATATATTTTAGGTGATATAATCTGTAAACCAAGTTATTTTTCTCATACTTATTCCGATTTACAAAGCTCAAGTTTCAAATCAGAAGCTCTAGTTTTCCAAAAAACACATTCTTTTCTGCTCAAAGGAGCCTGGAAATGGCCCATATCAAGTCACCTCCCTTTCTTCAAACCCAGAATAAAATCCTCTCTGAGGCCCAATCCAATCTAAACAAGCCTGAGTTGTCAATCATGGCCATGAAGGCCACTGACAAATGGCCATGACATGGCCATGAAGGCCACTGATTCATGAAAACAAGAGCTGGAATAAACTATCCATGTTCTTGTTCTTCATGATTCACGAAATCATTAAAAAACAATATTTAATTGACTGCTTCTCAAATTAATTTACCATTACAATTAATTAAAATAATCTAAAGGAAATATTCATATGGAGAGACTGAAGCAGGGAGAATTACATACTATCAAAATCTTCATGCAATCCCAGGAAGAACACAGATCAAGAGACACCTGTCAGGCAGGGTGATATAAAATAAAATGGCTCCAGGAGTCTAACCAAGAACCCCTTCATCTGACTTCTCCCATGCAATCAGAACCACCTTAATTCTCAGCAAAATCATGCCAGGTACAATAAATGGCACATTCTACTTCAACCTCTTTTGTAATGTACAGCATGTACATTTTGCCAAATATGTAACTTCTGCCTAGAGATGATCAGAACTTTGCTTGCTCCTGGTTGTGGCTGACTACCTATTGTACCTGGAGTATGGTTGCATCCTTCAGATAGTCCTGAAAAGAACTAGCTCACCTGCCTTGAATTTGAAAAATAGCAGTGGCAGTGTGCTTGACTTGCAATTTACTGAAGTGTCAACTTCTTATTGAAGAGGTGCCTATTAGTGAATGGACTATGCAGGTTTCTTTTTTTTTTTTTCTTTTCACCTCTTCTGCTTTAGCTGCTTGTTTTGGGACAATACAACATTTATTAATTTAGGGGTAATTCATTTCTCCTTAAGGAAAAACTGAAGAAAGAATAAAAAATGGACAAAGCCTGAAACCATTCCTTTTCACATCATTAAAATAAAAAATACCCATGAAATAGGTTGACACAATTTATAAAAACAACACTTTTAGATTATTGATAAATTTTCTTTACCTATGTCACTCTTCTTTCCCAATAATGTAGGTAATTAAAATATTTATCTCTGCTCCCCACTTCTGCTCTTACAAAAAATTTTCCCCATAAGTTGTCTTTTGGAATAGGAGAATGGCCTCTGCGTGCATTTTATGTGGACAGACACAGGCGCTCTCAGAGCCTCAATTGAAGTAGCAAAGGTAATGATGGTAAAAGAATCAGGATAAAGAGCCATGTGGTTTTTATGCAACTACAAGAATTTGAAGACACGTTAATAATCTTCAAGGTTTTTACATAATTTATACATAAAAGCACAGGTATATATAATCATATTAGAATCAATTGCATATTCAATAATTGTAAAATATATTAAAGGTTTTGGACCTCTTGGTTAAAATAAGCAATAGTCATTAACAATACTCTTTTTACTTTTAAATATTTGTTTTATTTGGAAAAGTTAATTATTTCTAGGCTAGTCTCCTGAAAGAATTTGACCAATCCATTGTTTACTCCAATGTTATCATATAACCTCGCTTTGGTGAACTACAGTGTGGCTGGTTTATTTTGGGAAGCAAATGTGACACTGCTAATGAGAAGTGTTAGAAACAATGAAACTGCAATCAAACATTAGCAAGTCTTTATTCCTAACACATTATTCATGCTCATTCTGGATCTCTTGTGAGTAGGAGAAATAGGCAGACTGTCCCTGTTACGAAGCCATATATGCACATGTCTAGTACTGCTAAAAAATCACACAAAGATTTTGTGAGTAATAGAATTGCTTTGATCTGATGTATATTGTTTGCGTATCATAAGAAACTGACATCTGAAAGAAAATCTGTCTAAACTCATCCTGACTTAGGCCCTGAATGTGCTCATTCAATCCTTGGTCTTCATTTACATTCTAATGAGCTATGGCAATAACTGAAATGTTTAAGTACTAATGTAACAGTGAGTGAGTAATTGAAAGTTTCAGTCAGGAGGAAAGTTCATTAGGTTTAAGATTATTGAATAGTGTCAGCTTCACAGAATACACAGGTACATAATTAGCCCAGTATTCATCTTTTCTCCTGTGTGCCCATTTACTTTTGCTTTAAATCAGAGGTCACAGCAGAAAGGAAACTCTCAAAGAAAAGAAAATATACCTGGGAAAATGTTCCCAAACAACAGAAACAAGCTCTAAAGAGTTTCCAGAGGCTTAAAACCTTAACTGAGTGTGAAAGATAAGCAAAAGAAAAGCAATAATGAAGAAAATTAATAATTCAAATAGACCCTTAGAAGAATCATTTATTTCATTAAAAAAAGACACTTCTCCTTTCTAATGAGATAAAACTCTCATCTATGTATCATATCCTTTTTACTTTTTTTCAAACTTTGGTTTTGAAAGTACACTGAAGTTGGAACCTTTTTGATCGTTTACTCAGCCACATATCTTTTCAATGAAGATGTTATGATTTGTGCACCAAGAAATGTCTGCTATACTTGGGCACCAAGAAATGTCCACTATACTTTTTATATTATCTTAAATAGACACTGCATATCACTTTCTGTGAGAGGAAATAATTTAAGACATACACAGCACTAAGGGTAGGAAATTCTGCTTCAAAAAAATTCCACATTAAGTTAGGGTAATTCAGTAATTTAGAAAATATATATGCATTTGTCTATTTCTGCCGGATTTACCTGTATTCATTAGCAATAACACTTGCAACAAATGAGCAGAACTAGAACTTCCATTTTACTTCCATTAACTCTGGACAAACTAATGAATTAACTCCACGTTAACTCCACATTAAATCACCTGCAGTAACGAGCCACCGGAACTCAAAATATCCATAATTCTATGTGAGCCTCAGATCATATATCATTTATTGGAAGAATCTGAGTCAAGTTCTCACATCAGGTGAAATAAGTTTGGGGGCATTACAGGGGCCAAGGGAGAAGACCTATCACATTTGTTGGTGGGTAAAATAGCACGTAAATATGGGCAAACCTTTAACAATCTTTATAAGCATCACAAAGACTGACCATGCATTTCAGTTAAATTTTAAACAGACTACTGATTTTACACTAGAAAGTTAATATGTAATACTAACTCCTAAGTCTTCACCTGCAGAGATTTTCATTTAATTGACCTGGAGTTAGGCCCAAGAAACAATATTTTTACTAGTTCTCCAGGTGATTCTAAAACTCATTATGCCAACAATTTGCCTTTAAAAAATACATTGACCAAATCATAAATCTAGAGTATATGCCCAAGGAGAGAAGCAGCAACTGCTCTGTTCCTCATCTGGTTATTCCCACTTTCTCTTCCCCAGGTTTTTAAGAAGGTTAAAAATATGAGTCACATAATTTGATACAGACACACCACTCTATAAAAGGATAATGTCATTTCAATAGTTGAAGCCACAGTGTTCCGGAGAAGAGTCTTGTGAAACTTCATAAAGATTAGAGAAGCCCATTGACACATAAACACCCTCAACCTTGTAAATTTTGACTGTATGATTCTAAAAGTAGTAAAATTCTACCTCGATCTTGTTTTATAGGCACCAATGAAAAACCAACTCCTGTAGAAAAGAAGTAATGAGTAGGTGCTGACAGTGGCACCCAGAATATAATTTTGTTTAACTTGTAAGTCTTAGTATAAGCCTCTGTGGTCACAGTTAAGCAAGTTTTAGAACATTTTCTATATTCATAATTCAACATGATTGGAGCTTCTAATAGTAACTATCATGAAAATAGAGACATACAAGTTTGCAATTGCTGAAATATAGGTTTGGGATGAGTTTGCAAATGAACTTTCCAGGATCCAGGTAATATTTCCTCAAAACAGCCCTCCAAAATTAAAGTCATGGGACTAATGAAAGCAGTATTTAGAGGAAAATCTATAGCATTGAAAGCATGTATTAGAAAAGAAGAAAACTCTAAAATCAATAAGCAAAGTTTCCACATTAGGAAACTAAACCCAAAGCAAACAGAAGAAAAGTAACAACAATAGTTAAGGTAGAAATCAATGAAATTTAAAACATAAAATCGGTAGAGAAAATCAACAAAACCAAAAACTGATTCTTTGAAAACATCCATAAAATCAATAAGACTACAGCCAGTATAACTAAGAAAAAGAGAGAAGACATAAATGACTAATATCAGAAATAATAGAGGAGGCATCACCACAGATTCCCATGACTAATTAAAAGGATAATAAAGGACTGCTATGAACAACTCAGTTACATGAAATGGACCAACTCCTTAAAAGATAAAATCTGCCAAAACTTATATAAGAAGAAATAATCTGAATAGGCCTATATCTAGTAAATTGACTCAATAAATAATAACCTTCCATCCTGGGCATATATCTGGAGAAAACCATAATTCAAAAAGATACATGCACCCCAATGTTCATTGCAGCACTATTTACAATAGCCAGGACATGAAAACAACCTAAATGTCCATCAACAGAGGAATGGTTAAAGAAGATGTGGTACATATATACAATGGAATATTACTCAGCCATAAAAAAGAATGAAATTATGCCATTTGCAGTCACATGGATGGACCTAGAGATTGTCATACATACTGAGTGAAGTAAGTCAGACAGAGAAAGACAAATATATGATATCGCTTATATGTGGAATCTAAAAAAAAGGCTACAAATGAACTTATTTACAAAACAGAAGTAGAGTCACAGATGTAGAAAACAAAATTATGGTTACCAAGGGGGAAAGGAGGGGGAGGTATAAATTGGGAGATTGGGACTGACATATACACACTACTATATATAAAATAGATAACTAATAAGAGCCTACTGTATAGCACAGGGAAATCTACTCCATACTCTGTAATGAGCTATATGGGAAAAGAATCTTAAAAAGAATGGATATGTGTATATGTATAAATGATCCACTTTGCTGTACAGCAAAAACTAACGCAACATTGTAAATCAACTATACTCCAATAAATATTAATTTAAAAATGTAAATTAAAAAAAATTAAAACAACAACAAAAAATAACCTTCCAAAGCAGAAAACACCAGGTCCGGATGGGTTAACTGGTGAATTCTACCAAATTTGTAAGAAAAAAAATTATACAAATTTCTACAATCTCTTTCAGAGGATAGAAGCAGTGGTAATACTTCTTAACTCATTTACAAGGCTAGCATTGTTCCAATACCTAAAACAGACAAACATTTTACAAGGAAAGAAAGCTACAGACCAATATCTCTCATAAACAAAGATGAAGAAATCTTCAACAAAATGTTAGCAAATCAAATCCAAAAAAGTATAAAAAGAATCATACACCATGATTAAGTGGGCTTTATCCCAGTTATGCAAGGCTGGTTCAACATTCAAAATTCAATTGATGTAATCCATCATATCAACAGGGCAGATAAAAAAAATCACATAATTGTATCAATAGATTCAGAAAAAGCATTTAACAAAACTCAGTACTTATACATGATAAAAATTCTCCATAAACTAGTAACAGAGGGGAAATTCTGCAACTTGAGAAAGAATATCTGCAAAAAAAAGCCTACAGCTAACATCATACCTAATGGTGAGAAACTAGAAGCTTTCCCACTAAGATCAAGAACAAGGCAAGGATGTCCCTTCTCACCACTCCTTGTCAACATCATACTGGAAGGTCTAGCTAATACAATAAGACAAGGAAAGAAAATAAAAGATATACAGATTGAAAAGAAAGAAATAAAACTGTCTTTGTTCACAGATGAAATAATTGTATATGTAGAAAATCCAAATGAATCAGCAAAATATTTCTTTTTTAAAAAATTTATTTATTTTAATTAATTTATTTTTGGCTGTGTTGGGTCTTCGTTGCTGCATGCAGGCTTTCTCTAGTTGCAGCGAGCAGGGGCCCGTGCACCGCGATGAAGAGTGGCCCCCGCTCGCCGCAACTGGAGAAAGCCCTCGAACAGAAACGAAGACCCAACACAGCCAAAAAAGTAAATAAATAAATAAATAATTTAAAAAATAATAATAAATAAATAAAAATAAAACAATTGATATCACTATATATCTATTAGAATGGCCAAATCTGGAACACTGACATCAAATGCTGGTGAGAATGCAGAGCAAAAGTAATGCTCACTAGTTGTTGCTGGGAATGTGAAATGGTACAGACACTTTGGAAGACAGTTTGGCTATACCTTACAAAACTAAACAATCCAAGCAATCTCTTACTATACAATTGAGCAATCACACACCTTGGTATTTACCATGCAGAAACCTTCACATGGATGTTTAAAGCAGTTTCATTCATAATTGCCAGAACCTGAAAGCAACCAAGATGTCCTTGGTGATTGAATAAATAAACTATAGTACATCCAGGTGACAGAGTATTATTCAGTGCTAAAAAAGAAATGAGCTATCAAGCAATGAAAAGACATGTAGGAATCCTAAATCCATATTACTAAGTAAAAGAAGCCAATCTGAAAAGCCAGGCTGAAAAGACTACACACTATCTGATTCCAAATATATTACTTTTTAGAAACAGAAAATCTATAGAGACAGTAAAATATCAGTAGTTGCCAAGAAGGAGGGAAGGATTTTTAGAAGCACAGAGGACTTTTAGGGCAGTGAAACTATTCTGTTTGATACTACAGTGGTGGATAATGCATGTCAATAAACATCTGTCAAAACTCAGAATGTACACTAAGAGTGAACCCTAATGTAAGCTATGGTCTTTGAGCGATAATGGCATGTCAGAAGTCATCATTTGTAACAAATATACCACCATGTACAGTGTGTTCATGGTGAGGGAGGTTGTAAATGTGTGAAAGCAAAGACTATATGGAAACTAGTTTCTGCTCAATTTTGCTTTGAAAATTAAAACTTATCTAAAAAATAAAATCTATAAAAAAAGACAAACCATGTTACATAATAATCACTGATGGCAAAACAAAGAAACAAACTAAAAAACAAAAAAAATTATATTAAGGTAGATTCTGTATTACATATACTCCATAATTTATAAACACCAGAGTGATTCATATGACTCACAACATTCTTTTAAAAAAATAAAGGCAAATTCTAACCAAAGCTTCTTAGTCAATGCTCCTAAAAAAGCAGCTTTGGCAGAGAGGCTCATGCTATCCTTTTCTTGCTAAGTATAATAGCAAAAACTATTCCAGGCCACTAGACACAGACTCTAGCCAAGAAGTTCATATGAACAAAATTTTGACTTGCTGCAGATGAAGTAACTACTATAACATGACAGTCACTTTGGAGTAAAATAAGATTATTTCATAAAAAGTAATGATTTATACTCATCACATTTCACCAGTTCTCACTCAGAAATAAATACAGACTTATATTAGGAAAATATCTCCACACTGAAAATACAACTTCAAGTAAATATACCTCCAATCATTGCACCTTGTGAAGTAAAAATATTGAAACTGTTATTAGTTGGTCTGGAATATATTTTTAAAAGCCTTCTAAATTAAAAAATAACAGAACAAGTAATAATTTCCTGGAATATCTTAGGGTCTGGTGCATTCACTTATGATGGCAGACTATCCCTTTTTGGAGAAAAAAATACATAAAAATTAACACACCCCAGGGACACAGTGTAGTAAGACCAACTGTAGATCCATTGGAGAGTAGTATAGCAGTTTGGTTAATTACTATTATTCTAACAATAGAGGAGGAGATTTTACTAAGTATTACTTATTTAACCACATGTATTGCAAAGAATCAAATTTTCTTTTCAAGATATAGTGCATCTCTTCCTATAAAGCTTACAAAGTTTATAAAGCTGTTTCAACTGCCAGATGGACCAACTTGTAAGGACACAGACACATGTGATACTCAAGAGCTTTCTAATCTGATAACTAACAATGTGAAACAACAAATCAAAGCACATGGAATAGATGGAGTGAAAAAAAAAGCACTGGAACAACAACAACAAAAATATATTGCTTTACCCTAGTAATAAATGTTACCATCAAGTTCAAGCAAAAGAGATCAGGAAAATACTGTAAGGAATAATTAGCAGTCCTGGAGAATTGTTAAGACAAGAAAACCCCACTTTATTTCTTTATAATTTTCTAAAATTTTGTTATAGTCATTTTTCCCCATTCCATTTCCAAGGTTGTTTATGTTTGCAAAGTTGTTTGTAACATTTAAAAATAAGGAGAATGGAATGTGCCTGCATCTATGAAACAAACCACTCAACCCTACTTTACTTCAGAAATACTGATGGATTTTTTTGTCGTAACTATAAAAGCTGCATTCATCATCCACAGATGCCAAGAAATTGTTAAACAGTTGTGACCAGCATCTTGGTCAACTGGGTGCTCTGTGTGCCCTCCCAATACAGATATGGGCAAAACATACTGTTCAAGCCCTCATAAGAAGTAGAGGAAGACCCTCAATGATCTCGCCATCACATCACCACCAGATGCAAAGCTAACCAAGCACACACACATGTATGATTTGAAATAAGAGCTTTAAGCCAGGAGCAACACGCAAATGGGAGGAGTATGGTACCTTCAGGTGGGTGCCAATAGGAAATCTAATATCTGATCCATGGCACAGTGTGAACCGGGCTGCTTGCATTAAGGCAGAAATCTTAAGGGGGCTGAGATTGTTTCTAGTTGGTTGCTTCCCCTAAGCCAAAGAAGAAACAATCCTGTCTGGAGAAAAGCTTACTGAATTTCGGCCTGCAAGACTCCTACAGATGATCAAGTAGTGAGCTACTCACATACACATTTATTATTTGACTTGCTTTTCATTCTTTCTGGCAACATAGACCTTATTCTGGGTTGACTTTTCTTTTTGAAATATATCCTAGAAAATTACCTTACCATAGGCTTTTTTGGTGGAATTTTAATTCAAAATTTTTCTTGAATGATTAATATTTCTGAGAATTTAAAGGTAGGTTAACAATCAATTTTTCATAAAAATTGGCAGAATAAAGGTATTAATATTTCTTCTGGCTCTCCTTTCTTCTGGCTGCACAAAATATTTTATTTTTTTCCTTTGTGTTCTACAGTTTTACTTTGATGTGTTTGTACTCAGATTGATTTTTGTTTCTCTGCTTGTGATACATTACAAATTCTGGATCTGTGAATTTTTATTTTCTTCCGGCTTGTAAAACTGTGGCCGTTTTCTTTCAAATATTACTTCTTCATTTTCTCTCTCCCTCTGTGAGTCTATGCTGACACATGTTAAACCTCTGCATTCTCTCACATAGTTCTTACCTTCTCTTTCACGTATATCTTTTCTGTCTCTCTGTGCAGCACACTGAGTGATTTGTTTAGATATATCTACCAGCTTATAACACTCCTTTCAGCTGTGTTTTTTTTTATTTAAGCCATCCAATACAGTTTTATTTTACATTTTCAATTTCTAGAACCTCAACTACCCTTTTTTTCTTTTTCAAACTTATTTGTTCATTCCTGGCATTTCCTTTATGTATAGTTCTTGGAAGACTTATGCGTTGTTTGCCTTGCCTTCTACTCTGATTAAGAACTCTTGCTATGAATCCAGACAAATAATTGTATTAAAAAGACTGATGGTGACACTGATTAAGATGATGATGAAGTAGGAATATTTGCTCTATCAAGTTATATTTTCAAGCTGTGGTAGTTATAATGTGTGGAATTGGACAGGACTAAACAAATAGACTGAAGAGAATAAAGGTCCTAGAAAGTGAGCCATATATACATGGAAAATTGATACATGGACAAAGGTGATGCTACAGAGCAGTGGGAAAAGGAGAAACTATAAAATGACCCTGGAATGGTTGGTTATATTTGTGGCCAGCAGGAATGTGATAGCGTTATTAGTTTGCTAGGGCTACCACAGCAAATTGCCAGAGACAGGGTGGCTTAAAAAACAGAAATTACTTTTTTCAGTTTTGGAAGATAGCAATTCAAAATCAAGGTGTTGGCCAGCTTGATTTCACCTGAGGCTTCTCTCCTCGGTTTGCAGATAAACCACCTTCTCATTGTGTTTTCACATGATTTTTCCTCTGCTGCATGTGCATTGCTGGTGTCTCTGTTCACATTTTCTCTTCTTATAGGACACTAATCATGTTGGATTAAGGCCCATCCTAATGAACTCATTTTTTTTTTTTTTTTTTTTTTTTGCGGTACGCGGGCCTCTCACTGTTGTGGCCTCTCCCGTTGCGGAGCACAGGCTCCAGACGCGCAGGCTCAGCGGCCATGGCTCACGGACCCAGCCGGGGCCCAGCCGCTCTGCGGTATGGGGGATCTTCCCGGACCGGGGCACGAACCTAATGAACTCATCTTTAACTTAATTACCTCTTTAAAGACCCTATCTCCAAATACAGTCACATTTTGAGGTACTGGGGGTTATGGATTCAACTTATGAATTTGGAGGAACACATTTCAGCTCAAAACATATCTTACATAAAAATGAATTACAAATGGATGAGGAACTTAAGTGTGAAAACCAAAATTTTATCTGGCTAAAAATGTAAAAAAATAGGGCTCCCCTGGTGGCGCAGTGGTTCAGAGTCCACCTGCCGATGCAGGGGACACCGGCTCGTGCCCCGGTCCGGGAAGATCCCACACGCCGCGGAGCAGCTAGGCCCGTGAGCCATGGCCGCTGAGCCTGCACGTCCAGAGCCTGTGCTCCGCAACGGGAGAGGCCACAACAGTGAGAGGCCCGCGTACCGCAAAAAAAAAAAAAAAAGTAAAAAATATTTTTCATCATGGAGTAGGGAGGTATATATTAAATGAGACTCAAACATACATGCACACATTGATCAAAATGACTGCATTGACATTTTTCAAATTCTTTTTCAAAAGGTACCATAAAGAAATTAAAAATAAGCCACAAACTGGGAGAAGATATTTGTAATACTTATAACCTATAAAAGGCTAAGATAAAGAATACATCTAGGGCTTTCCTGGTGGCGCAGTGGTTGAGAGTGCCTGCCGATGCAGGGGAAACGGGTTCGTGCCCCGGTCTGGGAGGATTCCACATGCCGTGGAGCGGCTGGGCCCGTGAGCCATGGCCACTGAGCCTGCGCGTCCGGAGCCTGTGCTCCGCAACGGGAGAGGACACAGCAGGGAGAGGCCCGCGTACAGCAAAAAAAAAAAAAAAAAAAAAAGAATACATCTAGTGGAAATTAAAATAAACTACCTAGAAAGTATAATGAAATTTCTCCATTGCACTGATATCTGCAATTTATTTTAGAACAAGAATACAGATTTCAAGGGTAGAATATATATGCAATTGATATGCCTGAAGAGTTTGCAGCTTTAAGATTATAGAAACATTCTGTAATTAGCATTTCAATCAATCCAGAAAGACTTACAGAATTAATTACTGAGGATTAGAGACATATCATGAAGATGATTAAAGAGGAAGATGTCTCTGAAGTTCATTTGTAATACACTAGTCCCTTTGGGTTGATGAGCGAATCAATATGCCCATGCCCATTAACATAAGTCAGTAACTCTTGATTTTCATTATAATAATAATATACTATTATAATATCTAAATTTAATTTTAAAATGGTTTGGATGATAACCATTACTCACTATGCAATTTCAATGCTTAATATTATATTCTCATTTATATTTGTCTTGGTGCCTTTACCACTTTAATTGTAGTAGGCTAATAAGGGCAAAAGACAATAATGTGCATATGCCCATCACTGTTATGTGAGAACTGAACGATATCAGAATATTATGTGTGAATAAATGTCCTCTAATAGTTTAACTAGAGGAAAATGGCGGACTAAATCACTTATCAGATTTTATATGGCAACATAGATATGCCAAACTCACAAGTACCTGTGCAATAGTATCAGTACACAAGTCACACTGTGAAAAACAATTTAGTTTTTCAACAAAATGTCAACTCATAAAACAAATTAATCCTTTTGATTAAAATGTTATTGATTTTCTAGCCTTGCTTATATTAGCTTACAAATTTGCTTTTTGGTTTGTCATTTATGGTTGTAAGAACTTATTGTTTATATTTGTACATATTTAAGAAGCAGTACAATAAAAATAATTTAAATAACCCTAGGGATACATTAACAGGTTTATTTTAGTGGTAGCCATACACTACCTTTGAGAAATACAGTTTTATATTTTTTCTTTCCTTTTACATCCTCATTTTCCTCCTAAGAATTGAAGATATCTAAGAAATAAAATGCTTCTTTTACAGAGAGGCAAAATTAATAAGAAATATCTCTAGACTTCTTTGAATTTCATGGTTTTGACTCTGATAATGGACCAAGAAGGGTCCAGATGTTCAGACATTCTATTCTACCACCATTTTAAACTTAGAAGAAATTTTAATGTACCAGTTATTTTCTATTTATAATTTTTTAGACTTAATCTTGGATTTCAGATGACCATATATTTATCACAACTTAGAAGGTGTTATGAATGAATTAATTAATAAATTTATGTTACATGAGACATAAACATACACCAGAGATATTTTAGGAATGATATCTCTCCAGAAGAATTAATCTCTGTAACTATAACGCCTCATGATTGCTGCAGGATCTCATCTAAAATAACATTTCCAAAATGGATAGCTAGTGGGAAGCTGCTGCATAGCACAGGGAGATCAGCTGAATGCTTTATGAAGACCTAGAGGGGTGAGATAGGGAGAGTGGGAGGGAGGCTTAAGAGGAAGGGGATATGGGGATATATGTATACATATAGCTGATTCACTTTGTTGTACAGCAGAAACTAACACAACACTGTAAAGCAATTATACTCCAATAAAGATGTAAAAAAAAAAACCCCACTAAACTGAATACTTTAAATAGGCAAATTTTATGTGAATTACTCAATAAAGTTCTTCAAAAAGGGGAAAAAAATACAATTACTAAATATATAATGAAGAAATAATCCTTTAAAAATGCTTACAGTGAACACCTAGATAAGTTTGTTAATTCTGCTGTGAAAGAAAGTCGTGGCATCAAGGTAATTAGATTTATTCTTTCAATATCTATTTCTTCAAATTCTGAAGCTAAATATGAAAAGCTCTAGAAACAGAAAAACAAATATATAATTTATAATGTAATTCATTGCTTAGGACAACTATTCTTAAAATTAAACTTTTATTTCTTATATTTGTCAGTTTGTTGGGTAACTGTTACAAATACCAAGATTTCCTATTCTACCAAACATATTATAACTAGTTAAGATGAGTTGAATGTTATTTTGTAATATAAATACCTCCTGTTTCTTACCCCTGAAAATAAATAAAATAAAATAAAATAAAATAAATAACATAACATTTCCCACTAGGGGTATAATTTCCCTTTAGACAAACTTTGAATTTCTTGAGCCCTTAATGTAAACTGAAAGATTTACTGACCACCACAAATGGAATCTGAAATAAATTCACTTTAATCTAACAAGTGATTCTCATTTTTCAAGTCCTAACATTGCCATTAGAAACAGCTGGAATTTATTTGACTTGGCTATAAACTGTTCATGTATAACTAGAAATAAGAAAAAGTATTGTTCTTTGAAAAATGCACTAGCACGTTTTAGTACAGAATGGAAATATGTAGCTAAAAACAAAATTATTGTTTTGACTATTGAATAATATGCTGTAAGATAGCTACTTAATTAAGGATTTACTAAGATATAATAGCCATACTAAGTTTTTAAAGATACTAACATTTTCTGAGTCCCAATGCATGGATATTTATATGTCAATCTTTGAATTTAGAAAACTGACTCCCAATCAGAGATTAATTATATATACTTACACAGCACTATCACATAAGTACATTTAAATTTATTTAATAAGCCATATGGTATATAATGGAAAGATCTTGGGCATTAGAGTAAGAAAAGCAGAGATTCCAATTTCAGCCCCTGGACTTACTGTATGCTTAACTTTTCGTTGGCCACAAAAATTATCTGAGCATCAATTTTTTTATCTATAAAATACATAAAATAGGGCTTCCCTGGTGGCGCAGTGGTTGGTAGTCCACCTGCCGATGCAGGGGACACGGGTTTGTGCCCCGGTCCGGGAAGATCCCACGTGCCGCAGAGCGGCTGGGCCAGTGAGCTGTGGCCGGTGAGCCTGTGCGTCCGGAGCCTGTTCTCCACAACGGGAGAGGCCACAGCGATGAGAGGCCCACATACCGCAAAAACAAACAAACAAAAAAAACCAAAAAAAAACCCAAACATAAAATAAACTTTTCATCACAGGTGACTGTAAGAATTAAGTGATATACTGATATACTATAGGTAAGAATCCTAACCTATGCTCATAGTAGTATAGTAATTACTGTTCCTTCCATGTCCACAATTATCCTTCCATAACTAAAATGCAAGTTATCATGTCTTATTTATGTTTGAATTTTAAATATAATCTCTGGCATGAGAAAACTGTTCAAAAATATTTGTTGAATGAATATGCACTGTCAACATACTGCCTAGGTTTCATTTCTCACTAGATGCCACAGAGAGGCAATAGAATTTTGATCAGACAACTGTTTCAACAGATGCTAATTTGGTATTTAATGTTTTACATATAGGGAAATTATACTTGGAAATCTTAATTTTTCCAGTTAAGGGAAATTGTTACATAGAGATGCACACCAGCTACATTGATTTAGCTTATTTGCATTAAATCAACTTATAATCAGCTATACTTAAAATGTAGCTATAATAACATTTAATATTTATATACATATTTACAGTATACAAAATATTTTCACATACAATAACTCACAAGGTCAGAGAAAAGTGTTATATTAAATACTGTTGGAAAACAGAGAAACAAATTTTATTTTTTGCCACTGGTTTTATAGTAATTGCTGTTTATTGCTAAGAATAGAGAAGTTTCCTAGTTGATATTATTAATTCATATTTTACCTAATAGATTAACATGATTATAATAGAGCTTCATCAATTGAATCTTCCAATAAGTTTCATGGCTACAAGAGATCCAATTTAAGTCAAATTAAATAGTTTGACATAATTCTGTAAGCATTTCAACCTCACACATACAATAAGCTGTGTTTTGTAAAACAACATTGTTAGGAGGAATAACCATTAACTTCAGTCCATATTAGAAAAAAATCTTCTTTGTGGTCAGTACAAGTTGAAATGACTAGAGTAATTTAAGTGATACACATTTTATCATTTACTTTATCTTACAGTCTCTTTAAAAATGTAGACGGTTTTATAGTTTACTTCAATAAAAGTAATATTTCAAGTAAAAAAAAGCATATCAAAAATAAACTATAAATAGTAAAAACAGAATGAAGATGTAGACATGCCAAGATATAATAATTTGAAATTTTACATTTTAAAACTCTTAAAAGGGAAATTGCCTCAGTGTTCACATAGAAATTACATCTTTGTAGAACAAAAAAGGAGACACACTTGAAATAAGCTGTTAAAAGTCATAATTATGGTTAACCAGGTGGGCAGTAGAAACTGGCAAGGGACAGGAAAAGTTTGCCAGTGTGTTGCTAATGTTCTGTTTCTTCACCCACATGTTGTTACATGGGTATGTTCAGTTTATGACAATTTAACTAGCTTCACATTTATGTTTTCTATTCTATATATTTATTATAGTTTAATAAAAACTTTAAAAAATAAAGGAAGGAAGAAACTTTTAAAAAATTCAAAGGAAAGTGAAGAATTAGGTGGTAAACAAAGAAGATCCATCATATGCATAATAGGAATCTTTAAGGAAGAAAATCAAAGTAAGAATAAAGGGAAAAGTACTAAAAACTATAACTCCAGAAAATGTCCTTGAGTAGCAAAACTAATTGAAATGACATACTGGATGGGCATATCATGTTCCTGAGAAAATAAATCCAGAATTATCAACACTGAAACATACTCTCAAAAAACCAATAAAAGTTAAATAAATAAATAAATCATTGAGGCAAACAAGTAAAAATACAAAGTTAAAGAACAGAGTAGGGGATTAGACAAAAGCAAATTTTCATCACTTTTTAACCTCAGTTCTTTAGGCCAGAAGAATGTGGATTAAAATAGCTAAGAGCCCCAAGGAAAGAAAATATGAACTAAGAATATTTTATCTGCCAGCAGATTTTCAAAAGTAAAGTCTACAGAAAAGAGTTATCAATATGAAAGAAGTCAGGAAATAGTGTTCCCATGAGTCTTTCTTGAAGAATTTATTAGTGTACAAGCTTCAGGCAACCAAATGATTGGAGAGAAATCAAGATAAAGGGTAATGGTGGGTATTATATATAAGACTAAGTATGAATTGTAAAGAAAAGTATATAGTATTTAATTCTAGTATTGCTGATACAAGTAATTGGAGGAGATCCTGTGACATTTCCAAGGATAATTGCTTTGGGATTCAATCAACACTTTGATTAGTGTATCCCCCTACCTGCCCAACACACTTGAGTTTGACAGTAATATCTATCAGCAAATTAAATAA
Source organism: Hyperoodon ampullatus (assembly GCF_949752795.1). NCBI lineage: Eukaryota > Metazoa > Chordata > Mammalia > Artiodactyla > Ziphiidae > Hyperoodon > Hyperoodon ampullatus. The sequence continues at coordinate 49,128,351 of NC_136925.1, read as the reverse complement.
GTGTTGACCATGGAGTAGGAGAAGCAAGATGGCTGGCTGTTATTTATTGAGGTAGCTTATCATTAAAAACAACTGGTAGGCAAATAGGTTCTCTCAAATAAAATGTGACCAGAAAACTAAAAAATACCAAAATAGTGGGGCAACAAATGAAACAAGAAGAATTAACATCCTACCAGCAGAATAGAGTTATTATTCTGACAGAAAATTCAGAATAGTTGCATGCAAAAAACTGAAACAAATACAGATTTTTTTAAAAAAACATTTGATCAATGATATGTAAATAAAAGCAATTTTAGGGCTTCCCTGGTGGCGCAGTGGTTGAGAATCCACCTGCCGATGCAGGGGACACGGGTTCGTGCCCCGGTCCGGGAAGATCCCACATGCCACAGAGCGGCTAGGCCCGTGAGCCATGGCCGCTGAGCCTGTGCGTCCGGAGCCTGTGCTCCGTAACGGGAGAGGCCACAACAGTGAAAGGCCCGCGTACCGCAAAAAAAAAAAAAAAAAAGCAATTTTAGGTTGAATTGCTAAGTAAACATTACAGAAGGGTTAGAGAACCAGAAGACGATACAAGGAAGTTCAATTCTATCACAAAGAAAAAAGGATGGACAAAAATTAAAATATATTGAATATAGTTAGCATTTCTAATATTAATCTAAAAGAAGTTTCATAGAGAAGTTGGTGGGGAAATTAATGAAAGAAATAAAACAAGAATATTTTCCAGAACTGTAGATGGATAGGAATTTATAAATTGTAAGTGCTCTTTAATTGCTGAGCAGGATGCAATTTATAACAGGGATAACTAAGAACTACAAAATCATCCAGATAAAGACAGAAAAATTAAAAGTATAGTTACAAAAGAACAAATGAAAATTTGGTATGGAATAGCCATAATGGATTCTGAAAGAAAATGAAGCAAGAGCTTGAAAATATAATTTCAATACAAGATAACATTCAAGCAGAAAGAAAACACAATGATCTTTCCAGTCATATGATATATGACTGGAAAGATGTATCTAGTCATATGATATATACTATAGGTAAGAATCCTAACGGAAAGTATACTAAGAGACTATTAATGGCAGAATTAAATCTCATGTAATTTCAACTTTAAGTATTCTGGAAAGATTGCAGGTGTTAGTGTCTACATGAAATATCAATCATGAATGTTCAAAGAAATTTCAAAGTTAACATGCTACACACAAATCTCAGTGTGTTGCCTGTCAAAATAATTCTTTTTAAGCTTTCTCAATATAAATGTATTCTTTAAAAACACCCATGCAGTTGTTCAAACTATAAATCCAATACCAATACTATAAAAATACCAACACAAAATTATATTCATATTAATACAAAAGTAATAGCCAAAAAGGAGAACATCCCTTTCTGTTTTATTCTTCACAACCTCTAGATCAGTGCAACTGAAAGTGTGGTCTACAAACTGCTAGCACTCTGGGATGAGATATGTACAGAAATAGAGACAATATTTAGAAATTCTCATAGCAATTTAACACAATAATTTATGTCAGTTGAATCTAATAATCAAATTGGGATTACATCTTTGTGTCTGTTTGTCAGTTTATTTCTCTGTAATTTATTTTTAGTTTATTTTATAAAATATTGGCCTGTAAAGTGATTAGTGATCTTTACACAAATGTCCTTCACCACCAATATTTTTTTTCTGTATATAAATGTTTGTTTATTGCAAATTTATTCTTTTTTGTGTTTGGATATAATTTATTTCTTTTTTTAACACCTTTATTGGAGTATAAGTGCTTCACAATGGTGTGTTAGTTTCTGCTTTACAACAAAGTGAATCAGCTATACATATACACACGTCCCCATATCTCCTCCCTCTTGCGTCTCCCTCCCACCCTCCCTATCCCACCCTTCTAGGTGGTCCCAAAGCACCGAGCTGATCTCCCTGTGCTATGCGGATGCTTCCCACTAACTATCTATTTTACATTTGGTATTGTATATATGTCCATACCACTCTCTAGAAACAGTTATAGGTCATATCTGCCATTACATCTTAGTAACATCTACTGCACTCCATCTCCACCCCACAACTGCCACAACACTGGCATACGTATAGAAAAATGATAAGATTATCATAGCTCTTCTGTCTGCTTCTCATCTTTCCTTCTTTATGTTTTCTCCTAAATAGTTATAAGGGTGATGATTATAGACAAATAAATAGTTAATAGATAGATGTAACTAGATAGATGCTATAGATATGCTACATGCTATAGATGTATATTATACACTGTAGATTATTTCCTTGCAGAAAAATTACTTAAAGTTGTAGAATTTTACTTTTAAAATAATTCATTTAACATATCTTTTCTAACATAAACATAAGATATATTATAGCAGTCTCCACAAAATGATTACATTTTGAATGAGAAATAAATATCTATGTCAAATTTCCATTCTCACTGTGTGCAATAAGAAGAGGCATGCAATAAAATCAGCTGAAAAAACATATTTCTTAGTCTCTTTTACCAAATGGTGTGGCTGTGCCCCAGTTATGACCAATTTGATACAAGCAGAAATGACTGGGTTCCACTTTTCAGAAAATTCTTTGAAAGAAGGCAGAGAAACAAACAATGTTTACCTTATTATTTAGCAAGTAAAAATTAGAATGACAGCTGATTTTCAAAAGGAACAATATGTACTTGCAAATATTGAAATATCATTAAATTGCTTAAAGAAAATAACTTTGAACATATAAATTTATACCCATCAAAATTATCTAATAAAAATGAAAGTAGATGTGCACCTTGGAGTATGATGAAGTACTGTACAGAAAACCAATGCTCCATCTAATAACTAGAAAAAAAACATATTAAGTAACAATCACAATAGTAATAAACATTTATTTAAAGTTACCAGACAGTGGGAGGTAGATGCAAGAGGGAAGGGATATGGGGATATATGTATATATATAGCTGATTCATTTTATTATACAGCAGAAACTAACACAACACTGTAAAGCAATTATACTCCAATAAAGATGTTAAAAGATAAAAAAAAATAAAAAAAAATAAAGTTACCAGATAACTAATGAAGCAATCAATAATAGAAGAGCAAAATCCCAGAGAAGTAGTAACTGTGAAGAGATGAGCTGACATTTGGCAGCTGCATTTTCCCTTTGATATTTTCTCTTATTAAAGGTAGGACAAGAAGCTTGGAACCTCGGCATTTTCGAGACAGAGGAACACTTCTAGGGGATAGAGAAATCAGGAGAAATTTTGTAGTTTTTCAGGAGTTGAGGGAAAAAAATTAGAAGCTAGGGAGATCAAGATCCTGATGAGTAAAAAATGACCAAAGAACTGAGCCTAAATGAAACAAGTTTTCTACTCAACACATTGAAAACTTTGGAGGCCACATGAGTAGAAGAGATAGAAAGGCAATACAAAAACTTCTTTGAATACCTTGATGTGTTAAACAGAAGAAAATTTCAGTTCAGGACATAGTAATAGAATGTATACCCATGAGGACTGGCATCTCAATAACACAGTTAGATATTTTTCTCTAAGGATAGGAGGGAAACAGAAGTAGATGGAGTAATACCAAATGTGCAGAAGAGTTTGACTCAGCTGTTTCTGATTGAATTAAGGTAACGATCCCCATTCTATCTCCCTAATAGAGGAAAGGGTGAACTGTATTTAAAGGAGAAATATACCATGTGGAACACCTAAAATTTTTATCCACAATGTCCATAATTTAACCAACCAGTATTAGAATGGCCAAGATATGGTAAAATATAACTGAAAATCAAGAAAATAGAAGATTTATATGTGATTCAGATATTGGAGTATAATCACAAAGACTAAAACATCATGATTAAAATTTTAAAGAAATAGTATAAGATGGAGAAAAAATTTGTTAAACCTGGAGAACTTTACCAAAAAAATGGAACTGAAGAAAGAGTTAAATAGGAAATAAACTGAAAATTTCAAAAACAGAAATAAATAATTGGCATAATAAGAAATTAGACAATGGCAGGAGACAGAACTGGTGATCAATTAAGCCAAGAGAAAATATACAAACTAAAGCACAGAGGGAAAAAAAGACCAAGAGTCATATACTACCCAATGAAAAGATTTCATATTTATATGGAGTTTCAGAAAAAGAGGAGAGAAAATTTGACAGAGTTCATAAAATATATCAAAATATATTTCAAGATGCTCTGAAAACTGTAAGGAGAAAAAAAAAAACACACAAAGAAAGCCAAACCTAGTTTGTTTAGTAAAATGGCTGAACCCCCATGACAGAGAAAATCTTAAAAGCAGCTAAGGAATAAAGATACATTACCTTCACCAGAGCAGTTTTGGTGAATAGAATAAAATAGACAGGTGGCTTCCCAACATAAACAAAGACATCTTGAATGTGCTCAAAAATTATTACCAACCTAAGTTTGATCTAAAGGGAATCAAATAATATTCTTCATGCAGAATGATAATTTCAGATGGAAATAAGGAAAAGAAAAGGAAGTTAGGAAGAACAGAAGAGGTAGCCGTGTGGGAGTGTATGTGTGTGCGAGAGCGAGATGGGGAGAGAGAGAGACGGAGAGACAGAGAGGGAGAGAGGGAGAGAGGGAGAGAGAGAGGGAAGGAGGGCTCAAAATGATACTGTCTATGGGGTTTCAAATATATATAAATTAAAATTAAAATGCATGAAACAGTAAAACAAAAGGCAACAGTGAGTTACATGAATGGGAATAAATTGTTTTAAAGTCTTAACTTTATTAAAGTTATTAGGGGAGAGATAAAAGTGTTCACTGTATTAAACTGTAATAAATCAAAGATACATGTAAATCCTATGGTAGCCATTAAAAAATAAGGAAATAATAAATAACTATATTATACATTTTAATAAATGATAAAATTCAATGATAAATATACTAGATTAATCAAAATCGTCAAGTAAAGACTGATAAAAAGATATAATACAGGTGGTTCGAATAGAAAACACATAGTAAAATGTAGACATAAACCAAAAAATATGAAATAATTACATTAAGCCTAAATGCAATAAATAACCCTTATTAACATAGATACAAAAATTCTTACAAAATATCAGAATATCAAATCCAGATAATATATTGCAGCCAATTGTCATAACCAAATTTTATTCTAGGAATTCAGAGACGGTTTAATATTTGAAAATAAAGCAATTCACCAATTAACCAAAATAGACCTCAACATGATTTTAAAAAAATGATTAACTGAAAAACAAAATGTTAAGCAAAATAAGATTGCCAAAAGTCCACGTTGATTTCTTATGTATGAAGGTCAACAATAACGAAAACTAATCTACGAAGCTAGAACAGTAGATATTCTTGGATAGTTGTGGGAATTGGCTGTGAACAGTCACAAGGATGCTAATTTACTACTTTTATCTGGGTGCTAGTTATATGTATACATTTACTTTTGAAAATTCTTGGATCTGTCCATTTGTATTTGTGCAATTTTCTATTTGTATGTAATGCTTTATCAAAAAGAGTTTCCTTAAAATGATGGTAGACTTTTCTACAGGGCTATGATAAAATAATTGCAACAGTCAAATCTACCATGGAGAAATATGGAAACAGCCAGATAAAATATAAAAAACAAACAATTAGCAACCACCACAACAAAATCCTTAGAAGGCAACAGAGAATTCTCAGAGGAAATAGTACTCAAGAAGCCAATATCCTAAAAAGAAAGGGAACTACAGATAAAGGAGTGAATTCTGCAGACTCTTCATCCCTCAGGCCATTTGAAAATTCTTGGTATATATCTTGAGAGATAGTCCAAGCAGGGACTACTACTACTAAAGGCAGAGAAGCCAGGAGATATTCTGTTGATTTCATGGGGCCAGAGGAAACAAAGTAAGGATTGTGAGTATAGAAACACTCAGAACTTTGGAGAGAGGGAGTTAGCAGATATATTCCTATGAGAATGTGCCACAGGAAAGTAAACCTAACATTATACTGGTTTTGTCCTTAAGGCAACTGCCAAATCCTTGAACTGCACAGGGCAGAATATAAGAAGCTAGACAGAAAGTTCCTGGTGGTCAAATAGGCATTTTCAGTGCTGAGAAGACAAAAATTAAAGTTCAAGACCTCACCAAGGAGAGGCACCCTTGGCAGACACCTAATCATCTCAGTTGGGAACCTTAGAGGACTAAGTAGATGCAGAAGTAGAGAGAAATTTTAAAAAACATGTTATAGTCACATAATTGAACACTAAATAGCAATAAGAATGAATGACCCACTGCTACATGCAACAGTGTGGAAGTTTCTCACAAGCGCATATTGAGGAAAAGATGCCACAGAAATAAGCACTTAACATAAGATTCATTTACATGAAGTTCAAAAGTAGGCAAAGCTAATCTCTAAAATGTTAGAAATCAGGATAATAGTCACTTTGAGGGGAAGCAGTGAATAAGAGGGAGAGGGAGATTTCTCGATTGCTGGTCTTTTGCTGTTTATTGATCTGTGAACATAATTTTACATTGTGAAAATGCTGCCAATATATATTTATTATTTGTGACTATTTACACATGTATTTTATATTTCAGTGAAAATTTACTTAATAAAAAGAAGTAAAATATCCAGTGAATATTTGAATACTTATATCTTTAATGTCACAGAAAATAAAATACAAGATAAAATGTCACTTTTACACATATTTTATTAAAGACAAATAGGACAATGAATAAATAACTTTCAAGCATAAAATGCAGTAGATTGGGAGAAAAATTCTACAAGGAAAGTGGAATGAAAATATGAGTTCAAATTAGAAAAAGGGAAGATATAAAGTTTCAGAATGTTAAAAAGAGCATGTTTATTAATTTTTAAGTGGATGTTGGTGGATATTTATATTCCATTGAATATATTTTACAAACTGTTCAAATACATAATAATCTTATTACAGTTTTCATTAAAATGTCAAAATTTAAATATATAGCAGTTACAAATTTTACAAATTAGAATGAAAAAAATGTGTAAAGATTAGATTTTAAAAACGTATTTGAGGGGATATGCAAACAAAGAATTTTGATGCCGTGTCATATAGACCACTTTTTCTTATTAAAAACTAATGGAATATTTATCATACAGTAAGTTTCCACAAGTACAGGGCAATGTTCTTGTGATCTTTAGACTAATCCCTTGTATACTGCTGAATCAGTGCTACAAGATTTTAAAGTCCATACCCTCAAGACAAATCTTTATATTTGTCATAGCATATTCTCCTAACATTTTACCTCACAATTTTCTTGTCCATTTTATTCATTTACATCTTCACCTTTATGTAAGGATCAGCTTGTGAAGTTCTATGAAACATTTGATAAGGATTTGGGAGTAAATATTTGTTGTATTTTAATAGGGGATAAGTGATATTTCTAACAATACTCAATCTTTCTATACATGAACAGGGTCCACTTTCCAGTAACTTCCGGAGAAAAATGATTGGGAGTTAAAAATAGTGAGATTTTGCATGTCTGAAAAAGTATTTTATTCTATCCTGACACTTGATTAATAATTTGCCTTGACAGTATTCTAGATGGACAATATTTTACCCTCAGAACATGGCAGGTATTTCTCCTCTCCCTTGTAGATTCGAATGTTATTGTCATCATCTGGCCTCCAAGGCTTTGTATGTAATGTGTTTTCCTCCTTCTCTCTGGAAACATTATCTTATATTTGTTCCTCAAAAACTAAGAAAATTACAACATCGTGTCTTAGTTTATTTTTTATGGAATCATTGTGTAGGGTCCTTTGTAGCACTTTGAATGTGAAAACACATTTCCTTTAGTTTGGGAAATTTTTCTTGTATTATCTTGATCATTCTGTAACTCATTATTCAAAAGTTGCATCAGTTAAACTGTATTTCTATTTTTTCTCCCTTTTGAGTTTTGTAGTTGTTGTTATTGCTGTTTTGTCTAAAAAACTTTCTTCAGCCTAGACCCTATATATTTTAATTAATATTTATTTCTACTACCATTTTTATTTCCAAGAGTATGCATTCTTTTTAAATATCTGTTTTGCATGTGTAATATCTTTTCTTATTTCTCTGAAGATATTAACTAGGTTGTTGTTAGTTAGCTTTATTTTTCTATTGATTCTTCTGTTTCCTCTGAGTTCCTTTGGTTTTCTGTATGATTTTTGTATCTATTTTCCATATTAAAAAACTTTCCTCAAATGTATTTGTCCATTCATATTTGAGATGGAGGCATTGAAATTCACTTAGATGTTCTGGTTGTAGAAACAGTGTTTTCCCAGTGCTAAGCTTTACTGTAGGCTAATCATATAAAGACTTAGCAGCTGAAGGTCTCAATTATCCATATTATCATCTGTTTTTGTTTGTTTGAGGCAGTTGGTGTGATCCAGTTTAGTGTGATCCTTCTGGGTAAAGAGTATAAGCCTCATTGCTGGCATTCTAGATGCAGAGCTAGAGAAGAGTATTGGTTATCTATCAATAGCACTGATTTCTATATGGGCAGGTTGAGGAGGGGAATTTGAGGATTGAAATGCTTTTCACGAAGTCTCTCACCTGCACTTTCACTTTTCACGCTATACCACACATTTCATTTTCTAAGGTAACTGACACTTTCCATTCATCTTCTGGGAAAATGGCTCCCACTATTTCATGCATGGGTTTTGGCATTGTGGAAATAAATGAAGACTAACCAAAAGAGAAAAAGCAAAGGCTATTTATTCTGGGCTTGCTTTAGCTAGGGAGTCAGGTTGGTTGTAAGTTGAAAGCAAGGACAAAAATTAGGTAAGCTGTCAGTTATTAATCAAGACCTTGCCCTTTTTAGCCCATTGTTACAGAAATTATTGTTTAGCTCCCTGAATTGTTACCAGTGATAGCAATCTGGCTTTCTGTAAGTCTGACTTACAGCAGGCTGGCTTCCAGAGTTGTTTACTATAGATAAGGGAGTTTGTTTCTTGGGTAGTTGCCTGCAGGTTGTGAGTCAGAGTTCTATATGGTCCACCTATTATTTGTTTTTATATCAGTCCCTTACCAGTCTCTCTGACAGTTAACACTATTTCATCATTATCGAAATCATATAATTTTATTATTATTCTTGGTATATTCTTGCCACCTTCCTTGATTGTTTTTCATTCTATTGTTTTTATTTCTCTACTCTTCTTTTGAAAAATACAAATAATACTGCAATGAATAACCTTGTGTGTGTGTATGTGTATACATTTATATATGTATTTTTTTGAATTGTTGGAAGTATGTCTTCAGGATAAATTCCAAGAAGTGGGATTGCTGGGCTGAAAGCTAAACACATAGGAATATTTTTGGTTTTGAGGCTATCAAATACTCCTACATAAGAACTGTATCAGTTTATTATCAGTTTGTACTGCCAGTAGCAATTGTGCAGAATGTCTGCCTAATCCAATCAACAGAGTACATTGTCAAGAGTTTTAATAGTTGCTAAACTCTGTCTTATGAGTGGCAGACACTTTTATATGTTTAAAACAAATTTTATATCTTATTAAATGAATTGCTTGCTTCTGTCTTTTACCCATTTCTTTTAAATGGGCTGTGGTCTATTTTTCCTCAATTTTAAAATATTTTTTATATCACAGGGGATTTCAGCCTTTTATCTATGACAAATGTTGCAAATACTTTCTTTCAGTTTATTATTTGACTGATCTTACTTGTAGTGTTTTATGTATTTGTTGTTGCCATATACGTATGGGTGTGTGTGTGTCTGTGTGTGTGTATGCATGTGTGTATAGTTGAATTTGTCAATCTTTTCTTTGATTGCAACTAGATTTTCAGCCATTGTTAAAAAAAACCTTGTCCTACATCTAGGTTATAGAATAATTCACTCATTTTCTTTTAATGTTTATATAGTTTCACTCATTGTGTTCATAGCTCTGATTCATTTGGAATTAATTCTTGTGAGATATAGATCAAATTTTACCTTTGTCCAACAGTTATTCACTTAGTCAGCCAAAAACAATATTTATTACTCAATCTTTGCCCCAGTGATTTGAGATGCTTCTTTTATGATATACTAAACATGTGCTAAAGAGTATTGCTATTGCTTGCCTTTCAAGCACCTGTACCAAGAAGTTTAGCTCTGAATTTGTACAATTGTCTCCTTACATCTTTTCTTTTTCAGCGTTTACTGACAACTCTTAAAGATTTATTTTACTGTGTGAAATGAGATATCAACTGGTTCCTCACAGAAGCTGTGGATAATTTTTGTGGACTAGCATTAAATATTAAATATTTAGAGAGAACTAAAATCTATATGATGTTGAGTCATGTTATCTAAGAACAAGGGATGTCTTTACAATTCTTCAAGTCTATATCAGTGTCTTTCAGGAGTGTTTTAAAGTTTTCTTATATTGATTTAAAATAGCTCTTTTAACTTTCTTCCTAAATATATTACCTTTGTTTTACTATAGTAAATAGAGTTTCTCAAACATTATGTTTTCTACTAACTGGTTATTGATCGTGTACATAAAGACTATTGATTCTTCCTATTAAGTTGATATTCTATACTCTCACTGAATTCTCTTATTGTTTGAGGTAATTTTGTCGATGATTCTCTAAGCATTTTAGGTTTACTAACATATTTTCTGAAAATAGTGTTTTACTTCTTCCTTGCTAATTCTTATACTTCTAATTTATTTCTTTTGTTTGATTACATTAGCTAATACTTCTAGTATACTGTTGAATAAGCAACTGGGAAGATTTCACAAACGTGAGTGTTGAAAGGACTCATAAGCACCCATGACTCTCCTCACGACACTCCTGCATACCTCTGGCCTGCTGTCTATTATGTTAATTCCTGAACAAGGTCTTCACATATATTTTTCCCTGTGGATAGAATTGTCTTCCACCCGTTATTCATCTGGTGAAGTCCTATTACAATGCTAGGTTTCAGTTCTAATGTTAGCTCCTTAAAACAGTCTCCCATGACTTCTATATCCATGCACATCTTTAATGAACTGTATCTTTTTCACATCACCATGGGCTCCTTCCATTTATAACAATTTTATTCTACTTTGTATACATATGTTTTGTATTTATTAGATTAATGTCAATCTCTATTTTATTCTTTACTCATGAAAACAGGATCCTCTATCACACAGCTGACTAACCAGTGCCTAATACACGTTTGTATACTTTGATGGTGTATAATACTTTTAAGCTGCTGAAGTGTCCACACTAGACCCAAGCTAGAGTCTCTTATGCTAAGCCCCATGTCAGCAAACCAAAACTTAACTAAGTTTCTACGCTCAGCTTTCGAAGAAAAGGAAGGCCTAGGTCAACCAATCAGTGCTTGTCTGCTCAGCACAAGTTACCTAGCCTGGGTCCAACACTTCCCTTTGTTCCATAAAAGGAAAATAACCTGCTTTAATCAGTCAGCAAATGCCCAGTATAATTTCCTTGTTTCTACTTACTTCCATCTATAAAACCTTCTCTCTTGTACAACTCTTTGGAGCTCCTTTCTGTCTGCTAGAATAGATGCTGCTCAATTCATGAATCACTGAATAAAGCCCATCAGATCTTTTCAAAATTTATGATTTTTGGATTTTTCCTTTAAAAAAGTAAATGAACAGATTAAAAGTATAATTTATATGATCATGTTTGATACATGCCAAAGTCCAACTCAAAATTCAACAATATTCCTTTAAAAATTTGTAAACTTATTTGCAGACAAAAGTTATGAGAGTACAGTAAGTCCCCTACATATGAACTTTCAAGTTGCAAACTTTTGAAGACGGCGAACATGCCCAGAGAAAGGACGAAGAGAGACAACAGGAAGGAGAAGTAACTGAAGAACCAAAGAGATTCATGACACAGGAAATGGCAAGAGGAGGCACTGTTAGTTTTTGAGGCACAGGACCTGAATGTAAAACAGTACATGAAGGTTGCAGCAGCCGTTCAGAATGCAATCCAGTGCTACCGTGTCATCTATGATGACAAAAAAAGAGCTACTACCCAGACATCACTGTATTGTTTTTTCAAAAGGAAAGATAGAATTGAATCCAGCAAGGAACCAGAACCTGTGCCATCAATGTCAGGCGTGAGTGAAACTGCAGCTTGCCCTCTGACTCCTATTGCTGACGATCCTTCAGCTCTACCATCTCCCACCTCCTTCCTCTCCTTCCTCAGTCAGTAACTCTTCTTGCCGGTTCACCCGATGTCAGCCCCTGTATGCCAGCTGTTGTACTGTACTACTGTACTTTTCAAGGTACTGTACTGTAAGATTAAAATGTTTTCTTTATTTCTTGTGTTTGTTTTTTATTTATTATTTGTGTGAAAAGTATTATAAACCTATTATGGTACAATATTATATAGCTGATTGTGTTAGTTGGGTACCTAGGCTAACTTTGTTGGACTTACGAACAAATTGGACTTATGTACATGCTCTTGGAACAGAACTCGTTTGTATGTAGGGGAGTTACTGTACGGAATTTAAAAGAAGGGACTCTGGAAGTAAAAAATTTAAGTTTGAATCCTGTCACTTAGTAGTTATATAAACATAGCCAAGTTACATATAATTTTTCTTCCCTCATTTTTAAATAGCAGTATCTGTTTCATGTAGTTTCTATAATAATTGAAAGTGTTAATACATGTAAACACTCAGAATCCAATGCAGAAAGGGCTTTCAAATCTGTTGAATTTCTTCCATTACAAGCTGAAACGTTCTCAGACTGATTCAAAGCAATAGCTCTAGATTTAGCTTTCTACTTTCTGAATAGGAAGATATGGATAAATATGTTGTTTTAAAAAGCATGCAGTCGCCAACCTTAAGCTTTAGGCTAAACTTTAATTCTACTTATCTGTAGTTTCCTCTGCTATATAGGAAAAAAAGATATGGCAAGGTTAATAAGGTAGTTAGATAAAACAGAATAAACTGAAACCTCAGCAGATTAAAAGGCAATGGATGTGAGTGAGGCTAACCAGGTGTGGATGATTCATTTATAGTATGGATTTGAAAATGCATACTAATAAATAAAGTTGGATATGAAGTTCACTGATGTTTTGCCAACTATCCATCATTCTTATTAATATTTTATATATATAATCATTCTCCTGTTTTCAGTGATAAATATATCAGATACAATGATAAATAACATCAGATGTTTTTTTCAGCAAAACTTATCAGAACCTTCAATTTAAATAATATTTACATGGATTGTAAATGTCATAAATAAGATTTGAACCACTAGGGAATATATAATTTTATAAAGTTGAATTAAACTCAAATATTTCAAATTATGAACCAGCTTCAAAGACCTTTCTCTTTAGAAGACAACATAATTTAACAGAATAAAAACTTTCTCTCTGAAGTTATTTTACTTCTAGTAAATGTAACTCCTGCTACTAGTGCCTACTCAATGTTCACTATTCCTTCATCATTTACTAACAGACCTCTAATTATTATTTTTTTATTTTTTTATTTTTTGCGGTACGCGGGCCTCTCACTGCTGTGGCCTCTCCCGTTGCGGAGCACAGGCTCCAGACACGCAGGCTCAGCGGCCATGGCTCACGGACCCAGCCGCTCCGCGGCATGTGGGATCTTCCCGGACCGGGGTATGAACCAGTGTCCCCTGCATCGGCAGGCGGACTCTCAACCACTGCGCCACCAGGGAAGCCCCCAGACCTCTAATTTTGACAACATGCACTACTAGGAGTAGCAGTGTGTGGACAGAGTAGCAATCATGACATGATTCTACCAAAGAAAAGTAGGCAGAAGACTTCTGGTTTCAGCTTGGAAGTCATTATTCCCAAATTTACAACAACAAAAAATCTGAAGAAACTAATAATCACTGACTTTTCTTAAATCCATCAGAGAACTGAGATTACATGGAAAATTGTCAGCCCCCAAATCTGAAGAATAAGCAAATACAGAAAATTGCAGCTACAATAAGCTTACCTGAAGCAGAAGCCACTAAAGGCATAAACGGGTAAGAACACTTAAACAGTAATGTTGGAGAATGGCTGGAGGTTGAGTATGGACCAACTTGAGCGTGAAAACTCCTGGGCACCCATCTTAAGAAGGACCCCACACATTCATGTGTTTTACTTCCAGGAAACCCACCACGTTGTCATGGTAAAGACTTGAGAAAAATCCCCTCCTGTTTCTAGCAGGAAGAGGAGCAAAGTAACGATTTTGAAAATTTTCCATAGCATTTCCTGTAACAAAAACCTGTTCTCTAAAGGAAACCAGTATACCAGAGACTTTTTGCAACTTGGGGAAAGGGCAATTAGCTGAATTCAGGTTCTTCTAATTACCTGTTGCTCTTGCTGTTAGTCTTACCTAACAGGAGGAGGAACACTAAGAAACACTTCTAAGGTCAGAGCTCAGGGACTCAGACCCACTAAAAGACATATTTAATCACAATATTATAGAATGCTTCCTCTCCACACCTTGCCACTACATCAACAGGGCTCCAATGTAACAGAGGATTACAATTAAAAGAGATGCAAGTCACAGACTCTACTTAAGGAGTAGTGAGGGAAAACAAAGACAGCAAGGTTCAAAAAAACAAAAACAAAAAGGACACTTGGGGAAACTTAAGCCTCTGGTATCTACAGCTACAGTAAACATTAAACACAGCCAGCACCTAGCCAGATTAGCATAAATCTCACATTAAATGCCTGTTTACCTCACTTGCCATTGCATGATCATCTTTCAACAAAAAATGACAAAGCATGCTAAAAGGCAAGACAAAACACAATCTGAAGAGACAAAGCAAACATCAGAACTGTATTCATATGTGATGAGGAAGTTTCATTTATTGCTGGTAGGAATACAAAATGGTACACTTTGGAAGATAGTTTGGCATAAGCTAAACACAGTCTTATCATATGAACTAATAATTATACTGCTAGGTATTTAACCAATTGAGTTGAACAACTATATCCACATAAAAACTTCCACAACATTATTTATAGAAGCTTTATTTATAGTCATTAAAAGCAACCATGGTGTTATTCAATAGGTAGTTGGATAAGCAAGCTGTGGTACATATGTACAATGGGATTTTTTTAGTAATAAAAAATTGAGCTATCAAGCCACACAAAGACATAGAGGAATTTTAAATGCATATTGCTAAGTGAAAGAAGCCAGTCTGAAAAGGCTACATACTGTCTAATTGCAATTATATGACATCCTGAAAAAGGCAAATCACTAGAGACCACAAAAATATCATTATTTGCCAAGGTTTCAGGATGACAGGAGGAGTGAACACACAGAGGATTTTTTTATGGTAGTTAAGATAGTCTGTATGATACTGAAATGGTAGATACGTGATATTTTGCGTTTGCCAAAACCTGCAGAAGTTTACAACAGAAAAAGTGAACTCTCAAGAATGCACATTTTTAAAGATCATTTAGGAGACTGGGGACTCCAAGGAAAGAATGCAGACTATGACAGAATAATCTACCTATATTACAAATGTTTGAGAAAAGCCTCACTGAAAGGGACAGAGAATAAGGTGATAATCTGAGTAACTTTTAAAGTGAATAGAATCTGTAGACTATAGATAAAAAGAATTGCACGGGCTTCCCTGGTGGCGCAGTGGTTGAGAGTCCGCCTGCCGATGCAGGGGACACGGGTTCGTGCCCCGGTCTGGGAGGATCCCACATGCCGCGGAGCGGCTGGGCCCGTGAGCCATGGCTGCTGGACCTGCGCGTCCGGAGCCTGTGCTCCGCAACGGGAGAGACCACAACAGTGAGAGGCCCACGTACCGCAAAAAAAAAAAAAAAAAAAAAGAATTGCACATAAGCACTGTATTCTAGTTGATAAAGTGTGTTTATCCTGGGGGATGGTTAAACAATTTTGGTACTGCTCTACATGTGTGGTATAATCAAACAGTTAAGTAAATAAATGGCAGATGACAGGAGCCAGGTTCTCACTGTCGGGGTGGAAACGTGCAGGTAAGCAAATGGAAGAGGCTAGCATGATTCACATGGTAATAAATTAAAGTTGCAGACAACAGTCAGAGCTCATGTTTTGCTTAATATAGATGCAAATGGTGACATATAAAATATATAGATAGCTATCTGTATATACAAATATTAATATGCACACATATTATCTTGCTCAGGCAAGTGAGTGGACCTAAAAGAAATAATACCCCAGCGTCAACAGAACACCTAGCACTCAGATCTTGGTTTCTAATATCATTCTCTAATAAAAGGGACCAAGGCTCTTTGGAGAAATGGCTGATTCTAAGAGAGGGGCAAGAAATATATAATATGAGCCTAGAGCATCATGTGATACCAGAAAACAGAAAGTGTTAAAAAAATTGATAGAGGCTTGTCAAAATGATACAAAAGCCAAATGAAAAGCCAACTGAAAGAGCTCCCTGTGGCCCAAGCTGGAATGATCTGAGCAACAAAACAAATACCATTGGGTTATAAGACAACTTGGATTATAAGTATAAAATAATTGTTTATAAGGCCATGCCGATATGAATAAATGATTAAATAAATTAATAACTCACTACTCCTTAAGTATGGGCTGTGTGTAGTGTCTTCCTTCCAGAGCATAGTATAGAAGAGGAAGGACAGTAACTTCATTGTGGAGAAACCTGATAAACGCTACTCAGCCAGGTGATCAAGGTCAAGATCAATAGTCATAAAACACGTGATGAAAATGGCACCTTAACTCTGTAATCCCAAAAGCCCGTAACCCTGCAGCCTAATAGTGAGGAAAAACATCACAAAAATTCCAACCCTACAGTATGTCTGACCAATAATCCTCAAAACTTCTAAAGTCACCAAAAACAAAGACACTGTCACAGGCAAGAAAAACCTAGGAAAACATAACTGCTAAATGCACTGTGGTATCATAAATGGGATTCTGGAACAGAAAAAAAAGGACATTACAGCAAAACTAAGGAAATTTAAGTGAACTATGGACATTAGCTAGTAATAATGTATCAATATCAAATCATTAACTGTAGCAAACCACCATAATATGTTAATAATAGAGGGAAACTATATGTGAAGTAATATGTTTGAAGTCTGTACTGTTTGCTAATTTTTTCTGTATATCTAAAACTGTTCTGAAAAATAAAATCCATTCATAATAATTAAAAAGTAAGCAGAAGTATACTAAATGGGGCTTCTAGGAGAGCCATAGGAGATTTTTGATAAATAGGGAAAGACCTTACAGGCGCTACCTGCCTTTTGCCTTGAATCCTTTTCTTTTTACTTTCTGCAGTGCTGATATGGTTTCTTAAAGTGAAGAATCTTCTTGAGACAGAGACAAAGAAAACTGAATGGGCAGAGGAGGACTCAGGAAGGGCTCTGGGTTCTCAGTGACTTTCTTGAACAATATCTATGGTTATATGGTAAACTGACATTGCTTACAGCCATGAAATGTGCATTTTTAAGGGAAAAAATGGGCCCTCCATTACTCATACATTAGCTCACTGGAGTACAATCAAAACATTGTTTAAGAATAATTTTTTCCTAATTACATCTGTGCCATCAGTTTATTTCCTTGATGTGGTAAAAGACCAGGGACTCCTCAGTCCTCACAAGAAAATATTAAACTAATTCCCACGCCCTTTCAAATATCTCTGAGATAAACTGTCAGTGCTCATAAAATACATTTCAAATACATAAAATTGTGAAATGATAAAAGCAGTATTTGGAGAAAACCATTTGAAGTACACCTGTTTTTCTTTCATCTAATCTAATTTTATTTCTGATTCAAACTATAATCAGCAGAAAGATGGCACCTGAGCCTCTGGTATTGTTTGAAGGCAAAAATCACTTTTATTGGTTTGCTTTTAGTCTGATACCCTCAGCTTATATTGAGTATCAGTGTAAGACAGAACCCTGTGCAACTCCCTGTTACACCTATTATTTAAAAAACAATAGTACAATATATAAAATTGTACACACCTATGAGGATTTCAGGAGAATGATTATCTAAGAAGTGTTGTATTTCTTCTGAGTAATTGGTTTATTTTTAAGAACACTATGAATTTTGCAGTTATGTAGGTTTTCACTTTATCATTAGCTGGTAGAATGCTTTCAGTAAAAATTTTGGATTATTTTAAGCAAGTATATAAATAAGATACTAACAAATATGTAAAACACTTTGCCCAACATTCTATCCTACTACCGCCATAATTTACACTAAGAACTGCTCACGGCATTTTTCCTGCTGAGAAACTATTCAGCCTCACCATCAGCCAAGAGTTTCAGTCAGGCATACTGATTAATTAGACTAATTTGACATATACAGTGTAGATCATTATAATTTGACATATATAGTGTGGATCATTATATAGTGTGGATCATTAATTTTTCTGATTCCTGGAGGGTTTTATATTCCTACAACAGTTTTTCTTTTCTTTAACTTTCACTTTTAACATTTCGGATTTTATTGTAAAGAAAAGGTAGTTTCTTTTTTTTTTTTTTTGTCTTGATCCTGGACTTTAAGAACAAACAACACCCACTAGTTTCGAAAATATTCTTTCTAATCTAATTTCAAATGAAACTCATCTTTTTTTCCGACCACTGTGATTGGTCTGAAGAAAACACAACAAAAGACAATCTCCAAGAATTTTTAAGAATATCTTTATGAAATATTGAGTAGATACAAAACAATATTTACAAAACTTATGTAAGAAATAAAGCATCACAACACAGTCTCGACATCTTACTTTTGTCCTGCCATGCACAGTGTGAGAGGTTCTCTATGGTATTTAAATTGAAACGGAATCACTGGGTCATAGGGCATGTGCTTCTTCAACACTAGGAAAAACCACATTTTGTTTTGTTTTGTTCCCAAAGGGGCTTTACCAATTTTTACTCCACCCAACAGTATTTGTGTTCAACTTGCTCCGTATCTTTGCCAACCCTTATTTCTGGTGGAACTTTTTTTTTCCCTTCCTCCCAAAATCTGGAGTTTGTGTATTGGTAGTTCATTTTTATTTTGTTTGTATATTCCTTGTTGTTAATGAATCTGAGCATCTTTTCTTATAGTTATTAGCCATCTGGATATCTTCTTTTGTGTAGTGCTTATTCATCTCTTTTACCTCTTTCCCTATTGTACTATTTGTATTTTTCTTGCTGATTCATAACAGCTTATTATAACTTCTGGATACTAATCCTTTGTCAATTTTAGATATTTATAAAACTCTTAGTTTTTTGGGTTGTTTTTCATTCTCTTTATTGCATCTTTAGAAAAAATATTTTTGATTTTAATGTACTCAACATAAATTATTTCATTTTGTTTGTGCTTTTTGTATATTTTACAGGAATACTCCTCTACTTTGGTGTTATAAAGGCTTTTTTAACCATGCATTTTTATAAAAGTTTTATGCTTTTTTCTTTCATATGTAAGTCTTTAATCCAACTAGAATTGATGTTGTGTATGACGGAAGTAAGGATCAGTATTAATTTTCTATTGCTGTGTAATAAACTGCCATAAAATTAGTGGCTTAAAACAATCCTCATTAATTATCTCACAGTTTCTATATGTCAAAATCCAGATGTGGCGAAGCTGGGTTGTCTGATCAGGGCTCACAAGATTATTTCAAGGTGTTAGCTGGGCTATGTTATCATTCGGAGCTCGGTATCTTTTCCAAACTCACTGGTTGTTGGCAAAATTCATTTCCTGGTGGCTGTATAACTGAGGTTCAAGTTTTCTTGCTAGCTGTTGGTTACGGACTGCTCTCAGCATAGCTCCTTACTTCATCAAGCCCGCCGGAGAGTGTCTGCTACTGTTTCTTGTTTCTTCAAGAGATCACCTGAATAGGCTGTGCCCACTCAAGATAATCTGTCTCTGGATTAACTCAAAGTCAGCTCACTAGGGACATTCATTACATATGCACAAGCCCTTTTGCCAGGTGGTGTAATATTAATTAGGGAGTGATATCCCACCGAATTCACAGGTTCAGCCTACACTTAACAAAGGGAGATTATACAGAGTGTGGGCACCGGTGAGAATCTTAGAGGCATTTTAGAATTCTGCTGACCATAGAGTCTAATTTCACTTTTATCCTTTTGGAGAGCCCGTTGGCCCAGCTTCATTCTT
The DNA here is from genome assembly GCF_949752795.1 of Hyperoodon ampullatus. Taxonomy (NCBI): domain Eukaryota; kingdom Metazoa; phylum Chordata; class Mammalia; order Artiodactyla; family Ziphiidae; genus Hyperoodon; species Hyperoodon ampullatus. Next base: position 49,108,311 of record NC_136925.1, on the reverse strand, counting down.
CTCATTTTATTTCTTACTACTCTGCACTGCCAGACCTCTCATAAATCGCTTCCATATTGCCTGGGTGTTTTTCTGGATTCTCTATTTAGTTGCATGGTGCAATTACTCTTTACTACACCACCTGAATTACTACAACTTTACAATAATTCTTGATATCAGGTCAGAAAGTCACCTAACCTTATTCCTCTTCAGAAGGGTCTTAGTTATTCTTGACACTTTTCTTGTCTATTTAAATCTTCAAATTAACTAAGACTCCTAAATATTTCCATTAAGATTTTGAAAGAATTGACACTTTTAACAATCCATGAATATTATATTTAGTTATTTTAAATTTATTTAGAGGTTTCTAAAATATCTTTCAATACATTTATAAATTTTTCATAAATATTTTAAATCTTTCTGTTAGTTTTTCTTCTATCTATTTATATTTTGATGGTCTTGTGAATAGTATCTTTAAATTATACCTATAAGCTACTTTTTTATGAGTATAAAGAACTCCAATCAATCTTTGTGTATTTATATTTTACCTTCTACCTTGCTAAGGATGCAAAATAATTCTAAAAATTTAGCGGTAGGTTCTTTGGAATTATTTATATAGACAATATTATAGTGTATTAACAGCATGCTTTTGTTTCTTCCTTTATTTTGATGTATTTTATCTTGCTTTGTTTTAGCTAGCACTTTAGTAAATTGTTGAGTAGGAATGCTGATTGTGCAAATCCTTGTGTCATTGTTGAATTAAAAGCAGACTTTCAATATATTGTCATCAATCATAATTTCTGGTGTTGTTTTTATGGACATACCTGATACTCCAGATAGTTTGTTAATATTCAGAACTATCCTTATCTTTCTTAGATCATCCCTGACTCCCAAAGGAGTCAAGGAAGCTATGTTTCCCAGACTCTTCTGTGAGTAGAGTCCCAAATAAATTTCACCATGAGAGGCACTGGGATGATTTGTATAGGATGAAAGAAAAATAAAAGTTGGCAGCTATGAATGTGGGTGGGTTTTGGGATTTTTTTCAAAGAAGGTTTGGGGTATTTTCTTTGTTGATGGAAGCTAGGACTATTGGTAACAAATTTTTTGTCATTTCAACACACCCAAATTTTTTTGTAAATGGCCTTGCTGATGTTTGCTCCCTCAGGCTTCAAAGTGTTGTGCAAGTTTCTAATTCTCTGTACTAAATGTAATTTCATTTTAAATACCTAGAGTGACTTCAGTTTCCAAACTAAACCTAACCAAATCAACATTCATTACCTGCAGCGATTCTAAAGAAACAACCCCAAATATGAGAATCTGGAATTGGTTTTCTGATCTAGTTAGATTTGAAAGCAGTAAATGATCTCATGCCAGTATATGTAAAGATTTTGGTATGTGCTTACATTTACAAATATACATCGTTATTGTTTGAATGTGGTAATTAAAATGGAATTTAAACGACCATTGTCACTGTTGTAATAAAACATTAGAGTGTAAATAATGAGTATAAAGATTATGGATATAGGATGGCTAAGTCATACTGTAATGAAGAACTTATAGAAAATTATTAAGTAGAGGGTTTAAATTCTCAGGTAAAGGTATAGCCAACAACCAGAGATTTCCTACTATTGCCCTGAAATAATATCTTTCTTCATAGGTACAGACCAGTTTTACTGAAAATCAGAAAAAACAAAAATGATCCAGTGGTTTACTGAATTATAACGTAGGATGAATTCACAGCCTTATCAGATGTCTATCCTTAATGTCAAGAGATTGATTAGGGGAAGAGTTCCCTGAGAATTGAAATAGTGATATTTGTTTGTAGTCTTAATAATACAAACACATTTGCAATCCAAGATTCCACTGAGCCTATCTTGCCATGATAAGCATACTTTCTGCTACTGCTTCCACTTTCTGAAGACCTAATAATGATCCCATTTGAGTGAGTTGGCTTGTAAGGAAAGCTGATTCCTCTCAGGAGCCACCTACTCTAAATACTTATAGATCTATATTTAGTGTCATAACCTAGCAACCCAGGAAGACAAATTAAAGTCTGTCCCAGGAGAAGGTACATAAATACCAGACAAATTGCAAACTTTTTCCAATATATACTGACAGAAACATTTGGAGTATGCGAAAGGATGGATTCTAAGGATATTAGATCAAGGAGGAAGAATATAATTTTGGATTGTCCAAATTTACTAGTTTTGAGTATACTTTCTAGAGATTCTCAATTTAACCTATAAGCTTGAACACAGAATAGCACTCACAATTTGCTTGGTTGCTTAATGAAATGCCAGCAACACTGGAAAATAATCTGAGAAACCAGAACTTCTTTGGTATGTTGTAGAAGACTTCTAATGGCTCAGACGTGCACTGTTGTTAGGAGGGTGCATAAGTAGGTTTTTGCCAGCAATTTCTGGACAACTTCCTGAGAAGAACCCGCTCTGCTTAGGGGAAGTAGGAAGCAGTAAAACATAGATGCTAGTAGCTTTTATGTGATTCTGACCCTTCTGGTATTCTTGAAAGTTACCTTTCTAATCTGTTCTGGCTTGCAAAGATTTTATAAACCTCTACCTCCCTAAAATAAACTTCTTCCCATATTGACTGTCTAGGGTAGCTTCTGCTTTCTTTACCTAATTCTGATTTCTCCTTCCAATATCCATTCCCATTTTGGACCAGAGACACCATATTCTTATCAGATGGTTAGCATTCAGATATCTGAGTATCTGGTAATGCTTCCTGCCTAAGTAAAAGAAAGTCCCGGTAGTACTGGAAAATGACCTCAACACTATTAACCACAGAATTTCTTTAAGGCACTAAAATCTCTGGTTTTAGACACCCCTGCAGCCCTGCCCTTGCCACAGTTAGGTTACATGAGCCTATGCAATCTCATTTCTCCCTAAGGTATTTTGAGTCAGGTTGCTATCACTTGTAAAGAAAAGCTCCAATAAAAACAAACATACACACACATAAACCAGACTTCTGGCAAGAAGCTGTATGATTCAACATGCATAGGAGTAAGACTGAAATTGAATTAATTTGTATTGAGTTTTATAAGCAGTTGATTCTTACCCTTTGCTCTATAAACTGTCAAAAATGAGAAATACCACTATTAAATAATCTTATAACATAGAAGGTAGAAAAAGTTCATAAGATATCATGATGTTGATGAATCTGCAGTATAGAAATCTCAGAATTTTTATGAGTTTCTGCTAAGGACATGTGTACATAAAACATGTTATAAATATAATACAAATGTATTTATAAATTTATATAAATTAGTACATATTTATATAATATTTATAAATCACATTATATAGGTGTGCAGATATTTATAAATTCTATTATATATTATGCTACTAGCTGATCCCTGAGCTATACTTCAGAGATCAACTATCAGGTTCAACAATTGATATATTATTATAAGTACTCTAAGTGTGCTGATCATAATCCATTTGAGGTTACAAAATTTTCTGGGAGACAAATAGGAAAAAATTCATGTATAATAGACTATTCTGATTTGTTATACCAAGCGATTCTTGGTACTTATTATAGCAAGCATTCTTATTTTACACTATTCAGTAACCTTTAAGCTCTGCATTCATTACCCAAAGGAGAAAGCAAATAACATCAGCATTTCTAATAACTAAAAGTATGCTTTCAGTATAACTTTAAGGAGAAAAAAGAAGGAGCAGTTTACTCTGTATTTTTTCCTTTATTAAAAGAAAAAAGTAATAAAGAAATAAGTGAAATAAACTTGCCAGTGCACAATCCTCTCTTATTTTGGAACTTCCTAATCTTTTAGGAACATATACATTTATATAATTTATCATTAATTATGTATTACATGGACAATAGCTATCTCTGCCAGTTTAGCACCTTTGCACTTAGATTTCCTGCCCAGGGGATAATGAGCAGGGACTGAATTTCAATAATGAAATTCAAATCTATATTCAAATATAAAATTGAAGCCAATTAATTCAGAGTGCTTAACAGTCTCTTTAATTTTGAATCAGTCTGTGCTACTAAAAGTAGATCACCTTATCTAGATGCCACAGAAGACCAAATTAGTCTTTCAGGCCATTAATGCATTCTCTTTAATATTACAGCTACATCCATTCAATGTTCTTCCAGTGACCTGAAAAGTAAATATACTTCCAAATGACTTAATTTACATTCCATAAATTTAGCAATTTGTTATCTCTTTACTATATTACAAAAGGTCCCTTTTTACCCAGCTCCTAGCTATCTTGCCCTCCTTATCTATCATGATTGCTCTAATCAAACTTTATGCTTTATGTTCCTGGAACACTGCTTACAGTTACTTGAATGAAACTTGCTGCTTTGATTTTTTACTTGCTCTTTTCTCATCACCCAATCAAATATTAGTCAGATATTTACTCTCTCTTCTGTGATATACTGCTATGCAAACATTCACACAGACACAGACACAGAATGCAGTAAACCTTCAACAAATGTTGACTATATGTGATAAAAGGGATAATTAAATATATGTGTGAAATGGATTTTCATATATATACTCACATATATGACCTTTCATTAAATACACATTATATGCAAAGATATATATTAGGTCCATGGGGAATATAAATGAGTAAGAAAATATGGCACTGCCCTTAAAAGAGTTAGAAACTCAAACTGGGGCAGATTTTTAAGTAACTACAATGTGAGACAAAATGAAATAATTTCCACAAAGCAGGTACATATGTCCATGGATATATCATGGAAGGGACAATTAATTCAACTGAGGAAATAGGAGTGACATCATGGGTGAATCATTTAATCTAAACCACAAAAGAAATAAAACTTTAATGGGCATATAAAGAAAGAAAGGACAAGCAGTGTAACCAAATAGTCAGAGGCATACTAGAACATAGGGTGGTGTGAGAAGGCTTTTGTGGTTGGAATTCAGATGCACAAAAAAGATGGACATGTTAGTTAGCACTGATTGTTTTCAAGTGAAAGAAGCATATTGGAGCTAGTTTACAAAATAAAATTGGGATAGGAGTAGGATAAATTTGTCCTAAGAAAATAGAACTATCTCACAGAACTCAATGGTGGAGATCTGCCATGGAGAAGAAAGATTGTAACCAGGATGTGCAAAACCATCAAGATAATTTTTAAATCTCTTACATTTTCTTCTCTTTACATATCTGATTATTCTATTTCTCTCTCTTCTTCCTCAACATTATGGAAGACCTAATATGATAATAACATAGTTCCCAAGTTTCCAGTTAAAGTTCCTGCCAGAAGCAGAAAAAAAATGGCATGTCACTGATATCCAGGTCTAATATTCTGGAAGATTCTGATAATTCTCCCATCATGGGTCAGTTGTCCACTTGTCTTATGGACAAAGTGCAGTGTATACACAGTCATACCTCATCCTCAGAATGAAGCCTATTATCTTACACATGTTAAGAACTGGTGATTGAGATGCCTAGTGAGGTTCAGGAACTTCTATAAGTTCATAAGTCAAGTAATTGGGTCACTGGTACTATCAGGATTTCAACACAGTCTGATAATCAGATTTGGGAGACTATTTTTAACCATTATATTGTACTGTTACTACTTCACACACTTAGCCCCTTGCCTACCTGAGTAAAGACTGTTTAAAAACTGACTTCTAGTATAGCTAGAGCAAGCCCATACCCCTACTCTTTTCATTAATATATATATTTTTTAAGACTTCATTTGTCAGCCATCTCATGTGAATGAAGACACATGTCCATTGGTAAGAGTCACAGCAGTTACATAGTGTAGTTTGAGGTGGTAGTTTTTACCGTTTCTTCTAGGAAGAACATAATAAAAAAATTTTAACGAAATAAATACCAAATTCGGACTGTTTCAGGCTATTACAGAAAAAAGTCAATTTATTCCAGGGAGTAGTTAATGAGATGTCTCACTAGATAAAGAGGCTTACCCAGTATATAAAAAATTTATATTCCAGAAATAGGGTTAGAGACTCTACATATTAATTACTACTCCAGGTGGTTAAGATTAGCAGAGAAATTCCAGCACCCACGTGGAGTGAGAAAATGCATCTTCTCTTTATGGACAAAAAATTAGGCTTAGTTAGATTTCCAAATGCTCAAGGAGGAAAAACAGAATAAATGTGGGGCCCCCCAAAAATTTCTGCATCGTGAAAGACAAACAATATAGGATACAAGAGGGTGTAGAAAGACAAACTTTTGAAGCAAAATATTGCAGTAACCATAGGAAAAAATGGTTCACAACATTTGTTTGGTAGTTTTAATGAAATTCAGGAAAATATATAGATATTGCCTAAAATAATATATGCCTACCCGTTACCATTTATCTCTGTTTGCATTTAAAGAGGTGTGATGTGTTTTTCTGCCTTTTTTCAGCTGGCATCTTCTTTATGAGGTAAAAGTCAGATTTGCCCAGAAGTGTGGGTGGGTGGAGTATTCTCAATTCAGATCTCATTTATGATAAATTCTATCTCCTCTCATCTACAGCAATGACTGTCTCTACCAGCCTTGGGTTTTCGTATTATTTTCTAAAGTTTCACTTCAGTTTTTATAAGTAACTGAGTAATTGGAAAATTGCAATCTAAACACTATTTAAGAAGTCCTATGTATGCTATATTTTATGATTTCAAAGTTGATGAAAGCCTAGATGATGTCAAAGACCAAGGTGTAAACATGGGTATAGAAGGCAGAATTTGATGGAAGTAAAGTTCATGAAAGTGAAAAAAGTCAAAGATATGTAGCATAAATATTAGAAGAATCAACTCTGTAGATGCTGAAGCCCCATAAATCATTTGACATTCATAGGCATGAGCCATTGATGAACAGTAGATAATTACAAGATAACATTTCAAGAAGGTACAGTTACAATCAGACAGCATGGCTGCAAAGAAAGAAATTTTAGACGTGAATGAGTATGTAATGTGCTATAGCAGGAGTAGAAGCTGAGAATATGCATTTTCAGAGTGACAGTGGTACCTGAAAAGGGAAAAATGAGCACCATTCACTTAAGGAAGCTTCTTCAAGAGAAAGGCTTTCCTTATGGTAGAGTCCAGTTAAGACAACAAATTAGTTACTTCAGTGAAAAATTCATTTGTAGTGATGCTGGACAGAGCCTCCAAAAGACATGACAAAAGAGTTTGAGACAGTGAATACACTTCTTAATGTTTAATGAATACCAACTCTATATCAGAAAACCAGAAGTTGGCATATTACATTGAGTTCAAAACATTGGTTTCAATGGTAAACACAAAAGGCAAAGTACCTGCACTCATTAAGCTTACTGTAAGTCACACATATACCTAAAATTTTGCTTGCTTAGAGAGCATAAAATGAGATTTATTTATCATCTGTAATATCTCCTTATGACAGCATTTTGAAAGGACTATGTTAATCTCAGTGATATCTACATCCTTAGCTCCTTTTTTTCCCCCCAAAATTGAACCTAAAACATGTTGAAATCAGTTTAGATAAGACAATGCACATAGATACCAGGTAAACACTAACAGTATTAAAGAGCCATCAACAATAGATATTCAAAGTCTAAATTCATGAGCTCTTGGCGAGTTCTATTTTCTTCTTTAAAAAAGTGCTTCCATAAGCAATTGCAAAGGAGAATATACACTCACATTTCTGGATTATACTTTTCCTGATTATCACATTGTAGGCACTATACCCCAAAGGACGGTGAGATAATTATATTATCCTCAGAAGTGGTATAGTCCAAGGCACCATGTTGAGAACTGCATACAGCAAAGAGCAGAGCAGTCTCTCATGACCAGCAATGGGAATATGGGCAGTTCACTTGGCCTATTTTGCAGGTCAGATGTCGAACTTTGTATCATACTTGTATACCAATTATACACTCCTGGAAATGGCTATACTTTTTTTTTTTTTTTTTTTTGCGGTACGCAGGCCTCTCACTGTTGTGGCCTCTCCCGTTGCAGAGCACAGGCTCCGGACGCGCAGGCTCAGCAGCCATGGCTCACGGGCCCAGCCACTCCGCGGCACGTGGGATCTTCCCGGACCGGGGCACGAACCCGTGTCCCCTGCATCGGCAGGCAGACTCTCAACCAGTGCGCCACCAGGGAAGCCCTATACTTTTTTTATATATATATATACTGTGTGTTTAGGAAAAGAGTATATTTGGGGATATAAAAAAACCTGAATTTTGGCAAGGTTTTTTCCTCAACTGTCACTGAATATTTTACAACCATGAAAAACCACCATTAACCTTTTATAGGCCGAAGTAAGCATTATAAAAATCAGCTATACACAGATAATTTCTTTATCATCCCATTTTCTTCCCTTTTTAATTTATTTTTCATTAGCACTTGTTTATAAGAAATTTGTGTAGTTGTTTGTTTTGTGCCAGTCTCAGGCTATCAGTAATCAATCATGTGGCTGGAATGGCCCTTGTGGTTCTTTTTTTTTTTTTTTTTTTTTTTTTTTTGCGTTATGTGGGCCTCTCACTGTTGTGGCCTCTCCCGTTGCGGAGCACAGGCTCCGGACGCACAGGCCCAGCGGCCATGGCTCACGGGCCCAGCCGCTCCGCGGCATGTGGGATCTTCCCAGACCGGGGCACGAACCTGTGTCCCCTGCATCGGCAGGCGGACTCTCAACCACTGCGCCACCAGGGAAGCCCCCTTGTGGTTCTTATGATTGCAAGACACCCTCAGCAATAACCATCAGGAAACTTAGAGGGAAAAAGAAGGTTTATCACATACATGTCCTAAAAATTACATGGCACACCAGGGGCCACACAGCAAGCTGGATGGCAGAGAGTGGAAGTGTGAGCCTGAGCCTGGGGTTCTGCTTTTATTGGGATTAAAGGTGGGGGCCTATGGTTTCTGGAGCTCACTCTTTATTGATGAATTTAAAACTTAAGAGTGGGAATTCAAAGCCCAGGAAGAGAAAAAACAAAAACAACAACAACAACAACAAAAAGCAAGCAGTCCAAACAGTCAAAATAATCAGTTATTGAAATCACCCAAGATTTCTAAAACAAAGGAGCCTGGGCTGGGGGGTCTGGCTCTTTCACATGGCTGGTGATGTGTTTATTCTAGATAATCATCCTTGAAATCGATACCTGGCAATCAAAGCTTAAGTCAGGCACTTGCATTAAAAAACAAGAAAAACCAACTGTCAGGTTTTATACTACATTGCTACAGAAAGAAGTTTCTATTTCTTATTTCATTTAGATGAGAATTTGTTGGCGAGGACAGACATGATTAGGAAAGGATGGAATGGTAAATGGGGACAAGAGAAGGAACTTAAGCCCAAACCTGGGTATGAAGATGTTTCTCACCAACTATGTCATACATGTCAGGACTACAGGTAGACAAGTCTGACTACAGGGGGAAAGCATAATTTTTTTTTCTTGAAAAAATCTGTAAAGTGTGATTGTGTTGTTTCCTTTGCCAAGGTTTTCTCAGTGAACTCACTGACTTTTTTTGTTAATGTTTCTTATTATTAACCACTGTGTTCATTAATAATTTCTTTATACTTCTATGTTACACAGAAATCTCGTAAGTTCCAGAGAGTGGAACTAATGCTTAGCAAATTCATTTGCAAGGCATTCAGTATAAATTCTGCACACCAAACAGAATACCTCTGGGTCTGAACTACTACAAAACTTACTTGCAACACTGGCAATGCCCATTTATGGAAAATAAGAATTCTAACAACTTGTGTATAACTGTACTTGTCAGCAGCACCTATAACTTGAATGTAAGTTTTGAAGGACTGCATTTATTATGTCAAAGGAAAATTAGCAGCTGCTCAAATGGGGATGGTAGAATTTTAATATAACATCTGCAAAACAGCTTTATATATCTAGAATCAGCTTTTTCTCATGCAGAGAGCTTTCAGTGAGTTTCACTGATAAACTTCTCACTCCACATGTCTCCTGCAGTGTTTCATACTCTCTACAGTAACAGCTATTTTAACTGGTATGGCTAGGCTCAAAAACCTTTATGTCACTGAGGCTTATCCATCTCCTTTCCATTCCCTTCAAATTAACCTCCAATGTAAGTGCCATGTTTCTCTAATTCATAACACTGTCCTACATTTCCACATTAGTCCCTTATCAGTATAGGCCTAGATGCTTGAATAGGCTATGTCTAGTTTTATGGTCTCTATTTAACATATTTTAAAATATCATTTTGTTATGTTACATTCTCTTCTCGATGACTCTTCCTTGGAATTTGAAGAAAATGATAGCCTAGTAATAGGTGTCTAAACTCTGTGACAATAAAACAAAATAGAACAAAAACAAAATGAGAAAACTTTCACAATAAAGAAACTCTGGTATGAACATGGTTAGAGAAAAGCATTATCCACATACCTTGAGAAAATATAGGTTTTTTTCTTATATACAAAGCAAAGATGGTCGTATTGAGAGATGTCAGCAAAGGACACAAGCCCCAGACTGAGATAACTGTGAAAAATTTATAATTTGTCTATTTTGTGGCAAATTATAAAGACATTTTTAAAAAATTGAATGGAAATAGAGGATAGATGAGATGCCTGGCCAAGAAACAGACAGCAAGTATGGAGCTATACCTAAAGGAAGTTTGCAGGCCATGAGCATTTTTGTTTATTCGGATTTTCAAAATGTGGCAAGGTCCTATCAGACAAAATTTACCATTCTCCTGAACTGAAAGGTAATCTTCTTAATGTAGTGGGGAAAATACTGGAATTAATAGATATGGGGGATTTCCGTTTGTAGCAACTATTGCCTTAGCAGAAGAGCGAGGCTTTGGGAGTTACACAGTGTTGAACCACCATGTGCAGGAACAGGACTAAGAAAAGCTGTGGAATGTGCACCTCCTTCCTGACTCTACTTTCCCCTGGCATTTAGACAAGCACTTTTCTGACTCTGAAGGACAACCCCCAGTAGGGGTAGAGCATTCCTTTGACTACACCAGGAAAGAAGCCAGAGATGAAATAAGATATAGTTCCACTCCATGAGTTGAATAGGGAGCTGCCAACCCTGAGAACACAAACCTGGTCTAAGGAACAGGGGATCCCAAAGATGTAGAGAACATACAGTTTTCAGAATGAAGGGCAAAAGAACAAAATCATGGAAAAGGGCAGAGAGCATATAACGGATAGAAAGGAAATGGTGATCAAAAATACAGATCAGGGGCTTCCCTGGTGGCGCAGTGGTTGAGGGTCCGCCTGCCGATGCAGGGGACGCGGGTTCGTGCCCCGGTCCGGGAAGATCCCACATGCCGCGGAGCAACTAGGCCTGTGAGCCACAACTACTGAGCCTGCACGTCTGGAGCCTGTGCTCCGCAGTGGGAGAGGCCGCGACAGTGAGAGGCCCGCGCACCGCGATGAAGAGTGGCTCCCGCTCGCCGCAACTAGAGAAGGCCCTCGCACAGAAACGAAGACCGAACACAGTCAAAAATGAATAAATAAATAAATAAAAATTTAAAAAATATATACAGATCAAACAATCATTCTTCTTCTTTATTCCTTCAGCTGCCAGAAGACTGTGAAGAAGTATCCATGTTGGTCAATCTCAAAATGCCCTTCCCTTCCATGGTTGAGAGTCACTGAGTACCAGCCCAATTAATAAAGGGAGAATGATGTATTCCTCAGGTGGTGATATTGAGGTATCCCAGAATTACAGAAGGAGTTAGAGTGAAGAGAAAACTCTACCAGTTTCTATGACTGAAATAAATTGAAGGATTAACTCATAAATTAAATTAAGGTAGCAAAAGGGGAGAGAAAAAGAGACAAAAAGCCAATTGGTATGTTACAGAATTTGAGGGATTAAGTGCATGAAAGGAAATAAAAGAAATGAAAATCTAAAAAAGAAATGTTTTTGAAAAATTTTCAAATAAAGAAAAATAGACATCAAAAACATCTCAACAGCTGGATCAGGTAAGGCAAACTTGTATATCCTCCTCACCGTAACATTCTCCTCTACATTCATTAAGTATCTAGTTAGGTAAATAGTTAAAATTTATCTTCCCACTCTTCCTCTCCCTACCCCATCCCTTCATTGTCCCTGTTAGATAATTTACTAGTTGAAAACTCTAACAGAAATCCAAGGGAAATTCTATGAAAGTAAATTTTAAAAGCTAGAGATATTTCGGAAAAGGAGAGATAAAAATCTAAATGAACTTGCACTTAGATTTCTTAACTTGAAAACAGAGGTAAGTTAAAACTGTAAATCTTGAAATATGATACTTAGAACTCAAGGCAAAAGCAACATGACATGAAAAAAGGTAAAGAGAAAATCAAATGCAAAGACATTAAATGATTCCACTGTCTTATTCAAGAATGGTAAGAAATAATCAATTGAAAATAAGATTTGTGTCAACACATGCATATTCTATGATATGTTGACATTCGGAGATCAGGGATTGAGATCTGAGAGCTTTTCAAGGATATTGCTAATTGCTTAAACTTTATACTGGTTATATGATAAATATTATCTTTGGCAATTACTTTTCTGCTTTATATGGTATCCTCAGCTCTATTTGTGCTAGCACCTCGGTTCACTCTAATGATGGGTCATGTATGTATAAGCTTTAAATATGTAGGCTTTCTTTAGCAAGCTGCTGAGTTCCAGTTCATACTGCTCTGGTTATTTATAATATTTATTATTTAATGTTAATGCCGCTGTCACATTTTCAGTGTTTGTCTAAAGAACTCTTAGTGTCAACATGCAGAATGTCACTTCTTGTCAGGATGCACCTGCCCTGAGCAGCATAATTCTTAGAAAGATCACAACCTAATCTGTGTAGTCTTTAGAACAAAACAAACTATCATCTTGCCAAAGGGGATGAGTATTAAGTACATAAAGTATTTGACTAGACAAGGAGAAAGCAAGGAATTAAGGAAAGGATAAAGGAAGAGATTCTTGTGTTTTTTTATTTCTTTAAAGAACATAAAAATAAGTTATACTAAATAAATACAACTAAAAAGAAAATGTATATTTAAAAAGAAATCTTTATTGAATGTATTATGTCAAAAAACTACCTTTATCCTTGCCATACTTGAGGATATAATTGCCCATAAAAAAAGGAATTAATCACTTTTTTCTGTGGATGCTTGCTAGAACTCAATCTTTAGTAGGAAAAAAACTCAGACTCTAAACTAAACTAGGACTATCTCTTCTGAGTAATATGAGGATCACTGGATGTTTATTATAAGAATAAATATTACAACTCTAAATGGATCTTTAGGAAGGTCTATTCCTTTTTATTCTGGGAGACATATAGTGTAGACTCTGGAGTCAGCCTACCAAGCTTTAAACTCTGGCACCACCACTAGCTGGTATGAGGCAAGTTACATAAATTCTCATGTACAAACTGGAAGTAATAACAATATCTACTGCAAAGGGATTAAATGGAACAATACACATAAAATGGTTAGAACAATACCAGTCACAAAATAAATACTCAGGTAATTATTATTACCTGAATTTAAGATCCAGCACATAAGATCCACATACAGTGGAGATTTTTTTAAACTGCTAATAGTCATACATTTATACTTGAAAGTTTAGTTTCTTTGCCCTGAACTCTTTGTTCTAATAGCCATCAGTTAGTAACCATTAACTTAATCAGTAATTTCAATTTTTATATTGGACAAGGACAATGTACAAGTATGTTGCCATTAAATTCAAGTTTCAAGTGGAATGTTCCCCTTTTAAGAAGTAAATCAATTAACTAGATAATTATTACATCCTGTTGTAAAACTTGGGTGATCACTGTAATATAGCTGTATTTTTGAAGAGTGCAAACACCAAAAAAGTAATATTCTGTTTGAAGTACTTTGTCAACATTTTTTTTCCTCTTGATTTACTGGATCCACCTCACTTAATTGGTTAGAAAGCCATAAGGCCACAAATCAGTTCCTCAGAAGATAAATTTTCCTGGGCATGATCTAATTGGGTGAGCCATTAAAAGGCACTGGGCCCTTCTTGAAAAGAGAAATTCAAAGCAAGAGAGGTTGTCCCATTAGTTTAAGTCTTCTCAAAAATTGCCCCATGAAACTTCTATAATCATCCAAAATCTTATCTGACTAACTTTTAGCCACAGAGAACACATATCGCTAGGATCCAATCTCAAAAAATCTCCCTGTTATTTTTTCCACATAAGAACGTGAAACTGCATGTAGTCTCTGGCCTTCTAGAATCCCAAGCACCCAAAGCCTATAGAGTCTTCTTCCCAGCAGAGAGTGGAGCATTTCCAATCCACAGTCTTCCATCACACTGTAGCACTTTGCAAGAAAAGTGAAATTGTTTTTTACTCTCAGAACAAAAGTCTGTGTCTACTCAAAGTAGACACAACCCCTTGAAGTGAAACTCTGACAGGAGAAAGACAACATTTTACACTGGTATGTAAAGTGGTTTATATCCTCACTTATTTAAACACTTTCATTTCATAAAAGGATTTTGGCTCAACTTCTATTGAATACATAATCAAAAGATCATTACAATCTTTTCCCAAAATAAACATTAGCCTTCTCCAAAGATGAATTAGAAAATAGCTGTATCCTATTTAAAATAATAATTTTTACCCCTTTTTACTCTTCCAGATTGCAAATACTGAAATAAAATCTTGTCGACAGCATTCATTAAAAGTTTGATATAACTAAAGAGGTATTTGAGCTCAAAAATTGAGACTAAAGTATTGCAAAAATATTAATTACAATGCACCATAATTTCATCATAACTCTCAAGGATAAAACAAATCTTCATTTATATAAAATAGGTATGTGTCTGTCTCTGTTGTTCAGATTACTGCAGTAAAGACTCTGTGTGTGGGTGATTATATTTAATGAGCTCAACTGGATTTGATATATAGCATCAGCAAACACCCAAAAGATTAGCAGAGGTTAGTGATGATAGTTAAGAGTGGCTAAACTAGCTTGGAGTGTGTAATTACAATTATGACTTCTTAGTTGCCTCATTTCACCAGTTGATTCATCCCTCTGCCTTAAAACTGTTATCTCCCTTAGCATGATTCCCTATTCCTATAGAGAGCATTTCTTTGACTTCTCATTCTCATAGCGGCAAATTGCCCAGCAGTTGCAAATCAAATGTCTCTTGAATGAGGCAGGGAACTTTAATGTATATAACATACTGGATGTTGAAGGCTGGATGCCAAAGGCCAAGGACTGGGTTAAATTGGAGAATGCATATCCAAACTAAAGGCATGTAAATGCAAACTCCTTAGAATACTGTATAACCAAGTAAAACATATCTGCAGAATGAATTTGGCCAAAGGATGTTTATTTGTCTACTGTCTTAGATCAACAGTTTATAAATTTGTGGGATGGGGTAAAATAATCCTTTCAGATTGTAATGAAAGATTTTCCCCATGGATTTTTTTCTCTGTTTTTATACTACACCTTGGATAATTTCATTCAAATTACTGAAGTAATCAATGAACATGGTTTATAAGTCAAACAGTACCAAAAATATTATACTGAAAATCACCACTTCTCAGATCCCACTTTCCCCACCCCTCCCTCCCTCTCCACAGAAGCCACCAGTTTTGACTCAGATTCTTGTTTAAATTAGCACTATTTTTTAAAATACTTGCATTGCTAATTAAAATGATAAAATCTATACATTTTATTTACTTTATGCTATGATGGATGAGGATTAAGTAATCTTATAACAAACCCAACTGTCCTTCTCCATCTTCTCAAAGTATTATGTCACTCTTTTCCATTAAATCTTACAAGAACGTTTATAGCAATATGTCTTCGTAAGTGTGTTCACAGCCAAGACAAGCAGAGTACTATCATTACATTTCTCTTCTTTGAATGATAGTACTTTATCTTTCCTTGTGATTCTAATTGTCCCTTTTTTGGCAATATACTGTACTTAAAAATTCCATTATATCAGGCTTATTTTTCATCATTTTTAGTAGAGATATTTTAATAGGTTGTGCTTGTTTCCATAATTTAAAAAACAAAAGAAATATACAAAGATACAGGAGTGAAAGCCTCTGTGTATTTCAATCCCCTGTTTATGTTCTATAACAACCCATCTGCTCCATGTACACATATCAGTAACAAGTGTTAATATATTGTTGTGTAACCTTTCAGAGTCAGCTATACATATAAAAAATCAAATATATATTCTTATTCCATCTTTTTGTATAACAGTAGGATACCATATATATTTTCTGAACCTTATTTTTTCACTTTATATTACTTTTATTTACATACAGAAAAATTAACATTTTTTTGCATTTCTTGAGTTTTGAGAAAGACACACAGTTGTGTTGCTACCACTATAATCGATGTACAGATTAATTCCCTTGTGCTGCTCCTTTCTAGTCCCACCATAGCTGGAAACTACTAATCTGTTTTCTTTCCTTATTATGTTGCCTTTTCCAAAATGTCAAATAAATGGACTCATACAATATGTAGCATTTTAAGCCTGACTTTTAAAATTTAGTGTAATGTATTTGAGATTCATCCATATTGTTGTAGGTATCACATTTCATTCTTTTTATTTGAGTTGTAGTCCATTGTAAGGATGGACCACAGTACGGTTCTGCATTCACCAGAAACAGTTTGATTTTTTTCTGTCTTTGTGATTATGAATAAACACTCGCTTGCTTAAAAATACATTGTGCATAAGGATCATAGCAAAGCAAGTGAACACAATTTTCATTAAAATATTTTGGGGAAATGAGGTAAAATAACAACTATCTGAAGATGTTCCTCAAGCAAATGGCATCTAGGTATTAGGTAGAAGCATGAATAATTTATGTGTGGTAGCCAGAGAGAATGCCAAATGTGTGAATGGAGAAGGATATATGGATATAAAGTATGTGGTAATGGAAATGTTCTGTTATTATGGCTTCAATTTTCTCAGTGATACAGGGAACAAAGGTATCAGCTGACATAGTAAAGAAGGGAAGGTAGGAGTTGAAAGTTGTAGGAAAGAAGAGAAGATGCAAATGGAAGTAGACTGTAATGACTTGGAAGCATCATTTGAGGCTAATGATCATTAAGTGAGAATGAGACCAGTCAGCATGGCTGAGTTTTTCTCCAGCCACATTCAGTTGCCTGGGTGAAGTACAGAGGAGATGCAGAGTCAGACTAAATCAGGGTGGTATTTTGCCTAATTTACATGGTGAAACAAGTGAGGAGCAAGGTTAATTTTTAAATACTTTACAATAGCCTTTAAGCTGGTAGAGTAATAAGGGAGGATATAAAAGCAAAGAGCTACAAAGCAACTTCGGTAGTTTCATTATTTTCTTAATTATTTTATTTTCCTTTCTTTCTTTCACCCTTGTATTTTACACGTTTAAATATTCTCTTATCTTATTTGATCAGCTTATCTATTTTATTGATTTTTCCCAAAGATCTAAAGTTTGGATTTATTGATGATTACTGGTATGTTTTCTGTTTTCAATTAAATACTATCTGTTTTATCTTTATTTCATCCTTTTGCTTCAATTCAGTTTATCTAGTGCTCTTACTAATTTTGGGAGTCAGTGCTGAATGTATTTGTTTTCATTATCTCCTTATTTGTTGACGCATGCAATAACGGCTATGAATTTCCATGTGAACTGATTAGCTGTACAGAAAACATTCTCATATCTAATATTTCATTATTATTTTTGCTAGAGTTAGTACTATTTGATTTGTATTCTTCTTTGACCAAATAATTAATGATTTTCTAAAGATAATGTCTTAAGAGAGAAGCACTTAATTTCCAGGTGAAACAGCCTATTTTCTAGGTGTATTGAATTTTGAGCAGACAGTGCTCTCAGTACTACTTCTATTGCTTGGGATTCATGGAGGTTGTCTTCATAACTTAAGGTAACATCAATATTTTTAAATATTCTTTAGTTACCTGCAAAGTTGTGGGCTCTATTTTCACATAACACATTTCAATGTATACTATCAATTGTATATTCATGCATATCAATGTGTATCAAAAATACCTCAGTGTATATCAGTAACATTTGTCTTATTAGTCACACCTTCTTTCTTTCATTATTTATTAAAGAGGTCAAATAAAATATCAAGTTAGTATGTTTCTTCAATTTTCCCCTTAATTATTTTTAAGAATATTATTGCTGTTGTCAGTAGACATTCCTAAATGTTACATCTGTATTGTGAATGATGACAATATTTGACATTAAAGTGTCTGCACATTTGTCTGAATCCCACGTATATTAAGATCACTACCCCTACTAGCTTTATTTTCAATCATCTGTTATATCATTGCCCATTCTTTAATATTCAGCCCTTTTTAATGCTTTAAGGTGTGTTTCTTGTAAATAGTAAAATCTTAAGCTTTGTTTTGTTATCCTGCCTGCTGAAAACACTTTTGTTTAAATAGATGAACTTAAATTTTACTATCCTGACAGATATGTTTGTCCTTAGTTGTATCATATTATTTTCTATTGCATTTTTGTTTCCTGTTTACATTTATTTTTCAACCTTTCAATATCTGATTTGTTTTCTTTGGTGGGTGTATGTGTGTATCTATGCGTGTGTAATTTTCCTGGTATTTTAGAGGGTTCAACTTTTTGTTCTAATGATGATAATCTAATGATTACTTTTATAATTATTTATGTATAATTATTTATGTATTACCCTCTTTGGTGTAAGGCCTAAATTTCATATTTTGTGCTGCCTTCATATCTAGATAGGAAGGGCCTGGCATGGCCAACTGCAGGTCCCCCCCACCCAACTCTGCTCCTATGTATAAGGTCCCCTAAACAACCCTCTTTACCAAACAGACCAAATGCAGTTCAGTGCCACTTATCATACACTTAAAGATTTTTGTTCAGGACTTGCTTCTCCCCTTTTTCACCCTGCTGGCTGGAAATGGTTTTAACCAAAGCAATCTTACAAGTCAAGTGTTAAAGACTGCAGAGCCACTTTGTAGCCTGGATCCCCAGGTGTCTACTTAGAACACACACACACATACACACCTGCCCTAAACTGTTAAAATGAGAGATAAATAAACTACTTCTTGTTGAGCCACTACATTTTTGGATGTTTGTTAAAGCAGATTAGCCTTCATCCTAACTAATAATATATGTTTTATTTAAATTCTTATTTTGAGATAATTACATACTCACAAAGAAGTTCCAAAACAACACAAGGAACTCCCATTTACTCTCAACCCAAATTCATCAGTTGCTTACATTTTGTCCCATTTTTCTAACGTAATAATAAATAAAAGGAAACATTTACTATTATTTAATAAATATTTATTATGTATTCATATATCTGTGATTTTTATTAAACCATTTTGAAGTAATTGTTTTTTAGCTGCGTATTGTAAGTTAAAATTTGTGACTGCTAGCAGAAAGTTTTATTCCTTCATTTCAAATATTTATTGTTTTTGCCACATTACACTGGCTAAGACTTGCATTAGAAAGGTGAATAGGAGAGAAGACAGAGAAAATTCTTGTCTTTTCATGGTCATAACAAGGAATCATGTAATACATTACCATTATTTATGAGCTTAGCTGTATGATCTTGTAGCTATGCTATCAAATAGAGGAAGTTTTCTGCTTTGTTCTTAGGTTTTGTCATAAATGGCCATTATGTTTCATTAATTTTTTGGTATCCACTGAAATGATCATATGATTTTTCTCCTTTACTTATGTATGTGGTGAATGGTATAAATTGATTTTTGAATGTTGAACCAAACCTACATACTTGTGATAAACCCACATAAGTGTGATCTATTTTCCTTCTTATGTCCTTCTTGCTAGATCAACTTGCTAATATTTTGCTACATGTCTTTAAATGTATGCCAGCAGCACAGACTTTTTCTATAAAGGAAAAGATAAATATTTTCACTTAATGGGATCTAACTGCTTAACTCTGCTCGCCTAATGTAAATGCAGCCATGGACAATATATGAATGAATGGGTGTGGCTGGATTTAGCCTGTAGGTTGTAGTTTCTTTCTCACAATGATATCAGTCTGTGGCTTTCTTTTCTTATGTCTTTGTCATGATTATGTAAGAGGGATATATTGCCTCATGAAACTGATTGGAAAATACTTCCTCTTCCTCATTTTTCTGAAGAATATTGTTCATTAGATAATGTCTTCCTTAAAGTTTGAATAAATTCAAAAGTGAAATTATCTGGGACTAGAATGTTCTTTATGAGAAAGTTTTATAATTAGAAATTTAATTACTTTAATAAATAAAAAGCTTAGCAATATGTAGAATGTGTATTGATTTTAGCAAGTTTTGTTTCTTTGGGATTTTTTCCTTTTCATTTATGTTGTCAAGTTTATTGTCATGTAACTCCGCACACCATCATCACCTTAGAATCCTTTAAATGTCTATTGGATCTATGGTGATATTCTCTTCAATTTCTGACCTTTCTATCTCTCGTTTTTTAAGTTCATTAATGTATTTAAAATTTTGCCAATTTTAGTAATCTTTTTAAAGAAAAAACTTCTCACTATTAATTTTCTCTTTTGTTTCTCTATTTTATATTTCATTGTCTCTGCTGTTATATTCATCATATTCATGTTCCTATTTATTTTTGGTTTAACTTGCTCTTTTCCTACATTTTTGAGATAGAATCCAAATAACTTTTAATTAATATAAGCATTTAATGTCATAAATTGTCTTCTAAGCACAGCTTTTATTGCATTCCTCAAATGTTTATATTGTTTTTCCATTATCATTCAGTTTGGACTATTTTTAACTTTGTTTTTTTCTTTCTTTCTTGAACCATGGACCCCACAAAGTTAGTTTTAGTTGCCAAATCTTGTGGATTTTCTAAACATCTTTCTGTTATTAATTTCTAAGGTAACTTAATGATCAGGAAGCATAATCTCTAAGATTTCAATTTTTTCAAATTTATGCAGACCTGTTTTGTTTCTATATGTAAAAATAATATTTTCCGCAATCATTAGATATGGTATTTTTAAACATCAGTAAAGTCAAATTGGTTGATATTGTTGTTCAAATCTTTGTTATTCTTGCTAATACTTTTATACTTAAAAAATAAATTATTGAGAAAAGTCTTTCAATCACAAACCATGATTTCCAATTGTTTCTTTCATATTTTAACAACTGTATTTGGTAATTCCAAATTTAACTAGTGTTTTATTTTTACTTGTATCATACTTTTTTAACCAATTTTTGATGTGAGATCAGGCCTTTTCTTTTAGTGTGGGTCCACACTTTGGATTTGCAGATTAGCTTTATTGCATAAGCCAGAAAATAACACTTTACATTCAATTTCCATGTTCTCTTCCTTTAAAGAGGAATGATAAAGTTATTACTGAGTGCATATTTCCTCTGAATTTTTATAATCTACATCCAGTCTTTTATAGTTTTTGTTACCCACACATCACTAATAGCATATTTTTCCATTGACTTCTATTTATTATATTTTACCAAAGCATTCAAATCATATTTTTAATAAAAAATGTTAGCTCTTTTTCTTTCAAACTCATATTTTGTCCTTTAATTAGCAAATATCAATAGCAAATACAATCAATATAAACATATTTTGGAGAACCTGGCCGATTCTTGGTATCACAATTTGACTTATGGTTTCAAAAGCAGACAGCACATTAGAATTAACCTTTTGGGGGAACTCTGTATAACATTTAAAATATTTAGTATGTTTTAGAGGGAGAAGGAAATTGTTGCTTAATTTAGCCAGTTAAGAAGAGATCAGTTAAGAGAACTTCTGGAATACTTCTTAAAAATATTTATAAGAAGAATGGAGATTTAACTACTTTTTTTAAAGTCTGTGAGAAAAATAATAGCCAACATTTAGTGAGCTCATAATTTGAAGCAAGACCTATTCTAAGTACCAAACAAAAATTAAGATTTATTTCTCACAATAGCATTCACAGAAAGTTTAACTCACTTAGGTTCATTCAGCTAGTAGCTGGTAGAAGTAAAATTTTAATTTAGAGTCTGATTCCAGAGTTAGTTCCTTAAGCCTCTAAAGTAATACTGAAATTTATTTTTTTAATCACCTTTAAGGAAATTTATTTAGAGTAAGTTAAAAAAATAGATGGAGTAAGTAAAATTAAAATTAAGCTAAGCACTGTATTTATACTGGAAGCTTAAGGAATGTTTCCTAAATGATAAAAATAAATCTATGGGATGGTACGAGCAATAATTTAAATTGGACCAACAATATCAGCTAAGAGCCTTCAGGAATCAATGGAAGAGCTTGAGCTATTAGCACTCAGACAGTTGCAATGTCCTCAAAGTGTAGGGGATGCTGGTGGGCACTGATGATCTCATTAACAGGGCTAGCAATGAGGAAATCAGATCTAGGAAATGGAGAGGCAATTTTAAAATATTTAAACCTTGGATAGGATAACTACCATAAAAGGTAAATATTTATTCCAAAGCTACAATACACAACCTGCAATATCCAAGCATTTCTCACTCCAATAGCAGACAAGCTTTATAAGATTCAAAGCAAACTCTATGAAATCAAGTTTATAGATTTAAAAAATCAGTTGTATACAAGTGGGCAATCAAGTACTATCTTGGCCAAAATTCCTGCTTCTAAATATTTTCAAGTATATCTCTCTATAGTTCAATTTATGAAGGAAAAATACTGTTATACTTTCATATGTTTGAAAAAGTATTCTATAAATGGCACTGTAGATACTCAGAAGAAAGTCAATCAGTGCCTTTGAGGCAGTCAAGTGAGACTTCAAAAAAGGATTTGGTCATTTTTAATTTATAAATGGATAAGAGAACACATACAAAGGCATAACATGTGAGTGGCTTGATGTGGTCAAGAATGATAAGTTTAGTGTGGTTAGAAAATATTTTATATGAAAAAATTGATACGAATAGAACTGTCAAGGTGAATTGAAATCAGACCAAATGCCATGATAAGAAGTAGCAAAGAAATGAAATCAGACCAAATGCCATGATAAGAAGTAGCAAAGAAATGAAATCAGACCAAATGCCATGATAAGAAGTAGCAAAGAAATGAAATCAGACCAAATGCCATGATAAGAAGTAGAAAAGAAATTTTAACTTTACCTTGAGTTCTATTTTAAGATTTATCACATACTAATTATAAAATTGGTATGAATTACTTAAATTTTATAATTTCTATAATTAGCAAAATTATATGATGGAATTTTGTAACTATTTCTCAATCATTTCTGTACATTAGGATAATCTGGGGAAATTTAAAAAAATAATACCAGTACCCAGGTTCATATCCAGAATGTCTGATTTAATTAGACTCAGACAGGGTTTCTCAACTCTGGAACTGGGTAATTCTTAGTTGTATAGGACTGTCCTTTGCATTGTAATATGTTGAGTACCATCCTTGGCCTCTACTCATTAGATGCCAATAGGATCCACCTAATTACCCCCTCACTTGTGACAACCAAAAATATCTCCAGACATTCCTTAGAAGTCATAATTCTCCCTTTTCCCTCATTGGTTCAAGTTATAACCTGGATTGGGTTTTGTTGTTTTGGCATGTAATAATTTGAAGTTATATGTGCCATGTCAACTTTTAAAACTTTTCTTCATCCTACTGAATAAAAATTTACATACAATTAAATAATATGCTTATACATTTTTATGAATTTAACAGATGCATACCATATCAGTAATATAATCACATCAATCAAAATGTAAAATCTTTCAGATTCTGAAATTTACAAGGAAACTCCATTAGGACCTATGCTCCTACAGATGATAGTTATAGACTCTGGACAAAATAGAAAAACAATAATTTAAAAACATTGGAAAATGATTTAAATTAAGAAGACTCTAGAGTGTAGTAAAAGCTTGGAAGAAAGTACTAGCACAACATGTTTCCCATTTTCACAGTATTTAGACTGAAAGCAGGACAAAGTCAGTCCCATGTGGAGAAACGAAACTCAGAAAACCCAGAATCATTTTTTGCCTAATGATTGAAAGAACAGAAGTCAGGTAACAAGAACCACTAGAAAGTAGAAAGAAATGCTGGAAAGCAGGGGTTCAGAGAGAAGGGGCCACTGATTTGATGTATAAAGTTGGCACAATTCTCTGGTGACCATTAAATAAACAATCATTTAATGGAGATCTGAGCTGTAGCCCAAGACCTAAAATTTAATATTTGAATTCAACCAAGTAAACTGCTCACTAAAACAAAAACATCAATATACTTTGGAAAAGTAGAATGATCCACAGTTTCCAAAACATAACTTTCACAACATTCAAGATTCAACCCAAAATTATTCATCACACAAAACAATCATGAAAACATATCTAACTCACAGGTAAAGATAATCTAATGAGATCAAGTCTAAGATGATATAGATGTTGGAATTTGCAGACACAGTTTTCAAAGCAACCCCTATGACCATAAACTGAAGGAAAGTATACCTGTAATAACTGAAAAGATAGAAACTATTAGCGAAGAAGTAAAAACTAAACAACAACAACAAAAATACAAAGTAATCATAGAACTGATAATGATATTACCTGAAATTTAAAACCTGCTGGTTTAGTGGAACAGCAGAATGGGGAAAGAAGAGGAAAACATCAGAGAACTTGAAGATAGACATTATCCAACATGATGATAGAAGAGAAAAAGATTAAAAAAAAAAGAGCTTCATATACCATTTTGGTACAATAACAAAAAGTCTACTATATGGATGTAGTTTGAATTCCAGAAGAAAAAAAAAGAGCAAGTGGGGCAAAAAAAAAAAAAAAAAAAAAAAGTGAAGATGTACGTCCTAAGAAATGTCACAAATTTGGTAAAATATATGTATTTACATATTTAAGAAGATCATGAAGCAGAGTAGGATTTTTTAAATGCCTGGGTACGTCACAGTCAAATTTCCTAAACATAAAGTTAATGAGAAATTTCCAAAAGCAATCAGAAAAAAAAAAATGACAGTACATACAGGGAAACAACAATGAGAAAATTGCTGACTTCTCATAATATAAGACACTATGGAAATCAAAGACAGTTTCACAACATCTTTAATGTGTTAAGAGAAAAATAAATAAATGAACGAAGTACAAATCCAGAACTCTGCACCTAACAGTGAAGGCAAAATAAAGACATTTTTATATAAAAGAACATCAAAACTATTTGTCACCAAAAGACCTGCTGTATAAGAAAGATTAAAGGAATACAGGTAAAAATATACATCTTCAAGTAGATATGAAGAGTATGATATATATGAGTCATTGTTGTGTAGGGATTATAATGTATTTAGATGCAATACATATGAAAACTATAGCACAAATGACCTGAACAGTTGCAAGTTTTCTATATTTGATGGAAAGTAGAAAAATTAATTATAAGTAGACTTTAAAAATATAAGAATATATATTGTAATTATCAAAGCAACCAATGTAAAGAAGGTATAGCAAAGGAGCCAAAGACAAATTGAAATAAAATATAATTTTGATTTTTAAAATTAATATACACTTTTGAGTATAAAATATAGAAATTTCAGGAAAGAGTAAGAGAGAAACAAACTAGCAATATGGACAAAAAATAATACTATGGCGGAGCTATATCAAACTACATAAATTAACACATTAAATGTTAATGGATTGAACACTCTAGTAAAATTCAGAGATTGTTTTCTACCAAAAAAGAGATGCAATTTCAATAAAAAAGACACAGGGAGATTAAAAAAATGAATCAAGAAGATATAGCACGCAAACAATAAGCATAAGAACACCAGAGTAGCTAGATCAGTATCAGACAAACCAGACTTTCAGATAAAAACATTCCCAGAAAAAAGAGACATTCCATAGTGATAAAAGGGTCAGTGCATCAAGCAGATGTAAAATGATAAATGTGCTAATAAATCATAAGAGTTTTGGAATTTATAGAGCATAACTTGACTGACTCAATGGGAAAATTAAACAATTTCACAATCCCAGTTGGTGGTTTTAACACTCAAGAACAGCAAATAATAGAAAAATCAGAAGAAAGTTAATGAAGTTCCAGATGATTTGAACAAGTTAACCAACAACTTTGACCTAACAGATATTTTTAGAACACTAAGCCATGTAACTGTAGAATACATATTTCTTTCAAGAGCAAATGCTGCATTCATCAAGATAGACCATATACTGTGCTATAAAACAAGTCTTAATATACATAAAATGACTGAAATCATATCTGTTCATAACAGTGGTAGGCTAAACAATGGCCCCCAAAGATATCCAGGTCCTAATCCAAGGAACCTGTAAATGTTATATCAAAAAAGTGACTTTTCACGTGTAAGTAAATTAAGAATATTGAGATGAAGAGATTATGCTGGACCCACATACATCCTTACAGAAGGGAAGCAGTGGAAGACTTGACTATGGAAGTGGAAAAAGGCAATGTGACAGTGGAAGCAGGGAGAGAAAAGGTGATGTGATGCAAGGAAGAAGTCATGAGCCCAGAAATGCAGGTGGCTTCTAGAAACTAAAAAAAGACAAGGAAACAGATTCTCCCCCTTGGAGTCTCCACAAGAAACTAGCCTCAACAACCCCTTGACTTTAGCCCATAGGACATTCTTAGACATCTGGCCTCCAGAAATGTAAGAAAATAAATTTGTGCTGTTTTAACACATCAAGTTAATCAAAAGTTGTAACAGCAGTCATTGGAAACTAATTCAGTAATGGAATTATATTTGAAATTAATAATAATAAAATGCAGAGGAAAACACAGGGTATTGGGAAATCCAAGAGTGTAATTCTAAATAGTGCATGTGTTAAAAAATCACAAGGGAAATTTTAAAATATTTCAAACTGAATAATATGGAAATATAAAAACTTGTAATATTCAGCTAAAGAAGTGTTTCAAGGGAAAGTTGCAGCTTTAAATGCTTACGTAAACTCAAAGATCTAAGGTTTAACCTTAAGAAGCTAAAAGAAATAAGACAAAATTAAACCCAAGTTAGTAAAAGGAAAGAAATAATAAATGAGCAGAAATCAATCAAGTAGAAAACAGAAAAACAATCAAGAAAATTAACAAAGCCAAAAGTATGGTTACTGAAAAAGTTCAAAGTAATATATAAATACTTAGCTAGATTGATCAAGAAAAAAGGAGAAGAGCAAAAATGATCAGTATCAGAAATAAAAGAGGGCTTATCAATATAGACGCTACAGACATAAGGCAGATAATAACATAGCATGAATAATGTTATGCCAATAAAATAAACAGCATAGATAAAATGAACAAATCCACTGAAATATACAACTTACCACAATAAAAGTGACATAATATGAAACAGTACATCAGAATATTCCTTTATATACACAGGTATAGCATATTTCTTACATGTTGAAGGTTTATGGCAACCCTGTGTTGAGCAAATCTATCAGCACCATTTTTCCAACAACACTGTTTTTAATTAATGTTGTTTTAAATTTTTTAAATTTTTCTTTAGACATAATGCTATTTCACACTTAATAGACTACAATATAGTGTAAACATAACTTTCATATGCACTGGGAAGCCAAAAAATTTCACGTGGCTCACTTTATTGTGTTATTTGCTTTATTGTAGTGTCCTGGAATAAAACCTGCACTATCTTGGAGATATATAGATATATATATCCTTCCCACAAAGAAAACAAAAGGCATACATGGTTTCACTTGTGAATTCTATTGAATAAAATATTTGAGGAAGAAAAAATAGCCATCTTACACACAATATTTTAGAAAATAGGAGGAGTGTAAATTTTCCAATTCATGGTATAAAGCTATCATGGTCCTACTACAAAACTTGGCAAAAATACAAAAAAGTGTATCATAGGCGTGTCCCTTAGAACATAAACAAAAAAATACTTACCAAGATATAAGCAAACTGAAGTCAGAAATATAAAAAAGATATATTATCATGATAAAGTAGTGTGTATGCCAAGAATGCAAGATTAGTATAACATTAAAAAAATCTATCAATGTTATTCATCATTGCAAACAAATAAAGGAGAAGAAAAACCTATATGATTATTTCAATAGATGCATTAATTATGTTTGGAATAAATCAATACTCATTTGTAATGAAAATTATCAGCAAACTTATAAAGAGCATTTACAGAAAACCAACGGTTAGCATCATATATAAAGGTTAAATATTGAACGCTTCCCACAAAGACTGGGAAAAAGACAAGAATGTCTCCTCTTGTCACTTGTATCCAATATCATGCTGAAGGAACTAGCCATTGCAATAAAAAACAGAAAAGAAATAAAAGTTATTAAAATGTGAAAGAAAGAAGTAAAATTGTCTCTATTGGCACATGACATAATATTTTACATTAAAACCTATGGAATACGGAAAGTGCCTAAGCCTATTATGTGAATTAAGAAAGGTTGCAGAATACAAGAATACTATACAAAATTCAATTCTATTTATACATACTGGCAAGAAAAATTTCAAAATAAAAATTTAAAACAATTTGATTGATTGAATTCTAGTTAATGATATGCATGCTAAAGTACTTAATGGGAAGTATATTGATGTCTGCAATTTGCTTTGAAAGGCACCAAAAAGATTGATCAGTGAATGGATAAAGGGAAAAATAAATGGATAGATTTTTAACAAATGGAGAATAGTGGAATATTAATGGTAGAGTCTCAGTCATGGATATATGAATGAATGCTCACTGTAAATTCTTTCAACACTGTTGTGTATTTGAAAGTTTTCATAATAAAATTTTGGAAAAAACATTGCCATTGCCATCTTCTCTATAAATTCCCTTTTGCCAGTTTCCCCAAGAAGCCAATGATCTGATTTCTCCCACGATAGCTTGGCCCATCCTAGACATTTGTATAAATGAAATCAGACAAAATGTTTTTCATTGTGTCTGGTTTCCATTACTCAATATGTTGACTTTCATTGGTGGGTAATATTCCACTTTATAAATGTATCATAGTAGGTTTATCTATTACTTCATTTATGGTCATTTGTATTGTTCAAGTTTCTGACTTTTGTAATTAAAATTCTGTCAGGGTAATTACTCTCCAGGGTTTCTAATATGCAGGCAGAATGGAGAGTGACTGGACTATGTGGTTACTAAGATTCTTTTCCATTAGAAAACTTGGTGTTATGGATATCTAGGGGAAAAATTCAAGGGAAAATAATCAGTGCTACAGTTTCAGCCCTACTTCTGTGACACAGATGTCTCACAATCAATTAATACCTCTCTAACTGGTATACACTGTCTAATTAGAATTGATTAAATTAAGCCAAAAACAGGCTGAAATGTGTCAGATTTTAATAGATTCTTAAAACATAGTTGCTTAAAGTAAATGTGAAAAAAATTATGCCTTGTGTAATGCTGATCACATGAGCTTAACACTATAAATGTGTCTCAAATAATCATTACCTTGTCTGTATGAAATAGGAATGCAGTCCACACAAAACATAGGTAGACTTCTGGGCATTATAATTGAAAGAGTTGGTTAGAAACACTAATCTTTATTTTAATCTGTCAATTTCAATCAGTTCTTTTTTTTTTTTTTTAAAGATGTTGGGGGGTAGGAGTTTATTAATTTATTTATTTTATTTTTTTGCTGTGTTGGTTCTTCATTTCTGTGCGAGGGCTTTCTCTAGTTGTGGCAAGCGAGGGCCACTCTTCATCGCAGTGCGCGGGCCTCTCACTATCGCGGCCTCTCTTGTTGCAGAGAACAGGCTCCAGACGCGCAGGCTCAGTAGTTGTGGCTCATGGGCCTAGTTGCTCCGTGGCATGTGGGATCCTCCCAGACCAGGGCTCGAACCTGTGTCACCTGCATTAGCAGGCAGATTCTCAACCACTGCGCCACCAGGGAAGCCCTCTATTTTTTGAACAGAAGTAATAACAAGCAAAACAAAGGCCACTATCATGAATTTGAAAAAGCTAGTTAGGTACAACCACTACAACCAAATTAAAAAGAAGTCCTTATTGTTAGATATTCTGTTGATGAGTCTCTGAAATTATAATGACTGGTTTTTTAATCATAGTAGTAGAATGACTAACATTTGGAAGCACGATATAAATTTATCTCCATGAATGATTTATTTTTTTTTTTAATTACATAGAGGGCTTCTCTGGTGGTGCAGTGGTTGAGAGTCTGCCTGCCGATGCAGGGGACACGGGTTCGTGCCCCGGTCCGGGAAGATCCCACATGCCGCGGTGCGGCTAGGCCCCTGAGCCATGGCCGCTGGGCCTGCGCGTCCGGAGCCTGTGCTCCGCAACGGGAGAGGCCACAACAGTGAGAGGCCCGCGTAACGCAAAAAAAAAAAAAAAGAAAAGTGGATAAGAGATATAAGTAAGTAAATCACAGTACAGATCTTCCTTGATTTACCATGGGGTTAAGTCCTGATAAATTTATTGTAAGCTGAAAATACCATAAGTCGAAAATGCATTTACTGCACCTAACCTACCGAACATCATAGCTCAGCCTAGCCTATCTTAAACATGCTTAGAACACTTACATTAGCCTACAGGTGGGCAAAATCATCTAACACAAAGCCTGTTTTATAATAATGTGTTGAATATCCCATGTAATTTATTAAATGCTGTACTGAAAGTGAAAAACAGAATGGTTGTATGGGTACAGGATGGTTGTAAGTGTATCAGTTGTTTATCCTCACGCTCATGTGGCTGACTGGGAGCTGTGAATCACTGTTGCTACTTAGTATCATGAGAGAGTATTGTGCCACATATCACTAGCCCGGTAAAAGATTAAAATTCAAAATTCAAAGTACAGTTTGGACTGAATGCATATTGCTTTTGTATTTTTGTAAAGTCAAAAATTTGTTAAGCTGAACCATCATACAAGGACCATCTGTATGAGAAATGTGATTATCACATAAGAAAAAAAAATTGTAAATATGTATGGTGAAGTATGTTAACTAGACTTATTGTAATCATTTTACAATCTATACAAATATAAAATTGTTATGTTGTACACCTGAAACTAATATAATGCTACATGTCAACTGTACCTCAATAAAGAAAGAAATGTGACTATCAAATAAACAAAATGGGAAACATGCAGTCTCATTCACAATTGTTTTAAAAATAAAGAAAAATAATAATAACACTTAAATATTCATGACTCAGATTTGAAAAGATTTAAAACTCTTAGAATGCCCACTGCTGAAGAGACTCTGTGGAAGCCAGCATAAAAACATACTCTTGATGAGAATATGAACTAAAGCTGCCTTTCTGGAAGGCAACATGTGACTATATATCAAAATAAAATGTGTATATCATTGGAAAAAGTCAAAGCCTGCTACCTCGGTAGAATTCTTTGTATTTTGAGAACACTACATGTCAGCCATGCATATTTTCTTCTTCAGATTCATTGGGCATGACTTTATATGCATGGCTCAGATGATAATATTCAATTATTCAGACAAGAATTTGAAAATAATCTAAAATAGAGGCTCCAACTTGTGAACATGATGTTTAGCTTACCAATAATATCCCATGGCTTGATGAAAAAAGAAAGCATGAGTAGTGCTGAATAAAGAGACAAGCATGGTTCAAGAAAAGGCCATGGGCTCTTTTTATCCTTAGGCCAGTAGGATTTAATCAAGAGTTAACTATTTTTGCACATTAGTAAAGGCAGCCACCAGAGAATATTAGCTGTAAGATTTTTAGCAAAGGAAAAAAGATAAATGAAAATGTGCTATCACTGCTCCTAGCTTAAATAAGCTCTTTCAATTTGGAGGTCATACAATGATCAGTCCCCCATGATTTTCCTACTTATGACTCAAGGATAAATTGTTAGATGTTTTCTTTGATGGAAGCAGGATCCAAAGTAGATTAATTTTCACCAAGCTTCGAAGAGATGAAGTGGATGTATTTTGAGTCAATCTAAGTGAAATTCAACTGGTTTAGTAAATATAAAATAAGTAAGCTCAATTGGGCTAAACGAACTCTTACCACAGTAATCCTGACTTTGCAATTTGAACTAAAAATAACTAACCAACCACCAGTTTTCACTTTGTTTCCCATGAAAGAGCACTGCCCTAATACTGCTTCTAACTCATTTTGGATTTTACAAAAATCAGATTTTTCAAATGGCTGAACCATCCAGATTAGAGTTGTCAGTCTTCAGGTAAAATAGGGTCTTTGAAGAGTCAAAGATATACTGGAGTCACTAAAATGTATGCAGAGTGATGATGAAAACAAGAGGGTTCCCAGTTATATTAAGAAAATTTTTTAAACATAGAAAATATTAATAAGATTCACCTCTGAAAAGACATATATAATAAGAAACTCTCAAGAAATAGAAGGAATTAAAAATAATACAATAACCATAACAACATCTGTACTGCACTTCAAAGTTTACAACTTTTTTTTTTTTTTTTTTTTTTTTGCGGTACGCAGGCCTCTCACTGTTGTGGCCTCTCCCATTGCGGAGCACAGGCTCCGAACGCGCAGGCTCAGCGGCCATGGCTCACAGGCCCAGCCTTTCCGCGGCACGTGGGATCTTCCCGGACCGGGGCACGAACCCATGTCCCCTGCATCGGCAGGCAGACTCTCAACCACTGCACCACCAGGGAAGCCCTACAACATTTTTATTACATGATTTTTGCTCATCTGTACAGAAACCTTGTATAGTACATATTATTATACTTGTGTTATAGCTGAAATAACTGGAAGACTTAGGAGGTATCTTGCCCAAGGCAACAGATGTGCCTGGAGTGAACGAACCAAACCCAGGTATTCATTTTTCATTTATTCTGTTAGGTCCTGAGTTTTCACGGACCTCCTGGTACAATGAGGATCCTACTGCTTATTATGCAAAAAAGCTTTCATTCTATCTCTTGTAGAGATTCACAGTCTACAGTACAGCGTGATACTCTGGTATTTGATTGACTCAGGTTCTCTACTGAGAGTTTAGCTACTTGCTATCCTAGGAAAAGCTTCTCTATATTCTCATTACTTCCATCTTATCACCACTACTCCCCTCAGCTATTATACACTGTCCTGGCTAAGGATATTGCTATAACCTGGACCACTCTCCCGCCCCACCACATACATTGTTAAAACACTTAACTACTGACAACACAGATAAAGTGTGAGTTGCTCACATTCTCACAGACATTTTCATTTGGATTTATAGTCATTCTCAAAGGAGCCATACCCGAATCCAGGCAAATGCATCTATCTGTCTCACACTTGCCATTCCCCAGTTTATACAAGGTTCTATTTGCCTGTTGCTGCAGTTCCAGTTAGTTTTGCAATTAAATAATAAAGAACTTAATGTTTATTGAGTGCTGGCAAAGTACCAGGCATTATACTCTTCCAATGTTTAACTCATTCCATAAAACAGAATACTACAACATAGGCATTAGTATTGTCCCCATTTTACAGATGAGGGAACAGAGGCAAAAAGAGGCTGAATTTGTTGCCAAAAGACAACAGATAAAGCCCGGATTTCAATCCGGGCATTCTGACTTCCAAGTCTTGTAAACTTATAAACTCTACATAATACTCCACAGAGTGAGACTATCTGAATTTGACAAAAGTTATCAACAGTAAAGCTATTTCTTTAAGGGAAGAGTGGTCGCCTCTGCAACAATAATTAGAATTGTTAGACTAAGTTTTGAATTGAGACAGAGTGAAAAGGTTAGATCTGGCAAAAAAAAAATCAAAAAACTTAACTACGTGCCATTTGATTGTCCTTCCCTTCTGTTCAATTTAAAACAAAAACCAAACTCAGCAAGTCTATCTGTATTCATATGATTGCCTTATCCTTGCACTCATCATAAGGAGATTAGGAGTGACAGCAACGTTAGATCACCACTGGATGGCACCGTCCACCTCCCTGCTCTAACCTACACTCTTCTTATCACTGTCTTCACAGCCTTCAAAACTCAGCTCACGTATCATTGTCCCCAGGAGGCCTCACCTGAGCCCATGGGCCTGCCTAAGTACCTTTCCCATATGTAATTATGACCCCTCTATTTTAGCACTGGTTGTTCCACCTTGCTCTGAAATCTTCAATCTATGTCTCTCTGGCCTGAAACTGAGAGCTATTTGGAATATTTCTCTACTTGAGAATGTCACAGCACATAGTGCCTAGTACTTTTTAGGAACATAAAGAATTATGTGTGATGATGGATGCTAACTAGATTTTTTGTGGTGATCATTTCATAATATATAAAAATACTGAATCGTTATGTTGTACATCTGAACTAATATTATGTCTGTACCTCAAAAAATAAACAGAACATAAAAAAGAAAAAAACACTCAAACTTCTGAATTTATGTAATAGAGGATGAGGTAGTTGTACTTATTTGATATAATTCCTTTTGTGAAACCAGAAACATAAAAGCCCGCAACTAATAAATTTATAGTTGTAATTACAATGATAGCTTTTAATCATGGAAAAATTATGCATCCTCTACAATCCTCAATTTTCTCATCTGTAAAATGTGATAATTCATGGGATTTAAATGAGGATTGATTTGAGTTCCTTGTAGAATTGTGTAAACTTTAAATAAGCATTTAAATATTATTATTAAAACCTACGAGGTTATAAGTTGCTTTCCAAAATGGAGCAAGGAGTGCCTTTTCTGGCTATGTTTTGGCAATGTAACACTGGAAAAGATGGAGTAAATCACAACTTCTTCAATGTTCTCCTCTATTCACTCTGAAACCAAGCCAAAATAAGCCAGTAGAAATCATGTAGAACAGAAGTAGGAGAAGATGAAGAGGAAAAAATGACACAACGTCATCTGTTCTGTTAAAGTTAAGTGGGTTTTCCTGATTCTTCAATAAACAATTTATTCCCTTATTCAAGTTGGATATAGTGCTACAGTTTCATAATTTTAAGTTTCAGTTTGAACACTAAAAAAGTCTGATTTGTAATACTTCAGGTGAATCTGTCCCTTTCTGTGTCCATTAGCCACAAATTTTGCAATGACTTACAAAGACAAGATACTGCACAATCATTCTGATGTGCCTGCCACTGCAACAAACTGAACTACCAAAAGGGATCTCAAGTGTTCCCTGGAGACAGGTCTTTCCCATAAACAAAAGAAGCTACTTTATATAATGATTCATTGTGTTGAATTATGAGGAAGCCAGAGGTGAGTAGTCATATGAAATAATCAGTTTATCCATAAAATTGCCCTTAATTTAAAATTTAATAATTTTGTATCCCAAGTAAGATCAATTTTAGTCAAATCATTTATTACATAACAATTTTGAGTTTCATTAGTTTACAGCTATTTTTCTTCCCTTTTATCAAAATAAAATATAAAAAACATGGTATACATTTCTTAATGTTAACTTCTTTTGTCACAAACAATAAAGCTTTCCTCTACAGACCATCAGAAAAAAAGTACAATGTATCTTCCAATATCATTTTCAAATGAAATAAAGCTGAACTCAAAATAAGTAGGAGTTATGCCAGACATAGTGGAGACTGATCTGGATCCAGAGCTCTGGGTGAAGCAGAGAAGACCCCTGTGGCTACATATTTGGGAATGAGTCAGAAAAGTTCATTTTCCCACACGCAAAAGCAAAAACTGATTTGCAAACAATTGCATAGGGGTACTCTACAGGCAAAAAGTAAAAGAAATAACAGGTGTGAAGTTTTAGAAAAGAAAGATCTAAAGGGTCATGTAATAATTTTTTGCAGTAAGGAGATCTGGATCATTAAAATACCTAAAATAAAAAATTAAACTCTCAGGCATATGTGTTAGTTCACAAATATTGCCTAAAATCTATACCCACGTTCCATGACCTACAGTTTTCCTATGTACAAGTAAAAAGTAATGAACATTAAAAACACAATACTATTTACACTAGCATCCAAAAAATAAAATACTTAGGTATAAATCTAAGAAAATGAAAATTACAAAACTCTTGAGGAAAGAAGTCAAAGAAAAGTTAAATAAATGGAAAGATATTCCATGTTCATGTTTAGGCGTACTCAATGTTGTCAAGATGTCAGTCTTCCCAACTTGATCTATAGATTCAATGAAATCCCAGTCAAAATGCCAGCAAGTTATTTTATGAGTATCAGCAAAATGATTCTAAAGTTTATATGGAGAGTCAAAAGACCCAAAATAATCAACACAATATTGAAGGAGAAGAAAAAAAAAATAGAACTAACACAACTTGACTTCAAGACTTATTATAAAGATACAATAATTAAGAGTGAGGTATTGGCAAAAGAATAAACAAACAGATCAATAAAACAGAACAGAGCCCAGAAATAGACCCACATAAATACTCAACTGATCTCTGACAAAGAAGGAAAGGCAATACAATAAAGAAAATGGTGATGCAACACCTGGACATACACATGCAAAAAATTTAATCTATAAACAGATTTTACACCCTTCACAAAAATTAACTCAAAATGGAACTTTGACCAAAATGTAAGACTCAAAACTCTAATGCTCCTAGAAGATAACATAGGAGAAAATCTAGATGACCTTGGATTTGGTGATGACTTTTTAGGTATGACACCAAAGACATGATCGATGGAAGAAAGAACTAATAGGCTGGGACTTCATTAAAATTAAAAACTTCTGCTCTGTGAAGACACTGTCAGGAGAATAAAAACACAAGCTACAGAGTGGGAGAAAATATTTGCAAAAGACAAATCTGATCAAGGTCTGTTATTCAAAATATTTTTTAAAACTCTTACAACTCAACAATAATTAATCATCCAATTAAAAAATGGGCCAAAGACCTTAACTGACACTTCACAAAGAAAATATACTGATGGCAAATAATCATATGAAAAGATGTTCCTTGTCACATGTCATCAGGAAAATGCAAAGTTAAACAACGAGATACCACAACACACTTAGAAGGGTCAAAATCCAGAACACTGACAACACCAAATGCTGGTGAGGTTGGGGGACAACAGAAACTCTCACTGATTGCTGCTGGGAACACAAAGTGCTACAGTTGCTTTGGAAGGAAGTTTGGCTGTTTCAACAAAACAAAACATTCTCTTGCCATATAATCCAGTAATTGTGCTCCTTGGTATTTATCCAAAGGAGTTGAAAACTTATACCTACACAAAAATCTGTACATAGAAGTTTATAGCAGGTTTATTCTTTTTTTTTTTTTTTTTTTTTTTTTTTTTTGCCGTCTGCGGGCCTCTCACTGTTGTGGCCTCTCCCGTTGCGGAGCACAGGCTCTGGACATGCAGGCTCAGTGGCCATGGCTCACGGGCCCAGCCACTCCGTGGCATGTGGGATCTTCCCGGACCGGGGCACGAACCCGTGTCCCCTGCATCAGCAGGCGGACTCTCAACCACTGCACCACCAGGGAAGCCCGAGCAGCTTTATTCTTTATTACCAAAACTTGGAAGCAACCACAATGTCCTTCAGTAGGTGAATGGATAAATAAACTGTGGTACATCCAGATAATGGAATATTATTCAGCCCTAAAAAGAAATGAGCTATCAAGCCATGAAAAAACAGGGAGGAAATTTAAATGCATATTACTAAGTGAAAAAGCCAATATGGAAAGGCTACATCATGTATGATTTCAACTATACAGCATTCTAGAAAAGGCAAAACTATGGAGACACTAAAAAGATCAGAGATTTCCAGTGATTAGGGGTTAAGAAGGGATGCATAAGTGGAGCACAGAGGATTTTTGTTTTCACAGAATAGTGAAACTATTCTGCATGATATATAAATATGACATATATTATCATATATATATATAAAGTGGGGAAATTTGTTTGAGATTGGAAAATGATGACCAGTAATTTGTGGCTCAGTAATGAAAACAGCATTGAATCATATTAACCATGCATATATGGAATTAGAATAAATTGAGAAGTCATGATAGATTCACCATCTAAACATGTTTTCTTCTTCCGTGGTTACTTTAATAAGGCACTTAGTTTATTACTGCAGACTCAATTGTTTCAAAGCCCCAGTCATTGAGAGAAATAAATGATTATCCCCTTAGTAGCAAAAAAAAGCACAAGAATCATTTAATGAGTTTGGACTAGAAATTGTAAATTTTTTATATTCCCAAAGTTTAGTTTACCTAATTGCAATTGGTAATTTCTCTTAAATTTTATAATATAAATCAATCATTACACAGCAATCTAACATACAAAGTCCTGATATATCTTAAAATTTTTCCTCAATATTGACCGTATCTTCTTCTAAAACAATCTCCAGCAAGGAATCTGCACTATCTGAAATTATTTTTAATTGAACATGTTTCTTAAAAAAAAAAAAAGCAGCTATATTGGTACATACTTTGGAGACCATAATATATAAAATGAAAAAAATGCTTAAACAGACTTATGTAAAGTAACATAAAAACAGATTTTGAAAAGTTATGATTTTTTTTCCCTTAAAGTTTTGAAAGTCCTAATGGGATTGTTCTTAATCACACAAAAATGTCACATATGTATTATTTCTTACTTTGAATATCTGTTAAATTTTACCTAAAAACATGACACAATATAGGTTTTCTGTCTTTTG
Source organism: Hyperoodon ampullatus (assembly GCF_949752795.1). Lineage (NCBI taxonomy): Eukaryota > Metazoa > Chordata > Mammalia > Artiodactyla > Ziphiidae > Hyperoodon > Hyperoodon ampullatus. The sequence continues at coordinate 49,069,924 of NC_136925.1, read as the reverse complement.
GATTTTTTTTTGGTCATAAACAGGTTTTTTTGAGGTTTTAGTAAATACAATAATCATCAAAATGAACTTGTGAGGGATATTTGGTAAGAAAACCAAATTGGCAATTTTCATATTAATATGCCTGCACTATGGCTACAAGTCTACTGAAAGACACTGAATTTAAGTCAGAATATGCACCTTACCAATCTCCTGTCTTATTTACAAAATGACTTTATAACCACTTTCACTTACTCCTTAATTCAGAAAAGCAGACCACAACCGAACAGTTTAAGTGTTGCATAAATTGGCAACAGTGGAAATCATTTAATCCCAAATTATTATGGCAACATGCATTCCCAGGTAAATTACCTTATGCCAAATTCCACTCATTAATATTTTAGAAGTTCAAGAAGATATCTAGAATAGTACAGGGACAAACTCACAATAGTACCCTGCAACCTAGAAAGCAAGTTGTCAAAGACAAGACTACAACTACTGTAAATAAACTAAATGCAATATGCTAAAGAACAACTTCTATAGTTGACTGATACAGAATGTTATCAGCAATGTTGTTTCATTTGTATTATTACAGAAGGTTTCACAGAGATTAATGGGATATTGAATACCTATAATTCTGCCAAAAACAGACTATTATATAATGCTTATGTGCAAAAATAAACACGTACTTTAGACCCATGGAAATTTCTTAGTAACAGCAACTAATTTAGAATAAATGCCTACATTTATTGAATGAAAGAGGAAAGAGTTCTAAGGAAAAGGAAAAACAAAAAGAGTGCAAAGTGAGAAGAATAAGGAGGACGTCTCTAGCTATAATTTCCATGTTTTAACAACCTTTTTCATCTATAAAACACAGATCCACGACAACATGCCCAAGTAAATGATAAAAAAAAAAAGTATCATTCCTACCTTTCTTTTGTACTGGTTAAAAGGGAGCATCATGTAGGGATGGTTTTCTGTAATCCGTTACTCTTTTCTTCCTAGTTTTCTAATTCATGGAGATAAACCTGTAGAGAAACCAGCAAACAAAAATACATTATCCAAGTGTCCCCTTTAACTGAGAATCCCTTAGAGATTTTCTATTCTTCAACAGAGAATGTCCAAGAATATTTATATTCCGGCAAGTCACACACAGTATAGCCAATAAGTTTCCATGATTGTTATATTATTATTATGAAATTCACAGTAATTGAGATTTTTATAAAAGAGTGATCAACTAACAAATTATAGAGAAAATAAAAGGCATATATTAAACATACTTTTTATAACACACTCATTTAGAAAGAATAATTGTAAACTAAAAAGGATTTAAAGTCCCTCTTCATATAATATTAGGAAAGTATATTCTACAATTTAGTATAATTCAATTATTTTCATAAAAGGTATTTTGAATGTGTGTTATGACATGCTAGAGAATGTACAAAGAGCAGCTAAACAGACAAATCCCTTACAAGAGTGTACCTATTAGCATAAACACATATATGAAAATCATGTACAAATATCAAAGCTTTGCTTTAACATTAGTGAGTAGTTTGTGTAGTCAGAAAAAAGGAGTGCACTGTGAGTTACAAGTTCAGGCAAGGTGAAAGGCAACAAAGTTACTTTCCAGATCCAAGGAAATCTATAACACTTGAAGATTACTTTTTCACAAGATGAATAATTTGTTTGATTTTTGTAATTTCTCCAACACTTCAGAGGATTCATGGGTCCATATTCCCTCAAGGACATTCTGATTTAGACACTTCACGTTTTTTAGCTCTTTCACAGAAATACACATGCAGAGAAACTGCCTAAAACCCTGTTAGAATATACCCATTTTATTTCAATCCATAATGTCATCAAAAGGTTAATTTGAAGTGACTTCATTTTAATTGCTTTACATATTAGGGCAACCAATGTTTTGGAGAGTTTTTCTTAGACAACTAATTTATGAAAAATCTTAATTTAAAAATTATGTAAAAGGTAAAACTCAAATGTCTCAATTGTTTTTCTCTACTCCTTTTTATGATATCTAAACTTATTAAAATATTATTCACTTACAAAACTGTCAAACAGTACAAGGGTATATTAGGTAAAGCTTACATGTCCTGTTTTACCAGTCCTCAATACATTATTTTCTGTGTATCAGAGATAATATTTGAATAACCATCCAGGGCTTTTTTCTGTGCAGTTGCTGAGACTTTTATGCACACAGCCATATGGATATTTTTAAATAAAAATGAGATCATACTATAGATATTTTTTGTAAATTAAAAAATTTCCTCATGGAACAAAAATCATGAATATATTATTCTCACATTATCACAAATCTACCTCATTCTTTTTTAAAGGGGGCAGATGTACTAATATTTATCCAAATATTTCCTAGAGATGGATATATATGTTGCTTTTGAAAATTCCTCTTAAAATATGTTACCTGGATATTCTTATACAGAAGGAGCTGAGCACATGTACAAACATTTCTTTAGTTTGAGTATTTCTAAAAGGGTTGCTAAGCCAAGGTATGTGCATTTAAAATTTTTTTAGTTATTCATAAACAGACCTTAAAAGAACTTACTGTTTATATTTCTTTCAGAAATGTATGAAAATATACATTACCACTCATGTTCAATACTAGATATCGTCAATCCTTTAGTTTTTTCCAATATGAGATGTAAGAAATCGTATTCGTTGATGTGAAACATTTTGCCTTTAATGATTTTCAGTGAGTCCGAACATTTTATATAGGTTTCTATAAGCTATTTATATATAATGGATGATATTTTATTTAGCAAGTGTTTTTCATGTATTTATTCTCAACCTGTATTTTACACTGTACCTTTTATATTTCACTGTGCTGATCTGAAATTCTGCATTGCAAAACCCACCAATCTTTTGCTTTACAGTTAAAACTTAAGTAAAAATAGAAAGCCTACCTTGTCACTAATTATGAAACGATTTTCTTATATTCCAATCTAGTGTGTGCACATTTTTTCCACGTTTAAGGTATTTGAACATCTTCAACTTTTGGTATAGTATTATCCAGGGGGTTAACATTATTTTTTGACCCAAATAGATAGCTAGCTTTTCCAAAAGCATTTATTTAATAGTTTATATTTTGCCTTGTTATAATCCCTTTAAAATCTCAGTTTTCTTTAGCCTGTTTTGAATCCATCTTAATAATGTATTTATATTTCCTCCTTAATTGTACTCTTATTTTGCCTTAATTAACCAAGCTATAAAAATAAAATGTTTGTCTACAATTAAGTAACACTTGTAGTAAAGAAAAGACAAGCAGACACAACTACACAATCCATTGTTTTCAATTCAGTCCCTGTGATAAAATGTCCAGGAGTTTACACGGCCTAAAACTAGAATGTGCACTTACAGCCAATTATATAAATGCAAGACATTTAAAATAATATAAAATATGTTCAGTCAATATTGCTCTGTAGAACAACACTAAAAATAGCTGTTGATATCTTCCAAAAAGTCAGAGATAATATTTGTCACTACAGGTCTTTAAACAACAAATTTTTAAAGGAAATGGGGAAAGCAAGCCAGCAATCAATTCAATATGCTTGTGCATCCCCCTGCTATGCAGAGATATTCATCATTCAGCAGTGAATAAACTCCTCATTCTGCTTCTACCAGGGGGCATTATTGGGCCTGACAGTGAACATTAAAGGAAAAGCGAATTGCAGGCTAGAGAATTAACAAGAGGAAATGAGACAGAAGGAAAACATTGTTCTAATCATTCTTTGAGTCCTTATAATTATGAAGTTAAATCATTCCTTGAGGGTTATTATGGTGATAGCCGTATAATAGAGGAGGCTGACAGATTAGGATAAAATATGTTGTGTCTGGGCTTTTATAAAAGGTAAATTTTTTAAAAAGTAGCAAGAAAATGATTTCTTTTATAGAAAAACATCATTTTGACTTTAGTAATTTAACAGTTGTTTATTAAGAGAAAATTTAGAGGTAGAAGCCCTTTCCAAAGCAATTTTGAGGAGATGTGTAGGAAATAGGAACAAACTTATTGTTTTGGTAACTGTTAATGGAATTGGACCCTTGACGATGTATTCTCCAGAGGTTTATTACTATTATTTTTATTATTATTGAAATTAAATGCCTTTGGCATTGTCCTTAATATTTAGAGTGGTTTAATCTCATTTTCAAATCCTACAATCACAGTTCCTAAGACTCAGCAACTAGTTCAAAAAGAAACCAACTTAGTCTTAAAAATAAGTTTAAGATCTCATCCAAATTCTGCCATCATCCCACTCCTTAAACTCATTTGCATATATAAATAAATATTTGTCAACATTTATATTTTTTAAATAATGTGGAAGTGAAAGTCACATAACAAAAAATTAACCATTTTAGAGTGATTCGGTGGCATTTAGTACATTTATAATGTTGTACAACTACCATCTTTATCTAGTTCCAAAACATTTCATCATTCCAAAGTAAAATCCATTATCCATTAGCCCTCTTCCCCTTTTCCTGGGCAACCACAAATCTGTATTCTGTCTCTATGAACTTACCTATTTCTGGGTATTTCATATACACGGAATCATAAAATATGGGATCTTTTGTGTCAAGTTCTTTCATTTTGGAGGTTCTTGTATATTGTAGCTTATATCAGTACTTCATTGACTTTTATGGCAGAACAATATTCCATTGTGTGTGTGTGCGTGTGTGTGTATATATATATATATATATATATATATACCACAATTCACTCACCCATTCATTTGTTGATGGACATTGTGCTGTTTCCACCTCTTAGCTCTTGTAAATACTTCTGCTACAAATATATGTGCACATGTACTTGTTTGAATGACTGTTTTCAAAATTCTTTTTGGTATATACCTAGGAGTGAAATTGTAGGGTGATATGATAATTCTATGTTCAACATTTTGAGGAATCACCAAACTCTTTTACACAGAGGCTGAACCCTTCCCACCAGCAATATATGAAGATTCTAATTCTTCCACATTCTCACCAGCATTTGTTGTTTTTTATTCTTTGTTGTTGTTATTGCTCTTTGGTGTGTGTTTTTTTTAATACATACCCCAATTCTTAGTGGGTACGAAATGGTACCTGATTGGGGATTTGACTTGCATTTCTCTAATAACTAATGATGTAGACGATCTTTTCATGTGTTCATTGGCCATTTGTATGTCTTTGAAGAAATGTCTGTCTAACATTTGTATTCATAAGCCCCATGAAATGGAAAATAAAGTTTTAAAATTTAGTTTCTTTAGTTTCTTTGCTGTAATTCTTCAAATGGCCATTCTATTCCTTTATCCTAAGAGCAAAGAAAGGTTCCCACTGTTTTATTTTCCATGATCTTTTATTTCAATTCAGAAGATGTAGGCAAAATGCCTCAGGAACACATAATTTGGAAAGCTGGATAGGCCTCACATACTGAAAAAGCATTCAACTAAGTCTTTGGAGGCTAAACAGGAAATTGTGTGCACTAAAAATGGTTTTACCCTATATGCCCATGTGGTGAAATGGAGATGTAATGAAAGGAATTTAAGTCATAAGTGAATGGTAACAACAGCTGAGTGACAACAAATGTGGCATAAAATCTAGCAAATAGCCTTTTCTTTTCCCTAAATTTTTGTTGCCCTAAGGCATGTCTCACTTCACAGTCAGAGCAGAACACTGGAAAACCAAATCTTGGTTGAGGTCCACCCCCACATATTCCTAGAAACTTAATACTTACTAGATACATGAAGTTTCTTTCCATTAATGAAGTAAATACCTTAAACATATATTAAGTCACAACACAGGTCTAAAATGCCTATCAATATAACAAGGAGAAGCCCTTTCTTATGTCTCTTTTCCTCCAAAATTCTATTTCTATTATCTGAAAACATTCTGGCTTCCACGTTGACTTAATGACTCTTCTAAAGAAACAATCTTATTAGTTTTGAAAATAACCTTTAATTGACTTGTTATTTTTCCTTACTAAAAATGTAGTTACACTTACTAGCCTAGATAACACAGAAGCTTTTAGAATTTCAGTTCATCCATTTACTTATTCACTCAAAAATATTTTTAAATGTCTCATACGGGCTAGACACCATTCTAGCTTTGGATATTTGAAATGAATCCAACACAATCCTGTCCCTTAGGAAGCTCACAGTCTAGTCAAATAAACAAAACAAGAAAATGGAGAGTTATAATACAGTATGTTAAAAGTGCTAAGATCGTTATAAACTCAAGGTGCTGTAAGAGAAGAGGAAGAACAAGTATTCTGGGTAGAACTCATGAAACTTTTCTAGGAAAAGGGGACCTTGAACTAAATCTTACAGAAGAGGTAAAGCAGGGAAATGCAACAGAAATTCGCTTCATGAATACAATGCCTTTGCTGCCCAAGGATGTTTGATATGCTCTCTCTCATCAGCTACCACAATGCATTGACTTTTACTGCATACCCTGTCTTCAGCCTTGAGATTCCCACTGATGGCAGCCATAGCACCACATTTTCACCCAAAGCATACAGGGTGATAAAATCTATGGTCACAGTTGTTTTTATTCTTACCAAATTCAAACTCATTAATTGAGTGGAAGCTTTAAGAATACATAAACTGCCACCAAAGTAAACACACATGTTGAAAATATAGTATTTTGTCACTGCTAACATATTACTAATGGATGAAAAATTAAAACTATGGACCCTTAAAGCAGTTATATTTAAAATAAAACATATCATGCAGAGCAATTTCTTATGGATAAATTTCAAATTTATATAGCAAGTCAGTATTATTATTAAAAAGTTATTTGCTTCTAATATTAAAATTATTTGATTGAAATCAAAATTTTTGAGTATATAAAGTATATTTTTTCCAAGAAATTTAACATTGTCATTACTTTTACCTTGAATTTGGTCCCTATTGTGTCTGAAATCCTTTAGAGAGACCTTTGAGTTTTCTAAATGTTATTTTCTAGATATTAGTGGATCCTTGTTTAATCAATATGGGTGCTGTATCCACACAATTTTACTCTGCTGGGAAACATTTCTTTCTCTTAAGAGAATGACAGGAATTTATTTGCCTGCTTAAAAACCCACAATGCTAACATAAATGGATTCACACGAAATAATAGCATCTCTTTCACCCATCTATTGCAAAATCTAATTGTACTACTAACCATTAGTAGCCTTCAGAGTAAATAATAATTTGTTCTATATTATTATTTTCCTGAAAACATTAAGTAACTAATACCTATAGCCAAGCTTGGGGAGTTCATGTACGTTTGTGTTTTTTTACTTCAAATTAATGTCATAAATTTGTAACTTCTACTTGCCCTGCAGCAGGTTCAGTGATGATATTTGTCATTTATTCAGTGGGAAAATCTCCTAATCGCTGTCAAAGTACCCCATGTTGTAAATTAAGAGTCAGAACAGGTACCTTCTTTGAAAGGAAGATTAACCCCACCCAGAAAACTGAAGCAAACTCATAATGGTTTATAAGCTCATATGGTTTACTTTACATATCTCAAGCTGCCTAAGGCAACTATAAATGGCAAATCAAATACAAAAGTCTTGAGGTAAAAGATGAGTGAAAATAAAAGGTAATAGGACAAATAGGGAATATATGAATAACATATTTGTTTTTCTTGTCTTGTATAGAACCAAAAAGTAATCAATGGACTGGAGTAAATATGGTCTATAGATTGTATATGAGAAGCATTAAGCAGGAATATAGTGTTATTTTATAAAGGCTCATTTTTTACTCAGTGATACAGGGATAATGACAATATCCACCTAGAAGTGTTTTTTTGTTACCAATAATGATATGATGTGGATAAGCCACTTGTAAAAGGGTATGCCCATAGTAGATGAATAATTGATAATTATTTTTTATAAAAATCATTGATAAATAACTCTTAATGAAGTACTTAAACTATAATTTTCATTAAAATGTCTGTTAATTATAAAAGAGTTATTACAATGACTCATAGATTATCTGACCAGAGTTTAAAGACCTAGTATGAAATATGAATGGTTAAAATTCTTATTTATAGCCACAGATAAACTGTGAGAAAGAGCTGATAAAGTGAGCAGAAAAGAGGAAAGCGAATTTGTATAACCAAAAGGAAAAAGTAAGATGTTTACATTTCATGGGAAATAAAATCTTGGTCTTTTGGGGAAAAAATTAAGAAGATATTTGTATTCCTACTTTCGAAAAGATAAATATTATTTTAACAGTGGATGGCTACTGTTGATTTAGAAAGTCAACACAGTGAAGATGGGTGATATTTAAACGTCACTGCTCAATTGCCCTGGATAAAACATTACCAGGACTTTAGACATTTCTATTAGCAGTTCATGGGGAAAAAGTGGAAAAAGTATATGGCATGGGAGGAAAAAATCTCTCAGAGTAAAGTAAGGCTTGAAAAGTAGCAAGTATAATGTCTTAGAGCAAGAATAACCAATGATTTGCTAGGTATGACCAAGAAGGTAGAGCTCACTGTTCCCCCAAATTCCAGTCAAGGGCTACAGTATCTCTCAGGGAGAAGCAGGCCACCAGCATTTCACATTAGCCTGTATTTCACAGGCTGTATTCCAGAGAAGTGCTGCTGAGAAACTGAAGGTTCCTTTCCCTAACCCAGCACTCTCCTGTATGGTAGAGTTTCTGCCTCAGACACAGCAAACTAAGAATAAGGTCCTGATTGCCTTTGCCTAGGTCACTTGCAGGATGGAACATCCATGCTGGGAGAAGCAGCTGAGAAGACTATAAACTAATGCCTCTGCCTAGGCTCTGCTCATAAAACAAGAGTATCACTCCCAGAGATGTGGGCCAGTATCCCCGCCACCAACTCTGGGGTAGTAACTAAGAGATTTTGCCTAATGATAGAGGCAAATCATAAGACAAGAGAGATCCAAAGTTCTCTCCAAAGTAACTAACTTTATTTGGAACAGAGTGTTGGGAAGTGTATAGGATATTTTTTAAAACTATGTAAATTTTAGCAGTAAGCAATTAAGAGGAAGCTAGTAGATCCATTAAAAAATTAAGCTTATTTGTAGGTCAAATAGTTTACCAAAGACAACCAAGAAAAGAAAAAGAGATAACTAAGAGTTCTTCTAGGGTGAGAACAAACCACAAAGACCAGCCTCAAAAAATACTCCTGCAAAGGGGCAAATATAGGATATATATCCTATTGGTTCTGTTTCTCTGAGGAACCCTGACAAATGTAGAGGCTATCTATAAACCAAGGAAAGAGGCCTCAGAAGAAAAACAAAACACTGCCACCTTAACCTTGGACTACCAACTTTCAGAACTTTAAAAAATATATACTTTTGTTGTTTAAGCAACAAGTTTTTTGGTATTTTATTATGGCATCCCAGAAAAACTAATACAGGGGATTACCCAAAACCATCCTCAAGTTCAATAATTCACTAAAAAGACTCACAGAAGATAAATGCACAAATTATATAAATAGCTATATCAATGCAATGCTTTGTTTGCAATATATATGGATGTAATATGTGTTATAATAATGACACAAAAAGAAGGAAAAGGAAATAGAGTTATATAAGAATAATGTTTCTATATATTATCAGAATTAGTATTTCTGAACTAGATTCAATTAAGATGTATATGGTAAGCCCTAAAGCAACCAGTACTAATAATTAATCTAAAATATAGTGTAAAAATCCTTAAAGTATTAAAAATGTTATTCACCTAATGAAAGAGAAAGAGATAAAGGATGAATAGAGGAACATAAAAGAAATGAGTTACATAGAAAGCAAAATGTAATATGGCAGAGATAAAACCAAATCTATTGATAATAAAATTAAATGTTAATGGATTAAACAATCCAATCATAAGCAGAGACTGTCAGATTGAATATTAAAAAGATGAGATTCAACTACATGCCATTTACAAGACACAGGTCATTTTTCCAACTTTATTAAGGTACAATCAATGAATAAATATTGTATATATTTAAAGTGTACAATGTGATGTTTTGATATATATTGTGGAATATTATCACAATCCAGCTAATTTACATATCCAACTTCTCATAGTTACTTTTGTTTGTTTTTAATGAGAAAATTTGAGATGTACTCTCTTAGCAAATTTCAGTATAAAATACATTATTATTCAGTATAGTCACCATACCGTACATTAGACCTTCAGAACTTCTGCATCATATAACTGAAAATTTGTACCCATTAACCAACATCTCCACTTTTCCCCTAACCTTCAGGCTCTGGTAAACACCATTCTATTCTATGTTACTATGAGTTTGACATTTTAAGATTGCACATATAAGTGACATCATACTGTGATTGCCTTTCTGTGGCTTATTTCACTTGGCTTAATTCCTCTAGGTGTATTCATGTTGTAGTAAATGTCAGGATTTCCTTCTAAGGCTGAATAGTATTACATCGTGTGTGTGTGTGTGTGTGTGTGTGTGTGTGTGTGTGTGTGTGTGTGTGTGTGTGTGTGTGTGTGTGTGTGTGTGTGTGTGTGTGTGTGTGTGTGTGTGTGTGTGTGTGTGTATCACATTTTTTTTACTCATTCATTCATCAGTGAATACTTAGGCTGTTTCCTTATTTTGCATACTGTGAATAATGCTGCAATATACATGCAAGTGTAGATATCTCTTTGAGATAGTAATTTTATTTTGTTCAAATATTTACCCAGAAGTGGAATTGCTGGGTCACACGGTAGTTTCCCTTTATGTGGTTTCCTTTTACGTGGTGAGTCCCTTTTTCTCTCACTGCTTTCAAAATTCACTTTGTCTTTGACTTTTGACAGTTTGATTATAACGTGTCATGTAAAATCTTCTTTGGGTTGAATGAATTTGGGATCCTTTGAGTTTTGTGTACCTGGATGCCCATACCTCTCCCAGATTTGGAAAGTTTTCAGCCATTATTTAAATAAGCTTTCTGCCACTTCTTCTCTCTCTTCTCCTTCTGGAACTCCTATAATGTGTATATTATTATTTGTATGGTGTCCCATAAATTCCATAGGCTTTCTTCATTTCTTTACTTTCTTTTTTTCTTTTGTCTCCTCTGACTGGGTCATTTCAAATGACTTTTCTTTGCATTCACATATTCTATCTTCTGCTTGATCAACTCTGTTCTTGATGCTCTCTATTACATTTTTCATTTTATTCACTCTATCCTTCAGTTCCAGAATTTGTTTGGTTCTTTTTTTTTTTATTATTTCTATCTCTTTGTTAAACTTGTTTTGTACATGTGTTCTCTTCCTAATTTCACTGAGTTGTCTATCTGTAATTTCTTGTAACTCACTGAGGGTCTTTAAAACAATTATTTTGAATTCATTGTTAGGCAGTTTGTAGATTTCCATTTCTTTAGGGCCAGTTCCTAGATGATTATGGTGTTTCTTTGGTGTTACAATGTTTCATTGACTTTTCATATTTCTTGATGTCTTGCAGTGCTGTCTTCACATATAGAGAAGCAGTCACTTCCTTCAGTCTTTACTGACTGGCACAGGGAGAGAAACATCTTCATCAGTCCAGTCTGACTAGGGATTATGAGGCTCTCTCAGGTGTTTTCTATGAATGATCCCACCTACAAGATGGAACTCTTGCTCCCTCTTACAGGGTAGTTTTTAAGATTGTATGCCTTCTCTCAATTCCACAAAGCCAGACCAAGTGCTGAGAGCATCCCATTTATTTTCCTTAGGGCAGGACCCTGAAATGCTCAAGATTGTGTGTTTTCTCCCAATCCCACAAAATTGGGCCAGCTTTCTGCACATGCTCTCAAACTACCTGCAAAGGTTTACATGCACCATCCATAGGGGCTGGTACATGGCGGATTCAGCCACTGGGTTGCGGGTGAGGTGTGCAGAATGTCAGAGGTGCCCATGGGCCAACCTATGGGTTCTGAAGATGAGATGTCCCAAGAGGCTCATGGGTCTGATGGAGTCTGAAAAGTGATTTGTGGGATACATGGACCTTTGATGAGTTCCAATCCTTGGCTGCTGTGCTCCCTGCCTTTCCAAACCCCTCAGCCCTGATGATAACCTCAGTATTCTGAGTGTGGTTAGAAAGAAGTAGCCCTCTTGGGCAGCATCCTACACAGATAGGGAAGCCAGACACTCACTCTGCTCTCATTTTTCCAATGGGAGAAACTGCAGAGTAAGTGCGGGAGGTCTCTCTTCATATTGAGCTGCGCCACCTTAGGGGAGGAGTGACACTACTTAAGTGAAACTGTTTTTCTTACCCTCTTCAATTCATCTATTTATGGATTTTTCGCTCTCACAGTGTACTGAACTTTTCTGCTAAGACTCCTGGATTCCTACAAAAGTATTCTCATTTGTGGTTAATGGTCAAAATCAATGTTCTATTATGTTCGATTATGCCAGGTGAGGAGCTAAAGGGAATCCATCTAACTCGTGAAGCAAAACTAGAGCCAGGTTTCCTTTGGGAGTAAATGGATACATGCCGTTATGAAGAGATTTGCATTGCATTGTTTACTTTGGGCACATTTTTAAAATTTTATGCATTTTTTTTCTAAAAGCAATAATTTCTATATCTTTAACAATAAAAAGCACTGCTACCACCTTATGTTTAGATAAAGAGATTTTCGCCTAAGAGTAAGGTGAAACATCAGTTTGTTCACTAATTAAGTAGAGAGCACTTAGTATACATTATTAATCTGCTTCTCTCCAACATCTTAACAACTAATTCCCTTAGACACTCAAGTAACTGTATCCATTTCTCCTGACAGTTATAAAATCACAGCTTAAACTCTTCTTAGATTAATTTGGAAACTTTGAGCCTGAGTTGAAAAATGAAACCTAACTTGTTATAAGGTTAATATCATCTTTGCTGAGATGGATTTTGTGCCTGCTTTAGAAGCATTACACCTTTTCAAAAATATAAATGATTTTAATAAATGAACAATAAAATGGAAATGTTCATGTTTCATACTAATTATTTTCTCTTTACAGCATTTTCATTTTTAGTTTAATTTTTATTTTATATTATAGTTGATGTTGTGTTAGTTTCAGATGTACAGCAAAGTGGCTGTTATACATATACATATATTCATTCTTTTTCAGATTCCTTGCTCATATAGGTTATTACAGAGTATTGAGTAGAGTTCCCTGTGCTCTACAGTAGGTCCTTGTTGATTATCTGTTTTTAATATAGTAATGTGTATATGTTAATCCCAAACTCCTAATTTATCTTTCCCCCCACCTTTCCCCTTTGGTAACCATAAATTTGTCTTCAAAGTCTGTGAGTCTGGTTCTGTTTTGTAAAGTTTATTTCTATCATTTTTTAAGATTCCACATGTAACTGATATCATATGATATTTCTCTTTCTGTCTGACTTACTTCAATTAGTATGATGATCTCTAGGTCCATCCATGTTGTGGCAAATGGCTTCCTTTTTTTACAGTATTTTCTAACAGTTTATTTCAATTATTTGCATACTTTTTTTAACATCTTTATTGGAGTATAATTGCTTCACAATGGTGTGTTAGTTTCTGCTTTATAACAAAGTGTATCAGCTATACATATACATATGTCCCCATATCTCCTCACTCTTGCATCTCCCTCCCACCCTCCCTGTCCCACCCCTTTAGGTGGACCCAAAGCACCGAGCTGATCTCCCTGTGCTACGCAGCTGCTTCCCACTAGCTATCTATTTTACATTTGATAGTATATATAAGTCCATGCCACTCTCTCACTTCGTCTCAGCTTAGCCTTCCCCCTGCCCGTGTCCTCAAGTCCATTCTCTACATCTGCATCTTTATTCCTGTCCTGACCCTAGGTTCTTCAGAACCTTTCTTTTTTTTACATTTCATATATATGTGCTCGCTTACAGTATTTGTTTTTCTCTTTCTGACTTACTTCACTCTGTATGACAGACTCTAGGTCCATCCACCTCACTACAAATAACTCAATTTCACTTGTTTTATGGCTGAGCAATATTCCATTGTATATATGTGCCACATCTTCTTTATCCATTCATTTGCCAATGGACACTTAGGTTGCTTCCATGTCCCGGCTATTGTAAACAGAGCTGCAATGAACATTGTGGTACATGACTCTTTAGAATTATGGTTTTGTCCGGATATATGCCCAGTAGCAGGATTGCTGGGTAGAATGGTAGTTCTATTTTTAGTTTTTTAAAGAACCGCCATACTGTTCTCCACAGTGGCTGTATCAATTTACATTCCCACCCACAGTGCAAGAGGGTTCCCTTTACTCCACACCCTCTCCAGCATTTGTTTGTACATTTTTTGATGATGGCCATTCTGACCGTTGTGAGATGATATCTCATTGTAGTTTTGATTTGCATTTCTCTAATGATTAGTGATATTGAGCGTCCTTTCATGTGTTTGTAGGCAATCTGTATATCTTCTTTGGAGAAATGCCTATGTAGGTCTTCTGCCAATTTTTGGATTGGGTTGTTTGTTTTTTGATATTGAGCTACATGAGCTGCTTGTAAATTGTGGAGATTAATCCTTTGTCAGTTGCTTCATTTGCAAATATTTTCTCCCAATCTGAGGGTTGTCTTTTAGTTTTGTTTATGGTTTCCTTGCTGTGCTCCACATCTTACTCTTCTGCCATCTTGAAGGTCTCTTCCCAATTATCTGCATTCTGCTTTGATTCAACATTGCAATTTTAAAAATTCATTTTTCAAATGATTATAGGAGATCACACTGTTCATTATTTTTAATCATGCTTCCTCTATCCCTAGATATGTAGTGATTTTTTACTTTTCTAAAGTTCATGAAATAAAGATTTTTTTAATCAATATATAATTAATGCCTAATGGTAACAATTCTGAAAGGTACATAGGCCTTGAGTTTTGTAAATATTGGGTCACCAGTCTCTTGACCAACAAAGAGAGGGAGCCCACACTGGCTATATGCACAGCAAATATGCCCAAATGTATAAAGAAAGTAATATTATTCTCCCAATGGTATTTCAGTAGGTCTGGTTGTGCACTAGGGTGCAAGGGAAGTAGCAGTGTGTTGCTTTACTAGATAGGCAACATCACTGTAACCATTTTCTAGGTACCATCATGCCTCCTCTAACATGGGCTAAATGCTTTACACAACATCTATGAGACAGGTATCATTTTTATTCCCATTCTCTTCTGAAAAAACTCCCAAGGTCATATATAGCCAAGGTGTTTGACAGAGCCAATATTTATTTAGTTATTCATTTAGTTATTTTTAAGTTATTCATTTATTTTTGGCTGTGTTGGGTCTTTGTTGCTACGTGAGGGCTTTCTCTAGTTGCAGTGAGCAGGGGCTACTCTTCATTGTGGTGCGTAGGCTTCTTATTGCAGTGGCTTCTCTTGTTGCAGAGCAAGGGCTCTAGGCGCACGGGCTCCAGTCGTTGTGACACACAGGCTCAGCAGTTGTGGTTCGTGGGCTCTAGAGCACAGGCTCAGTAGTGGTGGTACGCGGGCTTAGTTGCTCCACGGCATGTGGGATCTTCCAGAACCAGGGCTCGAACCCATGTCCCCTGCATTGGCAGGCGGATTCTTAACCACTGCACCACCAGGGAAGTCCAGAGCCAATATTTAAACCCTCAACTGTCTGACCTCAGAGGATATGCTCTTAAACACTGTCCTAGGTAGCCTCCTAGCAAAGTATAGGGTTAAAGAAGGTACTCAGGAATATTCTAGGTCAGTATACTCTGATTTGGAATAGTTCTCTAAACATCCTAATTTATAAAAATACTTAAGGCAAAAAGAGGTGAATGGACATTTTTCCAGTCAGCAGCACAATGGCAAGCAGGTCTGCACCACAGTTCTTTTAAGGTCAAAACTATTTAGACGAGACCACAGTTCTCACTGATTATAAACACAACTGCAGATTCAAAAAAAAAAAATCTATACTGTGCTGTTTTGGTGTATTAGGTATGTGTTCACTATGGTGAGGAATCCAAATTCATAGAATTTGTTTCCTCATCAATGACCTTTGGCCTACCTATATCTTCAGCCATGAGCAAACAGCTGCATATGAATTTTTATCAGATAATGTGTTCATACCCGTAAGACATTTCCCCAGCACTTTTATTGACATATCTTGGCTTAATCCACATATTTGCTCAGGAAAAATAATGTGTTCAAATCTGTAAAATAGAATTGTCTAGAAAATAATATTATTTGTAAGCATAACCTGACAGCTCCACATTCACATCCCATTAAGGTGTGCATGGTGCAATATATTTTAAGATAGCCTTCAGGTTTATCTTTACGTTTACAAAATAAATGAAAATTCTGGGAGTTTACTAGTGCATGAAAGCTATGAATGTGTAATATTTCTGTTTCTGGGGAATTTTCTCACCAGCCATATTGGTTAGTGGGTCTATATCTCTTTCATTTGCTGTACTGAGTAAACCACTCCCCAAGACAGTTGACTGCTGAATTAAAGTCTGAGGAGGTAAAGAAATAAATTTGTGCAGCATTTGTTCGACAGTAGTGTACTGTAAGACATTATGAGTTAAAGTAATGTTGTAGAATGCTAGCAACAAAGAATTTAGAGCAGACTCACAGGGAACTCATAATCATAAAGTCATCCTTAGACAAGAATAATAAAAACACAGTTGCTGTAAACAGACTGAGTCCTCAGTAACACAGGATAAATCACATGGTGAAAAATGGAAAAAGCACACTACAGATACCATATGAGCAAGGTAGAGAGAAATTATCAAACAATGAGTTAACAGAAATGTCACAACACTGGAGCCAGTGTTCATTATAACTTCTCTCAATGCCGTTCATTTCCCTTAAAGATCAAAAAAAACTTCAAGAATGATAAAACACCAGTTTCATTTCCTTCTATTTTTTTTTTTTTTTTTTTTTTGCGTATGTGGGCCTCTCACTGTTGTGGCCTCTCCCGTTGCGGAACACAGGCTCTGGACGCGCAGGCTCAGCGGCCATGGCTCACTGGCCTAGCCGCTCCGCAGCATGTGGGATCTTCCCGGACTGGGGCACGAACCCGTGTCCCCTGCATCGGCAGGCGGACTCTCAACCACTGCGCCACCAGGGAAGCCCCATTTCCTTCTATTTTTAATTTTTTCTGTAAAAGTTTTACCTGAGATCTGACTTGAAAGCTGAAATAGCAGCCCATAGTTTGGAAAGGAAAGTGAATATATTTTCTCCTAAGCTGATGATAAGACTCACTATTCTTTTTTTTCTTTAATTGAGGTATAAATCACATACATTATATTAGTTTCAGGTGTATAACACAATGATTCAATATTTGTATATGACACACTATTCTTAAAAATAATTTTATTGTTGTTAGGAAAGGGAAAGAAGCATCAATATAAGAATAAATAGGTTCATAGAAATTGAGGAATTATCATGAGAAATAAATTCTGTAGTAATTCAAAGACAGAATTCTCACTCTTAGGCCCCACGGAAGGTAGAAAATGGAATGCTGGGACATTGACTTTGTTTAGAAACCACGGATGACCTTCCCTAGCTAATGCATAAAATCAGATGTCTCTGGCTTTGTCAAACTACTGCGTGTTTCTTATTTTAAGGAATCCCCATTTGTTTGCCACTTTTTATGAGTGTCCTGTATTATGAATAACAACTAATAAACCACATGCCCAATAATGAGAAAGTCTAGGAAAATTAGATCTGAGGTCAAGAGCCTTTTTCAGAGGCAAAAGTGATCAATTTGAACCACCAAGGATTTGGCTAAAAGTTGAAGAAATTAATTCAAGTTTCCATTTTATAATTAAATAAATGTAATCTTTGACTTGGGAAATTATTTCATTTTGAGAAAATTTGATTAAATCTGTGTATGATTCTTTTGACCTGGGTTAAACTGCCAAGAGACCACCAAAAAAGCATATAGACCCAATGAAACTGCTAGGAAAGGTAAAATAGACAGTCAGTTGCCAAGATCCACTGCTACCAGCTCTGGACCATTTGGTAGATTCCATCCAATTAACCAATTTTAAGTCTCATGTGTATTATCAGATCCCACATCTGTCTATGAATTAGTTATGTATAAACTAAGCTACAATAAAAGAGACACCAAAATATGGCAGCTCAACCAAGAAAGGTTTTTGGGTTTTATTTTTTTCAATCACATAAAATAACCAGAGGAAGTGAGGAGTCCAGGGCAGGTAGGCAAGTCTGCTACACAAGAACACCCAGGGACTCGGGTTAGCATAAAGCCCCTGTCATCCTTATTAGGTGCCTTTCTGTTTTTTCTCTCTAGGCCTAATGTCACTGACTGATCCAATCTTTATCATTTTGAGAAGGGCAAAAGAGGGAACTGAAGGAAAACCAGCATTCATTGGCTTGACAATAGTACAAATCACTTCTACTAGCATTCCATAGTCAAAGGGCCATACCTAGCTGCAAAGGAAGCTGGAAAATTAAATGTCAAGATACGGAACTCTAAAACTGCCTGTGTGTATATGTGTGTATGTGTATATCTGAGTGTTTGAAGAAGTCTGTTGCTCTAAAGGGAAAAAGATGGAAGTAGTACAGGAAAATAATGAGCTGTCTCTGTCACATATTATTTTCTGACTATGGAAGTGGAATGTTAAAATTTGAAGCTAATTTAGTCATGTCTTAGAAGAAGACCTCATATAAAATTTTCCAACAGATTCCAGTCTGTATATATTCTAGGGATAAAGATAGTAAGGTAGACTTAACCCAGATAAACTAGATGTGGTGATACTTTGTTTCCATTATTAAGTGGCTGTGGTACTACAGTTAATAAAGTCTCTATCTTTTCATCAGAATTAGAGGCAGAAGAGTCACTTTCACAGAAAATTTCCCTATGCCAGTTGAGATAAGAAAACTAAGTACTACAGTATTTATTAATATAATAATTAATCATACAAAATGGCAGTAAAAATAAATCAAGAACCATATTTTTGTACCTCTATGATTTTATTTCATGTTCTAAATGATGCTATGATTTTTTGCCAATTTTTGCCAGATTATTTTTTGGTCAACTTATTGTGTCGTTTATTATTTCAGCTCTTTGTCAAAGTCACAAAGTTAGTAAAGATCGCTTAATGCTGAAGTATTTCTCTATTTTAGATTTGAAAATCACACAACAGTTTGATCTTACTGAATCCTTGAGGATAACTTGATGGCATATAGTCCCGTTTCCCTGCCCCCATAAGAAGATTATTTCTCAGCATTCATTTTCATGTGACTTATGGTATATTCCTGTGGTTTAAGTATACTTTCCCACTGATTTACATTGGTTTAATAGGTCATGGAATGCTGAGATATTTGGTGAAACATTATTCTAGGTGTGAGTGTGATGGTGTTTGGAGACGAGACTAACATTTGTATCAGTAGGCTGACTAAAGTGCATTGCCATTCCTAACGTGTATGGCCCCATACAATCTGCTAAAGATCTGAATAGAATGAAGAGACTCCACGTCCCCCAAGTAAAAACGAATTTCCTCCTGCCTGACTGCATTTGGACTTGAACTGAAACATCAGTTTTTGCATGTCTTGAGCCTGCAGGCCTTCAGCTCTCCTGAGTCTCCAGCTTGCTGACTGTAGATCTTGTATGTCACCCTCCATGATCACACAAGCCAATTCCTTATAATAAATCTTCAGATTGGTTCTGTTTCACTGGAGAACTCTAATACACCATGTATCTGATATGTGAAATAAGCTAAAAAGTAACTTTAAATGTATTAATCCATTGAAATATGGGTGTCGTTTGTTATACAGCAACACCAATTAGCAAAGGTTGATTTCTAAGAGTTCTTTATATGTTCCAGATACAAGACCTTTGTCCAAAAAATGTATTGCAAATATTTTCTGACAGATTGGAGCTAAGTTAGCTTTTGAAGAAGTTTTTCATTTTTATGAAATCCAATTTATCATTTTTTTTTCTTTTACAGTTAGTGTTTTTATGTCTGTCTAGGACATTTTTCATAGCCATTAATGTTTAATGTTTTTATAAATATGTTTGCATTGTCTACTGTCTTGCCAATTGTTTTCTATTTGTCCCATCTGTTTTCTGCTGTTATTTTTGTTCTTTTCTCTTCTTTTACAACTTTTTTGTAGGTTATCTACCTTAAGATTCCATTTTTCTCTACTATTGGCTTGTTAGCTATACATCTTTTATTTTTTAAATGGTTGCTCTGCTCTAGGGTTTACAATTTGCCTCTTTAACTATCACAGTCAACTTTAAAATAATATGTTAATTCACAGAGACTATGAGACCCTTACAAGAGTAAATTTCCATTTCTCCTCTTGCATCCTTTTTTTTTTTTAAACATCTTTATTGGAGTATAATTGCTTTACAATGCTGTGTTAGTTTCTGCTTTATAACAAAGTGAATCAGTTATACGTATACATATGTTCCCATATCTCTTCCCTCTTGCATCTCCCTCTCTCCCACCCTCCTTACCCCACCCCTCTAGGTGGTCACAAAGCACGGAGCTGATCTCCCTGTGCTATTGCATCCTTTTTGATAGTGCTGACATATATTTAACTTCCATATATAAGTCCAAATTACTTTATTCATTTTTTAAACAGTCTATATGTTATTCTTTAACAGACTTTTTTTTTTTTACAGAAGTTTTAGCAAAACTGAGCAGAATGTACAGAGAATTCTCACATATCCTCTGTCTCCTGACACACACAACCTCCACACATCAACATCCTGCACGAGAGTGGCACATTTGTTACAAATGATGTATCTACACGGACACATTATTATCACCCAATGTCCACAGTTTACATTAGGGTTCACTCCTGGTTTTCTACAATCATGGATTTGAAACATGTATAATGACATGTATCCACCACTGTAGTACCATGAAGAACAATTTCACTGCCCCCCAAATTCTCTGTGCTCTACCTATTCATCCCTCTATCACTCCAAACCACTAACAACCAGTCATCTTTTTACTGCCTCCATAGTGTCACCTATCCCAGAATGCCATACAGCTAGAATCACACAGTACATAGTCTTTTCAGATTGGCTTCTTTTACTTAGTAAATATGCATTTAAGGTTCCTCCATGTCTTTTCATGGCTTGTTAGCTTATTTCTTTTCAGTATTGAATATTATTCTATTGTCCAGATTTACCAGTATTTATCCATTCACCAATGAAGTTACTTCCAAGTGTTGACAATTATGAATCTTGGTTGCTTCAGAATTTAGGCCATTATGAACAAAGCTGATATAAACATCCATGTGCAGGTTTCTGTTTGGACATAAGATTTCAGCTAATTGGGGAAAATATCAAGGAGTATGATTGCTGGATCATGTGGCAAGAGTATTTTTAGTTTTATAAGAAAGAGCTAAACTGTTCTCCAAAGTGGCTGTACCATCTTGCATTCCTATCAGCAATGAATTAGAGTTCCTGTTGCTTCACATCCTTTCCAGCATTTGGTATTGTCAGTGTTTTGGATTTTTGCCATTCCAATAGATTTGCAATGGCATCACACTGTTGTTTTAACATATGAGTTGAGCATATTTTCATATGCTTATTTGTCGTCCATATATCTTCTTTAGTAAGGTGTCTACTAAGGTCTTTGGCCTGTTTTTTAATTGGGTTGTTCATCTGCCTATTGTTCAACTTTAAGAGTTCTTTGTATATTTTGAACAACAGTCTTTTATCAGATATGTGTTTTACAAATATTTTCTCCTCGTTTGTGGCTTGTCTTCTCATTCCCTTGACAGCTTCTTTCACAGAGCAGAAGTTTTTAATTTTAGTGAATTCCATATACTCAGTTATTTCTTTCATAGATCATGCCTTCAATCTAAAAAGTCACAGTCAAACCCCAGGTCATCTAGATTGTCTTCTATATGTTATTTTCTAGGAGTTTTATAGTTTTGCATTTTATATCTAGGACTGTGATCCATTTTGAGTTAATTTCTGTTAAGGGTATAAGCACTGTGTCTAGATCCATTTGTTTTTTGTTTTCCTTTTTGCACGTGGATACGTGAATTATATTTTTAGTCAGCTTTATTGAGGTATAATTTACATATAATAAAAACCAATGATTCAATGTATCATTTTAATGATTCTTAACATATAAATGGTTTCTTAAATGCTGTAACACATCCCCAAATTTCTGTGCCTACCTGCAAGAATCCCTTCCCCTTAACTCTGGACCCTGGCAAAAACTGATCCACTTTCTGTAATGATAGTTTTGCTATTTTAGAATTTCATGTAAATGGAATAATGCAGCATAGAATCTATGCTGAATGGCTTCTCTTACTTAGCATGAAGTTTTTGAGATTCATCTATGTTGCTACATGTATCAATAATTTATTCCTTCTGATTATTGAGTAATAATCTATTATGTGGTAAATATTTTTTTAATTTTTCAGTTGACATATATTTCAGCTGTTTTCAGATTTTTATATTATGGATCAATCTACTATACAAAATTATGTACTAGTCTTTGGGTGGATATGTTTTCCTTTTCCTTGGATAAATAAGCAAGAATGTAATAACCATATCATATAATGAGTACATGGTTAATTTTATAGGAAACTGCTGATTTATTTTCTGAAGTGGCTACACCACTCCACATTTCCACCAGAAATATATAATGAGATTTCCACTTGCTCTACCAGCTCAATAATACCTGTTCATAGCCATCCTTTAAACTGTGGCTACTCTAGTGATTATGTACAGTATTTCATTGTCATTTAATTGACATCCTCAGTAAATAATGGTGCTAAGCATATTTTTATTTGTCATTTTCTATTTTAATTTGTTGATGAGGTGAATTACATTAATTAAAATTTTGAATGTTAAACCAACATTACATTTTGGGGATAAACTTTACTTGGTCATGATGCATTATCTTTTTTTGTATATTTTTGGTTTTGACATGCTAGTATTTTAATAAGGATTACTGCATCTCTGTTTATGATGAAAATCTGTTATATCAATAGCATTCTTAGCTTGTAATATCTTTGTCTGCTTTAACTTTTGCTCCTTGCTACTTTGTTACCTAAATATAGAGTACTGTATCTTAATTCAGCCTAATATCTATCATGCAATCATACTCAAAATGCACCAGGTAGATAAATGTCATACCCTTTTTTTCCCCCAGGATCCCATCCAAAATACCACATTACATTTAGTCATCATACCTTCTTGACTGTGACAGTTTCTCTGATTTTACTTTATTTTTGATGACCTTGATAGTTTTAAGGATTACTAGTTAGGTATTTTGTAAAAAACAAAACAAAACAAAACAAAATCCCTCAATAGGTATTTTTCTGATATTTTACACATGATTCACCTGGGGTTATTTATGGGTTTTGTGAGAAAGACCACAGAAGTAAAGTACCATTTTTCTCCCATATCAAGGGTACACACTATCAACATGACTTAACCTTGCTAGTATTGACCTTAATCACTTGGCTGATGCACGGTTTGTCAGATTTATCCACTGTAAAGTTATTTCTTTTTTTTTTTTTTTTCTTCTCCCTTTCCATACTGAACTCTTTGGAAGGAATTCACTTTGTGCACCCAAAACTTAAGAAATGAGGAGTTATGCTCCATCTTCTTGAGGTGAAGTAACTACATAAATTATTTTGAATTCTTCTACAAGGGAGATATCACATTTATTTACTTAACTTGTTCAGTCATTTATTTGTATCAATATGAACTCATGGATATTTATTTTATATTGTGGATTATAACCTTATTTTATTTATTCATTGCTCTAATTGTTCCAGCTTTGGCCACTGGAACCGCTTTTGGTTGGTCTGAGTATCCGTTTATTATAACCACATAGTTGTTGAATTTTTGTTTTTACCACTTTCTTACCTTTTGACACTATAAAGTCCTCTAGGCTCATTGTATATTTCCTGCCTCAGTCCTAGATTAGTCATTTCACCAAAGAGCCTTATGCTTGTATTTAAATGTAGCATTCATTTATTTATAGAGCTGGGTGGACCTTGATCTTTTCAATAAAAACCAATAATAATGTATATAAACTATACAGTATCACTTTTTATTATCTAATTTCAAGCATAATAAATTAAAAAGTATTTCTAACATAACTTTCCAAAATTCTTCTTCTTTTAAAGTTCATATTTATGCACTAGTGCCTTGATGAACTAAAGGCAGTTAAGACTTCATTTATAAAATGAAGACCACCTGTGAAAATTCAGGTAATTCAGGATTCCAAACACCTACATTGTTACTTAATACTTCCCATTCCCTATTTATTAAAGTTTATGGCTCTACCCATTAATTTTATTAAAAAGAAAGCAAATTCTTTACACATGCTATTGTTATAGCTTTTCAGAAGTATAATTTAAATAAATTTATAGGTTTATCGGATCATTTACATAACACGTTATGACATAATGTGTATCATTTTTGAAATTTAAAATTCCATACTATGTTCTCCTCATACCAACAGAAAATCATGATGTACAAGTTGAAAGATTAAACATGAAAACAGTGCATTTCAAAGTGAATATTTCTAGAGAAAAGTTGTCCATGTAATATTCCATAAGTGCAGTCCCTCAAACAGTCACTACACTGTCCAAATATATTTGACTTTCAGATTTTATTTTCTAGTAGTCTCATCAGCATATTGGTCATTACTAAGACATGCCATTCTTTGAGCTCTTTTGTCAACAAAGCCAGTAAAAGAATCTAAGTAAATATGTCAAATTAAAGCTAAGTACCTGAAATTTATCATTAGTAAATGGTCTGTTACAGTTTCTATCATTTTGGGGCAACCAGAAAGTATTGAGACTAAATAAAATATATATGTGATGACTCCTGGAAAGAGTTTAATGCTTATCAATATAAAAGTTATAAAATATGTAGGCCAGGAAACTGAATAAGGTGTTTTATATTTCTCAGATTAGCATTATGGCATAAGGAAATGCAACTTTGTGCCTATCTGCAGAACAATCACAAATATTTTCCTCCCATTTAGGAGAAGTAAAACTCTTGGGGTCTACCCCTGTAAGCCTTTCCCCTTCACCTTTCACTCAAATACTTTTCATCCCTAAACCTAGGCATCACATTCAGAACTATTTCATAAGGATAAACTATAAGGGTTTTTACCCTGCCAACAAAGATGGTTTACTGAGGAATTTTCAATGTAATTTGGCTCTTTCATTAAAAAGACAATCTCTTAAATTCCTATCTCACCAGATTAAAATACTTTCATTCAACTCTCTATTATGTATTTGTTCTTTAAAACTCAAATTCTGCAACAGGGCTTCTTCACTAGTCCTTGACCAAGCCTCTCATGAAAGTATTTTATTGATCACATTTCAGAATCCAGGTGAAGCTAGTCTGTCAATCTCTGTTTACACAAAGTATCTTCAGACACATTTGGATTTCACTTCTTACTGAGATTGGGATACTGCTTATCTTGCCAAAAAAAAAGAGTTATTTTTCAGATCTACTTTCCTCTGAGCATTTAGCCAGTGGTTATTCTCTTCTTGTGGTATAATTTATACATAATTTTATTTCAGAATGCCTTGTTCTTCGTTTGAAACACGTTTGGTCCCTGCTACTTTTTTATCTGAATGTAAAGAGTGTATGTATCTTAATTGAGCCTAATATCTATCATGAAAATATACTTAAAGCTCATGTGAAAACATGCAATACAGGCTTTTTTTTTAATGTCAAAACCATGCGACATAGGCTTTAAAAAAAAAAGCTGAATTTGTGAATGGTTTGATACAGCGGCACCAGAGTCTCCCAATGCATAAACTACTCTTTTGGATTACATCTCTCAATTCTGGAATCTGTATTAACATATTTCATAAGTCATTTAGTGAATAGAAGCAATGATACTTATTAAGTAATCCAGCAGTAATCAGTAAAATAAAGAATAATACAGTATCTTGAAGAGCTCTCAGAAGACTACTTAAACATTGAGAGCATTTGATTAATGCAGTGAATAATCCCAAGGTAATTGTTCAGCTATGTCTTCCATTGTGAAGGATGTGAAATGACCTTCTTAGTAGACTGGCATTCAATTATATACCTCTAGGTGTTTCTAGTGGAAATTCAAAAATGAAAAGTGAAATTAAATAGTCATGTTCTTATCCAAGGCCCACCTTGTCATTTTTAGATTCACAATAAAAGTGCATATATAAACTACAAACCATAACTATCAATGTTTTACAAAACTTCCATATGCCTAATAGTATATACCATAATGCCTATACTTTAAAGTCATAGAGAAAAATATAAATTTAAAGAGGAAAAAAGGAAGGCTATTAAATAGTTAAACAATAGGCTTTACAAGGGAAACCTAATTGAACTGGAATTATTTAAACTAGAGAATAATGGACTGCGAGGTGACTTACTGTTGAATATAGAAAGTATAATTATGAGGAGAATGCCAACTTGTTCTGTATTCACCAAGAAAGAAAATTAGATATGTATTAAATTTGACAATCCCTTCTTCCACCCTAGGCCCCACCCCTGCCCCCATCTTCTCTGTATGGATAAATAATTTAAATTGTAAATAGGACAACATCATTTCAGGGTATGCATATCTAATCTTTCCAACACTGTAGTGAAAATGTTTGTCTTCCATGTTAATACAAGATAGCACGTAGTAAATTTCTCATGCTGTGTTTCAAAAGAAAAAGGTGGCTATTGTACTTATTCTTCAAATAAAGTCCTACATTTTGAAATACAGAATATAAAATGGCAGCTGAAAAATACAACAGTTTTTGGGAGGTGTGAAATGAATAAATTATGTTAAACCAATGGAAAGAGAGATAATGAGGGAGAGAGAGTTTTTGAGGTAGAAACTTTTTAGCTGTACTTTACTGAGCGGCAGAAGAGGGAAACATTGGCATGGCAGTTTACTGGGCTTACAGGAAAAAGAAAAGAAAACATTGCAGGGGTGGCAAAGGCAGTATATTTTTCTATCATTTTTTTCTTTCTATTTCCTGCCAACAACTATTCAGTAATAAAGATAATGAAAGTAGAATTTGAAACTTGAAGGGTGACTAACTGTAGAAGTCACAGTTTATGTCCAATGGGTGTCATAGAACTTGGCAGGCCTCCTAGAGTGCTGTGAGTTTGCATCTAGGTGAAACAAAATAAGTGGGAAGGTTGACACTGACTGCAATTTAAGTTTTTCTCTGTCAGTGCCTACATACAGGGCGTGATTGATTCCAAGGCAGATTTACAGGTAGTATTTTATTAAGATTATTTACGTTTCTCTTCCAAATACACCTTGAAAATATGTTAAAATATTGTTATCTCTAATAAATGTCTTCTTAGACAATGTAAAACAGACGTCCTGACATTTGATGCCAGTAATGGGTTGGCAATAGCTACAACACCAAATATAAGATATAATACATTCCTACCCAAATGCCTGACTCCACTTAAAGGTAGTTGACAGAAACTCTTTGACAATGATGAATTGAGCAAAATGTGTTGCCTTAAAATTCCTTTACAGAATGTAATTCTTTAATTTTCTGCCAGACTACCCTTAATCCACCCCTTACTTTTCTCTTACAAATCAACTTTTTCTCATCCCCCCTAATCTGCCAGCAGATTACTGACATTTTTAAATGTCATGTGAACCTAGTCAATTCTAGTAAATTATCAATAGTGCCTGTCAGCAAATATTTGGCCTTAGCTGTTTTAATTATGGAAACCTACATAAAAGCTTAATTGGATATGAAAGTAAGAAGTTATTTCTGCAATTTTTGATCAATGGATTATTGCACTTATGACAAGACTATGTGAGAAAGGGAAGTAAAGAGAGGATTCCTGATTATATTATAGAAAAGCATTAGAAACCACATAATGGTCACTTAGAAAAGCCATGAACAATCCCAGAGTGAAACTCATGGAGCATGTTATATTTCCTCAACCCAAAAAACGGAGGAAAGTTTCATAGCTTCAAAATAACAACTTCCACATAAGGCACTTTGCTGTGGAAAAGTCCTGCATATATTCATCATATACTTAGATGCTGTAAAATAAGTGCTTTCCTGACTCAAAATGACAGTCTTGCTAGAATTTCAGCAGAAATTATTTTCTCCTATCTTTATGAACAACTTCTGCATTATATCAGTTCTCTTAATGCGTAGTGCAACATGTCAAACGCTGAAAGGTCAAGAAACACATTTATGTATTGTTAGCTTGGCAATGAATTCAGATCCACGTGGCAAAAATATTACAACTTAAACCCATCTTACAAAAGCCAAACTAGATTTTTCAGAAAAGGAATCGAAATATCTGATTGCATATTCACGCAAGCAATCAGCTAGCCAAAGACAGACAGTAAAAAAGACATTTCCTGAAGTCCAACAGCATTCTGTCTGTTTCCAGGGATGTGTTCCAGGCCTTAGGTCGTGATAATCATGCTGCCTGTGTAGTCCCTGACCTCCTACTCCATATTACCTCTTCCCTGTTAGTATTTAAGTTGAACACACACCTGCCTAAATGCCTAAAGCTTAGAGCTAAATGCCTTCACAATACAGCTAAATGGGCTGAATGCAACCCAGCATAGAACCTTCCAAACATGTGCGTGAAATGCACTGAGAGAAGCATTTTTATGCAAAAATGACAGAAAATGTAATCGAAAAGAAAACCTCTAACAAAGCTGTAGCCAGATGGTGTCCTTTATTGGGGGCCAGCTCATATTTCTGAGCTTTTGAAAATGTCACAGCTTATTGCTGCTCAATTCTAGATTTACATCCTAAATTTGGGAAAAACCCTTCTCATGTGAATATTACAATCTCTTTCACATTTGTCTTGTAATTTACCATTTGGAAAATGCTTTCAATTTTTTGAAACAATTTCTTGTACAATTTTGTACAGACAATACATGTTCATCATAGAAAAATAGGAAGCAATGTGAAAAAATATAAAAGTAAAAATTAAAAGTAAAATAGTATTGAGCATGCTATTGTTTATATTTTGCTTTATAAGTTTTTTTTTTACTATGTATCTAGATAAGTATGTTAGAGAGTGTACAAAAATTAAGTTCAACTATATGGAGATTTGCAAATTTTCATGTAAACTGAAAGTTGCATTGTGACAATTTATCTATCCATCTATCTTCAAATTAACATTTAAAATAGTTGATTGCTGTTTCACTTTAACGTTATTACATATTAACCAGGACAATACTGTGGGTTGTTTTTTGGCTTGTTTTGTTTTGTTATTTCTAATAATGCTGCAGCAAGTATTCTTAACCTCTAACTTTGTATTATTGTTAAAATGTTTGCTTAAATTCCTAGAAGTAGATCCATCAGGCCAAAGTGTATTTATAAGTCTAATGACATGTTACCAATCATCTGTATTTTCTTCATTCAAAGATCCAAAGAGGTTGTAAGAGTCCTAACTGCCACAAAACCTCAAAAACATATGATCCACCACTTCCACTAATGGGTATACATCTAAAGATAGTGAAAACATTCATTAAAAAAGAGGCATGCACCCCAATGATCATAAAAGCATTATTTTCAATAGCCAAGGTATAGAAGCAGCCTAAGTGTCCATCAACAGATAAATGAATAATGAAAACGTGGCTCATATATACACACACACACACACACACACACACACACACACACAATGGAATATTAGCCATAAAAAAGAATGAAATTCTGCCATTTGCAACAATGTCGATGGACTTAGAGGGTGCTATGCTTAGTGGAATAAGTCAGAGAAAGACAAATACTGTATGTTACCACTTATATGTAGAACTATAAAATAAAACAAAAAATGTGTGTAACAAAAAGGAAACAGATTCACAGATGTAGAGAACAAACTAGTGGTTACCAGTGGGGAGAGGGTAGGAGGGAGGAACAAAACAGGGGTATGGGATTAAGAGATACAAACTATTGATACTATGTATAAAATAAATAAGCAACAAGAACATATATTGTATAGCACAGAGAAATAGAGCCATTATTTTGTAATAACTTTAATTGCAGTATAATCTATAAAAATACTGAATCACTATGTTGTACACCTGAAACTAATATAATATTGCAAATCAAAAAAATTTTTAATTGAGACAAAAAGCCTCTAGGAACTCTCAATATAGGCACGTTAAAAAAAAGACAACAGGCCCAAAATGAAGTTGCTTATGCTAAGCCCCACATCACCAAACCAAGACTTAATTACAGTTTTGGCTCTCTCAGAAATGGAATCTTAAACTAAGAATCACCTGATCAGCATTAGTTAGGTAATTTGCCTGATAGACCCTGCCATTCCCTAAAGAGAAGTAACCTTGGAATAACCAATCTGCTTTTTAGACTATTATAACTTCCTTGTTCCTGCTCCCCTGTGTTTACACATCTCACATTGTACATCTCCTCAGAGCTTCTTTCTATCTGCTGGATTGGATGCTGCCTGATTCATGAATAAAGTCAATAAGATCTTTAAAACCTATTCAGTTAAGTTTTGTTGTTTAACAGTCAGAAAGTGGTAACTGATGTTTCTTATTCTATTTATTTGGTAATGTGATTAAATATATTCACATATTTTGACTAAACATATGCATATATTGATGATTCATTTCTTTTGGTCTTTATTAGAGTATTTGTCTTTTACATATTGACTTACATGATTTTTATATGTACATTTTATATGCACTGCTTGCTTGTCATATGTAGTACATTTTTACATTTAGCTTTTAATATTTTTATTTTGCTTATAGTAAGTTCTACTGCATTTTACATATTATAGTTTTTATTTTATGGTTTCTTGTAGATCTATTTGTAACTTCAAATCTTTCCACAAGCCAAATTTATAAAATTTTAAATTGTGTTTTCTTCTATAATAGAATTCATTTTGGTAAATCAGCTATTATAACACCTTTCCTCAGTGACTTAAAAGTCATCTTCATGATATACTAAGTGTCTATACTTATTTGAATGGATTCATAGACTTAGTGGTTGTTTTCTATCATAATATTTTTAAATTGAGACTTAACTTTTCTTAGCTAGTCAGTTATGATCCCTCTCATTAATCTTAGTTTTCAAACAACTAATAATGGAGAAGTTTAAAGGTAGATATTTTTCCCCTGCCTTCATGGGTAGCACGAAATATTTGCTTGGTCCTTTGCAATACAAAATTTTTGTCCGTATGTATTCAATACTGGCACTTCAGATTAATTTTTACTAGTGTATAGTTTTAATTTTTCAGTTTTCATATACAGTATTTATTCTTTATATAGAGCATCTCCACCCATTACATTATAGATTATCCCATCACTTTCATTTGTGTTGATCTCCAGTCTTGAAAAAAAGTTATATATATATATAGCATATCTTTTCTCTATTCCTCATATAGCTAATCTTTTTTCCACATTCTTTTTCAGGACTATTTCACTAAAATGATGAAGTGCATGTTTCATATTCATGTTTCAATTTTTTGACAGCTTTAGGTTTTATACTGACTGCCTCTATGACTGTGTTTTTTTAAAAAATTGTTTATTTGTTTCCTTTCACTTATCTTTTTATTGAGCTTATAGCGCTGCTTTTCCTTTTCTCTGACCTATTTTTCTTTTTTAGGATTTTCTACTCTGTGGATCCATAAGTAAAAAGGACTCTTCCCTACATAAAAAGATTTGAAACACAGGAAGTTTTACAGCAAATAACAGATGGCTTGACTTTAGGAGAAAAAAAACCCCATGATCTTAGGTATTGAGCATGTTTTGGCAAAATTACCCACTGGTCAACCTATTACTCAAAATTTATGATATGATTAAAGTATTTTACCAAAAAAGAAATTGTGAATGCAGAGTAATTCTATGATATAGATGAAATACCTCTGAATCATATTATTTTTACCTACTAAAGTGACACAGAAAGTACAGTATGCATAACAAGATAGGAAAAAAATTAATGAAAGAAACACACAAGCTGCCTGGGACAATACAACAGAAATTCAAAAATTGTTGCTTTTTTGATTGGCCAGCTAGGAAATTCTAAAATGTTATAAAATAGACATTATTCATCACCAACATACTAATGACCATAAAAATTAACATGAATGGATTCTGATTTAGTCAAAGCTTCTTTAAAAAAAAGAACATTATGAATAGAAACACTTAAAGAATATTTTAACTGAAAAGGCTTCTAGTAATATGGCTCCCTAAACCTATTTTGAGGATCATAAAGGATATGTTTATAAGCCCTGATATAGCCTAACTGAAAAAAGTCTGGAATAAAGAAATGACTTAGGCAAAGGTTTGTCTTGTGTTTTGAGAAAGACAAACTTAAAAGTCTGGATCCTAAAGAATCATGAGAATTCCTCTCCAACAAAAACATTGTTTATAGTTCAGTATTAGTATAAAATCACCTTTCCAAGAAAAACTTGGTGTGCTGATTATCATCAAGAAGACACAATCAGGGACTTCCCTAGTGGCACCATGGTTAAGAATCTGCCTGTCAATGCAGGGGATATGGGTTTGATCCCTGGTCTGGGAAGATCCCAGATGCCGTGGAGGAATTAAGCCCGTGTACCACAACTACTGAGCCTGCACACTAAAGCCCACGAGCCACAACTACTGAGCCCATGTGCTGCAACTATTGAAGCCCACATTCCTAGAGCCCGTGCTCCACAAAAAGAGAAGCCACCACAATGAGAAGCCCGCACACCACAAGAGTAGCCCCCGCTCACCACAACTAGAGAAAGCCTGCCCAGCAACAAAGACCCAAGGCAGCCAAAAAATAAATAAAATTTTAAAAAAAGACACAAATTCAGAGTAAAAAAATTAAATATGTAGAGGCCAAAATTAGGAATATAGAAAAACTGGACATGTATGTAGAAATGTATATGTGGAAAGACACATTTCACATATTTTATTGTTATATTGAAAAGATTAAATCAGTAGTCACTGACTTTATGATAAATAAGTAGAAAGGCTATAATGCAAAAACTATGTGTCTTCTTTTAAACAAAGGAATGTTACTGATTTCATTAAACATATATTCAAGTATGTATTTTATTATAGTTAATTAGAACAAAATGTTTAAATTTGTTTATGAATACTGGACATTTGCCATGTGAGTAGATTTCAGGTGCTCTCATCACACACACACAAAAAGGTAAATACGTGAGGAGAAAATTAACTTGACTATAGTAATCATTTCACTATGTATATGTACATCAAACCATTGTGTTGTAACTCTTAATTATACACACTTTTTATTTTAAAAATAAGTAAATTTGGGTTTCCCTGGTGGTGCAGTGGTTGAGAGTCCGCCTGCCGAGGCAGGGTACACGGGTTCGTGCCCCGGTCCGGGAAGATCCCACATGCCGCAGAGCGGCTGGGCCCGTGAGCCATGGCCGCTAAGCCTGCGCGTCCAGAGCCTGTGCTCCGCAACGGGAGAGGCCACAACAGTGAGAGGCCCGCATACCAAAAAAAAAAAAAAAAAAAAAGTAAATTTAAAAAAATTTAAAATAAAATTCTTAACCAACCAATCAGTGGATCCCATTATAATTATTAGACAAGCATGCTTAAGCTATAATTCTAAATAAGTATTGCTATGAAAGTGTTAGCCATCTGCCCACAACACCTGACTTATGAAATCATGGCTCCCTGAATCTACTGTAAATCTACTGCACCTCTGTAAGTCTGCTATTTCCTTCAGCCCATGGTTTCCTGGGAATTGTAATTTTTGTCTAGGATCAAAACATGATTCAGGAGAGAGGTATAACAGCATTACACCATACAGATTAATATCCAAAGAGGTACACAATGATGATATTTTTTTTTCAGTTTGGTAGAGTCCTGCATCTTTGAATCAGAGTGCTGACTCAGTACAAAGTATGAAGCTTTATTCTAATTTTTCTGCTGTAGAAAGTAAGGTCAAACTAAAGTCTGGTAATGATTTTCTCAGTCCAAAAATCTATTCCATACTTTTTTTCTCTTTCTTTTAGCAATTATATTTCCTTTTACCTTGATTATGCCATTTTGAAATTTTCTCTTTTAATGCATCTTCAAGAAACTTTTACTGGGAAAGCCTTCATAGTATAAGCTGTAGTCTAAAAATTATTTTGAATTGGAAGTCCTGTTGCTTCCCTATGAAGCTATCAAAACTTATTTGGTACATGGAGCAGTGATACACCCTTACTACACAGGTGTGAAAACTGAGGGCCAAAGTGGCTCAGTGGGTTGTGCCAGATCAAACAACTGGAAACAGGTGGAGGTGTGATTACAGATCAGATATTTAGTTTTCATTATAATTGTTTCCTAATTTTCCAACTGATAAAAATATGATACAATGAAGATTGTTAGTAACAACAGTAATATCATAACAGCAAGAGGACAGCAGTAAGGGATTATCAGAATTAAGTGACAATGTAAGATTCTCTCGTTCTTCACTGTAAAGAAATTGACAAAAATCCATTATGTAACTGAGACTGAAATTTGAGATATACAGTCAAAATATAAGAAGCAAATTATCCCACACTTGCCATTAAAAGGGATAGGGAGTATGCAAATGAGTAGTTCCAGGAAGTAGTGCAATTAAATAAAAATTATCTTTCCAGGTTAGAGTGGCAACAAGTTTACAGTCTGATATATTTCCTCTGCAGATTAAAAGAAAAGTTAAACACTTTATACTAGCATCTTTGAGTAAGAATACCAGCCACCT
Organism: Hyperoodon ampullatus; assembly: GCF_949752795.1. Taxonomy (NCBI): domain Eukaryota; kingdom Metazoa; phylum Chordata; class Mammalia; order Artiodactyla; family Ziphiidae; genus Hyperoodon; species Hyperoodon ampullatus. The sequence goes on along the minus strand of NC_136925.1, from coordinate 49,035,382 downwards.
TTTTGCCAAAGAAGTAAATTTAAGTAACTGTAGCATTGATAAAGGTAGATTAAGGAAAAGAGCCAGGTTGCAGAGTTTTCTACTAATACAAAACAGGGAAATATTCAATCAGGCGGTATCAAAAAATTAGGACTATCTATATATATCTTAAAGGTCTCTGGTCTATATCAAAAAAGAAACTGTTTCTTCTATACTCATCACCACACTACACTCAGCTCCCCAATTAAAGAGAGTAACATTCTGAAGCTATCAGAGTCCCATACCACTACAGACTGAATTGTGAATTCCAAAAGTTCATATGTTGAAGCCCTAACTTTAAATTTGATGGTGTTTGGAGATGGGGCTTTGAGAGATAATTAGTTTTAGATAAGGTCATGAGGATGGAGCCCTCATGATGAGATTAGTGCCCTTATAGGAAGAGAAAGAGCCACCAGAGCTCTCACTCTCTACCACGTGAGGACATAGTGAGTAGGTGGCCATCTGGAAGCCAAAAAGAGGGCTCCACTGGAACCATAACACCTAACACTTTTCTTGGACTTCTCAGCCTCCAAAACTGTGAGAAAGAAATGTCTGTTATTTAAGCCAGCCAAGTCTGTGCTATTTTGAGCAGATTAATAAGCCAGAGCAGATTAATACACATACCTACTCTATCAGTTTCTCATTTCTATCATCCATTTAGATACTTTCTGGTATATCAGGCAGAAATAGAAATTAGGACAGCATATGGTGGTACTTACAGAAAGGATCTGGAGCTTGTGAGAAGAAATTGTTAAAACTCTAGATTGATTTTCAGTGAAAGAATGACATACTCTGATTCTCTAGGATGAAAATTACCTCATTCAGCAGTTCTTAATGGGGATGGGATGGGCAGTAGGGCTGGAGATAGGAGTTGAAGGAAGTGATAGCATCCCCTTTATTCAAAATGAGTAGGTTCAAAGTAGAACCCAGACATGTATTATTTTGAATAAAGTTCTTCAGCTCAGGGCTAGAACTAGGGTAAGGTGTGTGAGGTACTCTCTTCAAGCACATTTAAGGAGGCACCAAAAAGTTCAGTAATCAAGATATATAATGTTTTATTGAAATATTTTTAAATGCAAAAAATCAATGTTGAAAAAAAAATCAAAACTTAAAATAAAGCCAGGATGTGACCCTGCATCTGCATGACCCTGTCTTACTCACCTCATCCTAATCCAACGTTTGTTCCTATAAAAACAGAGGCCACCCATGGGGCACTGCTTCCCAATTTGATTTTATAAAATATTTTAAAATATTGCATTACTTAAATATAACATGCTTATGCACAAGTATTATTTGTCTTGATTACTGAGATTTTCTTGGCATCCCTTTAAATTTTGCACCCAAGACAAAGTGCCTCACTTACTTTAACCTACTCCCAAACCTGGAGAGAATCTAAAAGCACTGTCTTTTTTGAGAATCAATACCTAAAACATTAAAATAAAGAAAATAAGGGGCTTCCCTGGTGGCGCAGTGGTTGAGAGCCCGCCTGCCGATGCAGGGCACACGGGTTCGTGCCCCAGTCCGGGAAGATCCCACATGCCGCGGAGCGGCTGGGCCCGTGAGCCATGGCCGCTGAGCCTGCGCGTCCAGAGCCTGTGCTCCGCAATGGGAGAGGTCACAGCAGGGAGAGGCCCACGTACAATCAATCAATCAATCAATCAATCAATCAAAAGTTAGGCAGAGAGAAAAAAAATCACAATTTCAGCATGGAACAATATAAGATCAAACCTGTAGTTACCAGAAATTGGACTACACACTATATTCATCAACTCAGGTTTAGATCTGAGAGTCTTTAGCACCCAAACACATGAAGAGGGTGAACAAATAAATGTATACACTTAGGTAAATACATGTGCATATATTTGCAGAGAAATCACATTTGGAAGAATATTTAACTACGTGTGTTAAGGTCAACCGAAAAGATCAGTTACATAATTCAACATCTGCTGGTGAACTGAGGTGGGGATTTTGCTCTGGGTGGCATAAATCCGTTGATTTCTTCCAATAGTTCAAACATTTCTAGGCCTCCATATCCTTGCCCAGTCAAATAACTTCCAGACTATATTGTACATCCAGTCAATTAAGCAAGATCTTGAGTTGACTAAGGTTTAAGGTCAAAAAAAATATCCAATTTACTTGGTTCAGTTAGTAACCCAACAAATAGTTACTGAGCACCTTTTATGTTCCAGCCACTTTTCTAACCTCTGGGAATGAAAAACAAAAAATCAAAACAAACAAACAAATGAGACCAAAACTTAAAAACAATATACCGCGTACTTTTGGAGTTTACTTTCTAAGCATGCATGTGGGTGTAAGTGTGTTGGGGGCAGGGGGACAGAAAATAAAATATACAGGCCATAAGAATATATGGCTATGGAGAAAAAGCAGAAGAACGATATGACGTGTGTGTTGGCAGGTGGCAGAAGGTAGGAGGTTCACTGTTAAATTCTCTGACCAGGCAAGACATTACAGAGAAGGTGACACTTTGGGGAATAGCCAGATAAGGCAGAGGAACAAGCCTGTAGCTATTTATGGGGGAATTTTGCAGGCAGAGGGAAGAGCACATACAAAGGCTCTGAGGCAGAGGTATACCTGGCCCTTAAGATGCCTGAAGTGGATTAAGCAAGGCAAAAAGCACTGGAATGTGGGGTCTGAGAGGTTAGTGTGTGTGAGAACAGTACACACAATTGTGAAGCCTGTAGGCTATGGTGAGGTCTTGGCTTTTATTCTGAAATGAGAAGATTTTTTAAATTTTTAAGAAAAGGAATTTACATATATTATATGCTCTGTTCTTTTTTTTTGACAAAACTATTTCTGAATAATAATGGAATCCAAAGACATAAGCTCTATGTCTCTGCAAAATGTTAGTGCTTTTAATTAAGTCTATTTAAAAATCTAACATAGATCACCACTTAAGCACCACCTATATATACACTTACTTATCTGACCAATTTACATTAAACTTTTCTCAACACAGTAATTCTGTGACTCTCAAAGTCATCATCTCCAAATGTTGTTCAGTCATATGAAAAGTTTCTACTGATGATGAATATATACATCTAAATAGTTGGCATTATATATAGTTGTGTTATCATCAGCTAGAAGAAACAAAGCCATAAATGACTTAACTTTTTTCCTTCCAACACAGACTGCAAATTTTTAGCCCTATCTCCTGTTTGTCTTATGTTTTCAATGATGGCTTCTGTTCAGGACATATAATTTCTATTGCCTTCAACAGATACTCTTTTATAAAACTACCAACTGTAATAAAAATGCCATCTAGGCAATTTTTAACCTAATTCATAGCAACATATCATAGCAAAATAACTCGCTTTATATCTATGCATCTGTATTCAAAAAATAAGCCTGTGGAAAGTTTAGTCCATGTTTCAGTTCATTAAGTTTTTCATCATGAATCTGTCCATAAGTCTATCATAATCCTCAGTTTTTAGAGATATATATAATGGCACTTTCCATTCTATTTGTTCAACAGACATTTAGTTAACACTATCAACATATAGGAAAACTGTTTACTTCCACTAAGGAATAATCTTCCACTATTCTTGAAAGTAATTGTACTTTCTTTCTTATGTCTACTTTGAAAAATGTACAAATCGAGAATCTCTCTCTCCAGTTAAAAAAAAAAAAATGGCACAAGGATGATGATGCATAGCAGCTGATACCTGAGCTTAAAATCAGGAGGACAAACAGGAGCAGAAATGACATGGACAACCTGGAATGTGTGCATCCCATCTAAGAGTGGAGGCTCTTATTTCTTGCCAATTACTTTCATTTAGGAATGAAAGTTCAATTTGTCAGATCTTCCAATTTGCAAAAAATGCCAGAAATTTATACACTTAGGTGAAATCTACTAATTTTAAAATATCTGAATCAATTATTTTCAAAACATTGTGCAGATTAAACATACTAAGTCTGCAAGCTGTGTTTATCTTCTTAGTCACAAGTTTGTTATACCTGCCTTAAAATCAAAGTTCCAATATCCACTTGATAAGATTTACAGGACAAGAAAGTAGAGAGAAGATGGGAGAGACAAGCTTTAAAAAAAAAAAAAAAAAAAAAACCCAGGAGAAAATTTCTTAGTAGTGAAGAAAGATATAACTCTTAAAACTAAAAGGGCCTGCATTTTAGGAGCAAAAAGAAAAATCATAGCAAAAACAAAACTCACACCTAAAAATAGAACAAGTATGAAGACAGAATACTAAAAAGCTTCCAGAGAGAATGGGGGAATAAAAGATTACATTTTAAAAAGTACAATTATATGGACCACAAAGTTGCTATTGACAGCACTGGAAACAGGAAGACAAGGAGCCAAAGCTTAAAATTCTGAGAAAACAGCTTTTAAATTAGAATAGTAAAAAAAAAAAAAAAAAAAAAAAAAAAAAAATTAGAATTGTATACCCAGAAAAAACATTATTTTTAGACAAGAGGACACAGAAAATTTAGCACAAATGTACTAATTCTAAAAAGCAAAGCTAGTGGATGTTTTTTCAAGAAGACGAAGTGAGTCATAGAAGGATAGTAAGAGAACTTGGTAAAGATTCTTAACCATTAATCTGATGTGTAAGAAATGATGTAAAAAAGAAAATTATTTTAATCACAATCTAGTACTTAAATTACATTAAAACCTGAGACTGACAGAAAGTAAGAAAGCAAACAGTTCTTCACATGTTTGGAAAAGAAGTTTTCCATAATATTGGTACAAATGTAAAATTCAGCATGTACATTAAATGTTGAAAAATTATTCAAACAAGTGATGAAAAATAAAATACAAAATTTCTGCCAACTTAAGGGATAATAGTTTTGAATTTAAAAAAATGATAGAGCAGAGCAGAACCCTAAATCAGAATGTAAGAAATAAACAGATTTCGTATCAGTAGAAAAGGACGACTATTTAATAACAAGGAAAGGACTTTAAAATACAATAAGTACAAAAGAAGTATGCAAGCAGATACTTGTACACAAAGGCTCATAGCAGCAATATTCATGGTAGCCAAAAAATGGAAACAATCCAAATGTCCGTCAATGGATGAAATGAAAAATAAAATGTGATGTATACATGCAATGGAATATTTTTTTGGCCATAAAAAATTGTGAAGCACTGATATATGCTATAACGCTTATGAACCTCAAAAACATCATGCTAAGTGAAAGAAGCCAGCCACAAAAGACAAATACTTTATGATTACATTATATAAAATAGGTAGAAGAGGTAAATCCAAGAGACAGAAAGCGAATTGGTGGTTGCGAGGCACTAGCAGTGGGGAGAGAAAGGAGAGTAACTGCTTAGAGGGCACAGGATTTTCTTTTAGGGTAATGAAAATGTTTTGGAACTAGATACAAGTGTTAGTTGCACATTATAAATATACTAAATAACATTGAATTGTACAGTTTGAGATGGTTAATTTTATCTTATGTAAACTTCATCTCAATAAAGAAAAGAAAAACACACACAACTAGCAAAAATAAAATCTTTTTTATGATAGTATAAAACTATAAATTATTTAATATGGTTTTGGAATTTCAGAGTATAACAATGAGAAAATCTAAACAGAATAATTAGTAGTAAAGAGTTTGAATCAGTAATCAAAACCTCCCAATTAAAAAAAAAAAGTCTAGGAACAGACGGCTTTACTGGTGAATACCATTCTACCAAATATTTAAAAAAGAATTAATATCTGTCCTTCTCAAACTCTTCCAAAAAAAGAGGAGGGAACACTTCCAAACTTATTTTACAAGGCCAGAATTACCTTGATACCATAATCAGACAAGGACACTGTAAGAAAAGAAAATTAAAGGCCAATATCTCAGATAAACATAGATGCAAAAACCCTCAACCCAATATCCAAAAATACAGTTGAAGGATTATACATCATGATTAAGAACATTCCTGACGCCTTCCAACAGTAGTCCCTTTGCTTTTGCACATAATTCTAGATGAAAATCCTTCTCTAACATGTGGAGTATTACCTCATCTACAAGACTCAGCTCAAATGCCATCACCTCCTTGAAGCCTAGGATGCCAGTATACTTATAAGACTCTTGTCTTTAATGCCTCTCTCAGCATATTGGATGCATTTCAATAGCATTCACTTTAGGAATGTGCCTCTCTTTCTCCCTCTCACACATATACACCACTACTCCCCACAGTAACCTCCCCCAAAGTCCTTGCTCATTTCTTTCTTCAGTGTGAGTTATCCCAATAGTTACAGAGTCCCATGCAAGGTTTTTTAAAGACTCAAACATAATTATTTTACTACAAGCAACGAGACAAATGTGTGTACAAAATCAGTGCACAGATGTGGGCTAGATAGAGCTTAGTTACGCTTCTCAATCATTAATTCATTTATTCAGTAAACTTATTGAGTGACTACTAGATGTCACTTTTCTAGGTCCTAGGGATACAGCAATAAAGTCAGTGGGAGGGAGAAAATAAACCTGTGTGTATAACAAATTTTCAGGTGATAGTGAGTGTTATGAAGTGTAAGAGGACAGAGCATTACAGGAGTTACTATTTGGGTTAAAAGGTCATTGATGCCCTTTCCAAGGAGGTGACAAATGAGCAAAGATCTGATTTCTTCAGGCTGGTACCTCTGCCCAGCTTCCAAATCTAGTCTATTTCTAGTCAATTCTCCTTTGGTTTAGTTCTTTGAAACACTTTATACTTAAATGTTCTAGTTAAAATCAGGCTTACTATTCAATCCTTAGCTATTCAATTCTTGTGAAAGGAAAGCTTCCATAAAATCCAGTATCTTCAGCACTTTCAAACCAGATGCCAAATTTTTTTAAGTATTTTATTCTTTATATGCAGATTTACCTAGTGTGAACTTTTTGCATCTATTTTTCTATCTCTGAAATCTGAAGCATCTTGCAATCACTCTCAGCCACAATATATTCATTGCTAGACACATAAAAGCTCATCATAGGTGTTCGTGTTGTCACCATTTTGAGTTATGTGTACTGTTAATAGTTCATGTATTGAATTTAATTGCCTTTTCTACAGCTTCAGAAAGATTACATTCTGTTTCTGCTTTAAAATGAAATATTCTTTTTACTCAGAAATGAAACAAGCATGGCATAAATGTGAAGCAAATATTTGTCATTGAAGGAATAAAATCTTCTGGTCCCCATTAGTCTTCCTTCTTCCAGCAGACTAGGTGGGGCTTGTTCACATGGTAGTAGCAGATGTCCAAAGAGAGAAAGGAGAGATGCACAGGTCCTCTTGAGAACAAGGCTCCCCACTGGTTCCGTGGTACTTCACCACATTCTGTTAGACCAAGCAAGTGACAAGGCCAAGGTGGGTACAAGGGGTGGGGAAGTAGACACTTCCCCTTGGAGGCAGGAGCTGCAACATCACACAGGAAGGAATGTGTATAGGGGAGTAGCGGAGGATTGAGGTTACTTTATAAGAAAGCTACCCAGTATTACATACCGCTATCACAACAAAATGCAAAAAAAAAAAAAAAAAAAACCTGGAAAAGCCCTTGAATAAATGAAAGAAATTTCAAAATCCTGACAATTTGGAGTGACTAAGTTCTGTGATTCTGGTATTAAGTAGGGCTGTTATTAAATTACCAAATATTGATTTGTGAGACTTCTGACTAACTTTGAACCAAACCTGCATAACTTCCAATGACAAATGATTCAAGTGATACAGATACAAGGCTGAAGTCTTATCCCATAGGAAATTCTGACAGAATCCTGGCATGCCTCAGATTTATTCTATTAAGGGTAAAAGTGCTAAAGGTTTCAAGATCATGAGAATGGATTACATGTTTTCTATGTCAAGATGTCTAGTAGTGCTGTTCCAATAAATATAAAAAAAATTAAGTGAAAAGAACAATTTGCAATATTTAATTGGTAGTTTTTCTTTTTTTTTTTTAAGTGGTACATAAAATAATGACATATATTTCAATGAGTAACATATTAGATTTTCTTGGAGAGAAAAAAAAAGAAACTAAAATTATTCATCTGTTTCATCCTATTTATGGTTATGGATATACTTACCACACATCCAAGCCATAAAGAGGTTTTTAACTTTACGTATGAAATTAGATAGCTTACATTCACATGGCCATTTACTTATTCTCAGATGATGGGTTAGTAAACTTTAGTGAGTGTGAGAATCACCTGGAGAACTTCTCTGGCATTGGGTCCTTAGGGTATAGGAGTGGGGAGTGGAGTCTAGGAATCTACATTTTGAACTAGGTACCCAAATCACACTTGTGCACCAGGAACCACACTTGGGAATGTTTGTCCTTGATATTTTCTCTTAAATTGTCTCTTAAACTAGGTGGGATATAATGTTTTAATAATGATCACTTGATAGTAAGAGCTACAAACGCTATTAATAGACTTTGGTCTCTTCTACTCATTATCTTTTAAAAGAAGTATTTTTAGGGCTTCCCTGGTGGCGCAGTGGTTGAGAGTCCGCCTGCCGATGCAGGGGACACGGGTTTGTGCCCCGGTCCGGGAAGATTCCACATGCCGCAGAGCTGCTGGGCCCGTGAGCCATGGCCGCTGAGCCTGTGCATCCGGAGCCTGTGCTCCGCAACGGGAGAGGCCCCAACAGTGAGAGGCCCACGTACCGCCAAAAAAATAAAAAAATAAATAATAAATAATAAAAATAAAATAAGTATTTTTAAAAAGGTATAAAACACTAATAGGAAAGATATACATCAACTTTAGACTTACTTTCCATTTTGGAGAAGGAGGGATGGGATTAAGGAAAAGTAAAAGAGATGTTTCAACTGTGTGATGTTTTCTTTCTTTTAAAAGAATTATTTGTTGAGAACATTGCAAGCGTTAAGTCTGCCTGGTGTGTGGTTTTTGTGGTGGGTGCCATCACATAAGCAGTGTATATGAATGGTACAAACGCCCCCCTCCCACCCCAGACCAGAGTTGTATGCTCTGTGGTCTCCATACTCACATGCAAGAACACTAGCAAAATGTTGTCTTTTTAAAAGATACGTGGGGTGTATACAATAACATTATGGTGTTACCTTACTCTCTCTTTTTTTCTTTTTTGAAACTTACATAATTTCCAAGAAGTAGCAGTTACTAAAACCTCATTTTATTAGGTGGAACTATATGATATTGCCAAGAATTAGTCATTTCGGACCTACAAAAACAGCAATTTCATGTGTTTCAACCCAGTATATATGAGAGAAAAATTCATCCTAGCCAGTAAAGTTTCCTGATATCCTATATATTTAATATCTTCTTCATCTGGGCTTGAAACAAAAAAGAATTTGCTCAAAATCCACTTAATCATATGTTACCTCCAACCATGTACTAAACTTAATATCTAAACAAACATTACAACTTAATGTAAATATAGTGTACAGTTTTCATTCAACACTCAAGACTCATTTTTCCTTATACAGAGAGCAGGTAAATATTGTCTGGACAGGCACCTATGGACCAGAGTCTCAATGCTGTAAGCCTGATTGTTGGCATTTAATTTCTTGCCTATGTATTATAAAGAACAGACTTCTAGCATTCTTTAATGTCTAGTTATTATTATATTACTAGTCCTGGGAAGTTTGATTACATTCTTTCCCTACTTTTAAATTTTTTTCTGTATTTTTTAAATCCCTTGTTTGTTCTTTTTCCTGGAGTTCATAAGCATTTACTCATGGCACCTACTATGTACCAGCCACTGTGCTAGGCACTGGGGCTACGAAGTTGAACAACACAGACATCCCAGCTTTCACAGAGCTGATGTGATGTCTGCCTGTGCTGCTAGTCCTTCCTCCTTCACCTTAACTGGGCTCACCATGCTGGACTTAGGGTAGTACTACTGCTGGGCTAAGCTCCCAGGATGGGGTACTTCCCCAGCAGTCACCATGTTTACCCTCTCTGTACTGTCCATTCACAGAGGACTTTCTGCAAATCCTTTGGACATTTCCCCTTAAAACTCAATCTGTACATACCCAGTGTTCCCACACTGGCCATCCAGGTTGTCAGAATGTGACTTTACGGAACTCATTAACAGGGACTGTTTAACACATGGACTGGATCTATACCTACCCTGTAGGAAATGCTAAAAACTGAGAAGATTAGTGTTCAATTGACCAATAATCTATTACTTTGTCATAGAAATTTGCTCTTAGGCTAAGGACAGATCAAGATTATTTGAAACTTTAGAGTTCATGAGCATTTTTGAATGCTCAAAGGAGTAAAATATTTACATTAAAATATGGTTTTAAATTTTAAATATTTCTTAGGAGTCATGTTTCCTTTTTCAGAATAAAGTAAATATTTTATTTTTTAAAATATTTAACCTATATGTTATACATTGGGAAGGTCATTTCCAACGTGGTTTTTGACGTTGAACATCACAATAATAATGTTGGCAAATGGGACTGTGCAGAGCTCTCCCAGCTCTTCAGAACAGACCACTTCAGGGACTACACCAGGGATGAGGGAGGACCAACTTGCTGTGCTCTTGTCATGTAGGGTATAAGGAATTTTTGATTCCTGAGTAGTCACGGGGGCACAACATTCCATGATATGCTGTTAGTTACTGAAGGTAAAATTTACCAATGGAATTTAGAAATGATGGATCTAACTTCCAGGGAGTTGGTTCACTAGGTACATAAGGAAATGCAGAGTAACTAAAAACTTAAAATATGCAATTCCCTGGTTGTTATTATTATCAGCTATTATAATGGTTAAAACAGAATTAAGAGACAGATCAAGTTTAGATTCTGGCTGTTTCAAACTACAGCCTCTATCTCGGGCATCCTACCAAAGGAATGTGTTGGAGTAGAACCCTGACACCAGGTCAAGTTTCGATTTTGGATAGCCTAAGGTAGAACTGCTAGCCTCAGAGCCACTGCCAAAGAGAAAAGTTATGCTAAAACAAGGACAGCAAAGAAGGCTAGACTGATTTCCAAGACAATGGAGAAAAGCAAAGAGAAAAGTCAGTGGATTCATCCCAGCAGAGTGGAAATCTTTAAATGGTTATTAAGAGACGGAGTGAGTAAATTAAGCACTGATGTGGTCAAACAAAGGGGAAAGAGAAGGGGGAGAACCAAGGGGCTCATCCCAACAGAGTAGAAAGCAGTTATTTAAAAGTCAGATGAATAAAGCAGACGTTGATGGAGTCAAAACAGAGATCTTAAAGCAGCACTCTCAGAGGTTGGGTGGACCAGTAGTAGCCCCTGTTGGTCCCTCACCATTAAAGTACTCTCAACAGATCTGCTTTATTCAACCTAGTTTGGGCAATGATCCCATAAGCAATCTAATCAGTACAAGGACTGACCCTTCCACTGCAGACTCAAAGTCTTATGCATATGAATGGGTAAAAGGATCAGGGAGTGGAGAAAAGACATTTCTGGGACTCCTTTACATGGGAACCCTATGCATTTTGGTATCAAAACCCACTGGTGAAACCCTAACACAGGCTGCAATTAAATTGAAAAGATATAGAAATTTAAGAGTTGAGAGATTAAGGTGAAAGTTTGGATGAGAATTGCAATATTTGGACAAACTTTATGTGAAGTAGTAGCACCTCCTTTACTTGAATGTATTATGGGGATGGGATGAATGTATTATATTACTGGGGAACATTTCCAACATTTCTCCTACCTAGTATAAAACTGAAGGTACGTAAATCTACCCTTCAGGCAATATTAATTAGACACACTAAATGGCAACCAATAAGATAGCCCGAGCCCATGCAAATTATTACTTTGAAAGAGAGTCGAATAGAAGCTGGAGTGTTGGTATGAACAAATTATTTGTACAACTGTCTACTGAACATAGATGGGTGCTTATTACAAAAGCCTGTGAGCATCATCCAGCAATAACTACTGGGATTTCAGACCAGAAAATGTCCTTTTGCGAAACAATTAGCTAGATATTGGGTTTTTAATGAGACTGCCCCTATGGCTGAAGGGCATAAAATAATCCTGAAGACTGAAATACCTCTAATATCTTGAATGATGTCCTAGAGATGCTCTAATAGGAAGGCAATGCCCAGAAGAGTTCCAAAAGAAAACTGAAATGGTTTATATAAGAACATGCTATTGGGGGAATGCAAGAACATATTAATGAGCAGGAAGGCTCTTCTCCCCTAGAGTCAACTTGGGAAATGCTTGACCCTATTGCTACTTGGGTGGTGCCCATAAACTGCTCTTGCTGGACTAACAAAGAGCTGTCTGGTTTATGCATGGTAGTTCCAAGGGAAATTGACAGCATCCTATTTGGAAGGCCACCACTCTGAAGAAGGGAGATCAAATCAGGTTGTTGGGCTGAATTACACCATTTTTACCCCTACGTTTGTGATTTTACTACTCATGGGCAGAAGCCAATATCCTGGCCATATGTTCAGTCAAAAGGACAATGGAAAACTAGCCTGTTAGGGGATGCCAACTTGCTGCATGGCCCTACGGAAATCATTTATGAGAATCTGAGGAATGCATTAAAAAGTAGGACATGTTGATGCTCATCAGAATAATCCCCTTGCAGGACTGGAAGCTGATCAGAATTGATGAGCAGATATTCTGGTGTACTCAACTGAAGTGGCCACCTGGATTCATGAAATAAGTGGTCATGGGTACACTACAGCTATGCAGAGATGGACTGTATCTTGACATATTCCTCTTATACCCTCTGAGGCACAAAATGTTTACCAAAACTGTTCTGTTTGCCAAAAACAGACAAAGAGACTGCAGATGGCTGTGGGGAAGATTCCCTGGGGGTAAGGCAAACTTGCAAATAACTGGCAAGTTGAACCGATGCCATTAGCCCCAGGAGGCTACAAATGAGCACTAACAGGAATAGGTACTTACTCTAGACTGAATCCAGTGGTAGATGTAAATACTCAAAGTATTATAAAAGAAACAGAAGATATTGCACCAATTTAAAAAACTGAGTCACATTTCTTCAGACCAAGAAATACTCTACAGTCCATAATGTCCAACAATGGGCAGAGATACAACATATTGAGAGTAATAGTTTGACAGAGAATTGAAATGGGCAATTGAAACATGGGTTGTCTAAAATGGGGCAATATATCAGCATGAAGGGCTAGCTTGCACACCAGAACAAGTGTGTGCTTATACTCAGCATGGGCGGGGGGCAAGGGAGTGTCCCCATTAGATAGATTCCTCGACTTTTACTTTTTCAGAAAAGAGAACTTTCTTTTCCGGTGAATTGGGGGAAGAAGGGGTTAGGGGGGATTCTGGTATGACTATACAATTCTTCCCAAATAACCTCAACTATTTTATTTTTCTTCATGTCACCTCAACTCCCTCGCCTACACACAAATCTGATGCAGTGGTGACAGGACTAGGACTTCCACTGCAGGTACCAGAAGAATGATCCTTGATAGAAGCAGAAACTGTGACTATACTTTTAAAGATTTGTATTAAATTCCTAAGGTCCTGATTGACTAGATGGTGCCTTTTCCCCCTATGGCAAAATTAGGGTTGCCAGTGAATACAGCTATAAGCCTAGGGGTTGAGATAGCCCACACATTCTCTACCTGAGTAATCCTACCTGATATGGATGGAAATGAATAAAAGGAGAAGCACTTGCTAGACTATCATTGCTGCCTCCAATCTACACTAGGATGGCCAAGCCTAACATTCCTTCCAAAGAGGAAACGTTTGACTTTAAGTTGAAAGAAAGAGGGATAGTACCTGAAGGTAAAGGATGAATAAATGAATTATGCAGTAAGGGTAATCCAATGTAACAGAAGAGTCTTAGAGCAAGCGACAATATGGTCTCTTAGGTCAATTCTGCCAGATACCAGAAATATTCCTGAGGCCAGTCTTGCTTTTGGCACCTGACAAGATCAAATGGAAACCTGAAACCTTAGTGGCCTCACACTGGGAGATAGTTTGGTCATATGACATGATGATGGAATGGACTAATTGCTAGTGACAGAAAGGACTTTGGTAATGTGCCAATATCTTTCGACACTTATTCTTCAGGTTACATCTACCATACTGCATTATGGTAGAACTCTGGCATTGTTGGTAAAATTATAGTATTGATATTTATGGTCAAGTTTGGACTAAATATGGTTACAATGTTATGAGAAAAATAAATCAGGGAAAATAGATAGGCAGTGCTGGTGGTGACGGAGTATGTGAGTACAATTTTAAATAGAGTTCAAGAAAGGCCTCACTTAGAATGTGACTTTAAAGTGGAAAACTGAAGAAAGCAGGAGAGGGAGTTGTGAAGCTGTCTGGGAGAAGACCATTTCAAGTGCAAACAATACAGTGCAAAATCCCTGAGGCAAGAACTTGACCTAGGTGGTTCAAGGGCAGAGAGCTAGGGGAAGAGTTGTAGGAGCGAATATGGAGAAGAGGAGAATGCTGTAAATTCAGATTGTGTGTAGTTAGAGGCCAATATGATACCCTTGGTTTTTACTCTGAGTATGATAAGGATTTTGAGCATGGGAGTGACATGATCTCGCATATCTATAAAGAATCACTCTGGGTGCTGTCCTCAGGAGGAAGCAGGGAGGCTACTTAGGAGGTTATTACCATAATTCAAGTGAGAAATACTGGTAGTTTGGAATAGGGTGATAGTGGAAGAGGCTGACATAAATAGTTAGATGGCAAAGATGAGGCGACAAGATTTGTTGACAGAGGTGATGTGAATGCATGGAACAGAAAGGAGTCAAGGCTAACTTCAAGGAATTTGGCCCAAGGAACTAAAAGGATGGAGTTGCCATTCCCAGGGTTCCAAGGGACAATACTGCTGGAAGAGCAAGATTAAGGGTGGAAATCTGGGCTTAGTTTGGGACATACTAGATTTAAGGACATTTTTGGACATCCAAGTGGAGATGCTGACTAAGCAGTTGGATACACAAAACTGGGGTCAGGGAAGAAGTTCAGACTGGAAGAAGAAATGTAGGTATCTTCAATATAAAGATGTTTTTTAAAGCCAAGAAACTAGAGGAGATTAAGAGAGTCAGTGTAAATAGAAAAGATAAGAAATCCAGATGGCCAAGCCCTGGGGCATTTAGTGTTTAGTTGAGGAAAGAGGAAGCAAAAGAGAAAGAAAGTTTAGCTTTGAGGTAAAAGGGTAACCAGGAAATGTAGGTGTAGGTGTCCTGGGATCTCTGAGATCCCAGGCCATGTTTCAATGTGGAGGGAGTGATCAACTGTGAAAAAATGCTGCTCTAAGTCTAGTAAGACAAGCACCAATTTAGTCACCAGTAGACCAATAATGTCCTCAGCAAGCAATTATTAAAAAACAATTTTCTAAACCAAAGGCTAAAACTTAAAAATACCAAACATTACTATAAAACTGATAGCTTCAAAGCAATTGTTATAGGCATAACTTTATGATGCTAATTATTCACTAAAATATTTGACAGAATTTCTCAAATACTATACAGATGTTCAGCATCACAAATAAGCCATAATTCGAAAATCTCCCTTTGAAATTTATTTTGTCTCTTTCTTAAGGTACTATTTCTTATTCTATTTTCTTTGAATAAATTTGCATTTTAAAATATTTTTCAGTTAGGACCCTCCAGAGTTCCTTTATCATTATATTCTGTAAAAATTTTTCTTTAAAAATGTAATATTGCTTTTTAAAGACTGAACTGGAGGGTCGGTATAGGAGAGTTTTGTTGATTTTATCATTTTATTAACTCCTAAAATTTTGCCATTCCAAAATGTATTTCTTTTAAGTAAAATATGAGAGCGATTTATATCTCTTTACCTCTAAAACAAACCATTTTATGTCAAGATAGCACAATGCAGAATACATTTTTGTAAAGTGGTCATTAAATATTTTCTCAGCCTCAAAGGATAGACCCACTTCAATGTATTCAGTTATTATCACTCTAAATAACTAAGGGTCCTTTCTCCCCAGTTTGCCCAGAACTGAGGGGTATCCCAGGATATAAGACTGCCAGTGCCAATACAGGGGCAGTCCTGGGCAAATGAGAATGGTTGGTCACTCACTCCCAAAATATCACCTCCTCTGGGTGTCTTTTCCACCTGATTATACGGCAACAGTTAAAAGCATAGGCTCTAGAGTTAGAGGACCTGGGTTTGAATATTGACTTCATCCTTTGTTTATTAAATGACTTGGGCAAATTACTTTATCCCTAGGATTAAATGAAAAACTGGTTATAAATGCTGGGCCCCAGGCATGGCACAGAGTAGGTGCTTAAGAAATGTTAGCTATTTTTATTATGTGTTTCAGTGACATAACTTCTTTTTCATAAGAAAGTTAAGGCTGCTCCTACTCCAAAGCCTTAAACAAATAATGATGACCAACCACTGAAGAAATCAAAGTAAATAAAATATAAAAAGTATGGAATTTAAATATGTGAACAATATCCCTATTGTAAAGCCTGAATATATCATTGACTTAAGTCTTAAACTCTCTTTGGAAATGCAGGGACTGGGAGTGAGAGGTTGCTGTAGGAACAGAAGTTTATTAAAATAAAAAAAATCAAATTTTAGGTTTGAGTTGGTCATACCAGGGTGTAATATCTAATCAAGACCTGTAATCACAGAAAGCAGATCATTTAATAACCTTTCCATTTATATGTGAAGAAACTGAAGCCCAGAGAGATTAACTAATGTTTTCTTTCAAAGGCATCTAACCAGTTAGCACCAAAGGCAAACTTTAAGCTTCTCAGGGACAGTGTGACCAGTTCTGCCTTTTTCACCTCTGCATCTTTTGTGCCTTTAACAGTTCCCGACACATCATAGGCCCCAACCAAATAAACACATTGAGTGAGTTGGTTGACTCACTCGATGACTGACAGAATGAAAGAACGAATAAATGAATGAATAAATGAATGATACAAACCAGGAGAAAACGGGTTTCTTGATTCTCAGCCGAGACTTTCTCATTTTATCCTTACTCTGTACCCAACATTGACCCAAAGACTCTTTCTCAATATACCTCTGCCTTCATTCTCTCCAAACTTCTCTTGAGTCAGTGTGCATAACACAAGCAGTAAAAACAAACACATTTAGTAGATGGGCTTTGTACTATGAACAGACAGTAACACTGAAAAATATATTTGATAAAATGTTGATGTGTGGAAGAAAAAAAATGTTCAAATAAGTTCGGAATCCCTGGAAAAGAGGGAACAGCCACTGTGTTGATTTACTTTACCAAATGTCTCATGTAGCTCCTGGATTCACTCCATTTATCTAGTCCTATATAGCTGTGCTCGACTTAAGACTTTTCTGCAAGAAAAAAATACTTCTGTACAAACCTCTGCATAATTTTCCTGGTGTGAAAGGACTTATTAATGGAAAAGTAAACTCTAAAATCAGTTCTTGTCACTGGATAGAAGCCTACACTATAAGCCAAAAGCAGCTTTATTCCTCAGCATGCTTAAATATACCTGTGTGGATTGAAAAAGTTGTCACTGAATTACTGCTCATGCAGAAGAGAGAAAATTAAATGGGAGGCTATTTAATGAAAATTACAACTAATAGAAACATCAGATTTACAAAGTCATTGCTCTGCTTCAGCAATCCTTTAGTGTCTCTTAAGTCTTAAAGCACAGACCCTTAATGGATTCAGATATGTTTCAGTTTCAATTTATACACCCTTGCTGCTCTGTTGGAAGGTTAGAGCAATGTTTATCTATAAGAGTTCTTGTTTTGTTCTTCCCTCGTTTTTCCCCCATAAATATAGACCCTAATGTCCAGTTTTATGAAACTATGCAGAATAAGGTACTATATAAATAGTTCTTGCCATTGTCACAAAAAAAGGAAAAGCTTTATACTCAAACCTGATATCTCAGAGTAAGAAAATCAATGAGGGCTTTTTTTTTTTTTTTTTTCAATTTCATGAAGCATCCTGAGACCCAATAGGTTACTCTGCTACAACTTGCATTTTGTGTATAGAACGCTTAGTCTTTCCTCAAGATGAATCATTGCCAAGATGAATGCAATCATTTCTTTTTTTCTCTATCATCCTAAGACAAAGTTTTCTATGAAGGAATTGTATTCTACCAAATGGCATGGAAAAGCCTATGTACAAAAAATGCCATGAACGTCATGAAATACCTCAGTGGCACATACACTTGCAGTCAGAGCTATTGCTGGAGGTCAAGTGAGAACCAAGCCAGTCAACTGGAAACATAGATAATTGTTTGAAAATTACCATGAATTTGGGAGATTTCTATAATAATAAACCCAGAGAAGCAAGCAAGGTGATGAATGGGAACTGATAAGATACCAACACTTGCTGGCTGTGTCACCTTAAACAAGGGTCATAATTTCTCTGAATTTCACTTTCCTCATCTGATAATTGTGAAGAGAAAAAAGGATAATGAATGTAAAACACTCAATATCGTGCTGCCATATAGAATACATTCAAAAATTGTTAGTTATTATGTTCATGTTAATGCTGGTGGTGGTAGTGGTGTCTTTTCCAGATTAAATGCTTAAAATTCCTCTATTAGCCCTGGAAAAAAAAATATTGTCTGAAATTCCCAGATTAATGGGTTAAACACTAAAGTCAGTGATCAAAATATGTCTTTGCCAGAATATCTCTGAAGGATTCTCAGGGACTCAAGGGGAATTAAGTCATATCTTAAAAAGGGTGCTGGCCAGTAGGGCAAGAAGGAGTTTGGAGGTCCCAAATGACTAGAGTCCATTGTAAAAATTAATAAATAGAAACCTCAATTAAAATAGAGTTGGGAGGACAGAGGGGAAGCTCTCATGGCCTACCATGATAGCAGAGCCCAACAGGAAGGAAAGACTTCCTCTACGTGCCTGGCAAGAGCTCAGTCAATGAGAGACTGCCACAGCTCAGTCAATGACAAGCCACTATACTTTGAACTCTCAATTTCTCCATTGGACTTTTTGTTTACCATAGCTTTCCCAGCTTCCTTTCCCCCTTTTTGAAAGAGTTCTCCTCTCCTTTCTGTGAGGGGACTTGCATGTGGCTCACCATGCTTGTAGACCCTAAACTGCAATTCTTTGTTGATCCCAAATAAACCAATTTTTGCTGGAGAAATAACTGGCAGTCTGTTTGTTTTAGGTCAACACCATCATGCTATCACTGGTTAAGTGAAAGGTAAGAGTGTGTGATGACAGAAGGAGGAACAAAGAAGACAACCACTGTCCTAGAGAAAGGTTAGCCTAAGGTTATCTGAATACAGCTAGCTATTCATTGCTAATGCTGTCAAGATTCAGGGATTCAACAAATAAATTTATACTGAAAGCTTACTCTGTCCCAGGCACTATACTAGTTTCTAAGAAAATGACATACCCCTTGTTCCCCAAGAAGTCACCAGATATCAATACCATCTGCCTCAGCCTCCATGAACTTTAGGAGGGTATGAATGAGGTAACAGATCAAAGGAAATGAGCTGTCCTGAAAATGAGGCCTAGCAGGGCTTGATGATGGATCTCAACATGGGTATAATTATAAAAATAAAAATTAAAAAAAAGATAGGCCTGCTCTAGCACTTCTTACAATACCAACAATACCAGCACACATTTTAATTGCCAGCTTCCTTGTCCATCTACCCCACTGGATTCTGAGCCCCTTCAGGGCCCAGTCTGTGCTTCTTCATCATGGCTTCCCAGAACCTAGAAAGGTGTGTGACTATAAGAAAATGTTTCTGAAACTGAATTATTCTGTAGCTTTCTTGGCTTAGCTCAATCTGATTAGACATGATTTAATTTTCTTAATTAGGATTAGAAACATCATAGGCTTTTAAATGACAGTGGCCAGTAGTAGGATCATGAATGGTATCAATAAAGAAGTGAGGATTAATATATATTTTGTCAACATAACCTGAAAGAAATCTATGGGTAAGTAAGGAAACAGGAAACCAACCAAATTTGAAAACAGAACTATTATCACCTTGTAACTGAAATATGAGAGTGTCTGTATAGGACGTGTGTGCTCATTTAGAATGCAAAGTAATACAGGAGAACATGTTAGAACTTCTTTCTCACTGGTTGTGTAACTAAAACAAATCAGTTTCCTTTCACACAAATCCTGCCTATGTTACTTCAGAAGGTCCTATTTAGAAGAGAAATGGATACGTTAATATATTCCCAGCACTAAAAGATATGAAATGAGCATGCATGCTTTTCCCCAGGGATGATTATTTTCTTAATAAAGACCAAGGTTAAAGTAAACAAAAGCAAAAAGAAGATGAACACAGACAGAAGACAAAGAATTAGACAAATGCAGATTTTTATTTTAAAAATCATTTGGGCAGTATACTGTCTTTTCAACGCCAATTTGCATACGTGTTAGTTATTGATCAATACAAAGAAAAGAGAAAAAAAAATATTTTCCCTCCTCAACCAGCTGAAACTACACTACGGTGGCTGTGCCCTTTTCCACCAATCTTATCTCTAGGGACTTAGATTTTTGCGGAGATCTTGTCCAAACAGCAAAAGCAAAGGAGTCCAAGAGGTGTCTGTGACTTCTTAGGAAAGAATACCAAAAGAATGTGATGAAAGAAATAAAGCCACAGACCATAAAATCCAAAAGCACTAACCAGACCTCTGAGGAATCAAAAGATGTAAGAAATTTATTAAGAGGGTTAATCTGATTGAAAGCCAAGTGTGTAGTTGGTCATGCTTTTCTTTAATTCATGCAACACATAAAAAGAAAAATCTACCTAAACAACAAGCAATTGCAAGTCTTAATGACTGAACACACAGAATATAAGGGATTTGAGAGATAACAAAAATCATAAAATTCCCAAGGAATTTTACACTATAGAAGGCAAGGTGTTGGAAGAAATTTAGATTGAGGCCTTGACCTGATCCATCATGGGAGCTTACACTATTTTTCATTCACTTCACTCCAGAGGTGAAGACTATATTTATCTGTAATGGAATGCTAACGAATGCAAATGTTGCAAGACCATAAAATAATGCTTTGCTAAGACATCACAAGATAACTCCTGAAGGAGAAAGCAAATAAGGAAGATAAATTAATCTAGTTCAGGAAAACCTGTACTTCAGCACTTGTTTCATTCTTAAGAAATATGAAGTAAAAGGAATAGGGTTGATACTGAAACAAGGGATTTAGGTTAGACATCAGGAAAAATTCTCAAATGATAAAGCAGTGTAAATCAAGAAAGTGGTTACCAAATTCTAAGGTTGAAGCTGGGTTCCTAAGGAATGATACTGTTTGTTTATATATAAAAATCATATTTTAACACAAGAATGGCAAAGTGCAATCTGCTTCTTAGAATAACTGTTTTTAAAAAAACTATGCATATATTCCTAAGAGATTTTCTTTTTTTTGTTTTTTTGAGGGGTTTATATATATTTTAGGACATAAAATGGGAGGGAGGGTGGCATTTTTTTTTAATCAAGAATGGTTGGACATACCTCTTCCTGGGGATCTGCTGGATGTCTTATCTATGTTATATTGTTTAAATGACACGATTACCCTCTGGAGTATATCTTACTATTTATGGGTTTTATTATTAATACTTTATAGACAAGGAAATTGAGACTAACAACATTTAAGGTAATGGCTCAAAGCTACACAGCTAGGAAATAGCAGAGGAGGGAGACAATCTGGCTACATGTCTCAAAAGCTTACACTATTCCCCCTGTATTTTATTTTTTGATATGATCCTCAAAGCTGTTCCTAGTCCTAGAATTATGTGTGATTTATTCTAATTGTGAACATTTGTTTCTTTATTCCTATAAATCTGTAAAATTCATTATTTCCCCTCATCCCCCCATAATCAAAGAAAAGAGAAATATCCACTGTAGGAATGGTCTAGGTGAGAGATGCCTCAGTCCTAAACTAAGAAAATAATATACTAGGGGAGAAAATAAACAAGATTTAGCAATTAACTGGCATGTGTGGGTCTGGAGATGGAAACCCTTGATAATGAAAAAATAATAGAAATAAAGAAGAAGGAGTAGGCTCAGGGAAAAAGATAATGCTTTCAATGCTGGACAGGAGCACTTAATATTAAGATCTTTTACTATGTCAATAATTAAATCTACCTGGATATGGTCCAAGACGGACCTTCCTTTCAGTTGTTCTTTATAGCATAATGAAACAACCGGGAATTATTTTTGTGGACCAATAAGATTCAGGCAAATATTTGACATTTAAAATTTGTTCTTTATGAACAGTAATATGTGCCATACTGCGGTTACATGTATTAAATATAAAAATAGTTCACAGCAGATACTAAGTTAATAAATTCACTGTGGCATTGAAAATGTGCCTCCCACTACCAGAAAAATCTCATACCGAGTATTGAATACTCCTTGTGAGAGAAAACATAGCTAATCACAACAAGGAGGTAATAACTCCAGTTCTACTAAGAAAGTTCCTGAATTTTAACTTCTCTGTAGCAGCAGACTGAGGACACTTCAAGTAACATCTCATGAAAAACTGTAGTACATACAACGACTACACTGAAATGCTTATAAGACTTGAAAATCCAACATCTAACCACGGATATGATACTTCATTTGTGATATATAAAATTCTATGCATCCCATGAATGCAGCGATATTATAATGAAAAGCAATTTTAGGAAAATCCAAGATAGTCCACTGGTTTTAAAATTCAGCATAATCTAGCTGCTACTTACTTGGTAATATCATAGATTTTATAGACCTTATAGCCTCAAAAGTATAATTCCTTCACTGCTTATGATATTTCAGCCCTTTGATGATAAATGCTATTAAAGTGCCTAGTGTCTGACTCTCTCTTTCCACTATCTCTTCTCTCAAATAAATGGTGTGAAACTCCTGAATGAAGTGCTACTCTTTTAATTGTACCTGCCAGTGGGGTGATTTTCATCTTAAATAATTCAGGTAATAATTTCATACTTGCTATGCAAACAGGATATAAGCCTCTTTTTGCCTTACATTTCTCACTTCAATGATGTGTCATGTAGAGCTAGGTTTGATTAAAAATATGTACAATGATATTTTAAAATGGACATTCAATTTCCTGTATGGTGGAAAAGAAAATATTTCTAGAAATGTGGTAGTAATAGCATTTTCTAAAATGGCAAAGGCTGAAGAGGCTATGTTTTACTCTTAAAAGATGAGAGGTGTCATAAGAATTTACTTCGTGGGTACAATTAAAAGAGCTGATCAGGCAACATAAGGATGTATTTTGTTCTTCTCCCAAGTATTATATTTCTGAAAGAGGAGTGAGAGAGCAGAGAATAGACTGCCCTAGAATTTAGCACTTTAAAATACCCCCACTCAAAAATTTCTGATGCTCACTTTCCAATAAAACATATTTTGATGGATGGGGAAGGAAAGGTGAGAATGCACAAGTATTTTGTTCAATGTTTGGGGGGAAGAGGCTTTACAGAAGTACCAATAAGATGTTTGGAGAACTTTTTTTTTCCTTTGGAGGAGAGCTTTGTCCCCCAGAGTACATATTACTCAGTGACATTATTCTTTAAGCAGATAAAAATGAATACTAACTTTAGATCAGTAAATTTAATCCTAGAATAATTCATTCATCTGGCTGCAAGGCCCACTATCCAGACAAATTTCTCTGTATCTTCAGAATCTCAATCCAGCAACTGTCAGTGCACTAGATGTGGAAATTTTTTCTCCCTTAAAATATGTAGTAAAGAGAAAGCCAGTTGTAAGCATGCTATAGTATAGAGGTTTAGAGCCCAGGCTCTACATTCAGAGAAACTGAGCCTTCCTTTTCACTTAGTGCTGAGTCTTGAGTGATTACCCAATCACCAGAATATTGTACTCTGTGGCTTACTTTTTTTCACTTTAAAATGCAGCTAGTAACAATTTGTTCCTCATTAGGTTGCCATGAGGACTGAATGAAATCATCTAAGCATTTGGAATAGTGACTGGCACATAATATGCTCCTCTTACTATCTTAGCCATTAAAATACAATGTGAAATATAACAACATGTAATATTTGTTGACTAGGCTTTTTGTTTAGTCTGTCTCTTTTATTCTAAGGTACATAACTCAAATTCCTACAGAGGTCAGGCAAACACCTTGTGTCAGGTTGTATTTTTTTTGAAAGTCACTTTTGCATATTCAATGCATAAGATAGTGTTCATTTCCACAAGGAAATATGATATTTTCTCATTTTTATTATATGTGGCTCTTTCCAGCTACCTACTTCCTCTCTCTCATATTTTATAGCATACAAGAAATATCTGCTTTCACTTTATTGTAAAATAATCATCAATACACATGCTATGATGGTAAAGCAACTGACATTTGGCGTGAGTTTGACAGAGGCTGGAGTGAGAGGAAGGGACTAAGGTAAGCTGAAGATACCTGTCGCTCTCTAAAAGGGGAAACAATTAATCCCCTCTAGTGATCGGTGCCTCACAGGAATATGAGGTTCCAGAGCATCTGAGGTTCCAGAGAAGGCCAAAAATCTGAACTTTAAGTGTATTTTTTTATACAAGCATACCTAGGAGATATTGTGGGTTCAGCTCCAGACCACTGAAATAAAGCAAATATTGCAATGAAGCGAGCCACACAAATTTTTTGGTTTCCCAGTGCATATAAAAGTTATGTTTGCACTATAGTCTATTAAGTGTATAAAAGTATTGTGTCTAAAACAACCTATCTACCCACGTTAATTAAAAAAACTTTCTTGCTAAGAAATGCTAATCCTCATCTGAGCCCTTAGCGAGTTTTAATCTTTTGCTGGTAAAAGGTCTTGCCTTGATGCTGATGGCTGCCAACTGATCAGTGTGGTGGTTGCTGAAGGCTGAGACGGCTGTGGCTATTTCTTAAAGTATGACAGTGAAGTCTGCCACATAGATTGACTCCCCCTCTCACGAATAATTTCATTGTAGCATGCAAAGCTGTTTGGTAGCATTTTACCCACAGTGGAACTTCTTTCAAAATTGGAGTCAATCCTCTCAAACCCGCTGCTGCTTTATCAACTAAGCTTATGTCATATTCTAAATGCTTTTTGTCATTTCAACACTCTTCACAGCATCTTCACCAGGAGAAGTTTCCATCTCAAGAAACCACTGTCTTTCCTCCTGCAAGAACAGCTCCTAAAAGGTTAAAGTTTTATCCTGAGATCACAGCAATTCAGTCCCATCCTCAGGCTCCACTTCTAATCCCAGTCCTCTTGCTATTTCCACCAACTTCACAGTTCCTTCCTTCACTGAAGTCTTGAACCTCTCCAAGTCATCTATGAGGGTTGAAATCAACTTCTTTCAGACACCTGTTAATACTGATATTTTGACCTTTTCCCCTGAATCATCAGTGTTCTTGATGGCATCTAGAATGGTGAATATATTCCAGGTTTTCAATTTACTTTGCCCAGATCCATCAAAGGAATCATTATCTATGACAGCTATAGCCTTACAAAATGTATTTATTAAATAATAAAGCTTGAAAGTCCAAATTACTTCTTGATCCATGGGCTGCAGAATGGATGTTGTGTTAACAGGCATGAAAACAACATTAATTTCATTGTACATCTCCATCAGAGCTCTTGGAATACCAGGTACATTATCAATGAGCAGTAATATTCTGAAAGGAATCTTTTTTTTTTTTAATCAGTAGATCTCAACAGTGGACATAAAATATTCAGTAAACCATGTTGTGAACAGACACGCTGTCACCCAGGCTTTGTTGTTCTGTTTAGAGATCACAGGAAGAGTAGATTTAGTATAATTCTTAGGGCCCTAGGATTTTCAGAATGGTAAATGAGCATTGGCTCCAACTTAAAACCACCAGCTGCATTAGCACCTAACAAGAGAATCAGCCTGTCATTTGAAGCTTTGAAGACAGGCATTGACTTCTACTCTCTAGCTATGAAAGTCCCAGATGGAATCTTCTTCCAATAGGCTTTTTTGTTTACATTGAAAATCTGTGGTTTAGTGTAGCTGCCTTCATTAATTACCTTAGCTGGATCTTCCGGACAAGTTGCTGCAGCTTCTATATCAACACTTGCTGCTTCACCTTGCACTAAGATGTTATAAAGATGACTTCCTTCCTTAAACCTCATGAACCAATCTCTGCTAGCTTCACAGTTTTCTTCTGCAGCTTCTTCATCTCTCTCAGCCTTCATAAAATTGAAGATAGTTAAGGCTTTTCTCTGCATTAGGCTTTAGCTTAAGGGAATGTTAAGGCTGGTCTGTTCTTCTATCCATATTTTTAGAACTTTCTCCATATCAGCAACAAGGAAGTTTCACTCTCTTATTTGTGTGTTCACTAAAGTAGCACTTTTCATTTCCTTCAAGAACTTTTTCTTTGCATTCACAACTTGGCTTACTGTTTGGTGCAAGAGACCTAGCTTCTGGCCCATCTCAGCTTTTAACATACCTTCCTCACTAAGCTTTAATTACTTCTAGCTTTTGATTTAAAGTGAGAGATATGTGACTCTTTCTTTCATTTGGAAACTTAGAGGCCACTGTAGGGTTATTAATTGGCCTAATTTCAATATTGTTGTGTCTCAAGGAATAGTGAAGCCTGAGGAGAGGTAGAGAAACTGGGGAATGGCCAATCTGTGGAACAGTCAGAACACATACAACATTTATCGATTATGTCTGCTGTCTTATATGGGGGCCCCCAAACAATCACAACATTAACATCAAAGATCACTGACCACAGATCACCATCACAAATATAATAATAATAAAAGTTTGAAATGTTGTGAGAATTACCAAAATGTGACACAGAGACACTAAGTGAGCAAATGTTGCTGAAAAAATGGTGCCAGTAAATCTGTTCGACACAGGTTTGCCCCAAACCTTCAGTTTGTAAAAAATGTAGTATCTGTGAAGCACACTAAAGGGAAGTGCAGTAAATGAGGCATGCTTATATCTAAATATTTGCAACATTCAAAATAGTCTTGAAGGCAACATTTGGCTTGACAGTGGCCAAAGCACAATTTTCCCTCTGCATTGTGATAAGCATCTATGATAAAAATAACATAATTATTATAATTTTAAGAATTGTATTTACATGTATTTTCATTTTAAAAATTCTCCCTTCCTTATAGAACTACTTTATTTTTATGGCCTTCAATTTAGTTAGTCTTTTATTTAACATCCCCTTCTACCACACACACACACACACACACACCCCTTCTTATGAACACTGCATGTATATTTCATTAAATATATTGGAGAAAGTTTGTTGCATGTGTGTGGTGTATAAATACACATATATTTATAGTTGTCCTTGGTATATCTTTATATTGTCCCAACTTTTACTATAAAATTTTCCAAAGATTCAGAGCAGCTGAAAGAACACCATGAATACCATGCAACCTCCACCTAGATTTAGTTATTTTACCATATTTCCTTCACATATGATAGACGCTTGAACTGCATGGATCTACTTATAAGCAATTTTTTTCACTAAGTACATACTATGGTACTATATGATTTGTGGCTGGTTGAATCCGAGGATATGGAACCACAGACATGGAGGGCCAACTATAAAGTAATACATGGAGTTTTGACTATGTGGGGGTCGGCACCTCTAACTCCCGCACTGATCAAGTGTCAACTGTATATATATGTTACCATGTTTGCTTCATATATGTATATGTTAACCATATTTGCTTCATATATGTGTGTATGAAAAAAGGTTTTTTAATGTTTAAACAAATTGTTTTATAGGTTTTCATTTCAAATTTACTACAGTAAGCACATGGATATTAAAAATAAATGTATAACAATATACGAATAAATAGTTAATGATTTAATAAACAAAAGTACTGGAATACAAGATATCTTGAGGAAGTGTTTTTTGTGTGAAGTGTCCATATTTGTGGATGGGTATAATCTCACAAATACTTGTGAAAATAACAATTAGCATTTGTATAATCAACAGCATTCACAAAATACTTTTCTTATACACTATCTCATTTAAATTGCAAAGAATTTCTGAACTACATAGGTTCCATTATCTATCAAAGGTATAACGTGGAAGTAGATGTTTATATATATGTATATGAAGCAAATATGGTAAAATGTTTAAGATAGATAGATGAAGAGATAAAAGATAGTCTGTAACTCTTTTTTCCCCAAAAAAGATGTTTGGGTTTTTTTCTGAATAATTTGAGAGGAGCTGCTAACATTATGACCCCTCATTCCTAAATATTTCAATATACATTTTCTTCAGGTTTTTTAAAAATCTGAGTATTAATAGGGCAAAGAAGTTCCTTCATGTTCCACTCAGTTGTGCATTATTTATACATTAACTCATGTAATAAACATTATCAACTGTTTTCAATTTGTCTGACATTGTGCTACACCCAGAGATAAAAATATTTGGCACTTGCAATCAAAAACCTCACACTGTAGTAGCAAAAACAGGCCTCTGTGTTATGGGCTATGGTAGAGGCAAAAAGAGGGCAGTATGGATTCTAGGAGATTCCCAGAAATCAAGAGTAAGGGGTAGGAGACAGGATCAAAACTGAGTTTATATTGAGGAGTACCTTAGTTGAGACTTAAAAGATAACATGGAGTTAGTCAGGTGAAGAACTCGGAATAGCATATTCTAGGTCTTGGAGGAGCATGTACTAAGGCACTGATGATGTGGCATGATATACTCAGGACATAACCACGGGAATCTCAGTGCAGCTGAAGCACTTATCATATGCCAGGGAGCACTTCAGGTACTGGCTAGTCTTTTTTTTTTTTTTTTTTTTTTTTTTGCGGTACGCGGGCCTCTCACTGTTGTGGCCTCTCCCGTTGTGGAGCACAGGCTCCGGACGTGCAGGCTCAGCGGCCATGGCTCACGGGCCCAGCCACTGCACGGCACGTGGGATCCTCCTGGACTGGGGCACGAACCTGTGTCCCCTGCATCGGCAGGCGGACTCTCAACCACTGCGCCACCAGGGAAGCCCCTGGCTAGTCATTTTTAACTTGCTTGTGAATAACTATCAGGGACGGTTCACTATAGACAGCATTCCAAATATTTCAGGCAAGAAGGGACTATAAAGAAAATTTTAAAGTTTTTAACAAATTAGAAAGGTTGAAGCAACAAATCAAATCCTGGACCTCCAGGAAAAAACTCAAAAAAATTGTATAGAGTTACTACCCCTAGGATGCCTCTGGAGCTTTGCTGAATCACCAGCTCTTGCCATGCCCCAACCACAGGACACCCAGGAGTCTGAAGGACAAGGCCTGGAATATTGCTGTAGGGAACCCACTGATGCCACAACCACACCTGCCAGTAACAACTGCTAAGTGCAGATCAAAAGATGGCATCTGCCTCATTTTTACCTTCTAATCTTCACACAAATGCATCTAATTGGTAAGAATATTTTGATTCCAGAATCTCAGACTCAATGGAGTGTAAGAAATGCAGCTGTTAAGTTTCAGTCTTTTCCACCAGAAACCTACCATGGAATCAATCCAGTAAAATTGTTCTGACCCTCTCGGAATCAGTCTCCTTTCCCAACTGAATGCACTGGTAAGACCACTAATTAAGTATTTAAAGGTGCAAACTGTTGCCAAACGTGTTTCTTGCTTTTATATTCAGTATAAACTGCATCAAGTTCATGCACAAGGATAAACCCGTAATCGTGACCTTTAAAGCACAATCATGGAACAAACTGAATTTAACAATCCAGACAATTAACTTTTCCCCCAATAGCTTTAAACATATGACGTTTTATTTTGGAAGATGGTAAAGCATAAAAGTGGGTGTTAATAAATGAGAAACTTGTCATGCCACCCCGAATTTTAAGCTAAAATAAATACATGTTTATTGAAGTCAAATTATTGACTGACAGAATTTTTATCACATCAACAAATGTGATCAACTTCAAACATCTGCAAGACCAAATATTACTCTTTGGGATGTTGAGATTAATGTTATGAAAGCATCAAGGTATATAACAATAATTGATAAAAATATTAGAAGTTATATGTTTCAAATCCTATCAGATGCATCTTCTTATAATGTTCTTTTCCAGTGGACATCCAACTTCTGCTTGAATGTTTTAAGAAATCAGAAACTACCTGACTGCCTCCTTAGTCTATTCCATTTTTTATTTCAGTAAAATATCTCCTAAATTCTAGCCCAGTCCTAGTTCCGTACTTTGGAGCCATGAAAGTCATCTGCTTTCTTTTCTGAATTATAACCTTTTAATATTTTAAAATTAGCAGTCACTTTCTACCTAAGTCTCCTCTTCTACAAGCTAAACAGTCATTTGTCTTTAGTCCTCGTTTCAGGCCATCATGACATCTTTCAGTGCCCTTTAACTTGACCTAGACATGGTTAGATAATTGTAGAATATAAAACAACTATATTCAGTGTAGCTAAATCATGGTCTATAATTTTGGAAGTGATGTCACACAATGTGTTGCTTTGAATTAAGCTTACTATCAACTAAAAATTATGTATTTTTCAAATGTATTGCTCATAAGTCATATCTCTCTGTCCTATACTATTCAGCTATGGTACCTGGAACTAAATCCCAGAGTTTTATTACTATCAGTATTGACCTGTTATATTACTTGCATCCTTAGCTTGTTGATTTATAATATCATGGTCAAAGATAGATGTCATACCTCCAAGAATCACATCTTATTCCCAGGAGTAAGAAGTAAGAAAAATGAAGGGCAAAAGGACAGTGGCAACAAATTTTACTTCTATCTCAGTGGCCAGAAATATGGCAAATGTCCCTCCATAGCTGAAAAAAAGGCTATAAATCGTATATTTTGCTTCTAAACCTCTATGGTATAAAACAATAGGAAATTAGGTAGTAAGAAAGATTGGTCATAAGCGAACCTATAATATTTGCCACAATATACAACATATGAGCTTATGCTGGATCCCACTGAACACAGCTACTTGTACTAAATATTCATAAACCATCCTTTTAATTATTCATTCTGGAAAGTTTTCTATGATTATTGTAATTCTCCCTAATTTAAAGTTTATAGGAAGCATTTTCTTACATTCCTTAAAATAAGGATAGCAGTTGTTGGTGTCCAATCTTCCATTACTTATATTTTGCCCTATAATTTTTTAAATCTTTCAGTGATTTTTATCTATAAATTCATCAATTCAGAATTTTCATCTATAAATTTTTTCTTCAGTAAACGAGAATACAATTAACCTAGTCCTGAAGAGTAGAACACATTGAGAGAATTATGGGTACATTTACCTTCTCTTCAATAGCTTGGCTTCATTTCTGTACTACCAATAAACGTTCTAGTCTTTTGAATGTGAAGCTTATTCTCTCCAACAGAGGAAAGATGCAAGCAAGCAAATGAGTTATGTTCTACAGTTCACTTTTCTTATATTTTTTGTATCTAGCTCCAAACACCACTCTAGGCCTGTCTTCCTTTTCTTATATATCCAAATATAGAAAATCCCTATTCAGTCTTTTTTCCTGTTGAAATCTAAAATCAATTCCATCTTTTCTCTCAACTTGGAGAAATATCTTCTAAATCAGACTAACACATTTCCACACCTCACCAGACCTAGCATATACGCCAATAGTGCTTAACTCATTTCTCCACTTACACGACAATTTACACACAGAATTAATCCAAAGGAGCAGCAGTGCACATCATTTCTTAAACTTCCAGGTTAACAAATCATGAACACAACAGGTCACCTTAGTGTAGAAGGAGGTAATTGGTGGATTACAGCCCACTGCATTTTTTGTCCTATCAGTTTCTTGTAAAATGTCAGTACATAGAGACAGGGAGATTAAAAGGTTACAGAAATTCTCAGAAGCCCCAGTGTGTTGGCCTCAGGCTGAATATAAGTGGGCATTCTAAGACTCATAATTCGAAACTGTATGAAATTCAATGGGTGATGAAGCGTCATGAATTGTATTAAAGTAAGTAAATTTTCATTATGCTCTTATTGTCCAGAGAACAGTCTGAAAATAAACAAAATGACTACCCTCCCCTCTAGTGGTTAAAATCCATGCTAAACAGCATAACAAATATATTAGAAATAAACAAAAAACCCTACATGATTAAGGGTCTTTATAATAATAACCCTATTTAATGCTGGTCATCTTGAAAAAAAATGCAAAACAACACCACATGACTAATGAGTCTGAAATTTTTAGCTTCATGAAAACAAGTTTTCTAACCCAAGTTTTTGCCATCAGTGTCAGCAATTGAAAGAAGAAAGGGTTCTACAATATGATGGTCTAGTGAAACACAATTCTATAATTATGTAAAATTTTTTAAAGTGCTAAAATATAAAAGTTTGCAATGGATTTATTATAGAAGTTGTGTGAAATTATTTGGGCCAATACAATGGATACTGAAAACAATTTCATGTGTATTGTCTGACACTTGAGGTAATGTATCAATATATCTGCAGGGTTTTAGAGAGATGTTATGGTTACCACTATCTCTACATATCTAACTCATAAATAGATTGAAACCAGATGGCAGAGGTACAAACTGGTACCCATTAAAATGGAGTGATTTATTTTTAGGTAATGAACTTCAGAATATTATGACAAATTTTATTTATACTCATAAAAGACTGTGAAAATTATTTCTGCAAAGAGAAAACCTTGGTCCTTGTTTATATATGCTCACCTTGAAAAAATGATCTCAATAACATATGACTTGTGTATACTAATCACAAATCAGTTCTAGTGAGTAAAGAATTTTTTAATATTTTCAAGGCTATAATTCACACATCGCTTTGAGGAAACTGAACCACTTCAATATTACTGAATAGCAATTTGGTGCTTTCTTCAAGGCCTAATTTGGTTTTCTGACTCTGGTCAAAGATAATTAACTGCCCCAATTTATTTTGATCTTATATTGATACGTTCAGGCACAATGTCTCAAATTCTTATAACAGTCTTTTAGGATGGCATTATTAGTCCCTTTTAAATGACAAAAATCTTGAATCTAAAACAATGTAAGGTCTTCTCCCAAGATCACCCATTTTATAAGTGGCAAAGCGATGATTCAAATCCCTAATCTGAATCTCCTCCTAGAGGGCATGCTCTTCCCTATATGCATGGTACCTCAGCTATAGCAATAATCTAAATGAACACAGGCCAATACCTCACAGTGTAGCATCTAATCATATACTCCCTGTATAGTTGCCTTATTATTTATTTATTTTTGTATGTGTCCATTCTCTTGGCCACGAATTTAGTT
This sequence comes from Hyperoodon ampullatus, assembly GCF_949752795.1. NCBI lineage: Eukaryota > Metazoa > Chordata > Mammalia > Artiodactyla > Ziphiidae > Hyperoodon > Hyperoodon ampullatus. The sequence continues at coordinate 49,002,308 of NC_136925.1, read as the reverse complement.
TCTTTGGGGCTGTAGAACATATCACACAATTTTTCTTTATTCTCCTCTGCACCAAGAACAATACTGAGTACCCACTGGACACCTGATTAATGGATATACCTAGAAAAGTGATTGTTTCAATAAAATACAGTACATTGTGAAAACTCTTATTGTTTTCACTTTACTTTCAACTGACTTAAGAAAAATAAGACTCTTGGTAAGAATATAGAACAAGCCCTAACATCACTGATATCATATATGTGAAAAAGTTCATAATATCTACCTTACATACAAAAAGATGGAGGTAGGAAACCTTAAACACCAAAGCTGTAATGAATAAAGTAAATGGCAATGGATGTATGAGACTGTAAAAACTAAGGCTTCTGTCCGCTAGACTATGGCACCAAGAAATTCTGTGAAGTTACAGTATGACATGTTCGTTACAGTGTAGAATATAAGAGAAAAAAAAATAAAAAAGAAATAACCCAAGTTTACAATAGGTACTATTTCATAAATTATTAAATATTATATTCTAAATTAAAAATTATATCATAGTAGATTTTTTAATGATAAAAATGTTCATAATATATTTAGTGAAAAGCCATCTACAAAGTAATATGTAAACCATGATCCCATTATATATGTATATGGGCATGTGTTTCTTTTTCTGTGTGTAACAGGATAGAAAAGTGGACATCTTTCTGTATCAGTTCTAATAAGGTTTCAAGACCATAAGCAGCAAATAATCCCACATTCCAAAGGCAGTCACAGAGATACAAAGGGTGTGATTAACATCCGAGTTATGACCCTTAGTACCCACTTCACCTGAGTCCTGAGAACTACCGGCATCCCAAATGGGGAATGATGAGGTTCTCTCCCTTCTCAAGCAGAGCACACGGATGGCTTCAGGAAGACAACTCAGAGAGCTGGATATGTGACCCAATATTGCAAATGACAGACTTGCATGTGAATAATTCTAAAGAGTCTAAGACTGACTGAAGCAGTTTATAACCACAGAATAGAGGGCTGTGTTTGGGATGCAGCTGTAGTGCCACAGACCAGGGCTAAGGTATATGTTCTCTGTAGACCAGTGTAGGTGACATGAGAATGAGTTGGCCTAGGGTTTACACTGAGCTTGCTATTATCTGACACCTATTGCTACATAATAAGCAACTATAAAATCAGTAGCATACAAAATAAGCATTTATTCTCACAGACTTGCAGGCTGGCTGGAAGTCAGCTGGGGGGTCAGCTGGACAGTTTACTTTTTAGCTGTGGGTCAGGTGGCCTGGCTTGTCACTCAGTTCTGCTCCACACATTTTTATTCTGAAGCCCAGGCTGAAGGGACAGGAGCTACCTAGTGTTAGTAGAAGGAACTGTTTTTCAGAAATGTTCACTCCCTCCCACTCACTTCCATGGGAAGATCCTCCACCCCACTGACTTTGAGTTTTTCCATGTGACTTCCTTCGGCCAATGGGATGTTACCAGGTGTGAAGCACCAGAGATTGGAAAGTGCCTGTACTTACACTAGCTCCTCTGCGGTCGCCGTGAGAAACACATCACATGGTCTATCCTGTTAATCCCAGAGGAGAGTGAAAACACTGAAGAACAAAATGAGTAAAGAAAGAGAAGCAACCTTGCTTTCCCCACCTTTGCCACAGAAGGCTTCCCATGTGGAACAGGTCTGAGTTGGGGAAGGGAAGAGGCAACACTTAATAAAAGACATGGGACCCAACATTTTAATTATGGAAACAATTGCCTTGAGATGAATCTTCTTGTGAGTACTTCATATTATCAATGGATTAGCAGAAAGCCTGATAAAGATTTTACCTGGCACTACAGAGGGTTTTAAATAAACTGGGTGAAGGGAAGTCGGGGAGGACTATTGGGGAGTAATTTTCTGATTGCACCCTGAGTCCTTTGTTCTATGAAATATTTTTATGTGGGTGTATATGCATGTATGTGCATGAGAGAGGTAGGAACTGAAAGTAAAAATTTAACAGTAAAATTTAGCAGATTTCATTATAGGTTTTATATAACTAAATCCATTATTATTTTTATAAAGGGAAAAAATGATTGTAAATTATGCAGTTCAATAAAACCCCTGCACTTATCTCTCTTTTTTTAGTCCAGCAAAACAATAATAAAACAAATATTCTCAACTGTTTCCATATTTTTTTTAATGTGTAAATGTTTTTGAAGGAAAAAAGTGAGCAAAAATGGTGCAACCATATTGGCAATCAAACAATCTTTAGCTTTATCCCCCACATCCAACAGTACAAAACATCTCGGTACTCAATGTGGGGGCCTGGCTTGCATCCTTCTGATCTCTGTCTATTGAGTAGTATTTGTAGAAACTAATTAAGCCTGTGGGATGGAAAAGTACCTTTCCCACCAGCATTAATTTCTCAGGCTGCACACATTCCACAGAGGCCTTCTGAGATACGTGCTTTTTACTGAGTTAAGGCATTAAATACACTAGATTATCGCGGAGAGGGAAAAATTCAGTTTGCTTCTACATCAGCTGAAGTTGCTCTATCTGATTAAACCAATTGCTGCCACGAAGCCATACACAGAGCATGGAAACAAGGAGAATCCAGAAGATCCAGAGAAGGGTCTTCGCTGAGAAACCAGTGTGTGGAGGGAGGATTCAGGTGGCAGGGAGTGGGGGGAAGATGAAATGAACAGTGACAAGGAAGAATGATAAAAAGAACAATAGGCCTTACTCAATGACTTTCCTCAGACTGACCTGCCAAAGAGGCCATGTCAAGTATAAATTAGATTGTACCTGAGAGATCTAAGTAGAGAGTTAAAATTACTTAGAGCCACTGTGGCTAACCCTTAGGGGAGACGCTATGGCTACTTTCTGCAAAAAACTGAAGTCCACAAATGGTAAAACATGACAAATAGAAATTTGAATTGTCACCACATCTCCCTCTCTCTGATGCTTTCAGGGGCTACTGCCACATAAACCAAAAACTGGAACAGGAAACACTGCTGAGGATGTGGCTGAAGGGAGGTCTTAGGATCTCAACTCAGCACAGGTCCTTTTTGGTACCAACTTTCTCCCCAAATCAAATATAGTCCTATCTACAAGTGAATCAGAACTGTTCAAGTCAAACCAGCTAGAGTCCATTAAACACCACATTAACTTTTACCAAGTTATTAAAACAAATGCCTCGTATCAGTACTGTGTTCTGGCTAAGGCCATAGGGGAGGATAAAATGAAATCTTACACCACTTTGACAAGAAACACAGTCAAATGAAGAACAGAGTCAGAACAGGATTTCTTTCCTTAATTTATCTGAAAAGGTGGATCATCAGTTTTTCAATGCTGTAGCCATAAGTTCAGTTCTCAAATAAGTTGTAAATGTGTGTTCCTTGCTTTAGACTGACGTCTTTTCCTTTTTCATTTTTATGCTCTTTTTCACAAGGAGGAAAATATTTTTTTAATCATATTTACATTAGCAGAGGACTTTAAAGCCCAGTTGTGTATGGGTGTCATTATCTTCCTATGGAAAGTCTAACGTATACTTCACATGCCAGACAAACAATAAAAAATCAACATGTACTAACTGTTTTATTGACCTTCTTAGTGATTTCAAACTTGAGCCTTCTAGACAGATATAAGAAACTTTTACAAAGATGATCCATAAAAAGTGATTGCTTATTAAATTAAATGTTAACTGACTGCTCTGCATTTCTTCATGGGGTCTTATATCAAGGGAGTAAAGCCTCTCAGTTGTCACTCTGACAGTGTCAGCAGAGGGACTGCCAATGGTCATGGTGTAAGGAGCAAAATTTTCATATGTCGTTAACAGGCTGAAAAAAATTCAGGCATTTTTGTGTAGGTTGCAAAGCACCAGCCTGGATTCTTGATATAGCTACTTATAGGAAATCTCAGCCCTGGGCCTGGGAATTTTTATGACTTTCTGCAGCTTCTTCATGGAGTCTGAGAAGTGACAATTGTAGACCCAGGTGTCTCCAGTGGAGGCTGTCTGCCTGGCTAAGTCAAAAGACAACAAACGTATCAGAAACAGGACCTTCACCAGAATGCCTGTTGCTATCCTTGACATCCTTATATACTGACTGAAATAACATATAATGGCAAAACAGGAGATTTCCTGGCTAGGAAGCATACATGCTAACATACACACAAGCACACATTCTCTTTCATCAGTAGTATGGTTACTTTTGGAAAGGAATATCAGACTATATTGCCATTTAAGGGATCCAAGAATTATAAACAAACTTATGAACTATATGCAAATATTTTATATTTTATTTATAAAAATAAGTACATGAAACTTCTGGGAAAATTACATATCAGAAAAATAAAGAATCTATGCCTAAATTTGGTCAATCCATAAATGGTATTATTGGCAATATAGAAAAATATATTCAACATGATATATTAACTGTCAGTCATTTTTAAAAACAAAATTATCGAACTTCAAAATTTTTATGAGTGGCCTTTAAACAGCAGACAGCCTACCGACATTTGGAAACCAACGGGCCAAAGGCCCAGATAAGAAACAAAGAAGGATTTCTGGGCAGGAAAGCAGGACACCTAAAAAATCTAAAACTTCTAGGAAAGGAAGAATCTTGATAGGTAAGCAATTGACACAAACACCAGAGTGGCTTTCTTGATGTAATATGCAAAACTCAAACAAATTCTGAGTCACAGGTAACATATAGGTATAGACAAGGATAAGTGGCCAGCAATCAAGGTAGTTCGAACAACAGAAAAAAAAATACCTAGAATATCAGCTACAAAGGAAGGTCCTAAATTTCAAGGCAGTTTTATTTGACAGTTTGAGCTATTTTCATATAAATCTATATATCTTGGAGACACACATGTAAGTGTACATCTTTTTTGAAGGCTTGGAGAGCCATATGTCAAACAATTAACCATATCAGTAGGAAATGGAAAAGTAGAAAGACAGCAGAGTATTTTTCTGACTTATTTTTGTGATGGTGGAGTTGATTTTCCCCTTTTTCTATGGCAACACGGAAAGAGACTTCGTTATGGACTGAATTATGCACCACCTCCAATTCATATGATGAAGCCCTAACCCCCACTGTGACTATGTTTGGAAATAAGAGATCGTGAAGGTTAAATAAGCTCAAAAGGGTGGTGCGTGAATCAGATTGGACTGGTGGTCTTACAAGAAAAGAAAGAGAGATGCCCTCACCACCCTTCCTCCATCCCCAGCATGTACAGAAAAAAAAAAAATCTATGTAAGGATGCAACAAGAAGATAACCATCTGCAAGTCAGGAAAAGAGACCTCACCGGAATCCAAATTGGCCAGGACCTTGATCTGGAATTTCTAGACTCCGGAAGCGTGAAAAAACACATTTCTGTTGTTTAAGCCACCCAATCCATGATACTTTGTTATGGCAGCACAAACAGAATAGTACCAGCTTCTTTCCCAGTAGGATGACAGATAGTGATAGCGAGGTAGAGGAAGTCCCAATCCACATGGAGTGAGGGAAAAGTGAAGAAGGCTAAGGTTAAGTGGTGGAACTTCTGAGGACCCGAGCAGGGAATGGTACTAAAAAGGAACGTTACCATGGAAGCTGCAACAGTTCAGGGTCACTACTATTTTAAACTAGAAAGAAGGGAGAAAGGTTCTTCCTCTTCCTCGTCATCTCTCACTTCTCTAATTAAAATCATCTTCCGGCTCAGCAACCCTTCATTCTCTCTATACACCCCTTCAATCTTTATTTTCTTTTTCCCCCTTTTCCCCTTCTTTTTGACCTCTATTTCCATTGTTGTTTTTATGATTCCTTCCACTTATTTATATATGCCTGCATAAAGTAGACATTTTATATTATTTTGATTGAACCATCATGTAGTGACACTGGCCTTATAGAAATGAAATGCCCATGGGAATTCTCTGGCGGTCCAGTGGTTAGGACTCTGTGCTTTCACTGCTGAGGACCTGGTTCAATCCTTGGTAGGGGAACTAAGATCACACAAGCTGCAAGGCAAGGCCAAAAAACAAAAAAATAGAAATGAAATGTCCAGGCCAAATGTAACACTTTGGATGTAAATTGTAGATGATTCACAGAGTAAAAGATGGAGACAGGAAAAGTTAGTTTGGTCATTTGTTAACACTGACACATCAACCCTAATTAACCCATTTAAATCAAGCAAAATGAATTTCCCAGCATATATATCCAAAGACCTTACTGTAGTTAAACTGCATTAGAATATACTATATGGAAGTGCAAATGTGTGTATCAAATTGTTTTGTTTACTCCAGGTTTATGTAGGAATGGAAATAATAAAAATTTGCACATAGATGGCACAACCAAAGTACATATTCCTCTTACCTAAGCACTGATGACACAGAAACTATTGCATCTATACAATCATATGAATACTTAGGCAAATAATCTAGTGAGTCAAATCAGATTCCCATGCATAGCTAAAATATTTGAGAACCCAAATGTAGTGTTTATATCTTGAAAATGCCCCATATTGTGAGACAATAAGGTTTCCGTTTCCAATTTTCATAAAACTGAGAACTTATCAAGGTGTTTGCCTTGCATAACATGTGCAGATGTGAAGCACATTTTTGGTTTGAGGCCTTTCAACACTACCTAGCATCCAGCATCCCTGGAGGGCAGCAGATCCCAAGTCATTTTGCTGAAATCATGCACGTTGGCCATGCAGATGCAACTTGATGAATGTGATTATCACCACATCTAACCTGACTACCTTCCAGTTATCAAACCAAATGGCCTGGATGAAGAAAGATGAATCTTACAATTGATTTGTTAATTATTTTTGCTCTTTTGTGCAATGGTATTACACAAAACACAGTTCTGAACACAAGGTACTAAATATTTGTGAAACTTCTGTCCATCATACCTTGCTATTGAGGTTTTACTTTACTCACCAAGAACAGTCATTTCTGCAGCCCTTGGATCTGGCCTAGAAGGGGCCTTTAAGGACCACTCTAACTTTTAAATCCTTCTGCCCATAATATATGCTTATTCAACTATTTAAGGTTGAGATAGTTAACCACATTGACAGAAGAGTTTTAGAAGAGTTAATATATCATAAAGATTAACAAAAATATCAGCATAAAATGAACCAAAGTGGCATGTTAGTATCTAAGTTGGTTTTATAGGCATAGTTCAGTGTAATATTCATCATAGCCATTCAAATGATATTATCAGGCTAATGTCATGCTTTTTTAGGCAAATAATGCAGGGGATGAAAGATGCTACTACACATAGATGCTTAAAAGTTATACCTGAGTGATAATATGTTTCATAATAAAAAAATGTGTCTCAGTTCAGGCTGCTGTAACAAGAATACCACAGATTAAGTGGCTTAAACAACAAACATTTATTTCTCACAGTTCTGGAGGCTGGAAATTCCAAGATCAGGACGGTAGCATGGTTGGGTGCTGGTGAGAGCCCTCTTTCTGGTTTCCTCACATGGCAAAGATAGAAAAACAAGCTCTCTCATGCCTTTTCTTATAAGGACACTAATTTTATTTATGAGGGCCACATTCTTACGACCTAATTACCACCTAAAAGCCTCACCTTCTAATACTATCACATTGGGCATTAGGATTTCAACATATCAGTTTTGGAAGTACCCGAACATTCAGTCTATAACAATATGTATGATAATGAGGCTACACTTTAGAATTTACAAAGAATTTTCAAACACATATTCTCTCAATAATTTCTCATGCAGCTGAGAAGGTATTACTGTCTCTCATTTTAAACATTAGGAATGGAAATTGAGGCGTTGAATGACTGGCATACATCCAGCAAGTATGAGAGAAAGATGCTGAGTTTAGTTGTCTGACTCCTGGTTCAGTGTCTGTTGATGTTCTCCAAGCTTTGATCTACATATGAACAAAACTGCACATTAAAATGCATTACATTATGCTTCTAACAGTCTTTGTGTAGATCATCTGAGATGCTCTGTGACAGACAGAAAGCAGTAGTTTTTTACCCAGTGATGTGAAAGCCTTCAGTAAATATTTGTGCTGAAATGAGTGAGTCCCAGACTGTTGGCCAACACCTTTGCAATGTGGAGGATCAAGTGGACAGCAATGGCTGTGGTTCAGTGTTATATACAGCTGTGATATTTTGCCTTACTGTATGCACAGTCTATGGATATTAACGTTCATATTATTTTAATTGACATTTAATTTTATTTTCCATAGAGTAAACCTGTTTGTGAAAGACTAGGATCCATAATTACATCTTTTTTCCCCTATGTAATAGGAGGAACAATCTATCTTTATTTTAAGAGTAATTAGGACAGAGTACCAACATAATTGGAAGTATCCGTATTTAGGATAATAGAAACTTATTTAAATTACATATTTACATGATACACCTGGCTAAATGATAGGCAATGGATTTTACTTTGTAATGATTTATGTTTCTAAATTATATATTTAAACTGAAATAAGAATCTCTGCATTGTGTCACCCATGGGAGTATTATCATTAACAAATGCTTTATTTTTTGTCCCAGCAAAAAAGTATTTCATTTTAGTCAATGAATGTGTAGAAATATTACTGTTATAAAAAGCCTGAAGGGGTGTTCTTCCCCCACAGACATCAATGGTATTGTAATATACAAAACTGTGTCATCAAAAATCATAAGTTTTAAAAGGAGAGATTATGTTCTAGTCTGTGATAAGTTTTGATAAGTAAATATGGTCATTGAAAGCTAAAGCAAGAAATTACTAGTTAAAACATGCTGGGGGAAAAATCCTCAATTACAGGAGGCTTTTTAGTAGTTTGAGTCCTGTGCATAACATGCAAGATAAAAAGCTGACATTTAAAAATCATTATATTTAATATTTGCTTCCATAAGCCTGAAGCTTGATCAAGTGTGTTTTTTATGGTTTACAGTTTCTGGAGTAGCTAACCCATAGCTGGAAACACATGCTGACCAATCTGATGATGTCCTAATGAAAATTTTGTCAGGAATTTTCTTCAACATTTCCCACTGAGATCAAATCACCATCAGACTTTCTTCTGCACGGTATCTTCTATTTCATCTCTTAATGTTCCACTGTGCTTTTCATTTTACTTAATTAATCTTACAGAGGGCCATATTTAGTGCTGCCACCTGAGAGAGAAGGTATGAAGAGACAGGCTTTTGTAGTCATTCTTGGCTCAGAATCCTCCTTTCAACTTTAGGAACATATGTGCGCTGTTGGCTGCTTAAGATCACACCTATCTGCTCTGATGATGAGATATCTGCAGGGAAGTTGATTGCTTCTGTGCCTTAGGGTTTAAGTGTCATAAAGTGATGGGTGTATATGAACAAGCTGTAGGACCTCTGCCAGTGCCCCTGTTTCACCTGAACCAAAATAGGGGCTCAAACTCCTCTTTACATGCTGCTTTGTTGCTCTTCAACCCTTGCTAAAATATACTGGAAAGGGGAGCAAAATTGAGTGTTTTAGCTGCCAGGAACAACAGTGTTACAGGGGCCTTGGAAACTTAGTAAATCGTGGAGCTAAGTCCAGGTGAAAATAAACACCTGATGCGGAGAAGAGAATTCAAGCCAAAGATCCACTAAGAATATTGTAATACTAAAAGGGCATCTCTCTGATGTGAGACTAGAAATGCATGCATAGTTCTCCACCCATGATAGAAAATCGCCATAAGAAGTTGACAGTAAAGAGACAATGGCACACTGACTCCTTAAGTCATTGAGAAAGTGTACCCAACCCCCTAGTCATTGGGAAAATAATGCCAAAGATTCTGTATATTTCCCATACAGTCAATGAAAAATTTATATATGCAAACACATTCAACCAGAATATAATATGAATTAGACACTGTACTAGACATAAAAGATACATGGCTGTGCAATGACAGACCTTTAAGCTAGCCCACCTAGGCACCATGCCCTGCAAACCCTGCCAGCCTCACACCCCATCATTTAAGCTGGTGACCCATCCTCACAACACTTCTAATATCTACTCACCAATTCTTTTAATATTAACTGACTTTCTACCGTGAGTCAAGTACTAAACAAGGAGCTCTTTCCATATATGTATAACTTCATTTAATCTTCATAGTGCTATTTTGATTATGTCTGTCTACTCAGAACTCATGGCTATATTCATTTTGACGCATGCCTTAGTCCCCTCTGGATTCCACATCTGTACTGATATTCTTCCAGCAGAATAGCAGGCAGACACCTAAGCACAGAAGTGACTCACCAAGATGTAAAGTTACTCAGAGCCAGTGCTGGAAGGCACCAAAATGCAGAGGGTCTTGCTCTAACAAACCCCCTTTTAAATATATACAATTATTTTTTTATTATTTCGTACAGTCTATGCACAATTCAGATGAGCCACCACAGTGCTGGGGAGGTACGCAAAAGAGTTGGCATAAGGTGGGGGAAGAAAGATCTGAACTTAGTATAATAGGACGGTCCACAATATGGTATTTTTGTATTTTTTAATTCTATCTTCATGAAAAAAATAAGTGCTTACACTGTCACAAGACAAATTAAACAATTCAAGTAACAATTCATGTATAATGGTATACTTCTACCACTGTATTAGTCAGGGTTCTCCAGAGAAACAGAACCAGTGGGAGATGCACACACACATGCACACACACAAACACCCACACAAACACACATGGGGTGGGGGGAGAAGTAGAGGGAGGTAGAGAGAGAGAGAGTGAGTGAGAGTGAGTGAGAGTGAGAGAGTGAGAGAGTGAGAGTGAGAGAGTGAGAGAGTGAGAGTGAGAGAGAGAGAGAGAGAGAGAGAGAGAGAAGTCATGACGTATTTGGCTTACACAATTATAGAATCTGAGAAGTCCATGATTTGGTGTCTGCAAGCTGGAGACCCACAAAAGCCTGTGATGTAATTCAGTTCAAGTCTGAATGCCTAAAGATGAGTCAACGGCTTAAATCCCAGTCCAAAGGCTGTAGAAAATAAGGTGAGACGTCCCAACTCAAGCATGCAGGCAGGAAGCAAAAAAGGGAGAATTCTTCCTTTCTCTGCCTTTTGCTCTATTCAAGCCCTCAGTGGATTGGATAATGACCACCCATTTGGGGGATGGTGATCTACTTTATTGAGTCTCATCCAGAAAGACCCTCACAGACAAACCCAAAATAATGTTTCATAAGGGCACCTCCTGGCCAGTCAAGTTGACACATGAAATTAACCATAACAGCCACATTTCCTACACTCTTATTTTATTCTGGAATGTCTAGAAGTTATGTGATGATGTTGCTGGGAATGGTGGGAGATGTTGGATTATGGGGCTTACAAGGCTGATCTTCCACCTCCAACAATATACTTATACCCAACCCATCAAATATCCTAATAATGGCTCTTTTCAAATAGACCATAAGCTCAGAGAAGAGAGAAAACAACTAATAAGGCATGTGAGTAATCCAACTAAGAAAGGATGGGGATTTGAACTAAGGCTGTGAACATGGGTGTAGGGAGCAGTTGACTGATGGGAGATATATTATGGAGGTAAAATCAGTAAGACATAGTTACTAACTGCATATGGAAGAAAGAAAGAGAAAAGGATCCCTAAATTTGGGAAACTAGAGAAATGTTTGTGTCATTAATTAAAATGGAGGTTTCAAAAGGAGAAACAGGTATAAGAATTTATATATATATATATATATATATATATATATATAAAGTTTCATATGACCCTCTTAAATTCAAGATACTTTGAAACATTCACATGAAAATGTTCATTGCCAAGATCAGTGACTTGGACTGAGTGATGCTCTTTGAGATACTCTTTTGTTCTGAGAGACAAAACCCTTCTCCTGACAGACATTGGCCTGGGTCACAGAAGTCTTTAAAAATGTAGACTAGCAGAAGTACATGGGCCTCTTAACTTGTCAGCAGACAGATCACTACTTCTAATTAGGCAGTTTTATAAAAGGAGATGCTTCAAAATCTCACTTGTTTAAGTTGCATGGTAATATAGAGTCTACTTCTGTTTGCAGCAGTTACTTCCTGCCTTCTCTGCCAGTGGTCACTACAAAGAGTACCACAGATAAGACAGCATTTCCCACTGTTTGCACAAATACTACGTGCACTGTCAGTCAGAGACCACAGAGAGGGATTTTGGAAACCAAAAATATGGCCCTAGTCGATGAGAAGATGCATCAGGTGCAAAAGAATGATCCTGTAGATTTGTGGGGATAGATTACAGGGTAATATGAATAAAGTGGTCTGAGTGGCAAAACTTTCCTTATGGGATCCAGGATCTCTATTTAAATGCCTCAATGCCTATTTTTAATGCTAATAACCAGAAATGATTTAACCGATTACAAATAATCTTCTTACTCTGGGAAATTAAAGGTTAAGTGTTGGTTTATGTGAGACAGAGGTAAGGAAAGTAGCATGCACTCCTTGAAGGAGTAGTGTGTTTGATGCCAAAATGACAAGCTCATTTGGTCATTCAGCCTGTCGATTTAAAAAGGAGGGTGTGTTTTTATATCCCACATATAAGTGATATCATACAGTATGTATCTTTCTCTGACTTAGTTCACTTAGAATAATGCCCCCAAGATCTATCATATTCTCTCAAAGGACAGGATTTCCTTCTTATGGCTGAATAATATTTTTATATTATACAATAATATTTCAATATATTATACATACAGTACACACACATATTCTTTATTCATCTACTGACAGACACTTAGGTTGTTACCATACCTTGGCTATTGTGAATAATGCTGCAATGAACATGGGAATACAGATATCTCTTTGATATCCTGTTTTCATTTCCTTTGGATACATATCCAGAAGTGGGATTGCTGGATAACATGGTAACTTTATTTTTAATTCTTTGAAGAACCTCCATACTGTTTTCCAAAGTGGCTACAACAATTTACATTCCCACCAAAAATGCACAAGTGTTTCCTTTTCTCTACATACTTACTAAGACTTGCTACTTGTCTTTTTGATGATAGTTATTCTAACAGGTGTGAGGTGATCCCATTATGGCTTTGATTCACAATTCCCTGATGGTTAGTGCTGTTGAGCACTTTTTTATGTACCTGTGGGCTATTTGTATGTTTTTTTTAATAGAAAAATGTCTATTCAGTTTTTCTGACCATTTTGTGATTGTATTATTTATTTTTTTGCTATTGCGTTGTAGGATTTCCTTGTATATTTTGGATATTAACCCCTTATCAGATATATGATTTGCAAATGTTCTCACCCTTTATAAAGGTTGCCATTTCATTCTGTTGATTATTTCTTTTGCTGCGCAGAAGCTTTTTGGTTTGATGTAGTTCCACTTTTGCTTTTGTTGCTTGTGCTTTTGGTGTCATATCCAAACAAAACAAAACAAAAGTCATTGCCAATACCAATGCCAAGGAGCTTTTCCCCTATGCATTCTTATAAAACTCATGGATTCAGGTCTATGTTTAAAACTTTAATCCATTTCAAGTTAATTTCTGTGAGTGGTGTAAAATAGAAATGTTGATTAACAGGGGTTACCAGGGTGGGGGAAATGTGGAGATGTTAGTCAAATGATACAAATTTCCAGTTATAAGTGAATAATTCTAGGGATCTAGTAAAGTACAGCATAATGACTACGGTTAATAATACTGTAGTATGTACTTGAAAGTTGCTAAGAGAGTAGATCTTCAATGTTCTCACCACAGAAAATGAAATAGTAGTTATGTGATGGAGGTGTTAACTAAACTATGGTGGTAATGGTTTTGCAATATATAAGTATATAAAATCAACATATTGTACATCTTAAACTTACACAATGTTATATGTCAATTTATCTCAATAAAGCTGGAATTTTTTTAATTTTCAAAAAAAGAAAAAGAGGAAGAAGAATAAATACATTAACTAAATTTTAAAGAAGAGGGAGCAGTTGTGGGTATTGTGTTATAGTGATATCCATTAAAATTCATAATGGTTTTGATAAAAGCAGGCCCAGAACCACCATGAGGACTGAAGCAGCTTACAACATAAAGTAAAATATAGAGGAAGCACTTCAATTTTTATTTCCTCTTCCTTTTATCTTCCTGTATTAGTCTTCTAAGGCTGCCATTATGAAATACCACAGCCTGGGTGGTTTAAACAATGGAAGTCTATTTCTCATAGTTCTGAGAGGCTAGAAGTTCAAGAACATGGTGTTGTCAGATCTGGTTTCTCCTGAGGTCTCTCTCCTGGGCCTGTAGAAGGCTACCTTCTTGCTATGTCCTCACATGGCCTCTTCTCTGTGCATGAACATCCCTGATGTCTCTTTATCTTACAAAGACACCAGTCCTATTGGATTAGGGCCCCATCCTTATGACCTCATGTAACCTTAATTACTTAAGGGCCCAATCTCCACATACAGTCACATTGGAGGTTAGGGATGCAAGCTACAAATTTGCCACTGGGTTGGCGAGGATGATTAAGTTCATAATACTTCCTTTTTATTCCCTTCCTCTCCTGAACAATTCCCTTCATCTCCTGAACAATTCAATCCAAGAGGCTTGTGTTGGGGTCAAGCCAGATAGGCGTCAGACTAAGGTTTGGATGAGAAAAGATTACAGTGGCATTATGCAGTGTGTCAGAGCCCATGTGGGGTGAGGAGAGTGATAGAAAGGCAACCACAAGTGTGGGGTGTGAGTAGCAGAGAGGTGCAGGTGTCAAAGACCACACAAGGGGAAAAAAGACATCCCCACTGGCGGAGCTGGGGAAGATGGCCCATCATGGGTTTCTGGTGCCCATGCAAAGTGAGGCAGTGCTCCACCCAGCAAAGAGGCTTGGTGTAAGTGTCAGACGACAGGCAGAATGAGGACAGCATCCATGTGGGAGGGGTGGCAGCAGCAGCACAGAATATTGGAGCCCAAGTGGTGTGAGAAGGAGAAACATGCAAGTCGAGGAGGTGCTTGAATGGGGTCTCAGAGCTCTACAGGTAGAGGAGGGTATGGTAGTGGCAGCGTAGCACACATTGTCTGAGTATGAGTGGCATTAAGGAGAATTTCCACATGGGGAGAAGGCAGTATCAAGAATGAGATGGGTTACATAGAGGAGAATTCATCAAATAAGTAAAAATGTTAAGAATAATGGGATCCTATTTCTCACTATCAGAGAAAGGAGTTACAAATACGGAAAAGGAAAAAACTAGAATGAACCCGGTGGTGTTGGACTGTAATTGGAAGTTTCAGTGTGAACTCATGGTTTTCAATATATAGGAGAAATACAAATAAATATAAATGAATGTGTGTGTGCATGTACACAAATTACCTCCTCATGAAATGTTCATTAATTACAAAGGGAACAAGAGTAATTTATGGTAGAGAAGCCTGGAAATTAGCACCTTAATCAAGTGACCAAAGTGATCATCAATAATGGGACAAATTAAAGCCATGAGCCACTGATATGATGCAATGAGAAGAACACAGAATCATGACAAACAAAACCGAAAGACATTTTATAAAACAATTGCCCTGTACTTTTTAAAGTTGCCAAAGCAATGAATGTCAAGGGAAGACGGAGGAACAGTTCCAGATTAAAGGTTACTAAAGAGATATAAAACTAAATGCAGTGCATGATTCTGAACTGGATTCTTTTTCTGCAGTGCACTTTTATAGGTGAAACTTGAATGGATCCTGAGGATTAGATGTTAGTGATACTTCAACACTAATTCCTAATTCTAATGGTTGCACTGTGGTCCTGAAGGAAAAGGTCTTTGTTGGAGAAAAAAACACACTAAAATATTCAGACTTGATGGGGAAACAAGTCGGCAATTTAATTTCAAATGGTTCAGGGAAAAAAATGTTTTTGTACTGTGTTTACAAAATTTTTGTAAGTTTTGAGGCTGTTTTAAAAATTAAAGGAAAAGAGACAGGAGATATATAATCTACATTTAAAGAAACCAGACAAGTGATTGTAGGAAAGGGCAGGGCAGGGATTTCCTGAGAAAGGGCACGAGGAAACTTTCAGGGTTGGTGAAAATTTCTATAACTTGAATGGAGTAGTGGTTACTTCAGTGTCTATATTAATCAAAACTTATCAGACTGTATATTTAAGAACTGTGCACCTTGCTGCATTATACCTTAATGAAGTAATAAACATAGAAAAAACAGGGTCAGTGAGTTCAGACAATTCATTCAAACTGCTTGGTTTGGAAAAAGAGAAGAGAAATAAGGTCTAGCTAGAGGGGGATCTAGAGGTTAAAAAAATAGCTTTCCTTTTGTTTTATCTCTAGATGTGCCTTTGTAACATGTGACTATATCATATGAATTATCTGAGCATGTGAAAGGGAAAAGACGGCCCAGGCAGAGAGAGAGAGGCTGGAACTAGAGCAGAGAAAAATCTAAGAAAGAAAGGGCAAAGCCGCCAGAGCACAGTCCTGAAGGAGATGGGAAAATATGATCTGGTCAGGCGTATACTCCATTCCCAGGACCAAATGAAAGTGACTTTAGGATGTGGGGAGCTGGATAGCTGAGGATCCTCTACCTGAATGTCTCTGTTTTTTTGTGAAGTACGATTTGGGGATATCTTTTGAATATGAAGGGCTTAAAATAGCTAACTAGGGTTTAAAACGTAATACAAGCTTGAAATTGGAATACCAGGACCAAGATAAGGATCTGACTAGGCATACTAACTGTGTAATGACAACGCGGTGGCTTTACCCACTAATCTAGACTTCAGCTAGGAGGAAAGATAATTTCTTTAAATCTGTCCTTAGTCTAATTATGCAGTCTCAATCATCTTAATTCCTTAACTCTTACAGAATAGCAATTTGCTCGAATATACAGAATCTGAAGGAAATAAAGCAACAGGCCTGAAAGAAATGCAACATATCCTGGACCCACTCAGCAAACTGCTCAATTTTATGTGATTAATCTTTAAGTGGACATGATGATGATATGCATTTTGTTCTCTTAGCCCAGCAATGTGAGGAAGTGTAGGAGGTATGGAAAATTACTTCTGAAAAAGCTAAGGGAGAAAACTTTGGTAACTGTGTATAGACTACTTCTGTAGTCTATACCTTTGCCTGAGCACACACGCACACTCCACACGCATCATTACAGAACAGCCATTTATTCCTCATCTTCCTCCTCTTCCTCCTCCTCTTCCTCTTCTTCCTCCTCTACAAAGAATCTCATAAGCTATACAAAAATCTGTACAGTTTTTATACTGAAGCTAATATTGAGCTGCACTTGAATTCACATTCTTAGCAAAACCTTTGCCTGAGCACACACGCACACTCCACACGCATCATTACAGAACAGCCATTTATTCCTCATCTTCCTCCTCTTCTGTGCTTTTCTAGCTGGTGACCAATTCTGCTTTCAAAGCATAGCATTTTTTTTTTTTTGGTAACAAATTTATCAGGAAGCTGTACATTAGGTAAATTTTTTATTGACAGCTTCACTGTTTTCATTAGGATTCAAAGTTCAGAACTCTTCTTAAAGAGAAAGTCAGAATGTCAACAGTGGAAATGAGATTTTTCCAAGACTCTATCAAAAATGTAGCTGGGCAGCCTCAGCTTTTAGCCCTCCTCTGTATGTCTCTCACCTCCAAAGAGGCTCTAATCCACTGGGTCTTCCACACAGTAGGTCCCATCCTGTAAAAGTCTATAGTACCAATTAGATGGCTTAAGTATTCCATTTGACCAAAATTCAAAATATCATATGCAAATAGCATAGATTTATGACAATCTTAAACAAAATGATTTTCCTTTTTGAAACTAAGCTACATTATTTCCTTCATTCAAGCAATGTGTTTTCCTAAAAGAAAATAAAAACAAAAAACTGGTGAGTACATTTAATTTCATTATTGTTATGAGAATTATGTAATGGGAATAAGGAAGGGGTGGTTTGTCTCTGATGTGTATTCAAGCACACTACTCAATCATTTCACTGGAAAAGAGGTGTATTAAAGCTACATTAAGAGCTAATTTAACTAATGGAAATTGAATCCTTTCCTTCAGGTGCAAATTTCTCCATAAAGGCAATTTATGAAATTGTTTTATTTGTGGGCTTTTTCATTTTTGTTGCATGATTTGGTTGAACTGGAGGACATCAGGCAATCACTTTTATATAGCCAGCTTGGAAACCAAACATTCTTGTTCCAATTTTTGAAACACACGGAATTGAGAAAAACATACTTTTTCACTATCATTGGATCCAGATTCTCATAGTGATAGTCATCCTACAACCCTCAGACCATATGTGACTCACAGAATATTGCATGCTGCTTTCTACTAAGTCACATTATGGAGCCAGACAACTTCCCTTGGATTGTGATATAACAGTTGACCTGGAAGATGAGAGATTTAAAACAGTCATCTCAAAAGACACAGATGGACTCACACCAAGGCGAGTGGAAAGAATTCATGAAGCCAGCTGATAAGAAATGAATGACAGACTTTCCTTGACTGATCTCTCCTTCAACCTAAAATAATATTCCTCACATGATAACCCTTATTTAGCTGTTTTGATAAGCTTGCTTTTAAATGATATCATGAGAAACTACACTTGTGCATTATAATAATTAGGCTGAATTCTTCAATGATTTCTCAGGGCCTCTGACTGTCATGGGGGGAGGGGGCGGTGGGGAAATGATCTTCAGAAATTAAGGAGAGGTAATATGTTTTAATAAACACAGTGCAGTGGGTCCACGTAACTGTGTGCTGCTAGCGCTGCTCAAGGTTCCAGATCATATTGCCAGGCACAGTGTCTCTGCACACAGCCCCACTGAGCCAAGGTGTCATGCACAGAATGTCATGGCCTGCACTCAGGCCACCAGACTCAAGTACCAGGTGCAGCCATTTCAGGCTACAAACTCTTGTCTGAATTGCTGGGAAGAGTTCCATTGCACACAGTACCTTATAAGCAACTGAAAAGAGACTAAGCACAAAGGAAAAACGTGCCAGGCACGTGTGCTGTCTATTGATTAATTTTAAAAGATAAAAGTGAATACACATAATTTGAGTTGAGTGTCCTGTGAGGAGCTTCAGCACACGTCCAAGCTGAGGTGTCAGCTCATGCATTTCACGAGGAACTCTGGTCTGAAGGGCCAGGAGCAAGGCCTCTGCACAGAGCTCACTATGAGCAAGTGAAACAGACTAAGAACAAAGGGAAAAAAGGTGGATGGGGTAGGCCTGAAGTGAGATGGCCAGATTTATGTCCTTTCCAGACGAAATGTGGATCCTCTAGCAACAAGAGTATGGAAGATTTCCCTAAATCTGCCCTCAAGCTTTTCCTCGATTGATCTGTGAGTATGGAACACTTCAAAACTGAATAGTGTGAAGAGAGAGGACCTTCAAGATGGCAGAGGAGTAAGACGTCGAGATCACCTTCCTCGCAACAAATACTTCAAAAATACATCTACAGGGCTTCCCTGGTGGCGCAGTGGTTGAGAGTCCGCCTGCCAATGCAGAGGACACGGGTTCATGCCCCGGTCCGGGAGGATCCCACATGCTGCAGAGCGGCTAGGCCCGTGAGCCATGACCGTTGAGCCTGCATGTCCGGAGCCTGTGCTCTGCAACAGGAGAGGCCACAACAGTGAGAGGCCCACATAACGCAAAAAGTATATATATATATGTGTGTGTGTGTGTGTGTGTGTGTATATATATGTGTGTGTGTGTGTGTATATATATATATATATATATATATATATATCTACATGTGCAACAACTCCTACAGAACACCTACTGAATGCTGGCAGAAAAAACTTCCCAAAAGCCGTGTGGCTGACAGGGTCTTGGTGCTCCGGCCTGGTGTCAGGCCTGAGCCTCCGAGGCAGGAGAGCCAAGTTCAGGACTTTGGACCACCAGACACCTCCCAGCCCCATGTAATATTAATCAGTGAGAGCTCTCCCAGAGATCTCCATCTCAACGCCAAGACCCAGCTCCACTCAACGAACAGCAAGCTCCAGTGCTGGACACCCCATGCCAAAAAATTAGCAAGACAGGAACACAACCCCACCCATTAGCAGAGAGGCTGCCTAAAATCATAATAAGTTCACAGACACCCCAAAACACACCTCCGGACACGGTCCTGCACACCAGAAAGAAAAGATCCCACTTCATCCAATAGAACACAGGCACCAGTCCCCTCCATCAGGAGGCCTACACAACCCACTGAACCAACCTTACCCACTGGGGGCAGACACCAAAAACAACGGGAACTACAAACCTGCAGCTTGCAAAAAGGAGACCACAAACACAGTAAGTTCAGCAAAATGAAAAGACAGAGAAATATGCAGCAGATGAAGGAGCAAGGTAAAAACCCACCAGACCAAATAAATGAAGAGGAAATAGGCAATCTACCGGAAAAAGAATTCAGAGTAATGAGAGTAAAGATGATCCAAAATCTTGTAAATAGAAAGGAGAAAATACAAAAACCATTTAATTAGGACCTAGAAGAACGAAAGAGCAAACAAACAATAAAGAACAACAATAAATGAAATTAAAAATTCTCTGGAAGGAATCAATAGAAGAATAACTGAGGCAGAAGAATGGATAACTGACCTAGAAGATAAAACAGTGAAAATAACTACCACAGAGCAGACCAAAGAAAAAAGAATGAAGAAAACTGAGGACAGTTTCAGAGACCTCCGGGACAACATTAAACGTACCAACATTCAAATTACAGGGGTCCCAGAAGAAGAAGAGAAAAAGAAAGGGACTGAGAAAATACTTGAAGAGATTATAGTTGAAAACTTCCCTAACACAGGAAAGGAAATAGTCAACCAAGTCCAGGAAGCGCAGAAAGTCCCATACAGGATAAATCCAAGAAGAAACACGCCAAGACACATATTAATTAAACTATCAAAAATAAAACACAAAGAAAAGATATTGAAAGCAGCAAGGGAAAAGCAACAAATAACATACAAGGGAATCCCCATAAGGTTAACAGTTGATCTTTCAACAGAAACTCTGCAAGCCAGAAGGGAGTGGCAGGACATATTTAAAGTGATGAAAGGGAAGAACCAACAACCAAGATTACTCTAACCAGCAATGATCTCATTCAGATTCCATGGAGAGGTTAAAACCTTTACAGACAAGCAAAAGCTAAGAGAATTCAGCACCACCAAACCAGCTTTACAACAAATGCTAAAGGAACTTCTCTAGGCAGGAAATACAAGATAAGGAAAAGACCTACAATAACAAACCCAAAACAATTAAGAAAATGGTAATAGGAGCACACATATCGATAACTACCTTAAATGTAAATGATTTAAATGCTCCAATCAAAAGACACAGACTGGCTGGATGGATACAAAAACAAGACCCGTATATATGCTGTCTACAAGAGACCCACTTCAGACCTAGGGACACATACAGACTGAAAGTGAGGGGATGGAAAAAGATATTCCATGCAAATGGAAATCAAAAGAAAGCTGGAGTACCAATTCTCCTATCAGAAAAAATGTACTTTAAAATAAAGACTATTACAAGAGACAAAGAGGGGCACTACGTAATGATCAAGGGATCAATCCAAGAAGAAGATATAACAATTGTAAATACTTATGCACCCAACATAGAAACACCTCAATACATAAGGCAAATGCTAACATCCATAAAAGGGGAAATCAACAGTAACACAAAAATAGTAGGGGATTTTAACACTCCACTTTCACAAATGGACAGATCATCCAAAATGAAAATAAATAAGCAAACATAAGCTTTAAATGACACATTAAACAAAATGGATTTAATTGACATTTATACGACATTCCATCCAAAAACAACAGAATACACTTTTTTCTCAAGTGCTCATGGAACATTCTCCAAGATAGATCATATCTGGGTCACAAATCAAGCCTTGGTAAATTTAAGAAAACTGAAATCACATCAAGTATCTTTTCTGACCACAACACTATGAGACTACATATCAATAACTGGAAAAAAACTGTAAAAAAGTACAAACACATGAAGGTTAAACAATACGCTGCTAAATAACCAAGGGATCACTAAAAAAATCAAAGAGGAAATCAAAAAATATCTAGAAACAAAAGACAATGAAAACACGACAACCCAACACCTATGGAATGCAGCAAAAGCAGTTCTAAGAGGGAAGTTTATAGCAATACAATCCTACCTCAAGAAACAAGAAAAATCTCAAATAAACAACCTAACCTTACACCTAAAGCAATTAGAGAAAGAAGAAAAAAAAAAATACCCAAAGTGAGCAAAAGGAAAGAAATCATAAAGATCAGAAATAAATGAAAAAGAAATGAAGGAAACGATAGCAAAGAACAATAAAACTAAAAGCTGGTTCTTTCAGAAGATAAAGGTAACTGATAAACCATTAGCCAGACTCAACAAGAAAAATAGGGAGAAGACTCAAATCAAAAGAACTAGAAATGAAAAAGGAGAAGTAACAACTGACACTGCAGAAGTACAAAGGATCATTAGAGATTACTACAAGCAGCTATATGGCAATAAAATGGACAACCTGGAAGAAATGGACAAATTCTTAGAAAAGCACAACCTTCTGTGACTGAACCAGGAAGAAATAGAAAATATAAACAGACCAATCACAAGCACTGAAATTGAAACTGTGATTAAAAATCTTCCAAGAAACAAAAGCCCAGGACGAGATGGCTTCACAGGTGAATTCTATCAAACATTTAGAGAAGAGCTAACACTATCCTTCTCAAACTCTTGCAAAATAGAGCAGAGGGAGGAACACTCCCAAACTCATTCTATGAGGGCATCATCACCCTAATGACAAAACCAGACAAAGATGTCACAAAAAAAGAAAACTACAGGCCAATGTCACTCATGAACATAGATGCAAAAATGCTCAACAGAATACTAGCAAACAGAATCCAACAGCACATTAAAAGGATCATACACCATGATGAAGTGGGGTTTATCCCAGGAATGCAAGGTTTCTTCAATATATGCAAATCAATCAATGTCATAAACCATATTAAAAAATTGAAGGAGAAAAACCCTATGATCATCTCAATAGATGCAGAAAAAGCATTTGACAAAATTCAACACCCATTTATGAAAAAAACCCTCCAGCAAGCAGACATAGAGGGAACATACCTCAACATAATAAAGGCCATAAATAACAAACCCAGAGCCAACATCATTCTCAATGGTGAAAAACTGAAATTATTTCCACTAAGATCAGGAACAAGACAAGGTTGTCCACTCTCACTGCTATTATGCAACACAGTTTGGGAAATTTTAGCCACAGCAATCAGAGAAAAAACAGAAATAAAAGGAATCCAAACCTGAAAAGAAGAAGTAAAACTGTCCCTGTTTGCAGATGACATGATACTATACATAGAGAATCCTAAACATGCTACCAGAAAACTACTAGAGCTAATCAGTGAATTTGGTAAAGTAGCAGGATAGAAAATGAATGCACAAATATCGCTTGCATTCCTATACGCTAATGATGAAAAATCTGAAAGAGTAATTAAGGAAACACTCCCATTTACCACTGCAACAAAAAGAATAAAATACCTAAGAATAAACCTATATATGGAGACAAAAGACCTGTATGCAGAAAACTGTAAGACACTGATGAAAGAAATTAAAGATGAGACCAACAGACGGAGAGATATACCATGTTCTTGGATTGGAAGAATCAACACTGTGAAAATGACTCTACCACCCAAAGCAATCTACAGATTCAATGCAATCCCTATCAAACTACCAATGGCATTTTTCACAGAACTAGAACAAAAAAATTCACAGTGTGTATGGAAACACAAAAGATCCCGAATAGCCAAAGCAATTCTGAGAAAGAAAAACGGAGCTGGAGGAATCAGGCTCCAAGACTTCAGACTATACTACAGAGCTACAGTAATCAAGACAGTATGGTACTGGCACAAAAACAGAAATATAGATCAATGGAACAGGATAGAAAGCTCAGAGATAAACCCACACACATAAGGTCACCTTATCTTTGATAAAGGAGGCAAGAATATACAATGGAGAAAAGACAGCCTCTTCAATAAGTGGTGCTGGGAAAACTGAGCAGCTACATGTAAAAGACTGAAATTAGAACACTCCCTAATACCGTACTCAAAAATAAACTCAAAATGGATTAAAGACCTAAATGTAAGGCCAGACACTATAAAACTCTTAGAGGAAAACATAGGCAGAACACTCTACGACATAAATCACAGCAAGATCCTTTTTGACCCACCTCCTAGAGAAATGGAAATAAAAACAAAAATAAACAAATGGTACCTAATGAAACTTCAAAGCTTTTGCACAGCAAAGGAAACCATAAACAAGACCAAAAGACAACCCTCAGAATGGGAGAAAATATTTGCAGACGAATCAACAGACAAAGGATTAATCTCCAAAATATATAAACAGCTCATGCAGCTCAACATTAAAGAAACAAAGAACCCAATCCAAAAATGGGCAGAAGACCTAAATAGACATTTCTCCAAAGAAGACATACAGCTGGCCAAGAAGCACATGAAAAGCTGCTCAACATCCTTAATCATTAGAGAAATGCAAATCAAAACTACAATGAGGTTTCACCTCACACCGGTCAGAATGGCCGTCATTAAAAAATCTACAAACAATAAATGCTGGAGAGGGTGTGGAGAAAAGGGAACCCTCTTGCACCCTTGGTGGGAATGTTAATTGATACAGCCACTATGGAGAACTGTATGGAGTTTCATTAAAAAAACTAAAAATAGAACTACCATATGACCCAGCAATCCCACTACTGAGCATATATCCTAAGAAAACCATAAATCAAAAAGAGTCATGTACCACAATGTTCACTACAGCACTATTTACAATAGCCAGGACATGGAAGCAACCTAAGTGTCCATCAACTGGGAAATGGATAAAGAAGATGTGGCACATATATACAATGGAATATTACTCAGACATGAAAAGAAACGAAATTGAGTTATTTGTAGTGAGGTGGATGGACGTAGAATCTGTCATACAGGGTGAAGTAAGTTAGAAAAACAAATACTGTATGCTAACACATATATATGGAATCTAAAAAAAAAAAGGTTCTGAAGAACCTAGCTGTAGGACAGGAATAAAGACATAGATGTAGAGAGTGGACTTAAGGACACAGGGAGGGGGAAGGGTAAGCTGGGATGTAGTGAGAGTGTGGCACTGACATATCTGCACTACCAAATGTAAAATAGATAGCTAGTGGGAAGCAGCCACATAGCACAGGGAGATCAGCTCGGTGCTTTGTGACCGCCTAGAGGGGTGGGATGGGGAGGGTGGGAGGGAAGCGCAAGAGGGAGGGGATATGGGGATGTATATGTATATGTTTACCTGATTCACTTTGTTATACAGCAGCAACTAACACAGCAATGTAAAGCAATTATACTCCAATAAAGATGTTAAAAAAATTATAATAATAAAATAAAATAAAAAATTGAAAAATAAATAAATAAACACAGTGCAATATTCAGAGATAGACATGAGTTCCATTCTCGATTTTGTCACTTACAAACTCTATAATCTCAGTTTACTTATTCTCTAAGGCCAATATAAATTGTGCAGAGATGCTGCTGAGAATCAGTGATGTGATGCAGGCAAAATAACTGGCATGTCAGTGTTGCCCAATAATTGATAGTTATTATTCATTTATAAGATTCCTGATTCATTTTGTTATCACTCAGCACCTATTATTGTGTCTTACCTACTCAATAAATGAAAGATTGAATCAGTGATTTTTAGTGAGTTCTTGTTAATCAACAATAATAAGTGCTTTATATTGAAAGCATTTAATAGGTGAATCCATAAAGTAAAAATAAAAGTCTTAACCTGGTTCATTCACAAAAAAACTGGCAGAACTGAAACATTCCAAATAAAACATTACTGATTGTTCTGATACTTTCAAAGCAATTTCAGCTCTATGTAAATGGGTAGAAAGTCATGGAAGATAAGCCTCTTTTAATTTTTCACTGCCTTCTCTTTTGCATCGGAAGAGGAATCATGGAGTCACAGCATTTCAGAGCTGGAGATGGACCATACAGCTTTCTAATCAACCCCTTCATTTTACAGATGACTAAACTAAGACCCAGGGAGGCAAAGTGACTTGTGCATGATCATAACAGCAGAGCCAAGATTAGAAATCAGGTCACAGAAATCTCAATGCAGTTTTCTTTATTTTACATTATACTGCATAAATCAAACCTAAGATGTAGTGGTATGCTTTGATGCTCTAAAACGGAACTCTGTGGCGAGTTCTTATGGAGCAAAAGACCTCTAGGATTACTACAACTCAAGATGAGAGAAAAGTAGCACCTCATTCAATCAAGATTTTTACGGAAAATAATAAATTTAACATCACCTTTCTTTAGCCCCTTGGCACAGCATATATACTTGGGTCTTACAAAGTTACTGGTATGATCAAAAAGCATGTTAGTCTTTTCAAGGCAATGGTAAATGGTTCTCTTGAAAGAGACAGGAAAACTATTCTTCAAAACGAGTTTTGCTCTTTGAGGATTTGCTGGTTGTGTGGAAACATTCAACCACATCCTTCTCCCTCAAGGGCAGAGTGGTTTAGCCTCAGCACACTTAATGGATAATCTTTGGAGGGTACTTAATTGATTTGTGCCTAAGTTTGCACCTCCATTCATATTATGATACTGGTAGTAGTTATATAGTTTGTATCGGGATTAGCTGAGATAAAGGATTTAGATGATAGAATATGTAAAGGATTTAGAATGACAGAATAAAATAAAAATGTAACAATTACTACATACTACTATTATTATTCTCATCATTACCACTACTATATATTGTCAAAAACAGAAAATACTCATACATAGCAATATTAGATTCTATCCCCTCCCCTCCTTATACTTCATGAAGGTGGCTTTCCTATCTCAAATCCCTCTATCATCTTAAATGGTGACAGAAAATGTTTTCATCTTAGTCAGCCTCTATGGTTCTTGCTATTGTACTTCAAAGCTTCAAAAGAAAATGACAGTTAATAAATATTCACACTTGCTTCAATGGACTCATAATGTTCTTTGAAAGTCCTCTTACTCTTCTCTTAGTAGCTTTCCAAATCTGCTAAGCTCCCCTTCACTTGGAAATCAAGATGAACAAAAGAAAAAGATTTTTTTTAGAGATGTGAATAAAATCAAAAATAAATTTAATATAGCATGTTTCTAGGTATGTGCAGAAATATGATTTCACTTGCTTTAAATGACTGCATATAACTTCTTAGTTTGTTATAAGAAAAACAACAGAAAGAGTTAGGAAAGAGCTTTTTTTGCATTTTCCATCAACTTAGTTCAGGGCCTAGCCTAGAGCTGAACTAAATATAAATGTAAACTAAGTATAAATAGACCTCAGTAAATATCGTTGAATTAATAGATAAAATAAACCAAAGTGTTGTGGAAAATTTAAGTTGTCAAATATTTGCAGCTGTAACATTTCTTCAGTATAGGTGTTTTTTTTTTCCTCTCTTTTCTTTATGTGTCTTCATTGGCAAAATCTGGATGGATAAGTCTCATCTCTTTGCCAAGACTTACAATGTGTATACAACTCTCTGTCACCTCTAAGGGAACAGTTATTAGCTATTCATCATCCACATGTAGCTGATTACCCTGGAGGCCATGCTAAAGAAAGTTCACTTCAAATTATACTAACAACAGGTTCCAGAACACTGGAGAAATAATGCATTTCTCAAACACAGAACACTTTTTCTCCTGATAAAGCATATTTTCAAAAGTTAGCCCAAAGTCAACAGGCCAAGATCATGACTAAAATTACATCAAAAAACATGTGGTAACAGAATATACATCATCCACCATTTTTAATTTTATGTACTCATTTGATAGCCAACTCTGTACTTCTTTGTTAAAAACTGGAATTAGTTGATTGTGTCAGATAAGTGTTGTCTAAATTAAACTGCCAGACAAAAACATAAAAAAAAAAAGAATAGTGAATACTGGAAAATTTTTAGAGCAAATATAATTAATATAAATATGAATTAAATTTCATTTAGGATGGATATAAATTAGGTTTGATTCCAGATAGATTTAAAAAATTAATTTACAAATACATTTTAGGTGTTAAAAGTGGAAGAAAACTACTTTAATAAATAGACCTATACAGTAGGTTAAATGCAACTTACTTTAAAAAATGTCTATGAAGTAATACTGAATGCTTTTTCCCCCCTGGGATATAGGAAAATAAATTTTAGACTTCCCATGAAAGAAAAATTATAGAATTTTCACCAACTCAAACTGACAAAATAAGTCTCTTGAATCATTTAAATACTTAAAATCTACTGCCATAAAAATGCTTTCTCTGATAAACCAAGATCAGTGTCTTCACTTTCCAGTTATCTTAAGATAGCTGCCTGAAGACAATTACCACAAAGACAATCTCTCTGTGTGTTCTTTCCTCTTTGATTTCAAAACCCCTGAGGCCAGGAAAGAGAAGAATCACGGATGATGAGCTGAAAAACACATCCTACACAAAACCAACCCATCTTTATGATTTTTCCCTTGTTTGGTAGCATCACCTACAGAATAATGTTGCAACTCCTTATCATGACACTTAAGGCTTTCATTAAGCTAATAAGATCTCACTGCATTCCTCTGCATATTTCACAGCCTGGCCACATGAAGTTGTTTGCCATTTCTCAAACACACTACAGGCCTCTTGCTTCCAAATCTTTGAGCACAATGTTTCTTCAACCCTTTTCTACCCTCCACAAGTTTACTCATCCTTCAAGTCAAGATAAAACGTTATCTTATTTGTAAACCTTCCTGGATATCCCCAGTCTGAATCTATATTATCTCACAGCATAATATAATCTTCTTCACTAGGTAGTGTAGGGTGGTTAAAAGGGAAGAATGTTAGAGATTGACTCATCTTGATTAGAATCCTACCTCTGACATTTGTTTAAAATGTGGGGGGCTTTGGTAAGTCACTTGACTAGAGAGAATATCCACTTTCCTGGGCTGTTGTAAGGATTAGGGATGATATGATATATAGTTGCACATACACTGTAGAGTCAAAATATTAGATTTCATATTATTGCACCCTCCAGCCCTGAGGGTCCTTCTTCATTTTGAATGGTGCACAGACACTTGATCATAGCATATGCTCAAAACAGATGTCCACAGAATTCAAATAATAAAGGAATACAGGTGTGAGAAACTGCTGTTACTCTCATTCCTTGGAAAATATAGGCTTATTTTAGGCTAATCAAGAATTGCCAGATAGCCTTCTAAGGGAAGGCTAAAATGCCGAGATGGGGCCCAAACCAGCCAAATGAAGAAGAAGCCAGCTGTGACACATCAGTCACTCTGAGTATCAGTATCCCACTATCTTCATGGACTCACTGAGGTTTAATAACAACAATTTAACGAGTTATAGCACTAACCCAGAAACTTCTGTAAAACTTATTGATCATGTCTCTATAATCCCCAGGGAATCACAGATCAAATGAAAGAGAATGTTTCAGTATCAGAGCATGAAGAGTCTCAAGGTCAAAGATTTTTCCCAATTAAATAACAGAAGGAAGTAGTCATCTTACTATTCCAATCACACACGTCCTGAAATAGAAAAGAACAGTCTTTTTAAGCAATCAAAAATAAAAGGAAGCATAATCAGAGCTGGATATGTAACTTCTAAATAAAAACTGATCCTTGAACCAAAGCTATGTCTTGATTCTCGGAACAATAACAACATGATCTGTAATTATCATGGAACAAGGAGAGGTATGTTTAGTTTTAATAAGAGAGAACAAAATACATGTTGCCTTTTTAAAGACGTCAATGTAAGGTACAGATTAAGTAAATGCATAAAAAATCTCAGCAATGAATTGTAAAAATGTATGTTTTAGGGTCTTTAATAATTAAATTAAAATAGGAGGAAATTTCTCTTTTGATATCTCCTAAGTGAGACATAAGGTCCTTTTGAAAGGGTGCTGGTGACACACAAGCCTTACACTGACTCTGGGCACTGCTCTCTGCTCCCAAACACTCAGCCCAGAGAAACTGCAGGCTTCTGTTCACCTGTGAAATTGAGTGTGCACCCAATTCAACCTCTGTAGACAGAATGAAACACTGTGAACGATAAGAGAGTGATGTGAATTTGTAAGAAATACACGTATGCTGTTGGAATCTAATAGAAATATTTTAACCACTGGCCTGAATCCAATCTGCACAGTAATTTAATAGACTATCAACCACAAATGCAATCCATAAGGTCAGTAAATGGGTACCAAATGCAGTAGGTGATTTTCTTAGAATGGGACTGGTAGAATCAAACTAATCTATGTGAAAAAGGAAGCTGCCTGGCAACATCATAGAGTCAAAATCTTCAATAAGAAAGTGTAACCAATCATATGATACATTGCTTTAGAAGGAATGTGATCAACACCCTAGGCCTTAAAAAGTCTGAAGGATTTTTTTTTTGGTCACAAGAGTTTCTTTTTTTCTAGCATATTGTATCTCATTAAACGTATAGGAATTCCATGGGATTTCCGGTGTTTTCGAACTACCATGTAAGCATACATGTTTAAATGACGACGTGATAATGTTTTTTTCTTTCAAAGCAACTTACTGCAACTTGTACCATTTTGACACCATTTTAGAATTCCACTTTAGGGAATTATTTCCAGAGTCACTTAAGAAGCCCTAAAGGAAATTAATCTCATCACCTTTATAATCGTAATTCAGAGAAGATGGATCCAGAGGGTTGTGATTAGTTCCATTCTAGCTCTACTAAATAGAAATATTTCGATTAGGTATAAAAATATTTTATAAGGGAAAAATACAAATAAAAATTTTGTAGAAGGAAGCCATTTTTTTTAATTAATGAAAAGACTTTAAGACCAAAATGAACTGCCTTATCTAGATAGTTTGGAATTGTCTAAAAGGTCAGAAGTA
This sequence comes from Hyperoodon ampullatus, assembly GCF_949752795.1. Classification (NCBI taxonomy): domain Eukaryota; kingdom Metazoa; phylum Chordata; class Mammalia; order Artiodactyla; family Ziphiidae; genus Hyperoodon; species Hyperoodon ampullatus. Next base: position 48,971,493 of record NC_136925.1, on the reverse strand, counting down.
AACCAGATGTTCTGATTGGCCCTTCTAGCTGAAGATTAGATTCTTTTGAGTCACATTATGCATTATGTCATACATACAGTATATGACAAAAATATTGCCCACCAAGATATACTGCAGTTTTCCCTTACCACTGTCTGACTGATGTTGTCCATATAAATCCCCACTAATACTCTTTCTCTCCACGGATGCTCAGTTGAAAATACAATAAATATTAATTCGTTAGTTAAATAACCAAGAGATTTTGTTTATATAAGAAAGTTAATTTTACCATTAGAGACTAGATTGTTGACAGAACTTAAAAAATTGGAAGATAACTTGAAAAATCCAACACCATATTTTATTCATTTATTCAGAAACAAGCAGGTATTTATAACTCATGACGTGACTGTGCTCTAAATATTGACATACAGAAGTTAATAAAAGAGAAAATGGCCTCTGACCTCATAGAATTTGCATTCTTATATGGAAGGCAAACTTTAAGTTACACAAATAAATGTTCAATTAAATATTCTGATTAGGTCTATGATGAAAAAGCAAAGTACTGTGATAGAGAAGAAAGGATGATCTAATTTAGGTTTGAGGAAAAAAACATTTACTCTGACTTCTGCAAGAATATTAGGATTTCCCAGGTGGATGTTCACTTCAGCAGCGAAAGCAATGTGTAGAAAGGTCTGCAATGTGGGAAAGATCTTGATATTTTCAAGGGATTGGAAGGTAGACAGTGAGGTAAGAGCTTCATTAGTGATGGAGAGTAAGGTGAGGCTGGAGAAATGAGTATGGGCCAGGTCATGCAGGGCTCAACAGGATATAGCAATGGTGCAGGCTTTTCTTCCTAAATGCAATGGAAAACCATTGAAGAGTCTTAAGCAAGGGAAGCACATGGCCAAACTTAATTCATAAAAGGTTCATCACGCCAGCATGGGGAGTGGTAGGGATAAATTATAGGGAAACAAGAGAGGTCACGAGGCTACTGCACCTCTGACATAATGCACATAGGACTCGGGGAGTGACAATGGAGATGGAAAGAAGCAGACAGCTCTGAAATACACCTTGTGTGATATTACAGTATAAATTTAACGTCAGCAAATAAACACCAAGTGCTTCCTCTTGACTCAAGATAAAACTTTGTCAATAACCTTACAAAAAGTACTCTAAACAAAAGCCTTTATAGATACGGTTTACAGAAAACAAAATAGGGCAGTTGAGTTCATAAAACTAATCACATATTTACCTACCAGGAGAGCTCTCTAATCCCTAGAATACCATCTGATGAATACAGATTCATGTCAAAGCTTTCTATTGTGATTAGTATCCCACTAGGCGGGATTGAGTTCAGAATTTGCCAATTCACAGTGAATTTACTTTTATGTGGTTACTGTAATCTGAAGATTTAGGCAAAGAGAATACGCTTAGTTGGAAGAGAGGTAAAACAAAACAAATTATTTGCTCATAAGCAAATATACATAAATATGAAAGGAAATCATTAAACAGGATTTCTAATGTGTTCTAATGCACTTGTCCCTGAATGTGACTAGGGATTTGGATACATTAAACTGAAAACAATTATGTGCAAATGTCCATATCAATAAAAGTTTAAAAGGTTTGAGCGATGTTAAACATAGTCCTTGGAGGTAAGCTAATTAGTAAACTAGAGAGTCTTAAAATTCTCAAGTGCCATCTTTGAACTGAAGAAGACATCTACTAATGAAGTCCCCACTGGGCTAAAAGTCTGTATCTGGCAGTATGTGTATTTCTGTAGCTGAATTTCAACTATGTTGATGTATTAAAAGCAGTATCAGATGTTACTCCATAAAGAAAAAGCAGGGTAAAAATGTTTACAGAACCCTAAGCTGAAAGCTTTTTATTTTTAATTTCTTGGTTATATATAATGCATCTAAAATAATCAGATGCAACCAAAGTACCCTATAGACAGAGTGGAAAAAGGTAAAAAAAAAACACCTTAATATAATAAGGAAGAGGGTAGATATTTGAGAGGCAAAATAATTAAATCTACACTCTGACTCATTTACATTATTACAAAAATAAAAGAGGTAAATCTGGCTCTTCTAAGAAGTTTTGTAGACGAAAATATCAAGCTTTATGACCAAATATACTATTATTTCAAATGGAATGCTTTAAAGTAGTGTACTTAGAACAGATATTTAATTTGGAAATCTATATAGATCACCTAATTGCCTTAACCTTGACAAGAGGAAAGGATTGTGCCAGCAGCTGGCTAACACTTACTGTTTATTACCAATCTATGATTTATTGTACTTCATAGAAAAGTCACTTGCTATGAAACTTGTGTTTTCTAATAAGCATTCCACTATGATGTATTTCTGAGTGTTTCCTCTCTTTTAGCAGGGAGCCTAGAGAAACTGAGTAAGTTTCAGGGACCAGAAAACCTTGCAAACAATATTGGCCTAGTCTTTAAAACAGAGTCACGACACACGGGAGCATATCCAGGTGAGAGAGCTGAACATACAGACAGCATGTCTTCTTCCTTCCCTAAGGACACAACGAAGATCCAATACCTATACCTCTATAATTTGACAAACTAAAAATAGATGAACATGGCAGACACACAATTTTTAAAAAAAGTTTCATCAAATTAAACGAGTTCAATTAAAGTAGCACAGCACACACATCCTTATTTTACCCACACCCTATCTCAGTCAGGAAGATTTTGATGACCCTCTTTCAAACAAATTCAACTTCTGAATCAAAACCTGACATTATCCTGCCCTCTTTTTTCACTTTTATCTTTATAAAAGCAGAGGAAGGAAGGAAGGAAGGAAGGAAGGAAGGAAGGAAGGAAGGGAGGGAGGGAGGGAGGGAGGGAGGGAGGGAAGGAGGAGAGGGAGGGAGGGAGGAAGGAAGCAACAACAAAACTCTTGTAGCCTGCTCGAAATCATCAGATGACTTTGACATAGATTTCACAGGAAAATAATTCAGAGCTGCTGAAAAAGGAGAAAGCTGTGGGAAACAATGTGGGATGGTCAATCAGACCTGGGGGGATGGCAGGTGTTAGATATGTGTGTCTGCAGCCCAGTATACATGTATCTTTTACATATTTATCTTGCTTCTATTCTAACCTTTTTTGTCTTCCCCCCAAATTGCAACATATTTATAGATCTGTTTTTACTTCTGCGGCAAACTCTTTGTAGCTCTACGTTGGCATTCAATATTTTGCTGCTATTGTTATTTGGGATTTCTACATCCTCAGTCTTATTCATCAAAACAAAGGTGGTAGGTAAAATGATTCAGGAGCAACAGAAAGTCCTTTTAGTTTTCTATTAACTAATATTTTTCTTAATAATTATAACTTAAGTCTATAATTCCATCTGAAAATAAGCCAACTAGAGAGTGATCTAGGTTCTAATGTTTCTTTTAAAATGAAAACATTCCTAGGACCTTAAGCTGGGCTATCTATCCATCATTGACACTTCAATGTAACTTTGTTAAACTATTAGATTGTTACCTCCTAACACCTTGCCCATGCCATTTAAACTCAAGGGGCCAGAGTTTCAGGGAAGAATCCAGAGGTGAGATATATAAGCAAGTGACACATACCAGGCATGTATGGTGACTTCATTAAATAAGAATCCTGTGGCATGATTTTGATTCTGGAGGTAAGAAATGGTGGAGGCACAGAGAAATATTAAGGTTTATACACTTTGCAATTTTTTCTCTAACAGCCCTGGGCTCCACAGTATTTATTGTTAAGACCTTCCTTTAGATTGCTTGGTTCTTTTCCATCATCACAGGTACTTCTTAAGGTCATAAGGTGGTTCTAACTGCAGTTCTCTGATATTTTATCAGTGCTTAAAGAGTTGTTTAATCTTGCCATGAAGTGCAAATATTGATAAAAAATAGAATCATTGGGGATAAAGAAGTTTTCAAATAATACTTTTTTCAGAATTGATAGAATGAAGAAAAATGTTGACTAATGGCTCAAATACTGAAGGAGGATGAGGCGAAGAAGAAAAAAGGAATATATGGGAGACAAGGGTAATAGCTGATGGGCTGTATGAATCAAAAGCAAGATAGTAAACACAGTAGTTTGTTCTTGGATGAGAAATGATACTTATTATAGCAAGGGTGTGGATTAATATAATTGGTGGATAGTGGTACAGAGACAGAAAGCAGGAAAACATAGACAACAAAAGGCACAAATATATATGAGACAGAAAGGAAACTTTGTGGATCTATTTTGTTAAGTAAGAGAAAGACTTGGGATGTTCTTGAGGAAAGATGATGGGTCGAAAAAGATATATGAATAGAGCAGCCTTTAAATATGTCTTTGACCCTCTTCCTTCAAGAAAATATTAAAAAATTTTAATTGAGATTGTTCTGCATAATTGCAGGTTTTCTGTTTGTTTAGTTGGTCACCATTGTTTTTTCTCATTTCTCTGTGTCATTTGCAACAATTAGATTCAGACAGAGGTGAAACTGCTGTTTTCTTAAAGGGCCAGCCCTATCTCACTTTGAGGAAAACTTAAGAAAAATCTCATTTGTTTCAAACAGGGTTGATTCTAATGGGAAAAGAAAAAGGTAATTTGAGTATGTTTTGTTCTAGATGATACTATATTGCAGTAGACAAATAAAATATGGAGGAAAAAGGTATAAGGTATGTAATAAGATATAAGGTATATAGTCGTCAGCAAGTGTTATGGGCATATTGCCCCAAAGTGAGGAAATCTTGCTGCATAAACTTCACACTTGTTCACAACCCAACATTACTCCATTAGCCTATGATATATTTTAAAAATTAAACAGTATTTTCTAAATGCATCCTTGTTTTCATTTATTACTTCTCTAGCCCAATTCTCTAATATGCTGCTCTTTCATTATCTATCTGTATCCTTCAAAAGGTAGGCTTTTTTCTCTTCTCTCCCTTTCTTTTTATTTGTTTAGACCTCTCTCATTACCTTTCTGAAACCAGTGTATTTTTTTTCCTGCATAGACTTTAGATCCAAATCGCTTTCCAGCCTCAAGAAAAACCATGCTCCTCAAAGTCATCTGACTCACGCTTTCCATTAGTAAATATTTCCAGGTCATTGGTGCATGAAAAACTGATCAATCTTTACCACAATTCCAGAGCCTCAGCCAACATGCAGTGCTCCACCAGTGTATCCTAGTTCTTATTCTTTTCCCCCTTTCTGTCCTTGCTTATAATGCTTTCTGAGTGATTATATTACTTCAAGCTGCTTCTTTATCTTTCTGAACTCATACTGGTTTCCTTAAACCACTTTCTCTAAATATTCCCATCTTTTCCAAGATCACCAAACACCACTTGTTTCTTCACAAGAGGCCTTCCTTAGAAGGATGCCTCAACCCCTTTCACCTGAGTCCCTCACCAAGTCTACATTCCAGAGCTTTTTACCTTCCAGCATTTATTACCTTTCACTTCCTCCCAAGTAAATGCTCTCTTCACCTTTTGGGTGGGATAAAAGGAGTATGGGAAGATGGAGTTGTCACAGGTTAAGCATCACATTAGGACAAGTCAGAGGGAGAGCACTGTGGAACAACAGAAGGGAGCTGTAAGAGTAAAATATTAGGAAATTATCACAGACCCAACAAAGAAAAAAGCTTAGGTACACATTCAGACTACAAAACAGGAAAAACCTCTAGGTTATAGAAACTAAGAAACTGATGGAGAGGAACTGAATATATGCCAGGGAGAACAGAGGAAAAGAGAAGGGAGGGGAAAAGGGAGAGAGGGAGGAAGAGGGAGAGGAAAGGGAAGAGGGAGAAGGAGAGGGAGAGGGAGAGGGAGGGAAAGAGAGATGCAAAATCACATATACTTTAGGTAGGTAGGTTGTTAGAAAAGGGACAGAGGCTATTGTTGAGGACCCTCAATAAAAGGATTCACGTGAGCCAAATTTATTCTTCCAGTGCCAGTCAATAATTTGTCTTTTCACATAATTTCTGATTTTTCTCCCTTATCACATTCTCTCCTTTCCATAAATATTTCAGGAAGGGTATACAAATATTTTTTTATTGGTCAGTAGCCATTATGGTAATTCACTGTTTCAGATGATCTATTTTATACATTAATTAGAATAATCTGATATGGGGCTTCCCTGGTGGTGCAGTGGATAAGAATCCGCCTGCCAATGCAGGGGTGACGGGTTTGAGCCCTGGTCCGGGAAGATCCCACATGCCGCGGAGCAACGAAGCCCGTGCGCCACAACTACTGTGCCTGCACTCTAGAGCCCGTGAGCCACAACTACGAAGCACGCGTGCTGCAACTACTGGAGCCTGCGTGCCTAGAGCCTGTGCTCCGCAACAAGAGAAGCCACCGCAATGAGAAGCCTGCGCACTGCAAGGAAGAGTAGCCCCCACTCGCCGCAACTAGAGAAAAGCCCGCGCGCAGCAACGAAGACCCAACGCAGCCAAATATAAGATAAATAAAATAAATATTTTTTAAAAAAGAATATCCTGATACTGCAAATAACAAAATAGATAACATTTATTTCATGTTGACTTTGTGTTAGGAACTTCACTAAGCAGTGTACATACCTTTTTTGCATCTTATCCTCACAACATCCCTATGGAACAGGTAATAATACCTTCATTTAACATATGAGCCAAACCAAGCTTCGGGAAGTTGTGTAACTTATCCAAGGTTACAAAACTGCTAAGGAGGCGGGCTGGGATTCACACCCAGGAGTACCTGACACCAATGTTCATGTTTTCATTACATTCTACAGCCTATTGACTAAGTTTTATTAGTTGGCATTAACAAAACAGTTTTTTAGCAAATCATTTTGCTCTAGTTTAAATGGAGATTGCAGGAGTAATATCCCAAATCATATTACCTCATTAAAAAATGGCTGGAAATATAATTATATTAAATAAATAATGTAAATTTCAATTGTACTAGAACACATTTATTTATAATAGTTAAATATCTGAATTTACTTATTTTAACAGAGTGTTGCTTATTGGGTTCTAGCTAGTGACTCAGTAAGGCCCTATGTATTGTATAAAATAAAAATCACCAAGTTTAAGTGCAAAATTCAATGAACTGTGACAAATGCATACACTTATAAAACTATCAGCTAATTCAAATTTTACATCATTCAAATTTCCCTCTTGTCTTTTCGTCATTTCTCACCCCACTTTGACACACTGACATGCTTTGTTACTATAATTTTGTATCTTTAAGAATTTCATATAAATGAATCATATAGTATATAGCTTTGGTGACTATGTCATTCCTGTAGATCCATGTGGCCATCTAGTATTATTTATACTCAAATGTGGAAAGAAATTTCTTTCCACATTTATATATATACATATATGTTTTTATATATATGTTTATATATATGTATATATATATATAAGGGAGGCCTGTTGGCAATGAATTCTTCAAGATTTAAAAAATCTACATATATTATTTCATCTTCATTTTGAAGGACAGCGCCACCAGATATAGATTATTGGCTGATTTTATTTTCCTTCAACACTTTAAATATAATGTCTCCAGCCTTTCATAATCTGATGAAAAGTCAGGCATTAATCTCATTATGGTTCCCCAGTATGTAATGTGTCATTTTTCTCTGGTTGCTTTCTATATTGTCTCTTTTCTTAGCTTTCAGCAGTTTTACCATGATGTGTCTAGGAGTGTATTTCTTTGTGTTTAACTTGTATGAAATTCCTTGAGTAGGTTAATGCTTTCCATCAAACTTAGAATGTTTTGGACCTTTGTTCCTTAAATTTCTTTCTGCTTTTTCCTGTCTCTTTTCTCTTTTGGGGATTTCATTTACATATGTGTTAGACCACTTCATATTTTCCTCCAGATCTTTAAGATTCAGTTCATTTTTCCTTATGCCTTTTTCTATTTCTTCTTCAATTGGATAACTTCTATTAATCTATCTTAAATTTATTGATTCTTTCTTCTGTCATCTGCAATCTGCTGTTGAGCCCATCTAGTGATTGCTTTTATTACTTCTACTTTTTCTACTCCATAATTTACAGTTTTTACTAATTGCAATTTTTATGTTCAGATTTCTCATCTGTTTATGCATCGATGCCATATTTTTATTCAGTACTTTGAAAATATTTTTCTTTTTCTTAACGATTTTTTAAAAATTGAAGTATAGTTAATTTATACTGTTGTGTTAGTTTCAGGTATACAGCAAGGTGATTCAGATATATATATATATATATACCTTCTCAGATTATTTTCCATGATAGGTTATTACAAGATATTGAATATAGTTCCATGTGCTATACAGTAGGTCCTTGTTGTTTATTTCATATATAGTAGTGTGTATGTTAATCCCAAACTCCTAATTTATCTCCCACCCACCCCCACTATACCTTTTAATAACCATAAGTTTGTTTTCTATGTCTATGAGTCTATTTCTGTTTTGTAAATAAGTTCATTTGTATCATTTTTTTTTGATTCCATGCATAAGCAATATCATATATTTGTCTTTCTCTGTCTGGCTTACTTCACTTAATATGATAATCTCTAGGTCCATCCACGTTGCAGCAGATGGCATTATTTTATTCTTTCTTATGGCTGAGTGATATTCCATTATATAAATATACCACATCTTCGTTATCCATTCATCTGTCAATGGACATTTAGGTTGCTTCCCTGTCTTGGCCATTGTAAATAGTGCTGCAGTGAACACAGGTGTGTGTATCTTTTTGAATTATCGTTTTCTCCCGATATTTGCCCAGGAGTGGGATTGCAGGATCATATGGTAGCTCTATGCTTAGTTTTTTAAGGAAACTCCATGCTGTTCTTCATAGTGGATGTACCAACTTACATTCCCACCAACAGTATAGGAGGATTCCTTTTTCTCCACACCCTCCCCAGCATTTATTATCTGTAGATTTTTTAAGTTTAAGTTTTAAGGTCCCATTTGTTTATTTTTGTTTTTATTTCCATTACTCTAGGAGACCAATTCAAAAAACTATTGCTGCAATTTATGTCAAAGAGTGTTCTGCCTGTTTTCCTCTAGGAGTTTTATAGTATCTGATCTTACATTTAGGTCTTTAATCCATTTTGAGTTTGTTTTTGTATATGGTGTTACAGAATGTGCTAATTTCATTCTTCTACATGTAACTGTCCAGTTTTCCCAGCACCACTTATTGAGGAGACTATTTTCTCCATCATATATTCTTGCCTACTTTGCCATAGATCGGTTGACAATAAGTGTGTGGGTTTATTTCTGGGCTTTCTATCCCATTCCCTTGATCTATATGTCTGGTTTCATGCCCGTACCATACTGTATTAATTACTGTAGCTTTGTAGTATAGTCTAAAGCCAGGGAGCATGGTTCCTCCAGCTCTGTTTTTCTTTCTCATGATTGTTATGGCTATTTGGTGTCTTTTGTGTTTATATACAAATTTAAAATTTTTTGTTCTAGTTCTGTGAAAAATGCCATTGGGAATTTGATAGGGATTGCATTGACTCTGTAGATTGCCTTGGGTAGTACAGTCATATTAACAATATTGATTCTTCCAATCCAAGAACACAGTATATCTTTCCATCTGTTTGTGTTGTCTTCAATTTCTTTTATCAACATCTTATAGTTTTCAGACTACAGGTCTTTGCCTCCTTAGGTAGGTTTATTCCTAGGTATTTTTTTCTTTTTGATGCAGTGATAAATGGAATTGTTTCCTTAATTTTTCTTTCTAATATTTCATTGTTAGTGTATAGAAAGGCAACAGATTTTCTGTAGAGTAATTTTGTATCCAGCCAACTTTACCGAACTCATTGATGAGCTCTAATAGTTTTCTGGTAGCATCTTCAGAATTTTCTATATATAGCATAGTTTTTAAATTACTGATTCAATTTCAGTACTGGCAATTGGTTTGTTCATATTTTCTATTTCTTCCTGTTTGTGTCTTGGGAGATTGGTCCTCTGGTGGTCAGGGCCATGCATGTCTAGCAGCATGTCTAGAGGCAGCTGTGGGCTCAGGAAGTCTTTAGGCAGCCTATGTGCTGATGGGTGGGGATGTGTCCCCACCCAGTTAGCTCTTTGGCCTGAGGCGTCCCAACACTGGAAGCTACAGGCTGTTGGGTGGAGCCAGGTCTTGGTGCCAGTGACCCAAGCAAGATGTCAGCCTCTAGGACAGTTCATGCAGATGAATACTCCCTGATATGTCCACCACTGGTGTCTATGTTCCCAGGGTGAGCGACAGTCACCCCTCCTCCTCAGGAGACCCTCTAAGACTAGCAGGTAGGTCTACCCCAGGCTTCTGTAAAATTACTCCTTTTGCCCTTGGTCCTAGTGCACATGAGATTTTGTGTGAGCCCTTTAAGAGTGGAATCTCTATTTCCCCCAATCCTGTGGAGCTCCTGCAATCAAGCCCCACTGGCCTTCAAAGCCAAATGCTCTGGGGGCTCCTCTTTGTGGTGCCAGACCCCCTGGGTGGGGGACCTGACGTGGGTGACAGAACTTTCATTCCTGTGGGAGAACCTCTGTAATATAATTATTCTCCAGGTTGTGTGTCACCCACCCATGGGGTATGGGATTTGAGTATATCGTGAGTCTGCCCCCTCTACTGGTCTCATTTAGGTTCCCTTCTTTATGTCTTTAGCTGTAGAAGATCTTTTCTGGTAGGTTTCAGACTTTTTCAATGATGGCTGTTCTGCAGATTGTTGTGATTTTGGTGTGCTCGTGAGAGGAGGTGAGCACACCTATGTCTGCCAAATCCAACATGTGAGTCAATTTACATTGACTGTCTTTATTTTCCTGATTATCTGTCAAATCTAGCTGTTTCTTTGGATGCCTGATTTTTGGTTGAAAAATGCAGACTTTGCAAATAATATGTTGTAGTGACTCCAAATTCTATCCTGTTCTGGGAATTATTCTGGTTTTGTTTTCTTAGGCAGTTACCTTGCCTGGAGACAAACTGCAAACTCTGTTGCCAACTGCCTGTCTTCTGCTCTCACACTCACCTACCCTCCAAGTTCAGCAATATATAGCTGCTACAATATCTGCTTTGTTCTTATGCCTTCCTACTGCTGCATTTTTAGCCAGGTTTCCTATAGGTCACCCATACCTGCCAAATTTGTCAAAAAACTGTAAATTTAGGTGGATTATGGGGCTCATGCTTTCTACTTTACCTTGTTTCCAGGGAATCCCCTAATTTCCAGTTGCTCTGCTGGTTTTGGGCCCTGTACTCTGACACTTTCATCTTTTTGCTAACTGAACTGAGCAAGATTGAGGAATGCAGTTCATTTTTAGAAACATCAAACTCAGAGGTCTGAATCTGGGACATCCTATGTTTCACCCCTGGTCTCTGGCTTCTTTTCTATCATGCCTCCTGAGGTCTCCCCTGTACACAAATCGATTAGCTATAAGCCAAATATCTGGACAGTTTATGCTCAGAATTTGAGACGCCTTGCTTCTCATACTACTTAGTATTTTCCCTCTGAACATCTAGTCTTGAACTCTGATCTCTAGCACACTTGGTTGCCATTTTGAACAGCTGTAGCCTTAGGGAAGAATGGCATACTCAGGTCAAGAATAAACAAACTTGAAGTTCTTACTCATTCTAGTTGTGGTTTTATGAGTTTAAACTATCCCTGGTTTCTGTTTGTTTTTTGTTATACAGTTATTCATTGATTTTAAATGTTATCCAATATTTATAACTCTTAACTGATGGGTGTTCACATAGCCACCTAACTCCCGGCTTTTCTGAGGTTCTATAATTTTGTTTAGCAAAACCAAGTCTAAGAAGTCTTTCAAAATATTAATTATGATTATCTGTGGTACAACTTGATTTTGGTTAAAATAGTTTATCCTGTTAAATTATCTTTAACATATTCATCTTTCTATATTTGACTAACTGCTTTATTTATGTCTTGGGTGTGATGTATTTTTATAAATCATAATTCTTAAGATGTTCTTTCTTGTAGGTATATCATCATTAAAATAACAATGTATGTAAAACAACCAACCACTGAGAAGTCATTTTTTAGGTTATCCTGTGTCAATATGTGTTCAGTGGTCCTATACTAACCAAACAAAATGGGAGAGAGGAGTATATCAGTATTGGTATAATGGGAGGATCCATAAAACAATCTTAAGCAGAAAAATATCCTGCAGGTAGAGAATCAAAGTATTTACATACTGTCTGGTATGGGATCTTTTCCAATCTCTGACATTACAAAGATGGGCACCAGATCATAAGGCATCAGTGCTCTGCGAAGCAGTTAGGAACAATATATAGAAGGACTTCTGTTTATCATACTGATATCTGACCTTGTTCATCCACAGGAATAATTACCAATCAGCCCCTGGTGCAACCTCAAGCCACATATCTAAAACTAGAGTAGGACAAACTCTCTGCTTGGCCTCTACCATCTCTTACATCCAGTGAATCCACTAAGCTACTGTGATTTTTTTTTTTTTTTTTTTTTTTTGAGAAACAGCATATCCATAAGACCCTGATGCAGGAGTTGACGGGAGGGCAGGATGCATCTGTGGGTTTTCCTTTTTTTTCTTTTTTGCTTATTCTGAGTGAAGTGTAAATTGGCTTCTTATTTTGTTTTAAGAGTCTAAATGTCAAGAGTGCTTAATTTGATCTGCTTTACATATGTTAAGAAGAAAATTAGAAACCTTATTAAGGGTTGAATGCTAAGTATTTTCATCAGTAACAAATCTATCTTGGTATCATTTCTTTACACGTTTATAAGTTGTTTGAGAGTTATGAAATTTGTATTAATGTGATAAAGACAAAAACTATCAAAGGAAAGGATGTAAAGATATCTATCTTCATCCTAAGGTACTACTTTTCTTTGATCCTTTGTGTACACTTCAGATAGTAGGCCATCATTGTGCTGAGTGAGGTATAATAGTCTTAGAAAGGAGAATAGAAAAATGAGAAAATGGTTAAGTGGATTGGAATAAGAAAGTGCATGGAAATATGGATATAAGATTCTTAGTGGTAGCCAAAAGAGGTGAGAAAATAGAGAGACACAATATTGGAGGAGCTGAGCTAAAGGAAGGAAGGAAGTGGTTGTAAGGAAAAAGACCAGCGAACCAGCAATGTTCATTTATCAGGAAAAGGAAGACAAACAAAGAAGGAAGTTGAGACTTGACCAGCTGCAATGAGAAATAGTACTGATGACAAAGATGTTTAATTATGCCACATAATATGCAATACAACGTCCTTATCTCAAACCTTCTGAAATCCCCCAAAATACAGTATCTCTTTTCAGTTTTTTTAATGTTACAATATGCTGTGACTGTTCTTAAAGTCAAGAGGAAAAAAAGACTTAATTTTATTCAATTAACATTTCAGGGACTCATGGAATTTTAGACAGAAGGTGACTGCCCAGCAGTACTTCCAGGGGGCCAAGAATGCCCTATCATCATGAGAGTCAGGTTGCTGAATTTGGGGGACAAGCTGAATAGGCACAATACATGATTGGACTGCCCTTATAGTACCATATTAAGGTGAGAAGCAAATTGTAAGAATTACTCTAAGATAGGGAGAATGCCTGATCTGTAACTAGATATGCCACATGGAATAGAGAGCCTTAGAACTATGTGAGATTGCTAGAATGCAAAAATCTAAGAAACTCCCTCATGAGGCTGCAGGAAGAAAATTAGTATTTAAGCCACATCTATAGACACATAATTTATTGAAACATCTCAGTCTTTCTTAGAAGAAGACAAGCGATCTGTGACAGGTACAACTGAATAGTCTCAGGACGTTTGTCTGGCCTCACAGGCTAAGACCTGATTCACTGGTGCTTGGAAACGTCAGAGGACTGAAAAATCTTTCCTTTAAGGAACTAGAGAAGTTTTCAGAAATTACATTCCAGGTCTGAAAAAGAGATGTTCTACTGAAATACTACAGTAGTGGCAGGTCTCAGAGATTGAGAATCAACAGAAATTAAGAGGAATATTATGGGTCTTGCATTAAGAATAGTTTGAGGACTTGGAGACGTAGACTTCCATTTCCATGACTGAATGCCTAGTAGCCCTAGAAAGAATGCAGAGCAAGTCAGAGAGTTGAGGGTATCAATTTATAAAAATGCATCAGAGGAAAAGGAGAAGTTTTCTGTATAGTGATGAGATTCAAGAGTCTTTGATAATAGATCACACAGTGCTAGAGCATAGTTTGGAGAGGTAAAATGGCTGGGGCAAGTCAATGCAAAAGAATGTAAAGCCAAAGGATACTGAACAGACTTTTTCCAGAATCATCAATGTTAATAAATTTAATTAAAGCTGAGAAAAAAGAGGTTACCGTACCAGTCCTCAGGGATAGGGTCAAACAATGGACTTCAGTCTAGAGGTTCCAGGATAGTCATGGGGACCAGAAAAGTTAATGTAAGAAAGCATATACAAGGAATGAATCTTTAAATATATAGATTTTCATGGGCATGGAGAGAAACATTTCTCTTCTTTCTATCAAAAGACTCTCAGAACTAGCCTGGGGACAATTTTATGGATTATGTCTTCGAATTTACCTTTTGTTCATAAGAGCTGGTCGTTGACAGCAACTCTCTGGCCACTTAGCACTAACCTCTTGGAATGTATCAGAACCCAGATGTGGGGACAGGTATTTTAGCAGTCCTCAGATAAGGACTTTGGGACAGAGCAACACCCTGTGTTTATTTCAGTTTCGGTAAAGTCAAGCATTTGTTGGCAGATTATACTTAAGAAGAAAAGTAATCAATAAAAACACCAACCCTCCTTTCTGATTGAATAGAAAATACTTTGGTGAGCACAGTAAGCTTGATTCAGAAAGAACAAGAACAAAAGTAAAAGTAACAGAAAGACGTGACACTCAACCCAGTGGAAGGAGTAGCGGACCAAAGGATTGAGATTTGGATGGAAACGGACACTGGATGCTGAAGTACATATTATAGCCTTTTTCATAAAGGATAAATTACAGCACTGTCAGCAACTTTATTAAAATCTGTCTTACATCCTTTCCCTCATCGTGACATCTGAATATATCCCTTTAGTTTCTTACTGAGCTGTTCAGCTGCAGGCCCTTTGCCAAGCTGGGTTGAACTATAGGAAACATAAAGACAGGGAAGTAGCAGAAGACACTAAGGTGAGCTACACTAGAAAGGATAAGGCAGTAATTGGAGAATACATCTGTAAATAGGCAGAAAAGAGTAATTCAAGGACGTTTCTAGAGGCGGTAGAGTTATATGTTGAGGAGCTTCATCATGGGTTGACTGAGGGAGGGATGATTTTATATTTGTGTTTATTTTTGCTTGGAAGAGAGAAGGAAAATGATTGTAAGATAGGAAATTGTTTTCAGTTTCCATGAAGAACAGAAGTCTGGGGAGAAAGATATGGTTCCTTCTCATCTTTCAAGTCTCACCTATTTTCAGAGACCTTCCCTGTCCATTGTGTATAAAGTCACCACACACACCACTCCACCTTTCAGGTACTCTCCATCATATCATTTGTTAAACTGCACAGCATTTGTTATCACACTCTATAATTACTCCTATTTATGTATTTTTTTAAATTTATGCCTGTCTCTCCTATTAGGATTGACGTTTCATAAAGTGAGGATCCTTTTCTCTCATGTTCACACTATTAACAAGCCTACCACAGACCTACCTGTCTTAGTCCACAGGAGATATTCAATAAATATTTCATGAATGAATGACTGATTGAAAGAGTGAATAAGTGAAGAATGAATGAATGAATCAGGGTTTTATAGAAAATGTAGCTCTGTTATATACAGGATAACTTCCCAAGCCTTGTTTTTCTCTAATTAGATTAGTATATAAATATTTTTTTTCAAGCATGGTTTTAAAATACTCATACTCCCTTGATTTCATAAGAAGTAATAAACAACCCTCCATGTTTTGACAGAGGAGTATGACAAAATCAAAGAATACCTCTATATTGACAAGATTGAGGATAACATATATTACTGTCATTTTACAAAACAAATATGTGTCCTTTATTCATATTTGATTCTGATTCATGAAAAACTTTACTTCCTTGCTCATTTTAGCAGTTTGTGACTCAGCAAACTTTCATTCCTTCAGACACAGTATGTAAGTACACTTCTCAAAATTAACCATAACCTACTGACTCTGTATCAATAAAGCACACAACTTTGTTCTCCATAAAGTCATGTAGTTAATTGATACTTTAATCATTTTAATTGAGTTATCACCACTCAATTCATGTAATGAGGTAGAAAATTCTGCTCTAATCAACTCTTCCTCACAAAACCACATCTATACTGAAAACTGAATACACATTATTATCCTTCTTTTACTTCTTATTTATCAGCTGAATTCTGTAATTCAAGTAGGCAACCTGGTATCAAATAACTTAAATTTGCCTTTAAAATAAATCCCCATTCCCTAGTATTACCCAAGTGTAGAATGTATTTTCTACAATCTCTCAGCTGATCTCTGACTACTCTCCTTCAAATCCTTGATAAGCAAAGATATCCACAGTGATAGTACGGCTTTCAAGTCTTGATGATGAATTTATTTTTCAGTCTTTCAGATACAGCCCGTTTCTCAATTCCAGTGTTACCAACCTAGGTCAAGTTCTCATTAAAACTCATCAGGACCACTGAAACTCTACACTAACTAGCATGCTTTCTTTTATTTCAGAAGTTCTCGAATCCGAACTAGCCCTTCTGACGTGGAGATCTCAAAACATTTTGCATCACTCACCTCTCAGTAAAAAAATTTTGTCTGTGCACTCACAGCATATGTGCATTTATTTATTCATAAATTATTGTGCCTGTTTTATTTTGCCAATGCTTACTGGACATTTTTAAATATACAAAAATAATTTTTAAAAGTGAAGTATAAATAAATAAAAGTCTTCCTGAAGCCCAGTGCATCATATCCTTCTGCCCCAGGGTAGTGATTAGATGACTTTTAGAAGTCTATAAATCCCTATATTTTGTATGTGCATATATAGCTTTCAAGTCATCTATGACCTCGTAGGTTAAGATCCAGCAAACACATCACTTACACTGACCCCAGATTGATTTTAGTAAAACACAGATCTTATCCTAACACTTCCCCTTTCCAAAAATCTGTGTTTAAAGATTACATCCTCTCTTCTTTGGTTAGCATATAGTTCCACAGAATCTGAGGACAAACTTTGCAGCCTTAATCTCCTGACAAGCCTGCTGACTACACAGAAAACATCCTTTTCTCTAGCACACTATATATGTCACAATTTTGTGTCATTTTCTACTTCTCTATGAAAGGAACTACCAGTCACATTTAAATAACACTACTAGTAAGAGCTACCATTTATTAAACATTTACTTCAGGTTACATATGTCCATTATCTTATTCAATCCTCACAGCATTACAGGATAGGTATTACTAACCCCAATTTACAGAAGAGTAAACTGTGGACCAGATATTTATTGCATTTTACCAAAGATCATAAAATTGAATTCAGAACCAAGCCTGGGTAACTAAAACCTGAGCATGTTACCAACACACTGAACTGTTTCCATACCTCAACTGCCATCTCAAATGTAAAGCCTGTCCTGACACCCTAGTCCCCAAACCATTCCTCACCAGGCAGCAAGAGAAGTTATCTGCTCTACGTTTTTTAACACTTTGTTCACACATCTAAGCACCTGCAATTCTATATTTGAGTACTTTGGGTATCTGTGTGTGTGTATTTGTCTTCTCTCGCACCTTATTCTAAAACTACTAGAATGTTAGGAGTGTTCTGATTATTATTTCTGTCTCATCTATCTAGCATTTAATAAATGTCTACAGACACTCTTATAAGTGATATAATAAATTATCATTTGACTTTAAATTGATTCACATTTTATTTTTAAACAAGAAATGGCCAATGTTCTGGTTTCATATTTTTATATCCAAGTTCTTGTAACCAAGGGAACAAGATGTTATCAATACTTAGGACCATCTATCATCCAAAAGTAGTGTTAGAGAGTGGACTAAATATTTTTGGAAAAAATTTGAAATCTGGTATTTCCTCAAACCCAAAGACAAAAATAATGAGTTGGCACACCATACAACACTTATTCTAAAACCACTCCTATTTTTATGGAAACAATACCATAAGTGCTTTAGAAAGACTGTAGAAATGATACCATATATCACAGCAGAGATTATATAAGCTTATCACATATTAAGAATAGATATGGTGACAAACAAGTCCAAATTGAAGGATATTCTACAAAACAACTGGCCTGAACTCTGTAAAAATGTTAATGCCATGAAAGATACCAAAGGCTGGTGAACTGTTCTAGATTCAATGAGACTAAAAAGATGTGGATAAATGTAACATATGGGGAGAGGGAGCTACCCGGGACATTATTGGAACAATTAGGAAAAATTCCTAAATTTTCGTAGGGTGATAATTGAATCATAGTTATTTAGGAGAATGTCTGCTCTTAGGAAACATATATATTGAAGTATGTTAGTTAATAAGTTAGCTGACTTTTAAGACAAATTTTTAAATGGTTGTAAAAAAAAGATAAAAGCAAAAAATAGAAAAGAGAGGAAAAAATGGAAAGAAGAAAGGAAGAAAAGGAGAATGGAGGGAGAGATGGAGGAAGGAACTATAGATGGAAGAAAGGAAGGAAGAAAGAAAAAGATGAAGAAAGGAAGAATAAGGGAGAAATTAATAACAGGGGGAGAGGAATGTTTAGAGAGATTATGAAGAAAATATGGCAAAATGTTAGCAACTGGTGAATCAAGGTGAAGTGTACATGAATTGTCATTGTACTATTATTACAACTTTTATGTAGATAAAGATTTTTCAAAGTAAAATCTCCAGAATCAAAAGAGAAGATGCTATTAGTCATCTGTATCAACCATAAGAGAAACTCAGTATTACATATGTATATTATGCAGTTTTGAGCAGCATGCCCTCCAGTGGTCTCTCCAAGATGAATCAGCAGCAAAATGTACAGGATACTGAATAAATTCATCTGATGGACAGGGTTTTTAATATTTAAGATTCAAACATTGAAAAAGTCTACCAAAAGCAAGCATTTCTGACTTGACATTATTAATACTGAATTCAATTTTCCAATGATAACTTCATAAGTTATGATTCTTTTTGCACTCATTCCCAGTGTTCAACAAAACAATATCATCAGTGAAAAATATGATGTCCATGCCATTTTTATAGCAGATGGACATGATTTAATTTTTTAAAAGTCACAATAATTATTTGAATATATTAAGGTGAATTGAAACATTTCAATTTTACACCAGATTCAAATGTAAGCCAGCTTATCAGGGAAATACTACTATACATTTAGACTGCTACTACCATGTTTATTTTTTAGGCTTTGCAAAAATCCTGAAATCTATGCTTAATCTTACAAATTGGTTTATACTAATTTTTATTTTAATTTACTATTATACTAATAGTATTAAAAGCTAATAATACTTCAATGAACTTTGCAGAGTCCTAGGTTTTTCTTGGCGACATGGTTGCTTAAACATCAGATATTAGCCTAAGAAATTTAGAACTTCCATTTAAATGCAGTATTCTGGTATATGATTTATAACAGAATTAAATGTCACCCAGGTTGGATTATAATCTGGAGCCAAGTTGATGAAGAAATTGAGCAATCTAGACTGATCAGAATGGACTGATGTTAGTATCAGTGCATAATATCTGGGACAGACACTGTAGATGCAGTACTTGGTTGCTGTATCCTTGAGAGTAGAGCCTCCTTAAGAGTTAATAATCTACTGGTGTATAATTAATGCCAGTTTTCTAATGAAGTTAGAAATCTCATTATCTCAGCTTCTTAAAATTCTGCTTCAGTATAAATAGACTTTGAATAGCTATACCAAAGAAAAGAGGTAGCTTTCAACATAATCCACATCATACATTTCAAATAAGCAAAAATGTGTACTAACAGGTAAGTAGTTAATAACACTGCCACCACTGCTTAAGGCAAAATTTAAATTCATTCCAGACCTGTCCCACAAGTTGTCAGCTAACAATATGAAGTGTGCTTATAGGTAAATTTAGCTATGGTCTTGGCAACTATTTCTAGAGAAATAGTCCATGAGGAATCTGTCTTCCAGTGATTTCCTAATGATAAAGTATCAGTAGAAGATTGCAAATTATATCAGTTGAAACCCCTGTAAAGTAAATTAAATAGCTATGACATGTTGAAGACAAGAATCTAAAAACATTTTGACAGGATAAATAGAAAGTTTAAGTCCAGTTTGGCTGTATAAAGTGTCTGAATCATGAATACCACAAGTATTATTTTATTATATATGCCTTGCAATTGTGAAAACATTCTTCTAAAATTACCAGTTAAACCTCTTTTATTTCTAACAAAATTATGTCTTGTTATTGCCAATAAAGAAAAGGCTTAAACTTGGGAACAACAGAAAATGCATTTTGCAAAATGCAGTTTTCTCAGAGATAAACACTCAACTAAAAGAACTTAAAAATACAATTATTTTTCATTGCTATACCAAACTTTAACAATCCAGGAGAGAAAATCTTTACACAGAGGGATCTTCCAACAGTCCACATGGAAAGAGAATGTATAGCTATTTATTTGCCTTTCAGAATTTTGGAAAATTAACCTTAGAAAAGATTGGATTACACTCTGAGGACATACCAGTGAACTTGCATTTAAAGAATTAATTTCAGTAATAAAGTGGCAATACAGGGTAATTAGGATAAACAGATGTCAATTTTGATTTATATGCCTGAAAGGCCTGGACTTCGGATTCTGACCTATCTGGGTTGAAATCATGTTCCTGCTCTGACTAGCTCCGCAATTTGCTCTGGTCACCTCCTGCTTAGGCCCCCTGAGTTTTTCCTCTTGGATCTATGAGTGATGGAGTATGGTCACATCTCCCTGGTGATATAAAGAAGATATCTCAGCTTTAGCACATGTCTCCTGAGTAATCTGAGGACAGAAAGAGATTTGAGAAGACTTCAAACGTAGGAGGTCTTTCTAAAACCTTGCACTGCAAAAAGATGGTTATGCTTGGTTATGCTTATCCTGGGACAGAAAATTTGGCCTATTAGTTTTTAGGCATAAAATAATATTTTTCAGAAATATAAAAGAACAAAGGAAGTTGTATTCAACATGTATCATGAGGAGCCAGCAGAGAAGTTTTCTATTCCACCTTCATTTTTTTTTTTTTTTTTTTTTTTTTTTTTTGCAGTACGCGGGCCTCTCACTGTTGTGGCCTCTCCCGTTGCGGAGCACAGGCTCCGGACGCGCAGGCTCAGCAGCCATGGCTCACGGGCCTAGCCGCTCCACGGCATGTGGGATCTTCCCAGACCGGGGCACGAACCCGTGTCCCCTGCATCGGCAGGCGGACTCTCAACCACTGCGCCACCAGGGAAGCCCTCCACCTTCATTTTTAAATAAGCATGTGCAAGGCTGACTTCTCCATAATGAGATTAGTTTGGGAAATTGTTAAATGTTCTCATTTCCTTGCCAAAGAGCCTTAGAAATTCACAGCTCATTAGAACCTTCAGAGTAGTTAATAAACAAAGCTTGGTATTATTACCTAATTAAAATATATCTCATTTCAACATTTTATTATCCACCATTAAGATTCTTCTGCTACAGAGGTTACATAAAAATTATTATTCTGCTTTCTTTTAATCGCAAGTTTCACAGGGTAGTTCTTTCACATCAAAATACATAGAAATTGCAGATGGAAAGCCATGTCAGCCAATCTTAATTCATTTCAATAAGCTCTGAAACAATATTCTGAATGCAAGATCACCTAGGAAATCTACCTCAGAATTTGTACTTTAATAGTTTCTTCCATCACATGCTACTGAATCATAAACACAAATAAGAATTTAAATTGAAAACTTATTTATGAGGGCAATTTCTATACCCTTATTCTTTCACTAACATGTTTTGGCACAGTGGAAGGAGCATCAGAAGGGGATCTACATGCTAGTTTTGGCTTCTGCCATCTTGTGCAACTCGGAGGAAGACTACTTATTCTCTTTGTGCCCCATTTTCTCTCCTTTAATATGTGTTTGCAACACTACTTTTCCTGCACACCTCACATGATACTTGCGAGGATAAAATGGAATTAACTCATGAAAATTAATAAATCTTTTATTTTATAGACTCTTCTTCTTATGGCTGAGAGGTGGCACAATGGGCCTACGGAATCCATTACTACGCCACCGCCCCACACACTGGGAGAGGCCAAGGGGAGTTGGGGGTCCTAGTCTGTGGGTGAGAGTATATGATTCAGGAAGGTCAAATAAGTGAAGACTGAAAAGTTTGTGTTGGATTTGGTAAGTCTTGACCTTCATAAAAGGAGTTTGGTGGTGAGAATTAAGGTAAGGGAGAGAGGCTACGAGCCAGGCGCCAGCAGGTGCCAGCATTCACTGTGAATGTGTGAAAGTGACCTTGACAAGCCGAGGTATAGGATAGATGCTCTGATGGCCTGAGTGTCAAAATAGAAAGAACTCTTACAGTAGAATGTAGAAGGCGAAAGCACTGGGGAGCAAGGGGAATGCTGCTCTTACCTCCAAGACCTATGTATGCAGGTTGGGGACTACATGAGCAGCCTCAGTTTAGGATTACTATCGAAGGTGTAGTTCTCTGGTTCCATTTGAAGCAAAGAAGGAGGACTAAGAATTCTCTAAACAGCCTGAGAATATTGTAGAGGTTTCTAATGAAAGGAAGGAATGAATAGGCAAATTGTGGGAAAGGAAACAGTACATGTAAGAGAGAAAAACAGACAGCCTGCACTTTGAGTGGTGGAAATAAACAGTGGGATGAAATGGACTCAAATTTCGGAACTGGATGTATCAGCTTTGAGGTGTAACCATCTGAAGCCAAAGTTTCTCTAAGAAATGATTCTGCCTTGTCAATAAGGTGACTGGCCATCCTTGTTTGTCTACCACTGTCCTCATTTTAGCCCTGAAAGCCTTGCTTCCCTGGAAACCCCTCAACACTGAGAATACCAGAAGTGTTAGTCACCTTACTCAAATGCATGGTTGCACTCAACAGCTAGGTTTTGGTCACACACAAATGAAACTGGCCATGGTAGCACATAAGAGCTGTTAACCAAAGTACCTGCTAGGATCACCACTGCCAGAAATCTGTGCTGTGTAGCATGGCTTGAAACTGAAGGATTCAGAGTACACCCCCACTGACAGTAATTGCCTTTAGATCCACTTCTGCTTTTATCCAGACAATTCAATTCTTCAATTCAGGTCAGCATTTATTGACACTGAATATAAATTTAATGAAGGCATTCTCCTGCTAAATCCCTCCAATAACTACTCACTGGCCTTAGTATAAAGTTTAGGATCATTACTAAGGCATCTAAGAAAGGCACTGCACCATCTGGCCTTGATTCCCTCTGCAGTCTCACCCACTGGCACACTGTTAGTTTGCTGTAATCCAGCAATCTTGGCAATTTCTCAATTCATCTGATATACTGAACCTTCTATTTCAGGGTCTTCAATGATGTTGCTTTCCCCATTTATTAGCCTAGATAACTCCTACTCTTCCTGTGGGTTCCATGTCTTCATGGGCACCTCTCTTGACCAGTCCAAACCGGGACAAGATTAAGATCTTCCTTACCTGCTTACCTAGCATCCTGTCCCTTCCCTTCGTAATACTTGTTTGAATGGTAATAATTTTTGTATCATACGTTAATGGTGTGTCTCCCCCATTATATACCAAGTCCTATGAGAGCAGTTTATCTTATTCTTAGTGTATTCTGAGCATCAAGCTGGGATTTTGAGCGCACAGTTTACGGGCTTAGGGATCTCACACTGGAGAGTGTTTGCTCCTCAACATCACAAGCTTTCAGGACCAACTCAGAAAAATCAAGGCATACGGTCACTGTAGCTTTAAGAATCCTGTGATTTAGAGTTGGTAATTCTCATTCTCACTGCAGTAAAGCAAGATGTGCTCCTCAAATGCCAAAATGCTTAACGCACACTCCCAGTGAAAAAATGTCATAATATTTAGTACTCTACTTCCTCCAGAAGTGACTTCCATTCCTGGTCTGGGAATCCAACTACATAATGGAACCTTAACTGTTGTGTTCTCAAAGTCCCATTCAATGAACACGCAAAGGAACCTGAGGAAAATAACTCATCTGTAAATTGAAAATTGTGTATATATTGCCTTCTGAATTCATTATGCCTTAGTTTTAATTTAATGTGATAACATCAACATAAATTACTCCAATTAGGGAGGGTGGGAGGGAGACGCAAGAGGGAAGAGATATGGGGATAAATGTATATGTATAGCTGATTCACTTTGTTATAAAGCAGAAACTAACACACCATTGTAAAGCAATTATACTCCAATAAAGATGTTAAAATAAAATAGAGGTAATTTCAAATATTTTTTGATTATTAATACTAGCACCAAATACCCCTATTTTAACAAGTGTAAGAAGCCAAACTGACTTCTTGTAAATCCCTACTTATAAGCTCTGAATGCTTACAGTTTTATGGTTTCAAATGTTTATGGTGTTCTTTCAAATTTTGGGGGGCCTTAACATTTATTCAATTTACTGATGATGTGCTTCATTAAAAACTCAATAACTGAATTTCAGCATCAGAGATTATGAAATGCTATATTACATTTCTGGTAAGGGCATAAAGTTGTTTGAGTCCTTTTTGGGTAATACCAGAAAATTATTTTTTTATTATTGGAGAATTTTTAAGTTTTTTCAAATAATGTGGTCATTGGGTCAAATTTAACCATGGGAAATTCTGCTTCTAATAAAGGCTTTAAAACCACATTTACTTAATACAGATAAAGACTTTACCTACTGAATAATACAGCCTCTAGCACTTGTTTGCATTTTCACAAATAAACTAAGCACTATGGGAAAAATTTTTATGAAGAAAAATAATACTGAATTATTTAAACAACCTTCACACACATATGAATTTAAAGCCTCTTTTCATAGAAGTTCAGTTGACTTTAGTCATTTTTTTCTTCACTACTACTATATTATATAATGTGGCTATCATTTCATATGTAAATATGTATTAGGCAATCTTATTTATTTCTTACAGGGGATAAGAAAGGGAGAGAATGTAGGATCCTGAGAAGCTTATAGAATGAAATGAGATTATTGAAATATCAGCATTTCAGATATTTGAGATCTATTCTTAGGACATTTTTGAGTACAAATAAGTAAACCAGCTATTTCTACAGCCTACAGGAGGGGCAGTTTCAGAACATTAAATACTTTCTACAACTCAATACAAATATAAACGCATGCCAGAAACATCTGAGAATCCCAAACCCTTTTTTCACATACTTCATAAGATCTTAGGAATAACCTGACAATTCCAAGATCCACTTTACCATCCTAAAAGTGCAAAATGAAATTCAAGTATGGGAGAGGAAATCTTTGGCCCTTCCTCTGCATTTCACTGTACCTCTCCTCCCACACATACCTTGCTTTTTTTAATTATTATTATTATTAATTTATTTATTTATGGCTGTGTTGGGTCTTCGTTTCTGTGCGAGGGCTTTCTCTAGTTGTGGCAAGCGGGGGCCACTCCTCATCGTGGTGCGCGGGCCTCTCACTATCGCGGCCTCTCTTGTTGCGGAGCACAGGCTCCAAATGCGCAGGCTCAGTAATTGTGGCGCACGGGCCCGGTTGTTCCGCGGCATGTGGGATCTTCCCAGACCAGGGCTTGAACCCGTGTCCCCTGCATTGGCAGGCAGATTCTCAACCCACTGCGCCACCAGGGAAGCCCTACCTTGCTTTTTAATTCCTCTGTCAGGTATTTATTCAACAAACATTCAGTATCTATTATTTCCTAGATGGCTTATAGACATCGAAGATACATGATAATATAGATACAGGATAATACACACTCTTTGTCCTTAGAGAGCTTTCAATTAAAAGAGTCAACAGATAGGAAAGGGATAATTCTAGCACCACATGACAAGTGCTAGGATGGACATGTTTAGAAGGTGCTAACAGGCAGAGAAGGAGGTCCTCTCAATCAAACTCAAAGAACTGGAGGGTTTTCTGGGTGTTGTGATGCTTTGGATGGGTTTTGTAGAATGGGTAGAAATTAAAGAGAGGAAAATAAGGGCAAAGACGTTCCATGAATAGGCATAGGCACAACATCAAGGAGACACAAAAGAATGTGCTGCTTTCAGAGAACTCTAAGCACTGTTTACATTAAGAGCAATGGAAGTTTGGGAAAGACTGGTAGGGAACAAGACTAGAAAGACAACTCAAGTTTACAACAGGCCTGGGTGCCAGGTTAAGGAGTCTAAGCATCATGATAAAAGCTATGAACATCAGTGAAAGGTCTGAAGAAGAGAAGTGACACAATCAGACTTAAGTTTCAGAAAGATTACCCTTACAGCAACGTGGAGAATAGACTGGAAGAGCTCCAAATAAGGATTAGGAAACCAGTTAAGACAATTCTGCAGTAATCCAGGCAAAAGTATTAACAATAATAGCAGCTAACACTTATGAGTGTGGCTTCTGTGCTGACTTCTGCTCCTAGTGCTTCAGTTACATTAGTTCATTCAGTCCCACTATCACCCTACAAGGCATGTACTGTTCTTATTTTTATTTCAAGATAAATCAACTTAGGATAAGAGAAGGTGATAAGGAGTATGCCAAGGTCCACATAACCAGTAAGCAGGGGAGTTGGGATTTGAACTCAAGTTTGTCTAGTCTAGGAATTCATCCTCATGCTCTAGGAATTAGTGTCTGATCTTGATAAATAATACGGGAGATGTAATAAAAGAGATATATATAAAAGAAGTATTGATATATTAGGAATCTGGGATGATTAGACAAATCAAGAAAACTAGTGAAATAGACTCCTCAGAGGTCTATTTACATGAAAAATTGAGGAACTTAAGAAAAAGAGCTCACCTGGGAGAATAGAAAGTCAAGGTATAACTTTGGCTTCAGGCTAACAGGCTCAATTAACATACTAAGAACTAGTTATTTGGGAATATCACTAGGTATTTATTACTTAAACTTTCCTCTGGCCCAGCCCTTAGGGACACAAATAAAAACAACCCACCTTTCTCTTCTTCATATAACATGTGGGGTCCAGGTATCAACTCGGCTACCCCATATGCATAGGATAGAAGACATGTATAGCGTCATTTACACATGCTGCTACTCCAAGGAAGATCCCAGAGGTAAGTGGAGGCGTCACAGTCAGATGTGAGAGGGTGATATAAGTGAAGACTCTCACCTCCAGAAAAAAATCCATCATTGCCAAAGTATGTGAGGTATATGAGGTACTGCTAGGGCACTGTTTTTCTTCTAAGCCCTGGTGTGCCAGGAGAAGGTGTCACACCCACAGCCTGTCCTTGTATTCAAGAGTCTGTCCCTGGGACTTCCCTGGTGGCACGGTGGTTAAAGAATCCACCTGCCAATGCAGGGGACACAGGTTCGAGCCCTGGTTCGAGAAGATCCCACATGCCGTGGAGCAACTAAGCCCGTGTGCCACAACTACTGAGCCTGTGCTCTGGAGCCTGCGAGCCACAACTACTGAGCCCATGTGCCACAACTACTGAAGCCTGCACACGTCGAGCCCGTGCTCCACAACAAGAGAAGCCACTTCAGTGAGAAGCTGGCGCACTGCAATGAAGAGTAGCCCCTGCTCGCCACAACTAGAGAAAGCCTGCACGCAGCAACAAAGACCCAATGCGGTCAAAAATAAATAAATAAAAATAAATAAATTTATAAAATTAAAAAAAAAAAACAGAGTCTGTCCCCAGCAGAAATGTTGGAGTGGCCCAGGCAAATAACCTTTTCTTCTATCATTTCAAGTTGGATTCTCAGATGAGACACAGAGAAATTTCAAATATTTTACTGGAAACAGAATATAGCAGAGGTTCAACCCTAAGCTTAAGTCTTGTTTGCCTTAGGATGCAGCTGGATCTGGGTTTGTCTAAAAAAGACAGGTTGCCATAGTTGGCCCAGAGTCTAATTAAACAAATAATCAGGAAATATCATAAAGAAGAAAAATAATTTAGGAAACTGCTGGTTCAACAATCACCAGGCATGCATTAGCAGTCACAGACAGCAACAGCAGTAACAGCAACAACGGTGACTAGGAATCATGGTGTCCCCAGTGTCCTGGAGATCAGCATTTTTAGATTTTAGTTTCCACAGCCTTAAGGCAAATGAACATCAGAAGTAGGAGAAACGTTTTTGTAAGGCAGCAGCAGTGGCCCTGGGGACTTCTGTTAATATGATACTGGGGCATAAATTACTGCTGATCTCAGAAGCAATTGAAGATATAAGGTAAAGAGACTAAATAACAGATCTCAGAGGAGTGACACGTTCTTGAAATAAATGAGATACCCACTGGAAAAGTTTTGGAAGATCTTGAGGGAAACTGGAATTTCCAAAGATTAGACAGGTCCAGAGTCAAAGAAATATTGTTTTATGGCTTACAGTGTAGCCTCAGAAACATATTTTATTTAGGAAGTAAAAACTGTAAGGCTGATTGGATATGGAGAATAAGTGATAGAGAATTTCTAAAATGACTCCAACTCTTTTTGCTTAGGCTATATAGGCAGATGATAATGCTAGCCACCAAGACAACAGAAGGAGCAAATTTGGGGCAGGATAAATGGGTACGGCTGGTTTGAGAGACGATGAACTTAGCTTTTAACTTGACCTCTGTAGATTGTACAAGTGGAGATGTTCATCATGTAGTATGTAACAGTCTTGATATCAGCAGAGCAATCAGTAAGTTCAAACAGAATAAAAACAAAAAGTGATGACTGGATTTACCAGTATATTTTTGGTGAATATGACAAGAACATTCTCAGTGAAGTGGCGGAGGTGGAAGCTAGATTTTTTGTGTGTTGAGGTGTGACTGCATGGTGAGGAAGTGTAAACTACTTTTTTTTTTTTTTTTTCAAAATTCTTAACTAAGAAGGAATAAAGAAAGATAGGACATAGGAAAGGTCAAAAATGTTTCTTGGTTGATTTATTACAAGCAGAATGAAGGAGAACTGGAAAATGAAAGAAACGCTATTTAAAGGAATAGGCACTGACATCAGACAACTTGAATTTGGGGTGGAAATAAAGAGGATTTTCAAAGGTATGAGCCAAAACTCGGTGTCTATTAGGCCACCCTCAGAGTGAGGCTGCTTACGGTAGCACATTTCTCTTTCAAATTTCAAGCCTGTTTCTGCCTCAATATTTCTTCTTTCCAAGGAGAAATTGACATCACAATTAACCTTCAATGTAGAAGGGCCTCTGTGCCTTGGTTGCTCAAGTGAACTTTGACACAGAGATTGAGAAAAGCCTTGGAGGCATAATTTTATCTCGTATACCTAGAAACCTTGTGATTGCTAGATGGCAGAAAGCAAAGGAATGACAATCCTAAATATGTAGATAGCACATAATCACAAGAACAGTGTACTGAAATGGAAAGAGACTTGGTAAGCTCAGTGTGGCAGATGCTGTCAGTGTCCCATCCTTTACCCCTTGGTCCACTCGAAAGCCTTGGCAGTGGCAATATACAATTTTCAGCCTGATGACAACTTTACACCTCGAGTACCCACACCTTTCTTCTTATCATCCTGTTCTGCTGCAAGGAGGCATTTCCTGGAGGTATGGAAATGGCCTGCTTGCTGCTTTCTGCGGGCTGGTTTCTCAGAAGGTCCCCAGTGGGATCAAGCCCCAGTTGCCCACATGGATAATCCACTCATTACAGCACCCTTTATTGGCTTTTCTTTTTTTCTCACCTAATTTTTTCCAATTCCTCACTTGGGCATTCTGGGATCTTCCAAATAAACTCTTTGCACACAAATACTTGTGTCAGGGTTTGTTTAGGGACAAACTCAAACTGAAAAATCTGGTAAGTTATCATCTGGGAATCCATCTTTAAGAAAACAATTGGGAATATGGGACAGGGAGACCCTTATGAACAAAGAGTGAATACTGTGGTTTTAGTCATGCGACCCAAATCTCCCCAAGTCTATCAGTAAGGTTATATTAACATTGGTATTTGAATCCCAATACTTAAACCTAACTGGCTATTAGCTCTTCTAAATACTTTTTGAAAGTCCACAAGTAGTACCTTATGTTTGCCTCCAAATCACTCCAGGAGGTCACCACCTGAAGCCTCTGCCTTTACCACTTCACTGGCCTCTACTGCCCTGAGCTGAAGTCTCTGGACTTGCCCCATCACCGATGCTCATAATGATGATGCTGTTTCTTCTCCATAGCCTCTTTGTTTGTTTGTTTACCTGCATCGTTTTATTTTAATTTTTACTTTATATTAGAGTATAGTTGATTTACAATGTTGTTTTAGTTTCAGTTGTACAGCAAAGTGATTCAGTTATACATATACGTATCCATTCTTTTTCAGATTCTTTTCCCATTTAGCTTATTACAGAATATTGAGTAGAGTTCCCTGTGCTATACAGTAGATCCTTGTTGATTATCTATTTTATATATAGTGGTGTGTATAAGTTAATTCCAAACTCCTAATTTATCCCTCCCTCCACCTTTCCCCTTTGGTGACCGTAAGTTTGTTTTTGCAGTCTGTGAGTCCATAGCCTCTTAAAACTAAAAAGTTAATGTTCTACCCCCTTCCTCTTGAAACTAGGAAGTTATGCTCAATGTGGGGTTCCACAGCAGGTTTTTGTGGGCATTACCTGGCTATCAAAGAACGACCAACAGTTACACTTCAGTTTAAACACATAGCTCTTCCTCACCTCTCCTTCAAGGCACACAGGTATCATTATTAGAGCATCTAGACTGAAAAAGGCATCCACACCATAATCATTTTGCAATACCCACATGTATCAAATCATCACATTGTACACCTTAAACAATGTTATATGTCAATTATACTTCAATAAAGCTGAGAAAAAATAGGTGTCCACACCAACTGTCACATTAAACCCAAAACTATGAGGCCATGTTGCCAAACCTGCTGATTTGCAACTGCATTTTAGGAATTCTGTTTGATGGAGCTGCTCATCTCCCTCTGAAGCCTAACTTATTGACTGGCTGACATACCTATACCTCAATCTATTACGCAGGTGTGGACACATGCATACATACATACTTACACACACATACACAGGCACACAGGTACAAATGCATACATACATACAAAATCACATGCACACCCATATACACTCATATGCAAACATTATTCAAGGTTTTCTTTTGGAGAGTTGCATTGCCATCACATTTTTTTTCCAGTTATGAGGTTCCTCAACATCCGAAGTTAATGGATATAAATATTTCTCTGAAGCAAAGACTATCATCCATTTTTAAATGCCAGCCATATCTCAAAGTTCTGGCAGAGTCCCTATTAAAATGAGAAGAAATAAGAGAGAAAGAGAGAAAGAAGAGGGAAATGGGAAAAAAAGTTTTTTTTTAATGTAAGAGAGCTAGAAAGAGAGAGAGAAATCAAAAGCACTAAATATGGGAAATGGTTAAATAAACCATGGAATTACCCATACTGTAGACTCTTAAAATGTATTTAAAATGATGTCTATAAAGGCTTTACAGAGGTACATGAAATGATCATTATCATCTTAAATTTCAGAAAAAAACAAGATACAAAATACAGGATAATCACAACTACATTAAATAAAGGCCTGGGGGAAAAACAACAAAAGGATATTAGCAGTAACTTTCCAATTACCTTTGGGTTATAGAAATATTATTCATTCTTCCAACTTTCTGGTTTTTTCTACCATTGTCAGTTTTATAAATAAACTACGTATGTATGCATGTGTGTGTACATACTATGTGTACATACACACACTGGCATGTGTGCGTGCATGTGCATGTATGATAAGCAAATGTATACATTAAAGTTGGTTTTACAAAAGAGAGGGACTGAGAACTGATACCCCTTGACATTTAATTCCTGGGCCAGCACCTTGATACAGTACACTCTCAGGCACTGTTCTTCATTTCCTGTTTAACTACTGCTGTTCTTAGATCCAAGTTTCCATTTCATTTAGAGATTTACTAAGAAAGATATGTGATCATGTTGTGATTGTAATATAAATGGGCCCCTTTTAATTCCACACCTCTCAGCCCCATCATCACAGCACTAGCAAGGTACAGTTAGGTCAAGAGCTATTCTCCTATTTCCAAACTAAAAATTGTAAGTCAGGATTGAGTAACAATGGTACGCTCTCTTACCAAGCAGTACTAAGCAAAAGTTTCAAGACGCACGTTTAACCTACTTACTTCTTTTGAACTGGACTAGAATCCAGAGACAGGAGGTACCTGTGGAGGTCACAGAAGATTTTTTTTCTAAAATGAGGAACAAATGATTACCTCTCAGGGCATTATCCTATAACCAGGCTCTAGAGGACTTAGAGGTACACAGTACTCTCTTTGGAGGATTTATATCACGTCCAAGCATAGAACAAGTGGTACTCACCACAGCAAGCAAGAAGAAGCTCCGGCTATCACTGTGAACACACGCTCCTCATCTCCAATCGCAGAAGAGGGCACAGGCATCGCCTGTGTGTCAGGCATATCCTGTGAACAAAAGAAAAGCCAATCCCTTACTTTTCTTATGACTCATCTAGGCTACAACATTTCAATCAGTCAAAACAACTTAATGTCTTGCTTCTAATAACATAAATTGAAGCAGAAAAGAGAAAAGGGGGGAAAAAGGGAAAGGAAGGAAGAAGAAACGAAGAATTTCTCTAGATGTAAATTCAATATTTTTCCAAAGCATAAGAACAATTAAAATATATTTCTTTACTGTTTGTAGTTGTGGCATGAGTTCTCCCACATTACCCTTCAGACATCCTGCAAATGTCACTGGATTTTGTAAAAAACATGGAATATTTTAATTCTTGATTAAGAGAACATTCCTCCTAAGGGCACTGAATTGCTATGAACAGAGCCATCAGTAAAGGTACTTCAGCCTTCCTTGAGTACTGATGCCTGCACTGCTCTCATGTGCATCTTCTTTGGAGACCTATTTCTATGTCCCACTGAGGATGACGGCGTTTGGTTTCCCAAAGCATCTTTCCACTTCTGCTCCTTACAGCTGCTTCTTGATAAAGCTTAGATGATAAGACTTTACAGAAGTGATGTCACTCTTTTAAGAGAAGGCAGCTATTCCATAGGAAAGGAATACTGTCCTCCAATTTACATTTCCCTGGGACTTCTTATATATTTTGCTACATTTCATTGCATTCATAACTCAAAGCCAAGCCTGTTTAAAGTTCCATTAAAACTTGGTAGCTAGGAAGCATTGAATGCTGTGATATAACATTTTAAATGAGTTACCAATAGCCATACCTTTTTATACCTTTTATTAGAATACTGAGAAATTCTGGTTACAGAAATGCATGCTATAGTACTTGGAAATATAATATCCCCATGGACTAAAGGAAGGCAAATTTGTGAGGAAAAGGTTGTTTCTAGTGCTGGCAACATGACTGTTAGCTCAAGCTGAAACATAAATTTTAAAAGATAGTGTATTTAAGTAGGCAGGAATCCACAGATGATCCATAAAATGTATTGACACAAAGGAACACAGAACTTATGGTTCAAATGAGAGGAATAAAATTTGTAAGGAGGAAAGGTAATAAAGAGGGAAACAGAACGTATGAGATCCACAGAAATGTTCAGAATCATAGAAGCTAAAACTGCAAACTATAAATCTAGGCTGTGTTTCTAAGCACAGTCCTGTCAGTGTTCAGATGGGTCTTATGACTGCTGCTCCAATCCCCCTTTTGCTAATCTCACTACATTTCTTCTCATTATAGCCCTTACTACCATGCCAAATAATTGACATGTCTTTCTCTTTAGGGTTAACATTCTCCATGTGATTGGAAACACTCCCACCCTCTTAGTTACCCCTTACCAAGCTATTTAATTCTTCTAATCATCTCTTCTAGAAGTAATCCTAGCAGTTCCCTAACCACTATTATTACTCTTCTCTGTATTTCTTGCATTTTGACTATAATTTTCAGGTAATGAGATCCCCCAAACAGAAGTATCATTTATTATTCCAATTGTGATTGTGTCTCTGCCCCGTAAAGAGGTACAGCTCCCTCCTGCTACGTAATGGGGTGCATCCATAGACGGCTCTAAAATCATAATAATGTTCCTGTGTACCATCACATTTCAGCCTCAGTTCCCATTTGTTTTTCTCTATTACCATAGGTCTTTTTGACAATACTATTTCCAGGGTAGTCTTACCCTCTGAGGATTTTGTTTTTAATTATGTTTTCAACACATGTGAGCCTCCTCCTTTCCACCCAGGATCCATTTTCTTGTTCTTTGTCCAAATTTATTTTTTCATAAGAATACCAAGTCTGGATTTGTTTTGTACCCAGCACTGCAAACCCCTGAAGACTATACCTAAATGATATAATACCACTTCACCACTTCTGTTTAATATCAAACGTAACTATAAAGGCTTTAAATGGTTTCAAATCCTTCCTAATTTCCATTTGAAAGTTTCTTCCTTAACCAGAGAAACTATTAAGATGAATAAATAGAGTTAAACAACAAATCAAGATATTACAAAATACAAGGCTCAAGAATGAACATTTATCGCTTATTGGAGCTCATGTACAGAGGGGAGGGAGAGACCTAAGAAAGAGGCAGAACACTGCAGATTAGCAGGTGGCAGTTTTCATAAGTAAGGGAACTGACATACAATGCTTGTGTCTTGGGGGCAGCAAGATGAGCAGCTCTCTGCACCCACCAACCAGAATCTTAAAACTTTATACAGAGATCTTAACTGGGTTCAGTCACGTATACCGTCCAGATGGTCTCAACAACACATTGCTCTGTCAAGGCTGCATCCTTGGAACAGCTTCCACTGTGGGAACAGTGGGCAGAAGGTGTACATCCTAAGGACAGGGGAGCGAATGCAAAGCCTCTAATACCTGGGTCCAGTTTGTAGGTCAACCAGCGGTCGTGTCCTCTCCAAGATCTCCTACAACACTCCACCCCCTCGAGACCCGGCTCTTGGCTCTTACAATCTCACACACACCCCACTTCTGCAATGTACCCTGAGTTGCCAGCAAGGGGTTTCACTAGCGTGGAAGCAGCTCATTTGGTGGCTATCTGGCTGCGTTGGAGGCAGATGCCACAGCAGCAATAGAGGCACACGCAAGAGAAAACACAGATCAAAATAAATGATTCCCAAAATAAATAACAATTTTTTCCACCCAGAGCCCCATGATCCGAACCACTGATTTATGAAGTCCCTTAGGCTGGGGGTCTGATCCCTCAGAGCATTCACTTGTGTCCTCATGTGATTTAATAAAGACAATACATCAGTTATGAACATACAAAACTCTGTTTGGATAATGGCACAGGTGTCTCCTTTTAAGGCAGTAATAATGTCAAAGGCCATCCTATTTTGAAAGACAGTTTTTCTCATTAGAGGCATTTCAGTGTTCAGTAACAATAGGTTTTGCCAGCTATCATTTAAACTTGCTGTTGAATTTAGTAAAGGCTTCTATGTGTGCTACAATGTCCTCCAGGCCAATGGAGGGAAAAAAGACAGCAGCCAAATGATTGTCAGTGCAAAACAGAACATGCCTACCTGACCTTGAAGTGGGCAGCTTTAGGAACTTGAGCGGGTTGTACACACTATACATATTGTCCAGGGGAAGCAGCACCGTCAGGCATGAGGTGATGGACTAGGGGGCAGGATACGCCAGACCAGGATTTCCACCTTTCCCTCCTTTCAGTGGTGCATGTTCCATTCAAGTATAGTGTTTCAACAGGTCTGACTCGCAGCAAGACAATGGTATCCCAGGGGAGACTGAGTTGTTCCCCCACACCCAGGGGTGCAGAGTAACTCGCCCATCCTGGTGTGACATCCCATTAAAAATTTCAGTACAAAATGCCTTTCCAGGCATGACTTAAGTGTTCTCAGCAGCATAGCACATTGATCTACCATGAGAGTTGGGGCAGTGGCTATTCCTGTGACTTTCATATCTTTACAGTGTTGGGTGTCTCGGCAGGGGTTCCCAGTCTGGCATATGGGGTAACAGGCCTTACAGGTTCATCATTCAAATGTGTTAAAGCCTGGGACAGTACTTTAGTATACCTGGCCAACACTGTTTTACCTGTTAGTAATTTAATTGCTGCTTTAATATTTCATTCTTCCTTTCTACCAACGCCTGTGCATAAAGTTTACAGGGGAGTTGGAAGCCCCATTAAGGTCATGTTTTTGGGTTTTTTTGTTTTGTTTTGCTTTGCCCCGTCTTGCATATCATGACCTTTGAAATGTGACCCCCCAGTCACTATCTTTTAGATGAGGGTATGGTACTTAGCTTTTCTAATCCCCTAATGGTGGCCAGCCTGGTTTCCATGGTAACAGGGGAGAGGTTGGGTTAAGCCAGATGCAGTGTTCACACAAACTAGGACATATTTAGAACACTCACTCAGAGGGAGGGGACCAATATAATCAATTTGCCAATCCCTTACTAGTTGGGAACTCTGGTGGTTGGCCCCAGAGTCCTTTGGCAGCTTCCTTGGGCATTGTTTAGAACACACAGGACATGCTGTTATTGCATTAACTAAGTCACTGTATTTCAAGGGCAATCCAGCATCCTTGACAATATGCATTCCCACCTGGGTGGTATGGTGACTGCTCTTCCTATGTATCCAATCTGCTATACCATCTACTGACAGGTCATGTGTTAGGGCTCATACATGAGCTAGGGCATCAGCTTCCTGATTGCCAGGGGGTGCCAGTGCCAGCTGGGAGGGGGAAAACAGTGAGAACTGACTCAGGCTCTTACAGGTGAACCCAAATGTCTACAAATCCTGACCTCGCAAGGACTTATTCATGATCATTCACCCCTCAGCTTCCCGTTGTCCAAGCTATAGGGTTAATCCCTTTAGCAGCCTGACGCTCAGTGCAAAGGGTTAACAGCCAGGGCTCATGAGTGATCACCAGTCAATCAATCGGCTCTAAGTTCAGTCCACTGGCTACAGTGGTCCATTCCTGTTTCCATCCAGATGGTGTCAGTGTTGGGCAGAATAGCAACTGTAGTCTTTGTGGATTTGTTGCCCCAACTCTCCATCTATCTACCAGGCCTCAGGGGGAATTTCCTGCATTCCCTTTCTAAAGGCTGAAGGGGCTGCCATAGGAATAGGGGTGGGGGCATTTAGAGCTCTATATTCTCTACAGGGCCTGGCTGCACCTACATATCTAGAGACAGCAGGCTGGTGGACAACGTAATCCTCTGCTGCAAATAGGCATGCCACTTAATGTGGGAGTTTGAAGTGGGTTAATGGAACATATTTTCAACCCACCCCTTAATTTGAAGGGAAGTTCTTACTATGATATGCTGTTCCTTCATGAGAGGCTCTACCTGGAGGAGTGCTGCGTACACGACTAGGAGCTCTTGCTCTGTTGGAGGATATCAGGTTTCTGCCCCCTTCCGGAGCCGGGACCAAAATCCTAAGGGTACGCTCTCCTTCTGTTGTCTCTGCCACAGTGTCCAACTCATACCTTCTAGAGTCACAGAGAAATACAATTCAAACAGTATTCCAGCTTGACAGATGCCCAGAGCTTTAATCTGCTTCACTAGCATATTTGCCTTCTCAAAGGTGTCTTGTTGCTCTGATCCCCAGTCCCACATCTGCCTTTTCTTTACAAGGTAGTATAAGGAACAGAAGCACTGTGCCAGGTGAGGAATAAAAGTTCTCCAAAACTCCCAAACACCTACAAAGCCTGCACCTCTTTCACGTTCTTAGGGGTTGAATAGGCTTGCACCTTATCAGTCACAGCTCTGGGACAATATACATTTTACCTGACCAAACAACTCCCCAGAACTTTACAGCAATACCTGGACCTTGAATTTCTTGCCAGTTCACTGCCTGTTCTCCCTTACAGGTATTCCAGTAAAATCTGCAGAGTGTCCTGCAGCAGAGGCAAGGCTTCACGTGTTAACATTATAGCATCAATGTCATGGGCCCATTTTACTGATGTGGGAAGGAGAACAGGGACAGATCTCAGGCTACCAACCCATGACACACTGTGGGGCTGTGCAGGTAGCCTCAGGGAAGCACTTGGAAAGTCCATCATTGCCCCTTCCACATGAAGGCAAATTGATCTTGCGACTCAGTGGCCAGGGGTATACTGAAAAAAGCATTTGTTTAAATCCAGTACAGCATGGTATACTCCTACAACTGTGGCCAAGTTATGTAAGATGGTGGCAGTGTTGAGCACAGATACATGGATGGGGAGCACTGCCCTGTTCAATTCTCAGCAATCCATGGTCATCTGCCATGAGCCATCTGGCTGTTTTACTGGCCATACTAGGCTGTTGAAAGTGGGCATACAGGACTTCCCTGGTGGTGCAGTGGTTAAGAATCTGCCTGCCAATGCAGGGGACACGGGTTCAAGCCCTGGTCCGGGAAGACCCCACGTGCCATGGAGCAACTTAAGCCCGTGCGCCACAACTACTGAGCCTGTGCCCTAGAGCCTGTGCACCGCAACTACTGAGCCCACGTGCCACAACTACTGAAGCCCGCGCACCTAGAGGCCGTGCTCCACAACAAGAGAAGCCACCACAATGAGAAGCCTGCACACCGTGACAAAGAGTAGCCCCCGCTCGCCGCAACTAGAGAAAGCCCGTGTGCAGCAATGAAGAGCCAATACAGCCAAAAAATAAATAAAATTTAAAAAAAAAGTGGGCATACAACACCCACTTGGTACAGCTCTTAGGTAGTTTTTCCTATTTCTTTATGCCCCCCAGGCAATTTATATTGTTTGACAGCTACCACTCTTCATGGGGCAGTAGGCTTACTGGTTCCCATTTGGCCTTTTCCTTCAGCAACGATTTCATTACTCTAACTCTGAGGAGAAATTCACCAATACAGGTTTGCAGAGTTTTGACACTGTATGATATCAATGCCCAATATGTTCTCTGGTTTTGAAGAGATAAAACTTTGTATTCTCGTGGGGGAGAACAACCAATTTACAGTGTCAAAGGGACTTTTCTGATCATAACTGTTTGCCTCCATAACCACTGACGGCACTGAAGGGGCCAGGAAACTTCAGGGGGTGACTGTGTATTAGAGTACACGCAGTTCCAAAGTAAACCAGAGCCATCTTTTGTTTATTTTTGAGGGACCAGTGAATGGTGGGCTCAACATGTGGTCTCTGATCACCTCCAATGGCTCTCACCTAGAGGCCATCTTGGCCTGCATTCCATACATGGGACAAGGAAGGCACCCATCCTAAATAGGACTATATCCCTGAGGCCTCTGCTAGAGCAGGAGGGACATCATCAGGGGTGGTTTAGATTGCCCAAACTCATAAATGTCTTGTCCCAAGACTGGGGTCAGCCTGAATATCAGCATCCCATACCAGGTGCCAGGGGCAAACTAGAGTATCTTGATTTTCCTTCCTGCAGTGAATGTAGCCTGATCAGGGCTTTCACAGACAGGGGAGTAGACTGCCTGTGTCATTCCCAACTCCCTAAGAACTTGTACCTCTTTACAGATTTCCAGGGTTCATGTACCCAGGGAGATCCCCCTCATTGGGCTCAGCCTCCCTGCACACTGGGAAAACCCACTGTATAAAGGAGCAAGTTCTTTGAACCCCCTTCGTGCCATGCAGGTGCTGCCTGAAGGCAGGTGTGTGGTGATGCTGCTCACTTTCCATGAATCCTACCTGGTGAGAGAAACCCCATCGCCCCCTCCCTTGGTGTGCACTAACCATGCCTGAATTATTTTCCCTGGCCTTTTGTTGGAACTTGGCAGCTCCTACAATAAGCTCAGCAGGAGTATATTCTCTCATCAGAAATGTTTCCTGAATCGGGGGCTGACCCGCTGGCTGAGGTTGCTGTTGCTGTGCTTTTGCTTTCCTTTGTATTAAGAGTCAGACAGATGGGACACTCCATCCATTTCATTGTCAATCACCATAACATCTTCCTCTTCATTCTCCTCACTTACCCAGCAACTCCACCTCTTAGCATCCCAATCAGGCTTCATCATAAGCACTCAGACCTTAATCCACAGCAGCTTGCGCCCTCCTAGCTTTGCAAAACAGCACATTAAAGCCTCCGACTTATTATCCTACTCTCCCACCTGTCCTCCAGCCCCGAAGCTGGCAAAGCAGTAGATACCTGCATGTCTGTCTCTAACCTCAACTCTTCTTCCAACTTTCTAACTTGACCTTTAGCCTCTAGTTTGGCATCGCTAACCAGATGAACTGCTCACAGTAGAGGCCACCCTGTTGCAGCAGCCATCCATTTCCCTTCTTTGTCACAGTGTACTCTGCACAGCTCCTCAAACGAGCCCGTTAGACCAGCTGATGTTTTGGGGGCATCCCCATATCCACACAGTGGTCCACAAGCATCTAACATATAGGCCATCACCCCTACACAGAAGCCAATGTCCAACTCAGGATTTCCCTGCAAATGCCTCTTTCCCAAGGCCCATTTCTTCAGTGCCCAGACTGACTTGCCAATTGTTGGTTTGTAAACTGAGAGGGAGAGACCAAAGAAAGAGGCAAATCACTTCAGACTGGTGTGTGGCAGGCTTAATGGGCAAGGGAACTCACTTAAGAAGCTTGTCTTGGCAGCTGCCAGATGAGTAGATCTCCATATCCACCAGCCAGAATCTTAAGTTTATATAGTGGCCTTAACTGGGCTCAGTCACATATACCATCCAGAGGTCTCATCAACACCTTACTCTTTCAAGGCTACATCCTTGGAACAGCTCCCACAGTGGGAAGGGTGGGTAGAATGTAGAATGCGGGTCCAAGGACAGGAGAGTGGATGAGGTGTCTTCGATTGCCCAGGTCCAGCTTGCAGGGCAACCAGTGGTTATACCTTCTCAGTGACCTCCTCCAAAAATGCTTCATACCCGGAAGGTAAGTAATCACTATTTAGGAAGAACAATCTTTTACCTCCCTTTTATTTACGAAATGTTTCACAAAAGAAGTGGAATTGTAAACAGTCTGAACAAACGAGAAGGGATATATTTATATGATAATGGAGAGCAATTTTTTAAATAATCAGAAAACAATATAGAGGAATGCTAATGTTTCCTTAAAGCTAGGTGAAGTAAAGCAACATAAAAGTCACAGAAACCCAACATAACTTCCAATTCTGTGGATAATTGAATGTGAATCTTTGATGAGCTAACCTTTGAGTTTTAGTTTCCTCATGGATAAAATGGATATATGACCACCTTTACATGACGTTGTGAGGTGCAGTAAATTATGCAGATAAAGCAATTTATACAGTGCGCAGCATACATCAGTACGGTATTATATGTTTGATTAATTCAAAAAAATATCTACTGCATTGGCACTCATATCATCATCATTTGCTTTTGCTGCTATGGTC
Source organism: Hyperoodon ampullatus (assembly GCF_949752795.1). NCBI lineage: Eukaryota > Metazoa > Chordata > Mammalia > Artiodactyla > Ziphiidae > Hyperoodon > Hyperoodon ampullatus. Next base: position 48,930,222 of record NC_136925.1, on the reverse strand, counting down.
TACTAAGATGATTCTAGGATAGCTAATTCTATAGTCTTCATTTGCCCTATTACTTTGTTTCAAAAGTTTGTCTAATATCAGGAGCCACAACTTTAGAAGTAAAACTCTTGAGGTTAAAGAGTTTTAGTTGTACTTGTAGCCTCTAATTTATATTGTAGCAATTTATATCAAATTATATCAAATTATATATTATATAATGTCACATTATCCATTGTATATTTTTACCAGCAAAACTCCTTCTTAATGCTCAAGTGTCATGGTTAAATTATTTAATTCTTATCTTGGAAGACTTTGATAGTACATGCATATCTCACAGTAACTATTTATAATTGCTCATATTCTTTCAATTCATGTCTACAGTCCAGAAAAATCTTAATTATAACACAACTTGGTTATTATTCCAATTTTAGCCATGTGATCTTGGATAAATAAGTCCATTTCTCTTAGCCTATGGAATATAAAGATAGATAGATAGATAGACAGAATCAGTCCTATAATAAATGTTCATTAAATGCCATCTATACTAAATTTTTCATTTAAACTTTCTACGGCACAATCTGGGTCACCAACGTCTTAAAAATAAAGCATCATCTGATGATTTCTGTCCTTCACATGCTCTCTTGCATCTACATATCCATTTTGATTCCCACTGTCATCCTTCATCTGGACCCTCATCCCCAAATGTCTAAGTGATGATACTAACAGGCTCCCATCTGTTCTTTAGGCCTCCAGCCTCCTTCTCAACAAATCAAAGTCCTGCCAAAATAACTCTTCTAAAATATTTTATACCATGTAACTCTACTTAAAACATTCACTGGCTTCCCTCTTCCCAGAGAAATTACCGAAATACATTCCACAGAATAATCACCCCACAAGATGCTCCTGAGAAACAAGGTTCTGAGAACATACTGGAAAACACGGCACACTTATCTTCTACTTGAAAAGTCACAGTGAAAGTCAATATAACAAAGTCTCCAAAAATATTAACTCCTTACTTTCCAAAAATGTTGATGTCAGGTTCCATCTTTATATAAGACCTCTAACTTGCACATCCAACTTGGATTTCTGGTAGGCTCACTGAGATTAATCTGTCCAAAAAGAGAACTCTTGACTCTCCTATGTCCCTTAATCCTGCTCCTACTCACACATCCCCACTCTCCCAGTTACTCATGACAAGAACTTAAACATCATTCTTGATTCCTCTCCTATTCCTCCCTAACATATCCAAACCATCAGCAAACTATCCATCTCCTCTCATGAATAAATACTAAAACCAACCAATCGCTTCTTACAAAATACACTGAAAACACAGAAGCCCATTACACTCTTGCACAACCATACGAACTTTCTAAAGGATCTCTCTGCATCCACCCTGATCCTCAAAAGTCCGTTCTCCACAAAGAAGCTAGAATGACACTTTAAAAATATAGAACACATCATGTTGCTTCCCTGTATAATAAAAGCATTCCGTGGATTCCTGCTCCTTTCCATCATGGACTAACTGGGACCAGGCTAAACTTCCCACCATAAACAGATATAAAACTGCTCAAAAAAAGGTGAAACAACCATGTTTAGACAATGGATGTTGTCTGTACAGGGAACACAAAATTGAGATTTGTAAGAGAATAGTACAAATGTCTTTTCTATCAGAGGGTATTTTCTAAACAAGCAGAGGAAGCAGTCATATTGGGTTGAAGACACAAAGATCAGAATTTGAGGAGATAGAAACTCACATTGCAGAGCAAGTTTCTAGAACAGTGTGGTATACCCAGAAAAAGGGCTCCAGAAATCTGCTTAGGGTTGCTCTTAAGTCTAGTGTTAAATATTAATTCATGCATGCACAGGATAAAATTTAACAAGACTGAGCAAATAATAACTAGAAGCTGCAGGCTGAACAGAGCCCAGAGGTCACATAGGGCCAGGAGACATTTGAGTTTCCATTAGCCATAACAGAGCTTGTATTAACTCCAGAGGTAGAGAGACAAAAGTAGAGATACAGAAGGTCCACATCTTCACAGTAGGACTGAACTATCTCTAGACCAAAGCCTATTCAAAATATAGCTTAAAACTCTTTAAAATAAGCCCAGTGAATGAAACTCATATGCACACGACATAACCGTCTGTCAGAACAAAATACAACAGTCTTTAAAAGAAAACAACAAAATCAAGCAATTAGCAATGTAATATTCACAAGGTATAGTATCTAATAAAACTGCTATGTATGAAGAAAAGCAAGAAAATTGAAAAATGAGATTCATAATTAGAAGTCAATAGAATCTGACCCAGAAATAAAAGAAATGATGGAACTTAAAGGAAATCATGAATAAAATAAAGAGCAAAGTGGAAGATACATAAACAATCACATAGAATTTCTGGATATGAAAAATGTATTGTCTGAAACCAAAAAATCATTGAATGAGATTAATAGCCAATTAGGCATTACAGAAACAAATTAACAGTGAACTTGAAGATCTAGTGAAGAAAATTTTCCAAAATAAAGTAGGGAATAAATACAGAAACAGAAAATGAAACAGAGCCTCAACAACCTATGGGGGAAATTATCAATTGACGTATAAGTCCCAAAATTTAAAGAGAGGACACCAGAAAAAAAATTAGAAGACATAATGACTGAAATGTTTCCAATTCCATAAAAACTATATATTCTCAGATTTAAAAGACTAAACAAACCCCAAGCAGGATGAACACAAAGAAAACTACAGGAAACATTATAATTATTTTGCTAGGAACCAGTGATAAAGAGAAATTCTTAAAGCATCCTGAGGAAGACACATATAAGAGGAACAAGGAAACACACTTCATGCTGAAAAGAAACATGAAAGCCAGAAAACATCTTTAAAGGACTGAAAGAAAAATCTGTCAACCTAGAATTCAATATAAAATTTAAAAAATCCTTTAAAAATCCTTCAGAAGAACAAAACTGAGAGAATTTATCACTAACAGATATGTACTGTAAGAAACGGTAAAGGAAGATTTTCAGGCAGAAAGGATATCAAGTAGAAATCTGTACCTATACAAAGGAATAAATAACATCCAAAACAGCCAATATGTGGGCAAACATAAAAGTCTTTTTTTTTTCTTGTTTTGAATTTTTCTAAAACAGTTAAAATTCTAATAAGATCTGTAGTTAATAGTATCATGCCAACGTTAAGTTCCTAGTCTTGAAAAATGTGCTATGTCGTGTAAGATGTTAACATTTGGGAGGCTGAGGGAGGAATACACAATATTCTATAAGTCTAAAGTCTATAAGTCTAAAATTAGATCAAAATGAAAAATTAATCAAAAACATAAGTTTACTCTTTAAAGCAAAAATAATGACAATGTGGAACTTCACTGGTGGTGCAGTGGTTAAGAATCCGCCTGCCAATGCAGGGGACACAGGTTCGACCCCTGGGCCGGGAAGATCCCACATGCCGCGGAGCAACTAAGCCCATGTGCCATAACTACTGAGCCTGCTCTCTAGAGCCTGCGAGCCACAACTACTGAGCTCATGCAACACGACTACTGAAGCCCACGTGCCTAGAGCCCGTGCTCCACAACAAGAGAAGCCACTGCAATGAGAAGCCAATGCACCACAATGAAGAGCAGCCCCCGCTCACTGCAACTAGAGAAAGCCTGCATGCAGCAACAAAGACCCAATGCAGCCAAAAATTAAAAAAAAAAAAAAAAAAGCCATCCATAAGAGACAGAAAAAAAAAAAAAGACAATGTATTTTGGGGTTTAACATGTAGAAGTAAATTATTTGACAACAATAAAATAAAGAATTGGAGCATGAAATGGATCTGTGCTGTTGTAAGATTCTTACATTAGATGTAAGTGACATAACATTATTTGAAAGTAGACTTTGATAAATTAAAATGCGTATTGTAAACCATTGAGCAATTTCTAAAACAATATAAATAAATAAAACAAAAAGCAATAGCTATAAGCCAATAGTAGAGATAAGATGGAATACTAAAAAAAAAATACTAAATTAATCCATAAGAGAGTTCAGGACAACAGGAAAAAGAGAAAGAAAAACAGATAGGACAAATTAAAAAAAAACAAAAAACAAATAGCAACACAGCAGATTTAAACCCAACCACTTACATTAAATATAAAAGATTTCAACACTCCAAATAAAATAGAGTCATAAAACAAGGATGAAAAAATGTAAATGGATTGAAACCATACAGAGTATATTCTGTGGCCCAAATGTAATTAAGTTAGAAATCAATAACAGAAAAGTCTTGCTTGTCTTACTACACATGCATATTGTGATATGTCACTGGCTTCCTCGGGTTGTTAAAGTATCTAAAGCTGTCTTTCTTGAAGTATGTGGTAGATACTGGAGTTCCACTAGTTTAGCACTTGCACCAACCATCTTTTTTGAGTATCCTTCCTATACTTACCAGGTTAGAACACCAACAGCTGTATTACCATTAGCTTATGGTTAGGGTCATAGGCCCTAATTTCTGTGTCAGCCAGAGAAAGAGAGTAACAGAAGGCAGCAGCCATGGATGAGGAGATGGACTCTTCTTGCAAGCAGAGGCCTTTGATTCTTTAGGATAACTCTAGCAGAGGTTCTAGCATTTGGTCTGATATTCTAAGTTTCTGTCTGTGTGAAGCAGCAGCTATAATTTTCCTGATTCAAAAGCCAGTTCTGTAATGAGGTTGGTTATTTCTTCTGGCTACTGATATTCCTAGTTTTATATTTTTAAAACTGGTTTCCTGGAACTCCCAAGATTGTGTAGGTTATGAAAATAACCTTTAATAAATTCTTATTTGCTTATTCCTGAAATGAAGAATTCTGACAAATATATGGAGCTTTGAGTATTCTTCAGAGACCTCCCTCTCCATCATCGCTGGAATTTCACAACTGAATTTCTGTTTATGAAGTGAACGCAGCTCCTCAGAATAACTATTTCAGTCTTCCCTTAGCTCCTGGGAATTTGTCAGTACAAAGCCCACCTGCTTCTGCTGAGGTCTCTTCACCTACCCATGTGGGCTTCTTGGAAAGGATCTAAGGGAATGCCAGGTTGGAAATCTAGTTCATTTTTGGTCCTTAGTAAATAAATTTCATAACTATCAAATTGTGGGAGTTCAGGTTAAACAAATATAGTCACCAAATTCTGTCCTATTGTCAGAGAAAGAAACTCCAGAATTCGCCTCTCACCTTTTATTTCTCAAGCGTTTATAATACCTGTCCTCTGTGGCCCCCAATCAGCTCACAGAATCTCTGAGAGGGACAAAGAATCTTGTCTGAATACTACACAGCTTGAATGATAGCATCTAAGGTAGGCCTAACCTCATATCCAGCTCTCTGGTTGACTGAAGCCCTGTAACGGGAACAGAAGAGAAAGCAGCATGCTCCCTCATCCCCATGAGGGCAAGGGTGAGATTAAGAGCACCTCAACAATTCTCTCCAACTCTTAGCCTCTCTAAGCTCTTTTAAAGACTGTGTGTGAAAGGAGAGCTAAGGTTCTCAAAACTAGTTCTCAGGTACCTTAATTTGGGATATGGGAATACCTGTCATGTAATATTTTGTTCTCAGTCTCTGGGCCTAAGCAGAAATACAGATGAAAGACTATTTAACCTATTTTAAACAGTTCATCACATTATATTTTGTACCCTAGCCTAATAATCTGCTTAAAACCCCCAAAACGTCATGCTCATTGCCATCTTCTCAACTCTGCTTACCCATTTTCTACTCACTAAAAGCAACCTTCAGTTAATTTTAGGGCTTCTTTTTCCAAGGGCCAGCTCAATATTACCTCTTCTATGATGACTACTCATTTGAGTTTCTCACTTTGTACTTCTGTGCCTGTACCACTTACTAGGCTCTTAGATAATGACAGACACTCCAAACACAGTACTAGTGCTTCATACCTTCCTGTTGTGCTCATGATAGATCTCACTAGTCATTCTTGGTACTCTTTCTGGCTAAGGCATTGGGTGGAGTCTTCTTAACACAGCTCTGCAGACAACTATGATCAACCAATCAGTGTTGAAGCATGGCGTGAAACCTATTTCACATACTTGAATTTTTAATAGAACTTCTACAGGTATATCCCATCAATAAATTAAAAGAGGCCAAAGAGCATATACCAATTCTTTTACATTCCCAGTGCTGAAGACAAACTTAGGTCTCAGTAATATTTGATGCTTTTTACTACAATGGCTTTTAAGAGTGGATTGACTTTTAGTGCTTGTTCTCCTGATGTTTTGTCAATTAGTTTCTTGTAGCAAACACGTAGGAAGATTCTAATGTATTTTTAATGTTTTAATTCATAAGTTGGCAGTTGATGATATCAATTTAAAATATTTTGTATGTTTGAAATATTTCATATTTTTTTTAAAAAATGATATGATGAAGGACAGAATCCCAAGGAGTAGAAACTCTTATCACAGTACATGGAATCATGCAGAAGATCTGCAGGCATGTGTGAAACACAAACGATCAAATAAAACAAATGGGAGCCCAGGTGCACTTTGTTTAAGAAAAGAATATAAGAAGCACATATCTGGATCATGCAAAATGATATCCAGAGACGCAGAATTAAACTCCTTATCCTTTCTTGATACACTTTCACTGTGATATAAATTAGAAGGCTCCATGTTTAAGCCATCCAAAATTTAGTTAACTGTCCCTGTTAAAGGTAATAAGATGGATTAAAAAGTATTAACTCAACAGAAATTCAATGAAAATACGTTATGAAAACAAACATAAAGCCTCATCATTTTGTTTGGGAATTAGAATGTAATCTATTTGATTTCTTGCAGTAGTTTTCTTGTATGTCTTATGTATATCCCAGCACCTAGCAGAGTGCCTTTTATACACACAAAGAAGTACTTACTATTTGCTGATTTGTATTAAAAAGAAAGAATTTTATTGAAAGATTTTTCCATTAAGAGCATACTCAAGTTTGGGGCTTGTTATGTGTACTTTTATGTATCCATCATCAGTAGCCCTAAAAGATTCTTTATTCGCAGAATGAAAAGTTTGAATGAGAAATCAGATTTTATTCAAGCTCTAATATTCATGAGTCTATGAAAATTGTCCCCCCAAATGAGCCAATCAGAAAGCTGAGAGCCCCAAGGATAACTGAATTGGTCCTGCACTTAGTTATTCTGAATGATAAGCACTTTTGTAAACATATAGAATCACTCACTTAATCTGTTCCTTTATTTATTCAAAGAATATTTATTGAATGCCTACTAAGTAAACTGCTGGTGCTGGGTGGTTCGTGGCAGCCAAAACTGTGACCTAAAATTCACTAAAAATAAGCTTTAGAAAGAAATATTAAAAGCTGAGGCTGTCTTAGACAATCTCTCCTTGGACTTTTGACAGCTACACTGACATCCTCCTTCAAATCCTACTGATCTTACGGTTCTTTACATATATTTTGAAATTACTGCCTTGGTTTTCTTCTTGTGTGTGTGTGTGTGTGTGAGAGAGAGAGAGAGAGAGAGAGAGAGAGAGAGAGAGAGAGAGAGAGGGAGGGAGGGAGGGAGGGAGATTTGTTTGCTTATCCAGTCTTCCCTCATTTTATGGACACTCAGTTTCTGGTCTTAGTCCCCAACCTTCTTCCTTAGCCTGATGCTTCTTAAGACCCAGATTAACAACTGATGAGTAATCCAGACATTAAATTTTATGAGGTCAGAGAAAAGAGAGGGAAGTCAGTATGGAGGTAGTGGTAAAGGGAGGTTCTCAAGGGAAGATATAGATACAGATAGTGGGTGCTGGCAGGGTGAATAGGGTTTTAAAAGCTGCAATTAAAAGTTAAAGATACCTCAGACATACAAGAGTGCCAGGCTAAGACAGGCAGACAGTCTGATCAATGAAGTTAGAGAATTTGAAGAGACCAATATACTGGAGGGATATATTTAAGTATTTGAGAGATAAGTGACAAAGGCCTGAAACAGCTCACTCCCACCCTAATTAATACAGCCAAAGGTAGGCACATACTGGAAACTACATAGGATGGCAAAATAGGCTCAGAATCCTTCTATTTTTGCATAGACCTCTCTTTTCTTCAAATAGCGAAAATAATATACAGCCTCTTACTACTATACCCGGTCTTTTCCCAAGCTCCCAGAAGTAGCAGTAGAGTGGGGGGGGGAGGAACACCTGTCGGGAAACATAGTCCACAAAAGCAATACAAGAATTCAACTCAGGGCTTCCCTGGTGGCGCAGTGGTTGAGAGTCCGCCTGCCGATTCAGGGGACACAGGTTCGTGCCCCGGTCCGGGAAGATCCCACATGCCGCGGAGCGACTGGGCCCGTAAGCCATGGCCTCTGAGCCTGCGCGTCCGGAGCCTGTGCTCCGCAAGGGGAGAGGCCACAACAGTGAGAGGCCCACGTACCGCAAAAAAAAAAAAAAAGAATTCAACTCAATATAAGAATATCTGGGTAGAACTTACTTTTCTTTGCTTACAGGGCTTATTCAAACCATCTTCTCCTTTTGCATATTTCAGAAAGACTCTCAACTGCTTCATAAATGTTTCCGGCACAAACTGCCACCCTTCTTTCCTTTTATTCTCTCCCACACAGACCGCATCTATTAATTTTGACATTTATTATAAGAATCATCCCACTGCAATTCAGTTATGTGCATTAAAGAACAATGTATTTTCTCCATTACTCTTCCTTGCTTATGTTCCTTTTTTTCTTTTATTAGTGTAGAAAAACCTGTTCAAGATAGATCATTTTCCTACCTTACCTCATTATTCTAATTTTCAAGTAAAAATCACCAACCAGTACTGGTGAATTCTGCTTTATAATTATATGCATATTACATATGTATAATTCTACAATATGCATTTATTATACTTAGTATATAATATTACATAGCATTATATGCCTTAGTGTTACTTAATATTTCCTTAAAATTTTTCCTTTAATATTTAAAAGCCACTCAAAATATGCTCTGTATGACTTTTATAATAACACTAGAAGAAAATATTCGTCTGAACTAATAAATAACTTTTCTAGATTTGGAAAACAAGGTGTCTTTTTTTATGCCTTTGAAAAATCATCAGTTTACTCACTTCCTAAATCAGACAATTGGTTATGCAAAAAGCTTGTTGAAACACTAGTGATACCTCTATCTGTAAGAACTTCAGAAACTTCTGAGGAAGTACAAACCAATGAATCTCACTTTCATACTAGAAAAGCTGGTTGGATTCAAATACATGTTAATTCAATGTATGTTGAAGCAGGCATATCTCTAAAGGAAAGAAACTTGGCCAGAAATCAGGTCTGACTACTTTGAGACACAAAAATAAGGAAGTTGAAAACAAGTAGATGTGATTTATTTAGTTCCAAAACTTCTTTAACACTTGACTTTGATTTTATTATTTCTATTTATCCCTGTATACTCAATGGGTACCTCAGTAATCAGCATTGGTTGGGTGCTCAAAAGATGATTGTAAAATTGAATGACCACACTAGTAAAAATGTACATCAGAAATGTAGACATGGTTGTTTTTGTCATAGACAAAGTACTGAGTTGTAAAGAGATAGTAATGTGGAGAAAAACAGTGGCTCCTTCGGAGTAAAGTACAAACCACTGGGTCCACAGGGATCAGAATTTCATAAATAACCAGGATGAAACAACATACAGTAAATTCCTTAAGTTTGCAGAAGATGGGCTTTGGGGGATAGTAAAATGCTAACCCAATGCAGAAAAGGTACAAAAATATTCTGCTTTGTGCCTGTGAAATAAATAAAGTGGCAGATGAGCTTCAATATAAGTGAAAATAATATAAACCACACACAGTAAAAATCTGTGAGTTATCCATTATGATCCAGTGTCCATTAAACACATGATCTTTTGCATTGTACCTATCTTAGGACTGTTGGAGAACTTTATTGTTCTTTAAAATACTTCAATGTGGGCCACTGAGGATAATTAGTCAGTAAGAAAAAAAAAATAAGCACCAACTGCTAGGCACAGCTTGGGCAATGTTATCATCAATTATACCCTTAGAAAGTTACTAAAAATTTACTATAGACTGTTCCTCAAAGAGGATGACTCAATGTAGTGTTATCACCAAAAGGTCCAAAAATGTAAGTTATCCTCAAGAAATTTATTAAAAACCAACAGAGAAAACATTCACCCTTATAGAAATCTACATGTGCCCCTCCCTGAAAACAAAAGTCCAAGCAGACACAGATGCCTGGTGAGATCCACACAAGGGCAGTATGTCAGAGTTCTCCAGGGAAACAGAGGCAGTAAGATACACACATATACACACACATACATGCACACACACACAGATTTATTTTAAGGAATCAACTCATGCAATTGTAGGGGCTAGCAAGTCTGAAATCTGCAGGGCAGTCTGGCAGGCTGGAAACTCAAGCTGTTACAGTCTTAAGGCAGAATTCCTTCTTCTCTGGGAAACCTGTTTTTGCTCTTGAGGCCTTCAACTGATTGGATGAAGAAGGCCTGCTCACATTTTGGAGGGCAATCTTTACTTAAAGTCAACTAACTGTCAATGATAATCACATCTCCAAACTACGTTCACAGCAACATCTAGACTAGCATTTAACTAAACAACTAGGCACCTAGCTCCACCAAGCTGACACAGAAAACTAACCAATACAAGCAGCAAAAATAGTTAACGGTCTACTTTATGAAGACAAACAAAAGGGGAAGGGAAACTTTGAAAAGATAAAGTGGTTTTGTGTTCATTTCTATGATTTTGCAGAACTTTATACCTGTAATTTTAGGAACTTGCTACTGTATGAGAAATGTATCAGCTAGGAAAGATACCCTAAAACACTGATTGATGATGAGATTAGAATCAATGACTCCCAATCAGTTTTGCTTTTGCTACACAAAAGTAATTACTAAAACAACAGAATAAGTAAGAAACATTCTTAAGAAAATTTGCTGCAAAGATGGTATTCACTTAAAGTAGAACGAACATATTGATATTCTCAAGACCACTGTGCTGTTTTCTCCTAATAGCTGTGGATGAAAGGAATAATTTTGTATCCCTGTTATACTCTATCAGGATCTTTTGATACCTGGGGCTCTATCTGCCATCTCAGGCAAACCAGGGTTCTCAAAACAGGCAAAATCCCTCTGCCAAAGGATACGAGGTCACAGCTCTATTTGCTTTCTTTTTTTTTTTTTAAGCATGAGTAATGTTCACTTTATTGAAAGTAGGCACGGTACATTACATTTTTTTACTGTGACATCATGTGACTGACATCATGAAAACTGCACCTGCCCCAGAATAAAATGCAAAGGTAGAAAATGGCATTTTCATTGCTGTTATGGAGCATCTTCAATCAGATAAGCATAAATCACCATAGATTCCAACGGATCAAGGATAACCATGGATCAACACAGAACCACCAATAATGGGTTGCAATCGACCACCAACATGAATCATTATGAAATCATGTTGGATCACCATGACTCATCTAAAGATTCAGGGATCACCATATGCACCACTGAGCCAGAGCTTTTATAAATAGTGCTTGAAAAGGTCAGGAAACGTGGGGGAAATATCTCTTCCAACCTCAATTTTTTTCTCCTTTCTTTCCTTCCTATCAACATACAAACCAACATTACCTATAGGTTAAAAGTGTGACCTGTGGATCCAGGAAGAATCGGTCGCAGTGCCAGCTCCCTAATCAACCCGCCTCAATGTTACTAGCTATATGACCTTGGACAAGTGACTTCATCTCTGTGAATCTGTTTACTCACCTGTAAAATGGGGCAAATGTCATCCTCATAGATATTTGAGAATTCAATAAAAGCATAAAGCTCTTAAAGCTTTGGGAATTATTGTTACAAATATGCTTAAATTTTCCTATGTTAAAAAGAAACTTTCCTGTCATACTACAGTAGAACTGTGTGTACCTCTACCAGACTATGGATACCTCTGAGGCAGAGATCAGATCTTATTCATCTTCTTATGTCTATCACACAGGCCAGGCCTGCTAATATATATTTTTTGGAGGAAGAAAGAATAGAAATAGGGATGGATATGTTCAGAAATCTCACTAAGATTTTTGGTGATGGCCTTGGCCGAGGGGCTTCAACATGAGGTGTTGTGAAGATTAGATTGCTGTGGGTGGGAAGGACATGACTTTCCTTCCTGGATGGGGACAAGTGTGGATTGGGGATCAAGGATAGATACACAGGCAGTTTTCTGAGTCCGGAATGGGAGATAACATAATGCCCGAAGAGGTGTAAATGCTAAAATCTTTGTTTGTACCTCACATTAAGCCAGTTTCACTCTTGTATGCCTCAGGTAAAGATTCAAGGCCTCATCACTAGCCCTTAAATATCTCCAGGTTTGTCCTCCACTATGCCTCTGCTCACACTCAGGATCCCAGCCTCTCCCACTGCATCTCCAAATGCTCTCCATCTACAAGGGGAGGCAGAGGAATATGGTAGGTAAGACAGCTCTATTTTCTATTACCAACTTTATTATATTCACTTAATTTACATAGCCTAAATTCATATTTGAAATTATTTGGTTCACTTAATTTTCTAAATCAGCTGTTGGGGTACCAGAGCTTTCTTTCTCCAGAGCTTCGGGAACATCTTGATTCTAAACTCTGATTTACTGCTTGGATTTATAAGTTTCTGGATTGTCCCTGCTTATAATAATTTTTGGCTCTTGAGTACCTGACAGGTTCTCTTAAGTTCACTTTACTCTCAGTTCTGGCCAAGGATGAGAGTAATGGCCTTGTCTTTCCTATTTCTATCCTCACAACCTCATAACATACCTGATTCTCACTTATCTTAATGCAGTTATCGAGCTATCCCCTATCGACCCCCTTATTGTTTCCTACAGAGCTTGCCATTGCTGGAAGATAAACAAGCTGTTTCTAAGTACCAAGCATAACCCTCCACGCCTCATCCAAAAAGGGATTATATTTTTCTTCATTATTCCATGTGTCCAAAGGAACAATTTTTCTGGTCTTTTCTCTACTCATCTTCCTGTGCAAAACAACTACTGGATGGTCCTGCAAGGTCTTAACACGATTTCCCTGAACTATTCTGGGAATTGTATCATACAACACAGTTCAATAGAAATAGCCTTTGACTCCTGGAAATCTGGGTCAATCATGGCCCAGTTATTTATCCTTGGGTAAGTGATCTAATTTCACTAAGCCTAAATTTTTAAATAGATACAAATAAAACTTTCGTGACTATCTAACAATGTCATTTATGCACTCAACAAATATTTAAATATTTGGTGAAAAGCTGTCCTAGATGCTATCCTAGGAGTTAAAAATAGAATGTAAACAAGATATTGCCCCTACCCTCATGGATCTTGCCCAGTGACAGAAGACATACACATAAACAAACAAAAAATCCATGACGTTTATATTAATAAGAGATTGTGATAAAAGCCATGAAGGGAATAGTCACTGTTCTGTAGCAATCTGTGGAGAGGAAGAGTTCTCTTTTAGATTGGTTGGGTGGAAATGCCTCTTGGGGGAAGTGTTTTTCAGGCTTACAGGTGAAGGAGAAGAGGTATCCAGGAATGTTGAGAGGGAAATAATATTTTAAGCAAAGGGTACAGAAGGTCAAAAGTAGGAAGGAACTTGGAAAAAGACCAGCAAGGAGGCAGTGGCCAAGATGAAGTCTGATAGGTAGAGACAGGGGCCAAATCATATGGAAATTTGCAATAAGTTTTTAAATTAAAGCATTTAATCAAGGACGCAACATGATGAAATTAATATTTTAAAAATATTATACTGACAATTGCATATAAAATCAAGTGAACCAAAACATAGTAGGACCAACTGAGAAGCTGCAGGCAGTAGTCCAAGTGTAAAATCATGGTGGTTTTCTCTGGTATGGTGGCAGTAAAGGTAAGAGAGAAATATATTTTTAGATATAATTTGGTGAGTAGAATAGGGACCATCATGCGTGATTATGCAGTTGTAAACTACACAAGGGTGCCACATCTCAAAGGACACCACTGATGTTGTAGATACAAAAGTGCTATATTTTTCCATCAATAAGAATTGCTGATGAACTGGATAAAGAGGATATACTAACCAGTGGGATCAAAGAAGAATCACATGTTTCTGTTTGAAATACTGTACGAAAGGTATTGCCTGTAATTATCACTGTGAACATCACAGAGAAATAATTTTAGGGGTGGGGCAGACATGAAGTAACATTTCTGATAAGTTTGGGATGCCTATTAGACATCCAAGGAAAAATGTCAAGTTGGTAGTTAAATATTTGAGTCTGCAGGTCAGGTCAGAAACCAAGGTTTAAGATACAAATGTGAAAGGTATCAGTTTAGAAATTTGTATTCAAACTATGAAACTGGTTTAGTTCACTTAAGGAGAGCACAGGAAGAAAACTGGGCCCAAAAGTGGAGCGCCCAAACGTTTAGTGGTAGGGATAAGTGGAGGAGGACACAACTAAAGAGAAATGGAAAATGTTGCCAGTACGAAAAGAAGCCAAATTGGAGTGGGATGAAAAGTAAATAGGAGTAGAAGTCAGGTATACAGTTTTGCCTTGAAAAACAGCAGAGAGATAGGATGTCAGTTAAGAAAGGACCTGAGGTCAAAGGAGGGGGTTTGAAATTAAAATGGGAAATATTAGGGCATGAAAATACACGTGAAGGAAATGGACCTCGAATAGAGGCGAGGATATCTCTTCAATTACAAAAGGAGAAAATACAAAAGAGGATGGGTGAAGATGAAGATAAGTTTGTTGACTTGGTCATGGGAGAACAAAGCATTTGCAGTCTGCTTTTATTTGTTTAATGAGGTATGAGGTAGGCTATCAGCTTCGAATGTGGGGAGTATATAATGTGCAGGAAGGTTAAGGGAAAAGGAAATATTTTAAAACAGTTCTTCCAAAGAATAGTAAAGCAAATTTACCAGGGAAACCTAAAGGTACTGCTAGGCATTACTAAGTGTAGTTCAGGTTTGTAGTAACTAAAGTAAAACCAGTTATTCAAGGTGGGTGATTTTTTTCCCCAGAAGTTTCCATTGTTCTCTCATGGGCATGGAAAAGATAGATGATTGGAACAAATCAAGTTAGAGTTTTTACAAGGGCGTATGATAGGAAGAGAGAGGGGAAAAGTTGTTGTGAGTATCCATAAGGAGGTAATCATAAAAATGAAATACAGAAACTAAATTGAATATGGAAGGAAATGAGAGCAAGAGGGAGGTGATGATTCTGTGTAAATAGAATGTGCATGCAGCATCATTTCAAGAGATGGCATTTTGAATTGGAAAAGGAATGTAGATTACACAAAGTTCAGACTGAAGGAGAAAAGAAGGAAAGTGGAGACAAAATCTTAAGGAGCAGAGCTGAAGTTCCTGGTGCTGACTTAGAAAGCAATTTTCTAAGAGTGGGGGTAGTGAGGTAGCAAGACTGCAGAGAGAAATGTGAGCAGAGCTGACTGTAGATGGTAGAAAAGCAGTTGGGTAGCACTGAGGGCCCAACCAAGGCTGGAGGTCATCAGTTTAAGGTGGCAAAAAGACTCCAAATGGGGCATTTTCTCAAGAAGTGTTCAATGTTAGAGATATTGGAATAAATAGGTCAATTTGATAAAGTGTTGACGATTTGTAGGGCGGGTGTGGTGAGAGAACAAACACTAAGTAAGTATAAATGATTAGCACTATTCTTTCTCTCATTACTATTTTTGATAACTTAATTCCTTGACAGAGCACAGGATAGTGTCTCTTGCTTCCAACTGTATGTCACAGGAAGGTATCAAGCCAAAGAGATTTTAATTAAATGTAGATTCACTCAGGAAATCAAGAGGTTTTTTTAATTTGTAAAATCTTGAATATATGCTGAGGCAGTGTTTCACTGCCTTTGGTATCCTACATCATTGTTCTACTTACTAGCTATATAGCCTCAGGAACATTACGTATCTTAAATAGTATATGCTTCATATGTCACATCATGTGAATTAAATCAGGTAAAACTTGTCAGGCACTTAGAAC
Source organism: Hyperoodon ampullatus (assembly GCF_949752795.1). Lineage (NCBI taxonomy): Eukaryota > Metazoa > Chordata > Mammalia > Artiodactyla > Ziphiidae > Hyperoodon > Hyperoodon ampullatus. The sequence continues at coordinate 48,914,268 of NC_136925.1, read as the reverse complement.
CATGCCTGACATGCGGTAAGTCCTAAATAAATATTAGTTATAATAATTTGTGTTTATTATTATTTCCCATTATCCCATCAAAGAACCCTAGGTTACAGAAAAGTAATTTCTTCCGAGATAAATATTGTGAGTTTGGAATTATTTTCTGGCAAGACTTAAGGAAATAAAAACATGTAGTATTATTGCTAAAACATTTTATGGTAATGACACTAAAACACACACACTATATCAACTCCTTTTGTGTCACGAGTTGTACTGAAGTTACTTGCAAGACCTCACTTGAAGATCTATGAAGTTTTACCATCAGTAGCTTTACAATAAAGATACTGCTTCAGTCAGACACGCAGCATCAAATTCTCCCCGCACTAACTTGTAGTTGTGTGACATTAAACTGGGACCAGTAGGAGATGATATGTCAAGTTCCAGAAAACTGGGACAAGAGAAAGGTAATGCACAATGCATAATTCAGACCATGAGTAAACCACTGGAGAAACTGGAGTCACGGTGTGGGGGTGGGTAGGGAAGAAGTGGTGACAGGAGAAATGTTGAATGTTCTTTAAACATAGCTCGCCCACTAATACATCATGCTACAAAGATCTGGAGCAAGATCAGGATTAGATTTTTACCGGCAGTCTGCATATGTGGGTGTGCATGCATGTGCATACATGCTTGTATATTAGCATTCAGTACCTACTCTCATTCCCTGCTTCTACTAACCTGAGTTTTGCATCACATACGAAAAGCATCTGTCCTGAACCTTCATCCCTAGTCTGAACTGATGGTTCTTAGTCCCTGCTGGGGTTTAGAACAACCTGGGAGGTTTTTCAGAAATACCAAAGCCCAGGTCCCATCCAGACCTATTATATCAAAATCTCTGAATATGTGGCCCAAGCCTCAGTGTTTTTTCAAAGGACTATAAATGACTGTAAGCAGGGTTTAAGAACCACTGCTTTTCTGGCTTTTCTTTCCTCCCCTATCACGTCCTACACAGGACTTGTCCCCAGATCTGCCCTAGTTTGTCCTCACAATACACATTTCCCTGGAGTGTGTCTAACATCCAATGCACTGGGCAAGGGTAAATTCTTCTAGAACCTCAAAGAGCAAGACCAACTTGCCCCATTTTAACCTTCCCAGATAACAAAGAGTATTAAAGAGAGAAAAGAAAAAAAACGAAAACTAAGGGAATAAATAGCTCTAGTGGAGAGGGTTGAGGTCACACTTCACCTGACTTTACCACTCTCTGTACCATTGTTGTCTTTTGTCCCCTCCATTTGCCCATTTTTCAGCCAGACAGCTGATCTGCCCCCCAAAACTGTCCTCTAAAATCACTTCACTCTCTGGTTCTGATAGCAAATTATTTTTCTCCTTCGTTTCCACTAAGAATGGACTCATTTTTTTTCATCGTACCCTTATTAGAAAAGTGGGAGCAATGGAAAAAAGACAAAATATTAAAAATCAAAAATGTCAAAATGCAAAATACTAAAACACAAAAAGTTTAATTCAAGACTGCCTTGCAATGACAACTCTAGAATACACAGGATCCTGTTCCTTTCACTTGAACTACAACAAGAACTATAGCCACCATTCAGTGAATATCTTCTATGCGCCTGGAATCCTATCAGGAGGCCTAATCCTTATAGCATTACTGCATAGTTATCATCCCAGTTTCACAACTGAGAAAAGCGGGTCAGGGTCACATAGCTGAGAAGTGGCTGAGCCATGACAAAAACTCAGGTCTCTATTGCCAAGGCATATTGTTTTTCCAATGCAGCACTTCAATTACACTGAGCAAGCCAGCCTTGAATTTGGTTTGGATCTATTCCCAGGGTTATGAGACCCATCCAGGATATACTATCTAATCTTCTCTTGTAGAATCTCCACCCTCACTCCACCCTCCCCATCTCTACCTTTGTCTCTTCTGGTATTCTTCAGCTCTACAGCCATTCTAGTCTCTGGGGTCAGTTCTGGTCCCAAGCTTTTTCTGACTTTGAATCCTTAGTTATCACTCTTTCTCCTCCCACAGGTCAACTGGAATTTATAATCATTACAGTTTTATAAGCTCAAAATAGCTTAACTATAATCTCACTTATCACATGATTGTAAGGGCACAGCTACTCTTACACACTACATTTGGTACATGTGAGAGTTCTCCTGTGTCACGACTCTTTTAAAATTGAGTTGCATTGGTGTTATTAGTTTTTTCAAAGTCCTTATTTTTTTCACCCAACTAGATGGAGAGCTTCCTTTTAGGCAAGAATTTGGGTCATATACTTCAGTTCTTTAATGCTAGATGTGTATAATTAAAGGTACAATAAAATATGCCAAGTGAACTTAATCTACATTTCAGTAAATATTACAGCAAAGGGCAACCTAACTCAAAATAAAGAGACTTGAATTTACTTGCAAAAGCATAGTTTTTGAAGTCTCTTACTGAACACAAAACTACATAGCTACATGATAGGATGCAATTAGAAAACAACAACTCATCTGCCATTCAGAACTCAGTTGCCAAGAATAACACAGCTAAAATGCATGCTGTGACCACTCTTGAAAGAGAATAAAGGAAAATAAGTGTGAGGCCACCTCCTCTTTATAAGGTTGAGAATTCAATCTCAGAAATAAAACAAACCTTAATAAAAGAAGATGAAACATAAGAATAGCTACTGCAGACAAGGAAATACAGAGGGAATATGAATCAAGACTCCTTAATGTAGCACAACAACAGACACAAAATATGGGCGCTTTGAACAGAGCAAGGAAGGAAATTTAAATGTTTGGGATTCAAGACGTTGCAATGTTTGAATTCATTATTTTGTTTTCAAAGACAATGTCAGAACTCTAAAGAGGGTTGGCCTACCTATGGAAATTCAAGGGAGCCTTTCTCATTCCCTTTGCTTATTGATGGCCAATCAAAAAGACTCTGAAGAGAGACCAAGAAATGTGGAGTTTGGTAGCACAGTGTACTGAGTGATATATTATGATGACATGAAAATTGTCCACTCAGATGCCCAGGAAATGTGTGCCTTATATCTCTGCAGTTCCTTACTCCCATTTGGGGCTTTCAATTCCTTGAGCGTGAAAGGCAGTGCAGTATCTCCTCATTTTCTCCAGGAATTCTGACAAAGGTTAAGGGAATAGAATCCAAGTCAGCTGGAGAAGCTCGTAGGCTCTTTGCTCTGATTACAAGGCTTATATCCAACTCTAACTTCCTTTTGGCTCAGGAAGGAGCTGTTAACACAGAATTCCTTGACAGGCAAAAACTCACTATCTATAAAAATGCAGACATATAGGAATGCAAACACACACACACTGGGGCTGCTTTGTAAAGAGCAAGAGCTACCTTGTATAAACACAGGAAGAAGCCTTGAGAGACATCATGACCAAAAAAAGAAGGCAAAAAAAGAAAAATTAAAATATAGCTAATAAAACATAAAAATATGTCAAAATAGTCCTAATGTTCATTTTTCAAAATGTAAAGTTACCAGAGATAACTTTCCAGTTGACCAGAAATGCTGTGTGTGGAATCATGTAACCACAAGGACATTATGTTCTTACTTGGTGGTTGTTTCTTGTTGCATGTGAAAACATCTCACTTGAAAAAAATAAATAAATAAAAGTTGTTGAGAGCCTCAAAACAGAATTCAGCAAAGAAAAATGGTGAGATGGCGGGGGGAGGAAAAAGTCTATCTCTAGATATAGCAGTTGCTATTAAAAGTGGGAAAATAATAGTATTTTGGCCCCTATTAGGAACTTGTATTATTATAAACAAATCAAGATTCTCTTTTTAGTAATGACTATATATGTTCGTTGATTGTCAGCATAGGAAATCCCATTAAAGGGGGAAAATACTGTCCATGGTTCTCTATAAATGTACAAATTTGCAGGCTTAAATAACTATAATACCCATATACAGAATCTGCTCCTCATCTATACAGAACAAGCTCACCACGAAGACTCAGTTTACTTTCCAGAGGTAACAAATCAGTTTGATCCACATCAGGTCCTGGATGACCTATGAAACTGGACCTGGCCAAGATTTTGAGGCAAAACCTGTGCATTTATTAAACTCACAATATTTATTTTGTTCACATTTGCCAACTTATCCACCTAAGTTAACTCCCTACAGAAATAAATGCAAATATATAATGCCACAGACTACAGCTGTCTAGTTGTAAAATTGCTTAATGTGAAATAAAAAGCATGTTATCATTTATCAAAAATATAAGAGCAGAAGTAGGAAATAATTCCCATTGCTATGTGCAAAATCATAGAGCATATGTACTATCTTTAACATAAATAATGAGGAATACGTGCATATTTCTTATTACTTAGAAGTTCAAATGGTAAGATAATATAAAATAATCAATAGGCTGACACTAAGAGGTTACTATGGTGATATGAGCAAAGGCAAAACCCCCAATAATAAATTTAAATAATAAATCAATGCTTCAAATGGCTTTTTGTTCATTATACAAACTTACTATATTCAGATTAATAGAAAAGGTTAGAAATAATCACATTTAGCTCGTGTCATTATGATACTAACCTACAAATATACAAAATGGTAGAAAAAGGGACATTAGGTAATATGCCAATTTTTATTTCAATTTAAAACCATAGGCAAACTAGACCTCAAAATATTTAATGACTACTTCTGCCACATTATTACTTGATTAGGCTACATTTTCTATATTATAGATACATTGATGGAGGAATAAGTTTATGATGAATCTCCAATATCCAATATACAACTTATAAAAACTTTTCTTGGAAGTCATGAAAAAAATCAAAGGTCCTATTTGCATTACCCTAACAGCTTCTGGAAAGTAATTAAAGGAATTTAGATTCAAATGAAATAATAAAAAATGAACTGATGTATGGAAACCTAAGAAAAATGTAATAATTCCCTATCAATCACTATATCATTTGTCTGGAGAAAAAAATATATTTTCAAAATCCTGAGAGTACTCTGAGACTTTTTTCCTAATTTGAGTTTCTTATTTATGGTAACCTAAAATAATTAAAATAAACATGTTTAAGTCATCTGGATTCTGCTGCTGGGTAATATGTGTGCCCTCATTAGTGCCTGTATTTACAATTCAAATGGCAACAAAACGTACAATTTGGGTTGAAGGACAAGAGAAAAGGAAGAACTTAATAAAAAAGGAAGCATTTGAACCATGAGATGTCACAGCACAAAATGGGAGAGGCTGGTTACACGGAGTTTAACAAAACCTGCACCATGCCAGTCACTTCTACAACCACAACAGTGGTTTCAGCAGAGTGATAATTTCAGGCTTCATCATATTAAAATTATGTTGTTAATTTTTATTGGTTTGTTATTGGCATTGATACTGTTTGCATTTGGTTTTCAAAGTTCTTTTGTTTTATAGTTACATTTAGGTTTAAGTATAATGTCATCTAGGTTTTCTCCTATCTTATCTTCTAGGAGTTTCATATTTTTGCATTTTACATTTAGGTCTATGAACCATTTTGAGTTAATTTTTTTGAAAGGTCTAAGGTCTGTGTCTTGATTCATTTATTTACATGTAGATATCCAGTTGTTCCAGCATCACCTGCTTAAATGACTATCTTTGCTCCATTAAAAAATGAATAAATGAATGCAACTCTATTTTACAAGCGATCAGGGCCAAGAAAAATTTGAGCAATTATACATTAACAAAATTAATGACACTATCTCCTCTTTACAATGATGCTCAGAGAACACAATATTTTCCCATATTATTTTGCCCTTTTGTGACAAAATTCACACTCACTTCTGGTGCTGGTAACATGGCCAACAATCTCAAAAACATTCAGCCAGTACATATAGTTAATCGAGTCTTGAAGAATTTGACTCCAGTATTTGCCAAAGACTCAAAGATGACACTCTAGCTAAGGCTGGTGAAATTTCACACATAAACATGAAAAAGCTAGAATAAAGTGAAGTTTTCAACAATTTGGTAACTTGATGACAAAGCACAAAAATGGAAACAAAGAGTCTGAGAACTACGCCAACAAAATTAATTATGGAAGGTATACCAGATACTACAAATGTTAATTTCAGAACATCATAGAGACAGGATATGAATAGGGAACCAGAAGTATAATTTTAATAATTTATATGTATATTCCCAATGTAAACAATGATCAAGTAGAATCATTAACAGTCAAGCTTGATCATAGGGAAAGAAAAAAATAGATGAATGATCAAGAAAATAAAGCTTTACCCACGTGGAAGTAATACAGAATTCTAAACCCAATCTTGAAAGAGAAATCCGCTTTTGTTTTGAGAGGTGTTATCAATATTAGTCATCATGTGATATAAAGTTAGCATAATAATAATGGTTGAGAAGAAAACATTTATTGGATGCATATTTTGTAGTAAGGTAATTTACTCACAAAACACTGCAGTGTAGGAACTCCATAACACTAATGAGGAAACCAAGTTCAACTGGAATCATAAGAGCATGATCTAGTGCATGCTCTTACAGTTATGAGCTCTGTGGCTCTGGGGGAAATCACAGCCTCTTAGAGCTTTAGTTTCTTCACCTGTAATATAAAGATAACACTTGCCCTGCTGGCCTTCCACAGCTGTTTTGTGATGGCAGTTAGATAACACACAGAGCCTCCGTGCTGTAGAAACCACCTCACAAATATAGGGGGTACAAAAATTTGTAAATTACAGTTACAAAAATTACGCTGACAGAATTAACATGAACAACAGCAAAGTGGTTAAGAGCTCAGACCCTGGTGATATGCTAATTATACATTATGGCTATGTTATCCTTAGGAAAGCTGCTTACTTTCTTAGTTTCTATACTGGTATAATGGGAATAATGATAATATCTATCTAATAAAACCATTGTTATTAAATGATACAACACATTAAAATTTCTTAGAACATACTGATCATATTAACTTCTATATGGAGAACCATTCTCTGGGCATCTTTGCCAAATTTCACCAATGACTAAATAATTTGTATATTTAATTCTAATTATGCCAACAAACATTTATTAAAAATCACCATTCTAAAAAATACCATGCTAGATATTTCTGGGGATGTAAAAATAAATGGGATAGAATCTCTGCACTCTGAGGACTCAGGCTGCTGAGAGAAATAAACACATAAATAATCATAATAAAAGTAGTGTGATATATGAAATATCAGAGAGAAATTCCTACTTTACTTCAGGTATGAAAAAATTTGTTCTTGCCTTTGTTCATTTAAGTCTGCCCAGCCCCTTAGTCCATGGTAACTGAAGGACAACATATAGGAAAGTATCTTCAAAATTAATGAGCACAATAAAAATTCATACTCATAATCTGTGTCTTGGGTTCCAATATGAGATGAAGATGTAGTTTTTATACTGAGAGTACTGGTCATTGGGCTGGGCTGTCCTCTGGAAATTGGCATAACTGGTCCATGGACTTGGAATTATTTTTCCCAGAGTGCAGAAAGATATGTGCTGATCCTTTCATGTTCTCTTATTACTGTTGCAATCCACATTAAAGACAGGTGCCTATCCCCAGGAATCAGTCTTTAAGCATGGAACCAATCAAGGATAAAAAAACATGTAAAGAGACTGAAGCTGAAACCTCATTTCTCTAGGTTGCTACTATGCAATCAGTCTGTTGAATTCAGTATGTCCAGATACCAGACCAAAAACTTTGCTCTTTTTCCTTTTCCTGAGCAAGGTCAGCCAGTATTTACTCTGTATCCATGAGACTCAGATTGTATACTTCATCAGAAATTCAATTAAATCATCAATGACATCAATTCAATACAATCCCATTTACACTGCAAAGATAACCTTTTCCTGGTTTTTTGTTAGAATTTTTCATTGAGAGATACTACTTGAAACAAAATTTAAGCATCTCACCCAGACTTTTGCAATAACTAACCTCTTAATTGGTCCTAGTCCTACAGTTTCTCTTCTTTTGGGACAAATTTTTATAGTGCTCCTCAGCTGTCAAAGTATTTTATGTGATCACTCAATTACCCAGGGGATGGATAGGCTCAAATGAGTGAAAATAAGAAATGTTTGATTCATATCTGAAATATAGTGGGAATTTCTCTCTGATACTCCCATATATCACACTGTCTTAAATTGTCATTTTGTCTGTTTTTATTTCCCTTACAAGACTATGAGTCTTTAGAGTATAGGAATTCTATCTTATTTACCTTTGAATCACCTAATGTGCAAGATTATCATAATGTGCAAGTATATTACAATCCAGATCAGGAAACTTCAGCAGTTACTTATTAATAGTTTATTGAAAAAATAGTTTATTGAAAAAAATTATTAATAGTTTATTGAGACAATACCATGTCTCCCATCTACCTAAATTCCAATCTTATCTCCTGATATTCTCTCATATGTAACCTACACTCAAGTTGATTTCAAACCAGAAGAGTTGAAGGTGAGAGAGACTGTTTTGTTTCATCTTCAGACATTCTATATTAGTAAGTTGTAGGTAGAGTTCAGAAACATATATAAATATGTCATATCCCAACTCTAGAACACGTAAACTATTTCTTATTCTCCAAGACCACTCTGCAATGTCCTACACCCAGGTCTTCTATTATTATCAGACTAGAATAGTAAGTTTCTTCTCAGATTACTGCTTCTCAATGCCCATTTTAAATAACACCCTCCTACATGAAGCTTTTCCTGATTCATTGCTTTTCTGAGAGATTCTATGACATTTTGCTTATATCTCTCTCTTTATACTTATTATAGTCTGCCTTGTAATATGGGCATCTGCTTATCTGTTATTCCCATTAACAAATATAATCTCTTTAAAAGCAGGAATTGTCTTACACATTTTTAAATCTCTCTGATAGACTCTGTATAATGCTTTATATAGAAGCTCATTTTTAAAAATTATGTGTTACATTATCTTATACTATTTAGTTCCTAGAGTTGGGCCTGTAATTTCCAAGTTGGAGTTACCCTCTACACAGTTAACACATCACGTAAGAACCTTAACGGTCAAACCTGTAAGCAAGCACCCAAACTCAATTTAAATGTCCCTTTCTTCTAAAACAAATGCATTACACCACTAAAGCCAGCAGGCTTACTTTGTTCCACTGGGCCACATAAAGTTGGAAGTTTCCAGTTATCAGCACAGCAGCATACAGCTTTTACATAATAACTCAGTGTTATGCAGCATCATTGCTCTGAACAAGGGAGAAATGTTAATAGGCAGAGTGAAATGAACTATGCAGACGGATATGACAGGAAGTGGGCCCTTTCAGCACTACAGTTGTTTGAGTTGTGCAGGGTCCTATGCACAAGGCCTAGAAATAAAGTTCCTGGGCCACCCCGTGCAGTGATGCTTTAGTGCTAGAGGAAAGGGGCAGCTTGCTTAACTAAGTTCGATTTCGACACCCATTCCTCATTCAATGCAGCAGGAGAAATGAGCCTTAAGGCTAAAGGGAGGCTATCCATGAACCTCTACTCCAGTTCCTTTATAAACCAACCTCCCTGACACCCTGAACTCCTTATGGCAATGGCTTCATCCTTCCTCCGTATACCAACCTGCTCCCTTATACCATTATAGCCTTACACCATTTCTGAAATGTGAATCTTTTATATTCCTTTTTCTTTCTTTCCTTCTTCCTTTTTTTTTTGAAATGGAATAATTCTAGCAATTCTGTAATTTGCATAAGGAATTGCACCAGAACTTCATCTACCTGGACCTGATCTGGAGGATGAGATTCTGGAATTTTGAGCTATTTCTTTAGTGAGATGAGAATTTGAGGGACCTTGGGAGGAGATGAGAGTACTTTGCCTATGAAAGTGTTATGAATTTTAGGTGTCAGAACGTGAATTGCAGCAAATAGCCTCTAATGTGTCCTCCAATTATTCTGCCTCTTGGTATTCATACTTTTGTGTAAACCCTTCCATTTAAGCGTGTACTGCATTTAATGACTCAGTTCTGAGGCATAAAATATGGCAGAGTGATGGGAGCCTTTTTATGTTCCTTTTTCTTCATTCTTTATTCTTCAGCACCCCATTCCTTCATCTTCCTAAATGTCTGCTCCTGTGACAAATGATTTTTGTACAGCTAACAGAGACCCCTCCAGTGTCACACAAGCTATCATGTAATATCACTGATGGCTTGAGGCATTCTGTAATCATGGAAACATGCAATAAATTTTTCCAAACCTAGTTCCAAAAGGAATATATTTTTCCAAGGTTGATAAACACCTAAACACCCCTTCCCCAAAACGTCTTTCTTAATGCCCCTGATGCTTTTCTCTCTGAGCTCCCATAGGTGGCAATTTATACCTTAAAATATGGTAATTACATAATTCTTATTTCCACTATAAGATTATAAGTTTCTTGAGAGGATGGTTTCCTACCTTATTCTTTTCATGCCTTTCGCTGGACCTAGAACTTTATCTTGGGTGTATCAGGTGTTCAAGAAATGATTTGCCAATTACTAATTAATACATCCCCATAAATGCTTCTTAGCTAATAGGATAAAAGAGGTATTTATTTTCTGTTTCTTTCTGTTCCTATTGCCCTAAATCTCCTCTGATAATGCATGTTTACCAACCAACTTGACAACACATAAAAGTCCCAGTGTGTGCAGTTCCTTCTACATCTGCCTCCCTGGCCAGGGCAGCCGGGAAATGTGACAGCACCAGGCAGCTCAATCAGATCTCTGACAGGTGCTGCCCCACTCTGCACAGCCTGAGACCCATAAGGGAAACGTACATCAAGGACAGGGGGTGTCAGGGAAACTCCAGGGCGCCATGACAGAGCCACGGGAGCCATGTCTGACTAATGCTAATGGGAGACCAGTCCTCAGCGGTCAGCAAACCTCGCTTTCAAACATCAGGAAAAAGACAACAGAAAACCTGTTATTGAGAGCAGGGAGACAAATGGTAGTCAAACTTACTGAAATGGAATTAGAAATTAACTCAGGTGTTACCTTTAAATGTTTACAAACTCATCATTGATTTTTTTTTTAACAGAATCAGGAGGCATGTTTTGTTTTTTTTTTCCATCTCTTCCTCATCAACACAGGCAAAGAACTGCTTGCAATTTATCAACGAGAACACACAGGAAAGGCACAGAAGGAAGCCATACATAGTCATGGTGTGCTTGCTCAACCAAGCAAAGCTACTTGTTTTGCTGCCTGCTTTTTCCTCTTCGCTGTCACAAAAGCTTTAAATATCTAAGAGCACCTCGTAAACATTCTCTCTTTATAACGCCTAAATTTCTGAAATGTAAAGAAAACATAACTTTTTTTTCTGGGAAACAAAAAATACGTTTGGGTAAATGGACAGCCTGACAAATCATAATATATTGGAAAAAAATTAGTGAGTGCATACTATGCGGCCCTTCACACACGTACACACACGGCTGTTTTCAAAACACTCTCCTATCTCCAAAGATTTCACTCTAGTTGCGTCACAGGCAAAGTCCATTAACAATTCCCAGGAAATAAAAACAGAATCTCGGTAATAAAATAAAGTCTAACCTGTTTTTCTTTTCCTTTGTTCCCAGTCCAGTTTCGCAGAGGCCTTGGCCTGGCCCTTCAGACCTGAGCTCCTTGGGCGGAAACGCCGCGCTGACTCAGCTTGGCGAGCCGTGCGCAGAAGCGCTGCGCACAACACCACTATTCAAGATGGCGGCGGCGGGCCGTGTGCAGACGCTGCGCCCGGACTACGATTTAGAGGCACAGCTGCGCCAGATTTGTGAGAACGCCGCGGCCGCCCCCGTGCTGTTGAGAACCATATAAAGCAGCCCCGCCCACAGCCCTGCGGGAAGACGAAGCACTTTAAAGCGCCAGTTTGCACCGCTTCACACTCTGATGGAAGACTAAAGCTTTCTTTTGCTTCTAAACCAAACTCGGTCTCTTTCTATTGGCTCAAATAACACCAGGCAGAAGGACCCTTGCTGGGAACTGACTAGGGAGGGGTGGTAGCAGCTGTAGTGATCCTCCCTGAAATAAGGGGACTCATAGCTTGACATCTTTCATTTCCCCACTTCAAAGCACATAATATTTAAAATCACAAATTAAAACAAAGTAGTAATTTTGTCCCTACATTTATAATGGATAGAGGGCCCTAAAGGTAGAATTTCACACTCTCAAAGCACATAATATTTAAAATCACAAATTAAAACAAAGTAGTAATTTTGTCCCTACATTTATAATGGATAGAGGGCCCTAAAGGTAGAATTCTCTTTTGCTTTGAAGACCATAAAGCAGGAAACCATCTGCCTCAAGATGGTCTCTCTCTGAACTTATTTTTCTAGTAACGTCCTTATAGTACTTTTAAGGGAGATCTTAATTAATAGACATATACCCTGGTTTGAATATAATTGATGTCAATGGAAAATCTGGTCAGCGTTTGCCCATGTAACACATTTCTAACTGAATGAATGTAAGCCCAATGCTATCTTTAAAAATGAAGGCTAATTTACTAAAGAAATTTGAAATACATTAAGAGGTCTTAGTGCAGACAGCCCTATGTTTTTCTAGGTAGCATTGAGGTAAATTAATCTTCACCAACTGTCTAGATTGGTTAAAAATTCACAGATATTTCTTTTAAATGCTAATCTTTGAATTTGTCCTTACAAATCCACACAACATACTCAAGCAGCTTGCTTATGAACACAATTGCCTGTTGCTCCATAGAGAAAAGAGGCAAGCAAAGGTCAGAAAGGTGTTTTTTGACTAGTAGAGATATCCTCCAAAAGTCACTACAATAAGGAAAGAAAATCAAATTATAGAATAGATTAAAGAAAATGAGATTTTAAAATATTCAAAACTTCTAAGAAAGAAAGAAAAAGAAAGAAAGGGAGGGAGGGAGGGGGAGAGAGAGAGAGGGAGGGAGGAAGGAAGGAAGGAAAAAAGGAAGAAAGAAAGAAAGAAAGAAAAAGAATTCCTATTTTCCTGTTTCTGGTTCCACATATAAGGAGCATAGAAGCTGCCATTCCATCCTAACAACAAGTGAAAAGCTGAACAGACTGAAAAGGCAACAAACTCTTCTTGGATCTGTAAGAAAGGAAAAGACACAGGAAAAATCACTACCCTCAAGTTTGGAGAGAGACAGGTGAATACAAGGAGTCACAGATTACTAAAACAAAGACACATGAGTGGAAACTGTTGCAGGAACAAGTGCCAGAGTGGAAATCCTAAACTGTAATTGATGAGTTGCTGGAGGTTCAGTGTGGACAGCTCTGAGAGTTAGAAACTCCGGGAGCTCAGTCATTGGGAAGTAGAGGGTTACAATTTTGTGAGATTTACCTGCAGGGACTCAAGGAGGTTCTCACAATAAAAATCAAGAAAAATCTCCTTGTACTTCTAGCAGAAGGAAGGAAAAGGAACCATTTTGAAATAAACCAGATTGCTGTGATCTTCATAGCAAGGAATGCCTTCAGGAGAAACTAGTTAACTAGAGCCTAACCTGCTGGGGTATTATCAGAGTTTAACTGACCTGGGAGAAGGGAAATATCCAACTCCAGTCCACTCCAGCCTTACACATGGAAAAAGGGAAAACCCAACACCAGCCTATTCTGCTTATGATGTCTCACCTAATGGGGGAGAAAAACACTGAGAAACGTTTGTGAAGTTCACAGTCCAGAGGCATAGACTCATTAAAAGACTGAGACATAATCATAGGACAACAGAGCTCTTCCTCTTCCCCCATACCTTACCATCACATTACCAAGTGCTATTTATAGCAGTTCCTTTTACCTGGTACATCATGCCTAGATATCAGGAAAAATTGCAAAGCATACTAAAAAACAAAAACACCATCTGAAGAGACAGAGCAAGCATCAGAACCAGACTTGGGATGTTGGAATTATCAGACCAGGAATTTAAAACAACTATGATTAATTTGTTAAGGATTCTAATGGATGAAATAGACAGCATGCAAGAACAGATGGGTGATGTAAACAGAGAGGTGGAAATTATACGAAAGGACCAAAAAGAAATGCTAGAGATCAAAAAGACTGCAACATAAATGAAGAATACCTTTGATGGGCTTATTATTAGACTGGACACAGCTGAGGAAAGAATCTCCGACTTAAAGGATATACCAATGGAACCCTCCAAAACTGAAAAGCAAAGAGAACAAAGGCTAAAAAAAAGAGACAGAATATCCAAGGACTCTGGAACAACTACAAAAGTGTAACATAAATGTTATGAGAATTCTAGGAGAACAAAGAAAGGAATAAAAATATTTGAAACAATAGTGACTGAGAATTTCCCCCCAGTTAATGTCAAACACCAAACCATAGATCCAGAAAGCTCATAAAACACCAAGCAGGATAAATACCAGAAAAACTAAACCATGGCATATCATTTCAAACTACAGAAAATCAAAGATAAAGAAAAAATCCTGAAGGAAGCCAGAGGAAATAAATACCTTACCTAGAGAAGAACAAAGATAAGAATAACATCCAATTTCTCTTCAACAACCATGCAGGCAAGAAGAGAGCAGAGTGCATATTTAAAGTGTTGGGGGAAAAAGCAGCAAGCTAGAATTCTGCACCCTGCAACATTATTCTTCAAAAGAGAAAGAGAAATAAAGACTTTCTCAGACTAACAAAATTGAGAGAACTTGTTGCCAGTAGACTTGCCTTGTAAGAAATGTTAAAAGAGGTTCTTTAGAAAAAAAGAAAAATAACATACATCAGAAACTTGGATCTACATAAAGAAAAGAGCACTGAGGAAGGAATAAGGAATACTGACAGTAAAATAAAGACTTTTATTTTTAATTTTCTTATTCTTAATTGATCCAACAGACACTAATTTGTTCAAAATGATAATAGAAACAATGTTTTTGATATATATAAACATACATAATTAGCACAAATTCATATGTTTATGTATGCTTACATATAAGTGAAATAAATGGTAAAAATAATATAAGGGATGGGAGGGAGGAATTAAGATTCTGTTATTATAAGTACTTACACTACCTATGAAAAGCTATACTGTTATTTAAAAGTAAATTTGGGGCTTCCCTGGTGGCGCAGTGGTTGAGAGTCCGCCTGCCGATGCAGGGGACACGGGTTCGTGCCCCGGTCTGGGAAGATCCCACATGCCGCAGAGCGGCTAGGCCCGTGAGCCATGGCCACTGAGCCTGTGCTCCGGAGCCTGTGCTCCGCAAGGGGAGAGGCCACAACAGTGAGAGGCCCGCCTACCGCAAAAAAAAAAAAAAAAAGTAAATTTGGATTAGTTGTAACTGTATATTGAAAACTCTAGGGCAACCATTTAAAGAAGTAAAAAGAGAAGTATAACATATCCTAAGAAAGGAAAAAAACGTGTCAGTGTAGGCTCATCAATTTTAACAAAGGTACCACTCTGATGGGTGATGTTGATAAGAGGGGGAGGCTATGCGTGTGTAGGTTTAGGGGGTTAAATGAGAAATCTGTGTACCTTCCTCTCAATTTTGCTGTGAACCTAAAACGGCTATAAAAAAAAAAAAGTCTTGGGCTTCCCTGGTGGCGCAGTGGTTGAGAGTCCGCCTACCGATGCAGGGGACACGGGTTCGTGCCCCAATCCGGGAAGATCCCACGTGCCGCAGAACGGCTGGGCCCGTGAGCCATGGCTGCTGAGCTTGCGCGTCTGGAGCCTGTGCTCCGCAACGGGAGAGGCCACAACAGTGAGAGGCCCGCGTACCGCAAAATAAATAGTCTTTTTTTTTAGAGCGTTTTAGTCAAAACCTTAAAGTCTTTATTTGTCTCTATTGGTGTTCCTTAATACTATGCTGTGACACGAAGTTTCTATGACTTCCAGTGTTCCTTTAGCTGGAAATGGAGATGTCTTTGTCTCATCGCTCATCTGGTGCTCAGGTCATCCTGACAAGGATGCCCTCTTTGAAGGACAAGACCCTTGAGTAAAAGATGAAAATGCCAGAAAGGTGGGAGTGGACTTCTAAATTTAGGGGTAACACTGTAATTGGACACCTTCTTAATATGATAATGTAATGTAGCTTTGGAAAAAGAAAGGTCATCTCAGCAGTATGGGTAAGAGGGAGACGTGAGCGGGAGGGGATATGGAGATATATGTGTACTTGTAGCTGATTCACTTTGTTATACAGCAGAAACTAACAACAATGTAAAGCAATTATACTCCAATAAAGATGTTAAAAAAATTAACAGTCAAGTAATAAATTCTCAATAAAGGAATTCTATCAACACTGTTAAAAAATAAATAAAAGAGTTGAATTCAAAATATCAATTCAAACTTACATTTATTTTTTTAAAAAAAGGTTACATTGTGGCCAGACAAAAATGAATCTAGTTGCTTCTGTGTCATCCTGTCCTATCTCACATGCTCCTGTAAAGAAATGCATCCAGTATTCAATTAGTCGCATCCAGATTCAATCCTATGGCTACTCTCCACTAAAAGGAGCCACGTCTTCTTGGAGAATAATTGATTCAATCTATGTAGACAGGTTGACTCCCAAGGCACCTTGTTGTCAAAGCAAGTACACTTTCAGAGTAATGGAGAGGCAGTGTTAGAGGGAAAAAGAGGTGAAGTCTGAAAAAGAGAGCTACTAGCATCCAAGTTGTATCAATTATCTCTTCAAGACAATATATTTTCTACTGTCCCCTTGGACAGTATCCTGAAGAATCTTAGAAGCCCTATTGTTTAATTAGGAGGATCTGTGCAGCATGCCCTCAAGCTACTTAGAGGTCATTGTGTCTGTCTGAAGGTTTCTAATGTAGCTCTATCTTAAATCAATTCTAAGGTCTTAACAAAAGTTTGTATAATTCCACCCTGGATTTGATCTTTGTGTCGAGGTCCTTTCTTACCTTGAACACACTTGGTTGTCTGAAAAACACCCACTGGAACCTACATTTCTTCTGAATTCCACTTTACAACTGAATAATTTTTTCTTCAGTCCATCTCTCACCTCTCTCATTTTATTATTGGTAGCTAGAAGAAGGCAGGTGGCACTTTCAGGACTATGCCTGGAAACACTCTTAGCTACGTCATAAAGTGGTAAATATATATACAATGGGATATTACTCAGCACTAAAAAAGAATGAAATCTTGCCATTTGCACTGTGTTTTTTTGATGTAGCCTCAGAAGTCATGCACTGTCATTTCTACTGCATTCCTTCGGTTGCAAGCAAATCGCAAATACACTTAGATTCCAGATTCCAGTCTTAGAATTAGACTCTAGTTATAGTGGAAAGGTTCTAGAAATCCATATGGAGTAATAGATACCTCTTGCAACCACCGTTGGAAGATAAAATCTGAGACAGTGTCTGACTGTGGAGACCTGTGGCCCATTTGCTGGGCCAACAAGTTCAAAAACTTTTTTGTTTAGACAAGTTCTAAATTTCAGTGTTCAGACTAGTTAAGAAATATGTTATAAGTAATTCATTCAAATAATAGTTTAAACTATCAAAACTGAAATACATTTTTTACAAAAATAAAATAGAGCTCATATAAGGTTATCCCTTTATAATACCCCACTCATTCACTTAGATACTTAGGAGAAAGGAGTGGATTTACAGCTAACTAATAGGCAATTTTACAATTCTAAAGCCAGTTTTGTCTATGCCAAAGCCTAATAAGATAATATTTAAGATGTGGATATTGCCCCTCCTATCAGGTTAGGAAAATATTGAAGGTTGCTGTTGCAACCAGTGAGGATCCATTGAAAACATGAATGTCAATATCAATTCCTGTTTTTCCAACCTTAGCTGTGACCTCATGGAGGCTAAATATGATTCTTATTCATCCTTTTTGCTACCATTTCTTTTACTATTCCAAACCTTTGCCACTTTCCTCAACCCCTTAATTCACTCTAACCCACTTCATTTTCCAACATTTGGTTTCAGCTCAGTCATTTTTTCCTACCCAAGTTACCAGTATTACCATTAACCAGTCACCCAAGCTAGGCACTTCAGAGTTTTCCTCATCATCTCCAACTCCTCAACCCCTAACAATCTGTTCTCAAGTCTTACACGTTCTAAATCTAAAATGCTTCTTCAATTCTCGTTGCCCTAGGTCAGTCCTTCAACATCCTTTACTTGAATTACTTCAGTGAACATCTAACTTGTCCTCTTAACTCAAGTCTCCGTTCCTCAATCAATTCTCCTTGCTTCCCTGCAAACAATTTACATCGGTACCTCGAATTTTTTTCTAATCATGGACTGGATAAAGAAGATTTCCCTTTACATGATACCAATAAGATTTAAAAACCACTCACTTCATCTCAGACTTCTCAAATTATAAAATTCAGCAGTCCAACTGTTGAGTACAAATGAGTACAGGTTCTGTTCCAAGGACCAAAGACAGTGTGTTTGTTGTGGAGGAGGGGAATAGGAATCGAAATCATCACATTACATCTAAATCAAAAATATTCATCTTAAGTATGGCAGAAAGCACAGAGGGGCTAAATGTAACTATTTTATGAGGCTGTTGACATGTCTAAAATTCCCCCACTACCAGTAAACTCTACTACCAGTCTTTTTATAAATATATTTTTAAGAAATTTTATGTTCAAATGTATAGTGACTAGTTCTCCCATTTTAATACTCCATCATAATTTTGCTAATATTTGTGTTTATATATCAAAAACTCATCTTTGTTGGTTAGCACAGTTAATAAACAAAACAAAATATCATCATAATATTAAGCTTTCAAAATCAAAGCAAGCAGATATCTCCCAGATAATTTATGTTTTCCCTCAACACAGAAGGAACGCTATGCGCTTATCGCAATGGACTTTTCACCATTTCCTACATCAAAAACTCCATAGAAAATTCTAGTCTCTGTATATTTGCTTATACTATTCTCTCTTCTTAGAATTTACTTTTACTCCAGCTGTGACTGACATAATCCTACATACCTAGTAAGGCTAGCTATAATTTGGAGCCCTTGCTGATGGACCAGACATAATTAATTTTATCTTCCTGGGGCTGCCAAGATATTTTAGTCATTCCACCAGTATGACATTTAGACCTAGAACACAAGATATTAATCCAGTGTTCAGAGACTGTCCTTGGGATATTTTAAATTTGAAGTGAAAACCTCCTAGGTCTGGGGAACCTACTGCTCCTGAGGATTGGTACACATAGCATGGATAAGTTCTCTAAGGCCAACTGGTAACTCAGGGTCAGTGACAATTCAAACAAGGGAGGGTTAAGGTCCTTGCCTATGTTTTGATAGCAAAAAAAAAGAATGATTCCCAAGACTAAAAAAGACAAAGGGGTGAATACACTGACTCATGTGGAATAAATCACATCAACTTTGAAATGAAACTAAAAGGAGAAACAAAATATATATAACAAAATAATATATCACACACAAAATATGTACAACACTTAATATGTATTGTGTAATATGTAATATCTAATTCATAACACGTAATTAAAATTATATTTATATATAATTGTATATAACTGTATATTATATATAACATACAACATATATGATATAAACATCCTTAAAATTATTGTTTTAATAAACTGCACTTTATCATTGAAGCTGCTAAAGCACAGAGAGGATCAGCAACATGCCCAATATCAAATGTCTAATAATCGGCAGAGCCACCACGGAAGTCAGACTTTCTGACACTAAAGTTTTAATGTTCCCTTCATCATACTACGCTGTCACCAACACACAGTTTATGCCCATGAATCAGGCACAGACAGATGTGGATATGTTTTCAAGAGTAATCAAAGTAAGATGAGGGACAGTTGCAGCAACTCACTGCAAAGCAAGAAACAATTTGGGCATTACATGACACTAAGATTAAAGCACATGACTGATCCCTGATCAGGGAAATGTGCAAGACTGAGATAATTGGTTTTCCCAGCCCTTCATCCAAAACCAAGTAAAATTCACCAGTGGGCACTAAGTGGTAAAGAGGTAGATGCTTGTCAGAAGAAGTCACTGAAGTAAATAGCAGCCTATACGGCATGGAGGTTACCTCTAATATACAAAGCACTAGAGTTTTGAGGTAAAAAACAATTTACATTGACATCTATGCTACCAACTTGATCAAAAAAGAGGTTTGGAAGGCAGCTACTGTCAAAGAGAAAAATATGCTTTTTTTTGTTTCCTAAAGAAAACATTAGATGTTATTATGGCATAAAAAATAGTCAATTTAAAACAGCACAAAAGCTGAAATTGTTATGCAAGACATGGCTGATTTTGATCCTACTCTAGTTCTGCATCTATGCACAATTTGACACAGCAAACAAGATAACAAGAAGCTCAGAATGATAATAATAATAATAATAATAATAATAATAGTGAATATTATGACCTTTTGGGTTTAACCCAAACTTTAAGGCACACTAATCATAATTAAACTGTCAACACATCATACAACTAATTTGTAAACTACAATAGTAAAAATAAGAGAGGGAAGGCAAGATGCATGCAATTTAGGGAGATGTAATAGTGCAGAGTAAATATATAGCAAAATACATAAATCAGGTGAAAAAAATCAAAAGAAGAGAAGAATCTCTGTGAATGTCAAATCTGCTAGAGTATTCCTAGATTGTAAAATCAGAAATGTCATATAAGTTTGGGATACCTATTGAGGTATTCTAAAATAAAGAGCTAAATCCCTGCTTGACAATGGCTAGAAACAAATTAAAAATAAAGAATTCTGATATTTACTTTCCCAAACTATTCTGTGAGGAAGATGACATTATTCTATATTCATTTACATAGCAGCTCTAAATATTTTAGCCTACAAGAAATAGTTTTACCTATAAGAAATGATGAAAGATATATACACGCTGTCTGACAAACATAGTCCTTAGCTTCTGGAAGTCCTATAATCCCTCTGCTGAAGAAGAGTACATGAGAGAATAGCAGGATAAGTCAGTCACACAAATGGAAAATCTACTCCCTGCTCCAGGCAGACAACAGGGTGAGCTTCTGCTGCACCTTGAAATAAGCGCCATGAGAAACCATTTTTAGAATAGAATCTCCATGCTCTCTACTAGGCTGCTAAGAACTAGTCACACTCAGTTTTATAAAGAGGAGAGAAAGTCTGTGAAAGAGAATGAGTCTAAGCATATAAATTTATACATTTTAATATTGTGCATGTCACTTAGGTTATGGCTAAGTGGAATTATCTGCCCTCTCATACCACTTGTCACTTCTTAGTATACTCCATTCATTTCTGTGGTCAGAAAATGGCTTTTGAAAATGGCATGAAACATTTAGGAAGCAACTTACCTACTACATAGATATTTTGTTAGGGCACATTGCCAGCTACCAGACACAGACACAATTTTCAGGGTCATTTCCATGGTCAAAAGAGTTAGCAACTACATGGAGACCCAAGAGGAAGTTGGCTAATTAAACTGGTATCTAACAAGCCATCTTCTGTAAAATGAAGACATCCAGCTGTCACGGCAAAATGTCCAACCAATGTGTATTTTCTTTGATTGTCTTTCTTGAAGTCAGGCCTTTCCTTAAATTACCTTTTTGATGGCTATCACCACAACTTTGGAACATCATGTGGCAAGGCAGAAGAGCGCACTTGTTGGTTAAGAGTGAGCTCTGGAGTTAAGAATGCCTCGGTTCAAATCAGAGCTCAAGCATTCCAATTTAGAGCTGCAATATCGTTCAATACCTCTAATTCTCAGCTTCTTTTTTTATTTTTATTTTTGCTTTAATCTCTGGAAGAGGGATAATAATATCTGTCTCTTAAGGTTGGTCTAACAATGAATTTTTAAAAATCTATGTGGAATGCTTAGCATCTTGCCTGAAATAAGTGCTTAATAAAGGTTCATTGTTTTTATTACTCTTGTTCACAAAAAGACTCCAGCTCTCAAAATATACTTGGCCTAAAATCCATCATCATTACCAAATATTAACTCAACTTCTATCATATGCTAAGCACTCTATCAGGCTCAGGGTCTTCTCATGCATTTCCACATGGAACAAATAAAAAACTGCCTTTAGAGATATTTAGAGTCTAGTGCACTATCTGTCCAGTGTCTCCTCAATGACCTTAGAAACAAAGCAGAACAAAACAGAGTTCCAAAAATATCAGCTGACCCATTTCTGTGCATGAATATCAACATTAATATATTCACCTGGTTTTTTTAAAAAAGAAAAAAGAAAACTGTGCTTAAAATAAGACATCAGTTGATTCAAACATACCACAAGTCTTCATTTCCCTTCTTGCTGATCTTCTGGTGACTGAAAGCTTGTACACAGTGCTCCCAGGATGTGAGATATGTCCTAAGCCATAGAATTTTTTTTTAATTTTTATTTTATATTGGAGTATAGTTGATTAACAGTGTTGTGTTAGGTTCAAGTGTACAGCAAAGTGATTCAGTTGTACATATACAAAGCCATAGAATTTTGATGTTTGCTGCTCTTGCTGAGTTGACCATTGAGTTATCTGAAAAAATTATTTAGAAGATATTTAATATTTAACATGTCTTAACAAGTCCGCTAGTCTAAGGATTTCATGGGTTACTGAGCTACAAGTCTTTCACTGTCTTTCTCCTTTCACCATACATATCAAATACATGGCAACATCTGATAATTTTAAGTTATCATTACTAAACAGTCACTTCGTACTCTATGCATCCAACCACAATATAAAGTTTCATCATACAATTTTACCTTGGTGGAAATTAGTTGAAATAACTGGTCTCTCTCAGACTTTATTACCTAGATTATAACATTCATTTCTCTGGCCAGAGAAAAATAGGTCTAGCAATTCAACCCCAGAGTCATCACTTAGTTTTTATTGTCTGATAATCATATGGAGAAAGAACACAAATATACAAGAAAGATCTTTAGGATGAATGGAAATATAATGAAAATTCCAAATGAGAAGTAAGGCAATAAGTCCTATAGAGATTTCAGGACAGCAAGATCTCAAGTAATGTTTGAGAAGGAAAAAAATCTTATGTTTGCTAGGAGGCAAACTCAATCTCTTCTTAGCTTGTTTGGTCAGCAAGTTTGATCAAGTATCATAGACACTCTATGAGTTAGTATGATTTAAGAAAACCCATAGAAATGTTATCTGGCATCTAAAGCTACAACAGATGGCACACCTAACTATATGAGCATTAATGTGAGCTGATATATGCTTGCAGGAAATCAGTGTTATAAAGTGGTTTACCCACAGGAGGCCTTCCAACATTGTAATGCTTCATGTAGGCTTATTTCTTTTGTAAGTAAAACATGATTTTTCTATACTTTCTATGAAGCAGCAACACCCTTTCCTTAAAAATTAAGGACTTAGTTTTTGACTATATATATATGTGTGTGTATATATATATATATATATATATATATTACTGAGCAAAAAGTACAAATATTATATCTTGGATCTTTATTTTCCACCTCAAATATCCCCTTAAACCTAGCTCTTCATTCTACCACTCTTCAACTGATCATTCACAAAAGGAAAAGTCTCCTTTCCCAAGCAGTTTGACATTTATGTTCATATCTTTTCATCTCCTTTAAGGACCCAGATCTGTTTACAGGCATCTCATTTAAGAAGCATTCTGATATGATGTGGAAGGAATTAAGAATGAAGGAAATTGATCCAATCTAATCTGATGCAACATAAGCCAAGTGGTTTATTATAGACAAATTCCCTCAACTGTGAGTTGTTGCCCACTAAAGGAAGTTTCGTATAAATGATTACATGGATGGGGAGACGTAAAAGTCTGGCAGACACAGCCACCACAACATTAATTTTCTTTTTCCATAAACAGTATTTCATACCCCTCCAACCACGTTCATCCAGGAGAAGTCATTCAAACGCAAATTATAAAAATATCCTAATATGTATGTGATGAAGTTAACCACCCGCATTTGGAGATTTGTGGGAGGTTAAGAAGTTAGACTTTAAAGATATCAACCACAGGGACCCATCAATCTCCAACCCTTTACTCCTCAGATGGAAATAGCTTCAACCATAAATATTGAGCCATAGTCTATAAAATGTCTCAGTTAAATGGTACAAGAGATGAAACAAGTGAAGACATTTCCAGCCAAAGACATGGCTTCTCTAGTTTTTACCTATTTGAATATGGATTAATGAGTTGTCATTGTGAATTCTTTGCAAGTCACATTATATATTGATTTATTTCAATAGCAAATTATGGGAACATGGCAGTCAGGAGTCCTGAGTAAATGGGAGAGCTCCAGACATTAGGTTAGACCAGAACTACTTAAAGTGGGAGCTGTGGACCTGTGTGGTCCATGTAAAGAAAGTTTAGGAAGTGAGAGTTAATGCCTATAACTTTTTTTTTTTTTTTGCGGTACGCGGGCCTCTCACTGTTGTGGCCTCTCCCTTTGCGGAGCACAGGCTCCGGACACGCAGGCTCAGCGGCCATGGCTCACGGGCCCAGCCGCTCTGCGGCATGTGGGATCTTCCCGGACCGGGGCACGAACCCATGTCCCCTGCATCAGCAGGCGGACTCTCAACCACTGTGCCACCAGGGAAGCCCAATGCCTATAACTTTTTATAGAAATTTGATATTGCTGGGACATTTTTACTGTATTTCACAAAAGTGTCCATCCTCAACATATTGTAACTTTAAAGTAATAATGATAATGATGATGATGAAAATTTGGTTAGACTACACAGATCCTACTAATGTCCTGACCAGGGTAGAAGACAAAATAAAAACACAGTAAATGTGATTTGTACTTTCTCTAAAGTTTGATCTAACTCCAGCTTGTGAATGACATTCTTCTGTGTAAAGATCATGGGTGCAGGAGGCAGAAAGACTTGGATTATGCTAATCCTTACTGGGTAACTTTGGGCAATGTCGCCCTTGAACCCAGGAAGCAGGAAACCTGCCCTGGGCCCATGTGTAGGAGGCCCTACATTTTGCAGTACTGCCCTTAAAATTGTCTAAGACTCCTGCAGAGTGCCTGGAACTAGAGTCTTCCAGAAAGGGTGCCTACATGGGTCCTATTCACTGGGAGCTCCTACCTCAAAGTTCCCCACCACTCATGCACCTCTAACCTGTTTTTCTCCTTCAAGGAGCTTTCCAATCCTCTACCTACACCTGCATCCCATCTCCCCCATGCTGGGTGAGCCATAGGCCCTAAGAAGCTCCAGTACTCATGCCTATTGTTTCCTCCTGGGGCTGCATGGCCGGCCTGGTTGTAGAAGACCAGTGGGTTGATTCCAAGTGATTTGAGATATCTCGAATTGTTTATATAGACAGGGGCCCAGCAAATAATGTTTGCCCCTAGACACACACACATATACACTCTGTGAGGGTAGCCCTGACTTTGAGCAAATCACTTCACCTTTCTAAACCTCCATTTCCCTGTTGGCTAAATGGGGAAAAATAATACTTACATCACTATGTTTTTTCTGAGAATTAAATTGAATAAAATATGTAAGGTACCCATTGCAGTGCCTGATCCAGTGTAAGTAACCAGTTAAAAATGTTGTGAATATTCTAATACTGTAATTCAGATGCACTGAACAGATTAGTTTTATATGTATTTTCTTTGCTCAAAGAGAAAGATGAAACAAAATTTTTACTTTACAGTATTTTGCACTCTGGTTACAACCTATAACTCTATAGTTTAAAATATGGACCAAATTAAGTGTTAATTTAATATTTATATTAGGTGCTATGTCAGTTTTCATCAACATATACAACATATACATATTCATTCAGGCTTCAGCAAACATTTAATGATCATCTACCATGTGCCAGACATCGTGTCAAGGTCCTCATCCGTCAAGTTATTTTACAGTGTGAAATATTAACAATGAAAAAGGGCATTATGATTTATGTAGTAGTAGATTATTATTATTCCCATTTTGTAGATGAGGAAACTAATTCTTCAAGAGGACCGTGTGAGGTCACTCAGGTAGGAATTAGTGGAGTACGGATTAAAATCCAAGTCCTAACAGAAAACAAGCAGATCTCACAGTTTAGAAACTAGCCTGTGTGCAATTAAGCCTCCCCCACCCCCATAGAAGTGATATTCCTCAATACATGCTGGCTTTTCAAGTTAGAGAGAGCAGAATAAAACTTATTGTTGCAATATAAGGTTCAGGTGAGCATGGCTGCAAACTTAGCACATAGTCTGCAGAGCAGCAACATGGACATTACCTGGGAGCTTGTTAGAAATGCAGAGTCTCAGGCTTCAACCCAGGTGCTCTGCATCGGAATTTGTGTTTTACCATGATCCCCAGGGGATTCAGAGGCATATTAAGTCTTAATAGGCATTGGCCTGCAACCCTGACAGCACCTCATTTTCCATCTGTTTGGATTCTCAAGTCTCAGTTTACCAATTCTCTCATCTACTTTAGAGATTTGAAGTTAGAGTTGCATAGGCCTGAGTTCTCTATAAACCTGCACAAGGAGACTCAGTTTGTCCATGTATAAATGAGGACAGTAACTCTTACTTTCAAGGGTTATTATGAAAATTAACAGAAAGTGTGTATACATTTATACACATAGTAGGTGCCCAGTAAGTATGAATTCGCTCATGTCACCATCAGCCACAATCCTCACACCCTCCGTCATAACACACCTCAGCTCAGTCCTCATTTCCATCTTTGCTCTAGCCCTGGTTCGAGCTCTCCCTTGCTGATACTTCCTGCCTCCTTTCCCATCTTCAGTGGAGTTCCCTATGTGTCTCGGTGTGGTCCACCGTTCTCAATCCTCTTCAGGTGACATCCTAGGGTCACGGATTTGCAGCACGTGTGCAAAGGTGCTGCAAGATAATTAGCTAGCAAAGCTCACTTCGTTTATTTGATGAATTTTCATGCCTCCTGGTGAAGCACTGGATGCTCAATTTGACCACAAACCTTTAAAACACCCTTTGTCTTAACACTGGTCACATTCTCAGAAGTGTATTTCTTGTCATACCCCTGCATGCTTTTGAGTTTGTGAGTTTTTACACCCTAACTCCTTTAGCTTTTATCCTTATTTACTGCTGAGGAACAGAAGGGCAAACAGTTTAACCTATTAGCTAGTGACAGACAGAGGCCCCTTTACTTAGACAGACACATACCCTATTCCCCAACCCATGACTCTCTTGGTATGTGGTCCTCTGCTGCCCCCTAAGGGCCTCTGCTCACTTTACCCACTGGCCTTGATTCACAGCCAGTCAAAACCATTAAGAATACCTGTTGTGATTTTAGTACATGGAGTGCATTGTATGGAGTGTACACAAGTATAATTATAAAGTTTCACATTGTAAAGGATGTATTTGAAGTATAAAATATACGCAACTGAAAGTGCTCCTTTTATGAGGTCCTTCCCATAGCACTAATCCTACTCTTGAAACATCATTACCTATCCATTTATGGTCCCCATTGAATGGACAACACAGTCAGAGTACATAATTCAGCCTGGGAATGAGCTAAGGCCTCCAAGAAGAATGGTACCACAATAAGATAACACTACATGCCCATTACAATGGTAAATTTTTAAAAGAAACTGACAATGCCAAGTCTTGGAGAGGGTAAAGAACAACTGGAAATCTCATATATTGCTAAAAGAAATGGTACAGTTTCTTTGGGAAATAGTTTGGCACTTTCTAATAAAGCTAAATATGCAGTTATCATATTCCACTTCTAGGTGTTAACCCAAGAGAAATGAAAACATATGCCGACACAAAGATCTGTAAACAAATGTTCAAACAGCTTTATTCAGAACTTGCCAAACCAACTCGGTATCCTACAATAGGTAATTTGTGGCATATGCAGGCAATGAAATACTAGTCATCAAGAGAAAGGAGTGAACTATTGAAACAGATAAGTTAAATGCATGTGAAAAGCACTTAGCTAAGCCAAGGGAGCCAAAACAAAAGCGTACGTGCTGTTTGAGTCCATTTAATATGAGATCCTAAAAATGGCAAATCTAATATATAGGAAACAGATCAGTGGTTACGTGGTCCAAGGTGGAATGGATTGAGTGGGAAGGAACATAAGAGACTTTTGGAAGGTGATAGATAGGTCCTATATCCTGACTGTGATAGTGTTTACACAGGGGTTTAAATGTGTTAAAATTCCATTAATGTACACTTAAAAGAGGTGCATTTTATTAAGTCAATAAAATTGACTTAAAACAAGCAAACAGGGTCATGTAGACAGCGCGTCCCACTCTGCACCCCTAAGATCTTGCGTGAGTATAATTTCCGTCCTTTTGGTTCTCGGAGCAGCACCATGGCGGTCGGAAAAAACAAGCGCCTTATGAAAGGAGGTAAAAAGGGAGCCAAGAAGAAAGTGGTTGACCCATTTTCTAAGAAAGATTGGTATGGTGTGAAAGCACCAGCTATGTTCAATATAAGAAATATTGGGAAAACACTAGTCACGAGAACTCAAGGAACCAAAATCGCATCTGATGGCCTCAAGGGTCGTGTGTTTGAAGTGAGCCTTGCTGATCTGCAGAATGATGAAGTTGCATTTAGAAAATTCAAGCTTATTACTGAGGACGTTCAGGGCAAAAACTGCCTGACTAATTTCCATGGCATGGATCTTACCCATGACAAAATGTGCTCCATGGTCAAAAAATGGCAGACCATGATTGAAGCTCACGTTGATGTCAAGACTACCGATGGTTATTTGCTTCATCTCTTCTGTGTGGGTTTTACTAAAAAATGCAACAATCAGATTCGGAAGACCTCTTATGCCCAGCACCAGCAGGTCCGCCAGATCCGCAAGAAGATGATGGAAATCATGACCCGAGAGGTGCAGACAAATGACTTGAAAGAGGTGGTCAATAAATTGATTCCAGACAGCATTGGAAAAGACATAGAAAAGGCCTGCCAGTCTATTTATCCACTCCATGATGTCTTTGTTAGAAAAGTAAAAATGCTGAAGAAGCCCAAGTTTGAACTGGGGAAACTCATGGAGCTACATGGTGAAGGTAGTAGTTCTGGAAAAGCTACTGGGGACGAGATAGGTGCTAAAGTTGAACGAGCTGATGGATATGAGCCACCAGACCAGGAATCTGTTTAAAAATCAGACTTTTAATGGTGACAAATAAAAGACCTCATTTGTGGGGAAAAAAAAAACAAGCAAACAAATATGTAGATAAGTACTTAGTGATTTAAAATGTCATAATCGACAATGCATGAGCTACATACACATGATGAAGTTTCTTTGGCTTGCTTACCTCTCTGGAGCCCCTTTTAATTGAATTCTAATAGCAAAACACATTGACATGTCTCAACAGCATTACGAAGGACTAAAAATCAATTTTCAAATTTTTTTCACTAATGTGTGATACAGAGCATTAGTGTCCTATCTAAAAAATATTTATTTTAGTTCAGTCTAATTATTTCAGAATATTTTCAGTGAACCTTTTTGCAGATATCACTCCATCTAATAAAGAGCCTAGTTGAGCCATCACAAAAGTGAAAACAATAACAAATTAATGTGACAATGAAAAAGAGGCTGTACTAATGATCAGTGTTAACACAACCACTAAACAGCTGCTCAGCTCTTCCCAGAATCAGCCTTACCCTTGACTACATCTTCTTGAGCCTTTCTCTTCTGGCTTTGGACCATCTGTCATTTGGCAGATAAGCCATATTCTGAGACATCTATATTGAACCACCATTCTCAAACTCTGTGAATACACACTAATTCTAGGCAAGACCATGCTGGTCTATTTTAACAGTTTTGTTTTCCTTAGTTTCATGTAAAACCCTGTCACACAAGGGAGAAACTTAGAAAATTTCAATGGCAAAATGCAGCATAATTGCCTCTGGGAAGTCCCCCTTACCTTCTGCAAGCTTTTGATAGCAATTCAATAAATTGTCAAGCCTTGCAAAGAAGGAAAATACTCTACAA
Organism: Hyperoodon ampullatus; assembly: GCF_949752795.1. Lineage (NCBI taxonomy): Eukaryota > Metazoa > Chordata > Mammalia > Artiodactyla > Ziphiidae > Hyperoodon > Hyperoodon ampullatus. Next base: position 48,884,492 of record NC_136925.1, on the reverse strand, counting down.
TTTCCTCAAGGCAATAATGAAGATTCACTGGGGATTCAGCTAATTCTGAAGTCTCACAGATTTTGAGCATCTGTAGGATTTTTCTCCTTAGCTGCCTTTCAATCTCAGTCCTGAATATAATATTTTAATTAGTTCTGACCATATTCAGTTATCATTCTCTTACTTTCCAGACTTTATGTATCACTTATGAGAAATGAAAACAAAAATTGTCTTTCTTGGTCTTTGAAATGGCCCAGAGCACCTAGTTAATTTCTAAATCTATTTTCTCAGCTGAGTAGGGGGAGAAAACAAAATGGAACCAGCTTGCTGAGCTAAATAGAAAAAGTTCAGAACTGAGATGAAGAGCTAAATTATCATTTCCAGTACATCACATCAACGAGTTCATAGACAGCCCAGGAAATTCTACACTCTAAACCCTTCTACTGAACACCCACTGAATACATCATCTAAGGTGAGGTAAGAAATACGGAGGCAATGTTATCTTCAGATCTTGACAAGCTATCTGGTTTGTACTTAGATCAGTCAAAATACTTGATTTAAAATGTAAAATGAAAAGCGCTCTTATATGGCATAAAACCAATTTAGTTTTAATTTAGAAATAAAAATAGACCCTAGTGCAACCCACTGTTTATTCTTCTACTTGAACATGTTTTTATATTTCAGGAGAGAAAGATTACTTTACTCTCTGTACAAAAGCAAACATTTGAAACGACCACAGGGTAGTATGTATGCAGGAGGTTCTCAAAACAGGAAAATTCCTTTCTTTCCTCTGCTGTTTCATCCCTTCCCGTTTTCAGTTTGGAGCATTGACTGGTGACTTATCCTTATGCCTAAGAATCAGTAGATATAACTAAACTAAGGGATAAGAGTTGTGCTGTAAAAATGAACACTTAGGCAGAGTGCTGGTGCTCCCATCACTGGAGATCAGTCACAGCTTTGATTTATTTGCAGCTCCTGGCACACTAACCACCTGCACAGCTAGTAAACAGGACAGCTAGCCAAAGATCAGGCAGTTCACATGTTAGAATGCTTTGCTTACCAAGAAAGCACCTACTATATTTGCAAGAAACTTTACACGAAAACAAACACAGTGCAACCGAAGGCAGTGCATTTTTTTTTTTTTTTTTTTTTTTTTTGCTGTACACGGGCCTCTCACTGTTGTGGCCTCTCCCGTCGCGGAGCACAGGCTCCAGATGCGCAGGCTCAGCGGCCATGGCTCACGGGCCCAGCCGCTCCGCGGCATGTGGGATCTTCCCGGACCGGGGCACGAACCCGTGTCCCCTGCATCGGCAGGCGGACTGCGCCACCAGGGAAGCCCGGCAGTGCATATTTTAACTACAGTTCCTCTGAAGAAGAACACTATTTCCACTAAACATCCAAACAGATTCATATTGCTGTAAGCAAGCTCTTGGCAGAACTGTAATGGTAGGCACTGGTGGCCTCACCATCAGAAAAATATAAAGGCTAACATAGCCTAACCCTGTTGCTTCCTGCTAGTCCTTCTCTTGCTCCTTTCTTTTCTAAAGACCAAGTAAGGAAAAGTCAAAATAAGAGTAATATTTTTCTTTACTGATGGAAATAGAGTCTTATGAATACACAGTTTCACACCATGCTCCCCAAATCTGTATTTGGGATCCTCTTATAAATAAAACAAGTCTCCATTTCAGTTTTCAACATTGCCACAATTAAACACACACGTGCACACTCATAAACACACACACTGAAAATGTACACACAATTTTCAGGGAACCTTAGATATCCACAGCATATACTTAGATCAATTCAAATCCACGTGCAACCATGTATTTGGCCTGTCAAGGTATGTTCACATTTGGAAACAGTTATGATAAGCAAAGATTATATTTACCTTTGAGCTTTTGACCCTGTGTCATCACAAACGTGACAGATGAGGCACAGAGGACTCCCCCCTTCCTTACTGCCCACAGTGAGTACTGAATATTTAGAATGAAACTAAAGAATCCCCAGCCCTAAGTTAGCAAGCAAACAAACCAATTAAAAACAAAAATCAAGAAACCTCAGCTGACTCTAATCCTACAGTTCAGAGATGACTTCTGGTGCCATTTTCAACCCATAGGGGAGCAATATCACACTAAAGTGAGTGCTGTTAATTCTCTTTAGTAAAGCTATTTCCTTATTTCTTATGAGAATAAGTTTTAGGGATCAAAATTTGATAAAGAGCCCAAAACTAGTCAGAGTCAAATGATAAGTTTCACCTACAAAGTTACAGGGTATATCTTTCTGTGGTGGTATATATATGTGTGTGTGTGTGTGTGTGTGTGTGTGTGTGTACATGCAGTTCTGTGTCTGTTTTTCTAACCTATGACTAAAAGAACAATAACTAAATATGCTTTTCAAGGAATAATTACAAATGATAACTCCATTTCCTTCACTGAGTAGAAACGGGACAAAATTCCGAAGCCATTGTTGATACTATAATTGTTCGATTTTGCTTCCTGTTAAGGTTTCCATTATTGTATAATGTTATTAAGTATGAAGAAAAGAATTAAGAAGTGACAGAAGATGAAAATCTCAATCCCTCAAATGAGAGTACCACTCTCTTCATTTCTCCACTGGCACACATGGCTCAAGCCCCTAGTCCCCAGCCTGCTGCTACCCAGGACAAGGACCTTCCCCTGATCCCTGTCCCACCACCCTCAGTTTATTCCCTAAGAGACCACTTCATTATGCAACCTGACTTCTTTATTCTGCCTACTCTAGATTTGCAGGTCCTCTACTTGCAAAGCTTCTCCCACTGTTGATAGCATTTAATCCACGTTTGGAGAAAAGCAGCCTCTTCACGTCCCTCAGTCCGTGTGCAGTTACCGTTTGCAACAGAGCATGTCCATGTGCCTGGATGCACCTGAACTGACATGGATTCAAGAGTGCCTTGGCAGTAGCATCGTTGCACAGAGACGACGATTATATGTCTATTCCCTCTCAGGCACACAAAGAGAGGAGACCACATGCCCCAAACCAGTGCCAGCAGCTAGCTGTCCCTCAGCTTCTTTTCAGACCGCACACAGCTGTTCCAGTGCTGAGAGGGAAAGCACAGCTGCCTCAGTTTGACCCACACCTACAGGCTTTTCTTCATTCCCGCTGTCATTTCCATGAGCCCCAACTACTTGCATCTCTCCTCCACTTCTATCTGTATTAGAGGAAGTACAAGGCTGTGGGCAGAGTCCCCATTGTCTTCCTGTTTAGATCAGACATGTAAATAAACACATCTGTTTGGCTAGGACACAAGCAAAGCCTTAAATAGTAGCATTGCCTAAAAGATATCACTATGTTCTGTGAAAGAATTATTACAATCATTCTCACGGCAAGGCAGCTCTCATACAGCTAAACAAGACACCATTTCACAAACCCACTTGCCTCATTTTTTGCGTATATGAAAAATGCCAGTACTAGAGAACCACAGAAGGCAAGCAATTGCATATAACAGCCAAGTAAATCCATGTTCTCAAAACGGGGCACCATGGAGAAAATCACAGTCTTATGAAATAACAACTCTCTCTAAAGCAGATAAAACCCTTTTTAAACATCTGCCTTAGAAAATTCAAGTTGTTTTCATGAATCTCTCTCCTCCCAATCTACTCTGAATTTGTTCATAAAAATGGATGTCAATACTAGATATATAATTTGTTGTTTCTGAAAAAATATCTCTTGAGGATTGTCTACTATTTTTAGTAGACAGATTATTAACCATTTTCTTAACTACCTCCTTAAAGGGAAAATTAATGGCCCGTTTATTTCTCATGTTTAAAATAAACCCTAATCTACACTGATAAAATACCAGCATAATTTACATTTATGTAACAGAATTTGTTCATTTAGGTACTTCCCAAATATTGTGAAAAGGTTTTAGCTCTACTTCTCTGTTTTCATGTCCAGGACCAAGTGCTGTGCTGTCTAGAATAACAAAGTCCATTCTCTCTCCTGTAACTGTGCCCATTTTTCAGCCAGCAAGGCAAACAGGCAAGTGCTAATGGCTGGTCTGCAGCGATGGCACTTTGTCATGCCAGGAGTTAGCCACAGGCAGCTCTGGAGCCAGATCAGCCCAGAACATTGCCTTGTACCCTTTCTCAAGTATTAATCACCTTTCTAAAGGTCACGGTGCCTGACATGTGGACAGAAAGGCAGGACTCCACTAGCCAAGCTCCCTAGACCAGTTCACACTACTGGTGCACTTTGCTTGAGGCTTACATCACTTGCTTACTTTCTAGTATGATGTTACAATCTTCAAATGTTGTACAAGCTGAATCCTACCCCCTTATCCATGTGGAAAATCCACACTCCTGAAGCCCAAGTATCTCCTCCAGGGCAAGCCTTTATTGATCACAAGGCTCTGTTTATCTTCCCTTTTTCAATGCAACCAGCAGATTCTGTACTCACTTCCTTACTTCTGCTAAAGCCCTGACTGATTACACTGCCCTATGGTGATCTATATGCACGTCTGGCCCTGCCTTTGCCCTTAGATGTCTTCTTGGGGTCTAATCTTAATGTGACTCCTCAGGCTGACCTTCCCTGAAGGCTCAAAGTTGGTTTTCTCTGTTATACGCTCCCATTCTGTTGTGTTCTCTTCCTTTATATAAAATCACATGTCAGCACTGTACTGTTTCTATTTCCCGGAATCTTAAATTCTGTGACTGTAGGGACCTTAACAATCCTGTTCACAATTGCATCCCTAATGCCTGGGACAGTGCCTGAAATCTATTAGTTCTCAACTGTCTGAAAATATCAGGTGAATAAATAAATGCATAGTAGCTTCTTGAAAGTTGGAACCATATCTTATTCAAATTACTATGCCCAGTCTATCCGAGTCAGTGAGCAGCAATTTTTTGACTCAATGATGAACTCAGTAAATTATGTGTTATTCATTTATAACTCTACAAATATAGTCAAGTTATAACAAACTTGATTCTCAAGGAAAGTGTATAACCTAATTTCCCAAAATTTATAAGGATCAGAGACATGGAAGAGTAGAAGAAAACATTAAGAATTTAGATTTTTTAATACAATTTATTTTTGACTAGTGGTATCTTGAAAATGTTGTACCATGCCATAAAAAATTGCTTTGGGGCTTCCCTGGTGGCACAGTGGTTGAGAGTCCACCTGCCAATGCAGGGGACACGGGTCCATGCCTCGGTCCGGGAAGATCCCACATGCCGCGGAGCGGCTGGGGCCGTGAGCCATGGCCGCTGAGCCTGCGCATCCAGGAAAGGCAACAACAGTGAGAGGCCTGCGTACAGGAAAAAAAAAAAAAAAAAAAGCTTTGATGTATGTCCAGCAGCTAAACAAAAGTCAATACATATTTATCTATGTTTATTATCAAACATGGAAAAATTAAATCACAGGTAATTCAGAGTAATCCAAACCTTCACTTTAGTTTTGCCTTCTATATTACTTTCTACTCATATTTGCATATTTTAAAAAATAATCAATTAGTCATAGTCAACCTTTATGTGCAGAGACCATATTAGGCAATATGTAGAAATGCAAAAGTAACAGGAGGGAGACAGATGGCTCCATGTAATATACATAATAAAATGTCCTGCTTTGCTCTGCCTTACTTAGATATTATGCATTCAATCTGTAATGCTTTATATTCTTTTGCATAGGTGTGGGTTTTTTCCTCTGATTAGACCTGAATTTCCTTGGCTACAAACACCTTGACTTTTGGTTAACTCCTTTTAATCATCATTTGTCCTTTCTTACTGTATCAACTCATACATTCACTCATCAAATATTTATTGAATGTCTGCTATGTGTCAGTTACTCTGCTAGACCCATGATATAGAGAACAAGATAAAGTCCCCACTCCCGTGAAGCTATATTGAATGTGTATGTGGGAGGTGGGGTGGAGCAAAGATGAAACAAGTAAACAAACAAATATGAAATATGTTAGCTAGAAAACGTGCCATAAAAACTTATGTAACAGGATAAAGGGTTAGGAACTGCTAAGTATGAGGGTTATTTAAGATGAAATGGCCAAGGAACAATTACCTTAATGTATTGAGGAAAGCATTGAAAGATCTGGGTAGAAGAATGTTTCAGGCAGAGAGAACAAAAAGTACAAAAGCTCTGAGGCGGTAATGAGCCCTGTGTGTTCCAAGAACATCAGAAAGATGGTGTGGCTGGAGTTGAGTGAGAGAGGGGCAGAGGGGTATAAGATAGGGGTAGAATGGGCCAGATCATGGAAGGCCAGCATAGGCTGTGGTGAGTAGTTTAGATTTTATATTCATGCAGTGAGAGGCTTATGGAGGGTTTTGAGCAAAGGAGTGACATAATCTGATGTGTCTTTTAAGATTACTCTAGCTGCTCTGTGGCAAATAGGCTATAGGGTGGCAAAAATGGAAGCTAGACAAGTTGGGAGGTATTGCAATGGGCCAGGCAAGACGTGGTAGTGCCTTGGATTGGCACTACCTGGAGGTAATAAGAAGTGATCACATTTTGAACGTATTTTGAAAGTAGAGATGGAAGATAAGACTTTCTAACGGTTTTCATGTTAATTGTGAGGAAATAAGAGTTGAGGATGCCTTCTAGGTTATGAGTCTGAAAAGAGGTGAATAGTGATGCAGTTATGAGATGTGGAAGACCAGGGGAGAAGCCTAGAATAGGGCTCTCAAGAGCAGATGCTCCACAAATGCTAATTCGGTAATTAAAAAACAAAAAAGTACAAATTAATACCACTGCAAGCTGTTTATGTAAGTGATAATAAGTACATAACTTCAAATTCCAAATCTGTAGCATTTTTAAAAGTAGCAATAGTAATCAGAGCAGGAACAAGGAGAAAATAACATCCCAAGAAAAATCATCTTTAGAACGCATAATTGAAAATCATTTCAGACTACTGCAGGACTTTAGCTTCAAATTTCACAAATTCTAAGAGCTCTAACATTAATTAAAATTGGTTTAAAGTTATTTGTTGAATGATTAACAATGATTCAATTCATTTATCTCTCACTTATTTAGCAGAAGACATTACTGTTTAGCATAAAAGACTCTCCTACCTCTAGATACTCGTTTCCAAAGAAGTTAGAACAGACAAACTACATAATCTTTATTCATTGTCACGACAGTAATCAGCTGAGAACTTTCAACTTGACCTCTATGTAGCACTCAGAATAAAGATTGGTTGCTATGATATCTTAATAACATAAATATCCATTCCATCAAGCCAGGCTCTTGAAATTCATCTTAGAGTTTAATAGTGAAGTACCCGCTCCTTAATTGGTAAGGTTTGATTAATATGTCCTTTCTTACATCCACATGGCCCATTTACAGTAGGTTAAATTTGTTTCATTTTTCAAGTTTAGGGATTTCTGCTTCCCTTTTGTCTCTGATGTAAAGTATTGCACATAAGGAACATGCACTAAATCTGTTTTTACTAATATTCTAGCTGCTTAAATTCAAGGCTCTAGACATGTAATAAAGAGTTATTTCTTGATGGTTTTATAAAGATCCAAAGACTAGACACTAGGGCAAGAAGCATCATTCCGTTTGTATAGAATTTCTGAGGAAGGGAAATAGGGGGAGTTTTCTTTTGTTATTTATCACCTAAAATTTGAAATTTTTGCCATTACGCCACTCAGTAAACCCTAAGGACAGCTTCCAGTTGGTCTGAGTTACAATCATCTTGTGAAGATTTACTGCTGAGTTTCATGTTATTATAAATGAAGGAAATTCTACTCACAGTCCAAATATCAAATGCAGCTTCACACAGGGTCAGGCAACATCAGTGTGCCACGGGCTTTTATCATAAATCAGACACTCTGGAACAAATTCGGAGCTTTGACTTCCCAAGTTTCCATGTAATATTCTGCGCTATTTTTTCATTTGAACACATGGAGGCCAGCTGTAAATCATACACTAACCTAAAAACTAGGAGACTATTTTTTTTTCTCCCTGGAATAAAAACTAAGTAAATTGCTGATTCAAGAAAATACTACTATTGGCAGGAAGTGGGGCACCCTTAGAGGACAGGCAGAAGCACATTCAATCCCTGGCCATTTAACAAGATCTGCCAATTCTATGTCGTATCTGTTCCCACAAGACTCCTGTCCCAAATTGCGCCATGTATTTGCTTTCGTTTTATTCCAAGTGGAGAGTTCGTTTTCTTTTCTATAACTACTGACTGGCCATTCCATATGTAACTTGCATAATCATCTCCACAGGTCATGGAGAAACACTGTTTGTATCAGTCAGAATCCCTATTATTTTTTTTAGTCTTTCCCTATCAAACCAGCATTCCTCTTCTGCTGGGATTGTCTCACCCTTTATAGATAGTCCTATTTAATGGACTTCAAAATGTCTCTAACTTGGTTCTCTTCTGCAATGTCTCTTTAGCACTGATAAACCCTTGGCATGTTTGCCCAATGTAGCCACGGAACAACGTGCACTGTGTTCCCCACACAGTGATGTACACAAAGGGGGGACCCTCATTCTTGACCTCAAACAGTGCATCCTGGAATGGGGTTGTGTGTGCCTGTAGCAAGGAGTGTTTTTTCCTTATTCACACAACGGGCTAGCAACAGCTCTGTTTTGCCCCATAAAAGTCACGTGCCCTTGACTCTGCCACAGCAGGCAATTCTAATCAGCTTCTATCTACTCTGTAGACTCTTTCAGGCTAAAGTCTGGTACCTACATCTGTGCCTCCAAAACCTCCAGGGTACACAGTCAAGTTCTCCCAATATCTTTGAAACCATATCCAACTCTGAAACCATGAAAAACTGGGTCCTACCTTAATGTGAATGGTGAATATAATGCATCAAAATCTTAAATAAAATATAGTATTAACCAATCAAATCCAGCTATATATTTCAAATTAATATTCTTTGTGTTTGTTCCAGGAATATATAGGTTACATATAGATATGTATTAATAAAGTTCATAACATAAACAGATCAACTAAGAAAAAAACAACTCAATTTATAGTACATTGAAAAAAGGCATTTGATAAAATTTACCATCCACTCTTAAAGGAAAAATCTCTTAAAAACATGAATAGAAAGATGTATATTAAAATCAATCACAGTTTTTCCAGCCAACCTCATACTTGAGCATTGCATGCTTGCCCATTAATGCCAGATAATAGTATTAGTATGCCCAAAATAATAATCATTCTCTCTACAAATAATGTACATATGATTACTCTGAATCAGCCAGTCAATGCAATCAAATAAGAAAATGAAATATAAGTGAAAAGTACTGAAATAGATGAAAACACTTAAATATATTTGTCTACCTAGAAAAAAAAATAAATGAATCAATTAAGAAGCCATTGGAAATAGAAAGTAAATTCAGTAAAATGGACAACTAAGCTAAAAAATTAATGTTTCCAAAATTTAAAAATGCAAAGAAAAAATATTTCACATAAAATAGTAACAAGAAATGCAAAGGAACTACAGAGGAAATTAACTTCACAAGACGTTAGATCACTTACTTGAATAAAATTATAAAATTTTAGTCAGAAGCATAGGAGCAAAATGAATATGTGGAAAACACAGATTATGAGATAGAAAGAAACTTTTAAAGAAAAATAGAAATTCTTCTCCAAATTAAGCTATAGATTTATTTCAGTTTCAGTCAGAATACTGAACATTTTTTCAATGAATTGATAAAAATTATCCTAAAGTTCGCTGGATATCCAGGAAAATTATGAAAAAGAAGAATGAGAGAGGACTTGCCCTTTCAGAATCTAAAATGTAGCCTAAATTTGTCATAATTGAGTAATTGTGGTGTTTTTGAAATAATCAATAATACAAATACATAAAAATTGGTAGATAAAGATGGCTTTTCAAGTTGACACAGGAAAGATAAATAATTTAATAAATGGAATTGGGACAATGGTTGAGTAATATGGGAAAAAAAAAACAGGTAGATTCCTGCTTCATCCTTACCCTAAAATTGGCTGGAAATAAAGATTAAATTTAAAAGCAAAATCATAAAGTGCTATAAGCATATAGAGATGATATTTATATGTCTGGTATAATGCATTATATAATTTTATATTATATTACATTGTAAATGCAAAAATATAAACATGACATAAAAATTAATAATCATAAAAAATATATTTGACCTCACATAAATTTAAAATGTTTGTTTTAGACACCCATTGAAAATTACAGTGTTGATATATACGCAAGCAAAGATGATGTGCATCTATAGCATGATTTCATTTTGGAAAAAAATCAATAATTATATGTTTGAATAACATGACTATATTATACACTCACAACGTTGGATGTTTTAAAACAATGCTTTTTTGTCTTGAAGTGAATTTATTTTCTAAATCTGGATCGCCAACTCACCGGCCTTATATCAGGCAATTTAATTTAGTTCTTGCATTCTATTTCTGCCCCATCCAGTGATTTAATAGTCCACTTAGACTGTGTAAACCAGTTACTGTGTGGTTCTCTAGTGCCTCCTAGACATTTCTTTCTCACCTTATCGAGCTGTCAGTGTTCCAGGGTATCAAGCACCTGCCTTCCATGGGCAGCAGCTGGCTGCCTCTCTGTAGTGGGGAGAGGTTGTGAAGAAGAGTGACAAAATCTACTTTCTGTGTGGTATTCCACTGCTTCTGTCAGCGTAGTCTCTTTTCTCTGAACCACATCAGGAGGGGTGCTGGTAGGGGTCACATTTGGTTGCTGGCAGCAAACTGGAAGGGTGACATCTCAGAGATGCAGCAGCTCTGCTCTTCTCTCCTCAGCCTGCACATGAGCTGCCCCTCCCAGGTTAAGTCACGAGGTCCATCCACGTTCAACTCACTGGTGTGAGCAACTCCCTGACACATCACTCTTGGACCACATAATACCCTGGAGACTCAGCGGAGGGCAGGGGGTGGTTGGAGGCCCCTCTCATGTATAAATGAACCATGTGTCCATCTCCCTTGCGTTACCAGTGCAGGATGGTGCGGTGCACATCTGCCTGGCTGCCACATTTAAACTGCAGCCAGAAGACAGTGCATGCATCTCCTTTTCTCAAGTTTCTGCATACTCCCTGGGGGCTTCTAATATTTGTGTCCTGCTTTTCCGTTTGATATTCAGCACACAAGGAGTCAAGGAATAAAACAGCACCAGGCCAGTTTTTCCTCTCTCTTCTTCATCTAAAACTTGATTCCTCTCTATGCTCAATGTGGTTCAAAGTACTTTATTATGTAAAGGGGAGTAAAAAGAGCTGAGGTCCCTCAGCTCTTTACCTCAGCAGATGTGTTTGGTCTCCGCAGCCCTCCCTGCTCTATAAGAACTCATGATCTAAATTGGAGATGGTCATGAGGAACAGAAGAGAGAAGTAAATGTTCTTTGATACTGCAAGTAATTATAAGGCATTATTATTATTTCATGTTCCATTTTTTACATATGTATCTGTATATATACACGTATTTATAAATATTGTTGATATAGATGTAGATGTGGAGATATAGATATACAAAGAGAAAGAGATTGATAGAAATTAGCCTGCAGATAATACATATCTAAATACTAATAGAGGTTTAGAAGTGTTTCACACTTGCCCAACATTTATTATATTTATAGATAAATACTAAAAACATTTTTACAATGTGATTTTCTAAATTCACAACTGTTCAGGCAATATTCTAATTTACCTGGGTAAGTGTTGAGAAAGCCTGAGATTGTTGAGAAAGTGTTGAGAAATCAAAGTGTTGAGAAATCATGTAGCCTCATTTATGGGTGTGGCTTAAGCCTTGACTTGAAAATCTCTTTCTAGAAGAAAAACAGACTACATCAGAATTTGTACAATTATGTATTTCATTAGGCAAAGGAGAAAGAATCCATACAGTAAAATCCTGCTTTACTTTTCAGATATTAAAGCCACTAGCCAGTTAAACAGGGTTACCAGGTATTATCTTTCTAATTCCTACCACGTGCTGCAATCAAAAACCTCTTCAGCATGATTTTGATATATGGTAACATAAAGTATTTATACATTATTCAGTGTTAAACTAACATTTGTTTTTTTAAATAAGTGCTTATCGATTCAGAATAGTATTAGGACTATCTTTCCTTTAAAATTGATTGTGTCTGGTCAGAGCAGTCCACTGATTATAAATCTTATCTTCCCCAAGGGTGAGGAAAAAGATTATGATTGACTCATCATACTAACTATCAATCCAAAGCCACAAATGCTAAAGGCAACTACATTAAGTGAATAGTAACACTGAGATAGCTAATCATAACTCAGAAATCTTGAGACCTAGAGTGCTGATTTAGCAGGTATAACTTTCCTGTTATGTTTCAAGAATCATCATATTTTCTAAATGAATAATTTGATTTCCTGCAGGAAACTGCATCTTGGAATAGCCAGTGATGTTAGGAATTGGCTCAATCCTTTACAATTTTAAACCTTTACCCTTAAGTTTCCCAAGGAACATTACTTATAAGAAAAAAGGAAAACAAGAAATAGTCCAGTACTCAGACTTTCAGGAACTTCAAATTCACAAGTGCTGCAGAAAATTCTAGTCAAAGGCAGTGGAGATCAGGAATAGAGCATGGAAGCAAGTTAATCACTCAGGACCAAGTGCTCCTGCACTGCCAGACCCCAAGTTACTCAAGAAGCATTAGGCCACCCTCCTGCACCCTCAACTCACTCAGCCCTGACCCCACTACCAAGGCGTAATCAGAAAACTTAATGTAACTTGATTACACAGTTATTCCTTTCCCTATGTGAAGAGTTACCCACTTTGATCTAATTCCTTAAAGCCTCAGGGAGCATATCATAGGGTATGTTTAAGTTAAATTCCACTAGTCAAATAATGTGGCAAATCTTCTGTGTGTGTTAATTGTAATAATTTCTACGTCTATATTTAGCGTTTTAACAAAGCACCTTAAAATACATGATTAATTCCACATGATATTCACAAGACTTTAGGCCAAGTAACAGAGTTCAATATAATAAATAGAAACACTTTAGATGTTTTAAGAGAAATGGGTTTAATTCAAGAAATAAGATGCTTACAAAATAACTAGAAGTTTGGAAGGAATGGGCTCTAGACTGGGCCTCCAGGAATAACCCCCAAACACTGCATAACCAAAACACCAGGAGGGCTGCTGATTCTGCCACAGTCAGAGGTAAAGATCAAGAGGCCACTACTGGAACTATTAAGTCAAGAACATTCTGTTATGGACTAAGATATAGATGCCAAACTAGTGGTTACCAGCGGCGGGGGTAGCAGGGTTCAGGCAATGTAGGAGTTAGAGAGTGAGAGGTACAAACTACTGGGTATAAAATAGGCTCAAGGATGTACTGTACCACACGGGGAATATAACCAATATTTTGTAATAATTGTAAATGGAAAGTAACCTTAAAAAATTGTATACAATTTTTTTTTTAATTTTTAAGTAAAATAAAACATAAAAAAAGACATTATGCTATGGTTGTGACCTGGAAATGAGAAAGTAACTGCTATTGTCACCCTAGCTACTAGGTAAAGCTGGACACTGGAACACTGCTGAAGAAAAACTCCACATCTTTGCAACCTGTTTTCTGAAAAAAAAAAAAAAAAGGAAGATGGCTCCCTTATTACTCCCACCTTATAAATCTTGAATCAATACTTCTAAATGATAGAATCAAATTTGCTTACAAATCTTAGCAGCAAGGGAGCCTGGGAAATATGGATATTTAGCTTTCCAGCTTCTACAGGCCAAGAAGGCTAAGCAGAAGGAGTTAGAAATGGATGCTGGGACTTCCCTGGTAGCGCGGTGATTAAGAATCCGCCTGCCAATGCAGGGGACACGGGTTCGTGCCCTGGTCCGGGAAGATCCCACATGTCGCGGAGCAACTAAGCCCATGCACCACAACTACTGAGCTTGCGTTCTAGAGCCCGCAAGCCACAAGTACTGAGCCTGTGTGCTGCAACTACTGAAGCCCACGTGCCTAGAGCCCGTGCTCCACAACAAGAGAAGCCACCACAATGAGAAGCCCACGCACTGCAACAAAGAGTAGCCCTCACTCACCAGAACTAGAGAAAGCCCGTGTGTGGCAACAAAGACCTGACACAGCCAAAAAATAAATACAATTTTAAAAAAAGAAATGGATGCTGAGAACAGACCAATCAGCCATACCACCACAGGGAGCTTGTTGGAACTTCCATTTCACAGATGAGGAAACTGAGATTCAAAAAATTTAAGTGACTTGCACAAGACTTCAGTGTTAAATAAATTGAATTACCAGGAATAAAACACAGGAATTTCTATGCCATGACCAGAATACTTTCCAATTTGCCATTCTGTATTAATTGATTATGAGGGATTATTAAACCAGAAGAAGAAACAATTTATTACACCTGTAAGAGGGCCTAACATTTCCTGACATGTATTTGCTCATCTATCAGGCTATTATTATGTTTCAAAGAGATCAACTTAGAAAAATCTCTAGATATACAGCACTCCTTCTCAATGGATATTAAGCAGTTGATAGAGTTTAGGGTATAGATGAAGCAAACTTGTAAACTTCAAGCTCTTCTCTTCCTTCAAACATTGAAAAATTACTCAAAGCCTAAAGACAGAAAAAGGCAGCTGAACAGGCAAAATTCATGTTCTTGATTTTTATCCCCATTCCCTCCCCAAATTAAAAGATTATTTGCAAAAATTTATAAAAAGTCAAAGAGTAAAAGAAAAACTTACTTATGTTATCTGAATTAAATTCAGAAATGCTATTTGAGACAAATGTAATATATAAATGTAAGTTAACTAAATACTGGTGAAGTTATCTCTTAAAGAGATACCGGCCTTAAAGATGTAACTATAAAGCTATTGAATTTAATCTGGCTTGCTTATCAGCTTTCTAATACATATCTCTTTTTAGTAATTGGTTCATTTTTTAAAAATGAATTATTATCCATGTCTTCATATGTGGATCATAATTTAATCAAATGTGAAATTTTAGATTAATTTTTAGCATATTCAAACTCATCCCAAATCCACTAATAGACATTCAGAAAATGGTTTTGCTGTCACTCTACAAATCTCCATGGCAATGTTCAGTGCTCATTTTTGTGACTACCTCTTTAAAGGGAAGCATTTTGGAAGAGGTCTCCTGAGGGCGTTTATAATAAATCTTTCCTGAGTTTCTTTTAGGCAGAAAAGAAAAATCCACTTAAGACAATGTTTTAAGGCAAAGTGTTACCTGACTTCAGATTCAGACATTTTATTTATTAGGGAAGAAGTTAAAATCTCCAGGGGGTGCTGAATCAGTCTATTCTGAGAGGTAGAAAGGGAGAAGCTACTTCAGGTAAATGGTGTCTAACTCTGGTAACAGAGACAAGTCCTAGCCCTGCCAACATTCTCTCTCCTGGAAATACCACCACTCGACTCCACAGGGAAGGTATATTAATTGCTTAATTGAGAAATGAGAAGACAACAATGAAGAATTACAGCAGCTTTTATTTACTGAATCCCCACTATATACCAGCCATGTTAGATGCTTCAAAACATTACTATGAGCATTAATCCCACATTGCAGAAAAGAAAACTGAGGCTCATAGGAGCTAAAAATGTGCCTAATGTCACACAGCTAGTAAGCGGAAGAAACAAGACTCAAACCATGACCGACTGACCTCAAAGTTTGCATGCTCTCCCCTACAGCATAGTGATGAGAAACCCAATATCTTGAGTAAAGGCCACTTTCTACTCAAATAGAGATGGTATGAGGCAAGCAATGTAAATTGACCCAATGAGGAAAAACCTACACCGTGTAAAACTGCATCGCCACAGAAGCTTCGCAATCTTACCTGAATGTCTCTAGCAATCAATGTAAAGGTTATTCAAGTTCAGCAAACCTGCCTCTAGCAAAATACAGCTAAATTTGTTCTACTTATGGGAATGGAAGGAGAGTATAAAGATTCCTGTTTCCTCATTTGCAGATCTATCCCCAGTGTGAATTTTCACCTTCACGAGTTAAAAGATGCATCATAGAAAGGGATGCATAGTTCTGAATAAACAAGGTATACTTGAAATGACAATCAACACCCCTGACACACTTCTATGTATGTCTGATTTTTTTTTCTCAAGAAAAGATTATGTTTCTGATACAGGAGTGATCATTTCTAGCCATGTTTCTCATGCCCAAGGTATATATTCCCTATAGTGTCTATGTAATATACCTTCAATGTATTATACTTTTTATGATTATTAAGGTAAAACTTCATTTTCCAGCTATAGAGTCAAGCCAATTAATCTATTTCACTTTGGGTTTTTGGTGGGGAGGAGGATATTTTTGACTAGTAAGGGTTTTTTCCTTTATTTAATTGTACATTTTCCCTTTCTACCACCATTTCTTCCACCAAATATCTGCAACTGATTGTAACTCCGACATTCCAAATCAGATGTGATGTCTGAAGCACTGTAACTGAATTGTGCAGGAAGAAACACTCAGGACTGTGATTATTCTTCATATAGTTCTTCAAAAAACATTCAGCTTTTCTGCTGCCACATCACATTATAAACTAATTTTGTTTCCAAGTAATGCTCACCTTAATTTTCTTTTACTTCACTACTCTAACAAGTTATCTTGGCTCAGGCTAAGATGAGCTAGGCAACAATCTCTCTGGAGGCTTTCACGTGCCACGACTGCATAAAATCACCTTAAATGGGAATTCTTAAGGACACTTAAAGAGTTTCTAGCCATATTCCTGATTTTCCTGGGGACCATTAGGCCTGTAGGAGAGAATTTCTGACATACTGGGGTGGGATGTGGTATGAAAAGTGATTGCTATGTTGGCACAATGAGCCTAAAAAAATATTATACATCTTCTACCAGGAGCAATACAAAAAAGGGAATAGTATTTCTGAATACAGTAGGAGACGTTCCTTGAATTCACCACGACTGCACAGACAGCTCCCACTGCCACCACCACGCAGTGATTATTCTCCATTCAGCCATTCTCCAGTCTCCTGCTACCCAGATCTATGTTCTGTAGTGTTCTGTGTATGGCGAAAAGGCTGATGCCTGCAAAACTGCATCACCTGGGCTAATGGTAGCCCAGCAGGAAATCAGAAAGTGGGAAAAGAAAGAGGGCAGGGTTCTTCTTGGCTTGCTCATGCCTGGATTCAATGCTAGGATTCTAACAGTGGAGGTGGCTCCCTCTGACCACAGCTCTGGACAGGCGGTCTCTCCTCAGGGCTCTGTCTCTCACAGGGCTTTAATGTGTGTTCCTCTCCTCGGGTTTAGGGATTGTAACACCTTCCAAATGTTGCTAGTCAGGGGTGCCTCAACTTCTCTTGTTTGTTATCTTCCCCAACCTCACACTTCTCTAACACGTACTTTCATTAAATTCTCCTCACAATTCCATCAGTGTGTATTCTGTCTGTCTCTCGCTGGGCCCCTGGCTGATGCAGTAATTGGTTCCAGGAACAGACCCTCAGGTTGGAATTCCAGTATTGATTCCACACATACTATTTTATAACATACAGATAGATGACTTACCTACTCAAGTGGGAGGAGGAGTGGAGGGTAAAGAGCAGAGGGCAAGATTTTGGGAGATTAAGTATCTGTTTCATTTGAGCTTTGTGGTGATAAAGAGTATAGGTGGCCTCTCACTGTGCTGGAGAGATTATAAGAATAAAAATATAAGCTTAGTGCCTGAACTTTCAACTCAAGGCATGGTGGAGAACCGGAAAGTTTCTAGTTAGCTTTAAATGTATCTCTTATCTCACGTATTGTACAACAAACATAGTTGATGATCAGAATCATGACATGATGATATGAGCTGCAGAGCTGCAATACCAACTAAATATATACATTCAGTGGGCTTTGAAAGTCCAAGTTAAAATTAAGGTTAGCAGCCCTTCTCAAGTCTCAGGATCCCACTTCTTTGTAACCAGGGTTCTAACTGTAATCTAAGAGACTTGTTGTAATAAAGCACTGGTTGAAAAAAGGGGAACCCTGACACCTGAGATGAGGTCCTTAACTTGAATTCTCAAATCTCCCTGCATCGTCGTTGCTAGGTGATACAGTCTCTCCAGACTAAAAAAATTACTTTCAGTGGCTTCATCTGGAACGCTTACCTAGCCAGGACGTTCCCATTATTCTCAAGGTTAACCCACACCATCATCCATAGCTTCCATGGCCACAAGGAGAATTGCAAAGTACTCTCAAATATAAGATAGGTTCAATATCAAAGGGGTGATAGGAAGTTGCCAATTTTTATAGTCAAGAAATGGAAGTAGGGGAAGCATGTTTACAAATAGATTCTGACAGAATTAAATCAAGGAGCTAAAAATATGAGGTTGGTTCAAGAAGAATTTATCAATATGGGAAAGCTTATCTAAGATTCTAGATATATTATGTCAGCTGAAGCTCTAATTAGTTTGCTTGAAGCCTGAACTCCATGGTGACCTACAGTAATGAGGTTGAGATGCTGGGACTTCTCTGCAACAAAGAGGAAAGAAATTAAAGGCATAGAGAGGTGGGAATGCTGGAGTGGACCTATTATCTGTAACCTACTCAGCCACTCTTACCATACCTCTAGGAAGGACCAAAGGACATTTCATTCCCCAAGCAAAAACAATACCTTGGTAGTGAGCTCCAGTATCTACCAAAAGTTCTGTCATGGCTGCCCTCTGTAGGCTAGAGATGCTACTGAAGAATCAGGCTCCCTAATCTCAATGAGAATGATGGGGTCTTGGAGTGGTAGAGGCCAGGTGGCAGTGCCCAGTTTCAGGGGTGAGGGTGGCACAACTACTGCAATAGACCACAAAGACTGAACAGCAATACAAGTGTGTTGACCTACATGGATATATGATTGTGGTTAA
This sequence comes from Hyperoodon ampullatus, assembly GCF_949752795.1. Lineage (NCBI taxonomy): Eukaryota > Metazoa > Chordata > Mammalia > Artiodactyla > Ziphiidae > Hyperoodon > Hyperoodon ampullatus. The sequence goes on along the minus strand of NC_136925.1, from coordinate 48,865,698 downwards.
TTTTGTGTGTGTGAGAATTTTAGGAATGAAACAGATTATCAACCTTCTAAAATATTATTTATTCTACATTATCACACCAATTCTTCCCCTGGTAGGCAATATCCAAATAAAAATACTATAGTGGGAATTCATGACCTCTTACCGAGTTCACAAACCCAGAGCCTTTTCAGATAGAGGCTAGTTTTGTTTTGTTTTGTTTTTAAAGTAATCATTCTGAAAGGTAGACACAAAGATACACTGCAAATCTTCCTCCAAACCTTCCCTCACAAGATCCATGGCCGTTTAACAGAGTGACAGTGAATTGGGAAAGAGAAATAACCATACTACCTAGGAGTTATTACCTCAATTTAGCACTAATCAATGTAGGCACAAAGTCAGGAAATAAATGGAATCTTGGCCCAAATCTACCTTAGAGTGGTCAGTGGGCTATATCCCTTCTGATTGTTATTTCCCATGCTTCTTATTGTATACTTGGAATAATCATAAATTAACAACTGGAAACATCCTTACATTGGTTCTCTGATCTATGAAGTAAATGCTATTATGGTGGGAAGAGCCAAGTAGAGTTTCTGGAATTTCCCCTGTCAAGTAGTAAACAGGAAGCAATACCCTGAAAAAACTGCAGAAATTTGTACTACTATCAAAGATTAAAAGCAGCATGGGTGGTAATTCCGGTCCCTTCCTCATTTTATACTGGCCTTTTCAGTTTGGAGGTCACAAAAGCCAAATGGATGCTTAAGAATGACCCTGAGTTACTGTGATCAGCCACAGCTGCTGATCCAGATGTAGTACCCTAACTGGAGTAAATCAACACAGCTGCTGGCTCCTGGAATGTAGTTATTGATCTAAGAAGTGGTTTGTTTTCTTGTGGGGTTTTTTCCCCCTATTTGCATTAGTAAAGACAATCAGAAACTGTTCATCTTTATCTAAATAGTAGGAACATAATTATACCTTCAATGTCTCAACTCAGGACTATGTCAACTCTCCTGAAAAAATCTTGACCATTTTGAAATCCCAGAAAACATCACCCTGATCTAGTATATTGAAGACATTATGCTAACTGGACCTGATGACCAGGAGGTCACAAGTTCCAAGATGCCTTAACAAAACCATGTGTGCTAGTGAGTAGAAGACAAACCACACAAAGCTTTGGGATACTGTCAAACTGCAAAATTTCTAGTAATCCTTTACTGTAGAGCATGTGTGGATATTCCCTCTAAAGCAAGTTACAATTAATTGCACCTTGAATTTACTACTATGAAGAAAGAGGCAGCATATTTAGCTTAAGTCTTTGGGTTTTGGAGGAAGACTACACTACATTTGGCAACACTGTTGTAACCCATTTCCTGAATAATCCACAATGTTACCAATTTTATTATTGCCCACAGCAAAAAAAGGCTTAGCAATAGGACCAGGTTATGGTGCAAGCTTCCCCACCTTTTGGATTTCATAGACTAGAATATTTAAATGGTACTTGAACTCTCTGGTACAACTTGAAAGGCTCCCTTTGAGGCCTCTACTGTGCCACAATAGGAGAAACACAGTATAGACCCTAATATTATAGAGCAATCCAAACTCTCTCCTGCAAAAAACTATCCCATTTGTAAAACTATTTCTGGTTTGCTACTGGCCCTGGTACAACAAAACAACGCCTGAGCACAACAACCAGGAGACCATATGACCTGAGCTGCTCATCATGAATTGGGTATTATTTGGTCTAAAAGTAGATGTGTGCATTGAATGATTAAATTTGGAATGGAATATATCTAACATGCCCAAGGAAGTCCAGAAAACTCAAATAACCCAACTGAGCAGAATCAGGCTTCAAAGTACATACTCCTAGGACCTAGAGATTGTCATACTGAGTGAAGTAAGTCAGACAGAGAAAGACAAATATCGTATGATATCGCTTATATGTGGAATCTAAAACAATGGTACAAATGAACTTATCTACAAAACAGAAATAGAGTCACAGAGGTAGAAAACAAACTTATGGTCACCAGAGGAGAAGGGGGGGAGGGATAAAGTGGGAGGTTGGGATTGACACATACACACGACTATATACAAAATAGATTTAACAAGGACCTACTGTATAGCATAGGAAACTCTACTCAATACTCTGTAACGACCTATATGGGAAAAGAATCTGAAAAAGATTGGCTATGTGTATATGTATAACTGATTCACTTTGCTGTACACCTGAAACTAACACAACATTTTAAATTAACTATACTCCAGTAAAAATTTTTTTTAATTTTTAAAAATAAATCAATTAAGAAGAAGGCAAAAGATTTCTTTCAGCTCAAATAAAATCAATTCCATAACAAAAAAATTGCACAAAGCAAGATTGATTTTTCATATTCCTAGGTATTATGTGGACAGGATTCTTAGCTCAAAAACACCTCTTTCTGTCAGTATTGTGCAGTTTTAAAATGGATGTTGGTAGTGGGGTGGGAGAAGAAATAGGGGTTGGCACATCTCGTTTCTCTTTAGTTTCTATAAGATCCTTAATTTCCCCTCTGTATAAGTTTGCTCAGGCTGCCTTAACAAAGTACAGGCAGACCTCAGGGATATTGTGTGTTTAGTTCCAGACCACTGCAATAAAGCAAATATTGCAATAAATCAAGTCACACACACACACACAAGTACATACTCCTATTGCTGTCATCAGTTCCTCAAACCACACTTGTGGCCTCCTGGGAAGTTAGCTATGACTGTTAGCCAAGAAGGAAAAATTACCTGTCTTTTTGATGGTTGTTGACCACATCCAGAAATGGACAGCTGCTACACTCCAGCCCCATCTATGACAGTCTGAAGCTCCTAAAGGGAAATATTTCTAGTTGGCAGAATTTTGTGTTGTACATCTGTACACTTTGTGTGGAGGGAGAGATGGTCCACTGTATGGATCCACAATGACTCCTGGGAGGAGCTAATGGGATGCCTTTCCCACCAGGGATTTGAAAAACAAGATTAGAGGATTGGTGACAAGGAGTTCTGGGGAAAAGTTATGTGAATAGATGTCTTGGTATAGTCGTGGACTGTTAGGCTATTTATGTCCTATATAAAAGCCCACCAGAGGGTATCTATTGCTGAGGAATCTCTTAATGATCAGAAAGATTCCTATTACAGATGCCATTCAGCCTCTTTACCCAGCCAATCCAGCATGTGTGTTCAAAATGGCCATGGTGGCAAGGTGGAAGGATATACGTGGAACGCAGCAACATGGACTTGCTCTTCTCAAGGCTAATCTATTACAATGCCTATGTATCCAGCCTTTCAGTCATAGAGACCAATGATGTGCTCTGATATGACATCATTCTCCAAAAGGACTAGCAAGCTCCCTGATGGAAAGTTGATTATCCTTTCTACTTGTGAGTGGGGTAGATATTTGTCCTCAGGAACCCAAATACCTGTCCCAGATATGCATTTGGCATCCCAGTCTACAGTGTTTCTTCTAACACCCTACTATAAGCTGAATTGTGTCCTTAGTTGAAGTCCTAACCCCCAGTACCTCAGAATGTAAACTTATTTGGAAATAGAGCCATTGAAGATGTAATTAGTTAAGATGAGGTCACACTGGAGCAAGGTGGGCCCTTATTCCAACATGACTGATGTCCTTATAAGAAGATGATGTGAAGACACAGGGGAAAAGCGTAACATGATGTTGGAGGCAGAGATTATAGTTATGGAACTCTAAGTCGAGGAACGCCAGCAACACCAGAAGCTCATAGCATGGAACTGATTCTCCCCTAGTCCCTTGAGAGATCACAGCTATACTGACACCTGGATTTCAGACTTCTAGCCTCCATCCAGAACTGTACAAGAATAAAATTGTTGTTTTAGGCCACCCCATTTGTAGTATTTTGTCATAGTAGTCCCAGGTACCTAATACACATCCTTATTCATACCTTATTCAGTTAAAAGTTATATCACAAAGCATCAACCTCAATCAAGCCACTCACTTTATAATGAAACAAAGACAGTGATGGGCTCACGCTTATGGAATTCATGGGTTTTACCACATGTCCCATCATCTAGAAGTGGACAGCTATGGTACCAGCTGAGGAGGGTGGGGTTAGGGTACTTTAAACCAGTGACCAATGTACAGTAATGTCCCCCTACTTACCCCATAGCCAAGTCCCAGAACAAACTGGTAGCGGTCCCTCAATATTAAACCTGAAATCTCTATGTTAAAAATTTTGCTTCTTGTTCCTGCACCCTTGGGTTCCACAAATTTGGAAATATGAGTTCCTAAGAGAATAACACCTTCAAATGGGAATGAAGTCACAATTTCAGTATATTGGAGACTAATTGTACCTCCTGTTAAGTTAGGGCTCTTAAGCCACTGAATTGAGAGCAGAGAAAGAGTGTGTAACATTGTTGGAGTCATCCATTCCATTTGTCAAGGGGTGATTTTACTGCTGCTACAGAAAGGGAATAAGGAGGGAGATGGGGGAGTCTGTAGATTCACTGGAGTGCCTCATTATTCTCACAATAATTTTTACGAGAATCTGTAGAAATGCAATAAAGGTAAAGCCACAAAGGGTTCAAATCCTCTGGTGATAGAGGTTAGGGCCACCGCACTGGGTAAAGAACCCAACCAGCTAAAGCACTGGCAGAGGTAAGAGAACTCAGAATGGGTGGTGGGGAAAGGGGTTTTCAAAGATCAAGGATTCATCAGCACCACTGGAAGGGCAGCCTGAGCAGAAGGTCTAGAATTTCAGTAAAGCACCAGATGTTTGAAGACAGCTGCAGTATGGAGGCTGAGAGTCACCGAGATGAGAACAGCTTGGTACAGCAGTTCAACTAAATGTGAATCAGATCTTCCCCCTCTTGGGGATTCTGAGGACATTTTACAGGAGAAAAGCTGAGATCCTACCAGTCTGCATGTGTAAGATTCTGCTCAGATTTGGAGACGATGATGGTCAGTTTTTTATGTCAACTTGGCTATGCCAAGGGATTCAGGTACCCAAACAAACACTAATTTAGGTGTTCCTGTAGAGGCACTTTTTAGATCTGGCTAAGATCTACAATCAGTTGACTTTAAGTAAAGAAGATTATCCCTGATTATGTGGGTGGACCTCATTCAATCAGTGGAAAGGACTTAAGAGCAAAACAAATTTCCCTGTAGGAGAAATTCTTCCTCAAGACTGCAGCATCAGATGCTGTGGCCTGCAATACAAATTTTAGACTTGCTGGTACACAGTCACAAAGCCATTTCCTTGAAATATATATATATATATATAGATAGATAGATAGATAGATAGATATCTTTATATATAGAGAGATATATATATCTGTATGATGATCTCTCATTTTATTTGTGCTACTTGCACCAGTTTTCTGTAAGTCACAGTGGCATGCTGAACTGCAGCTTTGGGTCCAATAATATGAGTTGTTTTTACCTGTAGCTGAGATGGATTATTTGTACCTGGTGCTCCTATGAATCATAGTGCAACATGTCCAGGAGAGGAGGCCAGCTGCCATGGGCAGCAAGTAACCACAAATGGAAACCACTTAGCTTCCTATCTTCACCCCATAAACTTGGCCTCACTGATACAGTGTCCAAACCAGAAGAACTGATCAACTGCCTCTTGGTTTTCAGACAAAAGATTGAAATTACTGAAGAAAATGCAGAGAGAGAGTGAGAAATTCCACATAACTGTTCAAAACAAACTTATGTGACCCTTAAGAAAGACCACTACAGGGTATGTAAATATTGAGTGCACATGGATAAATTTAGGAATTTTACCTTAAAAAATTGAAAAAGTAAAGTGAATCAAGAAAAACTTTCATTTAGAAAACAACTACTTAATTCAAAATTTCTTAAATTTGAATAATGCATGGAACTTCTTTGAAGGGAAAAATATTAGACAACCCACTATTACATAAATTATTTTCCTAATATTATATGTATATGTATAAACATAAAAGTAGGTATAAAGTCCTTATGCTTATGCTCTTACAGAGCTAAAATAAACAATTTTATGTTAAATGATAGCAAAATTACAAAGCCAATGAAACTGTAATTTAAAACATTAAATCAGTATGACAGGGCTTCCCTGGTGGCGCAGTGGTTGAGAGTCCGCCTGCCGATTCAGGGGACACGGGTTCGTACCCTGGTCCAGGAAGATCCCACATGCCACGGAGCGGGAGCGACTGGGCCCATGAGCCATGGCGGCTGAGCCTGCGCGTCCGGGGTCTGTGCTCTGCAACGGGAGAGGCCACAACAGTGAGAGGCCCGCATACCACAAAAAAAATTAGTATGACAATATGACAAATAATTATTTGCTTACTTGGTTTAATTAAATTTAAAACAAATCACTTTTTAGTTTCATGGAAAAAGTACATGGTTTACATAGATGCTTTAGAACACGATGGACCACCATTTGGGTTTTTGTCATTGTTAATGTTACTTATTTTTAGATAATTCTTTTTAAACACTGATTAATTATCTTGATCAACCAATGAATTTAATAAAGAACACAAAATTACAAAAATTGGCAGTAATGTTTCAATATCATTCAGCAAAAAAATCCTCATTGTGGATTTACTAGGATAATGACTGCTAATGAGCTTTAGCAACTTATTAAATACCAAGACAGAACTCATGAACCTTAATTCACAGCAGGAACACGCAACTGTTACGACACAAGTTGTTCTGAGTTAGAGATGTGTAGATTAAAGGAAGGCTCTATCTTGTGTTAGAATCTTTTGGATACATGGAATAGAACCAATTCAACCTGGCTTCAGCACAAGGGTTCTGCCTCTGTCCTCAGCAGGGAGGGGGAGTTGGTGGGGGGGCGCTGTGGAATCAGGAACTGGTGAGTTGTTGGGATCTGAGGCTATTCCATGTGTGTGTCTCTCCTTCCCTCTAACCCTCCTTCTCTCTCTCTTTCCCTCCCTCCCTCCCTCTTTCTCTCTCCCCCTACTGGCTGACGGGTCTCCCTCTATCTCTGTATTTCTGTATATGTGTGTCTGTCCCTCACGCCATGAGGTCTTATCTCTACTTCTGTCTTTCATGTCTCTATTATCTTCCTTCTGTGTTGTCCAGATTTATCTACCCATTTACATGTGAGGCAAAGACTACTACTCCCAGTTCTGGCTTAACATCCTTTACAAATGTAAATGCTGATTAGGGAGAAGACCTGTGTCCCAACTCCATATTTCTAGGAGAGGGAACAGTTTAACAGACCACCGATGTTAAGCTGTGGCTAGTTTGGAGTGAGTGTCACATGGGTGGCTGTCCACTCAACAGTGGCTGTTAGAACATACTTTCTGAGAAGGACATGGGTATTATAGGAAACATGTCTATTTATATGTTTATTAAGGACCCAAAACATCAGTTTCTCCTAGCAACTATTCATTAAAGTACTTGAAATATCCAGTTGATTCTGACATTAAAGATAGTGTCCAAAAACCAATCCAGGAAATTATACCAGAGGAAAAAAACAAAAGCCTTTTAAAAACATGAAAAGAGCCCCTGACATCACCTAGAAAGAGGTGAATGGCCCAAACCACAAGGGCTATTGGACTGTTCCACCAACAGACCGCTCTTGAAGGCACTCACTTGAAGCATGTGAAAGGACTTGACTTCAAGACTTTGGATGGAGACCCTGGCCAGCAAAGAATGTATTTTTTACCAGCACTTTTTCCAGTAAAGGAGTATGGGTAAGAATATTTAATCCTTAAAAATTAAATATAATATTATAAAATCCTACCAAGATCACTGCCTTCTATAAGTACTTTTACTTATACACATCAGTAGAAACACTAAGATTGCTTTCATCACAAAAAAATTTTTAAGTGAAATTATATCCTCATCAAAAGTGAAATTATATCCTTTAATATTTATTAGATATAGGCAGGATAGGTGCAAAGTGTATTCACAGAGCTTACAATTTGAGAAAAAAGGGAAGATGGGATTAAAATTAGTATGTAGGAAAAGCATAATGATAAGTTTTTAGAAGGGTGTTGAAGATTTGGGGATTATGGGTGGTGCTGCTTAAATGCAACAAATCCTCCGAAAAAAAGTTGGCCTGAGGGCTTCCCTGGTGGCACAGTGGTTGAGAGTCCGCCTGCCGATGCAGGGGACACGGGTTCGTGCCCCGGTCCGGGAAGATCCCACATGCCGTGGAGCAGTTGGGCCCGTGAGCCACGGCCGCTGAGCCTGCGCTCCGGAGCCTGTGCTCCGCAACGGGAGAGGCCACAACAGTGAGAGGCCCGCGTACCACAAAAAAAAAAAAAAAAAGTTGGCCTGAGTCTCTCAAAAAATGAGAAGGACACTTTGAGAGACAAGGTCAAATAAATATATGCAAAGAGTATAAGTGAAAGAAGGAAGAAAATTTGGTGTGGGGAGTGCAGAGGGAAGACACGGCTTCCATGTGGTGTGGTGGCACGCAAGGTGCTAAAGAGTAGAGGCTTGCACAAAGCAGTAACTGGAGTTCTGAACCAGGTTCAAGAGAGGGGAGATTAAAGCAGCAAAATTGGTGAATTCTTTTGGGAATGATATGTGGCATAAATTGAATGATGGAGCAGACAGGGATTATCACTTTGCCTGTTATAGTCAGCATGATGCCCTTCAGCATTGAAACACACCTAGTCAGCCCAGGACCTGCAGATCTGTAGGGTGCAATCCCTGTCGCCTCACCTACCACAGCTGGCCTCACACATCACCCTGGTCCCTGCAACCAAAATTCACTTTTCCAGAACACTGACTGATTCCTGATACTGGCAAGAAGCCAGATCTCAGCTAAGCCAGACACTAGAGACACTCACTGCACCTCATGTCCCCTGCTCTAAATAAAACTCTCTTCTGCTGCTAATACCAGACAAATCTGAATGAGCCTTGTCTCAGTGTACACACGGATGAAAGTGTCAAATTGGCTCCATGGGGATCAAAAGAAAGAGAGGTGATGGAACAGAAAAGAAACAATAATGTGTGGTGGGGGACTACTAGGCACTCCTGTGAGGAGATGATGAGAAAACAGGACCTGGAGGGTGATGTCGGGGAAAAAAGAATCACGGTGCTAAAGAGAAATGAGGAAGTAAGAAAGGACACAAGAGAAACACTTGAGAAAATAAAAAGAAAAGGAGTGGAGGGGTCTAAGGAGAACAAAATTAATCAAAGACAGAGGGGAAAAAAGGAGATAGAAGGAAAGCAACAGAAAAGCAAAGCCAGTGAGCTAAGGAAGAGAACAAGAGGAGAATCTGTATGGACTGTGCATCCTTTTGGTCATCTTTGACCAGGGTTACTGGTGCAAATCCACATTCCATCTGGCTAATCAGCAAAAAACAAACAAAAATAAAAAGAGAATGTGAGGGGTAGAAATGTCTGCATAAAGTCAAGCCTAAGACAAGGTTTTAAATCATATTGGATTTTTAGTTCCCCTTTGATAATCAATAAAAAGCCACCAAAGTATCTGGTTTTTAAAATTATGTATTCATATAATTTGTTTGCATATGGAAACTACCTGCCTTTTGGAATATGTGGCTTTAAGTGTACAGACTGTCCTTTCACTTATGACCAGTAATTAGCCTACTAGCCCTAAGGCTTCATACCAGTGTAGCATAAAAAATTCATTAATTTCCTAAGTGCAACAAATCACAAAAACCTTAAATGAATTAACAATCTGACAGTGATATAAACCCAAGAGCCTTCCTCTACCTCCTCATCATTAAATAGAAACACAATGACCAACAGCAAGGTGCTCTGTGGGAGTTACAGGAAAGTAACTTTTAGCCTATGGTTTTGTTCTCTCTGACAAAGGAGAGCTTGAATAAAGGAGAATGATCGAAGTTTCTTAAGAACTATATACATTATTGGTTATGTCATTTATCTCTTACCTGGAGTTAAGTGCTATCTCAGATGAGTTATATTCATGGGTTATGCTCTCAGGACTGTCTTACTCAGGTGATATTTGATGAGTCCTTCTTGGTAACTTTCAAGATATATCTGTAAGAGATGGTATGTTGAGAAATTTTTATATCTCTATTATGTCACTGAGAGCACCATATCAATACCTACTGAATAATCATTAAAAGTTTAGAGCCACATTTGCCTGAAGAGCTCAGTGGAAAGACAATCTACAAAACTGTTTACAGTTTTCACATTGTCCTTTCTTCCTCGCTCTCTATTTTTTTGAATTTATTTTGCCCAACTGTTTAATATAGGAGCTGGAAACTTCTTGAAGTGTCCTATGGGGATGTTAAGATTAAGAGGTTTCAGAGTTCTGTTGATGTATATGTTTTCTTCTCTTAGAAAATTCATTCAGGTAAGAACTTGATTGATTGGAGGTGTAACAGCCTATCATCTCCTCTGAGACTGTAAGCAGGTAGGCACTCAGGGAGGCAGGTAGGCAGAGGGCTAAAGGACATATCCTCGCACTCCTGAGTGACTATCATGTAAAGGCTACCATTTGTTCTGCTCAATTCTTTTGGTCAGTACTATGGTCTGAATATTTGTGTCCCCCCCAAATTCACGTGTTGAAATCCTAACGCCTAATGTGATGATATGAGGAGGGGGGTCCTTTCGCAGGTGAGTAGGTCATGAGGGAGGAGCCCTCCTTAATGAGATTAGCATTCTTACGAAACAGACCCTGCAGAGATCCTCCCCCACTTCCACCTTGTGAGGACACAGCAAGAAGGCACTGTCTAAGAACCAGAAAGTGGGCCCTCAAAGATTCCAAATCTGCTAGTACCTTGACCTTTGTCTCCCTGGCCTCTAGAACTGCGAGAAATACATTTCTCTTGTTTATATGCTACCTATTCTCTGGTATACTGTTACAGCAATCCAAATGGACTAAGATAAAATATCAGAGTGAATATTTTATTTTTGGTTATGTTGGTATGAAATATTCCACATTGGTATGAATTATAGAAAAATTGGAACATAAAGATAAGCAAATACAATAAAATAAAAACTCACCATAAACTCACTACCCAGACACTAATTTTTCGGCCAATTTTTTTTCTACCAGATTTATATTCTTTGCATACATATTTTTAAACAAATATATTTTTACATTATTTGATAGCCTGATTTTTATACACTCAATATCACAAAAATATTTCATATGAATATGATTCCTATACTTTCACTGTTAATTTTATACACGTTATATATTGTATTATATATTGTACTATATATGTATATATATAAAATCTACATAAGCAATCAGACATGTTTGACAACAATTTTTTTAAAAAACATCCATCTAGGATTTTCAGGGAAAGAGTAGCTCCAAACAAATAATTACCAGTCAACTAATACTGAAAAAAATTTTTAAGCAGAAATTTAGAGATCTCAGTATGTCCTGACCTCAGAACAAGAACCAGATGTTCAAATATGGATAACAGAGATCCTCATCTAAAGGAGCTACATTATGGTATTTTTCCTAAAATATTATACCCTACCTTTTTTAATTGGAGGACTCCTATCATCATTTAACCATTTCTTGATGAACTGTAAAAATTGGCTATTACGCCATGTAACGATATAGTCAGCCTGCTTTTCAGTTTGGGGATTGCTGGTCTTATTGCCACTGCTCCATAACAGCCTCAGTAGCTTTCTAGTAATTTTTCCTAATTCTAATTTATCATGGGCTAAGACACTGGAGACCTAAGTTCATTAAATGTGCATAAGGCCCAATGTGTGTTAATAAATAAGGCCCCCAAAAATCTATAAGGGAAGTATTTGAGTCAGTAAATATCATCCATTGGTTTTACATATTATTTTCACTTACATTGTTACATAATATTTATAAAAACCTGCACATAAGTATTAGGTATTTTATGTTTTTAAAGAAAAGGAAACTGAGATTTGGAGAAATGAAATAACTTACTCAATGTTACCTAGCTGTAAAATTACAGCATAAAGTCTCAAACCCAATTCTTCTCATTCCAAATCAACTCTAAGGACTTCGTTAAAAGCAATTTCAGGTTTTTTCGTGCTTATGGCTGAGGAATTGTAATCCAGAGTAAAGCTTCCTAAAACATGTTTCATCAAACAAATAATACAAGGTATATGTATTATGCAATAAAAGAGGCAAACACTGGCTCAAACAACTTGCTTTACTGGACTTCTCAGAGATTTTAATGTGCTGACATGCTTCATAAATCTCCAAAAGCAGTATTTCCATAACTACTTGGACCTCCAAGGTGACCCTCTGTAATAGCATACCCCCAGACTTCCAAGGAGCAAACTGCAGAAAATAATGTCCCAGTGGGGCAGGAAGTGGGGCAGAGTGTTCAGCAGACCAGGTAAGTGAGGTCTGATAATCTTAGTCTTTGCATTCACTTCCCAATTACAATCTGTTAATATAACTAAGATTAAGCAATAAATTCTGGAAAAGCTTTACATTTATGTGACCTTTTATCTCTTGATAATATAGAAAATTACTTCTAGTAAAAGGAAGAGATAACTCTTTCAAGAATAGCTACAGAATGCACCATGATAAAACATAACATAATATTAATAATATTTAATCAGATTTAAAAAGTTTAAGTTCCCAGAACACATGGATACAAAATGGAAACTCTTTGGCTGAATTTGGAGTTAAACTACGCACCATGACAGACCACAGCATTTTGTACCATAACCTTCCCCTGAGATGTGATGCACTGTCCTCAGATCTTCATGATCTCTGTAACAGAAAGAGAATTCTCAACGAAATTCAATAATTTCCACCTTCACAAACTGCACATAATAAAAAGTTTTGAGCAATTCTTCAAAACTCAACAAATAACCTTTAAAGTGGCTAAATCTATTTGCAGTTAATTTAAATATTTTCATGGAATAACACCATTTTAGTATAATACAGAAGGTCGTTATAAGGCCCGTGAAATAAAAGATTCTCTGAAGGGAAACAGTTCCCCAATTTGTCTCCTCGATAAGGTTTTGCATCATGGAAACCCTCTTGGCAACATGTTGTCATCAATATCTGTGAGTGGAAATTTTGCTAAGCACTCTGTATTTATTATCTTATTTAATAATTAAAACAATCCAATAAAGTAGCTACATTGTAAATAATCTCCAATTTTACAAATAATAAAATTGAGGTTAAGAGAAACTAATTAAGTTTACTGAGGAGGCAGAGCTAGGATTGGAAATCACGCTGCTGATTACAAAGCACTTTACTTAACCCACCTCTCTCTGCAATGCTCATATTCAGTTACCTGTTTCATATATTAAAAATATGTAACACCCTGATTTTCCTATTTAAATCTTACAGGAGCCATGGAACTTTTAAAAGTAAAAATGTATTCTCAGTAAGAGTCCCCTATTTTACCTTAGCAAGCTTCTTAAGACCACAAAATAACCCTTCATTTACTTTGACCTATTAACTAACCTCCACTCTTCAACTGGAAATCAAAAGACCATGGCATCTCATGATTTCTTCTTCTCTTTCGACACTTCTGCTGTCTCATCAAGGCCTTTACAAATGGAACTTAAGTATGATTAACTGCAGTACAAGCTAAACCCCATATACGAATGGCAAAGCAAGCTAGTTCTAAAACCAAAGATAGCTTTATGAGAAAACTAGTAGATGCTCAATCTGTAATTTTGGATTTTATATAAATTAATTTGAAATCAAAAGTCAATAAAAAGGAGAAGAAGGGATCATAAGACTAATTTGCCTGTCAGTGCAGGAGAAGTTGGAATTGGTATGATTGAAAGAGTCTAGAAGGGAATCCTATCAATCAATCCACAATTACTTATTGAATATCCACCACCACTAGCTACCATTATGCCACAATTCTTAGAATCCCAGCCCTTTAACCCCATTGGGGTTAAAGAATTCCCAGAAAATGAGTATGTGTTAATGTAAATATGTATTACTTGAAGATGGGATAGCAGTAACTCCTTGGCCACTATTATTGCAGTAGCATAATATAATGCAGAGCTCCAAGGGGATAGAATAAAAGACAGATAAGTTATGACTGATTCTGGAGAAGTCACATCAATGGAGTAAAGGACCAAAAATGCACCAGAGCTTTGGGCTTTATTTCCAGAAGGTAGAATCATTGTACTAGGTACTGGGTACTAGGAAAGTGAAATAAAGGACAGAGCTGAGATAGAATATTGGGGCCAACACCAGAAGTTTCCCTACAACTAATGATAGCTTTTTTGTCCTCCATTTGTCTGTGTAAGTTGGTTACTTTTTACGATGTAAAATGCATTCTGGAATTTGAAGTTGAGATGCTACAAACAGAAAAGAGGCCCTCCCCATACAATATAGGAAAAGGTCACAGAGGTCTATTACATACAACTGGGATCATTATTTAGACTTAGAGCTCGTGTTGAAGGAAAACTACAAAGGGACAAGAATGGATTTCTCTTGCATTCTCGTCTGCAAAGAGCACTCATCTTTCTAACAAACCATGCCCTCTATCCATGGTGTGCTGACAAGGGCTCAACAACTGACTCTCCAAGAAAAAAAATTATTATAAATTTCACTGCTTTAAAAACATATAGCAACATGATTTACAAATAACGATAAAATATATAATAATCATCGTAAATTCCATTCCAATGACTTCAGTGCGGCTTGCTGTTTCCTATAAAATCCACCATCAGTTTCATTTTCATTCTGTTCCCAACAATAATGCCACAAAATTGGACTATGGATAAATGTTTGATTACAATCTGATTCAAAAAAGAAGTCCTCATGTCAATGTCCACTCATTGACAAATGAGTTTAGTTCTGACATAGATGTTGGCTGATATATATATTTTTTATATTATAGGGTGAGTCTAATGTAAAACAACAAGGATGTCTGTCAGAGTTCATTTAGTTTTCAATGACATGAGTAATTTCTTGCTAAATCAGATAGCAGTTTTCAAACACTAAAAGAATATTTTCTCAATTTTATGTGCTATTTACAATGTAACAGCTGCAGATACAAAACAATTTAAAATTTAATCTGCATTGCTAATATGAAAAATATTAATATTTTTAAGTCTAGACAATGAACAAATCAATAATTTTATAGCAGTTGTGATTGTCATGGTATAAATATTTCCACCATAGTTGATTCCAAACTACCAGTGCAGGACTGGGAAGAGCAGATGGCATTACACAGCATTTCCACCATATAGATACCAGACATGTAAATAACATCAACAACATAGGGCTTCCCTGGTGGCGCAGTGGTTGAGAGTCCACCTGCCGATGCAGGGGACACGGGTTCGTGCCCCGGTCCGGGAAGATCCCACATGCCGCAGAGCGGCTGGGCCCGTGAGCCATGGCCGCTGAGCCTGAGCGTCCGGAGCCTATGCTCCGCAATGGGAGAGTCCACGACAGTGAGAGGCCCACGTACCACAAAAAAAAAAAAACCAAAAAACATAGATAATAGTAAAATAATTAAGAAGTGACAAGTCTTTCATATTTACTATATTTGTTTTTAACATAATGCTCAGTTATAAGTTTATGCAATTTCATTTTTAATAAAGGCTATTTAACAAACAGCAAAATCACTGTAAATTTAACAATTGGCTCTTGAGAGCCAGTAGGAGGTGGCTGGAGCACCCAATGTCCAGCAGAACAGCATGCTGCCGTTCTAACTAGTCTTTCTAGGTGTATTTCCTCAGCTGTAACATTATTTTGGAAATTCCCTACTACAACCTCTTTGGTTGTAAAAAATGCTCATTATTATTTCCTGAACTGGAATGAAATTTGAGAGATAATGAATGCAGGTGAAGAAGAGTGGGTCTATTATCCACTGAGGAACAAACTAGGAGGTAGTGACAAGAGCGCTGGGATTTGCCGCCAGAAGACCTGGACCTACTACCCAATCCTGCTGTCTCAGATGTACCTCTTCAATTTTGAGCTTCAGGATTCTTATCTGCAAAATGCAGTTAATAGTCAATCACCTCGGGCTTCCCTGGTGGCGCAGTGGTTGAGAGTCCGCCTGCCGATGCAGGGGACACGGGTTCGTGCCCCGGTCTGGGAAGATCCCACGTGCCGCGGAGCGGCTGGGCCCGTGAGCCATGGCCACTGAGCCTGTGCTCCGGAGCCTGTGCTCCGCAGGGGGAGAGGCCACAGCGGTGAGAGGCCCGCCTACCGCAAAAAAAAAAAAAAAAAAAAAAAAAAAAAAATAGTCAATCACCTCACAGGTTTTTTTTAACAAAGGATACATAAAACATCTGTGAAAGTGTTTTATAATTAAAATTTATGATATATAATAAATCCTTTTATAACATGCTATTCTTTCAAATGAGTTTAACCTTTTAGAACTTTTTTTTTGATCGAGGAGATAAGTCATATTTTAGATTTTTTTGCTACTTTATTACAATGACAATTTACAATTAAAGACATTTTTCTGGTTTGGAAAAAATCTTGTATTTCAAAATAGGTAGATTTGGTTATGACTACTTATATTACAGGAGATACCAAGCATATTTAAGAGAGCTCCAGAAATGACATTCAAGAGACCAGGATTTCACAGCTAGCTCATTCAACAATATTTACGACACATTTTTAAGTTCTCAGAGCCTCATTTTGTTTATCTTTCAACTGCCATGATGGAGTGAAATAATCTGATATTCTTTCTAAATCCAAATTTGCCTATAATTTCCTTATAATTTTCCTAAAGTGTCCCCTTAAATATTGATTCATTTAAGTGGTTATTTACAAAATATTAGCTACTATTTCTGGCTTTTAGATTCCTAAATTCACAATTAGACCTTACATAGGAACATACTTTAAAATAGGTCATCTTCTTATAGAGGAACAGTCCACAGTTCCTTTATAGCTACAAAGTGGTGAGTATTCTGCTTTTTAGTCACTGGGGTGTATAGCAAAGGGACAGAAAAATTTAAAACCAAAATATAAGAAGCTACCTTCTCAGGATAAAAAAAAGGAACACCTCTGAAAATATAAGGCAAATGAAACACAAAATCTGATTTATTCTGTTTGGTGTTTTACCCTTAAGAACACATCAATTCCATGAAGATGTATAGAATGTTTAGAAACACTTCCCTTTTTTTTTCTTTTTTAATACCTAACTTCAAGTCTTTCTATTTTGAAGGGATGATTCCTCACCCTGAACTAGTCCTCCAACCTGCCTCTTCCTCCTTAGAGGTCTGTCCCCTGGCCACAGAGCTCCCAAACACACTCCTTAGCCCATCTTAGAACATGTGCTTCCAATTCAAGCAAAAAGAAAACTAAAGCAAAACAACAACAACCTCCAATACAAGTAAGAATCATTTTACACATAAGAGAATGTGGTAACTGCCTGACTCATACAGGGTTAGGTACAGAAGTGAAAATGCCACCTGAGTGATTCTTTAGATAATATGAATCTTTCCTGGAACTTTTTTATTACACAATGAAGAAGAAAAGGATGTTCTTTATGAAATATTTTTCTTGGGAACTAAAAATGTAAGCTTCTACCACTGACAAGGTGGCATTTTTAGATTAAGGCGTGGGAAATCTAGCATGATTTACAAATACAACAGTCCAAGAATAACAGCCTTCCTGCCAATCGTGATTGGCATCGTTATTACAGACTCTATTATAATCTTATCTCACTGTCCAACAAAGCAATTCATTCAGCAACTAAGCTCAAGTCAAAGGCAAGGCAGAGACTACTTATTTGCAGAAAAATGCTTTTGAAAAACATAAGTCTCGTTGTTCAGACAGGACCATGACATGGTGCAAGGTGCTTATGATAGAAGGTGGCAGGAAATGAAGTCGAAACAGAAATACCAGCTGAGAAGGTGTTTAATCTTCAAGGTGTGAGGTATTACATTCTAGCACCCTCTGACTGATATTAGGCATGAAGGGAAAAACTATCTAAAACATATGGGGAAAAGTACACTTAGGACCCTTTGATGTCTGTGTTGGCAAAGCACTTCAGCTTTTACACCCAGTCTTTAATAAAGCAGCTGAAGCTTTTGGTTTGAAAGTAAAAGGAAGCTAAGAGATTGCTGAGTAGGGTCTGTCGCACACACAAAAATGCAGCTTCACTTCAATGGATGCCTGAAACTATTCATCTCAATATTCACAGGCACACAGACACACACAGACACATACACACACACCTTAGAGCTTTCTTATAAGCTACTCCATATCTGCTTTTAACAAGGCTTATAATATTCAAATAATTTTTCCCATGGAAAACTAATGAATTTCTACAACTGCATATAATCAAAATGTGGAGGGAAGTTGGATAGTCCCTCTTTTCCCAAAAGGCAGAAGCTGAAGACCATAAACACAGTGGAGATGAGGCCAATATAGGTCTCTCTGCACAAGGAATGATCAATGAAACACAGAACTGACTTTTTCTTCTCAGCTGGAGTGAGGGGTAACACAATAGCAGCAAACAAAAAAAGGGAGATTTTGTCAATGATTCAGGTATTACCCAAACTGTCCTCGGCCTCCAAATCCACAAAAACAGCAGGGTCCTGCCAGACACCATATGTGAGGCAGATAAATCTTAACCCCAGAGAATCCAGGCCCTGCCTCCCATTGGTTTTCCCTGTAGATCCCGCTGATGATCCACACAGCCCAGGTTAGTAGAGAGCAGTTCCTTCTCCATCCCTACCCTCACCAGTGATGCACATGTGTTCTTCCACACTCCTCTGGAACTACTAACTCACACCATCTCTTGCTAAGTGCTAATGGAGAAACCTAGAAAGCATTCAAAGAAATGTGTGCTTTTTAAGTGGGTCTATTCCATTCACCCAAGACAGATGAATAGAATTCTAAGGAACTAACAATTGGAGCCAAAATCTGAGACCACCTAAATCCAATCCCACCCCAAAAGAATCCCCTCAATTGCCCTTCTGACTATGATGATGACCTTGCTTCAGTCTGTCCACTGCAGGCATTGAGAGCATGACTGTGATGTTGGTTCAGGTCTGGACCACTGTAAATCTTAGGGAAATTTTCTTACTTTGACTTGACATCTGTTTCCCTTTGTTTTTTACCTGGAGATTCTGACTAGTCCTAGAGAGAGAGAGAAAGAGAGAGGGAGAGAGAGAGAAGAGCATTTTTCTAAGAGATCTTTAGTAAACTACTTATAATAGTTTTTAGTTCTAGACAGTTTTTAGCATTAAGTATATCAACACCCATTTTTTAAGACTTTTTTTTTTTTTTTTTTTTTTGCGGTACGCGGGCCTCTCACTGTTGTGGCCTCTCCCGTTGCGGAGCACAGGCTCCGGACGCCCAGGCTCAGCGGCCATGGCTCACGGGCCCAGCCGCTTCGCGGCACGTGGGATCTTCCCGGACTGGGGCACGAACCCGCGTCCCCTGCATCGGCAGGCGGACTCCCAACCACTGCGCCACCAGGGAAGCCCTTTTAAGACTTTTTGATATACTTTTTTAGAAAAGTATCAGTCTCTTCATGTGTTGTCTCCCAATTAATCATGACTGTTAAATATTGCTGATAGATATTCTGCAACTATGTTTACAAGTCCTTTCAACAGACTATAAGGTCATTTGTTGGAATTAAGATGATTTTTGTATAAAGGTGACCAGTGTCATTTATTGTTTCATCATATATTTCAGACTTTAATTCTACTTTTCCAGTTGGAAAACTGATTTTCAAGAGCAATATTGAAAATGTTGAGTAGAGAAGTATCTACCATCTTGAGTAACACACCACCTAGGAAAACAGTGGGCTGCTTCATCTTTGCGCGTCTTGCTCACTGCCCTCTGTAGCAGTCTTTTATAATTCTCTACTATTCTAGCCTTTTGCCTGCTTTCATATTTTTTCAGACTTCTGCCACTCTTTAACATGCATGTGGCATTCCATCTTCAGGGTCCCTTAGAACCTGAATCATCACAGCATTTTCTGTGAAGTGTCATTGATTTCTTTGGTTGTCTCCCCTTTATTTTTCTTCTAAGGATAATTGGCAATTTTACTATCAGATTTTCACATTGTTCTTTTACAGAGGAACTCATCTCCCTTTAAGAGTATCTGGTTTTGTGATGTGCCTATCTCTTTTTTTTCTCCCAACTCTTGGAGCCAGGCTTCCATAAATTCTAGAGGTATGCTTGTCTGGGGCCAGTAATTTTTTTTCTTGACTTTTTTATGCATTTTTTTCCATCCAAGCAATAAAGTCTTGGTAGGGCTCACTGCTATGACTATCTCTCTCAGAATTAGAATTCAGATGTGAGAGGATTTCATGAAGACATGTATTAACACATGTAATTGAACTGAGAAGTGAAGTCAGACTTTTTCTGACAGTAAATCTGATTTGGCTGATTGATTTGATTTCAGGACTGGCTTTGCCAAATAAGCAACTTAAATATTTCCCATAAATTAGTTAATGCTGTAGTTCTGAGATTTTAACAATAGTATATTTAAAGTGCATGAAAAGAAAGTGTTTTATCAAAACTGTTTATTGGTAAATGTGCATCAGAATTAATAATAATAGTGACTGAATACATCTCAGTAAAGCCTTTTTGGTGTACTGCCTATAAATTGAGAAAGAAAATGACTCTAATGACAGGGTGACAAATCCTTTTGAAAGTCAGGATCAAAACGGAAGAGAACATAATTAAATTGTCAGCTGGTAGATTAATAAAAATATTTTTGATGATAGATCACTATATGAATTTTTGGCACAGAACTCAGAAAGAACTCAAAGAACTGAGTGACATTACTATACTAAAACTTCCATTTTTATCTTCTTATTTATAATGTTTTCTCAGTGCTTACATATATATATAAAATATAAAAATATAAATATAATTGATGTTGAACTTTGCCTCAATTACATTAAAACTAATATTCATCCAGGAAAAAATAAGCTATTCTTATTAAGAGATTACTTTTCAGTAATATTTTGCTTTTTGCATTTAATAAGTATTAAAATTTATAGTATGATTTTTTTGATCAATTGGGTAGTAATAATAATTTTCATGAAATTCAATCTGAAGAATTTTTTTAACACTTAGAGCCTTATGGCCAGAAAAATTAAAAATAATTAAATTTTAATTTATACAGACAAATTTGCTTGTTGCATAGAAATATGATAGGTGACAAATAAAAGATTTTCAGAAGTATAAAAGTACATTATATTAGAGTAAAAATTTATTGGAGAAATATAATGGAAATATGAGATCAAAGAAAAAAATATACATTTTTAAACTGTTAAGAGTTTGTTGGGCTTCCCTGGTGGCGCAGTGGTTGAGAATCTGCCTGCCAATGCAGGGGACACATGCCGTGGAGCAACTAGCCCCGTGAGCCACAATTACTGAGCCTGCGTGTCTGGAGCCTGTGCTCCGCAACAAGAGAGGCCGCGATAGTGAGAGGCCGCGCACCGCAATGAGGCGTGGCCCCCACTTGCCGCAACTAGAGAAAGCCCTTGCACAGAAACGAAGACCCAACACAGCCATAAATAAATAAACAAATAAATAAATAAATAAAAAGAGTTTGTTTATATATTCTTAAATAAATGTGCCTTGAATCACAGAATTTAAAAAAATTGGAAGAGAAATTAAAGGTTAACTATTGAACTGATCTTCACACATTTGCCTGTGTTACCCCACATAATACTGAATAATTTCATATTCCCTCAAACATAAAACTGACTTCTAATTTTTTCTATCTGAATTTTAAATGGCTACCAAAGATGTAATTTGTCACAGTATAAATATTTACGTTAAAAAATTTTTAAAAAACAGTTACTTGGGCTTCCCTGGTGGCGCAGTGGTTGGGAGTCCGCCTGCCGATGCAGGGGACACGGGTTCGTGCCCCGGTCTGGAAGGATCCCACATGCCGCGGAGCGGCTGGGCCCGTGAGCCATGGCCGCTGAGCCTGCGCATCGGAGCCTGTGCTCCGCAACGGGAGAGGCCACAACGGTGAGAGGCCCGCGTACAGCAAAAAAAAAAAAAAAAAAAAAAAAAACAGTTACTTAACTTTTTTAAACATAGCCATAGAGAATCTGAATGTAAACACTATGGTAATTTGATCCTACCGTCATCCCTTATCTGTCATCTCATTGGTGTGCTTCTGTAGTATCACTTCTCTTCTCTGCTCCTATAATCCTCCTGAATATTTCCTATTGTGTTTATGCTGTCAAGGAAAGGGTTTTCCACAAAGTCAATATTTTTCCAACTTATTTTTTTTAATTCATTTTCTTCTGAATCATAAACACCTTGCATAAACCATACATAACTTCTTTACTAGTGTTCACTTCCATCCTTTCAAATTCTGGTGATAACTATGAACGTGCATTTATTCTGTTATATATATTATTTACTTACAACGTACCTAGCACCCAGATGCTCAATGAATGTTAGCTTCTATGGTTATAATATTGTCTTCGTTGATAAATACTTCAAGTACACTTTGTTATCAGTCTCATACACACTGTTTTATATATATATATGTAACATTTTAAGTATTTTTCCAGTATTTTTAGGAGTACTAGTCAGTTTGCTAGCTTTAAATTTTTATTTAGAGATTTTTCTTTTTCACGTCAGATTGCTATTTAAAAGTATATGTCTAAAATTGAGATATTATTTCAATGACCATGGGTATTATATACTCCAAAATCTTTATTTTATGCTTGAAATGTTATCACAGAGTGATTTTTACCTGATCTGAATTTTGAAGTAGTTAATGACCAAGCTAGCCCCTGAACTGAGATAGAACTTAAGACAGACTCATTTAGCTCTCTACTCTAGACAATGAAGAAATTATCACTGCTACATCACTCTCTAGTTGTCCCTCCCATGCTCCAACCGGCCAGCTTTTGTCATCATATACCATTGCTTTTCCACTATCGAAGTTTGTAACATTTATATTCTTTTATACGACTATAATTAAATCTCATGGTTTTATAACTAAAATTAAGTTTCAATGCTAAAAATTGAAAACCATTAATATTATCATTATGTGAATATTATTCACTACAGAACCCAGTATAGTGACTGGGCAAATTATAAAAAGACAAGTAATTTTATTCAGGAAGCCACTGCCTCTGGAAGGAAAATATTAAAGGCTCGTGGTCAAATGAGTTATTTATTTTAAACTCTTAGTTACTCAATTTGCTTTCTATATCTAGGGTGAATATTTTGTTAGCCCTTTGCTTGATTTCCTTTGAAAGTCTAATGTTTCTCCCCACCCACTCATTTATTTTCTTGTTTACCAAATAAATGTCTCCCTCCTTGGCCAAACAACTAAGTCATCCAGCTTCTTTTTTTTTTTTTTTTGCGGTACGCGGGCCTCTCACTGTTGTGGCCTCTCCCGTTGTGGAGCACAGGCTCTGGATGCGCAGGCTCAGCGGCCATGGCTCACAGGCCCAGCTGCTCCGCGGCATGTGGGATCTTCCCGGACCGGGGCACGAACCCGTGTCCCCTGCATCGGCAGTCAGACTCTCAACCACTGCGCCACCAGGGAAGCCCCATCCAGCTTCTTAATCAATTAAATACGTTGAATGAAATTTTTTTTTCTTGAAAACAACATTCTTAGAATCCTACTGCTATCTTTTCTTTTTTCACTCATGTGATGAGGCCACATGGTATTGCCCTGTGTGGTATCACTGCAGCCTCACTTCACACAGAGACCAGATTAATAATGTTTCAGAAGGCTTACAGTAATGAAAATTCTTTATATCTTTTCCCCACTGAGTACAGAGCCTGTTTCTCCCTATGTATTTATACATGGAAATTAAAGATATGATAAACTTTAATCCTGACAGAACCTCATCTGTCTTTTTTTTACTTTTAGACCCCCTGTACCCACTTTTCCCACCCCTCACCCCCTGCCTCTGTCAATTGCCCATCTGTTCTCCATATCTATAAGCTTGGGTTTTATTTGTTTTTAGATTCCGCATGCTTGCAAGAGAGATCATATGGTATTTGTCTTTTTCTGTCTGACTTATTTTGCTTAACATAATGAATGCCCTTGAGGTCCATTCATATATTGCAAGTGGAAATTTTCATTTTTTTCCATTTTTTATATAGACAACATACTGTATATATATGCAACATATATATATTATATATATATGATACATATATAATTTCTTATCCATTCATCCACTGATGGACTCTAGATTGTTTCCATATCTTGGCTATTGTAAATAATGCTGCAACGAACATTGGGGTGCATGTATCTTTTCAAGTTAGTGTTTTTGTTTTCTTCAGATAAATACTTAGCAGTGGAATTGCTGGATCATATAGTGGTTCTATTTTTGAGGAAACTTCACACTATTTTCCATAGTGATGGTACCAATTAGTGTTCCCACCAACAGTGCACAAGAATTCCCTTTTCTCCACATCCTTGCCAGCACTGGTTATTTCTTGTCTTTTTGATAATAGCCATGCTAACAGGTGTGAGGTGATATCATTGTGGTTTTGATTTGCATTTCCCCAATAACTAATAATTTTGAGCATCTTTTCATGTACCTGTTGGCTATCTGTGTATCTTCTATGGAAAAATATCTATTCAGATCTTCTGCCCATTTTTAATTTGTTTGTTTGCTAATGAGTTGTATGAGTTTTTAATATATTTTGGATATTAGCCACTTATCAGACACATGATTTGCAAATATTTTCTCTCATTCAGTAGGTCATCTTTTCATTTTGTTGATGGTTTCCTTTGCTGTGCAGAAGCTTTTTAGTATGATGTAGTCTCACTTGTTTCTTTTTACTCTGTTGCTTATTTTTTTGATGTCAGATTCAAAAACTCACCACCAAGACCTATGTCAAGGAGCTTACTACCTATGTTTTCTTCTAGGAGTCTTAAATTTTCAGGTTTAAGTCTTTAATTCATTTTGAGTTATTTTTTGTGTATGGTGTAAGATAACGGTCAAGTTTCATTCTTTTGCTTGTGGCTGTCCAGTTTTCCCAGCACTATTTATTAAAGAGACTGTCCTTTCCCCATAATATATTCTTGGCTTCTTTGTTGTAAATTAATTGGCCATATACGAATGGGTTCATTTCTGGGCTCTCTATTCTGTTCCATTGGCCTATGTGTCTGTTTTTATGCAACACCATAGTGTTTTAATTACTATAGCTTTAAAATATAGTTTGAAATAATTAAGGAGTGTGATTCCTCCAGCTTTGTTCTTTTTCTAAAGATTGCTTTGGCTATTCAAGTTCTTACATGGTTCCATACAAATCTGAGGATTATTTTTTCTATCTCTGTGAAAAATGCCACTGGAATTTTGATACAGATTGCATTGACTCTGTAGATTGTTTGGGTAGTATGGACATTTTAACAGTAGTATTGATTCTTCCAGCCCATGAACATGAAATATCTTTCCATTTATTTGTGCCTTTTTCAATTTCTTTCATTAATGTCTTATAGTTTTAATGTACAGGTCATTCACCTCCTTAGCTAAATTTATTCCTAGGTATTTTATTCTTTTTGATGAAATTGTTTTCTTCATTTCTCTTTCTGATAGTTTATTAGTGTATCGAAATGCAACAAATTTTTAAGTATAGATTTTGTATCCTACAACCTTACTGAATTCACTTATTATTTCCAAAAGCTTTTTGATTGAGTCATCAGTGACCATTTTACTTCTCCTTTTCCAATTTAGATTCCCTTTATTTCTTATTCTTGTCTGATTGTAGTGGCTAAGACTTTCAATACTCTGTTGAATGAAAGTGACAAGAGTGGGTACCCTTGTCTTGTTTCTGATCTTATAGGAAAAGTTTTCAGCTTTTTGCCATTAAGTGTGATATTATCTGAGGGCTTGTCATATATGGACTTTATTATGTTGTGATATGTTCCCTCTGTACCTGCTTTGTTGAGAGTTTTTATTATAAATGGATATTGGATTTTGTTAAGTGCTTTTCCTGCAACTATTAAGATGATCATAAGATTTTTATCTTTCATTCCGTTAATGTGATGTATCATACTGACTTATCTGCAGATGGTGAACCATTTTTGCATCCCTGGAATAAATCCCATTTTTTCATGATGTATGATCCTTTTGCTGTATTGTTGAATTCAGTAAAATTTGCTTATAACTTGTTGAGGATTTTTTCATCTATATTCATCAGTGATATTGGCCTGTAATTTTGTTTTCTGGTGGTGTCCTTGACTGGTTTTGGTATCAGGATAACGTTGACCTGATAAAATGAGTTCAGAAGCATTTTTTCCTTTTTTATTTTTTGGAAATGTTTAAGAAGGATTGGTATTAATTTTTCTTTAATGATTCGTAAAATTCAGCAGTGAAGCTGCCTGGTCCTGGACTTTCGTTTGTTCAGAGGTTTTTGATTATTGGTTCAATCTCCTTACTAGTAATTAGTCTCTTAAGACTTTTTTATTTCATCAAGATTCAGTCTTGTTGGTTCTATGTTTTCCGGTCATCATTTCTTCTAGGTTGTCATTTCTTCTAGGTTGTCAATTTGTTGGCATACAATTTTTCATAGAAGTCTCTCATCACTCTTTGTATTTCTGTGGTATCAGCTGTAATATCTCCTCTTCCATTTCTGATTTGACTT
Source organism: Hyperoodon ampullatus (assembly GCF_949752795.1). NCBI lineage: Eukaryota > Metazoa > Chordata > Mammalia > Artiodactyla > Ziphiidae > Hyperoodon > Hyperoodon ampullatus. Next base: position 48,839,281 of record NC_136925.1, on the reverse strand, counting down.
GAGTCCTTTCTCTATTATTCTTGGTGAGTCTAGCTAAAGGCTTTTCAACTTGTTTATCTTTTCTGATAAACTAGTTCTTAGTTTTCTTGATCTTCTCTATAGTCTTTTTAGTCTCTGTGTCATTTATTTCTGCTCTAACCTTTGTTATTTCCTTCCTTCTTCTAAGTTTGGGCTTTGTTTGTCCTTCTTTTTCTAGTTCCTTGTAAATTGTAAGTTTAGGTTGTTTATTTGAGGCTTTTCTTGTTTCTTGAGGTAGGTATTTATCACTATCAACTTCCCTCTTGGAACTTAAAATGTAGCTTTTCCTGCATTCCACAATTTTGGTATGTTATACAGATTTCTCCTGCTATTCAAAACTAGAGCATTCCTATGAAAGCTTTCATATGCTAAAACAGTATAAAGCAAAGAAACAATTATTATTTTTTTTGTAAGAGCAAAAATCCTCTTCAGATTTCTTTCTGTTAGCAAAACAAAAACTAATGTAGGTCTTTCATAAAAGTGAAGTGGAATAAAGTAAACTTTGGAAAACTGGAGGAAACCTGTATTTCCATTTTCATTTGTCTCAAGGTATTTTTTAATTTCTCTTTTAGTTTCTTCTTTGACCCATTGGTTGTTCAATAGTATGCTGCTTAATCTCCACGTATTTATGAATTTTCCAATTTGCTTTGTGTAATTAAGTACATGATAAATACAATACAGTAATAGCAGGGGATTTAATACCCCAATTACATCAATGGATATATTATGCTGACAGGAAATCAATAAGGAAATTTTGGTCTTAAATGACATGTTAGACCAGATGAACTTAACAGATATATGCAGAACATTCCATCCAAAAGCAGCAGAGTACACATGCTTCTCAAGTGCATGTGGAACATTTTCCAGGAGAGATCATAGGTTAGGTTACAAAACAAGTCTTAATAAATTTAAGATGATTAAAATCATATCAAGTATCTTTTCCAACCACAATTGTATGAACTTAGAAATTAATTACACAAAGAAGACTGTTGCTATATTTTCTAAAGTTGATGCACATTTTTCATTCTGACATTTCTTTTTATAGTATTCCAAGTTCAATCCTATTTTTTTTTTATTTCCCTGCTGTCTGCTTGCTTCATTTCTGTTTATGTTTTGTTGGCATATGTTCTTAACTCTATTTTTAAAGTTGACAGTAAGTAATATTCTTTCATGTTTTAATATGTTTTCCTTTTGCCCTCACACTCAACTGACAGACTAGCTGGGGTAAGATTTCTAGGTTCAAAATAACTTTGTTCAGAATTTCAAAATTTTACTTCTTGGCCTCTAATATATATTGCTGGTGAGAAGTCTGACAACAATCAGATTCACATCCCTCTGTTTGTAAATTGTTTCATATTCCCTGGAAGCTTTGAATGTCTTCTTTATATTCTAAATTGTAAGCCTTCATTAAGTTAGGTCTAGAATGTATATAGCTTCATTCATTCCATTTGGTCATTAATCACCTCTTTTAAGAGTTCTTCATCTCTGACAACTTCCTGCAGTCTTTCTGTATTATTCCCTCCCACCCATTGTCTCTGTCCTCGTCTTAATGTAAATCCTATTAGATAAATATTAGACCACCGAGATTGCCCTCTATACCTCTCCCTTTTTCTCTTTGCCTTTATTCTTCTACCTTTTCAACAATTTACCAACTTTATCCTTTAACCCTTCTATTTGATTTTTATTTTACTGATCATACCTTTAATTTAGAATAAATACTTGTCCTCTGGTTGATTATTTTACATACCAGCCACTTTTAATTCTATGAAGGGGCTATTTTATGTAATACTTCAAATGTACAAATTAAAACTTTTTTAAGTTCTCTTTTTTCACTTGAAAAAGATTAAGCATTAGTTTTTTCTCTGTATTGATCCATGTCTTTTTCTTTCGTGCTTTTTATTTTACTCAAATATATGTGCATTCTTGATTTCCCACTTGTATTTATAAATCAAATATTATGCTTACAGGCATTAAACATTGGCTCCCCTAACTTTTTCATAGTTCTGCCATTCCAAGAGGCTTCTCTGTGAACTTAAAGACTGGCTTCTTTTAAATTCTCAGACATGAAAACCCTGAATAATTATGCAATGGGCATTAATCTTGATAGTCCTAACATTCAAAGGGTAATAATGCTGGAACTAGATTAGATGCCCTTACACAATGGGCTGTAAGTGGAAATGTAAACAAGCCAATCTCTGGATGTAGAGCTAGAAATAAAGATAGGCACATATAGGATGGAACCAATAAGATAATGTAAGTTACTGTCTTAGTGACAGTAGTAAAGTAACAACATTAGATTGGAAATCTCAATGCCTGTGCTCTAGGCCTACTTCTGCCACTAACAACTAGCTATAAACCTGTAAGAGAGCCATATACTCCTTGGATTGTAACATGATAATGCTTGAGGCCCTACCTATCCTAAAATTCTATTAGAGTAGGAATTTAAGTGTTCATAAATGGTCTTTCTGCTCCTAGGATGTATAACAAAATCAAACATTAAGACCATAAAAATGACATATCAACATATATAACATACCTATATACACATTTATTAAACAGGCACTGTATTTAGTGCTAACACCAATTTTTCTCCTCTCCAGGATACTCTGATTGGTCTGCACATAAACTTTTTTTATCCCACACAACCTACTGATGGTTTTTAATCACACAGAACTCAGAGGAATACTTGAATTACAGTGTATAATATATTTAATCAACAATATGAAACAAAAATAGGGTTTTCAACTGAAACATCCATTTTCATATAAGCTTTTGTTTTTTCTTCCTAACTAAATCTCACATTATCCAACTCAGCAAACTCACCTTGAACATCTTATTGGTTCAGCTATAGTTGTGATCTTAGAGATCTCTGCCAGCATTCATTGTTTTGCTACTTTTAGCCATGTTGTCACACAGGTCATCCTTCTTACTTTAGATCCAATCACTTCTCTTTTTCATAAAATTGCAAAATGTCTTTCACATTTTCATCAATCAAGAAAACAGATTTAATCTTTATAACTGACAAATATTACATACACAAATGGGAAAAGTTATCATTCTTCCTATTTTCCACACAATCTAGTTTTATATCCTATAAATAACCAAGATTATAGAGTATATATTTCCTGATTATTTAATAAGAACGCTTTTTAATTTAATAACTCTGATATATGGTTTACAAACCTTCTTTAAATACATTACCTCATTTGAGTCTTTGAATTTGTCTGGGACATAAAAAGGCAAATATAATTCTCACTTTACAGATTGAGAAGGTGAGGCAAGAAGGTGCAGAAGGACGGACTACAATTATATCCCAGGATTCCAGGAGCCAATTCTGATAATATTTGCTGCATACATCCACTACCAAATTTGGCATTCCATTTTTCATCTTTTTCTAACTTCAGCTCAACTTCAGTACCTATTTTCTACAAATCTTTTTATTCCAAACTTCTTTCATTCATTAAGTAAACATTAATCAGCTCCTACCATGTGTCAGACTGTGCTAGATACTAAAGCAGAGCTTGGACTAGTGAAGAAAAAGCATTAATCAAATAATGGCAAAAGAAAAATGAATACTGCAACTGTGACAAATGCTGTAAAGTAGAAGCACCCTGTGTCATCAGACCCTGTACTTAGGAGATTTGATATAGTCAGAAGGGTCAGGAACGTCCATCCTGAAAGAGTTTAACATTTGAGCTTTGGTTGAATAATGAGGCAGAATTTACTAGATAAGAAGAGAAAGAGAAAACAACACATGCAAAAACCGTTAGCAGTAGGAAGCAAGCATGGTAAGTGGAGAGTAAAGAAAGAAGCCCAATGTGATGGATTCAAGAGATGGAGGAGAACACAGTTTGAGATGAGACATAAGAAGAAATGGAGACCAGGCTCTGCAGGGTTTTAAAGCCAAGGTTTATGAGTTTTGTCTTTATCCAAAAAGCAATGGGATTGTATAATTTAATTTAATGAAATATACAAAGTAGGCAAATCCGTAGAGACAGAAGGTAGATTAGTAGTTGTCAGGGGCTGAGGGAAGAGGAGAATGGAGTGTGGCTGCCAATAGATACAAGTTTCCTTTTTGAGAAGAAAAAGATATTTTAAAATTAGATAGTGACGATAATTGCACAACTCTGTGAATATACTAAAACCTACCGAATTACATACTTTAAAAAGGGTGAATGTTATGGTATGTAAATTATATCATGATAAGGTTATTATTAAAAAAATAACAGTGGAAAAGTATTAAAGATTTTAAAAGGGAATTCTCTGATAAGATTAGAGTTTTAAAAGGATCACTCTGGCTTCAGTGTGAAAAAATAGATCTGCGAGTAGAGAAAGGAGGCTATTATAATAATACAAGTGAGAGAAATTTAGAAAGGAAAACCAATAGAGCTTAATTATAGATTTAGTATTGGAGACAAATAAAAAGAGATGTCAAAGCATAGTCCCTAGTTTTCTAGGTTGAACAAGGAAATGGATGTTGGTACCATTCACTGAAATTGTGGTACTGGAGGGTGATCAGATTTTGAGGGGGAGAGGATTGGATGTTGAGTTCAGTCTTTTATTATATTGAGTTTGAGTTAAGATATATCGGTCTGAAACTCAGAGTAGAGTTTTTAGTAAAGGGAAAAAGTATGAGGCTTCTGCATATAAATTAAAATAAAAGACTTGGATACAGAGAAACAACTTGGGAAGACAATACATAGGGTAAGAAGAGAAGAGGGCTACGACCAACCTTAGAGGTACTCCAAATTGTTGGTCATAGAGTACAAGTTTGCAGTGGAAAAAATAAAAATAAACAGAAGCCAGAGAAATAGGGAGAAAACCAAGAGAGTGTTCTGTCAAAGAGGACAAGGAGAGCATTCAATCACCTCTATGATAGCCCTCACAGTACTTGATTCTTTCCTAGCTTCTCTGCTAGATTATGAGTTTTTTGAAGGCAGACATATTTTCTTCTTGCATTTTACTTAGTATTGGGCTCATAGCAAGCAGTCAATGAATATGTGTGGTTTGCAATTAAATGTTTGAATTTGCTGTTTGGTGAAAAATGTGTTACACTGATAGCTCATCATTTTATGCCAGAAAAATTTTAGTGGAACAGACAGAAGTTCCCATTTTTCCTGACTAAACAAAGATATCTCTAACTCCATAGTATAACACAAGTAAATGGCATAAACAGAGCTCAGCCAACTCAGTGAGCAGAAACAAAATGCACGGAGGCTGAGGAAGACATAAATTTGTGAACCATGGCTGCAATTTGGCTCCAACCCACCCAGGATTTTGAAAGATGTGACCAGTCTCTACTGAGAGAATTGTTAATAAACAAGCTTACCTGTATAAAAAGTACATAAAAATCAGCAGTATATTCATAATTACATATATATATACACATACCAAGGTTAACTACTTAGTTACTTTATAAGCTATTTACATTGTTCTTTTAATTTGATTCCTTTGTTTCCTAATATCCAGGAGCTTGTGGAAAGCCTACTGACCATAACCTTGATGCCCAAGCAGGGATTTCTCCAGAACGGATGAATTCATCTTCTTCACAGCTGCCATGAGGAACTTTGGGCATGCCAGCTAATACTACTTGGAGAATAATACTGAATGTTAGGGAGATCTTCAGGGGATTGCTGTGGCAGAGATTACTGCTGTACATTTGCATAACACAATGAATATTTTGGGGGGACAGATGCTACTCTACAAAAGTTTGTCCTGATTTATACTTCTACTGATGTATATGGGAATTCTACACACCTATTTATAGCTGGACTGAAAATCTTATGCTACCCAAACTTTGTTGGGCAGCCCTTATCAGTTGGGACTTGGCAAGTTAAAAACAAAAATCTATGATCTCCATTTAGAAAATCCATCATGTTCTTTTCCCTCATTCTAACCTTGTCTCAAAGTTTCACAAATCACAACAAGGAGTTTGAAATCGCCCATAAGCCTAATCTTGTTATCTTCTCTTGCTCTTATTTCACACATTTCTTTGCTTTATCTCTTGTCCTAGAGGTCTGTAGTATACCTACTTCTAGTAGCTTTTTTTAAAACCTTTTAGAGAAGCACTAACTTATTCTCTTAATCTAATTATTCTTATATGAAAATTAGTCAATAATGCTCCCATTTATACCCCATCATTAACCTTTCCATTTGCAAGCACATTGCATAATAACATGTTCTAGACTTTTCTGCTATCCTGCAGCAGTAAGACTGCTTTTTTTTTAATATAAAATCTTTGTATCTCATAATTTTCTTCTGTCACCCATACTGTGAATGTTTTATTTCTAATACTACTCGCCTACAGGCACAGACACTCAATAATTTTCATTTCCTTTTCTTGTCTGACTTTGTCCAAATTTATCTGGATAATCATTACTTCTCCTATTTTTCCCAAAACAGAAATATAAAAGTAAATAAAGGTACAGCATTTTCAGTTTACTTTCCATTTATGTGGAAAGCCTAGAAGCTTAACCCACAAAAGCAAGCATTCTTAAGTTTTTGTTCAGATCAGTTCTCTTGGCTATCAGCACCATCACTGTAACTTGAAAACTAGTTTTGTGGCAGAACTGTGGTGATCAGTCTTTCCTTCACTTGCCAGAGGGCTGAGTGCTAGTCAGATGTGGGAACCATTAATTTTGGTCACGATGGGTCAGACAGAGCAGCTACTGGGCTGCTCCCCTCTACTGCCTCCGGTGGAGGAGTCAGCAGGAGAGGGGCTATGAATTAGTACTTCCGCAGCAGTAAAGGGCTCCACAAAAACAGGTCAATCAGCAAGCAGTCTGGGGAAGTTATGCATGTTATTTACTCCATAGAAATCCAAATAAGGAAATCTAAGACTCTGAGAAGTACTGCAATAAAGAATGTTATTCCCCTTGGTTTAACTTTGAATTTCCTACTCTTCTTATTTTGAGATCATTTTTTGCGTTGTGCACATGTGTAAAAACTATTAACGTTTAGTGAATCAAGCTTCAAGAGACAATCCTCTGGAAATCTTTAGATTAAGAACCAAGGCCAATTCTTATGCATCTAAGATTAATAGCCTTTAGACCAGGGGACAAATCTTTCCAGGACAAGATTTTCTCATGTTGCTTTTCTCCTCAGACTTCTACAAGAAATTTCATTTATTACATAAACCTACATTTTTCAAGGTGCTCCCACTATAAACTGCCTCCACTCTACCCAAAATTTGATATTCTAAAGTCAGCAGATTAGTGTTCAAATCCCAGCTCTGTTATTTACCAGCCATTGGGCAATTAATTTAATCCCTTTTAGCCTCAGTTTGCTCCTCTGTAGAAGTGAGAACAGGTCTTCCCTAATATTAGCACAGCCTAAGGCAAAAGGACAAATGAGGGCCAACACAGCATATGTCTAAATACCTAAAAGTTACCAGATAGACTATGCCCCCTACCTGCCTGTTTTCCACTCAGCCTCCCCCTCCTCCTCAAGTCTGCTCCTCTAGAATGTGTTCACCACCCAGAGGCTAGAGAGGCACTTTGCTCTCCCTGAGCCTGGCCCTGCCTCCCTGAAAGCCTGGGTGGGACTACAGATCTGCTGGGGCCAGAAAGGTAGAAACTTCCCAGGCCTCCTAGCGGATGATTGGAGTGCCAGAGGGATATCCTTCTGACTCAGGATTTACAGAAGACTATAAGCATCTACCAAAACTAGACCATCCAAGGAGAGGGGGTGACATAGGGAGGAAGAGAATGCAGCTATGTGGGGATCTTAGTCTGCCTAGACACCCACTTTGGTGTCTGGATAGCTGGATGTAAGCAAGAGCACCAATTCTTTCTCTAGTTTCCCAGGGCAGAAAATGTGACAACACACGCACACGCACACGCGCGCGCGCACACACACACACACACACACACACTCAGCCTAGCATCCTCTGGCCTGGGACAGCCATTTTGGCTAATGCATTTATTTCCCGTAATTCTTGTGTAGTCAAATTAATTTCAAACATAAAAGAGAAAAAAAATAAAAGAAAATCTTAGCTTGAAACGGAAAAACTTTCTTTGTGTTTCAGTATCTGTGATTTGCAGTGTTTGCTAAGGCTCAGAGCATTGACTGGGTACACCTCTTACTCATATCTAAGGGCAGGAATGATTGTGATAATTGTAACTATCTCGTAGAATTACGTGGGAATTAAATATGATAATGCATATGAACTATGATTTATACCATTATCAAAATCAGGAGTAACTCTTCTCTAAGTTTGGCTTCTAATTCTTGTTGGAAAAAAAGGCAATGAAGGGGGCTTCCCTGGTGGCGCAGGGGTTGAGAGTCCACCTGCCAATGCAGGGGACACAGGTTCATGCCCCGGTCCGGGAAGATCCCACATGCCGCGGAGCGGCTGGGCCCGTGAGCCATGGCCGCTGAGCCTGCGCGTCCAGAGCCTGTGCTCCACAATGGGAGAGGCCACAACAGGGAGAGGCCCGTGTACCGAAAAAAAAAAAAAAGCCAATGAAGCTGTATCTTTAGAAAATGAAAATGAACAAACCTGGAGGCCAGTCAGTGTTATTTCATTGTTCAACCATTTCAAGACATTTAGGGATTATAGCACTGTATTCGTCTCTGCGCTTTAAAGATGATCAATCTTCTCATAATACTGAAGAATAACTAGATACTCCAACTCTTTGAGAGTAAGCACTAGGCTTGCCTTCAATTGACTGTCTGCTTTATTAGAGTGGGGGAAACAAACTCCTTATAATCTCTCTTAGAAATGATAAGCAGAGATGACATTCAAGCAAACATGATGATCTCATATGGAATATTTTTAAGCAGCAGTTCCCTCCTTGATCTTTCACATTAATTAAACAAGTAGGTTGGTTCAATTTTTCGACAAAGAGTTTGCATGAAAATTTATAAATATTATACATCCCAGTTGTGACAATGATACAAAATTTACCTTTCTGAAAAACAAGCACACAGATGGGACTGACTTGAGGTACAACTTGCTAATCTCATACCAGAGAAGAAAAACTTATTAACTATATTGTGAGTACTGCAGGGCTTCAGGCCTCTGAAACGGAATTTGACCAAGGATATTCTGAGCAAATGGATAATACTTTATATGATATATATGCTATATGTTCACCTTACCTATAAGATTCTTACACACAGTCTTCAATCAGGCCAGCTATCCACCGAAGACCCCATGTCCACTGCCACCACTAAATAAACCCTCTAAATTTTTATCCATGCTTCATGATGTCCTCGCACCCAAACGTCTTTTAGGAAAACTTTGCCCTGATAGTCTCCTCTGGACTTCTTTCTCACACCTTTGGTCTCTAAATTTTTTAATGTCACATGTGTATATTTTGCCTTGCTATTGACATTTTAAATTACTTAAGAATAGAGAACAGGGGGGGTTCCATGGTGGCAAAGTGGTTGGGAATCCACCTGACAATGCAGGGAACATGGGTTTGAACCCTGGTCTGGAAAGATCCCACATGCCGCAGAGCAACTAAGCCTGTGTGCCACAACTACTGAGCCTGCGCTCTAGAGCCCGCAAGCCACAACTACTGAGCCCACATGACAAAACTACTGAGACCAACGCACCTAGAGTCTGCGCTCCGCAACAAGAGAAGCCACCGCAATGAGAAGCCCGTGCACCACAATGAAGAGTAGCCCCTGCTCGCCACAACTAGAGAAAGCCCGCGTGCAGCAACGAAGACCCAATGCAGACATAAATAAATAAATAAATAAATAAATAAATAAATAAATAAATAAATAAATATTCAACTCAAGGGCTACTTTAAAAAAAAAAAAGAATAGAGAACAGAAATCAAATGACTTTGTACCCTCCCAGAGTGCCTAGCATAGTGCTAATGGCTTCACTCCAACACAAAAGAACTAGTTAGTACACAGCAGACCTCAAAGGTCTGCATAATTAATTGGTGCCTAACCTTTTTTTTTTAATTTCCAGAAGTAAGGTTAGACAACGTAGCAGGCTATTGGAGCTCTGCTTTGTCCAACATGCTGTCAGACACCTGACAAATAACAGAGATATGAACTAGGTACCATGAACCCTCAAATAATTAAGGGGTTTAGTGTGTATGCGTTCCTATAATGAATAATTAACAGAAGCAATTTGAGAGACTCACCACACTAATGCAGTAGGAGATGCAGTTGGATTTGATTTCCCTTTATGTTTCCTTTAAAGCATTCACACACCAGCCACCATCTTTTATACCACGTTTATAGGTATGTCATGTCTGGAGCCTCTGAGGTAGAAATTATGACAGTTGTTCTAGAAGCAGTGATAGAAAGATAATTAAAAAGTAATTAACAAGAATAATTAATTAGCATGGGGCCAAAGGAGGAGAGCTTTTATTTTATCAGCTAGATTGATATGATTAAATGTATACAGAACACAGCTAGAAAAGTAACTTTACATGGCAATATGGAAGAAACAACAATTTTTCATTTTTATTTTATTTTCCTGCTATTCCTTCCCCACCGAAAGTCAGCAAGAAGTAGTTGCTGTGATCCTCACTGCCTTTAGAAAAATTCCATTCAGCATTTCTCACAACATATCTCCATTTGACTGAACAGCTCAAATGAAAACACAGAAATGGAACATCAGGATCTGTGAACATAATGCTTCTGGGGGTTGTGTATTAGGTGATTACTTTGGCACTAGCTAAGCAGAAAAGAAGGAAGAAGGCAAAGGCAGTAAGCAGCAATAGAATTTTTACTTGTTTTTGTTTATCATGTTTTACTTTTCTGAGACCAAGACTAAACTATGACAGTAAAAGAACAGAGGCATTAACACTCACTTTTAGCCAGTAAGGTGTTCCCAGCACTGATTGTCTTATAATTGGACAAGACAGCGTACAATTTTATCCAGTAATTTCCTGTTACAGGGAAGAAGCTGTATCTGCTCACGAATGGTCCCCTGCTGAGAGAAAAGCCCTGAGTTAAACAAGCCAGTCAGCCAGGAGAACACGCTATGCAGTCAGACAGACCAAGCTGAAACACTAGCTTCTGTCACACACTAGTACAGTTGAGTGGCCTTAGGCAGAGTACTTTCTCTCCCTGAATTTAAACTGTCTTTAAAATGGTGATGACAATACCTACCTGGCCTAGAGTCTGCATTATCATATATTTGAATGTTACTCTTTCGTCACAATACTTGTTTTTATTATCAAGTTCCTTAACCTCTCAGAACCTGCTCTCCCACCTGCAAAATGTAGGTAATAATAATCTCATAGGTTTAGGATGAAAATTAAATAAGGTCTCTAAGAAAATTACCTCCCCAAGCTATATCATTTATCAAAACCCACTGAGTAAAAAACTATAGAATGTTAGAAGGTAACTTCTTTTTTTTTTAAGAGTTTTCCCATTGGTACCAGTAGATTTTAATTTTGTAGATTTAATTTCAGTAGATTCAAATTTTGTAGCATTTTGATAAATGCTCCCTATCCTTAATAACACCTTTCTATTGATATTTTATTTTATTTTTTTGTCCGCACCACCCAGCATGGGGGATCTTAGTTCCCCAACCAGGGATTGAACCCGTGCCTCCTCCACTGGGAGCGCAAGTCTTAACCACTGGACCACCAGGAAAGTCCCAGCAGGTAACAATTCTTGACTTACATTTATTGAGAGGAAAAATAAAAAAGAAAGGTACGATATAGCTATAGACATAGGCAGCAGAACAATGGCTTTTGTGTATTCCAAAGATCTGAATATAGTAGCGCTTGGTAATTTTTATTTGTTTACTTGCTTTTTGTTTTGTTCATTTGCTTATTTTTAACATATGCAGGAAACCAAGCTGTGTCCTAAGCACTAGATATTTAAGGCACAAAAGTATAATTAACACATCATCACACAATTCTGTTTCCCCCAGAACTTGATAGCACTGGGGAATGAGGAAACAGAGTAAAAGAAGTAGGCAAAGCCTTTAACAGTGATTGTAATGGTAGGCAGGAAATAAGTTGTAATGATATGGATTCTTCAGATGACTTTCTCAGACGCAATTTACCTAGAGGACATTTGAGATGGAAAGTGGAGAAAGAACAGGGAGCCAATCATATTAGAGGGTGTGAGAATGGCTGACCTGTCTCAAGTTACACCACAGAGAGTTTCTGGTAATTTGTGTTAATCATCTCAGGAACCTCACTCCCAAGGAGCCGTGGTTCCCCTGGGTGTGTGTGGGGGGGGTGGTCACTGGATTTTAACAGAACCCACTCTTGGCTTGCAGAGCCTTAGAACACTTTACTAGACTCATGATATCTGTTAGCATGATTCATCAATTCATTTAACAAGTATTTTTGAGCAGGACCCTGTGCCACTCATTGTCCTCCTGGACTTGTAGTCTGGAGGGAGAAGAGGCGGGAAGGGGCTCCCTCAAGTCTAGCTCAGATAAATAAACATTAAGAAAGTTTTATATAGATTAAAACCCCCATCACCACAGCCACCAAATCTAATAATACACAGTAGAGAGATTATGAGAGAGGAAGAGATTAAAAGTGCATATGAGTCTTTTGCCTCCAAGTAGGAGATGTGTGCCCTTAGTGGTGTCATATAGTTATCTTACTTCTCCTTGTGAGTGTTTGACACCTTGTTATACTGCATGACCCATTAGCTCTGAAAAAGCCCCAGGTATAACTGGTTGCTCCCAACGTGTTAGAACCAAGAATAATTCTCAAATTCTTCCACGTCCCAAAATACTAAGACTAAACATTACAGCTCAGGTGATTGCAACTTTAATGACTGTGCCTGGAACACATCACTCAAATATTCATTGACTAAGTAAATGAACAACAAAAGGTTCTGAGGTAGAAGAGAAAGGAGGAAGTTTTTGGACGATAAGGAAATATTTTCAGAAGAAAAAAAGAAGGAACACAGTGTTAGGCAGGCTGGCTGCCTCCATAAACTATGGTGTTCCTCATAGTTCATTCCAATTCTGCCTGAGACGCTCCCTTCCAAAACATCCACAACTGTTAGACAAAAGAGAGCTAACAGTTGGAGGACATTAAAGCTGAATACCAATAGATTGTATTAACATGCAAAGCAATTAGGAACCACTGAAGAGTATTAACATGATGGGCTGATGCTTTGTGTACCAATCATAATTCTGAATCTGTGAAGGTTAACTCCATCTGCAGCCACCCTTAGGAACTGTGATTCAGGGCTTCAAAAATGATACTTGTTGGAGGAGCTTCAAGATGGTGGAAGAGTAAGACATGGAGATCACCTTCCTCCCTACATATACATCAGAAATACATCTACATGGGGAACAACTCGTACAGAACACCTATGAATGCCGGCAGAAGAACTCAGACTTCCCAAAAGGCAAGAAACTCCCCACATACCTGGGTAGGGCAAAAGAAAAAAGAAAAAACAGAGAGAAAAGAATAGGGACGAGACCTGCACCTCTGTGAGGGAGCTGTGAAGGAGGAAAAGTTTCCACACACTAGGAAGCCCCTTCACTAGTGGAGACAGGGGGTGGCAGGGGGGAGCTTTGGAGCCACAGAGGAGAGTGCAGCAACAGGGGTGTGGAGGGCAAAGCACAGAGATTCCTGCACAGAGGATCAGTGCCAACCAGCACTCACCAGCCCAAGAGGATTGTCTGCTCACCCGCCAGGGTCGGTGGGGGCTGGGAGCTGAGGCTCAGACTTCGGAGGTCAGATCCCAGGGAGAGGACTGGGGTTGGCTGTGTGAACACAGCCTGAAGGGGACTAGTGCACCACAGCTAGCCGGGAGGGAGTGCAGGAAAAAGTCTGGAGCTGCTGAAGAGGGAAGAGACCATTGTTTCGGGGTGCGTGAGGGGAGGGGATTCAGAGCACCGCCTAAACGAGCTCCAGAGATAGGCGCGAGTCGCGACTATCAGCATGGACCCCAGAGACGGACATGAGACGCTAAGGCTGCTGCTGCTGCCACCAAGAAGCCTGTGTGCAAGCACAGGTCACTATCCACACCCCCCTTCCGGGGAGGCCGTGAAGCCCACCACTGCCAGTATCCCATGATCCAGGGGCAGCTACCCCGGGAGAACACATGGCATGCCTCAAGCTGGTGCAACGTCACACAGGCCTCGGCGGCCACAGGCTCACCCCACATCCGCACCCCTCCCTCTCCCCAGCCTGAGTGAGCCAGAGCCCCCGAATCAGCTGCTCCTTTAACCCCGTCCTGTCTGAGCGAAGAACAGACGCCCTCAGGTGACCTACACACAGAGGCAGGGCCAAATCCAAAGCTGAACACCAGGAGCTGTGCGAACAAAGAAGAGAAAGGGAAATCTCTCCCAGCAGCCTCAGGAGCAGCGGATTAAATCTCCACAATCAGCTTGATGTACCCTGCATCTGTGGAATACCTGAATAGAAAACAAATCATGCCAAAATTGAGGCGGTGGACTTTGGGAGCAACTGTAGACTTGGGGTTTGCTGTATGCAACCGACTGGTTTCTGCTTTTATGTTTAACTTAGTTTAGTATTTAGAGTTTATTATCATTGGTAGATTTGTTTATTGATTTGGTTGCTCTCTTACTTTTTTTTTAATATACAGATTTTTTTTTCCTTTTTCTCTTTTTGTGAGTGTGTATGTGTATGCTTCTACGTGTGATTTTGTCTGTATAACTTTGCTTTTACCATTTCTTCTATGGTTCTATCTGTCCGCTTTTTTGTTTTTTTTGGGTTTTGTTTTGTTTTGTTTTTTTTCAGTATAGTTTTTAGTGCTTGTTATCATTGGTGAATTTGTTTTTTGGTTTGGTTGCTCTCTTCTTTATTTCTTTCTTTTTATTTTATTTTTAATAATTATTTTTTATTTTAATAACTTTATTTTATTTTATTTTTTCTTTCTTTCTTTCCTCCCTTTTATTCTTAGCCCTGTGAATGACAGGGTCTTTGTGCTCCGGCGGGGCGTCAGGCCTGTGCCTCTGAGGTGGGACAGCGAAGTTCAGGACATTGGTCCACCAAGGACCTCCCAGCTCCACGTAATAACAAACAGCGAAAATCTCCCAGAGATCTCCATCTCAACGCCAAGACCCAGCTCCACTCAACAACCAGCGAGCTACAGTGCTGGACACCCTATGTCAAACAACTAGCAAGACAGGAACACAACCCCACCCATTAGCAGAGAGGCTGCCTAAAATCATAATAAGTCCACAAACACCCCAGAACACACCACCAGACATGGACTTGCCCACCAGAAAACAAGATCCAGCCTCATCCACCAGAATACAGGCACTAGTCCCCTCCACCAGGAAGCCTATACCAACCACTGAACCAACCTTAGCCACTGGGGGCAGACACCAAAAACAATGGGAACTATGAACCTGCAGGCTGTGAAAAGGAGATCCCAAACACAGTAAGTTAAGCAAAATGAGAAGACAGAGAAACACATAGCAGATGAAGGAGCAAGGTAAAAACCCATCAGACCAAACAAATGAAGAGGAAATAGGCAGTCTACCTGAAAAAGAATTCAGAATAATGATAGTAAAGATGATCCAAAATTTTGGAAACAGAATGGAGAAAATAAAAGAAACGTTTAACAAGGACCTAGAAGAACTAAAGAGCAAACAAACAATGATGAACAACACAATAAATGAAATTTAAAATTCGCTAGAAGGAATCAATAGCAGAATAACTGAGGCAGAAGAACAGATAAGTGACCTGGAAGATAAAATAGTGTAAATAACTACCACAGAGCAGAAAAAAGAATGAAAAGAATTGAGGACAGTCTCAGAGACCTCTGGGACAACATTAAACGCACCAACATTTGAATTATAGGGGTCCCAGAAGAAGAAGAGAAAAAGAAAGGGACTGATAAAATAGTTGCAGACATTATAGCTGAAAACTTCCCTAATATGGGAAAGGAAAGAGTCAGTCAAGTCCAGGAAGCGCAGAGAGTCCCATACAGGATGAATCCAAAGAGAAACATGCCAAGACATATTAATCAAACTATCAAAAATTAAACACAAATAAAAAATATTAAAAGCAGCAAGGGAAAAACAACAAATAACATAAAAGGGAATCCCCATAAGGTTAACAGCTGATCTTTCAGCAGAAACTCTGAAAGCCAGAAGGGAGTGGCAGGACATATGTAAATTGATGAAAGGGAATAACCTACAACCCAGACTACTCTACCCAGCAAGGATCTCATTCAGATTCAACGGAGAAATTAAAACCTTTACAGACAAGCAAAAGCTAAGAGAATTCAGCACCACCAAACCAGCATTACAATAAATGCTAAAGGAACTTCTCTAGGCAGGAAACACAAGAGAAGGAAAAGACCTACAATAACAAACCCAAAACAATTAAGAAAATGGTAATAGGAACATACATATCGATAATTACTTTAAATGTAAACGGATTAAATCCTCCAACCAAAAGACACAGACTGGCTGAATGTATACAAAAACAAGACCTGTATATATGCTGTCTACAAAAGACCCACTTCAGACCTAGGGACACATACAGACTGAAAGTGAGGGGATGGAAAAAGATATTCCATGCAAATGGAAATCAAAAGAAAGCTGGAGTAGCAATTCTCATATCAGACAAAATCAATTTTAAATTAAATACTATTACAAGAGACAAAGAAGGACACTACATAATGATCAAGGGATCAATCCAAGAAGAAGATATAACAATTGTAAATATCTATGCACCCAACACAGGAGCACCTCAATACATAAGGCAAATATTAACAGCCATAAAACAGGAAATCGACAGTAACACAATCATAATGGTGATCTTTAACACCCCGCTTTCACCAATGGACACATCATCCAAAATGAAAATAAATAAGGAAACACAAGCTTTAAGTGATACATTAAACAAAATGGACTTAATTGACATGTATAGGACAGTCCATCCAAAAACAACAGAATACACTTTCTTCTCAAGTGCTCACATAACATTCTCCAGGATAGAGCGTATCTTCGGTCACAAATCAAGCCTTGGTAAATTTAAGAAAATTAAAATCGTATCAACTATCTTTTTTGACCACAAATCATATCAAGTATCTTCTCTGATTTCTTCTTTTAGAGAAAGAAGAATTTAAAAACCCCAAAGTTGGGGCTTCCCTGGTGGCACACTGGTTGGGAGTCGCCTACCAATGCGGGCGGTGTGGGTTCGTGCCCCAGTCCGGGAGGATCCCACATGCCATGGAGCGGCTGGGCCCGTGGGCCATGGCCACTGGGCCTGCGCGTCCGGAGCCTGTGCTCCGCGATGGGAGAGGCCACGGCGGTGAGAGGCCCGTGTACCACAAAAAAACAAAAAACAAAAAAACCCAAAGTTAGCAGAAGGAAAGAAATCATAAAGATCAGAGCAGAAATAAATGAAAAAGAAATGAAGGAAACAATAACAAAGATCAAAAAAACTAAAAGCTGGTTATTTGAGAAGATAAATAAAATTGATAAACTGTTAGCCAGACTCATCAAGAAAAAAAGGGAGAAGACTCAAATCAATAGAATTAGAAATGAAAAAGGAGAAGTAACTGACACTGCAGAAATACAAAAGATCATGAGAGATTACTACAAGCAACTCTATGCCAATAAAATGGACAACCTGGAAGAAATGGACAAATTCTTAGAAAAGCACAACCTTCTGTGACTGAACCAGGAAGAAATAGAAAATATAAACAGACCAATCTCAAGCACTGAAATTGAAACTTTGATTAAAAATCTTCCAACAAACAAAAGCCCAGGACCAGATGGCTTCACAGGTGAATTCTATCAAACATTTAGAGAAGAGCGAATGCCCATCCTTCTCACACTCTTCCAAAATATAGCAGAGGGAGGAACACTCCCAAACTCATTCTACGAGGCCACCATCACCCTGATACTAAAACCAGACAAAGATGTCACACACAAAGAAAGAAAACTACAAGCCAATATCACTGATGAACATAGATGCAAGAATCCTCAACAAAATACTAGCAAACAGAATCCAACAGCACATTAAAAGGATCATATACCATGATCAAGTGGGGTTTATCCCAGGAATACAAGGATTCTTCAATATTCGCAAATCAATCAATGTGATACACCATGTTAACAAATTGAAGAATAAAAACCTTATGATCATCTCAATAGATGCAGAAAAAGCTTTCAATAAAATTCAACACCCATTTATGATAAAAACCCTATAGAAAGCAGACATAGAGGGAACCTACCTCAACATAATTAAGGCCATATATGACAAACCCACAGCCAACATCATCCTCAATGGTGAAAAACTGAAACCATTTCCACTAAGATCAGGAACAAGGCAAGGTTGCCCACTCTCACCACTATTATTCAACATTGTTTTGGAAGTTTTAGTCACAGCAATCAGAGAAGAAAAAGAAATAAAAGGAATCCAAATAGGAAAAGAAGAAGTAAAGCTGTCACTGTTTGCAGATGACATGACACTATACATAGAGAATCCTAAAGATGCTACCAGAAAACTACTAGAGCTAATCAGTGAATTTGGTAAAGTAGCAGGATACAAAATTAATCCACAGAAATCTCTTGCATTCCTATACACCTAAGATGAAAAATCTGAAAGAGAAATTAAGGAAACACTCCCACTTACCATTGCAACAAAAAGAATAAAATACCTAGGAATAAACCTACCTAAGGAGACAAAAGACCTGTATGCAGAAAACTGTAAGACACTGATGAAAGAAGTTAAAGATGATACAAAGAGATGGAGAGATATACCATGTTCTTGGATTGGAAGAATCAACATTGTGAAAATGACTATACTATCCAAAGCAATCTACAGATTCAATGCAATCCCTATCAAACTAACACTGGCATTTTTCACAGAACTAGAACCAAAAATTTCACAATTTGTATGGAAACACAAAAGACCTTGAATAGCAAAAGCAATCTTGAGAACGAAAAATGGAGCTGGAGGAATCAGGCTCCCTGACTTCAGTCTATACTACAAAGCTACAGTAATCAAGACAGTATGGGGGCCTCCCTGGTGGCGCAGTGGTTGAGAGTCCGCCTGCCAATGCAGGGGATACGGGTTCGTGCCCTGGTCCGGGACGATCCCACATGCCGCAGAGCGGCTGGGCCCGTGAGCCATGGCCGCTGAGCCTGCGTGTCCAGAGCCTGTGCTCCACAACAGGAGAGGCCACAACAGTGAGAGGCCCGCGTACCGCAAAAAAAAAAAAAAAGACAGTATGGTACTTGCACAAAAACAGAAATATAGGTTAATGGAACAGGATAGAAAGCCCAGAGATAAACCGACACACATATGGTCACCTTATTTTTGATAAGGGAGGCAGGAGTGTACAGCTACATGTGGAAGAATGGAATTAGAGCACTCCCTGGCTCCATACACATAAATGAACTCGGGATGGATTAGGGGCCTAGATGTAGGGCCAGATACTCTGGAACTGTTGGAGGAAAACTTAGGCAGAACACTCTATGACATAAATCACAGCAAGATCCTTTTTGGCCCACCTCCTGGAGAAATGGAAATAGGGACAAGGATGGGCAAGTGGGACCTGATGAAACTTGGAAGCTTTTGCACGGCAAGGGAAACCATAGACGGGGCGGGAGGACAACCCTCAGAATGGGAGAGAATATTTGCCGGTGAAGCAACTGACAAAGGATTAATCTCCAGAGTTTACAGGCAGCTCATGCAGCTCAATGTCAAGAAAGCAGACGACCCGGTCCAGGGATAGGCAGAGGACCTAAACAGACATTTCTCCAGGGAGGATATGCAGATTGCCAACAAACACATGAAAGAGTGCTCAACATCATTAGTTATTGGAGAAATGCAAATCAAAGCTGCGATGAGGTGTCATCCCACACCGGTCAGGGTGGCCATCATCAAAAAGTCTACAGACAGTGGATGCTGGAGAGGGTGTGGAGGGCGGGGGGCCCTCTTGCACTGTTGGTAGGAATGTAAATTGATGCAGCCACTATGGAGAACAGTATGGAGGTTCCTTAAGGGACTGGAAATGGAACTGCCATACGACCCAGTGGTCCCGCTACTGGGCATATGCCCTGAGAAGACCATAGTTCAAAGGGAGTCATGTACCACAATGTTCATTGCAGCTCTGTTTGCAGTGGCAAGGACATGGAAGCAACCTGGTTGTCCATTGACAGATGGAGGGATGGAGAAGATGTGGCACATACATACAATGGAATATTACTCAGCCATAAAAAGAAGCGAAATTGAGTTATTTGTAGTGAGGTGGATGGAACTGGAGTCTGTCATACAGAGTGAAGTAAGTAGGAAAGAGAGGGACCAATATCGTATGCTAACACATGTATATGGAATAAAAAAAAAATGTTCATGAAGAACCTAGGGGAAGGGCAGGAATAGACATGTAGACCTACTAGAGAATGGACTTGAGGACACGGGGAGGGGGAAGGGTAAGCTGGGACAAAGTGAGAGATTGCCATGGACATATATACACTACCAAATGTAAAACCGATGGCTAGTGGGAAGCAGCCGCATAGCACAGGGAGATCAGCTCAGTGCTTTGTGCTCCCCTAGAGGGGTGGGATAGGGAGAGTGGGAGGGAGGGAGATGCAAGAGGGAAGAGATATGGGGATATATGTATATGTATAGCTGATTCACTTTGTTGTAAGGCAGAAACTGGCACACCATTGTAAAGCAATTATACTCCAAGATAAAGATGTTAAAAAAAAAAAAGATACTTGTCAATACCCTTTACCTGTGGCCTCTTCACATGATGAAATTCCAGGCCT
Organism: Hyperoodon ampullatus; assembly: GCF_949752795.1. Taxonomy (NCBI): domain Eukaryota; kingdom Metazoa; phylum Chordata; class Mammalia; order Artiodactyla; family Ziphiidae; genus Hyperoodon; species Hyperoodon ampullatus. Next base: position 48,818,601 of record NC_136925.1, on the reverse strand, counting down.
GTACCAACCAAATGGCCGCCTCCCACTTTCCTTAGTCTGAGTGTCATCAGCAGAAGAGTTTTCTATTGAAGTCACTAGAAATTGACGACATACCATCTCAGGTGATCTTTAACACTGCCAAATAATCCTTCTGTTTCTGTCTTTCCACATTTATCTCTAGCTCCCATTTTCCTCAGCTGTTACTCCAAAATCTGATTTAAGCACCGTCTGCCATTACTTCCCTCATCATTCTCAGATGACCATATTGCTTCCTAGTTCACAAGTAAAGCCCATGAGAATTCCTTCAATTTCCTTTGCCCATCTTGATATCACAGACATTCCCACTATTCTCCCTTCCTTTCTTCCTGCCTAGTATTGAGGTGCTCCTTGTTCTACATATACTAATCCTTTAACTGGCATCCTATCCCCCTGGTAAGTCATTCCATCAATTATCCCATCTCTCTCCTGTAATTCAGCCTTTTCATGTTTAGTAGTTTACATAAGTATGTTCAAATCTCTCCTACTTAAAGTAACAAGGGCTCAGCCCTGTAATTCCTTAATTATCTTAATACATATTATAAAAATTGTTTTCCAGATATATTATGCAATTTTAAGAATGGATTTTCTTTACTATGAAACTGACAATACTCTTTGACTTAAAATTAGTGGCTCCTACTGAATAAAACATAAGTTCTCTAACATAGCACACCAGGTTCCTCATTGCCTCTCCCTACTCAGCTTCCCTCCTCATCTCCTACCCATCTTCCTTAGGAACCCTGTGAAATACTGAACTACTTCACCCAACATTCTCTATCACCACTCTATGTTTACAATGTGTTTTGCTCTTACTGGGATATAACCCAGGTTATAAAACAGTGGTCTTGGGCAATTCTCAGACGGAAACATTGGGTAAGGCAGCAATTTGACTTGTTCGTTGTAGCTGTAGGCAATGGGAATTTCTAAGGTTTTGTAAACAGAGAAGTGGTGATACTGGGTTTCAATATGGATCACTCTATATGAGAAAAGATTTAAAGAGGACAGTGATGCAGAAGGGCAAAACCAGTTAGAAGGGGCTTCCCTGGTGGCGCAGTGGTTGAGAGTCCGCCTGCCGATGCAGGGGACACGGGTTCGTGCCCCGGTCTGGGAGGATCCCACATGCCGCGGAGCGGCTGGGCCCATGAGCCATGGCCACTGAGCCTGTGCTCCGGAGCCTGTGCTCCGCAAGGGGAGAGGCCACAACAGTGAGAGGCCCGCCTACCGCAAAAAAAAAAAAAAAAAAAAAACCAGTTAGAAGTTTGCTGAGGTTGTCCAAGTGACAGCTAATGGGGGCCTGAAATAGAGTCATAGCATTTAACATGTAGCCTCAAAGAGGCCCAAGGAGCAATACCACAGAGGTCTGAGTTAAAAAAGGAGACTATATCATCACAGAAACCTAGAGTGTAGAGTCCAGCATGAGGACCACTGACCCCAGAATCAACTGTCATAGAAAAGGACCCAAAATGTGGCCATTTGATTCAGTAATTAAGGAAACTTTTTTAGCCTAAACAGCAGCAACTGCAATAGAGTAGGAGCAGAAACAAGAATACAGAATTGAGGAGTGAATGGGAAACAGGGAGTGTCTGGCTAGTCCTGTGAGTGGCTAGTATTTTCCAGGAAGTATGAATAGAAGGGAACTGAAATCGACTAGAAAGGTCTAGAAGCTCTATAGAGTCAAAGCGCTAGTGAGGTAGAAAGAGATTTGCATGTTCTTGGCTGAAAGAGAGCTTGGAAATTTTTTTCTTAAAAGATCAGATAGCAAATATTTTCAGCTCAGAGGTCACAAGGTCTCTGTTGCAACTATGCAACTCTGTTATGGGAGCACAAAGCAGCCAGAAACAGTACATAAGCTAATGGATATAGCTGTGTTTCTATAAAACTTTATTTACCAAAAAGAGTGGAAGCAGGCCTTCTGGCCATAGTTTGCTGGTCCCTAAGTGACCTCAGGCAGACAGAAGGGGTGGGATCCATAGCAAATCTTGGCCTTAAACAAGAAGAAAAAGGACAGGAATTCCATGGCTGTCCAGTGGTTTGGACTCTGTGCTCCCACTGCCAAGGGCCTGGGTCCAATCCCCAGTCAGGGAACTAAGATCCTACAAGCAACGCGGCACTGCCAAAAGAAAAAAAAAAAAAAGAAGAAGAAGAAAAAGGCGTAGTGATATACACCTGTCAGTAGAGGCTAGATTAGCATTAACTAAAACCTTGAACACTTAGTTAAAATAAAAATTCAATTTTTAAAATTATATAGAATATCTCTTAAAAGTGAACCCAGGTGTTTCTAAAATGGCTCTTTGTAAGACCCTAACAAAAGAAATATTTAGTTGTATTGAAGTAATTTGGATATTTGACATTCTCAACCATGATTCATCTAGTATCATCTCTCAGAAATTGTGAAATAGCATTAATGATAGAAGCAAGGACCTCCCCCTTACATCCTGAACTTGGTGCAACAAAAATTCATAACCGCCTGCTCTGAAAGGAAGGTCTGATTTAAAAAGAAGGATGGCATTATTCTCTTTCAACCCCTGATCTACAGATATCTTATTTGTAAAGTTGATTGTTGAATCCTGGCTTATTTCCATAACTAAAGCAATGTGATTAAGTTCCTATAGGCTTTAGATAATCACCAAAGCTTTTTGATTCTTATAATCAGGTCAGAGCTTCAATCAGTGAAGCTCTCTTAACACTATTAACTGTTTTAAGAATCTGGACAGGATAGCACCTAAAAACTGCTGTCGTGCTGAGCAAAAGCTTTTTAATATAGTTTCCTTGGTAGAGCGTATACAATATGACAACGAAGGGCTAGCATACCGTGGATGTTCACATCCTAAAGCATCATGGGCAGGGGCATATTTGTAGGGCCAAGTGGCGGTGATTCTATATGTTATTGATTTTCTAATAATTGCAATGGTCTTTCACTGAGACAGATACACTAATCACCCTTGTCATAATTAAGCTGGCTGGGCTTCAGTAGCTTTTCCGACCCAGCCAAAATTTGCCAGGTGAGTTATTTTGCCAAATTAAATCATGTGAATAGTATTATTAATTCCTCCTAAAAACGTGTCTAGCAAGGCAACTTTCTCCTCTGTAAAAACATGAAAACTGTCTGGCTAATACTGCTCTTTGCCATCCATATACCATCAGTAAGAATGTCTTATTTTAGGCAGAGGAGCAGGCTATTTGGTGTCAAAAATCAGTGATGCTGGAGTTAAAGAAAAGATGTTCTAGTGCCTGTCAGGGGAGACACTGAAGACTTTAACTCCTCTCTAAGACTGTTCTGCTGAATTGCTCTGGGGAAAAGCTTCAGGCAGCCCTTCTGCTGTGGATGGAAGAAAAATAGAAATGGAAGGAAACGTATTAGGAAGCGAAGTGGTGGGCCTGTGGGGAAGAACAGCAATCAACAAATAAACCTCTTGATAGAGTTTTGGATTGATAGATAGCACTTCATCCTGAAGCATTTCTCAAAATCCCACACATGCATTTTCACAAAAGAAATGTAAACCCTTCAGGAATAGAAGAAAATCAGAAGAAAAAAAAAAAAAAAGCAAAGAGCCTAATGGTGAAAAAGGAAAGGGAATATTTTGGACCAATTTCATTTGGCCAAAACACATTACAGAAAAGACCATGAGCTCTTAAATCCCCACAAGGTCCAGGTAAAGCCTCATTTTCTATGGTCTCATCCTTCTGGTATTCCATTTGGTTGGCTGAAAGGTTGAGTCACAGCCCTACTGGGAATAGACTCTGTCCCAGAAAACCAGGCATTAACAAATGTTATGGCCAGTCCACTAAATCACACCCTAAGAAAACCTTGACTTACTCTAAAGCTGTATTTCCTCATTTCTCAGAATCTGAAACATCATTTTGATGGTGCGTTATCTCCCTAAAATCCTCTGCAGAAGCAGGAAGTCCTAAAGCCCTTGGAGCATTTTAAAAGTTCAAATTCCACTGGGATAAGATACCAAAATCACAGCTCAGAACTAAAATCTCCACTGCAACCAAAATAACTTGTTCACGCCCACCTAAAAAACTTTATATGGCATCTCTGGATGCCACTCCATAATTTTTGTATAACTAATAGCTTGCATTTTTAAGCCATTTATATTCTACCTGTGTGCTTTTACACATTATCACAGGTATACACTTTATCTCTCTCAAGAGTTGCTATACTTATGTGTGATCTATATTTTGCAGGCTATTCAAGCACATAAACACAAAACAAAAATGTTTCTAATCCTCTCCTACTTGTTCTTTGAGAACTCAAGCATCATACAAATTCCTGGGAAAATGTCTAGGAATCAACATAGGATTTTTTCTGATGTAAACAAAGAATTAGTTAATTCTCTTGGCCACCACCATCTTCCTGTCCTCCTGCTTTAGGTCTTTATTGTTTATGTGTTGTATAGCCAACATCAAAAGTGGTAGCTACATGGCTTCAGCTTTTCAAAGGCATGACCACCATCACTGTGGAACATGACCACCACAGCTGCAGATGTCAGTCATAGGCATTGCTCTTTCGGTTGCTCTTCTCAGCATCAGAAATGATGCTGAAGTCCATGCCATGTATGATGACTAATATTAGAGCCCCATCCACGAACTCCATTGCTATAACGCTATACTAATCACTACTGCCCCCAGTGCTACAGATGCCCATGTGAACTGCCATAAAGGCAGCAAGCATTGCAGCCATTACTGCTGCCAATGCTGGGATTACAACAACCACTCTTCTGAGGTCCAGTGTTGATTTTATCATGGCTCTGATGATGGCTCCTATGAGTCTTTTACTGTATCCATCTTATGGTAGAACCAAGACAAGTCTCCTCAGTGGTGGACTGACAGATGGCTGAAACACCAACCTAGTTGCTCCAGTAAAAATTCTAGGACACATCCTTGAGAACGCTTTCCCTTAACCCACATCCAGAACATCACTAAGGTAACTACTTTCAAAACATATCCGGAATCCAACTACTTCTTTCCATATGTATCCCTACGACTCTTATTCAAGTCATAATCATATTTAGCCTAAACTTTGAAACGATCTCTGAATTGGTCTTCCTTCTTCAATTCTTGCCCTCCTACAACCTATTCTTCATATGTCAGCTAGAGAGATAATTTTATAAATATAACTCAAACAATGTCACTCCCTTGCTTGGAGCCCTCCAATCTTTCCCTACCTTACTCTAGCTTAGGAAGCTCCATGTGATGTGCCCCAGCTAACCCCTCCAACTTCACACCACTCTCGACTTCAAGAATTTATCTTCTGCCACTTTGGCCTTCTCTCTGTTCCCCAAGTACACCAGCTCATTCCATCCTGAAAGTCTTTGCACTAGCTATTTCTTTTGCTTGAAATGCAAAAATGCCACACAGTATTTGTGTGGCTCCTTTCCCTCAGAGAACTGTTTCTAATCCAAAGAAGCTTCCAAGTCATTGTATTTCAGTTCAGTGAAAAGCACTTACTCTGTTTTCCTTGTTTATCTGATTATTTGATTGATGTTTACATAAATTGATGCCACAGAAATATACTGATATGAAATAAAATCTTCAACTACAAAGTCTATAGGATTACATAAACAATCTGCTTCAGAGAAGAATTGTACCCTGATTCCCCCAAAAGTCACAAATCAGTAACTGACACATCCAGTCCCAGAGAATATAAAAACTCAGAAATTCAACTGACATTAGAATATCTCTGCCCAGTTAGGCCTGCTGCAGGCAGGAATTCTACAGTAGGAAAGGAAGGCATGGGCAGGTTCTTTCTATGTTCATTAGCTCCCCATCCTCCACTGACCATTCCACTCTCTCCTCCTTGCTGCAGCTTCCAGCCCTTTCCATTGTTGAGGAGGAGAGAAGAGAAAAAAATGAGGAAAAACCTTCCAAGATCGGTGCCAGTATTGTCGAGATTTGGTTTCCTCTGGTCCTGGCAGTTATTTTAAGTTCTCTCTTCTCCTTTCTTCCCTGGGCACACCTATGGATTCTTCAAAACCACAATCTCCCCGGCAGTTCCCTGACGTAAATATTCACTCTCCCTCTGAACACCAAGGAGTCCCCCTTGGCCCCCAGTCTAGGCAGTAGGCCTCCAATCAGATTCTTGCTATTGGAGTGTCCCAATTCCCCAGAGGTCCCTTAACACTCCCGTAGATGGGTCAGGCTCCAGGTGGCTATCTTAGTTGTTAAGTAGTTCTATACCACTGCGTTCTCTCTCCTTTTCACACTGGATGAGGGTAGTTATGGCTCTTACTGCCTTCTTTACAATCCTACTTAGGGGGTCTAGCACCTCGCTTTGAAACTTCTTATCATGGGCTCAGCCAAAAGTAATTTTACATATTTTTGCATTCTTATCAAAATATACAGATTTTATTAGTCAGCCCCTCTTCTATGAAACATTTTCCACACAGGATGTCACTGTTTATAGTATCAGCTTAGGCAGTGAGAAGAATAAATATATATTAAGTCTAATATATGCAGTTCAGAATATGTAGTCCAGCCTTATGAATAGTTACCCACATGACAAGTCTAAATTAATGAACTTGCAGAAAAAAAAACACTGATTTGGTTCATTTGGCAATGAATGTTTGTCCACGAGTCCATGAAGAAGAGTACATTTTTATAAACAGTTCAACATTCTTGTTTTTAAGGTTTATTATACACCCAATGGAGCAGAGTTGATCTCAGCATCTAGATAATAATAAAGAATGAACTGTTAAAGACACTCAAGCCCCCATTACCACGGGCCCTGACTTGCTTGTTGTTGATGCCATTTGTATTAATACACAGACCTCATAAAGCTCACTTGTAGGAGGACTCTCCAAATTCCCAAATACTTACCTCCAGAGGAACTCAGTGTCCCCCAGTTAAAATCCCTTATTAACCCCCAATACTTCTGAGGGTTGGCCAGGGAAGCATTAAAATTTTAGTGCCAGAATTAATACCAGATTACAGTCACACGGGTATTATCCTTGCTGATTTATGATGCCATGTAGCACAGTAAATGAGCTGTTCCTTCCCCTTGGGCCAGTTGAAAACTTCTAATTCTTTGTTTCTCATGACACATCTTTCTGGGATGGGGCAAGCAGTGAAAGCAAAGAGGAAAAAAAAGTATCTGACAATGTCTTTGATATAAATCCCAGGTATTCTCTTTCTTCCCCAAAGCAGCCTAGATTACCATTATGAAGAAAAGTCAGAATTGAACATAAAACAAAAATCATAACAAAGAGAAACATCTCACATCCTCTGACAAACTAGAACAAAGTCATGAAGGTCACTCACCCAAAACAAGGAAGAGAAAATCTGAAAGGAATTGTGTCTAGTATTTTAAAAACACCCTGATAGAACTCAATAAATGTTTAAAAACAATCATTCATTATAGATAGAATGGCTTCCTTACTCACTAGCTATGTGGTCTTGAACCTATGTCTCCTCAAATGTGAAGTAGGATAGCACTGTTTACTATTTATGGTTGATTTAAAATTGGAGTGATTCAAGATATAATGATTTGAGATTAGATTTTAAAATGCACATAGATTTAATAGGCCAGAAAAATGTATTCTTTTGGTCAGAAGATTTTTTTAAACTTGTTTCCAAAGCAAGGTTTATTCATCCTTCTAGTCCAGAGACCCTACATGAACGTGTCTTATTTAGAATAGTGACACAAAAGAGGTTCTATAGCCTCATTTCACGATTCCTGTAGTTATTTTATGTCAGAGACTTGACCTCTTTGTGAACAACTATATAGACATCTATGTAATAGATATTAGAGGTTGTAAGATCCTATTTACTTGGTTGATTCAGTCTCACAACTAAGGAAAATGTCCCAAGAATACTAAAACGCTTAGTTCTTCTTGCTTCTGGCAACAAAAATGACCACCTTATTTATATGATTATTTTTATCTAAAACACCAATATTGTCCCACATGGGTAAAATGAAAAACATTTGTTTTTTTGTGTCTAATACCTTTTTTAGAATAGGGGAAAAAAGAAAATCAATGCTTCAGATTACTTTGCAGAATAACATTCAGCTCTCTAAGAGAAACAACCTGGGGGGCGGGGTGCCAACCTCTTCACCGGGCATGTTCACAATCTCATTGCAAACTACTGTACCTGTGAGTCAGAATTTGGCTGCCAAGCATGTCCCAGGCTGCAGGCTGTGGAGTTCTAAAGAGACTGGCCACAGGCATTGATTAGGAAGAAGCTCCTGGAGGACAGTGAAGCTTTCACCATGTTGTTAATAAGGATTTTCGTATGGAGTGACCGGAGAGCATGCAACAGTGACTGCAAGCCCCAGGAAGTTGTCAAACACTGAGCCCGCATGGGTGAATTCACCCTGTTTACCTTGCTTGATATAAAACCAGAGGAGGGCCAGGCAACAGCCATAAATTCAAATAAGTTTGTAAAGCCTTCTCAATTGATCACTACATAAAAAGACAGAGCAATTGTATAATCACCTCACACACAGGTAACTAAATATGTCACCCTTTCGAAATTCACTGATGTAAAACAGGGAGCTTTTTCTCCCCAGCTAATGCTTGAGAGCAGCTTTATATTGCTTTCTTGTGAACTTAATACCCAACAAATAAATGATTGTCCTGGAAGGAGTTCTTTGGGTCAGACAGTAACATACATACAATGATATCTGCTTGTGGTAAAATAACTATTACAAGTGAAGCAGGATTAAAGGCTTGGTTACACTTCTGTCTCTTACAAATATATTAAATTTTTCTCTGAAGGTCAAAGAAAACAAAATTTTCTCCTAAATTGCTTGTCCTCTTATGTCATATTAAAATATATAAGCTTGACTCATGAGATGATGCAAACTGGAGCAATAAATGACACATAGAATATTTGTGAATTCACAAACCATTAATTAACTCCTGAATCTACATTCAAACAAGGGGCAATGTGGCAATGGGAAACAGAAATCATAATCATACCTAAATGGGAAAGTAAGTAGATGGTAAGTACCGACAACAATTTCCTAGTGTAAACATTTTATGTGATAACCTGGGCCAGTATAAAGTTGAAGTCAGAATTTAAACTCTGGATTTTACCCTTGACTCCTCAGTCCATGAGCACAACTTCTATAACCACAAGAACAATATTATTATTCTGTCTTTCACTGAGGTAATTTAAAAGGAGAAAAAAAAATGATTCCCGTCTCAATGACATTTCCAAATGATTACATTTCCTCATATGACTATCAACACAGAAATAGGCATCCTCAGAAATCTCATAACCTTTTACAGGTTTCTTTTGTTTCAGGGTCTCCATCTTTTCAGTGAGTGTGGGCTTCACCATCAAACAAGATGCTAAAAGCTTTTTGAAACATAGAAAACCTGTGTGTATGTGCACATGTATATATAAAATGGTATCATTGCTAATACACGCAATCTAAATGAGATCTAAAGCTCTACTTAACCATACTCCACAATTTATCTATAGGACTGCTTATCACAGTGTCTGACATATAGCAGAACAGCAGGCTCTCAGTAATCTTTATTGTATGATTATGATTATGATTATGATTGTTAACATTGAAGGCTGAACTCAGAGACTTCTACTAAAGAGATTCATTTTCATGTTTGCTGTGAATTTTTCTTGAACCAAGATGTTAACTCCTGGCCACGAAAATATCAAAGGTTTTGTTGTTTCTTCACATCAAAATTAATTGTGATAAACATAAAACTGCGGGCTCACCAGAAAGATTAATACCAGATTCAAGAAAGAGCTGGCAGCCAAATTTGTCCATATGTGGGGAGTAATGCACAATTGAAATTCTCCCCCAAGGAGAAATCAGATACAGCTTGTAAGCCATTAAAGAAAATTGCTGCCATAGCTTCTCCAATTACAGATTAAGTATCAATCATACCAAGCCAGAAATGATGCCAAACTTATATTAATATCATATCAAATGATGTAAATTCTAATTTAGGTATATTTAGACATTTTAGCTTGATTCTCTAATCCTTGTCCAAGAAAAAGAATATTCCACCTTCCAAAATTAATATAAATAAATCCATTCCCAATACATACATATACTATCTCCATTAACCATTATTTGGATGCGATTACATTCTCATGGTCTACAACCCTAAGGAACAAAGTCAAATTGCAAGAAAACAAGTTGATATCATGCAGTTTGAGAAAATCATTTCCGCAGAGTCCAAAAGTCAGAAGAAATTTAGTTTGGTTTCCTAAACAACACAGGAAACTCTGATGTTCTGAATGACCACCATGAATCATTTATTGTTAAGTGTCATAATCAAAAAAAGGAAATTCAATTATGTTCAGTATATTCTACTAAGTCAGTCAAGTGGATGCAATTTTTTTATTCCCATCAACATAAAAAGATTATAAGCTTGAGCAGAAATTAATCAGAAAATTCAGTGAACCCCAAACACCTGTCCTCTAAGAATTTTATTAAGCTTTTATAAAAAGTCAGAAATAACACAAAAAAGAAAATTAAAATAGCTCAATAACTTTGCAATAATTACACTATACCGTACTAGTAAAGGTTTTTTAACTAAATTATCAAAATCTATTTTAAGAACTTAGCTTTCAGTGCCCAAAATCAGAATGAGTTTGACCTTCCAAAAATCAATCTGCATATTCTGAAGGACACTGAGTCACTTCTGCTTTACTTTGATATATTAAAGGGAGAATGCTGAGATATTTCTAGATAAAGTTGCACATGTTTACAAATAGTCTAATGTGGTTGGCTTCCAAAGTTGATTAGGATAGAGTTCCTCATACAATTTTTAGCTCACAATCTCATTTCTTCAAGATGTTTTTGCTACCCCATATTCCAACTGTTTTTCTGTGAAAGCTGTGGTAAGATTTCAAAACTTAAGTGAGGAAAACACATTCTCTTTACTAATTAAAATGAAATACACTTGGCCCTTGACATTTATATCAGATAGTTCCCAGAACTTACACAATCCTGAAATTTTAAAATATCACCGTAGAGAATCAAAACTCTGCATAGAGAGCAGTATAGCTGAGTGCTGGATTGTCAGTAGGGCTCAATCACTGGCTAACAGCTGATTTTCCCAATCACCACACCAGCCTCGAAGAGTTCATAAGTCAAGATCTTGCCTCAGCAAAATCACAAATTAGTTTCTGTCATCAATCTTCAGTTTAATTATGAAGAAATGAAACCAAAAATTTTAATGTGCAAATGTCAAAGTTATAGTATAAACAGGATGCTCTCCAAAAATAATACAATAATGGTAAGCTCAGGGACCAACGAGTCTCTCCAGAGCCACTGGGTAGGCATTAAAAGGATGTCAACAAATCTGTCTAAAGTTTTTAATATAATACCCTAAAAAAAGGAAGCCAAAACTACAGCTGTAGGTAGCTTAAAAGTACTATTATCAGGGTAAACAGTGAAGTTTATTTCAGATTTGGGCAGCAAAAGCAATTATCACCTCAAGGAGAATGTTTTTCTAGGGAAAAGCAATTCAAAAACTTTCACTCAAGAGGGGACTAATGTGATACTCAATTCAAAAAGATCTATCAACATAAATACACTCTTCTGTTCATATAAAGTTTTTGTCATGAGCACTCATTTTAATAAGGTAGAAACTGTAAAGTAAGGATTGTGAAGACATCTATTTCTGGTAATGGTAGGTAATTTAAGCCAACTCTCCAGTTGAGGACAGCTAAAAAAGCTGGACAGAATATACATTTTTAAAGCTGCCTAAAGGTATTAAAAGCAAATTTCTAAAACACCATCGAAAGAAACAGAGAGACCCAGGAAGATGAGTGCACTTTGAGGGCTAATTTTTCCCTCAGAGCATTGACTGATTGTGGAGGGAGTGGTTGAGAGACTAAAAGATTGAGCAGAGCTTTGGATGGTCTCATGAAGATAGGGGGACAGTGACTGAAGTTCCAGATTCACCGTGTAGGAGGTTCTTAGTGAATCCACCTCACTGTGGATTGGGACTTAAAAGGGTTAGAACCTACAAATAAAGGTGAACTGGAAATGGAAATGGATCTCACAGAAACTGTAATCCAACTTTGAATCTTGTCAATCCCTGAAATTGTATTAAGTGATCTGAGAGCAAGTGGCTCTAGCATCCAGAGTGGTAGATCTCCAGGGAGAAATAAATATAAGTTCTCTCAAAAGGAAGATGACATCACTCTAAGCATTGAATTATTTCTTCACACAATATTAAAAATATAATGTCAGGCTCAAAATAAAAAGTTATCTTGTACATATGTGAACAAGAGGATATGATTTAAAAGCAACAACAATAAAAGACAAGAGAAACACAGTTTTAGGGTATACAAATTATGGCTATCGTCCACAGGCCTTAAAATGGGTGTTCTTACTTTACATAAAGAGATAAAAGAAAAGACTGGAAATTTCAGCAGAGAACTGGAAACCATAAAAATTAACCAAGTGGAAATTCTAGACAATAAAGTAATATAATAAAATAGCCAAAATTAAGAACTCAGTGGATCATTGTACCAGTAGATTAAACACAGCTAAAGAAAGAATCATTGAACTACAATATTGAAATAAGCCAAAAAATAATATATCCTAAATGATGCACAAAGAAAAAAAACAGAAAAATACAAAAAAGGGGATAAAAGACATAAAAGATGATGAAAGGATCTACAGTGCAATTAGTTTTCTATTGCTGCATAACTAATTACCACAAACTTGCAGCATTAAACAACACAACTGTACTAGCTCACAGCTCTTTTCGTCAGAAGTCTGGCATGGCACGCTAGGTTCTCTGCTTTGGGCTCACAAGATTGCAATCAAGGTGTCAGTTGGGCTGAGTATTTGTCTGGAGGTTGTGAGGGAAATTCTATTGCTTTCTCATTGGCAGAACTTAATTCCAAGTCTTTTGTGTGACTGAGCTCCCCATTTCCTTGCTGGCTATTAGTGGCGGCCACCTTCAGCTGCTAGAGGCTGCCCACATTTCTTGTCATATAGCCTCTTCCATCTTCAAATCAGTAATGGGGCATCAAACCCTTCTCATGCTTTGAATCTCAGACTTCCCCTTCTGCCAATAGCCAGGAAAACTCTCAGCTTTTAAATGGCTCATGTGTTAGGTTGGGTCATTAGATAAATCTTATTTTAAGATCAACTGTGCCATATAACAACATAACCATGGGAGAAAATCCATCATATTTACCATCCCAAGGATTATGCAAGGCCTGAGCACTAGAGGAGCAGGAAATCTTGGGGACCATATTAGGATCTTGCCGACCACAGGTGTTCTCATCCATGAGCAGGTCACACTAACTAAAGAAGCCATGGAAGACAGAGTAATCTGAATACAAATCCTGGTGTGTTTATGCGTTTGTACAAAAAAAGAAAAGGTACTGATTTTCTCTACATCCATTGGAAAAGGGTCATGGTGGTCAATGTCTAGCTTCAATCTTTAGTTGAAGATTCAACTAAAACCTTAAAACTAAGCATAATGTACTACTACAGTCAATAAGTTGAAACCCATTTAACACTGGGTCAGCACCATAACTGGAATTACAATACAGATTTGTCCAACCCTAATTTATTCCACTCACTGAATCAGGGCCACAAGTTAGGGTTTTGCTACACAGTAAGTCAAAGAAAAATAAAAGACTGCTAGGAGAGTTTTCTTCCCCACAGAGCAGTTTGCCTAACGTGTTCACACATCCACCCACTGAAATTTAATCATTAATATAGCACATTGCCAGAGAGATGAAAGGTAGCAAAGTGACATAGGTTAGTTAGATCTCAGGAGAAAAACCAACATATCAAAGTCCTGTCAGAATAAGAGATAGGGACCCAAAGGACAATAAGAATTTTGTTTTGCACAAAAGAAACGTTTCTATTTATCAACTTCTACTTATTTGTTAAATAGCTCATCTTTTTCCACCACCATCCACCCCATCAATATGACTGATGCAGTAAATTTTTAAAAATAAAGGATGGTCAAAATAGCAAAGTCTAACAAAATTGCTGGTAAGGATGATAAGGATTGATTTTCCAAGGCTGTTCTAATATTTTGGTTTTTAAATATTTAGGAAAATAATGTTATTGGCAAGGTAAGTTAAAAGGCCTGAAGGAGACAATTTGAAGGATCAGGCTAGACTATCAAAATCCAAGTCACAAATTCAAAAACTTACAAGGCCACTCGGGTAAAGTAAGTAACGAGGCTGGTCTAACATAAAATCATAGGGAGTGGTGCCATATCAGAAAACACCTGCTCTGCTTGGATATGCAGTACTATTCTACTCTATTAAGGCAATGCCATGAGGGAAGTGGAAAAAGTGGTCCCAGACCTTTTAATTTCTCTTCAAGAGAATCTGAAGATCTGGATGCTTGTGTTAATGTTCTCAATTTTTATCAAACTGAAAGCAAACAAAAATTATGTATAAGCCATTTTGAACTCCAATTCTGCTATATGTGGCCTCTATTCTAGAAGGAAATAACTACATGATATAAGGAAAGGTTTGCTCTGTAATTCAGCTAATATTAACAAAAATATAACAAAACTTTGGAAACTATTTTTTATCATTACCTCTGGGATAGGATTCAATTTACCTTATACTTTTGGTTAATGTTGGGAAAAAGATACGCAAAATCACCCTAAGAGGACACTGTCTGTAATAAGAGAGGACCTGAAAGTTATCAGGACCTGGGGTCAACTTGGATATTGGTCTCAATGCCCAACAAGCCACTGGAGCAAAACCAGGCATTATAAATTAGAAACTCCTTAGAAAAGGCCAGTTGTTTAATTCCCTAACCTTGGTGCATAGCCTTAAGAGTGGGGGAAATAGGATTTTAATATTTTTCTCCAATATAAATGTCACTCAAATGCATCAGCATATTTGAAGGGTATGTTTGTTTTCCTTCCAGTCCCTTATGGCCTGAAATGTCAACACGTAGTCAATACCTCATTTCCTGTTGATCTTTCGGAACTAATTTTTTTTAATGAAACCAAAGATTTATTTTTAAAACTCTCGGTTCCCCATTAGGATTAACACTGCTTTGGGTTCTGCATGCACCTCCCAATCAATTGGATGTCTTTCCTGATCACCCTCTCATCTTCACATCAGTGTGACCTGAGTTGTTTCTCAGTCTTCAAAGGTGCTGCTAGCTGGGACTGAGCTCTCCTTAGCAGAGATCCTCCCTTACACAGAGTCCCCCCTCTTCAGTCCATCACAGAACAATTTACTCAACATCCTCCCAACACAGTTGATTTTCAGTGAACCCTGCCTCGGGCTTTTTCTTTTAATTAATTAATTATTCAATTTATTTTTGGCTGCTTTCAGTCTTCGTTTTTCACACGAGCTTTCTCCAGTTGCGGTGAGCAGGAGCTACTCTTCGTTGTGGTTCATGGCCTCCTCATTGCGGTGGCTCCCCTTGTTGCGGAGCACTTGGGCTCTAGGGCACGTGGGCTTCAGTACTTGTGGCGCCTGGGCTCAGTAGTTGTGGCGCATGGGCTTAGTTGCTCCGTGGCATGTGGGATCTTCCCGGACCAGGGCTCGAACCCCTGTCCCCTGCACTGGCAGGCGGATTCTTAACCACTGTGGCACAAGGGAAGTACCCTGCCTCAGTCTTTAAGTAACTTTAGCCTTGATCCATGAATCCATGTAATTCTACTGTCATAGATAAAACTTGCTAAGTAGTTTAATTTGGCTTCAATAGCTGACCTGAATTTCAAGCCCTTATGGATAAGATTCTTGCAACACTAGTTAAATGTGGCCTAGACTTGGCATCTTGGAAAAATTTCCTAAGTTCATATTACTCCATACCGTTTTGTCAAATGAGGCACCGATCATTTTCTAATATTTTAAAAATCACTCCTTGGGCTTCCCTGGTGGCGCAGTGGTTGAGAGTCCGCCTGCCGATGCAGGGGACAAGGCTTCGTGCCCCAGTCCAGGAAGATCCCACATGCCGCGGAGCGGCTAGGCCCGTGAGCCATGGCCGCTGGGCCTGCGCGTCTGGAGCCTGTGCTCCGCAACGGGAGAGGCCACAACAGTGAGAGGCCCGCGTACCGCAAAAAAAAAAAAAAAAAAAAAAATCGCTCCTCTTCTAACAACATGGCTCCAAAAGAAGGAAATTTCAATTGTTTCTTTTCACTGTGTTCCAAGTGAAGATTTGTAGGATATGAAATATTGAAAGTTGTAATCAGAACAAAGAAAGTGCAATAGATTTTTTTAAATGACTCTTCACTGAAGCTCCCTTAATACTCAGTAGCACATATTTCCTTCTCAAGAAAATCAAATTTGCAAATGCACCTCAACATCAAGCACTGTATCTAGCTCAGCAGATTGCAGTGGTCACTCGATATACATTATTGACTTCCTTCTTCAAGGAAGAAGGAACCCCCTTCTTCGAGGGTTGTAAGTGAAGTCAGGTAGATTTTCTCACACTGTCAGTTCCAGTAACTCCTCTTTGGTGAGTTTGGAGAGCAATATCAGATATATAGATACCATAAGTGGCAAAGTAGAGGAGAATTAGTCACTAAACATCAATCTTCATTTTTCTACAGTACAAAATGTAAGGATTACATACAGTATACAGAAATATATATATGTAAGTTACATGTGCGTGTGGGGGACTGAGGGGAAGGAATATTGCAGGAATTATGTGAAAAAGAGAGACTCCAAGGAGAACGGAATTTTAGGGGAAGAAGAGAAAACATGGACATAAAAATAAATAAAAATTGAAATATGAGCTTCTTTTCAGAGGGAGGCTTACAGGTGTGAGATAGCCAGGATTCCATGGAATACTGGATGTGCAAAGTTGATGGATTGCTGAGAGAGAGAAAGCCCAGTACCAACAACCAGAAGGTGGGAAGAGGAGGATCTCATTGTACAAAACCAAGAAGGAGAAATCCCTTGTTTAAAACTGGCCTGGGGGGGGATCCCCTGGTGGCGCAGTGGTTGAGAGTCCGCCTGCCGATGCAGGGGACACGGGTTCATGCCCCAGTCCGGGAAGATCTCACATGCCGTGGAGCGGCTGGGCCCGTGAGCCATGGCCGCTGAGCCTGAGGGTCCATAGCCTGTGCTCCACAACGGGAGAGGCCACAGCAGTGAGAGGACCATGTACAGCAAAAAAAAAAAAAAAAACAAAAAAACTGGCCTAGGAGTGGTCACTCATTCAGGAGTTCACTGATAGAGTTGATGGGAAACGGGAAAAAAATTGGAGTTTTCCTTCTCCTTACCATGCTCTTAAGCTAATTTTTAAATATTATATTTTCGTGGGTTATGTATTTAATTATTTTATGCCAGGAGCATCGGTTGAGGTCTGTAGTGTCCTTGTTTTTTTCAAACAAATTGAAAACTTAGATAAGAAAGGGCTATAGATCAAAATATCACATTTGTTAGCCATAAACACCATTAGAGAAGATAACTTCCTGTGAGAACCATGACAACCCTGATAACTAAGCCCAATAATTCAGTAGATTTTAGCAGCTTGTTACAGGAAAAACTAAACAGCAGATGATCTCCTTATTCTGGGTGGTAAGGTTGCAGAACTCCTGCTTCCTGGGACAGCTAGACCCCAACAGGAGAGGGAAAAAAAAAAAGCAGAACTAAGACAAACACGATAGGTTTACTTTTACCAAATGCTTTAATCAGGTAAGTCACCCTTACTTGCCAGGAGTGGAGCAAGTAAAGAAAAGGAGAGATTCTGGGAGCATTATACTAATCAAGCTCTCCTACCATGGACCTATATTAGAGATAATGGTGTAAGGAAGTCACATTCCCACGTTACAGTGTTTGCAAGAACATGTTTGAAAAATAAATGCTCCTCACTTTATTGTAATCGACATTCCCACATATCACAAACAACAGAATAACAGAATTTTGATAAGATCCTTCATCCAGGCCTTTAGTGCAGTAAATGGAGAAAAAGAAGTTGCACACAGAGAGAAAAGATGAGTTACAGGCCAGATTAAAAATAACTTTAGGAGGGCTTCCCTGGTGGCGCAGTGGTTGAGAGTCCTCTCCCGAGGCAGGGGACACGGGTTCATGCCCCAGTCCAGGTAGATCCCACATGCCGCGGAGCGGCTAGGCCCATGAGCCATGGCCGCTGAGCCTGCACGTCCAGAGCCTGTGCTCCACAACGGGAGAGGCCACAACAGTGAGAGGCCCGCGTAACGCAAAAAAAAATAATAAATAAAAAATAACTTTAGGAAATTACATCTACCTTGGGACAATTAAATTTCTTAATTATCACTAATTCTTCCAGAAACCATGAATTTTAGAATTCAGTTCAAGGAGAATCATCATTTTACGGTTTGGGTCATAACAGCAAACAATGCCCATCTGATCTGGTAAAAAAAAAACACAAAAAACCAACACACTGATAGGAGAATTGTGCCCTGACTTTTCCCTAATAAATTCACCAAGTTGTG
The DNA here is from genome assembly GCF_949752795.1 of Hyperoodon ampullatus. Lineage (NCBI taxonomy): Eukaryota > Metazoa > Chordata > Mammalia > Artiodactyla > Ziphiidae > Hyperoodon > Hyperoodon ampullatus. The sequence goes on along the minus strand of NC_136925.1, from coordinate 48,800,230 downwards.
ATTTTTAAGACCATAAGGAGTCAACTTTGAGCCGGAGAAAGAGCAGTGATTGGTCACAAAGTCCTTTATTCAAGCCTTAAAACTGTCACTCTCTTGCACTATGGCACTGGATATACCTGGATCATTTTTTTCATCTCTAAAGCATGGGAGCTGAACAAAGTAATTTTCTGAGGGCTCTTTCAGTTCTAAAGTTGCATACTCCTAATGTTATTAAATTACTTCTAGTGTTATTAAATATTCTCAATATTTGAACCAAGTTGAGACCATGTAGAAATATCTTCATATTTCCTTCTCTATTTCTCAGTATTTTCCCAGACTGCTACACGAGATCCCATACTAGATATATATATCCAGCACTAGACACTATATCCTGTAGGCGAATAGCAACACAGATGAGCAATTTCTTGGGTAATGGTCTCTTAACAGGTGTTTCCCAATGGTGAGTACTTAACCTTTCTTGAACATATACTTATGAAAAACCATACTCTTCTTTAACAATGGTCCTATTTACACAGCAGGGAATGTCAATGCTGAATACGTGCATCAAAATAAATATAGGCCTCAGTCAAGCCATTGTATAAGAAAGCACTCAAGTGAGTGATCAGTAGAAATCTGTTGCCATCACAAAAGCTGACTGTTAAAACTAAATAAGCACTTAGAACTAGGTATTGAATAAATATGAACAAGAACATTAAATTATCCTTGTTACAGTGCAGGAAGTTTTGACAATAAGGATTTACCTTCTCCAAATATTTGGAAAGCATAAAGTGATTAAAATGAAAATAAAGTGAACGTTAAATAAACAGCAAAACAAGAAAGTAAGTAAGCAATACATAATATTAGAAGTTTGGGAACCACAACATTTGGAAAATTCCATGAGCTTTATTAGCATTTCTATTGCCATTATCCAGAAAACATAGACACAGACTTCTCAAATAACATACTGTTGATGCTAGAACTAGTTTTTCTCTTTTCCTAAAGGAAGTCACCTCTTTTCAGATATTCTCATTGCAGGACTTCGTAGCCTGACCCCAGAATACTTAGCTTTCTCTCTACCAAGATTTCTCCAACTTGGGCTATTATCAGTGATCACATTATACTCAATAGTCCTGTTGAATCATGCTGTTTTGATTTTCTTTTTTCCACATGATATGATCTTAAGGAAATATTCATACTTCACATCTATAAAATTAAGATTTTCTACTAGGACAGTATTTTATATTCACTTAATAAAAACTTAACAGAGCGTTTATAGGATAAAAAAAATAGTCTTGTTAATTAGCCTGGGCTCTCATGACCACAAATTATTATGGGTCTTAATGTAGGCAGACAGAACATCCTCACAATTACAGCACATCCTATTAGTATCCCACTTGGCTAAGCTGCTGCTGTTCACTGACTTCAGACATCTCCATGTAGAGATGCTGGTAAGTATGAGAAGAGCTGATCAAGTATTCGCTGCCTGGAAGATCAACTGACTCTATCTGCAGTGCTGAGTAAGCCTATTTTATCTCCCTCCTTCAACACTATGCTCAGCACCAGAAACTGGATGGAGAAGCTTACTAATGAGGGCCCAGTCCCTTCAGGTGATTGAAAGCAAGGTGGTGACTAAAGGAGTTTTAGTTGGTACAACTTTGAAAGGAATACTGATGATCATGGAACACTTGGGTGACCCTTTCCCTTACAACATAAAAATTCTCTCTTTACTCTTAATGCTACTCAGAATGTGGACTCTATAGTAAGTGAAATGATATAAATACAAAGAACAGTTATTCTAATCAGCTAATTAGTACACTTCGGCAATTAATACTGTATGCAATGGTGTAAATTTCCAAAAATGTAATACTTTTTAAAATAGTTTAATAGGCCTTTAATGAAGACCAGATAAGCTAGAGATCTCACACTGGAGCATCAACTGAATTTAAATTAGGAAAAAGCAGAATTGGCCTCTTAATAGGTTTGGCCAGTTCATAGAAAATGTTGCTGAAATCATCCTAAATTTATTATAATGAAATGGGACTGGATGAGTCAGCAAGTTTGTCATCCTGGAAATAGAAATAGTGCACTATACCCCTATCATGATATGGAAAAGGAGCTAGAGTCATGGAACACTCCCTAGGAGATTTTCCAGAATCTCTACTCTTCATTTTGAGACTCACCAAGCTTGTGTTAAGAACAGCTTAGTGGATCTTATAATACTAACAATGAAGTAAAATAAATGATTCAATTCTTCTTTGGGCTGCTTTTCAATATGAAAATGTGCCCTTCTATAGTTCGGCCTTAACCTCAAGATTCTAGCAAATTAAATAAAATAGCATGTTTAATCCTTTGGTCAATTTGGAGAAACTTGGAACTTACATACTAAGTGTAACATTAATTCCCCATATATACGTAGGATGCTATCAGTTAGCTTAGGCTGGGTTATATGTGATAACAAACAATCTCAAACGCTCAATGGCTCATAGCAACAAAAGTTTTGTTTTATTGTACTTTTCCTCTTATTCATACCACATGGTTCTGCTCAATGTTACCTTCTCAACAGTGTTTAGACTGATAGAGTAGCTTTCATCTAAGATGTTGTCCACCTCATAGCGAGCACACTCTGTCTTAACATTTCCACTAAAAGTGACAAACATTATTTTTGTTCACATTTTCTTGGCCAAACAAAACAAGTCATATTGCCAAGTCTAACATCAGTGGGATTCAAATATATAATCCTTCCACAGGGAGATACATGACAAGAAGGGGCATTGCAAGGAGGGCAGGAAAAAAAAAGTTAAACCATAGTATAAAGTATAACAGTCTGCTCTCTTATTCACAAATATTTAATATCCTCTTTTCCATATTTAAAATATAATTCCCATACTATCTCCAAAAGGAAGCAATCTGAAAGTCCCATCATCTCATCAAGGCACGAGGTTCACACTCACATGAGGGTTTCAACACTAGGTTCATATGTGGATCCTCTTGATCCAAAGACCCAGACAGAACTCAAAAAACAATTTATCAGCCCTCCCTACCCCACCCCGCTTCATAATAATCACACCCATTCAGAAACAGGAAGAATGATAGACACAAGTGGCCACTGATCCATAGTAATTCAAAATCCTGCTAACAGGCATCGTAAGGACCTCACCGTGAAGGTAGGTATTAACAGACTTAATGTTTGTGTACTGTCAAAATTCATATGTTGAAGCTCTAACCTTCCAGTGTGGCTGTATTTGGAGATAGGACCTCTAAGGAAATGAATAAGGCTAAATGATGCAATAAGGTTAGGACCCTGATCTGATATGATTAGCATCCTTACAAGAAGAGACACCAGTGAGCTTAGTCTCTCTTTCCAAACCAAAGAAAGACCATGGGATTACGTGGCAAAAAGGCAGTTGTCTGCAAGTCCTCACCCAAAACTGACCATGTTGACACCCTGATCTCAGACTTCCAGCCTCCAGACTGTGAGAAAAGAAATTTCTATTGTTTAAACCATCAGTCTGCAGTATTTTGTTGCAGCAGCCCTTGCAGACCAATACAGTAGAGCATGTTTCTTGATTAAGCCATGTTTCTGCCTGGAGAAAGAGCTTTCTATTCCATTGTTATCAATAGCCTTTGGCTTAACCCTCTGGAAAGTCTTTTTCCATCATCTCCCTCGACTTCTTTAGGAAGACATTAGAGCAAATGATCTTTTTGGAATCTGAGAAAATTTCACATCCTGTTTTCTACCCGTAAAAGATTGGAAGCCTAAGGGTCATATTAAGTTTGAAAATTGAGCCTAGTGGATTTTTGGGTCACACTAGTCTATAAAAACATAGTTTCTCATCTGTTTGACTGAAACCAGAACCATGTGTCCAGAACGACAATATAGCAATTCTTTTTGGAATATGCCTCCACTCTAGTTTAAGCTTGTCAGGCTTCTATAAGAGAACCATGATCTTGGTCTCATCTTCCTGGGAAATTTTAACCAGTTGAAGGAATTTGGCTATCACCTCAGTCAATCTGAAGATCTTAAGCAATGGGATTTATAGCCACACTCTTGCTTTTATTCAAGCCATTTTTTCAGTTTTAATTAGCCTAAGTTGCTACCAGATGTTCACAGTTTTATCTTCTAACAGTTGGAACCCGTTTAATACTATGTTTGGGCTACTCTTGGTTATGTTCAACAACTTATTATAAAAAAAGAGATGAACTCTAAAAAAAAAGTGGCTTGTTTGCAAGCACAGATGAAAGAGAATAGAGTCAGGGAAAAGAAATAAAAAACTTCCACTTAAAACATATCAGTTCTGCTCATATTTCATTGACCAAAGCAAAACACATGCCCAATCTGATATCAGCAGGAAAAGGAGTATAAATCCTTCCATAGGGAGGGACAGTGAAAATTTTGAACAGTAATAGAGTTTATCACAAAGCTTTACAGTATCTACATAAATTTTTCATTATGCACATATATCATTCTTGTGAAGCGGGGAGGAAGAAGTAGATGGTATTACTAGCCTCATTCTCCAGGGTATGAAACCGAAGTTCAGGGGACATTTAAATTATAACTCAAGACCAGAGAGCTAATGAGATGAAAAAGTCGATCTAGAACCCCAGATTCCAGACTTTTAGTAGCAACATTCTTTCTACTACTCAGCTGGTACTCATGAAATACAAATTTACACAATATTGGTATACAAAGACAAGTGCCCCATGAGACAAGGAACACTGAGGTTAGGAACAATGTTTAGGTACCAAAGAACTCTGGGTTCCAGGCCCAGCTCACTTACTTACTAACTGTATGAGCTCCAGCAAGTCACTTAACTTCTCTGTGAATCTGTTTCCTCATCTGTAAAATGGAAATTGTTTTTATTTAAAAGTGTCTAATGCAGAGTCTCAGATACTAGTTAATATATATGTTTGACACTGCATTAAAAATCAGATCCAGAATATGGAAAAGAAGAATGCAAAGTGAAATGAAAGTACAATGGAGGCATATTTGCCTCGATTTTCTCCCCTCAATTATGTCCCTATTTCTCTCTATAGAAAGTGATCCTTTTTTTTAAGATAAGCCCATAAACTATGCACTTGAATAATTTATGCAATTAATATGAAGCATCTAAAACAGCCATTTAAAATTCCTGACCTTTTACACTAGCAGCAAAAACGTAGGATTTAGGTAATAATAAAGATTAGAAAAAGACAACACTAGATGCATATTTGATTTCATTTCAAATACAGATCTGTTTTATTATAAATACATTGTTTTATATGTGGGACAGGAATAATATTATTATCTTAATTTTCCAGATTAAGTAACCTTTGTTCCAAGAGGTTAAACTGCTTACAGGTTAAGATCTTGGACTTAGAAACCAATGTGTGACAATAACTCAAAAATTCTTATTCTAGGTAATCATATTCTCATGGTCTTAGGCATAACTGATATGAAAAATTTTACTCACAGTTCCTTTTCTCATCAATTCCTCCCATGCACATATATACTGTAGTATCAATCTCACACAAAGCCAGAGCAAGTGCCTTTTTTACCACCTCAATACATACTATTACATCATTGAAATGTTAATACACTAGGTTCTAAATCTCAAGCACATTCCTTTTACAAGATTCATAAAGTTCAATGTATTTCTTAAATAAAACAAGCAAAAAAGTATTCTATAATTACTGTGAAATCCAAGTTTGAACATACAGAGAAATAATGTGTCTGGTGGAAATTTAAATAGCTATCAATATCTAATGACTACTGAGTTTGGACATTTATGCTTTGATCCATACTAAAATTCTGATCCATTGCTATAATATATACAACCAGAAATCATATACACTGCTATACACAGGAAATTGTTCAAGAAAAAATAAACCCCTAAGTAATAGGCAAATCTTAAATAGAAGCTATTTTCAAAGCTGCGAAAATCACCATTAAGTTAGAAAGAAACAGGATCCACTTAGTGAGTCGTGTCAGGATCAGCATCAATCTCATCAAAGAACAGAGAACCTTCCCTCTCAGTTAACACTGCAGAGAGAAATGCACTCTTCCAGAAAGAGAGGAGTCCACACAAATTATAAGGATCAGTAACTCCAGTCACAACATTACAGGAAGAGCACTGGCAAACACAAAGGCTTCCTAAAGCTTCCATAATGAGGAAAATGAGTGTATTCTGGGAAAAAAAATTACCCTTTTTTTTTTTTTGGTTAGTTGGATTTTAAACTTTTCTTTTTCTTTTTTTTTTTTTTTGAGCTGCTGCACAAGGCTGAAGCAAAGGGTCAATGACCCCAAAGCCTTATTATTTATTTATTTATTTAAATTGGTTTTTAACATAATTTTTGTGTACAACATTATATTTCAACTTCTGCATACACTACAGAATGCTCACCATCAAAGGTTTAATTTCCAGCTGTCATCATACAGTTGACCCCTTTTACCTATTTTGCAGTCTCCCCACACCCCTTCCTCTCTGTGTTTGTTTTTGTTTGATTTGATTTGTTCACTTATTTTGTTTTATATGCTTGTTTGTTTTGTTTTTTTAGATTCCAAGTATGAGTGAAATCATACAGAATTTGTCTTTCTCTGTCTGACTTCTCTCACTTGTATAATACCCTCAAGATTCATCCATACTGTTACAAATGGCATTAAACTTTTAAAAATTTTACTCAACCTCTCAACTAGTAGAAATGTAACAATTAAAACAATAAAATACCACTTTCTACCTATCATTCCTGCAAAAATTAAAAAGTGCTAGAGATTCCAATGCAGAATGTGCGAGAAAATAGAGTTTTTACACTCAGAATATAAACTGCACAAGCTTCTGGATGGCAATGTTGCAATGCACCCACCCCAGCAATCTAACTGTTTATTGTCACAACAATTCCACATTTTGGATTTATCCTACAGGAACAAGAAAAGCAAAAATGCAAAGATACATGTTACTGTGAAGTTCACTGGGGGATTGGGAGCATTTGTTTCATTAGTAAAATTTGAAATAATGTAAATGTTGTCTAATAAAGTTTTTAAAATAGAGTATATCCATAAGCTGAATACTATGCAGCCATTAGGAAGGATCAGGTAGTTGCTACGTATTGGCTTACCATACATTAAATGCAAATCACAATTCAGTATGCATAATATAGAAAATATACACATTTAAATGTGCACTGCAGAAGGCTGGAAAGATAAACATTTTACTAATAACAGAGTTTATCTCTGGAGAGTGGGATTAATGGGCCACTGAGAATCTCTCACAATTATGCAGATCTGAGGATTGGACCAAAAACAACCAAAAGAACATGCTGGACAAGGAAAGATGCCCATGCAGGCACACACATGCTCTTGCTCATTTTATTAGTGCACTTTGCATAAGATATCTTTAGATGCTTTTGCATTTTCATGATATAATAACTTCGTTTGCAGGGAAATAACATACAAGCTCAAGATTACCTCACATCTTATACTAGCACCAGAGGGTTAGCATTTGGGGCAAACGAGGGGGAAATTACCCAAATTTGAGTTATACTCTATGTTAACAAATTTATCAGTCATAAATTTGATATCTGGCAACACTATCTCCCCTAAGCATTACTTTCCTCAATGTGAGAAGGCCACTCAGCCAGACTTGGAAATACTCTTTAATACACAAGAAAGTAAAAGGGTAAAACAGGCAAATACACACTGTACCTGGCTAATTAAAAGTGCTTTTGAAGTTTTAGGTCACAACTTATACTAATAAATCTTCTCCCTAAGTCTCTCTGTCTCTCCTTCTCTCTCTCTCTCTCTCTCTCTCTCTCTCTCAGCAATAATTTTACTGCTGAAATTGGTGCTTAGGCTAAACTGTAGTTTATCTTTATTATTAAAAGTTAAAAATGGATTAGGAACCAAGATGGCAGAGTGCTCTCACTCCCTCTTGCGAGAACACCAGAAGCACAACTAGCTGCTGGACAATCATCAACAGGAAGACACTGGAACTCACCAAGAAAGATACCCCACATCCAAAGACAAAGGAGAAGCCACAGTGAGATGGTAGGAGGGGTGCAATCACAGTAAGATCAAATCCCATAACTAGTGGATGGGTGACTCATAGACTGGAGAACACTTATACCACAGAAGTCCACCCACTGGAGTGAAGGTTCGGAGCCCCACATGAGGCTTCCCAACCTCGGGGTCCGGCAACAGGAGGAGGAATTCCTAGAGAATCAGACTTTGAAGGCTAGTGAGATTTGATTTCAGGACTTCGACAGGACTGGGGGAAACAGAGACTCCACTCTTGGAGGGCACACACAAAGTAATGTGTGCACCGGGACCCAGAGGAAGGAGCAGTGACCCCAGCAGAGACTGAACCAGACTTACCTGCTAGTGTTGAAGGGTCTCCTGCAGAGGCGGGGAGTGGCTGTGGCTCACAGTGGGGACAAGGACACTGGCAGCAGAAGTTCTGGGAAATACTCCTTGGCATGAGCCCTCCCAGAGTCCGCCATTAGCCCCACAAAAGAGCCCAGGTACACTTCAGTGTTGGGTTGCCTCAGGCCAAACAACCAACAGGGAGGGAACCCAGCCCCACCCATCAGCAGTCAAGCAGATTAAAGTTTTACTGAGCTCTGCCCACCAGACCAACAGTCAGCTATACCCAACACAAATCCCTCCCATCAGGAAACTTGCCCAAGCCTCTTAGATAGCCTCATCCACCAGAGGGCAGACAGCTGAAGCAAGAACTACAATCCTGCAGCCTGTGGAACAAAAACCACATTCACAGAAAGACAGACAAGATGAAAAAGCAGAGGGCTATGTACCAGGTGAAGAACAAGATAAAACCACAGAAAAACAACTAAATGAAGTGGAGATAGGCAACCTTCCAGAAAAACAATTCAGAATAATGATAGTGAGGATGATCCAGGACCTTGGAAAAACAATGGAGGAAAAGATCAAGAAGATGCAAGAAATGTTTAACAAAGACCTAGAAGAATTAAAGAACAAACAGAGATGAACAATACAATAACTGAAATGAAAACTACACTAGAAGGAATCAGTAGCAGAATAACTGAGACAGAAGAACGGATAAGTGACCTGGAAGACAGAATGGTGGAATTCACTGCTGTGGAACAGAATAAAGACAAAAGAATGAAAAGAAATGAACACAGCCTAAGAGACCCCTGGGACAACATTAAACGCAACAACATTCACATTATAGGGGTCCCAGAAGGAGAAGAGAGAGAGAAAGGACCCCAGAAATTATTTGAAGAGATTATAGTCAAAAACTTGCCTAACATGGGAAAGGAAATAGGCACCCAAGTCCAGGAAGCGCAGCGAGTCCCATACAGGATAAACCCAAGGAGAAACACGCCAAGACACATAGTAATCAAATTGGCAAAAATTAAAGACAAAGAAACATTATTGAAAGCAGCAAGGGAAAAATGACAAAATAACATACAAGGGAACTCACATAAGGTTAACAGCTGATTTCTCAGCAGAAACTCTACAAGCCAGAAGGGAGTGGAAGGATATACTTAAAGTGATGAATGGGAAGAACCTACAACCAAGATTACTGTACCCAGCAAGGATCTCATTCAGATTTGATGGAGAAATCAAAAGCCTTACAGACAAGCAAAAGCTAAGAGAATTCAGCACCACCAAACCAGCTTTACAACAAATGCTAAAGGAACTTCCCTAAGTGGGAAACACAAGAGAACAAAAGGACCTACAAAAACAAACCCAAAACAATTAAGAAAATGGTAATAGGAACATACATATCGATAATTACCTTAAACGTGAATGGATTAAATGCTCCAACCAAAAGACACAGGCTTGATGAACGGATACAAAAACAAGACCCATCTATATGCTGTCTACAAGAGACCCACTTCAGATCTAGGGACACATACAGACTGAAAATGAGGGGATGGAAAAAGATATTCCATGCAGATGGAAATCAAAAGAAAGCTGGAGTAGCAATAATATTCATATCAGATAAAATAGACTTTAAAATAAAGAATGTTACAAGAGACAAGGAAGGACACTACATAATGATCAAGGGATCAATCCAAGAAGAAGATATAACAATTATAAATATATATGCACCCAACATAGGAGCACCTCAATACATAAGGCAACTGCTAACAGCTATAAAAGAGGAAATCGACAGTGACACAATAATAGTGGGGGACTTTAACACCTCACTTATACCAATGGACAGATCATCCAAAATGAAAATAAATAAGGAAACAGAAGCTTTAAATGACACAACAGACCAGATAGATCTAACTGATATTTATAGGACATTCCATCCAAAAACAGCAGATTACTCTTTCTTCTCAAGTGCGCATGGAACATTCTCTAGGGTAGACCACATCTTCGGTCACAAATCAAGCCACAGTAAATTTAAGGAAATTGAAATCATAGCAAGCATCTTTTCTGACCACAATACTATGAGATTAGAAATGAATTACAGGGAAAAAAACGTAAAACACACAAACACATGGAGGCTAAACAATACATTACTAAATAACCAAGAGATCACTGAAGAAATCAAAGAGGAAATCAAAAAATACCTGGAGACAAATGACAATGAAAGCATGACGATCCAAAACCTATGGGATGCAGCAAAAGCAGTTCTAAGAGGGAAGTTAATAGCTATACACAAGCCTACCTCCAGAAACAAGAAAAATCTCAAATAAACAATCTAACGTTACACCTAAAGGAACTAGAGAAAGAAAAACAAACAAAACCCAAAGTTAGCAGAAGTAAAGAAATCATAAAGATCAGAGCAGAAATAAATGAAATAGAAACAAAGAAAACCATAGCAATGATCAGTAAAACTGAAATCTGGTTCTTTGAGAAGATAAACAGAATTGATAAACCATTAGCCAGACTCATCAAGAAAAACAGGGAGAGGACTCAAATCAATAAAATTAGACATGAAAACGGAGAAGTTACAACAGACACTGCAGAAATACAAAGCATCCTAAGAGACTACTACAAGCAACACTATGCCAATAAAATAGACAAGCTGGAAGAAATGGACAAATTCTTAGAAAGGTATAACCTTCCAAGACTGAACCAGGAAGAAATAGAAAATATGAACAGACCAATCACAAGTAATGAAATTGAAACTGTGATTAAAAATCTTCCAACAAACAAAAGGCCAGGACCAGATGGCTTCACAGGTGAATTCTATCAAACATTTAGAGAAAAGCTAACACCCATCCTTCTCAAACTCTTCCAAAAAATTGCAGAGGAAGGAATCACTCCCAAATGCGTTCTATGAGGCCACCATCACCCTGATACCAAAACCAGACAGAGATACTACAAAAAAAAGAAAATTACAGACCAATATCACTGATGAATATAGATTCAAAAATCCTTAACGAAATACTAGCAAACAGAATCCAACAACACATTAAAAGGATCACTCACCATGATCAAGTAGGATTTATCCCAGGGATGCAAGGATTCTTCAATATACACAAATCAATCAATGTGATACACCATATTAACAAACTGAAGAATAAAAACCATATGATCATCTCAATAGATGCAGAAAAAGCTTTTGATAAAATTCAATACCTATTTATGATAAACACTCTCCAGAAAGTGGGTATAGAGGGAACCTACCTCAACATAATAAAGGCCACATACGACAAACCCACAGCAAAACATCATTCTCAATGGCGAAAAACTGAAACCATTTCCATTAAGATCAGGAACAAGACAAGGATGTCCACTCTTGACACCATTATTCAACATAGTTTTGGAAGTCCTAGCCACGGCAATCAGAGAAGAAAAAGAAATAAAAGGAATACAAATTGGAAAAGAAGAAGTAAAACTGTCACTGTTTGCAGATGACAAGATACTATACATAGAGAATCCTAAATATGCCACCAGAAAACTATTAGAGCTAATCAATGAATTTGGTTGAAGGATACAAGATTAATGCAGGATAATAATAATGCAAGATTAATGCACAGAAATTTCTTGCATTCCTATACACTAATGATGAAAAATCTGAAAGAGAAATTAAGGAACCACGCCCATTTACCATTGCAACAAAAAGAATAAAATACCTAGGAATAAACCTACCTAGGGAGACAAAAGACCTGCATGCAGAAAACTGTAAGACACTGATGAAAGAAATTAAAGATGATACCAACAGATGGAGAGATATACCATGTTCCTGGATTGGAAGAATCAATATTGTGAAAATGACTCTACTACCCAAAGCAATCTACAGATTCAATGCAATCCCTATCAAATTGCCAATGGTATTTTTTATGGAACCAGAACAAAAAATCTTAAAATTTGTATGGAGACACAAAAGACCCCGAATAGTCAACACAGTCTTGAGGCAGAAAAACGGAGCTAGAGGAATCAGACTCCCTGACTTCAGACTTTACTACAAAGCTACAGTCATCAAGACAATATGGTACTGGCACAAAAACAGAAACATAGATCAATGGAACAAGATAGAAACCCCAGAGGTAAACTCACGCACTTATGGTCAACTAATCTATGACAAAGGAGGCAAGGATATACAATGGAGAAAAGACAGTCTCTTCAATAAGTAGTGTTGGGAAAACTGGACAGCTACATGTAAAAGACTGAAATTAGAACACTCCCTAACACCATACACAAAAATAAACTCAAAATGGATTAGAGACCTAAATGTAAGACCGGACACTATAAAACTCTCAGAGGAAAACATAGGCAGAACACTCTCTGACATAAATCACAGCAATACCTTTTTTCATCCACCTTCTGGAGTAATGGAAATAAAACCAAAAATAAACAAATGGGACCTAATGAAACTTCAAAGCTTTTGCACAGCAAAGGAAGCCATAAACAAGACGAAAAGACAATCCTCAGAATGGGAGAAAATATTTGCAAACGAATCAACGGACAAAGGATTAATCTCCAAAATATATAAACAGCTCATGCAGCTCAATATTAAAAAAACAAACAACCCAGTCCAAAAATGGGCAGAAGACCTAAATAGACATTTCTCCAAAGAAGACATACAGATGGCCAAGAAGCATATGAAGTATTAAAGTATTAAAGAAGAAATGCAAATCAAATCTACAATGAGGTATCACCTCACACCAGTTAGAATGGGCATCATTAGAAAAACTACAAACAACAAATGCTGGAGAGGGTGTGGAGAAAAGGGAACCAACCCTCTTGCACTGTTGGTGGGAATGTAAATTGATACAGCCACTATGGAGAACAGTATGGAGGTTCCTTAAAAAACTAAAAATAGAATTACCATATGATCCAGCAATCCCACTACTGGGCATATACCCAGAGAAAACCATAATTCAAAAAGACACATGCACCCCAATGTTCATAGCAGCACTGTTTACAATATCCAGGTCATGGAAGTAAGCTAGATGACCATCGACAGACAAATGGATAAAGAAGATGTGGTAGATACATACAATGGAATATTACTCAGCCATAAAAAGGAACGAAATTGGGTCCTTTGTTGAGACGTGAATGGATCTAGAGACTGTCATACAGAGTGAAGTAAGTCAGAAAGAGAAAAACAAATATCGTATATTAAGGCATATATGTGGAACCTAGAACAATGGTACAGATGAACCGGTTTGCAGGGCAGAAATAGAGACACAGATGTAGAGAACAAACGTATGGACACCAAGCGGGGAAAGAGGCAGGGGGGTGGGGGGTGTGTGATAATTGGGTGATTGGGATTGACATGTATACAATGATGTGTATCAAATTGATGACTAATAAGGACCTGCTGTATAAAAAAATAAATAAAATTAAAATTTAAAAAAAGTTATAAATGACACAATATCCGTTCCAAGTTTTCTTCATCTAGCTCTAAATAGAAGGGAAGAACAGTGAACACATTTCAAGCACACAGGGGATAGGATCAGGCAAAAGAGGAGCAACAGACACAAGGTAGAGTTGCAACAGATGCCTTCATTTTTGACAAATATGCTTTTGCAGAGGGTCTCTCTTCCCCACCTCTGTTAACTTAACAAATGTCTTAATTATGGCATCCACATAACGACACTGGAAGAAAGGTTCTGGCAGACCCACTCTGAAATGTTAATAGTGTACCTCAGAAAATAAATATTATTTTGGCTTATCTCATTCATCTTGGCCATTCCTTCCTTCCCTTCAGGCAACCTGCTTCGGAAAGGCAAGTACTTTATCCATGTGACAGAGCTATAGGAAAATTGCCACTCAGACTTAGAAAATGAGTCTTTCCCATTTTCTGACAACCATTTATCTCTCTGCCATCAGGCAATATCTAAAATTTTTATGTGGGCTGTATCTTAAAGATGAATTCCTATTGAGTCTCAGGGTCTGTCAATATATTTTTAACCTTTGAAGGAAATGCTATCTTTCCAAAACAGCCATATGTTATTTTCCAAGGTTAATACTACCACTTAAAACAATTATCCAAAAACTCTGGCAGGCTACCATATTCTGAATTTTATAACATGACCTCACTTCTAAGTAATTCACAAAAATGTGTTTCAAACGAATTAAACATCATTGAAAATGCAACACTCAAAAAAGCAGACAGGAAAATTGCAAAATTATTCAGTTTAGCTTTAAATAAGCACTAACAACAAAACTGTAATTTTTAACTTCAAATCCCATTTTCAAACTTTCACTTTTATACTTTTTTCCGTAAAGAAATATACCAAAATGTATGCAATGTATATAAACCTCTCCTACATTCCAATTTTTTTAATTATCATCATTTTCTTCTCATTAGTTTCTGTATTCTCTTTACTCTAATTTGTCCCAGCCTTCTTAGCTCTTTCCCTGATCCCCACTCACATACTTGTGAACTATAGCATTTTCCTATTCCAGGGGATTTTTATCCCTAAATTGATGATTCTTTGTTGTTCAGCTTTTATTTTAATGAGACTCCATAGACTGCTTTTTTGTTTCTATAGCTTATTTTCTTTCTCCTATAATATTAGCTGTGTCCAAAAATCCTTTTGCTACTTGTGACATGGCCAAACCTTGATCAACCAGGTGTCTCTCCTTCATTTGGAAGATTTTGTATCAAACAATCCTCCAATTTATATTGACTTGAACCAACAATTCATTATGTAAAAAATTTCTTATGAGATCTGACAAGCTCTGGGTTGTTTTTTATTTTCTGGAGGATTTTTTTCCAATAGCATCTGTGCTGTATTTTCTATTTATCCTCCAGATCCAGTCTCCTCCTTACACCTTGCTCTGTGCAGTGAGAAGCTGTTCTTCATCAACAGGCTCCCTTGCTCTCTGGCTTCTAGTTGAGAGGTTACCCAAGGGGGAGCATAGGCCGGAGCTTGGAGGACAAGAGGGCAGTAAAGCTGAGGTCATTGTCCCCCCGATCTATATCCTGATGTCCCTGTATTGGAGGCCTCTGCCAGAGACCCTTTTCCATATGGCTACCATTTCCCAGGGCTGGAAACCACCGTCTTGTTTCCACTTCAGATCTAGAGGTAGAAACAGCTCCTCATTTTGCTAACCCTGGGATTCTGAACCATCTTTTGTTAGTTTCATTTAGCACTTTGTACAATCTAGTAAGTGATCCCTTTATCAGACTTCCCTCAAACTACCCAACTGAATGTGCTTCTAAATGCTATAGCTTCTTAAAGACCTTTAAAAACATTCTGATGTTCAAATTCATGAATTTATTTTGTATGTGTATGTGCTTTATCATCTTACTTTTCCAGTTTTACATTCAAGTTATCAGTCTTTTTAAAATCTGTGATTTTGCTTATGATTTTCTGTTTGGAAATCTGTGCATGATTATTGTAGAAATTCTGAAAATTACAAAGAAAGAACTCATTTATAATGCTAGCACCAGGAATAAGTATAGTAAACCTTTCGACAAATTTTTCTCTATATAAAATTTTACACAGGTATGTATCATATGCTTTTGTTCAACATCATATAAGCAATTCCTCACATCATTTAAAACTCTATAAAAATTTTTAGTAGCTGCATAATATTTTTCACTAAATATATTATATTTTACTGAACCATTCCCCTCATGCTAGATATCTAAGTTGTTTCTAATTTTCACCATTTTTAGTGACATTTCTACAAACATCATTGTGCCTAAAACTTTGTCTATATTATACACCATTTCTTTTGGACTGATTTCTAGCAGTGGAATTAATGAGCCAAGAGTGATAAATATTTTAGTCTTTTGATACATATTATTAAATTGACTTCTAGAAAGTTTCCACTCCCGTAAGTATAAATGCATGACTCACTGACCTACATTACACTCAGTATTATCGATTGTTAAATCTTTAATATTATCTGATAGGTCAAAAATTGTATCTCGTTGTTTTTTGAACTTGCATTTCTTTAACTGCTAATGAGATTGAACATTTTATTTTCCCTTTTATCAGTTTTCAGTTCAGGTACTATTGTAGTCTTATTGTCCATCTAAGTTATGTAAGCTCTATACTTAGAGGATGTAAATTCTGTTTTTGTCATATTTCTTGCAAATATTTCCCCCAAATTAATGCTTGTCTTTATGTTTATACTGCTTTGAAGAATCAAAGTTGTTTGAACTTGTTTTTCAAGTCAATTACATTTGTCAAAAATTTCTTCCAGTGCTTTTAAGGTTATCTTGTTCCAAATCTAGACACAAGATAAATATTAATCTTTTCCAGTGTTTTATGGCTTGATTTTTTTTAATGTTTAGCTCTAACTGCCTTTTTTTTTTTTTTTTTTTTTGCAGTACGCGGGCCTCTCACTGTTGTGGCCTCTCCCGTTGCGGAACACAGGCTCCGGACGCACAGGCTCAGTGGCCATGGCTCACGGGCCTAGCCGCTCCACGGCATGTGGGATCTTCCTGGACCGGGGCACGAACCCATGTCCCCTGCATCGGCAGGCAGACTCTCAACCACTGTGCCACCAGGGAAGCCCCATTTATTTTGATAGAGTATAAGGTAAGCTCTAAACCACTCTAAACCAACATTGTTTTTTTTACAAATAGCAAACTGAGTGTCCTAGCATCATTGATTTATGAAAATTTGTTACTTATATCACCTGTATTTACTAAGAACTGTTTGGTTACCAAAATTTCCCTTCCTCCCACTTTCCCATTCCTTATAATACTACTCTGCTAATTTAATGATCACTTTTAATATGTTTTACGACCTAATAATGGCAAAAAGACGTATTCTTTTCATTCTTCAGTTCTCTTCAATTTAATTGAACATCTATTTATTTATCTTTCTATCAATTTATCTGTTCATTCATTTATCCCATTCTAAGACCAGAGATTTTGATTTGTCCTAGGAGGTGTACAAAAAGTAAATTTGACAAGATCTCAGGAAGTTTACAAATAGTGGGAGAGAACAGACAGGAACACAAACAACTATAGTACAAGTAGAAAGAAAGTGGCATCAGAAAGTTACTAGGTTCTATGAAAGAACTGAGAGAGAATCTGATACACAAGAGTCATCTGGAAATCCTTTATGTGAAGATGGCATTTGATGTAGGCCTTCAAAAAGAGCTAGAATTCAGCAGGCAAAAAAGTGGCCAAGAAGATCGTGTTCACCAGAGGGAGCGAGATAAGTAAAAGTATTAAAGTGAGAGAATGGAAGATTAATTTGGGAGACAATAAATAATTCAGCATGCATGGTGTTCAAGGCAGGAGACAGAGGGAACCCTGCAGTTTTAGGCAGGGGTCTGGGCAGATCAGCTCTTTACGTGAGGTAAATTACCACATCAGGCTTCCACACCACAGATATCTACCCTTTAATACATTAACTCCTATTTGCAACAACAATTTCTCTTCAGGAGAACTTTCCCTTGTCACTAGTTTTTAAACATTAGGAAGGAGAATTTGATCCTACACTCAACCAGCACTAACAGCGCCAGCAATTCCCATTGTATTCTGCCTCAGTGTTGACATCTCCAAAACGTACATGGCATATCTGACTTTCCCTCTTTTCCTCTAGCCTTACAAGGCTTGCTTGAATTCATCTGGGCAGGTTCATTCACTGAGCGTTTTGTTGCTGTTCCTTGTTTAGAATTCGGTACCCTTGAAATGATTCCAGCAACATCTGCTGTCCTTTTAATCTGCTTTTCAACAGACGGCATTTCTGTATGCCACTCTAATGACATTGGCTAACCAAACTTAACATTCAGATGTTTTCCTGAGCCCTACCTGCAGCAAGCCATTGACTGTGGCTTGGTACTTGTGGAATCTCTACTGATCAGTATAGGCCACACTCTGGTAAAATAACAAATAAACCACCAAATATCATCAGGTTAGCTCAATTACAGTTTACTTCTCACCAGGCATAGCATTGTAGCTATTCCCACTGCAGCATTTTGCAGCTATTCCCACTGCAGCATTTGGCCTCCAAGGTCACTGCCACAAAAGAGAAAGCTGGAAGGTCAAGAGAAATGTTTTATGGTCCAGGCCTGAAAGTGGCTTGTATGATTTCTGCCTTCATCTCACTGGCTGAAATGCCAATGTAACTGCAAGGTGTGTCCAGAAAAAGGGAATGGTGTGATGAAACACAGCACACATTGGCCCCAGATAGTTAATCCCATCTAGACCCTCACTTTAGTTCCATCCAATATTTACATTTTCTAATCTAAAACCACACCAGAATGTTCCTTT
Source organism: Hyperoodon ampullatus (assembly GCF_949752795.1). NCBI lineage: Eukaryota > Metazoa > Chordata > Mammalia > Artiodactyla > Ziphiidae > Hyperoodon > Hyperoodon ampullatus. Next base: position 48,781,640 of record NC_136925.1, on the reverse strand, counting down.
TACTATGACATTTAATGCAGAACAATGAGTCCTACATCCCAAACCATATATTTTCCTAGAGAGAATGAACAAAACTTGTACAACTGTTGTGTTAAGTGGTCTAAAACATTTTCTTCTAATACAGTCATTGAAATAACAGCAATTCTCTGCATTCTCATCAAACTCCAGAAATCCAAATGATTAAGAATGTTTTCCTTGGGTTCATCTTAACTGATTCTAATCAGGGTTCCATGACACAGTTCTCTTCCTGGAGAGTTACCTTTATGCAATGTAAAACATAATTTCTGGACAACTACTTCTTTCAATCGAATTTTAGGTTACCTGCTCCACTCCCATAGGCTGCCTTTTTTTCCCTTTTCCATTCCATCTTTTCTTAACCATTTTATCATGTGGAATAAAAAAGATTAAGTAACAATTTCTGCTTTCTTTCCATGTTCTTGCCCTTCTTCTCACTGTCTTTTTTACTTTCTTTCTCCATCTATGCTTATCCTCTAGCTTTCTTCTTTCATTTTTTTTCTTCAAGGTTCTCGTGCACAGCTGGCTTACAGAAGTTATGTAAGGAAGGGCTTCTGATGCTACCACTTTTATTGTTCTTGTACTTTTCTCTTTATCAGTCTAATTGCCTGAGACATATATATATATATATTCACTGGCATTCACCTCCACTTCTTAAATTTCTACCACATCTCAGAATACTGCTCCCTCAGACCCCCAAATCATTTTGAAATTATTTAATGTCACTGCTAAAGCTAACAAACATCCCTGTGAGCTTGGTGGGCAGAAATTAGCCACTTTCTTACAGATAATAAAATAGAAACACGCAGCAAATAAGAATACACCTCTGAAATTAGATCTTTTATATCCTAGAGCAGGAGGAATAGACAAACTAGGGCCAATTTTTTTACAACTTGCAAGTTAAATATGATTTTTACATTTTTAAAGGTTGCAAGAAAAAGCAAAGAATTGTGTGGCAGAGGCTATATGCAGCCCACTGACTCTAAAATATTTACAATTTGACCCCTTACAGAAAGTTTACTGACCTCTATTCTGGACTATAGTTCTATTATTAGACTTCAATCATCATAAAGATGTTTGTAAGTTTGGGACTTCCAGGAAACGGATATCAAGAAAAAAATTCAAGGGCAAGAGATTTATTTGGGGGGGGTTGGATAGGGAGCAAGAGGAGGCAAGGAAAGCTTTCAGACCAAGATACAAGACTGACATTTACAAAAGGAAAGGAAGAAAGAGGGAGGATTCATTAGGAAGAGTCTCAGACAACAGCGCAAGCTTGAGAAAGTCTTGGCCAGCCCACCAGGCACTTCAATGCAAAGATCAATCATAGAGGAGTCCTGCATTGGGCAGAAGTCTCCAGTCCCTGTCACCTCCCCACCAATGCTTGGGCATCAGCGGGAAGCATCTCACGGCCTCAGTGTGTTGCATCCCAAGAGCGTGGCCGATGGAGACTATCAGCTCTCTACTCTCCTCGTAACAGGTCCCTCACCTAAGTCACTTTCATCTCTCTGCTCCCTCTCCTACTCCACTATTTCATATGCCAGAATTCAAATGTCTTTATCACTAGCAATTGATTTAGATTTTCATAAAAGTATACTAGAGACCACTCTAATGAATACTTATGGAAAAGCAATGTAGGTTGATGCAGACTTCTTCAGCATTTGTAAAATTTTGCACATAACAGAATATTGTTGTTTGTGTTAAAAAAACACTTTAAATATACACCACTTGTATATTTATATAGTCTGCTGTGGACTATTTTTGCTCTTCATATTTAAAGATGAAGCTGCTAACAAGATTATGCTCAGCCAGGGGCACTCGCATGACTGATGCATGAGCTGCAATCACTCAGGGCTATATAACAACCTTCTCCAGGGTCTGTCATTATTTAGTAGTCTACAGGAGATGGCACTGGGTCCCTCACTTCTGACTGGTACATGCCATCTCACTGCCTGATGGCATCTCTCGTCTGCCGCAATTATTCTTTAACCACCACATGAACACACACACACGTACTATTGTATACCTCCTCACTAAGCCATAAACACCCTTGTGCATTCCCATGTGGCTGTGCCTGGGACCCTCCCCTTACCTGCACTGCCTCTTCTCGCCCCAGAAGCCCTGCTCATCTTTCAAGGTCCTATTCAGGCTCTGCTCCATCCAGGCACCTTCCCTGATTATTCTAGCTCTCAGATATTTCTCTACTTCTGACCTCCTACAACTCTTAAACACTTCACTTTCACTTCACATGTATGTGTCTAGCACCTTCAGGTAGCATTTCAGTTCCTTGTGATGAGAGACTGTTCTCTGAACTGCCTCTGTACCTCTCACAGAACCTAGCTGGCTCTCATATACACTGACCTCGACGGAATACCCTGCCTTCAAATCCCCTACCCTTCCTTCAAGGCTAATTTCAAACTCCACATTCTCTAAGTATTCTTTCCAACTCCAACTTAAGACTGTATCTTACTCTGCACTGTCATATACTTTGCTTGTACTTTTAGTATATAATTGTTTCTGCTTTCAAACATAATCAGATGCATATGTATTTTTCTTCTCTACCCTCATGAGGTTATAAGATCTTAGAACACATATTCATCTTTGTATCCTTCATTGTACTTTTGCTCTGCTTAAGCTCGATCTTCAGTTTTGCACTGAATGAAATAATGTCTGAAGAAAAGAATGGTAATAGTTAAAACCTTGTATAAAAAGGAAAGTGACATGAAAGAAAATGTAACCAGTAATGGGAAGAAGGCTCAACAAAAAGCCTCAACTCTGTCACTGACAAGCTGTAGGGTCTGGAAAGCCAGGTAGTTTCTCTAAACAAGAATTCATCATTTGTAGAAATCTGTGGATATAATAAACATTACTAAATAACTGAACTTTTAAGAACATGAATTCTGCACACAGTATTTGAATCTCAACTTTGCCAATTACCACCTGGGCAAGTTACCAAACTATAACAAGTTTATTTTCTCACTTGTAAAATATCATAGTACAAAATGATAGCCTATCTCATAGTGTAATTCTGAGATTTAATGAAATAACATATATAATGATCTTAGTAAAAGACCTAGGATATAGAAAGCTTGGTGCGCTTGGTAGTTGTTAGTTTATTACTAATATTATTGTTATCTAAGATCGCTTTTAGTTTTAAAAATCAATATTCTATGACAGCATATTCAACAGCTCCATCAATCTCTGAACACATACTCTTGTTTCAAGACTCAGCACTGAACTGATCATTTATCTGCCTGCCTGTTAACATAAGTAGGGTTCCTGAGGATGATTTCTAACTTTTAAACTGTTGGTTCACTACAATGAGAAATCTACAGGGAAATTACAATGTACTTAAATATTAATATCTAATGTTGACTATTCTATCAAAGCCTTATAAAAGAGATTGCCCAAAGTGGACACCATCATAATACTCTTAGAATTAGTGCTGATGGCAGCATAGCACACTACATTGAATCAAATTGATGAGTTCAAATCTCAGCTCTATATTTACTGCTATGAGAACTGGGACCTTGTACAAATTGCTAAGCTCTTTGTATTTCAGTTTCCTCATCTGCAAAATGCCATAATAATTATCACAATTTCAAAAATTATGGGCATTAAATAAGTACATGCAATGAGTGTCTGGCATATAGCAAAACACTCAATATATATTGACTATTACCATTATCCACGCAAGTACGTGCCTGAAAAGCCTTACAAATAAAGCACTGCCACCAACACAACCCACGTGAAACTTATGTGGAAATATTCATCAGAGAAGGAAATATATATTAGTGCAAGAAGGAGAGAGCATCAAGTTAAATTATAGAAATAGAAGCTAAATTAGCAAATTCAGGGAAAGTTTTGCAAATTATGTAATCTTTGAGGTGGACTGGGAAAGGAAAAGAGAGATCTCCAGACAGGCCTTGAGGAGGTATTGAGACTGAACAAGGGGAGGAAAAGGAGAGAACAGTGAAATGACTTAAATATTTTAAATCACAGATTGAGGGAAGAAAACATCATGATGAGAATAGGATCTAGAAGAGATAAAGGCTCAGGACAAAAGCTGCTCTCTGCATGTGCCATTGCTGGTCCTGCTATAGCACCCACACCTATGATACCCACACTAGAATAATAAAATATAAATGCATGTGAAGTGTAATCATGGGTGGTGTCTTCAAAGACCATCTGAGAAGAGCTCTTGAAAGAATTTGTATCTCTGACAAAGAATGGTGTCATGAAAAAGAAGAGTATGACATATTATAAAAGGTTAGTTAACTTCAGCCTATTGCTAGCATCCTGAGACTACTCATCTCTAGCTCCTTCCAATTACTTTGGTTGGCTTCCTGGCATCAGCATTCAGCAATAAATCCCAGAGATATATTTCCATGCTTTCTCAGCTGGCCCTCTTGCCAAGGCTGATGCTGGGAAGGAAACCACAGAAGTCACGGATCCACGGCTGGAGGAAGGTGCATGTTCACTCTCTGTTGCTTGCCTGCCTTCTTATCACCCTTACCATGACCCACCACCATCACCTGTCCAGGGTTGGGTGTACCAGGGAATAGTAGAAAGAGGAACAACATAAGACTACTTATATCTGGTCCTCTGAAAGGAAAAAGGAAAGCTTAACAAAAAGATCAAGACCATTGATAATGTACTCATCAAATTTCCCAAGCTAGGTCACAGAAAAAATTCACATGATAAATTGTGGGTAAATAACTTCAATTGAGAAAAATCAAAAGCATTATAAAAAGTGGGTGCTACTTACATTTTTTTTAAAAGATCAAACAAGATTTCAAGAAACTTTCCCACTTGCACAGGACCATTATAGTCTATACCCTCTGCCTCTGCCAAGCCTCCTCTCTCCCTCTATTTTCTCACCTCTAATTCCCAGGTAAACTTGTGATTTCATCCACTATTAAGGCACTTTGGTAGAACAGTTTAAGAATCACAGGATTTTGTTTCCTTCACATCACAAAGACAAATACCGTTAGATGAATGTGTTGGTGCAGAATGAAAAGTTTCTCACTTCCCACACAGTATTTTAATAAGCAACAGCTAAAAAGCCTTCCTCTACCCTGTGGTTCTTCAGTTCTGCATCTGTCACTACCTTTGTGTTACTACATTTGTAAATCTCCCTCTTTTGAAAGTCACAGTCTGTCCTTCACCAAACACACCACCCAACAGCTTCCCTGATGAGAATATATGTTTTACTATTTTGGTTTCCTGATTAGACACAGGAGAATGTAATACCACTTGCCTGTTCCTCCCCTCAATGAGAGGGAAAATTGCTAGTTTCCTCTGTGTATCAGGAACCATTAGTGTGGAGATGGGTGCCCTGCTTCTATCCTGCTGCTCGGCTGTAATCTTTAACAAGAGTATCTCCATTTTCCTTAACAATTTCCTAGGATTTGGCTTGCAGAAAAATCAGCCCATCAAGCTGCAGTCCATTTCATAAACATATAGTCTTTTTGGATTTTCCTACAAATATAGTGTTAAGGACAGTTTTCCCTTTTTACTAAATATTTAGATTATATGAATTTGGTGTTAACTGGCATTAAAGAGCATGAACTAAATCATTATTAATAAACAATACAAATACATACTAAATATTTCCATAGATATTCATATGACTTTCATCCCACCATTGAAAGCCACTGCTTCTCTGTTCAACACATATTAGGTGATGTAAGAATGTATTCTTCCTCATTAAAAGCAGAATAGGTAAGGCACAGCAAGATGAAGTGATTTGGACAGGAATAAGTCGGCACTTGATTGAGATAGCTCTTTAAAATAAGAAGTTTGGCGTTAGTTGGGATTGGACCAATATTGAAAACAAGTTTTATCTGATTGGCTCTCAGTAGATTTTAGAGTGGCCGTGAATGAAGTAAAGCTGAAAAAAGAAATGGCATTACATGATAGAGGCTGAAGTGAGGAGACAGGTGTGGACAGATAGTCAGATGGACAAGCTCCCACAATGCCTACCTCGTAACGTTGTGATGATTAAACTACACAATACATATAAAGCCCTTAGCACAGTACTAAGTGTGGTCTCTAAACATGAGACAGGACTACAGATGGAAATGAGGATTGGATAGACAAAGAAACAAATGTAGGTCTAGAGCTTGTTCTAGACACATACAAGAAACTAGCAATTTTTTAAAATTTATATATAGTAAAATACACTGGATCTTCAGTGTACAAAATACTAGTTTTGATAAACATATAAAGCTATTTAACCACCACCCAAATCAGGAATATAAAGCATTTCATTCACATGTGCCTTCCAGTCAATCCCCTCCTCCATAATTTCTATCACTGCATCTCAGTTTTGCTACTTCTTGAAATGCATATAAATGAAATTACACCATATGTACCCTTTCCAATCATATTGACTTTTTCACTTAACATAATGCTTTTTGAAATGCTGTTTGCATGTATAATTGTTTATTATTTTTTATTGCTGTGTGGTATTCCATTATATACAGGATAATTTGTTTATTCACACTCAAATGGACATTTGGGTTGTTTCTGGTGGGCTATTATGAATAAAGCTGCTGTAAATTTTCTTGTACAATTCTTTTTGTGAACTTACGGTTTTATTTATCTTGGGCAAATACCTAGGATTGGAATTGCTGGATTAGATGATTTAATGACAGTTTCCCAAAGGGGCTGTACTATTTTACACTCCCACCAGCAAAGTATGAGTGCTCAAGTTGTTTTATATCCTTAACAACATTTAAATCATCACTCCTTTTTATTGTAACTATTCTAGTGAGCATGAAATCATACCTCATGTTGGATTAATTTGCATCTCTCTGTCACCTAATATTGTTGAGTATCTTTACATAGATTCATTTTATTAGTACATCTTCTTTTGTTAATTGCCCAATTTTCTTACCCATTTTTCTTCTCTCTATATTATTGATTTGTGAGAGTTCTTTACATATTCTGGATACAGTCCTTTGGTGGATATGTGTTGAGAATATTTCTCCAAATTGATGGCTTGCCTTTTCACTTTCTTAGTGTATTTTGATGAGCAAACATATTAAAATTTGATGAAATTTAATTTGTCAATTTTAGTTTCATGGTTAGTACTTTTTTTTTTTTTTTTTTTTTGCGGTACACGGGCCTCTCACTATTGTGGCCTCTCCCGTTGCGGAGCACAGGCTCCGGACACGCAGGCTCAGCGGTCATGGCTCACGGGCCCAGCCGCTCCGCAGCACGTGGGATCTTCCCGGACCGGGGCATGAACCCATGTCCCCTGCATCGGCAGGCAGACTCTCAACCACTGCACCACCAGGGAAGCCCCATGGTTAGTACTTTTTATTTTGTGTCTATAAAACCTTTGTTTAGCCCCAGGTCTTAAAGATATTTGCCAATGTATTTTCTAGAATCATTATACCTTTAGTTTTACATTTAAATCCCACTCCAATTTGAATCAATTATTATGTGGGATGTGAGGTAGAAATCAGTGTTCATTTGTTTTCATACATACACCCAGCTGTTCTAGTTCTATTGGAAGAAAGACTTTTCCTTCCTCATTCAACTGCATTGGTACATTTTTTTGAAAATCACTTTACTTCATAATTGTGGATCTCTTTCTAGACTCTCTATTCTATTACACTGATCTATTTGCCTATCTTTATTCCAGTACCACATTGTCTTAAATACAATAGCTTATAGTAAGAGTTAATATCAGGTATTCTTAAGTTTTCCAACTTTGTTCTTTCTCACTATTGTTTTGGCTATTGTCAGTTTTTCGTTTCCATATAAATTTTAAATCAGCTTGTCCATTTCTATAAAAAATTGGATGAGATTTTGATAGGGATTACATTGAATCTAGTGTTCCAATCCATGAATATGGTTAAGTCTTTCCATTTATTTAGAATGTCTTTAATTTCACTCAGCAAAGTTTCACGGTTTTCAGCGTAGAAAGGTCTTGCATGTATTTGTTACATTTTCCTAAGATGTTTTATATTTATTGATTCTATATTAAATAAACCTTTTTAAATTTAATTTTAAAATTGTTTGCAGTTAGTGTGTAGAAATGCAGCTCATTATCTTTATTGACCTAATATCCTGAGAAATCGCTAAATCCATTTATAACTTAGTTAGTTTTTTGTTGTTTTTGTTTGTTTGGGTGTTTTTGGTAGATGACTTGATAGGATTTTCTGTGGACAATCAGTGAATAGATTTGGTTTTACATCTTCCTTTCAAATCTATATACCATTTCTTTCTTTTTTCTTTACTTATTGCACTGGCTATACCTATCTAGTACAATGTTGGACAGAAGTGGTAAAAGCAGAAAAACTGTATTTATTCCCACTCTTAAGGATAAATATTTCAGGTTTTTCCCATTAAGTATGTAGTTAGCTGTAATGTTTTGTAGATGTCCTTTACCAAATTAAGGAAGCTTCCTTCTACTCCTCGTTCACGAATGGATGTTGAATTTAGTCAGATGTAACTTTCTATTTGAGGTCTAGCCTCCCTGCAGGCCATACTAAATAGTATGCTCTCAGGAGAAGGAGCCCCATAAATATAGACTTCAAAGTACTTACCTTTTTTGGCCAAAACCTCTCATTTACGCCCGTTTATGATACATGACTTTAAATAATTGTGCACATACGTGTGTGTAATTTTGTTCATAACTTATAATTATTATCTGCAAGACAGTTATCCCAACAATCTACTCCTACTCCTTCACTGTTGACCATCAATTTTCTTTTAATATTTTTCATTTTATGACAGCAAATTGATGAAACAAATAAATAGTATTGCATTCTCTTGTATCTAACATATAGTAACATTTATATTCTCATAAAACCTTGGAGTGAGATCAAGAGGTACTAGTGAAGAACATATTTTGACTTTCAAAGTAAGGAGATATACAGATGTGGTAACACAAGTGGGGTATAGTTTGTTCTTCTGGCTTGTTTTTCAAACAAGAATATTTAAACATTAACATGTTCAAATATCTTCTCCTGCCAAGTTAATATAATCAAACAAATAGATTAAGAAGGTGAAAGAGCACTCGGGGGTATCCTAAGGCAAACTGAATAACAGTCCTATGCATGAAGACTGTGAAAGAAATGAAAATTATCTCTCAGGGAAATAGTGCTGTTCCCCAACATCTATCTAGCCTCCTCTGCCCGAAAATAAGGTTATTTCCTTCTCTTTAAGGTATTCAAATTCTTGTTCCCACTGCTCCTTTGGTAATATTTTCTTCTTGTCAGAGCTGGGGCTGAGGCAGCAATGGGACAGGAGAAATAAAGAAAGACATGGGTTTAAATTTAAAAGCAAGGTCTCAGGTTAATTACTCAATTGAAAGGAGTTGTAGAACGTTGAGTCATACATACAACCATCATCAATGAGCCATCATCCCATGGTACAGGTAGGGTCGAAGACAGAAACATGGTGACAAAATGTGCACTCTGTTCAAGATTAAGAGATGGTTTCAAACACAAAGAGCTAATGAAGATTTTTTGGTGGTGGCAAAGGGCATGAACAAAAGTGTTATCAGAGGGGGAATCTGATATCAAAAATAGAGATTGTATAATGTGGACACAAATCACAAAGGCATTTTCAATAGTAAAAGTAATATTGTTTCGGAACTCCTGTTTTTCAGTCCCAGATCCATCATCTTCTAGCCATATGATCTCAGGAATTTTGCTTAATCTCCTTGTGTTTCATTGTGACATCTGGGAACAGGGGTGTAGTGACTGAGGACTAGACCGCAGTCTCCAGATGTCTCAATTCACCGATGGATGCCTGAGTCTCCCCACAATTTGGTCTTTTCAGTTCCAGTCTGGCCATTTCAAACTCTCCTTTCTATACTCCTATTTCCTATTATTTCAATCTCTCCAACTTCAGCTCTTATTCTCTCCAGAATTAAACTTAAATATTTCCAATTCCTTAAAAAATTTATCTTAGATCAACTTTCAAGCCAGCTTATATACTTTCACTTCAAAGGCTGCTCTTGGGAAACCATTGGTCCAGTTGAAACTTCCTATACCCCAACAGATGTTTCATATCTATTTATGTAAGTAACCACATACTACTGCTATACGCACTTTAACAGCACTCTATCTAAGCATTCCATATTCCTCCTTTGCTAAAGGCGATATCAAAAAATGGCACTAAAAACACAAATAAAGGGAAATAAACACAAAAGTATCTTTTAAAAGCTTACAAAACCTGTTCAGAAGAGCAGGCACTTTTAATTAGAAATGCTGCAAGACTGCAAGGAGCAGCAAAATGTGATTCCTTGAAACATACATAATAGGATGTGCTGATTCACAGGCAGGAGGGATAAAACCCAGAAGTTTCCTGTCTGCTACAGCAATTCTGGCCCTTCCAACTCCATTTCTGAAAGATCAGCCTTAATGGGAACCTTTACACACAAGCTTGGACTCTTCCAGAGGAAAAATAGGCATAGCATTTCAGTAGGCAAGATAACTGTGTGATTCTCATTTAGCGGCAAAAAAACATAGTGTCCCCTATCCCTGAAAGCTCTTCTTTTCCTTTTAGGATCATGGAGATTTGTGTAGGTTGTACCTTTGCTTAAAATCCCTAAGGCCTGAAACAAATAATTTGAAATGCTTAAAACCGTCATGGAAAATATATGGTTGGGTTTATTTTTCACACGAGAAAATGAAAGGTGAGTGACTATCATCAAATAAAGTCAAGGAAAATGCCTTTTCCCACTTGCTTAAGTTTAAATTGTTTGAGTGTTCTATGCCTTACATGAGGTTTTTTCTGAGAAATACCTTCCAGCACAGATACATAGAGTCACTGCCTGTGTGATGTCAGGTGTAGAACCCACAGTACAGTTTTCCCAAGGCAAGTCATCCTTAAGTGGAACTGGCATAAACAGGCACCTTAAATTTTAATGTTACATTGCACAGTTTTCATCTGAGCCACCACATGAAAAATGTGAAGGGCTACTCTGCACCTATGACCTAAAACACTATAAATAGTGAAATGTATCATTTGAATGTTTCCCAAAAAAAAACCAAAAGCAATTTCCTATGAGGCAAACCTTTGCTGCTGCCTCTGAGACCTGCCTCTATGGATCCCAGGAGAAATATCAGACTTTACAACATACTTCAATTTTAGTAGTTTCTAAGAGTAGTTTAAGAGTATTCCTGGATACAATCAAAACAACAAGCAAAATGTCTTATCCTAAATGACTCCTCTTCCTCTGCCGTATAAACCCATTATGATGGTGAATTTTATGTGTCAGCTTGACTGAACTAAGGGATACCCAAATAACTGGTTACATATTATTTCTGGGTATGTCCGTGAGGGTGTTTCTAGGTAAGACTAGCATTTGAATTAGTGGACTAAGTAAATCAGATGGCCCTTTTCAATGTGGCTGGGCATCACCCCATCCAATGAGGACCTGAATGAAAGTAAAAGGTGGAGGAAGTTGAATTCATTCTCTGTCTGACTGCTGAGCTGAGACACCCACCTTCACCTGTCTTTGGTGCTCCTGGTTCTCAAGCCTTCAGAACCAGATTGGGTCTCCAGCTTGCAGACAACTCAGTCTCCATAATCACCTGAGCCAATATCTTATAATAAATAAATATTTCTATATATCCTATTGCTTCTGATTCTCTATAAAACCCTAACTAATACACCTATTAAAAGTAAGAATTTCACAAAATTCTCACTTACATTTATTATGGTAAAAAAATAATAAATCAAATTTAAAAAAAATTATTTATTGACTGTCCATTAAGTAAAAGATACTAGGATAGGCACCGTGAGATATAAAATAAGGAAAATAAACAGTTTTCTCTTAAGAGGTTTATTGACATTTTACCAATTCCAAACTATCCATCTTCAAAAGATGAGAATTAATCATCAAGGCTGACACATTTGAAAAAAAAAAATGTGTTGCTGGCTTTAGATATAATTTTCTAACATTATTCTAATCATCAATGAAGCAAGTAATCCTAATTCAACAGAGGCAATAATATCTATTTGGATGCCCAAACTATATAAATGTTGATTTGAAATTAAACATTTATTTTACACTTATCTCATTATATTGTGTCTTTGATTCATATTGAACCCATCTCCCTATTTTCTGCAATTCCTAGTCTTCAGAGCAAATTCATGAGAATTTCTAGATATTTCTGGTCTGCCTTTAGTTTATAGAATGAGTGGGATCAGTATTTCCCATTTCAAAATCCCAAATTCAACAGAGTCCTTGGGATACCCACCGATGTAGTGGAAACACATAAACTCTGTAGTCAGAGAGTCCTGGGTTCTTATCCCAATCTGATACTGCAACTCTGATAATGTGACCACAGGCCAGTTACCTAACTTCTCCAAGCCATTGTTTTCTCTGAAAGTAGGTATGCAATTTCCCTAGTTCACAATACACTACAACTATTGTGAACAACAATAGCAACAACAAAATTGCTCATTTTAGTTGAAGATCTGGCAGTGCCTCAGGACAATCATTCTAATGATTCAGTGATTACCAGATTAAAAATAATTTTAGTGCTTGAAGGGGACAGATCCAACCTCCTCATTCCACACATGAAGACACTGAGATATAAAGGACAGAAGGTACTTATCCAGGGCCACACACTTAGATAGTGGCAGACCTTGGATCAGGTCTTGACACCTAATCTAGTCCCCTTTTTGCAGTACAGTAGGTATGTCTATGAAAACTACAGAAAAGTAGACTGACTTTATAATGATCTTTGATATCTGCAAATTAGGGGGTTTCCTATTCTTAACACATCTCTTTTAAAAGATGGTTGTTAGAGCTCCAAATTTAGGCAGAAAAATAGGCACTAATCTTTAGGCCATGGGCTGCATTTTCCTCAATATAATAAAAAAAGGTTTTGACCCACCTCCTAGAGTAATGGAAATAAAAACAAAAATAAACAAATGGGACCTAATGAAACTTCAAAGCTTTTGCACAGCCAAGGAAACCATAAACAAGATGAAAAACAACCCTCAGAATGGGAGAAAATATTTGCAAATGAATCAACGGACAAAGAACTAATCTCCAAAATATATAAACAGTTCATGCAGCTCAATATTAAAAAGACAAACAACCCAATCCAAAAATGGGCAGAAGACCTAAATAGACATTTCTCCAAAGAAGACATACAGATGGCCAAGAAGCACATGAAAAGCTGCTCAACATCACTAATTATTAGAGAAATACAAATCAAAACTACAGTGAGGTATCGCCTCACACCAGTTAGAATGGGCATCATTAGAAAATCTACAAACAACAAATGCTGGAGAGGATGTGGAGAAAAGGGAACTCTCTTGCACTGTTGGTGGGAATGTAAATTGATACAGCCACTATAGAGAACAGTATGGAGGTTCCTTAAAAAACTAAAAATAAAATTACCATATGACCCAGCAATCCCACTACTGGGCATATACCCAGAGAAAACCGTAATTCAAAAAGACACATACACCCCAATGTTCACTGTAGCACTATTTACAATAGCCAGGTCATGGAAGCAACCTAAATGCCCATCAACAGACGAATGGTTAAAGATGTGGTACACATATACAATGGAAAGGAACGAAACTGAGTCATTTGTTGAGACGTGGATGGATCTAGAGACTGTCATACAGAGTGAAGTAAGTCAGAAAGAGAAAAACAAATATCGTATATTAACACATATGTGGAATCTAGAAAAATGGTACAGATGAACCAGTTTGCAAGGCAGAAATAGAGACACAGATGTAGAGAAAAAATGTATGGACACCAAGGGGGAAAGCGGTGGGGGGTGGGGGGTGGGGTGTGATGAACTGGGAGATTGGGATTGACATGTATACACTGATGTGTATAAAATAGATAACTAATAAAAAATTAATTAATTAAAAATAAAAAAGGGATGTTTAACCTCAAAAGTTTTATCGTCATTTAGCTATTCTTCTAAAAGAGAAAAAGGGACTAAAATATGCATAATTGAAAGTTCTAGTTAACTAGGTCCTAGTTAATCTAGGTTTTATTATTTCTAAACCATTGCATTACAAACTCTTATTGGTATAATTACTTTGGAGGCCATTCCACATGATGCCTTCTGTTCTCTAAGCTAAGCTGACCCCAAAATGAAGAACCCCTAGAGTTCAATCTGAAAGCTATACTCAGTTCTTAGAATTAAGATGCATTTTAGTCTCCTGTTTTTGAGCTAGTGCCTTTTCCTATATTTTTACATTTAAAAATCCAATTCGAGCTTTTTGCCTCATGTCCTCCTCTCAGACACCTTAAAAAAAAAAGTGAGTAAAATAAATCTTTACCCATAGAAAATCTCACACATAATGTTGCCAACAGGCCTTTCATTTTATTGGATTCCTGGCTGGCTAGTGTATCAGAAATAAGTGAAGATGTGAAAATAACAAGGAACTAGTTTCTGCTGAGAGGAACAAGTTCTTCAAGTTATGAAGTTGTAAGGAAAAGCACAATGAAAAATAATCTTAGTATCCCAGAAGCAAGCAATTCTCAGCTGTAAAGCAGTAACAAAGAACTGAAAATCTTAGGAAACACTCAAAATAGGCAATAATAGCACAAAGGCATTTCAATGTTTTAAAGTGTAAGGTGAGTTGAATAATGGAGGAACTGTCTTGACAACTCTCAAGTGTAGTCCTCTGATGTGTTTTATTTGCTTTCCCTTTTTTTTATCTGAGTGATTACCTCACCTGTTTAGGCCTTCTATCTTTACATTACAGCAATAGGAAAAGACACTTAAGACGTTCATTAATTTAGACTCCTTTTGTAGTTCTACTGTGAAGGATAATCACTTGTTAGCTTAAGATGGGAACTTATGACAACATATTTATATGGCAGGCTCTCTGCTGTGAAGTTAGACTTCAAAATTCAAATTGAAGACAGGAACCAGCTAGAGCTCTTAAATGAAGCAAATATGTTTCAAATTTCAGCAGAAGAGCAAGAAAAATCCTTAATTAATTAATGGAAGGGAAAAAGTAGCAATTCTGCCTGACTTTATGTATTCCACATCAGTTGTTCTGTACAAAACAAAGAGAATATTGTTGTTTATGTGTGTCTGAAAGAACTAAAGTATAGGCAACATGAATTTTTCCCATATGTACAAAAAGTCAACAGCAATGACCTAACAGTAATAGAGTCTTTTAGTTAGATACAATCTGCTTTTAAGATACCAAAAATTCTCTTTCATACCACGTTAACCAAAGGTACTTTAATAACATCTTACGAGCTGAGTAGGTGTCAAGGATCATCTTTCTTTTACCGATGAGAAAATGAAGCAGAGACGGTTCTGTGATTTAGCCAAGATCAAATGTCAGTAAAGCAAACAATCTCAAAATCAGAGTCTTTCAAGTCTCAATTGACAGTCCCAGCCCAGAGGGTCAATTCACTGAGTATTATGTGAGAAAATCACCTGAGAGCATCAAGGCTCAAGGTCTGTGGGCTCTGGGTTTAGTTCTATCCATTTTTTTGTCACAAAAATTTTTATTCTTCTATGCAAAAATTAGAATATTTGTATTACAATATCATCTGAAAGTCCTAATTAAAAGTTGGTTATTTCAGGGGGAAAAAACCCGAATTGTATGACTCAGTTATACTTCATGTTAGTTTTACAACTGATTTCTTTTTTTTGTTTTTTTGTTTTTTTGTTTTTTTTGCGGTACGCGGGCCTCTCACTGCTGTGGCCTCTCCCGTTGTGGAGCACAGGCTCCGGGCGTGCAGGCCCAGCGGCCATGGCTCACGGGCCCAGCCGCTCTGCGGCATGTGGGATCCTCCTGGACCGGGGCACGAACCCGTGTCCCCTGCGTCGGCAGGCGGACTCTCAACCACTGCGCCACCAGGGAAGCCCCTACAACTGATTTCTTATTCCACCACTAGTACATACTTGTACGTTTTAGGCAGATGTAAGGAAGGCATTTTAAAGTAAGCCTATAAAAGGAATTGCATACCGCCTGGAAAGCAACTCACATGCATCAACTCTTTCCTCTTTTGCAGATTCCGTGCTCTAAAATCCCATTCAAAGGCATCATTTGTGCTTCTGACATTAATGGTAAGACAGGCTCAAGCCCTTATAAAGGAAGAAAATAGCTATGAGGATTTTGCTGTATAGTATTGTAGCTATTACAGATTTTCAATTAACCTTTGTGCCTGATTGACAAATACCATAATGGTCAGACTCCGGTGCCACAGACTATGTCACAGTGCACAACATACAGCTAAAGATATGACTAAGACTTGAAGGCAGTTCTGCAAAGATATAGAAATCATTCTAATTATATACTTATATAGAAATATTGATCAAAAAAAGGAAAACTTCTCTGCTTTTGACCAATAAATATGCATTATACTCTATGCAATATTCAATATCATTAATTTATCTAAGCATAATATCATCATTAAGTTATTTTTTTTGTTTGTTTTTTGGGTTTTTTTTTTTTTGCGGTACGCGGGCCTCTCACTGTTGTGGCCTCTCCCGTTGCGGAGCACAGGTTCCGGACGCGCAGGCTCAGCAGCCATGGCTCATGGGCCCAGCCGCTCCGTGGCATGTGGGATCTTCCCGGACCGGGGCACGAACCCGTGTCCCCTGCATTGGCAGGCGGACCCTCAACAACTGCGCCACCAGGGAAGCCCTAAGTTATATTTTAATCCAAGTGTAAGTGGAATATTGGGCTTAGATATTGTACAAATCACATGGAAAAGACATAATCCTTTCCTTTCCAGAGCTCAAAGGAAAACACTGTTATACGCACTGGAAGACACAAGTGTACAATATACAAATAAATGACACTAGGAAAGACATAAAATATTATTTGCATTATTTTCAGAGCCAGTTACCTGTGTTCTGAATATATTTATCACTAAATTTGTACATAAGAAGGGGAGAAAAGGATTTATTCTTATGTAAAATGTTAGCTCTTAAATTTACTATTTTCCAATGTCAAAAAGGTCAAAATGAAGCACAGAGGAAATACAAAGGACTGCAAGGTAGGGAATGCCTTTGGCATTTACCAGTTTTGCCTTATCAGTCAGCCAGTGAAGGATGGTCTGTTCTCTGGAAGTCATCTTCTCACAAGCCTCAGAATCTATATGATTACATTTAAGGCTTATGATGCATCCACTTGAGTCACTGGGCCCAAGAGCTCTTTTATTCAGATACTCTTCCTTAATACACTAGAAAATGGCATGCCTTCTACTCCTCATTTACTTCCTAAATAACCTATCTCATCTAAATGATTGTTCAATTCAGATACTAAATCAATAGATTTGATAATAATCTCTTAACATGAGCAATTTATATATAGAATTCAAGCATTCCTAAATAGGAAGTTACAATAAGGAAAAAAGAATGAGAAACATTATCTGTCTTAACTAAACCAAGTTCATTCCAGAAGCAGAAAATCCATCAAGAATGGGTTATACTTCTCTGAAATATGTTTAGAAAACTTCATGACAAGAAACAGTTCAAGAGCTGCAAAAATTTCCAGAAATGGTGGAATGAGACAATTACAAAACAGAAAGATTGAAGTATTCATGTTTTGGACCTGAATTCCGAGAAACCCTCTGCTAATCCACAGAAAATTGTACCCGTGACTCATGGAGAGGTCAGGCAGGAAACAAAAAGTTGGATCTGTCAAGAGCAGATGCTGAAACAAAGCCGAGGGTATTGTAAAATACAATCATCCCACAAAGCCCCATATCTTCATGGGAAATCAAGAGGCATGGAGAGTGGGGTAAGGAAGAAGGAGGGTCCTATCAATATTTTTCCATTTTTCTTCTTCCTCCCATTCTAAAGAATGGCCTCCTTTCAAGTAGATTTCACCAGAACACAAATGTGTTAGGGTGTGGGGTTGTTGAGTTGCTGTGTATTTAGAAGGACTCCTGGTCTTCCTTTTACCTCACTGATTGCTCCCCAATGTTACTTATCCTTTTCTTCAACATACATCAAAACTTTAAACTCCCAAAGCATTTGTTCCTTGGACCTCCTCTCTCCTCTACCTATACTCACTTCCTTGGTGATCTTATCCAGTCCCATCATCTATACCGCAATAACTCCCAAAGTCACATCTCTAATCCCCACCTCACTACCTGCCTATTTAACTACTCTCTTTGGATGCCTAATCATCATCTCATATTTACCTTGCCTAAAATTAAATCATTGATCTTCACACTCACTGCTCTCCAAAATATCTGCTCTGCCTGCAGTTTCTTATCACAGATAACAGTAGTTCTTCCCTATTGCTCAAGTCAAAAACTTGAGGCCACTTTGACTCTTTTATATTTATAACATTCATCCAATCTTTCTACAAACTCTGTTTTCTCTTACTTCAAAAATATATTCAGTACCTGATCCTTTCCCACCACCTCCATTGCTTTCATACTGTTCAAGCCACTGTCATCTTGTTATATCTCATCTCTCAGGTCTTTGTTCAACACAGGGAGATACAATGTCCCCTCACAGAGACTCAACAGAACCTAAATTGTCTTGTGGTTGTATAGAGTTTTCGCTCCTTTGCCTCTGGTTTGGGAAAAAATGTGTCCACCTTGAGTTAGTGGAAACAGATTCTTATTAATAAAATATATATTCTTCCAAATCTGTTGTTAGCCAGTTCCCTTATGATCATTTCTTTTGATATTCAACAGCCTAGATTTTCAAAACCCAAAATCCCTTTCTCTGCTTTGGTATTACAATAACTCTGACCTGTGACAATGGATGCTTCACAAATTCTACCTTAAATGGAGGAAGAACAGCAAGTTGAAAAATAATTCCTGGTAATGAAAAAAAAATTACAGTAGACGCATCTCTCATATATGTAAGCAGACTGAAGGGTAGGCTGGTTTAGTTGATGTTGCTGAAAGGACTCTTCCTTGGCCAGGAAGAAGTTTAGCTATTTTAGAAATTCAGAGTCCCTAATAGCTTCAAAAATCACCTTCCATTTTTCTCCCTTTCTTCCTTTGCCAGTTCTCCTTTATCTAAGATTTCTTTTAACAGGGAAATTTAAGATATCATATAGTTCTCTTTCACACTAAAACTTTCACTGAAATCTTTAGTAACCTCTGAGTCCCTCTCACTTCTATACACCAGATCCCTCACAGGATAACGCCCATTGCCTCTAGATGATTTTGGACCAGGGTTTATAATCAATATGGTGCAGAGATGGGTGATCATGAGGATTCTTGAAAATTCTGGACAGTCCCAACTCAGAACAAGTATAAATAATCTTAGGTCAACCAACTTAGGTGTTTAAGAAAAGTAATTTTCTATTTTATGGTTGAATTTAATTTCCATTTTGAGTGCTGGATTTGCTAGGTGATAAAAAAAAATCTTAAGTCAATTCAGGTCCTCTCTTACCTTCTTTCCCCCATATTCTACTGCACATTCTGGTCAAAGGGTACAAAGAAATTACTTGGAGAAACAACATCAACAAAATTGGGCAAATATCAATGGAGAAGTAGATTTTCCAGGTCACTGAAACCAGAGTTGGGGGTGTGTCTAGGGTTACCTGGGTACTGACAAGGATGGCCAGTTGCTGATGCCTCAATTGGTTCACGAACTGAAAAACTCTGTTTGTAGACATTCCTTTAAATGGAAATACCAATATTGTTCACATAATTCTTCTAAAACAGTGCTATAAGCACCAGTAAAAAGAGCTGTGCCTGACAAAAAACCCATCTTCATTCTTATTCTGGCAAGATCTTAGCTGAGAAGAAACTGTCACAGGCTACAGTTTGCCCCACATGGAACAAGGAGAAGGGAAAAGCTATGCAAAGATACTTGGCTTCTGCTCCTGCTGCATAAAGTAACCTCACTCTCGTTACATACTGTAGCATGGCTAAACAAACTGGGAATTTTAGCAGGCGTGTGTGTAGTTTCTTCTTGCCCATTCAAAAACCCTACCTGTAATGCTGCAATATCAAAATATCTCTTCTGGTGACCTTGGATAACTCACCTCTAACACAAAGGCTAGAAGGCATAGTATGGTTCTTCGTTAGATAGGCAGGTAGATGACTCACTAGACAGAGAGATAGATAGATAGATAGGTAGATAGGTAGATAGATAGACAGACGGATGAATGGCGCAATTATTTGGTTATTTTGGTTTCTTACTAGCTGCAGATGTTTCCCTGGACCTGACAGAAGGCTGATTGGGCAGCAAAGGTTAACAAGACTGAGCCTCTGAGCCTTCTGGGGTGAGAGGCAAACCCCTTTTCACTGTTACATTGCTGCCACTGCCTCACCCCACCCTTAACTCTGAACTCTGGGGTTCTGACCCAAGCCCAGCACCTAACCTAGATTTTGCTTTGTTGTTGCTATGAGCTGTGACTCTGATTAGCCTAGAAATAGCAAATCTGGAACAAGTGACTGCATCTATGTTTCTGCCAAAATTAGCATAGAATTTTTAGTCTTGAGGACAAGATCACTATAAAAATTGCTCTGTTTACACAACTTTATGTAAATTATATTAGTTTGTCAAGTCATCATCAGTAACATGAGGCTAACCTCATTTGTATGTATTTAATAAGATTTCATTTTTCAAATCTAACTCTGGTTTAGAGCTGTGCTGTCCAATACAGCAGCCTCTAGCCACATGAGGCTGCTGAACACTTGAAATATAACTAGTGTGATTTGGATTTTCTATAATTTTAATTTATTTAGATGTAAATTTTAAAACATATTCATTTCAGTTATTAGAAAATTTTGGAACAACTTAGACATGAATCTACTTTTTCTCTTGTATGTTCTATGAATTCTAAATGCAGATAAAATATTTCCATATTAGTTTGCCAATTAAGGTGTGCTGTAAGTATAAAATTTATACTGGATTTTGAAGACTCAGTATCAAAAAGAAGTAAAAACTCTCAATTTTTTTTCTTTATATCCTGAAACGATAATATTTTGGATAAATTGGGTAAAATAAAATACAGCATAAAAGTTACTTTCACCTGTTTGGTTTTATCTTTTTAATGTGACTATTAGGTAATTTAAAATTACATATCGGTTTTTTTGTGGTACGCGGGCCTCTCACTGCTGTGGCCTCTCCCGTTGCGGAGCACAGGCTCCAGACGCTCAGGCTCAGCGGCCATGGCTCACGGGCCCAGCTGCTCCGCGGCATGTGGGATCTTCCCGGACCGGGGCACAAACCCGTGTCCCCTGCATCGGCAGGCAGACTCTCAACCACTGCACCACCAGGGAAGCCCTACATATCTGTTCTGAAATGTATTTCTACTGGAGAGTACTGGCTTAC
This sequence comes from Hyperoodon ampullatus, assembly GCF_949752795.1. Classification (NCBI taxonomy): domain Eukaryota; kingdom Metazoa; phylum Chordata; class Mammalia; order Artiodactyla; family Ziphiidae; genus Hyperoodon; species Hyperoodon ampullatus. The sequence continues at coordinate 48,760,395 of NC_136925.1, read as the reverse complement.
ATAAACTGCTCATTAAATTGCCCTGGTGTACTTTGAGGTATATCATTCTCCGTAAAAGTTTACCCCAAACACTCTTCTAAGTTAACATTTTTTTTTTTTTTTTTTTTTTGCAGTATGTGGGTCTCTCACTCTTGTGGCCTCTCCCATTGCAGAGCACAGGCTCCAGACACGCAGGCTCAACGGCCATGGCTCACGGGCCCAGCCGTTCCGCGGCATGTGGGATCTTCCCGGACCAGGGAACGAACTCGTGTCCCCTGCATCAGCAGGCAGACTCTCAACCACTGCGCCACCAGGGAACCCCCTAAGTTAACATTTTAACCTGAATCTCCCACTGCAAAAAATAAAACTCCCGGGTTTTTTCCCCCCTACAGAAAATAATATAGGAAAACCTCTCTCTCTTTCTGATAGGAACATAGGCTCAGTTATGCAAAGCAAAACAGGAAGAATTACTTAGGCTCCTCACTCTTCTCCAAAATTTGCATCCAATAATGCATTCCCGACATTATTTCTGCAGCTTCCACCATCACTGAAGCTCTTTCTGTTGAAAATCCTCCCAAATGAAATAAAGAGAGCAGATGAATGAATGAAACAGATTAGGATGTTATTTCCTTCTCCTTTTGTTAGTTGCAAAATGTACCATATGGACATATCACAATGCGCCTTGCAGAAATTTGAATCTCTGATAAAGTTTTTTTTTTAAGAATGACATAAAGTACTCATGATGAATGAACTTTGAGCATTAAGTGATGAATGAGTTTTTGAATAACCATCCTTTCAGAAGTTATATCAAGTTTCTAGTAACGTAAGCATTTAAGTTCTAAGTGGCTCATACTTCAGGTTTTCGAACAAATCTAATGCCTCTATAAAATCTTACACTGAAGTAAAACTTACTCTTTCCAGTGTTTATATAGGAACAGATTTTAGAGATTTTCAAATTAAGATTTAAATCAACACTTTCAGTTTCTTGAGTGAGGAAACTAAATCAACTCTACTTTGGTCTTTAAAAATATGTATCGCTAACTTATTTGAGTAAATGCTATCATTGCTTAGGAATACTGCTAAACAATACTATTAAAACCTTATGGAAGACACTACTTGGTCAAATACATATTAAATCAAAGATTCATTGGACACTTTATTTTTACTAAATAAAATGAATTAAAAAGGCAAACTAACTGCCCTGACTCTTCAGGTATTACAACGTATCCCCAGAGGTCAGAAATACACATGTAGAACATTTATGCATTAGAATTTGCAGTCTTTGAATAGACAAAGGAGAATAAAAAGAAAAATAATGGAAGGGATCACCATGAGCTAAGACACAAGACAATAAAGAAAATATTGACCAATTAAAAGAAAAATATACATGTGCTCCAAATAGGGCCAATATTATTACTATAGCTCAGATTCAAATATGGTTTTACTTCTGTTTCTAGTAACATGGCAGGCTAAGTAATTGGAACAATTTTTTACTGAAAATAACTAATAATCTTGAATATAATAAATATGTTTAAATATCCTTAACAGAAACAATAAGCTGGCAAGAATAAAACAAATTCTCAAGTGAAAAAAGTCTGAGAACTAGAATCCATAGAAGTAAGTAGAACACTGAAGCCAACTTTCACCCTGAGATCATTTGCTTAACTAGGTAAAATTAAGCTTCAATTTTCATACACTCATGAGGTTTTTTTTTTTTTGCGGTACACGGGCCTCTCACTGTTGTGTCCTCTCCTGTTGCAGAGCACAGGCTCCGGACGCGCAGGCTCAGTGGCCATGGCTCACGGGCCTAGCCGCTCCACGGCACGTGGGATCCTCCCGGACCGGGGCACGAACCTGTGTCCCCTGCATCGGCAGGCGGACTCTCAACCACTGCACCACCAGGGAAGCCCCCACTCATGAGATTTTGGAGCCTGTAACACCAAAGAGATAAACCCTCAGTGAACAGTCAACCAAATATACTGGAGAAAACAGAACCCTCCTACACTGTTGGTGGGAATGTAAACTGGTGCAGCCACTATGGAAAAAAGTCTGCAGGTTCCTAAAAAACTAAACATAGAGCTACCATATGATCCAGCAATCCCACTCCTGGCCATATATCTGGAAGAGACAAAATCTCTCATTTGAAAAGATACAGGCCTACCAGTGTTCATAGCAGCACAATTTACAATAGCCAAGACATGGAAGCAACATAAATGTCCATCAACAGATGAATGGATAAAGAAGATATGGTACATATGTACAATGGAATATTACTCAGCCATAAAAAAGAATGAAATAATGCCATCTGCAGCAACATGGATAGACCTAGAGATTATCATACTAAGTGAAGTCAGGCAGAGAAAGACAAATATTATATGATATCACTTATATGTGGAAACTAAAAAATAGTAATACAAATCAACTTATTTACAAAACAAAAACAGACTCACAGACATAAAAAACAAACGTGTGTTTACCGAAGGGGACAGGGAAGGGGGAAGAGATAAATTAGTGGTATGGGATTAATAGATACACACCACTATATATAAAATAGAAAAACACCAAGGATTTACTGTACAGCACACAGAACTATATTCAATATCTTTTAATAACCTATAATGGAAAAGAATCTGATGCTGTACACCTGAAACTAACACAATATTGTAAATCAACTATAGTTAAATTTAAAAAAAGAAAAAAAAACAAATATAACCCTCTGCCCTTCATCCACAGAGACCTGAAAATAAATTTATGTATCTCAAAACTTAGGGCTGAACGAAGGGAAAAAATCATCACTGAGAATTTGGAACCACAAGCCAATCCTCACCACTGTCCACAGGACAATATACATTGCCTCAGTCTTTGGAAAGCATTAAGGATGAAAATTAGATACTTTGGAATGAATTTTCCCTGGTTGCCAGACAAAAGCAAATGAAAATCCTCACAAAAGAAACTCCTCTCATTTCAAAGAACATCATCAGCTCACAAACAGAAATTAAAAACAGAAAGAAAGAGGAACCATGATTGAGAATCAGCAGAAAGAAAACAGAATCTAAAAGGACTTCAGATAAGGAAGAGCATTTTCAGACAAAAACACTGAAATAATTATGTTTAATGTTTTGTTTTTTCTTTTTTTTTAATAGATCTTTATCAGCGTATAATTGCTTCACAATACCATGTTAGTTTCTGTTGCACAACAAAGCGAATCAGCCATATGCATACACATGTCCCCATATCCCCTCCCTCTTGAGCGTTCCTCCCATCCTCCCTATCCCACCCCTCTAGGTCATCGCAAAGCACCAAGCCGATCTCCCTATGCTATGCTGCTGCTTCCCACCAGCCAACTATTTTACATTCAGTAGTGTACATATGTCGATGCTACTCTCACTTCACCCCAGCTTCACCCTCTCACCCCATGTCATCAAGTCCATTCTCTATATCTACCTCTTTATTCCTGCCCTGCAACTAGTTCAATCAGTACCATTTTTTTTTAGATGCCATATATATGCATTAGCATATGGTATTTATTTTTCTCTTTCTGACTTACTTCACTCTGTATGACAGACTTTAGGTCCATCCACCTCACTACAAATAACTCAATTTCATTTCTTTTTATGGCTGAGTAATATTCCACTGTATATATATGCCACATCTTCTTTATCCATTCATCTGTTGATGGACATTTAGGTTGGTTCCATGTCCTGGCTACTGTAAATAGTGTTGCAATGAACATTGTGGCACATGTCTCTTTTTGAATTATGGTTTCCTCAGGGTATATGCCCAGTAGAGGGATTGATGGGTCATATGGTAGTTCTAGTTTTAGTTTTTAAGGAACATCCATACTGTTTTCCATAGTGGTTGTATCAACTTATATTCCCACCAACAGTGTATGAGGGTACCCTTTTCAGCATTTATTGTTTCTAGCTTTTTTGATAATGGCCATTCTGACCAGCATGAGGTGATACCTCACTGTAGTTTTGATTTGCATTTCTCTAATAATTAGTGATGTTGAGCATCTTTTCATGTGCCTCTTGGCCATCTGTATGTCTTCCTTGGTGAAATGTCTATTTAGAGCTTCCACCCATTTTTTAACTGGATTGTTTATTTTTTTGATATTGAGCTCCATGAGCTGCTTGTATATTTTGCAGATTAATCCTTTGTCTGTTGTTTCATTTGCAAATATTTTCTCCCATTCTGAGAGTTGTCTTTTTGTCTTGTTTATTGTTTTCTTTGTTGTACAAAACCTTTTAAGTTTAATTAAGTCCCATCTGTTTATTTTTGTTTTTATTTCTGTTACTCTAGAAGGTGGGTCAAAAAAGATCTTGCTGTGGTTTATGTCAAAGGGTGTTTTTCCTATGTTTTCCTCTAAGAGTTTTATAGTGTCTAGTCTTAAATTTAACTCTTTAATCCGTTTGGAGTTTATTTTTGTGTATGGTGTTAGGCAGTGTTCTAATATCATTCTTTTACATGTACCTGTCCAGTTTTCCCAGCACCACTTATTGAAGAGGCAGTCTTTTCTCCATTGTATGTTCTTGCCTCCTTTGTTGTAAATTAGGTGCCCATATGTGGGTGGCTTCATCTCTGGGCATTCTATCCTGTACCATTGATCTATATTTCTGTTTTAGTGCCAGTACCATACTGTCTTAATTACTGTAGCTTTGTGGTATAGTTGAAGCCGGGGAGCCTGATTCCTCCAACTCCATTTTTCTTTCTCAAGATTGCTTTGGATATTCGGGATCTTTTGTGTTTCCCTATGAATTGTAAGATTTTTGTTCTAATTCTGTGAAGAATGCCATTGGTAGTTTGATAGGGATTGCACTGAATCTGTAAATTGCTATGGGTAGTATAGTCATTTTCACAATGTTGATTCTTCCCAGCCAAGAACATGGTATATCTCTCCATCCGTTTATGTCATCTTTGATTTATTTCATCAGTGTTTTATAGTTTTCTGAGTACAAGTCTCTCGCCTCCTTAGGCAGATTTATTCTTAGGTATTTTATTCTTTTTCTTGCAATGGTAAATGCAAGTGTTTCCTTAATTTCTCTTTGAGATTCTTCATCATTAGTGTATAGGAATGGAAGAGATTTCTGTGCATTCATTTTGTATCCTGCAACCTTACCAAATTCATTGATTAGTTCTAGTAGTTTTCTGGTGGCATCTTTAGGATAGTCCATATATAGTATCATGTCATTAGCAAACAGTGACAGTTTTACTTCTTCTTTTCCAATTTGTATTCCTTTTATTTCTTTTCCTTCTCTGATTGCTGTGGCTAGGACTTCCAAAACTACGTTGAATAAGAGTGGCAAGAGTGGACATCCTTGTCTTGTTCCTGATCTTAGTGGAAATGCTTTCATTTTTTCACCATTGAGTATGATGCTTGATGTGGGTTTGTCATACAATGCCCTTTATTATGTTGAGGTAGGTTCCCTCTATGCCCATTTTCTGGAGAGTTTTTATCATAAATGGGTGTTGAATTTTGTCAAAAGCTTTTTCTGCATCTACTGAGATGATCATACAATTTTTATTCCTTAATTTGTTAATGTGGTGTATCACACTGATTGATTTGTGTATACTGAAGAATCCTTGCATTCCTGGGATAAATCCCACTTGATCATGGTGTATGATCCTTTTAATGTGCTGTTGGATTCTGTTTGCTAGTATTTTGTTGAGGATTTTTGCATCTACATTCATCAGTGATACTGGTCTATGATTTTCTTTTTTTGTGATATCTTTGTCTGGTTTTAGTAACAGGGTGATGGTGGCTTTGTAGAATGAATTTGGGAGTTTTTCTCCCTCTGCAATTTTTTCGAAGAGTTTGAGAAAGATCAGTGTTAGCTCTTCTCTAAATGTTTGACAGAATTTGCCTGTGAAGCCATCTGGTCCAGGACTTTTGTCTGTTAAAAGATTTTTAATTACTGTTTCAATTTCATTACTTCTGATAGATCTGTTTATATTTTCTAATTCTTCCTGGTTCAGTCTTGGAAAATTGTGCTTTTCCAAGAATTTGTCCATTTCTTCGTGGCTGTCCATTTTATTGGCATATAGCTGTTTGTAGTAGTCTCTTATAATCCTTTGTATTTCTGCAGTGTCAGTTGTGATTTCTCCTTTTTCATTTCTAATTTTATTGATTTGCCTCCTCTCCCTTATTTTCTTGATGAGTCTGGCTAATGGTTTATCAATTATGTTTATTTTCTCAGAGAACCAGCTTTTCATTTTATTGATCATTGCTATTGTTTTCTTCATTTCTATTTCATTTATTTCTGCTCTGAACTTTATGATTTTTTTCTTCTACTGACATTGGGTTTCCTTTGTTCTTCTTTCTCTAGTTGTTTTAAGTGCAGGGTTAGTTTGTTTATTTGAGATTTTTCTTGTTTCTTGAGGTGAGATTGAATTGCTATAAACTTCCCTCTTAGAACTGCTTTTGCTGTCGGTCTTGGGTTGCTGTGTTTTCATTGTCATTTGTTTCTATGTATTGTTCTATTTCTTCTTTGATTTCTTCAGTGATCTCTTGGTTATTTAGAGTGGACTGTTTAGCCTCCATGAATTTGTGTTTTTTACAGTATCTTTCCTGTAGTTGATTTCCAATCTCATAGTGTTTTGATCAGAAAAGATGCTTGATACGATTTCAATTTTCTTAAATTTTCCGAGGCTTGATTTGTGACCCAGAAGTGATCTATTTCTGGAGAATGTTCCGTGTGCCCTTGAGAAAAAAATGTAAACTGCCAGTTTTGGGTGGAGTGTTCTATAATATCAATTAGACCTATTTGGTCTATTGTATCACTTAAAGTTTGTGTTTCCTTATCTATTTTCTGTTTGGATGATCTGTCCACTGGTGTAAGTGGGGTGTTAAAGTCCCCTACTATGATTCTGTTAATGTTGATTTCCCCTTTTATGGCTGTTAGCCTTTGCCTTATGTATTGAGGTGCTCCTATGTTGGGTGCATAAACATTTACAATTGTTATATCATCTTCTTGGATTGATCCCTTGATCATTATGCAGTGTCCTTCTTTATCTCTTGTAATAGTCTTTACTTTAAAGTCCATTTTGTCTGATATGAGAATTGCTACTCCAGCTTTCTTTTGATTTCCATTTGCATGGAATATCTTTTTTCATCCCTCATTTTCAGTCTGTATGTAACCCTAGGTCTGAAGAGGGTCTCTTGTAGACAGCATATATATGGGTCTTGTTTTTGGATCCATTCAGCCAGTCTATGTCTTTTGGTTGCAGTATAAATCCATTTACACTTAAGGTAATTATCAATATGTATGTTCCTATTACCATTTTCTTAATTGTTTGTGGTTTCTTATTGTGGGTCTTTTCCTTCTCTTGTGTTTCCTGCCTAGAGAAGTTCCTTTAGCATTTGTTGTAAAGCTGTTTTGATGGTGATGAATTTTCTTAGCTTTGTCTTGTCGGGTAAAGGTTTTAATTTCTGCATCGAATCTGAATGAGATCCCTGCTGGGTAGAGTAATCTTGGTTGTAGGTTTTTCCCTTTCATCACTTTAAATATGTCCTGCCACACACTTCTAGCTTGCAGAGTTTCTGCTGAGAGAGCAGCTGTTAACCATATGGGGATTACCTTGTATGTTATTTGTTGCTTTTCCCTTGCTGCTTTTAATTTTTTTCCTTGTATTTAATTTTTGATAGTTTGATTAACATGTGTCTTAGCATGTTTCTCCTTGGATTTATCTTGTATGGGACTCTCTGTGCTTCCTGGACTTGACTATTTCCTTTCCCATATTAGGGAAGTTTTCAAATATAATCTCTTCAATAGCAAAGATCAATAAAACTAAAAACTGGTTCTTTCAGAAGATAAACAAAATTGATAAACCCTTAGCCAGACTCATCAAGAAGAAAAGGGAGAAGACTCAAATCAATAGAATTAGAAATGAAAAAGGAGAAGTAACAACTGACATTGCAGAAATACAAAGAATCATGATACATCATTACAAGCAACTATATGCCAATAAAATGGACAACATGGAAGAAATGGACAAATTCTCAGAAAAGCACAACCTTCTGAGACTGAACAAGGAAGAAATAGAAAATATAAATAGACCAATCACAAGCACTGAAATTGAAACTGTGATTAAAAATCTTCCAAGAAACAAAAGCCCAGGACCAGATGCTTCACAGGCAAATTCTATCAAACATTTAGGAAAGAGCTAACACCTATCCTTCTCAAACTCTTCCAAAATATAGCAGAGGGAGGAATACTCCCAAACTCATTCTACGAGGCCACCATCACCCTGAAAACAAAACCAGATAAAGATGTCACAAAAAATTAAAACTACAGGCCAATATCACTGATGAATACAGATGCAAAAATCCTCAACAAAATACTAGCAAACAGAATCCAACAGCAAATTAAAAGGATCATAAACCATGATCAAGTGGGATTTATCCCAGGAATGCAAGGATTCTTCAGTATACACAAATCAATGTGATAAACCATATTAACAAATTGAAGGAGGAAAACCATATGATCTTCTCAATAGATGCAGAAAAAGCATTTGACAAAATTCAACACCCAATTATGATAAAAACCGTCTAGAAAGCAGGCTTAGAGGGAGCTTTCCTCAACATAATAAAGGCCATATATAATAAACTCACAGCCAACATCATTCTCAGTGGTGAAAAACTGAAACCATTTCCACTAAGATCAGGAACAAGACAAGGTTGCCCACTCTCACGGCTATTATTCAACACTGTTTTGGAAGTTTTAGCCACAGCAATCAGAGAAGAAAAAGAAATAAAAGGAATCCAAATTGGAAAAGAAGAAGTAAAACTGTTTGCAGATGACATGATACTATACATAGAGAATCGCAAAGATGCTACCAAAAAACTACTAGAGGTAATCAATGAATTTGGTAAACTAGCAGGATACAAAATTAATGCACAGATATCCCTTGCATTCCTATACACTAATGATGAAAAATCTGAAAGAGAAATTAAGGAAACGCTCCGATTTACTATTGCAACAAAAAGAATAAAATACCTATGAATAAATCTATCTAAGGAGATAAATGACCTGTATGTAGAAAACTATAAGACACTGATGAAAGATATTAAAGATGGTACAAACAGATGGAGAGATATACCATGTTCTTGGATTAGAAGAATCAACATTGTGAAAATGACTATACTACTCAAAGCAATCTACAGATTCAGTGCAATCCCTATCAAACTACCAATGTCATTTTTCACAGAACTAGAACAAAAAATTTCACAATTTGTATGGAAACACAAAAGACCCCAAATAGCCAAAGCAATCTTGAGAAAGAAAAACAGAACTGGGGAATCAGGCTCCCTGACTTTAGATGATACTAAAAAGCTACAGTAATCAAGACAGTATTGTACTGGCATAAGAACAGAACTATAGATCAATGGAACTGGATAGAAAGCCCAGAGATAAACCCACCCACATATGGTCACCTTATCTTTGATAAAGAAGGCAAGAATATACAATGGGGAAAAGACAGCCTCTTCAATAAGTGGTGCTGGGAAAACTGGACAGCTACATGTAAAAGAATGAAATTAGAACACTCCCTAACACCATACACAAAAATAAACTCAAAATGGACTAAAGACCTAAATGTAAGGCCAGACACTATTAAACTCTTAGAGGAAAACATAGGCAGAACACTCTATGACATAAAACACAGCAAGATCCTTTTTGACCCACCTCCTAGAGAAATGGAAATAACAAAAATAAACAAATGGTAGCTAATGAAACTTAAAAGCTTTTGCACAGCAAAGGAAACCATAAGCAAGACAAAAAAGACAACCCTCAGAATGGGAGAAAATATTTGTGAACAAAGCAACTGACAAAGGCTTAATTTCCAAAATATACAAGCAGCTCATGCAACTCAATATCAAAAAAACAAACAACCCAATCCAAAAATGGGCAGAAGACCTAAATAGACATTTCTCAAAAGAAGATATACAGATTGCCAACAAACACATGAAAGGATGCTCAACATCACGAATTATTAGAGAAATGCAAATCAAAACTACGTGTGGGGCTTCCCTGGTGGCGCAGTGGTTGAGAGTCCGCCTGCCGATGCAGGGGCACGGGTTTGTGCCCCAGTCCGGGAAGATCCCACATGCCGCGGAGCGGCTGGGCCTGTGAGCCATGGCCACTGAGCCTGCACGTCCGGAGCCTGGGCTCCGCAACAGGAGAGGTCACAACAGTGAGAGGCCCGCGTACCACAAAAAAAATAGATAAATAAAAATAAAAACTACAATGTGGTATCACCTCACAGCGGTCAGAATGGCCATCATCAAAAAATCTACAAACAATAAATGCTGGAGAGTGTGTGGAGAAAAGGGAATCCTCTTGCACTGCTGGTGGCAATGCAAATTGATGCAGCCACTATGGAGAACAGTATGGAGGTTCCTTAAAAAAGTAAAAATAGAGGGCCTCCCTGGTGGCGCAGTGGTTGAGAGTCCGCCTGCCGATGCAGGGGATACGGGTTCGTGCCCCGGTCCGGGAGGATCCCATATGCCGCGGAGCGGCTGGGCCCGTGAGCCATGGCTGCTGAGCCTGCGCATCCGGAGCCTGTGCTCCGCAACGGGAGAGGCCACAACAGTGAGAGGCCCGCGTACCACAAAAAAAAAAAAAAAAAAAAAAAAAAAAAAGTAAAAATAGAACTACCACATGACCCAGCAATCCCACTACTGGGCATATACCCTGAGAAAATCATAATTCAAAAAGGGTCATGTACCAAAATGTTCACTGCAGCACTATTTACAATAGCCAGGACATAGAACAAACCTAATTGTCTATCAACAGATGAATGGATAAAGAAGATGTGGCACGTATATACAATGGAATATTACTCAGCCATAAAAAGAAACGAAATTGGGTCATTTGTAGAGACGTGGTTGGACCTAGAGTCTGTCATACAGAGTGAAGTAAGTCAGAAAGAGAAAAAAAAAAATACTGTATGCTAACGCATATATATGGAATCTAAAAAAAAAGAAAAAAAATGGTTCTGAAGAACCTAGGGGCAGGACAGGAATAAAGATACAGACATAGAGAATGGACTTGAGGACCCGGGGAGGGGGATGGGTAAGCTGGGACGAAGTGAGAGAGTGGCATGGACATATATACACTACCAAATGTAAAACAGCTAGTGGGAAGCAGATGCATAGCACAGGGAGATCAGCTCGGTACTCTGTGACCACCTATAAGGGTGGGTTAGGAGGGTGGGAGGTAGATGCAAGAGGGAGGGGATATGGGGATATATGTATACATATAGCTGATTCACTTTGTGATACAACAGAAACTAACACACCGCTGTAAAGCAGTTATAATCCAATAAAGATGTTTTAAAAAAAAGCCTATTTTATCTGATACGAGTATTGCTACTCCAGCTTTCTTTTGATTTCCATTTTCATGGAATATCTTTTTCCATCCCTTCACATTCAGTCTGTATGTGTCCCTAGGTCTGAAGTGAGTCTCTTGTAGACAGCATATAGATGGGTCTTGTTTTTGTATCCATTCAGCCAGTCTGTGTCTTTTGGTGGGGGCATTTAGTACATTTACATTCAAGGTTATTATCGATATGTATGTTCCTATTACCATTTTCTTAATTGTTTTGGCTTTGTTTTTGTGGGTCTTTTTCTTCTCTTGTGTTTCCCACTTAGAGAAGCTCCTTTAGCATTTGTTGTAAAACTGGTTTGGTGGTGCTGAATTCTCTTAGCTTTTGCTTGTCTGAAAAGCTTTTGACTTCTCCATCGAATCTGAATGAGATCCTTGCTGGGTACAGTAATATCGGTTGTAGTTTTTTTCTTTCATCACTTTAATTAATATCCTGCTACTGCCTTCTGGCCTGCAGAGTTTCCACTGAAAAATCAGCTGATAGCCTTATGGGGATTCCTTTGTATGTTATTTTTTTTTCCCTTGCCTCTTCTAATATTTTTTCTTTGAATTTAATTTTTGCTAGTTTGATTAATATGTGTCTTGGTGTGTTTTTCCTAGGGTTTATCTTGTATGGAATCTCTGTGCTTCCTGGACTTGGGTGAATATTTCCTTTCCCATGCTAGGGAAGTTTTCAACTATAATCTCTTCAAATATTTTCTCAGACCCTTTCTTTTTCTCTTCTTCTTCTGGGACCCCCTATAATTCGAATGTAGGTGCATTTAGTGTTGTCCCAGAGGTCTCTGATATTGTCTTCAATGTTTTTCATTCTTTTTTCTTTATTCTGCTCCTCAGCATTTATTTCCACCATTTTGTCTTCTAGATCACTTATTTGTTCTTCTGTCTTGGTTATTCAGCTACTGATTCCTTCCAGTGTATTTTTCATTTCAATTATTGTGTTGTTCAACTGTTTGTTTGTTCTGTAGTTCTTCTAGATCGTTGTTAAACATTTCTTGTATTTTCTCAGTCCATGCCTCCATTCTATTTCTGAGATTCTGGATCATCTTTACTAACATTACTCTGAATTCTTTTTCAGGTAGACTGCCTATTTCCTCTTCACTTATTTGGTCTTGTAGGTTTTTATCTTGCTCCTTCATCTGTGACATTTTTTTTTTTTTTTTTATGAGTGGGATTGTGTTTCTGTTTTACTGGTTGTTTGGTGTGAGGCTTCCAACACTGGAGTTTGTAGGCTATTGGGTAGAGCTGGGTCTTGGTGCTGAGATGAGGACATCTGTGAGACCTTACTCCGATGAATATTCCCTGGGGTCTGAGGTTCTCTGTTAGTCCAGTGGTTCAGACTCGGAGCTCCCACTGCAGGATCTTCCACCCAACCCCGGGATCATGAAGCAAGATCCCACAAGCCATGTGGGGTGGAAAAAAAAAAAGAGAGAACAGTAACAAAATAAAAAATAAAATTAGACTAGGAAACTAAAAGATATGTTACAAAGAATGTAAAAATAAAAATATAGATGAATCAACAACTGGAAAGTACATCAGTACCACAGTATTAAAAAAGAGGAGGCCGGAAAAGAAAAAAAAAAGAAGTGGGGAGAAGGTCTTGATTGTGGAGGGCAGGGCCTAAGCAAGGGTGAGGTCTGGGTTGTGGGCAGGGCCAATGCTCAGGACCCACAGGGCTGGAAAAGGTCCTGGAGCCTGTGGGGAGTGAGGCTTAGGCTCAAGGAACAGAAGGGGCTCAGGCGTGCCCCCCACTCCTGGTCTCAGAGGGCAGGGGACCTCACCTGGGAGCCCAGCAGGCTTCCTGGGCTCCATTCGGGGGGACAAATGCCCTCCTCCCCTCTCCTGCTCCTCCTGTCTGGAGTCTGAGAGGGCCCCTCCTGCCTGCCTCTCCTGATCTCCCCTGCCTCCCTCCTATGCCCCCAAGGACCCATGTGGCCTGGCGGAGTGTTTGGAGGGCAGTGGATCGGCTTGGGAGCTCAGCAGGCTCCCCGCCCCAAATGGGCAGGGCAATCTCCCTCTGCTCTTCTCCCGCTCCTCCTGGATGGCCCCGCCCCCCTGCCACTCCTGATCTCCCCAGCCTCCCTCCTATGCCCCCAGGACCCATGCGGCCTGGATGGGGCTTTGGAGTGGGGGGGGCAACTGGCTTGGGAGTTCAGCAGGCTCCCCGGCCATAGTGAGCCAGGCGATCGCCCCCTGCTCCTCTCCCTCTCTTCCCAGAGTCCCTCCCACCCGCCTCTCCTCATCTCCCCAGCCTCAGGGGCACAGATCCTGTGTGGTTTCCACTTCTCCTCCCCTCGCAGTCCCCCTACATCCTACCAGTTCACTCTGGGGTTCCTCCTGTCTCCCTGGGTGTCAGAGTCCCCCACCAGCGGCCAGCAGGTGCCCTAGTTGTGGGGAGACTGTACCGTCTTCCCACACTGCCATCTTGACTCCACCTCCCCTGTTTAATGTTTTTAAAGAAACTTTTTAAAGCTAGGAAATATATGCGAGACAGACAAAGCATATTTAAAACAAACATTACTTCTAGATGTGAAATTTTAAAACAAAGTGGGGAGGTTTAAAAACAAATAAATGAGGAGAGAATTTGTGAAGTGGAAAGTAGATATAGGAAAATGAAGAAATGATCTAGATTGTAGACAGCATAGACAAAAAGATGAAAAATAAGAAAGAAGGTTAAGAGATATAAACAAAGTGAAAAAAATTACATAAGCAAAGAAATTAGACTGATTATTTAATATGTTGAAATAAAATCATCCAATTATGTACCTAGCAAAAATATCTATCAAGAACAGAGGCAAAAGAGGACATTTTCAGAAAAACAGGATCTAAGAGTATGTATTTCACTAAAAGAAAGTTGGTAGGATGCATTTCAGGAAGAAGGCAAGTGATCCCAGAAGGACGGCCTGAGCTCTAAGAAGAAATGAATAGCACATAAATTGATTAGCACAGTTAAATAAATATTAACTATTCAAACCTATAATAACAATGTATTATAAAACAAATAAGACAATTAAAATATACAACCACCAAAAAAAAAATAAACTGAAAGAAAGGGTGAATATAGTTAAGGAGTCTAAGACCATTTATGTTATCTGACAGAGCAAAAGGTATTTATTAGATGTAGCCTTTGATACATTAAATATGCATATTACCACTATAAAAAAATAGAAGTAGAGTATAATTTCTAAAAAGATAGATGAAAAAACAAATGAGAAAATCTAAGAAAAAAAAAGAACGAGAAACATAAAAGGAGTAACAAGCTGAAAGCCCATAACAAGACAGTTCAGTACATATAGTTGTATCAAGAATTATATTAAATGTAAAAGGACTGAATGCTCCATTTAGAAGACAGATATTTTTAGAATGGATTTTTGAAAAACAAAAGCTAAATGCTTTTCAGAAACACATTTAAGTGTGTTAAGAAAATTACACATTGGAGAAGGACACACTGGAGACTTCCTCTTCCAGGAATATGGAGGAAATTAACTTTTCCCTACTCCTCCCTCTAAGTACGACTAATAATTGGAACTTCATATATAAAACAAACATAAGACGACCCTGAAAAGTAGAGGGAAGAAGGCAGACCAGCTAGGAACGTTGAAACCTAAGAAACAACACAGTGGTGTGTCTCCAGGTTTTCCTTTTGTTTTACAGACCTCAGAGTTGTTGCTGAAGAAGCCGGCAACCTAGAACCACCAACAGGGAAAAACAAAAAAGCCCCAGAAAAACCCTGCTCTTTCTAGCCAAAGGACCAAAAATAAGATCGAGCAAGAAAAAAAAACTTTCAGACAAATGCCACGGAAAAAACTGGGGCCCAACCCATGGCAGCAAAATCAGAATGGGGAGCCTGGACTTGCACTCTTACCATTGTAAAATACCTAATAATACAGCCTCAAAACTTACAAACAAGCATCATTAGAACTACCAGGAGAAATGGAAAACGGGGGTTTATTTGTTACCACAGCCTACTACTGTAACTGAAATCCCTGCACAGCAGATTTCATTCAGCAAGAAGCCTTGTTTAATTCTGGAGAAAATGAGGTATTGAGTATAGAAGAAGATTTTCCAGAAAGAAATATAGTATATTGTCACACCAGCCACATGTACCTCTCATCTACTCCGTTGGCCTTCCTAGGAGGTGTTTTGAGGTGTCAAACTGATGGCAACATTTCTCCTATGGATGCAGGTGTGGGCGGATTGTGAATGAGGAGAAGTAGCATGGAAGTCAGCTGTGCCCGATGCTTACTGCAGATTTCATTGCTATGAAGTATGAGGCTTTAGTGAAAGTCAAAAAAAGCATTAGACATTTCCACAAATATGAATAACATGTTAAGATAATGGCATTTTCTACAGCAAACACAACAGTAATGGAGGAGCCGGAGGAAGATGGCGGAAGAGTAAGACGCGGAGATCACCTTCCTCCCCACAGATACATCAGAAATTCATCTACACGTGGAACAACTCCAACAGAACGCCTACTGAACGCTGACAGAAGACCTCAGACCCCCCAAAAGGCAAGAAACTCCCCACATACCTGGGTAGGTCAAAAGAAAAAAAGAATAAACAGAGACAATAGGATATGGACGGGACCTGCACCAGTGGGAGGGAGCCGTGAAGGAGGGAAGGTTTCTACACACTACAAGCCCCTTCGAGGGCGGAGACTGCAGGTGGCGGAGGGGGAAAGCTTCGGAGTAGCGGAGGAGAGCACAGCAACAGGGGTGTGGAGGGCAAAGCAGAGAGATTTTGGCACAGAGGATCGGTGCCCTCAGGCACACACCAGCCCGAGAGACTTGTCTGCTCGGCCGCCAGGGCGGGCGGGGCTGGGAGCTGAGGCTCGGGTATCGGCTTTCAGTCGGAGCGCAGGCAGAGGTCTGGGGCTGGCCGCAGGAAGAGACCCTGAAGGGGTTAGTGCTAGCCCGGAGGGAGTCCGGGGAAAGGGTCTGGAGCTACCGGAGAGGCAAGAGACTTTTTTCCCTTTTGTTGCCTGGTGCGCGAGGAGAGGGCATTCCCCTCCCTCCCCTCTGCCTGAGTGAGCCAGAGCCCCCGAATCAGCGGCTCCTTTAAACCCGTCCTGTCTGAGCGAAGAACGGACGCCCTCCGGCGACCTACGCGCAGAGGCGGGGCCAGGTCCAAGGCTGAGACCCGGGAGCTGTGAGAGCAGAGACAGGGAAATCTCTCTGTGCAGCCTTCGAGGCAGCGGATTAAAGCTCCACGGTCCATTTGATGTGCCCTGCGTCTGTGGAGTGCATGAATGGACAGCGAATCATCCCAAATTGAGGAAGTGGACCTTGAGGACAAGATTTAAGACTTTCCCCCCCTTTTTGTTTTCCTCTTTTTACAACGAATTATCTCAAATTAAGGAGGTGGACTTAGCAAGATTTCAGACTTTTCGCCCTTTTCCTCTTTTTACAACGAATTATCCCAAATCGAGGAGGTGGACTTGGAGAGCAAGATTTTTGATTTTTCCCCCTGCTCTCTTTTTGTGAATGTGTATGTGTAATCTTCTGTGTAAGATTCTCTCTGTATAGCTTTGCTTCCACCATATGTCCCAGGGTTCTTTCGGTCCGTGTTTTTTTTCAATAATTACTTTTTAATTTTAATAACGCTACTATATTTCATACTTTATTCTATTTTACTTTACCTGCTCTTTCTTTTTTTCCTCCCTTCCCTTCCTCCCTCCCTCCCTCCGCTCCTCCTTTCCTTCTTTCTTTTTCTTTCCTCCATCCCTCCCTCCCTCCCACCCTTCTTCTTTCCACTTTCTTTTTCTTTCCTTCCTCCCTCCCTCCCTCCCTTCTGTCTTTCTTTCTTTCTTTCCTTCCTCCCTCCCTCCCTCTCTTCTTCCATTCACTCTTCCTTTTGCTTTCATTCCTCCCTCCCTCCTTTCTTTCCTTTCTTTCCATCCTTCCTCCCTCCCTCCTTTCTTTCTTTCTTCCTTCCTTCCTTCCTTACTTCCCTTCTTCCTTTCTTTCAATCTCTCTTTCTTTCTTCTACTAATTATTTCTTTCTACTTTTTCTCACTGTTATTCTGAGCCGGGTGGATGAAAGGCTCTTGGTGCTGCAGCCAGGAGTTAGTGCTGTGCCTCTGAAGTGGGAGAGCCAACTTCAGGACACGGGTCCACAAGAGACCTCCCAGCTCCACATAATATCAAGCAGCAAAAATCTCCCAGGGATCTCCATCTCAACACCAGCACCCAGCTTCAGTCAACGACCAGCAAGCTACAGTGCTGGTCACCCTATGCCAAGCAACTAGCAAGGCAGGAACACAACCCCACCCATTAGCAGAGAGGATACCTAAAAACATAATAAGGCCACAGGCACCCCAAAACACACCACCAGACGTGGACCTGTCCACCAGAAAGACAAGATCGAGCTTCAACCACCAGAACACAGGCATTAGTCCCCCCCACCAGGAAGCCTACACAACCTACTGAAACAACCTTAGCCACGGGGGACAGACACCAAAAACAACGGGAACTACGAATCTGCAGCCTGCAAAAAGGAGACCCCAAACACAGTAACATAAGCAAAATGAGAAAGCAGAAAAACACACAGCAGGTGAAGGAGCAAGATAAAAACCTACCAGACCTAACAAATGAAGAGGTAATAGGCAGTCTACCTGAAAAAGAATTCAGAATAATGATAGTAAAGCTGATCCAAGATTCTATTTCCCAGATCCAAAATCTTGGAAATAGAATAGACAATATGCAAGAAACAGTTAACAAGGACCTAGAAGAACTAAAGATGAATCAAGCATCGATTAAAAACACAATAAATGAAATGAAAAATACTCTAGATGGGATCAATAGCAGAATAACTGAGGCAGAAGAACGGATAAGTGAGGTGGAAGATAAAATAGTGGAAATAACTGATGCAGAGAAAAATAAAGAAAAAAGAATGAAAAGAACAGAGGACAGTCTCAGAGACCTCTGGGACAACATTAAACGCACCAACATTCGAATTATAGGGGTTCCAGAAGAAGAAGAGAAAAAGAAAGGGACTGAGAAAATATTTGAAGAGATTATAGTTGAAAACTTCCCTAATATGGGAAAGGAAATAGTTAATCAAGTCCAGGAGGCACAGAGAGTCCCATACAGAATAAATCCAAGGAGAAATACGCCAAGACACATATTAATCAAACTGTCAAAAATTAAACACAAAGAAATCATATTAAAAGCAGCAAGGGAAAAACAACAAATAACACACAAGGGAATCCCCATCAGGTTAACAGCTGATCTCTCAGCAGAAACTCTACAAGCCAGAAGGGAGTGGCAGGACATAATTAAAGTGATGAAGGAGAGAAACCTGCAACCAAGATTACTCTACCCAGCAAGGATCTCATTCAGATTTGATGGAGAAATTAAAACCTTTACAGACAAGCAAAAGCTGAGAGAGTTCAGCACCACCAAACCAGCTTTACAACAAATGCTAAAGGAACTTCTCTAGGCAAGAAACACAACAGAAGGACTATACCTACAATAACGAACCCAAAGCCATTAAGGAAATGGGAATAGGAACATACATATCAATAATTACCTTAAATGTAAATGGACTAAATGCTCCCACCAAAAGACACAGAGTGGCTGAATGGATACAAAAACAAGACCCATATATATGCTGTCTACAAGAGACCCACTTCAGACCTAGAGACACATACAGATTGAAAGTAAGGGGATGGAAAAAGATATTCCATGCAAATGGAAATCAAAAGAAAGCTGGAGTAGCAATTCTTATATCAGACAAAATAGACTTTAAAATAAAGACTATTAGAAGAGACAAAGAAGGACACTACATAATGATCAAGGGATCGATCCAAGAAGAAGATATAACAATTGTAAATATTTATGCACCCAACATAGGAGCACCTCAATACATAAGGCAAATACTAACAGCCATAAAAGGGGAAATCGACAGTAACACAATCATAGTAGGGGACTTTAACACCCCACTTTCACCAATGGACAGATCATCCAAAATGAAAATAAATAAGGAAACACAAGCTTTAAATGATACATTAAACAAGATGGACTTAATTGATATTTATAGGACATTCCACCCAAAAACAACAGAATACACATTTTTCTCAAGTGCTCATGGAACATTCTCCAGGATAGATATCTTGGGTCACAAATCAAGCCTTGGTAAATTTAAGAAAATTGAAATTGTATCAAGTATCTTTTCCGACCACAATGCTATGAGACTAGACATCAATTACAGGAAAAGATCTGTAAAAAATACAAACACATGGAGGCTAAACAATACACTACTCAATAATGAAGTGATCACTGAAGAAATCAAAGAGGAAATTAAGAAATACTTAGAAACAAATGACAATGGAGACACGACGACCCAAAACCTATGGGACGCAGCAAAAGCAGTTCTAAGGGGGAAGTTTATAGCAATACAATCCCACCTTAAGAAACAGGAAACATTTCGAGTAAACAACCTGACCCTGCACCTAAAGCAATTAGAGAAAGAAGAACAAAAAACCCCCAAAGTTAGCAGAAGGAAAGAAATCATAAAGATCAGATCAGAAATAAATGAAAAAGAAATGAAGGAAACGATAGCAAAGATCAACCAAACTAAAAGCTGGTTCTTTGAGAAGATAAACAAAATTGACAAACCATTAGCCAGACTCATCAAGAAAAGAAGGGAGAAGACTCAAATCAGTAGAATTAGAAATGAAAAAGGAGAAGTAACAACTGACACTGCAGAAATACAAAAGATCATGAGAGATTACTATAAGCAACTCTATGCCAATAAAATGGACAACCTGGAAGAAATGGACAAATTCTTAGAAATGCACAACCTACCAAGACTGACTCAGGAAGAAATAGAAAATATGAATAGACCAATCACAAGCACTGAAATTGAAACTGTGATTAAAAATCTTCCATCA
This sequence comes from Hyperoodon ampullatus, assembly GCF_949752795.1. Taxonomy (NCBI): domain Eukaryota; kingdom Metazoa; phylum Chordata; class Mammalia; order Artiodactyla; family Ziphiidae; genus Hyperoodon; species Hyperoodon ampullatus. The sequence continues at coordinate 48,740,139 of NC_136925.1, read as the reverse complement.
AACAAAAGCCCAGGACCAGATGGCTTCACAGGCGAATTCTATCAAACATTTAGAGAAGAGCTAACACCCATCCTTCTCAAACTCTTCCAAACAATATCAGAGGAAGGAACACTCCCAAACTCATTCTACGAGGCCACCATCACCTTGATACCAAAACCAGGCAAGGATGTCACAAAGAAAGAAAACTACAGGCCAATATCACTGATGAACATAGATGCAAAAATCCTCAACAAAATACTAGCAAACAGAATCCAACAGCACATTAAAAGGATCATACACCATGATCAAGTGGGGTTTATTCCAGGAATGCAAGGATTCTTCAATATACGCAAATCAATCAATGTGATACACCATATTAACAAGTTGAAGGAGAAAAACCATATGATCATCTCAATAGATGCAGAGAAAGCTTTCGACAAAATTCAACACCCATTTATGATAAAAACCCTGCAGAAAGTAGGCATAGAGGGAACTTTCCTCAACATAATAAAGGCCATATATGACAAACCCACAGCCAACATTGTCCTCAACGGTGAAAAACTGAAACCATTTCCACTAAGATCAGGAACAAGACAAGGCTGCCCACTCTCACCACTCTTATTCAACATAGTTTTGGAAGTTTTAGCCACAGCAATCAGAGAAGAAAAGGAAATAAAAGGAATCCAAATTGGAAAAGAAGAAGTAAAGCTGTCACTGTTTGCAGATGACATGATACTATACATAGAGAATCCTAAAGATGCTACCGAAAAACTACTAGAGCTAATCAATGAATTTGGTAAAGTAGCAGGATACAAAATTAATGCACAGAAATCTCTGGCATTCCTGTACACTAATGATGAAAAATCTGAAAATGAAATCAAGAAAACACTCCCATTTACCATTGCAACAAAAAGAATAAAATATCTAGGAATAAACCTACCTAAGGAGACAAAAGACCTGTATGCAGAAAATTATAAGACACTGATGAAAGAAATTAAAGATGATATAAATAGATGGAGAGATATACCATGCTCCTGGATTGGAAGAATCAATATTGTGAAAATGACTCTACTACCCAAAGCAATCTACAGATTCAATGCAATCCCTATCAAACTACCACTGGCATTTTTCACAGAACTAGAACAAAAAATTTCAAAATTTGTTTGGAAAAACAAAAGACCCCGAATAGCCAAAGCAATCTTGAGAACGAAAAACGGAGCTGGAGGAATCAGGCTGCCTGACTTCAGACTATACTACAAAGCTACAGTAATTAAGACAGTGTGGTACTGGCATAAAAACAGAAAGATAGATCAGTGGATCAGGATAGAAAGCCCAGAGATAAACCCACGCACATATGGCCAACTTATCTTTGATAAAGGAGGCAGGAATGTACAGTGGAGAAAGGACAGCCTCTTCAATAAGTGGTGCTGGGAAAACTGGACAGGGACATGTAAAAGTATGAGATTAGATCATTCCCTAACACCATACACAAAAATAAGCTCAAAATGGATTAAAGACCTAAATGTAAGGCCAGAAACTATCAAACTCTTAGAGGAAAACATAGGTAGAACACTCTATGACATAAATCACAGCAAGATCCTTTTGGACCCACCCCCTAGAGAAATGGAAATAAAAACAAAGATAAACAAATGGGACCTAATGAAACTTCAAAGCTTTTGCACAGCAAAGGAAACCATAAACAAGACCAAAAGACAACCCTCAGAATGGGAGAAAATATTTGCAAATGAAGCAACTGACAAAGGATTAATCTCCAAAATTTATAAACAGCTCATGCAGCTCAATAGCAAAAAAACAAACAACCCAATCCAAAAATGGGCAGAAGACTTAAATAGGCATTTCTCCAAAGAAGATATACAGACTGCCAACAAACACATGAAAGAATGCTCAACATCATTAATCATTAGAGAAATGCAAATCAAAACTACAATGAGATATCATCTCACACCAGTCAGAATGGCCATCATCAAGAAATCTAGAAACAATAAATGCTGGAGAGGGTGTGGAGAAAAGGGAACACTCTTGCACTGCTGGTGGGAATGTGAATTGGTACAGCCACTATGGAGAACAGTATGGAGGTTCCTTAAAAAACTAAAAATAGAACTACCATATGACCCAGCAATCCCACTACTAGGCATATACCCTGAGAAAACCATAATTCAAAAAGAGACATGTACCAAAATGTTCATTGCAGCTCTATTCACAATAGCCCGGAGCTGGAAACAACCTAGGTGTCCATCATCGGATGAATGGATAAAGAAGATGTGGCACATATATACAATGGAATATTACTCAGCCATAAAAGGAAACGAAACTGAGCTATTTGTAATGAGGTGGATAGACCTAGAGTCTGTCATACAGAGTGAAGTAAGTCAGAAAGAGAAAGACAAATACCGTATGCTAACACATATATATGGAATTTAAAAAAAAAAAAAATGTCATGAAGAACCTAGGGGTAAAACGGGAATAAAGACACAGACCTACTTGAGAATGGACTTGAGGATATGGGGAAGGGGAAGGGTAAGCTGTGACAAAGGGAAAGAGAGGCATGGACATATATACACTACCAAACGTAAGGTAGATAGATAGTGGGAAGCAGCCGCAGAGCACAGGGAGATCAGCTCGGTGCTTTGTGACCGCCTGGAGGGGTGGGATGGGGAGGGTGGGAGGGAGGGAGATGCATGAGGGAGGGGATGTGGGAACAGATGTATATGTATGACTGATTCACTTTGTTATAAAGCAGAAACTAAAAAAAAAAAAACAAAAAAAAAAACACAACAGTAATGATTATGGAATGCTCCCATTATAATACCCCATGAGTCCCTCACTCAGAAGCAAACACCCAAGATTAAAGTATTATTACTGCTTCTTGGCATTATGCTTTCCTAGGGCTACCTAGACTCTCCTGTGAGCACTAACAAAAGTATCCTAGTGGGCATCATAACTTTTTCTTTCCCTGGGCGAAGTTCAAATGACAGTGTTAGAGAAAGGAAGGAAAGGTTCTCCTGACCAACCCCCAGTTACTAAGCAAAGTGCAGGGCGAACAAACAGTCTCCCATCAGCTGTTCTTAAATACTCTCAGAGGCCAAAGCTGAGTGGAACAGTCCTTTAACTAGCCAGTAGTGTAATAAGAGTACCTCTAGGAAGGAAATCAGAAAAATCCACAGATTTTTCTCTCTGCTCCCACGGCCCTCCTTGAGAATGTACCTTTCATAGGAAAGTATGAATGGACGGAACTGCATGCTGCAGCTCTCAAATGTACCACCAACAGGGGGCACCAAAGGAAAAGTCAGGACCCTAAATAAGACTCTCAGGGCTAAATTGATCTCTCAAGGGCAGTCTTCCACAATCCACCTTTTCCCAACCACCAAGACTGCAATTCATAAAGGAAACCCCAGATTATAAATGAAGAAAAAAGGGGGTCTACCCTTGTCAGGCAAAGTTGAAACCAAGCCTGCTAGATATGTTTCTCTCTCCCAGCATCAGTACCAGGAAACCACAGGAGAAACAGCTATATTGTTAAAGGATTTTAAGTCTAAATGTATCAATCGCATGGATTGTACATAGTCTTCCTTACCGGAAGAACTTTTATCCCAGCCTATAATCTAAAAGACCTGAAACTTCACTGCTGGCACTGCTGAAAGCTTTTCCATTGAACCACATGCTTTAAAAAAAACCTCTGCATTTTGGTTTTCATCTCCTCAGCAGAGCAAATTATCCCATCAGCCTGTGGTGAAGTGGGAGGTTATTGTTCATGAAACTATGAAAGAACATAATACCACAATGCAAATGAGAAGCTTGAAGTCTCTTTCACCCATTAAAGCTATTCTGGAAAATACTCATTCTCAGAGAAAAGAGGAGGAAAAAAAATACACTGTAGCCTTTATACAGAAAGTTTTGAGAAGAATATTAGGACTGCATTTAAGGGAAGCAAGAAATAGCTATTCAACTCCACGCCTCCCTCCATCATTCCAAGGCCACCTTTTAAGGAGGTTTTGTTCTTATTAAACAGAATGAATGCTTTCTGCCTGTCTGACCTAGAGAAGCATGTTAATCCACAGTTCTGTAGCTTCTGCCTAGAATGCACTGACTGAATGCTATCAAAATGGCAGAAGGACATTAGCTCTCCACCGTGCAGGCAAACACATCTCCTCCCCCAGCGTGCTCCCACACAGCATTTACTTGAGGCAGCAGAGGCCTCCCTCCTCTTAAGAAGCTGGGGAGCCAGCTAGAAGCAAAGTGCCAGGAAGAGAGTGGAGGAAAATCCATTCCATTTTCCAGGGTAACCCTTGGGTAGTCTCCCTGTTTTTCAAAAACAATGAGCAATTTATTTGGTTTTAGACCATCCACATCCTGGGGCAGGTCTTACCTGTTCTATTTCATGCTTTCTGGAGAATAATCAGTGCAAGTCACAAGATATGAGTACATGAAGGAAGAGTTTTCACCTTTTAAGACCAACTGTACTTAGAAGAGGTGTGTTTTGGCTGATTAAGGAACAGCCAGAAACTAGAAGCCCACTTGGAATGCCTCTGTTGTTGCAGGACAGAAGAAAAAGTCATATAAGACACACAAAGCTACAGCAGAGCCAGAAATAATGGAGTCTTAGAATGCTTTCAAGGCTTACTTTAAATAAGCACCTGTTTGAGATCTTTCCCTACTTCCCAGATAGCTTCCTCCACTGCAGTGTTGTTCATCATATTTCTTAAATCCCAATAATATAATTTCTGCTTTTAGATGCCTCCATTGGCAGTGTACTCACAAAAGGCAGACCCTTGACTTATTCGTGCACATGCCCCAGCAGTTAGCACAGGTTCTAGTACTCAATAAATGTCTAATGAATGGATTGGGGGTATTTCCTCGTGGATCCTTAACCTGAAGGAGCTAAAACATCTATTCTTGCTCCCAGGTCACTTGGTAAGGCAGATGAATAATCATACACATATGCTAATTAGATCTATTCTAAACACAGTTTTCAACCTCAGGGGCTTATGGTGATACCCAGCAATTCTATCACTTTTTCCACTCCCTGGCCTATCTCTATCTCTTATGCAGCTATTTCAAATTTTTAATCTTTTAATCTTCTCCTAATCCCCCTAAAACCAATTCCAGGATCTGACTGCCATCACACGTCATAATACCCCACTGAAAATAGAGACCATCATGTACAAATTTCTTCCATTTCTTTCTTCTTTACCTCCTTGCTACTTCTTTAACTCGATACTCATCCTTTTCTCTTTCCTTCCTTCCTTTCTCAGAGGAAAATGTCATATTCCATTTGATGTGAACCACCTATGAATGGATTTTCTCCTTTTCAATACACTCCAGGGTTTCTTTCCATCAGTTAAGCACCTCATTCTTGTGCCTTCATTTTATGTCTCAGCTGAGAGGTTTGGAGACAACAGATCTGTGTCATCAGTTTCAAGCTATGTAACCATGGACCAGCTCTCTAACCTCAGTTTTCTCATCTACAAAATGGAAGTAATAATTCATGTCTCAAAAGAGCTTGGAGGAGGATTAAATGAGATACTGCACATAAAGCACTCAGCCCAATGCTTGATACATATGCTCACTCAGTAAATATACTTCCTTTCCTTTATTTCTTCCCCATCCGAAACAGAATCAGTTCTAAGGACTCTGTTTCCCAGTCTTAATTACAACATCTTTTCTTTCCTTCCCTTCCTTCCAGACCCTGAATTCTGTGCCCACAGTTCCTCTCCTCTCATTTACTCCTCAGCCCACTGCAATCTGGCTTCTCCCCCATTACTTCACTGAAACATCTCTCACACATGAAACCAAGATTCCTAAATGCTCTGAGTTTCAGAGATTTAAATATTTTCTGAAAAAGCCAAGGAATGAATCATGGAATAAAAGACAGGATGAATGCATGAATAGATAATATTCTCCCTAATTGATCTTATCTACTTTCATGGCTTTAACTTTTACTCATATTTCACAATTTCCAAAAGTATCTCCTGAACGCTCTCTCTCCTAAACTCAACCACTTATTTTCCCAAGTGCTTTCAAACACTTTCTACCTAGTACATCTTGAGACCACAATAAAGAATTAGGCAAGAATCCACCCAGCTACCCAAGCTGGGAATTCCAGCACAGTCAGGCCCCAGGGAAGCATCTCTTTTCCTACATGTCAGAGATAGTCAGTCACGAAATCTAGTCAATTCTACGTTCAAAATATCTCTCAATTATTTTTCAAATTTCTGGAGAGTGGAAAGTTTTCTAAACGTTAACTATATATTCTAAGTCTCAAGCACCTGTAGGTATAATCACACTTACTTAAATAATCCAAGTTCCTTTTCCCTTTACAACCTGTAAATGTGGGCCTCTGATATCCCCCGTCTGCAAAGCAAGAGCCTTACATGTGCTCACAAACCACCTGCAGTTTTTGTTCTCTCTGCATTAGCTTCCCTAAATAAGTACAAGGCCTGCCCAGAATGCCACCCTTAGGTGCTTCATAATTGCCACTAATGGTGCCCAAAGTTACAAAATAAATGAGGCCGCCTAGAAGGTTCTCCCACAAGTTTCCCTTTGGGACATCAGGGAGCGTCATATTTTATGTACAAATGAAAACATGGCCCTTCGCCCCACTCAGGCTGCATATTGTCTCCTGGTCTGGGAGCAGAATTACTGCTCTTACAGCATCTCTCAGAAATCCACCCCATCATTTTTCTCATGCTTCATTTCCTAGAACTACCACCCAGTTCAAAGAGTCAAGGAGGAAACCTGTGGTGTTCAGTTCTCTCTGCCAGACTAGTCAGTGAGCCAGCATCTCTGGCAAAAACGACCTTCTTATTTTTTGCCTAGCCATTTCCTTGAATTATAATAAATATCATCTCTAATAATTACATTCTCTGTAAATGAGGTGGCTCCACCCACAAGTTCCATGAACAGGCAAACTCAGAATCTTAGCTTAGGTTACCTAGGAGACCCTACTGCATTTACTTAAGACATGGATACATTAAAAAGAAGAAATAGAAAAATGAAAAAAAATTCTGAAAATCATTAGCTCCTTTGCATTTAAAAAAAGAATTAAAGGAAATTATGTATGTGAGCATTAATATTTTAAATTTATAATAAATTCAAAGTGATAAGAAAAACACTAAAAACCCAATGCATAAATAGGTAAAGAATGTGAACAAATTATTTAAAAAGATGAAATATGAATGTCTAAATAAGAACGGGGAAATATTCAGACTCACTATCAATGAAAGAATTGTAATTTAAAACAGCAATGATATAATGGGGTTTTTTCCTATCAAATTACTAAGACTTTTTAAATGAAAGCCTCCAAGTGATCTTAGATGAGATAACCTCCTTCATATATTGCTTGTAGGAGTACAAATTGGTGCAACTATCCCAGAAAGCAATAAGTAGCAATACGTATCAAGAGTCTTATAATTGCTCATTTCCTTCTTACCCAGTAATTGTTCTTCTGTGAAAATATCCCAAGGAGATAATCAGAAATGTAGACACATTCTGAAAGCAAAAGATATTTATTTCAGTGTGTTTTTACTAATAATAACAACAACAAAAACCAACACGAAGGTCCACCATTAAGGAACTGATTAAATATGTCATGGTACATCTGCTGATAGGATACTACAATGTATTATGGAATATCAAGTTTCTGAGGTTTCCAATGACATGAGAAAGTAAATATATTGTAATATTTCCTTTCAATAGTAGAACTCAAAAATTTTTATACAATATGAACTAAACTGGAAAAAATTTGTAGGAAACTGAAAGGAAATCTTTTAAAATATTGAGAGTGACACAAAAGTGTGGGATTATGAGTGACTGGCATAGGAAAGGGGATCTTTATCTCCTGTAATACTTCAACATCTTCTACACAAGGGGCTCAATGGGAAAAGGGCACAAATTATTTTTACCTATAAAATTAGCAACGTAATGATGATCAATGCTAGACAGAATGTGGTGAGTCAGGCCCTGTCATTTACTCCTGGGAGAAGCTTTAAAAAGATTTGAAGAAAATGTACCAAAATGCTAATAGCAATTACTTCAAGGAGTTGGTATTAAGTTTCTTCTTTCCCAAAGTCTTCACAGTATTCTAGGACTGCCGTAACAAAGTACCAAAAACTGGGTGGCTTAAAACAACTGAAATTTGTCTCCGTTCGGGAAAATAGAAGTCTAAGATCAAGGTGTCTGTCCTCCTTCTTTAAGCGTACCTGTCATGACTTCCTGTACATAACTCTGTTTTCCCCAACCCAAGCGGCCTATAAATTAGCCTTGCTGTACTGCACGGTTTCATAAATGTGCCAATTTCACATATTGGTTTTTAGACCCCCACTCCTTTGACCTCATTTATTAATTTATCCAAGAAATACATATTAGGTACTCACCACACAGCAGGCATTGTATTGATAGTAGGAATTTGCCATTTAAAATTAAATCACACCCCCCCAACTTTCAGGAGCTCAATTTAGTAGAACTCATCAGACATACGTAAATAGTATGTTCTAAAATATGGTATAAGTACTGTTATAAAATCTTACAAAGGGTACAAATGGGGCAGAAAAGTGGAAGGAGTCAATTTTACTAAAAGTAGGGAAAGATTTTGTAGCAGAGGCATCCCGGAGCCTTAAAAACGTAAGTGACTGTTCCACTGTGCTGCCCCTTCTTGCCTCCTTTAGCTGCCTGATAAAATTCTATTTATTCTATTTATTCTTCAAGGACCACTATTCCCAGACCTCAGCAAACCATTCACCTGTTATTCCATGATCAGTGAATCATTCAAAGCATGTTGCTGTTTGCGCCTCTTTGCCTTTGCTCTAACCCTAAAAGAGATGTCTGTTCTTCTATTGCCCCACCCCATCCTAGAGTGTCACGTGCAAGGTAACTTTCATGCTACTGTCTTACTCAAGGGTCCCTGTTGTTTATAAAAGGCTTTATAAACTTTTCAAAAGCTTTTCCTCCTGTTATCTTATTTGTATTGCATACACAAGTTGAGTATATGTGATTATTCCCATTCTACAGATGGGTGAATCAACACAAATGGTGGAATGACCTGCCCCAAGTTCCACCATGGGAGAGTGAATTGCAGTGCATGGGCAAGAACAAAGATGGATATGCTCCTCTTGGAGCATACATTCTCCTGTGGCATTGCTCTTCCCAACAGCATGTGTGGTATGTCATCATTTTGCCATCTTTCTCAAGCTATGCTTCAGCTTCTAAATTCTCTTTTATCCACAGTACTTGCAGTGCAGATTCCTGTACAGGATGTAAATAAATATCTTCACACCTCTGTGTGAAAACACTACATTTGTGTAAAAGATGTCATACAATAAGGAAGGTTCAACAGAAAAGATCAAGATGATCCCAAACCTCCACAGTGCCCCATCTGGGGTCACTATTAGCTCTTCACCTGATTGTCTTGTATGGGCTGCTGTTGATGTTTGGAGATAATCACTAATTTATTATTATAGTAGCCTTAAGCTATAATGACCTTTCCAATACAAGTTTTTTGTCCCCATCAATATTTATTGCATTTTACTGCAGCTATTTTCCATTAGGAAACACAAACAGATATCAGTATTAAGATCATTCTCTAGGAATGCTATGTCCTCTGCACTGTCACTCCTTATAAGTGATTTTTAGTAAATCCAATATAACCTGCTATTTCCTAGGACCTCGGTGATAAACTCAGCCCTTGAAAAATGCTTAAATTTTAAAAGTAAGCCAATGTACTTCTCAGGACTGTGTTTATACTGTGAAACCTCACTTCATGCATCCCAACCATGCCTATCGAACTTGCTAAAAAAAAGATAGTCACCTCTCCCTTTCTGAAAGAGGCAGACGCACTGAATTATTTTCCCATGAGTTGTTTCCCTAGTGAGACCGAGGCCAAAAAAGCTGTCTGGGACAAACACAAAGCACATCTTTTCCATAGCACCTGTAATTCAGGACATATTATACCTTAAAATCTACCAAACTGTGTCAAATCTGAATATCTCACCAGGATCCCCATTTGGAAGTGACAGAGTGCACCTGTGCAGAAAGCTCTGCCCCCAGACATCCACAGAAGGTTCAGGAGAGCTCCTGCGAGGCGGACCTGCGTACAGCACACGGCAGGGCTGAGTGCAGAGCGTTTGATAACACACCAGGCGAGCCCGTGCAGCTGTTACCATATCCATAGCAATAAGGTGGGGTCTGTAGTGTATTTCATAAAGCCGTGAAAAAAATGAGATGGAGCCACCAGTTGTCGAAGCTTATTAACCTGCCTGGGATCTTTCAGACTTGTGACTAAGTAGCCATCAGTAGGTTGTAAAGTCCCCACAGGGTTGCTGCTTCCAGGGATTTCTCCTGGTTTAGTGTGTGGCTTCTCTCCCTTGTTCTCTGTCTTTCCATTCTCTTTTCTACCCCCTCCCCACCACCATTTTATTTTTCTTCAGTTTCAAACTAGTGTGAAATCTCTGCATTGTGGAAAGGTTTCTGTGCAAACAAACAAGGAAAATCTGTGCTCCGAGTCTTAGCTCGCCTGCGAGAAGTAAGGCTCAGAACCTGGAGGGTTGGGAAGAAGAGGGGAATAGCCTGGGTGAGAAGAGTGGAGCCGGGGCACGAGCAGGAGAGTAGCACCCAGCAGGCACAAATATTGAGACAGGTTTTCCCTCCGCACTAATTTAGGGTCACCTGCCACCCATACATTCCCCCTGGGATCCAGTTGGCCACATAGTATTAGCAATGGGGCAGAATGGAGCCGTCACGGTCGTCCCTCTTCCTGCTGGGCTGGAATCTACCCCATCCCTGAACATACAGTGCTAGGCTGTTGGAACTGGGCTTTCAGGCTGGAGAAAGCTTCCAGCTGACCTCACCCTACTGGCCAATGAAGCCCACATTACACAAATGTACCCACTAGCTCCCCAAACAGAGGCTGAAATGGATGCTGACGAGATGTTCCCTGACTCCTTCCCCAGGCACCCAGGCAGGCCCCTCCTGCAACAATCACATGCATGGCATCGACTTCCCAGCTGCCGCCCTCCACCAGCCTGTTACAGGATCAGAATCTAGTCATACTGCACGAAACCATCCTATTCCTCTGACAGGAAATTAGTACATTTTAATTTTTTTTTCCTGTTTTTAAATCTGTGCAATAGAATCAGAGCAAGCCTGAGGAATAGTGATTCATAGCCTTCCCAAGTGCCTGTCCGGAATGCGAAGCCACTCCCAAAACCCCGAAAAGCAATTTGGGATCAGAAAAAGAAAAGGATAGCCTAGAGAAATGACTATGTTGTTATTATGCTGCCTGACTTCCTGACTAAAATAGAAGCCATGCCTAATGCAGTGCTGGCAGGTGAGGTAGACGCTTCACATCCTTTGCATCTGAGAACCTGAATTTAAGCAGACTTTGGAGTCATAGTAAAAGCTATTTCCCAAACACAATTGATGCACATGGCAAGCTCCTCGCCCTCCTGAGGTCATTGTGGCTCCATGTTTATTGATGAGTGTGCTTTATCCTAATCAGTATTCAAATCAAAGTGTTTGGCTTATTTTAAACCCAATTTTACATATACTGTGGTTTTAGAAGTTGTTTCAAAAATGAAACCTTTCCTAACAGCACAAAAATAACAAGCATGAAGCAACAGAAGGTTTTGTAAAGACTATAGAAAAAGGAGGGGAATACCAGTGATTACTCAGGAAAAATCCTTGAAAAACATTCTGTGCAGAAACAATTTCTGCTGATGTGTCACATCTTGCAGGTTTTCCATGAGGTATCAGTGTCTCTTTAAAGAAACATTTGTCAGGAAGGGTGAGCTCAAAATGTGTCATCTTAATTATTACATGAGTAACCTTCAGACTCAAAATGATTTTTTGATTCACCTACTGAGTAAAATACTTGAAAGCTAACCAAACTTTTTTTAACATTACCAACAAGTTCTTTTCCTGTGACTTCCAATCCAAATAGCCTAGCAACACTAGGACAGAGATAAGTCTAATAGTTAAACTCTATTCTCTGAACCATGAAAGAAATCAATAAAAAATTGTTGCTGGTATGATGAGAGTAAGGATAAGACCGTCACTTGTGTGGGTGTCACAGATGGGCAGGTTAAGTCTCTTGCAGGTATCTGTAATCATGAAAGAGTTCTAATGCCCTTCAAGTCCTCTCTAAGCTGAGCAATCTATAGAGAGGGAAACATCCGGAGAAATACTGCAGCTTCTTCTATTGGTTTCTCCTCTGCTGTGACCCTAACTTTCCAAGATGATCTTTAGCCTCCATGAAACAAGGATTAGGAAACAATGTGAATTGGGGGCCTGTGTTTACATTAGTTTATTTGAATTACAGAAATTAATAGGGCTGGAGGACACCAGCCATGCAAGAAATGTCTGCCTTCAGGACCTCGTAGAGCCAAAAGCGGTATGCGGACAAGCTTCAGGTGGGGAATCAGCACCACTGTGAACAGGTCTGACAGGTGAATTTTTTTTTTTTTTTTTTTTTGCGATATGCGGGCCTCTCACTGTTGTGGCCTCTCCCACTGCGGAGCACAGGCTCCGGACGCGCAGGCTCAGCGGCCATGGCTCACGGGCCCAGCTGCTCCGCGGCACGTGGGATCCTCCCGAATCGGGGCACGAACCTGTGTCCCCTGCATCGGCAGGTGGACTCTCAACCCCTGCGCCACCAGGAAAGCCCCTGACAGGTGAATTTTAAGGATGCTCTGTGGCTGCAGGGAGGTGTCAGGGATTAAGTCTATACATGCCTGAGTGTCATCTGGGGAGGGCAGGCCAAGTATAAGAAAAAGGAATCCAATTGCAAACTACATTGCACCGTATCATCCTAGAAAGCAGAAATCAAGTCTCTAACCCAGTACTTTTCTAAAACACCCATAAAACAAAACCCTAAGTGGCAGAAAAGAATGACAATGTGAACCGACCATAGTCTAGGTGGGGCTATGGAGACAGGGAGTTATGAAAGAGCCCTAAATCTATTAGCAACAAGTTCAAAATATCTTTGAACTCTGTTGGTTTAACCTAAAAATCAATACAAATAAGTAACATACCCTGGAATGAATCGTTATTGGTTGTAATATGAAGTCATTCAAAAATTGTTTTCCACAAAATAAACTTTGCATGTTTATTCTGTGTGCACTAAGGGTAACCCACTGCCAATCTGAGAAGCAGGGTTCTAACCTCTGGACTCAGTCTTTAAGAAAAAGTGCGAGGTAGGTGACATATCAGTGGTTTCATTTTCTCCTTAATAACATGTTTTGGGGGGAAAAATTGACATAATGTAGAAAAAGTCTGCTCAAGTGATCTAGAGAGCACTTTTCCTTGAGTGTCAGGCTGAGATGCATGGGAACTAAATAAAATATGATCAGTCTTAGAGAAATACAACACACAGTGCAACCTCAGTTTAGAATCTAAAATACTTATAAGAAAAAGGTACTAGCCTAACTGAAGCCTGTAAAATATGATTAACTTTCAAGGAGTCCTGGTCTACAAAGAAGGCAAAACACGGTAAACTTTATATTTGCAAAATTGGATCTAGAGAGTGCTGGATAAATTAGTCAATAACACTAATAATCTCCATAAGCTCTTCCTCCCCAAAACCACCCTAAATAAGCAAACAATCTAGGAAAAACTGTAGTGTTCTCTCAAGTCCTTACCACTCAACTTCCAACTATTGCTGTTCTCACCTTCCCTATGCAAAAGTTCTACAACCAGCACTAGATTTTACCTGCAGCTGTTAATAACCAGAAGCAAGCTCTACTTCATTACAATAAAGGTATCTGTTATAATGTAAGTTATCTGTTGTAATGGCTCTTTGATACCTATGTGCCCTATGAACTGGCATTTAAGTTTATCCTAATTTTTGTCCTATTAAAACACAACTCCATTGAGTTCACATTTGTATATAAATATCTCTTTAAAGTGAAAAAATTTTAGTAAGATGGAATTGTTTAATCCAAAATCATGAATATTTTGCATTTTGAAACCCTCTGGAAGAGTTTTTCCAATTTACTCTCCCACTAATGGTCCATAAATCTGAAGTTTTTCACATACCTTTATTGACTTGAAGTTTTGATATTATTTTTATCTTCACTAATCTGACAGAAGAAATTTTATCTCTATTTTTTCATGCAATTCAACTTTTCTTCATAAATTCATTGGTTATTCATATTTCTACTTTTTTGAATTGCCTGTTCAGGTCTTCTATCCATTTTCTTTTGGGGTGATGGCACGTTCTGATTGATTTCAAAGAGCTCTTTCTAAATCAGCAATATCAACCCTTTATCATATGAAATACAATATTTTCCCAGTTAATCATTTTTTAAATTGTAGGTACATTTAACATATTTATGCTATAAAATGCATTGTTCTTTTCTTGCTTAGAAAAGCTGGATGTTCTCCAACATTTGGAGTAGTCATGTTTTCTTTTAAAGATTTAACATTTAAATCTTCAATCTACTTAAATTTATTTTGGTGTTAGAAGGATACAACTTTATTTTCTTACAAATGGATAATAGTTACCAACAGTCCTTTATTAAAGCCACAGTCCAAAATCAAGGTTTCTCAACATAATCATAGGAGTCAACTGAGGAATTAGTTAAAAATAAAGATGTCCAGGTCCCAACCCAGATCTGCAGAATTCGAGTCTCCAGGAAAGCAGTCTGGGCATCTATATCTCTTAAGAAACATTGCAAATGATACTTACAATCAGGAAAGTTTGGGAAATCATTAGAAGAAACATGTGAAAGTTATTTGTATCTTTAAGAGACCAAATGGAATTTTATTTTTAAATTATTATTTTTCTTCATTTTGCAAAACCCAGGTTATGGAAACCTCTAGACATAAATATTTGAGGTTACCGCAATGTAGCAACTAACAGGAACCTTAAATACTATCTGGAATTTAAGGTGAACTGTGATGAGCTAGAACTGACTCCTACTGGCTCATGAGAGTTGATTGTTAAATACTTAGGAATTTTTGCAAGCTGAGTGTTAAGACAGCCATTATTAAAAATTATATTATATAAATTTACAAGTAAATAAATTATCTTAGAACTAAGGTAATAATATTCAAAAGTCATCAATTCCCAGTTATTTTACAACACTTTACCATCATGTGTTTTTAAGGTTATAAATTACATCTATTGTGTCTGTGATGGAAATCTATTATTGCACATCCCTTCCCAGCTCTGTGTTCAGTGATGTCACATCAGCAGCTTGAAATCAGCCATGGTGTGAACATTTACACCAAGGAAGTCAGCAAATGTCACAATTCTTGACCTATTTTTTGTAGATTGGCTACACCAGGGTCGGCAAATGTTTTCTGTAAAGCACCACATAAGAAATATTTTAGGCTTTGTAGGTCATGTAATCTCTGTCACAGCTACTCAGTTCTACCATTGTTGCCTGCAAGTAGTCATAGACAACATGTAAATGAATAGACATGGCCAGATTTCACCCATGGCCAACCAGGTCTGGCCTGAGGGTCGTAATTTGCTGAACCTTGAACTAGACTTAAAGTTTATTAGTCTGGCATAAAAAAGTACCATAGCCTGGGTGACTTGAACAACAGAAATTTATTTTCTCACAATTCTGGAGGCTGGAAGGTCCAATATCAAGTCTGTCAGTGTTTAGTTTCCAGTGGGAGCTTTCCTCCTTTGCAGATAACCCCCTTCTTTCCATGTCCTCACACAGTGGAAAGAGAGAACAAGTGCCGTAGTGTCTCTTATTATAAGACTCTAATCCTCTATAAGACTCTAAGTGTTGGGGCCCCACCCTTATGACCTCATTTAACTTTAGTTATCTCCTTATAGAGACTATCTCCAAATACAATCATACTGGGGACTAGGGCTTCAACATACCAACTTTCCGGAGACACAATTCACTCCATAGCAAAAAATGATAGAGAAAACATTACTAAAGCAGATTAAACTTAAAAGTGTGTCATGTCTGTAGCCAGTATGTTGTGAGAAAATATTCTTCCACTATTTGAAAGCTATTACCTAGTTCAGCAAAGAACTCATTCATGTCACTGAAGGACAAGTGAAGTTCCAGCATATATTTTCATTGTTTCTCTTTTCATCCTAGTTATTAACATAAACATTCCTGTTGGAACTATGCTTATCCAGCAATTGCAATCATAGGTTGGCTACAGATATAAAAGTATGACAAAAATCAATGAAAACATTTTATGATGATCAATTGGCTATATTAGATTCCCAACAAAGAGTACTGTAAGTTATACTATTCGTAGAAAAGTTTGTGCTACTTATTCTTTATATTATAAAATTATAGTTACTTGTGTGTGTGTATGTATGTGTATTTAGGAGGAGGGGAAGGGGAGACAGTTATTCAACATTTGCCAGCACTCCACTTTCATAACTCTCTTATGTTATAAATAAGGAAAATGTACCAAAGAGATGCATACTGTCAACTCCTTGATGGACATCTCTTGGTTTTGTCTGCACAGTATCTTTCCACAATTCTACTGGTAAGACACCTTAATTTTCCTTTGGGAACTGTCCTCTCTTACATTTCAAATGGTGTTGGTGAACAAGTGTGTATTGCATTACACACTTTTAACTTTAAGACCATCACCATGACTAAAAAGCAAAGATACCAATACCCTCTTTGGACAGATAAGGAAATTGTGGCTTATAACACACAAGTGACTTACTAGATTCCACATGGAAAGTGAATGGTGGAGCTGAGCCTTGGACTCAGATCATCTGACCCTTTCTGTCTTACCTGCCTTAGTTGCTGTGTCCTCTTAAGTCTACTGTTACACACCTGATTGTCCTGCCTGCCTTTGACGCACCTCTTTGTGCTTTCTGTGTCTACGCAAAATTCTCACCTTGCTCCTGCTCAACTCCCAGCTGTAGCCTTGGCCCTCTTAGTCTGCACACTCATCTCTTTCTCCCCACTCTCCTGCTCCACATGGAGAACCAAGCTGCTCATCACTTTTCCCAGGCCCTAAGCTGAGATTGGACTTCTTTTCAATGCATACACAGCAGCAGAAGCAGCAGCAGCAGCAGCAAGCCTCTCTCTTCCTGGCTCCACAGCACAGTGAAGCACATAGCAGAGTGAAGCAAATGGTCAAATAAAAAATGACCAATTTCTGATTGTATAGATCTTGCTCTAATTTTCATGACTCCTTACAACCAAAATATGAAAAAGCCTCAGTTCTAAATTAGAGGCTTTGTTTGTGAAAGCTGTCTTTGAGTAAATAACTCATTAAGGACAAAGTAAATGGGATCCTTGCTAGACGGTGACTAGACCTGTATTAATAGAGAGGGAAGGCCAGAAAGTCTTTCAGATACTCACACAATTACTTCTCTTGGGCTGGCAAACCCTCAACTTGCCCAGATTTCTCTACTGCTCTAATTCGTTGATTTACTCATTCATTCACTATGCATTCCCTCAACTAATATTTGTTGTTTAAGGGTTATACGTATTTGTTTCACACATACCTTTACTGAACAAGTTATTATTAAAATTTATTTATGATATTAATGATATTTCATATTTATGTGATTTATTTCCATGAGGAGGAATTGGTGAGTTGACAGATTCAAAGAAGAAAGGAAACAATGAGTGAGGGCAGGTGGGCAGAGAGCAAGTGAAGAAATGAGAAAGAAAATCAATATTTATCTAGCTAACCATGTCCCAAGAATTGCAGGAAGCAGTGACACGGGTTCAAGCCCTCGCTTAGCAGTTTAATAGCCAGATGACTTGAGACTTGCTCCAATCCTCTCTAAAACTTAGTGTCTTTAGCTGTAAAACAGATATAATGAAAATGCCTACTTTTTAGAAATGTGGTGAAAATTAAATGAGATAATGCATGTAAAAAGTGTTTTGCAAACTGTGACACAGTAAACAAAAGTTAATTGTGGTTTTTATTATCTATACTTCCTTTCTCTCCCATTAGCTGAAATTAAAAGATATGAGTCATTGCCATAATCTCCTTTGTATACACTGGACATTTGAATGTGGTTGACTGACTGATTGATCAAGGAAGAGAGAATCTCAGACTTAGCTCAATCTGAGAAAAGATAACATTAGCTAAAGAGACAGGACCAGCTTTGCATACAGACAAATACTGCTGTATCTAGAGAGTTTACAAAGTTCCCAGGAGCTTAAATAACTACCTCTATTTCCTGGTTCCTGCCTAAAATTTTGCTATGTATTTATCTCCTCAGGTAAAATCTCTGATACCTCTAAAATGGAAATATGTATGGAAGGGTATCCATTTCAATCATTTGCAAGTCAGATCTAATGAAAGATCAGGAAGACAATCTTGGTGGATATGGGACCCTAGTACACTTGATATCCTAGGACGAAAAGGAGAGATGATCATTGGGAAGGCTGGTAACTGAGAGTACAACTTGTCTTCTTTACAATTTTGCTTGCAGTCAATTTCTATCCCTAATTTCACTGCATTTTAGTGATGTTCTCCATTATATGAGTTTGTGTATTTCTAGAAATTTCTTGAATTAAGATATATTTCTCATTTGTAAAGCTGTAACTAAAGTTTTTGAATAAAAATGGGTATTTGCAAGTCCCCCAATCAGGAGATACCCACTTTTTTAAAAAAAAAATTTATTCAATACCAACTGAAGTGAGAAAAATGCCTGAGGTTTTTAATAGAGCTGTGGTTATAAGTTGAAAACTTCAGACATGTTACTGTTAAAAGGTTCTTAGTTGAATGCACATTTTAGAACTCCTTTCTGCCCAAACTCTATAAAAGTTAAAACTTGAATCTATGTTCTTAAGACAGACCCTACCTGTTTGTCATGTGTATATTCATTTGCTACTATTTTCAGCTACCAGAGGTTTTGCTTAAGCAAATCAATGATTCTTTAAAATTACACACTTAGCAAGAAACACAAGAAACAAAGTCCAACATGAAGTTTTCTGATTTCCAGTCTTGACAATGTTCCTTTTGAAGTTTTATATATATATTACATATATATAATTATTACATATACATATATATTTAAGGAAGAATATAAAGGGTCTTCTGATATAGTAAAGTGATTACCTCAGACAGACTGGTTTCAAATCCCAGCTCTGTTTGTTTAAGCTACTTAGCATTACACAAGTTTCCTAAACTTTCAATGCCTCGGTTTACTCATTTGCAAAATGGATATAACAACACTGATTCATAGACTTATTGTGAAGTATAAGTGGGATAATTCATATAAAGCAATTTATATAGTGTCAGCACATACCTGTATTTCAACAATTGTTAGGTATTAAATTGTTAGCTATTATAATTGCTGTTATTATTATTATTATTATTTTACTACTATTATTACTAAAGGAATGGAAAAGAAATGAATGTCCTGGGTGGAATGCCTCACAAAATGGGAACAAAAATATCTTCCAAAATAGCTACTTTATTCCTTCAGTCATACGAAAAGAAGAGTAAAAAAAAAATCTCTACAATATCTTGAAATCTAAAAAACCATATTTCAAATTGACAGGCTCAATCATGCACTCCTCCAACTATTCAGAATGGAACAAAAGTAGAATGTTAAATACAAGTTAAAAACAGGAGTCTGCCAACTACAACATTTCCCCAAAAAAAAAACTTTTAAAACTGCCAAAAATTTTGTATGTTGATAATTATGGGAATCTAATAGCTCTAATTATGTCAGATCAGAATATCTAAAAATTAACCAATATATATCTCCAACCCTGTCAGAGGTAACATACATCTTTATAGTACACTGTAAAGACCATGGTGATGCCTCATAGTGATTGCTTTGATGAATCAGGCATTTTTAAAAGCGGTTTATACACTTATGAATAAGACGACCTCAACCTAGCTTAAGAGCACTAGGTAGAAGCTACCCGCGTGAGGGTCAAAACTTGTTTTAAAAAAACAAGTCATCTCTGAGAAGTCTACTAGGAATATAGACCTACAAAGTATTCCAGAGATTCTCTGAAAGAAAATCTCTCATTCAAAAATTAAAATCTCACACAGGCAGGAATTTAGCAGAGGTCTAACTCTATGATTTGATGGTAGGCCCCAAAATGGAGCTTTTTCAACTAATACTGATAAGACTTTTCTGACCAATAGATTACCGGAGAGCATATGAAATAGCAAAGTTCAATGTCTATCATAGACACAGAAAGCAAACTTATGGTTACCAAAGGGGAAAGTGGTGGTGGGGGAGGGATAAATTGGGAATTTGGGATTAACAGATGCACACTACTATATATAAAGTAGGTAAAAAACAAGAACCTACTATATAGCACAGGGAACTATGTTTAACATCTTGAAATAACCTATAATGAAAAAGAATCCGAAAAAGAATATATATATGTATATATAAGTATAATTTAATCACTTTGATATACAACTGAAACATTGTAAATCAACTATACTTCAATAAAATAATAATAAAAGTTCAGTGTGTAAAATGTTACAATTCAAATGAGAAATATACAAGGAGTGCAGTAAGAGCTAGAAGACTATAGAGTCTGTCTCCCTTCCTTATCCAATCACTAGGTTAATTTTATCTCCTATGTAATTCTTTAATTTTCCCTTGCTTTCCACTGTCATTGCCACTACCCTTTTTCAGTTTCTCAGCATCGCTCACCTGGAGTGAGATATAAAGACATGTAAGGACACAAGGAGGAAGGCCACCTTTCCTTTCTGGTTCCCTTCCTCCAGTCTTGCCTTGCATCCATCTAAAATGCAAGTTAGAGCTTGTCATTCTCTGCTCAAAATCCTTCAATGGCTCTCAGAGCCTTTGGGATAAAGGACAAACTGCCTGGTATGGCAGCCAAGATCATTGTCTCCCATTATCCTATCCCCAACTCTTCCTACACACTTGCCTTGTAGGCAATATCAAATGTCTCTAATGCTCTGAACATGTCCTGTTGACTCACACCTCTCTTCTGTCTTGGCATATATAATTCCCTCTGTCTCAATTGTCTGTACAAAAACTCCTACTTACTCATCCTTCAAATTTTGACTCAGATGTTATCCCTTTTTCTTACCTGCTCTTTCTACTCTCATTTTGCTTTGAATATATTCATGAGAGCTGCTGTTCTTGCTTTGTAAAATGGCTTCTTTGGCAATCTGTGTCACTACCATAAAGTCCTCTAATCTTTGTTATCATGGGTTGTATGTATTTCCTTTATATACAATGCCTGGCCTAAAGTAGGATCTCAAGGAAGGAAAGATGGAATGAAAGAGGGAAGACAGACAAGGAAAGAGAGGGAACATGGGAGAGAAGGAGGGAAAATACACTTGTGAAATTAGAGGACTGTTTATCAAAGGCAGATTCTTGGACTAAAAAAGAAGGTAGATAAATGGGTGGATGGATAAATGAGAGATAAAATAAATGATAGGTAGATAGAGAGAGAAAAAGATAATAGATAATAAGCAAGTGAAAAGCCCTGATACAATCTTGATTATCAGGATCTCTGGGCAAAATGTCACTTTACTGACCTTTCAGAATTTATCAGTGAAAATCTCTAAAACATCATACTTTGATCTTTATGGAGAGACAGAAAAAGGATATAACTCAAAAAGGCAAATAGTAGGAAAAATGGCTTTGTAGCTCCAAAGGGCTTTGGAACGGCAATATAACTGATCATCTCTAGTGAATCAAATAAATAACATTTAGAATTTTAACAACAGATACAATCTGATAAAGCCATTATCTCTCTTTGATTGAAATGTATTATTTATCCTATATATCTTTATCCTCTTAGGGACAGAATTTGGGACAGAAATGAAAACTGAATCTTTCCACAAACCTACAACAGTCCTAGGAGCACTGTCCTCTGTTGAGAAACTAGCCTGGCTTTATGAAGAGACCATCTGTCAATAGAAAAAGGATTATGCCTTTTCTTTCTATTTCACAGAATTTCTCCTACTGTTAGGATCTGACTTGGCCAAATGGTAAGGCCATGTTATGTATCTTGATAATCCTCTTTCCTAATATTTTCTTTTCTACAAAGAAATAATCCTAAGCATTCTAATCAACTTTGAATTCTGAATTAAAGTCATTATTGTGAACTTTAGATTTTAACTTTAGATGTTTCATAGATATATGGTAGAATATCGGAAAGATTTAAGCTATGTTTCTAAGCATTTAAATATTCAGTTTGAGTCTATAAATATGGTCTATGGCCTTAAGAAGTTTACAGTCTAGGAGGAGAGATAAGGCACAAACATAAATCACAGTAATGCAAGAAAAAAGTAGGATCCATATTATAATAGAGATATAAATAAATGTGGTCTAGGACCACAAAGAGAGAACAATTAATTCTACCTGGAAAGCTCACAATTATGCCTTAAAATTTATGTGGAAGAAGACTGTGATGCATTCCCTAAAATTTTACAACCTGATTTATAGGTCAGGACAACAAGCTCCTATTGTTGCTCTTTCTGTCTAGGACTCAACTGAGATGTTTCCTCTATAAATTTGGTTTGGGTGTAAGATGGCATGTTGTCTGGCTGAAATGGATGCAGACAGCTCCATACATCATTCTCCATTCCCCATCTGGGTCTGTATACTTAGATAGGCATGGGGGCTTGAGTTTGCTAACTAGAGAAAGAAGGGATGTGTTTGTCTTAGGGGAGAGGGACAGAGGAGAGGAAGATGACAATCATAGTGTACGTACAGCCTGCCTGGCCTGAGGATTGATTTTAAATTATGTTTAACAAAAAGAGTCAGAACCCTCAGAATTGTCTTCCCTAAGAGACTTACTGAGATTCTGAGCAACTATTACATAAAACCCAACAGAATCTTTCAAGAGTAGCTATGGCACAGAGATGCTTTAGGCCTGAAGTTTGAAAAAAAAAAATAGCGTGGAGTCTGTAAGAATGCCATTCTGCACCTCTCAATATATTAGGTTGGCCAAAAAGTGCCTTCGGTTTTTAAGTAAAAATAAAAGACACATTTCTCATTTTCACCAAGAACTTTATTGAACAATGTATTCATCCTTTTGTTGCACTACCTCCTGCCATTTTTCAGGTAACTTCATAATTCCAACTTCCCAAAACTTTTTAATCTTTTTGAGAAAAGAGCTGTTCCAGATGCATTTTACAGTCTTCCAGGAAATTGAAATTTTTTCTATTAAGAGAATTTTGTAAAGACCTAAATAAATGTAAATCCAAAGGTACAATGTCTAGTGAATACGGCAGATGAATCAGATCTTCCCAGACAAGCTGTAGCAGTTTTTACCTGGTCATCAAAGAAACATGCCGTCTTGTGTTATCCTCATGGAAGATTATGCATTTTCTATTGACTAATTCTGGATACTTTTCGTTGAGTGCTGCTTTCAGTTGGTCTAACTCAGAGCAGTACTTGTTGGGATAAATCGTTTGGTTTTCCAGAAGGAGCTCATAATAGAGGACTCTCTTCCAATCCCACAATATACACAACATCACCTTCTTTGGATGAAGACCGGCCTTTGGTGTGGTTGGTGGTGGTTCATTTCGCTTGCCCCACGATCTCTTCCGTTCCACATTATTGTACTGTATCCATTTTTCATCGCCTGTCACAATTTGTTTTAAAAATGGAACGTTTGCATTACGCTTAAGTATGTCACACGTGGACATACGGTCAAGAAGGTTTTTTTTTGCTTAGTTTATGTGGAACCCAAACATCGAAGTGATTCACATAACCAAGCTGGTGCAAATGATTTTCAACGCTTGATTTGGATACTTGGAGTATGCCGGCTATCTCCCAAGTAGTATAACATTGATCGTTCTCAATTAATGTCTTGATTTGATCGCTATCAACTTCAACTGGTCTACCCAATCATGGAGCATCGTCCAGCGAGAAATTTCCAGCACGAAACTTCCAAAACCACTTTTGACACGTTCGATGAGTCACAGCACCTTCTCCATACATTGCACAAGTCTTTTTTCGCGTTTCAGTTGCAATAATAAAGCATAATATGCTGAAAATGTTGTTTTTCTTCCATTTTCAATATTAAAATGGCTACAAAAATTTCACCAGTTTTGATGTCTTTTTTTAAATGCTCTCAGATAGGACAACTGTCACATACAATCTAACAAAATTGTTTCAAATGAAGTTAAAGACAACTAAGTGCTACTAGAGCCATCTTACGGAAAAAACAGAACGAACCTTTTGGCCAACCCAACAGGACCCATCCGTTGGTTCCACCCTACACAGAACAAGCTGCAGGTTCACCTTGAATATGGATAGCAGTGTTTCTAGCGAGAGAAGGAAACAGCAGCAATTCTTCACCTAGTGAATGCTACAAAGCTAGTGAAAAAGATTAGCTGCAATGGCACACTGGGGTGCTAGCTGACTGAATGATGACAGCTCACTGTCAAGCCTTGCTCTGGGGATGCTGGAAATTGCTGTGATACCTTCTGGGAGTTGCTGGTTCTGATACTCAGGCCAGGGGGCTCAAGCCTTCTTTTGTAGACATATTTCCTGACACCATCCTGACCTCAGAGTCAGGTAGACCTGGGTTTAGATCTCATTTCTAGCATCAATTAGCTGCAAGCTTGAGGTCTCAGCTAATTTAAACTTTCTGAGTCTCAGTTTCCTCACCTATAAAATGGGGATAATAATACCCACCTTAAAGGATTATTGTCAAAATTAAATAAGACATAGTTAGATAATATACAGATAATTCCTGACATAGAGAAAAAGATTCATTAAGGGACAGCTAGTCTTATTGTTGGCATTATTGTTTATAAATGTATTAATAGTCATTAGTAATAAAATAACTCCATTTGCTCATGTTGACATTTTAACTAATAAAACACAGATTTTCAGAGGCAAAAGCTAACCTTTCAATTACCTCACCTGGCCCTTTATTTTGCAAATTAAGAAAATGTGGCCCAGAACAGTTAAAAATTCCCCCAAATCCTCCAGGTAGTTGGTGGAAGAGCAGAGTAAGAACTCAAGGACTCTATTGTTCTTTCTATGCCTGGTTTTGTGCCTCTTATTCTAAAAGTTAAATCAGCTTTTAATGTACCTTTTCACACTTAGAAACCATGGAATTTTGTGAACAGAATAAATCTGGGACCCCATGTGGCTCGGGCTCAACTCAGTCACATTCAAAGCAGCACAACTGAGCAACTAAGAGGAATTTAAAAGGAATTAGTCTTTACTTGCATATAATACAATTTTAGTGATTTAATTTATAAACACCAGCAGTATTATAAAAGTCATTTTTTTCTTCTCTTCCATTCTTTGGCATTACAACTATTCTCTATAGTCTCACCCGTCAATCCAGAAAAACTTTTAATGCTATTACTAAAATTCTCCAGGCACTCTGCTTTTCTGTTTTACCTCTCTATTTCACTTTCTGATTTCCCCTATCTCACTTTACATTACTTCCAGAACTGGAAGAGACCAAAAGGACTTCAGCTCCCACCCATACCTGCCCACTAGCAGCTTAGGGGTGGTCAGAATTGCCCCTTATGCTGGGCTCTCCTGGTACATCCTCACTACTCGCTTCCCTTCAATATGACTGTCTTTCTCATAAGATGTTCCTTATAAGGACTTTCTGGTGAATGGTTCACATCATCACAATTTCAAATTTTAACTGTTATATAAAACTAGAAATTTCACCTTATGATCCTAAAAAAAAATATGCTTCAAATATAGTAACTAGAAAACTAAACATTTTGTGCTCGTTGAGCCTCTAGCAATAGAGTGCAATTACCACAAACCACTGATGAAAGAAAAGCTCTGAAAGGGTAGTCGTCTTCATTTGAATTTACTTCTTTGGAAGGAATCCAGGGGAACTAGTGAGGGAGGAAGGCAGCCACTTAGGTAAATCGATCAAATTGTCAGTGGGTTTACCACCGCTGCAGCTATATCATCCTTGTATCTTGGTCTTTATGTCACTTACAATAATTTAAAAATAATGCTTATAAATCATATGTATGTATGTATATATATAAATCAATAAAAAAGAGTAATACAAACTAATAGAGAAATTGAAAGAAATAGAATATTATACTCATAAGAATCAAATGATCTGAGGAAACTCTTTCTCTTTCAATTAAAATCTAACTTAAGCTTGTCCATTGCCAGGCAACTAGAGAATAAGATACAGAGAGCCAGGTGGAGGATCTAGCTAGCCTCTTTGGTGGTGCTCTTTTTATTTGGTTGCATAGATGCTCATACCACTTATTGGGTCTATAATTTTAGTTTTTGATAAGACTTTTATCTTCTGCTTACACTCTCAAAACTCATAGCTTAAAGCTCTCAGCCAGGTCCATGTGACTAGTATGCACAATAACATCTAGCCTTCTTTTAGATCGACAAAGTTTTCAAGGTCCTATTTACATTTGTTGAAAATAGGAAATATTAGAACACTTAGTATGGAGACTGATAAAGGATTTGCTTTATAACATTTACAAACAATTAAATGCAATTAGGGACATTTCAATATTCTTCAGTTTTCAAGTGGATAAAAATACTGCCTTTGAGTATTGAACTTCATAAGTTACAATGCACAGTCTTACATTCCTTAACTTTTCACAAGCCTAATGAAAATTACAGCAACCCTGATGGATGGGCAGTTGCTTGAAAATTTGCATTTCTTCCACCTAAAATATTTACATTTATATTATATTAGTAAATTACTTAGAAAATCCATATGTTAGTTATTAACAATGTTCCTTATACTTTATAAACATCCATTCCACTAAATAACCATGTCTTTACTAAGTACCATATGCACGTAATGACCAATGGATAAAAAAAATTTATTACTTACATATTTTTATAGCTTCTAAAAGGAGAAGGAAAAATAGAGTCTAAGCAGGGGGTGGGGGGAAGCCATGAGAGGAAAAAGAATAGAGGAGAATGAAACTGATGCTAAGCCCTCTGACCTACTAATGGATTCTTAAAGAAAGACTTTGAGGAGATTAATTCAAAAGGAAAATGAAGTGGAACCCTGAGCTGTTATTTGCTGAACACTCTCACTGGAGAGTAACGGGAGTTATTTTCTCAGTAAATGTGTTGCCAAAAGTCAAGATCACTAATATATATTCAACCATTCCCCGTGAACAATTTGTAATTATTCAAGTATAGACTTTCTCTTCCTCCTCCATGGCCTCTTCATTTACCTCCTCATTCGTCCACCATTGTTCTGCTTCTTTATGAACACAGCTCACTGAAGCTTGAAGACAAAAATATCCTAACCAGGAGTAGTCATGGGATTATGAAGCCAAAGCAAGAAGGAAAACAAAGTGAAAACCCCATTTCAACTATCATGCTGACATCTTCAAGTCCAGTGCTGCTTAACCACAGTGCTCAAAGAATGCATAGTGATAACTGTAAGATGTTATGTAAGTACTGCTATTGATAATCATCAAGTTACTGATATGCATTCATAGACATAGGAATTAAATGCCTGTGAGTTCTGAGACTTTTGTTTTTGATGGTTTCTTTTTAAACTCACCCATGGATAAACTTTTGGTAATAAAAAAATGGATGGATAAACTATCCATAATAAATTTACACCCATTTTGCCCACAAGTAAGAATGATGCCAAAACACTTCTAATAATAAAAGCACAATTACATTTACTAAATCAAAGCCAAAGTGATCATGAAGGAGAGGCAGAGGTGAAATTGGTAATAATAAATGTTCATAATAATAATAAGATAAAAACATGCAAATTCTCTGTAGTATAATATTAACAATAAAAATGAGGTTTATTGTGTTGCAAGGGTAATGGTGGAGTAACTTGTTATCAGTGTCATTCTCCTGCCCAAACAATTACAAACTGTAAATGAAGTATAAAATGCAACTGTGGAAAGGCACTGGAGAGCCACCAAAAGCAGATTGAAACTGGAGGGGATTCAACTCTTGAGAGAAAGGAACCAAACTAGGTGAGATCACATTTTTTTGGCTTTTCCCTAAGGCTTTCCCCAACCCAAGTATGTAAATGGAGATCAAGGAGAAAGCTGCATTCTTATTTCCCTGAGAAGTCAGAGGACACATTTAGAACATATTTAGAGCCCCTGGAAATTGAGGGACCCACAGTGGAGAACACCAAAATCTGTGTAGAAACTCCCCTCAAATCCTTGGTTGACTGCAAAACAGCTCATGATGTAGCAAGACTCCAAAGACCCAAGGGGGGGTTATCAACAGCCAAAAGTCTAAAAAAGCTGAGCAAAAATTTCTTCAGCTTCCCACAGCAAGAGGTATGGAGTTCAGGTCTTGCCAAGTTACAGTGACTTTCCATTGAAACAAAAATGAACCATGACTTGAGACTCAAGAGCAAAATAAAAATAAAGACCTACCTAACAAAGGCGAAAGCCAAGCCTTCAGCATCCTAAAGTAATTTCTCAGTATTTTAGCTGCCTGCTAGAACAAAACTCAACCTTGTTCAGAGAAAAATAATGGTAAAATGAGACAAAATCAATAAAACAATAAGAAAAGGAAAACAGAAATTCAACAGGGCCATAATTAGTTCTTTGAAATATACAATAAAATTAAATTATTAATTAATTTAATTCATAAATTCCTAGCTAATCTTCTAAAGAAAAAGAAAACAAAACACAAAGATTATCGATTTCAGGAATGAAAAAGAAGACATCATTGAAGACCCTGGAGATATAAAAAGATCATAAGGAAAAATTATGAAAATTAAATTCAACAACCTAGTCAAATGGACAAATGTCTTGGAAAACTTAAATTACCAAAACTAAGAACAAGAAGAAATAGTAAACCTAAATAGTCTTATGCAAACTAAAGCAATTGTATTCATACTCCAAAATCTTCCCATAAAGAAATTCCACTCCAGATAACATTCTTTTTTTTTTTTTTTTTTTTTTTTGTGATATGCGGGCCTCTCACTGTTTTGGCCTCTCCCGTTGTGGAGCACAGGCTCCGGACGCGCAGGCTCAGCGGCCATGGCTCACGGGCCCAGCCGCTCCGTGGCATGTGGGATCCTCCCGGACCAGGGCACGAACCCATGTCCCCTGCATCGGCAGGCAGACTCCCAACCACTGCACCACCAGGGAGGCCCCAGATAACATTCTTGGTGAACTGTGTTGAACTTTTAAGAAAGAAACAATAACAACCTTACATATTTTCAGAAAAGAGAAGGGGAGGGAAGAAATTTTGCCATTTGCAACAACATGGATGGATCTGGAGGGTATTATGCTTAGTGAAATAAGTCAGACGTAGAAAGACAAATATTGTATGTTATCACTTATATGTGAAATCTAAAAAATAAAGCAAATGAATGAATATAACAAAACAGAAACAGACTCACAAACATAGAGAAGAAACTAGTGGTACCAGTGAAGAGAGGGAAGGGGGAAGGCGCAAGATAAGGATAGGTGATTAAGAGGTACAAACTACTATGTATAAAATAAAAAATCTACAAGGATATATTGTACAGCACAGGGAATATGGCCAATATTTTATAATAACTTTAAATGGAGTATAATCTATAAAAATACTGGATCACTATGTTGTGTACCTAAAACTAATATAATACTGTAAATCTACTCTACTTCAATTATAAATAAGTAAATAAATAAATGGGGAGGGAAGACTTACCAAATCATTTTATGAAACTAGCACAATCCTGATACCAAAAAAAAATGTTAATTACGAAAAAAAAAGCGTGAGATTTAGTTTAAGGGTTGTTTGTTTGTGACTATGGATGTCCAGTTACTGCAGCACTGTTTGCTGAAGTCTGTCTTTCCTCCATTGAATTCCTTTTGCACCTTCATCAAAAATCAGTTGGGCATATTTGTGTGGATCAATTTCTGTATTCTCATTCTGTTCCAATGATCTATGTGAATATCCCCCAACCAAAACCATAAAGTCTTGATTGTGGTAGCTATATAGTAGACCTTAGTATCGGTAGAATGACTTCTTCCACCTTGTTCTTCTATTTCAAGATTGTTTTAGCTACACTAGAGACTGTGTCTTTCCATATAACTTTTAGAAAATCTTGTCTTTGTCTACAAAAAACTTTGCTTGGATTTTGATAGGAATCTCATTAACCCAATGATCAATTTGGGGAAGAGTAACACCTTAACTATGTTGAGTCTTCCAATCCATGGACATAATACATCTCTCCATTTATTTAGGTTGTCTTCAATTTTTTTCATGAGCATCTTGTAAGTTTTAGCATATAGATCCTACACGTTTTATTAAGTTTATATCTAATATTACATTTTCTTTGTGGTGATTGTAAATGGTATTGTATTTTAAATTCTGGTTTCCACACAGCCATTATTATTATAGTATGTAAAAATGTGATTGATTTAGTGTAGCCTGTGAAATTGACGAGCTAATTAATTATAGAAGATTTTATGTTGATTCATTGGGATTTTCTACATAGGCAATCATGTCATCTACAAGTATAGACAAATTTATTTCCTTCTTTCTAATCTGTATGCCTTGGATTTCTTCTTGTGTTATCACATTGGCTAGAATTACTGATACTATGTTGAATAAAAGTGATAAAGGCAGACATCTTTGCCTTCCTCCTGATCTTAGAGGAAAAACATTCAGTGTTTCTTCACTAAATATGATGCTAGCTATAGGTTTTTTGTAGATACCTCTATCAGTTTAAGGAAGTTCTCCTCTATTCCTAGTTTGCTGAGAGTCTTTATCATAAATATTTGTTGGATATTGTCCAATATTTTTTCTGTATCAATTGACATATTCATATGATTTGTCATTTTTAGCCTGTTGATAGGGTAGATTAAATTGGTTGATTTTCAAAAGTTGAACTATCCTTGTATTCCTGGAATAAATCTCACTTGTTTATGGTATATTATTCTTTTGATGTATTGTTGGATTTCACTTGCTAATATTTTGTTAAGGATTCTTGTGTCTAAATTCATGGAAGATATTGTGTCTGTAGTATTCTTTTTTGGTACCATCTTTATCTGATTTTGTTGTCAGGGTAATACTAGCCTCATGAAATGAGTGAGAAGATTCCTCTCTTCTTTTTTCAGGGATAAATAGTGTAAAAATTGGTGTCAAATATTTAAAACTTTTGTAGAATCCTCCAGTGAAAACATTGGGCCCAGTTTCTTTTTCAAGAGATGTTAGTAACAAATTTAATTTCTTTGATGGTGGTAAGACCATTTAGGTTACTCGTTTCATCTTAGTTGAAGCTTGGTAATTTATGGTTTTTGAGATTTTTTTGGTCTATTTCTTCTAAGTTTTTGAATTTATGAAAATAAAGCTATTAATAGTAATACCTTGTTATCCATTTAATGCCTGCAGAATCTGACATTATATCACATATTTTATTCCTGATATGGATTTTTGTTAGTCTTGCTAGAAAATTATCAATTTTGCTGTTTGTAATGAAGCATCTTTTTATTTCATTAATTTTTTCTATTGTTTTTGTTTTCAATTTCACTGATTTCTAATCTTTGTAATTTCATCTTTCTGCTTGCTTTATGTTTATTTTTCTCTTCTTTTTCTGGTTTCCAGGGGTAGAGACTTAGATTATTAATTTCAGATCTTCCTTCTTTTCTAATGTGAGCATTTAGTACTAGAAATTTCCACCTCAGCACTGCTTTAATTGCATCTCAAATATTTTGATATGTTGTGTTTTAGTTTTATTCAGTTTTATGTCATTTTTGTTTCCTTTAAGATTTCCTCTTTGACCTATGGATTATTTAGAGTTGTGTTGTTTAATTTCCTTATGTTTGGAGAGCTTCCTTTATCTTTCTGTTATTGGTTCCTAGTTTGCTTTCATCATAATCAAAGGACAAACTCTATTATGATTTCAATTATTTTTAAATTTTTATGGCAGAGGATATGGTGTATCTTGGTGAATGTTTCAAGGGCATTTGAAAAAAAATATTTATTGTGCTGTTGGGTGGGATGTTCTATATATGTCAAATAAATCCTCTTGGTTGATTCTATTGTACAGCTTTTCTATATCCTTGCTTACTTTCTGTGTAGTAGTTCTATCAATTGCTGAGAGTTGTCTTGAAGTCCCCAACTATAACTGTGTCTTCCTCTATTTCTCCTTAAAGCTCTGTAGTCTTTCCTTCATGTTTTTCGGGGCTCTATTATTTAGTGTTAGGTGGAGTGATCCTTTTGTCACTATATATTTTCCCTCTTAATCTCTAGAAATTTTCTGTGCTCCAAAGTCTACTTTTTACATGATATTTAAATAGCCACTATTGCTTTTTATTTTTTTGGTTAACATTTGCATGGTATATTTTCCATCCTTTACTTTTAACCTACATATGTGGTTGTATTTAAAGTGAGCTTGTAGGAGACATATTGTTGGATTATGTTTAGGGGGGTGGTGTTTGTTTTTAATCCATTATGCCAATTTCTGCTTTTAAATTGGTGCATTTAGACTACCATTTAAGGTCATTGTCTTAGTTCAGGCTGCTATAACAAAAATACCATACACTGAGTGGTATAAACAACAAACATTGATTTCTCACAGTTTTGGAGGATGAGCAGTCCAAGATCAAGTTGGTGGCACATCCAGTGTCTGATGAGGATCTGCTTCCTGGTCTGCAGAAGGCTACCTTCTCACTGTATCCTCATATGGCAAAGAAAGAGAGGGTGTTCATCCTCTTTGTATAAGGATGCTAATTCCATCATGAGGCTTCCACCCTCCTTACCCTATTATTTCCCAAAGTCTCCTGATCCAAATACCATTACATAAGGGCTTCAACATATGAATTTTGGGAAGACACATTCAGTCCATAGACGTAATTATTGACTTCTTAGGGCTTAAGTCTACCATTTTATTATTTGTTTTCTGTTTGTTTCATTTGTTGTGTTTTCTTATCTTCTAGTAGGTTATTGGAACATATTTTAGGATTCCATCTTGATTTATTTATAGTTTTAAAGTATAGAATTTTGTGTAGTTTTCCTAGTGGTTGCTCTAGGTTCTACAATATACATACACAACTGATCACACTTTAGTGATACCAACAATTTACCACTTCAAGTGTAGAAACCTACTTCTATTTATGCCTCTTTATCCTAACTACTGTTTAAACATAATTGTCTTAAGTATTTCTCTCTACATATATTAAGCACCAGATCACTTGGCATTATACCTTTTGCTTCAACCATCAGATATGATTTACAAAACTCATGAGAAGTAAGTCTATTAAATTTACCTCTATTTTTATTTATTCTGATATTCTTCTTTCATTTTGAAAGTTTCAGACCTTCTTTTACCATCTTTCTATTTAAAGAATTTCTTTTAGTCATTCTTGAATGTAGGTCTGCTAGCAACAAATTCTCTTAGGTTTCCTTCATCTGAAAATGTCTTTATTTCCCTCCACTTTTGAAGGATATTTTTCCAGGATATAGAATTCATGGATGACATTTATTTTCTTTCAGTACTTGAAAAATGTTATGCACTTCCTTTTGGTCTCCATAGTATCAGATGATATATCCATTGTTATCCAAATTGGTGTTTCCCTATGAGTAATATGTTGTTCTCTCAAGCTGCTTTCAAGACTTTTTAAAGTCTTTAGTTTTTAGAAGTTCAAATATGGTGCATCTTGGCATGTATTTCTTTGGGTTTATCCAATCCTGGTTTCACTCAGCTTCTTATATCCATAAGCTTATGTCTTTTACTAAATTTGGAAAATTTCAGCCTTTATTTCTTTAACTAATTTTTCAGGTTCAATCTCTAATCTCTTTCTGGGAAAGATTTTCTTTTCTCATTCATGTTGTTATTTTCTTGGTTTTGGTATGATGAGTAATTTTCTGTTATACCCTGAATATTTTGCACATTATATTATGAGAATCTGGGTCCCATTGAATCTTTTTTCAGTAGGCAGTCCCCCTCTTTAGGTATACTGTGAGGGTCGGGTGGGTGTATATGATCAACTTCCCTCTGGGCTCTTCCAACGTCATGCCAGCAAAAGTGTAGCACTGCCTTGCACTGCCTTGTTGGCTCTGAATGAGGTTTTAAGATCACCTCCCCTCTGGACTTCACTGCCACTAGAGACAGAGTAAACAGAGGGCTGACTCATACTTCTCTGTTGCTACACGGTGGGGTCAGAAACTCAGCTCCACACAGGGCCCCACCGACACTAAGGGAGAGGATGAGAACAGAGTGCCAACTAGCACTGCCTGCCACCACATTTACCTCATAATGCCTTGTGGGGGTGGAGGCTCAGCTCCCCACCAGGTTCTGCTGACATGAGATGGCACCTCACACTACCTCATTAAATCTTGTTGCTGCTGAGTAGGGTTCAGCTCACTCACTAGACCCTGCCAACGCTAGCCTGAGAGGGGGGATCAGAGTGTCATATACTTCTACCAGGTAAGGAATGTAAGAGCCACTTCCTGCAGGCAGCCTCACTCATACTATCCAGGCAGGAGAATCAAAGGACTATCTACTTCTGCCTGATGGGGAATGGAAGATCAACTCCCCCCCCACCGCCGGGTCTTGCCAATAATACACCAGCAGGGGAATCAGGTAACTGCTGCCTGCTTCTGCCAGGCAGAGATGGAAGAACAGCTTCCAGCTAGGTCCCACCAACAGTTCACAGTGGGGGAATCAGAGCATGCTGCCTACTTCCTCAGGGCAGAGGGTAGGAAGAGACAGTGGAAGCATGAAAGGCAGGAAGGTGATTTTTCTACTGGTGTTTGGCCAGAGTAAGGTGGGTATTGCCGAAACCATTTTCTATTGTTAAAACACACTTTTTCAGTACTTTGCCTAAAGGGAAAAATTTCCTTGGAACCTTTTTTTTTTTTTTTTTTTGTCTGTGTGTTTGACAGTTCTGGGTTGGAGGCCTCTGCAATACTCTGTCTGAGATATATGGGAAGCAATGAGGAAATCCAGAGAAGTCACCACTGTGTCATTCCTAAAGTTCTGAGGTCCTTAGGTTGCCGACCTTATTTTCACCTTTCAGTTTTCCTATGCTTGTTGTATTATATCCAGAGATTTTTAGTTGTAAGAAGGAAAATCTGGGAGGAATGATGGGGCTACTTCATTTCAGGTGAAACAGAAATACTGCCTCTTGGCAGAACCAGGAACATGCCCTTCAATTTATATATTTTTTTTTATTGAGGATTAATTAATATACCATACAATTCACGCATTTAAAGCACATAATTAATGGTTTTTAGTATATTCACCGAGATGGGCAACTATCACCACAGTCAATTTTAGAACATTTTCATCACCCCAAAAAGAAATCCCATAGGCACTAGTAGTCACTCTTCATTTCTCCCCAACCTCCCCAATCCCAGGGAACCACTAATCTACTTTCTCTCTAAATATTTGTCTTTTCTGGACAAATGTTTGTCTATTCCATTTTATATGAATGGAATAATATAAAGTCAGTCTTTAGTGACTGACTTCTTTCACTTCACATAATGTTTACAAGGTTCATCCATGGTGTAGCATGTATCAGTACTTCATTCCCCTTTATGTCTAAATAATATTCCATTGTTTGGATATATTATATTTTGTTTATCCATTCATCAGTTGAAAGACATTTGGATTGTTTCCATTTGGGGGTTATTATTAATAATGCTGCTATGAATATATGTGTATAGGTTTTCATTTCTCTAGGGAGTATACCTCGAAATAGATTTGCAAGGTCTTTATCATAACTCTATGTTTATTCTTTTGGGGAACTGCCAAATTGTTTTCCAGAGTAGCTGCACCATTTTACATTCCCACCAGTGTTATATGAAAGCTCCAGTTTCTCTACTTTCTCTCTTAACATTTGTCATCTGTCTTTTTTAGTATAGCCATCCTAGTATATATGGTTTTGATATTCATCTCCCTAATGACTATGCCGACTGAAAAAAATTGCACAACCTAAAACTTGAAAATTCTGTTTTATTTGGTGAACAAAACTGAGGACTTAAGCCTGGGATTCAGCCTCTCAGATAGCTCTGAGAGATTGCTACAAAGACGTAAGGGAGGAGCCAGGATATATAGGAGTTTTTGCAACAAAGACTAGGTAGTTGGAACTTCAAAACATTACTGTTAACTAAAGAAAACAAGATATCTCAAGGAATTTGGCACTCTTCTACGTATAGGAAGATTTAAGAGTTGAACTCATTCCTTTGATATGTACCTTAGCTATCTAGGACCAGTATCTTGTTCTTTTCCCATCCTGAGTCCCCTCAGGGTGTACCACTGGGGGTGGCTGCAGTGGTCGAGGGCTTGGCAGCTGGCAGCTGGTTTGTCTCCATCCTGAGTTCCCTCAGGGCTCACCATCTGGGTGGCTATAATGTGATGGCTTGATGGCTGCAACATCCTTTGTTTACTGATATGGCAGGCAACATTTTTTATTCACAGCTAATAATACTGAGAATATTTTTATGTGCTGATTGGTAATTTGTATATCTTCTTTGGAGATACGTCTGTTCAGATCTTTTGTCCATTTTTTTTAATTGTGTTAAATTGTCTTTTTATAAATTGAATTTTAAGACTCTTTACATATTCTACAGGCAAGTTCTTTATCAGAAATATGACTTGATATATATGAAACATGATTCTATGAGTTCTCTTTTTACTTTCTTAATATTATCCTTTGAACCACAAAGTTTTTTAATTTTGATGAAGTCCAACCTTTCTTCAATTTTTAAAAATCAACTAGAATTATAATTAAATCAAGTAGAATTTTTTCCTTCAGTAGTATATACACTATATATTCGCTCGTCTATCTTTATTTGTATTATTTATTGAGTAGGTACCTAGAAAATTTTAAGACATCCTTTAAAATTTTTCTGGGCCATCTTTTAAGCTCTTTAAAGAGCACCTATTGGGGATAAAGCTTGCATGACTATTATATCAATACATGGTCTGTGTGGGCTTTTTATTTTATTATTTTGTTTGCTTTTGTCTTTTCCTCCTAACAGTTTTAGGAATATCCCCAAATATCTACAAAAATTTTGGTCTCCATGTATAACTGTGTCATGAATGTAAAATTCAACTGTCATATGTGGCACAGGAGAAAAAAGGTGGAGAAATGTATTAATCAGGGTTCTTCAGAGAAACAAAGCCAAAAGCATATATATTGAAATATAAGAGAGTGCCGATGTCTGAAGGGAGGAGATGATGTCTCAGCTCAAGCAAAGACAGTGAATATACCCTTCCTCTGCCTTTTTGTTCTATTCGGGCTCTCAAGGGACTTATGTGATGCCCACCCGCATTGGTGAGAGCTATCTTCTTTACTCAGTCTACTGAGTGAGAGCTATCTTCTTTACTCAGTCTACTGATTCAAATGCTAATCTCTTCCGGAGTCACCCTCACAGACACATGCACAGATAATTGTTTACCAGCCATCTGGGCATCCCCGTCAAGTTGACACAAAAAATTCACTATTACAAAAAACTTGTGTATAGTCATCATAGTTGTTTGTATTTAGGAAAGGACCAAAATCTTGACATGAAAGTCACACTCTACCTGAGCTAGATCTGGAGTTCAGAGAAGTCTCCAAGGAATTCTCTGTAGGTGTCCTGGATGCCACCTTGTGCATGGCATGAGGCCTCTGCTACAATCTTCCCATGAATCATGGAGAGCTACCAAACTATGCAGTATTAACAGCTCTGTGTAACAACAGAGATAATAGATTCTGAAAACAGTAAAAGAAGGTGATCAATATTCTATTATGTTTCATGGTGTTTGATTTTCAAGAAAAATAAATGCCAACTAAACTGCTTTAAAATGAGATGCACTCAAGGGAAAAAAGCCTAAAGCTTGGACCCAAAAATCATTTCCTAAAACAATTTTATAGGGGCATAAAATTCCAACATTATAGCATAATGTGTAATACTATTTTATAGTGTAGAGTATTAGTTTAGACATTACACTTTGTTCAGTAATAGCTTATTGAATATATAGGGTGTGAGAAGACAATAATAAAATCATGAACATTGTAAAACATAGATTTAAAGGTGCATGCAGTCCCTCACCCTGAGATTTTACAAGCATAGTATTTTAGAATGGCTTGCCTAGAGTTTTGTAATTTATTGATCAGGGATTAAACAAACTACAAAATAAACTAATTAACTGAGTTCAAAGAATGTAAATCTTGTTTGAAATGTAATGTGCCTAGTATTCTGGGATTGCAATTACTACTATATATTATAGAACAAATTATATAAAAATATTCTCCCAGTATATTCCCTAGAGATATGTTTTTCAATTTCTTAAAACTCTCCCTACACATTGTTTGGCTGACCAATTAACTAGCACTTACTATCTACTTTAGAGATGTTAAAAGAATAAGTAGGAAATGAGTAGTTTGAATATGGGCTTCTTAGAAAGGAACAGCTCATGAAATTCTAAAGGTATAAATGAGGCAGAGGATGTATATTCTTTTGCCAGTGACATTTGGAGCAAAGGAACGGAGGGCAGTAGCAGTGGCCTAAAAATTGTACATAGGACCCTGGCATCATTCTTTTATAAAAATCATTTTTTTTACAATTTATTTTAAAAAATCCATTATAGAAATTTTAAAATAACAGATTATTAAAAAAAATTAAAACTACTTTTTTACAGTAATAGATATATATATAGTTTATATATAAAAATAAAATCATACTCTTATGTCTGGGTATATATTACTATCAAGTGGATTTCCAAACTGTTTTCAGTGTATGTAACATTAATTATATAGAAAGTATATAATACATTTCACAGAATGGCCCCATGACATTGTCACCTTGGCCCCAAGTGGCATTCAGCTCATCTCTGAGCAGCAGCTATAGTCCCTCCCATCTTAGATACCAACACAACTTCAAGCTGTCATTACCTGGCCTTGCAGGACTATTAGTAAAGATGTCACTGTGAAAAAAGGAAGAGTTATAAATGCCAAGAAGGGCTGAGCTATAGGTCTTGAAATACCAGCATTTTCAGTTTTAATAAGTGAGATTTACAAATCCCAAGTATGCAAAGATATAACTTCCATTATATTGTGTTTTATTGAAGTCAAGACACCATCATTTGTAAGATGCACTGTTATTTTACGTACCATTAGGAAAGAAAAATCACTGCAAGCTAAACTGTGATATGTCATGGTTTGTGAGCTGCATCTCAATTTCAGATATGTTACAATGTGAAAAAAAATGTGTGTCTTGGAATCAGTGAACTAGGGTATTTCTATAATTGTACTTAACTCTCAACCCCCATTTTTATTGGTAACAGGAACACTGATCTTTCCAGTTCAAGGTAAACTCTGTCTTTTCCGGATTTTACTCAATCTCATTTGGGCAAACATTCAGTCAATTCAGAATTCTCCTGGAGATAGTTCAGAGGGGAGGACCTGCTTATTTAATTTCAAGGGGTTATACCATCTTAGCCTCAGTCCTCCTCAGGCCATAGTAGCCTCAGCTGGGATGTAGCACAATCTGTTTTGGACATCAGTGGCCCCTCCATGGCCTTTGTTCTCCTGGGATTCTCCTGGGGTCCATGCATTCTCTGTCCAGCATGACTGAACTGCAGGATGCCTCCAAGTCCTCCAGCCCTTTTGGTTATCACTCAAGAAGCTCAGGCAGTGCTAGCTGACGTCCCCACCCTACAGTGAGATGCAGGACGCAGCTGCGTATACATCTCTCTCAACTAGGGCCATGTTTCTGCTCTGGCTCCATCCTGGACTCACAGTTTCTTGGGAAGACTTGTAATTTGTCCTGATTACAACCTGGGGGAAAAGGTTTAGATCCCTCTTCTTAATAGAGGCCTCAAACTTTTCTTAGATTCTATTACTCCCTCCAACACAGAGAACTCCAACCTGGGAATAAGCCAGGGATATACTCCTTTCTCAGGGATTCACAACAACTACTTTTATTCTCCTCTTTTCTCAACTTCACTCCTTCCCTCAATCAACTGAGTTTATCTTTACTCCCAAGGGCAGAAAAATCTGACTAAGTATTCAGACTAAACAATTATTTGTGCCAGAATCATGGCTTTTGATGACATGTGTCAGGTGTCTTCTTAGAAGTTCAAATGGCAAGAATTTGACTTTTTCTTGTTCTGGTTAATCCCACTCCCTTAAGGCAGCTCATATGGAAAGCTAGGGAGAAAGGAGCAAGGGAGCTGAGCAGTGGGAACAAGGAGAAGAAATCTTAGGGAACATGTCAAAATACAACACCACCAACAGTGATTCTGTGATACCTGGCCATATTCCTCCTAAAACACCTGAAGGAATTAAGCCTCTGCTTCCTGAGTATGCAAAATTTAACCATATCTTGGGTTAAATTTGCTGGGCAGGTACTTTTCGAAGGAAGTTGTAGGGCTAGCAAAGCATTAGACATTACTTCAATGGTGTGCTCCAATTCCAAAGATCTGAGCTACTGGGTGTAACAATGGAGATAAACTCCAATGTATTTTAGGAGTTATTCCACTACTGCCCATGACAGGCAATGGAACTATATGTAACAACTCTACAGTACATGCCTTAAGAACTGCTGTGCTCCTTCTGAGAAAATCCACGTTGCAGCCTATAGCCCACAGAATTGACTCCATAGAACCCCTAAGCCATCTCTCTTGCACTAGGAAAACCAACTTCTCAGAGTTAGAGATTGTAGTGAATTGATGACAAAAACTGCCTCAATTCTCCACTCTTTTCTTTATCCATATCTTTGCTACATGAGTTTGAATTTTCTCACAAGAAATGAAATCTGTTTCCCCACTCCTGGTATCTAGATTGGCCTTATGATTTGATATGGCCGATAGAAAGGGCAGAATTGTCAGTGGGCCACTTCTGAGCCCAGACTTCCAAAGCTCTTACATATTTCTACTTTCTCTCTTTTAGAACTCTGTCCAGTACCATGAGAACAATCCTATGCTAGTCTGCTAGATAATGAGTTGCCCCCATCAACCAAAAGCAACCAAACATCCTATTTCAGGCAACCCCAGCCATTCTGAGCGACTCACACCCTTGAGCAAACCCAGCTAAGATCAAATCTGACAAGCTGACCCATAGGCTCAGGAAGAATAATGAAGTGCTTATAGCTTTTAGTGCTACCTTTAGGGGTGGTTTATTATTCAGCATCTCTACAGAAGTTAATACCTAGGAGGGGATGTTGCCTTAATAAAACGTAAGACATATACCATTGGCTTTGGGACTTGGTAAGAAGCAGAGCCTGAAAAAAAAGAGCAAACTATTGGCAAATTTGGAAAAATGGTGATGAAATTATACTGGCGGATGAAACTATGGTGACCTATGTTACAGAGAAGCAAGACAGTTGACAAAACAGTTGTCTGGCTTAATGGAAGATGTAAAACATATCTAATGAACATTTGGATTTGACTGAGGAAGTCTCCAGGCAAAATGTTTGAAGTGTTTTAGCTGCATGTGATATGACACTGGCAGGGAAAAAAAGATAAGATAAAGAAATAACTAACCAGTTTGAAAGCAGAATTTGGAGGAAATATCATGAACCATAACATAGTGAGTTGGAAAGTAAAACTGTTTCTCATCACCTGTTTCCTTAGCCTGAGGAGAAAAGTGAAATCAAGTGTTAAAGTCTGTGAAAGAATTAGGTGGTCCCCAATAGATCCTCCAATTTAAAAAAAAAGAACTGATCGGAATCTTCAGAGTTGGTTCTACAGAAGTCATCCCAAAGTAGCAGCAAGTCTAGAGAAAGAGGAATGTTTGGGTTTTGTCCAATGTAGTGAAATGTTATTCAATTCATAGACATATCAGAAAGTTGTGAAAACACCACAAGCCTGGAGTAAAAGGAATAGACTGTTCAAACTGTAAAGAGGTCTTGGCCTTCAGCTTGCTGTAGAAGGAAGCAGGCTACAAAAGTGAATCTGCTAGTCAAAATGAGCTGTTTCTTCAGAGGTAATCAAGGGGGTGATGGGTAAGGAGGGATGAGCAAGTAGAGCAAAAAGTGATGAAAAAGGGTGGACTGCAGTGCTACTCATAAGAAGCAGCAGAGACAAAAGGGCTGAGAAGACACTCCCAGGGAGAAAAACTCAGGTCTAATCAAGCAACATCCCCACCTCCAGGGGAGGAAGACCTGGCAGCATGTTTCCAGCTGGAATTCAGAACTTCTGCAAACCACTGACAGCTATGTACTTCCCATCCTTCTCTTATTTAACAGGAGTGTTGTCTGCAGTTATCTTGTTGCTATCTCTGTGTTGGGTATGTAGGAGGTAGTTAACTTGTCATTTCAGTTCATAGGTTTCTGTATCAAAAGGAGCTACATCTAATGAACCATATTTGAATCCAATTTAGATCTTTAAACTGTAGAATTCAAGTTTGATGGCATGATTGATTAAAGCTTTTGGGGACCTGGGGATGAGGAGGCAGAAGGGTGTTTTACTAGAATGGCCCCAATTCTCTCCCCAACCTCTTTTATCCACACCTTTTGCAATGTGACTTTGCAGCTCCTCCCATCAAGAAGTGGATTCTATTTTCCCTGTTGAGTTGATCCTGCCAAAGAATTGTGGCAGAAGTGATGGCATGCCAACCTTGAACCTTGACCTCAAGACATCACACAAATCTCTCTCTCTCTCTCTCTTTCCCCCTGTCCCTCCCTAGCTACTATAACAACCTAGGCTAGTCCACTGGAGCGACAGGTGGCCTAGTTATCGTTCTCACTGTAGACAGTAGCCAACTAGCTCCCAAACATTTCAGGGAGGAACAGATGCACCAACTGACAGCAGATTCATGAGTGAGCTTAGCTAAGATCAATCAAGTCTGGCCCAGCTTGGAAAAATCATCCAACCAACTTACAAACTTCATGACGAATAACAAAATGCCCATTGTTTAAATCATTAAGTTTCAGAGGGATTGTTGCACAGCAACAGTTAACTGATACAGCATGATGCTCCACCAGGAGGATCATAAGGAAAATGTTGTCAATATTTTTCTATCAATTCTGAGACATACCTTGTGTCTTTCTAAAAAAAAATTACTTTTCTATTATCCATAGTCAGTTTCTGTTGCTTACATCTAAACCTCTAATTTAAAAACGAATCATTCATAGATTATAGACAATGAATATTTTATAAAGCTGAAATATATACTTTAAAAATTATGACATTAACATTATATATACATAAAAAGAGAGAGAAAGAAATGTTTGGAAGGATCTTTGGAGAGGTGGTATGTCTTCTAAAAAAAGATTTATGTGTAATTTAATAATTCCATCACTTAGTTTTTCTTCAGTAAAATTCAATTTTCAAAATTATATCTTCAACTTTTAATTTTAAAATCATATGCATAACCAGTTCTTTCTTTCTAAAATTATATCTATCATTCCATATATATTGACAGAGAGATCTGAGAGCTATGTGTGTGTGTATCAGGATTTGTGGTTATTGTGCTTACAATATGTTAAACGAACAAGTGATTCCAGTCAGTCTATTCAAAGATCAATCAGTTCGGGTAAGACAAAGATTCTCAAACTTTCTCTGTGACCAAATACACTGACTGATCTATTGAATTAAATCAACATAATAAAACCTATAACTCTATGAAACTCAGGATTAATCATATCAAAAATATTCACTGATGGAAAAACTCTAATAAAACTAAAAGACATATGCCCTCATATTTTCCAAATCTTGGGGAGGAGAAACAAAGCACAGCATAATGTGAGCCTTTTTTCACTTCCTGTAGGACCAACATTTTTAATCCACTCATTCTTCATGAGCATCATCTTATGATAATCCCAAAGAAGATATAGAGCAACACTAATTGTGGGAGATCAGATTTTCATTGAACAATTCTCAGTAAGAATTTTCTAACTGATTCCAGGGAACAAAATCAGAAATTCAGAGAAAATCCCTAAAATATTAGTTTTTGTTTTTTTCTAAAACAATTTAGTTTAGGATAGATAATCAGTCATTTTCTTAGGATATGTAGGAATCATAGAACTCTGGATTACTATCAAATCAAGATCATCTTCTGAGTTTTTTTTAAGTTACAATTTACATTTACTTATTTCCTCTTCAGGTAGGTCATGCTTCACAGTTTACAGGCAAAAATAAGGTCACCCTACCAATCTCAAAACTCTGTTTTATCTGTATTTACTTACAATAGTGTAGGAACTCTTCTTTTCCCCAAAATTTCATACTAATCTATCTAGGAGTCCCTTAGGTACTATCTCTGTACATCTGACCTAGTGTTCTCTGTTATTATGTGGCTGGCAATCAACATTTCCATCTTTTGTTGTGCTATCTCACTGCTATATAGTCATGCTTCACAGTTTACAGGCAAAAATAAGGTCACCCTACCAATCTCAAAACTCTGTTCTATCTGTATTTGCTTACAATAGTGTAGGAACTCTTCTTTTTCCCCAAATATCATACTAATCTATCTAGGAGTCCCTTAGGTACTATCTGTGTACATTTGACCTAGTGTTCTCTGTTATTATGTGGCTGGCAATCAACATTTCCTTTTTTTTTTTTTTTTTTGGTGGTACGTGGGCCTCTCACTCATAATATCATGAGTTTATCATGTTCCAAACACTACAAAGTGCTTTATAAAGAGCATCCCATTTATCACCTTTTCAAATGAGAAATATTTCTCTAAGAAGGTTTAGAGAAATATTTAGTAACTTGACCAAAGTCAAGAGTTAATCCAGGCCTGCTTGATGCCAAAACTCTTTGTTCTTAATCACTGTGATCTAAAGCAGCAAGGGACATCTCCTACAGAAAGAATGGGATTTTGAACATGAAAACCACT
Organism: Hyperoodon ampullatus; assembly: GCF_949752795.1. Lineage (NCBI taxonomy): Eukaryota > Metazoa > Chordata > Mammalia > Artiodactyla > Ziphiidae > Hyperoodon > Hyperoodon ampullatus. The sequence continues at coordinate 48,695,562 of NC_136925.1, read as the reverse complement.
GATTTTCTTTCTTTTAATGAGTAATTATTACATTCTTTTTTATCCTTTAATCTATGCTAGACACTTGGAAGGCAACAAGCAAGATGGCCTACACCTTCATGAAGCTTACATTCAATTTTCTTTTCCCATCCTTCTTTTTTTTTTTTTGCTGTACGCGGGCCTCTCACTGCTGTGGCCTCTCCCGTTGTGGACCACAGGCTCCGGACACGCAGGCTCAGCAGCCATGGCTCACAGGCCCAGCCGCTCTGCGGCATGTGGGATCCTCCTGGACCAGGGCACAAACCCGTGTCCCCTGCATCGGCAGGCGGACTCTCAACCACTGCGCCACCAGGGAAGCCCTCTCCCATCCTTCTTGACAGATAATCCAAGACCAGCAAATGCAACTTCAGTAGAAGGGAAGTACAAGAATTCAGACTATCCTCGAAGGGTAATGAAGCATCTGAGAAATATATACTTCTTAAACTTTCCTGGAAGCTACAGAATAAACCAAGGATCAGCATCATCACGCATGAGCTTTGTTTGGTGCAGGGTGCAACACGGAAATGCATCTGAGTTACAATTTAGCATAGTCCTGAAGAAACTCAGTCCTTTTGTTAGTAAAAATGTCTAACTTAGATCAATTAATATACAGAGCCATTTACGGAATGATGAGTTCACAGTGCAATTCCAAAATGAATCCATTTCTGCAATATCTTCTCTGCCAGCTAATGAATTTAGAATATACTATTTGCAAAAACAAAAATACTATCTTTAAAATAAATCAGGCCTCAGGGAATCTCTGGTTTATAGTTGATATATTTCCCAAATACTAAAATTTCTTAAACTTGCATTTGAAAGAACTAAAAGAAAAAGTCAATGCTCTTTCTCCCCTCCAGAAATATTGGATATCCCCTTCAATTACTGACAATCTATATAATATCTTAAAGAGTAACTATATGTTCCAACTGGGACTTGGAGGGAGGGAGGGGAATTCATTTATGTGATCTGCAAAATAAAGTGAAAAACTTTAACCACACTGATTCAGTAAGATTTTCAAAAACAATAACAAAAAGGAGAGTTTCCTTGACTTGTTTTGTACTTCAAGAGAACCATTCACCACATTAGAAATAGGAGGGAATTCCTTGCTGGCCCAAAAGACACAGAACCTGTATTTCATCTTCTTACAGTTAGGAAAAACTGTTCTGCTATAATATTATGTCTAAAATTAGAATGAATGAAAGAGTAGAGAATTGAATTAATTTATATGGAGGACTAAAGTCTGTCATGCAATCAAGTGAGATTGGCTAAGTGACTTACCATGAGTAAAAAAGAGAGCAAGCAGCGATGCAGAAAAGACCCCATAGATTATTCTACATTTTTATAGCTTAAGTATGAGTCCCTTCTTCTGAAGAAAGGACTTTAGTTTCATGTAAGGAAAGAATGTCAAGATTGATTTCCTTCCTACCAGTTCAGTGTATAGCAGGCATTTAGCCTCCACAGTACACTCTGAAGGACTGATCAGATCTCACCATCACACCCATCCCCCATGTGCCTGAAATTCCACTATTAGCAGTTCAGTCCTTTGGATCTGGTAGGATTTTGATTTTGAATGCAGCATGGTCTTTTGTGGCCTAACCTGTATAATTGCTTTTGGCATTTGTGAATTTCTCTGTAATTTCTCTTCTGTATAGAACTTTCCATGTGTTTGGATTAGCACTTAAATGATCAATTAAGGTAGAGTACAAACATGATTTTGAAAATTAGTTATGAAAGTACAGGGAAAGGTCTTAGATTTTGAATAGAAAATAAGCTAACGTGCAAGGTCATGATATCTATCCCTCCCATTTCAAAGATATGAAACTATTCCATTTTTAATTACATAACCTTCAGGAAATAATCTAGACATCCTATTTTGATACCTAAACCAATGATTAACAGCCATCATAGACAGGCAATTTCTCATCTAAAGGGTAACAAGTTTTCATTTGGAAGCCTAAGTCTACATCTCTTCAGTACAATTTAAACATTGTGAGCATTCACTAAGGACCAGCCACTATGCTAGGCACATCAGAGAATATAAGATCAGACATGGTCCCTGCCCTCAAGGGAACCCCCATCTTCAGAAGGAGAGAGATACAAATTCAAGCAGTTCTAGAGCCGGGCAGACTGTGACAAACGCATCAGAAGTACAAACAAGATATTAGTAATTAGTAGAGAAGGTTAGAGATACATATCACCTTAAAATTGAGGCAGTGGAAAGATCTTTTAGAAAAGGTGAAATCTGCTGAAAAATCTAGTTTGTGTCAAAACAAGACAGGAATAAATAAGACACTGCCTGCATTTATGAAAACTCTGAGGCTATCAGGAGAACAGGCCTTGAAAGTACTACAGCAGACCAACATGGGAGAGTGATGGTGTGAACAAATTAGAGTTCCATGGAAGAGAAGAATGTGGAAGGTTTGTCCTTCTACAAGGGTTGGGGAGGGGTCTGCGTTGAAATGGAAGTAAGTTGCACTGGCTAATGAAGGGGAATGAAGGACATTCCAGGCAGCAGAGTATCACATAGTTGAGGAACGGCTCTAAAATAAGGGTGTAAGTTTCACAAGGGTAGATGAGAACGGGGATTTCAAAGACAAGGGGATAAACAGCAGTTCATTATTGTCTACAAAAGAACTCTTTGTAATTGGAAGGCAACTGTTGACTCAAATTTGAATTTTGTTCTTCCTGGATTTTATTTCCTAACTCTTTCATTGTTGCTGTGGCTCAGCTCTCTCATGTTCCATAAATTCATCTCGAGGTTGAAATTCACATTTCCCTCTGTACTAAGAGCCTGGCCACTCATGGCCTCCCAAATTCAATACACAATATATTTATCAGTATATTTCAAGTCTATTCTTTACTTGACAAAGGCAGAGGGACTTCTCTGTCTACAAAGGTCATATGGTTTTGCCTTGCACAAGTAGGTAATTAGTCTATCTCTTCTATTTTTAACACATTCTTACCATTGTTCTAAATAGCCCAGACTGGAGCACGTCCCCACAGGCCACCACCACAGTTTGTGTTATCAGGCCAAGTTGTAAGATAATCCCCATAGCACTTCTGGCTTGAAACTTTTCTCCTTCCTCCCCACAGTTCCTCAGAATGGGTACTCATTGTTTCTCTCAGGTTTTGTTTTGTTATTTTAAGTGCTTGTGTTTTGCCCTTGCTCAAGAAAGCATCTGCTTCATAAGCTATTCATCAGAAACCTGTGGTTCAAGAAGGTGCAAAGACCTTCCCCGGATTACTATCATCTCCCTTCTACGTGAGGGTCGGTTTCCCCCAGGAGGCACCAAGTTACCGTTTCTGGCCTCTGGCCCACCAGATAGTAACACCTCTGCTTGGAGGCCAGGAAGAGCGGGCAGTACCTAGGATTAGGCAATAAGTAGTTTCCACATCCGGCACTCTGAAAGCAATGCGATTACTTGCTATTTATCCTTGCCTTTACCGTAATGCTGTTTTAACTGTACATGGTTCTAGCTTATGGCTACTTTCCAAGCAAGTCACTGTCTTGCTTGTCCATTTATTTATTCACTTAACAAATCTTGAGATCACAAAAAAGAAACAGATATAAAGAAAATAGATATAACACCATTTAGTGGGGGAAACATGCAATATCAATACATATATAAATATATAATACAATGATATGTAATACTATATATCATGTTAGGCGGCAAATGCAACAATGGAAAAATAAGCAGGATAAACAGACAGAGAATAATGGGAAGTGTTATTTTAGATAGCGTGACCAAGGAAGTCCTCTCTAATGTGGTGATATGTGGGCAGAAACCTGAATGAAGTGAACAGGATGGATATCCAGGGAAAGAGCACCACAGGCAGAGAGAACTCCATGCGCAAGGGCCATGAGGTGGAGCATGAACGTGGGATCCAAGAACAGCAGAGAGTCAATGGAATTGGAGTATGAAGAGCAAGTGGAAGGACATGAAGTCAGAGACTGGCCAGGAGCCAAATCCTGAAGGGCCTGTAGGCTTTAGGAACAAATTTGCGTTTTACGCTGTGTGATGAGAAAGTAGTGCCCACCCCACATCCCCCCGGGTCTGAGGGAGATACAGGAATCACAATGACTGCAAAGTCTAGACGTGCCATTTACTACTACAGGGGAAAGCAGGTAGGGCCTGAGGTGGGGAAGGAAATCAAGAATCGGGGAGTGCCTAGTCCACATTACAGGGGGATTATTGGCTCTTTATACACTTGAATCTTCAGAGTTTTCTTCCCAAATCTGCAAGTACAATCAATGTCCAATTATTTTGGTCAAGGGAGGCAAGTAACAAGGACAATGGAAAACTTATTTACATTTTATGCAGAGCTGATTTCAGACACCATTTTGAAGTAGGCAAAGTTTATGAAGTTTCCCAGCCTTTGAGTTCATCTCTTCCACACCCCACTCCAAATTTCCTTCTCCATATTGCCCCAGATTTCTTCTAAAGACATGTAGTATCCTCATTTTCTGGTGAGTGAGTGAGTAAGTGAGTGAGTGAGTGAGTGAGTAAGTGAGTGAGTGAGTGTGTGTGTGTGTGTTTGTGTGTTTCTGTCTCTTTCTGCCTCTCTTTCTTTCTGCCCGGAAGCATCAGGTATCAGTCATTTACATCTTAGGATGAATTGAACCCCACATATAATATCTCCCTGCAGTATTTGCCCTTTACACCTTGTCTCTAATTATGTGCTGAATATTCCCCTTAAGAGAATGTCTATTTAATTCTCCTCTTAAAAAGCACTGATATGGGGCCTCCCTGGTGGCGCAGTGGTTGAGAGTCCGCCTGCCGATGCAGGGGATACGGGTTCGTGCCCCGGTCTGGGAGGATCCCATATGCCATGGAGCGGCTGGGCCCGTGAGCCATGGCCACTGAGCCTGCGCATCTGGAGCCTGTGCTCCGCAACGGGAGAGGCCACAACAGTGAGAGGCCCGCATACCGCAAAAAAAAAAAAAAAAAAAAAAAAAAAGCACTGATATGTTTAGACACCTACAGATTTCACCTACATATAACACAGGATATAAAAATACGAGTGATCCAACACAGTATATACCAGGGATGCTTCTTAAATGCCCTCTACTTCCCCAAGAAAGAAGGCCATGTCCAGAAAAAGGTTTAAAAATAAAGCAGTCCACTGGGTAAAGAATACTTATCTCTTAGCTACTGCTATGATGAATGTAATGTGTAAATAACAAAATATTGTCTGAGGTGTTGGGATGAAGGTTAATTGTCCAAACTGATCATCAGAACAAATGCCCCTAAGGCAAGTACCTGGAACAGATCAGTAAAGCCAGGAGTTACCAGGGATCCAGGAACATGACTCCAGGGAGCAACAGATCTGGAAAGAGTGCAGAAATATAAGACAGAATTTCTAAGAGGAGAAGCCACTAACACCACAGCTGTGGTTAGTTTTTCAGAGCTTCATGTTCATATATGTGGGCACAGTGTCTTAAATGCCCCAGGGCCAAGTGAAGATCAATACCCATTGCTAAATCATATCTACCTTAAGTTAAATGCTTCTAAAAGAGTAAGTTCCTTGAATTCTAACTTTATGGCTGATTTTTCATCAAATTATTCATAAATATAATTGAAAGAACTATAGGTAGAATACTATTAATTTTTTGTTTTATTGAAGTATAGTCGATTTACAATGTTGTGTTAGTTTCAGGTGTACATCAGTGATTCAGATATATATATATATTTTTTTCAGTTTCTTTTCCCTTATAGGTTATTATAAAATATTGAGTATAGTACCCTGTGCTATACAGCAGGTCCTTGTTTTTCATCTATTTTATATATAGTAGTGTGTTTATGTTAATCCCAACCTCCTAATTTATCCCTCCCCACAGAATACTATTAATTTTTATCTGTACCTATTAGTTGATACTCCTTTCAATATTACTATCCTGTTACCTTTTAGGTGAAAGTGAATGGGCCTGGGCCAAGCAGGCGGAGACAGGCAGCCTGCTGGCTGGGGAGGTGCAAGCCAGGCTGCAGCGTTCTTGCCTGGCCATGGCAGCATCACCCCTGAAAGTGTGCATCGTGGGTTCAGGGAACTGGGGTTCAGCTGTTGCAAAAATAATTGGTAATAATGTCAAGAAACTTGAGAAGTTTGCCTCCGTGGTCAAGATGTGGGTCTTTGGAAAAACAGTTAATGGGAGAAAACTGACAGACATCATAAATAATGACCATGAAAATGTAAAATATCTCCCTGGACACAAGCTGCCAGAAAATGTGGTTGCTATCCGGAACCCAGTGAGACTGTGTGGGATGCAGACCTGCTGGTGTTTGTCATCCCCCACCAGTTCATTCACAGGATCTGTGACAAGATGTGGGAAAGTGCCCAAGGGCACACTGGGCATCAGCCTCATCAAGGGCATAGACGAGGGTCCCGAGGGGCTGAAGCTCATTTCCGACATCATCCGAGAGAAGATGGGCATTGACATCAGTGTGCTTATGGGAGCCAACACTGCCAATGAGGTGGCTGCTGGGAAGTTCTGTGAGACCACCATCGGCAGCAAGGTAATGGAGAATGGCCTTCTCTTCAAAGAACTTCTGCAGACTCCAAATTTTCGAATTACAGTGGATGATGATGCAGACACTGTTGAACTTTGTGGTGCCCTAAAGAACATTGTGGCTGTGGGAGCTGGGTTCTGCGACGGCCTCCGCTGTGGCAACAACACCAAAGCTGCCGTCATCCGCCTGGGGCTCATGGAAATGATCGCCTTCACCAGGATCTTCTGCAAGGGCCAGGTGTCCACAGCCACCTTTCTGGAGAGCTGCGACGTAGCCGACCTGATCACCACCTGCTATGGGGTCCGGAACCGCAAGGTAGCAGAGGCCTTTGCCGGGGCCGGAAGGACCACTGAAGAATTGGACAGGGAGATGCTGAATGGGCAGAAGCTGCAAGGTCCTCAGACTTCCGCTGAGGTGTACCACATCCTCAAACAGAAGGGGCTGCTGGACAAGTTTCCACTGTTCACTGCAGTGTACCAGATCTGCTACGAAGGTAGGCCTGTTCAGGAGATGTTGTCTTGTCTCCAGAGCCATCCAGAGCATATATAAAGTGAATTATGCAACATGTCAGGGAAAGGCCTGCCTTTCCGATCATTCATTTGGATTCAGTGGAAACTGGGACTTGCCAACAAGATGTCTGCAGCATCATAGCCCCATCATGGATACTATGAATTTTTACAGGTTCATTTTTGAATTGTGAGATGAAGTTCATTGGCTAAGATGTTACTGGGCAACAACTAGATGCACATATGTGAACGTGTGAGTGTGTGTTCCTTTCTCATTTTGTGGATGTTTCTATCAACCAAAATTAAAGGCCCTTCTTAAAAATTACTTTTGAAATTTTCCCACTGTGGTAGCTTATAAGATTGGAACTATCGCAGCTAAAAGTTTTGGATCTAATTCATATGTATCTCAGTGAAGGTATTTTTGTTCTCATTCTCTTGAGGTTAAAATTTAACCAGCATTAACATGGTAGAGTGGCAGAGTGAGTGGGTTCAAAGATCAACATACTGTAACTTCTAAATACTATCTCAGAGCCAGCATACTTAACTACTTCGATTGTGTGTTGATTTATTATTTTAAACAATTACATATTTTTAATTAGGTAATCCACTTATATATATTCCTCTCACTACAGTTTTCTGCATTTTTAGCCTCTTTTCTCTTCATTAGCTACCAGAATGTGCTTTCATAAAGGCTCAGCAGTAGCAGAAGACAGAAAACTCATCTGGGATTTTCCTGCTGTGACTGACACATTCTTCTGATTAATGACACTTGTATGATGCTTTTTTGTCAGGAAGTACTTTTGTGCAAACATTTCCTTTGAGCCTCACAGATCCCCTGAAAGGGGGCTGCTATTATTCATCATTTAAGATGCAGTCACTGTGCCTGGTTGCCTGGTGAGTACGGGCAGAGCCAGAGTCAAGCCCAGTGGTCCTCCCCCTACCAAGGTGCCAGGACCTGCTCAGACATCCCTGGGCTGGTTTGACCTCCTGCTAATTGGCTGTAGGATACACAGCCTTTACTGAGGCCACAGTCGGGCTTCCTGCAGCTGAGGTTTGTGTGGGTCCTTATCTAGAAGGATACCATTCAAAGTGTGGACCTCTCTCCATCAGCTTCACCTGGAGTCTCTTAGAAATGCAGGTTCCCACGTCCCAATCCAGACCTCTGAAGTGGGATCTTGTATCTATGCTTTGACATGTCTTCTGTGTGTTTCAATGTTCATTACAATTTGAGAACCACTATGTTAGAAAATTTACTTTAGATTGACATTGGCATTTCTCAAACCATGTTCCATAGGAAATGAGTGTCCTGGGACCCAGTGGTGGTTCCGGTGTTCCCTCCGAAGGTCCACTGAGTTTGGGAAAAGCTGCATCTGTACACCCCTCTTGAAGGGGTAGAATGTATGTTAGTTTGTTAGTGGAACCTGTTTATTTAACCCAGCAAGTCCCAGACATATAAGATTATGGAGATTTCTTTTGGCAAGAAAACTTACCAAAGTTTCCAAGGAACACTGTTCCTGGCTGAGGTGACCTTAGGACAGCTCAAGTATACCCTTCACTCTCTGCAAGAAATGAGGATGAATGACTACCTGTGGTATTATTCGTTCTGAACCTTTACAGTTCAGGTCTGCCACGGACCCCTGATGAAGCTTTAAGATGACACTCTCAGGTACGAGTAAGTGGATGTTAACTTCGCCGAAACACATGTTGTGTGGACTAAGTGCTTTTAATTCTAGAATTAAAATGGGAATTACTGTATCTCTTAAATGAGATTGGCTTCAGGATAACATTACAGTTACCTTAAATAGCACTTGATAAATATTAAGGGAACCTATGAATATCACTTATATATTCATGGATTTTCAGTCACTTTGAGATTTTGATCCTTTTTTATTTTCCAGCTTGGGACTTTCTTCTTCTGTACTTGAAATGATTTTTGAATAGATTTTGCAGGAATTGTTTTAAACTCCTATATACAGAAGTATGTGAAAGCACACAAAATCAAACAAGTTTCATTGATTTTACTGCCACTGTTAAGTCAATTTTTGCTTGTCTCATAATTAATCTTTTAAAAAGTTTGTACATAGGTAAAAAGTGTTACTTTTTAAGATACATGACAGGCTGTAAATTAATTGTGGTGTCTATTAAGTAGGATAATCAGATATGAGGAATTAGGATTTTGTCTTTTGTACATTCTCATCTGCATTCAGCTTCCTACTCTGGGTTTTGTACTTGAGCGTTTTTTCTTTATAAATGCCTTATTACCACTCTGAAGTCTCTGGCTGTACCACTTGAACATACTTATAATATTCCGCACATATGGAAAAAGGTAAATTTTATGTTTGTGCTTTGCTAACTGTAGATGTTTATTACTCTACAAGTTATCTATTTTTATAACCACCTGTGGTCCACCATTTATTTTAATTCATCTTTCTCACTAATTATGGTAACAGGGAAGAGAGAGACATCTAGAAAAGAAGCTTAATTTATACTTTTTCAGCCAATCTGTGAATGTAAAAACTACACTGTTGCCCTGCCATAATCCAACCTACTATAATGTGAAACAAATATCTGCCTTGAAATCCATCATAGCAGGTGGAATTGAGCTGAACTCCTTCTGGTTTTTCATTTTACTCTTAGCTAGAACATGGCCCCATGGCATTGGCCCAAGGAGCAGTGAGGTGCCCCTGTACAAAGGAATCTTCAGTTTTTCCACTAGTTCTAATCTAAGAGACTTTTACCTACACATGTAATATATTTGTTTACAGATTATAGGTCGATATGATTTAAAAGTTTCATTTAATAAACATTTAATCCCCCAAACCTATGCTACTGATCCTATTTTTTAATCAGCTTATTTAACAATTTTATTTGTTTAGGTAAGCTTTTTTTTTTTTTCTCCCTGAACTGGGTTGCATTGACAACAATAAAAAGGCAATTTAAAAAAAAGTGAATGGTTCTTTCCCCCGTTTTCTTCATTTTCATGTACCCCTGGACTCTAGTAAATGAATTAGTAAATGGGTATTTTTTTTATTTTTCTAAGAGGAATATATGTGTGCACAGATTAAAATGTGTTCTAACAGAAAATCAATCCCACTAATGACATCTGACTTAGTACTGGAAGAATAAAAGAACTATAAACAAAGAAATCCCCAATGAGGTATTTACATCTTCTAAAAAAAACAAGCAGAAAATACTTTTAAAGTTGCTGAAATTAACTTGTTACCCTCAACCCAAAGAAAATCTGTTTGGTTAGGTCACCAAACCTGAACAGAAAATATATCCACATAACTGCATTACAGCAGCCAATATGGCTGCCAGGGCCAGGCTGAAGTACAAAGTCAACACTGAATAAATAACATCAAAACCATGACAACTACTAAGAATGGTCTATTCCTACCTAACTCTCAAAGCCAAGGTGACTTCACCAAAGGATAATCTTATGACCTGCATTTTTTGTAGTTTCAGAAATAGGTATGTCCTAAAACGCCTAAAAACTCTGACTAGAGAATGGCATCATGGGAATGTGCTATATATATAGACACATATATGCATAAGTACACACACACTAAATACATATATATATTCTATAAATATATTCCACATCTAGAAATATATATATAGTGTGTGTATAATATAATGTATGTATATATACAATGTGTGTATACATATATTTATTTTTTAACATTTTATCTCTCATTTTAAAAGGGTATGTTTCTTTTGATCTAGGACAAAATAAGGTTATAAACCTGATCATGTTTTAGTTTTGGCCTTGCATATCAGATAACTTAGAGAAAAAATTAATTCTTTTTTTTTTTGAAAAAATTAATTCTTAATTACATCTAGTGTTCTTAACCTATGTTTTTAATCAAATTTTCTCTCCCTCAAATTTCCCCACCCTCATTATTTAGATCTTGGTTTATTAACCTAATTCTACTGATTGTTTTGCTAATGTGCCTCCTATTTTTAAAAACTTCGTATCTTTTGTGTAAGTATAGTATATATAAAGAGAGAGATAATATGAGATATATGAGATAATATAAGTATACTTATATGTATATATAATAAAAATAGGATAATAGCTATTATTGACTTACACTTTGTACTGAAAGTACTCTGCTCTTTCTCAAGTGAAATCTGAGAGTGGGCTTTGATATGGAAGAAGGGATTTGAGGTACAGGAAACAAAAGAGCCAGCACCTAGATGGAGGTAGCAGGTGCTGGAAGCACTCTTCTTTGTCATGTTAATCACCAGTCAACTTTGTCCAGGGAAGAACTCTGGTTCTGAGGAGGCTCAGGTGGGTAGAGAAGAAGCTAAAGGAGAGTAGGTCCTTAGTAGTCAGGCGATTGCCAAATGGGAGCTGAAAATTCAATTGCCCCTAATTGTTCTAGAGCAGGTTCTGGAGCAAATTCTAACTCAAGAGCCACTGAAGAAAGAACAGAAGCCCTGCACTGGCTCTAGAACTTCTTTGTCTCTTGGAGCTACAACAGTGGAAAGGATAATGGATCAGTCTCTGTGGCTAAAAGAAAAGCAGTCACACTGAGTTTTACTCCACAGTGGGGTAGAGTTAGATAGAAAATTCCTCACCAAATGGTACTTTCCACTCTTTATTATCTCAAAAGAATTTTCTTGCCAATAGATAAAATATATTTCACATTGTTTAATAGAGGAGAGCAACTCAACTATAACCACTCAACTCAGACCACATCCAAAACACCTTGCTAAGCCACTGCAATTAATGACTGATCTAGACCAATTTCCTGGTTCTAATTATAGTTGGCCAAGCCTTGGTGACACTCAGGATCTTCAAGACCGTGAGCTGAGAAAAATCTAACAGTAAGGCAAGGCCACTCTGGGAAGAGATCAGTAGTCCCATTGGAGCACAGTAAACTTAAAAGTAGTCTAGGCATGTTGCCACATCCCCCAAATCTCATTTCAAGGAGCAAGGGAGGGCACACAGAACAATGTCTAATCAATGAAAGAGTTGTCCAGCCTAGTAGGAGGCAGAGTAAGATTAGGAAGGTCTATTTAAGTCTCTTTAAAGGATGCTGGAAGCAGGATCCAGGCCCAGAGAGAAAAGCCTGGCAGGAGCTTAGAAATAAGGTTCAGTCCCAGCCAATTCCATGATCCAGAATTCAGTCCCAGGAAAAAACTAGAATGAGAACCAAAAGCCAGGAGCCCATCGACAGAAGATCTGTACGACAGACTGGCCATACTTACAGTGGGATGGCAAGGTAAACAGAGGTGAAGATGCTGATCTCTGCTTTGCCAGACACTGAATCACTGTCACATATCAGACAATGAGTGCAAAGTGACAGACTATTTACACATCATTCTCCCTGGTAGGAAGAAGACCCTCAATGTATTGCCAGTCAGGCTTCTTCTGGTTCAGGAACCAAGCAAGGAACAAGCCTGTGGCTGGCAGGTCAGAACATCCAGAGTCGCAGTTCCTGCCAGCATCTGATATTGTGCCTTCCCTGTCCCTGACACGGAGGCATCTGCCCAGGGAGAGTGTGAGCCAGCCCTACAGAGAGACCAGCCAGAGTCACAGGAAGCACCACAGTGGGAAGAAGAACACGTAAAGGAGACTGATCCGTTCAGGAGCTCAGTCTTAAAAAAGGGAATGACCTTCTTCCCAGCATAATCATACTGAATTTCAGGCTATATTGATGCTACAAAGGATAATTTTATCATAATTTTTTATGAATAAATCAGGAACCTTTATTTTCTCTTTAGAAATTTTTCCAGCTAAATATTTTATATAAGCTCTTTTTTCTTAAAAAAATTCAACATTTTTATAATACATCAGCCTGATATATTTTATAATACATGCTGTTCGATTTAATGAAAATCCTGAGATGAAACTTATTACTTAAATTATTTTAAGGTACATTATACAGCTTGTAGGAAACTGCCACTTTCCTCTCAAGATAAACCATCTCCCTCTGGTTTTGCATAATTAAGACTTGCAATTCATGAAGTCTGGCATTATAAATCACTGTATCCCCTTGAAACACAGCCAGTCAATTGTCTTCCTCAACTAAACTGCACTGAGTTGCTATTTTGTAGGCTATTATAATCCAAGATACAAACTAAACCAAAATTAACTGTACATAAAATCTATTTCAAAGTTTATAAATTTATCACCTGAAAGTTTTAAACAATAAAATGAAAATGCAAGAAAAGGGGAGGTTTAACATGAAAACCATTATAGGGAGTACCTTTTTATAATTAACTAGTGACTACAGATTATCCAACATTGTAACTAAAGTATGATATCATAATTAGAATGAGTTTTATTCTTTAAAAAAGATTGCACACTGTGAGCTTTTTCTTTTGGCAAAATAACAGTCTGAGGAAGGACCAGACCCATCTGATCTACCTCATGTATCTACTCTATGGGAAGAAAATATAGTACCCTCCATTTCCCTCATGAAATTATGAGGGAGAAAGTGAAAAGTGAACTGCCCATACTCGCACAGCCAGGGCAGGCTTCACGGATACGCAAGTTGTTCAGTCACCCAGGGTACCAGACTTCAAGGGTTCTGTACTTGATCTAATGCTCTGCTGTCACCATCTTGAAATTCTTAATTTTTGAACAAGGGCTCCTGCAATTTCATTTTGCACTGGGCCCCACAAATATGTAGCCAATTCTGCCTACAAAGAGGCCAACTACAAATCAAGAAACATCATCCCAATTGCCACATGATGTAACATGTACCTAGTGTATAGTATACAAACAGGAAGTGTTCATTGAATGAATTAAATCAAATGTATTCACTAGTTTCCAAGATAGATTTTAATCCAAACAGTTGAGTTTCTTTAAATCGTTTTATAGTGAAAAAAATCAGAGAAAGGAAACTTCCCCACTGATAACCCTGTCCCATGTCAACTTATCCATATTATTATTATTCTCTTCTCTTTTTTAGCAACAGATATGCAAAGCTTATTCATCTGTACCGTGTGTGGCCAGGTGTCCTAATTAGCAAAAGCACAGCAGAACCCTGAGATATTCAGGCAGCCCACCAGGACTTCTTTTACATGAGGATCCATTTCTGTAGACTTCTTTAAGGAAACACAAATGGTAACTCTGTAATTTGGTGGTTAGTTCTCTGAGGCCCTTGAGCTTGCACACCCTTGACTCCAGGAAAGCAGTGAGTCATTCTGTTTCAGCAAGAGCTAGGAAAGTGATTTGATTTTGGCAAGAAGGAGCGCTACGTGGGTAAATGTCATTCATATGCACTTCTGTAGGCAGCTTTGGGACTCCTCCCCAGTCCATGTCATCTTATATGTTAGAGCACAGCATCTACTTTAGGGGCAGGCCTAAGTGCTATATTTTTATCATAACACCCTGCTCCTATGGCCACAGGTGACTGAGCAACACATGGGCACTAGTCTCGAGGGAAACTCCTTCCCTGAGACTTTGATCTAAGACCTATAGAGCCAGAGTCAGATAGTGGGAGCTTACCCTGAAACGTCATGCAGAGGTGGGACCAGAGTGACCATTTCTGACCAAGTGTGCACTAATTTTTAAGTCATAGAAAGCTAAATTGCACAGATAAATAAGAGAATAGAGCAAACACACCGAGAAAGCAAAAGCCAGAAACCCAGATAGAAACAGAGAAAGTAGCTGTCTCCGTTCCTAACAGCTTTCCAGTTTCCAGCTCCATTCTCACAAGCCCCCGCTTGCTTTCATGTTTCTTATATTAAATAAAAATCCTTTCACTAAGCTAGCTTGAGTGGGTTTTGTTCCTTGCAATCAAATGTGTAGTACAGCATCCCTGAAAAATGTATTCTGAGTTATTTGACAGCACTTACTGTGAAATTGAAACACCAAACAGCTGGAGTCACCAAAAAAACACGACCATCTAGGGTTGGCCATAAGAGCTCTCATTAGATTGGAAAATTTTTCTTCTCTCAACCTCAAGAAAAACAGAGTCAATTATACAGTCCTGTACAAGCTGAAAATCTTTACCTCCTTCCTGTGTGCATTTCAACTGTTCTAAATGCACCCACCTCCTGCTTACAGACCGCTCTGTTCCTCTCCTATTACTGAAAAGAGGGTAGGAAGCCCAGCCTTTTCTAGCACTTCCCAGAGTCCCAGGACTTGGGTAGCCAGAGCCTGAGCACCAGCATAAGAGCCATGACAATGATACCAATTCCCCAGAAGTGCCCTGGCACCCAAGAGAAAGAAAAGAATCTCAAGAACAGGAACAAAATCAAGCAGAGGTCTATATTCAAAAGCCAATCCAATGGTCATCCACATCCTTGCTTATTTATCCTCATGATTGGTACAATCTGAGAAAGCAAGGAATCAATGCTCTTGATGGCTTTTTGTTCAGTTCATTTAAGATATTTGCTGTAAGCCTTCTCATTATCTTTTCATACTGCTTCACTGTCATCTCCCACAATATACTTTCAAAGGCAAGATAATGCCAAGAATAATCTTTTATCTTGCAAAACATTTGGCACAATGCTGAACACGTAGAAGGTATTTAAAAATACCCATTCGACTTAATTAATTGAATGATTAGTTCCTCAAATGGAGTTAACTAATTTTTATTCATCATGTGGTAGAATCTAGCCCAGTATCTTGAAAGATAAAAGAGAAAAGTGTAAAGCACAAGGGGAAAATGCTTCACCTACCCTAACCTCTAAAGCTTAATTGATCTTCAAGTGTTTGCTGAATTTTCCCCCAATATTATTTGACTTTTTCACAACATGAATTCCTGCCAGGCCAAGCTTGAAACAGATTACTTCAGCCCAGATGAAGTCTCACACACACACACACACACACACACACACACACACACACACACACACATGCATGAGTCATATTGTTTTTGCCTAAAACAGATTCTTTGTTGAATTTCCCTTAGCACAGCATATAGCATATCACATAGCTGTCTGCATACACTAAGCACTTAATAATGCTCTGCAGTTTTAAGTAGCTGTGTGTCCCTATAGAGTCTTCAAAATATAGCCCAAGACTAAGAGTAAAAATGAAATCTCAATGATAGTTTTTTTTTTTAAATGCCAGAAAAGGGATGCCAATAGCTATTTCTCCTTGCTACTGGCCAATGTTTTTATACATTGTTTCTAGGTAATATGAAGAAGAAGATATATAAATTTAGATTTATATTCTCTAAATTTCACTCAGGTAGATGTGGGTGACCTGGGAGGTAACTGTAGAAAAATATACCTGTGTAAATTTTAGAAGATTTTACTTATATTTAAGCCTTTATTATTCACAGTTCATTATATTTACCATTTTCCTTTCATTTAGTAAAAGTATTTAATGATATCTTAAAGGTCACAATGAAAGTAATAACAAAAAATAATCCTGGCTGTTCCTGAGAGATTTTTCTATTTTTTATTGCTGCATACAAAAATTAGAGTAAAATGTCTAAACTATTACTAAAAAATACATTTATTTTTATTGCTAATAAGATTTTTTTAATTACCACACAGGTCTTTCTTATAAAATAAATAATAAAATTATACATATAAGTAATTAAGCATGATTACTCTCATATTTAGGTAAAATTTTTCCTGCTGATTTGAGAATTCCTGTTTCTCTTCCTTATAAAAGTATCTCTATAAGAAACTGATATCAAAGCTTAAAATTCTACTATTAGAGATGAGACTTTGGATTTAACATAAAGTCTCCTTCCAAAAAGACACTTATAAGGGGGTTGTGGAATAATGACTGGAGAGATAACCTTTACCAGACAATAGCACCTTAAAGAGAATTAGTTTATCAAGTGTGTTTCACCTGATAACTAAGTTCAAGTAAGTTACTGAGAAAATAGTATTCTTAACATGGTTGGTAAAACACTAAGAAAGAAATGAGAACTGGCCTGGATAAGGTTTTAAATAGCAGGCACCAGAAAGCCAGGAGTAAACATGAGAGTATTTTGTGTCTTAGGAAAGAAGGCCCATGGGGTTTCCCTGGTGGCGCGGTGGTTGAGAGTCCGCCTGCCGATGCAGGGGACGCAACCACCGCGCCACCAGGGAAGCCCCCAGATGTTTCCCTTTTTATCCTCACAGACTTGCCCCCAAGGGGGAGGCCCAGTCATAGAGTCACTTACCAGTGGCAGCAGCCACAAAACTTTCAGGAGAGAACTCCCTTTTTTCTGGTCAGAGAAATAGGGAAGAGCAGATTCTACAGGCTGGAGGGTATAAGGAAATTTCAGCGCACTGACGGCTAGACAGGGGGATTCCCTCAATCTATGACCTTACACAAGTCTCAGGCTTATCTATCATCTATGCAAGTGTGGGACAGACCAGACCAACATAATAAAGGCATAGAGAGGTAAAGGGAGATTTGAACCACTGCCCATGTCTCATACTAACTTCTGAGATACTTGTGTGTGTAACAGACTCAAACTAGCTTATAATGTGCTTTGAAAACTGAATTGAGATATAAACCAGAGGCAAAGAAGACAAAACAGAACACATAGTCTTAATCTACTCAAGTTCTCCAACATTTCCCAGAGGATTATAACCAGACCCAGTGTCTACAAAACATAACAATGCCCTTGTCCAGGATGAAAATCCAAAATTACACAACTTGCTGAGAACCAGGAAAATTTCACCGATTCTCAAGTGAAGACACAATGCGCAGATGCCATTCTCAAGACGATCCAAGTCTTGGAATTACAAGGCAAAGACTTTAAAGCAGCTATTTAAGCTATGCTCTGTGAATTAAAGAATAACACAGCTGAAATGACTAAAGGATAAGGGTTCTTAGAGGGATACATACTATCAATATAAAAAAATAAGGTCAACATGTGAAACAAAAAATTCACTAGATGGGTCCAGATAGAAGATTGGAGATGACACAGGAAAAATAACAGTGAATTTAAAGATAATCAACAGAAATTATCCAACCTGAAGAAAAGAGAAAAGAGTATTTTTAAAAATTAACAGATCTGCAAAAGAGTCAAAAAACAATTTTTTAAATGGGAATGGTAAGTTCTTTCCTATCAATAATTTAAAGTAAATGTAAATGGGCTAAGTTCTCCAGTCAGAACACATACTGTAAAATGGCTTGATAGAAAATAAAATAAAAACAAGATCCAATCATATGCTGCCAATAAGAGATTCACTTTAGCTTTAAGGACATATATAGGCTGGGAGTAAAGGGATAGAAAAAGTATTTTAAGCAAATGATAATCAAAAGAAAGCAAGCATAGTTGCACTTATACCAGCGTGAATAGACTTTAAGTTCCAAATGGTCACATGAGAAGGTCATCATATAATGATAAAAAGTCAATTCATCAAGATATAACAATTGTAAATAAATACGTACTCAACATCAGAGCACCTAAAAACATAAAGCAAATACTAACATAACTAAAAGGAGAAATAAGCTGCAATACAATAACAGTTGGAGACTTTAACACCCCACCCTCAACAACGGATAGATCATCTAGACAGAGCATCAATAAGGAAACAGCAGATTTGAACACTATAGTTGAAACAGACCCAACATATGTATACAAAACATTCCATCCAACACCATCAGAATACATGTTCTTCTCAATAGGACTCAGAACATTTTCTAGGATAGATCCCATGTTAGGTCACAAAACAAGTCTCAACAAATTCAAGAAGATAGAAATTATATCAAGTATCTTTCCCAACGATAGTATGAAATTAGAAACCAATAACAAGAGGAAAATTGGAAAATTCACAATTACATGGAAATCAAACAACATACTCCTGAACAACAAATGGATCAAAGAAGAAATCAAAAGGGAAAACAACTGAAACTAAAACAAGAAAACTAGGGAGAAAAGCAACCTGATATTGGTCTTAACAATGATTTTTTGGAAATGATACCAAATGACATAAGCAACAAAAGCAAAAATAAATGAGTGGGACAACAACAAACTAAAAATCTTCTGCATAGCAGAAGAAATTATCAACAAAATAAAAATGAATTTATGGAATAGGAGAAAATATTTTCAAACCATGTATCTGATAATAGGTTAATATGCAAAAGATATAAGGAACTGATATAACTCACTAGCAAAAAAAAAAAAAGTCCAATTTAAAAATGGGTAAAGGACCTGAGTGGATATTTTTCCAAAGAAGATATACAAATGGCCAACAAGTATATGAAAAGGTGCTCAACATCAATAATCATTCAGGGAAATGCAAATTAAAACCATAAGGACAGATGGACAACAGGAGCATGCTAAGATGTTCAACATCGCTAATCATCAGGGAAATGCAAATCAAAACCAATGAGCTATCACCTTACACCTGTCATCAAAAGAATACAAATAACAAGTGTCGGCAAGGATGTGGAGAAAAGGGAACTCTCCTACACTGTTGGTGGAAATGTAAATTGGTACAGACACTGTGGAAAACAGTATGGAAGTTTCTCAAAAAGCTAAAAATAGAAATACCATATGACCCAGCAATTCCACTCCTGGGTATACATCCAAAAAAAAACAAAAACACTGATTGGAAAAGGTACATGCACCCCAGTGTTCATAGCAGCACTATTTACAATCACCAAGATTAGGAAGCAACCTAAATGTCCATCAACAGGTGAATGGATAAAGAAAAAGTGGTATATATACAATGGAATACTACTTAGCTATAAAAAAGAACAAAATTTGCCACCTGCAGTAACGTGGACTTGGAGAGCATTATGCTAAGTGAAACAAGTCAGACAGAGGAAGACAAATACTGTATGATATCACTTACATGTGGAATCTAAAAAAGACAAGGGAAATTCCCTGGCAGCCCAGTGGTTAGGACTCAGCGCTTTCACTGCCAGGGCCTAGGTTCAATCCCTGGTCAGGGAATTAAGATCCTGCAAGCCACGCAGTGCAGACTGATTTTTAAAAACAAATAAATAAAATTTTTTAAAAATTAAAAATAGGACTTCCCTGGTGGTGCAGTGGTTAAGAATCCACCTGCCAATGCAGGGGACACAGGTTCGAGCCCCAGTCCAGGAAGACCCCACATGCAGGGGAGCAACTAAGCTTGTGCACCACAACTACTGAGCCTGCGCTCTAGAGCCCACGAGCCACAAGTATTGAGCCTGCGTGCCACAACTACTGAAGCCCATGCGCCTAGAGCCCATGCTCCACAAGAGAAGCCACCACAATAAGAAGCCCGTGCACTGCAATGAAGAGTAGCTGTCACTCACCACAACTAGAGAAAGCCCGCATGCAGCAACAAAGACCCAATGCAGCCAAAAATAAATGAATAAATAAATAAATGTATTTAAAAAATAATAAATAATAATTTAAAAATGAAAAATAGTGAATATAACAAAAAAGAAGCAGACTCACAAATATATAGCACAAACAAGTGGTTACCAGTGGGGATAGGGAAGCAGGGAGGGACAATATAGGGATAGAGGATTAAGAGATACAAACAATTAGGCATAAAGTAAGCTACAAGGATATATTGTACAATATGGGTAATATAGCCAATATTTTATAATAACTATACCTGCAGTATAACCTTTAAAAATTGTGAATCACTGGGCTTCCCTGGTGGCACAGTGGTTGAGAATCTGCCTGCTAATGCAGGGCACACGGGTTCGAGCCCTGGTCTGGGAGGATCCCACATGCTGCGGAGCAACTAGGCCCGTGAGCCACAACTACTGAGCCTGCGCGTCTGGAGCCTGTGCTCCGCAACAAGAGAGGCCGCGACAGTGAGAGGCCCGTGCACCGCGATGAAGAGTGGCCCTCGCTTGCCACAACTAGAGAAAGCCCTCACACAGAAACGAAGACCCAACACAGCAAAAATAAATATAAATTAATAAACTCCTACCCCCAACATCTTAAAAAAAAAATTGTGAATCACTATTGTATACCTGTAACATATAATATTGTACATCAACTATACTTCAATAAAAAAATTTTTTTTAAACCCACAATGAGATACCACTTCACACCTGCTACAACAGCTGTTATCAAAGAGACAAGAAATAAGAAGTGCTGGTGAGGACATGGAGAATAGGGAATCCTGGTACATTGTTGATGGTAATGTAAATTGGTGAAGCCACTATGGAAAACAGTATGGAGGTTCCTCAAAAAATTAAAAATAGAACTACCACATGATCCAACAATCCCACTTATGAGTACATATCTAAAGGAAATGAAATCACTGGCTCAAAGAGAAATCTGCACTCCCATGTTCACTGCAGCATTATTTACAATAGCCAAGACATGGAAACAATCTAAGTGTCTGTCAACAGATGAATGGATAAAGAAACTGTGAGATATATATATATATATACACATATATATATACATATATATACACACACACACATACACACACACAACGGAATATTATTCAGTCATAAAAATGAAGGAAATTCTATCATTTGTAACAACATCGATGAATCTTGAGGACATTTTGCTAAGTTAAGTAAGTCAGATAGAGAAGGGCAAACACTGTATGATCTTACTTACATGTTGAATCTAAAAAAATCAAACTCACAGAAACAGGAAGTAGATTGGTGGTTGCTGGTAGATTGGTGGTTGCTGGTAGGTTGGTGGTGAAAGGGGTAAAGCTGGTCAAACTTCCATTTATAAGGTATCTTCTAGAAGAAAAAAAAAATTAACAGAACATCAGAGACCTGTGGAACATTATCAAAAGGTCTAACATACATGACACTGGAGTCCTAAAAGGAGAGGAGAAAAAGATTAGGACTGAATATTGGAAGAAGTTATAGCCAAAAACGTGGTAAAGTTTGATTAAAAACATACATTAACAGATCCAAGAATTTCAGCATGCTCCTGTTGGAAGACAATTCTCTATGGCAGTTCTGCACATTTTGTATCAGCTTTTGTTTCAGACTATCTTTTTCAAGCATGCTTGTATAGCAAATAATCTTGGATGACAGAGATAGTATCTCCCTCTGAGATAGAGGGAAAATTTGTTTCATGACCATTATAATAATGATAATGTCACTTGTCAGGCAAAAGGTTGACTGGTTTGTTTTCAATGTCCTTTGAAAGATTGGAGTTTCCTCAGCTGTGATTCAAACCTACTGCATGCACAGGATCCTCCTTGGCTGCTCTGTATCACACTGTAGGACCTGGGAGGCAAGGTATATCATCATGAACATGAAGTTCATGCTATCTGCAGTGCCACATGTAATAAAATCTGTCTGTTACCCAGCAGGATCATGTCTTCTACCAGCATCCACAAAACTATTAACTTGTTAGCTTACAAGTAGGGTAAAATCTCAGGACCTTCACAGTTCTTGACTATCCAAACAAGACAACTTCAAAAAGAAAATCATAACTAACTTCTGAACACCAAACATAAGAAAAATCGTGAAAGTGGCTAGAGAAAAAACTGACATACAGTCAAACAGTGATTTGAATAATCATGGATTTCTCACCAGAAGTAATAGAGGACAGAAGACAGTGAAGCAACACGTTTAAACTACTGAAAGAACTGTCAACTCAGAATTCTACTTCCAACAGAAATGTATCATTTTCCTTCAAAAATGAAGAAAAAATGGAGATATTCCCAGATGAACGAAAACTAATAAAATTCATCATCAGCAGATATGTTCTACAAGCTGTGGTAAAGTAGATTCTTCAAACTGAAAGGAAATAACACCACAGAAAAATGTAAATCTCCAGAAATAAAGGAAGAACAGAAATGATAAATATCTGGATAAATATCTGTCTAAATAAAGATTATCTTTTTCTGGTAAGTTCTGCTGAAAGTAAAAATTATAACACTCTGTGTTGGGATTTTCAATGTAAGCACAAGTTATACATATGATATGTATAATATAAAGGACCAAAAGAGAGTTATATGGATGCAAGTTTTCTACATTTGATATGAAGTGGTACAAAATTAATCGTAGTAGATGATGAAAGGTTAGGACAAAATTAATCGTAGTAGATGATGAAAGGTTAGGTATGTATATTGTAATCACTAAAACAACCACTGAAAAATAATACAAAGATATATAGTCAAAAATTTATAATAGAGGGCTTCCCTTGTGGCACAGTGGTTGGGAGTCCACCTGCCGATGCAGGGGACACGGGTTTGTGCCCCGGTCTGGGAGGATCCCACATGCTGCGGAGCGGCTGGGCCCATGAGCCATGGCTGCTGGGCCTGCGCGTCCGGAGCCTGTGCTCCGCAACGGGAGAGGCCACAACAGTGAGAGGCCCACGTACCGCAAAAAAAAAAAATTAATAGACAAATGTAAACTGAATACTAAAATAATGTTCAAGTAAACTAAAAGAAGGCAGGAAAGGAGGTGGGGGAGAGGTGGTAATAGCTGAGTTAGAAAACGGAGAGGATAGAGGAAAAAAATAATAAAACAGTAGACTTAAATCTAACCATTTCAATACTTATATTAAAAGTTAATGGTCTATTTCCAAAAAAAAAAGGAAAAGGAGGGAATACTTCTCAACTCATTCTATGAGGGCAGTATTACACTGATACCAAAACCAAAGATATCCACAAGATAAAAAAAGAAAACTATAAACCAGCACCCTTTGTAAATATAGTGGAAAAAATCCTCAACATAATGGTAACAAACTGATTCTAGAAATATATAAAAAAGGATTATACACCATGACCAATGGTTGCTTCAACATATGAAAATCAATCAGTGTAATACTATATTAAAGGAATATTAATAGAATAAAGGAAAGAAAATACATGCTCATCTCAATAGATACATAAAAAGAACATGATTCAATCCAGCACCCTTTCACACAAACTAAGAATAGAAAAGAATTTCCCCAAATGGATAAAAGGTATCTATGAAAATCCATAACTAAAATCATAATTAATGATGAAAGATTGAAAGCTTCCCCACTAAGATCAGGAACAAGACAAGAATGGATGCTTTCACCACTCTTTTTTTTTTTTTTTTTTTGCAGTACGCGGGCCTCTCACTGTTGCAGCCTCTCGCGTTGCGGAGCACAGGCTCCGGACGCGCAGGCTCAGCGGCCATGGCTCACGGGCCCAGCCGCTCCGCGGCATGTGGGATCTTCCCGGACCGGGGCACAAACCCGTGGCCCCTACATCGGCAGGCGGACTCTCAACCACTGCGCCACTGGGAAGCCCCTCACCACTCTTAATCAACATTTTACTGAAGGTTATAGCAAGCGAGACAGGCAAGAAAAAGAAAAGAATAAGCAGCATCAAGATTGTAAAGGAAGAAATAAAACTATCTCACTTCTCAGGTTACATGGTCTTGTATACACAAAATTCTAAGAGAGCCACTAAAAAAAATTAGAATAAATGAAGTCAGCATGGTTTCAGGATACAAGATCAATATGTATAAACCAACTGTATTTCTATACACTAGAGTGGACAATCCAAAAATGGAACTAAGAAAAAATTCCAGTTACAGTAGCATCAAAAAGAATAAAATACCTCAGAATAAAGTTAACAAAAGGAAGGTAATACTTATACACTGAAAACTACAAAAATTGTTGAAAGGAAATGTATCCATGTTTATGGATCAGAAGACTTAATTTTGTTAAGATGGCAACATTCCCAAACTCTTCTACAGATTCAGTGCTATACCTGTAAAAATTCCAGCTGATGTTTATGCATAAATTTACAAGCCGATTCTAAAATTCATATGGAAATGAAAGGGACCCAGAATAGCTAAAACAATCTTGAAAAAAGAAGAACAAAGTTAGAGGACTCACACTTCCTAAATTCAAATCTTACCACAAATCTACACTAATGAAGATGACATGAAGCTGGCATAAGGATACACATATAGATCAGTGGAATCGAGTTGAGTCTGAAAATAAACCCTCACATTTATGCTCAATTGATTTTTTTTTTTTTTTTTTTTTTTTTGTGGTACGTGGGCCTCTCACTGTTGTGGTCTCTCCCATTGCGGAGCACAGGCTCCGGACACGCAGGCTCAGCGGCCGTGTGGGCCAAGCCGCTCCGCGGCATGTGGGATCTTCCTGGACCAGGGCACAAACCCGTGTCCCCTGCATCGGCACGCGGACTCTCAACCACTGCGCCACCAGGGAAGACCCCCTCAATTGATTTTTGACAAGGGTGTCAAACAATCCACTAAGGAAGGAATGGTGCTAGAGCACCTGGTTAGCCACAGGCAAAAGAATGAAGTTGGACCCTTATCTCACACAGTATGCAAAAATTAACTCAAAATGGATCATAGACTTAAATGTAAGGGTTAAAACTATAAAAATCCTAGAGAAAAACATAATATAAAAGCTTAGTTCATGAATTAGGAAATAATTTCTTAGATAAGACACCAAAAGCACAAACACAAAAAGAAAAAATACGTAAACTGGACTTCAACAGAATTAAAAACTTTTGTTCTTCAAAGGACACCATCGAGAAAGTGTAAAGACAACTCACAGAATGGGCTAAAATAATAGCAAATCATATATCTGATAAGGAACTGGTATCCAGAATATATAAAGAACACTTACAACTCAAGAATAAGAGGACAAACAACACAATTGAAAACTGGAAAAGAGATCTGAATAGACATTTCTCCAAAGAAAATATAAAAATGTGCAATAAGCATATGAAAAGATGCTCAATGTCATTAATCATCAGGGAAAAGCAAGTCAGAAACAGCGATGAGATACCACTTCACACTCACTAGCATGGATATAACAAAAATGATGAACAATAAACAAGTGTTGATGAGGATGTGGAGATATTTAAATCCTCAAATATGGAGGAATTGTAAAATTGTGCAGTCACTTCGAAAAACAATTCGGAGTTCCTCAAAATGTTAAACATAGTGTCACCATGTGACCCAGACCCAGCCTAAATATACATATTCAACCTCCATATGTATAACCAAGAGAGCTGAAAACTTGTGTCTACAAAAGACCCATACACAAATGTAGCAGCATTATTCATAATAACAGAAATGGAAATTACCCAAACATCTATGAACTGATAAATGGATAAATACAATGTCTTTATCCATACAGTGGAATATTATTTGGCCATAAAAAGGAATAGAGTATTGGTGCATGCTACAGCATGGATATAATATTAAAAACATTATGTTATGTGAAAGAAGCCAGTCACCAAAGGCCACATATTGGATGATCCCATTCATATGAAATGTCTAGCAGAGGCAAATCTATAGAAACAGAAAGTATGTTAGTGGTTGTGAGGGGTTGGAGAGAGAGGGAATGGGGAGTGATAACTAATGGTTACAGGGTTTCCTTTGTGGGTAATGAAAATGTTCCAAAATAAGATAGTGGTGATGGATGCACAACTTTGCAAACATTCTAAAAACCACAAAATTACACTCTTTTAAATGGTAAATTTTAAATTATATGAATTATAGATCAATAAAGCTATTATTTTTTAAAAAGTTAATAATCTAAACATTTCATCTTTGTCAGTCTCTCTAAAGACAGAGAATGAGAGTGAATATAAAAGCATGACTCTACTATATGTTGCCTAAAGGAGACATACTTTAAATAGAAAGGCACAGATAAAGTGCAAGCAAATGAATGGAAAAAGAACTACCATGCAGTGAGCTGGAGTGGGTATTTTAATATCAGATAAAAGAGACTCCAAGACCAAGTGTATTACCGTGCATTGAAAGGTACATTTCCTAATGATAAAAGAGGGAATTTCTAAGGAACATTTAATAAATATTTCTATCTCAGAATTCGCATTTAGATGTGAGGTGATTACCCCTTGGTCATGCAATTACAAGTTATCCATCTCAAAGCAAGTCTGATTATGTTGATTCTTTTCACAATGAGAGCTAGTTTTTCGAAGTTATATGGTAGGCATTTTCCATAAAATGGATGAACTAAATTTGTATCTTCTAGGTTTTGTTGAAAATATATTTAAAGCTCATAATAGAAATACTTTAGTAAAAACAATTTTTTAAATGGATTAAAATAAACATTATTTTAGTTTCCTCATTTTCAATATATGCAGTTTTACAAGCTTTCATAAGAGAAGTGGTATGAATAATGGTCAACTGACAAGTCTACCTTCTGGTACAACTTCCAGAAATTGAGGAATTGAATGACTCTAGTAGCTGAGTACCAAATATATTTTTAAGTAGATAATTTCCAATTTTTTACTTCCATCAAAGTAAAAATACGGCCCAAGTGTGATATTCAAAAGAGTTAACAAGTAAGACAAGGCATGGGCAGCAGCCTATCTTTTCACTATGAGATTTTCAGCATATAGCTCCTCAGGAGTTCAAGTGCTTGAGTGACTTTGCTATAAATAAAACTCCTATTTCCATCTACCTGTGTATGTGAACAAGTTCCTTCACCATCTCTATTAAAATAAAAAATTAGAATAGCATGTGTGCTTGAATTTCATATTTATCCTAAAATTTTGAACACTCCGGGGCAAAATCCCATTCATGGACTTGCAAAAACCAATTTTCTCTTATGTATTTTAATTAGTTTATAATCTTTATGTTGTTTCAATCAATTGTGTACTAATAACCCTCATAACGATAACTCAAACCAGAAAAAATGTTTTAACATTCAGAGACTTAGAACCATAGGAAATAAAATACATTTCAATTAATATATTTGATTAAAAATGAGAAAATTATACATAACAATATATGCTTAAATACTATAATAATATATATTAATAATAGTATCATATAGGATTAGGATAATAATATAATAATAGGATTATTATCTGGAACGATTTCACTAATTCCAGAGAATTACTCTAATTTAGGTAGATCTTTTAATTTAGATTCTATTAGATACATTGAAAAGAGTGGTGACAGTTTCCTTTTAAAATATCAATAATAATAACCCGCCAGAAAGTACATCCTTTGCAACAGTATAAAATTATGATTTAAAATTTTTAGACATTAACTTACATAGATTCCTCCTCATGATAGGGAATTGGAAGACAGAATAAGAACGTACTCTTTTCTCAGCTGCAACCCTAGTATCTAAGAACTTTTCAGGGGAAAAAAAGCACGTGGGAATTATATAAAATGAGAAACTGACTACCTGCATCAAAAGCACCCCTCCCTTAGTGACTCTGGATTCCATGACCTGGGTCAGAACACACTTCCTCTGGGCAGTTAGCTCCAATATAGCCAGGAGGAATACAGCATTTGGGACAGAGGGCTAATCTTTTTAAAGGAAAAATATAAGCTTTGCCATCCACTTTCTACAACTCTCCCCCAAAGTAACAAATATCACACTCTCTCCTTCCAAGAAAGGAGGAAAAATGATCATTTGGCTACATAAATTGTAAAAGAAAATTTAGTTCTTTCTGTTGTTTGATAATGTGTACATGAAAAGTTTTCCATTAAGAAAAAAAAAAAATTGATAGATAAGGAACATTGTCTCGGGTAGCTATCTGGCCCACAACAGAAGTTGCCTCTCCAAACACATGAAGCTTCTGCTACACTTCTCTGAAGTCAGAACACATTTCTTGGACTCCACTGCAGCTAGAGCTCCAGACATGTTTAAGTTCTTCTACACTTCTGTAATAATTAAAAGGAGGTATTAAGAATGAGGCTGTACCTCTGTGGCTCTCTTGTTTCTACTGGCAAGCACTGTCATGGTTTTTGTGTAGTATGTTCCAAATTGCACTCTCTTCCAGATCCTGACGCTGGTCATGGCAACTTTATTGACCATAAGAGAGACAAAAGCTCACCTCTGTGTCACGAGCCCAAAGTTGTCCCTGAAAGCGTAACTTTCTGTTTCTTCTATTTTCTACCTATTCTATAATCAATTTAGAAATTGTAGTTACTATAGTTAACTGTTTGTCTTAAAACGAGCTGGAGCTGGAGTAGTTTCTGACTGATATGCCTCTGTTGGGCCTGGCACAACAGTAACAAGCTGCCATTCACAAATTACCTTCCAGATTCCATTCTGTAGGGCGTTCTCTTGAGGACTGATTAAAATTAGGCTGCATCTGAAATCTGCATATTCAGCTCAATCCTTCTCATCAGCAGTCCCAGGAGCTCAGCTCTCTCTTCTCAAGGGCAGCAAGGTAACTGCCTTTCCCATTTATAACTGGTGCTTAATCAGAGGTCCCTAATGGTCTTATCTCTGCCTAGCTAGATTTAAGCCTCCAGACAGGAGTCACCTTTGGTCTCTGTTGTCTTACATTTCTACATCATTTGTCTGAATCACCTTACTATGAACATCCCAGTGAAATGTCTCTTTCCTTCCTGGAAACTGGACTATATGGAAATTACCAGATTATTTAATTAATTCATCACATTCCTGTTTTGTTCATTTAGATTAAAGCACTATCTCATATCTCTCAAGAAAAGTTTTTACATAGCTTATTCCCTTTCTGAACTTCAGACAAGAATTCTGTGCAGATGTCACAGCTTACCAATTTTCTGTCTCTAATTTCCTCCCCTTCTGAAAAACTGAAGTCCTCTGTTTGCTTTAAATGGTAATTTTATCAACACACACAAGCCAAAGTAATTCCTTTAATTTAGGCTATTTGAGGCAGTGCACAAGGCTCCCAAGAGGAAAGAAAATACATTTTACTTCCCAAAGACTCACTTCCAACCACAGGCAATCAAGGCAAAATTATTTTAAAGCTGCATGTGCTTGAAACTACATCCATCAGAGGACATTAGGTCAGCAATCAGGTCCTTAAGACATGTCTATAATTTTCCTAGATCTGCCTATTCACCTGGTAGCATCTGGACTTCTTTCCAACCTACTAGACTCTTTCATTTTATTCTTTCCAGACTGATTCACTTTCAAACACACTCATCACATGTTTTCACCTCTTTGTTGGATAACAGTCACTATAAATAGAGCCTACTATGTAAGTCTACTTCACATCTTCTATTTTCTGGCCACACAATAGCTACCTTCTGTGAGTTCTTCACCACACTCCTTTCCTGTACACTCACCTTTAAATAGTATGCCCTGTTTTTCTGTGAGTCTATGGGGATGAGGTCACGGACACCGGAGTTGAGCAGACCTAGTGTCAACTCCCCATTTGAGTTGAGTGACACTGGGCAACTTATTTAACTGTTTAAGCCTTCGTTCCTCATCTATAAAGTGGGATTGATATAATACCTACCTTAGTGCTGTATGTTGTCAGAGAAAACAAATAACATGTAAAACACCTGGCTCAGCGCCTGGTGAAATTAAAGGGAAAAAGATGAGTCTTTTGAAATGTAATTCTCCAGATGTGATTTTATAACTCAGTCTATTGCCCATGACTAATAGAGGATTTGTTTAAAACCCCTAGAGGCACTTTCCCAGATGCTATGTGATTTGTTTCTGGAAACAGTCTACAAATAATCAAAAATATATTTTTTTTAAATTTTAGGTGATATGCTATGGATTTACTGAAATTTAATGCCATAATTATACAGGTAGTAGAGGTGCCATTGAACCTCGCTCAGCCCTGCCCCTCTCAATCCTGCCTTTTCTCCGTCATTTCATCTGCTCTCTCACACAGCACTCCTCCAGCAATATTCCTCCCCAGGTTAATTCAGGACAGGGATTACATCTTCTAAGTCTTTGTGTAATGAAAGTACGTATAAAAGCTTTTCTTCCCTATTCCAACCTGAAAGTGCCCAATGCTCTTAACACATTGTTTTCTACAGTACTATTCTCTAAACAAATCTCGTTTGTCCTAAATTCTTAAATGCAAGTGACCTGCTCAAAATCTAAAACAAAAATAAGCGTGTAACCAGAAATTGTCACTCCAATCAGTTTTGGAATTGGGGATGTTTCCCTATAATTTAGGTCTGTGATTCAGACTGAGGGTGTAGGACAAGGGGCTGGCAATGTCTCTAACTCACTCAGGAATCTGCAAGTTGCTTGCCTGCTTTTATCCATCACTAGGGTTTGTGAAGCAAGACTCATCATCTTTAAGGTGAAGCAAATTTAGATGGAGAATTGATACAGGGTAGAATTCAACTTATTTTGTCTCTAAACAAAAGAGGCTACACTTTCTATTTGGTCAGCTGTAGATTAAATGTTATTAAGGTGCAGGGGTCACATACCAAATTTAATTTGCTTCCACAAGAAGATCCACACACAAAGAACTGTACTTAACTACTAAAAATACTGTAACAAGCAAATTTAAATGACTTTTTATATTTCAGTGTACTTACTAAGAGTATTTTGATAGTAAATATTTTAAAACTTGTTGTAAAGAACTAACTGCAGTTTGTGAAAACTTTATACTGAAGTAAAGAGAAAAAAGCAAACTCAACATTGACCTTTACATTAAGTCAAATTTTCTAATGACATGGAGAATTCAGAAGAAAATTTAAATTGTCCATTATCAAACCATCCAAAAAATTTTCATTTTTATTAACATGTTGATGTGATTTCTCCCATTCTTTTTCTCTGCTCACTTTTGAAAATATTCTTAAAGATGTAACAATTAACTTTTATATCTTGTTTTTCTACTAATGTATCATTATAAAACAAACACTCTCCATATCATTAAAAACTCTTTGTAAACATAGTTTTAATAATTCCATAATATTATATGTACATAATTCATTTAACCATGACCAGTTAGGCTACTTGCAATAGTTTACTTTTTATACAAATATTTTATGTATTCAAATTTGTTAAAATTTCTGATTATTCCCTCAGTATAGCATTAGAAAAGTAATACATTTTACCATTCTTTTTATTTTGAATTTTTGAATGTTATTTATTTTTTATACAGCAGGTAGGTGACTATTAGCTGGTATCCGCTCTCCCCAATACCTTACTCCTCCCTTCTCACCCACCCTTCAATCAGCCATGCAAGCAGTTGCAACCTGTGTATCACTGCCTCAGAGAAATGATCTAAGAGCAGAAAGAAAAAAGTAGTCGTTTGCTGGCTTCTGTGTTTCCATAACTGAGACCCTCACAGTATATACCAGAGATTTGAGAGAAAATATGATGAATAAAGGCAAGGCTTCCTTCTCCCATGTCCCCTTCAGCTAGAGAAAACGTTTCCTGGTCTTGAGCAAGGGGATACAGTCAGAGGGAAAACAAGGAGAGTGTAGGAATGGTGTTTTCCAGAGAGAGGGCACCAGACCTGCTTTCTAGGCAGGTCCTAATAAAGGCTTTTGAGGTCCAAAAGCAGAGAGAAAAAAGGGAACAGACTGAGGGAATACAAAGGGGCATAAAGGAATTTTGGGAATGATGGATATGTTTATCATCTGGATTGTGGCAATGGTTTTGTAAGTGTATACATAGAGCAGAAAATATCAAATTGTATACTTTAAACATATGTACTTTATTGTTTGTCAGTTATACTTTAATACATTGATGAGAGACAGAGAGAGAGAGAAAGAGACCTGTGCATCAATTCCAAACAGATCCTCAGGGAGGACACAGAACCCAGAGAATAAATGGCTGCCTGGTGGTATGTCTAGACGAATAGGATCTTAAGCAGCCTGTCAGTTTCCAGTCTCTCTGGGTGGTAAGGGAGACAGAAAATGAACATTCTGTACCCAGAAGTGGCAGAGAAGCAGCAAAGAGAGCTGCCTAGAGTCATGTGGGTAAGGACAAAAGACATTTCCAGGCCAGCATGTGGACCACCGACCAAGCAGCTAATTGGGCAAAGGCCATTTCAGCAGATGCCTGTGTGGCCAGATTACAGCAGGGACCCGCTGCACACCCCCTCCCAACCCTACTCTCAAGTCTTGGCTCAGATTAAACTCTCTGGAACTCTAACACAACCCTGGGGTCCTTCTCTCGGAGAAGGAGAAATCTCTGAATTCACTGACATTTAGTTTCTGCCACTCTGGCAGAAAAAGCCTTAAAATAGAAATTGAGTAGTTATAGATGAATAGATACTGTTGTCCCTCAGTCTCTAAGAGGGATTGGTTCAAAAACCCCCTGAGGACACCAAAATCTGTGGATATTCAAATCCCTTATACAAATAGTGTATTATTTGCATATAACCTAGCACATCCTTCCCAACACTTAAAATCGTTGCTAGATTACTTACATAATATCTAATAGAATGTAAGTGCTATGTAAATAGTTGCCTGTGATCACCCGATTCAAGTTTTGCCTTTGAAACTTTTTAGAATTTTTTTTTTTTAATATTTTTGATCCACATAGTTGGTTGAATCCACCGATGCAGAACCTGGGAACACAGAGGGTCAACTGTATACATTTCTTGTATATCTCAGTTCCAAATTCCATGACTCCAGGTTGAGACATAGTCCTTCCCTTCCTACAGCAATATTGGAAATCAGAAGAGTATGAATGAGAATGTAAGAACAAGGGTAGGTGCTATGACAACACTGCACAACTATCATCTAGTTTGATATCTAGTACATAACTGTACTTAATACATATCTGTGGAATATTCCGATGGATGGATGGGCAAACTCAAGTATACCATAAATCGTTGCTAACCATCCAGAGGAGCACATGGTAAGTGCAAAATGAGTGGTTTTAGAAGTAAATGCAATAAAGAGAGACTGCTAAGGGCTGGAGTTACCACTGATTTCTTCATAGGAGGAGAAAGAATTGGAGATGGTACTTGAAGATTGAATAGAATTGGTTCAATAAAGAGATAGGATGAGTAGAGAATGTGGGTGGGTAAGCCAGGGTGCAGGGAGGCTAAAGGGGTCACAACTCAAACTAAAGTAAATTTGATGCCAATCTGATGTACTTTCTTCTATAGTCTTTTCTAAACATAGTATGTAGCAGGGATATGATGACAATATTTGATGAATGAAGGATGGATGGATGGAGTGGAAGAATGTTGGGAATATTTTTTTTTCCTAATAAAAAGAATTGGGTTTGAAATCATGAGACAGTTTAGTCTCTACCTAAAGTTTAGTTTTTATTTTTTTAAAATGCTCTTAACTTTTATTCTAATAGTAGAGTAGATACTTATGGAAGATTTCACAATATTTGAAATTATGTTTAATCAGCCTTAGACAGTGTTTGTTTTTTTTTAAACCTGGAATCCAAGCTGTTCAAGGACTTATTGGGTAAATTCTTTCTAACTCTGCCCACCTAAAAAGAGCTCTAAGTCCATACCATTACTTCAATAGCAGTTCTGCAATAACAGTTAATGTTGTGTTACAATTTACTAACCTCTCTCACATATGTTGTCTCATTTATTCCTCACAATACCACCTCTGAAGTAAATCTCCATTTTTAGACATGTAGAAACAGAGACCCAGCAGGCTCACTTCCTTCCTTCCTTCACCAGCCACTAAATGGTGTCAAACAATAATCAGTACCAAGGCTGCAAATAACAAAGAGTTTTATTTGTGGTCTTAAGAACTGCAATTCAGGAGACACAGATTCCAGTAAGACACAGATTTCAGTAAGACTGAAAGTGTTCTGGGGAAGAGGAAGAGTCAGGGGCTTACAAAGGCAAAAAAAGTCCCAAGGTTATTAGAGTTGCCCAGTGAAAATGGTGACTGACTCTGACACAAGTCAGGAAGC
Source organism: Hyperoodon ampullatus (assembly GCF_949752795.1). Taxonomy (NCBI): domain Eukaryota; kingdom Metazoa; phylum Chordata; class Mammalia; order Artiodactyla; family Ziphiidae; genus Hyperoodon; species Hyperoodon ampullatus. The sequence continues at coordinate 48,661,143 of NC_136925.1, read as the reverse complement.
ATTTATCCTTAAGGAATGATGAGTTATTTGGGGGAGGGATACAATAAGCAGATAGGCTATCTTGAGTTATTTTAGGGTAAGGGTCCAATCCATACCTTGAGTTTCTGGCAGACCTTCAGGATGACTTTGTTAGGACAATCAGTGGTCAAAAGGTCAGATTCCTTCCAGGTTGAGCCATGCATAGGTCACACTTCCTCAGCGGCCTCCTGGCTCCATTTTAGAGAGCTCTCTTAGCGATACTGACTCCTTTTTTATTTTCCTTCCACAATGGTAACACCTAGACCCACACCCACGCCTCTCCTCAGCACTATCTTGCTTTGCTACTGTCACCTGAACTCCGTAAAGAATGAGAAAAAAAATGCCAAACTGTTGAACTGTGTACCGAAGGAGAGGATATAATGGTGAGCTAACGTATTGAAGGATTTTTTTCTTCATGGGGGGGTTTTCCAGTGTGGACCGGAAAACCTGCTAGACAAATTCTAAAAGAGCTGTAACACTAACCTATTGAAGGATTTTAACCCTGACAAAACATTAGTTGTCATGTGAATAAAAAGAAAATCTTTACTCTTTCACCGGAAGGGAAAAGAGTGTTCTTAGCTCAGCTATTCCATGTTCATTATGTATATCTGGGGGAGCTTCTATATAATCTCCCACAAAGTCTCTCTCCTGTTTTAAGTTCTCTCCCTGGAGCTAGAATGCTACAGAAAAACTGTTATGGAAAAAATAATTCAGCTTTCTCGCAGAGCAAATCCCATAAAGTAATGTATCATAAAGAAAAACTCTAGGGCTTCCCTGGAGGCGCAGTGGTTGAGAGCCCGCCTGCCGATGTAGGGGACGCGGGCTCGTGCCCCGGTCCGGGAGGACCCCACATGCCGCGGGGCGGCTGGGCCCGTGAGCCTGCGCGTCCGGAGCCTGTGCTCCGCAACGGGAGAGGCCACAACAGTGAGAGGCCCGCGTACCGCAAAAAAAAAAAAGAAAAAGAAAAAGAAAAACTCTAACCCAATGTTCTTCCTACCTGAGAGTGTTAGGGAACTGTTGACAGAAACGGCCTGCCCTGGTCAGGCACGATGATAATAACCGTTTGTGCGAGTTGTCTCACCACAGGAGGCCCGGAATAGGAACATGGCGCTGCCACTGAAAACTAACCGGGAGAATTCGGGAGGGGCCAAGGGAGGGAGGAGACGCCAGCCTAGGATATAGGCCAGCCTCCCAGGAACCCTCACCCTGGAATCCATCTTGGCCGAGAGATGCGCGCGCCACCAGGAAACTCGGACCAGATATGGGCACAAGCAAGATGATTGGCCAGAGACAACCCGGAAAGCTAACGCCATTAGCACAAAACCTGAGACTGCGAGCCCGTGGCAGGGTAGCCCTCCTGGGTTCCCTCACACTGCTGCTCTCCACACGAGCACCCCTTCCCAATAAAGTCTTTTGCTTTGTCAGTACATGTGTCTCCTTGGACAGTTCATTTCTGAGTGTTAGACAAGAGCCTACTCTCGGGCCCTAGAGGGGATCCCCCTTCCAGTAACAAAAGTACTAATTTAATTTTACAACAGAACAGCTTTAGGGATCTTAAGAGCAGGATCAGGAGGGAGATGAGGGCCCACCTAGTTGATCCTCTTACCCTCTATTGATACAAGTTTGTTTCATAGTAAGAATTATTTTGCACTTTGTGGAGTCTGGTTTTAAATGTTTCAAATAATAAAGCTTAGGCCACTTAGAATGGAAGAGTCTGTTTTGCGAATACTAATTAGTTTTAGTCCTCTTTCTCCCTTCATGGGAAATGAAAGTTGGGGAAATTTTTCAGGGTAAAATGAAATGTTAGGTGTCACAAGGCAGTCACAAATGGCTGGCATTTGGTACTTTTCAAACACAAGTATTTATAAACTGCAAATGCTTTAGCCTTCCCACTTCTTCCACTTCTTTCTCTCTCCTCTAGTCACACTGACATGGTAACCACATTCACCCAAAAGAGATGACATATGAAAATGTTAATTTGAGAGATTGTATTGACATCACTGTGGAATAAAAATGTTTGAAAAGTTACTGATACATGGTGCCAGGCATTCTGATGCCTTTTGCCACGAAGCAGAACTGCATATTCGCAAGTATATGCAATCTGTTTCAAAGGTTTATTAATTCATCTGATACCTGGTTGTTAAAGGAGAATCACAGTTGAACAGTAGCCTCACACTCTGATAGGCCAGGCTACTACTCCCACATTCCCACAGCAAGCTCCTGAAGTGAGAACTTTGACATTTCTATGTTGATACTGTCATGTCCATGCAGCCTCATTGACACAATATGTCAAAATGTACATTCACTGTTTTGTATTGCCAAGTAATTCCTGTGACCCATCTCTCTGACTCTCACTCAATATTTAACCCTTCCCCTGATTATGGGGCATATTCACCTTCTAGCTGATCCATGTGTTCATTGTTTACGTTTGTAAAAATTCTTATATTTATTTCATTCTTAGAAGAAACCAAAAGTTGCTTTAATTTTAATCTTTGAGAAGCAGTTTAGCCCCTGAAGTTTGCTTGTTGTCTATCCCCCAAACAATCATTTTAAAAAAGCATATACTTTACCAAATCGTGAGAGGACTGTTAGAGAGTTCATTGAGATTTCCTGGGCACTTTGGAATGGAGAATAAGAGAATATATTTTGGAAGTCTACCAAAAGAAAAAATAAAAGCTGTCCATGCTCTAGATTTTCAAATAAAAAACAAAGAACCATTATCAAGCAGGTAAATCAAATTATTAATTGAAAGTAAATGAAACAATATTATTTGCAAAATATTCAAGATTCACGAGTTCTCGGAGATTAAGTGACTAGTTAATACTTTGCTTAGCATGGTTAAGTCATCCTTTCTGAGATGAGTCAGTTCCACAGACACAGAAGTCTGATTTTATGCAATTTGCCTATGTAGCAGGTTTGAATTTTACTTAGTCACATAACTCAGGTGTGCATGAAGAGCTGATTTCTTTACATCTTTACAGTTAAACTTTTCTTTAACTCGCAGTCCCTATTTTTGCTAAATCTTGTGAAGTCATCATCTCTGTCATTTCTCTCCTCCTCCCAATTGTGTGTCCGCCTTCCATCCACCAGCCCTCTCACTCACACCTACATTCACCTCAGTGCTCTGGAGATGCCTGCTTGCTCTCCACACACCTGTAGGGCTGTGTAGACCACTCCAGGTACAAACCAATATTATGAATGTGGACAAAAAATGTTGCCTGCCATATCAGTAAACAAAGGATGTTGCAGCCATAAAGTCATGAGCCACTGCAAACCCCCCCACCCCAGTGCACCTTGAGGGAATTAAGGATTGATAAAACAGGATACTGGTCCTTGATAGCTAAGGTGCATATCAAAGGAATGATTTCAATGAATCCAGACTCTTGAATCTTTCCATACATAGAAAAGCGCTAAATTCATTGACTTGAGATGTCTGTCTTTTCTTTAATTAACAGTAATCGTTTGATGTTCTGACTACCTGGTCTTTGTTGCAAAAACTCCTATGTATCCCGGCTCCTCCCTTCCCTCTTCAGAACAGTCCCTCAGAGCTGTCTGAGAGGCTGTCTCCTGGCTTAAGTCCTCAGTATGGCCGCCAAATAAAACATAACTCTCAACTTTTAGGTTTTCCTTTTTTGTTTCAGTTGACGTGCAGATACAAAAGTAAGAGGGAGAAAAAAAAAAAAGAGGGAGAAAAAACAAAAGAACATGGGGTTAGGCAATCAAGCAGTAAAAAGAAAAGCAGGTTTTTGGAGAGTGGCTGAGTCAGGTTAAAGGGCAGAGACTAGAGCAATTATTCCTGAACCCTGTGGCTGAAGCCTCCAGGGTCTCCTCCAGGACCTGACCTTTTGTGCCTCCTGAGGCCAGACTGTTGGATTTTCCCTTCCATCCGTTCTCACACTACTTAACTCTCAACTGTTATTACTGGGGACAATTTGAATCTCTATTGTTTGCAACCATAAAACCAAAAAGAAAAAAGAGACACAAAACAGTTAGGATATCTACCTTGAAAGAAAAACAGCTTCTGAAAAACAGCAAGCCATTTCTTCCACTAACCACCCAAAATTGTCCTCATAGAATAGTCTGCAAGTTCACCAAGACAAAGGTGTGCATGTGTTGTATAGCTTACGCTACATATTAGAGAAATTTCAAATAGTTGTCCTATCCATAAAACACCTTTTACCCAATTCAGACAAAATTCCCCTAATAATGTATCTTTTGGGGTATTTTTAAAGCCAGTTTGCCATTATTCAGCCTCACTAAAGCCATCAAAGTGTTTGATAATGAAAAGAAAAAAAAAAACATGCAATTGGGCAACTAACTATATCATATTCGTTATTTTCAGTCCATCTCAATCCTGTTTTTCACAAACACCCATAAATCTTAATTCCTAAGGTTATTCTACAATCAGGAAACAAGATAAAAATTTTTTTTTTTTTTTTTTTTTTTTTTTTTTTTTTCGGTATGTGGGCCTCTCACTGTTGTGGCCTCTCCCGTTGCGGAGCACAGGCTCCGGACACGCAGGCTCAATGGCCATGGCTCATGGGCCAAGCCGCTCCGCGGCATGTGGGATCCTCCCAGACCGGGGCACGAACCCGTGTCCCCTGCATCGGCAGGCGGACTCTCAACCACTGCGCCACCAGGGAAGCCCAAGATAAAAATTTTAAGTCTTGCAAAACTTAGGCAAAATTGCAAAACATGTTTCAAAATATTGAAAAAACTATCAGAAAAATATATACTTAAACTTATTAATTCCTGTTAACAAATAAAAATGAGTACAATAAAGATCTCAATAAAATATGGCATATGCCATAGTAATTTGGATTTTATTTTAATAAAAATTGTTAACATGTTACAACACTGCTTAGGATAAGTTCAAAGTGTTTTCATTAGTTTTTTCTATGCATTTTTGAAAATGGCATGTTACATATAACAGTAATATATATATATATGCGCTACCAGATTTTCTTCTAGTGTATTTCCAATTAAAAAATTATATGTATGTGTATATATATATAAAACCTATTCTTTGGATACCTTAGACTAATTATGTAACTATATTAATATTTCAGTGACATTTCTACACTCCCTTTATATATTTTAAAATATCCTACTCTTCCTTACTTTTAAGCTTTTACTTGTATACCAAGTTGAGAATTAACATTCACTGGATATTAACTATAAGGCTCTGTACAAATGTCATCATTATTGTTACTAAAATGTGGTTCCTGTCCCACAATTTTATTTACAATAATACAAATTAACACATTCCTTTATTATACATATCTTAATGATTTTCAAGTTGAGAGGTATTTCCAAAAGCCTCTGGACAAGAGATAAATGCATAATAGGTGAGAAAATAATTAGAATTCTTGTATCGTCCTTGTTACTTGAATGTCTGGTTTAAGCATTTCTACACCTGACACACTAATTTAGCTACAATGCAGCAAAACCAGCATGTGGTAATAGAATATTGATTGTACAGTGTTCAAAGACAAAGAACTTATGTTGTTGTACTTTTTATACATGCATGATATTGCAGCCCAATATCCATGGGTTGGATAATTTTCACAAATGAACCCACAACCACTGTGCTCAATGGCGATTTAATTATGAAATAGTCAATCTTTTGATTAAACACTTTATCTCACATAAACCTAAAATATAAGTAAACATGCTGGGCTTGGAAGAGTTTAATACAAAAGCACAGTGAAAATATACTTACCAGGTTCAAGTATATTATTTTCCTAATTTTTATTACTAAGATTTTTATTCTCATTGTGAACATTAGAAAGAATTTTCTCATAGAGATTCTAATCTCACAGGGATCAAGTATTAACTCCATGTAGTCCTTTTCCCAGCACACAAAAAAATTAGGAGTAATTTTATCAAGGTGCCAAAATATAATTTTAAACAGAATCCCTCCGATGGAACCATTCTTATGGATATAATGCTGATGCTCTTTTTAGAAATAAGTTAATCATGAAGAAAATAATGAAGAGATGTTATTCTATTTCCTTGGAAATGCAAACATAAAACCGAACAAGAATTGTAAATAGAAACCAGAAGGTAATCTTGGCATCAAGATCAACAAGTCTTTATTAAAATGTTGCTTTGAGAGAATTAAGCAGTGAGGAATGAGGAACAGGAAATAGTACCTTTACAAATTTAAGAGTTGAAAAGGTCATTAAAATTTATTAAAACTGCCATTCTACATAAATCCCCTTTCTAGCATCCCCAACAGATGTTTATTCACCATCTACTTGAGTATCTCCAGGACAGCTGTTTTGTTAAGATGTTATATCTTACATTGAGACAAAATCTACTTGTTTGTCTTAAGCTGGTCTTCTATACCACAGGTGAGAGTCTAAAAGTGTACAATTTTTCTGATGTTTATTCTGGCAAAACAAATCACAAAACTCTAAAATGTGTCTATACCTTGACCCTGTAGTTCTAGTTCTAGGGCTTTAGCCTAAGGCAATAATCAGTTATATATAAGGAACATATATATTCCATATATAAATTTCATATAGACATACATGAAATTTCTAATAAGGAAGTTACATATATAGAAATTAAGTTGTTACTTAGAAAAGTAAAATTTGGAAACAAACTACTGTTCAAGAATGGAGAATTATTAAGCTATGATTAATCCATATAAGAGAATGCCATGCAGTCACCACAAATCATATTGTAGATAAATACAGTCACAATATGTTTTAACAAAATAATGTATATAAAGTGCTTAGTAAAACTTTCTGACACAGAAGAAACAAAAAAAATTAATTTGTATATTATTATAGTTTTTAAATTTGGCAATAAATAAGCATATTCAGTATACCATTTACTTAAAAATACATATATGTATATATTTATATGTATGAACAATTATAAAAATATACCAAAATATTAATAAAAGTTGTTTTTAAGTGGTGAGATTAGAAGAGATTATAATTTTTCTTTCCCTTCTTGTTTTTCTATATTTTCAAGCTTTTTGCATTAAGTATGCCTTCCTCTTACAATTTAAAAACTAAATGTTATTTTAAATAGATTTATTTCACTAACACTTGATAAATACCTACTCTATGCCAAATACCAATGAACAAGGCTTACTTTTCATTACAAAACAACACTATATACAGATTATGAGTGTATATATAAATATATTTATATATTTTATAAGTTCCAAAAAAAATAAACAAGAATACAATTTCATGAAAGTAGAAGCTTCTGGAAAGGAAGAGAAGGCAGTAAGGCTGCGGAAGACTAGAAAGAAATGTAAATTGTGTCCATAAAATTTTATTTCTTTTAAAAAGAAAGGAAAATATCTAAAACAAATGATAGGGTGATATCATTTTTCAGTTATGGGTAGTAAGTATGATCATTCTGGGTTCCTTTATTTTTTAAAGATTAATAGTATAATAAAATGTAAAATTTTCAACAATAAATAAAACAAATACTATACTACAATAAGTATTATAAAAAGAAATGAACATAAAAATTATGTGTTCTATGACTGAACAATTCCACTCCAACTTAAATGAGTCCATATGTTCGCCAAAAGACACATTTAAGAAAGTTTATTGAAACTTTACTCATAATAGTTCAAAACTGGAACCAATGCATGTGTTCATTAACTGTAGAATGGATAAATAAATTTTTAACTTAAGTAAGATATTATTTAAATACCGTAACATTCACCCAACTTAAAATGTGCAATTCAGTGATTCTGAGTAAATTTACAGAGTTGCACAACTATCACCATAGTCTAGTTTTAGAACATTTTCACTACCCCAATAAGATTCCTCATGTTCCTTTACAGCTAATCCCTGTTCTCAACCTCAGGAGGAAGCAACCGCTGACCTAATACTTTCTTTCTTTATAGATTTGCTTAATTGTGGTAATTTTTTACCACAAAAAACTAAAGCAAATTGTGGCATATTCTTATAAAGAAAAAATATAGCTACACTCAACAACAATAATGAACTCACAGAAAAACATTAAATATAAGTCGCCACACAAACAAAACAAATAGTTTATGCTATACAGTTTCCATTTACAGAAATTCAAGAACAGCAAACACAGTTCTGTGATGACAAAGGTCAGAATAATGGTTATCATTAAGACGGGTATTGACTTGGGATGGAAAGCAGGGAGGCTTCTGAAGTGCTGGAAATATTCTGCTCGCTGATCTGGGAGATGGGTACATGAGTATATACAGATGTGAAAATTAAGAATCATTTCATTTAAAATTTAAAATCGTTTCATTTTTATTTTATGCCCTAATAAAAAATTTTAAGGAAACAAAATAATGCCACGCCCATACCAATTCTTCTTTCTTAAACTCTCGCTTATCTCATCATTTTTCCCCTCCTTTCACTTATGTTTCTAACATGTCATTGCCAAGTTCCAAGGTGGATTTTCTGAGAAATGTTACTAAAACCATTCAGTTATTTATTTAAAAGACCTGAGAAAAGACAAAGCAAATGTCATAAACTCATCTTCTCTCTTCTCCACTAGTCTACATTTCTGAAGTGATGTGTTATGATAATGGATATCTGATGAGAAGAGGAAATGAGTTTACAAGATAATAAAGCAACAGTGAAAACAGAATAACACACTCATTTCAGCTGAAACTAATACAACCAGCACCACAGCCAAATTGTTATGGCTTTCTTAAAAAAAAAAAAAAAAAGGAAGCAAAGGAGGAAGGAATAAAGGACTTGCCATCCAAAGCTTTTCAATTACTTCAATTTTTACATGCCTTCTTTTTAAAATACTCTTTTTTATATATAAATTTATTTACTTATTTATTTATTTTTGGCTGCATTGGGTCTGCGCGCGGGCTTTCTCTAGCTGTGGCAAGTGGGGGCTACTCTTTGTTGCAGTGTGAGGGCTTCTCACTGCGGTGGCTTCTCTATTGTGGAGCTTGGGCTCTAGAGCGCAGGCTCAGTAGTTGTGGCGCATGGGCTTAGTTGCTTTGTGGCATGTGGGATCTTCCCGGACCAGGGCTCAAACCTGTGTCCCCTGCACTGGCAGGCGGATTCTTAACCACTGTGCCACCAGGGAAGCCCTACATGCCTTTTTTTAGTGTGTGAAATGTACCATGTAAAAAGATAACAAAATTGAAGGATTTTTCCTTTTGAAAGCCACATTTAACATCTTAAAGTGGTAACACACATTCTACTTAGATTTTAAAAGACTAGTGTTTGAATATTACTAAGTATCTGGTATTCAAAAATCAGCAATGTAATGAGGAGTAACACCCCTGTGGTTTCTGTGCCCTGGATACTGTGCTTCAATAGTAAGTCAATCATGGTAAATCAGCACCACAAACCCACCTCTAACTACACTGCTTAACCACAGGGCTATGATACCATCTACTGCATGACCACATACTCTAGGGAATTCCAGCCATTTGAAACCATTTAATCAATCCCCATCACAACACCTGTGCTTGAGAGTATGCATCTGAAAGAGCTGTTCATTGGAGGAGACTATGGAGACCCACTGTTTAGCGACCCACCAAACTCTTCTTAGCATCACTTCGACATCATTCTTTAATAATGCAGCCATTTCCAGAAGAGATTTATGCAATCAATCAGTAGCAAACCTGAAAATAATTCTCAGGCCCTTTTATTAGAAAACCAGAGTACTGTGTCATAGTTTCAAAGCCATGTTTTTTCTCATTCTATACCTATTTTCAGATATCAAAGTATAAAAAAAATCTAGCCATCAGTGTCTACTCAACAATAATAATCTTGAGCATTTGAAAGGCTGTGACTTTATTGAGGTATTAATCAACAATCTTTCAGCTACACGTGACAAAACAAAAAAAGCAGTAAGAATTCAACCTCATTTTTTAAAAAGAGGAGGAGCCAATTTATTAGATAAATAGCTAAGAGTTGAGGGTTTGGTACTGATTACAGACTTAGCGAGATCCAGGTCCCCACTCCACCACCTCATCTCTTTCTCTGCTTCTTTGCATGTTGACCTTAATTTCTTTTACAGAAGAAGCAAAGAACATGACTTTAATAAACTCTGATATTTTCAATGCAGTTTATCATCCAAAAGAAAATGTAACCCTCCCCTCCCCACCCTCCCCAAAGGCTGACATATCAGATCTTAAGAAAAACTTATCCTACTTTTGGATCACGATTATCACTGAACAAATCACGAAAACCAAGAGGAAGGAACATGTAGTCTAATTGGCTGTTCTGGTCATAAACCCATTCCTAATGCATAGAAGAGAGAGCGCCCATAGGACTATACGGAGTTGAGGAGAGGATATTTCCCAAAGGAAAACTGGAGTGCTGGTACTGAAGGAAAAAGAAATGGAGAGCAAGCCAAAACAACAGATGCCTACTGTTGTCATCACACTTAACTAGCTAATTCTTTCCATGTATTCAGCAGAGGTTTTCTGGAAAACAGAATGTGTATTTCTGGTTTTTTTCAGTATAGCATTGCAAACCATTACCATAGTGAGCCTTCAAAAAACTTTAAAGTCATCTGAGAGATTTAAATGTAGGGGGAAAAAATTACTATCATTGCTTCATAAACTTGATAATAAAAATTATAAAAATCCCCATAGGAAAAATTTATTCCTGTATCCATCCTGAATACATTTTAGCAATTGAATTGACCTACCCACTTAAACATGGATATTTTGATTTGGCTGCACCAAAATGATAACCAAGATATGTAAAAATATTGTTATTTGTTTTTGTTTTAATGATGTGTTAAGTCAAACTGATGCCTCTAAGCCTTATCCCATCTGCTAACTTTGCTACATCTGATGAAGCTAGGAGTCGGGTGAAGCTGAAGGATGAGCTGACAGTATCTGTTCTACAACACTGATGGTCAAAAAAACCAGAAACAAAAAATCTACAAGGAAATCTAGGTAAACGTTTCTATAACTATAAACTTGGGATGTCAAAATATTTCTAAAGCAAAATATCAAGGCCAAAAATCATAAAATAAAAATGGATATATTCAACCACAACAGTGAACATAATCATTAACAAAATTACAAGGAAATGGAAAATTAGTAAAACTATTTGGAACATATATGATGGACAGAGGATTGATATTTTTAATATAATAAAATTTTTATTATGTTAAAGTACTAAAGTATTTTAAAAATCAATAAAAGGCAAATGCTGCAATAGAAAAATGGTCAAGAAATATGTACAAGTAATTCCAAAAGAAGTAAATGAAAAAATATAGTCCATTGACATGTGAAGCAATGTTCAGATTCATTATTGATTCATTGTTACTCAAAGAAATAAAAATTAAACAAATATGATTTTACTTATAATGGCAAATATTAAAGCACTTAATAACACACACTGCTGTTAGAAGTTGAGATTGGTATAGCCTTTCAGGAAAGCCATTTAGCATTATATATCATTTTAAATTTTAACTGTATATTCCCCTTGATCCAGCATTCCAGCTTCTGAAACTTATGCCAAGGGGGAAAACTACAGAACCACGTGAAAATATCATTAGTGTGTTTATGTGTGCATTTGAGTGTATATGTTTGAATGTATGTGTGTAAAAGGATTTGGGGGTTGTAATATACATAATAACAAACAACCATAACTCCCTAAATGCCCAATAACAAGGAATTAATTAAATAAGCTGAAATTAGTCTCTAAGATGGATCCCCTAAAAATTTTAATTGATGTTGTTGATCTCTATGTGGAGAGTTAAAATGATACTTCTCTGTTTTAGATAACGTTAGGCTTTTCTTTGCCAACCTCAACTATTTTTTAAATATGCATATAAGATCAAGATTCAGACCACAGGGGCTTCCCTGGCGGCACAGTGGTTAAGAATCCGCCTGCCAATGCAGGGGACACAGGTTTGAGCCCTCGTCCGGGAAGACCCCACATGCTGGAGAGCAACTAAGCCCGTGCGCCACAACTACTGAGCCTGCACTCTAGAGCCCACGAGCCACAACTACTGAAGCTCATGCGTCTAGAGCCCATGCTCTGCAACAAGAGAAGCCACCGCAATGAGAAGCCTGCGCACCTCAAAGAAGAGTAGCCCCTGCTTGCTGCAACTAGAGAAAGCCCATGTACAGCAACGAAGACCCAATGCAGAATTACTTGTACATATTTCTTGACCATTTTTCTATTGCAACGAAGACCCAATGCAGCCAAAAATAAAAATTAATAAATAAATAAATTTATTTAAAAAAAAATTCAGACCACAAATTTCCATGCATGTTTCTCACCCCTCCTTTGGGGCGATTATTTTTTATTAAAATTCTTAGCCAGGAGAGCACATTTCTCGCCACCAGCAGAGTTTCCCGCATGACCAAACTCCATGGACATCCACGTCACTGCTATTCTCTAAACAAAATGTTACAAAATGGCAAGCATGCACAATTTTCCTGGCCAGAGGACAAGAGACGTAGGATTTTGCAGAATATTTTATGCAACTGAATCCATCCTAGCTGTGAAGCATATGAATTATCTCATGAGATAAAATAGTAACACCCAAGCTCTAGAAACAATAAATGAGTTTATCAATCAAATATTTCCAGAGGGCTTCCCTGGTGGTGCAGTGGTTGAGAGTCCGCCTGCCGATGCAGGGGACGTGGGTTCGTGCCCCGGTCTGGGAAGATCCCACATGCCACGGAGCAGCTGGGCCCGTGAGCCACGGCCGCTGGGCCTGCGCTCTGCAACGGGAGAGGCCACAACAGTGAGAGGCCCACGTACCGCAAAAAAAAAAAAAAAAAAAAAATCTTTCCAGAAAAAGAGAAAATCTTCATGTGACTTATGACCAGGAAGCTCCCAACAGGCAATACAAAGGGTCTCTTGGCACATAGGGCATAGGGGCTGGGGAGGATCTAGATTACCAAGCAATATAAATGATGTGTTCTCATTTTTGTTTTTTTAAGTGTACATATGTGAAATGTGTTAACAATGATCACAGCTGAGTGGTGAGATTACACTTGATTTTTATTTTCTCTTTATATAACTCATAACTTTGTTTGAATCTTTTATGGTTACAAATAACACCATTCTTTTTTAAGCTTTTTTTTTTTTTTCATTGGAGGTGGGGGAATCACTATACTGGTTAATTTGTAGATCTTGTTAAAATGTACCCTTGTCAAAAAAACTATAGCTAAAAGCCTTTATCATTATTTCATATATTCCTTAAGACAATTCTGATCACCTTTTTGCATCCGTTGCTTCATTCTGCTAGCCCAGAATTTCCTAAATTTCCATGACATTTGTAGTTATTACATGAATATATATCACATGAATATATATACATATATATAGATACATATTTTATATACATATATACCTATATGTGTATATATATATATATTTGGGAAACACTAGGATAAGCAAAATTAGGCAGGTTTCATTGTTTCAGAACTTTTCAGAATATTAAATATTAAACTTTTCAGAATTTTAAATACACTAACATGATATGTAGTATTTCCCAAATTTATTTTGCTCCAGGTTGTTTTTTTTTTTAAGGAAATGTCTCACTGTATTAATGCTCCAAGGAACAGAGTTAAGCAAGTATTGTGGCCTATTCGGATCTTCCTAAACTCCTCACAATTCTATTTACAAGTGGGTCCCACCTGTGGTACAGTTCCCCTCCTAGAGATACAGTTCACCTCAATCTCTCAGCCAGTGCTCATTAAACCAAGATCATCAAAGACCTTTGTTATAAAGCAAGAAATGGAACCCCTTTTTCCAGTCCTCATTTTACTCCACCTGTCTTCAACTTCTGACAAAGTGGACTTCTACATCTTTGAAGGAGTCTTCTTCCTGAGTTTTTTCTATTGTCTTAGGCATTCTCGTTTAGTTTCCTTTGCAGCTATTGTTGCATTGTTAGCTTCCTTTGCCCATTTTGCTTTTTAAATGTTGATTTTTCCCTGGAGATTCTGTCTGGCAAATAAGCTTTTGAGTCCAAACACTCCCTGGGTGATCTCATTTTCACCTATTATTTTAACAAGCAGCTCTAATAAGTTCATGATCCACAGGTCATAATGTTCAGTGAAACTCTCTTTTTAGTTTACGAAACTGCCCTCCTTAACACCTCTCCTTGGAAGTCCTACAGGCACATCAAAGTGAATACATACAAAACTGAAAAGGACTTTTTTTTCCCCTCACCATGTGAAATTGTTTCCTACATCAGCAAATGATGTCACTCACCCATCCAGCTTCCAGCAGCTTCACTTACCTCTCTCCCTCACATACCAAGCCCTGTTAATAATCAATTACTGTTGATTTACCTCCTTAATATCTCCCCAAAGATCTACTTCTCCCCATCTCTATGGTCATTATCTTAGTTCTCAACACCTTCATTTGCCACTTAAATTACTGGTCTCCCAATTTGTACCTAGTTCAGTGTTAACACTCAATAAAAATATGTTGAATAAATGAATAATTTTCCTTAAGTCTTGCCCTTCCGATCCACTCTCTCAATTGCAACATGGTGATCATACTAAAACTCAAATTGGAGTATTTCGTCTCACCTTGAAGGGTAAATGCTGCCCCAAAGAAAAAGAAAAATTCATTAGGCACATCAATTAATGAGTTGACTCTTACACATCTCTCTAGCCTCACCCTGTCACCACTTCCCAACTCAAAGCATATCCTCCAGCAAGTCATACTGAACATATGCAGCTCCTTAAGTGATACCAGAATAATGTTTCTCCTCTTTCTTTCTTCCTTCCCCAACGTCACGTGGACCTAATTCTTACTCAGCATTCAGGGTTCAAAATGGATGTCACCACCTTAGGAAACCTTCCAATTTGCCAATATTGGGGTAGGTGCCCTTTTATAAGACTGCATAGTACTATATTCTTTCCCCTATTATTACACACATCACACTGATGAGTTGTTTCCTGGTGACTTGACTCTAGTATCCTTAAGGCAGGATCTATGAATTATGCATCATGTCATGCTCAAGAATAGCTTGGGATCTGACACACAGAAGGCCACTCAAAGGTCCTCATCTGTACAATGGGGGACACTGTCCTCCCAACTTTACAGAGTTATCAGAAGTCCAAATATAGAGTTGCCAAATAAAATACAGGACAGCTGGTTAAATTTGAATTTCAGGCACTCAAGGAATAATTTTTAGTATAAGTATGTCTCATGCACTATTTGAAACATACTTACACTAAAAACGTGTTTGTTGTGTATCTGGAATTCAAATTTAACTGGATATTCTTTTGTTGTTGTTGTTGTTAAATCTGGCAACCTTAACCAAATAAGATTATATATAGATGAAAGCTTTATAGTCTATAAAAGTTTCTATAAAAATGTAAGCAAATATAAGCTCTGTTCCTCTCAAAATCCATTATGGCTTTGAAATGAATAATGAGAGACATTTCCACGTCAAGCTTCTGTGATTTTCATCCATAATTGACAAATCTTGCTATGTGAATTTTTTTGTTCTTCCCAAATTAAACAATATTCTTCTTGAAAACAAAATTACATTTCTTGGACAAATACGTTTAATTCCAGGCAACCAGATACCAGGCTGCATCCTGACCACCTAAAATGATCATTACATAGAGGAAGAGTGGGGACAAGAGAAGAGAGGGAGGGAGAAAAGAAGAGAAGGAGAGAAAAGTAGAACTGTGTTTGTATCAGGTAATTTCAAGAGAGGAACCCTGGGGCTAACTCTTCTTTTAACACTATTTCTACATTTACTACCGTAAACTTAGAACCCACTGATCTACTCTTTTCCATATTGATTAACTTCAATAAATTACTGAAACATAAGTTTTCTAATTACCCACTTGATTTAAAATGTAAGAAGCTTAAATATAAACCAGAAAAAGCTCTGGCCTGGAGAGAACTAAGATGCCTACTTCTTCAACTAACTCTTATGTCTCACCAGTCCAGGCATTTGTTTTCTCATCTTTAAAAAAGACAGTAGATTCAGGTGATTTCTAAATTTCCTCATAGCTCCAACACTGAAATTTTATGAACCATTCACCAATATTGTCATGCTATAGGCATTAGTAGAAATGAAATGTAAAAAATGTCTTATTTGTGTCTTAATTTATCAAATGAAACCTTATCCAATGAAATTCATAACTCCCTTCTTCGGTCTGTTATAATTATACAAATCTAGTCCACCCATAGGCAGCAAGTAATGCTAGCAAAGTTTTAGTGGTGGCAGAATCATAATGCTTGAGATTTCAACAAAATTACAGGAGATCCACATTGGCAATGTTCACCTAGAAGAACATCTCTCCTCCCCCTTCTCCTCTTCCATCCTCCAGAAGGGGAGAGAAGAGAGAAGAGACTAATTTGGAACTGAGGTTGACTGTCACAAGTGCTGGAACATCAGGAACAAGAACAATTACAAGAATCACTGGACTGGAAGAGATTTAGGAAATCATCTCAGACAGGCACAAGTCACCCCTGGGAAACTGATTCCCTTGCAAGTAGCAAAGTTAAAGGACAGATGTGCCTGTTTGCATACACCAATACCACAGAGGAGGCTCCCCGAAACGTAACTGGCCTTAAGTGCGTGAGTGAAGTAAACATAGTTTGCTCTGCTCATCCTTCTCATGTCCTTTCTCTGGCCCTCACTCACTGAGTCCCCACAACCTCTCAGAATATTTGAGCTGAGGATAGGGACAATCTGGGGAAAGCTTCTAGGGCCCCTGAGCTGAGACCTGGGAAGGAGATGGAGTTAGCTAGTAAAGAAGGAGGCCATTTGAGGGAGATGTTTATTATTTGAGAGATTGTTCACCTCCTTTGCTTTGGATGAGCACTGCACTCTCCCTCTTATAGAGCATGGCCCTTCTCCCTAACTCTCCTGCGGGTGCTCTAACAGGGAAATGCCATCTTCTTAAATGGTCCTGCTCTTGGGGCCGTTGTGATTCGTCCAGGTGGGAAGTGATGTAAGATGGGCCAATCATCATCTTCCTTCATGATTTTCTAAATTAGAAGGAAAAGAATAGAGTCTTCAGCTCTCTGATGGTGAAGCGAGGAAAATGTCAGGCAACAAGCTGTTAAGGCCACATGTAAGATGCGGAGCTGCAGAAAAAGGAACGGAGCCAACAAGCAGACAGAAGCAGAGATCCCAGGCGGCTGGAGAGAGTCCTCACTCTATTCAAGGCCGGGTTCCACTTGTATTGCTGTCCTTCCCTGCTTTGCTCAATTTATGTGAGCCAATAATTCCCCTCCCTTTCTTGAGTCTCTGCCAAGAACCTTGAATTGTAACATTAAAGACTGAGGGTATTTGCAAAGGCTAGGAGCAGTGGCATAACTGCTAAAATGTCTAATCAGGGCCCCCAATCTCTGCATCTCTCCAAAATACTGGTAAAATATGCCACATTATCATAATCCAAGCAGAGCGTGCTCTTCTCTAAGGATTTGTGGCATCATTAATTTGGGAGATGGCTTTATAGGAGCAGAATAGAAAAGTCTGAATTACGGCAGAAAAACATTGATAAGTATAGTAATGTATTTGGTATTGATTATACTCTCATGGATATTTGATCTGGAATTTGGAATTTGGCTATTCAACAGTTCAGGAGGGTATGGCTTAAATTGTACTGTACCGTAGACAGAATTATGGACTACCCACGGGCCACTTGACAGAGCTGATTTCACGGACTGTGTTCTGAGAAGAAATATGCCTGCTCACACAGGCCCAGGAAACACTGCCTGATGAAGCCATCCTCTTGGAGATTCACAATGCATATTAACACATAAGAATAGTATCAGTAAATAAATCTGCTTAATTTTGTATAACGGTTAAACAAACTTATTTGTTACAAGGAAAGATTTGTTTTATTTTTCTCACACTTAACAAACCCCAAAGCAGTTTACCCTTAATAGCAGTTTGCATGTAATACTAGTAAGAGAAGCATACAATATAGATATGTACTAATATTTTAAGGCGTTTCGTCTCCTCTCTTGTCTTAGAGACTCAATGGAAAATTAAATTATGAAAGCAATTATACACCAATAAAGATGTTTAAAAAAAATTAAATTATGTGTTCCAGTACCATAAAATCACAGGCAGATTTTAAAGAGGTTCAGGTAAATCTCCTTTCTATTCAAGTACATTTTTTTCATTGACATGCTAATGGTATTATAGCTTACTGGTAGTGATCAATTGGGAATTTTATCTCCAATTCTTACCAGACCCTTTAAAGCCCAGATGGGCAGATGGAATGCCTGAGCTACAGTGGTGTTAGCTTTGGTCCTGGAAGAGAAGTAGGGAACAATATGAATTATTCAGGGAAATCGCAGATAACTGTATTTGACAAGAGAGTAGGTGCAAAGCCAGGTAAGGCAGGTTAGGGAAGACGCGGGTCCCAGATGTGGTAGTTAAGATGAAGACAAGGGCATGGATACAAAAGATTAAGTAAGTGCTGACTGGCCAGTGTAGGAGGGGGTGAAGGAGTCATTGGTTTGATGGAGTTTCTGGCTGGGCCACTGGCTGTGTGGTGGACTGAAAACCAAACAAGCAATTTCTCATTCCTGTCAGAACCAGAAATGCAGGCCCGGTAAAGAGTCAGAGAAAGGAGAAATTCTCTCCTTCTTGCTAGGCCAGCTCCTTTTTCTGATGTCCTCTCACTGTCATATGATTCTAGAACACCAAGGGCACTTAAATCAGCACAAGGTGAGAGAAACAAGAGCACACAAGAAACCTGCTCATTCACAGATAAGCACACCTACCCAAGTGCTGAGAATCATTTAGAACCATCTGAAACCAAATGAACTGTCAATACACACTGGATGATAGCTAGTAGAGATAAAAATTGTAAAGTTAGTCCTGCCTCATCTGGGCAGAATAAATACAAAGTGAAATCCACTAGAAGACACTTAAGATGCCTCAAAATGACAAGCTTTGCTTTAATGATGTGAAGGATGAAGGATTAATTTTCTTCTGAAAAATAGTTTGTCACATAACAGCCAGTAGTACTAAAGCATTAGAAATAATTACAAATGGTACATAAATAGATTCAAACAACCACATTAAATAAGGATTTTAAAAATTCATGAGGTGCCATCCTTTACTAAACTGTATATAATTTTGCAATATTTTAATAACTTGACAGTACTATAATACAATCAGCGTTTCTAGAATAAATCATTTCTGTTTTTCACTACTGAAAACATAACCCAAAACTTCATAAGAGCTTCCCTGGTGGCACAGTGGTTGAGAGTACGCCTGCCGATGCAGGGGACACGGGTTCATGCCCCGGTCCGGGAGGATCCCACATGCTGCGGAGCGGCTGGGCCCGTGAGCCATGGCCGCTGAGCCTGCACGTCCGAAGCCTGTGCTCCGCAACGGGAGAGGCCACAACAGTGAGAGGCCCGCGTACCGCAAAAAAAAAAAACAACTTTTCATGAAACCCACTCGACTATATTCAAAAGGAAATGCTGTATTCAACCATATCCAGAATATAATAATTCTAGGATAAACTCTAAAAATGTTTTCTTTGTTCTTTTCTAAATAAATCTTATGAATATGTCTGGCAAATAATTCTCTCTTCTTAAAAAGAAATATATCGCAGTCCTTACTTATTTCATGCTATCCTCAAAACTGCTTATATACTATCATGTTTCATCTCCTCAGCATTATCTTGAATTCCTAGGGAATGAATGACTGAAGTAAAAATGTATTGTTTTATTAATGCTTTCCTATGAATTAGATATATGTGTATGTATCTCTTCTTGGAATTTCAGTTGCTTTTGATCTGCCATTATTCACAGATTATCAGAATAATAAATTATTTGTAAAATAATTTCTTACTTTGCTAGTAATGCAGATGTAGGAATAATCTATTCTTTACCAGCTCCCAATAAGATAAAACGTATAATGGCATTAAAAAGTAATTTGGATATTTTACTGACTTTATATTTTGGTAATGTTTCATGCCTCATTTGCCTGAAAACTCATTAGATTAGTGCAATACCATGTTTTAATGCAAGAGGTTCAGACTTATTTTTCCAAATAAGTTGAACCCTGCTTATTTTCTGTACTTTCATGCATGAGTTAATAAATTGCAAAGTTTCCCTCTTCTGCTTGTTCTGTTTTACTTTATATACCATTTGTTGGAGGTTCTCTATTTTAAGAGAGAGGGAGGAGATGAAAAGTAAATTATTCCCTTGGGCTTGTGAAATAAAGTTTGCCTATCTACAATCTGCAATCTCAATCATTTCTTGTATTTTACTGAGCCTTTAATTTGCAACAAGTATATGCACTAAAACTAGCAGATCCACGAGGAAGAAATCAGAAAACAATGATTGGAAGGGTGCCTGGTGAGGACAGCAATGGAGATCACATCCTGTCAGCAAGTGTAATCACTAAGCAGTGACGCTTTGAAGACTAGTAAGGCAGGGGACTTCCTCCTGCCCCAGCACGGGCCCAGGAGACCTGTGTCTTCCTTTCTCAACCCTACGGAAGGCATATTTTTTAAAAATTGAGATGTATCTTGAACTTCCTCCTGGTCATTTAGCTTCATCTTCCTTATAATTACACTTGAATGTAACTAAAATATACTTTCTTATGGAGAAATTACTGAACAAGCATAAAACAAAGTTTCATCTAAATGGGTCCTGTCATCTGGCCAATGGTCTCACTCTGCTACATTTAGGAGGCATCTGAGGTTATCTTAATTATGAAAGCTCTACCACGCTCTAATCATGACATATAAAAGTCAACTGCATACCTTCTTAAGTATCTGAACTACTTTCTCTTCTCCTTGTCAACTTTCCAAACTCTACACCATCTCTCTGGCCCTCATCTGCCCCAGCTCTGGCTGGAGGTCCTGCCATCACACTCCCAGACCAGGGCTCTCAGCTTATCCTGACCATAGTAGGAAGTACTGCCTGACCCCTATTTAATCAGTAATCATATCCACCTCTCTTAGTCCTCTTCATATTACCTGCCTTTTTATGTAGTGTGGTTTTAGCTCCCCAATAAGATGGCATGTGCCTGTGAGATCTCTGTCGTATTTGTATACTGATGAGTGCCCTAAAAAGAGTGCATGCTCAATAAAGTGTTGTGAATTTGTTAATTCTCCTCATTTTACAGAAACCATTTAGATAAAAATAGAACATGAAGCTTTGTACTTTTCCTCCCAACTCTATCTTCAACTCACATATATCATCCACACCCATATTGTTTTTCCAAATGAGATTTTTTTCCCATGGACATTTCAAGAACCTACCCAATTTCACCACAGCACTAAAAACTGATGTTTGACTGCTGTAAGTTTACTAGTCCCCAAGAAAAACTTAGAAAAGCCCTCTCCATTCACGTCACAAGTATTTTCTTTCTTTCCCCAGGGGGTTGTCTTCACTAAACTTGTGAAAATCTCCAGTCCTTCTTATAGGATTTTGGTCATTCTTGGTTATCCACTGTCCCTCTCTAGTTATCCTTCAAGTTGGAAAACTACTAAAGTATGGTAAAATAAAATATTACTCAAAGTGTATCATTAATTTAATGCTATGATGCCCAGCCTGCTGTGGTCAAGTACAGCCACAAGAGGGGACACAGGAGAGGCACAAGAAAACAAAGTTTATTACACTCACAGGTCCTAGAGAGGGGTGTCACTACATGTCACACAGGGTCACAGGGGTAGCACCAGGTTTTGGTCAGGTGGCAGAAGATAGGAACAAGTGGAGTGCTTAGGCCACGGCCTTTATGGGTGTTTCTGCAGGAGATGCAAGGCAGGCCAGGGTGAACAGCTTAGGTTTGGCTGGTTTGAATGATTTCAGTGGGCTCTAAGCCATAGGTGTGGTCTCTAGTTCCTAGTGTCTGGCCCTGGGATGATTAAGGCAAAAGAATAATGCTTCCTGGGTGTATGGGCCAGATAGAGGAGCTATGGCTCTAGATTGGTCCACTGCATATCAAAGGCATTCTCAGATGAGTTCTTTGCTATCTCAAAGAATTGGCTAGACCTAGGAGGGGCACTCTCTCCCCAGCCAGAAAGATTTTTTTAAGATGTCAAAAAATCATAATATACAGAATGTAAAAACTATATATAGGGGCTTCCCTGGTGGCGCAGTGGTTGAGAGTCTGCCTGCCGATGCAGGGGACACGGGTTCACGCCCCCGTCCGAGAAGAGCCCACGTGCCGCGGAGCAGCTGGGCCCGTGAGCCATGGCCGCTGAGCCTGCGCATCTGGAGCCTGTGCTCTGCAACAGGAGAGGCCACAACAGTATGAGGCCCGCGTACCGCAAAAAAATAAAACAACTATATACGTACATTCAGGAGCACTGAGATGGGCAGCAGTGCTGCCTAGCGCAGAAGTAACTGGACTCTGAATTCACATGGCCTAACTTAAATGGCAGTGTCCTGTCTGTGGGGTGCTGGGCAAGTTACTTAGTCTCTCTGTAAATCATCCTCATCCATAAAATGAAGCAAAACCTGTAGAGTTTTCTTGGGAATTAAATGAAATGATGTATACAAAACACTTAGCCCAACACCTGTACCAAGGAGACAATAAATTTTTTAAATAAACTAAGTGTTTGGAAGGGGAATGGGAATTGATCCAAAAGTTTAAAGGAGGAGTTGAGCCAGGAAGCAGAGGTAGAAAGCAGCCTCATACCAAAGAATGATATGGGATCAAGCATGGAGCCACGGGTCAAGTTTCCCCAAAGAATTACATTTTGTCTCAAATAAGTTTAGCCCCCAAAAAGTACCTTTTATTACTTAGCTCTTTACAGTTTTTTTTAAGTGTCTTTATATGCCTACCTACACACAGTACTATGGCAGACAGACTTTACTATTTCTCCTTTCTGCATAAGGAAATTAAATCTCAGCAAAGTTAGCCTGAATTGTCCCTGTCACTAATTTGCTAGTGACCCTCTGAAACCAGAGTTGTCTGAACACTTGTCCCAGGATTCTTTCTACCACATCAATCTGATTCAGATAAATCACTTTCTTTCCATTTGGATCATACATATTACAAAAAATAAAGAGCTAAAACTGTCCATCAAAGGTAAAATATGAGAACTTCCCTGGCAGTCCAGTGGTTAAGTTAAGCCTCTGTGCTTCCAATGCAGGGGGTGAGGGTTCGATCCCTGGTCAGGGAACCGGCATGCTGTGTGGCAGCGCCAAACACCAAAACAAAACAAAAAACAAACCACACCTTCTCTAGTTGATTTGTTAAAGCCTATGCAACAGACTTGAGAAAAAAATGAGAAAACTAAAAATATCTGCATGGAACAGTAAATTATAAACAAAAAATTTGTAATGCCTAACTGATATTTCAATATTTCCTCCATGGACATAAGATTTGGGTTAGAAAGGAGGCTTTGCCCTGTCAGGAACTGAAATAACCTGAAGATTGAGAGATTGGCCAGAGCTGGGCTGGCCAGTATGGTAACTACTGGCCTCAGGTGGCTATTGAGCCCTGGAAATGTGTCTAGCACCTCATGTTGAAATGACAATATTTTGGATCATATAAAATATATTATTAAAATGAATTTCCCATTTCTAATTTTCATGTGCCCGTTAGAAATTGTTTGTTTGTTTGCTTTTGCCACACTGTGCAGCTTGCAGGATCTTAGTTCCCTGACCCGGGCCCGTGGCAGTGAAAGTGCCAAGTCCTAACCACTGGACAGCTAGGGAATTCCCTAGAAATTTTTTAAATGTGCCAAGTGTTGTTCCTCTTGGGTTGGGCTCAAAGGGTCATCACAATCTGAAAGCCACGGTCCCTCTCCACATCTTTGTGCCCAGCGCTCTTCACCACCCTCGTGCTGGTACAAGGAGACTTAACTCTCTGAGACCCAGTAATGAGTATAGTGCCTTCATAAGAAGCAATTGCCTCTGTCCATATACCACTTCAGTAAAGCAGGTTGGTACCTACTACAGCTTGGTGGTTATTCTAGCCCCAGGGAGTAGCATTTGCTCAATATGTGAGAGACCAAAGCAAGTCTATTGCTAAAATACTTTCTTTCCATTTAACGCAAGGAATAATAAGAAGATGAATGTTAAATTTTTTTCAAACTACCATCAGGAAGGAAAATATCTGAAAAAATTGACTGTTTTATAGAAAGGTCAAATACTGTTACCAAAGTTAATTGTACTTAGTATCTGCATGTCACAGTCTTCTTTCTGACTCAAGAACCGATTGCTAGGAGCCCTTTGAAGTTCTGTGGGTAGATATAATAGAAATGGATTGTGACATTTTTACCTACTAACTTAGCATAGAAATGTTCACAATGTCAAATAGGAAATTAATAATTACATGACTTTTTATCACTGAATGTCTGTCAAAGAGAACAAAACCCTGTCAAGCAGAAACAAAGTACAAAGATGGAAGCATTTGTGACACCAGCTCTCATCCCTGTGTGAAACAGCAAATCAAAGGCAAGATCAATATGTTTGCCCAAAAGTTAATAGCCACATAGTACTAGTGTAATAGGCCAAATTAAATTAATTTAGTATTCAGCCTGCCTTTATGTATCAAGAAATAAATTCTGTCACATTAAAATAGAGAGAGATTTAAATAAAAAAATCTCAGGTCGGAAATCAAACCTCTGTAACATAGGTATATTCTTACCTGTATAATATCCAAACTCACACTAATAAAAATAAGTCAAGTCAAATTTCCTACTAGTTACACTAATAAAGGAACTCAAAACATTGATCACTTCAGATTATCCACACCACAGTCTTGTGGCCACTTGTGGTTTGGCTGAAAGGTGAATCAAGCCAGTCACCAACTTAAGGTGTTTAACTGTAAAAAATTATATCCTCCAGGGTTTTGTGAAAATACAAACCAATTTATTCATAAAGTAAGTATCCCCTCTGTGATCTGATTTGCAAGCTACCAGAAAGGTCCCTTCAGTGAAAAATATTTTACCAATGGATTCTGAAAGTTCCTCATTAATAAAAGTCATCCATAAAAGCCTTGACCCTATTAGCAGTATTTTGGGTATCAAACTACATCACTTTATCAGAGTGGGTTTATCAGGCAGCCTCATTCCTACTCTGGAGTAGAGAAGGGAGGGAGGTAAAGGTTAAAATCTAAAGGGAATGGGGTACCATTTCGGAGGGACTAGAAATAGGAGGCAGAGAATGCTAAAAACTAACAGCATACTTCAACATTTTCCTCAGAAAAAGAAGTAATAGTCTTGAAAAGATGGCTAGGGTCTCAGGCTCACCATGTATGAATCACGTTAAAGACAAATGTATACTTTACATTCATCGTGGGCTTAAACTCCAATAGATCATCCCCTTAAGTCTCAGATGCTAAATAATTTTTTTAAAGAATACTGAAGAGCTTAGTTTTGTAAAGGAAATTCACCTGGGTAACAACTTCAAGATGCCAAGAGTATCAGAGCCCTGCTTTTATCACCAGCTGAAAAGCCAATAAGTCTTAATTGTCTCTGAACAATCTCCAGCTGTGTAACCTTCTTTGCAGGATCCTTTTAAAAGAGAGGCCTATAAAATAGTTTTCTAAGTGCTGTATTTATGCTGGGATTTAAATTTCAATTACAAATCTCCCATTTGATGCGAATGCATTTGAACACATTATTACTATAAAAGTAAAACCTGCTTAATCCTCTCATAAACTTAGTAATTTTATAAAACTCACATTGTTTCATACACATAAAATGTGAATGACAATCAGCATTCTAAACAGTAGCCTGTCAGAAACACAAGACTTCATATTATTCTCAGTGTGTTCTTGCATTTACTCTGTATGACAAGCACAGTGAAATATGCCTCCCATATTTTAAAAGTGAAAATAGGGGTTTATTATTCTATGATTTCTGGATCTCATGAATTTAACATCCTACACAAAAAGCATTCAGAACTACTTTTTAGCACACTAATATTTCCCTGAGTCTAACCTATTGTACAATATAAATCTGAACGTTTTAAAAACTAAAAAGCACTTCCTTCACTACTTAAAACACTCAAATTGTCATGGAAATCTAATAGCTCCTCCATTCACCCTCTAATCACAAACCAAAGTGGGAATCTGGAGCACTTTTTTTGGAAATACTTTGTCACTACCCGTAGGTCCTACAGGTCAATAAACAGTCTCTAAGTAGTACAGAGGAAAGACCAAAATTCCAGGGAAAATGGGAAGAATTTGCATCACAAGGTGGTTGGCGATGCTACTTTTCTCCAGAGGGACTGAGATTGCCAGGGGAAAGGATTTAACAAGTCCCTTTGTCCTTGTTCATAACTCAAAGCAAGTCCTGTATTAGAGACACACTTTCTGTCTTCTGCCCTCTTCCCTCCCCAATTTCAGGAAGCTTTAGGAACCTCCCAAAACGTGAGACTTCCCAGTCATATCCACTTCTTCATCTTCCTGCTTCCACAGGCAACAGGCTTTAGATGACATTATAGATTTGAAAAAGTTGGGTGAGGAGCGAAGAAGATTAAGAATAAAGGCAAAAGAACTTTTGGTTTTTTTTTTAACCACACATTTTTCTAGAAATATTAAGGCTGGTGATAAAGAATTACAGTATTTATTCATGTTCATGTTTTAGAATGGCTTTCAGAATAATATGTGTATGGCATATAATAAAACAGGAGATTAACAAGCAATCTAAAAATAGTATCTGTTTTACTGCCTTGCTCACTATTTCTAAGAACACAGGCTCACATCCTTAGAATTTGTGGAGTTATCTTTGCCTAAAAATTGGAATGCACGAGGGAAAATTTGCCATTCACTAACTACAAAACAAAGAAAATTCTGCACATCGTGCTAAGACATTATGCAGTAGGTGGTGTCAATAGGGGAAGCTTTTATCATGAGAAATTAGAAACCCGATTACCTCCTAAGTTAATAACTGCAACCTGTAATATGAAGTTCTATCTTAGTAGAGCTTTGTATATTTTTAAAGAATAAGAAAAGATCATTTGTCTCCTGTTCTATGAACCGGGCCACACAATCGGTTGCCCATGCCTTTTCTTTTTTATTCTATTCCCTCAAAAAACAGAAGGCAATAATAGTCCTACAAGGTCGACTCTACATGAATGGACTAAACTCACAAGAATGAAATTCTTTTCATGAGGAAAAGAGCATCCTGGCACTCCAGGCAGAGATTAATATCTGAGAGTAAGCAGACCATAGACCATTTGACAACTTTTGTTTCAAATATTGTCTCTAAAGAATGATTTCAACAAGCCAGAACAAAAATCCATCTTTTTAATCTGTAGTCACACCATGTAAATCAGGTTTTTTACGGAAATGCACGAGTCTCTCAGGAATGATCGGGGATTGATGATACACACGTTTCTGACAGTGCTGCTGAGAGCCAGGCAGGAAGGAGACGTGCGCTCACACTAGCCCACCGGCTGGGGCCAAGTGAGAGAGGAAGCAATCATTGAAGCAACTTTTGGCAGGAGCAGGACACTGATGCTGCAGGCCCCAAGCCACACATTGGTCTCTTCATCTTCCAATATTCTTGCTCAGAGAAAACAGTAAAGGTCTCAATAGATATTTATTGACCAGCCCAACTTAGGCAGTTCTACAAACCCTCTAATACCCTTAGTGGAACATCATGTGTCCCATGGGACATGGCATGACAGGACATTACCATGATGCAACAGTACTTCGTTGTGTTCTGAAGGGCATAGGGCACCCTTGTGACCCTTCATGGGCACCCCCGGAGTCTCATCCCTAAAGGAGTCTCATCCTTGCACGCTGTTGAAACACTTCTCTGTAACAAGACTGAAGAGCCTTTACTTTGAAGCTCTGTAAGCCCAAGAACAGGATGGGCTGAAAGGAATTTCACCCTTGTAATGCAATAAACCTATACATTTACAATGGATAACTTAACCATAACTTCACACAGCACAATACAAGTAACACCCACAGTAGTTACACTTTGGGCCTACTGTTTAGCTGTCACTCATTTTTCAATAAGATGCTGGTAAAATCCTAGCCACAGAAGGCTAGGATAATGTTTTTGCCTTAGTTGTGAACAAGATCTTTTTTTCTCCCTTTCACTATTTTTTTAAATTTAAATTAACCTGACCATTAAATACCACCCCCAAAACTGTTCTAAGCACTAGAGAATACATAGTGATGTAAAAGTTACATATACATATACAGAGTGCTTTAGACTAGAGTAAAATGGAACAATTTGCCTGCCCACTCTGGCTAGCTCCTGTTAAAATGTGCTGAGAATATTAAAAAGAGAAGAAGAAAGGGAGGAAGGGAGGGAGAAAAGAAGGAACTGAACTGCAGGCCTGCATTTCACCCAGCCTGCCTCCCATGTCCCTGCTGCCCTAACTTTCCGGGGTCTTAAAACCCTTTCTTTCACCCTGTGTCCCTGCTACTGTTGCTCTGATGGCCCCCCTTGATAGGCACCTAGGTTTGGATTCACTCTCTGTGCTTTGACTTCAGCACTATTCATCCAGGACCTGACTTGTCACCGCTCACTGACCTCCTACTTGTGACATGAGGATAGAGGCTCCCAAGACCTTACCCCACTGCATCCCTGTGGGACCCACTAGAAGAGGAGAGTCTTCTCCCAGCTCCCACATGGGGAAAGGACTGGGCAGGAGACTACAGAGTGAGAAGCTCAGTGAGACTGACAAGGCCAGAAGGTGCTGGTCCTGCCTTTCCTAGCCCCATCCAGCTGCGTGAATCAGAAGTTTAGACTATACTACACCTAGCCTGATGCAGTCCCTGGGTCCAGCCTACAAGCCCAAAAGATTATTAAAAGTATCATCTGTCTAGCACCTGGGATCTAAAATAATCTTGCTACCTAAAGTCTAGCCTCCATATTCACCTCAGTCACAGCCTTCTCCTAACTCCCTCTACAATTGCCTTGTTCTGTGCTCCAATTCCTGATTCCTAGCAGGTTTCCAATGGAATTGGAGTTCTACCTTGATGCCAAATGACTGCCTGTAGCACTAACAACATACCTAATTCCTGGCAGCCCTCTGTCACCCAACATAATTGCTGTCACCTGCTGGCTTGGGATCCAGACTCAATCCAGACTGACCCTTGGTGCCAAAACACAGCCACCTCGCTGATTCCAGTATCATGGAAGCCAAAACTCCAGCCTCAACCATGAGTAGGAATTCTTAGGTATCAGCACCAGGCCTTGCTTCCTTGAACACTGGGAATGACCTACTGACCTAAGCCCTCCAACCCTCCTGCAAAGTCAGTCCTTACATCCCTGGCTCTGCCCATTGCTAGCTTTCTCCCCTTTCCCTCACACTATGTCTCCTAGTGAAGTCAACATGGGTTATAACAAAAACATTAAGAGAACGTTGTTGTCCAAGGTGGAAAACAGGTCTCAAACTTCATATGTATAGTATTTCTGAATGATAATAATAAGGTCTGATGCTGAGTATCATTTGAGCAGAGTCAAGGAATTTGAAGGTAAATGTGTGACAAAGGTCTCTACACAAATACTAAGCCCCTATGTGAAACTAGGGACATGACAGGGAGGAAGATAATGATGCTGATGCTCAAGTGGTCAGTGGGTAGAGAAACATGGCCTGGAGATTAGTGGGTGGGGTAAGCAGAATTCTCAGATAGCCTCACGATCTCCAATCCCTGGTGTTATTCCAATAATTGTGTTACATTATATAGCATAAGAGATTTGAAGATGTATTTAAGTGCACTAACCAATTGGGGCTTCCCTGGTGGCGCAGTGGTTGAGAGTCCGCCTGCCGATGCAGGGGACACGGGTTCCTGCCCCGGTCCGGGAGGATCCCACATGCTGCGGAGCGGCTGGGCCCGTGAGCCATGGCTGCTGAGCCTGCGCGTCGGGAGCCTGTGCTCCGCAACTGGAGAGGCCACAACAGTGAGAGGCCCGCGTACCACAAAAAAAAAAAAAAAAAAAATTAAGGAGCTTTCAGCATTTTATCAGTACTTCCTTCTCATCAAAGAGATTTCTATCTGTTTCATGAATGGTATATTGGTAAAGCAATTTATCATTTGATGAACTTATTTCTATAACAAATCTCAATTAATTTGGAGAAAATATCACTTCATACATGAATTGATGGATTAAATCAATTATAAATTTTTTTTTCATGTAAAATTATGATTACAAGTTGTATGCAAAGATTATATTTTGTACTTTTTAGTGGGAGTGGAGAGGTTTTCCTTATGATTGTGATATAAGGGAGCATCTGCAATGAACAAAATTTTTGTATCGATTTATGGTTCTAAATGAACCAAATAAAACTATGATCTCAATGACTTGTCATTTACAGGACTTTTAAATCTCCACAATTAGGCAATGTCAAGGTGCCCTTAGAAATAGCCTGGCACTTCTGAGTAATAAATAGTCACTCTGAATTTACTTGCAATTCACTTATTAAGATAATTTTTCACTAAATTCCCTGTATTAAGAATTCACTACCTAATTAGAATTTTGTTATTTCCTGACTATGAGATATAGCCCTTCCAAAAAATGTGTACTTTAATTTCTCCTATTAGTCATAGAAGAAAGGGCGCCTCATTGAGCTTCATCAACATGAATACTTGAAAATGCTAATTGATTGTAAATGAGAATCTGACCAACCTACAAAAAGAAATGGGAATGTGGACATTTTAAAAATGAAGAAAGTTTTAGAGCTATAACAAGAACTTGGATAAGGTAACATGGATATGGGAACAAGAAAGGCGAAAGGAAGGGCTGAGTAAAAAGAGAACAGAAAAAAAGACCTGAAGAACATATAACAAAATATTACCCTTTGTGCAGTAAAGCAAATAAAAGAAACAAAAGGCATAAAGATTGAAAGGGGCTCTGTAAACTGTCATTTTCAGATAAAAAGACTGTCTTACAGAAAATCCTAAAGAATGTACAAAGCAACTAGAACAAGTAAGTGAATTTAGGGAAGTCATAAGATACAAGGTCAATGTGAAAAATTCAGTGGTACTTCTATACATTGGCAGCAAACAATTGGTCAGAGAAATGTAAGTAACAATTCCATTTACAATACTATCAGAAACAACCTGTATACTGACAACAATGAAAAAAATTGCTCAGAAAAATGTTTAAAGATCTAAACAAATGAAGAGATATACTGTGGTAGTAGATTAGAAGAATCATTATTGTTAAAATGTCATTTCTCCCTAAATTAACTCACAGATTCGAAAGACTATCTTATAGAACTTTACAAGCAAATTCTAAAACTTACTTGGAAATACAATGTTCCTCAAGAGCCAAAACAATCTTGAAAAAGAAAAACAAAGCTGGAGGACTTAGACTAGGTAACCTCAAGACAATCAAACGCTACAGTAATCAAGACACGGTGGTATTGGCATAAGGACAGACAAGTAGATCAATGTAACAGAACAGAGAATTCAGAAACAGAACATGCTTAAACAGTTGATTGATTTTCAACAAAGGAATGAAGACAACTTAATGGGATAAAAAAATCTTCTCAATAAGTGGTTCTGTGGTAACTAGATACTCATATGAGAGAAAGAGAGAGAAAGGAACCCTGACTTCCTCTCTGAAACCGTGCACAAAAACTAATTCAAGGTGAATTATAGACCTAAAAGCAAAAACTAAAAGTTTCTAAATGAAAACATCAAAGAGTATCCTTACAAATCAAGATAGGCAAAAAATGAAAAGGGAAGTCACAGACTGGGAAAACATATTTTCAATATATATCTGACAGAGGATTTGTACCCAGAATATAAAGAACTCCTACAACTCAGGTAAAAACACAATCACCAAACAAAAGTAAACAAACAGAAGGGGGCAAAAAAACAGAAAGAAACAAAAGACTTGAACTGGCAAGAGAAGATATACATGTATTCAATAAGTACATGAAAAAGTATTCAACATCTTTAGTCATCAGGAAAATACAAAATAAAACCACTAGAATGGTTAAAATTGAAAAGACTGACAGTACTTAATGTTGAGGAGGCTGTGAATCAACTCCTGCGCATTGCTGGTGGGAGTGTAAAATGCTATAGCCTCTTTGGAAAGCAATTTGGCATTTTCCTGTCAAGTTAAACATACACCTACCCTCTGACTCATCAATCCCACTCCTAAGTAATTACCCCCTCCAAGAAGAAAGATGAAAACTTATGTGCATAAGAAGATTTGTACAGAATCTTCACAACAGCCTTAACTGGAAACAATCTAAATGTCACACATCAACAGGGAGAATGAACAAATACAATGAAATAGTATTTGTCAATGAGAAGGAACGAATTACTGTAATAGGTACCAACACAGATGAATTTAGAAAACATTTTCCTGAGTGAAGGAAGCCAGACACAAAGGAATGTATACTGTGTGATTTAATCTATGTGAAGTCCGAAAACAAGCAAAACTGATCTGTGGTGATAGAAAATCAGAAAGAAGATCAGAAAGATTGTCCCTTGAGCCATGAGAGATGGACGGGAAAATGGCTTGAGGGAACTTTTTCAACTTTTTAGACTCTTGAGAGGTATATCTTGTTTTGGGTGGTTGTAAAATGGGCGTATACAATTGTCAAAATTTCTCACACTTAAGAGGTATGCATCTTACTGTATACAAATTACACCTTAACACTTTGCCATGCCAACAAAAAGACTAAGAAAATATGACAGAATGTCACCCTTTGTTAATGTTGGTTAGTGGATGTATGGTAAAGAATTATTCTCTGAATTTTCTTGTGTTTACAAAAAGCTTTAAAATATTTTAAAGTTACATTTTAAAAAAATCTAAGCCAAATAAATACTTTTTGCTCTTGGGGAGCTTCCAAAATAATGCAGAGTCAGACAAGTGAATAAACTTTTGCAATTCATAAGGGTCATTACGGCAGCAAAGACTTTATTTCTCCTGTTCCTGAGGTACAGTGTGTCTGGGACACAGGAGATTGGATCTGAAATGGGAGACATTCCCAAAGCCCTAATGAACTTTCTGCTCTAATGTGACTATAGTGAACTAGAGTGCCTGGACCTTTGTCTTGAGCCACTAAAATTTATAGGAAGTAAATAATAATAATAATAAATATTTCTAAATTTATTTCTTTGAAAATGTGTGGCTTTTACGTGTTTACAGTATACGCCCCCTTTCAGTAATTCAGAAACACGTGAGTTCAATACCTAGCTGCAAAAATAACTAGTAAAAATAGGCAGCGACCAGATGGCATCTGCTGATAATAGCACTATTTGAAAGTCACATCACAAAGGACAGAGGTAACAAATTTGTTTTTCATTCTGCTTCTCCTGGGCTCCAGGACTGCTCTGCTCTGAACTCTAAGGTCACATAGCAAATGTTTTTCACTCTAAAATAATTGTGTCAACAACTGGGTTCCAGCTAATGAGGGAGAGGAACCTCTAAACACCAAAATTATGACTGGGTGTGCTTCTGTTGGATGTATTTCCCAACCTTCATTCAATCACAGATGGGAATGTTGGGTTGAGCTAAATGCCAACTTTCCTATGGTTCCTGGTTGAAGCCATACCAGGAGAGTACTCCAGAACTGAGAAACCATGCTTTGACAACTTACGACATCACTTTTCATGAACTGTACTTGATGGTATTTGACTGGTTTTAGGGATAGCATTGAGGACATTGCCCACATCATGAGGTCCCATGTATGAAGATCTACTGGAGACCCCTCTCTAAGGCCCCAGTGTTGGGGAAGCTATGCTACCTATGAACAGTGTTGTGATGACACATGAATCCTTCAGCAGACTGTGATCTCCTTTTGGCTTGGTCCAGTAAAAAACTCAGAATGAAATTTGCAACCCAGTTCTAGCAATTTTCCATAAACTTATTGTATGATTTATTTTTATCTATTTATTTTACCATGATATATTACTGCATTCATTTCTTTTAGCTTCCTGAAATCCTTTCTGGAGAAAATAAGATTATAAATAATTAAATTTACAAGTTCATCAATCATATGGCTAATTTTTTTTAAGGCTACTTAGTCCTTTTTTTAAATAAATTTATTTATTTTTGGCTGCGTTAGGTCTTTGTTGCTGCGTGCGGGTTTTCCCTAGCTGCGGTGAGCGGGGTCTACTCTTCATTGCCATGCACAGGCTTCTCATTGCAGTGGCTTCTCTTGTTGCGGAGCATGGGCTCTAGGCGCGAGCTCAGTTGTTGTGGTTTGCCAGCTCTAGAGCACAGGCTCTGTAGTTATGGCACACGGGCTTAGTTGCTCCGCGGCATGTGGGATCTTCCCGGACCAGGGCTTGAACCCTTGTCCCCTGCATTGGCAGGTGGATTCTTTTTTTTTTTTTTTTTGCGGTAGGCGGGCCTCTCACTGTTGTGGCCTCCCCCCCCGCGGAGCACAGGCTCCGGAGCACAGGCTCAGCGGCCACGGCTCACGGGCCCAGCCGCTCCGCGGCACGCGGGATCCTCCCAGACCGGGGCACGAACCCGCGTCCCCTGCATCGGCAGGCGGACTCCCAACCACTGCGCCACCAGGGAAGCCCGGCAGGTGGATTCTTAACCACTGCACCACCAGGGAAGTCCTCATATGGCTATTTTTATTTATTTACATCCATACCTACTTCCAGAAAGCATTTTAAATGTCTCCATCAGGTATAATCTAAAGATAAATTGAAACTCAGATTGTATTTACCTTAGTTTCATTTTGTTTCATTTTGTTCCATGGAGATATTGCATATGCACAGACCATTTGGATGAATACTTAATGAGATAGCTAAAAGAATGAACTGCAGTAAAAACGATTCTTTAATTCATTGGGATAATTTAAAATGTAAATTGGGTATTTTTCTTAGGATAATTCAGGACAGGAATAAGGGATATTTTTTTCTGATACCTCTATGGATGGACAGATAGCATTGAGTACTAGACAAGCTACCTTCCCACATCTTGACAGAGTGGAGATCCCCCAGACCTTACTCATGACAATGGGGGATATGGGAAGAACCTCCCAGATTGATAAGATTAAATTCCCACCATCCCATAAAAATAAGAGGTTGAAATAGAAATTACAGTTTTAGAAAAACAATGTTCTGTGTCCTGTACAACTTAATTTGTGTACATACTGAGGCTCATAATATGAACTAGAATGATGTTTTCTCTATATACATGCATATGCCCATCTGCTCAAATTCATATATGTACAGCATTCCTCTGAGCAAATATTGGTAGGGAATATAGAAACCAGCTGGTGTTTAAAACCTATATTTTACCAAAAAAAGAAACTTCCTGTACATTTTTCTGTGAAATTAAAACTGTCATTTTTGTTTGTTTTTATCAAAAAAGGCAAAGTGGTTCATTTCATGTAACACAGTTATTTTTAAATAAATAGTAGGAATATTAGTTGGAACATTTAATTGATATGGTGTATTCCTCCAAGGAGAAAAATCTTTTACTATAACTTCAAAGCATTTTAAAGAGATTTTTCTCAATCTTGACCACATACAATAAACAGAGGACAGACATTTTTGTTTTCAGGTGAAAAAGTTGTACCCTAAAATGGTTAAATGACTATTTAAGTTGATATAGTGGGTCTGTGATAATGGAATGATCAAAATATTCTGCATATTGTTTGATCTTGAACATTACAATTTATTAATATATAGCTTCATTTTACCATAATGAGCCATTTTTTCTGTGCCCTTTTTTTCATTGTCACTTCCTCTTCTATAAATAGGACCCACTTTTGAATCTCATCTATGGAATAGATAAATTCCTTATTGTGGCAATTGTATATAAACGCTCCTTTCTCTCCTGAAATCATGAATCTGATAAATTATCCAAAACCGTAGGAACTGATTGCTGTGTGTGTTGTTCTCAAGACCCAGAAGCACACATATCACAATTAGAACTACAACCTAAATCCATCAACGAGTCAATCCTTCACCAGGTCAGTCATGGCTTTGTGTGCTTCCTGAAGCTAGGTTTGGATCTCTGCCATAAGACTTTCCCATCTTAATTTATATTATAAATTTCTGTTCACATGGATATCTCTTTCCTTGGACTGTAAGCTCCTCAAGGGCAGTAACAGTCATGTCATCTTTGTATCCCCGCTCAGTACCCAGCACAGCTTTATGTAGGACTGACCTCTAACGAGCGTGCACTGAACCAAAACAATATGCAATATGACCCACAGGGAGAGTCTGTTTACACAAGGTCTCATTTGCAGTGATTCATTTAGGCATACAACAAGCGGTCCAGCCAAGAATTGGCACCATTCAGGAGCTATGGAAAGCATCCTACTACCTATTCACATTTTCTTCTCTGCTGCCTGTCACGCGTCTTAAATGACTGCAGTGCCAAGGCACTGATGGAGTGCCACAGAGCTTACGGCCATCTGTCATGCCAGGCTGTGGATGGCAGCAGGTCGAGGGATCCAGGCAAGGAGCCAGAACCAGGAAACCAGGATACAGACAAAACATGAGGGTCACACAGTAACAGGGTTGGTCAAAAGTCATTAAACAAATAAATGTCCAAAGGACACTGACAGCAGAGGACAGAGAATGATAAAAAAGGCCCAACAATAAGCAAATGAGAAATCAGCAAAAGTTGAAGGTCAGTTCAAAGTAGAGGGTTATGATGCCCGAATGAGGTTACACACACACAGATGCAAGAGATACACTGTCAGGATTGAGAGAGGGCACTTGTCATAGAAATTTAAATAACAGTGCCAAGACCAGACCTACTAGTGCACTTGGAACTGAACTATTTTTTAGTAAATCTTGTAATATCTTATAAGAAGCATTGTGTTATTGTCGGATAAAACATTAATTTATTAAATTTAAATACTTTAAACACAACAATTTTTGAAAACCTATTTTGGATTTTCTTCTGTTCTGCAGCATATCGGGAGTTTCAAAATAAGAGATACTTGACTTAGAGGATACTTGAGAGGGCCCATACATCGCTTTTATCACGCTGACAAGCATCCGAGCAAACATTTTAACCCTCTCCTAGCTCACTAAGACCATATCTAATCTCCCTACCCTGGTTTTTCAGGCCTTCCACAACATGGCTCCAACCTAGTTTTCCAACCTTAACTCCTACTATTTGTAAAGAATAAAGCTATCTCCCCATGGCAGATGTAAAGAAAAAGCCAAGAGCTCCATGAGCTCTGGGTAGCTAAGCCTTGCCCATCCTCCCTCTTGCCATCTGCAGGAATAAAGAGGGGCGCCTCGATTCCTGCGTGTTCCTGGCAAGACCTCCACCCTTTCCTCCCCTGCCACACTCACAGTCTTCCCACCATCATCTGCCTTGAATCCTTTGAGGCCAATCTCCTTGCCCTGTATCCCTATGCACACATGTCAGAGAAGGCATTTCAGGCCTCCAGATCTAGACTCGTGCCTAAAATCGCAACATCCTCCCTCCTCATACTGCCCCCCCTTTCCTGATTTTCCTCTATGATATTCGACACAAGATATATTTTTCTTATTATATGGCTATCTTCCTCCACTTGAACACAGCCTCTAGGAGGACAGGAATTTTTGTCTGTTTGGTTTTCTGCAGTATCCCCTCTGCTGAAAACAGAGCCTGGGACATCATAGGCACACAAAAAATATTTATCTAATGAATGAGTGGAAAAAATCAGTTTGGACAGTCTGCTCT
Organism: Hyperoodon ampullatus; assembly: GCF_949752795.1. NCBI lineage: Eukaryota > Metazoa > Chordata > Mammalia > Artiodactyla > Ziphiidae > Hyperoodon > Hyperoodon ampullatus. The sequence continues at coordinate 48,623,666 of NC_136925.1, read as the reverse complement.
ACATCCTGAATACAAAGAAATATCACACCGTTCCGCCATTCTGTTCAAATAGTTCCTCATGCTGCAGCTGAGGGCCCTCCCTCGATCCCGTCTGCCTCTGCAAACCCTATCTGCCAAGACCCATCTATAATCCCTCCTCTTCTGGAAAGCTTCCTCAGCCCATTCCAGCCTGCAGGTATCTTGTCCTCCCCTGAACTGCCATGGCACTTACTGTCATTTAACCATTAATCATCATCTTGCCTGTGCCAGCTCTGCACAGTTATGTAGAACCACTGTTTATAACTTCTGCAGTTATTTAACTTATCACTTTTTTTTTTTTTTTTTTTTTTTTTTGTGGTACGCGGGCCTCTCACTGTTGTGGCCTCTCCCGTTGCGGAGCACAGGCTCCGGATGCGCAGGCTCAGCAGCCATGGCTCACGGGCCCAGCCGCTCCGCGGCATATGGGATCCTCCCAGACCGGGGCACGAACCCGTATCCCCTGCATCGGCAGGCGGACTCTCAACCACCGCGCCACCAGGGAGGCCCTAACTTATCACTTTTAATTTGTCTTCTAAACTAGATTGTAAAGCGATAAGAGCAGGAATCTTAATTTTATTCTTCCTTATTTGCCCTTCAAAGCCTTCCAACAGAATAGGAGTTCAGCAGATTATTCTTGAATAAATGATTGAAGTAATTTAGAACTGAGCCTGAAGGAGGAACAAGTACAATTTTCATCATCTGTTCTAAAGGGTGGAAGCTTCTTTTGTTGTTGTTAACCTTTTAGTAAAAATAGAATAACAGAAGCAAAAGTATTTCAGACAGTGTGTCATAAGTTAGGAACAGTAGAACCAGTATGAAAGTAGCATGGAACAGACTTAAGGACTGTAGTGGTCCCTGTCTCCCCAACATCCGTTTACTCTCCATCCTGGCAAACCCTGGCTTTGTTCAGGTGCCCATTCTTTTCTGCACAGTCACGTGCTTGAGGGGAAATGATACAAGCCTCATCCCCAGGGGCTGAATTCTGAATGCTCTAAGCTAACTAAGGGAGTCCTACTGTCCTTGCCATTAGTTGCTTTAGTCATTTGATGCAATTCTGGGCATTTGATGCAATTCTAACCAATGAAAACTAAGGCAAAGTCTATTGAGGGACTTCTGGGCAAGACTCTTTGATCTTCAGAAAAAAACATGAGGAAAAGACAGCTCCATCTACTACCTACAAACATTGTTCTATCTGGGTAGAATGGTTGGTGCTGTCACAACTATCTTGTGACCAGGAGTGAGGCTAGCTTGAGGAAAAAACCAATACACAGAAGAATAGAGGCTTGGAAAGAGAGGGAAAGCCTGGGTCTTTGATAATGTTGTTCATCAGCTGAATTAACCACCCTAAGAGCCATTCTTCTTTCGGACTTTTGTTAATAAGGTCATAAATTCCTCTCTATATAAATTTTTTTATTGACGTATAGTTGACTAACAATATTATAGTAGTTTCAGGTGCACAACATCGTGATTCAATATTTTTAAATATTATGAAATGATCACCACTATAAGTCTAGCTGCCATCTGTCACCATACAAAGTTATTATAATGTTATGACTATATTCCCTATGCTATACATCACATCCCTATGACTTATGTATTTTATAACTGAAAGTTTGTACCTCAGTCCCTTTCATCTAGTTTACCCATCCCCCACCCCTCTGACAACCACTTGTTTGTTTTCAGTATCTATGATTCTTTTTGTTTTGTTATGTTTGTTCATTTGTTTTCTTTTTTAGATTCCACATGTAAGTGAAATCACACAGTATGTGTCTTTCTCTGTCTAACTTATTTCACTTAGCATAATGCCCTCTAGGTCCATCCATGTTGTCACAAATGGAAAGATTTCTATATTTTTGATTTTTGATTTCTATATTTTAAGTTGATTTGAGGCAATTTTCTGTAACTTGTGCCATGAGCATTCTGCATGATACAATGGTTTAAATCTTTTCTCAAAATGAACTAGGAACAAAGACCTGTAAGTGAATGTTTATAGCAGCTTTAATAATAATAGCAAAAACCTGGAAATAATCCAAATGTCCATCAACTGGTGTATGGTTAAGAAAATTACAGTGTATATTAACACAATGGAATACTACTCAGTAATAAAAAGGAATAAACTCCTGATACATCCAACAACATGGATAAATCTCAAAAGCATTATGCTAAGTGAAAGAAGCCAGCCACAGAAGGCTACATACTATATGATTCCATTTATCTGATATTCTAGAAAAGGAAAAACTAAATGTATCAACTTGGCTAGGCCGTGGTACCATTTTTGGTCAAACATCACTCTAGATGTTGCTGCAAAGGTATTTTTTTTTAAGTTGTAATAAAATACACGTAACATAAAATTTACCATTTTAAGCATTTTTAAGTGCACGGTTTAGTAGTGTTATGAACATTCACATTGCTGTGCAAACAACTCCAGAATTCTTTTCACCTTAAAAACTGAAACTCTATACCTATTAAACAATAACTCTCCATTCCACCCTAACCCCAGACCCTGGAAACCACATTTCTACTTTCTGCTCTCTATGAATTTGACCACCCTTTGTACCTCACATAAGTGGAATCATACAGTATTTATCTTTTTGTGACTGACTTATTTCACTTAGCATAATATCATCAAGATTCATCCATGTTGTAGCATGTGTCAGAATCCTTTATAAGGCTGAATAATATTCCATTGTATGTATATACCACATTCTGTTTACCCATTCATCTGTCCTTGGACCCTGGGGTTGCTTCCACTTTTTGGCTATTGTGAATAAAGGTGTTATTAACATGGGTGTACAAATATCTTTTCAAAATCCTGCTTTCAATTATTTGTGTATATACTCAGAAGCAGAATTGCTGAATCATGTGGTGTGAGGTTTTTTTAGATGTGATCAACATTCAAATCAGTAGACTTTAAGTAAAGCAGATTACCCTCCATAATGTTGGTGGGCCTTGTCCAATCAGTTAAAGACTTTAAAAGAAAAGACTAAAGAAGGAGAGAAGGAATTCTGCTTCCAGACTGCCTTTAGATTTAAGCTACAACAGCAGGTCTTCTCTGGATCTCCAGACTATAGTTTTGCCCTGTAGATTTCAGACTCACCAGCCCCACAATCACATGAGCCAATTAAATCTCTCTAAATAGAGAAAGGGGAAAGAAAGAGAGAGACACGTACATACTTTTGATTCTGTTTCTCTGGAGATCCCTAACTAATACATGAAGGGACAAGAAACAGTTCAGTAGTTGCCAGGGATCAGAATTGGGGAAAAACAGATTGACTGCAAAGGGGCACAAGAAAACTTTTGATATGAAGGGAATATTTTATATCTGCACTGTTGAATACAGTAGTCACTAGACACATGTGGCTATTAAGCACTTGAAATGTGACTAGTCTGAATTAAGATGTGCTGTAAATGTAAAGAACACATCAGATTCCAAAGACTTTGTATGAAAAAGATAATGTAAAATATGTCAATAACTTTTATATTGATTACATATTGAATGATACGTTTTTATATATTTATTTAAATTAAATGTATTATTAAAATAAATTTCACCTTTCTTCTTACTTTTTTAGTGTGGCTACTAGAAATTTAATGTTATATACGTGGCTTGTATTATATTTCTACAAGACAATGCTGTTCTGTACTTTGACTGTGATATTGGCTATATGACTGTATACATTGACAAAACTCTGTACACTAAAAAGGCTGAATTTCATTGTGCGTAAATTAGAACTAAATAAACTTAATTTTAAAATATGGTCTAGGAAAAATAGAAACAATTTTATCATACAAAAGGTATTATAATATTCATGTTATGCTCACCCCCACTGTTGGATCTTTGTTCATGTTCTTCCCAGTTCCTAGAAATTCAATGTTATTCACCTTTTAAGAACTGGCTAAGTCAATCTCATGCATCATCCTCATTCCAGCACTTCCCTGCCACTCTGTCTTTTCTAAATTTTTCTTCCACTCAGAGTTGCAGTCTTACTCTTTCTTCATGACATGGAACTTGAGCTTGCTGGGTCAGATACCAGCCAAGAGAGGATGAAGGACTTAAGGGCAGGGACTGTGTTCAAAGGGTGATGAGTTCAAAATCTTAGATCAAGCTAGACTGGTTTTAAGGACCATGGCTGACAGCCAATTGCTACAGTTCAGCATCAAAATGTTTTCCAGGTGTTTTGTGTATGTTACATTTGGCTTCCTAACTGCAGCAAGTTACCTAAAACCAGGAACTATGTCTTATCCTTCTTGGGCAACCCCTGAGATACCCACTGCCCTTGAGTTTAAAGTGCAAGACTGTTGAATCTGACACCAACAGCATCCCCTGCCTTAATGAAACCTAGCTTTCCAAGGACTCCATATCCTCTCTGACCCTTTCAAGGGGCACCTATTTATTCTCTCACACCTCAGGTATCTGAAGATCAATGACTGTGGTTATTGTCTGTTTTATTCCTCATTGCAGCTTCCAGAATCATACTCCCTCACTCTCTTGAAAAAAGCAATGTTCTTTTAAAGAACATGAGCTTCTGCTGTTCCACCCTCTCCCTTTTCTCTTCATATCTGAGAATTGCATTGCACATCCCCTCATTTGTCAACATCTGTAGCACCTGGTTCACATCTTCCTCTCCACTCCAAGTCCTGCTATCAGTGACAGAAGAGAACAGCCCAGCCAGCCCAAAACTGACTTCTTGTGGTTAAATTAAGCAGATAAATTTGGGCAATATGCATACAGTGAATGTCTCCTATACCTCCTGTTCACCACCCTATAATATTCTGAGGAAATGCACTGGAGGAGGAGGAAGACTTGTGCAAGAATAGAATGTGGGCAACACTGAAAGATATGAGGCCTTCTAGAAGGCTTAAGGGGAATAATTTGTTCCAAAAACATTTATGTTTCCTTTTATAATTTAAAAAATGATTAATTAGTATATTTTAGTGTGAGAATGTTGAACAATTATAAGCAAAGAGAACAAAAGTCAAAATGACCCAGAATTTCACCAACCAGTGAAATCTCTATCAACATTTTAGTGAATATTTCTTCCCAGACTTCCCCTTCTAAGCATCTAAATTTTTCTTTTTCATAAAATGCCAACTTAATGAACATGCCATTTTGTAACCTGCTTTTTATATTTGCAATAACATGAATATCTCTCTAAATTAATAAATACGTTTTCCATCATAGCTTTTAATTTTATATCACAATTTATTTAACTAATTCACAATTGTTGGTCATCTAGCTCATCTACAAACTTTTGTTATTATAAACAGAAAAAAATGAGCACTTTTGTAGTTAGATCTTTGTACACATCCTTAATTTCCCCAGGATAAATTTCTATACATAGGGTTTCTGTGTTAAAGAATCTGTAATGTGAAATAGATATTAATATCTAAGTATGTTTTAGATAGAACATCTAATATTTGTGAATAACTACCTCTTTTTACATGTTTTTAGACTGTTATTTGACAGAATTCCCTTTCTAAGTGACATCAACAAGTAACTAAGCTTCTATCAGTATTAGCATGAACGATTTTTGTTTATTCATTCTTAAAGTTGCTGGCCTTTCTCACATTTATTCAATAAATATTTATTTAGGACCTACTATGTGCTGGGCACAGTGCCATATGCTAGGGGTAGGAAGTAAGTAAGACTTACTTCCTGGAGTAATGATCCCAGTGTGATTCAGTATTTTTCTTGCCTCCACAAGACTACAGAGGAAGGTGATCTATTCAATAAACCAGCCTACACTGGTCAGTAAAAGCTTCTTATTGTCAGGAGATGACGACTAGATGGCATCTTTAAGGAAATCATCAGGTAGCCCAAATATCGCAGGTGGTCAGGAAAAGAAAGAACATTCCAGGCAAAGAAAAAAAAGTGTGCAAAAGACAGAAGCATAAAAGAACAGGTCGTTTTGTATGACCGTAACATACACAATTGGAGCCTTGCCTGAAACCTAACAACACTAAAAATACTTGCCGGTAGTAAGGAAATTCTGTGCAGAGGCTATATTACTGGACCACTACCACTGTTAATTAATTATTGTTCTTTGTTTATATTTCTTTAACTTTCTGAAGGCCTATTAATTCTGAATAAACTCACTCAGCTCAATTTTTCTGTTTGAGCCCAGTAATTAATGTTTGGAAGAAAGTTGCTCCGCTATATCTCTATGTTTTGCATAAACTCTATACAAGGGCACAAATGGCTGAAGTCCAGAACCCACAAGCCCCAGTGGAATATACTTTTCAACCCCAGGAGACACCTTATTTGACCAACACACTAGACCTATTTTTCAGATTTTATAGTCTTCTGCAATAAGTAGGAGGAAAAAAAATTCTCTTTCAGATGTGCATATAATCAAAACAACAAATCCACATGGGATAATTTTTTCTTACTAAACATTATTTAAAATGCATGATTACAGAGACCATCAAGATGGCGGAGGAGTGAGAGGTGGAGATCACCTTCCTCGCCACAAATACATCAGAAATACATCTACATGTGGAACAACTCCTACAGAACACCTACTGAACGCTGGAAGAAGACCTCAGACCTCCCAAAAGGCAAGAAACTCCCCACGTACCTGGGTAGGGCAAAAGCAAAAAGAAAAAACATAGACAAAAGAATAGGGACGGGACCTACACCAGTGGGAGGGAGCTGTGAAGGAGGAAAGGTTTCCACACACTAGGAAGCCCCTTCACTGGCGGAGATGGGCGGAGAGCGGAGGGGGGAAGCTTCCGAGCCACGGAGGAGAGCACAGCAACAGGGGTGCGGAGGGCAGATTCCCACACAGAGAATCAGGGCCGACCAGCACTCACCAGCCTGAGAGCCTTGTCTGCTCACCCACCGGGACGGATGGGGGCTGGGAGTTGAGGCTTGGGCTTTGGAGGTCAGATCCCAGGGATAGGACTGGGGCTGGCTGCCTGAACACAGCCTGAAGGGGGCTAGTGCACCACAGCTAGCCAGGAGGGAGTCCGGGGGAAAGTCTGGAACTGCCTAAGAGGCAAGAGACCACTGTTTTGGGGTGCGCGAGGAGAGGGGATTCAGAGCACCACCTAAATGAGCTCCTAGGACAAATGGTAAAAGCAAAGTTATACACACAAAATCAGAGACAGGCGCGAGCCGAGGCTATTAGCGCGGACCCCAGAGACGGGCATGAGACGCTAAGGCTGCTATTGCAGCCACCAAGAAGCCTGTGAGCAAGCACAGGGCACTATCCACACCTCCCCTCCAGGGAGCCTGTGCAGCCCACCACTGCCAGGGTCCCGTGATCCAGGAGCAACTTACCCTGGAGAACACATGGTGCACCTCAGGCTGGTGCAACCTCACGCAGGCTTCTGCTGCCGCAGGATCTTCCCGCATTCTGTATCCCTCCCTCCCCTGGCCTGAGTGAGCCAGAGCCCCCTTATCAGCTGCTCCTTTAACCTCATTCTGTCTGAGCGAAGAACAGGTGCCCTCAGGCGACCTACACACAAGAGGCAGGGCCAAATCCAAAGCTGATCCCCAGGAGCTGTGCAAACAAGGAAGATAAAGGGAAATATCTCCCAGCAGCCTAAGGAGCAGCAGATTAAATCTCCACAATCAGCTTGATGTACCCTGCATCTCTGGAATACCTAAATAGACAATGAATTACCCCAAAATTAAGGCGGTGGACTTTGGGAGCAACTGTGGACTTGGGGTTTCCTTTCTGCATCTAATTTGTTTCTGGTTTTATGTTTATCTTAGTTTAGTATTTAGAGTTTATCATCATTGGTAGACTTGTTTATTGATTTGGTTGCTCTCTTCCTTTTTTTATGTATAGATTTTTCTTCTTCCTTTTTCTCTTTTTGTCAGTGTGTATATGTATGCTTCTTTGTGTGATTTTGTCTGTATAACTTTGCTTTTACCATTTGTCCTAGGGTACTGTCTGTCTGTCTTTTGGTTTTTTTGGTATAGTTTTTAGTACTTGATATCACTGGTGGATTTGTTATTTGCTTTAGTTGCTCTCTTCTTTCTTTCTTTCCTTCTTTTCTAATTACGTTTAAATTTTTTTATTTTAATAACTTTTTTATTTTAATAAGTTTTTAATTTAATTTAATTTTTTTTTTCTTTCTTTCTTTTTTTCTTCCTTTTCTTCTGAGCTGTGTGGCTGACAGGCTCTTGGTGCTCCAGCCAGGCGTCAGGGCTGTGCCTCTGAGGTGTGAGAGCCAAGTTGAGGACATTGGTCCACCAGAGACCTCCCAGCTCCATGTAATATCAAACAGCAAAAGATCTCCCAGAGATTTCCATCTCAACGCTAAGACCTAGCTCCACTCAACGACCAGTAAGCTACACTGCTGGACACCCTATGCCAAACAACTAGCAAGACAGGAACACAACCCCACCCTTTAGCAGAGAGGCTGCCTAAAATCATAATAAGGTCACAGACACCCCAAAACACACCACCGGACATGGTCCTGCCCACCAGAAAGACAAGATCTAGCCTCATCCACCAGAACACAAGCACCAGTCCCCTCCACCAGGAAGACTACACAATGCACTGAACCAATCTTAGCCACTGGGGGCAGGCACCAAAAACAACAGGAAGTAAGAACCTGCAGCCTGTGAAAAGGAGACCCCAAACACAGTAAGTTAAGTAAAATGCGAAGACAGAGAAACACACAGTAGATGAAAGAGGAAGTCAAAACCCCACCAGACCAAACAAATGAAGACAAAATAGGCAGTCTACCTGAAAAAGAATTCAGAGTAATGATAGTAAAGATGATCCAAAATCTTGGAAATAGAACGGAGAAAATATAAGAAAAGTTTAACAAGGACCTAGAAGAACTAAAGAGTAAACAAACAATGATGCACAACACAATAAATGAAATTAAAAATTCTCTAGAAGGAATCAATAGCAGAATAACTGAGGCAGAAAAACGGATAAGTGACCTGGATGATAAAACAATGGAAATAACTATCGCAGAGCAGAATAAAGGAAAAAGAATACTCCAATAAAGATGTTAAAAAAAAAAAAGAGTGAAAAGAATTGAGGACAGTCTCAGAGGCCTCTGGGTCAACATTAAACACAACAACATTCGAATTTTACGGGTCCCAGAAGAAGACAAGAAAAAGAAAGGGACTGAGAAAATATCTGCAGAGTTTATAGTTGAAAACTTCCCTAATATGGGAAAGGAAATAGTCAATCAAGTCCAGGAAGCACAGAGAGTCCCATACAGGATAAATCCAAGAAACATGCCAAGGCACATATTAATCAAACTATCAAAAATTAAATACACAGAAAAAATATTAAAAGCAGCAAGGGAAAAACAACAAAGAGCATACGAGGGAATCCCCCTAAAGTTAACAGCTGATCTCTCAGCAGAAACTCTGCAAGCCAGAAGGGAGTGGCAGGACATATGTAAACTGATGAAAGGGAATAACCTACAACACAGATTACTCTACCCAGCAAGGATCTCATTCAGATTTGACGGACAAATTAAAACCTTTACAGACAAGCAAAAGCTAAGAGAATTCAGCACCACCAAACCAGCATTACAACAAATGCTAAAGGTACTTCTCTAGGCAGGAAACACAAGAGAAGGAAAATACCTACAATAACAAACCCAAAACAATTAAGAAAATGGTAATAGGAACATACATATCGATAACTACTTTACAGGTAAATGGATTAAATGTTCCAACCAAAAGACACACCCTGGCTGAATGGATACAAAAATAAAACCTTTATATATGCTGTCTACAAGAGACCCACTTCAGACCTAGGGACACATACAGACTGGAAGTGAGGGGATGGAAAAAGATATTCCATGCAAATGGAAATCAAAAGAAAGCTGGAGTAGCAATTCTCCTATCAGAAAAAATGTACTTTAAAATAAAGACTGTTACTAGAGACAAAGAAGGACACTACATAATGGTCAAGGTATCAATCCAAGAAGAAGATATAACAATTGTAAATATTTATGCACCCAACATAGGAGCACCTCAATACATAAGGCAAATGCTAACAGCCATAAAAGGGGAAATCAACAGTAACACAGTCATAGTAGGGGACTTTAACACCCCACTTTCACCAATGGGCAGAACACCCAAAATGAAAATAAATAAGGAAACACTAGCATTAAATGACATATTAAACAAGATGGACTTAATTGATATTTATAGGACATTCCATCCAAAAACAACAGAATACACTTTCTCAAGTGCTCATGGAACATTCTCCAGGATAGATCATATCCTGGGTCACAAATCAAGCCTTGGTAAATTTAAGAAAATTGAAATCATATCAAGTATCTTTTCTGACCACAACGCTGTGAGACTAAATATCAATTACAGGAAAAAAATCTGTAAAAAATAAAAACACATGGAGGCTAAACAATACAGTACGAAATAACCAAGAGATCACTGAAGAAATCAGAGGCAATCAGAAAACACCTAGAAACAAATGACAATGAAAACACAACAACCCAAAACTTATGGGATGCAGCAAAAGCAGTGCTAAGAGGGAAGTTTATAGCAATACAATCCTACCTCAAGAAACAAGAAATATGTCAAATAAACAACCTAACTTTACACCTAAAGCAATAGGAGAAAGAAGAACAAAAAAAACCCCAAAGTTATCAGAAGGAAGGAAATCATAAAGATCAAATCAGAAATAAATGAAAAAGAAATGAAGGAAACAAGAGCAAAGATCAATAAAACTAAAAGCTGGTTATTAGAGGAGATCAACAAAATTGATAAACCATTAGCCAGACTCATCAAGAAAAAAAGGGAGAAGACTCAAATCAATAGAATTAAAAATGAAAAAGAAGTAACAACTGACACTGAAGAAATACAAAGGATCATGAGAGATTACTACAAGCAACTATATGCCAATAAAATGGACAACCTGGAAGAAATGGAGAAATTCTTAGAAAAGCACAACCTTCTGAGACTGAACCAGGAAGAAATAGAAAATATGATCAGACCAATCACAAGCACTGATTGATACTGTGATTTAAAATCTTCCAACAAACAAAACCCCAGGACCAGATAGCTTCACAGGCGAATCCTATCAAACATTTAGAGAAAAGCTAACATCTATCCTTCTCAAACTCTTCCAAAATTAAGCAGAGGGAGGAACACTCCAGAACTCATTCTACGAGGCCACCATCACCCTGATACTAAAGCCAAAGATGTCACAAAGAAAGAAAACTAAAGGGCAATATCACTGATGAACATAGATGCAAAAATTCTCAACAATATACTAGCAAACAGAATCCAACAGCACATTAAAAGGATCATACACCATGATCAATTGGGGTTTATCCCACGAATGCAAGGATTCTTCAATATATACAAATCAGTCAATGTGATAAACCATGTTAACAAATTGAAGAATAAAAACCATATGATCATCTCAATAGATGCAGAAAAAGCTACTGACAAAATTCAACACTCATTTATGAAAAAAAACCCTCCAGAAAGTAGGCATAGAGGGAACTTACCTCAACATAATAAAGGGCATATATGACAAACCCACAGCCATTATCATTCTCAATGGTGAAAAACTGAAACCATATCCTCTAAGATCAGGAACAAGACAAGGTTGTCCACCCTCACCACTATTATTCAACATAGTTTTGGAAGCTTTAGCCACAGCAATCAGAGAATAAAAAGAAATAAAAGGAATCCAAATCGGAAAAGAAGAAGTAAAGCTGTCACTGTTTGCAGATGACATGATACTATCCATAGAGAATCCTAAAGATGCTACCAGAAAACTACTCGAGCTAATCAGTGAATCTGGTAAAGTACAGGATACAAAATTAATGCACAGAAATCTCTTGCATTCCTATACACTAATGATGAAAAATCTGAAACAGAAATTAAGGAAACACTCCCATTTACCATTGCAACAAAAAGAATAAAATAGCTAGGAATAAACCTACCTAAGGAGACAAAAGAGCTGTATGCCAAAAACTATAAGACACTGATGAAAGAAATGAAAGATGATAGAAACAGATGGAGAGATATACCATGTTCTTTGATTGGAAGAATCAACATTGTGAAAATGACTATACTACTCAAAGCAATCTACAGATTCAATGCAATCCCTATCAAACTACCAATGGTATTTTTCACAGAACTAGATCAAAAAAATTCACAATGTGTATGGAAACACAAAAGACCCTAAATAGCCAAAGCAATCTTGAGAAAGAAAAACGGAGCTGGAGGAATCAGGCTCCCGGTCTTCAGACTATACTACAAAGCTGAAGTAATCAAGACAGTATGGTACTGGCATAAAAACAGAAATATAGATCAGTGGAACAGGAAAGAAAGCCCAGAGATAAACCCAAGCACATACGGTTACCTTATTTTTGATAAAGGACGCAAGAATATACAATGGAGAAAAGGCAGCCTCTTCAGTAAGTGGTGCTGGGAAAACTGGACAGCTACATTAAAAGAATGAAATTAGAACACTCCCTAACACCATACACAAAAATGAACTGAAAATGGATTAAAGACCTAAATGTAAGGCCATTCACTGTAAATCTCTTAGAGGAAAACATAGGCAGAACAATCTATGATGTAAACATAGGCAGAACAATCTATGATGTAAATCACAGCAAGATGCTCTTTGACCCACCTCCTCGAGAAAGGGAAATAAAAACAAAAATAAACAAATGGGACCTGATGAAACTTAAGAGCTTTTGCACAGCAAAGGAAACCATAAACAAGACAAAGAGACAACCCTCAGGACTGGAGAAAATATTTGCAAATGAAGCAACTGATAAAGGATTAATCTCCAAAATTTACAAGCAGCTCATGCAGCTCAGTATCAAAAAAAAACAAACAACCCAATCCAAAAATGGGCAGAAGACCTTAGTAGACATTTCTCCAAAGAAGATACACAGATTGTCAACAAACACATGAAAGGATGTTCAACATCACTAATCATTAGAGAAATGCCAATATAAACTACAATGAGGTATCACCTCACACCGGTCAGAATGGCCATCATCAAAATATCTACAAACAATAAATGCTGGAGAGGGTGTGGAGAAAAGGGAACCCTGTTGCACTGTTGGTGGAAATGTAAATTGATACAGCCACTATGGAGAACAGTATGGAGATTCCTTAAAAAACTAAAAATAGAACTACCATACAACCTAGCAATCCCACTACTGTGCATATACCCTAAGAAAACCATAATTCGAAAAGAGTCATGTACCACAATGTTCATTGCAGCTCTATTTACAATAGCCAGGACATGGAAGCAACCTAAGTGTCCATCGACAGATGAATGGATAAAGAAGATGTGGCATACATATACAATGGAATATTACTCAGCCATAAAAGGAAACTAAATTGAGTTATTTGTAGTGACGTGGATGGACCTAGAGTATGTCATACAGAGTGAAGTAAGTCAGAAAAAGAAAAACAAATACTGTATGTTAACACATATGTATGGAATGTAAAAAAAAAAATGGTTCTTCGAATGGACTTGAGGACATGGAGGGGGGAAGGGTAAGCTGGGACGAAATGAGAGAGTGGCACAGACATATATACATTACCAAATGTAAAATAGATAGCTAGTGGGAAGCAGCCACATGGCACAGGGAGATCAGCTCAGTGCTTTGTGACCACCTAGAGGGGTGGGATAGGGAGGGTGGGAGGGAGACCCAAGAGGGAGGTGATATAGGATATATGTATATGTATAGCTGATGCACTTTGTTATAAAGCAGAAACTAACACACCATTGTAAAGCAATTAGACTCCAATAAATGTTAAAATAAATAAATAAAATGCATTATTATACCCAAGAACACAATTTTTTTACTATACTCCAACTACAGCTGAAATAATATAAATTTCCCATTCACATACATCTTTAGAGTATTCAAAGTACTTTTACATATTGCTTACGAGCCTCAAAACAACCTGGGAGGGCTTCCCCGGTGGTGCAGTGGTTGAGAGTCCGCCTGCCGATGCAGGGGACGCGGGTTCGTGTCCCGGTCCGGGAAGATCCCACATGCCGCGGAGTGGCTAGGCCCGTGAGCCATGGCCGCTGAGCCTGCGTGTCCGGAGCCTGTGCTCCGCAACGGGAGAGGCCACAATAGTGAGAGGCCCACATACCGCAAAAAAAAAAAAAAACAACCTGGGAAAGTCTTGAGACTCAAAACAACCTTGTAATATTACCCGTATTTTTGCAGAGAAAGAAACCAAAATTGAAAATAAGTAGCTTACTCAGAGTCACACAATTATTATGACCAACCCATGCCCCTCAGAAGTCAGTTTAGCCATCACCTAGTCTAGGAAACCTGAAAAGTCTCTATCAAGACTGGACTAATTGTCCTTCTTTGGGGTGCCCATTGGCCCATTGCCTGTCCCTACCAAAGCACTCATTTTACCAATATTTCTCAAACTTTAATATGCATGCAGATTATGACTCCTTTGATTTAGGGGTGGGGACTGAGGTCCTGTATCTCTAATGAGCTCCAGAGTGATGCTGATGCTGCTCGTCTAAGGCATTCCAGTGGATCATTGCAGCCTGGTTTTCTGTTTTTTTTTTTTTTTTTTAATTCTCCTGCACCCCACTGTAAGCTCCATGAGGCCCTGAACTATGCATTATTAATCATAAGGATTCCCAACATTTAACTCAAGATTTGAGAGGCTATAAAAGTCTCTGTAAGTAAGAAATGAATGAATAAATAAGTGAATAAATGAAATCCATGTTTCTAGCCTAGAGTTGCTTCCAGTATATTATGCTACCTCTAAAACATGGGGCCAGGACTACCTTTCCCTTTTAACTACCACATTAGTTAAGGAAAACTCCAGCTTTCTTAAGCAAACCCAGTATCTCAGTGGCTAACCACATTGAAGAGGTTTTTTCCTTGCTCACCTAAGTACATATGAGTGTTCCCACTTGGGGTGGGCAAGGGAAGGGAAGGAGGACTCTGCTCACCTCAGTCATTCGGAATCCAAGCTGACAGAGGCCGTACCAACTGCAGTATGAGGCTCTCAAGGTCACCTCCAGAATCAACTTCTAACTGGCACATGAAGCCTGAAAATAACACCTTAGTTCTGCCTCTATTCCAAGAGAAACTGGGAAATGTATCCTTCAGTTGGGTAGTCACACTCGCAATAATACACTAGAGAAGGGGGCAGGAATCACAGGTGGACACAGCCCCTTCTACTCCTGTATAAGCCCCCATGACAACCCACTGTGCATTAATGGTGTTCCATATTTTCCCAGATTGTATGGGCAAATTCATGATTTTCTCCTTTCCTGGATTTTCTTCACCCAAACAAGCTCCATCTGTTCAATTCCTACCCACTCTTCAGTGCACATCTCAAAAGATATTTTTATGCAGCTTTTCCAGATCTCACAAACAATATGTCATCTCCCTTTTTTGAATCTCCCTAATGCTTTGTACTTTTCTAATAATCTCTAACATATTCTACCATGCAGTTCAATTATGGGTGTGCTTATAAGTTCCCAGAGGTTTATACCTGAATCATCTTGGTAGCCCTCTCAGCATCTAGCACAAAACCTTACGTATAGCAGCAATACAGTAAATAGTGGCATTTGTAAGTTGAACTGAAAACACATATAATAAATAAAAAGAGCTCATCAGGTAATAACCTTGCTCTATGTTTTCAACAGAGGAGACAGCTATAACTCCAAAAGCGAAAGAAAGTAGAACTGCCAGTGCTCAAAAGCTACAAATATAGCTAGAGCCATGGCATAAAATGAAATACTTCTGGTTCATATACTTCCACTGAGCTACACTGCATTTTATACACTTCTTCTTTAATGGTTCAGACATATAGTTCTTAACATCACATGGAGACTCTTAACCTTCAGAATACAGCATGAATCAGCTGGCTGCACTGCAAAGAGAATATAAAATGCCATCAAGAATATCCTAACTGGCACAGTAAACTTTTAAAGTACAAACAACTCATCTGTTAGCAGCCTGGCATTTGACTGTCTGGAAAGTAAATACATTAGAAAGATATCTTTAAAGAGATTCTATTACCTCTTCTAAGTCAGCAATTTTCAGTCACGAATCTGTAGCATATCCAGGGAAGAGGTGCTGTGACCTGGCCTTTCCGCAGTGGATATGGCATAAAGAATCCCTTAGTCTTAACATGAAGAGTTTCTAATCACCAGCCTTGAATCTGTAATAACTTCCTTAGCCTGAGCCAGATTTGTCCTCATTTACCCAGCTTATGGGGCATGGATTCTTGGATATACAATCTATAGAAGGATATCGTTAAAAACATAAATCTGAACACAAATACATCCTTCATTATCTTACCTTTTTGGTTTTTCAAAACTTGGCCTGAGTGGTCTGGTTTGCTTAAAGGTGCTTCAGGGAACCCAGTGTCCAGTCTAGGGACTTAGTGAACCGCCCACCCAGAGAAACAGTTCCTGCTTCGGCTTGAAGAAGACTGTTGCTTTTCACCTGAAGCCTGGAATCAGCAACTCTCTGCAGCTGAGACTTTTCAGGGTGCAGGTAAGGGAATGTAGTTTAGAGTGTCTTCCCAGGAGAAGGGATCCTCTTCACTCGATACACTCCTCTCTTGGTTCTCAAACAGTCACGGTTTACAGATGGCGGGGAGAGACTGAAGAAAGAGACAGGTAGGTGGTAGGTTTAAAAAGCAAGGGAACTTACATACGAGGCTCATCTTGGGCGTCTCCTCAGCCACCCGTTTTAATTGTAAAAACTTTATATAGAGGCCTTCAGAGGGTTCAGTCACATATAGCGGCCAGATGGTCTCAAAAACACGTTACTCTCTCAAGGCTGCATCCATGAAAACGGCTTCTGCTGTGGGAATGGTGGGCAGGAGACACATTCCAAGGACAGGAGGAGGTGAGGGAGCCTCTGACTGCCTGGGACTAGCTCTCAGGTCAAGCGACAGTCACGTCCCGTAGATGTCCTCCTCCAACACTCCACCCCTCGTGATCCAACTCCTAGCCTAGGGGACTTCATAAATCAGTGGTTCGGATCATGGGGCTCTGGGTGGAAAAAATTGTTACTATTTTGGGAATCATTATCTTGATCTGCGTTTTCTCTTGCCTGCGCCTCTATTGCTGCTGTGGCATCTGCCTCCAGTGCAGCCCAATAGCCACCAAACGAGCCGCCTCCACACTACTGAAACTCCTTGCTGGCAGCTCAGGGCACACTGCGGAAGTGGGGCGTGTGTGAGATTGTAGAACTGGTCAGGAGGGCGGAGCGTCGGAGGTCATCCAGAGGGCGCGACCGCCCATTGACCTGCCAGCCGGACGCCATTAGAGAGGCTCCTCGCCCCCTCTCCTGGCCTTGGAATTACGTTCTGCCTACAGAGCCCACAGCGGGAGCTGTTCCATGGAGAAGCCAAGAGAGAGTAACGTGTTTTTGAGACCATATGGACAGTATACATGACTGAACCCAGTTAAGGCTTCTGTATAAACTTTTAAGATTCTGGAGGGTGGGTGAGGAGATTGCAGCCGCCTTGCAGCCGCCCAAGACAAGCCTTGAATGTAAGTTCCCTTGCTTACTAAAATTGGCCACCCGCCTATCTGGAGAGACCTGCCGCTTTCTTCGGTCCCTCCCTGCCCTCTGTGTCCAGAGACCAGTTTCAGATTTCAGTAAGAGAACTTCCGAGGTTGTGAACCAACATTTCCACAACGCCGCACCCAAGTGAAAAACAGGGGCATTGCAGAATAAAGGAGAAAAAAAAGGTAAGCTTGAGAAAAGTTCCCTGTTGGGAAAGTGGAAAACAAATAGAATCAGACTACAAACTTCACAGCTTGAACACTGAAAAAATGGTAGTGCAGTCCTTCCACCAGCCCCAATATGCTTAAAGGAGTATCAACAGTGGTCTGATTTCTCATGTTGATTGCTTTATATTTATCTCTTAACAGGGAAATATAAAATATGAAACTTTCCCCAAAGAATTTTGGCCACCACAGTTTTATGGTTGTCCTACGGGTAGGCTTTCCTATTAAGTGTTCCCCTGTGGGAGGTAGGAGCTTTAGGAAATAGTTAACACCTAATTCTATGGCTGTCTTCTCAAAATGTAGAATTTCTGGGTGTTATGACAGGTAATCCAGCAACCTGAATCTATCAATTAAACTTAATTAATTTCTCAATAAACTGAAATTATCAATTAAAGGGGCATTGGAGGATCTTCCATGTGATCATGTTGGATATTGCAGGGGATACGAAGATGAGTTAAGCTATGGTCCTTACCTTCAAAGGATAAATTGTCTGTTTGGGAATTTTTGTTGTGGTTTTTGAGTGAGGATGGCTGCAGGAAAGGTTTTTAAAAGTTGAAACTAATTGTAGGACATGGAGAAATATAAGTTCCAAAAGAAACGGGAGCACATGAGAGTTCAGAGGAGGGTGAGAAGATAACTGGTTGAACGGAGTAAGAAAACATGTTATAAATGGACAGGGTTTGAGAAAAGACTTAAGACTTGAAGGACGGCTCTTGTTTTTTCCAAAGGAAACAGAGGTGAAGGTTTATGGAAAAGAACAGCATAAACAATAGTCGTCATCATCCTGACTGGCATTTACTGAGTACTCGCTTTATGTTAGGAACTGTGCTAAGCCTTACATGCATTAACCCCTGTAATCTTCACAACGACACTGCCTGTAGAGTCTGTTATTATCTCCACTTTACAAAAGAGGAAACTGAAACTCTGGTTAATTGCCCAGGACCATAGAGCTAAAAGTAGCACAGTCTGAAACTGAGAATGGTTCAGGTAACTGACAAGTTTGAATAGAGCATATAGTGACTTATCAGTAAGCAAAAAGAACTAAGTCTAGAAATGCAGGTCAGAATTTCCCAAGGCTCCAAATGTTGGAATAAAAACTGTATGTGTGGGGCTTCCCTGGTGGCGCAGTGGTTGAGAGTCCGCCTGCCGATGCGGGGGACACAGGTTCGTGCCCCGGTCCGGGAAGATCCCACATGCTGCGGGGCGGCTGGCCTGTGAGCCATGGCCGCTGAGCCTGCGGGTCCGGAGCCTGTGCGTCCGGAGCCTGTGCTCCGCAACGGGAGAGGCCACAACAGTGAGAGGCCCATGTACTGCAAAACAAAAACAAAAACAAAAACTGTATGCTTAGTTGACAGGCAAATGGGCAGCCACTGAAAGGTTTTGAACAGGTTTTGACATTACCCAAGCTGACGGCGTTGTGTGGACATAATGGAGTGGAAGGAACTAGAGAGACAGTAAGACCAAGAGGTCATTGCCAATTATTCAGGTAAGAAGAAAACTTAGAGTTTAGGCCTTGATGATGGAATGAAGTAAGAGATGCGATAAACATAAAAAGACCAAGTCAACAGAACTTGCCAACTAACTGATTAAGTTCTGGAAATCTTAGAGAAAATCCAAGTCAACAGGGATGCCCAGGTTTGGGGTTAGAGACTGACATGATGGTTTCAGAAATAGAAATAGGTAAGAAAAGATTGTTGAAGGGAAGATAATGCCCATGAAATCCTCCTCCTGCACCTCCTCCTCGTCGCTATCAGCATGGTCTGCAAGTGATGGCTCTTTGTGTCGGGCAGCACTCTAAGCATTTTACACATACTAACTAATTTAGCAGTAAAAGCAGCTCATGAAGTACATACTAATAATACCCTCATTTGATAAATAAGAAAATTGAGACACAGAAGGATAAGTGACTTGCCCAAGGTCCTATCATTAATAAATAAGCAGTGGAGACTGAATTATAAACCTAGGCATTCTGGTTCCAGAGTCCACCTTGAAATTTTTAAAACTGAATGAAGGACAGGCATCAAAATGTTATTTTTATTGGATGAACTTTTTAAATTGGTGTTCTTCAGTAGTGTAGATAGGGGAAATTAGGGTTAATAAAGAATCTTGTACTTGCAGAGAGGACCTCTAGCCCTTACATTACAGGGTATTAGTACCAAAGCCTTTCCTCTTTTCTCTACCCCGCTTTCACAGGTGGCCAGGGTTTTGTCTGCTCACACCTTGCAGTGCTCCATTAATGTTCCAGAGGCAGCCTGCTCTTGTCTCCTCTGTCTGTGTAATCCTCATTCTGCCTCTTATAAGTAATAGGGATACTCTCTCCTTTACAGAAAGACTATCTGACATTTCGTATTTTCATTCTCCTGATCTGTTACAGCTGGACCATGTATGACAGCGCCTGGGTTTCCTCTTCTAACGAGACAATTTGAAAATACTCAGAGTGTTTTACATATGGTGGGGAGCCCAGTTCTTGCTGCAGTCCTGGCTACAGAAGAGCTGTTTAATTTTGCTCAATTAGAGTCTCCTCCAGCGTGTTGGGGTGATATATTTGTTCTATTTCCTTGTTTCTCTTCTCCTGGTTCCAAAACAACGAAGTTGAACCACGTGGAGCCATGAGAAGGGGCTGAAGGAAAGTTAAGGCAGCGCCCAAGGAGAGAAGGAAAGGCAAAGGGAGAGGTGGCGAGTGAGAAGCCCGGAAGGGCTGCCTGACATCTGGTGGCATGAGTGGCCAAGCAAGGCAGCAGCTGGCCTGGGCCTTGCCTTCTGACTCCAGGGAATGTGAAACGAGCTAGCAAGATTGGGAGGACACCGAAAACGTTACACATCACTCTGACTCGGTAGAGCCATTGCACAGGGCTCCAGGCCCCTAAGCCACATGCGGCTCAACACGAGCTAACTAATGCTTTAGGACTCTCCCTCAATTTAGTATGATAATTTTTTTTTTTTTTTTTTTTTGCGGTACGCGGGCCTCTCACTGTTGTGGCCTCTCCCGCTGCGGAGCACAGGCTCCGGACGCGCAGGCTCAGCGGCCGTGGCTCACGGGCCCAGCCGCCCCGCGGCATGTGGGATCCTCCCAGACCGGGGCACGAACCCACATCCCCTGCATCGGCAGGCGGACTCTCAACCACTGCGCCACCTGGGAAGCCCTGATAAATATTTTTAAACATACAGAAAAATTGAAAGATTGGTATATTAATCATACGTATTCCTAGTGCCTAAATTAGACAATTGTTCATATTTTTGTTAACACTTTACCATATTTGCTTTGTCTATGTGTGTACACATACATGTCTATATTTACACATGTGTATATATTTGTTTTACTGAACCATTTGAAAGTATATTGCCAACATCATGGCACTTTATTCATAATCACTTCAGCTTACATCTAATAGAAATTTAAATGTTCTGCTTAAAGACCACAATACCATTATACCTCAAAAAACTAATAAGTATTTTAATGTCGCCTAATATCTAGACAATATTTAAATTTCCCATATTGTCCCCAAAACGTATTGTCAGGATCTAATCTAAGTTCAACTTTGCATTTGGATGTTATCTCACATTATTTTTTTTTTAAGTTTTCTCTTTATTATAGTATAACATATGCACAGAAAAAGGCAACAAATCCTAAGGGTAAAACTCAGTTTTCACAAAGTGAACACATACGTGTAACTACCACTCAGATCAAGAAATAAAATATTACAGGCACCTCAGAATTCTGCCTTGTGCTCCTTCCCCATTAGTAAGCCTCCCCAAAGGTAATTGCTACTTTGACATCAATTACCCATTTTTGCCTGTTCTTAAACCTTTTATAAAAGGACTCATATAGTTCATACTTCATTTTGTCTCGTTTCTTCCAATCAAATTATGCTTATAAAATGCATCTATATTGTTGTATGTAACAGTAATTCCTGTATTCTTATTGCTGTATACTATTGCATTTTACTAATATTCTACAACTTATTTGTCCATTGTTCATTGGCCATTTGGATATCCTCTTTTTTCAAATGCATGCTCAGTCTATGCACATTTTTTAATTGGATTGCCTATCATTTTCTTACTAATTTGTAAGTTACTTTTATACTGAGCTCTTTGTTAAATATATGTATTTTAAATATACTCTCTCATAGTTGCTTGCCTGTTCATTCCCCTAACTGTATGCTTTTCTGAGGAGCTGTTTATCTTGGTGAATTTGAATCTTTCCCTTTATGGCTAGTGCTTTTTGTGTGCTTTTTAGGAACTCTCTGCCAACTCCATGAGTATATTCTCCTTTGTTATCTCCTGTGAGCTTTATTGTTTTATCTTCATTTAGATATATAATCCATCTGGATTTTATTTTTATGTGTGACATGAGGTAAGCATCATTTTTGCTTTTTTCCACGTGGATGTGCAGTTGAACCATTTTATTTAATAAAAGGAGCATTCTTTTCTCTCTTTGCTGCTATGTCCACTTTGTCATATATCACATAACCGTATATGGTAGGTCTATTTCTGGACTTTCTACTATTTGATCTATTTATCTTCCAGACAATACAGCATTGTCTTAATTATTGGAACTTCATAGTAAATATTAAAATCTGGTAGTGTAACTTTCCCAGCTATGTTCTTCTTCAATATTACCTTGACTGTTGTTGGACCTCTGCATTTCCATACATAATTAAAATTCAACTTGTTAATTTTTAGAAAAACATTTTCCTGCGACTTTGATTGGGTTTTCACTGAGTCTGTAGATCAATTGTGGAGATTTGCCATCTTTACAATAATGACTCTTCTAATCCACAATATGGAATAACTTTTCATTTATATAGGTCTGCTTTCATTTCTCTCAATGTTTTTGTATATTTCTTGTATATCATACAAGAAATTTGTATAAATTTCTTGTACATTTTTTATTGAATTTTTAATTAATATACAATATCATATTAGTTTCAGGTATATAATATTGTGATTCAATATTTTTGTACATTATAAAACAATCACCACAATAAGACCAGGTATCATCCATCACCATACAAAGTTGTTACAATTTCATTGACTTTATTCCCTATGTGAGCATTATACCCCCATGACTTATTTATCTTATAGCTGGAATTTTGTACCTCTTAATCCCCTTACCTATTTCATCTATTCTCCAACTCCTCTACCCTCTGGCAACCACTAGTTCTTTGTATAAATCTGTTTCTCTTTTGTTTTGCTTGTTCATTTGCTTTGTTTTTTAGATTCTACTTGTAAGTGAAATCAGATGGTATTTTTTCCCTCTATCTGACTTATTTCAGTTAGCATAATACCTTCCTGGTCCATCCATATTTCTACAAATGGCAAGATTTCATTCTTTTTTATGGCTGAGTAATATTCCATTCTGTATATATACCACATCTTCTTTATCCATTTATCTGCGGATGGACGCTTAGGTTTCTTCCATTTCTTGGCTAGTGTAAATAGTGCTGCAATGAACCTAAAGGTACATATATCTTTTTGAATTAGTATTTCTGCTTTCTCCAAATAAATGCCCAAAAGTGGAATTGCTGGATCATATGGCAGTTCTATTTTTAGCTTTTTGAGGAACCTCCATACTGTTTTCCATAGTGGCTGCACCAATTTACGGTCCCACCAGTAGTGCATGAGGATTCCCTTTCCTCCACATCCTCATCAATGCTTGTGGATTCTTGTCTGTTTGATGATAGCCATTCTGACAGATGTGACTTGATATCTCACTGTGATTTTGACTTGCATTTCCCTGATGATGAGTTATGTTGAGCATCTATGCCTGTTGGCCATCTGTATGTCTTTTTTGGAAAAGTATCTGTTCAGGTCCTCTACCCATTTTTTAATCAAGTTGTTTGTTTTGTTGATATTGAGTTGTATTAGTTCTTTATATATTTTGGGTATAACCCCTTATCAGATATGCCATTTGAAAATATCTTCTCCTCTTTAGTAGGCTGCCTTTTTGCCATGTTGGCAGTTTCCTTAATTGTGCAAAAACTTTTTCGTTTGATGTAGTCTCATCTGTTTATTTTTGCTTTTGTTTCCCTTGCCTGATGAGACATATCCAAACAATATTGCTAAGACCAGTGTCAAAGAGGTTACTGCCCATGTTTTCTTCTGGAAGATTTATGGTTTCAGGTCTTACATTTAAGTCTTTAATCCATTTTGAGTTTATTTTTGCATATGGTGTAAGAAAGTGGTCCAGTCTGATTCTTTTGCATGTAGCTGTCCAGTTTTCTCAACACCATTTATTGAAGAGACTGACTTTTCCCCACTGTATATTCTTGGCTCCTTTGTCATAGATTAATTGACCATATAAGTGTGGGTTTATTTCTGTACTCTATTCTTTTCCATTGATATATGTCTGTTTGTTGTACCAGTTCCATACAGCTGTACTATTTTGATTACTATAGTGTCGTGTATCAGGTCTGGGAATGTGATGCCTCCAGCTTTGTTCACGTTTCTCAAGATTGCTTTGGCTATTTGGGATCTTTATGGTTCCATACAAATTTTAGGATTATTTGTTCTAGTCCTGTGAAAAATGCTATTGGAATTTTGAAATGGATTGCATTGAACCCATAGATTGCTTTGGGTAATAAGAACATTTTAACAGTATTGATTTTTCTAATCCAAGAGCATGATATATCTTTCCATATATGTGTGTCATCTTCAGTTTCTTTTACCAATGTCTTATAGTTTTCAGAGTACAGGTCTGAAAACTTAACCTCCTTGGTTAAATTTATTCCTAGGTATTTTACTCTTCTTGATGCAATTGTAAATGGGGTTGTCTTCTTCATTTCTCTTTCTAACTGTTCATTATTAGTGTATAAAAATATAACATATTTTTGTATATTAATTTTTATTAATATATTCATAGATTAATTAATTAATGTCTGAATCCTGCAACTTTATTGATTTATTAATTCTTTTTAAATTTAATTTTATTTACTTTTTTATACAACAGGTTCTTATTAGTTATCCATTTTATACATATTAGTATATATATGCCAAACCCAATCTCCCAATTCATCATACCACCATGATTTATTAATTCTAATAGTGTTTTGGTGGAGTCTTTGATGTTTCCTCTGTACAGTATCAAGTCATTTGCAAATAGTGACAATTTAATTTATTTCTTTCCAACATGGATGTCTTTTACTTCTTTTTCTTGTCCGATTACTCTGGCTAGGACTTCCAATACTATGTTGAATAAATGTGGAAAGAGTGCGTATCCTTGCCTTGTTCCTGATCTTACAGGAAAAGATTTTAGATTTTCGCCATTGAGTATGACATTAGCTGTGGATTTGTCATGTATGGCCTTTATTACGTTGAGGTATGTTACATCTATACCCATTTTCTGGGGAGTTTTTATTATATACTAATGTTGATTTTTGTCAAATGCTTTTTTTGCATCTATTGAGATGATCATATGTTTTTAACCTTTGTTTTGTTAACGGGGTGCATCATGTTGATTGACTTTCAGATGTTAAACCATCATTGCATATCTGGAATGAATCCCACTTGATCATGGTGTATGATTCTTTTAATGTATTGTTGAATTCGGTTTGCTAATATTTTGTTGAGGATTTTTATACTTAGGTTTATCAGGAATATTGGCCTGTAATTTTCATTTTCTGTGGTGGCTTTACCTGGTTTCAGTATCAGGGTAATGTTGGCCTTATAAAATGAGTTTGGAAGTGCTTCATCCTCTTCAATTTTTGAGGAATAATTTGAGAAGAATGGGTTTTAACTCTTCTTTAAATATTTGGTAGAAATCACCTGTGAAGCCATTTGGTCCCAGACTTTTGTTTGTTGGGAGTGTTTTGATTACTGATTCAATTTTGTTGCTAGTGATCAGTCTATTCAGATTTTCTATTTCTTCGTGATTCAGGTTTAGAAGAGTCTATGTTTCTAGAAATGTATCCATTTCTTCTAGGCCATCTAATTTGTTGGCATATAATTGTTCATAGTACTATCTTATGATCCTTTGTATTTCTGTGGTGTCAGTTGTAATTTCTCCTCCTTTGTATCTGATTTTATTTATTTGGGCTCTCTTTTTTTCTCAATGAGTCTGGCTAAAGCTTTGTCAATTTTGTTTTTCTTTTCAAAGAACAAGCTCTTAGTTTTATTGAATTTTTCCTTTTTTTTCTCCATCTCTATTTCATTTATTTCCACTCTGATCTTTATTATTTCTTTTCTTCTAGCAACTTTGATGTTGCTTGTTCTTTTTTTCTGTATATCTAATCTGCTGATGATTCCCTATAGTGTATTTTTATATTAGTTATTGTATTCTTCAGTTCTGTTGGTTATTTCTTATATTTTCTAAATCTTTGTTGAAGTTCTCACTGAGTTCCTGCATTCGTCTTCCAAGTTTGCTGAGTATCCTTATGACCATTTCTTTGAACTCTTTATCAGGTAAATTACTTATCTTCATTTCATTAGGGGGTTTTTTTGAGGGTTTTATTTTTTTCTTTCATTTGGAACATATTTTTGTCTCCCTGTTTTATTTGACATTTGTTTATTTCTATAAATTAGGTGAAACAGCTATGCCTCCTGGTCTTGAAGGAGTGACCTTGTGTGGGAGTGTCCTCAGTGTAGACTGCTTATACTTGGCGGCCTTAGCAGACCAGCTGGAGCTGAAGTGGGTGCAATTTGAGGGCAGGCCTTGGGGAGCACTGAGCTGGAGGCCACCTTGGTGGGGTGGCTGAGGCTGGACTGAGCACAGGCCAGGATCAGTCCCTGAGGAATGCTGCTCCTGAGGCCTTGTACATCTTTTGTTAGATTTAATTCTAGGCTTTTGATGTTTTCTGGTGCTGATGTAAATTAAAAAATATGTTTTATTATTTTATCTCAAATCGCTTCCTGCTCATATAAAGAAATACAGTTGAATTTGTATATTCACTTTGTATCTATAGACCTAGTTAAAATTACTTTTACATTTAAATAGTTTGATTATAGATTATTTTGTATCTTCTATAATTTTTGAATTTCTATGTCCTCTGAAAACAAAGACAGTTCTATTTCATTCTTTCTAATCTTAATACCTCTTTCTTGCTTTATTGCTCAAGCTATAAACCTTTAGTACAGTGTTGAATAGAAGAGGTAATGAGGCAATCCTTGCACTATTTCAATCTCAAGGGAATTTTCAGTATTTTACCATAAAGTAGGATATGCACTATATGTTTTTTGTAGATATCCCTTATCAGATTTAAGAAGTTCCCCTCTGGGAATTCCCTGGTGGTCCAGTGGTTAGGACTCAGCGCTTTCACTGCTGGGGCCAGGGTTCAATTCCTGGTGGGGGAACTAAGATCCCGCAAGCCATGAGGTGCGGCCAAAAAAAAAAAGAAGTTCCCCTCTATTCCTAGTTTCCTACAAGTTGGTTTTATTTTGAATCATGAATCATTGTTGAAGTTAATCAAATATATTTTCTACATCTATTGAGATGACTGATTTTTTCATTATTCTATTAATGTTGTTTATTACATTGATTGTTTTTGTTTTGTTTTGTTTTGTTTTGTGGTACACGGGCCTCTCACTGTTGTGGCCTCTCCCATTGTGGAGCACAGGCTCCGGATGCGCAGGCTCAGCGGCCATGGCTCATGGGCCCAGCCGCTCCGCGGCATGTGGGATCTTCCCGGACCGGGGCACGAACCCGTGTCCCCTGCATCGGCAGGCGGACTCTCAACCACTGCGCCACCAGGGAAGCCCTGATTGTTTTAATATGAAACCATGTTGCATTCCTGGATTAAACCCAATTTACCGTGATGTGTAATCCTTTGTATTTACATTGGTGGTTCAAATTGCTAATATTTGGGGTAGGATTTTTTTGCATCTATATTTTTGAGAGAAATTGGCCTCTATTTTGGTAATATCTTTGTTACATTTTGGTGTTAAAGTTATCCTGGCTTCATAAGATAACTTGGAAAGTATCCTCTCTCATTCTCTTCTCTGGAAGAGCTTCTTAAGATTGATGTTATTTCTTTAAATATTCCAGCAACTTCATTGATGAAACTCTAGACCTGGAGGCTTTCCTTTGGGAAGCTATTTATTTACAAATAGGTGTAAAACTATTCATATTTTCATATTTTTTGTGTAATTTTTGGTAAATTGTGGACTTCAGTGGACTTCTCTTATCCATAATATCAAATATATTAATAATATATTATTTTAATATCTTCTAACTATATTTTAAATGTCTATAGGAAATTAGTTATGTCTTCTCTTTCATACTCATGTCTGGTAATTTGTACTCTTTTTTTTCCTTGATCAGTCTTACTTGGAGTTTATCAGTTTTATTAATCTTTCAAAGAACCAAATTTTGACTTTGGTGATTTTCTCTATTTTATTAATTTCTAGACTGATTGTTATTATTTTAATCTTTCTGCTTTCTTTGGGTTTAATTTCCTTTTTTCTTCCAACTTTTGTGGTGGATACTAAGACCACTGATTTTCAGTTTTTCTCCTTTTATAATAAAGCAACTTACAGCTATAAATTTGCCTCTTGGCACAGGTTCAGTTATATCCCACAAGATTTAATATGTCATATTTTCAGTGTCATTTAATTCAAAATATTTTAAAATCACCATTGTTATTTCCTCTTAGACTCATGGGTTGTTTCCAAACATTTGGGGATTTTTTTAGTTACCTTTTTATTATGGATTTCAAGCTTAATTACAATTTGATCATACATCATATTCTCAATGATTTTCATTAAAATGTGTTGAGATTTACCTTATGACACATCATATGATCAGTTTTGATAAATATTCTGTGTACACTTTAAAAACTATGTGTGCTTATATTGCTGAGGGCATTGTTCCATGTATGCTGATTAGGAGTGTCAGAAAAAGAAATACGATAATAGATGCAGAGGTTGGAGTGATGTGATTTCTGGAATGGGGCCACAAGCCAAAGAATGCAGGTAGCCTCTAGAAGCTGGAAAAGGGAAGAACAGTTTCTCCCCTGGCTGACAGCCTGGCTGACACCTTGATTTCAGCCCCATAAGATCCGTTTCGGACTTCTTACCTTCAGTACTGTAAGATAATAAATTTGTGCTTTTTTAATGCTTTTTTTTTTTTTTTTTGGTAATTTGCTATAGCAGAGATAGCAAACTAATACACTTAGTACGTTTTTTTGCATTCTTTTGCTTTCAGGCTTTGTGAATCCTTATATCTAAGTTATATCTTTGGCAAGTAACAGAGTTGTTGGGTTTTTTAATGCATCTGACAATCTGTTAATTGGAGTATTTAGATCCCTTTCATTTACTATATTATTGATATACTTAAGTTTACAGCAATCATATAACCATTTGTTTTTTATTTATTCCATCTGTTTTCTTTCCTTTTATTTATTTATTGCTTTTCTTTGGATTTATCCAGTATTTGTTTTATCATTCCATTTTTTGTCCTCTGTTAGCTTTTTACATATACTTTCTTCTATCCCTAGAGATAATAACATGCATTTTGAGCTGAAAGAACCTAATATAAATTAATACTATTTTCACTTCCTAGAATAGACTGATGATTTTTATATTTTACCCAACATTTCTAGCCCTTCTTATCAGGAGCACTCATCTGCCACGAGCTCTTTTTCATAACCAGTCTTAGGACTGTTTTTCCATAGCTTTTTCTCCTATAATGGCATTGCCACTAGCTCTGTTTTAGCCCAGTGCATAAAGTCCCCCTGGTTCCTATCTCTCCTTTTCCTCCAAATAACTATTCCTCCTGAATAGGAGGAGGAAGAAGCAGCAGAAATGCTGCTCTAGAAGAGATTTAAGGCCTATATCTCACTTTCCACATACTAGCTTTGTTATATTTCTCTGAACTTCAGGTACTCTTCTAAACTGTGATAAGAATGCATTTCAATCACACACAAAAAGTTAAGTTATCTGAATCCAGTACTCCTTTGTGGATTCATCCATCTCATGTTCTCTCTCAAGAGCAAAATCATTTCACCACACTGAGTAAAATGGGGACAATAATTATAACTATATTTACAGTTAGCCCTGAGTATCTAATCATCTCCAGCCAGCTCCTGACTTCTTAAATCTAGGGAGAAAAGTTAAGAGAGATCCCAACTTTCTTGAGTGTAAGATCTTAGGCTGCCATCCGTATATGGGGTATCTGGTAAATAAGAACATGAATTGCAGTGGCCTGGAATGGGTTGAAGACCATCCATTGCTAAGTGTTAATTATACAATCTTGGGCAAGTCAGGTAGACTCTCTCAACATCTGATACTTCTTCTGTAAAGTGGTCAAAGTAATAGTACTTCCCTCTCTTGTTTGTTGGGAAGGTTAAATGAGATAAAGCAGGTAAAATACTTAATATAGTGCCTGGCACATTAAGTACACTCAGTACATCCTAGAAATTTTTATTTTAATCCTAGCCCACAACACTCTAGTAGTAACCCTTACAGGAGCACTGAAAGACCTAGAGGGACACTAAATCAGCAAATGAAGGGGTAACCAGTAAACTTTACCTCCTTGACACTTTTGCCCTGACAGTGGTTAAAAGATTACAAGGTTAATTTGTGAAATTTTCCTGATTCTGTCCCCTATCCACCTAGGATCTAAAAATCAGGTGGTGGATAGGAAGAGAATATATCTGCTGCTTTAGGGTAAAGAAACATTGTCTTTGTAAATATATGTGTAAGCCATCTTCTGTGGGGGGAGGGTCTCTGTAGGTACTTCCCTCTATGTTTGTTACTGTCTATATTCATTTACAAACATTTATTAAGCACCTCCTATATTCCAGTCACTGGGCAAAGCAGCAGGTAAACCAATGAAAAGCCTATACCAAGTGCCAGTGTCTGTTTCCTCTATACATTTATCTCATTTAGTCTTCACCTAGGTCTCTAAAGTACATACTATTGTTATCCTAATTTTACAGATTAGGAAACTGAGACACAAAGAGGTTAAGTAATGTTTTGAAGTCTCACAGTTAAATATTAATGACTTATTCCTTGTTGTCATGGCTCACACAGTCTACAAAATAGAAGGGTTTTTAGTAGAACATTTTTAATTTTTAAGATCTCCCCATCTCAAGATCCTTAACCATCACTTCTGCAAAGACCCCTTTGCCAAGAAAGTTAACATCTACATGTTCCAGGGATTAGGATGTGGACATATATTTTGGGGGGCCACCGTTCAGCCCACTGCAAGCACAGAACAAGGAAACTGTGTAACCATGTTCACTTTCCGTGTGGCAGGTCCAAACTCTCAGGCCCTAAAGTCTGATGCAAAGAAATGTACCTTCCTTTGTTTTTCTATAACTTTACCCTCTCTGTTCTGAATTCCCCATTCCTCTGAACAGTGGACTCCAAATTTCATTCAGAGCAGGGCCTCTGTCCTTGGGATGTTGTCCATCCATGTGAGCATTAGCTGAGATGTCCTCAGTCCCCTGTGGTCTTTGGTCAGCAGTCTGCACAGGCCACTATCATACAGTTCCCAACAATTTTGTCCTTTTTCCTTCTCTTCAGGCCTGTGACTCGCCTTGCTGCTTCAGTATCCTGCAGAGTACGTAGGACTTCATTTCTCTGTCTCAGACCCCTTCTGCCTAGCCTGGCATGGAGTTACAGAAATGACCAGGTAAGTTTTCTCAGTAAATGTAATTAAAATGAGATTTTTCTACATGGGTATCAATGGAATGTATTGCCTCACAGTCATTGGAAATGAGCCTGGACAATCATCTCAGAATACTGCAAAGAGATTCTGGTGAAAAAGAACAAAATAATTTACCAAAACTCATAGGACTTTTCTGTTTAACAGGATTTTAGAAGTAGTTATCACATCTTTTAATTGTATAAATGAAAAAAAAAACCTGAGTCCACAAAGATTTTTAAACTACTTTCACCAATAGTGCTGCAAAATAATGGCATATTTATGGGTTCCCACTTCTGGGCTCAGGACTTTCCTCCCTCGCACTGTGCCCCCAGGAATAAGGGTGAATCTTCAGTAAAGGCCTGTGCAGTTCCTGCTGCTTGACAGGGTGTGGACCCTCTCTCTGACCCATGGCTAGATCAAGCTGGTCCTAATCTCATCAGTTCTAAAGCAAAAGTCCTGAAATTAAGCTTCAACTGGACATCTCTTAATTCCCCTAAAGAAAGTTCATCAAATGTCAATCATATCCACATCTCAGAGTACACACAGCAGTCTTGACACCCCACCCAGCACTTTGTCTTCTGACTGCTGTGCCCTCAGTTCTGCTCTTAGAGCAGGAGGCCCCTATCTGGGGCACTAGGCCAGGTACTGGGGTGACTTGCCCAAGAGGTGGATGGGACAAGATAGTGAAGGAGGAAGAAGCAAGAAGAGGTGATGGCGTCTCAGGGCCTGTGGACAGGAAAAGCAAAGGGCTGAAAGGATTCTACACACGTCTAGAAGTCTGTTCTAAACAGCAGGCTCACTGCAGGGAAACCACACTTTGAGGCTGGACTGCAGAAAGTGGAATAGGCAGAAGAAAATGCTGGTCTTCCCTTTCCCTTTGTTTCTCCTCGCAGCCCACCCACGCCTCTTTTCCTAACCTGCCTCCCTCTTGCCATGCATTGTCCCAGCTGGAAAACCATCTCCTCTTCTCCCTCTGTCTCTCCTTTTTTTTCTCATTTGTTTCTCTCTCATTCCTTTCACTCTTCCTCAAAAGGCCATAATACACATTTTTAATTAAATTTTTGTTTGTTAAATCAAATAGTGCATTTTATTTTCTTTTTTTAAGGAGGAATGAAGCAATTTAAAATTTTTATTTTTTTCTTCCCTTAAAGAGGAAGGGCCCAAAGTTTGTTTTAAATTATTCTTTACACACCATTGCCCAAGATTATTTTTACCCTATAGGTCAAAGAGTTTCAAAGATAAATAGATTCCACATGAGACCTTTAGAAGTCTTACTTTCAAAAGTTCTGACCCCAAGAAGAGTTGGGTTCTTTCTCCTTTGAATTCAGAGAAAAATTAATACAGTTTGAGTCTGTGGGGAAAAGTTAATATCAGTATGATTTGGGGATGCTAGAAGCTCTCAAAGAGATGCACACTACCCTGCCCTTACCCATCACACTAGCCAAAGAAGGCATATGCTGCACGTGAAATGATGTCTTCAGGAAGTAAAGGATTTGCCCAGATTGAGGCAACTGCCTCTTTCTTTGGTGTCCTCAATGCCTGAGAGGAAGGATGCCTCAAGGGAGGCCTGCACATTGGGTTTGAGAGCAATAACCTTATATGCGTATTTCCTGTGTTATTTTGCACATGTATTTCTCAAGGAAAAGACAAGATTAGGGTGCTCAGGATCTGGGTTCTCAGACAAATACTATAACCTCATCCAAAACTAACATGTCTTTAATAGCTCCCTTTCTTAAGCCCACACTATGTAGTAATTATTGTACACACTTACATAATCCACTTCACTCATTAATGCTCTTCACTACCATATATGTAGGTAAGTACCATTATTTCTACTCTAGATATAAAAATATGAGGCTTGTGGAGGGCAAACAATGGAACCAAATTAACAAATTGATAAATGTTAGAGATGAGATTTTAACTCCAAATCTCATGTTCTTTCTACACACTATATTTCTCATTTAAAATAATTGATCAGGGACTTCCCTGGTGGCACAGTAGTTGAGAGCCCGCCTGCCGATGCAGGGGACACGGGTTCATGCCCCGGTCCGGGAGGATCCCACATGCCGCGGAGCGGCTGGGCCCGTGAGCCATGGCCACTGAGCCTGCGCATCCGGAGCCTGTGCTCCGCAACGGGAGAGGCCACAACAGTGAGAGGCCCATGTACCGCAAAAAACAAACAAACAAACAAAATCACCATTTTCATAAATTTCAAATAGTATTCTATTGTTTGTCATATTTCTTTATTAAATTTGGTTTCAATCTCCCAATCTGTGCCCTTCCCAAGGAAATTTTCGTGCTTGCGAACCCCGCTTTCCACTATGGTTACTTGTTTACAAAGCCAGTGCTTCCCCCAGCTAAATCAGTCACCATAATATTATTCACTCAAGTATGCAGGGCTGAGCACAGGGCACCACCCAACCTCGAGACCAAAAGTTCATGAGGAAGTGCGTGTGATCTGGGGAGTTCAGGGAGCATGAGGAGTAACCAGCATGGACACAACAAAGGGCGGAGAATGGTCTCTACTGAGGAATAGGTTTGCCAGGTAGGATGTGGTCAGATTAGGAAGGGCACTGAGTGCCATGCAAGTCGTGGTTTAAACTTGATGTTTCAGGCCAGTGGAAGCCAATAAAAGTCTTTGATTCAAGGTATGGCAATAATAAAAGCAATGCCTCAGAAAGATTCACGTCACAGTGTGAGGCTGGAAGAACTACAGCTAGAAAGAGAATGGAATCAGATGCAGCAGCCAATGACTGATACAAAAATCCAAGCACGAACTAATGAGAGCTCCGACAGGAACGACAGAAACAGGAATGATGTCTCAACGCTGGACTAAGCTACATTGCTTATGTTTCCTTAAGACAATTATCTGTTTAAGTTGTTTAGAGAGCTTAAGTGGTGATGTAGTTGCTGACGCATTTAATAATGAAAACAAACAAATGATGATAGATTACACTTAATATTCCTTTTTCAAGGCCTTGCAGCCCTTTCTCTTTTGTGCACTGAAGCCATTATCTACTTGATACTCTCCCAATATATATCTTTAGGAAAAGCTAACGCTTAGGAGAAAACTTGAGTTTTCATTACAAGGTGATGAACAGGTGCAGCTGTGAGGGAGTGGCTGGCATCAAAAGGCCTGGGTTTTGATCCCAGTCCTACCAATTGGAAGCTGTGTGGCTTTAGGCAAGTTATTCCACCATCCTGAACTTCAGTTTCCTCAGCTGTAAAATGAAGATTACAATACCTATCTACAGGATTACTGTCAAATTTAAATGAAAAAAAAAAGTACATGAAAGCCCTTCATACATTTTACAGTGCAATGTGAAAGCAGAATTTAATTTTGGTGAGCAATTATACATAAATCAAAACCAAAACTCTCATTCCTTCAAAATGAAACTTCATTAAAAATCTCTACAGTTACTTATTTCCTGTAAGTATTGGGATGCACCCAGTGCAGAAAATGAAAGGAAGTGGCCTCAGGCAAGCAGGTGGTGTCAGAAATACTTCCATTTGGGAATAGAACTCCAGGCAGCTCTGAGAAACAACATCCATGATGCATCATACACAGGAAATACATGAAGACTTGGAGGGATGGGCTGGATATCAGGAAGGTCAGGCATCAGGGGATAAAATCCTAGACAGATATGGCACTGGAGTTCAGGCTAGGGAGGGCCAGCAAGGGCAAAGCCAGACTCCAATTTCAGAGAAACTTAGAGACAGAAAAACCAAGGCAAGATCATGGACACAGAGGCAAAACAAGAGAGAGGCATGTGATATAATAAATATATACTTGGTCTTCATCCTCATTAGAGTTTCCTGAGCAATAAGAATTTCCTGAGCATCTTTTGTCATAATACTTGTTCTCTTGTCCCCAGTTCCTGAAATTGCTTCAGAGCCATAAAGGTGAAGTGGGTCTCCTGTTGTTCATAACAAGCCCCTTTCCATCACAATTGGGTTTATGTTGATGAGGTGACTTTTGGAAAGCACCTGAGGATGGGGCCTTGTTGTCAATGAAGCCAACCATGTGACTAGAGGGTTGGAACTTTCAGTCTCCCACCACTGAGGAGGTGAGAGAGACTGGAGATTGAGTTCAATCACCAATGGCCCACGATTTAATCTATTATGCCTATGTAATGAAGCTTCCGTAAAAACTCAAAAAGGACAGGGTTGAGAATGCTTCCTGGTTGGTGAACACATGGAGATTTGAGGAGAGTGATGTTCTCTGAGAGGGTATGAAAGCTTCATGTCCTTTCCCCATACCTTGCCCTGTGCATCTCTTCCATTTGGCTGTTCCTGAGTTGTCTCCTTTTATGATAAACAGGTAATCCAGTAAGTAAAATGTTTCTCTGGGTTCTATGAGCTGCTCTAACAAATTAATTGAACCCAAGGAGGATATTGTTGGGACCTCCAGTTTACAGCCAGTTGGTCGGAAGCACAGGGGACAGCATGGGCTTACAACTGGCATCTCAAGCTGGGGGGAAGTGAGGGTGGTGGCAGTCAAATTTTATAGGACTGAGCCCTTAACCTGTGGAATCTGATGCTGTCTCCAGGTAGATAGTGTCAGAACTGGGTTAAATTTTAGGACACACAGCTCTTGTTGGAACAATGCTTGGTGGGTGTTGGGGGGAACCCCCACACCCCACATTGGAAACTGGACTCATACCCTTTCAGACATGTTACCAGAGGTAGGTTACAAGAAAAGAATTTAGCATAAGGAATAAGGCAACAATTTTGTTATGGAACCAGGATTTAAGCGGTGAGCCAGGCAGTCATAAAGCTAATACAATGCTGAGCTGCCTGAGATACTGGACTCAGGTTCTAGAAATTTCCCCTCTACCGGAGAGGGTGATGTGTGTTTAAACTTCAGTGCAGGAGGCTATATTTATACCTATTAAATTTCATCTTGTTTCTTTTGGCCCATGAGTCCAGCTTGTCAGTATCTTTTTGAATCTTGACTCTGTCATCCAAGTAATTAGCTGTTCCTCCCAGCTTCATGTCATCTTCAGATTCAATGAGTGTATCTTCCGTGCTTTGCAGCTGGTTTATTAAAAGTTCAATGGAACCCTGTGGCACATTCCTAAAAACTTTCCCTAGGAGATAGCCTTCTTCAAAGCCACTTATGGCACTCTCAATGAGCCCTCATTTCTTCACCTTCCTACAAGAGTATCAAAAAAGGTATGAACAGATGTCTTGCTAAAAGCCCAAAACACTGAAAATCATAGTCGTGCCCTCACTTTTCCACTCTCCATTCCACTCTCACACGCTTAGCTACCTCCGCACACAGGCTCACCTCTTCCTCCCACTATGTCCCATCTCCAAGTTACGGTCACTCCTTCTGCCAAAGTCCATTCCTGTGCCATGAATCCCAGCACCTCCAATTCTCCTCTAGGTCTTTAATTCATCATTTTTCTTCTCTTTTTTTCCCATCTCCTCCTTTCCACCAGCTTCTTCCTTAGCCTAGCATGGTGGTTCCCAAATTTTAGCATGCATCAGAATCTCCTGAAAGGCTTATTAGATCGCAGATTGCTGGGGCCCAAGAATTTGCATTTCTGACAAGTTTCAGTGGTTCTAATATGTGGTCCTTAGACCAGCAGTGCCAGCACCACCTGGGAGCTGGTTAGACATGTGCTTTCTGAGGCTCCACCCTGGACCAACTGAATCAGAAATTTGTGGGCTAGGGCCCAGCCACCTGTGTCTTAACCAGCCCTCCAAGTGATTCTCATAAACACTAAAGATTAAGAGCCACTGGTCAGCATATTGAGGAAAACAAGACTTTACAGACAAGGAAATTTGAGTTTGGATCCCTGCTGTGTCCCTTCCTGTGTACTGAGGTCACATGACTTAGCATCCCTAAACCTCAGTATTTTAATCTATAAACTGGGAATGATAATACCTACCTCTATGGATGTAAATGAAGATTAAATGAGATAATGTAGGTAAACCACTCAGCACAGTGCCTAAATATTCAATAAATGGAAGCTATTTTTGCTTAATCTATCAGAAAATGCCTAAATCTCCATCATTATTTTTAAAAAACTCCCTCCCTTTACCCCATGTCCCACTTTACCCTTTATAACCAAGCTCATGAAAACCTGTATTCCTTGTCTCCACTTTCTCATACCTCATCACCCTTTAGAATGTTGTAATCAGCCTCTGGCCCCACCACTCCAGTCCACTAGCCTTGCTAAGATCTTCAATGATCAAATTCCAAAAGTAGTGGGCCCTGCAGGTCTCATTTTTCTATCCTGTGTATTCTTTCCTTCATCACATTCTCACCTCCCTTGGTCTCCAGATAACCCCCCTTTCATGAAGCACCTCCTACCTTCCTGCTGGTTCTGTCTCAGCCTCTTTAACGGGTCTCCTCCCCTCCCACCTGACTTTCTTCTCGCCCCAGACCACAGCTTTATCTACCACCTATATGCCTTCTCAGACAAGAGCTCTCTGGAGATTCAGACATTTGCAAATGATAACTAGATATCCCAACTTGGAAGAACCTCAGAATCTCACCACACCCAAAGACATAATTCATCGTGCTCCCACAGATCTGTTCTTCCTTCTCGATTCCTTATGTTCCCAAATAGGCTGGGAGCTCTTGAGGTCAGAGTCAGAGTCTGATCATCTTAGATCTCTCATACCTGACCCCAGAGGCAGGTAACCACTTGATAATGTATGTATATATTGAATGCATTAATCAACAAAGTGAATTGTGTCATATTGCCTAGTAACTTTTATAAAAAGAAATTAAATGCTCACATAAGAAAAAGAAAATTAATTACTTTCTAAGTTCACACTGTTAATAGGAGACATCACTTCCCCTTCTAGATCTTGACTTCAAATTCACCAGTCTTTAGGGTCTGAAACCCACTTTCTCCCCTCATGAATAATTGGGATAATTACCCATCCTGGACTTTGCATACCTCTCTTCATAAACCCTCCAAAATTACCAAGGGTAGTTTCATAATCACACCAGTAAATAATTTTGCTAGAATGAAGTTTAGCCAGGGATTTGAATACCTTTAGGGCAGCTAAGTGCTTTCTCACTATCGCTTCCTTTATCCGGGGTTTCTGTTCTTTTTTCTATATTTGGTCTGCTCTTTTTCATTTGAAGATGATTCTTCTTGATAAAAAAGAGACGAAATCAAAGCTCAGTAGTTCTGTTCTCTCATTTAGCCTTACACCACCCATCCCTACTCCATCTAGCCTTTATCTCTTCCTGATTCTTTAGTTCAAAATACAGATTTGAATATCCTTTTCTATTATCTGTAGCATTTTATCATGATGAAGTTAGCCTTGCTGATTACATTCTTACATTGTTAACCACTTTAGGAATAGTCATCCTTGGTAATGAGTCCCTCTTTCAGTCTTTTGTATCTTGGTCCAGGGAGAGAAGGTGAAGAGTTGGAAGAGCCAGGCTGAAATGGAGCAGGTGTCCCCTGCCCTGGGGAGGCCCTGGAAGTACAAGCAGCACAGGTCATCAGAAGGACACAAAGGTTGAACATCAGATCTTAGTAACCAGAAAAGGCAAGACCTGGACTGGCCAGATGTCTCCAGTCGAACAAGACAGTCACATATTTTAGCTTCTTATCTGATAACATGGACATTTCAAATTTGCTATTTTAATTTTAGATTTGCCTTATCTTATTTCCAGATTGCTATTTAATCAGCAGTGGTTTGGAACATTTCAACTTTTAGTCTCTCACCAAGTTAAGTATGTAATGATCTGTAAACAAACACTTGAGAAGATGCTACTTAAAGGGGCTCTGATCCCTCTGTACTTTGCTAAGTGAATGAATTCACTCTTGAATTCACCTTCCAATTTTCACATAATCAGTCTGCTACGAATGTCAAAAAAATGGGGCTGGGAGTGGTGGGGTTTGAAGAGAAGGAAGCATCACTATAAAAAGCTTTTGGGTTTTTAGCCCCAGCATCAACTGGAGGTACACTGTTCATGTGGAGGTTCTCTGGACATCATAACTAGGAGGGAGAGTTAGGAAAGGGGAAAGAAAGCAGGAGGTAAAAGTGGAGGACCAAGAGAACAACGGACCATGAGAGAGAAGGAAAAGCTACGTAAGTGTGGGCTGAAATAGGTTGAAATCCAAGAGAAACATCAAGAAGAAAATACAAGAATGAACGAGAGCCAGAGAGATTAATTTAAACACAAAGATGAGTTTGTTAGGAGATCCAACGCCAGGAGAGATATTAAAAAGCAAACAAGGAAAACAGAACAAGAATGAATAGGAAAGACTTGGGTGTGATATAGCTACTCGTTAGCTATATCACAGCTATACCACACTCACTTCAGGTTCCAAGAATGGGATCGATGTTCTGCAGGTTCTGGTGCACATCCAGAACCAAAAGGCTTGGAGCACGTCCTTTTGAAACATGCACTTACCTAAGAGCTTCCTGTTTCTTTACATAACAAAAATTTATCCCTCATAAGAACCAGTTCTCACAGGACTGTCAGATTCTTTTCTAAGTAACCACTCATGCCTCCTGGCTCCTTTCTAGAATCTCAGGTTTTAAGATTATGCTTTTTGATAAATCTCCCTCTCCCTAGATGTTAGGGTTCTTTCCTCTGGCTATTGCATATATCATACCAGTCCCTTCCACTTCAGCAATTAATCTTCCCTTATTCATCAGAACTAGGTGCAGAGTGCCAGTTCCCCTTTTTACTTCCAAGAAATGAAACTGTCAAATGGACAAGTCAAGTATTCTCAGATGTTTTTCTTCCATTTCATTGTCATCATTGTCTCATCATATTTGAAAATCTGTCATGAGGTTTCAGCTACAAACCCCAAAAATGTTTGCACCTAATTCCCCACCTGAGATCATAGAAGTAGAAATAGATCCAAATCACTTGTAAGCAGACTCTGCAATCACAGAAATCATCACTATGCAGGCAACACCACAGGATTTCTTGGGTCTCTAAGACTGCCAGGGCATGGGGAGGTGGAAATGGGCAGGTTTCTTAGGGCCAGGGTCACTGGCAGTAAGTCCTGGCCTGAAGCAATGGGGACACTGAAGTCAAAGGAAGAACAGACAGGAGGTGGTGAGAAACAAATGTTGAAGAGGGTGTGGAGAAAAGGAAGCCCTCAGGCACTGTTGGTGGGAATGTAAATGGGTGCAGCCACTAGGGGAAACAGTATGGAGTTTCCTTTAAAATTTAAGAATAGAGCTACCGTACAATCCAGTAGTTCTACTCCTGGGTATTTATCCAAAGAAAATGGGAAACACTAATTCGAAAAGATATATTTATCCTGATGTTCACTGCAGCATTATTTACAATAGCCAAGATATGGAAGCAGTCTAAGTGTCCGTCAACAGATGAATGGATAAAGAAGATGTGGTATATATACAATGGATGCTACTCAGCCATAAAGGGAATGAAATCTTGCCATTTTTGGCAACATGGATGGATCTGGAGGGGTATTACACTAAGTGAAATAAATCAGACGGAGAAAAACAAATATTATATGATCTCACTTATATGTGGAATATTCAAAAAAAACAAAAACAGAAACAGACTCATAGATACAGAAAACAAATGGGTGCTTACCAGAAGAGAAGGGGTGAGAGGATGGACAAAGTAGGTGAAAGGGACTAAGAGGTACAAACTTCCAGCTAAAAGATAAATAAGTCATGGGAATGTAATGTACAGCATAGGGACCATAGTCAATAATATTAATATTATAATAACTTTGTATGGTAGGTAATCTATAAAAATGTGGAATCGCTATGTTGTACACCTGAAATGAATATATCGTAAGTCAATTATATTAAAAAAAAAAAAAGTAGGGTGGTGAGATGTGCAAAGATCCCAAATGCCTGGAGGGAAGTGTGCAAAAGCATCAAACATGATGTGCTTCCCAAATGTGGGAGCCAGCGTTTAGATGCGGAGCCAAGAGTTCATTAAAAAAAAAAAAAAAAAAGGAAGAAAAATACCTGGAGCAAACCAGTATGATTTATTTTGATTTTGGCTTTGCTTCATCTAATTGTGTTGTTTTTCACATTCATGGGAGCAGAATCTCATCTGTTTGTTCACTACTCTATCCCTGGGGCCTCTCACAGCCCCTTGCATATAGTTAGTGGTCAAGAAATTAGTATTGAATCAATCAAACATCAGTGTTTTCAACTCATTTTTTGTTTGGGGTTTTTTTTTTTGTTTTGTTTTTTTTAATAGATCAGCATGGGTGTGGTACTCAGTGATTAGGACTGATTCAGAGCCAAGGCCAAAGCAGAGATTATGCTACAATGCTGAGTCAGCCCATTTGCCCAGGGTCTACGCTCTGTCAGAGTTACATCAATTTATAATTTTTCAACAGTTTCAGTACCACTAAGCAATCCCTACCATAGAAATGCGAGAGAGCCTGCATTATGCATGAGTATGCGTCTCACACTAAAAACCTAGCATCCCTAAGTCTTCATGGGAATGCTAATGTCTTCCATGCCATGGTTTAGGTTAAAAAAAAAAAAAAGATGACAACCCCTTTGAAATTATAATAAAATACATTTTGAATAAACTAGATGCTTCAAACAATTACTCTTTTGAAAGGTCTTTCCTAAGTAAAATTAATCTGAAACCTTAGATGGCACTATTAAATGTATTTTCACCTTGGTTAAAATCGTTGCTAGTGAGAATCTTTAGGAAGGCATTAATGGGCTTTTTTTGGTTTTGTGCTGCAAAAATGAGTGGATTCAGTACTCATCTGAACTGTATAATAAATAACTTAACAATTCTCCAATTTCAAGCTAAAATTTCTATCAGGAAAATGACCCCACTACCATCATTCATGTTGAAGTCTGACCAGTTCGTTTAAAAGATTTCTGTTTCTTATAATATAGCAGAACAAGACGTTTTCATCTGAAAATCTCTGGGACAACAGAATCCTAATATCTAACTCTTCGTAACTTTAAAATGTTGTGAATCTTTGGTCCCGGTTTTGTAAGAACACTGAGGGTTTTCCATGCTGGTTTTCTTGATCTTGACCTCCACCCTTGTCACCCCCTCAGGGGAGCATAGCAGGCACTGTGTAAACCACCAGAAGATGTGGCAGAGGGTGAGCCTTCAAGAACACATTTTCCACAGAAGGGCTTTTCTGAGTTTCTCTCCTGATAATGGCTTGCTTTAGGGGTGATAACCTGGTGGCTGTGTCCTTGCTGTTGAGAAAGCTGAGCGTGAAGAAAGCCCAAGGAAGGCAGATGGAAAGCAGCACCTTCCTTGGTTCAGTCTTTCTCAAGTTGTCCCTGAGACATGGAAGCCACAAAGGCTGCAAAAAAATTAATGCATGGATATTGTTGTGAGCTGTTCTACTTCATAGAGTAAATGGAAAGAGGACTTGAAATGGGGCTTAGGTGAGTGAGTGAGAAAGCTCCTCTCTCTGAATCTCTTTTCCTCCAGGTACCCACAAAATGCTAGGATGCTACACTTAGCTCACACGTACTCATGGCCAAGATTGGAAGAAAAGAGAAAAGAGAAAAAGCATTTACGTTTCTCTACTGACTCTCTTTCCCTTAGCTCTGCCCCTGGCCAAAGTCCCTTGGGGCTGTGGCTGGCTATGGAATGGGCAGTTAGCTGGCTGCTGGATATGGAACAAGCAGAGGTGAAGTCTGATGCCAGGGTTACCAAGGTGAAGGCTACCCGTGGAGGCCAGGCATATGATCAAAGGGGAGCAATCATCCAAATATGGTACAATTCCAACACTAAAACCCATGTATGGGGGCTTTTCCCACAGCACCAGCTGGGTGTCCTACAATTCAACTCAATTCTGACCCTATCTATCTGGAGATAGCATCAGATCCCACAGGTTAAGGGCTCAATCCCACAAGATGCCCGCCCCCCTTCAAAGGGCAGTCTCAAACCCAGATAATCACCTGTGCTTCTGATGGACCAGCTATAGATCTGAGGTTCCAACGACCCCCTCCTGGGTTTAATCAGTTTGCTAGAAGAGCTCACAGAACTCAGAGTAACATCTTACTTACTAGATTACCAGTGTATTATAAAAGAATATAACTTAGGAACAGTCAGATGAAAGAAATGCAGAAGGCAGGGTATGTGGGAAGGACCGTTGAACTTCCATGTCCTCTGCCACTCATCCTGCATCTCCACGGAGTCACCCACCCCGAAGCTTTCTGAACCTCATCCATTTGTGTTTTTCTGAAGGCCTCATTACATAGGCATGATTAATTCATGGGCCATTGGTGACTGGATTCAATTTCCAGCCCCTCTTCCCTCCCTGGAGGGGGAAGGGTGGGGTTGGAAGGACTGAAAGTTTCTTGGCTCATTCCACAGGCTACCAGCCTCCACCCTTAGGTTACCTAAGGGCTTTCCAAAAGTCACATTATTATCACAACAAAAACACCTTGATCATCCTCAGCAGTTAGAAAGTTACGAGGGTTTTAGGAGCTCTGTGTCAGGAACTGGGGCAAAGATCAAATATATACTTCTTATGAATCACAGTATCACATATGGACATGCTGGAAAGCAAGAGAAACTCTAAAGCATCAAGGCCACGGCTGGATAGAAAAATGGAATCTGAAGCTAGAAATCTAGAAGAATTCAAACAGGCAAGACCAAGAGAGTGACTTCAGGAGACTGAGCCCCAAAATGGTCCCTGACACAACACTAAAGGGTAAGGGTGTGAAAATCCATGTTTTCTTAGGCAGGAGCTTAGGTAGGAGCAGTTAAGGGCATCATGCTTGTCAAGACATTTTTAAGATCATACCCCCAGTTCTTTTTAAGCTTATATTAAGCATATAGTGTGTGTGCGTGCGTGTGTGTGTGTTTGTGTGTGTGTGTGCCCCTAAAAAATTCACAAAGGCAACTAACAGTCTCCCCAAGCAGGAAAGTCATTCATTCTATCACTTGAGCACAAGGTAAGGCCCAGCACTGGGCTGGAATGCTGTTCTTTACATCTATAATCCATGCTAGAGATTGTATTTTGTTCAGCAAAAGGAAAAAAAGTGAGCTAAATAAAGCCTTTTTTTTCCCTAAAGAGTTATGACATTTGAAGAACTCTGTGGGTTATTGTTAATGCCATGTAAGCAGCTGGGTGGGGGGCAGCAGTGGACAAGAAAAATGCTCCGAGGAGATGGGAATTACACATGTGTGGGATACTTCCATATCTGCTTACCTGATCTCAGTCACAGGGAAGGGATAATGGTGGAAATAAAACAGGAAACAGGAAACAAGACCATTTATAATACATGAAAATGGGCAAGAAAGTTGGCATGCATGAGGTGCAGAAAAAGAGTGCATTTGTGCCTAATGCTTCTGATGAATCAGTCAAGAACATTCATCTTTGGAGAAGGATTTCCTCTAATTCTGTCAAG
Organism: Hyperoodon ampullatus; assembly: GCF_949752795.1. Lineage (NCBI taxonomy): Eukaryota > Metazoa > Chordata > Mammalia > Artiodactyla > Ziphiidae > Hyperoodon > Hyperoodon ampullatus. The sequence continues at coordinate 48,579,011 of NC_136925.1, read as the reverse complement.
GTTGCGGTCTGCATGGGTTACGTGCCAAGTAATTGTCCAGTCGCAACTTAACAGTGTCAAGAGGCTATTTTAAAGATGAATGCGAACATAAAACATATTTTGTCCTATTCTCCACTTTGAATATGTCTCTGGAACAAAACTTATACTTGAAATGAAATGGAGAAATGCGATTGTTATATGAGTTACAGGGTTTGTTTGTTTTTTCTTCACATCACTGAGAGTAGAACAAAAACATTTAGTGGAGGACAGCCCAATGTCATGTAAGTATTTGTATATATTTGTTCTTACTGTGATACACAAGAGACATATCGAGCCCCCTCCCTGACTAAAAACAGGGCATTATTTAAGCTTTGCCATCACACTCCAATGCTTTTCAATGGCTAAAAGACTTTTGCATTTCTTCCCATAGGAGCTGTTAACTCAGAAAGCTTCTCCTACAACACACTCTATCAATAAATTGTATCCATTTTACTTTCTAAAATAGTAACTTTTTAAAAAATATATGCTAAGAAAGAGTGAAAGGGGGAAAAGAGGACTTCCATTTATGAACTGTGCTCTTTTTATTCATACTATTTCCAAGACCAGGCCAATTATTATAATCTTCCTAACAAAGATACGCAGTTACACCTAAGAATTCCAGTTTCCTCAACCAGTGAAAAGTAAAGTTTCCATTAGATGCCGAGATGAATCATCTGTATGCGCTCATACGTGCACTCTGGCAATTCCTTTTGAATTTCAAGGTTATAAATAATTCCCAAACTCAAGTATTTTAATATGGATTATTTGTACTCCTCTGCCCGTGTCATTCCTTTTGATTTAATCATTATCCCTTACAGGCTGGCACTAGTACATTCAGTTTGCTGACAGGATCAAACTGTCATCCCACCTAAGAATATCAATTACGTTTTGAAAACATACAATTTGATTCATGCAGAAACCACTGTATATGCATCATGGTGTTTTCATAAGACTCCCTTATTTACTCTAAACAGTCTTATGCCTTTCACTGTGTGGTCATGTAGTAACTGTTTAACCGTCTTAAGTCTTTTCAAGAAATTTTAAAGAAAAAAGGGAAAGCTTGGCCTCCAGAATACAATTTCTGTTCCTATAAAAATCAGCTTCTCCATGAATAGCTTAAATGAGGCAAAGCTTCAGAGCTGCAGCTGAAAGCGCAGAAAGTCCTGTACTGTAGAGACGGCTTTCAACTCTGTCTGAATCGGCAAGGGAAAGGACCTTTCTGCCAGCTGGATGTGTGTTTCCCAACTTTTTCTCCTCAGGCATATCTAAAAAGGATACTGGACTAAGTCCCTAATAGGTTTCCTATTTAAGGGCTGTTAGCAAGGGATTCCCACAATAGAATCTGGAAACACATACACACACACACACACACTCACAGACGCATGCATGAACACCCTGCCCCACTCCTTTGCTCACTCAGGATTATCAGGACTCAGCTCTCTGAGCTGCCTGATTTCTGGAAGCACAGAGAAGCTCAAATGAGCCCATCGACTGCCCCCACCATCAGAAACAAACAGACAAAAAAAAGCCTGCCTTTTTATATCCCTATTAAATGGAATCATGGCAGACAGTGTCCACACACGTGGCTCAAGCCCTTTGATCCTATAGACCAGACCATTTGCATACTCTTCATACCATGAGTGCACCCACCAGCACAAACACACACAGACGCACATCCATGTGCACAAACATGCAGTGACATCAGGGATGGCCACCCTTCCCTCTGCATGTCCACATACCATATGACAGAGACCGCAACAGGGAAAAAAACATTACTTCACCTCCCCAAACCAATTCCAAAGCCCTCTGTTCAATGGAAATGGCACAGATTTCTGCATGGGGGCTTCCATGTAGGAGCCAGAAACCCTGTTCTTCTGCTGATATATGCTCATCTAGAAATAATGTACAACTGTACAGTGCAGAATACAGATAAACAATCACAGTACAGTTGAAAACTGCTTTGTGCAGGCTGATTATCCACAAAGTACCATACTCTACCAGGGTCAGCATGGCAGAGGGGGGGCTTTCTCCCCCATGCCATTATTTTAGGGTCAGCTGTGTCGACTCATGTATAAAACTTCTCATTAAAAATCGTCAAAACCACACAGACCTACTAGAGAATGGACTTGAGGATATGGGGAGGGGGAAGGGTAAGCTGTGACAAAGTGAAAGAGCGGCATGGACATATATACACTACCAAACGTAAGGTAGATAGCTAGCGGGAAGCAGCCGCATAGCACAGGGAGATCAGCTCGGTGCTTTGTGACCGCCTGGAGGGGTGGGATAGGGAGGGTGGGAGGGAGACGCAAAAGGGAGGGGATATGGGAACATATATATATGTATAACTGATTAAATTTGTTATAAAGCAAAATAAAAAATAAAAAATAAAAAATAGTCAAAACCAAAAACTGATTTGCACATGAGAGAAAACAGAGGAAATGTTTGTTCATGTTCCCATCCTTGGTGGTCTACAGCACCGTCTGCCAATACCTGCTTACCATACTCTGCAGGATGCATTTTGAAACATGGTCAAAGCGTTTTAACCATTTCCCCTCATTTTAGCTCTTCAAAATAAACAAACAAATAAAAATCTTTCTGAATACTTCTCCAATATTTTTATAGGCATATGCGTTTTTAAAAATTAAGATTATACTACATATGCTGCTCTTAAATTTTTTCACTTAAACATTTTGTTGTGCCATTAAATATTCTTTGATAAGAATTTTTGTAATTAAATATTCTTGACACAACCTTTTTTGACATTTATTAATTTAAGCATTAAACATTTAGGTGTAACTGGGGACTAATTCATCTTTGGTGTGGATCTGATAAAGCCTGCAGAAGTCCAGATCCCACCTAGCACCTGGAGACTTATTTTTTTCTGCTTTATAATCCATATTTAAGAAATGGATTTGTTTGTTCTCACTGATGGTTTCTAATTCTTGAGAACATATGTATTTGTCTTTATTAAGTCTAGGCAAGATACTAGCTGGCTGGGTGTAAAATATTATTTACCTCATTTATAAAAAATAAACAGTGTTTTACAACGCAGTCACATTTGTTGTCAGACACTCCATATAACCCTTATGACTATTTAATTCTAATTTTTAGTCCAAAGGAACATGAATAGAGCTGATGATCTTTAGCATCCCCTCTGTCACTGTAGAGCCTGTCAAACTCTAATCATCTTCTGAAGACATTTGTCAAGACAAAAGTATAACATGGCATTGGTCGCACAAGCAGTCATTTTGGTATGAATAAAATATTGTTGACTGTCCTGGGCCTTTAACTCTTAGACCAGGAACAATTATAGTTTAAGCTGTATGTTCCCAAGCTGATAATTCTTACACAAAACCTCCTCTTTAGCACCACCATGAGACTTGGGATCTGTAGAAAGCTTCCTAAAAGATCATATTATAATTTAAACTCCTCTTAAATTTATACTTTAATGAAATAAAACCTCTTTAGGATGATTTGAAAGCACATTCTCCAGCTACAGAGAGAAAGAAAACATCCCTCCCGTACACTATTGACACAATTTTATTGTCATGAACTAATAGCAGCAATAGACAATTGATTCAGCTGTCTAATGATTATTAGAAAGCATAGTTTAAGACCAATCATTCTGAAGGTAAAAATCATTATTTTGGGCAGATATTCTCTGGTTCAATTAGTTTATATTCAGTAATTCCATCTAACAAATTATTCATGTGGTTACTTAGGACCTTGGCAGTTTCGCTGGGAAGCTCTGTGGCTCAGTTTTGCCAAACCAGATGTTTCTTGAGCAAACTACTAGGAACCCTCTATGACTGTGACAGGCAATTGGCAAGTCCTCCTTTGAAAATATTCCAGGATATAATATACCCACTGTGTTTTATAGTATAGAGCTTTGGGACATGATAATTCATTTGTTTTTGTTAATGGTGCGATGTAGAGGGGCTTTCTATGGAAAATTTTACTCTTCACCCAAAGATCTTCTTTTGAGTCATCTCAGTGCAGAATTGAAATGACTGTCCATTTAGGCATGAGTTTTAGTCAGATTCCAACAACAACGTCACACATGAGACTGGCTGATAATGGAAGAAGATGGGCTCAGGAGAGACTTCTAGAGAGTGTAACCCCTGATATGATCATGAGGACATGTGGGCTGGAGTTTGGTAGGGCAAAGGGAGGAATGGTATTCCAGGTAGAAGGAGCAGTGTGTGGAAACAGCACTGCAGCGCAGAGCAGCACAGTGTAGTGAGGAACTTGCATGTTGTTAAAGTGGTAGGAATGAGGGTGCCAGAGGTCGGGAGGGTGGCGGGAAATGAGGCTAAAGCATGGTCAGGAGACAAGCCATGAAGGGCCGTCTGTGTTAACCCCAAATGTCTGATCTTTATTCTGAAGCATTCGAGAGCTCATTCAAGGATTTAAAAAGCAGGGACGTGACGCGGTCTGATTTGTCTTTTAGAAATGTTACTCTGGCGACTGTGTGGAGAGTAGGAATGGGTAGGACTGGAGGCGGAGAGGACAGCATTGAAGCAACACCAACAAGAAAGGGCAGTAAGGCAGTGACAATGAGACCCAAGAGCAAGAGAGGGATGTAAGATATTTACGAAGTAGGATTAACAGAACAAATTGGTGGCAGAGAAAGAAAAAGAATAGAATTAAGAATAGTACTCAGGTTTCTGGCTTGGGAAATTAAGTGGATAGCAGTGCCAGTCTCTAAAATAGTGACTGCTGCAGTAAAGTTAGCATCTTACACCAAAATAATGAATTTGATTTGGGGTATGTTGAATTTGCAGGTAGGATATTCAGGTAGAGCCATCTTACAGGCAACTGGGTTACGTGAGTATGGAGGTTGGGAGAGAGATCTGGGCTGTGGGTATAGATTTGAGAATCATCAATGCATAAGTGGTAGATAAGGGCCATTGGTTTGAAGGAGGTCACCCGGTATAAGTGAATGGTGATAAAGCAGAGGGCCAGGGATGAAGATCGTTGCCCAGTAGAAAATCATCAGTAACCTTAATAGCAGCGGTTACACCAGAGCACTGAGGGACAGGAGGCTTACAGCAGTGAGTTAAGTGAATGGCAGGTACAGAGGTGGCCAAACCTTTGGACTTTGGTAGAAACAACCAACACAGAAGCATGGGGAGAAATGTGTTCTTTATCAGGGATTTTAGTCATCATTAAGAAAACTAGGAACCTAGAATGAAGACAGTAAAATAACTGATGTGATCATATACTGGATTAAAGAAGTGCTGAATCTGGAACAAAAACAAAAGTTGTCACACATGAAGTATTATACTCATTTGGGGCACTATACCTTAAATTCCAGCTTAATGTGCTTTCAGTTCAAAGAGTCACTCCTCCTTTCCATCACTATTGCAAAGGATAAAGAAAAGATCTGAAGTATTAAGTCAAAAGAGAGACCAAAGGATTACACTTATTAATTGTTATGACAAGTGTTGGATTCCCTAGAAAAACGGGAGGAAGTGGTGGGTCCTCCTCCCTCTCACCCTCTCTAAATGACCTGGCCTACTCACCCAGGAAGCAGAGAAATTGGAAATTAAAGCAAAATCATGGAACTTTCTGGCTGCCTCTAGAGGAGAGGCTCCATCTTGCTGCCAGCGTGCTCACTGCCTGGAAGCAGGAAGGAGGAAGGAGTAAAGTCAAGTCTGTTGTGTGATCCCTGGAGCTGAGGCTGGCAGTGAAAGAGACAGGATAGAGCCTGTTCATCACCTTTTTTTTCAGGCTAACTTTTTATTGCTCTTGATCACATTCTTTCTTGTCTATGCATAGTTATACATAAATCTTAAAAATATTTCAAGCAAAATTGGAATTATACAGGTAATGCATAGTTTTGTATTTTGCACTTTTTATTGGAGTATAGTTGATTTACAATGCTGTGTTAGCTTCAGTTGCACAGCAAAGTGATTCAGTTATACATATACCCTTATTCACTCTTTTTCAGATTCTTTACCCATATAGGTCATTACAGAACATTGAGTAGATTTCCCTGTGCTATACAATAGGTCCTTGTTGATTATCTATTTTATATATAGTAGTGTGTGTATGTTATTCCCAAACTCCTAATTTATCCCTCCCCACCACGTTTCCCTTTTGGTAACCATAAGTTTGTTTATGAAATCTGTGAGTCTGTTTCTGTTTTGTAAATAAGTTCATTTGTATCATTTTTTAAAATTAGATTTCACATATGAGTGATATATGATATTTGTCTTTCTCTGTCTGATTTACTTCACTTAATGATAATCTCTAGGTCCATCCATGTTGCTGCAAATAGCATTATTTCATTCCTTTTTTATGGCTAAGATTCCACTGTATATATGTACCACATCTTCTTTATCCATTCCTCTATCAATGGACATTTAGGTTGCTTCCATGTCTTACTTAGCTCAAGACATATAAATAGTACTGCAGTGAACACTGGGGTGCGTGTATCTTTTCGAATTATGGTTTTCTCCAGATATATGCCCGGGAGTGGGATTGCTGGATCATATGGTAGTTCTATTTTTAGTTTTTTAAGGAACCTCCATACTGTTCTCCATAGTGGCTGTACCAATTTACGTTCCCACCAACAGTGTAGGAGGATTCCCTTTTCTCCACACCCTCTCCAGCATTTACTGTTTGTAGACTTTTTGATGATGGCCATTCTGACCAATGTGAGGTGATACTTCACTGTAGTTTTGATTTTCATTTCTCTGATAATTAGTGATGTTGAGCAACTGTTTTTACCTTTGAGCTAAAGTAATCCTGGCCATTGTGAGAACTTTGGCCCAAAGGATGTGTTTTCAGCAATAAGATTAGCTGCAGCTCTTCCTCTCAGTGGGATAAGAAAAAAAAGTGGGTAGTGTAAAACAAAAGTGTCCACCCACCCTCTCCCCAAAGAAGAGGGAAGTAAAATTCCCCTCCTCTGTGGAAATATGTGGAGAGGAAAGGAAAGCTTCTCCACCAACAAAGGACAGCACATTCCGAGCAGAGCAGATTGAGTGTGAAATAAAGAATCTAAGCTATGTCAGCTGAGAATGTTTGGAACAAGAGAAATGTGCCTTAAGTGTGTCAAAATGGATTTATTTAGAAGAAATAATAGCACTTCTTTGCATAGCCCAAGATGGACAATAGGGCTAACAGATGAGCATTAAAGACAGAGTGACCATCTGTCCTTGTGTGCCCTGGGCAGAGGGGTACCCCAGGATGCAGAACTTGCAGTTAAAACCAGAGCATTGCTGGGCAAACAAGAACGTTGCTCATCCGGGGTGACAGACTTCCGTTCAATTAAAGAAGGCACCTTTCAGCAGTCAGAACCTTCCAGTGGGAGGTAACAAGTTTGCTGTCTCTGGAGACACTCAGACTCAGCTCAGCGTGAAGCAGCCAATAAAGAGGAGGTAGGAGTCGATGACTTTCAAAGGTGAGCCCACCTATGGAATCAAAGACTTCATGGACATACAAGGTGGATATGAAATGAGGAGGAACATTCCTTGAGCCACCAAGGCAAAGAGTTTCTTTACTTCCAAACATGCCTCATATTCTCAGTATTCATCGCTTTTTTTCTCACAGTTGACTGCTCACAGCTTAAAGTGAGTACAGAGAACAGTGCTGGTGCCCTTCCCCTGGGCCAGCCTTAGGGCCTCAATTAAAAGAAAATAACCAGTATCAGCTCACAGAAGCCACCCTGAAGGAGGAAGACCACTTTGGTGTCCTGGCATTTTAAAAATTTTACTGGAATATAAGCATTATCAAATCATTGGCTTGCTTTTGGCATGTGTAATAATAACCTTTCTCTAAGAAACTTTTTTGTTCATGTGCTTCACACACACATACACACACACACATTCAGGGGAAAAAGGCAAATTTAGCTCTAACAAACCTCAGTTCTTTTCCATTCTATTTTGCCACCCACCCCACTATCCCTAACACACACACACACACACACACGCACGCACACACACATTTTTCTTCTGCTAGAAATGGCAAGTGCATTGCAAGTCAGATGCTCTAAAAATGATTTGATTTGACTTGCCATTGAAGACTCATGTCGAATTAAATGGTGGTTGGGCTGGGGGAAGGGAAGTTAGTTCACACAAGCCTCTCAAAGAGAGAAAAAGTCTCTTTCTCTCTCCTTTTTCTCTCAAAGAGAGAAATTTCCTTGTTTCTCAAAGACATTTATTTTAAGACCTGCTTTATTTTGTGAGAGGTGGGCTGGAAAACACCAAAAAGGATATGGTCTTATCACAAACTTGTGAGAATACAAAAACGCACTTGTAAACAGTAAGTCCCTAGTTCACGATTAACAGTGGCTTCTGTACATCTTTAAGCCTGTGGACCAAGGTCAGCAATGAGTCACAGCTGCAGGGGTCAGAGCCTCTGTTCCACTTGCAGGAGATTGGACTGGTTCGTGTCATCATAGGAACTTATGGTTGGAATGACTATATGTTCCCATTTTCTTAAGACAGCCCTTGTATAATCATGTTTTTCCAGCCTAATTTTTAATAGTATCCCAGTTTAGATGGTAAATTAAACAATCACCTGGTTATGGCACGTGCACTGGGTGTGGTCAGAATAGGAGCTGGAACTGAATAACCAGTGGCACTTGATTGTAAAGTGTTAGGTTTCTAGCATACACGCATGCTGAGTCCAGGTCTCAAGGAGATGTTTATGTCTATGTGTATATGACAATATTTTCTTTATAAATAAATCATTAATTAAAGCGATTGAAGACCACTCAAAACATAATAAACTAGAATCCAAAATATTTCTCAGTACTAATGCCCTTGTGGGCTTTGTTTTGTTTTCATGTTGGTTTAACAATAGGAGAATGGAGAATAACATTGTCTGGCTAGCAGTTGATTTTTTTTTTAATTGGATATTCTTTTTGGCACTGTTGCTGCTTTGCCCTGTCGACTAGAAAAAGATGTAGATTGGACTTCTCATAGGGACATTCCTAGTTTTCACTATCAGTATGCTTCACTGGGTGACCACAATATTTTAATGGCTAGCTGGCAAAAGTCAAGCCGGCAAATAACTTTGACCCAGGTACTTAAGATTTCAGAAGACCAGAGACAAGATCTAGAACGTAGCCAGCTGGCCCCAAACAGGGACGTTTTACAGATTTAAAGAGCAAGTGTAGGACTGTGACATTCGCAAACTGTCTCAGAGATGCCCACCAATCACCACCAACACAGCAACCTGTAATTAGTATTTAGGAAGAAGGAGGTTTTAAAACAAGGATCATATTGAAAAAAAGAAAAGACTAGAAATATGTCTCCAGAATGGTATGGATGGGTGGGGAGAAAAAGAGGAGGAGAGAGATGGGAAGCACAGCACTAAAATGAAGCTGGTCCTTTAGGGGACTCAGACCTGTCCACAAATGAGGGCGGCCCACCGGGAAGTCTCAGTGATAGAGGCGCCTAGAAAGCTCTACTAATATGAGAGAGTCAGGCAGACAAACCTCATCCAGTTAACAAAAGCTTAGTTATCGCAGGGGAGAGAAGATTCTAAATAAAGCATTGTGCTGTCACTCAACAAATCCTTATTGAGCATCTGTGATGTGCCAGGCACTGTTCTAGGCGGGGGCATGAGACACCCAGTCAGCAAATGAACAAATAAATTATCAAGATAAATTCAGATAATGAGTACCATGAAGAACATAAGGCAGAGTGATGTAATGGTACCATTATGGGGGAAGGGAGGCACTATTTCAGCTTGAGTTGTCAGAGAAATTCTCGCTAAGGAGATGTGACCTGAATGAAAAAAGGGAGTCATCCTGTGAGTGAAACAACTAAAGACAAGAAAGCAGCCATTGGGTTTGCCAGCATGAAACTCATTGGTGACCTTAGAAAAAGCAGTTTCAGTGGAGAAGTGGCATCTGCTAAATGGGAGTGGGCTGATGAGGTGGGGGCACAATGAATGGATGAGGAAGCAGAGACAGAGGTCCAAGAAAGTGGCCCCCTTCAAATCTAAGCTTCCTAAACATTCAAAGGGTGTGTGCACCTGCAGGAGGATTTTTAGGACGAACCAACCTGGAACATTGCTGAGAGGGAGAGTTGGACATGCAGAAAAGAGAAAAGGAGGAAATCCTTGCAAAAACAGGAGAGAATCAGATCCAGAACAAATGCAGAGTCTGGTCTTTGACAAAAGAGAGTACTTCCTCTGTATTAAGAAGAAGAGAAGAAAAGAAGGGACTCATGCAGGAGTGGTTTTAAATGGGTCTGCAAATGGGAAGTTGAAGAAGTTTCCATCTCATTACTTCTATTTTCTTAATGAAGTAAGAAATGAAATCATCAGTGAGAATGGGTGTAAAGAGAAGATGTGAGATGTGAAGTGAGGGGAGAAAATATAAAATAATTATCTTGAAAGTGGTTGAGTTTACTAGGGAAACACTATAATGTCACGCAGTGCCAAGTGCCTCTTTAAGGGATTTAAATACGATGATGGATTTAATGTAAAAAACAGTCAGCCTGGTTACTGATTTTTTTCTCCAGCCATACACAATTGTTCAGATGTAGGTGCAAAGAAAGTAGATAGTTGGGCTCAACCAGTGCTAAAGTCAGATGAGTGTGAGAGACAGAGGGATAGATAAGGGAGTTGAGAGTCTCTACAAGGACATGATTATGATTTGAACCATAAAAATCTAAGCTGGGCAAAAAGAGAAGTGAAGAATAGCTGATGGATAATGAAATTGTGATGGAGCGGGTGTGTCAGTGAGGATGTACTAAAAGGCACTAGGTTGTGATGAGATAGTGAAATATGTGAGGGAGAGATTTCAGAGGTAGCGAAGGATGCAGGGTATGTGGTGGCAGTGAGGTGATGTGAAAAAGGTAGAAGAAGGAGTTGCAGCAGAGGAGACAAAGGAAAAAGAGCAAGGGTTGGGAATGAGCCACATCATGCACTATGAAAAAGCCTCGGAGAACTGAAGCAGAACTGGTTTCAAAGGCTGTGAGCCAAGGATCTCGTTACTGCATGAGGCGAGGTCAGTAGAATATCACCTGGCCGTGCATAATGATGTGTTCTAGAGTCAGACTGCCAGGGTTTGAATGCCAGCTCCCCCACTTTCTCAGAGTCTCCTTCAGCAACAAAATAACAGCAAACACTTACATGGTATTTACTGAGCTCTTTACATATGTTATACCTCACAGGAAACCCAATGCATTAGGCACCCTTTATCCTTGGTATTCAGATGAGAACAAGTTTCTTGGCCTCTATAAACCTCACGATGATATGATAATGATAGTTTCTACCTTACGGAGTTATTGTAGTTTTCAATGAAATACTCTGTGCAAAGTGATTAGCACACTGCCTGGCTCAGTAGGAGTGTTCAATAAGTGTTAATGAATATTGTTAGATGAGAGGAAAAGGGTTAGCCTCAAAGAGCAGGGTTTAAATGAGAAAGAATAATGGTCTGGAAGCAACACTTGGAAGCAAGGAGGACAATGACCCCACCTCTGGCCTTGAAGAAGATGGAGCACGAAGCAAACAAATAAAACACTACATCAAAAATTTTTTTTAAATCCTGGTTAAGAGTGTCCAACTGGGGACTTTCCTCATGGTGCAGTGGTTAAGAATCCTCCTGCCAATGCAGGGGACACGAGTCAGAGCCCTGATGCGGGAAGATCCCACATGCCGCGGAGCAACTAAGCCCGTGCGCCACAACTACTGAGTCTGCGCTCTAGAGCCCACCAGCCACAACTACTGAGCCCGCATGCCTAGAGCCTGTGCTCTGCAACAAGAGAAGCCCACACAATGAGAAGCCCACACACCGCAACAAAGAGTAGCCCCCTCTCGCCACAACTAGAGAAAGCCCGCACACAGCAACAAAGACCCAGCGCAGCCAAAAAAAAAAAACGAGTGTCCAACTAGGTCTCAGGCAAGGAAAGGAACTGGAGAAAAGAAAGAAAAGCCTACAAATAATTGAATAATTTGTTACTCAAGAAAGGATTTTTAGAGCATGGAGAAAGTGAGGATAATGGAGAGTGTTGAGTTGGAAAAGAATTGTACAGAGGAGTGTGGGTGAGGCTGTATGTCCAGTGGGGACGCATCAGACACACAGGCTGACATAGATCTTAACCCTTGATAAAGCTCTGACTCCACTTAGAGGTCATGAGACCAATGCCCATGAAATGACAGCTGTTCAAAAAGGAAAAGCAACTTGGAAAAACAGGAAACAGGTGGCTCATTTTAAAAGAACTGTGTATATGTTGATCTGACCAGGCAAGATTTATCCTCAAACCCAGCAAACATTTTTTTTTCTTTTTTTTGAGCATTAACTACATGCCAAAGCCTGAGCTAGGTACTTTCACATATATTATCTCATTTAATTCTCACCACCACAAATCAAACTCTATGTATATTAAGACTGCAAAAGTTTAATATATAAACAGAGTGGATTGGTCAGCAGATAAGCTAGAACATTTCAGAATCCTCCACCCACTTTACCACCAGGAATGTAATGACTGCTTTGAAGGAAACAAGTCAGACACAACTACATGTATTCTTTCCCTTGTTCCTTCCTGTAGTCTACCTCAGTGGATCTTAAAGAATTTCTGTACAAAACTGTACAAAACCACATACACTATCCTGTGTGGATAATTTGAAGGCTTTTCAAGAGTGATTCTGATTTTGCCTTAAGCACCACCTGTATAACCTAATCCCCAAGGAAGATGTGAGTCCTCTGTTCAAGAATTTATTGATACATGGAGAGGCTTGCTTTTTTTTTTTTTTTTTTTTGCGGTACGCGGGCCTCTCACTGTTGTGGCCTCTCCCGTTGCAGAGCACAGGTTCCGGACGTGCAGGCTCACACGGGCCTAGCCGCTCCGCGGCATGTGGGATCTTCCCAGACCGGGGCACGAACCCATGTCCCCTGCATCGGCAGGCGGATTCTCAACCACTGCGCCACCAGGGATAGGCTTGCATTTTAGGATGATAGCCCATATAAAAGGGACAATGGGCAAGATGGAATTGTTTCTAACCCATTTCCAGTGGTTTAAGAGCTAGTTGCCCTGAAATCTCATTATACACTGGGACGTAAGGCAGTGATACTTTGGCAACTTTCTAACAGAGTATTACATCAAAATAAAGTGTGATGTCTCCCCAAACTGGCTTAGAGAAGACAAATCTTAGAAGTACAGCTGAGGAAGGAGGAAAAACAGGAGGCAGTAGGCATGGGAGAGTGAGAAAAATGTCACTCAGTAATTCGTGAGACGTGTGCGTGTGTGTGTGTGTGTGTGTGTGTGTGTGTGTGAGGACTTCCAGGAATTCTTGGAGAGAGGGAATTTATAAGAGTCTACAGTCCTGCATAAGCAGGTAGAACAAGGTTAGAGGTGGAAATTTTCAAAAGCAAGAGAAATACTTGGGTGGTAGATTTTAGAAGGATTTGTGGGTTTTGTGGTTGTTATTTAAATATATTTTTGTTACTTGTTTATTTCTGACTTTTTAGATTAAAGCATCATTAGGCATAACAATTTATTCAACTGGTTTTCAAATTTACTTTGAATTATTAAAAAAAATGTTTTTACCATTCCACAAAGGTCATGGAATAATGTTTAAAGAACAAGTATGAATGCATACAACTGCAGCACCAAATAGTGTGTCTTTAGCCCCTAATAACTGCAAGATACCAAAATTACTGGCTGATTTATTCATGATTCCCGGTAATAGAGGAAAGCCAAACCCATTGTCTTAGGTTAAGTAAACAAAACATTTGGGTGACTAAATTGGTTTACTTTTCGACCATTACATTTGACAGGGTAGAGCCAACATTAAAATGGTAATGGAAACTTGTTGTTTGTGGTTGATAAACTTAGTAAAGTATTTCAGAAAACAGAAAATAAAATGAGAGTACTTTCTTCCGTCAGATGTTGAAACTATATAGTTGCAAATATTCTTACTTTGCTCTTTGTTAATTGAGAATGTATGCAATAATAATATTTGAAAGACATTAAAGGTTACAATTAAGCCAGGGAAATGCTAATTTCTCTAGAAGAATATCTTAGGAAGGGGTGCATTACAATGGATCAACTTTTATATACACTACACCACTGAAAATACTTTAATAAGCAAGATTGTTTTGAGTAGTTACCAGAGAATCTTACATCTTGTCTTTTAACAATATTTATATATTTATTTATTTACTTGACATTATAATATATAAAACATATTATGGCTGTGTCTATGTGGCTAATAGGCACAGCTTTAATTTCTAAAGTATATTCTAGTCCTAAAATTCTATACTTAGGAAATTCTATTGTCAAAAGCTTTCAGAAGAAAAACTAGAAATCCTCATCACAATTGATTCTATCTTCTAGATAATGAAATTGAGTTGCTCTCTCAAATCTCAGTATAACTAGAACAGGATCTCAGAGTTCTTTATTTGGCTCTAGCAAAACACCTAATTTTCTTTCCACCTTCATTCATTCTTTTTCCATTTATTGAACACCAACTCTATCAGTTACTGTGTTTTCAGCCACTGAGAAACCAGAGATAAAGGTCCCTGACCAGCAGGAGTTTGAAGAGGAAAATAATTTCAATATAAATGAAAAAGTGCTATGATCTAAGCACAGGATTTAGAATGAGCTCAAAAGACAGACAACGAAACCAGTGGGAAGTTTCTCAGAGGAGCTGATGTCCAGGCTAAGTTTTGAAGGATACATGGTATGAAAAGGGACAGGAAAAATGTGCCAAACAACAATAATAGGATTTGCAAAGACACAGAGGCAGAAAGTTTGGCCTTTTTCACAACCTGAGAGAAGTTTAATATGATTTGAGTGAAGGCTACAAGAAAGAAATAGCAGTTGTGTTAGGAGTTGAGTTTGGAGAGTCAGAGAGGGGCCAAATAAAGGATCTTCTTCACTATGCTAATGAGTGGGATTTTTTTTCTAAAGGCATTAAAGAGCTATTAAAGATGTTAAATAGGACTATAACATAATATGATTTGAATGTTAGAAAATTTTCTGTTTTTTAAGATGAAGAATGGACTTTCTGAGATCGGGCTGAATGTGGAAAGAGTAGTAAGGTGATTGTTTCTATCAGTAGATGATAATGCTCAAAATTCAATGAGTGACATGAGAAGGAGATGAATTTGGAAGATATGACAGAGGTAAAATTGACAAGACTCTGACACTAATTAGATATGGTGTGAAGGGAGGAGTTGAAAAATAGACTTGTCCCAGTTTATCTTGGATGACTGGATATCTGTTGGTCCATTGAACAGGACACCACACAGAAGAGAACCAGATTCAGTAGAGACTCCAATTTTCTGACCAAATTAGGTTTGAGGTGCTTGTGGCACAGTCAAGGGCAAAAGTCCAGGAGAGAAATCTGGGATGTAATATGGATCTGAGATGCACCATCATGCAGGTCATAGTTGAAGCCAGCAAAATAGAGAAGGTCTTTCATAGAAAGTGTGTAGATTAAGAAGAAAAGAGGTCTGAGCACGTAGGCTACTAGTGAGTGCCAATGTTTAAAGGAAGTGTAAAGGAAGAAGGATGCCAGAAAAATATCCTGAAAACCATGAAAGATTAGTGTAAAGTGAAAACAAGATGAAAAGTTTTCATAGACAGAATGAACAAGAATGCTGAACTTTGAGGAGAGATGTAGTAAGCAAAAGACTGAAAAGTGTCAAATTTAACAATGAGAACCCTGATGATATGGACAGAGAAATTTTAGTTAATTGTTGGGTGTAGACTGCAGTGAATTCAAGTGTAAAAAAAAAGGGATGAGAGGTAAAGATACTGTTGGCTTCTTGGGAGAATTTCAGCTATAAATGAATTAGAAAAATAATCTAGTAGAGAGAGGGTGCTGTAGGGTTGGTGGGGGTGTGGACTTGTGAATACGTTTGTTTCCTTTGTTTGATATGGAGACTTCAGTGTGTTCATATCCTAAGGAGGAGGAAATCCTAAGAGGACAAAAATACAAGAAAGACCTGTGGTACAAGGAAGAATGCAAAGACGAGTGGAGTCAATGGAACAATGGAGATTAAATTTCTGACAGTAGGAAAAATAATTCCTCTAAAATGGAGGGAGTAAGTTATGTCCTGGTCTAGACAGAGCTATCTTAGTAGTAGGGGGTGGAGAAAGAAATACAAAAATGAGGAGGCTGTCTCCTGATAGACTCTCTGTGATTAAGGAGATAAGAAAATCATCTGCTAAGAGAGATGGGAAAGTCAGGCCTAGGGAAGAATATTTAAGATCTGAAATAGCTTAATAAATTATGGATGTGCTTACTGGTAAATAGCTTATTGCGATAAAAATAATAATTTCACAAATAAAAGCATTTGTCAAAAGGAAAGAGTTAAAAACTATATTTGTGAATATTTTTACTCCTTGACTTTTGTTTCTTAATTTCATTTGTGTCCTTGTACCCTGCCAATAAGTGGCACCAGTTCTAGAAGGATATTCTACATGATCAGCAATCTGCTTTCTATTAGGTGAATTGCAACACTATTGTAATAAACGTAAAAAATTATTTTCCCAACATATTTACTTCATGGTTACATTTATCATAAATTCTGTTATTTTCCAAGATGGTGGAATTCCTTTCTAATACTAGTGGTGGGAGATAGGCCTAAGACTATTTCAGTAGGAAAACTGTGTAAATTTACTTTTACATGAAGGGAATACAATGTAACCACAGTGTATATATCTTTAACAAAGAGCTATATTATAATATATTTTCACTTGTAATTTTTTTCTCTTATCCTGTCATTTTATTTTAATTCTACTTTAGTTGCACTTTGATTTTCTGAAAGGGAAGAGTAAAATTAAATAAACGATACAATGATTTAGACACAGCAGCAGTTTAGCTCAGATTACAGATTGATGATACATAACTGTGTTAAATGAAATATGCTACATGAGTGAGATTTTAAGGAAAAAAATCCGTATTTCATATGTGGTTAATAGTTGAATTCCTATGGAGTTGCATTCCTAAGCCAAAAGTAATGAGCTAAATTCTTCCAGCAAAAACTTTCGGTGGAAGTCTCCCAATAATTCATTGAGAATGTAAATGCAATGAAATGTAAATTAATATCTCCTACAAAGACTGAGCTGGATATTTCTCAAAGTAATAAATTTGCTCAATACATTTTTAAAAATTTGTTTCATTCCTAAAAAGGACACAGGGCTACTGAGAATGACAAAAGAGCAGTCAATTATAGTAATACTGGTACAAAATAATACAAAGTTTGCCGTTAGATATATTATCTTGAATTTGGTACTATTCCTCCAAAGGAGGAACTGTACTATGTCAAACTTGAGTTCAAACCACTTTCATTTGCAAAGTCAACCATTAGTCATTGGCAAAAATTGTTAAACATTTAACCCAATGTTTCCTTCTAGTGTTTACAAGAATTGTACTAGACTGGTGAACAGAAAGACTACACATATAATCTCTTTACTTATAGTGCAGTGCCTGATAATAGAAAATGAATTTGTAATTGTAAATTGGGCAGCCTGTTGATGAACTTTACCTATTAAATTTGAATGCACAGTCTAAGCAAAATGGTTAATTTCAACTAAAATTCCCTTTTAATTCCCCAGCTTTTAGTATCTATAAATGGAAGATTCTTTTTTAAATGTCAAAAAAGTAATTTTAAAAATTTAAAAGCACAAATGAAAAGGGAGTGGGAATTTGTGTGTTTTCTCTTCTCCACCTTTAAACTTAGGACGATTAAATAGTGTGCTTTTGGAAGGTTATATAACACTGATTGTGAGGTACTTAGCAAATGTTCTATCCTGTATGTTTGTTTATAAAGCTGTCCTAAAGGCCTGCCATTTAAACTTGCAGTCCAGTAGCAATGCCGTGAAACATTGGGCAAACATTCAGAAAATAGATGGCCAAACTAACTGATGTAGTATCAGAACATACAACAGAGGGAAAGCTAACTGGCTCAGAAAGACAATTACTGTTAAATTTTTGATTAAAATTAATTTTAAGGTTAGGGTTAAACTTTATTGCCTGCTCTAACTAACTGAGCTAATTTGTCATCATATACTGTTTACCTTTCTTTTTAGTTTTCATGTCTAATTGTAGTAAGAAAAAAATTTACCATTTTAACCAGTTTTAAGCATACAGTTCAGTAATGTTAAGCGTATTCACATTGCTGTGCAACAGATCTCTAGAACCTTTTCATCTTGCAAAACTCAAACTCTGTACCCATTTAACAAGTCCCTATTCCCCCTCCCCCCCCAGCTCCTGGCAACCACCATTCTACTCTCTGTTTCTATGAATTTGACTAGATACCTCGTATAAGTGGAATCATACAGTATTTGTCTTTTTGTGGCTGGTTTATTTCACTTAGCAAAATGTCCTTAAGGTTCATCCATGATGCAACATGTGACACGACTTGCTTCTTTTTAAGACTGAATAATATTCGATTGTGTGCATATACCATATTTTCTTTATCCATTTATCCCTTGATGAACATTTGGGTTGCATTCACCTCTTGGCTTATAAATAATACAGCAGTGAACCTGAGTACGCGAATCTTTATTTGAGATCCTTCTAGTGTTTATCTTTTTTTAACCAAATAATTATAAACCACATAAGACCTGTTTACACAGAACATTATATTAATTCTTTAATAACCAGATCTTTTATAGAGAAAGAGCCCAATCAAAATTATGAATAACTGCACACACAAACTATTTTCACTATTTAATTGGGCGATAACATCAAAAACAATAAATACATTTCAGTTATTTGTGAGGTTTTGTTTGTTTATACCTGTTAAGGCCCTTGCCCTGTTGTTTGACTGACTTTAGCAGTCAAGGCAATTAGTCCAGTTCACTTTGTTTCTCTGGCCTTACATCCTGGCAGAGCAGATGGCTGAATGCCATTCTGGGAGAGGTTCAGATAAGGCTTGCATTAAGGGCTGATTATGAGCAGCAGGACTGAGAGGCTCCCTGCCACCCCAAGCCTAGGGGCAGAGGAATCCGCAGGGAAACACAGGAAGATGAGAAGAGGAAATCATTTATACTATTTGTCTTTGGGGTCTGACTTGGGGGGTATGACTTATGTTCTCATTCCTCTCTAAAGAATTTCCTTATCAAAAGACAGTGGATTGGGATTGACATATATACACTAATATGTATAAAATGGATAACTAATAAGAACCTGCTGTATAAAAAAATAAATAAAATAAAATTCAAAAAAAAACACAGATAGCTAGTGGGAAGCAGCTGCATAGCACAGGGAGATCAGCTCGGTGCTTTGTGACCACCTAGAGGGGTAGGATAGGGAAGGTGGGAGGGAGATGCAAGAGGGAGGGCATATGGGGATATATGTATATGTATAGCTGATTCACTTTGTTATACAGCAGAAACTAACACACCATTGTAAAGCAATTATACTCCAATAAAGATGTTAAAAAAAAAAAGACAGTGGAAAGTCCAGGTTAAAAGAGTTTATTTAAAGAAAGAATGAACACCACTCCAAAAGGTTTTAATTTTAACACATACGAGATAAAATCAATAATGGTAAAAGTTCTAAATTAATAGTATTGTTAATTAACTCCCAAAAATTCTTATTCATATGTTTGAATCAAAAGATGACAACGATATATTATAAATAGTTCTAACTATTAAGTAAAATGGATTCAGTAAAATGAAATTTCAAAAGGCATCAAAATATTTGTCCAACAATGTATAGATTTTTTCCCCAAATTTTCTGCTAAGAAATTCTCTCATTTTCATAAGAAGGAAAAAACATAATAAACTATTATTTTTAAAATGCACAGAAAATCAGTCAAAACAGTGTATTGACCTAGGTTTTAAGAATATGGATTAGAAAAATACTTCATGTTTACAGACTGAGCTTGATGTGGTTAGAAACAATGAAATTTCAAGACTAGACATCAAACAGCACTGCAGTCAGATGAGTCAGGAGCTTTCTGGTGTCAGGTGGACCTTCCTATCACTAGCAGGCTGGTTAAAACTGTGTTCTGTACACTGTAATGAAAAGCTGTTTCCTTCTAATGACTCTATGGTGATTTAGACTAGATTAAATAGTTAATGTTACAATCTTAGCACAACTAATACTGATTAATTTCACGTTAAGAGTCCCAAAAAAGATCCACAAAAAGACAGCCATCCCCAGTCGTCCTATGTCCAGAGCCTTGCCCTTCCAGAGCCAGGAGGTCCTGAATGAAGTCCTCTAGGAAGCTGATCTTGTTTCCTGTCTTGAAATTAGTTTGGAATAAAACTTAAATATATATGCCTGCAGGACTGTCAGCTAGCCCTACTCAAAAACCTACAAGTCACGTGTGAGGACTCCTTTTCTGATTTGTGAGTTGTTTAAGGGATTGGGGGAGATTTTTTGAGACTGTTTTCAGGGCAATATTCCCTTTTAGCAGATCTAATTAGTTAACAAATGGGGGATTGCATTGTCCTGACTTAATGGGAAAGGGATAGAAATAAACATAAATAAATAAATAAATATATAATGCTGGAATGAACAGAGAATGTGAGAATTTAGGCATATTTCCAAATATTTATCTTGGCGATAAGACAAAACCACGTAATATAATTTACATAAAATGTTTTTAATTATGGATGTGTCTTTCCCCCACCCCCACCTGAAATAAAAGCCAAGAATTCTGTTTTCATCTTTCAACAAGCAAAGCTGCCTGAGAATCTGATAGCTTGACTCTCTATCTCAGTCGTTCTCTGGCTTTGCAAACTTTGTGAAAGAATTAATTTGATGTTTATTAAAATGCTGATTCAGGGGTTTTAGCCCTAGAGGGTCTGATACAATAGGAATCTGATTTATCTACATACACCAGGTGATTCTGAGGTGAATGGTCTGAGAAGCAGGACAAGCTACATAATTTGTGGAGCTCGTTGAAAAATGAAAAAGTGGGCCCCTTGTTCAAAAACAACCAGGAATTTCAAGATGGTGACAGCAGAGTGTTAAACCAAAAGTGAGGCCCTTCTAAGTGTGGGCCCCTGTGTGACTATATAGGTCACATGCCCATAAAGCCAGCCCTGCTGGGGAGTTTAGAAGTGCTGCTCCAGGTGGAGTTGAAGCCAGACAGCCCTACATGTCTCCAGAGACCATAGAGGTGGAAATAGAACCTACCCCATTGCACCAAAAACCAGGCATTAGCCCAGAAGGGACAGCCAAAAATGACTTCTTGTTCTCAGAAATCCTTGAGGAATGGTGAGTTAGGACCTTCTTCTAGAATAGAATGATACCTTTTTAAATCAATTTTTTGGAAAATTCAAGAAAGAGCCAAATGTCAGTAGCCCAGTTGGGGGCCAAACCTGTTTATTTTCATTTTTCTCTCTGATAACTCTTCTATAGTTCTGTCTCATTGATGAGACCACTATGAAGTATAAAGAGAGGCACAGAAGTTAAAGAACAGTATGGTAGGAGGCTTTTCTCCAGCTGTACACAGGCCTGGCCATGAGCCCCAGCAAGGTTGTAAACCCTCTCAGCCAGAAAATGACTGTGGACCAGGATGTCTATTGTCTTCAAGGACTGTCTGTCCAGGGGCTTTCTGCCTGGGGGCATTTCCTCCCCACCTAAAACCCAGGCACAGGATAATGGCTCCTCCCTTCATGGTAAGAGGAAAGTCTAGTGAATCACAGGACACAAAGGTCACAGTAGAACATTCAGAAAAGTCTGAGCAAAAATGGTAGTGCCACCTGGCAACTGAACCAAGGAGGCGTCAGATTTGCTTACAGAGGTCAGGAACCCACAGAGAATGTGTGTACTTAGGTTACATAGCTCAGCAAAAACCAGCATGAGGGAAACCAAGCCCAGCACAGGAACTGCAACACAGAGTCCAAGAGCTCTGAACAGAAAGTAGCAGCACCGGCAGTAGAGAATTTCTTGAGGCAAGGTGGCAAGTCATCATATGAAACCAATCATGAAGAATAAACCCTTAGAAAAAGTGAAATTCTATGTCAATGGTGAAGAGCAGATGAGGATCAGAGGAAAACAAAGAGGGCCCTGGCCAGGACTCAGAACTGTTCATCAGTCCTAGGTTGAGGAAGATAGATAAATAGATAGACAGATAAAAATCTGCCTTATCTTGAGGAGGAAATAGTAATTAAATAAGACCTTTTTTGTTATACATATTTCAATGAATTGTCAAATAATTTCTTTTATTTTCTAATACCCTGAGTTTAAAAGAGAGAAAACTTCAAGAATTATAAATAAACATATTAAACCAAAATGGACCCCACAGGCTATATATAACATGCATGCTCTTAGTTCCTAATTAGGGAATTACATTTTCCAGGTCACAGGTTACGTATAATCCCTGCTACACTGTTAGTTAAATCAGGTTGGTCTCGATTGAGCATTTCCAGTTTATTTCATTTTATGAATTGTGTCAAAATAAAACATCCCAACTTGGGTTTATCAAGACAAGTCTTCAAAATACGGGTATCAAATAGTACATGGTTGAACTAGCCTGTATGTGATGCCAGTTAATGAGACAAAAAGAGAGGAAGTGGCAAATGGAAGTAGGGAATAAAGCATTAGAGTTAGATTAGAATGTGAACAGAAAAGGGAATTACAATAGAAAAAAAGTCTCATGTTCTTCTACTTGAATATAGGCTTCAAAAACTCTACCTTACTACCATTCATTAGAAGAAAGTATTCCATTAGAAGCAAGTATCGGGGGTTTTCACAAAACCATGGTCAAGTCAAGTAATTTTTCTGAACTTCTATCTCATCAATAAAATGGGAATCACCTTTTGGAATTGTTAACATTAAATTAAATAATATATGCATTTGGTTCTTTCAGTTTGTAAGGGGAAATAATGCATATTCTGGTTGCTTCAGTCTCAACAACTATAGCTCCAGGCCTCCTGGATAGAGAAGCAGCCAACCCCCTCAAAAGTGAGCACCCCTGCTCCCTTTGCTTGCAATTGCAGTTACTCTTCCAGCTTCTCTCTCTGTTTCTGCCTCTATAGCTTTTTTTCTCTCTGATCTGCAACTTTGTCTCTTTTCCTATTAGCCTCCAGTGCCTCATGGCTTCTGCTTCCTCTTTTTTGGTGCACATGTGTTCCGAACACTTCTACCTACCCTGGCATCCTACATTCAAACTAGAGAGAGAGAGAGAGAAAGACTGAATGGATTAGCAGACACAATCCAGAAAGTGCATTCCTGCTGGACAGTTCTCCCACCAGGCCCACTCAAGGTCACTGACTTGCCCATGGACGGTGTCTTCAGATCAATCCTTTGTCCAACCAACTGTTGGACAAATCATGAGGAATCACCCGCGAGTGTGGGTCCTTAGCTGGGACTGCAGAGTCTTTGCTCTAATGTTGGTCTCTGACCCAGGCATGCTCTGTCTGGATCAGCTCTGCCTGCTATGCTATGGGATTTGAAGGATGGTGTTGCTGTCATGCTTGCAACAGAGAGAGTAATCTTTTTTTGGCTTGTAATAATGTATCAGGACATCCTGAAAGCCTTTTCAATAGCTTGTTTCACCTTTGAAAAAGGAAAATTATAGTTTATTTTATCATTATAAATATAACATGCTCTGTTTTTTTAAAAAGTTAGAATATACCCCCAAAAAAGTCAGAAAAAAATTATCTATATTGTTTACAAAAAATTGTAAAGCATGAGGAAATGTTTGTGATCAAATTTTGTTTAATTGACTAAAACAAAAAATAAAGTGGCTGATTCTGTTCTTGTTTCCTTTACTTCACATTCAAATCATCAGGAAGGAAATCGAACTGAAAGCCACCCTCCAAATACAGCTGCTACGATTTTGGTGTAACTATTTCTAGTCTTCTCTGCATGTGTTTTAAAAATCAAAGTTTCAATACACCATGCTAGCCATCTTGTACTCTTATAATTTTTTAGAAGTCCCTAGATGACCCTCTCTAATAATCACACCCCCAATTTTGTGTTCATCATTCCTTGCTAGTCTTTATAATTTGTCCCTATGGTAATGTATCGATAAATAAAACACTGCTCCATTGTGCCTCAGTTTTGAAGTTTATATAAATGAGATCATATTTCATGTGTTCTTCTGTGGCTTGTGTTTTTCTCTCAACATTTGTTTTTGAGATTCACCCACATTGGTACATATTACTCTAGTTCATTCATTGTCACTGCTCTATACTATTCCATCATACAAATAATCCATGATCCATATTATTCTTTCTACCGTTGATGGGAATTGAAGTGGTCTTTAGTTCTTTGCTACTATGAATAATGCCGCTGTGGATATTCTTGTACACATCCTCTTTTTCACACAAGAAAATGCTTGTCTTAGTGTTAGCATAATCCAGGGTACAATCTTTGGACGCTGCTACCCTGTCTTCACTCCGTCTCCTAGTGCTCTCAACCAGTCTCATAACTTCACATTTCTTCTGTATGTTTCTGACTTCCAGATTTATATTTTGAGCCCAAAACTCTCCTTCAAACTACAAATCCATGTATCCAAGACTTCAACACCTCCTTTGGAAGTCTAACAAACGTCTTAAAGTGAATATATCTAAGACTAGACCCTCAGTGTTTCCCCTCAAATCCTTTTCTCCTATATTCTCCACATTTCAGGTAATAGCAGTGCCATCTTTCTAATTGGTTTGCCACAAAATTTGGAGTCATTTTTGATGCCCTTCTCTTTCACATACACCCCCATCCAATCCATCAGCAAATCCTGTTGACTCCAACTTTGAAAGACACCCAGTATCTGACCGTTTATCACCACCAATGTGGCTCTCCCCCTGTTTCCAGCCACCATTGTCTCTCATCTGTATTACTGTAATTGCTTCCTAACTTGTCATCCTGTTTCCATGTTGCTCTCCCATAGTCTATTTAGCAACTGAATTTTTACTGTTAAAATATAATTCAGATCATGTCACTCTTCCACTCTGCATTTCTTCCACAGTAGATGCCAAAGTGCTCACAATGACTTATAAAGGCCTAAACAATCTGGACCCCATCACCTCTGACCTCATCTCTTAATGCTTTCTCCTCCTTCACTCCACTCCAGCCATGCAGACAACTTGGTTTTCCTCAAAGGTGCCAGAGATGGTCCAGCTTCAGGGACTGTTGTGGACTGAATTGTGTCCTCCCAAAATTCATATATTGAAGCCTTCCTTAGCCCCTAGTATTTGGGCTAATATATTTGGATATAGAGCCTATAAGGAGGTAATTTAGGCTAGATGAAGTCATAAGGGTGGGGCCCTGTTCTGATAGAATTAATACCCTTATAAGAAAAGACCAGAGAGCTCACTCCCTTTCTCTCTCCAACATGTGAGCATACAGGAAGGTGGAAGCCACCTACAGGACAGGAAGAGACCTCCCGCCAGAAAGTGAACCCTGCTAGAACTTTGACCTTGGACTTTCCAGCCTCCAGAACTGTGAGAAAATTAGTTTCTGTTGTTTAAGCCACCCAGTCTATGATATTTTGTTATAGCAATGCAAGGTGACTAAGACAGTGTCTTTGTACTGGCTGTTCCCTCTGTCTGGAATGCTCTTACCCTGAGTATCTGCATGGCTAACTCTCTTCAAACCTTTGCTTAAATATCCCTTCTCCATGAGGTCTGCACTATGCAGCTATCTAAAATTATACCCTACTCTGAACTCTCAATCCCCATTACCCTGATCTATTTTTTTCCATAACACTTATCAAGTTATGTTTATATTTAATGCCTGTTTTCCTATACTATAATATAAATTCCACTATGACGTAAATTTTGTTCTCTGCTTTATTCACTGCTATACCCCCAGCACTGGAACAGTACCTGTCACATGTGGGCACTCAGTAAAAGTCTGTTGACTGAATAAATAGAAGTGTATATCTAGGAGGCAGCTGTCCAAGTTGCTGAGTATGAGCGTGTTCAACCAACTTTACTAGTTAATGTCAAACTCTTTTCCACAGTGTTTTTACCATCAGGACAGGAAGAGAATTCTTATTCTACATCCTTGCCAATACTTGCTATTGTAAAACTTATAAAAACTTCCTAATCTAGTGGGTTGGAAATTACAGACCATTATGGTTTTTTCTGACATATTGTTGATTACTAATGAGGTTGACAGATCTTCATATACTAATTGGCTATTTGGATTTCCTCTTCTAGAAAGAGCTTGTTTACCTGACTTTTTTTCAATTAGATTATTTCTTTCCGTTATTGACAGGAAGGAGTTCGTTATATATACTAATTACTAGTCCTTTGTCAGTTATACATGTTGTAAAGTCTTCTCATTTATTACTCATCTTTCACTATTTTTCTTTAATGAAAAAGAACTGCTTAATTTTAATGTAGTCACATTTATCAGTGTTTTCCATTAGTTTTGTGTTTGGTTTAGAAATTCTTCCCAACCCTGGTTCATAAAGACATTCTCAAATATACTCTTCCAAAAGTTGAAAATGTTGCCTTTCACATTTAAATCTATACTCCAACTGGAATTGAATTTTGTGCTATTTAAGAAATAAGATCTCAGTTTAATTTTTTTCCATATTGACATCAATTGTTCCCATACAATCTATTGGAAAAAATCATTTTTTCCCACCTCTCTTCAATAAAACCTCTGTCATATACCCAAAATCCTTATATGTGTGGTCTATTTCTAGGTCCCCTGTCCTGTACCATTTGCACATTTGACACTGAACCACTGTATATCTCACTGTATTAATAACTATAGGTTTATACTAAAATCTGGATATTAAGTAGAGCAAATACCTTCGACAGTCTTCTTACTTAAATGTGTATTAACCATTCTCGCTTTGGGCACTTCTACATAAAATTTAGGATCAGTTTGTTACATTTATAACAACCTCCCCCATCTCTAAACAGAAACCCTACTCAGAAATGTATTGGACTTTCATTAAAGCCACAGATCAATAGAAGAACTGACATCTTTAAAATATGGTCTTCCAAACCATGAATATGGTATATCTCTTCTTTATTTAGATCTTCTTTATTAGCTTAAATTTTTGTAATTTTCTCTGTGAAGGTGATGCCCATACATGATTATATTTATTCCTATATAGGAGATGTTTTGATGATTTTGCTGATAGAGTCATTTTTAAAACTTCATTTTCTAAACATTTTTCTTATTGTAACAAACTTCAATTAATATTTGTATGTTGATTTTTAGACCTAAAAATCTTGCTAAATGAGTATATTAACTAATAAATCTTTAGTATATTATTTGGGATTTTCTTCACAATTAAATTTTCTGACAATGATGACAGCTTATTTTCTACTTTGTAATATGCATGCCTTTTTTCCTTGACTTTTTGTAATGTTTAGGCTCTTCATAATTATGATGAATAGAAGTAAAAACAGGGGGCATCTTTACTCCCAATCTGAAAGGGAGAACTTTTAAGATTACAAGATTCTATTTTCTAATTCATTGATTTCTGGTCTGATCTTTATCACTTTCTTTCTCCCACTATACGTGTGTTTCATTTACTCTTAGCTGGGGTCATTGATTTGAGACCTTACTTTTTATCTAGTATAAATGTTTTATACTAGAAATTTCCCTCCAAATACTACATTAGCTGCATCCCACAATTTTTTTATTTGATATTTTTATTTTATTCAGCTCAAGATACTTTCTATTTTCTTTTTTAATTTCTCCTCTGATCCACAGGTTATGTAGAAGGGTGTTATTTACTCTCCAAATATTTAGAGATTTCCATGGATATCTTTCTGTTTTTATTTCTAATTTAATTCTATTGTGGTCATGAAACAAGCTTTGTATGACTCTAATTCTTTTAAATTTATTGAGAGTTGTTTTATGGCTCAGAACATGGTCAATCTTGGTAAGTATTCTGTATGCACTTGAAAAGAATGTGTGTTCTGTGGTTGGTTGGAGTGTTATGTTGGTTGGAGTGTTATGTAGGTCAAATTGATTGACAGTGTTCTAGTCTTTTATATATTTTCTAATTCTCTACTTTGTTCTATCAGTTATTGAAAGAGGAGTTAAAATATCTCTGTCTATAATTGTGGATTTGTCTATTTTTTTTGTAGTACTATCAGTTTTTTTTCTTTTTAATGTATTTTGAAGTTTTGTAATCTGGTGCACAAACATTCAAGTTTCTTGTATCCTCTTGGTGAACTGACACTTTACCACTGGGAAATGGTCTTCTTTATCCTTCATAATATTTCTTGCTCTGAAATCTACTTTATCTGAAGTAATATAGCCAGTTCAGCTTTCTTTTGATTAATATTACCATATATTCCTTTTCCATCCTTTTCCTTTCAACCCATTTGTGTCTTTACATTTAAAATGGGTTTTTGCATAATTCAGAAAGACACATGCACCCCAATGTTCACTGCAGCACTATTTACAATAGCTAGGTCATGGAAGCAACCTAAATGCCCATCAACAGATGAATGGATAAAGAAGAGTGGTACATATATACAATAGAATATTACTCAGTCATAAAAAGGAACGAAATTGGGTCATTTGTAGAGATGTGGATGGATCTAGAGACTGTCATACAGAGTGAAGTAAGTCAGAAAGAGAAAAACAAATATCATATATTAACGCATATATGTGGAACCTAGAAAAATGCTACAGATGAACTGGTTTGCAGGGCAGAAATAGAGACACAGATGTAGAGAACAAACGTATGGACACCAAGGCGGGAAAGTGGCGGCAGGGTTGGGGCTGTGGGGGTGTGATGAATTGGGAGATTGGGGTTGACATAGATACACTAATATATATAAAATGGATAACTAATAAGAACCTGCTGTATAAAAAAATAAAATAAAATGGGTTTTTATGGGAATTCCCTGGTGGTCCAGTGGTTAGAACTCGGCACTTTCACTGCCAGGGGCCTGGGTTCAATCCCTGGTCAGGGATCCCAGAAGCCACATGGCATGGCCAAATAAATAAAAATAAAATGAGTTTTTGTAAGCCACATGTAATTGGGTCTTGCTTTTTTATCTGACCATCTGCCTTTAATTGGATATTTAGACCATTTACATTTAATGATTATTGATGTGGTTGGGTTTAAATCTACCATATTGCTATTTGTTTCCTATTTTTCACATCTGTTGTTTGTTCCTTTTTTCTGTCTTCTTTTGAATTAAGTATGTTTATGATTCCATTTTATCTCCTTTGTTGGCTTATTATCTATCATTTTTTGTTGTTATTTTAGTGGTTGTTTATGGTTTATACTATACATCTTTAATTATCAATTTACCTTCAACTAATATTTTAGCACTTCACATGTAGTATAATAATTTTGTAACAGTATACTTTTATTTTTCCTCTCCCTATCTTTGTGCCATTGTTGACATACATTTTGCCTCTATATATGTTAAAAACTCCACAATATATTATTGTTGTTTTTTATTTAAACAATTATCTTTTCAAGATAGTTAAATATAAGGAAAATAAAATATTTTGTATGTAGCCACATAGTTACCATTTCTAGTGCTCTTCGTTTTTCTGTATAGATTCAAATTTCCATCTGCTGTAATTTTTCTTTTGCCAGAAGGTCTTCTTTTATAAATGTAAATCTGAAAATGTCACTCCTCCACAAAAACTCTGCAGTGGATTCCAATCACACTTAATATAAAATCCAAAATCCTAATCCATTATCTCTTACATTTTATATGATCTGGTCCGAGGCTACCTTTCTGATTTAATGTCTCCTCCCACTCATACCTTAATTCTTCCCCAGCCACACTAGCCTCCTGCCAAGGACATGCTTCCTTCTAAGCTTTTGTACTTGCTCTACCTTTTACCTAGAGAGCTCTTAGCCCAACTTATCACTTGCCCTGCCCTCTCATTTTATGGAAATCTTTCTTCCAATATCACCTCATCGGAAAGGGGACACACACACACACACACACACACACACACACACACACACTTCATTTCTTACGCTTTATCTTACTTTCTTTTCAGAGCTCTTAATGCTACTTGAAATCATATTACGTTTTTGTCGATTATCACTTGTCTCCATCATTAGAAGACAAGAACTTTGTTCACCAGTATAACTCCAGTGCCTAGAACAGTGGCACCTGGCACATAGAACTGGCTTAGAAAGAAAATTGCTTTTCAATAACTACTGAGTTAATTCCGATAACCATTATTATTCTGTATCAAACAAATTCTGAAAAACAGAAAGGCTGGATTCTGGAAAGAATTCAAAAATAATACACAAGTTTGGCAATCTTGAATTGGGAGTTTCTTTTCTATTAATCTAAATAAACTAGCTTTTAATTTCAAAACTGTAATTAAGATTCTGCCTCAGGGCAATAGAGGGTAAATAACAAAGGACAAGAGAGGCTTTTTTCTTCTTAATTATCCTTCATCCTCCCCAAACCCCCACATTTACTGAGTACACAAAGGCACTAGGAAGGAGGGAAGGGTGAGGAGGATGAAGCGCTAAACTTCCTTGGGAGATGGAAGGAGCTGTCTCCACACCCCTCCTCCCACCATCATAACCCAACAGGTTCAAGCAGATTTTAGAGTCCAAGACTTTGGAAGTGGCTAAAGTCTGTGAAGCTGTTCCAGGGACCCAGCACCAAGGTCCTCTGTCTATGGCCTCTCCACTCATCTTTTCTGTATCCTGCTAGGACAAAAGGATCTTACTTGGAATTATATTATTAGTCCTTAATTTACACTTATTATTTTTAGCTTACACCATACTTAGTCATCATTTCCTGTGATTTACAGTGGTGAATTTATGCTATATAAATTCTGTCTAATGCAAATAACTGCATATTTTATGCTTTTTCCCCCACAAAAATGTCCATACTTATAATCAGAGGAGAAACCATTATAAACTGTTATGGTAGTAAATTTGGGGTGGGCCTCCATAAGTAAGAATTATCTCCCAAATTCCTTTTACCACACTTTGTTTTCATAATGTATATATTTTAGAATTATTATGCAAAATAACTGCAGGAAATAAAGATACCGCTTCACCTTGGATCCATTCTTTTCTATGCTCCAGGAATCCATGATTACAGTAAGAGTTAGATATTTTGACTATCGTGGTCTTTATTTATATATAAATTGTCTAAAACCATTTCTATATATATTCCACAGTTTGCTTATAAGATTATTTCAAAAATTAAAAAAAATTATGTAAAGCATTTGACATATAATAAGCATTAATAAATATTAGTATTGATTAATAAGTGATGGTATTACATTTACATAGACTTATCCAAAATATTGTAAAACTATTCTCAAGACAGTCCTTCTAGTTTTCACAAACCTGAATTACAAGAAATCGCTAGTCAAAACTACATACACTGGAGGACATAGGGCGAAGTAACATTTTTAGAAACAACAATTTTATCATTTCCTCAGTCTATTCTACAGTGAGAGAATGATAGAAATAGCTTTTATTCATCCAACAAATATGATTTGAGCATCTATTATGGGCCAGATGCTGGAAGACAGCAGCAAACGACACAGGTAGGCTCCCTGCTCCCATTGAGCTTACAAACTATCATGAAAGAGTGGTATTAAGTGCATGACTTACAAATGTGAAGAGTATTAAGAATGCAATCAGGTAGCAGACCCCTAAACTAAAGTTGGTCTGGATCAAGAAAGGCTTTTTTGAGGAAATGAAATGACTTTGCATTTTATCTAGATATATAGGATTTCATTCTTTAGAGATTCTGAAATACTGGGAACTGAAATTTCAAACTTACATATGTGGTTATAATAATTGTAGTAAAGTCGGGCTTCCCTGGTGGCACAGTGGTTAAGAATCCGCCTGCCAATGCAGGCGACACAGGTTCGAGCCCTGGTCCGGGAAGATCCCACATGCCGCAGAGCAACTAAGCCTGTGTGCCACAACTACTGAGCCTGCAGTCTAAAGCCCACAAGCCACAACTACTGAGCCCACGTGCCACAACTACTGAAGCCCGTGTGCCTAGAGCCCCTGGTCTGCAACAAGAGAAGCCACCACAATGAGAAGCCTGCACACCGCAACAAAGAGTAGCCCCTGCCTGCCACAACTATAGAAAGCCCGCACGCAGCAACGAAGACCCAACACAGCCAAAAATAAATAAATAAATTAATTTATTAAAAAAAAAAAATAGTAATTGTAATAAAGTCATCTTAAGCAGGTGTTAGATTCTGCAGTTGCCAGATGATTATTGTGTATAGTTAAAATTACCTTTGGAAATTCCTTAAATTTACCCCATAATTCAGTATATGTAGTAATATTTATATGATATTGACAGTGTTGAATTTTAACTGCACCCTGTGCTCTTGGAAAATAGCAAAGGTTAAGAAATACCCCCCTGACCACCACCTTTTTGTGTTCCAGGAAATGAATCATTGTAAAAAAATGACCCTTAGATAAGAATTATAGGTACCCCCTGTCAACCTAAATAAAGAAGTAAACTGAGACAAGCTCAAATTACCAGAAATTGAGTTTATTCAGGAATAGCAGAGGAACTGCAATTTGGGAAACACATGCTGTAGCAAGTTATAGGCAAGTCTGTTGAAGGTTTGGGGTGTATTCATGGGCAAGGAGTACAAAGAGGGGGAAGTCCAGCTAGAGTCCAAGCAGTAAGTTCTTTGGTTTGAGGATGGGGAGAGATTCTATGAGAACAGTCATTGGTCAGGAGATAAGTCTCCATCTTCTGTAAATCAGGCATTTAAGGAAAATCAGTCTCTCACTTCTTAAGTTCCATTCTTCTGAGGACACATGAATGAGATTCTGCATTTCATATTCTCCAGTTCCATTTTACATTTATTTGTTTGTTCATTTATTTATTTATTTTTGGCCGTGCTGTGTGGCTTGCAGGATCTTAGTTCCCCAACCAGGGATTGAACCCGGGCCACAGCAGTGAAAGCACCAAGTCCTAACCACTGGACTGCCAGGGAATTCCCTCTCCAGTTCCTTTTCAGACTGAAATCCTTTCACACCTCCTAGTTACCTATGATGAGACCAAACACAGACCCTCCAAGTTCCCATTCTTTGCTTTATAAATGATTAGCTGAACTGCTCATCCCCACTTATCAACGTGAACAAAATGCTTCTTAACCAAACTTTGGTAGCTTCTCTTCTTCCCCCCAGGTTCCTGAACTTTGGCTCACCCTCAGCCTGAATCAGCACAAAACCCACCTAAACAGGCTGGTTTCAAAGTAAACATCCTCTGAACTACTATCAGATCATGCTGCTGTCTCGTTTCACTTCTCCCCACCTGGTTCCTTCTAGTCTTGTTTACTCCTCTCCATAAAATAAAATCTGCTTTTTTTCCCTCACTCTTGAGATGCTTGCCCTTCCCCCATCTTGCAATAATCCTTTCAAATAAAGTCTCTCCTTACTAAGTCCGGATTTGTTTTTTATTTGACACTGAGCGCTGGATACCAACTCAATATCCTCTCAATAAGTACGATACAATCTGCTTTTACTAGCATTTGAAGAGTTTAATATTTTCTCAGTTGTTCAACAGATAAAACATTTATTTGGTGATAGAGCACAAAAACTACGTGCCTTCAAACACTACAGTCACAGGATGCAGGCATCATGAGAGCCCTAAGAGCAACCGAGATTGAAGTAAGAGCAAAGGCCTGTCTTCCACCCCAGGCTCAGGCCAAAATATGTGCTCACTGATGGAATGGCTGGTGAAAACCCCACCATGATTTTTTCTTCCCTTTCTTTCCTGTTTTCCTTTTTTTGTTCTGGATATATACATCAGGTGTGAAATGCAAGTGTGATATGTCTTCTCCATACTATAAAGCACTACAAAGAAAATACAGTATAATCTCATCTATCAGAAATCCTTACAGGATGTGTCACTCTGAAATGTTAGAGATTTGTTCACTTAAATCTCTTTATAGAAAGCTTTCTGAATTGCATTGCATATTTTACTGCTTTCTTCAAAAGGTACTCTAAATATAACTTAACCTGTTCTTGGATGATGTACAATCATTATTATTTTAAAATAAAATTCCACTCTAGTGTAATGCAGTGATGACTGCATGACCTACTGTGGTGCATAAGACTGTGTATTGCTGAGCTTTCTGAGTTCTTTTCCTTCCTCTTCCTCATCTTCCTCCCCCTTCTCCTCCCCTCCTCCTCCTCCTTCTTCTTTTTCTCCTTCTCTTTCTCCTTCATTTTTCATGGTTACTGTCTCCTTTCTACCATAAAAGATCCAATATTTTCCCCCTCTGTTATTGTATCTGCCTGTGTCAGGAACTCTTCTCCTTCCAAATGCTTCTTATTATATGCTTTAGCTTTGGGTGGGGGCGAGGAAGAAGAATGACAGAAATTTCCATACTTCTAGGACGTGTTCCAGAGTATTCCAACTCTAGGGGAGTGCTCCAGGAGCTTTTCTACATAAGAGACCACTCACCTATGAGCAAATTGCATAAGCTTTAGCATTTTGATCTTATTCCCACCTTGGCTGTGCAGAGCTCTGTTTATTTCCTGACTTCCAGCCATATTCCACATGTTGAAAAAGTAAAATATACAGAAAAGAACATCTTAGAAGAGCATGATGATGATAGTTAGGATAAAGGCTATTTTCTGGAGAATTTGAAGGGGCACACTGATAAATCATGGGAAACCATTTGATTGGAAAGCCCAATTCCGTCAAGTAATACAACTTCCAAATCAGTAGTTTTTTAATAGATAGAAGGATCTGGAAGTGTGATTTAGCGAAAAAGAACATTAAACTTGGGGCAGAGTTCTTTGTTTAAACTAAACACCTGCCATGCATTAGTTGTGTGCCCTTAAATAAGTGATTTATCTACACTAATTTTTAGTTTCTCAAGTATAAATGGAAATAGAAATACTTGCTCTACCTATACAACAATATTGCTGTCAAGATAAAAAAAAAGTAATATATTTTCAAAGTGGCTTATAAACTGTAAAAATATTAAAAGTGAGTGGACAGGGAATAAGGGGGAGGGAGCCTCAGGCTGCTACAGGAGGAAAGCTGAACAAGAACATGTGACATTTTCTCAATCAGCAGTTCCAGAAAGGGTCACCTGATCATGAGTCCAGCAGACCATAAGGCATAACTTTTACCACCATGCTGTGCCTTCTGTGTGGCTGACAGGGTCTTGGTGCTCTGGCTGGGTGTCAGGCCTGAGCCTCTTAGGTGGGAGAGCTGAGTTCAGGACATTGAACCACCAGAGACCTCCCGGCCCCTCATAATATCAATCGGCAAGACATGTCCCAGAGATCTCCATCTCAACACTAAGACCCACCTTGACTCAACGACCAGCAAGCTACAGTGCTGGACACCCTATGCCAAACAACTAGCAAGACAGGAACACAGCCTCCCCACCCATTAGCAGAGAGGCAACCTAAAATCATAATAAGGTCACAGACACCCCAAAACACACCACCAGACATGGTCCTGCCCACCAGAAAGACAAGATCCAGCCTCATCCAGCAGAACACAGGCACCAGCCCCCTCCACCAGGAAGCCTACACAACACACTGAACCAACCTTACCCACTGCGGGGAGAGGCCAAAAACAACCGGAACTGTGAACCTGCAGCCTGCAAAAAGGAGACCCCAAATGCAGTAAGTTAAACTAAATGAGAAGACAGAGAAATACACAACAGATGAAGGAGAAAGGTAAAAACCCACCAGACCAAACAAATGAAGAGGAAATAGGCAGTCTACCTGACAAAGAATTCAGACTAATGGTAGTAAAGATGATCCAAAATCTTGGAAATAGAACAGAGAAAATACAACAAATGTTTAACAAGGACCTAGAAGAACTAAAGAGCAAACAAACAGTGACAAACAACACAATAAATGAAATTAAAAATTCTCTAGAAGGAATCAATAGCAGAATAACTGAGACAGAAGAACGGATAAGTGACCTAGAGATAAAATAGTGGAAATAATTAACACAGAGCAGAATAAAGAAAAAAGAATGAAAAGAACTGAGGACAGCCTAAGAGACGTCTGGGACAACATTAAACGCACCAACATTCGAATTATAGGGGTCCCAAAGCAGAAGAGAAAAAGAAAGGGACGGAGAAAATATTTGAAGAGATTATAGTCGAAAACTTCCCTAACATAGGAAAGGAAATAGTTAATCAAGTCCAGGAAGCACAGAGAGTCCCATAGGAGATAAATCCAAGGAGAAACATGCCAAGACACATATTAATCAAACTATCAAAAATGAAATACAAAGAAAAAATATGAAAAGCAGCAAGGGAAAAGGAACAAAGAACATGCATACATAAGGGAATCCCCATAAGGTTAACAGCTGATTTCTCAGCAGAAACTCTGCAAGCCAGAAGGGAGTGGCAGGACATATTTAAAGTGATGAAAGGGGAAACCTATGACCAAGATTACTCTACCCAGCAAGGATCTCATTCACATTCGACAGAGAAATTAAAACCTTTACTGACAAGGAAAAGCTAACAGAATTCAGCAGCACCAAACCAGCATTACAACAAATGCTAAAGGTACTTCTCTAGGGAGGAAACACAAGAGAAGGAAAAGACCTACAATAACAAACCCAAAACAATTAAGAAAATGGTAATAGGAACATACATATAGATTATTACCTTAAATGTAAATGGATTAAATGCTCCAACCACAAGACATAGACTGGCTGAATGGATACAAAAACAAGACCCAAAACAATTAAGAAAATGGTAATAGGAACATACATATAGATTATTACCTTAAATGTAAATGGATTAAATGCTCCAACCACAAGACATAGACTGGCTGAATGGATACAAAAACAAGACCCATGTATATGCTGTCTACAAGAGACCCACTTCAGACCTAGGGACACATACACACTGAAAGTGAGGGGATGGAAAAAGCTGTTCCATGCAAATGGAAATCAAAAGAAAGCTGGAGTAGCAATTCTCATATCAGACAAAATACCTTTAAAATAAAGACTATTATAACAGACAAAGAAGGACACTACATAATGATCTAGGGATCAATCCAAGGAGAAGTTATAACAATTGTAAATGTTTATGCACCCAACATAGGAGCACCTCAATACATAAGGCAAATGCTAACAGCCATAAAGGGTAAATCAACAGTAACACAGTCATAGTAGGGGACTTTAACACCCCACTTTCACCAATGGACAGATCATCCAAAATGAAAATAAATAAGGAAACACAAGCTTTAAATGATACATTAAACAAGATGGACTTAATTGATATTTATAGGACACTCCATCCAAAAACAACAGAATACACTTTTTCTCAAGTGCTCATGGAACATTCTCCAGGATAGATCATATCCTGGGTCACAAATCAAGCCTTGGTGAATTTAAGAAAATTGAAATCATATCAAGTATCTTTTCTCACCACAACACTGTGAGACTAGATATCAATTACAGGAAAAAATCTGTAAAAAATAAAAACACATGGAGGCTAAACAATACACTACTTAGTAACCAAGAGATCACTGAAGAAATCAAAGAGGAAATCAAAAACACCTGGAAACAAATGACAATGAAAACAGGACAACCCAAAACCTATGGAATGCAGCA
This sequence comes from Hyperoodon ampullatus, assembly GCF_949752795.1. Taxonomy (NCBI): domain Eukaryota; kingdom Metazoa; phylum Chordata; class Mammalia; order Artiodactyla; family Ziphiidae; genus Hyperoodon; species Hyperoodon ampullatus. The sequence goes on along the minus strand of NC_136925.1, from coordinate 48,541,602 downwards.
AAAGCAGTTCTAAGAGGGAAGTTTATAGCAGTACAATCCTACCTCAAGAAAGAAGAAACATCTCAAATAAACAACCTAACCTTACACCTAAAGCAATTAGAGGAAGAAGAACAAAAAAAACCCGAAGTTAGCAAAAGGAAAGAAATCATAAAGATCAGAGCAGAAATAAATGAAAAAGAAATGAAGGAAACAATTGCAAAGATCAATAAAACTAAAAGGTGGTTCTTTGAGAAGATAAACCAAACTGATAAACCATTAGCCAGATTCATCAAGAAAAAAAAGGGAGAAGATTCAAATCAATAGAATTAGAAATGAAAAAGGAGAAGTAACAACTGACACTGCAGAAATACAAAAGATCATGAGAGATTACTACAAGCAACTCTATGCCAATAAAATGGACAACCTGGAAGAAATGGACAAATTCTTAGAAAAGCACAACCTTCCGAGACTGAACCAGGAAGAAATAGAAAATATAAACAGACCAATCACAAGCATTGAAATTGAGACTATGATTTAAAAATCTTCCAACAGACAAAAGCCCAGGACCAGATGGCTTCACAGGCGAACTCTATCAAACATTTAAAGAAGAGCTAACACCTATTCTTCTCAAACTCTTCCAAAATATAGCAGAGGGAGGAACACTCCCAAACTCATTCTACGAGGCCACCATCACCCTGAAAACAAAACCAGACAAATATGTCACAAAGAAAGAAAACTATAGGCCAATATCACCGATGAACATAGATGCAAAACTCCTCAACAAAATACTAGCAAACAGAATCCAACTGCACATTAAAAGGATCATACACCACGATTAAGTGGTGTTTATCCCAGGAATGCAAAGATTCTTCAATATATGCAAATCAATCAATGTGATACACCATATTAACAAATTGAAGGAGAAAAACCATATGATCATCTCAATAGATGCAGAAAAAGCTTTCGACAAAATTGAACACCCATTTATCATAAAAACCCTCCGGAAAGTAGGCATAGAGGGAACTTACCTCAACATAATAAAGGGCATATTTGACAAACCCACAGCCAGCATCATTCTCAATGGTGAAAAACTGAAACCATTTCCTCTAAGATCAGGAACAAGAAAAGGTTGCTCACTCTCACCATTATCATTCACCATAGGTTTTGAAGTTTTAGCCATGACAATCAGAGAAGAAAAAGAAATAAAAGGAATACAAATTGGAAAAGAAGAAATAAAACTGTCACTGTTTGCAGATGACATGATACTATACATAGAGAATCCTAAAGATGCCACCAGAAAAATACTAGAGTTAATCAATGAACTTGGTAAAGTAGCAGGATACAAAATTAATGCACAGAAATCTCTTGTCTTCCTATGCACTAATGATGAAAAATCTGAAACAGAAATTAAGGAAACACTCCCATTTACCATTGCAACAAAAAGAATAAAATACCTAGGAGTAAACCTACCTAAGGAGACAAAAGACCTGTATGCCAAAAACTATAAGACACTGATGAAAGAAATTAAAGATGATAGAAACAGATGGAGAGATACACCATGTTCTTGGATTGGAAGAATCAACGTTGTGAAAATGACTATTCTACCCAAAACAATCTACAGGTTCAATGCAATCCCTATCAAACTACCAATGGCATTTTTCACAGAACTAGAACCAAAAGTTTCACAATTTGTATGGAAACACAAAAGACTCAGAATAGCCAAAGCAATGTTGAGAAAGAAAAATGGAGCTGGAGGAATCAGGCTCCCAGACTTCAGGCTATACTACAAAGCTACAGTAATCATGACAGTATGATACTGGCACAAAAACAGAAATATAGATCAATGGAACAGGATAGAAAGCCCAGAGATAAACCCATGCACATATGGTCACCTTATCTTTGATAATGGAGGCAAGAATATACAAAGGAGAAAAGACAGCCTCTTCAATAAGTGGTGCTGGGAAAACAGGACAGCTACATTAAAAGAATGAAATTAGAACACTTCCCTAACACCATACACAAAAATAAACTCAAAATGGATTAAAGACCTAAGTGTAAGGCCAGACACTATAAAGCTCTTAGAGGAAAACATAGGCAGAACACTCTATGACATAAATCACAGCAAGATCCTTTTGGACCCATGTCCTAGGGAAATGAAAATAAAAACAAAAATAAACAAATGGGACCTAATGAAATTTAAAAGCTTTTGCGCAGCTAGGGAAACCATAAATAAGATGAAAAGCCAACCCTCAGAATGGGAGAAAATATTTGCAAACGAAGTAACCAACAAAGGATTAATCTCCAAAATATACAAGCAGCTTGTGCAGCTCAATATCAAAAAACAAACAACCCAATTAAAAAATGGGTAGAAGACCTAAATAGACATTTCTCCAAAGAAGGTATACAGATCGCCAATAAACACATGAACGGATGCTCAACACCACAAATCATTAGAGAAATGCAAATCAAAACTACAACGAGGTATCACCTCACACTGGTCAGAATGACCATCATCAAAAAATCTACAAACAATAAATCCTGGAGAGGGTGTGGAGAAAAGGGAACCCTCTTGCACTGTTGGTGGGAATGTAAATTGATACAGCCACAATGGAGAACAGTATGGAGGTTCCTTAAAAACTAAAAATATAACTACCATATAACCCAGTAATCCCACTACAGGGCATATACCCTGAGAAAAGCATAATTCAAAAAGAGTCATGTACCACAATGTTCATTGCAGCTCTATTTACAATAGCCAGGACATGGAAGCAACCTAAGTGTCCATTGACAGATGAATGGATAAAGAAGATGTGGCACATATATACAATGGAATATTACTCAGCCATAAAAAGAAACAAAATTGAATTATTTGTAGTGAGGTGGTTGGACCTAAAGACTCTAATACAGAGTAAAGTAAGTCAGAAAGAGAAAAACAAATACAATATGCTAACACATATATATGGAATCTAAAAAAAAAATGGTTCTGAAGAACCCAGGGGCAGGACAGGAATAAAGACGCAGACGTAGAGAATGGACTTGAGGACACGGGGAGGGGGAAGGGTAAGCTGGGACGAAGTGAGAGAGTGGCCTTTACATATATACACTACCAAATGTAAAATACATAGCTAGTGGGAAGCAGCTGCATAGCACAGGGAGGTCAGCTCAGTGCTTTTTAACCACCTAGAGGGGTGGGATAGGCAGGTTGGGAGGGAGAAGCTAGAGGGAGGCCATATGGTCATATATGTACACATATAGCTGATTCACTTTATTATACAGCAGAAACTAACACACCATTGTAAAGCATTATACTCCAATAAAGATGTGAAAAAAATTAAAAAATTAAAAATTTTTAAAAGTGAGTGGACTGTCTAGCTAAACACCATCTGTCATGAGCAAAGCATCTGTCCACAAGTTTTTTGTGACTCAAGCCTATCATAGCCTGCATGGCAGTTTCCCTAAATTTCCTGATGATACACAGCACCTAGAACTGTGCTTTTCAATTATTGATTGACATGAATCATGTCATGTCATTAAGATGCATTGTTAAATGCACAATCAGATTCGGAAGGCTTTGGTTCAGATGGAGATTTTGCAGTTCTAACAAGCTTTCAGATGGTGCAGGTGCAACTGACCTGGGGCAGTTTGCTAATCTCCTATTTGTTTGTATGAACTTCATCCCCAGGCTCCCCCAGACCCACAGAATGAGAACCCACATTAAACAAAATGACCAGAAATTAGAATGCATTTTAAAGTCTGAGAGGCACTTTTATAGCTTATAATGATCCTCAAAGTTAGAAATGCAAATTCTCAAACCCTACTCCATCCAGACTGCTGAGGTCTCAGACAAAAATGAGGAAGAGGTTTTTGGAAAATGAAAGAAAAGTGGTCCTTTTTATAAGGTTGCAGAGAACTTGGCTGAATTATGTTTTAGTGTTTTGTAGAAAGTAGAGCTTTTGAGCGATGAATTTAAATATTAGCAGCGGAGATTTCCAAGCAACGTATTAAAAAGGTGCAGCTTGGGTCCTCCTTACTGCTTTAGTAAAATGTGAGAGGAGAAAGATGAATCAAATAAATAATTGGTAATCATAAAGGAACCAGAACTTGAAGATTAGGAATGTGCTAAGCCTATCCATATTGCTAAAAATTAAGGGGGAGGGGGGAGGCTTGTTCTAAAGACAGGATAGAGGTATGGCTGAACAACTTTTGGTAAAGAGACCATGGGTGTGACTCATGGATTATAATCAACCATCTCAGCAGAAGCTTGGAATAGAGATGCAATTATATCAGCAGCGATACTGCCAGTTTGGACCAAAGGAGAAAGTGGAAAAGAATGAAGGAAGGCTGTCAGACTTCTTGGATTCTACAGGATGGAACCATAGAGTTATTTGGCTGTGAACATGCTTTACCCTTTTAAAAAAAGGGAAGAATGACCCCAAAGGTGATTCAGAGATCATCAGGGGCACCAACTCAGTTTCAACAGGCAGGATAGCCTCTGCCTGACATGAGGTTGTGACCCTTGCCTAGGGTCCACCTAGGCAGGGCCACCACCCCAGTGGGTCCAGAAGGCAGGACATCAAACCAAAGAAGATTATTCTCAAGATATAAGATCTAATGGAATTTGCCTTGTTAGGTTTTGGACTTGCTTGGGATCCATCATCCCTTCTTTCTTTCCTATTTCTCTCTTTTGGACAAAGAATGTCTATCTTATGCCTGTCCCATCATTGTATTTTGGAAACACATAACTTGTCTGGTTTCGTAGGTTCACAGCTGGAGAGGAATTTTGCCTTAGGATGAATCATACCTCTAGTCTCACTCATATCTGATTTAAATGCTATTTAGATGAGACTTCAGACTTTACAGTTGATGCTGGAATGAGTTAAGACTTTGGCGGCTGTTGGGATGGAATAAATATGTGCTGCATGCAATGAGGATGTAAATTTTGGGATGCCAGGGGCAGAATGCTATGGACTGAATTGTGTCACCCCACATTCATCTGTGATGTCAGTATGACTGTGTCTGAAGATAAGGTAAAGAGGTAATTAAGATTAAGCGAGGTTGTAAGAGTGGAGCCCTAATCTGATAGGACTGATGGTTTTATAAGATGAGGAAGAGATGCCCCCACCTCACACACCTCGATGCCTATGCACTCAGGAAAGGCCATGTAAGAACACAATGAAAAGTCAGCTTTCTAAAAGCCAGGAAGCAGGCCCTCACCAGAAATAGTGTGTAATATGACCACATTTTACATTTAGAAAAAAATGGATTCGAGGAGGAAAAAAAAATTCAAGTAGACCAAAGAGGTTGTTATAGCCTGGGTGAGATATGATGGTGGCTTAGACTAGGGTGTTGATGTTGATGGTGGTAAAGCTGTAGAGAAGTGGATAGACTCAAGGGATATTTAGGAGGAAAAATCGATAAAATTAGTGATGGATTAAATGTGGAGTTGGGAGACAGGGATTGTCAAGGATGTACCCCTGGCTATCGGCTTGTTCAACTGGATAACTGATGGTGCCACTCACTGAGATAGGAAATATTAGAAGAGGACCAGGATTATGGAGGAAAGAAATTCCCATTTAAATTCTGTGTCTATTAGGATACATATAACATATGCAAGTAATACAAATGAACTCTGACTATTTAAGCGCAAGGAAATGGAGAAGAAATGTTATCAAGAGCTCACTAAACCAAAAAATGCTGGACCACAAGCCCTGGAAACCAGGCAGGAATCAAAGCAGGTCCAGAAGCCCAAGAATCAGGGGCCATAACAAGTATCTTTTGACAAGAATCATCTGACCAGAACACCCCGACACGGCAAGAATTATGCCATTTTACTACCAAAGATGAATCCTCATCCTATCTTTATTTATGTCCTCCATATTCAAGCTTACAATCCAAGGTATCAGTGTCTAATTGGCTAGGTCATATGCCCAAGCCTGTCTTCCAAGGGCAGACAAAGAGAGGAGCTAGGATCTTCAGTATTAGTAGTGGGCGGTAAAGCACTTACCTTTCCAAGACTATATTCACTGGGAAATGCCCCAAATAGAAATATGGTTAAATATGAGACAGAAATAAAATGAAAAATGTATGGTCCACACCTTTGGCAGACAAACATTCATTAATATCCTTCTTCCCAAAATTACACTTCCCCCACAATTGTTCTGCCTAATATAATGCATTACTTGTACCACAAAAACACACTCCTTTTCCAAATGAAGACAGTCCCAAATCTCATGAGTTACTCTATCCAGTCACAAGTCTACAAACTCTGGGTAATGTCCCTTCCTCCTCTAGTTTCATTGTGATATGTATTCTGTAGCCTAAAAGGTAAATTTTAGAGTTAACCACCACTAATAAGCCATATGTATTATACCCTAGTGTAGAGTGTAGAGAAAAGAACTCCACCAGACCTGCAGTTTGGGGCTAGAGAAATAAAAAGTGACCTTAACTGGTTATTCTTCTGTTTCAACCGCAAGGATTCCATGACCAGTTAGTCACTGGCAAAGATCCCTACAGTCAGCCCATTTAATTCCCTGCTGCCGTTACAGAAACCAGACCCACCACTCCTCCAGTGGTGAGTGCTTATCTGTTTTCTGCCACCTTAGGGACTCAATGTTCCTACTGAAATCAGGAAACCCATTTCTATTTCAGCTTCTGCCACAGCCTCCAGAGAACAACCCCTATACCACTTTCGTAATATACCAGAGCTTCAATCACAATGGATGTCTCAAAATCCTAGTGAGTAGAATGTCTTCAGGGCCTGCTGAAGGAACATAGTTATTGGATGAGTGGACAAGACACCTATAATAAATCAAATCCAGTATTCCAAACTCCTAGTTCTTTGTATTATTTTCTTTATATTATTCTAAGACATTTCTGACATCTCGGGTTCATTTGTAAGTCTAGGAGAGTGTTAACCAGCCCAGCTTTTTACCCTCACATGCCATCAGGAATCTCTGGCAAGTGAACTCATATCAAATTCAGTTTAATCTAAAATATATTTCTCCATCTTTGGTTATACACCTTAAATTTCTATCCTTATATATGTTTTCCAAATTATTGCTAATATAAATTGGTGAAGTCCCACAATCCTTTGTGTGTGTGTGTGTGTGTGCCTCACAGTTTGTTTGTTTTAAATTAATTTTTATTGGAGTATAGTTGATTTACAATGTTGTGTTAGCTTCTGCTGTACAGCAAAGTGAATCAGTTATACATATACCTATATCCACTCTTTTTTAGGTTCTTTCCCCATATAGGTCATTACAGAGTATTGAATAGAGTTCCCTGTGCTGTACAGTAGGTCCTTATTAGTTATCTATTTTATATATAGTAGTGTGTATGTGTCAGTACCAATCTCCCAATTTATCCCTCCCCCTTCCTTCCCCCTTGGTAACCATAAGTTTGTTTTCTACATCTGTGACTCTATTTCTGTTTTGTAAATAAGTTCATATGTACCATTTTTTTAGATTCCACATATAAACGATATCATATGACCCACAATCTTTTGATGTCTAAGCCTTCTCCTCCCAGATTTCACTTTTATAACTGGTTCCCTGGGGCTTTCTGGGTTTTAACTCTGGATACAAGTCTGCAAATAATTCTAGTTCCCACTAGCGGTATAACTGCCTCATTTAAGAGACTAGTAGTCACACATTGATTCCATGAATCCTCTGTATCCTTCTAATAAATCCCTCCACTCTCCTTTATTGTTGGCTGAAGGAAACCAGTATTGCTTTCTGTTATTTGCAATCAAAAGCATCTTAACTAATAAAAGAATTTTGAACCAGGAAATAGGGTGTTACAGAAAACGATGAAAGCCTTTTTAATATTATAGGAAGATAATCCAGAAGCTCATGGTATACAATGACCAAAAAGTAATAAATTATCATCTTTGGTCACCTGCAGCAAGTACCCAATAGGGGTAAAGATCTGGGGGACCATGTTGCCACCACCAGTGAAGGATTCAACAAATTCAGTGACCATGGGTGGAAGTTAGTGCTTTTGACAGCATTAGAAGTCTTAAAGAAGGAGATGACTAAATTCAAATACTTAAAGTTTTGGCTCACAGTATAAATTAAAACCTAGGAAATTCCAGTGACTATTCTGGAAGTGACTATTCTAGTTCTGACTAACAAAACCTCTCATCTCTGGCAAAACCTAAGCGAAAATCAGACTTTCACCACTCCCAGCATGAATTCTTTTGGGGTTTGCTACATTTCAATGTCAATCTATCCCACTCCAGTGTCAATCTATCTAGGTTTCATATGAAAATAAGAGTTGATTGTTCACAGTGGTACCAAAAGAATTTAGATTACAACATAGAAAAGGACTTCCCCCAAATGCACCTTTGTCCTCAGAAGTAATCCCCACTTTTCTGACTGATCAGGCTTAGAAAATAGATAAGAACTGAGGTCACTCCAGAGGTCCTAGAACCACAAAGGACTGTAAACAGGAGGAACTATCCCGCCAGAACATCAAAACCACTGCAGCAGAATACCATTATTGCCATCTAAGCTAGGGTCTATAAGCCTATTGTTTGAGCAGGGCTCACAGACTTGTGAGTTCATGGTTCTCACCAAACTAGTGTTTGTTTATGTATTTATTTATTATTATTATTGTTATTATTATATATATTTTTGCCACACCACACGGCATGCAGGATCTTAGTTCCCAGACCAGGGATCAAACCCGTGCCCCCTGCAGTGGAAGCACAGAGTCTTAACCACTGGACCTCCAGGGAAGTCCCCAAACTAGCATCTATTTAGACAAACTTTGCTGTGGGTCCCCTATATAAAAACCAGAAGAGGTTTTCCTTTCATCTTGTTCTAAGTGCTGAGAGTGTGGCTCTGTGACCAGTGAGAATATTCTCTCTGGTCTCCACCATTCGGAAGGTCGTGTACCAGTGTGCATCTGGTGGCCGGTTGAATAGACTGGGATTCTGATACACAAGGTCACAAGCAGCCTTCTCTTTGTCTGGTTATGCTAGCTTTCAGGAGAGTTTGTCATAAGGGGTCCCAGTCCATAGAGGCATTTGCCATCTCAACATTTGTTGCTTTGTTAGTACTGGAAAAGTCTCATCCCACTAGGACCTGCCTGGTATCAAAGATTAGCCGATGTGTAAGTGGAGGTGTTTCCCATTACCATGAGAGACCGGAGTCACCGTTTTCACTATACAATTCCTACTGCTTCTGACAACAAAGGTCTTTGCTTTCTTAGGCTAACTCTGAGAGTAAACTTTCTGGATGTTGTAAGGGCTGCATTTTTGCACCCTCTTTGGGGTCACCTCTTGCATCCTTGGTTAAACTATAAAGAGGCTTATTAGTTTGAGTTGCTATTGAGATTAACATAAGATCCTATTGTCAACGGCTAAATGATGGATCCTTTGATTATATTTGAAAGAGAAAAAAAATTTTTTTAGGGAGCTCTCATCCTAAACAATTGTCTTAATGATACCTGAAGAAAGACCAAGTTGAAAAATGAATACAAAGGAATGTAACACTAGCCTGAGAGACTCCCTTAACAAGATGAAATAATAGAAATTAAAATTCAAACAAAAATTAAAGTCCACATCCAATGTAAATCCCCCATTTCCTCTACTAGTTCCCTTAACTCCCCAAATCCTCCACCTTCCTCAGAAAATTTCTTAAGCATCCAACTACTTATTTTAACTTTCCTTCTCCTACAAGATTTACAGAGAGCATTCTAGTCTCAAGGCCCAGTGTATATAAGTTACTCAGGTAAATGCTGGAAGCCAGTAAGTGAATTTAGCAGAAGCACCCAAGACAGACAATAAAACTTGCTTTGCTGTCTCTTAAAAACTCCTCCTACTTTCCAGGGCTCTATAATCAGGCTCTGCCAGCTTCAGGCCTTCCCAAGCAATGTCCTTCACAGATATGACTTAGGTGCCCCCCCAGCCCCGCCCCCCCCAAAGAGTTCATGTTGCCTAGACAACAACAAGTCTTTTGAATTATAAAGCCCTTTTACCTCCACTTTCAGAAGATCCTACCAAATTTAAAGAGGAATTAAAAAGATTAATAGCCATTTACAACCCCACGCACAGGGACCTTGTTTGGCTGCTAAGGGGTATTCTTCCCACCCATGATTATACTGTAGTTATCAGACAAACCAGATGGCCCCCTGGAAAAAACTCTCCTCACAGAGGAAACAGATGGCCAAAAATTCTCCCAGGCCCTCCTGCAAATGATCAGGAAATGGCTTAACTGGAAGCTGATATTCAAGGACAAATAGAAACATTGGTAGAGGTTTTCTGCTCTAAGGTGAATTAGTTTAAGGTTAAACTGTGCACTCAAAAAGAAGAGCATCCAAACACCTTTGTTGAATGCTCTGTGCAAACTTTTCAAAGGCATACTGCACTAAACCCTAAAGCTCCAGAACATAGAAATCCTCTAATTTCTACCTTGGTAGGAAATTTTCTCCCTGATATAAGATGACAAATTCAAAATAGTGTGGCTAGGTGGGCTAATCAACCTCTAAGTATTATAATAAAAGCAGCTACCCAATTCTTTGAAGGTAGATTGCAAGAGTACAACAGAAAAAAAAGGGAGTTAAAGTCAATAATTCTTGATTTGCCACTTGAATCTTTAGAGAAACAAAAGCATAACTCTGAGAGCAACTCCAACTCCACTCATACCCCTTCCTACTTGCCTTCAGACATTTGCAGATGTAAAGAATTGGGACATTGAAAGTACAATTGTCCCGCACAGAAGAAAAAAAAAGAAAAAATATAAATAGTAATTGCCCTAGACTTCTAATATAGATAAATAGACTCCAAATCTCCTAGGAAAACACTTACATTCTTTCCCAATCCCATGAAGTTATAAATCTTACCAAGTCTTTGAAATAGTAACACCTCAGGAAATAAGTAAAACACAGGCCCCAGTCGCCAGAGACTGAAAACAAAGAGGGGAGGCCTTTGAAAATACAGACTGCTATAGACGCTCCCTTGCCCAAAACTGAGTCCACAGCCTCCATAAGATTACTTGTCAAGGGCAAATATAAATCTTAAAAGCCTTCTTCCATAAATGTTAATAAAAAGCTTTAGCCATAGCTGATTCACTTCATTGTACAGCAGAAACTAACACAAAATTGTAAAGCAATTTTACTCTAATAAAAAAAAAGAGGTATAATTTGAATTCAGTGGTTATTTATAAACTAGTGAGTTTTATATTGTTATACTTGATTCATAGCTAAAATTTTAGAATAAAATTTTTAGATCTCTGTGTCTGTATGTTTATGCAGGTCTATGTATGTACATTATAGGTATGGTGTTTTTCTACCTCCAGATGATATTGCCAATTAATTTGTAAAACAGCTCTATTTAACTGGCTTAAGATTAAGTGTTTATGAATGAAGTATTTCTAAAACTCAGAAATATAGAAACTAATGCAAATGTTTGTGTGTGTGTGTGTTTTACGTTTCTGTGATCTGGGACAACCTTTAGTAAATAGAAGCTAATTTAAGTTTGTTGGTTTAATTAAAATAGACATGTCTTCAGAGTTATCAACATTAAATACAATGCAGACATACAATTTTTATTCTACCCGAGTTTACTAGTCAAATAAGTTCATGTTATTTTTTTTATTTTTATTTTTTTTGCGGTACGTGGGCCTCTCACTGCTGCAGCCTCTCCCGTCGCGGAGCACAGGCTCCGGACACGCAGGCTCAGTGGCCATGGCTCAGCGGCCATGGCTCACGGGCCCAGCCACTCCGCAGCACGCGGGATCCTCCCGGACCGGGGCACGAACCCGTGTCCCCTGCATCGGCAGGCGGACTCTCAACCACTGCGCCACCAGGGAAGCCCAGTTCATGTTATTTTTTACAAAATTTATCAGGAAGCAAAATAGCTTAGGATAATGACTGACTTTGTCCAATGTCTCAAGAAGTTTTTAACTGTAGTCTAAACATCATTGGTGGGAACAAATGATTTAGATATATATAAGTGAGATAAAAGTTTATAGGTGAACTTTTCAGCAATAATTATGTTTCCTAAAAATTTTTGGTAACTTGAAGCTTTACTAAGTTAAACGATGGTTATTTATTAAATATCTAGATCATTTCCAGATAAGATAAAATACTGAAACATTAATTACTGAATGTTTAACCACTTTTGGCTTCTTATTAAAGAGAAACTAAGATATTTGGATTTGTCAGTAATCATGTTTTGTGCCACATTTTAAAAATATGTACCGTGAGAAAGTATATGCTTCTAGGAATTATGAAATGTATTCATAAATTTGCCAGTTTTAAGAATGCTGATATAACAGTTCACAATTTCTTACTGCTTAATTTTCACTAGATATTAAGGGTTTTAAGGGTTAAGAATTCTAATGTAATTAAAGCTATTAAAAAATATTAAGAGAAATAACTGTATGCAAAGCAAGTTAGTTGTGTTGTTTTGGCTAAGAACAGGTATGAGGTATGGAGATACTTTTTTTTTTTTTTTTTTTTTTTTTTTAATTTTTGGCCGCACCTGACAGCATGTGGGATCTTAGTTCCCTGACCAGAGATCGAACGCATGCCCCCTGCACTGGGAGGCACAGTCTTAACCACTGGACCGCCGGGGAAGTCTCTGGAGATACATTTTTTTTTGTTAAGGGAAAAATAAAGTAATTTTGTCCTAAAGTAAAGCTGGTTATTTCAGAATGGGAGAGAGGAGAATAAAGGACAAACTATAGACATAGAAAGTTAGGAAGAGAGAGAGAAAAAAAGAGACAGAAAAGAATCTTGTGTGGTCAAGTTGGCTAAAAATTAAATTGTTAGTACAAGAGTTTTTTTAAAAAGCTTTAATACCAGTAATGTACTTACGCAAAACTAAAAGTTAATTTTTTTATATGCTAAAAGGACGTAGTTTTATTGAACTATTGGCTTACTCTTGATAAGATATTGTGAAAGTTTTTTTAAACCTTTTTAAGTAGTCTCTCTAGAAAGCAAAGATTTCTTTTTTTTTTTTTTTTTTTTTTGCAGTATGCGGGCCTCTCATTGTTGTGGCCTCTCCCGTTGCGGAGCACAGGCTCAGGATACGCAGGCTCAGCGGCCATGGCTCACGGGCCCAGCCGCTCCACGGCATATGGGATCCTCCCGGACCGGGGCACGAACCCGTATCCCCTGCATCGGCAGGCGGACTCTCAACCACTGCGCCACCAGGGAGGCCCAAAGATTTCTTGTTTTATCAAAGTAATTCACTGTGCATCGTTATCTTTTATATCAAGTCTTTGATTACTTAGGTAAACCAAGTTTTCTTGATATTAAAAGACCTAAGTTTGCTCAGGACTATGTAACCTTCTGTATTTGACTTTGAAATCTTTTATTTTCATTTGATTAAGTGGATAATTATGTATAGTTTCATAGTGATTTGTCATCCTTTTTAGTAAAATGTCCAAAACTTTTGATATATTTTTTTAACATCTTTATTGGAGTATAATTGCTTTACAATGGGGTGTTAGTTTCTGCTTTATAACAAAGTGCATCAGCTATACATATACATATATCCTTATATCACCTCCCTCTTTGGTCTTCCTCTCACCCTCCCTATTCCACCCCTCTAGATGGTCACAAAGCACTGAGCTGACCTCCCTATGCTATTCAGCTGCTTCCCACTAGCTGTCTATTTTACATTTGGTAGTATGTATAAGTCCATGCCACTCTCTCACTTTGTCCCAGCTTAACCTTCCCCCTCTCCATGTCCTCAAGTCCATTCTCTACGTCTGCATCTTTATTCCTGTCCTGTCCCGAGGTTCTTCAGAACCTTTTTTTTTTTTTTTTTTTTTTTTAGATTCCATATGTATGTGTTAGCATGTTGTATTTGTTTTTCTCTTTCTGACTTACTTTACTCTGAATTAGAGTCTCTAGGTCCAATCACCTCACTACAAATAACTCAATTTTGTTTCTTTTTAAGGCTGAGTAATATTCCATTGTATATATGGGCCACATCTTCTTTATCCATTCATCTGTCGATGGACACTTAGGTTGCTTCCATGTCCCGGCTATTGTAAATAGAGCTGCAATGAACATTGTGGTACATGACTCTTTTAGAATTATGGTTTTCTCAGGGTATATGCCCAGTAGTGGGATTGCTGGGTCATATGGTACAAAACTTTTGATATTTTTGACAAACTTTCCAAAATCAAATTCTAAGTGAAGTTTTGTGGGTTTTTTGGTTTGTTTTTTTTTAACCTGGAAGTACCTTGGGATTTTCCAGAGGGATACTGGAACATCTCTAAAGATTTGTTCTCTCTCCTTATGAAAGAGAAATTTAATTTGATTAGTCTTATTTGATATGTTAAATTACATGGGAAACATTGTCAAATAAGAAGATAACACTAAGCCTTCTTTATGTTTTATTTGTATAGGTATATGTCATAAGTGCTCCAGAAATTGTAGAAAATACTTCAAAATCCAATATGTCTCAGCATGATGTTATCACTTATAACTCTAATTACTATCTTAAAATATATGTCACAGAAATAACTAAAATTTCCTTGTTAAGAACCTTGTGATGAGCTCTCATCAGATCTTTAATCATGGGCATTTTAAATTCTTCAGCATTTATTATTTTACTCTGATGCTTTTGCAAAAGTGTTTCATCTTCAGAGATATTCATGGAAAGGACTCTGACAAGTACTGATAACTTTCAGGTCATACCACTGAATTGGGTAAGAATTTACAAAACTCTAATGGAGAAACTAACAGCTTCATAAAGCTGCTAACAAAAGATCAAGATCAACAAGAAATAATTACATGGGAGTGAATGAACTGATAAGGATGATTATAATTTTAATGATTTTTTTGTTTGAAAAGTTGTTGGTTCTTTTATGTTTTATTTTTTCAGATTTAAGAAATATTTTTTTGTTTTCTCTCAAGCTACCCCTAACTTAAAGCAGTTTGGTAAGGTATACCCTGTGAACAAAGATAAAGCAATTACTTTTTCTCCCTATGTGATGCCTCTAGAATTTGAAAACTCTCAGTGAGCATTCTTATTTTCATGGCAATACAGTTATTTGCACAAGTTCAATAAGAATCTGTTCTCCTTGTAACAGGACACAATTGAAAACATTAGTTATATTACCGAGGCTTTGACCGGAATGTCCTACTTAAGAGAGACGTGCATAGACTCGAATTTGACCAGACAGCTTTAAGAAACTAAGATTGAGTTTATGGAGTCAATAAACCCACTTGGAAAAACAACGTGGTATCTTGCCTACAGGGTTCCTAGCAGCCTTACCAGGTGAGTAAGGAAGGTCACTTCCTGGCAGTTGCAGGAACCTCAGGATGTGGGGGGACTCAAGAAGAGAGGAATGTACCCAAATCTATAGGTATTGCATGCAAAGTCTAATGGCAAGTTCTTGCCTTGCTTTCCTAGCCTCAAGAGGTTTTTTAGAGTTCTGAGTATGAAAAGTTTCAGCAAAGCAGATTTGAAAGAGCCTATATGATCATTTACCATTCTTGCTGCACGTATGTAAGCAAGCAGGTCAAGTTTATTAAACTAGACTTAATTTGCAAACAAATTAGTCTTATTGTGGTTATTTTTGATAGAAATGGGGATGATTATAGGGAGAAAAAATATGTTTCAGTAATATATCTTTGTGGATATCAAATTTCAGTGCTATTAATTGTCATTGTGGTTTTGTTTCCTACTTGCAAACGGGACTCAATCCTGAATTCTAGTTCTCTCCAATATCTGGCTACAACTCTCCAAACTAATATTTCCAGTTTTTCTCCCACCCTTCTGACTTGAAATCATTGAGAACTAAAACTGCATTTTTTTCCTGATGTAATGCAAGCTAAAATAGGACAACTTGATATAAACTTCAGAAACATCACCACAACAGCTCATTTATGGACAATCTTTGCACCTGCTACTGTGTGGACCACTCAGATTATCAAATATATTCAATCCACAAACCAGGAAAATTTATCAAATTACCACTGCTTGCCCTCATCTATCTGAAGATGCTAGCACAATATAGGCCTAATTTTGGGATCCCATTTGCATCACCAGTTCCTGAAATGAGTTTATCTGAACCAACCTATTGTCAGGAATAGGAGACTGGTTCAGTGAGATGGAACAATCTACCAACTCAACTTCTGGAGAGTGAAACTTCTTAGGAAAGTTTCAAAGGCAGGACTGAGGGTGAGCAAAATAGGCTACCTCAGAATATGCCACTTTGGCATGTTGATTATTTTTAATTAAAGTTACTTAAGAAACAGCCAGTGCAAGAATAATACTGACCCTCTTTGTCCCCCTGAATGCAGAAAATAAGTCTCCCATGTGAAGGTATCCTCCCTATACCAGCATGTAGAAGGCATTCTTACCACCAGAGATAGGAAATTCAAGGCGGAGAAGGCCATATAAACAAACTTTATTACTTCTTTATTAATTTGCAACCCAAGCCCAAACCCCTTTGTTTTGTCAAATCTTCACAAATAATAGTTTCTTTATCTAGACGGTATAAAAGCTGCCTGAATTGGTTACTTCTTTGAGTCTCATATTTTTATGAACTCCCATAAATATGAAATTAAATTTGTTTTCCTCCTGTTAATTTTTCTCATGTCAATTTAGCTATTCAACCAGCCAAAGAACCTAGAAGGGAAAAGTTTTCCTCTTCTACATATGTACAAAGGCATTATTGTGGTAAAAATTTTAAGGATTTTTTCTTTTTGTTGCCCATACCTTCTAAATTTTCTATAATATATACGTATTATGTTTGTGATAAGCTTATAAAACTATAAAAATGCAAAAGGTAAAAAACAATTAAGAGGAGAAAACATAAGGTTAATGGGTCTATATGAATACTATATGAAAGCAGAAAAATATAAAATTTCTCAGGATATCTGGTTTTTATTGTTTATTGAAGGCATGCAAAATATTGTTTTCTATTTTGGTAGAATTAACTGAACATAGAAGAGTCAGATATAGATTCTACTATAAATTTTATAATATAGTCTATTAAATACTTCTGATTTCTTTAAAAAATAGAATAGTAGTCAATTGTTCAAAATATTTCAACTTTTTGAAATATTAAGTTAAATATCTTGGAGATAGAAGATAGAAAAAAGAAAGAAAAGATGAAAGAAAGAAAGAAAGAAATGATATAATAGATATAAAATATTATCCCTTTAGTCTTATCAAAGATCACTGTGTTGGAATTCTGATGCTAGATTCTCCAAGTGCTTAATAATAATAATTATTGTTATTATTAATATTAATATATAATGTTATTGTGTTAATAATTAATATTATTAATAGTTCTTATAATACCTTATAGTTGTAGAGAATCCTCTGATATATATATATATATATATACGGTATCTAATTTGATCATCACAACAACCCTTTCAATTAGGAGTCCCCATTATTTTACAGAAAAAAAATGGAAGCTGAGTGTTTGAAAATCCACAGAAATCAAAGCTAGTTTTAAAAACAGGTCTTCTGATTCCTAATCCGACTCTCTTGCCCCTGCATCATTTTGCTTAGTATAAGGTGCTTACTCTAAGCAGTTAAGTTCTCCTGGAAACATTTTGGTCACTACAGTTCTGTAAGGTACAGTTAATTTAATAGTAATTTTCCACACACAAAAATTATGAATGATATTACTTGTCCATGTTTTACTTAATAGGAAAGAGTGTAGAGTGTGGAAGTGATACATAATTTTAAAACATTCCTATGGTTTGACTACTCAATAAAAATATATATTTCTCAAGCTGAGAATTTGTAGCATTTTCCTCTGTGTTCTTAAAAATCTTTTTTGACTTTATATTCTCTACTTACTACTTTTCAGGCTTAAATATTTAATAATACCATTTTGTATGATGTCAACTTCATCTTGTTATTTTTACCATTTTTTGCTTAAGGTATTCCATTGTTCTTAAGAAAGATTCTTATAAATGAGTTCTGAAAGGAAAACATTCTTTTAGTAATAGCTTTACTCAAATATAGTTCACATACCATAAAAACCACCCATTTAGTGTGTACAATTGTAGTAGTACATTCACAGTCATGCAACTATCATCACAATCAACATCATAACATTTTTATTACACCCCCAAAAGAAACCTTGTATCCTTCAGCAGTGACCCTTCTTTCCCCTAGGACCCCAGACCAAGGCAATCACTAATATACTTCCTGTCCCTATGTATTTACCCATTCTAGACATTTCTATATGTAATCTTTTGTGACTGGCATCTTTAACTTAGCATAAAGTTTTTAAGGTTTATCCATGTCATAATATGTGTCAGCACTTCATTCCTTTTTATTGCTGAATCATATTCCATTGTATGGATATTCCACATTTTATCAGTTGATGGACATTTATGTTGTTTCCACCTTTGGCTACTGTGAATAATGCTGCTATGTATTATGAATATTGCTATTATGAAAAGTCATATATAGATTTTTATGTACACAGATATTTTCATTTCTCTTGTGTATATACCTAGTACTGGAATTGCTGGGTTATATAGTAACTCTATATTTACCCTTTTAAAAAACTGCTGAAATGTATTCC
Source organism: Hyperoodon ampullatus (assembly GCF_949752795.1). Taxonomy (NCBI): domain Eukaryota; kingdom Metazoa; phylum Chordata; class Mammalia; order Artiodactyla; family Ziphiidae; genus Hyperoodon; species Hyperoodon ampullatus. The sequence goes on along the minus strand of NC_136925.1, from coordinate 48,523,102 downwards.
AAAGCAGCTGCACTATTTTATATTCCCACCAGCAGTGTATGTGATTTAAAACTTTTTTTTTTAAGGAGAGGGAAATAATGAAACTATACACACAATAAAATGTACTTAATGGCACATTATGTGTAGCTTATTAATTAATTGAAAAGTATCACAAATTTACATTTCCTAGCTTTCTTCTTTTAGTAATTTATTCTATCCTATAAACAGCTGTGGAATAAAATAGCTCTACAGTTACTTAAGTAAACTAAATTCTTTTAGAAACACTGAAATTAATTTCTTGATAGAGATATATATGGACTTTAATATTAAGAATTTTTTAAATGAATGGCACTTTCAGGCACTTGATATTTTCATTTCTTGCTGGGTACTGTTCAAGATATGATATATCATAATAGTTGAATGCATTATACCCATTTAATATTTGGGAGAAACTGGAGAACCTAATGATCTCAGCAGATGCTCAAAAGCTGTTTATAATCTAAGAGCCAGAGTAAGTATCTCAAACTCAACACATATTAAGCCTAGTAGTTTGTAGAAACCCTATATGAGACCCAGCTAGTTCCAGACCATTAAGTCTAACAGATATATGGGTCACTGGTTTGGAATTCTTCCCTTCTCTTTTCCTATGTTAATTTCAGTATGTCCCTCCCATTCCCACAGTACAGACCAGTATTAATTATACCAAACAATTAAGACTACCAGTCACACATTCAGTAGATATAATTTGTTCAGGTACTATCTGCAACACAGATCTGCTTTTACCTTAGCCCCTAAATGAAACTATATATTGCAGGGGAATGCTTCAAGTGAACTTGAAAATACGTTCTGTGGACAAAGAACCACAAGTGAATTCCTATTCATTTACAGAGACCCAGGGCTAAGAAAAAGTTGTGCCCTGAAGGACAGTATGAAAGACCAAACATGTAGTGCAAACAGCACATTTATTCTGCAATAAAATTGGGAAGCCAAGTGCTATCGTGTCATAGTTGTAGAGAGTTTCTCCAAAATAGGAATAAGCACATGTGGTTTCATTTCTCTTTATTTCATGAAAAAATTTTCAGTTGGGCAGAATAATGTATCATAATTTTTCTCTTTTTCTGAGTTCGTTTGGTTTTTCTGGAAAAGCATGTGATCTTTATGGGACAGAGAGTGGAGAGAAAAAATACTTTTTTTTAAAAAAAGAAAAGGCTATTTTTAAAAAATGAATCTAATGAATTTAAAATTAAGAAAAATTTTGTCTCTTTCTCTGGTCATAGGGAAAAAACTTTTTCCTTTAGTTTCACTCAGTTGAGATAGTATACTCTCTTCAAGTCATAAAATTCAAACATTTTATATACAAGGGCTCCGAAAGGTCATTGTTGGCATTCTCTGCCCAGCCTTTCTGCCCTGAATTCTTCTTTTCCTGATTCTTCAAGCACTGAGCAGTAGTATCATTCTCCTCACATGGAGACTTTGCCATCACTCACATTTTTCTCAAGGCTTTAGGAAATACAAAGTTGATTGTTTGGTAAACTTTTTGGTCCTATTTATATAAAGAGTGGGGAAACATTGTAGGACGCTCTCCCTACCAAACCTGGGGCTCTTTCCCCCACTTTTTCTCTAGTGGATATTATTTAAATAGAAAACAGAAGTTTAAAAGTGACAACCATGTGAAGAACCACATAACCCAAAATTTCTTTCCTGCCACCCTTTTCTGGTTCTTGCTTATAAGAATCCTATAGACACTGTTCTTTCACCACTAGTGAAACTAGTGACATTAGTTCCCTTTTTAGGGGAGGAGAGAAATTGAATTTCTTGAATGCTGTTGTGTCAGACACATTAGTTATATCACTTAATGTAAGAGCCGCAGCAGTGTTATAGATGAAGAATGAGAGATACAGAAGATAGGTGACTTATCACCCATGGTCACACAGCCAAGGACATGCATGTCCTCTATAATAAATTACTCTCTCATTCAAACCCTTGCCCAATTACCTCAGGAAAACTTCTCCAGGAACTTATTTACCTCTTTCAGTTCCTTTGTTACTCAAATCAAAACAAAACAGAAACAAAACACCCTAAGGGTAGCACTAGTGATACACTTGAAACCAAAAAAAATGTGTATGTGGTGAAGGAAAACTATACCTAAGAACTTCCATAAACCTTACTGACCTTGCAAGTTGTTTAGAATGTTCCTGAAACAATCATTATATCTCTTCTTCTTCCAAATAAATCTGTTTGTCCTCAGGCTCCATCAATCATGATAAATAAAACACCTACTAATTTAATGCTACTTTGATTACTAGCATTACAACACTATTTTTTCCAACATTTTATTCTTCCCTAGGGTCTTATATATCTTTGCAGAGCAGACTAGCAACCAAAGCACCGTTTACAACTTTGTTTCTATGGAGAGAAATGCTCTAAAATTTCTAAAGAGCTAATGCACGAATACTTTGTGGATCACAATGTTTTTGGAGACTGCTAATATTTACGAAGTGAACGTTCAGAACAAAAACAGATCTTTCAACAGGCGCATGCAGGTACAGAGAGGGCTCCTTGATTCAGCCTCTTACTCCCTGCCCACTGCCCCCAAGCACACACAAAGGTGATTGGAATTCTATAAAAATTATCTGCTACTCAAGCTGTTCCAAAGTAAATTGAGGAGGGGAAAAGAAAGAAGCAGAGATATAACTGTAAACCCTCAAATGACAAAGAATATTATTGATAGCTTATTTTACAACTTTGGTTAATTCTCATCTTAATACATTTCATGTAAAATTCAGCATTGCCCATTGAAGTATTGAAATTTCAAGATTAATGTTCACAATAACAATTTTTTGCATATTATATTTTGGTTTTTTAAAAATAAAAGCAGAAACCTACTCTGATCTGGAATTTAAAGACAATTAGAAAATCAGCTATAGGAAGATTTTTATCAGAAATCTAACTTGTTGGAGCATTTCAGTATTATTACATATATATGTTAATTCTTTCATTAGATTACTTTTTATTTTTAAAGAACAAAGGTTATCAAAAGGATTCTTCCATAAACCTAGTACTTTCTAGAAACTTCCTACTAAGAAATGTTTTTTGCAATTTAATTTTTGAGAACTTATAACTTTATAAAAACGTTTATTCACCACAGTTTTCATAAAAATATTGTCACTTTTCCTTCTGTAATCCTGTTTATAATTATCATTATATTTAATTTTAGGCACATCTATGTAAAAGTTAAATCTACCGTTTGTTAAATGTTATTTTAAAAACAGAGAAATTCAAGCAGTCAAATAAAGTGGGGATTTCCTTGTACTTTGGTGGAGGGTGGGGCGATATCTCCAACCAAAACCAGGTTTTAAAAAAATTACTTGATTCTAAAGATTGTATCTTGAAACAAAAAATTTACAAATTGTCAAAGAAAGATACAGAGATATAAGCTTCGAAAAAGGAAAAGGTAAGAATTAAGTTTGCAAGCAAACTTGCAAGAAGTACAAGGGAGTCGCTTCAGGACTGGCTGGCCACAGAAGAAAACACAGTAAGTATTTACACAGAAACGCTGCACAGAATTACTAAGGTTACTAAGTTTACATTAGACTGTTCATAATGAGAAAACAGCAACTTTATCACAATCACGGTAATCCCAAAGATCACGCTATGTCTTCAGGTAGGCAAGGTAGAGAGTCTAGATTTACAGGACATACTCAAGGTTTTATTATTTGAAGACCAGAACCAGTCCCCTTTATTTTTGCTTTATATGAGGATACAAAGCGTTGTGTTTCCAACTGTAGAATATGTGCTTATGGAATGGAAATCAGGGCAAAGTCTCAGATTTTGCTTCTACAAAATGCACATTTTTACTTATTGAACATTCTGTACTCCTTCCTTACCATGAATACACATGGTTAGTTTTAACGGTTTTACGTGGTTAAAACCGTTAGTTGGTTTAATTTAGTTGGTATGTCTCTTCAAATACCTTCTCTGTGAATTTTTTTTTACTTGTTTTAGCCCAAATATGAGCATTCCCACGTTTTTCATCCTACCTAACACAGACTGGCACCCTTTAATATGTATCCCATAATCAACCACCCATGCTAGCTTCTTGTTTAACAAGTCATTAAAGGCAGGCTTCACTCATAATAAATCTGTTTTATAAGAAAAACAGATAATAAGACAGCAATCTTAAAATAAGCTACATAAAGGTAAACAGAAATAAACAGAACAGTCCCTTTAAAAGATTTAAACACAATATAGATGAATCAAATTTGAAGTTTTTAGAAAAAAAAATCATCTTTAAGTCCATATGCTAAATTTTGAATGTTTCCACTACAGGATATAGGTTAAATGCTCAAACTGGTTTGATATCAAAATTAAAGAGTGCCAGAATAGCATTAGGTTTATAACCTCCTTTCATCACCACTCTAACATGCATTTATAAGTAGACTTTATTGCTTTTCTGGAACACTTAGTAATATTAATTTCAACATTTCTGAATATTTTGTGGTTACAAGAAATACTTCCATTCTTAAAACACAGTAGTTGAAATAATCATTCCAAAAGAGATGATCATAAAGCGATTGACCTTAATTCCCAGTGATTCAAACTCTTCAGCCTATCTACAAGTTGCAGTTTAAACCAAAAATTATCCTTCCATCATTAAAAACAAAAACATTGTTTTCTTTTTCAGTCCTTCTAAACTTTGTTACCCTGCTTGCATATGCTGCACTCTTCTGGGCGTAGAATTTCATAGCAGTTATAAAAAAAAAAAAAAAAAGCCATACAGTTGGCTTTATCAAACAATAATTTCCCATTAACAGAAACTTTGGGTGTATGACTCATTTTACACAAAACAAATAATGATGGTTAAAATGAATACTTAAATGAAAACTGTAATAAGGATTTTTAATTTTATTTTTTATTTTCTCACACAGTCTAACACCTGAAAACAACTACATTATGGGCACCTTCCTGAAAGGTGTCAGCTGTTTCCTTTTTTTTAAAGACAACAAGCAGAAACAGAGCTCAAATCACGTTTCCAGAGAAAGGTGAGGGATATAGGGTAAGGCTGCTACAAACTAGCTTTCACAAGTGGGAAATGGGAAGTCAGTCAACTCTTTCCTCTCTGATAACCCTTTATTTGCAGAACAACAGGGGAATTACGAACACATTTTGTAAAATAATGCTGTCTTGAAGACAATCTCTGGTGGACCAAGTCCTTACTTCCCTGGAAGTGGTCAAATCCAAGACTTAATTTCAACAGTGTTGAAACTTATTACTTGAAGCAATGGCAGCACAAAACTGTCTTCTTTAAATGGAAAATATGACCAACTTGCATGAGATAAATTAATTTTGAAAGTGGGAGGGGGTGGGGGAGCTACACAACTTTTTTTTTTTTTTTTAAAGGGGGTTGAGGATGAACACGAAGACTCCTAAGCAACCACAAAACCATTATCAAGTCTCCGGATGTAAAGGGATGTTCGACCGGACAGCCCAAAAGCTGAGCTCAAAAGCTCTCCAAATCACAGCTCCTCACCGAGGGACTTTTGGGTTAACGGCTACCGAGCACTGGGGAAATCCCTGCCTTGGGTAAAAGGAGGATAACTGGAGAAAAGACGCGGGTCATAACAATCTAGCAATTCTCTGCAAGACCCTGTCCGTCGTGGCCCTCCTCCGGGCGGGCTCCGCACGGCCAGGCGCAGGTCCGAGGAGACGGCGGGGAGGTCCCGCATCAGCCCAGGCGCCTCCCGCAGCAACTCCAGACCAACCGCCCCTGGGACCCGGGCCCGAGGCCAGAGCGGGATAAGCTCCCCAACCCCGGGCCCCGCCCGCCGCCTCCCGCCGCCTCCCGCCCTTGGCCTCCGCAGCGGGTCTGGCCACCTTCCCCGCCGCCACTCCCACCCGCCTCGCGCCTCCGGGCCCCGCTACCTCCCAGCCCCCGGCCGGGCCCCTGAGAGGCTGCGCTTCCCGTAAACTCCCCTCCCGGCGCTGCCCCATCTCTGCCTCGGCCCCGCCTCCGCGGGACCCTGAGCCGCGCGTGATTGGCCCGGCCGCGCCATCACTCTCGGGCCGCGTCACCGCCCTCGTTTCCGACCGCCCCGAGACCGGCAGTGGTGTTAGTGCTCGCGGAGCCGCGGCGGAGGGCGTCGTGCTGCCCCGCTCGCTCCTGCTCGCCCGCAGGTCGGCGCGCCAGCCTAGCTGAGCGACTACCAGCGCTGCGGGGCGGCCGGGCTGCATGCGCACCCGCCAACTGGGAAGCGGAGACACAGCTAGTCCGAGCTTCGGGATGAGGAGCGGACGAAGTTGACGAGCCCCCCACCCACGCTGCGCCTCTGCGGCGCAGAGGTGCGCTGCCCTCTCCAGGAGGTGCCCGCGCGCCGCTCTGCTCCAGGTGTGCACAGGACAGCCCGCCCCCGAGACCCACAAACTTCACCCCAAGTCCAAAGTGTGAGCTCCGAGGGCGGTGCCGGGAGCCGGACTCCGTGCAGGGGGAGCTGTCCTGGCGGCTCTCGCGGCCGTCGGAGGGCGGAGACCGGTGGAAACTTTATCACCATCATCGTAGTTACTACGTTTTACTGTTGTTCTCCCCGCAGGGGCTGCAGCGAGCGCTCTGTCGCGCCTGTTTGTTTGCCAAAGGAGCCGCCCCGGGGAGAAGACTCGGAGGGGGGAGTTGTCTCCCCAAGGGATACCTGCAGCCCAGGCGTGGGGTTTGGGCGGCCTGGATGCGCAGAACCCAGCCCCGCAGCCGCTGACGCCGGGCGGCGGCGAAGTTTGGCTGCTGAGCGGCGCGGCGCAAGGCCACTGGACAGCGGGCAGCCAGGCGGCAGCGGGAGCGATGCCGGTGGGGGGCCTGTTGCCGCTCTTCAGTAGTCCCGCGGGCAGCGGCCTGGGCGGCGGCCTGGGTGGGGGGCTCGGCGGCGGCAGGAAGGGGTCCGGCCCCGCCGCCTTCCGCCTGACGGAGAAGTTCGTGCTGCTCTTGGTGTTCAGCGCCTTCATCACGCTCTGCTTCGGGGCGATTTTCTTCCTGCCCGACTCTTCCAAGCTGCTCAGCGGGGTCCTGTTCCACTCCAGCCCCGCCCTGCAGCCGCCCGCCGACCGCAAGCCCGGGCCCGGGGCGCGCGCCGAGGACGCGGCAGATGGGCGAGCCCGGCGCGGCGAGGAGGGCGCGCCCGGGGACCCCGCGGCCGCCCTGGAGGACAACTTGGCCAGGATCCGTGAAAACCACGAGCGGGCTCTGAGGGAAGCCAAGGAGACCCTGCAGAAGCTGCCCGAGGAGATCCAAAGAGACATCCTGATGGAGAAGGAGAAGGTGGCCCAGGACCAGCTGACTAACAGGGTGGGGTTCAAGATGCTGCCCCCAGTGGACTTAGCACCCCTCGTTGGGGCGATTGACCGGGAGCCGGGCGACGCCGCCATCCGCGAGAAAAGGGAGAAGATCAAAGAGGTGAGTGCACCCGGCCAGTGTCAAAGGCTCTTTCGTTTCCATTTCAGTGTCAAAGTAGTTGGGGCCAATTATGATCTGAGGTTGAATCCCGTTGTTCTTAACTTGCATGCTCCGGTGAGCATAAGCCCCACGAGGTAGGTATTAAATACATGGGCAGGTTCTGTGCAAACCTCCTCTTTCACTGCCTGATCCATGGTTAATCGTCCCTGAGAGCAGTGACAGTGAAGCTTCCAAACAGCCCTCTAATGAGGCTTGGACGTGGCTTTGAAATGAAGCTTGCATGTAAACGCAAAGCATCAATCACGCATGGTAGAAATGTTCTAACAGCAAGCCAGCACACCCCGCGTTGGGTCATGTGGCCCCATTCTGCCAGGTGGCATCCTGTGTGTACTTACAGACTATAAAGGTGAAACTCGAGAACTTCCTATCATAGGGGGCACACTGTTGTTTACTTTTCAAAAAATGAAAAATGTAAAAAGCCAGCCTACTGCCTCTTGCATTTCGGGTGTAGTCAGAAAAAGAGTATTCCATATGATGCAACAGGTTTTCCTCCACAGCAGCACAATGATGACAAACTTAATCTAGGACAAACATGGACTTTGCTAAGTCTTTTTTTTTTTTTGATAAGTCTTTCATAATTTCTTTCCTGTGTTTTTCAGTTAGAACTTGTAACATATGGTTAGTTCATGCCTAGCTTAAAGCTGAAGAGGACCTTACAAATCATTTCGGACTGTCATTTTAAAGATGAAAGTTGAAGGGCCCAGAGCCCCAGAACCAGTTAGTGATTGAGTCAGGACTTGAAGCCCGGACTTCCTCTTGTCACCAGACTCTCTGTGGACATGCCTCCTTTTACAGCTACTCTCCCCTGTGAAACTATGCCAGCCTGGTTTTTTACACAATCCAAGAGCTACAGGAGCCATATTAAAAGCATTTCATCTCAAATCTTGATTCCAATTTCTAAAATACACTATGAATGGAAGTAATATATTTGTCATTTTTTAAGGTTCACAGAGTCTCTGTGAAAATAAATTTTGTGTTTTGACATTGGGCAGGTAATCAGGAAAGGAAGCTTCCTGATCCCCCCAATTTTCAGAGAGTAAAAAGAATTCTGAGGTTGTGAAGAGGTACTTAGCTTAAGTGGCTCCAGAATGGAGGCAGCTTGGTTGTTGTAGGATTTCTGATTTTAGTATAAAGACCAGATGAATTCGGTTAAGCTGTAATTGAGCAAGTTAAAGTGGATTTGGGTGCCTTTCAGTTTACCCTAGGCAGAATGCCTTGATTCATTCCTCCTGTGCAAGTAGCTTCCTTCCACAGCCCATCAGCCTTTCTGCTTTGAGACCCTTCCTCAGGCACAGAACACTCCTAGACTTGGGGGGGGGGCGTGGATTTTACTCCCTGTGACAACTTCTGTCTAGCAGTTTCCTTTCTCCATGAAATCCTGTCAGTGCTGCAAAACCAGGAAGGTGGAAAAAAGGCTCTGCTTTCACCAATCATCTCCCTCTCCTCTTCATCTCTCAGGCTCCTTGAAAATAGCCGACCAAAACCCATAGATAATTTAGCCCCAAATTTGTATCTGCTTATGTTTCTCTTAAGTTTGAAGCGGTGTAATTCACACGTTTCATGCCTCTAAATTCCTATGCGCTGCCAGTTAGTGCAGATCACAGTTGTCCCAGGAAATTATTTTAAATACTAAAGATGCATGGATGTGAAAAAGCTATCGGTACTGACCAGTAGTGATTAAAAGTGCATTTAGAGCAGAAGCACTAAGACAGTAGCAGTCAATTCAGGACAGCATATTAACAGTATGCATATCTGTCCTTATTAGATCCATGTTATCTATGTCTCTAGATCAGAAGGTCTTAATTAACCACATAAAGGAAATTTATGTAGTCTTCTATGTCCATGTGGTGCTAACATCTTCGCACCTAGATGTTTTGACACTGCCCAGTTTTGCATGAAGTGGTTGAACTAAATGGATTCTTTAAAATTTCATGTTGCCGTGAGAACCCAGGGGGCCGGGAAGCCAGCATGATTAGCTTCATTATTTAGTCAAAGGCTAATGGGAAGAAATGGATTATGGATTTTCATCAGATTAGTTCAGGCAGATGTGTTCCTTTGTAAACCAAAAAAAAAAAAAAAAAAAAAAAGTTACTCATGCTATTCTAAAAGTACACTGTAAATGTTCACTTTTGGAGAGGAGAGGGGTTGCCCGCTGTGAATAAGGCTCCGGACTTTACACATTTAGATTCAGTTCAGGTACCACCATGTATGCCGTGTCATGGATCAACGGATCTTTGCCTTGATCTTGATTTTTATTGTTCCTTTATTTTCTAGTTCTCTTCATATACTTAGCTTCTCTATCACACCTGAAAGTACTAACAGTTTTATGGGTAAAATTTAGAAGGTATAAGCAAGTCTAACATGTTGGGAGCTTGGACTATAATATCTGAGCCAAACTTTCATTTTGTAGATTTGGTTTAAAGACAGCCAATGCTATTTTTATATTGCCAACACAGCTGTGTTACTGGTACCGTGGTAAATTTTTAACAAATTTGTGCTAAGGGGAAACACTTTCTCATTTCACATAGGATATTTATTGCCTAGCACCCTTGACAAAAAGGTGCTGCGTGCTTCCCAGTAGTGATCTCTGATGGATGGTAAACATTTGATGTAAAACTTAAAGCCGAAATGAAGACAGCCCCCCACCCCATGAAAACTTTGTAGATAAATTAACTCTGGGATTTCCTTGAAATTTACAGTGCACACATAGTGCCTATATATTCTCATGAGATTGATCTTTTAAAAATTGTGCTCAAGTGGTCCTTAACTTTAAAAAGCACTGGTAGACAAACGAAGCACAGAAGTTAAAGAGCACCATGGAATGTTTAGAAAAGTAGTCCATTTTTCCTTCTACCCCGACTCTTCTTAAAATCAGGAAGTTTTTTGGGTTTTTTTTTTGCGGTACGCGGGCCTCTCACTGTTGTGGCCTCTCCCGTTGCGGAGCACAGGCTCCGGATGCGCAGGCTTAGCGGCCATGGCTCACGGGCCCAGCCGCTCCGCGGCATGTGGGATCTTCCCGGAGATCCCGGACCGTAGCACGAACCCGTGTCCCCTGCATCGGCAGGCGGACTCTCAACCGCTGCGCCACCAGGGAAGCCCCTAAAATCAGGAAGTTTTTGCGGGGAGTCACTACAAAGAGCCTGCACTGTCCTTTAGGATTAGAGCCCTAATTATCAAATTATCAGTGGGATTCCTCCCTTCTCAGACTGGAACTCCTACCAGTCTAAATGGGGTGGAAGTGGGGAGGCTGACAGCCAGCTTTGGGCCTATCAGGTAAGGCTTTCGGACCAGTTAGCTGTAGGGACACAGTTGTCTTCTCTAGGTTTCTCCAAACAGGCTTTAGTTTTTAATTCCAGAACTATTTATGTAATAAAAAATTGAAAGAAAATTTTCATATTGATGGCTAATGGTGAATATATATTTTTATGCCTTACACTAGCCTTAGGTTGTTCTTGAGTCTATAATTTATGTTCACGACTGACGATTAACCCTTTTATTAAAGGTCAGACATAGGAATAATCTACCTTGACCTATTAAAACATTTTTAATTTGAAACTTAACTTATTTGTGTGGGTAGTAGTGTGGAAAATAATATTTGCAAAATAAGACCACAGTTTGAAGACCTGACTCTGAAGGAGCTTAGATGTCCTTGGGTTACCTTGCCTGTTCTGTTCACCCTGTTCTGAAACACACTGGACATTGAACATGGGCAAATGCAAGATTTCCCCAGTCTTTGGACCTTTCCCAGAGCAGGTAGGTCGTGGAGTGTTTGTAAAAGGCTTCTCTCTTTAACAAGTAAATAAATAAATAAAGGTTTCAACAGTGTATGTATTAGAGTAGATGCTCACTGTTGAACATTAATATACAAAAGCAGAAGAAGATTGTTAATGGATAATCAGTTATGCTCAACTTAATTTTCTGTATTGATAATTGATCATTTGTCTGGGAGGAGTATTCTGTCTTCCTCATATTGGGTAACTTAACATTCTTAACATTCATATAAAGGAACTCTATATAGGACCTAGAACCTAGTGTAGGCTGTGGAAAAGAGGTTAAAAAAATGCATTTTTGAGTAAATGCATCTGCATCTCTTAGGTGAGCTAATAATCTAAACCACTTTGAGAAATTTATGCTAATATTTCACATGTGTAAAAAGTGTCTCTGGATGAGATCTGAATTTGTTGGACTTCAGCAGCTTAGTTAACTTATTTGTATTAAATTATTTAATAAGCTATGGTAATACAAATTCTTTATTAGAGAGCGTTTAAAGCATGTGTCTCAAGGTCAGAGGGGAGGAAACCCAACAGATCAGTGTGAGGGCTAAATATACGTGGGTAGATCAGCACTGCACTGGACCCTGCTTATACCTCATAACCCAGTAGAGAACCTGTGGCCTTTTAAGTTCTTTATAACCTACAAAACCAAAACCAAAAATACATGTGTTTGTCAAAGGTAAGTTTTGGTTGGTCAAAATAGGAGCAGGCCCCCTGTGGGCTCCAGGGATACTATGACAGGCCTTTTCCCTAAGTAGGCAGAAATGATACAGGAGAAGCCAGTGTTTGGTAGTTTAAGGAATAGATTCTTTCTTTGGGGAAATTAAGTCTTGACTTTTTCCTCAGTGTTCTTTGTCTAGTACCTTGTTTAGTGTTAAATAATTGAACAGCCTGTAGTCCCCCACCCTTTACTACTAAATATGTTTAAAGGTCCTTTACACAAAGTCTGCAAAATTTTTTTTCTGTTACCAAAAATATGCCATAAAAATTATAACTCTCTAATTTTTAAAAGTAAACATATGCTCTAAGCCATAAAATATTGTATCTGAATGAGACTTTAGAGATAGCTACAATAGAGTCAACTGAGGCACAAAGATTGTTCTGGAAATCACTTTGCTAGTTAGTGGTAGAGTTGAGAATAGAAGCCCAATCCTGGATGAATGTTGCTCATTATTCTGACATGGCTTGTCTCCTAAGTAAAATGCCAGAGAGGTGTATAAATTGACTGCCTATATTCATTATTTGCAGACACTAATGTCAGGTGAGTACAAAACATGTACAATCCTGCAGTATTATAACTTTGACCTCGTATTAGTTAAGTAACATTAACTATAGTAATTAAAAAAAAAAACTTACTAGGGGCATAATTCAGAAAGCCTCTTCTTTTTAAAGCCACCCAGGGAAAATTTGACGACATCTTTTTCTCCTTATAAAGATATCTGCAGGAAATAGAGGCGTTAGTAATCATTCAATTGGTCATTCTTGACAAAGAGAGATGGGGGAGAAATAGGGAGAAAAAAAGAGAAAAGGTGTGGGCCAACGTCGAGGAGCTCTTTTAAACTATAAATGTACATGCTCTTTGGACATTGCGCAATGCATAACAGAAGAATGGAAAGCTAATCTGAAGGAGTATGTTTTTTTAAAAGTAGACATATATTTAATGATATCACTTATCTGTGGAATCCGTGAAATATGACAAACTAGTGAATATAACAAAAATGAAGCAGACTCACAGATATAGAGAACAAACTGGTGGTTACCAGTGGGGAGAGGGAAAGTGGAGGGGGGCAATATAGGGATGGGGGAGTAAGAGGTACAAACTATTAGGTATAAAATAAGCTGCAAGGGGATATTGTATAATGTGGGAATATAGCCAGTATTTTATAATAACAATAAATGGAGTATAACCTTTAATCACCGTACTATACATCTATAACTTATATAATATTGTACAGCAACTACACTTACATTTTTTTTAAAAAAGCAGACAGACATTTAAAAATCACACCAGTCTGTGGTCTCTTCATTATAGGAGCACATAGTTCTCTTCACCCAAGTAGGTCCTGGAGGTTCTCTGGATGCTTTTACCTGCCCCTGCTCCATTCATTTGTAACAACATGGTGTGGTGAGAAGGGCTAGTTTTGGGAGTCAGTTGACTTGGGTCTGAGTCTTGCCTCTTCCATTTACTAGCTTTGTGACCTCAAGCAAATTGCTTAATCTGTCAGAGCTTCAGTTTTGTCATTTGTAAAATGGAGGTAATAAAATACCCACTTTGTTGGATTGGAAAGTTTAAATGTGATCATCCACACAAAGCACTTAGAATGGTATCAGGTATGCAGGGAGTGTATAATAAATGTTGCTTGCTGTTATTACTGTTATTAATCACTACCTAAAGCCATCAAGTGGAGATTACATTGTTTCAGATACTGTTTAATACATCAGGGAAGTGAGTAATAATGTTTTAAAAAGTTAACAAAAACAGTTTAAGTTTGCTTAAAGGGATACATTTCCGGTTCAGGATGATCATTCCAGACAGCTATGGTTTTACTGTGCTACTGTCAACTCTGATTTTCTCACATTCCTGCCAAATTCCAAAAAACTTTTGCTATCCTTAAAATTACATACTTTTCCAGCTTCTGTACTTCAAAATATGTGTTAAAGAATTAGTCTCTTTCTCACAGTCAGATGTGCTTGTTCCTGAAGTACCATCTTCTCAGAATGATCACAATTCTTGAGTTACTTCCTTAAGCATTGAAATTGTTCCCCAAAATAGAGAAGAAGAGGGATTAAGTAAAATGCATTTTAACCTGTTTTGTCTTTGGAGGAATGTTTTTAAGAAGTGAGAAGAAAATTATTTTAGATTTGGCAACAATGTATGTAATTGTGATCAGTTCTATAATCAGAGCTCAGTCTGTCACCTGGTAGTCAAAATTCACATAAATCAGCTGTACTTCGTAACTCACAGATTTTGGCCTTTTTTTTTTTTTTGTGGTACGCAGGCCTCTCACTGTTGTGGCCTCTCCCGTTGCGGAGCACAGGCTCCGGACGCGCAGGCTCAGCAGCCATGGTTCACGGACCCAGCCGCTCCGTGGCATGTGGGATCTTCCCGGACCTGGGCACGAACCCATGTCCCCTGCATCGGCAGGCGGACTCTAAACCACTGCGCCACCAGGGAAGCCTGATTTTGGCCTTTCTTGAGAGCTTTGAACTTAGATTTATTAATGTATCAGGCCCAGAAGGACCTCAGAGATGCTTAACCCCGGTACTCATTTTACATATGAGAAACGGGGCCCTGTGAGCTGTGACTTCCTGAGATTCCCCCAGTGCACTAACTACAGAGCTGGAAACTGCCTCTTAGCTCTCAGGCCCCTGCTCCGCCCGTGACATCTTGTCTCTAATGAGAACATACGCTTTGGAGGGTGGCTGGCCTGGCCCTCCCTCCTCCTCAGCCCTGAGTAGCAGGCCAAGCAGCAGGAAGCCCACTGAGACCGTCCTAGAAGGAAAGCAACCCTGGCTAGTTCCTTTGCTCTGCAAAACGCAGCAGCACTGCCCCCCGCCCCACACACTGAGTCCTGATAAAGACTTCTGTGATCATTAGGTACTTGAAAGAAAACCAAATGAGATTAAGGCTTAAGAGCATTGAAAAGTCGCAGCCCTCATTCCTGTCATGAATACTCTGGCAGTTGCTTTAGGTACATTAGAGCCCAGCAGAGCTGCAGATAATCCAGAAGAGAGATAATGAAATTAAAAAGCCCATGTAGCCTTTGTTATTTAGTTGACTTTCGTAACTAAAATGCCACCTCACTTCCTTTTTACTGCCAGTCCATTTGTCTCCCTCGCTCTTAAGCTTATCAAAGGCCCAGTCCCTCATTTGCTCCAGTGCTCTCTGGTCACTGTGATTCTACATCCTTTCATACAGTGACACGCAGGTCATATTATATTAACTTTGACTTGTTAATATTATTAACATTTATATTAACTTTTTATTTTTATATTAAGTATTATATAAATACTTTTTTACGTATTTATATACGTGGGTCTCCCATTAGGTTGTTCTGTCTCCAGTGCCTAGTGTGAAGGTGCTTATTATAAGAGAAAGACTGGAAGTGAGGGGATAAAAACCTGGTGAAGGGTGCCGAGCTCTGTAGGGGTGGCTTAATAATACAGCGCACTATGCACTAAAACAGTCTTTGTTGCAACACTTGCCTAGGCCAGGAGTTTATGAGAAAAGGTGCAGTAATAATGATGTACATGGGCCTGTGAATGATTGTGGTTGAGACATGAACTTGGGCCATCCAAAGACCATGAGCTATTGCTGGAATCTTCATATCTGCCAAATCCTTTTTCTTGGAAAGATCTTTTTTGGGGGGGCCCAGCTGTGTGGCTTGAGGGATCTTAGTTCCCCGACCAGGGATCGAACCCGTCCCCCCTGCAGTGGAAGCTTGGAGTCCTAACCACTGGACCGCCAGGGAGGTCCTGGAAAGGTCTTTTCAAAGTCCTATGAAGAGCACTTTATTCTTCTAAGGGACAAGAGGGTCCAGAGATAGGGGTCCAGAGATAGGAGTCCAGGGCTCATGGTCCACGCTGGGGGTGGCCACGTCCAGCTTCCCTGAGCTGATGTTTGAGCCATGATTGACTCTAGTTCCTCTTTCACAAGAATACGTGCTGCAACTACTAAAAGGTTGTGTTTCCTCACTGTATGTCTGTCTGTTGGGGCGCAAAACAAAAGGACAGACCTGTGGAATGATGAAGGCAGCACGGGGTGTGTACCTAGTCTCAAAATCTCATTCCCA
Source organism: Hyperoodon ampullatus (assembly GCF_949752795.1). NCBI lineage: Eukaryota > Metazoa > Chordata > Mammalia > Artiodactyla > Ziphiidae > Hyperoodon > Hyperoodon ampullatus. The sequence continues at coordinate 48,507,059 of NC_136925.1, read as the reverse complement.
GCTGCCTGAAAATTCACCATCAGTGCCTCCCTTTTGTTGATGTATTGCTTCTTAAAGGCTGCTATTAAAACAATATCACTAAACTTGCCCAGCAGAAATTATTATACTTTGAGATTTATCTTAACAAGGGCGAGAATGGGTTTGTAAAAGAAGCAAGTATCTTTCACTGTGTTATTTCATTATAAAGTAACACTTGCTTAGGAAAGAACATTTTGAAAGTACACAGGAGTAGAAAAAAGAAAAAAAAAATCCTTCACAGTTCAATCACTCAGTCACAAGCAGTGTCAACACTTCCTGCCCCAACATATAGGTTATTTTTTCCCCCAGTTATAACCACACTATATATACATGTTTTTTTTTCATTTTCTTTTCGTGTAATTTTATGATAGCATAGTATATGAAATAGAAGCATCATAGTTTATTTAACCATCCCCTTGGACCTGAACATTTAGATTTTTTCCAGTTTTTTGTTTTTATTTTAAAATACTGAGATAAACACCTTTGTCCATTAAGATTCCAGCTCATTTTTCATTTCCGCCCCCAACCCCATGAGTAGGATTTCCCCTTAAATTCCTAGTAGAGGAAATGAATAAGTCAAAGGATTGTAGTACATTTTGAGGGATGACTTTCCAAAAACAATGTATACTTCCACCTGTAATGCAATGAACCTAGTCTTGACTCTATAAATTTCATGGGTGATGAAGCAGTATCTTGTATATTTAATTTTCTTTTCTTTAAGCAGCATTTTCTCCTGAGTTGGGTGACTAGTTGGATTTCCTCACTGTGAGTTGTGTAGAACGAGGAGGCTTTTAAAGAAGCAGGATTGGGATGAAGGCAGAGCTTGGAGACTAAGAAATGGGGTGTCAGAGAAGATGGATCTATCAGGCACATGGCTCCTGAAGGGGGCAAAGTCCTGAAAGGCAGTAGACAGTGTTGTCTACTAAAAACAGCAGCAAAATTTGACTCTTCCCTGGGCTGGACCCTTAGGATTATAAGTGCCCTTTATTGATAGGAGTACCTACCAAGCATGTTGGAACAGCCTGCTTTCCCTCAGCCAAGACGCAGCCCACCAGCTTCCATCAGCTCATCTTCATTGTTATCGTTGGGGTTTTTTTGTTTTTTTTGTATTTTTGCGGTACGCAGGCCTCTCACTGCTGTGGCCTCTCCCGTTGCGGAGCACAGGCTCCGGACGCGCAGGCTCAGCGGCCATGGCTCACGGGCATAGCAGCTCCGCGGCATGTGGGATCTTCCCGGACCGGGGCACGAACCCGTGTCCCCTGCATTGGCAGGCGGACTCTCAACCACTGTGCCACCAGGGAAGCCCTATCGTTGGGTTTTTGCATCACTTATTTGAGGAAGATGTTGGCCTCTCTGAAGATCTGGGAAAGGAGAGATGGAATCTTCTTTTTTAGAATTCATCAGGATGGCTTCCTAATATTTTAAGATCATAGCTGAAGCTCAGAAATGGTCCAAATAGAATTTCAGAAGTGGTTTTTTTTTTTTTTTTTTTAGTGATGCCAGAAAATGGCAAGTCTGACAAAGCTGAATTCTTAAAGAAGAAAAATTAACCAAAAGGGAATTGTCAATAAGATTTCAAAGCAATATACATGTTTACGTTTGAAGGGGCAGGCTGACCTTTTGTATATTAGAGGCCTTTGGTGTCTTAAATAGGATAAATGTGCATTTTGTCTAAGGTATTTTATTTTAGAATAAAAGAAAAACATGATTTATTTATGAAGTTTAGGCTTTTCTTTTTTTTTGGCTAACTCCAAATGTGTTTTTAGTCATGGTTTTTTAAGGTAGTGAGGAGCTGCACATTTTAAAATGTATTTATATTCTGACCTTGGTTAGTTCATAAAAGTCTGCCAAATGCCAGAACCGTTTAAATTTGGCTTTGAGACTGCATTAACATGGTGAATAATGATTGACATAAATGTACTATATTATTTTTATAAATTGTGGTTTGAGATGATAGTCATCTTAGAATATTTAGGATGCTATTCTCTGAGACATGTTATTTTTGTAGTCAACTAGCAGTGTTGATTGTCAAAATGTATCTAGTCAACTACAAGTTTTCATCTCATGATTAGAAGTGCCTCAACGTCCATGTTGTGATTTCAGGAGTTAGCCTGAGTCAATTTTATAAGGCATTCTTGGTAAGTGTAAAAGGAACTTTATGTAGTGAAAAACGTGTTTTATGATTGGCATGTGTTGAATACATTGTATACATTCACTCATATTAAGCATTTTGGTTAGTCTTCATTATTTAATCCTCCTAGGGCTTGCTTAACTTAGAATGTGTGATGAAGAACTTAGCTTAAAAAAAAAAAAAAGCAGGTGGGGTGGGCGGCTAATTGGAGGAGCATAAAAATGAAGATGATTTATTAACTACTGTTCAAAGCTGCTTTAGCAGTTACGGTGAATAAAAATTATGATTAATTAAGTGTTCCTGTCAGTAATAAGATAAAGCCACAGCAGAGGTTAGAAGTACTTCTGTTTTCCCTTACTCTGAGAGTACAGAATCTCTGTGATGTTGGTTCTTCACAGACATGAATCTGTTACAGGACTGTCATGTTAAGAGCAGGAGAAAGAGCTTCCCCTGTATTCGTCCACCGGAGCCAGAGCCCTGGGCCTCACCCATAATAGCACCCAGTAAATATTAGTTGAATGAATACACCTTTTTAAACAAGCGTACCAGGAGGAATTACTTAGGTTAAGTGTGACACCCTCCCCCCTTTAAATAAGCACATATTCCAAAAGTGGTGTCCACTCATTTTTGGAACCCTTGCTACCTGTCCTCATGGGCTACAAGGCCATTGTCTTGGAGGGGAGACCTGATTTTTTTTTTTTTATAACAGTCAAAAGTCATTCAGAACCAGATCTAGTGAATAAAGAGATTCATCAATGTAGGAAACACCTTTTCTAATTTTAAAGTTGTTTTTAGAATGATTTATAAAGTGAAAAGCTGTATTCATTTTCTTACATGACTTGTAAACTGGCTGTGAAGGTGGTTCATAAAAAAAAATCTTTTGAGCAGATGTAACATCACTGAAATAAATGTGGGTACTTGTGAAATTCTTTTGAAGGTCGACACTTACTTGAATATAAAAAGTCCTGTTTTGCTTAAAAGTTAGTCTGTTTTATATTTACAGTCAGCATTTTGTTTTTCAGTTCTGTGATTTTTAAATTAGGTAGAGTCCTCATTCATTTCTGTTCATTATTATCTAGATCTGTGGACTACATTTAATAAGCGTTGTCATTTTTCTTACATTTCAGTTTTGTACATGGTACACCCTAATTAAAGTTAGTGTGGGTTGTTTGTTTGTTTGTTTTTCCTATCCCAGCAAACATTTTTGGGAGGCCATGGTGTTTTTATAAATAGTGCTTACAATACCACATTGAAATGAAAAGTCATAGGTTAGGTGTTATTTCCTCTAGAGAAATTAGAATTTAATAAAAATTTTCTCTGTAAGAAGGTGTAATATTTTGAGAAAGAACCTTAGTCTTCTGTTTCCCAGTTTAATATTATATCTCCTGAAAAGTGTTGTCTCTTATAAATAATTGCATGGTAGAGGCTCTGTGAATTTATTGAATTTGCACATGGTTCCTTTTCCAGTTCATTCTGCAGATCACTATTAGATTAATCTTCCAAAAATATCACTTCTCTCATGTTGCCCAACTCAGGTTCTAGTGGGCCTCATTTCCTATGGAGCACTGATTCAAATTTTAGCCAGCTTAAGAGTCACCTGGAGAGCACATTAGCACTCAGATTGCAAGTTGCTGCTTCCAGAGTTTCTAATTCAGTAGGTCTGGGTGGGCCCCAGAATTTGCATTTTTAACATATTCCTGTGGGTGATGCTGATACCACTGGTCCAGTGACTACAGTTTAAGAAACATTGTTCTAGAATGAAGTCCCAGCTCCTTAGGCTGGCATTCATTGTCTTCTACAAATCTGCCTCAGTTTGCTGGAGTCACATCCCTTAAATTAGGAAGGACTCTGTGCTTCAGCTAAACTTGCATAGGTACTGTCTCCAAAACACACCTTATTTTATTCTTCACAAATGGAGTGTCTTCTCATTTGCCCAAAAATCTATGCCTCCTTGAAGCCCTCTCTCACATTCCCAACCTTTATTGATCTCTCCCTTCACCGAAGCCATGTGGCATTGATTGTTTCTGTCTTTGGCCTGTTTGTTGCTAAGTTCATGGGCATGGTTATCTTCCATCTGGAGTTTAGACCTCCTCAGTGTGGAGACACCTTTTTCTACTCCATAGGTTCATGGTCCAGAATTTAACAGTGGAGGGCGGTTTGTCTTAAATACAACCAAAATGAGAAACAATTTAAGTATGTCACCAAAATTCTTTACAACCTACTCAGACGGTGAGTCAAGATGGTAGAGTAGAAACCCTTCTGAGTCTCCCTTTCCATCTGTGAAATGGGGCTAATAATTCCCTTTTGCAGAGTTCTTCTAAGAATTAAAGTAGAAAATGTATGTGAATCTCTCTGCACGATTCCTGGTACATAGCATTATTCAATAAATAGTATTTATTAGCAACTAGGGATTGATTGGAGTAATAGGTTAAGAAAAGGGATTGTTGGTAAGAACTGGTTTTGAGAAGTCACTTCCAGGAAAGAAAAGGAAGTTTGGGCTGCAGTATTGCTGTGTTAACCAATAGTTGTATTTTCTGCTGTTACCTCCCTGCTTAGTTGTTGTTGCCAAAATTGCTGCTTCCTGTGGCAGGAAAGAAAGCATTCTTTTGCCTCTTCAATTTTTATCTCACAGAAGTGATGGTCGTCCTTAGGAAAACCAGGGAGAGGGTGTCCATTCATCAGTGGCCAGTTACCTCTGGCTTCCCGGCCTGGTGTCACACAAACACTCAGATATGGGAGGAGGAAAAAAGTCAGAGGAGAAGAATGAAATCTAAAATACCTTAAGGGCATGGAAAGAAATGTTTTGTGAGCCGAAAAAACTGAATATGTTTCATTCAGAGATAGCTACGGGTATAAATTTAGCTCAATAATTAGGCATATGGTGCTTTCATTTAGGAAGTATCTATACCCTTTGTGATAAGATCTGTTGATTATTAGAGCTGCTGCAGCTTTAACTACATTGGCAGCAGAGATTCCTAGTGCATTTAAAACAAGAATTGAAGAGTGAAATGGAAAACGGAATTAATAATTTGTTCTTGGTTGGTTTTAATCTGTTCTTTATTAACTTTGTAGTTTATGCCCGGAGGATTAGATTTGGAAACAGAACACCAACTAATGTCCTTAAAGTTTACTTTCTTTTATTGGAACATTATATTAAAGACTTTCTGAAGAATATTTTGGCTGAATTTAGTCTTAACATAAGAGGTGATATGAAAGTTCTTACAATTCAACCTAAAACAATAGAAAACTTTTGAGCTATGATATTTTTAATTTTTAAGTTTTTTCATCTTAAGTTTCAAAGTAGAATTTGTTTAATAAAAACCAATTAAGAAGTAAAGGTATTCTTGTTGGCCATGAGTATGTTTCATTTAGTCTCCTTTTTTTCTAGCTTTTTTTTTTTTTTAATGCCACAGCCCCCCAGCCCCATCTACTTTTTCCAATCTTAGAATTTAAATCTGTTTGCCATTGGTGGAAAGGAAAATAGGAAAAGTTAAAATCAAAGGGTATTTGTATTGCCATGCCTTGTCAAATGCTTCTAAAATTGAAAACAGACAGACAGTTGTAATTATATAAATAGGAAAGAGTAGGAATACATGATGTAACAAGCGGAAATACAGAGGTTAAAAAACAGTTGCCCTTAGTGGAGTGGGGAAGAGAGATGCTCTTCTTCTATTTCTTTCTTAATGCTTCGTTAATATAGTTTCATTGGGGCTTCCCTGGTGGCACAGTTGTTGAGAGTCCACTTGCAGATGCAGGGGACACAGGTTCGTGCCCCGGTCTGGGAAGATCCCACATGCTGTGGAGCGGCTGGGCCCGTGAGCCATGGCCACTGAGCCTGCGCATCCGGAGCCTGTGCTCTGCAACAGGAGAGGCCACAACAGTGAGAGGCCCGCGTACCGCCAAAAAAAAAGAAAAAAAAAAATATATAGTTTCATTAGAATATGCCTGTAAATCTGGGTTTCAGTGTATGTGTTTCTGTGGTTGTAGTTCTCCATCCACCTGTGATTTGGAGAATTACACTCTAGGTTTTCGTAAGGTAGAGGCACTAGAATTTGGGCATTTAGAAGGGACTTCTTTGGGGACCAGAAGGAAGTTTGATAAACTGTAATACCAGGACTGAGTTAACCAGTTGCAGATTCCTCATCAGGAAAACTACTCTCTGCATGTATGTGTTCTTGATAAGTGAAAGTTATGACCTAAATACTCTACTTTGACTTTGATGTGGTAATCGAGGTTTAGGATTTTATGGCCAAATACACCACATGTAATTAGGTATTAGTTTTAGCTGTCTTAATTTAGCTTAATGTAGCTGTATTTTTCTGTCATGCTTTTTACCCATGCTGTTAATCATCTTCCATCCTTTTCTGTTTTCTCTCAGAGAGAGGTGGTGCTGATGACACAAAAGTAGATAGCAGAGGGTAGCACAAGTGGGATTACATATATTACATGTCAGATTACTAGTCTCCTTAATAATCCAAAAGTGACTATGCTTATCAGCAAGGACCGAGCAGCACTCTGGCTTCCTGCAACCTTAAGAGGTGGAGTCCAGACATGAGCACTGGCACACAGACAGATCACCTTTTCCCTGACTTGCAGGCACTTGCTGCAGGTTTTAGAATTCCTGAGGGAGAAAGCTATCCAGTTACATGATTGGTTAGCATATTTGTGGGCCTTTGGCTCTCAATGGCATTGCTTGAAAGCTATCAGGAAGGAATGCCTTTGATTAATTTGAAATCTCAGGCATCATCATAGTGTTGCTAGGATTTTCCAAAACACGGGAGGATTTTTGAAGACAGCACTTTTGAGAGCTGATCTGAAGGTGTTAAACTAAACTGGCAGGGAGGGAAGCTTCTTTGTCTACTTCTAGGTGAGATTACTGCACCTGTACTTCACTCTGGAGTATCCTGTCTTCACAAACCCCAGGGGTACAGAACACATTAGTGATCATAAAAGAGAGTGTCTGTATATAATGCACCCTAGTTTTCTGTCCTTATATAACAAGACCCCAAGTTAGCTCTTTCTTTTATGAAACTGAATTTTGCCTTAATATTTAAAATAAGATTTTTATTCCTTAATTGACACAAACCTTGGCTATTAGTTTCCAGGTATGTTTCATTTATGAATAACAACAACAATAATAACAATGCCTGATAATTTCCACTTTTTCTGTAGATTTAAAATTGCGGTAGCAGTCAAGACTAACTATTTAATTAAAAATACACCTTCTCGGGCTTCCCTGGTGGCGCAGTGGTTGAGAGTCTGCCTGACGATGCAGGGGACACGGGTTTGTGCCCCGGTCTGGGAAGATCCCACGTGCTGCGGAGCGGCTAGGCCCGTGAGCCATGGCCGCTGAGCCTGCGCGTCCGGAGCCTGTGCTCCGCAACGGGAGAGGCCACAACAGTGAGAGGCCCGTGTACAGCAAAAAAAATAAATAAATAAAAAATAAAAAAATAAAAATACACCTTCTTGGTTATAGTCTAAGATATGCTCCCTTCTTTCTCCCAATAGAATGCATGTGTTATTTTTCTTTTTCTGAGAATAGTCTCCTTAACTGATTTTCTGTGTAGCTTGATCTATATATAATTAAAACAAACAATAACTAGATTTTTACAATCTCATCTTTGTATACATTGTGTCCCCTTTATCTGCAATTTTAATTCTAGAGTGGTAAAAAGTATGGAAGTAATTACACCATACCATTTGTGGAGTATTTACTTCTAGTTAGGCACAGTGCTAACCACTCTTCATACATAAACTCATTTAATTCTCAGAACAACCCTGTGATTTGTATTATTTTCCCAGTTTTACACACAGGAAATTGAGGCCGACAGGGTTCAAGCAAGTTGCCCAAGGTTACAGAGCGACTGGGTCCTCACCTGGGATTTGACATGGGGTCATCTGGCCCTGGCATACATTCTACTCTCACTGCGCTCACCCCAGTAAATGCCCCTCAGCCTCTCCACCGCACCCACCATGCCTTGGGACCCTTGAGAATCTTACCCACCTTGAGTAAAGCACTGAGATGCCTGTCACAGAGTCACTCCTTTGCCTGAGAAGTATAGGGGGGAAGCAGGAGCACAAAGCTTGACACTACTTTCATCTCAGCTTGTGGCAAACAAAATGCTAAGGGTTTTTTTTTGTGTGTTTTTTTACACTTAATTCTGCAAGTAAAACCCATGATCAGTTTGTTTGGAAAAGCTGCTTTTAAGAGTAATATTTAGAGAAGCAAGAAGAACTACAGTCCTGCAGCCTGTGGAACAAAAACCACATAAACAGAAAGATAGACAAGATGAAAAGGCAGAGGGCTATGTACCAGATGAAGGAACAAGATGAAACCCCCAAAAAACAACTAAATGACGTGGAGATAGGCAACCTTCCAGAAAAAGAATTCAGAATAATGATAGTGAAGATGATCCAGGACCTTGGAAAAAGAATGGAGGCAAAGATGGAGAAGATGCAAGAAACGTTTAACAAAGATCTAGAAGAATTAAAGAACAAACAAACAGAGATGAACAATACAGTAACTGAAAGGAATACTACACTAGAAGGAATCAATAGCAGAATAACTGAGGCAGAAGAACGAATAAGTGACCTGGAAGACAGAATGGTGGAATTCACTGCTGTGGAACAGAATAAAGAAAAAATGATGAAAAGAAATGAAGACAGCCTAAGAGACCTCTGGGACAACATTAAATGCAACAACATTTGCATTATAAGGGTCCCAGAAGGAGAAGAGAGAGAGAAAGGACCCGAGAAAATATTTGAAGAGATTATAGTCGAAAACTTCCCCAACATGGGAAAGGAAATAGCCACCCAAGTCCAGGAAGCGCAGCGAGTCCCATACAGGATAAACCCAAGGAGAAACATGCCGAGACACATACTAATCAAATTGGCAAAAATCAAAGACAAAGAAAAATTATTGAAAGCAGCAAGGGAAAAATGACAAATAACATAGAAGGGAACTCCCATAAGGTTAACAGCTGATTTCTCAGCAGAAACTCTACAAGCCAGAAGGGAGTGGCATGATATACTTAAAGTGATGAAAGGGAAGAACCTAAAACCAAGATTACCTGGCAAGGATCTCATTCAGATTCGATGGAGACATCAAAAGCTTTACAGACGAGCAAAGCTAAGAGAATTCAGCACCAACAAACCAGCTGTACAACAAATGCTAAAGGAACTTCTCTAAGTGGGAAACACAAAAGAAGAAAAAGACCTACAAAAACAAACCCAAAACAATTTAAAAAATGGTCATAGGAACCATATGAAATGGTCATACATATCGATAATTACCTTAAACATGAATGGATTAAATGATCCAACCAGAAGACACAGGTTGCCGAATGGATACAAAAACAAGACCCGTATATATGCTCTCTACAAAAGACCTACTTCAGACCTAGGGACACAAACAGACTGAAAGTGAGGGGATAGAAAAAGATATTCCATGCAAATGGAAATCAAAAGAAAGTGGGAGTAGCAATACTCATATCAGATAAAATAGACTTTAAAATAAAGAATGTTACAAGAGACAAGGAAGGACACTACATCATGATCAAGGGATCAATCCAAGAAGAAGATATAACAATTATAAATACATATGCACCCGACATAGGAGCACCTCAGTACATAAGGCAACTGCTAACAGCTATAAAAGAGGAAATCGACAGTAATGCAATAATAGTGGGGGACTTTAACACCTCATTTACACCAATGGACAGATTATCCAAAATGAAAATAAATAAGGAAACAGAAGCTTTAAATGACACAATAGACCAGATAGATCTAATTGATATTTATAGGACATTCCATCCAAAAACAGCAGATTACACTTTCTTCTCAAGTGTGCATGGAATATTCTCCAGGATAGATCACATCTTGGGTCACAAATCAAGCCTCAGTAAACTTAAGAAAATTGAAATCATATTAAGCATCTTTTCTGACCACAACACTATGAGATTAGAAATGAATTACAGGGAAAAAAAAGGAAAAAACACAAACACATGGAGGCTAAACAATACATTACTAAATAACCAAAAGATACTGAAGAAATCAAAGAAGAAATCAGAAAATACCTAGAGACAAATGACAATGAAAACATGACGATCCAAAACCTATGGGATGCAGCAAAAGCAGTTCTAAGAGGAAAGTTTATAGCTATACAAGCCTACCTCATGAAACAAGAAAAATCTCAAACAATCTAACCTTACACCTAAAGGAACTAGAGAAAGAAGAACAAACAAAACCCAAAGTTAGCAGAAGGAAAGAAATCGTAAAGATCAGAGCAGAAATAAATGAAATAGAAACAAAAAAAAAACAATAGCAAAGATCAATAAAACTAAAAGCTGGTTCTTTGAGAAGATAAACAGAATTGATAAACCATTAGCCAGACTCAACAAGAAAAAGAGGGAGAGGACTCAAATCAATAAAATTAGAAACGAAAAAGGAGAAGTTACAGCAGACACCGCAGAAATACAAAGCATCCTAAGAGACTACTACAAGCAGCTCTATGCCAATAAAATGGACAAGCTGGAAGAAATGGACAAATTCTTAGAAAGGTATAAACTTCCAACCAGGAACCAGGAAGAAACAGAAAATATGAACACACCAATCACAAGTAATGAAATTGAAACTGATTAAAAATCTTCCAACAAACAAAAGGCCAGGACCAGATGGCTTCACAGGTGAATTCTATCAAGTATTTAGAGAAGAGCTAACACCCATCCTTCTCAAACTCTTCCAAAAGATTGCAGAGGAAGGAACACTCCCAAACTCATTCTATGAGGCCATCATCACCCTGATACCAAAACCAGACAAAGATACTACAAAAAAAGAAAATTACAGACCAATATCACTGATGAATATGATGCAAAAATCCTCAACAAAATACTAGCAAACAGAATCCAGCAACACATTAAAAGGATCCTACACCATGATCAAGTGGGGTTTATCCCAGGGATGCAAGGATTATTCAATATACGCAAATCAATCAATGTAATACACCATATTAACAAATGGAAGAATTAAAAACTATATGATCATCTCAATCGATGCAGAAAAAGCTTTTGAGAAAATTCAACACCCATTTATGATAAAAACTCTCCAGAAGGTGGGCATAGAGGGAACCTAACATAATAAAGGCCATATATGACAAACCCACAGCCAACATCGTTCTCAATGGTGGAAAACTCAAACTATTTCCACTAAGATCGGGAACAAGACAAGGTTTGTCCACTCTCACTGCTATTATTCAACATAGTTTGGGAAATTTTAGCTACAGCAATCAGAGAAAAAACAGAAATAAAAGGAATCCAAATCGGAAAAGAAGAAGTAAAACTGTCCCTGTTTGCAGATGACATGATACTATACATAGAGAATCCTAAAGATGCTACCAGAAAACTACTAGAGCTAATCAATGAATTTGGTAAAGTTGCAGGATACAAAATTAATGCACAGAAATCTCTTGCATTCCTATACACTAATGATGAAAAATCTGAAAGAGAAATTAAGGAAACACTCCCATTTACCATAGCAACAAAAAGAATAAAATACCTAGGAATAAACCTACCTAGGGAGACAAAAGACGTGTATGCAGAAAACTATAAGACACTAATGAAAGAAATTAAAGATGATAGAAACAGATGGAGAGATGTATATACCATGTTCTTGGATTGGAAGAATCAATATTGTGAAAATGACTATACTACCCAAAGCAATCTACAGATTCAATGCAATCCCTATCAAATTACCAATGGCATTTTTTATGGAACTAGAAAAAAAAAATCTTAAAATTTGTATGGAGACACAAAAGACCCCGAATACCCAAAGCAGTCTTGATGGGAAAAAAACAGAGCTGGAGGAATCAGACTCCCTGACTTCAGACTACACTACAAAGCTACAGTAATCAAGACAATATGGTACTGGCACAAAAACAGATACAGATCAATGGAACAAGACAGAAAGCCCAGAGATAAACCCACGCACCTATGGTCAACTAATCTATGACAAAGTAGGCAAGGATATACAGTGGAGAAAAGACAGTCTCTTCAATAAGTGGTGCTGGGAAAACTGGACAGCTACATGTCAAAGAATGAAATTAGAACACTCCCTAACACCATACACAAAAATAAACTCAAAATGGATTAGACACCTAAATGTAAGACGCGACACTATAAAACTCTTAGAGGAAAACATAGGAAGAACACTCTTTGACATAAATCACAGCAAGATCTTTTTTGACCCACCTCCTAGAGTAATGGAAATAAAAACAAAAATAAACAAATGGGACCTAATGAAACTTAAAAGCTTTTGCACAGCAAAGGAAACCGTAAACAAGACGAAAAGACAACCCTCAGAATGGGGGAAAATATTTGCAAATGAATCAACGGACAAAGGATTAATTTCCAAAGTATATAAACAGCTCATGCAGCTCAATATTAAAAAATCAAACAACCCAATCCAAAAATGGGCAGAAGACCTAAGTAGACATTTCTCCAAAGAAGACATACAGATGGCAAAGAGGCACATGAAAAGCTGCTCAACATCACTAATTATTAGAGAAATGCAAATCAAAACTACAATGAGGTATCACCTCATACCAGTTAGAATGGGCATCATCAGAAAATCTACAAACAACAAATGCTGGAGAGAGTGTGGAGAAAAGGGACCCCTCTTGCACTGTTGGTGGGAATGTAAATTGATATAGTCACTATGGAGAACAGTATGGAGGTTCTTTAAAAAACTAAAAATAGAATTACCATATGACCCAGCAGTCCCACTTCTGGATATATACCCGGAGAAAACCATAATTCAAAAAGGCACATGTACTCCAGTGTTCTTTGCAGAACTATTTACAATATCCAGGTCATGGAAGCAACCTAAATGCCCATCGACAGATGAATGGATAAAGAAGATGTGGTACATATATACAATGGAATATTACTCAGCCATAAAAAGGAACAAAATTGGGTCATTTGTAGAGACATGGATGGACCTAGAGACTGTCATACAGAGTGAAGTAAATCAGAAAGAGAAAAACAAATATTGTATATTAAGGCATCTATGTGGCATCTAGAAGAATGGTACATATCAAGTGGTTTGCAAGGCAGAAATAGAATCACAGATGTAGAGAACAAACGTATGGACACCAAGCAGGGAAAGTAGAGTTGGGGGGGGTGGTGGATGGGATGAATTGGGAGATTGGGATTGACATATATACACTAATATGTATAAAATAGATAACTAATAAGAACCTGCTGTATAAAAAATAAATAAAATTCAAAAATAAAAAAGGTGTACAAAGAAAACTAGAGTGTGGCACCCTAGAGCATTTTTGGATATTTTCTGTTGAGTCTCAGCAGTGTCAAATGTCACTGAGAGGCAAGAGAAGGACTAAGAATGGCCTTTGGGTTTGGTAATAAGCAGGTAGAAGGCGACCCCTACTGGAGCATCTTCAGTGGCGTATTTGCGGTGAGCGCCACGTTGTAGTGGAGGTACGGAAGGACTGAGAGAAGTCTTTCAAGAAGGCTGCCGTGAATGGGACTAGAGAGATGGGGTAGTAGCTGCAAGATGACAAGGGACAATGGGAAGATTGAACAGAAAAATAAGTTGTCTGTTGGGCCCTGCTGAGCACACATTTGGGACTGGCGGCCATGGATTTGTGATGGTCCCATCTGCTCACTTGTTTGATTTTTCTCTTTAGCAGCATTCAGCAACTCTGCCATATTTGGAGAAGGCAGACTCAACTCCAAATTCCCAGAACAGGGAATCTGACCCAGCAGTAGTTAGGCGTCTAATCAGCTATGACCAAGGGGTGGAGAATTGGTTGTTAGCACTGGTGCAGCCATGGCACAGAGCCTCCTGACTATCGGGGAGGAGAGGGTTTCCTGGCTACACAGAGGTCTCCCACCATCTCTGCTGCACCCAGCTGCATTTTTCTTATTGGAAGTTTCTCTGTTGTAGGACTACTTGTTAGAGGCAGATTTTCTGTGGTTCTGCTATATGTTCAGTACAGAAAGTTCTCCTGTCATGAAATTGCAGTGCACCAGCATCAGTATTTTCATATTGTTCCAGTATCTATGATACAGGTTTGCCTGAAAAATACCAGTTCATGAACCAAACCTGCCCTGAGATGTTCACTCTTTAATACCTATCATATTGCTGCTTTGATTCCAAGTTTACGATAACAGCAGAAAGTCCTAGCAGTCATCATCTTTTGAAATCCTACCTGTCCATCAAAATACAACTGAAATGTTACCAGTTCCACAAATTCTTACCTGTTCCTTTCCCCCTTCAGCAGAAAATCATTTGTCTTTCTGTGCTCTTAGGGCTTGCTTTGTTTAATCCTCTATAATATATTTATTACAGTTTTACTGTTAAAGGCAGCACATGCAAAGGCAGTGAGATGAAAGAACTCATGGCTTGGTCACTTATGAACAGCCTTACCCTGTGTAAGCACACAATTCTTTGAGCCTTTCTCATCTGTAAAAAGGACGATAATGCCTACCTTTCACGGCTGTTGTTAGGAGCCAGTGAATGAGTGGATGCAAAACTATTTACTTCCGCTATGATGTAGATATCGATTATTTAAGGAAATAGTTTGGAGGTTGAAAGACCAGGTTTCTAAACCCCTGTCTACCACTTGGTAATTTGTGCCATGGCAGTGGGTGAATTACTGTTCTTTCTTGTCTCAGGCATATTGTGTGCTGTTAGCTTTTATAGCTGCTGCAATAAATTATCACAAACATAGCAGCTTACAACAATACAAATTAATGTCTCACAGTTCTGTAGGTCAGAGTCTGGGCTTGTTTTTTGGTTTCTCTGCACTGGGTCTCATAAGGCCAAAATCAAGGTGCCAGGCTCTTACCTTCAGGCTCTGGAGGAGGATCCACTTAGAGTTTCTTTCAAATTGTTGCAAAATTCAGTTCCTTGTAACTGTAAGGCTGACATCCCCACTTCCTTGCTGGCTGTCAGCCAGGAGCCTCTCATCTCCTAGAGGCTTCTGCATTCACAGTTTACATAGCCCCTCCATCTTCAAATTGGCAACATAACATTGAGTGTGATGAATCTCTGACTTTCCCCTCTGCTGTATCTCTTCTGCCTCCAGCTAAAGAGTGTTCTCTGCTTCTAGGGGCTCAGGTGACTAGATTAGGTGTGCCTGAATAATATGGGTTTATCTCTGTATTTTAAGGTTGTCTTAATTATCCTCAAGTAACTTTCATTACATCTGCAAACTTTCTTTTTGCCATGTAAAATAACATATTCACAAGTCCAGGGAGTGGGCCTCTTTGGAGGGATTTCTATTTACCACTTGTAGGTACTATGTGTGATCCAGAATGTGGCACTAAGTGCAGTACAGTCCCTTACATACAAGAGTTACTCAACAGCTATTGGTGAATTGTGTGTCCTGTTGCTGTGGTTTGTCATCAACCAAGCTGTTACCCAGGAGGTATTTTGTGCTTCAGATTACGAGTAGGGGAAACCACACCAAAAGAAGCCAGGTTTTACAGTAGTTCCTTTGTGTATAACCGACTCTAGTTGCTGTATGCAGGTAAATAGGAAAAAGAAACCAGAAATATATTCAGATGTAAAGAGTATTGCTAAATAAGAAAAATATTCTACTCTTTATTCTTAGAGATTTTCTTGAGGCCTTTGATAAAGTATCTTATTTTAATTTCATTATCATTTTTATTTTACAAATGAGTATTCCGAACTCAGGGGTATGTAAGGCCCCTGATGTTATAGACTATTAAAAATCTTGAATGAAAAATAATTCTGATTTGTGTCTATTCTCCATATATCATAGCAAGTGTAGTATAGAAGTTAGGAACACAAACTCTGGAACCAGACTCCTTGGGTTTGACTTCCCTGTTTGCCACTTATGTGTCTAGTGACCTTGGGCAACTAACTTAACCTCTCTGTACCTCAGTTTCCTCATCTGTAAAATGGAGGTTAAAATAAGCCCTACTTCATAAAGTTGTCATTGAGCATCAAATTGAATCGTGCCTAGTACATGTGCTGTATAAGGATTATTATTCTAATCAAACAGTTTGTTTTAACCATGGCTTCTCAACCAGGGCTATTTTGCCCCCCCACCCCAGGACATTGGGAAATGTCTGGAGACATTGGCTGTCACATCTGGGGTTATATGCTATAAGCATCTAGTGGATAGAAGCCAGGGATCCTGTTAAACATCCTGCAATGCACAGAAAATCCCCATACAGCAAAGAATTATCCACCCAAAATGTCAGTAGTACAGAGGTTGAGAAACCCTGTTTTAAACCAGTGGTTTATGGTTTTAGTAACAACTTCATTTGCAAATAAGATACTCATGTTTCATTAATGACTTTTAAACACTGAGGATGTTCATGCTTGACGGCCATGGGGCCCTGAGTTCTACAGTAAAATAATAATAATAAGAGTAATGATAATAATTGTTTTCCAGTGTTTAAAAAAAATCCTTGTCTATCCACTTATCTATTTTTATATGTAACACAGATTTCACAAGAATGTGCTTAACCTCTAGAATACACAATTAGGTGTTAGAAATACTCTGTTCTTGTGAAGAAATGAGCAGAATTTCTAATTTTCCTAAAACATTTTCCAAAAAGCTTTCTTTGGGAGATCATAGGAAAGAAATTACTTGAATTTGGGAATTTGCTGTTACTATGTATGTTGAAACAGAGTAACAGTCAAGATAACTACCCACTCTAGTTACCAATTTAGAATTTACCTACATTGTAGTATATGGTCTAGAAAGGCCTGAAACATTTGTGCCAGTGTCATTTTTATTTCTGATTATTATATAAGGCTTGTGTGTTTACTGTCTTCACTCCCTCCCCTCCCTCTTACATGTATCAAATGATTTAGAATATTCTTCAACCAGTCCTTCCTCTCCATTACCCCTCACCCCTGTTACCTCCACCTCAAGTTTAGCTACTTGAGTTGTCTTTCTCACTATCCAGGACTGTATTTATCCATTCTCCCTTTTCACAGAATTTGTCCTTTTGATGACTGGGTCAGTTGGTCATCAATACCTGCACTACCACTAGGGTGCAGAGAACTGGTTAGACTGTCATCCGGGAGGGAAAGCAAAGAATCTGGGTGCATTCCCTTACCTTCCTCTCTGTCATCTCCCTGAAGGAACTGAGAACCACAAGACACAAACACAACAACCTGTAGCTGTAAATTATTATGGATTAAGCAGAACCTGGATATGCTGGGCACCAAGTAGGTGCTGAGAAATACTTGATAATTGATTACATGATTACATTATACAGTTGCTAAGTATTGGTAAAATATGTGATTGTATATAATAGAAATAGATTTTTCTTGTTGTATTTAACAAATTCTTGGCTCATACAAATATCAGCAAAAAGAGAGTGTTCATTGCAGTGAGGATGACATCCACTCTGTCCTTTTCAGGTCGTTATGTACCTATAGAGGTTCAAAGAGAAACCCTCAGGCACTTCATTTAAAAGGAACAAACAAAATGTTTTTGATAACGCACCATATCTGCCTTACTTTGTCTTCAGGGCCAGAAACTGGGAAAAGCAGTTTACAGCAGAATTACATTTTTTAGTGTGGTCTTTTGTTGAGCTTCAAAACGTCGTGGTTTTTTGGGGGTTTTTTTGCGGTACGCGGCCCTCTCACTGTTGTGGCCTCTCCCGTTGCGGAGCACAGGCTCCGGACGCTCAGGCTCAGCGGCCATGGCTCACAGGCCCAGCCGCTCCGCGGCATGTGGGATCTTCCCGGACCGGGGCACGAACCCATGTCCCCTGCATCGGCAGGCGGACTCTCAACCACTGCGCCACCAGGGAAGCCCTTGGTGGCATCTTTGAGCATTAAAAGATCAAGCTACATAGCAGTTGAAAACCAGTTAAGGCCTTCCTTCAATTTTGAAATGACTGTTACCCACATTTTATTTTGCCACTTCATAATTTAGAGCCTTGTGATGAAGACTCAGAAAAACTCTTTAACAGCTTTACCAGTGAAACATAGGGAAATGCTTACGTTTCTCCATCGAGAATTAGTTGATATGGGAGAGAGGGACCTTGGATTACAAGGAATCGGCAGTTACACAAGTTCTGCTATGGAAGGAACTTCGGTAAACAGGCTTAGCTCAGCAGCAATCACAGGACCATGCCTCTTGCCCGTGTAAACATGTAGAATGGCATTTTATTGTGATGGACTGGGGCAGTGACTTGAGGGGACTGGGCTGAAGGTAGAAGTCATGCTAGGAAGACAGTTCCTGTACAAGAGCTGGTTACCAGTAATCCTGAGAATAGAGCTGAGGTGTGAGTCTGGGTTCCAAAGAATATCACCAGCAAGGCATATCACAGTAGTCCTGCGTCTAAGCTGAGCAGAGCCCAGGACCCAGAGGTCCAAGTCAGAGAGAGGAGAAAACAGTGGAACCAGAATTACAGCACTTAGTAACGCCGGTAAGACCTATCACACAGACATACAGCCGTGCACAGGTTAGCCCCTTGTGGACAGAAAGTGAATGTAGCACAGACCTTGTAGCTATAGGCACGCACATGTTCGTGAAAGGAATGAACAGTTCAGCCTGACACAAAGGAACAGGTGGGAATGAAGTTGGGAGTTGGAGTCCAGAGAGTCCAGTATGAAGACAGCAGAGCAGTTGCACCCCACTGCCCCACTGAATCTGTTCTGGAATTTGCTCTCTGCCTGGCTGACAGGTTTCATCTGCTTCCTTCTGTGAGAGCACATCCTCCAGGAGCCGGCCAGTGTGTTGGAGGCTGAGCCTACTGCATCACCCTCATTATTGCCCTGGGTACACATTTGCAGGTTACGTGTTTGATCTATTATTACATTTCAGGACCTCAGATCTTTGCCAGTAAAATTTTAAAATGAGTAGTTAGTTCCTGGGAGGGTATCCTTCTGAGACAGGGCTAAGGAAGCAGGCAGGAGGGACAGATCCCTCATAAATCCTGACAGAACATCCTGGGAGAAGGCAGAATATTCTCCTTCTGAGAAGCATTTTAAACAAGGATATTCTAAATCAAGTTAGAGAGTCTTAAGCCAAGGACAGTATTTTATATTCAGGGCTAGGAAGGTATTTTCTGTTGATGGTAGAAGGTCATACTGTTTGGAACAACAGTCTTGTGTTCAGAAATGAACGATGTGGAATTCTAATATTGTTCAAACAATGAGAAGAAACTATGTAGTACAAAACAGTCAGTTTATATGGAAATCAGTAGTCGAAGATCACAAATATACTGACCCATTTTAAACAAGATTTGGTGTAGTTATAATAAAACAGCAAAAAGTTGTGTTCTTTCATACACACACACATTTTTTTAACATCTTTATTGGAGCATAATTGCTTTACAATGTTGTGTTAGTATCTGCTGTATAACAAACTGAATCAACTATATGTATACATATATCCCCATATCCCCTCCCTCTTGCATCTCCCTCCCTCCCACCCTCCCTATCCCACCCCTCTAGGGGGTCACAAAGCACAGAGCTGATCTCCCTGTGCTATGCGGCTGCTTCCCACTAGCTATCTATTTTACATTTGGTAGGGTATATGTGTCCATGCCACTCTCTCACTTCATCCCAGCTTACCCTTCCCCCTCCCCGTGTCCTCAAGTCCATTCTTTATGTCTCCGTCTTTATTCCTGTCCTGCCCCTAGCTTCTTCAGAACCGTTGTTTTTTTTTGTTTTTTTTTTTTTAGATTCCATATATATGTGTTAGCATACGGTATTTGTTTTTCTCTTTCTGACTTACTTCACTCTGTATGACAGACTCTAGGTCCATCCACCTCACTAAAAACAACTCAATTTCATTTCTTTTTATGGCTGAGTAATATTCCATCGTATATATTGTGCCGCATCTTCTTTATCCATTCATCTGTCGATGGACACTTAGGTTGCTTCCATGTCCTGGCTATTGTAAATAGTGTTTTCTCAGGGTATATGCCCAGTAGTGGGATCGCTGGGTCATATAGTAGTTCTGTGTTTAGTTTTTTAAGGAACCTCCATACGGTTCTCCATAGTTGCTGTATCAGTTTACATTCCCACCGACAGTGCAAGAGGGTTCCCTTTTCTTCACACCCTCTCCAGCATTTATTGTTTGTAGATTTTTTGATGATGGCCATTCTGACTGGTGTGAGGTGATACCTCATTGTAGTTTTGATTTGCATTTCTCTAATGATTAGTGATGTTGAGCATCCTTTCATGTGTTTGTTGTCAATCTGTATATCTTCTTTGGAGAAATGTCTATTTAGGTCTCTTGCCCATTTTTTAATTGGGTTCCTTGTTTTTTGATATGGAGCTGCATGAGTTGCTTGTATATTTTGGAGATTAATCCGTTGTCAGTTACTTCATTTGCAAATATTTTCTCCCATTTGGAGGGTTGTCTTTTCGCCTTGTTTATGGTTTCCTTTGCTGTGCAAAAGCTTTTAAGTTTCGTTAGGTCCCATTTGTTTATTTTTGTTTTTATTTCCGTTTCTCTAGGAGGTGGGTCAAAAAGGATCTTGCTGTGACTTATGTCATAGAGTGTTCTGCCTATGTTTTCCTCTAAAAGTTTTATAGTGTCTGGCCTTACATTTAGGTCCTTAATCCATTTTGAGTTTATTTTTGTGTATGGTGTTAGGGAAGTGTTCTAATTTCATTCTTTTACATGTAGCTGTCCAGTTTTCCCAGTACCACTTATTGAAGAGGCTGGCTTTTCTCCATTGTATATTCTTTTCTCCTTTATCAAAGATAAGGTGACCATATGTGCATGGGTTTATCTCTGGGCTTTCTATCCTGTTCCATTGATCTGTATTTCTGTTTTTGTGCCAGTACTATCCTGTCTTGATTACTGTAGCTTTGTAGCGTAGTCTGAAATCAGGGAGCCTGATTCCTCCAGCTCCGTTTTTCTTTCTTAAGATTGCTTTGGCTATTTGGGGTCTTTTGTGTTTCCATACAAATTGTGAATTTTTTTGTTCTAGTTCTGTGAAAAAGTCCATTGGTAGTTTGATAGGGATTGCACTGAATCTGTAGATTGCTTTGAGTAGTATAGTCATTTTCACAATGTTGATTCTTCCAATCCAAGAACATGGTATATCTCTCCATCTGTTTCTATCATCTTTAATTTTTTTCATCAGTCTTAGAGTTTTCAACATACAGGTCTTTTGTCTCCTTAGGTAGGTTTATTCCTAGGTATTTTATTCTTTTTGTTGCAGTGGTAAATGGGACACACACATATTTGAGGGAGATAAATTTTACATTTGAGAGAAAGAAATTATAACTCAGCTGAAAGTGCATAAAACTTAAATATTTCTACTCATATTGTTAGTTTTACTCACCAGAAGCACAATATTTAGTAAGTACTATTTTATATATTTTTTAACCAGAGCCCTTTTCAGATAGCTTAACAAGAATGGGATGCAACTCTTAGGGTAATTCAGTTTTTACCAGCACTGTGGATAAGTTCTATTATAGAAGATGCCTGAACTAATACTTGAGATTTTCATTCAAAAATATAACATAGTCTTCTTCTTTGATAACAATATTTACTTGAATATTTTATCCCATTTTGAACAAATATTTTACTTTTTTCAAGCAAGGTGGAGGAAAACAACTCAAATTGTCCCATGAAGTTACTGTTTTCTGGGTGAATTCAGGAATCCTGACTACATACTTTTTCTTTTTTTAATCATTTATGCCCATCCCCCTAACCCATACCGGTCTTTTAAAGCTTGAACAAAGGACTCAACTACCATAATTTCTTTGATAAATCATACTATTTATTATTATACAACTGTTCTGATCAAACCTTTAGAGTAGTTTCAGCTACCAAAGAGTATTATGAAAAGAAATAATCCAGAGAAAAACTTCCTCTTTCCCCAGATTGGGGTATGGTGTAAGTCCAATTTTGATCTGCTCACTCAGGTTTTTAAAAGACAACCAAAGGATAGCTACTCAAATGTTAAATTCATTAGTGATTGGTAATCTGTGAGTTAAGTAATAAAATAACTGTAGTTTGAACTTAAAACATAACAGGGCAGGCTGTCACGGTCTCCTCCATCAGGATGATGCCTCTGTAGTTCTGGGTTTTCACTCATTTATGGTAGCAGAACTGCCACTGTGATAGCATATCTACCTGCATCACACCTCCATTCAAGGAAGGAAGAAGAGGGACAACAGGGCTGTTGACAGACCTTGACAAACATCTCATTGACGTGAGCTTTGTCACATAGCTACCTCTAGCTGTAGAGAGATTAGGGAAGCACACATTCGGCTTTTACAGCTTCTCTTCCAAGGACAGGCAAGGCAGAAGGAGATTTGGGTGTGGAGTGAATCAGTCTGCGACAGGTAGAATGTATATTCATAATTTTCCCATTTTTAATATTGTTTTGTACTTTATGTAGTCTTTCTGAATAGTGAAATAACTTGACCTCTGCTGATAAACTTGGCACCTTTTTTTTCCTTCTTAAATCTATGAAGGTCTTTGCCCAATTTTTAAGCCGTGAACTAGCTGAACAAAATTGGAAGTTATTCCAAAGCTAATACTAAGTAATACCGTCTACTTTTAACAGGTCACTGAATCTGGCATATATTAATTCTGTGCACTTGCCATCCAGAAGCTGTAGAATGAATGATGATTATCTCTTTCTACCAGAAAAAAATCTAGCCTTATCAGAATTTAAAGTTCTAACAGAATGGTTAGAGTAATACATTTTCAGACCCGGGAAATACTTGCCACCACTTACAAAACATCTCAGATTATCTTCAACCCATAGAAAATATGGCTTATACGGTGGCAGTGATACAATGATACTAGGTATGATTGCTTGCCTTAACAGTGGTACCACATATAGTCCAAAATAATTGTTTGCCATCTTCAGTAATAACATTAGTAACATAGTAGAAGTCTAAATAAAACTATAGTAGAAAGAGCATTGAAAAATAATCAGTATTGCTATACTTTTCTGGTAGGTATTTAGAAAGAAATCTGATATTATTGCCAATGTAGGGGCAATTTATAGAATGCTGTTGACATTTAAACTAAAATGTCTTTTTTCAGTTGCCAAAAAAAATTATTGGTGTCTTTTCTTGGTGAAGAAGTGTCATATACTATGAAACCAAGAATAAAGATTATGATCTAACACTGTAGGATGCTCAAATGGAGATGAACTTCACTGGAAGGCAATTTTAGATGTTAAAATGTATGTAAAACAAAATTCTTTTTCAATGTATGTAAGATATGTTTTTCCACAGGGCACCAGAAGCAAGAGATATTCTCATTTTCATTTTAATTCCTTAATCTACCAATATATTTAATGTTTCTCTCCTGTGTCAGCAAAGTTTTCGAAAAGGGAAAGATGGGAAGGTGGTTTTGCATGGCATGTTTCTGAAGTCTCACTACCGAAAGTTGAGTTTCTCCAAAATAATTAAATAGGTAATAGAAAGCATGCAAATATGTATATCAATAACATGAGTTAACAGTTTGTTTGGAAGCTTATTTGGAAGGCAGGTTCCCCCAGTTGCATGGGTCACATCTTTAGCTCAGTACAGTGTACAGGCTTCAGGGTCAGCCTAAATTCAGAGGCAATCTCCACCCCTGCTAAAGGGCTGACCTTGGGAAAATTATTTAACCTCTTGATTTCTTCATCTGTGCAATGGGACTCTCAGTGGGGAGACTACTTTCCTTGTAAGATTGTTGTGAGGGACTGAGAGAATATGTAAGCTTTACATATTTCCTGACATGTAAGTGTTCAATAAATGCTGGCCCTTTCTATTAAGGATAAGTACCTTTTTGTGACACACCAATTATGGATTTTAAGTCTTATAGAAGCACTAGTTGCTACTCCAAGTTTATACTTAGGAACTAGCATTTTTGATATTTAGTATACATAAATATTACATTTCATAGGTAATTTTCAAAATAGTACCTTTTATAAAACATTTTCAATATTGGTATGCTCTGATAATAGTGTTTAAAACTGTGATCTGCAGTATGCAAAAGGATTACTTTCATAATATAAAATTATGGAATCTCGAATGACAAGGAGTGCCCCAACTATTTACTAACAGTGGACAATTTTACGGGTAATCATTTCAGAAGTTTAAGAAAAATTTCCCTGTAATATGTGACATTTTATAACCAATATATATGTACGAATTTTACCTTCAAGAAGTAATAACTTACAAAATTATAATTTGTAATCCTTTAGTTAAGAAAATAGTGATTTCTGGTTTTAATTTGAAAGGGAACACTCATCCTTGCAGCTCTCCTATTGATAACAGCTTTATTCATAATTGCCAAAACTTGGAAGCAACCAAGATGTCCTTCAGAAGGTAAATGGATAAACAAACTGTGAGACATGCAGACAATGGAATGTTATTCAGTGCTAAAAAGAAATGAGCTACTAAGCCATGAAAATTCAGACATAGAGGAACCTTAAGTACATATTTACTAAGTGAAAGAAGCCAGTCTGAAAAGGCTACATACTATATGATTTCAACTATATGACATTCTGGACAAGGCAAAACTATGGAGGCAGTAAAAAGATCAGTGGTTGTAGGGTAGGGTAGGGTAGGGGAGAGGAAAGAAAAGGGGGAGCACGGGATTTTTAGGGCAGTGAAACTATTCTGTATGATAATATAATGATGGATACAAGTCATTATACATTTACCAAAACCCATAGAATGTACAATACAATCTTAGTGTAAACTGTGGACTTCTGGTGATGGTGATATGTCAGTGTAGGCTCACCAATGTAACAAGTGTATCATTCCGGAGCATGATATTTGTAGTAGGGGAGGTGGTACGGTGTGTGGGTAGGGGGTATATGGAAAATCTCTGTACTTTCTGCTAAATTTTGCCGTGAACCTAAAACTGCTATAAAAAAAAATAAAGTCTATTAAAAGAACATACACACCAAAGAAAAAAAGAAAAGAAATGCTGTATCCTGCAGCTCTCCTCTTGATAACTGAAGGAGAACAGGTCTTGACTCTCTAGGGCTACTTTGCTTGCTTACAAAAATAAGAAGAAAAGAACATAATTTTAAAAGGCAAATATCTCTAACTTTTGCTTATTAGCAATTCTTTAGAGAATTTTTGCTAATTCTTTTTTCATTTCTCATTAATTATGTTCTAACTTCATAGTATTTGTAATGCTTAAAAAAGGAATATTAAAAGAAAAATTTTAAGTTTATTAGTCTTCGTGAACTTGACAAATCTTATGAACAAATCCCTTAAAGGAGAGAATATTTGTTCTAAAACATTATTGTGTCACTACTGCAAAAAAAATAAATGTAGTGAAAATTTGAAGCTGGTAGAAATGACATGCATGAGTTAAAAGAATGTTTGGACTTGCTTTATTATTACAAATATTAAAACTAAAAAAAACATCTTTTGAGATAAGATACTCACTGATGAGGATAGTATTTGTTTCCTATGTGGATCCTTTTTTTAGACTTCCTTCTTAGAATAAAGGGAGTTTCATGATATCGCAGCAGGGGATATCGTTTTCTCTTAACTGCCAGGAAAGATCTGTAGTTGCTGATGTTTCCCAGGTTTGGGAAAGCTCTGCTAGGTCTTTGCCTGGGGACTGGGCAGGGAAGATCAGCTGGCATCTGGCCTGCAAAGGCCCACTTGCTAGCCTGCTAGTTCTTACTTAGCAGGGGTAATCTAACAAAGGCAGTTTTAGATCAATTAAAAATCAACCAAACAAACAACAAAAACCCTGACGTTGAGTGTTTAAACTCGAGTGACAACTTCTGTGGAAAGAGACTACAATCATTAACTACGAGGCGGATATTTTTGAGAAGTAAATAACAGCAAGTCACAGACCCTTGGCTGATCGAGAGCTTTTCTCTATGTAAAGAAAACATTCTCACCAAGAGTACTTCTTTCTAAAAAAGAAATATACTAGATAGTCACATATGAACAAGTGTTTTTCTAATGGGTAACTTTTGAGATGTCAAATTACTCTCTCTTCGAATATTTTAGAGTTATATACTTACATTTTAGTCAAGTTTTGGGGTTTTGAGGGGTGTCCTCTACCCTCTTCCATTTGGTGATAGCACAGAGTTTTATAAAATAATGTCAGAATTTGGTCACAAAGAAAGAGAACCATTAAATAGCATATAACCCAATTCTCTGAGCTAGACCTAGAAAAACTGGCTTTTTCTTAGGAGTGTGAGATGCTGCTTAGAAACAGGACAATCTGTCCTCCACAAGTGGCAATTAACTGGAATTCTCATTTTTTAAAACTGGCTTTATCACGCATTCTGAGTCTTTTTCAAAAAGAGATTACTGCTCTAACTGCTCTTTCAATTCATTGGGAATTAATGTGTATTAGCCCATTAGGGTTCATACAATATTAGCATTAAATAATTACTCCTTTATATATCTCCTGCTATCTTTAAAAAGAAAGTATATTAAATTGGCTGTGGGAGAATTCAGGACATCTGAATCTGAAGAAAATATGAACGCGTTATCTATCCCCTCCTTGGTTATGAGGCAGCCTGGGATGCGTGGTAACAAATTGCACACACAGAGACAAGGAAGAAGCAGGAGAGTAGTGGAGAAGAGGAAAGGAAAACTGGCCACCCTTAGCTCTGGTGGTGTGATAAAGCTCAGGAAATACCGCAGCTGAAGAGAGCAGGTGTCAGCACAGTCAGCAGCTTGGTGCGAAGGAGAGGGACTCACAGTTCTCCATAAATCCAGGGACGGGCAGGGTCGGAGCAGGGCAGAGCCATCTTGTCTGCCCAAGTAGCCTGCACAGCCAGAGGAGAAGAGTGGGGAGACAGAGCTGGAGAGAGAGCTGAATTGGAGGGAAGGAGGGTCCTGAGGGTTAAAGGATACAATGCAGGCAAGAAAAGCTGGTGCTGCCAGGTCCTGTCCTGGAGCCAGTTTACAAGCCCAGCTTGGTGTGTGCCGTTTAGCTGCCAGGCCCAGCCGCATCTCTTTGTATCCCAGGTAGGGCTGGCCCTGTGCATGGAGCAGCAGAAGAGCTCAGAGGCTGTGGCTGACCGTCTTAAGGTTTGCAAGCAGCAAAAAAGTCAAGGCATCCTAAGTGATGCAGGGAAAAGAATCAGAATGAGAGAGTTTGATGCCTCGCTCTTCCTTTGTGCTATGCTGGGCCTCTGCTTCCTCATCTGTAAAATGGGGCAGTAATACCCCAGAGGTATTAAGGAGGATTAAGTGTGTGGTAAATTGTTATCAGGTTCGCCTCCCAGCGCCTTGCAGGTGTTGGACAAAGTTAAGGCACTTTCTCCTTTACAGCTTCTGCAGTTTCACTTGTAGAACAGTGTAGGATTTAGAATTATAAATGCTTTCTGAAGTGTGAACCTACCACTCATCCAGCAGGAAGAGAATTGCTGAGAGGTGTGTGCATAATGCTTTGTACATCTCAGGTCTCAAGGACCTCACCAATTCTTGGTAGAGTCAGCATTGATGTCCTGGCAGGCCCTGGACAGTCAAGAGCAGGCACAGAAGGCAGCCTGGGTCAGAAGTGGGCTGGGCACTGCTCCCTGAGCTAGGGGAGAGGGCCAGAGGGAAGCGACATGCCCACAGGCCTACTAAGCACAGAGCAGTCAGGTCTACACATGTGCCCGTAAACCAGGTCTTGCAGTGCAGACGGCTGGTCTGTGGGCCATCTGTGGCTCACGGATATTTTTTCCCTTTAGCTAGCGTACTGTTTTTTTTTTCTAGACCCCTGGAAAACCTGGCTCAAACCTTGAAAGCAAGCTTAGTAATTTTGTTTTTAAGAATATTTTTCTTATGGCTTTAGCCAGGGCCTTCACTCTTGTTTAGCCTCATTCCCTGTCATTTCCAGTTGCCCTAAACCTGGCCATTCTATTTCCGTCTGGCCCTTGAATTTTCAGTCCCTCTTTTGAGCCCAAGGCAGAGCAGGGCACAATCCAGGGAGCTGGCCCTGGACACAGAACCAAGGATTCAATGTGTCTTATCCCTCTATACTAGGGCTGCTGGATGAAATACAGGACTCTGTTAAATTTGCATGTCAGATAAACATAAATGCTTTTTTAGTGTAAGTGTGTCCCACGCAAGGCTTTTATTTCCTAAATCTGGCACCCTTACTCTATCGTCTTTGTAATTCACGCCCTGCCACCAACAAGTACTCAATAAGTAGTAATTGTCATTGTGACTTTGGGAAAAAGAACCTTGGAAACAGAATACCTTAACAGCCTTGGGGAAGGGGAGAGAGAACTAATATATTTCAGCTTTCGAAAGAGATAACTTGAGCAAGGTGCTGAATGA
This sequence comes from Hyperoodon ampullatus, assembly GCF_949752795.1. Classification (NCBI taxonomy): domain Eukaryota; kingdom Metazoa; phylum Chordata; class Mammalia; order Artiodactyla; family Ziphiidae; genus Hyperoodon; species Hyperoodon ampullatus. The sequence continues at coordinate 48,478,669 of NC_136925.1, read as the reverse complement.
GTGTTTTAATTTGATATGTGGTAAAATTGGAAACTATCACGGCTGGGAGGGTTTTTCTCCATTCTGGGTGAGGACAGATAGAAGGTGGCTGGACTCTGGGCTTTCCCAGGACACTGTGTTAAGGGGAGGATCTTCCCAGTACTGTCTTAGGTGGTATCCTAATACCGTTTAGGGTAAGAGGATGCTAAACACTGTAATTGTGGTAGACTCCAGGCTTGCGGTGTCTGGGGATGCAGAGTTATACCATGCTCTACGTTCTGTCACCTCTCAGTGACATTGACCTCTTTCCTACCCTGTTAATTTCTCTCTCCCTGAATTGCCCTGTCCGCTGTGAGTGTAGCACAGTGTCTGCTTTCCTTTGCACTGCTCTCCCTTATCTCTGTTTAACTCCTGCACCTGGTGGGGCGGTGAGGCGGAGATGCGCGTGAAGGCCAGGAACACTCTCTGGATGTCTCCCTCCAGCCAAACATTATCAGATTTGATCTCCAGACCATGATGTGAGGAAGACAATGCTATTTTCTCTCTCTCTCTCTTTTTTTTTTTTTTTTTGGATACAGACTTTAATTTTTAGAGCAGTTTTAGATTCACAGCAAAATTGAGTGCGAAGTATGGAGCGTTGCCATATATCCCTCCCCTAACGTCCTGCACCTCAGTGGGACGTTGGTTTCCTTCAGTTATTGTTTTTAAAAATGAGAAACTGAGAGTCTGAGAGATCAGACCCTTAGGCAGCAGGGCTCCGGCTCCCCCAGCTGAAGCCCACCTGCCTTGCTCCCTGGTATGGCATCCTCAGCACAGGGTCTCCTGCCGGCTCACTCTCAGTCTTCATTCCCACAGGGAAATACAGGGAGCAGGACCGCACTAGATAAGAGGAAGGGGCGGCAAGATTGTTGTCGCGTGTTCACGTATCTAGAAATTTTTTTTCCAGTAAGCGAGGGTTTGGTGAAGCTGTGACTTGATTCCCTGAAAATACTTTTTAGTCTTGTTTCCTTTCTTCCATTTCCCTGTTCCACCAAAGATTAAAGGAAAGAAGATTGATACAGTGATACAGTGATTGATACAGTGATGCTAAAAATGAGATTTTTATCTGGAAGTTTCAGACGTTACTTTCATGGGACAATCAAGTCATGTCAGACAAAGTTTGGTGGAAACTACTGACAGGCATTTAAAATCAGGGCTGTTCCAAGCATCCACTGTAAGTATAATTTTAAGAGCGAAGGCCACCAATTTCCACTTCAACAATCAGGGAGGTAGACTGACCCCTGCCCTAGTCCTCGGCTGAACCGGATACAGCTCCTTCATGTCCTCTAGGACAGCGGGAATGTGAGTGCCACTGGACTGGTAGTTTTATTTATTTACCTTTAATGGGTGTGGAAAGTGGGCTTAGAGAGATTAATTGTCTCAGAGTCACACCGATGTTGGCAGAGCTCAGATATGAACCCAGTTTGTTAGATGCCTGCTCCTGTCACCGCTCTTATACATTCCTCCTCAGTAAACAAGAGGATTTTCTATAAGGACACACACGGAAGTAAGTAAACAGTCTCAGCAGGCAAAGAGCCATGCCTCATGGAGGAGAGGAAGATAATTCATCAACATTCAGCATTCAGCAGCATAGTTTGCTGTTTTACAGAGGCTCTACAAACCTAACCTAATTCCCCTGGGGCACCATGTAACTAACTGAGCACCCCATGCCTGCTTCCCAGTTTCTTATTTTTCTCTCCTTGCCTTCCGTCTCCCTCATGGTTTCAACTGCTTCATGACTCTTTCTTGTGGCTTTTTTTCTTTATGTATTTGTACTTCTCTGCTTCTCCATCACTCTCTGGCCTCCGGATTCTCTGTGACTATCTCCCAGTTATACACCCCTAGGTAAAGTAGATGAGTGGGTTGGTCCATCCGTTGGAGACAGCATCACACTGAGGGTGCCTCACCTCGAAGGCTCATGGCCAGCCCTCAGCTGTCTCCCTGTGGGTCAGGCACCAGGCCCTGGGTCAGTCAGCTGGGGCCAGGGACCCAGATCACACTGTCAGACTATAGAGATTTTGTATAAGACCCCACAGGATGGCCCTGTAAGTGGGACTTGAACTTGTGTGCTTTTTAAAAGAGGCAGTGAAAGCCCAAAATCCTCATCAGACCTGTCTGGAAAAAAAAGAGTGAGATTTTCAAAAAGATTTTTAATGTGCCTTATGAGTAACTTAAGATCATGTGATTAAAGAATCAGTAAATAAAAGTATTTGCTAAGGGTAGTTCTTAGCAACAAAAACATAGGTTATGAAATCTACACATACCTGGGGAAATTCAAGCATATTTTTCTTTATTCATGGCTTCCCATGCCCTTGATTAGGACATAAAATTGAAACAAACTGTTAGTTACAAAATTTTTTTTAATTGAAGTATATTTGATTTACAGTGTTGTGTTTCATATGTACAGCAAAGTGATTCAGTTATATCACTTTAACTGAATCTTTTCAGATTCTTTTCCATTATATGTTATTACAAGATACTGAATATCGTTCCCTGTGCTGTCCAGTAGGTCCTTGTTATCTGTTTTATATATGGTAGTGTGTATCTGTTAAGCCCAAACTCCTAATTTGTCCCTGCCTGACCCTTCCCCTTTGGGAACCATAGGTTTGTTCTCAATGTCCATGGCTCTGTTTCTGTTTTGTAAATAAGTTCATTTGTATCATTATTTTAGATTCCACATATAATTTATATCATATGATACTTGTTTTTCTCTGACTTCACTTAGTAGGATAATTTTTGGGTCCATCCATGTTGCTGCAAATGGCATTACTTCTTTCTTATGACTAAGTAATATTCCATTGTATATATGTAACACATCTGCTTTATCTGTTCATCTGTTGATAGACACTTAGGTTTTTCCATGTCTTGGCTATTGTGAACAGTGCCACTGTAAACATTGGGGTTCATATATCTTTTTGAATTAAGAGTTTTCATCTTCCAGATATATGCCCAGGAGTGGGATTGCTAGATCATATGGTAGCTCTATTTTTAGTTTTTTTAAATTAATTAATTTATTTATTTTTGGCTGTGCTGGATCTTCATTGCTGTGCGCGGGCTTTCTCTAGTTGCGGCGAGCGGGGGCCACTCTTCATCGCGGTGCGCGGGCCTCTCACTGTCGCGGCCTCTCTTGTTGCAGAGCACAAGCTCCAGACGCGCAGGCTCAGTAGTTGTGGCTCACGGGCCTAGTTGCTCCGCGGCATGTGGGATCTTCCCAGACCAGGGCTCGAACCCATGTCCCCTGCATTAGCAGGCAGATTCTCAACCACTGCGCCATCAGGGAAGCCCTATTTTTAGTTTTTTAAGGAACCTCCATACTGTTCTCCATAGTGGCTGTATCAATTTACATTCCTACCAACAGTGCAAGAGGGTTCCCTTTTCTCCACACCCTCTCCAGCGTTTATTGTTTGTAGATTTTGTGATGATGGCCATTCTGACCAGTGTGAGGTGATACCTCATTATAGTTTTGATTTGCATTTCTCTAATGATTAGTGTTGTTGAGCATCCTTTCATGGAGTTATGCACAACATTTAATTGCTTTTCTTATTGTTCTCATATTTATAAACATTTGTGCGTGTGTAAGAAGGGAAAACGTTAAGCTTCCATCTTATCTATTAGATTATAAGCATGATAGACTCATGTACATTTCCCTGCTAGTCCTTTAGCATCTTATCACGCATAGTGTAGCGGACACTCAATAAGTGGCACTAATTACTCAGCCCTGATGCAATTGATAACAAAGTGCTAATCAAAGAATCTTTGATAAGCATAGAGTCAAGGAGAAGTCATGCTATTTTTTGGATATTTCATGCCTAATTCCAGCTTCTCTGGGTCAAAACAAAGGATTACTATTACAAAATCTCATTTATTTCCCTTCACACTGTATGTTAGCTGTATGACCAATGCAAATATGAATATTCAGGAAAAAATAAAATTCAAACAAAAATCTTTGGTTTGTTTTCAGTTTATCTTTTTTTTATTAGGTTTCAGTATGGAGTTTGAAATCCTAATCAACGTGGAATTTAGGCCTGTTTTCATCTTTCTACCTCAGATGTCAGGCTGTCTAACCCTAATTAAAGTGATGAAAGACTACAAAACAAAATGAAGGAGCCTATGAAGATGAAGGATTAATCCTATCTGTGGACATCTTTGTAGTTGAATTTTAAAAGTGACCTTCTTGTCCTGTCAGCTCATGAGCATATGAGTCTGGAAAGAGTAAATGCTTTCATTCTCATGGTCCCTTAGCTGGCTAGTGGCTTAATACTGTAAAATTAGAGGCTAGTAGCATTTTGATGCTTTCAAATATTCGTATGTCATAAATCTGAGTTACAAAGTTGATTTTATATATGACCTGTGAATTTAATCTCGTTGTTGTTCTACACACACACAGACACAAACACACACATGAACTCTTATTTGGCTTTAAAGTGGTAAATCATTTCCAGAGGTGACCAACCACTGGAATCCATGAACAATATGGCTGTTCCTCATTTCACAGATTCTTGGAGAAACCACTCTTAGAGCTCCATACAGGGCACTTTGACCACATTTTTTTCTTTTTCTTTTCTAACTTTGCACATAGAAATCCCATGGGATGAGGAGCCCATTTTGAGAAACGGGTCACAGCAGCTTTTGAAATGCAGGCGGATAAGCAATTGGTGTCAAATTTTCTTTTTTGGGGAAAAAGAGATAAGGAAAGTTAATATATACTACAGTGGTAACTCAGTGAGGCTCTGTTCTAGTGGTACATTGTATAAATGGTAATTTTTGACAACAGTCTTCTATAAGAAAGCTTTATGCTGTCTCTGAGTTATTAATAGTACATGGCACTGGTTTCGATTCAGACTTGGAGCTGAAACAAATCATCATAACATTTTTTTTTTTTTTCCGTTCTTGCATCAGGTGTATTCCAAAAGCTTCTGAATTTATCCTTGGAATAGGAATGAAGAGTTTACCAAATACAGTACATTTAATGGGAAAACCAAGTCAAATTGAGATGTAATCTCAAGGTGTTTTTATACCTAGTGTTCATATACCTAGTCTTTTCAGAGGCTCATTGGCTTCTGTTTCTGTGATGTGAAGTTAATTGATCTCAATATAGGCTTAAAATTCAATAAGCATGTGATTATTCGCCATGTGTGCTGGGAGCCATCACACAGGCCATGCTCATGTAATCCTTACATGCACCCTGTGAGGAATTATGATCCCAAGTTTTCAGATAAAGAAAGTCTCGCAAAACTGTGACTCATCCATGATTATGGGACCAATTGGTGGTACGATAGGGATATAAATCAGGTTATTTTACCTTCAAACCTTTTATACTTTCCAACAAAATTAATTTATAAGAGAAAATCTCAAAAACACTATGATATACACATTCTATTGATTGTTAGAAGATCAGCAATTTGATTCATCAAAGGAAGATTCTGTTGCCGACTCGTTAAAGGAAGTTGATGCAGTGTATGGTTAATGCCATTGGCTTTAGAGTCAGGCCATCACAGGGATGAACCCTGGCTCCACAGCTGTGGAGAAATGTTATGACTGTGAGTAAAGTTGTTCGTGTTTTCACTTCTAAAAGTCTCAGTTTCTTCATCTACCAAACAATGATAATACAACGCATTTCATAACGTTATAACAAGAATTGAATGCAATACTGAATTTAAAGCATTTAGCAGAGTACCCAGCAGATAGTACAGATTTTTTGGTAGCTATTATTAGTAGCAGTACTGGTGAGATTGGAAGAAAATATACAAATTGATTAAAGAAAGATGTGCATTATTGTTTTCAGGGACATAAGACTTTCTTATTAATAAAATTGTATTGACCTCACTGCAGATTTTTAGTGATTAACAGCCTTTACATAGTATTTATAACTTTATATGATGCTTTTTAAGATATTTTAAAATACGGAGCCAGATTAGAATATTTCCAGATTATGTCCATATTTTAATTACTGTTGCTAATGGATTGGGAATAGTGGCATGAATAAATTCTAGACAGGTGAGGAGTCCTCAACCCTTTTAAAAAATGTATGCAAAAATAATTATCTACAGTATATTCTTGGAGTCATTGAAAAAAAATACAACTATTACACAATAGTTATACAAATTTTTGTATAACTTTGATAAGCTCTTAGAGAACAATTTCTCTACTTGAAAATTATTCACTTTCTGCTAGAGTTAATATCTAGCACAATAGGTCAGAACTTAGTCTATAAGTCAGGAGAAATTGATTGGTTTTCATTATATGTAGATAAATTAATTTTGTTAAAATTAAAAAAGGTATACAACTAATTTATAGCAGAGAGTTTGGGACTTTAAAAACATTCCTGGGGCTTCCCTGGTGGCGCAGTGGTTGAGAGTCCGCCTGCCGATGCATGGGACACGGGTTCGTGCCCCGGTCCGGGAAGATCCCACATGGCCACTGAGCCTGCGCGTCCGGAGCCTGTGCTCCGCAACGGAGAGGCCACAGCAGTGAGAGGCCCACGTACCGCAAAAAACAAAAACAAAAACATTCCTGGTACAAGGAGTCTAGGTTGGGAATATATAGAATTAGTCTTCAGTTATATATGTGTACACAGATATGTATGCAAATAAAGATTAATTATATTAAGCTGAAGTTTTCCAAAATCTATGTATACCCGTAGAGTTTCTTTTTTTCATTTCCTATAGATATTTAAGAATACTTCTCCATATAGACTTGGTCAAGATACATCAAAGTGTTTAAAGTCATAACTTTTGGATATTTGTCTATATACTAAGTACAGAGAACCTTATGCAAAAATGTGAATTTTAAGTATGCAGTCTTTGCAGATTTAATGCATCATGAGGATGAAATAGATAAATGTAAGAATGGCTCATCCTTTTATGATAAGCTAAGTTTCTGTTGCTGAGAACTGACTTTTGAAAATATGTATATGAAATAGGATTAAATGGATTAAAAAAATCTCCATTTGTAAACGTAAAGGGATGATGTGTAATTGTGTGTTATGTGTGTGTTCCCACTTATTCATACCCTTTGTCACCCTTTTAATTGTCATCCTTTTAATAAAGCAGCGAGTTTCAATGTTTTAACCTTTAGGTCTTCAATATATGATCTATTTTGAAGCAAAAGCATCTCAAATTCAAAATATAATCCCATTTTCATTTCTTTTCTCAGATGATGAAACATGCCTGGAATAATTATAAACGTTATGCCTGGGGAAAAAATGAACTGAAGCCTGTATCAAAAGGAGGCCATTCAAGCAGTTTGTTTGGTGAGTAGAATGTGCTTTGCCTCCTTACTGACAGTGACTTCTCTCCAATCGACTGAACTTGTGGGTGATGGAAAAAATTTGTGTGATCCTCCAGACTGTGTTGCTAGGAAACTTGCCTACCTGATGGAGTTGTCTGCAGGGAATGTGCGTAGTGTGTCCTTCAGACAGAGCACTGGCTGCACTTTAGAACCACCTGCGTCCCTTGAAAAAATACTGATGCCTGGGGCACACTTCCAGAGAGCCTTATTTAATGGATCTGGGCACAGTATCATGATTTTCAGCTCCCATGTGGTACCAAGCAGAGGAGCATTTGTTGGCTGCATTAACTGCTTCCTGTCAGGTAAAAGCTGTGTCTTTATCAATAAGCTGGCCAAGGCAGCCAGCCTTGGTGACCTTCACTGTATCTCAGTGACTCTCAACTTTGGCACTAAATTTCTCCTGTTTGTGCAGTGGAAGAGAAAGCGAGGATGGAGTCGTCAGTTATTTAAACTTCCCTTTATCCCCTTTGGCATCATTTTATCGCTTTTGGTCCTCACAGCATCCCTCTGTGATTAGTACTCTAGGTATTAATAACATTCCCATCGTGGAGGTGCAGAAGCTAGGTAACAGAAGTGTTAGGTAGACTCCTTGGATCACAGAGCTACCCAGTGCCCTGAACTCAATTCCTCTTCAGTTCCCACAATTTTGTCTATAAGTACCAGGATGAAGAGGAGGGAACCTTGGTCTGATGCTTCTGAATTCACCATAGAAAAGATGACCTTCTATACTTTAACTAAAGATGTTAAATAGTACCAAGTCATATAACAACAGTATCAGCTGACACTATGTGCCACGTGCCATTTGTGCATCTTCTCATTTAACCTCATTATTATATGTATTTTATAGATGAGAAATATGAAGCTGAGAGAACAGCTTGCCCAGTGTTAGCCACCTACTAACTGGCTGAGCTGGGACTTGAACCCACATGTGGCTAAGGTCAGAGTCTGCTCCTAATCACCCCATTATGCTTTTCCATTTACTTAGGACCTTCCATGCATTTGGCTCTCTTTCCAGCACTGGTGTTAATAAACACAATACAAGTCTTTGCCAAGTTCATGACCTAGTGCAGAAGACATATGTGTAGATAGTGAATTAGCAAAGCACTAGGTGGTTCAGTAGATATTCATAGGAAGTTCTGAAGAACCATAGGCTCTCTGGTAGGGAGAAAGGCATTGCAGGAACAGTTAGGAAGAGCTGGAAGAGTGGGGAAAGGGCTGGCTGGTCGATCACAGTGACACACTTTAGAGATGAAAAGAGCCACACCTGGAGTCGTGGCAGTACAAGTAATTTCAGACGTTGCCAGAGTAGTGTTTTTGAGGACACGGTGACTAGTTAACATGGGTGATGGGAGGTAGGAATTGAAGAGAGAAACTCAGAAACTTCATGCAGACTCAAAGGTCTTAATTTTTTATTGTTTACTATAACTTTTAAAAAATTTTAATTCTATTTTTACTTTTATCTCTATAAGTTGTTCATAGTATTAAGAAGTCAGTTTTGTGTAAATTTGCCATAGTCTTTCTCGAAGAGATTACTTGGCTCTCTGTTAATACAGTGATGGTTTTTTAATTTATTATTATTATTATTATTATTTTTTTTTTTTTTGGTTTTTTTTTTGCGGTACGCGGGCCTCTCACTGTTGTGGCCTCTCCCGCTGCGGAGCACAGGCTCCGGACGCACAGGCTCAGCGGCCATGGCTCACGGGCCCAGCCGCTCCGCGGCACGTGGGACCCTCCCGGACCGGGGCACAAACCCGCGTCCCCTGCATCGGCAGGCGGACTCTCAACCACTGCGCCACCAGGGAAGCCCTAATTTATTATTAAGCCTTAGAAACATACTGAGTCTCTTAGTATGGAATGTGGAGGTGAATAAGACATGACTTCTCTATTCTGAGGAAGTTTACAGACTAAGAGGAGATGCATATAAGTAGTTATAATGGAAGACAGAAAGTGGTGAGTGCAAGAGCAGTGTAAAGTCTTCCTGCTGAGGGAGTTCAGAGGAAATAACCGAGAGTCAGGACTGGCTAGGAGGATGGGAGGAGAGGTTAGGATCAGTCAGGGCTGCAAAAAGAGGGGGCAGAATTCCATTTTTGAGTAATGGTTTCTTAGAGCTATCACTAAACAATTTTAGATCTAATTACATTTAAAGAGTTTTGCACAGGTGCACTTTGATGTAATTACGTTAAAATTAATAACTGTGTTGCTCCTTGGTTTCAGGTCTTTTTTTTTTTTCTTGCTAGAGAATGCAATCCCAAATGAAATTTCTAAGAGATTTATTTTCTGCAACTCAGAAACTTTAAAGATTAGTGTACCAATCTATAGCCTGTGATAGTTTTTAGTTTGGTTCTGATGCAATTTTTCAGTTTTTTTTCACTGAAAGATGTTTAGACTGTTCAGTATTCTTGTTTACCAGTAAATTCAGTATTACCCACTTCCTTTCCAAGGTGTGGTCAATGTGCATGTATGGATCTGTCAAAGGTGTTTTACTGAGTAAATATTTTTCTGATATTTTCAGGTAATATCCAAGGAGCAACAATAGTAGATGCCCTAGATACACTTTTTATTATGAAAATGAAAGACGAATTTGAAGAGGCAAAAGCATGGGTTGACGAAAATCTAAATTTTAATATGGTAAGTTAAAAAAAGCTGCCAATTCAGTTCTTAAATCTCAGTTAACATAAATAAATTCTCTTGTGGGGCAGATTATTGCACTGTACCCTAGCAGAAACAAATAATGCAGTTTTAAGTAGTATCATACTATATTCTTAACTTGCCCTCCCTTACTACACAAATCCAATGCCTTTGTTTTTTGGCAAACTAAGAGTAAGGAAAAAGAAATTAATATTTATTAAGACCTACATGTGCCAAGTATTCTTGTTCAAGTCTCACAACAACCCTGTGAGATGGGTATTATTTTCACACCTTTACAGATTAGAAATCGGAGCCTCAGAGGCTTATCTAGACCACACAGCTAGTTGTGTGTCAGGGCTGTGAGCCTAACACAGGTCTGTGTGACTCCAGTGCTCATGCTTTTGCACTGAACCATGGTGCGTTATTGTGACTTTGTTAGATGAACATTTGTTAAATGGAGCCCAGGGTGTCATGGTGAGCTGCAGTTCAGTGAAAGACCACAAAAGAAATTGAAATAGAGAAGTTTATTACTTAACAGGTCCTGAGAAGGTCCATGACTCACCCGCAGGGGCCACACAGGGAGATCAAGGCAGAGTACAGACAGGCAGAAAGACAGGACCTGGGGCACATGCCGTTACTGGGGTGGGTGAAGTGCTTTGGGGTTCCAAAGCTAAGGCCAAATTGGTCAATTCAAACCAATTGGTAAGCTCCACAGTGGCCTTTTCTAAGGGGGTGCACAAGGGGAAGGCCCTGGGAGGTGGGGGAGACATGATCACAGAGGGAGTCATATTAGGAACTGACATTTGCTTGGGACTCTGGGGCTATTAATCGAGGGCACACTCTTGCATGAGGGGCTAGTGTCCATTTAAAGCCCCTGCAAGCCGTTTGGCAAAACAAAATGGCTGCCAAGTCAGTAATACCATGAAGTAGCTCATCTCAACACTCCACATGCATCCAGGAGCAGCTGCATCCACTTTCCCATAAATAAGCCTTTAACCTTTGTTGATTGTAGACCCTTATCAGTTTAAACTTTTTTTTTCTTTTGGCCACATCATGTGCATGAGGGATCTTAGTTCCCTGACCAGGGATTGAACCCATGCCCCCTGCAGTGGAAACTCAGAGTCCTAACCACTGGATTGCCAGGGAATTCCCAGTATAACCTTTTGTCAATTTATATATGAAATATTTTTTTTTAATTTCATATATGTACTATCATTTTTAACAAACCTCAATACCCACTGTACGCCAAGGAAAAGGTTCATAATTAAGGACAGTGGACTCTTCTAATACTACTTCTTGATAATTAAGGAGGGCTACATCTTGTCAGAGCTAATCTAATTCCAGTCATTGCTTTACCTTGTAATGAGGTTGACAGAGAGCTTGTTTTAAGAACAGGAAAAGTTGACCCTGGTGTTTTTGAGTCATTCACTTATGTTTGCATTATTGGTGTTTTTTTAAGTTCAGTTATACATACACACACACACATATACACGTGTGTGTGTGTGTGTGTATATTTCAGATTCATTTCCATTATAGGTTATTACAAACTACTAAATATAGTTCCCTGTGCTATGCAGTAGGTCCTTGTTGTTTATCTATTTTATATACAGTCGTGTGTATCTGTTAATCCCAAACTCCCAGTTTATCCCTCCCCCTTTCCCCGTTGGTAACCATAAGTTTGTTTTCTGTCTGTGAGTCTATTTCTGTTTCATAAATAAGTTCATTTGTATCATTATTTTAGATTCCACATATAAATGGTATCATGTGATATTTGTCTTTCTCTGCCTCACTTATTTCACTATTGGTATTATTTTAAATCTGAGGTTACTTTGCAAAAATTCTTGTAAGCCTCTTGTCTATCTGGTAAGCATTTGATAATATCTGTAAATCTCCATAACCAATCACAAGTAACATGCAGTATGTTGAGAATGGACAAAGAAAGGGTGTTTTCCTGCTGACCCCTCTGCTTTGTGGAGCTTCTGTTCTCCCACAGACCAAGTGAGAATACCAACATAGTTCAGAGTGTAAAGGTAGCATAAAGCTGAGTCTTTTTCCTGCCTCTTTGGATTAAAAACATATATAAATTAAAAGTTTTAATATTTTGTTCCTACTCCTCTAATTGCCGTATGCACCCCATTTTGGAGATCACTGACTTAAAGTACAAGCAGATGAGTCTATGTTTAATCTGCCTTATAATTGAATTTAGAATATAAAGGAGACAGTATTCCAATACAAAGGGACCTTGGAGATTGATGTGTTCAGTCTTTTTATTTTAAATATGAGGAAACAGGCCCAAGGAGCGAGGGATTTTGTAAGGTTCTACAGCTCTTTGGTTGAATATGACGTCTGGTAGCTCGGATATTACCAATAGAACTGAGTGTGAAAAATTAAGGCAATGAACAAAAAATTAGATTTCCTTCTGAGAGTTTATTGTTTCTTAATAATACTTTTTTCCTGCCTTGTTATTTTTGAGTAAATTCAGCTACCTACCAGTAAATAATAATGATCTTGTCTTCAGCTTATATATGGAGGAGAGAATGGAGAATGTGTTTCCTCCACCGTCCCTCACCTCCAGAAAGGTAGGGGAATGAGAAATAGATTCTTCAAGAGTCTAATGATGGAAGACAGGAAAGTAGACTTTAGTGACACGAGACCCGAATAGTGTCCAGGTCCCTTGTCTGGCACATATAGCATTACTTCCCCAAACCTCCCCCAAATACTGCAGCAGTTCTTTGCTTTCATGCCCAGTGGTAGTCTGAGAAACTCTGGAATCATTTATTTAAAAGGACTAAGCAAAAACGCCTCTCAAGGTAATAGACAAGGTAACAGAAGGCAGTTGGCTGGCCTCACACCATGACCGGGTGACATGAATGTATTCCATGGACCGTGGGGACCTATTAGGAAGCAGAGGGAATCTAATAGAGGATATCAGAGTATTTATTTATTTATTTTTATAAATTTATTTTTTTATTTTTGGCTGCATTGGGTCTTCATTGCTGCGTGTGGGCTTTCTCTAGTTGGGGTGAGCGGGGCTACTCTTAGTTGCGGTGCACGGGCTTCTCATTGAGGTGGCTTCTCTTGTTGCAGAGCACGGGCTCTAGGTGCACGGGCTTCAGTAGTTGTGGCACTGCACCACCAGAGAAGCCCAGAGTATTTAGAAGAGAAGAAGAGCAAATTCTTTAGCTTCCTTACTTGTAAGATAAAGGGATTAGACTATAGGTTGAGTGATGGCTAAGATACTGAGCTTTGTTTCTTTAAAATTGTATTTTTGTATTTTAATAATTTATTCAATGAGTTGAAAGATTTTTATGTAAAATATCATTTTAAGACTGTTATTGATAGTCTTGGGCTATACCCTTCAAAATATACTTTAAAAATACACTTTTAAAAGCCATGGTCGGGCTTCCCTGGTGGCGCAGTGGTTGAGAGTCCACCTGCCGATGCAGGGGACACGGGTTCGTGCCCCGATCCGGGAAGATCCCACATGCTGTGGAGCAGCTGGGACTGTGAGCCATGGCCGCTGAGCCTGAGCGTCCGGAGCCTGTGCTCCGCAACGGGAGAGGCCACAACAGTGAGAGGCCCGCGTACCGCAAAAAAAAAAAAAAAAAAAAGCCATAGTCACAGGTCTCGAATTTCTGTTTATTTTACTATTCCTAATTTGAAAGGTCTTGAAACATTTGTTGCAGTTCTTTCTTTGGGTATTGCCATATTTTCCTTGAAAAATATAAAAGTTTATCAATAATATCCAAATGATAATACTTCCCATATCAAAATTAATAACAAACAAATTCAGGACAGCTATCTTGATTTACTCTCCTAATCTTTTTTTTTTTTTTTTTTTTTTTGGCCACGTTGGGTCTTCATTGCTGCTCGCGGGCTTTCTCTAGTTGCGGCAAGCGGGCTCAGTAGTTGTGGCTCTTAGTTGCGGTGCGCATGCTTCTCATTGTGGTGGCTTCTCTTGTCTTGGAGCACAGGCTCTAGGTGCGTGGGCTTCAGCAGTTGTGGCACACGGGCTCAGTAGTTGTAGCTCTCAGGCTCTAGAGCACAGGCTCAGTAGCTGTGGCACATAGCCTTAGTTGCTCCATGGCATGTGGGATCTTCCTGGACCAGGGATCAAACCTGTGTCCCCTGCATAGGCAGGCAGATTCTTAACCACTGTGCAACCGGGGAAGTCCCATCTCCTAATCATTTTAAAGTGCTTCAACTTACAATTGGCTTTATTATGTCCCATTAGAGAATTTGTCTTATATTCACTCGTTCTACCCACAGATTCAAGTGATTATGTCACCAATTACACCATTTTTTTTTCTGAAAAATAACAGAGGTATTGGTGGCAACAGTGACTTTATTTTTTAGTTTAAAGATTCAGATTGTTCTCTTATCCAACCAGAATGCCATCCTATTTTTCAGGAAAATAAGCTGTAGGGTTCTCTATCCGAAGGTTGTAAATTGACCTCAAAAAGCAACTTTGGATCTTCTGGAATGCCTGAGTGAGTTCTTGGCGTAGGTCCAGAGCTCCATGCCATGGAGCATGAAAGGTGACATTTGCCTTAGTATTGCTCTTGTAAAAGCTCTGTTTTAGAGCAGCATTACATCCTAATGGTGCAAATAACTTGAGTTAATTATCCTGTCGAATGGAGTTATTTAATGTTTTCTATCCGAATGCTAATCAGTGTCTGCCAAGGGTGATTATTTGGGTTTTGGCTATAAGGATACTGATCTGTTCCCTCTGACCATAATTAGTGATATATAGATTGGACTGCTACTTGAGGGTCCTTCTGGACCTTCATGGTAAAACCAATCTACTGACAGAAGATGTTGATTTTGCCTATCTTTATGGCCCAAAGAATTTGCACTTTGTTCATCTAAAGAGATTTATCACGTTACTTAAATATGAAGTTAAAAACTGCTCAGACATATGTTATACTAAGCTATAAAGTTTAATGTTGCTATTTAATCTGTTAAAAGGAGTTTTAATCCTCAGAATGTTAATACAACACATACTTTAAAGTACCATTTATAAATGAATGTGTATGCTAAGCCTAAACGTAGGCAAGGCTTATAGGCAATGACCTGTCTTTAAGCAATGGGTTTGTAAAGTCTCATGTTTCCACTGGTTCTCAGTAAGGTAAAGCATAGTTACTATATGTTAGTAGCGGAGCAATTGTTATTAAACAGTTATTGCATTGGTTTGTAGTTGGACAGTTGTTAGGAATGCTTGCTTGTTCCTCGCTTATAGTTTAGTTCATTGAGTAGAAAGCTGACAGGAAGTTTGGAGGAATAGCTAGCAAAGAAGTATTCTTTGATCTTAGGGCTCAGAGAAATACTCTTTAAAAAAAACAACTCTGATAATTGGGACCAAACACTGAGAAGAGGATTAAGATATTTCTGAAAATGAAAGTTCTTTTCCAAGAAGTCTTTTTCAATTTAATGCAATCAATCAGACCTGCCCACTGTATGGAATCATAAGTTAAGAATTAAGGAGAATTCCTTAAACTTGATGCAGGTTTGATTCTAAATAATTATCATAAGGCCTGAAGGTGCAAAGAAACAATATGTCTATTCTTCAAGGAATGCGCCTCTGTAGTTCTGCAGTCCAAAACTGTGGCTGAATCTGTTCTCCAACCTAAATTTGTTATTAAAATGGTCAAGCCCATTATTTCATTTACTAAAATCTACTAAAATCTATCATTTTATAGATAATTTTGGTAAATAAGTTGCTTATAAAAAATACAACCTAATAAATTTCTGAGTTATTTAAAATACCATCTTGTAAGAGGCTGATCTTTTAGGCACTCAGATTGAAACAGGGATTTTGAAGTGTTCACTTTCCCTCTTGTCTGGATATGGTTAGATTCTTCATGCCTGTGAGCTCCTGATCTGTTTATTTGAAGGACACCTTTCGCAGTAGAGAGATGGAGGATAACGTGAAGGATGGGGGGAGGGAGCCATACAAAATGGTTTACTGAATTAAACTTTTTTCCATTTTAGCAAGCTTTATCACTTTATCTCATAATTTTACATATACGTATAGTAAGCCAGAGGACAGCAATACTAAGGAAAGGGATAAACTTAAGGTGGAAATTATCAGTCTAAGACACCTAAGGCAATATGAGAGATAAGTAGTGAAGCCTAGTTTTTCCATGATTTCACCTCTTGATTTTCGATGTAAACTTAATTATACCATATATTTTATTAAATGTATGTATGATTCTGGTTAAGTGTGTTCTTTGATTCAAAGGCTGTTGGTAGAGGAAACTCAAAGTGAAAGCGCAGTTTCTCCAGTCCACATGGTTTTGTGGGTAGGCCTTAAGCCCAAAATATCCACCTTCCACTTGCTCATCAATTGTGAAATTAACTAGCAGGTGCATGCAGTTTAAACAAAGACTGGATCTGCTTCTCAAACTGGTGCTCACATACAGCTATGTACTAGAAGCCATGGACTACATGGGGCATATTCCTGGGATGTGACCTTACTTAAAGATTTAAGGGATTTAATCTCATTTAAAACAAACACAGATTGAAGGAGACTACAAAATCTACATTGTTAAGATAAATCCAAAAGATTTTAGTGTTGCAGGCTGTTTGGGGCTTCGCTCCTTTACATACTGTTCTCTGCCTGCCCTAACCCCTCTCCTGTCGTTAGGGTAAGTCACTGGAAAAGTTTTAGAACATCTTAAAAAGTGCTGCATGAATATTAATAGGATGCATAACTTCATTTAGATTTAATAAGTTTATTTTAATGGAAATCAGAGTCAGAAGTTTATAAAATTGGCCTCAAACCCTCAGATTGTAGAAGTTCACTTTTGAAAACCCAGATATCGTATAAATTGTATCAAGCCCAAAAGGAAGCTTGGTCAGGATACTGTATTTCAAAAGAGGATTTGAAACATGACTCCCATGAGAGTCAGAGAAGGTATATCCGTTTGCATTCTAGTATTTAGAAGATTATGATTCTGGAGTTTCTGATTTTCCAGGAAGCCCTGAGGAAGCTAGGCCTTATTGGTTTACTTAAGCTGAGCTTTTGTGCAGTGGTAATGGCACTTATTTTATTGAGTACTTTACCTGTGGCAGGCATTGTGCATGGTGCTTTACATTCATGGACTTGTAGCGCCTTGTAAGAAATGCACTGTCCCTTTTTACAAATGAGAAAACCAAGGCTCAGAGAGAATATGTGACTTGCCTGGGATCTTGCACTCAGTGGGCTCCTGAACCAACCTTCAGTCCCAGGTCTTTCTGACTCTAAGGTAGTGTATTGATAGTCTGCTGCCCGCAGTCTAGCCAGCCAATTTATGTTTTTATCTTCTTAGTGTTTTTCATCAAAGGATCTGTATGTAAAGAGTGACCTAAAGTGTATAAATTTCAGTCTTCTGACCTAAAACATAATATAACCCAAAATGTTAAGCGCTCTCAAATTAAGGTTTCTAAATAATTTAGATTTAACTTTGAAAAAAAAAAAAGTAGGGGCTTCCCTGGTGGCGCAGTGGTTGAGAGTCCGCCTGCCGATGCAGGGGACATGGGTTCGTGCCCCGGTCCGGGAAGATCCCACATGCTGTGGAGCGGCTGGGCCCGTGAGCCATGGCCGCTGAGCCTGCGCATCCGGAGCCTGTGCTCCGCAATGGGAGAGGCCACAACGGTGAGAGGCCCGCGTACCACAAAAAAAAAAAGAAAAAAAAGAAATAAAAGAAAAAAAAAGTAGAAAAAATTATATGCTGGGAATTCAAATGTAATTTTGGTTTTCAAAAGAAGGTAGATATGATGACTATTGAATACAACTAATGGTGATGTGACTTCCTGAGCGAGATCTTTAAAGACAAGGACACAAGTAACTGAGAACCTGTATGGATTCACTAACAAGCCAGATTTGCTTCTTGGCTGTTAGATCCGAGAAATTCAAAAGACAGAGCACTGACCTTGAGCGTGGCACTTTGCAAAAACGTCTCTCAATATCTTACAGACGGCAGAAGATAAATAGAATTTAGGTTCTAGAATACATTGCTGGATCAATAACTGGTTGTACCCAGTAGGTGACTGATGGCTTGCTGAAGATGTATTTATGATGGTGTTTGACGTGGCTCAGTCTTCTACAATGCAATAGTTTTCATCAGATGTTTATATAAAAGTTCTGATTATCCAAAATTTTCATAGGAGGAAAAGAGAATGTATATCAAATGAAGCCAAAGCTAGAATAAGAATATAAAATCATCTTAACAGACTTCAGTAGGCAGAAATGTGGAGGACTGTTCTTAGGTTTAAAAACTGAAAAACAAGTACAAATTGAGAATGATAGGATTTGA
Source organism: Hyperoodon ampullatus (assembly GCF_949752795.1). NCBI lineage: Eukaryota > Metazoa > Chordata > Mammalia > Artiodactyla > Ziphiidae > Hyperoodon > Hyperoodon ampullatus. Next base: position 48,460,436 of record NC_136925.1, on the reverse strand, counting down.
GGGTTTTTTTTTTTTTTTTTTTTTTTTTTTTCGGTATGCGGGCCTCTCACTGTTGTGGCCTCTCCCGTTCCGGAGCACAGGCTCCGGACGCGCAGGCTCAGCGGCCATGGCTCACGGGCCTAGCCGCTCCGCGGCATGTGGGATCTTCCCGGACCGGGGCACGAACCCGTGTCCCCTGCATCGGCAGGCGGACTCTCAACCACTGCGCCACCAGGGAAGCCCGGATTTGAGGGTTTTATTTATTAGATTTTATTATTAGACATTGTTACCTTTAGACGTAAGAAGTATAGTTGTGTGAGCCAAAACAAATTAACGATTCGCTTCCTCTTTCCTTATCAGTAATTTTGTGGAGGATTAAAGCTTTTACCAATATTTATGTAATATTCAGAGTAATATACATCACAGATAAATTATTCCCATGTAAAGTACTTTAATCAAACTGTTTTAGGTGCATATTACAAATTATGAAATACAATTGAATGAACTCACCAGAGTCTTATATTATGATGCTTTTGCTTAACTCTGACCTAGTATGTGTCTCTCCCAAGTAATATTCATGACCTTCCTTTTGCAAGAAATTTTTGAAAAAATTTTTTAACTTAAGCAATTACTTAGCTTTAATTTGTTAGATGCTTATACCTTTTTAGAGAGAGCATGTGGAAATTAAAGAAAATATACCTCTTTTTTTTCTTCTGGAATTGTTTTTGCCCACTAAAATGTAGACTCCATGAATTTGAGGACCTTATGAGTCTTCATTGCCATGTCCCTAGAACCTAGGACAGTGCCTGACACATAGTAGTTGCTTAATAAATGCTTGTTAAAGGAAATAATATCTCAGGTGATTGTGACTAAGCTCATCTGCTGGATATGTGACTCCATATATTAGTTTGCTGTTAGCCCCTGTGATTTCAGCAAATTGTTTGATACCAGGCAAAAGTGAACAATTACTGGGTAGGCCTAACGAACGTGAAAAGAAGCTAACAAAAGCTTGAAGCTGAAACCATACACAAGCCCCTGTGTCCCTATCCTCTGAAGCAAAAGGGTTTTCTTTAGTCTTCTAGGCCTCCCCTGAGTCTCAAAAGGCTGGCTGAAGAGTTAATGATCAGGAAATATGAAGATGTAGAAACAAAGAATAGCTGTTGGCCCAGGAAACTGGTAACAAGTTAGACTATAAATCCGCCACATTGCAGAATCACCGAGCTCCCAGTCCCCTGAAAGATATACATAAAGGCCTGGCACACATTCCTATGTTGTTTTTACAGGAAGCAGGCCCACACCAGATGAAAACTGCTGACCACAAGCACATAGACCCTAGACCATTTGAAACCAGAAGGTTGATGACGCTTGAAATTTCACCTTGATGCCAACCACTCCGAGAATGGTGCAGGAGCTGATCACACACCCTGCAGCCCCTCCCTCACACTGCCTTTAAAACCCCTCCCCTGAAAGCCATCGAGAGTTCCGGTCTTTTGAGCATGCGCTGCTCATTCTTGTTGCTTAGTGCCCTGCAGTAAACGTTGTACTCTCCTTTACCACACACAACATGGTGTCAGTGGATTGGCTTTAGTGTGTGTGGGCAAGCGGACCCAAGTTTGGTTCGGTAACAAAGTGTACCTACCATCTATTGTAGGTTAGCTGTGCTAAATTATCTAGCAATAGAATGTAGGACAGATCCACGTAGTAGTCAAAATATTGTAAAATAATAAAAGTATTGGCAATAATTACTAATTATATGCCACAGTTATATGACCATTAATAAGGATACTTGATGCATTATCATGTGAGGTGATATAGGAGTCAGGATAACAGAGATCTAGACCAGGAATCAGAGTAGTCAAGTTTAAATCCTGTTTCAACCACTTTCTTTTTTTTTTTTTTTTTTTTTTTTTTGTGGTACGCGGACCTCTCACTGTTGTGGCCTCTCCCGTTGCGGAGCAACAGGCTCCGGATGCACAGGCTCAGCGGCCATGGCTCATGGGCCTAGCCGCTCCGCGGCATGTGGAATCTTCCCGGACCGGGGCACGAACCCATGTCCCCTGCATCGGCAGGTAGACTCTCAACCACTGCGCCACCAGGGAAGCCCTCAACCACTTATTAGTTGTCTGACCTTAAGACAGTCATAGTAACCACTATAAATCTCAGTTTCTCCGTTTGTAAAATGTATGTAAGAATAGTAATTATTTCGCACGGTTGATTTAGGACTAAATGACATAGTCCATGTAGAGATTAGCACAGGATATAGAGCTTTGTAAATAATAATAAAAGCAAGCTATTATTGATGTATATAAGAGCTGTTTTAACAAGGTACAACATATATTATTATAATCTCCTTTATGCAAAGATGAAATTTCTTCTCAGAGAAATGTGATCATCCCAGACCACAGACAGAAAATTTGGGAACCAGCACTAGAACCCAAGTCACTCCAACTTCAAATCCTATTTACATTCTAGCTGTGCTACTTTAAAATGATGTGGGAAGAATTCTAGAATAATGTTGAACTACCAGCAAAAGTATAAAGAGTCTGAATGGTCTTTCGGGAAGAAAAACAGGCACATGAATAAAATAAAAGAACACAATGGAAAAATAGAATGTCCGGGGCCTCTCGCATCTGCACAAAGAATATTGAGTATTGTAGGGCTACCCTGGTGGCGCAGTGGTTGAGAGTCCACCTGCGGATGCAGGGGACACGGGTTCTTGCCCCGGTCCGGGAAGATCCCACATGCCGCGGAGCGGCTAGGCCCGTGAGCCATGGTCGCTGAGCCTGCGCGTCCGGAGCCTGTGCTCCGCAATGGGAGAGGCCACAACAGTGAGAGGCCCGCCTACCGAAAAAAAAAAAAAAAGAATATTGAGTATTGTATCTAGTGTTGAATAGAGGGAGGAAATAACTTCATTTTATAAATATTTTTATAATTGTTATTTTAAGAGTCAAAAATTTTTTTCTATTTACATGTGTTTTGACACTGTTAGAAGGCAGGGCTTTTCCCTCTTGTGTATAAATTTCTCTGGGCAAGCATATAGGATTGAACAAAATTTAAATATCTCGTGCACTTTATCACGGTGATATTTTTCTCAATTGTGTACTGCCATTTATATATGAACCTCCTTTATTTTGTTTCCACAGAATGCTGAAGTTTCTGTTTTTGAAGTAAATATACGCTTTGTCGGTGGACTAATCTCAGCTTACTACCTGTCTGGAGAAGAGGTAAGATGAAAAGTGGCATATAAATGGGAATTATGAAGTGTCTTAAAATGATATTCTCCAAGTAAAGTATGCTTTTTGTGGTATCCATTAAATTTTCATGTTTTGATGGGCCTCTAGCATATACTGAATTTCTTATAATATGTACTAATTAAATAAGCACACTGGGAAAGTCTGACAGAGCATGTTGTCAGGAAATGTTAGGCAATGCCTTTAAAAAAGTATGGCTCCATTATGTTATGTATGGTGTGATTAAAACTACAAATTATATATGCCTATGGACAAAGTAAAGAGTTTAGTATAGTGGCAGGTTTGTGGATTTCTTTCTTTAAAAATTATTTTAATGTTAGTATAATATTAACTTAATAAAAACTTTTTTGAAATAAAGCTTGGCAAGTGAGATATAAAAATCAGAGTATTTAAGAAATTGAGGGGGTGAGTGAGATACTCAGCTTCCCAGTTAGAAGTCCTGTAGGCCAATAACCCTACATAAAGTGCTTTGCAACTCCTCCTAGGTTGGGGCTTAATTAATTATCGCTGCTCAGAACAAAGAAGGAATTTTTAATTTAGCTGCCTTTTATTGATAGATTAAGAAAGGATTTTTGTATCATGCTCATGAAGAGCACAGATGCTATTTTCCTGAAAGGTTTTGGACAGCTTTATGAATAACAACCTTAAGATTCCACTAAGAGTCATTAGAATGGACTTCACCTTTAATTTCAACAGTGTTAAAAGCTGACATCGAAAAACTGTCACGTATTTCAATTGCATATCAGTCAGATTTGTGTTAGCCTCAGCAATCTGGCTGGGGGGAAGAGGGGATCTTACCTAGTGGTACTAGTTCATGTATTTCTGTGCTCCTTCAAACAAATTTAAGCAGAGCAATATATGCTTAATGAGAAAGACTGCTTTACTTTGTTTCTCGTCTCTCAGATGCTTTCCTAGTCATAACAAAACAGCCTGTACAATCTTAACATTCTCCTTCTTTTTAGATTTTATGCTACCATAGAGATTTTCAAAGTATATAGGTGGCTTCTATATTCCCCGATATCTGTCCTGTTTGTGATAACCCCTGTTCTTCATTATCCCTCTTCTTCCCTTTTTCCAGTCGCAAATAAATTCATTTGTTCATTTTGGTGTAGGATGTTCTAAACGCTAAGCCTGGGAATCCATAATTTTAAAAACTCAAAATTAAAATTAATTACTGTTTTTTACTAAAGAAGTTTCTGCTTTTAGAATATATGTCTTTGAGTATCCAGTGCCTGTGTATTCTCATTGTTTTTGGCATGACATACTTAGGATGACCTTGGTTTTAACTTCCTTCATCATTTCTGTGGGGTGAGACAATTTGGAGGAAATAAGGACTTCTTCATTGTACCTGGGCTCAGATAGGGTAATGGAGCATGCAAAGAGAAACAATTATGTATTTCTTCTAAATATGCATCATGTAGATTAGGATACTTTTTTACTCATAACAGTGTCTTAAGTTTATATACCTATGTTTGTTTCTATATGTGTGTATGCTTACTAGAGACATATATGTTTATATACTGATATAAATATAATACAGATATAGCTTGCCTACAGATAAAATCATCTGCCTAGACATTGTAAGGATATTTTTAAATTCTATACTTAGCTAACTTTAGTAAGCAAAGGACTACAAAGAACACCTCCATTGAAAATAATTATTCTTTTAGTATATATGCTTTGTCCTTATCCCTGTGCAAAACATTCATTGTGTTAATTATATCTATATTTTCTGTATTTTAATTTTATGATAAAAGTTACCTTAGGTATTTCCTTTCTTATATATCAATACTTTTCTTTGTTTCTATGGAATACATTTTTAATTTTAGTTCTTAAAGATTCATCTTCTCAGCATAGTTTTTGCTAACTATTCCCTAAACGTTAGACAGTTGGGTTGCTTCCAGTATTCCTATATTTTGAATAATGTAGCTATAATCAGCCAATAAATATATTTATCCTCTAAAGTGGGATTGCCAAGGAGAAGCGATTAGTATAAGACTGTTTTACCATCATCTCCTGTTTCTTCCTCCCAATTATTACCTCATCACTGATGGTTGCCTTTCATTTGACCAATGCACTCAGGAGAATTAGCTGTCAGGAATGTGATCAAGGAAAATTATTTTACCCTAAGTCTGAGCTTGATCTATTTGTCTCCCTATCAAAATGAAAAATTGGGCATTCGTTTAATAGAATGAACATCAACATGGCCACATTATGGATTAGTTGGTTTTAGATTGTTGATAAAGTTCTATGCTACACACTCTTTTATAGATCAAGGTATTACTAAGATAGTCTAGGAAAATTCATCTTCTTAAATTATCTCATAGAGGGACTACTAAATCACCATAATTTAACATTCTCATTTCATCGCTGAGGCTCAGGAGTATTCTGAGAACATCGTATAAATCACCATCAGAAGTATATAGGCCCACATTGATGTAAGTTCAAGATTCTTAAATTTATGTTACAAAAACAGAAGAGGAAATACCACTGACTTGTGTTACCTGCTTCAGGAAAATTACAATTAGAAACACTGAACAATAATCGAGAATGTCAATGGACCTCTAAACCTACGAAAAGAACAATAGGAACATGAAATACCTGTTGACATATACTTTTATTACAGGGACATATTCAAAAACTTGAAATACCCCAGCTCAGTTAAAATATTGTGTAGTATTATTTTTTTAAAAAAAGCCGAGCCACAAGATTTCCAGAGCCTATATAAGAAATGCAGATAACCATGAGAATTACAAATGGATGGGATAAAAATAAGATGAATACCAAATACTAAATGATCAGTAATAAAAATAAATAAAAGAGATAGCATTGCTCTATTATAAGCTCAATGGAAACGAAAGTCCTCATTGGAAATAGTAAGTAGCAGCATCTAGAATATCATTACCCAAATTATGTTCTACAGACCACTAGTTTCTTTAGATATGGCAGGATAAATCTGTATCTGTATACATACTAAAAATAAATTTGGAAAAAGTTACATCCTATATTCTTTCTTAGAAATTCACAGTTCACAGAAAAAGAAACTAATTTTATTTCTCTGTATTTCCATACTTACTTAACTATAACCTCCCTCTTTTTTTTTTTTTTTAATGTAACATCTGCTAACACTGAGTTACAAACATTGTTTCCCAGAACAAATTTTGGGAACTATTACTGTAGAATAAGAGTAACCAAAGCAAAAGTGATATTGAAAATTGGCAAATGCAAAACAAGACATTTCAAGAGAAGACGATACATATGGAAAATGGCATGTATGACTATACCACATATTATTATTTGTTTTACAACAGAAATCAGTGGCTGTATTGAGCAGAAAGTAAACTTAATGGGATATAGTGATGCCACAGACTCATAGAGAAGGCTGAAGAAGAAATTGGAACTAGCACTCTCAAGTTGCCACAGAGGATCTCTTTGGCTCAACAATCTCTCTGGGCCACCCTAGAATTAATAAACATGCACTAATTTTTTCCTACCCTTGTCAAGACACAAAGTTCAAGGAGAAAGAGGTCAATTGGCAGTTTTATTTAATGTGGTCCCTTAAGGATCTTAGGAAATGAAAGAGAGCATATGATAAAAAGTCTTCCACAGGGTTTGAATTCAGTATCCCATGAGGACCAAGTATAGATAATTCCTGAATAGGAAATTGAAGGCCCTATTGGAAGGGTAGGAAGAAAAGATGTTTGGGAGTCAAAAAAAAGACATAATTCCACTATGATGAATAAGGGTGTCAGAGGAAATAGACAAGCTGTATGGAAACTGATAATTTAATAAAATACTACTTAGGAAAGCTTTTCCTGATTTGAAAAACTACTTTATTCTGTAAATTGAGAGAGAACATTTAGAACTGACAAGGTATTTAATCCTCAAAGGAAACATTCAAGTAATGTGTTTTAAGTATGTGAACTAGAAAAAGTCAACTCATCAAAGCTAAAAAAATTGAAGAATGAGCTTTCATTGAATAAAGGCAACAAGGGCATCTGACCCAAGACTGGGGAAACACATGTAATAGATTTTTACATTAGATCAGTTTACTGTGCCAAGGTAGCCTTCATTCTGAAGGCAGCAAAAGAATGTTTTCCCAAATTAACCAAAAGAAATCCACTGCTCCAGACACCCCACTACAAAAGATTGCTGAAGGACTTACTGAAAAAGAGAAGTAGCTAATACCTCTAATTTTAAAAATATCAAGGGGGAAAACATAAAGGAAGTGGGTAGGATTGTGGAGTGGGGAGGAGAGAAATAAGATTGAGAATGTGAGTGTAGTGGTAGAAAGATCTATTTTTTTCTCATAATAGGATTCAGACATTTGGGGTGCTGGACCTCAATTTTGTAGAGTTTGTTTAGTGATGATCCTTATATATACTTTAGATATTAATTTACTGTTTAGCATTCATTATTGAAACTTTATAAAATAAAGGAATATGATAAACTGAATAGGTTATATTTTCATTTTAAAAGGTTTAACTTAGCAAAATGATATTAGATTACAGTAATTTTGCTTAAATTTGTAATTGTTTCCGTGGTTAATGAGTTAAATTGTCTCATGTTGAATATTTTATTAAGATTGGAAGTTTATTTTGTACTTTAAAAGGGACCTAGGAGTACATGGAATCGATTCTAAAATAATGTACACTTTCATCAAATGAAAATGCTCCCTTTTTTTGGCCTACATTGAATTACAGAAATCATACCTACTCCCTAACTCAGGTTTTCTATGTGTCTCACTCTGTACAAAGCTCTATCCTGTATTTATAATTGTTTTTGGAAGCACAGAAGTTTTATTAGCCATAAGAACTTTATCTCAGTAATTCATGAAAGCAGTTCTACAGTTTGCCAAGAATTTCAGCTCCAAAACCTATTCATGGCTAAGGTATAAATGGCAGAAGCTGGTATAGATTTGTACCTGATTGATAAATGTGGTAGACCAAATGAGAGGGCTTGGCACCTAAAGGAGAGGGAAACTCAGAAAATTAACTTGTTTCTTAATGAAATATGTGTATCCCTTTTAGTTTAGCACAGTACTTTGCACATAGTAAGTGGACTACAAATTCATATCAGCGAGAATAGACCTATTATGATGCAGTAACAACCTCAAAATCTCAACGGTTTAAGACAATACGCTCGACACACTCTTTGTGCTTTGCCCATGCCGCATGCTCTGCCCACAACTCTGCTTCTCATCATCCTCCCTCCAGAGCCCAGACCGGTGCAGCAGCTGCCATCTGAGTCATTTCCATTTGCCAAGGCAGGAGGCAGGGTGTTGAGGTGGCAAAAGAAAACCTGGAAAATCACACACTGGCTTTTAACATGTCTATCGAAAAGACACCTGTTACTTCAGCTCTCATCTTATTGGCGAAAGCAAGTCACATGGTCGCTGTAACTTAACGGGTTGGGGGACAGGATGCAATGTTACCACCACATGCCTGGGAGTAAATAGTGTTAATGACTGCCACAGTAGCCACGGACTTGGGTTAAACTGTATAGCTTTCCCAGCTGCCAGGAGAAGCAGAAGATAGGAATCTGTGAAAAGAGGGGAATTTTTTCAAGGGTCCCCAAACTGGAATTAGTCTGCACCACAAGGAAAAGACTTCCATCCTGTGGCCCTAGGGTAGTAAGTAGAGAGTCATACTTTGGGATAGGAAAACATATTCACTGACTTGTCAAGTAAAAGGCTACTCTTCTAGCACTTGTCTACAAAATTCTGTTTCTGCAAGAAACATCTCCTATTCTAGACTTCTCCAACCTTCCAAATTTCAAACAGTAAAGTTGAGAAACCCAGGTAAACTATGCTATAGAAAAGGAATGCCTGTCATCAGTACTGCAGTTGTCTAGTGGGGGAGCTAATCATTGCTCTTTGGCAGCACCCTGCTGTGTTGAGCAGACGTTGTGGACCTGGTGCCTTTCCTCCAACCACTTCCTCTTTGATTTAAGTGTTTGCTCAGACCAGGAACTTGTTGTTTTGCAAAACCTAATGTAAAAGATGAGGTAATATGTTTATATTTAGATTTATAGTGAATCATTTCATAATTTACAATGTTAAAACCAATACTTAAATCATTTTTATTGTCTGAATCATATTGAAATAGATTTCTAATACTAAATTTGTGTGTGTATGTACATGTGTGATTTAAACAAAAGCTGTACTTTTCTAGTAATATTTCTGTATTTTTTTTCTTTGAAATTATTGCAATGTCCTTTAGGAAGGTATCATGAGGTACCTATAACAAGGAACTTAAAATTTAATGGGTCTAATAGAAAATTCCTGAGAATTGTGATAATTTACCATCTGCTAAGTTCATTTATTTAGTGGATCAACATATGTTTATTGAATACCTGCACTGAAGCACTGACTGCACTCACTTGATGCTGCAGAAACAATGAACAGGAGAAACAGTCTCCACTGACAAATACTGATTCGTTTAGATGTTATAACAACCCTGTAAAGTAGGAGTAGATATTGTTTTTATCCTCATTTTACATAGGGAAAAACAGAGCGCTGAGTGTTAAGTAACTTACCCAAGGGCATACAAAGCAGCAGAGCTGGCCTTCAAAGTTGGACAGTCTAGCTACAAGACAGAAGTAGCAGCCAGACATTAGGAATCTCAAACATAGAAGATAGAAGTAGGGTATAGGCTTGAACTTATGAGTCATCAACAGCTAAATGATAATAGAAGGGATAGAAGGGAATGGGGCTGCTGAGAATGCATATAGATTGAAAAAAGGGAGCCTTAACATTTAGGCATTGGTGAGAGGAAGGAGCTAGAAAAGGAGACTAAGAAGTGGTAATCCCAGAAGTAGGAGGAAAACTAATAAATGTGATTATCACAGAAGCAAAGGGAAAATAGTATTTTGAAAAATGAGGAAGTATTCAGTTGTGTCAGAGGTTGCTGCTAGGGCAAGATGTTTAAGGACTGAAAATATCTTTGGACGTAGCAATATGGAGGTCACGGATGACTTTACTGAAAGTAGTTTTAGTAGAATAATAGCATATAATCCAAATTGTTTTTGATTGAAGAGGAGAAGGTCTTTTAGAAGGTAGGGGAGGGTAGGATTCAGAGGACAGATAGCCTTAGGGAGTGGGCCCTCCTCCACTGCAGTATGAGAGAGTAGAGGAGAAAATGGGCACACATGTCAGTGACTTGGTAGATTTGGTGGCAGAGAGATGAGATGTTTACTATGCGATGGCCCCTGTTAACTGTATGAAGAAGCATCAGACAAGGACATCTGCTGAGGTTCACGGGGAGAGAATAGACATTTCAGATGAGTGTGTATAATTTGAAATTGTCATTCTAGAGAGGGTTGTGACTAGAGATACATGGTAGAATTTCTGGACAGTATCTACGTGGGTGACCATGAATTCATGGTGGCATCAATCCTCAGGTGTAGGATATTTCTTTCTCCAGTAGTGCTCAGCAGTTCAGATACAAGCATGGAGAAGGTGGTTGGTTTGTTTTCATTGAGTTTTGCTAGACAGATGAGACAGAGACACCAAAAAAGGCATGGATTTTATGGTATTGGCAAAAAGTTTCATTAAAATTATAGACCATAAAGTCCAAGAATGAGTATAAGACAGTATGAAAAAAAACAGGTGAGTGATGGTTAGAGAGAAAATGGACTGGTTAAATTGCCTGATGTTTAGTTGAAGTAGGATAGTAGAAGTAGCAGTAATTTAGCAGATGACTAGAAGCTCTGGAAGTTAAGGCTATATAGTGGAATGTATGAATAAGATATTTAAAAAATAGGGAAGTCTTGAGTGATGTCATAATCCAGGATAACGTCACAAGACTGAGTGATTAAGGAGGGATTTTGCCAGAAGCTATCTGCATAGCTTACTGTGCAATATATTTTAATTGAAAGAAAAAAATAGGTCTTAAAAAAAAAACTTCCAAGCATCAGTGAACTTATTTTTAAATTTGCTAAGGTATAAACACTTTACATAATATTCATAAATCCATATGAAAATATGTACTGAACAATGGCTGCTGTTTAAACAAAAAAGAGAAAAATATTCATGCAGTATGAAATTTAAATATATGATTGTTGGACAAACATTCATGACTCTAGAGCCTTAAGAAGTCAGTACAGATGATTAGAGTTGGCAGTAGAAATGTAAACAAAATGCATATTAACTAATTAGATTAAATGCAACTATGTACCTATGCAGAGCTGTTTCTTTTAAGCTATAATAGATGAAACTGTACCTACAATAAATTTAGTAAATTTGATTGTAGTGATGTGAATTTGTTTTGAATTTCCTTTAGTCCATTCAAGCTGCTGTATGCTATAGTAGAATACCATAGACTGGGTGGTTTATAAACAGTGAACATTTATTTCTCATAGCTATGGAGGCTGGGAAATCCAAGATTAAGGTGCCAGAAGATTTGGTGTCTCGTGAGGGCCAGCTTCTTGTTTCATAGATGTCCATCTTCTCTATATGTCCTCACATTGCAGAAGGGGTGAAAGAGCTCTCTAGGATATCTTTTATAAAGGCACTAATTTCATTCATGGGGGCTCCACCCTCATGACCTAAACACCTCAGAAAGCCTCCACCTCCAAATTATCATCACATTGGGGTTTAGCATTTCACATATGAATTTTGGGAGGACAGAGACATTCAGTCTATAGTAGGTGCCTTCTAAAGTATGTCTTCTAAAGATTTCATTTACAAAGCTTTCTTGTGTACCATTTTATGATGTAGATTTATAGTTTATGTATTTAAAGTTTTTTTCTTTAAAATGTTTTAGAAGATAGTTCATTGACAAATCTTAGGATTAACTGTTCTAGTAACTTAAGCCATTTCTGATACATTATGAAGTGTTTCTCCAAGAGAGATCTGCTGATATATCTGGATATACAAGCATTAATTTTGCATTTGGAAGTTCATCTTATAATTTAGCTGGAAATTCTTTTACATTGATAATAAAGTGGACCTAAGCCTTGAGGGTAATGTTTGTTTTTAACTTAATAATTGATCTTTATTTTAATCTGAGGTATCCCATTCCTCTGAAGCAGTACAAATAGTGACTAATTCCAGGGTCCTGCAAAATGAGGAAATCCAAGAGGTTTAATGATATGGGCATAGAACACAAGAATTTTTTCACAGCTCTTTATTATAAACACTTTTGTTTTTCATTCATGCCATTAGATAGAAGGTTAGGGTTAGACCAGATAAGCAAAGGAGATTGTCACGTTTGTCTTATAAGTCCCATTTGGTTGATGCATTTATTTGTTTAATCTTATTTTAACAGATATTTTTAAGTTCTTCATATAATAATCGTGACAATTGCTCTAATTTATAAATTGCTGCTAACTTCTGTGTTTCAATTCTTACAGCTAACTTGGTATTAAAATGATTAAATAGTGGCTTCTTACTTTAGTCTTCTGTCATGCACTTCCTCTAGTCAGGTAGCAAGTAGACTTATTATTCAATTTAGATTTAACTATTAATTCAAATAACAACTGTAGCATGTGTGTTGAGTGTTTTTTTTTAATATCTTTATTGGAGTATAACCGCTTCACAATGCTGTGTTAGTTTCTGCTGTACAACAAAGTAAATCAGCTATATGTATACATATATCCCCATATCCCCTCCTCCTTAAGCCTCCCTCCCACCCTCCCTATCCCACCCCTCTAGGTCATCACAAAGCATCAAGCTGATCTCCCTGTGCTATGCAACAGCTTCCCACTAGCCATCCATTTTACATTTTGTAGTGTATATATGTCAGTGCTACTCTTTCATTTCGTCCCAGCTTCCCCTTCCCGCTCTGTGTCCTCAAGTCCGTTCTCTACGTCTGCGTCTTTATTCCTGCCCTGCCACTAGGTTCATCAGTACCATTCTTTTAGATTCCATATATGTGCGTTAGCATACGGTATTTGTTTTCCTCTTTCTGACTTCACTCTCTATGACACTGTGTTGAGTTTCTGCTGTCTAATCTTTATGACTATATAATGCATTATGACTAGACTTAGAATAATATTAACCCAGAGTTTAACTCTGAAGAATTAGGTATAGTGGACCTTAAAGCTCTATCATCTTGTCAGGCTTGCAGTTATTAACCTGTTTAGTTGCTTACGATTCACATCTTTATTCAGCAAATATTATGTGCCACCTATGGTAATTTTGAGCATCTATTATGTGCCAGGCTGTGTTCTTGTCTCTGGAGGATTCAGTGATGAACAAACTAGACAAAGTCTCTGTTCTCATGAAATGTACATGCGAGTGAGATAAAATACTAAAGAAGTTCACAGTATAATTTCAGATAGCAGTAAGTGCTGTGAAGAAAATACAATACAATCATGTGATAAAGAGTGTCAGAGAGAGGGGTAGGAAGAGGAGGACTACTTTAAGGGTGAATTTAGGGAGCTCAGATTGGAATGACACCATTGAAGATTTGGAGAAAATAACATTCGGAACAGAGGAACCCAAGAGTTCTGAGTTTATGGTAGATTTTTTCTTTTCTTTGGGACAAAGAAGAGGAGGAGGAATGTGATGGTGATGACATTGGTGATAGTAAGACCATTTTTTGAGGGTTTATTGTGTTCCAGGTGTACAATATTAATACTGGAGAGATTTCATAATCTCCATGTTGTAGTTACACTGAAGCTCGGACCGGCTGATTCCTGAGTCATGTAGGAATTGGTAGAACTGGAATTAGACCCTGCTCTGTCTGCGCCATAACCCTGTCCACATATTTCCCAAAGCCAACAGGGTTAGTACCACAATCTTTCTTTCTTATTTACTTGCTCATCAGTTCAACATCTAACCCTCATGTAATGAGCTAGCTGCAATCTTCTATAACCCATGAAATCTTCCACTTCCTAAGCAACAAAGAATAACTGATATTTGAAAACTAAACTATGATATGTTAACACGTATGAGTTTATAACAGATTTTTATTCCAGTTGTATTTGAAATTATTTATTCATCACATTCATGTCTTTTTCCAAAACAAAGTTTTCCTTGAATTTTTCCAAATTCTTCTTTGAGTTGCAAGCATTCTCATTTTCTTTCTCTGTGTTTTTATTCTTCATTCCCTCACCCTCTTCATCAGAATAAAATGCATATTGAGGACAGTAATTGATAGCACTGGATGATGTAGATGTATGCAATTTAGAAAAAAGAATAGTATTTTCAAGTTTTGAATCATATTTTCTGATAAAGAAATGTGAAGGAAGAAGGTAGTACATTGTCATTTCAAATGAAATTAAAATAGTTTGGTTTTATTAATAGACATAAATTGTGAAGGTTTACCAATACAATTGGAGTGCTTTTATGTAATTAGAGAATTCCAAAAAGAACTTAGAAATAGCTCATAAATCTACCATATGACGATAGCACTTTAATAAATTTCTCCTGACTGTGAATAAAAATTTGGAATCCAGTTGCCTACTTGCTTTTTATATTTTATCCACTTAGACAAAGAGAAGGAAAGCTCATATTTATTGTCATATATCATAATAGTAGCTGCAAAAAAATGATTAAAATATCTACTTCTCATAGTCATTAAGGATTTGCAGTCAACCATTTTCTAGTACGTTTTCCTTCCATTATGTTAACTGTTGTCAAAAGACAAGACTCAAGGGCTTCCCTGGTGGCGCAGTGGTTGGGAGTCGGCCTGCCGATGCAGGGGACACGGGTTCGTGCCCCCGTCTAGGAGGATCCCACATGCCGCGGAGCGGCTGGGCCCGTGAGCCATGGCCGCTGGGTCTGCGCGTCCAGAGCCTGTGCTCCGCAGCAGGAGAGGCCGCGACAGTGAGAGGCCCGCGTACCACACACACACAAAAAAAGACAAGACTCAAAACCAGGGCCTTGGGTTAAACTAAGATTAGATCCAGTAACTTGGCATTCCTCCAGAAGTTTTTCCATTGTGGAATTTCAAGATGCTACCTAAATAATGGGGTTTAGTTAGTACTCAGATAAATGGGTAGTTGCCACACTTTCAAGGATTACCAGTCTCATGTCACCACTGCCTGGCGTGCACTTCCCACTAGTTTTACTTATCCATTCAGTGTATTCCCCCCATCCCCGTGTCCAGACAGATGCAGAATAATCACTGACTCTCCTTATAAATACTCAGAGTAAAATACCAACACTTTGACTTCTTTCTCTCCCTCTTCCCTATCAAATTAGCAAAGACTAAAAACCATGTTAATACCCAGTTTGGTGAGAGTAGGGCAAAAATTTGCACAAACATTGCTGAAGGGAATGTAATTCAATACAGTTGCTTCGAAAAGCTATTAAGTACTATATATATAAGAAGATCCTTAATAAAGGTGTTCATTTAGTTCTAGTTATTCAGCATTGGGGAATCTAGCCAAAGGAAATAATCCAAAATGTAATCATATTATGCCTAAAGCAATTAATGAATATATTTTATATACTCAGTAAATAGGAAGAGACATCTCAAATATCCAACAGTAAAAGAATAGTGGAGCAGATCATGGAATGCCCACATAATGGCATGTTGTACAACCATTAAAATTTATGCTTGTTTACTTACTGACATGGGCAAATATTGAAAAGTAAAGCAAGATATTAAATTTAATATGTATATGATTATTTTTGACTTCCTTCACCCATTTCTCCCACCCTTCACCCCCCCCCATTTCTGACAACTACCATTCTGTTCTCTGTATCTATGAACTTAGTATTTTTGTTTGTTTCTTTGTTTTCAGCTAGAGAAAACAGAATAACTACATAGGAAATTATTCTTAAATGTAAACAACATTTGCTTATAATTGGTATATGATCTTTCCCCTGTCTTTTTGTTTCTCTATACTTAGGTTTTTCACAGTGAACTAGTGCTAATCTTATGATCAGAAAAAATTAAAGGAAAAATTGCAATAAACTTGAAAACAATCCTTACCAAACTTCTGCCCCTAGGCTTCCTCAGGATTTAGTTGTTCTAGCCTTTTTAAGGTTTGAATTTTTTTAACTTTTCTTACAAGAATCCAGCTTGTGAAGTCTTGAAAGTCAACTTTCTCCCTTTCTCTCCTTTATCTGTTTCATAAAGAAAATGGCTTTTTACTCAGTGATAATTGAATTTCCTTCTTTATAGTCAATTTATAGATTTCCATTTCAGATGGTAGGTTTGTTTACAACAACATCTATTAGATGTTAATATCATCCTCAGTTCACATGGAAATGGAGGTGACACAAAGCTTAAGTAAACAGATTGGTCATAAATCCTTGCACAGTCTCAGATCTAACTACTTAGTCTTTGTATTTTCAAGAGCAGTTTAAAAAGACAAAAGCTAATTATAGTACCAAGATTTTTTTGTTACACGCACACACTATCTAAAGTGTGATACAAAACAGTATGTAGAGTATTTCATACCCTTAAAAAAATATGTTGATTGGAAATCTCTTTGCATTTTCCATCCTCAACCATTTAAAAGCCGAAAGAGTGGAATTATTTGTGATTATTATTATAGACTCAATAATAAAGTTTATGTCCATTACTAACATAGAAGGAAATCTGGGACTACTGAGGCATTTGGCACAATCTGTGACTTTGTCTTTCTCTACAGGATCTAATTGAAAGAAGGTATTAGGGAAGACATAGCAGAGAGGCTTTTTCCTGTTGTTACAGCAGTAAATATCCCTTAAGAAACTTCAAAAGCGGGCATGCTTGCTTGAAGAAGAAAAGAGTAAGAGAAAAGCTGTTCAGTAATGAGCCAGGGAAAAAAGAAAACCTTGTCTGAGATATAAAGGAGGTAACTATAAATAGGGGAATGTATAGTCTACCAGACACTCGTGAGAGTTCTCAAAGTCTAGATTCACTTTATGATGGAAACCCAAGGTAATTAGAAACTATTTTTTAAAATTTGTAATATTTTCCTTTATATTTTAAAATCTAAAGCAAATATGGCTATATGGCTACATGATATGAATTGCTGGAGCTTGCTTATGGGTACACAGATATTGGAAATTTCTATATTTTGAAATACTTTATTTTTAAAAACTGTTTGGGGGAATCCATAGATGTGATGAAAAGCCAAGTGTCTTCTTTCACTGCACTCTCTTCTCACCCTAAACCTCTGCCTCTCCTTCCATTTATGAGGATTAGCTACTTACCTGTGATCCTGTAATTGGAGTAGACGTCTGTGTAATGATCTGAGGCTCTCACTACTTAAAATTGTATTTCTAAGGAAAGTTGCCATATTTTGGACCTATAGGTAAACCATCTGCAAACAGATGTCTACTTGAAATATTCATCGTATTGGAGACATCTACCTAGTGAACTTAAGTAGTTCTTACGGAGTAGAAGGAACATTGCTCTTAGAATCTAGAATCCTGGCTTCTCAGACCCTGTTTAGTGGTTGACTCACTGCATTACCTTGAGCGAGCCATTTTATCACTTTTCAGATTTTTTTCGTTAAAGTAATGGAATATGAAATAAATGTCTTTTAAGCATCTGCTAAATTTAGTGTTCTAGAGCTATGATACACTGATTTTCAAGTTCACAGAATGTTATAAATTGGAAGAGCAGTGTGTGGTAGAAGCTTCCTCCTCATAACTCAAAACTTCTTAACTTACTTTTGGGCATAAACACAGTGATTCCTTCTGATGAAATGTAGATTGGTGCTTCATGCTATATGATGTTTAGATAGTCCAGATACGTAAATACCTGGAGTGAAAAAGAAGTAAGAAAGTCAAGCATCTTTATGCTCTGGAAACACCTTGTGTCCTATGGAAGAGGAAATTGGCTGGTTGATAGTGGAAGGGAGATGCTAAAAATTAGAGAAGCACTGCAAAGAAAACAATAAACTGCTATAGACACAAACAATTAGGAACATGCACTGATTCTTTACTTATGAATACCTACAGTCTTAACTCCTTCCTTACCCAAAATGTGAATGCAGATTGCTTTCCATTATATAATCAGATCTCCCATTTTTAATGATAAACTCAACAAGAATTTTGGCAGCGGTAGCAAGAATGAAAAGGATTTATATACAGCAAAGCTGGCTTTCAGGTGTAAAGGACACAGGCAAACAATTATCTGCAGGCAAGAACTTGGGGAATATTGTTTCCAAGAGCTCTTCCTGATGAATATACCAAGCAACAAGCTTCAGACAACCAGAAGACCCCATATCGTGTGACTCCATTTTTATGAAATGTCCAAAATAGGCAAATCTGCAGAGACAGAAAGTAGATTAGAGGTTGCCTAGGACTGAAGTGGTTGGAGGAAATGAGGAGTGACTGCTAATGAGCCTGGTGTTTCTTTTGGAGGGAAGATAAAAATGTTCTAAATATTGTGAGAATCAATTTAGTGTGACTATACTAAAACCAGCAAAATGTATACTTATGGGTAAATTGTATGATGAAAGTGTTAAAAAGAAAAACATTGTGGCTCTGAATTTTAATTGAAAATATTAGTAAAAACTTATGAGATATTTTATCTTAAAATATATAAATATGCATGTGTATCTGTGTGTGTGTGTGTGTGTGTGTCTCCCCTGAAAAGGCCTAGAAACAATGAATCATCCCTAGCACCCAGATTGGGTCTTAATTCCTATTTCTTACTAACCACGGTTTCCTGGAGAAATGGCTGAAATAGAAAATTTACATGATTATTCTGAAACATCTTACCAAACCAGGTAACAAAGATGCTGACAAAGACTACTAGAGTAATGTGAAAAGGACACAAGGGCCAACTGAAAAGAGGCTTCCTGGGCTTCCCTGGTGGCGCAGTGGTTGAGAGTCCACCTGCCGATGCAGGGGACGCGGGTTCGTGTCCCGGTCTGGGAAGATCCCACATGCCGCGGAGCGGCTGGGCCCGTGAGCCATGGCCACTGAGCCTGCGCGTCCGGAGCCTGTGCTCCGCAACGGGAGAGGCCACAACAGTGAGAGGCCCACGTAACGCCAAAAAAAAAAAAAAAAAAAAAGAGTCTTCCTCCAGCAAAAGATGAGCATTTTGAGTTTCAGTAAAAATAAGAAATGTAACAGATTAACACCCATTAAGTATGTTTAAGTTGGTAACTTCTTAATGATATTAAAAAGCAAAAACAATTGGTCACCTTCAAAGAATGACAGGGAAGCAATTTATTACCTTGAAAATTGAATCAAGCCTTTGACTGTGTGAACTGTATCACTGGAAACCAAGTAATAGATAAGCCAAGTATATGTTAATAAATGAAAGGGAAATGATAAAAGTAGAAGCTCACCCATTTTTACAACCCCTGATGAGTTAATGGATCCAGGCCATGATTATCAAAGCTGCTGACTTCTCAAAAGGAAAGCAAACCGAATGTGTGCCACCTGATAAAAGAACATATCACCCAGAGTCTTGTCAAAGGGATCAAGTCTCTGGATCCAGCTTCCAATTTGTCAAAAATACGGTGAGAAGAATGTGTTGAACTGCACTACACATGTGCAGAATGAGGCTCCTAAAGTTCAAATGACTTAAATTTGTCCAGATAAATTATAAAGAAATGAAAGGAAAAAAGGGGGGCCTATGGTTTAAAAAAGGCTTAGAAGTAGTTTTTGTTGTTGTTGTTGTTGTTTTTGCCGTACGCAGGCCTCTCACTGTTGTGGCCTCTCCTGTTGCGCAGCACAGGCTCCAGACGTGCAGGCTCAGCGGCCATGACTCACAGGCCCAGCTGCTCCGTGGCATGTGGGATCTTCCCGGACCGGGGCACGAACCCGCGTCCCCTGCATCGGCAGGCAGACTCTCAACCACTGCGCCACCAGGGAAGCCCTGTTGTTGTTATTTTTTAAAGTGGGCAAGACTATCTGTCGTGGATGTGCTGTTGGTTGATAAAGAAATCTAAGAGAATAAATGCCAGGATGTGGTTACTTTTGGAGAGAGGGAAGGAGTAACGACTGGGACAAGGCACACAGAGGGCTTCTAGTGGGGCTGACGAAGCCCTGTTTTTTGACCTGGGTGGTAGTTACTAGGATGTGCCTTTACACTAGGCTATGCATTCTGTAGGCATGTGTGTCATGGGTGAGAGGATCTATATCTCTGTGTGTCTTTAGAATTTAAATATGTTTTTAAATAAATCAGTAATAAAAGAGATTACCCAGAACAACAGTCAAGCTTGGTGAAATGAATTTTGGATCTTGGGATGTATTTTGGATCTCTTTCTCTCTCTAAAAGAATATTTAATGCATTTGCATTAGCGTGATGTGTATAAATTAGAGATCATATTTCACATGTAAAACAAGCATAATTCAAATATAAAGTACATGTAAATATTCTACATGCCTTAAAGTTCTGGTTGAACAGGTATTTTAACTTACAGCATTCATCTTTTTACTTTATGAAACAGATTACCCAAATAACTTGAAACAATTTTTTATTTACCACTTTTAGTAAATTTTCAAGTCATAAATATACTATATACTTAATGGGATGCACTATGATATGACATATATTGTATGGAGAACACTAAACAATTTTTTCATTAATTCATTCTCATTTTACAACAAATGTTACTTTTGTTCAGAGTTGTTCCAAAACTTGGTTTCAGCAGTGTGGAGTAGTGGTCAAGACCACGGACTCTGGCACCAACCTGTGGTATTCAAATCCCAGCTCTGCTTCTGCTGGCATTGTGTGAACATAATTAGGGGTGATAACCTTTCCAACCTCAGAAGCTTGTTAGAAGGGTTATGTGACTTAGTAAGTGAAGACAGAAGAGTCACTGGAATATATTGAATGCTATATAAACATCAGCTATTTATTACTTGGCCAAAGTCATTTATGCATTTCAGTCTTTGGGAAATTATATGGCTGAAAGCCTACTTAAACATTCTCATTCCTAGCATCCCTGAACTTGGGCGTTCTTACTAAATGATTGTGTTTTCTCAGAGGTTCTCATCCTATTTAAGCAGCTTAGTAGGGGGCAGTAGTATAAGCAAAGCACGTTGTTCACATTTTATAGTTTATGTCTGAATATTCGCTTTCAAATACAGTTAGCATGTTACAGGTAACTGGAGTGAAATCTCTTTTATGTTCTTTTTATCTTGAAATGTTATCAGTTCACAGTATAAGTGTATATTATTGCAAGAGCTATAAAAGAGGAAGATGTTTAGGAAAGGAGGAAGGGAGGCAAGAAAGAAAAGAAAGAAGGAAGGGGGGAAAGAAAGAAAGAAAAAAACATGGGGAAAGGGAGTGGCCTTGAAATATTTGATTTGCAGTCCAGTTTAACGAGATGCATGTGGTCTGTGATTTTAATTAGCTGTGTGATTATTTTATTCACCTATATTTGTATTTCTTAGTGAAAAATCTTTATCATGACATTTCAAATGTAAAAAGTTATTCAACCAGCACAAAACCAGTATGTTGATCCCCCCACCCCAATTCTAGATTCTAACCAATCATTGATAAACAAAGCTTAGCCTGTGTGGAAAGAGTTGGGAAAGGCCTTAGGAAACTTAAAAATGTTTACGTATTTAATTTTTCCAAGTTTTCTGAGACATCAAGAAATATTTACATATATCCACTAGTTTCCATTTCTTTCCTGTTGATTTCCTTATTAAGAACTTTAATGAAAAAAAGCCCAAAATATAGCCTAAGAAAGTTGTACATAAATCTTCTTCACAGTATTAATACAAACCATGCCTCATTTTACAGATATTTCTCAATTACATTATTTCAAATCTACAGTATTGGCCTAACTCTCACAGTTGAAAAATAATTGTTTTATTGTTTTTTAATGTGTTTAACCTTGTATGACCAGTTTTTCGCTAAAACAGGATAATTTTACCTGTGAACTACCAAAAATAGATACAAGAACTACTTTACATATCAACGGCCCTTTAAAACAATACTATTGTGTGCTGATTTGCCACAGAGTCTGTACGAAGAGAGAAAAAACTAATAAATGCCGTGTTGTGAACCAATAATTAGATTCTCAATGTAGTGTAAAGTACTCACAGGAGGTTCGTTCTTGGCCTCATAAATTTGACCGTATCTTTCCATTCTAATGCTATTAAGTGACTTAGAGACATGACTTAACAGCAAAATAAGCTCCTAAACCAAAGTGGCAAGCACATAAGACTGAAATTATGCAGTGATGACTGCTACTCATTTAGGAATTGGCTGTCCCGCTTGCTCTTAAATATCAGGCGAGCAGCAAATGGAGAGTTGGCGATTAAACTGCAAATTCAGCATCACATGGCTTAATACCTCTTGTGCTATTTGTGAAACTTGAAGATTATTAAAGATTTTTTGCTTAGTTCACTACAGAAACAGTATACATTATACCTGTGGCAATAAATATTTTTATTATTCTTTCCAATCAATTTATTTCCCATTCGTATTGAATTACCTGAGTTCACCTAGTTCAGTGCTTCTCAAAGTGTGATGTGTATCAGATTTCCCAGGAAGGCTTATTAAAACGCAGATTTATGGGCCCCACTATCAGAGTTTCTGATTCTGTAGATCTCAGTTGGGGCCTGATAATTTGTATTTCTTATTTCTTACAAGTTCCCAAGTGATCCTGATGCTGCTGGTTTGAGAACCACTGACCTAATACCATGAGTCCCTCCTCTTGAAATTAACAGGATTCCTTTTTTTAAAAAAATGAACTAAGAAAATAGACATCCAGATCTGGCTTTCACCATTGTTTGCAAAACCATGTCATAATTTGCTAGATCAAAAATTGAGGAAAACATTTTCTCTATTGGGAATTATAATAAAGCTCTTTAACTAAAACCGGACAAATGTATCAAATTGAGCATAAGCTATTTGGGGTTTCATTTATATTAAGGACAACTCCAGTTAAATAGAGTTGCCCTGCAAATAGAAGAGTCCTGTCATAATCCTGAGGAATGTGTGACACAAACTTCTATCATTACTCTAATATATAATGAAGATTTTTTAAGAGCCTTTTGAAATCTTATTTGCTCAAAGTCCAAGATCCATGTTGGACTTGGCCAGAATTTTTGTTTGTTTTTCTTTTTCTATCCCTAAAAAAAAAGAGATAGTTTCTCTTTTCTAACCCTTATAAAGAGATAGTTGCTTTTTCCCAGGGTCTTCAGTCGTTGTCTTCAACGGTACTGTCTGTAGTGATGAAATTAGGGCCGAAGTAAGAATACCCCACTCTTATTCTATTATGTTAACAGATGAAATTTTCAGTGTTCATGTCAAGTTTTAATCCAGTGCATTGCTGTTTGTGTATTGTTAAAAGAACTTGACTTCATTTCCTTTGCATCTTGATTCTGTGGGTCTGCTGCCTGACCCTTCAGCTGGATTGTGGGCTGCAGCACACCCTCCATTACTTCTGATTACTCCCCTTTTATCCGTGATTGCCATGTCTTCTACTTGTTTTCCAGTTTCTTTGAGATATAACTGATATATAACATTGTGTAAGTTTAAGATGTGCAGAGTGTTGATTTGATCACTTATGTATTGCAAAATGATTACCACAGTAGGGTTAGTTAACACCTCCATCACCTCACATAATTATCATTTCTTTTTTATGGTAAGAATATTTCAGATCTACTCTCTTAGCAACTTTCAAGTATATAATATATTATTGTTAACTATAATCACCGTGCCATACATTAGATCTCTAGAACTTACTCATCTTCTATACCCTTTGATCAACATCTTCCCACTTTCCCCATTGTTCGCACCTGCCCCCCTCCTCTGGCAAGCATAATTCTACTCTGCTTCTATGAGTTCAGCTTTGTAAAATTCCACATATAAGTGATATCATACAGTATTTGTCTTTCTCTGTCCATGAGTCTTTTTAAAAGACTATTCCAGTGCTTTCTGTTGGAGCTGGTTCTTTTTACAGAGCTAATTGGTCAGTTCTTAACTACTGTAGGTGATTCCCATCTGAATGATAACCTTCAAGATGTTGACTAGTCACACACACACACACACACACACACACACACACACACACGCAAATGTACATTTTATTTACATAGATCATATTAGGGTAAGCCTGCTTGGTCTAAAGCTGAATTTGAGATCTTCAAAAACACCTAAATGATACCTTTCTCTACAGTTTTGTACAACTGTTTTTCCATATATCTGATACCTTTGCCAATTTTACACGGTCAGACTAATGGCAAGGATTTGTCTGATTACCTTGTGAAGTACTACAACATTATTGTATTTGTCTTCATTTTCTTTTTGGAGAAGAAATGGAAGTTATTACCTGAGCCTTCCCTGTATATCATAAAATACTACTCTGTGAATGTTTTTCTGTTGTCACACTTCAAAAATACCTGTTATTAGGAATCATTGACCACAACTCTCTTGTTTACTTATGTATTCCAGGTACCTTGTGCAACTTAGCATGTAGTTCATAAGCACTCAATAAATATCTGTTGAATAAATGAATTGACATATTTAAAAGGTCAAAATTAACAGAACAGTTTCCTTTTTGAAAGCTTATAATTTAGAAAGTTTAAACTATGTTAAGGTGTGTGTGTGTGTGTGATTGCTTTAAAATGCATTCAGATAGTACAAGAGTGGCCACAATTGACAAGATAAATTATGTTTCATATTAGTTATTATTTATGCTCATATTTTAAAGAGGAAATGCCTCCCAAATTATTTCAATTGATATATTCAAAACTCTTCTAATAGGAAAAGTATTGAGTTATGTGACATTTTGTATTCTGATGATGATCATTTTTAATAAAAGGCATTGTTTCATTGAATTACTTACGGTACTGTAAGAATATAACACTTATCTATTAAAAACATAGTAGTGCTATCGTGAAATAGGATATGTGAATATATTTTAAAACCCCTTCATTTAAATGAAAAATATTTAAGATGCTTTCAGTCAAGTTAGTGTAATCCAGGGGTTCGCAAACTACAGATGTGCTCATTCATTTACATTTTGTCTGTGGCTGCTTTGACCCTACAACTATAGTTAGTGAGTGAGTGAATGAGCAAACGCCCTCTTACCAGAAATTCCACTTTCAAACATTCAACCTGAGGAAATAGTCATGAATACAGATAAGTATGTACAGAGATATTTATTCACTGCTGTTTGCAACATCAACACAGTGGAAACCTAAGTGTCAAATAATAGGGGACTGGTATCTAAGTTCTGACATATCCATACACTGATATACTATATAGCTGTTTTTAAAAAGATGTTACAGAAATCTATGCATTGATGTGAAACAGGAGTCAACAACCGATAGCACAAATTCAGTCTGAGACCTGTTTTTGTACTACCAGAGTTAAGAATGGTTTTACATTTTAAAAGATTATAAAAGAAAAAAAATTTTAAACCATGAAATATAGAGAATGTGCCTGGCAAAGCCTGAGATAATTACTGTCTGACCCTCTTCAGAAAATGTTTGCTGACCTCTGATGTAGAATGATGTATTTAATGTAGATAAACTGGGGATGAATTTAAAACATTACAAAATAGTATGTATGGGAAGATGCCATTTTTCAAAAGAAATGCAATCAATATCATTTAGAAGGTAGATAATTAAGATGTTAACAATAATTGTGTTTGGGTGGATAGGATTGATGGGGCTCTATATTTTTTGTCTATTTGTCTAATTTTATGATTTTTCAATAATGAGAATATATTCATAGTATAATAAAATTAAAATTTTTAATTTTGGCATGGGAAAAAGAATAGGGAAAAGAGAAATTCTCTGAGTTCTAGAATGCAAAGGTATGTTTCTCTATTCTGTAGATGAGGAAGCTGAGGCTAAGAGAGATTAATCAACTTGCTTTGGGGCACACAAACATAAGACAGAACTAGCCCTGCTTCCAAATTTTATGTCCAGCAGCATCACCCTTTGATAACTTAAAATGTTCATCCATCAACTGACATATGAAATTATGAACTCTGTGCCCAGAGGCACTTTGGAGGTATCCATGTATGATAAATAAATAAAGGAGGGTGATGCAGAAATCAAAAAACACCAGTTAAATGGGAATAGATGCACAACCAGATAAGTTTACATTTGCTTAGATAGAATGAAGAAAGAGTGGCTAACATTTTGCATTTTTTTTTAAAAAAGCAAACAAAACCTATGTAGACATAGGTATTTAGTTTACTTTGTAAACTTACAAACTATTACTCCTAAATAACATACTAATTAGTTGCTTTTTCATACCTATAGAGTTAGTAGTTCAAATGTAGTCATTTGACAAAAAAGAGGGCACATTTCCTGAAGCTCACACCCTGCACTGTAAAATAGACACAGAAGAGACATTTGACTTATCCTCAGGCCCTGGTACAGACAACTGTTTACAAAATTAGGCCGCAACTTGGAAGGAGAGCAAATACACTACAACGGTGAGACGTCTTCATTGTAATCAACAGATAGCTAATAACAGAAGGAAACAGTAGGATTATAGAAAGCAGACGTAAAAGCTCAGCAGTTTTTGGACCATTTAGTCTGTGGACAAAAAGCCTAATATGCTTAAATTATTCCTGAGGGAACCAATATCTAAGAGCAAAGAACGATGATGATGATAATTATTATGGTCTTTTAAAAGCACGTGTGCATTTAATCACAATCATCTTGTGATTTGGAAGAATGATCCCTAGTCACATATTTAGAAACTGAGGCAAAGAGGGTGTTAAGTGAGTTCTCAAGATTGTACAGCTCAGTCATCTGATGACCAGGAACTAGATCTTCTAGCCTCAACTCAGTGTTGGCATGTGATGCTGATGCTGAGTCGTCAAGACAGGATTCATGTAATTGCACTAAATCAAAAGAACAGATAAGCATGTTTATGAAACCTGTACAAATAAAAAGATTAAACTATAAATATTTTGATGCTCTTTAGAAGTGAAATTTAGTATCTGGAAAAATTCACTAGCAGGGAATGCCTCATAACTCAAAACTGCCAGAAAATCACAATATATTTGCATAGATGAGGCTGTTTTCTTTCATTTTCTTCCTCTTATCTTTCTTTTGAACAAAGGTTTCTAAGCCTGGATTTTGTATATATCAAATGATTTGTGATGTTTACCTACAAATGTAATAATAAACAAAGCAGTCCCCATTTTAACACTATGACATCACATATTAACAACCTTTGTGTGGTAGTTTCCACAAATTCTGTTAGAAATAATAGCTAGATAGGGTACATGTTTTCATAATTCTGTCTCTTTAGCAGGCATTATGTTTTCTTAAAAAAAAAGAAGAAAGAAAGATGTTTTCTTTTTGGTGTAAGATGTAAGTTCAGGAACTATGTGGCATACTTACCTAATGTTAAATATTATTAACAATAGACTGCATATTTTCAAAACATTATGTTGGCAAGTTTCCCATATTTTTAAACTTAAATTGAGGTGGAAAGATCAGCTCAAAAATCCATCTTTAAGCCCTGTGTGATGACTTGAACTATTATGCTGTTATTTACTGTTCTTGGGCCAATGCTTTAGGAGTTAGGACATATAAGATAACACAGTGTGCAGTACACCTAACGATAATTCTAAGAGTGAGAGCTGTCTAGCCATTGGTTTTCCTCTCCTTTTCTGTGCATTTTTAACTTCCATATCAAATGTATGTTAGAAGAAGGACATACAACTTTCTATTACCATACTATTTCCTTTTCCCCAGCCCCACCTCTGCCCCATTTATCTCTACAGCACATGTAGAGAAATTTTCTTCTTGAGGAAACATTATTTTAAAGGACCCTAATTATTTCTCAAGGTCTTTCCTTTAGACAGCCATTGTAATGTTTCTTGGTGTTGTCATTTATGTATCTTTGCCCTTACAACTCAGAAAATTTCCATAACCAATGAGAACCACTGCCTTTCTCCCTGTCCCATCTCTCAGAATCCTGATGATTGAGAAATCCTTCCACTTGTAAATGGGAGGCACCAAGATGGTAAGTGTTGGGGCTTTCTTGACCCAACTGATGTGCTCTTTTAACCAACCCTTTAACTTGATAGTTAAGGTCATTAGCTTGCCTTCTTTCCTCTGTTTCTTTCTTATCATTTTCTAGAACCTATTAATCTACCTCTCTCCCCTGCTCTCAGTCAGGCTCCTTCTTCTGCCCTTCTGCTTTATATCCTGTCCTCCACCACATTAACCCAGAGTGTGCACAAACATGTACATACTCACCCGCAAATAAACACACATCTGCACCCACAGAAGTTTTGCTCTCCCCTATCACCTAACTCAATCTCTCTTTTTGTTTTATTTCCCTAGTTATAGCCTATATCACTCTGTTTATTCTCTGCTTACATGTTGCTTCATATTGTTTTTTTCTGGTGTATATTTTATGTTTATGTAGTTTTATATGGCTGATTTGCCTTCTGGTTGTAAGCTCCTTGAGATCAGGGATCTTGTTTTTTCTGGTGTATCTCCCTTACCACACTGGGAAACATGTAGTTAAGTGCTTCTTAAGTCTGAAAACCACTTCCTATGGAGCAGAAAAGTACCTTAGGAAGTGTCTTATCTAGTGCCCTCATTTTACAAGAGAGAAAATGAGAGAAGTGAAATGACTCATCTTTGTTGTGGCAGAACAGGTGAGTAGTAGACCCTGAACTAGAACTCGGGCCCTGTTCTGTGTGTGTGTTACCAAGCCACCTTGACTCTGGCTTACGCTCAGGGAAAGCACTGGACCACTTCCAGGAGTAGGTGGCATTGGTTTCTGCCCACATGGATGCTAGTGATGTCTACCTTGAACAATAGCCTGAAATTCTTCCCACTATTTCTCCCCATTTTTCATCTTGCCCTCTTAACTTAATCTTCCCCACTTGGGAGCTAGGGAATGAAATTGAACTCTCAGGAAAAAAATAGTATCAGGATGCAATTTTATTAATTCATTTATCAACCTTTATTCATTTTGACTAGGGGATAGTATAAAAGCAAACTTTAAAAAAGTTTCACTAGCTTAATTTTTTCATGAGAATAAATATCTTTAAAAAGCTAGCTAAGTCTAAAACCCCTGTTCACTAAGAGCATTCTACATCTAGATTTTTTTTTTTTTTTTTTTTTTTTTTTTTGCGGTACGCGGGCCTCTCACTGCTGCGGCCTCTCCCGTTGCGGAGCACAGGCTCCGGACGCGCAGGCTCAGCGGCCATGGCTCACGGGCCCAGCCGCTCCGCGGCATGTGGGATCTTCCCGGACCAGGGCTTGAGCCCGTGTCCCCTGCATTGGCAGGCGGATTCTTAACGACTGCGCCACCAGGGAAGCCCCCTACGTCTAAATTTTTTGAGTTATATTTATCAGAAGTTTTTTCTTTCACTTACACTTTGTGCTTTCATACATTAGAAACTCAAGTCTAAGGTACAGTTATGTTGATTCTTCTTGGTTATAACCTATGATTACTGGCAGGTTAGCATGCATATCCTTGTTATTTTGAATAGACAAGTTGGGGAGATTTTAATGCTTTAATTTTTCAGAAAAGTGAAGAATACTCTCTTCATCTAATGGCCTAGAGGCTAAAAATTGAATTGTACTGAATCACAGGGAAGAAAAACAAAACAGTTGACAAAAGTTCTCATCTAATTAAATTTATAAATTTAAAAAATGAAGTTCATAATGCAGTTTGACAAATACAACAAATCATTTAATTTAGAAAAACTTCAGTTTAGGGTTTTGATTAATTAAAGAGAGAATGCACAAGTTAGAAAGAGGCAGTGAAAGATGTGTACACACTTACATATAAGGGACTCACAGGGGAGATCCCTCCAGATCAAAAGAATTATGTGTATCTGAGATGGTATGAATCTGGCATTCACTTGGCTTTAGCTGTCATCAAACCATCCCGCATCAGAGCATTTAATTAGGGGAATAGGGCCTCTCTGAACCTCAGTTTCCTCATCTGTAAACCAAGATTATTTAACTAGATGACCTTTGATGTCCCTTCCAGCTCTAAATGTCTCCTGGATTAACTATTTTTATATCTTTATTCAAATATTTAGAACTTTTAAGGTTCCACTCTAAATTGAAAAGCCAGAGTAGCTCAGTAAGTACTTATTGGTTGAATGATTAAATTTGACACATATTATGTGCGTTAATCAACTCAGCTAATGATATGTGGGTTATTTCAGTTATTTTCAGCCAAAGATATTTATCAGATCGATGGCATTTTGTGCTGAAAGCTTTATGTAGCAGAAATGAGTAATAGGTAAACTCTGCTTGTACTAATGGGGAATTAGTGTTTGATCTTTTAACAGTGAAGTTTTCAGCATGAGCATTTGAAGAAAGGCTTTGATATTAATTGGACATTTCAAACCAAACCATGTCTGAACTGAAACTAGTTCTTTCCAGAACCATCTGTTCTTATTCATTTCTTCTTTCCTTACTCTTTGCTCTGGTGTGTAAATATTCTTGTACAGTTCTTCAGGGATCTGCAAACTAGAAAGGCAAAGAAAGCCATACATCTTGTTTACAGCCTTGTCTAATCCTATCTGTAAGGGTAAAGTAAAAAGATAAAAGATTTATTTGGTAGGTTCTAAAATCTGAAGTTTTTTTAAACTTTTGATCAAAAACAGCAGTAAGACTGTGATGATGTTATTTAAGTATAATGAAAAGATACAGTTTAGGTATAGTCGTTTTGAAACTCTTAACTTTAGACCATAAAAGTTTTTATTTAAACCTATTTATTCGTTACATGCTTGAAAGATTATTTTAGAAGCTATTTCATAACATTTTACCACCCTTCTTTCAGCAAATTTTATTAGTTTTGATTTTTTTCTGTGAATGTAATCAGAATTTCCATAATGCAGAATCTTTTTGAAGATTCCTTTTGGGTCATTAGATATCTGCCCATTTCAAACTGATTGGTGCAAGTTGCCCAAAAACCCTATTTAGTTTTAATGGTCTTTTTTTTTTTTAAAAAAGAGTATGTCTTCTATAATCAGCACAGATTACATTTCATTACCTGTCATGTTTCATCTTGCCCTCTTAACTTTACAAAACCCACCTGCCAAATATAAGTACCAACAAACCCTGAAAACCAAGATTGACTAAGAATTGGGTGGCAAATTAACACTTTCTATCTAAAAAATTATGATAGTTTTGTTTTTTTGCCAGTCTCATTTCAGTACTAGCTTTGTGACTTCTGATACTAGTTTTTTCAGGAATAAATCAAAACCAGAAATTATCAGACCTGCTCTCCCATTTCACTGGGGAAGCCGAGAACCAGAAAAGTTAAGTGATGGGCCCAGGCCTCCCACTGAACTGTAGTAGAGCCAGTCCTAGGATCCAAGTGCTGACCTGGGTCCAGTGCTCCCTCCAGCATGCCTGCCCCATTTGAAGGGGCAGTGAAGTACCATTTAGTGTGCTTTTTGTGGTCATTTACTTTTGAGCACATTATCTAAGATGTGCTGGTTAAAACTTAACTGCTCTTTAGAATGATTTGTGACATTTCTCCTTCATTCTTTTAACAATATTAACTTTGTTAGCTAGTTTGGAATTTTATTACTCACCATTTTGGATAGAAAGATGTTCTCTTTGAGAATCTGGATTCCTCCTCCAAGTAACTAACCTCTTCGTGTCTCAAGAGGAGGTAACAAATCAAATATTAAGAATTGAAATTGATTTAGGCCAACATATGATTTCATTTAAAGCATCAAAAGGTTAGTTAATGTTTTCATCCAAAAACTGTTTTGTAATTGTGCCCAAGGTTGAGACTGCAGAATACTTGATATATTTATTTGCAGACAATAGAAACTCGTGGAATAGAATAGAACACTTTGCAAATACTAGAATATTAGTGGTTTCTCATTACAGTGCTCCAGATATATTTATTAATATTGGATTGATTCATTCATTTATTAAATGAACATTTATTGAGTACCAGCTACTTTGCTGGATGCTAGAACAAGACAAAGTCCTGCCCTCATCAAGCTTACATCTAGTGGGGTTGTCAAACAATTAACAAGCAAGCAAATAACTTAATTAGCATGTGATAAATAGTGGGATGGAAATAAGCAAGGTGATATATGATAAACAATAAATGAGAATGGCCAACTTTATGTGGGGTTGTTAAGAAAGACCTCTCTTAAAAGGGGACTCTTAAGCGGATTCCTGAAGTTAAGAATGAACCAGGCATGCAAAGAGCTAGGGAAAGGGCATTGCAGCCAGAGGAAACAGCAAAGGCAAAAACCTCAAGATGGAAAGGGTCGCCGTTTCCTTCCTGTCTGTTAACTGAGATTATAAAAACTTCCCACCTACCACTCATAGGAATAATGTGGTGATATCAATAAATTTAATACAAAATGACCAAATTTGGGTTGAATATGTATAATACACAATGAAGGAGAAATGGAGATTTTTTTCTCTACTTTTAAAGAAAAGAAAATTATTTGAGGATACAAGAGAATAACACAAGAAAACATTGAGAGATCTGGATCTTGCCTTCTGTAATGAAATGCTGCATTTTGTGATGCCAGTTGTCAGTGTAGAAGTTCACAGAAGATAAAGATCTTGGCCTGGGGTTGGGACTTGACCTGGGCCTTGGAGAATGAGTGAATTTGGATTGGCCAGCAGGAGGCAGAACAGTGTGTTTCAGGATGAGAGAACTACGTAAATAAGTATACTAAGATGGCATGATACATGCACACAAAAGATAATTATGCAAGAAGATGGAAGTGTTAACTGACCTTGTTGTGGTAATCATTTCACAATATCTACATGTATCAAATCATCATGTGTTACACCTTAAACTTACACAATGTTGTATGTCAATTATATCTCAATAGATCTGAGGGGAAAAACACTTTTTAACAAAGATACTAGGTAGACTGAACTTGAATGAGTACTTGAAACCCTGAAGACTCAAGCTTCAGCCAGGCTGGTCTTTGAAAAAATAGAAGATAATAGATGGTCTGATTCATAGAGGTTATTGAAAAGTCAGTAGATCGTTTTTGACTTGACATTTCATACAACAGAGGGAATTATTATGGTTTCTTGAATAAGAAAGTTGTATGGTAAAAAGAGAAATCAGATAACATAGATACAGATTAATGGAGACAGGAGGGGAAATCCTGGAGAATGGGAAGCCAGGTAAGAGGACCTTCTTTGCTCTCATGCCCTTCATAGTACCTGGTGATGAAAATATGAGTGGACTATGCTCGTATCACAGAAAGGGAATGGGCTGTATATGCGATGTTGCCAAGAACTTTAATGTTGATGCTTAATAACTGAAGAGAGAAATCAGAAGTCAAAATGCGTGCTCTCTTGAGCCCCAGGGACTGGCTGACCAGTAGTGTCAGTGATAGAACTAGGGACATTTGCCTTGGACATTAAATGATTGATTTCACCTTGGATATCTTAAGTTCCAAAAGACAACAGCGTGCCCAGATTGTGATGTGAGCACAGAAGTAGAAGTGCAGAGCTAGAGTCAAGATGGAAAGTTGAATTTGGGAATGCAGTGATGAGAACTAAAGGCTTAGCTCTTGAGAATGAATGCTTTTGATGAAGAGTGTGTGTTTGGGGGTGGGGGAGGCATACATGTGCGTGTGTGCGCGCAGACACACACACACATGCACGCACACACAGAGACACGTATACTGGGTTGGCCAAAAAGGTCGTTTGGATTTTTCCATAACATCTTATGGAAAAATCCGATTGACCTTTTTGGCCAACCCAGTATATTTGTCTATAAAAATATATATTCACGCACACAGAGAACCCAAGTAGAACATACCAAAACAGCAGTTGGATTAAAGACAAGAAAGAATTTCAGGCAGTAAATAGGGAAAGTTCTTGGGGAAATACCCTTATCATTTTACTGTAAAAACTACCACTAACCTTTTAGAGTGATGACTATGTGTCCTAAGGTCTTTAAATATAATAGTTCATTCAGTTTCTTTCCACAACCTTTAAAATAGCAAATGCTATTGTTATCCCCATTTTATAGCTGAGGAAATTTAGGCACAGGTAGATTAAGCAGTTTGCCCAAGATTATACCCAATTTGAAGAAGTAGAGCTGAGATTCCAACATAGGCAATGTGTTTTCAAAGCCTGAGCCCTTAACTCCCATGCCATATGGCTATAATATTCATGATGGTGTTTTAATTACAAGTCTGACTTCTGTCCTATGTAAGTTTCTTGAAAAGGAGTTAATTAATTAACAGTTTTAAAAGTTGGGTGGAAACTAGAAAGTCAGCAGATGGCTGGGCAGTGATTGGATAATCCCTTATGGCAGAAGAGACCTTGGAATTCTCTAGGGCATGACAGACAGGAAAGGAAGAATATACCTTTTGGCTTATTTTCTTTCTCCTCTTCTTCCATTCACCGTTTGCTGTTGAAACAGGAAATTGTCCACTTCAGAAAGAGTTATAATAATAATTTGCGGGGGAAAAATGGTATCTTTATTTTTTAGTGCCTTATATACTACAAATGTCTGTGTCCTCATTTGTATTCCAGGAATGCTAGTTTATCTAAATTGACTGCCAGCCAAATTCTTACATTAAAACTCATTATTTCCTCAACTTGCATTACAAAGTAAGAGTTAGATTCCAAAAGAGTAGGGTTTCAGAAACAGCGTCAATATCGATATTACTGAATTCTCCTCAGTCTGGAAGCCCAGTGCCTGGATTTCTCTGTGAGGAGGCTCGGGTCTTAAAGCAGGAGTTAAGGACTGAAACCCCTTCCTCTGTACACACAAGGCTTCTTTGACAGTGGCCTTAATGAACGCTTTCCCTTGCTGGGAGAGGACTTTGCTTTCATTCTCCATGCTTTTCAGGGTTTCCCCAACCTTTCTCAGGTCTCCCTTGTTTGAGGAAGAGGCAGAGGACATAGTAAGTTCCCAGCCCACCACGCTCAGTCGTACAGTGTGGCAAGCAGAAGGGACAAGGCACCTGCTTGCTGCCACAGCTCTAACGGGGAAAGCTGTAGCAGTCCTTCCTTCAATGAGTAAATTAACTTAGTGCTTTTCTTTGGACCTAAAACTGTGAAGGGATGTCATCTAATTAATCTTCCTGAAGCACAGTTCTGCTCAAGTGAACTGGCTGCTCAAAAACTTTCAATATTTTTCCATTTTAATGGGATAAAATTCTTAGCCTTACATTTATGAGCCTTCATGATTTGGGCCTATGCTATGTATACCTGACCTTATTTACCAGTATTCTCCCTTTTTGTGGACAGGGAAGCTGACTTATTCCATTTTCTTCTGCAGGCCCCCGCTTGCCTGTGTCTGTGCTTACCTTCAGGGATGCCCCTCCACTACCCCGGCCTCAGCCTGTCTCTAGCATCATTAACCCCCATTACACACTGCATACAATCCTCATCTAAATGCCATCTCCACCATACAGCCTTACTGAACTCATCTGAACTCCTAGGTGATTTTACATTATGCAGTCATTTTATCTGTGTTCCAGATATTTCTGTGCATATATTGCCTTCTTTACTAAATTATTGGCAGAAATTTGTGTCAAATTTAACTTTGTATCTTCCATATCACCTACACTTAACATAAGAGGAAGTTAAAACCGCACAGGGCTGAGAGGATGTATAGATTACTTGTAATAATATGTCTTTTTACAACTTATCCTTTCTCTGTGCCCTAGTAAATAAGCGAAGCCAGAACAGGACCAGAGCTCCTGATTTTCAAACCAAGACTTGCTCACCAGCAACAGTGGTTCTCCCCGCTGGCTTGCACATTGGAATCACTTGATACCACCTGTGGCGCTTTAAAAAATTCTCACCTGGGAGCCCCAAACCATAGAAATTAGAATCATAGGAGTGCTACCCAGACACCAGTATTATTCAAATCTCCCTACATGATTCTTTGTGCAACCAAGATTGGTAATAAATACTGCACAGCACAATGGCCCCTGGACCATTCTTACTTTCCTAGGTAATTCTATTAATTTGAGAAACTTTTATTTTTTCATATCAAAAAAATTTTAAGTAGAAGCATGTTCAATGTGAGATAGTAGAATAGCACATTTTGTTTTTCTTTCAACAGTAGCTCACTTAATTGTTTAACGTTTCAGATATTTCGAAAGAAAGCAGTGGAACTTGGGGTAAAATTGCTACCTGCATTTCATACTCCCTCTGGAATACCTTGGGCATTGCTGAATATAAAAAGGTAAAACTCTTCATTTTCGACAACATGTTTTAAGTTGACATATTCAAGATTGTGGTCTAACAAATAGACACCGGATGGATAATTACTTGAATGATGTTGGTGACTAACACCATTGGGAGTCTTGGTGTCTGTCTTTGTGTTGGAAGTTATTAGTGTTTTTCAGTGTTCCGTGGCTTTAGATGGGTTCCCATCATGGGATCGAATGACCCCAAGAGAGTCATGCACACAAGACATGATTCAAGGTTTTCACTGTTTCACGGTGATGTTGCATACTGTCTCCATAAATTCCAAGAGCATCCCATTATCTTTAAAATTGTCATCAAAGCATTTCACTTTCAAAGAAGTCAATTCCTAAGATCACTTCCCTTCAGTTAAGCTGCTGGTCAGAGATATTGCAGAGATACAACATTTAGACTAATCAGGTCTCCCACACAACACGTTGGTGTAACTGAGACTGGAGCACCTGACGCTGCTCACCCACAGTTGTAAGGAGGGAAGGGGACTGCTCCATGGGCCCAGGTCAACCCATCCTTCTCATCCCATTTGGGTGGAGAACCATGGCATGCCAAGTCCATGGCAGTGTGGCCCCAAGAAACGCCTGGGCCAAATAGACTTTCTGGTATTCTCCCAGGAAGTAGTTTGAATTTTCATGATAGCTTGAGCATTTTGTTAATAAACAATTTTATCTTAAGCTTCCTTCTTAACTCCTTCTCCATAACTAATTAATTGCATGTATATCTCTTTGTGATGATGGTGAGGATGACAATGATGACAGCTCTTTTGTCATCATAAAATATGAAGGTTTATTCTAGGTACTTTACCCATATTACCACATTTAATCCTCACAACAACTCAGTAAGGTCAGTACTGCTGTTATCTCTGTTTTACTAATCAGGAACTTGAGTCACAGAGAGACTAAGTCATTTGCCTAAAATCATACCATATGTAAACGGTAGAGCTAGAATATGTACTTAGATGTTTATACACACATTGATTCATAGGCACAAGTTAAATGGCTTTCTCGTTTTAGAAACGGCAAGAGGATGCACAGGGTGACTTGGCAAGATTAATGCACATTTCTTCCTAATTATTTATTTTAGTGACATTCCTTCCTAAAATTAATCATGAAAAACCATGAAATTAATTGGCTAATAAATCAGTTAAATTCGTGCTTTGTTTTCATTTGTATGTTATATATCTATACCTTGAAATCACGCTGTACCTGTCTATAATTTTATATATGTGTGTGTGTGTGTGTGTGTGTGTGTTTGGGGCAGAGGCATGGGTGTTGAGGTAGTGAGCGAGGGAGAGTTCAAACCCCTGGGCCATGTTAAACTGAGGTAGTTCTCTATTGCATAATGTGATATCTCAGGATCCATTCTTCCCTTTGGACTCCTGCGTCTTTCTCTGTCAGCTTGGAGATCAATGGCATGTGCTCTGCTGTCTTAAGGTGAAAGTGGGCATATATGCTTGGCTTGGAGGCAGCATGGTGTTGGGAGATCCATGAGGGGTTTTTTTGGCTTATGTAGATCACCTATATTGCCTTCCATATCTTCAAACTTTGTATTTATAGGTAGTATTCTGACCTAGAAACTTCTCTGTTACTTGAGATAAGATTCAGTTACGAAAACACTGCACATTTAACACATATTTTTCCTACTTACCCTCTGAGAAGAATGATATGGGCATAATAGTACACTGAGTTAATTGGTTATCAAGAGACCGGGTTCTAGGTATCTTATAGCTATTCTAGGTTTGTCTTTAGAGCAATCATTTTAACTCTCCAGGCTTATTTGTAAACTGGAAGTTAGGCTACTTAACTAGTTTTTTTTGTACCTTTTCATGTTTATAGCCCACTCTGAAATTCTGATGAAACACGACCCTCTCCTCATAAAATGCATATTCCTGAGGACACATACTTTTACTCAGTTTCCAAAAGCTAACAGTACCATTGGAGTCCACCTAGGACCTAAGGGCCCCCCAGGTTTAAAATACTGGAGTGAATGATCACTCCAGCCTTCTACTCTAAGATGCTGTGGAGCTAGTTCTTATTGCTTCCTGGAAGGTAATGGAATTAGATGAAGGCCTCTGAAAACTAATAGAGGTGTGGGCCTACATCTTTGCAAAAGTTCAGTTATTGTAAGGTGCTGATATCATTTAATTAATTCTAGCCTCTCTTGAACTCATCATAAGAAATTAGATTGTTTTAAAGCATATTTAACATAGTATTTATTTTTTACAGCCAAGAGGATTTTTTCCTTAGTTATACCTATCCTTTGTGTACAGTGGAGATGTTTTTCAGTACATAAAGGAGTACTTCTAAAAACTATTCAGTATGGAATCTGCTGTTATCTTTTTTATCTGTATCTCCTGAAAGTTCATTAACTAGGGCTTTAACTTTTTTCTTAAGACCTTATTTTAGATTTACAGTATTTTACATTATTTATTTTACATTAGAACTTTTAATTTCAAATATTACAGGAAAATTATTTTGGGTCAAAAATAATGTGCTATTTCGTTTATGTATTCTCTGATGTTTTCATGTTAAACTAGAGGAAATTAGGTGACCATTTTACAACTGACAGGAACACTTTTAACTTCTTCCTGGCAACCGGTATCAATTTTTTATTATATATTTTATCTACTCTCAATTCCATTTACTAAATAGCAGTGGCTTACCCAAATTTATACAATAAACCTTGGCAAAATTAATAGTAATATCAACACACTAAAGTTCATCCTATCCCTTTGCCCAATCACATACTCTCATGGAATCCTTTCTTCTTCCAGCTGTGAAACTGATTTATCATCTTGAAGAATTTTCTCTAGGGGACAAAAGCAGTGTTTCATATTTAACTGAAATAATTAGATTTCAGGATGTGCTGTTGATGTCAACCTGTACATATATGCTGTTTTCTCTGAATCTCTGTATTTTCACAGTATGGGCCAGGGGACAAGGGACAGCTGGCATGGAGCTTATTTTCGAGTTTTCTGAAGCCTGTCACCAGTAGAAGTTTCAAAGGAGATGGGGAAAAATATGTCTGGCAAAATTATATTTTAATTAACTTCTCAGAATAAGGGAGTATCTATAGAAGGATGCCCAAGAGAAAAAAGTGCTCAAGGATGCTTTTTAGAATAGCTCCGTATTCACTGTTGACTGGCTTTGAAACTCTTGGCAATAATTATGATAGGGGAGGCAAATATGCTGTCTGTAATATCATAATTCTGCTCTTCCGCCTCAATTTTGAAAATAGTTATGGAGGCTACTGTTTGCCAACACCTATATGTTAACAAAAATGTGAACTTACTGGTATTATCGGTTCACATTCCTCTAGTATCCAGGTTTTTGCCTAAAGATAATTGGTTTCTTTACCTTTTCTTTGTTTAAAAAAAAAAAAAAAAAAGCATTTATTTTAGTCCCTGCTGTGATGAAGTTTCTATGCTAGGTCCAGGTAAGATTTTCTGCTTCTTTTCACTTTATTTAAAAAGATAACAGACGTGGTCTTTCTCTCAGGGTATTCATATTTACAGCCTGGTTAGTAAAGCAGAATATATATTTTGTATGTTATACACTCACTCATGTAATTGACAAATGTTAAGGTAGTCTGTGCCAAGGAGAGATAATAAGTACTCAGGAGGTTGATTTAAAGCAAGCAGTATTTTGAATTGGGAGGTTTATGTATTTGGAGCCAAAACACCAATAAGCCAAATTAGATTTCAGTATTTGTGCAAACTGAGAATAGCAGAGAACCTAAATGATTTACTCATATCCTGCATTAGAAAGTCTGTCCCAAAATCTGTTCAGAAAAAAAAATGTTATAACTATCTCTTCTGCTCCATCTATAACAAATTCTCAATTCAAGAGATGCTATATTAAGTTGTAAGTTAGTTGAAATTATGAGTTGATAACAAGTGGTAATTTGACTGAACAAACACCTGGGTGTTATACACAGTACCTGATTAGAGCAACATGCTTGCTTCACCGATACGACAGTAGAATGAAGATGTGTAAGTTACGTAATACCTCTGCTAAAAGGAAAACACTGCCTAGATTTAACAGATTACATTTTGGTAGAACTCAGTTTCTCTAATGTGAAAATGTTAAAATTTGATGTCTGATCTTGTTACTACTATTAGCCAGAGACCCTATGCATATTTTTTTCTCCAACCTAAAGAAGAAAAATTACTTCTGTGGTTTGTAAAATCAAACATTTCACCACTTCCATATTTCTAGGTATAATTTAAGCCTAAGTAGAATATATATACTAATTTGGGGTTTTCTAAAGTATGCTCTTAATTTAAAATAATATGGTTAATATTCCCATTACTCATTTATATCACAGGGCATATAGTCTGGGCATTCCTAGTAATTATTCTGTCTTTACTATGAGTTAGTTTTAGCTTATACTGCTTTATCACTTGTTTCTCTTCGTGTATTTCTCTGAACTGACACCTGCCTGGTGGTTATATTAGGTTAGTGGATCTGTCTACAGCACGTGATTTTATCGCGCACATCAGGGAACGTGCTGGAAAGTGACTGATCTCTATTCCAGCTCTCATTAGTAAGCAAGGAGATGAATGAACCACAACTCCCTTACCTGTTTTTATTTCCTGCTTTGTAAAGCTTTATTTACCGACTACTCTAATTATCCAATGCAAATGCATACTATGTCATTAGTTGCATTGCAGTGTGTATTATTATAATTAAATTGCAAATTGCTTTACTTTATCTGAAATGGGGTCTTAATTAAGAATAGTACACAGCTTAAAGTTTTCTAATAGTGAAAGATTATCCTGTATGAAGCATGTAGTATGTATATTGTAACAAACCCCCTTTTTGTGTTTCGTAATACTTTGGTGGTGTAAAATGCTTGAATATTAAATTATAGTTGGTGAGTTTTAATAGACACAAAGTATGAAACAGTCTAATTAGGTTAAATTTTTTAAAGTATTTTCCATATATCTCCCTGCATATTTACTTGACAGTTGAAATATAAACTTCTACATTTTTAAACTTGCTGACCGTCTTTTAAAGTACCTGGTTTCAGATTTGAAAGAGGTGTATTATGTTTTAAAATGAAGCAGAATACAGTTCTATACTTTAACATCATAAGAATAATATAAAAATTATCAAGAAACAAATCTGATATGAGCAGATCGAACTTATTTAATGATTTGCTAATATTCTAAGAAGTAAAATAGTACTTAGTTATCCTAAAAATGTTCTGTAGCAGTTATATAGCCCAAATATAAAATCAGAGCTGCATCTTACAATTTATCTTTTATTTATATGTTTTATGGATCTGTTAAGAATTCAAAGATAAGTTCTACCAACTCTAGAAGAGTAAAAAAGAAGTTACAGTCTTTCCAAGTATTTTAAGTGAAACTGCTTTATGTGTTTATTTTTTCTGATTGGATACTTTATTATATTGGGTTTCCCTCTTTTATCTATTTTAATTCATTTGGCTATTTATACTCTTCTGGAAATAAAAATAACCATACTTTGAGGTTTTAAAACTGACACACACAAAATTACTAATATCAGACATCAAAATATTATTACCACAGTTAAAGCTGCTACTTTTTTTTTTCATTTTTTTTTTATTAGTTTCTGCTTTTTAACAAAGTGAATCAGTCATACATATACATCTGTTCCCACATCCCTTCCCTCTTGCGTCTCCCTCCCTCCCACCCTCCCTATCCCACCCCTCCAGGCGGTCAAAAGCTGCTACTTATTAACATTGTCAATACAGCTCTTGGCCTTGGATAATTCACTTAATTAAGTTTGTCTTCTCATAAGTAAAACTAAAATAACAACAATGATAGTATCTATCCTGATGACCTCATTAGGCAATTTTGTGGAAATCTAATGAATCAATGTGTAAAAGAAGATTAATCATTGCAAAGTGCTATGAAATAAATGTAAATTGGAATTATTATTATTAATTTATGGTTTTGTGCTCAATTTTCATTATGAAATTGTGTGTTTGTGTATAAAACAGTAAAATAGGACATAGCTAAAACTGACTTGTTTTTTTTTTGTTTTTTTTTTTTTGCTTTATAACAAATATAATTAGTTATACATATACATATGTTCACATATCCCCTCCCTTTTGCGTCTCCCTCCCACCCTCCCTATCCCACCCCTCCAGGCGGTCACAAAGCACCGAGCTGATCTCCCTGTGCTATGCGGCTGCTTCCCACTAGCTATCTACCTTACGTTTGGTAGTGTATATATGTCCATGCCGCTCTTTCACTTTGTCACAGCTTACCCTTCCCCCTCCCCATATCCTCAAGTCCATTCTCTAGTAGGTCTGTGTCTTTGTTCCTGTCTTACCCCTATGTTCTTCATGACATTTTTTTTTCTTAAATTCCATATATATGTGTCAGCATACAGTATTTGTCTTTCTCTTTCTGACTTATTTCACTCTGTATGACAGACTCTAGGTCCATCCACCTCATTACAAATAGCTCAATTTCATTTCTTTTTATGGCTGAGTAATATTCCATTGTATATATGTGCCACATCTTCTTTACCCATTCATCCGATGATGGATACTTAGGTTGTTTCCATCTCTGGGCTATTGTAAATAGGGCTGCTATGAACATTTTGGTACATGTGTGTGTTTGTGTATAAAACAGCAAAATAGGACATAGCTAAAACTGACTTGGTTTTGATGCCTTTTTATGGTAATCTTCTGTTTTTTAAGCCACTCAGTGCTTCTAATCCATTCTCAAACTCGAGTCCCATTTTCCTCTGTCAGGAAGGAAGATGGTATTAGTAGAACCAGCTAGAAGTGTGGAGAGAATGTATCCCCATAGTCCATATAGGATCATGGTGGCTTCATGCTCCAACATATATTATTTTTTAAATTATTTTGGAATAAGCCTATAGGATCAAAACTCAGATTCCTCTCTCAAATTATATTTATTGGTGACTTATCGCTTCTAGAAATAAGAACTGTTCAACCCATGAGGTTTAAGGAGAGTATGAGGCAATAAAATGTAATGTTATTTTCCCAAGTCCCGCATGCCAGCTAGTGCTTAATTAATATGACACAAACCTAGTCTATGAAAGCGTATATATATAGTCTTGCTAGAAACATCCACATAGCCCTGTTTTCTAGTTCTTAGGCTGTCCTACTTCTATTAAGAGTCTGACTGCTCTGGTTATTTTCTATCAGTGATTCTTAGCCGTCCTGGTGCTTTAGAATAACTGGTGCACTTTTAAAATATCATCGCTGCCTCTCTACCCTACACTCTTCATGGCTTGGAGTAAGGTCCTGGTATTTTTTAAGCCTGTTCAGCCATTCCAGTATTCATCTAGGGTT
The DNA here is from genome assembly GCF_949752795.1 of Hyperoodon ampullatus. Classification (NCBI taxonomy): domain Eukaryota; kingdom Metazoa; phylum Chordata; class Mammalia; order Artiodactyla; family Ziphiidae; genus Hyperoodon; species Hyperoodon ampullatus. The sequence goes on along the minus strand of NC_136925.1, from coordinate 48,416,903 downwards.
GAGAATCACTGCTATGAATCTAGTATTTTTATCCTAAGGATAGCTGCATTTCTCTTCTCAGTTACCTTTGAAAACTTTTCCCTCCCCATTGATTGTCAGTTTAATTCTTGAAATATAGAAATATATTAGGCAATTGGTTTGAAAATACCCAGCTTTAATAGAACAGTGGTTCCCAACCTTTTAGAGTATGTAAGAATTGCCTAGAGGGCTTGTTAAAACACTTATTGCTGAGCCCCTCCCACAGAGTTTCTGATTGGGCAGATTTTTGGTCAGCCTTGATAATTTGCATTTCTTACCAGATCCCAGGTGATGCAGAGGCTGATTGATGCTTCCGGTTCAGGGGTCACACTTTGAGAACCATTGCAATAGAAGAAATGACTGAGACATCCGAGCTGTTTAGATTCTTAAATCTCAGAGCTTCTCAGGGAGGCAGCCAACTCCAAACATCCGTGGGGTGGAGGTGGGGGGGTTAGGGGGTCTGTTTCTGTGATTAATTTATTTTTGTTAATAATTACCCAACATTTTCACTTATCCCTAAGCAGTTTGTTGCTCCTAGAAAACAGCTAATTCCAGACCTTAATTACCCAAAAAGAGTTTACATCTCCTTTTTTTCCCTTGCAATATATAGTTTTTAATCCAGTAAGACTAGAAAGCAAAGTTTGGGTCATTTTAGCATAGAAGGAGAAAAAAGGCATTTTTAATTAAGGACTTCGGGGTGACTGTTAAAAAGAAGAGCTATTTCCATAAAGCCATTCATGTTGCTTCAAGCAAAGCGACTTTATTAACAGCAGCTGGTGACCTGTTTTGTATCTGAGGACATTCCACGGCCCATGAAAAGAGGCTAAGGTTATCCTTCCACCAGAGGAAGAGAGAACCTAAGCTTCTTCAGAATCATTTAATCCTCTCACCAAGCTACCCGATCACTGCGTCCATGCCAGGCACTTAGTAGCTTGACCAAACTAAAGGCATTTATTTATTGCAAGTGGACAATAAGGATGGCAACAGTTAATTTAAATGTACTTTGTGTATAGCCTCCTCTGTTAAGACTCAAGGGACAAGTAATTCTGAGCAAAGGATGCTTTGCTGTTTCTTAGTCATGCGTTGTGAGGCAGAAGGAATTTGAAGAGCCTAAGGGCAGATGAGCTGTTCCCTTTCTTCCCACTCCTCTGGTCATAATTGAACTTAATACCCAGGTAAATGGGGTTTTCAGTGTCCTTTGTTCTCTGGAGGAGGAAGCAGATCTAATCTGTTTCTGAACACAGGCTCTAAGAGTCCTCATAACTTCTCCACACCGCCCACTCTCTTTCTCCATGAATCTCCATCTGCCACAGACCGCTTCTGCTGTGCTTCTGGTAGGGGAGTGGCAGAAAAGTGATGTGTGAATAGAGTAAACTGGTTATTTTGCTCAACCATGGATTAGATATTGAAAAATATTTTTTGTATATTTTCGTAAGGTCCTGCCTTTATGGCTCAATTACAGCAAATGAGTAATTAAAGTGCAGTAATGTAACAAAGGAGATGTGTAGGCAATTGAGAGACAAACCTATCCCAAGAGGATTGCTTAAAGCCGTTAAAAAATGACTTGTGGTGTGTGGGAAGTCTCTTAAGAGGCCTTCCTCACTCTTCAGTTTTTGGCAGATAGATTCTTGGTACGAAATCCATGGGATTGGATTGTTAAATATGTCCATGACTTTCCCTGTAGCATCCCCACTGTTTAAGTGGGTTAACTCACCAGGAAAATTTTGTTTAAGGACACATAGTTATTTGAATGCAACAAACTCAAAGTGCCTTTCATCCCAAGATTTTCAAATGCACAGAACTAATGTTTTACAGATTCAGCTTTGTTCACTGTGTTCACACAGTTGGGGGCAAATCAGCCTTGGCAATTTGAAATGTATTCTGTGTGAAGAACTTAGATTAGGAACAAGTCAAAACACATAATTCATACAGTGCCTTTACAGGTCAGCAGTGGAATAATCTTTTCAAGGAGTTACAATCCCAGGTTTTTAATGAAGCAGCAATCAGTTTTCCTGTGATGAATCTCAAGACCAGGCTCACGTTGTTAGTGTGGGGCAGACCTTTCAAATATCTAATAAAGTTTAATCTAAAAGTTATGAAATTGTTGGAATAGGTGTTTGAAAACCAGCCTAGGTCTCAAGGCACTTTCTCAGCCTTTATCATTGTTAATCATTGTAAATATTCAACTAACTACATTGAATCTTTGAGTCGGAATTGGAAGGTCAATATAAAATATTTATGCTGCAGCCAATAATTTTTAAAGACCTCACAGTCCCATTGGGTACGTGAACCACTCATGTTTCCTGCTTATGTAGTAATAGCTGTAGTTGAACTGTTCTGAAAACTGGGATGAACAATTATTGATTGCAGTCTCTTTTATTAACTGGAAAAAGAAAAGTGATGGAGCAGTAGTAAGAATTAATTGTAATTTACTAATCTGGAAATTAATGTGCAGCTGGGCATGAGTAGAGGCAGTGCAATCTGGTGATTTAGCAATCATGACAAATTATCTTCATCTGTAAGGTGTAGCGCTGCTAGCTTTCCATTATTTGATTTTTAGTAACAGACCCAGTTTTAGGAAGACTTATATGAATGCCCATGTTGCTGTTTTATCCTGGAAATGTCACTTGGAGTCTGGCATTATTAATTAACTCTCACTCTCCCTCTTTGGCATGTCATGCTATAGTTTCTATGGAACATTTGTACAAAACAGTGATTACTGGTAATTGACCTGCATATGTTGAATAATCTTAAGATGCTACTGAGAGTTTAATGTACCTTGTAAATTGAGAGGCTTCCAATTAAGTCGAGTTCTTAAGATAATCACTTTCAAAACTAATCAAGTAATAGGACATTAGTAAAGCTGTTATTGACTTAATTGTGACAAATTAATAAACAGACCCAGTGCAATTACTATAATGGGTTTATCAGTGAGCAGTTTTCCAAAATTTAAGCATAAGTCTATTCTACTCCCTGGAAGTACAATAAAAGTTGCATAAGCTGTTTTAAGGTGCATATCATTCCTAATGGCTATGTGTGTGTACATTATACAAAGAGCTTGGATTTTTTGTGTTTCTTTCTTTTAAAATATGATCATGTTTATTTCAAAGGCCAGTAAATCTACCTGCCAAACCCTCTTAAAGCATATGATTTTATAAATGATCGTCCATATGGGTTGGACAAAACTATTACACATTCTTGTGTTCGCTTACCTCTGCTTTTCTATGCCTTGTACCCTTGGGTTGGTGCCCTCTCTCCTCAGGGAGCTACAGAATGTCCTGTCCCACTCTCTCTGTTGCAAACTGCTGTCAGCATAGTGATTTTTTATACCTGGTTGGCATTCTGCAAATGGACTTTGGAAAATAAGTGAGTTCTGAATTACAGATATGCCATACTTTTTTTAATATGACAGTGCCAATTCCTATAACTTTGCTGATTTTAAGTATGTAAGAAAATGGCGGCAGAAAGAACAGGAATATAAGTCCTGCTTCCACTACCTTAAGAATAGTGTGACAAACACATATATATTTCTCAAAATACATCAAACCATGCGTTTAAGATGCTGCGTTTTACTGAATATAACAATATTAAAAAATAACGTGATCACATCTCTTCTTTCTCTCCGCCTTGATTTCCTCACTTGTTAAAGTGAGATTAATAAATAGTATCAATTTTACAAGGATAAAGTTTATGACAGGTCTTTAGAAATTCGAGAAGTTGGGGGTCTTTTAGATGCAAAAGAGCAGATCACTGTGGAATTTCAGGACCCCGGCATCATTGTGGTCGCCGTCCATAGCACCTCTGTTTAAGTTAGGAGGGAAGAATGGATTTTCAAGTAAAGAAGTGAGTGTGTGTGTTCATGTGTGTGTGTGCGTAATATGTATACACACATCTGTAATTCTAACAAGCCTCCTTTGTGTTCAGTTTATAACTCATAGTCTTCCTCAAACAAGGGAAACATTATAGAGGCCTCATAGTAATTGTCATCATCTGGAACAACAAAGGGAAGTACACAGTGGAACTGCCCAGCTGAAGAAGGGTTATTTTTAAATTATTGGGGTACCATAAAATAAGGACTAAAATTGTGGCAATTTCATTCATTATGAGGTATAAAAATTATGGTTCCCGAACTTAACAGGAAGAATTAATGTTAACACTGTATAAATGCATCACTTTTAGCCATTTATTTACATGCAATTACCATAGCTAGTTGCATGATAGAATTTGTACTGCACAATTATATCAGGACAAGTCCATGGTTTTTAAGTGTTTTTGCTGTCTTATCAGTAAATGACTTTTGAGCACTTACCCAAGAACATGTATTTTTATTTATAAATTATATATATATGTACCACTGTATTAATATGTCATGATCATTTTAAAACACTCAAAAAATTGTAAAAGGATAAGATATAGATGAGGAATAAAATTGTATTAAGAGTAAATGAATGATATTTTTAGTATGAGCTGTATTTTTTTTAAATTTCATTTTAATGCTTGTGATACAGTAAATGATTCCAAGGTCTTGTTCTGTGTTTATTTCAAAACTTGGTTTGAATTTTGTCCAGGTGGAAAAGATAAAAAGTTGTGTTGATGAGAGAACTGTGGTATTGGCTGATCTTCTTAAAACATGATGCTTGCTTTAAATCCTATTCTTTAATTATGCAAAGAATATTGTAACTCTGCTAGAAAATTTCAGTCTTTCCTGATATCATCATTTCTTCTTACAAACTAATAGAAAATAAGAAAAGCCTCTGGAACTCTTCCTTTGGAAGATTTTAAAACAGGATAGAAAATTCCATTCTCAAGTTTGATACAAATATGAATTTTAAAGGTGAACCACATTCATGCATATTTTCATAAACATCCAATTTCAAAATGATCTTTTCTTGGGTTTCTTTCAAACTCAGATTTCTTTTTTTAATTCTTCTTAAATTGTTACCTTTATCTTCAAGTGATGGGTTAAACATGCTTTCTTTCTATTTCTTTTCTTCTGTTTTTCTTTCTTTCTTTTGTAGCATCCTACAAACAGCCACTTGTACCAGAATACATCAGCAAATAGGGACACACTTCTTTTGTGAAATGTCAACTCTTAATTAAATACTTTGCCTCAGGACAATCAGAAAAATCTCTGTTCAGTGCAGAATATTTGTATAGTCACTCTCCATCCCTTTACAAAGTGTTATAATATTGTAATTTTTCTACTGTGTAGAGGTCTTGGATTTTTAAGTTAACTACATCAGTGACATTCTGTGCTCATAAACCCCAATACATCCGAAGTCGCTGAAAGCTGTAGAACAAGTGAGGGTTCCACTGCCGACCTCTCCTCACTGTGTAGTCTACAGGAACCTCTGGGTGTCTTATATGAAACCTCTTACATAAGCACCAAGGGAGGGGAGCAGTGAATATCTGAATATTTAATTTAATAAAGCTTTTTCCTTTTAGATAAAAAATTTAGAAATAGCAGCTCTGATAGTTTCTTCCTGCACTCTAATTAAGAGTCTTGCATTCTGTCTCAAAGGCTACTGCCATAAACAATAAATATCTAAATGTCATTTTCCTTTATCAAGCCTGGACCAATGTCTTATCATTTGGCAGTTTATAATGGGCATATTGTCTTATTATATTTAGTGGACTTTGATCCTGTTTAGATTACTCTTGAGAATATTTTTTAAGTTGGTTTCGAGGGAAGTTCTAAATTACTTTTAACTAGATATAAATATTATAAGACTACATAATCTTGTGGTATTAATTTTCTCCACTTTAAAGTGGGCCAACCATGGAAGTTTGCCTTAAAAAGTTGTTAATTAGATCAAGAGCTTTTCTTAGGTGAGTGGTTTTAAGATGAAATAGGTCAGAAAGTGCTTAAAGACTTTAATTTTTAATATTGATTGGGTATGCAGTAAAATGGCTGAGGGTGTTAGTCTATACTGGAAGAGTGGTATTTTAAAATGGACACCATATTTAGTGCTAGTATCCTAAATTTTTGCTAGTTCAAAGGACTTCAAATCACAGAATTCGCTAATCTATGTTTCTGAGGCTTATGACCAAGAGATGGTGATTTCATATTTATATTTTAAAAAGAAGTTTCAAAAACTGGAATTTATAGATCTATAAGAATAATAAACTTGCTTTTCAAGTTTTTCTAAAGACGGTAAAGCCTAGGGTCTCTTTTCCAACTAAAGATGCTGCAGAATACATTTATTATTTTGTTGATCCTAAAGGAAAAGATGTAAAGGGGAGGAGATGGGAAGCAAGAGGAAGTATGAGTGCACAAGCTACAAGCAGCCAGACAAGCTAATATTAATGCCTTATGCTTCTGCAATTCTCTGTAGTCCACAAAGGAGTTCCAAATATATGTATATTTCAAATTTTCATTAATTTGATTTAATCTAGTCTGGCACAGACATAAATATCCAATTCTGTAATTCAGATTTCCTTTTGAAATAGTTTGGAACAGTTGCAATGAAAATAAATAATTTTATGCTTAAAATTTTTTTCTGATCCCTGGCAGAAAAACAGGGAAGAGAAAACTGTCCTAATATTTTATTGCCATTAGAGGCTATCACCATGTTTGTCTCTTTGTACTATATCCATCATTCAGCACTTCCAGGTTATTAAAAGTGTTTTAAATGAGTATGGTTGAATTCCACATGCCTCCCAGAATGAAATTTCACCAGTACCCTTCGGTTAGAACTATACCTTTTGTTAAACCCACTTTCACTATTTAAAGATAAAAATAAATGTAAACAAATAGACTCTCCTTTCTAAAGAGTTAAAAATGGAAAATTATGTGCATAGCATCTTTCTTATCTGGGTGAAAGAGCTAGGATTATGTAAATCTTCCCTGTATTCTCTCTTTTAGAATAAAGAACCTGAATTCCTTTTTCTTCTTTTTTTGGGAAAAAAAAAAAAAGATTTATTTTGCAAGTAGGATCAAATGAAAAGCAGATACTTTGATAAAAATTACAGATTATATTTTTAAGCCTTTCATGTAGAACATGAATTCTTTTAAACCTTTTTTGTTAGAAACAATTTTTCTTCTTTCCTACCATCTTAGTTACTCTTCTACTTCTGTATTTTCTCCTTACCTTTGTGATAATGTCAAAGTGGTCAAAATTTGAAACTGTATTCATTTAAGAGTCTTAGTGGTATAGAAAAGAGTGAAAGCGTTTTTCTGTGGATCACTCTCCCCCTGCTTCCTTTAGTACCACGGCCAGGCCCTCAGTGCAGTGAGAGAGGCCTTTGTATCCTCTCTTGTCTTGTCTTGACTTTTCAAGGCATCAATCCTTCTCTCTTCATCTTTCACACAACCTATTTATCCACACCTCACCCTCCCCACTCTGCAGAGATGTTAAGATATTCTCCTATGAGCCTTCTCTAGATAGAAACATCTGAGTATTCTACTGTTAGGTCCTACATTTGTGGCAGTAACCACCCTTTAATCCAAATCTCTAACCCAGTCCTCACTACAGAATGTACTCCCTATATCCTGCTGAGTGCCAGATAGCTCCTAAACTGAACCTGTCAAAAGTCATCTGCATGAGTTTAATCCCCAAACCAGTGTCCCTTTCAGACTGACCTTTTGTTACACCAGTAACCTCAGTTCATCCCGAGGACATTTTGACATACTTTTCCTGATAGCTAGTCTGTCATCAGATCCTATGTACTTCATTCCCATAATATTTCTGACTCCTCTCACAGCCAGGCTTCTTTCCCATTCTCATTTCATCCCCGGGTTCTAGCCCCTGTCAGTTCAGTTCTGGTCTGGAGCAGTAGCTTTGGAAGTAGTCTCCCGGCGGCCTCCTCTACCCTCCAATTTGACTACATGCATGTATCTATTATAGCTAGAGTAATGTTCTCAAAACATTATCCTTCTGCTCTCCACACTTTCTCCCCTTAGTCAAGAATCTTTAACAGCTTCCCAAGAGCTATAGGGCTTTTCTTCAAATAGGCATTGTGCTCTCAAACCCCCATGTTCATGCATATTCATTCAGCCCCTTTGCCTGGAAGGGCCCTCTTACCCCCAACAAAACTCTGCCATTTAAAAAAAAACCTTTACTGAAGTATAGTTGATTAACAACGTTGTGTTAATTTCTGCTGTACAGTGAAGTGACTCAGTTATACACACATATATATATTCTTTTTCATATTCTTTTCCATTATGGTTTATTGGAGGATATTGAATATAGTTCCCTGTGCTATACAGTAGGACCCTGTTGTTTATCCATTCTATATATACTGGTTTGCATCTGCTAATCCCAAACTCCCAATTCATCCCTTCCACCTCCCCTCCCCCTTGGCAGCAACACATCTGTTCTCTATGTCTGTGAGTCTGTTTCTGTTTCATAGATGTGTTCATTTGTGTCGTATTTTAGATTCCACATATAAGTGCTATCATACGGTATTTGTCTTTCTCTTTCTGACTTACTTCGCTTGGTATGATAATCTCTAGGTCCATCCACATTGCTGCAAATGGCATTATTTCATGCTTTTTTATGGCTCAGTAATATTCCATTGTATATATGTACTGCATCTTCTTTATCCATTCATCTGTTGATGGACATTTAGGTTGTTTCCAAGTCTTGGCTATTGTAAATAGTGCTGCTATGAACATAGGGGTGCATGTATCTTTTTGAATTATAGTTTTGTCTAGGTATATGCCCAGGAGTGGGATTGCTGGATCATATGTCTGCAGTTTTAAAGGTCCAGTTATGTCACCTATTCTGTGAAAGATTTTCTTCAATTCCTTTCTCTCTACCTTGTCCCTTCCCCACCCTAGACAAGTTTAATCACCTTCCTTTCTTTGTTCTCTTAATATTTTGTTTCCTTCTACAAATATAAGCTATACCACTGAGTTGTGGGATTTCTAAAAGTTCTGCGTAACTGTGTGCTGAATTCATGGAGATTAAAGCTCCTGAGTGAATTAAGAAGTAATATGATCATTTATTTTTCCCCTCTAAAACAAAAAATGATGCATAGAGGTATAATTAGCAAAACTGTCTTTCTAGTCAATCTCTGTTGTGTAAATAATGGCATTAATTTGTAGTGAAAAGTAATGTAGGCAGCTTTTTACAAAGTGGTGTTTCTTTTTTTTAAATTTTTATTGGAATATAGTTGATTTACAATGTGTTAGTTTCAGGTGTACAGCAAAGTAAACCAGTTATACATATACATATATCCACTCTTTTTTAGATTGTTTTCCCATATAGGTCATTACAGAGTATTGAATAGTGTTCCCTGTGCTATACAGTATGTCCTTATTAGTTATCTATTTTATATATATATTAGAGTGTATATGTCAATCCCAATCTCCCAATGTATCCCTCCCTTCCCCTTCCCCCCTAGTAACCATAAATTTGTTTTCTACATCTGTGACTCTATTTCTGTTTTGTAAATAAATTCATTTGTATCATTTTTTTAGATTCTACATAAAAGCAATATCATATGGTATTTGTCTTTGACTTACTTCACTCAGTATGACAGTCTCTAGGTCCATCCATGTCACTGCAAATGGCATTATTTCATTCTTTTTTATGGCTGAGTAATATTCCATTGTATATATGTAATAAACTGGTGTTCCATCTTTTGCTCTTTTTCCTGTTTTACATACCTAGAGAAGAGATTGAGGCTCCCCCATCATCTAAACCTTGAAAACTGGTATACCAAGTCCAGTGATTTATCTAAACCACGTTTAGATTCTCTTATTCTGGCATGATAAGAAAACAAGACTTCCAAACGTGTGAATCATAGGAAGGATTTAAATTATATCTGGATAATTTAAGAAGGATATAAGAAGAATGGGATGGAAGATGTTTGATTCAGGTAGGCTGATTTTAAAGGTAGAGAGAACACTTTGGGAAAACATCTTCATAATTTTCTAGTATGAAAGCATTTTAATTAGAAGATGAGGTAGAAAGTAAGTTCAATTAAGAATATGTAAATGCATGAATCTTTGGTCCATTGTATGCGGAATGATAAAAGTGGAATATCACAGTGCAGTGTGGCAGATACTCCCCATTAATCACCGACCTACTGCCCAGACCATGGCCCAACAGTACATTTCTCTTGCCTTTGCCTTTTTTTTTAAAATATTTATTTATTTATTTGGCTGTGTCGGGTCTTCGTTGCGGCACACGGGATCTTTCCTTGCAGCACGCAGGCTTCTCTAGTTGTGGCGCACTGACTCTAGAGTGTGCAGGCTCAGTAGTTGCGGCACATGGACTTAGTTGCCCCACAGCATGTGGGATCTTAGTTCCCCAACCTGGGATTGAACCCGCGTTCCCTGCATTTGAAGGTGGATGCTTAACCACTGGACCACCAGGCAAGTCCCAGCCCTTGCCTTTTAAACTCTGGGTAGATTCCTTTTGTGTGAAAAATTGTTTAAGACTCAAAAATACAGCTTTATTTCTTTACCCAATAAGAGTGTACTTTTCATGAGCATTTTGATAAGCTGTTTCAGGGGTTAATGATAGGGTAAAACAAGTTTCAGTAATACTTTGGCAAGACAAGAAAGCAAGTAGACTGGTGTAGAGCAAGCATAGAATTGTAGAATCAGCAGAAGGAATGTGTGGTCCAAGACATATTCTGTGCTTGTTATCTGAGGTCCAGTTATATATTTGTCATAGTTGCTGCAGTTATATTAAATAGGGGAAGTGCTGGCACAGAGAAGCTGCTCCAGGAAAATCGTCTGGGAACTAGACCTGTGCTTCCATTGCAGTGAGTTAAAGGAACCTGCTCACTTATTCAGCAGTCATCAGGTGACCACCCTCCTCATTCTAGATCCTGGGCTAGGTGCCGGTGATAAACTGGTAAACACAAACACTTTCTTGGTGACTCTTATGGAATTTACAGTCTATGGGAGAGACAGACATTAATTAATCACAAAAACATATCAAATCTCAGGGAGGGCAGAGACAGCTGTCCTGAAGAAGTGATTTTCAAGGTGAGATCAAGGGGATGTGTAGATGAGATCTAGGTGAAGAGGAAAGAGTGGACTATCCAGGCAGTGGGGCCCATGAAGGAGAATTTCTGTGTCAGAAAGGAGCAGGGTAAGGCTGAGATGCAGAACAAAGGCAACGCTGCCGGGGGCCCGGAGCAGCATCTGGAGAGGAGCAAGAACAGACTCCTGTTAGGAGTTTCATAGCTCTTTTGATGTCAGTGGGAAGTCATTGAAGATTTTAAGCAGCATGAGCAACGTGATCGGGCTTCAGTTTAGCTGAGTTAGGTTTACTGCTCATCCCTGTCTCGAAAGCCAAAAAACATACGACCAAATCATGCCCACTCTCAGGAGCTGATGATTTTAGATCTCTGTAGTTTACTTCTTTCATATTTAACTTTTCCCCAGAACACAAGCCTATGAAGTCCTGCATGTGGAAGTTCACAGTCAATTAGGTCCTCAAAATGCTGGGTCCAGTTTTAAATTTGGTCTTCTGTCACTGGTTTAGCCATCAAGCAGCAATCTCTTAAGATTTCCATTCAGTTGAAATGATCTCTGAAATCAGATTGTTTGACAAGGGACTGCTACGAAAAAAAGACCTAACTTAGGAGAAAAAGCCTGTGTTTTTTGTTTTGTTTTGTTTTTTTTGCGGTACGCGGGCCTCTCACTGCTGCGGCCTCTCCCGTTGCGGAGCGCAGGCTCCGGACGCGCAGGCCCAGCGGCCATGGCTCACGGGCCCAGCCACTCCGTGGCATGTGGGATCTTCCCGGACCGGGGCACGAACCCGTGTCCCCTGCATCGGCAGGCGGACTCCCAACCACTGTGCCACCAGGGAAGCCCAAAGCCTGTGATTTATACCAGTAGCAAGTTTGTATTTTTCAGTTCTGTTTACTTGTTTTGGTTAGTCAAAAATGAAGACTGAAAAAATGAACCTGATCATTTAATTTGGAGAAGAGAACACCATGTAAAATGGATTCAGGTTCAAAATTGCTAAAGCTTGAGATGAGTCCCACCATGAAAATCCTGAACTCAGAAAGTACAGGTATACGGCATATCTTTATCAGTTTATTTTATATATGTTTAAAATAGATAGAGAAGAGGGCATTACATTAGTTGAGAATGTGACAGAGGAAGTAGCACTGCAGAAAAATAAGAGAAAGGTTCATGAAAGATGTAGCATTCTACTCTTGTATTGGTAAAGCACTTATCCTCATAGGACGTAAGTGTGTGCTGTTGATTATCAATCAAAAATGCTTGCAGGGCTTCCCTGGTGGCGCAGTGGTTGAGAGTCCACCTGCCGATGCAGGGGACATGGGTTCGTGCCCCGGTCCGGGAAGATCCCACATGCCGCAGAGCGGCTGGGCCCGTGAGCCATGGCCGCTGATCCTGCGCGCCCGGAGCCTGTACTCCCCAACAGGAGAGGCCACAACAGTGAGAGGCCCGCATACCGCAAAAAAAAAAAAATGCTTGCAACTCAGCAGCATTTGTGAAATATATATTTTTTAAACCAGCATAGCAGAATTTATAGATAAGTTATATTTCCCAAGTTGTGTTTCATAGAATATTACGTCCATGAGATATTAATAGGTGATCTATGGAAAGAAAATAGCCCTGGAGGTAAATGTGAACACTGGGTTACAAAGGTTTCCTCACTGTAGGCTTCTCAGAGCAATTAACTTGCCAGTGTCAAAGTGCAGAGTGCATTGCTAATCTCTGGAATAGAGCTTTTTCACAACACTGTTTTCCAGACTTCTTTCACGTGAAACCTCTTTTAGCCAGAACAACTATTGCCATTTCTGATCTACATTTCTTGTCTCCAGAATACACTTTCATAAATTACTGGTTCAGATGAATGTTGTTATATGTCCTCCAAAGAAGTCATCTTAGTAAATATATCATTATTCTAGTAATAAACTTATTGTGAGGAATATATTTGAAAATGAACTGAGATGTCATATATTATTCATTTATGTTAGTTACTAATGAGAATACCATGTGTTTAGCAATATGAAATCTTAATCTCAAAAAGTACCCACTGTAGACAATTAGCATTATTGCTTATTTTTATGATTCTTTTTAATTGCAAAAGAGCAAACTTACATGTTTGCCCTCAGTGAGAGGTTTGAAATCTGAAGGTTAAGTAGCAGGAGTAGTGGTAGAGTTATACATAGTTACTCTGTGATGCTTTGTTATAGGTCAGTATGAGGGCCCACACTTTTTATTTCTATATTTTGTAATTTTTAAAAGGTATAAGATTGACACAAACTATAACTATTCATTTTCATCTATGGACAAGCAAAGCATCTGTATTTCTATTTAGAAAAAATTTAGTATTGCCTCCATGCTTGTTTTTTAAAGTTTTTTAGATTCATTCTCAATTTCCAATAATCCTGTTACTAAGACAGTAGTTTAGCAATTAGTTTCCTAAGAGTCTGAGCTTCCCAAAAAAGTCTGACTTCTTTTATTTTGTAAGACAAAGTTAAGGTGTATAGTTACAGAACTCTTATTTTTCTGAATTACAGGTACCTTTCGTGTGCTAACAATTTATTCCATGATGCATTTTTGAATGGCCAGTCAAGATGGTTGAGTTTCTCAGCAAAAAAAAAAAAAAAAAAAAAAATTGTTAAAAGAATCATTAAAAAGTGTTTGGGAATTATCAATATATATTAAAGAAAATCCTAAGTCAATATGATAATATCATGATATTTGCAAAGTGTGATCATTTTTATTGACCAAAGCTTTGGATTCATCATAAACACATTAAATACCAGTAGGGTTAGAATGAAGTTAATCAGATTCTTTGCTTCTGGACTAACGGTAAAACTTTCTTCAATTAAGTTATCAAGGAATAAATATGCTGGTGAACAATCAAAAAGTAATTACCACAAAGCTATATTACAAGGGTCTCTCTGAACCATGTCACTTATGCAAGTCTAGTAAGTTTAGTATTCCAACATTGTTTAGCATTCAGTTGAATATGTTAACCTAAGAGCTAGAAAATCAAGCAGTTTTTTCTTGTCTCCTTTTTCACTCCAGTAGGTATTTTGCATATTTAGAAAATGTTTGGTTTTCTAAGCATCAGTGTAGAGCAATGAAATACTATGGGTGTATTTCTCTCTAGATGTCAAATTTTTAAATAATTTTAATGAGTAAAATAGTCTTTGGTAAGCTATTGTTTTTAATAAAATTTATAATTTCTTTTTCTCTTATTATAAAAGAAACTACATTAATTGGAGAAAATATGAAAATGTAGAAAACAAAAAGAAGAAAATAATCACTCACAATTTCAATCCCATGTAAACACTTTATATATCATTCAATGCTCATTTTCAAGGAGTCAACAATGAAGTCATATACTTTTTTCCCATGCTTTTGTTTCCTTTTCATCTACTTTATTGAGATATAATTTACAGGCAAAAATGCACCCATTTTAAGTGTAAATTTCAATGAATTTTGACAAATATATTAATATATACTTTGTAACCACCACAATCAGGTATACAGCATTTCATCACTCACCAAACTTTGCTTGTGACCTTTGCAGTCATCATTCCCCTTCATCTGACTCCCAGCAACCACTGATATGTTGCTGTCACCATAGATGACTTTTGCCCTTTCTAGAATTTTATACAAAGGGAATCGTACAGTAAATGCTTTTTTCTGGTTTCTTTCATACAGCATAGTGTTTGAGGTTCATTAATATTTTTCTGTGTATAATAGTTAATTCCTTCTGATTGCTGAATAATACTTTATTTTACGGATATACCATGGCTTATCCATTCTTTTGTTTATGGACATTTGTGTTATTTCCAAAATTTGGTCATCATGGATAAAGCTGTTTATGAAAAGTTCAAGTGTGTTTATGAAAAGTTCAAGTTTTTATGTGGACATGTTATGTATTCGGTTCTCTTAGGGTAAATACCTAGGAGTGAAATTGTGGAATCATCCCAGTTTTTGTTCCTGACTCTCTTTTCAAATATGTTTTAAACAGCCTCCGAAGATAAACTATCTAACATGGCTTGTAGGGCAGTGGCAGTTCTGTTTTGTATTGTTTTGTTGGGGGTTTTTGCTGTCCAAGATAATAAAGATAATGCCCCATCCTGGAGCAAAAGTTGGGCAAGCTTGTTAGCAGCTCCTTTAAAAGATTAAGGTTCCTCGACTGTAATACAAAGCAACCACATGTGTAGCGTCCACCCAGGTCGCTGTGCCTCACCCCTGTGTGATGTGAAGGCAAAGGAACTGATGTACCTATGAAGCTCATGCTGCCTGCTGTCCCTCTTTTTCTCCTTTCCTGTATTATTAAATAAGAACATATATTTTTACATATTGGTATATAATCTATATATCTAGATATAATGTATAGTTGTCCTAAGGATTACAATCTACTTTGAGTTAATATTCTATTTCAGGTAAAATACAGGAACTTTACAACTGTAAACAGTCAGCCCTTGGTATCCGAGAGGGATATGTTTCAGGACCCCCTCAGATACCAAAATCCAAGGATGCTCAGGTCCCCTGTATAAAATAAAATGGCATCGTGTAGTTGGCCCTTTGTATTTACTGAGTATTAGTATTAGTTTTTGTTTGTTTGTTTGTTTGCTACTGGTAACAAATAATCTCAGTTTCTTACTTATCTGAAAATACCTATTTCCCTTTTACCTGTGTAGGAAGGTTTCATCAGATACAGAATTTTTAGTTTTCAGATCTTTTATCAACATTCTGAATATGTCATTCCTTCAGCTTGTAACTTCCATTGATTCTGATAAGTCAGCCGTTACCTTGTCATTATTTCCCTGTATGTGATTTGCTGTTTATTTTCTGGCTGTTTTCAAATTTTTCTCATTATCTTTGGCTATCAGAAGTTTGACTCTAATATACCTAGCTAGGTGTGGGCGTCTTTGTATTTATCCTGCTTGTGTTTACTGCATTTTTTAGATTAGCAAATTCATGCTTTTCAGAAAAGTTGGGAAGTTTTCAACCATTATTTCTTCAGATATTTTTTTCACCTCTTTCTCCTTCTCTCCTGGAATTTCAGTTACACTTCTGTTGTGAAAGGTTCTAAATGTTCTCCTCAGGACTCTGAAGCTCTATTCATTATGTTTAAACTGTCTTCTTTCTGTTCTTCAGATGTGATCATTTTTATTAATAGCTTCAAGTTTACTGTTTATTCTGCCCACTTCTTTGGCAAGTTCCACTTTAATTCTTTGAATGTATTTAAGTAGTTGCTTTGGAGTCATTGCTAAATCCAGCCTCTAGATCCATTCAGAGTCAGTTTCTGTTTAACTGTCCTTCTTCCTGAGTATGAGTCACGCTTTCCTGTTTCTTTGCATATCTAGTCATTTTTGGTTAAAAACTAGATATTGTGGATATGTTTGGCAACCTTTGATGTTCTGTGTTCTTCTGAGGATGATTTTGTTGTTTAGTAAGCAGTTCGTTGGCTCCTTTGGGTTCAAACCATAAGCTCTGCCTCCCCTGCAGTGTGCAGAAGCTCAGTTCTTTTAGCTTCCAGCTATTGTTTTTAATCTGGCCTCCTGGGGAACTTTCTTATACCTGTGCAGTTTAGCATTCTGTCAAGGTTTGGGGCAAAGTTTGTGGTAGCATTAGCAAGCTCTGTCCTCTTACACTTGAAATCAGTAAGGCTTTAGCTTTCTGCCTTCTGAGTTAGGCCTGGATTCAGGAGTAACCTGAGTCAGACAAAGCCGCAAACTCACAAATCTCATAGGGTGCAGTTCTGCCTTTCAGAGGTAAGTGTTCCTCTGGTTTCTGTCAGCTGTTTTCCTCGTGACCCAATGGTATCTTATTTAGTGGTCCTCCAGGGATTTGGGCAGAGAGTATACTCAGATTTTTAGTCCCACTCCTTCTATGGCTTCTATGGACTACCCCTCCCCCCCACCACAAACACACACACACACACACACACACACACATACATACATTTTCAGCTACTCTGCCAACCTTTAACTCTGTCTAAAGTAAGATTGAAATTTTGTGAGATCAGGGGAAAAGTCACTAACTCGAACTCTAACTCATTGCAGTGGCTGTATTTCAGTGGTCTGTGCTTTTTTTTTTAGATTAAGCCTGATTTTGGTCACTTTCTAGTGCTTTTAAAAGGTAGATAGATAGATAGATAGATACCTGATTTTATAATTGTTACTTACTGGAGGATTTCCAACCAATTCCCTTCGCCATTACTGGAAGTCAGAAGTCCCTTCATTTTTTAAAGAATATTAGAAAGAATCCTCCATGTTGTTAAACATTTTCTTACAACATGGCTGCATACTATAAGATCTTCTAAATGGGCCAGAATTTTAAAACTTTCTATTATTGTTAGATAGCCAAGCTCTTTTCAGTCTTACATTATAATACCCTAATGTACAAGTCATTTATTTATACTTGGAAATATAATTGTTTATACTTGGTAATAGAATTAAATTATTTCTTAAGGATAATTTCTGGAAAATGGAATTATTAAATTAGTGAGTCTGAATATTATTAATATTTTTGATATATTTTGGCAAACACCCCTGCAGAATGGTTGTACCAGTTGTCAGTGTTACCTATGAAAATGAGGTTACTTATTTCCCTTCAAGTCACATAACTTTAAATTTATTATGAGTTTTTTTTTTTTACTTAAAGGATTATTTGGTTTTTATAAAGCAAAAATTATTCCTGACTATACTTTTTTTTTTTTTTTTTTTGGTGGTACGCAGGCCTCCCACTGTTGTGGCCTCTCCCGTTGCGGAGCACAGGCTCCAGATGCGCAGGCTCAGCAGCCATGGCTCACGGGCCCAGCCGCTCCGCAGCATGTGGGATCCTCCCGGACCGGGGCATGAACTCGTGTCCCCTGCATCGGCAGGCAGACTTTCAACCACTGCGCCACCAGGGAAGCCCCTGACTATACTTTTTAAAAAACTGTCTCCACATACTATACTTACATTTGCAAGAGTCACAGTTGTAATATGGTTACATAATCAAAATAGTAGAATAAATAGGAACTTTAGTTCATTTAGTTTAATTATTAGGCTTTTTTTTTTTTTCAGTGCTAAGAATACATAGAAAATTTTTAAATTTCACTTTAGGGAACTAATTCTAAGGTATTTTAGAATGAGTTTTATATGTATTCCCTCTCTTCTCTTTTTAAAATTGCATTATTGAGATATAATTCATATACCATACAGTTCACCCATTTAAAGTGTACAGTTCAAAGGTTTTTAGTATATTCACAGAGCTGTGCAGCCATCACCACCACTGATATCCCTTCATTTTAAATAATAAATTGAGAATACTAGATAGAGTCCTGGCAAGGTCAGTGAGTAGAGAGTTTGAGGAACAGAGAGAAGAAAGATTCTGCCACAAGGGGAGCTGGACTTTCTCCTCTCCATTTCCTAACTCTGCTCAGGATGTTAGCTATAATTATATAAATAACAGTTTTTGGGCAATTTTGTGCATGTCAAACTGTGGAAAGCTAAACATGGTGAGGAAAGTTTCCTATGCCAATGTCAAAGTAAAGTTTAGACAGTATTTTTTTGATAGAGATGAAAGGTGCTAATAAAAATAAAGTGACAACAACCAAAATGAAAAATAAACACTGTAAACTTCTGGTATTAGATGAAGCCTGTACTATTTCTCTTATGCCAGCAGTACTACAGCCAAAAAGAGCTCTGTAAAAAATAATGGTTCTTGGGGCTTCCCTGGTGGCGCAGTGGTTGAGAGTCCGCCTGACAATGCAGGGGACGCGGGTTCGTGCCCCGGTCCCGGAAGATCCCACGTGCCGCAGAGCGGCTGGGCCCGTGAGCCATGGCCGCTGCGCCTGCGCGTCTGGAGCCTGTGCTCCGCAATGGGAGAGGCCACACAGTGAGAGGCCCATGTACCGCAAAAAAAAATAATAATAATAATGGTTCTTTACATTTTGAGGTCAGTTGGTTGATGAGATTGGATAATGACTAGGTATTACATGATTTGAAGAAATTATTAATGTTCTTTGGTGCCATATGATATTGTGGTTATATAGGAAAATGTCCCTATTCTTTGGAGATGAATACTGAAATATTTTGTGAGTAGATATCTATAATTTCATTAAAATAATTCCTCAATGGATAAAGAAATGTGGCACATATATACAATGGAATATTACTCAGCCATAAAAAGAAATGAAATTGAGTTATTTGTAGTGAGGTGGATGGACCTAGAGACTGTCGTACAGAGTGAAGTAAGTCAGAAAGAGAAAAACAAATACCATATGCTAACACATATATATGGAATCTAAAAAAAAAAAATGGTTCTGAAGAACCTAGGGGCAGGACAGGAATAAAGATGCCGAGGCAGAGAATGGACTTGAGGACATGGGGAGGGAGAAGGGGAAGCTGGGATGAAGTGAGAGAGTGGCATGGACATATATACACTACCAAATGTAAAACAGATAGCTAGTGGCAAGCAGCTGCATAGCACAAGGAGATCAGCTCGGTGCTTTGTGACCACCTAGAGGGGTGGGATACGGAGGGTGGGAGGGAGACGCAAGAGGGAGGAGATATGGGGATATATGTATATGTATAGCTGATTCACTTTGTTATACAGCAGAAACTAACACAGCGTTGTGAAAGCAATTATATTCCAATAAAGATGTTAAAAAAATATTAATGATAATTCCTCAAAAGAATACTAATATGCTTACATATAGGTATGGAGATGAAGCAAATATGGCAATATAAATATTAACTAGTTATTAAATCTAAGTGGTGGGTATATGGGTAAATCTAGGTGTTTACTGAACTTTTGCTTTACTTGGTCTATGTATTTGAAATTTTTTATTAAAAATAAAGTTTATAAAAGTAGATCTGTGAATATTCTAAATATGAAACAAGAATATGGTCTTAACAGTGTTTAGTCTGCTATTTATATAAAAAGGGATGGATATTTATTCATATTTGTTAGCATAGGCAAAAAATTTATCTTTGAAAAGTGATTCAAGAGACAATAATGATTCTCTGTGGGAAGAGGGAATAGGAAAAGAGAAGATGAGGTAGAAATTGGAAGTAAAACTTTACTTTTTTAATGCTTTTTAATATTTTGAAACATATCTAACAAAAAAATACATTATAGGAGAATATGGCCCTAAATTACCATTAAGAACTGGATCCTAAAAAAAATAGAAAAATAATTTTTCATGCCCAAAAGACTTTTCAGATTTTGGTAAGTCATTAGGCTTGTGTGTATCTAGTAACTATTGTTGACCTGGACATTTAGAGTTCATTTTGGGGACATTAAAAAACTGAACTTGCTTTATTTTGTTGCAAGATTTCAGCATCATTTTTCTTGTTATCTCTATAGCATGTTTGCACTGGGGAGTTTTATTTTTTTTTAAAAGTATATTATGAGTCAGTCATATATATAATTTTTTTCTTTTTTAAAACAGCATCTTGTTTCAAATAATGAATACTGATTGGTCGTTTCTCAGTTTTCACTGCTAATAAATTCCTTTTGCTCTCCTAGACTCAGGTAGTTGGCTTATTTTCATGACCCTACCATATTTAGCAGCATAAAAAGTGGCATGATGTAGTATGTGAAAAGAGTTAGAGCTCACATTCTAGAAGTAGACCTAGCATGGAACCCCACCCCATTCCTGCCATTTAACTGAAGACCTTAGGGAAGTCACCTAACCTTGCTAACTCCCAATTTCCTTTGTTAAATAGTAAGGTAATATTACCTATGCAGTTGTTAAGAAGATTAATTGAATTATATAAACAACCTCCTACCTGTCATGCTCTGATCTAAAAGAGGCACCCATTGCCTATTTTTAAAGTGTAAATTACCAATAAGTCTGTGAAGGACTATTATTTTTGACATTGGTTATTACATTGCTTCATTATTTATAGGTAATTCTAACAAGAATGAAATTTAAACTATTTCCCTTGAAAACAAGACCTTATATGAATGTAAGTTTAGGACTTCCCTGGTGGTCCAATGGTTAAGAATCCGCCTGCCAATGCAGGGGACAGGGGTTCGAGCCCTGGTCTGGGAAGATCCCACATGCCGGGGGCAACTAAGCTCATGCGCCACAACTACTGAAGCCCACGCGCTCTGGGGCCCGCGTGCCGCAACTACTGAGCCCGTGCTCCACAACAAGAGAAACCACCACAATGAGAAGCCCGTGCACCCCTATGAAGAGTAGCCCCCGCTTGCAGCAACCAGAGAAAGCCCACGTGCAGCAACGAAGACACAGCAAAGCCAAAAAAAAAAAGCTTAATTAAATTTAAAATTTAGGTTAATTTCAAGAAATTATTTACAACAATGTCTACTCAAACTTGCCAAGTAAAATACATTTTTGAGTTACCAACTCTTTACCCTTTAGAATTAAGCTTTAAACTTCCTATTGGGTTTAACTCATTGGTTCACAGTTGATTGGATCAGCAGCTCTGGAAATCATAATGTCCTTTACAAACATTAGATATTTACTGTAGTAAAGTAGTTGGCATAATGATCAAGTTTGAGCCTAAGAAAGATTTCTGTGATAGTCCTTTGGAAATCATTCTAAAATGGATGTTGTTGTGTAAGTCCTCTTTCAGCAGGGGATAATTTACGAGAACAATCTTTAATAATTTGCTATGTATATGGATATTTATAAGTGTGTGAATTTTTTAAATGATGATTCATTAAAGACTCATAGTTGATTATTTAGCCACCTTGAAGAAAGGATATACTGTACCTGTCCAGAACAAATTAAGATTTCTTGCCTTTGGCTAGGATGGGGAGAGGGGGAGGGGAATCCCTGGGCAGGATTTTCATATTCTTCCTGATTAATATGTCATCAGTCTGTGCAGCTGTCTCTTACTACTAGGATTTTTTTAAATTAATTAATTTATTTTTGGCTGCCTTGGGTCTTCGTTGCTGCACACAGGCTTTCTCTAGTTGCGTCGAGTGTGGGCTACTCTTCATTGAGGTGCGCGGGCCTCCCATTGCGGTGGCTTCTCTTGTTGCGGAGCACGGGCTCTAGGAGCGTGGGCTTCAGTAGTTGTGGCATGCGGACTCAGTAGTTGTGGCGCACGGGCTTAGTTGCTCTGCGGCATGTGGGATCTTCCCAGACCAGGGATTGAACCAAACCCGTGTGCCCTGTATTGGCAGGCAGATTCTTAACCACTGCACCACTAGGGAAGTCCCTAGGAATATTTTTTGAATTACCTTTTTCTAGAGGACTTGAAAGACATGTAAGAGCTTTCTTAAAGTGCTGCATATTTGGTAGCTTTACAGCGATTAAATTGCTTTAAGGAAGTTGGCTGTTAATGGTAGCAATTTGTTACACTTTTAAAACTTGGGAATGCCTTACTTTGTTTCCTTATTACTTGCATTATAATTTCTACCTCCAAGTGAACATTTGGTTAATTTATTTTTATTGAGCAGATATCTCTAAAATTGAAGAGAAAAAAAACAAAACCAGATTTCTTTTGGTTAGCTAAATGTCAGTTGCTTAATGCAAAAGATAAAAATACTTTTCTGGACTAAACTCTTTATATTTTCAAAGCACTTTCATGTGTATTATCCCATTTGATCCCGCTAAAATAGTAGGAGGTGGGTTGCATAGGTGTTACTTTGTTTTAAAGATCAGGAGATGGATGCCTTAGAGAGTTTAAAGGACTTGCCCAAGGTCACACCTAAAAAGTCTCTAAATGCATAAATAATCTTTAAAGATTATGCAGCCCGTTCTCTGATTTACCTGTAGCCTCTCTGTTGTCTTTTTGGATAAAATATTCTCCATTATTGTTTAAATGCAACTTTTTTTCTCCTCCATTAATGGGGAAATATTGATGAAACTATTAAATCTCTACAGGGAAGAAATAAATCAGTAAATTTGCAGTAGGATCAGAAAGAAATACTGAGAGAAATTAACTTTAGAATACTTAAATATTCAACAGCTATAATTAGCTAAGCTATTGAACAGGTGCGCCTAATACAGTTTTTTAAAAAGTGTTACATGACTTGAGAAACAAAATACTTATAGTTAAAAATGTAAATTTTATGCTTACTTATATACAATAATACTTTGATTTTCACTGTTGAATCTAACTTTTAAAAGAAGAAGTTATTGCCCAGATTTTCAGGATTTTTAAAGCATAATCTTGGGTGAGAGGAGAAGACTTTGTAAATAGGACACAGAACCCCGAACATATATAGGGAAAAAATTGGAAATTTTTACCAAATAAAAATTAATATAGCTGCAAAAAATGGCTAAAATCAAATGACAAACAGCAACTTGGGAAAAAATTGGCAAAACACATGATGGATAAACGGCAGGTTTTCTTAATGTATAAAAAGCTCTTTCTAAAAGCGTTAGTATGAATATGGATGGTTAATATGGCATAACTATAGTATTTAAAAATTAGAAGAGATCTACCTGTTTATCAGTAGAGGATTGGCTTAATGACATGTGATTATCCATTTTATGGAATATTATTATGCAGCTGTTAAAAATGATTATGCTAGAAAGTGTCTGTGATGAGCTGTTAATTGAGACAAAAGTAATGTATATAATATAATATATTTTATTGGAAAGAACAAATCCTTGAGATATATATCTATATAGATATATATCTGTATGTTTGTATGCATATGGGTGGAAAACATTGGTTAACTAGGATTTACAGGTGAGAGACATTACAAGGGGGTAGGGATTCAACATTTAGCCGTTTCTCAGTTCATCTTTACATTGTTTCATTTATAACAATGTGTATACATTACTTATATAATTTTTTTAATTTATAAAAAGTAATAGAAGTGGGAGAGACAGTAACACCAATACATAAATGAGACAGTTTCGTAAACATGTACTTCTCAGAAAAAGATGCACATTGGCCATTGAACATCAGAAGCTCATAAATAAATACAAATTAAAATAGCATGTTATTTAAAATAGGATGTTATTTTTCACCTAGCAAACTCACCAAGTTTTAAAAATTTGATAAATACCCAGAGTTAGTAGCTAGAATGTTCTCATGCACACTCAGTTTGTGTTTGCACACAAACTCATTAGAAGGTAACTGGGTGGTGTTTATTAAATTTTAAATACATACTTTATGACCTGAAAATTCCACTAGTAGGATTTTATCCTAGAGACCTACTCATGAATGTGCAACATTGTTTATAATAGCAAAACTTGAGAACAGAGACAAATGATTGAATAAGTCACGGTGCACCCACACACTGAAATACTATGCAGCTATAATGCAGTAGAGCACCAAGGTACTTAACTCTTTCATGAAACACAGTATGTGGTAATATGTATAGCAGACTTCCATTTGTATTTTTAAAAGTTCTGTCTAGTGACCATGTACTAGGAAATTTCAGAAGGGGTTCCAGTAAATTATTGATGGTGTTTACTCTGAAAAATATTAGGATCTAGAGTATGAGAAGAGAAAGATTTCTTCAAACTGAAAATTTCCTCAAATTGAATAAACTGATGTTTATAAAAAAACTAAAAAAGGAAAATTAAAATGATCAAATTTGACTTTGTCCTTGTAATTATAAATGATGGTTATTATAGCAAAATCTGAGAGAGAGAACTCATGCTTTTCTTTATCATGCCTGCTCCCGTGTCAGTCTTTTGCATCTTCTTAAGTAGCATCAATACCCACCCAGCTGCTAAAGCCAAAAAAACTAGAAATCATCCTTGATTCCGGTCTTCCCTCATCCCCAAATCCGGTTCTTCCTCCAGACATAGCCCGAATCCCTCCATGTCTGTCCATCTCCACAATTAGCACCTAGTCCAGGCCACCATCTGCCTCTTGCCTAGATACCTGCCTGCTTGCTTACTTCCAGGTCTTGCGCTCACATAGTGCATTCTTACCACAGGGTCCAGAGTGAACTTTAACAAAGCAAATCAGATTTTATCACCTCCTATTTAAAACCCTAGAGTGAGTTCCCATTGCACTTAGGGTAAATCAAACGCTTGCTCTGGCCTATCAGCCCTGGGGGATCTGCCCCTTTATCAGCTCTCCAGTGTCCCTGTCACCACGGCCACACAGCCAGCCTCTGTTTTCACACTTTACAGAGTCATGACCCCTTAGGGCACTTGCAGGAACCATTCCCAGGGCCTCACTAACAGTTTCATTTTTATCTTGCTTGTCTCAGCTTGAAACTCTCTTTAACATGATCTTCCCTACAAACCCATCTAAAGAAGCTCCCCGTCAGACTCTGTCACATCAGCCTGTTTTATTCTCTTCTTAATGCTTAACATTACATGATAATTGTGCCATTTTTCACATTGACATCCTACTATTAACTGAAGTAAGTTATCTTAAATTCCAAGAAAGTACATTTTCTTCAAGGACCAGGAGAGCATTTTCATTTTGAATGGGGGAGGGGGGAAATAGCCCATAAACATTGTTACTGTTCTTAAATTGGCATTCGTGCGTGGAACAAGAAGACACTCATCAGAGCTGTAAGATTTATTTTGCACCAAGACTAGCCCCAATCCATAAAACCCTGGAATCCTCCTACTGGTTCATTGCTTTATTTCACAACAGCTCATTTCAGACCAAATCTTTCTAGAAAATCTGGTCTTACCTTAATCTAGTATAGTTTGTCCTAAGCCTAGCCTCTCCCCTTTCATTCCAGATTTCTCTGGAGATTCTTCTCGTAATACCACCAAACTCTATCCTAAGTGGGTTAAGAACAGCAGTGTTCGGGGCCTAATAATTACATAAAATTCTCTGAGCCAGCAAGTTTGCACTGAACCTTAAATGAAAATATAAAGCCCAACCTCCATTAGCAGAGGGTAAAGAAGGAAGGGTTTTTTTCTCTCTTCCTTTTCCTTACAGGTAAAATGAGAGTGGTTATTATTTTCTAATTTCAAAATACTATTTTGATGTTTTCATTTTAGCATTTTATAATGTTTTCTAACAAAGTTACCAAAAGCTACATTTTTATGTCAGCACTCATTTATCTGATTATTTCCTTAAAGGTAAAATAAGTATGATTGTATGGTCTCAAAGTACTATACTCATGTATTCACTTGGGCATTTTACAGAGCTAACACACATTAAATAAAGATTTTTAAAGGTTAGTTATGTTTGTCAGTGCTCATATTTTGAATATTCTACTAAGAAATAGGTAGTTTTACTATCAAAGTTCCACCAAGCATTTTGCTTAGTATTTTGAAACATTTTTCAAATGTTCATATCAGCATTAGGAGGCTACCAAAAGTTCAGACCATGTAAACTACGCATTTTGATTATTCTCACTTTGTGAAAGTTGTTAGGGGGTTAGTTACATTTTTTTTTAGTATTTTTTCCTATAGTATAAAGAATCTTAATTACTGAAAATATATAAACATGTAAGTTAAAGGTAAACAATTGAAAGTGTCTATACATGTAAAATATTTTAACTGTAAGTAGGTAAACCTTAGACTACTTTCTGAATTTTATAAAAAAAAATATGAGTTACAGTAATATTAGAAACGGATTGGTTGCTGAAATATATAAATGCATCAGTCATCAACTTATGGCATTTACTATGTGAATATCTATTTTAAGGGGCAGTGGTGGTAAAAGAAACAATTTTATCTCCACCTTTAGGTCTTATTCTCAGGTTAGAGAAGTGAATTTCAGCATGTGGAAAGATAAATAACAGAGAAGGCAGCACATAGCTAATTATACACAGATGATCCTTTAGCACTGACTGTATTTTATATAAGGATGTCAGTGAGAGCCAAAACAGAACAGTCGTTGATTTCATCATAGTAGCTCAAAGTTCTGTTGAGGACACCTGTCTTTTTTTGTTTGTTTTTTTTAACATCTTTATTGGAGTATAATTGCTTTACAATGGTGTGTTAGTTTCTGCTTTATAACAAACTGAATCAGTTACACATATACATATGTTCCCATATCTCCTCCCTCTTGCATCTCCCTCCCTCCCACCCTCCCTATCCCACCCCTCTAGGTGGTCAAAAAGCACCGAGCTGGTCTCCCTGTGCTATGCGGCTGCTTCCCACTAGCTATCGATTTTACGTTTGGTAGAGGACACCTATCTTTATTGTTGAGTTTTCCTCAACAATTTATTCTTCCTCTTTATTCTTTATTCTCAATTGTCCTCTTTATTCTTGTGTCATGATTTTTCCTAATCTTTATGTTTTTAAAACTTTAGTTGCCACACTGTTTCATAACACAGTTTTCCACAGCCTCGGAACCATACGTTGTACGCAGAAGGCAGAAAAATGAGAATGAAATAGCTTGGTAGCTTTATTCTCCAGCATCTGTTCAGAGTAATCCCTGAATCTGTTTGTTCTTCCCACAAGCTATGAACACATTTTTGTTTGCAGGATCCTTATGTAAAAGTTCAAAACTAATGCTACCATTTCAAATGATAAGGTGGTTTAACTAACCATCTAGTTTCTTTTGGCTGATTAGATTTCCATTAGATGATAAGAGAAATATCTAAATTTACATAACGCAGCTTAAAAGAATGCCCTAGTTATTAGCCCTGATTACCTATATATCATCTGTTTTCTTGAACTTTCTTGCTGATTCATCATTGGGAATTTGAATAGCATTTAGCTATATTTTCTCACTACAGGTTCCTTAATTTAGCATTTGTTTTACTGATCTTGCCTTAAAAACAATTTATTGCCCACCCTGAAGTATAATGATAACTAATTTATTAATCATTAGGGAATGTCTAATGCCCTAGACTTTGGGATTACACAGGTGCATAAAGCAGAATCTGGGTCCCTGAGGATCTTAGAATCTAGTAGAAAGGAGAAATCCTGGCCATTCTGGTTGTGGAAAGAGACTATTGTATACCATTTGGTAAATTAAAAGCCTGGGATCTGTACTGATTTCATTTATCTTGATCTGTAGATGAGCCATAGACCCATAGAATGAAAGGCAGAAAAAGAGATGAATAAACATAGCCAAATCTGACTGTAGTCTTGGATCTTAAGTAATGTTTTGGAATGATGTTATGTGTTAAACTCTTACAATAGTGGAATAATTGTATCTAAAAGGAAGGGAAGTTCTGGCAAACTATTATTAGTGAATTACCATTTGGAAGATGGACTATACTATGCTTCTGTTCCCTCCTGAGGTTTATTCGAAAAGTGAATATAGATCCTTGTCTGTAACTTCCACCTCTCCAGTTTTAAAGGACTTAATGTGATTTCAACAAATGGATTTGAGCTATCCCAGGAGTTCTAGAGGCTACCAAATGTGGTGAGATACAATAGGCCCACGTTGTAAAGAGAAATAACTGTAAATAGTGGACATTTATGCCTCCAATACACATTCCGAAATCCATCCATTATCGGTTTAGACAATTCAACTAACATCTTCCAGCTGGAATCAATGTAGGCATTTTTATTAAGAAATAAGTTAGCTTTATAAAAGGTCCAGACATACCACTAAATTGTTTACAGTGGAAAAAAAAAACTTAAAAATAAAAAATAAATTAGCTTCAGTGTCCATTAGTAGGGGTATGTTTAAGTAAATTAGAGTATATCCATTCAGTCAGATACTATGCACTCAACAACAACGATGATGTACATTGATTGACATGGGAAATGTCCGTGAAAAATGTAATGTATATTTAAAACAACAGGTAGAGTATGATTTTTTTTAAGTGCGATAAATTAAATGTATGTGCATGCCCACACATCCTAAGGGCACTGAAATGCTTTCCCACCAATACTGCCTTTTGGTGGTGGTCTCTGACCTAATGATAGGTTATCCCAGTTTGCCCAATAACTAGGCAGAAACTACATTCAACTTATTTTCAGTCTGTTGAAAGTGGTTTGGTTAGCAAGGCGGTCTTACCCAAAGGGCAGCTGGAAAACAGAATTTTAGCATCTTTGAACCTTAGGAGCAGGTTAGTTATGGAATTAGAGAGGATTTATCCTCTCAGTCTTTGTAGCCCCCAGCCTATCCTCCAATCCAAGATAGTCAAATATAAGGACAGCAGTATTGACTGTGAGACTAAACTAAAATAATAAATATTCAGTTTCGATTCTGTCTAAAATAAATACCTACAAAGTGGGACAAGATATGGATAATTTTAAAAAATTATTTGGGCCCTTGCTTAAAAAACTTAAGTATGAAAATTCTTTGGAGATACAAACCACATGCTGCTGTTCAGAAGCAGTAAGTATTGGATTATGAATTAATTCAGTCAAGTGGCTACCCTTTATTAGCCAGCTTTCCCTGATAGGATAGCCCTCAGGAGACTAGTGCTCCCCAGTCAAAATTTCTGTGCATGAGCTACAGTAGAATCTTGACTAGTCTTAGAATGCCAGTCCCTGGATTGTTAGTCCAAGTCTTAATGAGGTCTTAGACTACAAACTTGAAAGATTGGCACTGTGCAAGCCTTTGCAGGAAGGAAGCATTTGTAATAAGTGAAGCTGAAATTGCTTAATCTCAAAATCAATTAGCTTTGGGAATACATTTAAATGAAACAATCATCATGAACTTTCCAATTATTTTTTTCCTAATCTATGCTAAAATCCAAAAGGAATATTATTGGATTATCTGCTCTTTTGAATTAAATATCCCTGTGTGCCCCGTCATTTGCAAACATAAGTAAACATATACCATGCTATATAGAATGTGGGAAATTTTTTTCTTCCAAAACTTGTTAACTCCGTAGCCGCAAGGAATAGGCTGTATTTTGGACTATGAACTTGAAAGGAGTTTGTTTACTGATCAGCTAATCAGAAATTATTCAGACAAGAATCCTCAAGAAATTTCTTTATTGGTCCATTTCCCATTTCGCAGAGAAGAGCAAGCAGCAAGGAAGAGTAAATTGAAAGTCTGTAGCTAATCAAGACTTTAGAACTATTTAATGCTTTGCTTACATATTCATCTGGCAACTTTTTAGAATTGTTTCAGTTCTGTAAATTCTTTATTTGTTGCATTTGATTATATTAAGTAAATAAATGTATTTGTTAATATTCCAAATTGTATCTGGGTAGTAACTATAGCATATAACTTCAGGTACCTAGATTTAAGATTATTCTGAAGGCGTATACCATCCATCCAGAGCAATCCTCCAGCTACTTGATTCATTACAAGCTCTGGCAAAAGAGCAGCTCTCCCACAGGATTCAAACGTGTGTAGAATAGCATCATTAGTACGGTACTTCCTTCCTCTGGAGCTATTAACCATTCCCAGGAGAGAGAAGAGAAAACACATAACACCCATTGCTTATCAGAGTTACAAGTTCAGTAAATAATTATACCTTCTTGCTTGTGAGTGCAGTAGAATGAGGAAGTATATTATGGCTGCTGCTAAACCACATTCAAATTACAGTCTCTAGAGCAACAACACAGTAATCCACATTTTCAAAAGAATCATAGCAACTCAATTTTTTTTTTTTTTTTTTTTCTGTACGCGGGCCTCTCACTGTTGTGGCCTCTCCCGTTGCAGAGCACAGGCTCCGGATGCGCAGGCTCCGCGGCCATGGCTCATGGGCCCAGCCGCTCCGCGGCATGCGGGATCCTCCCGGACCGGGGCACGAGCCCATGTCCCCTGCATCAGCAGGCGGACTCTCAACCACTGTGCCACCAGGGAAGCCCGCAACTCAATTTTTTAACTTTTTTTTTTTTTTTTTTTTTTTTTGCGGTACGCGGGCCTCTCACTGTTGTGGCCTCTCCCGTTACAGAGCACAGGCTCCAGACGCGCAGGCTCAGCGGCCATGGCTCAGGGGCCCAGCCGCTCCGCGGCACGTGGGATCTTCCCAGAACAGGGCACGAACCCGTGTCCCCTGAATAGGCAGGCAGACTCCCAACCACTGTGCCACCAGGGAAGCCCCCGCAACTCAATTTTTTAAGACATGTTTATAATTGCAATTGCCATAATCAGTTATTTTCTGATGTGATGTTTTACTTTCAAAGAATTATTACCTGTGTAGAATAGTGAAATTTTAAATTAAATTAAAAGTTGAGACACATGTATTAAATAATACTCCAATTTAAAATGGAAGAACTGGAGCTTGGAGGAAACCTAAATAAGTGAAATTAGAATGATAGCAAAGTTTGAAGTTCTATTCCAGGATACTTTGAACCAAACACTTGACAGCTCCCCAGTCATGTTAATTGCCTTTTCGTGTCTGTATATATTTCCATATGCTGAGTCATCATTTTGGCTTAAAATGCAGTCATTATAACAATATTGGCAATATTTGGCTTAAAATGCAGTCATTGTAACAATATTGGCTATATATATATATATATATATTTTTTTTTTTTTTTTTTTTTTTTGCGGTACGCAGGCCTCTCACTGTTGTGGCCTCTCCTGTTGCGGAGCACAGGCTCCGGACGCGCAGGCTCAGCGGCCATGGCTCACGGGCCCAGCCACTCTGCGGCATGTGGGATCTTCCTGGACCAGGGCACGAACCCGTGTCCCCTCCATCGGCAGGCGGACTCTCAATCACTGCGCCACCAGGGAAGCCCAATATTGGCAATATTTAAATGTTCTTCCCTTTCATGCCTGCCTTATGGAACATACAGTTTCTGAACACAAACTGTTATTTTATCTTTAAAATATTTTTCTAAAATATTATTAGTGCTTGTAAAATAAAGATAGAGAACATGATTGCCTTTAAAATACTATGATAGCAGAACTAAAGTTAAAGACATTTAAAATCCCCTATTCTCTCAAATTAAATTCATTTTGAGCCAGAGGTCTAGAAAGCTTAGCCTTTGGTGTCGTGGGATGCCCAGGGCACCCTGACTCCCAGACCAAGGGAGCAGAATCTTTCTTGACTCATTTCCCTTTATCACAGACTCACCATATTCATGTCAAATGCCCACTGTCCATATATATTATTTTATATATGCTGTATTTAAAATGGATACACTGCTGTATTTAAAATGGATAACTAACAAGAACCTACTGTATAGCACAGGGAACTCTGCTCAATATTATGTAACAATCTAAATGGGAAAAGAATTTGAAAAACAATAGATGCATGTATATGTATAACTGAATCACTTTGCTGTACACCTGAAACTAACACAACATTGTTAATCAACTATACTGCAATATAAAACAAAAAGTTTAAAAAAATTAAAAAATAAAAATACCAAAAAAAAGAAATTAGAGCCATACAAATATATAGATTTTTCAGTAGACTCATAGAATTTAGAGACAAAAAAGATCTTAGAAATTGTTCTGTGAGTGACCAAAACTTGGTTCTGACTCACTACACATTTGCTGTGCAAGCAGGGAGCCACTTCCCCAACACACAGGTATTTCAGCTGCGATGGCCCATGGCATGTGCCTCATGCTTTTCAGGCCAATCTCTATGTCTTTACAGCTTTGCCTAAGAAAAGGCAAATGACCTTATTTAATATCTAGATATAATGCTGCCCTATCTGATTTCTTGAAACTCTTCCCTGATTTACATTTAAGAGCCAGTGTAACCATTGATCTTATCATTTTACTGAAACACATTAATTTTGTAGATTGGAAGAATGGCAACCAAAGCTATACTTTCATATAAACATATATGTATTCGAAACCCAGCTTCCTTTCTGTTCACATGATATATCCTTTGCTAGTGCTTTTAATGTTTTGCTCCCTATATAATTAGTGATACAGTGCTGTTTTCCTTCTGATATGAATGTGTGCAAAGACAAAGAGATTATATATATATATATATATATATATATGAACCTTTTTAAATCTTTTTTTTAACATTGAAATTTTTTCAGTATATCTCTGATTTTCTCTTGATTAACCACATTAATAGCAGAGAACAAATGCCTGCATACAAAAGTAATTTGAATTTTACTTAGTACATATACAGCTTAAGTTTCACATCTGAGTGTGCTGCCACAGCCTCTAACACCCTGAACTTGAAAAGAACCAGTCCCTGAAGATCTGGAAACTGGGCTGGGCTCCTTGGCATGCCATCCTCTTCCTTCTCCAGGGTGAAGTCATCATTCCCTCTTGTCCTGATATTGTGGCTTTTATAGTTTTCTGGAACATAGAAATTTGGAGTTTTGCTAAATAGGTTTGTTGACTTTGGTCAGTGATAGAACGGTTGGAATAAAAAAATAACATGTCATGACAGCAAATTAGTGACCGATTACTGTATGCATTTGCCATACATTAATAAAATTTGAAAGTAGCTGTTCATCCTATTTGGATGATTGGATATTTCTTTTATCTAAGCCAACGATGAAAATAAAAACTGACTCTCAGTCCCAGAAGTTAATAAATGTAAGGCATTTTCTAAAATAAATGAATATGTGGTTTTCAGATCTCTGTCTTTTATTTCTGTTTATTTTTTATTAGGTTTACTATAAATCCGTGTTTGGGAGCAAAATCTAGATTTTACTCCAAAAAGAAACAGGGAATAAGAGGGTGGCAGCCTACAGTGTCAGATACTAGATTGTCATCATTGTTTTCCTTTTCATCAGCATCCTCAGCATGCCTGTGGCAGAAGCAGTGACAGAACTGGAAGGGTTTACCCAGGGTTGTGAATGTGTAAAATGAAAAACAAAGGGGATAGGAAACCTAGGGGACACCAAGAGCAGTATGTCAATGGGGCCAACTTAGAAAGAGAGGAAAGTGAGAAATCCACAAGCCTGCAAGGTTTGGCTTCAACTTAACTTTGCAGCCTTCTCTCCTGCCACCTTCCCTTCCCCCCACTCACCAGTCTCAGGAGCTACCTCAGGTTCCTGGCTAGCCCTTCTGCTGTGTGTCTCTCTGTGTCCAGATTCTTCTCTCCATTCTTCCCTCACTACTTGTTATTTACCCTTCAAGAATCTACTCAGGACTCGCCTCGAAGAAGCCTTCTGTGATCCCTTCCATGTTGGATTGCATGTCCTGGCCCTAGGTGCTCAGAACGCTTCACACATTTAACTTGGCACTTACTGTATGTGATTGGAATTATTTACGCTTAGGTCTTTCTTTCCCATTACGCTATAAGGTCCTTAAGAGTGCTTTATTCATTATAAGGGTCCTTGTAACCCAGTGCCCTGCATAGTCCCTGGCAAAGTGTAGGCATGCAGTAAATGTGAGTCTGAATGAAAACCAAAATGTGGGTTTTCAGCTTTTGGGAAGAGAATTTATTGGTCAGGAGAATCATTGACTTTATTTGAATTATCACCTGTGTTTGACATTTTAAGTAGCTCTCCAGAAATAAACTGTACCCAAGGGTATGACCATGTCTCAAGAGCCCCTTTATGTGTATTTGTGTCAGTGTATGTGTAAGACTAAATCTTTTTAAAAAGCATTTCACTAAGATGAGCCACAAGGCAATAATTTTTTAAGCTTGTTGCTTTGACCTCTTTTAGATTTGAATCACATAATTTTGTTGAAGTTCTTGAGCGTAGATTAAATAGGTCATGGAATAAATGAGTGCCTTAGAAAATAGGTAAAATTGTGTGAAGGGAAACATAAGAAAGGGAGTCTAGTAAATGGGGAGGAAGTTTAAAGCAGGGTGGAATGAGTATATAACTAACGAATCTTTGAAATATATCTTATATCCAAGAAAAAGGTTGTATATAATGTGAATGTCTATAAAAATCCCTGGACTCTCAGACTGAAATTAATTAAAATGTTGAAAGGCTTAATATGGGATATGGAGCATGATAGGGGTGTTTTGGTCTGATTTTGTTTTATATTCTACTTGGAATGGGTATATATCTCTTTATGGCACCTGTACCTTCTAAAATATTTGTTCATCAACAGCAAGCACGTAACAACTTCTTTCTGACTTAAGTCAAAAGTAATTTTCAATTTGAAGATAGGAATCAAAGCCTGAAACCAGTAGCCAAAGAAAGCAACACTGGATATTTTAAAATATACAGAGCAAACTATTAACTGAGGTGCCATTATTCAAAAGCTGTCTCTTTCACTTCTACTACTTAGAGCTGCAAAAAATGGAATCATTCTGACCCATAACTCTTCACTTTCTTCTCTTCTTTAGCGGGATTGGAAGGAATTGGCCCTGGGCCTCAGGAGGCAGCAGTATTTTGGCAGAATTTGGAACTCTGCATTTGGAGTTTATACACTTGAGCTACTTATCAGGAAACCCCATCTTTGCTGATAAGGTGAGATTCTCCAATATACCTTGCACTGCAAAAAAGTACTTGTTGGAAACAATATCCCTCTCTGGGGAGATTTAGTAATACGGAATGTGGAAAAGAACCACCAATTTTAATGTAGCCCTTTATGAAGTTTTGTTACATGCAGCATTTCATTTAACCAAACTGTAAACCATTCTTTTCACGGCACCATTCTAACTCAGTGCAAGAGGGCCTCGCTTACATGTCTGATTCTCTACACCTCAAGCAAGTAACTTTACGTCTCTGAATTTTTTCCCTTATCTAAAACTACAGTGTTTTGTGGACTGTGTGAACCATATACATGAGGGACTTTTTAAACTCAAAGTGTTTTACAAATGCAAAGTAGCAATTGAATCAGTTCCTAATTTTCAAGAAACACACCCATCACCCCACCACTGCCCTTAGCTTTCACCCCACTTGTCAGCTCCGCTTTACAGCAGAATTCTTTGGAAGAGTTGTCTGTGTTTGTTATCTTCTCTTCTTGACTCCCACTCCCTTGAATGCTCTCCCGCTGGGCTTTTCTCCCAGCCACACTAGTGAGGGCTGTGTTGCCAGATCCAGTGGTCATTCTCACCTCTCCCTCTCCCTCCCTCTTCCTCCCCATCTTCCTCTCCCTCCCCCTCTCCCCCTCTCCCTCCCCCTCTCCCTCCCCTCTCCCTCCCCCTCTTCCTCTCCCTCTTCCTCTCCCTCCCCCTCTCCCTCCCCCTCTTCCTCTCCCTCTTCCTCTCCCCCTCCCTCTCCCTCTCCCTTTCCCACCCCATCTTCCTCTCCTCTCCCTCCCCCTCTCCCTCCCTCTCCCTCTCCTTCTCCCTCTCCCTCTTCCTCCCCATCTCCCTCCCCCTCCCTCTCCCTCTCCTTCTCCCTCTTCCTCTCCCTCTCCCTCCCCTTCCCCCTCCCTATCCCTCCCCCTCCCCCCTCCCTCCCACTCCCCTCCCCCTCCCCCTCTCCCTCTCAGCATGGGCACACTTGATCACTTCCTTCTCCATGGGCATTCTCTGCCCCTGGCTTGCCTCCGTCTTTGCCAGGTGCTCCTTCTCAGTCTCCTATATTGGATCTTCTTCATCACCCCAACCTCTAAACATTGGAAAACCCCAGGACTCAAACCGGGGCCTCTTCTTTTTACATTCACTCTCTCCATTATTTCATCCAACCTCATGACTTTACATACTGTCTGTAGGCTGTTAACTCCACAATTGTAATTCCAATTCCAACCTGTCCTCTGAACTCCAGGCTCTATAGCTAAGTACCTATTCAGCATTTCCACTGAAAGGTCTATCAGACAACTTCCACTTAAAATGTCTCAGACTCAGCCCCTACACTGGCTTTTACTCTAGTCTTCATTATCTGGGTAAAGATGCCTCAGTTTACCCAATGGCTCAGACCAGAAATCTTGAGGTCATCCTGGTTCCTCTCTTTTTGGTAAACCTCAGATCCAATCCATCAAGAAATCCTTTGTAGGGCTTCCCTGGTGGCGCAGTGGTTGAGAGTCCACCTGCCGACACAGGGGACATGGGTTCATGTCCCAGTCCGGGAAGATCCCACATGCCGCAGAGCAGCTGGGCCAGTGAGCCATGGCCGCTGAGCCTGCGCGTCCGGAGCCTGTGCTCCGCAACGGGAGAGGCCACAACAGTGAGAGGCCCGCGTACCGCAAAAAAAAAAAAAAAAAAAAAAAAAAGAAATCCTTTGTATCCCGTTACCTGTGCTGCTACCCTAGTCCAGGGATCCATCATCTCTTACCTGGACTGTGCAGTAGCCATCTGAGTACCACTTCCTCCCTTGCCCCCTCAGTCACACTGATCCTGTAAAAACACAAGTTTTCAATGGCTTTGCGTCACACTCAGAATAAGATGAGCCCACATTATGGTCTGTGAGACCTGCAAGATGTGGGCCCTGGCCACCTCTAGGCTCTCCGACATTCTCCCCTTTGCTTCCTCACCTCCACCCTTGGTGGTCTTGCCAAACCCACTCTTTTCTCAGGGCTTTTTTGTACTTGCTCTTCCTTCTGCCCACGTGCTCTTCCTCCATTGCTCTGCATGACTTACTCCTTCCTTCCTTTAAATTTCTGCTGAAACCCTCTCCCAGTAGCCTCCCCAGACCACCCTGACTAACAGAGTACAGCCTCACCACCTCACATCACTCTGTCCTGTTACTCTTTTGTATTTTTTTCATAGCATTTATTACCACCTGATATATTTATTTGTTTGTTAGCTGTCTCACTCCACTGGATGCAAATTCCAAAATGGTAATGACTTTGTTTATCCACTGATACATCCTAGTTTCTTCTGTGGTGTCTGGCATATGGTAGACTGTATTCACTTACAGTTATTATTTTTGTAAGCTGGTGGCAACTCTCTTTGCTCTAATTTAAACCAACTTTTTTCTTTCTAACATGGAAAAATGTAATCAAGAAAGAGAGAAGAATGGCACCAAACTTGTTTTTCATATTTTCATAGTAACATTCCATTTTCTATTGTAGGTAATGAATATTCGAACAGTACTGAACAACCTGGAAAAACCACAAGGCCTTTATCCTAACTATCTGAATCCCAATAGTGGACAGTGGGCTCAATGTAAGTCAAAAGTTAAGCATTGTTGATACAGATGAACTTATTTGCAAAGCAGAAGTAGTGACACAGGCGTAGAGGATGGAAGTATGGATACCAGGGGTGGGGGGTGGATGGTGGTGTGATGAATTGGGAGTTTGGGATTGACATATATACACTACTATGTATAAAATAGATAACTAATGAGAACCTACTGTGTAGCACAGGGAACTCTACTCAGTGCTCTGTGATGACCTAAATGAGAAGCAAATCCAAAAGAGAGGGGATATAGGGACTTCCCTGGTAGTTCAGTGGTAAAGAATCTGACTTCCAGTGCAGGGGACCCAGCTTCGATCTCTGGTAGGGGAACTAAGATCCCTCATGGCGTCGGGCAACTAAGCCCATGTGCCGCAACTACTGAGCTCATGCGCCTCAACTAGAGAGCGCAAGTGCTGCAAACTACAGAGCCCATGCACTCTGGAGCCCCTGCGCTACAATTAGAGAGCGAAAACCCGCATACCACAACTAGAGAGAAGCCTGCACACCACAACTGGAGAGAAGCCAGCGTGCCGCAAGGAAAAATTCTGATGCCTCAACAAAGATCCCATGTGCCACAACTAAGGCGCGACTCGGCCAAAAAAACATAAATAATTAATTTAATTTAATTTAATTAAAATTAAATGAAAGGGGCTTCCCTGGTGGCGCAGTGGTTGAGAGTCCGCCTGCCGATGCAGGGGACACAGGTTTGTGCCCCGGTCTGGGAAGATCCCACATGCCGCGGAGCGGCTGGGCCCATGAGCCATGGCCGCTGGGCCGGCGTGTCCGGAGCCTGTACTCCGCAATGGGAGAGGCCACAACAGTGAGAGGCCCGCGTACCGCAAAAAAAAAAAAAAAAATTAAATGAAAAAGAGAGAGGATACATATATATGTATAGCTGATTCACTTTGCTGTACAACAGAAACTAACAATGTTGTAAAGCAACTATACTTCAATAATTAATAATAAAAAAAAGTTAAGAAATTGTTTTAGCTCTTTATGATACCCAGCACTGTTCTAGTAACAGAGGGAAGGAACACCAAGAAAAGCACAAATCTTGTTGGAGAATCTTTAGGAAAGGGGAAAGGGAGCATGGTTCCTTTAATAAATAGGCTTCTGTCATAAGACAGACTGTAAATGTTACCAGGGGAACTAGATTGTTTATTTTTCATGCATAACTGTGAGCATGATGATCTGTAAGCACATTTAAAGCTGTTAATCAGAAAGGGAATATCTGGTCAGGGTACTGTGGGGATGCTAGCCTATAATAAACTGGTTATATAGATAAGAAAATTGTTCCTTTGTGCTAATGACTAGCAGGGTTTACCCAGACTAGCTAGAGTATTCTATTTCATAACATTTTCTCTTTCTGTTTGGCTACAGGATGGGCGAGGAGCCTGAGTCTTTAAGGGTTGAGAAATTGTAAGAGCAAACAGGGTACTTCAGTCAATTTTAAGCCAGCAGATAAAGGCTTCCTGCCAGGGGAACCAACTTTACCATAGAAGAAAGTATTGTGCTAGAAGCCCTCACTTCAGATCCTTAGGGACTCCGACCAGGCATAGAAAGATTCAGAGTAGCTGAAAGAAGTGTTCTCAAGCTGATTTGGAAAAACAGTGGTAGATTAAGCAGCACCTGAGAGCAAATGAAAAATCCTAAGTGAGATGTCTAGCTGTGCCGCAGATGTTAGCGACGTCTTGAAATTTTACTCTAATTTGAGTTTTTTTCTTTATATTTAAATATGATATTCCTAGATGATTATGCCTCACTGTTACTTTAGAAGTATTTTTCTTAAAGAATAATGTAGTAGAAAAAATGTGCTAAAATCTATGTCTGTGTTAATAATGTCTATGGAAGGCCCTAGCATTGAGACCACAATACCATAGTCAAGGTTGCCACTTAACCTAAGTGTGGTCTGCAGATCACTAGATGTCCCTGAAATCTCTCAGGGGAGCTACACAATCAAAGCTTAATATATTTTTATAATAACACTAAGACTTTCTTACTGCCTTTTTTACTGTGCTGACAGTTGCAGTTACATTGCAAAAGCCATAGTGGGCAAAACTGCTGAAGCCATAGTGATAGCCATGGCAGAGACACCAGATAGTACTAACACCAGGCATACCTCAGAAACATTGTGGGTTCAGTTCCAGGCCACTGCAATAAATCAAATATCACAATAAAACTAGTCACACATTCTTTTTTATTTCCCAATGCATATAAAAGTTATGTTTAAGGGGCTTCCCTGGTGGCACAGTGGTTGAGAGTCCGCCTGCCAATGCAGGGGACACGGGTTCGTGCCCCGGTCCGGGAAGATCCCACGTGGCCACGGAGTGGCTGGGCCCGTGAGCTATGGCCGTTGAGCCTGTGCATCCGGAGCCTGTGCTCTGCAACGGGAGAGGCCACAACAGTGAGAGGCCTGTGTACCGCAAAAAAAAAAAAAAGTTAATGTTCACACTATACTGTAGTCCATTAAGTATGCAGTAGTATTATGTCTAAAAAACACTGTATATACTTTAATGTAATAATACTTTATTGCTAAAAAATGCTATCCATCTTCTGAGCCTTCAGTAAATCATAGTAATATCAAAGATCACTGATCACATAGACCATAAAAATATAATAGTAATGAAAAAGAAATATTGTGAAAATCTTCAAACAGAGACACAAAGTGAGCAAATGCTGTTGGGAAAATGATGCTGATAGACTTGCTCAATGCAAGGTTGTCACAAACTTTCAATTTTTATAAAACGAAGTGTCTGCTCTGCAAAGGGCAATAAAGCAAAGGGCAATAAAATGAGATATACCTGTGGTCATATCCTTCACTGCAGATAACAAATAAAAAGATGCCAGTTTCACTCATGAATGCTCTTAATGAAGCAAAAAATTTACTGATTCTAGTAAATCTTAATCATTGAGTACACATCATTGTAATATTCTGTATGATTAAATGGAAAGGACGCTTAAGGTGTTTCTGCTGCATGATGAAAAATAGTGGTTGCCTCATAGAAAAGCACTCGTGTGATTGAGTTGCAAGCTGAACTAGCCACATGTTGTTTCACAAGTCACCATTTTTACTTGAAAGAACTACTGAAGACAAACTGGTTATTCACACTTGGGTAACTGATAGACGTGGTCGCAAAAGTGAGCACATTGCTTCAAGGAAAACTAACAGTATCTGTGCCAAAGGTAAAACTTGAGCTTCTAAATGAAAATTAGAATTTTGAAAAACTTGGACATTGCCACCATAAGCTTGATGTCTTTCACCAACACTAAAAGACTCTTCTGCTGAGATTGGTGATGATATTAACAAATATGGTTTTTCAATGTTGTATAATCAAATGTATCAACATCTGGAAGATGTGCATAATTCAATGAACCAATATTTTCCAAATGACCAATGCATGCTGCTATAAAATCATGTGTGAGAAAAAGTGCATTCAAAGTGCAAGATGGCCCAATGGATTTTTTTTTTTTTTTTTTGCGGTATGCGGGCTTCCCACTGTTGTGGCCTTTCCCGTTGCGGAGCACAGGCTCCGGACGCGCAGGCTCAGCAGCCATGGCTCACGGGCCCAGCCGCTCCGTGGCATGTGGGATCTTCCCAGACCGGGGCACGAACACGTGTCCCCTGCATCGGCAGGCGGACTCTCAACCACTGCACCACCAGGGAAGCCCGGCCCAATGGATTTTAATGTAATAGTACAAAAAATAATTGATGTGGTTTCTAACTCCACATTGCAACTGTTAAAAAACTTTGACCACTTGTCAAGTTTTGTTGTAGTACCAAAGAAAAATTACCCACAATTATCTGAAAAGACTATCAAAATACTCTTTGCTTTCCAACTGTATAAATGTGTGAGGCTGAATTTTCTTCATATATTTCGGCCAGAACAACATACAGAAGCAGCTTGAATGTAGAGCAGATATGAAAATCTAATTGTCTTCTAGTACAGCAGACATTAAAGAGATTTGCAAAAATGTAAAATGGTATCAGTCTTCCCACTAATTATTTTTGTTTTGTAAAACATAACATATTCTTATGAAAAATCTATATATTAATATAATGGGTATATTATTACTTTAAATAAATTAATAAAATATTTTAAATTCTGTTTTAATTTCCAATATGGTAAGTATTGATAGATGTTACATAAACAAGTTATTTAGGCTGCTTATTCGTTTTTGAGAGTGTAAAAGGGTGCTGGGGCTAAAAAGTGTGAGGGCCACTCTAGTATTTGGGATAAAATAGAACCTGAGTAGCTTTCTGAGTTCAAGATAACTAGATAAGATTCTCTGAAAGGACAAGCGTTTTTAAAGTTCTTCTCACGAAAGATTTCAAAAGTTGAAGAAGAGTCTCTATGATTTACTTTTTTCTTCCTGTGATATAGGATTTAGAGGTCACTATGAAGAGGGACAAAAAGAGTCAGTTGTTCTAGAACATCCCAGCTTCACCTTCTGGGTCACCGATACACTATGTATTTGGCCATGCTTCCTGGTACAAAAGGCCCTTTGTAATTGGATTGTTTATGGGCCAATTCCTGATGGAAAAACAAATAGGGTTCACGAGTCCCCTGTCTCTCTTCCCCCACCCCCATCCTGTGTTCCAGCCACAAGGAAGACACACTTTGTTTTATTCCTTAATCAAGGTCTGCTTGGCCACATCCGGTCTTGGCTTGTGCTGTTTCCTCAGCCCTTTTCCTGCACTTCTGGCTCTACCAAGAACCAGCCCAATCTCCATTTCTTCTAGGTGGCTTTCTTCAAGACACTGCTTGGAAATTGTTAGCACCCACTCCTCTGCCCGCCCCCTTCTTCCTCCTCTGTCCCAACACTTTGGGTACTTTCTTATCACAGTCTTTTCCTAATGATTCATATACGTACCCATCTTCCTATGGATCCAAAACTTTTGAGGACAGTGACTTCGTCATATTTGTTAACTCAGCACATAGTATCTAACAGCTAGTAGGAGCTTACTTGAATTTTGTGAATACTCATGCAGTCCGTATCCAATCTGACTTTTTCTGCCTCTGCTTTTAACAATGGTTCTGTTTTTCCTCTCTGAACAATTTGTCTCCTGCTCCTCAGTTGTGGCTGAGAGGCAGCATCTGGTCCTGGTCAGTGATAATATCTCTTGACTGTTGAGGCCAAATATGGGGCTCTGTGTCTTATAAACAGAACAATTATCACCCTTCTTCAGTTAACATGACAACATTATATGTGTGTGTGTGTATCTATAAAATATGGTGTTACTAGTATCATTGCGGGATTGCTTTGAGGAGAGAAGTTCAGATTCAAATGAAGTCTATACAATTAAGAAGTGAAGATACTGAGTATTTAATCCTTTTTGTCTTGATTCTTTCGATATTTTTTTTCTCTTTTTAAGTATTAGGAATCCTTTTATGTGACCTAATCCTATTGAAAAGAAAAGAATACATTACCCCTTTTATAGAAAAGAATACATTACCCCTTTTATAAAAGAACATAATATTTGAGTAGCTATTATACACATTATGTTTAGAACATTTGGGAATAAGGATACCATATATGTTCTTTCTAGAAGTAGACAGTCCTTTCCTGCTGATAAAATCAGGCATGTTCTCTCTTATAGCCACTAAGATATTTACACAGGACTTTGTTGCCAACACAAATAGTCATCCAGACATGGGGGAAGCTTAGTGAGTGATATGCTAAATTATCAAAAAGACCTTTTGTTGTTTCTCCTCTATGTTCCTTTATGTTCCTTTATTTTGATTCTTTCCAAATATAAAAATTTTATAGGTAGGAAAATAGAAAATTAACTAGCACTTAGCAACATTAATTAAAACAAATATATAAACCCTTTTCCTTTTTTAAAAAAATCACCAAATGCCCAAGCTTGCTTCTTCCTTCATTATAGAATCATAACCCAAGGGAGAAGAAAATGTAGCTGCTTCTGGCTGTTAGTTTTCAACTCTCATTGCTTTAACCCTAAAGGACATGTCTGGATCATGGCCATCATTTCCTATTACTTCATTTAGTCCCCGTTATTTTGACAGTAACTGGACAGTGATTTGCTTTACCACACATCACTTGCATTTGTCTCCTGCAATCATGTTTATAACAACAGGGCTTATTATCGATGAGATAGTACTTAGTCTATTTAGTTTGTAAATGTCAGAGGTTTCTGTGGCGATTTATTTAGGAAATTGTAAAGGTCACTTCAAACTGCTATTTTAAGGATCAGCCTTAAAATTATAAAAATACTAATTTTACATTAAAATTAAAACTGTAATTCTGGACTTTCTGCAAAAGAAAATCCATATTTACTTAAAAATATAGCCCTTCTGGGCTTAATAGGTGTAGTCCTTAATAAGACTGACTTAAAAGAATTTTGCTTTGTTCATCAATTTTTTACTGAGTACCTACTATGTGCAAGATGCTTTTTAGGAGCTGACGTGGACTGGGAAACATAATAGGTCTGGTCCCTGCCCTCCTGGATCATAATCTTATGAAGGAGACAAAAAAAATTTCACCATCTTATGAAAGTGCAGGTGTGGTACACGTGTGCTATCAGAAAGTGTATAATGAGAGAAAG
This sequence comes from Hyperoodon ampullatus, assembly GCF_949752795.1. Taxonomy (NCBI): domain Eukaryota; kingdom Metazoa; phylum Chordata; class Mammalia; order Artiodactyla; family Ziphiidae; genus Hyperoodon; species Hyperoodon ampullatus. Next base: position 48,372,747 of record NC_136925.1, on the reverse strand, counting down.
TAGTGGGCATCAGATATGAAATATGAGTAAGGATTACTAAATGAAGGGAGAAGGAATCAGGGAGCACACTTCAGACAGAGAGAACAATGCCTTTAGAATCCCTGAGGTGGGAAGGAGCCTGATGGTTTTGAGAAACCAAAAGAGGGACCATATAGCAAGAGGGCAGAGAGCAGATAGAGCAGGACTGATAATATAGAGAAGATTGAGGTCATACAGGGCCTCCCAGGTCTCCAGAGACCCAGGATTTGAGTCTTCATCATTGAAGGCTTCAAGTAAGGACTGATCTGATTCACATGTTAAAAGGGTTGCTCTGGCATTCATTAATGTGGGAAATAGATTGGAGTGGCACTGCCATCAGAACTTTGTGTGATGATGGAAATGTTCTGTGTCTTCCCTCTTCAGTGCAGTAGCCACAGGCCACATGTATGAGCACTAGTATGGCTGAGGAACTGATTTTTTTTTTTAATTTTAATAAGTGTAAATAGCAAGATGCTGTCACAGTACAGGAGACCAGATAATTTGCCATTGCAGACTCAGGCAGGGCATAGTGGTAGCTTGGGCCAGAATCATATTAGTGAGGACAGGAAGGAGTAGGTGGACTTAAGAGATACATTGGAGGGCTTCCCTGGTGGCGCAGTGGTTGAGAGTCCGCCTGCCGAGGCAGGGGATACGGGTTCGTGCCCCGGTCCGGGAAGATCCCACATGCCGCAGAGCGGCTGGGCCCGTGAGCCATGGCCGCTGAGCCTGCGCGTCCGGAGCCTGTGCTCCGCAACGGGAGAGGCCACAACAGTGAGAGGCCCACGTACCGAAAAAAAAAAAAAAAAAGATACATTGGAGGTAAAATTAGTAGAGTTCGGTAACTCATTGAATACGGGGGTGAAGGAGAGAAGAGGTAAAGAATGACTATTTGATGTCTGACTTGTGTAGACTTGGCAGGATGATGGCGCCACTTAGTGAGAAAGGGACCAAGGCTAAGATAAGGTTGAGGAGGAAAAGATAATACGTTCACTTCTAACCTCTGTTCAATTTTAGGTCCCCATGTCCAAGTGGAGTTGTCGGGTGGGACTGAGGAGAAAATTGTCTTGATAGTAGTATAAAAACAAATTTACTTTTGTGTAACTAAATCAACTAATAAAGGTTTTATTTTTTTAATAGATACATAAAGTTAGTTTCGAGTTATGAAACTTCAAATGCAAATTTCCCAAATAAGACTACCTTATTAATGCACAAATTCCTTATGAATTCTAGGAATGATATTTCAAAGAGAGTATGTCTCTGTTTTTGTAGGTAAATATGCTTGAAAAGTAACAGTATTAATTCAAGCGGTAGGCAAAAGAATATGTACATTTAGTGTTATATGTTAGAGAGCAAGTGATTCCAAGTTTGAGACCCTGTGTGAGCTGAAGAGTTAGCTGGCACCTACCAATGTTATAATCTCATTTAGCCCCTCTTAAGCCTTAGTTTTCTCACTTTTAATGAGGATTACCTACCTATAAGTCAAAGACTGTTTGTATAGCAATAATATAAATATGTAGTGGATCTGGCATAATAAATGACAGTGGAGGGGGACTGTAGGAATGGAGTACATTGATTCCTCCCTATCTGCAGGGGATTGGTTCCAGGATCCCAGAGATACCAAAATTCATGGATGCTCAAGTCCCTTATGTAAAATGGCACAGTATTTGCATATAACCTATGCATATCCTCCAGATACTTTAAATCATCTCTAGATTATTTATAATACCTAATACAATGTAAATGCTATGTAAATACAGTGTAAATGCCATGTAAATAGTACTTGGCTGTGCATGGCAAGTTGAAGTTTTGCTTTTTGGAACTTCCTTGAATTTTTTTATCATATTTTCAATCCACAGTTGATTGAATCTACTGATGGGGAACCTACAGATATGGAGGGGTGACTATTAAAAAGAAAAACTTCTCCTGCCCTGTCTTCTTTCTTACCTCTCTCAAAGGATTTTGACCTTTTAGATTGATAACACTACAAAACTTATCAAATCATAAAAATTATAATACAAGAAGCTGAGGAGCTTCTGGTTATATTGCAAGCCAGTTTTGTTTTTTGTTTTTTTTAATTTGATGATACTCATACCTTTGACATAGTTTATTATTGAGAGATAAAGCAATTAAAAATATATTTGAATATGGTGAAACATTTTAAATTGGTATTTTTACTAAAGAAACAGTTTTAGAATTAGGGTTAATTATATATTTTTTATCTGCATGTTTACAAAACTATATTGGTAATTATTTAAAGTATATCACATTAGTTAACAGCACATCTGCTCATTTCAGAATATCTTTCTGAAAACAAGAGATTTGTTGGAATTTAAATGTAACATTGAGTTGCAGTTGACTTAACGGTTTTGCATCCTAGTTACTAATATGATTTTACTGCATTATCTGAATTAAAGTCTGAATCAGTCTAAAATTCATTTCCCTCTCTTTGCAGATCATGTATCAGTTGGAGGACTTGGAGATAGCTTTTATGAATATTTGCTAAAGGCATGGTTAATGTCTGACAAGACAGATCTACAAGCTAAGAAGATGTATTTCGATGCTATTAAGGTAAACCCAAATTTAAATCATTGTTGCCACTCAACTAACTTATAACTTGCATTTTAATCAAGCTTTAATGAAAAAATGGAGTACTACCTGAGTGGGTTACAAAATGTTTCCAGCTAGGTAGAGTTCAATATGTGCTAATATAATTATAACAATAATAATCATACTTGATAATGTTTAGTTCTAATATGGCAGTTAAAAGTTTTTTTCATGGTTCAAACCTCAGTTAAGATTCACACATCTGAAAAAGGACATTTTTCTTCAACAAGTATGAGTTCCCTATTAGAGTCACAGTTAAAATTATGGAGAGGAAAAAATCCTGAATTTATTATATATTCTAAAAATTGAGGAAGTTAAAATTGCCCGAGATTACAGACAATCCTAATGGTTACCTCCCTTTGAAGTAAACTTACCTCCAGAGATAAATAGACAGTACTTTCAAATAAAAATCTGCGGGCTTCCCTGGTGGCGCAGTGGTTGAGAGTCCGCCTGCCGATGCAGGGGACACGGGTTCGTGCCCTGGTCTGGGAGGATCCCACATGCCGTGGAGCAGCTAGGCCCGTGAGCCATGGCCACTGAGCCTCCGTGTCCAGAGCCTGTGCTCCGCAATGGGAGAAGGCCACAGCAGTGAGAGGCCCGCGTACCGCAAAAAAAAAAAACCAAAAAACTGAACTAACCAAACTAATATTTAATCGAAGATTATTAATAGTTTTCAAAGATCCTTTGTGATGGAGGAGGAATGAGAGTGAACAAATATTTGAATTACCTTCTGTGTACTAAGTAGTGTGTTAGGTAGATACTTTATGTAGTGTTTGTTTCCTTAAGTAGTTTTTTTTAATTTTTATTTTATATTGATTAACAATGTTGTGTTAGTTTAAATAGTTTTTTTAAGTGAAATGTAGTTGATGTATGATATTATGTTAATTTCAGGTGTACTATATAGTGATTAGACATTTGTATATGTTATGAAATTATCACAATGAGTCTAGTAACCATCTGTCCCCATACAAAGTTACTACAATATTATTGACCATATTCCTTATGCTGTATATTGCATCCCTGTGGCTTATTTTATAATTTGGAAGTTTGTACCTCTTAATCATCTTCACTTATTTCTCCTGCTCCCTCATCCCCCTCCCCTCTGGCAACCACCCATTTGAACACTTAGGTTGCTTCCATATCTTGGCTATGGGAAAAAATGCAGCAGTGAACATGCAGGTGCATATATCTTTCCATATTAGTGTTTTTGATTTCTTCAGATAAATACCCTAAAGTGAAATCGCTGGATCATATGGCAGTTTTATAGTGGCTGCACCAATTTACAATCCCAAAATAGTGCACAAGGATTCCCTTTTCTTCATATCCTCACCAACACATGTTATTTGTTGTCTGTGATGATAGCCATTCTGTTGTTAGTTTCCTTCACTGTGCAAAAGCTTTTTAGTTTGTTGTAGTCTCACTTGTTTATTTTTTATTTTATTTTCCATCCCTGAGGAGACAGATAAAAAATACAGATATATATATATATATGTGTATATAGATATATATATATATATTGCTAAGACCAATGTCAAAAGAGTGCACTGCCAGTGTTTTCTTCTAGGAGTTTTATAGTTTCAGGTCTACACTTAAATCTTTAATCAATTTTGAATTTATTTTTATATATGGTGTGAAAAAGTAGTCCAGTTTGATTCTCTTGCATGTAGCTGTCCAGTTTTCCCATCACCATTTATTGAAGAGGCTATCTTTTTCTCACTGTATATTCTTTCCTCCTTTATCATAGATTAATTGACCATATAAGCATGAGTTTATTTCTGGGCTCTCTATTCTGTTCCATTGATCTATGTGTCTGTTTTTGTGACTGTACCGTACTGTTTTTATTACTGTAGCTTTGTAGTATAATTTGAAAGCAGAGAGTTTAATACCTCCAGCTTTGTTCTTCTTTCTCAAGATTGGTTTGATTATTTGGGATCTTTTGTGGTTCCATACAAATTTTAGAATTATTTGCTCTGGTTCTATAAAAAATGTCTTTGGTATTTTGATAGGGACTGCATTGAATCTGTTGATTGCGTTGGGTAGTATGGTCATTTTAACAATATTTATTCTTCCAATCCATGACCATGGTATACCTTCTCATTTGTTTGTGTTGTCTTCAGTTTCTTTCATTGATGTCTTATACTTTTCAGAGTACAAGTCTTTTACCTCTTTGGTTAGATATATTCCTAGGTATTTTACACTTTTTATGCAGCCATAAATGGGATTGTTTTATTAATTTATCTTTCTTATAGTCTGTTATTAGTGTATAGAAATGCAACAGATACCTGTATATTAATTTTGTATCCTGCAATTTTACTGAATTTATTTATTAGTCCTGCTTCTTTGGTAGTGTCTTTAGGATTTTTCTATATATAGTATGTCATCTGCAAAAAGTGACAGTTTTACTTTTTCCTTTCCAATTTGGACTTCTTTTATCCTTTTTCTTGTCTATTCGCTGTGGCTAGGCCTTCCAAAACTATGTTGAATAAAAGTGACAAGAATGGGCATCCTTGCCTTGTTCCTGATCTTCTTGCTTTCAGCTTTTTATCATTTATTATGATGTTGGCTATAGATTTGTCATATATGGGCTTAATTATCTTGAGGTATATCCCCTCTGTATCTACTTTGTTGAGAGTTTTTATCATAAATGGATGTTGAATTTTGTCAAAAGCTTTTTCTACATCTATTGAGATGATCATATGAGTTTTATTCTCCAATTTGTTAATGTAGTATAGCACATTGATTGATTTGCAGATATTACACCATCCTCGCATCCCTGGGATAAAGCCCACTTGATCATGGTGTATGATCCATTTCATTTATTGTTGAATTTGGTTTGCTAATATTTTGTTGAGGACTTTATCATCTATGTTTATCACTGATATTGGCCTGTTTTTTTGGGGGGGGGGGTGTTTGGTATCAGGGTAAAACTGGCCGTATAGAATTTCAGAAGCATTCCTTCTTCTTCAGTTTTTTGGAATAGTTTGAGAAGAATAGGTGTTAACTCTTCTCTAAATGTTTGGTAGAATTCACCCATGAAGCCAACTGATTCCAAACTTTTGTTTGTTGGAACTTTTTTTTTAATTACTGATTCAATTTTTTTACTGGTAATTGGTCTGTTAATATTTTCTATTGATATTTCCAATTCCATCTTAGGAGATTATATATTTCTAGGAATTTTTTCATTTCTTCTAGGTTGTGCATTTTATTGGCATATAAATGTTCATAGTAATCTCTTATGATCCTTTTTATTTCCATGGTATCATTTTAACTTCTCCTCTTTCATTTCTGATCCATTTATTTGAGCCCTCTCTTTTTTTCTTGATGAGTCTGGCTAAAGGTGTATCAATTTTGTTTATCTTTTCAAAGAACCAGATCTTAGTTTCTTTGATCTTTTCTATTGTTATTGTGGTTTTTTGGTCTCTATTTTATTTATTTCTGCTCTACTAACTTCGGGTTTTGTTCTTTTTCTGTTTCCTTTGGGTGTAAGTTTAGGTTGTTTATTTGAGATTTTTCTTGTCTCCTGTTGTAGGCTTGTATTGCTATAAACTTCCCTCTTAAAACTGCTTTTTCTGTGTCCCATAGATTTTAGATCAATGTGACTACATTTTCACTTGTCTCCAGGTATTTTTTTATTTCTTCTTTGATTTCTTCAGTGATCCACTGGTTGTTACTAGTGTATTGTTTAGCCTCCACATGTTTATGTTTTTTGCATTTTTTCTTGTAGTTTATTTATAGTCTCATAGCGTTGTGGTGAGAAAAGTTGCTTGATACGATCTCAGTTTTCTTAACTTATCTATTTATTGTCTATTTGGTCTAATGTGTCATTTAAGGTCAGTGTTTCCTTATTTTCTTTCTGGATGACCTGCCTATTGATGTGAGTGGGGTGTTTAAGTCCCTTACTATTACTGTGTTACTGTCAATTTCTCCCTTTATGTCTGTTAATATTTGCTTATGTATTTAAGTGGTCTTATGTTGGGAGCATATATATTTACAATTATTATATCTTCATCTTGGATTGATCCCTTGATCATTAATGTAATGTCCTTTTTTGTTTCTTTTTACAGTCTTTGTTTCAGTTCTATTTTGTCTGATATGGTATTGCTTCCAGATTTCTTTCCATTTCCATTTGCATGGAATAACCTTTTTTATCTATCAGTCTGTGTGCCTTTAGATCTGAAATGAGTTTCTTGTAAGCAGCATATATACGGGTCTTGATTTTTCATCCATTCAGCCACTCTATGTCTTTTGATAAGAGCATTTAGTCCATTTACACTTGAAATAATTATTATACGTATGTACTTTTTGCCATTTTGTTCATTGTTTTCATAGTTCTTTTTTGTTTCTTTCTTATTCTTTTGCTCTCTTCCCTTGTGATTTGATTACAGTCTTTAGCTTTATGTTGTGTTCCTTCCTCTTTTTTGAGTGTGTGTATCTATTGTAGGTTTTTGATTTGTAATTACCAAGAGGTTCATATTGAACATCATATGTATATGTGATTATTTTAAGTTGATGATCTCTTAAGCTTGAATACGTTCTAAGCACTCTACTTTTTTTTTTTTGTGGTACGCGGGCCTCTCACTGTTGTGGCCTCTCCCGTTGCGGAGCACAGGCTCTGGATGCGCAGGCTCAGCGACCATGGCTCACGGGCCCAGCCGCTCCGTGGCATGTGGGATCCTCCCGGACCGGGGCACGAACCCGTGTCTCCTGCATCGGCAGGCGGACTCTCAACCACTGCGGCACCAGGGAAGCCCTAACCACTCTACATTTTTATTTCCCCCACCACATGTAATGTTTTTGATGTCATATTTTACATCTTTTTGTTTTGTGTATCCATACTACTTATTATGGATATATATGATTTTACTACTTTTGTTTTTTAACCTTCTTACTAGCTTTATGTGGTTGATCGACTACCTTTACTATCTGCTTGTCTTTACCAGTGATGTTTTCCCTCTCATAATTTTTATATTTCTAGTTGTGGCCTTTTCTTTTCTGCTTAGAGGAGTCCCTTTAACATTTCTTATAAAGCCAGTTTAGTGGTGCTAAATTCTTTCAACTTTTGCTTGTTTGTAAAACTCTTTATCTCTCTTTCAAATCTGAATGATAACTTTGCTAAGAAGAGTATTCCTTGTTATAGGCTTTTCCCTTTCATCACTTTAAATATATTGTGCCACTCCTTTCTGGCCTGCAGTGTTTCTGCTGAGGAGACATCTGATAGTTTCATGAGAGTTTTCTTGTAGGTAACGAGTTGCCCTTCTCTTGCTGCTTTTAAGAGTCTTTATCTTTAATTTTTACCATTTTAATTATGATGTGCCTTGGTGTGTCTGGTTTGGGACTTTCTTTGCTTCCTGGGCCTGGATGTTTGTTTCCTTTCCCAGGTTAGGTAAGTTTTTAGCTATTGTTTCTTCAGATAAGTTCCCTGTACCTTCCTGTCCCTCTTCTCCTCCTTGGACCCTGTAATGCAAATGTTAGTATGCTTGATGTTGTGCCAGAGATCTCTTAGATTAACCTCACTTTTTAATTTCTTTTTTTATCTCCTTTCTGTTCAACTTTGTGTGATTTCTACTACTCTGTCTTCCAGATCACTAATTCATTCCTCTGTATCATCTAATGTACTATTTATTCCTTCTAGTATATTTTTTAATTGCTGTTATTGTATTCTTCAGCTCTGTTTCTTCCTTATATTTTCTAACTCTTGTTGTTGAAATTCTCACTGTATTTATCCATTCTTCTCTTGAGTTCAGTGAGCATCTTTATGATCATTACCTTGAACTCTTAATCAGGTATACTGCTTATCTCTACTTTGTTTGGTTCTTTTTCTGAGGCTATGTCTTGTTCTTTCATTTGGATCATAGTTCTCTGTCTCTCCCTTTTCCCAATTCTCTATGTTTATTTCTATGTGTTAGGTAGGTAACTTACATATCCTAATCTTAGAGAAGTGGCCTTATGTGGGAGATGTCCTGTGGGGCTCAGCCTCTTACATAGTTTAGATATGAAATTAGAAATTTTTTAAAAATATAATAATAATAATTCATAGGGGAAAAAATGGATATTTGTAATTCCAGTGATGTTGCCATTGTTCTAATATCAGTGTCCCTAAAAGGAATTCTGGGTGATTTTACAATAGACCAACTTATTTGTTTAAATATAAATACAACTTGCACTGCTCTAGTTGACTGGATTTAATATTACATTGGTTCCCTCCAAGGTCAGTAATGAACTTCACTAAGTAGAGCAGACACAACTCTTTACTATTTCACATATAGCAACCAGACACCTTAGTTAGAACGTTGGCCTTCATTTCACACAGCCTTTAAAGGACATGATAAACATTAAAAGCAAACTAGGATATGGTCCATATGGCCTCTTCAGGTTTATTTTTCTTCATTCCTATGAGGTTTCAGGTTTTAAACCAGGGAATTCTCCATACAGTATGGTTTCCATTATGTCATTTTTAATTACAGTCCTGGCAGACATTTTAATTATTCTAATTTTAAAGTGGCCCCCTAAGATCTTGATGTTCCAGGAAAGGCAACTTTAAAATACTCTTTGAAATACTTTTCCTCCAGTTTTGAGAACTATACCCACACAGCTTTTAGCATATTGTATTTAGACAAACCATTGACAGGAAAATCCATTAAGAGCAAATGAAGTCAAAGTGTTTCCTCTTTCTCTTAATAGTAAAAACACTTTCAATCCATTGTATGTTTTCAACATAGAAAGCAAAGCTAGAACAGTTACACTTCTGATTTTAAGAAGTAGTCAGTGTCTTACATAGTAAAGTTTCTTTGTATTGCTTGTACCTTAAAATATCATTATTATGAAAGAGAGTATCCCTTACAATATTGTACCAAACAGTTGAGTTACTGGAGATGTAGTCCATCAGTTTTAGCTTCCAGTGCATTTTGGAAGTCATTTAATCCCAGAGTGACATGTTTTCTTTCGTTGTGTTAATAACAAAATACTTTGAGTTTTCAACTGGCTGTTATGGCCTCATCTGGAGGCCATACTAAGAATCCATAGTGGTGGATGCTCATGCTTCAAGAAAGTCCATTGGAGTGAATGATACCTGGGCAGGTGATGTATTAGGCATTTAGGATTCTATAGGCACAGCCAACTAACTTTTTTCAAATATAGAAGGATGAAATCACAAAATATACAATACTCTTTCTTCCTAATCAATTCTCTGTAGGCTTGACACAACATTTTTTAGAGCCACTAAAGACTATTTTTCCTCCTTTATATTTATTTACATTTTCCCATTGCCACACAAACATTGTTTTAAAAGTCTTGGAACTTCATTGTAATTTATTTTGAGAGATAGCAGCTTGGTCAGAATCATGCCAAAAATAATATAGTACTTTATTCAGGATCTGTAACAGGGTAATAATGTTTCTCTAATGCATGCTCAAAAGCTGTTACTCTTGCCATGTAGAAAGAATAATTTCTTGGGTGATGAACAAGTATCTGCTTGAAGGACTTTACTGCAATTTGTGCTATGAGAAGTATAAATAGCTAAGATGTTCAGTTGCATTAAATAAGAATGAAATATTAATGTAATAACTAGACCATCAATAAAATTAGCTTAACCACAGTTAATGTGCACAGTAGTGCGTTCATTTATTTCTTACCATCTTAGTTTCATTTGTTTATTTCCAATGAAGGAAGGAGAGGTTTTATCTACCTATGCATTCATTTTCATTCATTCTTCTGTATCACAAGTTTTGTCTGTTATCTACTACAGGCATGCCTCAGAGGTATTGTGGGTTCAGTTCCAGACCACTGCAATAAAGTGAATAACACAGTAGAGCAAGTCACATGAAATTTTTGGTTGCCCCGTGCATATAAACTTAATATTTACACTATACTCTAGGCTGTTTAATGTACAATAGCAGTATGTCTAAAAAAACAATGTATTTACCTTAGTTAAAAAATGCTAACCATCATCTGAGTCTTCAGTGAGTTGTAATAGTAATGTTAAAGATCACTGATACAGATCACCATAACGAATATAATAATAATGAAAAAGTTTGAAGTATTGCAGATTATCAAAATGTGACACCGAGACATGAAAAGAGCAAATGCTGTTGGAAAAACAGCGCTGATAGACTTGCTTGACACAGGGTCACTGCAAAACTTCAATTTGTGAAAAATGCAATATCTGCAAAGCACAATAAAGCAAGGCTCAATAAAATGAGCTATGCCTGTATTCCCAAATGTGATTCCTAAAATCCTCTCTTTTTTTATAATAGTATAACAGTTATAGACACAATCATAGCCCTTCTCCTTCCAAGAAGTAATTGGGGGTGTAGGGGAGCATTTCCTGTTAAAGTAATTAAAAATAGTAATGCCAAGCACTTACACTACAATTTTGGGTTTTTTTTTAAAGGGTTTATTTTATTTTGTTTATTCAAAAGAATATCAACAGTCCTGGGGCAGAAATAAAAGGTGTTTAACAAGCCACTTTTGTAAACATCACTTCTCCCAAATTTACAGACCTTTATTCTTTTTTAAAAAAAAATACTTATTCATTGTATATTAATGTCCTTTTTAAAAGAATTATTAAGGAGGAATTTAATTCAAGTGTTACCACAGTGGAGATGTGATGATGATAAATGACCTTTATCAAGTGCTAATCACAGTACTGACTGCTTTATAAACAAAATGTTGCAGTTTTCTCAGTGCATACTACTATTCCCATTTTATGCATAAGGACAGTGAGATTTAAGGATACAGTAAGCAAATTACCCACAAAGTTCACAGATAGTAAGTGTCAGAGCTGGAATTTGAAGCCAAGCAATCTGATTGACTCAAGAACAGCTCCTTTTTCCCACTCTGTTTTGCTACCCCTCCAAGCCTAAGAGAGAGAAAGGAGGGGTAATACCACCAGCCTGGATTTTATACACAAATATGGTCTGTTCACCATTCATGGTAGAGCCTGTGCTTTGTGTTGTTTCTCCATTTGTGAAAATGGAAATGCACTAAAGCAGCTCTTACCACTATACCAGTGGCCGATCTTTGAAAAGGAAACAGCTTTTTCAGTATGAGGACTACAAGTGTTTGGGCATGGAACCAAGCAAAACCTACTGGGCTTGCCCAACAGTGTTAATTCTAACTAACCAAACTAATAAGGCATAGACTAGAGGACATATACAGAGAGCAATAACATGAAATTTCAGGCCGAATTCTATTTGTAGTAACAAACTCAAATCAATCGTGAGTGATGTTTTATCTTTTTTTAATGTTGTGGTGTTTTGGGTATAAATCTGAGAAAAGATTACAAAATGTTGAAAATAAGTATTATTTTCAGGCAATTGAGACTCACTTGATCCGGAAGTCACGTAACGGACTGACTTACATCGCAGAGTGGAAAGGGGGCCTCCTGGAACACAAGATGGGCCACCTGACCTGCTTTGCGGGAGGCATGTTTGCCCTCGGGGCAGATGATGCTCCTGAAGGCCTGACCCAACACTACCTTCAACTCGGGGCTGAAATTGCCCGAACCTGTCATGAATCTTACAATCGCACATGTGAGTACCTGTTACTCTTCATACACAATCTACGTGCTTTTTATTTCATTCAGTAAGGAACTTTGTCCATTTTGTCCATTTGTTGCCATCAAAAGAACATCCACCATGCCTGATGAAACTTGATGATCATGATTAATATCTTAAAGGAATTTCTATTTTTACTTTAAGAGGCATTACTCTTCTATATAAAAATATTTACCTTTAGTTTACCAAGAAACAAAAATCCAGGCCATAAAGGGTTAAGTCTGTCTACCTTATTGGCCCTGCTTTAGGTAAATAACATTGGGTGAGAGTCTCTGTCCCAGTACAAAAGAAACTTGGTATGTTATAAACCATTATTAATCTTCCCAGGATCTCCATGAAATAAATGATGAGTCTGGCGGCCTTCTTATAAAAATAGGAGTTTGATGTACAAATACTAAATAACCTTCATGACATAATGACCTAGAATTCTCAACCGCTGATTTTCTAGCTCACTAATAAGGTGGTGCTTTGCACCTACCCAGTGGATGCTCAGTAAATGGTGGTTAAATGAAAGAAAATAAGGGATCATTACCATTTTCTAAAATGGACTCTTTTCGATGAATAAATTATAAAGGTATATTGAATATTGCTTATTATACAGTGTTTATAATTATTCCTTAAAATGATTGTTTTGGCACCTCTCTTGAATGTTGTAAGGTACTTTCTAGTTTCATTTAAGTTATAGACACTAAACATTGTCTAGGACAATAACCCTTGTCCTCCGTTGCATCTCCTTTAGTTGTGAAACTGGGACCAGAAGCTTTCAGATTCGATGGCGGTGTTGAAGCCATTGCTACGAGGCAAAATGAAAAATACTACATCCTACGGCCAGAAGTTGTTGAGACTTACATGTACATGTGGCGACTGACTCATGATCCAAAATACAGGAAATGGGCCTGGGAAGCTGTAGAGGTGACGTTTTAGTTTGCTTATGTTTCTTATAGAAAAATGTCGTGGAAAAAATGTTCAGTGATACCTATAAATCCAGCATATCAATTTTTCTATGATTTTTAAAGCTTAAAGTTTTGACCAGCCATCTTTCCATTCAAGACTGAGTGTTTTCAGTTAAGTCATCCTATATCCCTGGCTTCAGCTTTGCTTTATGTAACAGTGATATAAATATACGTACTCTGGCGTTGAAGGAGAAATCTAGAAAGGGATATTATAAAATTAAGTTCTTGGGCTTCCCTGGTGGCGCAGTGGTTGAGAGTCTGCTGCCGATGCAGGGGACGCGGGTTCGTGCCCCGGTCTGGGAAGATCCCACGTGCTGCAGAATGGCTAGGCCCGTGAGCCATGGCCGCTGAGCCTGTGCGTCCGGAGCCTGTGCTCCGCAATGGGAGAGGCCACGACAGTGAGAGGCCCGCGTCCCGCAAAAAATAAAAAAATAATAATAAATAAATAAAATTAAGTTCTCATGACTATAAAAAATGTGATCAGTTAATTCCACAAAGGATTATGGGCAACTTGGGAATAGTTATCCCAACCTGCTCTCTGTTTCAAGAAACCACTATGTGATTGCTTCTTTTAGTCTTTGGGCATGAAAATGATAAAATATGCTTTTAGTTAGAGTAAATTAGCTACTTAGAGCTAAATTTTAGAAAGTACCTACAGAAGAACTACTTTGTACAAGAATATTCCGATACTAGTCTCAGGATTCGCCGAATATCTATAAGCTTCCTATCTGTCCAGTGTATTATTTGAATTGTCTTTGTCACTTCTTGAGTCTCTTCCTGCTGAATATGGTGTATCATCTTCCTAAACTAATCTGTTGAACACTTTGTGTGCTGAATGCCAGCAGAGGCGCCCTTCAGGATATGCATCAAACAACGTCTATTTTTTTTTTTTTTTTTTTTTTGGGGCGGTACGCCGGCCTCTCACTGCTGTGGCCTCTCCCGTTGCAGAGCACAGGCTCCAGACGCGCAGACTCAGTGGCCATGGCTCATGGGCCCAGCCGCTCCGTGGCACGTGGGATCCTCCCGGACCGGGGCACGAACCCACGTCCCCTGCATCGGCAGGCGGACTCCCAACCACTGCGCCACCAGAGAAGCCCACAACGTCTAATTTTAAGAGCTATTATTCCAAAAGGAGTGAGAGGATATTCAGGGGTTAAGAACAAGCAAATGCTTTAATTACATTCACTTATTGTCCAACACTCTTGGTTAGAAAGTTAGCTGTCTTTTAAAACCATTAGGAGTAACTTCTCTCGGGAAATCTAAAATGAATATTGCCTTTATGTAAAATTTAACTGATATCTCAGGAAGCCATTGATGACTCTTGCTTATTACCCTCTTCATTTAATGTGTGTCTTATAACCAGTTGTCAGTCATTTTAAGTAATAGCAATTTTTTAGGCCTCTTTTTTTTTGCATAATTTTCTAATTATGGTTACTCAGTTGTAATTTCAGTTTCTTTAAGTTTATGTTTTTTCTTCTGAAAAAAGTATATTAAAATTGAGGTTCATCTAAGCCTTGGTGATTGGGAATTATTTTGGTCTTCAATAGGCCAGCAAAGAAATTAAGGTTAATACTCACCTTGCAAATCAGTTTAAATTGAAAATACCAGTAATAACATATTTCATCAAATATAAAATACCATAACTGATAAGAAACACCATTTTATATACCATTAAGAAAGCACAACACTACCAATTAAATTATGACATTGCCAATTTTAGAGACGTTAAAGTGTGAAAAATATATAACAGAATTGATCAAAAGTGGAAGAAGTAAGTAAATACTGTCATGTGGGCAGGAGGATTCCATTTGCTTGGTTCTTTGTGGGTAGGTGCATTGTTTGTTTGTAGGGTAATAAGGTTGGTTTGACATGTTAGGATTTTTATCTATTAACCCCTTTTAGAGTAGCATATGATGTCAAATTGTTAACTTGTCACAACACAGGAATTCCCTTTGTTTTTGCCAGTAGTATCAATAACTTCTGTTAGAACTTGAGGTGTAGTGGGGAGGGAGAAGTGCTAGGGACTCTTGGCCTTTTGTAAAGCACGAAGATCATAGACTTAGAACGTATGGCAGCCCTTTTTTTCCTTTTTTCCTGTGTCCCATCTACTCAGCCCACCCTATGTCTCAGTTACAGCTGCAGTGGGCAGCACCCTGGCCCACGGGCAGCATGACTTCCAGCACCCAGTCTTGTCAACTGTGCTGACTCAGAGCCCCTTCACAGGCAGCTGGCTGTGGTCTGGGAAACCTGGGAGAGTCTGCAGCCCCAGGGGCAGTCCCTCAGCCAGTGAGGTTTTAGAGTTGATGGATAACTATCCAGTCTTGCTCCTCTGAAGAATAATTCTGAGATGCATTCTAGATGGTTCCTTAGAGGGTTTCCAGTGGGAGCAAGCCCCCCCGTGCACACAGCAGTGACCTGCTCAACGTGTATTTCACTGGCCCTTCTCCCTTCCTTGTTTCACTCTCCCCACTCACTCGCTCACTTCCTGATATCACCTCCCCGAAAATCTCCCTGCATCCAATCCTTGTCTCATGCTCTGTTTTTAGAGGAACTCTTGCCCAGAGGCTGAGAGCCCCAAGAACAGATTGTGGTGAAATGATGTTCTGATCAGACTAAGCGGCCTGGTTACATAGCCACTTCCACTGTGGAAAAACTGTAAAACCAGGGCCTATAACGGGGGGCCCAGGAGAGCTGCTTGTCCCCAGCTTCACATCCCTAAAGTCTTAAAATTTAGATGTGACATGAAGGTTTTTCGTTTTTTGAAAGTTAAAAATGCCTCTTCAGCATCCCCCCCCCTTTTTTCTTTTTAACTTACCAAAAGCCTCAAAAAATAAAAATAGCTAGGCCTCTCTAAACATCTGAAAGGCCCCTGTCACTGTGCTAAGTGTGTCTTCATCTTGAGTTTTATTCGTTTTTTTTTAAACATTTTTATTGGAGTATAATTGCTTTACAATCTTGTGTTAGTTTCTGCTGTATAGCAAAGTGAATCAGCTGTATGTATACATATATCCCCATATCTCCACCCTCTTGCATCTCCTTCCCATCCTCCTTATCCCACCCCTCTAGGTGGTCACGAAGCACCAAGCTGATCGCCCCGTGCCATGGAGCTGCTTCCCAGTAGCTATCTATTTTACATTTGGTAGTGTATATATGTCAATGCTACTCTCTCACTTCATCCTAGCTTACCCTTCCCCCTCCCCGTGTCCTCAAGTCCATTCTCTACATCTGCATCTTTATTCCTGTCCTGCCCCTAGGTTCTTCAGAACCTTTTTTTGTTTTTAGATTCCATACATATGTAGTAGCATACGGTATTTGTTTTTCTCTTTCTGACTTACTTCACTCTGTATGACAGACTCTAGGTCCATCTACCTCACTGCAAATAACTCAATTTCATTTCTTTTTATGGCTGAGTAATATTCCATTGTATGTATGTGCCACATCTTCTTTATCCATTCATCTGTCGATGGACACTTAGGTTGCTTCCATGTCCTGGCTATTGTAAATAGTGCTGCAGTGAACATTGTGGTACATGACTCTTTTTGAATTATGGTTTTCTCAGAGTATATGCCCAGTAGTGGGATCGCTGGGTCATATGGTAGTTCTAGTTTTAGTTTTTTAAGGAACCTCCATACTGTCCTCCATAGTGGCTGTATCAATTTACATTCCCACCAACAGTGCAAGAGAGTTCCCTTTTCTCACACCCTCTCCAGCATTTATTGTTTCTAGATTTTTTAATGATGGCCATTCTGACTGGTGTGAGGTGATACCTCCTTATAGTTTTGATTTGCATTTCTTTAATGATTAGTGATGTTGAGCATCCTTTCATGTGTTTGTTGGCAATCTGTATATCTTCTTTGGAGAAATGCCTATTTAGGTCTTCTGCCCACTTTTGGATTGGGTTGTTTATTTTTTTGATATTGAGCTGCATGAGCTGCTTGTATATTTTGGAGATTAATCCTTTGTCAGTTGCTTCATTTGCAAATATTTTCTCTCATTCTAAGGGTTGTCTTCTTGTCTTGCTTATGGTTTCCTTTGCTGTGCAAAAGCTTTTAAGTTTCATTAGGTCCCATTTGTTTATTTTTGTTTTTATTTCCATTTCTCTAGGAGGTGGGTCAAAGAATCTTACTGTGATTTATGTCAGAGAGTGTTCTGTCTATGTTTTCCTCTAAGAACTTTATACTGTCTGACCTTACATTTAGGTCTTTAATCGATTTTGAGTTTATTTTTGTGTATGGTGTTAGGGAGTGTTCTAATTTCATTCTTCTACATGTAGCTGTCCAGTTTTCCCAGCACCACTTGTAGAAGAGGCTGTCTTTTCTCCATTGTATATTCTTACCTCCTTTATCAAAAATAAGGTGACCATATGTGCATGGGTTTATCTCTGGGCTTTTTATCCTGTTCCATTGATCTATATTTCTGTTTTTGTGCCAGTACCATACTGTCTTGATTACTGTAGCTTTGTAGTATAGTCTGAAGTCAGGGAGCCTGATTCCTCCAGCTCCGTTTTTCTTTCCCAATATTGCTTTGGCTATTCAGGGTCTTTTGTGTTTCCATACAAATTTTGCAATTTTTTGTTCTAGTTCTGTGAAAAATGCCATTGGTAGTCTGATAGAGATTGCCTCAAATCTGTAGATTGGTTTGGGTAGTATAGTCATTTTCACAATATTGATTCTTCCAATCTGAGAATATGGTATATACATCTCTCCATCTGTTTGTATCATCTTTAATTTCTTTCATCAGTGTCTTATTGTTTTCTGCATACAGGTCTTTTGTCTCATTAGGTAGGTTTATTCCTAGGTATTTTGTTATTTTTCTTGCAGTGGTAAATGGGAGTGTTTCCTTAATTTCTCTTTCAGATTTTTCATCATTAGTGTATAGGAAGGCAAGAGATTTCCATGCATTGATTTTGTATCCTGCTACTTTACCAAATTCGTTGATTAGCTCTAGTAATTTTCTAGTAGCATCTTTAGGATTCTCTACGTATAGTATCATGTCATCTGCAAACAGTGACAGTTTTACTTCTTCTTTTCCGATTTGGATTCCTTTTTCTTCTCTGATTGCTGTGGCTAAAACTTGTATCCATTCAGCCAGTCTGTGTCTTGTGGTTGGAGCATTTAATCCATTTACATTTAAGGTAGTTATCAATATGTATGTTCCTATTACCATTTTCTTAATTGTTTGGGTTTTGTTTTTGTAGGTCTTTTCCTTCTCTTGTGTTTCCTGCCTAGAGAAGTTCCTTTAGCATTTCTTGTAAAGCTGGTTTGGTGCTGCTGAATTCTCTTATCTTTTGCTTATCTGTAAAGGTTTTAATTTCTCCCTGGAATCTGAATGAGATCCTTGCTGGGTAGAGTACTCTTGGTTGTAGGTTCTTCCCTTTCATCACTTTAAATATGTCCTGCCATGCCCTTCTTGCTTGCAGAGTTTCTGCTTAAAGATCAGCTGTTAACCTTATGGAGATTCCCTTGTATGTTATTTGTTGCTTTTCCCTTGCTGCTTTTAATATTTTTTCTTTGGATTTAATTTTTGATAGTTTGATTAATTTGTGTCTTGGTGTGTTTCTCCTTGGATTTATCCTGTATGGGACTCTCTGCACTTCTGGACTCGATTGACTATTTCCTTTCCCATATTAGGGAATTTTTCAACTATAATCTCTTCAAATATTTTCTCAGTCCCTTTCTTCTTCTCTTCTTCTTCTGGGACCACTATAATTCGAATGTTGGTGTGTTTAATGTTGTCCCAGAGGTCTCTGAGACTGTCCTCAATCCTTTTGTCTTTATTCTGCTCTGCAATAGTTATTTCCACTATTTTATCTTCCAGGTCACTTATCCGTTCTTCTGCCTCAGTTATTGTGCTATTAATTCCTTCTAGAGAATTTTTAATTTCATTTATTGTGTTGTTCATCATTGTTTCTTTGCTCTTTATTTCTTCTAGGTCCTTGTTAAACGTTTCTTGTATTTCCTCCATTCTGTTTCCAAGATTTTGGATCATCTTTACTATCATTACTCTGAATTCTTTTTCAGGTAGACTGCCTATGTCCTCTTCATTTGTTTGGTATGGTGAGTTTTTACCTTGCTCATTCATCTGCTGCATATTTCTCTTTCTTTCCATTTTGCTTAACTTGATGTGTTTGGGGTCTCCTTTTCACAGGCTGCATTTTCGTATTTCCTGGTGTTTTTGGTGTCTGCCCCCAGTGGGTGAGGTTGCTTCAGTGGGTTGTGTAGGCTTCCTGGTAGATGGGACTGGCACCTGTGTTCTGGTGGGTGGGGCTGGATCTTGTCTTTCTGGTAGCAGGGCTGCATCCAGTGGTGTGTTTTGGGGTGTCTGTGACCTTATTATGATTTTAGGCAGCCTCTCTGCTAATGAGTGGGTTTGTATTCCTCTCTTGCTAGTTATTTGGCATGGGGCATCCAGCACTGGAGCTTGCTGGCCATTGGGTAGAACTGGGTCTTAGCATTGAGACGGAGATCCCTGGGAGAGCTCTTGCCGATTGATATTATGTGGGGCCTGGAGATCTCTGGTGGTCCAGTGTCCTGAACTTGTCTCTCCCACCTCAGAGGCTCAGGCCTGACACCCAGCCAGAGCACCAAGACCCTGTTAGCCACATGGCTCAGAAGAAAAGGGAGGGAAAAAAGAAAGAAAATAATAATAATAATAAATAAAATAAAATAATTAAAATAAAAATTTATTTTTAATTATTAAAATTAAAAAATTAAGTAAAAAAAAAGAGAGAGCAACCAAACCAATAAACAAATACACCAATAACAAGCACTAAAAACTATACTAAGATAAACATAAAAATCAGAAACAAGTCAGTCGCAGACAGCAAACCCCAAGTCTACAATTGCTCCCAAAGTCCACCACCTCAATTTTGGGTTCATTCGTTGTCTATTCAGGTATTCCACAGATGCAGGATACCTTAAGTTGATTGTGGAGATTTAATCCGCTCCTCCTGAGGCTGCTGGGAGAGATTTCCCTTTCTCTTGTTTGTTCGCACAGCTCCTGGGGTTCAGCTTTGGGTTCGGCCCCGCCTCTCTGTGCAGGTTGCCCTCATGCGTCTGTTCTTTGCTCAGACAGGACGGGGTTAAAGCAGCGGCTGATTACTGGGCTCTGGCTCACTCAGGCCGGGGTGAGGGAGGAGTATGGAATGCGGGGCGAGCCTGCGGTGGCAGAGGCCGACATGACGTTGCAACAGCCTGAGGCACACAGTGTGTTCTCCCAGGGAAGTTGTCCCTGGATCACAGGACCCTGGCAGGGGCGGGCTGCACAGGCTCCTGGGAAGGGAAGTGTGGATAGTGACCTGTGCTTGCACACAGGCTTCTTGGTGGCTTCAGCAGCCGCATTAGCATTTAAGCCCATCTCTGGTGTCCGAGTTGATAGCTGTGGCTCGTGCCCGTCTCTGGAGCTTGTTTAGACGGTGCTCTGCCTTCTGTGGACAGACAGGGAAGGAATCCCCTCTCCTCGCGCACCCCAAAACAATGGTCTCTTGCCTCTTAGGCAGTTCCAGACTTTTTCCTGGACTCCCTCCCAGCTAGCTGTGGCACACTAGCCCCCTTCAGGCTGTGTTCACACAGCCAACCCCAGTCCTCTCCCTGCGCTCCGACCGAAGCCCGAGCCTCAGCTCCCAGCCCCCGCCCGCCCCGGTGGCTGAGCAGACAAGCCTCTCGGGCTGGTGAGTGCTGGTCGGCACTGATCCTCTGTGCGGGAATCTCTCCGCTTTGCCCTCCACACCCCTGTTGCTGCGCTCTCCTCCGTGACTCGGAAGCTTCCGCCCAGCCAACCCCTGTCTCCGCCCACAAAGGGGCTTCCTAGTATGTAGAAACCTTTCCTCATTCACAGCTCCCTCCCAGAGGTGCAGGTCCCATCCCTATTCTTTTGTCTCTTTTTCTTTTGCCCTACCCAGGTACGTGGGGAGTTTCTTGACTTCGGGGAAGTCTGAGGTCTTCTGCCACTGTTCAGTAGGTGTTCTATAGGAGTTGTTCCATGTGTAGATGTATCTTTGATGTATTTGTGGGGAGGAAGGTGATCTCCACATCTTACTCCTCTGCCATCTTCTGGATTAGTCTTGAGTTTTATTCTCAGGACAACCTCATGTTGAGAAAAGGCATGCTTCCTGGGTCCAGGAAACTGAGGCTGCAGCTAGGGAGTCTGGAGCTGGGATTCGGCCCCCACCTCTAAAACGTTAGATTGTCTTCTTGACTACTCTGGTTCACCACATCAGGATTGGGGGAGAAAAAGAATGAGTGGAGGTGAACTGAAAAGATGAAAAACATTTGGGCAGTGCCTACCCCCAAAACAACTCTTTTTTCTATAATAAAAGAAGGAGCTTATAGAAATTTCTATAGGAGGGAGGGTTAGCTGTTTATCATGGCTGGTCCTCTCTTTAGCTTATTTCTTTATTACCAAAAAACTTCAAGGGGCAAACCAAGAAAAACTTCTATAGATAAAATCTTTTTTTTAAGGAGATGTCTAGAAATAGGATTTCATTATGTTCAGTAATAACAAATTTACCCATTTCTTCTAAATCTTGGTTTTTTGTTTCCTTTTTTACAAATAATTTTTGGCCTACTCCATGTAGCTGGTATTTGACTTTTTATCAAAAAGAACTGTTATCAAAAAAGAAGGAAGGAAAGGGCTTCCCTGGTGGTGCAGTGGTTGAGAGTCCGCCTGCCGATGCAGGGGACACGGGCTCGTGCCCCGGTCCGGGAAGATCCCGCATGCCGCAGAGCGGCTGGGCCCGTGAGCCATGGCCGCTGGGCCTCACATCCGGAGCCTGTGCTCCACAACGGGAGAGGCCACAGCAGGGAGAGGCCCGCATACCACAAAAAAAAAAAAAAAAAAGAAGGAAAAAATATAATAGGACCTGAAAGTTCCTTTCTTCAGGCTTTTCCCTCGCTTAGCTCTTTGTCTGAAACTAAGAATATAATTGAAGCTTTTTTTTAAGTTAATTGTTCTTATATTCCCCGGGGCTTTTAAACAGTACCAAACCAGGAGATGGGTGTTTTTTATTCACATAGCCTGCCAGTTAGATTTTCTTTCACCTGGTAATTAAATGCTTCTCCTCTGGGCCCCGTGCTCTCTCCCTCTGCCCTCCAGCCCTAGGGTGCAGAATCAATATCCTCATTATCAGTGTCTGCAGATGGAAGCTGAGCGCTCAGCACCACATTCCTGCTCCCTGCCTTTGCCTTCCATCTCACGTTTTCTGGGCTCTGCACGCTTAGAGCCATGCTTTCCTCCAAAGCCCTTTTCTAGCCAATGAAGATTTTTCTCAACTAACATGGCAAGATCTATGCCGTATCTTGGTAGTTGAGCTAAATGGGAGGAAAATATGATGTAATTATGCACATAAAAAAAGAGGAACAGGGCTGTGATCTGTAAAAGAAAACTGAAAAATAAATGAA
The DNA here is from genome assembly GCF_949752795.1 of Hyperoodon ampullatus. Classification (NCBI taxonomy): domain Eukaryota; kingdom Metazoa; phylum Chordata; class Mammalia; order Artiodactyla; family Ziphiidae; genus Hyperoodon; species Hyperoodon ampullatus. The sequence goes on along the minus strand of NC_136925.1, from coordinate 48,350,220 downwards.
TAATGACATGAGAACCTAAGAGTAACATTTTTTTCATGTTTCCTATGTTTTCCTTATCTCATTAAAAATTTTAAGGGGCTTAGGCTTACACTTTATTATTTTTGTCCACATTCTATGAATTAGAACCAGATTTCCAATGACAGTTTGTATACAGTGGAAACCTTTATTTGACCATTTAGTTATTAGAATTAATAGGATGTGGTGAATAGAAAATAACTTTCCTGGAGATGACTATGCCTGGGAACCAGCAAAGCAAACCAATGTAATTTCCAAATACAAAGAGCAGTCAGGTTAGCAGCAGCTGACAGAATGGAAGGCAAGTTATTTTAGGTGTTACCTAAATTTTCGTTCCCACACTGCCCAACCCATGTCTTTTCCCATCTCTGACTGTAGTACTCGTTGTAGTCAGGCAGCTATAGAAATGTAGGCTTATTTCTCTCTTCGTAGTTACCAGTGGTTTCATCCCATCTTTCTTCCATCTCAGACTAAAGAAAAGAAAAATGTATGTCAGAAATAGATACCAGCCATGTTTTTTTCACTGCTTTCCATTTTCTCTTTTATATCTGTCAGTCACCAATATCACTCAGTACTCCACAATCAATTTTTTTAAAATAAGATATTCTGATGATAGTAGCAGCTGTTTTTGGTCCAGTACACTTTCTCAACCAGCGGTTTAGAATCCCAGTTGACATGAACAATCTCTCTAGACCAGGCGTCAGCAAACTTTTTCTGTGAGGGCCAGAGAGAATTGGGCTTGGGGGCCCTATGCATTTACTCAACTCTGCCATTGTAGTGAAAAAACAGTCACACACAATATGTAAACAAGTGAGTGTGACTGTGGTTCAATAATACTTTACTTACAAAAACAAAAAGCAGGCTGGATTTAGCTTGTGGTCTGTAGTTTGATGCATCCTGCTCTAGAGCATAAAAAGAAATGGTAAAAATCACTGAAATTCCAGAACTAAATGTAGAAGTGTTTCCAATTAGATGAGATATACCATCCATATATCCTTTAACTTTTCATACTTTATTTGCATTTACATGTTATGGTTTTTTAAATTTTCACCTGAAACTATTGCAATCTATCATTCCATTTGAATCCTTATTTTATTTAAATGTGACAATCTAATGGTAAAAGTTTGTGACCGTCAGTTTACTGGCATGTGACCATTTTTTCCCCCCTCTTTGTGATTTAGGCCTTGGAGAAGCACTGCAGAGTGAAAGGAGGCTATTCAGGCCTCAGGGATGTTTACTTCCACAAGGAGAGCTATGATGACGTGCAGCAGAGTTTCTTCCTGGCAGAAACACTAAAGTAAGTAAAAATTATTCTGGATGTATGTGACTAAGATAGCTGAAGAGATCCTTTCTAGTTATCTTTATCATGAACACATTCAAATAACATCAAGCATGACTGCTTCCGAATGCCATTCTACATGCATGGCAGTAATTGCAGGTGTGTTTTCATCATCATGTAAGTTCGACAACTTGGGACTGCTCTGTATGGTTCTTGTACATGGGGACCAAAGCACAGAGCAGCTTCTTTCTTCGGCATTAATGAGTATACCCCTTAAGGTTTTGCTATACTTCACGGTTGTCCATGATTCTCCCATAAGATGAATGGAGACATTGATGTGTTTTTTTTCTGTCTCTTTGTGGTTTCACTGGCTGACAGGGTCTCTCAGGCCTCACATACCCATGTTTCTCTCTCCAGATATTTGTACTTAATATTTTCTGATGATGATCTACTTCCACTGGAACACTGGATCTTCAATACAGAGGCACATCTTCTCCCTGTACTCTCTAGGAATATAAAGAAAGTTGAAGTCAATGAGAAATAAAAAGACATTTTATATTTTACTCTCCTCCATTCCCTTCACTGCATACCTTAATAATTCTTTTTCTGGTGATCAGGCATATGATGAATTTTTATTAGTAGGTCTGTGATTATTCTAAGTTTTAAAATTGTTTTGCAGTCTTTTATGTTTATTATCATAGGCATAGATGGACCTAAATTCCTTATTGTAGCCTTTATTATTCATTCAGTGAATCACATGGTTTTTTGTTTGTTTGTTTGTTTTAAGTAATCTTTTATCTCTGGAGTTCATGAAGGTGTAGTATCATTTTTATTAAACTGAATAGAATGGTATACCAATGACCTCTTAATTACAATTTTGATTTGACTGCAAAACTTTTTTCTCCTCTATGAGGAGATGATGTCTGCTTTAAGCTGTAATGTTTTGCCATGTTGCAAAAAGCCATAATAATAAATTAAATAATAAAAAAGCTTTTTCCTTTTCAATTTCGTGTTAATCTGGTTTGTCTATCCACCAGAGACAGAACTTATAACTGTGACAAGCCTCCTTATGCAGGTCTATCATTATTTGATAGAATGTCTTCTAAAATACTTTACTCACATTTTAATTCAAATTAGGATGTCATCCCAAAAGGATCATCTCCTCTTGACCTCATTTCATTGGATCCATGGTATCTTTTTGTTGGTTACTTATATTAGTGTTTCCTAATTTGGGAATTAGTTCTCAGGGTTTATTTTAAATGCTCTGTGTCATCTCTGGACCATGTACTGGTTAATTTCTTCCATTCTTTACCACACAGTGAAGTGAGCTTCCCAGTTTTTCAGAGCTCTGCTGTTACCGAATTATATTTTTTAAAGGGAAATTGTATAACTTTTAGTGTGTTAGCTTTTGCTTTTATCTGAATATATGAAGAAATTGGGGCTCTCTCTGAAGAGAGGGTGAGTATTTCATATGGTTTTTTGTTTGCATTTCATCTTTAATTCTTTTTTCTCGAAAAAAAGAAACCATTACATTTCGTTCAGGTTTTTCAGATTTGAAAAGAGCCCTTTCTCAAATGTAGTAAATTATTTCATTTCAGTTTATGAAAGCAGGATTTAACTCTGAAAGAATTTTTGCCAATGTATCTATTCATGGTCAATTGAGGAAAATCTAATAAACTTTTAGGCCAAATTAGGATGTAGTGTATTTTGTCTGGTTAAATTCAACATAGCGATTTCTGCTTAGAAGTAATATATAGGAATGGACACTCCCAATCCCCTACAATCCTGTAGCAGATCAAAATAATTATGATTATATGACTCTTCAAAGCATTTTTTGAGATTTGAATGGCTTTCCCAAAAATAGATCTGGTGACACCTTGTGTTTTCTTATCATATTTGTTCATATTTTATATATATTCCCGTGAAAGGACTAATATGATGATGCATATAATGAGGTACAAAGATTTTGACCACCTGCATTTTCAACTACAGTATCAGCAATTTCATGTGATTCAACCTAATACTTTTTAAGACAATTATTTTCTTAGATCTCAATAGACTTAGTTGTTTTAGCTGTTTCAGCTTTTGAAAGTGTTTCAAAAGATTTCCTTTGTCTGAAAGGACCACCTTGTGTGACCTGCCCTTTTTCAATATTATTCATTCAAACAATCAATAAAATTAGTAAGTGAAAAAGATCCCTTAGTACGTCATGATTGCTATTCCCAGGACTTAAAGGCAAAATATAGAAGATTCTTGTTAAAATTGGGCCATATATATTTAGATTATAATTTTCACATGAATGTCCTTGGACTAGCAATTTAAATTAATTTATTTTCTTTGCTTTTCAATCTGATTTGAAAGAGCACAAGCTGATAGGTATTTCTGCAGCAGATAGGATATAAAAATCAGGTTGTGGGCCTCCCTGGTGGCGCAGTGGTTGAGAGTCCGCCTGCCGATGCAGGGGATACGGGTTCGTGCCCCGGTCTGGGAGGATCCCATATGCCGCGGAGCGGCTGGGCCCGTGAGCCATGGCTGCTGAGCCTGCGCATCCGGAGCCTGTGCTCCGCAACGGGAGAGGCCACGGCAGTGAGAGGCCCGCATACCACAAAAAAAAAAAAAAAAAAAAAAAAAAAAAAAAAAAAAAAAAAAAAAAAAATCAGGTTGTATGTACACACTGCACTATGACGTACCTTTTGTATTCTGGAATAAGTAGGCAAGAAGATTTTACTGTGTGTTGCTCGGCCAGTGGCAAGAACAAAGGTATTTCAATTCTAGAACGTGGATATTTTAACAAAACCCAAAACACCAAAAATGTAAATAAGATAAGAGATTAATATTATGGTGATGTAATTTAATTAAAGTTATATTTTGCATTAATTATTTTAAACAACTGAAGTCCTTAGGTAAATGCTGTCTTTCATTCATTTTCAGCAAAAACGGTGCAATTAAGTTTACATATGTTTTCACATCCCAAAAGGTGAATAATTAAAATAGCACTTAATTATGTGTTTCTGCATTTGTTTTGGGATACATCGTGCAATTAATATTACACATATAAGTTGTATGGCAGTTTACAGAACTCAGTGATGTTTGTTATGATGCCTTCATATGCGCTACCAGTTCTTTCCATTGATTGTTTTTGATTTGTACTTAAATCCATTCTGTCATTTCCAACTTTATATAAATCTCTAATGTTATGGGAAATGATAGCTCGACACATAATTTTTAAAAACTATATTTGTAAAATTTCTCTATTGTAAATAAAGCCTTTTAATATATCTCCTCATTTTTTTTTCCTTTTAAGGAAGCTTTTGAATATGTTGGGATGAGTGTGTACAGTTGCAAATGGAAATATTAGATCCTAACAGTGATTCCGTACCACACCCGGAGAATTGTGATGAGGAAATATTTCCCATTAAAAACTTTAAATTGCAAATAATGTTGCATAACCATCTTTAGTTAATCAAACAGTTTTATTAAGAATCTAAAATATGGTGAACACCAGGGCAGGTAGGGTAGAGGCAGGGAGTTGGCGTTAGAAATAACATAAAGAGTATGGTCCTTGCTCTTAAGTTTACAGTCCAATTGAGGAGATCAAACTCCCCCACCACCACCACCGCTGAAACAAAACAAAACAAAACAGCATTTCGTTGTGTTAAATGAGAAGTTAATTCTGCTGTAGATGGTCAGGCAGGCAGGAGGTCACTAGGATTTGAGTGGTCAAAGAGGCTTAGTAGAAAAGAGACAACTTAAGCTACAAGAGAGCCTACAATATTTTTTTAAAAGCATAGGTTTTTCAAATTCAGGTGGTACTTTTTTAAATGTTTCAGACATTTGGGTTGCTGTTCTCTCTGCCTGGAACTCTCTTTCCTAGATGTTTTTCTGGCTCATTCCTCACCTTATTCAGGCCTCTGCTCAGTTGGCACCTTATCAGAGTGGCTTTCTTGACAAATCAATATAAAATTCCCCATCACCCTTTGCCCCGACTCTATTTTACTTTCTATTTAACATTAGTTATATAACATATATGTTTCCTTAAGTGTCTGTTGTATGTCTAACTTCTTAGAATTTAAGCCCCATGCAAACAGAAAGTTACTTTATTGGTGCTTTCTCTCCCTGCCATGTCCAGTGCCTAGAGTGGCATCTCACACTTGGTAGTACACATTGAATGTTTGGTTAACAGATGAATGAATGAATGAGATTCTACCTTATGTTCATAGGCTTTGCTACAGCTATTTGCAAATGTCTTAAAAGCAGTACATTTTTAAAAAATATTAAGTACCAGTATTACATAACATGCTGTTGTTTTAAATAAATAATCATAAGAATGGGTAATTTTTTTATTGCTACATATAGTAGTTTTAGGGAAATATAGAGTAAATTGGTATTTATGACTGGAATCAACCCTCAACCAACAGGTTTTTTTTTACTCCATTTATATCATTAAGGTACCATGTATGGCCTTGTGTAAAATACACACCAAAAAAATTGTTAAGTCATGATTTCTTTAATACTGAGTTTTTTCAGTGTTTCTGTTTGAATAGCCTACTATTGTTTTCTGTAACTTAATCTCACAGTCCCTATATCATATAAAAAAAACTATTTCAATAGCATGAAGCAAAGAAATTGGTTTTTCACTTAACGTAGAGTTAGTCAAATGGGAACCTTCTGAATTCAATTATTTGTAACACAAATGATGTTGGTTGTGTTTACTCTGTTGGTGACAGGATTATTTAAAAAGATTCTAAGCATGATTTTTATTCATACTAATTGTCAACCATCCACACAGTGATGGCAACTTGGCAATCAATACATCTAATTTCTGATAATTATATGTAGACAGTTGCTTAAATTTTTAGGAAAACAACATAGATCTTTTTTAATTTAAGCACAGAGTTCATTATCTAATTGACCTTCTAGCTCCTTTGGTTGGGGCTGAGGGGAAATCTTATTTCATCTTTTTAACTGATTTAATGACCCAGAGACTGATCTCTGTTTTTTCCTGGCTCATTCCGTCTACACTGGCCAACACATGAGTCATAATCTTTACAAAATATTTGCCAGGCATCAGATATGCACATAAACTATTAGAACTACATAGGAGTCTAGACAGCATTTAGTCCAACTCTCTTATTTTAAATATGAGGAAATTGGGGAATTTTCCCAAGGTCAGGAACTCTTTTTTGTCCTGGCTCTGTGCTACCAGACACAGGGATTTGGTAAGATTTATGCTCATAAGAAAGAACAATATATGAGAGCATATGTTATATCCAACCAGCCACTCCAACATAAAGGTGTAAACTCAGAGTTCACCCTTGGAAATTGGTCTAAGGCTGTATTTCTCAAGGTGTGGGCTACAGTTCACCTGTATCAGAACCTCTTCTAGGTCTTGTTAAAATGCAGATTCCAGAGCATTACCCTAAATTGAGCAAATCAAAATTGGGGGGTGGTCTGGAATATCCATGTTTAATGAGCTCTTTCTGTTATTCCTATGCATACTAAAGTCGAGAGCCACAGTTTTAAGTTATAGGTAGGTGGAAGTCCTGAGATAGCAGAAGAAATCATGAATTAATTAGCAAGTCATGACAAGCATATGTACCTTTTTCTGAATTTTTGTTTCTACTTCAAGGTTTAAGCACAACAACAACTTGAAACATAATTTGGATCATTTTGGAAAACGTAGATTCATCCTTTCACAAAAGCATTTCTGAACACTAAGCCGTACACCTAAATCTTTAAGACACAGATTTACATTGGATTTTTAAACAACTCTTTTCTTATTGAGGTAATCTTAAAAGTATTAACTTCAATCACTCCTTTGTTTCATTTGCTTTCTTCTCCCAATAGCTGCTTTTAAAGTCAGTTCTTAAACTGTTTCTTCTTGTTGAATTTTAACATGACTGTCACTTGCACAGACTACACAGAATTCCTAGTTTGGCCACGTGCCATGTAAATATATAAGATGTTCTTGGAAATGACCTCTGAAAAGGACCTTCATTTCCACCCACACCCACCTATGCCCCCCCACCCCTGCCGCGTTTTTACATTCATTGCAATGCTAATCACCAAAGATTTTTTGACTTATGATCACTTTGAATCTCCTTAAGACATGCTGTTACTTACTAATAAATTAATGTAATTTTGTGTTACAGATCCATTTGATTCCCCAGCGAATGCAAATTACCATGAAAGCTTAGAGAGAACAGTCATAGATGCATAGCAACTTTTCCACATCCTGGGATATTTTGGCCTTAGGCTATGAACACATATTAATTCATAATTCTGCAAAAAGGGCCATAAAATGTACTGATTTTCAAATAGCATTTTCCAGAAAATGACTAACACCTGAGAGCTCTTTGTTTTGTTTGTTTTATTTTGTTCTGTTTTTTAACTTTTAGGAGAAATAAGTGATGATTCTCGTTCACAGAATCTTGAAGAACTTTGTTCCTGACTTTCAATTTTTATAGTTGTTGGTGGAAAGTAGAAACACATAGCTTTGAATCACTGCTTAGAACCAGGATGGGAGGTCACCATATCAACTTCTTAAGGCAAACACAGTGCTATTGGTCCCATTTCATGGACGTGACAGCTTTGGCTTCTTGGGACCCAAGGCCTCTATTTTAGTAAGTGACAGAAGGAGAAGCAGACTAAGTCTCTTCCTTCTTTGTGCAAAACCTCATCACCACCCTGCCAGTCCATACAACACTTTAACCTCACTAGTTAAATAAATCCTAAGTAAATTTCACTGCTATTCACACTGCTATCTGCTATTTCCAGATTTATAACTTTGTGACTTAATGTAGTCTTAGCAAGGAGCTGCAAAATTTTATATGTTTTAAATGCCACAATTAAACTAAAATCCCTCTAGTCTCTTTTCTCTATATGATGCAGTAGAGAAGGGGTAGAAAGTAGGTACAGTTGGGCCAATGGGAAGCAGACTTCACTGAGAAGACAACTGAGTTCCAAACGAGGCTCTATTATTAACTTCCCGCGTGATTTGGAACAAGTCCTTGAAGTCTTTACGTCTCAGTTTCCTCATCTGTAAAATGAGAGGAGTGATCAGCCTAGGTGGAGCAGCTAGGCTGTGCCTTCAGTGTTGTCTGTTGTGGATGCTGGAGCAGGAAACAGTAGTACACAAGCCAGGAATGTTCCATCCATGGACTAGAGGCAACCACGCCCAAATTATAAGACATCAAAACCTTCATTTTCTCATCTGTAAAATGGGAATAATAACACCTACATCGTGAGGACTAAAATAGCTAATATACGTACATGTTCTTAGCTCTATACCTGGCAGGATTATGCCTTCAGTCCCTGAATCCCAGCCCCTATTTCTAGCTCTGTAAGAAAGAGCTAGAAAGAATCATCTCTCTACCTTGGGAAGCCTCCAGCTCGTTTTGTTATGAGAACACATTTGCTGTTATTTTGCTTGCCATTTCCAACCAAATACCCTAGGCTTTTTTGGATGCTGTCCTTCAATCAGACTGCTTCAAACACATATTATTGCTCATCTTCCAAGGTCAGAGTTTAGCTCTTATTTTCTGACATGAGAACAGAAATATCCAGTTCTTTCTTCACACTAGTATGATGCAGTAATTGAAGACTTTTCCACATATTTTTTATTGAAGAACAAGAGGTTTTCTTTTAACATTTGTAGAAGAAAAGAAATAGGGTTCAACCCACCTGATTGCTGCTCTGGTAAGAGCATTATTATCAATTGTGTCACTGGTATATTCAAATAATCCCATGAAAGTAAAACAGTGACTGCAAACTAAGAACTGCTTTCAAAATTGAAGTATAGTTTTGTTTTCATCCCAGAGTAGCTTTGGAAACCAACGAATTCAATTTTATGAACTAGGAAAGATGGATGAAATAACTTCTGAGGGAGCCAGCGTTGCTTCCAAAATCAGCTTACATGTTTGAAAAGCACTTATAGTGACTTAAAATAATCATATCCAAAGAAGAATGCATAAAGTGGTTTTGATTGAGAGTCCCCTTACCTGTCCCCCTCATCCAAAACAAACAAACAAACAAACCCTTAGTTTCCACAGCAGTGGAGACACGCATTAGGTGAGAGTGACCCTTGCCTTTCCTCTGGTACTTCCCACCCCCTACCCCGCCCCTGCTCCCGCCCCCCGGTGACAGAAGACTCTTCACTCCTGAAGAGGGGCTTGCAGTTCTGCCCCAGATTCTGCCTGACAAAGTCACACAGTTCCCCTCCCTCCCGCAGCCACACCCTTGCTGACTTTCACTTTTCTGGACTCTGCCTGAAATGGCCCTCCCTGTCTGTCTTCTACTCTTCCTTTAAGTCTCAGTTTACATGTTTGTGACCTGTCTGCCTCTCTCTTCCCCCAATTTGTTCTTGCTTCTTCTGACTCTCCAAAGGACTTTATGCAAACTCCTATTCACATGCATCACACTCCGGTGTCACTATTTGTTTACTCATTCATTCATTCCACAAATGTTTATTAAGCACCCAGAGTGTATCAGACACTATCCTAGGTCCTAGGGATTCAGCAGAGAGCAAGTTACACTTGCTTCCTGTCTGCACAGAGCTAAAGACTAGAAAAAGGGCAAATATGCAAAAATGCATAAAATTTTAAAAGGAAGGTGCCATGGCTAATTAATTAATATAAATATAAGACAACATGGCATCTGGCATATATTTGTTTTCAGTCTGGTTGCACCCATCCTGCACTAGCAGGCGCTCAGAGAGCATCTGGTAAAGAGTGAACAAAGTGCTAAGAATGAAGAAAAAGTCTCAAACTTTTCTTCAAAAAAGTATAAACAGAATTTTCATCTTAAGTTTGACTGCAACAGAATACAGCCTCTGCTAGGCCCTACTAACTCAAAGTGGTACTTCTATCTGCAAAACTGAATGCAGATTCTATTTTTAGTGGGTAATCTAGTGTTTACCTTAACTGTGAGATACCTAATTATAAGCTGTCATTAGAAAATTTTATTCACTGTACTTGCAAAAGCAAACTCACCAAAAATAGGACAATTTTCTTATCTTTTAGTATGTTCCAAATATATCAATTGTCTCAGGGAAAACCCACAGGAGTCCAAGCGGTATTTCTGCATTTTAACTGCTTCTGGACTACACACCGCTGGCAAGGTCAACAGACACACCAGAGACTCTCTCGCCATTAGGGTTAGGCTTGTTTGTTTATTTTGTTTTGGGGGGATGAGGGGTTGTTTGTTCATTTGAGCCATCATAGATAAAGGCTGCTCACACATCTGAGACTGGCTTCTTCTGGTCGATGAAACACACGAGGGGCCCTGTCAGTGATGTAAAGGAGAAAGGACTCCTCTGTAGTTACTGCAGCCTTTTTGTAATCCTCTCTAGTAATAGGACCAAGGATTTTAGGACTCAAGCAAAGCCATTAATAATTACATTGTTATTTTCTTCCCAATAAGTTCAGCTTCCTTCTCCCAAGCTGGCCTTTCTTCAGCCATTCTAACGGTGACAAAAATGACTGATTAGAATTTTCACTCTCATCCACCTTATCTTCTTGTCTCTAACTTCTAGTGGAAGTGCTAATATAAATGAGCAAATAACAGAGAGGGAGAAAAACAAGGGCTCTCAGAGAGATTAATCGGTCCCTGAAAATCTGAAAGTGACTTCTGTCATTATTACAAGTCAATATACAGGATTTCTTTAAACGCTAGATAAAAACCATATAATATGTCAAAACCATGATTAAAAGGTAAATAAAAATAATGAATCTTCACAAGATCTTGGATTTATTTTTCTGTTTAAAAAAAGGTATACAATAGATGGTTTTCTTCTTTCCCCCTCATATAATGATGATTGCATAAAGGAGAAGTTTCAACATTTCCACATTGTGTATCTGGGCTTTTAACCTCTCCCAAAGATCAGATAAAGGCTGCCAAACCAAAAAGCATTCTTGGCTCATGTACACAGCTCATTCTTTAAATAGGAGATTCAGCATGTCCGAGCAAGAGCAAAGACTCCTCCAGGGTCTTTATCTATTGATTAAAACTGTACAGGCTATTCTGCTTAAAATGAGTCTTGAATACTCTCTAAAATAAATTTTTATTCTGTTTTGGAGTAAAAGGTGTAAAGGGAAAAATGAGACATACATACGTCCCGACCCTGCAAAAATATGCTATATTACATTTTTTGCCCATGATATTTCTATAAAAAGCTAGAAGCAAGAAAAAAAAATCGATTTGGCAACGAGATTGTAGTTTATCTCCTGAGAGGAAAATTCAAGACCAAGTGCCAATTACTACTCCGCTGGACAGAGGTTACTTGGCAGCTCCCCAATACATATTAGGAGCTGCCCTGAAACCTTTATTTAAACTACCGACATGCCCCACGTCTCAAAGGAGGTTGGAGAAACCTTTCTTCTGTGATTCTAATGGTTACGATACCAAGATTCCTAGATTCTCAGGAGCAGGCATCACACTGTGAACAGATTTGTCTAAATTGAGAATTCCTCCAGTTTCTTTTTTGGTCATTAGCTTTGTAATTATTACAAGTGGTATATCAGCCAGGGAAACAGAAACCACTCAGTCTCAGAAAGAAGAAATTTAACACAAAGAATTAGTTACATCGGTGATAGAAGAGCTGAGATGCCAAACAGTGGATGGTGAATTCTGATGGAAATTCAGCAATTAGCAACTGCAGTATGCCACTATCTGGGGCAGAAGCGGGAGAGACACAAGGTGGAGGTGATGTTACCAGTGAGCAGAAGTGATTGGAGCATGAGCTAGATCGACAGTGGAGGACTCACAGCAGAAACTGAGACCACAGAGGGAAGGAATAATCCAAGAGGAGCTAGAATCATGAAGGTGATACAGCAACTGCTAGAGACACCACTAGAAGCACAATGAATAAGAGAAATACACTGGCTTCTTCCTTTCCCCTACCTTACAGTCTTTTACCAATGCTTCCATTGGTCAAGACTACCAGGAAAACAGAGCAAAGAAGTCTGGGAAATGTAGTTCCCTGAGATGCAGAGCCAAGCTGAGGAAGTTCAGGGAATAGATATGAGAGGAAACAGGTAAACGTCACAAAAGTAGCTATAGCTAGACTCACCATTTGGAACCTCTTCTTAGCTTGAGAGGTCTTCATTGAAAAGACAAGCCTTAAGACTACCAGCTGCTAGAAACTAGCAGATTGAGAACCTTGATTGCAAGGATCCATGAGTCCTCCCTGAGCTGCAGAGCAAAAATATTGAACATATTTTTGAGCCTTCATATCTCAGTGATGAACTTGCTGGTGAGAAGCCACATTTGCCCATCCGTGAAAGATCCAAAAAGTTTAACAAGTGCTTTCAGTCAAAGAATAGACTTCAGAGATGGAAATCTGTGAGTCCATGAAGTGCTTGTTCTCAGAAAATAGGACAGATAAGCCTAAAATAAAACCTGAAGAAGGTATGGCCATCAAAATGATCGTTTTAGATGTCAGTGATTAACCTTTGGTCACCCTGCTTTGGATCACAATTGATCTTAACTCCAAATTTTCACATGACTGGTAGTAGCACTTTTCTAAATCTTTATCTGCCAACCCAAATACATCAGCCTAGTTTTATACCCCACTTAGTGGAACATAAAAATGATGAAAGCTAAATGGTCTTCCAAGAGAGAACTTAGATTTTTTTTTAAAAACACTGACCCTATTAGGTTAATAATACTCATCAGCATAGAATCCTGATTTTTTTTTTAATTACTTAAAGACATTTTGGAGTATTTTTCTCTGCATTGTTCACTGGGTTTAGATGGAAATGCCTACTCTTCTAAGCCCAGTTCAAAGGTCACCCATGAACCTCTCCCAGTCTTCCTCCTTTTTGCTGTGTTAGCATCTTGGATAAGCCTAAATGGGTGTACTTATTACATTATATTGCAATTATTTGTTGCCAGTCTCTCTCTACTAGTGATTTAGACCAAAACAACCTATCAAAAGCAATTTAACTTCATAAATTGGACAAATATAAGGCCGGTCTGCACTATAATTTGGTCCAAAATTAATATCCTCAGTCACTGTTGCCAGGTTTGATCACTTTGTTATAGAATAGTGTTTTGCAACAATTTGTGGGTCCAGAATTTAAGCATTTGTGTGTGTGTGTGTGTGTGTGGTATGCGGGCCTCTCACTGTTGTGGCCTCTCCCATTGCGGAGCACAGGCTCCGGACACGCAGGCCTAGCGGCAACTGCTCACAGGCCCAGCCGCTCTGCGGCATGTGGGATCTTCCCGGATCGGGGCACGAACTCGTGTCCCCTGCCTCGGCAAGCGGACTCTCAACCACTGCGCCACCAGGGAAGCCCCAAGAATTTAAGCATTTTTGCCATTTATTTCAAAATTGGGAGCAGAGCTTTTCTTATTTGCTAAATTATTTTTTTCAGCTAGTTGTTGCTACTCTGTGTTATTTGTAAAAGTTGAAACAACCAAAATATCTAATTTGGGAGGTTGGTTGAAACAAATGTCTAGTACTAGGTGACAGATTGGAACAACTTTGAAGTCCAAAATTGATTGCTAGAAAACAATATTTATGATATATTTTCCTTTTTATAGAAAATATTATAATGATGCCTATTCATCTTTGACTGTAGCTCATAGTATATAATAAGCATCTAGTAAATGAGTATGTGCTATAGACTGAATGTTTGTGTCCTCCAAATTCATATGTTGAAACCTAATTCCCAATGTGATGGTATTTGGAGGTAGAGCTTTGGGAGGTGATTAGGTCATAAGGGTGGAGCCCTCATGAATAGAGTCAGTGTCCTTATAAGAAGAGATCCCAGACCCCAGAGAGCTTCCTTATCCCTTCCACCAAGGGAGGACACAGCAATAAGACAGTCATCTGTGAACCAGGAAGAGGGCCTTCATAAGACATCGAATCTGCAGCATCTTTTTTTTTTTCTTTTTTGCGGTACGCGGGCCTCTCACTGTTGTGGCCTCTCCCATTGAGGAACACAGGCTCCGGATGCGCAGGCTCAGCGGCCATGGCTCACGGGCCCAGCCACTCCGCGACATGTGGGATCTTCCGGGACCGGGGCATGAACCCGCGTCCCCTGCATCGGCAGGTGGACTCTCAACTACTGCACCACCAGGGAAGCCCTGCAGCATCTTCATCTTGGACTTCCCAGCCTCCAGAACTCTCAGAAACAAATGTTTGATGTTTATAAGCCACTCAGTCTATGGTGTTCTGTTAAAGCAGCCCAAATGGACTAACAGTATAAATGTAATTTTGTTTTTTTTCCTTCTGAGTTCAATCCATATCAATAGGTGGCACCCACTCTTTCAGGCATTCAACAAATGTATATATTGAGAGAGCTTTCTTTGTCAAAGATTTCGCGTGAGTCCATTAGTTCAAGTTTGATTCTACTGAGCTGAGATGCTGTTTTTCAAAATGGGAAATAAACATGTTTCTCTCCCTACTCTTCTCTCAGTGTATTTCTCCAATTCCCAGCTCCCCACATTCCCTACTCCTTCTCCCCAGATGTTAAGCAAAAGTCCATAAACCATATGCTGGAACAAAGTTATCCCTCTCATAAGTTATTTTCCACCCCACTGTAAGAATTTCATTTAGACAACACTCCTGAGGGCTCTCCATATCAGAGCTGTATATTACTGCTACAGGCAAGGAGAGAGAAAAAAAGAATTAGCAAGCTCATAAATTGTTCTTGAGTGGTTATCTACTTCCAAAATTACACAGGAGAGTGTGATTGCAACAGGCATTCTTTTTAACTGATCCTGTCAAAGTGCGGACTGGTGTCATTTCCAGTGTATAATGCAGAAGATGTGAAATCTAATTTGGTATATTAACATTAATGGTCTATAATCAGTTTATAACAAGAAATCAATTAAACAAACAAGCAATTGACTTGCTTAAAATGTAATTAATAACATTACAAATTCAGGTCAGAATTAAATTGTTTTCGGCAGGACCTTTGTCGGAGTTACAGTAAGGTGCAAGCCCATCAGAGTACTACGGAGAAGTGGTTTTTTCACAGAATGAAAAGGATTTCACATACAGTATACACCGCAAAGTACATGTCCCACAAAGATTGGTGAGTCGGTGTGCTGTGATTTTTTTAAAAGATTTATTAGAATGAAATAAGAATAAAGAGGCAGTTTGGATTATAAGAATGTAAAGGTCGTATTTTAAAGCAATTTCCATAAAAGAAATTATTTGCTGCAACATCGACCAAAAGTTTTAGTGCTGAATTTTTAAATGGCCAATGCAAGTAATAATAATAGCAACAATAATATCAACATTCTCATATTTGGCTTTTTATGACATATTTTCATACATTTTTTCATTTATTCTAATAGAGAAAATGTCACATACATATGTGTATGTGTGTAGTGTGTGTACCTGTTTCAATATAAACAGCAAATTTGGGCACATTTCTAGAGAGCACACCAAAGAACATAAACACAAGAAACTTCTGGCATGGTGTCAGATGAGGGGTTGTTGACCTAGAGGTCTATGAATGGGGCCTGTGAGCATACAGGGTTCCTCACTGTCCAAAAAGCCTTCCGTAGCCAAAATGGAAGAACCAATTACCTTAGGACACATCTTGCTAATGGATGCACAAAATAAATTGAGATAGAGCCCAGATGCTCACAGACACATTTCAAAGCTATGGTGCCTGGATGCTGAGATGCTGAGCGTAGTTCCCAGGGAAGGAGCTTGGTGGTGACATTGTCGCCGCTCGAGGTGTGAGCTGCCTCTGTAACGGCTTCACTGCAAGACACATGCTGAACACCATTTTCACTTTTTGCCTTTTTTGTAAAATCGAAAATCCTCCTTGGATTTCTTTTGGTTAGCGAAAACAAGTACTAACGTAGGTCTTTGGTAAAGTGGCATAAAGTGAACTTTCGAAAAGTGAACTTTCGAAAATCAGGGTATACCTCTATGTGCATTTTTCAGGAATGAGGATCTAAAATTCTAACCAGACTCCCAAAGTGGGAGGAAGAGAGTCTGTAACCTGAAAAAGATTGGAAACCACTGTTGTACCTAGATGCTACAGTTAGCGAGTTAAACACTGTAGCTCAGTTAACCTAGGAGTTCTCCAAATGTAGGTTCATTGCACCATTTAGATCTAGAGAATTCTGCTAAAATTGCTCATTTTTCTTCTGTGATCCCAGTTAACATATGGTGAAGAAGTTGAGCCTCTTTTTTATTCATTTGGGAGATTTTATTAGAATACAAAGGAAGAGATGCACATGTGAAAAAGATGCTGCTACTGTGTGTGGCACCCTGTATATTTTCTGCTAGACCAGGCAATCTGGGGCAAGAGGCAAGCTGCGTCCTGGTGAGCTATACACTTCGGGAAGCCAAGCAGATTCTCTCAAGTCGCCAGGATGCTGTTTTTAAAAACTGTTTTATGTATTTGTTAGGTCATCAAAAAGTGACAGCCTCAATCCTGAGACACACCTCTGTTACAAAGCAACTCACAAACAGAAAATGTATATCCATTGGGAGCAAAACTAAATCACCCAGAATTAACTGAAGCACTGCCACACTCGTTCCAACTACTGAGATTAGCCGCAGATATCAGCTTCTCGCAATGGGAAGTCATACAGAGGTGATTTATTTTCATTAAGTCCATTTTCTAAATGCTGTTTCTGAGAACATGTATCGGTTGCCTGTATGTCATCAGCCAAGACCTGATTTGTGCTTGTGTTCTGATTTTCCTCATCATAGTATTTCCCCCAATACTCTGTTTTATAGTTATATGTGCAATCGATCCCTATATAGGAATTTATGTTGAAATAGATACCACAAGCTAGGAAATGCTAAATTAATTCCATTACTCTCTTTTGTGGGGAAGAAAATGCTTGTTGTTGACCAAATACCAGCCTAACTGGCAGCTCTCTGACTGGGTTAATATGTTCCAGAATGGTGTTCCTAGCAGTTGGAGTGTTCATTAAAACATTAATTCTGGGTCTATCCTAGAAACACTAACACAGTGAGCCAGTAAGTATGAGAATAAATACGAATGTTCCCTTTCACCAAGAATCCAAGTCACGTGTAACTTTCTATTACCAAAGCCACTGAGATTAGGAAGAAAATTGTTCTTAATGCCAACATAAACAAGGTCAGCTAATAACAGGACTAAAAACAAGAAAAACAAAACAGAAACCAGAACCACAAGCATAACAAGTAAAAGGATGGGGTCAATGGAGTTCAGGGGAGAATCTGTTCTGAGGAAACAGATTATGAAGAGAGCAGTGAAATGTCTGCATCCTTCAAGCCAGTGGACCCCAATTGACCCAATTCTGCCCTCACATTATAGAGTTCTGCACAGTGTCTCCATCCCCAGACCCTAATTAAAAACAAAAATGACAAAACCACTGCAGCAACATAACCCTCTGGGGCTCAGCTGCCTTTCTGCCCGGAGAGCAGCCACACAGGTAATACCTGGTGCCACTGCCCCACTGGCTTCTCCTCGCATCCTCTCGGGCTCTGTGCTGCCCTGGTAGCTCCAGTTCATGCCTTACAAGCACCAGCTCTTTGCATCCATCATTTCCTAGAGAGCAAATCCTTCGAGCAAGGCTGGGAGCCAATTCTGGATTTGACAGGTGTCTGACTTGGAGAGATCTCAAGCTTGTGTCTTGAGCACTCAGCATGGGCCCAACAGCTTGTGTTGCTTTCAAGGAGGGCTCATTCAGGACCTTCCTAAGTACCACAGAGCTTGGTGCCCTGTGACCTGGAGCATGCCACCTCATCCGAATGCCAGCAAACCTGTCAACCAGGAAAAACAAAGCAAGGCCCTGTGTTCACGGCCGTTAACTCTGGTGTCCCTGCTGTGAGGGAGCAGCCGTCTGATGGGGAAATCTAATTAACAGGCATCTCCTGAGCAGCCGATGATGTGCCCTCCACCTGGGCAGGCTGTGGGTTCTGAGATGGGAGAGCAAGGTGACCGGCTGTAGAGGTTGAATCCAGCTCTGTCTCTTGCTAGATCCAGGCTAGGGTGACCTTTCATTAAATTGATTCCTCGGCTATTGACTGAGTGCCTGCCACCTGCCAGTCATGATTCCAGGTGCTTCAGCGACAGCAGTGGACAAACAGGCCACTTATATTCTAGCAGAAGACAATAAATGTCATAAATAAGGAAATTATATCAATGTTAGAAGATGAGAAGTACAGGGAAATATAGAAGTGGGACAAGGTGAGACAATCCCAAGAGCCGGGGATGGTACCTGCTGTACATGTTGCAGTAGGAAGATCAGGTGGTCAGGGTGGACCACCGTGGAGAATGGGAGATCGGCAGAAAGGCATGAAGGATAGGAAGAATTAGGCAGGGAGTTATTTGGGTCATCCAGGGGAAGAGTGTGCCAGGCAGAGGGACTGGCTAGAGCAAAGGATTTAAGACACAGTGGGGCATGGAGGTCAAGGAGCAGTGAGGAGACAGGGCAGGAGTGGAGTGGGTGAGGGCAGAAGAGAGAGGAGAGGAGTGCGGGCGGGGGGACCGCTGTCAGGAGCAAGCCCCCCGCCTCGGCTCCCGTCTCCCCCGGGTACCATGGATATAAGATGCCTTCTGCGAGGGGCTGTGAGAACACGATAATAGGCGTGAAAGGCTCTGCAGAGCACAAAGTAGAGCCTCCATAAAGATCAGAAAAATCTCCCTCCACCTCTTTAACCTCAGATGGCATAACTAGTGCAAATGAGCCCAAAATCAGGGCCGGGAAATGGAAGCTGTCCCACAACAGAGTAGCAGAGGGCAAACATTTTAAAACAAGGTGTCTTTTTTACAACAAATTTGAGCCTTTTCACCCCCTTCCATACCCACTCCTCCAGCCAGCAGTCCAAGCTCTTGGCCACCAAAGCCCCCCGCTGTAGACCCAGGGTCGAGGGAGAGAGTCAGAGATGCAGGAACGTTTTTGTTGTTGTTTTTTTTTTTTTACATCTTTATTGGAGTATAATTGCTTTAAAATGTTGTGTTAGTTTCTGCTGTACAACAAACAAAATATATTAGCTATAGGTATACATATGTCCCCATATCCCCTCCCTCTTGCACCTCCCTCCCACCCTCCCTATCCCACCCCTCTAGGCGGTCACAAAGCACCGAGCTGATCTCCCTGTGCTATGCGGCTGCTTCCCACTAGCTATCTACCTTACGTTTGCTAGTGTGTATATGTCCATGCCTCTCTCTCGCTTCGTCCCAGCTTCCCCTTCCCCCCGCTGTGTCCTCAAGTCTGTTCTCTAGGTCAGATGCAGGAACTTTTGTTCACAAGGCGGTCCCCTTCCCCAGCCTGATCTCCCCTCCCTCATCCCACTTCCATGCCTTTGGGGTCCTATCCTGCAGTACAGTGTCATGCGGACCCCCTTGGGGTGTGCCACTGGGTACAACTAAGAGTCCCCCATTTCACTGAAGAGCGAAACACGTGTGGACCAGCAGGTTCTTGGGAAGGAGGGGTGCAGACTGGAGAAGGGATGGCAAGCAGCTGGGGGCCTTTCCAGGAGAGAAATGCTTGGTGCCAGGGAGTCTGGAGGGCTGCCCCCCTCTGGTGCCTCCCGGGGGTGGGAGAAGCTAGTCGCCACTTCTCTGGCTGGGGTTTCACCTCCCTCTCTCATTGCCAGTAAGAGGTAGTAAAATGCTGACATGGAAAGAGAGCAATCCCCCGCTTCCTACCGTGGAGGTGCAGGTGCAGGTGCTTGGATGGACGTCCACTGCAGCCAGACTTCCCAAAGCCAGACCATTTCTTGCAGCAAATACCTCTTTCCTTCATGCAGACCTCCCTTCCCAGGGAGGAGGCCAACACAGTGAGGTGCTGTGCATTCCTTGCCAGCAGGACCATAGGCTGTGGTTTCCTTTCTAGCCCTGACCTTACAGCCTGGAAGGAGGAGAGAAGATGACAAGTGACAAGAAGGGGCAGGAGCCCTCGTGGCCGCCCGAGGACCTGTCCCACTGGTGTGTGACTGAGTTCCAGGAATTGTTCACCCCAGCTGTCTGCCAGCAGCTACCTCATTCCTCTCCCTCTACCGAGAACGAGCTCTCCCTCCCGGTTCCACGCAGGTCACAGCTAAAAGAGTTGGGTCTTAGGTCAGAGACAGAATCCCTGAATCCCAGCAAAAGCTCACCCTTGTCTATGTTTACTAAGATGGGGCTTCAAAAAGAAAAATCAGGCAGGGACTCTGGCCTCAATGCTTTCTTAAATGAGTTGGGGAGAACAAAACTGGCACGGGAGACCAGGGTGAGCTTTGGAAGAAAGCGTACAATTAATGTGTGATAAGCAATGATCAAAAAGGAGGAGAGCCAGGAGACCTGGAAGCTTCTATGGAAGATGAAGACTCTAAGAATAAGGCCAGCAGGGCAACCAGACTGAGGATGGGATGTTAAGGACGAGTACAAAACAAATTGCGTAAGCGGGGTGAGGCCAGCCTAAGTAGGATGTTGAAAGCAGGGGGAAAAGTTTAAAATTCTCCACTGAGAAATTCTCCATTAAGAAATGCGGGGTCACTGAAGGTGTCATGCATGAGGCTTATGCTGCTGAGGAAAGGGCAGCTGCATATCCCACGTGAAGCCCCCTCCAGACAGCACATCACACGCTCAGTTCATCACCAGGAGCAAATGCTGCCCTGGTGCCGGTGAGTGGGCAGCCACAGACAACCGTTCTTCTTGAGTGGATCAGATCTCTGGGGAAGCTCCTCGACCCCGAGACTGTATATCTGGCAGCCAAAGAAGGCTGCCAGGACATGGGAAGTTGTGCATATGAAAATAATGTCAGCTGCCTCTGGAAGGGCGGCTGGAAGCAAAATCACTCTGAAAACTCACAGATGGCGAGCACAGACTGCACTGCTTTGGCATCCTCCATTTTTGTTCTTTTATTCTGCATTTCCAGGTTCCAACCACAGTGGGAAATATTTCATCACAGACAGAGCGCTGGGTTGGGTAGAGGGAGGGGGCCTGTGAGGAGGGGCTCCAGGGTCCCTTTACTACTTGAAAGAATCCTCTCCTGAGGCTGTTGCCAAAGCCTCACCTACCAGCAACAGGTGGTGGCCAGGACTCGCACAGCTGACCCCTCACCCTCCACGTCATGTCCTCTGTCACTTCTAGATCCACCCACGAAGGAAGGAGCTCTCTCTTCTCCCTTTTCCATCTGGCAAGGACTTCCCTTGGGTCAGGGCTTCTTCGTTCCCTACTCGGTCATCACAGCTTAGCTGGAGGCTGGGTTGTGGGGAGGATGGTTGCTGCTGTGAATAGAACCACTGCTTGTATGAAAAATACACCCTCTCTCTCTCTCCCTCTCAATATTATCCATGGTTGAGAGCACCGACGTCTTCTTGCAGTGAACAGTTAGGGCACACGTACTCCGTGCTCCACGGCAGGTGCTAGATGCTTATGTGGATGGTCTGTGTGGTTGCTGAACCCCAATAACTCTCAGTGCCTTCACCCAGCTCCGGTCTGCCCATCTTCACTGGCGCTCTGGGAGACCACATGCTACACAACAAGGCAAGAGCCAACTCTGCAGAGAACCTCTGGAAAAAGTCAGATGTAAAGAACCCATCTGCCCACTTAGCAGCCTCTCAGCCCTAATCTGGTTTTGTTACCAGTCAAATCGTTGCCAAACCACAGGCCTCTGTGTCTCCTGGTACTAAAGGACAGACTGAACCATGGCTTCCTCATTACGCAACTTGGCTAAATGTCAGAGAATCAAGAGGAGCTCCGGTCAGGCAGGCGCGAGGTCAGCCCCACTGGGAGTGCGTTGGCAAGGGGGGCATCTATGAAGGCAGCAGCTGGCCTGGCCACGGATGTGGTGAACATGGAGGATGCTGGGCCTGTTTGGAGGTCGATGATCTCAAGGAGACCTGCTCCAGGCTCCTACAAGTGGAGCTCCAGCCAGTGCTGAGATTGGCTCTTGGAAAAGATTGCTGGCGCTCTACCGAGCAACACACGCTGAGGCAAAGGTTAGGCTGGGAGAAGTTCCCAGCTCTAGTTATGAGATACATTCTCGGTCTTTTAAAAGACAAACCCCAGGTCTTGGCCTCCCTGCCTCTGAATAAGATGTCTCGCTCAGCCTAACTCTACGCCCACCTACCATTGTAAGGAGGTGAGGGCTTCCCTGGTGGCGCAGTGGTTGAGAGTCCGCCTGCCGATGCAGGGGACATGGGTTCGTGCCCCGGGCCGGGAAGATCCCACATGCTGCGGAGCGCCTGGGCCCGTAAGCCATGGCCGCTGAGCCTGCGCGTCCGGAGCCTGTGCTCCGCAACGGGAGAGGCCACAGCAGTGAGAGGCCCGCGTACCGCAAAAAAAAAAAAAAAAAGGTGAGGAGGTGAGATGCTCAGCCCGAGGGGCTGGATCCCACCAATACATTCTGGCTCCCACTGCATTCCTGAGTTATAGGGATTGTTCCCCTGGTATGTAGTCTTTCACAAATACGTGGTGTTGTGCTCTGTACCACGATATTTCAGAGTAGTTTCGCTCAACATTACAGAGTGTTGGCAGTATTAACCGCCTTGTAAAAATATATTGGCAAGGGTTGCTGGACACGTGATACTTTTTTTTAAACCACAGTGTTTTGGCTACAGTGAAGTGTGTATCACTTGTTTAAAATTCATGCGATTAATTAATAAATGTCTGCTTTAATCCTTCCTGTCATCTATTTCGAGACCAAGTGTTCCTTTTGTTCTAAAACCAGAAATCCCAAGAATGAAATATATGGCTATGGACTTGGGCATGTTGACAGTTACCTGCAGCCTCCCTCTACCACCTTTCCTACCCTGTCCTTGCCTCTGTGCTCATCTCATACTTGGGACATGCAGCTTTCCAACACATGACTCCAGTTCCCCTGACTTTCTAAGGATTTCCTTTCTTCTGGAACAGCCAATCTCTCAGGGAACGGTAACCCATAAAATGTCTAAAAGAAGAGGTGGGCACTTGGCATCCTAACCCTCTTGACCTCTTCTGAGCCACATGACCATCTTGAGGGCCATCCTGTGCCATTAGCTGTGGCGTATTATGCAGTCCACTAAGCCTCTATCCCCATGGCAGCTGGAGATCATAGGCCAGCAGCGGTAGGGATCTACACAGGAACCTCCCCAGTGCAGAGCTGGGGACCAGAACCAGCTCTGTGTCTTTAGCCTCATGGCAATTTCTATTCAGCCCAGTTTAAAATCTACTGTATCCACTTAGGTCTTAGCCACAAAAAGGCTACCTCTGGACAGTCAAGGTAAGCTGTCTCTCCTGCTATGGAGACTGGCATTCTTTATGTAATGTGTTGGGCTAAAGTACACCCATCTCCTCTTCTAATGAGATCTGCTGCCCCACACTGTGTTTATAGAATCAGCATGTCCTTGAGTCTGTATTAGAGTACAGAGTAGTCTTCAGAGGGTTACAAGGGGCATAAACTCAGGAGGTTGGTTAGGTCAGTAGGTGTTCAGGGTGACTGGGGCCTACCATAAAAATGCACTTACCTTTATCCTTTCCACCTAAAGAGCACACTGCTGAGTGGACCCCATCAATCTCAGCTTTTTCAAAACCCTTCTTTGGGTGTCAGGGAAATGTCCAGGGCATTCAGACAGCCCAGGTGGGGTGGGGGAGGGGTGGGGGGCATTGTAAACCTGGCTGAGGTAATGATGCAATTCAGTAGGTAGTCACAAGGCTAGAGGAGTAGGAATTATTGGGTCTCTATCTTTAAAAAAGGACCGTCAGCAAACTAATAGCTGGTAACAATGTTTGCCTTTACCCAAAGTCACTAATGAAAGGCAAAAAGTACCAGTGTTCACTCAAATATACTGCCCTGAACAACTTGGGAGAAGAAAGATTTTTAGAAATTGATTCTAAGCGCACGATCAGAAATGCAAACGGAAATTTATATTTGATTTTCACTGCAGTGTTATTTATAATAGTGAGAAATCAAAACTGACCTACATTAGGATAAGAGAAATAGCTAAATAAAACGAAGGCACATCAATAAGTCAGAATATTGTATAGCCATTAAAAAGGATGTTAACCAAAAAGATTTAACACTGTAGGAAAGTATTTATGATTAAAAAGAGCAGAATAAAAAATTATGTGTGTGTGTGTAGACTACCAAATGTAAAATAGCTAGCTAGTGGGAAGCAGCTGCATAGCACAGGGAGATCAGCTCGGTGCTTTGTGACCACCTAGAGGGGTGGGATAGGGAGGGTGGGAGGGAGATACAAGAGGGAGGGGATATGGGGGTATATGTATATGTATAACTGATTCACTTTGTTATAAGCAGAAACTAACACACCATTGTAAAGCAATTATACCCCAATAAGGATGTTAAAAATAATTTATGTGTGCAGTATGAGTAAGGCTATATTGACTGTTCCTAATTTTATGTGGGAAGGTTCTGTGTCATTTTTATTGTCTGTGTTTTCTAGATTTCTGGTCAGGGACATGTATTACTTGTATAATCAGAAAAACCGAAAGACAGGACTAGAGATTTTAAATGGATAAGAGAGTCATTTTACATAGGATATATTAAACCTGTCTCAAAATAGTTAACTCCCTTACTGCATGAAAATACGATTTAATTTCCACATACAATTCATTAATTGAATCAATATTTATTAATACCTACAATTTGCTGAGTAATTTATTTATTCATGCAACAAATATTTATTGGAGACTGAGCAGGGGATACAGAAAATAGCGAAATGTATTCCCTGCCCTCTTGGAGCTAAGTATCTGCTTGGAATTACTGATGCTGAGATACAAGACAAAACTAAAACAAAAACCTCCCCTCAGGCAACTCCAGAATCCAGAGACAGAGACAGACAAGTTCATAGAAGATGATGATACCTAGCATAGGATTAATACTCTACTGAGGGTACATGTGGTGCAGTGTAAGCAGATGTCTCAAGAAAGGAGGAAAGAAAGCATAATCGGCTACTGGTCAGGAGCCCAGTCCTTAGCCCAAATTCAGGTAAACTCCTCATGGTTTCTTTTCCTCTTTTGGCTTATATTAGCTCCCTAACTGTTTTGTTATCCCTCCTACTCAAGGGGTTTCAACTGTGTTCAAAAAGACAGCTTTAAAAAGAGTCCATTTTCAATTGAAAACAATCAAAAAAAAGATCGGAGTTCTCCATGTCCATACCCAACCCACTGCCATGCAGAGGAGTCTGCCACTGCCACAGACTGAATGTTTTTGTTCCCCTCAAAATACATGTGTTGAAATCCTGTGGTGGTAAAAGGAGGTGGGGGCCTTTGAGAGGTGCTTAAGTCATGAGGGTGGAGCATTCATGAATGGGATTAGTGCCCTTTATAAAAGAGACCCCAGAGAGCTCCCTCCTCCCTTCAACCATGTGAAGACTCAGCAAAACAGCCGTCTGTGTACCAGGAAGTAGGCCCTTACCGGACACCAGATCTGCTGGCACCTAGATCTTGGACTTCACAGCCTCCAGAACTGTGAGAAGTGAATTCTGTTGTTTACAAGTCACCCAGTCTATGGTACTCTGTTATAGGAGCCCAAGTAAAAAAAGGCAGTACCCAGTAGACAGACACCTATGTTTGTTAGGAACACTGAAGAAACCTTGGCTTAACAACAATGCCAGAAAGCCTAGAGCCAAGGCAAAGCTGGAGAAGGGGCCACTTTTGTCTTCAGCCTCTCTCTTTACACTTATAAAACAGCTTCTAAATGTCTCAGTGACCCACGGATGCAATCCTACATTTACATAGCACTTTACATAGGAGAACCTCATAGGGGTAAAAATCCCAGAGAACCTAAATGGGACTAGTTTCATATAATTAGCAGCAGGGGACCATTGACTAGCCCCTGCCCAGGTCTGTTTGCACAAAAGGATGTCTACAAGCAGTTGTTCTTGTTTTGTGGCTCTTGTTTTGTGTGCTGTTCCTGTTCCTGTTACTGGGAGGCTGACTGGAGGAAACATGGAGATGCAGGGAAGCAGAGGAGAGCAGTAAGTGAAAGATAAGGGGCTAAGATCGACAGGGTGGGGCGGAAGTTATGGGAAGGTGAGATACTAATGAAAATGCGACGTCACTGCACCACGTGCTGATGGGGCTAAGGACATTCAAGTTCCACACACCATCTCTTAAAAGACCTACTCTTCTCTTTGATCATAAAAATCATATAACTGATTCTTAACCCTTGAACTTTCAAGAATCTCAGTCATATTTAAAACTTAATTACAGGGACTTCCCTGGTGGTCCAGTGGTTAGGACTCCAAGCTTCCACGGCAGGGGGCACGGGTTTGACCCTGGTCGGGGAACTAAGGTCCCACATGCCATGCAGCCAAATAAAATAAAATATATAATAAAATAAATAACTAAAGCTTCGTTACAGAAACTGGGTAGCCCAGCCCAGCCCACCCCACAAGATGTTTTTCCTAACTTAGTCTTGACTTTCTGCTATTGTATGTAATATCCTTGTTCCTGGCTCCTTGATTTTATTTTACCCTTATTTTCTTGTATCATACCTGTGGTCAGCAGATAAAAATCTTGCTTGGTGGAAAGCTGAGTATTTATCAACAAATACATGAAAATGTGATCTTCAGCAATAGTCCTGGGAAATAGTTATCCCCGTGCTGGGTCTTGGTTTTCCAAATGCGGAAACTAAGGTGAAGATGTGTCAAGTAGTGTACTGTTGTGTTACCTTGAGTATTTGCACATTGAAAGAGGGTGGTGCTTTAAGAAAGACGTGAATTACGGAGTAGAATTTCTAACATGAGTAGGGGGGAGCTTTGCCTTTTTCATATACCAATAAGCATAGTTCTGTCAAGTGACGTCACGCTCTTCTTGTGGAAATAGAGCTAAATGATAAAAAAAAAAAGAAAGAAAAAAAGATGGAAAAAGAATTATCAGGGGCTTCCCTGGTGGCGCAGTGGTTGAGAGTCTGCCTGCCGATGCAGGGGACATGGGTTCGTGCCCCGGTCCAGGAAGATCCCACATGCCGCGGAGCGGCTGGGCCCGTGAGCCATGGCCGCTGAGCCTGCGCGTCCGGAGCCTGTGCTCCGCAAAGGGAGAGGCCACAGCAGTGAGAGGCCGGCATACCGCAAAAAAAAAAAAGAATTATCAGGTGGTGTAGAAAGTAGTGTTTGGCCTCCAAGGGGATGCAGACAGGAGGGCCAGGTACAGAATGAAAAGAGAAAGGGGTGAGGGAAAGCTGAGCAGCTTCAAATGAAAAATTAAATTAATTTTAAAATCTAATTTAAAGCAAAATAGAGCAGCAGATGTGGAGGGAGTTAAAACTCCCCCTTGGATTGTATTCCCTAAACTTTCCTGTTCTTTCATTCAGCTTGAACATCATCCTACTTATACCAAATAGCAAAACTGGATTAATTAAGAAATAAAATACTCCAGACAGTTCATTTCTAGGGATTGTTTGTACACTGCATGTATGAGAGGAAGAGAATGCTTGCAATTTTAATTTCTCTAGAAAGAAAGACCACTGACACTTTCTACCTGAAACTTTTAAAGCGTGTTTCCTGTGCGACCATCCTAATGATCTTTAAGGTCAAGAATCAAGTATTAGTAAAATACATATTTATTTTTGCAGTCCATTTATTCTTTCAACACATACGTATTGTTGAATAGCTTCTGTGAGTCAGAAGCTGTGTGAGCTTCTGTGCTGTGTTTTAGAGACAATTTGAATGCCAAGATACAAAATCAAGTCACAGGTCAGATCGGTCAGGACTTCTGAGTAGCTGTCATCAGTAAGACAGGTCATACCAAGAAATGAGAGAATAAAACTGCTTCTATTGTGCTGTTACAGGACAAGTGTAAAATAAAGCAGCCACTGAGGAGCCCCGCTAGGAATCTTGTGTTTTTCATGAGGTGAACTTCCACTCCCTAGAAATGTGTGACTAGCAAGTCAGGATGCCCCATCCTCCCCCTCAGAGCTGCTGATTTGTCTCCTGCTGGCCACGGGTCTGACACCTGCCAGAATACCTTACAATTTAATCAGGGATGTTTTCTGGTTCCACCCTCACCTTGTATAAAATCATTCTTTATACACTGGGCTTTCTATTTAG
Organism: Hyperoodon ampullatus; assembly: GCF_949752795.1. Lineage (NCBI taxonomy): Eukaryota > Metazoa > Chordata > Mammalia > Artiodactyla > Ziphiidae > Hyperoodon > Hyperoodon ampullatus. The sequence goes on along the minus strand of NC_136925.1, from coordinate 48,321,982 downwards.
TGAAAGCTCTGTTGAAGGTGTTTAAATGTTTTAAAAAGCCAAACAACAGCTTGATTGAAATCTGCTTTTGTATTTTCCTTTCTGTACGTGTTTAAGCATCACAATAAAATGCATGTTCTAGTAACCAAGCAGGAGAGACCAGCTGGGAATATTTGTGTGCAAAGGAACTAGTGTTAGAAAAGGTGAGAAATCTCACTAGCCGACAGCAACAGCAATAAAACTAACATTTATCGAATGCTTACTAGGTGCCAACCACTGGGTTAGTGCATCCACACTGTGTTAGTTTTGGGGGGCTGCCATAACAAAGTACCACAAACTGGGTGGCTTAACAGAAACTTATCATCTCACAGCTCTGGAGGCTAGAAGTTTGAGATCAAGGTCTCAGCAGGGTTGGTTCCTTCCCCGGGCTGTGAGGAAGAATCTTTTCATGCCTCTCTCCTAGCTCCTGGTGGTTTGTTGGCAATCTTTGGCATTCCTTGACTTGTAGGTGCATCACCCCCATCTCTTCCTTCATCTTCACATGCTGTTCTCCCATTGTGAATGTCCTTCTGGGTCCAAATTTCCTCTTTTTGTAAGAATACCAGTTGTTTTGGATTAAGGCCCACCCTAATGACCTCATCTTATTTTGACCATCTGCAAAGCCCCTATTACTAAATAAGGTAACCTTTGCAGGTACTGGGGATTAGAACTTCAGCATCTTTGGGGGGAACACAATTCAACCCACAATATGTGTATCGTCTCGTTCAATGTTGTAATGGCTATGACTGTCACCATTATTACAAACTGGGACTCTGAGGCTTGGAAATGGAAGAACCAAGGTTTGAATCCAGACTATTTGACTCAAAAGATGATGCTCTTCATCACCACATGGGGTCTCCAGAGGAGCATGAGGCACTCTCCTGACCTTTCCGCCACTTGACTCTAGGTTACGCTCTGTGATCATCCAGTCTAATCACAGGTATACTAGCTATGAATGATAGAGCACCTTCTATGCATATTTGCCTTATCTCATTTAATCCCACCAGACCACTTTGGAAGTCAAATACTCTTTACTCCAGTTCACAGATAAGCAAATTAAAAGTCAAAGAAGCTGAGAATATTTGGCAAAGGTCGCAAAGTAAAGGTTGAGCCAGGATTCAGCCCATTCTCCTCCCCACCTAGATCCTGAAGATGTATCTCACCCCACTGTGTTTTGCTGTCTTTGACACAGAGCTCAGAGAACATTAGGCTATCATTCGGTCACATTAAAAAATAAGAAGTCCAAGTAAATCTCACCAGTGCTGTTTTTAAAAGCGTGCACAAAACAAATCCCAATTCCTAAGAGTTTGAATCAGCTAGGGAAGATACAGGAAAATAGCCAATGTTTGTATGATTACTTGGGCAACCTTGCCTGTGTTTTATAAATATGTAATGACTAATCAGCCAGGGCAGCCGAGGGATTTTTCTAGATGTGGGTAGTTTTCATTTGTGCATGTTTGCCCAGCTATGTGTGTAGAAAGGGAAAAGACTTCTAACTATTTAGCATAACCATAAAACAAAACAAAAGGAGGAAGCATTTCACTCACGCTTAGGTAAGAAATTTTAATCTTTCTTATATCTCTGTGTGTGTAATTTTGGGTTCATAGCAACTGACAGACTATTTAGAACAGAAATGTATTGAGTGCAAAGAGAAGAGAGCCTTGGGCCCTGGGGATGTGTGCTGAAGAAGGACAGTTGACGTTTGGCAAGTGTCAAACACCAATAGCCATTGATTAGGAAGAGTCCTTGGCAAAACAATATTAAGATTTTCTGGAGGTTGTTGACCATCACCCGTTTTCAGTTTTCTGACATTCACAAAAACAGACAAGCACAGATCCTGACTCCCTGGAGCTTTGCAGTTTGCCAACTCTGTGAGAGCCTTGGCAGCTTTATAGTGCCATCGTGTGGCCACTTCTCAGTCTGTTCCAAAGTTCAGCTAGAGCCAAGCCTGGCAGGGAAACTGACTGATAGACCACCATGTTGGGCTTGTGAGAATAGGGCTGACTAGTCCTCTATCTGATACAGGCAGCAATAGTGTGTGTGTTGGGGGAGGGGAAAGTCAGGCTGAGAAGGGCTGAGAAGATCCCTGGAGACAGAGCAAGGGTGGGACAAGAGACTCCAAGCAGCTGGACTTGGCCATGTAGGCAGGCAGCAGAGGAGAGGAAATGTACCCACTGGGAGTCATGATATTTGCTGCCTCACTCAGGATTGGAACCTGGAAGAAAGTTAAGCTTCAAGAGAAGGAGGAGGAAGTAGCAGTGGTGATGGTAATGGTGGTGATGGTGGTAGTGGTGGTGGTGGTAATGGTGGTGGTAATGATGGTGGTGGTGGTGGTGGTGGTGATAATGGTGGTGGTAGGGTGGCCCATTTTGTGGGCATCTGGGGGAAGCAAGAGACATGAAACAGAGCCTGCCACTGTTCCACAGGGTGTCTTAGTTCCTCTAATTAGAGTTTGGGGACCTTGCCCTATCCTGGTGAAAAACTATATTTGATTTCCTAGAAATGCAATGGCCGTGACTTGGAAAGGGCAGGGCTGCTGCAAATGCAAGGCTGGAGTGCCAGATACCTGGGCTTGAAGTCTAACTGTAAAATCCTAAGCACATTTTTAGCCTCTCTAAGTTCAGTTTCTTCATTGTACATTAGGGTGTTTGCTTCATGGAGCCATTGTGGGGATTCAAGGAGACGATACAGAAGAGATTTAGCATAATGCCCAGCATATAATAAACAGTAAACATTAGCTGTCACTCTTACTGTTACTATTACTGTTATTAATATTATCCTTTTGGACTAGGGCATCCTCCTCATAGCTGGTCCCCGAAACATCCACACTTATCTGTGGACAGGAATCGTGGCCATAATATACAGAAGGTGGATGTCTTTTTGATAAGACTTGCAGACTACTAGAAATAAAAAGCCACAGGATCTAGTCAATGCAGCTGTGGGGCCTTTCATGTTAAAAATTCCAGTCAGTAAGTCAGAGAACCTAAGTATATCCATCAACTTTTGATTTGCATTTTTTATATTACCTGTCCTTTCCCAACCCCTTGGTTCCCTGTGGTAATATTTTTTTCTCCTGACACTCACTGTATCAGTCAGAGTCTCAGCAGGAATCAGATGGTACCCAGAGGAGGAATGGAAGAGACTAGGAATAGAGCTCTTTACGGAGGTGTACCTGTACTTTCATGTATCTGTAACACAGTATATCTGGTCATCCAATCCCCAAATGCCAAGCCAACTCTGGGCTCTATGCTTACTTCCTTACCCCTTGACCTTCCTACATAAGGTCAGATGTGCAACCCCAGTCAATCATGCCCTGTTTCCGAGTTGCCGTTTCTAACGCTCTGTAAAGCTGGCTGTTTCTTAAATTCCCTAGGGAAGAATGCACCCCTGTTTGTGAGGCGCTGTACTACCCCCCCAGTCCATGGACTGCTTCCCCTTGAATATAGGACATCAAACTCGTGACTAAAATGTTTTAGCTTTGTCATAAGGAGGAAGCTGTGGCTGCAACTCTGGGAGCTCCAAAGCCAGCAGGGGCCACCCTACTCTGCCCCAACAGGAGCTGCAGGCTTAGTGGAGGAATTCAGCCATGGGCCAGCAGTGAGGGAGCAGAGAGAAGACCTACCATGAGTGGACTCTCCCCCTGCCTGTCGTCCCCTGCCAGTGCCTCCCAGGGGCTGAACCCAGTTGGAAGCCAGAGGGCAGGGGGCGCACTGGACATGTCATCCTTAGAGGTCAGGAGAAGAGTGTGGGGAATGGATGGAGAAGGCCAGATGCAGAGGGACCAGCACATTCACATGACATTATGATGCTTCTCCATCCATGCTGTCCCTTTGCTCCCTTTAAACTCTCGAAAGAAGGGGTTGTAAATCTCAAATGACTCAGACCATGAATGTGTGTGTCAGTGACCCGAGCACAAGTGAAGGCGCAGACAAAATAGAGGCATGGGGCCTCCCTGGTGGCGCAGTGGTTGAGAGTCCGCCTGCCGATGCAGGGGACACGGGTTCGTGCCCCGGTCCGGGAAGATCCCACATGCCGCGGAGCGGGTGGGCCCGTGAGCCATGGCCGCTGAGCCTGCGCGTCCGGAGCCTGTGCTCCGCAACGGGAGAGGCCACAACAGTGAGAGGCCCGCGTACTGAAAAAAAAAAAAAAATAGAGGTATGTACCACCCATCTAGAGTGCCCACCGAGACAGCGCACCCTGCAGGCCAGGGGCCACCGCACTGGAGCTTCCAGCGGCTCAGCCCTCAGCTCCGATCCAGGAAACAGCATTGAGGCCATCTCTTAGCTGGTGGGCCACAGCTCTGTTATCAGGGAGCGTGACTCTGGAGGTGAAGGGAATAGTCCGTGGAACGGACCCCCATGCCTCCCTTCTTCACCACAAGCCAGCAAGATCAGGAAGAGGAGCAATGAAAATCGCTCTCCTACTAACAAATGGAGGATGCGTTCCCCAAGTCAGAGAGAACGCAGCAAGGTAAGTCTCGGGGGCAGATGCCCAGCACCTGGGCCAGGCTGCCTGAAGCAGCAGTTTGGGGTAAGAGTGTGTGCTAGCCTGCAAGGCGAGGCCAGCACTGTCAGAGGGTGGGCTCCCTCCCCCTGGAGGAAGGCAGGTGACCCTCCTTCTTTGAAGGCTTCCATAGGGTGCAAGTCCCAGGCAGGTGGAAACAATATTTTCTGGAGTGAGGAAACCAGCCCTTCCCATCTGGCTGTGCCTTCTCAGAGCAAAGCCAACCTAACAATCGTGTTAGCAGAACAAGCTCCCTCCGTGCCTCCCTACCCCTAACCCTGACCCTCCATATCTCTCTCTACTTTTTAAATTGTGGTAAAATACACATAAAATTTATCATATAATCGTTGTTAAGTGTATAGTTCAGCAGTGTTGAGTGCATTTACGTTGTTGTAAATCCAGTCTCCAGAACTCTATCCATCTTGCAAAACTGAACTCTATACCCATTAAACAATTCCCTACTGCTTCCTCTCCTCAGCCGCTCGACTTTCTGTCTCTAGGGATCCGACTACTCTAGATCCGCTCATATAAGTGGGATCAGACAGTATTTGTCTTTCTGTGACCGGCTTATTTCTGTTAGCAAAATGTCCCCCAGGTTCATCCATGTCGTAGCATGAGTCAGAATTCCCTTCCATTCTAAGGCTGAATAATATTCCATTGTATATATATTCCACATTTTATTTATCCATTCATCCATCAATGGACACTACGGTTGCTTTCACCTTTTAGCCATCGTGAATAATAATGCTGCTATAAATACGGGTGTACAAATATCTCTTCGAGACCCTGCTTTCAATATTTTTAAAGTGTATACCCAGAAATGAAATTTCTGCATATTTCTTTAGTCACCTCCATGTCAACTGTTTTCAGAGGTCATAGTGGAGGAAGAGCCTAGGATTTGAAGTCACAGCTCTGGGTTTTAAGTCTCCATACTAACCACCTCCTAGCTATAGAATGTTGGGTAAGTTTCTTAACATGTCTGAAACCTGGGTTTTTCTTTCATACAGTTGGAAATAGATCACCCACAGTATTAGTTTTTTAGGGATGGCGTAACAAAGTGCTGCAAACTAGATGCTTTAAAAAACCGCAGAAATGTATCCTTTCACAATTTTGGAGGCTAAAAGTCCAAAATCAAGGTATCAGCAAGTTTGGTTCCTTCTTGGCAGCTCAGAGGGAGAATCTGTTCCATGCCTGTCCTCTAGCTTCTGGTGGTTGCTGGCAATACCGGCATCCTTGGCTTTCAGCTGCAACCATTGTCACATGGCTCCGTTGTCACCTGGCTGTCTTGCCTTGTGTATCTGTCTTCACATGGCATTCTCTCCTCTACGTGTGTCTAAATTTTCCCCACTTTACAAGGACACCAGGCACTGGAATAGGGCCCATTCTAATCCAGTATGACTTCATCTTAAGTTGATTACATCTGCAAAGACCCTATTTCTAAATAAGGTCCCATTCACGGGTACTGGGGTTAGGAGTTCAACATTACTTTCAGGAAGACATAATTCAACCCACAATAGCTACCCTCCAGGATCTCTGTGAGCATTAAATGCATTTTGTAAATGCTGAAGCATCACACTGGATGGGAGTAAAGATCACGTCTAAGCTGACATTTAGCTTGTGTGCCTTCTGACTGCAAGGACTTCCTTCTCCCTTTGCTGCTTGTTCTGGAGTGTTAAGTCCATTCTTGCTTATTGAGTGCCCCTGTGGTTCTAACTGGGACTGCCTTCGCTGTGTGTTGTTAAATGTTCAATGCCATTTTCATCCCTGGGAGAAGGAAGAACATTAAGCATGGACTTCAATAGATCAAATCAGCTCCTTACACTTTCTATTTTTTGTTGCTTTTGGTGTCTGAAGAATGCCCCCTCTGCTGCTCTGCATTACCCACCTTGTCCCAGAGGACAGGCAGAAATGTTGTGCCTGGACGCTGTTGGGAAGTGAAACCATCCGGGCTGCAAGGTCATTGCATCCTTCCCTGACTTATTCAATTGTCGCCACCTCCTTAAATACCGCACCCCAGAGAGGCCCAGGCTGCCTAGCTGATATATTGTCTTCAGATGTTTGTCCATGACCTCCGTAACGTTCTTCAAGCTGGGACACACAAAACAGATTTACTGAGAGTGGAAACAGGAATGATTCACTCTCAGTACTTTAACTATATTGCTGCTAAATGGCTTACTTACCCCTGAACGCTGTTCTCTAGAATAGCGTTTTCCAACATACGAAAATCAGCACTTCTAGAAGAAGTAAAATTAAGGGATGATTATTTGTGTTTAAGAAGGATTTGTTATGTGATTCCTTAAATGAGACTATAAAAACCATAATAACAATATAAGATTTCACTTAAAATTTTTCTGAGCTCATCTATTGAAAAACAAACAGACAAAAAAGGTGTTACTGATTATCACATAGACTCTTCCAGATATACAACTCTGGGACCCTGAGATGGGCTTTTAAAGGAGTTCAGCTGATCTCCCCCGTTCAACAGCTCAGCAACCCTACAACCAGGACGCTAGCTGGGATTGGTGCCTACCCTGCACCTGACTGTCGAAACTGCAGGCAGCCAGCAGAAGTGACAGACATGTTGACACAAATTTCTCAGATGCTTGGACAGAGCCACCTGGTGATTTATTTACAGAGGCAGCTTTGCTTTAAAAGCAACACTAGGGCAATTTGAGTAGGCAGGTTGCTAAACCCTAAGGTAAAGTCAGAGTTTAACAGCGTGTTTTTTTTATGCTCTCTGTATGTAGTTTTAATGAACTATGGCTTTCTAGTGAAAGAATAAAAAAGAGCAATTCCTCATAGGAACAAATCCAAGCAGGAGATCAGAGACACAAACAGCCACATTCTCCTCTGGCCCTGACACCTGTTCGAGGCCAGGTGACAGAGCCCTGGGTTTCACACATCTAGACAGACGGAACATCAGGGTAGCTTATCTCCAGTTGTAAAAGCCTGCTTAATGCTACTAATAGTGTAAGTAATTTTGCTGGGAAGCCTGGGGAGGATTCTTCCATTTATTACCTAGTGAATCAATTCTAGCTTTAATAGAAAAGACCTGGGCTGTAGCCCACACTGCACAATGAAGTACTGCATGGAAATCCTAGCAGGGTTTTGATGCCAGGGTTTTGAAAGGGAAAGAGAGGCCCTTCTTCACCTCTCTTTCACCCATTTTCCTGCTTGGAGTGTGGGAAAGGGGACGCAGAGGCAGCGTCTGTTCTTCAGCCGGTGCCCTGAGAGCCGAGACTGCCTTGCAGGGAACTGAGACCAGCGAGCCAGGTTGCAGGCATTGTGTTGCCAGCCACTGAAAGGTGTGGGTGAGATGATGCTGATTACAAGGACTGAAGGAAAGCGGAGAGCAGGGTTTGGAAAATGGCTGAGAAAGGAAGAAAGAAGTGCACTGTGAGTCTAGGAAAGTGGATAGTGCAGATTGGGTGCCTCTTGTGCATTTGTCCTTCAAAAATGAGGCCTGTCCCGCCTGAAGTTCACTTGGCTGCTTCTTCCAGTGGCCTTCTCAGAGGCCGGGGAAAATGGAGAATCGTTTTCACTGAAGAAGCAAATCTGACCTGAGGACCCATGAGCGTGGTATATGGCAGGCAATAAAGACACGGGGCCAGAAAGTTTATTGTCCTGCCCCCTTTCTCAGCGCAGCTTTCCACTGTCAGCTCCTGTCCCTGTCACAGCAGGGGCAACTCACGAGGGCAGAGTGCACTGTTTTCCTACCGGATAACAGCCTTGACTTCTGCAACGCTCTAGTATCCATACTCCCTCTCAAGCCCGTTTTCATCCACGTATTTGAAAGCACACTCCGCGGCCTGGCCCTCTCACTCACAGGGGCTGTGCCCGTCCCTGCGAAGTGCAGCCAAGGACCCGCCAGGCGCTGCGGCAGCCCCAGGCCTCACTCCCACCTCGCACAATGTGTGCATCTGAAGGGGGTGGGTTTTCACTTGCTGTTACTGAGTTGGCAGTTTCTTACCTAGAATCAGAAAACCCTAGTCATTTTCTTGAAGGAAAAAAGAGGACTTGAACTTAACCTTTATTAACTTAACCCTTTATTTCCTTTTCAGAGCTGCTCCTCTAGAGCAGCCATGGGAAAGATGTACAAAACTGCAGCCTGGTCCCTGACGATAAAATGCCAATACATTTAGTTTTAAAGGGGTCACTAAAAATCCCCAGTGATGTTTTTCTCATCCCTTAATAACAGCATTGGACTTCCCTGGTGGCACAGTGGTTAAGAATCCACCTGCCAATGCAGGGGACATGGGTTCGAGCCCTGGTCCGGGAAGATCCCACATGCCACGGAGCAACTAAGCCCGTGAGCCACAACTACTGAGCCCGCGTGCCACGACTACGGAAGCCCGTGCACCTAGAGCCCGTGCTCTGCAACAAGAGAAGCCACTGCAATGAAAAGCCCACACACCACAATGAAGAGTAGTCCCCGCTCACCGCAACTAGAGAAAGCCCGTGTGCAGCAATGAAGACCCAACGCAGCCAAAATAAATAAATAATAAAAATTTAAATTAAAAGAAAAATAACAGCATTATGCAAAAGTGTAATTCTTTAAGGAATTGCTTAGAATCGTTTCCCCCATGAGGAAACAAGTTCCAGATCTGCTCTTATTCACCTGAATCTTTTCCTACCCCTGTGCTATAAAATGTGTCAGGGGATATTCTTTAAAGTGTCATTTTTTTCCCCACTAGTAACCCTGTAGGTGGGACATCGTGCTCGACAGAACACTCATGGTTAAAGATTTCCAGATACTGGCTGGAATATTCTGAGAACATCGAGGCGGCCGTGGTAACCAGGAACCACCTGCCCAGCTCTCTTCCCCAGCAGCACCGGGCCAGACCCATGGTTTTGACACTAGACCCTCTTATAAAGAGGGAGTTCCTCTAGGATTCTCTTAAAACCTCTCAGACACAGGAAAAAGAGACTGAACCAACTTGGTTGTCTCTGTGATTCACGTTACTGCTCTGTGACACCCTGGGGAGGTCATCAAAAAGAGAAAAGAGAAAATTTGATTCCGTGTCATGATTTGGACAGACTGAACCTGCACTGGGGAATGGGGTCAGCAGAAATAATACCCACCCCCCAAAGTGTCCATGTCCTAGCCCCCAGAACCTGTAGATGCGTTACCTTACATGGTAAAAGAGACTTTGCATATGTGATTAAGTGAAGGATCTTCAGATGGAGCTAGTTTCCTGGATTATCCAGGTGGGCCCAATGCAATCACAAGAATCCTTATAAGTCAAAGAGAGAGGAAGGAGGGTGAGTGCCAGAGGGATGGGGTGTGAGAAAGACGTGCCTGGCTGTTGCTGGCTCTGAAGATGGATGGGCCTGAGCCAAGAATGCAGGCAGCTTCTAGAGCAAGAAAAGCCAAGGAAACAGATTCTCTCCAAGAGCCTCCAGAAGGAATGCAGCCCTGCCTCGATTTTAGCCCACTGAGATCCACCTCAGATCTCCGACCTCCAGAACTGAAGGTAACATATCTGTGGTGTTTTAAGCCATTAAGTTTGTGGTAATTTGTTACAGCTGCCGCAGGAAACTAATACAGGGAGGAAGCTGAAAACCAGTATTCTCTAGAAATCAGTGAACTAGAGATCCCAAGGTAACCATTCACATTTGGGTAATTTACATATCTCATTTGACCCTTCAACTACCCCACTAGAATGTAAGCCATTTCACGAGCAAATAAGCTGTGTGAGGGAAAATTCTGTGTTTTGTTTACTGCTATATCCTCAACACTTAGAGAAGTGTCTGGTTCGATAAATGTTGAATGAATTCATCACTCAGTAAACATCACTCTGGGCCAATCAGGTAGGTTTAATATAATCCGCAGGCATAGTAATCTTGGTTAGAAATGACTAATATGTTTATCTCTACTCTCCCCATTCTATTCTAAGCCACCGTCCCCCCAGCCGCTTCACTGATCTAGCCTCAGCCATCCCTCCTCCTCTCTCAGTACTCCTCCATATTCTAGCCTGAGTGATCTTTTGAAAACACACACCGGAGCAAGTCTCCTTTACTCCTACCCCAGGTCCTGGGACAGAGAGCAAAATCGACGACAGGTCTGACCAACCTCCAAAACTGTGAGAAAATAAATTTCTGTTGTGTAAGCCTCCCAATCTATTGGATTTTGTTATGGCAGTCCAGGCCGACTTAGACAATGCCCAAATGTTTGTAGCATTAATTTAAATTGTGCAATGGTTCTGGATAAGAAGATTACAGCAAAATTAATTTCTGCTAAGAGGGTTATAGTGGATATCTGCTATTTTGCCAGCTCAATATCAATACCCCCTATTCTTTTAGTAACAGCACCTGATTTTACTTTGGAGCATACTGGATCTTTTCCCATTACCACCCCAAACCTATCACTGCAGCAGTCTGGGTAGAATTGTCAATTATGCCATACCCTTCCTCTTGCCAAGAGGTGGCCCAGGCCAGACTGTTGCAGGAATTTGAAAACTGAGCACAGTGACACAAGAACTGAAAGATACTGGAGCTAATTTATTTTGATGATAGTACCTAGGAAAAAAATACTGCCTAATGAGTTCTACTATCTAGATTCCTGAAGCTACCCTAATTCCTGCCCATTCCAAAGTCTGCTTGGTCAGTTGTTTCTTCGCTTTGGTGAGACACCCCATATTCTCAAAATAAATTATTTTCTAGTTTTAATCAGATTTGGTGTTTGTTACTTGCAAACAAAGAACTCTGATCCGTGGGTCTGTCAAATCTGTGCTATTGATCTTTTCTTAATGCCAATGAATTATTTTTATATGATTATGCAACTAAAATGCATATACACTATTGAAAGCTATTTATGATTTGAAAACTCTTAAAAAAGAGTTTAGTGATTAACGTACTGTAGAAAAATGTACTATATTTCTGGAAATATTCTTCTGATTTTTTTTTTATCAGTAAGAGAACCCTAATATTTAGGGCCATCTTGGTAACTCATCTGTACTTGATGAGATTTCTCTTCTGAACCATTTACAGAACAATGAGGAAAATAAAGAGAATAACATATGTTTTAACATTAACATGGCATGATGTCACAGACCTGAGGAAGAATAGAATTCACCTAGCAAATCAATTTCAGTCAAATTCTAATTTTTCTTTTGCATGAAGTTGGATTTGGTTTTATTGTTCTCAGCCTATTTTAGCTGTTCTGAAAATCCACATCAAAGATGTGGAGCCAGACAATGAGTCAGAAGGCGCTCTGAAGGCAAATTACCATGACTTTTGTGGTAGCATTGGTGAATTGAAGAAACGCAACTCGCTTTTCTAGGCTTGGTACATTTATGCTTTTCTCTTTTGATGAAGAGGAATGGAGGATGGGGAGATGCTTGATGTGTAATGATGAATATTTAAGAAAAATTCGTTTGCTCACTAAAGTAGCCCTGACATTTAAAATTACTTTTTAAGAACATTTTATTTGCACTTTTTTTATTGTGAAGCATATTCTTTTCACAAAAAGACTATATAAAATGTATCAGTAGTATTTAAAGAACCATGGCATTTGAAAAATAGAACATTACCAGTGCTCCTTTCCAATTACTTCCTGATCCCTCTCCCACAGAAGTAATTACCAGCCTACATTTTGTATTGATCATTTATTCTCTTACTTTTCTTTACAGTTTTATCTCATATGTATGGTCTCTAAAGAATATATTCTGCATATTCCTTTGTGATTTGCATCTTTTGTTCAATATTGTTTTTTAGATTACTTAAGATTGGAGCATGTACCTTAGTTCATTCATTTTGCATTACTATATAGTTTTCTACTTGATAAGTACACCATAATTAGTTTATCCATTAATGGATTATTTATAAATTTTTGCTCTTAAAAGTAAGCCTTCTGTAAACGTGTTTTTCTATTGCACATTTGCAAAACTGTCTTTAAAATATATACTGGGAGTGGAATTGCTAGATCATGGGTTGTGCAAAAGTTCAACTCTCCTAGGAAATGCAAATATTTTTTTTTTTTTTTTTTTTTTTTTTGCGGTACGCGGGCCTCTCACTGTTGTGGCCTCTCCCATTGCGGTGCACAGGCTCCGGACGCGCAGGCTCAGCGGCCATGGCTCACGGGCCCAGCCGCTCCGCGGCATGTGGGATCCTCCCAGACCGGGGCACGAACCCGTGTCCCCTGCATTGGCAGGCGGACTCTCAACCACTGCGCCACCAGGGAAGCCCAAATGCAAATATTTTTGACATGTCTGTACCAGTTTATCTTCCCACGTGCAGGCAGGTGACAGTCTTTATTGCTCTATACTCTTGGATTGAGAGAGACAGCATGGCTCAATGGCCCTAGGGCCTCTCTCTCACCAGAAGGATGACAAGAGGATAGGGGACCCACACAACATAGTTAACTCTTCTGTCTTGATTTTTCCCCATGTGGTCCTAGTGAGTGTAATTGTGTCTTTTTCATGACAGGGAGTGGTAGACTTCTAAAATGTTGTGAGTCTGTTACATGTGCAATGGTAGCTATGGTAGCTTGTATCCAAGATCGTTCTCAGTGAATCTTGCTTCTTAACATTCACCTCCTGATACACTGCACTCCCACAATAAATACAGCTGATCTGCATAAACAGTAAGATATTGCAGAAATGATGGACTATGATTTCTGAGGCAAGATTACAAAGGACAGCACAGCTTTGCCTGACTTTCTTTTAGATCACTTGCTCTGAGAGAGGCCAGCTGCCATATTGTAAGGATATTCAAGCAGTTTCTCCATGTGGCAACAGCCAACAGCCAATATCAGCTTGCTAGCCATGTGAGTGAGCCATCTTGGAAGCAGATCTTCCATTGCTAGTGAAGCCTTTAGAAGACTACAGCTCATCTACCTTCTTTTTTCTCTCTTTTTAAAATTGAAGTATGGTTGATTTACAAAGTTTTGTAAGTTTTGGGTGTACAACATAGTGATTCACAATTTTTAAAGATTATAATCCATTTATAGTTATTATAATATTGGCTATATTCCCTGTTCTGTACAGTATATCCTTGTCTCCACTAATTTCTTGAGTGCAACCTCATGGGACATCCTGGACAGCAATCACCCAGCCAAGCCACTCTCAAATTCCTGACCCACAGGAACTATTAGATAATAAATGTTTGCTGATAAGTTTGGGGGCAAAGGAAAACATAACTTACAAGGCTTATTTTGGTTTTGGTTTGCATTTCCCTGATTGCTAATGAGGTTAACACCTTTTCCTAGGGTTATGGACTTTTTGTGTTCCTCTTTTGTAAGTATCTGGCTCCTGTGTGTTTTCTCCATTTTTGTGTTGGTTTGTCTCTCCTTATTGATTTTTCAAAGTTTTTATATATTCCAGATACTAATCTTTGTTGATAATAAGGGTTGCAAATATCATCTCTCAGTTTTCGTGTTGTTTCTTTATTCTTGTTACTGTGTCCTTTGACAATCTGAATTCTCAGTTTTAATGTACTTTAGTGTATTCATCTTTCCCTGCATCATTTGCACTTTTGTGTCTTCTTTAAGAAACTCTCCCTTACTCAAGATTTTGAAGCTATATATATGGAAGCTGGATTTTCACAGATCATTGGAAAAAGGAGACTATTTTGTAAATGGCTTAAGGACAATTTGGTTCCCATATATTTTTAAAAACCTGAAAATAGATCCTAACCTTTTATCATAAACAAAAGTCAATCTAGGTGTTAAAGACCTAACATGAAAGGCACAACCATACAGTTTTAGAAATAACATATAGGGAATAGCTTCCATCATAAAGTGACTTCATATTTAACCTTTAATCATATAGCAATTCCACTATACCAGTTTTCATTTAGGTGTTACCTGAATATCTTTTCAGTCATTTGACTTTCAATCTTTCTGTGTTTTTATGTTTATGTATATCTGTTATAGAGAACATACAGAGGATTTTATTTATTTTGATGAAACTTGTCTTAACTAGAGAGTTGTGATTATTTATATATTTGGATTTATTTCTAGCACTGTATCATGTACTTTCTCTTTGTCTTAACTTTCTGGAGTTTTTTTCCCTAGCTTTCTTGCCTTCTTTTAGACTGATTAAAATTATATTTTTCCCATCTCATTTTTTCTTCTCTATTTCTTTGAGAGTTATACTATTCCTAGCCTTTTAATGGCAGTCCAAGCTATTTTAATACACATACCTAAAAAACTATAGTTAATATCTTTATTCCCCTCCTGAATAACATAAGAACCTTAAAAATCTCCTTTCCTCTCTACACCTTACAAGCTTATTGCTGTCTAGTCTTTTGGCTTACCTTATTTTTTTCCCACAAATAAAACATTATTATTGTTTTATACAGTATGTGTTTATATCTACCCACATATTTAGCAATATTTTTGCTCCCCATTCCTTCTTGCATCTCAAACCTTCCTTCTCCTCAAAGTACATGGAAACTTCAGAGTTTCTTCTAATGAGGATCATTTCATGGCAACTTTCCATTTTGCTCTATAGCCTGAGTCTCTCCAGGGGGGATTTTTGTTTGCTTCTGCCAGTCATCCAGGGGCACCACCAACCTGAAACCACTTCAAATTACATTCTACACATAAGGCTTTTTGTGGCCACATGGGTAGGATGAATTCAGAACGCACAGCCACTTGAGATCAGCATAGAGTTACGAATTCTCAACAGGGTTGTTCCTTGCCCTTTCCTTGGTGCCAAGGTCAAGACAGACAGGTTTTCTCACTTTCCCCTTCAAGGCAGTGCGTTTCACTTCTTATTCACCCTGAGACTGAGGGTGTAGCTCTTTGGGGTCTCAGCTGTATGTGAATGCCTAGCATCAGTTGTTTCACTTGGAGGAGGCCCTAGGTTTCACCTCCTGCCTCCCTACTCCCTGCATTGATCAAACAGATCTCAAGGTCTCCAAGGTTTGTCAGAAACCTCAGAGTGATGGTTGGTTTGAACTTGCTTACCTTCCAGAATTCTTCTTTTCTCTTCTGTTTGGGAGGTTTTTGGTTTTCTTACTTTCAATGTCAGTTTACCAATGCAGGTGGGAAGGAAAGGAGACTTTAAAAAACTATCTAAGATTTGACTGTTTCAAATAGGAAAGTTATGCTGGATAGCTAATCTACCACATTATCTTTCTAACATTTTTTAATCAATTAGATAATTCAGAATAAATTAGTAAAACAATCCAGGATAAATTAAAACTCATGTGAAAAAGCCTGTATAGGAACTGAGCTGTAGAATGCAGTTGGCGACAACCAATTAGAGTTTACTTATGTGCCAAATACTTGCCGAGATTTCTCCTCTGAACACAGGTTCCCTCCTGAGAATTTACTAATTCTCAAACCTCTGATGAGATTGTTATTCA
Organism: Hyperoodon ampullatus; assembly: GCF_949752795.1. Classification (NCBI taxonomy): domain Eukaryota; kingdom Metazoa; phylum Chordata; class Mammalia; order Artiodactyla; family Ziphiidae; genus Hyperoodon; species Hyperoodon ampullatus. Next base: position 48,306,148 of record NC_136925.1, on the reverse strand, counting down.
TTGGTCACACAAAAATATCCACAACTGAGCATAAACAAGCACAATCAAACAAGATTTATGTCACCCAGTTTCTCAACTCAGTGAGAAGTCTCAGGCCAGTAATATTTGTGAACAAAGTCTGTCTTTATTGCCCGGTTTGGCTTTTTGTCCCCTGATATTTTCAACAGTAAGTGTTGATTAAAATGAAGGGAGCATTATGTGAGCATCTGGGTCCCAGCTCAACCCATCCTCTAAACGCCTTACTACCAAGGGAAAAGCTAATTGGAACCTAATGTTTCTGAAAGGTATAACTTAAAGCCAAGGTAGTAAATAGATTTCACCTCAAGTGCCAACTTCCAATAATTGCAGGAACTATGGATCACTGTGCTGGATTACAGGACTATATCCCCATTCCGAGGAAGAAAGAGCTGTAATCCATTAAATATGTGTCTCAGGGGTGGGATAGGTAGGGCAGGAACAGAAAGTGGTTAACATGTTAAAAAAAAAAAAATCAGAGATTGAGTAAATAAGAAATTTGCAAATGAATGAAAAGTGGCATTTACAATTAGAATTACCTTTCTCTTCAAAACTGTAGGTTTGGTATGCGCAAGTTATTGAACCTGGGACCTAGGCAGCTGCTGCAGACCAGCTGACAATTTTAATGATCTCGCGACCTTGAAGCTGTATCAGAACCTCAAACAAGAGTTCTTGTCCTCTAGCCAAGCCAGCCTAGTAGGAATTACCAGGGTTTGCAGCCAACTAACTTACTGTAAATTGTATTGCATTTGCAACCAAAGGCTGATAAGAGAAAAATATTTAGCAGGTAGGGGCAGACAGGGGACTGAAATTCATTCTGCAGTCATTAGGGACTGAATAACATTGTAAACGTGTTCTTTATTTTGAGAAAAATGACATATAGTCTGATGTTCAATATCATTAAAATCCATAGGGAATTTGGCATTTGTTATTTTAAAACAGAAAAAAAAGAATATTTTTATAGGGAAAAAAACTTTAAAATTTTATTCTCAAAATAGGACATGATTATGTAGGGAAGGATATATAATCAAGTTAGCTAGAAATGGAATTTTATTCATTTGCATGATTTACTCAGAAGAGTCAAGTGTAAATTACTGAATTGTTCTCCATCTCATAACCTCCTTTCCAAATACTAGTCTGAGAATAAATTATAGGAGTAAATTTATTCCTCTTTAACTCCCCCACCTCATCTCCCACTCCTCTACTGTTTTTCTGTTTTGAAATACATCTACAGCATAAAACATAATACAGGGTTATATTTTATGATTGAGTAGATTAGGTTATAAAAGTATATGAGGGCCCTCCTTACAGAGGAAACAAACCTTTGAAGAAAGAATAATGAAGAACTCTGAGATTGCAGCCCAGAAACCTGCCCAGATTTCTCAGGCAGAAGTGTGAAGGGAAGAATCTTGTTTCCACACTTACCAGGGTCCATTGGGCTATTTGGGCCTTGCAACTCTTTAAAATTATTGTTTTATTTAATTCATCCAGAACAATCTTTGAGGAAAAATATTTCAAATTTGACTGTGCTCAGAATCTTTGTTTTTAGATTGAGCCAAAAGGAGGCATGCCCTTTCACCTTTGGCTTAGGAAATACACCAGCATCAGGAAATACAATTCTGACCCTGAGATTATAGCAAATACCCAGTTAGGGTGGACCTTGGTGGGGTGGGATAGAGCATTATTCTGAGTTTTTATCTGATTTTCAAATTAGGTTTCAGAGACCTGTTATAAAGACCAGCTCTTATCACAAGGATTCTGGCTATTTGATGTTGATTTAAACAAATAAATATGTAAATTTCCACAGGGCCGGCAGCATCCAAAGGGGCTAGATTGCTAATTTTCTTCATACCATTTGGGTTTTCTAACACACTTTCCTATAAATCAATCCGAGTACTTTCATTTTATTTTAAACTACTATTTATGGGAACAATTAATTAAATTCTCTCCATGATGATCCATGTGCCCTCTTTTCTTTCTTCAATTTTTTAAGCTGCTTGTGTCTTTGGGCCAGTGCGCCAGCTTGTATTGGATACTATGGAGACATCTGGGTCTGATGGCCATCGAATCTAAGGCATTTCTTTCTATTCCCTGGGTAAGATGCACAGGAATCTGGCAGTATTACATGAAATGCTTATTTCAGAAACAACATACTCTTCCCTGAGTCGGGGGTTCCCTAAAATCTCATTTCTGGAGCTTGGAAGTCTCACTCTAATGGTAGTTCTCAGATTGTCCTCTGACTCTATGTAAATCACATAAATTCTATTTAACAGTTGAAATTATTTAACTGGAAAAATATATGACCCATATTCTAAATATTGACAATCTCTAAGTGTTTAATTTCTATATAGTTTTTTAATATTTAAATCCTTGTGAGCCTTTGTTCCTATACCCTGCTGTGTATGCTACATAAAGTTCAGTGTGTTCCTGCGCCATGAAGTTCAGGAAATTTCTGTAATATGGATACTAAGAACCTTAGGTAAAGCTTGTTTGCTCCAATGTCTAAATCCCTCTGGCGCTCTCTAGTGGATTAAAATAAAATGCACTTTCTACAATTCATCTAAGCAGTTGTACGAGTGAAATTAGATTAAAATGCACATAAAGACAAATTATGAGATGCATTTACAAAAAGGCGATAGATCTCCAGTGACATGAGTCTGGGTCCTAAAAGGGTGGAAAATCTCCATCATATCTGCTTCATGGCTGGTTTTGCTGGGGGGAGCCTGGGGGTAGGTAAGCCACAGACAGAACTTTCCCATTGCCATCCCCAGCAGATTGCATTCAGGCATCTCCGCCCAGGCACAGAGCTCCACTGCTGATTGGAATCTCTGAGGACAGAGCAAAATGAAGTTTATAAAATGCAGTACATTTTATGTTGAATTCATGTCATTCACTGTACTCAATGCATATTCTTCCACTGAGAAATGAGAAATTAAAAGGAAATTGACTAAATACCCGCATGTGCTCAAGGTACATAACCCTGCCATGTGACATGTTGGGCAATTTTCAGAGGTATCAGGCTGTGAAGCCAAATTTACAGGCATGACTGACTCTGGCTACTACCTTTGCATTACTCCTGGGACTGGAGGAGTACAAAAGTTCTTCCTTTGGGGTGGCCCTTGATCCAAATGTGCACTTTGCCAATTCCGCTATTACTGCAGCCAGCAACTCGGGCCAGCCTGGGGGGAAACCAGAGTGAGCCCTGTGTCTCTGATTAGCTCACCTGGGGTCAGGAGGGTCAGCCCTAGAATCAGTCTCTGAGGTTTGCAATTCAACCCCCTCATTGAGCAGATAAGGAAATAAGGCATTGGAATCCAGATCTTCTATATCTCGCTTAAAAACTTATTCCCAGTGGAATATTCCAAACCAATGGAATAAGTATCCCGAAAGGATATAGAAGATCTGCTGTCTTGTTGCAACCTAAAGATCTTGTGAATGGAGAAGACACATCTTGAGTAGTATAAAGGGGCCACTGTGAGTTCAAATACATGCAGTCACATTTAATCCTATAACTCCTGTAATTGGTGTTATAAACAAATCATCCCTCAAATCCAACCAACCACTCTGCATCTCTTTCAAATCTGCCTTCTTCTCTCCATGCCCATGGACACCATCCTGGCCCTAGCCAACTGCAGTCACCTCCCTGACTCTGCTACAGCCACCCTCTTCACTATATTTTTCAAACTATAGCCCACTTGCTATTTTTTAAATGCCAATCTCTTCAAGTCACTCTTGCCTAAAACCTTTCAATGTCTTCCCATGTGCTTAGCAGAAAAATTCAAACTCATTAGCGTGATTTGTCCAGCTGGCTATGTACCAGCTGGACATGTACCAATTCAGGCCATAGTGGTCTAATTATAGGTCCTTAAATGTGCCTTAGTCATTTAAGCTTCCACCCTTCATAAATGCTCTTTCCTTGCCTGAAACAGTCCCCACCTTCCCCGCTTTGTTGCTTTTCCACCCTCTTCTTTTAGCCACTGCCTACTCCTTAAGCATCAGTTCCTCAAAAAGGACCCCTGCTCTCAACCCCCTTAGCACCCTGTGGTTCCCCTCTCAGTGACATTCACCATCTTGCACTCACTTGCCTCTGTATCCCTGACTGGACAGTAAGCAGAGAGCCTGTCTGCTTTATTCTCTCTCACTTCCTCCCTGTGTATTTGGCACAAAGTAGGTGGTCTTAAATGAATATCTGTGGAATGAATGGATGGATGAGGGAATGACTTAAGGAACAATTCCACACTGTAATGCTCATCACCCTTCCTTGTCAACCTTTCCCTTCCACCTCTCAGAACTGTGACAACATCTTGGGAAATAAGGGGACATACTTGGTGTGAAAGAGCCCCCCCAGGTGACGTCAGGGTAGCTGCCTCACTCTTGCTCTCCTGCCTGGTTGGAAATTCCTGATCTGTTCAACCCCCTAAATTCTAGACCTGCAGAAGTTAAATGATCTGGCCAAGATCACATGGCTACTTAGTGGCAGGGTCAGGTGTCCTAATTCCTGGGCTAAGTCCTCTTCTGTGAAGCTCAATGACATTGCTAGATACCCAGAACATGCCCTCTCATAGCCTGCGCAAGCTTAGATATTTTTCTAAAGAGCAGAGAACAGTCTGAGCTACCAGTTTCCCTTGTCAGTTCCTAGATTCTGTCCTCCCACTGTTACCCCCACCCCACCCCGTCCCTAACTGTGGTAGGCAGAATTCCATAGTACTCCACTATCGCCAGTGCGCGCATACCTTTTCCCAATTATTCAGTGAAACGCTAGCCTAGGTGCTACTGTGAATGGATTTTGCAGATGTGACTTAGGTCCCAAATAAGTGACTTTCAGATAGGGAGATTATCCTTAGTGAGCTTGACCTAATCAGATAAATCATTGAAGAGACTGGACTCTTCCTGGAAAGAGAGTCAAACATGAGGGAGATGTGATGCAAAGGAGAGTCTCCAATGCTGACTTTGACAATGGAGGAGCCATGTGGCAGGGAACAGTAGGTAGCCCCTGGGAGCTAAGAGCAATGCCACCAGCAGAAGTTGGAACCTCAGACCTGCAACCGCAAGGAACTATATTCTGCCAACAACCTGAATAAGTTTGGAAGATGACTGCAAGCCTCACATGAGAATCACAGCCCTGCCTGACACTTAATTTCAGTCTTGGGAGATGCTGAGCAGAGAACCTAGCCATGGCATGCCCAGACTTCTGATCTATAGAACTGTGAGCTAATAAGTGATTGTTCTTTTAAGGCTTTAAGTTAATGGCAACTTGTTATGCAGCAAAAGAAAACTAGTATCCTCTCTACACTGAAATGGCAAAAGATCACATTGAGGAAAATTCTGTGAGGCAATATATTGTGGCACTTAAGTGCACAGGCTCTGATACAAGACACCTAGATTCAGATATGGGCTATTTTCCTTACTAGCCATGTGAATCTGAACAAGTCACATGGCTTATCTGCGCCTCAGTTTCTTAAACCATAAAATGGAAGTAGTACTTATCTCATAGAATTGTTATAAAGATTAAATGAGATTTACATTATGTTACGTGCTTAGAACCGGTATTGGTATGGAATCAGCAATCAAAAAAATACTAGCTGCTATTACCTGGTCCACCTCACCAATGGTGTAGGGAGACAAAACTTTACCTCTACCTGACTTCGGTTTTCAGCTGGGACTCTTTAACAATACGATAGATTAACAAGATAAAAACACTTTATTAACACATGCAGCACATATCACACAGGAGAAACCTAAATCAAAAGCAGCTCAAAGCGGTGGCTTAGAATTTCGGCTTCCATAGCATATTCAACAAAGAACAATATTACATTTGTAGAGAAATAACAGGAAAAAGTTAAGCAGTTTTAGTCTTCCAAGGATAGCAAACTGTAGGAAGGTAAATATATGGGAGAGAAATATAATGGAGTAAGTTTTGTTTACAGATTCCTCTGGTGCCTTCTCTGGGCTGATAAGATTCTGTCTCCGGTAGAAGGAGAATTTATACCCTGCTTTTAGGAAAAAGAGGAAACTTCTTCTGCATTTGCTGCATCTTAATTGCCTTCAGCTCAAAATAATTTTTATGTCAAAGAGGCATATTTGGTGGTGACCTATTCTGGTTTCCTTCCATGACTACCTTAAAATTAATTTATATCACATTTTTCTTTTCTTCAACAACAACAAAAAAGTTACTTATCATTTACTATATTCCATGCATTGTGCTAAGTGCTAAAGGTATATAGAAAATGTAGAGATGGAAAAACAGAGTCCTTGCCCTGGTCTGGTAGGGGAGGCAGTCAGACGTAATGTCAACCTTTAAAATAAAAAGGTAAGCAGTTTAGCCAGCAAAATCAAGTTTATTTGGGAATAGCAGAAGAACTGCAATTCGGGACATGCAAACTACTGTGAGCTATAAGTAAGTCCATAGAAAAAAGGAGAGGAGCATTCTTTTACAGAGGAAAGGAGGAATTGAGAGAGGTTGTTTTGAATGAAAGTGCATTGGAGGAGAGTGAGAGTTCAGGGAGTCTCAGTGGTTGAGTTGCAGCAGTTTCTCATTGGCTGGGCCGTTGCTGGGCGAGGAGAAAATCATCCTTCTCCTGCTGGGGTATGTAAAGTAAGTGGTATGAGTGGTATGTGTGTGAGAGCTCCACCTTCAGGGCTTCTCTACTCCATTTTGAGTAAGGTTTTCCTTTATTCATTTTCACATTTTCCCCTTACGATCAAGCTCTTTCCTCAGAAACATCACTTATCAAAAATCAGGTTTTCTGTATTTAGTAGTTTTATCCCTAGATGCCAGGAAGGACCTTTCCTGTCTGTCATGTCCCACATCGGAGGGAAAGTGTACAGACTGGAAACCATTGAGGCCACACTTGAGTAACAAGGAAGGGTAGGAAGGAGAACTCTCAGGAATTTCCCATCTAAACTCTGTCTTATTAAGGTCATAAGCATTGGAGATCATCTCAAAGTGTTGAGCTAGCATTATCTTATTGGGTATGTCATTTCTACAAGGGTTTGACATGTAATAGGTACAAAGTTTAAAAATAATTATGCCAAGCAAAATTTTTTTGAATGTAATATGACAAATCCAATTTGTATCATGTTCCTAAACCAGGACCCTAGACTTGAAGGTAGCCAACTGAACAAGTGAAAGCACCATGGAGAGTCAAGTGAAATTTGTTGTAACCAATATGCTTGTTCCTTGATCTTGTGTAATTGAGTTTCTACCTCTACAGAGGCATTTATCCTTGTTCAGCAAGTACGTAATCAAGCGCTATGTAATTGTCCAAAACCTCTTTAGCCAATGAGTCAAATGATCATTGTTGTGCTGCTGATGCTTTGGCTGTAGAATTGGCTAGCTCTTCTAATGTTAGGGAGAGACTTTTGATCATGCATTTACTTCTGATCTCTTGCATTTACTCTGACACAAGGGAGACAGACTCACTCTACAGAGGCAAACCCAGAGTCATATATGAATCCTGGAAGTTCTCATTTAAGGCAGCCATAGAGGCTTAATGGGGTGGACCAATGGGAATCTTCTGGTTTGTTATGGATGTTAACAGGAACAGTTAAATGTCCCAATAAGCTTTGACCTCCAATTCACCAGTTGTCTAAATAGCCATGTAAATGCCATCCACCACAGACAAAAATGAAACCAGGTGGAGTGCAGAGAACTCCAGCTAAGGTCTAGTTATCGACAGATTCATCAGCTGGAATTTCTTGACTGACCTTTTCAAGCCAGTGATCAGAGGAATTGGGATGACATTCCGGGAGGTACTGTCTCATCCTTTAAAAAATCTTTCCAAAAAGCCTGGCAAAGAGGAGTTAGCCTATTTGTATTTCCCTTGGGTGCAGGGAGACAAATCATATTTAGATAAGGAAAAGAATGTTAAGAGCAAAGCTCATACAATTGGCAAAGATGGAGGTGTTAGTTGAGCAAGTACAGTTTTGACTGGGGAAATGTTGAAACAAGGTATGGGAAAACACCTGGTTGTAACAGCCTAACCCAATAGGTAACATACATAGGTTTGTGTGTATAATCAGTTGTGACATTTGAGATTAAAGAGAAATTGGTTACAGGTGAGAACAAGGAGCCTCCAACATCATGAACAGATTGGAGTTTCCTGTGACAGGTCCAGTGGTCAGAAAAGTTTTCCACTTTTGCAATAGATTGGAAAATATGGATAAGAGCATTGTCTTTCCAAGAAAGAGAGGGAGAAAATAAGGTAAGAAGCAACAGCAAAAAAAAGTATACAGGCCTGGTCTAGTCATCTTGGGAAAGCTATCTCCTTCAGCTATCATCTGCTTCAATTCCTGGAAATCTTTATTTCCAGGTCACCACCTGGTATACAGGTGCAGTCAGGGCTTGATGCTTTCTTTAGGTATGACACAAGAATCCAAGAGTTTACTCCTTGGAGTTTGGTGGCACAAGGATTGGTTAATAGTACCTGATAGGGGCCTTTCCAGTGGGGTTGAAGAGAGTCTTTCTGGAGATGTCTTTTCTAAGAGACAGCATCTTCAGGCTGCAAAGTGTGGTGTTTGAGGTCTTCATCTCCCGGGAGTGCTCTGTGAAAAGACTGCTCTACTAGAGCATGGTTATCTTCAGTGGATGTAATTAGACCTTTTCAACACTGAAGTATATCTCCTTTTATTGGTTGAAGATCAAAAGAGGTGAAAAATAGATGCATGGGGGCAGCCAGCAATTATTTGAAAGGGTGAGAGTTTATGAATTTCAAAGGAATAGATCTAAGACTTAAAAGCAATGCTTTTGACCAAGGTATTTGAAGGGTTTCCACAAATTTTGCCAATTGGGTTTTGATGATGCTGTTAGTTTGTTCAACTAGTCCTGAAGACTGAGGGTGATAAGCACCGTGAAAATGCTATAGGACTGTCCAAACAGCACAGACTTGCTGTAGTACTTGACCAGTAATGGATTCCCCAGTTGCTATGGAGCTCAAGAAGAGTTCCCCAGGTAGGGATAGTTTTTTCTAATAGTATTTTAGCCACTGAAGAGGCAGTAGCTTGTCTACATGGAAAGGCCTCAAACCAGTGGGAAAACATACAAACCATGACTAAAACATATTTATATCCATGAGACAAGGGAGGCTGAATAAATTCCACTTGCAGTTCACTGAGTGATTTAAAGAGTCTGGAAGCAGTGCAGACTGGTTTCCCTGGATTATACTTTGAACAGGTAAGGCAAATAAAGTTGGTGCTTCTTGCAGTCTTATTAATATTTCCCTACCAGTATTGATTCATAGACTTTATTATTTTGTCTGCAGACCAATGGTTTAATGTACGTGCAGTAGCCAGTAATGGGAATTTTAGTCTATGACAGGACTGGATTGATATTTGGCCTATATCAAAGTTCTCTCTTTCTTCTGAAACAACAGTTATTAGATTTCCAATATTGTTTTTCCTTTTCTGGGGTCAAGTTTTGGGCACCTCTAATCAATTTTTCTAGATCATCATTTGGGGGAGCATCCCTCCAGACCATGACAAAGGTTGGTTGTTGACTCCTTTGAGAGCAGTGTTCTTGGTGGAAATATCAGTGAGGTAGTTTCCTTTGGTCTCCAGGGAGTTAAGTTTGGAATGCCCAGGGACCTTAGTAATAGCCAAAGTGGCTGGTAGGAGTAAGGCATCTAATACATTTTGAACATGAGAGCCATTTTTAATTTTATCCCCATTGGAGGTAAAGAAACCTCACTGTTTCCATAGCATTCCAAAGTCACGGGCTACCCGTAAGGCATGCTGACTATCAGTATAAATGTTTGTAGTTTTGCCCGTGGCTAGAGTACCAGTCCGAGTGAGAGAGTATAATTCAGCTCATTGGACTGAGGTAGCCAGAGGCAAAGGTGCCACCTCGATGGCTTCAAATGGAGTTGCAACTGCATATCCAGCACAACATTTACCATTTTAATCCTTTAAATAAAGACCATGGGTAAACCATGAAAACTCAAGAATGGTTAGGGAAGTTTCCTGTAAATCATTGCAAGGGGTCAAAAGGTGATTTGCTAGAGTTGAACAATCATGAGGAATATCATCAGTAGAGAAGGCAGGAATTGTGACAGGGTGAAAGTTATTACAGAGTGAAAGAATTCTAAGAGAGGAGCAGTTAGCAAGAAGATTTCATAGGAGGTGAGACAACTGGCCGAAAGTTGTTGAGTGTGATGAGAATTTGGAAGAGCGTCTACAGCATGGGGTACAAAAATGGTTAGAGAGGATCCAGTGACTATTTCTTCACTGGCCTTAACTAGAGGGACAGAGTGACAGGAATAGCTTTGAGGCAAGTGGGGGATCCTTGTGCCACAAGGTGATAACCCTTTGGGGCAATAGTCATCTCCACGTTTTGGGGTAAGTACTCCAAGAGCACTTCCCTCCCTCTCATATATGAAGAGGAAAAAGGAAAGTTGATAATTAGGGTATCCAAGGGCAGGGAGCATTTACCAAACTTTCCTTTCAGGTATTAAAATTAGGTCATTCTGATCCTTCCAAGTAATAGGGTCAGGTCTGGTGTTCTTTATAGTAAGGCATATAACAGCAAGACCGTGAGAAAAAATTCAGAATCCAGGTCTGACAATAGCCAGCCAACCCAAGAAAACCTCATAGTAGGTGTTAGGTTTTGAGTTTTGGGAAGCTCAGGATGCCACAAAGCCTATCCGGATCTAGGTGCAGGCCTTGTTCTGAGATCAGGTGCCCCAAGCAACAGACTTGGGTTTGAACAAACTGCAATTTCTCCTTAGAAACTTTATGTCCCTTAGCAGCTAAAAGCTTTAACAGGTGGATGCTGTTTTCCTGTAAGGAGACCTGGGAAGGGGAGCAGAGAAGCAAGTTAACTGCATATTGTAATAAACTAGAGGTTGCAGGAAATTTTATATTATCTTTTATATCCTCTTAAATAAGCTTTTAAGGTGAGGAGTAAGAAGGGCTTTTGGTAAAACCCTGGGACATCACTTCCAGGTGTACTGTTTTCCTTCCCAAATAAAGGCAAAGAAATATTGACTAGCTTTGTGCACAGGGATGCTGAAGAAGGAGCTACATAAATCAATCAAATGTGCTTCCAGTGGGGATGAAGGCTTATAAAGTAAGGAGACTGAGAACAAAATGTTGATGAGGGTTAACAATATTGTTTACGGTTCAGAGGCTTAGCCACCAGGTTTCTTTACAGGTAGAATAGGGGTGTGGCAGGGACTAGTGAAGGGAATAAGGAAGCCCTGAGCCTTATAGTCTTCCATCATCAGCCTAATGCCCTGCAGGGCCTATTTATTTATAAGGTATTGTTTAATTCTGGGGAAAAGATTTGAGGGATCTATTTGGACCTCAATAGAAGGTGCACTCTACCAATATCAGTTAAGGATTTTGCCAATAAGGAAGGTGGTAACTGGTCCAACAGGGACAAATTATTAGTGTCCCTAAAATTAGCTCTAGTGTCATCAGAGGCAGAGGAAATAGAGGATGTTGAAGGGTCATTTGCTTTGCCTATTTGGCTATTTTGGTTGCTGCTATCAAGTTCTAGGATTATTTCCCCATTTCGGGAGAAAGATATTCCAGCATGATATATTTCTAAGAAATCTTTCCCCAATAAATAAATAGAGGTGGAGGAACTAAGGAGAAAAGGGTGAGTATCTCTTAGAGGGTCTAAACCAAAGGGGATGGGCTTAGAAACAGGAACCTGTTGAAGTTTATGTAAGACTCCTACTATGTGAACCATTTTAGTACTCTGAGGCAGAGGCTTTAATAACAGTGGGTTGAGCACCAAGAGTATAGCTCCAGTGTCAGTAAAGACAGAGAAAGATTCATTCCCAATTTCTCCAAGTTGACTAAGAAGGATTGGGAAAGGATTGGGAAAAACCTCAGAGTCCCATCGTTGGGGGTCAGGAGGGCATTGAAAAGTCTGAAGGTACCTGGAGCACTTAAGCTTCTAACAGTCCTTCTTCCAGTGTCCTGGAGTTTTGCAATAATGGCAGAGACTAAGAGGGTTTTGTTTTTGTTTAGGGGCCTCCATTTGTTGGAGTAGAAAATTAAGGACTTTAGTGGTCTTCCTTTTGGTCTGATCACCTAGGATGCAGGTGAGCTCATTTACTAAATTAACTAAATCTGGACTAGACATAGTTTCCCATTCCATCCTGGTCCTTTTAACTCGAAGAAAAAGATCTCCAGTCAGCCTGTCGATGAACGTAAAGTCTTCCCGAGTAGATTCAACATTCACAAACAGACCCGAGTTTTCAATTTGGAGCTGGCTATAATAATCATGCATGGGCCCACTGGGGTTCTCAGTAAAAGCCTGAATTTTATTCCAATCAACTGGTTTTGGGAAAGCCCTAGGAATTGCCAAATGGAGTCACCTAGCAATTCCCCATGCCTGATCATATAATAAAGCAGCAGGAATTTCTTTGTCTCCAGGATGTAATTCTAAAGACTTCTCAGGATCATCCCAATTAGCAGTTTTCATTCACGGCTGGGCCTGGCCTTCACATACAAGCATATGAACTAGCTGATGTAAATCAGAAAAACCAGGTTGATAAGCTTAAATGACTATATTAAATTCCTCTGCAAATCTGTGGGGATCCTCAGTTACTTTGGGAAAATCTTTGAACATGGCTCATAGTTCAGGTTTAGTCCAGGGAACATAAGAAATGAGGGGTTTAGCCTTTATATCCTCAGAGGGTCTGATTTTTAAAGGGGCTGGTTTTAATAGCTTCATGGGAGGAAGAAGCAGGGAGAGGTTCAGAGAAAAAGGAAACAACGGAAAAATCTTCTGCCCCTGTGGTATTTTGCCATAATTTTTTTTTTTTTTTTTTGGCGGTACGCGGGCCGCTCACTGCTGCGGCCTCTCCCGTTGCGGAGCACAGGCTCCGGACGCGCAGGCCCAGCGGCCATGGCTCACAGGCCCAGCCGCTCCGCAGCACATGGGATCCTCCCGGACCGGGGCACGAACCCGTGTCCCCTGCATCGGCAGGTGGACTCCCAACCACTGTGCCACCACAGAAGCCCTGCCATAATTTTTTAAATGCCATCCATGATTGAAAAAGGTGGGATTTCAAACATCTAGCTTCCAGGTTGAGGACTGTCTGGAAGAACATTCCCTTTGCCCTAAGAGCCACTCTCCCCCATTATCTGTTATCACTCTCTGCCCCAGGAGGCTGACCAGAGGGATTTTTATTGGTTCTTGCTGAAAGAGATAAGAGGTGGGAGGAGAGTGACATAGAGATACTTATTTCCTTGGCTCCCTCCCAGGGACGCCACCCTGGGCAGGTGTGTCCCTGGACAGAGGTGACCTGCTTTCCGTCAGTCTTTCCCTTCCAGCTTCTAGTAACCTCTTCCTTGTCATGGCCCCTCAGACCTAGGGGTGGTGACAGTCCCAGCTAGTGGCCCCAGGTTCCTGCACTATTGTAATAATTTCCCTACCCCACCCACATTTTTGTAATTATCTCTTTGTAAATGGACCCTTCTCAAATTATCCTAATTTGAGTGTGCCATCCGTTTCTTGTTGGGACCCTGAATGATACATTAACTACTCAGAAACTCTTTCTTCAAGGTAGCATCCTAACGTCCACTGTCAAACTTCCCCCTGGCTGGCATGCTACTGGGAAAAATCTCCTACTTGCTGGCTTGCTTTTGCTACTTCCCTGAGGCACATGCTATGAGCAAGACTCTGAAAATCTCCTCCTCACAGAATATTAACCTATGGACACCCTGTGGAATTAGACCCAACTCCTTGGGAATTCGAAAGTAGTTTGCCAACTCTTTGGGAATTCAAAAGTAGTTTGCCAGTTGTGGGTGCAAAGTTGTAGACATGTAATTTATATGCCAGAAAATGAAAAATCTCCAACACTGATGAGCAAATTGGTGTGTCCATCTAGGTTTATAACTAGAATGTAAGGGAATAAACCTGAAGAAAAAGGCAATAATATTTTGCGTTATTTTACTTCTTAAAGATGGCCACACAGTAATTGTTAACCATACATTTGCTGGTTGATTGATTGATTAATAAAGCTGGCTCAAGTCTGAGACCAGACTTGTATGCAAATTTTCTGAAAGCTTATCCTAAGAAAATATTAATAAATGTTATCGCCTGGATATGAATTAAAATTTCTGAATATCAAGCCACAACAATGTTTATAAAGAGTAATTTATAAATAATACCTTTCAAAGCATTAGTAAAATTAACTTAATTACAATTAGTGTTTTCTCTGAGACTAACAGAAAAGGATTTCTAGAGATCTATGGATCCCAGGAATTTTTATGTAACATTAGGTGTGAACATATGCATTCTCCTGGGCCAAAGGGTTCATCACTTTCCTCAGATACATAACCCCAAAAAAGCTAAAAAAACTACAGTACTCTAGAGGTTCTGAGGTTGTATCTGTTTGGAATATACAGATTAGTAATTGTTACCAAAAGTACTTTAAAGGTGCAAAATAAAATAAGCCATTAGGGTCATGGTTTATTTGATGTTCTAATTAGGCTATTAGTTTGTTCATGACTTAACATCTTTTCGAGTATCATTAGATTCGCCAGATGGAAAAAAGACCTCTACTACCAGAGCGTAACCTACTTTTTGTACCCATTATCACTTAGATGGACCCTTTGTAAGCAATGATTTCAGCATGACTCATTTTTTTTTTTTTTTTTTTTTGCGGTACGCGGGCTTCTCACTGCTGTGGCCTCTCCCGTTGCGGAGCACAGGCTCCGGACACGCAGGCTCAGCGGCCATGGCTCACGGGCCCAGCTGCTCCGCGGCATGTGGGATCTTCCCAGACCGGGGCACGAACCCGCGTCCCCTGCATCGGCAGGCGGACTCGCAACCACTGCGCCACCAGGGAAGCCCATGACTCATTTTAATAGCATATAAAACTACCTTCTTTTTAATAGAGTATGAGAAGCTTTTTTCACAACCCCAGGTAAAGCTTCATAAATAAATGTAGATTATTTTAATTATGATTACAATTACTGGCATAAAGTTAAAGCCAATGAACTAGTTATAATCATTTTTGCCTTGATTTAAAAATTCAAGAGATGCTATCATAAGTTTCAACGTAACTTAATTCTAAAAATTACATAAAATGTTGCCAATTAATAAAAGATGTTGAACTTGTAAGATGAACTTTGATACTGTAAAGCCATTGCATCATTAATATACATACATAAAAAGTCTTTAAGGCAGTGGCTAAGAACTGGAGTTATAGAGACCCTGCCAGAATTTAAGTTGTTTATAGGCCAGGTAATTAAACCAAATGAAAAAGAAAAGAATCTTTTGAATTAAAAATTTTCTTTGTCATCTTTAACTCCATAAACACTGATTAGCTAAGGCTATGAATAGCCAAGAACATCTTTTTTTTTGGAGTATAATTTCTTTACAATGTTGTGTTAGTTTCCGCTGTACAATGAAGTAAAACAGCTATATGTACACACATATACCCTCCCTCTTGGACCTCCGTCCCCCCCCAACCCCACATCCCACCCATCTAGGTCATCACAGAGCACCGAGCTAAGCTCCCTGTGCTGTACAGCAGGTTCCCACTAACTATCTGTTTTACACATGGTAGTGTATATATGTCAATCCTAACCTCCCAATTCATCCCATCCTCCCCTTCCCCCCTTGTGTCCACATGTCCGTTCTCTACACGTGCATCTCTATTCCTGCCCTGGAAATAGGTTCATCTGTACCATTTTTTTAGATTCCACATATATGTGTTAGCATACGGTATTTGTTTTCCTCTTTCTGACTTACACTCTGTATGACAGACTCTAGGTCCATCCACATCTCCACAAATGACCCAATGTTGTTCCTTTTTATGGCTGAGTAATATTCCATTGTATATATGTACCACATCTTCTTTATTCGTTCATCTGTTTTTGGACATTTAGGTTGTTTCCATGTCCTGGCTATTGTAAATAGTGCTGCAGTGAACATTGGGGTACATGTGTCATTTTGAATTATGTTTTTCTCTGGGTATATGCCCAGTAGTGGGATTGCTGGGTCATATGGTAGTTCTATTTTTAGCTTTTTAAGGAACCTCCATACTATTCTCCATAGTGGCTGTACCAATTTACATTTCCACCAACAATGCAAGAGGGTTCCCTTTTCTCCACACCCTCTTCAGCATTTATTGTTTGTAGATTTTTTGATGATGGCCATTCTGACCAGCGTGAGGTGCTACCTCATAATAAAATGAAAAATTTAAAGGCCAGTTTTACTTATCAGTAACATGGGGTTCCATAAATAGTAATTGATAGTGAATATGCTTTGGGGGTGTTCTTTGTAAATGTTTGTGTCTGAAAATCTATCTGCACCTGCATATTACAACTGTAATGTAACCCCACAAAAAATGGGTGATGCAGACAGACAGAATTAAAAATAGAATAGGGAGGAAACAAATGTCTCCAGATATATTTCTCTACAGTTTTAAAATATAACCGCCTAGGGCTCCCCTGGTGGCGCAGTGGTTGAGAGTCCGCCTGCCGATGCAAGGGACACGGGTTCGTGCCCCGGTCCGGGAAGATCCCACATGCCGTGGAGCGGCTGGGCCCGTGAGCCATGGCCACTGAGCCTGCGCGTCCGGAGCCTGTGCTCCGCAATGGGAGAGGCCACAACAGTGAGAGGCCTGCGTACTGAAAAAAAAAAAAAAAAAAAAATATATATATATATATATATATATATATATATAAAACCGCCTAGATTTATTTCCTAAATATCTATCTGTCTCACCAAAGATTATGTGACCAAAATAGCTATACATACTGCAAATAGAGTGAACAGCAATCAACTTGTCAACATAAATAGCAGAGGTTTAACAAAGGAGCTAGTTCCTGTTAGACCAGCAATACCTGAATTCCCCTAGAAGCCCTGTTTTTTTTGTTTTTTGTGTGTTTTTTTGCGGTCAGCGGGCCTCTCACTGTTGTGGCCTCTCCCGTTGCGGAGAACAGGCTCCGGACGCGCAGGCTCCGGATGCGCAGGCTCAGCGGCCATGGCTCACGGGCCCAGCCGCTCCATGGCATGTGGGATCTTCCCGGACCGGGGCACGAACCCGTGTCCCCTGCATCGGCAGGTGGACTCTCAACCACTGCGCCACCAGGGAAGCCCTAGAAGCCCTCTTTATGCAGGACATGCCCTTCAGAGACCTCTTCCCACTTCTCTTTGACCACTGAGGCTGGATTTTCCTGTACAGGGAGGGCTGACCATCTGGTGCTTCTGTAAAGATCCACAACCCTACACAGAAGAGCAGTAGTCCTACTAGAGGATGTGTCAATTAATTAACTTTCAAAGAAAAAAAGTTGCACTAAAATGTGACAAATAGTCTACTTAAAAAAGGGTAATAAATAGAGCCACATTTTGTTAGGGACTGCATCAATTTCTTAGCAAAGCAGAGTATACCACTGTTCAGTTTCATCGACATTTCAGATCTTCATGCCTTTTTGAGAAATCACTTTGCCTTATTCTCACTCCACTTAGCTTTCTAATCGATTTAGCATGAAGCCAGGTGTGATACAGTTGATGAGTTAATTTACACTTAAATATCAAATAATCACTCAACTAAGAGCAACTATCTTAGAGGTCTGCACTAGAAAGTTGGTGCGGCAAAAACATTTAGTAAAGTGTAGATGCCACTCCAGATTTTCTAACATCACTGAGTTTTGTAAATTCTGCATCAAGCAATTTCAGTGACTATTTAAAATTAACAATTGAAACTTACACACTGCTTATATATTTAAGGTTCTGTTTTTAAAAAAATAATTCTCCATTAAAAATGTAACACATTTCTCCACTCAAATAGCAACAGCTCCACATTGAGATACCACTTCAGACCCACTGGGATGGCTATTAAAAAAAAAAAAACAGACTATAACAAGAGTTGGTAAAGACAAACTTGGGGAAATTTGTATCCTCGTTGCTGGGATTATAAAATCGTGTGGCCACTTTAAAAAACTGTTTGGAAGTTCTTAAAAATGTTAAACATAGAGTTACCATATGACAAAGCAATTCCACTACTAGGCATATACCCAAGAGAATTGAAAACATTTTCACACACTTGAACACTAATGTTAATAGCAGCCCAGTAGCCAAAAAGTGGAAACAACTCAAATGTCCATCAACTGCTGAATGGATGAACAAAGTGTTGTATGTTCATACAATGGAATATTATTTGACTATAAAAAGTAATGAAGTACTGATACAGGCTGAAATATGCATGAAACCTATTTTGAGCGAAACAATATGTTAAGTGAAAAAAGCCGGACACACAAGGCCACACAATATATGGTTCCATTTCTATGAAATGTCCAGAATAGGCAAATCCATAGAGATAGAGAGTAGATTAATGGTTGCCAGGGGCTGGGACAAGCAAGGGAATAGGGAGTGACAATTAATGGGTATAGGGTTTCTTCTTGTGATGATGAAACATTCTAGAATTAGATAGTGGTGATGCTTACACAGCTCTGTGTATATACCAAAACCCACTGAACTGTATACTTTAAAAGGGTGGATTCTAGGGTATGAATGTTATATCTCAATAAAGCTTTTTTTTTAAGTAGCAACAACACAAAAACTGTTAGAACTAATAAATGAATTCAGTAAATTTACAGGATACAAAATCAATATACAAAAATCAGTTGCAGTTCTATACAAAACGAACTACCAGAAAGAGAAGTTAAGAAAAGAATCCCATTTATAATAGAATCAAAAAGAATAAAATATTTAGGAATAAATTTAACCAAGGAGGTGAAAGCTCTGTACACTGAAAACCATAAAACATTGGGCAAAAAACTGAACACACAAATAAATGGAAAGATATTCTGTGTTCATGGGTTGGAAAACTTAATATTGTTAAAATGTTGATACTACCCAAAGTGATCTATAGATTCAATGCAATCTCTATCAAAATCCCTATGGCATTTTTCACAGAAATGGAAACAATCCTAAAATTCATATGGAACCACAAAATACCCTAAATAGCCAAAGCAATCTTGAGAAAGAAGAACAAAGCTGGAGGTATCACACTTCCTGATTTCAAACTATATTACAAGTCTATAGTAATCAAAACAGTATAATATTGGCATAAACACATCAACCAATGGAATAGAATTGAAATCCCAGAAATAAACTAATTTTCAACAAAGGAACTAAGAACAAGGAAAGAATAGTCTCTTCAGTAAATGGTGTTGGGGAAACCAAATATCCACATGCAACATATGATTCTTAGACAGCTGAACACAAAGTACAACAAAGGATAGTGTTCATAATGCTTCTCTTCTACATACAGGCTCTTTACAGGGGTCTGAGGGCTTTTCAATGTAAAAATATAAAAGTAAAAAAAGAAAGTAAAAAAAATTCCTAAATCTGCCATTCCAACATAACTCTTTTCATTTTTTTTTTCTTTGTGGTACACGGGCCTCTCACTGTTGTGGCCTCTCCCGTTGCAGAGCACAGGCTCCGGATGCACAGGCTCAGCAGCCATGGCTCACGGGCCTAGCTGCTCCGCAGCATGTGGGATCTTCCTGGACCGGGGCACGAACCCATGTCCCCTGCATCGGCAGGCAGACTCCCAACCACTGCGCCACCAGGGAAGCCCTCTTTTCATTTTTAATGTAACTTAAATTCTTATTTATATTAATATACATTTTCACATTAGAAATTTCAGTGTATATTTAATTATATATTAAATTACAACGTATATATTATATTAATTACATAGTCTACTATTTTCACATATCAGATCATAAGCATTAGTCCATTGTTATACATAATCCACATGTTTATAATTTTAAGGGATCCATAATTTTCCATTTTATTTATCTATTTTTATTTTCTAAGGTTAAACAATCTTTGGAGGGGGGGAAGGATTTGTGTTATTTTATTTTATTTTTTGAATTAATTTTTATTGGAGTATAGTTGATTTACAATGTTGTGTTAGTTTCTGCCGTCTAGCAAAGTGAATCAGCTATACATATACATATATCCACTCTTTTTTCTTTTTTTATTTTATTTATTTATTTATTTTTGGCTGCGCTACATGGCATGTGGGACCTTAGTTCCCCAGACCAGGAATTGAACCCGCACCTCCTGCATTGGAAACACAGAGGTTTAACCACTGGACCACCAGGGAAGTCCTCCACTCTTTTTTAGATTCTATACCCATTTAGGTCATTACAGAGTACTGAGTAGATTTCCCTGTGCTGTAGAGTAGGTTCTTATTAGTTATCTATTTATATATATATAGTACTGTGTATATGCCAATCTCAGTCTCCCAATTTATCCCTCCCTCCTTCCTTTCCCCGTTGGTAACCATAAGTCTGTTTTCTACATCTGTGACTCTATTTCTGTTTTGTAAATAGGTTTATTTGTACCATTTTTTTAGATCCCACATATAAGCTATGTCATATGATATTTGTTTTTCTCTGACTTGTTTCACTCAGCATGACTATCTCTAAGTCCATCCATGTTGTTGCGAATGGCATTATTTCATTCTTTTTTATGGCTGAGTAATATTCCATTGTATATATATACCACATCTTCTTTATCCATTCCTCCGTCAATGGACATTTCAGTTGCGTCCATGTCCTGGCTATTGTAAATAGTGCTGCAGTGAACATTGGGGTGCATGTATCTTTTCAAATTATGGTTTTCTCTGGATATAGGCCCAGGAGTGGGATTGCTGGATCATATGGTAGCTCTATTTTTAGTTTTTTAAGGAACCTCCATACTGTTCTCCATAGTGGCTGCACCAATTTACATTCCCACCAACAGTGTAGGAGAGTTCCCTTTTCTCCACTAGGCTCTCCCTGTAGTGGCCTCCTTGCTGGGTCTTGAAAACACAAACACATTTCTGCCTTAGAGCATTTGAACTTCCTAGATGCTTTCCCCCTAGATTTCTGCACAGCAAACTATCCACCGCTTTTAACTCACTAATAAATTGTCATCTTCTGCCCAACATAATTACCAAATCTGGAGTTGCCACTCACCTCCCCAGCATTCCCAAACCCCCCTACCCTACTCTACTTTTTATCTATACCATTACATTTATTTGAACCTAGTATTAAACTTATTGCTTATTAATGTTCTCCTGTCACCAGAATATAAATTTCATGAGGCAGGAATTATTTCCTGTGGTGTTTACTTTTGTACCCCAAGTGTTTAAAAACCATATTTACCATATAGTATAGGCTCGATAAATAGTTTTAGAATCATGACACATGGTGAGGTATTTGGATTATACTCCAAGTGAAATTGAAGCCATTGAGAGTCTTAAGTAGGTGACTGATGTCATCTGATTTACTTTTTAAAAGATAACTTTGGTTGCTATTGGTGAATGGATTATAAAACAAAAAAGGACAAGTTGGGAGGTTATTGCTGGAGCATACTTGATGTGCTGTCAGTGGAGACGGAAAATGGATTCAGTGTATCTTTTGAAGACAAAGCTGACAGTACCTGCCCCTTTATTGAAGGAGCTTAGTGAAAGAATGGAGAGAATCAAGAAAAAGTCTAAGGTTTCTGGCTAGGAAAAAATGTGTTGGATGAGTTAGGGATCTACTGAAAAAGGGAAACTAAGAGAGTATATTGCACTGCTATGGACTGAATGTTTCTGTTCCCCCAAAATTCGTATGTTGAAGTCTAATACCCAACATGATGGTATTAGGAAGTAGGGCCTTTGGGAGGTGCTTAGAGCATGAGGGTGGAGCCCTATAAACAGGATTAGTGCCCTTCTCAGAAGAAACATGAGAGTATGTTTCCTCTCTCTCTGTTCACCATGTTAGGACACAAGAGGAAGATGGCCATCTGCAAACCAGAAAAAGTGTTCTCACCAGACACCAGATCTACCTGTCCCTTGATCTTGGAATTCCCAGCCTCAAGACTGTGAGAAAAATATGTTTGGTCATTTAAATCACCAGTCTATGGTATTCTGTAACAGCAGCCAGAACTGACTAAGACATGGGCATATCTCATGTACCTTCTTAGGTCCCCTCAGCCTTACCTGTCTCCTGAACTTTCTGATATTGTGTCCTGCCTCAGCCACACTGTGGGTGGACACTATTCTGCCCTGAGGTTTACCAACCAGCCACACACGCGGGTCTCTGTCTGCTCCTATCACTCTGACAGTGGGAAATAGGAAAAGGAGGGAGTGGTCAGATAATTACCCCTCTCCTAATGATGGCCTCTTCCCAGGCATGCAGTCTCCATCCGGTTTGCCCAGAGAAAAAGTCCACATGGTCAAGCTGCTCACGGTGGCCAGGGCAGCAGGACATTACCTTGTATGGCTTCCCATGGCCCCCTGCCTTGCTTTCCTTTCTGTCATCTCATACCATTAGCATTACACCTTGTCCATTAAACGGGCTCTGTTTTCTTGTGGATCCTGACTAAGATGAGGAGAAATAGATTTGTGGACAAAATTCAAGAATCATTTTGTAGTGAGTATAGATAACAATTTTGAGATGTTTTGGTAGAAAGCGACAGGGCAACATCTAGAGGAACATTGACAAGAGAGAAGCAGCTATGAGGTGGTGACCTTACAGTGTAGGAAAGTCCACTTATGAGGGAAAAGTGGTACAATTACTGGGCATGTTGAATATTCCTATGAGGTTTATGATCATACAGTTCTCCTCAGCCCGGTTTTCTGATTTTTTTTTTCGAGCAAACCTCAGCTGCTGGGGTACAAGCACAAAGAGTGAAGTTGGGTTCAACTTGGTTAAGTTAGGGGTAAGTGACAGTGATAGAGGGAGAAAGGCAGGAAACCTAAGCTGGACAAAGAGGAAAGAAAGCCAGGAGAGGACTGAGAAAGAAGTGAAATCAGTGAATTAGAGGTCTTCATATGGAGAAGGTTCTAGAACAAGATCAGCAAACTCTATAGAGTACTAGATAGTAAATTTTTTTTTTTTTTTTTGCAATACGCGGGCCTCTCACTGCTGTGGCCTCTCCCATCACGGAGCACAGGCTCCGGACGCGCAGGCCCAGCGGCCACGGCTCACGGGCCCAGCCGCTCCACGGCACGTGGGATCCTCCCAGACCAGGGCACGAACCCACGTCCCCTGCCTCGGCAGGCGGACTCCCAACCACTGAGCCACCAGGGAAGCCCCCAATAGTAAATATTTTAAGCCTTGTGATTCACTTCCAGTCTCTGTCACATATTCTTTTTTGTTTTTTAAGTTTACCACTCTTTAAAAACGTAAAAACTATTCTTATCTCACAAGCTGTCTTTGGGCTGAATGTGGGCTGTGGGTCATAGTTTGCCAAATCTTGTTCTTCTTCTAGAGTGTGTAAGCTAGAACGCTAGAAGGCAAATGTCAGAAAGTGCATGTTTTAAACTGAGATTTGGAGGAGGTCAAGTTTCTGAGTGCGACTATAGGAGTGGCTGTTAACGTGTAGTAGAAGGAAAGATCATTAGAGTTCAGGAGGCTGGTAACCAGAGGCCAGTGTTAGCAGAATTATCCACATGTATATTGAAACACTGAAACTGATGAGGGAAGTAAGGGAGGAGAGAGAGTTGCCAAATAAAACATTGTGTGTTGTTTGTCAGAAAATCAGATTTAATGGGTGTCCTGTATTTTTATTTGCTGAATCTGACAGCCTTGGGTGGAGAGAAATACTGAGCTGGAAGCTAAAGTCTTCAGTGAATAAGAGATGATAGCAACACGGTAGAGCTATATGACGTGAGCTCCAAAGGACTGTGATTGGGGCTGGGGGTGGAAAGAAAGGAAGAGAAATGGTTTCCGAAGTGTGACTGGGAATGAGGAGGGTTCTTATCCTATATCCTGGCACTGAGCCTAATGGGAGCTCAAGAAGGCTGCAGGAGAATCAGAGACCTCAGGATGCAACCAGGTCTCATTACAGCAGTGAAGGGGAAGGATGTTGAGAATTCACAGATTTGGGGGAATTTATAGCAGCTTGGACATATGTGACAGTTTGTTGATCACAGTTCTAGAATTTCAAAGAATACAGTGAGAGTGTTTAAAAGGAAAGTGTTGAGTGAAATAAGCTGGAAATGAGTGATGTGGGGATTGGGGCTTTGAGGCTGCCTGGGGTGACTAGGAAAGCGAGGCCTGCTGACTGAGTCTGCTATTCTATCAGAGGAAGGGTGGATTCAAGCACTATTATCCTGAATACTTAGCTTGGTAAATTGGTGTGTTTCTTGGTGTGTAAACTGGGACTTCTGAGAAGCTGATGCAAAGACGGATTAGATGTGCAAGAGATTAGGGGAAGTGCTTCTAAAGGATAATGGGGATAAAGCAGGAGTAGGAGGGGAGAGGCTTCAGGCAGCAATGCAGGTCTGACACCTGTGAAAGGAGGTGGGAAAGAATTAGAATTGTGTAGGAGCCTCAGACTGCAGCCCAGTTCTAAGAAACTTTGCCCAGGCTGGTGTGGAATCCACTAGCCAAAGCTGCCCATGAGAGCAGGGCCCCATCCACAGAAACTGTACCTCTGCCAGGCGAAGTTATGGGCTGGAGTAACCCTGGGGACATGTGGACCCAGAAGGGACAGCAGCGGGACTGTCAGTCAATTATGCTCCCGTCTGCCAAGATAGACAAGAAATAAAGCTTCCACCTCTTTTATCCCAAACAGCTCCACTCAGCATTGCGAATAAGGCAATACGTATTTTAAGTGGTCTTTTATGTCAGTTAGTAATTTTGTTGCTGTTCTTTGCAAAAGTCATTCTTCCTCTGTCCCACACACATAAATCTTCCATGGATGCCCTGGATTCTGCGCCTTTTTTCATTTTTTCTGATATTTCAAATATCTTTCTCAATTCAGTTTTTATCTTTTCTACATGTGTTTCCTTTAAAAAAAAAAATAGTGTGACCATCTCAAGTAATGAAAAAAGACAGCAGACAATTTCCTAATTTTATTCCTAAAAGAATAAAATTCAGTTTCTTTTTAGAGTGACAGCTGTCTGCTGGGCCACTCTTCATGGGTATAAGGAGTAACAGCTTCTGGCGATCTGAATCACAAGTGTTTGAAGGGAAACCCAGTAAGCTGAAAGAGGAAAAAAATAAGGAGACTGCTTTATGTAGAACCCATTAAACTTTCAATGACCAGAAAACTAAAAATATTACATTAAAAGATTTTTTAAATGATTTAAACATAACCTGGGTGGAAGCCATTACATATGACATGTTCAATTTGAAATATGACCATTCAGAAACCCTATGGAATAGGCCATTTCATGAACCTAGGTGGTCCCCACCTGCTTTCTTTCCAGAATAAATAAAATTCAGGGATTATATAGTTTTTAACAGTTAAAATAATATACACATAGGCATAGTCTTATTATTTTGCTATGTTCTAAAACTACCAAAAAACTATAGAAATGATTTTTTTAAATTTTCAACAGCTGTTTAACATCCAAAACATAATTCTTTTTTTAAAATTTATTTATTTTTGGCTGTGTTGGGTACCTTCTTTGCTGCCCACGGGCTTTCTCTAGTTGTGGAGAGCGGGGGCTACTCTTCGTTGTGGTGCGTGAGCTTCTAATTACAGTGGCTTCTCTTGTTGCGGAGCACAGGCTCTAGGCATGCAGGCTTCAGTAGTTGTGGCATGCAGGCTCAGTAGTTGTAGCTCATGGGCTCTAGAGCGCAGGCTCAGTAGTTGTGGCACACGGGCTTAGTTGCTCCGCGGCATGTGGGATCTTCTCGGACAAGGGATTGAACCCGTGTCTCCTGCATTGACAGACGGATTCTTAACCACTGCACCACCAGGGAAGTCCCCCAAAATGAATTCTTGTAATGAAAATATTCAGCTCTATATACCAATAGATTGCTTTTTTCAGAGATATATGAATTGCCCAAATTACCCTTATTTGCCTTCTTCCCTGAAGTTGAATCTGATACATACTTTTTCGTAGTATTGGGTTGGCCAAAAAGTTCGTTCAGGAATGAACTTTTTGGCCAACCCAATACATTAAATTGCTGCATCCCTGACACGGCCAAAACAATTTGCATAGCGATTAGAACTTGACAGTCTCTTCATCACCAGGCAAGGGACCTACTTTTTCAGGACCAGAAGAAACCCAAAAGACTTAGTACCTATTTGTTACTACATGGTAATATAAATTAGAGTATGTGCAATTCTGTATTCTACAGAATCAGCTTCCCTGGAAATTCAATATTTTAAAAATTGTTTTTACTGTGGTAAAATATACATAACATAGAATTTACCATTTCAACCATTTTTTTTTTTTTTTTTTGCGGTACGCGGGCCTCTCACTGTTGTGGCCTGTCCCGTTGCGGAGCACAGGCTCCGGACGCACAGGCTCAGTGGCCATGGCTCACGGGCCCAGCCGCTCCGCGGCATGTGGGATCTTCCCGGACTGGGCACGAACCTGCGTCCCCTGCATCGGCAGGCAGACTCTCAACCACTGCGCCACCAGGGAAGCCCGTCAACTATTTTTAAGTGTACGGGTCTGTGGCATTAAGTACATTCACATCATTGTGCAACCATCATCACCTTCCATCTCCAGAACTTTACAATCTTCCTCCAAATGAAAATCTGCACAAATTAAACACTAGCTCCCCATTCCCCCATTCCCCCATCCTCTGACAACCACCCTTGGACTTTGTGTCTCTAGGAACCTCAGATAAGTGGAATCATACGGTATTTGTCCTTTTGTGACTGGCTTATTTAATTTAGCAAAATGTCTTCAAAGACACTCATTATGTTGTAGCGTGTGTCAAAATTTCCTTCTTTTTTAATGCTAAACAATATTCTATGATGTGTATATACCACATTTTGTTAATCCAATCATCCATCAGTGGACACCTGGGTTGCTGCTACCTCGTGGCTGTTGTACATAATGCTGCTGTGAACATGGTGTGCAAATAAGAAATTCAATTTTGAGTAAGCATATGGCTGCAGCAGTGACAAAGATACTCTTCGTGCAATTTTCTACTTTCTTTTCACTTCCTGGGTCAACATGCTCCAGTTACAGGTAACGACCAGAGTGAATATCAAGTTTAAACTGCAGGTGGCAGCAAATATCAATAAACTAGGCATAACGCTTGACAAAAGCATAGCTGTTTTTTCCTGTGTTTATTTTTGGCCCTTCAAACAGAGTAGAATCAATATTTTTCCTTAGGTCTCCTACGTTCAATATAAGGAACCCTTGAAACATTTATTTGGTTTTAACTAATGAGGCATATTTTAACTGAGTAATATAAAAGACTAATGAATCAGTGGAAGCAGTATCTGAGGGCTTGATATTCGGCTCAAAGCTTTCGACAATCTTGCCTGAAATGTCTCAGCCAACCACGCATACATTATACTCTCTTTGCCACGTCTTGGAACTTTCAAAGTAGGTTAAATCGTTTATGAGTGATATGCCTCTGGCTTTTTTGTGATAAGACACTGCTAGTTGTTTACCCAATATCCTTCTCACCATCTTCCCTAATAATAAAACCCCCAATTTTTTATTAGGCTGGCAGTGTACCCAACTAAAAAAAACTACAGTTCCTTACCTCCACTGCAGCCAGAGATCACATGACACAGTTTTCTCCTTGACATGTAAGCTCCTCTGCTGCAGATCAGAAGTTTTATTCTCCTGATAGAGGCTCTTCCTCCTTCCTTGTTGTTTTTTGTCGTTGTTGTTCTCTTTGTTGTTTTATTTTTGTTTGTTTGATTTGTTTGCTTCCTACCTAAAACTTGGATGGGAAACAGAATGTGGGGCAGCTATATTGTAACCATGAGACTATCAAGAAAACAAAAGGCACATGTTCAACATTGCAAAGTAGAAAAAGGAGCCTGGAGAAGATGACCCAGGTGAGGTGCTAACCATCCCTGGGCTACCCACGTCTAGCTGGATTACTTACTTTCCAGTAGGACTTCCTATTTCCTGTTATGTGAGAAAAATATTCCCTTATTTGCTTCAATAACCATAGTCAGGTTTATGGTGGTGAAGCAGACCCAATCCCTTAGTCAGATAGATAGACATTCTGAGATGGGTAGATGAATTAAAGGTGTGTTTAGAGACAGAAATAATAAATATACTTGTTTTTTTCAATTGAGAAAGGGTGCCTAAAATATAGTGCAGAATTACATTTTAATCAGATGTGCCTCTAGGAAAAATTAACTAAGGCAGACATTGTGCGACATTAAAAGTAACGAGTTAGTAGGCCTTTAGATAAATGAAGGAGTGGCATTTAGGAGTGGAAATAGTAGGAGAGAATGACTTTTTAAATAATAAAAGTAGAGTTGAGTTTATTAATATTTCTCACAAAGATCATCATGAATGTGGGAGTCCCTATTCATTAAAGAGTTCAATTTATCAGATTTTACCACATGCTATAATAACTCATTTGTGAGACTCCACAAGGTCAAGAAAATGCAGTGCCCATCCATATCCTATTATATTTTATGAGAACATTTGGTGGTCTCTGTACATAACTCATATATTCATCCTGTGAAATGAACATTCATCAACATCCAAGAGAGAGAAAGAGAAGGAGTCATTTAAAAAGTAAGATAGGGGCCGCAGGAGGAAGATGGTGGTGGAGTCGTGCGTTACCCAGGAGGAAATTAAGAAGGAGCCCGAGAAGCCCATCGATCGGGAGAAGACCTGCCCGCTGTTGCTGCGCGTCTTCACCACCAACTACGGCCGCCACCACCGCATACACGAGTTCTCCCGCGGAAGCGTGCCGTCCAGCGAGCTGCAGATATACACTTGGATGGATGCAACCTTGAAAGACTAACCTAGAAGACTAGGTTAGTAAAAGAAATCTACCCAGGGGCTTCCCTGGTGGTGCAGTGGTTGAGAGTCCGCCTGCCGATGCAGGGGACACGGGTTCGTGCCCCGGTCCGGGAGGATCCCACATGCCGCGGAGCGGCTGGGCCCGTGAGCCATGGCCGCTGAGCCTGCGCGTCCGGAGCCTGTGCTCCGCAACGGGAGAGGCCACAATAGTGAGAGGCCTGCATACCGCAAAAAAAAAAGAGTCTACCCAGAAGCCAGAAATAAGGGCACACACCTCAGTTTTGCAATTGTTTTTACGGATCCTAAAAGGCCTGCCTATTGAGTAAAGGAGATTGGCAGCACCGTGTCTGGGAGAAGGGGACTGATGACGGCTCCATGACGCTGCAGTCACAGAAGTTCCAAACAGGGGACTATCTGGACATAGCAATCACTCCTCCAAACTGGGCACCACCTCCTTCAGGGCGCATGAGGCCATATTCAATTTTATTTACTATCTCTTGAATTTATTTTCCATTCAGTTATGTAAAATAAACTTGCGCTTTTTCCTACCCCCTTGTTGCCATTAAGCCTTTAAACTCTAAACAAATTGTAATGCATCTATTTAGGAGTTCGATTTGGCTTTGCTATGGTATGACTATTAGTAGAAAGTCCATATGTTTCAAGTTCTGTAAAATATGAAAAGTGCTCTTAGCATTCCATGTAAAACTGTATTGTTAAACATATGTTGCAATCACCTTGAGTGTGAAAGTTAATGGGGCGTGGGTTCAGGGTTTAATTTAGTATTGGGGGTTTATGCTAAGTAGTGGAGTTGGTATGTTTAAGCCCAAATGGGGCAGAACAGGAAAGCCATGAGATTGTGTTAAATAGAGCAGGAGTTTGTTGCCCAGAAGGTTGTATGGAGTTGTGAGGAAGACTTTGGGAAGGTGCAGGGAGGAGCAGGCGTTTTGGAACAGTCTGAGCTGAGGCAAGCGGAAGAAGCTGTCTGTGTTTGAAGGGAGCGGCCTGCCTGAATCAAGGTGTGATGGCAATTTAGAGAAAAGGAGAATGGGGGCCACAGTGAGGCCTTTTTATGTTTTAAAAAGAGGGAGAATGGGGCATTCTGAGGGCGGGAAGTAGTACAGAGGAGCAAGGGTTAGAACTTAGGATAAGGATGGAAAGGTTTACCTTGAAGATCTGAAAATGCAGGGAGGAAGGAAAGAAGAATCTTAAGATCAAGGGAGGGCTTCCCTGGTGGCGCAGTGGTTAAGAGTCCGCCTGCCGATGCAGGGGACACGGGTTCGTGCCCCGGTCTGGGAAGATCCCACATGCCGCGGAGCAGCTGGGCCCGTGAGCCATGGCTGCTGAGCCTGCGCGTCCGGAGCCTGTGCTCCGCAATGGGAGAGGCCACAACAGTGAGAGGCCCGCGTACCGCAAAAAAAAAAAAAAAAAAAAAAAAAAAAAAAAGATCAAGGGAGAAGGTCAGGGATGAGGTCAAGTTAAGCAGGGGATGTTCACATACCCTGTTCAGTGCTGGGGCTGCCTCGTGTCTGATTTGAGAGGCAGTATGCATGGTGGTTATAAGCAGTTGGGCTGAACATTTAAATCCTGGTTACACTAATAGCAACCTTGGATAAGTTACTTGGACCTGTTTTTTTCTGTTTGTTTAAAATTTGTAAAATGGAGGTAACAGCCCATAGGATTGTGAAGACTAATTAAATGTTTGCAAAGGGCTTAGAATAATGCCTGACAAGTAAGAAACAAAGTTAGCCATAGAGTTCAGTCAGAACGGGTGCCATCTCTTTCACGGCACCGTTACAGTCTCATTTTGAAGTTTATAAACAGTGTACAGTATGTGATAAGGCCTATTACCTTTCGTCTATTGCAGTAGAAAATTTTGAACATGTGTATTCCAAAATTTGAAACAATGTACTACCAAAGTGAAATTGCAGTAATTTGATCTTGTACATACAAAAGCAGCCTTTTAAAA
Source organism: Hyperoodon ampullatus (assembly GCF_949752795.1). Taxonomy (NCBI): domain Eukaryota; kingdom Metazoa; phylum Chordata; class Mammalia; order Artiodactyla; family Ziphiidae; genus Hyperoodon; species Hyperoodon ampullatus. The sequence continues at coordinate 48,275,518 of NC_136925.1, read as the reverse complement.
TCTAATGATTGTAGGATTGGGGTCCCTGGTGCAGTCAACAGGTGGCAGATGCAAGCCTGGAAGCCCGATCTAGGGCCTCTTCTCCACTGAAGTTCGCCCCAAACCCTTAGACTCTTCATTCATACTAGATCGGCTTGAACTCCGTAAGTCATACCATTAACTTAAACCTAGTTTTTTGGAGAAGAGCAGCCATGATTACCTTCCTGTCTGTGGAGAAGATACTGATGTGCAGATCAAGAAGGCAGGAACTCGTTAAAGGGCTTTGTAAGCCAACTTTTCATGACAGAGTGAACCCCTGCAATGGGGGCTCGCCTGTAATTCCAGGTTATTCTCCCACTAGTTGAAAATAAAGTGGTTTATTTGCTTGGTTCCAAACAATAAAATACATAAATAAATATAAAAAATCAATTAATGAATTAAAAGTAAGATAAGTCATCTATACTCCAATAAAAAATTAATTTTTAAAAAAGTAAGATGAGAGAGTTTAGAGAAAATATCCCAGAATTAGAGCACCTGGTAGAATAGAACTAAATAGAAGGAGGGGCAGAGGCTCAAGTGCTAAAACCAGTTCTAAATCTATGACCTTAATTTCTTTTCTCTACTAAGAGCAGCCTTTTGCATTTGTAAAGTGAGAGATGTGAAAAGTCTCACGACACTTATAATTTAATTTGGAGAATAAAAATTCTAAGACATATTAACACTAGAGCAAATAATGGGGCACAACATGTAGTTAATAGCTAAATCATATGGTTCAGAGGATAAGTGCTACAGAGATTGAGAATATAAGATCGAGAATATAAGACCAAGGATATTTGAGAAAGATCTTATGGAGGAGATGGGAAAAGGGAGAAATTATGGAGGGAGAAGTTTACAAAAAGAACTTTCCAAATAGAAAGAAAGGAAAGACAAGGAGGTATGAACACAATCAACTTCTTTGTGGGATGCAGAGGAAAGCTTGTTTTGGAAAATATGTGAGAAATAGATATAGATTTGTGGTGTTGGGTCAACTCATAGGTGCCCTCAAAAGCTAGGAAGAAAAAGTTTTGAAGCTGAGTAGGAGAAAGCAATCCTATTTCCTAGAGAACAGAGATCATTGGTTCTAGCATTTCCAGCTCCACTCAGACACTTGATGATTGCAAAACCTAGCAGCATCCCAAGGTGCCCAAGCTTGTACTGAGCCTCAGCTTGTACTGATCAGTAGCTCTCTTCACTCTCCATCAAACCATCCATCCATTGAAGCCTGGTTGATTCCTTCCAAAACAGAGGTCAACCCAACCTCCAGAGGGCAATGTCATTTCCAATCCATGGTGAGGGGCTGGGAAACCAGCTAGTTTCTGCAATCTGAAGAGAAGTATACAATTTGAAAAGGTAGATAGAGAATCCTAAAAAAAATTCAAGAAAAAATTCTCAACCTGGGTGGGGTATAGAGCATTTAACAGTGTTTCAGAAGAGAGAAGAGACCCTAGGCCCCTGGCTATGGTTCTACTCTGCTCTAGGCAAGCTCTCCAGTTCCTCCCACTTCTACATCCTCATTCAACAAAAGTAACTATTTAGTAAGGGTGTCAAGGGGAATTCACCCATCCTGTATCAAGGCATCAAAAGGTCTAGGTGAGCTACCTATATTAACCACAAATAAGAGGAAAAGCAATGTTATGGCAATCATGCAAAAACTCTGCATGAAAAATTACCATCATCATCATCATATCATCATCATTAGTCCTTCTCAAACTTTAGAATACACAGAATTATATGGAGAGCTCATTAAAACATAGATCTGGACCTTATTTCCAGAACTCCTTATTCTGGTCTCTGGAGAACCTGGCCTGACTGACCTTTTATTCCAATTCAGTTTATATTTGTAAAGAATGTTGCTACCTAATGAATTGCCTTAAATTTCCTCAGACTATTAATAGCAGGAAAAAATCAATGCCTTTTTAATTTATATCACAAACTCAAAAGAAGAAAAGTTTGGAGATTCTCTAGTCCATCATCCTTCTTAATACAGAAATTCCATCTATGACATCCTTTTAAAAATATGCCCATCAAATTTATCCTTGTAGCCTGCAGTGATGGAATGCTACATTTCACATTTCAGCCCAACACTTTTGGGGAAGCTATAAAATCCCCCCCCACCCGGAGATGCTAGTCTTTTCTTCCCCTGGAGAGACTTATTTATATTTCAAAGGGTAAAAGCAAGAACCTAGGATCCTTCTCAAGGAAAAAAGGTTTTTGTACCCATCTTTCAGGATAGGAGGAGAGACAGCAGTCCCTTTCTACATAAACGCCCAGATTTATATTTTCAGGGTGCTTAACCATATTACAAATGCTGATATGTGCGGGATGATGCCAGATCTACCTCTTATCATGTTGCTGTATGGCTAAGAATTGGGACAAAAGGGAACTGGCACAGTTATTTGCTGTAAGCAAATATTAATCTGCTTTGCTTCAGAAACCTTGAGTTCACATTCGGGTTAATATTAATAAACCATGACAACCTAGGAAAGTAGTATGAACATGAGTATCTATGAGAGAAGTTACAGGCTTTAGCAAATTAAGACCATGCAGTATTTTTCATATGCAGTTTATACATTTAATGTTTACTATATGTTAAGTGGTATTTTCAATTAATTATATTAATTATTTTAAATTATTTATTTATTTATTTATTTATTTATGGTTGTGTTGGGTCCTCGTTGCTGTGTGCAGGCTTTCTCTAGTTGTGGCAAGCAGGGGCTATTCTTCATTGCAGTGTGCAGGATTCTCATTGCGGTGGCTTCTCTTGTTGTGGAGCACGGGATCTAAGCACATGGGCTCAATAGTTGTGGCTCGTGGGCTCTAGAGCACAGGCTCAGTAGTTATGGCTCACGGGTTTAGTTGCTCCACGGCATGTGGGATCCTCCAGGACCAGGGAGTGAACCTGGGTCTCCTGCATTGGCAGGCAGATTCTTAACAACCGTGCCACGAGGGAAGTCCCTATTAATTATCTTTTATTACAAGTTTAGGATAAAAGATTTAACCCCAAATTTTGATATTCCCTTGAGAGCTGGGAAAGGAATATATGGCCTACAGAAACATTCCATAAAGTGAGTAACCTGGATAAGTTAGTATAACAAATGTAAATGGGTTTTTTCCCCATTTTTGGAAAAAGTTACTCCCAGTTACTAATCTTTCCTCTAACAGAATGTTTGCATTCACCATAACTTCTGAGATTTTTTTCAGTGAATGTTTTTATTTACAAAGAACTTTTAGTACTCTGAAAAATAACTTACCTACCATATAATTTTCATGCCTTATTACTTTACTTATCGTCATGACAACTTTGTGTCATATGAGATAATTACTAGCCATCATTCTTAGAGATGAGAAAACTGAGATACAAAAAGATTAAGTAATTTACCAAAGTTCATCCAGTTAATTAGTTTTAAAGCTAGTAAGAGCCAAGCAATTATGTAAATATATTGAGTTTACTCTGAATATTTCATATGACCTCTAATTATAAAAGTTGAACTAGTATAAAAACCTAATGGCATTGTCAGTACTTGGCTTCCTATTTTCCAAAATCATGAGAAAATAGACGAGAAGACAAAAGGTAACATTCTGAGTAATAGCTATACAACAGTAGCTATTATTATTATAATAAGTTCTTTTTAAAATAAGTCAGTTTGATTTTTTAAATAGCATTTCTCTTCCTGGTAATATCCAATTCACAAATGACAGTTTATAGGAAGCATGCCAAAAATCCAAGACAATTCTCTGACCTTGGATAGTGGTACAGTTTCTTTAATCATAGAATTGGTAACTTACTGACACTTGGCTGTTCATGATTGATGCCTTTAGGTTAGTTACACATAGTTAATTAAAATTAATGTTTGCCAACTAACTATGTATCTTGGCAATAAATGTACTTGATATTTACTGTCAAACTACAGATTATTATTAATTTCTGTGATGTGGATATGTTTCTATGTGTATTTCTATTACTGGAAGGGCAAAAACAGCTTTGTATGAGATGGAAATTATTGGAAAAACAGGAAACTAGAAAGCTAATATTTCTGTTTTGACTATTTGTAGCCCATATGTTTTTTTTTTTTTTTTTTTTTTTTTTTTTTGCGGTACGCGGGCCTCTCACTGTTGCGGCCTCTCCCGTTGCGGAGCACAGGCTCCGGACGCGCAGGCTCAGCGGCCATGGCTCACGGGCCCAGCCGCTCCGCGGAATGTGGGATCTTCCCAGACCAGGGAACGAACCCGTGTTCCCTGCATCGGCAGGCGGACTCTCAACCACTGCGCCACCAGGGAAGCCCCCATATGTTTTTAAAATAAAAATTTTTTGAACTATTTTAGATTTACATGAAAATTGTGAAGATAGTACAGAGAGTTCCCAATATTCCATGCCCAGTTTCCTCTGTTATTAACATTAATGTATGGTACATTACTATTAACTAAAGTCCATAGTTTATTCAGTTTTCCTTAGTTTTTACCCAATGTCAGTAGTCTGTTCCAGGATTTCATTCAGGATACCATGTTACATTTAATAGATATGTCTCCTTCTGCTCTTCTTGGCTGTGACCGTTTCTCAGACTTCCCTTGTTTTTATGACCTTGACAGTTTCGAGGAGTACTTGTGAGTATTTTGTAGAATATCTCTCTACTGAGATTTGCCTTACATTTGTCTTGTAATTATCCTGGGCTTATGAGTTTTAGGGAGGAGGATCACAGAGCTAAAGTGCCACTTCATCACATTGTATCAATGGTACATGCTATCAAAATGATGTATCACTGTTGATATGCACCTTGATCATCTGGCTAAGGTAGTGTTTGTCATTTCTACACTCTAAAGTTATTCTTTTCCCTTCTTTCCATAGTACTCTTTTGGAAGAAGTGTGTACTCCACACTTGAGTGGAGACCTATATACTTTTTACAAGTGAATAAAATGGAATTCATAATTTTGAAAGCATGCACCATTAAAAAATGAAATAATGAAAGTCCTGGTGAGTTTTAGCATCTTGAAACTTGGAACAGTTAAGATTCTATTCTTGGAATCTTTGTAGGAATACTCTCTGTGTGATACCATTTGGATACCCTCTGTGGGTAACTAAATTTTCCCAGTTTTTTAATTTTTAAAAAAATATTTATTTATTTGGCTATGCCGGATCTTAGTTGCGGCACGTGGGATTTTTGCTGCCGCATGTGGGATCTTCGTTGCGGCATGTGGGCTTTTAGTTGTGGCATGCAGGATCTAGTTCCCTGACCAGGGATGGACCCTGGGCCCCCTACATTGGGAGCGCAGGGAAGTCCTCCTAGTTTTTTAGATTATTTGACAGCCCCTTTTTTATTAGGCACTATGCTGAACTCTGGGAATACAAATCTGAGACATCATCCTTGCCCTCAAGAGGTTTAAGTCCCATCATAGATTCCACATCCTGAAAGCCAATACTGTCCTCATTTCTCTTGCTATGGTATCTAGAATATTTTCAAATTCAAATTAATCTTCTAAAACTAACTATCCTCGTGCCCCCAGCTAATATATCAAATGGTAAAAGGTTGGAAGCTTTTTCTCTAAGGTTATGAACAAGACAAGGTTGCCTAATCTCACCACTCCTATTCAACATAATACTGAAAGTCCGGGCTTCCCTGGTGGCACAATGGTTAAGAATCTGCCTGCCAATGCAGGTGACATGGGTTCGAGCCCTGGTCCAGGAAGATCCCACATGCCATGGAGCAACTAAGCCCGTGAGCCACGACTACTGAGCCTGTTCTCTAGAGCCCACAAGCCACAGCTACTGAAGCCCACGTGCCTAGAGCTCATGCTCCGCAACAAGGGAAGCCGCCACAATGAGAAGCCCGCACACCGCAACGAAGAGTGGTCCGCCTCTCTGCAACTAGAGAAAGTCTGCGTGCAACAATGAAGACCCAAAGCAGCCAAAAATAAATTAACTAATTAATTTTTTTAAAAAAAGAGAAAAGAATCAAGATCAAATTAAATTAAAAAAAATTTTTTAAATACTGAAAGTCCTAGCCAGAGCAATCAGGCAAAAAAAGAAATAAAAGTAGCCAAATCAGAAATGAATAAATAAAATTGTCTCTTTTTTTGCAGATGACATGGTCTCATGTATAGAAAATCCTAAAGACTCCATCAAAAAACAAAAATACGCAACTCTGACATCAATGCCTTGCTCACATCCCCTCAGCTCACCCCAGAGGTCAGCTGTGTTTGGGTAGACAATTTGCTTACCTCCAGCGACTCCTTACCTTAAGTATTTCTCTGCCTGAGGGCTCCTAGGGAGTTAATGTCCCAGGAGTATCTTCAACCATTAATGGGTGGATATTGATGGGAAAATACTCCCACTTCCTTGTCCTTTGTTGAGACTATTTCAGCTGTGTTTTACACAGCCTCCCAGAGAGTCCACAGTGGTAGTGAAGGCCAGTTGCTCACCCCAGTAACCTTTGCAGTAACAATGCACCATCCTGCCCTGTCTCCTTCCATTGTCTGTCTCACTTCCCCCCCTCTCACCTTGCTTCCTTTGATCACTCCCCAAATAAACTCCTTGTACTCAAATCCTTAATGCAGAAGCTGCTTTTGGATGAAACTCAAAGGAAGACATCTCAGTTTTCCATTTTCTAAATTCAGTGTCAATATGTGAAACTTGTTTTACAGGTGTTCGTTGTGATGGCTCTCATTTTGTTTCAGTCTTTGCTTTTTTTTTTTTTGCGGACGCGGGCCTCTCACTGTTGTGGCCTCTCCCACTGCGGAGCACAGGCTCCAGACACGCAGGCTCAGCGGCCATGGCTCACGGGCCCACCCGCTCCACGGCATGTGGGATCTTCCCGGACCGGGGCACGAACCCGTGTCCCCTCCATCGGCAGGCAGACTCTCAACCACTGTGCCACCAGGGAAGCCCCAGTCTTTGCTTTTAATTGCTCTTTTTATAAAGGTAGGCTGAGAAACTGGAGAGTAGGACAGGAAGAAGGAAGAGGAAAAGAGGTGAAGAATTGAAAGCTAAGCTCTTTTACTTAAGTGAATAAGCTTTTTTGAAAAAGGAAGTAGCACTTTTCAAGTTGTAAATAAAATCAGTCATGAGGCAGAGGTGTGAGAGAACAGTGTGAACCACTGGATGGAAAGGATGGAAGATGATGTCATCATTGTTCTGACCCAAATATTCCCTTAAATATAATTTCTCTAAATCTGGACTCTTCTCATTATTGTCTCTTCTGGCCCCTACTCTTTGTACTCCCTTCATTCCTTCTTTTTTAACTCCATTTCTCATCCCCCTAGGGTGACACATCAACTCTTCAAATGAGAAAAGAGAGGGAGCTTTGAGTAGTATGTGCCAAAATCTACTGCTTTGTCTCTAAGCTGTGAACTTGGAAGGGCTGCCTGGAGACCAGCCCATATCTACCAACGCCAAGGACAGGCCAGGACCTGAGAGGAGCAAGTGTGGGGGGGGAGAGGGAGATAAATATGTATCCAAACATTTACCCAAAGTGCTGTCTCTCCCACACTGAATCTCAGCCAAGATTCAGACACGATGCTAATGATACTCTTAAACACTACCCTTTTCTTTCTTCCTATTCTTCCCATTCTCTGGAAGGATGGACTATGGGCCAGAAGTTCACCAAACAATAGAAAAACCTGTATTATTTCTCATCTAGATATTCTAATATCTTCTCTGGGAGAGGCCCTCCCAGAGACTGTCATGAAAAGTGAAACAAAACTATATCTCCTGGACACTGGATTTTTGAGCCTGGAGCAAGAGATTGGACAACTGATAATCTGCTTAATGCTCTTCCCCCAATATCTTAACACAGGTTAACACACACAGACACCTGACAGGAAGCCACACAATCACACAACTCCTAGGAGCAAGGATCTTTCCTGACTTCAGCACTAACTTTATAAAATGTACATAGATTGTTTCTTCTCTCACTCAGTGCCTTTGAGTAGACAAAGGTTATTCTGGTAAGAATGGATGGGGCTTATAAAACTGGAATATTAATTCAAGGAGACTAGGAGACCACTTACTGGTGTATGGAACTGGCTTTGGTGATGAAGCAAATGCTCTTAGTAACCTGCGCTATGTCCACTCAGCCCACCTTTGATTTTCGCTGCAGGAGTAGTGGATTTTCCGATGCGTGCTGAAAGAGTCCCATCCCAAGTGCCGTCTTCATCTCTCTGGCTTTCTTTCCCAAGTCTTTCTCTGAAGCAGTGGGAGCTTATACAGCTGTGTGCAGGAAAAGCTCAAAATGTAAGGAAGAAATGCCCCCCAGGTATGCTTCAACCAACGGGGCATGGAAGCCAGGGGATAAATGCTTCAGCCTACCATTCATTGGAGGAATAATTCTGAAGTGTATTCCACAAGGTTCTTCAGAGGATCCTCAGAAACTTGAGCTCTGTTCTCCTCAGTGGTAGTTAACTCAATAACATAGCTTTCACTGACTACCCAGTCTTTCTTTCTTTTCCTTTCTTTCTTTCTTTCTTTCTTTCTTTCTTTCTTTCTTTCTTTCTTTCTTTCTTTCTTTCTTTCTTTCTTTCTTTCTCTCTCCCTTCCTTCCTTCCTTCCCTCCCTCCCTCCTTCCTTCCTTTCTTTCTTTCCTTCTTTCTTTCCCTTTCCCTTCCTTTCTTTCTTTCTTTCTTTCTTTTTACTGAGGTATAATTGACATACAACATTATATTACTTTCAGGTGTGCAACATGGTTCACTATTTGTATATATTGCAGCATGATCACCACAATAAGCCTAGTTAATGTCTGTCACCATACATAGTTACAAATTTTTTTCTTGTGATGAGAACTGTTGAGAATTACTCTTAGAAAAGTTCTTTTTTTTTACAGTGTAATAAACATAATTTATTTCATCAAAAATTACTATATCATAATAAACATCATTTATTTCACCATATGTTCTTGGGTATACCATGGGTTGTCCTGTTAGTTGCATTAGGCTCTTCATACCACAAGGAAACAGTAACACCCTTCTGGATGATACCCAGGTCTTTCACTTTTCAGTTTAATTTACTGACCTTTTAAAATAATAACTTTTTACTCCTGTTCCACCTCATAGCAGTTAATAGTTGATGAATGTTTAAGTGTACATAAAGTCAGGTGACATGACTCATGAAATTTATCCTTATGAAGAGTTATTGAAATCTCTCCAGGCTTTCTTTAAGCCCAGTAGTAGTTAATTCATAAATGTGAGATTTGGTGAGATATACCAGGTATATATACAATACTGATGATTATGAAATGGGATAGCTCAAGAAGATTCATATGAGGCCAAGAAAATTTGTGACATATATGTTTATAGAATGGATTCTTGAGGGAGATTGACCTTTATGAGGTTTCTATAGTTCTCCAACTCAAATTCTTTTCTTATTGCTTTTCTAGCACCCTTGCCTATAACAAAATACTCACTAGGGTTGTTAAGAGTTAAAGCTGGGTATGAAATGATAGATTTGGCTTATTTTACTGACTTGATGCTTTTAGAGTACAGGAAAATTATAAAAGAGACTTTGAGATAAAGAATATGCTATGCTTTTTAAAAAATATATTAACTTATTCCAAGTATATTATAATAGAAGTCAGTAGGGGAAATAAGATTTGATATATAATTATTAGCTTTTACTGCTGAGAATTAATATAATATGTAAAATTGGGTCATTCTATGTGCCCTTTTAAAAAAATACTTAACACCTAAGTGCTACTTGTATGTTTAAGATCCTTAGAGGTTTTTGGTTTGGTAGCAAGACAAAAATTCTTCTTTCACTTACTGTGTGTCAGAGATCTTGGAGAAACATGGACTTGAGAAGCCAATTCATTTGTTAAAAACACTCAGTCTAGCTCAGAAGGGGCATGCAAGCTGATGGTTAGATTGACCAGGCACACTGGTTGGAAGTAATAAACAAAATTAATTGATAATTGTATATGATTAAAAATAAGTACTGCTCTTTTTCTTTTTTTAAACTTCTTTGGGTTATAATTGACCAAAAATAAATTGCACATATTTAAAGTATAGAATCTGATGTTTTGATATAGGTATGTACCTATGAAACCATCACCTCAGTCACGATAATGAACATATCTGCCGCTCCTAAAAGCTATCTCTTGCTCATTTATCATCCCCTCCCTCCTCCTGCTTCTCCCCTTCACACCCCCATCCCCTCCCCAGCTACCACTGATCTGTCTTCTGTCCCTACATATTACTTTGCATTTCCTAGAATTTTATGTAAATGGAGTAATGTAGTACACACTTCTTTTGGCTTCTTTCACTCAGCATAATTATTTTGTGATTCATTCATGTTGTATCATGGATCAATAGTTTCTTCCATTTTATTTCTCTCGGCAACTTTAAAACGTGTAATACAAATAGGATTATTAAACGTAGTCGCCAAGCTGTACATTACATCTCCGTGACTTATTTATTTTATAACTGGAAGTTTGTACCTTTTCACCCCCTTCACCCATTTTGCCCACCCCTACCCCTCACCTCTGGCAATCACCAATCTGTTCTCTGTATCTATTGGCTTGGTTATTTTATTTTATTTTTTTAGAATCTAAGTGAGATCATATGGTATTTGTCTTCCTATGCCTGACTTATTTTACTTAGCATAATGCCCTCAAGATCCATCCATGTTGTTACAAATAGCAAGATTTCATTCTTTTTTTATGGCTGAATAGTATTATGTAACATTTTCTTTATCTGTTCATCATTTGATGGACACTTAGGTTGTTTCCATGTCTTGGCTAGTGTAAATAATGCTGCAGTGAATATAGGGTGTCTTTTCGAGTTAGTATTTTTGTTTTCTTTGGATAAATACCCAGAAGTGGAATTGCTGGATCATACGGTAGTTCTATTTTTAAATTTTTGAGGAAATGCCATACTATTTTCCACAGTGACTGCACCAGTTTACATTCCCACCAACAATGCGCAAGGGTTCCCTTTTCTCCACATCCTGGACAACATTTGTTATCTCTTGTTTTTCTGAAAATAGCCATCCTAAGATGTGTAAGGTGATATCTCACTGTGGGTTTTTTTTTTTTTTTTTTTTTTTTTTTTTTTTTTTTTAAGTACGCGGGCATCTCACTGCTGTAGCCTCACCCATTGCAGAGCACAGGCTCTGGACGCACAGGCTCACCGGCCATGGCTCACGGGCCCAGCCGCTCCACGGCATGTGGGATCTTCCCGGACTGGGGCACGAACCCGTGTCCCCTGCATCGGCAGGTGGACTCTCAACCACTGCGCCACCAGGGAAGCCCCTCACTGTGGTTTTGATTTGCATTTCCCTGATGATTAGTGGGGTTGAGCAACTTTTCATGTTGCTGTTGGCCACCTGCATGTCTTATTTGTAAAAACGTCTATTCAGATCCTCTGCCCATTTTTAAAATTGAATTGGTTTGTTTTTGCTTTTTTTTTTTAACTTTTGAGTTGTATGAGCTTTTTAAAAAAATATATTTTGGATATTAACCCCTTATCAGATATATGATTAGTAAATATTTTCTCCCATTCACTGACTTTTTCATCTTCCTTCTCTCAATAAGCTTACTCACTTCCCTCCTATTTCCTGGAGTCATCCAGAAAATTAATTACCTAAACTCAAGTCCTTACTTCAGGCTCTGCTTTTGAGGGACCCCCAAATTAAGACAGTAATACCAGATATAACCCTAGAAAGCAGACCTCAGGATAGTATTCTGAAAATGGTTTATTCACCAGTTAGATGGAAACAAAAATTCCATTGCTGGTGGTAATTGTAATGTCCATACCGCTGGCATAAATACCAAACTCTCAACTGTGGTGGATAGGATGTAGAAGAAGAGGGAGCTTTGCTTATTCAGTATCTCTAATACTGGCATGAAAAGGGGCAATGGTAATTACACATGGAGTGGAATTGGATGGCTTTTGTAAACTGCCTTGGAAACCTTGAAGAATGATTTAAAGGAAAAGAGAGATAAGTTCAGTCCAGCCAACTATCAACTCATGGCATTCTGTGAAAATCAGAGTCCTCCGTGACAGACAGTAAGGAGATCCTGTGGCAAAGGGGCAGGCTGCTGAAAGCCAGGTTCCGAATTTAATATTAAGAGTGACACAATGGCAAAGGAGACTGAACATGAGGGTCTCCCTGCTCAAGTGACAGCTTTGACAGAGAAAGACTGGGACCCCAACACCTGGAATGTAGGCATCAGTGAGGAAATGTATGCAGACCTTAAACCCTGGATGCTCTTGAGTCATGGAGGCTGTAGAAGCCAGTCTCCTCCCCCTCGCTAGAGGACAGAAGTCTCCCCTTGCCTCAAGAGGATAAACACCTCCCTGAGAGGAAGGACTTACAAGATGATGCCATCCTCCTTGGGATCCCCTCCACTGACTCCTCCGGTTGCTTTCAGATTGATAATGTGAGTCAGGACCTAGAATATGGTAAGAGGGAGGTACAGTCTCTGCTATGGGAAGAAATAACTTAATGAAAGAATTACAGTATCTGGTTAGTACGTACTGACAGGAATGAGGGAAAGATCTATGGGAATAGATTAAAAAGTGTTAAATTGAATAGTGAGTGGGATATAAGGGTCAACAGGGGAGAGTTTATTGGGAAATATAATATGACACAGGATTTAACGTCCTTTCAATTGTCCCTGGAGCTTGTCCCAACACACTGCTAAGATGGTGCTTTGAAGCTTGGACAAGACAATGACGTAGAGATGCCAGAACTGCCATCAGAGTATAAAGGAACAGGTCAGAAGGTTCAAGGAGGTAGCATATTAGAATGAGCTTTTTATGTGAGACCCACTCTTTGACTATGTTTCCCAGAATACTCCCTTCGCTAGGGCAATAAGAAATGCAACTAGCATTTTTTAAAATCTCAGTGTCATTGTTGTCTATGAACCAGGGTTCATGGAATAAAAGGCTGCCACAGAATTGGGTTCCCTAGAGTCAATGGGATTGAAAAAATTCCATGATATTAAAGGCCAAGTAGCTGTACTTAAACATCAAAGGCATAATTACTGTAATAGGCAATAAGATTAGAAGGGTAACCAGGGTGCCTGGACCCAGGGATTTGGAGTAATTGCTAATAGACCTTTATGTTCTTAGGGATAAGATAGATAGTCAGCCTGCAAAAGTATTACTTGACTTTCATATTCAGAAAAAATTAAAAGCAGCTGAGCAGCAGGCTAAGATCAGCAACCATAATAGAAAATCATAATCCTTTGTTGAGTTTCCATATCTGAGATAGTTCTCAGACCCAGACCCACTGTCTGAGGGGGAAGTCTGATCCCTCTTGAGGAAGGACCCTGAAACTCCATTATAAATATATACATTAACTCTTTAGTTCTTCCCCTAAAAAAGCCTATGACCTTTTACCCAAACCTTTCAAGGGCTGTTAGATACAGAATTTAAGGTGACACTGATAACAGGGAACCTAAATGCCTACATGGCCCCATCAGTAAAGTGGGAGCTTAAGGAGGTCGGGATAAATGGAGTCCTGGTACAAGACATCTCCAGTAGGCTTGCAGGCCATCTCATGGTTACTCTCCCAATATCTGAGTGCATAACTAGGATGGATATACTTAGTTATTGAACTTTGTATTCCTAACATTTAGAAAGAGGTACAGCACAAATTTGGTCCTTAATTTTGGAGGCAGCAGATACCACATGGGGTATACTGTTCCAAACCATTTATTGAGTGACTCAGAAATTTTCCAATTACAAGTAGGGTCCAAAGCAAGAGAAGACTCTATGGCAGGTTCAGGCAGTGGTACAAGCTTCCTTGTATCTAGGACTACGTGACCCGACAGATTCAGTGGTGCTAGAGATATTTAACAAAAGAGTGGCAACTCAGAGATCTGAGATTCTGAGTCAAGACATGACTTCTGCTACAGGGAACCACTCAGTGTTTGAAAAACAGTTTCTGGTATATTCCAGGGTCCTAGTAGAGACTGAAAACATGACCATGTGACATCAAGTGACTGCAACTGGAAATGTCAAAACATCTAAGTTACAAGGTGAGCTTGCACAGCAGCAATTCATCATATGATAGAAATGGTACATACAGGATGGGGCCTGAGAAAGTCCAGGAGGCACAAGTAAATTTTATAAACAGGTAGTCAGATTCTCATGTCACTACCCTCTGTTGCATCAGTGAGTCTCTATCAGTCCACACCCATGGTTTCATGGGATGTTCCCTGTGACCAAGTGATAGAGGAAGAAAAAAATCTGAGCCTATTTTAAAGATGACTTGGCACAATATGTTGGTACAGGTGCAAGTGGTCTGCTATTGCACTATACCCCATTCACAGGTAGCCCTAAAAGACAGTGATGAGCAGAAACTCTCACAGTTCTCAGAGCATGGAATAGGCACTTGGTGTATGGAGGAAGAACTAGCCTGACATAAGGTTATATATGCTCTCTTGTGCAGTGGTGAATTATTAGGCTGATTTGTCGGAGGCCTAGAATGAGCAAGATTATAATATTTAGTATAAAGAGATTTGAGGAAAAGGCATATGTAAGTACCTAAAGGAATAGAAACAAATAGGCACAGCTATATGTCTCACACTAACGTCTATCATAAAGCATCTATCACTGAGTAGGCTCTTAAAAACCAGGCAGACAGGATTCTCCTCAGGTAAATGTCAGCCAGCCTCTATTCTTTTTTTTTTATTAATTTTTTATTGGAGTGTGGTTGCTTTACAATGTTGTGTTAGCCTCCACTGCACAACAAAATGAATCAGCCGCACACATACAGATATCCCCTCCCTTTTGGACTTTCCTCCCATTTAGGTTAAGCCAGCTTCTATTCTTGACACCTCAGTGCTAGTGCAATGAACCCATGAATATAGTAGCCTTGCTGGCAGGTACAGAGACTATGCATGGCCCTAATAGTATTGGCTGCTTCTCACCAAACTGACATAGCTACTGCTTCTGCAGAAGTTCTGACTTGACAGCGACAAAGACCAGTACTAAGTATTGGGAAGGGTATCAATCCTCAAGGACACAGCCAAGTACTTAGTGGTGAGTTTATTACTTCAGATCTCCCCACCCCCACCCCACAGAGGAGGAAGCAGTTCATCCCTACAGGAAGCATCTCCTATTCTGGATATGTGCTTGGCTTCCTTGCTTATAGTATATCTTTCAGGATTATTATCTGAGAGCTAAGATTAGTTTGGGACAATATCCCGCATGATTGAGAGTTGCCCTACAGGATGTGGTATATGCATTTAGCCAATGACCGATATAGGGTGCTGGGTACTCAACAGCTAAAATACATGAGTCTGGAAACCAAGGAGGGGAAGTAGGAATGGCTCCTCTCACCATCATACCCAGTAACAGAAATACTTGCAGAATTTGTGCTTCCTATTCCCATGTCCCTAGGCTGTATGAGGTTTTTAGGTCTTGGTTACTGCTAAAGGTGGGAGAAAGAAAATCACTTCTAGTAGGGGACACAGTAACAGTCTCACAAAACCTATAGCTATGACTACCACCTGTTCACTTTGGCTCTTTATTCCAGAAGAGTAACACTTAAAGAAAGGCACTTTTTATACTGGCAGGGTAATTGATCCAATTATCATGAGCACCTAGGATTTTTGGTAAATAATGGAGAAAAGGAGGAGTCTTTCTAGATCTCAACAGATTCACTGGGATTCACCTTATCCTTCCATGCTTGGTGATAGCACCAAATGAAATATTTTAGCAACCTCAGCCTGACATGGGCAAAGCTTAAACTCCTCAAGGCTGAAGGCCTGGGTCTCCCACCAAGCAAATAACTTAGACCAGCAGAAGTGTTTGCTAAGGGTAAGGAATGTAAAATGGGTGGGGGAGAAGGGACCTGATGAATATGTTATGGCCTTTGGACCAGTTGCAGCAAGGGACATCTGTTTGCTACACTAATTCTCTTGCCTTAACTCCTTTTGAAAATTAGCAGCTGGCCATGACTTTAAAGAACTGGTGGTAAAATGGACTTTACATAGGGCAAAAAATGGATCTGAAAGGTGCAAGTCATAGACTACAGCAGATACTTTTGTCGTCCTGTGCCACTTCCTTTGATTTCAGCTGCAGAGGTGCTGGACAGTTCCTACACAGATCACGGTACCCCTCAAGTGCCTGCTGCTAACTCACAGCTCTCTCCAAAGCCCCAGGAGCTAAACCCATACTGAATGACCAGACACACGGGGAAGTTAATTCCCCTGAGAGCCACCCTCAACCAATGAGTGAAGGGATATAGTGGATAAATATGTCAGCCTTTTGTCCCAGCAGGGAAAATTTTGATATGCATTCTACACGGTTCCTCAGAGGGTCCTTAGTGAGATTGAGTCCCAATTGATCAAAGTGGTAGTCAGATCAATAATGTATCTTCTAATGGCTTTTCCTTCTTATCTTTGTCAATTTCTCTGGCTCCCACAATCACCTACCAGGTAAACTACCTGATTCAGTCTCTGCTTTCAGAGAAACTCACACAAAGCAGGTTGATAAACCAGTTAGCTGCCAGTTGATCATGATGTTTATAGAAAAATTTGGCTTTGTTAATAAAGCCAAATGGTGGATGAAGTCAACTAAAATTCAGAAGCAAACAGTTATTAAACATTTGTTATGGATTGTGCATTTTAGAAGGTATTCAATACTATTTTCAATTGACTGATGTGGCAGAGATTAGTTTTCTGAGCTCAAGGGGAAGGAACAAAAAAATAACAAAGAGGTTAAAAAGAGAAGGAAGCACACAGCAAGACATCAATGAATGACAATCAAACTCATTTATGGTGATGTCTACCAGCTTGTAGCCATCTGGATTTATCTGGACAGATTTGAAACCTGGTTTAGGATTATACTGTGTACCATGCTTTGGGTGTGTTAAAAGGTGAAAGTGAAGGTTGGGACATGATTGATTTGTGGTGTATCCAAATAAATGTAACAAAATTATGTTCTAAAAATACGAGATAATTCACCATGTAATATGTGAGAAATATAAGAAACCCTCAAGATCATTTGGGCAATGTCTTTGCTTTAAAGATGAAAAAAAAAGAGGTAGTTTAGTGGCACAATCAGGCCTGGACTATCAGGATTCTGATACTCTTTCCAATTATACTTGGAGCCTTGCATTAAGAGAATAGTGGTCGGGCACAGTGGTTGAGAGTCCGCCTGCCGATGCGGGGGACACAGGTTCGTGCCCCGGTCCGGGAAGATCCCACGTGCCGTGGAGCGGCTGGGCCTGTGAGCCATGGCCGCTGAGCCTGCGCGTCCGGAGCCTGTGCTCCACAACGGGAGAGGCCACAGTAGTGAGAAGCCCGCGTACTGCACACACACACACACACACACAAAAGAGAGAGAATAGTGGTCAGGGGGCTTCCCTGGTGGCGCAGTGGTTGAGAGTCCGCCTGCCGATGCAGGGGACATGGGTTCGTGCCCCGGTCCGGGAAGATCCCACATGCCGCGGAGCGGCTAGGCCCGTGAGCCGTGGCCGCTGAGCCTGCGCGTCTGGAGCCTGTGCTCCTCAACGGGAGAGGCCACAACAGTGAGAGGCCCGCGTACCGCAAAAAAAAAAAAAGGCTTAAAAAAAAAAGAGAATAGTGGTCATTTGAAAAATGTTTAATGCAAAATATTTTCTGTATTTGTGTGAAGTCTTACACAGATCTACTGTGTTTATTGATTCCACTGAAGTTCAGTTGCTGGTAGACAGTCTCTATTGATTCTGAGTCCCTTATGCAACTAAGCCTTGTTGCATGACCTTAGATTAAGTCCCATTCAAGTGCTGAATGTTCCTAAGAGGCTTAACAATGTGATGCAGATGAGAACAAAAGGTTCCTTGGAGATCACCTGGCCACCCCCACTTGTCATGCATTTTTGTAGATATTTAATACCATTCTTTTTTTTTTTTTTTTTGTGGTACGAGGGTCTCTCACTGTTGTGGCCTCTCCCGTTGCGGAGCACAGGCTCCGGATGCGCAGGCGCAGCGGCCATGGCTCACGGGTCCAGCCGCTCCACGGCATGTGGGATCCTCCTGGACCGGGGCACGAACCCGCGTCCCCTGCATCGGCAGGCGGACTCTCAACCACTGCGCCACCAGGAAAGCCCTTGGGCATCTTTTCATGTGCTTAGTGACCATTTGTATATATTCTTTGGAGAAATGTCTATTCAGGTCCTCTGCTTATTTTGCAGTTGCGTTGTTTTGTTATTGTTGAGTTATAGGAGTTCTTCATAAGTTCTGGATATTAATCCCTTACCAGATATATAATTTGCAAATATTTTCTCTATGGGTTGCCTTTTCACCCTGTTGGTAAAGTCCTTTCATGCACAAAAGGTTTTAATTTTGATGAAGTCCAATTTACCTGTTCTTTCTTTTGTTGCCTGGGCTTTTGGTCCACTAACTTTTGAGTATGCATCTTGATCCTCATTTTTAAAAAAATGTTGTTTACCATTTAAAAAATTTGAAGTATAGCTAATTTACAATGTTGTGTTAGTTTCAGGTATACAGCAAAGTGATTCAGTTATACATATATATAAAATACATATGAAATTCTTCTGAAAATTATTATATATATTTTTAGATTCTTTTCCATTATAGGTTATTACAAAATATCGAAGATAGCTCCTTGCACTATACAGTAGGTCCTTGTTGTTTACCTATTTTATATATAGTAGTGTGCATATGTTAATCCAAAACTCCTAATTTATCCCCTTCCCCCCACTATCCACTTTGGGAACCATAAATTTGTTTTCTATGTCTGTGAGTCTGTTTCTGTTTCGTAAATAAGTTCATTGGTATCATTGTTTTAGATTCCATATACAAGTGATATCATATGATATTTGTCTTTCTCTGTCTTACTTCACATAATATGATAATTTCTAGGTCCATCCATGTTGCTGCAAATGGAATTATTTCATTCTTTTTTATGGTTGAGTAATAGTCCATTGTATGAAATATTCCATTCCAGTCCTCATTTTAATTCTTAACTTTAGGTACTGCTGCCTGGGGTTAATCTAGGTTTTCTGGAGCCTGAAGTATACACAATTTGGGAAGTTTAATGGAAAAATACAAAAAATGTTATCTTTATAAATTTTTACTGAATTTTATAATCATGTTATCACTCGTGAAGACACCTCCTGGAAGGAATCACATGAGCCTCATTAGCTTCATCATTAATTGGTCTTTACAGTGACCACTACCACTTTCTTCTTCCCTCCTCCCACCATTTCTAACAATTCAGAAAGTGTGTAGGGGATTTGCAAGCCTGTGCGACATCATTGCAAATATAAATCATAATTGAAAGATCAGTGTATGGAAATATTAGCATAAGAAATGTCTAGTTAAAGAATACCAGAACAGAGATTCTCTGATAAACAGCTTTAAACTATTGTTTGGTAAACCAGAGAGAACTGGGGTTTAAGATATCTAGGTCATAATTCTAGCTCTAACTGGTTTTTAAAATCTGTGCAACTCAGCCTTTCTAATCTTTAATATGTGTAAAATAAGAGACTTGAAGTTCTGTTACAGCTCTAATCCTCACAATTATTTTTACTTCCAGCTCATCCCTCTACTTGCTTTCAGTGACTGTTCCCCTGCATCAGCCTCTACTCCTGCTGTGCCCAAATTCTGCATTAAAAGCCCACTTCTCAGGTATCATTCCCTTGGGCCTGATGCTTCCATCTATGGATTACAACTACTTCTCAAGGATAAGTTCTATCATGTCATAGATGACAACCCACCTAGACAGATGCTTCTTTTCACATACCGATGGCTTCTGGTCTTCTCATGTAAGCAGTACTTACCTTCTCTTGTTGTATTCAAATTTTTTTTTTTTTTAAAGAAGATGTTGGGGGTAGGAGTTTATTAGTTTATTTTATTTATTTTTGCTGTGTTGGGTCTTTGTTTCTGTGCGAGGGCTTTCTCTAGTTGTGGCAAGCGGGGGCCACTCTTCGTCGCGGTGCGCGGGCCTCTCACTATTGCGGCCTCTCTTGTTGTGGAGCACAGGCTCCAGACGTGCAGGCTCAGTAGTTGTGGCTCACGGGTCTAGTTGCTCCACGGCGTGTGGGATCCTCCCAGACCAGGGCTCGAACCTGTGTCCCCTGCACTAGCAGGCAGACTCTCAACCACTGCGCCACCAGGGAAGCCCTGTATTCAATTTGATTACTCTTTTTTGTCTTTTTTTTTTTAACATCTTTACTGGAGTATAATTGTTTTACCGTGGTGTGTTAGTTTCTGCTTTATAACAAAGTGAATCAGCTATATGTATACATATATCCCCATATCTCCTCCCTCTTGCGTCTCCCTCCCACCCTCCCAATCCCACTCCTCTAGGTGGTCACAAAGCACCGAGCTGATCTCCCTGTGCTAAATTTGATTACTCTTATTACCTCTCCTATTCTATATTGCAATTGAAATCTCCATTTAGGTGTTCCACAGGCATCTCAAAGATAACACGTTCTACCTTGAATTTATCACCTTCCCCCACTTCTTCCTCCTTCTCCAGTCCCTGTCTCAGGGGGACCCCCTGACTACTCTCTCCTCCTCAGCCCCAGTGTCCTTTCTATTTTAACTTATGGTTGTTTCAGATCCATCCATTTCTTTTATTCTCACTGCCATATTTTAGGTCACTGGTCCATCCTCTCTTACCTGAGTAAGTGCAATAACCTCCCAACTAACTAGTCTCCATGTCTACAAAGTTGCCCATGTAACCCATTTTCCACAGTCACAAGAGTTAACGTTACTAAACTGTGAATGTGATTATTTCAGTCACCTGCTTAAAGCCCTTCAGTGGGTCTTTATTGCCTTTAGAATAAAGTCCCAACCTCTTTATCAAGGCAAATAAGCTCTCCCTCCCGAATAATCTTGCTACATACTCTGCCTCATATTTTGACATCCCATCAAACCCTTTGCTTCAGCCATATCATACCACTTGCTGTTCCCTAAATGGGTTATGCTCTCTCTCACCCCCAGGGCTTTGCCCTTGCTGTCCTCAGAGCCAGCGGTCCACATCTACTATCTCTCTTAATCCGAAGAACTCATCCTTCAGGAGTCCATTCAGACATGACCTTTTCACATGTGTGAAGCCTTCTCAACACTCCAAGGCTGGGTTAAGGGCCCCTCTTGTGAGTTCCTTTGATTAACACTTACCACACTGTATTGCACCTTATTACTTGTCTGTCTTTCCCACTAGACTGCTAACAGAGACTGATTCTTAGTCATCACTGCAGCCTCTGCACCTGGCACACAATAGGCTTTTGAGAAATATTTCTGCATAAACCATCTCACGGGAGATACAGGTGCTAAAAAAGATTTCTTGCCTAACTAGCTTTTCCTCTTTTCTCTCTTATTGCACAACTTCTTTACTGAATTTTTTAAAAGTGTGATTCTGAGTGATGGGATTATGAGTGTATTATATTAGACTTTATATTTCTATGTATCATTCATAGTTAAATAGAATTCTGTATCAGATGACCTGTTTTATCCCACTGTGGTCAGGTAAAACTATTTAATTCATGGAATGACACTGGGTGTCTATTGAGCAGAGTATTTAGGAAAAGGCTCCTCCTGGGCTATGCTGTATAGCAATGGCAGGAACTCTTGTGATGGGGCTCAGAGTGAACTACTAGTGGACCAGAGTTACAACCTTTAACTCCCAAGTTAGACCGGGAAGGGGCTGATAACTCTTCAGAGGATGCACCTGAGGGATGAACAAGATTGGTGGCTCAGTTGAGGCTACATGTTGGTCTTATTTCCAGTCCTATATTCTTTCCACTATATCATAGACAAAAACAAAAAACACCTTCTTTGCCCTAGCAAAAGTTAGCTATAAAAATTTAGGGAAACTTAGGAGCATTTGGAGCACACACTTCTGCATAGAATATAAAGGACATGAGGGTTCTAAAATGATTTTGAATCTTCCATGCCTAGAATTTGATGAAATAACCCACCTTCTAATTCTCTTTAATTTCACTTAATCAATAGAGCTTAAGAAGGGGGCAAAATTTGCATAATATTTGTTTCTGGCCATCTGCTCCATTCAGGACCTTGGAACTAGACAACTTATTTTCTGAAAGTTCTGTTAGAGGGAAGGCTGAGTACTTAGCATCTGGGAAAAGAGGTGGCCAATTTCAAAATTCCTTTCTGGAATTCCAACAGTTCCAGAAGTATTTCAAGATCCTATTCGGCCTTCATCTTGTAGGTTTAGATTTTGTCACAAATACTTTAATATGGCCCCCAATCGGATTTGTTAATAATATCAGATTTATATGGTGGTTAGTTGCATGCTGAAGAGAAATTACATATTATAATACGTAATTATATTAGGAGAGGATTCAGTCCTGCAAAACTGCATGAGAGCATATTTTTTTTAAATAGGCACGATTCTATATTTTTAAAGTTTGTGTTAAGAATGCTCTAAAATGACTGATTTACTTCAACACAGGACACTACGTTAAAAAAAATTATTTGACTTGCAGGAGTAGAGATGTTAGGAGAAATTTAGTAGGAAATAACACATTTAGTAAGGTGCAAATGCACAAGTAATGACACATTTTAGCCCAGCTCCAAATCCTTAAGGACATCTTGTTCAGCTTCTGTTTTCCCCTTTACTTGCAGCCAAGTAGATTTCATATATAATTGTCTGGGGCTCCATTAGACTGGGAAGAGTAGTGGTGCAATGCTATACCAATTGACTCATGAAGTGTGTCCTCTCCACATAGACACTTGGTGTTGAATGAGGGACAGTGCCTGGCACGTAGTCGGTCAGCCTAAGACACTGTAACAATCATGTTTGTGTGAGTTTGGAAGGAAGGGTCTGGGTAGTGGGTATCGGATTCCCCGCGACTTCATTACGCACGTCTCCGGTGCTGAGGCCATCGTTGGGAGTGAGCGGGATGTGAGTTTGCCGCTTTTCTTGGGGAAGAGCCACTTGGGCCCAGCGCACGCGATGATGCACGTGGAAAGGCTCGGTAAATCGGCACGCGCTCTACACACCGAAGGTGACCACGGCCCAGTCTTTTCTGGCACGCGCGGCACACGGGGCTTACCACGAGCCGGCCGGAGCTATGGGCTCCCCGCCGCAGGGGTAGACACTGGCTGCGAGCCCCGCAAGAGAAGCCCGCGCCGGTCGCCGGGTTGCGGGGCAGGCGGCGGCCCGGGGCGGAGCTTGGCTGCGGGGAAATGACGTCGCCACCCCGCGCGCTCCGCGCGCCCTCTTAACGGCGGCTCCGCGGCTCCCGCGTCCTCCTCCAGGTCCCCGCCTCCCCCCGCAGAAGCCCGCCCAGTCTCCTCCCTCCGCAACCCCCTAGGCGGCTGTCCCGCTGGGTGTCGGGTGGGAGCAGGACCTGCGGGGCCACAGCGCCCAAGTCTCCGCCCGCCAGGCGCGAGCTGAAGAGAGGGCGAGAGCGGATCGGGCCCCGGGCCGCCGCCGCCGCCGCCGCCTCACCCCGGGCATCTGCCCCGCGCCGGTGTCGCCCGCGGCTTCGGGACGGCGGGGCCGCCCCGTCCCTGGACGGCGGTGACTCGGGGTTCGCGGGCGGGGGGGCGCGGTCGGCCGCGGCTGCCGGGCGCCGGGTGTCGGGTCCGGAAGCGGCCGCTCCGGCTCCTGCCTCCCCGTCGCCGTTGCTCGGCGGGCCGCCCCCCGAGCGCGGGCACCGGTGCCCCGGCCGGGGTCTGCCGGGAAGATGGCGACCCCAGGCATGAGCTGGCAGCAGCACTATTACGGCGGCTCGGCGGCCGGGGCGGCCAAATTCGCGGCCTCGCCGGCCGCCGCGCAGCAGGCGGGGCAATGCATGGACTACAGCCAGGACTTGCACCTGAAAATGAGCAAGAAAATCGCCCAGCTCACCAAGGTAAGGGAGCGGCTGCGGGTTGGGCACTGCGGAGACGCCGCGCGGGGCCCACCTGCCCGGTTGGGAGGCTGCGCGCCCTGCGCCCGGGGCGAGTTGAAAGGGGGCTGTTTTGGGGAAGCAACAGCCAGAGACTTACCTCCTGTAACCGTTCAAACTTCGGTGCAACGCCGGTGACGTTAATTTAAACTAAATTAAACCCGACAGCAAAGCTCGGTTTATGGGACTTGCCCCCCGCTACCCTTTTGGGGTAAGCCAGCACAGAACAAATTAGGATCTACTTCTTTTACGGCACAATAATAAATCACTTTAGTTTTGCTCTCGTGCATTTGCCAAGGCTCCACGAGGCTTTACTGTAACTGTATAAAGTACAGTACCGTATTTACCCAACATGATCCGGAGTCTTCGAATTCCATCAGTATCTTTCATTGGTTACGTAGTTAAGGGGAGAATAAATCCTGCTGAGCGATGTAGGAGGATAAAACATACCTAGCGTGCCATTTTCAGGATTTAATGAGTCATTCCTTATACTGACAATGTCAAACAAGGCTTTTTAGATGAATCATGTGTCTGCATTTAGTTAAATGCTTCAATCTATCAGAAGATAATTTTCAAAGGGCAAATACTCCCGCAGATTTGGCCAATTGTAGTTTAGAATCGTCTTTGGATGGTGAGCTTTTTTTCTGCTTTAAGGAAATGTTGATAATGAGAAACAGTTGGTATCTGTGAAGCAGGAGCAACTTAGATCAATTACATTGCTCTCTTGAGAGCTCAGGAGCAATCTTTCAATACCCATTACGTGAGAAGAAGTGATTCGTGGTTTCTGGAAGCTAGTAGAAGTGATAGACCTTAGTTTAGTGTTTAAGTGGAGTCGGCTAACCACTTGTTAGGAATGTTGGTATGTGAAGAGAGGCGGGCATTGTGGGGTTTGCTACTAGATAACCTCTGAAGTCTGACACTTTCAACTCCAAGCAATTTTGCTTGTTGGTGTTTGGTTTTTGTTTTATGTCAGCACCATCTCAGAGGTTGCTACGTGTCCAGATTTTACTGTTTTCTCTTTTGACTGAGGGTCCCCAAATTCAGAGAAGGGAAGGCCCAAGAAGGAACAGTAGTATACCATCAGAGCATTTACACATTTGGGAGCTAAAAGCCAGGCTTTCTGAAATCATGTTTGGTCTTTAGAATACTGATGTCCAGAATGAAGCACATGTATATTTATTTATTCTGATTTTCTCTTATAGTGTGTCCAAAACATCCATTATTATTGTTTTAGGTTGGAACCCTCTAGGGCCCAGCTGTAAGTCATAGAAACACTCAGTAAGCTGGTAGTGGAACTGTGTACAGTTTAACAAATGAAGTTTCTTTTCTCTCCAGCAAACTACTTTTCTTTTTACTTTTTCAATTTCCTGTTCTTTTGTCAGAAAAAAAAAAATCACAACTGTGAAATGTTGGAGTACTACTAGAAGTTGCAGTCACTTTCTTTACACTACCCACCTCAAACCTAACAAAGCAGGAGGCTGCCCTCTTGCCAGTGCTCTCATCACGGCTTGAGTGCTATATCTAATCTGTCCTGAGTATTACTGGACTCTGATTTAGTGTTTATAGTTACAATCTCTAAACACTCACGCCACCCTCTCTGCTAAGTGCCTCAGACATTTTAATCTCACACTAGAGTTTCTCAGCCTTGACACTACTGACATTTTAGACTGAATAATTCCTTGTTGGGAGTGGGCAGGGCTGCCCTGTGCACTGTAGGATGTTTAGCACCATCCCTGGTGCTACCTAGCAGCTTCTACTTGTAGTCCCCACATGCACACACAGTAGTGACAATACACATGTCTCCAGTACAATTTATGTTGCCAAATGTTCCCAGGGGAGGGACGAGCAGGTGGAGAACTGCTGATTAACACTGAAATATCCCACCCCGTCTCTTAACCTCTGTTACTAAGACAATGCAGGAGAATGGAACAGTCTGATAATAGGGCTGTGTTTCAGCCAACACCCTTCAGTTTCTGAAACATACAATAAGACCTGCTTGCTTTAGGTACCAACTTGGAAACTGTCAATTTTATAGTCACATATACTTATGGTAAATACCATAAGAATGATGTCATGAGTAATATATTGACTGATAGAAATTTTACTGATATCTGCTTTATAGAGTTTTTACTCATGAAGAGTTTATTAATAAATTCACACCAGTAGAGGTTTGTTAATAGAACTATGTTTGGAACTTGGCAATAGCTTGTATTTCAAAATTAGACATTATAAAGGTAACCATTAAAATAAGATTTTATTTCTTTTGGAAATGAGTCAACAGAACTCACCTCTTCAATGTTATTGTTAGCATGGCTTGGGAATCTGACACACTGTCTTGAGTTAAAACTCCTGCTCTACCATTTACTAGTAGTATGACTTTGGGCAAGTCATTAACCTCTGAGCCTCAATTTCCTAACTTTTTTTTTTAAATTTATTTCATTTATTTTTGGCTGCGTTGGGTCTTCATTGCTGTGCACAGGATTCCTCCAATTGTGGCGAGCAGGGGCTACTACCTTCGTTGTGGTGCACAGGCTTCTCATTGCGGTGGCTTCTCTTGTTGCGGAGCACAGGCTCTAGGCCTGCGGGTTTCAGTAGTTGTGGCATGTGGGCTCTAGAGCACAGGCTCAGTAGTTGTGGCTCACGGGCTTAGTTGCGCCGCGGCATGTGGGATCTTCCTGGACCAGGGCTGGAACCCGTGTCCCCTGCATCTGCAGGCGGATTCTTAACCACTGTGCCACCAGAAGAGCCCTCCTAATCTTCTAAAGAAAGATGATGATACTATAACTCTCTAAGATAGTAGGCTCTTAATTCAGGCTGTCACTGAAAAGACATATTATATGCCAACAAAGTATTAGTAAAATACTGGATAATATACTTTTTAAATGCTTTCTTTTTAAAATAAACCATCCTGCATTAATAGCATTATGTGATACTGTATTTCTTTGTGGGTTTTCTGCTAAAATTGTTAAAAATGTATATAATGATAGTAATTTTTCTTGTATTTGAATATCAGAGTTTAAAATTTTCACAGTTGCTCTGTTTTTATAGTACAGTATTAAAAATACAATATGCACTTTTCCGAGATTTGGCAGACAATGAAAGGAGAAGGATGAAAGTAATCTACATTATAAGTTTACACATAGTGACATATTTTAAACTAACTAAAAAGCAGTCTCAGCTGCAGGCATATTTGTTCAGATTCTGTTTTCTAAGAACCTAACCTAGCAGCCATCACATGGAAAGGACATGTTCTTTAAGCATCTTTTATGTAAGGGGTGCTTTGCTAAGTGTTAGAGATACAGCAGGGATCAAGACAGTCTTTTTTTTTTTTTTTTTGCCGTATGCGAGCTTCTCACTGTTGTGGCCTCTCCCGTTGCGGAGCACAGGCTCCGGATGCGCAGCCTCAGCGGCCATGGCTCACGGGCCCAGCCGCTCCGCGGCATGTGGGATGTTCCCGGGCTGGGGCACAAACCCATGTCCCCTGCATCGGCAGGCGGACTCTCAACCACTGCGCCACCAGGGAAGCCCCCAAGACAGTCTTTGCCTTTTTTTTGTGTGTGTGGTACGCGGGCCTCTCACTGTTGTGGCCTCTCCTGTTGCGGGGCACAGGCTTCGGACGCGCAGGCTCAACGGCCATGGCCACGGGCCCAGCCGCTCCGCGGCATGCGGGATGCGGGATCCTCCCGGACCGGGGCACGAACGCGTGTCCCCTGCATCGGCAAGCAGACTCTCAACCACTGCGCCACCAGGGAAGCCCCAGTCTTTGGCTTTTAAAGTGAGTCTGTTAGGGACTTCCCTGATGGCGCAGTGGATAAGACTCTGGGCTCTCAATACAGGGGGCCCAGGTTCGATCCCTGGTCAGGGAACTAGATACAACATGCATGCTACAACTAAGACCCGGCGCAACCAAATAAGTAAATAAAGTGAGTCTATCATATTTTGTTGCTCATGTCAAAATTTAAGAATTACTATTAGATTCCTGAGTTATGTTATGGCAGATTTCTGGAATTGTTAATGACTGAGCCATCTCAAGATAGAGAAGCTAGATGGGTAGTTATGTTTTATAAGATCATATCTGTGTACTTCTCTGCTCTCCACTGTGTTGACTTTTTAGTGCATTCAGTTGAGAAGCAGGACTTACGGGATGAAATTATAAAACAGCTTTATTTTTGTCATTCACTAGTCCTTTCAATTTACGCGGTGAGGCTGGCACATTCCCTGCCCATGGATAAACTTGACTTTTCTGGTTGCTTTTAGATACTGAAAATTGTCCTTCAGTAACTAAGTCACAAAAGTCTCAATTTGATTATTAAAATGTCTAGTACTAACAAATAAAAACCCCAAACCAAACCTCAGTTAAAGATGAAGCTTCTCCCCCATACCCAGTTCCTAGCTCTGCCCATTGCAAGGGGGAAGCCAATAATCGGGGACTGTTTTTTTTCTTCTGACTGGGCTTTTCTACTGCTCCTTCTTTGTCTTGCCTCTGCGAGTTTCTGACTTCTCCCAAGTCGGACAAGGAAGAAGGGAAGAGAGGAAAGGAGAGCCGCAACTAGCTAACTAACACTCGATTAGTGCCTGGTGATCTAGCTTCGGTGCTGCTGTAGACTTGGCAGATGTTTAAGGTTCTTTCTTTCACCTGTGGATCCTCCACCCCCCACCTCAATTGCCCACCTCACATTGCTTGACAGTGAGAATGCATCTGTATTCTGGCTGGCTTTTTATGTCTTCCTCAGCTTCTTGGATCTAGCAGGACCTCATGTTCCTTTTGCTGAGGTCTGTTCAAGCTGCAGGTGACCCTCTTGGTTGGACCCAAATGACGTCACCCCAGCTCTCGCTGTCTCTCTCATTGGACCCACATTGGTCCATATGGAGCGTTCATTCTTTGTCCAGACAAACTCTGGAAGTGGTCCCAATGAAGCTGTCTCTCTTCTGCTCTCACATGCCTCTTCATCTAGCTTCTTATCCTTTGGAATTTCCAGGGGTGAATCAGGTGCCAGTTCAGTGTGTTCTTCAGAGTGCTCGAGACAGATATCAAGCTTTTCAAGTGGTCCCATCAAAGCCTTCTCCTCTAGGCTTTAGGTGAGAGGCAAGCATCCATCTCCTCCCTCCCCGCTGGAAGGCAAGAGCACTTGTTCCTGTAGCTCTCCCCGAGGAACTCTTCTCCAGAACCCCCCTCTGTGTTCTCCTTGAAGCTTCTCTCACTAGTGTTGAGGGTAGGAGGTAACACATCTCAACACTTTAGACTGCCTCCTTTGGAAATTTTGAGAATGTTCTGGCACCTGCTTTGGAATGTCAGTTGTCTTTGGTTCTCAGTAGAAACTTCCCTTTTAACATCCTGTCATGTTAGCTGCCCATCCAACACTTTTTTAGTTGTTGCACTTTTGATATAGTTTAGTCCAGTTATCACTTACAGACGTAACTAGTATAAGGTTGGGTATAAGGTTGCAAAGAGCAGGAACAGTTGCTTTGTGTTCTCTGTGCTTAGCATCAAACCCTTCTTAAAAGTCTTCTTTTAATACCCAGCTTATGTGTCTCCTCCCAAGAACTGCCCTGACCAACCTGGGCCTTTTTGGGTTTGCCTTACTCTGAATTACTGTAACATTTATTGTCTGTACTTCTTATTTGATACTTAATAATACACATTTGCACACCATTTATTGTGTTTATAAATATACTTTGTTTCTCTAATTTGGCTGTAAGTTCCTCAGCTGTAGAGACTATATATTTCATGTAACCTTAATATGAATGTTTTGCACATAGTGTTTTAAAAGCTTAATAAATATTTATTGAAGATAATGATGTACCATGTAATTTTGTTATATAGTAGAGAAAGTCAGTAAATATTTTTGAGGAGTTGTATCTGCTACTCTTCTGGATTAATGCTAGATCATTTCAGCTGAGTTAAATTACTCTTAAATATTTAAATATTTGGCTTCCCCTTAAACTGCTTCAAAAAGCTATATATTATTATTTTTGATGCAAAAATAAAAACATAAAGCACTTTGTCTAAAATATAAATATTATCATTTCAAAAGGAAGGTAATTGATATACTAGATTCTTAGCAAATACGGAAAAATAGTCTTTTGATCAGTCATTTAATACTGACTCTGCTTTTACTATATTCAAAACCTGAATGTGTTTATATAATACCAAAACCAGTGAAATTTTCAAACAATTCTGTTTTCTCTATGTTAACTTCAACTGATTTCTCACTAGTTGGTTTGTTTGAATTACCTAAATACTGTTTCATAATAATATTTAGTTTTGGTTATGACTTGGATTGTTTCAGCTTGGCATATGCCAAACGTAGCATCTTTTTTTCCCTCCTTTGTTACATTGCAGCTTTGACATTCTATTATGCAGCAGCTTAGGTGTAATCTTTTAGTCATAGCTGAGTGGTTTGAATTAATTTCCTGTATTTTACTAATGGGCACAAAAGCATGATATGCTATTAATCAATTGTCTAAAAACTTATAAATAGACTGCCTTTAGAGTTAAAAGGTTTAGAGCTGGAAGAAACCATAGATTCTTACCGGCCTAACCCTCTCAGTTTATAGGTATGGAAGTTGAGGGTGTAAAGTCATTTGAAGACTATATAGCTTGTCACTGGCAGATCTTGGATTCGAACCCAGGTCTCTGGAATGGTCTAGGAGAGGGGCAGCCATACTAGAGGTCTCTTTTTGCTGTGTATGCCTTCCTTCTAACTAATATTACCCACTCAGCTCCTAAGAGGCCACGGAGTTTTTTCCCCACGTTGGAACTATGTTTTGCTTACCATTTGAATCACAGACCTGCTGAGAGTGAAACCCACCTGCCTCTTTCATACACTGCACAATTTCTGGATATGTGGGTTGTACAGTTTGTGTCTGTGGCTTTGGTAGATTTGTAACAGCTATTTTTTTTATATTCTCAGATAAATGTCATAATATTTTCATGTTTTCATTAACAGCTTCAGTCATTCCAGACTTTAAAAATTCTTTAATTAGGTTGACTTAGATACTGTCATACTTGGTGTCAAAGTTACTACTATGTGGTTATTTTAATTATTTTTCTTTTGACTGCTTGCTTTCTTAATTGGATTGTTGCTTAGGTCCCATTTCTGAGGGCAGTACGTTGGAAGTTTTCCAGTTTTTCTCCCCCTGACCCCTCTCTGTCCTATTTGTTTATGAAAATCTTGTGCTGTCTTCTAATTGTCAACCTCTTAAAAAGTAGTATGAAGGATAAGGGTTCAGCAAAATTTGATAGAAACAATTTGTTTATTTTAATTAATAAGTAAATTTCTATGCTTTCTTAAAATTATGAGTATTTCTGAAATTTTCATATCTTAAATTTGAGATAAGAATGGAGTAACCTGGGTCTGTAAAGCCAGTTAACTTCCAAATGACAATAGGAGGTAATGGGGGTGGGGTGAGGAGTGGTAAAGTACTGTTATTCTGCCCTTTCAATTTATGTTATGAGATTAAAAACCTCTTTTATCTGTGAGCAAATAAACTTGAATATTATGCCATGAAAATGGGATTGATGTGAGTAATAGAAATTCTTAATTCCATATTTGTTTTTTCATCGGAGAAAGTTTCTATCCTTCAGGCTACTTTTGAATGAAAACAACAGTGAGTCTATTGGAATTGGTGTCCCCCAGCCCTTTTGGGAGACAAACACCTGAGGAGAGATGGGAGAAAATTGCTAACTGAATTCAGGTTGTTTTTTTTTTCAATAAAAACTGTTTTATAAATATGTGGAGAAAATACTACTTTCAGGTGTGCTCTGAGCCATAAAGGTTTTTCTTTTTTTTTTTTTACTTTAACTCCATAACTTAACGGTTCTTTAAAATATTTTGGAAAATAGTCTCTGACTGTCAATCAATTAATATATAGAAATGAATTTTGGAAACACCAATCTTTGCAGGTTGAGGATCACCAGTTAGAGTCAGTTAAGTTTGGTATACTTAACATTTGAGACCAGAGCAAATATTTTAGAAAATAAACCTTTTATTTTTAGCTTTTTATTAAACTACAGCAGTGAGTACTGTCATTTGTAGGCCTCAAACTTATTTCATTAATGAGTCCATCTTTCTTTCCTACCAAAACTTTAACAAGAATGTATAAAAAGTAGTGAAGTTGAATATGTGAAAATTTTTTGTCCTATATCTTTTGTTACTGTCATTTTGAGATATAAAGGGAGGCTGAGACTACCAAAGGACCTATAGTGGATGGAAAAACAAGACTTAGTGATTAACCATAATACTTGGGATTTGGATAATAGACTCAGCTACGCGGTAACACCTTATTTATTATAAGGGAGATGGTATTTTAATGACTTTTTAAAATTACTAATCTGTATTTCTTTATATGTACATCTCTGTTTTGAGGTTTAAGGAGGTTTGAAAATAAAATGTTGGTTCATAAAGTACATTACTAATATTTAAATTATCAATAAAATTGCTAATTTTAGTAAAATATAAAGATAAATCCCTATTCAAAATTGTTGGAGAATGAATTAGTTAACTAGAAGTTAACCATAGGGATTAATGATTTTCTACCTTCCAAAATAATATACTTACATTCAAGTCATACCATTCATAAATTATGTAGAGTCCTTTATCACTTCCAGATCCTTGTTGATAATCAGTATATTTACAGATTAGGCCGGACCTATACCAGTCCTTTGCCAAATGCTGAAACTTTATTTGTGAATAAATTGTTACGTTCATTTTTTATTTGCCATGTCTCTCTTCCTTATAAAATGAAGTGTGGAGTTTGGATAGTTACATACTCTAGATATTGGACTTTCTGGTTGGAAAGATTTTGTTTATTCTGCTAAATGTGTGTCTGAGTGTTCACAGGTGTTTGCATTTTTCATCCTGTTTCTCCTTAAGCACAGTCTTAACAGAATCTCATTTGTTTCAGAAAACATTTCATAACCAAAACACTAAATAGTATTCTATTCATGTTTTTTCTTTTTAAAATTTTTATTGGAGTATAGTTGATTTACAGTGTTGTGTTAGTTTCAGGTGTGGTGTACAGCAAAGTGAATCTGTTCTACATATATATATATCTCCGCTCTTTTTTAGATTCTTTTCCTTTATAGGCCATTACAGAGTATCAAGTAGAGTTCCCGTGCTATTCAGTGAGCTCTTATTAGTTATCAGTTTTACATATAGTGCTATGTATACGTCAATCCCAGGCTCCCAATTTATCCCTCCTCCCCCCTTGCCTCCGTCTATTCTTAGATCGTTTGCCTAGTGAAGCACTATGTAAACAAAGTACAAGTAATTTTGAGAGGAAGTTGTGTATTTGTGTGTGTTTAATGGTCTACTCAGAGCAACAAGAGAAGGTATACTTAAATATGACTAAAATAGAGCATGTAGATCTAAAAGGTTGGTAAACTTTTGTTGACTGTCTAGTCCTTGAAAGATACTGTGCTGGGCACTATTAATTAATACTATCAATTTATAGTACCATTTTTAGCCTATATATTTTTCTCATTTTTTTCATAGACTTTTTTTTTTAACAGCAGGTTCTCATTAGTCATCAACTTTATACACATCAGCGTATACATGTCAATCCCAATCGCCCAATTCAGCACACCACCATCCCCACCCCCACCACCACTTTCCCCCCTTGCTGTCCATACGTATTTTCTCTACTTCTCTGTGTCTCAGTTTCTGCTCTGCAAACCGGTTCATATGTACCATTTTTTCTAGGTTCCACATATATGAGTTAATATACGATATTTGGTTTTCTCTTTCTGATTTATGTCACTCTGTATGACAATCTCTAGATCCATCCACGTCTCTACAAATGACCCAATTTCGTTCCTTTTTATGGCAGAGTAATATTCCATTGTATATATGTACCACATCTTTATCCATTCGTCTGTCGATGGGCATTTAGGTTGCTTCCATGACCTGACTATTGTAAATAGTGCTGCAATGAACATTGGGGTGCATGTGTCTTTTTGAATTATGGTTTTCTCTGGGTATATGCCCAGTAGTGGGATTGCTGGATCATATGGTAATTCTATTTTTAGTTTTTTAAGGAACCTCCATATTGTTCTGCATAGTGGCTGTATCAATTTACGTTCCCACCAACAGTGCAAGAGGGTTCCCTTTTCTCCACACCCTCTCCAGCATTTGTTGTTTGTAGATTTTCTGATGATGCCCATTCTAACTGGTGTGGGGTGATAACCTCATTATAGCTTTGATTTGCATTTGTCTAACAATTAGTGATGTTGAGCAGCTTTTCATGTGCTTCTTGGCCATCTGTATGTCTTCTTTGGAGAAATGTCTGTTTAGGTCTTCTGCCCATTTTTGGATTGGGTTGTTTGTTTTTTTAATATTGAGCTGCATGAGTTGTTTATATATTTCGGAGATTAATCCTTTGTCCATTGATTCGTTTGCAAATATTTTCTCCCATTCTGAGGGTTAATCTTTTCGTCTTGTTTATGGTGTCCTTTGCTGTGCAAAAGCTTTGAAGTTTCATTAGGTCTCATTTGTTTATTTTTGTTTTTATTTCCATTACTCTAGAAGGTGGATCAAAAAAGATCTTGCTGTGATTTATGTCAAACAGGGTTCTTCCTATGTTTTTCTCTAAGAGTTTGATAGTTTCTGGTCTTACATTTAGGTCTCTAATCCATTTTGAGTTTATTTTTGTGTATGGTGTTAGGGAGTGTTCTAATTTCATTCTTTTACATGTAGCTGTCCAGTTTTCCCAGCACCACTTATTGAAGAGACTGTCTTTTCTCCATTGTATATCCTTGCCTCCTTTGTCATAGATTAGTTGACCATATGTGCGTGGGTTTATCACTGGTCTTTCTGTCTTGTTCCATTGATCTATATTTCTGTTTTTGTGCCAGTACCATATTGTCTTGATTTGTAGCTTTGTAGTATAGTCTGAAGTCAGGGAGTCTGATTCCTCCAGCTCCACTTTTTTCCCTCAAGATTGCTTTGGCTATTCAGGGTCTTTTTTGTCTCCATACAAATTTTAAGATTTTTTGTTCTAGTTCTGTAAAAAAATGCCATTGGTAATTTGATAGGGATTGCACTGAATCTGTAGATTGCTTTGCGTAGTATAGTCATTTTCACAATCTTGATTCTTCCAATCCAAGAATATGGTATATCTCTCCATCTGTTGGTATCATCTTTAATTTCTTTTGTCAGTGTGTTATAGTTTTCTGCATACAGGTCTTTTGTCTCCCTAGGTAGCTTTATTCCTAGGTATTTTATTCTTTTTGTTGTAATGGTAAATGGGAGTGTTTCCTTAATTTCTCTTTCACATTTTTCATCATTAGTGTATAGGAATGCAAGAGATTTCTGTGCATTAATTTTGTATCCTGCAACTTTACCAAATTCATTGATTAGCTCTAGTAGTTTTCTGGTGGCATCTTTAGGATTCTCTATGTATAGTACCATGTCATCTGCAAACAGTGACAGTTTTACTTCTTTTCCAATTTGTATTCATTTTATTTCCTTTTCTTCTCTGATTGCAGTGGCTAGGACTTCCAAAACTATGTTGAATAATAGTGGAGAGAGTGGACATCCTTGTCTTGTTCCTGATCTTAGAGGAAATGCTTTCAGTTTTTCACCATTGAGAATGATGTTTGCTGTGGGTTTGTCATATATGGCCTTTATTATGTTGAGGTAGGTTCCCTCTATGCCCACTTTCTGGAGAGTTTTTATCATAAATGGATGTTGAATTTTCTCAAAAGCTTTTTCTGCATCGATTGAGATGATCGTGTGGCTTTTATTCTTCAGTTTGTTAATATGAGGTATCACAGTGATTAATTTGCATATATTGAGGAATCCTTGCATCCCTGGGATAAACCCCAGTTGATCATGGTGTATGATCCTTTTAATGTGTTGTTGGATTCTGTTTGCTAGTATTTTGTTGAGGATTTTTGCATTTATATTCATCAGTGATATTGGTCTGTAATTTTCTTTTTTTGTAGTGTCTTTGTCTGGTTTTGGTATCAGGGTGATGGTGGCATCATAGAATGAGTTTGGGAGTGTTCCTCCCTCTGCAATTTTTTGGAAGAGTTTGAGAAGGATGGGTGTTAGCTCTTCTCTAAATGTTTGATAGAATTCACCTGTGAAGCCATCTGGTGCTGGACTTCTGTTTGTTGGATGATTTTTTTGTTTGTTTGTTAGTTTTATTTATTATTATTATTTTTTGTGGTACGCGGGCCTCTCACTGTTGTGGCCTCTCCTGTTGCGGGCAAAGGCTCCGGACGCGCAGGCTCAGCGGCCATGGCTCACGGGCCTGGCCGCTCCGCAGCATGTGGGATCTTGCCAGACCGGGGCACGAACCGGCGTCCCCTGCATCGGCAGCAGGACTCTCAACAACTGTGCCACCAGGGAAGCCCTGTTGGAAGATTTTTAATCACAGTTTCAATTTCATTACTTGTGATTGGTCTGTTCATATTTTCTGTTTCTTCCTGGTTCAGTCTTGGAAGCTTATACCTTTCTAAGAATTTGTCCATTTCTTCCAGGTCGTCCATTTTATTGGCATAGAGTTGCTTGTAGTAGTCTCTTAGGATGCTTTGTATTTCTGCGGTGTCTGTTGTAACTACTCCTTTCTCATTTCTAATTTTATTGATTTGAGTCCTCTCCCTCTTCTGCTTGATGAGTCTGGCTAATGGTTTATCAATTTTGTTTATCTTCTCAAAGAACCAGCTTTTAGTTTTATTGATCTTTGCTATTGTTTTCTTTGTTTCTATTTCATTTATTTATGCTCTGATCTTTATGATTTCTTTCCTTCTGCTAACTTTGGGTTTTGTTTGTTCTTCTTTCTCTAGTTCCTTTAGGTGTAAGTTTAGATTGTTTATTTGAGATTTTTCTTGTTTCTTGAGGTAGGCTTGTAGAGCTATAAACTTCCCTCTTAGAGCTGCTTTTGCTGCATCCCATAGGTTTTGGATTGTTGTGTTTTCATTGTCATTTGTCTCTAGGTATTTTCTGATTTCCTCTTTGATTTCTTCAGTGATCTCTTGGTTATTTAGTAAGGTATTGTTTAGCCTCCATGTGTTTGTGTTTTTTACATTTTTTTCCCTGTAATTCATTTCTGATTTCATAGTGTTGTGGTCAGAAAAGTTGCTAGATATGATTTCAATTTTCTTAAATTTACTGAGGCTTGATTTGTGACCCAAGATGTGATCTATCCTGGAGAATGTTCCATGTGCACTTCAGAAGAAAGTGTAATCTGCTGTTTTTTTGGATGGAATGTTCTATAAATATCAATTAAATCTATCTAGTCTTTTGTGTCATTTAAAGCCTGTGTTTCCTTATTTTCTGTTTGGATGATCTGTCCATTGGTGTAAGTGAGGTGTTAAAATCCTCCACTAGTACTGTGTTACTGTCGATTTCCTCTTTTGTAGCTGTTAGCCTCTTTTATAGCTGTTGCCTTATGTATTGAGGTGCTCCTTTGTTGGGTGCATATATATTTATAATTGTTATGTCTTCTTCTTGGATTGATGCCTTGATCATTATGTAGTGTCCTTCCTTGTCTCTTGTAACATTCTTTATTTTACAGTCTATTTTATTTGATATGAGTATTGCTACTCCAGCGTTCTTTTGATTTCCATTTGCATGGAATATCTTTTTCCATCCCCTCACTTTCAGTCTGTATGTGTCCCTAGATCTGAAGTGGGTCTCTTGTAGAGAGCATATATATAGGTCTTGTTTTTGTATCCATTCATAAAGCCTGTGTCTTTTGGTTGGAGCATTTAATCCATTCACTTTTAAGGTAATTATTGATATGTATGTTCCTATGACCATTTTCTTAATTGTTTTGGGTTTGTTTTTGTAGGTCCTTTTCTTCTCTTGTGTTTCCTCCCACTTAAAGAAGTTCCTTTAGCATTTGTTGTAGAGCTGGTTTGGTGGTGCTGAATTCTCTTAGCTTTTGCTTGTCTGTAAAGCTTTTGATGTCTCCATTGAATCTGAATGAGATCCTTGCAGGGTAATCTTGGTTTTTCCCTTTTCATCACTTTAAGTATATCATGCCACTCCGTTCTG
Source organism: Hyperoodon ampullatus (assembly GCF_949752795.1). Lineage (NCBI taxonomy): Eukaryota > Metazoa > Chordata > Mammalia > Artiodactyla > Ziphiidae > Hyperoodon > Hyperoodon ampullatus. The sequence goes on along the minus strand of NC_136925.1, from coordinate 48,237,688 downwards.
GCTTGTAGAGTTTCTGCTGAGAAATCAGCTGTTAACCTTATGGGACTTCCCTTGTATGTTATTTGTCATTTTTCCCTTGTTGCTTTTAATAATTTTTCTGTGTCTTTAATTTTTGTCAGTTTGATTACTATATGTCTAGGCATGTTTCTCCTTGGATTTATCCTGCCTGGGACTCTCTTTGCTTACTGAACTTGGGTGGCTGTTTCCTTTCCCATGTTAGGGAAGTTTTCGACTGTAATCTTTTCAGATTTTTTTTTTGGTCCTTTCTCTCTCTCTTCTCCTTCTGGGACCCCCTATAATGTGAATGTAGGTGCATTTAATGTTGTCCCAGAGGTCTCTTAGGCTGTCTTCATTTCTTTTCATTCTTTTTTCTTTATCCTTTCCTGCAGCAGTGAATTCCACCATTCTGTCTTCCAGGTCACTTTTCCATTCTTCTGCCTCAGTTATTCTGCTATTGATTCCTTCTAGTGTAGTTTTCATTTCAGTTATTGTATTGTTCATCTCTGTTTGTTTGTTCTTTAATTCTTCTAGGTCTTTGTTAAACATTTCTTGCATCTTCTTGATCTTTGTCTCCATTCTTTTTCTGAGATCCTGGATCATCTTCACTATCATTATTCTTAATTCTCTTTCTGGAAGTTGCCTATCTCCACTTCATTTAGTTGTTTTTCTGGGGTTTTATCTTGTTCCTTCATCTGGTACATAGCCCTCTGCCTTTTCATCTTGTCTGTCTTTCTGTGAATGTGGGTTTTGTTCCACAGGCTGCAGGCTTGTAGTTCTTCTTGCTTCTGCTGTCTGCCCTCTTGCTTCTGCTGTCTGCCCTCTGTGGATGAGGCTATCTAACTTCTATAGACTTTTGAGAAAATGTGACCAGAATAAAGTAGGTGAACATTTTAATCAAGAGATTAGTTTAATATGACAAATTTTAAATGTTTAATTATTGTCAGCTTTTTCTGTTTGGTTTGTTTGTTTTGGGTAGAATATATATATCTAGTGTTCTTCGATAAAGAAACTATGCTAGTACCTTCCAACTTCTTCTTTAATAAGGCTTTTAAGAATAATTTAAAGAGTAAGGTTGACACATTCTCTGGTTACAAAGCTCTGTAATGACCAGGGGTAAAGGGGATGAGGGAAATTTCGGTTTTTTGAGTCCCAGGAGTTCATGGGTATGTTTTGGGTTTTGGTGTCTCGGTTGTGGGCTAGAGTGTGACGTTCCCAGAGCCACTGGCCCAGTAAGGCAGCAGGGCCTGCCATATGGGTCAGAGGTGTGGTTCAGTGGGTTAGACAGACCCCAGGTTGAATTTCTGTTTCACCACTTCCTAGGCTGTGACCTTTAGTAAGTGTTTTAACTTCTCAGAGCCTCAGCCTCCTCATCTGTAAAATAAGAATAACAAAGCCTATCTCATAGAATTACTGTAAAGATGAAGCAAGGTAATTTGTATAGGAGAGGAAGTCAATAAATGTCAATTAGTACCCACTCTCCAGGCCTCTCCCACTTGATTCGGCCTCTGCTGACATTGTCTCTAACATATTTGTTTTTGTATATATTTTCTCCTCTGATGGGGATATATTCTACATTATTATGGACCACAGCTATCAAAAGTAAAGGTTGAACAGATAATAAAATACATTTGATTCTCATTATTTGAGGTAGTTACATTCTATGAAGTTATATAGGGGAAATATGGGGTTATGGTCCTGACACCCTCTGGTCACATTTTCATCAAGCCATCAATACATAACCTAACGTTTTAGGTGTATTTCTGTTTAATGACACTTTATTTAATACATATTGTTGATTCATTAACAGAGTACTCACAGCAAACAGCACTATAATTCATGCCTGAATAAAGCTTGTCTAACATATTGTGTTAGATTTTGAGGTTACTTGTAAATTTTAGCAAGTAGGGGAATTTGGAAATATGGAATCCATGAATAACGAGGATCTAGTGTATCTAAAAATGGATGTAGAACTTTGCATCTGCTGTTTACTTAGTCTTGCTCTGGTTTGTCAGATGTTATCATGGGCCTGTATGACTATGACTCTTATTACACCCTAAACACCCTCATGTGAGTGTGAGTTTGACTTAATATTTCCCTAAATGAGAGGGCTGGAAGGGATGGTGGGGATGGGAATACTCAAATTTTGTGTGAGTTGCCAATCACCTAGCAGCCACCCTGCAATCATAAGCATGGGATAAAATTACAATCAGATTCTCTCCTTGTATGTAAATTGTAATCTACATAATCTGAACTTGGATCTACCATATTGCCCTAGGTCAGAAAAAGGAAATGTGTAAATTATTTCATGGCATGGAGTGAAACCTTTAAAAATATAATGTTGACTTATTTTAAGTAAAACAAAGTCTTATTTTTTATAGTCATCATTTGCTTAAAATGTTTGCAGTTACAGTTACTTTCTTTCCAGCACAAACTGTCAGTGTGGGAGTTGGTTTTGTTAAAAGCCTTTGTCTAGGCACCTAAAGATAACTAGAAATCTTTTACTCACTGAGACTGCAGCACAATTGGTTGGATGTTTCTGGGTTGACTTCATGCAACATACAGAAAACTCTTAAAAACTATTTATTCAAATATAGAATGTCTTTGGCAGATAATTAGTCTTACTGGTTTCTATTCTGACATATATCTTCATTAAATGACCTAGAAGAATGTGCACTTTCTTTCTTTTTTTTTTCTTTTTTTCTTTTTTTATTAGTTTCTGCTTTATAACAAAGTGAATCAGTCATACATATACATCTGTTCCCACATCCCTTCCCTCAAGAATGTGCACTTTCAATGTTGTTAATTGTAAGGTATGTTCAGATCGGTACAGGCTTTCTTGTCCCAATCTCCTGGTGATAATCAGAAAATACTGGGGAAAAGGAGCCCAGATAAGACTACTCTGTGGTCATGAAGGAATTAGCAAAGTTAACTGCTGTAGAAAAAAATAAGAATTTGATCTGAAGCCAAGCCTGTCACTTTAATATTGCTCTTTAGGACTCTACATATTTTTAACCTTCAATCCTGAGTCACACTTGCTATTTGTTTTCTCTGTTTGTATTTCTGGATTGTGGAACATCGCTAGAGCAAATTCTGGGACTGGACCATGGCAGAATACTGCCACCCTCCCCCCCACCTCCAAGATGTCCCCGTCCTAATCCCTGGAACCTGTGAATATGTTACATTACATGTCCCCGTCCTAATCCCTGGAACCTGTAAATATGTTACATTACATTTACAGGTATCATTAAGTTGAGGATCTTGAAATGGAGATTATCCTTGGTTATTTGGATGGGACAGTATAATCACAAGGATTCTTCTGAGCAAAAGAGGGAGGCAGGAGAGTCAGTGTGAGAGTGATGGGGTGTGAGAAAGACTTGACAGCCATTGCTGGCACTGAAGGTGGAAGGGGACCACGAGCCAAGGAATGCGTGACCTCTAGAAGCTGGAAACAGCAGGGAAACACATACTCCCCAAGAGCCTCTTTTCAGACTTCTGACCTTCACAGTTAGATTAATAAATTTGTGTTGCTTGAAGTCACTAACTTTGTTATAAATTGTTACAGTAGCAACAGGGAACCAGTGCATGGACTTATATTGCTCTACAACATCATGTAACCCAGTGTTATCTAATCAACATCATGTAACTCAGTATGGCTGCACTGTGTCATGTTGCTGTCTCTGAATTGTCCACAGTTGTATCCTCTCTTCTTTCTGTATACACATTGAGTAGGTAAGCTACTTTCTATTTTACTAAAACTGTGAAGACTATCAAGCCTAAGTTACTTGTGTACAAAGACTACAGAGTCATCTAATGCTTGAGAGAACTTTCTCCTGCTCCTGCCACCTTAACTCTTGTGTATGTGCTGTTTCTCTGTGTCTTAAATAGATCACACTTGACAGGGACAGATGAGAATCAAGGAAACTAATTGGGAGTCTATTGTAATATAGTATTGGTGAGAATTGTGAGGGCCTCAATTAGGACTATGGTGAGAGGGGGAAAGAGGTGATTTGGGAAATCTCAAATATGAGGGGCAGATTGGAGAAACGTTTTGGAGGTAAACTTGTAAAGATTTTATGACAATTTATTGCAGGGAAGATTGAGGATAACAGGTCTCTGTCACATAGTAAGTACTCAAATAATGGTTAAATGAATGAATGAGCAACTAGATAGATGTTGATTGATGTCAACTGAGATAGGAATATAGGAAGGACATCTATTGTTGTGTAACACACTACCTCCAAATTTAGCGTCTTAAGACAACAAACGTTTATTATCTCCCAGTTTCTGAGGTCCAGGAATCCAGGTGTCACTTAGCTGGGTGGCTCTGGCTCGGGGCTTCTCGTGCGGTTGCAGTCACGCTGAAGACTTGACTGGGTCTGGAGGCTCCAGCTTCAAGTTGACTTGTGGCTGTTAGTGTGGGACTTTAGTGCTTCACCAAGTGAGATTCTCTGTAGCAGGTGTTGCGAGGGAGTTGAGGAGAGATTACTAAATATGAGGCGAGGTGTAGTAAGCTCCCCTCATATAGGTGATTATTAAAATCATGAGTGATTGGGGCCTTAAGCAGAATAGAAAACATTTAGAATAGCTGCAGTGGGAAGGAGGAGAAAATAGCTAACCGGATTCAAGTGAAAGGATCAGTGAGATGTGTGGTTGTCCCAGGAGGAGTTTAGACGTGATATTTGGTATCAGTTTGAATGCTGCGCAGTTTTCTGCAAAGTCCTGCCGTACTGTGGAGAGGACCAGTGTTCACCAAATGTAGGAGAAAAGGCATGTTATTAAAGGATTAATCCAGAGTCTGAGTTTTGCCTGAGAGGTGTAGCAGAACTGGGATTTAAGAGACTTAAAGAGCTTTGATAGAGAATAGTTCAGTTAATCTACCCTGGTGTGCTGCACGGGGAAGGAAGTGAGGTTTAGGATGGAGCTAACAGATAAAGGAAAATTTGGGAATTGAGAGGCCCATCGGTGTGTAATGTAGATAATGGCCAGTGGTTGAGGGATAACACAAGGAGTTGTAGCATGAGAGGGAGCTATATGAAGATTTCTAAGATGGAATAAGTTATAACAAGATCCAGGGCACAGTCTTGAGAATGTTTATAGGTGAGTGAGGTTCTTAGAGTTAGGAATCCCAAAGAACTTTAAGTCTGGTCTTTTGGATTCTACATGCATTTTTGAAATCTCCAAAGATAATGGCAGAGTTGGGATAGAGGATTTGCGAGTCCCATGGCTAGATTTATTCTGAATGTGGGCAGTGACTGGGAGCCTGGTTTGTTACTCTGATGAGGCAGGTGGAGTGATAAAGCTAAGTAATAGGATGAGTCATAAAGCAAGGGGCAGTTTTTATTATGGGGAAGAATAATGATTCGGAATGGTTAACAGTAAGTACCATTTTTAAGCAACCATTTCGTGTTATTTTCTTATATTTAATTCAATTCTTACCATACCCTGTGAGGTCATTAGACTTTATGAGGAAGTTGAGCATTAGAGAGTTTAAGTGACTTGCCCTGGGCCCTGCTGCTAGAAGAGGCAGGAGTTGAACCTCGGTTGTCTGACTTTTTAGAAAGCAGCATTAGGCAGCTAGGTGAATGCCCGCATCAATTCCAGACCCCATGATGTATTAGGTACAATGTAAAGTCCAGCTTCTGTTGGAAGAGAATCTGTGTCTTTGGCTGAGAGGGACAGAGATGGGTGAAGGAACCAGGGAATGAGGATGGATACTGGAATTTAATTTGCAGCCGTTCTGCATTCCCATGTCTAACTAAGCTGGAATATATGGTCTTACAATACAGAATCTTATTTTGCTTAAGCGTTTTTTTTAGTATCAACTAGAAAATTATAGGTATTCAACAAATGTAAAACAAAAGGCTAGATTTTTTTAGAAAAATGTGATGCTTTTAAGTGAATTATTTGCTCAAATTGTTTTTTCAACTTGATTATTAACTTGTTTATACAACATTTCTGGATAGTTTGTCCTCCTAAAAATAGTGAATAATGTAAATAAAAATGCCTATTTACTAAATATCTGGGATTTTTTTTAGATTGTCAACTTTTTGTTGATTGATACTTAATCTTAAATCTGAAAATGACAGTTTGTAAAATCTAAGCATCTTTTAGAAAACTAGCATAGAAGTTATTTAACAAAAGAAGAGGTTTTGTGCAAAATATAGCCTCTGGGGTGAACATCTCTGAGGTGTGGGACCTGGCCTGTTTTACTTTATCCCTGTATGGATAGTCATTCAGCAGCCATTCAGAGTGTCTGACAAATACTAGACCCTGTGGGGGACACGAGTAAGTCAGGAGCACGTCCTCCAAGAGTCTGCAGTCTAGCAGAGGTACGAGACAGAAGTTACCTGAGGCACAGCCGTGTTTGTATTCAGTAAACCTCTTAATGGTCAGCGTCATGTGCGTGGAACTCTGGTCAGATCAGCAAGAACGTTCTGAGTGCTTTCATCCTCTACTGAGCACAGCTGCCTTCACCACAGATGGGAGGCAGTGGGACCGACCAGTCTTGCCCCCCACATACCTGGTTACAGTTTCTTGGGAGGACCACGTCAAGAACAAAAGCCACTAAACCAAAAAGTGTATCACGCACTAAAGTTTATCAGGCCCTGTATTAAGCAGTTTACTTGTGTTGTTTCATCATCATACGTTTATGAAGTTGGCAGTATTCTCTTCACTTTACAGAAAAAAACCCGAGGCTTGGAGACGTTTAAAGTAACTTTCTCACAGGTGTACAGTGGAAATAAGAAGGCTGGCCTTGGTCACTTTTCTCTAACATATCTGGGATCCTGTGTAAAACCCACAGTCTGCTGTGTTCAAAATGGTAAGACCAGAGCCCATCTTGGGAGCTTCAAGCCAGCTCTTTCTATCTTACGTCACGTCTCTGTCCCTGGACCTGGCTCCACATACAGCCCCTGGGTCATCTGGCTTATCCTCAGGCAGTTGTGCTTTCTTCTCCTGGACACTTGTTGGGTTTTTATATTTGCTCTCTGGAACTCTTATTCCATGCTCAGCGAACTTCTCTGCAGCCACATCTCTTCAGAAAATATGCCGTCTTCTTACTTTAATTGAAAACCTGGCTCCCTCCCCAGGATACTGCCTTTCCCTGCTGCTTTTGCAGGTGACTACTACTCATTTTCACACATTTCATCAACCAAATACTCATAAAGAAAATGAAGTTCCATTAGGAAAATGAAGAATTTGATTTTTTTATGCTGTGATTTGTGACTGACCAATTTATACTTATTAAACATAGTAGCAAGTTATAAAATGGGCTATACTTACAAAGATGCAATGGTTTGAAGAGTTTATATTAAGATTATATCTCAAATAAGTATAGTCTTTTTGTTGAAAATAGTAAAATGTGCTTTTCTGCCAAGATAATTCTTATGGGTAAGAGTAGATAAAATTCAGTATAGCCACTTCTTATTAACACAGCATTTATAATGATAAACGCCTGAAGTACTGGTATAGTGTACTGTTACGATAAGTACTGAATAATTCTTATGCCTGACAGAATATTAACTTATCATGGTATAGTTGGATGCACAGCATTTGCTTCAAGTAATTATGCCTTTAGTCATGACCTAATTCAAACACAGATTGGAATAAAAGGGTGAAGAAAACTGAAATAATTCCAATAAGTAAAGAGGGATGTTAGAAAGAAGCTTTTAAAACAAATAAGCTGGGAATTCCCTGGTGGCGCAGTGGTTAAGAATCCTCCTGCCAATGCAGGGGACACAGGTTCAGTCCCCGGCCTGGGAAGATCCCACATGCCATGGAGCAACTAAGCCCATGTGCCACAATTACTGAGCCTGCACTCTAGAGCCCGCAGGCTACAACTACTGAGCCTGTGTGCCACAACTACTGAAGCCCATGCGCTTAGAGCCCATGCTCCACAGCAAGAGAAGCCACTGCAATGAGAAGCCTGTGCACTGCAACGAAGAGTAACCCCCGCTCGCCGCAACTAGAGAAAGCCCACGCACAGCAACGAAGACCCAATGCAGCTAAAAATAAGTAAACAGGGCTTCCCTGGTGGCGCAGTGGTTGAGAGTCTGCCTGCCAATGCAGGGGACACGGGTTCGTGCCCCGGTCTGGGAGGATCCCACATGCAGCAGAGCGGCTGGGCCCGTGAGCCATGACCGCTGAGCCTGCGCGTCCAGAGCCTGTGCTCCGCAACGGGAGAGGCCACAACAGTGAGAGGCCCGTGTACCGCAAAAAAAAAAGTAAATAGATAAATTTATAAAACAAACTGAAGACCAAACCCTAGGAAACAGTTTTATTGGATATGATGGTTTCTAAAGTTGAGCTGTCAGAATAAATTGGGGAAGTTAACAGGGACATCTAAAAAAAATATTGGAAATGAAAGTTTCAGTAAAGTAAACAGGAAGAAAAATGTGGACTATGGTCATTAAAGTGAGGAGATGGCCATGTTACCTACCATACCTTCCAGTTACCTGTTGCTGCCTTTCACACCACCCAAAAACTTGTATAAAACAACCACCATTTTATTCTCATACATTGTTGGGTTGGGAATTCAGAGAAGAAACAGTGGGGATGGTTTGCCCCACAATGTCTGGATTTTCAGATGGGAAGACTAGAATAGCTGGGTGTGACTTGATCAGGGGGAGTTGAAACAGCTGGGGCTGGAGAATCCACTTCCAGGATGACTTCTTTACTCATGTGGTGCCTGGACTGAGATGACTTGAAGGCTGGGCTCAGCTGGGGCAGTTGACTAGAGGAAGTACATGTCCTCTCCAGGTAGCTGGAGCTTTTCGCAGTTTGCCGGCTTCTGGAGACTGGGTCCTCCAGATACGAAAGAAAGCTGCAAGGCTTCTACTGATGTAAGCTGGGAAGTCTCAGTATCACTTTTGCCACATTCTGTTGGTTCCAAGTGAATCATTAAGGCCAGTGTAGATTTCAGAGGAGGAGAGTCAAGACTCTACTTCTTGATGGGGGAGTGGCAAGGTCCCACTGCAGAAGAGCATGTGGGATGGGAAGTGTTGTGATCGTTTTTGGAAAATACAGTCTGCCCAAACATACACTTTCTGGGAAGAGAGGAAAACATTTAAGTCACATTTACAGCTTTTTCAGTGATTAACCACAAACTTTTAAGGGATTAAAAAAAGAGAGATGGTAACCTAATATACATTATTAGGAAATAGCTCTTACTGCCATTTTAAACACAAATATAGAATCTCCAGATTAGCAGAGACGTTTTCCCTCAACATTTAACAAAGGCATTATTAGATATATGGTAATATATGGTAATAAGAAAACTTTTTATTATAAGTGTAGCAGAAAGTTAGAAAATATACTGGTGTGCATTTTGGATATTGTCACTGCTTAGCCACTTGCCAGTCTTACCTATTGGGACAATAAGCAAGAAGACAATAATTTCAAGGCTTTTGGAGATTACTTCCAAGATTTTGGATCTTTGGTAATGGTGTATGTGTGTATTTGGGCAACAGCCTTTATTGGCTTCAAGTTACAGTACATTAATTTTTAACCATATTGTGGAAGAAAATTTTCAATCTGATTAAGCTCTTATTTCTGTCCTCTTTGAGAAGGGGGCAGATGGTAGTATTTACATAAGTGGTGTGTCAGGAGGGAAGAGAACCAAATCTTTAGCACACTGGTGAGTTCCCACCAAGCCAGGATTATCTAGGACATAGTTCCACCTAGGGGGATTTAAGGAGGTTAGTGATATTGTGGTTCGAATACTGAATATTTATGACAGCTCTTCCCTTTGTATTTGTCCTTGGCTTCATTTTATCACAGTGTAAATGCTCAGCATGTGTGAGTGCCCAAATTTACATCACTTTGGAAAGGGATAAAATACTTGGTATATTATATGAATAATTTTAGTTTGGGAGATATTTGAATATTTTAGTGACAGAGCTGAAACTAACTGCATGCTGGAACTGTGATTCAGTAGCCAGTTACTTTGATGCCCGATGCCAAGTGATGCCCTTGAATAAGACGAGAGATATAATCTGGTGAGCATAAAATGTTGCTGTGGGATGGTAGAACTCTAAATTAATTTTAGGAAGCTTCTGTCCATTTAATTTTTAAGTCTGTCGCCTGTACCTGGATGTCTGCCATTACCTCAAACACCACATGTCCAGAATTGAATTAATCATCTTCTCCATCAGACATCTCCCACATGCCAAAGAATAAAAGAAATAGGCCAAAAAACAATCTAGTTTCCTTTCTCTACTCTAGCATTTCTGTCTGACCCTACCTTCCTTTGAGTGTGGAATTTGGGGATTAAATTTTTCTTTTTAAGTATTTTTGGTTTTTTCTTTGGTATTTCTATTAGATTTTCCTTTTCATTTGCATTCCCCCAGGTAGGAATCAGTGTAGACCTTGTTTTTGTAGTCTCCTGGCTTTCGTGCTCTCCCTATTTCAATTTATCTTGCTTCTTAGTGCTATGGTACGATTAATAAATGTAATCCCCTGCGTGAGTATTCATTTTCTCTTCTTTGTTCACTAGACCAAATCTAAACTCCTCTGCATGTTTTTTGCTTATTTGCCTATTCGTGGGACAAGGGGCTTCCAGGGCTTAAGTATTAGTCAGATTTCTCCAGAGAAACAGAGCCAGTAGGATATGTATTGTTAATTAAACAAGGTGACTCTTAGACTAAAGTGTCTCTAATGCCATGGTGGCCTAGGTAAGCCAACCAAAATCTAAACCTGTAAATGCCTCAAGATTATGAAATCTAAGCCTAAGGAGAACCCATCACAAAGAGCCAACTAGGCTTTAAGCTGTAGCCAATCAAGTAACTTCCTTGCTTTGCTTCCACCTCTTCTCTGTTAAAGCCCTTCCCTGAGTTCCTGTTGGTGGAGTGCTCCTAATCACTTCCGGTTTGGTACTGCCCAATGCGACTCAATTTTTTCTCAAATAAACTCTTAAAATGTAAATATCCCTCAGTTTATCTTTTAGCAATATATAATAGGATATATAAATATGATTTATTATTGGGTATTGACTCACATGATTATGGAGGCTGAAAAGCCACAACATCTATAGTCAGCAAGCTGGAGACTCAGGTGAGCCCAGTCCAAGGGCAGGAGAGGACAAATGTGCCAACTCAAATGGGACAAAGAAGTTCCCTCTTACTCGGCCTTTTTTATTCCATTTAGGTCTTCACTTGGTTGGGTGAGGCCACCCACGTTAGGGAGGGCAACCTGCTTTACTCAGTCCACCAATTCAGATGTTAATCTCATGCAGACTAACCCTCACAGACACACTCAGAATAATGTTTGACCAGATACCTGGGTACCCCATGGCCTAGTCAGGTTGACACAAAATTAACCATCACAGCACTTCGATTGGAAAAGGTTTTCTTCCACTATTGCTTTTAGTCACTTACAACTCAAATGGCAGACAGACTCCAGGCTGTAGTGAGAAGTGGGAAGTAGAGAACAAGAGTGGGATAACATTTCATAGTGCGTAGAAGAGAGCGTCAGTGAAGGGCTAGGTGTAGCGCTTGTGGCCTGAGGTGTGTCAGGAGCGGGAGACATGGAGAGGACCAGAGGGCCACAGAGGAGGCTGGAGTCACAGGGAGAGGTGGTGTGGAATGTGGAGGAACTAGGAAGGACTTCGGAAATGTGGAATGTCAGACTGGGAAATGGAAGAGGGAGTTGAAAGAATGGGAAGGACTGAAGCCTGCAGAGTTAGGATTGACAGAGGCTAGTGGTGTGAGGACAGGGCTCTCTGAGGTAAAGCGGAGTATGTGTCGTTGGGTGGGAGCAGGAAAGTGATAAAGACCAGGCTTCTCTGCAGAGAAGAAGTGGGTACCGCAGGCCTTGTAGGAGGGAGAAGAGAGCAGGTGTGTTAAACGAAGGGCATGGCTTTTGGGGAGGCAGTCAGGACAAGGGCTGAAAGGGTGGGAGAAGCCCGCACTAAACCACATCCACCGCAGAGAGTAGGAGAGGGTAGAAGAGCTTGTTGTATGCCGAGAGAAACGTAGAACATGAGATTGGACACCAGAGAGATGTATTATCTGTACCACGTGCACTTTCAGGAGCTAGGTTGCCATCACTAGTCATTAGGGAACTGCAAGTCAGAACCACAGTGAGCTACCACTTCACACCCAGTGGGGTGGCCATAATTTTAAAAGTGGCCAATAAATTGTTGGCAAAGGTATGGAGATATTGGAGCCTCGTGCATTGCTGGTGGGACTGTAAAATGATGTTGTCACCTTGGAAAATAGGTTTTCAGTTTCTCAGTAGGTTAACGTACGTGAAGTTACCACGTGACCCCTCAATTCTAGTCTTAGGTATATACTCAAGAAAATTGAAAAGACGTCCACACAGAAACTTGCACATGAATATTCAGAGCAGCATTACTTATAATAGCTAAACAGTGGAAACAACCCAAATGTCCGTCAACTGATGAATGGGTAACAAAATGTGGTATGTAGTAGAATTCTACTTGGCCATAAAAAAAAAAGGAATGAGTACTGATACATGCTAAAACACAGATGAACCTTGAAAACATCAAAAGTGAAAGAAACCTGACACAAGAAGGCACATATTGTATGACTCCATTCTCTGAAATGTTCAGAATAGGCCAGTCCATTGAGACAAAGGATGGATAGCTGTCACCAGGGGCTGTGGGGAAGCGGGGAGTGGGAGTAACTACTAATGGTCATGGGTTTCTTTTTAGGTGAAGATACTCTGGAATTAGGTAGCGGTAACGGTTATACAACCTTGTGAATATACTCAGAACTGGGTTGTACACTTTTAAAAGGGTGAATCTCATGGTATGTGAGTTATATCTCGTCGTTATCTTTTTTAAAGGGATTGTCACACTGTTCAGTTACTCAAGGCTCAGAGCAAGAGCATTCCTGAGTATAGGACCTATAAGACAAGATGTCTGTGTGGATTCCTCTGCCTGCTTTAATCTTATCTTAAGCAATAATATATGACTTCACAGATTTGATGTGCTACTACTGTGTTATTTCTAGGGACCATTAAAATAAATATATTGAACACTTAAAGTCATCTCCTGTGTCACACTTTGGAAAAATCTAGATTATTGTATCTAATTTCTAAGCCAACCTGCTTTATTTTAATGTAATTCACTCATTTATCTTAGCTTTCCTTTCAGGGTTACATACAGTAATTTCTTTAAAATTTGCTGATAAAAAAAGCAGAGACAGGATGGTAAAAAGAGGAATATGTGGGGTTTTTTGTTTTGGTCATTAATATGAATTTTTTTCTCTAAAGAATTTGAATATTGACAACTTTAAAGTTCTTTTTTAGAATTGCATTACCTTTCTTCAGATCCTTTCAGAATGGCACTGAGGTTTTCTCAGTAGGAAGAGCATCATAATATTCGTTTCATTAAACTATATGTAGTTCCTGCTGAGAAATAAATTGAGACCTGAAAATGTTTATTATCATAAAAAACAACAGAAAAAAATATTTCAAAAACACAGAGTAACTTCTCTTGGAACTCAGTGTAGGATACTATTGTTATGTTTCATAATTCTTATTCTTATAGAATAGGTTGGCATAGTGTTTCTTCTTTTTAATTACTGAATTAATTTTATAGGCCCTTATCTTTGCATTTAGTAAAGCTGCAGGTAGTTCTCAATCTTTCCAAGCAGGGACTTCCCTGGTGGCGTGGTGGTTAAGAATCCGCCTGCCAATGCAGGGGACACGGGTTTGAGCCCTGGTCTGGGAAGATCCCACATGCTGCAGAGCAGCTAAGCCCGTGCGCACAACCACTGAGCCTGCACTCTAGAGCCCGCGAGCCACAGCTACTGAAGCCCGCGCACCTAGAGCCTGTGCTTCGCAACAAGAGAAGCCACCACTATGAGAAGTCTGCGCACCGCAACGAAGAGTAGCCCCCACTAGCCGCAACTAGAGAAAAGCTCGCGCGCAGCAACGAAGACCCAATGCAGCTAAAACTAAATAAATAAATATTTTAAAAATAAAAAAAAAATCTTTCCAATCAGTCACTCCCCTTGGTGGGTGTGTGGATAGCCATCTGAAAGGGGAGGGGAATGAGTGTGTAGTTTTTTAAAAGGTCACTTGCTGATTCTTATACTGTGTCCTACCCCTACATCAGGTTGAGAACGACCACCACAGTGATCACAAGTTATTAATGGGAGTGTAGCAGCCCTCTGGTTGTTGGGTAGAACATAGTTCAGCACAGCGAGCCGTAGCAAAGGCTAGAGAAATTTGGGTGGTGTGATTTTAGAAGTGCCCGCTCTGCTGGGAAGGTACACGCTCAGAATGGAACGGTGGGCCTGGAGTCAGAGGCTCCTGCATTACATCCCATCCCAGCCCAGAGATCGCCAGTGGGGCGGGGAGCATGTGAGTAATCTCAGTTAGGGGTGCCATTACAAGTCCCTGTAACTCATCAGATATGAGCCCTGCTTGAAGCTAGAATAAAATTTGTAGAGGTCCATAACCTCCTTGACAGACTGAACAACTCGGAGAGGGTATCTCTCCTCCCACCTTGAATCAACCACCAGATTCTCATGCTATGTATGACCTCCTAAACAGCTCTTCAGTCAGGTCTCATCCCTCCCCATCACGATTTGTGTAGGAACCTCAGGCTGTTTCCTGAGTTATTTTGATGCATTTTGACTGTTCTTTAGTCTCCTCCCATTGCATATATCCTCTACAAGGCAACCAGAATTTCAGTTTCTAAAATGCAAGTCAGATCTAGTTATTTCTCTGCTTAAAATCCTTCACTGGTTCTCCATTATGTACAAAGAAAGGCATGTTTATTGAATTCTGTGAAGTGTTGGTACCTTGACTTTTGATTGATTCATTATATTGGGGTACTTCCTTTAAGAAAACTCAGTATATAGAAATTCAGATGCCCCATGAGTTTTACACAAAACCTCTCTCAACACAGCTACACAGTTGGTCTCTCTCAGCTACTGCTGCTTCCTGACCTGTCTCTGGTGGTATGTTTGTTGATTCCTTTGGTGAAAGTGGCTTTAGGCTTAGGTCAGGAGTGGGGACCAGATCAAGTACAACTTTGTAGGCCACAGAAAAGGATTTTGGCTTTTTCTCCCCTGTATGTTTGTGATGGAAAACTATTAGAGGGTTGAAAGCAAGGGTTAGTTATGATTTATATTTTGAGAGGATCACTTTGGCTGTTGAGTGAGGAATGGATTGCAGCACAGCGTAAATGGGAGCCGGGAGGTCATTGAAGAGACCACTGCAGTGGTCCTTGCTCTGGAGCCAGTGGTGATGGTGGCTTGCACTAGGGTGGTTGCAGTGGAGATGGAGAACACTGCAGAGATTCATGATATATTTTGGAAGTATAACTGATAGGACTTAACAACAACTTCATGTGGGAGGTGAGGAAAAGAGAAGGAAGAACTCTTAGGTGACACATTTGTATATTTTCATTCTAAATAGCATATTTAGGTGTAAAACGAGGAAATGATAAAAATATAATATAGTTGTCTGCATCCAAAACAGATAATGAATATTATTTTAAGTCCTTGAATTATGCTTGAGCAAGGGAATGCGTGACTTAGAGGACGTAAGGGCTAGTCAAGGGCTGACATAGTGGAGGGCCCAGTCTGAGAGACTGATTGTACCTCAGGAGCTATTCAGGAGTCCACACCCCAGCTCAGGACCTGAGTCTTCAACACTGATGTCTGGGGACCTGGGCCTCTGTATAGGGCCACTGGCTCTGAAGCCTCTGATTTTTCAAGGAGAGTATCTCCCCAAATTCAACCAGGTTCTAAAGAGCTTAGTGTATGTTGTATGGAATAACATTATTCCCATCTTACATGACTCACCTTATTGCATTTTGCTGACATCCAAGCCCTTATTCAAGAGCATACTTATTTGAGACCAAGATAATACAGACAAGATAATACACTATAGCCCTCCTATTCTAACTCCACCTCTCCATCCAGTGGCAGAATGTTCTTACCAATAAAGATTCTACAGTCTTGTGGATCCTGTGACGTACCAGGTAATTGTTGTAGTGACATTCACTCTTAATATCTTTTCTGCATTCCTGGCCATTCAGAGACACATTATTGGAGTATGTAAGAGTAGGGCTGGGGCAAAAAAAAAAAGTAGGGTTGGGGTCTGACGTGGCTTCTCCCAAATACTGGAGACATACCAGTCATAATGGCTTCACTCTCTTGATATGTGGCACAGGGAATTCATGCTTTGGATGTACTGCTTCTTGAAGTGTAAGAAGCAGGAAAATTGTAGAAGAATCAGCTTCCTGCCTGGGCCTCCTGAAAAGAAGGTACTTGTCAGCTGCTGGAATGTTACATTGGCTTCATCTTCATTCTTCCTGGCTGATGACACTTTACTCTTCATCCTGTTTCCACAGCACAGGATCTTTGGAATATTATTATCCTGTTTTGTATATCTGATACAGAACCTTCTAGGACATGAGTTAAAATGTTGGTTAACAATTCACTAATACTGTATTCACTAATACACATTTACCTTATATATCCAGTTATTGCAAAGACTCTAAATATAGGATAAAAATAGATTTTTATGGGGATGGGATATATTATATCATGTTAAATAAGTACCATAGTAGAGATGTGTTCAAAATATTATAGGAACCTACATATTGTAGGTCTCCCTAGGATTCATATGCTGGTTGGAATAGAGGTGATATTATGGTAGATATAAAACTACTTTTACATAGCCTTACCAATTCAGTTTTGACAATATTGATTAGTGTATTATATATTATGCATGTCTCTGACTGAAATTCCTTTGAGAAGAAAAGTAGAACTGGAGAAGAGCAATACTACAGGAAGTTGGATGGGTATCATAAAAACTATGGTACATAGTTATGGTGTATTTGGGTAATTTTTTATTTGGTGGGCATAAGAGTTACTACAAAATTGTCCGTTCATCTGAGGATCAACGTGGTAGAATTAACTTTACAAAGTATACCTTTTCCATCATAGACACAACTCTTTTTCTGATTTCTCAGGTTACAAATACCAGTGTGATTTTTATTCTTCTTTGTACTTTGTTCCCTGTATCCAATCTCTTATAAAATTCTGTTATAAGGAGAGAGGTGCAAACAAAAAAAAAGTAACAATTGTAATAGGATAAAGGGTGACAAATATTTTTTCCTTTTTTTTTGTTGTTGTTTTTATCTGTTCTATTGGGTTGGCCTAAAAGTTCATTTGGGTTCAGTCAGGTTTTTCCATAACATCTTATGGAAAAACCCAAACAAACTTTTTGGCCAGTCCAATATTTTTCAGGTTTTCTACAAGGCACAAAGATTACTTTAGTATCAGAAAATATATGGAACATACAACTTTTTAAAAAGATAGTTTTTTAAAAAGATAGTTTTTGATAATTGGACATAACAAGAGGAAGACATTCCAGGGAGAACACGAGTATTGGCAGAGATTCAGAGAAAAACATAATTAGTTATGAAATACTTATCTACTTCCCTAATCCAGATTTTTGCAGTATAAATGTTTTTTAAAAAACAATTGTCCTTCATTGTATTTGAGAAGATAGTTTGAGTTGAACTTGAAAATATAGGAAATCTTTTTTGTTGCAGCTTTGTTATTTGCCATTCTCATTACTAAATTCATTGAGGTGCCTTATGCATCGTCTGTCTGTGAATGAGGTTGGCAGGCGCTCTGGTCTCCTTTGCCATTTTTGTAGCCTACTCCACATTCCCTCTCCACTACTATCCCTACTCCTCCAAGTCCAAGCTGCAGAATGCAGTGTGTGGGCTTCTCATTGTGATGGCTTCTCTTGTTGCAGAGCTTCTCTAGGCGCACGGGCTTCAGTAGTTGTGGTACGAGGGCTCAGTAGTCGTGGCTCACGGGCTTAGTTGCTCTGTGGCATGTGAGATCTTCCCGGACCAGGGCTCGAACCTGTGTCCCCTGCATTGGCAGGCGGATTCTTAACCACTGCGCCACCAGGGAAATCCCCGTGGGTGATTTTTCTACTGGAGAAATAGGATTTGGTAGGGAAGGGAGTAATGCCAGAGTGGCTTTTTGAGGAGACCTGAGCAAGAGCCAGCCCTATGAGATGATCATGTAAGCTGCTTAGCAGCTAGGAGGAGGAGAAACAACTAGAAGCCAGTAAGTGGTTTTAAAAAAAGGCTAGTTTCTATTAGGGTCTCTTTCCTTGATCTAATTAGAAGAATAAAACAAAAAAAGCAGAAGTTTTGAGAGACTCATGGACAGTAGTAGCATTTTGTGTTGGTGAGTGGAAGAGAGGAACAAGCCTTCCTTTACTCTTGATTTATTTTTATCAATATAACAAGGGTTTCCTAGCTTCTTTGTAATTAGGAGCTAATTTTCTTTTCCATGGGTCATTGAGATGGTTTTTTGACCACAGAGCCATAGAAGATGAGTAGATGAAGGAAGGAATGTCACTTATGGTTTCACTTGCCTTAAGCCCGTGCACCGCAACGAAAGAGTAGCCCCCGCTCACCACAGCTAGAGAAAGCCCAGGCACAGAAACGGAAGGTCCAACGCAGCCAAAAATAAATAAATAAATTTATAAAAAAGCAAGCTGCAGTTTGCCAGTCCATTTCAGCCGCATCTCAGAAGTTTTGGTATGTTTTGTTTTCATTTTCACCCTTGCCCAAAAGGTTTTACTCTTTTTCTCTTTCCCCAGACTCAGTGGGTTATCACCTGTGCCCTGGGGGGAGGGGGGAGGTAGGGCCAATGGGGAAACAAGGTTTGTTGCTCTTACCCCGGTAGCTTATGGCTCTTGTTCCTTAGATGATAAGGATCTGGGTGGGGTTTTGTGCTTTTTCAGCTGAGGTTGGCTGGCCTATTGCATGGAGGAAGGATTTCTCTTGTCTTCTGCCCTGTCTCCAGTCTTTCTTGTGGTCACCCACTGAGGTCATGGCTAAGAGCTTGTGAGTGTGCGCAATCCCATGTGCCTGTGGCATTCGTGGGTTCTGTGTTCTCACACTTGCCCATTGTAACTTTGTTAAATTAACATTTGTAACTTTGTTAAATTAACATTTGTTAACATTTTTGATGGATGGTTCAGTAAAAGACCACAAGAGAATTGAAATCGAGTTTATTACTTTACAGGTCCTGGAGGAGGCACACGGCACACCTTAAGGGGCCATGAGGGAGGTTAAGGCAGGGCGTAGGCAGCAATCGGGGTGGATCCTGGGGGAGTACTTTGGGGGGTCCCAGGCTAAGGCCAGATTGGTCAATTCAAACCAAAAAGGAGGGGGAGGTGGTTGGTAAGCTTCTCAGGGGCCTGTTTTTATCTAAGGGGCCCAAGAGGAAGACCCTGGGAGGTGGGGGAGACTGATGATCACCAGGGCAGCTGGGGGAGTCACATCAGGAACTTACATTTACTTATGAGCCTGTGGGCTGTTTTCTAGGACATGCATGCTAGATGGAGAGGATAGTGTCAGTTCAAGGCCCTGCAGGCCGATTGGCCACACAAAATGGATGCTGAGGCAGCAATGTTGTGGAGTAGTTTAGCTAAACCCATGTTCTACCTTTAACAGCTTGTTATAAATTTTAGCTGAATTCTTCTTACTCACTTGTATGAGAGCCTCATCTTATGTCTGTGCTCTGCTGTAAGTTTGTGTCCTGTGTGTCCTGGGAGGCTTGTCTTAGATTTAAAGCCAGGAGGTTGTGTTGTGATTTCAGCTCTTTGATAGGTTCAAGAAAACTTATGATTTTGTAGGTTGTTTGGTATTTTTAGTTGTTACTGAGGAGCATTGCTCTTTCCATCTTTCTACATCCTGCACAGAAACTGGAAGCCCCTCAGATGATTTTTTCAATTGAGCACACACACCCAAATGTCATTCTGATTAGGTTTTTTGCTCTGAGTGGTTCACTTCCTCCAGAGGGTTCTTTAGTCTGCTGCCAGGGACCTGTTATAAGCCTGACTCCTGGCATTTGGAATCTAGGGAGGGGAGGGGAATGGGGACTCACTGTACAGGATGCAGTTTTTATTAATAGACTTTATATTTTAGAGCAATTTTAGAGTCACAGAAAAATTGAGCAGAAAGTACAGAATTCCCACATACCCTTCCTCCCCTAATGGACACAGCCTTCCCCACTATCAACATCCTGCGCTAGGTGGATACATTTGTTAACTGATGAACCTACATTGACACATAATCACCCCAAAATCACCCCAAATAGATAGTTTACATTAAGGTTCACTCTTAGTGCTGTATATTCTATAGATTTTGACAACTGTGTAATGATATGTATCTACTATTACAGTATCGTACAGAACACTTTCACCGACTTAAAGATCCTCTGTGCCCTGCCTTTTCATCCCTCCCTCCTCTTTGGCAACCACTGATCTTTTTACTGTCTCCGTAGCTTTGTCTTTTCCAGAATGTCATATACATACAGTATGTATCCTTTTCAGTTGGCTTCTTTTACTTAATAATATGCATTTAAATTTCTTCCATGTCTTTTCATCGTTTGATAGCTCATTTCCTTTAGTGCTGAATAATATCCCGTTGTCTGGAGATACCACAGTTTATTTATCCATTCGTCTACTGAAGGATAACTTGGTTGCTTCCAAGTTTTGGCAATTATGAATAAAGCTCCTATAAAACATACATGTGCTAGTTTTCATGTGGACATAAGTTTTCAACTTATTTGGGTAAATACCAAATAGCAAGGTTGCCAGATCATATGGTAAGAGAGCATTTAGTTTTGTCAGAAACAGCTAAACTGCAAAATGGTGCAGCCACTTAAAAATGCATTCCTACCAGCAATGAATGAGCATTCCTGTTGCTCCGCTTCCTCATCAGGATTTGATGTTGCCAGTGTTCTGGATTGTGGCCATTCTAACAGGTGTATAGTGGTAACTCATTGTTTAATTTTCAATTCCCTAATGACATGTGATGTTGAGCATCTTTTTATATGCTTATTTGCTACTGCATATCTTCTTTGGTGAGGTGTCTGTTCAGATCTTTTGCCCATTTTTTAAATCAGGTTATTCATTTTCTTATTGTTGAGTTTTAAGAGTTCTTTGTAGATTTTGGATAGCAATTCTTTATCAGATGTCTTTTGCAAATATCGTCTCCCAGTCCGTGGCTCATTAGATTTTCACTGAATTCTCTGCTCTTAGTTTCATGCCTTATCACCTGCCCTCCTCTGGTTCCCCAGGCTGGAACTGCTCCAGCTCATTTTCCCAGTTCACTTCTCTTCTGTTTTTTTACCAGCATAGAGGAGGGTTAACTGTCTGCTTGGTACAAGTGATGACCTGAGGGCTTAACTGCTCTTGACAAACTTGGAAACAGCATCTTTATCATCAGCCCCTGGTTTTACCCCGTGTTTTCTAGCACTCTGCTGGACAATTCAGCTTGCTTTTCAATGGCATTTCTCTCTCTCAGCATTTAGGTTTTACAGCTTGTACTCTGACGAATAATTTACTATTTCTGCGTTTGCCTTATATCCTCTGGTCTCTCTGGCTTGGACTCATCTTCACTTTCTGTGTTAAGAAAGTCAATTTAGACTTGTTCCTGCACCTTCCTACTGTAGACCCTCAGGTTTCTTCTGTTCCTTGTGAGCAAAAGGTTCAGACAATTTTTTGTAGAATTGAGAATTGATTATTCTACTTTAAACATAAAAGACTTTACTCACTTGTTTTTTCTAATGACTTCATAGCACTCTTGATTCGTGGTGGTGGTTGATTTTTAAGATGCATCATTGTTTTATGAACCACTTAGAGGGAAAAAATGCTGTCCATCTGTGATACACAATTGATTATAAGATTCTTCTCAACTTATGAGATGTTTAAATGTGGGGGAAAAGAAATGTATGTCTTAGAATCATTGTCCAGCACCACTGTGAGCATACAGACAGAAAAATATGTATAGATTCTAAATCTCCTAAACTTAGAGAGACTCATTTCCCAGTTAAATTGCAGGGACAAAACTCATCACCAGGAACTTTTTGACTCTATCTGGCTTTCCCTGGCACTCACGCGTCTCTCTGTTCAGGATTATCTGACCATACCAGCCACCCACCAAAACCATTCCTGTCTTGTGCCTTAACTCAGGTTGCTTTCTTCACAGTTCTCTCCACCGGCCTTTGTCCTTTCAAGCCTTTCTGTTTACTGCAGTCTTCATCCAGTTCCTCTACTGAAAACCTCTCATGCTATATATACAGTATTCTGTACTCAACAGCTTGCCACTTTACGTGTATTATCTAAAATTGTCTGCCGTTAGTTTGTGTGTGTGTTAAGCAGTTCTATTTAAGTAAGATTAAGTACGAACATTTATACTTTTCTTTATCATAATGCATATTTAAAAAGTGCTGAGAACATAGTAAGGCATTCACTCAAAATTTGTTGATTGATTTTGTTGTTGTTGTTTTTTGGGTTAAGATTTGGTAGCACAGATCCCATTGCATGGACCTTAAATAATAAGCCTTATAAAAAATAAAAAATTTTAAAAAAAAAATTAAAAAAAAAATAAATAAATAGAATAAAATAAAATAATAATAATAATAATAATAAGCCTTATAATAAGACTTCTGTTTGCTATTTCAAAAGTCAAGTTAAATTTTTCTTGGAGAAACAGATGTATTCTCTATTACCATCAAGGAAAATACCTCCAATGTTATTAGACTTTATATTTTTAAGAAGATTTTTCTAACAATCATTATAGAAATGCATAGAGCAAACATATCTTTAAAGGTAATTCTTTCCCAAAGCAATTGGATTTCAAAGGTCTTTTAATTTTTTAAAAATTTTTATTTATTTATTTTTTGTACGTAAAGGGTTTGTTTTAAATGTTTTAAGGATAGGATAGAGTTACATCATAATTATAAAAATTACAGAATTAACAGATTTTATTGTTTATACTTCTAAATGCAGAGAACAGGGAACTGTCTACACATTGTATAAAATAAAATTAAAATTAAAAATGAATTCAAGCTTGAAAGATGAGGTCATTTACCTAATTTTAAAATGCGAGCACGAAGACCTCTGAACTATACGCATTCGTTCAAACTGCAGTAATGATGGAAAATACAAAAAGCGCAGCATTTCCAAGGAACCACAGACATTTCGACCGTAATTATTTTCTGTTACAATAATTCCTGTTTTGTCTTTGGAGAACTTTTTTTTTTTTTTTTTTAAGACAATCAGCTTGAAGAATGTTTTCAGGCACTACAATTTGTGACAATCAAAACAGTCTTCTAATGGGTCCACAGCATTCAGAGATTCAAGACCAATGCATTTCGGGGTTTGGCACGTAAAACAATAATAGAAATGAAATCTGGATTAGAAGCAACTGTGATTGTTTTAAGAATGCACAGTCCCTTCAAATGCTGCATGACATACACAACTGGAAAATCACCTTCTGTTGGCACTACATTTGCTTCACCAGTGCATCTTTATCCTACAACCACTAAAACAGCACAATTAAGCAAATATACAGAAACTGAAAACAAATAAAAACAAAGATAGAAAAGAGAAAACCGAAATATATTTAACATGCAATTTTAGTTAGTTACATTGAACATTCTACTTAGAATAGAGCATGCAAAAAAGGATGGTCTGCTTTTAAGGTTTTCCTTTGAAGCTTTACATGGCAGCCAGACATCACGCACGCACACACACACACACGACACAATAATACTGTAGCAGGTCAGTGAGAAAGGCCAATACATTTTATACAGATTTCATGTCTTGTGTTGTCACAAGTCCCATGATAATTTTAGAAATTAATGTTGTATTCCTAGAACAAGGAACCAACATTCCGATACCAGGAAAATGCAAGCAATGCATGCAGATCTGAAACATGAGCCTAGACGAAGGCTGAAATACTCGGCTGGGGAGCAGAGTTAGTCACGGCATCAGGAAGCGTGGTTTAAGCCACCAAAAGAAAAAAGAATGGGGAAAAAAAAAAGGAAAAACAACAACCAAAAAACCCTTCCCCCTCCTTCAACCCTAAAGTCAATAAATGGAACAGTGATTAAAATAATGATGATAAGAGGGCTTCCCTGGTGGCACAGTGGTTGAGAGGCCGTCTGCCGATGCAGGGGACGCGGGTTCATGCCCTGGTCCGGGAAGATCCCACATGCCGCGGAGCAGCTGGGCCCGTGAGCCATGGCCGCTGAGCCTGCGCGTCCAGAGCCTGTGCTCCGCAACAGGAGAGGCCACAACAGTGAGAGGCCCGTGTACAGCAAAAAAAAAAAAAAAAAAAAAAAAAAAGATGATAAGACATCACACGTCACATTCATTTAGAGAGATCACGTGGTATTAAAAGTTACTAAAGGTACTTACAGAAAAACCACAATGCAAGTCATTAAGTAATGCCAGAAATGTTTCAACTGACCCAACCCTCAGGATACCTCCAAAGGACTTTGTTTTTCAGTCCGAAGTCACTGTGTCCTGTTCATGCAGTGCGCGCTGGACAGCTCCCTCTCTGGGCCACACATGTCCACTTGGGCACGGGGAGCTCGGCTCAGCCTTGAGATTCACATGCAGAAACTCTTACAAGAGCCACCGGGAGAACAGATGACAGATCTGTAGCATGACACTTGTTTCAAGCACAGGAGGAACATCTAAGACCTGGGTACCCACTGCATGGAGAAGCTCACCCCTGGCTGCCCTCGGTGAGGCACTGGGCACGCTGGAGAGAACTGGGGTGCTGTATTTACATGGTGCGCGAGGTTACCACCCACCAGCACAACAAGGCACAGCCTTCCTGAAGGTGAAAATGGGCATCACACAAACCTCGCATAGCGCGGCCTTGAAACTACAGAATCTCTTAACATCAAGAACAGCCATGACAGACATCACACAGACCTGGTGTTTGGCTGAGATTCATATGCATTTAAGCTTTCTGCCCAAATCTTAGGTAAGATTTTCAATCTCCACAAGACTGGTTTCACAAACCATCTTTCTCCTAGCTTTCAAACTGCCAGGGATCATCCAAAACAAAGTGATAGACTGACGTTTTGCTTCTAAACGAACCACTTTTGCAGTTCTATTTTAGTTAAGGACAACTTGCAGGAAAGGATTCAATGGCTAAGGGCTGCTCTCAGTCACACCCACAAGCCAGTGCAGGTAACTGACCCTGATGTGGCAAGATCCACCAAATGGAATGAGCCCACATCAACAGCACACCATGAGCAAGAATATACAGCACCACAAAAGATGTCAGGAATTTAAGCTGTTATTTGTCTAGGCATTCTTTGAGGGGAAAAGCCGAGGGGGAAAAGCCTTCTGACCATAATCATATATCAGTAATAATAGTAATAAAAATAAAGGTATCCCAGAGAACTTGTTAAAAGGCAACACCGCCATTCTTAAACTTACATTTCTAATATAAAAGCACTATGTTCTTCCAGGAACTTACCAAATACACAGAAACCACTGATATACTGTTGCCTTTTAAATCCATGTGCTAAAATCCAGATTACTAATTTGTACAAATAATGGACCAAATGTGCCATCCAAAATACACCTGCATTACACTATGTGGACCAAGTACCTGGGCTTTGCTTAAAAAGGAGTATTTATGATAAAAAATGTAAACAAATAATGTACAAAGCTTAGAATTAAAGGCAGCCTTTTACCCAGATTTCTAACTGTTTTGTAAAATTCTAATGTGGGTCATTAAATGTTCATAGGTGATTCATATTTGAATTTACACTTTAAAGCCTCCAGACTGAAATGGTGCTCTGAACTTGACTTTCAAAACAAGCTGAATGTCCCGATGCACTTCCTGTGCCCAAATTTAATTTTGAATAAACAGCAGTAATACACTAAATACACTGAATACAAATGGCTTGGGTCAGCAATCCTGTTAAACTGGAGAGAATTATGTAAGCCCCACTCCAACCCACAAAGAAAGGACTGCCCATGAAGTGTGTTTGTGTGTACACACAGATCTGTTTGTATGTATATATACATTATATATGTATACACACAGATATAGATAGGTAGGTAGACATAGATACATATATATCTCAAAAAAAGGCAATAGCAAAAATACCAAACGATGCTTGCATTGTGGCAGCAGAATAAGAGTGTTAATCATGAAGGGGAAAGTGGATAAGATCTACTGCAGTTTTAAATGACTGTGATACTAGCTTAACTTTTACCAGACTTGCCTGTAAGTCCCTTCCAAACAAACAGACTTCCTTTAAGAGGAAGGAGTTCCTTACGCAAAATGCTTTGTGTTCACCTAAATCTGTACTATTCAGAACAAAACCAGTTCTGCTGGCAGAGATTGTGGGTTCACAGGGACATTTAAGCTTTCATTAAACTGGAAAGCAATCAAGTCTTTATGTCTACAAATTATACATTTAATAGTTCCACAAATTTGGCAGAGTCCGTGATGACATCTAGGATGTTTTCACCAAATCGTAGACATAAATATGGAAATCATCATCAAGCTTGATGAAATAGATGGTTTGGCTTCTACTTGATGAGTGACCATGCCAGTCCTTTTAGCGTCACCTTCTTTGGCATATTCCACTTGTTTGCCTACCAAGCTGTCCACAACTTCTCCCGGTTCCCTTTCTGCTGGAGGTGAATCATTAGAATCGGGCATAATCTGAAGGTCACCTTTATAATCATCTAAGAGCTGGTACGTGTACAAGACAGGATCTTTTTCATAGGTGATGTAAAACCATGTGTTCATTAGCGCGTGCTAAGACCATTCCCCTCCACTCGTCTTTAGAGCCATCCTCTGTCTCAAACATGTGCTCCACTGCTTTGCCAATCATCGTGTCAGCTAGGTGTGCATCACTGATTCGAGATGTTGCAACTCTGTTAGGGAGGACTTCAAGCGCAGAAATTCTGTTATCTTTATTAAGTTCTAGTCCATAAATACAGTCAAATCCATTGTATTTTATAAGATGCAGAGGATTTACAGGCACCTGGTCCAGAACGGTTCCTTCCCACTGGGTGATGGGGCCATTGCCCTCTTTCCACCCATGCTGAATCCTGCAGCCTACGATGTTCCTCCGGGGCTGGGAAACAGGTTTGCTCGGCCGCACACTGGTCCGGTGTTTTTTGTGGGATGTTCGTTTCTTCATCATGCTTGCAGATACACCAGCATGGCCTGCATCCGCTCTGGACCGCTGGCCAGGTGTCTTCCCGAATGGGGTCTTCATTCATCTGTATTTAAGTGAGCAGCAGAGCTGCTGGACTAGGATGAAAATTCAGTATGCTCCAATTTGAAACTTTTCACAGAATTTCAATATTCTTGTCCATCATCCCAAGCGCCTTGTTTTTTTTTTTTTTTTTGCAAGTTCAGCAAAAATACGTGAAATCCTAAGTACTCGGCCGGCCACCTAGGCCACCGTCGGCAGCCCGCTGGCCCTGTGGTCCCGCGCCGAGCTCCGGCCCCTGCCCGACAGAGCCAGACGGCACTGCCCCGCCCCCGGCCGCACGGCGCACGCGCCCTGCGCCCTCTGACTGCACCGGCCGAACCTCCCGGGCCGGTCCTGGCCGGACGGGCCGTACTACCCAAAGGTCTTTTTAATTTAGAGTTTTATAGTGCCTTTGGCTTAAATAAATCCAGATGAACTTTTTATTTTGTTAACTGCTTCGTAAATGTTTTATTGGGACATAAGTCTGTTGTTGGAATTAATTTGATTACATAATGAATAAAGAACAGCCTTTGTTTAAAAAATTTTTTTTCTAACTTATAACAAAAGAAACTGGATCAAGAAAAGAAAAACGTGGAAGTAATTCATTGCCAGGAGTAAACTACTGTATATGGGTAGCATCTGTTCCCCTTCCACTCACCTTGAACTACAGATATGCTGTGAATCTTCCTGGTAGATCCAGTTCCATAGTTAATAATGGCAAATGAATATGTGGCTTAATATTTTGTGAGAATATGGGTTAAAAGGTTTACATCTCATATCATATTCCAAAAGACTGTTAAAATTCTCTCTAAATACCTAGCCTGCCAGTTGCCTTGTTTCTTAACCGTTCTCTCAGCCTCTTTAAAAAACCCCCTCAGAGTTATGAGCAGTTCAAGCTTGGCCTTTGGACAGGTAGCCCACAGGGGGAGCTCTTACTATTCAGGCAGCCCCTTTGGAGGGCTTGTCACATATAGGTAGGATGGGTTTTCATAGGGACTAAACCTTTTTAAACAAAATTAAATTCGTTTTGTCATTTTTTTCTCGTTTCTTTAAACTGAGTAGGACATCATGAAGAAGGAACAGTGGGTTGGAAGAAGGTTGGGGAAGAGTAATAGTTACTCTAGTTATGCCCTCATAATGTGGTATTACGTACTCTAATCACCAGTAGGATGGATTGAGAAAGCACAACATAAAATTTCCACAAAGAGGAACTTGACATAATTCTATGAGTCTGTATCATACGTATTCTACAAGACAGCCAGCCTGGTCTCTTCAAAAATGTCAGTGTTCAGATTAAAGGAGACTGAAGACTCAGTACAATGTGGGATCCTTGATTGGATCTGCATTGATAGAGAAAAGCTGCTGTAAATTTTATTATTGGAATAATTTGATAAACCTGAATATAGGCTGTATATTAGTTAATATTCCATTAGGCTGAACTTCTTGGGTATAACAGTGCTATTGTCTTTGATCTTAGGAAATATATACTAAAGTATTTAGGGGTGACAAGTACCTGGAACTTATTTTCAGATGGTTCAGAGAAAAGAGAGAGAGAGAGAGAGTGTGTGTGTGTGTGTGTGTGTGTGTGCACACGCACATGCGTGCACGCATGCACATGCTTAGTGCTGTATGAGTTTGGGATTTTTTTCTTTCAGACACTTATTTTACACTAAATGATGTTCTGTGGGTTTTGCTTCTTGTTTTTTTTCCTTCAGGATGAATGGTCATTTGTGACCTTCTCATTTCATTTTTTTCCTTTTGTCCGCCCCATTTTGCTAGCATGGAGCTGCTTGGGGCTAGTTCTTAAATTCAGTTCTGTAAACTTTTCTTACATTGCAATGATTAATCCTATAACCTAGGTAGCATAAATATATGCTATTATTGCTTATCAGTAGAATAGTAAGAAAATATGGATGGATTTGTGCAATTTCATCACCTCTAAAACACATTTTAAATGCATTTCATTAACATGCCCTTAAGGATGCTAATAATAATCAGGTTCCAAAAAGTGGACCATTTTATAGGAACATTAGATTCTCTAAGTTAGCTACTTAGAGCTCATCAGTTATATTTAATAATTTGTGAAACATTTACTTGTAAGGCTGGTCTGGGAGTGCCATTGAATGTAAATTGAGGTGCAGAGTTCTCTGGTCTGTGTTATTGCTCTAGAACAGATAGAACAGACCCTATATGGCAGAGGTCAATAACCCACTGTTTTTGAGAAGTTTGAGAGACTCTTTTCAATATTCTTTAACTTTGGTGGCTTAAGGACCAAGTAACCTTTTGCTAATTGTATCTGAGGGTTTAATAATAAAAACAGAATTATAGAAACATATCCTTCCTGCGTTTAGGGCTGCTTTTTTTTTTTAATATTTATTTATTTAGTCATGCCAGGTCTTAGTTGTGGCTCATGGTCTCCTTAGTTGTGGCTCGTGGTCTCCAAAGTTGTTGCATGCGAACTGTTAGTTGTGGCATGTGTGATCTAGTTCCCTGACCAGGAAATGAACCCTGGGCCCCCTTGCATTGGGAGCACAGAGTCTTTTTTTTTTTTTTTTTTTTGCTGTGCGCGGGCCTCTCACTGTTGTGGCCTCTCCCGTTGTGGAGCACAGGCTCCGGATGCGCAGGCTCAGCGGCCATGGCTCACAGGCCCAGCTGCTCCATGGCATGTGGAATCTTCCCGGACCGGGGCACGAACCCGTGTCCCCTGCATCGGCAGGTGGACTCTCAACCACTGCGCCATCAGGGAAGCCCGGGAGCACAGAGTTTTAACCATTGCGCCACTAGGGAAGTTCTTCCTTTGTTTAAAACGTATGAGATCTGTTTTTTTAATTGAAATATAACTGACCTACAACACTACATTAGTTCCAGGTGCACAACATAGTGATTCGGTATTTCTATATGTTACAAAGTGATGTCTGTTACCATCTGACATAATACAAAGTTATTACAATATTTTCTATATTCCCCATGATGTACATTTCATGCCCACGACTTGTTTATTTTGTAACTGGGAGTTTGTACCTCTTAACCTCCCTTACTTATTTCCCTCACCACCCCCCGCCTTGCCCCTCCCCGCAACCACTTGCTTGTTCTCTGTATCTGTGAGTCTGTTTCTGTTTTGTTATTTCATTTAGTATGATACTCTTTAGGTCCATCCATGTTGTCTCAAATGGCAAGATTTCATTTTGTAAATAAGTTTCAAATGAACTTATTTACAAAACAGAAACACAGACTTAGAGAATGAACTTATGGTTACCAGGGGGAAAATGCGGGAGGGGAGGGATAGATTGGGAGTTTGGGATTGACATTTACACACTACTATATTTAAAATAGATAACCAACAAGGCGCTACTGTATAGCACAAGGAACTTGGCTCAATATTCTGTAATAACAAATGGGAAAAGAATTTGAAAAGGAATGGGTACTTGTATGGGTATAACTGAATCACTTTGCTGTACACCTGTAACTAACACATCATTGTTAATCAACTATACTCCAATATAAAATAAAATTGTTTTTAATTCCATTTTTTAGGGCTGAGTAACATTCCATTGTGTGTGTGTGGGTGGGTATGTGGGTGTACCACATCTTCTTTATCCAGTCACATATTGATGGGTGCTTAGGTGGCTTCCATATCTTGGCTGTTGTAAACAATGCTGCAATGAATATAGGGGTGCATATATCTTTTTGAATTAGTGTTTTTGTTTTCTTTGGGAAAATACCCAGAAATAGAATCGCTGCATTGCATGGTAGTTCAATTTTTAATTATTTGAGGAACCTTCTTACTGCTTTCACTGTGCGTCGGTACGTAGTGGCTGCACCAATCTGCATTTCCACCAACAGTGCACAAGGGTTCCTTTTTCTTCACATTCTCATCAGCACTTGTTATTTGTTGTCTTTTTGATAATAACCATTCTGACAGGTGTTAGGTAATGTCTCATTTCGGTTTTGATTTGCCTTTTCCTGATGATTAGTGATGTTGAGTATCTTCTCTATGTCTCTTGGCCATTTGTATGTCTTCTTTGGAAAAATGTCCATTCAAGTCTTCTTTCCATTTTTTAATTGGGTTGTTTGTTTGATGTTGAGTTGTATGAGTTATTTGTACATTTTGAATATTAACCCCTTATCAGATAGATTGTTTGCAAATATCTTCTCCCGTTCAGTAGTCTGCCTTTTTGTTTGGTTGAGTTTCCTTCACTGTGCAAAAAGCTTTTAAGTTTGATGTAGTCCCATTTGTTTGTTTTTGTTTTTATTTTTATTTCCTTTGGCTGAGGAGACATATCCAAAAAAAATATTGTTAAAACTGATCTCAAAAAGCATACTAACTACATTTTATTCTAGGAGTTTTGTGGTTTCACATCTTACATTTAAGTCTTACATCCACTTGGAGTTTATTTTTGTATATGGTGTGAGAAAGTAGTCCACTTTGATTATTTATTTTTGCATGTAACTGTCCAGTTTTCCCAACACCATTTATTGAAGAGGCTATTTTCCATTATATATTGTTTATCATAGATTAATTGTACCAGAACTTTAAAAAAAATTGTCGAATCTGAGATTGCTCCTTTTTTCTTTGTTAAGTAGTCTTGTGCCTCATGTAGTGCTTATATACTCTGAGGGTGAGTTTTTCTCTCTCTCTCTCTTCTGTTGGTCTGTCTGACTGTCTCTGGCATTGATCGGAAAAGGAAAGTGAACAAATATCCAGAATTTTCAAATAAGCAAGAGATAAAGGAAAACATTACCCTGAGGAGCAGTGATGACAGGGTCTGCTCATGGTTGCTGAGTGGTTGAGTCTGTCGTGAGACAGACATACTGGGAAGACTGACTGAAGCTGGCCTCACCAAGGTGAAGAGCATCATCTATGGCCAGTGGAGAGAAGCTCCTGATGGCTTCTGTGCTCTAAGAACATGATCTCATCTCCCTGTTACGGAGGAGCTTGCAGCAGTCAGACAGGAGTTGCCCGTCTTCCCTCTCCACCTCAAATCCCGGTCTTTAACCTTGCTCTCTTGGGAGGAGTTTTTCCCTACTGTCAGTCAGTGCCAGTCTCTCCCCCGTGTCAGGCAATCCTAGCCTCAGACTTTCTCCATGACTTTGGTGCAACAATTAGCCCTTCCCTAGGATACATTTTCAATTCCTCTTTAAAAAAAAAAAAAAAAAAAAAACTCTCCCTGGACTGGACGCTGCTGCCCCCCAAGCCATCATCCTAGTTGTCCCTATTTATTTCCTTCCTTTGACCGACTGTTTCTCGGAGTTTTTTCTCTCTGCTAGCCGAGTGCCTCCATTTACTCAGTATCCACTTGTCCACGCGGTCTGCCCTCACTACTCTACTGAATGTGCTCTCTCAAAGGTTATTTCTGAGATTCTGAATGCAGGGGCTGCAAGTGTTCATTTTTCTTGATTTCTGTGCAGCTTTTGACAAGACGCCCTGCCCGTCCCTCGCACCCTGGGCTGTGATGCCCTGCTTCCACTCTTGCTCACCTCTCTCAGCACGTTGCCTCTGTCTGTGGGTCCTCATCCTCCTCCCGCCGCGGAAACCCACCCAAGGCCTGGTCCTCGGTCTTCTTCCTTCTTCCTCAGTAGTTTCTCCCTCTTGATCTTGTCCAGCTCAGCAGCTATGAGTATCTCTGCAGTGGACCATGTCCACTTTTCTAGCTCCACAGCCCACCTTTCCCTTCACGGAGTCCCGTGCTTACCCATCGATGTGTCTTTTGCTCATACTGTTCCTTCAGCCTGTAATTCCATCTCTATAGCTTTCCCCTTAATATTTTGACTAAAAGAGATTCTGGTTAAGATATCCTGTGATAAACCATAATGGAAAAGAATATGAAAAAGAATATATATATATATATATATGTATAACTGAATCACTTTGCTGTACAGCAGAAATTAACACAACATTGTAAATCAACTATACATCAGTAAAAATTTTTTAAAAAAAGAGATTCTGGTTAAGATAAAGTAAGCATTTTACTCAGAATAAGGGAAAAAACTCATACATTACCATCCTCACTCCCACCCCAGCAAAGACTCATTTTGTATTTCTCCTCCTTTGTAAGATGTATCAATATTTCACTTTGACAAGTTGAGTAAATATTTCTTTAAGGTTAGTCTCCACTAAGCTGCAAGAGAATAGACACCACACATATGCATCCAGTTCACTGTTGTGCCGATTATAGGTCTTGGCACATAGCAGGTGTGCAGTAAATTTTTGTTGAAGGGAAGAATGAATGAAGTAGGAATTGACCGTTAAAGATTTGCTAGTGGGCTTCCCTGGTGGCGCAGTGGTTGAGAGTCCGCCTGCCGATGCAGGGGACGTGGGTTCGTGCCCTGGTCTGGGAAGATCCCACATGCCGCGGAGCGGTTGGGCCCGTGAGCCATGGCTGCTGAGCCTGCGTGTCCAGAGCCTGTGCTCTGCAACGGGAGAGGCCACAACAGTGAGAGGCCCGTGTACCGCAAAAAAAAAAAAAAAGATTTGCTAGTAAGCTAGCAAACTTTATCTAGGTAATTAGATTTTTTTTACATTTCCAAAATACATGTTCTTTTTTTATAAGTGTAAGGATTAATGTTCAATATTCTTGAAAAAGTTTAAGGATGATTTTTATAAATCAGTTTTATTTCAGTCAGTGATTTTTAAGGAAATTTGAAGGGTATCTGTTGGAATTAATGTTCCTTTAACTTTCTGTTTTCATTTTCATTGTCATGTTTTTCTACAGCTAAGGCATTTCGAGTATTGATTCATTCTTTTAGCACTGTTAATGTTAATCTTTTAAAATGGTTTATTGTTTTCTGATTATAGTAGTAACATGCATTCATTACAGAAGGCTTAGAAATACTGAATATCCTCAGTTAAAATTTGGTTAATTTCTTAATACACCTTTAAATATGCATCTGCACACACATGCACACTCATTGTTTTCTCTGTATGCGATTGGATTTTATTGTATATAGTAGCATGTGTATTTGCCTTATACTACAAGATTTTTCTTTGAAATATCCTCCTAAATGAGATGTGCTTTTTAATGGTTTCATGGTTTTATATTGTGGGAATGTACCATCATTTATTCAACGATTCCCTTACCTTAGCAGGGTTAAACCTGTTGGTATAATATGCAACAATTGAGGTCCGCTTAAAATATTTTAAGCTCATATAACATACTTATCAATGAACATGCTTTATTACTAATGAGTTAGCTTTTAGTGGGAACATTTATATTGCCAATGTATTTGCTCTGTCGACCATAGCAGAATACTGTAGAACTTCTTGCTGTGTCCTCACGTGGCGGAGACAGAGAAAGGAAGCAAGAGCTCCGGTGTCTCTTCTTATAAAGACACTAAGTCCTATCATGAGGACCCCATTCTCATGACCTGTCTAAACTTAATTACCTCCTGTTATCTCCATATAACATCATGTTGGGAGTTACGGCTTCAACATATGAATTTTGTGGGGTTCAGGGGAGACACAATTCAGTTCATAGCAGTCAACAGTGAGAACTATTTCAGACACTTTTGTTTTTACCTAAGTAGCATTTTTAAAATTAGGATCTAGAATTGTTCTCATTTTATCTGTGGGTAAGAGTATCTGAACATCTTCATAGAAAAAATAAAAATTACTCACAATTGCTTACTCATCATGGGTTATATAGTTAAATTATGCATCATTGGCATAAAATGGAACTGTGAAATTGCATGAAATTGCTGAAATGATTGTACTGTCCCATTCCATGAATGTTCATAGTTCCAGAAAAATTGCAAATGGCTCTTAATGTCTTTTAAAATAGTTTATGAAAAGAGATGTTAGAGAATTTCCTTTTCTACGTGGAAAATCATAGCCAATTTTATGGATGATTATGATCACTTACTGAAGTTTCTTTTAAAATTAGTCTCGTCCTCTCCATAAATAAATGATACAACTAACAAGGAAGGCTTAGTATCTTATAGTGCTTTATATTTTAAAAAATCTTTATATAACATCATTTTAAAATGACAATGATAAGTTGATCTTATAACAACAATGTCACTAGGGTAGAATAAATACGATCTCCATTTAATATTGAGAAACTTGAAGCTTGGAGAAATTATTTTACCTAGGGTCAAAAATTCAGTTTGGGTCCATTCTGTTACTTCAAGTCATATGTCTTCTATGTGTTCAAAGAACATAGAACCATCTATATTACCTTTGTCTGAGAAATAATAGTCAGAGAAAGATACTAATAAATGGTTGCCTTTGTAATTATGTAGAAAAGTGAATAGCTAGAAGATACTTTGTATAGTAAGGTACTTGAAAATTCATATATAGCATTCTCATTTAAAAATAATATAATTAGTGGTATATTTTAAATGGTCATTTCTAAGAGCACTGCTCATCTGTTATTGTCCTTGCCATCTTTTTATTGTTCCTTTTTAAGGTTTTAGAAATTTATTTTAACATTGCTTTCCTGGAAGATACAAATATATGGTCAGCATGATACTGTATTTATTTTATGTAATATACTTTCAGAATCACATAATTGGTGTTCTCAGTGTATGAGTGGTAGTGGTACAAAGCCTAGACTGTTTAGTAGAGAGTTAACAAAGCTAGTGCAAAATCAAACTTTTTTATTTTTGGCTGCCAGTTTTGGCTGGTAAGATAGCTGTGTATAGGTTAGGACAGGAGTTGGTAATAAGGTCTTTTCCACAACTCAACTCTGCTGTTGTAGTGGGAAAGCATCTGTAGGCAATACATAAAGGAATGGACCTAGCTGTGCTCCAATAAAACTTTATTTACAAAGACCAGCAGCAGCCATATTTGGCCTGTAAGCTCTAGTTTGCTGATCCCTGGATTAGAACATAAAATGAAATAGAACTTCTCACCATAAGATTTCCCTATTCTTTATCAGATGTTTTGTTTACTTTTCTTAAATTCTGTTTTCATTTAATGCTTTAATTCGTAACCTCGATCCCCTTTAATTTCACCTTTTTATTCACGTTTTTGTGTGCTCCTGAGCTTCTCTACCTTCAGCTACTTTTCTCGGCTAACATTATCACACAGCTTTCCAGCTTGTTGTCAGGACACCCCAAATTAAACCAGTCTAACATTTGCTGAGTTTCAGGAATGAGTGGTGGTAAGGAAATGGTGATGTTGGATATAAAGAAAAGATAGAATCCCATGGATCCCATGGATGTGGGTGGCTTTGGAAGGCTTATTAAAAGAGGCAGAACTTGAGCTGACTCTTGAAGACTGAGGGAAATTAAATTAGAAAAAAGAGAAGAGTATTTCAATAAAGAGTTGACAAGGGGAGGCTCACATGTTGCTTCCCTCTCCCTTTTCATCACCAGTTATATAGAATCCCACCATGGACTGGCCCTTTTCATGATCATTTCCTGGAGCAAAGTGCTAACAGCGTGACTTATTTCCTTTGGGGATCCCATCTCTTTGGATTATCTCTTTTCCTTCCACGTGCTTAGTAAGATGAAGAGGGAATGCATGCAGACATGCTCTGGGAAGGTCTGCAACCTGTGGGCTAGACCAGCTCTGTTCCAGGCACTCTGGCAAATGGACTCCTCTCCAGCTGGTTGGTGTCTTTTTCCATAGTGCCCCTTCCAGTCTTTTCTGGCATCAGTGTGGTAGACAGGTATGACCCTGAGGGAAGGGAATAGGAAGCCACCCAACTTTCTTGGTTTATAGGCTACCTTTAAGATTAAATGGGTAAATAACAGGAGTCCTCCATGGGGATGTGTGTTAGCCCATTTAGGGACATAACGTGGAATTTGGAATTAGGTTTATTAAAAAAGAGAGACCGTGAATAAGTATTTATGTTCCTCTGTGGCCCTTGTAGGAGAAGGGTAGTTGTGGCAAGACAGGTGGAATCCTGCCGTCTCTCAACCTTTTTTCTTTTGGTATGACCACATCTCAGTCATGCTGAAGAAAATAGATACAGCAGACCTAGCCGAGTGTATGGACAGGGGACTGGGTGTGGAAGACAAAGCCCTGTATGGAGGGAGTGAAGCCCCTGCAGTGGGGTAGCTCCAGTGTGTATTCTGCCTTCTGCCAGTATAGCTGCAGGCTTAGCAGGCGACAGCCTTGATTTAGCAGCAGG
Source organism: Hyperoodon ampullatus (assembly GCF_949752795.1). NCBI lineage: Eukaryota > Metazoa > Chordata > Mammalia > Artiodactyla > Ziphiidae > Hyperoodon > Hyperoodon ampullatus. The sequence goes on along the minus strand of NC_136925.1, from coordinate 48,200,562 downwards.
ATTTGGAGTTACCAGGATCTGTGGAGAGCCAGGTAGTTTGTCTCAGTTGCCTCAGTCTGCATAAACAAGTTCTCTACAAAAAGGGCAACACTTCCGCATCTTAATTGCAAAAGTATTTGGTGCTGGGACTTCCCTGGTGGCGTGGTGGTTGGGAATCCGCCTGCCAATTCAGGGGACGCGGGTTCAGGCCCTGGTCCGGGAAGATCCCACATGCCGCGGAGCAGCTAAGCCCGTGTGCCACAAATACTGAGCCTGCGCTCTAGAGCCTGCGAGCCACAACTACTGAGCTCGTGCTCCGCAACAAGAGAAGCCCCCGCTCTCCACAACTAGAGAAAGCCCACGCGCAGCAATGAAGACCCAACACAACGATAGATAGATAGATAGGTAGGTAGGTAGGTAGTATTTGGTGCTGAACTTCATTTCTGAAGCCAAAGTAAGATTATATTAAAATGAGCAAAGTTCCAGGACACTGATTTTTAGCCTCTGGATTTTTGCTGGAGTGTATAGTATTTACTTTTTTTTTTTTTTTACTTCAGAAGAAAGTAGGCACATCTCTAAGCCTTAAGTAACAGTTGTGAATATTACTGTTGGACCGCAGGGCTATGTGGAGGACATCAAGGAACATACGAGAGTGGGAGTGTTACTATAAAAGGAGTATGTTATCATTGGAATTAAGGTGGGGAAATCTCAATGGAATCATTAAAACCCAAGGACAAAAATGAAAATAAAGACCTGTACTCAGAACACTCTGGCTCTAGGAATCTGGCTTGCTTGGAGGCAGAGGGAAAATTAGGCAATGAGTAAAACTACAACATTTGATAGGTGAGCAGAGAAGTACTAATTGCATTTTGTAAGGAGACCACTTGGGAGTGAAAAGGATCAGCTTTAAAAACAGACCATAATGGAACTAGAAAAGGAAATTTCTAAATTTAAAATATACCAGACTTTAGGCAGTTGAAAGAGGCCTTTGGGAAGACGTAGGGCCTAGAACTTCCACTCGTGCAAAGCCTCCTTCATCTCTAGGCCTCCAGTGCAGGGCAGAGACTTACCATGAGGCTTTTCTCCTGATCCCACCACAGTCCCCAGGAAGCTAGACTGGGCTGTAGAAAAACTCCATTCTCATAGACCAGGTAGCCTCCTTTGTCTCTTTCCTCCTCACTGTTTCATTTCTAGGAAAACATTCTTAATTTTGAATGCTTTAAAATCCTAATCAAAAAAGTCTTCAAGTACAGATTTTAAGATTGGGCTATGTAAATTTGCTAAATAAATCTATAAGTACAAAAACAGTGCATGAAGTTTTAGTATTTAATATTTACCATAGCCAATATTATCTGCATAGAAAAAAATGTCAATCCAAATGAAAGAATTAACTTCAATTAGAAAATAATATGGTTTACTGAATTCTTCTCCCTTTTTCTTTAAAACCATGCAGGTAATATATGCTTTGAACACTAAAAATGATGAGCACGAATCTGTAATTCAAGCCCTCAAAGATGCTCATGAAGAAGAAATCCAACAAATTATTGCAGAAACGAGAGAAAAAATATTGCAGTATAAAAGTAGAATATCAGAGGAGTTAGACCTTAAGAGAAAGATTCAAGTTTTAGAAGCATCATTAGAAGATCACATAAAAATGAAGCAGCAGGCTTTGACAGAATTTGAGGCTTATAAGCACAGAGTTGAGGACATGCAACTTTGTGCAGAAGCCCAGCATGTCCAACGCATAGTAACCATGTCTAGAGAGGTTGAAGAGATTAGAAGGAAATTTGAGGAAAGATTACGGAGTTTTGGACAAGTCCAAGTACAGTTTGAAAAAGACAAACGGTTGGCATTGGAAGATTTGCGAACTGCTCACAGACGGGAGATCCAAGAGCTGCTGAAGTCACAGCAGGATCACAGTGCCTCAGTTAGTAAAGGACAGGAGAAAGCGGAGGAGCTGCACAGAATGGAGGTGGAGGCCTTAAACAAGACACTGGAAGAGCTAAGGCTTGAGCGGAAAAAGCTAATTGAGGATTATGAAGGCAAGTTGCGTAAAGCTCAGTCCTTTTATGAACATGAGCTAGATACTTTGAAAAGGTCACAGCTTTTTACAGCAGAAAGCCTCCAGGCTAGCAAAGAAAAGGAAGCAGATCTTAGAAAAGAATTTCAGGGACAAGAAGCAATTTTACGAAAAACCATAGGAAAATTAAAGACAGAGTTACAGATGGTACAGGATGAAGCTGGAAGTCTTCATGACAAATGCCAGAAGCTTCAGATAGCACTTGTTACAGCAGAGAACAGTGTTCAGGTGAGTAAAGAATATTACATTCAACACATGGATTTTTTTTCCACTTTTCTCTTTTTCTTTTCGATTAGACCACTTTTAACTTTCTTTTTTTCCATTTTGCTTTTTTTCTACTTTTCTTTTGTGAGAAAATCAGTGAAAAGGTAATCTTTATTACCCTGTAGCTGTTATTTCCTACAACAATTTCAGATATGAAAGGCCCAAAAAGATAAGCTTAAAACCTTATTGATTGTTTATGAAAGGATTTTTTAATAACATGTTAATATTTTCCCAGTGATTTGGGAAGTTTAAAATATTGGTCTTTAATTATATTTTTTTCCTTTTCCTCCATTAATGATGGGGTCTGCACATTAGTTGATGTCCAGACACTGAACAAAAAATTAATATTGCTTTATAAATAGGGGTATGGCACAAGTCTAAAAAAAAAAGCCAAAAAGTCTCTCTGGCAAGTCTCTTTGTTTCTTGGCATAGAAAATTTCATAGGTGTGTTTTTAATATCTGCGCAGCATTTAAATATATTAGAAAGGGTCGAATAGCCTTTCATGATTGGGTCATATGACTTATGAAGATAACAAGTTATGTGTCACTGATACAGATTCAAAACTAGGTATTGTTAAGTGTGACTTTTGAATAAGAGAAAGTTGCTGCTGGTAGTTTAAATGAATTTTTTAGCTTAGCATCATTCTTGCATATTAATAATGGCTATTTGATTTTTCTTAGGTTCTTCAAAAACAGCTTGATGATGCCAAGGAGGGAGAAATGGCCTTATTAAGCAGGCACAAGGAAGTGGAAAGTGAGCTAGCTGCAGCCAGAGAACGTTTACAGCAGCAAGCTTCAGATCTTGTCCTCAAAGCTAGTATGTCTGACCACAGTTCTTGGTGTATTCCTCAGCTAAAACCCAACACTTAAATGTTAATTCGAGACAGAATTAGCCTTTTCTTCTCATATTTTAAAATTATTTAGGTTCTAAACATGTTAAAGGGTTCTGTTATCTTGTTAATCAATCATAAGCAAATGATAACTTATTTTTAGGAATATATTTCTATAAAAAAAATTAAGAATTATAGGTTTTAGCACCAATAAGTCAGTCACTAAAAGAAAAACACTCTAAGAGGCTTTGTCCTTTAAAAACATGTCCTTTTAAAACATAAATATTTAAAAATACTTAAATTAGTGGAACTATATTTAAATTACAACAGCCTCATTTCATTTGGCTTATTAATAAGGATCATTTTACATACTAAAGCTGGTTGCCCGTCCTGACGTGGCTGACATGCTCATTTCGAAGCCCTCACTAGAGGAGGGGGTGACCTGTATCAATCTGAAGTGACATTTCGCTGGGGTGTTTGGTGAGCCAGGGGAGGCCTTTGAATGAGTTCTTTGAGGATGTCATCTGATTGACTGGCTCATTGGTGAATCCCAGATTACCCTCCCCCTGAAGCAGAAGCTTTTTGACTTTAATGTGTATGAAAATCACCTGGACAGCTCGTGCAACCACAGATGCTCGGCCCCAACCCCAGAGTTTCTGACACAGTAGGTCTGGGGCGAGCTTCACTTGTGACCAGCTCTCCCAGGCGCGGCTGGACCAGGGCGCTTTGAGAACCGCTGTCCTAACGCATATGCCTTCTGAGCATATTTTCTCATATTCACTTTCCATGTCTCTGTCTCTGTTCATACCACCCCCCCCCCACTTTTGTCATTTTAGGTTTCCATAGCCTTGCTGTCGTTATCTGTCTCTTGCTCTGCCTCAGTTCTGTATCAGGTCTGTTGTCTACAACAAGTTTAGTTTCAACCAAACTGCTGCCTGCCATCTTTGCTTGCTGCATACAGATTTCTTCCTCTTTATGTTAGAATTTGAAAAAAACGATTAGGGCTTCCCTGGTGGCACAGTGGTTGAGAGTCCGCCTGCCGATGCAGGGGACACAGGTTCGTGCCCCGGTCCGGGAGGATCCCACATGCCGCGGAGCGGGTGGGCCCGTGAGCCATGGCCGCTGAGCCTGCGTGTCTGGAGCTTGTGCTATGCAACAGGAGAGGCCACAACAGTGAGAGGCCCGCATACCGCAAAAAAAAAAAAAAAAAAAGAGATTAGAAAAGAATAAATTTCTCATTTTAGTGCCATCGTGCTACTCAGTGCATCTTCTCTTACTTTGTTTTACTCCCAGGACTTTTATATGTACCCTGAGGAGTTGTTTCTACCTCAACTTGTAGAGCTTGAAATCTTCAAAAATGATTGGAATGGTCCTAGGTGCAGGGAGCAACATCAGTGATGTGAAAATGGACCGCTTTCTAACTTAAGTAATTCTACTTGGATAATAAGTATTCCCATGGTAAATATTTCTCCTGTATACAGTGAGGAAACCAAAGAACTATTTGTACACGCAGACCATTTATTTTACTTCCATATTAAGTACATTGTGTCGTTAACTATAAACTGTTTTTTACCACAATGTAACAGATTTTAAATTGGGGCTTTCTTTTGGGGGGTAGGTCATATTGGAATGCTTCAAGCAACTCAAATGACCCAGGAGGTTACAATTAAAGATCTAGAATCAGAAAAATCAAGGGCCAATGAGAGATTATCTCAGCTTGAAGAAGAAAGAGCTTTTTTGCAAAGCAAAACCCAGAGTCTGAATGAAGAGCAGAAGCAGCAGATGTTGGAACTGGAGAAGGTAAAGAATAATGGAGAACTCCCCCCAACCACCCCATGAAAGAAGAGAAAGAAAAGTTCAGTTTTCCTCTTCTTCAGATTTTATTTAGAGCATTTACTTTTATTTCATAGTAACAGTCTATGTCTTAACTCTAGGAATTTTTTGTTTTTATTTTGAGGAGAAAAGGTATTGATATAAAGCTGGGCTATCCCATATTGTGTATATGTTCCAAATGTTGCTGATAACAATTTATAACATAAAAACTTAGGACATTTCAACCTATTTCAAGCCAGAAGCTGAATGAACTCTTACTTCAGTGGGACGTACATTACGGTTAATCGTATTTATTTTTCTGTTGATGAAACGTATTATTGTGTATACACCTAGGAAATGTCTGTTAAACTGAAAAGGATGACCAGAATCAAGCCCTGAAAATTCATATACCAACATACTTAATTTCTAAATGAAATAAATAAGACATATGATGTGTAGAGTAATTGCTGAATATTTATTCCAGTTTTTCACATATCTACAATACCAGGTGAGGGTTTGGGACACTCTTCCTCCTTCTCTCAGCAGCCAAGTGTCTGTTGAACTTGAAAAGTGTCTGTTCTCCTCGCCCTTGTTCGCCTCCCACTCACTCCTTACCTTGTGTGGGCTGGTTTCTCCTGCCACCACTCCAAAGGCTCGACATTGGCCTCGGCCTCCAGTGACGTCCTGGCTGCTGGACTGGGGCGATCTTGTCTTCCTGGGACACTGACTCCTCTGATTTACAGCATCTCTCTTCGGTTCTCTCACACTTTCCTCCTGGCTCCCAGGCCCTGCAGTCTTGTCTGTGAGCTTCCCTCTTCTCTCTGTGGCCTTACCTTTTTTTTTAATTTTTTTATTTAATTTTTTTATTTTTTAATTAAATTTTTATTTAATTTTTTTAATTTTAATTTAAAAAAAAATTTTTTTATTGGGGTATAGTTGATTTACAATGCTGTGTTAGTTTCAGGTGTACAACACAGTGAATCTGTTATACATATACATATATCAGTCTTTTTTTAGAGTCTTTTCTGTGTGCTTACCTTTGATGTTCCTCTTGCATTCTCATCTCATTCCACAAGCTCATCCATTCCAGTAATACCCGCTGTCACTTGGTCAGTGATATCTCCCAAAGCCGTTCGTCTAGGCCAGATCTTTTCCCTGAACTTGAGTCCTGTGTATCTAACTCCCACTAGATATCTGTTTCTCACAGATGTGTCAAATCAACCTGCCTAGAACTTTCTCCCCTCAAAATACTATATTTCCTTTACTCCTTTCTTCAACCAGTAACACTGTAGTCTGTCTAGTTTGATAAATCAGAAACCTGGGAGACGTTCTTGATTACTGTTTCCTTAACCCCCTATCGGTTCCCAAGTCCTGTCAGCTCTGCACTCTCCCTGCCTTCCGTCAGCTCACTAGCCTACTGCCAAGATGGTTGTTTTTTTTAAAATGTCCGTCACTGAAGACATTCTGCCTGTGGACAGCAGCTTTAGCCCATGCCCAAGAGTTCCTGCCCACCCTTCCTGATGGCCTCTCTCTTCCTCAGCACCCCTCCCCTTCTTTCTCCTTCCTGCTTCTCTGGTTGGGCTCTGACTGGTACAGTTTTATAGGTAAAAGCTACGATCTATGATGAGGGGGACTTCATGTCTGAGCTATGAAACAAAAAGACCTGGGGGTGATGGTGGTAGAAGAACCTTAAAAATGTTGTATTCAAGTAGGGGCTCTGGTTTCTGGTGACCCCAAGTCAGGGAGAGCTAGCAGAGGGATTGGGATCCAGCTCTAGAACACTGCTCTGAGCCCCCAGTACCCCCATCCCTGTAGGGGAGGCTTGAAGGGAAGAGCTGACACCCAGTCTGGCCCAGGCAAGAAAGAAGAAGCTGGGAGTTTCTGTTTCCTCTGTCTACATCTTCTGGCTTTGAAAGGAAAGAAGGTCCAGTGCCTTACATTCAAGAATCTTCCCTAGGGCTTTTCCCCCTCATTGGGCCTTGGGAATAATGATAATCTCTTTATTATGTAAAATAATTGCTAACAACTATAAAATATTTACAGTAGGCTGGGTATATTGCTAAACATTTGGGGGCACATTATCTCATCTTCAGCAACCCTGTAAAATAGGTTCTTCCTTATCGTTCCCATTTCACAGATGGAGAAACTGAGGCTTATAGATGTTATGCACGCATGGTACCCCCAGTCACATGGCTAATAAGTGGCAGAGCTGGAACTTGAACCCAGGTCTGTGAGACTCCAAAACCCATGTTCTCCACCTCTGCAGTGTGCTGCCTCCTATAACGTGAGGACCTTTGATTTCCACCTGGGTAGTTCTAGGGACCTGCAGACTGAGCCAGGCAGGCAGGTGCTGTAGAGGCCAGACAGCAGGATCGCTCGCTCTGCCCATCCGGGAGGAATTAACGATCCAGAGGAGGTGTGTCTGTCTTCCGAGAGTCTTACAGAGCATCAAGGGAGGGAGGGATCTGCTCCAGCCCCTAAAGAGATTTAAAACATCTTTCAACCTCATTTTCTTGAAGTTTTACTTTCTCGTCTTCCTCTTTCGTAACACCACATAAGTTCTTCAAAGAGTAGCCTTCATCCAGTACCTCCATTTCCTCCTTGCGGCCTGGCTTCCCCTCTCCTGCTCTGTTGTACTGGGTCCTAAGGCATCAGTGGGAACACAACCAGCACACCCAGAAACTGTACACATTTTCTCAGCAGCACTCACACCTCTTGGCTGCCCCCTGCCCACCCTTTGTCTCTGTGACGCTCTCCTCCTTCCCAGTGGCTCATGCGCCTCCTTCACCGGCTCCCCTTCCTCCTCCTGCTCCCAAAATTCAGATACCTCCCAAAGTTCTTCCTGTCTTTGTTTCCTTTCTACCTCCTCCCCTTGACAAGTTATCTTGGTTTGCTGGGGCTGCTATAACAAAACGCCACAGCCTGGGTGGCTTAAACAGCAAACATTAAAAATAAGTAACTTGGGCTTCCCTGGTGGCGCAGTGGTTGAGAGTCCGCCTGCCGATGCAGGGGACACGGGTTCATGCCCCGGTCCGGGAAGATCCCACATGCCGCAGAGGGGCTGGGCCCGTGAGCCATGGCCGCTGAGCCTGCGCGTCCGGAGCCTGTGCTCCGCAACGGGAGAGGCCACAACAGTGAGAGGCCCGCGTACCGCAAAAAAAAAAAAAATTAAAATGTCAGTTTCAGTGATTTCTCATTGCCATCAGAATAGAATGCAGAGGCCTTACCATAAAAGACCCCTGGTCATCATTTGACCCTGCCTGCTTCTGAGCCTCATCCCTCTCCACTCCCAGCCTTGAATCCTATGTTCTAGCCACACTGCTCAGCTGCATGGATTTCTATCTCCCTAACTTCACCGCCTGGTAAACTGCTTCTCAGATTTCAAAATGCTGGAAATGGTTATGAATGCAGGCTTTTGACATCAGATCTAGGTTTGAAATTTTCTCATCTCTGGTTTCCTGGTGGGCTTGTGAGAATTAAATGAGAATGTGTCATCATCAGCTCAGATGTTTTCTCTTCTGGAAAGCCTTCCCTGATCGATCAATCTCTCTCTTCCCCCTCCCCCTCCCCCTCCCCTCCCCCTCCCCTCCCCCTCCCCCTCCCCTCCCCTCCCCCTCCCCTCCCCTCCCCCCCTCCCCTCCCCCCTCCCCCTCCCCTCCCCCCTCCCCCTCCCCCTCCCCCTCCCCCTCCCCCTCCCCCCTCCCCTCCCCTCCCCCTCTCCCTCTCTCACACACATCACATTGTTTCCCACCCCATCCAGGTTAGGTTTCTTTCCTGTATACTCTCACAACATACGATGCATGCTCCTTTCATAGAACTTAAAAAATTATACTGCCACACTCTTTTGACTTATTTTCATCATTAGACTGTTCATGCTTAAAAGGCATATAATTGGCATGCAGTAAAATTGTATTGAATAGTATCATTTGAGTGGGTAAATTGGTAAGCCATTTTGTGTACAACTTTGACATATAGGAAGCCTTTTTCTCTTAAGTCTGCAGATGTGCTGACTTGCACTTGGTTCTAACCTAATAATAGTGTATTTTATCATTTGCTTTAAAATTACTCATTTTGCCTGTGCCACCCTGTCATTTTCTGAGAACACCCAATGGTGTATCCTCATGTACCATATCTAAATCCTGTAGCACTCAGTTCACCCGAGTTTATCTATTTACTGAGTATTCAAAATACTAATAGCAGTAATGAAAAAGCAGATGCCAATTATTGATCTTTATTTTTGTTCAATTTTAGAAAGTAAATGAGGCAAAGAAAACTCAGCAAGAATATTATGAGATGGAGCTAAACAACCTGCAAAATAGACTGGAAGGAGAGGTAGCCCAATTAAATGCGGCCCATTCTAAGACTTTGGAAGAATTAGCTTGGAAGCACCATATGGCAATGGAGGCTGTCCACAGTAATGCGATTAGGGATAAGAAAAAACTGCAAATGGTGAGTAAAAATTCAGCTTAGCATTGCATTGTACATTGGTGGGCTTTCTATAATGATCTAGCTGCTGTCTTATAATCACTCTGTAAATCTCGGTTCAAAGGGTAACATACATAAAAGTTTTTATAGGGGATGTAGTTTATTAAATTGATATGAGGCACTTCTACTTGGTGTAAGCCGTAATAGAAACACTCCCTTCATCCTGAGACAGCAACACTGGTGTCCTCCTCAGGAAGCCTCACTAGTTGAAGCACTTATTCTCCTGTAGACAGTTTCCTTCCCTGGGAAAATGATCTGTTTTGGGCTTCCCTGGTGGCGCAGTGGTTGAGAGTCCGCCTGCCGATGCAGGAGACATGAGTTCGTGCCCCGGTCTGGGAAGATCCCACATGCCATGGAGCGGCTGGGCCCGTGAGCCATGGCCGCTGAGCCTGCGCATCCGGAACCTGTGCTCCGCAACGGGAGAGGCCACAACAGTGAGAGGCCCACATACCACACACACACACAAAAAAATGATCTGTTTTGTTTTGGTTTTGCCCTCAAATAAGTAATCAGCTCACTAATAGTAATACATGGCAGACAGTAATTATATAGTAGAAAAAGCAAGGTATCTGACAGATTGGGGCCTTACACTGAGCTCTTTGCTTACTAGCTGCTTATTCTTGGGTCCCAAAAGCTATGCCTGATGCTCTCTGCATTTGACAGACGAAGATAAGATCCATCTTGTAATATCCCTGTGAGGGTTAAGTGAGGCAAAATGTTAAAAACCCAGACATGTCTGAGCATATAGTGATAAATAAGTGTTAGTATTTCTTACTGTATGTGCCAGACACTGCCCTGATGTTTTATGTTTATTTTTTCATTTAATCCTTATAACACTGCTTTTGGTTTCATTGCTCTACCCATTTTACTGAAGAGGAGGTGGAGGCACAGAGGGGTTAAATACTTGCTCAAGCACATGCAACTAGTAAGAATTAGTCAGACCTTGAATTCAGGTCTCAGGTATCAAACCCTAAGGCATTTAGCCACCACATTATGTAGGCATGTATTAATGATGGTTGTTATGTGTGTATATAATAGCACTTAACAGTTTACCGAAAGCTTTCTTATATATTCCTTATTGTTTGTGTCTTGGAGATTAATGACATTTTTATTCTATGGGTGGTGAAATAGGTTTAATAAACCTAAATGATTTACTCAGAGCCACAAACCTAGTAAATAGAAGAGGTAGCATGTGAATTGAGATCTTCTGCCTCTATATTTCTTCCTTTTCTGACAACCAGAAAATAACACCTAAAGTTAATTAAAAATTCAAAATAAAACTTCCATTTAGAATATTTCTATCTAAACATACTGTTACATGTTTATATAACTAAAGACAAAACTTAATGATATGTTATTTCTCAAAGTTGTGGTTGTCCTTTTTTCTGTGCCAGCTCACTATTCCAGGACCAATCAGTACAGCTTTAATTGATTAGTTAATTAATTAAGCATGTGCATGCTTATCGACTCTGGGTATATGTATCAAGTGTTCGAGGTTTTATAGTAAAGGGTTTAGCAGTAACTGTGGCTTCAGTAATCTTTCCCATAGCTATTTTTTGTTATTCTTTTTCATTTCTACATTCTATTTTCACCTTAACCTCCTCCTCTCTTACTGGAATACTTAAATTGCAGGTGCCTTTTGCCTCTCTTTATTCCTTTGTATTAAGTTCTAAGTGCTAGAATCAAGGCATCTTTCATCAATATAGTTTTTACCTCATTACTACTCTTCTAATCATCCCTTCACCCATTAAATTTCAATTTCTGAGCTACCTGAAAATCTGCTTTCATCCATTTGCATTTCTTACAAACTTTCATTAAAGCATGGTTGCCATAAGGCAGATGACATGAATTTCCTGTATGTGAACATAGTCAGAACCTCTTAGGATAGCCTCATCTTTACCCTTGTCTTTTCTCAGAATAACTTATCACTTGCTGCTTCATTCCTTTCTTGCCTAGCTAGTTCATGTCTGAGCCTAAGCTAAAACCAGCCTCCTTCCAAATAGTCTTTCTCCTATGTCAAATTATCTTTTAAAGAACATTTAGCTAAAAGTGACTTCACCATTCCTTATTACTTAGCTACGAAAAAGGATGTGAATATACAGAGAATCCATGCAGAAAAGAGATAACATAGCAGGCCTGAAACTGCCATCCTTAGAAAACATGGTGCAAGGTTGGCCCTTGGCTGGTGTCTAGAACTTGAATTTCAGGAGGGTTCCCACCATTCCCTGATAAGAATGGCTCCCTGTGCCTAAGCTGTTTATGCAAACAATATGGTTTATCCTGAACATGCACTTTCCTTCCTGGAGTCTCGAATTTTGGAACATGCTAAACTGGCCAGCCCCCAGTAAGAAACCTGGCACTAAGTCCCTCATGAGCTTTCTTTTTTTTTTTTTCCCCCGAGTATATTTATTTGGGAAATGAAGTTAATGATCATGAAAGTAGATACCTAACCACCTTGGCTGAACTGACAAAGTTCTGTACCATTTTTATAGACACAAAGGCAATTTTACAAATCCATTCTAAGTGTAAGGATATTATTTAGGGTTATGGTAAATTTATAAAATAATAATTATAGTAATGTATTTGTTATATTTCTCATATTTAGTTATTTACCAATATCTGATTCTATGAAAGTTTTCTTTTTTTTTTTTTAATTTTTATTGGAGTATAGTTACTTTACAGTGTTGTGTTAGTTCCCTCATGAGCTTTCCTAGTGGACATTTCACATGTGTTGTCCCAACTTGGAGGAGAGTTCTGAGTGAGAGGACTCTTAGAAGCTTGAGGCTGGTTTCCTGCAGAGTTTGCCCCATGTGCCTTTTCTCTTTGCTGATTGTGCTTTGTATCCTTTTGCTGTAATACAAATAGCTGTGAGTACAACTAAATGCTGAGTCCTGTGAGACATCCCAGCAAATCATCAAACCTGGAGTGTGTCTTGGGGACACCCAACATAGAACCCTATTTATTACTGTTCTCACCTTACACTGTAGAAATACTGAACACCTGTAACATACCTTGTTCTTTGCTACCTCCATGGTTTTTGCACATGCTTTTTCTTCTGCCTAGAATGTTATATCTCCCTGTTGCTTCACCACCTTTTCTTACTGGTACACCCCAAACTATGCTTAGGAATTGCTTTCTCTGTGGAAGTTTCACACCAAGCCAGCACTTATCAGTTCCCTATTCATATACTCCAGTACTCCCCATTACATCTAATTTTAATCACATATTCTTTAATGAGCCTATTAAGGGCAGGGACCATGTCTTTTTGCCTTTGTATCCCAAGTAGTAAGTAGCATGTCTGGCAAATAGTAGGTGTTCTTCAGTAAGTATCAATTTTAGTAGTATTGCTCTTTAGATACCTTAATTTCTTACTTGTTAATCCTTGACTACATTCCAGTGCTAGACCACTGAGTTCCAGGAGTGTTACTAAATTTTGTATTTTTATGTAAATATAAAAGAATTATGAACCCAAGAGATAGTTAGAATTTTTTCCTATCTCACCAAATTATCATTTATATCACACATTTCTTTTTTTTGACTTCAGGTTGATCTAGACTAGTCAGATATTCTTATCAATTAAAAAATGACTTAACCACTGCATCATAAGTGATTCAGAATGATAGAATCTAAGCCCCTAGGATTAATTAGATTCACCGTTAACTCTGATATTAATAATTAAGTATAAGACTAACTTGAAGAGCAAGGCATCAAAATATAAAACAGAGTAGTCTTTTTCTTGGAGTCTTCGAAGTATACAATATTTGCAATTTTGTTAATTTCTAAAAATTTCTTTTTCTAAGGAATTGGAGGCACAACATAAAAAGGAAAAGCTAAACTTGGAAGACGATAAAAATCAGCTTCAACAAGAGCTAGAAAACCTGAAGGAAGAACTGGAAGACAAGCTGAATTCAGCCAATCAAGAGGCAAGAATTCTTTAGGCCAATCAATCACCTATGTTATATCTCATTGATAGTACCTTATTTAGTAACATGTATAAGTAGATGAGCCTCAGTGAAGGTAACATATCTGGAGTAAAAATAATCGAAAACTTTCTTTAATGCTGAAATTTTCTTAGTGACATTGATTATATCTCACCAGGTAAAAATTTACTACAAAAAATGTTGGACCAAGATGCTTTTTTGGGGAAAAGCAAAGCAAAGGAGAATGTCCCGTTACAGGAAAGAAAACAAAAGAGTTTTTTCTACCCTTTTGCAAAATATTGACTTTGTATTCTCTACCCTGGATCTTTAGGTAGTGACATCTAAAATAATTTTTAAATTCTATATGAAAATAGTATTGTTTAGCTTGGAAAAGAAAAGACTAAGAATAGAATGGAATAAAATGTTATAAATCAAAAAGTTGTGAATAGAAGAAATGTAAAGACAGTTGAAAAGCTATAATATTGCTTGTTCCATCCCTTGCTGTCCTGTGTCCTGGTTCATCTGCATCCTAGAACAGCCCCCCTACCGTCCTCTTTTCCTTCCTTTCCAGCTCATCCTTCATGGGGCTCGTAGACTGGTCTTCCTAAAACAAGTTCTTGTCTTGATGTGTCTCATCTTGTCAGCTGTTCCTACCTCACTAGCCTCATCTTTCCCAACATTCTTTAAGTCCTGCTTTTTCATCACTCTGCTCTTGCTCACAGACACCACACCAAAACACATGAGTGCCCCTGGGCAGGCTAATGATTTGCACTCAGTATTCTTTAATTATCTTTAAACATTTATCCAGAGAAGGTACCAAGCACGACATTTGGATATAATAGAGAATTAATGTTGTTACTGGTATTAGCTCAGTCTCTCTTCAATTGTCCAAGATCATCCACTGCATGCCTCTCTCGTGGTCTGTGATCCTTGTGGTTATGGTGTCCTGCTGTCGTTAGAAGGTGGTTTAGTGACCATCTGTGTTTCTCATGCAGGTGCCCTGGAGTTCTACTCTCAATTCCAAGTGGTTTCAGCATTCCTCCAACCTACATATTGTAATCTGAGAAGAGTTCTAATTAATATGTAATTGGTTTTGCTTCTAGATACATTCTCAATTATGTTTTAGCACCTTGGTAATATTTTGGTGCTGCTTTAGAGTGGCTCCCAAGAATCTGCCTGACTCATCCCTCTGTATGTATCTGCCTCCCCTTCATGCTGGGACATTTTCTTTCTTGTCCTGCTTTGCTGGCTAGGATCTCCAGAGACAGTAAGCATTCTTGTTTTGTTTCTTGCTCTTAAAGTGAAGGACGTCAACATTTCACAGTTAATTATGATGCTTCTCTGAAGCTTTATTTTGTAAATGCTCTTTATTAGGTTTAGAAAATTCTCTTGTAATTCTAGTTTCCTAATTCAAAAAAAAATTACAAGTTGATGTTGATTTTTCTGCATCTATTGGGAACATACTCATTTTTCTTTAACTTGTTAATGTGGTACCTTACATTAATCAATTTTATAATTTTAAATCAACTTTGGAGTTCTAGAATAAGTCCTAGTTAGTCATGACAGATTATGTATATCTTTTTTATATAATACTAGATTCAGTTTTGTAATATTCATTTTAGGATTTTTAAGCCTAGGCTTAAATAAGATGGCTTCGTACTTTTCCTTCTTTATACCATCCTTTTCTGGTTTTGGAATCAAGGTTATATCAAGCCTCATAAAATGAAGTAGGACTTATATCCTTTTCTGTTCTCTGGAAAAGCTGTGTGAGATTGAAATGCTTTTGTAACCTTAATTGCATTGTGGTTCATGTGAAAACAATTTTTGAAACTTGTTAAGGCCTAGCATTGTGACCTCACACATAAAAGAAGTTTAATGTTCTGAGTGCATCCACTTGTTTAATGCAATGTAGTCTGTATTCCGGTTCATTAAATCAAGATTTTAAGCTATTTTCTTCAAATATTCTGTATTCTTTTCAATTTTTATCTTCTTGATCTATCAGTTTCTAAACACTGATACTATGATGGTGTATTTGCTTATTTCTTCTTACATTCTATCAATTTTTGCTTTATATATTTAGAGGCTTTGTTATATGCATACAAATATAAAATTGTCTTAGCTACTTAACGAATCATACTTTTTGGCTTAGTCTGTGTTATTTGATATTGTATAAGCTGTCTGGTATATCTTTTTTCATCCACTGAATCTCTGTTTTTCTGCATCCTATGTTTACGTGTGCCTCTTGCCCAACACATACAGCTGCGTTTTAAAAAATACCTAGTCAGAAGTTTTGCCTTTTAAATAAAGATTTTATTCCACTTACATTTATTGGATGGAAAATAGATACATCTGTGGAAAGACAGGAGGAAAGAATTAGGGGGGTAGTTCATAAAAACGGAAAGTGATTGTTTTAGAAAAAATTAAAGAATGTACTATCTTCATAAGTTGGTAGATCTTGATACCGTTCCAAGTGAAATAGCCTCAAAATGTAAGTAGTTCAACTGTGGATCTAGATGATAAATTCGTGAATGCCAGAATCATAATAGTATATTAAGGGAAGCTAGTGAGTTTAAAATCTCAGGTGGAGGATAACCATGTTATCCTATGAAATGTTATTTTGGGATCACCTTTGAAGACAAAATAGTAGGCTGGATCATCAATAATTCTGACCATTTTGGTCTTTTAAAATGTTCTTATAACATTTAAGTTGTAGATTTTCTTCTGGAAATAAGCTTTATAAGTGGATAGATATTTTTTCAATATTTTGTTAAAATGAAAAGCATTTGGATTTGTTTGTTATAAGATGTTCTGTCACAGTTGTTATGCTGCCTGACACATGGTAGGAGATCAGTAAATATTTGACATCAATTGTAGTAATATTTTTTGGATCTGTCTCCTAAGGTAAAAGAAATAAAATCAAAAATAAACAAATGGGACCTAATTAAATGTAAAAGCTTTTGCACAGCAAAGGAAACCATCGACAAAAGAAAAGACAACCTACTGAATGAGAGAAAATGTTTGCAAAAGATATGACCAATAAGGGGTTAATATCCAAAATATATAATCAGCTTATACAACTCAATATTGAAAAATAAACAACCCAATCAAAAAATGAGCAGAAGACCTAAGTAGTCATCCATATGTCTACTTTGGAAAAATGTCTAACAGGCATATGAAAAGATGTGCAACATCATTAATTATTAGACAATGCAAATCAAAAACAACAATGCCGTATCACCTCTTACCTGTCAGAATGGCTACTATCAAAAAGTCTGCAAATAACAAATGTGGAGAAGAGGGATGTGGAGAAAAGGGAGCCCTCCTACACTGTTGGTGGGTATGTAAATTGGTGCAGCCAGTATGGAAAACAGTATGGAGGTTCATCAAAAGACTAAAAATAGAACTACCGTGATTCAGCAATTCCACTCCTGGGTAAATATCCAAAGAGAACAAAAACATTAATTCAAAAAGATACATGCACCCCTCTGTTCATAGCAGCATTATTTACAATAGCCAAGATATGGAAGCAACCTATGTGCCCATCAACAGATGAATGGATAAAGAAGATGTGGTATATATTGGATTGGCCAAAAGGTTCATTCGGTTTTTTCTAGTAGCCCTTAGTTGTCTTTAACTTCATTTGAAACAATTTTGTTAGATTGTATGTGACAGCTGTCATATCAACGTGCATTTAAAAAAAGACTTACCAAAATTGGCTAATTTTTGTATAGCCATCTTAATATTGAAGATGGAAGAAAAAAAAGCAACATTTTCAGCGTATTACGCTTTATTATTTCAAGAAAGGTGAAAACGCAACCGAAACACAAAATAAGATTTGTGGGACTTCCCTGGTGGTGCAGTGGTTAAGAATCTGCCTGCCAATTCAGGGGACAAGGTGGGTTCAATCCCTGGTCCAGGATGATCCCACATGCCATGGAGCAACTAAGCCTGTGCAGCACAACTACTGAGCCTGCGCTCTAGAGCCTGCAGGATACAACTACTGAGCCCATGTGCCACAACTGCTGAAGCCTGTGCGCCTAGAGCTCATGCTTCGCAACAAGAGAAGCCACCACGATGAGAAGCTTGTGCACCACAACGAAGAGTAAGCCCCCACTTACCACAACTAGAGAAAGCCCGCACGCAGCAACGAAGACCCAGTGTAGCCAAAAAAAGAAAAAAAAGAAAAAAGATTTGTGCAGTGTATGGAGAAGGTGCTGTGACTGATCGAACATGTCAAAAGTGGTTTGCGAAGTTTTGTACTGGAGATTTCTCGCTGGATGATGCTCCACGGTTGGGTAGACCAGCTGAAGTTGATAGTGATCAAATTGAGACATTAACTGAGAACAATCAACGTTATACCACATGGGAGCTAGCCCACATACTCAAAATATCCAAATCAAGCATTGAAAATCATTTGCACCAGCTTGGTTATGTTCATTACTTTGACGTTTGGGTTCCACATTTCCACATGCTATTCTCTACTTAAATGTAATGAAAATGTTCCATTTTTAAAACAAATTGTGACAGGTGATGAGAAGTGGATACTGTACAATAATGTGGAACGGAGGAGATCATGAGGCAAGCGAAATGAACCACCACCAACCACGCCAAAGGCCGGTCTTCATCCAAAGAAGGTGATGTTGTGTATATGGTGGGATTGGAAGGGAGTCCTATATTATGAGCTCCGTCCGGAAAACCAAACAATTAATTCCAACGAGTACTGCTCCCAATTAGACCAACTGAGTGCAGCACTCGACGAAAAGCATCCAGAATTAGTCAACAGAAAACACATAATTTTCCATCAGGGTAACACAAGACCACGTGTTTGTTTGATGACCAGGCAAAAACTGTTACAGCTTGGCTGGGAAGTTCTGATTCATCCACTGTATTCACCAGATGTTGTACCTTTGGATTTCCATATATTTCGGTCTTTACAAAATTCCCTTAATGGAAAAAATTTCAATTCCTTGGAAGACTGTAAAAGGCACCTGGAACAGTTCTTTGCTCAAAAAGATAAAAAGGTTTGGGAGGATGGAATTATGAAGTTGCCTGAAAAATGGCAGAAGGTAGTGGAACAAAAGGGTGAATACATTGTTCAATAAAGTTCTTCGTGAAAATGAAAAATGTGTCTTTTATTTTTACTTAAAAGCTGAAGGCACTTTTTGGCCAACCCAATATGTATGTAATGGAATATTACTCAGCCATAAAAAAGAATGAAATTTTGCCATTTGCAACAAGGGATGGACACAGAGAGTATTGTGCTTAGTGAAGTAAGTCAGATAGAGAAAGACAAATAGTCTTTATGTTAATGCTTATATGTGAAATCTAAAAAAGGAAAACAAACAAACGTATATAAGAAAACAGAAACAGACTCACAGATATAGAGAACAAACTAGTGGTTACCAGTAGGGATGGGGGGGAGGGGTTAGATGGAGTATGGGATTAAGAGGTATACTCTATGTATAAAATAAGCTACAAGGATATATTGTACAGCATGGAGAAATATAGCCATTATTTTGTAATAACTTTAAAATGGAGTACGATCTATAAAAATATTGAATCACTATGCTGTGTACCTGAAACTAATATAATATTGGAAATCAACTATATGTCAATAAAATACAAAAATAAAAAAATTTTTAAATAAAAATTTATAGGGCTTGATATGGTGCATGGTAGAAAGTGACTCAGGTATCTAGCTTAGGTATTTGGACAGATAATAATGCCACTGTTGGAAGATAGGAATCTGTACTTCCTGTAGAGGAAAAATACAGTGGATGGCAAGACATCGAGTTGTTTGGCTATGCTGACTTTGCGGTGATTGTGAGACATCTAGGCTGGAACTAAGTAGAGTGTGCAGGCTTGGAGCTAAAGATCAGGCAGTCTGGAAGCCATTTAAGTAGAAGAGCTTACCCAAGGGTAGCTAATGAGAAGATTGCTGGTAACAAGAAGTGCACCAATATTGAATTAACAGAGCCAGGAAAAGCGATTGAAAAGGAGAAATCAGAAGCATGAGAACAAGGATTAATGGATATCAGAAAAGCATGAAAGCAGATACTTGCAAGAGGGTGGAAGTGTCAGTGTCAAGACAGTGAGTAGGATCAGACTATGAGGCCTGAAAATGTTATGCAATCAAGAGTTCTCTGAGGACTTACCTGTAATGTCAGTAGAATAGTAGGATGGAGGCCAGAGTTAATAGGTTTAATCTGAATCATAGTGGATGACAGTGCTTTTTTAAGACTGTATGTAAATGGATGAGAAGAGGGAAATGAAGTTAGATTCTTTCTTCAACCTTGTACCAAAAAAGTTCCAGGTGGGCTAAGCATTGAAATGTAATATTAAATCATGAATATAAATATAAATAAAATACAAAACTCAAGTGACAAAAATACAAGGACAAAGAAGGCTTTTTGAAATATGATGGCAGTGTCATGAATTAAAAGCACAGAATATTTGTACAGATATCAAAACACGCCATAAGCAAAATTATGAGAGGAGAAACTGGGAGGGGTGGAACAGGTGATTGGCAAATTGTATGAGTATTGATTGGTACCTAATATTTGTATGTTGCTTTCTCGTTAAAGAACCTTTTTCCATATATCCTTGAATTTAATTATCATAGTAACTCTGTGAGGTAGGTATTTTTACTGCTACTTTATACTGGCAGGCCCAGAACTTGAAATTAGATTTTCTCCTAAATTCAGTACTCTTGAACTCTGTTAACAGTCACTTTTCTTCCATTCATTCATTCACTGCTGCAGAACACATTCTGCAAGCCAGATGAACACAAAAAGTAGAGAAGATACAAGTAATCTATGTAGACTAGGGAAATGTGACATAAATACAGTGACAGAAAATTTTACAGCATTGTAAATGAATATTATTTACAAATATGCTAGTTAATTTTCAAATTTAAGGAAAACTGATGTCTTCGTATGAGAATTTAAATTTCTAAAATGACTCAAAGTAGTTGAACAACCTGGCCAAACCAATTATAGCCATGAAAGAAACTAAATAGTCCAACATGTATCTAGAGAGGCACTAGACCCAGAGGATTTTAATGGATGAATTATACTAAATTTTCAAAAAACAAGTAAATCTTAGCTATGAAAATATTTCAGAGCCCAGAGAAAAAAATGGAAGCTCCCAGCTCATTTTATGAGGTTGGCATCCCTTTAAAGATACTAACAAGATAAAATGCTACCATCACTGGAATTGTTCAGCATGTGCATATATCTGCATGGAAAGGAGACAGGAAGTTGGGGGCAGGGGATTTCGGGTCAGAGAGGGGATTAAAGAAGGATTTTCAGTTTTCTTTGTGATGTCTGTATTTACAGTGAGAAATATTCAGGTATTATTTTTTAATTACCAGTTGTCATTTCTGTAGAGTTTTGGTAAGCTTGGCTGTTGTATAAAAATGAGATTTTTACTTCGTAATATTTTCCTAGATAATTTAAAGTATTTCATTTACTGATTTTATAATAGTTCTCATTACTTGAGGTCTGCTTAATCAAGAAATTGTCTATTAGCTCCTAATTTCAAGAGTGTGTAAATTCAACTCTTAACAATTTCAAGACACACATTTTTTATGGAAACATAGAGATCACAACATATCCTAATTTAAGCTACATTTACCAGCTTATCAATATTGACCTAAATCTATCACTTTTATAAATAGATGGAGAACAGGGCTCAAATGAAATATAAGTGATTCAATTTTAAAGAGCAGTTTTAAAAATATTTTTATCTAAAAGATCCTTTTTTTCTCAATCTTGGGTATGATCTTTATCTTCAATTCTTTTTTATAAGTATTTGATTATATGATAGAACCAGGAATTCACAGGAGCTTGAGGTATCCTTGTATTTACATGGTTGCCATGACAAAGGGAAATCATAAATATGGAGGTCTTTTCAAAAAACAACAGATGAAGACTATCATGGTTGAGTGCTTCTTCCAAATTCATCAAGAAAGATCCATCAGTAAGATTACATCTAAAGAAAAGACTTTAAGAAAACAAACGTGACTGTTTGCTAGTCGATTACACTGAGGTGTATTAAAAGTACTGTATTTACTTGCAGATTGGCCACCTCCAAGAAATGGTAAGCAAAAGTGAACAAGGGCTTGGCTCTGCAGAAGGACTCATTGCTAGTCTTCAGGACTCCCAGGAAAGACTTCAAAATGAGCTGGACTTGACTAAAGGCAGGCTGAAGGAGACCAAGGATGCTCTATTAAATGCTGAGGTAATGTCATTATCCTGTTATAATCTAAATATCAGCAAGGTAAAAATATAATTTACTTTGCTTAAAGTTTATTACAAACATCACATTTATATAGAATTATTATTAGTTTCCTAGGACTGCCATAACAAAGTACTACAAACAAGGTGGCTTAAAACAACAGAAATTTATTCTCTCACAGTTCTGAAGATTGAAAGTTCAAAATCAAGGTGTTATCAGGGCCGTTCTCCCTTTTAAACCTCTAAGGGAGGATCCTTCCTTGCCTTTTCCAGCTCCTGGTAGCCCCAGGCATTCCTTGGCTTGTAGCAGAACAACTTCAATCTTTTCTCTGTCTTTGCATGGCATTTTTCCTGTGTCCTCAGATCTTCTTGTAAGGACACAAGTCATACTGGATTACGGGCTTACCCTATTTCAGCATGGCCCCATCTTACCTAATTACATCTTCACTGACCCTGTTTCCAAATAGCATCACGTTCTGAGGAACTGGGGTGTTAGGACTTCTACATATCTTTTTGGAAACACGATTCAATCCGTTAACACTTAGTATGCACAGTTCTTTTACTGGTAAGAGTTGAACTCTCATGTATAGCAACTAAGTGATTCTCTGTGACCTACAGATTTTGGAAAAGATTTGTCTTTCCTCTTCAGGGTCATGAAGCAGAGCAAATATGTAGACTGCATTAGAAGGTAGAGAAATGAACCATACAACTAGGGGGACAGTAGCTAGAGATTTATTATTTTTTCTTTCAGAGAGATGGTTAAGGTGTGGGCTCTGAAGTCAGATTGGTTGGGTGTGAATTCTGGATCTATCACTTAGTATGTAACTTTGGGCAAGTTACTTTTTCTCAGTCTTAATTTCTTCACACAATGCAGGAGAGGTGGGGGATGCTAATGCACGTCATACTGCTATTGTCATAATTGACTGAGGTAAACCATTACAGCACAGTGCTTAGCAAGATAGTAAGCACTCAGTAAATGTTGCCTTCAAATTTGATTTTTTTAGCTTAGAATTGGGTTCATTGGGTTCATTTCTTTAAGTTCCTTGCTCATATTTACATTGTTCTTCTATCAAATAGTAGAACATAATAAAAAACTTAAGCAAAACCTTATCAACTGTTCATTTTCTGTTCTGCTGGACAAATTTAATTGAGAAAATATAGGTGCTGCGTCACAGTTTACCATAACTTTGAGTAAGCTGCTTAAGAGCAAGTGTTTTCTTTACTTCTTTTCCCACCCCAATAATGTCTAATAAAGTGCTTTGCATTCAGTAAAAGAAATACTCTTTGAGAAATTCTACTCCATTCAACACTGTCTTTGGTGGAAAAAAATAATTCTTAGAGGCAGAGTACTTAGTGAAAATGACAGTTGGCTAAGATGGCTGAATTCAGGTTTCAATACTTACTGCTTACTAGCCAGGTCAACAATTTCAGCCCTGACTTGCTACTTTCCCATCAATCTGGATATGCCCCTCAACAATGCCGCAATGTGCTACTAGCACATGGGTGATCCAGGAAGGGTCGTTGTGTTAACAGAAGGATGGACCATCATCTCTTCCTTTTCCGTTGTACCCTAAGAGCAGACACTGCTGGCAGGGATCAATGGTTGCCAGTGTTGTCCAAACAGGTCATATCCAGCCCCAAGGTCCAGAAAACCACTTGATTTATGCTACTCTACAGAGATTTCATATATATCATAATAACACTAAACCCATGGACCACTGGTTTGAAGTTACAGGATGAAAATAGAAGCCTAAATTTCTCATGATTATTTTAATCATGTCAGATACAACGATAATGCTTAAGCTTTGTAGATAGCATACTTTTGATATGAATGGGAATGAATTTTAACAGCGTATCTGCCTATGTAATGTGTGTACAGGTGAAGATAATTGAATTCTTAGATACCTATGATATGGAAAATTTAGTTAAGATTATTCATTTAATGCTGACTTTAAACTATTAAAATAATTTGCAAACTTATAAGCCTTAATGAAATATAGTTTGCACAAGGGCATTTAAAATATTAAATGGGTACCATGATTTTATTGTCAGAAAATCTCAAGTAATTGTCATAGATAGCACTATCAATTATTGTGCTGTAGAATTTAAAAGTTATAATGCAAGCACTCTGTTATTTGAAATAAGCAACAGTGACTTTGCTTTTGAAGGCTAGTCTTCATTGAAAAGTTTTTATTCTTCAGAGTGAGCTAGAACAAGAAAGGCAACAGCATGAAGAAACACTTGCTGCCATGAAAGAAGAGGAGAAACTGAGAGTGGACAAAATGGCCCATGACTTAGAGATAAAATGGACTGAAAACCTTAGGTACATTCTTTACTCAGTAATGTAATCTTATCTATACAGATGTGCTGAAGAAAATGGTTTTCTGTCATATGGCTTATATTGTCTCATTCTTGAAGCTGTAGTAGCAGCATTTTTAATGAATTTTTCCCATGATTAATTGTAGAGAAATTGGAATTCTCGTTTTCTGCTCAAATATAGATTACTTTTCATTTCATTTCCTGGACTATAACATAGGAAGAGTACTCACCTGAAGTCAGAGGACTTATTGCTCTAGTACCTATTCTGCTGTTAATAATTTGATAAATAAATGATCTTGGATAAGTTACCAATTTACTTTATGGTCCTTAACTATGAAATAATCACCTCTTATTCTGAGTTGGCTTTTGAGGAGGATTAATTAAATGCTTAGAAAACCTGCAAGCAACTATACTGCAGTTATTGAGAGGAATAATTCTCTTCACAAATTAAGTGCATTTGTTCTATTTTAGACAAGAGTGTTCTAAGCTTCGTGAAGAGTTAAGGCTTCAACATGAAGAGGATAAAAAGTCAGCAATGTCTCAACTTTTGCAGTTAAAAGAGCGAGAGAAAAATGCAGCCAGGGATTCATGGCAGAAAAAAGTAGAAGATCTCTTAAACCAGGTAATTAATAGTCTGTAGATTATGGAGGTTCATTTTCCTTGACATTCTCTAACTACAGAAATATAAAACATTATATGTTAATTCACTGCATTTTGTCATTTTTCACAGGGCAAACTTAAAATTTTTTAAATGTATAAAATAAAGGAGACATAAACTTATGAAACCGTGTGCTAAATAATTATGTTACATCTGCAGTCCTAAATGCTGAGAAGCACTTACAGTTTTTTGGTTTAATAGTTGAAATGAATGCATTAAAGATTTTAAATGGAAAACTTTTATTTTTTGCAAGTATAACATCTTTTTCCAAGCCATTAGATACCATTTGGGCAGTGGAAGGTAAAATTTATTAGATGTTATTCTGATTTCCTAAAGCCACTTACCAGAAGTGAGTAATTTACTTTCCCACCAACAGGAAGTTGCCTCTTATGCTTCAAAATGACATAAATGAAAGGTGGTTTTCTAAATCTATCTTCTTATGTCAGGCTTGTTATTTCCAGAACATTTATAACTATAATTAAAAGAATTTGCACATTTTCACTCATTTACACAACTTCTAAATTTATGAATTCTTAACAGTCTCCTGCAAAGCCAGTAATTAAATAGGACTGACTGCATGAGTCACCACTTGATAAGCAAGTGCAGAACTTGGACAAGAAGCAGCTCAGCAATTTAGTGCCAGAAATCCACTATTATCTTTCTATTGTGATCATGATGAATTTCAAAATAAACAGGGCAAGCTTTTTGTAAGATTATTTATTACATAGGTACATACGTGCAGTGTCTTTCAAGAGTACTTTGAGCCTGCCAATTTGTGACTGGTATTTCATAATAACTTATAATGTTACTCTGGAAAGGGAGTATACCTACGTGAATATTTACGAGCTTTCGTGAATAAATAAATCTGAAACCTTTGAAACAAAAATAAGAAAACAACAACTCCCATTAGAAGTTGGTCAGCATGTTAGCATTGCTTATTAGTTACCTTCTGTGTACTTACATTACATTTCTACTTCGGGATCTAGAAGGACAAGTTTTACTGGGTAGAGTGGTACTACTCTATGATGTTCTTTACTTTGGAAGATTTAATTTTATCGTATAATTCAACTACATGATAAAAATGGAAAACATCCTTAAAAGTCCGCCTTGTTTTTCAATCAGGAAGTATAGACATAGACATTTTCTGGCTAGATTTGGCACTGTAAAGAGGGCCCACCACTTCTCCCACCTGTTTTCTATCAAGTTATTTTATTCATTATTCATTTACTCTTCCTTATATTAAATTGTCAGATTTCATCCATGCTTCTCTGATATTCTTTTCTTGTCTTGTTTTTGTGTTTTTTTTTTTTTTTCTTTTGGATACCTAGTCTACATTGTTCATTCCCGAGGGGACATAAAGCTTTGCATCTTGTTCGAGGTCTATGTATTGTAAAATACTTTATTACATGTGGCTCCAATTTTTGCTAGCTTGATAGAAATAATTTTTAAATCAGTTTTCAAAGCAGATTAACCATAAATATCAAGATAAGCAAGAATTAATTGCCTCCAAAGGTAAAACTGTTCTGTGCTGCTTCAGGCCATTTCCAAAATTATAGTATCTTCCTTTCTTGCCACTTCTAAAATATGTAGGGCACACACATTACCGTAGATAAGCTGGCAAATAGCTGTTGCATCCGTGATTGTCTGCCTGAAGAAAGTTAAGAAAACAACTAAACAAAGGATTTCACGTTAAAGTGAAAGTGGGTATTATGTTCGAGGTTTCACTCTTTGTAGACGTATGAGATGACAACAGTTCTAGCAAGTCAGCAATTTTTTAATGGAACTTTGTTTTGGAAAGAAGACCCTTCCTGGCTCTTTGGATCTTGTTCTCTTGATTCTTTCTGATAGTTTCCTAGAGGCTGTGCTCTGACACCTGCTCCACCACTTTCCACTTGCCTGACTCCTGCTCAGCCCAGCTCCTCAAACCTTCCACCCCCCCACCCTGAGCCCTACAGCCATTCCACTCTATTCACCCAGCACAGCCTGCACCCCTCCGCACTTAGGGAAAACAGACCTGGCTTCGTGACATTAAGGAAGTAAGAGTAGAGAATAGAATGGGAAACAGCCAGGGCCTAGGCAGAAGCGTATGTTATGAAAGGTATCAGAAGATCTGCATTTTCATGTATTTTAATTATTTCTGAGTGAACTGAACACACGTCTAACTTTTGTGCCTTAGCTTACATGTATTTCATCCTACTTAGAGCAAAGAAGAAGTAAAGTAATTTCTCTTTCACATGAATTTAAACTCTTGAGAGTTAAATTTGATTTAAACTAACCCTCATAGCCTACGTATCAGAAAAATGGGCATAGAAAAGCATAAGAATTTCATTTTTCTTTAATCAGATGTTTTTTACTTTATGAAAAGTTCCAAAAGGTATTATTTTCATTCTGTGCTCCAATCAGAGCCTAATTTTATATCTTTTAGTTTTCTTTTAATATTTCATTGTGTTCTTTTTTTTCTATTCAATGATTACACTTTAGTGCAAAACTAATTATGCTTCCTGGGCTGATCAGTGCGTACATTTGAATTCCTTGAAAGCAAAAGAACTACATTGTTATTTTTTAACTCAGTCTAAAGAAAAGCGATTATATAGATTCCCCTGTGATCGTATTTTCTATTTGTGATCCTAAACTGTCATCATTTATTTCTTTATTTCACCTTTTTCAAGGCAGATTTAATTTTGGGACCAATATGACTTCATATTCCAATGCCCTCATTCAGATCAGTGGACTGAGAAATTTGAGAGACACACAGATCATTCAGGCATAAAATTATGGAAGTTTGTAGTTTATGTGTGACTTTCCATTTTGAACTTTGAGGCCCCAAGGTCATTTAGCTGGTTATAGCGATGTATATGACACAGTTTTTACTCTCCACATATTTACAGTGTAATAGGGGAAAGATTTGTGTACAGATACCTACAGTAAATGTCACTGTGTAGTAAGTGACTTTATAAATGGTCTGGACAGTTCGTACTGTAGGAGCAATGGTGCAGCAGCTCTACCAGCTCACCAAGCTGGTTGTGCACATACCTTCTCAGCTTCATATTCAGGGTCATCACGGCGGTGGCTTGCAGTCATCCATGGTGGGAGTGTTTACATCACAGATACAGCACATGCTACAGATGAGGGCTTTGTTTTTCAGAGAGCCGTTAAACATTTACCAGCATACTGCTGGGTAGGAGAATAGAGTAGAGAAAGAGTAGTATAACCAGTGCGACTGGGAAAGAGTTCATTGAGGAGGTCAGCCTTAGTGTGACTCTTGAATAAGGTGAAGGATGAACACAAATATTTGTATTCATTTACCAAACATTTAGTTGAATATACTCTTATTTCCCAGGCACTGTGAGGAATACAGAAAAATAAGAGGACAGTTGGGGAGAGAGATCATTGTGAAAAACTTTGACTTCTAGGCTTGGGAGTTCAAAGTTCGCTCAATAAGCTGTGAGATTCTATCAAAGGTTTGTGGACAGAGGAATAACATGCTGAAATTTTTATGTTAGCTTAATATGGCTGTGATGTTGAAGTGAGGATGAAATGGAGACATCTTGATATAAATCCCTAAGTTAAAGTGTCTGAAGCAGAACTCTTGAATGCGTGCCATGCCAGCCTAAGGCAGCCCGCCCCCCCTAGACCCCTGCCATTCCTTACTGCTCAGCCTCCTCTCTCATGCTGAACAGCCAGCCTGTCAGCACTTCCTGCTCTCTACCTTCAGAGTAAGTAATCCCGGATCTGCCCGTCTCTCACCACTTCCTGCACTACCAGCCCAGGCCAAGCCATTTGCAGTTCTCTTCTGCACCGCACCTGGAACCTACATTTGGTCTCCCTGCTTCTTCTCTTACCTACCTACAAATTGCTTTCCAACCAGCCAAAGTGGTGCTCTTAAAACATTAAGTTGGATGAAGTTATTCTTCTTCAAATCCACCAGTGGCTTCGCATCGCGTTTAGAACACAATCCACACTCTTATTATGGCCTGCAGTAGCCTCGTGATTCGGACCTTGTGATTTGGCCTTTGGCTGCATTGCCAGTGTCATCTTCTGCCACTTTCTCCCTTCCTTTTTTACAGTCATACTGGACTACTTGGAGTTTCTGGGCCACACACACCAAGCTTAATCCACCTCAGGGCCTCTGCATCTGCCGGTCCCTCCAAACGGAATCCTCTTTCCCCAGATCTACATAGCTTGTGCCTCAATTTGTTCAATTCTCTGCTCAGATCTTAACTCCTCAAAAAGATCTTCCTTGACCACTTTAAAGAGCACCCTCTGTCACTCTCTGTCTTCTTATTCTGCTTTGTGTTTCTTCAGAACACTTGTTACCACATAGCATCATGTTGATTCTCTTCCCTATTAGAATGTAGTTCCATGAGAGCTGGATCTTTATCTGTATTGTTCACTGCTGCATCCCCGGCAGCTTAAGCTGTGCCTGGCATGTAGTAAGCCCTCAGTAGTTGTTGAATAAAGAAAAACTGAGGCACGGCATCCAAAGAGGAAGTTGTCAAATATGTAAAGTACAAATAATTCTACCCAAATAGGACCTGAGTCAAGTTTATTTCACTGAGAATTACCAGAGAAATTGTAAAGGAACAAATCATGTAATTTGATGGAATACTTTGGTAAAGGAGAAGGAAATGTTAAAACTGACCCAGGATTTGAAACCAGGATAATGAAAAGAAGATCATCATCTGAGACAGGGAGGTCACGACAAACTACTTCATTGAAGGGGGCTGAGGTGGTAAGTTTGGTTTTAGACGTATTGATTCTACAGTCCCAGGATATTTTGGCATTTGTCACGCTCAGTAGGAAAGAACAATGACATGAATAAGAAACAGAGCATTAAAATCAGTGCTCTTGATCAAGAGTGACTGAAAAGCCAGTTTCTTAAGGCTGTTGCAGACCGCTTTCTGATTTCTAGACTAGTGCTGTCTAAAATGGTAGTGACACGCCACCTATGACTGTTCAGCACTTGAAATGAACTTCATCCAAATTGAGATGTCAGTGTAAAATTTATACCGGGTTTCAAAATTTTAGTATAAAAAAAGAATATGGAATGTCTCACTAGTACTTTTTATATAATTTCATGTTGAGATGCTAGTGTTTGGGATATATTGGGTTACATATATGCCTCAAAATAATTTTACTTTCTTTTTAATATGGCTACTAAAAAATTAAAATTACATATGTGGCTCTGAATTATAATTCTATTAGTACTGGTCTAGACTACTTAGAACGCAAAATTTTGAGTAAATTTGGCACTATAAGCTCAGGACTCATGCTGCTGGCTCTCTCTCTTAACTCTTTAAGAAGTTTTATGTTAGGAAGAAAGGAATTCTCTCTCTTTAGAAATCATATTTCTGTCTATTGAAAAAAGATTATATTTTCATCAGTTTTATGCCCATTTTAAATGAGTAACACTACTACCTTTTAATGGAAGAATAGCTGCAAGCAGATTCTGAGGTAGATGGACTAGAAAAGGACTTGGAATAATCATCTCTTCTCAGCTAATTCGAACCATGACCTTGACGGAAGCCCTAAGCAGTGCCAGGAGATCAGTGAAGCTGACCCTGAAGGTTCAGAATCCTCTCCCTAGAAATTAGGAGGGCAGGAACTATGTAAAAGAAACGTCAGAGATCCAGCCTGAACCCTGGGAAAATAGAAGACTTGGGTAAGGAAGAGGGAAGTCAAAGGAAGAAGAAGCAGGAAGATGAAGAGAAATAACATGGAGAAAAGAGAAAAGCCAGCTAGAACAGAGAGTGGGAATAGCAGCCATGGCTCAATTTTGCTTTCTCAGAAAATGTGGAATGGAATTAAGGTCTACCAAAAACCAACCAACATCCATTATACTTCATTGTTCCTACTTCAGTTCCTGGATTCAAAGTTAATTTGCAATGTTTTCCTTAGTAAATATGGAAGTTTTAAATTTTTCTTCAGTCAAAAAAATTAATGACATTCTTTCTTCAACTATGTTATATATCCTCTTTTATCAGACCTATGTTATTTTTCTGCTTGATTTTTTTTCTTCTAAAATAAATAGTACTAAATTGCTTTCTGAATTAATTTGCAAATCAAAAAATATTTAATTTTCTTTTCCCTGCCAAAAAGTCCCTTTTGCAAATTTAAGTCTGTCCAGTTTTTATATTGACATCTTTAGGAGAAGAGAGTGAAGAGATGAAACTATGATATCTATACCTAACTTTAAAAGAGATGTTAAAATACTGGGTAGTTTTAATGTGTACTGAGTGTGTGTGTGTGTTTATCTGTTCTGCAAAATACTATAGTAGGACTGTGATGAAATGCAGAACAGTTTGTGCCTTCAGGGGTACTAGGGCCCAGAACACACCTGAAAAATACTTAAGAACTTCTAGATGGCATTGTAGTAATAAATCAATTTAATCTATCTCTGTTTCCTATGGCAAGATACTAAAAAGAATTAAAATATTTTGGATATGAAGGCATTCAATGGATGTAGGATTATAAAGTTATTTAAAGACGTAGTCTCTGAGAAGTGTTAAGATTACCTAACATATTAGATTTTCTCTACCTTAATTTCATTTAAAAGCCAGTTATTACTTAATTTAGTTAAAATATTAAACAGTGGTTCATGACTTTTTCTTCTATTTTTTGCTTCAGGAGAATTATTAAAGTTGTGATTCCTACTTCTAATCTTAGGTTTATTGGTTGCTTTTCTCTAGATATTAGTATATTTGAAATTAATATTAGAAAAAGCTTTACATAATTTAAGAAATTACAGTATTATATATTAAATATTTAATTTTGGAACATTTTATTAAGATCTAACATATTTTACTTGAATTGCAACATAAGATTAGTGTAGATATTGCTTCAAGGAATTTAGAAATTTAACAAATGACATTTCTTTTGTTAGTAATGAAAATTTTATTCTATCTGTTGGCATTTGATGACATTTTGACATATGTCAAAAATTCAGTGCTTCTGATATGCCAGGCACTGTGTCAGACCAGTGATGCGGTTGTAATGATCTCTGCCTTCTCATTGCTTATAATCTAGAAAAGAAGGCAAATAGAAATAACAGTGTGACACCTTAATTCATTACAACCATGGGACACAAGTGTATGTACCATGAGGACCTACCATAGTCTGGGAACTTGGGGAAGGCTTCTCGAGTAGGGGATCCTTTACCTGATACCTGGAAGAGAAGCAGTAGTCAGGCCAAGAGGAGAAGGAGAACAGCAATCTGGGGAGAGGGGGAAGTATGTGCAGAGGCCCTCAGCCTGCCCCCATATACCTTTGTTCTGGGGAATAGAGAGCTAGGAAGGTGGTAGAGGTAGGCAGGGTCGGATCTTGTTTGCCTTGTTGAGACTTTAAAGGGCAATGAGGAGCTACTGAAAGGTTTTAATCAGGAGCATGACACATTCAAATATTGAAATTTCAAAACTCTGACTGCAGTATGGAGAACAAAATAGAGTAGGGCAAGATAGGTGCCATTCAGTGTATGTTGCTTCCCTCTTGGCAGTCTGTCTTTGTTCAGATGAATATTTTCTGAACAAATATTTACTATACTCATTAGTTCATTTCTCTGAAGGGTTACGTTTCTAAGTCTTAGATTCTGTTGGCTTTTGTCAACAGGATTTATGCAAGATATACATATTTTTTCTAAATAATTTCTTTCTTTTTCGTTCTCTAGCAGTTTCTCATTACTGCTTATGTTACTGTGGGGAAGGGGAAAAGGCAGAGAGTGGTAAGAACTAACTCAATAATCAAAGTCCATATCATTCATCTAGTCTTTTAGTGAACGTTTATTGACCACTTACTCTTTGCCAGGTACCAAGTTTGGCATTTTGGATACAAAATATGAACGAGGCAGGGTCCTCTAAAAGCTTGTAATTCAGTGGATTTCAATAGTTATATACCAATATGTTTGTAAACTACAAACATGTAAAAAACCTGTGCTATTTTCTAAATGAATAAACTGAGGTTTTGAACAATGAGATTACTCCTAAGAGCACAGTTTCTTATGTACAAAGCTGTAAATTTCTAATTAAGTGCAGCAATTTTTAGTTATTTTCAGTTTTCTTCCTCACTTAGCTGAAAGTCTTATTATATTTGTCCTTCAAGACTAGAAATGCTGAAACATATTAGTAAGCCTTCTATGCTGAAGTATCCAAGTGCTCTCAATGAGCTGAAGAGGACCTCTTGAGGCCCTTTTCACTCATCTCAAAAACTAACAAGTAGCTTAAGATGCTTTAAAACAAATTGACTATTATATAGGGCATTGATTTTTATTAGCATGGATCTTGCTCATATAGAATATTGCCAAATAATATTTTTGCATACAGATTTTTAGTTCATCCAATATTCTTTCAAGCAAACATTTACTTGGGGGATCTCATCCAGTTTTGTGGTTTAAACACCATCTGTATGTCAGTGACTTCCAAAGTTAAATCTCCAGCCTTGATGTCTTCACCTAAATTTAGTCACTTGGTTGTCTAATTGGCATCTCAGGCTTAGCATGTCTGACTCAAAAGTATTGATTCTCAGTCTCTCAAAGGTATTGATTCTCAATCTCCATCCCATCATCTTTGCTTCTTGGCACTGCTTTTTGCTCAAAGGATGAGGAGTCATCCTTGCTTTCTCTCTTTCCTTTATCTCTTATGTAATGTCAATCCTGTTTATTCCACCTCCAAAGCATATCCCAGCACCACCTGCTTCCACCTCCCTTAGAAAACACTAGTCCAAGACACCATATAACAACCTTCTATCTAGCCTCCCCAATTTCACTTTTTTCCACAAACTTGAAGTAATCTTTTATGATGTAAATCGGATCATGCCATTTTAAATGTCACGTTTTTCAAAAGATCTTTCCTTACCATCAACCCAGTATCACCTCTAGTCATTTCCTGTCACATCAACCTTTTTTGTCATATTTACCATGAACTTTTTCTTATTTTTTGTGTATGTTTGTTTTACTATCTTATTCAGTTCTCTATATCACTCTGTACTTCCTGGAATATAATAGTACTCTTAATAAAAAAGTTTTAAACAAAAGAATAAATCTTACTTCATTTATGTAGTCATCAATAAGGGTATTGTGACCCAGCACCACTGTTGTGCCTTTTCTAATTGCTGTTGCCAGGTCTATGGTGTAAGTCACCCCAGGGCACAGCTTAGCGACCATGCCTTTGGTTTAGATATTTCCATGGCCTGCCAACAGTATGTTGACAGAGTTAGTGACCATATGAGTTTAGATTCCAAATGTTCAAATATACTCTCAAATAAAATCTAAAATCTAGAATTCCTACAGAGAACCTCTGATCTTTCATATTGGTCTAATCTATCAGTTCAGGAATCCTAAATAACATATATATTTTTGTCTGATGATACCTTAAAGAGTGAAAAAATCTACTTCATAAGTAAATGCTATACATTTTACATTAACTTCTAATGCCAGAACATCAGTTCAGAGAAATACAAAGAGATTAAAAAAAAAAAAAAAAAAAACTAAAAAATCCCTCAGATTTTCATAAGTTTTGTGAAGTCTGGAGAAGTTAAGTTTTAAGTGTCTCAGTATATAAAGCATATTATGAGTATGAGAAAGCATAAAGAAAAAAAATAAAATTAACAAACTAACTTATTTAAAAGTATGAGAGTTTAAACTAAGAAGTTATGGTATAATCAAATAGAAAGTTAATCGTTTTTCTCAACTTTGGTAAAATTGTTTACCAAATAAAAGCTAGCTTTAGTTTATGACACACCAAGGGATATTCACATTATGAAGGCAAAAAGAAAATTATGTTTTGTCTGAAAATTTGATTAGTGTCCAAAGTAAAAACCATTTTACAGGAACTTTTCTAGTTATATTAATAATATAAATTTAAAATACCATTTTGTATCCTTGGAAGGCACAAAAGTGAGGCAATTGAAAATGAAATCACATTTTCTCCACATTTGGGGGAGGGAGAGTGTGTGTTTTTCCAATGGTTTGTCACTCAGAATTCCAATGAACTTCTAAAAAATGAACCTAGATCATACATAATTTTACCAAATATATCCTAGAAAATAGGGTTGAAAAGATATGAAGGCATCTCTTCTTCCTTTCCCCTGAGTATAAAACCAGATTATTATCAAATCTTTACATTTTCAATGATTATCCATATTTATTTCTGCCCCCCAAATTATGTAGTCAATCAAGTTAGTGTTTCAGTTCTCATCTGCTCATTTCTCATAAGAGAAATCCTTCTAAAACCTACTCCAATGCTGAGTGGAATGCTTTGAAGCATTATATTGCAGATTTCTGGGAGGCATTTAGAACAGTAATATTCCTTCTAGGTGCTTCAGTAACCATTATCTTTTAAACTGACCTCTGGTTTACTTGTACTAGCCTTTGGTCTCTTGCATAGGTAAGTCTGCCAGCCCACAAACATCAGACACTGTTCTAAGGGACTATAAATAATTTAGACTCTATGATGTAAATTTCTTTTTGTCTGATTTCTTAGAACTGTTTTCAACTTATTTTTTTCTTGAGCATATTGTAATTAATGTTCTGTGTGTTACTCTCCCTTTTTATTCTTTCTTTCACTTAGTTGATTTCTGAATGTTTCCCTTTATTCCTGTGATCTTTTTCATAGAGGCACTCTCTGGGTGAAGCTTTGCATAAATCTATCAACAATGTAAGTGACCGGCACTTACAATTTGTACATAAGGGCATGTTGCACTTTTGGTTTTGCATAAACATCATCACCGCTTTAAAGCTTTAATTTATGATTTTTAAAAAATACACTTTTTGGCATTCAGTAAGATATGTTTTGTATATGGGTAACAAAAGCTTCTAACTTTCAGGCATGCATTTGTGTATGTGCATACATCTACCACATTGTATTGATAAGCATGTATTTTATTTTAAAGCCAAGCAAGATTTTACCTCTCACATGTAAACTTCATTATTTTAATGTTTACTTTGAAAGATATAGTAATATTTTTGAAAAACTATTAAGTTGTTGACTCTCATAAAAATGGAAATAAATGTATTTCTTCTTTTATTAAACTAGTTTATTTTTTTTTATTATTATTTTTTTTTGCGTTATGTGGGCCTCTCACTGTTGTGGCCTCTCCCGTTGCGGAGCACAGGCTCCGGACGCACAGGCCCAGCGGCCATGGCTCACGGGCCCAGCCGCTCCGCGGCATGTGGGATCCTCCCAGACCGGGGCACGAACCCGTGTCCCCTGCATCGGCAGGCGGACTCTCAACCACTGCGCCACCAGGGAAGCCCTAAACTAGTTTATTTTTTGAAAAAGTAGTATCAATTGACTTCTTAAGAGTATTAGATAGTTGTGCAGGTTCATAGATTCAGAACATATTTTACATTTTAATGTTAAAATTACTAAAAGATTTAAAGCAAATGGAGTAAATCCCTTTCCTAAGAATTGGCAAAGCTATTCTTCTACTTATGTACACTAAAATGTGCAGAAATTAAGCTTCAAAGTTATATTCCATTTAAATACTCATTAAAAATTTTTTTCTTTACACGTGAAGAGAGAAAATGAGATTTATTTTCACATCAAACCCATACCCAACTTGTTTTTTTAAAATAAGTTAACAGAGAGCTAAGGATCTTTGAATATTTTTCTTGATATCTTAGGGCAGAGGTCAGCCAGCTGCTTCTGCCAAGGGCCAGACGGTAAATATTTCTGGCTCTGTGGGTCATGCAGTTTCTGTGGCAGCTATGGGACTCTGCTATTGTGTGAAAGCAGCCACAGGCAATATGTGAATGAATCTGTTAATCTACAGAAACAGACTGTAATGTGCCAATTCCTGACCTAGAGGAACCAGGTCTTGAGTCTAGAGATAGCCTGTGAAATTTTGATAACTTCAAAACCATGTTCTCATACCTTTCTAATTTCTTTCTACTATGCAAGAAAATTTTTATCTACTCTTTATATTCAACTTTACTGTCTATGTAAAAATTAGAAATACATGAATACATTTAATGCCAGCTTCTTTAATATATTTTAAAGTAAGCAATAAAGATATTTATCTCAATGTTGGTGAAATAAGGCTACATTTAGAAATTTTTTTAAACAGTCACATAGAACATAGTAAGAATTTGGGCATGATTGCTATATTAATCCAGATTTTTTGACATATGTGCTAATTGGGATAGAAATAAGAACCCAAATAAGATATGAGTATTGTCAAAAATTAGTTGAATTGTACTTCAGAATACTTGCAACGACAGTCACTTCTTCCTAAATAGTTATAAATGAAAAGGTGTTCATTAAAATAAAAACAACCTTACTGAAGTTGAATCTATTAGTAATTGAAATGAGAATACATTGACTCATCTCCTACAAAATAAGTAAAAGGGGTTTGTAACACACTGAAATCCCCATTCATTAATTCTCTTTTGTAACATCGTAGTCATTGAGGATGAACTCATCACTCAGTCATCAACCAAACAAGATGTGACCTTGTCAGTGTCATTCAGCAGGGTGAGATCTACCCACCCGCTCCACACACTGTCTTCAGCCAGCCTTCCATGCAAGAAGTTTCCCACTATATGCTGTCTTGTTCTAAAAAAACAAGTGATCTGTTGATTCCTCTGTTCCTTATAAAAGCTTTATAATTTTTTTCAACTAAGAATGAGAGGATGATTAGAAACATATTCCAGAAATATCTTAAGGACATTAATTAGGCATTACTGTGGTTCTTAATAAGCTCAGTTTATAGGTCTTAGAAAATACCAAAAAAATTATGAACAATTCAGAATTTTTCGGGATGGTCATAATTTCAGAAGCTTAAGTTTACTTTTCTTAGCTAGACTCTCCAAAAATAGCAAATTAGAGGTTTAAAAAGGAAAAAGCATAGAAAGAATTAAAATATTCAGACACCTTCAAACATTTTACATGAGCATTTATGTAAGTTGTTGACATAGCAGTAAATTGTCCTTACTGTCCTCTACTAAGCCTATGGTAGCAGTTTTTAATGTTGCTTCATATATTTGGAAGTGTTGCACTGAATATTAATATCATGTGGTTTAGACGTTCTAGTAATTTGTGTTGGCCTTTCTTGTCAAAATTAATAAGTGTTCTGGCTCAACACAACGCCATACCTATAACTTATTGAAAAACGAAATTATATTTACACATCCTATTTTTCAAATTGCTTTTTCTTACTAATTTTCTTGTTTTCACAAAAATGAATGAACCCTCTCACACAAAACCTCTACCCTAAAAAGCAAATCATTTTTGAAAAATCATGATTTATAGAACAGCCTTCTTCAAAAACACACAGAAGCACAAGATAAACAGTTCACCAATATCTTGATAAACTGATCAAAAGTACAGGAAGAAAAAAGCATAGGTAATACTACTTGAGGAAAATATTTTGTTTTTTCCTCCTTGATCTCATAAAATGAACGGAGAGCAGAGGACAAGTAAAAGGCCAGGGCTTCAAAGACTTCTCTAGACATTGCTTTAAGATTATCATGAAAGAACCAGCCAGAGTCTTTTGTTTTATGAATTCTGGGGCAGTGGTTCTTGACTGTGACTGTGCATTAAAGTCATCTATGAAACTTAAAAAAGTTATGTACAGCCTTCTGATAGACTCATATGTGTGTACATTTAGACCGTTTGTTTTTTGGGGAGGGGGTTGGTGCAGTGTTTATAATAGCAAAACCAGGTGAGATGATCTGAATTTCCATCAGTAAGAATTAAAGTAATTATAGTGTATTTATACTTTGGAATGATGTCTATTAGGATACATCTGGCTATAAGCAGCAGAATACCCAGGTGACAGTGGCTCAAGCTGTCAAGATAATTAAATGCTCAGGTACTTTCTGTACTTCTGCTTTGCCATGCTCAATGTGTTAACTTCTGGACCCCAAGTTTGTCATGTCATAGTTGCAACATGGCTGCTACAGCTCCAGCTGTCATGTTCTTGAACAGCTGTGCTAATGCAAGAGACTCTCCTTAAGCATTTTTTACTTTTATCAGGAAATAAAGTCTTTCCCCTCCCCCCCCAATTCCCCACATACTTCCTTTTACCTTATTAACTAGAACAGGGTGATATGACCTTAGAGTTAGATTACCGTGACTTTCTTATCCCAGTCATAATTCACTTCTTGGTGCTGGGAGAGAGGCATACCATCTTGAAGATAGGGATTTCCATTCAGTCTGTGAACAAACTCAAGAGTTCAGCTAACTGGGAAGAAAGGAAAAGGGGGAGATGGGCATTTGGGGAGGCAAGAAACAGTGCCCGCCATTTGCATTATATGTAGTCATTGAAAAGAATGGGGCATGCCTACATGTCATGGGTTGTGTACCCTAGAAATGTCACCGTGCAAGGAAAAACAAACCTCTAAAACCAAACTTCTTGGCCTCCCTAATGGAGAAATCATTGAACATCATTGAGCAAATCCGTGAGTATACTCATCGTGAAGGGAGCTACATAGACTTGAGTGTTTGAAAAGCCACTCCATCACATAGCAACACCTGCAGGTCTGGACACCCTCCCTCATGGTTTCGCAAATGAAGTAGTGTTTCTTTCTCTGTGTAAGACATAGGGAATGTCTGTCCCAATCAGCAGCCCTATGGGTCTCTGTTCCAGCTACTTTAGACATTAAGCACTGGTCTCTCGAGGTGTGCCCTGGGGACCCCAAGTAACTTTTGTGTGTAAGACATAGCCAATATTTTGTCATGTCATGGCAGCTGTACTCTCTACATGGTGAAAAAAAAGCATCCACCCGTTTACACAAAATGTAGTAAAAAAAAAAAAAAAAAAAAAAAAGCAAAACAGGAGATTATATCAAAAGAGAAATAAGTCATAAGAGTCTGGGGAGATAACAAAATGGTAAAACTGGTTACCCTTAGGGATTGGAATTTGGCAAGGAAAAGGGAAGGAAGGAGACTTTCACTTTCATTTTATAAACTACTTTATTTAAAAAAATTATTTTTCACAATGAACACTTATTACTTTGGTAGTTAGGAATAAAAATATGTTAGGTAGCCTGGGCTCAATTCCAGACCTATTTAATCAGAATATCCAGGGATCAGGGCCTGGGCAAGTACATTTATTAACATCTACAGAGATAATTCTTATATACAGCCAGGTTTGAGAACCACAGATTACATTTACTATCTCAAGAAATACTTTGTTTCGAGGATAAACTATTTGTATACTTTCTGTATTCTTTCATTTCTGTAATAAGAGTGATTTTTTTTTTTTTTTAATTTAATTTAATTTATTTTATTTATTTACTTTTGGCTGTGTTGGGTCTTCATTTCTGTGCGACGGCTTTCTCTAGTTGCGGCGAGCGGGGGCCACTCTTCATCACGGTGCGCGGGCCTCTCACTGTCGCGGCCTCTCTTGTCGCGGAGCACAAGTTCCAGACGCGCAGGCTCAGTAGTTGTGGCTCACGGGCCTAGCTGCTCCGCGGCATGTGGGATCTTCCCAGACCAGAGTTCGAACCCGTGTCCCCTGCATTGGCAGGCAGATTCTCAACCACTGCGCCACCAGGGAAGCCCTAAGAGTGATTTTTTTAAAGAGGGAAAAAAAAAAACCCAACAGTGCATCAAAAACGTAGGATGTACATAATTAATGACATATCTCATGTTGACATCCTATCATATCCAGTACCTCAGATTTGATGTTTCGGTTTCTATTTTGAGGGATTTCTGCAAGCACCGTTGTAGAGGTACAGAATCTTTGTGAAACTGCCCTGTAGGAAGTAGGTAAAGCTTTCCCTTCTTCAGAAAAATGTATCCATATGTTTTTAATTTTGTCTGTTTGAAATTTTTACAACACTTTATTTTCAAAAAGATAGTATTTTAGGTGGTAGAGATCAGAAGGTAGCAATCACTGTCAGCAAAGTCTGGCTTTTAAAATTGTTTGAAAGTATCTGGTACCTCCTTGATCAGTAGAATATATTATATAATTCATATCTAAACTGCTGTGGTTAGCATTTTTTAATTAGGATTAAAATTTTTACTGAAATAAATATTCTCTTTGGTTTATTTAAGATCAGCAAAATAAAAAGCCTTAAGATTTAAAATTATAACAAATGTATAGAAGCTAGTACCATATGCTTCATAATTTGAAAATATAATTTGAAGTAACTACTGCTTCTCATTTATTCAATACTTGCCTTTCTATAATACTGTAATAAGTATTATAGAAAGGCATGTGTTGAATAAAAGTATTGATCAAGGTTACCAAAAGTATTTAATGCAAAATCTATCGTTCTCTTTTATTTTGAATTAATGAAATTTATATTATTTGTATTTCCATAAAGTATACTAAACTCTGCTGTTTTAAGTTATAGCTATAAAACATTAGTTCATTTTACGTTGCTTTGCTCATTTCTGTCTTTAAAGTGCCATGTAATTTTCATGCTGAATAAAGGCTGACAATATGATGCAATCTACTAATTTATTAATTTGTAAAAAGAACAAAGTAAGTTTTGATGCTGCATTGCATGATAAAGGCTTCCTGCTTATAATTTATGTTACTGTCTTGAGCATGAATCCAAAGATTTTTAGGTAGCCTTAATATTATTTTGGTGTGCTTTCAAAATTAAGAACATAAAATATATAAACTAAGTATACTTGAACACTAAATTGCATGATAATGTCTTTTTGCATATACTTTATGTTTTCTTGAGTATAGATAATAAAGATTAATCATATATCCTAAAATGAAAAATATTACTTTGGAGTTCTTTCAAGGTAAAGTATATTATGATATAAAATATCTAAGTGTATTTTATTTAAGCTTGAGAGGTTTGAAAGTGTGCTTAGATTTTAAATGTATAACTGTTATATTACTGTGGTACTTCCTTAGATGTTATAATTCTTGATAAATTTCATCCTTAAATGGTTCAAGTGTGAGTCAAATTATAGTCAAAGTAACATGTGGGAGCTCTTTTTGACACAGTGAACTTTTGAAGTAGGTATTTCAGAAAATAAGCTACACTGCTGTGAACTGATTGGCTTCTTATTGACCTGAGTGCACACTTCATTGGAGGACAGAACCCAGGGCCACTGCCAGCCCACATAGTGCCTGTGTACAAATCAGAAACTCATGCCCATTTTCTCTGAGTGGACACGGATGCGTACCAGGCCAGATGGCTTGGTGAGCACTTCATTCACTGGGTAGATCAGTCCTCATGTGGCCAGTGGCCAGATAATAGCTTTGACAATATGAGTCATTATTCTACATGTAACAGTAGTCTTTTCCTAATGTTCTCATATGTGTTCTAACAAGTTGTCACCAGAGACAAGGTAGTCATGTGGGTCCCTGTGCTGGGTCTGGGACTAGGGTTGAGCTTGGGAAGAGAGTGGCTAGGTGCCTTCTCTATTTCAAGAACCACCTAGCTGGGAAGAAAATGGCTCTGTCACTTTACACATCAGGGTTCACAAACATTTTTATTGCCTTTTACCCTTTTATGATTCGTTTTTTCTGGGTTGTGTTTAATATTCATTTCATCCTGATTTTCTTTGCATAAAATGGTAAGAAATCACATAGTATAATTTGTTTTGGTCCTCCTTCTCCACAAATAAGGCTTAGCTGTTGCTGTGACTTTCTCCTGCAGTTTTCACACTTGCAGGGTTTATTTGAGCTGTAAATCATGCGTGCCACTGCCATTTAGAGGTGTAGGGAGTTGCATTGCCTGGGGTCAGAGTGTTGCAGCTCACCATGACTCCAAACATGTGAAATAACCTCTGAAATCTTAGGCTTATGTAGAAATTACTAAGTAGAATTCATATAACTTTCAATAGGTAAACTTACTTCTTTGGAAATGCGTTAAAACAGATTGAACATATGTCAGTTGTATCATTTCTCACCGGTGCTTGACCCTTTCCACAAAGGCACGTGCCAACCTTTACAACTAATCCTGATGTATAACTTTGCTCAAAATCCTTCCAGACAGCTGTTATCCACCCTAAGCTCACTACAGTCTGTGACTGTTTCCAGCCTCTGATCTCTGACCTCTCCTGTCTTCCAGTTCCTTCTT
This sequence comes from Hyperoodon ampullatus, assembly GCF_949752795.1. Classification (NCBI taxonomy): domain Eukaryota; kingdom Metazoa; phylum Chordata; class Mammalia; order Artiodactyla; family Ziphiidae; genus Hyperoodon; species Hyperoodon ampullatus. The sequence goes on along the minus strand of NC_136925.1, from coordinate 48,157,992 downwards.
TCTTTTCTTTCTTATTTTGCATCTCTGGTGATTCTCCACCCTTTCTCTTTCTTTCCCACGTACCTTCCTTGGTGAGACACGTGAGGCAGACTATATCTGCCTTCCATCAATTGAAAGAAAGTCTTTTCTCATTTACAAAAACTCACTTTAAAGTTCTCTCTTTCCATTAGCTTTCTTGGCCACAGAAACGGTTTTACTTGTGTATAAACACAGCATCTTAAGTTATTTAATGGAACACATTTGACAACTTTTTATCTGGTTCCCTTAAGTTCCCCTTAGCCTCAGATATCTAGAATATGATTGAGTTATCTAGTTTCAAGTTTATAGTTTCCTGTATATGAGAAGAGAAATAAACCAAATAAAAATTTGGTTTCAACAAATGTGTAAATGAACACACACACACACACATATACAGATGCATGTATTTTGTGCTTTTAGTCTTTAAAATGGACTTAAATTTAAGTATTTTAAAACACATAGAAGCAATGTGGACATATTAAGGGTGCTTTGTCTGTTTTCAAAAGGAGAGACAAATCAGTTTTCCACAGTGAATGAAAAGCACCTGTCATTATTAGAAGGCTGTAACTGGAGGATTGTGAGGGGTTTGTGATTTTTAAAAAGCTTGAAAGTTTGAAATCCTTTGAATTAAATCAAAATTCAAAAATAAAACCCTTTTTTTTACATAAGAATTCTAAATTATAAACTAATAAATCTTTTAAAGAGTAGTTTTTTAATCCTCAAATAATCTTAGCTAGCTTTCATTGAGCACTTACTACATTGCAGGGGCCATTCTGAGTGAACTGTGTGTAGTAACATTTTCCCCTCTGACACAGCCTGGTGAGGTGTCGACAGTGACAAGTGGCAGAGCTACAATTTTAACTCAGAGCCCACAGTCTTAACTACTCAACTTTGCTGCCTCAAAAATAAGCAGTTTAGGGCTTCCCTGGTGGCGCAGTGGTTGGGAGTCCACCTGCCGATGCAGGGGATACGGGTTCGTGCCCCGGTCCGGGAGGATCCCGCGTGCCGCGGAGCGGCTGGGCCCGTGAGCCATGGCCGCTGGGCCTGCGCGTCCGGAGCCTGTGCTCCGCAACGGGGGAGGCCGCAGCAGTGAGAGGCCCACGTACCACAAAAAAAAAAAAAAAAAAAGCAGTTTAACTTCTCATACTAGATAGTGTGATTCCGTAAAGTGACCATAACCTAGTAAATACGTTGCTATCTTTGTTTTTATTTCACATCATGAATTTTTGTTGCAGTGCAGCATAGGTATTTGTTGTATTTTTAAATGTGGGCTGCAGTGTTCTTTAGAGAGTCTACAAGCATAATACCACTAAAACAGTCTATTTTTAGGATAATTACTGAAAACAGAATAAAAGTGGTGATACCTAAAGATTCATTATCTATGATATATTATAAAACATTTTAAGTGGACATTTTGTTAAAGCAATTATTTTGCTTTTGTTAGTATCTTTGAAATGCTTTTTTCCTTAGATAGGCAATATGTGAAACATGCCTTGTATTTATTCTTCTTTGTGTACCATTCTGTGGCATAGATTTCCTTGCTGAAACACAATCTGGAGATGCAGCTTTCCCAGTCTCAGACCTCTTTGCAGCAACTGCAAGCCCAGTTTACACAAGAACGACAACGACTTACACAAGAGCTTGAAGAATTAGAGGAACAGCATCAACAAAGACATAAATCTTTACAAGAAGCACATGTCCTTGCATTTCAAACTATGGAAGAAGAAAAGGAAAAGGAACAAAGAGTAAGTTTAAAGTGACATATGTTCAAATGTAATCAACAGCCTAATAATTGTTAGCCTTCTAATTTTAAAGAGTTCATTTTTTGCTCCAAAAAATTATATATTGCTTTATTTGTGTTTTCTAGGCTATGACTTCTTGTAGGGGGTCACAGTAATTAAACACAGACACTAATTATACACTATAGCAGACAAATTTTATTTCTGTTTCCCATGATATTGCCAAGTTCCTGATGAAACTAATACACCGTCTGGCTTGTCATATGTTAGCAGTGATTAAATAAATTTAGTTGTAACCACTGTAATCACTTAATACTATCTTGAACTTACAATAGTCTTTCATCAAATTTTTAATTTTTCTCTTTCAGTCTGGATCTACAAAAGACACATGTACCCAAGGAATTTATATTTTTTAATCTCACATTTTTGTACCTCATACTTTTTCTTATGTACGGAATTCACAATGAATCGAAATGGGAGACATTTTAAAATAGTATAGTTCCCTATATACAGCCCTAACAGCTATAAGAAAAGTAGTGATACAAATAAATCACTAAAAAAAGACTTAAACAGATACATTATTTATTTAATTATATGCCAGAATCGCCCCATATCTATTATTTAGTTCTGTGTTAAAATGTTAGTTTGACATAGCTTTAGTGTGATTAATTTTGGTTTAGTTCACTTCTTAACACCATATTTTTCAATTTCTTCTAGGGACCTTATGGATAAAGATAAAGATTTGATAGAAAAAGTGTTACTAACAGTAATTTTCACCATGTATAGTTATTACAGATACACATTTTTAATCCTTTATTTGGGTATAGATCCTATTTTAAGAAATGGTATGTTATTTAAAGATTGTTAAAACAAAAAAGTCATATTCTTTTAAAAACAACTCATTTGCCTGTACAATAAGTTGTAGTCTATTGATCTTGTCCAGAAAATCAAGGAAGTTCCTTTGGTTAAAAATTCGACCTGTTCGCATTACTAAATAATCTGTTCATTGGATTCCATTTGTGAACTGTGATAACTTGTAAGCTTTCATATCAGTGCTTTAATTTTACACATTCAGTCTTTTCAAAACTGTAATCATTTTTCAAAAGAAATCAGAACTGGCAGTTTTATTGTCTGTCATTAGGTAGCCAAGCTTACCTGAGTCATGTTGTCTATAGGAGAAGTCCTTTATTTTACCTGTATCCAAAGGGACTTACGCTGTACGTTTCAGAAAGAACACAAGTAGTCAAATAATAATTTTTAAAAGCAGCATTTTAGAGTAGTGATTGAAGAAACACAGCGCTAGTTATAATGTGGTATCTTTCTCAGAAACCTTTCATGTTATAGATTATAGTAAGGAAAACCCTTCCTGGCTGAGTGCTACAGTTCACTCTAAACTTGAAGTACCCTGAGCTCTGTTTTTTTTCTCTTGTGGCCATATATCTTCTCTTGGTCTTGGCCACGTGTAGTCTGTTCTCTCTGGCTAGGCTTTTAAAATTGATCACATGAAGGGCTTTAGTTCACTTTTCCAGCTACCTCCTCTCAGCTTTTGCTTCGGTTCACAAATGCAGGAGCAAAGAATGACTACAGAACATAGCTACAAAAATTTTGTTAAGGTTGGAGTAGGAAAAGCCCTCATCTCTCTCTTCCTGATCAGAAGGAGATCTTTTCTGATCTGCCCTCCCCCACCTCTTTCCTAAGTCTAAGTCTGTGCACACAGAGGAATTATTCATTAATTTTAGGTGGTTTATGTCCCTTAGGAGCTTCAGAAAACAGCTTTATTTGAAAACTGCCTTAGGTAAAGGGTCTGTATCCCAATTCAAACACTGTATATTGACTCAACCTGATTTCATGATGATTATTCTACTGAAGTGAACCTACTAATTTATTTTCTAATGATGATCATTTATATCTAATTTTCATTAAAATGAATTAAAAAGACTTGTTTTCCTTGAATAATAACTGAGTTTTAGTAATTTTTCTATTTTGTTTCCATTTCCTTTCCTATATTCTAGCATAATTTGAATATGTTTCTCTTATTCTAGGCTCTTGAAAATCATTTACAACAGAAACATTCTGCAGAGCTTCAATCATTAAAAGATGCACACAGAGAGTCAATGGAGGGCTTCCGGATAGAAATGGAACAGGAACTTCAGACGCTTCGGTTTGAATTAGAAGATGAAGGAAAGGCTATGCTTGGTACTTTGAAAAGATTATAATCCTGTCATATTTATTTTTACATCCTTCTAACTTAAAATTCAACAAGAAATCACAAAGTTTTATTCTTAATTTTTGAAACATCAAAATGAATATCTAAGTGTTGTTCATATTTTATTTGAAGTTACTGGATGAAGGAGCAAGTATGGCAGAGTAAAATGGATAGAACACAAACAGCAAATTGAGGTCCCCTCAACGTTCTGCATACTCTGGCTGTGTAAGCAACACCCAATGGTGCTTCCATTTGTCATTAAGGGACTAAACGGAGTCAGAACATTCAGGCTTCCCACTATCCAGTGACTGAAAGGAATAGATAAGGATGGAGCCACATGTCTTTAGACTAGATCATCATATTGGTTTTTTTTTTTCCACTTAAGGATTTTGTTTTAATGAGAAAAGTCATGCCTAGGTCTGACTTTTTGTTTGGATATTTTCCAGATTTTTTATTAAATAGGACTTTTATCTTTGAGGTATTAAAATCACTATAGTTTTTATAGGAGATCAATTGAGTTTGGAAGAAAAACTGAATATGTATTTAAAGGATTTTTTGTTTTTTAGTGTCATTCAATGACTTTTTATTCCTGTCATCTCATTTTCCTTCTGTTTGTGTTTTTTCCAAATTCTCCTAATGTTTTTGACGTCTTTTGTCACACCTCAGTGGCACACTCTTTTCCAAGTAAGAACTGAGAACAAAGAAGACCAAAGTGTTATGAATATTTGGGGCCTCAAAGGGAAAACCAGTTGACCCAATTCATCTTCTCTACTATTGCTGGGAGTTCTAGGCCAAGTCGTTATAGCTCTCTCCTCTTCCCGAGGAGAGGTAAAAATGGGTGAAGTGTTGGAACTTGTATCCACTGAAACATGATTTAAATACATTTGTCTTTGTAGACAAAAGACTTTTTGTGGTTTCTTAAACTTTTTATTTTGAGATAATTGTAGATGCACATGAGATTATAAGAAATAGCACAGAGAGATCCTCTGAACCTTTTACCCAGTTTCCTTCAATGGTAACATTTTCAAAACTAAAGTGCATGTCACAGCCAGGATGTTGACATTGATACTGTCAAGACACAGAACATTCCCATCACCATGGTATCCCTGCTGCCTGTTTATAGCCACATGTACTTCACTCCCTCCCCCCCCACCGTTAATCTCGTCTCCATTTCTATAATGTTGTCATTTTAAGAATGTTGTAAACGGAATTGTATGATATGTAGCCTTTTGAGATTGGCTTTTTTCACTCAGCATAATTCTCTGGAGATTCATGCAGGTTGTTATATGTATCAATAGTTTGCCCCTTTTATTGCTAAGTAGTACTCCATGGTATTGACCTACCATATTTGTTGTCCTTTACCCACTGAAGGACATCTGTGTGTTTTCAGTTGTGTGCAAATTTAAGTTTTTATTTCTTTGGGTTAAATGCCCAGGAGTTGAGCTGCTGGGTCATATGATAAGTGTATGTTTAGTTTTTTTAAGAAACTGCCACTGTTTTCCAGAGTGATTATACCATTTTACATCCCCACCAGCAATGTATGAATGATCCAGTTTCTTCACATCCTCACCAGCATTTGATGTTGTCATTATTTTGTTATTTTAGCCATTCTGGTAGGAGTGTAGTGATATCTCATTGTGAATTTTACTTTGCATTTCCCTAATGGCTAATGGTGTTGAACATTCTTCCATGTGCTCATTTGCCATTTGTGTATCTTCTTTTCCAATTGTATTGTTTCTATTTCTACACACACATCTATGGCTTCAACGGCCATCTGTTGTGCTTGTGACTCCAAATATGTATTTCTAGACCAATCTACTTTCCTTGTGAATTAGATTTATATTTTTTACTGCTTATTAGACTGTTAGATATTCTAACTCACACTCTGTTTTAAAATATTAGCTCACCATCTCCCTCAGGTCTAAAATATATTTCCATTCCCATACCTCCCACTTGAATTTATGATATCACTGTTTACTGAGTTGCCAAAACCACGAATCTGGGAGATGCATTCAACCTTTTTTCTTTCGCTTGCACATCATGTTATTTCCTCCTCTTAAATGTTCTCTGTATCTGTTTCCTCTTCTTTCATCCTTTTGCCACCCTTAATTCACGGTCGTATCATTTCTCACCTGGATTATTACCGCAACCTTCTTTCTGATCTTCCTTCCCACAGTCCATTCTCCAAACTCCAGTTGGGTTTTTTTTTTTTTTTCTCGAGGTACACGGGCCTGTCACTGCTGCAGCCTCTTCCATCGCGGATCACAGGCTCCGGACGTGCAGGCTCAGTGGCCATGGCCCACGGGCCCAGCCGCTCCGCGGCATGTGGGATCCTCCCAGACCGGGGCACAAACCCATGTCCCCTGCATCGGCAGGTGGACTCCCAACCACTGCGCCACCAGGGAAGCCCCAGTTGGGTTAATTTTTGCAAGACTCAAATCTCACCATGTGATTTCCCCACTTTAAATCCTTCAGTGATTCCTCATATCCTTCCCCAGGTCCTGTCAATTTTTCCACTGAGGCAGCCCTTAACACCAAGGGAAACTGAACTTATGCCCTACATGAGGGTCTCAGGAGGAGCCTAAATTGACTTGCTACAAGCACAGCATTTCTTTGAAGTCTCATGTTTTAGCTTTGAAATTTGTAACTTGTATTTTACTCATATATTCAGTGTTAACATTAAAAACAGTGGCTTTTCCAAAAATCTTCATGTAAAATTCGTGTTTTGGAAGATGGTCATGTGTACTCTAAAAGTCCCTCAGGCACACTGCCACACACATCTTAGTTTGAGGACCATGAATCTAAACATGGAGTGAAAATCATTTTGTACTGAAACTTTCTGAGGCTGGGCTCCATTTTCTTGCCAATATGACCACTTGCTCTGTGGGTGCCTGCCATACCAAAGTTCTTATAGCTTGTCTGACAGAGCGGGTTCTTTCTGCTTTTGCATATGTTACTCCTTCCTGAATGCTTTTATCTTTCTCCACTTGGAGAACGCCAGCTCAGTCTTTCAGACTGTGTTACCATGACAATTCCTTTGTTGATAGCATCCCCAGTTTCCCTCTCCTAGGAAATCTGGGTTCTTACACCACCCTGCTTTCATTATAACTGAAACACTGTATTTCATTATAATGTTCATCTCTGACATCCCACCTAACTCCTTGATGCCCTTCCCTCTAGCCTGTGCAGGTATAAGAACAGGGTCATATTTTATTCTCCCATAGTATAGTGCCTGGCATTCAGTAAGTGTGGATTATATGAAATAATCTCAAATTCAGATAAAAATAATGATTTCCAAATCCCTAAGAACACTCACCAGATAGTGCTTAACATCTTTGAGGGATATCATGGAAGAAGTCTTATGTGGGTGGGAAGTTGCCTCCTAAATATACGTTATAGTACCATTCAACTCTAAAATGTGTTCTTCTACTAGTGAGTGAGAAGAGTTAAAAATTTCCTCTCCATTAGCACCTTACTTGCAAACTGAAAACATGTATAGAAAACCTTGATCCATTTGAGCAGCTGAAAACTTTCTTATCCTCTTCAAAGCCAGATGACCTCTAAATTTATATTTTATGATAGTATGTAGTATTTTAAGAAGCATAGACAATCCTATGATATTTTAATGGGAATATGTGTCCTAATTTTAAAAAATACTCTAATTTTTATGATTTTTATCTAAAATACTAATATTTAAAAAATACACTAAATCTTTTTTCCTTGGATTCCAGCTTCTTTACGCTCAGAACTAAACCATCAACATGCAGCTGAAATTGATTTGTTACGGCATAATCATCATCAAGAATTGGCAGCCGCTAAAGTGGAATTAGAGAGAAGCATAGATATCAGCAGAAGACAGGTAAAGAACATTCTGTTCTGTGATGTCTTCTTAAATAAATGTGAATAGATTTGAATGTTCACAGTTTTCTGAAAATTATTTTGTAATAACTAGTATTTTCACTAGTAATTATTTACTATCTATATTAAAGAGTTTTATTTTTAAAGGGAGTTAGGTAATTCAACTTTAGTATAATGGTCAGTTTATTTTATGACCTTTTAATTGAATATTTCGAATTTTATTTGCATCTTGAGTGAACAATGAAATATAAATAATACAAAGAGTGAAAACAGAATACTATAAAACAGCAGTGTCTGTCCAGTAGAACTTTCCATGATGAGGGACCTCTTCTATATCTGTGCTATCCACTATGATGGTCACAAGCCAAACATGTCTAGTGTGACCAAGGACCTGAATTTTTAATTAATTTTTACTAATTTATTTAATTAATTTCAGTTAATTTAAACAGCCATATCAGATAGCACAGCTATCGAAGTAGCAGGTCCTCAGGAAAAAAAAGATAATTTATGTATTTCCATATCACTAGCACAGCTACTATTCACACTTTTTAAATTTTGCTCATTAGCCAAGTGTACTTTCTTTAATTAGATAGTTTGTGATCCTGAATGTATGTCTGGATGAATGGATTTCTAGTCATAGTACAATGAAGGCTATTCCCTGTTTATTAGTTTATTACTTACGACTTTCACTTTGTCAGGTTTCAAATATGTTAAATGATCAGCTCAAATTTTTCTTCATTACTAGAAAGTTTTAAATGAGCCACCTTATAACCATGGAGGGAACTTATGTTCTCTCCAACTAGGCTGCTGCTGAAATTGACAATGTCTAGGCCTGCAGAATTTGCAGAAAACAGTGACTTGTAGGAAAATGGAAGGGAGCTTATCTGTCTGACAGGATAACTACTAGACCAGAATGAAGCAGACAGAGTCTTCTAAGCAATGGGATGTGTATATATTGGGATGGCCTCCATAGATGCAGGTCCTTTTTAAATTAAAGGACGATGCCACCAGCATTTTACTGCAAAACCATGTAACTTACTGAGTACTTAAGAGCCCTGTATTCTAATATCAGCTCTGCCATTGATTATAGATCATCCTTGGACAAATCATCTCTTGGGTATTGGTTTCTTCATCAGTAAAATGAGGGAGATGTGCTTATATGGTCTTTTGGGTCCCCTGTGGCCCTGAAACTATTTAAGCTGCATCCATATAAACACTTCTTATATATTGATATATGAAAATAGAGGAGGCCTCGAGGTTTCCTTATTTCAGCAGTTTTTCAGCTTTTGAAGCAATGTCAGATTTACGTTTGACATTCCAGCATGTCATTTTCTTTCCCTTAAACACAGAATGTAAATATGCAGAAAACTTTTAAGAACTATTTGTATTTTTCAGAGTAAGGAGCACATGTGTAGAATAACAAATCTACAAGACGAAGTAAGGCACAGAGAGCATCACATCTCAGACTTGGATAAAGAAGTACAGCACCTTCATGAAAATATAAATGCCCTAACCAAAGAATTGGAATTTAAGGGAAAAGAAATTCTCAGAATAAGGAGTGAATCCAACCAACAGATGAGGTATGCCTTCAGTCACCACAGAAGGAATTTGCAGTGTTACCTGAAAGACTATTGCAATGGTATTTAGCAATACATGCCTATTTTTATGACTAGATAGCCTTCTAGTAAGATATTGAGGACTACTTTTTACTTTATTTGTTGACTATGTTATAATTTGGATGTAGAAGAAATGTTTATATTTTGAAACATGTACATACATTCACTAACCTTGGAAATTGTATGTAATTAACTAAAATCTTTTAAAAATGTTATTTTAAAAAGCATTAAAGGAGACAACTTTAACAAGCTAGAAGATTAGAGCAAAGTAAGTACTTTACTTTAGGCTGTTTCCACTGATTTTCTGTACATTATACCTAAAACCATTTCAAGTCTGTTAGAATATAGAAAGTTTTGAAAGCTCGACTTCAGAATAACGTTTTCTTAACTAAAAATAAATTAAACAGGTTGCATGAACAAGATTTAAACAAGAGGCTTGAAAAAGAGCTGGATGTCATGACAGCAGACCACCTCAGAGAGAAAAATATCATGCGGGCAGATTTTAATAAGACTAACGAGCTACTCAAGGAAATAAATGCAGCTTTACAAGTGTCGTAAGTCGCATTATATTAAAGAAAATTCATGTGTGGAGAATAAACTGAGGAGCACTGTGTCTAACCTCAGATTAGCTAGTCTTTTGAATCTAATTAAATGATACTTTAAAAAGAAAACTTAAGCGCTGTACAGATGGTAACTGCAATATGATATATTCTTTAATTACAAGAAGGCAGTTGAACAATTATGTTTTATCAGCTGCTACTGCTATGGTTCTACTAGGACAATATTTGTCCAAAGACTGTCCCTCAGGATCATGAACTATCATGCCATGGTGAAAACTCAAAAGATACCCATTATATAGTGTTAAGTTAAAAGAGCATATTGTGACCAATGGGGTTATTATGATCCTATATATACACTAATAATACATATTTTACAAAAGTATCAAAAGATCTTAAAGAAACAAATACAAATTGTAATGGTAGTGATTCCATCTATGGACTGGATTAGGAGGTATTGGAGCTGGAGAAGAGCAAAAACTTCCTTTTTATTTTATATACTCCACTTACACATTGTTTGAATTCCTACAGCAAGCATTTGATTGTTTTATGATTTTAAAAATCAATAAATGTAAAACATCACAAAGTTAGTACTCATATATAGTAGCTCCAATATCATTAAAAGCCAAAGTTCTAATTATTGCTTTATGTTTTAAAAATATTTAATAGCCCCTCTCTTTCCTACACACTTACTTATAAACTTCTATAGCTAATGCACCTGGCATTCACTCCATCTCTGTGGCCTAAACTGTGGTCCAGTTTAAGTTATCTCAGAAATAATTTACTCTAAGCTGCTGCAATGGTTTATTCACTTTCAGTCTCTCCTCTTCCAATCAATTAAAAAGTCTTAATAAAAAAATATAAATATCTCCATATACTTCAATAAAGTCAAAATAGTGACTTAATCCCATTACCCTCAGTGTCAAAGTCAAACTTAAACTCTTAGCTCCAGCGTGCCATCTCCTGCCTCATCCCACAGCCACCCGTATTCCCTGTCTGCTACCTTTGTGTCAGCCACACTGACCCTCACAGTTTCCTTCTAGGAGTCTCCTGTGTTATCCTCTACAGTCTAGAAAAACCTTCTATGTCATTCCTACCTATTGTCTTCCTCCAATCTAAAAATCATCTCGCATTTCATCCACTTAACCAGCTAAGCCTCACAGTAAGTCTTGTTAAATTTGTACCACATATGCCCACATTCACTTCAGCTGAAACAGAAAACAGACCCTCCCAGTCACTGCCATTTACTTCAGAGGCCTCTGAGGTGAGGTGTTCTTTCTAATGGACACATACAGAATTTTCACATCAGTAGGCACTCAATGAATATTTCACAAATAAAATCTTTGAGGATTCCCTATAATATTTACCACTTCATAAAGTTACCCTTGAAATGGTAAAGAGACTCATGAGGTCATTTCCCCAGTCACAGTGATTCTGGGTGTTTACAGTTATTGGGGGTAATTTTTAAATCTGTGAGCTGCAGTAAGAGCTTGCACACCTGCTGTGTCGAAAAGCTCATAATCTCAGGCATTTTGCAGAGATGAGTTACAATGAACCCCAGTGACCACAGTGTTGTTTATCATGCAGAGGCTAAAATCCTGGTATCCCCCTCTTCATACTCTGAGAAAACATGCTCACAGAAAGAATAACCTCTGTCTGTCCGTGTGTCCGGTCTCCTTAGGAATGTTACGTTACAAAGAGTAAGGGTTATATCTTTGTTTTTACTTTATTCCGTTTTTTATGGTTTTGCGCATTATGAACTTTTAGTAGATAGAAAATAATTTAGTATTTTAATATTCAGTTTTAATCAAAGGATTAGTGTTATTCATAAATCAAATATTTTATCTGTTTTTCTAGATCTACCATTTGTTTTCTACTTCAACTAGGTCTATGCTAACCAATCATATTTCTTTCTTCATCTGCTCTCATTATGTAATTAACCTCTAGTTTTAGGTATCTACTCATTTAGTTAAAAACAAACACATATACAACTGTATTTAGGCTAGCAATGTCTAGTAGATTTTTCTGTAATAACAAAAATGTGCTATATCTGCTCTGTCCGGTATAGTAGCTGCTAGCCACAAAGGCTGTTGAGCACTTGAACAGTGGCTGGTGCAACCAAGGAACTGAATTTTTAACTTCATTTAATTTTAATTAATTTAAATGTAAATAGCCACACATGGGCTAGTGGCCTCCATATTGAAAAGCACAGTTTTAGACAGGTGGATATTTCTGGCGCATATCCTCAGATGCAGCCTGCTGGGATCTGCTGAATGGTTTGGATTTAAACAGATGGCAAGCAGGGAGGGTCCATTCCAGTTTAAGGAACTGGGGAGAACAACTTTTGAACTATTCTCAGCCTGTTTCAGAGAACTAAGGGTACCCTACTGAAGTTCCTCATCAACTGCATGCTGACTTTAAAACTTCAAAATCAGCAAAGCCCTGTGGGTTCTTGGCGGTGGGTATGGTGGAGGCACTGGAGGAGCACGGGTCAGCCTGCACTTGAAGCCTGCAGCGGAGGGGCCTCTGGAGCAGCTGGACATTTCTTGCTTCTGTCCCTGCCCCAAACCTTGTTGGACTCCAGGGAAATGAAATGGGGACAGAAGTTTAAAGGAGGGACTGTACCCTCTAAACGTCGTTGAAATGGTGGTAAGAGTTCTGTGTCTCTTACGGAATTATTACTAGAAATCCTCTTCTCTAGTGCTGGGTATTAAAGTCTACTTAGGTTTTCAGATATGCTATAGAAATTGTTTTATTTTCTTGAGTGGTATAGTATCTTAGTAAAAACATTGCATCTAAGAAATATGTCGTGGTTTTGTTTTAGAAACAAATGAGAATGGGCTGTTTTAAAGAACTTTGTTTAAGCTAAATTGTAAATATACACAGAACTTGGAGTTATGGCAGGTCTTTATTATGCAAAAAAGGTAGTTTGGTTCAGAGATTATTATTGTTTAGGGTTATTTTACCTTAACTTCTCACTATACTGAAGCCAAAAGGTAATTTCTTCTTGGGGGAAACATTTGAGTTTCTGTACTTGGACTTTAAGTAGGTCAGTAATACCTGATTAAGAAGAAGCTCTCCACCACACCAGAATTACTTATTCCTTAAAAGTTGTTTGAGTTTTTTTAATCTATAATACCCTAATAGTTTTTTCTTGTTGTTATTTGATTTTTAAGTTGCCATACAGCTTATTTTCATAATCTTGTGAGGTAAGGACGAAGTCGTTCTATTGTCACAAGTCTGAATCTGTGCCTGTAATTTATGGGAAAGAGAAGTTTGACGTTAAGCTGCTTGAATTACTATATTTCCTTTCCTTAAGGCTGTAGGAGACAGTATAATAGAGTTCTTTCATCTTATACAATTAAAATTCTAAAATAGATATGACTATTTTAGAATTTAGTCATATTTTAGAAATTAGTCATTAGTGACTAATAATACTGTTGTTTGGCTCTAAAATCTCAACTTACTGATTTTTTGGGGTCAATTATTTATTTTAAAAGTGTGGAAGGACTATCAACTGGGAAACTTTTTTATACAGCTTTTTATGCATTCATATTTTTGGTTTGTGTTATCCATGAGCCATAGACACTGACCTATATATTCTCAGAGCCAAAAAAAAAAAAATCAGGGCGTGCGTGCCTGGGGAGAATCCAGCAGTGACCCTAATTAGTAATTTTATATGTTCTACTTCTGTCTGTTCTCTCTTTGTATTACTTCTAAGGGGAATCTATATTTTGAGTAAAAGTCTGTATGTACTTGTGTGGTTCCCTCAAGGCAGTGTTTCCCAGGCTTTAATCCTTCCTATACAGCCTTTGGGAATTTGGTCATTTCTGGCTACCTATGATACTATTTTCTTAATATTTTTAATTGACTTGTTTTAACTTAATCAACTTTTCCTGTTAATGTTTTAACTCTGCAGTAAAACCATTATCACTACTGAAAAATTTCATCCATTTTTCTAAATAGAAGTTAAGCCATAACTATATAAATGTGACTTCTGTGAAAATACAACAGTGTTATTAGATCCTGGCTAGCACTGATGCTTGAGGCCTGCCTGAGTGCTGTGAAACAGCGTAATAAGCATATATGCTATGAAGACCAGTCAAGATACACAGAACCAAACAGACTTTCTCCTCGTGGTCAGAAAGATTAAAGGAGAACAAACTAAACTGTTTCCTATATCACTAGTCGTTCACACCTAGTCTTTGGGAAGCAGCTGGCTTAGAGAGTTGCGTGGGGCAACTGAAAGGGAAAATGTTGACTGCCCGGTGTTGGCGTGAATGGGCATCAGAAGAGGACGAAGTGTGCTTCCCCCATCAGGATTTTGAAAGACTAATAATTCTTGGAATATGTTTGCAGGTTAAATCTACATCATATTACTTGTTCTCTCCTTTAATGCTTTCCCATTTGTGTTTATATGGATGTTTCTTCAGTTTAATCAATTTTTTTTTCCCCTTTACTATCCAGGTATCTTTTAAAAAATTTTTTGGTGTTGTAAAGGTATTTTGTGGAGAAGATTAACTGATAATAATTTTGTGGTTAAAGAATGTTGAAACTAAACAAAAACATACACTGGAATTTAAGTTCAGAGACCTTTATTATGCAAAAAAGGTGGTTCAGGGATAGTAACTGACTATTTTAGACTCACTTTACCTTAACTTCTCATTGTACTGGAACAAAAAGACATAATACTTATTGTTTTTTTTTTTAACTTTACAAATGAAGTACATGTATTTATTTACACCCCAAGAAGATGCTTTCTGAATTTTCCATACTTAAAAACAACATTCAGAATTATTCTAAGACATAATAGTTTTAAATAAGGCTTTAAATTGAGTTTTTTAGTGACCATTTACTACCAAGTATTTTTGTTCAGCCGCAGGAAACAGTTCAAAAATCTTGTACCTTGTTTTTACTGATAACGTACTCCAGTGACATCTTGTGGCTACTCTGGTATGAAACGCAAATGCCTTTATCCACATTTCTCAAGCTTTTCAAAACCGTTGCCCATAAAACATAAACCTTTGCCCATATAATGCCACATCATGATAAAATGCAAGGTTACTTTATATGAGCTCAGTGAATTGTCACAGAAGAACAAAAGTGAAGATAGTGAAACTAGCCTCACACTGAACTGACGAAGTCCCAACTGATCCTGAGACAGTCACTCCCTAACCCCACACTTCCTCTCCCTCATACCTCCCTACTTCCCAGATTAGAACTTTAGCCATGGGGCTGGGTAGGGAGCCAAAAATGTTATCTCCAAGTCTTTGGGTTGAGCTGAGTTAGTGGAATTTACTAAAAGTACTAAAATGCACAGATTCTGGTACCCCTGTGGAACTGGAGGGTGGGAGTGGATCACTGATACCTAGAATAGATCATCTAGAAGTTATTCAATATTTGTTGACTGAATAAATTTTTCTGTGAATCTTCATTAACCATAATTTTGTTGAGCTTAGTTTATTCTTCATATTTTGAAAACAAGTTTTAAAATTTTTCTAATTATTTGAATTTTCTAAAATTAAGAGTGCTTTTTTTCAAACTACACTAGCAGTTTCCATTTGCATCCTCTTCATTCTGCCCTGTGCTATGTTCTTAGACTCTGCAGGGTCCATGGCACCTCTGCTCATAAAAAATGGCCTCTATTCTAGAGTCTTCAGTGGCATTTAGTTCTATTACCTTCTCATTTCATTCAGGGCAGAACAGGCCTAGAAGGAAATACGATTCTTCTTTTATCCGATGAACTGGGTTTTTTTTTCCAGTTTATATATTCAGTATGTTAACTGATATGCAGAATTTGTAAACTGCATTTCCCATAAACCAGGAAAGAATGATGTCATATGTGTGTGTCCTTTGTACCCTTTTCCTCTGTATCTTCTGTCCTTTTTATATATGTTAACAAACTTTGTCATCACACAATATCGTATATGTGGTAAGTTCTCCTAATAGTAAGCCTACATTTCCAGCATCAAGCCTGCATTGCTAGGTTAGTATTACTCAGTATATTATTTCTTCTACAGAGCATAACTCACCTCATTCCCATATACACTTAAATGACTTAAAAATGAGTGAATTCTTCCAAAAGTAATCTGCAAAGCCTTTAATAACATCATCTACACTTGGAGAGCCTTTCATAACACTACCTCTTGAGGCAATCATGTCATTATGCTTACAAGTTTTAAAGGAAAAAGTTTGATTTTAAATTTTTGTGTGTTCAACTGAACCAATTTGAAAAATATAGGCATTGCAAAAGAATGTCTGCATCATATCAATGAAAGGTTTTCTTGTTTTTAGACTAGAAGAGATGGAAGAAAAATATCTAATGAGAGAATCAAAACCAGAAGATTTACAGATGATTGGAGAATTAAAAGCCATGCTTACAGAAAGAGATCAGGTTATAAAGAAACTAATGGTAAGTTGTTTTGGTTTGGGGGGTAGGGGGTTGTGGTATAACCATGTTAGTAATCTGTAGACTGTTGATTGGGAAAACATGAGAAAATATTTTTAAGTAATGCTAAACAAAAGTTGAAAGTACAAAATATATGTATTGTGATTGAACGTTTATTAAAATGTTTATGAATGAGGATAAGAAATACAAAGTAATTTTAAATTTGGTATTATGGTAAGGAGATTGTGTCTTTTTTCAGTAATTTTTTAAAAGAAATACTTTCAATACATATTGAATGTTTAATAATATGTTATTGCCAGGGTACAGTTAATATTACTATTGAAGTGTGTGTGTGTATTGTACATGTAGAATTAGAATTGGATGGGAAAGAACGGTCAACACATACACGCACAAGCCTGCATTGCACACTTCCAGTTAGTCCTGTTAACTTCCTAAAGTGTGTCCCACTAAAACCTGATCCAAAGACATACTTCATGGAAAAAGGATTCTATTTTCTTAGGGTTCTAGCCTAAGAAAAGCTACAGGCTGTCTTGAGAGTCTCAGTGCACACTGAGATGTTAGCGGCTCTGAGAAGTCCATCAGGGAAGAAAATACAGATTTAACAATAAATACACTGCCTTCATTAAAGTCATTATTCCTCAATGATAAAAAAAAAACAGATGTTTTAAAATTCATAAAACATTTCAGAGTCTTCTAAAATTATATGACCTGATCAATAATTAAAATATTGCTTTTTACTGCCACTAACAAATAAAAATAAGAGTAAAACTAGAAATAGAATGCTAATCATTCTGTTTACTCATTGATCTCTTCATGAAAACTTTGGACATTAGCATTCAAAGAGAGCCTAAGAGTATTTATTTCTGAAGTCCTTTTTCCTTAACATATTTCTCTTAGCATTTAGGAAAGCCATCCTGTTGTATGGGACTAGAAGTTCCTGCCAAAAATCAACAGGTAGTTGGTTGGGGTTCATAGATGGAGCCCAGGAGCAGGCATTGGAAAGACAGAATATGTGCTACTTCATCCCAATAACCACCCAATTTTCCAAGCTTTGTGAACATGAGCACAGGCATCATAGCTTGCTCTGTCTCTATCTGACAACAGTAGATTCATGAAAAATTACCTTATATTCTACATATGAAATTAGCAAATGTATTACTATGTTTCATCTGTGGTAGAAATAGCTGTTGATTTTCCAATTCTAGCCAGGGAATGGTCTACACTCTTTTCACTACACCCTAAGTCTGTGGACTTTGAGGCACATGGGCTGAGATTAATGATGGTCAGTGGTAACTAGGAGGGGGTTGAAAATCTAGTTCTCCTAGAGCACACAACCCTGCCTTTCACACACACAGTGATCCATTCACTTATGTGTTTACTTCCTACAGTCTGGTTGTTCAATTAGCACCTGTTGGTGAAGCCAAAGGCAAAGGGTTTATCTCTGCATGGGCCATTCACTTTTTCTCTGTTCTGTGGTTACCATTGCTGTAATACTTTGATGTCTCACAGAGGAGATTAGGCAAGATCAAATACTTTTCCAGTACTCAAGAATAATGATATACCATAGTGCCATCTTCATGTCTGGAAACAACTCAGCCATGCACAGAGCAGCTCCATGAATGCAGGTTAAGCCTGCTCAAAATGCACAGTCAGCCCTCTGGAAAAGAGATGGGCCAAATAAAACATTGAGCTCTAGCCTTGGAGGGAAAAGGTATGAAAGGGTAGAGAAGAATCCCGGAGCACAGGGTTTGAAATGTGTTGAAAACTCACCCACCAGCAGACTTTAAGATTTCTAAGATTTCTAGACCTGACAGTCAGGTCTAGAAATCTTTGAATAAGGTATATAAATTTTCATTCAGGTTTTATATTAAATTTTGAATGAAATGGCATTTATACAATTAAGTTTTTAAATATTCAATAGAAAATGTTTGTAATTCTTTTGCATAGGAGGATAATAAATTTTATCAGCTGGAATTAGTCAACCGAGAAACTAACTTCAACAAAGTGTTTAACTCAAGTCCTACTGTTGGTGTTATTAATCCACTGACTAAGGTATGTGCTGTAAGCATTGTAAAATAGGAATATGGTTTAAAACTTGATTAAAATTTTTATAAAATATGTAGAGCAGCAGAAGATAAAGCTTCCAAAAAATGTTTTCTTAAATTTAATAATCTAGGACTAAAATCTATGAATTCTTTATATACTCATTTTCAAATGAGATGCTAATAATATTCATTTATTTGTTGAGAATTCATATTCCTTAAAATAGTATTTTATTAATATTATAAAACTTGGTTATACCATTTTGTTTTTTTATATCTCTTAAAAAAAAAGAAAACTCACTTGTCCTCAGGATAACTTCTTGTCATTTCCTTTGTGTTCGCTGTCCTCTATGGGGTCTTGAAAAGTACTTCAAGCCCCGTATACCCAACAGCTCTCCCTGACTTAAGGCCTGCCATCTTAATGGGCCTTGGGTTGGACATGTATTTTGTTGCCCACTAATCTTCAGAGAAGGGCCTTACTTCTCACAGTCTTAATCACCTTTCTTGACAATTAAAATTGAATATGACCTATTCTTACATTTTGTTGCTGTCTTAGGACAGATAGAAGAGCCTTGCAGATAAATGAAATGGACATGGCTAAGTCTTATACATCTTTGTACCCGAGCTTCCTCTGACTCCCATCGTAGTGCTATAGGTATAGTGGGTACTCAGTAAATATTTGTTCAGTTGCAAAATTTCATCATGTTTTCTATAAGCTACTACAAATTATTCTAGTGAATAAAGCAAGTAATAAAGAATAAATAATTATGTATATGGGCTTTATAGGGATTACATATCTTTTAGCAGAAATCAGTAGTAGAAATAAAAATGCCCATGCTAAAGCTATGTTTTGGATTCAGATTTAATTAATTTGCACATCATATCTAATTTCTCTTAGGCCCTTAGCCAGAAAAATTTCTGCTTTCAAAGCTCATAAAACTTCTCTATTAAGAAGATGGAATCTATCCTTTCTTCACAACTTAAAGTGCTCCAAACTTTAAACTTAAATGTTTATTAAAACAGAATGACTTGAATGATTTGCAAAATGGAATGACTAAAGTCAGGAAACCTATAGCTGTATCTCCGGAGTCCAAAACAGTGCCTGGCACATAAAGGCCTCTCAAAAAAATAATTGGTGAATGAATGAATATAGTTAGTTTCAGTTTTTAAATGCATTATTTAGGGTGAAATAAGCTTTTAATTAAAAAGCTAGGTTATGAGACTTGTTGAAACAAGATTAGAAATATTTCCTTTTTACCTATTTTATTGGAATTACATTTTTAGCCACAAAACCATTACTGTAGAACTTTACCAATGATACTTTTGATTTCTTAAAATAGAAACCTTAAGTAGGTTTAATTATGCCCTCTCATGACTAGAACAAGAAAATGCTAAAGATACATCTTTGTAAATTCTGACTCCTAATAGGGACTCAATTTTCACAAATAATTCTGAAGAAGATATTGTTCTTCCTTTCTTTTTGCAGTTATGATAAAATAGGCTTCCTTTCAGAGACTTTGTGATTCACAGAAAATGACAAAGGACAATGTCTAGATAGTTGAGATCATTATAAGTAAAGGAAAAGGACCATCTTGTCTATTAATTGCATTTTTTTCCAAACTCTGGAATCATTTTGCAAAAATTATTTCATAAATTAGCACACATTTATGTTAATTTTTATTACATAAAGCAAGATGATGTTCATTGAATCTACAGATGAATAGAGACTAAAGTTAATGATTTGAAAGCTGATAGATTTTAATAATCTGAAATTGTATTGCTCTTTTCATCCATCAATTTTAAAGACCAATTAAAAGATAAACATTGATCGGTTTTGTTTTATAACCTTTAAATTTTTTTCAAAGATTGTGAGCTAATGGTAATACTACCAATTAATTGGCAATTGAGACTTAAGTATACAGATTTCATCTTCCCTCTTCAGAGAGATGGTGCAGTGAATTTAAAACCAAATTATTTCTCTAGGTCAGCTCTAAGTCTTAGGTAGAAATGTGAGACTTGATTCAATCTACTTTGCCAAGCATTTTCTCATTCCTTTTATTTTCCAGGCAAGAACTGCCTCCCTTTGACAGATGGCTAAAGTTCACAGACCTCTCTCTTAACATTGTTAACTTTTCACCTTCTCCTAATTTTAGCCTAAACCCATTTGACCTCATGGTATCCGTGAGATGTACTGTTTCCCCCTTTCCCTTTTCCTCCCAGTATTCTTTATCCCTTGGCCTTCTTTCCACCCCCTCCTCTCCTCCCCATGAACCATTCCTAAACATTTCTTCCTCAATCTTTCTGTCCTAGCAGCATGTCTGTCTGTGAGGATTCCATGTAGATAAAGAGCACCTCCAAGGATCCCCAGACCACACTTTGGGTAACACTGGTTCATCTTCACATCCAGCTTCCAAAATTTTCCCATGCCAAATTTGTATCTTCTATTGTTCCTATTTTCTCATTCGTCCTTATGCAGGGACTGTCCTCACATGTATTATTTTTAATACAGCAAAAGAAGAAGAACAATAAATCACCAACAAACAGGTTTGTGAGTGTTCCCAATCTAAGTGCTCTGGAATCTGGTGGAGTGGGCAATGGACATCCTAACCGCCTGGATCCCATTCCTAATTCTCCAGTCCACGATATTGAGTTCAACAGCAGCAAACCACTTCCACAGCCAGTGCCACCCAAAGAGCCCAAGACATTTTTGAGGTGAGCCCCGTCTCACCAGTGATTTCTTTTCTTTTTTAACTTGAGAAATTTACTTTCTTACATTGCAGAAATCTACTACTTTAAGAACAGCCTAGGAAAAGAAATTTTACTGTGAAATATTTTCAAAATATATTCACCACCTCTCTAGAGAACTCCTTTTTAACTCTGTTAAAGAGATTTTTTTCTATTGTCAATTTTCTAAATGCTTCAAGAGGTACTAATGTAATTCATATGCTTAGAATTTTAATATTTATGGACTGGTGCTTCATTTTTAGAATTATCACCAGTTTTTCATTAATAATCCATCCCCCTTATTACAGAAATTCAAGATTTTTTTATTTATTAAGTGGCTTTTGTTTCTTATCTGTTTATTTTTCTCTTGCTTATTTATAAATATATATGCACTTATTGCCAAAATAAAAAATATATAAGCTCTGGGAACTTAATGATAGAAGTAGGAAATATAGAAAAAAAAATTTATAATTATTATTCCAGTTTTATCTCAGAGTCCTTGAATAAATGTATTAACAAGTAAAATTAGAATGAAATCCAATTGTTTATCCATTAAATAATTAGTCAGAAAGTGCTGTCATTTTGTGCTTACCTTACTATTACTGATCTTGTGCTATTTTAAAATTTATTTTTTGATTTATTCTTACTAAGTCTCAGTGTCACTAGTAATAATCATACAGGTAGACTACTTTTTTTTTCTAGGCTAAGTGATTAATGACTAGTTAATGACATTATTTTAAATAGAAAAAAATAGCAAGAATGAAAAATAGTCAAATACACCTTTGAATGTGTCTCCTGCTAAATATTTTGTGTTGCTTATTTTCCCTTGTGCATGGGTATGTTCAGGTATCAGTAAGATGCATGTGCATGGGCTCAAGGAACATGACTACTGGAGTTTCCATTACACATTGTTGCGTGCCTTGTAATTTCCCCCAAAGACGGTAGGGATTCTTTTATTTTCTTAACTAGCCCAAAGAATCTTTAGTTAGAGTTAAGATAAGTATAAATTATATAACTTTGAAGATGGAGGGGAAATTGGCATTTTAATGTACTCCTTTCCCCTAGAGTATCTGCTTATGGAATTATGAAAGTTTAATATAAACATACATATATAAAAATATTATACAATGGTTTAATTACTTAATTTAGTTATAGTTAAGGACACATCTGTAAGAAATGCTTGTGTCAGATTCTAAAAGTTTTTTTTAATTAACTAAAAGAGAAAAGGTGCTGGACAAGAAGAATGTTACCTGGTTCTCTCTTATTTCCTACAGTTCCTCCTGAACTTTTTTATTCCAAGAAGGTCACCTGACTTTACTCAACTGTTTGATTTTTTTGTTTCTTGTAATTGTTGTAATGTGGCTCCTCCTTCACGGACTTCATCTGAGCTGCTGCTGCACTCTCATGGAGTGGAGAACACAGTCCAGTGTAGAGGAAGTAGCAGATCTTTAAAATGCATCTCCTAACATAGGGAACCAGTTGTGGTCATCTGCACTGATGTTTTATGTGCTTTTCCCTTCATTTTGCAAAACAGCTTAATGCTGGGTTACATGTCTCTCTTTTTATGAATTCAGTCCTCCTCAGAGTGAAGCTTCCCCGGTGGCTTCTCCAGATCCCCAGCGCCAGGAGTGGTTTGCCCGGTACTTCACATTCTGAAAGAATTGCTTTGGCACAGTTCTAGGCGGACTGTTACTAAAAGCATGACCTTATGCAGATCGTTATGTGAACAGGGTTTCCTGTGTCAGACACGGTGAAAGTATTTGTCTCTCCAATTGAAAATGCCCTGTATTTCCTGTGATATTTATTGGAATCACTCTATAAGGTACTGTATTATGTGTGTAATTATAACAGTTATTTTTATTTGAGATGGGAGAGTCTTTAATCTTTGTAATTACTGCATAATAAATTTTGTTAGAACAAACTGTTTCTTTTTTGCTAGTAAGTTTGTTTTAACTTTTAAATACTTTTTAATTCCAGGTAAGACTTGCCAGAAGAAGTTTTACTACAAAATAATCATAAAATATCCAATTACTTCAATAACAAAATCAGGAGAGGGAAATATAACCTGTTAATCTGTTTCATTTCCGTGTATAACTGTAACTGTGTTCTCTTCTCTAAGTTTACAAGGCTAGAATGAAAACACGTGGAAATTATGGACTTTCAAGTATATAAAATACTGCCAACTTATTTATATTGTTTTTTAAAATTATTCTGATAGTTGAGGACCTAGGATTTCTAGTACAGCATCTATGCTCAGTGTTACAAAGCCAGCTTGTTAGTTTTCTAAATAGGCAATTTGGTACTGACACATGAACATGGACCCAACTAACCACTATCACATGTTCATGAGACCTTTTCTTCCTTTAAGTTTTCAGTCCACCTTGGCAGGCTACTGTACTGTATCCTGTGGCCTGAAAGAGTGCATCCATTTCTAAGAGTGCCAGATATAGTTGACTCAGTAATTATAGTTGACTCAGTAATGTAGATTTTAGAAGAACCTGGATGAACCTGATCTATGAATGATTATAATAATGTTAAAGACCAACTTTTTAAATGATTGTTTTGTGTCAGGCACTGTGCTGAGGGGCCAGTAGAAAGATTATCTCATTTAATCCTCACAAAATCTTCAAGGAATAAACCACTGCATATGAGTGTGCATGGCTGGTAGTGTGTTCTTTAAATTATCCTGAGAAAAAGTTCTTATAAAATGCTTGCTTTGAATTTTTTCTTCAACTAAGAGATTGAATTTTCCAACAAAAAATGGTTAATGCTTATTTCAGAAAACACAGTTATAAGCTCATTTTTTTGCCCCTAGTTTATACATATCTTATAATTTGGATGTTTATTTACCAAAGAGTTGATGATTAGAACTCCTGCAGGTGACTATGGGCATACAAAGATGAACACCTGGCCTCAAGGAGCTAATCATATACTTGCTGAAATAGTTCAGTACCAAATGGTTTTTTACAGCAGTATCAGAAGGGCCACAATCAGCTCTATGGGGAGGGTACACTGGGAATGGGGAAGAGGAAGTGATTGCTACTTAAGTGGTGGCTACTTGCCTACGGTGTCAAGCTACCTAAGCTGGATATGGAAGTGGTACTCAAGTATAGTACTGTATATATATAATGTATATAATATTGAAGGATGAGTAGGAATTAAACAGCCCTACCTTTGGTCTGTCTGGCTAAGGCACAAGCTGAAACAAGTCAGGAAGGAGCAGGCCAGCTGCATCCAGAGAACTCGGTGTAATCCTGTAGGACCATGGGGCATAATAAGAGAGCACCTACCCTGTATTAGTATAATTTTAACATTTTTAACCCTTCAGCCACCCAGATGAAACACCTGAACTCCCCCTCTTTGTCATCCCCCCACTATACAGACATACATACACACACACAACTCGTAAAGGTTGAAACCTGTACTCTTTATGCTACAAACGGCCTGGAATGCTTAGTAAGGAATTCAACTTGATCCTCTAGTATTTGGAGCAGGTAATAAATAGCATGGTTAGGTTTTAAACTGTTTAGTCAGCATGTTGGCCGCAGTTTGTTCAGAAAATATGGGGACCTGACTAACAGCAAGACCAATTCAAGATTTACTGAATTGGTTCAGATGAAGACTGAAAGGAAGAATTGTTCATGGGAATGGAAATGAGGGAATAAAGAGTGAAAATGTAGGATTGCTGGGAGTTGGTGACAGATATGTGTGGAATATGAAAGAAAATGAAGTGTGGGCAAAAGATGCAGTGTGATTTCAGGTATGTTGAAATTAAAGTTTCTCTGGAATAACAGAAGCAGTTAAACACAAGGGTCTGGAGTGGAGTATGGCATATATGAGATGAGTAAAGCCAAAGGTGTGTGGATGAAACAGCATGGAATAGAGTTGTGAGCAGAACTTTGGGGGGGGCACCAACACTTAAAGGGCACGCAGACCTCGGGTGAGAATGAGAAGTAGAGTTATAGATCCCCAAAAGCATGATGTTGTGGAAGAAGAATGCTTCAAGGAGAGAGCAGCCAACCAACAGTGTCAAGTGCTGTAGAAATCAGGGAGGGGAAAAAATGAAAAGTGTCTGTTGGTTTTGACAACTAGAAAATGGTCTTAGCAAAAGCAGAGTCAGGGTAAACAGCAGGAGCAAAAGCTAGATTCTGGAGAGGTGAGGTGAAAGGGAGTTGAGAGAGTGAGTGAAAACCCCTCTTTGAGGACATTTGGCTATACAGGTAAGGGGAAAGAGGCAGAGAAGGTAATAGTGAGGCTGAGGTGGGGGGTCAGATGGGTTTTGTTTGCGTTTTATCGTATTTTGTTATGAGGAGGGGGAGAAGGAAAAAGAAGAGACAAGCAACAATTTTATAACCTTCAACTGTGTCACTGGGTTACATGTAATAACATTAAAGAGATGGCCAAAGAAGTCCCATAACATTGTTAACATTGTGATTGAAGAAGTTTCAGCAAGACATTTATTTTGATAGAATATAAGAAGCAACATGGAATCCTAGGATCTTGGAGTTAGAAGAAGCCTTAAAGGCCATCTCTTCTAATCTCCCACAGAATGCTTGAATCTCCTCTCTAACATCCCTGAGTGAACTTTAATACTTCAGTGATGGGAAGCTCACCTCCTCTGAGGTGCCCTCCCTGCCTACTGGCTCTGCCACCAACAAGTATCTTAACCTCTGTGACTCAGTCTCCTGGGCTTTGTAGTAAGATGGATACTCTTAGCCTACCTTCCTACAAAGATAATGAGAGAGTTTGAGAAAGGTATAAATTACTGTAGGTGAGTAAATAGTTGTCTTGGAAAGTAGAGCAAATATACTGGAGAAGTGTACAAGGATTGTCAGGCAGTGGCTGAGCTCAGAGGCTATATGTTTATATTGACACCCAGCAGCATGATTTTGCTCTTTGACCATGTTCAGCTACTTGGATGCAGAATTATAGGAAAGGATAATAATGGACACTTAACCAGGATTAGGATTTTGTTAGGTAAGTACAACAAAAGGAATAAAGTCAGAGGAGCAAGAGTGTTTGCAGAGAACTGATTATTATTTTTTTTACACTAGAATTTTAGAAGTAAAACCACAGTGGACAAATACTATCAATTGCCTTACCAAAGGGTCTTGTCACCAATTTCCAATGTGTGTCGGGGACATTTCCCCACACATCCAATTCTGACACCAGCTGGGTGTCCTACAATTCAACTCAATTCTGACACTAGTTACCCAGAGATGACATCAGATCCCACAAGTTAAGGACCCAGTCCTATAAGACTACCCTCTGCTTCAGATGCCTATAAGCCCAGGCTATTACTGGCTGTAAAACAGAGGTTCTCATGACCCCCTCCTTGGGTTTGATTAATTTCCTAGAGTGGCTCACAGAACTCAGGAAACCCATTTACTCACTAGATTATTGGTTTATTATAAAGGATATTAAAGGACATAAATCAACAGCCAGATGAAAATATATATAGCGTGAGGTCCCAAACAAAGGAGCTTCTGTCCTACTGGAGTTTGGGGCCCAGCATGATGACACATGAAAGTGTACTGGTTCCCCAACCTGGAAGCTCCCCGAACCCAGTCCTTTGGGTTTTTATGGAGGCTTCATTACATAGGCATTATCAGTGTAATCCACTGATTAAATTCATTGGCCATTGGTGATTGAACTCAGTCTCCAGCCCCTCTTTTCTCCCCTTCCCTGAGAACCAAGGAGCTCTAACCCTTTAATCACATGGTTGGTTTTTCTGGCAACTATCCTTAGGTGGGGTCCAAAAATCACCTTATTAACATAAAAAAAGACACCTTTTTATTCCTCTCATCACTTAGGCAATGCCAGTGGTTTTTTAGGAGCTCTGTGCCAGAAACTGGGACAAAGACCAAATATATAAACACAATATCATTCTTACCTTAGAAGTTGTCAAATTAATCTTTGTATTTAGGTCAAGATGTTTAGTTCTTAGTTTTTATCTCATTCTGTCACCTCCTTCATAACCAGTCATATGTAGGTATGATTAAAATTCTTATTTTTATCTTAACATCATATCTTAAAATATTTACCTAAGGCTTTTCATTATCATCAAACAGTAAGTTTCTAACTCATAGCTTTTTCCGAAATACTGATTTTAAATCTGGAGTGAAGAGATAGGTCCTAATGGGACAATCGTAAGGAATATTTTCTTTCTATATCTGGCACTCTATACTACAGCGAGAGCAGAAAAAGTGCTTCTTGCAAAGCTGAACTACGATTGGTTTTTGTTGCTGTGTCCCTCTTTATGTTGTAGGGAATGTTAATGTGGATTAGGGAGTGGAGAAGGAAAAATGTATAACATGGTAGGAAATGCTTCATTCATGTACACAGGAAACATGCAAAAGTTTGTCCAAAAACAATACAAATTAGATGTTTAGAAATATGTCTAAAACAAGTTTTAGTTATGCATTCAGACTCTAAAAAATGTGTTAATGATCAAAGCATATGAAAATATTTTGAGAGCAGTATCATGCTTTGGACCCAGCTAAAACTTATCCATAGGAAGTCTCATAACTTTTAATCTATTTTCATATACGAAAGGAGAACACATTTTATCTTTCCAACAAAACAAGATCAACATTATTTGGAATAGACTTATTCTTTGACAATAATGGTGTGCATAATTTTTCTTTTCATGTTGTTACAAATATTCCAAATTCTCTGTCACATGACACCACTGTGATAATGGATTATACCATATTAATTTCAGTTTGGAAGATTACTACACATTAACCACCTCTGGTAATACCAGGAATATAATATCTTTGTAATTTTCTGAATGTAGCTATATTTAATTTTAACAATTTTAATTTACTCTTATTAATAGTCAAAATCTCTTTGAAATAGAATAGATACCCCAGACATAAACTCACATATGTGGCCAAAAGATTTTTGACAAGGGTGCCAAGATCATTCAATTAAGAAAGGACAGTCTTCAACAAATGGTGTTGGGAAAACTGAATATCCACATAAAAAAGAATGAACATGGACCCTTACACCTTACACCATATACAAAAAAAACTAACTCAATGTGGATTAAAGACCCAAACATAAGAACTATAAAACTCTTAGAAGAAAACATAGGGTAAAGCTTCATGATATTGGATTTGGCAATGATTTCTCTGACATGACACCAAAAGTACAGGTAACAAAAGCACAAAGATAAATTGGACTTCATCAGAATTAAAAACGTGTTCACAAAAGGACAGTACTAACAGAGTGAAAATGCAATTCCCCCAAATAGGAGAAAATATTTATAAAGCATACACTTGGTAAGGGATTAATATCCAGACTATATAAAGAACTACTAAAACTCAACCAAAAAAAAAATTCAAAAATGGGCAACAGACATAAATAGACATTTCTCCAGGGCTTCCCTGGTGGCACAGTGGTTAAGAATCCACCTGCCAATGGGTTTGAGCCGTGATCTGGGAAGACCCCACATGCCACGGGGCAACTAAGCCCGTGTGCAACAACTACTGGGCCGGCGTGCCACAACTACTGAAGCCCACGTGCCTAGAGCCTATGCTCTGCAACAAGAGAAACCACCACAATGAGAAGCCCGCGCACTGCAACGATCAGTAGCCCCCGCTCGCCACAACTAGAGACAGCCCGGGCGCAACAATGAAGACCCAACACAGCTAAAAATAAATAAATTAAATAAATTTTAAAAATAGACATTTCTTCATAAAGATATACAAATGGCCAATATGTACTTGAAAAGATGCTCAATGTCACTAGCCAATAGAAAAATGTAAGTCAACACCACAATGAGATACCACTTCACGCCAATTAGGATAGCTTTTATATATTTAAAAAAAAAAAGGATGTGGAAAAATTGGAGCCCTTTTGCACGGCTAGTGGGAATATAAAACGGTAGAGTTGCTGTGGAAAATAGTCTAGCAGTTCCTCGAAAAGTTAAACAGAATTACCATATGATCCAGCAATTACACTTCTAGGTATAGTCCCAAAAGCAGAACTGAAAGTAGGAATTCAAACATTTACTTGTACACCAATGGCTGCAGCAGCATTATTCACAGTGGCCAAAAAGTGGAAACAATCCAAATGTCCATCAACAGACGAATGGATAACTAAAATAAACAGAGTCTTTCCCTCCTGTTGTAGGGAAAATCCTTAGTTCAGTCTATCTCCTGTGGGTCTTCTTTACTCCCTATACAAAACACTTTATTTCTGGTCACCAAATGTGTGGGTGGGTTTTGGGTTTTCTCCACAACAACATGCAAGTCTCCGCCACCAGACAGGCATTCTACAATTTAACTCAATTCCAACACTATCAGGAGATAACATCAGATCCCACAGATTTAGGGCTCAGTCCCACAGGACTGCACAGACCATACACACACTTCAGATGTCAGTCCCAAGCCAACGCCCAGGTGATCACTTGTGCTTCCAACCAACCCGCTACAGATCAGAGGTTCTAATGACCCCCCTCCTTGGATTTGATTACTTTGCTAGAGTGGCTCACTGAACGCAGAAAAACACATTTACCAGTTTATTAAAGGATATGATAAAGGATACAGATGAACAGCCAGATGAAGAGAAACACAGGGCAAGGTCTGAGAGGGTCCTGAGGGCAATAGCTTCTGTCCCCATGGAACTGGGGTGTGTCACCCTCCCAGTGTGGATGTGTTCACCAACCTGGAAACTCCCTGAATTCCATACTATTGGGATGGGATTTTATGGAGGATTCCTCACGTAGGCGTGATCAATTATTAACTGTTTCCAGCCCCTCTCCCCACTCTGGAGAAATGAGGGAGACAGGGCTGAAAAATTCTAAGCATCTAATCAAGGTTTAGTTTTTCTGGTGACTAGCTCCCCATCTGGAAGCCATCCAGGAGCCCACTCAGAGTCACTTCAATAGAACAAAAGATGCTCTTAGTGCTCTTATCACTTAGGAATTTATAAGGGTTTTTGGAGCACTGTGTCAGTGACAGGGTTAAAGACAATATTAGAACAAGAGATGCTCCTAATTTTTTTATCATTTTAGGAAAGGATTTCAGGAGCTCTGTGCCAGGGACCAACAGCAGAGACCAATACTTAGTTCCCATTCTCTCACACATATGCTTTGGATTTGCTGAGTTCCTTGGATCTGTAGGTTCAGTTTTCATGAAATTTGTAAAATATTTTGGCTTTTATTTCTTCTAATACTTTTTCTGCTTCCCTCACTCCTGGCCTTTGAGGACTCCAATTATGCATATATTATGCTACTTGACATTGTCCTACAAAACTTACCAATACCCTGTTGAATTCTGGGAGCTTTTTTCTCAGTTTCATTTTGGATAGTTTCTATTGCTATGTCTATAAATTCACTAATCTTTTCTTCTGCAATGTCTAATCTGCTGTTAATCCTATTCAATGTATGCTACACCTCAGCCACTGTAGTTTTCATCACCAGAAGTTAGGTTTGGGTCTTAAAAAAATTTTTTTTTCTATCATGTCTCTACCTAACATGTTCCTCTACTACTTAATCTTTCATATTGTTAATTATGTAGTTTTAAAACATGTATTGTTTTATTTTTGTAAATTTTTAGTTGTGTAGATTAAAATGATTATACTGTATTACAAGATTGCTTAATTTCTATTTTTGTCCTACTATTTTGTATTCTTTTATTCTATTTTACTTCACAATTTACATTCTGCTAAAATGTGAGCAGGAATTTTTGTTGGTTTTGAAGCTCCTAAATTAGTGCCACTCAATACTGCTTGTTGAATTGAATTTTTGTCATATCACTAAAATGTCCATTATTGTATAACCTTATTTTAGACCAATTTATGTGTTATCTATTATATCACAATAACAGAATTTGGTATATACATAGAATGGAATATTGTCCAAACTTTAAAAGGAATGAAATTCTGATACATGCTAAAACACAGATGAATGCTGAAAACATGCTAAGTGAAATAAGCCAGACTAAAGAACAAATATTCTGTATTACATGAGGTACCTAGAATAGACAAATTCTTAAAGACAGAAGAACAAAGGTTGCCAGAAACTGAGGGAAGGAGACAAAGGGGAGTTACTATTTAATGGGTACAGAGTTTCTGTTTGAGACAATGACAAATTTCTGGAGATGGCCAGTGGTGATGATTACACAACACTGTGAATGAACTTCATGCCACTGAATTGTACACTTAAAAATGGGTAAAATGATAAATTTTGTATTATACATGTTTAATCCCAATTTTAAAAAGCAACAAAAGCAAAAATAAACAAGTGGGACAACATGAAACTAAGTTTCTATACAACAAAGGAAACTATCAACAAGATGAAAAGGCAACCTACTGAATGGCAGTAGAAAAGAAAAAGAAAATATGAACAGACCAATCACAAGTAATGAAATTGAAACTGTGATTAAAAATCTTCCAACACAAAAGTCAAGGATCAGATGGCTTCACAGATGAATTCTATCAAACATTTAGAGAAGAGCTAACACCCATCCTGCTCAAACTCTTCCAAAAAATTGGAGAGAAAGGAACATTCCCAAACTCATTCTATGAGGCCACCGTCACCCTGATACCAAAACCAGACAAAGATACTACAAAAAAAGAAAATTACAGACCAATATCACTGATAAATATAGATGCAAAAATCCTCAACAAAATACTAGCAAAAGAATCCAACAACACATTAAAAGGACCATAAACCATGATCAAGTGGGATTTATCCCAGGGATGCAAGGATTCTTCAATATATGCAAATCAATCAATGTGATACACCATATTAACAAACTGAAGAATAAAAACCATATGATCATCTCAATACATGCAGAAAAAGCTTTTGACAAAATTCAACACCCATTTCCGATAAAAACTCTCCAGAAAGTGGGCATAGAGGGAACCTATCTCAACATAGTAAAGGCCATAAACGACAAACCCACAGCAAACATCATTCTCAATGGTGAAAAACTGAAAGCATTTCTTCTAACATCAGGAACAAGACAAGGATGTCCACTCTCACCACTATTATTCAACATAGCTTAGGAAGTTCTACACACGGCAATCAGAGAAGAAAAAGAAACAAAAAATACAAATTGGAAAAGAAGTAAAACTGTCACTGTTTGCAGATGACATGATACTATACATAGAGAATCCTAAAGATGCCACCAGAAAACTACTAGAGCTAATCAATGAATTTGGTAAAGTTGCAGGATACAAAATTAATGCACAGAAACCTCTTACATTCCTATATATTAATGATGACAAATCTGAAAAAGAAATTAAGAAAACACTCCCATTTACCATTGCAACAGGAAGAATAAAATACCTAGGAATAAACCTACCTAGGGAGACAAAACACCTGTATGCAGAAAACTATAAGACACCGATGAAAGAAATTAAATATGATACCAACAGATGGAGAGATATACCATGTTCTTGGATTGGAAGAATCAATATTATGAAAATGACTATACTACCCAAAGCAATCTACAGATTCAATGCAATCCCTATCAAATGACCAATGGTGCCTGACTTACATCCTCCCCTATGTGACAGAGGATGTCACAAGCCTGCATCTAACATTTATTTATTTATTTATTTTTGCTGATTTGAGTCTTCATTTCTGTGCAAGGGCTTTCTCTAGTTGTGGCAAGCGGGGGCCACTCTTCATCACGGTGCGTGGGCCTCTCACTGTCGCAGCCTCTCTTGTTGCGGAGCACAGGCTCCAGACGCACAGGCTCAGTAGTTGTGGCTCACAGGCCCAGTTGCTCCGTGGCATGTGGGATCCTCCCAGACCAGGGCTCGAACCTGGGTCCCCTGCATTAGCAGGCAAACTCTCAACCACTGTGCCAGCAGGGAAGCCCACCAATGGCATTTTTTACAGAAATAGAACAAAAAATCTTAAAATTTGTATGGAGACACAAAAGACCCTGAATAGCCAAAGCAGTCTTGAGGGAAAATAGCAGAGCTGGAGAAATCAGACTCCCTGACTTCAAACTATACCACAAAGCTACAGTAATCAAGACAATATGCTACTGGCACAAAAACAGAAATATAGATCAATGGGACAGGATAGAAAGCCCAGAGATAAACCCACGCACCTATGGTCAACTAATCTATGACAAAGGAGGCAAGGGTATACAATGGAGAAAAGAAAGTCTCTTCAATAAGTGGTGCTTGGCAAACTGGACAGCTACATGTAAAACATTAAATTAGAACATTCCCTAACACCACACACAAAAATAAACTCAAAATGGATTAGAGACCTAAATGTAAGACCGCATACTATAAAACTCTTAGAGGAAAACATAGGAAGAACACTCTTGGACATATATCATAGCAAGATCTTTTTTGATCCACCTCCTAGAGTAATGGAAATAAAAACAAAAATAAAGAAATTGGACCTAATGAAACTTCAAAGTTTTTGCATAGCAAAGGAAACTACAAACAAGATGAAAACAAAACCCTCAGAATGGGAGAAAATATTTGCAAACGAATCAAACGAGCTCATGCAGCTCAGTATTAAAAAACAAAAATCCAATCCAAAAATGGGCAGAAGACCTAAATAGACATTTCTCCAAAGAAGACATACAGATGGCCAAGAAGCACATGAAAAGCTGCTCAACATCACTGACTATTAGAGAAATGCAAATCAAAACTACAATGAGGTATCACCTCACACCAGAATGTGTGAATGGGCATCATCAGAAAATCTACAAACAACAAATGCTGGAGAGGGTGTGGAGAAAAGGGAACCCTCTTGCACTGTTGGTGGGAATGTAAATTGATACAGCCACCACGCAGAACAGTATGGAGGTTCCTTAAAAAACTAAAATAGAATTACCATGTGACCCAGCAATCCCACTACTGGGCATATACCCAGAGAAAACCATAATTCAAAAAGACACATGCGGGCTTCCCTTGTGGCGCAGTGGCTGAGATTCCGCCCGCCATCACAGGGGATGTGGGTACGTGCCCTGGTCTGGGAGGATCCCACATGCCACGGATCAGCTGGGTTCGTGAGCCATGGCCGCTGAGCCTGCACTTCCGGAGTCTGTGCTCCGCATCGGGAGAGGCCACGGCAGTGAGAAGCCCACGTACGGCAAAAAAAAAAAAAGAAAATACACACATGCACCCCAATGTTCACTGCTATTTACAATAGCCAGGACATGGAAGCAACCTAAATACCCATTGACAGATGAATGGATAAAGAAAATGTGGTACATATATACAATGGAATATTACTCAGCCATAAAAAGGAACAAAATTGGGTCAGTTGTTGAGACGGTGATGGAACTAGAGGCTGTCATACAGAGTGAAGTAAGTCAGAAAGAGAAAAACAAATATCGTATATTAATGCATATATGTGGAACCTAGAAAAGTAGTACAGATGAACCAGTAAAATCTGCATGGCAGAAATTGAGACGTAGATGCAGAGAACAAATGTATGGACACCAAGGGAGTAACGTGGCATGGGTGGTGGTGGTGGTGTGGTGAATTGGGAGGTTGGGATTGACATATATACACTAATCTGTATAAAATGGATAACTAGTAAGAACCTGTTATATAAAACAAATAAAGTAACATTCAAAAAAAATACTTGCAAATCATATCTGATAAGGGGTTAATACCCAAAATATATAAAGAACTCATACAACTCAATAGCAAAAAACAAACACCACAATTTAAAAATGGGCAGATAATCTGAATAAAATTTTTCCAAAGAAGACATAAAGATGGCCAACAGTTATATGAAAAGATGCTCTACATAATTAATCATCAGGAAAATGTAAATCAAAACCACAATGAGATATCACCTCACACTGGTTAGAAAGGTTATTATCAAAAAGACAAGAAACAAGTGTCAGCAAGAATGTGCAGAAAAGAGAAACCTCGTGCACTATTAGTGGGAATGTAGATTGGTGCAGCCACTCTGGAAAACAGTATGAAGATTCCTGAAAAAAATAAAAGCAAAACTACCATATGATACAGCAATTCTACTGCTGGGTATTTATCCATAAAAGGAAAAACATTAACTCCAAAGATATATGCACCCCCATTATCACTGCAGCTTTACAATAGCCAAGACATGGAAACAACCTAAATGTCCATCAGTGAATGAATGGATAAAGAATGTGTCATGCATGTATATATATTATATTTATGCATAACAGAATATTATTCAACCATAAAAAAAGAATGATATAAGTCAAAGAAAAATACCATATGATCTCACTTATATGTGAATCTAAAAATACAAAAACAAGCTCATAGATACACAGAACAGATTGGTGGTGGCCAGAGGTTGGGGTTGGGGGTAGCAAGGGTGTGAGAAATGAGTGAAGGGGGTCAAAGGTACATACTTCCAGTTATGAAATCAATAAGCCATAGGGGTGAAATGTACAGCATGGTGACCAGTTAATAATGTTGTATTGCATATTTGAAAGTTGCTAAGAGAGTAGATCTTAAAGTTCTTATCACAAAAATAATAAATTTTGTATAACTATGTAATGTGATAGATGTTAACTAGACTTATTGTGGTGATCATTTCACAATGTATACAAATATCAAATCATGTTGTACACATAAAACTAATATGTTATGTCAATTACACCTAAATTAAAACTTTTTTTAAAAAAAGAAGACTAAGTAGTAGAATACTATCCCAGTGATTCTTCATTGCTTTCTGAAGAAAAATAATTATAAGGTGTTATATTTGCAAATTATTCAAGGTGAAATCTCTTCTGTTTAATAAGATCCATTCCTTTTGCTTTTTTTCTACATGCCATTTGCTACACAAATGAAAGTTCTGCTCTTGGTACCTCAGTATGTTTAAGTTATGTTATCTGAACAGAAAGTGCTTGGAATGTACAGTCAGAGGGGTGGAGAAGGATGACTGAAGATTACCTCAGATGCTGGGGGGATGTCATGTGCAGACCAATGCATGGGTTCTACCCAGAATATTACCAAGGCATTTACCCTTCTTATTCTGAGTAATCTGGGCTTGTATCTGAAATATCTTTCTGTTGACACCTAGTGAACTCTCTTGTCACCTCCTCCGTGAAAGCTTTATCCACACCCTCACACTGAATTAGACATTATTTTCTAGGTGCACCTATAGCATTTATATTACATTTATTCAATCTTTCGACAAATATTTGTTAAGTGCCAGGTATTACTTAAGGTGGTTGGGATGAATATGTCATTGAAAAAGACAAATATCCCTGTCCTCATAGAACTTAGATTAGAAGCAGGGGATGTAGACAATAAACATCATGAATACCTTTAATGTTTGAAAGTGATAAGTGCTATAGACAAAAGGGAAAGATGTATAAGAGTGCAGAGGGTGAGAAGGGATGGGCATGATGCAGTATTAAACAGAATGGTCTGGGTTAGCCTTATAAAAAAAGTGATACAGGAGGAAAGACTTGTTTCCTGTCTCCCCAAAATGTCAAAGTCAATTACTATGTAATTTACCTTTTGCCTTTCCCTTCTAGTACAATGCCCAACACTTAGTAGGTTACTGGAAAAATAGAATAAAATATGTCTGTATCTTGAAGACAAAATGACTGGGACTTCCTTGGTAGTGCAGTGGTTAAGATTCCATGCTCCAAGTGCAGGGGGCCTGGGTTCAATTCCTGGTCAGGGAACTAGATCCCACATGCATGCCGCAACAAAGACTTCACATGCCACAAGTAAGGAGCCCATGTGCCACAACTAAGGAGCTGGTGAGCCACAACTAAGGAGCCTGCCTGCTGCAATTAAGACCCAGTGCAACCAAATAAATAAATAAAATAAAATAAATAATAAAAATGACTCTGTGTGTTCCATATATGCATGTACATATGTGTGTGGTAACACATATACACAAATTCTTTTACATTCTAAATTCACTGTCATTTAATATATGTAGATGTATGTTAACTTAACATATATGTAGACATACATTAAAAATATAGACACACACTGCTCCATTCAAAAAGGATTAGAAGTGACTACATGGATGATACACAATAAAAGTATATGTCCTTGGGCTTCCCTGGTGGCGCAGTGGTTAACAATCCGCCTGCCAATGCAGGGGACAAGGGTTCCATCCCTGGTCTGGGAAGATCCCACATGCCACAGAGCAACTAAGCCCATGCACCACAACTACCGAGCCTGCGCTCTAGAGCCTGTGAGCCACAACTCCTGAAGCACACACGCCTAGAGACAGTGTTCCACAACAAGAGAAGCCACTGCAATGAGAAGCTCACACACCGTAACGAAGAGTAGCCCCCACTTGCCGCAACAAGAGAAAGCCCACGCGCAGCAACAAAGACCCAACTCAGCCAAAAATGAATAAATAAATAAACTTATTTTTTTTAAGTATATATATTCTTTATCAAAGCAACTAATTAAATGGCAGTGGAAAATCAGGACTAACTGAAAGGAGAATACAAACATGCAGTTGAAGGCTAACATAACTAGTCTTAAATTAAACCTCAGCGTTTGCCTGATGTGTCTTTGAGCTAAGGTGAAAAGATGTATGGTTATATGATTCTTATTATCATAAAAGAGGAATGGTTCTCATGAGGATAAAAAGATTTCTGAGCCCTGAATTCTAGAAGTAATTCCTCATAGAACTTCATTATAGGAGACAATCAATTCTCAATTGATGATAATGAATGGTATTCTCAATTATTTTTACAACAAAACATGTGAATTGTAAAGCTGTTATCTTGAATAACCTTATATAAAAAGGGAAATTGTAGCATTAAAAAAACAACTCAATTTAAGAAATTCTGTAAAAAATGTCAGACTAATAAGCAGTAACTGTCTAATATCTAACTTGATCCTAGGATAGAACTGTAAACAAAGGTGTGAAAAGCCCCTTGGACAAGTTTCCTTAAATATCATTTCTCTTAGCTAGACTCTTGGATAGATGAAAGAGGCTGTAATCAGACAAGCTACTGATGACAATACCTGGAATGCTGTTATTTTGTATTTCTAACCAATGGTAGAACAATATGCTTTGGAAATGGTAAATTTGCAATCAAATTATGAAATCTGAAATTACCTATGTTATGACTATCTCCTCTGACTGTTTTATTTCAAGCAAAATGAAAATTTTCCTCAGAAATCTGCTTTTAACTGAATCTATTTTACTTTTATTAATTTTTAAATATTTTATATATATATATATATATATATATATATAGGGTTTTTTTTGCGGTATGCGGGCCTCTCACTGTTGTGGCCTCCCCTGTTGCGGAGCACAGGCTGCGGATGCGTAGGCTTAGCGGCCATGGCTCACAGGCCTAGCCGCTCCGCGGCATGTGGGTTCTTCCCGGACTAGGGCACAAACCCATGTCCCCTGTATCGGCAGGCGGACTCTCAACCACTGTGCCACGATGGAAGCCCTATTTTAATTTTAAAATCACTCTACTTGAATTCCAGACTTCCATGTCATAAAGCATAGCCAAAATAATTTTGGCTGGAACACTTTCAAAGCAATTGTTGATATCACCCAACACGGCTAAAGAACAGCCTCAGCCTTGCATCCCTGTAGCATCTGTTTAGAGCTGCATGACTTCCTGGTATATAATGTAGCTGAAAAATGTCCTTCCAGGGAAGTGGCCAATATGGCAGAGGAGGAAGACCCAAAGTTCATCTCCTCCCACAGACACACCAAAATTACAACTATTTACAGACCAACTATTGATGGGAATGACCTAGAGACTAGCCGACAAGATTTTCCACAACTAAAGATACAAAGAAGGAACCACAAAGAGATGAGTAACAGGAGTGGAGACTTGGTAAAATCAAGATGCATATCCCCAGGGTA
This sequence comes from Hyperoodon ampullatus, assembly GCF_949752795.1. Classification (NCBI taxonomy): domain Eukaryota; kingdom Metazoa; phylum Chordata; class Mammalia; order Artiodactyla; family Ziphiidae; genus Hyperoodon; species Hyperoodon ampullatus. The sequence continues at coordinate 48,119,023 of NC_136925.1, read as the reverse complement.
GGCATCCCACAAACAGGAGGGTTGCAGAGTTTCTCCCCAAGGAACAAGGTGTTCAAGTCCCATAGTGGGTTCCCCAGCCTAGGGTTTCTGCACTGGGAAGAAGTGCCCCTAGACATCTGGCTTTAAAGGCCCACAGGGCTTGCATACAGGAGAGCTGGAGGGCTGTAGGAAACAGAGACTCCACTCTTAAATGGTCCACAAAAATCTCACATGCTCCAGTTACAATGCAGAAGCAGGAATTTGAAAGGAGCCTGAGTTAAACCCACCTGATCTTGGAGTGCTTTCCAGAGAGGTAGGAGGCAACTGGGACTCCCCAGTTGGGACTCCCTAGGCACAAAGATGTTGGCAGCAGCCTTTTTCTGGAAGCTTGTTCTACTATGAGGACAGTGGTACTGGCAAGCACTATTCTGGAGTCCTCCCTCTTTTCCTATTAGTGCTAGAACCTGGCTCCAAGCACCAGCAGGACACCCCTAATCATGGACCGAGTCACACCATGACCCAGTCCCACCAGTGGCTGGCAGCCTCCACACGAGGCAGGCTGTGGCAGTCAACCTAGGAGTGGACCAGCCCTGCCTACCAGTGTGCCCACAGTAGTCCACCCCAACACAACGGAAGGACCCATGAAGTCCACATAGGGATCAACCTGAGATCATATAGACCTGGTGACCAAAAAGGAGGGTGTTACTGGACTCCATAGGACATATCCCACATAAGGACAGTCCTCCAAGGTTGGGAAATGTAGCAAACCTACTTAATACACACATAAACACAGAAAATTAGGCAAAATGAAGTGACAAAGGACTACATTCCAAACAAAGGAACAAGATAAAACGCCAGAAGAATACTAAGCAAATGAGATAAGCAATCCACTCAAAAAAATAGTTCAAGATAATGATTATAAATATGTTCAATGAACTCAGGAGAAGAATGGATAAACACAGTGAGAAGTTTAACAAAGAGATAGAAAATATAAAGTAGAACCAAACAGAGCTGAGGAATACAATAACTGAAATAAAAAATACACTAGAAGGAATCAAGAGTAGATAAGATGATACAGAGGAACAGAGCAGCAAGTGGAAGACAATAATGAAAACACACAAGCTGAACAAGAAGAAAAAAGATTTTTAAAAAATGAGGATAGTCTAAGAGACCTCTGGCACAGCATCAAGCATACTAACATTTGTATTAGAGGGATCCCAGAAGGAGAAGAGAGAAAAGGGCAGAAAACTTATTTGAAGGAATAATAGCTGAAATCTTCTCTAATGTGGGGAAGGAAACTGATATCCAGGTGCAGGAAGCACAGAGAGTCTGATAGAAGATTAACCCAAAGAGGTCCACACAAAGACATATTGTAATTAAAATGGCAAAAATTAAAGATATTAAAAGCAGCAAGGAAAAAGCAACTAGTTCCGTGTAGGGCAACTCCCATAAGACTGTCAGCTGACTCTTCAGCAGAAACTCTGCAGGCCAGAAGGGAGTGGCACAATATATTTAAAGTGATGAAAGGAAAAAACCTACAACCAAGAATACTCTACCCAGCAATGCTATCATTCAGATCTGACAGAGAGACAGAGAGTTTTACAGACAAGCAAAGGCTAAAATAGTTCATCACCACTAAACCAGATTTTTAAAAAAATGTTAAAAGGACTTCTGTAAGTGGAAAAGACAAGACCTAAACTAGAAATATGAAAATTACAAAAGGAAAATCTCATTTGTAATCACAAATACACAGTAAGGTTGTAGATCAACCACCTATAAAGCTAGTAGGAAAGTTAAAAGACAAAAGTAGTAAATTCATCTACCCTCAATAAAGCAGTTAAGTGATACACAAAACAAAAAGATGTAAAATATGATGCCAAAAACATTCAACATGAGGAGGGGGGAGTAAAAATGCAGGGTAGTAAGAATGCATTTGAAGTTAAGAAATTCATCAACCTAAAATAATCACAAATAGAGAAAGACAGAGAGAGATAGAGATAGAACTCTCAGTAGCCACAAAACAAAAAATCTATGATTGATAAACACACACAAAAGAGAAAGGAACCCAAACATAACGCTGAAGTTCATCATCAAATCACAAAAGAGGGCAAAAGGAGAAAGAAAAAGAACTACAAAAATAACCCAGAAACAATTAACAAAATGGCAATAAGTAAATACCTATCAATAATAACTTCAAATTTAAATGGACTAAATTTTCCAATCAAAAGACAGAGTGGCTAAATGGACTGAAAAAACAAGACCAATGTATATGTTGCCTACAAGAAATTCACTTCAGAAATAAAGACATACACAGACTGAAAGAGAAGGGATGGAAAAAGGTATTCTTTGCAAACAGAAACCAAAAAGAAAAGAAAACCTGGAGTAGCAATACTTATATCAGAAAAAATAAACTTTAAAACAAAGACTGCAACAAGAGATAAGAAAGGATATTACATAATGATCAAGGAATCAATCCAAAAATAAATAAATATATATACACCTAACACAGGAGCACCGAAATACATAAAGCAAATATTAACAAACAGAAAGAGAGAAATTGACAACACAATAATAGCAGGAGACTTTAAACTCCACTTACATTAATGGACAGATAATCCAGACTGAAAAATAGTAAGGAAACACTGACCTTAAATGACTTATTAGACCAGATGGACTTAACAGACACATATGGAAGATTCCATCCAAAAGCAGCAGAATACATAATTTTTTCAAGGGTAAATGGAACATTCTCCAGGATCATATGCAAGGCCACAAAACAAGTCTCAATAAAATAAGAAGATTAAAATTATACCAAGAATTTTTTTCTGACAAGATTATGAGACTAGAAAACAACTGCAAGAAAAAGATGAGAAAAAACACAAACATAGTGGTTAAAATATGCTACCATAAAAATACCATAAATATGCTACTAAGTGATCAATGGGTCACTGAAGAAATCAAGAGGAAATAAAAAACATACCTGGAGATAAGTGAAAATGGAAACACACAATCCAATATCTATGGGACACAGTAAAAGCAGTTCTAAGAGGGAAGTTTATAGCAATACAAGCCTATTTCAGGAAACAAGAAAAATCTCAAATAAACAACATAACCGTACACATAAAGGAGCTAGAAAAAGAACAAACAAAACCCAAAGTTAGTAGAAGGGAAAAAATAGTAAAGATCAGAGCAGAAAAAAATGAAACAAGACAAAAAATTAGAAAAGATCAATGAAACTAAGGTCTGGTTCTTTAAGATGATAAAATTGATAAACCCAGAAAAAAAGAGAGAGGACCCAAAAGAATCAAACCAGAAATGTAAAAGGAAAAGTCACAAGTGAGACCACAGAAATACAAAGGATCATAAGAGATTACTATGAACAATTATACAACAATAAAATGGATAACTGAGAAGAAATGGACAAATTCCCAGAAATGTACAATCTCCCAAGACTGTACCAGAAAGAAATAGAAAATATGAACAGACCAATTACCAGTAATGAAATTGAATCAATAATAATTTTAAAACTCCCAACAAACAAAATCCCAGGGCCAGATGGTTTCACATGTGAATTCTATGAAAGAATTAGATGAGAGATAACACCAATACTCTCCAAAAACACTGCAGAAGAAGGAACACTTCTGAACTAGTTCTATAAGAGCAGCATTACCCTTATACCAAAATCATACAAAGGTAACAACAACAACAAAAATTACAGACCAATAACACTGATGAACATAGATGCAAAAATCCTCAACAAAATATTAGCAATCAGAATCCAACAATACAGTGAAAGGATCATATGCCACGATCAATTAGGATTTATCCCAGGGACACAAGGATTTTTCAATATCTACAAATCAATTGATGTTATACACCACATTAACAATTTGAAGAATAAAAAAAATATGATCATCTTAAATGATGCAGAAAAAGCTTTTGACAAAATTCAACATCCATTTTATTTATGATAAAAACTCTCTACAAGGTGAGCATAGAGGGAACATACCTCAACATAATAAAGGCCATATATGACAAGCTCACAGTTAACATCATACTCAGTGGTGAAAAGCTGAAAGCATTTCTTCTAATATCAGGAACAAGACAACGATACTCACTCTTACCACTTTTATTCAACAGAATTGGAGGCCCTAGCCACAGAAATCAGAAAAGAAAAGGAAAGAAAAAGAACTTAAATTGGAAAGAAAGAAGTAAAACAGTCACTGTTTGCAGATGTCATGATACTATAAAAAGGAAATCCTAAAGACACCTCCGGAAAGCTACTAGTGCTCATCAGTGAATTTGGTAAAGTTGCAGGTTACAATATTAATATACAGAAATTCGTTGCATTTCTATACACTAACAACAAAATATCAGAAAGAGATATTAAGGAAACAATCCCATTTGCAATCATGTCGAAAAGAATAAAATACCTAGGAATAAACCTACCTAAGGAGATAAAGGACATATACTCGAAAAACTATAAGACACTGATGAAAAAAACTAAAGATGACACAAACAGATGGAAAGATATACCATGTTCATGAATTGGAAGAATTTTGTTAAAATGACTGTACTACCCAAGGCAATCTACAGATTCAATGCAACCCCCATCAAAATACCATGGGCATTTTTCACAGAACTAGAATAAATAATTTAAAAATTTGTAGAGAAACACAAAAGACCCCGAATAGCCCAAACAATTTTGAGAAAGAACAATAGAGCTAGAGGAATCTTTCCCCCTGACATCATGCTATTATACTACAAATCGACAGTCATAAAAACAGTATGGCACTGGCACAAAACCAGACACATAGGTCAATGGAACAGAATAGAAACCCCAGAAATAAACCCATGCACCTATGGTCAGTTAATCTATGACAAAGGAGGCAAGAACATACAAGGAAGAAAAGACAGTCTCTTCAATAAGAAGTATGGGGAAAACTGGACAGCTATGTGTAAAATAATGAAATTAGAACACTCTCTAACACTGTATACAAAAATAAACTCAAAATCAATTAAAGACTTAAATGTAAGACCATAAATACTAAAACTCCAAGAAGAGAACATAGGCAGTATGCTCTTTGATATAAATTTTAGCAATATTTCTTTAGATCTGTCTCCTAACGCATAGAACATGAAAGGAAAAATAAACAAATGGGACCTAATCAAACTTAAAAATTTTTGCACAAGAAAGGAAACCACTGTCAAAATGAAAAGGTAACCTACAGAATGGTAAAAAGTATTCACAAATATGACCAATAAGAGGTTAATATACTATATATATATATATATATAGTATATATATATATAGTATATATATATATATAGATATAGATATAGATATAATATATATATATACAGCTCATACAGCTCAACATCAAAAATACAACCTGATTAAAAAATGGGCAGAAGAACTAGACATTTTTCCAAAGAAGACATACAGATGGGTAATGGGCACATGAAAAGATGTTCAATATCGTTAATCATCAGCTAAACGCAAATTAAAACCACAATGAGATATCATCTCCCATCTTTCAGAATGGCTACCTTCAAAAAGAACACAAATAACAAATGTTAGCAAGGATATTTAGAAAGGGGAACCTTCATACATTGTTGGTGGGAATGTCAATATGGAAAGCAGTATGGAGGTTTCCGAAAAAACTAAAAATAGAACTACCATATGACCAACAATTCCACTCCTGGGTAAATATCCGGAAAAAATAAACAAAAATCCCACTAATTCAAAAAGAAAAAAATGCGTCCTGATGTTCACAGCAGCATTATTTACGATTCCCAAGAGTGGAAGAAACGTAAGTGTCCATCCACAGATGAATGGATAAATAAGATGTGGTATGTATGTGTATATTATATATACACATACATATATACACACACATAAATACACACACACACAAAATAGAATACTACCCAGCTATAAAAAAGAATGAAATTTTGCCATTTGCAACAACAAGGATGAACTTGGAGGGTATTACACTTAGTGAAATAAGTCAGAAAGAGAAAGACAAAAAGTTTATGATATGACTCCTATGTGGAATCTAAAAAATAAAACAAATTAGTGAATATAACAAAATAGAAATAGACTCACATATAGAGAACAAACTAGTGGTTACCAGTGGGTGAGGGAACAGGGGAAGGGAAAGATAGGAGTAGGGGACTAGGAGGTAAAAACTATTATGTATAAAATAAGTTACCAGGATATATTGTAGAACAAAGGAATATAGCCAATAGTATATAGTAACTATAAATGGAATATAATATTTAAAAACTGTGAATCTCTATGTTGTACACCTGAAACATATCATATTGTACATCAACTATCTCAATGAAAAAAAAAATCACAGGTTTTCCTGACAAGACAGTGGAGTAGAAGGACCTGAGCACGTCTCCTCTTACAAAAACACAAAAATCACACGTAACTGCTGAAAAACCATTCACAAAAAAGGACTGGAACCTACCAAAAGAGATTTTCTACTTCCAAAGACAAAGAAGAATGCACAATGAGATGGTAGGAGGGGAGCATTTGCGATACAATTAAATTCCATACCGGGCAGGTGGGCAACAAACTGAAAAATAATTATATTAAGGAGGTTCTCCCATAGGAGTGAGAGTTCTCAGCCCGATGTCAGGATCCCCAATATGGGGGTCTGGCATCGGGAGGAGGAGCTCCCAAAGCAACTGGTTTTGAAGGCCAGTAGGGCATGATCGCAGGAACTCCACAAGACTGAGGGAAAACAGAAACACCACTCTTGAAGAATACATGAGGTCTCGTGTGCACCAGGATACAGGGGAAAAGCAGTGACTTCAAAGGAGCCTGAGCCATACCTACCTGCGGGTCTTGGAGAGTCTCCTGGGGAAGCAGGGGGTGGCTGTGGCTCACTGCAGGGACAAGGACACTGCTGGTGGAGTTACTGGAAAGTACTCATTGGAATAAGCTGTCCTGCAGGCTGCCATTTTGATGCTAAGACCTGGTCCTAGCCAACAGCCCTTAGGCTCCAGGGCTTGGATGCCTCATGCCAGCCAACCAAACAAGGGCGGGAACACGGCCCCACTGATCAGCAGACAGTCTGCTTAAAGTCTTCCTGAGCCCACAGCTGCCTCTAAACACATCCCTTGACATGAACCTGCCCACCAGAGCGACAAGATCCATCTCCACCCACTACTGGGCAGGCACCAGTTCATCCCACCAGGAGGCCTGCACAAGCCCCTTAGACTAGCCTCACCCATGAGGGGGCAGACACCAGAAGCAAGAGGAACTACAGTCCTGTAGCCTGTGAGACCACAAAACAGAAACTTAAAATGAGACAGCAGAAAAATATGTTCCAGTTGAAGGAACAAGATAAACCCCCAGAAGAACAACTGAGTGAAGTGGAGATAGGCAATCTACCTAAAAAAGAATTCAGAGGAGTGATAGTAAAGATGATCAAAATTCTAGGAAAAAGAATGGAGGCACAGAGAAGACACAAGAAATGTTTAAGAAAGAGCTAGAATATTTAAAGAACAAATGAACACTGCTGAACAATACAATAAGTGAAATGAAAAATACACTAGAAGAAATCAGTAGCAAAATACATGAGGCAGATGAATGGGTAAATGATCTGGAAAACAGAACAGTGGAATAACTGCTGAGGAATAGAATTTAAAAAAAAAAATGAAAAGGAATGAGGACAGTTTAGGAGACCACTGGGACAACATTAAATGCACCAACATTCACAATATAGGGGTATCAGAAGGAGAAGAGAGAGAGAAACAGCCTGAGAAAATATGTGAAGTCATAGTAGCTGAAAACTTCCCTAACAGAGGAAACAAACAGTCACGCAAGGGCAGGAAGCACACAGAGTCTGATACTGGATAAACCTAAGGAGGAACATGACAACACACACATTAAGCAAATGGACAAAAATTAAAGACAAGGAGAAAAATTTAAAAGCAACAAGGGAAAAACAACAAATAACATACAAGGGAATCCCCAGAGGTTATCTGCTGAATTTTCAGCAGAAACTCTGCAGGCCAGAAGGGAATGGCATGATATATTTAAAGTGATGAAAGGAGAGGCCTGAACCAAGATGGCAGAGTAGAAAGATGTGCTCTCACTCCCTCTTGAGAGAACACCAGAATCACAACTAACTGCTGAACAATCATCAACAGGAAGACACTGGAACTCACCAAAAAAGATACCCCACATCCAAAGACAAAGGAGAAGCCACAATGAGATGGTAGGAGGGGCACAATCACAATCACAATAAAGTCACATCCCATAACTGCTGGGTGGGTGACTCACAAACTGGAGAACACTTATACCACAGAAGTCCAACCACTGGAGTGAAGGTTCTGAGCCCACATCAGGCTTCCATACCTGGGGCTCCGGCAACAGGAGGAGGAATTCCTAGAGAATCAGACATTGAAGGCTAGCGGGATTTGATTGCACAACTCTGACAGAACTGGGGGAAACAGAGACTCCACTCTTGGAGGGCTCACACAAAGTATTGTGCGCGTCGCAACCCAGGGGAAGGAGCAGTGACGCCAGGGGAGACAGAACCAGCCCTACCTGCTGGTGTTGGAGGGTCTCCTGTAGAGGCAGTGGGAGGCTGTGTCTCACCGTGAGGACAAGGACACTGGCCGCAGAAGTTCTGTGAAGTACTTGTTGGTATGAGCCTCCCAGAGTATGCCATTAGCCCCACCAAAGAGCGAGGTAGGCTCCAGTGTTGGGTCGCCTCAGGCCAAACAACCAACAGGGAGGGAACCAAGCCCCACCCATCAGCAGACAAGCAGATTAAAGTTTTACTGAGCTCTGTCCGCCACAGCAACAGCAGCTATACCCACCACTAGTCCCTCCCATCAGGAAATTTGCACAAGTCTCTTAGATAGCCTCATCCACCAGATGCCAGACAGCAGAAGCAAAAAGAACTACAATCCTGCAGCCTGTGGAACAAAAACCACATTTACAGAAAGACAGACAAGATGAAAAGTCAGAGGGCTATATACCAGATAAAGGAACAAGACAAAACCCCAGAAAAACAACTAAATGAAGTGGAGATAGGCAACCTTCCAGAAAAAGAATTCAGAATAATGATAGTGAAGATGATCCAGAACCTCGGAAAAAGAATGGAGGCAAAGATCGCGAAGATGCAAGAAATGTTTAACAAAGACCTAGAAGAATTAAAGAACAGAGATGAACAATACAATAACTGAAATGAAATCTCCACTAGAAGGAATCAATAGCAGAATAACTAAGGCAGAAGAACGGATAAGTGACGTGGAAGACAGAACTGCTGCATAACAGAATAAAGAAAAAAGAATGAAAAGAAATGAAGACAGCCTGAGAGACTTCTGGGACAACATTAAATGCAACAACGTTTGCGTTATAGGGTTCCCAGAAGGAGAAGAGACAGAGAAACGACCCGAGAAAATATGTGACGAGATTACAGTTGAAAACTTCCCTAACATGGGAAAGGAAATAGCCACCCAAGTCAGGGAAGCGCAGAGAGTCCCCTACAGAATAAACCCAAGGAGAAACACACCGAGACACATAATAATCAAACTGGCAAAAATTAAAGACAATGAAAAATTATTGAAAGCAGCAAGGGAAAAAAGACAAGTAAAATACAAGGGAAGTCCCATAAGGTTAACAGCTGATTTCTCAGCAGAAACTCTACAAGCCAGAAGGGAGTGGCATGATATACTTAAAGTGATGAAAGGGAAGAACCTACAACCAAGATTATGCTACTTGGCAAGGATCTCATTCAGATTCGATCGAGAAATCAAAAGCTTTAGAGACAAGCAAAAGCTAAGAGAATTCAGCACCACCAAACCAGCTCTAAATCAAATGCTAAAGGAACTTCTATAAGTAGGGAACACAAGAGAAGAAAAGGACCTATAAAAACAAATCCAAAACAATTAAGAAAATGGTCATAGGAACATACATATCGATAACTACCTCATACATGAATGGATTAAATGCTCCAAACAAAAGACACAGGGTTGCTGAATGGATACAAAAACAAGACCCATATATAAGTTGTCTACAAGAGACCCACTTCAGACCTAGGGACACATACAGCCTGAAAGTGAGGGGATGGAAAAAGATATTCTATGCAAATGGAAATCAAAAGAAAGCTGGAGTAGCAATACACATATCAGATAAAATAGACTTTAAAATAAAGAATGTTACAAGAGACAAGGAAGGACACTACATAATGATCAAGGGATCAACCCAAGAAGACGATATAACAATTATAAATATATATGCACCCAACATAGGAGCACCTCAATACATAAGGCAACTGCTAACAGCTATAAAAGAGGAAACCGACGGTAACACAATTATAGTGGGAGACTTTAACACCTCACTTACAGCAATGGACAGACCATAAAAAATGAAAATAAATAAGGAAACAGAAGCTTTAAATGACACAATAAAGCAGATAGATCTAATTGATATTTATAGAACATTCCATTCAAAAAAGGCAGATTACACTTTCTTCTCAAGTGTGCATGGAACATTCTCCAGGATATATCACATCTTGGGTCACTAATGAAGCCTCGGTAAATTTAAGAAAATTGAAATCATATCAAGCATCTTTTCTGACCACAAGGCTATGAGATTAGAAATGAATTACAGGGAAAAAAACGTAAAAAACACAAACACATGGAGTTACTAAACAATAAGTTACTAAATAACAGAGATCACTGAAGAAATCAAAGAGGAAATCAAAAAATACCTAGAGACAAATGACAATGAAAACACGATGATCCAAAACCTATGGGATGCAGCAAAAGCAGTTTTAAGAGGGAAGTTTATAGCTATATAAGCCTACCTCAAGAAACAAGAAAAATCTCAAATAAACAATCTAACATTATACCTAAAGGAACTAGAGAAAGAAGAACAAACAAAACCCAAAGTTAGCAGAAGGAAAGAAATCATAAAGATCAGACCAGAAATAAATGAAATAGAAACAAAGAAAACAATAGCAAAGATCAATAAAACTAAAAGCTGATTCTTTGAGAAGATAAAACAAAACTGATAAACCATTAGCCAGACTCATCAAGAAAAAGAGGGAGAGGACTTAAATCAATAAAATTAGAAATGAAAAAGGAGAAGTTACAACAGACACCACAGAAGTACAAAGCATCCTAAGAGACTACTACAAGCATCTCTATGACAATAAAATGGACAGCCTGGAAAAATGGACAAATTCTTAGAAATGTATAACCTTCCAACACTGAACCAGGAAGAAATAGAAAATATGAACAGACCAATCACAAGTAATGAAATTGAAACTGTGATTAAAAATCTTCCAACAGACAAAAGCTCAGGACCAGGCGGCTCCACAGGTGAATTCTATCAAACATTTAGACAAGAGCTAACACCCATCCTTCTCAAAGTCTTCCAAAAATAACCAGAGGAAGGAACACTCCCAAACTCTTTCTATGAGGCCATCATTACCTGATACCAAAACTAGACAAAGATACTAAAAAAAAAATTACAGACCAATATCACTGATGAATATACATGCAAAAATCCTCAACAAAATAGTAGCAAACAGGATCCAACAACACATTAAAAGGATCATACACCATGATTACGTGGGATTTATCCCAGGGATGCAAAGATTCTTCAATATATGCAAATCAATCACTGTGATACATCATATTAACAAAGTGAAGAATAAAAACCATATGATCATCTCAATAGATACAGAAAAACTTTTGACAAAATTCAACAGCAATTTATGATAAAAACTCTCCAGAAAGTGGGCATTGAGGGATCTTATCGCAACATAATAAAGGCCATATATGACAAACCCACAGCAAACATCATTCTCAATGGTGAAAAACTGAAAGCAATTACTCTAAAATCAGCAACAAGACAAGGATGTTCACTCTCAACATTATTCAACGTGGTATTGGAAGTCCTAGCCACAGAAATCAGAGAAGAAATAAACGGAACACAAAATTGAAATAAAGAGGTAAAACTGTCACTGTTTGCAGATGACATAATACTGTACATAGAGAATCCAAAAGATGCCACCAGAAAACTACTAGAGCTAATCAATGAATTTGGTAAATTTGCAGGATATAAAATTAATGCACAGAAATCTCTTGCATTCCTATATACTAATGATGAAAAATCTGAAAAAGAAATTAAGAAAACACTCCCATTTACCATTGCAACAAAAAGAATAAAAAACCTAGGAATAAACCTACCTAGGGAGACAAAAGAACTATATGCAGAAAACTAGAAGACACTGATGAAAGAAACTAAAGATAACACCAACAGATGGAGAGATATACCATATTCTTGGATTGGAAGAATCAATATTGTGAAAATGACTATACTACCCAAAGCAATCTACAGATTCAATGCAATCCCTATCAAATTACCAATGGCATTTTTTTACAGAACTAGAACAAAAAATCTTAAAATTTGTATGGAGACACAAAAGACCCCAAATAGTCAAAGCAGTCTTGAGGGAAAATAGCAGAGCTGGAGGAATCAAACTCCCTGACTTCAGACTATACTACAAAGCTACAGTAATCAAGACAATATGGTACTGGCACAAAAACAGAAATATAGATCAATGGGACAGGATACAAAGCCCACAGATAAACCCACGCAACCTATGGTCAACTAATCTATGACAAAGGAGGTAAGGATATACGATGGAGAAAAGGCAGTCTCTTCAATAAGTGGTGATGGGAAACCTGGACAGCTACATATAAAAGAATGAAATTAGAACACTCCCTAACACCATACACAGAAATAAACTGAAAATGGATTAGACACATAAATGTAAGATCAGACACTATGAAACTTTTAGAGGAAAACATAGGAAGAACACCCTTTGACATACATCACAGCAAGATCTTTTCTGATCCACCTCCTAGAGTAATGGAAATAAAACCAAAAATAAACAAAAGGGACCTAATGAAACTTCAAAGCTTTTGCACAGCAAAGGAAACCATAAACAAGACGAAAAGACAACCCTCAGAATGGGAGAAAATATTTGAAAATGAATCAACGGATGAAGGATTAATCCCCAAAATATATAAACAGCTCATGCAGCTCAGTATTAAAAAAAAAACAATCCAATCTAAAAATGGGCAGAAGACCTAAACAGACATTTCTCCAAAGAAGACATACAGATGGCCAAGAAGCACATGAAAAGCTGCTCAACATCACTAATTATTAGAGAAATGCAAATCAAAACTACAATGAGGGGGCTTCCCTGGTGGTGCAGTGGTTGAGAGCCTGCCTCCCGATGCAGGGGACATGGGTTCGCGCCCTTGTCCGGAAAGATCCCACATGCCATGCAGCAGCTAGGCCCGTGAGCCATGGCCACTGAGGCTGCGCATCCGGAGTCTGTGCTCTGCTACGGGAGAGGCCACAACAGTGAGAGTCCCACGTACTTCAAAAAAAAAAAAAAAACCTACAATGAGGTATCACCTCACACCAGTTAGAATGGGCATCATCAGAAAATATACAAACAGCTAATGCTGGAGAGGGTGTGTAGAAAAGGGAACCCTCTTGCACTGTTGGTGGGAATGTAAACTGATACAGCCACTATGCAGAACAGTATGGATGTTCCTAAAAAAACTAAAAATAGAATTACCATATGATCCAGAAATCTTAGTACTGGGCATATACCCAGAGAAAACCATAATTCAAAAAGACACAAGCCCCGCAACGTTCACTGCAGCACTATTTACAATAGCCAGGTCATGGAAGCAACCTAAATGCCCATCGATAGATGAATGGATAATGTGGTCAATATATACAATCGAATACTACACAACAATAAAAAGGAACAAAATTGGGTCATTTGTTGAGACGTGGATGGATCTAGACACTGTCATACAGAGTGAAGTAAGTCAGAAAGAGAAAAACAGATATCGTATATTAACTCATATATGTGGAACCTAGAAAAATGGTAGAGATGAACCGGTTTGCAGGGCAGAAATTGAGACACAGATGTAGAGAACAAATGTATGGACACCAAGGGGGGGAAGCAGCAGGTGGGTGGGGGTGGGGGTGTGATGAATTGGGCTATTGGGATTGACATATATACACTGATGTGTATAAAATTGATGACTAATAAGAACATGCTGTATAAAAAAATAAAATAAAATTCTAAAATTCTAAAAAATAATAATAATAAAGTGATGTAAGGGAAATACCTACAACCAAGAACACTCTACCCAGGAAGGCTCTTGTTCAGACTCAGTGGAGAAATCAAAAGTTTTATAGACAAGCAAAAGCTAAGGGAATTCATTATCACCATACCAGCTTCATAACAATTCATAAAGGAACTTCTCTAGGTGGAAAAGAAAAGCTCACAACTAGAAACAAGAAAATGACACATGGGAAAGCTCACCAATAAAGGCAAAATAGAGTAAAGGTAGAAAATTATTCACACACAAATATGATATCAAAACCAGTAATCGTGAGAAGAGGAGAGTACAAATGCAGGTTATTGGAAATGCATTTGAAATTAAGAGACTGGCAACTTTAAACAATCTCATATACAGATCGACTGCTATGTCAAAACCTCATGGCAACCACAAAGCAAAAATTTACAATAGATATATACACAAAAGAGAAAAAAGAATCCAAACACAACAATAAAGATTATCATCAAATCACAAGAGAACAAAAGAGGAAGGGAAGAAAAAACACCTACAAAAACAAACACAAGGTCTTCTGTGGTGGCGCAGTGTTTGAGCATCTGCCTGCTAATGCAGGGGACACGGGTTCCAGCCCTGGTCTGGGAAGATCCCACATGCCACGGATCAACGAGGCCCCGTGAGCCACAACTACTGAGCCTGCGCGTCTGGAGCCTGTGCTCCGCAACAAGGTAGGCCGCGATTGTGAGAGGCCCGCGCACCATGATGAAGAGTGGCTCCCGCTTGCCACAACTAGAGAAAGCCCTTGCATAGAAATGAAGACCCAACACAGCCAAAAATAAATAAATAAATACTTAAAAAAAAAAGAAACACAAAACAATTAACAAAATGGCAATAAAAACTTTCATATCAGTAATTACCATAAATGTAAATGGATTAAATGCTCCAAACAAAAGATACAGAGTGGCTGAATGGATACAAAAAGAAGACCCATGTGTATCCTGTCTACAAAAGACCCACTTCAGATCTAGGGACACATACAGACTGAAAGCCAGTGGATGTAAAAAGGTATTCCATGAAAATGGAAAGCAAATGGAAGCCGAGTTACAACACCCTTCTCAGACAAAATAGACTTTAAAATAAAGACTGTTACAAAAGACAAAGAACAACACTACACAATGATCAAGGCATAAACCAAGAAGAATATATAACAATAGTAAATATATATGCATCCAACATAGGAGTAACCCAATATATAAGGCAAATGCTAACAGTCATAAAAGGAGAAATCGACAGTAACCCAATAATAGTGGGGGTCTTTAACACACCACTTACATCAATGGACAGATCATCCAGACAGAAAATTAATAATGAAATACAGGCCTTAAATGAAAAATTAGACCAGATAGATTTAACTGATATTTATAGAGCATTCCATCCAAAAGCAGCAGAATACACATTGTTTCCAACTGCACATGAACATTCTCCAGGATATATCACATGCTGGGGCATAAAGCAAGCCTCCAAAATTTTAAGAAAGTTGAAATCATATCAAGTATCTTTTCTGACCACAATGCTATGAGATTAGAAATCAAGTGAAAGAAAAAAACTGCGAAAAAACACACAAACAGGTGGAGGGTAAAAAAAATATGGTATGAAAAAAACCAATGGATCGGGCTTTCCTGGTGGCGCAGTGGTTGAGAGTCTGCCTGCCAATGCAGGGGACACGGGTTTGTGCCCCAGTCCGGGAAGATCCCACATGATGCGGAGAGCGGCTGGGCCTGTGAGCCATGGCTGCTGAGCCTGCGCGTCCGGAGCCTGTGTTCCGCAACGGGAGAGGCCACAACAGTGAGAGCCCCGCGTACCGCAAAAAAAAAAACAAAACAAACAAACAAAAAAACAATGGATCACTGAAGACATCACAGAGGAAGTCAAAAAATACCTAGAGACAAATGACAACTGAAGCATGATGATCCAAAACCTATGACACACAGTAAAAGCAGTTCTAAGAAGGAAGTTAACAGCAGTACAATCTCACTTAAGGAAACAAGAATAATCTCAAATATACAATGTAATCATACACCTAAAGGAACTAGAGAAAGAAAAACAAACCCGGAAGTGAATAGAAGGAAACAAATCATAAAAGTCATACCAGAAATAAATGAAATAGAGACAAGGAAAACAATAGAAAAGATCAATGAAACTAAAAGCTGGTTCTTTGAAAAGAAAAACAAAATTGATAAAGCTTTAGCCAGACTCATCAAGAAAAAAGACAGAGGGCTCACATCAATAAAATTAGAAATGAAAAAGAAGTTACAGCAGGCACCACAGAAATACAAAGGCTCATAAAAGACTACTACAAGCAAGTATATGTCAACAAAATGGACAACCTAGAAGATGTGGACAAATTCTTAGAAAGGTAAAATTTCCCAAGACTGAACCAGGAAGTAGTAGAAAATATGGACAGACCTATCACAAGCACTGAAATTGAAACTGTGAGTTTAAAACTCCCAACAAAAGTCCAGGACCAGGTGAATTCTATCAAACAATTAGAGAAGAGTTAACACCTATACTTCTGAAACTCTTCCACAAAATTACAGAGGAAGGAACACTCCCAAACTCATTCTATGAGGCCACCATCACCCTGATACCAAAACCAGACAAAGGTACCACAAATAAAAGAACATTACAGGCCAATATCACTGATGAACATAGATGCAAAAATCCTCGACAAAATACTAGCAAGTTGAATCAAACAATACATTAAAAGGATCACACACCACAATCAAGTGGGATTTATCACAGGGATGTAAGTATTTTTCAATATCCATAAGTCAATCACTGAGATACACCACATTAACAAAATGAAGAATAAAAAAACAATATTATCATCTCAATAGATGCAGAAAAAGCTTTTGACAAAATTCAACATCCATTTATGCTAAAAATTCTCCAGAAAGTGGGCACAGAGGGAACATACCTCAATATAATCAAGACCATATATGAAAAGCCTACAGCTAACATCATAATCAACTGTGAAAAACTGAAAGCATTTTCTCTAAGATCAGGAACAATACAAGGAGGTCCACATTCACTCAACATGGTTTTGGAAGTCCTAGCCATGGTAATCAGAGAAGAAAAAGAAAGAAAAGGAATCCACATTTGAAAAGAAAAAGTACACTCTCACTGTTTGCAGATGACATGATACTATACATCAAAAATCCTAAAGATGCTACCAGAAAACTACTAGAGCTCATCAATGAATTCAGTGAAGTTTCAGGATACAAAATTAACACACAGAAATCTGTTGCATTTCTAACAATGAAAGATCAGAAAGAGAAATTAAAGAAACAATCCTATTCACCATTGTATCAAAAAGAATAAAATACCTAGGAATAGACCTACCTAAGGAGGCAAAAGACCTGTAGGCCAAAAACTATAAGATGCTGATGAAAGGAAAGATGCTGATGAAAGAAATCGAATATAACACAAGCATGGAAAGATACACAGTGTTCTTGAATTGGAAGAATCACTACTGTTAAAATAACTATACTGCCCAAGGCAATCTACAGATTCAGTGCAATCCCTATCAAATTACCAATGGCATTTTTCACAGAACCACAACAAAATGTTTTTAAGTTTGTATGGAGACACAAAAGGCCCCCAATAGCCAAAGCAATCCTGAGAAAGAAAAAGCTGGAGCTGGAGGAATCAGCCTCTCTGACATCAGGCTATACTACAAGCTACAGTCATCAACACAGTATGGTACTGGCACAAAAAGAAAAACACAGATCAATGAAAAAGGACAGAAAGCCCAGAAATAAACCCACGCACTTATGGTCAATTAATCTATGACAAAAGAGGCAAGAATATACAGTGGAGAAAAGACAGTCTCTTCAATAAATGGTTCTGGGAAAACTGGACAGCTTAACACCATACACAAAAATAAACTCAAAATGGATTGAAGATCTACATGTAAGACCAGATACTATGAAACTCTTAGAGAAAAACAGGCAGAACACTATCTGACCTAAATTGCAGCAGTAATTTTTTTTTGCAGAGCACAGGCTGCGGAGGTGCAGGCCCAGCGGCCATGGTTCAGGGGCCCAGCCGCTCCACAGCATGTGGGATCCTGCCAGAGCAGGGCAATAACCCGTGTCCCCTGCATCGGCAGGCGGACTCTCAACCACTGTGCCACCTTGGAAGCCCAGCAATATCTTTTTTGATCTACCTTCTAGAATAATGAAAATAAAAATAAACAAATGGGACCTAACTAAATTTAAAAGCTTTTGTACAGTAAACAAAACCATAAACAAAACAAAAAGACAACCCATGGAATGGGAGAAAATATTTGCAAACCATGTAAGTGACAAGGGATTTATCTCCAAAATTTGCAAACAGCTCAATATCAAACAAACGACCCAATAAAAAATTGGCAGAAGATCTAAATAGACATCTCTCCAAAGAAGACATACAGATGGTGGAGAGGCACATGAAAAGATACTCAACGTCACTAATTATTAGAGAACTGCAAATCAAAACTACAATGAGGTATCACCTCACACCGATCAGAATGGCCATTATCAAAAAATCTACAAACAATAAATGCTGGAGAAGGTGTGGAGAAAAGCAAACCCTCCTACACTGTTGGTGGGAATGAAAACTGGTATAGCCACTATGGAGAACAGTATGGAGGTTCCTTAAAAAACTAAAAACAGAACTACCATATGACACAGCAAACCCACCCCTGCACATATATCCAGAGAAAACCACAGTTCAAAAGTATACACGGGGCTTCCGTGGTGGTGCACTGGTTAAGAGTCCACCTGCTGATGCAGGGGACGCGGGTTTGTACCCTGGTCCAGGAAGATCCCACATGCCATGGAGCGGCTGGGCCGGTGAGCCATGGCTGCTGAGCCTGCGCGTCTGGAGCCTGTGCTCCACAACGGGAGAGGCCACAACAGTGAGAGGCCTGTGTACCACACAAAAAAAAAAGAGTATACATGCAACCCAATGTTCAGCCAATGATTGCTATAGCCAACATGGAAGCAACCTAAATGTCCATCAACAGATGCATGGATAAAGAAGATGTGGTAAATATATACAATGGAATACTACTCAACCATTAAACAGAATGAAATAATGCCATTTGCAGCAACATGGATGGACCTGGAGATTACCATAGGAAGTGAAGTCAGTCAGACAGAGAAGGACAATATATGATACTGCTTATATTTGGAATCTAAAAAAAGATTGATACAAATGAACTTATTCACAAAACAGAAACAGACTCACAGACTTAAAAAACAAATTTATGGTTACCAAAGTGCAAAGGTGGGGGTTGGGGAGGGATAAATTAGGAGGTTGGGATTAACAGATACACTATGTATAACATAGATAATCAAAAAGGCCCTACTGTAACGCACAGGGAATTCTACTCAATAATCTGTAATAATCTATATGGGAAAAGAATCTGAAAAAGAATGTATATATGTATATGTATAACTGAATCACTTTGCTGTAGACTTGAAACTAACATATCACCTATATTCCAATATAATATAAAAAGTTTTTTTAAAAGAACAAGAGAAACCCCCTTAAAAATAATAGAAATAAGTAATTTACCAGATGAAGAATTGAACATATTGGTCATAAAAATATTAAATAAATTAGGAAAAGTATTTATGCACATAGTGAACACTTTAAGAAGGAACTAGAAAATATAACAGATACCCAAACAAATATTGAAATGAACTCAATAGATGAAATATAATTATAAAAAACACTAGAAGGAATGGATAACAGACTGAGTGATACAGAAGAATGTATACGTGATCTAGAAGATACAGTAATGGAAATCACCCAATTAGAAAACAAAAAATTTTTTAATGAAAACAATTTTAGGGATCTCGGGATAACATTAAGCTTACGAGGATTCACATTATAGGGGTACCAAGAGGAGAAGAGAGACAGAAGAGGATCAAAAATGTACTTGAGAGGGCTTCCCTGGTGGTGCAGTGGTTAAGAATCTGCCTACCAATGCAAGGGACACGGGTTCAAGCCCTGGTCCGTGAAGATCCCACAAGCCACAGAGCAACTAAGCCCGTGTGCTACAACTACTGAGCCTGCACTCTAGAGCCTGTGATCCACAATTACTGAGCCCTGTGCCACAACTACTGAAGCCCATGTGCCTAGAGCCTGTGCTCCGCAGCAAGAGAAGCCACCACAATGAGAAGCCTGCGCACCGCAACGAAGAATAGCCCTGGCTAGCCGCAACTAGAGAAAGCCCGCACACAGCAACGAAGACCCAATGCAGCCAAAAATAAAATAAAATAAATAGGTTTATTTAAAAAAATATACTTGAGGAAATTATGGCAGAAAACATCCCTAACTTGAAGAAAGAAACATATATCCAGGTACAGGAAGCACAGAGGGTTCCAAACAAAATGAACCCAAACAGATCCAAACCAAGACATATAATTAAAATGGCAAAAGTTGAAGAGAGAATTTACAGGTAGAAAGAGAAAAACAGAGTCATATACAAAGGAATCCCCACAAGGCTATCACATAATTTCCTTGCAGAAACTTTGCAGGCCAAAAGGGGCATGATATATTCAAAGTCCTAAAAGGGAAAATCTTGCAACCTAGTGTACTTTACCCAATAAGATTATCCTTTAGCATAGAAGGAGAGAAAAAGAACTTCTCAGACGAGTAAAAACTTAAAAGAGTCCATCATTACTAAATCTACCAAAAGAAATGTTAAAAATTCTTCCCCAAGTCAAAAAGAAGAATCTATAGGAAAGGGAATATCCCACTAGGAAAGGCAAATATATAGTAAGGACTAAAGATCAACCACTTAAGACAGTATGAAGATTAAAACATAAAAAGTTTACAAAGCGACTATAACTATAATAAACAGGTAAAGGATAAGCATGATGGTATAAAATATGACATCAGAACCACACAATGTGGGGGAGGGAAGAGAAAATGTAGATCTTTTAGAATGTGTTTCAACTGAATGACTACCAGTAGATATAGTTACAGGACAACATATATATGAACCCCATGGAAACCAAAAATCAAAAACCTACTATAGATACAAAAAATTGAAAAGAATGGAACACAAGCATACTATGAAAGAAAATCATCAAACCAAAAGAGAAGAAACAGAAAGAAGTAATGAACAGAGAAGAACTGTTCTTCTCTGGAAGCAACTGGAAAACAAATAACAAAATGCCAGTAAGTACATAACTATCAATAAATACTTTAAATGCTAGTGGACTAAATACTCTGATCAAAAGACATAGGGTAGATAGACCCTTCTATACACTGTAAACAAGAGAATTACTTCAGAGCTAAAGGCACACAGACTGAAAGTGAGGGGATGGAAAAATATACTTCATGCAAATGGAAACAACAAGAAAGTAAGGGTAGCAATCCTCATATCAGATAAAAAAGACTTTAAAACAAAAGCTATAACAAAAGACAGAGAACGGTATTATATAATGATAAAGGGAGCAATAAAAGAAGAGGTTATTATTATACTTGTAAACATACAAGCACCCAATACAGGAGCTAAATACCTATAGCAAATACTAACAGACATAAAAAGGAGAAATTGACAATTATATAATAATAGTAGGGAACTTTAATTCCCCACTTACATCAATGTATAAATCATCCAGACAGAAAATCAATACGGCAACTTCGTCTTAACTGGCACAATGGACTAGTTGGAGTAAATAGATTTCCACAGGACATTCCATCCAAAAACAGCATAATATATATTCTTTTCAATTGCACATGGAATATCATCCAGGATAGATCACATTCTACCTGGGCCACCAAACGAGTCTCAGATTTTTAAGAGGATAAAAATTACATCAAATATATTTTGACCACAACAGTATGAAACTAGAAGTCAATTACATAAAGAAAAATGGGAAAACAAAAAACATTTTGAGACTAAACAACACGTGACTAAAAAACCAATGTGTTAATGAAGAAATCAAAGAGAAAGTGAGGGACTTCCTTGGTGGCAGAGTGGTTAAGAATATGCTTGCCAATGCAGGTGACATGAGCTGAAGCCCTGGTCCAGAAGCTCCCACATGTCGTGGAGCAACTAAGCCCATGTGCCACAACCACTGAGCCTGTGCTCTAGAGCCCATAAGCCACAACAACTGAAGCCCCGTGTGCCTAGAGCCTGGGCTCTGCAACAAGAGAAGCCACCACAATGAGAAGCCTGCGCACTGCAATGAAGAGTAACCCCCATTTGCCACAACTAGAGAAAGCCTGCGTGCAGAAATGAAGACCCAATGCAGCCAAAAACAAATAAATAAAATAAATAAATTTTTTTAAAAAGGAGAGAAAATGAGAAAATACCTTGAGGCAAAGGAAAATGGAAACACAACAATCCAAAATCTATGGGATGCAGGAAGAAGAGTTTAGGATGGTAGTTTATAGTGATATAGACCTTCCTCAAGAAATAAGAAAGTCTCAGGACTTCCCTGGTGGTCCAGTGGTTAAGACTTCATGCTTCCACTGTAGGAAGCACAGGTTTGATTCCTGGTTGGCGGAACTAAGAGCCCACATGTTACATAGCGTGGCCAAAAAAAAAAAAGAAGACACAAGAAAATTGCAAACAACCTAGGCTACCACCTAAAGGAATTAGAAAAAGAAGAACAAACAAAGTCCAAAGTCAACAGAAGGAAGGAAATAAGAATAATCAGAGAGGAAATAAAATAGAGAACAAAAAAAAGAAAAGATGAAGCCAAGAGCTGGGTTGTTTTAAAAGTAAATAAAATTGATAAACCTTTAGACAGGCTCATGAAAAAAAGAGAGAGGACACAAATAAATAATAAATGAAAGAGAAGAACTAACAACCGATACCACAGAGATACAGAAAATCATAAAAAAGTCTATGAACAGTTATATGCCAACAGACAGGACAACTTAGAAAAACGGACTAATTTCTAGAAACACACAACTGCCAAAAATGAATCAGGAAGAAACAGACAATTTGAAAAGACCAATCACTAGTAGTGAAATTGAATTTGTAACAAAATATTCCAGCAAACAAAAGTCCAGGACCAGACAGCTTCATAGGGAAAATCTACCAGATATATAAAGAAGAAAAAATACCTTCCTTCCCAAACCACTTCAAAAAACTGAAGAGGATGGAACACTTCCAAATTCATTCTACAAGGCCACAATTACCCTCATATAATAATCAGACAGAGACACTACAGAAAGAAAATTATAGGCCAATATCTTTGATTAATATAAATGCAAAAATGCTCAACAAAATATTAGCAAACCAAATCCAAGAATATGTAAAAAGGATCATACACCATGATTAAGTTGGATTTATTCCAGGGACACAAGGATGGTTCAATATTTGCAAATCAATTCGTGTGAAACGCCATATTAACAAAAGGAGGGATAAATCACATGATCATCTCAATAGACCAGAGAAGGCATCTGACAAAATTCAACACCCATTCATGATAAAAATCTCATGCAAGTGGGTGAGATTATATCTCAACATTAAAAAGGCCATTTGTGAGAAACACACAGATAACATCACATTCAATGGTGAAAGGCTGAAAGACTTTCCTCTAAATTCAGGAAGAGGACAAGGATGCCCACTGTTGCCACTTCTATTTAACATTGTATTGAAGTCCTAGCCACAGCAATCATACAAGAAAAAAAAAAAAGAAAAGGCATGCAAATTGGAAGGGAAGAAGTAAAACTGTCACTGTTTGCAGATGACATGATACTTTATATAGAAAACCCTAAAGTCTCCACCCCAAAACTACTAGAATAAATGAACTCAACAAAGTTTCAGGATACAAGATTAATATACAGAAATCTGTTGTTTTTCTATACAGTAATAATGAACTATCATAAGGTTTATTTTATTTATTATTTTTTTTGTGATACACGGGTCTTTCTCTGTTGTGGCCTCTCCCGTTGCGGAGCACAGGCTCCGGACGCGCAGGCTCATGCCTGCGCGGCCCAGCCGCTCTGCGGTATGTGGGATCCTCCCCGACCGGGGCACGAACTCATGTCCCCTGCATCGGCAGGCGGACTCTCAACCACTGTGCCACCAGGGAAGCCCTATCATAAACTTTTAAAACTCCCATTTAAAATCACATCAAAAAGAATAAAATACCTAGGAATAAACTTAACCAAGGAAGTGAAAGACCTATACACTGAAAATTATAAAACATGATAAAGGAAATGATCCAAAGAAATGGAAAGTTATCCTGAGCCCTTGGATTGGAAGAATATTGTTAAAATGGCCATACTACCCAGAACAATCTACAGATTTAATGCAATCACTATCAAAATACCTGGGACATTTTGCACCCAACTATAAAAAATAATCCTAAAGTATGGAACCACAAATGACCCCAAATTGCCCAAAACAATCTTGAGATAAATTTAAAAATCTGGAGGTATCACCCTCCCAGACTTCAGATTATACTACAAAACTACAGTATAATCAAAACAGCATGGTATTGGCACACAGACACATAGGTTCATTGGAACAGAATAGAGAGCACAGAAGTAAACTTATGCACCTATGGTCAATTAATCTATGACAAAGGAGGCAAGAATATACAATGGAGATAAGACATTTTCTTCAATAAATGCTGCTGGGAAAAGTGGATAACTACATATAAAACAATGAGATTAGAACATTTCCCCACAGCATATACAAAAATAAATGCAAAATGGATTAAATGCCTAAATGTAAGACTTGAAACCCTACAACCCCTAAAAGCAAACACAGGCAGAACACTCTGACATAAGGTGTAGTAATTTTTTGGATCTGTCTCCCAAGGCAAAGGAAATAAAAGCAAAAGTAAATAAATTGGACCCAATTAAACGTAAAATCTTTTACACAGCAAAGGAAATCACTGACAAAATGAAAAGACAAAGAAAACCTACACAATGGGATAAAATGTTGGCAAATGATGACTGACAAGGGCTTAATATCCAAAATATATAAACAGCTCATACAACTCAGTATCAAAAAAACAACCCAATCGAAAATGAGCAGAAGATCTGAATAGACATTTTTCCAAAGAAGAAATGCAGATGGCCAACAGGCACATGAAAAGATGTTCAACATCACTAATCATCAGGGAAAAGCAAATCAAAACCATGAAATATCACCTCACATCTTTCAGAATGGCTATTATCAAAAAGATCACACAAAAAAAGTGTTGGTGAGGAACACCTGTGCACTGTTGGTGGGAATGTAAATTGGTGCAACTGCTATGAAAAACAGTATGGAACAATATTGTAAATAAACTATTCCTCAATTTTTAAAAATTATAAAATAAAAAACAAAACAGTATGGAGGTTCCTCAAAAAGTAAAAAAATAAGTTCTATAAAATCCAGCAATTCCACCCCTGGATATTTATCTGAACAAAAATACTAATTTGAAAACACACATTCATCCCTATGTTCATTACAGCAGTATTTACAATAGTCAAGATATGGAAGCAAACTTCATACCCATCAATAGATGAAAGGATAAGAAGATATGGTATATAATAATGGAATGTTACTCATCCATAAAAAAGAATGTAATTTTGCCATTTGCAACAACATGGTTGGACCTACAGGGTATTATGCCAAGTGAATACTGTATATACTGTACGATTTCACTTACATGTGAAATCTAAAAAACAAATGAATAAACATAAGAAAACAGAGGCATAGATATAGACAACAAACAGCTGGTTGCCAGAGGGGAGGAGACAAATAGGTGAGTGAGGTTAAGAGGTACAAACTTCCAGTTACAAAATAAATGAGTCACAGGTATGAAATGTACCGAGTGGGGAGTATAGTCAATAATAATGTATTATCTTTGTATGGTGACAGACGTTAACTAACTTATTGTGATCATTTTGTAATGTATAGAAAGATGGAATCACTATGTTGTGCACCAGGAACTAACAGAGTGTTGTAAGTCAGTTACACTTCAAAACCAAACAAACTTACAATAAAAGAAAGAGATCAGATTTATGGTTACCAGAGGTGGGGATTAGTGGGAGGGGAACTGGATGAAGGTGGGGGTTAGGGGGAGGGGAACTGGATGAAGGTGGTCAAGAGGTACAAACATTCAGGTATTAGAAAGTAAGTAATAGGGATTCAGTGTACAACATGATTAATATAACTAACACAACTGTATGTTACATATGAAAGTTAAGAGAGTAAATCCTGAGTTATCTTTTAATTTTATTAATTAATTAATTTATTTATTTATTTTTGGCTGTGTTGGGTCTTTGTTGCTGCACACGGGCTTTCTCTAGTTGCGGGGTGAGCGAGGGCTAGTGTTTGTTGTGGTGCACAGGCTTCTCATTGCAGTGGCTTCTCTTGTTGCAGAGCATGGGCTCCAGGCACACAGGCTTCAGTAGTTGTGGCATGTGGGCTCAGTAGTTGTGGCCCATGAGCTTAGTTGCTCCATGGCATGTGGGATCCTCCCGGACCAGGGCTCGAGCTCATGTCCCCTGCATTGGCAGGCAGATTATTAACCACTGTGCCACCAGGGGAGTCCCCTTATCTTTTAATTTGTATCTATATTAGATAATGGATGTTGACTAAACTTACTGTGGTAATCATTTCATGATGTATATAAGTCAAATCATTATGCTATAAAACTTATACAGTGCTGTAAGTCAATTATATCTTGAAAAAACTGAAGAAAAAAAGTCCTTCCAGACTAAACTTCAATTTTCTGTGTAGCAATGTCATAAACAAATAACATATTGTGGAAAAGTCACTGATTTTATTTTTCATTTAATAACTTTGTTGCATAATCATTATGTGCCAGTTAGTGTTCAAAATGCATCTGTAGTTGCTGTTGAACCACTTTTTTCTAATAATTTAAAAATAGGCCACAATTCATGTTTCTTAAAAACGTTTTAAGTGGGGAAATTTGTCCTATTGACTATGACAGCCAGGCACACATCAGTGATATCCATCCCCCAAAATATTCTAGAAACCAGAACAGGCTTTAAAGTGTTCTAGTAATAAGAGATCATTACTCTAATTTACTCAACTTAGATGTTTAATGATTTACGGCGAGAGGAGTTTTGGATCCCAGCACTGGGTGGGTATTTGGGCTCCACTGGGTGCGTATTTGGGCTCCACTGGGTGGGTATATGGGATCCACAAAAATGCAGGCATTTGGAGGCTCCTGAGAATCAGTGGGGATCTATGCCCAGCTAATGAATCAACAATTCTTGTTTTCTCTGTGTACTTCCTCTAAAAACACTCCTTGGTCCACAGGGCTGGACCCTGGCAGTCACGTTTAACTATATGACCTGGCCGGCCTCGCTGTAGCTAACTGAACCAAAGATCAGTATAGAGCTCTAACTGAGAAAATCTGATTCTCTCACCAAGAATGTGGAACTCAGCACAAAGCAAGTTCAGTTAATTTTATCATATAGCTGCATCTGTAACACCTAAGACTTGGAGCTGCAAGGCCACCAAGTTCAACTAAACTGAGGAGTAAGAAACAGCAACCAACAGAAAGAAACCATGGAGCAAAGAAGTGTGAAAGAGACTGAAGATTCAGAGATTCCTGAGGGCTGTCACTTCTTGGTTAAGTCCTTCCCTGAGGTGCCTGAATTCCTCCTCTTTGGCTCTTTAAGGTACTTAGTATCTTTATAGGAATTTTACTGAAGCTACACTGAGTTAGCTTCTGTTATTTGCAGCCAAGAATTCCTTAAAAACATATACACTTGGAAATAATATCCATAGATTTATCCTTAATAATCTGGCCAAGTCTGTGCCCTCTTAATGGCATTTATTTCACTTGTTACTTTGAAGCTAAGAAGTTTGCATTAAGATTTAAACTTACCTTCATGAACAGTCTCTATCAAATGCACTTTTGCATATTGTTTTGCTGCCTTAGCCAGATGTCTTTTCACTTCCCTGCAGTCTTAGGTTAACCAGAAGTTAAAACAATTATCTTTGTATGGTGACAGATGTTGTGTGTTGATACTCTCATTTGCACAAACGTGACAAAACGATTGATCTCTTTCTGTCATTAACGCTTTAGTAGGAGATGAAGAGGGAAACTTTTTCATAGGAAATTAGGAGTGTTCAAAAGATCTTCAGATAGCTGGCTTCATTTTAGCTTTTATAATACTCTAATTTCAACAATATAGTTACCAATGGGCTCAGAAATTGTTATTTTGAAAATTAAGATTGAGGGGAAATATTTAAACATCATCTAACACAGTGGTTCTTACATTTTCGTATGCATGAGTCACCTTGGTTACTTGTTTAAAATACTGACTTCAGGGCCCCACCTCCAGAGATTCTTACTCCATGAGTCTCAGGTGAGCCAAGGTATCAGCCTTTAATAAGAATTTGTTTCACATGGTGAGCTACAAAGATGTAAAAAAAAAAAGAGAGAGGCTAACTTTTTCATAAACTTTCACCATAACCCTAAAGCAATGTGTGTTTATTATATACCCATAGTAAAATGTCTGTGAGCACACAACCCCAAGGAAGTAACTAATTTATGTAGATGCATGTATTATTGTACTGATATACACATTATATAGAAAAAACCCCATCACTCTGGTGATGGCATTTATATTTCAAGGCCTCTTCAGGCATAGTTCATGGCTAATGATAGTGGATGATATAATCTAAGTTTTTTCTATGTTAATTTAGTTAAATTTAGAGACATATAATCCGTAGGGTGACAATATATATCTAAATAATATATCATTGTTATATACTAATGTAATACATCAATGTCATATTAACTGTATCATTATAATAAAAATATATAACCTGAACAATATATAATCTGTAGATCTATACACAAACTGCAACATAGCCACAACAGAAAACAAAGACATTGAGGTACAGTGCTACAGTCCACGCACGCAATTTTAGACCTCCCCCTCTCCCCTGAAAACTCAAGAACTTTACCTGAAAATCATCTGACATAAACATAAGGGTCCAGTTGCAGTTTTTACAATACTGTTTCTAAAATTTAAAATTTTAACAATTTTTGGCTGCATTGGGTCTTCATTGCTGTGCACGGTCTTTCTCTTGTTGCAGTGAGTGGGGGCTACTCTTCGTTGCAGTGCGTGGGCTTCTCATTGTGGTGGCTTCTCTTCTTGCAGAGCATGGACTCTAGGCATGCGGGCTTTAGTAGTTGCAGCACGCGGGCTCAGTAGTCGTGGCAGGCGGGCCCTAGAGCGCATGGGTTTCAGTAGTTGTGGCACATGGGCTCAGTAGTTGTGGCTTGTGGGGTTAGTTGCTCCACAGCATGTGGGATCTTACCAGAGCAGGGATCGAACCTGTGTCCCTTGCACTGGCAGGCGGATTCTTAACCACTGTGTCACCAGGGAAGTCCAACAATAAATACTTAAATATATTATTTTTAGACTCAAAAGTAAATATAAAATATATAAATAGAAGTTCCAATAAATGTCTCTTCATTGCAGTGGTTTGTCTTGCACACCCCCTGAGGTTGAATACTGCTTCCTCAGATCACAGATAAAGGTTTCTCTATGAAAACTTTCTCCTATAACTTGCCCTTCTAAATAATACATTATAAATTATTGGAGCTTGAAATTTTCTCTTTGATTCATTGACAAGTGATCCATGGGAAAATATTCTTCCAATCCATATTCTCTCCATAAAGGATTTAGCAACACCATCACCAACAGTGGCACTGAGATGGTCAGAAACACACATGTGCTTCATTGGTTGAATTGAGAGCAGGCAGCAAAACAATAAATGTGCCCTCTCAAACAAGGGGTGTAAAAAATAGGCATATTAAGGGCTTCCCTAGTGGCACAGTGGTTAAGAATCCGCCTGCCAACGCAGGGGACATGGGTTCAAGCCCTGGTCCGGGAGGATCCCACATGCCACGGAGCAACTAAGCCTGTGCTCCACAACTACCGAGCCTGCGCTCTAGAGCCTGCAAGCCACAACTACTGAGCCCATGCACCATGACTAATGAAGCCCGTGCGCCTAGAGCCTGTGCTCCGCAACAAGAGAAGCCACCACAATGAGAAGCCCGCGCACAGTAACAAAGAGTAGCCCCCGCTCGCCACAGCTAGAGAAAGCACGAGGGCAGCAACGAAGACCCAACACAGCCAAAAATAAATAAATTAAATAAATTTATATTAAAAGTAGGCATACTAAATATGTTTGTTAGGAAGCCAAATCTAGACAGAATGAATCTATGTGTTCAAATTGCGTTTAAAGAGGCCTGTCCATTTCTAAGGAGAGGGCTGGAATCTATTAGGGACCATGGTTTGAATTCACAGAGCAGGAAACATTGAAAAAGACATCCTGTGAACCTTGTGAATTAGTCTCACCAAAAACAAAAACAAAACTGTAAAAGGTCAAAGGTTGAAGTAAATTTTTAAAAAATTAGTCATGTAAAAATAATATTTCCAACATTTGTTGCACACCTTCAATATGCCAAGAACTGTTTTACGACTAGGGATATACCAATGAGGGGAAAAATGCAAAAAACCTGCTTTGTGTGCTCTGTGGAGCTTACAGTGTTGTGGGAGTGTGTGTGTGTATCTGTATACATATATACATATGATAGATTAAAAAAATCAGTAAAAAGCACAATTGTGTATTGTCAGATGGTAATGATAAATAAAATGGAGAAGAAGAACGGAGGGAAGACATGGAGTATGAGGCAGGGAGTGGGGATGTGGGGACTGAACCAGGTAGGTAACTGAGAGGTGAGCATTCCAGGCGGGAGTAACAGCAAATGCAAAGTGCTAGGAAAAGCAGGAATGTCTAAGCAGCAGCACTGTTGCTGTATTGGAGTGAGCAAAGGAAGAAAGCAGTGGATATGCAGTAAATTGATGAAAATTTTAAAAACTGAAAAACATATTTAAAGACTAGAACCAAGTCATAAGAACAAACATTTCAGTAATATGACAAGAATTCAATGCAACAAACAGTATTCAGAATCTACTATGTGAAAGGCCCTTTTTTGTTGCTTCAAAACCAACAAAAATTACTGCTTGCATTTTAGCAGAATGTAAATTGTGAGAAAGTAGAATAAAAGAAAATAAAAAACAGTAGGACAAAAACAGAAATTAAGAATTCTTGTAACAGTATAATAAGCTTAAACTATACAACTAAAAATTTACAGAAATAAAACAAGATAAAAGATTCAAAACTCCATAATTAACAATATGAACAATAAGTGGTAGAGGATCATGTTAGGTAGAGACATGATAGAAAATACTTTTTAAATGACCCAAATCTAAATCTAACTTCTGGAGAAGAAAATTACAATGGCTGAGATGTAACATACATTGAATGGATTAACAGCAGATTAGACATTGCCCAAGAAAAGATTAGTGAACTTACAGACATAGCAATAGAAATTATCCAAAATGAAACAGAGTCCAAAAAATTCAACAGGGTATCGGTGAGTTCTGTAGGACAAAGTCAAGTAGCATAATATATGTATAATTGGAGTCCCCAAAGGACAGGGGTAAGGGAAGCAGAAAAATATCAAAAGAAGTAAAAGCCAAAATATTTTCCAAATTTGATGAAAACTATAAGCACAGAGATCCAAGAAACTCAACAAATCCAAAACACAAGTGTGAGATAACAGAAGATATATACATTTGACTCTTGAACAACACAGATTTGAATGGTGCAGGTCCACTTATATGTGGACTTTTTCAATAAATACACACCACGGTACTACATCATGTGAGGTTGGCTGAATCCTTGGATGTGGAACTGCAGGTATGGAGGGCCGATTGTAAAGTTATATTTGAATTTTTGACAATGCAGGTGATCAATACTCCTAATCCCCACATTTTTCAAGAATCAACTATACTGGGCTTTGCCTCTGGTTTCTGGCACAGAACTCTTGAAATCCTTGTAATTTCCTAAGTGATAAGAACACTGGAGCATCTCTAATATTTATCTTTGACGCTGTTCCTGACATAGTGCTCTGAAAACCCTTGTAAACTCCTAAGTGATAAGAGCAGTGGGAGCATCTTTTGTTCTATTGAGAAGACTCTAGAGGGCTCCTGGATGGCTCCTGAATGGGGCTGGTCACCAGAAAGACTAAGCCAGTCTCCCGCATTTCTCCAGAGAGGGGAGAGGGGCTGGAAACAGTTAACAACAGACCACGCCTATGTGAGGAAGCCTCCTTAAAATCCCAGTAGTATGGGGTTTGGAGAGCTTCCAGGTTGGCCAGCACTTCCACACCAGGAGGATGATGCACCCCAACTCCATGGGACTGAAGCTACTCAGGGGCTTTCCCAGACATGATCCTATTGTAGTTCTTTATCTCGTGTTCATCTGTATCCTTTATCATATACTTATAAATGTAAACATAAGTATTTCCCTGAGTTCTGTAAGCTGCTCTAGCAAATTGATCGAACCCAAGGAGGGGGTCGTTGGAACCTCTGATCTACAGCAGATGGGTCAGAAGCACAGGTGATAACCCTGGCTTGCAACTGGCGTCTGAAGTATGTGTGTGTGGGGAGGAGGGGTTCAATCTTGTGGGACTGAGCCCTTAACCTATGGGATCTGATGCTAGCTCTGGGTAGATAATATCAGAACGGAGTTAAATTGTAAGACACCCCACTGGTTTCAGACGTGCATGTTTTTGTGGGGTAAAACCTCCACACATTTGGTGTTCAGAAGTGAAGTGTTTTTTGTGAGGACTAAAGGAGACTCACAGAGAAAAAACACATAGTAGGAAAAAAACTTTTTTTTTCCCCTACATAGAAAGGAATACAGAAAAAAACTGAGTTTTTCATTTTCAACGAGAAATTGAAGAAAAATACATCCAGGCAAATCACAAACTGCTGAACCCAGTGATAAATAGAAAATCTGCAAAGGAGCCAAAGGGAAGAGGTACAGAAAATACATGAAGAAATAATGGAAGAGCACTGGAAATCATAACTGCATGCATAAATATATACAATTATTTTCTTGTTATTTAAATTTCTTTAAAAGATGATTCAGATGTCTGATTTCTTGTCCAGCAGGTAAGAAACCTGAAAATTGCCACTCAGTTCTAACAAGTAAAAACCTGAAACACTGAAAAATCAACAATTCTTCTTAAATCCATGAGAGTGAGGTCACAGGGCAAATTATTGCCCTCCAAACTGAAGAGACAACAGAGAATCACAACTTACCAGAGTAGAAACTCAGGAGCTGAAAACCTCTACAGGAACCGGTGCTGGGGTAGGGAAACTTAACTGTAATTGACAAATCACTGGAGGCTCGGTGCAGGCAAGTCTGAAAAGTTAAAAACTCCAGAGGGACCCACTCACACTTTTGTGGGTTTTACCTTCAGGAGTTCATCAGGTTCTCACAGTAAATACTGGAGAAAAATCCCTTCCTGCTTCTGGCAGGAGCTGGGGAAAGAGAGCCATTTTGAAATACACCAGAGCATTCTGTTCTTCTTAATAAGCTCTGCCCTCAGCTGAAACTATTTAACCAGAGCCTCAACTGCTGGGGTCTATCAGAGACTAATCGACCTTGGGAAAGGGAAATATCCATCTCAAGCCGGCTCTAGCTTTTCACATGAAGGAAGGAAAATACACAACTCCAGCCTCCTTCAGCCTTCCACATGGGAGAAGGAAAATATCCAGTTCTAGCCCATTCTAACCATCCTTTCCCACATACAGGGGGAAGGGGCTGAGAAGAACGTGCAAACTTCATAATCCAGTGGCAAAGATAATCCAGTCACTAAAAGATTGAGACGTACTCACAGGACTACAGAACTTCTTCCCACTCCACACTGTACCACCACATTACTAAAGG
Organism: Hyperoodon ampullatus; assembly: GCF_949752795.1. Lineage (NCBI taxonomy): Eukaryota > Metazoa > Chordata > Mammalia > Artiodactyla > Ziphiidae > Hyperoodon > Hyperoodon ampullatus. The sequence continues at coordinate 48,085,077 of NC_136925.1, read as the reverse complement.
CATTTTTTTTTTTTTTTTTTTTTGGTGGTACCCGGGCCTCTCACTGTTGTGGCCTCTCCTGTTGCGGATGACAGGCTCCGGACACGTAGGCTCAGCCGCCATGGCTCACAGGCCCAGCCGCTTCGCGGCATGTGGGATCTTCCCGGACCGGGGCACGAATCCGTGTCCCCTGCATCGGCAGGCGGACTCACAACCACTGCGCCACCAGGGAAGCTCTAAAGGCATATTTATAGCACTTTTATCCAGTACATCATCTCCATCTTTCAACAAAAAATTATACGATATACTAAAAGAAAAGAAAAACAACCCACACAGTTTGAAGAAACAGAGCAAGCAACAGAACCAGGCTCCGATATGGCAGGGATGTTGGAATTATCACACTGAAAATTTAAAACAACTATGATTAATATGCTAAGGGCTCTAATGGATAAAATAGACAGCATGCAAGAACAGATGGGTGATGTATGCAGAGAGATGGAAATTCTAAGAAAGAAGCAAAAAGAAATATTACAGATTAAAAACACTGTAACTGAATAAGGAATGTGTTTGATGGGCTCATTAGTAGACTGCACACAGCTGAGGAAATAACCTGTGGGCTTGAGGATATGTCAGTAGAAACCTCCAAAACTGAAAAGCAAAGAGAAAAAAGAAAAAAAAAAAAAAAAAACACCCACTGGAATATCCAAGAACTGTGGGACAATTACAAAAGGTATAACATACAAATATTGGGAATACCAAAACTAGTAAGAGAAAGGAACACAGGAAATATTTAAAGTAATAATGACTGAGGACTTCCTCCAAATTTATGTCAAATTAATGATAAAGATAAAAAATCCTAAAAGAAGTCAGGGGGGAAAAGAAAACCACTTGTAGAGGAACAAAGATAAAACTTATATTCAACTTACCTTCAGAAACTATGCAAGCAAGAAGAAAGTAAAATATTTAGTGTTGAGAGAAAAATCCCACCAACGTAGAATTCTGTACCCTGCAAAATTACCCTTCAAAAGTGAAGTAGAAATAAAGATTTTTCTCAGACATACAAAAATTGAGGGAGTTTGCTGCCAGCAGACCTGCCTAGCAAGAAAAGTTAAAAGTCCTTTGAAGAGAAGGAAAATAATATGTCAGAAACTCAGATCTACATAAAGTAAGGAAGAGTATTGAAGGAGGACTAAATAAAAATAAAATAAAAACTTCTGTTTTTCCTATTCTTAATTGCTCTAGCAGACAACAATTTGTTCAACATAATAATAGCAACAATGTAGTCATTATGCATATCTAAGTCTTATAAGCTTATATAAACAAAATGGATGAATGCAATGATACAAGGGATAGGAGGGAAGATTCAGGATTACTTTGCTACCATAAAATACTTGCACCACCCTTGAAGTGGTATAATGTTATTTGAAAGTGGACTTAGATACTTATAATGTAAATTCTAGTAGGCAACCAATTAAAAAGAAAAAAGAAGCAACTGAATGCTAAGAAAGGAGAGAAAATGGAATTATACAAAATGCTCAATTAAAACCACAAAGGGCAGAAAAAGTATGGAAGGCAAATATAGGAAAAAAGAACAAGGGTAACAAGTAGAAAAGACTAACAAATATAGTAGATATTAATCCAACTATGTCAATAACCACTTTGTATGTCTAATGGTCTTAATTCACCAATTAAAAGTCAGAGATTGTCAGAGTGGATTAAAAAAATAAGACCCAACTATATGTTATCTATAAGAAACCCACTTTAAAGATAAAAACCTATAGATTAAAAGTAAAGGGATAAAGAAAGATATACCATACTAACACTAGTCAAAAGAAAGCAGCAGCTATATTAATTTCAGACAAAGTGGACTTCAAAGCAGGAATAGTTGTCAGGGAGAGAGAGGGGCATTACATAATGATAAAGGAATCAACACACCAAGAACACATAACACATATCCTTAATATGTATGGGCCTCAGAATATGTGAGCCAAAAACTGATGGAACTCAAAGGAGAAACAGATGAGTCTAAATTATAGTTGGAGACTTAAACACCCCTCTATAGAAATGTACAGATCCAGCTGGCAGAAAATCAGTAAGGCCATAGTTGAACTCAACGACACTATCAATCAACTGGATATAATGGACATCTATAGACTACTTAATCCAATAACAGCAGATTACATTCATCTCAAACTAACATAGAACATTCACCAAGATAGGCCACATTCTGGGCCATAAAACACACCTTAACAAATTTAAACGAACAGAAATCATACAGTGTCTGCTCTCAGACCATGGTGGAAGTAAACTAGAAATCAGTAACAGAAGGAACGATGGAAAAACACAAAATACTTGAAGATTAAGCAACACACTTCTAAATAGCTAAGGGGTCAAAGAAAAAAACTCAAAAGAAAATCTTAAAATATTTTGAACTAAATGAAAATGAAAACACAATTTATCAAAATTTGTGAGATGCAGTGAAAGCAGTGCCTAGAGAGAAATTTATAGCATAGAATACATATATTAGAAAAAAGGAAAAATCCAAAATCAATCATCTAAGCTTCCATCTTAGGTAACTAGGAAAAGAAGAGCAAATTAAATCCAAAGTAGGCAAAAGAAAAGAAATAATAAAAATCAGAACAGAAATCAATGTAACTGAAAAGAGGCAATCAATAGAGAAAATCTTTGAAAACACCAATAAAGTTAATAAGCCTCTAGCCTAAGAAAAAGAGAGAGAAAATACAAATTACTAATATCAGAAATGAGCGAGGGGATATTATTAAAGATCTCACAGCCATTAAAAGGATCATAATGAAATATTACAAACAACTCTATGCCCACAAATTTGATAACCTAGATGAAATGGACCAATTCTTTGAAAGACACAATCTGCCAAAAGAACAAATAGAGTCTGAATAGGCTTATATATGTATATATATTATATATAATATATATATAATATATATATATAATTAATACAGAAAGCACCAGGTTCATGGGTTTAATGGTGAATTCTTATCAAACATTTAAGGACAAAATTATACAAATTCTCTACAATCTCCCAGAACACGACAGCAGAGAGAATACTTCCTAATTCATTCTTTCAGGCCAGCATTACCCTAATACCAAAATCTTACAAAGACATTACAAGAAAACCACAGACCAATATCTCTCATGAACATAAATGCAAAAATCCTTAACAAAATATTAGCAAATTGAATCCAACATTGTATAAAAAGAATTAGGCACCGCACCCAAGTTGGATTTATCACGATATGTAAGGCTGGTTCCAATCTAAAAATCCATTAATGTAATCCCTCACATGGTCAGGATAATGAAAGAAAATCACAGGATCATATCAAGAGATGCAGAAAAAGCATTTGACAAAATCCAGCACCCATTCATGATAAAAACTCTCAGTAAACTAGAAATAGAGGGGAACTTCCTCAAGTTGATAAAGAACATCTACAAGAAACCTACAGCTAAGATCATACTTAATGGTGAGAAACTTGAAGCTTTCCTACTAAGATAAGTAAAAAGGCAAGGATGTCCCCTCTCATCACTGATTTTCAATATCATACTGGAAGTCCTACTTTATGAAATAAGAAAGGAAATAAAAAGCATACAGATCAGGAAGGAAGAAATAAGCTATCCTTATTTGCATATGACATGTCTGTTTATATAGAAAATATGGAAAAAATCTACCAAAAAAACTTCTAGAACTAATAAGTGATTATAGAAAGATTGCAGGATATAAGGTTAATATGCAAAGTCAGTTGCTTTCTTATATACCAGCAATGCACAGGTGGAATTTGAAATTAAAAACGTATTACCATTTACATTAACACCCTCCCCAAAGGAATAGTTTGGTTTAAATCTAAGAAAATATATATAAGATCTATATGACAGAAACTATAAAAATCTGATAAAGTATATCAAAGAAGAACTAGATAAGTGAAGAGATAGATATTCCATGTTCATGGATAGAAGATTCAATATTGTCAAAATGTCAGCTCTTTCCAACTTGATCTATAGAGTCATCTCATCACAATCAAAATCCCAGCAAGTTATTTTGTGAATGTTGACAAACTGATTCTAAAGTTTATGCGAAAGGGCAAAATACCCAGAATAGCAAACTCAATATTGAGGGAGAAGAAAAAAGTTGGAGGAATAACAATACCTGAGTTCAAGACTCACTATAAAACCATAGTAATCAAGACAGTGTGGTATTTGTGAAAGAACAGACAAATAGATCTGTGGAACAGAATAGAGAGCCCAGAAGTAGACCCACATAAATATAGCCAACTGATCTTTGACAAAGGAGCAAAGGCTATACAAATCGTTGACAGATGGAGCAAAGATAGTCTTTTCAACAAATGGTACTATTACTGAGTCCAAGCTCTTACTGCTTGCCACACAACAGGCCAATAAATCGAGAGATGAGTGGTTAGGGCAAAGAACAGCGACTTTATTCAGAAAGCCAGCAGACTGAGAAGATGGTGTCCCAAAGAACCATCTTTCCTCAGTTAGAACTCAGGCTTCTTTTGTGCTAAAAGGGGAGAGGGGTGTGGCTGGTTGTTGTAAACTTCTTGGTATTGGAATCCTTTGTTCTTGCAGCTGTCCAGGTAGGTCTGGTCACAATATTCCTACAAACCTCCAACAAGACAAATGTTATTCTCTGTTCCGCAGCTTTTTATCTCTATATGAATGGGAAAGTGTTACAGCTTTAAAGGTCAGAGCCTTGAGAATGGGCTATCCCGTATATTTCAGGCTATAGGCGACATTCTTTTATAAAAGGTTCAGAGCCAGCATGACTAAGCACAGGCAACAGATCAGAAGGGTTAGAGCTAAAGGAATAGATTCAACATGGAGTCAAGTTTGTTCTTCTCTGTTATAGTACTGGAACAACTGGATGTCCACAGGCACGTGTGCACACACACACACACACACAAATCTAGACACAGACGTTACATTCTTCACAAAAATTAACTCAAGATGGATCATAGACCTAAGTGTACAACACAAAACTATAAGAGTCCTAGAACAGAGGAGAAAATCTAGATACTCTGGGGTGATGACTTATTAAATATAACACCAAAAGCACAGTCCATGAGAGAAACAATTGATAAGCTGGACTTAACTAAAATTAAAAATCTGCTCTGTGAATGAAAATGTCAAGAAAATGAGAAGACAAGCCACAGATCGGGATGAAATACTTGCAAGACATATTTGATAAAGGATCCTTAAAACTCAACAATAAGAAAATAAGCAATGTTATTTAAAAATGGGCAAAAGACCTGAAGATGCCTCACCAAAGAAGATATATAGATGAAAATTAAGCAGATGAAAAGATATTCAACATCATATGTCATCAGGGAAGTACAGAGCAAAATAACAATGAGAGACTACACATGTATTAGAATGGCTAAAATCCAAAACACTGAAAACACCAAATGCTGGAGAGGATATGGAGCAATAGGAACTCTCATTCATGGCTGATGGGAATGCAACATGGCACAGCTACTTTGGAAGACATTTTAATGGTTTCTTACAAAACTACTCTTATCATATGATACAGCAATCATGCTCCTTGATATTTACCCAAAGGAGCTGAAAACTTACGGCAAAACCTGCACGCGGATGTTCATAGCAGTTTTAACCATAATTGGCAAAACTTGGAAGCAACCAAAATGTCCTTCTGTAGGTGAGTGGATAAAGTGTGGTACGTCCAGATAATGGACTATTATTCAGCACCAAAAAGAAATGAGCTGCCAAGCCTTGAAAAGACATGAAGGAACCTTAAATATATATTACTAAGTGAAAAAGCCAATCTGAAAAGGCAACATACTGTATGATTTCAACTATATGATATCCTGGAAAACTATAGAGAGAGTAAAAAGATCAGTTGTTGCCAGGGGTTAAGTGGGAGGGAGGGATGAATAGCCAGAGTTCAGAAGATTTTTATTTAGGGCAGTGAAACTATTCTGTATGATACTACAGGGGGGGATTCAGGTTATTATACATCTGTCAAAACGGACAGAATGTACAACACATAGGGTGAACCCTACTATAAGCCGTGGACTTTGAGTGATGATGATGTGTTAATGCAGGTTCATCAGTTGTAATAAGCCCACCACTCTGGTAAAGGGATATTGATAGGGAGGCTGTGGGTGTGTGGGGACAAGGATCATAAAGGAAATCTTTGTACTTCCTGCTCAATTTTGCTATGAACCTGACACTGCTCTAAAAAAATTAATTTAAAATTTTTAATAATAAAATTTTAAAAATCAATTGTATTTCTACATACTAGAAAAGAATCAGAAATTGAAATTGAAAATATCATTTACGTAGCATCAAAAAGTATGGTTCCTTGGACTTCCCTGGTGGCTCAGTGGTTGAGAATCCTCCTGCCAATGCAAGGGACACGGGTTCAAGCCCTGGTCCACGAAGATCCCACATGCCGTGGAGCAACTAACCCTGTGCACCGCATCTACTGAAGCCCACGCGCCTAGAGCCCACGTGCCACAACTACTAAGCCCATGTGCTGCAGCTACTGAAGCCAGCGCGCCTAGAGCCCGTGTTCCGCAACAAGAGAAGCCACCGCAATGAGGAGCCCGCGCACCACAGGGAAGAGTAGCCCCCGCTCGCCACAACTAGAGAAAGCCCGCGTGGAGCAAAAGACCCAACACAGCCAAAAGTAAATAAAAATTGTTTTTAAAAGTATGGTTCCTCCTTCCCCATGATTTTAGGGATAAATTTGAGACATAAATTTGACAAAAGATCAAACATTTTTGAAATTATATAACATTTAATAAATGGTGAGGTTTACTTTGATCAAAGGTCATTTGATTCAATATTATTAACACATAAATTCTTCCCACATTGACCTATAGATTCCATGCAACTCCAAGAAAAATCCCAGCTTTTTAATAGAAAATGACAAGCTGGCTTTAAAATTCATATTGAAAGAGAAGAGCCCAAACAACTTTGAAAGAACAAAATTGGACGCCAAACACTACCCGCTTTCAAGACTCATTATAGTTAGAGTAATTAAGACAACGTCGTGTTTTTATAGTTAGACAAATAGATTGGGGAACATAAATATTAAGTGTTAGACCCACATATAAGGACAACTGATTTTTTTTTTTGCGGTACGCGGGCCTCTCACTGTTGTGGCCTCTCCCGTTGCGGAGCACAGGCTCCGTACGCGCAGGCTCAGCGGCCATGGCTCACGGGCCCAGCCGCTCTGAGGAATGCGGGATCTTCCCGGACCGGGGCACGAACCGGCGTCCCCTGCATCGGCAGGCGGACTCTCAACCACTGCGCCACCAGGGAAGCCCAGGACAACTGATTTTTGACACAGGTGCAAAGGCTATTCCGTGGAAAAAATACAGCTCTTTCAACAAATAGTGGTAGATATCCATATGACAAAAAGTTACCTAAGCTCCACACTTCGCATCATATACAAAAATTAGCTCAAAATGAATCATAGACCTAAACCTAAAACCTTCATTCTAAAACTTCTAGAAGCAGACAGATAATCGTTGTGGCCTTAGCTTTGGAGGAGTTCTGAGCCGTAAAGCCCGGGCCGTACACTCCCTCACAGCCAACGCACAGCCCGGCACTCCTCCCCACTACCGAGCGGCGGCTCCGCCCAGCCCCGCCCGGGACCCTACTCGCCCCTCCCAGCCAGCCCTTCCCCGCCCCTCTCGTCCCGCGGCGGCTGGCGGGGCGCGTGCCCGCCCGCTTCTCCATCCGGAAGAGCCACCTGAGCCGCCAAGTTGAGGCAGTGCACGTCCCGGCGCCCCTCGGGAGCGCGGGCCCGGCAGAGCCGCCCGCGTGGCGCCTATCTCGCCCGGGCGCAAGGTGGGCGCGCGGGAGCCTGCGCGCCCCCGCGGCGGACGGCGCCCCGCGCGGCCCCACGCGCGCGCCCCGCCCCGCCCCCACCCGGGCCTCCTCCCGCCTCTTTGGACCCCGCCGATCGGCTTGAGCTCTCCGCGCCCCTCGGCCTCGGGAGCACTGCGCCCCCGATGACTTCTGACACCGCGTATCCGCCAGTAAGTGACAGCCGCTGCCTTGTTGCACCATTATTGATTTTTCCCACAGTGCGTCCCAAGTCTCGCCCACACCCTGGTTAGTTCCAAAACTATTCAACTCTGGGACCAGGCCGGCGACGGAGCTGCCCGCAGCCGAGCCTGGGAAGTGTCAGAGACCTGCCGAGTTCTTGTAGGGTACGGGCTACGTCCAGAGACGGAAGTGTGGAAAGCAGTTCTCCGGGCACAAATCGTCTCCACGTTTGCCGAGCGCCCGCGGCAAGCCAGGAATGGAGGAGGCGCCGACCTGAAGCGGGCGGGCGGGAAAGGGGCGGTGCCAGCGGGGCGGGTCTTGGGACGCGGAGGGGCGTGGCCCCCGGAGGGGCGGTGCGGCGGGGGGCGGGCTGAGGTCACCAGGGACCCAGCTAGATTGCCGCTGATGCATCCTCCCGGATTTTTCTTGTTGGCACTTTAGTCAAGAGAATAAGGTAGCACAACTTGGCTTTATTTATTTTGTCTTCAAATGTTCCATAAGAAAAAGGAAAAGGAACTTGAAAGTTGTAAAACACTGCCACCAGTCAATCTGGGTGAGCATGTTTCTAGCGTTTGCAAACTGCTAAGAAATATTTGATTAGTCAGCTGTGCCCAGGTATTGAAAGTGAATACTATTTTTTTCAGCGATGCTACTTCAAAAAGACTAGGCGAAATTTAATCTGATCTTAATCTGAACCATGAATTCTGCGGCTGTCCCCTTTCTGCCCTATGTGGAACTGCCTTTTAAATTGCTAAATTTCTGGCTCCAAATTTAATATGCATTTATAGAATCTTAGAGATTATTTTATAGCCACTCTTGGGATTCCAGGTTTTTTTTTTTTTTTTTTTTTTAGCAAAGGCCACATCGTGAATATACTGTATGATTAGTTGTTCCTTCCCAAGTGCTTTTTCTGCTTTATGCTTAGGTGAATTTGTATTACCTAGTCCAGACTAAATACTTACCGATATAGTGGCCTACACATCTCTTAATCTCACATTGGTATCCTCTAGGTGTCAGGATTCTTGACCTAACTGGTATACCGTGCCCCCCCAACACCTTCTAGTAGATTCCCAGAGAAGGCAAATATTGCTAATAGCACGTGTAATACATATTTTGGATGCTTAACTGTGAATGTCATAATCTTCTTTAATCTTTCTGTTTCTAAAGCCTAATACAATAAATGTTGGTTGAACGAAATTAGTCAAAGGACACTTATCCTTTGACTAATAAGAATTTCTTAAATGATCCATTTGGACAGTTTATTTGTAATAAACTGTCCATTGCCACATCTGGGATTGTCACTCCATTTAAATTGAATCCTTCTCTTCTTTGTGCTCCTATTTGTATTGTATTTTTGCCACTGTTAGAGCACCGTGTCATTTGATCTGTTCCTTGGTTCTTTGAGGGCATAGAGGACCTTTTATTATGCTTTTTTCATTTCCCAGAATAGTGCCTTGTACATGGTAGATATCTGCGTGTATACATGAAAATAGAATGGGGTAGGCCCTTTTAATCTGTAGGTACAAATTAAAAAATATATACATATAGCCAGGAATGTAATATACTGTATTTACTTTCAGTCGTAGTGATTTATTATTTAGAGACCAATTTCCTTTCCTCAGTTTAATGATCTAGTTTTTTTAGACTCTTGACAGCTGTTTTTGCTGAAGCCAATAGTTTTCCTAGGTTAGAAAAAGAAAATAGGAACAAGTTCACCTCCAAATGTAAATTTCTAAAGCCAATTTGTTAACTATTTAAGTCAGAATTGGCTACCAATCTGAATAGTAGTGTGTGTTCCGTTTAAGTAGCAGAATACAAATGAATGTGTGTGTGTGTGCGCGTGCGTGTGTGTAACTAGGTTGTGGGGAGACAGAGAAAGATACGTTTTTTATGTGAATAAAATGTAGAACCAGGATGCTTGCAAAGAACTCTACTAGGAGTAACTTAAACCAAAAGACTGGCATTTAAGATTTTTTTACTTGAGAGCAAACGCATATATGGAATCTGATTAAAGAAAAGGCAAAGGACGTTTACATGACATATTATAGGGTTAAGAGGAGGAAGTTTGGGGAAAAGATATGGGAAAGACATTGGACCATTTTGGATTTCGGTTATCAGTACCAACATAATTCTTTGACTTAAAATTAACTTCACTCACTGAAAAAAATAAATTTGATAAGTGACTCTGACTCTGTCAGATCTAATTAAGATTTGAATTCAGATAGTATTTTGAGATTAGAGTGTGGCCCAAAGTCAGAATGATTTATAACCAATCTTTTTGTAAACTAGTGTATAAGTCTAGAAAATCAAAGGTATAATTCAGTCCTTTGTCTTTCTTTAGTTACCTAGATCCAAGATGAATAGCGATCAAGTTACACTGGTTGGTCAAGTGTTTGAGTCATATGTTTCGGAGTACCATAAGAACGATATTCTTCTCATCTTGAAGGAAAGAGATGAAGATGCTCATTACCCAGTTGTGGTTAATGCCATGACCCTTTTTGAGACCAACATGGAAATCGGGGAATATTTCAACGCGTTCCCTAATGAAGTGCTAACTATTTTTGATAGTGCACTTCAAAGATCAGCCTTGACAATTCTCCAGTCCCTTTCTCAGCCTGAAGGTGTCTCTATGAAGCAGAATCTTCACGCCAGGATATCAGGTGAATCACTTAAGGATTTTACTGCCATGTTATTGTTTAGAAAGATTCTGAGAAATCCCAACATATATTGAATTTAAGCACTAAGAATTAATTGGCATTTATACTTAAAAATATATCCATTATGTAGTTGATGGTCACTTTTGGAAAAGAACCATGATTTTATACTGTTTTCTCTGGACATTTGGGAGGCTGGGGTACTAGCCATGCCAACTGAGAGGAGGGAGAATGTGTGGAGGCAGTATATTTGTGTGCATATATACATATATGTATGTGTGTACAAAACTAGTTCAGCTTTCTGAGCTTTTATGACTCCTGACAATGAAAGAATTGATAATTCAAAGAATTAGCAAAGTGGTAGATGCTACCTAGTGATCGTCAAAACTATTTTAGGAAATTCATTATTTTTATTTATTTATTTATTTTTTATTGTTTTGCGGTACGCGGGCTTCTCACTGCTGCGGCCTCTCCCGCTGCGGAGCACAGGCTCCGGACGCGCAGGCCCAGCGGCCATGGCCCACGGGCCCAGCCGCTCCACGGCATGCGGGATCCTCCCGGACCCGGGCACGAACCCGCATCCCCTGCACCGGCAGGCGGACTCTCAACCACTGCGCCACCAGGGAGGCCCAGGAAATTCATTATTTTTATATATCAAGTTTAACATTGTGCTGGCCACCTATTAGGCACTCAATAACTTTTTTTGAATGAACGACAGATAAAGCCTCTTTAAAGAAATCGCAGTGGAGCAATCAGCAACTTGTGGTGTCGAAGCTGTGTCTTTGAATTCCTGCACTCTTTGATTAAGTTGGAGAACACATGTACCATTTTGTTTAAAAATAAATATTTACTTTATAGTACATTTCAGAAAGGTGGGGATTTATAATCAACACAAATGATTACTGTGATTCCAAAAAAGGTTAGGAGTCACTATAGAATTTCTTGGAGATAAATTAAGATTCAAAAGAAAATTCCAGACATTTGATTTAAGTGAAAAAACAGTACCTGAGTGAAAAACTAGTATCTGTGATTGCACTTACTGGAATAAAATTATGAAGATTATTAATCTTCATGCATCAGACACTAGGTAATCTCTTGCTAGGATCAAGAAGAAATGTCATCTTCTGATAATGTTGCAGAAGGATTGTTACAAGAGGCTTTAGTTAATGTTATTGAAATGGTATTTAGCAAATGGTTTTAGGCTGTTCTTATGTTTAGACACTTTTCCATGCTCAGTTTAAATACTAAAGTTCTGTCTGCCTAAGTGACCCTATTGGTTTCAGGTGAATTTAGCCTAGTTCTTCATTATTCTCTGAGAAAGTGAGTTGCAAATTATGTTACTACCATAGTAACATTCATTCTACAAACATATCCCGTGTAGGCATTTGCTAGACCCTTGGGAAACCAAAACGAATATGGTATAGTCCCTCATCTAAAGGAGTTCAAGGCTGTAGGGGAGACAGCTGTATATTCAGATATTTACTATATCGTGTATGTACGCCCACAGGTACATGCATATGTACATATTAAACATAATTGTAAAGGAGCTTACTGGCAGCTTTTACTTATGTGATGCATGCATCACTCAAGGTATGTGTGAGATATATTAGCTCACTGGGCAGGGAGTGAATTGTCCTAGGGGTTTCACCCAAAGATTCAAGACTAGATGGTGAGATTAGGGAGGGATGCAGGTGTCCCAGGCAGAATGAACCAGGGATGGGAAAAGTCTGGTTTTAGGTATATTGCACCTCCATCTTGGACTCCAGCAAGGCACTGAATTAGTAAAACCCAGGATGCCTCTGTGGTTCAGTCTCCTTAGGAACATTGCATTGCTCTTTGTCTTCTGGCATTTTTATTGGTCTAAAGTTTACTTGCTATTCCCAGTGGTTTCGATGAAAGGTATTCAAATACGCAGTTAGCATCAAAGTATTGAATAAATGAGGAAGAAAAAAATAGCCCTCACGTGTTACTTAAAGTAGTTTCTCAAACATTAATGGGCATCAGAATCACCTGTAGGGCTTATTAAAGCGCTGATTGCTGGGCCCCACCCCCAGAGTTTCTCACTGAAGAGGTCTGGCCTGGGGTCCAAGAATTTGCACTTCTCAAAGCTCTGAGGCTGATGCCAATTTCCAGGGACTGCACGCTGGAAACCATGGACCTGAAGTAATTGATCTGGACATATCTCTAACACAGATGTGGACATGTCTCTGTTTTAAATAAAAATTTATTTATTTATTTATTTTGATCAGTGAATGAGTCAGAGAATGACAAAGGTTTTGTTGTTTAGCACTAATGGTGGCTTAGTGCCTGATGTTCCCTGCTTCACTGGGATAGTTGAAGAACACACTTAGTAGCATATAGTAAGACAGAAAGATGAAAATGAATTGACATTTCTATCAAAACACTGTCCCTTACCCTATTTTAGTTCTAAGGTTTTGATTTTTGTGGTCAGTTGTGCTTAACATTATGTTACTTTTATCTCTGTCTTTATATTATAAATTTACTTTAAAAATTGTGATGTGAAAGTAAAAAATCTGAAGATCCAAAAATGTACTCACCTCTACGACCCCTTTCTTAAAATAATATAGGTACTTTACTATACAAAATAAACCACTTAATGATAATGATATCATGTTTTAGACTAATTTGCTTGATTCTAAAAAAAAAAATGTTTATCCTAACAGGTACCATATACATGATTCCATTCAGTAAGATAAAAACATTAAGGGTGGGCTTCCCTGGTGGTGCAGTGGTTGAGGGTCCGCCTGCCAATGCAGGGGACACGGGTTCGTGCCCCGGTCTGGGAGGATCCCACGTGCCGCGGAGCGGCTGGGCCCGTGAGCCATGGCCGCTGGGCCTGCGCGTCCGGAGCCTGTGCTCCGCGATGGGAGAGGCCGCGACAGTGAGAGGCCCGCGTACCGCAAAAAAAAAAAAAAAAAAAAAAAAAAAAAAAAAAAACATTAAGGGTGGCATATTGCCCCGTATTATAAAAGTATAGAAGATAATGAAAAGCTAATCTTAGAAAAATTGGTTGTAAATGTTTACATAGTTTTTTCTTTAGAGGTGCTGTAATTGGGTTTAGACACAGGCCCCTTGTTGGAGGTGGGCGGCAGGGAATTCACTCTTGCTGGCCACACTTCAGGAGGGACACAGAGAAGGTTGGTGAGCATACGAGGGACCCTTGTGGCTTAGCCTGACGCCCTCCACCTCTCACCTGCCTTCTTCCTGAGTGTGTAATATCTCTCCAGCACATCTCCTTATGCTGATTGAAATAAAATCAGTATTGCATAGACTTGTCATGACCCAGTATGCACAGGCCTGAGTTATCATGTGCAAGGAAAGGAAGGTGCCTCTGGACGTAAGGAGTATCTTCTTTTTCACTCTTCCTGGCAGAAGTTTCCTCCAGATATAAGAAGCATCTTTTATGCAGTGATGCATTCATTTGACCATTTTGCTTAGCTGTTCCATTTGTGTCTGTGTGAGGGTGCTAGCCTGGACTTAGGGAAGTTTTCTTGCAAAAGGGTAAACTTGAGTGTACTCTTCCTGGCTGAGTGAACTGGGGAGAGTTCTCCAGACAAAGCAGCATGCCTAAGGAAAGCTACAGAGGTACCATGAAATGCACAGAGAAATTCATGCACTTTGTCTGGACTAGGAGATTGGAGGCCAGATGTGATAAAGGGAAGGCTAGAGAGAGAGGGAAAGCCCATTTCCCCTTCTCTTATTCACTAATTTTCTCCTTATCTAAAAGTGCTTAATAAAGCACTGGGCTGGGCACAGAGGAGCATGAAAAGGATCTCAAGAAGTGATGCTACCCTCCAGATACAAAACGGTTAAGGAGCAGTGCAAAGCAGTACGTGACTAACGTCCTAAATGACTGGTCCAGGCAGTAAGTGATTATGAATGTCCCTGTCATGTTGTCATAGCATTTGGGGCAGGTCGTGTAGGATGTGATCTAAACAGGAGCTGAGTAGGCAATAAGAGACGTTAGGGCATTACTATTAAATGAAAGGAGGGGAGGGAGGTTTAGCGACTGTTCCCACAATGTAAGCCCCTTTTTCTATTCTTAGAGGTAATGATATGCAAGTCAACAGGACTATGGGACTGAGGATTTAAATAAGAGGTTCTTCAGGGTTATATGTTGAGAAAGTTACAGATCCTCTTCAGAAAATGCAGGTGTATATATATTTAAATTTCTGCCTGAATTTCAAGAGGTTCAGGGCTTTCCTAAAGCCCAACCATGGCCTCTACTCAAGAATCTGGATTTAGATGAGACATGCATCCTGGTAAGTTACCATCTTAGGGAGATGGGTAAGCCAGGTGCTAAAAGTCAGTCACCGACTCATACCAGCACCCCGGGGGGAAGCATGGAGCCTATGGGGGTGTGGTGGGCGGTGGCCAGGATGACCAGGGATCCTTTCTCTCTCCCTTCCAGGAGAGAGGCCCCTCTTTCAACTCTGTGTCCCCTCTACCCTCCATCTACTCTTTCATAACAATGTTTTGACAGAGTTCATGCCTTCTTTAGCATAACCTTCCCCCATTCACCCTTTCACCTCCACCACACTGAACACACCCTCCCCCGCCTTCCCAGTGACTGCCTCATGGCCAGACTGAGGGGACAAGTGTGGGGATTTCTCTTCCTTTATTTCCCTGCTGGATTTGATATTGTTGCCTCCTCCCCGTTTATGAAACTCCAGCCTTGGCTCCACTGACAGCACTGTCTTGCCCTTTCCTTCCTCTCTAGCTGTGGCTTTTCTCCCTGCTCTGGGAGCCTCTTCCTTTACTAGTCCTGTAGGTGTGGGGTCCTCAGGGTGCAGATGTGGCCATCTGCTCCTGAATCCTGTGTTCTCTTCCTGATGGGGTGGCCTCCATTCTGAACCTAGGCTTCAGCTGCCACTTATAGAGCAACAAGTGCCAACTTGATTGATTGATTGCTTGATTGCCAGAATCTGTCTCTTAAGCTCTGTATTCAAACATCCTCTTGTCCGTCAGATGTTTCAAACTAGAGATATCTTCTTGCAAATTCAGTGTATCAAAAAGTGTAGTCATGATTTCCCTCCCCTCTTTGTGCCCCCCTCCATCTGAAAATCGTATTTCCTTATTCTTTCAATAGATATTTACTGATTGACTACCATGTGCCTTGCAGAATTCCCTGACTTGGTTAATGGAACCAGAGAACTAGGAGTCACTCTAAATTTCACCCTCTTCCTTATACCTTATCTCTAATTGGTTTCAAAGCTCATGTAGTATCTTTAATATCTATTCCTCCCCTCTTCCTTGCCTTCCTTTCATCTATCTTTCTTTCAAGTTTTTTCTTTTTTAATGCTTACTATTTATAAAGCGATGATAATAAAGTAGCGAATAAAATTTACCTCTGCCCTGCCCCCATGGAGTTTATATTCTAGTGTGGAAACATAATAATTACGTATTCTTTTTATTTAAATTGTGGTAAGTGGTATGAAGGAGAAGAACAGTGTGTTAAGGCACATAAAAGAGGGAATTTAACCTGAAATAGGGTAAAGAAAGATTTCATTCAGAAAATTATGTTTAAGCCAACCTTTTAAGGGGGAAAATGATAAGATTACATATAAGAACTAAGGTTTAAATGGTGCTTGCTATGTGCAAGTTACTTTTCCAAGAAACTTTATATGAATTCTTTTAATCTTCTTGTGATCTTATGAGGTAAGTTTTGTTGTTATTGGCATATTACAGGAGGGAAATCTATGAGAGGTTGTAATTTGGCCAAGGTCACACAGCTAGTGCGTGATAGAGCTGTGACTCAACTCACTCATTCTGGCTCCATAGTATGTATTCTGAACCCTTACGTTGCTTCTTGGTGTGGGCATTTTTGAGGAACAGAGTAGGGTGGAGAGTGTCAGGCAAAGGGGACACTGTATGAGAGCATTTGAGTGCCCAGAGGGCTTGGTGTGAGAAGAAGCCCGTCACAAAACGTCCTGTGGTCCAATCCCGCATTTGGTTCCTTATTCTTAGATCTGGGAGCAGCATGGAAGGGTTAAGTGGAGGAGATTAAAAGTTAGGCCTTTGCTATTTCTTGCCTGGATTACTATAGAAGCACCAGGGAATATGGTGTTTTACTCTTCCATTTGAAGATGCTCTTCAGAGTAAGGCACAGAATCAATTTAAAAGTAGCTTTTTAGGAAAAAACTACAATAAAATTATACATAGCTTCATTCTTAAACTGAAGTTGTTTTTAGGACAAAAATAGCAAGCATCTAACTAAATGATTATGTTAAGACCTCATTCGTTATATGTATGACTTCATCATATTGAACATCCAGAGTCTGCAGTCTGTGGTTTCACTGGGCATTCTGCTCTATGCATGGCATCGGAGTAACATAGCACTCCCCATAACCCAGTTCTTGTGATCTTAGTTTTTATTAAGTTTTAATATATTGACAGTAGAATTTAAAGTGAACAATCAGTTTGCATCTGAAGCAGAGCTAGGAATGAGGGGAGTGGGATGAAAAGTGTTATTTCTTTAGGAGCCAAGAAAGAGAATGGATGTTTCAAAAATCTAAGTGTTTTCAAAAATATAATTGTTGTTAAGTTCTCTAACCCATCGCTTTTTTTTTCCTATTCTCCTCCTCACTTTGCTCATCTATCTCAGAAGTAATTTTGATAGATTTTGTTTATACTTTAAGAAGCAAATTGGGTTAATAATCCTGTTTCCCACTTGAGTATCCTTTTATATACTTACAATAGAGAACGCTTAGTGATTCTTTGAAAACTTAAAAATTAAAATTATTATAAAAAGTATATTCAACCCAGCAATCCTACTCCTAGGTGTATGAAATAGAAATAGAAAACAGGTATTCAAACAAATAATAGAAAACAGGTATTCAAACAAAAACTTGCACATAAATGTTTGTAGTAACATTATTCATAATAGGAGAAAAATGTGAACAACCCAAATGTCCATCAACTGATGAATGTATAAACAAAATGTGGTATATCCATACAGTGGAATATTCAGCCATAAAAAGGAACGAAGAACTGATACATGTTACAACATGGGTGAATCTTGAAAATGTATGCTAAGTAAAAGAAGCCAGACACAAAACGGTGCATATTTTATGATTCCATTTACATGAGATGTCCAGAATAGATAAATCCGTAGAGACATAAAGTAGCTTAGTGGTTGCCAGAGGCTCAGGGGAGGGGGTATAGAGACTGTCTGCTATTGCGAACAGGGTTTCTTTTTGAAGCAGTGAAAATATTCTGGAATTAGATAGTGGTGATGATTGTATAACCTTGTGAATGTACTAATAACCACTGAATTATATACTTTAAAAAGGCAAATTTATGGTACCTAAATTATATCCTAATTTTTAAAAAGCATTCATGTGGGGAGCAAGAAAAAGGTAATTGAGAATCTGCAAGCATTGTGAAGATGTGTTGCCATAATGTACATCTAATTAAGGCCAAGTAAAAAGAAACATCTCCACTTGGTGTTTTTTTGTTTCTTAACATTCTAGGATGGGAACTAAAAGAGGACATTGTACCCCTGAAACATAAGCAATGAGGATATGAGGACTAGACCTGTTCTTAATGAAAAGCTTTTGGTTGTTAGTTTGGCTTTTACTTGGTTGTAACTAGAAATATTGGTGTGTTCTCAACTTTTAGCTACATGCAGCTGAATTAACAGACGCCTGAGATGAGCATTGAGAAATGAATACAGTGGATATTTTAATGGATAAAACCTACTTTATTCCTGCCCCAACCTCTCTGTCTATTCCTGCACGTATGATGTAGCACTGTTGAGCCCCAGGGTGTTTTAATGAAGCATTCCCTAGGAATTTGAAAATAGGAAAATAAGTTTGTTTTCTGATAGTTAAACTGTAAAGTTGACACAGAACAGAGCAGAGATACACAAAATCATCGTAAGCAAAAGTATGGCTCCCTTACTGGCAAAGTGTGATACAATCCAAGTTAATATAAATAAAGAGTATTTCCATTAGAAATCAGGCAAGTCAGCCTTGGAAACATAGAAAAAGGAGTCATAGTGGCACATGTTGCAGTGCCCACCCTGTTTATACAGTGTAGCATATATGGAGAGAGAGTCTCAGCCAGCAGCAGAGAAAATTCAAGTCTGTCTGTAGACGTCTAAGCTGTATCACCAGACTAATGTAGCCTGGCGCCTTAAGCATTCAGTTCATTTAACCAATCTGCTGCTTTTTTTTTTCCTTAAATTCCTTGCATCCCAAACTGCCTTCTGATGACAATGATGATGACAGTGATGATAATGATTTGGCTTTCAGAATAGATCTATAAACAGGGAGAAAATGTTCTGACCATAGAAACTTAAAGTGTAATCATGCCTATTATGGTTATTTCTTATGAGCTTGGCAAATCCAATAGATCTATCTTCAGTGTTCATGCTTATCAGGTTTCAGAGCTAAGTTCAAGGACAAGACCATAGACCATGGGACATGAACCATTGTAACAAATGCTCTCTTGATAAACCTGTTAGGAGGCAGCCTTTGACCTTCACAGGCAGCATCTCTCTACTCCACTGGTGCCTTGTAGCCAAATATGAGAAAGAGGGCATTTCCACGTAAGAATTTTCTTTGGCATTTTGCACCATTTAAGTTGCCTGTTTATTAATGATGAAAAACACAAGGTTTTTACAGGATGAGGTGGTGCTGTAGGTAAACCTCTAGGTAATTCAAGACTTGAAAACACTATCTGATTTATGTATTAATAAATCCTGAACCTAACTAGAAAAAGCACTAGCGTTTGTTCATTCCACTACCATCTCTTTATCACTCAGCTTTGATTTTATGTGTGGCATGTGGCAGTATATTCTTCATTGAATGAGGTTAAAATTATATACTGTTTACATCCTACTGAGATAGCCCTCTTAAGAGAATCAATTCTTTTTTTAATCCAGGTTATTATCAGTATATCATCTAGATACGTACTTTTAAAGAGAGTCCATTGATAATTGTTATTTGAAATAATTCTTTTATATTTTCTTGAGTTGATCTTTTTTCTTAAGTAAAACACAAAGATTTCTTTTTCCTGAAATTATACTTTCTCCCCCAGGAAATATGAGAAAAATATATTGCATGGAGTCAAATCCCAAGTAGAAGTTGATGTGTTTTTGTTTTGTTTCTCCATCAGGATTGCCTGTTTGTCCTGAGCTGGTGAGGGAGCACATCCCTAGAACCAAGGATGTGGGACACTTTTTATCTGTCACTGGGACAGTGATTCGAACGAGTCTGGTGAAGATCCTGGAGTTTGAGCGGGATTACATGTGTAACAAATGCAAGCATGTATTTGTGGTCAGGGCCGACTTTGAGCAGTATTATACCTTCTGTCGGCCATCCTCATGTCCCAGCTTGGAGAGCTGTGATTCTACAAAATTCACTTGCCTCTCAGACTTGTCTTCATCTCCAACTAGGTGTAGAGATTATCAGGAAATCAAAATTCAGGAACAGGTAAGTCATCAAATAAATGTGAAAAATAACAAATTAGAAGAAGTGTTTTTCAGCTATGGGCAAATTGCCAGGACTAGGGAACACGTTTGTAATCTGTTACTAAGAAATAATCAGAGGAACCGAGTGATTTGTCTTATGACTAGATGCAGGAAAGAACTGCCTCTCTTTTCTAGTTAAGTAAATGTTATTGTGTTTAGTAGTTGGAGCATGTGTTTATTTTGACCATCCACAAGGTAGATTATATTTTGAGGTATTTTCCATATGGTTGTTTTTATTTTATTGTAGTTTTAGTGAATTTTTTTTTTTTGCGGTACATGGGCCTCTCACTGTTGTGGCCTCTCCCGTTGCGGAGAACAGGCTCCGGACGCACAGGCTCAGCGACCATGGCTCATGGGCCCAGCCGCTCCGCGGCATGTGGGATCTTCCCAGACTGGGGCACAAACCTGTGTCCCCTGCATCGGCAGGTGGAATCTCAACCACTGCGCCACCAGGGAAGCCCTTAGTGAATTCTTAAACTGATAGTAGGCACAAGTTTCAAGAAAATTCCATAAATCCCCATCGTAATTAAATTGTGTGATAATACCAGAGAAATAGAAACAGTAATTTCAAGAACTGCTAGGCTTCTGAATACTTAGTATGTATTTGAGCATACTCAGTGTCTGCTTTCTTTTCCTTGCTAGGTTCAAAGGCTATCTGTTGGAAGTATCCCACGAACAATGAAGGTTATCCTGGAAGATGACTTAGTAGACAGTTGCAAATCTGGTGAGAATGTTAGCTTATATCGTAGGTCCTAAAGTATTGACTAGGAAAAGCCACTTTTTATTTTCCCAAGATCACTGGCAAGTGAGTGTGGGAAACTTGAGAACAGAGACTGGCATGAGGAGGTAGGTAATAGCAGGAAAGAAGCTGGGCTGGAGTTCAGCGATCTAGTCTAGCTGCTTGTTTTACAGATGAAGAACCTGATTTGCCCATGAGAGCTTATCCTTTGTGTTTCCTCCTCTTATTCCAAACAACTTAAAAACTGTTGCTTTTACTGTTTGCCTAGCAATTTCCAGTGGCTGTTTAACATTTAATTTAAATTGAAGGTGGGTCAGAAAATGCAAATGATTGTTGTCAACCATTGCCTTTCAACTAACTTCAACATTTCCTGCTTTAAATATTTCCCATCCTCACTAAGAACCCCTTAATCTCTATTAAAAAAAAAAAAAATAGCACCAATGTGTCCCCTGGGCAGTAACAGGTATGTCTGACCTCTTACTTCATATCCCAGTGCTCCCCTACTGGACAAGTCGAAAATGCTTTATGTCTCTAAATTCCGTCATTTCCTTTTCTTAACCCTAAGCTTCTCCAAATGCCTCATTTTTACTGAGCTGCCGTTTCATTAAAATGATGAGGCAAAGGCTCTATGGAAACAAAGAGTTCAGTATCTAGAGTCAAGAATAATTCCTTGTCAAAATATTCTCCCCTTCCACCAAGAATCACCAACCCATAGTTTGAAATTTATGTCAAAATATATTAACAGTTCATACTTATCTAAACAGTATTCTAAGTAAATAACAGCTTTGATCATGGTTTGCCTGCTAAATGGACAAGGCTGTGTCAAAGTACCTTGTTCATATAAGACTAGATTTTAAACAGAATCTGTAATGTCTGGATCAGCAAAGCAGTGCTTGTATGAGCTTAGCCAGTACATGAAAATGTCCTTTGATAGAGATTAAGATGTTTTCATGCAGTCCATCTAAACTGAATTCTTTCTGCACTTTAAAAAAAAAAATCTTAAGCTATTTTTCTTTCACATGTCACTAACAATAAAGAATGGATGGAAGCAGTCTGTCATCAGCTATCTTTCATTTATCCATTGCTACAAACCTCTGTGAGAATCAGAAGCCATAAATGGCATAATCCTTGCCCTTCAGGAATTTACAGTCTAGTTAGGAACCCCAGTCTGATGTTGCAGAGTAATAAAGTTGGAGGTTGTGTACTGATAACTGTTAAGTGCTGCAGGAGATCAAAGATGGGTCTGACCAGGGTGGCTGCAGTGGTAAATATGCTGCAGAAGATAGAGGGGACAAAGAGATTGGATTGTAAAAGTAAGAATTTTAGCTTTCTGAAAATAACATTTTTTCCAGTAACATTTACTATGGAAAAACATGCAAGTTTCAAATTAGTATCTGTTGCCTTGGACTATCATGTATACCTCACAATTGTTCTGATGATCATATGAATCTGTCTCTCAAATATCTGAGTAAATGAAAACATGTATATATTAAAGGGTGTTTAATGGTATTAGTTGCTTTACAAATGTAAAGTAGGTTTACTATAATAATAGCTAATATTTATTGAGCATGTATTCTAGATATTGCATGAAGTACTTTATATACATTATATGACCCAATTCTCACTATAGTTCTATGATGTAAGTATAATTATTCCCATTTTGTAGGTCAAGAAATAAGCTCAGTTTATTAGGTAGCTTGCCACACAGCCGGTGAGTGGTGGAGCTGGGATTTGAATCCACATCTGATGAGTCAGTGCTCTTGTCCATTCTTGAGTACTTCACATTTTCCACATTACTGCTGCTTAGTAAAGTCAGGTTATTACTAGTGGGTGCAACACCTGAAAGTTAAATTTCTCATTTGACTTAACGTGGAAACAACCTATATATAACCCATTAAAATGACCATAGTAGAGAATTCTCTGAAGTGCTCATATAAAGTTGCCCTGGCCATTTTCATCTAAAAAACTGGGGGCAGACAATATAGTAAATGATCACTATTCCTGATTGGATTTGAAAACCATCCAGCAGTGGTTGAGGAAGTATCTTGAAAATGTGTGAAGAAATGATTTAATGTGTTCATCACCATTTACTGTGAAGTTGCCTTTGGCTAGAAATATGCCTTCTATTCGGTGAATTGCTACCACCAGTTCCATGCATTTAGCATTCACAGAACACTTTGCTTCAGGAAATCAAAAGCCCTGCAGATTACACATTACACATTGACATTTAGAGAGTAAAAGGCATTTTGTATCAGCAGATATCATATATTTGACATAGGCTTAGAAATGAAGACTTGCCTGTTAGTTCGGCACATAAATACTAGTATTGGATTTAAGGTATGTCCAACATCCTATGTTCAACAAGATCGAAATCTGGGGGACTATGATTATCTTTCCTTTTTTGCCCCCTTTTCTCCAGGACCAAAATATCGAATGCCAAGCACTCACCTATACTCATTAATTGAATTGTATGTAATAATAAAAACAGTTGTCATTGTGCCTATAAGTTACCCAAGGCCTCTTAGGAAAATCTGGAAAAGTTTAATATTCTACCCATCAATTAGGAATGGGAGAGCTTCCTTAGATGGGAAGGAACCAACCAAGAAAGAACAAACAGGGTTGTATCTTCTGCTTTCATAGCTTATGAAAAGGAGTTTTGAAGTAGAACAAGTATTCATTCATTTCTTAGTGCACTCATTCTTTTGTTCATTAAAAAAAAAAAGGCAGCGAGTGAATGTTAACAAATGCAGTTAAGTTAAAATGAAATATACAAGAAACTAAAACTAGTATAATATCCATTATCACGAGGTTGTCTCCTTTCCTGACACCAAATTGATTATGCAGTTGACCCTTGAACAACATGGGTTTGAACTTTGTGGGTCCGCTTATACACGGATTTTTTTCAATAGTAAATACTACAGTACTACACGATCCATGGTTGCTTGAATCTGCAGATGTGGAACCTCAGATTCAGAGGGCTGACTGTGGACTTGAGCATCTGTGGATTTTGGCATCTGAGGTGGGTTCTGGAACCAGTCCCCTGCAGATACTGAGGGCAGACTGCACTTTAACCTTTTGGCTGCAGTTCCCACCGCTTCTTTAAGTGAGAACTATATGGTTAGAGATTCTGAGAGGATGAACATTTCACCCAATATAATCACGATGAATAAATCATCCAGTAAACTATTTTCCCAGGGAAAGTTTAGAATTTGGTGTGATTATCATGTGGCAGATTAAGAAAAATTAAAATGCTGGCTTTAGCTTTTAGCCGTGCAAATACAAGCGCCTGTTTAAAAAAAAAAAAAATCAGGACTCTGGTGTTCTTTTGCCCCAAATGGTTTCTGGAAGAATGTGTACTACTATAAACCATGGTGGGGTAGTGGTTTATTTCTTGGTTCTGGTCCCTTGTCGAGTTTGTGCCCAAGCAGGCAGGATGCTACTGCTGGACTCACTCTGTGCTTTGTCCCAGGTGATGACCTCACTATTTATGGGGTTGTAATGCAACGGTGGAAGCCCTTTCAGCAAGATGTGCGCTGTGAAGTGGAGATAGTCCTGAAAGCCAATTACGTCCAAGTAAATAACGAGCAGTCTGCAGGGATCAACATGGATGAGGAGGTCCGAAAAGAATTTGAAGATTTTTGGGAATACTATAAGAGCGATCCTTTTGCAGGTTTGTGTTAAGGGTATAGAGCGGATAATTTTTTTTTTTTTTTCCGGTACGCGGGCCTCTCACCACTGTGGCCTCTCCCATCGCGGAGCACAGGCTCCGGACGCGCAGGCTCAGCGGCCATGGCTCATGGGCCCAGCCGCTCCGCGGCGCGTGGGATCCTCCCGGACCAGGGCACGAACCCGCGTCCCCTGCATCGGCAGGCGGACTCCCAACCACTGCGCCACCAGGGAAGCCCTAGAGCTGATAATTATTAACGGCATTTCATTCATTAGTTAAATATAATGTTTGTGATTTACATGCTATGTATCAGTGACGGTGTTCAAAGGGTGTAGCATTAGTCAGTACCTCTAGCTGTAGTCTCCCTTTGCAGCCCTTTTCTGGTATAATCTTTTCTATTTAGAGATCTTACTGGAAATTCCAAGAGATTTTCCATTTCCAACTATTATTTTAACATCTCTTATATTGCCAAAATAGTTGCAGAGCTTTCTACCTTCTTTACCAATTAAATACATAGTTCTGCCTTAAATAGGCAAAACTCATCCTATTATGAAACTTCATCCTATTAAAACCATTTCTTTTCTGATGTATCTTATACAGTTAAGACAGCTTCACATGGTTTTAGCTGAAGATTTAAAAATATGAAGTAGGAAAGAGATGCAAAAAATAAGCTTTATCATCACAGCAAAAAATTTTGACTGACACTAAGATGTCATTACACAGATTAAAACATTATAGCCATTGGGTTTGTAGAGTATTTTTTATTTAAAAATCCCAGATGTATAAAACACCAATTAAATTTTCAAATGTCTATTTTCATTCTTCCTTGGAGGCATCTTCTGAGAAAAATAAACGGAAGCCAGTAAAAGACTATTTCTGATAAACCTCACCTCAAATCTAATACACAGTGATTACTTTATTCTTAAATCACATGCTGAACTGGACAGATATCATTTCACCAAAAAAGACTTTCAGGGACTTTCCTGGTGGCCCAGCGGTTAAGACTCCATGCTTCCAATGCAGGGGACGTGGGTTCGACCCCTGGTCGGGGAACTAAGATCCCACATGCCGCATGGCTCAATGAAATAAAAATTAATTAATTAATTAATTTAAGAAAAGGCCTTCACTTGCCTAAATATAGGCAGTTTGCTTTTATTTTGTGGGATGATTTTTTTTTTTTTGCTTATGTGTGTAACACGAGTATGGTAGTTATGGATCATTCTTTTACTTGATCCACACAGAAAGAACCAAAGGTCTCTATGTTGTGGCTTTATTAAGCAAACCTGTTAAGAATCATATGTATTTTTCAATAAGTTTTTTTTACTTAAAATTGTTTCTCAGGCTCAAATCCTCACAAAAATCTGTAACTCTTCCTTGGATCATAATCATTCCTTATTTCCAGTGCCACAGCTACACTCCACCTAGTAACAGTGAAGGAAGGGCATCATACAGTGTTCCAACTAGGCCGTCAGAAGTTCTCTGTGCTGGTGATTAGTCTATCTTGTTTTCATTAGAAGGCTATAGCTATACATCTCATTTACTGGATGAAAAGAAGAAATAAATATAATATTCTGTGAGAAGACAGGGAGAAAACGAGGCAACTATTTTCTTTTCAGTATGAACAGATTCTGCTTTCTTCATTTCCTAAGTACCAATTATCAGCCCTCTATATTTTACCATCTCAAAGTGTATGTGTGTGTGTTGGGGGGTGTGGGGAGGAGGGTGGAGGTGCGGAGCTGCATCCAAAAGTGTGTCTTCATTTTGCTGGTCTAAAGCCAGAGATGACTTCACTGCTCAGCTCTGGGAGGTTGGCCTGCTGCATTAAGCTCTGGTGCTGTAAGTATTGACAAGGAACTAAAGATTTTCTTCTGATCTACGCTGATCTCAGGGATCCCCTGGCCCTGATGCACAGAGGCTGGATAGAAACCCAAACGTAGGGGTTGGGGTCTTTTGGGCCATCTCAACCCACTCCACGGTGACTCATTTATCTAAAATCTAAGGAGTTCTCTTCCTTGGGGTAACTGAAGGCCACACCACAAGAGTGGATTACATGGGCACACTATTAACATGGTCTAGAACCAGAAATTTGAGAGGGAGGGAGGGAAGGAATGGGGTAGAATTCACCCTAATGCATTCTCTTCCATGATACAGTCATGGGATTTTCAACTTCAGATAACAAATTTAGGGAATGGACCTTCCCCTTTGCTTTTCTCTGGTACCTCAGACCTGACTTCAGAGTGTATCTTTTGTGTTGACCACGTGTGAGGAAACCTTGAGATGAGAAATAAGCACAAGTAGTACAGGTAATATAATAGTTAACAAGTAAGTAGCTCCTATTATGTGCCAGATACTGTTCTGTGTGCTGTGCACCTATTAGCTCCTTAACAACCCTACGAGATACCATCATTATCTCCATTTCACAGATAAGGAAATGGAGGTGGAGAGAGTAAGAAACCTGCCCAAGGTCAGACACCTAGTAAACAGTAGCACTGGGCTCTGCCACCAGAGCCTGTGGGATTTGCTTCCTGTCAGCACATTAGTCACTGAATCCACCTTTACTGAAAAAGCTGGCTGTTTAACAGCTCCAGCTTGAGTGTCTTCCAGGTCAGTTTGCCTACTTGTTCCCTGCTTGTTGAGGCTATTCTTTCTTTCTTTGTATGTGTAATTTCCAGATTCTGGTCAGAATTTACATACCTGCTGTTGGGTCTTAACTATGTAGATCTCAGACCTTTCATCTTTTTTCTCTAGACTTTCTACCTCAGGAAAGGAGGGATTCCCTCCAGCAGTTAATGAACTTCCTTCCAGGATTTACTAATTCTTCTTTTTGGTTCCCTTTTTACTAAAATGTTTTCTTTCTTAACCATTTCTGCCATCCCAGGTCACATCACCGTAGCTTAATTGCCGCTGAGTCAATTTTGATTCGTTACGAAAAGTAGCCTTTGTGCATAGGGACACAAATTATGGAGGAAGGCCCTTTCCTTTATCTTGATGGAAAAGCTTCTGGAACTGGAATCATCAGCTAAAGTAGTACTTGTATGATTATTTTCCTCCTCAAAAGAGCTATCATTGAAACATGAGTACAGGCTCAGAGTTAAATATAAAAGCCCTCAACGTGCAGATTAGTTACCAGCATGTGGACATTAATTCTTGGTAACATGAATGCAGACATACAGAGTACCATCACAGTAGTGAATTCCGTAAAAGACAGACTCCGTAGGGGCTTGTTAGAGTCTCGTAAATTCTGTGGGCCTCATTGGTTGATTGGCCAGTGACAAAATGAAATACCTACTTTATTCCTTGATGGCATAGGCAGATCTCAGATTTGGTGTTTGATATTTCTGAAAACAGAACCTAAAACCGTGGTAATCGCTTATTTAAAGCATGTTATCGGAAGAATCCTAAGGCCTCCAGCTTGGATTGCTAGAGTTGTCGTTTATAATGATCTTCCAAATATCCTGATACATTGATGCTTAGTCTAGATAAGACAGTTTACCAAACTGCTCGGAGCAAATGCTGAATTGACTTGCAGGATGGGTTGATTTTACCTCTCTTATACCTCTGGAGAAGCTCCATGAGCTCCAAGTACCTTTTGTATTTAAAGATTACAGGCTTCTACAATCTGTCTCATTGTTTCTGAGATTGAACACCTTCCTTTTATTTAGGCAGTGGAGTAATTTTACTGAAATTATTGCACAAGTGCAGCTGGTATTATTTTTAAGGGATAATGTTGGTCCAATGAGGGAGAAAAGAGATTTCTTTCTGTCCCTTGTAAAGTACGCTAAATTTATAGAAACAAACAGGTAGCACCCAGGAATAAAAAGAATTTTCATCTCATGGCATTATAATAAGAGAAGGACTTTTAGGACCAAAACAAAGTTATTCACTCCTTTTAGTCATTTGGAAATGGTACCCTTGATCATTTTAGAGCATAGAGTGTTTCTAAGATGATAGGATAGAAAGGGAAATTTCAGCTAGGATTTCTTGAAAATTATTGGTAACTCATCTTTCTGCCTTTCCCAGGAAGGAATGAAATATTGGCTAGCTTGTGCCCTCAAGTTTTTGGAATGTACCTAGTAAAGCTTGCTGTGGCCATGGTGCTAGCTGGTGGGATTCAAAGGACCGATGCTACAGGAACACGGGTCAGAGGTTAGTACCCATTTAAAATTTTTGAGAAATATTAACAGAGTAAGAAGAGAAGCTAGAATTTTTCTTTCCTGAACAAAAATTGCTTGTTGAGCTTTATTTTCCAAATGTAATCTTTTAAAACTGACAGTTGTTCACTCTGTAATACTCAGTCCAGCATCAGGAACTACTGTGTAGAATACCAGTCTTTCCAAAGACTTTCAATGAGTATATATTTTTGCTCCAGCCTATCAGGGTGCCACAAAATAAAATCTTTACATTTCTTTTACTGTCTGTGTTTTTCATTGGATCCCCAGTCTCTCTCCAAGAGGAAAAGATTAGAAATAGTGCTTTTTAATGTCTCCAAGTCAGTGTCTCTCCATCTGTGACTGTCAGTGTGTTTGTCTCAGACTGCTGCTCTCAGTCATCTGCCTGCTGGTTCCCTTCTGCTGGTGGGTAGCAAACGTGCCATCTGCCAAGAGGTGCTGCCATAGGTCATGCATTCCAGCAAAAATTACTCTAAGTGTGTAATTACATCCAAATGGCAGAAAGCTCTTTTGTGGTTAACACACTTAACTGACCTGAATCTGGCATAAACTAGGTTTATTATGGCCCTCATATAGGAAATATGAGGGTCATAATAACCAAAGGCTTAACCGAAAGACTAAGAGGACATTATTGTAAATCAGACTGGTAGTAGGGACTCAAAAACCATACTGTACAGTATAGAATAGTAAGTATAATACGGTTTATGTGTATTGTATGTTTTGATTGCCTACTGTTTGCAAGGCCTTCTGCTAAATGTTGAGCTTATATAGTATTTCCCTATTAATGTATTCAGAAAAGACTTGAATATTACTGAATAAATTTGCTTGATCAGTGAGATAACATATGCTGCAGGATGTTCATATGTTCATCTCTGTTATGTTTGAAAAATAAGAATACTTTAAGATAGATATTTCATTACACTACTAAAATTTTCATAGAATGAAAAGGTTTTCACTTAACTGTTAGAATTATAAGTGATTTGGTATTTATAAAGCACTTATAAAGTCCCAGACACTTAAAAATACTTAAATAAAAATAGAATAAAATACTTATATGGTGGGATGGAAAGATTTAATCACAGTATTTTGATATTTAAAATAGATTAAATAAAATCAGAAACTTTATAAGCCAAAAAATTTTTAAATGTTAAACAGTCTTAAACATCTGGAAATGGCATAAAAATCTGTTAAAAAATTTAGATTTTAAATGGTATTCAGAAATCAATTAAAAGATTGTTAAATATTTACCTTGAAAGTTAACTTTTCTAAGATATTCTGGTTAAATCCTTCCTTGAATGACCTTAAGCAAAAGCACCATATAAAATATAAATTGTGTGGGCATCCCAAGTGGACCATTTTCTTTTTGATTAATTACACTTATGAGTCTTTTCATAGAAATTTAAAACTACATTATTTACGTTTTTCTAGGTGAATCTCATCTTTTATTGGTTGGGGATCCTGGCACAGGGAAATCTCAATTCCTCAAATATGCAGCAAAAATTACACCAAGGTCTGTGCTCACCACAGGAATTGGATCTACTAGTGCAGGTATTTTATGTGACAATTTCAATTAATTTAATGTTACTGCAAAAGCTAACACAATGGTTGCTTTCTTGTGAAAAAGTACCTATAACAGGATACATTTCAAGATTTTTGAGTTACTGCCAAAAACCTAAGTAAATATGTAGCATTACTTTTGTAGCTCCAAGGAAATATTTTAAAACCTCCACCTTCACTTATTTTCCAAAAGCTTATTCCGTATCTTTTTGTATCTTAGTTTTGAATGATCCTATTCAATTTTCTCATTCTCTAATGATTACTTTCAAACATGTTTATGCAGCATCTGTTATTCTGTGAAGACCCAGAAAACAGTGTTGAAATTAATTAAATAGGCGGAAAAATCTCATTTCATAAAAGTACATAGCTGGCGTAAAGCTTAAGACGTTTTCATGCTCATGGATCTCACGGGCAACAGTAATTCCTACTGAAAATTCTTAGGTAGAAAATTTGTCTTAGTATGTGGAAAGCGTACTTTCATCATTGCAACGTGTAGCTTCATTCATACATTGTATTGATTCTTCAACAAGTATATTTAAAGCCTTTGCTGATATAATGTCAAGGTTTGATTATAAAGTGACTTCAGGAAAAAATTATTTTAAAAAACATGTTTTGATGCCATTTTGAATTTTTACACTGTTTTGATGGGGGAAATATTTCTCCTATTCTCCTATAATAGGCCTTCGGTTTCACACATTTTAAAAATGTTATTTGTTACTTGTTAGGGATGCCTACTGTCCATGGCTTGTGCTCAAATTTCTTATGAGAAGCTTATAGTCTAAAACTTAGCATAAAACAGCAAATGCTCCAATGTAACAAGAGCCCCATTTTAAGCGACTCTTAGGTTTTGAAATACAACTAAACAGTATATTAAGCACTGATAAGAAGGGATTTATGGATTGAGAGGCGTAGACAAGCTTTAGGATACTGGAGGCAAGAATATATGAAGAACACTTCATGTGCATTTTAAAATTGTTATGACCCAGTGTTCTAGAGTTCTGTATTAAATGATATTAACAACAAACAAATAAAGGTGTTTCCCGAGTATCAATGTGGAATGTTTCCTAAGTTAGTTATATGGAGTGTCAAGAAATGAGTCCGATTTGTGGACTATTAGTAACTTCAGAGTATTTGGACAGTTTTAAAGAGAATGGCTGATGAATTCACTGTATTAGCCCTTTTCCTTCTTTTTCTTATTGCCAAATTCATAATCCGAATATGAAAGAAATGACAGGTAGAGGGAATATAAATTTTAGAACTGTAGAAAAGTTATTGCTACTTCTTGTCTACCCAAAGGGCCAGACTAGCCTTTCTTTGAACTGTATCACAACCCATTAGAGGGTCATAGAAAGTTATTTCAGTGGGTCAAAACCAGCACTTTCAAAACAAAATAAAAGATACTAGAATATACTAGTGCACACAGTAAAGGTGCACTATTAAGGGCACATTTTCATGAAAATTGTTAATATAAATACATATTTGTGTTATCAGGTCATACTTAAATTTTTTTTTTTACCATGGATTACATAAAAAGTTTTGAAAACCGCTGCCACAGGCTTTCTTGGTAAAACTAGAAACCCCAAACCTGAGGGTAAGACCACATGGAAGCCTACGGTTGTATAATGTTATAAATGGACGAATGCATGCACGTTTCTCAGACTTCTGCTTATTTTCTCAGCTCAAATGATATCCTCATTCCCTCCAGCCTATGTGCCTCTTTTGTGGCATAACTAATTTGTTCATGTTTATCTTCTCAGGACACAGCTATTTACTATGATGAGAAAGGGAAAAAAACAGTTCTAAACTTTCTAGCTATAATTCAGGCAGCATCTAGCTAAACAGGAAAAATAAAAAACAACCTATGCATTACAGTTTCTTAGTTCCTAATGTCTGAATACTAAATCTTTATTTTAATTTTTAAAATTATCTTATAGAACCATAAAAATTTTAAATAATAGATAATAGTTGTTAAGTCTCAAACTTTTGTGAAAATTGGCTGTTGGTTTACAAATTGATACAAAAACCTAACCCTCTGATGTAAGTACAAACCAATCATAATCAGAATAAAAACTCAGCAGTGAATTGATTTGGAAATTTGGCTTATATATGCTTTATTCCTAATAAGCACATATTGTGTTCTTGTTATATTAATCACTGAGCTCTTGGTTGGAAAGTATTACTTTTATTTTCATTTTAATATTTTAACATTTTCTTTTAATTGCAATTAGACAAAAATGAAATTTTCTTCATATTGTTTTAACAGCCGGATGTATCTTACTTTTAAAGTCTATGAACTAGTTAGTGGACAGTATTTTAATTATCTGGTATATTAAATTTCAAAGTTTTAACATTTAACAAAATTTTGCTTCACAAAGTCACTTTTTAGAATGACAGGAAATATATACAACTTAGAATCCATATTCAGACAAATGCCCCTTTCCCTTCCTCAAAATAAAAGCTTTAAAAAGTGCAGTATAAAAGTTTTAGATATGAAGGCACTGCATAACTCTGCATTATATGGCTAATGTCTTGCTTAGCAGCAAGAGTAATGAGAATATTCTACATTTAATTTACTGGAGCATAAGAAACTTTTTGAGGAAGGACCTAGCTCTCATCAAAGAAAAAGAACTTTTTGGCCCATTTAGTTAATGCATTCCTTTCCAAGACTGCTTTTAAAAAACTTACCTGGAAAAGCTATCTAAAATATGTCCACCATAAATATGCCTAATCTTATTGTGCATGAGTGTCGGGATACGGAGAGGAGTACTACATGTGAAAATATATATAGTTCCAAAATAGTAACTTATCTATTATGATAAAGCTAGATATATCTTTCCAAATCCACTGTTTTTATATAAATGCTGCCAACAACAGATGACCTAGCAAAACAGTTTTAAAGAGTTAAGTTCATAGTATTATAAATCTAACGAACGGAACGAAGTCATTATACTCTCCTGTTCTTAAACTTAGGGAGTTTGTATCTGCTCTTGACCTGCTGAATTCACTGGGTAATAATGATGTATGATTCATGGAGTGTTCTGATGTCCTGAACTGTTATAAAAACAAAAATCATAGCCAGAGGACCTTATAAACAATTAACCACATTTGTTGTCTTAGAAACCAAACTGAATGCTGTCTAACATTATATGAACTGAACAGTAGCCATAAGAGGCTTCAAGGTGGCCTGGAAAATCAGATCCTAGAGTTCTTGGTAGCATACAGTTGACTTCAAATCCCTTCTTCAAGGGCATGCCGTAAAAAGAATGAAAACTTGCCCCTTAAATCAAACCAAATTATGTGTTATCACAGGAAGACACATTTTAGTTGAAGTTAACTTTGTTCTTTCAAAGATTAGTAAAATAGTGGTCCAAAGATTATTGTCCAAGAGGCTAAGACATCTTTACAACCTGGTCTAGTGATTCATTTTTCTTTATAAGTGCTTTAATTACATATAGAGGAAAAGAAAATAATATATATGTTTTAATCAGATTAGTTTCAGAACAAATAAAATAACACATTAGAGAAAAAAATTACTTAAAAATAGTTGTATTTATATTCCACAATTTGCTCAAATACTGGTTTTCTTATAAACTTTCTACAGGATGTTTTTTAAACAAATTCTTCACATTGTATCTTGACTATGGACTTACGGAATTTGAGGGAAATAGTTCTGTGTGTTTTTATAGCTTAATTTGTACTATAGGGATGGCAGGTGGTCACATGCAGTCCATGTGGGATTCTAACATGACATTTAGTGAGTTTTCTGATGTGGACCATCCCTTTGATGCTGAAGGTAATGCATCTGTTGAAAGAAGTGATTGTAGATTTGGATTACTGCTCTCTGCATCTTCCAGTTTTTCTGTGTTATCTTCCCAATTAATGTGGAATCTTGTGACTCTGGGATTGGATGCCAAAATGTTCCTTTGAAGCTAGAGGAAGAAGGAAATATATAAATGGTAAACACTAAGAAAGTTAGATTACCATACACAAATAGACCTTAATAGAATGGTTCTTTATATTAGTACTCCTAAAGGGCTAATTCATATACAAAGGTGTAAGTCAAGTAAAGCACATTAAACATAACTAATAAACAAGAAATAGGGCCGAAGCAAAGAAATTATTTTAGTCTAATGGAAGCAAGATGTGGAGAACCTGAGGGAATTATCCAGCTCTTTTACTATCCAACAAAATATTCTAACTCTGTACTTGTTTCCTAAAGCGGAGAGAATCTCTTGAATGCTTCAGAGGATGCTTTATTTAACAAATTAACATGCTTTCTAGATTAATGTGGTGTTTCTTCACTAATATGAATATTCCCACATATGACCTCTCATTATTAATGATTTCCTATCTTTTAATTATTATGGCTCATTCTTAGAAACAATATTCTAGTTTCTTCTCTTTTTGCTATACAAGGAACCATACAGGTAACTAATAAATCAGAAATGGAACGTTCCACATCAGAATAAAAACCCTTCCAGCCTTTTTATCAGAAAGGAGAACATTCCATTCTACTCCCATGTAATTTTTCTTGCATGGTCTGGCAGATAGAGTGTTATGTTCAATCTCACAAAAATTACCAGTTACTAAACTATTACAGCTCCCAGTGGAAAATCATAAAGTACTTAGTATTTTTGAGAATACCGAATCACAGATTTTCAGCTTCTCACTCAGAAGCTAAGCTGTTTTCACCACCAGATAATATTTAAGACCTTTAGTTTAACCTGAGAATAGCACATAAAGCAAGGCATATAGGAGTTTTGAGATAATGTTCCTATGAAAAACAAACACAAAACTTCCCCCCACAATTTTGGGAAGAGTTATAGACAGAAATATTATTGAATAGTCAGTACAACAAACATGAATTTGAATGTCTAAAGATGGAAATGGATAGAATCATGATGTATGGGGAATGCCATACAGGGAGCCATTAATAGAGACCTGTTTCTTATAGGAGGCACTTTCAATTTTCTAAATCATCAGAGACTCTCAAGGTGCCGAACCAACAGTAATTACTAATGACTAATCTGGAGGTAGGGTTTGAGGTCATCCATGGTAATGGAACAAAGATTAGTTTGCTCAGTTGGCACAGGGACCTCCAATTTATTTTGTCTCAAAGCCATTTTCATAGTGTACCATGAAATGGCAATTGCTTAAAAAAGTTGTATAGTAAAGTTAATGAAAAAGGAATAATCAGAGCATTACCTTAGAAAAGTCTGGTTTTACTGGCGGATTTTCCCTTAATTCTGTCTCAGTATATTCATTATTTACATAATAACCAACTCTAATAAATTCTTGACCTCGATAGGTGCATGTAATTAGCACAACTGTTACACCTACTGCATCTGCATCTGGAATGAGTCCCGGATTAGGTGCATCAGCCTAGAATAATTTAAAAAGAAAAGAAACACACATCACAAAAGGTTGTTAACCATAAGCAAAACTGGAGTTTTGGTTACACTGAGCACCTTTGGTTAAGGGTGCAGCAACCAAAACGTGGAAATCATACTGGGAAGGCAAATGCTCACTCTTTTTTTTTTTGAAACTGACTTATAGCTAGAAAATATAATTCACATGTTTCTCCACAGTATACCTAAGTACCCTGGGCCCTTGAAAGCATCACTACGTCTAGAGAAAAATAATTCTGGCTACAGTGTGTGGTTGTTCATGAGGGATTATGCAATATTCAATTATAGAACCTTTCATAAAATATAGTAAGCAAATCAATAGTCTTATTAATTCCAACCTTTCCCAGTCATAATTTTCAGACCTAAATTAGTAAATATTCAGTTTTCCCAGTCATAATTTTCAGACCTAAATTAGTAAATGTTCAGTTATCTCCATATAGCCTTTTGGCAGCAAATGTTTGTTATCCAGTTTCCCAGGACACATATTCTCATATCCACTCATCCACCCTTCATAGATATTCTAATAGTAAATTAATATAAAACTGAAAATGGAATGGAAATAGTTATATAGCAGATTTTCAAAAAATACAAATAGTCCCACATATGGAAATTCAATGAAGGTAAAGATTGTTTGAGGCAGATGTAATCAGTGATCTTGTTTTGAATCAAAGTGCTGTAAGCTGAACCTTGAGGAATGCAGAAGGTGGGGCAAGTGAGCTAGAGGTGGCTGAGAACATGAGTGAAGGCTAGCGCCCTGTCCACAGCCGTGTGGAAGACAGTAAGGACACTGGTTGGAAGGAATCACAGACTGGGGACAGGTAGTGATGGTGAGGCACTGAGCATGACCTGAAGCAGCTATTCTGAGTGGTAAGTGCATGAAGTCCCAGCGGATTGGCTTACTCTTGGTACGACACTAAGGACCATCCCTGGGCCTCCGTGAACACTTCAGCCAATGCCTTAGCTTGGGAACACTTCTGACTAGTGTTCTCAATCAGGCCATTATCATAGAAGACTCATGATTACAGTATACCTACCACATGTAGGTGACCCAAAAAGGCATAAAATACTCACCTAGTTACCCAGACTAAAAATCTGTCACCCTCAGCTTCCCTACCTCCTCCATCTAGGCAGTTTCAATGTTTCCCATCTCTGAAAGCAGAATTCAAGTTCTTTATCTCTTATCTGGAATATTGCTAAAACTTCCCTACTGGTCTCCCCCAGCAGTAGCCTATTTGCACTGTGGCCAGCATTAGCTATCTAAGCACAGATCCATTCCCATCCCTTTACCAGGTTTTAAAACCTCAGATGATTACCCTCATTTCTGAGATAAAAATCTCAGTTTTTAACTTCATTTATAAGGCCCTTCACAACTGGTCTCCAACCAACATCACAACCCCCTTAACTCCACATCTCTTCGTCTAGAAATGTAGGTTCTTTAAAATGTAATAATAAGCTTTCATGCCTCTGTGCCTTACATATACTCCTTCCCTAACATTCTGAAAAATTCATCTTTGAAGCTTGCATCAAATGTATCCTTTTTAGTGAAATGCTTTCTAATTCAAAGGTGTAATTAATAGCACTCTTTATGCACTCATTATTCAACACAATTTCTCTATTAATATATGTCCAATGATCTAAGTATGTTTCCCCTTCAGTCTTCTCTCTGATTCTAAGCTTTATCTCGGGCAGGCATCCCATCCAGCTCATCTTTGTGATCTCGAGTCGGGCATAGCTCTAGGCACACAGTATACTTAGTATTTTGAAATTCATTCGTAACTCAGTTCCTGCCCTCACGTGGTTTATGATCTCTCTTGGAGAGATACCAGAATGGGGACAGAGGGCCTGTCCTGAGAATATGCCGTTTGCCTTTGGGTGGAGATGGGAAACAGAGGTAGTTCAGTACTATGGGAACTTTCCCCTCTATTGCTTCCCATCCCCTCAGCAAATTGGTTCTAGGCATGTTTGTGTGGTTTTTTTTTTTCCGGTACGCGGGCCTCCCACTGCTGCGGCCTCTCGCGCTGTGGAGCACAGGCTCCGGACGCGCAGGCCCAGCGGCCATGGCTCACGGGCCCAGCCGCCCCGCGGCATGTGGGATCCTCCCGGACCGGGGCACGAACCCGTGTCCCCCGCATCGGCAGGCGGACCCCCAACCACTGCGCCACCAGGGAAGCCCCGGCATGTTTGTGTTTTAAAAGTTGTTTGCTAAAGGATTCAGCTTGAGCAAATTCAAGGAGAGAAGCCTGCAGGCCTCTCAGATCATTTAGGATGGAGAAGTGATCAGCAGAGATCTTTGACTCCAACAAGCAATACTAGGCAGACATCCGGGTACCTTCCTGCTAGCCTTATTCTGAGGCAAAATCCTGGCAGACCAGGAGAATGCTATGGTAGTTTGTTTAAAACATAAAATAAAAACTGTTTTAGTTCCTTTCTGCTGATAATGGTGAATTCTGAAAAATGCATAGGCTAAACATATGATCTAAATCACACTGTACTTCCTTTGTATTTTTGGCAACATGTACACAGAATACCAAGGTAAAAATCACTAGAGGGAAATAGTTTTGAGTAATTTTTTTCCTATGATACTTCAAGCCAAAAGCTAAGGAGTATTCTTAACCAACATAAACACATAGAAAAGATTTTTAAGTTTGTTTCAAAAACATGGCATTTATTTGCAAGTTCTGTTTTTTGTTTTGTTTTGTTTTAGCAGCATAGGAAGGTATATTACTACCTCTCAAATCAAGTTTCTTGCATCATAAATTATCTATCATCTGTGAAGTACAGGTTCTCCAGGCTTGTGGGTCAGAGCAAATACTGCTTCTTTGTATAACAATTTCAAGAAGCTAAGAGAATAAAAGCTTAGTTCCACTTATAGAAATAGGCACTGTCTGTCAGTGATTATACTAAACTGCTTCATTCCTCATTTAATCCTCATAACATTCTTATGGTAGGCTAGTATCCACGTTTTAGGGATGACTGGAGTGACTAGGGGAGGCTGGGAGCCTGTCTGAAGTCACACGTGGCTAATAAGCAGCAGAGTGGGATCTGAACCAGGTCTACAACTGCAGTGCATCCCCACACAGTCACACAACTCAGCTTCACGGCACTTTTAATATATTTGAGCCTTTTAGTCAATATATTTAAGCTTTTCTTAACCGTTTATTTAAAATATAGTATTTGTTGCTTTTTATTTAATAAAAAGCACTAGGGCTAGGAGAACAAAATTCTGAATTCTATATTTAGTAGAGGGGAGGGAGCAGTAGCAGCTCTAGAGATACTATGTTTGA
Organism: Hyperoodon ampullatus; assembly: GCF_949752795.1. Taxonomy (NCBI): domain Eukaryota; kingdom Metazoa; phylum Chordata; class Mammalia; order Artiodactyla; family Ziphiidae; genus Hyperoodon; species Hyperoodon ampullatus. Next base: position 48,046,057 of record NC_136925.1, on the reverse strand, counting down.
GAGATTCTTAGCTCATATCTGGTGGGATTATTTGACCAACAGTATTTATTTAAATTGGTCCCATCTGTGAAGTGAGCAAAGTGAGAGGTCAGGGAGAGAAAAGTTAGATTTTCAGTGGGTTCTACTTAACTAATGAGACTCTGTTGGGTAGAAATACTTTTAACAAAATTAAGAATAATAGTTTTTTAAAAAGCAATGGCTAGTTACTCTTTGGATTATTATAAATATCTCCCTCTAATAAACATGGATAATTGAGAAGTGACTGAATAGTTTTATACAACAATTTGACATGGATTAAAAGAAGTAATATTTTTGAACGCAGAAGACAGTGTCTGAAGACTTGGCACAGACCTAAAATACTGTCAGTGGTATCTGAGAACATAATTATGTTAGTAGAATTTCTCCTCACAAATGATAAATAGAGTTGTGGATTTGTAGCAGTAATCCTCTATAAGAAGTGCAGAGTAGGTGCTTTAGTAGACCACTGGACTTCATTTAGTTCCAGTGACCCAAGATCTCGTAGATCTCTATCTTCTAACATACGTGATAACCTAGCTGAGTTACTGATTATGCTGAAATAAAGTTGTTGTTTTTGGTATATCATCATCATTCCTAGTGGCTGAAACTATAATCTGAAAATGCATATTACTAACTATCCCCAGTTAGTAGTAAGCATTTTGAATCCCTGTTTTGGGCTGCTGGACAGCCACCCTGAAGGTCTCATACTAAGGGACTATTCACAGGAAGAGCCCAAAAAATTAACCACCACGTGGCCCTGACAGAGTATAAGGTTTACTGCATGCTGTGCAAACCCTGAAGTATAAACATCACAGTAACATCTCTCAGCACACAAAATCAGGAAGTGGCATTCCTTCATGACACAGAGACTTCTTAAAACATGACAGAAGCAGACAAAAAGTGAATGCAGCAGAACCAGAGTGATTTAACCCAAAAGGAAAGGGTTAAGGACCATTTAGAAATGTATTTGGCATACATATTTACCAAGAATAATCTTACCTGAAATACAAACATATGCCTTCCTGCAGGAACAGGGCCCACTAAAACAGAGTCTAAAACTTGATCGTATTCTTCACTTTCTGCGGAGCCCACATAGATAATTTTCCATTCCAGGTCTAGGGTTAAAAACCAAAACATTATTTCATATTCATTAATTACATTATGAGATGACATCAAAGACCCTTTGAATGTCCACTTACACCATTTATTGGCTGCTAAAATTGGCTTTTCATAGCAGAAAATCCAGAAGGGCACTGAAGGTGCTCCTTATAAATTTCGGGTGTGAAATTCTTACATTTCATAGCAGAGTTTCTCAAAATGCTGTTTTGTGAAATACTGGTCCCTGGGCAGGGCTCCTCACAAACAAAACAACATGGCCAAAAACTTGGGAAATGCTACAGCCTTCTCTGGAGGATTCATAAAGCACACTGGCAGATCAAGGGGTCTGAAAAATCCTTCAGTAAGGAACACCAGTACCATTAATCCAGTGTTTCCCAAATTTATTTGGCTAAGGAATCCCTCCCCCCCTTTTCTGTATGTCATCTTTTAACAACCTGCTAAACACACTTTGGAAGGGCTCCCCCATGCTATGTTGCACAGATCCAAATCATCAGAGAGCTCCAAAGTGGAAAAATCATTACTTGCAAACTGCTCTTGTGGCTCAGAAGCCCCTTAGGGCTTCAACTCATCAACTGTTAAGGGTCCACAGCGGGGTTTTTCCCTCATGGCACCCCTTCATGGCATACATGCTTTACACTGGGAAGAGGAAACCAAGGATCCTTATACCACTTGATACATCAGAATATTTAACAGTGGGAACAGGCACGAGTAACAAGACAGAATAAAGTGCAACCTAAGACGTTCCATGTAATTCAGACTTTATTGAGCACCCTTTACAGTGTGCTCTGTGAGAAGAACCCAGAGATGAGTCAAATGATTGTTCTTTGGAAGAGGCCTCCTCTTTAGTAGGGGGAGAAAGACCACTCTACAAATACAAATTCTCTGAGACCTCCCGGTCCTCTTAGGGTGTTTGGCACCGTGTGGCCTGCCTCTTGGATTCACTCCACAGAGTCTACACCAGCAATCCCGGAGGGTGTTTCTGGGTCACCTGCGGAGAATCCAGTTAATGCCACCATGTGTTGTCATTTTTGTGTAACTTTGTAGATATTTTTGTTCCCTAAATAGATAACAGAAATAGTATAGGTAATACTCATTCATACTGTATGACAAACTGCAAGTTACTGAACTAAAAGATCCCTTAGGTTTATACTTTCTCTTATTATGTCATGGTTCTGTCCCAGACCTAGACCAGTTTATCTCCAGTTTCTAGCACATTTCCAGATGCAGGGTCCTACATCTGACATCTCTTGAGATCATGTTTGTTGATGAAGATTAAGAGAGGGAAGAAGCAGTATGAATATCTAGTCAGAAGGAAGAGCAAGTACAAAGGCCAGGCAGTAGGCACATGCTTGACATGCTCAAGAAAAAGCAAAGTCGCCAGCGCAGTAGCAGAATGAGCAAAGGGGAAAACAGCCAACCATGAGACTGGGGGCGAAAGGCGTGGCCAGATGATGCAAGATTTTGAAGGCCATCGTAAAGATTTTTGGCTTTTACACTGAGTGGCATGGGAAGCCACTGGAGGGTTTTGAGTAGAGGGGTGACATGATCTGACTTTCAGTTTAGGAGGATCATTTTGGCTGCTGTGTTCAGTGTAGACTGTAAGAGGGCAAGGGAAAAAAACAGGAGAATAGTTCAGTTGAGGCAAGAAATTATGGTGGCTTGGACCACATGTAGCCCTGGGGGCGAGAAGGAGTAATATTTTGGATAAATCCTGAAAACAGAGCCAGCAAGAGCCACTTATTTTTACAGGGGGCAGGGGAGGGAAACAATCAGGAGTTCTAGAGATAATGAATAAGTGGAGATAATGAATAGGTCTGGTAAAAATTTAGTTGAAAATAGGTGGGATCCCTAGGGAGTGAGCCTGGGCGCTCTCCAGAGTTAAGAGGTTGGGGAGATAAGATCAATAAAGTTACAAAACTAGTGGCTAGTGAGGTAGGTAACCCAAAAGTCAATCGGAGAAACGGTTTTAAGAAGAAAGGGGTGTGGAAGCTACTAACTAGCTGAGTAGAGATAACACTGGGAATTGTCACATAGAGGTTTTCATAATGCTTTGTTCATTTCATGTGTATTTGTACTACTCTGTATCGTGCTCTTAGCTTAATTGGTATAAATTGGCATTTGTGGTCTGGCATAGGAACATGGTTATGACTTAAAAACCTACTTTCATAAAATACCTACTGTGTCCTGGGCATTGGTCTTGCCACTTCACACCTGTTGTTTAAAACCTCAACAGCTTTGTATCATATGGATTTAATTATACCTATTATACAAATAAGAAAGTTGAGACTCAGAGAGGCTAAGTAACATACCCAAATTCATATAGCTAGTAAATCGAAGAATCAGAACCCAAGCTATGTCTCTGCTTGGACATAAACTCCAAAGCCTGGACCCAACTTGGACCCAACTCCAAAGCCTGGGCTCTTTCCAAAAATCTAAGGAAGATAAATTCTTCCCTTTTTAGCTCTCAAATGAATAGTGAAATAAAGGAACTTAACTGTGGGAGGTGGGAAGGAATGGGTGAGGGCAGAGGCCATGGGGAGGTAATCTAGCCTTAAGGAGTATAGGCTGTAATCCGGGAACACCTGTACCTTAATATTTATGCTTATGGATGCTTGCTGTAGCTACTGAGTTTAAAATGCTCAGTACTTATTTATAAATCAGCATCAGTTGTTTTGTCCTTTTTTTTTTTTTTGGAACCCAGCTTTCATTCCCTTGTCTCCTATATTTGAAACAAGAAGGGATATGGTCAGATGCTTTGCACAGATTATCACTTGAAGGAGTTTACTCATTTATTTAAAAAGTTAACTGTTTCATTTAATCATGGTAATCCCAGCCTGCAAATTATCTCCATTTGTGGTGGGAGTGAGGGAAGTCACCAAGGGAATTTCAAACTAATTACACTACTTGCGAAGACCTGTGATCTAGGGGGAAGTATGTAGTCTTTGTGAATTAGTACAAGCCTGAGGTTTTAAAGTAGGAAGCATTCAGTTCTGGTACATTATAAGTATTCAACTGACAGTAGCTATAATTATTGATATTGATCAACTTAAAAAAAAAGGCTCCATTCAGTAAAGAAGCAGAGAGTCAGCAATCCACAAGGCATAACAAAGAGAGAAATAAAGTCAGTCAAAACTTGTACAGGCTTGGTGACCATCAGATGAAACACATCCAAGGTCTCCTACTCCCAGATTTACAGGAAAGCCTCTGCTTAAATCTGTGGATTGCTGTCCTACCCCTGTATAGGTCTTACAGTAGAAACAAGTAAATTCTCTTAAGAGTAAGTACGCCTCAAGGCTTTTTCTGAAGCAAAGCTACAGGGCAGCTTTTAAAGGAAAGTGAAAACATTTGCGGGCTATTGACAACTTAAAGTATGGAAAATGGCGGCCAACCTCTGGTTTAGGACTTGAGACAAAATTATAAAGTGAAAATTTCTCTTGAGAATATTCTGTAGTTCAATTTCAAGAACGAATTTTTTTTTTAAGAACTGCAGTATAAAAGAGGGACCTATAAGAAACCTTTGCTAAGTAAACTCAATTTCCTTAATCCACACAGCCTCTAGGTGGAGTACATAAGCATGGCACCTTTTTGAAAGATTCCTTTGCAGCTTTGGTATGACTCAGCTTAAACTCTTAAACAATACTAAATAAACACCCAGTATAGATGCCCTGGGAAGTGAGGTATACAAGTAGAAGTAGGTATATTCCTGACAGTAGTAAAAACTTTGATGTGATTCAGCTGGGTTCTGAACAGATCCTAGTTAACAAACAGAACACATCAGTGGCAGGTTTCAGCCATCCAATGTCAAAGCCCCGTAACAACATCCTGAACCATCTAACTTCCTTGTTCAGAACTGGCTCCTAAAATGGAAGGTATCACTTAGAAATACCCGTAATTTCAAGAAGTTCTAATGCCTAAAACACTGTAGTATAAGTTGGAAAGGACTCAATAGTTTTTCATGCATTTGCCTATTTTTATATGCAATTGGTAATAAAAAGGGAAAATTAGTTTAATGGGCATGAAAATGGGCCTGGTGGCTGAAGTGCTTATGGTAGTACTGTGGGAAAGTAACCAAATAGTTTCAAAGTACCGTAATAAGAAAAATTCCCTTTAATGTTATTACCAATGGCCTATTTAGGAATTAGTTTAATAAATGAATCGTCTTTCAGAATGTGCCCTACTTATACATGTGCATTTGTGCTTTATATATGTAGTAAAACTATATGGAAGAGCACAGACTAAAGTGTTAATTATGGTTACTTAGAGTGAGATGGGGGAAGGTATTGAGTACAGAGGACTGTTAACTTTATATATGTATGTACAACTTTAAAAAAGTCTATTACAATGAGCATATATTGTTTTTGTAATTTAAAAAGTTAACAAGTTAACACCCTACATAAAATACATTATACAGAGATTAAGAACTAATTTTTAAAGTGAAAGTGCTTTACATGCCTTGATTAGCATATAACTTAAAGTGCATTTTGCTAAACATACTTGTAAGTTCAAAGAAGTATGTCCCCTATTTAATTGTTAAATTACCATTGATGAAGTTAAACTTTTTCCCCCTCAAATTTTGAAAATGGAGCACTGGATTGTTTTAATAAAGTCGCAAAGACCTTGGCAAATTTTAGCTTTCTAAGTTTATTACTGCATATATTAAATATTTATCTTTTTGAAGACCTTAAAAAGTACTTAGAAAAAAATAGTAAAAAATTTTGCATTGCCATCAGGACTTTACCTTGTATTTCCTAGCCCACTTTAGTGTTTTATGTTCAGGGTATTTGGATGTGGAGTTACTGTGTTTAGATTTCAACACGTTCTTGAAAGTCTTCTTTCAGACTACTTAGAAGCCAGTGATTAAGTCCTGGAAATTATTTAAGTATTTTACTTATTTCTGTTCTCGGGTTAAATGTAACTTCCTAGCTTAGCAATATTTTTCTTCCTGAGAGGAGGGAAGATTTCGGTCATTAAGGATGAGGAGTCTACGTTGGTCTGGGCGAGCCTGAGAGCCAGCATCCCCAGGCGCCCCGAGCATCCCAGGCACCGGCCGGGGAGCGCCGGCCCGCGAGCACCGGCGGCCCCCGGGAGCACCGGCCCGCGGCGCCGAGGGGCCAAGCCTGCGCCCGCCTCCCCCGCTGGTTGGTCCAGGGAGCCAGAAATCAGCGCGAGGACAGCCTCGCTCTCCTCCCCGAGGCGGCCGGGCATGGCCACCCAGGAGAGTACGGCAACTCCAGCGTAAGCCCTAAAAATGGATCTGCCTCTTGCTCGGGGGCAGGAAGGTGGGCAGGCGGGGCGCCGCGTTCGTCACCCGCGGAGAGGAGGCGTCGTGACGCCGGGGTCGGTGGCCCAGTTCTCTACTCTCGGTAAGATGGCTCCGCTGCGAACTCGCCGGCGCGACCACACACACATGCCTCGCCTTCCCACCTCCTCACTGGGGCCGTGGGGGCCGCGGAGGCCGTTCTCGGCCGGGGGCCAGCCCGGCGCGACCCCCGGCCGGCGCCACGGGCGCGAGTGCGGGTCTCGCGAACCGTCCGCCCGCCAGACAAAGCTGACAACATGGCTACCTCCGCTCGAACAAGTTCCTCGCAAGTTGAGCCGCGGCTGGCGCCCCGGCTGCGGCCGAACGCCGCGCGCGCCTCGCCGGCCGTCGTCCATCAACTTCAAGTTTCCCTCCGCAGAGCCGAGCCCGCAGCCCGCCCGGCGCCGAGCACCGGCCGCCCGCGCGAGGCCGGGCCCGGCAAACTTTCAACGTCTGCAGCCCGCAACTGACAGCCCGGCGGCGAGCGGGCGCCCGACTCACCTTCAGACAGGTCCTCGATGCACTCGAAGGTGATCTCGAACTGGAATGGGTTGTAGAAAGGAGAAGGGTTATCCAGCACCACTACATTGTTCACCTGAACCTTTGCCATATTTTGAAAAAAGCACAAACAATGGGAACGGGGGCTTGTTGCGGCACAATAAAGTCCAGCGCGTGGCCGCTCGGGAGAGCGCAGACCCCCGCCCCGGCGCCGGCCCGACGTAGTGCAGCGGTGACTTGAGAAACTTTTTTCCTCTTTTTATTTACACGGGAACACTCCACAGTGTTTTGCAGCTTTCCTATTTCACTAAACTACAGCCCATTCTGCTCTGATAACTAGCAGCGTTGTCCACGATTGGCTGCACCCGAGCTCTGACCCTCCTCCTCCAGCGAGGGCCTCCGCGGCGAGCAAGATGGGCTCCCGCTCTCGGAATGGACTCGGAAACTTTAACTGCGGCTCCACCTGCTGGTGTGGATTAGGACAAAGGCGGAGAACAAAGTGAGTGGAATACGGGCTGTGAGGCCCGCGCGGAGGCCGCCGGCGGCGGCGGTGGGAGGGGCGGCTCAGGCCCCGCCTCCGGCCCGGCGGCTCCCGCGCCTCACGTCGGGCGTGGCCTCGGAGGGGCGGGGTCGGAGGAGGCGTGGCCACGGCGAGGCGGAGGGAGGCGTGGCCACGGCGGGAAGGCTTGCTCGCCGTCGGCACGGCGGCGGGAGGGCGCGATCTCCGGCGAAGCCCGCCCCTCGGGTTTGCTTAGTGTGGTTTTTTTTTTTTTTTCTTTTCTTTTAACGCTTTCTCTACATAAGTCCAACGGCTGTGCCGGCTCTCTACTGAATTTAGCAGATGTGAATCCGCTGTCTACGCTAGGTTAGGTTCAGTTGTATATTGGGTAGTATTTTGAGGTAGAGGGAAGGGTTGCTTGCAGTGGAAGTAAATTGCATTTTATAGACTGATGCCAGCTCGAAAGGAGCAAAGCCATTTTGGAAATCTAGTTCTTGGCCAGTATGCGTTTGGGCACGACAGCGCCGTTAGTTAAATAGATACAAAATGAAGGGCGAGGAGACGCTTTTCCACCCACACTTTGTGGAATAGGTAATATTTGGGCTGCACCTGGGTCTTCTTCCTCCCATTCCAACCTGGAAAGTCTGGAATAAGAAAAAGATGATTAAAGGTGGGATCAGTTACGCCCAGGTTTCTCCCGTGCGGTGGGCACAGCAGGAGCATAAAAGGCGAAAATGGAAGTGTCAGGAGACCAAAGGGCAACAGATATAACAGAGAAGGGAAAAGCAGAGGAGAAACCACAAAAGCATACCAGGACATGCAATTTTCAAAAAATTCATGACCTAAACCGTTAGTAAGTAAAAATTTGTGGCTGACACCACGAGTTCAGAGGAACCTTTGCTTGATAATTCTCCATTCAGTGTCAGTGTATTTATGCTGCTTGACTACCTCTGTAGGAAAAGGGAGAGCTTGTAACGCATTTGTAAGGTTGTTGAACTGTTTCTATTTACTAAGTAAGAGGGGTATAGAGGGATTTTTTTTTTTTTTTTTTTTTTGCTGCTGCTGTTGCATAAACCATCATTTTTTTCCTTAAGTATTTTGAATTAAACTTGGCTAATTAAATTCAGAGAGAAAATTATTTCTTAAGTATCATCTATGCTGGTAGTTTTCTCTTAGTATGGTGCGGAGAATTTTTCAGTTATCATTCTTTGGGCATTGTTCATACCTAAGTAGGTTGCTTTTGATGGTCTTTTGAAAATTAATATGGGACAGCTAATAGCAGGCCTCCCCGCATTTAGGGAGAGTACTTAGAATGGGGATCCCATTTTATCGTCAGTGGATTAACAGTCAAATATGACCTACTAGAAAAGGTTGCCTCAAGCCCAGTTGCTTGTGTGCATTAGACTATAAGAGTGATACTGTGGCAACAGATGCAGATTACGTTGAGTGATAAACTGTATTTTCTGTTCGCTGTTATTAGTGCTGGGCCTAACACCGCCTCAGATAAAGTATAAATTGCTGTATGCTGTAAGACACACTGGACATATAAGATAACCATTTGAAGTATAAAACATGACTCCCTTGAGAATGGTGTGTGGAGTTTCCTGATTACTGCAGGCACACTTAAGAGGAGATTCTAATCCACTTGCTTTATAAAAATGACCTTATAAGCTTGGTGAAATCAAGTGCATTTTGAATCTGACCATAGGTGTGTCATAATAAGGTGCGTCTTATAAGATTCGCTTCTGGTGGATATGCAGCATGAAGAATGAGAAGATTTACTGGATACTACTAGTCTGGCTTATTTTCTTTCAAATCTTTTGTTTAACATGTCATACATATATAACAGTATTTAAGAAGAAAAAAAACCCCTCCCTATTAGTTCACTGGAAGCCACAGAATTGGCTCCAGGCCTTTCCCATCTTAACTCTCTTTGTTACTGCCCCTCAGAAATATTAAAGAGCCTTTGGGTATGCTCTCCAATAGTTTCCTCACCATTGGCAGTGCTTTCTAGGAAAGGCCAAAGGGATTCTCAGACGTACCCTCGCATATCTCTAAATTAACTGGCGTGCCATAGGGGTAAAGATTGTAAAAGCATTATTCTGGTTTCAGAGGCAGTCTATAAGATCTGTTGCTGAACAACTTTTTGGTGACCCTCAAACAGTTAACCATATTGCAGCAGATGGGTCACCATGAATGCTGTCATGTCTTAGGTACCCAAGGGGACCCACATGATGCTTGGAGGTCTACACAGAATGTAATCCCTAAATCACTTCTCTCTGTACAGACTGCTTGGGGGAAGGATGGCTGAAAAAGGATGCTTTGGTTCTTAAATGAACAAAGCCTAAATTAATGCCTAGGACAGAGATAAATGAACCTAGTTAGCTATTGTTATGGGCCGAATTGTGCCCTCCACCCCCAAATTCATATGTTGAAGCATTACTATGCCCCCAGTACCTCAGACTGTGACAATATTTGGTGACAGTGCCTTTAAAGAGGTGGTTAAGTTAAAATGAGTCCCTTAGGTTGGGCCCTAATCCATTCTAACTGGCATCTGTATACGAGGAGGAAATTTGGACGTAAAAAGAGACACAAAGAGCACTCATGCACAGGAGAAAGACCAGGTAAGGACACAGCAAGAAGGCGGCCATTTGTAAGTCAAATGAAACCAACCTTGCTGACACCTGATCTTTTATGTGTAACCTCCAGAACTGTGAGAAAATAGATTTCTGTTTTTTAAGCCACCCAGTCTGGTGTTTTGTTATGGCAGTCCTAGCCAACTAATGCAGGTGTAATTTTTGCTCCCAGAATTAAGTTTATTCGGTACTCTAAGTGTGTTTAGTCCACATACTGTCCATCTATCAAGGGGCCATTTAGCCATGCCAGCAGGTCATGGGGTGGGGTGGGGTGGGGTGCTGTAGCTGTTCCTCAGAGGAAGTGCCTGCTGTAGGGCGTGCACACCTTAAATTCTGAGCAGACCAGATGCAACTCGCATCTGTGTTCCAAAGCTCATCTACAGAGGGCTCCTAAGTATCTTAAACTTGAAGTTAAATTGAGGTCACACACAAAACTAGATGAAGGAGTGAGTTAAAATGTACTAGAATTAAATTGGATTAAGTTAAAATATACTGGATTAGGGACTTCCCTGGTGGCGCAGTGGTTAAGAATCCGCCTGCCGATACAGGGGACACGGGTTCGAGCCCTGGTCCGGGAAGATCCCACATGCCGTGGAACAACTAAGTCCGTGCGCCACAACTACTGAGCCTGCGCTCTAGAGCCGGTGCTCCGCAACAAGGGAGGCCACCGCAATGAGAAGCCAGTGCACCACAGCAAAGAGTAGCCCCCACTCGCCTCAACTAGAGAAAGGCCCGGGTGCAGCAACAGAGACCCAGTGCAGCCAAAAATTAAAAATTAAAAAATTAAAATATACTGGATTAAAATGTATTAGAACTAAGAATTAAATCAAGTCTCAGACCCTACCTGCTGCAGAAGTTATCATAGGTATGGAAATGCTGACCTCTTGCCTTTGTTCAAATCCTAAATTTCACCTGGGGTAATTATATTACCACTGTGTTGAATTCTCTTTGAGAAGACATTTGCGTTATTGTCCCCATCTCTTTAAAAAATTCTCATGTAAGCCTTGTTGTAATATGATCTTTAAGGGCTCCCTATTCTTATTAGTTATAGGATGTCAAAATTTCACGATAGTTTTAAATGAAAATTTCTGTATGAATGTAGAACGTAGAGATTTGCTGCAGTTTACAGACATTTCTAGAAGGAATAGCTCCTAGAGTAATGATTTTAATAATAATAACTCATTATATATATAGAGAGAGAGTATTTATTATGTGAATTATTGTGCTAGGCTCTGCGGAATATTCAAAGACAAAAACGTATGTGGACATTATCCTCAAAGAACTTATGGTCCAGTAGGGAAGATGACTATATAATCAAGTCAGTATGGTACAGAATAGAAAGTGTTAGATGCAACTTTAACAGTAATGGTTAAAGTTCTATGGGAGGCAAAATATGGTATCACAATAAAGGCTGTGTGTGTGTATATATATATACAGTATACATACAGATATACGGTATATATGTATATACCTATGATGTTTTCTTTACTATTTGTAAAAAATTTTTAAATAACCTGTTTTTGAGCCTTGTAGCACACTGGTATGGTAGGAAGGTAAGATATTACCATCTCCAGATAACAAATGAGGACACTGGTGCTCAGAAACCGGCTCCTTTAAGTGCTGACTTGGTGCTTCTCTGTTTTCTGTCTACTGTGTCGGATAATATTTAAAGTGGACTTTATGTGCAGAAAAGCAGTTGGTATAATTTCTTGGAAGAACCCACAGGCTGGCAGACACTGTAGTAATGACTTGATGAATGAACTCTTGAGGAACAAAGCTCCATGAATGAGGTTTGCCCCGGTATATACTGGGAGTGAGAGGAGGCTGCAGCCAAGGCAGAGATGTGGGAGCCTCCCCATTGAGGCTGCAGATGCCAAGTCTCCTGTTGAGGGAGGAGTGATTGGGAGGTGGCGGAGGATAGATCCTGGAATGCATCATTACACTCTTAATAAGGTTTTTATGTTTGTTACATAAAGGATGTCCCCCTCCTCCATTCTGTGTAACAGTTTCACTGTTTTGTGTTCATTGCTACCCACCATTAGGTTACAAATTTGTTGAAGAGATAAGCTGTGTTTGGCCCCTTATCCATAGCTGGACTCTACTGTTAAACACCTTTTGGATCGCTATCAGTATTAGTCAGCTTTCTGAAGCACCATAATCATGTTTCTTGTGGACAATCTGCTGATGATTTCAATGTCATGGTATTGTTTCTGACCAGAAGAATATGGATGGAAATGCTTGATAATTATATTCTGTTTCTTGTATCTAGTTTTTAACCATGTGTTCTTAGTCCTCTTATAAATGAAGCTCCTGGGGCTTCCCTGGTGGCACAGTGGTTGAGAGTCTGCCTGCCGGTGCGGGGGACACGGGTTCGTGCCCCGGTCCGGGAAGATCCCATGTGCCGCGGAGGGGCTAGGCCCGTGAGCCGTGGCCGCTGGGCCTGCGCGTCCGGAGCCTGTGCTCCGCGACGGGAGAGGCCACAACAGCGAGAGGCCCGCGTACCGCAAAAAAAAATAAATAAATAAAATAAATGAAGCTCCTTCTAAACTCGTTTCCTTTGGAGCTCAGTCTCTGCTTGTAGTCCACTGTCCTTCATGTTGTACATTCTGTCCTTTTCTCTTTCACCCTCCACCTCTCCTGTTTGTCAGAGGCTCTCTCCTTTTCTTAGCACCAGGAAGAATTCAGTGGTAAGTAGAGAGGGAACTCAAGTCTTTAAAACATCTCTAGGCTGAACCACTGCTTGCACAAAGCCTCTGCTAAGCACAGCAGCTTTTTCAGTCGGTTACTATAGAGACAAATGACGTTAGATGGAGTCACGCTTGACGGAAGCTAGGCAAGTCAGCTTCCTGAGATTGGAGGCCTTATATGCAGGGTTATTTAGAAAAGGTAGAAAACTAGAAAGGATAGGAAGTGGAAAGGTTTCACAGTGAACTGATAGCTAATTAATTGGTAGATCTTGTTGGTAGAATTTGTGCCCGTTAAGGCCTTGAATCCAGCATGCAAAGAATCTATCTCCAAATACCCCCAGTATGATTACACAGTGATTTTTTTTAATAACAGATATATTGCTATCAACATTTGTATACAGATTTTTGTGGGGGACATATGTTTTCATTTTTCTGGGTATATGCTTAAGAGTGGAGTTGTTGGATCATGTGGTAATGAGAAGCTACTAGACTGTTTTCTAGAGTGGCTGCACCATTTCACATTCTCACCAACAGTGTATAAGCTTTCCAATTTCTCCACATCCTCACCAACACTTGTTACTGTGTCTTTCTGATTGTACCTATGGGTGCTGTGAGAAGTCGTTCTCACTGTGGTTTTGATTTACATTTCCCTGGTGGCTAAAGAGGTTGAGCATTTTTCATTTGCTTCTCAGTCATTTGTATATCTTCTGTAGAGAAGTGTCTTTTCAGCTCCTTTAGCCATCTAAAAAATTGGGTTATTTGTCTTTTTTATGGTTAGATTGTGAGTTATTTATATATTCTAAATATATACAGAATATATAGTCTCTGATAAGAGACTTGTATTTACCAGGTTTGCAACATTTTTCTCCTGTAGTGTAGCTTATCTTTTCATTTTCTTGGGGGTGTCTTTTGCATCACAAAAGCTTTTAATTTTGATGAAGTCCAATGTGGTAATGGCATAACGATGTAGACCAACAGGACAGAGTTGATTGTCCAGAAATAAACCCATACATTTATGGTCAGTTCATTTTTGATAAGGGTTCCAAGACAATTCATTAGGGAAAGAATCGTCTTTTCAAAAGTTACTGCTGGGAAATTGGACATCCACATGCAAAAATATAAATTTGGATCCCTATTCACACCATATGCAAAAAATAATTCAAACTGGCTCAAAGACATCAACGTAAGGTGCTAAAAGTATAAAACTCTTAGAAGAAAACACAGGCATCAATCTTCTGGCCCTTGATTAGGCAGTATTTTTCAGAGATGATAAAAAGCACAAGCAAAAAAAGTCTGAATATGGGGTGTTTTTCATTTATGTCATTTTAAATTTCTTTGAACAATGTTCTGTACTTTTCACAGTATAAGTTTTATATACTTCTTTTGTTAAATTCATTCCTAAGTATTCTATTCTTTTTGATGCTTTGTAAATGGAATTACTTTCTTAATTATATTTTCATATTCTTCGTTGCAAGTATATAGAGATACAATGGATTTTTAAAAATTGATTTTGTATCCTTCAACCTTGATGAACTCATCTGTTAGTTGTAGTTTTTAGTGGTTTCCTTAGGATTTTCTGTATGTAAGATCATGTCATCTGCAAACAGGGATAGTTTTACTTCTCCCTTTCCCTTCTGGATGTCTGTTATTTCATTTTTTGCCTAATTGCCCTTCCTAGAACCTCCAGTACAGTATTGAATAGAAGTAGTGAGAGTGAACATCCCTGTCTTGTTTCTGATCTTAACAGGGAAGCATTCAGTCTTACATCAAGAATGATGTTAGTTCTGGGTTTATCAGGTTGAAGAAGATGTCCTTTATCAGGTTGAAGAAGTTCTCTTCTGTTCCTGGTTTGAGTGTTTTTTCATGAAGTGTGGTTGAATTTTGTCAGGTGCTTTTCCTGCCTCTATTGAGATGATCATATGCCTTTTGTCCCTAATTCTATTAATATGAGGATATTACATTAATTGATTTCCAGATGTTATACCACCAATCTTGGATTCCTGAGATAAATCTCACTGGGTTATGGTTATATAGTCCTTTTTATATATTGCTGGATTTGGTTTGCTAGTATTTTGTTGAGGCTTTTCGTATATGTAGTCATAAGAGATATTGGTCTTTACTTGATTTTTGGTGTATGGGTAATACTGTTCTCATAGAGAATGAGTTAGGAAGTATTTCTTCCTTTTCTACTTCTAAAGAAGAGTTTGTGAAGGATTCATATTTGATTCTTTTAATGTTTGGTAGAGTTCACCAGTGAGGCCATCTGTGTATGGTTTTCTCTTTGTGGGTAGTTTTTAAATTACTAATTCAATCCCTACTTATTATAGGTCTGTTCAGATTTTCTTTTTCTTCTTGAGTCAGTTTTGATAGTGTCTTTTTAGAGTTTTGTCAATTTCATCTAAATTATCTAATTAGTTGATATACAGTTATTTGTTGTGTCCCTTTGTAATACTTTTTATTTCTGTAAAGTCATTTATAATGTCCCAACTTTTTGATTCCTGATTTTAGTAATTTTATTCTTCTCTCTTTTTGGCTCGGTCAGTCTAGCTAAAATTTGTCAATTTTTGGATTTATTCATTTTCTCTATTGTTTTTATATCTCTGTTTCAGTAGTTGCTGTTATATATTATTTCCTTCCTTCCACTTGCTTTGGGTTTAGTTTGCTCTGCTTTATTTCCAGTGTCTTAAGGTGGCAGCATAGATTGTTGATTTGAGATCTATCTTCTTTTTTAATGTAGACGTTTATAGCTATAAGTTACTCTCTAAGCACTGCTTTAGCTGCATCCCATTAGTTGTGGTATGTTGTATCTTCATTTTCTTTCATCTCGGTGTTTTCTAATTTCGTGTTGTTCAGCCACCTATTCATTGCATAAATACCTTTCTACACTATCTCTGATAACTAGACTTTCCACTTTTACTTAAAGATTACTTTGACGAAAAGTTTATTACTTTGAAAAGTAGCTCATTCCTTTTTAAACACCTCAAGGTTTCCAGTAGTTCCCTGTAAAATTCTGCACGTTGGTCTCAGTTATTTCTTTTGAAGCCACCCCAAATTAGCCTAATTGATCTTCCATAGGATAGTTCTCTAAATATGTAATAATTAGTACTTTCTCTTCTCTAAATCTTTGTTTCAGGCTAATCATAGCCTATGCAGTAAACTACTTTTTAAGTGGCATTATTTCCATGTCCTTCATTATTTGTTTACTTTCTTTTTTATTAGTATTTCTTTTAAAATTTGATGTCTCAATGTAGATATTAATACTGTACATCAGGAGTCAGCAACGTTTTTCTGTAAAGGGCCAGATATAAATATTTTAGATTTTTGAGGGCCATTCAATGTCTGTCACAACTACTTGACTCTGCCATTGTAGTGTGAAAACAGCAATAGACAATATGTAAATGATGAGCATGACTGTGTTCCAGAAAATGATTTTTACAAAAACAGGTGGTTGGGCCAGATTTTGCCCACAGATCATAGTTTGCTGACTCCTGCTCTGGATGTTATCTAACCAGTGCAGAACTTAGTGTGATTTTATCTTCACTTCTGAATGCTAGTCTTGCCTTAATGTATTTTTTAGATTGTATTGAAATATTCTGAGGGGAAGTTGGATATAATTCTCATTTATGCTCCTCTATAGGTAAGGTGGTTTTCCCCCCCTCTGGCTTTTTTCAAGACTTTTTTCTTTACCTTTGATTTTCTAAAGTTTAAATCATATGCATAGGTATGGTTTCTTTAGTGTTTTTCCTGCTTTATAGTCTCTTAGTTTTCTGGATCCATGGTTTGGTGTCTGACATTAATTTTGGGAATTTCTCATTATTGCTTCAAATACTGCTTCTGTTCCTTCTCTCTTTCTTCTTCTGGTATTCCCATTACATACACTGCAAATATGTTACACCTTTTGTAGTTGTTCCATAGTTCTTGGATATTCTGTTCTGTTATTTTCCATGTTTTTCTCTTTACTTTTCAGTTTTGGAAATTTCTACTGAGTATCCTTATTCTCAGAGATTCTTTCCTTAGCCATGTCCCCTCTACAAGTGAGTCCATCAAGGGCATTCTTCATCTCTAGTGATTTTGATCTCTAGAATTTCTTTTTGATTTTTTCTTAGACTTTTAATCTCTCTGTTTACAATGTCAGAGACAAATTTTTGATATTCAATGTGAGAACCTGGTAGAGCTCTTGGAGGTGAAACACAGAAGGGTGTGTACCCACCCCCTCCATGACTGGGTTCCCAAGGAATTTTTAATTCTCAGAGTTGTCCACACGGAGACTCCAGCAATTTGTCAGTTACAGTTCAGGGTTTCCTGTCCCAGTGCTGGTGCCCATAGAGGCTTCTGTTCTGGTAAGTTATAATTCTCTGTCTTTCCAATTTTGGGGGCAGCAGTTTGCCCTGTGAGCTCATTTTTTTTGATGGATCTTAGAACAATTGTTGATTTTTCAGTTTGTTTAGGTTTTCACTTTTTAGGATGGATTAGCAACTTCTGAGCTCTTTAAGTGCTGCACCAGAAACCAGAGGAGCTCACATAGCTTTTTTCCTGTGTTTTCTTCTATAAGTTTTACATTTTTCATTTAGGTCTTTAATTCATTATGAGTTAATTTTTGTATTAAATGTGAGGTATGGAGAAATATTGATTTTTTTTTCTGTTTGCATAAGGATATCCAATTATTACAGCACCATTTGTGGAACAGATTATCCTTCCTCCATCGAATTGCTTTTTCATTTTTATCAAAAATTACTTGACCATATATTTGTGGGCCTATTTTTGGACTCTTATTCTATTTCATTATTCTGTCTGTCTATATCTTTTCTCCAATACCACACAAAATTGATTACTTCAGCTTTGTAGTAAATCTGGAAATTGGGTCGTGTGAGACCTCCTAGTTTCTTTTTTGGTTTGATTCTTCTATTTCCTTTGCTTCTCCATTTAAATTTTAGAATCACCTTGTCAATTTCTATAACAAGAAAAATCCCACTAGGATTTTGTTTGGACTTGCATTGAATCTATAGAGTAGTTTGGGGAAACATCTTAAAAGTATTGAGTTTTCAGTTCATTCCATGAACGTGGAATATCTCTTGATTTGATTACATCATCTTTGATTTCCTTTATCAATGTTTTGTAGTTTTTGCACACAGATCTTGCATATCTTTTTTAAGAATTATAACCAAGTATTCATATTTGGGGGTAATATTATAAATATATTATTTTTAAATTGCAATTTCTAATTGTTTTTTCCTAATATATAGAAAGATAGTTGATTTTTGTATATTGACTTGCACCCTGCAACATTGCTACACTTACTTATTAGTTTTAGTATTTTTTTGGTAGATTATCTGGAATTTTCTACATAATCATTTTCTGCAAATATGAACAATTTAAATTTTTCCTTTTCGATCTGTACATTGTTTATTTCTTTTCCTTGTTTTATTTCACTGGCTAGAACCTCCAGTACGATTTTGAATAAGAGTGATGAGAGCTGATCTCCATGCCATGTTCTGATCTTGGGGGTAAGCATTCAGTCTTTTATCATTAAGTATGTTAGCTGCAGGATTTTTATAAATACCCTTTTTCAGATTGAAGAAGTTCCCTCTGTTCCTTAGCTTTCTGAGAGATTTCTTCTTTTCTTTTTAATCATGAATGATTGTTGAGTTTTATCAAGTGTTTTTTCTGTATCTGTTGAGGTTTGCTTTTTCTTCCTTAGTTTGTTGATATGATGAATTGCAGTGATTAATAGTTGAATGTTGAATTAGCCTTGCATTCTCAAGGTAAACTTCATTTGGTTATGATCTGTTATCATTTTATGTATTATTTGATTTACTTTTATTTTTTCAGGGTTTTTTTGCATCTATATTAATGAGGGGTACTGGTGTGTAGTTTTAGTATATCTTTATCTGTTTTTGGTATCATGATAATGCTGGCTTCATTAAATGAGTTAGGAAGTGTTCCTTGTTTCTCTATATTTTTGAAAGCTTTGGTATAATCGGTATTATTTCTTCCATAAATGTTTGGTAGGTTTAACCATGAAGTCATCTCAGCCTGTAGGTTTCTGTTTTGCATCGTCTTTAACTATAGAATCAATTTTCAAAGTAGATGCAGGATTTTGCAAGTTATCTATTCTTTTTTAGGTAAACTTTGGCAGTTTATATATTTCGAAGAACTTGACCATTTCATCTAAGCTAGGACATAGAGTCATTCATTGTATTTCCTTATTATTAGTTCAATGTCCTTAGGGCCTATAGTGATGTCCCCTCTTTCATTCCTGATATTTATAACTTGTGTCTCCTCCTTTTTTTTTCCTTGATCAGTCTAGCCAGAGGTTTATCAATTTTTATCAACAGTAGTTATTATAATTACTCATTGTGCTCCTTTTAAAGAGCTTTATTTATAGTCTATTTGAATATCTGAGAATCTGTTAAGTATTTTCTATTGTTATCCTTTTTTTATAGATAAATAAACTGAGGCCTGGATATACAGGCATACCTCAGAGATACTGCAGGTTCAGTTCCAGACCACTGCAGTAAAGCAAGTCACATGAATTTTTTGGTTTCCCAATGATATAAAAGTTATGTTTACACTATGCTGTAGTCCATTAGGTCTGCAATAGAATTATATCTAAAAAAAAGTACATACCTTAATTAAAAAATAGTTTATTGCTAAAAAATGCAAACCATCATCTGAGCCTTCAGTAAGTCATAATCTTTTTGCTGGTGGAGGGTCTTGTCTCGATGCTGATGCTGCCGACTGATGAGGGTGGTGGTTGCTGAAGGTTGGGGTGGCCGTGGCAGTTTCTTAAAATAAGACACCAGGGAAGCTTGCCACATCAGTGGCTCTTCCTCTCACCAATGATTTCTCTGTAGCGTGTGATGATATTTGGTAGCATTTTGCCCACAGTAGAACTTCTTTCAGAATTGGAGTCAATTCTCTCAAATCCTGTTGCTGCTTTATCAGCTAAGTTTCTGTAATATTCTAAATCCTTTACTGTCATTTCAGTAATCTGCATAGCATCTTCAGTAGCAGTAGATTCCATCTCGAGAAACCACTTTCTTTGCCCATTCATAAGAAGCAACTCCTCAAAAAGTTTTATCATGAGATTGTAGCAATTCAGTCACATCCTCAGACTCCACCTCTAATTCTAGTTCTCTGACTATTCCCACCACACCTGCAGTTACAGTAGTAACAGGAAAGATCACCGATCACAGATCACCATGAGAAATGCAATAATCATGAAGAAGTTTGAAGTATTGCAAGAATTACCAAAATGTGACACAGAGACATGAAGTAAGCAAATGCTGTTGGAAAAATGGCACCAGTAGACTTGCTCTACTCAGGGTTACCACACACCTTCAATTGGTAAAAAACACAGTATCTGTGAAGTGCAGTGAAGCACAGCTCAATAAAACAAGGTAATGCCTGTATCAGGAAACTTGTCTACAATATGACAGCCAGAATGACAGATCCAAGGTTCAAATCCAAGTCTAGGTGGCTCCAAAGCCTTTGCTTTTGACCAGCTCTGCTTTATTGACTGGTATAAAGGATGACTCAAAATCTGATAGTACTTATGAAGGGAATCCTCTCCTTCACACTGTGACTGGCAGCAAACGTTTCATTTTCATCACTGGACTGCAATATCTACTGTTCTCTGTCTTTGGACTCTTCTCTGTAAACAGCATGTAGTTCAGCACTTATTGTCATAAGATCTCTGGAGATCTGTTTGCTCCGTCTAAAAGTTTAGACTGCTCAGTGAGCGTACCTACCAAGGACAGACAGAAAATTTGGGGACTTCTGTCTGCCACAAAATACTCAATAACACATATTAGATTTTCAGAACATAGAATCTCCCGAGATCTTCCAGTGAATGGATACCTGAAGTAGCTGTCCTGATGCCATCTGTTGTTGGTAGAAATTAAAGCCTTGACTCTATCCCCTTCCCTTTAAAATATAGGAATTTATTTACCTTCATAGTTATAAGATACGCTTTCCAAAATAAAAGCTAACATAGCTTGCTTGTTTCCTTAGGTCTGACTGTAACTGCTGTAAAAGACTCAGGAGAATGGAATTTGGAGGCTGGGGCGTTAGTCCTTGCAGATGCAGGCCTTTGCTGTATTGATGAGTTTAATAGCCTCAAAGAACATGACAGAACCAGTATCCACGAAGCAATGGAGCAACAAACCATAAGTGTTGCTAAGGCTGGGTAAGAGTTTCTTTTCTTTAAAATGTATGGGAATAGTGAGATTAGTTAATATATGATTATGGGAAAATGTGAACCATATTGAACTGCAATGTATGTTTGGTCCTCTAAGAGATTATCAATTATCACCGTTCAACACACATTAGTCTTCCCATGGAGTTACGTGAAGAAGTAAAAATGAGGTGTTGAGAAAAAGTAAGGGAAGGCTAAAGTATCAATGTAAGTTGACTTAATTCTTGCAGGGAACTTATGAAGAGCTTTCAATGCAGCCTTCAACTCGTCCTCTCATTCAGTAATTGTGTGTCTACTCTGGGCATAGTACTATGTTAGGAATTTTGAAAGATTCAAAAAGAAAAAAAATGTAATTTCTGCTTTCGATGGCATTCTCCTTATATATCCTAATGGAAGGTTTATCACTGCATATAGAAACCTAAATAATATATATTAACATAAGATGAAGTACCTACTGTGACTCAAGGAGACTCAGAGGTTCAGGTATGTGAGTCTCTGGCTACACGTGACCAATGAGGAGGAAACTTAGGTAGGTACAGATAGAAATCCATTCACCCAGGTGCTGAGGTGGTTATGGGAAACTTACCTGGCTACAAAGGCTGACCATCAAGCAAGCTGCCAGGTCATCCAAGCAAAGAACAGAGCCAGAACGATCTCAGTCCTAAGGCTCCTATTATAGATGTGAGGCCAGCTGATCAGGCAAAAAGGGCTGCCAGCAGAGTCTTCAAACAGTAGTGGGTACCTGGGAGCCAGGCAGACACTGGTAGATAGGGATTCTGTGAGATCTATATATACACTCACAAAAAAGGAGAGGGGAGAGGGCGGTAAGAAAAGGATATACCCCAGAGGAAAAAGATACATGAAAAAGCTATGCAGAACCATTATCAAATCTATTCATTTCACTTCATATATAATCATTCAGAGCCTGGCATATGCCAGGCACTGGGCTAGACCCTGAGAAGTACAAAGATGGATACAACACCATCCTTGAGGTGTTCAGTATTTTGTTGGGAAAGATTGAAGAGCAGCAAAGGGATAAGTCCATAATGAAAGTGTTATAAGAGAACTTACTTTAAAATAATGATTGCTTCTAAACTCTTTATCAGGGGAAATTAGAGATATAGTTTACTAAGTGTCTTCAAGGCTACTTTCTCTTCTCATTATGTCTCCATTTAATTAGCACCTTTGCTAGTTGGTAGAACCTATGGTTTATTTTGATATGCCTTTTCCAGAGGCAATCTGAGACATTTTGAAAGATTCCTAAATAATTAACCCTTACATCAGGGAAAATTGGGACAAATGCTATGAACCTGTTTTAGAAAGGGAGAAAATTAGCAGTGCTGTATGATAGTCTACAGAAGAAATCTTTGGAAGTGAAAATATTTTATTAACCACTCCTACTGCCTTACCCTCTGCTAAATGTGAATTAGTATGAATCTTTTGTGCTATATCCATAAGTAAGTCATAAGGTCCAAAAGAAATGTTCTTGTAGCTAAACAGTGTGCCCTCAGATTGGACAATCTTGTCATAACTATGACGACTTTATGCACTGGAACAGTGCTGCTTTTCGTACTATTTGTGGTGAAGGACCAGTTTTATTGTTGTTTTTCAATCCACCACAGAGCAATATTTTTATAACATAAAATTTATTTTTTAAATGAAATAAAAAAGCAAAGACATACAAAACATAAGCCTGAGTTCTTCTTCCACTTAGGATGTAGAAAGCTGTAAGGGCATGTCACTCTCATCCTAATGAGAAAAATCCAGAGAGCCCACAAAAATCATAACTTTCCGAACGTATCAGAGGGCTGAGTTTACAAGGAAATCAAGGGAACTCAATTCCAAAGTGTGACAGGCCCCTCCTAGGAGAGATGAGCCACATAGACTGTTCACCTTTGACAGAGCATGAGAGGAAGTGGTGGCTGCCATAGAAGCAAATAAGAGGAAATACCTAAAAAATTTTAAATTCCCTGAAGTTCAAATATGGGATAGGGTATCAGTTTAGAATAACTGGGAGCCCCAAGTACAAGGGGAGTTCTCACTTGTAAGCCCTTCCTCCTTGGGTCTCCACAGATGCCTCGCCTGCCCTCATCATTCATGCAGACCTGAGGGGGGGGTTGCTGCTGGGTACTAGGCACGAAGCCCTGCTGCTTCTCCAGACACATCTTTCATATGAAGCAAAATTTTTAACTCACTGGGACCAGGGCAACAAACCCTCTCATCCCTGGGCCTCTGGAGGAAGGCTAGAAGCAAAAAAATCCTTCTGCCTCAGGAGGAGGTTAGAGAATCTTCCTTCCTTTCTTCCCAAAGGAGCTGGGCAAAAAGATGCTGCTTTGGGGAGGAGGGTAGAAACAAAAGCCATCATCTCCTAAGGGAAGGGCAGGAAAATATCTCGGGTCTGGGATTCTGACCCAGTACAAAGCAGAGGTCCGTGCCACTGAGAAAGGGAGAGAAAGACCCTTCCTTCCTGAGACCCACCACAGATACATGGCAGGGTTCGGCTGCCACAGGTGGGAGGGACAGGAAGGCTTACAGCTCTCTGGTCTGTCCCCTCCAAGAGTAGGTACACAGCGCCTGCCTAAGACCAGGAGACCAAGAACCAACCTGGCCCCAAAACAAGCCTAACACCAGTAACAAGCAATAGCAGTCTGCCACTGGGGAAGGCACTGGAGTGCAGAATGAGACCTCTCTCGTGCAGGTATGCAGGGACTGCTGAAAGCTGAAGGAGGAGCAGAAACTCCAAGGATAATGTTCCAGCTCTGCCCCACACCGCCACACGAAGCACAGGGTAATGACAGCTCAGCATAGAAAGAATTTGAAGTCTGTGCTGCACTAAGGGTAAAGATCACAACAGCAGTGCCAATCCCCAGCCTAACTGTGATGGCCTTGCACTCTACCTGAAGTGGTATGGTATTATTTGAAGGTAGACTGTAATCAATTAAAGATGTAAATGCTAGAACAACCACTAGAAAATAAGAGACAAAACTAAAACTAATATGTAAGTTGTGGATGTAAAATGATATCATAAATAATCCAAAAGAAGGCAGGAAGAGAAGAAAAAGGGAACAAAGAATAGATGAGACAAAGAGAATATAATTAGCAAGATGATAGATTTATTTACTTATGTATTTATTTATTTGGACTACATCAACATTTAAAACTTCGGAGCATCAAAGGATGCAATGGAGTGAAAAATTAACATGTGGAATCAGAGAAAATATTTGCAAATAATGTATCTGAAAAAGAGTTAATAGCCAGAATATATAAAGAACTCCTACAGCTCAGCAACACAAAATAATCAAGTTAAAAACTGGGCAAAGAACTTGAATACACATTTATCCAAAGATGATACACAAATGGCCAGCAAGCACATGAAAAGATGCTCAGCATCACTAATCACTAGGAAAATGCAAATCAAACACAATGAGATATCACCACACAAATGTTAGGAGGCTACCATAAAACAAACAAACAAACAAACAAAAAGAAAAGAACAAGTGTTTGTGAGGGTGGGGAGCAATTGGAACACCTGGAATCCTTGTGGATTATTGGAAATATAAAATATAAAATGATGCAGCCACTGTGGATAACAGTTTTGCAGTTCAGTTTCAGTTTTGCAAGATGAAGTTCTGGAGACTGGTCACACAACAATTTGAACACATTTAACATTATTGCATGTACACTTAGAAATGGTTAAGATGGTGAATTTTATGATATGCATTTTTTACCACAATGAAAAATAATATACAAATTTGAAAAAATATAACCCATTCACATTGTTGTACAACCATTTATGTACTTTTCAAAAGAGTTTTCTAGCCAATAGGAAAGTGAGGGTGAGAAGATACTTATGACTCTCCAAACTTACTTACTTCATTTGTATATGAAGGTGTTCACAGGGACTCCTTGTGTTTATGAACTCAGTTGATTCTCCAAAATAGTTTCAGAATTATTACCCCAACACCATTGCCAATAACAACAACCACAAAGAAACTAAGTAATATTTAAGCCTTCTTTGCAGTTCTTTTTGGGTTTAGAGTATATTCCACTAAGGTTATATATGGTCAGAGTGCATGTTCAAAAGTTATTTGAATTAATTCTTTTCTTTGTGTGGTCATATTACTGATTTGGTATACAGTTAGGAAACAGGTCTTTAAACCTATGTTTGTGTACACTTTTAGAGTTTGCCTTTTGATCAATTTTGTTTTCTGAATTTGTAAAACATATTTCAAAAGTCAAAACTATTATACCAAGGAAGTTACACTCATATCCCTTCACCTTCCATTCTGTTTTCTCCTATCCCTTTCATAAACCTTGGTTTCTGATTTATCCTTCCTATTTTCTTTGTTTTAGCAAAAATAATCAAAAACACGCGTGTGGGTGTTTGTGCACACGTGCATGTGCACCTCCCCTCTTTCTTATGCAAAAGATAGCATAATATATATGCTCTTTGGCACTGTTTCAATGGTATCCTGTAATTATTATATGTAGTGTCCTCATTATCATTTTTTATATGTTTTTTATAAATTCTGCAGTTTTGGTTTGTACATCCCCTTTTTCTCAAGGTTTGTTTTAAAGAGTTTTTTAACCTCCAGGTAGAAGGACCTTTTGAAAATTATTTGTTTTTCAATGGTGCTATTCATTTCTGGTTTTATTGCATTGTGGTCAGAGAATGTTGTTTGTATTATTTCTACTTTAAGGAACTTCATGAGTCTTTTTTCTTTGTGGCCTCATGTTAGAACAATTTCATGACTGGCCCATCTTTGTTTGAGAAGTTATATTCTTTATAATCAGGATGTGATACACACACACACACAAACACACACACACCTATAAACTATACGTTATGAGGTCTTCTGTATCTTTATTTACCTTTTGTCTGTTTGATGTGTCTTAGGCTGAAAGTGGTTTGTTAAAGTATTATTATTGTGTGTCTGTTGTTTTCTCTTTGCATTTCTCACATCAGAAACTTTGCATAAAGATTCTGCTTTACCAAGGTAGTTGCTGTGGCTTTAGCATTTGCAGTTTGTGTTAATGCTGTGTGGCCTGAATTTTACCTTGCCTGGTATCAAAATTACAACTCCTGATTTCATATTATTTACATTTGCCTGATATATCTGCCTCTTCCTTTATGTTCAGCCTTTTGATTGCAATTTGTTCTCTTGTATACAGCATAAAGTTGGTTTTATTTTACTTTGCTTTGTCTTACAAGTAACCTGAAAATCTTTTTCTTTTCATGTGAGTTAAGCACATTTACATTTATTGGTATTACCAATATGCTTGGTGTCAAGTGTTTCATTTTTTTAAAAACTTCGTTTCTTTTTCTATTTGTTTGGCATTTAGGAAGGCTTGCATTCTTGTTATACATTAGGAGTTGGCAAATTTTTTGTATAAAGGTCCGGATAGTAAATATTTTAGGCTTTTGTGGGCTATCGTCTCTGTTGCAACTACTCACCTCTGCTAATGTAGACAATATGACTGCATCAATATGTCTATGATGTGGACAGAATAAAGAAGCCATAGACAATATGTAAAAGAATAGGTGTAGCTGTTGCCCAGTGAAGCTTTACTTTAAAAATAGGTAGTGAGCTGGATTTGACCCGCTGGCTGTAGTTTGACGACACCTGTTCTAGGGCTTACCTATAAATACCTTTTATAATGCCTGCAGCCCCCTTTATCTTCCCTTGGGAGCTTTAAATAATATCCTTTGACTGTACTTCATTACCCATTTGGTAACCAATGAGCATATGCTACTTTCCCTTTTCTCCCTTCTCTTTACTATTAAAAAATTGTTATATTATTTATACTTTGTCAGGACAAATAACACTTATATTTATATACTCTTCTTCTACTTTTATACCTTCCTTGGTTTTGGTCTTAGACCTAAAATTAAATATATTCAGGGCTCACCATCAATCCTTTTGCCAGAGTATAACTGTCATCTCTTGGCTGAATGAAGGTCTCCTCTAACAGATTCCTTGGGAGGGGTTCCTGAATACTGTACTGAGTTTGTGCAGGTTTAAAGCTATTAATATTTTTCATAGCTTTGATACTTGAAGAACAGCGTGACTGGATATAAAGACCTAGCCTTATACTTTCTTTCCTGTCATCTTGCTTTGCATGTTGCTGTTGACACATCTAATGCCATCCTGATATCCTTTGCTTTGTAGGTGATTTGATTTTCTTGCCTGAAGGCCCAGAAGGACTTTTCTCTTTGTGGTTTAAGTGTAATGCTTTTATTAGGCTATATCTTAGTTGATTATCCTTGGTCATTTTGTTTTAGATGTTAGTGAGCTCTTTGAAATGTATCAATAGAAGACTTCATTTCTCGCTGGAAATGTTTCTTGAATTATAGTTTCACATATTCTGTTCTTTGTTTTGTTTTTATTTTTCAGAAATTCCAATTACATGTATGTTAGGTCTTCTTTACCTAGATTCTATAGCAGCCAATTTTTTTCTGAGACTTTTTAGCTCTTTTGTGTTTTGTTTTTATTCTCTTGGCATTTTTATTCCTCCCCTTAGCACCCTTTATTATATTTTCGTTCCTGTCTGTCCTCTCTTTGGGTGCCCAGATGTAAATGTTCATTTCTGAAATTATTTTGTCTCCCTCCTTTCCCCCATTTTCTTCCCTGAGTCATCTCTGGATGTTCATCTTCCTCTTTTTTATATTCTTCTGTTCTGAGTTTTTGAATTCTGATTTGGAATGGTTCTTCATACGTACAAATGTTTGTTTAAGAATATTTAATTTAAGTGAGCGTATTAAATACAGATTTCTTCTGCTTTGTGGGCTTTTTTAGGGGGAGGTGGGGTGGGGGTTTTATCAATTAAGGTATTTTGATTCTTGTGGTAGTTTTGTACTAATAATGCATATTATTTCCATTCATTCTGAAATGTCTTATCTTTTCCTGAATCAGTAGTAGTTATTCTATTTAGGTGGTGGTCAGAGGTTTGGATGGTGTACTAGTTTTTAGTTCAGAGTAATCTCAGCTCAGTGCATTTTACTTAATAGAGTTTTTTCCTAAGGTTTAAGGGGGGCAGGTGATGTGTTCTGATGTGTTTCTCATTTGTGCTGTAGGATCTTTAATATACTGCTTGCCTCCTTCTCCTGATTGCCAGCACTCCAAGGGACCCTTGCCCCTTGTAAGTCACCTCCATCCACTCCAGGACCCTTCCCAAGCCTGCCACCTCTGGTCCCAGGGACTTTCAGGTTCCTCTTTCTATTGCCCAGTAGTCACTGCTTTGATGAGGTCTCAAGGCTGTTCTCAATATTTCCCCGCTCCGTGTGGGATTCCCTCCTTGTAAGGGTGGTTTTATCTGTGTTCTTCCATCATGAGGAACCCATTGCCCTCTCCTCCTTTTCACTCAGTCTCCACCCATCTTCCTGTTCCAATATGGACTCTAGATTAGCTTTGCTGGTTTCTAATGTCTGTTTACATGGAAATTGAAGTTTGTAGTATTCTGTCTCTCTCTTAGCTAGCTTTCAGTTTTGTTTTACAGGTTTATTTGCTCTTCTTGTTTATCCCTAAGGTCTCTGGAGCATGTGTTGAGAGATTTGGATATAAGCAGCTGCCATTATCCTATGGAAGCCTGGAAGTCAACATTTTGTTTTTTAAGCTATTCTTTCTTGTTGTTTAAATAACACCAACTTCTGCTGTATATTTTTAAAACATTGCCTGTGTTTTCCTTGAACCATTTCCAGAAAAAGTAATTAGACAGATTGTTATCTGCAATCATTTTGAAGGGCTCAAATATAGATATGGAATTAGACTTGTTCTGTATTCTTTAGAATCAATGGATTGAAGGTTCAGGGAAGCATATTTAGAATCAGTACAAGCAAGACTTCTTAGTGGCTACAGCTGCCTAGAGATAAGTAGGCTGCCTATAGGGTTTAGAGGTCTTCAAGTTCATCTAGGAAAAAATTATATAAGGAATTCAAGCATCTAATGAGTAAATGGATAACCTTTAAGGTGCTACCTATGAGATGCTGCAAATTATGGGCTGGCCCACAGACTCAGCCATGATGAACGAATTCAGCTGCTGGCTGGTTTATTGCAGAATATGTACATACATAAAATACGGTTTCACATTATATCATGAAATATGGAACATGATCTGTGCTAGACATGGAACAAGTTTAGGAAACTGCATCAAGAGCTCTACTTTTAAAAATGACCACAAGAATGTATTGGGTATTGAAAGAATTATCATAATGATGAAGAGCAAGAGTCCCCAAGCTAGGCTGGCTGGGTTGAGGTTCCATCTCCACTTCCTACTAGCCAGGCATATTACCCGACTCCTCTGTGCCTTGGCTTCCTCATGGTACGATGGTGAGAATTATTCTATCTGTTTCATACGGCTGTTGTGAAAATTAAATGAGTTAATCCAGTAAAGTGCTTAGGATAGAACCCGGCACATAATAAATGCCATTTAAGTGTTAGCTATTATAGGTCTGTAATTCCTTTCAGAAACTCTTGGGGCCCAAATGCATGTTGGAATTCAGATTTTTTGTTTCAATTTTAAGAAAGTACTACAATGCATGTGTCATATATTATGAAACCCACTAGCAGTGTCTGAGACAGCACTCTGTATACAAACACTTTAATTATTTAATTATTTTGTGAAACTTATAAAACTTCACACTAAATGGGATAAAGACTCACATCAGGGCTTCCCTGGTGGCTCAGTGGTTGAGAGTCCGCCTGCCGATGCAGGGGACACGGGTTCGTGCCCCGGTCCGGGAGGATCCCACATGCCGTGGAGCGGCTGGGCCCGTGAGCCATGGCCGCTGAGCCTGCGCGTCCGGAGCCTGTGCTCCGCAACGGGAGAGGCCACAGCAGTGAGAGGCCCGCGTACCGAAAAAAAAAAAAAAAAAAAGATTCACATCAATTTAGGTCAGAGTTTGCTGCCAGATTACCTATGAAAACCTTGCCTTTTTTAAGAGCTTTTTGGATTTTGAAATTGTTATAAGTGAATATGGGCCATTATCATCATCATCATCAGGTTCCTGCATTTGTCTAAGATCCTTGAGCTGTCAGCCAAAACATGGTTCTGCTCTAGGATGAAATAGTGAATGCTACAAGGTGGATGATAACTGTAAAGGTTTTTTAAAGTTATAATGAGACTAGCTCAAGTTACCTGAAATAGACCTTAAGCCCAGGCCTGCTAGGGTATGTGGGAGAGTAAAAGCTGCATTTTGGTGTGACTGGAACATAACTTGGGGGATGGGAGTTTGTAGATATAAAATAGCAGCTATATTATCTCATTGCCACCTTAGCATCAGAAGTATATTCATTTTCAGACCTGCTCTCCCATTGTTGTGACTCAGATATTTTCTCTGTCTTTGATTTATCTGTGTGTTTGTATGTCTTTTAGGCTTGTTCACCTCTCTTTAGTAGTTCAGCTCTCCCTCTTGTGTCCATTTCAGATACCCTCAAGAGAGGCCCAGTTAGATATTGTCATCTAGATTTATGCAAGAGCAGCTCAGAGACCTCTGGCCAGTTTATGGGCTGACTGCTCTTGGGTCAGGTTCCAATATCAGGCCCAGCCAGTCGTCCATGTACGGCAGTTTACGTACAAGGGATTGTGGAGTTATGTGCTTGGTGGGCATTCCAGTGGTTGGCCTGTCCAGGACTATAATGAGGACAAAGAATCACTTAAGAAATATACCAAAGAACAAGTCATATGTCAGTTGTAAGCATTAGTAGATTTGTCGGTGCTGGGAAACAATAGTTTGTTTACACAGACAGAGTACCCTGGTGAATCAATCTAAATAGGAGGTAGCTCTTCATAAGAAAAGTCTTGAGCTCAGTGGATTTCAAAGAGATGGACAAAAAGGATGGCAGGGTTTTAAAAGACAGTACTTAGTCACATGTACCTAGTGAGTTGTAAACTCTTGGTCAAGCTCTGTAGTTTGTAGAAGTTCTTAAAATTTCTCCCCAGATCATAGCTCCCACCAATTATATGATCTTTATTCCTCCATTCAAGTTGTCCTTTTACGTTGTTTTTTTTTTTTTTTAACTTTTATTTTGACATCACTGTAATAGCTGTAATACCACTTACAGAAAAGTGCAAGAATATGGTACATGTTGGTTTTGCTCTTGGGCTGGCAGTTAAGTGTGCCCTCAGTTACTACTGTCCATCTATCATCTCCTTGGTGGTGGGAACCAAAGAAAACACTCTCCAGGTTCCACTTAGCTCATGTGTTCATTTTTCATAGCACTTACTCTGGGTCACTCTACAATTAAAGAAAAAGTTGGATCTGCTTCAAGCAGTTGCTCATCTAATTTTGTGGCCAACAGTTTTCAGAATCTTAAGTTCACTCTCCCTAATTAGAAGCCTGTTAATCTTCCTGATGGAAAGTATACAGTTAATTGCCAAATGCAGAACTCTTTCAGAAAATGTCTCTAGATACATAAAGCATGTCAGGTTGTTCATTAGTAAGCAGGTAAGAAGGGTTAAGTATGAAAAGGGAATACTTAATCATGTATTCAACTAAAATAAAATAAGGATACTCTGAATTTTCCTCTTGAAACACCTTACCTACTCCTCACTCGCCAGTTCAGACTTTTCTTCCTTTGGCTTTTGTCCCCTAGAATAGGAGTCCTTCAATGAGCCATCATCATTCAGATGTTCTGGGCCCATTCTCTAGGACCATGTCAAGATTGTCTTTGAGATGTTTGATACCTTGCAGCATCATTTTTAGGAACTCTTTGATATGTATGCTTTTGTTTTCTCTGTCTCGTTGTCTCTCTCATGTCTCAAGTGACTAAAGTCTGATTTACTTGTGAAGGAATTTTTGTTTGAATTATAATCTCCCTTAAGGGTATCAATGTGAACTGCTGGATCAGAATGGCTGGCCGCCAAGGCTGCAGGGAATCTCGCAGAGAGGGGTGGGTGTGTGTGTGTGTGTGTGTGTGTGTGTGTGTGTGTGTGTGTGTGTGTGTGACTTTATATACATTACATAGAAGTAGAGAATTCTTTTTAAAAATAAGACCCACACACTTAATTGTTCCATGTAACTGTGCCAGTTCCACAAACTGTTTTTTAAGTTGAGGTTAAAGTTTATCCATGTGGTGAGCATATACCTGCGAGGGCATATCATAAGCCATATACCCACCATTCAAATGCACAGGGAGCTGGGAGAGAATCAGTCAATATGATTTCTGTGGTGTAAAAGCTTGTTATGGGCAGTCAGAATAATAGAAAAAAATGCTAAAACACAGGATGTCTACTCCGGATGTCTACAGTCTACTAAAATGTAACTTACAGTGTTAGTACCAAAATATAGGTCTTATTGAATCCATATTTGTTTGAAAAGACCAATAGTTTTATTGTTCTCTGCTTATGTTACTTAAATCTGAAAACATTTTTAAAGTTTGGGAGTTTAACACTTTACATTTGTCCTGGCTGCTTAATGAAATAGAAGCAGAAACCAAGAAGGAAAGGATGCAGTATAAGCTTAAAGGGGGTATCAGTATTTGAATGTACCTGTTTAAGCTGTGCAAATCAGTCCCTGCAACTGGCAAATGGCAGCACAATGCCACATGACTGTGTGAAGTCATTTGAGAGAGCTTTATGTGGTGATGATCTTTAAGGCTGTAGAATGCTAAACTAAATAATGATTGGGGAAAGATAATGTTTCATGTATTTTCCAGGTTGTTTTCAATCTTAACTAGGATAGCTTCTCATCAAAGGCGGGGTATCAGATTCTTAAATAATAGAGGATACCCTCACTATTTGCTGAGGACACATTTTAGGAAAAAATCTGACATTGCAATTGTATATTTGCTGCTACTAAATTATACTCATATGCCTAGGTAGAAGTACAGTCTAAAATTTAAAAACAGCAAGATGGCAATTTCTTGTTTTGCTCAGTAAACATGTCTTGAACACTCAGCAACATCATGGACTCTGCTAGCTACTAAAACCACAAAGATGAAAAGACAAGGCCTTTGTTCTCAAGATGCTGACAGTCTTGTAGCGAGACAGACAAGTAAACATTTATTGTACACCTCGATTCTAATAGCCATGGAAGAGCCACAGCACCAGTCCCCACTGGGCTGATCTTCAGTTTTCTAGCCCACACCAGGCCTACCAGTCAGAATCTCGGAGGTGGGACCTGGGAATGTGTACTGTTAAAACCCACCTGGATTCTCATCGACAAGCCAGGCTTGGGAACCATGGCTCCAGGGTAAGATGCCTCCACACCTGGCACCCAGCTTGCCTCCTCCTTCCAGGATCTTGAGAAGCTGCTTCTCTGGTAGCATCCTTCACAGACTAGCCTCAGGTTAAGAGGGGGAAACAGGGAGAGGAGGGAACAGATTGAGAAGTGTTCCTTAGAGGCATCCAAGCATGCCACCAAGATGTGAAAATCTAAGTGCAAATCAGGTACTCGGAGAGTGTCCTGTTCTTTCTAGACGATACGTACGAGCAGTACTTTCACCCCTTTCCTCTTTCCTGTTCCCATTGCCTGTGCATCTCTTGTTACCCCTCATTGGGTCAATCTAGATGTGAAAGGTAATTTGTCAACTTTATCGACCTTGTTAGAAAGCAGGGGAGGGTGTGTGTACCTCAGCGTTTAAGACTGCCAAAAAGAATGTAATGGATTGTGAGAATATCATTATTATGTTTTTGTTTTGTATAGTTTTGTGGGGTCTTTCATCCCATTTTTGGGGAGTGCTAAACATTTTTATTTTTAAATCAAGGCCCTGTTAATCTAGAAAAGTTGGATAATCCGGAAACTGATACGTGAATGTTGCATCCAGGCTGTTTTCTGGCCTGATTCTTTAGGTTAGGAGGAGATCACTTAAACACTGGGATTGTTGTTGTCATAGCCAGCAGACCTGGAGCTCAGTAGAGAGATGTGCTATATATTAGTCAGGTCAGGCTGCGCTAACCACTGTAGCAAACCGTGGCTTAACACAACCTAAGAAGTAACCCTCAACTACCGAAGGATCGTCAGTCAGTAATCTTTGCTTCCCCGTCCCTGGGTGGCACAATTCTAATGTACGTTCCTCGAGGTTCCCTGGCGGGACTGAGCCCCAATTTCCTGCCGTCATAACTTGCTCCTCATTGTACTCTTTACTGGCTTTTCTCTTTTTCTGGTCTGACTTTCCCCACTCCTAGGGTTGCCTCCCAAATAAACTCCCTGTTCCTAAATCCTTGTCTCAGAAGTCAGCTTTCGACGGAACCCAGCAATGCACTGTCGAACTGAGAAAGACAAGTATGTTCCCACCCCACACAGTATATACCACGGTGGACCAGACTGGTTGATCACAGTGACAGCCTCTACTTAGAAAGGGGGAGAATGGAAAATACATGGCGGGCACTGGACTGTAGAAATTCTGGGGTCCTGCTGAGCGGGCATTATTAAGGGAGGTTTTGTGATTAAACCCTGGTTCTAATTCGAAGATAACTCCTTTCGCACTGTTCTCTGGCCCCTGGCTCAGCTCAGCACACAAAGGGTTCTTCTTGTCCGTTATCCTCCTTGGCCACATCTGAAGGTGGCGCCTGAACTTCCCAGCCTGCATCATCCTGGAGCAAGCTTAGGGGACCAAGATTGTTATTTTTGTTTGTTTGTTTTTTACAAATGCACCATTTTATTTTGATCCTTTCCTCTGACTTTTTCCCTTAACAGCTTTGAGGTATAATTCACATACTACATAAAGTCCACCCTTCTGAAGTATACAATTCTGTGGTTTTTAGTGTATTCATAGAGTTGTGCAGCTATTACCACTGGTTCCTGAGCATTTTAATCACCCCAAAGAGAAATCCCATATCCTGTAGCTCTCACTCCCCATTTTCCATCTCTCCCAAGTCCTTGGCAAATACTAATCTAGTTTCTATCTCTGTGGATTTTCCTGTTCTGGACATTTCATATAAATCGAATCATATAAGATGTGACTTTTTGTGTCTGGCAACTTTCACTTGTTTTTAAGGTTCATCCGGGTTGTTGCATGTATCAATAGTTTGTTTCTTTATATGGCTGAATAGTCTTTCTTTATATGAATATACCACATTTTGTTTATCCATTCATCAGTTGATAAAAATTTAGGCTGTTTCCAATTTTGGGCTATTATGAATAATGCTACTAAGAAGATTCAAGTACAAGTTTTTGTGGGGACATACGTTTTCATTACTCTTGAGTATATACGTAGGAGCAGATTGCTGGGTCAAATGGTAACTCCATATTTAACTTTTTGAGGAACTGCTAAACTGTCTTCCAAAGCCACTATACCATTTTACAATCTCTCGAGCAATGTATGAAGGGTCCAATTTCTCTACATTCTTGCTAACACTTGTTATTGTCTTTGTGATTATAACAGTACTAGTGTATCTAAAGTCGTATCTCACTGTGTTTTTTTTTAACTAAAGTGTAGTTGATTAACAGTGATCCAGATATATATACAGTTATATATCTATATATATATATTCTTTTTAAGATTCTTTTCCCTTTTAGGTTATTACAGAATATCGAGTATAGTTCCCTGTGCTATGTACAGTAGGTCCTTGTTGGTTATCTATTTTATATACAGTCGTGTGGATATGTTAATCCCAGACTCCTAATTTATTCCTCCTACCCCCTCTTTCCCCTTTGGTGACCATAAGTTTGTTTTCTATGTCTGTGGGTCTATTTCTGTTGTTTAAATAAGTTCATTTGTATCTTATTTTTTTTCAGATTCCACATATAAGCAATATTATATGTTTGTCTTTCTCTGTCTGGCTTACTTCACTTAGTATGATAATCTCTAG
Source organism: Hyperoodon ampullatus (assembly GCF_949752795.1). NCBI lineage: Eukaryota > Metazoa > Chordata > Mammalia > Artiodactyla > Ziphiidae > Hyperoodon > Hyperoodon ampullatus. Next base: position 48,010,353 of record NC_136925.1, on the reverse strand, counting down.
GTCTGTCCATGTTGCTGAAGATGGCATTATGTCTTTCTTTTTACAGCTGAGTAATGTTCCATTGTATAAATATACCACATCTTCTTTTTCCATTCATCTGTCGATGGACATTTAGGTTGTTTCTGTGTCTTAGCTATTGTAAATAGTGCTGCCATGAACATTGGGGTGCATGTATCTTTTCAAATTATAGTCTTCTCCAGATATATGCCCAGGAGTGGGATTGCTGGATCAGATGGTAACTCTATTTTTAGTTTTTTAAAAAACCTCCACACTGTTCTCCATGGTGGCTGTACCATTTTACATTCCTACCAACAGTGTAGGAGGGTTCCTTTTTCTCCACAACCTCTCTAGCATTTATTATTTGTAGACTTTTTTTGATGGCCAGTCTGACCAGAGTGAGGTGATACCTCCTTGTAGTTTTGATTTGCATTTCTCTCATAATTAGCAGTGTTGAGCCTTTTTTCATGTGCCTGTTGGCCATCTGTATGTCTTCTTTGGAGAAATGTCTGTTTAGGTCTTCTGCCCATTTTTTGATTGGGTTGTTTGGTTTTTTTGATATTGAGCTATATGAACTGTTTGTGTGTTTTGGAAATTAATCCCTTGTCAGTAGCATTGTTTGCAAATATTTCCTCTGATTCTGTAGGTTGTCTTTTCTATTTTGTTTATGGTTTCCTCACTGAGGTTTTGATTTGCATTTTCCTAATGACTAAAGACATTGAGCATCTTTTCATATGTTTATTAGCCATTTGTATATCTTCTTTGGAGAAATGTCTATTCCAATCCTTTGCCCATTTTTAACTGGGTTATTTATCATTTTATTGTTGAGTTCTAAGAGTTCTTTGTATGTTCTGAATATAAGTCCTTTATCAGATATATGATGTGCAAATAATAATTTCTTCCATTCTGTGTGTGGGTTTTTTCACCTCCTTGATGGCATCCTTTGAAGCATAAAAGTTTCAAATTTTGATGCAGTTCATTTTACCTATTTTGTCTTTTTTTTTACTTCTGCTTTTGGTGTCATATGTGCAAAAGGTTGTTTTTACAACTTGAAAGCAATTGTCAATGAAAAAAATTAATCAATAGTCGATCTAAGAAAGAAATGGAAAATTTTATTTGAGCCAACCTGAGATTATAACCTGGGTGACAGTCTTTCAGGAAGCTCTGAGGACTGTTCTGAGGTCAAAGCACAGTTATGTAAGTTTTTGACATGAAGGGTTATATGTCAAATGATGTATTATTGACAGTTTACACAATCCAGATCTACGCATACAAAGTGAGTTGTGGGTCATGGGTCATCGTGGCCCCTTACAAGATTAAGAAGGAAGGTTATCTCCTAAAGAGGTCTGGTTAATGCAGGTACACAATACACACTAAAGGGGAGGGAGGAGGCCCAAATAGGCAGAGAAGAATTTTATGTTTAAATTTTCTTGTCTTGCCATAAAGTATGAATTTTATTCCATCACAACAAAGGCCTCTTCAGACTGAGTTTGTGGTTTCTTTGGCAGTGCAGATCCCGTAGTCATTTAGGTCTCTGATCCCTTTGCTTCTAGTCAGTTGCATATGCCAGTATCCAGAATTCCTTTCTTGACATATTTCTCAAGCTCAGTTTGTTGGGTTTTGGGGGTTTTTTCTTCTTTGCCTTGGGCTGCTATAACAAAATGCTGTAGACTGATTGGCTTAAACAACAGACATTTATTTCTCATAGTTCCAGAGGCTGGGGAGTCCAAGGTCGAGGTGCTAGCAGATTCGATTCCTAGTGAGGACCCACTTCCTTGCTCTTAAACAACTGCATCCTTGCTGTTGCGCACATGGCCTCCCCTCCATGTGCGAGCCGGAAGAGAGAGCTCTTGTCTCTCATCCTCTGCTTTCAGGATGTGAATCCCATTATGAGGGCTGTACACTCATAACCCTGTCTAAACCTGGTTACCTTACTAAGCTCCCCAACTCATAATATCAGCACTTTGGGTGTCAGGGCTTCAAAATAGGAATTTTCCCGGGGGCAAACATTCAGTCCATAATGCTCTCCATTCCATTTTTAAATTGTGGTTAAAAAAAAAAAAACACATAAAATTTACCATCCTAATTATTTCTAAGTATACAGTTCAGTAGTGTTAAGTACATTCACATTGTTATGTAACCAGTCTTCAGAACTCTTCATCTTGCAAAACTGAAACTCTACACCCATTAAACAACAACTCCCCATTTTCCCCTCTCCGCAGTCCCTGGCAACCACCATTTTACTTTCTGTTTCTATGAATGTGACTACTCTAGAAACCCCATATAAGTGGTATCATATAGTATTTGTCTTTTGTGACTGACTTAATTCACGTACCATAATGTTCTCAAAGTTCATCCATGTTGTATTTTGCGACAGGATTTCCTTTCTTTCAGGCTGAATAACATTTCATTGTGTGAGTGTGTGTATCGTTTATCCATTTATTCATCCATGGACACTTGTATTGCTTCCTCCTCTGGGCTCTTGTGGATAGCTGCTGTGAAATGGGTGGGCCTTCGTTCCATTTTTCTTCAGCTTAATGGTGGCTACCCTAAGGCCATCTAAGCTGAAGGCTTCACTCTTAATCTGGGTCACTTTATACTACTGAGAAAATTGACTGGGCCTTTGTTGTTCAAAGCCTGTTTCAGTCTTTCCCCTTACTTTCTGGGGTCTAGAGGCAACTGTCTTTTCCAGCCCTTCAAAGCCTCAACTTCCTGAGCTGTCTATTCTCTTTCGTTACTCCTTGAAAAGTGGTCACTTCTCTCCTGTGCTCATCTCTTCCTGCAGTGTTTTGCCAGAGGGAGTTTTTCTTGCTTGAGTCACAGTCTGATGTGGGTGGAGGGTGAGGCGCTGTGCTCCATAGTCCCTCAGGTGGCTGTCTGACGCCAGGGCCTTATCCTCATCTGTACCAGCAAAGAGAGAGAGAAGCGGGGAGGGTCGCACAGGAAGGCTTTTAGGAGCCTGACCTGGAAGTAGCATATGTTCTCCTACCCCCATTCCACTGGCAAGACTTGTTATTACAGCTCTCCTTAACTGGGAAGGAGGATGGGAAATTTAGTCTTGCCCTGTCCCTAGGGAGAAAGGAAAACAAGGTTTGGTGAACACAGAGCAGCCACTGCCACAGGCTAGAGCTAAATTTGGAAGTGCCATCCTATAGGTAGTGATTAAACCCATGAGCAAAGATGGGGGTCACCAGTAAAGATGTAACGAGAGTAGTGGCGGACCATCACAAAAATAAGGACACTGTCCGGAGGGCCTGTCATGGTAAAAATAATTTATGTAACTTAACTTTACGATGTTTAGAAAAAGTGCTCCCATGTATATAGGAAGTTTTAAACATGTGGATTAAAAATGGAAAAATAGCTTTTTCAGAAACTGGAACGTTTTCACTCCTTGAAGTTAATGCAGAAAACAAAATATATTACCGTGATTATTTTATGACTGATGAAGCCTGTCGGTATAAAATGACTCTGAATTTTTAGAAATACTGTACCAAGTAAAGTAAAGATTAATTTTTGTTTATCACTTATTCAGTACATGTTTATTGAGCATCTAATATGTGACAGACAGTGTGAGCATTATAACAGTAAGTCACAGGCCCTCAAGGGGGATCAAATTAAGTACGAAAAAAATAAGGCAAGGAATTGAATACCTAAAACATGAGGCAGAATCTTCAAGACCACAGGAAGTGTTTAAAATGTGACACCACCAGGGTGTCAGTCTGGAGATCAAAGAGCATTGGTTTTGGAGTTAAGCAGATCTGGGTTTGAATCACAGCGCTGTGGCTCTCCACATAACCTTGGGGAAGTTATTAACATCTTGAGACTTCTAGTTTCCTTATTTCCAAGTTGGTGATAGTAATATCTACCTTTCAGGTTGTTGTGAAGATTAGGGGTAATATGTATACATAAAGCCTAACACAGTGCTTGGTATTACAAATATGGTAGTTATCTTCTTATTACTGAGGAAGGTAGAGCTTGTATTGGATTGGGAAAATGACCCTTACCCTCCCCTAATTCATGAGTTCCTCATTCAGTAGTATTTAGCGAAGCATTACTGTGCACACAGTACTTAGACTGTGTGAGTATCTTTGTTCGCTACAGCCCCATTCAGTTTGTCATGCAGTCATGTTTGTACACAGGTCTGCAGCCACCAGGTTTATACTCTGTCTTCCCCTCTTTCAAGTGATCGAGGCCACTCTGTCCCTTCTGATGCCGTCCCCATCCTCCTCTCTGCTACTGGCAGCTGCCTGACTAACTACCCCACACAGTCAGTCTCCTCTTCTCCTGCCCACCGCTCTACCTTCATTGCTTGAATTTCCACAAGCTGCCCCTCAGGAAACCTGTTTTCTTCATGTATAAATCTTCCTTAGCCCCCTTCCCTAAGCTTCTCCTTTCATTTTTTCCCAGTTACCTCAGGAATAACTCACCACCTTTTTTCTGTCTTGGCTTACTCATTTTCCTTCTCACGTCATGGATATCGTTAAGATTCTGTGTCTTACACGTATCCAGGCATCTCCACAGAAGTCTCTCTTTGCGGACACTAACGCTGACGCCGCCGCCAGCTTCCGTTGCACACGTCCTGTCTGGCAGGCGCTGTGTTGAGCCTCCTTATCCTCCAGCAGTCCTATTGTAAACTAACTGAAGGCCGGGACCAGCTATACACGCTTCTCAATTCTCAGTACAGTCCTTTGCACACAGGAAATGGCTTGTAAATAGCTCTTGATCAGAGAGAGGAAGAACAATCAATTTTACCTCTCAGAAAATAATTTTTGAGAGATTAATTCATATGCAGTTGTATTTTGTTTCATTGCCAGTATTGCAGCAATATTCCTTTTTTATGATAAATGCAAACAGCCTCGCTTCAGTATTGGATTAAATGTGCTTTTTGTGGGATTAGTTAGGGACCATTTATTACATTGGTTTTATGGCAAACTTGAATCTGAGTTCTAAACAGCTGCCTTTACAAAGTCATTTTGGTACATAAATGTTAAGATATGGACTCTCTGTTCAAAATTTTTCCCTATCAATAATTTTTTTAAAAAGAGGATTTAGTTTTCAGTGAAAGTGCCTTGTTTGTCTTTCTCTTCTGTGTCTTCTTGTGACATTTACCACAAATAAAAATTCTCAAACTCTTTCAGTCTTCAGGCATGAGGTAATTGCTAGAGCCAACTGGAAATAGATCAGGGATTAACAGACATAGCACATGTTTGCCGATGTCCCAGGGTTGTGACTGCTGAGAGGCAGACATGCCGCTGTAACTGAAAACAGCCATCACTAGACAGCATACAACTTCACAGAGAAAGAATGCTATACTTGTTACTGTCAGTGAATGTGCCATATTATTTTGAGGGCTTGCCCATCATAAACAAGTTTAAAAACAACATCTAGGCTATGTCACCTCCGTATCTATCCTGTCACTGCTCTGTTGAAGACTTGAGTGCCTCTTCCTGGGCCACTGCCCTTGTCTCTCCCATGTGTCCGGTCCATGGTCCTTCCCCGTCTGACCAGCCCTCCTCTGCAGCCTTCCCTTCACTGTTGCTCCTCAAAAACACTACGCTGGGGCTTCCCTGGTGGCGCAGTGGTTGAGAATCCGTCTGCCGATGCAGGGGACACGGGTTTGTGCCCTGGTCCGGGAAGATCCCACATGCCGCGGAGCGGCTGGGCCCGTGAGCCATGGCCGCTGAGCCTGCGCGTCCGGAGCCTGGGCTCCGCAACGGGAGAGGCCACGACAGTGAGAGGCCCGCGTACCACAAAAAAAAAAAAAAAAAAACTGTGCTGATCAACCTTTCTTTTTCCTGATTTCTTCTTCTTTTATCCCTCCCTCCCTCCCTTTCCCTTCATCGTGTTTCTTTCACTTTTAGAAAACCGAAACAAAGTAAGTGAACGCACAAAATAAGTCCAGATGTCATGAAAGGCCCAGTTCAAAAACTACTTCGTAATGTTTCTCTGAGTGTCTCTTCCATCCACATAGATGAATACATATCATCTTTATTTCCCCTGGGAAATTTATGTTTCTAGAACTTACCATATTCTGCCTTGTCTTACCATCATAGCTAGTGGACTTCAAGCTCCCTAAGAGCAGTATCCACGTGTGGTTTAACTTTGTACACCTCTTAACACCCCTTAGCAGAGGGGTCTGCTCATACTCAGGGCATAAGAAGTGTTCGTTAAATATTTACTTCTCTTCAAGATAGGCTAGTGTAAACGTCCTTCATTTGAACTTGGTGTTTGTATCATTCGCATTCTCTTTCACATGACTGTAGATTTTCAAGGTGCAAGAGCAGTCCCTTTCTATTAACAAGTTTAATCTTGCTTTTCATTTGAATCTCAACAGTCTGTGAATTGTACCTTCTCTTTTGGTAGCCTCGTGTGCAAGCTGAACACAAGGACCACCATCCTCGCAGCAACCAACCCCAAAGGCCAGTACGACCCCCATGAGTCTGTGTCAGTGAACATTGCCCTTGGCAGCCCACTCTTAAGTCGATTCGACCTGATCCTGGTTTTGCTTGATACCAAGAATGAAGACTGGGATCGTATAATTTCTGCCTTTATCTTAGAAAACAAAGGTACGTGGAGACGAACAAATCATTCACATTGACAAAGAGTAGACGTAACAAATGAAATTTTCCTTGAAGAAAATTAAATAAATACCCAAGGTACCGTAACTAATGGGCAGTAGAGAGAGGCTTAGATAGCAGTGAGATGACTCAGTTAGTGAGCCCAGAATAACAAACGGAAGGAAGAGGGTCTTTCTCTGCTTGCCATTGATGAGATTAAAGTTGGTAAACGTGTCCTTTGTGGTGAACGGGGGCAACCTTATGGTATATAATTACCACGTGGTTCACCTCTTGCACACACAAAAAATGGACTGAGTTTATGAAACAGAATTCTAAATGTGGGACTTCCGTCAAAAACTTAGATTTACCAAGTACTATTTATTTCTGTATATGGCAGAACAGAATTATTCTGAATAATTTAAACCTCTGTAGGAAGCTTACTTTTATTAAGCTTAGAGCCTAAGACTGTTTATTATAGAACTATATGCAGAGACACATCTAGATTTCAATGGCCACAAAACCTGAAGGTTATCTTTTTAAAAATGAGTACAAGAACTTTAGCAAAACCCTTAATATGAGATGTTTGCCTGTTCTTAGAAATTACTGACCCAATACCTGATATATACAGGTTATCCAAGCAAATCAGAGAAGCTCTGGAGCATGGAAAAGATGAAAACCTATTTCTGCCTCATTAGGAATCTGCAGCCCACACTGTCTGATGAGGGTAATCAAGTCCTCCTCCGGTACTACCAGATGCAGAGGCAGAGCGATTCCCGGAACGCTGCCCGGACAACCATCCGCCTGCTGGAAAGCTTGATACGATTAGCAGAAGGTTTATTTCCTTCAGAAGATAATACTTTTATTGGGTGTCCAATGTGAGCAAGGCATGGGGCTTGGCACCGTGAATTCAGAGATGAGTGAGGTTGATCTCTGAGGTGCTTGCTCATAGTTGCTTAAAAAGTAAAAACCCGGAGTTATGAAACTACTCTTCTGGGGACGGATTATAGATGTTGAGCGGAACGAAGCGTCGTTCAGAAAGAGGAATCTTTGTGACATCTCAGAACCTCCCATAACTTAAGACATCATTCATTTAGAAAGTCTTATTTACGGATGTTTTGTTTCTCAATGGCTTCTATTAGCATTTGGGGTGGAATACTCCCTTACTGGGAAATGTTTCCTATATAGCACCCTGGGTTATTTCTCACCAGTTGCCACTCACAGCCCACCACTAACGCAATAACGCTGAATTAACAGTGCCATGCTCTATCCCATCCCTAAGGTATGAGACTTACATGCATACTTGCAGCTAATATGCGTCTCCAGACTTTTTTTTTTCTTCTAAGACTGGCTTTTACATTTAGCCCTTATTAAACAATCCTAAATTTTTTTCACATGAGCTGACTGTATCATATGATGATATAATATATGCTTACCAAAAAGTTCTATAAAACAAAAGTGCCTCACTTTTTCAAGGATTTATAACTAATATTAAGGCAAGAAATACCCAAGATTCAGGCTTGCAAATTTGGCAGTTTTGAAAAACTCACAGATAAAGAGATGTACCAGAGATGAGAAATGAATATTAATTTTAATTTTGTATGATTTATAATAGATTAGAAAGTAAGGATTAAAAGTCACTGAATATTAAATATATGCCACAGAGCACCTTTCTTTGCTGGAGCCCAGAGTACCTTTTTATGTAAATACACAGAATTGCCATGGGCTGTGCAGAAGGATTAGGCCCATTATTAGAGAAACAACCTTAAAGCTAGTTGAAGTTAGACTTATGTGCTTGTTCTAGTAAAATTTGTTATTAGTAGCTCATTTATAAAATACAGTTTTGGAATAGGGGGGATCAAGGAGAGTATTACATTTATCACCTCAAAAATTCATAAAAATAATTCTTCATAATTTCAAATGCACCTTATTAGCTCATGCTCGCCTGATGTTCCGTGACACAGTGACTCTGGAAGATGCTATTACGGTGGTGTCGGTAATGGAGTCCTCCATGCAGGTAAGGATATTTTGTACCTAATGTTTGAACCCTACTTACAAGCATTGTTTAAAAAAGACAGTTTATAGCCTATCAGGAGTTTTAAAAATGATCATATTCTAGACCTAGTAATTCCTGGAAATATATCCAAAGGAAACTATTTAAAAGAAGGGGAAAAAATTGTCATAGAAACAGTCTCTGCATCAGTAGCATTGCTTTACCCACTGGTACAAAGCAGTGGGTCTCAATCCTTTTTCTCCTCAACACGCCTGGGAGATGCTTATGGTCCCACTAGAGACAGTGTGGCTTCCCAGAGCAATGCATGCCACCAGGAATTGAGGGAGAGGACCACTGAAATTTGAAAAAGGCTCCCAGCTGATTCTGATACCGTGATGAGGCTGTAGAGGGCTGGTCTCAGCCATCTGGGATCAGTGGCCCCTAGTGTGGACTTCCTGTCTGCGGGCTAGCCTGGTGACTCTCCCTGGTATTTTCCATTTTCTCACCCTTTCAGGGAGGTGCTCTGCTGGGAGGTGTGAATGCACTCCACACATCCTTCCCTGATAACCCTCTGGAGCAGTACCAGAATCAGTGTGAACTTATTCTGGAAAAGCTGGAGCTGCACAGCCTCTTAAGGGAAGAGCTAAGAAGACTTGAAAGGTGAGAAAAGAAAACCAAGAAAAGCATATAATGGAAAATGCTTGTTTGGCATTTAGTGAAATGGAAGAAGTATAAAGTAAGTGGAAAATCTGTCTGTACTCTCAGTAGGGGATTTCAGTTATCTAGTACTGTATAATCTACTACCTCAAAGCTCAGTAGCTTAAAAACAAAACAAACAAACCAAAAAAAACCACCACAACTTTTTAGCGCTCACTTTTCTGGGAGTCAGAAGTTCAGGAGCGCTCCGTGTGGATGGCTTATCTCCATTCCACATAGTGCCAGCTGGGGTCACTCATACACCTGCATTTATTTAGCTGGGAGCTCAATTGGAATTGGAACATCCAAGATAGCTTCCATCACGTGTGGTGCCTTCGCAGGGGTGGCTTAAATGGCCGGGGGCTAGCTGGGCTCTCTCTACTGTAAGGTAGTAAGAATTCTGAGGTGGTAGCTTAGGACTCAAGTAGCTTAGCAAAAGTGGAAGCTGCAGGCCTCTTGTGGGCTGGGCCAGAGCTGACTCAGCATCACTTCTACCACATTTTGTAGTTCAGAGCAAGTCACAGGGTCAACCCACATGCAAGGTAAAGAGAAATGGACACCACCTCTTGACGGGAGAAGTGGCATAGTCATATAGGAATGAGGGAATTGATGGCTGCCTCTTTGGAGACCACCTTCCACAGCTGCATTTCCTTGGCTTACTGGTTTGGTGAGCCTCATGGAGAACACTGACTGGTCCTTTACTATATGTAATAAACTGGGTCCTGATGATATGAGAAGCACCAAGGTGTGCCACCTACGGTTTACACCCAATATGACACACAGTTTCCATCAAGAAACCTTGGTGAATGGGCTGTATCCTGTTTACTGCCACCACTTTTTCTTCTTCTCTTTCCTTGGCTCAGTATAAGAAATAGAGCAGTGCTATTCAGAGAGGTGGCTGGGACTGCTGTTGAGGAAGAGGAAGTTGGGAGGGAGTGATCTATCCCATCCCGGGCCAGACCCAGACACAAAATATTTTATAACTTGGCTGTATCGTTTTTCATCACCAGGAGAGGACATGTGCAATAGCCTTTACATAAAGAATCTTAGTGCTTATTAATATTTTAATTCTTTTCTTACTGTTTGTAAAGCTTTCTTCAAAGCATAATAAATATTTGATCATTAGTCATTATATATCTCTGGTAGAAGAAAATCGCAGGTAGAGACCCAGACTGCTTTCAGGCCAGCCTGTGCTGGAACACTGGTAATGTTATAGAAGTAGAGATAGAAGTACTAACTCTCACCCAGGAAAGGCCTTCCTGGTCCATTAGCAGCAGCACTGACTTTCCCTTCAGCATCATGATTTCCTTCCCTACATGCCCAAATCCGTGACTTTTAAAAATTTACAATTTAACAGTCAGACTAAAAAAAACTCCCCAGTGAGAATGAGGTATTTTATGTTAAAGAAGGAACTGTTTTTCTTTTTTTTTAATATAAATTTATTTATTTATTTTTTGGCTGCATTGGGTCTTCGTTGCTGCGTGCAGGCTTTTCTCTGGTTGCGGCGAGCAGGGGCTACTCTTCGTTGTGGTGCGCAGGCTTCTCATCACGGTGGCTTCTCTTGTTGAGGAGCATGGGCTCTAGGCACATGGGCTTCAGTAGTTGTGGCAAGCGGGCTCAGTAGTTGTGGCTCTCGGCTCTAGAGCGCAGGCTCGGTAGTTGTGGCGCACGGGCTTAGTTGCTCCATGGTGTGTGAGATGTTCGCGGACCAGGGCTCAAACCCGTGTCCCCTGCACTGGCAGGCGGATTCTTAACCTCTGTGCCACCAGGGAAGTCCCGACAGTTATTTTAAATATTCTGTTTTAGTATCAGGACTCAGCACAGTGCCTCACATGGACTACTGAATAAATGACTGATTTTATGGCGTTATTCACACTGGGATTTTGCCACCAGGGAAGACCATGAAGGAACTGCTTTTCATCCTACAGGGGAACAACTCAGGAATGACAACAGCAATGTTTCAAAACTCTCCTTTCTAGTGACTTGTTAAAATGTGGACATGTGGGAAGGAACGTGTCACACACATTACCTAAAGAATTTTTGCCTGAACTTTCACGTTTGCATGCTCCCTAAATACGTGAGCTTCTAAAAAGCCTGACTTTGAGTCTGTGCCTGTGAAGCAAGAGTGAGGGATGGCAAGTGTGTCTATCGGGCCTCTTCCTCATTCGTGTGAGTGGGTTAATGACTGAACTGCATCTGGTTACCGGTGTTGATCTCAAAGCTGGGGGCTGGTGAATGGAGGGCATGTGGGAGCGGAGCAGCTGCACAGCGAGAATTTGGGGAGCACACTGGGATTACTGACTGTTCAAGTAAAACCTTGAGAATTCTTTTCCTGGCGTTTCTCTCCTATTTGCTCACTCTCTTCATCCAGCAGTGTTCTTGTTCTGTTTATAAAACCTCAGCACAGCCTTTTGGGGAAGTGTGGGGACTGGTTTTGTCCCACTAATACCCAGGTGCCAGCCTGCAGTAAACTTGTACTTTGTCTAAAATCAGACTCTTTTTTTTTTGGTCTCCTGGCTTTTTCACGATAAAAGCTCTTCCTCTGGTTCTTTTATAGTTTGATGTAGCTGATCCTTTTCAGGCCTGTCCTGGGTTTGGCTTTGCTTTTGGAAAGGATGCTCATTTTGAGTGACCAGAAACTAGTCATTTTGACTACCCTAAACTGACATGCTGGATTCAGGAAAGAAGGGATGTGAGGCTCAGAACCAGTGTTGTGTGATAGAAAAATAGCAATTGGACTCACCAAATTCAAAATGACCCTCCTGGAGGGAAAGAAGGAAAACAAAAAAAGAGTAAGTGATGGTCTAAAAAATAGACCTTAAAGTGGCCTTTAAAATGTTTTTTTTCTTCTGGTATTTCTCTGTAATGCAAGGGCATGTTCCGGAGCTGATCCTCACAGCAGCAAAGCCAGTTGCCCCTCAAAGGAACTGAATTACCTCCAAGACACACTCTAAAGCTAAGCTTAGCAAGAGGGAAAACCCCCAGTAGCACATGGGTTTATCCCCTTGGGAAAGAGTTTTCTATTTCTTAAGGAGAGCACATGTTAATAATACAGCTGTTTGTATTTTTATCACTTTTCTTTGGGAAAATGCTTTACTAGTGACAGCCAGCCTCACATGGTGGCTGTTCTACCCATCTCAAAACGACCGAGCAATCCCACTCCTGGGCATATACCCTGAGAAAACCATAATTCAAAGAGTCATGTACCACAATGTTCATTGCAGCTCTATTTACAATAGCCAGGACATGGAAGCAACCTAAGTGTCCAACGACGGATGAATGGATAAAGAAGATGTGGCACATATATACAATGGAATATTACTCAGCCATAAAGAGAAACGAAATTGAGTTATTTGTAGTGAGGTGGATGGACCTAGAGTCTGTCATACAGAGTGAATTAAGTCAGAAAGAGAAAAACAAATACCGTATGCTAACACATATATATGGAATCTTAAAAAAAAAAAAAAGGTTATGAAGAACCTAGGGCCAGGACAGGAATAAAGACGCAGACGTAGAGAATGGGTTTGAGGACACGGATAAGGGGAAGGGGAAGCTGGGACGAAGTGAGAGAGTGGCAATGACATATATACACTACCAAATGTAAAATAGATAGCTAGTGGGAAGCAGCCGCATAGCACAGGGAGATCAGCTCGGTGCTTTGTGACCACCTAGAGGGGTGGGATAGGGAGGGTGGGAGGGAGACGCAAGAGGGAGGAGATATGGGGATATATGTATATGTATAGCTGATTCACTTTGTTATAAAGCAGAAACTAACACACCATTGTAAAGCAATTATACTCCAATAAAGATGTTAAAAAAACAAAAACAAAAACAGCGTGTAAAGATGTCTTAGGAGGTATACTAAAATGCAGAATTTAAACAGTGGAGAAATTAATTTCCCACATCAGAATCAGACTAAGATAGTAGGGCTAAATTATTGTACCCTTAAAATTCCCATAAATTTTTAAAGTTATGGAGCGTTAACAATTACGAGTATCCCTGACCTCAATTTGATACTGAAAGTATACTAGATAGTAGTAATTTTGAAAGCTATTTGGGGTGTTTTTTTTTGTTTTGCTTTTGTCTGGCTGTGACTACAGTGAACCTAGGTTTTCCTGTATTGATGTTCCCAAGTCTACCAGTGACTATAGCCCAAAATAATTTTCAGGTATTTTTTTTCCCAATTGTAAGCAATAATGCACATTCTTTATAGAGTATTTTGAAAGTAGCAATAATAAATTAATAAGGAAAAAATCAGACATAATCTTATTTCCCAGAGAGAGCTATCATTAACATGTTAATGTATTTAAATATATTTAAGTTTAAAATCCATTTAATTTTAACATATTTTCTTCTGTTCCTTTTTCTATGATTACCCATAGCCTTTAGAATAATTTACTCATCTGCTTTTTGGTGTAGTTTCTGTTTGGATTTAGTGCACGGAAGCAGAGTCATGTTGCCCCTTATACTGAGAACGCATTTCTAGGTTGTTAGGAAGGGCTTTCTAAGGGACCTCCTTTTGAGAAGCTACAATCCCTGTTAGAAATTGGTCCTCTGGCATTATTCCAGTTTAAAACGAATATCACAAGATGAGCTCCGCCTTCTGGGCAGGTCAGTAGGTTTCAACCCTGTATCAATCTAATGGAGAGTGGCTGCCCAGAACACATGCTGAAATGTGGCTGGGCTAGGCAGGGAAGAGGTCACAGCTGCCTGGAGGAGGTCTGCCATGCAGGTGGCTGCTGGAGGAACAGGGGCCACAGCACGGAGGAGTCACAGTCTGCCTTCTCCTGAGGAAGGTGATTTTTCAGATGCACGAAAATTCAGTACCTCAGTTAAGTCAAGAGACGTGAGGAGGGCTTCCCTGGTGGCGCAGTGGTTGAGAATCCGCCTGCCGATGCAGGGGACACAGGTTCGTGCCCCGGTCCGGGAAGATCCCACATGCTGCGGAGTGGCTGGGCCCGTGAGCCATGGCCGCTGAGCCTGTGCGTCCGGAGCCTGTGCTCCGCAACGGGAGAGGCCACAGCAGTGAGAGGCCCGCGTACCGCAAAAAAAAAAAAAAAAAAAAAAAAAAAATGTGAGGAGCTCGTAAACTATAGTCTTTCACTTTGGTTCAGATCTGCAGACTGGCTACCAAACAACTCGAGCCACTTCTCTTGGTCCGTAATCAGCGACTCTGCACATAGCCACCAGTCTGTCCTGTAGGAGAACATTTAACACGAGAGAGAAGACTGAGCATTCGAAAATGAATGAAATGGACTTTCAGAGAGATCTGAAAATATGTACACAAACCTGCTACTTCATTTTCTTTATTTTACTACCGTTTTAGGTCAAATTAGAATGATTATCAGAACACTTGAATTCTATCCTGATGAAAGTATAATTTCCTCCTGCTGCTCTAAGGGACTATATGTCGTATTAACCCGGAATTATATTGGCCTTAAACCCTTAGATGGCATCTCAGAGAATAAAGAAATGAAAAGATTAAAGCAGTACACGTTTTCCTTATCTTCTACAGGTTACAGAATCAGAGTGTGTGTCAACACCAGCCACGGGCAATGGAAGCAGAGATGACTTCAGGGTCCCTGAGAGATGATCCAGGGGAAGAATCAAAGCTCAGACCATCAGCTCAGCAGGAAGTGAACTGTAGCACACATCTGTCCTCTACTGGAGGCAGTCCCGGGGGAAGCCCACTTCTCAATCCCCCATCCCATCTGGGGCCCGATAGACTGACAAGTAGAAGGCATTCAGCTGAGCACAAAAATAGCCAAGATGACAGTTTGGACTGGTTTGACTCCATAGCAACTCATCCGATGGAACCTAAAAACACTGTTCCTGTGTCTCCTAGTCCCAAAACAGGTGGGGGGGAAATGGCTTTGAAAATGTCCAACAACAAATCTCAGGGTAAGGAAAAAAGGGAGCCAGGCCAAAGGAGCCAACTGGAAACTGGACCGCTTCCAACACCAGAAGAGACAGAAGCTCCATTGAGGCCAGACAGCCTTGAGGGTGAAAAGGCAAAAAAGGCAGCAATGGTTTCTGAAGCAGCAGTATCTGCTGATGAGCCAGACTCGGTAGTGACTCATCACGTCCCCAGGAAACTGCACAAGCTGCGCAAGGAGAGGGCCCAGGAGTTGTGCAGGAATCCCGCCAGGCCGCCCTCGCAGCCCACAAACTCTCCTCATCCTCGGCCCACTCCTGTACAGAGCCCAGAGAGAGTGCTTGGAACTCCCAAAAGAAAGAGACAGAAATCCCTTGCTCGGGTGCAAGAGCCCCACCTTGAAAGTGTTGAGAGTCCGGGTACCCCTGTGGCCAAACTGGCAAAATTTACTTTCAAACAGAAGTCAAAACTGATCCACTCTCCTGAAGATTGCAGCCATGTGTCTCCTGGCACAAGTAAAACAGCAGTTCAGAGTCCTGAAATTCCCCAACGTAGAGCAAGAGGAAAAGCCGCTCTGCCTGGGAAGGGTCCAGGAAAGCTGGCCTCTACCTCAGAAATCAGAAGCCCAGCTCAGCTGCAAGATAAGACAAAGGAGGTATCACGGCAGCCACCGGACAAAGACGGACCAAGAGAGAAGAGGGAATGTGCCCCTGTAAAGGGAGCTGTCCAGCCTGAATTAGAGCTTGGGAGCAACACTGGACGTTTCCATCTTGCTTCTGAAAGGGACAGAAAGGAAGAGGTTTCGTGCCATAGTAAAAGTGGCAAGGTTCATGCTTGCACATTAGCAAGATTGGCAAACTTCTCCTTTCCTTCCCCCTCTGAATCCAAATCAGCATCCCCTCCTCCTCCTGAAAGTAAGAACCCGGGTGAGGGAGGCCCCAGCCCTCTTCTTGTGACCACAGCTACAGTGGTTGGCAGGAAAAGGAAAACTTTTCAGCTGGGGGGATCCACCGAGAGACTGAGTCTTTCCAAAACATCTCTCTTCACTTTACCGGAACTAGACAATGAACCATTAGACTTTGATTGGGATGAAGAAATGAGAAAAAAGCCATAATCATGAAAAGCTTTCTGGTCAAGTTTCACCCTCATCCACTCAAGCCAGCACCTTCAGGATATCAACATGGTGTTTATGGATATATAGACGTATTGACCATATTGGGCGCCATTCTGAACACCAGCCCCCCCATCAGGTTTTATAAATTCAGGTTTATCTTCATGATTTGAAAAGCTGTACAATCAGTGAAAGTCAGTGTGATACCAGTGCTTGAATCTAATTGAATCTAATTAATTAACAATTGTACTTGATTTTTGCAAACAGAGTACTTATATTCCCAAAGATGTTTCTGTTTGTTTTGTTTGGGTTTGGTGTGTTTTTTTTTTTAGGCGGTAGGTTTTCCTGCGATCCCTTCATTCACTCAGGAGCAAATGCCAGGAAGGTAACACTCACAGTGCTGACAAGTCAGATGAACTCTTTTTCTGTTTGTTTGTTTTTTTCCTGTGTTTTTTTTTTTTTTTCACCCAAGATGTGCTGAGTGTGTAAATATTTATTATGATTTGCCAAAATCATGTGATTTTTTTCTAATTTTTTTGTATTTATTCTCAAGTGTCAGATTAAATATGACTGAAGCTTTTGTTTCTTTGAGAGGTCTTCTCACAGTTCCATGATAGTCATAGAGATCTGGCCACTGGTCAAATAGTAGCTTTCTTGGGGTATTGACCTTTAGAGTTTTCCTTTCTTTCTTGAGCCAACAGTTTGTGCTTCAGATTCTTTTTTATGTCTTGGGGACTTACCTTCAATACAATTTAAATCCTACAGTTGGAAGAAGAGAGTGTGCAGTAGTCTCAGTCATATATCACAGCATCCATCCAAGTGGTTAACATGGAAACATGACTCCTACTAAGTTATGATTCATTTGTCTTTAGAACCAAGCAATAACTGTGTTTGGTAGGAAAAGGCCACTCAAGCTTTGTCTTAAACGCTTTTAGAGTAACTTTTTCTTTTAGATTCTAGCAAGGGTTGTTAGGATTTCATAATTATAGACGTTCTCTTCTGAAGTTTGAATTTGGAAAATGATAATAGATTCTTTCATTGTCTGAGGGACTTTAGACATGAGGAATACTGAAAACTATATGTACTTTGTCTAATGATCACTTCATTAAATTCATACAGAAAAAAAATCAGGAATCTCAATTTTTCTTGAGCGTTTAAACATTAATTCCAAAATTGACTAAATTTTCTGAAAATTTTTAAACTATGAGTACAAATTTAGTATGGATGAGTCTTGAAATCCTCAGACACCTTAAGCAGCTGATGAACAACATACATAAGCAGTGATTATAAGTTATTGCACATTCACATAAACCTATCTTAAAACATCAAGGCTATGGTTTAGGTAATTTCTTCATTATTTCTGTACTTTACTAACTTCCCAGTGTAGTATGATTCTTAATGTGATATATTCCTAATCTTTAAGTATTAGTACTTCCCTGAGTTTTAGCATTCTTACGAGAACTAAAGGAAAAGCAAAGCATCTGGGTTGTTGACTGGTGATTCTTGGCCTGGATATGGTCTGATTGTGAAGACTAGGGTATTTCAAACTTGAGCCACAGTGTCGAGCTGACTTTTTTTATGGTAAACTTTTATGTTTCTTTCTTATAAATTTTTGTCTTTGAAACTTGGTATCTTTTGCAGTAATGATGTATTAAGCTGGGCATGGCTGATAATTCCTAACCTATTGATTTGCCATTAGGGTATTTTGATCTATTCTGTTTTTTATCATTTAATATGGTTGTATTCTAGAGCTTTCATTTTTCATTTCAATCTTGATTGTAGCGCACTTAGTTTCACGAAGTTCACTTGTCTCTTCAGGACACTGAGTAATTCATATTTTAAAATACAGTGTTGAATTGTCCATCTTCCTTAATTACTGTATATGACCCTCTATGCCATCTTCTACCTGGTATTATCTCACCATATGTCCTATTATTTGTGCTAATAAATCCACCCTACTTTTTTTAGTACCTTCTTCCGCCAGGATCATTTGGTCAAGTTACAAGTTCCATGTGTTTATTCTTCAGTACTTACCCAGAGAGCAATAACTATATATGTAAATATTATAAACAGACATAATTATTAGAAGAAATAAACTACTCAGAATGAATGCTCCCCTACTTATTAAAAAAAAATAAACTTCTGTCACAGCTTACTTTCGTGTTATGACCACCTCTGTACTTGTTTTTGATGTGCAAATTCTTATAACTCGGTCAGTGGGAAGTCCCTTTATGTTCACACCAATGTCCATTTAAGACTCTGACTTTCCCAAAAGCACCCATGCTATCTGAAAACAACAGCATGTTCCAGACTCATTTTATTTTTTTTCCCAACTCAAGTCATAGAATCCACTACCCCTAAGGCACTTTATTCCTTTCGTGACAAACGGTATTAAAGGCCGAACACAGGGCTTTGGGGATGCACGGGGAAGTCAGTACTACTACTACTGTGGGGTCCCTTAGTTTCAGAGCTGAAAATGTTTAATGTCCTGAGGTCACATTTTATCCTGCTGTGTCCTACTTTTTTTTATACTGTGTGATTTCACGACCACTAAGACTTTCTCTTATATGGTATTTAATGTGTGTACCAAAGAAAAACACAGATGTCTCAGGGGAAATATGTACAGTCTCAAAAATCATATTTGTAGTCAATAAAGGAAAGTGTAAAAATAACCTTTAATTCTGAATCAACATGTCAGGATATAGTTTTTTGAGGCCAGTGTACTCCTTGAAAACATTTTAATAATGTAAAATTATTTAAACACAATAAAAGCTGTACCTAATTTTCTTTGTGAGAGGACCAAACCAGGATCTTAATTCTATCATAACTACATAAAAGAGTTGAGTTTTCTGACATTGTTAAAGATATACTTTTCAGTGTATATGTGGTATTCTAAAATTTATAATAGGGATTTTATTATTTAATTTTTAGCGTTTCTTAAAAATACAGACAAAACAAGCATATTATTCTGATATCTTTAACCCTTTGGCTTAACTCAGCCAAACTTTAAACTTTTTTTGAAGGTATACCAAAACTATAATAATAGAGATCTATTCTTGACTGACAGGTTTTTTTATTTTCTTTTTTTTTTTTTTTTTGTGGTACGCAGGCCTCTCACTGCTGTGGCCTCTCCCATTGCGGAGCACAGGCTCCGGACACGCAGGCCCAGCGGCCATGGCTCACGGGCCCAGCCGCTCCGCGGCACGCGGGATCCTCCCGGACCGGGGCACGAACCCGTGTCCCCTGCATCGGCAGGCGGACTCCCAACTACTGCGCCACCAGGGAAGCCCCATCTGACAGGTTTTAATTCTTGCAAACCTACGTATTCTTTAGTGTGTATTGTATTTGATTTCTATGCCTTCCCCTAGTGCTAAAGCTGCCTAGCTGGTGGAATTACTGGAAGAACAGTTCTAGAGAAAATCTTAGGTCAGCCACAAGGAAGTTCCCTAGAGCTCACTTTCAGCCAGTCCACAACACATGGGTGTTCAGAACCTACCTACCCTGATGAAAGTCTAAGTCTAGGGACTACCTGGGACCAGGTTAACCTTTCAGATGCAGCTTATCAGACACCCTAGTTCCAAATCTGACAAACTCAAAATGTGGAAGGCGGGCTTCCCTGGTGGTGCAGTGGTTGAGAGTCCGCCTGCCGATGCAGGGGACACAGGTTCGTGCCCTGGTCCGGGAAGATCCCACATGCCGTGGAGCGGCTAGGCCCGTGAGCCATGGCCGCTGAGCCTGCGCGTCCAGAGCCTGTGCTCCACAACAGGAGGGGCCACAACAGTGAGAGGCCCGCGTACCGCAAAAAAAAAAAAAATGTGGAAGGTGAGGCCAGTGTGTATTCCTCAGTGTTCAGAATAACATTTTCCATGTCTGCTTTCCATACTGTTAACATTCAGAAAAGGTAAAAGAAGGCTCCTGGCTCACATCAGTACTCTCTCCAGTAGAGATTTTGCTGTCTATGACCCATCTTGCAAGTGGCGAAGCAGCCCCTCCACCCCAGGTATACGGGGGAGCATTACCCACACTCATTCCCTTCACTGCCACTCAGAGGACACACACAGGAAGCTGTGGTAACTCTTCTGTTGTTCTTATATCAGTTCCACTGTCTTCCCTCTTAAAGGCTTAAAAATGCATCTGAAGGTAATATTTGTAAACGTGTACTTGACAGAAATGTTAACTTAAACTCAAGTAAACTGTTCATGTGTCTACGTAAATACTCTGATGCAAGATATAGAACAACAAGGGAAATAGGATATGCACGCTGGGCCTGACCTCACTAAGGAGTAGGGTGTAAGTTATTTATCTTGTGAGTGTAAATGGTTTTTAGGCCGCTCTTCTTTATGTTTCGTTGGAACCTTAAGCCTTGGCTCAATCGAACCACCAGAAAGCAATTATTTGCATCCGGCACACTTCTATGTGGGGACAAAACTGGTTTAATATAGGGCTTCCATAATAAACCAGTGTTGAAAGACTGCTTAATATTTCAGATCTAACTTTTTCAGTGCCTACTGATGCATCAAGGCGACTGGTAGCACAGCGAAATTGGGAATCGGGCGAATTGGGTTCCAGGCCTGAATGCTCACTGAGCAGCAGTTATCTTACTTGATTCGGTGCGGCTGACTCCTGTCCCCTCCCTGGAATCCTTTGTCACTTGGCCTCCAGGACATCACATGCCTGTGGTTTTCCTTACTAACCTCTTCTGGTCTCCTCAGCTTTTCTTCTCCTTACCTAGTTTCTCCTTCTCTCCCAGACCTTTAATGTTCTCATTGAGTCTTAGGGCTCGCCAAACCTATTGGTCAGCTGATGATTCCTTTCCTGAACTCCAGACTCCTCTATCCAACTCCTAGTCAATATACCTCCACCTCAACATATTTCAAATAATACTCCTGATATTGTCCCCATCAAATGTGTTCATTTCCCAGATTTATCCATCTTGGGAAATTAGAGACTCCATCCTTCCAATTGCTTAGGCCAAAAACTTGAGTCATCCTTGACCATTTACTTTCTCTTGTACCTCACACCCCATCTGTTAGCAAATCCTATGGAATCTCTATTTAAAATATATCCAGGGACTTCCCTGGTGGCGCAGTGGTTAAGAATCCTCCTGCCAGTGCAGGGGACATGGGTTCGAGCCCTGGTCCGGGAACATCTCACATGCCGCGGAGCACCTAAGCCCATGCGTCACAACTACTGAGCCTGTGCTCTAGAGCCCGCAAGCCACAACTCCTGAGCCTGTGTGCAACAACTACGGAAGCCCTCACACCTAGAGCCGGTGCTCCACAACAAGAGAAGCCACCACAATGAGAAGCCCGCGCACTGCAAGGAAGAGCAGCCCCCGCTCACTGCAACTAGAGAAAGCCCACGTGCAGCAACGAAGACCCAACGCAGCCAAAAATAAATAAATAAATAATAATATATTTTTTAAATGGTCCACATCAAAAAAAAATCTTTAAAAAGAAAAAAATATATATATCCAGAATCTGTACACTTCTCACCACATTTGCTGCTATCACACCAGTCCAAGCCACTATACTCTCACTGTGCTTCCCTACTATTCTCAGCACAGTAATCAGAGTGAACCTGTCAGGTAATATTACTTCTTATCTCAAACCCTCCAGCAGCTCCCATCTCATCCTGGGTAAAAGCCAAAGTCCGTATAATATTGATCTCTAAGGCCCTGCACATCTGGCCACATGCTACCTTTTGACATCAAACACTAACCATGCTGGTTCCTATAATTCTCCAGACATGAATCAGCCCCAGGGCTTTTTCACTTGCTCTTCTATCTGTGGAGTGCTTTTTCTCTGAAGGTAATCACTCCTCACTTCCTTCAGGATTTTGCTCAAATGTCACTTCAATGAAGCCTACCTACCTTCAAAATTGCAAAACATTCTTCCCCTTACTTAATTTTTCTGTAGCATTTTTATCATCTGACATACTATAACATTTACTCATTTAGTTTATTGTCTGTCACAGGTGCTAACCAAGGGTGAGGGAAATCTAGAATGGATGGTAGAGGAGAGAGACCCTGAGTATCATTTGCTGCCTCCAGATCAGCTGCTGTGGGCAGGGGGTGGGGGGCTGAGGGGTAGGCGCGCGGCTGTGGCTTATACCACATCTGGCACAACAGCTGCCATTGGCGCTACAGGTTAATGGAGCTTGGGGTACTCTGCTGACATTTTCCCCGATCCAATTCTTGTAGAGGCCAGACTGATGAATTAAATGGAAATTGATGGGGACCACCACTCTGCTTCCTTTAGGTCTTCAAGGGTGGCGCTACTTTCTGCTCTTTGCCTCGGGATGTGTGTAATTCGCAGTCTTGCTCCGAGGGGGAGTCGAGGGGCAGCTTCAGAGGCTCCCACTGGTCCTTTCCCACTTTTATTCACAGGCTAAGGAACCAGTGTGGATATGTGAGTGTTCTGGCAACTTCCAAGTATTATCTATTTCAGCCTACTCTGAAGTAGACCTGGGTCCATCTATTACCTGGCCCCCACACACATTCTTTCTACCGGGGGAACATGTTTGTATCATACTGGGTATCATTTTTCAACTCAGACCTTGTATCCAATGGTTCTCAAAGTATTAAGTATTGGGCTATTTCCTTTCCCCAGGGTATAGTTACCCAGGTAAATACCTGCCAGGCCCTTTGTAGAAGGACTGGGGTAATCACCGTCATATAGTCTTGCCAAGGTGTTGCAGGGTACTTCTACCTAAGGACCTGACCTTTGCTTCAGTCAACGGGCTCTGAGTCCAAAAATTAATCCAGGTCCAGAAGCTGGTCAGAGAATTCTGACTTTATTGGCACAGCTGCCCTCAGCCTGTTCTAGATCCTTTCTCTTGACCAGTGCATCTGGAGTGCCTGCCTGGAGGCCGTGTTAAACTACAGATTCCTGGTCCCCACCCCCCAGAGTGGGCTGGGGCCTGAGAATTGGTTTCTGACAATTTTCCAGGCAATGCTGATGCTGCTGGTCAGAGACTATGCTTTGAAAACACTGTGTATAGTTTGATCTCGGAGCTCATCTCGGGGCTCCAGCCACTTCCACAGCTCTGTGAGTGTCTCCCTGCTGTTCTGACCCTGCTTCTCAGTGAGGCATTTACTCCCACCTTGCTTCTGACAGTTAAGCATTGTCATCTGGCCTCTAGGGTTCCGGGATCTTCTCTCTCCACGTGGATCAATCATCGGATGTAGGCTGCCCCTGGGGAGAGGGCCTGTCCTTGGGCTAGGGCTCTGGGCTGAGGGTAATCTCCGGGGGCGGGGACTCAGCTGTGAGCTGTCATTACGGTACGCGGGCCTCTCACTGTTGTGGCCTCTCCTGTTGCAGAGCACAGGCTCCGGAAGCGCAGGCTCAGCGGCCATGGCTCACAGGCCCAGCCGCTCCACGGCATGTGGGATCCTCCCAGACCGGGGCACGAACCTGTGTCCCCTGCATCGGCAGGCAGACACTCAACCACTGCACCACCAGGGAAGCCCTGATGCAATACTTTTAAAAGTCAAAGCGCAAAAAAAAAAAAAAAAAAAAAAAAAAAAATCCACGAGGAGCAAAATATCAAATTTTTAAATAATGGCAGGATCAATGTTACTGATCTCTCTTTTTGCCTCAGCATGGCACCGTCTGTCTACCCTCACTAGAATGTAAGCTCCTTGAGGGCAGGGGTTTCTGTTTGTTTTACTCACTGATGGACCAATTCTTAGAAGAGTTCCTGGTACATAGTTGATGCTCGATAAATATTTGTTGAATGAGACATTTAAGACATTTGAGTGAGGAATGACCATTTGTCTACACTTCCCCATTTCTCTCTCTTCTTTTCCCAGTGTTTCTCAGTTAGTGTTGACTAGACACAAGAGGCTGCTTCTCCTTGGAGCCAGGAGACTTGGAGGGAGCTTTGTGCCATGTAGGGAAAGCACCTGACAAAAATAGGACGTATCTTACTATTAACGTCAGTTTTGAGATGTGTGTGTTTGAAAGCCTTTTCTTCATTGATTTCATCATCGGATTTAAGGGATAGATGTAGTGCATGTCATTGTACTAACTAACCACAGCTAATTTGTTGTCAGGCTTGTATAATTATGAGAAACAGTTTTCAGAACTGTTCCTAAAAAGTTGCCCTGCCCCCAAGAATAGAGGGATTTAGGATTCCAGGACCAAAAGCAGAAGAGCAAATCTTGATGCCAAGTGGAGAGTGTAAAGGCCGGCAGCCTGCTCTCCTTCCCTGCTTTTTAGCTCCTTGAGACTTATGATTATCCGAGCGGAGCACTAAGGTTGGTGTTAGCCCCTGGAGGGAATGCCCTCCAGGTGTGGCTGAGATGAGAGCGTTTTTGCGCGTGATGCTGGAAGAGGATGTGATCAGAGCTGCCGGGCGCTGACTCTAGTGAGTCCCCTCCTTACTGGAGGGCCTGTTGTCACCGCACCCTGCCCTCTTAGCACCCACGACCAATTCTAAGTTCTTTTTTAGTCAGTGAAGGGAGCTTGGGAGTCTCTGGGTCAGATGAGAATCTCAGGGGGTTAAAGGCAACTCCCACTCACTATAGAAAAATGAGATTGTTTGTGTCCTGCTAAGGCTGGGGTACAGAAGAAATCCCAAGCACCAGATCTCCAATGTCATTTCAAAACAAGCCAAAACAAACAAAAACAAGCCTGTCAAATAAAAATTTAGACCTGAGAAGTTTCAAAAGCAGATGAACTGAGTCTGGTTGTTCACCCCTCTCTGGAGCAAGAACCATATGTGCAGATGCTGGGGTGGTGATGGGGTCCTGCCTCATGACGTGTATGGACTGCTCTCCTCCCAGGCACAGAGGGATCTGAGAGCGGACGATTGTGACGATATGGGAAGGTGAAGAAACTGACTGGTATTGAGCACCTGCTATGTGCTAGGCATCCTATTAGACACTTCATGTATGTGTGTGAGTCTATATGTATGAGATATAGATAGATGGATAGATGATAGATAGATAGATATTTAGTTCTCGCAGCAATTCTGTAAGAAAGGTATCATTAACCCTGTTTACAGATGGAAACATGATCAGAGGGACTCTGTTAATTTTTCAAGGTCACACAGCTAACAAATGGCTTCTGGAGGAGGCACTGTTTGATTTCAAAACCAGTGCCCCGTCAACTATATCATGACAGCTCCCCAAAGCAATGTGACTGTGTCAGGGCAAGGCCAAAGTCATGAGGGCGTTGGCTCATCTCCCATTTAGTCATCATGTGCTTTCAGAAAGAAACGTGTGGGCAGCCCTCTCCTATGGGCACTAAGCCAGGGCAACAGTGCTGGGCGGAGCACAGGTCCCTTTCCTCTACAAGCAGACCTGGGCAGCTGCTCCATATCCAAAGCAGGGGACTCCTCCACGCCTCCGCCCTGGTTCAGCACCTAAGAAGGTGCAGTAACACTCCAGGGCAGTTGTACTTCGCCACGCCAGGAGGGCCATCACCTGTGCTGGGCTCTGGGAACCGTCCACGTAGAACACACTGAGAAGGCTGCCGCGGAGGACAGCGAGGTGCGGCCCAGCCAAAGGGCCCTTTTTATTTTCCATCAAATGTGTGCAAATACTTTTTTTCCTGGAGGACTTTTCCTCATTAAAAAGCTTTCAGTCGTGGGACCCTAGATAACCACCCGAAAGGGGTTTTTGTCTGTCCGTTTCCTGTGCTTACTTGCCTTGAACAAACGTGGCCCCCGGAAAGGGAATGTAGGCCAGCCCGTTCTGTCTGCTGCTCACACCGCTAGGGGGCATGAGGGATCTCTGGCAGGGGAACTGAAAAGGCTGGAATGCCTAAACTCACCAGCAGAAGCTGAAGACCTGCCTGCATTCAACTCTCACGATGAAAACACTTCTTCCACAATCAGCCTCCTCGGGCACTTCCAGCAGCAGACACACAGGCCACCTGAGGGGTGGACCAGAGCGGGTGGGAGCACCTCAGCGGGCGCCCCATCTTCTGAAGACTTTGATAATGTGTACCTGAAGAGCCGGCGGCAGCAGGGCTTTAAAACCCTCTGAGCCATAAGGTCAGAGTCCGTTTCATAGAAGCTATACTCTGAAAGAATATACATTCAATCACGCGGTTCCTTTGGGAGACGGGGACAGAGAGTCAGACTCCAATCCACAAGGTCCTCAGATAGATTTTTGTTAATCAGAAGCTTTAAAAAAATGCCCAGAATCTCCCACAAGCAATAGCCTGAATTATTTTTTTGTCATTGAGGTATAATTGACATATTACATAGGGTAAGTTTAAGGTGCACAACAGTTTTGATACATTTATATAGTGTATGATTACTGCTGTGGAGCTAGCCAGTACCTCCATCATCTCACATAATTATCATTTCTTTTTTGTGGTGAGAACAATTAAGATCTAATCTCTTAGCAACTTTCAAGTATCTAATACAGTATTATTAACTGTAATCACCGTGCTGTGCATTAGATTTCCAGAACTTATTCACCTTCTAACTGTAAGTTTGTAGCCTTTGACCAACATCTCCCCATTTCCTCCACTCCCCAGCCCCTGGTAACTACCTTTCTAATCTTTGTTTTTATGAGTTCAGCTTTTTTAGATTCCACATATAAGTGATATCATTACAATATTTGTCTTTCTTGGTCTGACTTATTTCATTTAGCACAATGCCCTCGAGGTTTATCCATGTTGTTGCAAAGGGCAGGATGTCCTTTCTCGTGGATGAATAATATCCCATTGTTTATGTGTACATCTTCTTTATTCCTCTATTGATAAACTCTTAAGTGGTTTCCATATCTTAGCTACTGTGAATAATGCTGCATCGAACATGGTGGTGCAGATCCTATTTTATTTCCTTTGGGTATATACCCAGTAATGGAATTGCTGGATCATATGGTAATTCTATTTTTCATTTTTTGAGGAACCGCCATACTGTTTTCCATAGTGACTGCACCAATTTACATTCCCAACAACAATGCACAAGGGTTCCCTCTTCTCCAAATCCTTATCAACACTTGTTATCTCTCTTTTTTTTTTTGATGATAGCCATTCTAATAGATGTGAAGTGATAGCTCATTGTGATTTTGATTTGCATTTTCCTGATGATTAGTGACATTGAGCATCTTTTCATGTACCTGTTGGCCATTTGTATCTCTTTGGAGAAATGTTTATTCTGCTTCTCCATTTTTAAATCGTTGTGTTTTTTTTTCTATTGAGTTGTATGAATTTTTTTATATATTTTGGATATTAACCCCTTACCAGGAATATGATTTGCAAATATTTTTACCCATTTGGTAGGTTGCCTTTTCACTTTGTTGATGGTTTCTTTTGCCGTGCAGAAGCTCTTTAGTTTGATGTGGTCCCACTTGCTTATTTTTGCTTTTGTTGCTTTTGCTTTTGGTGTAAAATCCAAAAAAATTGCAAAGGCCTATGTCAAGAAACTTACCCACTGTTTTTTTTTCTTTTTTCCTATTTAAAAAATTTTTTTATTGGAGTATAGTTGATTTACAATGTTGTGTTAGTTTCTGCTGTACAGCAAAGTGAATCAGTTATACATATGTCCACTCTTTTTTAGATTCTTTTCCCATATAGGTCATTACAGAAACCACTGTTTTCTTGTAGGAGCTTTACAGTAGGTGTGGGTTTGGCCCTCAGCGTGTTAGGGGTACCCACAAGTCAGTTGGGGGATCCTCTGGTGAGGTTTCCCCAGCAGTTCATAAGCAGCCTTCCTGCTGGAGTTTAGAACACAGTCAGCAGGAACCGTGTCCCTTTAATGCCCTCTGATATTCTTATCTGCCTCTTTCCCAACCTCCTCCCTCCCCCTAACCATGGAACTCTTGCTTCAATACTCTGGGTGCAGCTCTGGAGAGATGGTTTCTTTAGCAGCGTCCTGCACAGCTGGGACAGCCAGACGCTCACTCACCACTCCTCCAGTCCCCCGCCAGAGGGGTCCCTGGGCTCTTCCTTCTCTAAGCTGGGCTGCCTTGGAGGGCAGGAACTTGGCAGAGTTCCTCTTATCCACTCCAACACAGCCAAACTTGTATTCTTTTATTTTTTATTTTTTTGTGCCAACAGAGTGCTGGAACTTCTCCTCTAGAAACTTGAACTTCTACTAAGGCTCTCTCATCCATGGGTATCTGCCCCAATCAGCATCTTCGAGGTGCTCTCAGACTGTGGCCCAGAGGGGTTGGAGCTGGTTCACAGGCTCCTGCTGGCTGCACAGCCCATACCAGGGTCTGTCTGCCTGTTACCCAATGGACGTTGGGTGAGATGCCTCTGGGTCCCTTGGCGTATGGTGCTGGATCTCATAGCTCCCAGAGGCACTTTGGTTCATGGATAGAGGCCAAATCTTAGATGTTAAAGGGGGATAAAAATAAGGGACATCTTATTCTGCCATGATGCTAACACCACTCCTCCCAATAGCCTGCATTTTGGCAATCCAGATTCTAGCGTCCATGCAGGTGTGACAATAGAAAGAGCATGGCGTTGGGTGCCAGACAGAGCTGCTACTCACTAGCTTTGTGACTGCCAGGGGTACTTGATCTGAACATCAACAAAACGGCACAGTTTCACCTTTGTAGGACTGTTCAACACCAACAAGTATTTCTCAAGGACCTACTTACTGTGTGCCAGGCACCATGCTAGGCACTGGGGATATGATAAATGGTAAGACAGACGTGGTTGGTACCACTCTTGCACATTACAATCTAGCAAGGACTGTATCGCTAGTAGGGATGTGTCTAAAGTGTCTGCACAGTGCCTGGCACATCCCAGACACTTAACACATATTCCTGGTTTTTTCGCCCATCCTTTCCCTCCCATCTCCTTCTCCTCAAAAATATGGATTGTAGGGCCAGGTCGAGACTCCCCTTTGGCAAAGTGGGTTTCTGGGGCAAATGGCAGGATAGGCTCCTTTCTCACGGCTGAATAATATTTCATTGTGTTTACTTGAGCATATTATGCTAAGTGAGACAAGTCAGACAGAGAAAGACAAATACTGTATTTCACTTAAATGTGGAATCTAAAAAAGGTAACCTTGTAAAAAACAGAGTAAAATTATTACCAGGAGATGGGACTGGGCAGGGACAAGTTTGACGTTGTTTAAGGGTATAAACTTGCAACAAGTAGCGAATAAGCCATAGAGATCTAATGCACAGTATAATGAATATAGACAACAGTGTTGTACTATAATTATGTAGTGTGATGAATATCTCTACAATGGGAATCATATTGCAATATATAAATGTATCAAAGTAACACACTGTATACCTTAAATTTACACAATGTTATATGTCAAATTTATTCAATAAAAAAAGTGGGTTTCTGGAAACACAATTAGAGGCGATTCATTCATACTTTACTTTTTAATCTGCCTTTACTTAGCACTTACTGTTTGCCAGACTGTGCTAAGCCTGAGGGATCTGTAATAGATATTTGTTGTTGTCTGGCCACCATTATCTGAGCCACCCTCCTTATTTGAGGAATTACCTCACCATCTCTGACCAGGCTGAAAACATCAGCTACTCACCTTCATTCTGAGCATGCGCACTTTGACTGAGGCTTAGCCAATCAGGTGCTTGCACCCTGGTACACCTGGGAGCCAGAGAGGCCAGGAAGTAGGGCGGGGTGGATAATCCACCAAGGGGGAGGCCTGGGGCAGATGCTGCAGCAGCCTGTCATTTTCAGGAACAGTCGGCAGTGCCAGTGGGAAGACAGTGCATTCTGGACATCAGGTGGCCTGGTTTGGTGGTGTGATTTTGAGTGTGGTCCTGGCTGCTTTTAGTTTCCTTTTTTCATACCTACTTTCTGATTTTCCCACTGGTTCAGCAAGCTACCCAATTCCTTTTAGCAAAATCCTTGCATACTTAAATCAGCACAGATGGGTTTCGTTCTTCACAGCTAAGAACCCTGATTGACAAAAGAAGAAAAACAGTTAAGTCTGACCCCTGTCCCTCAAGAGCTTAGCACACAAGTGATTTCAATACAGCCTGTGTATTGGAGGAAAGACAGGCCTCGTTTGGAACATCTACTGTGCTGGACAGTGACATTCAGTAATGAACACACAGGACTTCTGGCGGCAAGGAGCTCAGTCTATTGGGAGAGATGGATCCATCAACAGATAAATCGTATAGCAGTGCCATAAGAACAGTGCTGGAGACGTGTGCAGGGAGGCATGGAAGCACCAGCTCAGCTGAGGCAGGGCTGCTGACAGACGAAGGCTTAAGAGAGGAGGATGCGATGTTTGAGGCAAGTCTTAAGAGTAAAAGCAGGTCAGACAAAGGCAGAGGAGCCTGGTGGAAAAGAAGGCGTTTTCTGTGCAAGAGCAAAGGCCCAGAGGAGAGTCAACGTGGTGTGTGTGGAATTAAGCAGTTTGGTGTTGCTAGAACCACTGTGTTCCTGGCGAAGGGTAAAAAAGTCATCAGGGGCCCAGAGAGAGGTGCGCTTTGAGTACAAGACTTAGATGCAGAGGTAAGAGTGGGGAATAGCTCCCTAGGGGAATGGGAGATGATGAGGACCAGGGATAAGGAAAAGATGCAGTGGTGCAGAAGGCCCAGGAGAGGCTGGAGATCATGATATTTTAGTAGAACTTACCCATGTGGTCAGAGATTTTCTCCAGAAATACTTAGCTACCAGTGTATAGCAGTGAAGAAGGATATTGGTCCAGAATTAGGGTTTTGCTGTAAAAATGAAGGCATCTGAATTTGGAGAGCCTGATCTTGGACCAGGTTTGCTCAGGTAGAACAAACCACACACTTGAAACCTGCCTTTGGTTTGGATGGAGGAGAAGATACAGGACCGGGGTGAAGACAGTGGGAGGGTATAGTCTTGACTGAAATCTGCCACATATGGCCCAAATCCATTTCATGCCCTAACACAAGAGTCATTATATATTTTGAGTATAAAATTACGAATGTAAAAGAAAATTTTAAAATAATCGTCTCAATTCATGACACCGTGGGGATCAAGATGTTCCTCACGTTTTTATAGTACATTTACACAGCATTCATTTCCCTTATGAGGAAAACGTACAAGCCCTCTTTAAGCATTTTAAGGAAAAAGCTTGAAATAATTGTAGCAAACATTTATAGAGGGCTTTCTATGTATAAAGCACTTACTTACTCTTCATAAAAACCCCCTGAGGGAGGCATCATTATTAACCCATTTTACAGATGGAGGAACTAAAGGGCAGAAAACTTAAGTGACTTGCCCAAAGTCACACAGGGGGAAGTGGGAAAGCTGAGATCTGAACCCAGATGGTCTGGCTCTGGAAGCAGTGCCCCTAACCATATACTCTACTGCCTCTCCCTGGAAAGGTCACCACATCCTCACAGTTAGAGGCTGAATTGTGTCCCCTCAAATTTTATATGTTGAAGTCCTAACCCCTGGTACCTCAGAATGTGACTATATTTGGAGAAATGGCCTTTAAAGAGGTGGTTTTGCTAAAATGAGTCCATTAGGATGGACCCTAATCCAATCTGACCGGTGTCCTCATAAGAAGGGGAAATTTGGACACAGACAAAGGTCAGATGATGTGAAGACACAGGGAGAAGATGGCCATTAAAAAGCCGAGGAGGGAGGTCTCAGAAGAAACCAATCCTGCCAACACTTTGATCTCAAGCTTCTAGCCTCCAGAACTTTGAGAAAATAAATTTCTGGGGTTTCAGCCACCCAGTCTGTGGCACTTTGTTACAGCAGCCCTAGGAAACTAATACCCTCATAGACCATGAGTTAAGAAGGAGAGGGAAAAGGGGGAGGCAAAAAAGAAATTAATCTTGCAAGTGAATTCCCCTTCTCATTTAATATAAAAAATATATGCATTTCATTAGACAATAAAAGCTTTAATTGGATCGTGTTTTAAAAGAATTAACTTGGAATTCAGTTCTGTAATCGGAGTAAAATAAAGCATCAACCGTCTCCATTGATATTGAGGTAGTATCACAGACAGGAAAAGGCAGCTTAATCAAGGCCAAAGTGTGCTTGTTAATTGGCTGTCATCCTCTCCAGGGAGCCTCCAAGGGATGCCATTAACAATTAGAGAGCGTGGATTTATTGACCAAAGATGAGGTAAGCTGGGCGTTAAGTGCACTGTGTTTCCTCAGAGGGCGGCAGTCCTTCATTAATAATGAATTCAGTCTTTCCTCATGTCTTCTGAGTTTCCCACTAATACTGGAATTATTGGTGTGAAACATGAGGCCTTCCAGCAATTATAGGCAATCGAGAGATTCTTAGA
Organism: Hyperoodon ampullatus; assembly: GCF_949752795.1. Classification (NCBI taxonomy): domain Eukaryota; kingdom Metazoa; phylum Chordata; class Mammalia; order Artiodactyla; family Ziphiidae; genus Hyperoodon; species Hyperoodon ampullatus. The sequence continues at coordinate 47,977,951 of NC_136925.1, read as the reverse complement.
AAGTGCAATAGTATATTCCAGGGTAAAACTTATTTCCAGCATACTTATTTTTTCTCTAATGAATTTCAACCCGCGTGTATTCAGTACTGACTGCCTGCTAGGTGGTACCGGCTGGCTCTGAAGATCTCACTGGTGTCAGGATTCTGGAGGCTTTGTAGCCTCAGGCCCTTCGGAGGTCTGTTTTCTGAGAAATAAATTAGGGAACGTCCCAGTCACAGGTCTGAATCGTTTTAAGATCAAAAAGCCTTGTTTGTAGATTTGGAAAAATTCAAACTTTGACCAGGTTGTCACATTTTCAGTTCCTGCTCCATGCTTTATAGAGCTATGCGTTTCATGTTTCAAAGTTTAAAATCAGAGAGTATAATTAAATGTCTCATTTTTACATGTATTTTCATTTTTACATTGTCTCGTTCCTCTCTGCACCTGAGAGTCTGGGTTCTCCTTTTACCGACTTATTTCTCACTAGCCTTGAAAGGCATCAGCATTCTGTGTATATCAATATAGGTTTGACATGATGGATGTTTCTGGAAAACTCCATCCCGGGTCAGGGAAGTAGTCAAGAACATTTTTTTTCTCAAGGGCACTGAACTTTCAAAGATCAACTGAAGTACCTGCATGAAAAAGCTACTTGATTCAGAGTTGGGGGGAAGAGGAATTTGATAATTCTTAGAAACAATATACAGTGGTTGCCATTTAATGTAACTTTGACTAAATGAATGGGAAGAAAGAAAAGTGTGGGAAAAAGAGGCAAAGACAGAGGAGACAGATGGAAATAGACAAATAGAGACAGTTTAAAAGGAGTGATGCAGGAACAAAAGCAGAGCAAGATGTGCCCAGGCCCAGAGACACAGGCAGAAATATATGTATTAGAAAGAAATACACAGAGTCATATTAGGGTCATACCCAACTTTCATGACATGTCATACCTCGTCTTAAGATACTATTACTTTAAAAGCTGTGTCACATTTTTCACACCAAAACGAAAGCAAAAAACCCAAATTTAAAACATAAACAAGAAATAAACCTTGTTCCACAAGCCAAAATAAAATAACACTGAAGGCCATATCTGACTGGGCTGGGGATTTCTCACTTCTACGTTTTGGCCACATGTGAGCATGTACATGTGCGCACACACACACACACACACCCCTAATGATTTTGGGTGATGAGAGAAGCTACTGCTCTGCCGTCGTATGGCTTGGCAGCGTCATTCAGAGTGAGGAGACGTACAGTGATGGTGATTTACATCAACCAGAGCAATGGCCTGTGGTGGGTTTGACTGTGTGTAGAAGTGGCCATAGGCTATTGGTAAACAGACTCAAAGCTGCACTCATTCTTGACTTTTCTTTTGTTTTAGGAGCCGGCCTTGGGTGTCCCCTCCCAGGCCAGGCCTGTTCCCCGTCTTCCTTCTCATCATTGCTCTCTTTATTTTACTCCCTCACCAGTCAGAAAACCCAGGCTATATGGCCTGAATGGAATGAGAACCGTTGAGTAAGAAGAAACATCCAAGTAGAAAGAAAAGAATTTTCAAATTTCTTGTCCGGCACTGGGCCTTCTTGATTAGCCTCAGCGATTGGGATCAATCCAGTTATTCCCATGTAGCAATATTTTTCATTCCCCAGCGTTTAGAAACCATCTCTCTATTCCTCTTATAGTCTCTGGTCTTTTGCATCTCTGTCTCTCCAGATGGCTTCTTTTTTTTTTTTTTTAATAAATTTATTTACTTTTTTTCTTTATTTTTGGCTGCGTTGGGTCTTCGTTGCTGCGCGCGGGCTTTCTCTAGTTGCCACGAGCGGGGCTACTCTTCATTGCGGTGCGCAGGCTTCTCATTGCGGTGGCTTCTCTTGTTGCGGAGCACGGGCTCTAGGTGAGCGGGCTTCAGGAGTTGTGGCTTGCGGGCTCTAGAGCACAGGCTCAGTAGTTGTGGCGCACGGGCTGAGTTGCTCTGTGGCATGTGGGATCTTCCAGGACCAAGGCTCGAACCCGTGTCCCCTGCATTAGCAGACAGATTCCCAACCACGGCACCACCAGGGAAGCCCCCCAAATGGCTTTTTTTTTTAATTAATTTATTTATTTTTGGCTGTGTTGGGTCTACGGTGCTGCCCATGGTCTTTCTTTAGTTGTGGCAAGCCAGGGCTACTCTTTGTTGTGGTGCACGGGCTTCTCGTTGCGGTGGCTTCTCCTGTTGCGGTGCACAGGCTCTAGGCGAGCGGGCTTCAGCAGTTGTGGCACACGGGTTCAATAGTTGTGGCTCACGGGCTTAGTTGCTCTGCAGGATGTGGGATCTTCCTGGGCTAGGGCTCGAACCCGTGTCCCCTGCATTGGCAGGCAGAGTCCCAACCACTGCGCCACCAGGGAAGTCCCCCTGATATATTTTAGAGTGTGTTTGCCCTTGGCACTATCCTGAAGGCAGCAGTGAATAAAAATTCTACTGGGAAAATACAGTAATATTACAACTGGTGGTGAGGGTGAATTTGTAAACACACGTTTGTTTTCAAATTTTCTGCGCCCCAAGGCATTCCCAGGGCTGAGAAGTTTGGTGAATTCGAGGAAAACAGAGGAGCCTGGAAATCTGGGTGTTCCACCACCTGCTCACAGACCACAGGGAATTTCGCAGCCAGTACATTTGCGGAGGCTGGTGCCAGGGGGACTGAAAATGAAAACGGGCTGTGGAGTTTTCTATCTTTTCATTCAGCTTTTTTTCAAACATTCTTCCCCTTTCAAGAAGCATTGATCGGGCCTCCCTGGTGGCGCAGTGGTTGAGAGTCCGCCTGCCGATGCAGGGGATACGGGTTCGTGCCCCGGTCTGGGAGGATCCCATATGCCGCGGAGCGGCTGGGCCCGTGAGCCATGGCTGCTGAGCCTGCGCATCCGGAGCCTGTGCTCCGCAACGGGAGAGGCCACAACAGTGAGAGGCCCGCGTACCACAAAAAAAAAAAAAAAAAAAAAAAAAAGAAGCATTGATGTGCCTTTCCTTTAAAGTTAACACTGTAAGGAATCGAAGCCTCATTTCCGGGAGATACAGAGCTGGACGGCAGCCATCCCTCAAACGGGCCCCCACGGAGAAGACGTGGAGACGTGAGCTCCCAACTCAGGCTTCCGGCGGATGCGTATTGAACCCCTCGGACTGGAAGCTGAGGTCATGGATTACTTTCTCATTGCTCTCAAGGGTCAGTTCAACTTATACTTCCTGTCATTGTTGTCTTAGACCACGCATAACTCAGTCTTTCTCAGCCCATTTCCACACACACAGATTTCTAAATCAGTTGTGAAAAAATACCATTAATATCTCTACATTCAAGAAGAGATGCTAATGGGAAAAGGGCGGAGGAACTGCTGTGGATTGGCAGTAATAGAGCTCAAATAAAATAGGGCAGCAAATCAGGAAATGGGGTAGTGGCAGTCACTTGAGGAGAGGAAGTTCAGCAAACTGGCCAACATAACCACTGCAACATTTTCCGTTTTCCCTGGAAACTTCATTTGCTTAAGTGGGCCTGCAGGGGCTTGTGGTGGGAGGAGTGTGAGCTTTGCTACCGGATAAATACAGGTAGGAATCCTGCCTCTATCGCTAGGTTCTGTGATATTGGACAAGTTTCTTTTTTTGTGTGTGTGTGGTATGCGGGCCTCTCACTGTTGTGGCCTCTCCCGTTGCGGAGCACAGGCTCCGGACGCGCAGGCTCAGCGGCCATGGCTCACGGGCCCAGCCACTCTGCGGCACGTGGGATCTTCCCGGACCAGGGCTCGAACCCGTGTCCCCTGCATCGGCAGGCGGACTCTCAACCACTGCGCCACCAGGGAAGCCCTGGACAAGTTTCTTAACCCTTCTCAGCCTCAGGTCAGGGATACTTCCTAACTTCCAAAACTGTTGTAAGAAACAGATCATGGATTGCCGAGTGGTTGGTATACAGAGGCACTCACTACACTGTAGACCTCAGGGTGTGCCCCGCAGGGCACTGGCCTGATGCTCACTTTGCTGGGGGCCAAGGAAAGAGTAAAGACAGTAGGAGGCTAGCAGGACCCTGGTGAGAGCAGCGTTAAACTCCCATTAGCTACTTAATTTGTTTTTGTTGTCCTTATCACAACCTCACCAGCATTTCCCCCAACTTCAAGTCAAATGATGACCCAAAGAGATGACAAGACAAAATAATGTCAATATCGTGAGGAGTCTGAAATTTTTACCCTCTTTGGAGGCTAACAAGTGAGCCAGTCACAGCTTCATTGATGCTGGCATTGACATCCCCTGGTCCGAGACAAAGGGCGTTATTACTCGCAGCACAGCAGGCAGCGTGAGCTTCACATTCTCATGGCTTCCTCTTGAGCCCCGAGTCCCATGGGGGTGATGCCGAGGTGGGCACAGGCGGGTGCTATGCACACAGTGGATTTATGTCAAAGCTGAGGAACTGTGAGCTTAGAAAACCTCTGATCTTATAGTGGGCTCTTAGCAAACCTGCCCAACCTTTGTTCCAGAGACAGACATGACCTTTATTATCCTTGCCAGAAAACAAATCTGCCCTCAGCCCCTGAAAGAGACTCTATCTCTATCCTCCAAGGCTTTTTTTTGTGTACAATATCCTTGGAAAGACGGTCTGGGACAAGAGTTGTTACAATGCATGTAGAAATGACACAGAGAATTACCCTCTATCCCCCAACAAATAAGACACAGCCAGAGGCAGAACTCAAAAGAAGACAGTGTGATTAGATGGGAGGTGTTTAAAAATTTATTAATTTATTTTATTTTATTATTATTTTTTTTTTGCGGTATGCGGGCCTCTCACTGCTGTGGCCTCTCCCGTTGCAGAGCGCAGTCTCAGGACACGCAGGCTCAGCGGCCATGGCTCACGGGCCTAGCCGCTCCGCGGCATGTGGAATCTTCCCGGACTGGGGCACAAACCCGTGTTCCCTGCATCGGCAGGCAGACTCTCAACCACTGCGCCACCAGGGAAGCCCTAATAATTTATTAATTTAAGCAATACAATTGATAACTTCCCATGGAACCTTAAATAACATAGCTCTCAATTGCCTGAGAATAGAGGGAGAGATGATTATTGCTCCCTTACATCCTAGTTTGGAAGCCGCCGCCTGCACCGGTCATAGCACCTCGACTGTGGGGACTCGGCACCTACCGATCCCATCTTGGCTAAAGGGCCTGGACTGATGTTTTGGTCCATGCAATTTCCAATTAGCTTGGAAATGGGATTTTAGCCTATTGAAAGGAAATGCATTAGGGACTTTTTTTCCCCTAGTTAATGCAAAGGAAAGAAATAAGATAGTCCCTTCTGAGTTTCTTTGGACTTTATGAGATGAAAAATGGTTTTGGAAAAAGAATTCCTTCAGAGGCCACATTTGGAGATTCTGGAATCCTGAGATTTATCCAGATAAATCGTCTTATCAACGTGCGTTTGTGAGGTCAGACATGGTTCTTGTAATGACTTGAGGACCTGGAACACATGCCACCAAAGAGCTTCCAGCATTTCAGGTCCTACCTCGGAGCACACCCTTTGGAGTCCTAAAAACGGAACCACCTTGAGGACCTTACACCCTTATTTGGAGGCACAGCCCTGCCTCCACTTTTAGACCACCCAGGGATCTGGTATCCTACGTTTTGGTTCAAAAGTATTTTCAATATTTGCTGCAGGGCTTCCCTGGTGGCGCAGTGGTTAAGAATCCGCCTATCAATGCAGGGGACGCGGGTTCGTGCCCCGGTCCAGGAAGATCCCACATGCCGCAGAGTGACTAGGCCAGTGAGCCACAAGTACTGAGCCTGCGCGTCTGGAGCCTGTGCTCCGCAATGGGAGAGGTGCAACTGAGAGGCCCGCGCACCGCGATGAGGAGCGGCCCACGCTTGCCTCAACTGGAGAAAGCCCTCACATGGAAACGAAGACCTAACAGAGCCAAAAAAAAAAAAAAAATTTTTTTTGCCGCAAAATGAAGTAATTGTCATAGTAAGGAATTCAGGGGCTGCCTTGTTTGAGAGTTTGATGACAGAGCAGCCAGGGCAGGTGGGGGGCGAGAGATGGGTGATTCAGGCAATGTCCTCCTTGCTTTCACTTCAGAGAGAAGGATGCAGGAGCCCCAGATCTGCGAGGCCAGAGACCTGGTTCTCAGCCCTAACACTTCCTTCTCCCTTGCTTTCCACCTCTAATCAGTCAAAAAGTACTGTTGGGGCCCCTAAATGTTTTTGCAGCTCTGCCCAACAGTCTTTTTTTTTTTTTTTTTACTGAGAAATTCTCTTATTTTATTCCCTTGTGGTCTTATTTGTTTACATATAAAAAAATCCATCTGAAATATTTCGTTTTTGTTGTTTCATCCTGTGAGGTAGAAATCTAATTGGATTTTTCTCAGGCTCCCGAGAAGAGTTGTCAGTGCTTCCTTCCTGTCCCTAACACCTGCCCACCCCGCCTAGAGCACACCCAAGACACCCCAGAAATGCACCCAGAGGGCAGACAACCCTTACTTTCATTCTACTCAAGTTCTTTCCCGTTGCCCAGAATTCCGTTTCCTTCAGTCATCTCTAGGTGTCGCCCGAGAGGAGCCTCTCCAAGCTGGATTTTCAGCACAGACACAGAGGTTTGGCTGGCCTAGGGAAACTGGGATGCTTGGGGGTCCTGCCCCGCCGCCGGTGCCGAGCCTGAGCCCTGCCCCAGTGCTGGGCCCCCAGCTCTGTCTCCTCCCAGCACCTGGGGCCCGGCGAGTGGTCCTCTCGGCAGAGGGGAGCTCCACCCCCGGCGTCCCTATCCCCAGCGAAGGAGACTTGCCCTCTGTGATTTTACATGGAATCTGCCAGCAAGAGCCGCCTGAGAGACTAGACAATGGAGCTCTCTGTATCACTGCAGAAAAGGAGAACAAAAATGCTGACACTTCAGTGATTACATCTGGTATCCGCAGTCACCTGGGAACATCCCAAAGATGACCCAATAGATGAGACGTACCTTTTCTTCAGAGCTTAAATTAGCTTTCAAATATCTAAAAGGTTAGAGATATATCATTTAATTAGAGGGAAACTTAGCTTCCTTCTCCATCCCCATAAAGCACTGGCGTGTGTGTGTGTGCACGCTCGCGTGCCTGTGTGTGTGTTTTCCTTTACATTTTTTGTTTTTTATTCTTTTAAATTGAAGTATAGTTGATTTACAATGTTGTTCCACTCTCTGCTGTACAGCAAAGTGACTCAGTTATGCACATATAGACATTCTTTTTACTTTGTATTTTTTGCACGGCTTTTGCAATGCTGGGAGCTGCAAATAGCTACAGGCTTTCTGTACTCTACATAAGGTGGCCACACATTACAACAGGCTTTTTTTGTTTGTTTGTTTATTTATTTATTTTTGGCTGTGTTGGGTCTTCGTTGTTGCACATGGGCTTTCTCTAGTTGCAGCGAGCCGGGGCTACTCTTCGTTGCAGTGCGCGGGCTTCTCATTGCGGTGGCTTCTCTTGTTGCGGAGCACGGGCTCTAGGCGCGCAGGCTTCAGTAGTTGTGGCTCGTGGGCTCTAGAGCGCAGTCTCAGTAGTTGTGGTGCACGGGCTTAGTTGCTCCATGGCATGTGGGATCTTCCCGGACCAGCGTTTGAACCCATGTCCGCTGCACTGGCAGGCGGATTCTTAACCACTGCGCCACCAGGGAAGTCCCGACAGTTAGTTTAAATATTCTGTTTTAGTATCAGGACTCAGCACAGTGCCTCACATGGACTACTGAATAAATGACTGATTTTATGGCCTTATTCACACTGGGATTTTGCTAGTAAATATGGATACACAGAAAACCCATTTGGTAAATATTCCTTAATTCTCCCTTGGTAAAACAAATTCCAATAACTCCTGTGCCTCTTCACTCTTTTGTCTAGCAGGGATCTCACTTGTCAGCAGAAGTGAACCATGTGGTCACTGCCCGAAGGCCCCATGTTATGCATTGTCACTGCTTTGCACATTCAGAACAGATTTGTTTCCTCACCAACCATGAGAAGCTGTGTCTTAAACAACTGGAGCAAAATTATATTTGTCAAACATCAAGAACAAAGTGCATTTTTATAAGTCAGTAGTCTTGTTTATAATCAATTCAGTTTCCTGAATATTCGAAATTCAGTCATCTGGCTGTAGGTTTCTGGCTTATTTACATAATAATGCTTAATAAAGCTCAGAAACCACTTTCAGCTATATCTTTGTACTATGAGTCCAGCAGACTGAGGAATTACACTAGTAGTTTTGTCAACCCTCCTCCCGATGCACGTGGACCCCAGGAGTCCCAGTATTGGCAGCTGTGGTTTGCCCGCCTGCACTGCACCACAGCTCAAGTGTGTTACCTTCCAGGTGTTTAGTCCATGACTGAAGAGCTGGCGAGGACTTCATAAACTCATTGCATTGTGCTGCAGGTTAGTTTGATTAATGCCAGGTCCAAGCTTGAGGCAGCTTGATTCTAACATGTGTTTTGCACTGGGGGCTAGGACCACAAGGGTTTGAATTGCATGATGGTTTTTTCGGCTGAAGAAGAAAGGAAGAACTTAAAAAAAAATTTTTTTTTTTTGGCTGCACCACACGGCATATGGGATCTTAGCTCCTGGACCAGGGATCGAACCTGTGCCCCCTGCGGTGGAAGTGTGGAGCCCTAACCACTGGATCACAAGGGAATTCCAAGAACTTTTCATTTTTTCATATGCATCTGGGAGAAAAATTAAGATGAGAAGGACTTGTAATTCAGACACCAGTTCCTTGGTTAATCTCAAAGACCAGGGGACCAGGACAGAAGATGTTTGGAGCATGTGAAGACCATGCCGTGGGCAGAGACGTGGGCTTTCCCGGGGATAGCTGTGGCAGTCACGGAGGATACGGGTTGCCTTCCTGTGACTTCAGGAGCGGCCAGCATCACAATGATGGTTGGAATTCATGGCTACAAGAGAGAAAACATCTCGGACTCTCAGAAAAAAATTGTGAACTAGGGAACAGGCTGAGGCCCTTCATGAAGAGATGGGCTAAAAGCCAGTGAAACTGGAGCTGTTAATGTTGTCGGGGGAAAAATCCCAGTGTCCTGCCCTGTCTTCTTCTATGGTGTTGTTGTCAGAGAGCAGAGACCAGCCAAGAAAATCACATTAATTCTGGTCTTTGCTGGTGTCTCTCAAGTGACATTCAAAAGGAAATGCAGTTTACAGTCTGCAGTCTCACTCACTGAATCTCCTGTCCCCTTCCTCCCCAGCTCCCACTCTCTCACTCAGGCCTCTTGCTCCCCGCTTCCCTTTCTCAGCCTTTTCTGAGACAAAACTTCCCTCTTAGTGGTGCTCCTCATATGGATTAATCTGATCTGAAGGATGGGTGTGAATTTTCATCAGGATCGGGATGATGTGGTAGAATGCTAAGCAGGAAACACTAGAATGTTCCTCCAGGGGTAAGGAAGGGAAAGCTGTGAGTACTTATGCATTCATAATTTTTGTCCCCATGTGTTGATGGGATTCTAGTTGTCCCCCCAGGCTAGAGAGGCCTGGAGAAACTTTGGTTATATGAAATTGTGAAATTAAAGTTTGTATTTAGTTCTCCAGCTTTCCTTTTCCACAAATTTTCCTCAGCATTCAATTGCTCATGCATTTAGAAAACATTTAGGGAATGCCACTTCTATGCTAGTAGTTCAGAAAGAAAGAAAGAATCTAGAGAAGGAGACAGAGAAGTAAACAAGCAATTACATTAGTATAATAAACACTATAATAGGGTTATAAAAGTATAGTATAAAAACAATGACTGGTTTTTGCATTTCCCCCTTCCAAAAATTCAGAGGCTTAAATAAAAAGTGTATTTTTCTCTTATGTAACAGTACAAGAGTAAGTAGTCAAGGGATGCTATGAGGTTCTGGAGTTTCATTGTAGCAGGGACCAAGGCTGTTTCTTTCTTGTGGCCTATTCATCCAGGTCTTGCCCTGGTCCATGTGGGATATGGTTCACCACCATATCTGCTGGATCTGCATCCTGGCTAGCAGGAAGCGGGAAATGAGAAAGTGCTTCCTTTAAGGAGGTGACCTGGAACTTTGATTCTGCTCACACCCTATGGGCAACAGTTTACTCATTTAATCACATCTAGCTGCAAGGGAGCCTGTGCAATGTAGTCTTTTGCTGGATAGCCATGTGCCAGCAAAACTTGGGTTTTGTATTTAGGGGAGAATGGATTTGCGGGAACCACTCATGATCTCTGCTACAATTGATAGCTAATTCACCATTTCCTAAGTCTGTGTGAGCCAAGCAAAATACTTTGTTCTCAGCAGCAATGGCTTTTAACCCTGTAGTTTCCCTACATTCTTCAACATGGCCACAAGATATGGCCAAAATCTGGAAAGGCCATAAGACACTCAGAGGGACACTAGTAGACAGATTCTTCTGGTATAGGCAGTATGAGGTATTTGCCAAACAGTTCAAGGCTCTAAGCTAAGGAATCTGAGTGGCAGATACCATTTGGCTCCCTTCCCAGCACACATGTTCCACCTGCTCATGATGAAAAAGGAGACACTCCCTGGAGGCTTGAGAGTTTATGAGCATGGGGCATTCTGTGTACATCTACTGCTATCCATGTGGGTGCACATCATCTTCAGTGGATCCCCACAGTCCCTCCCAAATTGCATCTTACACTCCATAGGCAACCTCAACAATGTTTTGACAACCTGGTGGAAGACATGCCAAAACTCCTACCAGAACCAAGACCTAGAGCAATAGGAAGGGTGTGGGCCAGAAGGGTGTTCAGAACAGCTCACCTCCCCATTCAGAAGGCTGCACACCAGGTGGCTTGGATGCTGCCATTTCGATATGGATACTTAGATTTGGTCATCTTGACCAGAATAACACCAAGCTACTAATTTTTATTTTCCAGAATGAAAAACTGTGATATTATCTTCATCTAATGACAGAAATAACAAATAGCCATTTTAAAAGAATCAGACAATGCTAAAATTATGACATTACAAACCATCCAGCGCAAAATACTTGAATATTTTTTCCAGAATTTGTTCACTGGATAGGTATAAAAATCACCGGTTTGGGTTTTCTGGGAAGCAGATTCTGAGATGGAGTTTATTGTGCAAGACGTTTCTTAAGAACTGTCCTTGGGGTCAACACCTGTGGAAAGAAGGGGATGAAAGCAGAAACAGGTAGAGAGATAACTCGAGATGTGTTGCGACCTTGGCTGACCTGACAGGGAGCTCTGGGGTGAAAATAGCCCAGCAGAATTGCTCTCTGTTGAGTTAAAATGACCGTCCTTATACCCTTACCTCCATCAGGAAGTACCCACCCTCCATGCTTGGGAGGGCAGGACATTGGGAGAGGTAGCCCTGCAGCTGGGTTAGTTCCTGACTGCGCTGACAGCAACAAGTCCTCTTTTGAAGGGGCATCTGGGCGGTGCCGCTTCACATCCATCACACAGGCACACACACTATTATTTTAAACAAAAATGTAATCATATCATCTATGCTATTATGACCCTGATATTTTTTACTTAGCAACACAATGTAAACATTTCCTCCATGACCCCAAATATAGATCACATTCATTTTTTTTTCTTTTCTTTTTTTTTTTTTTTTTTGCGGTACACAGGCCTCTCACTGTTGTGGCCTCTCCTGTTGTGGAGCACAGGCTCCAGACACACAGGCTCAGCGGCCATGGCTCACGGGCCCAGCCGCTCCGCGGCATGTGGGATCTTCCCGGACTGGGGCATGAACCCGTGTCCCCTGCATCGGCAGGCGGACTCTCAACCACTGCGCCACCAGGGAAGCCCCACATTCATTTTTAATTACTGCATATATTGCATTGAATAGATGTACAATACTAACGAAATCCCTGTTGAAGTGCGTTTGAGAACCTTTCTATTTTTTTGCCGTTATGAGTACCTCAGTCATGAACATCCTAATGTATATATCTTTTCACACATTCTAATTAACATAAAGTAATTCCCAAAAATGGAATGGGCCAAAAGGTATCCATATTTACATTTGAAGTGTAGTGCCAAATTACTCCCCAGAACGCTGTACCAATTTACCAGAGCACTGAAGATAATCAACATCGATCTTCTTAATCTTTACTAATCTCATAGGTGAAAAATAACTCATTGTTTTCTTAATAACATTTGTTAGTTAGTAGCCAGGTTAAATGCTGTTTCAGATGTTGACAGATTGTATCTCTTCATTTATTTTTCCTCTCGTGAATTATCTGTACCCATCCTTTGCCCGTTTTTCTCTGGTTTGTGTCTGTTACATTGAGGATATGTACCTGTTTGGTATGTATAATATAACGTTATTTGCTAGTATGTCATCTGTGTCTTATTTTTTCTTTTCCTTTTTCTTTCTCTTCTTATTTTATTTTATTAAACTAACCAAATCCATTTATCACCTCTTTCAGAGTTCTTGTTTGGGCGTTATTCCTAACAAATTTCTCTCTACCCAACTCTACATAGATATTCTCCTGAACTTTCTTCTGGTAATTTTGTAAATCCTTACACTTTCAAGTTTTCTATTAGTAAGTAATATAAAAGATAGACAGTCTCTCCCCAGCCCATTCCTTAATCTCATCTTATTCCCCAACCATACTGAATTACCTGTGATGGAGAAAAGTTATGAAGAAAACACAGTCTTTATATTTCCAGATGGTCATTTTGATGCAACTGCATCAAGTTGTCTGCTTTAATGGTCTTCCCTCCATCAGAAATGCCCCTGAATGGTCAGACTTTCCGTTTGGAGTTCATGGAAGCCCTGCCTCTACCTGCAATAGGAATCTGAGCCCGGAAGCAGTGTCCTTTCTGCCTCTAGCCTGCGGACCTCAGGCCACCCACCTGGGCACGAGCTATGGACAATGGAAAGCGGACAAAATAAGTTCCAAATTGTAGCAGCTGTCCTAGGCATTTTTCCTGCTCACCTCCATCCGAGCTCCACATTCACCTTTCCTTCTACCCAGTTACCCAGGCTTCCTAGCTCTGTACCTACATTTATAAGTTATCCACTCTGCTTTTCCCTCCTGTTGTTTTTTTTTTTTTTTTTTTTTTTTTTATTTTTTTATGCGGGACGCGGGCCTCTCACCGTTGTGGCCTCTCCCGCTGCGGAGCACAGGCTCCGGACGCGCAGGCTCAGCGGCCATGGCTCACGGGCCCAGCCTCTGCGCGGCATGTGGGATCTTCCCGAACCGGGGCACGAACCTGCGTCCCCTGCATCGGCAGACGGACTCACAACCACTGCGCCACCAGGGAAGCCCCCTCCTGTTGTTTTTTTAAAACACCTTTATTGAGGTATAATTTACAGACCACAAAATTCACTCATTTTTAATATACATTGCAATGGTTTTTAGTAAATTTACTGTGTTGTGCCACTATCACCACAATCTAGTTTTAGGACATTTCATCACCCCACTAAGACCTTTTCTGTCCATTTACAATTAATCCCCACTCCCATCCCCAACCCCAGGCAACCACTAATCTACTTTCTGTCTCTATAGAGTGGCCTTTTCTGGACAGATCAGATAAATGGAATCATATACCCCTCTAGTTTTGACATTGCCTCTTATCTCCAATGAGAAATTCCAGATTGAACTTCAGCTCTGTGGAAACTGACCAGCTAGACATAGGTTCACAAAACTGGTAAATGACGGAACTCTGACTCAGATCCAAGTCTTGTGATTCCAAATTCTTTCCACTCCCTCCTGCTTTCCTGATCTGGATACACTTTCAATGGTGAATGGAAAAATTTAGTAATGGCCATTTAAAAAAGCCTCAAAGATCACTGGCCTTCTGAGTCTGGACACAGCTCCTGACTCTTCTCAGCCACCAGAGGTTGCCCCAAAGATCTATCTTTGAATTGGCTTTTGCTTGTCACAGTTGGGCATCTTAGGAAAAATTATGTGAATTGTGACCTGAGTGAGATCTTTCTGGGTGGTATTTTTCTTACAGTACTTTCCCTCTCTGGGTAACTGCAAATAGCAATGGAGAATAAAAGCTAGAAATGTGTTTGGTGCACATTGAAAGTTTTCTTTCAGGCTTCTTTTTAAAATACAATAAAAAGGGAAACTACAGATTTGATTTGGGAAGCTGGTGAAGTGTTCTTAAGTTATAACAATCCAGCATGACAGGTATCAATTAATCATAATATTAAGATGATTTTGTTAATCTTTTGCATTTTTACATAACTAAATTGATTCTTTGAGGGAAGGGAACTGGAAACATGTTTTTAAATTGTTACCCTGGGCTTCCCTGGTGGCACAGTGGTTAAGAATCCACCTGCCAATGCAGGGGACACGGGTTCGAGCCCTGGTCCGGGAAGATCCCACATGCCGCGGAGCAACTAAGCCCATGTGCCACAACTACTGAGCCTGTGCCCTAGAGCCTGTGCTCCGCAACAAGAGAAGCCACTGCAACGAGAAGCCGGCGCACCGCAGCGAAGAGTAGCCCCCGCTCTCTGCAAGTAGAGAAGGCCCACGCAGCAATGAAGACCCAATGCAGCCAAAAAAATAAAATAAATAAATATGTAAATGCAGTATCTGTGTAGCTAGAATTAACGGGATAATAATTCAATATGACAATTGAATTTATCTTCGAGAAATAATCTTATTGTGACATATCACCAGCTATCTGGACAAAAATGGCTGAACTCAGTTGCCAATTTAGCCTTTAAGAGGAGGCTCCAGGGCTTCCCTGGTGGCGCAGTGGTTGAGAGTCCGCCTGCCGATGCAGGGGAAACAGGTTCGTGCCCCGGTCTGGGAGGATCCCACATGCCGTGGAGCGGCTGGGCCTGTGAGCCATGGCCGCTGGGCCTGTGCGTCCGGAGCCTGTGCTCCGCAACAGGAGAGGCCACAACAGTGAGAGGCCCACATACCGCAAAAAAAAAAAAAAAAAAAAGAGGAGGCTCCAGAATCCAGAGGGCATATGTGCCTCTTGCCCTCCCCCAACTGAATACCTCCTATACTCCCCTTCCTTCTGGACAGAAGGATGGATGGATGAATGGATAGATGGATGGATGGATGGGAGCTGATCAGCAGCCAGGATGGGAGCTCCTGGGAGGATCTTCAGGGGAGCTTAATGATGACTGTGCTGAGCACCACACCTGCCTGTTGTCAAAGTCACTGGAGCCGTATGTCTGGTGGTGCTATGTCCCTGTCCCCACCATGAACTGCATGCTCCCCAGAATCTGGGCTACAGCTATGGAACCAGGATTAGACTGGAGCCACAAGACAGGTTTTAGGACTGCATCCTCCCATACCTAGCTGTGTGTCACTTATCCTTTCTGTATCTCATTTTAAAAAGTCTGTAAAATGGCAATACTATTTGCCTTAATCACCCTCTACCTTACAGGCTGGTTTCAAGGAACGAATGGCGAGAAAAGAATGCTGGACAAATGTAAAGCATGATTATTATAACACTGTGCCTGTGTGAGAAAGAGAGAAATAGATACCAAAGCAAAGGTCGAGGACAGAGAGAGAGAAGAAGGAAACCAGGAGAGGGAGAGAAGAAACCACAGTTCCATAGGCACAACTCTTCCTGCAGTCACATGAAGACACCTTTCCCTATCTTTAGTCTAGTCACCCTCCTCTGAAAAATAGAAAATAATCCATTCCTGTGTTAGGAGATGATTTTACCAATATTTTTCAAGCACCAGAAGTTCAAAAACATTTTAATGTTTTTCCAGGAGAATTAATTTGCTTTTAAAATATAAATGTCCCAATTAAATCCTGGTATGGGATAGTGCCAATCAAAACCTTCATTAACTGGAATGAGAGGTTGAGAACTGACTCACAAGTGAGAAGATGTGTCTTTTTCACCTATCCTTCTCTTGACAACTAAGCCATTTGTGAAAACCCTGCCTTTAAGTGATGACATTGAAAGGAGGGTGCTTAGAATTTCTAAAAATGGCAAACCTTCAAGTACTTTCAAAGCATCTAATTCTATGCAATGAATTAATATGCTAATAAGGGAGCACAGCATTCTGGTCACCTTAGTAGGGTCCCTGCTACCTAAAGAAGGCAGCATTTTATTGGTTTCTATCTCCAAATGGCAGCCTGTTAAAACCTGGGCCACCTGATACTCTCCAACTAGAAAATATTGTCTATATAAATTGATGAAACTGTGATGTTGAAATAGCACTTCTTTTTTTATCATGCTAAAACACACACAACATAAAATTTACCATTTTTAAGTGTCTGATTCATTGGCATTAAGTACATTCAGTGTTGTGTAAACATCACCACTAGCCATTTACAGGAATTTTTTGTCATCCCAAACAAACTCTGTACCATTAAACAATAACTCCCTATTCCCCACCAGTCCCTGGTAACCATGATATATCACTTTTATATTCATTTAGTATGTCTGGGGATGAGAAAGTCATTTTACAAAAAGGAAAAGTGGGAGAGTTAAAAAATGGCAAAACTCTGCAGAAGTCATTATAGTGAAAATCATAAATCTGTCCATCTTTTCCTAACACAGAATGAACATCAGAATCGGCCTGTGATGGGAAATGCTGCTGCACACAGACAGTAAAGATGACACCCAGTCCTAGATGTGTTTGCTGAGTACTGAGGATGCTCCCACAAAGTAAGGAAGTTGCAGAATCTCCTGAGAACCCAGAGAGGGCTCAGGCAAGGCTGGTAGGAGCGGGCGTCTGCCTGGGGTCAGCAGTGGGGCAAGGCCATGGTCTCAACCTAAAACTTCACGCTAATTATCTGAACTCTGAACATTTTTCCAAAGCTAAAAATTTAATTACTACCAAAAGGGACATTATTCTATAGTTTGAAACACCTACACAATTACCTCTTAAATAAAATTCAACCTCTAAACCAACCACAATTCATATTTTTAAAAAAGCACTTAAAGAAAAACGTTAATTAAGATATTAATGATCTATCAAATCTGGATTCACAAAGTCTCTTCTTTTGTGCTTTATTTACAGTCTTAAGCACTTAATCTAACTGGCCTCTTTCCAAGACCCAGCTTCTTCTGAAAGCACATGGATTTCCCTGTGAAGGAAATACTTACACTTAAAGCCTTTCTAGGCTCCCTTCCTCCAAGGCATTTTGCTAATGTGTACCAGAACAATCTTGAAAGGAGAAAAAAGGAAAAAGAGAATGAAGTGCTTTGTGTAGAAAAGAGTCTGCCTTTGGGCACGTCTAGCACAGCTGCCTCCTATCCTATTAATCTGCAACCTGGTTAGGAGAACCAGAAATAATTTATTGTGAGTGGTGCTTCCTATAATAACAGCTAACATTCATTTGAACACTTGCTATGTGCCAGGCACTATACTACATTCTAAGGATAATCTCATTTGCTTGGCACAACTACCCAATAATATTGGAATCATTTATATGAATATTGAATATATTGAGGAAACTGAGGCTTTAAAGACTTTAAGCAACTTGACCAGATTCACGCAGCAAATCCATGGTTGAGCCAGAATTTGAACCCTAACTAATCTGATTCCAGGAGCACCCCCCATGACACTGATCCAACTCATGCAAAATCTCTAGATGTTAACTTATACTGTACAGGTGAGAAAACTGGAGATTAGAGTAGTTAATTGATCGGCCCAAGGTTGCTGCTATTATGTGATTGAACAGAGAATCAGGCCTGGTGTTTTGGGCCCTCAAGTCCTTGTTCTTTCCAGTAAACACACATGTCCCATTCCCCGAGGCCACTTTAAAAACAGAAGGGAAACTGAACTGATGTACAACAAGAGTAGTCGAGTGGCAGCTTATCCCTCCCACTGACTTTGTACTTCTAGGAAGTCTCCAGGGTCTGATAGACCTTTGCACACATTCCTCGCCTGCCTGCAGCCTCCTGAAGCCACTTGACACAAATTAGGTGATCAAGGTTCAGTTACTGAAGGAGATGAAAATAATACAAATTGTAACGTTTGTTTACACGCTATCTGGCTCTGATAGGAACCTCCAGCCAACAGGTGCTCCCTGTCTACGTGAAAGAACAGAGAACATGTGAGAATAAATTTACAGGTGTTGTATGGAATGTTTTAAGTGCTATTAGCCTTAAGCATTTGTTTGTTTCTCTCAGGCAAAGCAACTCCATCCAAAGACCTACACTGTAATTTAGGACAGGAGGGTCTCTTTACACTCCATGAAATTCTTGCAAACTTACTTTCCAAACCAAACTGTGATGCCGAATTTTGACTGAGAAAAAAATCTACAAATATGTATACATATATATATATAATATATGTATATATCCCAGGATGTTAATTTTTATCTCTGTGACTGTTAGGAGAAAAGAATGGTTATAATCATTGAAAATGAACATTACTCTCAGGGAGCCGGTCAATTAATAATTATGGAAAACCTGTGTTCAGTAAATTTTAAAGATAGTCTATGGTGATACCATTTAAAATGAGCAGCTACTTTGGCAAACATGAACAATTTATGCTTATTTGTCTGTTTTTTAAAAATTAATTTTCTTGGGAATTCCCTGGCGGTCCAGTAGTTAGAACTTGGCGCTTTCACTGCCCTGGTTGGGGAACTAAGACCCTGCAAGCCGCGTGGAGCGGCCAAAAAAAAAATTATTTTTCTTTTCTTTCTTTAATTTATTTTATTTAATTTTAATTTTTTTTTTTTTTTTTTTGCGGTATGCGGGCCTCTCACTGTTGTGGCCTCTCCCGTTGCGGAGTGCAGGCTCCGGACGCGCAGGCTCAGCGGCCATGGCTCATGGGCCCAGCTGCTCCGTGGCATGTGGGATCTTCCCGGACCGGGGCACGAACCCGTGTCCCCTGCATCAGCAGGCGGACTCTCAACCACTGTGCCACCAAGGAAGCCCTCTTTAATTTTTAATTGAGATATAATTGACATATAATATTATATTAGTTTCAGGTGTACAACATAATATTTGATATATGTATATACTGTGAAATGATCTCCACACTAAGTCTATTTAACATCCACATCACCACATATAGTTACAAAAATTTTTTCTTTCAATGAGAACTTTTAAGAATTACTCTCTTTGCAACTTTCAAATACACAATACAGTAGCTCTTGTTTCAGACTGAGATGTAAAGGCCAAGAACAGGATGTTGAGAAAGCAAGTTCACTGCCCAAACTAGATTAGAAAAAATAATTCCAGAACAGGGACATGCAGAGCTTCTCTCTTTCTCTGGTTAGCAGGGGCAAGAAAAGACAGCGAGGATACCTGAAGCTTAGAACTCAGTAGGGCAACCAGAGCTTTCCTTTGACGGAGCAGTAAACAGACAGCAGGTGAAAGTCCGTCCTTATCAGAAACTGCTGTAAGGAAATGCCTTCTCATTATGCATGTCACCTAAGCCAGGCGTTTCCAATTGCCTTTCCCCTGAAAGTTTCCGCTCGTCTTATTCAGAAAGCCATTCCCTCTGGGCTAAGAGGGAAATAAAGACACCTAGAAGTGGGTCAGAAAACTGCCTCAGCCTACTTGCTTCGTGTGGCCATTCTTTTGTTTTCTGGTTTATCTTCTTGAGTTTGTGGAGGTTTATTTTGTTTATTTTTTTGAGAACCACTGAGCTATTTGTTTATTTTTAATTGAACTATAGTTGATTTACAATACTATATTAGTTTCAGGTGTACAACATAGTGATTCAATATTTTTATAGATTATACTTCATTTAAAGTTATTATAAAATATTGGCTATATTCCCCATTCTGTACATTACATCCTTGTAGCTTCTTTATTTTATATGTAGTAGTCTGTACTTCTTAATCCCATACCTCTATTTTACTCCTCCCCACTTCTCTCTCCTCAGTGGTAACCACTGGTTTGTTCTCTATACCTGTGAGCATGTTTCTGTTTTGTTATATTCGTTCATTTGTTTTCTTTTTTAGATTCCACATATAAGTGATAACATACAGTGTTTGTCTTTCTCTAATTTATCTCACAAGCATAATTACCTCCAGGTCCATCCATGTTTGTGCTCTTGAAACTGCTCACTCAGACATCACCCAAGATGTTGTCTCCATCTCATTCTTTCTCTTTGACATTCTGCTCTATTTGACTGTGCTGATCACTGTTTTATTCTGCAGTGCAGGTAGAACCCCAAAGCATCTGCCAGGAAGCTCCTTCCCAAATGAGAAGGGGCCAAAGGCTGGCCTTTAGAGGAAACACCAGAGGTCAGTGTGGTCAAGGTCAAGGCCAGGAATTCAGATTGTTGGAATAGAGAAAGTGGGAAGGACAAGTGGAAAGTTGGAAATAACAGAGCTCAGACTCGCTGGAGACACCCATGCACTGGGATAAGTCAGCGCCCGAAGTAACTAGGAACAAGAGGGAGTCTTGTGCCAGCTGTTGTGCATAGTGCAGGTGGGGATGCAGGCAGAGTGGAGCTGTAAATGAGACTCCTACAAAAAGGCCTGGGCTTCCCTGGTGGCGCAGTGGTTGAGAGTTCGCCTGCCAATGCAGGGGACGCGGGTTCGTGCCCCGGTCCGCGAAGATCCCAAATGCCGCGGAGCGGCTGGGTCCGTGAGCCGTGGCCGCTGAGCCTGTGCGTCCGGAGCCTGTGCTCCGCAACGGGAGAGGCCACAACAGTGAGAGGCCCGCATACCGCAAAAAAAAATAAAGAAAAAAAAAGGCCCGTAACTCTAGCCCGTAGGGCCAAAGGGCTTTGAAGGTAGAGGCCGAGGCTCTGGATCCATCACTCTGGTTCATAAAATGATGGAAGCCCTGCTGAGCAGGACAGAGGGGTTCAGTTCTACTGCCTAATCCTGCCCATCAGGACTTACCTTTTAGATTCTGTACATTATATTCATTATTGTCTCATCCTACCCGTTTGACCTTTGGCCTTCTTTATCTTCATCATCTCTCTTCATCCTAACTTCATCTTTTTTTCTCTGTAGGTCCTCTCTTCCTTCAGCATCCCCGTCTTCCTTGTTCACTTTGTTCTGGGGTGTCTACATTCCAATTCTCTGGCTTGAACAGCCTCGCAGACCTTGCCTGTGGATATCCCACTGTCACTTTATGGGCTCATCCTGGACAGTCAGCTCTCACAGCAGAAACTTCTAACAGGAGTGCCACAGTTGGACTGAACTAGAACACTCTCCTCCCAACCTTTGGATTCAAGGGATGGGGTTTTTCTGGTCCATGTTCTGGAGGCTCATGGTCCTTTTAACCCAGAATACAATCACTATGTTGGAGTCAGCACTGCTCTTAAGGGAGCCTATCTGCCAGGGAATTGCTAGACCTTGTAGTCACTCGCCCTGAGGAGGCAGAGTAGGGCCACTCAGTTCTGGGACCTCTGCAGGTGGCCGAGGTCACTTACCCAGCAGTTCCTGCCCGCTAGGTTGCGAAGAGCACTTTGTTTCTTTGATCCTCTATGTCCTGAACTCACAATCGGGGTATTCACAGATTGATCAGTTCTCATTTATCCAAAATCCCCTGACCCCTTCTTGTTTACTTAACATGGAACTTTGGAATCTCTTTGTTCCCTTCTGACACAACTCATTTCTGCATAATTCTTTCAGCACAGAGGTCTAAAAAGGTTTTACAAATTTTCACTTTGAAATCTATGCAAGAAATATTACTCTTAAGACACTTGGAAACATCTTCCAGAAAGAGTGAAATATTAATTATATCGGATATTTATGTGGCCTTCAATGTAGAATGAAGACTGCCTAGTACAAACAGTGCTTTCTCCCATGTCTTTTCTTTTCCAATAAACTTGAATTCCCTTGTAGCTTCTTTTTTTTGGGGGGGCCACACTGTGCGGCACGTGGGATCTCAGTTCCCAGCCCAGGGATTGAACCCACACCCCCTGTAGTGGAAGTACGGAGTCTTAACTGCTGGATTGCCAGATAAGTACCCCCTTGTAGCTTCTTTTTTTTTTAATTAATTAATTTTTAAATTTTAGGTTTATTTTTCTATCCTCCCCCCTTTTAATTTAATTTAATTTAATTTTTTTAGCTGCTTTGGGTCTCCATTGCTGTGTGCAGGCTTCTCTCTAGTTGCAGCGAGCAGGAGCTACTCTTCGTTGCGGTGCGCCGGCTTCTCGTTGTGGTGGCTTCTCTTGTTGTGGAGCATGGGCTCTAGGCACGCGAGCTTCAGTAGTTGCGGCGTGCAGGCTCACTAGTTGTGGCACATGGGCTTAGTTGCTCCACGGAATGTGGGATCCTCCGGGACCAGGGCTCAAACCCATGTCCCCTGAATTGGTAGGCAGATTCTTTTTTTTAAATTTTTTAAATTTATTTTTTTATACAGCAGGTTCTTATTAGTCATCCATTTTATACACACCAGTGTATACATGTCAATCCCAATCTCCCAGTTCATCCCACCCCCACCCCCCGCCGCTTTACCCCCTTGGTGTCCATACATTTGTTCTCTACATCTGTGTCTCAATTTCTGTCCTGCAAACCAGTTCATCTGAACCATTTTTCTAGGTTCCACATATATGCGATAATATACAATATTTGTTTTTCTCTTTCTGACTTACTTCACTCTGATTCTTCCAATCCAAGAACATGGTATATCTCTCCATCTGTTTGTATCATCTTTGATTTCTTTCATCGGTGTCTTATAGTTTTCTGCATACAGGTCTTTTGTCTCCCTAGGTAGGTTTATTCCTAGGTATTTTTATTCTTTTTGTTGCAGTGGTAACTGGGAGTGTTTCCTTAATTTCTCTTTCAGATTTTTCATCATTAGTGTATAGGAATGCAAGAGATTTCTGTGCATTAATTTTGTATCCTGCAACTTTACCAAATTCATTGATTAGCTCTAGTAGTTTTCTGGTGACATCTTTAGGATTCTCTATGTATAGTATCATGTCATCTGCAAACAGTGACAGTTTTACTTCTTCTTTTCCAATTTGTATTTCTTTTATTTCTTTTTCTTCTCTGATTGCCGTGGCTAGGACTTCCAAAACTATGTTGAATAATAGTGGTGAGAGTGGACATCCTTGTCTTGTTCCTGATCTTAGAGGAAATGCTTTCAGTTTTTCACCATTGAGAATGATGTTTGCTGTGGGTTTGTCATATATGGCCTTTATCATGTTGAGGTAGGTTCCCTTTATGCCCACTTTCTGGAGAGTTTTTATCGTAAATGGGTGTTGAATTTTGTCAAAAGCTTTTTCAGCATCTATTGAGATGATCATATGGTTTTTATCCTTCAATTTGTTAATGTGGTGTATCACATTGATTGATTTGTATATATTGAAGAATCCCTGCATCCCTGGGATAAATTCCACGTTATCATGGTGTATGATCCTTTTAATGTGTTGTCAGATTCTGTTTGCTTGTATTTTGTTGAGGATTTTTGCATCTATATTCATCAGTGATATGGGTCTGTAATTTTCTTTTTTCGTAGAATCTTTGTCTGGTTTTGGCATGAGGGTGATGGCGGCCTCATAGAATGAGTTTGGGAGTGTTCCTTCCTCTCCAATTTTTTGGAAGAGTTTGAGAAGGATGAGTGTTAGCTCTTCTCTAAATGTTTGATAGAATTCACCTGTGAAGCCATCTGGTCCTGGCTTTGGTAGGCGGATTCTTAACCACTGCGCCACCAGGGAAGTCCTGTAGCTTCTTATTTGCCTTAATATCCAAACTTGGGAAAGGTTTGTGAGTTTGAAATGCAGAGCCTTTCTGAAAATTGGATGAAGATATTACAGTTTTACAACTTGTCTTAGGGAATAAAAGATTATGAGAACATTAAATCCAGAGTTGTAGGGATTGGTGCACTTTGCAAAGAATGGTGACTAGCATTGAAGTGATATTTATGGCTCACTGAGTTATTTTGATACCAGCAAAAATTACCCTGGGAGCCTCTAATACATTACTTATTCTGTCTGCTATTTCTCACTAACTATAGGCCTCAAAAGTTTACAATTCAAATACTGTAAGGTTTGATGTACGAGGATTGGAGTAAGCCAAGGAGGACTTGATGTGACTTATAAAGTAATGAAATGCTGAAGCATTTGTGCCATTTGAGAAGTCTTAGAATATTCCCATCATTTTCTACAATAATTTGTATTCATGGCACACTTTACATTTTACATTATAGATGGAGTTGAGACCCCTCTATACTATTTCCTTCCCTTCCACCCCAGAAATACATACTATAATGAATTTGATATTTAACATTCCTGTGCATGGTTTACATTTGTGTTATATATTAATTCATCTATAAAAATACATATAATATTGCTTTCCACGTTTTGAAATTCTCTCAGAATATAACATACTATATAAATCCTCTTGCAACTTGCTTTTTTTTTTTTTGCTTAACATTCTTTTAAGATTTAGTGTATTGATTCATGTAACTCCAGTTTATTTATTGAAATTTCTATATAGTATTCTTTTTTATGAATAGCCCTCAAATTATTTACCCATATTTCCTATTGATGAATATTTAGATTGTTTTGATGTTTCTCATCATTACAAACAGTGTTGAGATGAACATCTCTGGATATGTTTTCTTGTGCATGTTTGTAAGGATTATTTAAGGTAAAAACTTAGGAGTTAAAGTATTCTGGATCTTAGGCTTTTTTTTTAACTTTACTAGACAACTGTTCTATCAGGAAAGCTTTTGATTACAGGATACAGAAAAGCTCACCAACAGTTGTTTGTGAAATAAAGGTTTAATTATCTAACATTATCAATAAAGGACCCAGTCACTTTCAATCCTTCAACTCTTACTACCTTAGTGTGATGGCTTTGGTCCTCTTGATTGTCACCTCGTGATCACAAAAGGGCTTCCACAGCTCCAGGCATCACAGTCTCATTCCAGTGTCCCAAACAAGAGAAAAGGGTATGTAGAAAAGGGGGTTTCTTTTTTTTTTAGGGAGGAAAAACCTTCCTATTTTTCTAAGTGTAGGCCACTACTGACTTAGGATGGGGACATGTTTGAAGAATAAAGGGAACCCCCCCACACCTCTACCCCCACCCTTGGGGACTCTCGTGTCCTAGCAATCAGAAGTTCTTCATCAGACTTCCCTTTACATCCCATTGGCCAGAATGGGGTTGCAGCCTCTTGGTGTCAAGGAAATGGGAAAACATATCTAACAAAATGTTATAGGATGGTTATGATTGGCTCCAACCAGACATGATTCATACACTGAGCCTAAGGACGTTGCTGTTCTAAAAATATTGGGGTTTGGTAAACAAGGAAGAAGAATGGAATGTCTAATCTTTAGGCGATTGGCCACTTCCATACTTTGCAAAGACGTTGTACCAGTTGACACTCCCAGGATCAGTATATGAGCATTCCTGTTGTGCCATATCCTTGGCAATACTTGGTATTTTTTAAATTTCAGTTTTCTTGAGGTATAACTGACAAAATTATAAGATATTTAAAGTGTACGTCATGGTGATTTGACATACATATACCTTGTAAAAGGATTCCTCCCTTCTAGCTAATTAACACATCCAATGCCTCACCTGTTTATCACATATTTATCTTTTTTTTTTTGATGAGAACATTTAAGTTCTATTCTCTTAGCAAATTTCAATTATACAGTGTAGTGTCAGCAACTATAGTCACCATGTTTTACATTAGATTCTCAGGCCTTATTCATCTTTATAGCTGAAGGTTTGTACTCTTCTACCATCCTCTCCCTATCTCCTCCACCTCCTGCCCCCCACCAGTCCTAGCAACCACTTTCTACTCTGTTTCTATGAGTTATGACTTTTTAAAAAAAAGATTCCATGTGTAAATGATATCATGCCAAATTTGTCTTACTCTGTCTGACTTATTTCACTTTGCATAATACCCTCAAGTTTCATCCATGTTGTTACAAATGACAGGATTTCCTTCTTTCTCGTGGCTGAATAATATTTCACTGTAAATATAAACCACATCTTTTATACATTCACCTGTTGATAGGCATCTAGGTTGTTTCTGAACCTTGGCTATTATGAATAATGCTGCAGTTAACATGTGAGTGTAGATATCTCTTCAAGATCCTGTTTTCATTTGCTTTGGATATATACCCAGAAGTGGAATTGCTAGATCATATGGTAGTTTTATTTTTAAATTTTGAGGGAACCTCCATACTCTTTTCCCCAGTGGGTGCACCAATTTACATTCCCACCAACAGTGCACACGTGTTCCCTTTTCTCCACATACTCACCATTTGTTAT
Organism: Hyperoodon ampullatus; assembly: GCF_949752795.1. NCBI lineage: Eukaryota > Metazoa > Chordata > Mammalia > Artiodactyla > Ziphiidae > Hyperoodon > Hyperoodon ampullatus. Next base: position 47,951,936 of record NC_136925.1, on the reverse strand, counting down.
CTCTGTCTTCTTGATGATAGTCATTCCAAAAGGTATGTGGTGAGATCTCATTGTGGTTTTGATTTGCATTTCCCTGCTAATTCGTGATGTTCAACACCCTTTCATGTACTTGTTGGCCATTTGTATGTCTTCTTTGGAAAAATGTCTATTCAGGTCCTCTGCCCATTTTTAAACCAGATTTTTTTTTTTACTATAGGGTTGTATGAGTTCTTTGTATATTTTGGATATTAGCACCTTATCAGTCAACACTTGGTATTATCAGCCTTCTTTTGTTTTTGCCAAAATGATGTGTATGAAATGGTAATTTTTTTCTGTTAACTTGCGATTTTGAACATTTTGTCATGTTGGGCTTTCAGTTCACTTGGAATTTATTTTTATCTGTGGTGTGTGGTCACAATTCAATTTATCCCTCCTCCTCCCACAAGGTAATTTTCTTGTTTAATATTGAGATGACCTCTTTCTTGACTATCTGGGCAGAACTTATTTTTAAAAGTATTTAGGCCTGGTGTTTCTTTTTGAGATACATATATTATAAACTATATATACGTGCATACACACATTCACATACATACATACATGTATACATAAGATATTTCTGTATATTATATAGACTGTATATCGACTATACATGTATCTATATTATGGATAAATTACATTTTTCTAAGAATTTGTCTACTCCATCTAAGTTTGAATACTCAGCATTAAGTTTTTCATTGTAAATATTTTCAGTTTTTTTATCTGCTATATCCTTTTCATTGCAAACTCTATTTCTACTTTCTCTCTTTTTTCTTAATAAATATTGCCAGGGATTTGTCTACATTATTAGTCCTTTTAAAGAAACAGTTTTGGTTGTATTGATTATCTTTATTGTATCTTTGTTTTCTGTTTTCTTAGTTTTTGCTCATATCTTTGTTAGTTCTTTCCTCCTGTTTTCTCAGGGTATATTTTGATGCTAACTTCTCGAATGGGAAATTTAATTCATTAATTTTCTGTGTTTTCTTCTAATATAGGAGCTGAGAAAGCAAACGCAGAGCTTCCACCCCTGCCCATTTTCCTGCCACGGGCCCCAACTCCATGTTTCCAGGACTCACTCATGACCTTCTGTACTGACAGCCCCACACGGGAAGCTGAAGCCAGACTATAACCCAGAGAGTCTGTTCAGCTAATCTTCTCCAAGGAGTGGCAAACCATCTTCTCCATACACAGCTAGGCTTGCATTTTAAAGTCCAAAACCGAAATCCAGGTTTGTCAAAAGTGAACACTGTATTAAGATACACACACACATATATATCTACCTATATATGTATGTGTGTGTATGTATGTATCTACCTATATATGTATGTGTGTGTATATATGTGAAAAAATCATAAAGAAAAGCAAAAGAATGTTTAGTTCAAAGGTCAGTACAACTGTTCCCTCTGGGAAGAAGGGAGGAGACGATGTAAAAGATGCAGGGAGATTAATTGATAGAACAAGTGATTAAATATAAGAGGTAACAGAATCAAGGCCAAAATGAAAGAGTTAATCTTTGAGATAATCAGGGAAACTTTATTTTCTATAAATCATGATGGGAAGGGTGTCTTTTAAAGTTGGGAATGTGAGGGAGAAGATTGAAGAACTTCGCATCAATCATTTCAGGAAAGTGGAATAAAGGTCATCTGCTAAGAGGCCAGGGAGCAGTGGGGGGTTGGGTGTCAGGCTCCAGTGTCTGGAACATTTTCTTGCTCAATAAATGTGGGTTGAATAAATGCTGAATAAGAGTTTTTAAAATATTGAAATAAACACTGTTGGTCATTTGCTAGGAAGTAAACCATGAAAGAATATAAGAAGAAAAGAATACTTGGACAGCTCTGCAGGTTCAAGTGAGGTTAGGTGGCATGAAACTATTGTAGTAAAGCCAACTGGCAACCCAAGAGCTCTGGAGAAGAAAGAAAATGGTGGGCTTAGGAAGGAAGGAGTAACAAAAGGGATGCATTGTAGGGGGTTAGTAAAAGCATAATAGAAATAGCCAGTCATGGGACCAGGCTGGCTAACAAGGGAAATGAAGCAAGGAGGGAAATGAAACCAGGCAGGGAGGAAGAGAAAGGTTGAGGGACTAAAGTTCCCCTCCACTGAAGTTTCTCTACTGGCTCATTCCCATCACCGTACAAACTTGCCGTTATTTCTCTCATCTTTAAACCAAACAAAACAAAGCCCTACTCTTAACCTCAATTCCCCTGTCGGCTTCCGCCCCATTTCTCTGCTCTACTTTGCAGAGGACATCCTTAAAAGAGTCTCTTATACTCACTGTCTCAAATTTCCCTCCTCCCGTTCTCTCCTAAACCCACTCCAATGAAGCTTCGCTTCACGGACCTCCACTGAAACCACGCTGGTCAAGGTCACCAGTGACCTCCATTTTGCTAAATAGAGTGATCAATTCTCAGTTCTCATTTTACCAGAGTTATCAGCAGCATTAGACACAGCTGATCACTTCCTGCTGCCTGACACAATTTCTTCACTTGGCTTCTAGGGCGCCACACCCTTGGCTTTTCTCCTTTGTCTCTGGCTGCTCATTCCTAACTCTTTTTTATTGGTCCTCCTCTTTCCCATGACCTTTTAACTCTGGAGTATCTTAACGCTGAATCCTTGTTCTTTGTCTCTTCACTGTCTGTACTCACTCCTTGGCATTACTATCTTGTTCTAAGCCTTTAAATGCCATCTATGCCTTCCAAATCTATATCTCCAGGCCAGAACAGTCTCCTAAGATTCAGACTCATACATCCATCTCCTACTCAACATAATGGACATCTGAAGTTCAGTTTGTCCAGAACTGACCTTCTGATTGTCCCGCCCTTCCCTTCCCCTGCATCTGCTCCATCCAGAGTCTTCTACATCTCAAGTGATGTCAAATCCATCCTTCCATTTGTTCAAACCAAAAGTCTTAGTATCAGCCTTTACTCCTTTCTCTGACACTGCATGTTCAATCAATTGGCACCTCCTGTAGGTGCTTTCAAAATATATCTAGAATCCAGCCATTTCTCACTACATCTGTTACTGTTACTCTGAGCCATCACATTTCACCTAGGTAAATAGACTACAATATCTAGAATAGTTTTGCCTTGCTTGTACCTTTTCACTTCCCATCAACTTCCCATCAACTTCCCCCAACTTAATCTATTCTCAACATCCCAAAGTGGTCCTTTTAAAAGTACATTAGAGGCTTCCCTGGTGGCGCAGTGGTTGAGAATCCACCTGCCAATGCAGGGGACACGGGTTCGAGCCCTGGTCCAAGAAGATCCCACATGCCGCGGAGCAACTAAGCCCGCACGCTGCAACAAAGACCCAATGCAGCCACAAATAAATAAATTAAATAAATGGGAAAAAAAAAAGCACATTAGATCCCACATTCCTCTCTTCTAAAACCTCTAATAGCTTTCCATCACACTCAGAGTAAAAGCCAGAGCCCCCCCAGTGGCCTACAGCATCCTCCACAATCTGCTCTAAAGTTACCTGGCCCAGCGCAGTTTTACCACTCTCCTTGTCTCTCACTTTCTCTGCTCTGTCCACTGGGCTCTTGCTCTTGCTCTTGCTAGGACACCCCCAGCCTGCTCCTTACTTCGGGCCTTTGCAGTGGCTGTTCCATGGCCTCAAATGCTCTTCTCCTAGATGACAAATGGCTGAAGGATGACTCCCTCACCTCATTCATGTCTTTGCTCAAATGTCAATGTTTGATCTAAAATCACGCCAGCGGTATGCTGGTAAAATTTTATCAGCTGCCTATTTGAGAAAAAGAAGCTGCACTTTGTAAGATCTGCAAATTTCCACGGTGCGAATATTTTGCCGTTTCAAGTTACCTATGTGATGTCACTGAATTGATGCTGATGAACATGGAGTTGGAGAAGAGATGCCACAATCAGCTCCTGGAAGCCGAATTTCCAGAGCAGGCATCACCGCCTTGCATAACATGTTACTTATCCCCAAGTCCATTGTGTGTTATCTGCCTCCTCCCCACCATGCCCCCAGGGATTTTTGTCAGTTGTGTTCTTGACGTCCCTGTAAGAACAATGCCTAGCACAGAGTAGGCTGTCAATACCTCGTTAAATGAATGAACGAATTTCCTAATGAGGGTGATATAGTGCAGATATGCTAATATAGATGGACTAGGAGAATGTTCAGGCAGAGATCTGTGGTCAGAGGGCTTTATGAGGTTGAATAGCAGCCCCTTGTTTTGAAGCTCTATATTTAACTTAAAGAGCATTATTTCAGACTGTCATTATTATGGGTTTGAATAAAAAGAATAATGTGCACTGAAAACTAACAAAGGAATTTATAGGTGTGCACTCATTAAAAAGAGAGAGACAGAATTCTTGATAGTTTTAGGAATTCTTTGCTGTCACTCTTCTTTAAATAATCTGCCCTAGAGACTCTTTTATTCAGTGAATGTGTCAGTGTGACACATTCTTCACATCCTGATCCAGGGCCTTGAACATCTGGATTTTTCTCCTCTTGCAAATGTATGCCCTCTTACAATTTAGAAATTCCATTTACACCGAAGCTTCAAATAAAACTTTTTTCTTAATATACCACAGAAATCTATTTCTTCTCCATACATTCACTGACATAGGACCATGTCAGTGAGTGTGTCGTTTTTATGAGTTTGAAGACTAATCATTAATTAACTGTCTTGCCTTTCTGAAAGTGTTGTACTGTTCTCACACTTGGATATAATCAGCCTCTGCCTACACTGCCTTCGATTTGAAAGCTACTTAGCCTATTAACAGCAGTCTCAAGCCTTTATAGGCACATTTTCTACAGCAAGTTGTTCTCATTTATCCAGTTTTTTCAAAGGATATCTTTCATGAATGACATAAAGATTGAGTGCCGTTTAATATTCTCCTCTGACGTGTTGTTGGATTTGCTGTTTAGGTACAGGGTGGCCAGGATGGGAAATATTGATGTTATACTTACGTTTTTCTACTTAAAATTAAAAAAAAAATTCATGCCCAATGTAAATTTCCAAAATCAGAAATGAAAGGAAGACCAGAATACAGATGATAAGTGTAAGTGCTGGTTCTTGGCACTGACAATGAGTGCAGACCTCTATAAGCATCTCCAGGAGGACAGTATAGTCAAGGTCTCCTGGAGAATCATTTTCTGCAGCTGTTGATTTTGGCCTTGCGAGAGCTGTGGCATGCCCAGTGTGGGCTGCGGTGGGGTGGCTGCCGTCAGCAATGTGGCTGCTGTGAATTCCTTCCCTAACTTGGAATTTTCATCATCCAGGGCTGGCCCACGGCAAGGCCTCCTCAGTGCATCCAGGATGCAGGTCTTGCCCTCTAATGCGCTATCCTGTGCCCTTCGCCCTGATGGTTGCCAGATGTTTCCCTGTGGCTCACTGTCCGTCTCACGTGTCCCTACCCTGCCAGTCCTGCCTATTGGTTCCTGATAAGCTTTCCTTCTCCAAGGAGGGACTCTGCTGATCTGAGCCATGTTGATGAGACCCAGGCCACAACTTCAGTTCTGCCTGATGATTCCATGCTGTCTCTGGCCAGTCCACCACCCCAGAATTTGTCTTAGTCACAATAGGGACCAAGCCACAGATGCCACTGGATCAGTCCAAACTGATCCCCCATGCCCTTTCCTAGGAAAAAACCTTAAGGTCCTTGCTTTAGTGATAAATTCATTCAACAGCTATTAATTTTTTTTTTTTTTTGCGGTATGCGGGCCTCTCACTGCTGTGGCCTCTCCCGCTGCAGAGCACAGGCTCCGGACGCACAGGCCCAGCAGCCATGGCCCACGGGCCCAGCCGCTCCGCGGCATGTGGGATCCTCCCGGACCGGGAGACGAACCCGCATCCCCTGCATCTGCAGGCGGACTCCCAACCACTGTGCCACCAGGGAAGCCCAACAGCTATTAATTTGATCACCTCATCCTGGCATCTGCCCTCATGAAGCTTATGTGGGAAGTCAGGAGATTAATGGTTAAAAAAAATTTAAATTGTAGAGACTGCTGAAGGCTATAAAGCAAATATGACAAGGAGAAGGTGTAACTGGAGGGGGGCGGCTCTCAGAGAACATGAGGATGGGAGTCAGGAGTTCAGTGAGAACACAGGGTTCCCAGATTCAAATGCAGTGTGTGCCTCGAAACCGAGAACGACAGCAATTCCTGGTACAGTGAAATCCTACTGCACGTACGTCAGGCTTCTGTTCATGAAAACAGTCAGATCAGAAGATAGAAAGGGTGAGAGGTAAAGTACAGTGTAAATGTTAAATTAAGGTGAGCAAAGGAACACACTAAATTCTAAGGGGAGACATATATACGAAAAACCACAGCTTCAGGTTGGGGATTCTAATGACTAAAGCCTCGCTGGTTCCCCAGGTGAGGTGGATGTAAGTGTAGACAACCATCAGAGGCGTAACTCTGCCATCACCTGTGTCAGAACAGAATGTGCGTGACGTCGGCTTGCGGCGGGAAGCCGTCCTGCTCCCAGCCCCTAGGCTAGTCTGTAGCGCAAGTGGTCCTGCTGTATGTCACTTGACTCTGTTGCGCTCAGAAACAGGAGCCAGCAGTATGTACCTGATCCTAGGACAACCGATCCAGAGGCTGACCAGTGGCCTGTGAGCCAACTCAAGGAGATAAGCTCTACGCCAGCACGGTGCATGCTCTCTCTTTCTGCTACTAGGAAATATGGTAGCAGGAGGAAAAGCAAGGAAGCAGAGACCAAGAGAGAGGCCGAAGCACATTAACGCTGACCACTGGAGCGACCATCCTTCCTCAGCTGTGGTGAGTAGGTATTAGCAGTATCTGCCCGCTCCTCCCCTCCCCGTCTCCCTGACAGCCCTTCAGCGGCTCTGACTGAGGCCAGCCGCCAGTGTCCTTGTCTCCCATCCTAAAGATCTATTTCTAGAACCTGTAGCAGGCTAGAAGTACGAGTGAATTGGCACCTCTTAGGACCAGTCCTCAATCAGTGGCTCACAGGAGTTGCTCTGTAAGTACTACCCCAGCTCAGTCACCTCTTGGCTTGCGTAGATCTGGGTTTGTGTTTGGCCCCATCGTACCACGAGGTGAAGCGTTAGTCACCCGCTGTGATAGTGCTTCATCACACATCCTTTGTTGCCTGCCTGCAGCTCTATCCTCTTCCCTACTCCCCACACAAGTATTTCCTGCACTTCCCAAATAAAGCAGTTGCACTTCTTGTCTAAGACTTGCTTCCCTCAGGAGGCAAGACGATGATTTAGACCCTGCAGCAACTCAGATCTTGAGCCCCAGTTGCCAAATCACTCCTGAAAAGCTGTGGTGGCGTCTTGGTTTTTGCTTTTTCCTTTTTTCGGGCAGATCCCTATGCAGCAAGTGTCCTTTACTAGTGACCAAAGGGCCTAAATTCTCAAGGCAGGAAACAGGTGTCTAGGGAAGGAAGAAGTTGGTGGTTTCTTAGAGGTAGAACCATATCCTCCTTTAGGAAGTATTTTTGGTAGCTGTTTGTTTCATGCTGGGATGTTCTATTAAAGCAAAGGCAGGTTCCTAGTCAAAATATTTAATTAGGGCTTCAAAATGTCCCGTCTTTGTGAATATCCTATGATTTACTGCCATATGAGCATGACAGCATTAAAGATAAGAGGTGACTGTCTAGTACAATCGGTTCATGACACTGCTTTGGGGAAAAAAGCTACTATCCTATGATATTGGGGAATTCTTTGGGAATAATACATGGTTGGTTGTGGAATGCTTATCTAATAGCTACTACTGCAAGAGGGCCAGAGGACCAGGTGATTCTATTATATTCATTCTGAAGAGAAAACTTTTCTCCATAACTTGAATCTAGACCCATTTGTGTGTGTGTGTATGTGTGTGTGTGTGTGTGCACACGCACACATGTATAGAGAGTAGTTACATTATAATGCAGTCATATAATAAAATATTATGTTCAGGATTCCAGGAAAAATGCAGAAGACCTTGAAATGGGTAAAAATGACCTCTGAGTGTCTTGTGTAGCCCGCTCTTCTAGCTTATCTCCACCATTCATGGTCTTTGAGGTATTTTGTGTTCTAGGTTGTAGAAAATGATAATAGTGAAAATGAATGGTGTCAGATGTAATTCATTATCACCTGGTGGATCTTGACCAGTTTTGCAGGCATGTTAAATTCATTTCAGCATTTCAGATTGCCTATATATGTATGGTACTTTGAATTCTCCTTTGAACTAGTTGTAATATCTTACTAGTTCCATCTTTGGTTAATTAGTCAAATAAAATCTTTTACTTGTATTCATTTTTTTTTTGACGATGTTGGGGGTAAGAGTTTATTAATTAATTTATTTATTTTTGCTCTGTTGGGTCTTCGTTTCTGTGCGAGGGCTTTCTCTAATTGTGGCAAGCGGGGGCCACTCTTCATCGCAGTGCGCGGGCCTCTCACTACCGTGGCCTCTCTTGTTGCGGAGCACAGGCTCCAGACGCGCAGGCTCAGTAGTTGTGGCTCATGGGCCTAGTTGCTCCGCGGCATGTGGGATCTTCCCAGACCAGGGCTCAAACCCGTGTCCCCTGCATTGGCAGGCAGATTCTCAACCACTGCGCCACCAGGAAAGCCCTGTATTCATTTTATAATAACATAAGAGTCATGATTTTACCCTTTAAAAAATTGCCCTTTGACAACGACATATAGGTAAGGGAAAAAAACCAAGTTGTGCATTAACATGAATTGTGAGATCAAGCTTCAAAGTGTAGGGGTTTGTCTGGAAATTGTTGGGAAGTAAGTTCAGAACCAGAGGAACATATTTAGGGTGAAGACTGTGAGACTCCTCACGGGAAGGTGGCCTGAGGTGGAGTTAAGCATGTAGGCCTGGGAATCAAGCAGAGGTATGTCCAAGTTCGGATTCTACAATTTACTAGCTTTATGGCTTTGGGCAAAACTCTTAACCCTTCCACACATCAGTTTTCCTATTTTTAAAACAGCAGTATCTTAGGTTTCTTGAAGGATTAATTGGTGCACCTTACACTTTTCGTTGTGCCCTCACACACAAATACGTGGTAACTAGATATAACTAAATATATTACCATGTGAATGGTCAGAATGTTGCAAGAATAAAAGTGGTTGAGAGTAACATGTGGGAAGGCTCTTCCTGGGCTGGGCCGGTCAGGGCCAGTCACGACCAAGGAGATGCAGGGGAGATGTGTGCTGGTGGGGTGAGAGGCGGTGGGCTGGAGAGAGGGAAGTCACCAATTACGAGGTGAGCAGTTGGGAGGCTTTGGAGGAAAATGAAGTAGCCAGTGTTCTTCCTTCCTCTAGAGAGGGCAGTACTGGAGCTTCTAACACACATTGCAAGGTCTATAAAGCCAGACTCCGAATTCAGTCAGAAAAGCCACGCAGAGCAGGAAACTGAAAGAGTTCCATGCTTGGGTTTTGCATCAGTCCAGAGTTCTTGCCAGGAGGCCAGGAGAGGCAAAGGTAGGAACCAGAAGCAGAGCCCAAAGGCTAGACCTAAGAGTTCATGGTGTCAGAATTAGGCGGCTGGTCCAGGCCCTGTCCTCCAGCCACAATGTGATGTGGCAAGTCCTCATCCTTTCATTGTAAACTGTGAGTGTTGGACTCTGATTCCCTAAGGTTCCCCAGCCCAAAGATGAGTAAAAGTGGCATGCACCCCACGCATGCATAAATGTGTACACACACACACACACACACACACACAGTGCTTCTGAAAGTGCCTGTGAGAGGCAGCCAAGAGGCAGATTACACATGATAGGAGCAGCGGTGGCAGCAGCAGCTGACTTTTGAAGCCCAGAGTCAGGGCTCCCTTTGCTCCATTTCTTCTCTTCATAGGGTTTTGGGGAAGCACAGATCACTCACAAAAGAGGAAGGCATGAAAATATAAACAAGAGGCCTCTTACTGAGCAAAATGACACAGAAGTCCCTAGGACACCATCACTGTTTCACTCCTGGGTGCTTTTTTCATTAGATATATTCACCCTTCTCCTTTGTCTTTCTTTCATTTACAGAAAGGTTGAAAAATTAACATGCAACAATCCATACAACCCCCAAAACAGAGTTCTCTGTTTAGCTGGGCAAATCCTCCTCTTAGCCTCCCTTGAAAGTATCTGGGGGAAGGGACATCACCTCACATCTGCTCTGAGCCTGTTCCACACTGCAGTTGCTTCTCTCGTTCTTACTGGGGCTGCTGGTGACCTTGTTGCTGGTCACTGCCTGGAGCCCCTGGATGGCTGTGCTACTTGGCACACAGATGCCGCCTCTGCATTGTTGTCAGCGGAGAGGCGAATGTGGGACCCTGCCCTTTGTATTTCCCCCAACACTGTCACGCGGACTGTAAAGACACCTCAAACTCTGGATGGGTTGGGGAAATGGAGAAGGTTGACATTACAGCAAGAAATCTACTTGGAGCTGAACATGGGGTCCAAGTCCCATGATCTGTAATTCTTAGTGCCAGAAACCTCTGAAAACTGCTTTAAAATATTTGTGCTCACCCATAAAGGCTCTGCTCTGTGATGTCACTCTTTGGTTATGTTTGCTGGAACTGTTTCTGGCTTCAAGAAAAAGCATGCTCTCAGAGCGTGTCAGAGTTAACATCAGTGCTAGGAGCTCACGTCGATGGGAATGACTATAGCCCAACTTGGCTACACACCTGTGAATGAAGCAGTAACATGGTAACAACAAAATAGTTTTCTAGAAACAATGACCCTGATGACATGCTGCCAAGAGATGTAAACGAGCAAGAGCCTTTCTCTAGGTGCCTGAGGATTCAGGGCCTTTTTGCTGTCGTATTTTAACTTAAAGCAAAATTTGTTTTCCCCACCAGATAGCCTTCTGCTGGCAGAGGTAAAGGTGTTTATTTCAACCAGCTGTCTCTTACAATCGCAGTGAATCTTTCTTGGCAACAAAAGTTCACACTGGAGATACGTCAGAGATAAGGCTAAAGAATTCATTTAGGGCATAAAGGTTTGTGCCTTGAATGTCAAGTTTAGGAATATAAACTCTGTAATAATGAAGAGGTTTTAAAGGTTTTTAAGCAAAGTATACAAATACAGTCAATTCTCACTATTTTCAGTAGTTACGTTTTATAAAATTGTGGTAACACTGAATTAGTGAAGACCGACCCATTCCTCCTGGGGAAATACAGGGTTAATGGAAATTAATTTCAAAAATTAATGTGAAAAAATCCAAATGCTTAATATGATTATATAAATGTGGCAGGATAATGGATATTTTTTCCATTTTCAAATAGAAAATGTATATTAAAGGTGAACTTGATAATAAAAAATATGATTTGGTTAAAAAAATGAAAGAAAAGTGTTCATCTATTATAAATGGAAGTTGGTAGCTGTAAGGAGAAAAACACCAAGAGTTAGTAAATGTGGTTTGCCCTCAGCTTTAAAATGCTCTTAGTACTTTACTTCTACATGCTGTCACCTTGTCTCTGCATTCTTAGAGCAGGAACACGGATGGCTGGGTAGGTTTCCACATCTTGTTGTGATAAACAAAGGGAACAACATGGAAATTGACTTTCCATTGACTACCGCATCTTAAAAGAAAGCGACTACATTTTGCTCAATTTTTTTCCTGTCTGTATTAATTCTAGATAACTTTTTCATTGAACTTGATGGCAAAAATTATTCTATGGTTTTACTTTTTAAAAACTCCATTACTTGCAGTATAATCAATAAAAAGGGCTCCTTTGCTGAGAATACCCACATGGCTGAAAAAAGAAAAAAATATTGTACAGTAACAACAAATGGATTTCAATTGTCTCAGCTTAGATTACTCAAAAGTCCCCTGAAGAGAACTCTAGGGATTTTTTTTTTCCCTCTTTTAAGAGGAAAATGAATGAATGAATGAGCAAGTGAGTGAGGGAAGCTTGCCAATCCTGCTCTCTTCAAAGGAAATGCTTGCCGTGTGGAAAGTAAAGATGACAGACAACAGTCGCTCCAGCTGTAGCAAGATAAAAAATGAATATTAATGATTGATTTCAAATTAGCCAGCTCTTTTTCTTTTGCCTGCAGCTGATGCTGAGGGGATACTGAGTCTCAAGAGATTCCTGGAGCTTAGGTGGCTGTAATTCATCCAATCACCATTAAAAAGAAAAGTCCTTGTTCTGTTCACTTTCATAAGACTTCATGTTTTTAGCATTTTAATTGTGTTTGTTCACTCCGGTGATGAAACAGATTTTTTTCCCCAGACTGCTTTCCGTCTGGTTGTTTTGTAATCATAAACTATGTTAGAAGTAATTTTTTTTAAAGCCAAAACTCCCATTTTCTATTCTATTTTATGTAGGTCAGCACTTGAATGAAATAATTTTCTGACTTTCTTAGCGCACATTTATTGTTTAGGGTGTGTATGTGTGTGTTTAAACATATGCATATATCGTATATAGCTGTCTGCATATACTGGTATACACACATATATAAACACACATACATTGATGTGCATATGGATATATAATACTGATATATGCAGATATGTACATACACACACCTCTAGTTTTTTTCTTTTATTTGCCCTTTAAAGATTTTCTGTTATGTTCTTTTAGACTGTGATAGTTTTAGAACTCAGCCTGTGACCTCAGGTGTGTGGCAGGAGGCTGACCTCACCAGCCTGGGGAGACGGGGTTTGTTTTGACTACTGTATCAGGAAGGAAAGAGCTGCGTAGATGTGTCCTGGAGAACTCAAGAAGCATGTCTGACGCACTGAAATCGCCTGGGTCAATGGTTAGCTGCTCCCACAGAAGCCAGGCACGGCAGCGTCCTCCACAACGTCACTGTCCCTTGAGCCAAAGCAGAGAGGACCTCGGGATGGCCCCCCTGCTGGGTCTGCCCTCAGTTAGGATGAACTCGCATCAGAGTGGTTCCTTAAAATCCGTCCTGTCTTCGATGCAGTGGGGCTGTGAGGGGGAGCTGGCAGAGGAGCTGGGGTGGAGGACCAGCGTGCAGCCTTCTCTCTGTTCTTTCTAAATCTGCCCACTCAGCCTGAAAGCTCTGCTTTCGGGAAGGATCCTAGGGGCTGGGGACGGTCCTGTGTCTGTCCATGAGCAGCCCAGGTCAGGGCTCCACACTGCCAACTGGGGAACCCAGAAAGATGCCTGTCTTTCCGCTCTCAGTGGTGGCCAGGTGCTGCCTGGTCCCCACAGCCACACACTGGGGCCCTGCAGAGCCCCAAGCACTGCTGCTGCCTGGCAAATTTTGCACTTTAGTGCTCCTAGATAAGGACCTGATTAGGTGGACAGCTGTGGCAGCAGGACTCTGAACAGGCTAGGAAGGCCAATCTGGGTCCTGTTTGTACCTATATGTAGTCACATATAAGTACATGTTGGGGGGTGGGGGAAGACCAGGATGAGAGTGCAGAAGGGGTGCAGGAGGAGGAAAGAATAGGCATCTCTTGCTCCCTCTTACATAACATTCTCCGTGAGACATATATGCTACCCTATGCCGCTTTTGAATTTGGATGCTATTTTAGTGGTCGCTAAAATAAAAGGATAGTGAAAGAAAAGCTTGCTCCTAAATGCATACCCAAGCTGTCCTTAATTTACAAGACTCTCTGCAGTGACTACAGGAGTCTCCCTTCCTGCCTGCTTCAGAACTGGGCTCCATCACCTATCATCTCTTCAAATCTTCAACTTCCTTACGTTTCCAGGCTCCTTTTCCCAGGTGGCTAGCCTACACATACTTGCAAGAATGCATGCAAGGATCTATCAGGCAAAGGAAAACATTCATTTGAACTTGTGCTACCTCTATCAAGTGCCCCATGGCTCCTTCCTTTTTATACAACTTCTCAAAAGAATAGTTTACACCCACTATCTCTACTCCTTCGCCTTAGGTTTGCTCTCAGGGCATGGCAATCTGTCTTCTGAGCTTATTGCTGTTGGAAGGCTCTCATTGTTTGCCAAAGCCAATCTAATTTTCAATCCAATGGACTCTATCCTTTATCTATGTGGACCTCTTTGCTGCACGACATCGGAGTGTAAATCTCATCTGGGCAGGGATTTTTGTTGTTTTGTTCTCTGCTGTATCCAGAGCATCTGGAACGGTGCCTGGTATGGAGTCTGCTCAATAAGTATTAGTTGAATGAATAAACTGATGAGTTCTTTCCCAGGACTCACTGAAGCGTCCACTCATGGGCTTCAGTGACTGGGCACCCTCCTGGCTCTCCTTTCTGACCATCCTTTTTGCTTCCTTCACAGACATCCTTTCTGTGAACATCCCTGCGTGTTGCTATTCCCCAGGGTTTCTTGCTGGTCTCCATCTCTTCTCATTCTACATACCCTCTCTGAGTAATTGCATCAACTTTATGTCTTAGTTACCCATGTAAGCTGAGGATTCCCAAATTATATCTTCAGCCATGACATTTCTTTTGAATTTCAGGCTTAAATATCCAAACGTCCATTGGTCATCTTTCCTTTGCATTCTATAAAGTGCCTCAAAAATCAACATTTCTAACACCGAATCCTCAGTCTCATCTCCAGATCCGCTTCTCCTCTTGATCTCTAGTCTGGAAGCATCCGCAGCCACCTTATCACCAAAGCTAGTGTAAGCGAGGACTTTAGTATGAGCCTCTGCTTGGAGTTAGACATGTCTTGTTTGTATTCCTCAGGCTGGAAAGGCGGGTCTGCCTAGGAAATCTGTTTACACAAGGGATTACAACTTCTCTTGGGAAAGGACTCATCCTAAGGGAGGGAGAGATGGACAAATCAGGCTGGCTTGAAATTGCTGAGTATGGGAAATCTGATGGTCATCTGCAACCTCACCACACCAGGAAAAAGAAAAGAATGCTGAGAAGGGTCCAGGGTGAACAACTGTGGTGCTGGGTTGGAGGGTGAAACTTTCCAGGAGAGGCTCAAAAATGTCAGATATTAAAACTTTGTGCTTCCTCCTGAAGGATCTTTCTGGGTCTTTCTCTTAGCTTTGACTCTTCCTTCGGATGGTTGTTGACATTCTTGAGTCACCCGCTCACTCTGGGGCTGGTGGAGTACAAGAAGCCAGATCCTTCCTTCTCTTCCCTCCACGTAAAGCAGGGCTGCAAACTCATAGTCCTGCACAGTTCATCAGCTTCAAATAACAGAGTAGCCTCTGCTACTGATAAAGTGGGCTTGCCCCGTCTGTGCTCTGTGTCTGTGGTTCTTGCTTGGAGCCTGCAGTGGAAGCCAATGAAAGATGGGATTCAAGGTTTCAGAGGTATCGATCCTGATGATGCAGAGGCACAGCTAAGGCACACCGTGCTGGATCTCAGCTCTGGGCCTTTGTTCACGTGCCCTCTGCCCCCACCTCTCTCCCTGCTGACTCCACTTGTTCTAAAAGATGCATTTCAGATGTTCTTCTGGGCATGCTTTCCTGACCCCTGCCTATAACTCCAGTGTTGGATTTATCACATCTTCTTTTACTGGTCTGTTAATATGTCTCTCTCCTTCATTGGACTGTGTGAGTGTCTTAATAGTAGCAACATTATCTTGTTCATCTTAGATTCCACTGCCTGGTCATAGCAGATAAGCAGTTAATATTAAATGAATAAATGGATGGATGGACAAGTATGTGAATGATGGGCGCTTTTCTGAGGTTCCCCACAGTACCTGACACAATGTGTTATACATATTTTTGGATCATAACTATTACCATCTGATTGACTGAAAACTAGGTTCCAAGATATGCTCATTAAACGAAGCTACAGAACCAAAATAAAAACCAGACTGCTGGTCTTGCTGCCAGTTCTTTTGTATGTCAGGAATATCCCCAGATTTGGATTAAGTTTGGGGCCAGCTTAGAGGTAGACCCAGACAAAGACAGAAGAGGCAGATTGGTAGAGTGAGTAGCTGCCAGGGTTCCAGCAGAACAAACAGCTCATCAGCCAAGAACTCTCTCTCAGATGTCAATTTATGTATTTCTCAATTAATGATTAAATTCATTACTGTCGTTTAAAAAGATTGCTTAGTCTGGGTTTATTTTAAACTTTATAAAATGGGTATTATTATGGTTGAAATCTTCCAAGACTTCTTATTTTCACTGAAAACTGCATTGCTAAAATTCGTTCATATAACTTCATGTAACTATAATTTGTTATTCCATATCATGGCTATATTACAATTTATTTACCCATTTCTTGATTATGGACATTTGAGGGGTTTTTTTCCTCCAGTTTTTGCTATTAAAAACTACATTGCTTAGACATGCTTGTGAATCTCTCTATGTGCACATGTACAAAAGTTCATCTTGGATATGCCTAGAAAAAGAGTTGCTAGGTTGTAGGGAATATGATGGTCAACTTATAAGGCACTGCCAAACTGTTTTCAAAGGGCGTTGTATAAATTTACTTTCCCATCAGCCATGGATGAAGAATTGTTTGGTCCACTTTCTCCAACATTTAGTGTTTTCATCTCTTTGTTGTCTGTTTTGCATTTCCATGATCACGAATGAGGTTTGAGTCTTTTATGATTTGGGGCCAAACAAAATGCCTTTTCATGTGTTTTGCCCACTTTTCTTTTTCATTACTATCATTTTTATCTTGAATTTAATACTAGTGTACTTGAAGGTATATTGACTCGAGAGTAGGAAACCTGGGTCATGGTTAACGTCTAATGATTACTTGCCACATTTTCTTGAGCAGGTCATTTACTCTCTCTGAATCTCTTTGTTCATCTGAAAATTGGAAAAGATAATACTCATTCTGCATATTTCACTATCTTGTGGTGAGAATCGAATTAGATTAGGTAGGTCAAGAGCTTTGTAAACTATAAATTGTCATACAAATGTTGAGTATTATAATTGTATCCCATATCATTTATTAAATCCATGGAATTTGGAAGGAAATAGTGGAGTAAGAACATCGCTTGATAGAAACATTTGCAAATTCAATTATGTCTTATCTCAGGCTACCTGTCCAAATAGTTCTTTAACCTATATTAACCTTAGATGCCATTTTTATTGAAGTTTTAAAATACTTTAGTTATAAACAAATCTCTTTGTTCCTAGAACCCAATCTTTCTTTTTGTCATGTTGGCAGTCTCAATTAAATGCCTGACATGTGTTTTAATTCTGTCTTTTTAAAAATAAATAAGACAGTGGTCCATAGTGTAGCTGAAGATGGTGTAGGAAATACTTTTGCTAACATACAAACTCATGTATGTGCGGGTACATTCATGCAGGTGTGTATGTGTGTGTGTGTAGAGTGGTCATTACTTTATTGAGAACTTTTTGTTTCCTTCTAGTTCGACATCATCTTTTTCCATAATCAAATTTTAAGAATATTGTTTAAATGATAACTTATAGTAGGCTGAATAGTGGCCCCTAATGGTAGCACGTTCTAGTCCCTGAACCTGTAAATGTAGCCTTAAACAGAAAAAGGATCTTTGCAGATATAATTAAATTAAGGAGTTTGACATGGGGAAATTATCCTGCATTATCCAAGAGGACCCCAAATGCAAACACAAGTGTCCTTATAAAGGAGAGACAGAGAGAGATTTGACATGCAGAAGAGAAGATCATGTGACCATGGAGGCAGAGACTGAAGTGATGTGGTCACAACCAAGGAGTGCTGGCAGCCACCAGAAGCTGGAAGCAGCAAGGAATGGAGTCTTCCCAGAACCTCCAGGGGAGTGGCTCTGCTGACACCTTGACTTTGGCCCAGTGAAACTTATTTTGGATTTCTGGCCTCTAGAACTGTGAGAGAATAAATCTCTGTTGTCTGAAGCCACCAAGTTTGTGGCCAGTTGTTTCAGTGGCATTAAGAAACACTAACCCTTCTTCATGTGTCTCAGGAGGAAGGACACTTAGTTATAAGAATTAGTTATAGATCAGTGATTCCTAACTTCTTCTTCAAGACTGAATTAAAAATGTGTTAAATGAGCCATGTAAGGTGCCTGAATGGCACTAGATGCAGCAAGGAACATAAAAGGAATAAGAAATACTACCTTTCCCCCAGAGATGCTTTTCATCTAGTTGAAGAATCAAAACAAATAGTTGCAAAACATTTAGCACACAATTCAAGACAGTGCCTAAATCAAGGGGTAAATAACTCCGGTGGTGTGAACAAAATGAGCAAAGTTAAGGGCCATGATGACCAAAATGGGTCATAGGCAGAGAGTCTGTCAAACTCCTGGGATGGAAAGGAAAGCTCATGATGGGAATAAGTTTAGCAGTTAAGAAGAGCTCCCTTGCAAAGAGAAAATAAGCAGTAAGATGTCAGCTTAATGGTGGAGGAAGCAGGGAGCCATTAGCTGTTTGGAGGCAGAAGGATCAAATGATGAAAGCCGTGTGTAAGGAAGGCTCATTTGTTTCTCATGGGGCAGGTTGTACACTCTAGTTTGCTTGTCAGTCTCCTTTCTCCTAATAGGCAGTATGACATGATATTTTAGAATAATTCTTTTCTGAGAAATATTTGGGACAGCTGTGATGCTCCTTGGGATAATTAGAAACACTCTGGGATGTCAGAAACAAGAACTATAAATCCTTCTCTCAGTATTCCCAATTAGATGTAATTGATATATCCCCATATCTCACCAGCCAGAAAAACAACAACATTCTTTCTTTAATATCCAAATTGCAATGGAGCCCTACTCATGGACTGCAGGAAGCCCATTTTCCTTCTGAAGTTACCTCTCAATTGGGTTCTGGACATCCTAGAGGAAGGTGTGTAACCTGTTGAATCCTGGCTCTCTGGACCTCCACGAATCTTCTAGTCCAGACTGCGTTTGACTTCTCCAGGCTGCTCTGGTTCCCCTGTGCCTGTCGCTCTGAGCAGGGGCTCTGGTTGCTCGCTCTAGTCCTCATGGCCAAGCAAAGTCTGGGCTGTGGTGGGGATAAACAGACACCCAGCAAAAAGAGTAACAGGCACTGCTGCTGCACGGGCACACCTCACGGTTGTGTGCCCAGATCAGTCTCAGAGCATGCAGAGAATGGGGTATTAAAGGAAACTTCTATCAGGCTTCCACATGGAAGGGCCAGACCAACCCCCACCAAAGAGCATGCCCAGGCATCTTCCTACCTTGGAGTCTAGTCTCAGGAAGAGACGTTCCTTCCCTCCTCCATCCTAGGCCAACTCACTCTCACACCAAGATGGCTGACAGAGGGAACGTCCATTTTCTTCAGGAAGGCTTAACCCACACACATGCTTAGGCTTCCTCCACGGGCCAGAGGAGGCACGCAGATGGTTAGTTATATGTTAGGACACCAGTGGTCAAACCTGGCGAGGCCTGGTCCATGCCAGTCCACTCCTCCTCATGGCCTTCCTCAGCTTTCAGCTTAAGGTGAAGGGAAGGTCAGGCTGCTTCTCACTCCCTGTGTGACTCAGGTTCACAACGTCTTGTGGGTACATATTTGGGCCTGAAGACACACAAATAATTTGAAGAAACAATAAGAATCTTCGAGGATGGTCCAATCTCAATGCCAAATCTCCTAATGTTCTTCTTTAACTCGACAAAGTCTCATGAAATGTACACTGTTTTTATTACTACGCAGAACATTCAATATCTCAAGTTGCAATATCCTCAGTTTAACAATAGTTCCACATTTTCCCCAAAACAATGTGTGGTGTTTTTGCTCCATGTAATGGTTGATTTTATATGTCAACTTGACTGGGCTAAGGATGCCCAAATAGCTGTCAAACATGATTTCTGGGTGTGTCTGTGAGGGTGTCTCCAGAAGAGATCAGCATTTGGATCAGTAGAGTGAGTAAAGGTCACCCTCACCAGTGAGGATGGGCATCATCCAATCTGTTGAGGACCTGAACAGAACAAAAGGTCCGAGGAAAGATGAATTCACTCTCTCTCTACTTGAGCTGAGGCATCCATCTTCTCCTGCCCTTGGACGTTGGACATCGGTGCTCCTGGTTCTCGGCTTTCAGACTCAGACCAGAAAATACACCATCAGCCTCGGGATTCTCAGGCTTTTGGATTCAGGCTGAATTATACCACTGGTTTTCCTGGTTCTCCAGCTTGCAGATGGCAGAGAGACTGTGGGACTTCTTGTCTTCCATAACCCTGAGAGCCAATTCTGATAATAAATCTCCTCTATATATCTATATATCTATATCCTACTCATTCTGTTTCTCTGGAGAGCTCTGACTAATACATTCCTCATTTGTAAAAAAATATAAATGG
Organism: Hyperoodon ampullatus; assembly: GCF_949752795.1. Lineage (NCBI taxonomy): Eukaryota > Metazoa > Chordata > Mammalia > Artiodactyla > Ziphiidae > Hyperoodon > Hyperoodon ampullatus. Next base: position 47,931,878 of record NC_136925.1, on the reverse strand, counting down.
CCCATTCTACTAATTATTTCCAATGAAAGGAAATGTGAGACATAAAATTGCTAGCAGCTTTAATTAGTGTTCCTTCAGCTTTCAAGAGTAGGTTAAAACATGGTCTCCACCGTACTCCGTTACATATTTATTGAACTATAAATGTGATTCAACAGCTATTCATTTATTCATTCAACAGATATTTTTAAATGGCTAGTATGTGCCCAGCGCTGCTCTAGACACTGGAATACAACAGTGAACAAAGCAAAATCCCTGCCCTCAGGGTGTCTGGTGTTTCATTCTGATGAGGGAAAGCATAAACAAATAAAACTGGAATGTACCAACTGCTAATACTTGCTGAAAAAGAATAAAAAGTAGAGTAAAGGGATAAAGAGTGGCTGGGGGAGGATAGTTTCAGAAGGGTAAAAAGGGCAGGTTTCTCTGATAAGGATGTATTTGAGTCCTGAATCAAGGGAAGTGGTATGACAGAGGTTAAGAGCGCTCCAGTCTCCTTTATCCTTGCTGTCTTCAGTGATAGCACCTCAGAGTTTTTGCTAAGCAAATGGATGACATTTGTACTGACTCATTTCCCAGCTTTCCTTGCACCTCTGTGTGCCATGGACTAATTTTGGGCCAGTTGGATGTGAGAAAAAGTGATGTGTGCAACTTCTGGGTCATCTTTTTAAGGACATTTGCCTTCTTCCTGCTAACTGGGAAACGGTGACAACTGGAACGACCTGGGCGACCGCATAGTGAGACGGCTACCATCCCTACACTTCTACAGAGACAGAAATTACATTCTCTTCTGAATTAAGTGGCTGTGTTTTGTTAAAGTAGCTTAGCTTGCAGCTTAGCTAATTCAAAGAAAGAGCCGTGTGGGTATTAGGGAGGCACCTCTCTAAGCAGAGGGAACGGTGTTGGCAAAGGGCTATAAAGTAAGAACTTACAAGGAATGTTGGAGAACAGCAAGGAGGTCAGTGGGGTTGGAGTGAAGCAGTAGGAGAGGAAATCAGGAAAGAATCAGAGGACTTGGAACTTTCATTAGGGCTTGGAATTTTACTCTTGGGAACTATAGACGTACCACTGGAGCAAAAGAATGACATTATGGGCTTCCCTCGTGGCGCAGTGGTTGGGAGTCCGCCTGCCGATGCAGGGGACACGGGTTCGTGCCCCGGTCGGGGAGGATCCCACATGCCACGGAGCGGCTGGGCCCGTGAGCCATGGACACTGAGCCTGCGCGTCCGGAGCCTGTGCTCCGCAACGGGAGAGGCCACAGCAGTGAGAGGCCCGCGTACCACAAAAAAAAAAAAAAAAAAAAAAAAAAGAATGACATTATGGGATTTCTGTTTTGCAAAGGTCATTCCGGCTGTTGGGTTGAGAATAGAGCAGGGAAGCAATGGTGGAAATCCAGAGAGATTACTTTAGAGGTTATCGCAGTAGCCCCGGCAAGATAGTACTCTGGCTTGGACTAGGGTGCTAGTGGGGGGTGCACTTACAGTGTATTTCTAAAGTAGAGGTGCTTGGATGTGCTGATGGATTGTGAATGAGAGAAAGAAGTAAGGGTGATGAGTATAGAAGGAAAAGGGGTTGACGTGGGCATGAGAAAATCACATGAGGAGGTCTAGGGTTGGAGCAGGCAGTGGGACTTATATCTCCTTTGCTCATGAGCGTCATATGACCACCTCCTTTTTGCATAATTATAATTAATTTTATCTCGGCCTCCACCAATCCAACTGTGCAGATCGAACTCCACCCTCTCTTTCTCCTCTATTTGACCTTCTGTCACATCTTCTTGTCTTTAGCCTAAGCATTATTTAACCCATTCATCCCTTTGGGGAGATGCTCAGTGTCAGCAGAAGATAGTGGTCTCTGAGTGACACACTTCAATTATTTTCTCTCTCAAACGCACTTAGGGAAAGAGAAATGAGAATAGGGATATGGAATCAATGTTGAAGATACGCACTGTCACTGGAGAAACGATGGGAGGTTAAAATAGCGATGAAGGTCAGGAGGGAGGAGAAATCCAAGCCTGGGACTGTGAGAATGAGTCAGAGTTGTGAAGTGGGAGACAAGAGCAGGTATCAGTGGTCTCCATGACCATGAGGCGAACCAGAGGCAAGGGTGGGGGGAATAATGACAGTCCATACTGGGGATGAGCAAACAGAAGGATTGATCTCGTCTCTCCTTCATTCATCAGTGGTGCAGTCTTCAGGTGCCCCATATATTGATGGGATTAAGCAATCTTGAGGAAGTGGCCCCAAGAGAATTGTCACACTTTTCAAGATCTGATTATAAATTGGATTCGAGCTCAGTTGTTCTCATACGAAAGCATGGCAAATGTTATCATAATCCTCTGTCCAAGTCTGTACAAATGACTTAAGGTGGGAAGCCCTTGTTCATTTCCAGGGGAAAGTTATCCATGGCAATTTCAATACATCTACGGACACCCAAAGTCAAACTCCAGGAATGGCTTTGTTTTTTCATTTGCTAAGAGGATGTTTACAGAATGGGCAGTCACTGAAACTGGAACAGGATACCCTTAAAGCCACTTGGGAGATTGCAAAATATCCAGCACTATACTAGGCATTATGAAGCAAACATGGGGGGAAATATGTTTTAAACCAGTGAGTGACAGGTTGAAAACATGTTTATGCAAGAGGTACCTTCTTAATTATGATCTCCCATTATGATTTATAGCTAACAATCAAATTTAACATGAAAATTAATATGACTAGAATCTCAGCATTGTTTACATATCTTTTTGTGTGACCAGGCTTCTAGGGTGCATAGGAAATATAATCAAAATGTACACATCTTATAAGTTCAAAAACCATGGCAAACTCCAGTCTGTTTTTAACTGGGCTTTTCTTGAAATCAAGAATACAGAGGCCAAAATGCTTGCTTCAAAATATAAGTACACCTGATATTGACTCCCTGTCATCTTCACCACCAACACAATCATCCCCACCGCCCACCATCAGTAATCATTTGTAAAGTGTCTACAGTGTTTAGGGTACTGAACTGGAAAAGGGAAATCAAAAGACTATAAAACATAATTACTTTTTTCAAAGAGCTTAAGATCCAGTTACAGAGAGAAGATACAAATTAATAGATAAATACAGGTACAAAGTGTGTACAAGTCAGAAGCAGCTAGATTATGCTGCAGAAACAAATAGCCTCCACATCTTGGAGGATTATAACAACAGAGATTATTTCTCATTCCTTCAACATGGTCATCACAGGTTGGCATGGGGGTTTTGCTCCTTGCATTCACTCAGGAACCCAGGCTAATGAGGGCTCCACACTGACTTACTTTTATGATCACTGAAGCAGGAGAAAAGGAAGGTGATGAATCACTCAGTGGTTCTTAATGCTTCCTACTAGATGTTATACTTGTCACGTCTGCTCATATGTCATTGTCTAAAGCAGGTACATGTCCACACCTAACTTCAAGGCGGGTGGGGGAGTGTGATTCTACCATATGCTAGGAGGGGAACTATACATATTTGGTGGACAACATAAATGATCACTACAAACTGTACATGTTAAGGGTCAAATACATTATATGGACTGTGTCCACATGCTGTAGACATTTAGAGGCTGAGCGAGCAATAAAATCTAAGATTTTAATTTATGCATTCACTTATTCATTTATCATTTATTCAGGGTACATTTATAGAGCATTTTCTAGCACTAGGTACTCTCCTACGTCATGGTCCTACAGCATTAAACAATCCTGACAAAAATCCCTGCCCTCCTGAAGATTACCTTTTAGTAGGGGAAGACTTGAGCTAGGCCTTGAAGGATGAGTAGAATTTAGACAGGTATACAAGGAAAAGCATTCTAAGCATAGGGAATAGAGTTTGTTTCACATGAAAACAGAACAGTATCAGGCATAAAAGAATGGCAAAATCACTTAATGAATATAACTTATTCCACTTCTGTGTACCTAAGGGCTATTGATAAAAACCATGGTCACATAGGTTAAAAAATAGTTTGGATAACATGGAATTAATATGGATGCTTTAAATTAGTAATTAAAATTAATTAAATAGAATATAATTTTTAATCATTCTATATTCTTAGTATATTTTGTTATATGTAAAATATAATGATTTAGATATGTTTCACTGGTAATTTGCTTTATTTTATTTTATTTATTTATTTTTGGCTGCACTGGGTCTTCGTTGCTGCACGTGGGCTTTTCTCTAGTTGCAGCGAGTGGGAGCTACTCATCGTTGCGGTGCGCGGGCTTCTCATTGCGGTAGCTTCTCTTGTTGTGGAGGACGGGCTCTAGGCGCACGGGCTTCAGTAGTTGTGGCACTTGGGCTCAGTAGTTGTAGTTTGCGGGCTCTAGAGCGCGGGCTCTAGTGCGCAGGCTCAGTAGTTGTGGCGCACGGGCTTAGTTGCTCCGCGGCATGTGGGATCTTCCCGGACCAGGGCTTGAACCCGTGTCCCCTGCATTGGCAGGCGGATTCTTAACCACTGCGCCACCAAGGAAGTCCTGGTAATTTGCTTTTTAACATGTCTTTATTCCTTGAAATGTTTGGTAGTGGGATAATTTGAGTAATGATTATTGTGAATAATTACCACTCCCACATTTCTAAGGACCTAGTTATTCCTTAAAGACCCTCAGAAACCTTAAAACTGTTTTTTTTTTGCATACCTACAGAATATGTCATCACCTTTGAAAATAAATTTACTAGGATTCTGAAAGAGGGCAACGTAAAAACAAACTTACAGCTACTCTTATATCCATAAACTCATAAAAACAAATACAATCAGATACTCATATTGAGATCTTTCGTTCATTTTTTACCTAAGAGTTGTTGATGAGGCCCTCGCTAAACTCTAAACTTAGGCAGATGAAAAATGTTGTTGAAAATACAACCAGGCAACAGATTAGTGAGAACCAAGAGATGATATCACTCAACTTGAACAATATTTATCTGTGGGGTAGAGGGTGTAAATATTTTCAGAGGTTGAAAACTTACAGATGATTTATGAAAACACTTAAAGAGACCACCTCAAATTGTTTAAGATGGCTACTATCATAAAGACAGAAAAACAACACGTATTGGAGAAATTGGAACTCTTAGGCTCTGCTGGTGGGAATGTAAAGTGGTGCAGCCACTACAGAAGATGGTGTGACCGTTCATCAAAAAAATTAAAAATAGAATTACCACATGATCCAGCCATTCCAGTTTGGGGTATATACCCAAAATAATGGAAAATAGGGACTCAAGACTATTTGTACACCCATGTTCTTAGCAGCATTTTTCATAATAGCCACTTACATGAGGTACCTAGAGTAGTCAAATTCACAGAGGCAGAAAGTAGAAGGGTGGTTTCCAGAGCCTGGAGGGAGGGTGGAGGAAGAAGAGTTTATTGTTTAATGTGTTCAGAGTTTCAGTTTTGCAAGATGAAAGCAGTTCTGGAGATGGATGGTTGGACAACAGTGTGAATGTGCTTGATGCCACTGAACTGTACACTTCAAAATGGTTAAGACGGTGGACTTTATGTTATGTGTATTTTACCACAGCTAAACATAATTTTAAAATATATAAAAACAAATGAACAACAAGAAGAAATTTAAAAAGTTCTGGGCCTTGTAAAATCAGCAGCCATTTATTTTCCCTTCAGTCTTAGGCATCTCGTTTGTGTTTTGCTCAGAGAGTAATTCCCTGATGTGATGCTTACACATTCTCACTGTCCAAACCTCGATCGCTCTGCCTGCTGCTACATTCCAAGAGTTCCTGTCCTAATTAACATTTCAGTCTAATAAGATTTTCTGGCTCCTAAAGTGTGATCTATCAATTGTTGACATACCTTGGGATATGGCCAGGCATAACCCAGTTAACTGCAGTGGGATGGGCAGCCTGGGAGGGGCTGGAGAAACAAGCACCATGGAACAGGTGCCAAGAAAAAAATGCAGTCGGCAGAGTAGGTAGCAGGGCAGGAATGAGTATAGGGATGGCCCATCATCACAAGGCTGCAAGGAGTCCCAGTGGCATTCTGGCACGTCGTGACCTTCTGGGATACAACAAGAATTTAGGTGGGCAGAAGATACTGGGGAAGGTTGTCAGCAGCTCATGGTTAGGATTGTTCCAAGAAGGGAGATTGATAAGAGCATGGCAGAGCCTCAAGCCTCAAACGACTAGAGAATTCTAGCAGGTTGAAATTCTGGCAGGTCGAAAAGGCAACATTCTCAGCACTCAGAATCCTAGTTACCAGATCTTGAACAGAGATGGTCCAGAAAGGGTGACTGGACCTAACATCTAGACTGTGGAGTTAGTTTATGCACCCGCAGCCCCTTGCCTAAAGTCAGGATTGGCAGAGGCTGAGCTGGGCATAGCTTACAGCCAGGAGCACCATGGACTAGCTAACTAGTCAACCATGACTTGTGATAAAATAGAGTTGAATCATCCATTCTAAAGCCACGCAGCTTTGGGAGTTGTTAGCGTTCTAGGCTGCTTCTCTAATGTAAGGAGACTATCAGTGAAAAATCTAGCTTTCTGAAAATCACAATGCATGTCAGAATTTATAAATCTATGGCACAAAAAACATTTTGAGGTAGAAGCAGTCTGAGCTTTGTGTCTTGGCTGGAAGGAAAACAGGAAAAATCTTGGCGAAATATCCATTCCTAATATTTCTCTGGTGTAATCAGCGAATGCCATATGCTCTTCACTGACCTCATAGAGACAAGGATCCTGAGCGGAGAGTAACTGTTGAGCCTAGTGAGCAGACCCACAATCAGAAACAGAATTCTGTATATTTAACATATTATTATAAACACACACACACACACACACACACACACACACAATCCATTTCAAGTCCAGATGGAAATGTACACGAAACCTTGGGCTTCACAGCAGAGAGAAAGCTACTATAAACCAGTAAAGAAATCCTCATGTTGTCCAGAGCTTTGGTTAAGTGCCTGCTGTGTAGTCAGAGTTTCTGAACGGGGCAGTGCTGGTATTCTATTGAGGAGGAAACTTAAGTCTGGGAGCTTAACTTATTTTCTCAAGACCTCTTGTCCAGGCAACGGCAGCCCTGAGGTAGAATCTAACAGTGAGGAGGGTGAAGGAGAATTAGAAGGTCGGGTCCAGCTGGATAGGAGCTCACAACAGCACTCATCCCTGTGGCATAAGAAGCCCTCCTCACCACCGTCTGCTCTAGGAAATCTGTGGTTTGGAAGTGCAGTTAGGGGGTCCCCCTGCTTAGCCAGCTTAGACCTTAAGGCACAGTGACTGCCTTTAGCCTTCAAAAAATCCAGGTAGGGAATTCCATGGGGGTCCAGTGGTTAGGACTCTGTGCTTTCACTGCTAAGGGCGTGAGTTCGATCCCTGGTCGGGGAACTGAGATACAGGAAGCCGCGCAGCGCGGCCAAAACAAAACAAAACAATCAGGTAAAAATTACAATTTGCAGGGTGATAGACTTTTGTGATCTTTGCTGAGAAGTAGGAGGAAGAACCGGCCCTCCAGGGAACCCCTGCTTCTCAGCATCACAGTTACACACCCTATCCTCCAGCCACCCTGACCTCAGTGGCTCCGCAGGCCTGCAGGCCAGACCTCTGTTCATTCTTCCTTTCCCAGACTGGGGACAATGCCAAGTGCCAGGGCCAGCCTTGAAATTAGAAAGTGGGTATTTAAAATAAACCCTGGACTCAGAAATGCTTCAACTCACAGTGTGTTGTAATTGACCAAAAATACATCAGTGTTCATTTCTTATTGCTGCTGAAATATATAACCACAAAGTTAGTGGCTGAAAATAGCATACATCTATTATCTTATAGTTTTCGAGGTCAGGAGTCTGAAATGGGTCTCACTGAGATAAAATCAAGGTGCTGTAAGGATTCATTTCCTTTCTGGAGCGTCTAGGAGAGAATCTGTTTTCTTGCTTTTTCCAGCTTCTAGAGACTATTTAAATTCTTTGGCTTGTGACTCCTTTCCACCTTCTAAGCCAACAGTGGCTGGTGGAGTCTTTCTTGCTAGTTGTTTACTTTATCCATTAGAGCATGTTAATCAAAGTTGTTTTAAATTTTCAGTCTGATAATGCCAACATCCCAGCCATGTCTGGTTCTGACGACTGCTGTCTCTTCACATTGTGTCTTTTGTCTTTTAGTATGCCTCGTCATTTTTTCTTGATAGCCGGACATGATGTACCGGGTAGAAGGAGCTGCTGTGAACAGTGGGTGGTGGTGAGGTTGCGGGGAGGGGGCGTCTGCGATTAGGTGTCCAGTCTTTTAGTGAGCCTGTGCCTCTGGGCTGGGAACTCATAAGTGTTTCTCGGGCTTTTTCCCCTCCCCCCTTAGGTGGAACATGATGGCTAAGTGGGCTGCAGTTGGGTATTTCCTTTCCCACTGTCAGTTAGGCTTAGAGAATACCCCAGCAGGTTAGGCTCCGTTAACGAGTTTCTCCAGAGGGCAGGCCTTGCTAAGAGAAGAATGCTCTGACCTTGCTGGAAGTATGAGAGGGTTTTTTTCTCCAGTATTTCCTGTGGGAACTTGGTTAAGCTCCTGGAGAGAAATCTCACAATATTGTGGGGACCTCCTATGACTGGGTCCTCCTGGAGTTTTTAACTCTCAGTACTGTCTGCACTGAGCCTCCAGCAACTCATCTGTTATAATTCACTATAACCCTGGCACTGGTCCCTGTGGCGCTTTCCCCTCTCGAGCCTCTGTTAGGGAGGCAGAAACGCCCTGTATTCACCTGTCTGTCTGTCTAGTCTTGTGGGCAGTGGCTTGCCCTGTGTCCTCCTCTCTCTTATGAGTCTGAGAAGAGTTGTTGATTTTTCAGGCTGTTTAGCTTTTTACTTCTTGTTAAGATGGAGAGACAACTTCCAAGTTCCTTACAGCAGACCCGGAAACCAGAGTCATGGAATCTTTCTATATGGCATCCAGCTAACTCTGATGCTCCTGCTTCCCTCTTCCACTCATAAGGACCCTTGTGATTACAGTGGTCCCCGCCACACAGCCCAGCCTATTCTTCCCATTACAAGATCAGCTGATTAGCAACCTTAATTTCATCTGCAATTTTTTTTGTTGTTGTTGCAGTATGTGGGCCTCTCACTGTTGTGGCCTCTCCCGTTGCGGAGCACAGGCTCTGGACGTGCAGGCTCAGCGGCCATGGCTCACGGGCCCAGCCGCTCCGCGGCATGTGGGATCTTCCCGGACCGGGGCACGAACCCGTGTCCCCTGCATCAGCAGGCGGACTCTCAACCACTGCGCCACCAGGGAAGCCCTCATCTGCAATTTTAATTTCCCCTTGCCACATGACAGAACCAACACATGCACAGGTGCCAGGGATAGGACATGGACTTCTTTGAGGGGCCATTATTCTGCCCACTACTAGATCCTTCCTCAGAACTTTTTTGGGGGAGGAGGCCGGGGGGCAGAAAGCACTGGGGCCTCATGAAGAGAAGAGCCAGGGAACCTCAAAGCATCAGAACAATTATCCTCATTTCCTAAACCCCGAGATGGCTCCACAATATAACTTAGAAACCTGTTGTCTGGGGCTTCCCTGGTGGCGAAGTGGTTGAGAGTCCGCCTGCCGATGCAGGGGACACGGGTTCGTGCCCCGGTCCGGGAAGATCCCACATGCCGCGGAGCGGCTAGGCCCGTGAGCCATGGCCGCTGAGCCTGCACGTCCGGAGCCTGTGCTCCGCAACGGGAGAGGCCACAGCAGTGAGAGGCCCGCGTACCGCAAAAAAAACCTGTTGTCCTTCTGTCCTGTCTCCCAGTTTACTTTAGGAGAATTTTTTAAACTTCATCTGTTTGGGGAGGAATGGATTTCTCACTATATACAAATACTATGTGTTTCAGAAGACGAAGGAGAGGGTCTCTTCTCCAGGGCCAGTGGCCAGGGCTCCTAAGTCTCAATCCAAGAATGACAGTAATGACAGTAGTGAGTCCTGAGATCAGTGTAGGGGGTGAGGAACAGTGCGGGGGTAAGGGAGAGCGAGGGAGGGAGCGGGAGAAGAAGGGATGGAGAGAGGGAGTAAAGAAGGCAGGAAGGAAAGGGAAAACGAAGACAAAAATTAAATAGACTGGTACAGAAAATATCGGGGTGCCTCCCGTGTTCTAAGGATAAAAATTATTTCAGTAACATCTGGACGTAGGCACTGGCTTGCTGTGTGAGTGCATTCCACGGTGGGTGCAGCAGTCTGAACCTAGGGGCTCCCAGGCAGCTGCAGGTGTTTGCAGGGAGAGGTTTCTCCCAATCCCTGCTGAGAAAAGTGCATCTGCTTATCTGTGCAGAAGCTTCAAAAGGAGATTAGGGGACCAAGGAGGTAAAAAGGTTGGGGATGTGAAGACAGGAGATCAGAACAGAAGAGGTAGAGATGGGAGTTCAAAGGGAGAGAGAGAAAGCGAAATGAAATTAAGAACACTAATCCTGTGGGATTAAGAACAAAAAGAGTAGACTCAGACAAGAAATCAGCCAGGAAGGTAAGTGTGGATTCAAAGGCTTTCCCAGGAAAGTGCAAAGGAGAGAAAACCCCCAAATCAAAACCAAAACCCAAACCACCCTGCGCTCAGCATCCCCTCATTTTGCAGCTGCTCAGCCGAACCTCCAGCAGCCGTCTCTCCATTGCAGGCGCTTGTGGTGGGCGCTGGGGTCCGAGGCTGGCCATCTGGGCTTGCTGGTGTCTGCCTGGCGCTGTGACCTCCAACTGTCCCTGTAGGTGCAAATCCTAGCGGGAGAAAGTGAAAATGACAGGGGACCTGGTCTGAGTGATAGGCAAGGCGGTGGAATGACAGCGCTGCTGCAGCCAGTGTGCAGCCCCAAGGGGTGGTTTCTGTTTAATGCTTGCTGAGGACCCAGTGCCCTTGACTATCACCTCATCACAGACTCAGGGGCAACAGCTATTGAGCACTACTAAATGCAGACCAGGTACCATGAATCCTGTTACGTAGAGAGGAAACTGGGTCTCAGAGGGATTCAAGAAATTGCACAGGATCAGTAAGTGGGAGAGCTACGACTCCAGCCACCCTCTGACCTCTGCACAGGGCTCTTTCCAATACAACTGCCCCTCAAGGACAAACTTTTCAAGGATGCTGCCCCTAGCCTATCACACCTGGAAACTGCGCTAGCCATTTTAGTCTCAGGCCTCCAGGCCCTCACCCCCAACTAGGTCCCTACTCTGAATTTTGGACCAGTGGACCTTTGCGGGTGGGGTGGGTAGGGTACTTCTGGTGGGAGAGTGGGAAACCCTAGAGATGTCTTCTTCTCTCATCAGCGCTCCTGAACAGGCATGGTGGACGGATGAAAGTAGCCCTCTCTTCCCAAGTTTAAAATGGAGTTTAGGGTCGCTTAAGAATCAAATCCTTAAAAGGAAAGTAAAATACTGTTGTCAATTCATTCTTATACACGAACTTACAAATGGCTGGTTAAGGATTATATTCACGTCCATTTTATGGTCCCCTGATGTAAGCACAAGGTCAGTCTGCCAGTCACTGTTCTTCCTGGTTATCTTTTCCACTGCTGTTTCTCTTTATGTCTCAAGCACCCAGTCCTGCCTGTGAGCTCAGGCAGCACCCAGAAGATTCTAATTGAGAGTGGCAATGGACCTGACAGGAAAGCTCTGGAAAAGATAGCCATTTCCAGTGAACATCTGGGGAGCTGAAATAGGGACACTGGAGTCCTGCTCACCTAACCCTTTAAGGAAAGAATGTCTGGAGAGTTGGGGGCTGAGATAGGGCCTGCAGACCTCCAGAGGGGTCCAGGTGACATGAGGACTGCTGTGAACTCTCTCACCTGTCATCTCCCTCCCGTGTGGCAGGCTGGTCACTAGGTAAGAGAAGGTGTCATCCTGCTCCCACTTGAGGAAACATTAGATTAAGTCAAATTAAGCAGAAGTCTTTCCTTCAGGATTTGGTGAGTTTAATAAACCAACAGGTGTTATGAGTCTCCCAAAGAAGAGTATGGTATGAAGTCAGGAGCGGGGTCCTGAAGATCTTTCTGGCAGCCTCCTTTCAGAAGAGGAACCACTAGGTGTGGGTGAGATATTATTAATCTTGTTACACAGAAAAGGGAAGTGGGTCTCAGAGCAGTCCAGGGAATTGTGGTCCCTACAACACAAAATCATGAATATAAGTTAGGTGTAGCTACAGCTTTGATGGGACCCACACAAACAAAGCTTATGCTTCCTTAGCTCATGGTCAATCCACATTTTTTTGGGGGGGGCACACCATGTTTCAAAGAAACAGTCTTCCAGAACTCTGAGTCTAAATGTAAAGTATCCAAGGTCTTGGGCAGCTAACCTGGCTCTGCAAGGAAGGCATCTGGGCAGATGCTGCCGTCCAGCTTGAGTCCCCCTTTTAGCACCGCTTTTCTAATCCACCGAACAAAGCAGTGGCCTCTGGGCTGGAGCTTCTCTGACACACAATGATAAAGAAAGGAAAGTCACCCACACCGTAAAGGTGGCTTCAGGGAATTTGTTGTTTTTGTGGCTGTTAGATTAATCCTGGACACTATGCAAAAGGCCGAGACCTCCCAGAAGGTGGGTAGGAAGCGATAGCTTCTAAGAGAATGAGCCAGCACCAAGGGATGCAGAAACAACTCAGAGGACAGTTCCTTTCATTTTGCTGGCTTTTAAAATGCTGCTCACTCTGTTTCATGTCACGCAAGCCCGTGTGTGACAACTGTGGAGGAACTTGGGCTGTGACATTGAGCAAACACTGCTGATGTGTTTCTGATTACATTAATGGTGCCTCACTCTCCAGCATGTTAACTCATCGTAGTTGATTATGCTGACACTGAAAGCTTGTGTTAACATGTGTGTTTGTATTTCTAGCTGTAATTTGGTTCAATACCAACACGAGTATCAATACTATCTGAATTATATGTGAGATGATCAGCCGAAAACTAGAGCACAGAGGATTTAGATGAGCCCTGAAGATTTACCAAGAGAGACAGTTGCTAAACACTGAAATAGTTATTAAGGGAAGTGGTGGAATCTGTTTCCCTGGAGGTTATTAAAACAATGTCTGTTCTATAGAAGGTTCCACGATCCTGACAGAAGGTAGTTTGGCTGGCAAGGTCTTCTAACTAAAATCATAGGTACTCTACTCAAGGTAACCATTGAGGGCTCTTATACGCAGGTGGCATTTTGATTCCTTAACAACTTGCTTGCTGATGCTATTCCTGTTAGGAGAGTTAGAAATTCCATTTCAGGTCAGACTAGCAAGGTATGAACTTATTACCAACACGATGCTTTCTTAATTACTCTATAAAGTATGGTGATTATACTCTATAAAGTAAGGCAACTATTATTATTGTTGTTACTACTATAATAATAATAATTATTATTATTACCTACCATTTTTGAGCACTCACTATGTATTAGGCACTATGCTAGCTCTTTATATACATGACTTCATCTTCCTCTTATAACAAATATTTTAAGATGAGTATTGTTATATCCATTTCATAGATGTTTAAACTGAGTTTTGAGACTAATAACCTGTTGATCACCCAGCAGGATTCAGACCCAGGTCTGTCTGACTCTAAAGCCTGTGCTTTCATGTATTACAAGGTGTGGCTAATGTATCTAGAAGCACATCAGATCACATACAGTGTTGGCTCTTACGTGCAGTCCCATTGGGCAGCCATGCTCTTCTACTGGTGCTCAACAGAGGCTGGGTTCTCTTTTGGATTTGCCTTCATCTCCACAGACACCTCAAAGGTTCACAGAGAATGACATAGTTCCCATCAATCCCTGAAAGTTTAGATGGGATGAGAAAGACCTTCATGACAATCACCTATTTCATATGTACGGGTTCTCATTAGGATAATAAAAGTTCTTCTGCTAAAAAAGTTTGCAAATATAATACAAATATAATACACTCTTTTGAAAATTCTCAACATTTTTTGAAAATCCATTGAGCACTTGTCTTGGGTGGGGGGAACAACTGAGGATTATTCAAAACCAAACCTGGTGAGTTGGGAGAATAATCAATCCAGTTATAAAAAACAAGGTATGAATGATAAAATAATGATGTCGATTTTCTTATGTGATATTGTGACATGTATACTGACAGTGTATGCCCTGTATTTCCATCACAACCAACTGTGGCCCCAGCGCTGACATGCATCTCAAAGTCCACACAGTGACCTAGAAACATCTCACCTATTCATAGACCAATGTCCAAGAGAGGACCAAAATGATGACTTATATGAAATGCATTAATCTAGCAGCTGGTGAACTTGGGAGCAAGACAGATGGTGGAAGTGATGATTTTGTGTGAAATGTTTCCCCTCTCAGCGAGATTGCCAAAAATGTGCTCCTCTGCTATTTTTTCTATCAAGGAGAGGGTGGGAGGAAAGACTCTTTTATTGGTGTCTGCAACAGATACATTTTCCTTAAACAAGATGTAGGTCAGTGATAGGCATGACCTTTATAAACACTTTTTGTGCATATTATAATAGCGAAAAAACACTTAGCCTCATGATGAAAAAACAGCACAATATTCTTTTGCTAAGAATTCTGAAATTATTATATTTAGAGTTTTGATATTTTTTATGAGAGAGTTTGGGTCATATGTTGGTTGGTTGTCACCAACAGCTAAATTTAGCCAAACTCAGGCTTATTTCCTTTCCTGTTCTCCTTACGAACCCTTGTCACATCTGAAGTTCCCCGTTGTTGTCAACGGCTCCTTTCTCCTGCCAGCCTCCTATGTTCCTAACTTGGTCAGATCTTTCCCTTCTATAATTTCGTCCAGGAAATCACCAGTTCTAAGGATCCTTGCTCTGTTGGGCCTCTTGAAGTCACATGCTCTCTCCATTCCCATGGGGACAGGCTGCATTGGACCAAAGCATCTAGACATGGGGAATGGTTTTTAATCTCCCACCTTTAGTTCCTTCCTTATACGAACCATCCTATCCAGCAGCAAGCGTTCTTTTCATCATTTGCCTGACAAAATTAGAGTTATTCAGCACGTATTCCACCACCTTACGACTCAACTCATTGTCTTGCAGGCCTTCACTAGGCCCATCAGACCCTTTACTGCCTCTTCCTTCAACCGCCTTCCACCTCTGATGTATCCACAGACCACTCAGCCTGGCACTTCCCACCAAGTGATGCCACTTCATCCCTTTCCAACAGTGTTCAAGATGGTTCTTTGTCATGTTTTCCCAGAGAATACGTGGTTTCCATGTTTTCATCCCCACAACTTTCTTCAATATCCTCTTATCCCTTAGGCACTGATATACAATACAACGAAAGGTTGAAATTAAAAATTTACATGCCATTGTGTTTGTATTCCTACCTGCTCCATAAATTGTTCAAGCTTCTTTTGTGCAAGAGTCAGTTTCCATTTTTGACGTTGCACCTGGCCGTTGGGCAGTCCTTACACACAAGATGGGTCTCCATTAGTCCCATCTCAGTCCAGGATCATCTTTAAAAATTCCACATTTTCCTTACAAACTTTGAAGTCAGGAGGTCCTTCCGTGCTATGTAACCAAACTCCTTGTGCTGGATTTAATCAACCCACTGAAAAATTTATCTCCTTTGTAAAGAATTTTCTGTGTAAGGAAATCAATGAGTCTAAAAGCTGAGTTTAAAAATAATTCTTTCTTTATTCCAAAACTTATTTACTTTAATGTTGTGTGGAAAAGAAAGATTTAAGAATTTTTTAGAAAGCAGTTTCTGTCTGCAGACAAGTTGTTAAACAATCAACCCAGAGTTAAGATGCCTACTAAGCTATTCAAATAGGATATGTTTATTTTTTCAGTACCAGAATTTGTTAGGTAGATTCATATATATCAACTTATTTTACCCTCACAACAATTCTTTGAGATAGATTTATTATTCTCACATTATCGACAATGAAACCAAAGCTCAGTGCAGTAAAGTTCCAAGTTCAAGCTCACCAAACTACAAGTGGTGGAGTAGAATTGTTACTTCTGTTTCTTACCTTCTAAACCCTGCCCTCTTTCCTAATGCTGAGCTGTCCTGTGCCAAGGGCCTAGGGTTAGCACTGAGCCCTTTAATGAGAAAGAGGCAAAGGACCATGCAGCATGGTTGACAGTGGTAGTGAGGCAAACAGAGCCATGGAGAATGTGCCATGTTGATTAGATATTACATTCCCATATGCATTTGGAACTACTTCTGGGCATTATTTCAGTTCCATTGTTTTGTCTGTTTACTTATGGATTAGTCTGAAGCTTTATATTTCAGTATCTGATAGGGCTACCCCTCATTACATTTTTCCCTGGAGATTTTTCTTCTTGCTTTAGAATCAGCTTATCTAGTTGAGAATATCATTATGAAGATTTTTGGGGTCTTATGTCAGATTTATAGATTAAGTCAGGAGAGTTGATATCTCGATAATATTTTGTGTCTTCCCAACACAAAACATATCAGGTTTTCCCATCTATTCCAGTGTTCCTTTGTGTCTCTTTTTCATTTCCCAGTACTAGAATCTTTTGTGTTTTCATTAGATCATGAAGGTAAACCCATTATTTTTTTAATAGTCTTCCTCTTGGTTTATTCTGTGTTTCAGTGTTGCTTTCTTTTCCTCTTTCTCTCTTTTTTTTTCTCTCTTTCACACAGCATGCAGGGACACACATACTGAGTTTTTCATCCACAGAGTCATCAAGGGCATTTGAAAGATATTGAACTAAAAGTTCCAGAATCTTCCGTGACAGGTACACAGTAAGGTGTTCTTTCTCCCTAGAAGAACATGACAATAAACTGTCATAAGCTTCGTGATGGAGGGACTTTTATCTCTTGTTCATTGCAGTTTTCGAAGTGCCTAGAACAGTACACATTTACACTCAGTTATCATTTGTTCACTGAAGGAATGAAAAATCCAGTACATGCCTCCCTAAATCCCACTGGAACAAGGCCCTTGGTTTATGTTTTCTGGCAGGTGAAACTCACTCTGGGTATTTTGTTGTAGAAAGTCTGTTGAGAAGAGAAGCAGTGTGTAGAGGAAAATTATCTTCCCGTGTATATGCTCTACTGACCTATTTCTCCATTAGAGTATTAATAATAAATGCCCAAGGCTCTACTGAAAATAAATAACCTTATTCCTTTTTGGTTCTTATTAGCCAAAGCCTTGCAATTCACATTTGCACAGTGATGGCTCTAAAATGCATCCTGGCAGATGGATATTTCTTGAGCCGTCATAAGGCGATGAAGAAAATCCAGTTAAATGTGTGGGTTAAGTCGGCAGTGAACAGTCATCATTCTCAACCGTGTTATAAACCGAGGCTCTGGGGCTCTTCAGCGTTACAGCGTTTCCTGGCAGTGTGGGCTGCAAAGTGTGTACAGGAAACACAGTAACACTGTGGTTTCACACCGGAGCTCAGGTTGCCTCTCATGAATATGCATGACGAGGCTGGATCTCGCTCTGGCCGCTTGAGTGTTCTTGAGCTTAACTTAACTCCCACAAACCCACTTCCTGCCTATCATTTGAAGATGTTCCCTGAGGAGGTGTGAAAAAGTGAGTTGTGACTCCAGTTGTGGAGCATTTTCCTTTCTTTCTCTTCAAGATGACAAACTGCATCCTGATTTATTTTTATTCACTGTGAGGCATTTGCTAGTCTTATTTTATAAATAATATTTTCTACATCTTACTCAGAGGCAGATGGGAAAGTTCAAGGAAACACCCTCTTGGAAAGAGGAAAAGCCCTCCGGTCTGGATTTGCACATTGGTGCCTTTGCTGGAGTCCCCCATTAGCAGCGCTGCCATGAGGAAATAAACAGATGGCGAATGGTCCCAGGGAAGCAGCATTTAGAGTGGGTTTTCTTTGTTTTAGAAGTGTCTGTTATTCTGCTCTCACTGCGAACTCTGTTTACTCCTGAGAATGCAAAAAACAAGCTGGAAACGCTTTCCTAATATTCCTAAAACAGGTCACCAGATCGAAAGATACTTGGGATACTCGTGCGCGCGCGCACACACACGCACACACACTTGCTAACGGTTATTGTGTGTTTTCTTTGTGAGAGGAAATGGGGGAGGGGAAGGGGGGCTCCAGAGCCTCTGAAGCCAAGAGGCAGCGCTCCAGGAACCCACGTGATGAACAGCATGTGCTGGGAAATGCCAGCCTGTGGCACTCCTCAACTTGGCATACAGGCGCAACTCCTGTTTGCCAAAATTTACGAAGCAGACAGGGAGTAGTAGGGGTCTCTTCTCTGGACAAACAGTAAAGGGTGAGAAATGGGCGTATGTATGTTGCTATGCGGTTGTTTTGCTGTTTATATGGGAGCCTTGCCAAGCAGCACTTAGACCCTGGGAACATTTGCACTAGTCCGTGGAGGTCCCAGCCTTTTCATTCTAACCCACGCCAATGTCTTTTCCTTGAATGACAATCGTTAGGGAGAAAACGTACCTTCTTTCTAGATGTGCTGCTTTTATTTCTCCACAGTCTGATGACCCCTTCCTGAAGTCTGTTACTGATATTATCTTGGTTGTCATAGATGACTATGATTCTAATGAACTGTTTGTTTGTTTTTAATGTTAGACATTCTTTTCCTATGGAATGTTCATCCTTTAAAAATTGCTCAACACCGTTTTGGCATTTAAAGCTCATGTTTTAAGAGCTGATGATTTTGTCTCATGGTTAAATGGTGAAACAACAGGGTCAAAGTGAGGTTAATGGGATTTAGAATTTCAATTTGACTGGGGTCTTTCCTTCTGAAAAATGGTGAAAGAAAAGAATGGAGGGATGGAAGGAAAGAGAGGAGGTAGGGAGAGTGAGAAGGAGGAGAGTCTATTCAAGGAAAAGTCTTGAATAGGTGAGATTATTGACTAAATCCAAGTTTATCTGAGCTAAGCATTTTTAATACATATTTTTTTAAATTAAAGAAGGTAAATAATTACATTCACATTTCTAAACACTTATTCTACCACATTTTTTCTTTCAGTATTATTGAGATATCATTGACATACAGCATTGTATAAGTTTAAGGTGTACAACATGATGATTTGACCTACATACATCATGAAATGATTATCACAATAAGTTTAGTGAGCATCCTTCATCTCATATAGATACAATGAAAGAAAAAAATTTTTTTCCTTATGATGAGAACTCTTAGGATTTACTCCCGTAACTACTTTTGTATATATCATTCAGCAGTGTTCATTATATCTATCATGTGGCACATCACATCCCTAGTACTTATTTATCTTATAACTGGCAGCTTGTACCCTTTGACCACCTTCATCCAATTTCCCATCCCCTCACACCCCCCTCCTCCCCACCTCTGGTAACCACCAATCTGATCTCTTTTTCTGTGAGTTTGGTTGGTTGGTTTTGAAGTATAACTGACCCACAACATAATCTTAGTTTCTGGTACACAACATAGTGATTCGGTATTTCTATACATTCCAAAATGATCACCACAGAGCTAAACCTTTCTACATGCTCTTCCCAATTCTGTCTTTGTTGGTTCAACAAATACGTTTCAAGAGTGTACTCTGTACTAGGCATAGAACAATACAGCATTTTTGGCTATCACTTAATCATAGACTCTTTGGATTTTATTCCCCAAAAGTATAATAAATCCTTTTTCCATCGTGCACCTCATATTCTGTCACCCCTGCCATTAGAAAAATTAGATTACCTGTGATTTTTGTTTCATGGCCAGTTTAGGGTTATGTTTCCCCATGTCCAGTTATTTTTACTCTGTTTAGCTCTCGTGGACCATACAACTTAATCCAAGGCCTTCGGAACATGCTGTATCTTGCCAAGTCATGTGAGTGTGCTTTTCTGTGAAGTTTTTGCAGCCCTCCATCTAATGCCTGAATTGCTTCCTCTGCATCTCTCTCATGAACTCCAATTGCTTGGGCACTTAACTCTCTCCCCCCAGAGGCTGTGAATACATTGAGGGCAGGGCCTCTGTCTTATTCATTTCTGAAGGGATGGCAACATAGTCAGCACTTAACAAGTATTTGTAGAAAAGCATGAATGTTGCCCAGAGCACCTTTGTTTCTATATTCTGACCTTTTGGCCTTTTTATGGGATTGGATTCTAAGAGTGAGTTTGTTGGTCGAAGTCTATATATATTTTTAGTTTTAATAGATGTTGCTAGATTGCTTTCCAAGAAAAGCTAAGGCAATTTTCTCCCATATTTCTACCAGTAATTGGTTTTATTGGTCTTTTAAATATTTGCCAGTTTAATAGCTATAAAGTGATATTCCATTGTTTAATTTTTGTTTTCCTGCTATTAATCAGTTTGAGTATCTTTATATGTGTTTGTTGGTCATTTAGATTTGCTGTTCTGTGAATTACGTTTTTATATACTTTGTCCATCTTGACACGCAGAAGTTTGCATTTATTTCAAGATATATAAAAACAAAAAATATAAAGCCGCTTTTCTTTAAAGTTCCAATTCTAGGTGTGTATCCTATGGAAACACTTAGATATGTAAACAAAAATATATGCAAAGCATCCCATTAGAGTATTGTTTGTAGTAATAAAAAATTAAGTGTAGTGAAAAGAAAGTAGTTTAATGAATTATGGTGCTTCCTTATTATGACAGAGAATGAGGAATTAAAAAAGAATGAGCTAAATCTACGTGTACTGCATAAAAGGAATTCAGCATATTGTTAAATGAAAAAGGCAAATTGTAGAAGATGTATTGCATAGTTCTATCCAAAATTATATATGTACATATGCACATTATGGAAGAAACTATTTGTCCTTAATCTTAGGAGCTATCAAAACTATATATTTGAGTCATGCTGCAGCAAGCAAATAGCAGTTGTAAAAGCTAGGTCACATTCCAAAAGATTCATTGAGTTTTTATAGTGTGGGAAGTATATGACTAGTCCAATGTGGGAAAAAAAGAAAAAAAAGATGTAAACCAACTATACTCCAATATAAAATAAAAATTGAATTAAAAAAAAAAGAAAAAGAAAAAAAGAAATAAAACCCAGTGAGTCAGTTCCCTGGGGGTTCAATTAGTTCTGAAGTGACTGACAAGAGGTATGATTTCTTATCTATCAATCCTATATTGCCATATATTATGACTTTCTGTATTTTATTTAGAACATGTTTCACAAACCCTGATATTGATAGCTAAAGTTAGCTTACACTTCAGATGGGTAAATGCTGTGTTTGTAGTGAAAACATTTAATAGAGTCCTTATCTATCTTTACAGATCTTCTCTTTTGTTTCCTAACTTTATTTGTGATAAAAGTGTATAACAAAGTGTAATTTTACTTAAGATCACGTCTCAACCTGATGAGTCAGCAAGTGGGTTTATTGTTTTGTTCCCTGGATCATTAATATTCTCTATCATTGAGCTTTCATATCAGCTTATAGAAAGCAGCTTAAGTTTAGATCCAAGTGATTTGCAATGAAGTTTATTCCTATTTAAAGGAAGACATGTCTTTCTAATGTTTACATTTTCCCCTCTCAAAAAGATGATTTAACTATGCAGTTTCTACAACTTAGGTGTGTTATACATATGCCTGCAAACATCTTTTTGTATGTAAACCTATTAAAACAAGACCTGTCTGGACATATATCAAGCTCTTAACAGGGCCTATGTGCAGGGACAGGGAATGGGAAATGGGAAGAAGGATGTTGGGAGTGTTCGCTTTTGTTCTGAATACTTCTGTAACGTCTGAATATTTTAAAAATGAGAATATTTTCATTCTTTTGTACTTGTATAATGTTAAAAAATGAAAAGAGAAAATCACTAGGAATTAGCAAAAGATAAGATTTTATATATCTCTTAGAACAATATTCAAGGAGATTACAACTTTTTGGAGTATGAGGATGCCCTTTGATTGTTAATAATTTTCCAGACAATCATATGATAGCAGTTGTACTTTTAGTATCTGTTTAGAAAAGAAATAACTATCAAAAGGCACTTCAAATCCATTAATACTTTTTAATCTAAATTATCTTTTCCATAAGGTTTCTCTCTAGTTTCTCAACTCCCTTGCCTGTCATCAGCATGGTAAAGCCCCAACCTTGGAAGTGTTTATCTTCATGTTTTCCCTGTCTGCACCCACACTATTGAGTTATTCTGGAGAAATAACACGAGTCGGCCATTGGTACTATTCCAACTCTGTGTCATTAAGCACTGGTCCCTCAAAGCTGCTAGCTCTCCTCCTTTGTTTCCCTAGCCATCTTCTCTCCCACTCACCATAGTAACTATTTCATCCATTCACCATTCTTTTTAGACATTAGCCTCCAAATAATTCAATTCTCTGGAACGGTTTTGGTTTCAGTCTTCCAAGCTCGATTTTAAGCTCTTTGAGGACTGAGACCTTGTCTGTCTCGCTCACAGTTATTTTTCAGGACCCAGCATACTGCTAGAGTGGGTATTCAATAAATATTTAAGGAATAAGTAAATGAATGAATGAATGAATGGATGATGGTTTATAACAGATAGATGATGAGGATTGCTGTGCAGCTTTGAGGGACCAGTGCTTGATGACAGGGGGTTGGAATAGCACCCGTGGCAGAGTTGTGTTATTTCTCCAGGACATCTCAGTAGCGTGGGTGCAGATGGACAGGGAAAACATGAAGATGAACTCATTCAAGGTTGGGGATTTGCTAACGAGGAGCAATGGAGTCGCGATATTAGAGAACATAGTTAAAGTGATGGATCGTGAGATCTCTGCAGGTAGGAAAGGAGTGAAAAAAAGAAACTACTAGGTGAAGAATTGGGCTGGGCTTGTGAAGTGAAAGTTCTGGTGGAGTGTGTGAAAAGTAGCTAAATGAGGCTGGAAGAGAAGGAGATTATGGTTGGAGAGAAAAATTTTTACCTAAATGTTTCAGAGGGGAAGCTGTCCCAGGTGATGAGGTTGAGGGCGTGGCCAAGGTTATAGGTGGCTGAATGAATAGAGGAGTCATTAGCTTTGAGAGGTCAGGAAATATGAGAGTCCTCCAGAGATCTGGATGTATTACCACGTCGCTGTTCTGGGTGGATGGTAAGATTGTTTACTGGGAAGAGTGCCAGTTTTCAGTCACAGGAGGGACTGTGGGACTATAGGTCACATTGAGGAGGTGGGATGGAAGGGGATAAAGGAATCAGACACACAGAGATGTGAGGAAAAGAAATCAATATGACATAAGCGGTGTTGACCAGTACCTCAAGTTGGAGAAAAGAGAGTTAAAAGAGAAGCAAATATTGAAGGGTAGTAAAAATTTTGTTTAATTTTCAGTTGCTTAAAGTAAGTAGTACATAAATGAAAAATTCCAGCAAGTTCAAATATATGTTTCATTAGTTGAGATTACCCTAAGTTAAAAACTAAAATCATATTAAAATTTTCTGAACCTTTCAGAAGATATAACATCCCAAAGAGGCTCGATTCTAGAAGGAAAATCATAGTAGCTTGCCAATTCCAGTTCTGGTCAGGCATTCTTAGAATACCTTGGAGTGGATTTTAGTCTCAGAGGGATTCTACTTTCAGAAATCAACCAAAGGGCCAAAATACGGCTCTTGAAAATTTTCTCTACTGAAATGCTCAGTCTGCAAACCTGGATAGTGATGGAAGTACATAAGCTTCATTTCTGGCACTTTGAGTGCTGATGAACTTGGTCTTTAATACAAAGAAAACTACTGTTCCTCCTCCTCTCTAGAAAATGAAACTAAAACCAACTCCCTTATCAGAGTACCTGTGTTCTATGCCTAAATTTAAGGCGATTGATCAAGTATACATTACATGCAAGATCTGAGTCCTTCCCTTACAGATAGAAGTACCCGAGGAGCAGGGACACACAGCTAGTGAAAGGCTGTGGTTCCTACAGACAAAGCAGCCCCAGTGCCCCCCAGTTAGCTCAGTGTTGACCGTAGCAAAGAGCTGAGACCAACAATGTGGGGCAGGGTTATCAGGGAAGGCTTCCCAGGCATTGCATCAATGCACAAGGAGAGAGAGAGAAAGAATTCACACCAGGGAGGAAAATTATTTATGGCATTGCAAGGGTGAAAAGAAGATTTTTTTCAAGGTCCTGGTATCTCTATTACTCTATCCTAGTGTTTGGACATATGGAGTACCCACTGCCGTTAAAGTATTAAAATGTGCCAGAAGACTTGGAATCTCTTAATAGCATGTTGAGAAGGGCTGATGACACAACTCCAATTATGCTTTTGGTACAATTGTCATGTCAGATTGATATCTGGAAAAGGACCGAGATTTGAAAAACTGCATAATGAGTTCTTGTGTTGTTTTTATCCTTTATTTTGTGCACACCATACTCCACGTGCCATTAGTAGCTTCCTCAAAACTCAACAAGATAAAGGTCTGTAAGAGGGACTTGCTGGCTATCTTGATCCCTAATAGAAAGCTCTTAAAACCTGGATTTGATGAGCCCAGGCCATGCCATGTAACTAAACTTTAAACATTTTCTCTTTTGTTGTTCCTTTAGCAGAAATTATATCCCTTCCTCCCGTCTATAAATTGTCTAAGCTCAAAGGGATGTTTTGTGCTGTTTTAGTGTTATCTGACAGCCTGGGGCAAATTATCAGGTAAAACAAGAAGGCAAAATCTAATAAGAGGCAGGGTGCGGAAGGGTGTGCATCTCCTGGTTATGAGGAGAAGATCGAAGCACCACCCTTCGTGTTCTTTGAGAGCCCGTTTGACCCATGCACTTATAAAAGCAGCAGAAGAAACGTGCAGAGAGTGGAAAAGGGTGTGTGTGTGTGATGCTGTTACTTAGCAATAGGGAAACTTGTGGCTGATATTTTGAACTGAACAAAGGAAAGCAGCTGGGACAGCATGGAATAAATGAATGTGGAGAAAATGAAAAGGCGGAAAGCAGATGTGGCGGTGAGGGAGGGCTAAGAGGAGACTGAAAAATAAAACAGCAAAGAAAAAGCATGAAAATGGATGTGGTAGGTACTTAAAAACCAGAAGACTATGAATAAAAATCTTCTGAAAAAAAAGTAACTGAAAGAAAGGTGAAAATAGCCAGAAGGATAAGAAAACATCTTCAGTGGAAGCCAGGCAACTGGTGGGAGAAAATTCCCCAATGTAGTGAAGTCTCAGCTTAAAACATGGCTCTTTCCTGGTGTTTGAGGTCACATCAGAGTGGACTTGATGCAAGGTTCCTGGAACAGAGTCCAAACCACCTGAGTCTGATTAGGCCACTTAGAAGATGAGCTGGGAGGTAGAGGGGCTCTAAGGATGTTTTTTGTAATATTTTATTATAGGTATGAACCCTTAGAATGATCCGAAAAGAACTTTCAGGTTTTGGGACCACTACGTCAGGCCTGACCTAAAAGGAAAACCCCAAGAGAATTGGATGTACTTTAAATCAGGCTAGAAAACTCCCAATTCCATCTTTGATTCCTCCAAACAGGTTATTACAGTGTCAGCACAGAGTAGGTCTTTACTGTGATATTTTCCATGGGTAGATATGCCTTGATGTTTTCCCAAGGCCTTTGTCATGGCAGTTAGATGACATCTTGTACGCATGGGTGTGTTTATTTATATTACATGACAGGTACAGTTCTCACCTACGTTTGTCTCTTAAAAAGGGCAGCCGTGCTTCCTAGCTCATCCTTCACATTTTTTGATCATTTACATGTGTAAGTAAAAATATTGCAAGCATTTCCTCCCAGTATATGTGCATTTTTATTCATAAACTCTATGCATGTATTATCTCATAATACATGGGCCATTAGATTATGAGATCCGTATTAAGAAAGATGAGATAAAGATAAAATTAAATATATATTTTAAATTCTATTTAATTAACAGTTTTTTTAATGAATGGAACCTTCTCTTCCCCACCTTCATCTTCATTCCCCCACCCAACCCGAAGCTCATCTACCTACCACAGGGCATAATGCAACGGCACATAGTAGGGGCTCATTAGGTATTGACAGAAGACAGAAGTGGAATGGCATTTTCTCAGTCCCTACTCAGGGTTCTCACACCATGTTTTACAGGGCTGCATGGAATTACCTACATTACTGACAACCATATTGGTTGATATGTTATTTCTGTTTTTCTACATATAAAATAGGACTAAGTTTTTAAGTTATTCCTCTCTAAAAATCTTTTCTTGGGCTTCCCTGGTGGCGCAGTGGTTGAGAGTCCGCCTGCCGATGCAGGGGACATGGGTTCGTGCCCCGGTCCGGGAAGATCCCACATGCCGCAGAGCGGCTGGGCCCGTAAGCCATGGCCGCTGAGCCTGCGCGTCCGGGGCCTGTGCTCCGCAACGGGAGAGACCACAACAGTGAGAGGCCCACGTAAAAAAAAAACTTTTCTTATCTATAACATATAATTTATTGATTTCTAAGTAAGCATGTTGAATGATAATATACTTTTGGGTCTACTTCTTTCCCACATCTCACTAAAATGACAATGAAACGATACAACATGAAGAACCAATGAAAATTAGACAAGGCTTGATGTATCAGTTATCTATCACTGAATAAAAACTACCTCAAAACTTAGTGGCTTAATATAACACCATTTATTAGTTCACAATTCTTGGGGCAGCAATTTGTTCAGGGTTCAGTTGCAGCAGCTCATCTCTGCTCCACATGGCATTGACTGAGATTACTTGCAATTCCAGTCAGTGGGCAGTTAGCTGGGGTTAACGATCAGGGTGCCTCAGTTCTCCACAGAATCTCTCCAGCAGGCTAGCTCAGGCTTCTTCACATATTACTGAGGTTCCAAAGAAGGCAAGAGGAAGCTGCAAAGGCTTCTTGAGGCCTTGTTAGGAGCCACAAATCATCACCTCTGCAGCATTCTATTGTCAAACAAGTTGCAAGGTGTTATGGACTGAATTGCACTTCCCCAAAATTCATATGTTGAAGCCCTAACTCTGAATGTGACAATGTAATTTAAAGGCAGATGGGGCCTTTTAATTAAGGTCAAATGATATCATAAGGGTGGGGCCCTTTTAATTAAGGTCAAATGATATCATAAGGGTGGGGCCCATCCAATAGGACCAGTGCCCTTATAAGAGGAGGAAGACACCAGGGACGTGCATATACAGAGAAAAGTTCACAGTGAAAGGGTGGCCAGAAACCAACCCTGCTAACACATTGATCTTGGACTCCCAGCCTCCAGAACTGTGAGAAAGTAAAATTCTGTTGGTTAAGCCATCCAGTCTATGGTATTTTGTTATGGAAGCCTTAGCAGACTAATACACAAGGTCAGCTCAGATTTAAGGGGTGGAAAATAGACCACCTCTTGATGAAACGAACTGTAAACAATTCTGTGACCATTTTTAACCCACCACACTTGGAAAATGTCAGCTTGTTTTAGAAAGTGTAGGTGTATCAAGAGGTATACTTAAAGAAATGCACAAAATACTCCCACCTCCTTCACACATACTTATTTCACTTAAGCCACTTTATAACAGAAATTGCATTAACATTTTTTTACTTAGGTAAATAAGAGGTAGTCATTTAGTAGGCATATGTCTAATTAGGAACTAGAAAATGATATTAAAGGCATAAAATTTTCATTAGAAAGTGAAAGCTCTGTTATGCCAAAGCAGAGCTATCTATAGAGTAAAAAAGAAAAAAACCACATTTATTTCCAAGATTGAACATTAGAATTATATACACTATTACATTTATTCTTCTCTGACCACTGGGTAAAAGAAAACATTTCTAATTTTCAGTAGCTGTTGAACCATATCAGTAGATGTTACACCATGTGGACCTTTCCCCTTCCTCCTTCCTAATGGAAACTTCGATTTTATTTGGGTATTCAACCTATCCTCATGTACAAGGGTAAACTTATTAGGTTGAGCCATTGTGTTAGTTCCTTTCCCCTTCCTAATGACTGGTTCAAGAACCCAGTCTTGAAAGCTGTTCTGTACATTCCATCTCCATGGTGACTATCATTTATGCAGAGATTGAAAATCACTCTAAATGGGAGAACTTATATTCCATGACTCTGAAATGTCCTCTCCCCTACTGAATATAAACAAGGAAGTATTAGAGTCTGGCGGCTACCTTAATAACCACAAAGGATGCCCACCTAAGGACAAAGTAAACACAGAGGCTCCTGAAACTTACCTTTCCTCTAGAAATATTATTATGTATGTAATAAACATCTGACTCTTTAGGCCAGTTTCACAGGGGTAGCCAAAAGAGTCCTTCCTGTCTGATGATGCTGTTTTTGTCTCGCCTGAGGTGTCCTTGATGATCTCACATAAGAGAGTCTATGGAATGGTTTTACAGGGCAAGTCATTCTCCTCACACGTCACACCCACTGCTCCTCAACATAACCAGACATTTAAGCAGATTCAGATCTCCGTATGCCTCGGGAGATTCATTATAAAGCCAAATCCAGGATCAGAAGATGTACTCGCCAAAAGAATAGAAAGACTGCTAATTTATGTTGGAAAAGTATGGAGAATATATGTGGAAATGGATTCTGAGAGTAGTAGACCAAGGAAGGAAGAACAAAATTATAGATCAGATAGAATTTATCAATAGAGATGTATTAGAAATTCTGGATTTAATGTGCTAGCTCAAACAGTTGGAAGTTGTCTAAATTATTTGCTAAATTATCTTTTGAGCTGTGCTCAACAGCAGTCCATTCTAAATTAACCAGAGATACTAGAAATTTCTTATTTTAATATAGAGGAAGAAATCCAAAAGTTTATGGAGATATAAATATTGGGGTAGATCCTCACATGTGAACCACTCACCTATTACCAACTGTTTCCTTCCTCTTAGGAAAAGGAAGAAATGGCCAGAAAATATGTCCTAGACCAGAGGCTTGAGAATTGCATAGGTATAAAAAGCACTTTGTGGTTCTTCTTCATATGCTGGGGTAAAAAGAGAATACTCTGTGGTTGAAAAGGGCTCCTGATTTCAATAGGGATGCTAAGATGGAAGAGGGCAAGTTGTGGTACTTAACTGCTAAAGTCAAGGTGGGTATGCTGACCATAATAACAGAAGTAGGATTGGCATGGTATTCAAAATGATACAACTCTCAAAAATCTCTGCAAGTCTTTTATATTCAGTAGAGTTACAGACATCCAAATAGATGGCAGCCTACTAGAGTTCTAATTCATTTGTATAATGGAAAATACTTCAGGATTAATGATTGCAGCTCTGGTGTTGTGTTCTTGAGCATGGTAGTCCTGGTGGTGGCTTTCTGACACCTACTTTTCCAGCCTTTCCAGTGATTTTTGTAAGCACCTAATTCTCTGTCTTAAAACTCTTTCTACTTAAAGTACCTAGAGTAGTCCTGCGCCCTGAACACTGATGCATCCCAATAGGACCCTGAGCCCTTGCCATGATTATTTCCCCAATTTCTGGGTATATTATTAAGATAGATGACCTCAGAAAGTGGCAGACTTCCTACACTGACATGTTGAATAAAAAATTACTGTAATATTTTTTGAACTTCATCTCTGGGGGAATCACAGAGAATGAGGCCATAGTGTTTCCTATCCATCCCCACTTTTGGCCAGTGCAAAAGATAGATGAGTCTTGAGAATCACAGAGGATTACTGTAGGCGAAGTCAAGTGGGAATTCCAAGCATACATGATCTTCCAAATGTAGTCGCTTTTTTTGCAGCAAATCTACATACACTGTATGACTGCAGCTTGTATCTGGACACTCCTTTTTCTCCATTCCAACAGAGAACACAAGAAGTAGTTTGATTTCACCTCAAATGACAAAAACATATTTTCAACTCCAGGTTATTTTAACTCTCTATTCTCTGTGCCATAAATTAGTCTATAAGAACTAGGTTGTCTCACCATCCCCAGCTAAATCGGCAATAATATACTGATGAGCTCCAAAGAGCAGGAAGTGGCTGGTATTTTAGATTGAAACCATGCATGCCAGAAGGTAGGAAATAAATCCTACGCTAATGCAGTGACGTTTCTTGGGATCTGCGCTATGTGGCATGTGAGTTTATCCTCTCCAACGTCAAGGACAATTTGTTTCCTACCTCTAGAAAAAAGTACTATGATTTCTGGTGCTCTTTGGATTTTAGAAGCAATAGATATAACATTTTGTGTGCCCGTCAGCTCTTTCCTGAGTGACCCAAAAGGCTGACAGCTTTGAGTAGGGTCCAGAGGAAGACTCTCTAGCTGGTCCCGGCTGCAACTTTTCCATATGGCCTATTAGGACCCAACAAGATCAGTGGTGCTCAAAAATCAAATGAAGTCTGTGGTGTGGAAAGACTGAATACAAGATTCACAACAGAAACATCAAGGTTTTAGAACAAAGCTATCCCTTCCTCAGCGAGGTCCATTCCTCTTTGGAGGAATAGTACTTAGCTTGCTACTGGGCCCTGACAGAAACCAGGTGACTATGAAATATAAGCTGCCCATCATGAACTGAGTGTTATCTGATCTACCCAGCTATAAAGTCAGACATATCCAAGTGGAAATAGTATATAGGTGAGTGCATCTGAGCAGGTCCTGAAAGCTCAAGTTTCACAGGCTGATGTCTTCCTACTATGCCTACTCATGCCACAGGCCACCTCTCCACCCACCAACACTTACAACACCATGAACACTTCTCTAGTATCAGGTAATTGAAGGAAAAGAAAGTGTAGTTTACAGATGGCTTTGCATAATAAGCTGACACCAGCCTCAAATGGATTGCTGAGTACCTCTCAGTCCCACTTAATTGAAGGTGCAAAATTCTCCCAGTAGGTAGAACTTTAAGTGGTATAACATCTTTGTTTTATCCTGGAAAAAGAGATAAGTTGATGGACAGTAACAAATATTTTGGTCAGGTTGTCATAGACATGAAAAGAATAAGACAAGAGAATTGGTGACAAAGAAGCTTGGGAAGAAGCATGTGCACGGGTCTCATAAAATGGGCCATATTGTAAAGACGTTACAGTTCCATAGAAATGTCCACCACATTGGTTGTGAACCCAATAGCCATTCTTCTTTCTTGAGAACAAAACTTCAGTTTTGTATAGGTACCCATGCTCCTCCATGTGACTTAAACTCCAAGGAAGGCTGGTTACATCTCCATCCCAACAGGTGAATCAATTCATCTAGCCCATCATGGTTATTCTATTTTCCATATGAGTGGTTGGCTTAAAAAGGGCCATGTGACCCAATTTTGGCCAATGAGACATTGAAGGATGTCTGCTATGCGGTTAGTTCTGTGAGAGTTTCTTTACCTATTAAAAAGAAAAATAAGAGGTGGTCTCTTCTCCTGCCTCACCTTGAATTGGGAGCTAGTCTTACAAATAAGAAGAGAGAGGGGAGCATTTCTGCTTGTAGTGGTTGTAGGAACAACACCTGGTTTCTAAGGCCAGCTGCATCTGTAGTAGCCTCCAATGTATTGATACAGTGCCAACAGTGTCAACTGTGCAAGCTGTGATTTCTGACACTAAGTGGCAGCAGCAGCTGTGTCCTCACAGGAATAGTTTTGTGATATGATTTTCATTGTATCCCTGGATGCATGGCTTCTGAACCTGGACAATCTTTGAACTAACCAATATCCTTTAAATAATCCCTTTTCTGCCCGAACCAGGCAAAGTCCATTTCTGTTGTTCGCAATGAGGCTCCCTGGCTGATATAGGTCTTCTGGATAAAATTGTCTGTGAGATGTTGGTCCAAAAGAAAAAAAATGTAATTTTGCAACACTAATATTGTTTTCAGAATTGAGTGTTTCTTTGTAAGTTTTACTTTTTGATGTTATTAAAAGTTAGGAAAGACAAATGTTCATCCACCTACCAGCAGTATTGCCTGGGTCAATCTCCAGCTGGTAAAAATAATTAAGGAGGAAAACATCTTTCTTTGAAAGAATGGGAATTTTTAAAAAATGTATTAATAATGGACTCAGTGGAAACTATCAGTAAATACACAGTTTGGAATTGGAAAATAAAGGCAGTGCCTTCCATATACGCTGTGGTGCTAGCCCTTACTTGTTACTGCTCCAGAGGAGCAAATAGGCAGATGTTTCACTCTCACAGAGACTTTTAAATTTTATCCTGGGACTGTCCTTGGTCATGTACTGAATGTTGTAATTTCAGCTATTTTTTCCCAACTAGCGGGGCTAGAGGTCTCTGTTCTCCGTCTCATCTGAACAGTTGGGGCCACAAGATTCCCCCCTTCACAATCTGTGCATGCCTATTTCTTAGGCCCAATTCCAATCAGAAGTAAGACAAACTAAAAAGCCTGAGTCTCACATTTTGGCCTACTATGTGCTGGGCATGCCTCTTGGCACTGAGGTTACCCCAGTGTCCAAAAGAGACAAAGTTCAAGATTTAGTGAAACTTCCTTTCTAATGATTTCTTTCCCTGCCCACCAGCAAAAATCCCAGATGCCCCCATTCTATCAATATATCTGCACGTTGTTTCATTTCCTCTGTACTGGCCTAGCTCACTGCTGTCAGTGCCCCAAATCTGGAAATGAAGCAGAAGTCTTAATAGATCTGATAGATTAAAAGAAGTGGGCATGTTGCTTTATCTACTTAGAAGATTAATATTTTTATTTACTTCAGATGTATAATTTTATGCTTTCATGTAATTGGTGTAGTACATTTATGCCTTCCGTAATGAAAGAAAACCCAGATGTTTCGAAGCAGTCAACGAGGGTGAGGCTTTTCTAAGTAGAGGAGGCTGTACTCTACAGTCTCAGCTCTTAGCTCTGAACATTCTTCTCGGGGATTATTTGAATGACTGTTATCACCTGCTGGCCTTGGCAGGCAAAGACTGATACCCTGCTTCCAATGCTTTGTCCCATATATGGGCACATGACTTTTTCTCGTATATCATTTAGCTCAGCTGAGACAGATTTAATGCCCAAATTAAGCTTTACTAAAGGCTAACAAAATGGCAAACTGGATAAGAGTGAAACCATAAAAGTAACCCATCTAACAGACATTGCATAACTTACTCATCTTCAGTTTTTAACCCATTACAGGGCTCTTTACTTTTTCTCTTGAGTTCTGTTTCTGCAAGTACATATCCCCAAATATCTGGCTTTGTCATCATTAAGACCCAAAGAAGAATGGGAGCTTCCATCTATCTCAGGACCATCCTCTCAGCTCTGAGTTTCTACCTGAGGACCTCCTTCCTCCCCAAATAATCAATCCTGGTAAGAACCACAAGCTTCATAGGAGAAAAAAAGACAACTACAGTGGTGTAGCCTAACCCACCAGTCCTACCCTCTGAGTAAGCTGTACGAAGCATTAGTCAGGCCTCTTCCAACTACAGGTGACACAAATTTATCTGAAATTTGCTTAAGAAAAATATTTATATCTTTGGCTAAGAAAACTGAAAAGACAGATCTTGCTTGCTTCAGGCATGGCTGGACATGGAGTTTCAAATAATGTCATCTATCTTCTGTCTGACAGAGGCTTTGGCTCTCTTTCTCTTTTTGCTTATCTCAGTCTTTCTCTTTTTAAAACTGTTCTTCCCTCTTTCTGTGTATCAGTCTTTGTTCTCCTTTCTACTGAGTCTACCTTCAAGGAAAATTCCCATTTTGGCAAAAATGGCCACTAGCAGCTTTGGATTTACATTAAACTACAGCAATTCCAATGAAAAGAAAAAGATGTAACCTCTTTCTGAATGGTTCCAGCAAAATTTCAAGAGAGGACTATGATTGGCCCAGTATGGCTCCCCAAACAAATCCTGTGACTGACAGATGGAGTGTTCTGATTGGTCAGCCTGGATAGCATACCCATTCCTGTGAAAGAAAAGATGGTGTCCTGTGATTGGCAGTCCTACCAGGGAGCAGAGAGGTATTTCCTGGAAAGAAATGCTTTAGGACGTTCACGAAGTAATAGGTCTGGATAAAATATGGTATTCCTAATATTCATTCTAGAGATCTAGGTATACAAGAGCAAATTATTAGAGTTATAGTTACACATGATAAATTTGATATGGTCTACAAGTCAGACACATAAGAATTAGGAATAATTAATTATAAAACTGGTTCAGTCATAAGCAATCTGAGACATTGTATCACCAAAGGTGTGGGAAAAGTCTCCAAAGTATTAGACAAGCGTAAATCCCATGTAAGATCAAATGCCAGGATGGATTCAGACATACAAGTTACTTTGAAGTGAACTGGGCAAATCAGGAGGGAGGGACCGGGATACAAAACTTAACCTGAGGCAAGAACCAGAAATAATTGACTTTTTTTTTTTTGGCCACACCGCACAGTTTGCGGGATCTTAGTTCCCTGACCAGGGATTGAACCCGGGCCACAGGCAGTGAAAGGTGCTGAGTCCTAACACTGGACTGCCAGGGAATTCCCCCAATAATTGACTCTGTTGAAGGTGGAAAGATAAAGGATGTACTCTTACAAGCAAAGCATGGTGTGCAGAACAAGAAGAATGTAACATTATTGCAATTAATCTTTTTTTTATTACTACATGCTTGAATGAATGAGTTGTACTTATGGGGCTTCAAAATCAAAACAAAAAGAAAGATTCTTTTGGTAGTCACATGTTACAGTTGTCTTAACCTACAAACAGTAAGTCTGAGTTGCTTTAGTAATGAAGCAATTCTATTCACAAGCACTGATCACTGTCTATTTTAGTACTGTAGCCATTAATTTCTTGATTTCCCATCCCACAGGAAATCTAATGCAGCCAAGAACTCCTTACAATTTTTCTGCCACATTCTATAATAGAAAGAATTCCCTACCTCCTCTCATTCCTAATGGAATCACAGCTCTGAGACCATTTTCCTCATGGAACAGCTGAAATGACCTATTAACAACTGAAAGGTTGAAGATTTGAAAATAAGCTAATGTCCATATGAACTATAATTTTTTTACCAAACAAAAACCATAAAAAGCATTGCTTGTGATGTTACATGCAGTATACTAAGCTATATGCAGCGTACAAAGTTGAAAACCCAGAATTTAATGTGAGATATTTTGAGCTTTAAATTTGGACAATTTATAATTTAAAAGAAAAAGCTATGTAAGTTATAGGCCAAATTTGGCTGCCACTGAAAGCAGGGAGTGAGACAAAGACTTGGCTGCGGGTCACATGTGAAGGAGGTGATTCCAGGAAACAGGAGTAAAGGAGCAGGGAGAGTGGGACAAGAGAAGTGGTAAAGTCAATACAAGGGTGTGTTATCCAAGTCTTTGCTGAAGGCACAGGGACTCAGTTTGGCTGGGACTTCTGGAAAGTGTGAATATTTTCCAGAATTTTCCATCTGAGGGAAGTGAGGATGAAGCATGGCTCTCACATTTGTTTATGGCTGACGTTTCCCTGGGAAGCACTAACATAGCTCACCTTAGGGCTGTGTTTATACATAAGCTCCAGGGCACGGGAGAGACCCAGGGCAGAAGGCGGAACACTTCTGTACCTGCTTGAGGTGGGACCTTGTCAACAGGAGATGAACCTGAACTCTCAGCCGATGAAACAGAGGTGGGCCAAAGAAATGAGAATGGGGCTCCAAGGTATCTGTTGCATAAAACAAACATATGTGAAGGCCAGATAGGGTACATGGTTTGCCAGTATTTGACCTTTGGTCTGTTGGCTTAGAAATTCACAAACTGAATTCACAGCATCGTTTAACTGACTTAGAGATTCTAAGGATAAAGTATAGACTTGTAAAAAAAAAAAAGACGACCAATTCTGCTTTTTATTTATGCATTAATTCAACAAATTTAATGAACATTTACCACATGCTAGGAGCTGGAGATACATCAAAGAACAAGATAAACAAAGTACCTGCTATGTTGAGCTTGCATTCTGGTTGGGAGGCAACCAACAAACAATGAGTAAGGTAATTTCTGATTATTCAGTTATAGGGGCTCATAGAAAATGAACCAGGGTAAGCTAATAGCGAGAGAAGCGTGGCTGCTATTTTAGGTAGAACCCTAAAAAGCCGTGGAAGGCTTCTCTACATGAATGACATCTGAGAAGAGACCTGAATGAGAAGGAATGAGCCAAATGAAGGTCAGGCAAGAACATGCTAGGCAAAGGGAATAGTTTACGTGGGAGCCCTGAGGGCGGCGTAAGCGCTTGTTTGGTGAAATTGAAAGTGAGAGAGAATTGGCAAGTGAAGAAGTGAGACATGTCGGCTGGGGGCAGGTGAGGCAGGGCCCTGTGGGCTACGGCAAGGTCAGGCTTCACTCTTAGTGAGATGGGAAGTCACTGGAAAATGGTAATCAGAGGAGGGATGTGATCTGATTTTCTGTTTTAAAAAGTCTGCTCCAGTTGCTGCGTGGAGACTGTTTCCAGGCAGTGTGTTCCCTGGGACACAACAGACCTGAGAATTTGTATTTTCCATAAACAAGTTAATCTCTCCCTCTCGTTCGCTTAAAACACAATAGGTGTCCACACAAAGACTTGCACACAATATGTTCTAAGCAGCATTATTCATAATAGCCAAAAAGTGGAAACGACTCAAATGTCTGTCAACAGGTGAGTGGAAAACAAAATGTGTTTATACAATGGAAAACTATTTAACAATAAAAGGAGATCTTGATGCATGCTGCTACATGAACATCAAAATCACCGTGCTAAGTGAAAGAATCCAGACACAGAAGACCACATATTGCATGATTCTATTTATATGAAATGTCCAGAAAAGGCAGCTCTGTATGTAGAGTAAGCAGACAAGTGATTGCTGGGGCTGGGAGTGGGAACAGAGCTTAACTGTACAGAAACAGGAAGATCTCACTGGAATGGTGGAAGTGTTCTAAACTCTATGGCAGTGGTGGTTGCACAAGATGGTAAACCTGCTGAAGATCATTGAATTGCATACTTGCAACAGGTGAACTTTAAGGCATGTACATTATACCTCAGTAAAGTTGTCTCTAAACACACACAGATATTTCTTTTTTTTTTAATTTTTATTTATTTATTTTTATTTATTTATGGCTGTGTTGGCTCTTCGTTTCTGTGTGAGGGCTTTCTCTAGTTGCGGCAAGTGGGGGCCACTCCTCATCACGGTGCGCGGGCCTCTCACTATCGTGGCCTCTCGTTGTGGAGCACAGGCTCCAGACGCGTAGGCTCAGTAATTGTGGCTCACGGGGCTAGTTGCTCCGCGGCATGTGGGATCTTCCCAGACCAGAGCTCGAACCCGTGTCCCCTGCATTGGCAGGCAGATTCTCAACTACTGTGCCACCAGGGAAGCCCCACACACAGATATTTCTAAAGTGAGGACATATGTCCTCAGATCCCGTGGACCCTCGGTCTGTACAGACCTTGGCCTGACCTCAGGTCTCCCCCACAGACCCCTTGCTCTAGGTATCACCAAGCTGGCCCGGTTTTCCACTCACCAGTGTCCTGCTTCGGAACTGGTTGAGTTAAGCCTTCTTCCTCTCCCAACTTTCTTCCCTCTCAGGAGATCACAGATATTCCAAGCTCTCCCCATGCCTCCTATTTTCAGAACTCTCCAGTTGGTTGGTTCCTCCGTAAGAAATTGCTTTATCATCTTTAGCCCACCCACTTTTTTCTCTCACTTTTCTAGCTTTTGTCAACTGTGTTTTTAAAAAAAATTTTTTTTCTTTACTACTTTCTTTTCTCTTTTTTCTTCTCTCTTCCTCCCTTTTCTACCTTTATTTTCTACCTATCACTCTTTCTCTGTTTTGCTCCACTTGTGACCCCACAAAATGACTGTAAAAATCATGGCCCTTACATGGGAGAACGGTACTGGGGACAGACACTTTCTTAGTACCAAGAAAAAGGAGAGACTAAGCAATACTTTGCCAAATCAACCTCTAAACTTGAAAGTATCAAAAAATCCTTCTCAAAAATATCTCAAAATTTCCCTCTACCTCACTATTGCACAATCAAACCTGCTTCTCTCTCTACTATATTCATGGGAAATAAAGTTATTAAATCATATTTTTAAACTTTTGCTTATTTGTATATAACTGTATTTTAAAATTATTTTTCATTATGAACAAGAATAATAGCAAAAAAAGTATTGTATTGATATCAGTGTAAATACTTTTGTAGGCTAACCCAGTAAAGCACACACTACTTATCATATTATTTCTATAGAAAAAAAAATGATGTCTGAAGCCCAAGCAAGATTTAGAGTTTATTTTTGGTTTATTAATTGGAGACTGCCATTACTTAACTGGTTTTAAGCACCTTTACGTGTTAAGTGCTATACATAATTGTTCCACTGGCCGACCTCTTATCTTGTTTTATTGCAATTTTTTCCTGATATATTCTTAAAAGCAAATGGGAAATTTTAGATATAACTAAGCAAAATTAAATTTCCCTGTCAGTAGAACAGATGACGGATTCATCATCATCTTTGGATTTTCCTTTCACGTGAAATATATAATGCTGGGAAAGATTAGCATATTAATAGTCTCTACTGTCAGAATTCACTCCTTGGTTATGAATATGTAAAAGAATGAGTTTCTAAATTCTTTAAAATTCAGCTGAAAGGAAACAATCAGGACTGTAGCTCATAATTACTTATTATGTGAGATTATGAAATCAGAGTTTACTGTTATGTCTTGCCTTCAGGGAGATGGATAAATACAGACATGCCACAGCAGACTGCATTCAAGGCTGTAAAGAAACTCTTCAGCCCTGTTGGGAGGAGGATAGGAAGAAACAATGCTGACCTTTCATTTCCTGTAGGTTGCTCATAATTTATGAGATTTCTTTACAGCTTCAACTGTCTTTAAACCTTACATATACTAGTTAAGCCACAATAATGACAGCTGAGATCATAAACAGCAAAAACTCCATTTAGATGTAGGGTAGATTTTTCTAATGTAACCTAGAGGGAGAGCCTCTCAGCAGAGAGAGTTTTATGTTTCAATTTTTTTTAATTTATTTTTTTATTTTGGGTCTTTGTTGCTGCATGTGGGCTTTCTCCAGTTGCGGCGAGTGGGGGCCACTCCTCGTTGCGGTGCGCGGGCTTCTCACTGCGGTGGCCTCTCCTGTTGCGGAGCACGGGCCCCAGGCGCGCGGGCTTCAGTAGTTGTGGCACGTGGGATCTAGAGCGCGGGCTCATTAGTTGTGGCTCGTGGGCTCCAGAGCGCAGGCTCAGTAGCTGTGGCTCACGGGCTTAGTTGCTCCGCGGCATGTGGGATCCTCCAGGACCAGGACTCAACCAGTGTCCCCTGCATTGGCAGGCAGACTCCCAAACACTGCGCCACAAGGGAAGCCCTATGTTTTGATTTTTAAGCACTAATTTTAAAGTTGGCTGCTAGAGAAAAGGGTGTGAGTTTGTTTTAGCTTTGGTCTCCATTTCCTGTGTAAGCCCTTTGGGATGGATGTTAAGCTGAGATATGAAACCATTGGAAAAAAACAGGTAAAGAGAAAATATTATTATGAAAAATTAAACATTAACTTTCCACATAGTTTTTTTTTTTGAAAGGAAAATTAGTTTGACAGGGTGAAAGACTTTGGCAAAACAGGTGGCCCTGAGACCTTTATCTAGGCTCCCTGATAAAAGAGTCCAGTCCGTGGAAAGATCCTCCCCAAAGACGAGCAGGCCATGATCCAACAAATGCCTCTTTACCGCACAGGCTGAAGTTTACAAGAAACAGATGATTAAGTTTAGAGCCTTTACAGAGTTGGCTAAACTTTTGAATCCTGCCCTTTAATTAACAATATGCTTTACAAAACCAGGTAGCTGTAGTAGACAGTTAAACCCACGTGTTAATCACTTATTGCAACAAGAAAAAACACTGGAATTTACGAACGGACATTGGTCTGTCACTACATGTTGATGAGAACGTTATGATCTTTGTCAAACCATGCTGCATATACACACCCAAAGGCAGCACTGATTTTCCGGCATCACGGCTGGAGTTGGGAAAGGAGACAGAGGAGTGGTTGCAGGCGGCCCCGAGAGATGTTACTCTCTCTGCCCTGCCTGGGCCAAATGACTCCTTGCAATGCAGTCAATAAAACGTTAAAAAGTTAAGTTTTCATATAAAAATGTTTATAGTTCATATTCTTCCATATAAACATTTCAAGGGAGAAAAAACCCAAAAAACAAAAACCTCCAGCTTGGCACGAAAAAGATTAGATTCTGTCCCAAGCATTGATTTGGAAATCTTCCCAAAAGAAAGCTGTCTGATCAAACTGCTACAACCTTAAGTGGTAAAAACAATGCACTATATTTCAATGTAGCCATCAGATTTTTCTAATCAGAGTATGAGAACCCTCAAAATCATCCTGTCTGGACTCTTCAGAAAAACACATAAGCTTTGTGATGTAGGATGGATCATTCCTAGGAGGCCTCTGGGAACTCCACAACTTCTCTTCATGGAAACTACAGGATTCTAGCTGCCTTAATCTTCATGCCTGTAAAAACGTGTACTCTTTTGAATTTGGGCCACATCTCCCCTGTGGCAGTGCTTTGTGTCCTTTGTCTTCAGTGGATTATTACAACTCTGGAAATTAAAGAAAGGCATAAACTTCTAGATCCAAGCTCTAGAAACATTTCCATATTGGAGCTGAGAACTCTAAAAATAACTTTTTAGCACTAAGTCCTTGATATTCAAGAGCAAAAATTTAGAGCAAGTTGAAAGTGCGTGTGTGTGTGTGTCTTTCAGGAGTAGGAGGACTTACCTTGAGGGCATAATATTATGTGAAGCTTCACTCACCTCTGCCTGAGGCACAAACTTAGGACATGTGAACAACTGAGCAGCGGAGGGGACACGTTCCTTGCGCAGTTTGTCTGCCAAATCACTTCTGTTCCCTTAATACATGGCGAAGGCACCCCTTCTTTAAAACTTCTTTATGGAATTAAACCATGGGGTCCTGCAGGTGAAGACCACATTTCACACCCAGAAGGCCTGTGTTTCTAAATCCCAGCACCTAGTACAATATAACCGTACTACATAAAGTACTAAAAATATGATTGATGAATAAAAGGAATCAATGAATGAGGAAACATGTATTTATAAACTGCTGTGACTATAAAATGTAAGGCTTTACTTAATAAAATCAGCTTATGATATTTAGGTTAGGTTGAATGAACAGCTGCTTGGTTTTTGAAAGCTACCCACTTTTTATTTTTCCTTGATTGTTTTTTGTTTTCCTGAGATTAATAATTTTGAAATGAATATTAAGGTAGGTGAAAGCATTGTTAAAACTGTTTGATGATATTTAAGTGCATCCCAGGTTTAATTATAGTAAAAGAATAAATAGATCTGGATTTCAAAAGTACCTCTAATAGATTACATTTTCCTAGTCCCTCATCTGAGATATTCTTTATTTATTTATTTAATTTATTTATTTTTGGCTGCATTGGGTCTTTGTTGCTGCGCATGGGCTTTCTCTAGTTGTGGCGAGCGGGGGGTATCTTTGTTGTGGTGCATGGGCTTCTCATTGTGGTGGCTTCTCTTGTTGTGGAGCATGGGCTCTAGGCACATGGGCTTCAGGTGCGCAGGCTTCAGTAGTTGCAGCATGCGGGCTCAGTAGTTGTGGCTTGCAGGCTCTAGAGCGCAGGCTCAGTAGTTGTGGTGCACGGGCCTAGTTGCTCCGCGGCATGTGGGATCTTCCCAGACCAGGGCTCGAACCCGTGTCCCGTGCATTGGCAGGTGGATTCTTAACCACTGCACCACCAGGGAAGTCCTCATCTGAGATATTCTTAAAACTCTGTCCCCTGATATACCAGTGGCTTTGCAGGAAAATTTCATGGGGTTCACATACTATCAAAACGAAAACTGCAGGGACTTCCCTGGTGGTCCAGTGGTTAAGACTTTGTGCTTCCAAAGCAGGGAGCTGCAGTTCGATCCCTGATTAGGGAACTAAAATCCCACATGCTGTATGGCCCCAAAATTAAAAATTAAAAACAAAAAAAGACAAAATAAAAGGAAAACTGCAAAAAAATTTTAAGTTAAGTGGGAAAAAAAAGAACAACTTCAGATATTCTGAAATCTTTAAAGTTTCTCTGAAAATATTAACATTTGGTCTCTTTACTGTTAATAATGGACATATTGGGTTTTTTTCACCCCAGATCCCTGATAATTCGTGTTCAGACTTGTCCATTTCCTAGCTTTCCAATGTTTCTCCCTCTTATGGTTCTATAGATGAACCCAAGAATACATGGACACAATACACTCTACATAAAAACACATCACAGTTCCTTGTTTAAAAAATATGTTCTGTTTGTTGTAACTGTCTTCTCTCATTTGACTTGTATAATCCACATCTTTAAATTTTCAGACTGCATTCAGTGTTTTAAGGTCAAAAACTGTACTTTTCTATGTTGAATGTACTGGTGAGTACATTTTCTACGTTGAATTACTTGGCAAGCAAGGGAAGATTCTTTATGGGCAGGACTCAAAAGCTCTTGTTTACTGTTAATCCCGAATTCAGTTCTCAAAGCAAATGTCATATGCACAATAGCTCTGTTGTGGATTCAGAACCAAGTTCCATTTCAACAATAGTAAACTCCTCATCAGGCCCTGTTCTGCAGACATGTGCTTTCAGTCAGGCACTCCAGCGTCACCTCAGAATGTCTTTAATAGTTCAACTGGATCATAAGTTCTTACAGATAACCAGCTGTTTAGAACTAAAGTATTTTCCTGCTTACCTACTACCTAGCTCTGAGCATGCATGTGAGTTCCACAGTTCTACCTCATATCTGATGCATAAACTAAAATGCTGGTTGGTAGACGTTGATCACTGGTGGACTAATTTTTTTTTTAATTTGTTTATTTTTGGCTGTGATGGGTCTTTGTTGCTGCGCGCAGGCTTTCCCTAGTTGCAGCGAGCAGGGGCTACTCTTCGTTGCGGTGCACGGGCTTCTCATTGCGGTGGCATCTCTTGCTGCGGAGCACCGGCTCTAGGCTCGCGGGCTCAGTAGTTGTGACTTAGCAGGCTCTAGGGCACACACTCAGCAGTTGTGGTGCACAGTTGCTCCCTGGCATGTGGGATCTTCCCGGACCAAGGCTTGAACCCGTGTCCCCTGCATTGGCAGGCGGATTCTTAACCACTGCGCCACCAGGGAAGCCCACTGGTTGACTAATTTGGAGGAATTGTTTTTTAACTTTTTTTCCCCCTATTTTCCAAATATTTTTACAAAGAGTTTGTGTTAGTTTTGTAATCAAGAAGCAAATAAACTATGTTTAGAAAAAAGCAAAAGCAGTGCCAACGGTAGACATCAAGATATTTTACATAGAAGGAAAACATTCTGTTTTGGGCTGCCAGTGAAATTTCTGATCTAATATTCTGGCAGACTATGAAACCACTTCAGAAAGAATTTTACTTCTTACCAGAATTATAGAAACAGCCTCTTTTTCTACAATGTTGAAAAGATTGTCCACATCTCTCCCCACTCAGTTCCGTTGTAGTTCAGAAGATGTTTTGATTTCAAAATGTGTAGAAGGGAAGGTAAACCAGTGCCTTGCAGACCACATCGGGCCCAAATACTGTTCTGTTAGGTGACGACATGATTTAAAAATTGAAATTGATGCCCCTCGCATGGACATTTAGCTCCTCACAGGCCCATCACACCTTTAGGTAACCTGCCTGGCACCTGAGGTTATTTGAAGTTGACACCTAAAGGCTAGCAGTTAGTAAACAATGGACTGAGAAATGGTGTGACTAAGACATGTTAGGCAAAGCAACAATTGTGCTGATATCACCATTCTGCTCTTCATTTTGCACACGGGAAAAACTAATTTTGGAAGTAAGGAATTACAGTTAATTCAGTACCTACAAACGCATGGCTCTTACATAACCTTCTATAATTTTCTCCCCTGTATCGTCTTCTTTCCTACTTAGTTCATTCTGCACACACTGCCTGCTAATATTCCTAGAGCCTAACTGTACTCATGTATGTATTGTTTATTCAGTCATTCTTTCTTTACTGGGTGAAAGACCCCTTTTAGGTGCTAAGGAAACAAAAATGGGTATGAAGCTCACAGTCTAATATCCCCTGAAGGGGATCAGACGTGAACATTAAAAGGAACAGAATTGGGCTTCCCTGGTGGCGCAGTGGTTGAGAGTCCGCCTGCCGATGCAGGGGACACGGGTTCGTGCCTTGGTCCAGGAAGATCCCACATGCCGTGGAGCGGCTGGGC
Source organism: Hyperoodon ampullatus (assembly GCF_949752795.1). Classification (NCBI taxonomy): domain Eukaryota; kingdom Metazoa; phylum Chordata; class Mammalia; order Artiodactyla; family Ziphiidae; genus Hyperoodon; species Hyperoodon ampullatus. The sequence continues at coordinate 47,888,041 of NC_136925.1, read as the reverse complement.
CCGTGAGCCATGGCCGTTGAGCCTGTGCGTCCGGAGCCTGTGCTCCGCAACGGGAGAGGCCACAACAGTGAGAGGCCCGCGTACCGCAAAAAAAAGAAAAAAAAAAAAAAAAAAAAGGAACAGGACTGTGATAGTTGGTAGGAACTGAGGGCTATGGAAACCCAGAGGATGAAGGCTGTGAAAGTGTTCCAAAGTGACTGCCTGGGAAAGTGTTCCAAAGGCGACAACTGAGCTGATTCTGAGAAGGAAACATTCAGCTGATAATCAAGTCAGATAGAGTTACTCCGAGCCAAAGGAGGGCAAGCCAAAGCCTGGGTTCAAGGGAAGGCTTGGGAGAGTCAAGAAACTGCAGTTAGTTTGGTTTGACTGGATCACCAGGGAGCAAAGAATGGAGAGAAAACAGATTCGCGTTATTCATCCATTTAATGATTCATTTGATAAATTGTTTAATGACATGCTCTGTGCCAAACATTGAGGATACAATAGTGATTTATATAGTCAAATCATTTGTCGCACAAGGATCACAGTCTAATGAGAAATAGAGAAGAGTGTATCAAGAGTAAATAGAGTGTATTAGGTGCTGTGATAAAGTAAATCGGCTTCCCTGGTGTCTTATTTTAAAAAGGGCTGCGGCCACCCCACCCCACCCTGACCAGCGGCCATCAACATCGAGGCAGGACCCCCACCAGCAAAAAGGTTACAACTCACCGAAGGCTCCGGTGATGGTTAGAATCTTTGAGCAATTAAGTATTTTTTTTTAATAAGCTTTATTTATTTATTTGTTTTTGGCTGCATTGTGTCTTCGTTGCTGAGCGCGGGCCTTCTCTAGTTGTGGTGAGCGACGACTACTCTTCACTGTGGTGCGTGGGCTTCTCATTGCTGTGGCTTCTCTTGTTACGGAGCATGGGCTCTAGGCGTGTGGGCTCAGTAGTTGTGGCTCGCGGGCTCTAGAGCGCAGTCTCAGTAGTTGTGGCGCACGGGCTTAGCTGCTCCACGGCATGTGAGATCTTCCCAGACCAGGGCTCGAACCCGTGTCCCCTGCATTGGCAGGCAGATTCTTAACCACTGCGCCACGAGAGAAGCCTGCAATTAAGTATTTTTAAATGAAGGTATGTACATTGTATTTTTAGACATAATGCTATTGCACACTTAATAGACTACAGTATAGTAAAAACATAACTTTCATATGCACTGGAAAACCAAAAAATTCATGTGACTTGCTTTATGGTGGTATTCGCTTTATGGTCGTGGCCTGAAACTGAACCCGCAATATCTCCAAGGTACATATAATTGAAAATATGCATTGAGAGATGGAGAGAGGTCAGTGCTAGACATATGGGTTTGGTGACCATTAGCACACATGTGGTAATTAAAAACATAAATGTACATTAGCTCAGAGTATCACTGTTCAGTTCTAAAATGGTGAGCTCTCCATGTTGCTTACCAAAGCAATTCCTAACTCCTCCAAACAGCATTCAGACAAAACAGTAATGGTTCAGCACTACGGACAGTGGCTGAGCTGCGTGCACTTCCCTGCCCCCTCCTCACCCCACCCCCAATATTTTACTTCTGTAAGATCAGGACTTCATTATCTTTCCCAGCCTAGCTTTCTCTCTTTACTTCCTACCACTGCCCTGGCCCATATTATATGCTTAAGTCATCTTGTTCAAGCTTTTGTTTCTATCAGATGACAACCTGAGGCCCAAAGAGAGGCTAAACAGTTTGCTTAAAACCACATTCCTGGTTGGTGGATATCCTAGATCTGTTCTCAGTACATCATCTCTTCTCTCATTTTATTTGTTCCTATATCTTTTTCCTCTGAATTCTGGAAGGTTTTTTGAGTTCGTCTTCAAATTCATTGATTTGATTTTTGGCATTTTCCTATTTTGCTCTTTGCTGCTTTCACTGCTTTTTAAAAATTTTTTTAAATTTCACTTTTACAGTCCTATTCTTATTTCTAAAGCAATGGCTCCTAATTTCAAATAGTTCCCATTTTAAATATGTAATATTTTTTAAAGTGACAGCTTTATTGAGATAAAATTCACATATCATAAAATTTACTCTTTTAAAGTGTACAGTCTAGTGGGCTTTAAGATATTCATAGAGTTGTGCAATCTTTCCCACTGTCTAATTTCAGAACATTTTCATCATTCCCCAAAGAAACCCTATTTACTTACTAAAAATCACTTCCTATTTCCCCTACCTGCCACCCAGCCCCTGGCAACCACTGATCTGCTGTTTTTATGGATTTGTCTATACTGGGACATTTTACATAAATAGAAGCATAAAATATGGGGTCTTTTGTGTCTAATTTTTTTCACTTAGCACGTTCTCAAGGTTCATCAATGTTGTGGCATGTATCAGTACTCCATTCTTTTTTTTTTTTTTTTTTTTTTTTTTTTTTTTTTGCGGTACGCGGGCTTCTCACTGCTGTGGCCTCTCCCGTTGCGGAGCACAGGCTCCGGATGCGCAGGCTCAGCGGCCATGGCTCACGGGCCCAGCCGCTCCGCGGCATGTGGGATCTTCCCAGACCGGGGCACGAACCCACATCCCCTGCATCGGCAGGCGGACTCGCAACCACTGCGCCACCAGGGAAGCCCTACTCCATTCTTTTTATTGCTGAATAATATTTCCGTGTGTGTGTATAATTTTATTTATCCATTCATCAGGTGATGGACATTTGTGTTATTTCCATTTTTTTGGCTATTATGAATAATGCTGGTCTGAACATTTCTGTTTAGGGTATTGTGCAAACATACATTTTTATTTCTCTTGGGTATATTTCATTTCTCTAGGAGTGGAATTTCTGGGTAATATGATAGCTCAATGTTCAACTTTTTGAGGTGCTGGCAAACTGTTTTCCAAGATGGCTGTACCATTTTACACTCCAACCAGCAATGTATGAGGATTCTACTTACTCCACATCCTCACCAATACTTTTTACTGTTTGTCTTTTCTATTACAGCCATCCCAACTGGGTGTGAAGTGGTATCTCATCATGGTTTCATTTTCCTAATAACTAATATTGTTGTGCAACTTTTCAGATACTTATTGACCACTTGTCTATCTTACCTGGAGAAATGTCTATTCAGATGATTTACATATTAATTATTTGTCTTTTTATTGTTGAGTTGTAAGAGTTCTGGATACAAGTTCCTTACCAGTTATATGGTTTGCTAATACTTTCTCACATTCCCTGGGTTGTCCCTTCACTTTCTCCAGGTTTCTTTTGAAGCACAAAGTTTTTACTTTTGATGAAGTCTGATTTATCTGTTTCTGTCTTTTTTTGTGTGCTTTTAGCATCAGATCTAAAAACCATTGCCTAATTCAAGGTCACAAATATTTGTGCCCATGTTTTAAGAATTTTATACTTTTAGCTTTTTAAAAAAAAATTAATTAATTTATTTATCTTTTGGCTGCATTGGGTCTTCTTTGCTGCGCGCAGGCTTTCTCTAGTTGTGGCGAGTGGGGGCTACTTCTAGTGGCGGAGCGCGGGCTCTAGGCACGCAGGCTTCAGTAGTTGTGGCACACGGGCTTAGTTGCTCTGCGGCATGTGGGATCTTCCCAGACCAGGGCTCTCAAACCCGTGTCCCCTGCAATGGCAGGTGGATTCTTAACCACTGTGCCACCAGGGAAGTCCCTATACTTTTAGCTTTTACAATTAGGTCTATGATTTATTTTGTGCTAAATTTTGCATATAATGTGTATATGGTGTGATGTCCTTTTGCATCTTGTTGATAGCCCAGCATCTTTTCCTGGGTTTTAGAGTTTGCTAAAGTTTTTTGTTTGTTTTATTTGTATTATTAACTGTTCATGGATGGGGTCATTTACTTTTACACCTCTGGTTAATTGCCTCTTATAGATTAAAACTGATGCTTTTCATCTAGAAGATGGTTCTTTCTGCTTGTTCATTTTTATGACTGTGTTCATCTCCATGGATGAAGTTCACAAGTTTCAGAATTGTTTGAGGGTCCTATTCAAATATTAGGTGCAGACAATGGGAGAAGGGAAAAATTAAGATTTTTCACAGTTCTACATTAATAAGTTGGATTCCAGGTATCTGCTGGAGTAGGGAAAGAGTTACAGCAAGAGAGGGCAGGGTCAGAGACTACCACCGTGTCACAGAATTCTTGTTTTCTTATGGCTCACCTCAGTATATGAAGGGTAAGCTGGGATGTCCTGGGATATTGCTCTTCATGGACTCTAGCATTTAGTGTTCTTCCTATAGATGTTGGTAGGATTGGTATTTGTCCCTCCCTAACTGCCCTATATCTCACATTTACCTCTAGACACAGAACACTTTAATAGCGAGCCCTTAAGGTTTATAGCAAGTGCCAATTCATATTTCCCCCCTTTTTATACCCCTTTGGATATTCACTAGTAGTTAAAACATGTAAACTTAGATCAGTGTCTTGCATCAGAGCCCTTCTTTCGGCTTCTGATTTGGCTCTGCTCATCACTGATTACTCTTGGCTTCTATCTACTGACCCACATTAGTTCAGCTTCCTACTCTTATCAACCTGAATGGTTATTTTCTGTTTTTTTGCTGGTGTTTCCTATCCTTGTCCTGCCCTAGCCACCAGACCCCTGACCTTGGTGACTGATTTATTTCTTGATGTTTTAGAGCAATAAACTACAATTAGAGATCAGATTGTGCTTCTGCCGGAGGTCCCGAGAATTTCCACATTGCCTCACCTTTCTTCATTCTTAGAGTGAACCCCAGTTACACCTGAGGTGACCAAGTCCTTGTAATGTATAAGCACCTAACAAACATAGGAGCTTCTGAAAGATTTTGAAGTACCTTATTCATCTTTATATTGCCAATGGCACTTAGCATCACATATGTACACAGTAGGTACTCAACAAATATTTTAAAATTCACTCGAATAATTAAAAAATAACATGTCAGTTTCTTAGTAAATAAAAAACTTCTCTAATTCTAACAGCTTGAAGATAGTTTTTTTTAAAATTTTTATTTATTTATTTATTTTTGGCTGCGTTGGGTCTTTGTTGCTGCGCGTGGGCTGTCTCTAGTTGCGGTGAGCAGGGGATACTCTTCATTGCGGTGCGTGGGCCTCTCATTGTGGTGGCTTCTCTTGTTGCAGAGCGTGGGCTCTAGGCACATGGGCTTCAGTAATTGTGACATGGGCTCAGTAGTTGTGGCTCGTGGGCTCTAGAGCACAGGCTCAGTAGTTGTGGCGCACGGGCTTAGTTACTCCACGGCATGTGGGATCTTCATGGACCAGGTCTTGAACCCGTGCCCTCTGCGTTGGCAGGCAGATTCCCAACCACTGCGCCACCAGGAAAGCCCCTAAAGATAGTTTTTCATCCTTACATTTATTTTGATGGTGGATTTGAAATGGTACAAATGGATATCAGTACTTTTTAAACAATACCTTCCTAGAGATAGTTTAGAGAAATACCATAGTCTCAGTAAGTTTTAACAGTGAAAGAGTTGACAGATCAGTGGTGTAATTATACTTTTATCTCCATTGTACTAATTGAAATTAGTACTTTTATTATTAATAGTAGTTTAAAAAATATATATATTCTCAATTCAGTTCCGAAAAGGATTTAAGGTAGTTGACATAAACATATACAATATAACAATACCTAATGTAATAACAATAGTAAGTTATAAGGAAAACAAAGAGAGAGAAAATGGGTGTAGGAAAAAAAGATAAAACCAGGAGAGAGGTTAGTAAACAAAATGTATGCTGCAAGGTCACCTACATGTACTTGCTTGTGGAAAGCTACATATGTGGTTCTGACTTTTGCAAGCAGTATCATGAGGGCTCACAACCAGTTACAGAACTAGTGTCCATAGATTCAAACAAATTGCTTGGGATAAATACAATTTCTCTGGTTTCAGTTACTGAAACCAGAAAGAAATTTCTCCATAAGGTTGTCACAAAGACTACACTGTGAGTTACAATGATCACCATCCTTACAGTCAACACAGCACCCTTTTGTAGAAGTCATTTCTCAATATAGGCTAGGAACACAGAGTTCTTTACACAGAAAGTTCAGTAGACTAAATTTAAGTTGTGCAGTGTTTTTAGCGTTGACAGTAACCCTGCTGATTGTCCTAATGAGGAGAACATTTCCATGGTCAAGTTGAAATGGCACGATGCCTCTAATGCAGCTCAATAGCCTTGAAGAAATTTTCAGATCAGTGGGCATATTGTCGGATAAAATACGCCAAAAAAGTCAAAAGAGCAAGAGGTCTATGGTATTAGTCAGATTTCTGCTGCAGTAGTGCTGCATAACAACCAGCCACAAATTTTAGAGGCTTAAAACAGCAGATGCTTGGGGGGTTTTTTGGGGTTTTTTTGTTTTTTTAATATTTCACTTTCACATTTTTCCTTTTTTTTGAATTTTATTTTATTTATTTTTTTATACAGCAGGTTCTTATTAGTTACCCATTTTATACCTATTAGTGTATATATGTCAGTCCCAATCTCCTGTTTTTCTTGCTCAAGGTTTGGTCAGCTCCACATCTCCTCGTTCTTGAGTCAGTGGCTAGCCAGTAGATTACAGAAGCAAAGAAGTGCTAAAGCCAAAGACAGGCATGTGTAAAGCCTCTGCTTGCATCACATCTGCTAAGTTCAGTGGGCCAAAGCAAGTCACATGGTCAAGCCCAATATGATCAGTGGGGAAATATATTCTGCCTACTCTGGTGGGAGGTGCTGCAGAGCGACTTGACAGATGCCATGTAATTCCACATCAGGGAGAGACAATCCAATTACCATCACCATAATTCTGTTTGCTACACGCCTTCACATTTCACTTCCCATTTCAGACCTCTAAGGAGCATACAACATTGGATTAGTAAGGAAATTTAAAGGTTGTCTAGTATGATCCTTTTTGTTTTAAACATGAATTATCTGGGGCACAGAGAGACTATAAGACTTGCCTATAAGTCAGTTCAAAGCTCTGCTATGTGAAACTAAATGTACCACTGACTTTCCTCTCTACATTCCACTTCCAAACCCCAGCTCTACGTGGAATTAAATGAGTTTAGTTCATGAGATAAATCTAGGATTAAGGACCTAAACTTCAATCTCCAGAGATAAAAGCCTAGATTGGCTGCAGATGTAAAGAGTTTTGATAGTACACTGAAGGGAGACCTTAAATTCTAGGTTCTGACTGTAAAAAATTGGTTTCTCATAGGGTTTTTCTAATGAAAATATTTACAGAGTCTGAGTTGTTATTTAAAAATAGGTAATGTTTCCAGAAGGAAATGTTTAGTTTCTTTCCCAGTTGCTTTCCATTGTCTCCATGTTTTATCTGACAAAGAATCAAATGTAAGTAAGGGCAGGGGGGAGGGGAGGTGGACTGAATGGAAGATTGCCAGAGATGTTGGAAAGCTATAAAACAGGTCATGTTCAAGCTGACTTTTGTTTTTTTTTTTTTTTTTTGCGGTACGCGGGCTTCTCACTGCTGTGGCCTCTCCCGTTGCGGAGCACAGGCTCCGGATGCGCAGGCTCAGCGGCCATGGCTCACGGGCCCAGCCGCTCCGCGGCATGTGGGATCCTCCCAGACCGGGGCACGAACCCACATCCCCTGCATCGGCAGGCGGACTCGCAACCACTGCGCCACCAGGGAAGCCCTGGCTTTTGTTTTTTAAGTTTCCCTAATGTCCTCCCTAAGGTAAATCACCAGTGGCTATGTGCTTGGCTTACTCCTCAAAAGCAGATCTGAGCTGGTAAGCACACTGAAATGCAGTGGAGTCGGGTTTGTTTTGAGAGAAGGGAACAGCTGTTCCTCCCGAGTCCTCAGCAGACGTGGAGCCTATCCATTACCTCAGTGTTCCAACATGCATTGCTTACAGCCCTTTCTGTGTTCTGTTTACTGTGCCAATTTTGTTGGTCAGTGTGACTGGATATTACTTTTTTTTTAAAAGAGATACTTAATAGTTAATATAGTATTTGTTATTAATGTCCTGTCCAAGTTTGAAAGTTTCTTTAACATTTCATGGTTGTACTTCTAGTTTGCTTACTTCTGTGAATCGACACTTCTAGCAAGAAACTTGACCCCTGTAGATGATATTATCTTGGAGGAATGTAGGGCTAGGCTAGAGAGTAGTTTTTCTGAGAATCAGTGATCTGACCACACATAAGAAACAAAGCCAGATAAGAAGCAGCCATTCAACATAAAAAACAGAGTGATAATTTAGCTATACAACATTAAAAAAGAGGCACAGGAAAAGATACAAAATATGTTTTAAAATAATTATTTCCTATCCTAATATTGTTCTGTTCCCTTTATTTTACCCTCGAACAGATGGTCCCCAAGTTTTCAAGTAGGATCCCATTTTTAAGATGAAAAAATTTCACAGAGCCCCACATAACAGTAAAATTGTAGTTTTAGTAGAATTTGATTGAGACGGTACATTACGACAAAGCACATTGTTATGAATTCAGTAATGCTTTTAATTAAAATCATGCTTTATTGAACAAAAGAGCATCTACATTCATTTGAAGAATAGGCATACATATCAATGCAAGCCAACTTATTCAGGGTACAGATATAAGCATACTTCATGGAAGTATGTGGGTCTCCCTGTAATAATTATAAAGATTGGCAGATGTCCATGGCTCATAGTTTGGCATCTAAACTTTGTTCTCCATTTTTATGCCTGTCAGTTTTGGAAGCTGTCCTATTTAATGACATCATTGGTCTCCCATCTACACAGGCACTGCATATTCTTACTAGTTGGATTAATCAGGACATAAGAAAATGAACTGAGCCTTGTCTTTCTAAAAGAAGACTGGAGTTTAGGACCTTTTTTTGTTTGTTTTTCAATCTACTATATGTTTCCTTGAGGAAATCAGTGTCTTTGAGATATTGATATATCTTTTACCTTTGCAGAATTAAGGATGGGGGCTGGGGAGATACTTGCTCTGCCCAACTCAACAGATACTGTGAGGTTCAAATTAGATTATGTAGCACCTAATTATATAAACAATAAATGGTAGCTGGCCAGTCAGTATTTGAGTAGAATCTTCCCATTTAGAACCTAATTCTTAGCTGTTGCAGTACTAGGAATGCATAGTTTATCCAGAGTTACATTGGCCTGGGTGACTGCCATACTCCCCAGACTCAACAGTGGCTTGTGGACAGAAAGCAGAAGGTCTGCACAGAGGACTGGGCTGAGAGTGGTGACTTAGTTTTAAGATTTACCATGGCCTTTTCAGTGAATGATTTAATCTCTGGGCCTCAGTTCCTTATGAATAGAGACATGGACCAAAATCTCAAAGGGGTTCACTTTTTGCAGTGGGGCTCTTTTCTTTTCTTAAATGAAATCTAATTGCAAAACTCCCATGTATAAACCAGACACAAAACAACACACAATTTTCACATGCAGTTCAAAACTTTCACTGTTTGCCATTGAGGCCCTAGGAGTACATCTTGAAAACCACTGATTTAGTTCACATTTAAGATCCAGCTCTAGGGCCTCCCTGGTGGCGCAGTGGTTGAGAGTCCGCCTGCCGATGCAGGGGATACGGGTTCGTGCCCCGGTCTGGGAGGATCCCATATGCCGCGGAGCGGCTGGGCCCGTGAGCCGTGGCTGCTGGGCCTGCGCGTCCGGAGCCTGTGCTCCGCAACGGGAGAGGCCACAACAGTGAGAGGCCCGCGTACCACAAAAAAAAAAAAAAAAAAAAAAAAAAAAAAAAAAAAAAAAAAAGATCCAGCTCTAAATGAAGATGCCCACTTATTAAAGTGAGAGATGTTCCTTCCCAAAGAATTGCTAGTGGTCATCTCCATGAGACATCTAGCCCCGATGGTCATGTCCATTCAGGGAATCAAACCTTAGATCAGAACTTTGAGCATAAAATAAATCAAATCAAGTTCTCTATTTTTTTTTGGCCGGGCTGTGTGGCTTGTGGGATTTTAGTTCCCTGACCAGGGATTGAACCCTGGGCCCTTGGCAGTGAAAGAGCTGAGTCCTAACCACTGGACCGCTATGGAATTCGCCACAAGTTCTCTATTCTTTTTTTTTTTTTTTTTTTTTTTTTTTTTTTTAGATGTTGGGGGGGTAGGAGTTTATTTATTTATTTTTGCTGTGTGGGGTCTTCGTTTCTGTGCGAGGGCTTTCTCCAGTTGTGGCAAGCAGGGGCCACACTTCATCACGGTGTGCGGGCCTCTCACTATCACGGTCTCTCTTGTTGCGGAGCACAGGCTCCAGACACGCAGGCTCAGTAGTTGTGGCTCATGGACCCAGTTGCTCCGCGGCATGTGGGATCCTCCCAGACCAGGGCTCGAACCCGTGTCCCCTGCATTAGCAGGCAGATTCTCAACCACTGCGCCACCAGGGAAGCCCAAGTTCTCTATTCTTGAGGAATAGTTCTGTCAAGCAGTGGTTGACCTAGCTTAATGCCCTTCTTCATGCTAATAATTTTTTTTTCTCTAAAGAACTGGGCAGGGAAATCTAGAATCTCAGCACCATTCCCCATAGATCAGTGTTGGAAGAAACCTTACCCTTTAACTTGCCTTTTTATGTCTCCATGTAGATCTCCATACTCCTGACATGACTGTCCTCCTAACATTCGAAATATGCATCGTAGACTCCAGGATGAGAACTTTTCAGGTCATCGTATGTTTGAACACACATGAGCCAGGCTCTGCCTTGTGCATTTCTATGTTTGAGGGTTTGCTACCATTGGACATAGATCATTTCTCTTTCCTCCAAGGAGTAATTCTCAGACATTTCGTTTATACATTGATCTGAAATACGACTCTCTATAGATTCAAACATCATCAAATGTGTAACTATTTGATGAATGAGTCATATTACAGCATGCTCTAGACTACAAGTTCCCCATAAGATTCTGAGCTACTGCAGGATATGTTTTTGTTTGCTCAGCGTCTAACAGGACCTGAGGTACTAAGGACACTCGATAAATCTTGAATGACTGACTAAATGAATTAAGTGAATTTGTGGCAACTCATTAAGCAAGAAAAGACTGAATTACTTTATTATTTTCAAAAGCAGCAATTATAAAGTTTTTAACTCAGTTTGTCACTGAGCAAATCTAGTTTGTACCTTCAGACCCCAACAATGCCCCTGCATTGTCACAGCTTCAGAAAACTTGAGTTTCTTTCTTTCTTTTTTTTTTTTTTGTCCGCACCCCATGGCTTATGGGATCTTAGTTCCCCAACCAGGGATCGAACCTGCACCCTTGGCGGTGAAAGCGTGGAGTCCTAACCACTGGACTGCCAGGGAATTTCCCAGAAAACTTGAGTTTCTAAACCACACAGATGCCATTTTCAGGGTGCAGATTGAACTGTCATCTGGTATCTGCCCCCATTTCCAGCCACTGAAAGAACCACAAGGAGCTAGAGCATGAGGCTGGCAGCTGATGAGGGAACCAAAGAGACTACCTGGGTTCTAATCCTGGCCTTTGTTTGCTATGTGACTTTGGGCAAGTTACTTACTATCTCTGTATCTATGACATGGATATTAGTTAATGTGAGGATTTAATGAGTTGATGCACCTAAAGCTCTTGGAACAGAGCCAGGCATGTTGTAAACATTCAGTAAGTACTGACTTTCATATATTCACCCTGGTTTAGTGGAAGGAGCATAAGCTTTGAGTTAGTCAAGACAGGCTTTTAATTCATACTCTGGCCATTTTTCTTGTGTAATCATTTAATCTCACTAAACTTGTTTCATCTTGTGTAAAATGTGAATAATAACATAGTGGTGGGGGGAAAATGCTATTTAAAACTACAGCAGACAACAGCCTTCAGATTCCTAAGACTCTAAATTTAGGAAAACACCTTGATGAGCCTACTCTGTATATGAAGGTGGAAGCCCCAGGCAGAGAACTAAATTGCTTTGCCTGATAAAGTAAGAATTTTGAGCATTCCAGAATTTGAGATGAAAGCACCAACCCCAGGAAGGAGAGAAGTCCAGCAAAAGAGCCAAAAACCTGGGGCTCTATTTGGGGCAAGAGTCTTAATAGTCAACGTTGACTTGTTTCTTGGCACCGCAGTGGACCATTCCTTACCTTTTCACCAGAATATAAATAGATGTTTGTTGCACAAGCAATCATGTGTGGGTGATACTTTGGGAAGTGAAGAAATTGGGATGATGTGTTTGTGGTATTGGGGAAGGCAGTACAGTAGAAGGGAATGAAAACACAAGAGGGATGTAGAGGTGAGATGAAGAAATTTGGCCTGGGTAGGAAAATAGAATGTGAGGTCAGGAAGAGAAACCTGGAAAAGTGGGGAAACCCAGCAGATTTCTCACCAGTGTGAGACAGCAATCAAGTACTTTTATTTTACACTGATCTTAAAAGATTTAAAAAATGAAAAAAAAAAAAAAAGAAACCCAAAACACCTAAGAGTCAGTTAAAGAAACTAAGTACCCTGGCATTTGTGCTACACACTCACCAGGATTCTTATGACAATTAGTGTTAATGGATGTAAACTCCTAGCACAAAGTAATCATTCTATAAATGATAACTACATCCATTCAGCCTGTTAATTCATATATTATTCAATGACTATTTATCAAACCCAAGGAAGCTGGGCAAAGAGCAGCTGGTATATGTTGAGGGCAGTGGAGCATACAGGTTCATTCATTTTACCTAACATCCCTCCTCCTACCCCCCACTCCTCTACCCCTGGCCTCTGTCTTTCTGCACCAGGAAATACACTCCCTGAGCCTTCAGGAGGGCCAGGGCTGTGCCCCTCCGGGAGCATAGGCAGGCTTGTGTGATTAGAAAAGATTTTTCCTCTGTCATGTTCATGTAAGAGAATGCTTATACAATGAAAGTTTAAAACTTATTTCATTAATCAACTCAGCTGAGGTAAGAGTGACAAGCAGGGTTTTAAAAACATGGAGTTATTTTACCTATGATCCATTTTCCAGTAGATGACTACCAAGATAGTTGGAACACAAGAGTAGGTAACGGCTTTGTTTTCCCAAGATGTAGTCATTGTGACTATTTTTAGATGAAAGATTTGAAGCCAGAAGCACAACTCCTAATTATGTTGCTGTGATTCTATAACCAGTTGTTTTGTGGAATTAATTCAACCATGACAACTTTAAAGTCACCATATTTTCCAAAAAAAAAACCTGCAGATAAAAACTGAAAATAAAATATTCCATGACAAGAAGTGCTGTTTCCTACGATTATCTCACATCTTTCTACTTTTGAAGCTTGCACACCCTCCTCCCTTAGGCCCTTTCCTAGTTCTCAGCTCTTACCCTGCTCTACCATTATTGAACCCCCAGACAGCCCCTCCTTCAGGAAGCATTCCTAAAGACCCCAGCCTCATGAGCGCCCCTTCCTCTGAACTACTGCATTGATTGTGGATGGTCTACAACCTTCCTTAGAACTCCTCATTCTCTCCCTTGAATTTTAGTTCATTTTCAAATATATCTCATTATTTCCAAAGCTAGGTTTTTACTATGTGACAATTTTGCATTACAAAAACAATATGTCAGAGATCAATATTATCAAAAATTTGGAAGAGAGGGGCTTCCCTGGTGGCACAGTGGTTGAGAGTCCACCTGCCAATGCAGGGGACACAGGTTCGTGCCCCGGTCTGGGAAGATCCCACATGCTGCGGAGCACCTAAGCCCGTGCGCCACAACTACTGAGGCTGCGCTGTAGAGCCCACGAGCCACAACTGCTGAGCCCGCATGCTGCAACTACTGAAGCCCACGCACCTGAAGCCCGCGCGCCTAGAGCCCATGCTCCGCAACAAGAGAAGCCACTGCAATGAGAAGCCCGAGCACCGCAACGAAGAGTAACTCCCCCTCACTGCAAAGAGAGAAAGCCCGGGTGCAGCAATGAAGACCCAACGCAGCCCAAAAATTAAAAAAAAAAAAATTTATTAAAAGAAAAAAGAAAGAAAACCAGATTCAGATAACCCAAGAGGGGAGGGAGTTAATGAGGCAGTTACAGGCAACATGACAAAGCCCCCAGGGCATGGTAGACTGAGGGACCCTTAATGGCAACTAGAGGAGCAGAGAGCATCTCAAGACTCAGGAAAAGTGTGAGTTACGGACATGATCACGCAAAGGCTATTTACTGAACTAAATACTAAAGTATTTTGAAAAGATATAGATCCCGCCAACCTAAATACAGTGTTTGATTTGGTTTTATTCCAATATGGGAATAATCTGGCTCTTTTTTCTCCCAGAAACCACAGGGTTCAGGTAAGTGGCTGAAGTATGGGTTACTGGGAGTCTATAAAAACCATCACTTTATAAATGACAGTCTACCCCTCACCTGGCAATCTGACAATTCTCCCAGCTACTCACTGGAGCAATGCTCTGGGTCTGGCCTTTTGCCAGTATGTGAAAAGGGATCAAGGCACATGCGCTTCACTGTGGCTGTCACTGTAGGTCTCCTTCAGCAGAACTTCTCCAGGAGCCGGCCGTCACCTCAGCAGAAAGCCACCTTGCAGCCGAGAAAGTTCACCTCTTACTGGAGACTGTATTAGCAGGAGAATGCCCATACATACCAAAACATTCTAAGGGAATTCATTATAAGCCCCTAGATGAAAATACAACAAAAACTACAGTGCCTGGTATCGGCTTCCCATGTAGCCGGTAGGTACTTACAGGGTGAAAACTACCTCCGCCCTGGAAACACGGAGATATACACACTCATCTGCTAACTGAGTCTCATTTCCTCTAAGAAATGTTAAGCAATCTGTCCTAAGAGATGGTATGGAGGAAGATGAAAATTCCTTTAAAAAAATGATATGGTAAAACCCAAACTCAAACCCAGAGCAAAAGTTGCATTGCTCTTCTATGCTTCGATTTTTTAGAAACAGCTTCAGGCAACAGGCTCAGGAGCTGGGTGAATTCAGGGGCCATTTTAGGGCAAGCTGGGTGGGATTAGATGTTCCAGTCTGCACCATTCTCCTAAGCCTGCCGTGATCTGAAACTTAGCTCTTGGGCCTGGGCCAGAACCAGGCTGGCATTCAAGGGTAAGCAAAGAAGGCAGCAGCCTTCAGGCAACTGCTGTGCAGAATTCTCTGGATAATGCCTTTGGCTCTGTTCTCCCCAACGCTGGTCAAATGCTCCCAGTCCATCCCCTGCCTCCTTAGTGTCAGTACAAGTGCCTCCTGCTGAAATCATACACCTTTTTAAGACAATGAAAATAAATCCTACCGCTATCTCTATCTTTTGGTCTCAGTAGAAAACAGTTATCTTTCAGTGATTGTCACAGTGTAGATAACTTGCCCAATTTTACTAAGGCTAAAGTTTGCTCATAACTTCATTAGGAGATTATCTGTAATGGAAGAAAAAAGTACCTAATTATTTAATATAAAGATTTATATAATATCCCAATTAGGAAAATGTCATATAAATTTATGTATATCATATATATATCTTTTGTAATTTATTTTGTCATCATTCATAATATATGTATGAGGAGTGTGAATTTAATTTTAGACACTTTATTCATTGTTAATTCATCTCAGACTCTCTGTGAGTACTTATGATAATGAATATTTGATGCTCAGGTGACTTTTCTGTGCTTTCATTTGCAATTTTGCAGTTCAGTAATTGGCGATTAAAGGTGCAGAGAACATTTTTAAAAAGTCGCAATCACTATAATAAAAGTACAAATTGGTTATTCTAGGTTTTTAAGAACTTTTAAGTCTCACTGCGTTGTAAGAAAAGTCTATAAGAAGTTATTCCTTCTGAATTCACTTTTAGGTAGTATGTTAAAATAGATGCCCCAAATATAACATTATAAGAAATTAGAAATGTTTAAGAAATATCTTGACTATGGCTCAAAGTAGAGAAAAAAGTAGACCAATTTTAATAAATTAATTTTAATTAAGTTAGTCTAGATATGTCCAAATATAAGGTGATCCCCATTTTTTTTTTAAGACACATTTTCAAAAATGTATCCCAAGTTTGGGACAACTTGACATGTTAAAATTTTGAGATATTAGTGAAATGGTTAAATGTCAACACAATATTGTTGCTTAACAATAACACAAGATATGTTCCTTTTTTCCACTTTCACATTTAATATGTATTTTTAATCACTACAATGTAGTAATTATTGTAGTAGATTTTATGTTTTAACTTTATCTTTTTTAAAAAAATACAGATTCCCGATTTTATAGATTGAATTTACATCAAGCTAGATGACTTCTTCAATCAGTATGTTGTTGATCAAAATAAAGTAAGAGAGTGATCCATAATATTAGAGACTTGTAAGGACTGGAGCACAACGTGACTCTATCTTTTCTGAGAGATAATTTGGGTTAAAACCCCCAAACAACCCACACCGTATAGATATTATGTATGTTTACAAAACAGAAAATTCAAAAGCTATAAAGGGTTATAGTGAAGTAAGCCAAACTTTCATACCTGTCCCTACTTTTTCCTGCTCTGCTTAGGTACTCAACAAATATTTACTAAATGAGTAAGTAATGAACATTTATATACTATCTTCTTTCGGTTTTTTAGTATGTATTATTTTTACAATCGGAAAAAAATAACAAAGATAAGAAATTAGTTCCCCCATAAATCCGGAATTTATAGCTAGACTTGTCTTTTATTTCTGAATATATTATAATACTTGTTAAAATTCCATTGAAATTTTAGCTAAAATGTCCACTCTTTAAATCCGCCCAGCTCACTCTAGGGATTGTTTTAGTGATATTAGCTCTATTTACCGTTCCAGAGATCCCTACACATTCTTCCATTGTGTAAGCAATACGGGGAAAGTTCTTTGGAATGAAAACTTACCCAAGTTAACAAAGCTATTGAATTGAATACTACCTACTGCCTAGAAGTAATGAAGCTACTGTGAAAACTGTCTTAATGTTTTAAAATTATTTGAGTAGTGAAGTTGTAACAAGTTAATTACTCTTAATCAGCTAATTAAATCCTGTGGACCTCAATGAACTCAACAAGTTGCACAAGTTTGTAGTCTGCTTCTGGAAGCACTTTGGATAGCGGCAAACTTGTCTAACTGGGGCAGCAGCAGCCAGGACCACCCCAGGCAGGACTATTGAGGACTTTGTCCCGTGAGTTTCGTGTGTGCCCAAGTGGCATTCTGAGTCCACTCAAACCTGGTGTTTCTCTCAATCCTGCCTTCCTCTGCTGTTCAAAATGTAAGGTGCTTATTTATCTATACCATTGTCTGGTGTCAGTCCACGCTGCTCTGTGCTGCCTTTCTGGTAACTCAGCCTTGGCTGACAGTCCTCAGAAACATTTTCGGCATGCTCTAAGAACCCCCATTT
Source organism: Hyperoodon ampullatus (assembly GCF_949752795.1). Classification (NCBI taxonomy): domain Eukaryota; kingdom Metazoa; phylum Chordata; class Mammalia; order Artiodactyla; family Ziphiidae; genus Hyperoodon; species Hyperoodon ampullatus. The sequence continues at coordinate 47,870,804 of NC_136925.1, read as the reverse complement.
TACTATTTACAACAAACAGATACAGAGATGAAAATCTAACTCTTTTATATCTTTATCTTCACGTATTGTTTCAGTTGGGTTCTCTGGGAAGCAGATGCTAAAATGGAGTTAGGAGTGTAAGAGGTTTATTGGAGGGTAACACCTGTGAAAGATAAAAGGGGCAGGAAATAGGATTGGAAAGGAAAGGCTCAGACCACAATGCATAACAGATGAGGTCTCAGTCAATCCAATGGGGAGCTAGAGGACAAAGACTGATGATTAGAAGGGTTCTGCACTGGAAAGACTGGCAGGCCCCAGTATCTCTGCCCTGCTCAGCCATTGGCTGGGGCTCTCCAAGAAAAGAGAGGCCTCCAAAGCTAAGGCAGATCCCGCAGGTGCTAACAGCTTGTGGACTGAATGTCCTTGTGGATAACATCAAGGTCTTTCTTGAAGGGAAATCAGAGAGAAGCAACTCCAATGCTACCTCATAGATTGAATTCCTCCACTGCCCCACCTCTGAAATCTGAAACTCCAACATGCTAACCATTCACCCTAATGCCCTATCTTTCCACCATTCGCTCCCTTACTCTCATTATATCTGCTGTTTGATTTCATGTGAAACTTCCACTCCCTTATTCCTTGAACCTTCTCTCAACATTTCACCCTTTCTGGACATCACTGCTTTCTCCAGATAGGCTAGACTCAGTTCCCCATCACTTCATTCATGCTCCAGCCAATATCCTTAAATTCTTTGCCCCTTTTCCCTAAGTGCCCACAATGCAAAATCGTGTTTATCCATCTGCCTTCTTTATTCCTATACTCAAAATGATGGCCGCAGCTAAAGAAAATCATACAATACCACAGATTAATGTCACATGGTTTCCAGTCTTAGCTGAAGCCTAAACACTACACAGAAATAGGTACTATAATTAGGTACTTCCTTCTCACATGGCACCGGAAGAAAAATCTTATAATATTTGTTTTGCAACATGTTAAAGAGCATGATAGGGAAAGCTCCTTAGATTAGATTTGAATTGTAGCTCTTTCCTGCTTATGTGGCCTTATTTAACTTCTAGGTCTTTTTTTCCCCAGTCTTTTTTTTCCCTATACATTTAATTTTATTTATTTTTAGCTGTGTTGGGTCTTCGTTGCTGGGCACAGGCTTTCTCTAATTGCGGTAAGCAGGGGCTACTCTTTGTTGTGGTGCGTGGGCTTCTCATTGCGGAGGTTTCTCTTGTTGTGGCGTACGGGCTCTAGGTGCTCAGGCTTCAGTAGTTGTGGCGCGTGGGCTCAGTAGTTGTGGCTCGCGGGCTCTAGAGCGCAGGCTCAGTAGTTGTGGTACACGGACTTAGTTGCTCCGCCGCATGTGGGATCTTCCCGGACCAGGGATCGAACCTGTGTCCCCTGCATTGGCAGGTGGATTCTTATCCACTGCGTCACTGGGGAAGTCCCTCCTCAATCTTTAAAATGGAGCTAATATTAACAGTTGATGGCAGATTGTTTTCAGGATTACATAAAATATTTAATCAGTTTAGTGAAAATTCTCAAACCATTGAGAGTATATACCCTCAGCTTTTTCCCCACTAACTGCTACCAACTGAACTCTATTGAAAACTCCTCTTTCCACTGAGTACATCCCAATCCAATTTCATAACATTCTGGACATTTTGTTATTAAAACAGTCCTCTTCTCCACTAGTGCAGGTTAGATAGGAAACTCTGTGTGTGTGTCTTTAGTGAAGGCATGATCAGCTTTCTTGAACTCCACACTTCCCTCCTTCCACATATCCATTTGGTGTTTGAAAAGGAAGACAGGTAGGGAAGAATTTGATTCTTTATAGTTTGTCAAGTTTGCTGTGTCCTTTCATTGTAAATGACCTTGAATCTTTTCTGAGGCTCAGTATGACCAGGTGGCGACCATAATAAGTTCCACTGACAAAGATGTCAGTCCTCAGCAGTTCCAGTAAACATTGATAGTCCCTGGAAGACTAAACTTTATCTTTTGGTTTAATTTCATCCTTCACAGCCTCACCGCCCACCCATAGGACTGCTCCATTATTCAGTGATCCATATCTTACCTACTTTCTCATTAGCCATTGTAACCCAGCTCTGGAGCCAAAGGTATAGGTGGGATTCATTTTCTGTATCTCCCAGGAATCAGGGGCTTGAGATGAGGTTTCCTCACCCTTTTGGCCTGGCTACACCACCCAGCCACCTCTCCCTAATCTTCCTTCTTCTATTTGGTAGCATTGGGCAGAGACAGGAAACCCAGTAGCTAAGCAGACATCCATATGAGGAGTTCAGGGAATCACAGCCTAGAATGAAGGCTTCTATGAACTTGCCCTGGAAGAATTTGGTAAATATTTCTCATAAGTGTATCATTTCACCATAATCCCTGGACTAATTAGCAACCCCAAAGGGTCAGGAAATGATATCAATCAGTACTTTACACTATTCTGATATACCATTCTGATACAAAGCATCATCTATAACTAACCTAGATGTACCAATCAATGCTATTTTTCCTTGGTGAGTTATAATGGGACTCCATTTCTAGATTGTATGTCTGTGTCACCAATACAGGGTACACATTGTTCTAAGCATGCTACAAATATTAACTCATTTAATGCCCACAAAAATCCTATGAAGTAATTACTATTGTAATCCACAAATTACAGATGAGGAAATTGAGGCACAGGCAGGTTAAGTAACTTTTATCTCTTCTTATCACCTTTGTATAGTTGAATGAATCTGCTAGGAATCCAATTAAGATTTTCAAACTTGTCATCTAGAGAAAGAATTTCTTAGTTTTCTTTTTTTATTATTTTAAGTGGTTATTTGAGAGTATGACAACCCATAATAAATTTGGTAACCTGTCATTTTTGTGATCTGAAAGAGGTTATATACTATAGTCCTTGTTACACGAGAATTATCTGTTCCTTCAAATTTTTCAGACTTCATCCACAAATCTGTTTCTATCAAGTGGCAATTGTTCTTTGGGAACACTGTCAATTGTTACTGGTTGGCTTAATTTTTCTACATTTTGTTGGTTTTGATATTTTATATTTTTGTAAATATTAAACTCTCTTAAGGTTCCCTATATTATGCACAATACATTTTTCTAATTTTATTTTATTTTATTAGTTATTTATTTGAATTTTATTTTATTCATTTTTTATACAGTAGGTTCTTATTATTATCTATTTTATACATATTTGTATATATATGTCAATCCCAATCTCCCAGTTCATCCCACCCCCACCCCTGCTTCCCCCGCTTGGTGTCCATACGTTTGTTCTCTACATCTGTGTCTCTATTTCTGCCTTGCAAACCAGTTCATCTGTACCATTTTTCTAGATTCCACATATATGCATTAATATATGATATTTGTTTTTCTCTTTCTGACTTACTTCACTCTCTATGACAGTCTCTAGGTGGGATTCATCTTCTGTATCTCCCAGGAATCAGGGACTTGAGATGAGGTATCCTCACCCTCCACCTCTCTACAAATGATCCAATTCTGTTCCTTTTTATGGCTGAGTAATATTCCACTGGGTATATATACCACATCTTCTTTATACATTTGTCTGTCGATGGGCATTTAGGTTGCTTCCATGACCTGGCTATTGTAAATAGTGCTGCAATGAACACTGGTGTCCCTGTGTCTTTTTTTTTTTTTTGCGGTATGCGGGCCTATCACTGCTGTGGCTTCTCCCGTTGTGGAGCACAGGCTCCGGATGCACAGGCTCAGCGGCCATGGCTCACGGGCCTAGCCACTCCGCAGCATGTGGGATCTTTCTGGACCGGGGCACGAACCCGTGTCCCCTGCATTGGCAGGCGGACTCTCACCACTGCGCCACCAGGGAAGCCCTGTTGGAAGATTTTAAATCACAGTTTCAATTTCATTGCTTGTGATTGGTCTGTTCATATTTTCTATTTCTTCCTGGTTCAGTCTTGAAAGGTTATACCTTTCTAAGAATTTGTCCATTTATTCCAGGTTGTCCATTTTATTGTCATAGAGTTGCTTGTAGAAGTCTCTTATAATGTTTTATAGTTCTGTGGTGTTCGTTGTAACTTCTCCTTTTTCATTTCTAATTCTATTGATTTGAGTCCTCTCCCTCTTTTTCTCGATGAGTCTGGCTAATGGTTTATCAATTTTGTTTATCTTCTCAAAGAACCAGCTTTTAGTTTTATTGATCTTTGCTATTGTTTTCTTTGTTTCTATTTCATTTATTTATGCTCTGATTTTTATGATTTCTTTCCTTCTGCTAACTTTGGGTTTTGTTTGTTCTTCTTTCTCTAGTTCCTTTAGGTGTATGGTTAGATAGTTTTTTTGAGATTTTTCTTATTTCTTTTTTTTTTTTTTTTTTTTTTTTTTTTTTTTTTTTTTAAAAGAACTTCGATCGAATTTACTGCTTTAATTTTATTTATTTATTTATTTATTTATGGCTGTGTTGGCTCTTCGTTTCTGTGCCAGGGCTTTCTGTAGTTGCGGCAAGCGGGGGCCACTCCTCATCGCGGTGCGCGGGCCTCTCACTATCGCGGCCTCTCTTTTTGCGGAGCACAGGCTCCAGACGCGCAGGCTCAGTAATTGTGGCTCACGGGGCTAGTTGCTCTGCGGCATGTGGGATCTTCCCAGACCAAGGCTCGAACCTGCGTCCCCTGTATTGGCAGGCAGATTCTCAACCACTGCGCCACCAGGGAAGCCCTTTCTTATTTCTTGAGGTAGGCTTGTATAGCTATAAACTTCCCTCTTAGAACTGCTTTTGCTGCATCCCATAGGTTTTGGATTGTCATATTTTCATTGTCATTTGTCTCTAAGTATTTTTTTATTTCCTTTTCGATTTCTTCAGTGACTTCTTGGCTTGTGGACGCTTCCTGATGGGAAGGACTGGTGGTAGGTAGAGCTGGGTGTTGCTCTGCTGGGCAGAGCTTGGTCAAACTTTAATCCGCTTGTCTGCTGATGGGTGGGTTCCCTCCTTGTTGGTTGTTTGGTCTGAGGCGACCCAGCACTAGAGCGTACAGGCTCTTTAGTGGGGCTAGTGGTGGAATGTGGGAGGGCTCACACCAAGAAGTACTTCCCAGAACTTCTACTGCCAGTGTCCTTGTCCCCGCAGGAGCCACAGCCACCCCCTGCCTCTGCAGGAGACCCTCCAACACTAGCAGGTAAGTCTGGTTCAGTCTCCTATGGGGTCACTGCTTCTTCTCCCTGGGCCCTGATATGCACACTACTTTGCGTGTGCCCTCCAAGAGTGGAGTCTCTGTTTCACCCAGTCCTGCAATCAAATCCCGCTAAACTTCAAAGTCTGATTCTCTCGGAATTCCTCCTCCCGTTGCTGGACCCCCAGGTTGGGAAGCCTGACGTGGGGCTCAGAACCTTCACTCCAGTGGGTGGACATCTGTGGTATAGTTGTTCTACAGTTTGTGAGTCACCCACCCAATGGTTATGGGATTTGATTTTATTGTGATTGCACCTCTCCTACCATCTCACTGTGGCTTCTCCTTTGTCTTTGGATGTGGGGTATCTTTTTTTGTTGAGTTCCAGTGTCTTCCAGTCAACGATTGTTCAGCAGTTAGTTGTGATTCCAGTGCTCTCACAAGAGGGAGGGAGCGCACGTCCTTGTACTCCATCATCTTGAACCAATCTCCTCTAATGTTAAAACATCACTTTTATCCATCGTTATATCACTCTTCAGTTCTCTGGTTGTCGTTTGCCCAATATGATAAATTTACATAAGAAAAATATATGTAAGAAGGTTCAACTTAATCAGTTCAGAGATTCATATCCAAAGAATTTAAGATTTATGAATGCAACATTTATTTTTCATTTTCAAATAATGTATATTTTTAATGCAGTATTTCAAATGAAGAATTTAATATGGTTTGATGTTAACTATGGTGTTTTTAGTACTATTTTCCTCTTTTAAAGCCCTCTCCCAAAACATTAAGTATGTAAATTTCACCTAAGCAACTATGTATATATATACATATATATACACACACACATATTTACACAGACACAAGCATACACAATCACTGTTTTCATTACTTACTTGTATTGTCTCTAGTTATGAAAAATTACTAAAATATTGAAGTTCTGTAATAAATGTCTTAGCTTGTAAGATCCTCCTTATGGTCTTTACCTACTGTTACAATGAAACAAAAACATGCTCGTTTACAAAATTGGGCTTAGTAATGGTTAGGTAGTCCTGTCTCTCAGTCTTGTGCTATGACTGATTTTACTCATTCTGAGGACCATGGATACTGGGTGTGTCATGGATGTGGAGGGAAATCTCAGTTCAGTATACAGTTGACTCTTGAACAATCGGGTTTGAACTGTGTGGGTTGACTTATATGCAGATTTTTTTCAGTAGTAAATACTGCAGTACTACAGGATCCCTGGTTGTTTGAATCCTCAGACGTCAAACTGTGGATACTGAAGAACCGGGGATTTGGAGTGACTATAAATTATACTCGAAAATGCCTACCACACAGAGGGTCGGCTCCCCCTAACCCCTGTGTTGTTCAAGGATCAACTGTATATATATTCAGAATTCATATGATAAAAAAAAGGATGGTTATAGTTTACCTCATATACATAATATTCTTAGTATTTCAGTTATTTTAATTGCATTAGATCTCTATCCTCTCAAGTTTAATTAGTAGGAACACAAAACTTTTTATCTTTGGTGCCAACTTCCAAAATAGCAACATGTTTTTCTCTTTGCTTTTACTCTTATTTCAATAAGTATTGAAATATTTTACATAGTCTCAGCTTCACACATACTTTTTTGGTGTATATAGTGCCATGCCCTTCAGTTTGATAAAAACACATAGAAAACATGAGTAAATGATTTTTTAAAAACACTGCTTAGAATTGAGTGGAAGTTGGCAGAGTTTTGGAATAACAATAAGTATATATTAAACTCACAAAGGATTGAGATATATCTGTAATAGTTCATACATTTCTTGGAATTGTGTAAAAAAAGTTTGGTATTTAATAAATGCTATACCTAATATGAGAGTATGGTAAGTATAAATCATGAAAAAAAAAGGATACTTTCATCTGGTTCTATAGCTTCTGATAATTCATTTTAGAATTTACTTTTTTAGGTTTCTTTTTGAACCTATACTATGCATGCATCATATTACATGAACTAATGTACATTTAAATCACAGAAAGGAACCAGTCACATTTGTTTTTCATGTTTCTGTCACTTTCTATCCTTAGAAACAGTTGACACTTGGCCAATTGCTCATGATTTGGAGAAATAAGTGGAACTCTACCCAGAGGACCCTAAATGTAAAACTGCAATCTGATAAATTACAAAACAGCTGTGGTAAGTGATAGGTTATACACCTAGATGTAATTTAACCTCTAAAAGTTTTAAGCAGTATTTCCCAATTACAGGGTGCTTAAATACAAGTATGAGGCCTTTGTTAGCAAACATCCAAAACAGGAAAAAGCATCACTGGACTCAAAGCCTGTTGAGGGTTAGGGACCTGCTTTCTGGTTTACCTTATTCATCGGCCATGCGCAGAGCTCGTCTCCTTCTACAGTGCCCGACCAATATTTATTAAATGCACTATTTTAGAACTAAATATTGGAAGGATTATAAATATTGCCCATGAGAAGTAAGATTTAAAAAGAGATTGCTGCACCCTTTTTTCCTTCTCAGGATACCTGCTCCTGCACTATGGGTTCAGGTGAAGGGTGGGAATTGACCAGGCAGAGGAGGAACGTGAAGGTTTAGGGTGTGAGGCAGTTACACTACCATTACACACTTTCGTGCCATTTTCACTCCTTTCTGATTGCTTATCTGAAACATTGGGCTACTAGATTAAAATTTACAGCCCTTCCCTGAACCTTCTGGTACTGAGTACCTTGGGGCTTTTCTCCTGCTTTTTTCTGCGCAGGTCTCCGTGTCGTAGATATTTTGGTACCCGTTCTCTCACCCCACCCCACACCCAGGCATTGAATCTGCGGGTTGAGGAAAATGACCACTTCTCTATCCTCCACAGTGATCTATAAACGATGCTTATGGAATGCATGATGACAACTTTAATCCCAATCCCAAATGAGACTGGGAGTCCCTCAGCCCCTCCCGAGGAAACCTCTATCATCACAAGCAGTCTTGAAGGGAGGGCAGGTCTTCCACGCCCTTTTCTGAGATATGCCCTGCAGGCCCTGAGGGATTACCCAAGGTTGGTGGGGGGACCAAAAGACGAGGCCCGGGGCCAAGTTTCCTCCCTTCCTCATCTCGCAGGGCGCGGGGATGGGGAAGGAGGGATGTAGCTGGTGTGTCCGAGCGACTATTCGCCACCCGCGGAGAAAAGAGGAATAAAGGTACCCACTGGGACCCGTCCGCAGCCCCGCCCGGCGCCGCGCACGCCTTTTGTAAGCGCCCGTGGCCCCGCCCCTCCCCGGCTCGGGTTCGGGTTCCCCCAGGGGAGGGGGGCGGAGAGAAGCCGCAGCTGCAACTTCGCCTGGAGCCTCTGAGGCTGGGCGCAGCCGGGGACCGAGTCGCCGACATCGCGGAGGCGCCGCTTCCCCGGCCCGGGCCTCAACCGAGCCGGCTCGACCATGGCAGCCGCCGCCGTGGCGAATCCGGCCCCTGCGCTCCCCGCCCGTCGCTGAGCGGCCGTTAACCAGCCCGCCCGCTGGTCCTCCCGCCGGTCCCCCCGCCGTTGCCGCAGCGGCCCAGGCTCCAGACAAGTTTCCGCCGCCGGAGGCGAAGGCAGGGAGGACGGACGTGGGGAGTCGGGCGCCCCCGGCCCACTCGGCGCTCCCGCCCGCGATGTGGGGGCGCTTCCTGGCCCCGGAGGCCGGCGGCCGGGACAGCCCCGGCGGAGCCCGCAGCTTCCCGGCGGGTAAGTAACGGGACAGGCCCCCGGCTGGGGTGGGGGTCGCGGCCGACCGCGGCGCCTCAGGACCCCGCCGCCGCTCCCCTCCCTCCTCAGGCCTGGCTTCCCCCTGGCCGCCCGCCCCCGACGCCGCTCGCCGGCCCGCCAGCCCGGCTTCCTCCCGGCTGCTGACGCCCGGCCCCGCGGGCTGACTTCTGGCGCCCCGCGTCCCCGGCCCTGTCCGCCCTGCATCGCGGCACACCGGCTCGGCGCGGCTCGGTGTCCGGGCCGCTCCTCCTCGGGCCGCAGCCCGGGCGCCCCAACTTACAGTTCGCTTGGGCCTCCTCGGGTTAGGCTTTGTTGTGCATCCTCCTCCCTTTTTCTCGTGGGGTGTGTGGCCGACGTGGGTAACGGGGCTCACGGAGCCCCGGGCGGGAAGGTCGCTGCGACCGTGCTGCGGCGGCGGCGCGGCGCGGTGCGCGCCAGGGGGACCGGGATCTGCTGCAGCCGCGTCCGCACACCCTACTTTAGGGTGCGTTTTGGGGCGGAAGGAGGCTGCTGGTGATGCCTTGGCTGCAAGTGCCCGCCGAGGGGTCCAGCCCCTCACTAAGACCTGGTCACCGCCCAGCAGCCCTCTCTGGAGGACATGTCCTGCCAAAGCCAGTCGATCTTTGAGCAATAGGGGTGTTAATCCGTTTGCCTGTCCCTGTCCCTTTCAAGGAAAATTGGGGGTTTGCCGCGTTGGGTGTGTGAAGAGAGCTGTTTGTAACGCACAGCCATTTCATGCCTGCATCACTTAAAAGTTGTGTAGGAGCCGCCAAATTAGGATAAATCGTCCCCTAATTTGTGATATAAAAAATAAGGTTTGGGTTGCCTGTGACAAGTTATCTGATGTTGACGGTTCTTTCACGCACTTTAATCTTAATTGAATTTTGAACCCCCCATGAGAAGCTGCAAGTTATATGGACCATTTACCCAGAAAAAACCGCCATATGTACTTACACAAAAATTTTCCTACAACTTTAGGTGCTTCTAGGACTCCTGTTAAGTAACCTCGTTACACAAAATGAGCTCTACTTGTGTAACTGACATTTTGGTATACATTTTCAAAGCTGTTTGCGAAACGAAAAAGCAGAAGCATTTGGAAGTGTTTTTTTGTTGGTAGTATTTTTGCTATTTAAAAAATATCAGGCACAAACTCAGATTTCTATTAAAATTTCAAATAATGCAATTCTGTGATAGTTTAGAAATTTGTGATGTGGGGTTTTTTTTAGACATATATAATTTTGTCACCTTTATTTAGGGTGTAATTGACAAATATACATTGTATTGATAGATACATTTAATATGTGCCACTTGGTTTTGATATACACACACACATACACACACACACACACACACACACACATTGTGAAATGATCTCCACAATCAAACTAGTTGACATATCCATCACCTCATAGTTACCATTTTTTTGTGTCGCGTGTTTGGTGAGAAAACTTTAAGGTCTACCCTCTTAATGCATTTCAAGCATACAATACAGTATTGTTAACTGTAGTAGCATACTGTATGTTAGATCTAGACATAAAAATTTTAAAATCCAGAGTTAGATTTGAAATCATTCTCTTAAATTTGGTCCTGCAATGCTTTTAGAAATAATAGAATTGAACGTAGGCATGAGTTTAGTAAAAAAAATCATATAAGTAGGAAATTATTTTCTCTGAAATGTATACCATTTGTCCTGTGAAGTGGAGACAGCACTTGAGAGGTTTTTGATGCTCACTGGGTGCTTACAAACTCTACAATCAAAGTAACTTCAGTGAGTGAGAAGGTACTTCATTATCCCTAGAGGCTGGAGGGAATGGTTTCAGTTTATCTGTACATGTCAGAAGCCATCTGTAATGTCTTTGTAACCTAACCTCTTAAACTTTATTTGTAATAATAACATGTTTGAAGGCTTAATATCCCCCAAGCATTGTATCCATTTTTCCATTGTTTTCTATGAAGAAGAAAACATCATAGTGCTTAGAAATTTTTAATTAACTGAAGAAAGGACTTTGAGGTTATATTGCACCCTCTAAACCTTTGCTGTGACAAAGAATATAGTGGAAGAAAATACTACCCAATTTTAATAAATTTGGACAGTATATCTTTACAACAAATATATTTTATCTAACCTTTGACAGTGATAAACCTTTGGTAAGTCAGGACATGCCTTTCCAATAAAATTTTTTTTTCAGCTATATGCTGAGAATAGATTACTTTTACAGAATAGTGATATAATTATGTTTATTCTCTTCTTGAGCCAAGCAAATCTTTAAAATTTTTTTAGTTTAAAAATTTATACCTTAGATGAAAAACTTGTGTGGTGTCTTTAGCAAATGAGCAGACAGTGAAGGTCAAGATAATGACCTCTGAATTGGTTCATGTAGGCATTTTTTTCTTAAAATTTAAAGGAAATTTATATATTTGAAACACTGTCCAGTATTATCTTTTGACTACCTTGAGCGATTTTAGAGCTTTTCTGAAAGCAGAAGGAACCAGTCTTCTGATTGAATTTATCAGCAATCATTTTGGTTTTGATGGCCGGTGTGAAGACAGAGATATGTAAATTATTTCTGGTATTTAAATGAGTTTGTCTCAGTATGTGGGTTAATTCTAGGTGTCCTAAAACTGGTTTGTTTATACAGTTATGTAACTAAAGGGAAAACCAAAGGTAATGTAGAACCAGTGTTCTAAAAAATTGGAGAAAACTTTCTTTCCAAGGTAATAGCAGTTAAAACAAGTGGGACTAATTAGCGTGGTTTGGAAAATACTGAACTTTTGACCTTTTCTTTAGGATTTAATTTTGTTTTTGCTTTACCCACAGTTTTTCAGCTTTACAGAGATAATTGTTATAAATGAAAATAAAATGAATATTTTCTTATATGTCCATACAAAGATCAAACAAAAGGCCCCCCTCCTCCTCCTTTTTTTTTCCAATTGGCAAGTGTGGTTAGAAAGCTAATTTTAAATAGAACAAATGTTATGTCTTTTATGCATTTGGTTGAGTGCATTTGAGACGATCCTGTTATTCAAAATGTATAATAGTTTCAAATTTGGATGAAAGATAGATGTATTTCCCTTAGGTTTTAAAAATCTAGTATGATATGGGGATATTTTGAGTACTTATACTTAGGTATACTGAATTTGTTCCTTTTTATAAATCATACTTTCAAAATATTAATACATTTAACCCTAAAACATTTGGAGGTAGGATATGATAGTTTTCAAGTGTGCTGAAAAGAAAATGTTATAGAAAATACTTACATGATCTGAAGAAGTGTCATTTGTTCAGTGCCTCAAGCTTTAAATCTGCCTTTTCCTAGTTGATACCTGGCCATAAGGTGTTGATAGTGATGTCATAATGATGGTGGTAGTAACTGGTATGATTATGTCAAATACAAAGTTTTTCTGTGGTTCTGAATTAAATGGACCCAAAAGTACTCTGATAACAATGAAACATAACTCTTCTGCCTAAACTCATTTGGACGTGTTCTTTTATAATAGGCTTTGGGGGATGAGGGGTGAATCTCAACTTTAGTGATGACTTTTGTGAAATGAACTTGATTATTACTGATAGCTTCTTGGCTTGAATGAAGCTGGTAAATTAATCTGAGGCCAGACAGTAAATGGTGAGTTCAGCCTCTGTTGTGAATGTTTCTGTATGTTGAGAACGGAAAGTTTTTACACAGTCTTGAGTTTTCTGACTGGATGAGATGTGTATATTTGTACTCTGAGAAAAAGATGAAGAAATGAAGGCTCTCAGATTTTACTGAGTTATAGCTTAATTAGTTCCTTCAAATTGTACATTAAAAAATGAGCAATGTGATCATTTAGATAACTTCTAAAGCTACAATGAAATACTAATTATTGTTACTACTTAAGGATATATATATTTTACACTGGCAAAATAATATTCTACAAAGTGGAATTTATTGTATAAGGTCATTCATTTTAAGAACAGGCCTGATCAACATAAAAGAACATCAAATTGCTCTTCATACTAATATTTTACTTGCACTTTCTATTTTTCTTTAATTAAAAAGAATTCATTGTTGTTACCTAGCATAGTGCTTGGCACGTACATAAGTACTTGGTAAATATGAGTCATTCTTTCAGTAAATATTGTGTGGGATACATCATTGAACAAGAAAGGTAGGGTCCCAGCTCTAAGGGAACTTATGTTCTAGTAGGGAGGAAACAATCTGTAAGTAAACTAACAAGATAACTCAGCTGACTGTGAAGTACTGTGACGAAAAGGGAGCTGGTGAGATGGTGTGGGTAGAGCTGGGTAGAGGAGGCCTCCCTGAGGAGGTAGCATTGCTCTGAGACCTGAATGATGAGAAGGAGCCAGACATGAGGGCAGGAGTGTTCAGGCAGAGCGTATAGAAACAGCTCCAAGGTGGAAATGAATTTGGGGAGCTTGAGGAATATCAGAGGTCAGTGAGTCTGGAGCACAGTGAGTAGGGATATGAGGTGAGGGAGGCCTGATGTAAGGCATCGTAAGAATTAGTAAGAATTTTGGGTTCTTTCCTGTGTGAGGGGAAGGCAGCTGTGGGTGGGTAGGGGAGATGACTGTTCATTCTTTCACTCAGCACACTGAGTGCTACTGTGAGGCAAACCTCCTTCTGTGTTCTGTGTCCTGGGGAGATGAAGTAGATATCCCTGTCCTTGGTGTTTATAGATCACTCCTGGCTGTTTTGTGGGGGAAGAAATTGTGGCGCAGTGGGGGAAAGATTGGCAGTAGGGAAGCCGGTTAATAGGTCATTGCGGTGATTGGGTGAGAGATGATGGCGTGGATCAGAGTGGTAAGATTGGATTGGAGAGAACAGAATGGGTCTGGAATATACTCGAGAAATAAAGCTGACAGGATTTACTGATGGTTTGGGGGTGGTAAATGAAGGAAAGAGGAATCAAAGATGACGTCTTAGTTGGGGCTTCAGTAATTATAATGGATGGCGGCGCCATTTTCTGAGGTGTGGAGGAACGTGAGGAAGATAAGTGGAATTGAGAGTCCTGTTTTAGCCGTGTGGCGTTTGAGATGCATTTTAGAGGTTCAGGTGAGAAGTTGGGTATACAAGTCTGCATCTCAGTGGGGAGACGGGAAGGTGGAGATAGGGATTTTGAGAGTTAGCTGTGTCTAAATGATGTCTAAATGTGATCACATAGAGTATCGAGAAGGCAGCAGAGGTTAGCGTTTTTCTGGTCAGATAGAGGAGGAGGAGCCATCCAAAGAGACTGAGAAAGAGCAGCCAGTGAAGTAGGAGTGCAGCCAGCAGAGTGTGGTGTTCCAGAGGAGAGGAGACTGAGGAAGGAGTCTTCACCACCAGAGCCGCATGCTTCCAAGAGGCCATGTAAGATGAGACAGAAGAGAATGGACCAGTGCCACTGCATACTTCCAGTGAGAGACTTAAAAAGTTAAAACTAGTAGGGATTAAAGGTTCTCTAATCGAGTCTGCACATTTTATTACATAGAATTGGTACGTAAGTTCTCAGTGAGTGTTTGGGTTGCTCTCTTTGCCCTTACCACGTCTCAAGCTAGGGTGACCAACTATCTGGTTTTGCCTGGGACATTCAGTTTTAAAACTAGCGGTACTGTCTCCTGGGATGCCTTACATTGAACAGTCACTGAGTCTTGACTATAGGATTCTGCCTAGGGCATCTGAACTGGTGTAAGGTTTTAAATTACTTTAAAGAGATTTTAAATTACTTTAAAGATAGTGGATTCAAGATCAGGAACTTTGTTTTATGCCCTCTTTACATAGTAGATGTCTTCATTGCTTTATTGATGCTGTTTTAATACTAAAAGTTCAGAGTTCTGAAGTGAACTCTAGTTTTTAGTTAACCTTCTGAAAGAGAATGGGATGAAAAATTTGGACTACATTTCATGTAAAGTTTAAAGTTTTCTATGAGGTGCTTACACTGTCTTGTAGAGGCAGATATTGTGTGTTTATTGATCATAATCAATATACATTGCTTTGTCATGACATCACTGAAGCTTTTTCATTAATTCTGAGCATCCCATCTCATTTTAGGAATAATGTACTGAAAAGTTTAACTAGAAGTTAAGTTTTTAAATTTGGGGGGTGTTATTTATAAATTTTCTCAAAACTTTATTTTGGAGTGTTTTAAAACTAAAGTTTTGTTTTCGTTTTGGCATTTAAATGTATTATGTAAAGCACTTAGACTCCTAAGTATCAGAAAACAAAAGGCTAATTGAGAAATAATGAGCTTACTCTGCTTTCTTTGGAGGTCAGTGGCTATGTGAATTTTCATTAGGTCTAACAGCATTAGGTCTTAACAACTTTATTTAGGAATGTTTATTTTTACTGGGGCTTTTATTTCCTCCTGGGCTGATGATCCTTCTTAAGTTTGGACATAATTTGCTACCATGTAGAATATTTTCTCTATTAATTGATATTGTGAAATAGTTATATTCAAAGACAAAGGTAAACCCCTCTGGAATACGACTTGTTATACTTCCTCACGTTTGTAGTGGTTTTATTAAAAAAACCTCGTATTAGTTTTTATCATACCTCATTTTTTCCAGTTTATAAACAGAAACAAAGGCTTATGAGAGACTAAATTAAATATGTGGCCCTCATTCCAAATAGCTACCAAAATACTCTTTTGAATACAGCATTTCATGTAACCAGAGTATAAGATAGGAATCTTTGGCCTGTCCACATATTGAAATCAACAGGCACATGATTTTTTTCATAGAAGGAGATGGTCTTACCTTTGTTGGTTGCTACCCTGACGCTCTTGAGTTCCTTGTTTTATATCATGAGTGAATATTACTGGTTTGAATTCATACTTTTTATGTGAAAGGTGAACCACTTATTTATCCATCTGATCATTGTTCTTAATTGAGTTAATTTTAACTTCCACCTGAACCAACCTAGTTTAAAGCTCTTCCTTGTTATACTCAAGTTGAAAGTAAGGAAATTTAGAGTCAATCTGGAGACTATAGCCTTATACCTTTTGTGGTAATGTTTTTTAAAATTATTTTTATTAATTTTAGTAATAATAGTACTAATAAGTAGTTTTAATAGTAATAGTTAATGAACTTCCAGATTTCTTTTTTATATTTAGAAAGCAAAGAATACTAGGTGTTGATTACTTAAAATTCGATTTAAATCCTTAAATGCAAGAAAGCCAATTAACTTAGATTGAGGTAGATTTTTTTCCAGTTTGATTGAGGTGTAATTGATATATAACATTGTATTAGTTTAAGGTGTACAATATAATGACTTGCTGTATGTATATATTGCAAAATGATTACCATAGTAAGTTTAGTTAATGTCCATCACCACACATAGTTATGGTTTCTTTTTCTTGTGATGAGAACTTTAAAGATTTACTAATTTTAGTAACTTTTAGATATACAGTATAGTATTGTTAACTATAGTCGCCATGCTGTACATTATATCCCCAAACTTATTTATCTTATACCTGGAAGTTTGTACTTTTGGACCACCTTCACCCATTTCCCCCACCTGCCCCTGGAAGCCACCAGTCAGTTCCCTGTCTCTATGAGTTTGTTTGTTTTTAGATTCTACATATAAATGAGATCATACAGTATTTGTCTTTCTCTGTCTGGCATATTTCATTTATTGTAATGCCCTCAAGGTCCATTCATGTTACAACAGGATTTTCTTCTTTTTATGGCTGAATAATATTCCATTCTGTACAAATGCATTTTCTTTAGTCATCCATCTGTTGATGGACCCTTAGGTTGTTTCTGTGTTTTGGCTATTGTAAATAGTGCAGCAGTGAACATGGGGGATGCAGGTATCCCTTTGGGATAGTGATTTCATTTCTTTTGGGTATATACCCGGAAGTGGGTTTGCTGGATCATATGATAGTTCTATTTTTAGTTTCTTGAGTAACCTCCGTACTGTTTTATGGTGGCTGCACCAATTTACATGCCCACCAATAGTGTACAAGTTTTCTCTTTTCTCCCCATTCTTGCAAACACTTGTTATTTCTTGTCTTTTTAATAATAGCCATTCTAACAGGTATGAAGTGCTATCTCAGTGGTTTTCATTTGCGTTTCGCTGCTAATTAGTGACGTGGAGCACCTTTTCACGTACCTGTTGCCATTTGTATGTCTTCTTTGGAGAAATGTTTATTCAGTTCCTCTCCCATTTTTTAATCAGATTGTTTTTTTTCTATTGAGTTGTATCATTTACTTCTACATTTTGGATATTAACCCCTTATAAGATAGATGACTTGCAGATATTTTCTCCTATTCAGCAGATTGCCTTTTCATTTCGTTGATGGTTTCCTTTGCTGTGCAGAAGTTTTTTCGTTTGATGTTGTATACTTTTTATTTTTACTTTTTGTTGCCTTTGCTTTTGGTGTCAAATCCAAAAAAATCATTGCCAAGACTGATGTCAAGGAGCTTACCCCCTGTGTTTTCTTCTAGGAGTTTTACGGTTTCAAGTCTTACATTTTTAACCCATTGAGTTGATTTTCATGTATGGTGTAAGATAAGGTCCAGTTTCATTCTTTTGCATGTGGTTGTCCAGTTTTCTCAATACCATTTATTGAAGAGACTATTTCTGGGCCCTTTATTCTGTTCCATTGATCTATTGTGTCTGTTTTTATGCCTGGCACTTTAAAAAATATCTTTAAATATTAATTCATTTAATTATCACAACAGCCCTATAGAATAGATACTATAATTTTTTTTTCTCTTCTTACATAGGAATAAACTGAGGCACAGATTGGCTAAGTGACTTAGTCAAGATCTCACTGCTTATAAGAGTGGTACAGAACTTGAACCCAGGCAGTCTAGTTTCATAGTCCATATTCTTTTCCACTAAGCTACACTATTAATTCTATAATTAAAGAAAAATTAAAACTATTGGAGTCACTTACCCTAGAGATAAACAGTACTGAAATGAAGTAGAAGAGTAGGGTGAATAACATAAATATCTCTATATTAAGTTTCTTTCACTTTAGCTAGGTATTTTCCAGTGTAGTACAAGATTTTCTGTTTTTGTTTTCCTGATTACTATTAATGTGAATATTTTTCTGTGTTTTAATGTTCTATTTGATTTTTTGGTGACTTTTTTGTGCCTTTTGACGCTATTGAAAATTGTTTTCCCACATTCATTAGGAATTTTGGCCAACAGCCTTTCAAATCACTTATAATTATTAGTGTTTTTTTGTTTTGTTTGTTTTTATCTACGTTGGAAAATATTTACTGATCTTTAAATAGATACTTAAATGCAAACTGGCTCAAGGGATAGTTTAAAATCTCCTGGATTTTAAAACAAACAGACAACAACCAAAAACAAAACAAAACAAAAAACACCCTGTTTTAATCCTTCTAAAACAAAGACTATTTTTAAGATCTAATTATAAAGCTTCCAAAATTTTAATTTTATGCCAGGAACATTTATTGGGTACCCAGTAGTTATAATGACTACATTTATTGAGACCCTGTCTTAACTGTGCAGCTCTGTGCTAGAGACTAAAAATGTTGCTTTTGGTGAGGAAGAAGAAAGTCATATACATATGGGTTAATATAATTTAGTAAATGCTCTTATGGTATTTTGAGTGATATATTGGGAGAGCACAAAGTAGTAGTTATTTTAATACCACCTGGAGAAATCAGAGAAAACATTTAGAGCAAGTTAATTCTGAATCAGGACTCTTAAAGAAGAGAGAGAAGAGAAATAGCTTGGAGTCACGAAAGAACCTGATCTGTTTGGAGGCAGTGGTTAGGTATGTGCAGCTACAGAGTGTAGGGGAGCTGAAGTGGGAGAGGTAGGAGTTGTAAAGTCTTGGAAACTGAGGTTGCCAGTTGGTGAAGAACTTTGCCAAAGTTAAGGAATTTGAGTTTTAAGCAAAAGAATGACGTAAATATATTTTCTGATAGTAGGGTAGAGGCTGGCTTGGGCAGAGTTACTCCAGCAGGACATCTGTGCAGCAGTTCAGCCAAAAGACATATGATCTGTGACAGTGGGAAAAGAGGAGAGAACTAATTCAGTGAATACTTCTGAAATGGACTGAAGAGTTTCAGAAATGGATTAGGTGTATGAGTTAAGGAAAAGAGATT
The DNA here is from genome assembly GCF_949752795.1 of Hyperoodon ampullatus. Lineage (NCBI taxonomy): Eukaryota > Metazoa > Chordata > Mammalia > Artiodactyla > Ziphiidae > Hyperoodon > Hyperoodon ampullatus. The sequence continues at coordinate 47,851,871 of NC_136925.1, read as the reverse complement.
TTTGTTGTTGTTGTATTCCCTGCATTTATTTCTTTTTAACTTGGTTTCTACTTATAGAATTTGGGCAGCTTGAAGGCTACTGTTCTGAACTTTGAGAAGTACTTGTTAACATTTCAGAGATGTTATATTGTGAGATTTGTGTATCTTATGTCAAATAAGGGTAAATATGATTTGATATTTTCTGTTTTATTTTATTAAAAAAGTTTGGTCTCAGTGTACTGAATGGGTGATAACCTGCATTTTAAAAAACACTGTAATTTGTATTCATAGTTTGTATTGTATATTCAGCTTTTTATTTACAACTATAAATCTGCTTTGTCAATGGTGTTGTTTATTTTTCTGGCTTAGCATTGTCATTTAAAAAATTCAATAAGATTAATTAATTGCGGTTACAATTAATGTTAGCATATTGTGGAAGACTTGATGTTGTGTGCATTTTTGCTTCCAATTTAGAAAAAAAGCTTCAGAAATAAAATAAAATATAATAGGTTACTTATTCATTTGATGCTAATCTTCCTGTTTTTCCAATGTGAGAAATATTAGTAATTATTAAATAAGTTATCCCTGGGCATTCAGTATTCTATTTAAAATTATTGAAATTGGTATTAAAAAATGTAACATATTGTCTTCCAAAGAGAAGTCCCAATGTATGGTGTCTTGGGAATCTTTGCTGTTCTTGCAGAAGTGCATCTTTGTTCTAGAGAGAGCTGATTCTACACAGTCATTCAGTTGCTCTAATATGATAGGACCTAGGTAATACTTTATTTCAGAGATCACTGAGCCTTAAAGTTTGTTTTTTTTAAGTGCATAGCACATATCTAGAAATTGAGTAATTCCCTTTTAGTAGTGTAGTCTTATAACTATTGTGTGAGAAAATTTTCCTTGTATCACCTGGTAAGCATATTTGTGTCTAATTCTGACTGCTTTGTGATTCTGGATTATGTTTAATAGAGACACGCCATGTCATTCTTCTCAGATTGAATTCATTTAATCTAAATGAAAGATTAGAATGTTATTTCAATCATGACATTTTGTTAATTATCTTCAGTGTTCTAGGCACATAAAATATTGGATCTTTTAAAGAAAGTAGTAGTTATATTATATGCTTATTATATATTAGAAAGTAGTAGTTATATGCTTATAGACTTATTATATGCTTCCTTCTTCTAGAGTTCTTTTGATGAGGATACCTTCCTAGAAAAAGGACTGCACTGGTCTTTTGTCAAAGTATATGAGTTGCTGTGTTTCCCCGGTAGACTCTCCTACAGCTTTAAAAAGCTTCATAATTTTTTTCTTCTACTGGACTAAATTAATTGTGATATTGAAACAGACTTGTAACTATCAACCAAAACAAAGAACCAGTCTGTTCTAAGTTCTTTACTTTGAAGAAATTTTTTTCCTTTTAAGTGTATAAATATAATTCATTTTGTGAACATTAATTTGTAGTTTTGAATTTTTGAACATTTAAAAAAGTTAAGGTAGTTTGATTTATGTGTTAGAATGTACGCATTTTGTTCCAAACTAGGCCAAGTAAGTTGTATACCCATTTCCCGGAAAACATATCTCCAAAGACTTTCATTAATAGTTACTTAGCACAGGTATAGAATAGCTAAGAGGTACTTAATAAGTAAATTATTTGGTTTATTAGTGGTGGGGTTTAAGGATTAAAAAAATAAAGCTTATTTTTCTGATTATTAAAGTAATAATACAAAGCATAAAACTCAAAGAAATTACCAGTAACTTACCATCTAGGGAAAACCACAGGTAGTATTTTGATGTATTTCTTTCCAGTTGCTTTATGCAGTTTTTTTTGTTTGTTTGAATGTTTACTGTATGCTGGCTGCAGCACTGAGTAAGATCTGGAACACAGGATCCTTGCCCTCAATGACTATTACTACAGTCTAGAAGGAGGACAGATACAGGCACAGATAACTTCAGTTTGATATGGTGAGTGCTAACCTAGAAACAGGCAAAAAAAGAGTTCAGAGAATTCCTAGACAATATGAAATCTGAGGTTATTTGTGAACTTCCCATTTATTAAATTTTATGTCTTACTTAGATTGACAATATAAGCATTTTATACTTTTAGGTCTTCACTATTTTAATGGCCAAAATTGTGTTCCCTTCTCCCTTTTGGTTTATTTGTAACAGTTCCTTATTAGAAATAACGCTTAACAAACATTCTATAGCCCCATTGTCCCAAATGTTGGATTCTTTTTTTTAATTTTAGCTTTATTGAGGGATAATTGATAAATAAAATTGTAATGTATTAAAGTGTAAATGTGATGTTTTGATATATGTATACATTGAGAAAGGATTCTCATTAGAGTTGATTAACACATCCATCACGTCACATAATTCCTTTTTTTCTTAGTTGAGAACACTTAAGTTTTATTCTCTTAGCAAATTTCAGGTATACAAAACTATTGTTAACTATAGTCATCATATTCCACATTAGATGCTAAGACTTAGCATAATATCCTATTGTGTGTATGTGTTTGTGTGTGTGTGTGTGTGTGTGTGTGTCTTTGAAAAAAATGTCTGTTCAGGCCCTTTGGCCATTGTTTATTTGGGTGTTTTTTTGCTGTTGAGTTGTTCTTTATATATTTTGTATATTAATCCCTTATTGGATATATGGTTTGCAAATATTTTCTCCTATTCTATAGGTTGCCTTTTCTTTTCTTTCTTTTTTCTTTTCTTTCTTTCTTTCCTTTCTTTCTTTCCTCCTTCCTTCCTTCCTTTCTTTTTCTTTCTTTCTTTCTTTCTCCTTCCTTCCTTCCTTTCTTTCTTTCTATGATGATTTTCCTTGCTATTCAAAAGCTTTTTAGTTTGATATAGTACCATTTATTTATTTTTGCTGTTGGTGTCAAAATCCAAAAAAATCATTGCAAGATCAATGTTAAGGAGCATACCTGTATGTTTTCTTCTAGGAGTTTTATGGTTTCAAGTCTTATGTTCAAGTCTTTAATCTATTTTGAGTTCACTTTTGTGTATGGTGTAAGATAGGGGAACAGTTTCATTCTTTTGCCTTTGGCTGTCCCGTTTTCCTAATACCATTTAGCCTTTCCCCTTTGTATATTCTTGGATCCCTGATAGTAAATTAACTCACTGTGTATGCATGGGTTTATTTCTGGGCTCTCTATTCCATTCCATTGATCTGTGAGTCTTTATTTAATGACAATACTGTTTTAATTACTATAGCTTTATAGTATAGTTTGAAATCAGGATGTTTGATGCTTCCAGCTTTGTTCTTTTTCAGAATTGATTTGGCCATTCAAGGTCTTTTGTGGTTCTGTACAAATTTTAGCATTGTTTTTTCTATTTCTGTGAAAAATACCATTGAAATTTTTATAGGGATTGCATTGAATCTGTGGCTTACTTTGGGTAGTATGGATATTTTAACAATATTTTTCCAATTTGTGAGCATGAAATATCTTTCCATTTATTTGTGTCTTCAGTTTCTTTCACCTCAAGGTATTATAGTTTTTGACGTGTGGATATTTTACTTCCTTGGTTTAATTTACTTCTTAGTGTTCTTTTCAATGCAATTGTAAATGGATTGTTTTCTTAATCTGTCTTTTCAGTAGTTTGTTGTTAGTATATAGAAACATAACTGATTTTTGTGTATTGATTTTTGTATTCTGTAACTTTACTGAATTTGCTGATTAGTTCTAACAGTTTTTTGGTGGTTTTCCATATATAGTATGTCATATGCAAATAGAGACAGTTTAATGCTTCCTTTACGATTTGGATACCTTTTATTTCTTTTTCTTATCTAATTGCTCTGGCTAGGACTTCCAGTACTTCATTAAGTAAAAGTGGTGAGAGTAAGTATCCTTGTCTTGTTCCTGATCTTGTTCCTCAGCTTTTTCAGTGTTGAGTATGATGTTAACTGTGGGCTAGTCATATATGGCCTTTATTGTGTTGAGTTATGTTCCCTCTGTACCCAGTTTGTTGAGAGTTTTGTCTTGAAAGGATGTTGAATTTTGTCAAATACTTTTCCTACATCTTTTGAGTTTATATGATTTCTATGCTTTATGTTGTTAATGTGGTATATCACATTTATTGATTTGCATATGTTGAACCATTCTTGCATCCCTGGAATAAATCCCATTTGATTATGGTGTATGGTCCTTTTGATGTGCTGTTGAATTAGGTTTGCTAATATTTTGTTGAGGATTTTTGTATCTATGTTATTAGGGATATTAGCCTGTGATTTTCTTGTAGTGTCCTTGTCTGGGTAATGTAGTGTCCAGTATAGGGTAATGATGGCTTCTTAAAAAGAGTTTGGAATTATTCTTTCCCTTTCCATTTTTTGGAAGAGTTTGAGAAGGATTGGTATTAATTCTTTAAATGTTTGGTAGGATTCATTCCCTAGTGAAACCATTTGGTCCTGGACATATCTTTGTTGAAAGGTTTTTGATTATTGATTCAGTATCTGTACTAGTAATTGGTCTGTTCAGACTTTCTTTGTCTTCATGATTTAGTCTTGGTAGGTTGTATGTTTCTAGGAATTTATTTATTTCTTCTAGGTTGGCCAATTTGTTGGCTTATGATTGTTCATAGCAGTTTCTCATGATCCTTTGTATTTCTGTGTGAGCAGTTGTAATGTCACCTTTTTCATTTTTTATTTTATTTGAGACTTTTTTTCCCCATAGTCATTCAGGCTTGTCAGTTTTATTTATCTTTTCAAAATAGCTTTAGTTTCATTGATCTTTTCAGTTGTCTTTTTAGTCTATATTTCATTTATTTCCACTCTGATTCTTATTATTTCCTTCCTTCTTTAAACTTTTTTTTTTTTAGCATCACCACGCAGCTTGCAGGATCTCAATTCCCTGACCAGAGACTGAACCCAGGCCATGGCAGTGAAAGCCTGGAATCCTAAATTAGTTCCTTCCTTCTACTAACTTTGGGGTTAGTTTGTTCTTTTTCTAGTTCCTTAAGGTGTAAAGTTAGATTGTTCATTTGAGCTTTCTTAATGTTGGCATTTATCACTATAAACTTCCCTCTTACAACTGCTTTTGCATTCCATAAGTTTTGTTATGTTGTGTTTCCATCATTTGTCTCAAGATATTTTTTGATTTCCCTTTTGATTTCTTTTTTGACCCATTGGTGGTTTAGGAGCATGTTGTTTAAGCACCACATATTTGCGAATTTTCTGTTTTCTTCTTTTAATTGATTTATTTCATACCATTTTCATTGGAAAAGATGGCTGGATATGGTGTAAATCTTCTTAAATGTAGTAAGACTTATTTTGTGGCATAAGACATGATCTGTCTTGGAGAATGTTTCATGTGCACTTGAGAAAAAAATGTGTATTTATATTCTTTTTCTATCTCTATATATCTGTAGGAAGAGATTTATTGTAAAGAATTTGTTCATGTGATTATGGAGGCTGGTAAGACCCAAGATCTGCTGTGTGAGTCAGCAATCTGGAGACCCAGGGGAGTCAATGGTTTAGTTTCAAATTGAATTTGAAGGCCTGAGAACCAGGAGAGCTGATGTTTCACTTCCAGTCCAAAGACAGGGAAAAGCCAATGTTCTCTTTTGAAGGCCCTTAGGCAGGAAGAATTCTCTCTTTATTGGGGGTGGGTCAACCTTTTGTTCCATTCAGACCTTCAGCTGGTTTGATGAGGCCCATCCACATATGGAGGGCAATCTGCTTTACTCAGCCTACCAATTTAAATATTAATCTCACCTAAAAATAGCCTCACAGAAACATGCAGAATAATGTTTGACCCAGTATCTGGCCACCCCATGGTCCAGTTATGTTGACACATAAAATTGATCATCATACATATGAATATATGTTTGATGTTGTCTAAGAGTTTTGAACCATACAAGGGAATTCCCTGGCAATCCAGTGGTTAGGACTCTGTGCTCTCACTGCCAAGGGCCTGGGTTCAGTCCCTGGTTGGGGAACTAAGATCTCACAAGCCACACGGCACGGCCAAAAAAATAAATAAATAAACCATACAGGTCAACTTGTTATTGAGTTCAAGCTCGTACTGCTCGCTGCACGACAGGCTGTTAAATCGAGAGATGAGTTGTCAGGGCAAGGAATAGTGACTTTATTTGGAAAGCCAGCAAACTGAGAAGATGGTGGGCTCATGCATCAAAGAACCATCTTGCCTGAGTTAGAATTCAGGCTTCTTTTATACTAAAAGGGGAGGGAATAAAGTCAAACATTTCCTGGTTCCAGTCAGCCTCTGGAGGGGATGTGTTAATTTCTTCCTCCCTGTAGTCATTCACAGGTGGGCCTGGTCAGGATGTTTCCTGTGAGCTAAACAGAGGAATTTCAGCTTAATGCTCACTACCTGGGAGGCAGGTTTCCCAGAGATGGGCCATTATGTATAATTTAAGCTTATAGGAAACATCCCTTTAGTGGTTAACTTGTAATAGAATGCAAAAGTTTCTTCCTTATTACAAACTGAGACTGTTTATTCTGGAAAAAGAAATCCAAAAAAGTTGTTGGTGTTGGTAGTCCTCAGATAACTTCAGTAATGCTCCCATGAATTTTCAGATTTAGAGCAGCAGGACTTGCTGGTATGTGCTCTAGGATGAACTAGAATTTCTTCTGAATAAAGGAATGAATTAACATGCTGGCCGGGGTTACTCATTTTGAGTCAGCTGGATTTTAGAGAATATTTGTCTATTAGAATAATTTTTTACTCTCGATCAGGGGTCTGCAAACTAGGGCCCATGGATCAAATCTAGCTTGTCATCCTTTTTATCAATAAAGTTTTATTGCAACACAGTCATACCCATTCTGTTGTCTACTGCTGCCTTTACCACAATGGTAACAGAGTTGGATAGTTTTGATAGAGATCAAATGGCTTGCAAAGGTGAAAATATTTACTGTCTGACCTTCAGAAAACTTCAGAAAAAGTTTTGTTGAGCCATTCTTCCTGGTAATAGTTAATGATTTAAGACTAATTATTGAAAATCTTCCTAGCTTCTGGTAATAACACCATATCATTATCAGTGTTTTTTTCTTTCTTTCTTTTTTTACCCCCATTACTGGTGTGTATGTGTGTGGGGGTGGGGTGGGGGGATTATATCCTTTTATCTACAAATGGTGTCCTTGGGCCAAGATTTGTTAACAATAAATGGGGTGGAGGTGTTGTGGCCTAAACATGTAATACTACTTTATACTGCTCAAGATGGCTATATTGTCTAAAAGCAAGAGTTTTTACTTTATTTCAGTGGTCTTATGCAGCTTTTGTAAAATTGTTAACCAGGAATCTGTTGAATTTACATATCTTGCTCTATAGCTGGTTCCTTTCAGAATCAAATGTTGATGTAATCTGCAAATCAGTATAAGTAATTTTCAGCATTTTTCCCCGAAGATGATAGTGTATAATCATCATCATCATCATCATCCCTAGTGATAGAGTAAATGTTCTGTAATGTATTTGTTCCTTTAGTAAAACATTATAGTCAATGTTGACATTTAGACGTAGAGCTCCCTGAAAGCTCCTTTTTCCATATATGTAAATGTACAATCTCTTCCCTAACCATGGAATCATACTATATATGTAGCGATACAAATGCTTTGCTCCCACACATACTTAATATTTTGGATGTCACTACATGTTAAAAAAAAAAGTTCAGTGAAATTATTTTTAGCACTTGAATATTATCAACTAACTTACATATTTTGTTTCTAGGCATTTATTTTTATTGTTAAAGAAGTACTGTCCTTGTGCTTATATATTTTTATACTTGTCTATTACTTCTTTATAAAAATTCCTAGTAGGAGGTCTTATGTTGAAATTTAGGTACATGTTGAAATTTAGATACCTGTTTCCAGATGCCCTAATTTAGAAAGGTTCTATCAGTTTATATACCCACGAAAGTATGTGAACTTTCCCTGCACTTTGTTTGACCTTGGTATTTCAAATATTTGCCAGTGGTATTTAATGTTATAGATAATTTAAAAATCTAAAAATAAAAAATTGTTGTCTTTTTCATTTCTCTCATTATTAGTAAGGTTGGACATCTTTTCATATCTTTATTTGCCATTTCCATGTACTACCAGCCTATTTATGTTGTTTTCTGAGTATTCCTAAAAAAATTTCTCCAATTAATAGGTTTGCACTTGGGAGAGAAAGTAGTGGGCTGGTTGCCCTTTTTGATAATGGTTTAGATAGGACTTTGAGTTCATTTAAAAGGAATATTACATGAGGAGCTGTTTAAAGAAAATATTTTTGGTGCAGATTATAGACAAATCAGAGTTAGAGCAGATCTGGTGACAGAATGCCTTCACCTGGTGCTTTAAGGTGTGAGTGAATCAGATGAATTAAGATAAGTCCCATTCTGAGATAGGTCTAGAATCTACAAAGTTTTAAGTGGTCGTTCTGGACCTCAAAGCTGGTAGAAGTGTTTCTTTGGCCACTATTTTTTAAGCTTGAGTTAATTTAAATGTATATGACTTTTAAGGCTGCTTGTATACTTCATAGATAGATCTATAAAACTCAAACTTAATTTATAAATTATATTATAAATAGAAAGGAAAGATAATAATAATTTGGTATAATGTTTTATTAGAACTAGAACTTTAATGTTGGGGTTAATATGGTAGAAAATAGCTTCAGGTCTGGTTTTATTATTTTTTTTAAACAATTTAATATTTATTTATTTATTTGGTTGCACTGGGTCTTAGTTGTGGCAGGTGGGCTCCTTAGTTGTGGCATGCTAACTCTTAGTTGCAGCATGCATGTGGCATCTTGTTCCCTGACCAGGGATCAAACTCCGGCCCCCAGCATTGGGAGCATGGAATCTTAACCACTGCACCACCAGGAAAGTCCCTGGTTTTATTATTAATCTCTTTATATATTTTGATATTAATAAAGAGAATGACTGTTCCTAAGTGCAGTAAAAATGATGTAATTAATTTTGTGGATGTGTTTGTCATTTTGAGATTCTTATGTTTATTAAACTGCTAGAAAGCTCTCCTTGCATGCCAATTTCAGTAGCGTGTAACATGTAATTCTGTAATGATGTTTTGTTTCACATCATGATGATAAGTGCCCAGTCATTTCTGCTTTACTTAGAAGCAACTGCAATACTCCCAAATGGGAGTATTATAATTATGTGATAATGTCTGCTTTAAGGTAGCTATTCACGTCATCTATAATATGCTTATTAATTTTCAAGGGTATAATTGAATTGAAGGCTCAAAATTCTTGTACAGAACGTGTTAACTCCCACAAATAAGTCTACAGGCTTCAATTTTAGAGCCACTGTGTTAACCGTTGATAAAGACATGTGCTACTATAACTTTGTATAAAATTCAAGATTTAAAATTGCTCTTTCAAATTACTATAAACATTTTTCAGTGCTTGTCCTTTATTTCTGCACCTAATTTTTATGAACTTGTAATTAATAGTTCACAGAGTGGCATTGGTCCATGGGTATATTTTGAGTGGCATTGTAGACAGTAAAAGAATGAAGTGAGCAAAAACGTAAAATGATGGATAAATCATAAAAAGGCAAATGTAAGTTAAGTAAAAATGGACAACATAAGTGAAAATAAAGATTATAAGAGAACACTGAAAAGTGATACATTAGCTAAACAATGAAGATTTAACGTAACTCAAAAGGGAAAATTAAGCAAAGAGCCAGGAAGATGCTCTGGTGTTAAACTTCTATGAAAAGATAACTAAAGAAATAAAATCAATTAAAATAATGAAAAAGAATTTAAAATTTTAAGTGGTTAGGTTATAGCGGAAAAAAATAGATTTTTTTTGACCTTCCATGAGCACATTCTACTTACATTGTCATGCAATATGATTTGATTAGATTTTCCCTGAGTCCCAATTCTCAGCTAATGCCTGTGTCTGGGATCACAGATGCCTACCTATCAAATATTACAAAGCAGAGTGCTGACATTTCCAGATGGATTGATGATAGAGTTGATATTTTAAATCAGACAGTAGTTCCATGTATAAAAGTTCAATGTCTATAAGCAGAAGTCAGAGCTCTTCAGCCAGAGGAAGCTGCTAAATCAGCATTGAATTTGTGTATGTGTGATAAGTAAGTTTATTTGGTGAATCTTAGATATCACCGATCTATTTAAATTATTTTCGGCAGAAAATAAGCTTATTTTACCTTACTTGCATTTTTTTTTTTTTTTTTTTTTTTTTTGCGGTACGCGGGCCTCTCACTGCTGCCGCCTCTCCCATTGCGGAGCACAGGCTCCGGACGCGCAGGCCCAGCGGCCATGGCTCACGGGCCTAGCCGCTCCGCGGCATGTGGGATCCTCCTGGACCGGGGCTCGAACCCGCATCCCCCGCATCGGCAGGCGGACTCCCAACCACTGCGCCACCAGGGAAGCCCCTTACTTGCATTTTTTACAAGGTCAAAAGATGTCTTCTGTCTACTCACAGACATTATAAATGTGTTAACTTCTGCATATTTTCTTTTGTAGGCCCAGATTATTCTTCATCAGCATGGTTACCTGGTAATGAATCATTGTGGCAGGCCACAACTGTTCCGTCCAACCAGCGAAATAACCATATCAGGAGACATAGTATAGCTTCTGACAGTGGTGACACTGGCATTGGAACTTCCTGTTCTGACAGTGTGGAAGGTGAGCTGAATTTTTACTGGTTAGACGTGAATCTTTGTAGAATGGCTGTGATTGAGAAAATTCAAGGGATGTGTTTTATTGTTCTAAACTAAGAAATTATAAAGTAGTGTTTGAATATTTAATAATGTTCAGTGTTGTTATATATCAAATGAAATTGTTCTTCTGATAGTATTAATTTTTCCTTCATTAATTTTTTGTTGTTGTTGTTGTTTTCTGCTGTACGTGGGGCCTCTCACTGTTGTGGCCTCTCCCGTTGCGGAGCACAGGCTCTGGATGCACAGGCTCAGTGGCCATGGCTCACAAGCCTGGCCGCTCCGTGGCATGTGGGATCTTCCCGGACCGGGGCACGAACCCGCTCAACAGATGACCCAAACAACAGATCACAGAATACACAAGCCTACTCTTTCTATTAGATATGTAGATTTCTGTAGCACACATACCAACCTAAGTACTTTTTAAAAACACATGTTTATTTGGAAATTTAATACGTGATATAAAGACAGCATTTCAAAATAGTAAGGAAGGATTAAGCCTGAAAAAAGTGTTAATAGATACTGACCTCAAACTGTAAGAAAATTAAATTTGAAATGGAGCAAAGAACTAATGATTTCTTTTAACAATCATAAAAGTACTAGGAAATAGGAAATTTATTTTATATTTTTTCATTAAATATATTCTTAAGCCACACAACACAGATTTTAATAGAAATTCAAAAATTTTGAACACTGATAAAAGATATTAAATAAAAAAGGGGACATACTAGGAATAAATATTTGTAATCAAATTAACAAGAAACTAATATCCATATTATTTAAAGAGTTCCTACAAATAAGGATAATGCCCCCAAATAGGTGTTTATCTATAAAATTTTAAATATTTCATAATTTAAAAATTTTATAGATAAAAGAAATAAACAATTCATGTAAAAAGTACAAATGACCAATAAACATCAAAAAGGTGATCAAACTCAGTCATAGTGAAGTGAAAGTCTAGACAGTGAGATACTGCTTTTCACCAGCAAAATTGCCCCCTTTTCCATAAAAATAGACTGTAATATCCAGGATCTGAGCAAAGATGGGAAAAATAGTACTCTAATAACTAGGATATGTAGTCAGCCTTTATGGGGGCAATTTGGCAATGCTAACTAACAGCTATATAACTGTTAACCATGTTCTAGGCACTTATACATGTTAACTCTTTTAACCCTCACAACAGCCCTCTGATAGGGAAAGTGAGGTCAACCTTTAAGTAACACTTAGAGGTTAAATTACTTACCTATAAATAATGTATGTAAAGTGTATATATCCTTGATTCAGCACGCACACAGCTGAACAAAGATAATATGTACAAGAATATTCACTGTAACACTGTTTAGTGAAAAATTAGAACTCCAAGTGTCTGTCAGTAGGGAAATGGTTAAATATATCACGGTGTATTCAGTTAATTAGGTAGCTACATATGTACTAACCTAGAAATATATTCAAGCGAATTTCCAACTTAAGATAACAAACTAAACACAGTTCTCTAATTCTGTTCCTCTCTGAATTCCCACTAAAAGTCAGGAAAAAAAATTAAAAAACAAAACAAAACCAAAAACAACCATATGATGACAGGGGGAAAAAGAGAAAACAACAGTAAAATTCTGGGAGCTATAAGTCAGAACAATACAAATTTTCTTAGCAGATCCCAAGAGCTAAATCCGAAACCAGCAGCAGAGAAATTCAGGAACAAACTGTCAATATATATTATTAAAAATCCTCAAAAATGCTCAGGAACTGGTGTACATGATATTCACATGACATCACTGGTGATGTTTACTTTGATTACTTAGTTAAGATGTGTTTGCCAGATTTCTCTGCTATAAGACTGTTATTTTACCCTCTTCATATTCTACTGTTTGGAAGCAAGTCACTAAGTCCAGCCCAAACTCAGAATGAGGGTGGGGGTACAGAGTTTTACATCCTGGAGGGAAAAATATCTATGTACGTTGTTTGGAATTCTTTTATAAGAAAGACTCATCTGTTTTCCCTCATTTATTTATTTATCCAACCACTTATTTATGTTAGTATGGACTGTGTATATTTATCTTTTGGGCTATTATCCAATAATATTTATTTTGTTGCTCAAATTATTCCACCTTTTGCCATTGGGAACTCTTTCAGGTTGACTCCTGTGACACTCTGTGCTCCATCCCCATCCTTTTGTTTTTTGAGCACTTCCTTTTGCGTAGTGTAAGGTGTTCCATGGTCATCTTATATCTTCCCTACTGTAGCCCTAGGATCAGCCATTTCTCCAAAGATCCCTGGTTCTTTTTATTGGAGAATAGTATTTAGAAACCAAGATCTGGGTTCTGGGAGTGCTTGTTACCGCTGGGGTGTTATTGCTTCTACACCGTCATGGAGGCAGAACTAGGTTATATGGTATGTATACTTGCCTGTGTATACATGCATATCTGTAATTATTTCTGTGTCTATTCATAAGTATCCACATTAAGCTAAATGAGTTCATACTGATGTCTCTGACTCTAATCCAGTATAGCAGAGCTCATTTTAACTTTTTCCCCTTACTTGTCTATAATTTCCCTTTCCAACAGTGAGATACCTCCACCATCTACCATCTATTTACATATTTATTCAGCCCTCAGTATACAAGTAAAGCAGGTTCGGAACTATTAACCCATATTCCCCTCTGTTAGTTTCCTAGGGCTGCCATAACAAATTACGACAAACTGGGTAGCTTAAAACAGCAGAAATATATTTTCTCACAGTTTTGAAGACTGCAGGTTCAAAATCAAGGTATCGACAAGGATATGTTTCCTTCAAAGGCTCTAGGGACCAGTCTTCCTTAATTGCTGCTTCTAGCTTCTGGTGGTTACTGGCAATCCTTGTCATTCTTTGGTTTGTGGCATGATAGTTTTCATGTCTGCCTCCTTTACATGGCCGCCTTCTCTAGGTCTCCTCTGTGTCTTCAGATATCTCTTTCTCTCTTTCCTTATAAGGACACTGGTCATTGGATTTAGGGCCCACCCATATCCAGTATGACCTCATCTTAACTTGATAACATCTGCAAAGACCCTACTTCAAAATAAGATCACCTTCACAGGTATTGGGGGGTTAAGATTTCAGTGTATCTGTGTGGGGCACACAGTTCAATCCACAGCACTCTGTTACATCTATGTGGTTAAATAGAAAGCCATAAAATTTTTGGAGAGGAATTTGATCTAAGTAGAGTTGAAAATAAAGCAGGAAACTACTTTGAAGGCTTAAAAAATGTATTATTAGCTATTTGGTCTCGTCACTGAACTATAAAAATTAACTTTTTTTGAGGATAGAATGATGTGGGAAGGATACAGATCTGGAGATTTAGAAGCTGTAGAATGGATGCTCTGGGGTTTTTTTTAGTGCTATTACAAAGCTGTTTGCTTTAAGCAAATCATACTCCCTGTTAACTTTGTTCCTGTGTTATGACTTCTCAAAAATTTACTTGAGGTTCAGAGATAAATTCTTTTGCTTTTTGAAGCTTTGTCTTAGAAACTCAGTACTAATAATCTTTTTATAGTCAGTTACTTCAACCTCCATAAAATATTATGGTATTAATCTGGGTCCAGCTGGGAATTTTCTTTCCTCAGTTCAGCCAGGGAGAGCTTAAAAAAAATTCCCCTCTCTTCCCCCAGACTAGGCCATGCTGTGTCAGGGCTGGGATGCTGCATTTTCATAATGACTGGCTGAAGAACTGAGAATACCTCATTGAGAATATGACTATAATGGTGTCTTTTTTATAATCTCCAGAAACCCTTTGATTCTGCTGTGTATTATTATATATAATTACTCACCTTTTCTATTGCTGTTTAGAAAACTTCTTTTTATTCTTTGAATTAATTTAAAACTATTTGTGTTAACAGCAAATATCACTGCTTTTCTCACTGAATAATTCATCAGGTGTTAAATGCAAGTCCCTATAATTTTTTAGGGATGAAGAGCATGATTCTCACTTTCTTCTTGAATTGGGCTGATGTGAAGATGTTAGTTTTATTTATTTATTTATTTTTGGCCTTCCATTAGATCTTGCCATTACCTCCAAGTTGAACTCCCAACTCCTTTCCCTGCTAGTTTTTTTAATTAATACATAAAACAATGAGTGATTTTACTGGTATGTTACAGAGCACTATACAAAATATTCTAATGGACAAAGAACCCATTGAGTTCAAGGCGTGATCATAGTAGATAATGTTATTTAGAGGCTATTCTATGTGGATAAAGCAGTGTCAGAATTTGAAGACAAAAGGCAAGTAGGGAAAGAGTTCTAGGAAAGGATGATGAGTATAACAATGGTGCGTGAAAATAAGATGGAGTAATAGGACTCTGGGAGACTGACAATAAATAACAGAAACTTGGGGCTCCTGTGGAAAATGAATCAGAATTATGGTTTGAATGACAGTGCTGGTAATGAATGACTTTTTTTTTTTTTTTTTTTTGCGGTATGTGGGCCTCTCACTGGTGTGGCCTCTCCCGTTGTGGAGCACAGGCTCCGGACGCGCAGGCTCAGTGGCCATGGCTCATGAGCCCAGCTGCTCTGCAGCATGTGGGATCTTCCCGGACCAGGGCACGAACCCGTGTCCCCTGCATCGGCAGGCGGACTCTCAACCACTGTGCCACCAGGGAGGCCCACGAATGACTTTGATTACATTTATTTATTGACTGTCAGGAGAGGTGAAGGGTACTCTCTTTAAAAAAAGAAAAAATCAATTATTTAAGAATGTTATCTAAAAATAGGGAATAATTTTAGCAGGCATATTAAAGGTTATTTATTTAGAACAAAAGCTTAGGATGTTTGCTGATACAACACTTGATTCCAATTAGTGTAGTTTTCTTTCCTGAATTTATGTCTTTCTGAAGTTCTCATGATTTCTGCTTCGTGGGAGCTATTTACCATCTCTGTTCTCTGGTAAGTTTCCTGAGTCATCTAATTTGTAATCTTTGTTTTTCCTTGTTGGATTTGCTACATGCCGTATCTGTTTAATGTAAAGGGCTCAGGGAAGTAGCCGTTGTGGAGGATTATTGAATATTGAAAATAGCCTTGCATTAGAATATAACTAATAGGTTGATATTTATAACATAATGTCAGCATTAAAACATGCTGTGTATTAGATTATTTCATATCAGTGTCATGTGGATACTTTATACATATATCTATATACACACTTATATATGCTTTACATACTTTGGTCTTTGATTACATAAATCTTTTTGTCATCCACTAATCATAGGTCTATAAAGTATTTATTTTTCTCATTTATAAAATTAAATCTATCCTTGTTAAATTCCAAACATAATAGAATAAACTAAAAAGTGTTCATCTCCTTTGTACTAAACCCCCAGATGAGAATTATGGTGGTGTAAAATTATATTAATTTTAAATAATATACATGAAATTTGGACCTGTTACCAAATATAATTTGAGTTTGTTTTAGAATGTATCTGCAGAATATTTTAGTTAACTGCCTTTAACTCTGTTACTGTTAATATTTGTCTTGGGAGGAGGGTATATATTCCTACTTGATTTCTGAGGCTGTGGCATGAAGTACTATATTATTTTGGTTTGCTGTGACAGTTTTTAGCTGAAATGTGTGAACGCATTTGAATTCTTAAAAGACTGATTATTGTAAAAACCTCAATATATGTAGCAAATAACTGCATGATTTACATACTACATGGGTTTATTAACAAAAACTCTTAATGTAACTTATCACAATTTACATACTATACTTGATACGATATATGCACTTACAGCTATTGTAAATTACTGTCATTTCCTTTCTGAAGATATTCAGGGTAGTTTATGGAAAACAATAGTATAGAGCTGTGTGATTCAATATGGTAGCCACTAGTAACATGGGGGTATTGAGTGCTTGAACTATGCCTGGTCCAACTTGAGATGTAAGCTGCACACTGGATTTGAATATTTTGTATTAAGAGAAGAATATAAAATATCTCATTAATACTTTTTAATATTGATTACATAATGATATACTATTTTAGATATAGTGGGTTAAATAAAAGGTATTATTTTTTTTAATTTTATTTATTTATTTATTTATTTGTTTATTTATTTATGGCTGCGTTGGGTCTTCGTTGCTGTGTGTGGGCTTTCTCTAGTTGCGGTGAGCGGGGGCTACTCTTCCTTGTGGTGCGTGGGCTTCGCATTGCGGTGGCTTCTCTTGTTGTGGAACATAGGCTCTAGGTGCGCGGGCTTCAGTAGTGTGGCACATGGGCTCAGTAGTTGTGGCTCGCAGGCTCTAGCGCGCAGGCTCAGTAGTTGTGGTGCACAGGCTTAGTTGCTCTGCAGCATGTGGGATCTTCCCGGACCAGGGCTCGAACCAGTGTCCCCTGCGTTGGCAGGCAGATTCTTAACCCCTGCGCCACCAGGGAAGTTCCAATAAAAGATATTATTGAAGTTAGTTTTACCTTTTTTTTTATGTAGTTACTATAAAACTTAAAATTACAAATGTAGCTTGCATTATTATTTTTTAAAATAAATTTATTTATTTTTGGCTCTGTTGGGTCTTCACTGCTGCACACAGGCTTTCTCTGGTTGCGGCACGCGTGCTTCTTATTGCAGTGGCTTCTCTTGTTGCGGAGCACGGGTTCTAGGTGCGTGGGCTTCAGTAGTTGTGGCACAAGGGCTCAGTAGTTGTGGCTTGCGGACTCCAGAGCGGCAGGCTCAGTAGTTGTGGTGCACAGGCTTAGTTGCTCCGTGTCTTGTGGGATCTTCCCGGACCATGGACCAAACCTGTGTCCCCTGCATTGGCAGGTGGATTCTTAACCACTGCACCACCAGGGAAGTCCCGCTTGCATTATATTTTTATTGGACATATTGGTATTGACAGTATAATTTGTAAAGGGTTTACTTTCAAAGATTTTATGAGTGTGTATATATGTTTACATATTTCCCAGTAGAAACAGTATTGGCTTCTCAAAATAGCTACTGTCACCCCGCTTAATATTTAATATAATAGAAATTTATATCCATAGCATTATGTCTATGATAAATTATATTCTACTGTCAGTCTGGGGCTACTAAGAGCATACTCCTTTCATCATTTTGACAGTGGTAAAAGCTTCACTGCAGTGGGATTGCCCTGGTTCCTTTGGCAAAGAGAAAGTTAAGGTTTCTGTGGTGAGATATAAATGTTTGGGTTAGGGAAGATTTTAGATCGGAGAATCCCTGAAATTCTGAAGAGTTCTGTTGCTCAGTTAAGGAATGGGGAAAAGGAATAATGTCAGTAATCCCTGCTGGGATTCTCCCATCAGGTGTGAGGTATAGGCCCTCAGACTTAATTAGGAGGAAGAGGGAACATTATCCCGGAGTCTCACATAGCTGACTGCTAAACCAGTGGGTACCCACATGAAAATGAGCAGGTAAAGAGTGTGATTGCTCCAGTTTTTCATATGTAAAGTTTGGATGCAATTTGAGTGTTTAGGAGGAAAAAGCCTATCTTGCCACAAGCCTCTGAAATTTGTTCTTCGCAAATAACATTATGTTCATGTTATATAATTCAAATATTTAACCTGTAATAGTAAATTTTGAGTTCTTATTTATCTTAATGATTATTTATCTTTGTTTAAAAGACAATAGTGGTTAAATGGTATACCTCTATATACTAAATGTAAATTTAATTTTGGGGGTATAGATAAAAGTACACGAATAAATTTTACTTAAATTCCATGATACATTAAGTAAACAGTACAGCTGTGAAGTAAGTCATCAAACCTTAAACAAACTAAAAGGTACTGTCTAGTTAGTCCTTCACTCTCCCTCCCCCTTCTTTGCCCTATAGTACTGTATGCTTATAACTGATGTTCCAGTCGATGCTCTTTGGCCATTGCTAAATCCTCAAGGTATTCTGTGAATCATCTGGAAAAATAACATTATTTTTAATTTTAATGTTGTGTTTTATTTTAATTATTTAAAAATTTAAAATTCATACATGAGTGTAGAATATATATTTATCACACAGACTCTAAATGCTCTAGAAATGATAAATATCCAGCTTTGTAAATGATATGACACAAATAAAGGTACCTTTCTATTCTTTGCTTTTAGACGTTTGTTCATTTATTCACTTAATAAATATTTATTGAGTACTTTGTTTCAAAAACTGCAGAACTGCAGAGATCAACATGGAGAGGATTACATCAAAATCTCAGCAGGGAAGGAACTCTAGTACAGAAAAATATTCTAAAATTACCATTGAGTGATTTGCTTTTAGCCATGGTATTTTGAGATTTCAAATAATGCTAAATAAGAGTGTGAGATTTTTATATTTAATAAGTTGGAACACTAACATTAGCGGCACCATGTTTTAGCTGTGGTAATTTGTTCATGGGGTGTCAGATTCCAGGGTGGGAGGAAGTAGATCTGTGACATAAGGATAGATGTGCCTGCAGAACTACCAAATTGTAACATAAGCCACATCAGCAGATCACCAATTTCTTTCTTGGTTTTCTTTGCTGAGACCTGGAGGCCATGTATAAATAGCTGCCGCTGGCACAGAAAGGAGAGTTTTTCTTGAAGTATACAGCATTTGTTGTGTAGGGCATAACCTAGATGTGGTCCCAGAGTTGAGTAATTAAGGAAGAAGCAAGAGGACTATAGGACTGGGAGTATAGGACCCTGAGGCTAGAAAAGAACTTAATTTTTGCTTAGACTTGGCTCTGTAACCTTCCACAGGACAGTCTTCCTCTCCCGAATCACATGGTGCCTGAGAGGTGGGCTCACACTGCAGTTCTTTTATTTTTTTATATCTGAGCTCTTAAGTGTAGCTTCTAATAGTCTATTTGGGGCTAATTTTCAAGCATATTTATAAATTTTACTAAAAAAAGGTACAGATAGAGTTAAATATTTTTTCTTTGATAATTTCCAACTGCTAATTTGTATCAGAGATAATTTTCTTATCTAATTAACCTCATTTATTTCAAGTAGGAGGGACTGATAAAAATGGACTTCAATTTAATCATATCTTCATTAGTTATTTGTTTTTACTAAGAAATAGTAGGACTGTTGAATAGTATAAATTTTGAGGTCATCCTGTGAGTATGTCAGAAAGGAAGAAAAATAAGAAAAGTTAACATTTGGTGCATTGTCCTTATTTTATGAAGAAATGAAGGCCTTGTAATGTAAGGACTTGTTCAGTCATTTATTCATGTAACCAATATTTATTGTCTACTGTGTGTCAGGTTCTGTGCTAGTGGTTAGAGTTAAAAAGACATTTTCTCTGTTCATTGTATACATAAAGTCTAGTGGAGAAGACAAGACAGGAAATAATTATCATAAAATATGAGCAATATGATAGGCAAAGTACACAGGGTAGGAGGACATTCCTAAATCCACTGGATTTGGGGAAGGACCCCTGGCAGAAGTGATGTTTAAGCTGAGGACCAAAAAGGTGAGTAAGAACTGACAGGGCGAAACAAGGCAGGAGAGTAGTCTAGGCTGAGAAGACAGCATGTTCAAAACTGGGAGGTGAGAGAACATTCTGAGGATGAATCAAGAGGAGAGCAAAACAGGATGCCAGGAGACCACTGGCATTGCAGGTGGGAGCCAATGATGACTTTTTCATAAAAAGAGACAGTAGGAAAGGAGAAAATTAGATGATTCAGGAGATAATTAGGCAATGAAAATCATACATTCTTTCTGTTATACAACTTTATTGAGATATAACTTATATACCATGTAATTCACCCATTTAAAATGTACAACTCAGTGGCTTTTTATTATTATACTCACAGAGTTGTATATATATCACCCGAATGAATTTTAGGACATTTTCATTACCCCAAAGAGAAATCCCACTCCCCTTAGCCATCACCCCCTCCTCCAACAACCCTATGCCCCCTACCATAGGCAACCACTAATTTTGGAAGACGTCATAAAAATTTCCCAAGGCTCTGTTTTCTTTGCTTGTGTATTTTATTACAGTGATTAGGTTTCATTAGTTTACTTTGCTAAATGGTTTCTTTAAAACACCTCATCTTAATGTAAAATATCCTCTTGTTCTTACTCGTTTTTTTTTCTTTTTTACAGAAAATTTCAAACATATACTAAAGTAAAAAGAAGGCAAAATGGTAAAACCCACATGTACACAACACCAAACTTATACAATTGTAAATTTGTAACACATCGCAATCTTATTTCAGATATTCTGTGCGCACCCCCATACCTTAGGTGATATTTTCAAGCAAATCAAGAGTTCCCCCTTAACATTTTAATTACAATAGGAATAATATTTATTGAGCATTTACTATGTATAAGGCATCATGATAAGAGGTTTACATGATTGTTTCAGTTAATTCAAAAATAACATGTTGGGTACAATTCTATACCCATTTTATAGGCAAAGTAAATGATATTTATTTAGACTGTTCTCTAACCTGTTTCCTTGCTTTATTAAGGTTCATTTCATAGGTGAATAATCTTATGTTGCTGCAACTTCATAGCTTTGGAACTTTCAGGACTCTGATGATGAGTACTTCCATAACATGACCTCCAGATATTACAGTGGATTAGTTGGTCTGTTGACCTTAACGTTAATAAGAGTATGTACCATAGATTTTTTTCAGTGTGAGGTTTTATACTTCTATACATGATTAAAATTTTTTTTCATTATAGAATCCTTCTGAGGTCAAATATAATTATTTTCTCTTTACTGATGAAAAATAAAACTTAGAGGACATTAATAACATCTGGGTTTATACAGTGGTTTATGTGGTGGAGCTGAGATTCTTCAAGTCTAACTCTAAAGCCCTGCGCTTAACCGCACTGTTAGATATCTGTTCTTGAAGGGAGAAACTAGAGAGGAAGAAGAACTGAGAGGTATAGTGTAGGATAGTATTGGTAATACTAGGCTGAGAAACAGGAGACCAGGATTCTCTTTTGAGATCTGTACTTGGTCAAGTAATTTAACCTTTATGGACTTAGTTCTTCATTTGCATATGGAAAGAGGTGAAGGGTTATACACAGAATACTTTTTTGCTTGTGAAATCAAATAATTTCAAGGCAGTATTCAAAACAATTATGATTTATATTCTTTTGCAAACCAAATAACCCTTTTCCTTTGCTCCCCATCTCTACTTAATTTTCTTGTTAATCTACCTTACTGCTTAAAATATTTCAATTTAAAATTTTAAACATGGCATATAAGAACATTACAGCTGTAGCAAATTTGCAGAAATTAAAATTGTTTATTGGAGGTATATTTTGTATCTTTATGGCCCTCATTTTTACCTTCATTGTTCTTCATCCATCCATTTGTCTATTCATTCACTCATTTTTTTCCTATCATTTTGCTTCTTGGCTTGGTAGAATATGAACCTGATCAAGCTGAGCTGAATTTAGTCCATTTTCGAGAACTGTGATGAACCCACGTACTTCTGACCTGGAAAGGCCCTTCAGTCGCACAGCCATGGGTTTAGGGAAGAGGTTAATGACTTCACATTTCCCCAGACATGCAAGTGGTTAGAGGACCAAATGATAATTTCTTGTCAGTTCTGTCATAAAGTAACAGTTTTTTTTCCTGAGAAAATTTGAATTTTTGAAAATCACATCCCATAATTTGAGATCATTACAATTTGATTTATAACCATTTTTATAGGAGAGAAATAGCACTTTTAGCTCTTTGCAAGTAAACTGCCTGATGAGACTTAATCTAAATTGAAACTAGTAGGAGATATCTAGAAAATGGTGCAGTTGAATGAAATTTTAAAAGCCATTCAAGAAAAAAATAAAATTTTTATGTAAATACAAAAAGGAGCTTTTTTACTGACCAGCTTTTAAAATTAGTTTTTTTAAAAAAATAATAAATTTATTTATTTATTTATATATATATTTGGCTGCGTTTGGTCTCTGTTGCTACTTGCAGGCTTTCTCTAGGTGCGGTGAGCGGGGGCCACTCTTTATTGTGGTTCACGGGCTTCTCATTGAGATGGCTTCTGTTGTTGTGGATCATGGGCTCTAGGCGCGTGAGCTTCAGCAGCTGTGGCACGTGGGCTCAGTAGCTGTGGCTCGTGGGCTTTAGAGTGCAGGCTCAATAGTTGTGGCGCACGGGCTTGGTTGCTCTGTGGCACGTGGGATCTTCCCAGACCAGGGATCGAACCCGTGTCCCCTGCATTGGCAAGCGGATTCTTAACCACTGTGCCAGCAGGGAAGTCCCTAAAATTAGTTTTGCTTTGAATTGTTGACCTCTTTACACTGTACTTCAGATTGTCCTTTAATTAAGTTGCCAGTAGTCTGGTTGGAGATCAGAAATGCCCCCCTTTTTTAAAAACCAGCTTTTCATCTTGTTTTATATAAACTTAGAGAATGAAGTTTCTTAGTTTGTTGTGAATGGTTGCTAAGAGACAGCGTACAAAAAGAGCTTGAGAACTAATTTGTGAACAGTGTAGACTTCTGTAATTATTTTAAACAAGTAATTTTAGAACTTCTCACTCGTTTTCTGCTTCAATAGTATTTGACTTCACAAAATACAATTGAGAAAAAATATAAAATATTCAAGAAAAAAAGGTGATCGGTAATAATGATTAGACAATAACAAAATGAGAACCAAGATTTGCACAGAATTGTATACTATTGCTATCAAGTACAGTTGCTAAAAGAATAGGTCATAGGTTTGGCAGTAGGGAAACAGAAGCTTCTCTCTATCCTTAAGGTATAATGAATAAAAGCAAGCAGTTCATGGAACTATGCTTTTCATGATCTTAATACCTGACATACAGTTTTCCTAATGTTCTTGATAGTTGTTTCTGTGTAATTCTTTTATGTAATCATTCTCAGTCTCTATGCAGATACCATAATGCCAAAATAGGACTTCATATTTTAGGTGTATCTTCTGTAAACATTTAGCTAGATTAAAAAAATTTATGTGGACAATTCTTGTCTTTTGAGTGGATATTCATTTACTAAGATTGTTAAATTTTGATGCATTTTAAATCATATTGTATACTTTCTAGTCTGCTTTTCTCAAGTTTTTTCCTTCTTGCCTTCTTTTGTTTCACTTTTTCTTCATGACATTTTCCTTCTAGTTTATTAGAAGTTATACACATATATCTCTTATGAGCTATAATTCATATACTATACAATTCACCCATTTAAAGTACACAATTTAATGCTTTTTAATATATTCTCAGAATTGTCCAACTATTACCACAGTCTAAGTTTAGAACATTTTTTAGCCCACCCCCCTCCTCCCCAAAAGAAGGCTGTCAGCTGTCACTCCCCGTCTTCCCTCCCATCCCTAAGCAGCCACTAATCTGTATAAATTTCTTTTTTCTGGACATTTCATATAAATGGAATCGTCTAATATATCGTCCTTTGTGACTGACTTTCACTTAGCATAATGTTTTCAAGACTCATCATGTTGTAGCATGTATCAGTACTTCATTTCTTTTTATTACCATAATAAAAGATAATATTCCATTGTACCACTTTTCATTTATCCATTGATCACTTGATGGACATTGCATTATTCTGATTTTTTGGCTGTTAAGAATAATGCTTCTGTGAATATGTTTCCATTTCTCTTGGGTGTATACCTAGGAGTGGAATTGCTGGATCATATGGTAACTCTGTTTAACCTTTTGAGGAACTGCCACACTGTTTCCTAAGCAGCGGCACCATTTTACATTCCCATCAGCATTGTATGAGGGTTCCAGTTTCTCCACATCCTTGCCAGACACTTGACACTTACTTACTATCTGTCATTCGGATGATAGCCATCCTAATGGGTGTGAAGTGGTGTCTCATTGTGGTTTTGATTTGCATTTCCCTAAAAATGGCAAACAAAAATGTCCTTTTCCTATGCTTTAATAGGACCATCTGTATATCTTCTTTGGAGAAATGACCATTCAAATTCCACATCCATTTTTAAATTGGATTATTTGTATTTTTATTATTGAGTTGTGTTTCTTATATAATCTAGATGAAAGTCCCTATCAGTTGCGTAATTGCAAAAATTTTCTCCCTTTCTTTGGACTGTCCTTTTACTCTCTTGACGGTATCATTTACAGCAAATAATTTTTAAATTTTATTGAAGTCCAGTTTATTTTCTTTTGTTGCTTGGGCTTTTGGTGTTGTATCTAAGAAATCACTTCCTGACTGAAGATCATGAAGATTTACACCTATGGTTTTCTTCTAAGAGTTTTATAGTTTTAGCTGTTACATGTAGGCCTATGATTCATTTTGAGTTAATACTTGTTGAAGGTATAAGGTAGGGGACACGGGTTCGTGCCCCGGTCCGGGAAGATCTTTGTATTCTTTTGCTTGTGGCTATGTAGTTGTGAGCTCTACCTATTCTGTTAGTTGTTAATGTAGAAATTATAATATGCATCCCTAGCTTGACTGTAATGGTAGTATGCTGCTCTACCCCTGTTTTATTTGTCATAGTTGATATTTTGGTTTTATCTCTCCCCCTCTCTTTTTTTAACCCAGAAGTTAGATAGTGTTATGCAATTATTGGTGTTTTTAGATTTAATCACAACTTTGCTGTTTTTTTTAAAAAAAACCTCATTCCTTTTTACAACTCATGACTCATTTTTCTTCTTTAGTGAAAGAAACTTAAGGAATGTTAGTAGTACTTTTAATGAGTCGGTTGGTGATAAGCTCTGTTTCTGTTTAGCAGAAAATATATTTTGCCTTCATCTTGAAAGATAGCTTAGCGTTCCAAACAATTCTTGGGTGCCAATTATTTACTCTTAACCCTTTGGAGATATTATTTCACTGTGCTCTGGATTCCATTTTTGCTGTTGAGAAGTTGGCTATCATTCTGAGAGTTCTGTTATGAATAGTCTGCCTTTTCTCTCTGGCTCACTTCTTATTGTCTGGTGTTTTGTAGTTTCCTTGTCCTGCCGCTGTGTGTGTGTAATGGTGAAGTTGTAAACCCTGAGAAGGGCTGTGTTCATATTTTATTGCAAATAATATATTTGCATTGTCTTTTCTACCTAGCACAGTGCCTTGTACATAATATGTTAGAAGATTGTTTGGTTGAACTACTACTGAATTTCTTTATATAGTTCTCTTTTCCTACCAGAGTGTAGTTTAGAATATTTTAAAAATATTTACCTAAAAATGTAGGGAATACTTAGAAACGTTCATTTGTTTAAAAAAGAGTTAAATGTGGTTTAAAAATTTTTTTTCTCATATGATACATGATCATGACATTAGCAGGAAGGGGAAAGTCACGGTGTTCTATAAAACTTAATTATTGCCTTTGGGATAGACTTAATATTTTTATTTAAAATATAAAATATTTATATTTTATATTGACTGAAAATATATTAAGCTGTTACATTTTAAATCAGAATTTTTTTTTTTTTTTTTGCGGTACGCGGGCCTCTCACTGTTGTGGCCTCTCCCGTTGCGGAGCACAGGCTCCGGACATGCAGGCTCAGCGGCCATGGCTCATGGGCCTAGCCGCTCCACGGCATGTGGGATCTTCCCGGACCGGGGCACGAACCCGTGTCCCCTGCATCAGCAGGCGGACTCTCAACCACTGCGCCACCAGGGAAGCCCTAAATCAGAATATTTTGATACAGGGTTATAGTTTCCTGATTATTTTTTTCTTTGTAAAGACTCATGATTTATTGTTATAATATGTATCTGGAAGGTGTGATTTTTTAAAAATTTAATTCCTTTATACTATAAGAAAGAGCAGAGAGAGACTGTCTCTATATACAAGAGAAGATAGAATCAATCTCGCATCTATTGCCAGATAGAATAATATGACAGTGAAACAGAAGGTTGGGATTTTGTTCAGAATTCAGGACTTTGTTATCTTAAATATAATTCACTTGCATTATCAGATTACAGCAATGTCCTCTTATATTTTTCCCCTATAAGCTGAAATCTGTCTGAAACCATTAGCTCTTCTGTGCTCTATATAAACCCTGTCCTCTGTTGTTGTTTTTTTAATTTTTAAATTTTAAAAATAAATTTATTTATTTAGGCCGCATTGGGTCTTCATCGCTGTGCGTGGGCTTTCTCTAGTTGAGGCGAGCGGGGGCTACAGTTCGTTGCGGTGCACAAGCTTCTCATTGTGGTGGCTTCTCTTGTTGCGGACCACGGGCTGTAGGCGTTCAGGCTTCAGTAGTTGTGGCTCGCGGGCTCTAGAGCGCAGGCGCAGTAGTTGTGGCGCATGGGTTTAGTTGCTCTACGGCATGTGCGATCTTCCCAGACTAGGGCTCAAACCCGTGTCCCCTGCATTGGCAGGCAGATTCTTAACTACTGTGCCACCCAGGAAGTCCCATGTCCTCTGGTTTTTAAAAGGACGGCCTTCTGCCGGTTTTAGATTTCACTTGTTCTAACTTAGATATGGGCTGGATGCCATCATAATAACTTGCATTTGGGATTTGTGGCTACAATTAGGTAGTATAATAAAGCACATTAGGAATCACATTGCATCTACCTCCAATTGATTGTGTTTTGTTAGGCAAAATAAATTATTTTTTGATTCATCTTTTAGATAGAATGGTCCTTTTTTTCAGATACTTAAACTGTCAGTTATTTAATACTTTGTTCATTAATTCATGGTGTATATGTGCATGTATGTGCATATGTATGTGGGTAGACTGAATTTTAATCCTTAGTTTTCACAGTAATGAATTCTGAATGTCACAGTAAATCAGTTTTTACAGTGAAACTCAGATACTGGTGATGGTTGAACTTAAGATATTTAAACTTGAAGGCTTCAGAACTGGAATCAGTCCAGGTGGAATGACATGGTGAATAGAACAGCAGAATCACGTATTAAAAAGTGATGTTTCCTGGACCCTCTCTACTCTAACTGAATGAGAATCTCTCAGAGTAGGGCTCCAGATACCAGGTAAGTTTGTTGTATTTTAAAGTTTGAGAACTTCAGGTATAAGTGACTTTTGGAGTAAATTCTATTCTCAATGTAATGTTCTATGAACAGCATATATTATCAGTAGCTTTCAGATATGTTGGAGTAAATACTAGTCTGATGTGGAATTGGTTTTTATCACCAATTGTTGATTTTCTCTGCAGTTGGGAAATATTGAGCTACCAAGGTAGACAGGAAGTTAGCATGTTATCAGATAAAAGTAGCACCCAGGACTGGTGATCTCTGGTCTCAGAAGTTTCAGCTGTGACATAGAAAGTGAGACAGTCACCTGATACATAATTCACACTTTAGTAACAGTGTTCTTTGAGATATTTCAAACTCTCTGAGGTCACAAAATAAAACACCTTTGCAGAAGTTTGGCCAAATGGTAATTAAAATAAGATGTTGTGTAAAGTAAAATGTGAAAGCATCTTTCTCCTTTTCTCCTCTTTCTACCTTTGTTTATTAAATTTGGGGTATATTCCTCTAGATCATTTCTGTGCCCATGAATATATATGTATTTACATACATATATGCACATGTATACATATATTTACTTATATGTTTGCATATTTTAAATATTGATGTATATAGACAGATTGCCCCTCTTCTTCCAAAGGCTATAACAATTTATATTCTTACCATCATAGGATATTAGCAGCCTTTAATAATTTTATGAATATGATAGGGAATGTACTTCTACTATTTAGTGAGTTGAAATATCTTTCTTGAAAAACAAACTTTTTAAAAAAATTTATTTTATTGAAGTATAGTTGATTTACAATATTGTATTAATTTCTGCTCTACAGCAAAGTGATTCAGTTATACATTTATACATTCTTTTTCATATTCTTTTCCGTTACAGTTTATCACAGGATATTGAATATAGTTCCCTGTGCTGTACAGTAGGACCTTGTTTATCCATTCTATATATACTAGTTTGCATCTGCTAATCCCCAACTCCCAATCCATCCCTCTCCCGCCCCCTACTCCCCACCCCCCTTGGCAACCACAGTCTGCAAGTCTGTTTTGTAGATAAGTTCATTTGTATCATATTTTAGATTGCACATACAAGTGATATCATATGATATTCGTCTTTCTCTTTCTGACTTAGTTCGCTTAATATGATAATCTATAGGTCCATCCATGTTGCTGCAAGTGGCATGATTTCATTATTTCTTATGACTGAGTAGTATTCCATTGTACATATGTACCACATCTTCTTTATCCATTCATCTGCCGACAGACACCTAGGCTGCCTCCATTAAACATGTATTCTTTATTTGCTTTTTTTTTGTTTTCTTTTGTGGTTAGCTTATGGATTTCTTTTGCCTACTTTAAAATTAGGTTGTTAGGTTTTTGGTTTTGGGTTTTTTTTTTTGGAGTTCTTTGTACAGTATGCATATTTAGCCTTTTGCCTGTTACATTGAAAATATCACTTACTTTAGCTATTTCTTTTTTTTAACATCTTTATTGGAGTATAATTGCTTTACAATGGTATGTTAGTTTCTGCTTTATAAAAAAGTGAATCAGCTGTATGTATACATATATCCCCATATCTCCTCCCCCTTGCATCTTCCTCCCACCCTCTCTATCCCACCCCTCTAGGTGGTCACAAAGCACCGAGCTGATCTCCCTGTGCTATGCAGCTGCTTCCCACTAGCTCTCTATTTTACATTTGTTAGTGTATATATGTCCATGCCACTCTGTCACTTCGTCCCAGCTTACCCTTCCCCCTCCCCGTGTCCTTAAGTCCATTCTGTATATCGGCATCTCTATTCCTGTTCTGCCCCTAGGTTCTTCAGAACCTTTTTTTTTTTTTAGATTCCATATATATGTGTTAGCATACAGTATTTGTTTTTCACTTTCTGGCTTACTTCACTCTGTATGACAGTCTCGATGTCCATCCATCTCACTACAAATAACTCAGTTTAGTTTCTTTTTATGGCTGAGTAATATTCCATTTTATATATGTGCCACATCTTCTTTATCCATTCATCTGTCGATGGACACTTAGGTTACTTCCATGTCCTGGCTATTATAAATAGAGCTGCAGTGAACATTGTAGTACATGCATCTTTTGAATTATGGTTTTCTCAGGGTATATGCCCAGTAGTGGGATTGCTGGGTCGTATGGTAGTTCTATTTGTAGTTTTGTAAGGAACCTCCATACTGTTCCCCATAGTGGCTGTATCAATTTACATTCCCACCAACAGTGCAAGAGTGTTTACTTTTCTCCACACCCTCTCCAGCATTTATTGTTTCTAGATATTTTTGATGATGGCCATTCTGACTGTTGTGAGGTGATACCTCATTGTAGTTTTGATTTGCATTTCTCTAGTGATTACTGATGTTGAGCATCCTTTCCTGTGTTTGTTGGCAATCTGTATATCTTCTTTGGAGAAATGTCGATTTAGGCCTTCTGCCCATATTTGGATTGGCTTGTTTGTTTTTTTGATATTGAGCTGCATGAGATGCTTGTATATTTTGGAGGTTAATCCTTTGTCAGTAGCTTCATTTGCAAATATTTTCTCCCATTCTGAGGGTTGTCTTTTTGTCTTATTTATGTTTTCCTTTGCTGTGCCAAAGCTTTTAAGTTTCATTGGGTCCCATTTGTTTATTTTTGTTTTTATTTCCATTTCTCTAGGAAGTGGGTCAAAAAGGATCTTCCTGTGATTTATGTCATAGAGTGTTCTTCCTTTGTTTTCCTCTAAGAGTTTTATAGTGTCTGGCCTTACATTTAGGTCTTTAATCCATTTGGAGTTTATTTTAGTGTTTGGTGTTAGGAAGTGTTCTAATTTCATTCTTTTACATGTAGCTGTCCAGTTTTCCCAGCACCACTTATTGAAGAGGCTGTCTTTTCCTCATTGTATATTCTTGCCTCCTTTATCAAAGATAAGGTGACCATAGGTGCATGGGTTTATCTCTGGGCTTTCTGTCCTGTTCCGTTGATCTGTACTTCTCTTTTTGTGCCAGTACCATTCTGTCTTGATGACTGTAGCTTTGTAGTATAGTCTGAAGTCAGGGAGCCTGATTCCTCCAGCTCCATTTTTCTTTCTCAAGACTGCTTTGGCTATTCAGGGTCTTTTGTGTTTCCATGCAGATTGTGAAATTTTTTGTTCTAGTTCTGTGGAAAATACCATTGGTAGTTTGATAGGGATTCCACTGAATCTGTAGATTGCTTTGGATAGTATAGTCATTTTCACAATATTGATTCTTCTAATCCAAGAACATGGTATATCTCTCCATCTGTTTGTATCATCTTTAATTTCTTTCATCAGTGTCTTATAGTTTTCTGCATACAGGTCTTTTGTCTCCTTAGGTTGGTTTATTCCTAGGTATTTTATTCTTTTTGTTGCAATGGTAAATGGGAGTGTTTCCTTAATTTCTCTTTCAGGTTTTTCAACATTAGTGTATAGAAATACAAGAGATTTCTGTGCATTAATTTTGTATCCTGCTGCTTTACCAAATTCATTGATTAGCTCTAGTAGTTTTCTGATAGCATCTTTGGGATTCTCTATGTATAGTATCATGCCATCTGCAAAGAGTGACAGTTTTACTTCCTTTCCGATTTGGATTCTTTTTATTTCTTTTTCTTCTCTGATTACTGTGGCTAAAACTTCGAAAACTATGTTGAATAATAGTGGTGAGAGTGGACAGCCTTGTCTTGTTCCTGGTCTTAGTGGAAATGGTTTCAGTTTCTCACCATTGAGAAAGATGCTGGCTGTGGGTTTGTCATATATGGCCTTTATCATGTTGAGGTAAGATCCCTCTGTGCCTACTTTCTGGAGGGTTTTTATCATAAGTGGGTATTGAATTTTGTCCAAAGCTTTTTCTGCATCTGTTGAGATGATCATATGGTTTTTCTTCTTCAGTTTGTTAATATGGTGTATCACATTGATTTATTTGTGTATATTGAAGAATCCTTGCATTCTTGGGATACACCCCACTTGATCATGGTGTGTGATCCTTTTAATGTGCTGTTGGATTCTGTTTGCTAGTATTTTGTTGAGGATTTTTGCATCTATGTCATCAGTGATATTGGCCTGTAGTTTTCTTTTTTTGTGACATCTTTATCTGGTTTTGGTATCAGGATGATGGTGGCCTCGTAGAATGAGTTTGGGAGTGTTCCTCCCTCTGCTATATTTTGGAAGAGTTTGAGAAGGATAGGTGTTAGCTCTTCTCTAAAAGTTTTACAGAATTCATCTGTCAATCCATCTGCTCCTGGGCTTTTGTTTGTTGGAAGATTTTTAATCACAGTTTCAATTTCAGTGCTTATGATTAGTCGGTTTATATTCTCTATTTCTTCCTGGTTCAGTCTTGGAAGGTTGTGCTTTTCTAAGAATTTGTCCATTTCTTCCAAGTTGTGCATTTTATTGGCATATGGTTGCTTGTAATAATCTTTCATGATCCTGTGTATTTCTCTAGTGTCAGTTGTTACTTCTCCTTTTTCATTTCTAATTCTGTTGATTTGAGTCTTCTCCCTTTTTTTCTTGATGAGTCTGGCTAATGGTTTACATTTATTTCTGATCTGGTCTTTATGATTTCTTTCCTTCTACTAACTTTGGGGTTTTTTTTGGTTTTTCTTTCTCTAATTGCTTTAGGTGCAAGGTTAGGTTGTTTATTTGAGATTTTTCTTGTTTCTTGAGGTAGGATTGTATTGCTATAAACTTCCCTCTTAGAACTGCTTTTGCTGCATCCCATAGGTTTTGGGTCTTCGTGATTTCATTGTCATTTGTTTCTAGGTATTTTTTGATTTCCTCTTTGATTTCTTCAGTGATCTCTTGGTTATTTAGTAGTGTATTTTTTAGCCTCCATGTGTTTGTATTTTTTACAGAGTTTTTCCTGTAATTGATATCTGGTCTCATAGCATTGTGGTCGGAAAAGATACTTGATACGATTTCAATTTTCTTAAATTTACCAAGGCTTGATTTGTGACCGAAGATACGATCTGTCCTGGAGAATGTTCCATGATCACTTAAGAAGAAAGTGTATTCTGTTGTTTTTGGATGGGATGTCCTATAAATATCAATTAAGTCCATTTTGTCTAATGTGTCATTTACAGCTTGTGTTTCCTTTCTTATTTTCATTTTGGATGATCTGTCCATTGGTGAAAGTGAGGGTTAAAATCCCCTACTATGATTGTGTTTCTGTTGATGTCCCCTTTTATAGCTGTTAGCATTTGCCTTATGTATTGAGGTACTCCCATGTTGGGTGCATAAATATTTACAATTGTTATATCTTCTTCTCGGATTGATCCCTTGATCATTATGTAGTGTCCTTCTTTGTCTCTTGTAATAGTCTTTATTTTGAAGTCTATTTTGTTTAATATGAGATATGAGAATTGCCACTCCAGTTTTCTTTTGATTTCTATTTGCATGGAATATCTTTTTCCATCCCCTCACTTTCAGTCTGTATGTGTCCCTAGGTCTGAAGTGGGTCTCTTGTAGGCAGCATATATACCGGTCTTGTTTTTGTATCCATTCAGCCAGTCTGTGTCTATTGGTTGGAGCATTTAATCCTTTTACATTTAAGGTAGTTATTGATATGTATGTTCCTATTACCATTTTCTTAATTGTTTTGGGTTTGTTATCATAGGTCTTTCCTTCTCTTGTGTTTCCTGCCTAGAAAAGTTCCTTTAGCATTTGTTGTAAAGCTGGTTTGGTGGTGCTGAATTGTCTTAGCTTTTGCTTGTCTGTAAAGCTTTTAATTTCTCCATCGAATCTGAATGACATCCTTGCTGAGTAGAGTAGTCTTGGTTGTAGGTTTTTCCCTTTCATCACTTTAAATATGTCCTGCCACTCCCTTCTAGCTTGCAGAGTTTCTCCTGAAATATCAGCTGTTAACCTTGTGGAGATTCCTTTGTATGTCATTTGTTGCTTTTCCCTTGCTGCTTTTAATATTTTTTCTGTGTATTTAATTTTTGATAGTTTGATTAATATGTGTCTTTGTGTGTTTCTTCTTGGATTTATCCTGTATGGGACTCTCTGTGCTTCCTGGACTTGATGGATATTTCCTTACCCATGTTAGGGAAGTTTTCAACTATAATCTCTTCAAATATTATCTCAGTCCCTTTCTTTTTTTCCTCTTCTTCTGGGACCCCTATAATTAGAATGTTGGTGTGTTTAATGTTGTCCCAGAGGTCTCTGTGACTGTCCTCAATTCTTTTCATTCTTTTTTCTTTATTCTTCTCTGCGATAGTTATTTCCAGTATTTTATCTTCCACCTCACTTATCCGTTCTTCTGCCTCAGTTATTCTGCTATTGATCCCATCTAGAGAATTTTTAATTTCACTTATCGTGTTGTTCCTCATTGTTTGTTTGCTCTTTAGTTCTTCTAGGTCCTTGTTAAACATTTCTTGTATTTTCTCCATTCTATTTCCAATATTTTGGATCATCTTTACTCTCATTACTCTGAATTCTTTTTCAGGTAGACTGCCTATGTCTTCTTCATTTGTTTGGTCTGGTGGATTTTTGCTTTGCTCCTTCATGTGCTGTGTTTCTCTGTCTTCTCCTTTTGCTTAACTTACTGTGTTTGGGTCTCCTTTTCGCAGGCTGCAGTTTTGTAGTTCCCATTGTTTTTGGTGTCTGCCTCCAGTGGGTGAGTTTGGTTCAGTGGGTTGTGTAGGCTTCCTGGTGGAGTGGACTGGTGCTTCTGTTCTGGTGGATGACGCTGGATCTTGTCTCTTTCTGGTGGGTAGGACCACGTCCAGTGGTGTGTTTTGGGGTGTCGGTGAACTTATGATTTTAGGTAGCGGTCTCTTGCCTCATAGGCAGCTCCACACCTTTTCCCAGATTCCCTCCCAGCTAGCTGTGGTGCACTAGCCCCTTCAGGCTGTGTTCACTCAGCCAACCCCAGTCCTCTCCCTGGGATCTGACCTCCGAAGCCCGAGCCTGAGCTGTCAGCCCCCACCTGCCCCGGCAGGTGATCAGACAAGCCTCTCAGGCTGGTGAGTGCTGGTCAGCACTGATCCTCTGTGCGGGAATCTCTCCGCTTTGCCCTTTGTACCCTTGTTGCTGTGCTCTCCTCTGTGGCTTTGAAGCTTCCCCCACACACACACCATCCGCCCATCTCTGCCAGTGAAGGGGCTTCCTAGTGTGTGGAAACTTTTCCTCCTTCACAGCTCCCTCCCAGAGGTGCAGGTCCTGTCCCTATTCTTTTGTTTCCATTTTTTCTTTTTTCTTTTGCCCTACCCAGGTATGGGGGGAGTTTCTTGCCTTTTGGGAAGTCTGAGGTCTTCTGCCAGCATTCAGTAGGTGTTCTATAGGAGTTGTTCCACTTGTAGATGTATTTTTGATGTATTTGCGGGGAGAAAGGTGATCTCCATGTCTTCTCCGCCATATTGAAGGTCCCCTGTAGCTATTTCAATGGTGTAATAATAACGAACATTTTGCTTTGTGCCTGGAATTCCTGTGAGTCCTTTACATGTATTATTTCATTTAATCTTCACTGTTGTCCTCTTTACTTTATGGATGAGGTAACTGTCATGCAAGAAGGTTAAATAACTTGTTTGAGCATGTGACTACTAAGTGGTAGAGCCAGGATTTGAATCTAAAAATGCTGATTTCAAAAATATTACACTGGGCTTCCCTGGTGGTGCGGTGGTTGAGAGTCCGCCTGCCGATGCAGGGGACACGGGTTCGTGCCCCGGTCCGGGAAGATCCCACATGCTGTGGAGCGGCTGGGTCCGTGAGCCATGGCCGCTGAGCCTGCGCGTCCGGAGCCTGTGCCCCACAACGGGAGAGGCCACAACAGTGAGAGGCCCGCATACCGCAAAAAAAAAAAAAAAAAAAAAAAAATTACACTTAGCCTTTACACTATCTTTACTTACAGCTTTTTAAAAATGTAAAAGTCTGAAAATTTTAAGTTTGATATGACTCATTTTTTGTTTTTTAAAGAATTGAAGATATTTTTGAGAGGCTATGATGATTCTAATACAAATATTCCTTTAGGAATAGTAACACAAACACATATATAGATGTAGATATAGTGCTGTAATGTATTAATACAAATATTCCATAGAATATTGGGGTCATTTGTCCTATTTCTATTTAGAACTGACCTTCAGTAGCATATTCCTCTCTATTCCCTTCTTCTACTGATTACCATAATAATCCATTAATCTTCCTGCTGTCAATCATTTTGCTTTAATTTGTCCTCAGCAGTTACTGGAATAATCATCTTAAGTACTGTTTTGGTCATGTCACTTGCTCCTTTGTTTGGAAACTTTTGGTATGTCACATTTCTTGCTGAATGAAGGGTAGGCTGTTTCTGTAGCAGGGCATTTGAAGATTTGCACAGCTCTGCTTTACATTTACCTTTCAAGAATTATCTTGAGCAGCTTTTCTTGATACTTACTGCATACTGCAGATAAATGGGATAATTTGTTTTTCTTCTTTTGAGGCCATATTCTCCTGGCTTCATACTTGGATCAGTTAGTGTTCTGAATCAGTAGAAGAAGCTGACTGGATGATTGAGCAGATGAGGAATTTATTTAAGGGCCTTTGGTTAACTCAGAATTTTTGAGGAGGGCTGGAGAGCCAGGCTTAAGGTTAAGCTTCCAGGTAATATGCCTCAGTCACCTCTGAGAACTGGCACTCTCCGGCCCCACTGGAGGAAACCACCAGTGCTGCCCAACTGCTGCCACTCCTGGGCCAGAACTTGGTTTGGCCACCTCTGCTGCTGTCATTGTTGGGGGCTAATGCCTCTGCTGTTGCCAAACGTGGTAGCTTCACACTGAGCCTGTTTTCTCATGTGACTCACTTCCAAACTGAAATCTTGTGCAGGTACTTCTGAATGTCTGTATCATAGTTGCAGGGCATGTTGGGAATTTAAGGTCTAAAATTTATTTTGGGAGGTTGGGCTTATAATGTGGGGATTTTCTTGAGTATGAAAAGGTTCTGCAGAAGCTGATGGGAAACTGTTATATGGTAAATGTCTACTATATTATTTTTTCTTGTATTCTTTCATCTATAATGTTTTTCCCCTTTCATCTCCAGGTGAATAAATTCGGTGCAAAGACCTATTGGAATTCCATTTTGAATTAGTTTGCCTGGGTCTTTCTCATCTGAATTTTCTTATGACTTTCTCAACATTTCTTTTTCCATTACTTTATTTCTTTAAAACAATATCAAAGCTCGCAACTAATATTTAAATATATTCTGTTATGAGTCAAACAATATGGAAAGATACAGAAAAAACTGTAAAAGTTGCCTTTCACCACCCACCTCCTCTTCCCCTACATTTCAAATCGCTATCCCCTTTCTAGATATCATGTGATAAAAATGATAATCTTTGATTTTAATTTGGTATATTTGATGATAATTTGGTACTTGATAGTAAGTCCATTGAGTATAGAGGCCCTTATTTATCCTTTGGGCTTCCATAGAGCCTACTACAGCTGTTCCTATGTGTAGGATAGTATTATGTGAAGGCCTGACCTACAGCAGTAACTATGTAATCATTTTGGAAGTAAAAATGTACAACGTGGGCTTCCCTGGTGGTGCAGTGGTTGGGAATCTGCCTGCCAATGCAGGGGACACGGGTTCGAGCCCTGGTCTGGGAGGATCCCACATGCCACAGAGCAACTAAGCCCTTGATGCACAACTACTGAGCCTGCGTGTCTAGAGCCTGTGCTCTGCAACAAGAGAAGCTGCAACAGTGAGAAGCCCGCGCACCGTGATGAAGAGTAGCCCCTGCTCGCTGCAACTAGAGAAAGCCCGTGCACAGAAACGAAGACCCAACACAGCCCACCCCCCAAATTAATTAATTAATTAATTAATTTTAAAAAAATGTACAACATGGGGATTTAGTAAATGTGCAGAGAAAGATAGGAATCAAAGTAGACTGCAAGTG
This sequence comes from Hyperoodon ampullatus, assembly GCF_949752795.1. Taxonomy (NCBI): domain Eukaryota; kingdom Metazoa; phylum Chordata; class Mammalia; order Artiodactyla; family Ziphiidae; genus Hyperoodon; species Hyperoodon ampullatus. The sequence continues at coordinate 47,814,534 of NC_136925.1, read as the reverse complement.
TTCTAGCTTGGGAAATATTTTATTGATGATGCCATTAAGGGAGATTGGGAGTGTAGAAACTACTCTGTATCTGCAAATATGTTGCTAGAACACTTTCTGATTATTTTCCATTATTGCAGGAGCACCTTTACCCATATTCTAATTTGAATTGTAGTTTGAGAGGTGCTAAAATGTTCATATTGGGCCTATATTTCCACAGTTGAGGAAAGACACTAAGAGATACGATTTTTTAATAAAGTTGTGTCTGAGGCTTCAGTGATAGATCATGAATAAGACCTTTCAACGGGGAGATGGATTTTTCTTTTAAGGCACAATACTTAGATTAAATAGCATGAATATAAACCTGTTTTCCAGTCATTTTTCATCTGTAAGTAGATGGCAGATGAGCATATATTTTGTTATGTATCCATTTTTAGAAAATGATATTCGAAAGTATGTTTGTTTCAGATAAACTTAAAGGAATAATAATAATAATAGTAACAATAGTAAGCCCCTCATTTTGATAAAAGTGCCTCTGAAAAACTTGTGCTGGGAAACCATGTTCAGATTTTTGTTTTGGCGTTTTACATTTTGCCTCTTTTTTTTTTCCTGTTAATTACAACTAATTTGGCATTCTTTTTTCTTTCCAGATCATTCAACTTCAAGTGGCACATTATCTTTTAAGCCTAGTCGATCATTGGTTACTCTTCCTACTGCCCATGTCATGCCATCTAACTCCAGTGCTTCAGTTTCCAAACATAGGGAATCATTGACATCAGATGGCTCAAAATGGAGTATAAGCCTTATGCAAACATTGGGAAACCACAGTAGGGGAGAGCAGGACCCTTCACTAGACATGAAGGACTTCCGGCCTCTCCGGAAATGGTCATCTTTATCCAAACTCACTGTCCCAGGTAACTGCAGCCAGGGTGGCATTGTGCACACAGAAGAGTCAAGGAGAGGTTTAGAAAAGACAGGGAGAGACAAGGCTTTAACATCACAACTAAGGACAATTGGACCTAGCTGTTTACATGACAGTATGGAGATGCTTAAGCTAGAGGACAAGGAAATAAATAAAAAACGACCATCAACTCTGGACAACAAATATAAATTTGAGAGCTGCAGCAGAGAGGACTTTAGAGCTTCTTCCTCCATTCCTAGGAGACAGGCCTTAGACATGACATACAGTGCCTTACCTGAAAGCAAGCCCATTATGACAAGCTCAGAGGCTTTTGAACCGCCGAAATATTTAATGCTTGGTCAACAAGCCGTAGGTGGAGTTCCCATTCAGCCTTCTGTGAGGACGCAAATGTGGCTTACTGAGCAGTTGCGGACAAACCCTTTGGAAGGTAGAACTACAGAGGACTCTCACAGTATAGCTCCTTGGCAGCAGCAGCAAATTGAAGGGTTTCGACAAGAAAGTGAAACACCACTGCAGGTAAGGCTCAAAATCTAGTGTGTGCTTCCCTCCAGTGGATGTTATGAGTACAAGCGCACTTGAAGTAAGCATATGACAGTGTGTCCATAGGCACAGATTGGTTTGCTTTTCCTTTCCCCTGCAGGATAATAAGCACAAATGTTATAAACTCTAAAAGTATTGCATTGGTAACAAAACTTAAAAAATATTTGAGACTGATTAACACGGAAAACTTGAAACCTTTACCTGCCTTGGTAAAGGTTTCAAGTTTATTTTCCTTTATTTTATTTATTTAAATTATTTTTATTTTATTTATTTATTTTATTATTATTTTATTTATTTCCTTTATTTTCCTTCTCATTTGTTAAATGGGCATAAACATTAACAAAGCAAAAAATACTCAATTCTATTTCAATACTTGAAACAGAAACAAAGGAGCTGGCATGGTATAATAGAAAGAACATTAACTTGGGTGTATGAAGGCTTGGATTTTGTTTTATCAGATTCAGAGTCTGGATGATTCTCTACCTGTCACTTAATACTTAGTATCTCTGGGCCTGAGTTTTTCTTTCTTTCCTTTTTTTTTTTTTTTCCTAAATTGAGATATAATTGACATATAACATATTAGCTTCAGGTATATAACATAATGATTCAATATATGTATATATTGTAAAATGATCACCACAGTAACTCTAGTTAACATCCATCACCATACATAGTTACAAAATTTTTTTCCTTGTAATAAGAACTTTTAAGATCTACTCTTATCAACTTTCAGATATACAGTACAGCATTATTCGCTATAATCACTATGCTGTACATTGTATCCCTGTGACTTTTTTATTTTATAACAAAGTTTGTACCTTTTGATCTCCTTCATCCATTTACCCACCCTCCAGCCCGAGCCTCTGGCAGCCACCAATCTGTTCTCTGTATATATGATTGTGATTTTTTGTTTGCTTGTTTTAAAAACATAATTGTCTTTCTCTGTCTGACTTATTTCACTTAGCATAATGCTTTCAGGGTCCATCCATGTTGTCACAAATGGCAAGATTTCCTTTTTATGGATGAATAACATTCCATTGTTTATTGTAATATTCCATACACACACACACATATGTATGGCACATTTTCTTTATTCGTTCATCTACTGATGGATAATTAGGTTGCTTCCATGTCTTGGCTATTGTCAGTAAAGCTGAAATGAACATAGGGGTGCATATATATCTTTTCGAGTTTGTGTTTTCATTTTCTTCAGATGAATACCCAGAAGTGGAATTGCTGGATCATATGGTGGTTCTCTTTTTAATTTTTGAGGAACCTCCATACTGTTTTCCATAGTGGCTGCACCAGTTTACATTCCCACCAACGTGTACAAGTTTCTTTTTTCTCTACATTCTTGTCAACACTTGGTATTTCTTGTCTTTTTGATAATAGCCATTCTGATAGGTGTGAGGTGATAATCTCATTGTGATTTTGATTTGAATTTCTCTGATGATTAGTGATGTTGAGCACCTTTTCTTGTACCTGTTTGCCATATATATGTTTCTTCTTGGTTTCTACATCTATAAAATGAGAAGGTGTAACTAAAGTCATTTATAAAGCTTTGGTAGTGGTTGGTATGTGTTTAGGTTTATAAAATAGATGTGCTTATTTTTTTAAATTAAATTGGGTGTCAGGATTTATTAATCATTTTAAGGAAAACACTTTACATGATAATTTACATAAAAGAAAAACGGTGTGTACCCCCTAATGTAACATGTAAATTTTTAAATTTCTTGATCTGGAAATGTTTTCTATTCCATGGTAATTTTCTACAGCTCATTTTAACTGGGAAACCAATTATCTGTAGAATTTTTCATAAATTCTATCATCCAATTTTATTTCTATTGCCAGAATTTTCTGAAACAAAGTAATTCCATTGAAAATTGTAAAATTTCCCTAGAGCAAAAACTTAAAATTACTAATCGTTACAATTACTAATAAAAAAATAACAAAGATTAAAGGAATATATTCTATGAAAGGATAAGGAAATCACTTGTCTAGGAACCTCACAAGTCTGAGTGCAGCTCCAAAACATACGCATAACCTAATGTGCTACATTCACAGGAGAACCCTTAACACATCGCATGTGCTTTCTTTACTCTTGTTTTGGACATAGTTCTTATCATCTTGATTATATATATTTAAATTGCATAACTAAACAGAAGTATCATTATGATGTGTGAATTACAAATCAGAAAACAGCAATTTAACCCGATTTATTTGTGATTTATCTATTCAAGCAGTTGAAAGATAGGAGACTTAATTTATCAAATACTACCATATTTTAGTTCTCAGGTGCTTGTGATTATAGGAGAGCAGGGTTCAAGTAGTTGTTTCTGCAGCTGGTGTCTTTACACAGGAGTGGAGCGGCCTGGGGTGGTGGGGGGAGGGGCTGAATGTTCTGCTCCAACCTGCAGGACGGTAGGTGCGCGACAGGGAGGTAACTGTGAGAGTTGAGGGAATTTAAAGGAATAAGTACTAATTCATTCCTTCTTACATTCTGGTGGGAGGACCCGCTTCTGTAATCGAAGTTTTCCCCAACCTTGAAGCAGTGCAGAGAGGGTAGGGAGCTTGGAGGTGCTTTGTGGAGAAAACTTATTTGTAAATCTTGGTGCGTGGTACAGGAAGAAGGCTATAAGGGACAAAATTTGCTTGTGCTTGGAAAGCCCTACTTTTTGATTAACCTTCTTTGGGATGGTCTCTTTATGGTGCTTTTAAGTTTCATTGTAGAAAGATGAAACCAGGTAAGGAAAACCTAGACACTTTAATTGCAGTGTTTAAACGACCGCTTCTCTTCTAATTCTCTTGGAGTACTACAGAAAAAAAATTCTTAAATACCTTCTCCTTGGAGCCTCTAAATACTGTTTTGTGGTTTTTTTTTTTTTTTTTTGTGGTACGCGGGCCTCTCACTGTTGTGGCCTCTCCCGTTGCGGAGCACAGGCTCCGGACGCGCAGGCTCAGCGGCCATGGCTCACGGGCCCAGCCGCTCCGCGGCATGTGGGATCCTCCCGGACCGGGGCACGAACCCGCGTCCCCTGCATCAGCAGGCGGACTCTCAACCACTGCGCCACCAGGGAAGCCCTAAATACTGTATTTTAAAAGCTCTCATCTTTGTTTTTTCTTAAGTCTCTTTAAAAACATTGATTTCCTTTTAGTCTAATTTTTGCATAAAGGGTAGAGGCTTAATAATAATTATCCCATCTCATAAATTGTGAGAATGTGTATGATTTTCAAGGACAACTGTTTGTCACCGTGAAGAAAAATAAAACAAAACAAAACTATTTACAACAAAGAAAAGGAATTTGGCTGAGATTCACAATCTAACATCACCATAAATTTATCTAGAACTTTGTAGCTGTCAGAGTGTTTTATCTCAATTGATCCTCAGAACCTCCTTTGTCCCTTTACACCCTCAAAAGTTTGTTATTGTAACATGGAAGTGTCACTCCTCTTAGAACTCAGTTCTAAATAATTACTGAGCCAGCATCACAGTCTTATGTGCATGGTGTTCTTTGATTCCCATGGTTTCTTGTTAAATCAGCTAGAGTGTAGTGGTGTGGAACTCTGAAGTGTTTTCCCTTGTGAATGAAGCCATCAATGCAATGCCCTCAGTTGATTAGAGTATAGGCCTCCATGTGCAATGTCCACCACAATCTTTGGTTCGTTCCTCTGTTCTGCATTTGCTGCTCTCTTTCAACCTTCCCCAAAAGCTGTCTAACCCTACATGGACTATGACATAAGAGAAAAACAAACAGCAAAGTCTTATCATCGTCTCTTTGGAAAGACTGTTTCCCATTCCAGGACCCTTTTGCATTTCCCTTTTGGGGTGGGGTGAGAAGGGATTGGAGGATGCATACTTCTACATGCAACAGTGTCCATTGGATCCGTATAAGCTCACAGTGGAGCCCCCAGACAGAAGTGAAGAAGTGTTCTCTTTATTGACAAAGTAGTTCTTTTCTCTTATATTCTGTAGGATCTTTTTTTTTTTTTTTTTTTTGCGGTACATGGGCCTCTCACTGCCGCGGTCTCTCCCGCTGAGGAGCACAGGCTCCGGACACACAGGCCCAGCGACCACGGCCCACGGGCCCAGCCGCTCCGCGGCACGTGGGATCCTCCCGGACCGGGGCACGAACCCACGCCCCCCGCATCGGCAGGCGGACTCCCAACCACTGCGCCACCAGGGAAGCCCCTGTAGGATCTTTCTGAGTTCTGGGTTGCAATCATTAGGAGGAAGATAAAATTTTGTGCTTGTTTTAACCAAGGAGAGGCTTGATCAGCCAGGATATTGGCACCTAATGATTTCAACGTATTTTACTGGAAGATTTCTCCTATATAAATAAAATATATAAATATTTGGTAGAATGACTTAAAGCTAAATGACTTACTTTTTGTCTAACATCACATATGAATGAAAGGTTTTATTTTTAATGTGAGAGCATTTTGTGTATTCTGTTACATTCTCTGAAAAGAAAGTTTTCTTGTTTTTATTCTTATTTTTGCACCGTTTTGTTTTTAACTTTTTTACTGTTTAACATAATATAGCACAACTGCATTGAAAGATGTGGACACTGTGACACTCTCAATAGATAGGATATGACATTCACTAGGTAACTAAAATGAATATAATTGATTTTTGTATACATGTTTTAATGAATAAACTTATTAATGTGTTTGGCTTTTTTCAATCTGTCATCTTTTCTGTATAGTATTGGCATATAATTTTTAGTCATTTTAAAGTGTGCTGTTACTTAGAAGAAGAGCAAATGTTTTTGAAATTTTACCATTTTCTCACTTTTCCAGAAGACTCAAAAATAATCAAAGGATAAATAATTTCTAGACAGGAGGAAATTCATTGTTTTATGTAGGTCTGCCCTCTTGTGTCTGTACTAGGAAATCTTGATCTTATTTTATTTGGGGAAAGTCACTGAAAACAAGCTACAAAATCAAAACTGCTTATAATTAGATTGTTTTATGGTCATATCAATCATGAGCAGTTTCACTGAGTTCAAGAAGGTTCATTTTAATGTAGGTGATTTGCATTAAATAAACATTTTGGACCAGATAAAATAAAAAAAGACAACATTAAACATTTAAGAATTAGTTCAGGGCTTCTCTGGTGACGCAGTGGTTGAGAGTCCGCCTGCCGATACAGGGGACACAGGTTCGTGCCCCGGTCCGGGAGGATCCCACATGCCGCGGAGCGGCTGGGCCCGTGAGCCATGGCCGCTGAGCCTGCGCGTCCGGAGCCTGTGCTCCGCAACGGGAGAGGCCACAACAGTGAGAGGCCCGCATACCGCAAAAAAAAAAAAAAAAAAAAAAGAATTAGTTCAATTTTGGTACCCTGTAAAGTAAGATTAGAGTTTATTCTACAGTAGAAAGTATTTGAGCATTTGGTATTTAAAAATGTTTAAATACATAGTTCATTATATATTACTCTTTATACATCATGATAAACAGAATAAATAAGTTGCATTTAAAGAATGGGTTTTTGTTTTACAATATAATCTAAGGTACAGTATTCTGTAATCCTCAAGTATAAGGTTTTAATTTCTGTTAAAGGCAGAATGAAAAACAAAAAAATTCTTTATTTCTGTTTGACTTAGGAAAAACTCCATAACCTCACAGCTTATAGTTTGAAGTTGATGTTGTAATGCGCAACATAATGAAAAGGATAGAATTTATTATTGCAAAATTTCCACTTATTTTTTAAGATCATTGCAGCTAATTACAGAACTTGGTTATTTTTTGCATGGGTTATTATTGACACCAGTGAAGTGAATGCATTACTTCTTGTTTATAAGCTCTTCTAGTTGATGTTAGGGATATCCAACCCACAGATGAGGTTTCACTCAAGAAATCCCTCTGTTAGTAAGAAACCCCTTTTCCCTCTGTTCTCAGATATCAGTGAACCAAAATTATCCCCCTTCCTATCTCCAGTACCCCTCAGGGATTCAGAAAAAACTTAAAAGCAATAAATATTTCCTTCACTATTTTCTTAGTAGCACTTGTGTTACAAACCAAGGTCAACACTGACTTTTCCAGTTCTTTTAGTAACCATATTTTGGCAAATCGTATAGGAAATTACATATTTTCTACTCCTTTAATAATTACTATACGGTAGTGTGTCTTGAACATAAGTTAAAATTACTGGATTGTGCAATATAGGTGTAAACCATTTTAGGCTTAATTTTAAACTGAGTCAATTTAAATTACCAAATTTTAGTGAATATATTTTCCAAACCAGTTTTTACTTCTATTGTTTAATGAGTTGTTGGAAGATATTTTTAAATGACTAGAGGGGAAACTGGAAATGTATTCAGCAAGAAAATCATTGTAGATTAGTATTGCTGGATCTATAATTTAGCATAGTTGAGTGGCCTACCAAATATGTATTTACCATCTGGGTGATAGATTAAGGAAAATAGCTAAGCCCTATCATAAACAATAGTGGGATAAAAAGTTCATTTCAAAATTTAATCAAAGAATTTGTTAATTTTGGAGAGATAGTTAAAAATTTTATTTTTTAATGCTTGAAATAATATTTTTTCTTTTATTCTGTTCCTTGCCTACATTGAGTGTGAGATTAGAACAGAAGACAACCTGTAAAATCATTCTAATGTCTTAAAATCTCATGATTCCAGAGATACAGTGTGGCAGTTATGTGCTCTAACTCAGATAATTAGCTATAGTGCCTTAAATTAAGGTTGATTCTGTTCTATTAGTGTATTAGTATTTATGGCTAATCACAATGTCAGATGTTAAAGTAACCAACAGTTATTGTCTATTGATCATAAAGTCCTAGAGAGAACAGATTTACAGTTTACCTACACGTGCTAAAATTCTGTAATTCTTTGAAAAAATTAGTTAAATTTTACTTATGTAAGGGTATGGTCTTGGTTTTTTAACTTGATTTTCATAAACTTAAAATATTAGAGTAGTATACAAAAAACAACTTCTATTTTAGAATGTAGGTTCTGATAGAGTTACTACAAAGACTTCTGTATGATGATAGTAAAGATAACAGATGTTAGGGCTGTTTCAAATGATGACATTTCATTTGAATGATTATTTTGATATACTTGGTGCAGACCTGAAAAATACTTAATAAACATCAAAGAGGCTTTTACAGTACAGTATAAATTATATTTACCCCCAAAGAGTGAAGCTAACGCTTTATATATGAAGTGAACTTGTTAGCAGTGCAGTTTCAAAACTAAACCCCTAGTTCATCCTTAGGAAAGATTTGGGATAGAAACTTATAAGCTCTTTTGAGAAAATTAGCAGTTACATTATGCACACTTACATTATAGTCATTTTAAAGTTAATTTTTTAAAATAAAGCCCTTTTTATGTTTACAACATCCAGCAGATGAATACATTTGCTAACAATTTGTTTTGTTCCAAATCTTGACCTTTTCACAAAGAAATTCTTCTACTTAGGAAGTGGTCTCTTATATAGTATTGTTTTCCCTTCTTCATGGGATGATAGATTTTAAGCCGATGGTGATAAGTTGCAGCACTGGAGATTGCAGCAGAACTTCAGAGAAGCATCACGATGATGCAAATCAGCAAGAGACATATTAAGATGAGACAGAAATTGACAAATAGGTTCTGGAGATTTTGACGTGCGTGTTGAGGCACGTCAATGGTTGAAGCTCTTCTTATAGCAGAGCGAGTGAGGTATTGGACTTTATCCATGACACCAGGAAGGCAGGAAGCCTGAAGTTTTAAACGGTCAAGAGAAAGATGAAAGCTGCCAGCCAAGTGTGAGATCACTATCTTCTTTTAGGTTGCCTGGAATGTAAAAATAGAAAATGGATTAGCATAATATGTGTAACCTGTCCTCTGAACAGGTAAAACACAGTTTTGCGTTAATCCCTCTTCCTCAACATTATTTGTGTTTATGACATCAAATACCTCTGTAGTCTGTGTGTGTGTTGCTCTGTCTCTGTCAGTCTGTTTTGGTGATGGTCACCATGATGTCTTGTATTTGGGGTGTAATAACTTTAGTCTTTGCCTCCTCCTCTCAAAATGACTGGAAGTATAGTTTGGTTAGGGTGCAGCTTGTTTTGGGCTATTCCCTTGGGCAAAAGTTCTTACATATAGTTTATTTTTTTAAATTAATTTATTTATTTTTGGCTCTGTTGGGTCTTTTTTGCTGTGCGCGGGCTTTCTTTAGTTGCGGCGAGTGGGGGCTACTCTTTGTTGTGGTGTGTGGGCTTCTCATTGTGGTGCCTTCTCTTTTTTGTGGAGCACAGGCTCTAGGCGTGCGGACTGCAGTAGTTGTGGCACGTGGGCACAGTAGTTGTGGCTTGCGGGCTCAGTAGTTGTGGCTCGCAGGCTCTAGAGCGCAGGCTCAGTAGTTGTGGTGCACGGGCTTAGTTGCTCCGTGGCATGTGGGATCTTCCCGGACCAGGGCTCGAACCTGTGCCCCCTGCATTGGCAGGCAGGTTCTTAACCTCTGCACCACCGGGGAAGTCCTTACATATAGTTTTATTAAGGCTGTTTCTCTGTGAGCATAATTGTTGTGAACATTAGTATATAAATAGCTCCAGAGCAAGTCATATAATAAGAAATGCATGCACTAAATTATTCTCTGGATGTTGATTTCACTCCAGAATAAAATAGTTCAATGAGCGGTGTTTTACCAGAACTATAGATTCAAATGTTTCTCATTCCTTTTTATGATTTTATAGCTTTGTAGAATATGCTATTTTAAGTAACTTTTTAACAAGATGATATTAAGTACTGAAGGCTGTCAAGACTCAGAAGGCATAGTAATAAAATTATCATTATCTCACTGTCTACCACAGACAGTTGCTATTTGCAAAGGACTTGTACTTAAGAACAGCGTTTCCATTTGTTTTCTTTCAGAGCTTCCACAAGCTATTCTGCCTAATTAATTAATTAGTTGCTGCCTAATCAATTATCTGTGCTAATTAATTAACAAAACAAAACTTAAAACAACAGATCATTGTAGAAAATTAGATATAGATTAAAAATTAGCTGTGAGTTAACTGCCCATAGATAATAGCTATTAACTTTTTGTGATATTTGTTGTCAATCAGGATACGTCTGTGTAAATTTTGAAATAAGAAAAATTAGAAATGGAATTAAAAAAAATAACCATAATTAACTGCCAAAGATAATAGCTGTTAACATTTGTTGATATATCACTGCTAATCAAGATACCCTTACCCCAGCTGCCTGATTTCATTTTCTCTCTAGTGGCTATAAACCCATCTCAACCTTCAGCTGTATTTCTGAGAGAGACTAGTGCTGAAGACAGCAGAGGGAAGAACTGAAAGAATGAGGAAGGAGAAGATATATATTAGGACTGATCAGTTAGAACTCCTCATTTATTGTTACAAAGAAACCATGTGGTATATGGTGGTTAGATTCTATATAATTTCAGCACTTCAACTTGGCTCTATTAATTTTTTTTAACATCTTTGTTGGAGTATAATTGCTTTACAATGGTGTGTTAGTTTCTGCTGTATAACAAAGTGAATCAGCTATACGTATACATATATCCCCATATCCCCTCCCTCTTGCATCTCCCTCCCACCCTCCCTATCCCACCGCCCTAGGTGGTCACAAAGCACTGAGCTGATCTCCCTGTGCTATGCAGCTGCTTCCCACTAGCTATCTATTTTACATTTGATAGTATATATATATGTTTGAATTATGGGCTTTCATTTGGCTGAAGACTCTGGTCTCCTTCATAGTATTGGCCTATAGTGAGGAGATCCAAAAAACCAACTTAGGTCAAACTTCATTCTTTCAAAGAGTTGGTAACAAACTGTGTTTCTCTAGAGCATATATATATTATATATATATATATATATATATATATATATATATATGTCTTTAGCATATATTCTTCATTCTCCAACACAAGTGGCTGTTACTTAATAGAAAATGACAGCATAAGCTTGGTATAAATTTAATTTAATTACTTTTTTTTAATTCCTCAGGTAAAATACTATAAAAATAAAGGGGTTTACTTTTGTTCCTTAAGAAGAAGCATCCTTTAAGTTGTTTCGGCTTATATTTGTTTATTACAGATATAGCGGATTTATACTGTTGGGTAATTGTGGAGAAGGTTTTCTTTCTTACTTTATTATATAAATCTGACTAATCTCTTTATATAACAGTACAACTACGAAGGTTGTAAAGAATTAGCATTGGTAATTCCTATTTAAACTTAATTTTTGTGAAGTTTCAGGACTTAAATGGTATAAAAGTTCTAAATTTTAAAATTATTGTGAGATATAACATGGAAAGGGAAGAACAAGCCAGTTATTCATCATGAAGCATATACAAGAGTCACTCCCTACCCTGACACTGGTGAGTGGTACTTGAGTCACATGAAACATGTCACCTTTCCATAAATACTTCATTCCCTTTTATGATTCTGTCCTTTGCACATGTTGTTCTGGCTCTGCCTGGAATGTCTTCCCTCCCCCTGCCTCTACCTTTGATTCTTTGCCAGGCAAACTTCAGTTAATCCTTAAGGCCCAGTTTAAATATCACTTCCTAATGAAACCTTCCATTACTCATTAAGGCAGAATTGGTTATCACCTCTGTTGGGTTTTAGTAGGGCTCTGGTATTACCTGTATCAAGATATGGCTATCGGGCTCTGCTGTAATTTTGATTTACATGCCTGTGCCCCCAACTAGAATTCTAGTTTGTGAGTATAAGAAATCACGTGTTTATTTTGTATTCTAGTACTTAGTGCAAAATTAGTACCATTTGAACCAGTCAGTGAAGTTGAACAAGGGTTTTTATGATTTACTGTAATATTTTTAGAAAATTATTAATGATCAAAGATAGTGCTGTGATTAACAGATTAACCATGTAGAAAATAGAATTTGATAAACACATAATCTCCAGTATTCTTCTCAAGTCTCTTTCTTTTTGTTAGCCTGAACTGGGCTTTGTACAAGTGGGTATTTGGTGTTTGTGAAATACAAAGAGGTGTGCCCTAAATAGATGAGCTATCTAATGATGAATATACAATGAATAGATTTTAAAGATGATCTCATAATACTTCAGCCAACTATGGTTGGAAAAGGATAGTTTGTTCCTGGAGACAAATTGATTATAAAGGAGACAACCAAAGATACTGTCTTACTTCTTGTCAAACTTAGAAATATGTTATAATTCTAAAGTGATTTGTAGTCACTTTGTAACCTTATGCTAAAACCAAAACAGATCTACTTTACATGCTGAAGTGTTAGCTATCTGCATGCAACTTATTGGGCCCAATTTATTTTACAGTGATACAATCTGAAATGTGTTGAGTCCTAATTCTGCTGAACTTCCAAAATCTGTATGATAATAATTAAGCCAAAATTCATCCCTACAAGATGGGGCTTCCAGTCATATGTTGAGAATTGAAAAACCATGTGTGGGAACAGCACAGTCCTATTTTTAGAGTTGTCTGTGACCTTCACTACATCATAATTTATGGCATGGTTGTCAGGTGTTTATCTTTTTTTTTTTTTTTTCCTCCTCTGTGGTCACAACCATCCTATGAGTTTAGAATTCCTGCAGTCTTTTTTTTTCTTCTCTTTCTTAGAGCAAAGCTGTTAATGCAGTAGTATTTGGTGGAGAGCCTAGAAAACTAGTTTCACTGTATTTTCATTTAATTTAAGCTTTTAGGGCATTCTTTTGGGATAGTCAGAAATAGATTGTGTTGGGGTACTCTGAACTTACATCTGGCCTAAACAGCCAAGGAGACTGAAATTAGCTCTACCCCCCCAACACCCCTCCCCCCCAGGGAGGGCTTTTTAAAAGGATGACAGTTATGTAAATTAAGTGTTTAGTACAAGAGGAGTAAGGATACTTTGAAAATTAATTCACCATCCGGGCCCTAGTATCAGAATATTGAAAATATGAAAGATGCTTTGATAGGAATTTGGTGGTAGATGTGCCAGATCCCTGTCTCTTGAGTTACATGTAAGAGGCAGAAAAGTACCCACAGAGTATCTTGTATGTCTGTGGGCACTGTGATTATTCTAATTTTTGGACGGATGGGAAGAATAACCCTTTACTGTTCTTTGTAGGATTTATAAAGCCTTTGCTTGTCCACTTTTCCTCTTTTGCTCAAAAAGATGAAATTGGAAAGTAAATACAGTCAAGTTCAAGATAGTATTCTGTTTTTTTGAAGTGGAAGAAGGAGAGACCAAACTACAGGCAACTCTAATCCTTCCACAGGTATCATGTGCCATGTTAGGCAACATTTTGGGTGCAAGGTACCTTGTCAGCTTCTGCAGTAGTTCTCACTTTGTCTGCACTGATTTCTGTTTCTTAAGGTAACATCAGATGCATTCTTGTGCAAAAGGAACCTCAGTAGACTTTTGCAGACTTTTGGTGTCTGCTTTATGACTTGCTAGACAATTGATACCTTAACGATGTTGTATACGCTGAGCAGTAATCCCCACGTGTAATTTAAGCACTTTCAGTGCTTTGCAGAACTTACTGAACTTCAGTTTTTTTTCAGTACTCCCTCTGCTGAAACCATAAATTCCTTAGATTCTTTATTTGTGGTATTCAGAATTTTGCTTCCCTTTAATTTTTATCTGCTTGTTTATGCTTTTAGTAAAGTAAACATGGACATATTTTGCTAGTAAATTCAAGTAATACACATCTAAGACTACAGTCTGACAGATAATTTTTTGAAAAATTTTTCCCATTAGATTTGTTCAGAAGATTAGAATTCTCTGTAGATTTGAGTTACAGGACTGGTCTATATTAGGATTATTGGGGGGGGCGTTATTTTTTCCTACTCTTTGCTGTCATTTTCGCAGATAATCCTGAAGCGATTGTGTATGCATCTTTTTTGTTGTGGTTGTTGAATTAAATCAGGACAGTTCATCATTAGATTTGTCATCAATCTGTTGGCATCCAAAAGTTCACTTTGGTAGAATCATTTTCCTTTTGAGATTGCCTAATGCTAATAAACTTGGAAGTTATTTTGTGTCAGCAACTTTCCAGAGCTTTGTTGGTCCACACTGGCTATTTGAAAGAATCTTCAAGCTGCTTCTGCCTGGTTATGAGAAGAATTGTGTAAACATATAAAAAGCAACATATTCTCAACCCCTAAATTGACCCCATAATGAATTGTTTCCCTGAGTTCAAAGCTCTGCCTTTAGGAAAATTCATTGAACAGCAGCATACAGATTTTCTCTTTGAAATTGGCACACTGCTGTTGCTAGTCTGTAGGCTTGTCTTTATTGTCTGTTTATTATGCTAAGATTAATTTATTTGCAATTAGAATATTCCTTTTAACCTTCAGATTCTTCTTTGGGGGGAAAAGCATGTGAGGAGGAAGTGTAGAGGAAGTTTTAAGGAAAATGAATGCCAGTTAAATATATCCCCACTAATGTGGGTAAGTTGGCCTCCCCTCTCTCCCTGTTTTGGAAAGACCTGAAGGTGAAATATATTTTAGAAAGCACTAGAGGTCCTCAGTTGACTACAAGTTTACTGGGGTGGAGCTGTACCCCCAGGCCTCATTTTCTTGTGTTTCTCTGGTAATACATGCTTCAGAATTATGTAGGGTAAGAACATTGATGTACTGTTTCTGGAAATGTTCAAAGAGACTACATATTATCTGATTTAGGTCACTGTAATGTAGAAACATCACTTCCTTGATTTCTAACCTTTAGGTTTTCTTCTTTGCTGGTGTGATCAGTACTGTGTTAACAGTTTAGATGAAAGTTAGTGATTTTCATAGCATAAATAAAGCAAGATTGCTCTATTCAAGCACTTCAGAACAAATGAGGTTGAATATTTTAAATGGTAGAATGTGAGGAGGTCAGAAATGAAACTGAGGAAAGCCAAGGATTTAATATGGAACTGGAATAAAATACGAAAGTGTGTTTTTTTGTTTATGCAAGTATTCTCCTATCTCCAATTAATTAGTGAGATGAAGAAACAGTACATAACAAAATGTAATTTTTTGGAAAGTTTTGAGGAGAAATTAACCTGAATTTTAGGTATCAAAGCTAAAGATTAAAGACATGAGTATTTTAGCAATGAAACAAATTAAATAAAAAGAAACTTTAATTTGTGCATGTTATTGTTCTTTAAAATCTGTGCAGTTAGAGTTTTGTCTTCCAGGGTGTATTGCTTAATAACTGAGGACATCTATAACTTTCTTATATTCCTGGCTTTGAAAGTGATCAGGAGAATATTATAAGGCTATTAAGGACATCATACCTCATGCATAAATTTAACTTTAAATGAAATGTGGAGTGGTTTTAAATTAAAATAGAAGTTTGTATCCTCTAACTTTGCCTTTTAGAGTGCCATTTGAGGACTTGAAATTTATTTTGTTTTGCCAATGTCATGATTTATTTTTAAGCCATGTTGATCAGTGGATGAGATGTGTGTGTGGTTTAGAGTCATAAAATCTTGGCTCTTGTCAAGGCTCCACCATTTCCTAGCTCTGTGACCTTGGGCAGTTCACCTTTTTGCATCTGTTCCTAAACTATAAAATAGAGATGGAGTGTCAAACATATAGGGATTTAAGAGGATCAGATGAAATATTTGTATATGGTGCATTTAGAAAATTGTTCAAGAATAAAGAAGGAAGTTTTAGTTGCCCTCTTTATTTCTAGGATTGGTAATAAATATACAGTCTAATTTAGGTACTCTAATTTTTACATTTAATTTTTACTTAAAACTTTAATACATGACACAGTTAATATTTTACCTAATACATTTAATACATTAAAATTTTAATTCTTCTGGGGAACTATTTTGTTTATGTAAATATTCTATCTCCAATTAATTAGTGAGATTAAGAAATAATATCAGTAAGTAACGAAATGCAGTTTTTTCTGGAATATTATTTTTCTTTATGTCCACTGACATACTGTTAAAATAATTTTGATACTTGAGTTTTAGGAAATGATAGTGACGTGACTCCTCTTAGTTAGACAGAGTACTCTAGCTCTTTCATGTGTTTTTAAGACAATCAATTTTTCATAATTTAAACATCTTTCACATTTCTTCCATTTTATTTCATCAGACACTTTTTTTTTCTTTTAAACACTTAGTCTTAAACCACATGAAACAAAGACAGTACTTAAATTTCACCTTATGAAAGAGATGAACTAGTTGGGACATTATGTCTGGCACTAGGGCATTATGTTTCAAATTTGAATAACAGTCACTGTAACTGTAATTTCCGTTAACCTGGACACACGAAGGATAACTTTAATAGCAGAATTTCTGCTCTTTCTAGAAATTAACTTCATGGAGCAGTATGTGATGTGAAATTTTGGTACTATAAAAGAATTCATGAACATCTCATTTGAAGTGTGAGAATGTAATTTGATAGATATTTGAGTAAAAATGCATAAATCTGCATAGAAAACACCTGCACTGAGTGACTCTTGTGTAATATCAAAGGAAAAACATTTTATGAATATGAAGATATACTTAGAGGCAGTTAGGGTGCCTCAGTGGTAGACAAAAATTAGAAATGCTTTTGCATGCCTCAAGGAAAGCTGCTTAAGGAATTATACAAAGTTCTTATCTATAAAAAGCAGTAGAGTTAACATGTCATAAGAACTTAGAATTCTAGAGGTAAATTCTATTTTGACATATATATAAAAATAAAAATAATGAAATAAAATCAGTGTAGTATCCTTTATGCCCTGACTGAAAGTTAAGAATGAAAACACATTTCATATATTAAATTGAGGATAAAGAGTAGAGTAGAATTTAAGCAGAAGTTATAAAATTTATGGTGGCATCTCCATTCCTGGGCATTTTTTCATCCTCCTCCCCACCTTCCAAATACAAGAGAGGAAACTGAGGAACACTAGAGGATAGTAACTTGATAAAAGTATATTCATTAATAGCAGAAGAAACATTCATTTGATCAAATTCACTCAAATGAGATACTTAGGAATATTTGTGCTACCAAAATAACGTCTCTTTATTTTTAAAATAAAGAAATTAATGCTCTGTAACTTTAGAAAGAATTTTACATGTTTTTGACAAGTGTTTTGAAATGTCCAAACTTGTTATTTATGATATAATATTGAATTTAATATAAATAACTCAATTTATTAAAAGCTTGGATTTTTTAATAGAAGTTGACTGGACTTAGTTCGTGCTATATGTTCTTAAACTCCACTTCCTTAATATTCCCTGTAAAGAATCATAATGATAATATTGGAGTAGTCATGCCAGTAACACAACTGTTCTTAGTATTCCGGATGTAAGCAGACAGCTCAGTCCTACCCTACTTCTCAGCAGAGTAACACATAACAAAATGAAACCATATTTTTGCATGGAGAAATCAAATCACCACTAGTACCAAACGTGGTAACATGATTGAAAGATATTTTAATTGGCAGAAATTTACTTTTGAAGAGCAAAATAAAAGTGAAGGTTAAATTAAAATGACAAACCAACAACCAGGACCAAAGGTGAATGCTATCTTTATCATTTCTGGGTTAAGTCTTATTCTTACTATCACTGAATGGATAAGCATTTATTTAGAAATTAAGCTTTATGCCAGTCAGGCATGTTATTATCTAACTTTGAACTGAAGTTTATAAAATATGATTAACTTTTTAAAGAGTTCAGTAAGTTTGAGTTACAGAAAGTAAGAATTGCCATAATCAGTGAAATCTGTTTCTTACCTTGGCTGCTGTGATGATCACAATATAGAATATTGTAAGTTGTATGAAGTATTATCCGGCGTTTAGCTGGAAAGTTTTCTGACTGTTACCAGAGTTATGGGAACAATTGAAGTAGGTGGAGGAGAAAAAGTGTTCTAGGGAGGTCTTATGATGTCACACAGGAATTCTGAAGTTATGATTGGTTAGCCATAGTCTTATCACAACCCAACTTTTTAGAATGTCATTTATCTTAACCTTAGGTATGGAAAGGTCATTAACACTTTGTGCCTTTTGTTCTTTATTTTAAAAAGTATATGGGAGATAAGTGAAAAAGTAAGTTCAGCGTGGTAGAAAGCTCTTTTTTAAAGGTTCATGCATCTTCAGGCTTAGAAGTAATTGTAAATTGAGGGTGATAATGTTGAAGAACTAAAATAAAGTAATAGGAATTTTAATAGAATGAGAATAATAATACTGGCTTAAGCCAAACAACTTTCACTGAGTTTGTTGTTGCTGTTGCTTTAATACTGCAGCTTCATAATGTTAGCTTCTGTCAAGACAATAATTAAACATTGTCACAGACTCAAATTTTATACCTTTTCCTGACTTATTTTCTTCTTTTCTCATACCTACGTGTGTATGGGGGAGAGAGTATGTGTGAGAAAGCCAGGCTGAGAAATCTGATTTTGGTTTTAAAAATTTTGTGTTTTCTCAGTTAGGGCTTTAACAACATTTTTATGAATAGTAATTCTCATTTGAACTGATAGATATCACCCCAAGAAAAGTTGCTGTTTACACATTTAAGTACTTAGGATTTTTTAACAGCTACATTAAATTACCATAAAATCTTACTAAAATTCTAATAAGCTGACAGTATCAAGAGTAACTTTCTAGCAAAAAATAAATAATCACAAATCATTAATCAGTGGCATCCTAGTTAGTGATATTTTATTGATAATAGGTGTGCATGTGTTTGGAAATTTAGTACTTCTGAAAGGGTGTGCCTCATTTAATGCAGTAGTGGTTTTCCTGAAAATTACTGTGTAAATGAAATTTTAGTAAACGGAATGATGTTTTGAACTTCCGAGAACAGAAAAGGATTCCTTTGACAAGCCAGGCATCATTTTCCTGTTTTTTCTAATTTTTTTGTTTATATATTAGATTTACTTAAATCACCACACCTCCAGATTCAAATTCTTAAATCTCGACTGTAATTCTGGAGAAACTACTTGTTATTTTTAATTTTTAAAATACTTATAGCAGAGTGAACTCAGTCTGCTTCACTTTCTTATGGGTAACTAAAATCTTTTGCAGCAGCTGCTTATGTGTCCTTAAATGGAGATGATTTTGGCTTCTTCCAAAGAAAGATAAATCCTTTGCTAGAACAAATCTCTTGTTATTTAAAGAATCAACTAAAACTATCAGAGAAGTAACATTCAGCAAAGCCCCTCTGTAAACATTGCTAAGGGAACATTTTACAACTTAAAAGTAAAACCCCAAATTAAATAAATTGCATGAATGTTTGACAGTTTGCTCAGTGCTATTCAAGCATTTTTTCTTTCAATCATTACATAATGAGGATCTCTTATTATTACCAATTGCCAATGATTACTGAAATACAAAACCTAGGGCCTTGAAATATAACCCTAAAGTGGTTTACAGTAATTTGTCAAAGATGACATAGCTGCTAAGGGACAGGCTGAGGGTTCAAATCCAGATCTGTTTAGTTATAATTCTCTGATAGGTTGGCATGTTGTGTGGGGGGAAAGTCATAATCTGGACATGGATTTCAGAGAGTAGTATACGTCAACTAAGGAATTTTAAATGGAGATAGCTGAATTACTGAAAACTCAAACTGTTTTTAGAAAGTCTGCTTTAAGTTCACCTACACATTCATTTGAAAGTGACGCTTAGGGGATAGATCATTGTAGTTGCACCTCTAGTTCTAAGAAAATAGAATTAGTAATACTTAGTTGTATAAGAAACCGCCATAGACCAAATAAAATATGGCCTGGATATTTCACATGTTGGCAGACTTGCTTAAAAGCATATATAGGTGGGCACACACACCCTTAGAAGGATACTAACAAACTGTGTGTTAGAGTTGGAAAATGGAGATAAAAATTTACTTTTCAGATTGGTACAAGGGCGGGGAGCTTCTGTGTTTACCTTTTTCATTTTGGTTAGCTGCTACTGCTGCTGAGGGTGATGATCATTATTATTACTCCAGCTGGAGCTCTAGGAAGTGTTACACCTTCGTTTTAGGCTGATTGCCTAAACAGAAAGTTGCTTACTAGGAGCATTGGTGAGCTACAGTATAGTCAGTAGATTGTTCCTCAGAAATTCCACAATGAGGGGCTGGAAAGTGTTTTTAGAGGCGCTTTGTCAGAATCTTCATTTAGAGTCAGACTATAGTATGAATCCATTTTTGGTCGCATGACCTCATACAAACTTGTCTAAGCTGCCTTATCTGTGGAATGGGTTTGTTGTGAGGATTTAATGAGAAGAAGTATGTATAATGACTATCAGAGATCTTGCAACACAGTGTCCATTTAGTGTTAGCACTTATTTTCCTTTTGAAGATGATTCTTAATCTGCAGTCCATGGGTAGAGTTCAGTGCCCTTTGAACTTGGATAGGAAAAATGTTAGACATCTTTATTTTTACTAAACTCTAAATGAGATTTAGCATTTCTTCAGTTTTGACTGTAGGCCACAAACTGCAGAAGTATTAGCAGTATGTTTGACTGTCACCGTTAGCAATCTTAGATAATTTCATATAGTATAGTTGTTGCAGATAGCTTGAAATACTGCTTACATTCATACCACTTGAAATTACAAAATTAGACCTGCCTGTAAATGTATTGTTATTTAGTGCATTAATAAAGAAGCATAACAGAAATGGAAAATAAAAGAAAAGCAGAAATATTACAACACAAATTTGTTTATTTTTAAAATATTTATTTCAGTGTAATTTATTTCCTTTGTAATCCTATGTATCTCACTTAATTGTTTTTACGTTTTATTTTATTTTTTGATATGGACCATTTTTAAAGTCCTTATTGAATTTGTTACGGTACTGCTTCTGCTTTACGTTTTGGTTTTTTGGCTGTGAGGCATGTGGGATCTTAGCTCCCCAACCAGGGATCAAACCCGCACCCACTGCATTGGAAGATGAAATCTTAACCACTGGACCTCCAGGGAAGTCCCTAAAGTTTTATTTTAGAACAGTTCTAAATTTACAGACTTATTGCAAATATAGAGAGCTCCTGTATACCCCATACCCAGTGTCCCTGGTTGTTAATATATCCTACATGAGTATGGTACATTTCTCACAGCGGTTATACCAGTGTTGATACTAAAGCCCATACTTTATTCAGATTTTCTGTTTCCCCTGGTGTTCCTTTTCTTTTCCAGGATTCTTTCCAGGACACCAGATTACATTTAGTAGTCGTGCCTCCTTTGGTCCACTTGGTTGTGACCGTTTCTTACAGGATGTCCACAGTTGGGATTCGTCTGATGTTTCTCTCATGGTTAGGGCTGGTTAATGTGTTTTTGAGAAGAAGATCAGAGAGGTAAAGTGCCATTTTCATCACATATCAAGTGTACATACTATCAGCATGACTTACCGATGTCGTTAACCTTGATCACCTGGCTGAAGTGAAGTATTCGTCAAGTTTCTCCATGGTAAAGTTACTCCTTTCCCTCTCCCTCCTTACTGTACTCTCCAGAAGAAAGTTACTATGCACAGCCCACCATTACGCTTCACTACCTTAAGAGTGGAGTGTCTATAAAAATTACTTGGCATCCTATGTATTTTATGATATAAAAACATTGAGAACAGGTCAGTAGGCTTTAGCTGTCTGCCAAAAAATGTCCATGGCACAAAAAATTAAGAAGTCCTGTGCTGGGGGTTGTTTCTGTCATAGTATGGGGCAGCCCTTTTTGGAAAGAAGACTGAGTTCTCAAACAGGCTAAATTCCAGACCTCCTAGTTTGCTTTTTTAGGCCCTGCTTTTCTAGCTTTGTCTCGTATCACATTCCCTTGTATCCTGTGCTGTGGCCCTGTACAGCTGCCTGTGGCTTTTTGAACAGGCTGTTGTTCTATTTTAAGCCTCCTCACTTTTTGTAGGAATGTCCTCCTTACTAACCTTTATTCCCATTAAAGTGCTAGTTTCAATTTATGTCTTCTGTGCAGCCCTCTCTTTCTTATGATACATACTTTTGCATGTTACCCCTATTTCTCATTTTATTGTGTTTCTGCCTAGACTAGATTCCAAGCTACTTGAGAACTATCCAATAACTCATATTTATACCCTCTTTATTCCTTATAGTATAGAACCTGGCTTATAGCAATTCTTAAATATTGGCTGAATGGATGATTGGATAAGTGAGTGAATAAAGGGGGAACTAGGAAAGATTGCAAGGTGGTAGTGAATGAGTGATTCTGCAGAAGTAAGTGTTAGAGACAGTTAAAAACTTCTCACTTTTAAAGCTCATCATGGGGGAGGAGGAGAATAATTGGAAGAGATTGGGGATAAGAGTACAGTAACTGAGAAAATAAACTTTCTTGTCATTTAAAGATGATGTAAATATATTTGTAAAGACTGAAGGAAGGTGGAACCATAAGCCCATGCTTCCTGAATTGAGCCTCTTAAATTTTTAAAAAAATTTTTGTTTTCTTTGCTCATTGGATTCATAATAATTCATGTTACTTTATATACTCTTAATATTGCAGGACCTGTTTTTATTTATGTAATTATTTAGTTTTTATTTTATTTTAATACTGGAAATAAAAAGCACCTCTAAGATTACCACCTGAACATAAGCTGGGATGTTAATAACTTATATCTAACCACATGGTCTTGCCATGTTCCCCCTATCTTCCCCACCCAAGTAAATGATTATTCTGATTCCTGGGTTAATTCCTTTACATTTGTTTTTGTAGTTTTGTGGCATTTTAAATTATGTATTCCTTAAAAGTTCTTGTAATTTTACTTTATGTAAAGGAAATTATGATGTATAAAATTCTTTTACGCGGAGTATTTAAACTTCAAGTTGTAGTGGTACGTCAGAAGCAAAAGAAGCTTCAAGATAGACCTTTTTGTTTTTCTGGAAACTTTTGACAAAAAGATGATTTAAGTGGTGACAGAATTAAAGCATTTTAATACTTAAATATATAATACAGTAAAATGCAAGCTGTGAATAAATTTTTGTGATACTTCAAAGATAGGGAGCTTTTTAAGGTTAGACCCCCTAGACTCCCAAGGATTTTACCTAACTCTTAAGGGTTCTGTTCTATTAAAAGTTTGAGAACTACTGCCTTAAAATTTAAAGCTACCTAAAGAAGGATTCGTTGAAAAAAACATCTAAGAGCAAAAATGATGAGACTAGTAGTCTGAGACTTAGGGGATGGGGAAGTGCCTAAGGTAATAGAGAAGAGAGAATAGGAGTTATTCATCAAGTCATGGGTAAAAAAGACCAATAATAAAGTAACTTATAAAACTTGAAATCATTTAGGGGAGGTAGATTCACTTTTAAAATTGACTTGTCAGATACTTGAAGCCTCAAGCATTTTATTTTCTTTCCTTATTAAATATCCCAGTTAGCAATGGGGAAGTTTGACATCAAGAGAAGCCAGTTAGTTTAAGGGAGGGGCTTGTCATGTAGGTTTACACAATTTGGGGGAAATGTACAAAATACACTCGATAAGTGATGGGAAGAAATGCTATAGCATGTTCTGCGGCTTTTTAAGGAACTTGTCTATCGGTAAACAAGTAATATACAGGTGAAACATTTAACATTTGGAAGTTAACCACTATTGCAAGATAACACTAGGAGGTCAAGAAAATTCAGGATCGAGAGTCAAATTAGCACATGTAGTAAGAAGCAATATGATTTCTAAGAGAACTACATATTTTATACAAAAGAAGCTGGCAGAACTGAAGCCAAAATAAGAAATGGAAAATCTCTCTCTCTCTCTCTCTCTCTCTCTCTCACACACACACACACACACACACACACACACATACACAACCAATTTAACAACAAAAAACAACCCTCAGGTCTCCAGATACTTGCTTCAGAACTCTGTAGACCACGATGCTGTTCCTTTGTTAGGAAGATTCTAATCCACTTCAATGATGTGTAGTCCCACCCCGTCCATTATATTCATTATCTTTGTGCTTGGCATCCCAGCAGCTGAGCTCCTTGCATTCCCAATATTTATGGTGGCATCATTATTTATTTTGTCATCCAAAATGGAAATTTGAGACTCATCCTTCTTTCTGTCTTCTCCCAGACTCTGGTCCACTAAGAAATCAAATGCAGATTGCCAGTTAGAAATCTGTGTTCCCATAGCCTCATCAGCTCTCCTCTGAACTTTTACATATACCTTCTGTCTTGAGCCTCTCCTGTTCTTTACCCTGATATCCAACTTGCCTTCTCAAGGGTAAATTTGGTTCTCACACGCTGAGAACTTTTCTTTATTATCACCATGTCCCTCAAGATTAAAAACCCAAAATTTCCAGCACTGCATACAGAGGTTTTTCCTAATCTGGTGTTGTCATATATTCCCACCATATTTGACAACTCTGCCATTTGTGTGTGTTATTTCTTCTATCTGGAATCTATTCCTTACTTTCTTGTTCCTTTGGAATGCCTTTATTATTCAAAAATAGGTAGGGAGAAGGGTGTTTTGTTTGTTCTTAATTTTTAATTGCGTAAGTAATAAGTGAATATCTCTTAGCAATTCAGGAAACTCAGATAAAGCAGAAGTTAGAGGGGGACTTTATACATTTTGTAGGTATTTATTTTTTCTTTACCATAAATTTCATGAATAGGGACTGATTTATTTTTTCTTTACTCCTCACACTGCTAATCCCTTGGAAGTTAAGGTTAATGGATATTTTGAATGTTACTTTGCCATTACAAGTGAGCTTGTAAAAGGATAAGTTAAAGGAAGGTATAGAATACAAATGCAACTGACCAACTGACCCTTGAATTTTCAGCATAGATGCATTCTTGAAAAGGTTATGTAAAATGGATTTTGATATGTAAAATTCATGTTTATCTTATAAAGCAAGCGATGTCCCAGTGGAAAAGATTAATAAGCCCAGTTTTCTAATATGCAGACATTATAACTTTTTATCAGCAGTTTAATGTACTGCGAGTTGTACATTGTTTTGCTATATCTCAGTAATCTGTACTTCCTCCTTAACCCATCTCCAAATTAAAAGCTTATATAGCTCACCTAAAGGATGTGAACATATCATCATCTGGGGTTTTCATTTGCCCTTGAGTTGGTCAAAGGTGGTGAGTATGTTCCAGGACCAGCCCTTAGCATTAAGATCAAGAGCATACTTTTGGCAAAGTTTATCAGGCTGCCCTGTTAATGTATTCATTTTTATAGGTTTATTGCTTAGTTAGGGCCATGGATAGCTGAAGAGTTGATTGTTGACTCCAGCATAATATGTTGATTTTTAAAATCTAACTTAAAAACATAAAATATCTAAAAATTCAGTATTTGGATCATTATGAATCTGTGTATTGAATGTTTGAGAATCAGAAAATGCTCTTGTGACTTTACACCTACAAAATAGAAACACAGTATGGTCACTGAAGACTTTCTTTCAAATGTATCTCTAAAATGCAAACTAAAATTATATTAGTTATGTAGATTACTCAGAGATTTCCTGGGTCTGAAAGAAATGAGGCTGAACCTCAAGAGCTGGAAAGCATGATTTTTATTCAAATGTAAGTTTGTGGATTGATCTTTGAACTCTAATCTTTAGAGTGTATACATTTTATTATGTATATCATTGCTATAAAAATGATAGTAGAGATTTTTAAGTAATGGTAATTTCAGGGATGGTAGACTTTTGTAGATTGTAAATTTTTAGATTGCTTAATATTTAGCAAATATTGTCAGGTTCTGTGCTGAGTACCAGGAGTTATAAAAGAGTAAGGCCAAGCTTATCGTGATGCAGACTAAACTGGGAAAGGAACCACTGCCGTAAGTACTGTCATAAGTACTGTCACTCTAATTACAATACCTGTCTGTGCTGTTCAAAATAATTTTGGATTTCTTTGAAGGCTGAGAAATATACTTCAGGGATTGTTGTTAGTCATTGTCTTTGTGTTGATTGTGTGCTATGGGCTAGGGATGAACTAGACTCTGGACATTACAAAAAAAAAATCTCTAACATTTCTGGTGCTTATACTTTTTAGTGAAATATGTGAAGGGATGTTTAAATTGAACAGCAATCAAGTTGCCCCTCTAAACTCTTCTCAACAATTTTACCCTGAGAAGATTACGCATTGTTGACTCTTGAAATATTTTTTTAAAAAACAGTAATTTCAACATATTGAAGAATAAAGTATTTAATGGCCCATAATTACACTGTCCGAAAAGAAGTAAGTAGTACATGTATGGTAAGCAAAGTCAGTTAATTCCAACTGATATAAAGTAAAAGCCTCCTCCCTCTCTGCTCACAAAATAACCATCATTAATAATTCCTTTTGTATACTTTGAGAAAAATCCTTTCATACATTTTAAAAATAATGTAGGCAGTGCTTTGGTCCCCAAACACATGTATTATTATATATTTTTCTTTTATCTCTCAATAGTACACTATGATAAAAAACTTGATAAAACGTATTTTGGTAATCTGCTTTTAAAAATAAGTGAAATATGTTAGCGCTTATGCTACAGCTCCGTTTTAGTAGAATCTGGTTCTGTAGTCTGGTACATTTGTTATCCTTAAGTAATTATACAAAACCTTTGGAAAATGCTACGTTCTGTTTGTTTATAAGTAAAATCCATGATTAAATTTGAAGACTTAAACACACTCCACCACCCCCAATCTTCTAATTGATTTCTTAGGGAAAATGATTTGTTCCTCAATCTTGGATATATCATTTACCCGCTTCACTTTTGCATTATAACTGTAATGAGATCATGTTTCATGCATAGATCATTCCTTTGTTGGCATTTTTAGAAAACATGCTCATGCTAACACAGATTAGACATAAACCAGATTGATTTTTGAGAGGAAAAATGTTCCTTCCTCCAAAAGAAAATAGTTACATTAATAGTAACTTAGTTGTTTAGCATGGTGGAAATCACTAATATGCTTAGGGTTCTCTTTATTTTCATGTACATGTATTTTTAAGATATAAAATGTAGGTATATATTCCTCTCATCAGTTTCTTTTTATCATTTTTTTAGGGTCTTTTACCCTTGAAGTAACTTGATATATTTGCATTGTTATTTCAGCAAAGCATATTAGGATGGCAAAAATAGCATTATAGAGTTAGTTATAAAGACAAATTGAAGAACTAATGAGATCATTAAAAACTCAGTTCCTTCTTTAATTTAAATTTCAAGAGTTAAGATGCATACTTCTGTTTATAATTAGTCACTCTGATGAAGAGATTATGGATAGAATTTTTTATATGATTTGTTTTTATTTTGTTAGAGAAATATGTAGTAATACATTCCATAAATAATTACATGGACTTAGTTTAGATACAGATTATTTTTATTAAATGCACATTCTTTTAGTAATAATATATGTAAGATACAGATTTTATTTTAATGACAGTTCTTTCAGTAATCATATAGTCCGTGTTTTTCCTTCTCATTGAATAAAAACTCTAAACTCTGTGTAATTTGTAATTTATTTTCATCTTCATTATTGAGATTTGTGAACTTACTTCTGGGTGAGGTGTCCTGATCCTTTTACCAAAAAGCGCCCATAGAGTATCTCTTCAGATAGACTATTCCAGGAAAGAGAGGAAGATCTGCTGTGTTATTTGACATGTTGTGAGTGATGAATGAGCTAAGGAACAAAAGCAAATGAAAGAGAGATAACAAACTTGAAGAACTGCAGAGGCTGTATTCTAGTTAAGTGTGGCAGCACTAGATTATCTAAATTTAACAGTATTTGTCCAGAATGAAGCCAAAGAATTTGGAACTATTTTCAGATGCAAACAGTGAGCTTATTTTAGAAGCATGTTTGACCATTACATGACATATTTTGGCAACTTTTCATAGCATCTGGGTCTCATCTAAATAGATATATTTGGGATTGTTGTAGATGCTTGTTTTCCCTATTCAGTTATAAGAGTGGAATTTGCTGTTTACAATAAGAGGTGCCAATATATGTATTATATCTCTGGGTGGTTGGGCTCTAGATGCAGAAGAGTTATGCTAGTCTACTGGCTAGACTATTTGGCTAGTCTACTGTTTTCTCCTCTAAACCACCATTGCAGCAATGTATCATGCATTTTTAGGTAAAACATCTAAATGAGGAGTTCCCTTCCCTCCCTGAGTTTGGTAACTACCAAATATGTATAAAAAATGTTTACTTGTAAAAGTTGTCCTTGTTTTGCTGTACAGATTTTGAAATATTCATTACTTTGATGATGTCCTTTCTGTTCCGTGCTTGAAGTTGGCTCACAGTTATATGCCTTTATAATTATCTTTTAGATTTCATGTTCATATCTAGTTATAGTTTTATTATTCACAAGCTATAAATATAAATTATATATTCATATGTTTAAATTATATTCTCCTTGATTACTTATATTGGTTATGGTCAAGTAGAAACATGACTGATGACTTGAAATTCTGCCACAAAATGGTATTCCTCTCATGACCAGTTATGATTTTATTGAATAGAAATTCCTAATTGCTTTCTAACTACTTGGGATAAAAATGTGTTACTAATGGTTATAGGGGAGAAGTTATTTGAATATGAAATACTTTCTTCTTTTTCATATTTGGAAGCAGCATTGTCCCATCTTAATAGAAGGCTTCTTTGTTCTTCTTAAGTATTGACAACTCTTAAGAACCAGCTTGTAATTGTTATAGGGGAGGACAAATAATTTTCCCTCTACCATTCTTAGTTCTTAGCTGAGACCGCTGTAATAAAAGATAGATTACAAGAAAAAAACAAATAGAAGTTTATTAACCTATGTACCTTGTGTACAAATGGAAGATCCTCAGGGAAAAATGAGGAACTCAGAGAGGTGGCTTTAGAATTCATGATTAAATACCACTCAATTCAGGAAAAGCAGAGGAGGGATACAGGCCTCTCAGGGGAGAATAGATGATTTTTAGGAGAGTTGAATAGGCCCTTAGAAGAATAGATAGGAGAGTTGATAACCTCCTGTGGGAAGGTTTGTCTGGGTGCAGTGTCTGCTTCTAGTCTCCTTTCCTGTGATAAGAGCCAGTCCTTCCTGATTGATGAAACTCCCAGGGAGGGGATTTATGACAGTTGAGTTCCTTTGGGATGATCTGTCTTTAGGCAGAGAGTGGAGTTCAGAAAAAGCCTCTCCCTGCGTTTGCTCGTTTTCAAGTGCCTACAGCTCAAAATAATTAATATGTCATTAATTATGGTGGCGTGTCCTGAACTCCTACAGTCGTATTTTGGGGTAGCATATTGTGCTACCCTTCATTTCCAACTCTGTTTTTGCATTCTTGGTGTACAGTATTTACTTCATCTGGTCATTTATCTCTCAATTATTTGCCTATGTAGGATAGCACCATAGTGATGAATAGATAGGAAATTATAGCCAAGATAGTGCATTGTATCATCTACAGAGTATCTTTGAGTACTTACATATTCTCCCCCAGCAGGCAAGGCCTTCATTTCCCCTCAGTCCTACTTTGAGGTAGAGAGAAAAATAAAGTCTAGGCCCATGGTTAGTATATATTTTGTTTTTGTTGAGTTAGTATTGCATTTTGTGGATGTAGCACAGTTTGTTTATCCATTTATCAGTTAATGGTTTGTTTCCAGTTTTGGGTGATTAAACATTTGCCTTCAGGTTTTTGTAGACATACATTTTCACTTCTTTTGATTAGATAACAAATTCAATTCCCCATTTAATCAGCTTTGCCCCTTTGGAAGTTAATTGACCAAATGAAATAAGTCAGAGAAAGAAAAATACTGTATGATGTCACTTATATGTGGCATCTAAAAATGCCAAACTCATAGAAACAGAAACTAGAATGGTGGTTACCAGAGGGTAGGGGTTAGGGAAATGGGGAGATGTTGGTCAAAGGATACAAACTTCCAATTTGCTATAAATTATAATAAAAATAAAATTTCATCAATTTCTTTTCTGTGTATCTTTAGATATACAGAAACAATGCTGTAGCATTGTTTATATAGTGTGCAAAATCATAAAGGTACAGTAGCTGCCTTGCTATTTGAGATGTCACAATATGATTTTAATAACTCTTGCTAGGTAATTCAAATTGTGTTCTATAACTTCATTTAGTATAGCATGCCCTATGGCCTCATTACAAAAGCCTTAAAAGGTAACATGTTTCCATAATTGTCACTTTCAGTGATAGGCAGATATAAACAGGTTTTTAAAATTACGTGTAACTCCACCTGCAGCATTAGGTTGTGTGTCAGGATTCATTCTCCTTTTTAAACTACTTCTATGAATCAGGATTGAAGTTTCGTAGGAAGACTGCCATGCTGCTGATTTGGTAATTGTTTATTGCATCTTAATTACAGAGAAAGGCTTCCTTTCCTTTCTTCCTGTTTGCTCAGTTTTATGGGTCAGTTTTTGTTCTCTAAAGCGTTTAGGTTAAGGGAGCTACAAATCAGAAGAATAAAGTTTCATGTTTTGTTTTACGTATATTCGCTGGATGTATCTGGCAAGTACTTCAGCAGTCCATCCTGTCAGTGACTCAGGTGCTATAAACCAAGTAGTACTGTTGTTTGCTTTTGTCTTACAGACCTACTTTTTTCTTCTCTTTACTCCCTCTTTCTTGATGCCAGGAAGTTTTATAAAACAAGAAATGGCTTTTCCTTAAGTTGTCAGCCATGGGAAAAATTTTAGCAGACGACTGGTGGAAAAATAGAATAGTTAATGTCTTCTTGAAAAGATCATCATCTATTGTCTCGGCACTTGTCTTATTGAAATAGGTACAAGATGTATAAGGTAAAGCATAGCTTAAAATATTATGGTATAGATCATTCCTGATTTGTGGTAATCAGCAGTGGAGGAACCTTTTATAAAGTTTTGGAAGAGGATACCATAGATCCTCAAGCTATCTTAGAAGTTTTTTGTTAGGCATGGTAACAATATACAAAAACCAAAATTTAAAATATCTATAACCTGTTATCAGGATATTAATATATAATTCAATATATAAATAAAATATATATTCACTTTTATTCTACAAATAAATTAAATATTTAGTATTATAAATTATAGCACAAATGATTCACCATATCATTCTGATAATTTCCACATGTTATGTTGAGTTTTGGAATTAGTGATATGGTCTTTTGTCTTGCTTTGTTTTTACCAGTTTTAATGAATTCCTATTTGAGCTACAGTTTGACAAAATAAATTTCATGAAATGAGTACCTATTAAACTGATAGTCATTAAGTAACATGGAGTTGCAATAAGCATAGACTTTCTCTTAATATCAACAATATTGTTTATAGTGCTTAATCTTCTCTTGGTTTTTAAGAGCAGTTACTTTCAAACATTTTTTCCAGTTCCTGTGATGCTGTGAAATTTGAAATACCTCTTCGTCAACTGGGCCATAGTAGAAAGAGTGAGACAGTGTGGTGCTCTTTTGTTGGGCTGCCTATATTTGAATCCTAGCTCTGCCAACTAAATATAAGCTGGTAGGTAGTGTTGGGGTGGGGGAATTTTGAGGGGCTGACTAGTAGAAACCAACCAATCAGGAAGGATGCCGTAAGTAGTGTCTCAAGGGCCCCTTTTTATGCCAGGAAGTAACTATTTGTTGGATGATGGAAAGTTCTGAGGATTGGGTTTGGGCAGCAGCTAGTGTTCAACCACAGTGAAAGTACTTCAGTACTGCTACAATTAATATATCTGTACTGGTGCATACTGGCCCAGTATCAGCCTGAGCTGTATGTTGGGCAAGAGAAAGAGTGAAATTCAAAGACCAGATCTCTGACTAACCTGTCTCTATAACCCTATGTGTCACTTAGACTCCAAATATGTGACCATCTGACAAAGTTATGTACCCTGTTATCTAGTTTCTACACTTCTTGATCTGATCACCTTGTGCTGTCTTTGTGCTGCCTGAAACATCCTGTCCTAGTATTACTTGACAGTCATCTTAATTTAAAGGTTTAATCTAGGACTAGTTGATGTCACCCTGTTAGTGGTTTATTCAGAAGTAGGTCTTGTCAATAGCATCTTTGGAAAACAAAGGATAAAAAATATTGCTGCACATTTGATTCTCCTAAAGTTGCTTTGTGGTGTTTATATAGCATCTCTTAGCTTGCCAAGGAATTTATTTTCCTATTTGATTTACCAGTTGTACTGGAAATTCACCAATTTCCTAGAGCTACCATAACAAAGGACACAAACAAGGTAGCTTAAACAACAGATATTTATTGTCTCACAGTGCTGGAGGTTAGAACTCCAAAATCAAGGTATCAGCAAAGTTAGTTCCTTCTGAGGGCTGTGAAGAAAAATCTGTTTCAGGCCTGTTTCTAGTGGTTTTCTGGCAATCTTGTTGTGTTCCTTTGCTTGTAGATGTATCACTCCAATCTCTGGTTTTCATCTTCACATGGTGTTCTCTCTGTATCTCTTTACATAGTCTTCTGTGTGCATGTCTGCGTTCAGATTTTCCCCTTTTGCATCAGTCTCATGACTTCATCTTGACTGTATCTGTGAAGTCCCTATTTCCAAATGAGGCTACATTCTGAGGTATTGGGGGTTAGGACTTCAACATCTTTTTGAAGGGACACAGTTCAACCAGTACCTCCAGTATTAAAATTTTGATTTTGTTCCAATGATAGAAATTTGAGTATATCTGCTGTATTGGGTTTTGTTATTATTTGTTTTAAATATCTTAAATTTTTCTTAAAGTCTAAATCGGATTTTTTCTAAATGATATAATAAACACTGGAGACCAGTAATCATCTAGATTATCTGCTTAATAGTCATTTTCTATGGATATATTTACTACTTTGTAAAAATATTTTAGCTTTTGAAATTTCAGTGTAATTAAATGTTGATGTGATGAATGACAGTTTGAAGTCTGAATGCTACAGATACTATTTTTATTCCCTTGTGGAAACCCTTCTGGTAATGCTTGTACGGTCTAGCCTTGGTATGTTCTTTTATTGTACTCCTTCCTTAGGCAATGATTAATTTCTTATTTCCAGAAAGCTTCCACAAGATAATGAGAACAGGATCTTACATATAATATTATAATAATGTTCTCTTGTCACCAGTTCTTCATTAGATTTGTACATTTACTTTAGAACTTCCTTGAAATTCTTCACGTTATGTTGTATTCACAGGTGTGATTTAAGATGGTTTTTTAAAAAAATCAAATGGACAGTTCTCTATTTTTTTTTAATGAAAATCACTGGGAAAATACAAGGTGACATATAACTATTCCCTTTAGCCACTTTTAGTATACTAATAGTGTAAACATGTTTGTGCAGGTTTTGACTGGATCATCTCGTCAAAGTTATTCACCTCCTGGCTATCAAGATTTCAGTAAGTGGGAATCAGTGCTGAAAATAAAAGAAGGACTACTAAGGCAGAAAGAAATTGTAATTGATCGGTGAGTCTCTTTTTTTAAATTACTAAATATTTCAGGCATGCAGAAATGTAGATTAATAAAACAAATATCTTTGTACCCACTGCTTAGAGTTTAAGAAATAGAACCGTACAAGTACACTGATGTCTCATGTCTGTCCATCCCCAATCCCAGTACTTTTAAGAACCACTATCAGAACTGAGGGTCAGTTGGTTTATCTATCTATCTGTCTATCTATCTATCTATCTATCTATCTATGTCTGTTTTCTGCCATCCTCCCATTTACATTAGGGTAACTCATTATTTGGAAACTCCTCTTCATCTTTTTTGTACATGTAACAAGTTAGCTGCAATGCTGATGAACTATCAAAGCTAGTGTCTTTGTGTTTTATACTTGAGAACTATCAAATTGGAAAGCTACTTTAAAGTGGTAGTTTCCTTTAACTAATGTATGTTAGATCTGATAGCACAAAAAGCATGAAAATCATGAATGTTTAAAATTAAATGACCTACAGATAAGAATTTTGAAAATTTTGGGAGACATTTCCAAAATTTTGCCTATTTCAGTACCAAAGCTCTGAAAATTTTTTTTTAAACTTAATAGTCTCCTGATTATTCTCAGCAAAAAACCTTAATATTACTTAATTATTTATGATCTATATTGGTTCTACATCATTTATGTATACTTTTGGGATAGTTAAACATGTTGCATATCATGGTAATTGAGAAATAGTTTGAGGAGGCATTTTTTCTTAATCAGTGCTAGTTACTACTTATTTTCATGTGCTTATATGAGATAAAGGAGTAGACATTTTAGCCTTAAAATTAAATCCTAATTCAAACCTTTAAATATATTTAATAGTTGAAATTTCAAAAGATTTTGCTTAGAAACTTAGCAGTGTTAAGCAAGATCTGCTGGGAAATAAACTAGAGCATAGACATCTGGGCTTCCTTATTCTCCACTATGTTCTCAACATCTTGAACAGAGCCTGGCACGTAGTACATGTACTTAGTGCTTGATACTTCCATGCTTGATAAATGAATGAAGATTGTAGGAGATAGTTATAATTGATTTTATGAAAAGGCTATTTTAAAATATTAGATACTTCTAGTACAAGTCAATTTTATGTATAAATAATTATAGACTCTGTTGGATATATATTTTGAACACTTAAATAATTTAACTCATTGTATAGACTTGAAATTAATACCATTTTTAAACACACCAAAATTTAGACTTTCATTAATATGAATAGACTTGCCCTCAATCAGAATCACTTGGCTTTTATTATATTTTAAACACCATTATACCATTCTATTGGGTATAAGTTAATAAGTGTCTTAGTTCATTTGGGCTGCTATAATAAAGTACCATAGACTGGGTAGCTTATAGACAACAAATATTTATTCTTCCCACTTCTGGAGGCTGGGAAGTCCCAAGGCACCGGCAGATTCAATGTCTGGTGAGAGCCAACCTCCTGATTCATAGATGGCCGTCTTCTTGCTGTAACCTCCCATGGTGAAAGGGGCAAGGGAGCTCTCTGGAGCTTCTTTTGTAATGGCACTAATTGCATTCATGAGGATTCTGTCCTCATGACCTAGTCACCTCCCAAAGGCCCTCTACCCCCTATACCACACATTGGGAATTAGGATTTAATGTGTGAATTGGGGGGGGGGGTGTATGTCACAACATTCAGTCTATGGCAGTAAGAAATGCAGTTAATTATTGATGTAATCTATTAAAATATATTTATATTTGTCAATTTTGTATATATAGAAGGATACTAAGGAAATAATCCAAAATCATTCAAGTCGCTCAGTTGGCCAATTCTGTTATTTAATTAAAATTTTTTTTATTGAAGTATAGTTGATTTACAATGTTGTGCTAGTTTCAGGTATGCAGCAAAGTGATTCAGTTTTATATATATATATATATATATATATATATATATAGTTCATAGGGTGAAGTTCAAAGAGAAAATGAAGCACACATGTTCTCTTGGAGTTAGGCTCAGAACTGGCACAAAGTCCCTATGGGGAATCTCTGTACCCTTAGTTTAATTTCTCTGTGAACCTAAAACTTCTCTTAAAAAGTATATATATATATACTTTTTCAGATTCTTTTTCCATATAGGTTATTATAAAATACTGAGTGTAGTTCTCTGTGCTATATAGGTTCTTGTTGTTTATCTATTTTATATATAGTAGTGTGTGTATTTACTCCCAAGTTTCTAATTTATCCCTTTCCCCCATCTTTCCCCTTTGGTAGCCATAAGTTTGTTTTCTATGTCTGTGAGTCTGTTTCTGTTTTGTAAATAAGTTCATTTGTATTTTTTTTTTTTAGATTCCACATGTAAGTGATATCATATGATATTTGTCTTTGTCTGTCTGACTTACTTCACTTCGTATAATAATCTCTAGGTCCATCCATGTTGCTGCACATGTCATTATTTCATTCTTTTTTATGGCTGAGTAATATTCCATGGTATATATGTACCACACCTTCTTTATCCATTCATCTGTCGATGGACATTTAGGTTGTTTCCGTGTCTTGGCTGTTGTAAATAGTGCTGCAGTGAACATCGGGGTGCATGTGTCTTTTCAGGTTATGGTTTTCTCTGGATATATACCCAGGATAGGATTGCAGGATCATATGGTAGCTCTCTATTTTTAGTTTTTTAAGGAAACTTCATACTGTTCTCCATGATGGCTATACCAATTTACATTCCCACCAGCAGTGTAGGAGGGTTCCCTTTTCTCCACACCCTTTCCAGCATTTATTATTTGTAGACTTTTTGATAATGGCCATTCTGACTGGTGTGAGGTGGTATCTCATTGTAGTTTTGATTTGCATTTCTCTAATGATTAGCAGCGTTGAGCATCTTTTCATGTATCTGTTGGCCATCTGTATGTCTTCTTCGGAGAATTGTCTATTTAGGTCTTCTGCCCATTTTTGGCTGATTCTTTATCTAGTCTCATTTATGGATCTATGGTAGCCACATTGTCAAGTAGGAGTTGGCTGGCCTAGGCTAGCCTTACCTGGATGGTCTTTATGCTCCATGGGGATCTCTCATCCTCCAGTATCCTAACCAGGGTTTGTTCATAGGGTGAAGTTCAAAGAGAAAATGAAGCACACATGTTCTCTTGGAGTTTAGGCTCAGAACTGGCACAAAGTCCCTATGGGGAATCTCTGTACCCTTAGTTTAATTTCTCTGTGAACCTAAAACTTCTCTAAAAAATAAAGTCTGCTTTAAAAAAAAAATCACTTCCACTATGTTCTTATTGGTCACAAGGCCAGGAGACTTCACCTGTGGACAGTAGGAACAGCAAAATCACATCATAAAGGAGTATAAGTAATACAGGGAAGGGAATACTTGTGGATGTTTTTGTAAACAATGTACCACACCCAGTGTCTTAAATAATCTTTGATATTTTACATGCTTATTATAAAGTTTTTGATGATTAATGCATTTGATATTATATAAAACAGAGAAAGAAAAAGTAGCAACTTCTGTTTCTAAAGCAACATGACCAGAATTTAAAAGTAAAAATGTTCGTATATAAAGATCTTTATAACACACATAGTGATGAAAATTAGAACAAAATTATAATATATCTTTTTTCCAGGAAGCAGATTAAACTAATGGCCTTTAAAATGGTGATAACACATGCAGAGACTATTTCAGAGATAGAATTGACAGGATTTAGTTTCTTGCTGGATGGAACTGAGAGTAAAGATGCTGAACTTGGAATGCAGTGTGGGTGATGATACCTTTTAAGTCACTTAACTAAAAATTGTATGCTGGATATTATTCCTGAAAGTATCAAGTTATTCATGATTGCATGAGAAAAACGTTTGTTTTTTTTTTTACAATGCATATAGCTTTCGTAGATTTTGGATAATTAGGTCAAAAGAGATCAAATGTTAAGGAAAAATAACTGATATAGAAACTGTTCTTCTTATGGTTACCAGTGGGGAAGGGTCGGGGGGGAGGGATAGATTGGGAGTTTGGGATTGACATGTACACACTGCTATATTTAAAATAGATAACCAACAAGGACCTACTATATAGCACAGGTAACTCTGCTCAGTATTTTGTATTAACCTAAATGGAAAAAGAATTTGAAAATGAATAGGTACATGTATATGTATAACTGAATCACTTTGCTGTACACCTGAAACTAACATAACATTTTTAATCAACTATACTCCAATATAAAGTAAAAATTTTTTTAATTAAAAAAAAAACTGTTCTTAAATGTTCCCCATCTTGTGAGAAAAAGCAAATAGGTTAATTTCAAAAACAACTCAGGAAAAAAAGGAGGAAACCTGGTTTCTAATGCTTTATATTTGACACTAACCATTTAGGTAATTCTGAATAGGGTACTTGACCTTTTGCATATTGATCTTCTCATCTGCCTGGGTACAAGGAGTTTCACCACTTAAGCAAAAAATGAGGTTTTTGAAGATCACTCTTCTAGGCAACTCTCCTCTCCCACCTAGTTGTACAGCATGAGGATTAAATGAATAAATGTATGTAAAAAGTGCTAATACTGTCTGATGCATAGTAGCCATCAGCAAATAGTAGCCACATTATACATGTTTTGTATATGTAGTAGTTATCTTTACATGCTTGTCTTTCCTCAGTCGACTTTGATCTCTTCACAGAAGAGACAGTTTCATGTACATTTTATTACTCATAGTAGGTACTCACTAAATATTCATGCAGAGGAAATAGCCTCATTTTAATGAAAAAGAGGTTAAGGTTGTTGGTTAACCTATGCTGTTGCTGATACTAGTAGTTCATATGATGGTTTACACTTAGAAATTGCATAGCTTGTGCCGCTGAATTGAACAGATAAGATAAATATAGGGGTAAGTCAGTGCACTGGAGCCAGATTCAGAGAGGAAACCCTATACCCTCTGTGGTGACAGCTGAGTTAATGCTATTAGTAAATAATACTGGCAGTATAGAGGAGAATTCTCATTTTGTCACTAGTTGCAATTTACAATATAGTATCTACATATCTTCTTAAGATCTTGTCCAGTAATAGAGAATCTGACTAGCCATTGTTTCTGGTTCTTGGAAAGGAGACTGCAAATCTTTAGAATGTCTTTTTTTTTTTTTTTGTGGTACACGGGCCTCTCACTGTTGTGGCCTCTCCCATTGCGGAGCACAGGCTCTGGACGCGCAGGCTCAGCAGCCATGGCTTACGGGCCCAGCCGCTCCGCGGCATGAGGGATCCTCCCGGACCAGGGCACGAACCCATGTCCCCTGCATCGGCAGGCGGACTCTCAACCACTGCGCCACCAGGGGAGCCCTAGAATGTCTTTTTTATTCATGAGCCCTGGAACACACCTGCATTTATGCTAATGAGGTGTTTCTTGGGCCCTGGATAGCAGCTTCAGGATGGGGGCTATTTACCATAGAGACCAACCCTGTGATCAGAGGGTTGGGACTTTTGAGCCAGTCCAACCTCCAGGGAGAGGACGAGGCTGGAGATTGAGTTCAGTGATTTAATCAATCTTGCCCACACAATGAAATTCTATAATAAAAACTCTGGGAACTCCCCAGATTTGTAGCCATTTGGTTAGAAGTGTGGATGGCCTGGGGATCCCACTTGAGTCTGGCATCTGAAGTGAGGCTTTCTTGTCGGGGATCATGCCCTTAAAGCTGTGGAGTCTGATGCTAACTTAAGGTGTTTAGTGTCAGAATCAAATTTCACACAGTGTAGCAGTTGGCCTTGAAACAAAATAGATTTAGAAATTGATTTTAT
This sequence comes from Hyperoodon ampullatus, assembly GCF_949752795.1. Classification (NCBI taxonomy): domain Eukaryota; kingdom Metazoa; phylum Chordata; class Mammalia; order Artiodactyla; family Ziphiidae; genus Hyperoodon; species Hyperoodon ampullatus. The sequence goes on along the minus strand of NC_136925.1, from coordinate 47,775,112 downwards.
AAAGCTATATACCTAGGTGTAAACAACCAAAATAGATAGAAACAAACTATTGAAACTGTATTTAAATACTCAGATAAGCTGATAAAAATAACCAAATCTTACTTCAACACTTGTGATGGAGAATAAATACGACTCTTGCATTATGGGGGCCATCTCAAAGTAAAAGATGTTCTGCAAATTGCCATGAGCAAACTATCGTATGTTAATTGATCATATCTGTGAAGTTGGAATTTTAATAACTTTTAATAACCATGATATGTACACTTAGGCCTTGCTTTAGAAATATGATAAGTCCTAGCTTCTAAAGCAGATGAGTTAGAAGGACATTTAATATGAATTCCATTAAAAAAAATCCACACTATACCAAAGAGTCCACCACTGATTTTAAAAGTTTACCTAGCAAAATTATAATGTGATTTTACTTCCACATGTAATTAAATGAGAGACATATACATTGCTGAAGGCTCAAATGATAGTCAGCATTTTTTAGTAATAAAATATTTTTAAATTAAGGTATGGACTTTTTTTTTTAGACTTACTATTACACAATAGATTACAGTATAATGTAAATATAACTTTTATATGCACTGGGAAACCAAAAAATTCGTGTGACTGGCTTTCTTGCAATATTCAGTTTATTGCCGCAGTCTGGAACCAAACTTGCAATATCTACAAGGTCTGCCTTTAAATGTAAAAACATCCTTTTAATATACTTTGGGAGTATTTTCAGGCTATACTCCCTTAACTCATTTACCGTCCTTCCTCTGGCTACTCTTAGGATTTTCTCTTTATCACTGATTTTAAGTCATTTGATTAGGATGTTCCTTGGTTTAGTTTTCTTTTTGTTATTTGTGCTTTGGGTTCTTTGGTCTTCTTGGATCTGTGGGTGTGTCATTCTCAGCAGATTTGGAAAAAACGTGGCCAGTTTTCTACAAATACTTTTTCTTGCTCATTCCTCCTCCCCTCACCTCCCCTATAGGGATTCTAATTACACATATATTTGGCCTTTTAAAGAAATCCACAACTCATTGATTCTCTGAGTTTTTGTTTTGTTTGTTTTGTTTCATTTATTTGTCTTTTTTTTCTGTTTCTTTTTGGATCATTTCTATTGATATGTCTTCAAATTCCCTAATCTTTTCTTCTGCAAATTCTAATCTGCCCTAATCCCGTTCAGGATAATATTTATGTCTTCCATGTCTCTGCTTAACATATTATGTCTTTCTTCTAGTTTCTTGAACACATGAAAATAGTTACAATAATTGATTTAGTGTCCTTCACTATTAATTCTGTCATTTGTGTCAGTTCTAGCTCACTTTCAGTTGATTGGCTGTTCACCTTATTGTGGGTCATATTTTCCTGCTTCTTTGAGATGCCAGGCATTATGAATTTTAACTTGTTTTGGATGTTACATATTTTTGTATTCTTTTTTTTTTTAGTTTATTTATTTTGTTTATTTTTGGCTGCGTTGGGTCTTGTTGCTGCATGCGGGTTTTCTCTAGTTGCGGCGAGCGGGGGCTACTCTTTATTGCAGTGCACGGGCTTCTCATTGCGGTGGCTTCTCTTGCTGTGGAGCATGGGCTCTAGGTGTGCGGGCTTCAGTAGTTGTGGCACTCGGGCTCGGTGGTTGTGGCATGTGGGCTGTAGAGCGCAGGCTCCGTAGTTGTGGCGCATGGGCTTAGTTGTTGCGCGGCATGTGGGATCTTCCCAGACCGGGGCTCGAACCCGTGTCCCCTGCATTGGCAGACGGATTCTTAACCACAGCGCCACCAGGGAAGCTGTTATTTTTGTATTCTTGCGCTTTGTTCTGAGCCCCAAATTGCCCTCAGTTGGAAATTGCTGCTAACTGATACCCTGTAAATTATGAAGTTTTGGCATTTGGGAACAGGCACAATTCCAGGCCCCATGTGAGCCTCAGGCACTGTTTCTTCTAATCTTTTTGGCTAACATATCCCCCACCCCCACCCCACAACGCCCCCTCCCCACTTAAAGGAGTTTCTTCATGCATTCGTTAGTTAACACTCAACTGAATACTCAAGGGTGGCTCTGCACTGTGAACTCTAGCTGCCTTGGTTTCTCCAGATTACCAGCTTTGTTTTTTCAACTCAGAGAGGTCACTTTCCCTGTTCAGAGGTTAAGGCTTAAAACGGTAATCTCTGGCAATCTTAGGACTCACTTAATTTGTTGTCCACCTCCCAGAAGTCACGGTGACTAATAATTGCCTGTTGTCCAGTGTCTTGAGAGTCTTTCTTACCTGTATTTTGTTCCATTTTGTAATTATGTCAAGGGAAGAGCAAAACTGGTTCCTGTTACTCCATCTTGGCTGGAAGAGGAAGTTTAGTTTTCTTTGTAAAGTTTTACATTATTTGAAAAGTACCATGTGACTAATCTCTCCTAATTTATCTGTTTCCTGTTTGATGTTTTCTGTGTGGGTGTTCTTAAAGGATAGCATATCTGAAAAACAAATAAAAACAGCTCTGAATAGAATAAGCTCTTTGATGCAGTCTGAACTTGCTCCAAAAGTTATTTTGTAAGTAATTTTGGAAAACATCAAGCTATTTGTTTACCCACAGGTATCCTTATTATTCCTTGAAAGTATGTGCTCTTGCTCTCTTTTGCTCTCACTCCCTCTCTCATAACCTTAGTATGAGACTTGTTATTAAATTTTTGAAGATTAATGATAATACATATAAAGGTCTTAGCATGTTGCCTGGCACATAATGGTTTTCAAATGTTTAAGGATACATATTCACAAAAGTTAAATAATTTGATTAAAATAAGCTATGATCCAATGAGGAAATACTTGAACTTCAGTGTGTCTGCTTCCATCATGAGGTTATATTAAAATGAAATTTCAGAGCTATCCAGAGATGCAAATCTGCCACCATGTGCGTTCTCCATCGTTGGTGATGTTTATGTGTAGACCATGCAACCTGGATGTTGTAGATAAGATGCAGGCATAGTACAGCAGTTGAGCTAGATGATATTTATAAAAAATACCTCTCACCCCGACAATGAAATTTTCAGAAGCTTCAATTGGTATTAAGTGTTGAACAGAATTTGGACGAATGGAAATAATAATATTAAGGTAAAGACATTCCAGACTGAGATTGAAACAGTTTTTATGTTAGGCAACAAGAAGAAAGAGAGCAAAGCGTGACTTTGTTAGAATCTAAGAAGAGTATTCTACAAAAGATTATGTTCTTTAAAGTGTCAGAAGTACTCTACAGTATAAACTTTTTCTGTATTTAGCATATCTCATGGTACTGTGGTTTAAAAAGATTTCCTATTATGAATTTTAAGATTGATCATACTTTTATGCCAAATTAGAATACTGAAAGTTCTGCTTTTAATTATCACTTAGAAAAGTATATTTTTTGTAATGTGGTACCTCAACTTATGTTTTGCAGGCAGAAGCAACAAATTACCCACCTGCATGAAAGAATAAGGGATAATGAATTACGAGCACAACATGCCATGTTAGGACATTACGTAAATTGTGAGGATTCTTATGTGGCTAGTTTGCAGGTAAGATAATAAAGGATTTTGTAGTCGATTTATTAGTAAAACATGTAAATTATATACTAAACTTGAAAGAGTAGGACATTTTTTGGAGTTAATAATCTGTTCACATGGTTCATATTTATATGTGTAGTGAAAGATGTCCAAGTGCTGTTTTCCATCTGTCCAGTTCACACCCTTTCCCCACACAAACAGGAGCTACTATTAAGTTTCTAGTGTAGCCTTCCAGAGTTGACTTATATCACAACAAACACATATAAATATATTTTATCCTCCTACCTTCACAAAAAGTATCAAAATAAATACAGTATTCAACACCTTGCTTCTTTCCCTTAATATTATATAAAATTATATAAAATACAGTGATTATTTTCATATCATTACATAGGCAGCGTCCCTTTCCTTTGCTTTTACAACTGCTTGATTTCTCATTTTATGGAGACAGCATAATTTATTCAACCTGTCTCTACTTGTCAAAATTTGGGTTGTTTCTAGCTTGGGACTATTATACATAATCTTATAAAAGTGAAACGCTGTACTCACCATTTCACTTCCCGACCCCTGGCAACTACCATTCTACTTCATGTCTCTATAATTTTTATTACTCCAGGTATCTCATGTTAAGTGGAATTATACAGTATTTGTCTTTTTTGTGACTAGCATATTTCACTTAGCATAATATCCTCAAGGTTCATCCGTGTTGTAGCATGTGTCAGAATTTCCTTCCTTTTTAAGGCTGAATAATATCCCATTTTATGTATACCACATTTTGCTTTTCCCCTCATCTTTCAATGGACACTTGGGCTGAATCCACATTTTAGCTATAGTGAATAATGCTGCTATGAACATTTTTTATATTATTTATTTGAACATGGGTGTACAAATATCTCTTTGAGACCCTGCTTTCATTTCTTTTGAGTATATACCCAGAAATGGAATTGCTGGATCATATGGTAATTCTGTTTAAATTTTTGAGGAACTGCCACACCATTTTACCACAGTGGAGGTACCATTTTGCATTCTCACCAACAGTGTACAAGTGTTCTAGTTTCTCCACATTGTCACCAACACTTGTTATTTTCTGGTTTTTGATAGTAACCATCCTGATGATATCTCATTGTAATTTTGATTTGCATTTTCCTAATGATTAATGATGTTGAGCATCTTCACGTGCTTATTGGCTACTTCTGTACCTTCTTTGGAGAAAGATCTATCCAAGTCCTTTGCCCATTTTTAAATTGGACTGTTTGATTTTTTTCTTTATTGAGTTTTAGAGATTCTCTATTCTGGATATTAATCCTTTGTCAGATATATGATTTGCACATATTTTTTCTCATTCTGTGGGTTGCCTTCTTATTCTGTTGATAGTCCTTTGTGTCTTCATGCACGAGATTTTTAAACTTTCACGAAGTCCGATTTGTCTACTTTCCTTTTATTGCCTGTGTCTTTGGTGTTGTAGCCAAGAAATCATTACCAAATCCAGTGTCATGAAGCTTTTGCCACATGTTTTCTTCTAAGAGTTTTATAGTTTTAGGTCTTACATTTAGGTCTTAGATCCCTTACAAGTTAATTCTTGTATATGGTGTTAGGTAAGGGTCCAACTTCATTCTTTTTGCATGTGGATATCCAGTTTTCCCAGCATCATTTGTTGAAAAGACAATCTTTTCCCCATTGAATTGTCTTGGTACCTTGTCAAAAGTCACTTGACCATATATGTGAGGGTTTATTTCTGGGTTCTTTATTCTATTCCATCGGTCTATATATGTCTCTCCTTATACCAGTACAACACTGTTTTGATTACTGTAGCTTTGTAGAAAGTTTTGAAATCACAGAGTGTAAGTCCTCCTCTGTCCCCCTTTTTCAAGATTGTTTTGGTTATTTTGTAGTCCCTTGAGATTCTATATGAATTTTAGGGTGGGTTTTTCTATTTATGCAAAAAATATGTTATTGGGATTTTGATAGGGATTGCATTTGAATCTGTAGATCACTTTGAGTAGTACTGACATCTTAACAATATTAAGTTTTTCAGTCCATGAGCATGGGATATATTTCCATTTATTTGTGTCATCTTCAGTTTCTTTCAGCAGTGTTTTTTAGTTTTCATTGTACAGTTCTTTTACTTCTTCGGCTAAGTTACATCTTAAGTATTTTATTCTTCTTGATACTATTGTAGGTGGAATTGTTTTCATAATTTCCTCTTCAGGTCATTTATTATTAGTGTGTGTAGAGATGCAATTAAATTTTCTGTATTAACTTTGTATTCTGATACTTTGCTGAATCCATTCCTTTTTTTTTAAAATTTCTCCAGCTCAGACCCAGGAGGGTGGAGATACATTTTTTTAAAAAATATTTATTTAGTTGGTTGCACTGGGTCTTAGTTGTGGCAGGCAGGCCCCTTAGTTGTGGCATGTAAACTCTTAGTTGCAGCATGCACGTGGGAACTAGTTCCCCGACCAGGGATCAAACCCAGGGTGCCTGCGTTGGGAGCATGGAGTCTTATCCACTGCGCCACCAGGGAAGTCCCTGAATCCATTCTTTATTGCTAAAGAATGTGTATGATCATATCATCTGTGAACAGTGATAATTTTACATCTTCCTTTTCAATTTGGATGCCTTTAATTTCTTTTTCTTGCCTAATTGCTCTAGCTAGAAATTCCAGTACTCTGTTCAGTAGAAATGTTGTAAGTGGAAATCCTTTTTCCTGTTCTTAGAGGAGATGCTCTCAGTCTTTCACCATTGAGTATGATGTCTACTGTGGGTTTTTTCTGTATAGCTTTTATTATGTTGAGTAGTTTTCTTCTTTTCATAGCTTTTTGTGTGTTTTTTATCATAAAAGGGTGTCATATTTTGCTACATGCTCTTTTCAGCCTCAGTTGAGATGATTGTTTTTCTTTTTTCACTGTTTTTGTGCTGTATAATAGCATTGATTGATTTTTTTTTTTTTTTTTGCGGTATGCGGGCCTCTCACTGCCGTGGCCTCTCCCGTTGCAGAGCACAGGCTCTGGATGCACAGGCTCAGCAGCCATGGCCCATGGGCCCAGCTGCTCTGCGGCATTTGGGATCCTCCTGGACCGGGGCACGAACCCGCATCCCCTGCATCAGCAGGCAGACTCTCAACCACTGCGCCACCAGGGAAGCCCACATTGATTGATTTTTTAATGTTAAACCATCCTTACATTCCAGGAATAAATCCCACTTAGTCATGGAGTATAATCCTTTTTATATACTGCTAAATTCAGTTTGCTAATATTTTGTTGAGGATTTTTATATCAGTGTTCAAAAGGGTTGTTGGTCTGTAGTTTTTGTGTAGTGTCTTCATCTGGCTTTGATATCAGAATAATGCTGACCTCAGAATGGGTTAGCAAGTGTTCCATCCTCTTCCAGTTTTTAGAAAAGTTTGAGAAAGATAGATATTAATTCTTCTTTAAATGTTTGGTAGAAATTGTCAGTTAAGCCATCAGGTTCAGGGCTAAGGCTTTTGTTTGTTTGGAGATTTTTGATTACTGATTCAATCTCCTTACTAGTTGTAGGTCTACTCAGATTTTCTACTTCTTCATGATTTAGTGTTAATAGGTTTTGCTTCTAGGAATTTGCCATTTCATCTAGTTTTTCCAATTTGTTGAACAGTTAATTCTTTATACTACTCTTTTATAATCCTTTTTTTGATAGAATTGATATTGTCTCCATTTAAATTTCTGATTTTAGTAATTTGAGTCTTCTTTTTTTCTTAGGCCATCTAGCAAAAGGTTTGTTAATTTTGTTCTTTTCAAAGAACCAACTTTTGGTTTCATTTATTTTCTCTATTATTTTTCTATTCTTTATTTCATTTATCTCTGCTCTAATCTTTATTTTCTTCCTTCTGATAGCTTTGGATTTAGTTTGTTCTTCTTTTTCCAGTTCCTTATGTTGTAAAGTTACGTTGTTGATTTGAGATCTTTTTCTTGTTTTCTCCATATGGATTTAATATGTATTTCTCCTAAGACTGATGTTGAACTTCTTTTTATATATTTAAGACCCATTCATGTTTCTTTTTCTGTGAATTGTTTTTTCGTATTTTTTTGCTTATTTTTTCTGTATTGGTTTTTTTGCTTATGGATTTTCTGAACCCTTTAATGGAAAAAAGTTAATTTCTTTTACATATAATTTGATTTGAAAATGCATTTTCTGAATTGTCATAATATTTTCATTCTATTTATATCATTTTCTCATTTTTTTCCTTTATCTATTTTTTTCTACCATGAAGTCTCTCTAATTCTGATGAGTATTTTATAAATAAACCATTTTGGAAATGAACCCATTTAACAAACAATTATTAAACATCCACTGTGCTAAATTCTGAGATCACAAAAGTGAAAAATAGTTCCTGCCTTCCTGAATCTCGAACTATGAAGGGAGAGACCATGTAGGTAAACACATTTACCCAATCCTTTAAAATTTATTATGATTCCTATAGATTAGGCATCGTCTAGGTGCTAGGAATAGAAATGTGAACGAGATTCGTTTTGTCCTTGAGAGTACAGTCTAATGGGAACACGGACATAGGGTCTATGATGCCTCATAACAAAATTTATATGGCTGGAAGGACTACTTTCTCAAATTATTACTGTTTTTAAGAATTGTCCTTAATATTTGTTTTTATATATTTCTATGTACACTTTATAACTGGCTTGTTTATTTACAAAAAGAAGAAAAACTATTGGCAAATTACTTAATGGTGGTATGTACTTTTGTTTGGTCACTTTCATTAACATCTTTATTCCTAGAATTAAAAAAAATCAATTTAAGTGGAATTTTTCCCCCACTATATTTTCAAACTTGTAGTTTTATTAAAGGCATTGTTATATTAAAATCGGGACATATTAAAGACCAAATAACTATCAGACTTATTTGAGGCAGAGGCACTTAACAGAGATTCCAGCTTGTTTATCATACTTCAGTTACTAGTGTATCAAATACCTTGTTATTATGTGGTTTCATCTTCAAGTTCCATCACATGATAGCAAGGCTTTGTCATACTGAGATTAATAGTGTACAGTTATTCGAAAGTGGTATTTCTATACTACTTAAGTAGTATAAGTTGCTTTGATAAGGGTATTTTAATAGAACCATGCAGTTTCTCCGTATAACTTTATTATTCTGAATAAAGGTTTTACTTGAATTATACAATTATTATTATATTACCAAAACCATTTAAAACTTACATTATCTGCAAGCTGAAGAAAATGTTTTTTGACACAGCATCAGGCCAGAAGAGGGCTCTCTATGTCAGTCGCAAGGACAGATAGAAATATCTGGAAAGGTATGGAAAATGGGCTGCTAAAAATATTAGAAGAATTTTAAATTATGTGGGGAATTAAAATATTGTTGAGAAATTCATTTTAAAAGATAAGTGCAATTAATAAAAGGAAATACAGGGAAAACCCTAAGTACTAAATGGATATGATAAATATATAAGATAAACTTTTTTCCAGGAGATTGATACAGAGAGTGGATAAAACAGCAAAAGTTTAGGAGAAAAAACTAATAAGATAATAAAATTTTCTTTAGTGAAGGAATTATTTTGGCATGTGAATAGTGTTTTTATTTTTCTTCACTTTTTCATTGAACAGATTTGACATGTAATATGGTGTAAGTTTAAGGTGTGTGGCATGTTACTTTGATACATTTGTATGTAATATGATTGCTATTGTAGTGGTATTTATCACATTACATAACTTATATATAGTACGATATAATTGTCTGTATTCATTACACTGTGCATTAGGTTTTATGGCATATTTACTACTTGTTAAAGTTTTACCCTTAAACACCATCACTCTTATCCCCTGTGGGAGCTCGCCACCGCCCATCCCTGGTAAGGAGGTACTCTTATGTTTTTTACAGGTTTAACATTTTAGATTCCACATATAAATGGTATCATACAATACTTACCTTTCTCTGATTTATCTCACTTAGCATAATGTGCTCAAGGTCTACCCATGTTGTCTCAAATGGAAGATACCCTCCTTTCTCATGGCTGAGTAATATTCCATTGTGTGTTACATCTTTTGTCGATTCATCTGTTGATGGGTACTGGGCTGTTTCCATACCTTGGCTGTTGTGAATAATGCTGCGATAACCATGGGGGGGGTGCATGTATCTTGTAGAAATCCAATTTTCTTTGAGTATATGCCCAGAGATGGAATTGCTGGATCACATGGTAGATTTGTCTTTTATTTTTTTGAAGAGGCTTCATATTGTTTTCTGTAGTGGTCACGCCAATTTACATTCCCACCAACCAAGTTTTTTTTTTTTTTTAAATATCTTTATTGGAGTATAATTACTTTACAATGGTGTGGTAATTTCTCCTTTACAACAAAGTGAATCAGTTATACATATACATATGTTCCCATATCTCTTCCCTCTTGTGTCTCCCTCCCTCCCACCCTCCCTATCCCACCCTTCTAGGTGGTCACAAACCACCTAGGTGATCTCCGTGTGCCATGCGACTGCTTCCCACTAGCTGTCCACCCTACGTTTGGTAGTGTATATATGTCCATGCCACTCTCTCACTTCGTCACAGCTTACCCTTCCCCCTCCCTGTATCCTCAAGTCCATGCTCTAGTAGGTCTGTGTCTTTATTCCCGTCCTACCCCTAGGCTCTTCATGACATTTTTTTTCTTAGATTCCATATATATGTGTTAGCATATGGTATTTGTTTTTCTCCTTCTGACTGACTTCACTCTGTATGACAGACTCCAGGTCCATCCACCTCACTACAAATAACATAATTTCGTTTTCTTTATGGCTGAGTAATATTCCATTGTATATATGTGCCATATCTTCTTTATCCATTCATCTGTTGATGGACACTTAGGTTGCTTCCATGTCCTGGCTATTGTAAATAGAGCTGCAATGAACATATTGGTACACGACTCTTTGTGAATTACGGTTTTCTCAGGGTATGTGCCCAGTAGTGGGATTGCTGGGTCATATGGTAGTTCTATTTGTAGTTTTTTAAGGAACCTCCATACTGTTCTCCATAGTGGCTGTATCAATTTACATTTCCACCAACAGTGCAAGAGTGTTCCCTTTTCTCCACACACTCTCCAGCAATTATTGTTTCTAGATTTTTTGATGATGGCCACTCTGACCAGTGTGAGATGATACCTCATTGTAGTTTTTTTTTTTTTTTAATTTTTTTATTTTTTTTTATTAGTTTCTGCTTTATAACAAAGTGAATCAGTCATACATATACATCTGTTCCCACATCCCTTCCCTCATGCATCTCCCTCTCTCCCACCCTCCCCATCCCACCCCTCCAGGCAGTCACAAAGCACCCAGCTGATCTCCCTGTGCTCTGCGGCTGCTTCCCACTATCTATCTACCTTACGTTTGGTAGTGTATATATGTCCATGCCTCTCTTTCGCTTTGTCACAGCTTACCCTTCCCCCTCCCCATATCCTCAAGTCCATTCTCAAGTAGGTCTGTGTCTTTATTTCTGTCTTACCCCTATGTTCTTCATGACATTTTTTTTTCTTAAATTCCATATATATGTGTCAGCATACAGTATTTGTCTTTCTCTTTCTGACTTACTTCACTCTGTATGACAGACTCTAGGTCCATCCACCTCATTACAAATAGCTCAATTTCATTTCTTTTTATGGCTGAGTAATATTCCATTGTATATATGTGCCACATCTTCTTTACCCATTCATCCGATGATGGACACTTAGGTTGTTTCCATCTCCGGGCTATTGTAAATAGGGCTGCTATGAACATTTTGGTACATGTCTCTTTTTGAATTATGGTTTTCTCAGGGTATATGCCTAGTAGTGGGATTGCTGGGTCATATGGTAGTTCTATTTGTAGTTTTTTTTTTTTTGCTGTACGCGGGCCTCTCACTGCTGTGGCCTCTCCCGCTGCGGAGCACAGGCTCCGCGGCCATGGCTCGCGGGCCCAGCCGCTCCGCGGCATGTGGGATCCTCCGGGATAGGGGCACGAACCCGTGTCCCCTGCATCGGCAGGCGGACTCTCAACCACTGCGCCACCAGGGAAGCCCTATTTGTAGTTTTTTAAGGAACCTCCATACCGTTCTCCATAGCGGCTGTACCAATTCACATTCCCACCAGCAGTGCAAGAGGGTTCCCTTTTTTCCACACCCTCTCCAGCATTTATTGTTTCTAGATTTTTTGATGATGGCCATTCTGATTGGTGTGAGATGATATCTCATTGTAGTTTTGATTTGCATTTCTCTAATGAGTAAAGATGTTGAGCATCCTTTCATGTGTTTGTTGGCAGTCTGTATATCTTCTGTGGAGAAATGTCTATTTAGGTCTTCTGCCCATTTTTGGATTGGGTTGTTTGTTTTTTTGTTATTGAGCTGCATGAGCTGCTTATAAATTTTGGAGATTAATCCTTTGTCAGTTGCTTCATTTGCAAATATTTTCTCCCATTCTGAGGGTTGTCTTTTGGTCTTGTTTATGGTTTCCTTTGCTGTGCAAAAGCTTTGAAGTTTCATTAGGTCCCATGTGTTTATTTTTGTCTTTATTTCCATTTCTCTAGGAGGTGGGTCAAAAAGGATCTTGCTGTGATTTATGTCATAGAGTGTTCTGCTTATGTTTTCCTCTAAGAGTTTGATAGTGTCTGGCCTTACATTTAGGTCTTTAATCCATTTTGAGCTTATTTTTGTGTATGGTGTTAGGGAGTGATCTAATCTCATACTTTTACATGTCCCTGTCCAGTTTTCCCAGCACCACTTATTGAAGAGACTGTCCTTTCTCCACTGTACATTCCTGCCTCCTTTATCAAAGATAAGGTGACCATATGTCCGTGGGTTTATCTCTGGGCTTTCTATCCTGTTCCATTGATCTATCTTTCTGTTTTTGTGCCAGTACCATACTGTCTTGATTACTGTAGCTTTGTAGTATAGTCTGAAGTCAGGGAGCCTGATTCCTCCAGCTCCATTTTTCGTTCTCAAGATTGCTTTGGCTATTCGGGGTCTTTTGTGTTTCCATACAAATTGTGAAATTTTTTGTTCTAGTTCTGTGAAAAATGCCAGTGGTAGTTTGCTAGGGATTGCATTGAATCTGTAGATTGCTTTGGGTAGTAGAGTCATTTTCACAATGTTGATTCTTCCAATCCAAGAACATGCTACATCTCTCCATCTATTTGTATCATCTTTAATTTCTTTCATCAGTGTCTTATCATTTTCTGCATACAGGTCTTTTGTCTCCTTAGGTAGGTTTATTCCTAGATATTTTATTCTTTTTGTTGCAGTGGTAAATGGGAGTGTTTCCTTGATTTCACTTTCAGATTTTTCATCATTAGTATATAGGAATGCCAGAGATTTCTGTGCATTAATTTTGTATCCTGCAACTTTACCAAATTCATTGATTAGCTCTAGTAGTTTTCTGGTAGCATCTTCAGGATTCTCTATGTATAGTATCATGTCATCTGCAAACAGTGACAGCTTTACTTCTTCTTTTCCGATTTGGATTCCTTTTATTTCCTTTTCTTCTCTGATTGCTGTGGCTAAAACTTCCAAAACTATGTTGAATAAGAGTGGTGAGAGTGGGCAACCTTGTCTTGTTCCTGATCTCAGTGGAAATGGTTTCAGTTTTTCACCATTGAGGACGATGCTGGCTGTGGGTTTGTCATATATGGCCTTTATTATGTTGAGGAAAGTTCCCTCTATGCCTACTTTCTGCAAGGTTTTTATCATAAATGGGTGTTGAATTTTGTCGAAAGCTTTCTCTGCATCTATTGAGATGGTCATATGGTTTTTCTCCTTCAACTTGTTAATATGGTGTATCACGTTGATTGATTTGCGTATATTGAAGAATCCTTGCATTCCTGGAATAAACCCCACTTGATCATGGTGTATGATCCTTTTAATGTGCTGTTGGATTCTGTTTGCTAGTATTTTGTTGAGGATTTTGGCATCTATGTTCATCAGTGATATTGGCCTGTAGTTTTCTTTCTTTGTGACATCCTTGTCTGGTTTTGGTATCAAGGTGATGGTGGCCTTGTAGAATGAGTTTGGGAGTGTTCCTCCCTCTGCTATATTTTGGAAGAGTTTGAGAAGGATAGGTGTTAGCTCTTCTCTAAATGCTTGATAGAATTCGCCTGTGAAGCCATCTGGTCCTGGGCTTTTGTTTGTTGGAAGATTTTTTATCATAGTTTCAATTTCAGTGCTTGTGATTGGTCTGTTCATATTTTCTATTTCTTCCTGATTCAGTCTTGGCAGGTTGTGCATTTCTAAGAATTTGTCCATTTCTTCCAGGTTGTCCATTTTATTGGCATAGAGTTGCTTGTAGTAATCTCTCATGATCTTTTGTATATCTGCAGTGTCAGTTGTTACTTCTCCTTTTTCATTTCTAATTCTATTGATTTGAGTCTTCTCCCTTATTTTCTTGATGAGTCTGGCTAATGGTTTATCAATTTTGTTTATCTTCTCAAAGAACCAGCTTTTAGTTTTATTGATCTTTGCTATCGTTTCCTTCATTTCTTTTTCATTTATTTCTGATCTGATTTTTATGATTTCTTTCCTTCTGCTAACTTTGGGATGTTTTTGTCCTTCTTTCTCTAATTGCTTTAGGTGCAAGGTTAGGTTGTTTATTCGAGATGTTTCCTGTTTCTTTTTTTTTTTTTTTTGCGGTATGCGGGCCTCTCACCGCTGTGGCCACTCCCGTTGCAGAGCACAGGCTCCGGACGTGCAGGCCCAGCGGCCATGGCCCACGGGCCCAGCCGCTCCGCGGCACGTGGGATCCTCCCAGACCGGGGCACGAACCCGCATCCCCTGCATCGGCAGGCGGACTCTCAACCACTGCGCCACCAGGGAAGCCCTGTTTCCTGTTTCTTAAGGTGGGATTGTATTGCTATAAACTTCCCTCTTAAAACTGCTTTTGCTGCATCCCATAGGTTTTGGGTTGTCGTGTCTCCATTGTCATTTGTTTCTAGGTATTTTTAAATTTCCTCTTTGATTTCTTCAGTGATCACTTGGTTATTAAGTAGTGTATTGTTTAGCCTCCATGTGTTTGTATTTTTTACAGATCTTTTCCTGTAATTGATATCTAGTCTCATAGCACTGTGGTCAGAAAAGATACTTGATACAATTTCAATTTTCTTAAATTTACCACGGCTTGATTTGTGACCCAAGATATGATCTATCCTGGAGAATGTTCCATGAGCACTTGAGAAAAATGTGTATTCTGTTGTTTTTGGATGGAATGTCCTGTAAATATCAATTAAGTCCATCTTGTTTAATGTATCATTTAACGCTTGTGTTTCCTTATTTATTTTCATTTTGGATGATCTGTCCATTGGTGAAAGGGGGGTGTTAAAGTCCCCTACTATGATTGTGTTACTGTCGATTTCCCCTTTTATGGCTGTTAGTATTTGCCTTATGTATTGAGGTGCTCCTATGTTGGGTGCATAAATATTTACAATTGTTATATCTTCTTCCTGGATCGATCCCTTGATCATTATGTAGTGTCCTTCTTTGTCTCTTCTAATAGTCTTTATTTTAAAGTCTATTTTGTCTGATATGAGAATTGCTACTCCAGCTTTCTTTTGATTTCCATTTGCATGGAATATCTTTTTCCATCACTTTCAGTCTGTAAGTGTCCCTAGGTGTGAAGTGGGTCTCTTGTAGACAGCGTGTATATGGGTCTTGGTTTTGTTTCCATTCAGCCAGTCTGTGTCTTTTGGTTGGAGCATTTAATCCATTCACATTTAAGGTCATTATCGATATGTTTGTTCCTGTAACCATTTTCTTAATTTTTGGGGGTTTGTTTTTGTAGGTCCTTTTCTTCTCTTGTGTTTCCCACATAGAGAAGTTCTTTTAGCATTTGTTGTAGAGCTGGTTTGGTGGTGCTGAATTCTCTTAGCTTTTGCTTGTCTGTAAAGTTTAAAATTTCTCCATCGAGTCTAAATGAGATCCTTGCCAGCTAGAGTAATCTTGGTTGTATGTTCTTGCATTTCATCACTTTAAATATGTCATTCCGCTCCCTTCTGGCTTGTAGAGTTTTTGCTGAGAAATCAGGTGTTAACCTTATGGGAGTTCCCTTGTATGTTATTTGTCATTTTCCCTTGCTGCTCTCAATAATTTTTCTTTGTCTTTAATTTTTGCCAGTGTGATTACTATGTGCCTCGGCGTGTTTCTCCTTGGGTTTATCCTGTATGGACTTGCTGTGCTCCCTGGACTTGGGTGGCCATTTCCTTTCCCATGTTAGGGAAGTTTTTGAGTATAATCTCTTCAGATATTTTCTCGGGTCCTTTCTGTCTCTCTTCTCCTTCTGGGACCCCTGTAATGCAAATGTTGTTGTGTGTAATGTTGTCCCAGAGGTCTCTTAGGCTGTCTTCATTTCTTTTCATTCTTTTTTCTTTATTCTGTTCCGCAGCAGTGAATTCCACCATTCTGTCTTCCAGGTCACTTATCTCTTCTTCTGCCTCAGTTATTCTGCTATTGATTCCTTCTAGTGTAGTTTTCATTTCAGTTATTGTATTGTTCACCTCTGTTTGTTTGTGCTTTAATTTTCTAGGTCTTTGTTAAACATTTGTTGCATCTTCTCGATCTTTGCCTCCATTCTTTTTCCAAGGTCCTGGATCATCTTCGCTATCATTATCCTGAATTCTTTTTCTGGAAGGTTGCCTATCTCCACTTCTTTAGTTGTTTTTTGGGGTTTTATCTTGTTCCTTCATCTGGTACATAGCCCTCTGCCTTTTCCTCTTGTCTGTCCTTCTGTGAATGTGGTTTTTGTTCCACAGGCTGCAGGATTGTAGTTCTTACTTCTGCTCTCTGCCCTCTGGTGGGTGAGGCTATCTAAGAGGCTTGTGCAAGTTTCCTGATGGGAGAGACTGGTGGTGGATAGGGATGCCTGTTGCTCTGGTGGGCAGAGCTAAGTAAAACTTTAATCCACTTGTCTGCTGATGGGTGGGACTGGGTTCCCTCCCTGTTGGTTGTTTGGCCTGAGGCAACCCAACACTGGAGCCTACCTGTGCTCTTTGGTGGGGTAAATAGGGACTCTGGGAGGGCTCATGCCAAGGAGTACTTCCGAGACCCCCCGCTTCTGCAGGAGATTCTCCAACACTAGCACGTAGGTCTGGGTCAGTCTCCTATGGGGTCACTTCTCCTTCCCCTGGGTCCCGATACGCACACTACTTTGTGTGAGCCCTCCAAGAGTGGAGTCTCTGTTTCCCCCAGTCTGTCGAAGTCCTGTAATCAAATCCTGCTAGCCTTCAAAGTCTGATTCTCTAGTAATTCCTCCTTCCGTTGCCAGACCCTCAGGTTGGGAAGCCTGACGTGGGGCTCAGAACCTTCACTCCAGTGGGCAGACTCCTGTGGTATAATGTTCTCCAGTTTGTGAGTCACCCACCCAGCAGTTACGAGATTTGATTTTATTGTGATTGCGCCCCTCCTATGGTCTCATTGTGGCTTCTCCTTTGTCTTTGAATGTGGGGTATCTTTTTTGGTGAGTTCCAGTGTCCTCCTGTTGATGATTGTTCAGCAGTTACTTGTGATTCCGGTGCTCTCACAAGAGGGAGTGAGAGCACGTCCTTCTCCTCCGCCATCTTGAACAAATCTCTAGTTCATTTTTGTGGAGGGTGTAAGGTCTGTGTCTAGAATCTTTTTTTACATGTGGATGTTCAGTTGTTCCAGTATCATTTGTTGAAAAGACTGTTTTTGCTCCATTGTACTGCCTTTGCTCTCTTGTCAGTAGATTGGTTGACTGTATTTGTGTGGATCTATTTCTGGGCTCTGCATTCTGTTCCATTGACCTGTTTGTTTGTTCTTTCCCCAATACCACACATTCTTGATTACTGTAAGTCTTGAAGTCAGGGTGTCAGTCCTCCATCTTGGTTGGTTCATCTCCTTAAGTATTACGTTGGCCATTCTGGAGCCTTTGTTTTTCCATATAAACTTTAGAATCAGCTTGTCACTATCCACAAAATAACTTGCTGGGATTTTTATTGAAATTGCATCGAGTCTATAGATCAAGTTGGGAAGAACTTGACATCTTGACAATACTGAGTCTGTCCATGAACAGGGAATATCTCTTCATTTATTTTGTCCTTCTTTGATATCTTTGATCAGAGTTTTGTAGTATTCCTTGTATAGATCTTATATATACACATTTTGTTAGATTTATACTATTATGTTTTGGGGGGTGCTAATGTAAATGGTAATGTGTTTTTAGTTTCAAATTACACTTGTTCATTGCTGTTATATAGGAAAGAAAGTGCCTGACTTTCATATATTTCAGTCCACTCTCTTTTTGCTTGCATGGTTTCTGAGAAGTTGTGTAAAGCTCTTATCTTTTCCTGTCTATAGGTAAGGTATTTTCTCCTCTCGTTTCTTTCACAATTTTTTTAATCTTTGATTTTCAAAAATTTGAATATGATATGCTTAAGTGTAGTTTTTGGGCATTTATTCTGCTTGGTGTTCTCTGAGCTTCCTGGATCTGAGGTGTGGTATGTGACCATTTGGGGGAAATTCTCAAATCATATTGTTTAAAATATTGCTGTTTTCTTTCTCTCTTTTCCTTGTGGTGTTCCCATAAGATGTATATTACAACTTTTGTAGTTATCTCACAACTCTTGGATATTCTGTTCTATTTTTTCCAATCTTTTTCCTCTTTGCTCTTAAGTTTTAGAAGTTTCTTCTGTCATATCCTCAAGCTCAGATTGGTTCCTGCGCCAGGTTCAGTCTACTGATAACCACATCAAAGACATTCTTCGTTTCTGTTTCAGTGTTTTTTGTCTCTAGAGTTTCTTTTATAGTCTTTCCAGCTCTGTTCTTATATTATCCATCTGTTCTTGAATGTTGTCTACTTCAGCAGTAAAGCCCTTAAGCATGTTAGTTATAGTTTTTAAAAATGTCTGTTCTGATAATTCCAACATTTGTGACATATCTGACTCTAGTTCTGATGCTTGTTCAGTCTCTCCAGATGTACTGATATAAGGAAATGTGGTAAATAGGCCTTTAGTAATGTCATGGTAGGGTGTGGGGCAGGGGAAGCATTCTCTGGCCCTCTGACTTAGTCTTTTCGTGAGCCTGTGCTCCTGGACTCTGAACTTCACCAGTGCTTCTTAGTTTTTTCTTTCCCACCCTCAGGTAGGACAGGATGGCTAGAGGCAGCTGAGTTGGATATTAACCCTTCCCCCATGTGGAAGGCTAGAGGGAGCTGGTTTGGGATTTTTTCCTTCTAGGTACGTTAGTTCCCTTCTAGGTAGGTTAGTCTCTGGTAAAGTAGTTTCTCCTGACAGGCCTTGTTAAGAAGAACATAGAGCTTTGGCATTTCAGAATGGTTTCTTTTCTCCTCCCTCTGCTGGAAGCACAAAGGGATTCATTGTGAGGACCTGGTAGAGCTTCTAGTGGTATAATTCAAGAATATTGGGTGTCCCCTATGACTGGGTGCCCCTGGAGTTTTTGACTCTCAGACCTTCACTCTGAGCCTCCAACAAATTCATCAATTACAGTTCTGGTTTTCCTACTTCAGCACTGGTTCCCATGGATAATTCTGTTCCAGTAGGTGTGATTTTCTGTATTTTCCTGTTTCTCCAATTTTGGGGGTTGCAGTTTGCCCGATAACCTCACTTCTCTGACAGATCTAAGAAGAGTTGTTGATTTTTCAGTTTGTTCAGCTTTTCACTTGTTGGTAAAACAGGTTGGCAATTTCTGAGCTCATTATATGCCTGACGGGAAATTGTAAATCTTTATTAACTTTTTTACAGTTTCCTAGCCTATCCTGGCCATTTTTCTGGGTTCTAGACACATCTCTTTGCCTGATGTTCGTATATATTTGTATCTTAATATCAATAGGCTCTAATTGTAATTAAGTACGTTTGCTTAAACCTGTTCTCCCACATGACCTACTTACCTCTGCTCAGAATATGATCTTCCCTGTTACTTAGACTCAGAATTTCGAACCTTTAGTTATCTTTAACATTTCTTGTCCATTCACACCTTAAAAAATAATTTTCTCTAAATCCTCTCATTTCTGCTTCCAGAGTTTCTTCCTTCTGTTCTCAGTATTCTTGTTCAGCTCCTTGGTTTTTTCAGCTAAATAGGTTAGGATAATTTCTTAAAGTGATATATTCATATCCATTCACCATATCCTTTAATTCATCTTGTTCATTACGTCCAATTGTTATAGTTCTCTCTTGTCCTTTTTCCTCTTTTCTTTTCCCTTTAATCTAAAGTTACTAAGAGTTTACACACTATGGTAAGTGCTAGGGAATACAGAGATTTACAAAACAGAGTTCACAGACTTCTTAAACATGTTACTTTCTTGTTCTAGAACCATCACCGGATTCCCATTTCCTATGAATTAAGGTTGAATTCTGAACCTTGTGATTCTAAAGTATGGTCTCACGTAGATGTTTTAATTTTCTCTTATATTCCCCCCTCTTATAACCTAAACTTTATGGGTACTCAGTGCATATATTCCATCTTTTACCTTTTTAAAATGTTCTTTCTGGAATGCTTTTCTTCCTTTCTCTGTTCCTGCCAGAATCCTCCTTATTTTCAAAGTCTGTCCGAAAAGCCACCTTTCCAGTAAAGCCTTTCCCTCCTTCGCCCCATGCCCTTTTCATCTATCCTCCCCACTTCCAACACTTTGTACTGAAGATGGCTTTTCTTTGGCTGCCATACTATATTGTATCCTGTATATAATTATCTAAGGGTTTCTCTTATGCTTTTGATTAGAATTTGAGTTTGTAAAGGGCAGTGCCTGAGTCGGTTATCTTTGAAATACCATGCACATGATAAATGCTGTTTATATAATCAAAATTTTTTTCCTTCCAGTTTTATGGAGATATAAATTGACATACAGCACTGTATAAATTTAAGGTGTATAGCGTAAGGATTTAACCTTCATGCATCATGAAATGATTACCACAGTAAGTTTAGTGAGCATCCACCATCTCATACAAATACAGAATAAAAGAAAAAGAAAAAAACATATTTTTTCTTGTGATGAGAATTCTTATGATTCACTTTCTTAACAACTTTCATATATAACATACAGCAATGTTAATTATGTTTATCATGTCGTCCATTACATCCCTAGTACTTATTTATCCTCTAACTGGAGGTTTGTACCTTTTGACCCCCTTCATCCACTTCCCCTTCTTCCACCCCTGCCTCTGGTAACCACAGATTTGATCTCTTTTTTTCTATGAGTTTGTTTTTTTGTTTTTGAAGTGTAATTGACCTACAATATTATGTTAGTTCCTAGTGCACAGCATATTGATTCAGTATTTCTATACATGACAGAATGGTCACCACACTAAGTCTAGTTACCTCCTGTCACCATACAAAGATATTCCAGTATTATTGACCATGTTCCCCGCACTGCACATTTCATACCTGTGACTCATTGATTTTGTAACTAGAAGTTTGTACCTCTTCATCTCCCTCACCTGTTTGTTCTATGTATCTATGACTGTTTCTGTTTTGTTATGTTTGTTCATTTGTTTTGTTTTTTAAATTCCGTGTATAAGCAAAATCATATAGTATTTGTCTTTCTCTGTCTGACTTAACTTCACTTAGCATAATACCCTCTAGTTCCATCCATATTGTGGCAGATAGCAAGATTTCATCTTATATTATAGCTGAGTAATATTCTGTTGGATGGATAGATAGATAGATATAGATATCACCTCTTCTTTATACATTCATCTATCGATAGGCACTTAGGTTGCTTCCATATCTTGGCTATTGTTCACTGCTGCAGTGAACATAGGGTTGCATATATCTTTTCAAATTAAGTGATTTTGTTTTCTTCAGATAAATACCCAGGAGTGGAATTGCTTGATCATATAATAGCTCTATTTCTAATTTTTTGAGAAACTGACCTACTGTTTTCCATAGTGGCTGCACCAGTTTGCATCCCACTAACAGCGCACGAGGGTTCTTTTTCTCTGCATCCTGGCCAACACTTTATTGTTATTTGTTGTCTTTCTGATGATAGCCATTCTGATAGGTGTGAGGTTGTATCTCACTGTGGTTTTGATTTGCATTTCCCCTACGATTAGTGATGTTGAGCATCTTTTCATGTGCCTGTTGGCAATCTGTATGTCTTCTTTGCAAAAATGTTTTTTCAGGTCCTCTGTCCATTTTTAAATTTTTTTTTTGATGTTGAATTGTGAGTCCTTCGTATATTTTGGATATTAACCCCTTATCAGATAAATCATTTGCCATTATCTTCTCTCATTCAGTAGGTGGCCTTTCTGTTGTTGATAGTTTCCTTCGTAGTGCAAAGGCTTTTTAGTTTGATTTAGTCCCATTTGTTTATTTTTGCTTTTGTTGCCCTTGCTGAGGAGACATAATCCCAAAAACATTGCCAAAACTGATATCAAAGAGTGTACTGCCTGTGTTTTCTTCTAGGAGTTTTATGATTTCAGGTCTTACATTTTAAGTCTTTAATCCATTTTGAGTTTATTTTTTATATGGTGTGAGAAAGCATCCAGTTTGATTCTTTTGCATGTAGCTGTCCAGTTTTTCCAACACCATTTATTGAAGAAGCTGTTTTTTCCCCTGTTGTATTGCCTCGTATGTCATAGATTAATTGACCATATAAGTATGGGTTCTTTTCTGGGCTCTCTATTCTGTGCCACTGATTTATGTGCCTGTTTTTGTGCCAGTACCATACCGTGTATATAATTTTTGAATTGCATCTCTACCTTTTGAAAAAGTATGAGTTCTTCAAGGCCTAGTTCAAGTTCACTTCTATAAAGCCTTTCCATAGCTACTACACATACAACTATCTTAGCACTTAGGCAGTTTTTGTTGTCTTTTTGTGTGTGACACTTTATTAAACTGGTGGGACCTTGTTCTATTAACTGTTGACTCCCCAGTACACAATGCCTAACATATGTGCTTAGTAAATAGAAAAATAATCTGTTTCTTTACTTTCACATTACTTTGTTGGTATCACATTCTTATCACATTCTAATTTGTTTGAGGAAATATTTGTATTTCCTGCCCTCCTCTTCCAGGTTGTAATGCTGCAGGGGGAAGGGGAGGGAAGAGATTTTGTCTAACTCTCCTTCAAAGCCTTGCTCATGAAAAGAATAATACATTTATTCATTAAGCAATTATTTTTTAACATTTATTTTGTGCCAGTCACTGTTCTATGAAATAGGGATATAAGAGCAACTAAGATGGACAGAAATTCCTGATTTCATGGACCTTAGTTTCTAGTTAGGGGAAACACTCTATTACTACTTACTGAGTTTAATATTAGCTAAAAAATGATCACCTGTGAGGAAATATTTCTTTAGTTCTTATTTACTTCCCCTGAGATTTCACTTCTTTATAATGTACTTTTTATACTCTAATGGTACTTTTTAACCAAATAATAACTGCTTTTTATTAAGCTTCTGCTGTGTGCTAGGAACTTTACATAACTTGTTGATGGTAAGCAATTTGAATTGATCATGGCACATAACTAGGAAGCAGGAGAGCTGGGATTTATGCCAAGGTCTGTCATTAAAGGCTATTTGTACTCTTTGTACTGTACCTCATTT
Source organism: Hyperoodon ampullatus (assembly GCF_949752795.1). NCBI lineage: Eukaryota > Metazoa > Chordata > Mammalia > Artiodactyla > Ziphiidae > Hyperoodon > Hyperoodon ampullatus. The sequence goes on along the minus strand of NC_136925.1, from coordinate 47,752,078 downwards.
CTAATTTCTTTCCATTTATTCAAGACAGATCAAACTTTTAAAGTCTTACCCATGTTTTTTTTTCTTTCTGAATAGCCACAATATGAGAATACTTCCCTCCAGACTCCATTTTCAGACCAGTCAACATCCCATTCCCAGCAAGAGGAACTTGAGCAAAAGCTTGCATCTACTGAGAAAGAGGTTTTACAGCTCAATCAGTTTCTAAAACAAAGAATAAGTCAATTTAGTGAAGAGAAGAAGAAACTGGAGGAAAAGGTAGGTATTTTTAATAAAGTTGAATTGGGTCAAGGGCATTCCTTCAACATATGATTTTTTTGTCATCTACTCTATGCCAGGTGTCATACCAGGTTTTATTTACATTGAAGTGATTAGTTTTACAGTAACTTTTGAGAAACCCTGTGCTATCTACAAAAATCCAGGCATTTTTTTTGAGAGAGAAAAATACCACTGTGTATTATATTATATCTTTCTAAGTAATAGTAAAGCTTTTTTTAAAGTTAGTTTTCTGCACTGAGATGTGGCACCAATAACTGTTCTCCTTTTCCTTTTTGGGCCCTGTATCTTTGTAATGTGGGATATGAAGGATTGGTAAATGAAATGAAAGTGGTCCTTCTTTTAGAAGCACATGACTTCACGTTATTTAAGCCCTTGATTCAGAATAAGTAGCTGAAAGCCAGATACCTCTATATACACAATACATCTGTCCATTTATTTGACCTTTCTGCCTTTATTAAAGTATTTTCACAGACTTCATCTCATTCCATTATAGTATCATTAAAGATCAAGTAAGATAAGGATACATGCTAGCCCTGATTTATTGAAGAGGCATAGATCCTTAAGCTACTACTTAGTTGCAGAATTGGTTTTAGATTTCTCTTGTTATACCCAGCTTATTATTCTATTAACTAACCTTCCCTTCAAGTGATCTTGAGGCAGTCACCATGATTTCTGTAGGCAGGTTTGGAGCTATTAATTGAGAACTCATTGACATTTTTGAGTCAGTACACACACACACACACACAAGCTAAAATTTTTATCTTCCAAAAAACTGACAAATTTTACATGGTTTCTCTTTCTCAGCTACATGATGTATTTTATTGTGGCTAACTTGAAAGTACCTTGAAACAGGTACTGTTTCTTGTTTCTTTTGTGTATTTTTGGGGCTTTATCTAATACCACAATCTGGAGGGAGCTATGGAAATATCCATCGGTCATACATAAGTAGGAGGGATTAAAATGTTTTCTCACCTGAAACTTGTTAATTAAAAGATAGTGTGAAAATTGTGAAGATTCAGTGGATGCGGTTTTTAAAATATATTTTTCTCATCTTTTATTATTTTTCATGTCTATTGCTTAATAAAATCAGTTTATATGTTACCTACCTATGAGACAGCTCCTAATTGGATGTCTTCAAAATACTTCAGACTTCTCATGTCTAAAATCAGTTCTTATTTTGCGTTCTGACTGCCCTGTTCTCAAACGACATAAAACATTTTCTTCAATGTTCATTGCTGTGTATTCAGTTACTCATGCTAGAAACTCTACTAAGTTAATCAAGCCTGTCTTCTAAATATATACAGGACCTGTCCAACACTACCAGCCTAGTCCAGATTCTTATCTCTTGGCAAAGCTTTTGTAATGGCCTCTTCATTGGTGTCTCTGAATTCACCCTTGCCCTGTCTACCTGTTTTCCCGTTCTCTCCAGTCACTTTTGTTGTTGTTGTAATTCTATGTATTTTATTTATTATACTTTTAAAGATTGAAGCATAATTTGCATACAGTCAAGTGTGCTGATCTTGGGTGTTCAGTTTTTATGAATATTGCTAATAGTATACAGTTGACCCTTTAACAACATGGGTTAACTGTGCAGGTCACTTATACATAGATTTTATTCAGTAGTAAATACTACACAATTTGAGGATCTGAGGATGTGGAGGAAAAAGCAGATACAGAGGGCCAACTGTAAGTTGTATACTGCATGGAGGGTCAGCAACCCAACCCCCTTGTTGTTCAAAGGTCAACTGTATACCCATATAACCACTATCTAAAATGAGATCATAAACATTTCAGTTATTCAAGAAGTTCCCATGTGCTTCTTTCTAGTCAGTCTTCTTCCCTTCCCTGAAACATTTTTTTAAAATAAATTTTATTTATTATTTATTTATTTATTTTTGGCTGCATTGGGTTTTCATTGCTGCACGCGGGCTTTCTCTAGCTGCGGCGAGTGGGGGCTACTCTTCGTTGTGGTGGGCGGGCTTCTCATTGCAGTGGCTTCTCTTGTTGCGGAGCATGGGCTCTAGGCGCATGGGCTTCGGTAGTTGTGGCACGCAGGCTCAGTAGTCGTGGCTTATGGGCTCTAGAGCACGGGCTCAGTAGTTGTGGCACACGGGCTTAGTTGCTCTGCGTCATGTGGGATCTTCCCGGACCAGCGCTCAAACCTGTGTCCCCTGCACTGGCAGACAGATTCCTAACCACTGCGCCACCAGGGAGGTCCTCAACACACTTTTTTATCACTATAGATTAGTTCTGAGTCTTCTTGGACTTTGTATAAATGGAGTCATACCATATATGTTCTTTTGTGTGTGTTTTCTTTCCCTTAATATCTTTGAGATTTATTTATGTTGTTGCACGTATCAGTAGTCTGTTCCTATCTATCCCTGAGTTGCATTCCATTATATAGATCCCTCACAATGTATCTATTGTCCTGTTAGTGGATATTTGGATTGTTTGCAGTTTGGGAAAATTATGAATAAGGCTGCTGTGAACATTCTTGTACTAGACTTTATTTTGTATACATAGGTTTTTATTTCTCTTGGATAAATTCCTAATAGTGGAATTTCTAGGTCATTTGGTTCATAGTGTAGATGTTTAACTTATAAGAAACTACCCAAGTTCTCCCAAGTGTGTGTACCATTTAACACTTCCACTACCAATGAGTGAGAGTTCCAGGTGCTCCACAGCCTTGCAAATCCATTCTTAATAGTATGGAGGAATGAACCTTTTAAAATGAAGATCCAGTCATTTTTCTTACTTGGTTAAAACCCACTAATGCCATCTCATTGTCTTTAAAATAAGAATTTAATATTTTCTGTGACGTGAAAGAGCCTGCCTAATTATATAGCCCTGGGCCCTACCAGTCTCCCTCTTGTACGCTGTGTCTTGGTATAGTGTCTTACAGTTGTTAAGCAGGTCAGACCTTGTTTCTGGTATAGGTTCTTTACATAAAGTGTCCTCTTTGCCTGATGAATACTTGGCTCTCTTTTCCTGCTCCCCAGTCACCTATTTATCAATATTTTATCAAGTCTCAACTTAAATATATTTTCCCTCCAACCGCTTCTTATACATGCTTAAAGCATTTTGTTCTCAGCACAAATTTGAATATTGCTATGTTTTTTATATATCTCTGTAAGTTTTGTGAAGGCAGGGATGTATCTGAATGTGTCACTGTAGCATATGTAGCACCAGCCATGGTCCCTGGCATATTGAATGAATGAATGAACAAATGCTTTCAGGTGATTTTTGCCACGAAGAGAGAGAAGGGAATGAGATAACCCCAACAAAGGACTAGGGAAAGAATAATTAGAGATATTGAAGATGTCAGAATGGGTGCACAATGGACCAAATTCCTAAGGAGAAATAGGAGAATGTTGATAACAGATGCCAAGGTGGAAGAGTTCCTGTTGGAAAAGAAGAGAAATAGCCTCTCTGTGAAGTGAGACAATTAAGAATGGACGTGTCTATACCAGTGGACCTTGAGGAGTGGGGTTAATATAGAGGGTAGACTTTGTGTCAGAGGACATGGAGATGACCTGAGTTCTTGAAGGGAGTGTAGAAGCTAGGAAATTAGACTCATTGATAATGCATCAACTAAACAGCACCCTGGGCCCACATGAGATTAGATTGCATTGTTTTCCTTCTGCATTTACTCTCAGTAACCCTGATCAAGACTGATTCTAAGACAGAAAAACATTTAATGTGGTAAGAATAACAAGAGAAGTTACTCTTTGTTGAGCACTTTCTTTTATGTGCCAGATAGTATGTTAATGTACATTAAATGCATTTTCTTATTCAATCCTAGTGTCACAGAAACCCTATGAGATATATACTATACCCCATTTTTTAAAAAATGAGGTTACTGAAATTTTGAGAAAAGTAATTTGTCCAGTTGCATGTAGATAGAAGTCGTTGAAAAGCTGGAAGTAAAATTCAAGACAATTTAACTCTCCAGCTGATGCCTTGGTTCTAATAATAATTTATAAAAATTTTAGTGGAAAACATTTTCTCCCTAGTCTCTTTTGTTCTAATAATTGTATTTAAAAACAAAGAAAAATAAATCTGTTTGTAAACCTCTTCTGAAATGGGGAATTGCCTTCTAGGAATGATCTCAGTATTGCATAATACCTCCTTGAAATTTTACTTAACTTTTTATAACTAGAATAGGAAAGATTTATTAATGATGCCTCATTTACCTGTTGGTAATTACTGGAGTTCAGAATTCAGTAACCTCTGTTAATCTGCTAATCTGCAACAACATAAAACGTGGAAGTTAAAAAAACAAAAAATAAAGAGCTTCTCATCAGTGAGCAGGGCTGGAAAAAAAGAAACAAAAAACCAAGTCCAGTAATTATGTGTGATCAGCTTGTGGCCACAAATAACAGAGATGGTATCCAATAGGAGAGTGTTGGCCGAGATTTGTGATCAAGAGCAGCAAGCTTGACATGATAGCAAAGAAGAGAATTGACCAAAGAAAAAGAAGAAACCTAGGACACCTTTGCATAGAAGAAGACAGCATGACTAACTTATTCTAGTGGCTGCTTTTTGAGGACACAATTATGTCACTTAAACAATTTTGTCACATTTAAGACACAAACAATAAAGTGTAAATTAGGGAGCATGTAGTAAAAATAGGTTGGTAGTTATGTTTACTTCTGTAATTTACAGGTTCATTTGCTAGGGCAAGAGCAGGATTATATGGTCTTTCAGGTCACGACCAGGGCCAACAGTCTGTGAGTTCTGATAGATCAAAAGTTAAATTGTCACACCAGCACACTTGATTTTAGTCCTAAGAAAGCCCCAATAAAAGGTTTTGTCTGTTTTACCATTGTTGCTCCTTACCCAAGGACCTAAGTGAATCCTAACGTTATTGATGGAATGAATAGATGAAATGCGATGTCATTTGTTTTTCCAATTGAAATTGGGGTTTTTTTTCTTTTTTTTTTAAACATCTTAATTGGAATATAATTGCTTTACAATGGTGTGTTAGTTTCTGCTTTATAAGAAAGTGAATCAGCTATACATGTATCCCCATATCTCTTCCCTCTTGCATCTCCCTCCCTCCTACCCTCCCTATCCCACCGCTCTAGGTGGTCACAAAGCACCAAGCTGATCTCCCTGTGCTATACGGCTGCTTCCCACTAGCTATCGGTTTTACATTTCGTAGTGTATATTTGTTTTGTGTTTTGTTTTTCCAATTGAAATTGTTTTAATAAAAGTTTTTATACATTGGACCTGAAATAAGTTAGATAAGGCATGAAAGAAACTGGATTGTGGACAAGCATTAGCTTTAATAAAATTTGAAAGAGTAATCCATTATACTACTAATTACTCGTACTTATTTCCCTAGTGAATATGAGAAAAGGCTATAAAGATATTTTAGAACCCTGTAAGCTTCTGAAAGAATGTTAAATGTTTGGAAGACTGGTAAATTAAAGTAAATGTGAGTCTGGAGTTTACTTTTTAGGCAACTATTTGTATATACATTGTTTTTAATTGATCTTGATTATGAAAGAGCTTTAGAGATAGTATATCTACCAAATTTAAAGATCATGTGTTTTAGGTGGGAAGGTGAAAAAAAATAGTACATAAAAGTCTGAGGTTCAACCTACACAAATTGGGATTTATTTACTAAAGATCATGAATTGTATGTATTCCATAGTAGGTGTTCAATTAGCATATTTCATCAGTCCTAAGATGACATTAATGTTAAGGCGCATCTTTATTTTATATAGTAAGAGAATATAATGCAAGTTCAGTTTGACACAGTGCTTTAACAATAGTCTTGCTTGAGGTATGAATTAGTCTCACTAGTTCCATTATTTGTTCCTAAGTATTTGGTAATTTTGATAAGTGCCCTGGCTTTGATTGCTTTGCTTTAGTACATGATAAGCGATTCCTTTGTAAGTCTGTAAGTAGCAAAACAGCTTTAATTACTTATAGATATCTTCCTTTCTTAATTCACGTAAAACATTGCATATAACTTTGCAATAAATAAGAAATTAAAGTCATCCTTCCAGAGATGGATACTTGCTTCACTGATTTCTCAGTTGTTCCCTGAAACTGTCTTTCTGGGTACCCAATAACATTTTTCAATGCCAAATTATAATGTAATATTTCAAAGGTATTTTAAATATGATTTAAACTCAACACACTTTCAACATGTACATAATACCGTTGAAATGACAAAGATATGAATAGCCTTGACCAAATTTGCACATGTGCAGGCAATAAAAACTACATCATTACTGCTGCCTGACTGACTGCATTTTATATCATCAATTGTAAAATCAAATAAAAATTTCAAAACTCTTGATTTCAATGATACAAGAATTTGAAAAAAATGTGAATCTTAGAATCTATGAAATAAGATAAATCATACTTAAGTTGGAAGTGGTGTTAACTATATCTGGAACAGTTGGTGAATTCAGTGATGCCTAAGATTAGAATGTCCGTTTTTATATTACTGTTTTTTGACAAAACCACTGAAGCTTCATAATCTTTTTCTTTAGCTTAAAACCAGAGATAGATACATCAGTAGCCTGAAAAAGAAGTGCCAGAAGGAATCTGAACAGAATAAAGAAAAGCAGAGAAGAATTGAGACCTTAGAAAAGTATCTGGCTGATCTTCCAACTCTTGATGATGTACAGAGTCAGAGTCTACAGGTAACATGAAATAAAATGCTGATCTTTAAATGAGAGGGAAACATATTCTTTTCTAAGTTGACTCTTTAGACATTTCATTTTTATAATTTTTCATTCATTTTGTAAATTTTTATAATTTAAAATTTTAGTTGTATATTTGGCTAATTGTAAGTTAAATCTGTGTGCTTAATTGCTGTTTTTAGGATTAACTTTAATTAGCAACTTTGTTCATCTGAGCATGAATAGATCTTTCTTGTTCTTAATTAATATGCGGTTTCCTTCCTAATGAAGCTGTCTTAACTCTCTCACTTACTGTTCTACTCTAAAAGGTAGTTTCTAAACCAGTGACACCCCACCGCATGCACACACACTCATGCACCTCAGTTCTGACTCTTCCAGTATTCTCTGGGATCCACCAAGTCTTAACAAGACCTTTTTTTGACCATCTTTCCAGATACTTGTTTTGTTTTCATCATTCTTCTTAATCTTTCTGTAATTCTTTCTTATACTTTAATCTATGACCTCCATTCACTCCTCTGACTTCTCTTCTGGCCATTTTCCTTTCTTAGCAGTACCTCATCCAAAGTCTTTCTACTAACTCTGGTGAGACCTATCCTCTTGAAGCCTTATTTGTAAATCCATTAAACCTACTCTTCAGTCTTTTCTCAAAATCTTACCATTCATGGGATTTTCAATCTTAGCACTCTTGACATTTGAGGTTAGGTAATTTTTTGTTGTGAGATTCTGTCCTGTGCATTAAAGGATGCTTAACATTTCTGGCCTCCACCTACTGGATGCCAATAGTGCTGCTTCTTCCCTTCCCCCTAAACCAAAAATGTCAGCAGACTTTTCCAAATGTCTGCTGGGGTGAGTGGAGGGAGATCACTCCCAGTTGAGAATCATTGATCTAATCCATGGAGTATCATTATTCTGTATACTCTAGACCTATAGTACAATCTCTGTTTACATTAATTTATAAATTGTGAAACTAACAGAGGGTGATATCATGAAGGAACTAAAGAAGGACCCACAGGAGTTTGAGCAGGAACAGAGGGGACTATAGATTTTAAAACATGTGTTCATACCACCCATTAGGATGGCTAATATCTAAAAAACAGAAAGTAACAAGCATTGGTGATGATGTGGAAAAATTATAATCCCTCGGGCACTGTTGGTGGGGATGTAATATGGTGTAGCCACTATTGAAAACCATATGACGGTTCCTCAAAAATATTAAAAATAGAATTACCATATGCTCCACCAATTCCACCTCTGGGTATATGCTAAAAATAATTGAAAGCAGAGTCTCAAACAGGTGTTTATTCGCAACGCATGTTCATAACAGCATTATTTACAATAGCCAAACGGTACCTCGTGTCCATCAGTGGATGAATGGATGAACAAACCATGATGTATACACACAATATAGCCTTAAAAAGGAAGGACTTTCTGACGCATGCTACAACATGGGTGAACCTGTGGACGTTTTGCTAAGTGAAATAAGCCAATCACAAAGATAAATATTGGGATTGACATATGTATAAGATGGGTAACTAATAAGAACCTGCTGTATAAAAAATTAAATAAAATAAAAATTTTTTTAAATGATTACAGTAATTATTTTAGGAATTGAAAAGGAGACAACATTTAATTTAAAAAAAACAAATATAAATAGATTAAAGATAAAGAAAAATAGGTATGAGATACCTAAAGTAGTCAAATTCATAGAGACAGAAGGTCAAAGGGTGATTGGCAGGGGTTGAGGGGAGAGGTAGATGGACAGAGAGGTAGATGGGTAGAGAGTTTGTTTTGAAAGATGAAAAGAGTTCTGGTGATTAGTTTACAACAATGTGAATGTACTTAACTCTACTGAACTGTACACTTAAAAATGGTTAGGATGGTGAATTTTACATTAGGTATATTTTTCCACAATTAAAATTTAAAAAATATCCCCAAATTGAGATCATTCACTTTTCTCTGTCTTCTAGAAATTTCTGACCCTATTCTCCTCTTCTCCATAATCTCATTCTCTCAGCTCCCTTTACACAAAGGAAGAGATAAAGTGTTAAGTGCTATCCATGAAATGAAGATAGTGTAATTTTAACCATAAGTCTGTTAATTCTTGAGAACCCAGTATCAATTTCTAGTAGGAACATATTTAATATTCTTTGTGTCATGAACTTTAAAAAATTTCTCTTTAGCTGCAAGTTCTAGAAGAAAAAAACAAGAATTTGCAAGAGACTTTAATGGAAATGGAAAAAAGGCTTGAAGAGTTCAAAAAACAGTGTCAAGAAAATGAGGCACAGCTAATATGCCAGAAAAAGAAAGAAAAGGAGTTGGTAACTACAGTTCAGAGGTAAGGAAACCCTCAGTAATTCTTTTATGTTATTTTTAAGTTATTCCTTATTTGTCATAAAGCATTTCACTTAAAATATGTTAATTTATAATTAGTACTCTATTATTTCTCTTAAAGATGTATTATTGAGAACCAGAAGTATTGTCATCGAAACAGGTTGTCTCAGTTGTGATTTAACAGTTCGATGCAACATACTGACATCTTGGTTTTAGATAAGAGTAGGTTTTAGATGAGAATAGTTTTTAAAAAAAAAAAAAACGTCAATTGAAAACTGGAAGCATTAACACAAACCCTTTATCTAATGGCTTTCTCAAAGAATAAGAAAAATTCTAAGTAACAAAAAGAGGGGCAGCCGGACTGCACTCCTTAATGGGACATGCCAAAGTAAAGTAATTGGCTCCCATTTCACCTGACTGCAGAGTAACAGATGCAGCCATTTGCCATGCCCCTTCCGCGTTTACTCACGTATATCTTGCCTCACAGGTCTCTTCGAATTTAATACAGTTAGAACTGCAGTGAATATTATTTGTTAGTATATTTTGTTAATGATTTAAGCTGGAAAATTAATGTTGGATTCATGAAAAACCTAGAAAACTATGCTATATATGCATCTACGTGTACACTGTTTTGTAGAACTTAAAAAACCTTAATAAATTATCAACTATAAGTAGATAACACTATCCTGAAGAAGAAGACAACAAAGCAGCAAAAAACTAAATTTAATAAAGGTACTCTTTATGCTTCTATCAATTATATATAACTCAATGTAACTCACTTTTTTAGTCAAAATCCTCCTGATAATTCCATGTTACTATTGCTTTACTACTATTTTCAAAGTCTTAAATATGCCTGGTCTACTTTTTTTCCCTTAGATTTCAGTGCAGAAAACCTCTGATTTCTGGGACAATTCAGGCTTCTGTGTTTCTAATCTCAGCTCCAAAAAAAATCCATATACCTTTGACTCTACCTTTATTTTTCTCCTGTTTTCTGCTTTCTTGATCTTTAATTTCTTTTTATTACTCCACATCTTATATCCTATTCTCGAGTCTCAAAACAGCTTCTTGACCTCCATTAACTCAACCACATATCTTTTTCTTTAATCTTATGACGAAAAGAGGTAATGCGTTTGTTCTGTTTTATAGGGCATTACAATCATAAACTCAAGCTGTGTTTTATGAGTAGAACTAGGAACACCTGAAAATAATTTGTTTTGTTCCATTGTGTGCTTTTACATATTTAATATAATTTTATACCTTCTCTTTTATTTTCTCTTTTATTAGGTTTTTGGAGAGCATTGAGCCTAGTATTCGTGATTTGGAAAGATTTAGTATAGTGCATTTGAGAATCCATTTTCCATATGCTAAACTTTATCTTGATACTCTCTGAGATGACATCATCCCAGGAAATTTCTCTTGATTTCTAATAGATATAAAGGACCAAAGAAGGCCTTCTAAAATTCTTCAGTACTTGTATGGCTATAGTGTCAGTTGACTTGGGGGTAGGAGTGTTTTTTCAGTTTCCTCAGCTATATGATGTAGTATTCCTTAAGTTCCAGAAGAACTTAAGGTGTATTATGTGACTATAAATTATATCATTACATTGATCTGTTTTTATATAATATTCCGAGTTTCCTGCTTTGTGAATACGTAAGAACTTTTGGGATTTAAAAATGAGATAAGAAAACTTTTCCATTTAGAAATGAAAATCTAAGTAAAATATGTGGACGGGATTCCTAGTAATGTAATAATTGGTACCTTTGCCGTTAAAGAGATTTATTACTTTTCTAAATGAGCATGCTTCATAACGTAAACAAAACGAGAATATATACATGAAAGAATACTTGATATTTTTACATGACAGAGTATATTTTTCCCTCCACATCACTGGCTCTTTTGTTTTCTTTTTAATATGAGAGACCTTAATAGTTTTAATATAACTTATTTTTCTTGAAATGTTATAAATACATAGAAGTAGTGTCTTCACACTGAATTGAGACAAAAACTTATTCTGAGATAGAAATAATGTATTTTTTTTACTTTTAGACTGAAAAAGCAAATACTTTTATGACAAGTAACAATATATTACAAATCAGTACAGTACATTCATAATATGTAAAAACTTCTCTGGTGCCGTTATTTATGAACACATCTGAAGCCCTTATTGTACTATTTAGGACAGTCAATTCTTTGTCCACAGACTAGATATGGCAGTTTTTCTTTTTGGGCGGTGGGCGGGGAGAGAGAAAACACGATAGCCATAATACTTGAAAGAAGAAAACTAATGAAAATATCAAAATCCACATTATAACAAGTCTGTTTCTTTTAGTAGGCTGCAACTCTTGAGTATGATTACAGGCTAAAGTAGACCTATTCCTAGGTGTCTTCACTGTTATGTTTTGGTTTTGGTCATTGTTTTTAATAGCATAGTTTCTTTTAACCCAAACAATACTGTTCTTCCTTTCTCAAAGCTAACATCCACCCCGCTCCCTGTCTTTTATTCTTAATATACCAGAGGGGCTTCCTTTTGTTGTTTCCTCTTCTAAAATGCAACTCTGTGCCAAGCATAGCATAAGAAACTGTTAGGTCAAGGAATAAATATATTGGATTGTTGCTTTTCAAAGAGGAAGCCCCACTCAGCATCCAGTACAAACTCTGGTCACCACAACACTAATCACACCCGTTAGGCCAGCACACACTGAGGAAAGACGTGACAGGCATCCATACTAAAAACAGCCCTCGCATCAAAAATGTTAGACACACGCAGGCTACACAGGGATGCTCCCACAAAAACAGCCCTTCAAGACCACTAGGTAACTGTTTCTTCTAAACTCATACAGTCAGAGAAATATAAGTAAAATGAAGAAGCAGAGGAACCACTCCCAATGAAAAGATCAAGAGAATTCCCTAAAAGAATAAAGAATGAAACTGACCTCTCGTCTACTAGATCCCAAGTTCAAAAAGGAGGTAGTAAAAATGCTGAAGGAAATAAGAAAGGTTATTGATAGAAATGCAGATTACTGTAAAAAGGAACTAGATTGTTCCTCATATTAATGAAGGAGAAGTGTACTTCTGCTGATTTAGTCAACAACTATCTTTACAAACAAACTTCTGCTGAACTCAAAATGAAGGGCAAAAGACATGTATCCATATTCTTAGGCTCCCTACCATAATCATCTTAATCAAGGAACTCTCCCTTGGTGGAGAGGGAAAGAACACGGCTTAGATTGCAGAGCTCAGATTAGGGTCATGAAGGACTTCACCAGGGCCCAAGGTTGTCACATATTAGGCAACTCTTGACTCTGGTCTCGTATTTGCTATTTCTGAAAAGATAATCTGCCTGCGTTATATTTCTTACTTGTATGAAATATAGGTACTCAAACTTAGTCATCTGTTGTCTGTAGGTCTTGATTATTGCTTGCTTAAAAAATATTATAGACCCTAAGAAGAGACTTCATTCATCTACCAAAATCAGCACAGAGAGCTTATTTTCTTCATATAATTATGTCTTTCTAAAACAGTTTGCAGCAAAAAGTAGAAAGATGCCTTGAAGATGGAATTCGCCTTCCCATGTTAGATGCAAAACAGCTTCAGAATGAAAATGATAACCTGAGAAAACAAAATGAGAATGCTAGTAAGGTCAGTATATATCTTTAATAATGAACTTTGATAGTGAAATCTATACTATATGGATACGTGCATAGATATATAATTTATCTAGTTTATTTGATTTATATTCTTGCTAATATTTAATAGCTTATGGAATTTTTAGTTTGAATGTTTTTATTAGGAAAGAAAATAGCAATTTAAGCAACTTTAATTTAAATTTAAATAAAAGCCAAACTAAAGAAGTTGTATTATTTCTTAGCAAAAACAAAAGGATACTTTTTCCTTCCTAAATTATTCAAAATCTGTCTCAAACTTATTTTTATAAATTGTAAAGATTAAAGTTTTATCAAGAGCTAGAGTAAGACGTTTTCAGTTTTACATATGTGTGATCCAAATCATATGGCTACTTAAAGGATACTTTGTATGAATACTTTTGTTAAAAAAAACCCACACACACTTTGATTTAAAAAAATAAATTCATAATTACCTGTGCTTTTGTTTTCTTGAAATTTGGTACTTCCAAAAAAGCAATGGAAAAAAAATTTGATTCAGACTGATATATTTCATATGTTGTAGATAATAGACAGCCAACAAGATGAGATTGACAGAATGATTTTAGAAATCCAGGTAAGGAATACTTTGTGCTTATTTTAATTTAGCTGTATGCTGATTTACTCTTAGTAATTGCATATCTAAAAAATATCAAAGCGTATATGTTTTTGTATGAACATATTAATAACACTTGAGGTGACATTGCAAATTCTTTAATATTAATCTTTCAGTTCTTTAGAATGAAAATGATACTTGGTAAATCAGTTCTTCAAAAACTGTGAAAATTATTCTTCTCTATTCCTTACCTCTCCTCTTTTCAATTGGGTGCAGTCTATCTCTACTACTGAGAACACATTTGGTTAAGGTCATCAGTGATCTAAAATTAAAGACAGTGGACTGTTTTTAGTCCATTGTAACTCGGCAAGAGCACTCTCCCTCCTAATAATACTATATATTATTTTTCTGTATTATCAAAGTATAACACTTTGCATATTTGTGTCTGTATCTAGAGCTTAGGGTATCTGACCCAAAATATAACCCAAAATTTGTAGATTAAGTGGATTTTCATTCTTTTATTGATTTGCCAGATATTTACCAAGCCCTTATGTATATGCCAGGCACTGTTCTTAGCACTGGAGATTCATCAGTGAACAAAGCAAGTCCCTGGCCATTCTAGTGGAGTGAGATGGAGAAAATGGAAATATAATGTCAAGTACGGATACATACTATTATTTAAAAAAAAAAAAAGTAGGATAGAGGGCAATGCAGATCGTGCTGCATTATATGCAGTGGTCATGAAGTTTTCCCTGAAGAAGTAATATTTGAACATAGTTCTGAATGAAGATAAGCAGGGGAAGAACATTCTAGGCAAAGAGAGCAACCAGTGCCCTGAGTGCAAGAGAGAGCAAGAAGGCTGCTAGTCTGGAGTACAGTGATTGTGAGATATAGTGAGAGGTGACTGATGGTAGAAAGTAGCCTGGGGCCAGATCACATAGAGGTATATGTCTGTATTTTATTCTTTGTGTGATAGAAAACCATTGGACAAATTTTGCTGAATAAATTATTTTTATATCTCCTAATTTGAGTATTCCCAAAACTGGAAGTAAAAAAGAAAAACGTAATGGTTTGAGTGTCAGAATTTATGGACAATCTGCTTTGTCTTTTGGCCATATTAAGTGATCTATCAGTTTAATCAAACACTAGTCCAATTCAACAAGTGTGTGGGCTTATTGGATTGATTCACAGAGGTTATACTCTTTAGTGTGTATTCCTTCAGTTGTTCTGCAAGCCATTTGAATTACAAGATGGTTAGGTTCCCTCAGCCATTATTATCTGACTTCATATCATAGACCACAATGAAAGGAATTTCTGTTTCATTTGGTAACAATATCTAGGAGGTAAATCTAATAAAAGTTATCTCGATACAAATTAAGGACAGTCAACTTTGTCCTTTGGCATTGAGATTTTGGTGGATAAAACATGTAGGATTTATTGTTTTTAATTTGTTTATTTGTAGGATTTATTGCATACTCTCTCACATTATAGATGTTTAGTGTATATTTGTATTAATTGAAATGTGCATTTTCCCCATTTGTGGAAGCATCGTAATGCAATTTACTCTTACACATTAACCAAGTCTTTAGTCAGTCACATTTAGATATGAATATGTAGAAGAATATATAATTATGTGCCATTCCATTCTTTGTTCTTAAAATGCTTGAGTTAACATTCTTTTATTTCTTCAAATTAATTACAGAATGGAAGTCAAATTAATGAGGTACATTTATTTCCAAATATTTGGGCCCAGACAGTATACTCATTAATTCTGTTGTCTTACCTTTGGAAGCAAAGCCTATCTTGTTTTGTTTTGTTTTGTTTTTTGTCCTTAGCCATTGTGACCATCTAGGTTTATAGGTCTAGGATATAGTTTGCTCACAGAGAGAGATGGCAAATGTTGGTAACTGGCCAACTAAGCTCCATGTATTTACCAAGATATTATTTGAAAATATCTTGAAAATTACAGATGGAGACAAATATGCCTCAGATAATGAGAAAATTTTTTGCTTAACATTACTTGTTTAAACTTGTTATTTTGGGGCCCTCACAGTTGAGAAAGCTAGGTTTTTTGTTTCATGTGTTATTTGGTGGTTTGTGATGGATATAAAAAAAAACTGTAAAAACCTGAAATTTTCAGAATATTGCCTCTTCTGAAAAAAGGAATACTAATTATTTACCTAGCATTGGAAACTGCAGAATCCTAAAGAGAACACTCTGGGTTGAAAAAGTATTCTTGTTGCTTTATACTATAGTCAATGGGCATGCCATCAAGTTGAACCACATAATAGAGCAATTCCTGTCAAACACTGATTATTTAAAGCTCCTAGCTTTTCCTTTTGCTTACATCAAGAATGGCCAACCTTAGTCCTATGTAGATGGTGATGTCCTTCCAACATGCTTTAGCTCTGTTTTATATTCAAATTCCTTGGCATAGCCAAAATAACACAAAATACTTTATAATTAAGACAACAGAGAACTTCCCAACCATTTTTAACATGAATTATGCATTTTAGCTATTAGTATAGTATTAAATTTATTATAAAATGTCACTACCATTATAGTTTGCGTGTTTCATTCCTCCATAGTGCTGGGAAGTTGTTCCATTTTCGGGTGTTTAATAGACAAAGCCACCTTAGTATTATTCGAGTTTCATGTTTCACTGCTTCTTTATGTCCCTGCAAACTGTTGAGAAGATCAAATTTGTTAGAAGTTCGTTTGGCTGATTTGGAGTACTGCATTGCCTTGGGTATATGCAGGTTATTCTTATAGCTTAAATTTTATGACACAAGTGAAAAATAAAATCCCTTGCCGTGTTTATTATGTCCAGTTTATAGGCGGTAAAAATAAGGCATTGTTATAGAGTGAAAATGATATATTTAAAATACAACTATTGAACTTCCCTGGTGGCTCAGTGGTTAAGAATCCGCCTGCCAATGCAGGGGACACAGGTTCTTCCTGGTCCAGGAAGATCCACATGCCACAGAGCAGCTAAGCCCGTGCACCACAGCTACTGAGCCTGTGCGCTAAAGCCCGCGAGCCACAACTACTGAAGCCTGCGCACCTAGAGCCCGTGCTTCGCAACAAGAGAAGCCACTGCAGTGAGAAGCCCATGCACCACAACAAAGAGTAGCCCCCGGTCCTAGAGAAAGCCTGCATGCAGCAACGAAGACCCAATGCAGCCAAAACTAAATAAATAAAATAAGTACATTTTATAAAAGAAAATAAAATACATGTAGTTTACTACCTTGCACCAGAACTCAAATAAATACTTACCTGGTTTAGGTCAGTGGCAAGTTTATTGATTCACACCTTTGGAGGTTTGGGGAGAATCAGTCTTCTACTATTTATATTCTATTTGTTGTTGAATACAGAAAAAGTTTTAGTTCATGTAACAGTATATGCTGATTTTGAAATTGAGTTCAGTGTTATAAATACACAGATTTATCCACTATTTTGTTCAGCCATCAAGATGATATTGTTAACTGGCATGAATACCTTGATTAGTAATTGATCCTTTAGAAATATTGCCTTTCCTTATATCCACGAAACCAGTGTAGCTAAACTGACTTCTCCTCTTACAGGTTTTTCTTCTGTCAATATATATACTATAAAAAGACATTTTGCAGTAGAATGTTTCCCATCATTTCCATAAACATGGCTACAGTCAGAATGTGAACGAGTTCTTCACTGGGCATTATTACCTTTCTTCCTATTTATCCCTCAAAAGGACATTTCACCCATATAACCTTGTTTCCAGTGAGCTGCTATCTTTGTATGTTATCATTGTAATCTTTTGGCAGAGGAGATACAAAGTAAAAAAGTTTGTTATGTTTACTTGTTTTCTCTAACATGTTAAAAAGTTTTCTCATTAAAAGAACTTATGCATTTAAATGGCCTTTCTGAATTGACAGCTATCAATGAATGATTATAATATTACAAAGTAAGAATGACACTTTTAAAAGTCTTTAAGACTGTTCACTTTTAATGGCATGGTTGGGACCACCAATCTCAAAACTGTGACAGTCTGTCCTATTTATAACACTTCAAGAGAAGATGTTTCCACAGCCTAAGAAGATCTTATTCCAATTTTTAGCAATCTCTCTTATTAAAGCTTTCATCAAACAGGTTTTTTCAGTAGATATGGTGAGAAAATGGATCATAATCCAATACAATGTCATACAGGCAGAATATAATTTTTCTTTAACCTAAATAAATATTGATTTAATGTTTTTCATTATTATCGTGTGATTTTATCTCCTATTTTTTATGTTATCCTAGTTTTGTAATGTGTCCTGACATGAAGTTCTTTCTTCCCAAAGTTTTTTAATTTTGAAAAATTTTACCTATGTGTAAATGCTTTATATAATGCATGAAAAACTGAAAATATTCTCATCAGAAATCAATACTAATTTTTGAAAATCCTAGCAGCCAAAAATATGTATTCTATTAAAGGAAAAGTAGATTTTTAAAAAATAAGCTTTCTCTCTAGTCTTTGTACTTACAAAGAGAAAAAATCTTTAGTGTATAGGCCTTTTGTGTGCACAGTATAGTTGTTAATTAAAATCTTAGAATAAGATATGTAAAAGGTGGATTTAACTTTTGAAAAGTCAGTTCTTTGTGTCTGAGGTGGGAAGTTGCAGGAAGGGAGTCAGCTCACTTGAATCATGAAAGAGTATTCTTGAGCCTGTGCTATGAGTGGTCACCAAACCTATATGGATATTCAAAGTACTTGGGATGCTTTTTAAAATATAGATTTCTGGGCCCCACTGTGACTCTGATGAGTCAGTATCTCTGGGGTGAAGCTTGAAATAATGTATTATTAACAAGTTCTCTAGGCAGTTCTTCCTTATAGCCTAGTAGTAGTCCTAGTCCTAGAGCCTTTAGGAAGTATTGTACAATCCTCAGCTTGCTCATGGGACCACAAGTGGGACTTGACTGGAAAGACTGAGATTTAAGTTTAAAAAAAAGAGTTTAATTCTGAGACACTAACCTTAGGTTTGTAATGGCACATTTAAACTCTTTTGGTAGCTCTTGCTTTATAAGCCTGAGAAAATCATGACCTGGAAGAAAAGGAACCCAGGCAAGTGGTGTTTTTTTTATATTGTGCTGATTTTTTAATAACAGTTTTATTGTTATATAGTTCACACGCCCTATAGTTCACCCATTTAAAGTATACAATTCAGAGGGACTTCCCTGGTGGTCCAGTGGTTAAGACTCCGCGCTTCCAACGCAGGGGGCACAGGTTTGATCCCTGGTTGGGGAGCTAAGATCCCGCAAGCCAAGTGGCCAAGAATAAATATACAATTCAGTAATTTTTAGTATACTCACAGATGTATGGAACCAAGACCACAGTCAATTTTAGAACATTTTTGTCATCTCCCAAAGTAACACCTTTAGCTGTCACTCTCTTAAACCCCATGCCCTCCTCAGCATAAGCAATCACTAATCTACTTCCTGTATTTATAGATTTGCCTGCTCTTAGACATTTTATATAAATGTAATATGTGGTCTTTTGTGACTCCTTCTCTGACCACACCAGTTGTTAAGCTCCATTAATTGCCAGCTCAACACTGCTGTTTTCAACAATGCCCTGTGGCATAAATTGCTTCATAGGCTGGTCCATTCTGGCTCCTTTGAAGGACTAGCTTCCTGGGTTAATGTTTGAGATTTTTACTGTTCCCAGGAGTGTCCTTCCCAGCTGTCTCTTTTACTGTTTCTCTCTTGCAAGCTAGCCAGCCTACAGTAGAGCCTGTTGCTCCAATGAATCTAACACTGTCCTCCCAACTGCCTTTGCCACAATCTCCCGCTGTTTTGAGAGTGCCCTTAGGACTGAACTTCATACTCTGTTACAAAAGAATTCAGTTCCTTTAGGGAGACCTTCAGAGTTCTCTGTTCTGTGGCCTATTTCTCCCCAGGCAAAATCTCTGAGCCTAGTCATTGTGGGTGGGAACAATGTCAAGATTCTGATTGACTCTAGCTGAGCGCTAGTGGAGGGAGGGTGGGCAGCAGCTCTAGGTCTCTCGGCTTGCCTCTTTCAGTGGATACTCCTGCCCCAGAAGCCAACACAAGGGCAGTCAGGGCCCCAGTATTCTCGTGGCTACACCCCAGGTAAAGCCTTCCTCCCTTGAGGCGGCCTGGGTGGAAGAACGGAGCCCCCACCTTTTGGCTGCACTTGCCTGGAACTTAGCTTCAGCTACAGATGAGAAGTGCTGATGCCCTGCCCTTCCTAGGAAGACAGTGGTCCAACTAGGAGTTGGGGGAGAGGGAGCCCTCTGTTCTTGGCTGTTCCAGTCTGGAGTTTCCATTTTGCTTAGCTGTGAGAGGGTAGGAATCAAGTGGATTTTGTTTCAGATACCACAGACTTCAGCTCTTCTGAGTTTTAGTAGCTTTTCTTGAATATGTTTCTTCATTTGCTTGTATGAACCATTTCCAGAAGCTTTAAATGTGTTATTTTATGGTTTTTCACCAGTTTCCTTGGGGAGCAGGTCTGAGGAGCTCCTCATGCCATCATGCTGAAAGCAGAGCCCTCAGGGAGATTATTTTTTAAATTATATCAGGTAACAAGATGATAGTTAAGAAAGGAATTTGAGGTGTACACTATCTTCAATTATTATTAAACAGAAACCTAAAAAATTGCAGTTCTTATGGTGCTTGCATATTCCTTAGTTTTACAGATATTTTGAAAATTCTTTTATCAGTATGGAAGAATGAGGAAAAGGGGTTTAATATTTTTCCACACTTAGGCCAAAGTGAGAAATAGAACCTCTGTTGCCAAATGCAGAGGTGTCAGTGATGATGCTAGTGATGATATTACATGTTACAGGAGCGGTTCTTTCTGGTTTATGTTTATTATCTCTAAGCCTCAACAGTAATCTTACAAGGTAAGAAAGAGTGTATTTTTATACATGAAGTTGCTGAGATTTAAAAGGTGTGCCCAAGGTCTCAGCTGAGATCCTAATTCATGTCTGTCTGACCTCAGAGTTTGTGCCTTGGGCATTAATCCTGGATGTCTCAAAGTGAAAAGTCCCAAGAAAAAGAAAAAAAAATGTTAGTCTGATTTCTTCCTTGTATAAGCCTTAGGGGAGGGAATTGTTTTAAGGGTCTTTTCCTGGAATGAAAGATATTTAAACTGGAGCACACTGGGAAATTAGTCTTCTGCAGAAAGCATCTTATGCTCAGTTACCTAGAAGCACAATTTGGAAATTTTGTCTCCAAAGTGAAATTTTTTAGTACATTACACTCTACGGTGTGGTGGCATTATTTGCTCCTTGAGATGAATAAAATGCCTTTTTTTTCTGATACATTTATTTCAGGAGCTTTATAATGGGTACACTAAGGTCTTTGAACATTCCTTATCCAGTTCAGCACTTAGCACAGTGCCTTGTGCATAAAAGAGGCTCAGTAACTGTTTTGAATGAGTAAACACAGCTTCTTACTTAAACAAAACTAGGTGTTAAATAGTTACTTTTTCATATTTTGTCATTTATTCAGCTCATTTAGTAATTGTTAACTGAGTTTCTGCCATGGGCTAGGCACTCTTCTAGGGGATGACTAGTGAAAAAAGACAAAAAAAAACTTTTTCCACAAGAAAATTCACCCATAATGCTGAATTTGGAATGGGCTCTTTTTTGTTGTTGTTTTGTTTTGTGGGGTTTTTTTTGTTGTTGTTGTTGTTGTTTTTAATTTTGGGCTACACTGTGCATCATGTGGGATCTTAGTTCCCCAACCAGAGATTGAACCTGCAACTGGTCCACTGGTCTGCCAGGGAAGTCCCTGGAATGGGCTCTTTTTTTCCCCCAGCTTTATTGAAGTATAGTTGACAAATAAAATTGTAAGATATTTAAAGTGTATATCATGGTGATTTGAAATAAGAAATGGGCTTTTAAATATTAGTATAAAAAGAAAGGAATTAGTGTTAGTTGCATAAATATTTTGTACTAGGTAAAAGTAAATTAGGCTTTTTGATTGTAAGCAACAGAACCAATTCAATTTAGCCTAAGCAAAAACAGTAGAATATACTGTATTACAAGAATGCAGAGATATCTGTGGAATCCATAGGTAGGAATGAAGCCTGGCTTCAGGAAGGAAAAGGCCTTGTTGCTGCTCGCATTTCCGTCTGTTTCAGTCTCTTCTCTCTCTCTGCAGACTGACTTCCTTTCCTCCTTTAGCTCATATGCCAGACTATGGCTGTCCCACAGCCCTGAAGTTCTATAGTTCATTTCCCGCCACCTGCAGAGACTAACTCATAGACTTTGGGTCTCGATTCCTCAGGTTTGGTCAGGTGTTCATTCAGCCTGACCCAGTGAGCTATAACCCAAGAATATAGAATCCCAGTACAAATATGACTACTTATGTATGATTCATGGGATTTGTGAATAGGCAGGCATCCAAAGGTATTGTCTACATATATACCACATAATTTTCACAGTACTTTACAGTACTTTACAAGGTTAGAAAATCTTTCTGATGAATTTGGAGCCTAGAAAGGTTGAATAACTTACCCATGATTATACAACACATAAGCTGTACACCCAGAACCTAATTTTGTCTGACTCCAAAATCTTATCTTGTTACCATTAACTCTATACTTTCTTTCTTTCAAACTGTTATAACATTAGTTTCAGGTGTACAAAATAGTGATTTGATATTTTTATATGTTGCAAAATGATCACCACAGTAAGTCTAATAATTAACATCCATTTTATTTCTTGTGATGAGAACGTTTAAGATCTACTCTCAGCAACTCAAATGTACAATACAGTATTGTTAACTATAGCCACCATGCTGTACATTACATCCCCAGGACTTATTTTAAAACTGGAAGTTTATACCTTTTGACCCCCTTTGCTCATTCCCTCCCCACTCCCACTCCCTCCCCTCTGGCAACCACACATCTGTTCTCTGTTATCTCTGAGTTTGGTGGGTTTTTTTTTATATTTCACATATAAGTGAAATCATACAGTATGCCTTTCTCTGTCTGACTTATTTCACTTAGCATTATGTGCTCAAGCTCCATCCATGTTGTTGCAAGTGGCAAGATTTCCTTCTTTTTATGGCTGAATAATATTCCATTGTGTGTGTGTGTGTGTGTGTATGTGTGTGTGTATTATATAAAATCACATTTTCTTCATCCATTCATCCATTGAGGGACACTTAGGTTGCTTCCATGTCTTGGCTATTATAGATAATGCTGCAGTGAACAGTGGGGTGCACATATCTTTTCAAGTTAGTGTTTTCATTTCCGTTGGATAAATTCCCAGAACTGGAGTTGCTGGATCACATGGTAGGTCTGTTTTTAGTTGCCTGAGGAACCTCCAAGCTGTTC
Organism: Hyperoodon ampullatus; assembly: GCF_949752795.1. Lineage (NCBI taxonomy): Eukaryota > Metazoa > Chordata > Mammalia > Artiodactyla > Ziphiidae > Hyperoodon > Hyperoodon ampullatus. Next base: position 47,729,266 of record NC_136925.1, on the reverse strand, counting down.
TCCATAGTGGCTGCACCAATTTACATTTCCACCAACAGTGCACAAGGGTTCCCTTTTTCTCTACATCCTAGCTAACACTTATCTCTTTTTGATAATAACCACCCTGACAGGTGTGAGGTGATCTCATTGTGGCTTTGGTTTTGATGTACATTTCCCTGATGATTAGTGAAGTTGAGCAACTTTCCATGTGCCTGTTGGCCATTTGAATATCTTCTTTGGAAAAATGTCTATTTAAACTTTTACCCATTTTAAATTGGATTTTTTTTCAGCTCTTGAGTTGTATAAATTCTTTATATATTTTGGATATTAACCCCTTATCAGATACATTATTTGCAAATATTTTCTACAATTCTGTAGGTTGCCTTTTCATTTTGTTGGTGGTTTCCTTCACTGTGCAGAAGCTTTTTAGTTTGATATAGCACCCTCCCCTTTTTATATTTTTGATGCCACAGTTTATCTTGTCTATCCATTAACAAATTATTGTAGTTATAGTTCCACTACTTTTGCCTTTTAACCTTCATAGTAGCTTTGTAAGTGATTAACCAACCACCTTTACAACATTAGATTATTCCGAATTTTACAATATATTTACCTTTACTAGTGAGATTTATACTTATACTGTTACTAATTAGTACCCTTTCGTTTCAGCTTAAAGAATCCCTTTAACATTTCTTGTGAGGCCGGTCTAGTGGTGATGAACTCTTTCAGCTGTTGCTTGTCTGGAAAACTATTTCTCCTTCAATTCTGAAGGACAACTTTCCAAGTGGAATGTTATTGGTTGGCAGTTCTTTCCCTCCCCTCCACCCCAGCACTTTGAATATTTAGTGCCACATTCTTCTGGCCTGCAAAGTTTCTGCTGAAAAATCTGCTGATAGCATCATGGGCTTTCCCTTGCATGTAATAAGTTGTTTTTCTCTTGCTGCTTCTAAGATTCTCTCTCTTTAACTTTTGACAGTTTCATTATAATGTGCCTTGCAGTGGGTCTCTTTAGATTCATCTTCTTTGGAACTCTTAGTTTCCTGGATCTGGATGTCTGTTTCCTTCACCAAGTTATGGAAGTTTTCAGCCATTACTCCACTTAAGTTTTCTGTCCATTTCTCTCTCGCGCTCTTCCTTCTAGAACCCCTATAATGTGAATGTTGGTCTGCCTAATGTTGTCCCATAAGTCCCTCAGACTATCTTCATTCTTTTTTTCTTTTTACTGCTCTGATTGGCTGAGTTTCACTGCCCTGTCTTCAAATGTACTGATCCTTTGTTCCGCCTCATCTAGTCTGCTATTAAACACCCCCTATTATATTTTTCAGTTCAGTTATTGTATTCTTCAGCTCTGTGACTTCCATTTGGTACTATCTTATACTTTTTCTCTCTGTGTTGAAATTGTCACTTTGTTCTTGCTTTGTTCTCCTTACCTTGGTGAGCATCTTTATGACCATTATTTTGAAGTGTTTATCAGGTAAACCACTTTTCTCTTTTATTAAGGTCTTTTTCTGTGGTTTTATCTTATTCTTAAATTTGGAACATATTCATTTTCCTTGACTCTCTGTGTTGGTTTCTATGTATTAGATAAAACAGCTATCTCGCCCAGTCTTGAACGAATGGATGGCCTCATGTAAGAGATGAACTTTTCTTAACTAGTTTTTAAAAAGGTGTTGAGAGAAAAATATTAAATTTTATTAAAAGAATATAGTCTTCTTATTAATGATTTCTAAATGCCATTATCTTGTTAAGTATGCATGCTCTTATTAATTGCTATTTCTTATGATAGTAGCACTATTATCTTACCTTTTATGTATAGTTACATATGCTATTGCAAAAATAGTGTGCTTGTATTAATAAAATCATAACAGTTACTGTGAAGCCTTTTGACTGTTCTCAGCAATAAACTTAAAGTGACTGACTTATACCTTGTTTCTAGATAATAGAAACATGTACAATAAAATGACAATCAAAAGAATGCAGAGGAACTTGCTTTTTAAGATATTTTTTGGTTGTTTTTGTTGTTTCATTTAACTAGACACAATAAATTTAAGGTCTGTAGCATAAATCCTATTGTAATGTATAGGCAGGTTAGTAGACTAGTATATAAAAATTGGACATATTACCTTATTATAAACTTATCCAGTTTATAATCTAGGGATAAGTTTAGTTTCATTTGTGATATTTATGTTAAGTTTTATTTTGAAGACATGTGAATTTCTTTCAAAAATACTGTATCATATTCCAGTGAGCAAGATTAAGAGATACAAACTTGCAGTTACAAAATAAATGAGTCACAGGAGTGAAATGTACAGTGGGGGGAATATAGTCAATAATATTGTAATAACCTTGTATGGTGGCAGATGGTAACTAGATTTATCATGGTGATCATTTTGTCATGTATAGAAATATCAGATCACTATGTCGTGCACCTCAAATTAACATAGTGTTGTAGGTCAGTTATACTGCTAAAATACACACACACACAGTGTCATATTTCAAACAAGGGGTTTGTTTCTTCCCTAGGATTCTCTATTTATACTTCTCTTGGTGATCTTACCTAGTCTTATGGCTTTAAATAAAATGTGTGTGCTTACTGCTCCCTAATTTTTATCTCCAGGTCAAAGTGCTCCCCTTTTCTTACAATTTGTATATCCAATTGCCTTCTCAACGTCACCACTTGATGTATTGGACATAACATGTTCAAAACTGAATTTCTTATTCCCCTAAGCCAAAAACTAATAAACCTGCTGCACCTTCAATATTTCCCATATCTATTCATGACAGATCTGCCCTACCATTTGCTCTGTCTGGAAACCTTAAGACTTATTCTTAACTTCTCTTCTGCCTTACATTTTGTGAGCAACTCCCGTTTTCTTCAAAATATATCTAGCATCTGGCACCTTCTCCTGACCTCCACTGTTGTGCCATCCTGGTTCAAGTATCCTAATTCTTTTTTTTTTTTTTTTTTTTTTTTACATCTTTATTGGAGTATAATTGCTTTACAATGCTGTGTTAGTTTCTGCTTTATAACAAAGTGAATCAGTTGTACATATACATATGTTCCATATCTCTTCCCTCTTGCATCTCCCTCCCTCCCACCCTCCCTATCCCACCCCTCTAGGTGGTCACAGAGCACCGAGCTGATCTCCCTGTGCTATGCAGCTGCTTCCCACTAGCTATCTGTTTTACGTTTGGTAGTGTACACATGTCCATGCCACTCTCTCACTTTGTCACAGCTTACCCTTCCCCCTCCCCATATCCTCAAGTCCATTCTCTAGTAGGTCTGTGTCTTTACTCCTGTCTTACCCCTAGGTTCTTCATGACATTTTTTTCTCTTAAATTCCATATATTTGTGTTAGCACATGGTATTTGTCTTTCTCCTTCTGACGTACTTCACTCTGTATGACAGACTCTAGGTCCATCCACCTCATTACAAATAGCTCAATTTCATTTCTTTTTATGGCTGAGTAATATTCCATTGTATATATGTGCCACATCTTCTTTATCCATTCATCCGATGATGGACACTTAACATTGTTTCCATCTCCTGGCTATTGTAAATAGAGCTGCAATGAACATTTTGGTACATGACTCTTTTTGAATTATGGTTTTCTCAGGGTATATGCCCAGTAGTGGGATTGCTGGATCATATGGTAGTTCTATTTGTAGTTTTTTAAGGAACCTCCATACTGTTCTCCATAGTGGCTGTACCAATTCACATTCCCACCAGCAGTGCAAGAGGGTTCCCTTTTCTCCACACCCTCTCCAGCATTTATTGTTTCTAGATTTTCTGATGATGGCCATTCTGACTGGTGTGAGATGATATCTCACTGTAGTTTTGATTTGCATTTCTCTAATGATTAATGATGTTGAGCATTCTTTCATGTGTTTGTTGGCAGTCTGTATATCTTCTTTGGAGAAATGTCTATTTAGGTCTTCTGCCCATTTTTGGATTGGGTTGTTTGTTTTTTTTGTTATTGAGCTGCATGAGCTGCTTGTAAATTTTGGAGATTAATCCTTTGTCAGTTGCTTCATTTGCAAATACATTCTCCCATTCTGAGGGTTGTCTTTTGGTCTTGTTTATTCTTTCCTTTGCTGTGCAAAAGCTTTGAAATTTCATTAGGTCCCATTTGTTTATTTTGTTTTTATTTCCATTTCTCTAGGAGGTGGGTCACAAAGGATCTTGCTGTGATTTATGTCATAGAGTGTTCAGCCTGTGTTTTCCTCTAAGAGTTTGATAGTGTCTGGCCTTACATTTAGGTCTTTAATCCATTTTGAGCTTATTTTTGTGTATGGTGTTAGGGAGTGATCTAATCTCATACTTTTACATGTACCTGTCCAGTTTTCCCAGCAACACTTACTGAAGAGGCTGTCCTTTCTCCACTGCACATTCCTGCCTCCTTTATCAAAGATAAGGTGACCATATGTGCGTGGGTTTATCTCTGGGCTTTCTATCCTGTTCCATTGATCTATCTTTCTGTTTTTGTGCCAGTACCATACTCTCTTGATTACTGTCGCTTTGTAGTATAGTCTGAAGACAGGGAGCCTGATTCCTCCAGCTCCGTTTTTCATTCTCAAATTGCTTTGGCTATTCGGGGTCTTTTGTGTTTCCATACAAATTGTGAAATTTTTTATTCTAGTTCTGTGAAAAATGCCAGTGGTAATTTGCTAGGGATTGCATTGAATCTGTAGATTGCTTTGGGTAGCAGAGTCATTTTCACAATGTTGATTCTTCCAATCCAAGAACATGGTTTATCTCTCCATCTGTTTGTATCATCTTTAATTTCTTTCATCAGTGTCTTATAATTTTCTGCATACAGGTCTTTTGTCTCCTTAGGTAGGTTTATTCCTAGATATTTTATTCTTTTTGTTGCAATGGTAAATGGGAGTGTTGTCTTGATTTCACTTTCAGATTTTTCATCATTAGTGTATAGGAATGCCAGAGATTTCTGTGCATTAATTTTGTATCCTGCTACTCTACCAAATTCATTGATTAGCTCTAGTAGTTTTCTGGTAGCATCTTTAGGATTCTCTATGTATAGTATCATGTCATCTGCAAACAGTGACAGCTTTAATTCTTCTTTTCTGATTTGGATTCCTTTTATTTCCTTTTCTTCTCTGTGGCTAAAACTTCCAAAACTATGTTGAATAAGAGTGGTGAGAGTGGGCAACCTTGTCTTGTTCCTGATCTTAGTGGAAATGCTTTCAGTTTTTCACCATTGAGGACGATGTTGGCTGTGGGTTTGTCATATATGGCCTTGAGGAAGGTTCCCCCTATGCCTACTTTCTGGAGGGTTTTTATCATAAATGGGTGTTGAATTTTGTCAAAAGCTTTCTCTGCATCTATTGAGATAATCATATGGTTTTTCTCCTTCAATTTGTTAATATGGTGTATCACTTTGATTGATTTGCATATATTGAAGAATCCTTCCATTTCTGGAATAAACCCCACTTAATCATGGTGTATGATCCTTTTAATGTGCTGTTGGATTCTGTTTGCTAGTATTTTGTTGAGGGTTTTTGCATGTATGTTCATCAGTGATATTGGCCTGTAGTTTTCTTTCTTTGTGACATCCTTGTCTGGTTTTGGTATCAGGGTGATGGTGGCCTCATAGAATGAGTTTGGGAGTGTTCCTCCCTGTGCTATATTTTGGAAGAGTTTGAGAAGGATAGGTGTTAGCTCTTCTCTAAATGCTTGATAGAATTCGCCTGTGAAGCCATCTGGTCCTGGGCTTTTGTTTGTTGGAAGATTTTTAATCACAGTTTCAATTTCAGTGCTTGTGATTGGTCTGTTCGTATTTTCTATTTCTTCCTGATTCAGTCTTGGCAGGTTGTGCATTTCTAAGAATTTGTCCATTTCTTCCAGGTTGTCCATTTTATTGGCATAGAGTTGCTTGTAGTAATCTCTCATGATCCTTTGTATTTCTGCAGTGTCAGTTGTTACTTCTCCTTTTTCATTTCTAATTCTATTGATTTGAGTCTTCTCCCTTTTTTTCTTGATGAGTCTGGCTAATGGTTTATCAATTTTGTTTATCTTCTCAAAGAACCAGCTTTTCGTTTTACTGATCTTTGCTATTGTTTCCTTCATTTCTTTTTCATTTATTTCTGATCTGATCTTTATGATTTCTTTCATTCTGTTAACTTTGGGGTTTTTTTGTTCTTCTTTCTCTAATTGCTTTAGGTGCAAGGTTAGGTTGTTTATTCGAGATGTTTCCTGTTTCTTAAGGTGGGATTGTATTGCTAGAAACTTCCCTCTTAGAACTGCTTTTGCTGCATCCCATAGGTTTTGGGTCGTCGTGTCTCCATTGTCATTTGTTTCTAGGTATTTTTTGAGTTCCTCTTTGATTTCTTCAGTGATCACTTGGTTATTAAGTAGTGTATTGTTTAGCCTCCATGTGTTTGTATTTTTTACAGATCTTTTCCTGTAATTGATATCTAGTCTCATAGCATTGTGGTCAGAAAATATACTTGATACGATTTAAATTTTCTCAAATTTACCACGGCTTTATTTGTGACCAAAGATATGATCTATCCTGGAGAATGTTCCATGAGCACTTGAGAAAAATGTGTATTCTGTTGTTTTTGGATAGAATGTCCTATAAATATCAATTAAGTCCATATTGTTTAATGTATCATTTAAAGCTTGTGTTTCCTTATTTATTTTCATTTTGGATGGTCTGTCCATTGGTGAAAGTGGGTGTTAAAGTCCCCTACTATGAATGTGTTACTGTCAATTTCCCCTTTTATGGCTGTTAGTATTTGCCTTATGTATTGAGGTGCTCCTATGTTGGGTGCATAAATAGTTACAATTGTTATATCTTCTTCCTGGATCCATCCCTTGATCATTATGTAGTATCCTTCTTTGTCTCTTGTAATAGTCTTTATTTTAAAGTCTATTTTGTCTGATACGAGAATTGCTACTCCAGCTTTCTTTTGGTTTCCATTTGCATAGAGTATCTTTTTCCATCCCCTTACTTTCAGTCTGTATGTGTCTCTAGGTCTGAAGTGGGTCTCTTGTAGACAGTATATATATGCGTCCTGTTTTTGTGTCCATTCCGCCAGTCTGTGTCTTTTGGTGGGAGCATTTAATCCATTTACATTTAAGGTAATTATCAATATGTATGTTCCTATTCCCATTTTCTTAATTGTTTGGGGTTTGTTATTTTAGGTCTTTTCCTTCTCTTGTGTTTCTTGCCTAGAGAAGTTCCTTTAGCATTTATTGTAAAGCTGGTTTGGTGGTGCTGAACTCTCTCAGCTTTTGCTTGTCTGTAAAGGTTTTAATTTCTCCATCAAATCTGAATGAGATCCTTGCTGGGTAGAGTAATCTTGGTTGTAGGTTTCTCTCCTTCATCTCTTTAAATATGTCCTGCCAGTCCCTTCTGGCTTGCAGAGTTTCTGCTGAAAGATCAGCTGTTAACCTTATGGGGATTCCCTTGTGTGTTATTTGTTGTTTTTCCCTTGCTGCTTTTAATATGTTTTCTTTGTATTTAATTTTTGACAGTTTGATTAATATGTGTCTTGGCGTGTTTCTCCTTGGATTTATCCTGTATGGGACTCTCTTTGCTTCCTGGACTTGATTAACTATTTCCTTTCCCATATTAGGGAAGTTTTCAACTATAATCTCTTCAAATATTTTCTCAGTCCCTTTTTCTCTTTTTCTTCTGGAACCCCTATAATTCGAATGTTGGTGCGTTTAATGTTGTCCCAGAGGTTTCTGAGACTGTCCTCAGTTCTTTTCATTCTTTTTTCTTTCTTCTGCTCTGCAGTAGTTATTTCCACTATTTTATCTTCCAGGTCACTTATCCGTTCTTCTGCATCAGTTATTCTGCTATTGATTCCATCTAGAGTATTTTTAATTTCATTTATTGTGTTGTTCATCATTGCCTGTTTCATCTTTAGTTCTTCTAGGTCCTTGTTAAAATTTGTATATGCGCCAAAAAATGGTTAGCATTTCTGGATATTTACATCAAAATAAGAAGTGAATTTAAAACCACTTTCAACTGCAAGAATGATTGTGATCAATACCTGTGGATTAGTAACTGAGACTTTAAAAAATCATTATTAAACAGGAAATTTAAAGGGAAATTGTAGACATTTAAAAATGATTTCGTTTTTAACTTCAGTAATCCCATTCTAAGCTCAGTAGAGATTCCCCTCACCTTGCTTTTTTCTTAAACTTTAAACATGTGCTTTTTCATACAATTTGGGATAGAGAAGTAATTAATCTTTTAGGTGAAATGTTATTGTCAGACAGCTATAGCACTCATACCTAGTATTATCCTATAAGTTGTACACATTTGGTCTTACTAGAATGTGTCTGTGAACTCTTTCTTCTTTTAAAGGGCTGCTTGATTAGTACCTTTGAACCTAACCAACATAACATGTTAAGCTTAATGTATTTCCCCAGTTCAATTTTCCTTCTTATGACAGACAGCACTACTGCCAGACATTTCTGGTTTATTCTGATGGAGATTACCTTTTTCTTCACTGATTTAAATTTAGTCTTACACAGTAACGTATTAGTCAGATTTATTAGCTACATATTAGTCACATTCAACATGATAAAAATAAAAACCACTATAATCTTCTAAAGAATTATATTACAGCATTGTGAAAATACCTCTCTTGGGTTCTGTTTTCACTGTTAAAATATGAGATTTAGAGTAGTTTATTTGTTGTGCCTTTCTTCTACAATTCTAATAAAATAAACAGTCACAAATCTTAAGAAAATTTAGGATGAATTCTGGATTCTAGCCGAATAATCTTGTCATGCCAGTAAGTATGAGTTTTTAGCTAGGTAAATAAATCCCAACATATCATTCAATCAAATGGGTTTTGATTCAGTTACAAAGGAATTTCAATATCCAAAAATATATATTTTCAGGTAGCCCATGTGACTTTGTACTGTGGAATTCATCTTTTTGGAATATAAAACAAGTTTTCCCTGAAAGAAAATGTACTTGTTATAGAGCTTGATTCATTTGTATCCAACTTTTGAGTAATTAAATATAATATTTTTACAGAGTTTAGCAGACAAATGAAATTAAAAAGCAACAAGATTGAATACTGCTACTGAGAAAACTGTTTTATATTTAGAGTCTTATCTCAACCCATGGTGACAGCTATCCTCTCTTATTCCATCCAGAGATAATGTGAGGGAAAAAAAAAAACCTTCACAGTAGATTGTATGCTATTTAGGTCATCAGCATTCTGAAGAATTTTCAGAGTTGAGACTAAATATAGACCTGAAGCAAAAAATAATGAAATTTCTTCTTTAGTCATGTTTATTGATCTTGGGGTTCAAAAGGGGAAAAGTTGATAGAAAAAAAAATCACTGATAAGTGTAAGGTTTATGGCAAGTTCTTCTTTGATGTGTAGCTGAAAATCAGATTTATAAGCTGAAATGACCCAAGCACTCTTAAAATATCCTATATTCTGCTTTGGTATACTCAAGATTATCTCACAATAGTATCATGTCTGAATAATTTATAATTTTATAATGGAATTAAGAGAGGTTAGTTTATCTAAGTCCCATAATAGACCTTTGCCCTGAATTGAACATCATAGTCACAGCTTGGAATATTATACACTCAGAGAGGGTGTTTAGCTGTTTCAAATGATAGAAAACAGGCATAGTCTTATGATCTTATTATCTTGTACCTTATTAATCATAAGAAAAAGGGTTTTTTTTAAAGTATAGATTTGCTAATACACTCCCAATATATAAACAAAAATCAATAAAATAAGAACTGTTTGTAATACAGTTGTTAAACAGCAACATTAGATGTAACATGTTTTACCCAGATTAAAAACTGTCTTGGTAAAGATGATATTTTCTCCTTCCTCCCTCCTCCCCTGCTTTGGAATTATCCACTCTAGAAGTAATATGAGTTGATTGAAAAGTGAAGGCATCATCTTCCAAGGGGTTAGGGAGGTCAGAACATCTAAAGTATTCAGAGCCAGTATTCCTGGTTACCTACCTGATTGCATTTTGCTTTAAGCATTAACATGCTTTGCTTGCAATTCTCTTTATTCTAGTCTATGCAAGGGAAGCTTTCTAAAGAAAAATTGACTACTCAAAAGATGATGGAAGAGCTTGAAAAGAAAGAAAGAAACCTTCAGAGATTAAGAACATTGCTTGATGTGAGTAAAAGAAATTCAGATAGCTTTCAAGGATGATTCAGTACCTACTTAAGTTAAAGCAAATGCTTATTTTGTACATATTCATAAATCATTTTTTAATTGAAGACTTGATTTTGATGTGCCAGTTAATTAAATCCATTAGGTTTCTTACTAAAATTCTAATCTAAAAGAAAAACTTTTATTTTTCTAATGTCTTAGGAACAATTGCACAAACTTAACTATAGCAAAGTCAAATGGTATATAGAGATTAGATCCTAAAGTCATCAAATGATGCATAAGTTGAATACAAACAAAATTACCCTTGAAAATCCTTAAGGAAGGTGCAATGTAGACACTTCATCACTGAAACAGGTCACACTTTCTTCATTTAATTATGAGATGAAATACTTGGCTTGCATTTAAGGACATGTTATACAGAAAATGTTTATTTTAGTTTTTGAGTTGTCATCATGACATTTTCCTCTAAATACTTAGGAATGCATCTCCAAAACTTAGGGACAGTTTCCTATATAACCATTTCACCATTGTCTCACCCAATAAGAATAATAATTTTCCTTGACGTTTGATAATACCTAGTCTTATGAAAATTTCCCCCCTTCTTCCCCAAATGTTTTTTTTAACATCTTTATTGGAGTATAACTGCTTTACAATGGTGTCTTAGTTTCTGCTGTATAACAAAGTGAATCAGCTATGCATATACATATGTTCCCATATCCCCTCCCTCTTGTTCCCCAAGTGTTTTTTATAGTGGCTATTGAAACCAGCATTCAAACAAGGACCGTGTGTTGTGTTTCATTTTGTCTTATAAACCTAAAGTTTCTTTCTTCTCCCTGAAGAAACTGGGCATTTTGTCTTACAGACTGTAAATTTGTCACACCTAGATTTGTCTGATTGCTTCCTCATGGTGTCATTTATCTTGTTCTCTACCCCCTGTATTTCTTGTAAGCTAGGAGTTAACGCTAAAGATATTAGATTCAGTGCAAACATTTTTTGGCACGAATACTTTGTAGGTATTGTTCACATCATCAAATTATACGTGTTTGTTTATCCCACTGTGTCACAAATACCCATCTCACTGGGTTAAGGTGGTGACAGACTGATTCTTTCCATTGTAACATTGTAGCCTCTGCAGTCAGCAGTTAATGGGGTTGTTGATACTTAGGCAAGTGTGTAAATGTGCAGTTTGCCAGCAACCTTTCCCCTGATGGTTTTAGCTTGCACCAGTGATCATTGTCTGAATGATTAGATGATTAAAACAACAGTAATTTTTTCTAATTATATCATTCCCTTTACATTTATTAGCTGGCATTTGTCTGTAAAAATTTGTATTTTCCTCATCAACCCAGGCTATTTGGCTTTTCTGAAATACAGTTCCAACTGGAAAGCTAGTTAAACTTACCTTTAATTAGCAGTTTTCAGGATGAGGAGTAAATGGTGGTCATTTGGGGAAGAGGTGAGCGTAGCTTTTTCTGAGCATAATAAATCATGAGTTTGTACCGATACTTCCAATTCAAATTTAACAATTCAGAGTTGTTTGGCATTTTTTTTCCTTTGATTTTATATTTTTATTTCTTTTTCTCTTACACTGAAAAGTATGGTTCCTGTCAACATTAACATAGTAACATATATACTTTTTTCCCAATATACAAAAAATAGTTTCAGAGTAACTAAATCACTGTGGCTACTAACAATAAAACTGTAGGATGCGATTTAAGTTTTCTTTGCAGTTCTTTTTGTTCTTGGGATACATCTCATAGCAAAATATATACACAACCAAGGTACTTTTTATGTGAGACCATGAGAGACCCCCTAGAAACTGAGACTGTTTGAATTCATGTTTCCTCTCTCAGGTTTACTCTAGGCCATCAGATGGCACCCTTTCCACTATTTAAATTCTTTTTCTCTCCCTTTTTATTTTTCCTGCTATATGTATGCAGTTAAATTTGGTTAATGTGCATGTAATATGATTCCACTGTTTTCTTTATAGAATTGGATGGGGGAATGTTAACCTTTATGGCTTTTGAGTACCTTTCCTCTGTTCTAACAGCCAGATTTTTGTTTTCTTTATCCATTGCAGAACCAAAGACAAACAGAAGAGACCTGCTCTTTATTGGATCAGGGCCAGGAAGCAGACCAATCCAGGCAGCAGACCGTTCTTTCCAAAAGGCCACTATTTGATTTGAGTGTGATTGATCAGCTGTTCAAGGAAATGTCCTATTGTTTGTTTGACTTGAAGGCATTGTGTAGTATTCTTAATCAGCGTGCTCAGGGCAAAGAGCCTAATCTTTCATTATTACTGGGAATCAGATGTAAGTGGCTAATGACTTGTTCTTACTGTATTGCTTAACAGTTAGAAACATGTCTTCATGAATCGGGAACTTCTGACTGCCTTTTCCCAATTTGTTTTTATCTCCTTTCCTACTTAGATTTATATATTTCTGAATCAATCTGTGGGTCTGAATACCTGTTCCTACTTCATTGCTAGAACTTGCCTCATTATGCTTATGGAAATGAGCAGGATCACAGTTGATACGGACTGCCACTCAGAAGCATGCCTGTAAATGTGCCTGCTAGGAGATGTTTCCTATGCTGATTCTGTTACTATGTGACTGGAATGCTAGTTAGGTGTGATTTCCTGATTACTCTTCTAAAAGTAATGATTCTCTTTGCTTTCATGTGGCAGTTGTATTAAATTAATGACCCAGCCATCAGTCCACTGGTAAAATATTTGAGAGAAGGTACTTGTAAGCTTTCTTATGTATGTTCTATGGCAACTGTTTAATGTAAGTGCCAATGCTGTCACATGAGCCAGTTTTCATGGCCCATAGATCTGTTGCCCTTGTGATGCACACCTGCTGGCTTTGTCCCTTCCAATGTGACACCCACCCATTCTGTCTCAGTTCTGCCTTCCTGAACACATAATGGTGAGAACCGCCCCAAGAATATCCTAGTGTCTCTTCCCGTCTGTGCTAATTTTGCTGGAACACTCAACTTACATGGCTCTAAATTATTATAATATTGACATGTTGGTCTCTTTTTAATATGGAGGAAATGGACTTCAGTAAGGAGATATGAGTGGAGTAAGACCATAGTGTTTATGTACCAACATGTTTGTATTGAGTAACTACCTAATAATATGGTTAATACGTGACTGAGTGGAGACTAGTTTTGTTTCCAGTTTCATCAAAAAGATTCTACCGTCTTGCCTCATAGTAGTTATTTTGGCAAACCAAATAATACTCCTTATTGAAGTATCTCACTTGTTAAATGAAGCTTGTAACTGTACTCAGAGATGTCAGCAGAATTTTCCCCTCTACTTCATAAATGTGAGAACACATACATGAGTGTGGGTATGTAAAAAACACTTTTTTTAAAAAAATTGAAGTATAGTTGATTTACAGTGTTGTGTTTTAGTTTCTGGTGTACAGAAAAGCAATTCAGTTATACATATAAAATGCTTATTCTTTTTCATTATAGCTTATTATAAGACCTTGGATATAGTTCCCAGGAAGACCTTGTTGTTTATTTTATATATAGTAGTTTGTATCTGCTAATCCCAGACTCCTAGTTTATCCGCCTCCCCCTTTCCTCTCTGGTAATGAAAGGTCTGTCTTCTATGTCTGTGAGTCTGTTTCTGTTTCATAGATACGTTCATTTGTGTCGTATTTTAGATTCCGCATATAAGTGATATCATATGGTATTTGTCTTTCTGACTTACTTTGCATAGTATGATAATCTCTAGATCCATCCATGTTGCCGCAAGTGGCATTATTTCATTCTTTTTATGGCAGCTCTGTCTTTGGTTTTTTAAGGAACCTCCATACTGTTCTCCACAGTGGCTGTATCAATTTACCTTCCCAGCAACAGTGCAAGAGGGGTCCCTTTTCTCCACACCCTCTCCAGCATTTATTGTTTGTAGATTTTTTGATGATGGCCATTCTGACTGGTGTGAGGTGGTACCTCATTGTAGTTTTGACTTGCATTTCTCTGGTAATTAGCGACGTTGAGCATCTTTTCATGTGCCTGTTGGCTATCTGTATGTCTTCTTTGGAGAATTGTCTATTTTAGGTCTTCTGCCCATTTTTTGATTGGGTTGTTTCTTTTTAAAAGACACTTCAATGTTTAAGTATATTCACTCACTCAGTAAACGTTTATCAAATGCCTTCTATGGTCCAAGCACTAAAGTGCTGATAATGCAGATAAGTTGAATACAGCCCTTGCTCACACATTAACCAAAATATTACAGCATTGTGGTAAGTACTGTAATTGAAATGTGATCAGACGGCAGTGGGAGCACAAGGGGAAAAACCAACTAAATCTACCTGGGAAGGGCTGTGAAGGCTCCATGGAGTAGCTGGTGTTTGGCTTGAATCTTAAAGGAGGAGAGGTTTGCCAGGTGAACATGGGGTGTTTAGTTAGCAGTGATCTCTTGGAGCAAGAAATAAAAGGTCACACACAAAAGACTGCTTTTCTCCACCATTTTAGAGCCGGTCACCCCTTCAGTTACTTTGTAACCTTCTACATCTGCACTGTCCTGTGTAGCATTTATTACTTTTTAAGTTCTAGGATAAGAGCAAGCTCCTAATGTGAACAGAAGGGAGACTCAGAACCTCCCCCACACAGTGTACAGCCCTTCCAGTCTTCAAAGTCTAACCCCAGAACCCTTATCTTATAGGCTGGCATTGTGCAAATTTGACCAGCCAGCTAATTTCTCAAAAACAATGGAGGTGTTTTGAACACTTCTCATCACTCCATCAGTTATCTGTTGATACTGTTCACCCCACCCTTCTTAAATCTGGGCTACCATGGTTTCCAGGACATCATTCTCTAGGTTCTGCTTCTACCTTTATGACTGCTCAGCCTCAATCTGTGAAATTCTCCACCACTTAAATACTGGCGGTGGCCCAGGAAACTTTTCTTGTTGGTCTTTTTGTTTCTATTTACTTTCTCTGAGTAATCTTGTACATATCCACTTGTTTGCTGTTTTCTCTACACCTTCGACCCATACAGACATTCATCTCTCACCTGCCTAGAATGTCCCTTTTGGGCTCCTGATTGTACTCACCTGTACATTAGAACCAGCAGTTTCACAGGTATCACAGACTCAATATGTTTGACACAGAACCTACTTTTCTTTCCTCCCTACCCTAAACCTGTTCCTCCTCTCAGTGAGTAGAACCACTGTCCACCTATCACCCCAACCCAGATTTTATCCTCCACCCTACTCGTTCCCCCATCTGTGTCCTGTGTCCAGTCCCTGGCCCCTTTCCAAGCCGATTGATAATCGAACTTCTTCATGTCTATGAGTCCCTTCCTACTTGTGACGTTTATTCCTGCTGCCACATCTCCACTGCACTGTTGCCTTAATTCAAGCTTTCGTAGACCTTCGTCTGGACTGGTTTCTCTGCCAAGCCTTGTGCCCTCCCCACCCCAGTCCATCTTTACATTGCTGCCAGAGCCATCTGTCTAACCTGTGGTTCTGATTTCCTAATACCCTCCCTGAGAATAGAGATAAGGTGGCTCCCACCTGCCTCTCCAGCCTTGTTTCTTGGACCTCCCCTCTCATAATTTGTGTTCTGCCATTTTAGAGCTGGTTTTCTTGATGTTTCTCAATTTCTGTCAGACTGTTTTGTTTTCTGCTTCTGTATACCTCTGTTCATTCTGCTTCCTTGTCCCATTCAGTGAACCTGTCCCCTCTCCAGTGAGGCCTTTTTTTTCTCTTCTTTGTGCTAATGTAGCCTTTGTGTAGTGGTAGGTCACCTGTGGTACCTGACTGAATTTACTTGTTTATGAAACTGTATGTAAATCATTAAGAATAAGCCACTATATGCATTATTTTGCTGACCTCAGCACTCAGCAAAGTGCCCAGATCATGAATCATGTACAGTAAAACAGTTCAATTAATGTTTGTTAAAATAACAAGTTATCTGACTTTTATGCCTCCAATTAATTAAAAGCTAGCTAACTCAGGGCCTTACCCTCAGTGATTCATCCATTGGGCAACTAGCTATCAGCCTGATTCAGTTGTTTAGAATCATAGGGTCCCAACACACACAGATACGCACACACGCACACAGACTCGATTGTTAATACTTCACAATCTGTAAAAATATAAGATAATGCCCCTCACCACACAGTGATTTTCAGATTTTTGTCTCTGAGTTTGAAGAGAGCTGTTAGAGCATGTTCCTTTTTACTTTTGGAATATTGTCATCCATTAAACCTGTTGAATTTGTGTGTTATCACTGTATGAATTTAATGCATTTTAGTTAGCAAAATTTTAAAAGGACCAAGTAGATAAGATGCATTTACTATTGAGTGATGCATAATTTAAACCTGGGCCTGACTTGTATTCAGTATACAGCATTATGTTTACAATGATAATAAGTTGAAAATCCTAAAATGACTTTGTTCCCAAAAAATGTGAGATTTTCTCCATGTTTTATTTCCACAGCAATGAACTGTTCAGCTGAAGAGACTGAGAATGACCACAGCCCAGAAACACTCACTAAAAAACTGTCAGATGTATGCCAGTTACGGAGGGACATAGATGAATTACGGACCACGATATCAGACCGCTATGCTCAGGACATGGGAGACAACTGTGTAACCCAGTGACCAGTGTTGGTCCCACAGCAATAACGACCCATTGTTACATGCTGCTGTGCTAGGTTCTTCACATTTCTTTTAGGAGCCATGATAGAAACTTGCAAGTGACATACGACTTGCACATAAATTTTTTTTTCTGTGGATTTGTTCTGTTGGGGAGGAATTGGGATGTGAGGAAGTATCGAAGGGGCTTATCTAATCAGGAAAAAAATTAAATTACCATTTGAAAAATATGATAAAATGTATAAGAAAAAATTTTCTGTATTCTCAAACTACTGATTGTAGGACCAAGCTGTGAAGAATGCCCTTCAGATAAAGGGATAGGATTTCTTTTAATCCTGTAGTTTGTGTGTGTGTGTGTGTGTGTGTGTGTGTGTGTTCACAAAATTATAAAGATTTCTAGGATCAAAGGAAAGCTTCTAAGAAAGGCACACACTGTATTCTTGTGCTGCTTTTTTTTTTTCATGGAGAAGCTTGTGTTGTACTTGGGGTTTTCAAGGGCTGGCTGAACAAGAGTTGCCACAGCAGGCAAGTGTTCAAATAGTAGTACAGCAGGCGAAACCATCTGTGTTTGAACAATCCCTGTGCTGAGATGGTGAGGTTGTAGTGTTGGGTTGATTTTAGTACTGTAGATAGGTCAGCTGTTTTTCCAGAGTGCTTGTGAATTGCCGAAGAGATGTGAAATATTGATGTGATGGTTTTCCCGTTAGCATTGTAATGTATGTATTACAAGGCAATTTAACATAATCTGAACTAATTTTAACATATCCCTTACTATTTACAACTTTTTGTTTATATATTATATCTATCTATCTATCTATATATATATATCTCAATGTAAACAAAGCCATATATAATTAATGCAAACCTAAGGCCTCAGATCATTATTGTAAAAGAAAGATTAACAAAGTGACTCTGGAACAATAGCTTATTTATCCAAATCTCAAATGTTTACATTTTAACAGTTTTGTATGTGTTTTAAAGTTGACACTACTTTAAGAAAAAAATCAACCTGTATCCTTTATATCTGAATTATCACTAGCATAAAACAAAATCTAAACCCAGGTGATATTGCAATTCCTTTTGTTAGGTAAAGTACATTAAAAACAGGGTTCTTCATAGAATACAAATTTGGCCAGGTTAGTTCTTTTTCTGGGGTACAGGATATCACTATGAAATGCAACTGACTTTTTTGTAGACATATAATCATTTAAACTTCCAAATGAGTATTTCCCTGTCTTAACTGGTATTTTGGAAGGACTATATATTTCATTGCCTTCAGAGCATTTAAATGTACATTCTTTTTAATGTACTTAGTTATGGCAGTCATTGTCCTTTACAAGTTGTTTTGATTTATCTCTTGATGCAACCCCAGGTCTCATTTAGGTCAAGACTAAATAACAGGTAGAAGGAATGAGGGATGTTAATCAAGCAGGAGAATATTGTTTGAGGCAAGAGCAGATCACTTGTCTGTTTTCTTGCCAGGCTTATATACTGGTGTAAAGGCTGCTCCTAGAAAAATACGCTCCTAAATGTTTTCAGCAGTGAAAACGTATTTGGGATAAGGCCTTCAAGGAAGCTACCCAGGAAGACATTCAGTTCAGAAATTGGCTTATATACAGCTCTCAATAGTTATTTTATAGTTATATTTCAACAATCAGTTATAATACATTGTAAGGACATCAGACTTTCCTTCCATTCAGTGCCTGAGTCCTCCCTGCCTTTTTTTTTTTATGGTACGCAGGCCTCTCACTGTTGTGGCCTCTCCCGTTGCGGAGCACAGGCTCCGGACGCGCAGGCTCAGCGGCCATGGCTCACGGGCCCAGCCGCTCCGCGGCATGTGGGATCCTCCCGGACTGGGGCACGAACCCGCGTCCCCTGCATCGGCAGGTGGACTCTCAACCACTGCGCCACCAGGGAAGCCCCCCCACCTTTTAAGTCTTAGGATCTGGGCGCTAAGAAATCAGTGCATTGTAGTGATTCTGTATCCCAAGGTCCCTAACCTAATAAGGAAGGACCTAGTCACTAGCAAGAATTTGGCTTTCTCATGTGTTCTTTTTGTTTGAATGTTGGTGGTTTGAAGACAATCAGGGAGTAGTAAATTTGTACCAAAAATCTGATGCAAAGAATTCTGCCTCATAAAAACTAAGATCTGTAAAAATGGCCCCTTACAGTAAAGTAGGTAAGAGCATCTGAAATAGATAAGCCACAGGGGTAGCACACAACACCTTTACATCCTCTTTGAATAGGATCCCCTCCCCCACACCCCCAGCCTCCATAATTTTGAAAGTAAAGGTACCGTAAAATGATAGTGATAATGGGCAAATAATCACGGATTTGGGTCACTAGATTCTTAAATGTATATGTTTGGGGGTTTTATGGTTAGTATTATTGTTTAAACAAACTTTTGATCATTTGTTTTGATCACTGTAGATACTTTGTTTTCCAGCTTAGTTGGGATTAAGTAATTTATATTTTAAAAAAATAAGTTAGCTTTCTAAAACTTACAGAATTCTTGAGGTTAAAACAAATTTAACCTAGTAGAAAATTAACTAACTACTGCTGATGTATTTCAGTTTCCAAAATGTATACTCCACATAAAAAGGGGATTTAAGATGTGATAGTGTAAGTATAACCTTGAAGTACAGAATGTAATCTCTTGGAGTCTGGGTTTTGTAAAGGGGCCTAGATAATAAGTAGACAGACTTGGAGGGAATTTGGGGGGAAATAAAAAGAGTAGTAGTCTAATTTGTCAGTATTTAATTTTGATTTTGATTTTTCAGAAAATTCCCCTATCCCAGGACAACCTTTTGTGTTAGAATAGTAAGAAGATCAGTATCTCATTAAAAACAAGGATTTTACTGTTAGGCTAGGTAAGATGGGCAAATAGAAACACTATAGTATCTTGTCCTAGTTTGAACTAGGATATTCTTGGAAGTTATTACAGTGATTGTATGTCTGAGGTGAAAATTAACCTAAGTTTTAAAGTAAATCTATTTGAAATTTTGCTTAAGTATTGACTAGGTAAGCCATGCCTGAATTAAAAAAAATAAAATAAGTGTGGCCCCTTTTTGTATTTGAAATAGAATTCAGTATTTAATGTTAACAGTATTTTATTTTAGTGAAATTTGTTTTTTGGTCATGACAATTTATTAAACTGAATTAGACTTCTTCCAGTAACCTGTTAGAGACAATCTCAAGAGCCAGAAATTGTTGCTAAAATGGATATTGTACATTTCTGACTCACTAATGAGCTTATAAATTAATTCTGTCATAGTTCAAGACTTATTAATAGGATTCTCTTAGAGGGCATTTTTAAAGGAACTACTTTACTGGGAAAAATGTTCTTTCAGTATCACTAATAGTTCATTGAATAATACAGTAGCTGAGAACTTGGACTATATTTTTACATCACACAGTTCAGCTCAGGCACATCTTCAGTTTGGATTATTGGCATTCTCTTATGCAGCTTTCTACCACTGTAGATATGTAATTACAGAAATAAGCAATTCTCATAACCATGCTCACTCAGCCTGTGTCATTTGAAACTGCCAGTAGCTAGAGCTCTCAGAGCCAAAGTTAATTCATTTTGTTTCCATTTCTGACAGTTTTTTTTCCCAGTGTTCACAAAACATAAAATTTCTAGCTTCACCCCAAAATGTCATGGTGGAAATTGCTGCATGATAATGTTCTACATTTAATCATGAAGAGGGAAAGGTTTTGGATATTTGGATTTTTTCTTATTTAAAAGAAATATTGAGTATATGAAGAATGTAGTTTCAAATCAATAAGTCATTAACAACACTATTACAGCTGCATACAGAGAGAACCTTTTGTGCCTTTTTGCCTGCAGTAAGCATTCATTTCTATTTTACATGAGCTGTAAGAATGTTGATGATTATTGCACCTTGTTCTTCTGTAAATAGACTTGATTCGGATTTTTTTTCCCTTTTTTTTTAAAGCAAGAGCAGTTTTTCGTTACTAGGTAGATACCTTAGTAAACATGAGGGGAGGTATCAGATATATGTCTTTGGAGCCCAGCCTTTTCCCTGTTTAGTGAGCAGGAAACTCCTTTGGAGTATAGTCATTTGTGTGTATATGTGTACATATATGTATAAATAGTTATTTAAATATGTAAACATAAAATTCAGCATCACATTGGTGTGATGACAAGAAGTAGTAAGGTGCTAGGTGGTTACATTAAAAGCACAGCAGAGTGTGTAATCAGTCACTATGACTGGTGGTTTTTGTAAACTAGGTTCAGTTTTTGAACCACCCAGAATACCTCATGTGTAAATACAACGGTCATGACTTAATTGAAAAACAGTTATTGTAAAAAGAATGTGAAGCCACTGGTTGGCTTATGCCTTCTGATCTATCATCCTTGCCTCTTTTTTTGTAAAGGGGTTGGTTTTTTTTGTTTTTGCTTTTTAATAGGGTTTACAGCTAGAATTTTGAATGCCAAAGTTCTATTTATTAAATAAAAAAAGTTTTCAATGTTAATGGCTAAGTATTTTTCCACTGGACTATTGTTTGTTGATGTTGGAATTTGTATTAACAGAGAAATAAATTTTTTATAAAAGATTTATGTCTACCAAGTGCCTAATGTTATTATAAAAATGTATTTGAAATTTCAGACTCTCTGAATTCTCAGTAAGAATATGCTGACTTGACTTTGTAAAGTTTTCTTTAAATACGCAAGAGAAAATCTTACTAGATCGGGGACACTTCTGCCTTCTGGGTCTATCTTACAGTTTCTTTTCAGTCATCAAAAAGCTTTTTCTCAGGGCCTTCCCCTGAAGGGCACTGAGATTTTCTGATGGCAGGTGCTGTAAATACAAGGGCATGTCTGTGCATTTCAGCTCATAGCACAGCTCATAGCACTGTGTCTGTACTTTGAATTTCTAAAATACTTATTTGAACCAAGTCTTCATTCTACTTTTCCAACAGACAAATCAGATTTCAGTTTTTTATATTGCCGAACGCTTGGGCTGGCAAGTTAAATCTTTTTTATTTTCTCCCTTCTAATCAGAGATTAAAACCTTAACTGAAACATATACAAATAAGACCTTGTTAAAAGGTTACTCTGCAGAGGCCTTGACATCTCAGCTTTGATGGCACCCTGGGTCCTTGTTCTAAGTCATATGTGCCTTAATGTCTCTAGCTGGTTAATATTTGGATTAGCAGCATCTGTTTCTAGTCCAGCTAACTTGGCATTGCTATCAAGAGTTTTAAATGAGGCATCTAATTCAGTTAACAGGAAAAAGAATCACGCATTACAGACCCCTTAGGTTGCAAGCAAATGACTTGGAAATAAAAACAGAATGGATAAAATCCTAGAGTATCTACAAGGTGATTAATGAAGAGGTTTCTCCTTTATAACGAAAGATATGATTATTTTGATCTGGTTTAAAAAAAGTGTTTTGATGGAGTCAGCAGAGGACTTACGGGGTACATCCCAGTGGTTTTGCCAGGACTTTGAGCTTCTCTTTGTGCCAGCTTTCCCAACCAACCAGAGTCATCCTATGTAGAAATGCAGAGGACTCAGTTAAAACGAGGGGTAGAATATGCTGTTAGTGATGGTGCAGAATGGCAGCGTGTGGATCCAGTAGAGCAAACCGTTTACAAATGAAGAGTACTCTAACATCATGTCAGTTAAGATGGTCTCCTTGATTTAGAGGAGATTCCAGTTTGAGGACTGAAATGGGGATAAAAGATTTCTTCAATGTTTAAATAAAACTGCTGTCCCTGACAAATTCGGTGAGATCACGCACACACACAAAAAAAACTGCATTTTAGCCAACCCGTTTTTACTTAAACACAGTCTTGCCTCACGATCTCTATTGATTCCTTTATAATAGAAGTTTTAATTAAACATACACCTACCCTGTGACCGGGAAATTCCACTCTAGGTGTTTATTTGAGATAAATATAAACACTCATCTAAAAAGAGACTTGTAAATGAATGTTCACAGCAGTTTTATTCATAATAATCAAAAACTGGAAATAGCACAGGCATCTGTCAGTAAGAGTTCTCGGCCTAGAGTTGAAAAACAGCATTCTTTCATGACCTCGGTTTTTAATTGATTGTCGCTTATATGTCAATCCTTTGGGGAAATGGAGTAAAATTTAATAGATCACAAGACAATGGAGCATCAGAGTTGGAAAACAGACCCCCTTTCTACCAGAGGCACTTTTGTTTACACTTCCCTCTGGAGCATTTTCCTTTGTCATGCTGCCACCTGTGTTCCGTGAGTCTCCACACTTGATGTGAAGCACTTGGTTTTACCCTTCTTTTTTTTTTTTTTTTTTTTTTTTTTTTTTTTTGTGGTACGCGGGCCTCTCACTGCTGTGGCCTCTCCCGCCGCGGAGCACAGGCTCCGGACGCGCAGGCTCAGCAGCCATGGCCCACGGGCCCAGCCGCTCCACGGCATATGGGATCCTCCCAGACCGGGGCACGAACCCGTATCCCCTGCATCGGCAGGCGGACTCTCAACCACTGCGCCACCAGGGAGGCCCGGTTTTACCCTTCTTGAAACAAATTTTTTATACCATTGTTTGGGTGCTGGTCCTTCACCAGACTTTGAGCTCTTTTAGAGCAGGCACACTGTCTTACTAAACTTGGTCTTTAATGAGCAAGTAGGAAATACTAACCTCCAGAGATGTGCAAATGCCTGCCCTTAGCCCCAGGGAGGAAGAACGATTTCCAAGAAGAAAAGGAGTGATCTTTAAAGCATAATTCATCCTGGGAGGGTGTGGTGCTTTTAATGGGACAGGTTAAGTGATAATACACCCTACTTAGGCAAGTTCCATTTTCCTCCATCTCTTGGACCTCTTGCTAATCTCTCCTGTGACTCCTCTTTCTGCCCTTCTGAGGCAGGAAGCCTGCCCTGCAGGCTACAGGATTGGACACAGTTATTTCCCAACCCCAGTGTTCCTGGAGCATAGCAATCTCATCGGGCTTTAGGCCAGCTATGTAGGTTTTGTAAAGGCAAATCCAAGGTCTTAGAAGAGGGACAAAATGTCAACTTGAACAATGAAGTTTCATCTCTCTATATGTGTGTGTGTATATATATATATATATATATATGCACAAATCTGGAGAATAATCATTGAAACAGAAATAGTACAGCTGGCATCCCTTCTAAACAAGGAAGCAAGGTACTTTAATTTACATTTTTTATTCCTACACTGATATTTGGTCATAAACCAAGTGGTTAAAGTTGTGTAGTGGCCTGTGATGACTAAAAACAATACACAGCGTGTTTTCTATATCATCATCATCATTATCATCAACCAACATTTGAGCATAAACCAAGTACAAGAGCCTTGCATAAATTATCCCATTTATTCCTCTGTATAATCGTCTATGAAGTAGGTGCTATTATTATTCCTATTTCAGGTGAAAAGATTGAGGCACAGAGAGGTTTACTATCTTGACCAAGTTGGAATAGCTTGTAAGAACCAGGCCTCTTAGGCTCCAAAGCTTGACTGTACCACTCGTTAGAGTTCCTCCTGTCTCAGTTTTGTGCTCAAAATTAAACTCCTCCTCTTTCCCAAACCTGCTTCCTCATTAGGCTTCTCCAATTCTGTGCATTGCACCTTCATTCCAGGAATACTTTCTGTCTCTTTCTTTCCCCTACATCCCCATTTATATTAGTTTATAACAACACAATTTGTTACCTTACAATTCTAGAGATCAGAAGTCCAAAATGGGTCTTACTGAATTCAAAAGGTGTTGACAGGACTGTGTTTTCTTTCTGGAGGCTCTAAGAGAGGATCTGTTTCCTTGCTCTTTCCAGCTTCTGGAGTTTAACACATTCCTTGACTCGTGGCCCCATTCTCTCTTCAAAGCCAGCAATGCCGACCCTAATCCCTCTCACATTGCCACCTCTTTGGTTCTTTTCTGCCTCCCTCTTTCCCTTTTAAGAACCCCATGTAATCACATTGGGCCCATCCAGATAATGTGATATTCTCCCTATTTTAAGGTTGGCTGGTTAGCAATCTCAGTTCCTCTTTGCCATGTAATCTAATCTATTCAGAGGTCCCAAGGGTTATGATATAGTCATCTTTGGGGGACTGTTCTACTTTCCATACTATCTCATAAATGAATCAGTTGTCAAATCTTGCAGATTCTGTCTTCTTTGATTCTTTCACATTTGTCTTGGGTACTTCATTTCCATTTCTTTTGTTCCATCTAATTGAGGCCCAAACTACTGTAAAACAGATGTCAGGTACTTGAGCTTAAAAAAAAAAATTAAATTGGAGCCTCCAAAGTCAGCTTTAAAACTATATCATTAATGATTCAGGTATTTGCTTCACCCAAGAAAAGACATGTAAGACTCCTGATTCAACTTCTCGAAAAAGAAATTTTTTTTTCTGAGAATTTCTGAATATTTATAGCATCATTATTTGTTAATGTCTTATAGAATGTGCCAAAATCTGGATGTCTGATTCTTTCTGATGATTAGATTTAGGGTAAACATTTTTGGCGAAAATGCTACATGAGTAATGTGTGTTTCTCATTCATCGCATTTGGAAGTTTACGATAATGGTTTGTACCATTATTAGTGGTGCTGAATTAGATCATGCGGTTGTGCTAAATGATCCCTTTAACATTAATTGTCAAATGAAGGACAGATGACAAAGCCTTGGTCCATATAAGGTAGAGGGTTGGAACTAAGTAAGAGCTTTACATAAAGCCAGGATCTCCAAAAGATCACATATTCAATGAAAGTTAGAAATGGAGGAAAATATGCCCTCTAGTAAAAGGAAATTTAGTTTTCAAGGACTCAGCTGAGGGGGATAAAAAATGTCCCCTTGAGAATTTGCAACCATAACGCTACCTTAATATGGAATGAGGTTTGAATTTATGCTACACTTGCGAGCCAAAAATTCCTAAGGCTAGAAGTTGGTTTAAAGAGTTCTGGGTTAACAGCTCCTTGGAATCCTGGACAAAACAAAACAAAACGTATCTTCCCTGGAGGGAAGCATTTTGAACTGAGTCCTCACGGAAGTCACATGGATTTGTCCCTGTGAACATCAGCTCAAAATCTAAAATTTTAGAACATAAGGAAAAAATAAAGTCCGCAAACCAACAAATAACATAGTTAGGCCCTAAATGTGTCAGATAATGAAATTATCAGATGTATATTATAATATAGAAATTACTATGTAATTAAATTTATATAAAATTCAGAACTATGCAGAAGTTATGTACGAGATGGTGACTAGAAGAGGCACAAAGGAACTTCTGGGGTTCTGGGCATATTCCATTTACATATTGATCTGGGTGATGTTCACACAGATGTTTTCACTTTATGAAAATTCATCAAGCTGTACACTTATAATTTACGCACTTTTCTATATGTATGTATAATTCAATTAAAAGTTTACACTAAAAAAGTAAACAAGGAATCTTGGGAGAAAAATAGAATTTTTAGAAGTGAAAAATATAATTAAATTTAAAATTAAATGGAGCAATTAAGTAGCATATTAGGTACAAACAAAGAATTCATAAAGATAGCCAAGAAGAAGTTACCCAGATAAGAAGGTTTAGAAACACGAAGGATATAATGAGACAGTCTAATACAAATTTTTTTTTTTTTACACTTAAGTTTGTGATCCTTTTTTTTTTTACATCTTTTTTTAAAATTTGCCTTATTTATTATTGGAAGGTAGAGATTTATTTATTTATTTTTTTAAATTAGTTTCTGCTTTATAACAAAGTGAATCAGTCATACATATACATCTGTTCCCACATCCCTTCCCTCTTGCGTCTCCCTCCCTCCCACCCTCCCTATCCCACCCCTCCAGGCGGTCACAAAGCACGAGCTGATCTCCCTGTGCTGTGCGGCTGCTTCCCACTAGCTATCTACCTTACGTTTGGTAGTGTATATATGTCCATGCCTCTCTTTCACTTTGTCACAGCTTACCCTTCCCCCTCCCCATATCCTCAAGTCCATTCTCTAGTAGGTCTGTGTCTTTATTCCTGTCTTACCCCTATGTTCTTCAGGACATTTTTTTTCTTAAATTCCATATATATGTGTCAGCATACAGTATTTGTCTTTCTCTTTCTGACTTACTTCACTCTGTATGACAGACTCTAGGTCTATCCACCTCATTACAAATAACTCAATTTCGTTTCTTTTTATGGCTGAGTAATATTCCATTGTATATATGTGCCACATCTTCTTGATCCATTCATCCGATGATGGACACTTAGGTTATTTCAATCTCCGGGCTATTGTAAATAGGGCTGCTATGAACATTTTGGTACATGACTCTTTTTGAATTATGGTTTTCTCAGGGTATATGCCCAGTAGTGGGATTGCTGGGTCATATGTTAGTTCTATTTGTAGTTTTTTAAGGAACCTCCATACTGTTCTCCATAGGGGCTGTACCAATTCACATTCCCACCAGCAGTGCAAGAGGGTTGCCGTTTTTCCACACCCTCTCCAGCATTTATTGTTTCTAGATTTTTTCATGATGGCCATTCTGACTGGTGTGAGATGACATCTCATTGTAGTTTTGATTTGCATTTCTCTAATGAGTAAAGATGTTGAGCATCCTTTCATGTGTTTGTTGGCAGTCTGTATATCTTCTGTGGAGAAATGTCTATTTAGGTCTTCTGCCCACTTTTGGATTGGGTTGTTTGTTTTTTTGTTATTGAGCTGCATGAGCTGCTTGTGTATTTTGGAGATTAATCCTTTGTCAGTTCCTTCATCTGCAAATATTTTCTCCCATTCTAAGGGTTGTCTTTTGGTCTTGTATATGGTTTCCTTTGCTGTGCAAAAGCTTTTAAGTTTTGTTAGGTCCCATGTGTTTATTTTTGTCTTTATTTCCATTTCTCTAGGAGGTGGGTCAAAAAGGATCTTGCTGTGATTTATGTCATAGAGTGTTCTGCCTATGTTTTCCTCTAAGAGTTTGATAGTGTCTGGCCTTACATTTAGGTCTTTAATCCATTTTGAGCTTATTTTTGTGTATGGTGTTAGGGAGTGATATAATCTCATACTTTTACATGTCCCTGTCCAGTTTTCCCAGCACCACTTATTGAAGAGGCTGTCCATTCTCCACTGTACATTCCTGCCTCCTTTATCAAAGATAAGATGACCATATGTGCGTGGGTTTAACTCTGGGCTTTCCATCCTGTTCCATTGATCTATATGTCTGTTTCTTTGCCAGTACCATACTGCCTTGATGACTGTAGCTTTGTAGTATAGTCTGAAGTCAGGGAGCCTGATTCCTCCAGCTCCATTTTTCGTTCTCAAGATTGCTTTGGCTATTCGGGCTCTTTTGTATTTCCATACAAATTGTGAAATTTTTTGTTCTAGTTCTGTGAAAAATGCCAGTGGTAGTTTGATAGGGATTGCACTGAATCTGTAGATTGCTTTGGGTAGTAGAGTCATTTTCACAATGTTGATTCTTCCAATCCAAGAACATGCTACATCTCTCCATCTATTTGTATCATCTTTAATTTCTTTCATCAGTGTCTTATAGTTTTCTGCATACAGGTCTTTTGTCTCCTTAGGTAGGTTTATTCCTAGATATTTTATTCTTTTTGTTGCAATGGTAAATGGGAGTGTTGTCTTGATTTCACTTTCAGATTTTTCATCATTAGTGTATAGGAATGCCAGAGATTTCTGTGCATTAATTTTGTATCCTGCTACTCTACCAAATTCATTGATTAGCTCTAGTAGTTTTCTGGTAGCATCTTTAGGATTCTCTATGTATAGTATCATGTCATCTGCAAACAGTGACAGCTTTACTTCTTCATTTCCGATTTGGATTCCTTTTATTTCCTTTTCTTCTCTGATTGCTGTGGCTAAAACTTCCAAAACTATGTTGAATAAGAGTGGTGAGAGTGAGCAACCTTGTCTTGTTCCTGATCTTAGTGGAAATGCTTTCAGTTTTTCAACATTGAGGATGATGTTGGCTGTGGGTTTGTCATATATGGCCTTTATTATGTTGAGGAAAGTTCCCTCTATGCCTACTTTCTGCAGGGTTTTTATCATAAATGGGTGTTGAATTTTGTCGAAAGCTTTCTCTGCATCTATTGAGATCATCATATGGTTTTTTTCCTTCAATTTGTTAATATGGTGTATCACGTTGATTGATTTGCATATATTGAAGAATCCTTGCATTCCTGGAATAAACCCCACTTAATCATGGTGTATGATCCTTTTAATGTGCTGTTGGATTCTGTTTGCTAGTATTTTGTTGAGGATTTTTGCATCTATGTTCATCAGTGATATTGACCTGTAGTTTTCTTTCTTTGTGACATCCTTGTCTGGTTTTGGTATCAGGGTGATGGTGACCTCGTAGAATGAGTTTTGGAGTGTTCCTCCCTCTGCTATATTTTGGAAGAGTTTGAGAAGGATAGGTGTTAGCTCTTCTCTAAATGTTTGATAGAATTCGCCTGTGAAGCCATCTGGTCCTGGGCTTTTGTTTGTTGGAAGATTTTTAATCACAGTTTCAATTTCAGTGCTTGTGATTGGTCTGTTCATATTTTCTATTTCTTCCTGATTCAGTCTTGGCTGGTTGTGCATTTCTAAGAATTTGTCCATTTCTTCCAGGTTGTCCATTTTATTGGCATAGAGTTGCTTGTAATAATCTCTCATGATCTTTTGTATTTCTGCAGTGTAGTTGTTACTTCTCCTTTTTCATTTCTAATTCTATTGATTTGAGTCTTCTCCCTTTTTTTCTTGATGAGTCTGGCTAATGGTTTATCAATTTTGTTTATCTTCTCAAAGAACCAGCTTTTAATTTTATTGATCTTTGCTATTGTTTCCTTCATTTCTTTTTCATTTATTTCTGATCTGATTTTTATGATTTCTTTCCTTCTGCTAACTTTGGGGTGTTTTTGTTCTTTTTTCTCTAATTGCTTTAGGTGCAAGGTTAGGTTGTTTATTCGAGATGTTTCCTGTTTCTTAAGGTGGGATTGTATTGCTATAAACTTCCCTCTTAGAACTGCTTTTGCTGCATCCCATAGGTTTTGGGTCATTGTGTCTCCATTGTCATTTGTTTCTAGGTATTTTTAAATTTCCTCTTTGATTTCTTCAGTGATCACTTGGTTATTAAGTAGTGTATTGTTTAGCCTCCATGTGTTTGTATTTTTTCAGATCTTTTCCTGTAATTGATATCTAGTCTCATAGCATTGTGGTCGGAAAAGATACTGGATACAATTTCAATTTTCTTAAATTTACCA
Organism: Hyperoodon ampullatus; assembly: GCF_949752795.1. Classification (NCBI taxonomy): domain Eukaryota; kingdom Metazoa; phylum Chordata; class Mammalia; order Artiodactyla; family Ziphiidae; genus Hyperoodon; species Hyperoodon ampullatus. The sequence goes on along the minus strand of NC_136925.1, from coordinate 47,699,328 downwards.
AGGCTTGATTTGTGACCCAAGATATGATCTATCCTGGAGGATGTTCCATGAGCACTTGAGAAAAATGTGTATTCTGTTGTTTTTGGATGGAATGTCCTATAAATATCAATTAAGTCCATCTTGTTTAATGTATCATTTAAAGCTTGTGTTTCCTTATTTATTTTCAATTTGGATGATCTGTCCATTGGTGAAAGTGGGGTGTTAAAGTCCCCTACTATGAATGTGTTACTGTCAATTTCCCCTTTTATGGCTGTTAGTATTTGCCTTATGTTTGAGGTACTCCTATGTTGGGTGCATAAATATTTACAATTGTTATATCTTCTTCGTGGATCGATCCCTTGCTCATTATATAGTGTCCTTCATTGTCTCTTCTAGTAGTCTTTATTTTAAAGTCTATTTTGTCTGATATGAGAATTGCTACTCCAGCTTTCTTTTGGTTTCCATTTGCATGGAATATCTTTTTCCATCCCCTTACTTTCAGTCTGTATGTGTCTCTAGGTCTGAAGTGGGTCTCTTGTAGACAGCATATATATGGGCCTTGTTTTTGTATCCATTCCGCCAATCTGTGTCTTTTGGTGGGAGCATTTAGTCCATTTACATTTAAGGTAATTATCGATATGTATGTTCCTCTTCCCATTTTCTTAATTGTTTTGGGTTCGTTACTGTAGGTCTTTTCCTTCTGTTGTGTTTCTTGCCTAGAGAAGTTCCTTTAGCATTTGTTGTAAAGCTGGTTTGGTGGTGCTGAACTCTCTCAGCTTTTGCTTGTCTGTAAACGTTTTAATTTCTCCATCAAATCTGAATGAGATCCTTGCTGGGTAGAGTAATCTTGGTTGCAGGTTTTTCTCCTTCATCACTTTAAATATGTCCTGCCAGTCCCTTCTGGCTTGCAGAGTTTCTGCTGAAAGATCAGCTGTTAACCTGATGGGGATTCCCTTGTGTGTTATTTGTTGTTTTTCCCTTGCTGCTTTTAATATGTTTTCTTTGTATTTAATTTTTGACAGTTTGATTAATATGTGTCTTGGCATATTTCTCCTTGGATTTATCCTGTATGAGACTCTCTGTGCCTCTTGGACCTGACTGACTATTTCCTTTCCCATATTAGGGAAGTTTTCAACTATAATCTCTTCAAATATTTTCTCAGTCCCTTTTTCTCTTCTTCTTCTGGAACCCCTATAATTCGAATGTTGGTGCATTTAATGTTGTCCCAGAGGTCTCTGAGACTGTCCTCATTTCTTTTCATTGTTTTTTCTTTTTTCTGCTCTGCAGTAGTTATTTCCACTATTTTATCTTCCAGGTCACTTATCCGTTCTTTTGCCTCAGTTATTCTGCTATTGATCCCATCTAGAGTATTTTTCATTTCATTTATTGTGTTTTTAATCATTGCTTGATTCATCTTTAGTTCTTCTAGGTCCTTGTTAACTATTTCTTGCATTTTGTCTATTCTATTTACAAGATTTTGGATCATCTTTACTATCATTATTCTGAATTCTTTTTCAGGTAGACTGCCTATTACCTCTTCATTTTTTAGGTCTGGTGGGTTTTTATCTTGCTCCTTCTCCTGCTGTGTGTTTTTCTGTCTTCTCATTTTGCTTATGTTACTGTGTTTGGGGTCTCCTTTTTGCAGGCTGCAGGTTCGTAGTTCCCGTTGTTTTTGGTGTTTGTCCCCAGTGGCTAAGGTTGGTTCAGTGGGTTGTGTAGGCTTCCTGGTGGAGGGGACTAGTGCCTGTGTTCTGGTGGATGAGGCTGGATTTTGTCTTTCTGGTGGGCAGGTCCACGTCTGGTGGTGTGTTTTGGTGTGTCTGTGGACTTTTTATGATTTTAGGCAGCCTCTCTGCTAATGGGTGGCGTTGTGTTCCTGTCTTGCTAGTTGTTTGGCATAGGATGTCCTGCACTGTAGCTTGCTGGTCGTTGAGTGAAGCTGGGTGTTGGTGTTGAGATGGAGATCTCTGGAAGATTTTCGCCGTTTGATATTATGTGGAGCTAGGAGGTCTCTTGTGGACCAGTGTCCTGAAGTTGGCTCTCCCACCTCAGAGGCACAGCACTGACTCCTGGCTCCTCAATTTGGGATGATTCGTTGTCTATTCATGTATTCCGCAGATGCAGGGTACATCAAGTTGATTGTGGAGCTTTAATCCGCTGCTTCTGAGGCTGCTGGGAGAGATTTCCCTTTCACTTCTTTGTTCTCACAGCTCCCGGGTCTCAGCTTTGGATTTGGCCCCGCCTCCCCGTGTAGGTCGCTGGAGGGCGTCTGTTCTTCGCTCAGACAGGACAGGGTTAAAGGAGCAGCCGCTTCGGGGCCTCTGGCTCACTGAGTGGGGGGGAGGGGGGAGTGGGGGGGAGGGGGGAGTGGGGGGGAGGGGGGAGTGGGGGGGAGGGGGGAGTGGGAGGGGCACGGAGTGCGGGGCGCGCCTGCAGCGTCAGAGGCCGGCGTGACGTTGCACCAGCCCGAGGCGCGCCGTGCGTTCTCCCAGGGAAGCCGTCCCTGGATCTCGGGACCGCGGCGGTGGCCGGGTGCACAGGTTCCCCGGAAGCGGGGCGTGGACAGTGACCTGCGCTCGCACACAGGCCTCGTGGCGGCGGCAGCAGCCCCAGCGTCCCACGCCCGTCTCTGGAGCTCCTTTAAGCAGCGCTCTTAATCCCCTCCCCTCGCGCACCAGGAAACAAAGAGGGAAGAAAAAGTCTCTTGCCTCTTCGGCAGGTCCAGACTTTTTCCCGGACTCCCTCCCGGCTAGCTGTGGCGCATTAGCCCCTTCAGGCTGTGTTCACGCCGCCAGCCCCAGTCATCTCCCTGCGCTCCGACTGAAGCCCGAGCCTCAGCTCCCAGCGCCGCCCGCCCCGGCAAGCGAGCAGACAAGCCTCTCGGGCTGGTGAGTGCCGGTTGGTACCGATCCTCTGTGCGGGAATCTCTCCGCTTTGCCCTGCGCAGGTACGTGGGGAGTTTCTTGCCTTTTGGGAGGTCTGAGGTCTTCTGCCAGCGTTCAGTAGGTGTTCTGTAGGAGTTGTTCCACGTGTAGCTGTATTTCTGGTGTATCTGTGGGGAGGAAGGTGATCTCCGCGTCTTACTCTTCCGTCGTCTTCCCCGGAAGTCTCTAATACAAATTTTAATTGGAGTTTTCAAAAGGAGAGATTTGAGAAAAGGGGGAATAGGAAGTATTTAAAGAGATCATATTTATTTAACAGGATTGGTGAATTTTTAAGGACAGAGAAAAACATGAATTTAGAGAGTCATGAAATTCAATTAAACTGAAACCAGAAAAATGAAAAAGAAATTCTACCTGGACACATTGTAGAAAAACTCAGAATCTTAAATTTAAAAGGAAGGTTTTTAAAAGAGGTAGAGAATAAAAGGTAGAGTAACTTCAAAGAAGCAATTAGACCAGCAGAATTCTCATAAGCAATAACAAAACACAGAAGGCAGTAGAATATCTTCCACAGACTGAAACAAAATAGCTGTCATCATAGAATCATATAAATTATTCACAAGTAAGACCAAAGCAAAGACATTTTTCATAAAAACAAAACTTGGAAAGAGTTTCAAATCAATAGACATTAATAAAAGGATTCCCAGAGGGTAAATTTCAGGAAGAAACATTAAATTCAGAAAGGAGGATAGAGAAGTAAGAAGCAACAGTGAACAAAAAGCTGGTATACACAAAACACTGTATAAAACACTAAAGAAATCCTTAACTTGACATTCATGTTGTGGTTTGGTTTTTGTTTTGTTTTGTTTTTCTCGTCCTATTTTTCAAGTTTTTCCCTTTCACTAGTCTGGTCAAAATATATTGGTCACATACACTGATCAAAGTGGACACTCAGCTCTGCTAAAAAAATACCAAATTACTTAGTCAACTTAATGCTTTTTTCTCCTTTAGAATGAACTTCTTCCCATTTCTACTTTTCAAAATTCAATTCAGATGGCATTATGTCTAACCATATTTTCCTTATCCTTTTATGCCTCATTGTGGCTTGCACCTGGTGCTTATTCAATAAACATGTTTTTCACTGGAAATAAGAGTCAGGTTCTGAAATATTTGCTTTGAGTAATTTCTCAATCAATATTTCTGTTTTATAGAAACAAAGATAAGCTATTTTTCATTGGAGTATTGTCAGTCTTTTATTATTTCTTCCGTGTTTGAATCATTAATAAAGTAATTGCTAAAATTAATGAAGTTATATCTAGCATTGGAGTGGCTAGATAATAATAATTAAATGAAGGCTGTTAGATATGGTATTGACAGGTTTCTTATAACTGTTTTAAACTGTTGATAACAGTTGAATAATTTTAATGCACTAATTTCCTTTTTAATTCAAGTAGCAAGGTAAACCATGTGACTAGTATCTAAGAATTCTAATATTTTAAAAATTTAGACCCCTTATTAGTTCTCCTAATCTTGAATCTATGGGTAATTTTATGAGAGCATTTTCAAGAATAGACTCAAGTTAATTAATTTAGGAATCCAGAGGAAGATGTACGGAAGGTTGGCTTGAAAGGATATGGGTTTTAAAATTTTTGAGCTAGATTAAAATGTCCTATTTCCTAATGTATGTAAAGTGGGGTAATCTTGTTAATCCTTTTCATAAATAACCTTTGTGTAGTATTTGAATCTGTGATAAAAAAAATACTTGTATTTGTATCTTTCAACAATTGCCCTCAATAGCTCTAAGTCGTGTTGGAAAGTGGCAAGTAGTAAACAGAGCAATAACCATAAGGTCAGAGCTAGAGGAGGTGCCTAGAGTAAACACTGTAGTGGAGAATGAAGGGTGGTGGAACAGAACACCGATGCTGATGAGGGCACCAAGGATTGGTAAGCTTGGTGTGATAGCAAGTGTTTTTATCTGGCTTTTGAGTTCAGAATGAAAGTGATAGTAACTCTTATGTACAAAAAGTGTGGCCAAATGTGTAAGGATTTATGATTCGATGCTAATATTTTCCCATCAATGAATCTGGGGCAGAAGCAGAAAAAAAAGAATGAATCTGACTAAGAAAGAACGAAGTAAAATCCCTCTCTGGTACTCAGGAAGGCCACATTATTGATAGATAAGAGGAATGCTTGCCTCTATTTTACGTGAATGAAGTGACGTAGGGGGGATTGCTTATTCCAAAACATCTGCCAATATTTCACAACTAGTGATTCACACTTTTGTGTTAAACATGTTACTCAGCTTGAATTTCTCTTTTAATAGATTTTGTTTTTAGAGAAACTTTAGGTTTGCAGAAAAATTGCACTGAAAATATACCCACTCTCATTCCACTGCCGCACACAATTTTTCCTATTGTTAACGTCTTCCATTAGTGTGATACATTTCTTATAAGTGACCAACCAATACTGATACATTATTTTTACTAAAGCCTATAGTTTAAATAGGGTTCACTGTTGTTTGAACAGTGCTTTGCATTTTGGCGAATACGCAGTGTCAGGTATACACCATTGCAGTACAGTATTAAACAGAATAGTCTAACCACCTTAAAAATACTCTTGTGCTCCACTTATTCCTCCCTCCCCCCAAACTCCTGGCAACCACTGATCTTTTTTGCTGTCTCTATAGTATTACCTTTTCCAAAATATCATATAGTTGTGATTATATAGCATTGTAACCTTTTTAGATTGGCTTCAGCCACTTAGCAGTATGCATGTAAGATTCTTTCATATGGCTTGATAGCTTATTTCCATGGCTTGAAGGCTTAGTTCTTATCACTGAATATTCCATTGTATAGATATACCACAGTTTATACATTCGCTTACTGAAGGACAGTTGGTTGTTTCCAGATTTTGGCAATTATGAATAAGGCTTCTGTAAACTTCCGTGTGCTGGTTTTTCGTGTGGACATGTTTTCAATGTTTTGGAATAAATACCTAGGAGTGCAATTGCTGGGTTATATGGTATATTTAGCTTTATAAAACACTGCCAAGCAGTCTTCCAAAATGACTTACCATTTTGCATTCTCACCAGCAATGAATGAGACTTCTTACTGCATTTGGTGTTGTCACTGTTTTGGACTTTATTCTAACAGGTGTGGAGTGGCGTCTCATTAGTGTGTTACTTTGCATTTCCCTGATGATATACAATGTTGAGCATCTTTTCATATTATTATTCTCCATTTCTATGTCTTCTTTGGTGAAGTGTCTGTTCAGATCTTTTGCCCACTTTTTAAATTGAGTTGTTTGGTTTCTTATTGTTGAATTTTAAGAGTTCTTTGTACATTTTGGACAGAAGTCCTTTATCAGGTATGCGTTGGCTATGGTTTATATTTTCCAGTCTATGGCTCGTAGTTCATTCTCTTAAAAGTGTCTTTCTCAAAACAGAAATTTTAACTTTTAACGAAGTCCAACTTTAAAATTTTTTCTTTGATGGATTATGTTTTTGATGGGGTATCTAAAAAGCCATGACCAAACCCCAAGGTCACATAGATTTTTTTCCTATGTTATCTTCTAGATGTTTTGTAGTTTTCATTTTATATTTAGGTCTTGACCCATTTTGAGTTAATTTTTGTGAAAGCTCTAAGCTCTGTGTCTAGATTCACTTTTTTTGCATATGTATATCATGTTTTTCCAGTACCATTTGCTGAAAAGACTATCTTTTCTCCATTAAATTGCCTTTGCTCGTTGTCAAAGATCAGCTAACTGTATATATGGGAGTTGCAATTCTCTTTTAAAATAAAGCTCCTCCTGGGAAAGGAAAGATGTTGAAAGTTATTATTATTTTAGTGTGAAAGAGTTATTCAAAATCTTCTCTCGACAGCAGAGACTGGGTTAGAGAATACTGGCTGTTGAGGTAGTCATAGTATGTTGGCAGAAATTGGCAACTAAAATGTACCAAAGACATACTCCAATTTCTTCTCAACTTGGTCTAGGGCCTGAGTGTGTGGGGATGAGGGGTTACCCGAAGTCAGAACGTCAGTCTTGTGGGTCCTCATCCTCTAGGTAAAGGATGAGCAGCTCACTTACCTGTTCCTTTTTCACTTACTCTGTGATATGTAAATTGTCAAGTTGTTTGAATGTAGTAGCTGTTGCATTGTTATCAAGCAATTAATTATTTTTAGAATTACATTGCTGTCAATCTCAGCTTTAATGTATGTGATAATTCACAAAGTAAACCAAATGAATTCACATTTTCTATGGCTGTATCCCAGTTTTTCCTTAGCTCTGGAGCAGAGCTGGTCTAGAAAACTTTCCAGGCAGAAGTGATAAAAAATGAGGACACTATGGAAAAACAGTACATTTAATAACCTTGAACTGTCAGTCCATCTATGCAGGGATTAATGCTTTCATACAAGAGTGCCATTCCAGGAATATGTAACAGGAATATATAAATTCACTTAAATTTAATCTAATGGATAGATTTAATTTTCAGTAAAAATTGAAGACTTCTTTTCAGTCTGAAAGTGGTGGCATGTTTTGTTCCATAAATCTGTAAAAGGATAACTTTTTTAAGTAATATGACTCATATGAATATAAAGTGAACATGCATCAAAGATTTTATTTAACTCATTAATTAATTGCAGGAACTGGAAAAGCTATCACAAGTAATTCAAAAGAGAATCCAAAGAACAAACACATTTATAAATTAGGAATACTGAAATGAATTTGCAAGTGGTTGCAAAACGCTTTTCCTTTGTGGGGAAGGGAAGTCATCGGAACCTCCGCTAGTCAGAATTTATCACGTATTGATAAACAAGAATTGTCAGTAGACAGTTATTTTACCTTATTATCAGTTATCTACAACTTATAAGAGTTGTAAAATAGCTTCAAGGCAATGACAGGCTTAAATCAGATAACCTGGAAGACGGTGCTCTAAATAATGCCTAGCTTTCTGCTGAAGATACTCAGTAACCAGTTTTTCTTATTGCAAATTTCCTTACGAATTTTTCTGTGCTTCTATTTTTCTTTAGATTATGGGAAATTTGTGTTACTTCAAAGATTGTTGAGGCTTGTGGGTATAGATGATGTTTATAAATTCTTCCTGAACCCAATCCAGATGTGCAATGTTTCCTTACCAGGCTACCTTGGGCAAAGCAACACAGCACTGAAACAGACAGCCATAAGTATATTCTGTTAAAATATGTTTATTTAGAAAATAAATCTTCACTTGGCTTTCATTTTCTATTTTTTGGAAGCATACCTTTATTTTTCTCTCATTATTGACTGGATAGTTTTGTAGCTTACGACCATTTGTTTCAGCTTGTATATCTGATACTTAGGCAATGGGTGCGTGTGTGATTGCCTGATCTCTACACTTTGAGGAGATAACATTAATGTATTAATGAGTATTTGTTATTTCCTCTGGATTCTTTCTTCATACAGGTCTAGATATTTAGGAAGCAGTAATTTTGTGTGAATTTTCTCCTTTCAATGTCCCAGAGTCCCAGAGACTATTGTCAACAAGAAGGAGATTGCGGTTGGGGACAGGAGATGGATGTAAATCATGGTATTCTAGAGGGAACTTGCTGAAAGGAACATCCAAAGGCGGATTTGGGGGAGAGCTCTGTTTTAAATTATTTTTCTACCTATATTAGGAATGTTGGCAACAGCTGGTTTGAAGATCATGCAAGATATTATCAGTGGGTTCCAACCCCACGCAAGGTAATCTTTGACCTTGAATGACCCCATCTAGTGAAAAAGCTTATTTTTAAAATAAGTAAAAAATCTCCTGTCAGCTGTGTACTAATCCAAATCATAAGAAATCCTCTTTTCACCTTGATAATTCTTCATATTTAGAATATTAGAAGAAGCAAATAGAGCCAAAAGGAGGTATAGCTGCTGTACTATATACTATACTATATACAGGTTGAATAGGGTTCCCCCAAAATTGAGGTCCACCTGGAACCTCAGACCTTATTTGAAAGTAGGGCCTTTGCAGATGTAATTAGTTAAAATGAGATCATATTAGATTAGAGTGCGCCCTAATCCAATGACTGGTGTCCTTATAAAGAGGGAAAACAGAAACACAGACAGAGAGGGAAGAATACCATGTAAAACAGCGACAGATATTGGAGTGGTGCATCTCCAGGCCAAGGAGTACCAAGCACTGCCGATGACCACCAGAGGCGAGGAAGAGGCAAGGAAGGATTTTTCCCTAAAATTCTCAGAGAGGCCTTGTCAACACCTTGGCTTTGGACTTCTAGCCACAGTGTCACCAAACCAGGTTCCTTTGCCCAACATGCAGCAAGCCAAACGCTGAGATGCCAAGGTTTGCAGCAGAGAAAAAGTTTATTCACGAGGCAGCCAACTGAGGAGACAGGAAAACAAATCTCAGATCTGCCTGCCTGAAGGTGGGGAACTTGGGATAGCGACAGGTGAAGAGTATAGGGTGGTCGGGGGTGCAAGGGAAAGTGGTGGAGGCAGGAAAAGGTGATGTAATCATCTTCCTGTGCAGGTGCTGCTGAGCTACATGCTTCTTCCTGGGATGCATGTGCAAATCCGGGGGGAATTAGTGTGAAACGTGGGGAAGTTTGGGGCTGTGACATCAAAAGGTCATCTATTAAACAAGCAAGCAGGTCTATTCTGTGCAGACTCGGCTCAGCCATGTTGGTTCCATCTGGTTTCAGCCAGATTTGTGTTACAGGCAGAGGGTTTTTTTTTTTTTTTTAACAAGCTGTTCCCTTATCTGCTGTTCTGTAAGATAAGCCCAAGAGCTTCTGTTAGTCACCAGTTTTTATTAACCCTATGGGGCATGGTTTCAGCCAGAAGTCCAAGATTAGAGTGCCAGCATGGTCTGGCTCTTTTTTTTTTTTCTTGCGGTACGCGGGCCTCTCACTGTTGTGGCCTCTCCCGTTGCGGAGCACAGGCTCCGGACGTGCAGGCTCAGCGGCCATGGCTCACGGGCCCAGCCGCTCCGCGGCATGTGGGATCTTCCCGGACCGGGGCACGAACCCGTGTCCCCTGCATCGGCAGGCGGACTCTCAACCACTGCGCCACCAGGGAAGCCCTCTTTTTAAAAAAAAAAAAAAAAAAAAAAATCTTTATTGGAGTATAATTGCTTTACAGTTGTGTGTTAATTTCCACTCTATTGCAAAGTGAATCAGCTAAACGTATACATATATCCCCATATCCCCTCCCTCTTGCGTCTCCCTCCCATGGGGCACAGTTTCGTGAGACCCGGGAGAGAATATATTTTGCTGTTTTCAGCTACCCAGTTCGTGGTACTTCGTTATGGTTGCCCTAGGAAAATAACACAGTGCCCTTAAGCAAAATGGCGAGGAGGCATGAGTGGCTTCTTTGTCCCTGGCAACCCTCCTTCTCACTCTTGCTTACATATTCTTTAATGGGTTTTCATTCCAGTGTTTTAAATGGCACCTTGAAAGGCATGTTTCAAAGGAATGAAAGACTCTGAGGTCGTGTCAAGTGCTGCAGCACCTGGGCTAGGAAGGCTTTCAGGGCAAGTGGAAACTTCCCAGAAGCTTTGGCAGAACTATCTCGCCTTCTCTCCAGGGTAAGGGCTTTCAAACAAACAGGAGCCACAGTTCCCCTCCTGCCTCCAAATAACTGGGGGCATTAGGAAGGGCGTTTGGAGTGGGGCTTTCCCTTCCAGGAGTATACAAATTATCATGACGCTTCCCAGAGCTCTGAGGGGAGAGGCGACCTTTACTAAGTCACATAAAGTAAAAAGGTCCAGTTGTACAGTTTTCCCAGGGTAATGGGTACTAACTCAGTTTTCTGAAATAAAAAAGATGATTGACTGTCTCCTCCTTTAGCTAAAAATGAAGCAGTTTAAAAAATTTCACCTCACTTCATTTCATAAACAGTGACTATACTAAGTCAGTTGTCGTCAACAAATCATTTATTTTATTTTAAAAGTACTGTTAAATATATGAAAACAGTATGTGCCTGTTGTAGAACATTTGAAAAAGATCATGTATTTCAAAGTGAAAAAAGCTGGGTGACACTGGTCAGTCTGACTTCCAAACTACTTACCAGGACAACATCACTCACTTTTCTATTTGGACTGAGCCTGTGTAGGGGAAGCATCCGACATCTTAAAATGTCCAAACTTAGAAAGAAACCCTGCTCTCATCTGCAAGGAGAAAATCAAGTCCTTAATAGCCCCCATGATGGTAAGAGAGAGAACAGAGAAGCAGAAACTAAGGAAGCACACGGCTAATGCAATCATCAACCTAATAGAAAAGTCAGGACTCTTGCATACAACAATAATTGTAAAACTCCAAATGGTAGAAATCTTTGATTATGGCAGGCATTCTTATAAATTTCAACCTCCACATGATTCTCCCTGATAAGGATTCAGTGAACATGAAGAATTATGGCCCATCTACCCTATCCATTTCTTCCTTCTGTGAAAAAAAGACTTGGTGATCACAGTTAAATGTCACCAGCCAAGCAGAATTTGATAAGAGATTCAGTAAATCTACTTTAGGATTGTTGCTGATGATGCTCATGGAAATATATGATTTGCTCCAAGTTTTTATGTACAATTTTTCTTTGATCCAATTGAGGGAGGGACAAGTCTGTTATCTGTGACTTTTCGTCACATTGCTGCTGGTCACCAGCAGTTTTTGTTTTTGTTTTTGTTTTGTTTTGTTTTCGGTACGCGGGCCTCTCACTGTTGTGGCCTCTCCCGTTGCGGAGCACAGGCTCCGGACGCGCAGGCTCAGCGGCCATGGCTCACGGGCCCAGCCGCTCCGCGGCATGTGGGATCTTCCCGGACCGGGGCACGAACCCGTGTCCCCTGCATCGGCAGGCGGACTCTGCGCCACCAGGGAAGCCCAATCGGTTCTAACTACATTAAACTGATAGCTGGAAATGGGATGTGAATGATTCGTAATTGAATCTCAAATGCCTGCATGTCTGAGAGTCTAGCTAATGGAAATGTGTAGGCCTAAAATACCACTGGTGCAAACATAAGTAACTGCCCACCCTTGAATTCACACAACAGACCACAATTACATTGATAATTAAGCTAAGCTAATATCAATTTACATTTAAAAGGCAAGAATAGCAGCATTGCAAACAACAACAAGCAGCTTAAGCAAACACTGCTATGTGATGAAAAGTGTGGTTTTTTTTAAAGTGTAGGAATTCTAACTATTTTTGTGTCTTGTTTTGTTTACAATACTTTCCTTATTAAAATATGAGCTTCATGAGAGCAGGGAGTTTCCGGCTGTTTGTTTTGTTCGGAGGTACTCCCAGTGCCTAGACAAGTGCCTGGCACAGGGCACCGCTCACCAGTAGTTGTTGAGCGAATGAATGCACTTTACATAATTACAGTCACACTGCATGACAGCCAAATCTCCCAGTAGGAACCTCCACCACTAAGCAGCACTTATTAGAATATAAAAATTAAAGTCTATGGAATTATACTTTATCTGCCCCTTAAAGTTAGCCCTCAGCCCACTATGGCCCTCCCTACTCATGTCTGTGAGCCCTACTTTGAAAATCACAGATCTAGACTCTATGGCCTACTACAGTTGTCCCACGGTATCCATGGGATTGGTTCCCAGACCTCTGGATACCAAAATTCTTGGATGCTCAAGCCCCTTATATAAAAGGGTGTAGGGCTTCCCTGGTGGCGCAGTGGTTGGGAGTCCGCCTGCCGATGCAGGGGACGCGGGTTCGTGCCCCGGTCTGGGAGGATCCCACATGCCGCGGAGCGGCTGGGCCCGTGAGCCATGGCTGCTGGGCCTGCATGTCCGGAGCCTGTGCTCCGCAACGGGAGAGGCCACAGCAGTGAGAAGCCCACGTAATGCAAAAAAAAAAAAAAAAAAAAAAAAAAAAAAAAAAAAAAAAAGGGTGTAATGTACAGTTGGCCTCTGAACAGTGGGTTCCACATCCTCACGTTTGGTTGAATCCGCCAATGCTGAACCCAGGGATACGGAGGATGGACTGTACTGTGCTTTAAGTTCTTGCTATTCCAAGTCTGGCTGGGGAAGCAACTACATCCACATCACAGGGAACTTGATAGAAATGCAGAATCTCAGTCCCCCCACTCGGACCTACTAAACCCAAATCCACTTTTTAACAAGATTCCCAGGTGATACATATGTGTATTCGAGTTTGAGAAGCACCGCTTTAAGGACTGCAGTCAGTACAGTGTGGTGACTATAGTTAACAGCACTGTATTGTATACTTGAAAGCTACTAAGAGAGTAGATCTTAAGTGTTCTCACCACACACACGCACAATCTATGTGCCGTGATGGATGTGGTAAATAACCTTATTGAGGTAATCATTTTTCAAGATATACACATATCAACTTGTCACATACATCTTGAACATACACAATTGTTGTAAGTCAAGTGTATCTCAGTAAAACTGGGGGAAAGATACTGCAGTCACTGCCATAACAATAGTCAGCTCTGATCCTTGGGCCCTGCGCCCAGCCAGCTCCAAACAGAGGCAAATAGAGACATCTAAGTGATTAGAGTGGATCTCTAGTTAGTCCATCAATCAAGAAATGTTTATTGGGCATCTCCAAGGTGCCAGTCACTCTAGGTGCCATGCCTTTAGCCCCCGTGTGTCTCCCTGAAATACTATTAGTCACGTGGAGTGACTAATAGTTCTCACTAGTCGCTAACAAATTCTCACTATTAGTCACTTGGAGTGTCGAGCCGTGAGGCACCTCAGAGAAGACCTCATCCAACCCCTTTATTTTGCCTGTAAGGAAACCAAGGTTGTGTGTGACCCAGGACATACAGAACAGACTAAAATCCAACTTTTTTGTTTATTACATCACACTTTATTCTTCCTCCATATGTAAAACTCAAGAGAGATGTGGTTAGATTTGACCCCTTCACATTCTGAGGTAGGGATAGCTTGTCCCCAGAAGGCCCAAGAGAAAGTGACATGTGTCACTTGGGAATGAACTTCTTACATTCACCTTCTATCATGGATGAGAGAGCATTTAAAGAGAGGGATATAGTGCAGGTCACATTCTGACAGGAGGAAAAGGGTACAAGGGAGAGTATTCCAGGCACCAAGATCTTCCCAGAGATGAGGCCATAGAGGTCATGTGTGGAGACCACAAAAGGGTCAGTTTGGCAGGAGGTCAGGAGACTAGACTGTGGTGGAGTTGGGGCCACATCTTGGAGAATGTCAGCTCTAAGCTAGGGACAGAAAAGCACTGAATTTGCAGATAATCTTTAAACCCCTCCCCAATTGTTTTTTCCAAAGTCAAACTCTCATCTTTGGCTCAGAGCTTGACAAGGAAAGTCACTTTCTGCTTTTAAGTGTGGTTGGTTTCTCCCTCCCAACTGCTCTTCCACACGTCTACCAGCTGTTTTTATTTTTATTTTTTTTAAATGTATGTATGTATGTATGTATTTATTTATTTTTTTGGCGATATGTGGGCCTCTCACTGTTGTGGCCTCTCCTGTTGTGGAGCACAGGCTCCAGATGCGCAGGCCCAGTGGCCAAGGCTCACGGGCCCAGCCGCTCTGCGGCATATGGGATCTTCCCGGACCGGGGCACGAGCCCGTGTCCCCTGCATGGTTGAGGTGGACTCTCAACCACTGCGCCACCAGGGAAGCCCCTACCAGCTGTTTTTAAATGCCGCTTCGCTGTGCTGCCTACTGCTCAAAATATTTTGAGAACTTAAAATAGAGGACAAAGTAAGGCTGCTAAGCCTGGCGTTCGGTGCTCCCTGCAACCTGACCCCCACTTTCCTCTCCGGTTTTATTTCCTGTGACCTGCTCTAGAGCTTCCTGCCCTCGCCAAGCTGGAGAATCCACTGCTTCACGGTAAATTAAATGCATTTCTGCCTTATGGCCACAGCCCCAGCTGGAACAGCATTTCCCTTCTCTCTAGGTCCATGAATCTCATCTTCCTTCTGCATCTAGCTCCTCTAAGATTCCCCTGACTCAGCCCACTATCACCATCAGCTACCCTCTCTTCCCAAAATCCTTTGCAATTTCCCCTCTTATTCAAACAGCAACTGGCTCATTCTTTCATTCAGCTGAAATTTGTTGGATGCCTGCTGTGTCAGGTCCTAAGAAGATAAGTGTCTCAATCCCAGCATTGGAAGAGCTGACAATCTAGTGGGGGAAATATTCACTGTTACAGTGGAATATGATAGATGCAGCCATAGCAGTAAAACTGAGTAACGTGAAAGCACCCAGCACAAAGTAATGGGAGGGACAAAAGGTGGGAGGGAAGGAGACAGGGGAAAAGGCAGGGAAGGGGGAAGGGAGAGAGAGAGGGAATGTGAAGGCTTTTTGGTAACTGATTTCTCAGTTTAGCTTTGAAGGATAAGTCGTAGTCAGAAAAGGATGATGTGATGGGGAAGGATGAGTCTGTGTGAAGTCTTCAGGGGACAGTGGCAAATTTGAAAAATCACTTAAGCTAACTTAGCGGGTACTTGCTGTTGATGATGCTCGTGGAAATATGTGATTTGCTTCATGCTTTTAGGAACAATTTTTCTTTAATCCAGTCGAGGGGCAGCTGCATTATCTGTGACTTTTTGTCGCATGGCTGCAGGTCCCCCAGTTAATCAGCTATAGTTAGACTGAGCTGATAGTTGGAAAAATATTTCAAAAATCAGTAAATATTAAAATTCTTCCATGAAACAAGATCTTTTAAAACAGAACCTGTGTCTTTTCTTCACTAAACTACCGATGATTATGATAATGAATTACTGGGGACATTTTACACCTCTTCAATCAATAACTCAGACTATTATAATAAAATTCTATCCTTTCAGCAAATACTTATGGAGTACTATGTTAGACTCCTCTTATGTACCACTTCCCATCCTCTCTTCCTCTGCACGAGCTCTTATCAACTTCCCCCAGGTGCAACTAGCCCACACGGCCTGCTCGCAGCTTTTCTGTTGACCACAAGGTATGGAACTCTGGGGGGTCCCATACACTCACAACTCAGAAACGTAAGGGAGACCAGTGGCAGATGGGGGCCAAGGGATGCATTCTTCTCTCTTCCTCTCCCAGAGGATTGTTTTGAGATGCAGTTTCTACACTTAGCAAAGGATGGTTTAAAAGATCAAATGAAACATTTGCTCTCAGAACCCCTTTTCCTCACTTTTGCTCTTCTGGGATTTCTTCCACCAGCAAAGTGGTTGACTTTAAAGCCTTTGTCTCAGGCTCTGCTTTCTTGGGACTCCAGGTTAAGACAAGCATTTTCTATGTGCCAGGAACTGTTCTAGACTCTTGGGCTATATAAGGAACAAAGACTACTGAAGTTTAACACCAACAAGCTGTTTTTATGATCTTAATGAGGAAAGTGAAAGCACAAATTGTATCATTTGCGTAAGTGCAGATATTTTATTTTATTTTTTAGATGTTGGGGTTAGGAGTTTTTATTAATTAATTTATTTTTGCTGTGTTGGGTCTTCGTTTCTGTGTGAGGGCTTTCTCTAGTTGTGGCGAGCGGGGGCCACTCTTCATCGAGGTGCGCGGGCCTCTCACTATCGCGGTCTCTCTTGTTGCGGAGCACAGGCTCCAGACACACAGGCTCAGTAGTTGTGGCTCACGGGCCTAGTTGCTCCGCGGCATGTGGGATCCTCCCAGACCAAGGCTCGAACCCGTGTCCCCTGCATTAGCAGGCAGATTCTCAACCACTGCGCCACCAGGGAAGCCCATACATTTTCTTTTAAGCATAGGAAATTGACAAAGAAGAAACTGTTTTCATTACTGAAGGCTTTGAAAATATGTCAAAGGGAAGATAGTTAAATTTCATTAGTCATTTTAAAGCATTCCACAATGAAGTAGGTGTCATCATTCCTGCTTTTCCTGAAGGATCTCCCAAGCCTGCATACCTATTTTGATCTCCTGAATGTTTTAAAAACACAACATCCCACCTCCCCTGCCCCTACCATCTCCACCTTTAAATTTCTCCCCTCAAAAAAGAACTTTTCCACATCCTCCTGGTGAGTCTCTACCTGACCATGGCCCATCATGTGGAGCTCCATGTAATTTCATCAGCCTCAGGTCCATTTGTCACTATGAAAAAGAACACCATAGACATGCCACTTAACTGGGCTGCTCTTGGGGGAAGCAGCCCCTGGTGACTGTTCCAAATAATTGCCAATACCATCACCCAAACTTGCACTCACAGAGGCAAGTGAAATGTCATGAATAGGAGGTATTTATGCAACCAGACTTCCTTAATTTTTTCTCAGGCAAACGTGGCATTGATGTACCAAAAATTTGAATGGCTCATCTTTAGATAAAATAACCAGTGTTACTTTCTTCTCCCTAGCCTCAAGTTGGCTGGGTTTTGATGCCAGTTTTAAATTCTGGCTCTTGTCAAAAAAAAAAAAAAAAATCAATCATCTTGCAGACAGAAGTTCTTCTGCTTCTTAGAAAATAGCAGGAGGCTCTATTTATAAAGGGAGAGATTCGAAAAGACTAAATTGTGGTTGCCACCTTTAAGTAGGATTTAGCACTTAATACAATAATTTTTGGCAAGAGTTTGACTGGTTTCTTTCCTGCCCAGAACTATTTGCTGTGCCTGTTTTATTCTTAGCCTCCTTTTCAAAGCGGAGCACCTGTTGGTTTTTGCGTCTCTTGGAAGGCAGGGGTCCTATTCTTTCAGCTTCTTGAACTGAACTGGAATTTGTGGTTTCGTCCCAGGAGATGTATTTTCTGTAATTTTTTTCTTTCTGGAAAGTATAAAAATGAAATGCAAATGAAAGTTAAAGTCTTAGTTGATTTTTAATAACCACATGAACATTAACCAGGCTTATCATTCCATAAATGACATATTTTTGCACAATTGCACAATTGCAACTTCAGGGCAAACTTGCCTAAAGGTTCACATTTCTAGGGAGTTGGGATGATTGGGGAATAGCTGTCTATTTTTCAGCTAATAAACGTTGGAGACACTTTAGGAAATCTCTGCTTATGGACTGGGGATGGCTTTGGAATTACTTCTTTTGCCCTAAATACTGTAAGTTCTCACCCTATGTATCCATGTGTCATTTGAACCTTCCCTTTCCTAAAGACCTCCACGTTTGTACATTTGGTATCACAAGTCAGGCTTTGGTTCCTGATTGACACCTAGTTCCCTCCTGGGACAGGAGCTTTAGTAGAGTGGAAGTCACTTGTCAGGACCAGAACCTTCCTGGATTTGCCATCCTCTCCTGCCTTTGTGCTCCTGACTACTGTTTGCTCCCACGTCAAGCACTTGAAGCCTGTCATTTCAGCTAATCCAAATCCTACGCTTTCATCCAGACTCTTATTAGGAGTCTTGCTTCCGCATAGGAGGGCATCTGTCCCCTTCTCTTGCCAGGGTAAGTGCTAGGATTGGAAATGTTGCCTCTCTCCATCTTCTTATTCTGCCCTTCCCCAAGGGAGAAGGAGTGGCAGTGCGGCTCGGACTTGACATCTGTTGAGTTTGAGCCAAGTCAGCTGGTGGGTAACTGGGCCCCTGAAGCCAGGTTCAGTCTCCGTCCACTTGTCTTTTTTCACTCCTCTGTTCAGGGGCAGGGGGTTTCTCCTCTCCTCTTCTGGGTCCAGGCATGGGGGGGTGCTCTTCTGCTTTCTGTCCTCAAGCAGTAAGCACACCTGGATGGGGCCAAGGTCCATGGCAGATGGTCCTCTTTACAGTGGTTGAGAGGACAGGATTCAAAATCTGCCCTTTGAATGTACTTAATTGCCAGAGACAGTGTGGCCACGGTTACTATGGTGAACAGCTGAGCTGAAGTCGTCATAAGAATAGTCTGACCCGCAGAAATCTTTGGCATTGGTGAGTGATTGTGGTGTCCTTAGAATGAAAGTAGGTGTACATCCCACTAAAGTCTTATTCGATTTGTATAAATAGAAAAGCCCTAAGTCTGATGAACAGAGGTCTGACTTGAATCACCATAATAGAGTCACATTCTCTTAACCAGCCTTGAGCCTCTTGACAAATATAGAGCCCCTTGGATGAAGGATGCCTTAAAGGAGGGATCCTTAATACCTGTATTTCAAATACATAAGAATATTCCTATGGCTGTAGTCCACGTGCATTCTTTGGCGTCCAAAAATTCATTGCATTTATTTACCTGCTATTTGGCTGTTTTAAAAAAATATTTTAAAGTGATGAAACATGGGGTTTCAATGGACTTTTCTTCTTTAATTTAAAGAACCAGGAATGTCATAACTGCACTGAAAATATACTTTCTTTATAACCTGTAAAAAATAAAAATAAAAAAAATAAAGGAGGGATCCTTGAATACTGAATTCTCTAAAGGGAAAACCCTGCTACACAGGCAAAGTTCATACGGTAACATTCCTCATAGCCTTCCCAAAAGGGACCTGTGGGTATTTCCCAGGGTGACTGTGCGGTGGGGAAAGGAGACTGATCAGGTGTTGTGACTCTGGCTCTGAACTGACACTATCTCCTGGAGACACAAAATGCTACTGTGCTCCACCAGTCAGGGTAGGGTTAAATGATGTCAAGTGATCAAAGAACTTCTGGCTCGTGTTAATGTAACAGTGTGTCCGGTAAGTTCCTGAACCCACCCTTCAATTCTAGATTGCTCTGTTAGAACAGACGTGTTCGGCAACTGGCAGAAGGCCCAGACTGGTTCTGTGAAATGAGAGCTGTTGTAGTAGGGGGAGCAAATGGACGCCGTTAAAGCTTACCCAGTTAGTAAACCAGGAGTAACGCCTCAGTCTTAGAGGTACTGCAGAGATTAGCGCCACCATCAAGGATTTGGAAGGTTTAGGTGTTGATTTCTACCAAATCTGCATTTGCTATTTGGCTGATGAAGAAGACAGATGGATCATAGGGAATGATAGTGGATTACTGTAAACTTAATCCGATGGTGACTCAGATTATAGTTGCTGTTCCTGATACGTCTTCACTGCTAGAGCAAATCCGCAGATCCCCTGCTGGCTCGGCAACCCCTGACAAACGGTGTTAGATGGTTGAGCTTAGGCCGAAGTGGAGGCCACAATTTCCTCCTTTCCTCCCAATCTGGGCCTTGTTCCTTACCTGTAGGGAGAGATGTTTCTGCAGAGCGCACATTTTCTCCAGCCAACCCCACAAAGAATCATGGCTGTTTAATAACCTGATGTCTGGCAGAACAGAGGCCCAGCTGAAAGGGAGACGGATGTGCTGCTGGCCTTTCAATGCTGTGCCTCATCCCCACCCTGGTCAGCTTGGTAAATATGTGCCAGATTATTCTCTGGCTCTTCACACAGATCTGTTTTTATTCTAATGAGGAAAAATGAGTAAAGGGACAAAGAGAAGATCCAGAAGTATTCATTCCAACACTGCTCCTTCATCTCTGTGGAAACGTAGAAGGGGAGGCAGTTGTTCCCCCAAAAGGTTCTAACTGGGATGCAGACACTGCTCTTGTTTTGACAAGAGCATTCTTTTTTATGTAGTTATTTATTTAAATTTGATTGAAGTATAGTTGATTTACAATGTTGCGTTAATTTCTTCTGTACAACAAAGTGAATTAGCTATATATATATTTTTTTTCATAGTCTTTTCCATTATGGTTTGTCACAGGATATTGAATAGAGTTCCCTGTGCTGTACAGTAGGACCTTGTTATTTATCCATCCTACATATTATAGTTTGCCTATGCTAATCCCAAACTTCCAATCCTTCCCTCCCCGTTGGCAACCTCAGTTCTGTTCTGACAAAAGCATTCTCGTTGGATGTTGCTGTGGGTGGGTATGAGGTATACCAGAAAAAAAATGTTTAAATTTTGAAAGCTTAGTTATAGCTTTAAATTACTTTTAATTTAATTTAAATTAGCTATTTGCTAATTTGCAAATAGACAATGGCTTAACCTTTTTTTGCTTGTTACAAAGCAGGGTAGGGTACTTCTCTTCTCTGGCTTGGTTCCCTTGAGCCCAGAGACTCAGAAATGGGAAATCTGGCTTATACAGAAACAACTTCAACTCTCAAGGTCAAAGAGCATACTGATGAGCTCGCATTTCTTTATTTATAGACTCTGCTTACTCTGCCTCACATCAGACAGTGTAGTCCATATGCCTTTCTACAAAGAATGCTGCGGGGTATTGCATAAAACTGCTGAATCATCATCATGGTACAGATGAATGCAGCATCTTCAGGAGACAGGCTTTCTCCCAACCAGGATTTCCTGAGTAATTTCTTATTATATTGTATGTGATGCTGGCATAAGTCCTGGGGATGTGATGATAGACTTTGCATTGTCCTTATCTTTCATGAACTTCAAAGAATCAAGCAAATACAATATTTAGTATTTTAAATAGACTCTCATAAATTTACACAAAATTCTGGTTCATAAATAAGACTGTGTGTAAAGAATATTTTATTGGTCTACAAATCTGGTCACAATATCGATCAAATTGCAATCCCCTCTATTCATCTCTGTCCCTGTAGCCCAAGAAGAGAGTTTCTCCATACGATATTATATGGCATTTTATCAGAGTTACTCAAGATAAAAAAATGCCTATTGGTCATGCAAGAAAGGGAATATTTTGGCTCAGGTAACTGGGAAGTCTAAGGTGCATCGGGCTTGAAACAAATTTCAAATAATGTCATCAGGGTCCTGCTTCCCCTTATGTATCATTATACGTGGAAAAGATGGCTAATGGTGGCTTCAAGCCTACGTATGCTGCTCTTAATCCCAGCCAGCATCCATCGATTACATTTCAAGGAGGACTCTGTTCCAGTTTGGCTCACATGTTCGTGCCTGAACCAATCACTGTGGCCAGTGCCTTGCAGTACTATGACTCAAGTCACCCCTGAGGACAGGGAGAGCTGGGGTCTTTGTGTCTCCACCCTTTGGCCCAACTGCATGGAATAAGAAAGAGGTAACTCCACAGAGAAAGGACGAACAGGGAAAGAATGCTGTATGGTAAAAAACAAAGCACATTTAGAGCAATCAACTGTCCAGAACAGGCCCTTCAGATCTACTCACACTCTGAAACAGCAAGATTCTTACGCTGTTTGGTAGTAGAGTGCTGGTAAATGTTTGAAACAACTGGAGGTCTGGTGAAAAGCCCTGCTTTGTACCATTTGTCAAATTTCATGGTGCAAATACTCCAGCAAAGCTATTTTCAAGCTACCAATCTCACATCACTGCACATGGAGTTGGGAAGAGATGTGCAGTAAGTCTCCATCATGTGCTATTTCTACCACACAGGTACAATCCATGGAAATTACCTCAAGCCCACAGATACTAGCAAATGTAGTAATGTAAGTAGGAAGTGGTGGGGTTTGAGTATTTATTACATTTGGTTTTGATATATTTAATTGCAAGTTTATGTCTTACAGGTTTTAAAATTATTTTATTGAAGTATAGTTGATGTACAATATTGTGTTAGTTTCAGGTGTATAGCAAAGTGATTCAGTAATAGATATATAGTATATTTATATATAGTATATATTATGTATATATTTTATAATGGTTTTAATCTGCTCGCTCATTTTGTCTCACTCTTCTGATTTCAAATCTACACTCACCAGTCACTCCCTACCTTGGAAATTTTAGGTATTTACCTGTCTGGATTCAAAAGGCCCCCATCAAGAACTTGCTTCTCCAAGTTCTGTTTTTGATACAACCAAGTGCTTTTTCCCTCTTTTCTATTTTAAAATACAAAGTAAAACCTGTGTCCTGAGCTCATAACAACTCATTTTCTTTGGCTACCAGTAAGATGAGTTACACTGAAGTAGGAGAGAACTTTGTTCATCATTTAGTTGTCTTCTTTTAGAAAAACCTTTAAAAATCCACGCAAAACCTATTTCCACAGAGAGTAGATCAAACACAAACTACATCACGTTAAATGAATAAAATACGGTCTTAGAGGAAAAAAACCCAGTTAAAACCAAGAACTCGATATCAGAATGTCAATTAAACAAAAATCAAAGCCACTTGCTGTGGAACTCCTCTTCGAAATTCAAGGAAAGATCACGCAAAAGCTCAGAGACTTGCTAACAAGCAACTCCTACCCTTTTTCCAAGGAGGAGGCCAGAAAGAGGTCAGGAAGATTTCATTTCTTGTTTTGAACCAGCTCTGAGATAACTTGCTTTGTGGGTGCTGTGGCCCAAATAGACAGGCTGGAAGCACTCAGAGAACCACTGACAGAACTTAGAGAAGAGACTGTATTGCCAAGCGAGTTATTTATGACTAACATGTGTTAGGATGAAGGGTGGGCAGGGAAACTGACACCAGGTGAAAGAGAACTCTGTCCTAGAAGAGAATTCTCACCTCTGACATTCCAGATGCATCCACATGAATTACAAGTTATACTAAATCATTTTCACAGGCCAACTAGAAAGTGAGGAGCTTCTCCCTGTCCATAACCAGTAGTTTCTTCATGAAGAAAATGTATAAATCACCATCTCACTTTGGGAGTCATTGCTATTATCTGGAACATTTATTCTCTAAGCTGCAGAATGATGCCAAAGGCAACAGAAATATTTCTCTTTAATTAATTTTCACCGTGGTCACTTTTGACCATGATGGTAGACCATTGTTTAATCCAATTTCCCTACCAGTTGCATGGGTTTGAATTTCCCTAATGTTCCGTTTATAGCTGCTCAGTGTGTTGCTCGGAAAATAATGATGAAATTATAAAGATAGCTCAGTGACTTCACCCAAGACAGGAGGAAAGGAATAGGTGGCTCATGAGTTAGAAAGTCCTTTTTAAAGGCAGAAGCCCTTTTAGAAATGGGTAACAATGGCAACCCCATAAACAAGCTGCTCCCTTATCACAAGGGGACAATTACCTTGTTCAAATGAATTTGATTCAAGATGATATGTTATAAATACCCCTCATCTCTGTAAACTCCCTCGATATATATTAAAAATCCCCATGGTTCTCTGTAAAAAATTTAAATTCTATAAAAAGGAAAAAAAAAAAAGACTGTTTCTGAGACCAAAAATCAGCTTTGTATATCTCAATGCATCCTCATTCAGAAGAGTGTATCTGAATAGGGGGTATTTTTTATTTCTCGGCTCTGGATGAGGTATTGTTGAACAAAATTCCACTGAAGTCTGTGAGATGTCAGTTCTGGAAACACTGCAAGGCTGACGAAAGGATGCCTCTTGCCAAATTTAGGTAGGGGTTTTACTTTCTGATGAGCTCAGAACTGGCCTTTGCAGTTTCTGGGCATCAAAAGAGTACAGGCTGGACAAAGCAAAGAATGAAGTGGGGCCATTTGAGGAAAGAGGGCAGGGCTGTCATTTGATAGAGGAGCTTCATACTCTATGCATTCAAGGGCAAGGAAGAAAATCTAAGCCGAGTAGAGGAAGTAGGGAGATGTCAAGCTGGGGAAGAGGCATTAGTGCTCGGAGGTGACCCAAGATAGATCCCCGAATTCAGCTCTGCAATCTTGTTTTCTGTTCCCCCAGGTTAGAGAGACCAGTGGTCAAGTAGACTGGTTTCCTTCTTCCTTCTCATTTCTTGCTCAGGTTTGCTAAGGATGCCAGTCTAGGGAAGTCTCTTATCAGAGGCCCCTGGACCTCTAGGTCATGTGAATCCGGCAATGAAACCCTGCATATCGGAGGACATTTGTACAAGATTAGGGTTTGACTCTGTCTTAGAAAAGACACAAAGATGGGGCCATACGTAGAGGTTTTAGAATGGATGGACTAAGACACTGTAAATTACCATAGTAAGGGTGCTGTATGATACCACTATGGGATTGGGCTTTGACTCTAGTCATGCCTGCCATAGGCTTGATGACACAGCAATAAATGGGAAACAGAAGTGCATACATATGATGCAGCAAGAATTTTTCATGAGTTAATAGAGTGAATCCTTGACTACTGGCAGCAAAAAGGGCTAGGCTCTTGTGACCTAATGAAGTCCTTTCTCCACAGATGCTAAAGTTCATATAGATCTACAGGTGGGCCTCAGTGAGGGATGAGGGTGACATCAGGAACCACTTCCACTCGCCTGGATCAGTTCATTCATAGATTTAACAAATATTTGTGACACCTGCTGTGTGTCAGGCACCAGAAATACACAAGTAAACAAAACAGACAAAAATCTCTGCCCTCTGAGAACTTACATCTGTCAGAGGGAGAGAGACAACAAACAAAATAAATAATTCTAGTTTAAAGGTAAGCAATTAAAATCTTTTTTTGTTCAGGGATACGTGTACCTGTGGTAAAACCACGGAGAAGAGCAAGAAAATACTAAACATAAAATAGCTGGCCTGGTAGTAAACTGAAGTGACCACAGACCCTTCTGGAGGTCACTCTCAAGCTTTCTCAGGTTGAGGCCAGCTCAGAAGCATTTCTGTTCTGTACAGTGCTTCACACCTTATCAGCCCAGAGAAGGACTGTGATAGGATTTTGATAATTTGAAAAAATGCTCCTAGTTAGACAATTTGTGTGTGCAGGAACTGGGAATAGACAAATGTCTCTGAATAGTCCAATGGTCCAACCTCTGACCTGGGTGCCCATGATAAGTATCCTGTTCCTGCGGACCATTCTCCTGCTGGGGTGTTCAGGGGGGCCCATGTCCTGGGCACTTTTGCTTTCACCACCTGTTCTCCGAATCCTTGCTCAAATAGCTGCCAAGTGCTATATGAGGCAGTTAGAACAGTGTCTCCACAAACAAACAAGCTAAAGCTGACACTTTCTCATGTCACTTGCATCCTCTCCTTTATTATAAAACTTCATCGATCTGCTACTGGACTTCTTTTTAAAATGGGGATTTATTAGCTATTTTTCTTTTTTAAATTTTGTATTGGACCATAGCTCCTCGGAATTGGATTAATCACATTTCTGGTTCATGACACTCTTAACATTGCTCCATGAATGGTCTCTTTTATTTACTTCTTTGCTGGTTGGTTTCCTTTAATAATGTCATCAGCAAGTGACATTTAATAATCATCACATTAAAAAGCTTCTGCACAGCAAAAGAAATGATGAACAAAATGAAAAGGCAACCTACTGAATGGAAGAAAATATTTGTAAATCATATATCTGATAAGGGGTTAATATCCAAACTATACAAAGATGTCATACAACTCAAGAGCAAAAAATGTAATTTAAGTACGGGCAAATTTCTAAATAGACATTTTTCCAAAGAGGACATTCAAATGGCCAACAGGCATATGAAAAGGTACTTATCATCACTAATAATCAGAGAAATGCAAATTAAAACCACAATGAGATACCATCTCACATCTGTTAGAATGGCTATTATCCAAAAGACAATAGATAACAAATGTCAGTGAGGATGTGGAGAAAAGGCAACCCTGTGCAGTGTTGGGGGGAATGTAAATCAGTGCAGCCATTACGGAAAAAAACATGGTGGTTCCTCAGAAAAGTAAAAAGAGAACTACCTCATGATCCAGCAAGTCCACTTCTGGGAATTTATCTTAAGAAAATGAAAACACTAACTTCAAAAGATATCTGCACCTTCATATTCACTGCAGCATTATTTACAATAGCCGAGACATGGAAGCAACCTAAACATCCATCAATGGATGAATGGATAAAAAAAATGTCATATATATATATATATATATATATATATATTCCATAATATGTATAATTAAATGTGCCACTATATATATAATGAAATATTACTCAGCCATGAGAAAAAGAGCATCCTGCCATTTGCAACAACATGGAGGACCTTGAGGACATTATGCTAAGTGAAATAAGTCACACAGAGAATGACAAAAACTGTATAATTTCATTTACATATGGAATTAAAAAAAAAACAAATTTATAGTGACCAGGAACCAATTGGTGGTTGCCGGGGGCAGGGTGTAGGGGTGGGGGAAATGGGTGAAGGTGGTCAAGAGATACAAACTTCTAGTTCTAAGAGAAATAAGTCCTGGGGAAGTAATGTGCAGTATGGTGACTGCAGTTAACAATACTGTGTTGTATATTCGAAAGTTGTTAAGAGAGTAGACCTTAAAAGTTCTCATCACAAGGAAAAAATTGTAACTGTTCAATGTGATGGATGTTAACTAGACTTACAGTGGTGATCATTTTGCAACATATACATATAACAAATCATTGTACACCTTAAACTTATACAATGGTATGTCAATTACATCTCAAAAAAATTGGGAGAAAATAACGTCACTCGTGAATATACCACTCAGTAAACAAAACAAAGAAACCTAGAACTAAGATGATAACCTGCATGTTTATTGGTCCTTCTCCACCACTCCCCTGTGCCTCCCCCAACATAAGGTAACCTCCATTCTGCATCAGTGTTCATTTTCCCCTTGTTCTCTTTTTCTTTAGAATTATTTTTAACTTTACCAAAATGAGTATCACATTGTATGTTATCTTCTAGGACTTAAATTTTTTTGCTTAATGTCATATTGCTAAGATTCACTCATAATATTGTGTGACTGTAATTCATTTTGGCTGCTGTACTCTTTGATGTGAACATACTAATGTTTATTCATTGATCTCCTGACATGAGCTCTTGGGTTGTTTATAAGTTTTGTTATTATGAACGATGGTGTTAAGTATCTCTCCTCTTAGAACTGCTGTTCACAGGGGGCGTCGGTGTTCACCTTTATAATACGAAACTGTTTTCCAAATGGTTTTAACACTTTTCATTCCCTTCAGCTATGTATAAGAGATCCTGTGGAATCACATTCTCCAAAATACTTGGTATTGCCAAACTTTAAACATTTTTTGTTATTTGAAAGAATATAATATGCTATCACAACTTGTTCTCAATTTGCGTTTCCTCTGTCACTAATACAGCTGAATATCATTTCAAGTATTTATTTACCATGCATGTTTCCTCTTCTATGAAATGCTTGGATGAAATGATGTTTGGAAAAAGGTGAAATTAGAACCTTTCCACATTTCATATACAAAATCAACTTCAGATTGATTAAGGACTTAAATATAAAAAAGGAAACGTTGTGCTCTTGTTAGAATATATAAGTGATTATGTTTTAGACCTTGGTGTAGGGGAAGGCTTCCTAAGCAAGACATAAAAATTACATCTATATGAATATTGATATATTTGACCATACTGAAGTTGAGAAGTTTTATTTATCGAAGGACACATTCAAAATAGTGAAAGGACAAGTTAGAAACTAGAAGACAATATTTACAATACATGCCATCAATATAACATTAGACTCAAAATAATACTTATATTAAGAATACCTGTAGACCTTTAAGAAGGACAGAAAAAACAGAAAAATAAGCAAAAGAAGTGGCTGCATATTTCTTTTATTTCTCATTATATACTAACTTATTTTTACATTTGGATTCAGTAAGGTAAAATGATTAAGAATATGAATTCTGGATTTAAAGAAAGAAGCCCGAGCTCAAATCCTTGCCCTGGCACTTATTAATTATACAATCTCTGGCAAGTTTCTTTAAACTTTCTAAGTCTCAGTATCCTCAACAGTAAAATGTTATTTTGCCATCAACTGATGAATGGATAAACGCAATGTGGTGCGTCCATACAATGGAATATTATTCAGCCATAAAAATGAATGGAGTACTGACACATGCTATGACATGGATGAACCTTGAAAACATTATGCAAAAAGAGAGAAGCCAGACACAAGAGGCCACATATTGTATGATTCCATTTGTAGGCAAATCCATAGAAACAGAAAGTAGATTAGTGGTTACCAGGGACTGGGGAGAGAGAGATGGGGAAGGACTGCTAATGGGTGTGGAGTTTCTTTTTGTGGTGATACAATCCTGGAATTAAATAATGGTTGCATAACCTTGTGCAAAAAACAACTGAACTGTACAATTTAAAATGGTAAGTT
Organism: Hyperoodon ampullatus; assembly: GCF_949752795.1. Lineage (NCBI taxonomy): Eukaryota > Metazoa > Chordata > Mammalia > Artiodactyla > Ziphiidae > Hyperoodon > Hyperoodon ampullatus. Next base: position 47,670,711 of record NC_136925.1, on the reverse strand, counting down.
TATGGTATGTGAATTTTAAAAAAGAAAAAAAGTTATTTTGAGTATTGAATGGGAAAACTTATCGAAATGTCTCAGTATATTGCCTGGCACATAATAACCATGCAAAAATGGTAGGTAGTTTTAAAAAATGCTCTTTTGTTATCTTTTGCTTCATTTTTCCCCTGGCTATAAATATCTCTCTCCAGAATATATATGTCATTTGACCCAGGTTTCAAAAACAGGAACAAAAGTACTATGATGACTGTTCATGAAAATAATAGCTATCACTTATTGACTGCTTAGTAGGCATCAACCCCAATATTTGATGTTTTCTAAAAAATTTTCTTGGTAAATCTGCAGAACAATCCTATGAGCTATCCCTATATTACATTTGAGAAAACGGAGGCTCTTTTGCCCAAGATCAAACAACCAGTAGATCTGGGAATAAAACAAAGAAATTTTAAACTCCAAAATCCACTTCTCTGTGCTATCCTACAGTAGACAATGGTATAAATTACTGTGGGGAAATGCTGAAGAATATCAAAGAATGTTATGAAGTAGTTTAATCCAATAATATGTTCATATCTTTTGAAAATAAAGACGTCTGTATAGCAGCAGGATTTTTTTCTTTGAACAGGAAAGGTTTTGTTTTATAAAGAGACTGCTGCTAAGGGTGGTGGCTTTGCTCCTGAAATTCTCCAAATCTCCTTCCATATACAATACAAAAGTATGGATGAACTTATAGAATGGAAGAGGAACCAAATTTGTCATTTAAATGTCAGTGCTGTGAATGTCATTTTAATCAAAGCATTTGAAATCCCCTTATCATGATTCTTCACAGCATCTTTCTTAATTAGAAAGAGCTTTGAGCCAATACTATGGTGTTAGAAAAATTTGCAATTGAGAGCATATAACTGAAATATCATCAGTGAAAATACCAGACTGTGAAATCATTGAGAAATGCTGCCTTCTAGCAAGTTGGCTTCTACGAACAAATCTCCATAGAGGTTTTATTTTTACCCCAGGCTTTATTTGATCTACTGGAAACCACAGGACTTTGAGCTAGGGCTGAAGACATCACAAGAATAGTTTCTTTCATAAGACGATTCTTCTCATCATTGTACCGAATTCTCACAGACAGTTCTTCATTAGAAGTATGGTGCTTGAGGTCACCATGCTATCAGAGGAAGCCCCAGAATGAAGCTAAGGTGTTTGAATGGAAAGCAAAATTTTCTCTTTCCACTTTGACAAACTGTGTTTCATATAGAAGAGCCAGTGTTTCAGGGAGAAGAACTTTTTTTTTTCTCATGTATAGCAGAAAGCAGGCATTCCGCATTGCCACTGAGTCTCCTGCTTTAAGGAGAAACTAACCTTTTTAGGCGCAGTCTGTGGGATGGATACTATACTATTTATCCTCCATACGCTGTCTCATTCATCCAATATCACTGCTCCTCTCCTACAGCCAGGCATTGAAGCCTAAGGCTGTTAAGTAACATACACAGCTAGTAGGTGGAGGGGTCAAGATTACAACTGAGGGCTTCCCTGGTGGCGCAGTGGTTGAGAGTCCGCCTGCCGATGCAGGGGACACGGGTTCGTGCCCCGGTCTGGGAGGATCCCACATGCCACGGAGCGATTGGGCCCGTGAGCCATGGCCGCTGAGCCTGTGCGTCCGGAGCCTGTGCTCCGCAACAGGAGAGGCCACAACAGTGAGAGGCCCGTGTACCGCAAAAAAAAAAAAAAAAAAGAAAAAGATTAGAATTGAATTCAGTCTGACCCCCAAATCTAGGCTGGTTTTATAACGTTAGGTTGCCTCTTAGAGAAATACATTGGCTAAGCAAGGAAGAATATTATGAGCATAAGAATGACCTAGTTCCTGTTATACAATGCACTCTAAAATGGGATTTTTAAAGATATGTGATGAATAATTATTCTAGTCTAAAATTAAAGCTATTCCTATTTGTACAGTTTAATAATCTTGACTGTTAAAGGAAAAACATCTTATTCGTCATTCTCTATGTTTCCAGGGGAAAACTGCTAGCTCCTTTTCCCACCGTCTTCTCATTGTTCCCCAAGGGAGGAGGGTGGCCACTGGGAGACTGCCAAGAGTGTCACATCCAGTGACCCTCCTCCCAATAGCCCGCTGGGTGTGACGCAGGCCCTTCCTCATCTCAAGTCCTTGCCTGCTGATCCCTCTGCCTGGAACACGCTTTCTCCAGACATTCTGGATCCAACTCCCCAACCCACAGTGTTCTTTGCTCAAATATTGTCTTCTCATAAGGTCCACCTGACCAGCCTATTCAAAATCACAAACTGCTCGCACCCCTGCCCCCCAGTCTTCCTGTCTGCCACTGTTTTGTTCTCATAGCGCTTACTATTTTCTAACATATATAATTTACTTATTACATTTATTGCTTATTGTATTTCTCACCAACTGGAATATCAGTTCTTTGTGTGTTTAGTTCATGGATGTATTCCAAGTGCCTGGGACATATTTGTTTAATGAATAAACAAATGATTGAATGTGCAACTACACATTTCTGTACTGCTATTTCCTTCAATTTCTACTTTCAAGTCAATCATTTATTTACTGCCTTCTGATTTTTTTTTTTTTTGGGGGGGGAAAGCCATGCTAAAGATAGCAATGAGCAGGTAGCAAACACAAACTTGCAGCTCTGTTCAAGTACTTTTCCTGTACTACTGACGCAATAGGTTCGTTATTGCAGATGAATGTTTTGCATGGTCTACAAATGTCTCCAGCTTTCCGGCTTATAATATCTATTTCCTTCTCTGTATATTCTAGTAGAACGAGGAATCTTAAGTTTTCTATGAAAAAATGCTCAACTGTGCCTTATTTTTGGTGATGCCTGTACAGGCTAATGCCAGACCAAGAGAAACAGCTCTAGAAAGGACTTGGAGAAACAATCACCTGGTACAGTCCTCTAAAACATTTTTTTAGTCCTAAAATTTTTTCCAACCCCCCTCCCCCAGAAAATAAGAATCACACCTTCTTTTAAGGTTATCTAGACAAAGAAGCTCTATCGTCCTCTTCAATAGCTCATTTCCCCCCCGATCCTTCCTTCACGTCTAATTTCTGATGGCCTTGTTTAAGTGGTTCTGTTTCCCCTTGTAGCGTAAAATCCTCATTCTGCATTTGAAATCTGCTTCATTTGTCATTTGTTCCCAGACGTAGAGTGCATTGTGGTTGCTCTCCACTGTGGACACCTACACTGAAGATGGCGATGAAAACAACGGAAAGTTGGCCTAATGACCCCAGTGCTCTTGGATATCTTGTTTCTTTTCCCTTTATCCTCACATCAGTTAGATCGATGTTGCTAAGGTTCCTCCTGTTTTGCAGATGAAGAAACACCACTTTAGAGAGGTTAAATGATTCACCTAAGTGTACCAGAGCTATTGAATTGCTGCGCGTGATTCAAACTTTGTTGGCCTGAGTCCAAGTGCAACGCATCCATTCATACAGCAGAGATTTCCCAGCACTCACCCCCAAGTCCCCTCCTCCTGTTATCCACTCACTGTATTAGAAGTGCCAAGCGAGCCTGTCACTATCTGGGGCGAACATACTTCTCAGCCTCCGTTGCAGCTAGTTATGGCCAGTGCAGCGGGGGCAGGGTGGTGACTTCCCCTGGGTGGTGCTTCATGCTCTTTCCCCTTTCCAGGACACTGGATGGTGACATTCAGGACAAGTCTGGAATACTAGAATAGTCATCAACCTGAGTCCCTGAATACCTGCTCTGGACTGTTACATGAGGAAAGAAAAAACACACTAAAAAAGCTTTTTTTTTTTTTTCTTTTGGGCCGTGCTGAGTGGCTTGCAGGATCTTAATTCCCCGACCAGGGATCGAACCCGTGCCCCCTGCAGTGGAAGCGTGGCATCCTAATCACTGGGCCACCAGGGAATTCCCAAAACCTTGTTCTTTAAGTCACTGAATCTTTTGGTTGTATTTGTTGTTTCAGCTTAGGTTTCTCTAATTTATACAACCCAGATCAGCATTTTGCATGAAGGTTTTCAGTGCTGGCAGGTTTACTACTTTTCAAGGCGGTAAAGGTTAACTCTTTTTTTATGTTGAGTCAAAATATCTTTTTTCCTATTTCTTCTAGTTTTTCCCTTTGGAGTAAGCAGAATTTCAGTACATTTCTTCAGAACAAGCCTGCAATATTTGACTACAGCTTAAAGGCAACCAAGTGGTCTCTTCTTCAGAGCTTGCATATAAGCGTCTGTGTTTTGTAAACACAAAATAATCACTAAAACTAAAAGCTACCTCTCTCCTAAAATGTGCTATATTGTATGGCATTCGGTATCACTTTTTTCTTCTGCTGCTTCTTTTAGGCCAGGGAGAGCAAAGCCATGCAAGGAATTCTCCTCAGAGAATTTTGGTTCAGTCCTCTCCCTGATTTAATCTTGCTGTCTAAACGGACTCAGAAAAATCTGATGAAATGGAGGTATTTGGGGATCACAGGATCTAAGCTGACTTTATATTACAGGTGATCCCTTGAAGAGAGAAAGAGAATGAGTAAAGGACAGTGAGCACATGACCCCGCGTGCCCATGTATGAAATGAAAGCTTCACGGAGATCTGTGAGGAGAGAAGGTGGTGAGGGGTTGAAAAGGCAGCAAATGGTTGGAAAGGTCTAGAGAGTCACTCCTTCCAAGGAGGCAGTCAATGCCTTCCCTGCTCCGTGTTTCCCTAATATCACTAGGGGGAGCCCACCACTCTCAGCAGGACCCTGTTTACCTGCCAGGTGACCTTTCCCCTATCAATTTGCAAACACAGCCCCTCACCAGGACATCCCCCTGTCTCCGCAGCTGGGGTGGACCCACCGAAACATGGCAGCCCAATATTCAACCAATTGTTCGTTGTCTCCCAATTTTAAACACTTCACTTAAACACCTTTCGTGTGATCTGATATAAATGTGTCCCCGGACTGGCCCAGTCAGCTCAGAGATGTTCTCACTTGCTTGATTCCTATCCTGAAAGGATTGCTAAGTACAGTGAGGGGCTGAGGTACTTAAACGCAGGATATTCACATAGAGGGTAGTCAGCACCAATCACCTCTGAGACTCCTTATGGAAAAGGATGGTGGGGGCACAGGTGAGACAGTGAAGAGAGTGAGCTGGACTCACTACCCTGCTGACCTCACCCCAAACTATCAGTTCAATGTCTGAAGTTGAAAATATTGGACAGGGCTTATGACTCTATTGGCTGAGAAGAATGACTGCCTTCTTGCTTAATTGCATCAGTCTTCCATCCCCACAAACTCGCCTTGTTCATCCTGCTTTGACTTGCCTTCCTTCTGACTGACAAGTTACTTCCTTGTCCGGATGCTCCAAAGGACACATAAACAGCTGAGAAGGGCACTCTGTCCATTGGAACTGTCTGGCTTGAAATGAGGATGCAATTTCCTGGGCACAGCGCTGTCCGTATCCTGTAATGGTCTCTCCTGTTTTCATTAGTGACAACAATAGGGCCCTCTGTGACTAGAAAGTACACGGGGTGTGCGCACACACACACACACACACACACACACACACATGTGAAAGAAATGCTAGAATATGTTTCCCAACAAAAACCTGGGGCTGATACAAGCCAGTGTTTTTATTCAAAAGGTCAGTAATTGAAAGCAGAATGTTGTCACTGGTCTCTGCTGTGTCTGAAGTCATCTTCAAAGATGATATCGACTTCCTTCCGCTTGCCTGCCTCGTGTGATCTCCAATAATATCTTGGTCTTCATCGGGGTCCTAACAAGAGGTGAGCAGGCAGTGAGAAAAGGATGCAGAATTTGATCCCCTTTCAGGAAATCAGTTTGTCCCCAGGTGTACCGTCTCCTTCCTTGTAAATCACAGCTACAGATGCAGGGAAGCCTTCCCAGATGTGGGAATTAAACCTCCCGGAGGCTGCAGGTTTCTTTCTTCGCAGGGCTTTGCTCCTTTCGGTCACTCAGGTAACAGATTGAATAAACATCTGCCCCCTCCTTCACACTCTTTTTTTGTGTGTGTGTTGTATGCGGGCCTCTCACTGCTGTGGTCTCTCCCGTTGCGGAGCCCAGGCTCCGGACACGCAGGCTCAGCGGCCATGGCTCACGGGCCCACCCGCTCCACGGCATGTGGGATCTTCCCGGACCGGGGCACGAACCCACGTCCCCTGCATCAGCAGGCGGACTCTCAACCACTGCGCCACCAGGGAAGCCCCTCCTCCACACTCTTGTCAACAACCAGTCCTCTCCTGCTCCAACTTAATTTCTATTTTCAGGCCTATGTAGAAAATTCCTTTTAACTCATGTTAAACTCACTCTTGCTGTCAGCGGTGTCCCTCAGTAGTATATGCCTCCAATATGCACTTTGAAAACTTCCTCTTGACTTCTCCCATTTGCACTCTCAGAGGGAATTCCCATTTGCCTTTCAATGTCCAATTTTTCCTTTCCTGAGAAAATAAAAAGGAAGGTAGGCAGCTATGATTAAATGGAGTGAATGCTGCAGAGAGTTTGGAGTTCAAGCTGGAAGGGGTGACTGGGAGAATTTTTCCATTGGAAGTTGTACATAATGGTTATTTATAGCCTATCTTTTTTTCTCTCCCCATCTCTCCAGAGACATCCATAAAGGCTCTTATTTTGATCAGAAAAAAAGGGGCGGGAAGGAGGATCAGAGGAGAAAGAAAAGAGACAAGATGGCTTAGCAATAAAATGGAGAGGCCAAGGACTGCTAAGGAGAGGGATGAAGATTATTTAGCTTTAAAGTTGTATGAGTTGCTGTGATGTAAACTTCCCATCATTTCCCCTAGACCTTCAGTAAAGTTGCCTTCACATCCAAGGACTCTGGGTGAGTAGTTTGTTTGGCAACTCTGTGAAACAGGCAACCACAGCTGGTTTCACGTGGTGTGGACCAGATTCCTCACATGCAGGGCAGTGACTGTAAACAAAACAGTCTAGCTGAAGCAGGAGATCAGATAAAGAAGTGACCAGATTTACCTAATACCTTCAGAAATTCAGATCACTCTTGACAAGGGCATTGGACTTTCCATAAATTATGGAGTCAGGATATTTGATTGGGTGGATGAAACACAAGAAGAGCCTAGCATCATATGTAGAATAAATTTAAAAAAAAATACATACACATTCCCAGAATCTGTGTGTATGTGTATGTAATGTAGGCTTTTTATATGTAGACTAGTTTCTTGATACCCTACCCCCCAAATAATGAAACAACTAAGTCAAAATTCTGGCTGGTTACTTCTGGAAACTTTGTACCAGAGTAATACACGTTGTTTGGCTGTTTTCTTGAGGACAGGGTGTGGGAATGAAAAGACAGCAAAGAGTGATGACAGGCTGCCTTATTCAGCCCCGCACCCTAAAAGCCAGGAGCAGAAAGCCACCCTGGAAAAGACTTTTCTCTACCTGGAAAATCAGCACAACATTATCAGCCAAGATACTCTTTTAAGGCCTGCCATGCTTACAAGTGTATGTAACTGTCATATACAGTGTAAGCCACAGCATGCAACTCACTTCATGGAGAGGCACAGGTGCCTCGATCTATCAATGAAAAGGCTTCCTGAGGATCAGAGCTGGAGGAGATTATCCTCTTTTTCTTTTTTTTTTTTTAACATCTTTATTGGAGTATAAGTGCTTTACAATGGTGTGTTAGTTTCTGCTTTATAACAAAGTGAATCAGCTTTACATATACATATATCCCCATATCCCCTCCCTCTTGCGTCTCCCTCCCACCCTCCCTATCCCACCCCTCTACGTGGTCACAAAGCACCGAGCTGATCTCCCTGTGCTATGCGGCTACTTCCCACTAGCTATCTATTTTACATTTGGTAGCGTATATATGTCCATGCCACTCTCTCACTTCATCCCAGCTTACCCTTCCCCCTCACCATGTCCTCAAGTCCATTCTCCACGTCTGCACCTTTATTCCTTTCCTGCCCCTAGATTCTTCAGAACGTTTTTTTTTAGATTTCATATATGTGTGTTAGCATATGGTATTTGTTTTTCTCTTTCTGACTTACTTCACTCTGTATGACAAACTCTGGGTAGTAGAGTCATTAACACAATGTTGATTCTTGCAATCCAAAAACATGGTATATCTCTCCCTCTATTTGTATCATCTTTAACTTCTTTCATCAGTGTCTTATAATTTTCTGCATACAGGTCTTTTGTCTCCTTAGGTAGGTTTATTCCTAGGTATTTTATTCTTTTTGTTGCAGTGGTAAATGGGAGTGTTTCCTTAATTTCTCTTTCAGATTTTTCATCATTAGTGTATAGGAATGCAAGAGATTTCTGTGCATTAATTTTGTATCCTGCTACTTTACCAAATTCATTGATTAGCTCTAGTAGTTTTCTGGTAGCATCTTTAGGATTCTCTATGTATAGTATCATGTCATCTGCAAACAGTGACAGCTTTACTTCTTTTCCGATTTGGATTCCTTTTATTTCTTTTTCTCATCTGATTGCTATGGCTAAAACTTCCAAAAGTATGTGAATAATAGTGGTGAGAGTGGACAACCTTGTCTTGTTCCTGATCTTAGAGGAAAAGGTTTCAGTTTTTCACCATTGAGGACGATGTTGGCTGTGGGTTTGTCATATATGGCCTTTATTATGTTGAGGTAAGTTCTCCCTATGCCTACTTACTGGAGGGTTTTTATCATAAATGGGTGTTGAATTTTGTTGAAAGCTTTTTCTGCATCTATTGAGATGATCAGATGTTTTTTCTCCTTCAATTTGTTAATAAGGTTTATCACATTGATTGATTTGCATATATTGAAGAATCCTTGAATTCCTGGGATAAACCCCACTTGATCACAGTGTACTATCCTTTTAATGTGCTCTTGGATTCTGTTTGCTAGTACTTTGTTGAGAATTTTGCATCTATGTTCATCAGTGATATTGGCCCATAGTTTTCTTTCCTTGTGACATCTTTGTCTGGTTTTGGTATCAGGGTGATGGTGGCCTCGTAGAATGAGTTTGGGAGTGTTCCTCCCTCTGCTATATTTTGGAAGAGTTTGAGAAGGATAGGTGTTAGCTCTTCTCTAAATGTTTCATAGAATTTGCCTGTGAAGCCATCTGGTCCTGGGCTTTTGTTAGATTTTAAATCACAGTCTCAATGTCAGTGCTTGTGATTGGTCTGTTTATATTTTCTATTTCTTCCTGGTTCAGGCTTGGAAGGTTGTGCTTTAATAAAAATTTGTCCATTTCTTCCAGGTTGTCCATTTTATTGGCATATAGTTGCTTATAGTAATCTCTCATGATCCTATGCATTTCTGCAGTATCACTTGTTACTTCTTTTTCATTTCTAATTCTATTGATTTGAGTCTTCTCCTTTCTTTCTTGATGAGTCTGGCTAATGGTTTATCAATTTTGCTTATCTTCTCAAAGAACCAGCTTTTAGTTTTATTAATCTTTGCTACTGTTGCCTTCATTTCTTTTTCATTTATTTCTGATCTGATCTTTATGATTTCTTTCCTTCTGCTAACTTTGGGGATTTTTTGTTCTTCTTTCTCTAATTGCTTTATGTGTAAGGTTAGGTTGTTTATTTGAGATGTTCCTTGTTTTGTGAGGTAGGATTGTATTGCTATAAACTTCCCTCTTAGAACTTCTTTTGCTGCATCCCATAGGTTTTAGGTTATCATGTTTTCATTGTCATTTGTTTCTAGGTATTTTTTGATTTCCTCTTTGATGTCTTCAGTGATCTCTTGTTTATTTACTAGTGTATTGTTTAGCCTCCATGTGTTTGTATTTTTTAAAGATTTTTTTTTTCCTGTAATTGATATCTAGTCTCATAGTGCTGTGGTCAGAAAAGATACTTGATACGATTTCAATTTTCTTAAATTTACCAAGGCTTGATTTGTGACCCAAGGTATGATCTATCCTGGAGAATGTTCCATGAGCACTTGAGAAGAAAGTGTATTCTGTTGTTTTTGGATGGAATGTCCTATAAATATCAATTAAGTCCATCTTGTTTAATGTATCATTTAAAGCTTGTGTTTCCTTATTTATTTTCATTTTGGATGATCTGTCCATTGGTGAAAGTGGGGTGTTAAAGTCCCCTACCATGATTGTGTTACTTTTGATTTCCCCTTTTATGGCTGTTAGCATTTGCGTTATGTATTGAGGTGCTCCTATGTTGGGTGCATAAATATTTAGAATCATTATATATTCTTCTTGGATTGATCCCTTGATTATTATGTAGGGTCCTTCTTTGTCTCTTGTAATAGTCTTTATTTTAAAGTCTATTTTGTCTGATACGAGAATTGCTACTCCAGCTTTCTTTTGATTTCCATTTGCATGGAATATCTTTTTCCATCCCCTCACTTTCAGTCTGTAGGTGTCCCTAGGTGTGAAGTGGGTCTCTTGTAGACAGCATATATATGGGTCTTGGTTTTGTATCCATTCAGCCAGGCTATGTCTTTTGGTTGGAGCATTTAATCCATTTACATTTAAGGTCATTATCGATATGTATGTTCCTATTACCATTTTCTTTATTGTTTTGGGTTTGTTATTGTAGGTCTTTTCCTTCTCTTGTGTTTCCTGCCTAGAAAAGTTCCTTTAGCATTTGCTGTAAAGCTGGGTTGGTGGTGCTGAATTCTCTTAGCTTTTGCTTGTCAGTAAAGGTTTTAATTTCTCTGTCAAATCTGAATGAGATCCTTGCTGGGTAGAGTAGTCTTGGCTGTAGTTTCTTCCCTTTCATCACTTTAAGTATGTCCTGCCACTTCCTTCTGTCTTGCAGAGTTTCTGCTGAAAGATCTGCCATTAACCTTATGGGGATTCCCTTGTATGTTATTTGTTGTTTTTCCCTTGCTGCTTTTAATATTTTTTCTTTGTATTTAATTTTTGATAGTTTGATTAATATGTGTCTTGGCATGTTTCTCCTTGGATTTATCCTGTATGGGACTCTCTGTGCTTTCTGGACTTGATTATTTCCTTTCCCATATTAGGGAAGTTGTCAACTATAATTTCTTCAAATATTTTCTCAGTCCCTTTCTTTTTCTCTTCTTCTTCTGGGACCCCTATAATTCGAATGTTGGTGCATTTAATATTGTCCCAGAGGTCTCTGAGACTGGCCTCAATTCTTTTCATTCTTTTTTTTTATTCTGCTCTGCGGTAGTTATTTCCACTATTTTATCTTTCAGTTCACTTATCCGTTCTTCTGCCTCAGTTATTCTGCTACTTATTAGTTTCAGAGAATTTTAAATTTCATTTATTGTGTTGTTCATCATTGTTTGTTTGCTCTTTAGTTCTTCTAGTTCCTTGTTAAATGTTTCTTGTATTTTCCCCATTCTATTTCCAAGATTTTGGATCACCTTCACTGTGATTACCCTGAATTCTTTTCCAGGTAGACTGCCTATTTCCTCTTCATTTGTTTGGTCTGGTGGGTTTTTTCCTTGCTCCTTCATCTGCTGTGTGTTTCTCTGTCTTCTCATTTTGCTTAACTTACTGTGTTGGGGTCTCCTTTTTGCAGGCTGCAAGTTCATATTTCCCATTGTTTTTGGTGTCTGCCCCCAGTGGGTAAGGTTAGTTCAGTGGGTTGTGTATGCTTCCTTCTGGAGCGGACTGGTGCCTGTGTTCTGGTTGATGAGGCTGGATCTTGTCTTTCTGGTGGGCAGGACTACGTCCAGTGGTGTGTTTTGGGGTGTCTGTGATCTTAGTATGATTTTAAGCAGCCTCTCTGCTAATGAGTGGGGTTGTATTCCTGTCTTGCTAGTTGTTTGGCATAAGGTGTCCAGCAGTGTAGCTTGCTGGTCGTTGAATGGAGCTGGGTCTTATTGTTGAGATGGTGATCTCTGGGGGAGCTTTTACCATTTGTTATTACGTGGAGCTGGGAGGTCTCTGGTGGTCCAATGTCCTGAACTCAGCTCTCCCACCTCAGAGGCACAGGCCTGACACCTAGCCAGAGCATGAAGACCCTGTCAGCCACATGGCTTAGAAGAAAAGGGAGAAAATAAATAAATAAGTAAATAAATAAAGTTATTAAAATAAAAAATAAAAAAATTATTAAAAATAAAAAAGTAAAAAGTAAAGGAAAAAAAGAAAGAGAGCAACCAATCAGAAAACAAATCCACCATTGATAACAAGTGCTAAAAAGTATACTAAAAAAAAAAACAAAACAGAACCCTAGGACAAATGGTTAAAGCAAAGCTATACAGACAATATCACACAAAGAAGCATACACATACACACTCACAAAAAGAGAAAAAGGAAAAATATATATACATCTATACATAAAAAGAAAAAAGGAAGGGAGCAACCAAATCAATAAACAAATCTATCAATGATAATAAACTCTAAATACTAAACGAAGTTAAACATAAAACCCGAAACCAGTCAGTCGCATACAGCAAACCCCAAGTCTACAGTTGCTCCCAAAATCCACCACCTCAATTTTGGGATGATTCGTTGCCTATTCAGGTATTCCACAGATGCAGGGTACATCAAGCTGATTGTGGAGCTTTAATCCGCTGCTTCTGAGGCTGCTGGGAGAGATTTCCCTTTCTCTTCTTTGTTCGCACAGCTGCCGGGGTTCAGCTTTGGATCTGGCCCCGCCTCTGCGTGTAGGTCGCCTGAGGGCGTCTGTTCTTTGCTCAGACAGGGCGGGGTTAAAGGAGCGGCTGCTTCCGGGACTCTGGCTCACTCAGGCCGGGTGGGGGGGAGGAGGGAGGGGCACGGAGTGCGGGGCGAGCCTGCGGCGGAAGAGGCCGGCATGACGTTGCACCAGCCTGAGGCGCGCCGTGCGTTCTCCCGGGTAAGTTGTCCCTGGATCCCGGGACCCTGGCAGTGGCGGGCTGCACAGACTCCCGGGAGGGGAGGTGTGGATAGTGACCTGCGCTCGCACACAGGCTTCTTGGTGGCGGCAGCAGCAGCCTTAGCGTCTCATGTCCGTCTCTGGGGTCCGCGCTGATAGGCGCAGCTCGCGCCCGTCTCTGGAGCTCCTTTAAGCAGCGCTCTTAATCCCCTCCCCTCGCGCACCAGGAAGCAAAGAGGCAAGAAAAGGTCTCTTGCCTCTTCGCCAGGTCCAGACTTTTTCCCGGACTCCTTCCCGGCTAGCTGTGGCGCACTAACGCCTTCAGGCTGTGTTCACGCCGCCAGTCCTCTCCCTGCGCTCCGACCGAAGCCCGAGCCTCAGCTCCCAGCCCCGCCCGCCCCAGCGGGTGAGCAGACAAGCCTCTCAGGCTGGTGAGTGCTGGTCGGCACCGATCCTCTGTGTGGGAATTTCTCCGCTTTGCCCTCCGCACCCCTGTTGCTGCGCTCTCCTCCGTGACTCGGAAGCTTTCCCCCTCCGCCACCCTCAGTCTCCGCCCGCGAAGGGCCTTCCTAGTGTGTGGAAACCTTTCCTCCTTCACAGCTCCCTCCCAGAGGTGCAGGTCCCGTCCCTATTCTTTTGTCTCTTTTTTTTCTTTTTTCTTTTGCCCTACCCAGGTACGTGGGGAGTTTCTTGCCTTTGGGAGGTCTGAGGTCTTCTGCCAGCGTTCAGTAGGTGTTCTGTAGGAGTTGTTCCACATGTAGATGTATTTCTGATGTATTTGTGGGGAGGAAGGTGATCTCCACGTCTTACTCTTCTGCCATCTTGAAGGTCTCCTCCCGGAGATTATCCTCTTTTATAACCCTAGGTGTTTCCCTTTCCCTTCAGTTTCAACACATACACACACACACACACACACACACACACGTCACAGTGAACAAAGTTTTAATAGATTATCCTTTATACAGTTTGTTTAAATCTTAACACTCTGACAAAATTTGATAAACATTTGCAGATGCTCTAAAATATCCAAAGTAAACGCATTTCTTTTGTGACTCTTGGAGGCTAAGCCTGGACAGAAATCTCACATTTTCAGGCTGGTCTTAAGTGAAAAAGGAGTAGTTTGCCTTTCACGTGATCTGATCTGGGGGAGATCAGACCAATGCTCTGCACAGGCTTGTGATTCTGATGCATGAGATGAATTTCTCTGACTTGAAGCATCATTCCCGGTCAAAGTCTCCTGGGGGAGAGTAACCCCTTAGGAAGAGCTCATCATGGACCCCTCTCTGAATGAAAGCTTGCTAGTGGCTCTCCATCTTCTCAGATGGAGGCCAAGTCCTTTCCCGGGTGTGCCTGGGCTTTCACTGCCCGCCCCCGCAGCGGCTGGTCCTGTTCTCAGCAACTGGAGACAACCCTCTGAAGGGCACCCTTTCAAGCCCAGGTCAGCTCCTGGCACCTGTCTTTCCCCCCCTGCCAGCAGGGTCACTTCCTCTGCTGCCAGGAGATTAACTGCAACTCAGCAGAGCCCAGCGGCCACAGGGCACGGACGTGTGTGTCTTTACTCCTGCTGCCTGTGTTTGTTCCCTCTTCTTTTATGAGGTAGCATAGCAACTGGCACATCATACCTTCCACACCCTCCGCCCACGATCTTCTCCATATCCTGCTATTAACAGTCACCTTCCCCTACATGGCCTGGACTCTGTGGGTCCCAGGATGAGCCCTGCCCTCCCTGCCCCTGTGCATTTGTGCATGTTTCCTTTGCCTAAAATGCCCTTGTCTGTCTGCAAAACTCAAACTCAACCCTAAGGACTCAGCTCAAACACTATCTCTGGCCTTGCTGGGTGTAGTTGATTATGTCTGCTTCTGTGTTTTCATTAGCACCATGAACAAACTCTTACAGCATTTCTAGTATCATAGGTTTTTGTTGTTATTTTTTTTGTCTCCTTCTCTAGATTTAGTTACCTAAAATAAGGATCATAGTGATTTTTATATCCCCCAGAACCTATAATGGTGCCTGGTGCTTAATAAGTAGGTACGGATCGAATCCATAAAATATAATAGTTGCTAACACTCTAGTGAGAAATGCTTTGTTACAGGCTTTATGGGTGACAACGAGCTATAATTAAGCTCTTTACTTCAAAATTAAAGTTGGAAAATATCCAACCCAGTATTTCCTCTAATCTCCACATTCCTAGGTCCAATCGTGCTTATTAATATCACTCTTAACTGTCTTTTAGGGTGTTCAAACAATATGCCCAAACGAAACAATTTTTTTTTTTTTTTTTTTTGCGGTACGCGGGCCTCTCACCGTTGTGGCCTCTCCCGTTGCGGAGCACAGGCTCCGGACACACAGGCTCAGCGGCCATGGCTCACGGGCCCAGATGCTCTGCGGCATGTGGGATCTTCCCGGACCAGGGCACGAACCCGTGTCCCCTGCATCGGCAGGCGGACTCTCAACCGCTGAGCCACCAGGGAAGCCCCAAACGAAACAAATTTTATTCCTCAGTCGCATCTTTCCGGTTTTGCCCATTTTAGTTAGTGGCAACTGCGTTCTTTCAGTTGCTGAAGCCAAATATTCTGGAGTTGTGCCCGACTCATTCCTTCCTTCTACATTCACATCACTGCATTAGCTGATCCTGTTGGCTCTTCCTTGAAAACATCATTCATTCCCCTCCTACGCTGGTACAAGCCACCGTGCTTGCTCACCGTCATTGCAACAGCCTCCCAACTGGTTTTCATGCTTTCATGCCCTCGCCGACATCCCACCCCTGCCTCATGGTCTATTTTCAACACGGTGACTAGAGTGGTCCTTCAAAATTGTATCCTATCCCTTGTCTGCTCAAAACTCTCCAATGGCCCTTTTGTCCCCTGCTTTCCCCCCAGCACCTGAACAGGTAGGTAATAAATATTAGCCAATTGAATAAATTAATGTTCAAGCCTTAGTATAAAAACAGATGCCAAGGGCTTCCCTAATGGCGCAGTGGTTGAGAGTCCACCTGCCGACGCAGGGGACACGGGTTCGTGCCCCGGTCCGGGAAGATCCCACATGCCGCGGAGCGGCTGGGCCCGTGAGCCATGGTCGCTGAGCCTGCGCGTCCGGAGCCTGTGCTCCGCAACGGGAGAGGCCACAACAGTAAGAGGTCCGCGTACAGCAAAAAAAAAAAAAAAAAAAAAAAAAAGATGCCAAGACATTGCAATTTATTACTCTCTGATCACCTAGTAAGGTATATAATATGAATTTACTACATTTTGGGTATAGTCATGTTTTCAGTATCACCAAAATGTTCCAGAAATATATGGGTACCGAAGATAATCTCTTCCTGCCTACAAAGTAGCCATGTGGTTCTGGTCAGTCAAAGATTTTTTTTTTTTTTTGGCCGTGCTCCACAGCATGTGGGACCTTAGTTCCTAACCAGGGATCAAACCCATGCCCCCTGCAGTGGAAGCCTAGAGTCTTAACCACTGGACCTCCAGGAAAGTCCCTGAATTCAAAGATTTTCACAATCTCTTGCAATTTAAAAAGCCTTTGATTTTTGTGTGAACTTCAGCTCTTTCCCTTTCTCAAAACACAGACAAACTTGCTCTTCCTAGATAGTTCTTTATTTGATCTGGCTTTCAGATTGGGAGTTTGGTATCGACATGTACACACTGCTATATTTAAAATGGATAACCAACAAAGACCTACTGTATAGCACAGGGAACTCTGCTCAATACTCTGTAATAACCTAAATGGGAAAAGAATTTGAAAAAGAATAGATACATGTATATGTATAACTGAATGATTTTCCTCTACACCTGAAATTAACACAACATTCTTAATCAACTATATTCCAATATAAAATAAAAATTTTTTAAATGTTATAGTTAACTTCACAGAAGAAACCTTCAGAGACGCTGGGAGAAGAATTCAGGCCTGGTGGGTGTGGTGGGATAGTGGACCCAAATGAGATGGAACCAACTTCCTGGGCCAAATGGGGCAGAGGAGAGAGTGTGAGAGACTGATTTTGAGGACAAACCTTGTCCCTGCCACTCTGTTCTCTTTTCCTCTCTTGAGATCTGGGACAGGGGGCTTAGTGAAGTGTCCTTGACTTTGGAAAGTAATGACAAGGAATGAAATTTCAAGTGCAGCTCATTCACACTTGTTTGAGAGATTGTGTTTGTACCGAAAGCTGTTTTAACATCAAGTTGTCGGCAGTAATTTGTTCAGTGGTATATTTAGACAGGAAGCTAATATAAGATGAAGTCACTGCTGTCGACTCTAACAGGTTTTTAAGTGATTGGGTGTAAAGGTGGTTCACCCAGCCTTTGGGTGTAAAATTCTGAAAACAAATCAAATTGGAAGTTTATTTAAAAACTTCACCTTTCAGTATTATAAAATTAAATTGAATTCACTTTTCAAAACATTTATCGTGTAGGTTTCAGATGCAACTCCTTATAACCTGTAATTACTTGTGTGACTCAAATTCATCATTTGAGAATGGGAAAATTGCCGGCTTATGTAAGTTTAAACTTTAATAATTTCACTTCTCACTCGCAATCAGAAGATAGAAAATGGCATACAAAAGCAAGGCAGTTCAAGTTTCTCAGCTTCAGCCCGGTCACTAACCCTCATCACGAATTGTTCAGAACAATTTTCCAACTCATTGATGACACTCTCTGGTTTCTGCTGAGTGATTCTGCAAATTCCTGCCATCACCCCTGCTCCAAGTCCCTCCAAACGATGTGCCTTCAATGAGTAAACATTCACCGCTTGCTTCTATCATGCCCAAACCCCAAGTTAATATAACTTGAGTGTGCACTTGAGCTTGTAAAGACCAGACCTAGAGAGAATGGCTTATAGACTGCTTATGTTTTTTATTTTTTTTAATTTAAAAAAATTTATTTATTTATTTTTTGAGGTATGTGGGCCTCTCACTGTTGTAGCCTCTCCCGTTGCAAATCACAGGCTCTGGACGTGCAGGCTCAGCAGCCATGGCTCACGGGCCCAGCCGCTCCACGGCATGTGGGATCTTCCTGGACCGGGGCACGAACCCGTGTCCCCTGCATCGGCAGGGGGACTCTCAACCACTGCGCCACCAGGGAAGCCCTGCTTATGTTTTTAATTACTGATGTGATACATAATAATAGTTGCAAAAAATTCTGGAACTGCAGAAATGTATAGTGTAGGTAGTAAAAATTCTTCCTCTCTCCCTTCCCACTAACCCAAGGCTCACGCCTGGAGTAACTACAGTTATCAGTTCAGGATCTTTGTGAAATTTTTCTCTATTCACAAACACCCCAAAACACATACTCATACACACACAGTATACACAAATATGAATTCCCTTTCTCCCTCCCTTCTTTTTCCTCCCTCCTTCCCTCTCTTCCCTCCTTCACTTTCTTTCCAAATATTTGATCTAACACTAGTCATTATCCTGCCATTTCCTTTTATTCACCCAACAGTCATCTTAGAGACCCTTCCACAATAGCATGTACAAGTTCGCCCCATTTCGTTTATTGACTCTCTTCTCTTCCAAAGCACAAATATACTATAATTCATTTAACCATTCTCCTATTGTTGGGCATTTAGGTTGTCAATAGTTTTCAAGGTTACTGATAATGTTTCAAATACGAGAAGAAAGCAGGGGTAAAGAGCAAGAAGAGAATCAGTACACTTCATTATATCATCTAAGACCTAATGGCAAAACACAGGATCATGTTCAGTCAGACCTTTGGTAACTGAGAGCTGACCTCAGGCTACTATACTTTAGATGTCATGCTGGCAGCCCTACTAGCTGGCTGAAGGTCACTGCCCCATGCGTGTACAGAAGTTATGTCCTACTCAGGCAAAAGAAGCCGTGGCACCTTCAAACTCATTGTCGCCTGAAGAACGTCTAAAAGACCCTACTTCTGAGCTTACCTATGGGAGGGCTCCTTGGCCAGTTCCCACCTCAGCATACCCTCTGATGTTCTGTTAAGAATCCTGGAGGAGCCGGAGGAAGATGGCGGAAGAGTAAGACGCGGAGATCACCTTCCGCCCCACAGATACATCAGAAATTCATCTACACGTGGAACAACTCCAACAGAACACCTACTGAACGCTGACAGAAGACCTCAGACCCCCCAAAAGGCAAGAAACTCCCCACATACCTGGGTAGGTCAAAAGAAAAAAAGAATAAACAGAGACAATAGGATATGGACGGGACCTGCACCAGTGGGAGGGAGCCGTGAAGGAGGGAAGGTTTCTACACACTACAAGCCCCTTCGAGGGCGGACACTGCAGGTGGCGGAGGGGGAAAGCTTCGGAGTAGCGGAGGAGAGCACAGCAACAGGGGTGTGGAGGGCAAAGCAGAGAGATTTTGGCACAGAGGATCGGTGCCCTCAGGCACACACCAGCCCGAGAGACTTGTCTGCTCGGCCGCCAGGGCGGGCGGGGCTGGGAGCTGAGGCTCGGGTATCGGCTTTCAGTCGGAGCGCAGGGAGAGGTCTGGGGCTGGCGGCAGGAAGAGAGCCTGAAGGGGTTAGTGCTAGCCCGGAGGGAGTCCGGGGAAAGGGTCTGGAGCTACCGGAGAGGCAAGAGACTTTTTTCCCTTTTGTTGCCTGGTGCGCGAGGAGAGGGCATTCCCCTCCCTCCCCTCTGCCTGAGTGAGCCAGAGCCCCCGAATCAGCGGCTCCTTTAAACCCGTCCTGTCTGAGCGAAGAACGGACGCCCTCCGGCGACCTACACGCAGAGGCGGGGCCAGGTCCAAGGCTGAGACCCGGGAGCTGTGAGAGCAGAGACGGAAATCTCTCTGTGCAGCCTCCGAGGCAGCGGATTAAAGCTCCACGGTCCATTTGATGTGCCCTGCGTCTGTGGAGTGCATGAATGGACAGCGAATCATCCCAAATTGAGGAAGTGGACCTTGAGGACAAGATTTAAGACTTTCCCCCCTTTTTTTTCCCTCTTTTTACAACGAATTATCTCAAATTAAGGAGGTGGACTTAGCAAGATTTCAGACTTTTCGCCCTTTTCCTCTTTTTACAACGAATTATCCCAAATCGAGGAGGTGGACTTGGAGAGCAAGATTTTTGATTTTTCCCCCTGCTCTCTTTTTGTGAATGTGTAAGTGTAATCTTCTGTGTAAGATTCTCTCTGTATAGCTTTGCTTCCACCATATGTCCCAGGGTTCTTTCGGTCCGTGTTTTTTTTCAATAATTACTTTTTAATTTTAATAACGCTACTATATTTCATACTTTATTCTATTTTACTTTACCTGCTCTTTCTTTTTTTCCTCCCTTCCCTTCCTCCCTCCGCTCCTCCTTTCCTTCTTTCTTTTTCTTTCCTCCATCCCTCCCTCCCTCCCACCCTTCTTCTTTCCACTTTCTTTTTCTTTCCTTCCTCCCTCCCTCCCTCCCTCCTGTCTTTCTTTCTTTCTTTCCTTCCTCCCTCCCTCCCTCCCTCTCTTCTTCCATTCACTCTTCCTTTTGCTTTCATTCCTCCCTCCCTCCCTCCTTTCTTTCCTTTCTTTCCATCCTTCCTCCCTCCCTCCTTTCTTTCTTTCTTCCTTCCTTCCTTCCTTACTTCCCTTCTTCCTTTCTTTCAATCTCTCTTTCTTTCTTCTACTAATTATTTCTTTCTACTTTTTCTCACTGTTATTCTGAGCCGGGTGGATGAAAGGCTCTTGGTGCTGCAGCCAGGAGTTAGTGCTGTGCCTCTGAAGTGGGAGAGCCAACTTCAGGACACGGGTCCACAAGAGACCTCCCAGCTCCACATAATATCAAGCAGCGAAAATCTCCCAGGGATCTCCATCTCAACACCAGCACCCAGCTTCAGTCGACGACCAGCAAGCTACAGTGCTGGTCACCCTATGCCAAGCAACTAGCAAGGCAGGAACACAACCCCACCCATTAGCAGAGAGGATACCTAAAAACATAATAAGGCCACAGGCACCCCAAAACACACCACCAGACGTGGACCTGTCCACCAGAAAGACAAGATCGAGCTTCAACCACCAGAACACAGGCATTAGTCCCCCCCACCAGGAAGCCTACACAACCTACTGAAACAACCTTAGCCACAGGGGACAGACACCAAAAACAACGGGAACTACGAATCTGCAGCCTGCAAAAAGGAGACCCCAAACACAGTAACATAAGCAAAATGAGAAAGCAGAAAAACACACAGCAGGTGAAGGAGCAAGATAAAAACGTACCAGACCTAACAAATGAAGAGGTAATAGGCAGTCTACCTGAAAAAGAATTCAGAATAATGATAGTAAAGCTGATCCAAGATTCTATTTCCCAGATCCAAAATCTTGGAAATAGAATAGACAATATGCAAGAAACAGTTAACAAGGACCTAGAAGAACTAAAGATGAATCAAGCATCGATTAAAAACACAATAAATGAAATG
Source organism: Hyperoodon ampullatus (assembly GCF_949752795.1). Taxonomy (NCBI): domain Eukaryota; kingdom Metazoa; phylum Chordata; class Mammalia; order Artiodactyla; family Ziphiidae; genus Hyperoodon; species Hyperoodon ampullatus. Next base: position 47,649,614 of record NC_136925.1, on the reverse strand, counting down.
AAAAATACTCTAGATGGGATCAATAGCAGAATAACTGAGGCAGAAGAACGGATAAGTGAGGTGGAAGATAAAATAGTGGAAATAACTGATGCAGAGAAAAATAAAGAAAAAAGAATGAAAAGAACAGAGGACAGTCTCAGAGACCTCTGGGACAACATTAAACGCACCAACATTCGAATTATAGGGGTTCCAGAAGAAGAAGAGAAAAAGAAAGGGACTGAGAAAATATTTGAAGAGATTATAGTTGAAAACTTCCCTAATATGGGAAAGGAAATAGTTAATCAAGTCCAGGAGGCACAGAGAGTCCCATACAGAATAAATCCAAGAAGAAATACGCCAAGACACATATTAATCAAACTGTCAAAAATTAAACACAAAGAAATCATATTAAAAGCAGCAAGGGAAAAACAACAAATAACACACAAGGGAATCCCCATCAGGTTAACAGCTGATCTCTCAGCAGAAACTCTACAAGCCAGAAGGGAGTGGCAGGACATAATTAAAGTGATGAAGGAGAGAAACCTGCAACCAAGATTACTCTACCCAGCAAGGATCTCATTCAGATTTGATGGAGAAATTAAAACCTTTACAGACAAGCAAAAGCTGAGAGAGTTCAGCACCACCAAACCAGCTTTACAACAAATGCTAAAGGAACTTCTCTAGGCAAGAAACACAACAGAAGGACTATACCTACAATAACGAACCCAAAGCCATTAAAGAAATGGGAATAGGAACATACATATCAATAATTACCTTAAATGTAAATGGACTAAATGCTCCCACCAAAAGACACAGAGTGGCTGAATGGATACAAAAACAAGACCCATATATATGCTGTCTACAAGAGACCCACTTCAGACCTAGAGACACATACAGATTGAAAGTAAGGGGATGGAAAAAGATATTCCATGCAAATGGAAATCAAAAGAAAGCTGGAGTAGCAATTCTTATATCAGACAAAATAGACTTTAAAATAAAGACTATTAGAAGAGACAAAGAAGGACACTACATAACGATAAAGGGATCGATCCAAGAAGAAGATATAACAATTGTAAATATTTATGCACCCAACATAGGAGCACCTCAATACATAAGGCAAATACTAACAGCCATAAAAGGGGAAATCGACAGTAACACAATCATAGTAGGGGACTTTAACACCCCACTTTCACCAATGGACAGATCATCCAAAATGAAAATAAATAAGGAAACACAAGCTTTAAATGATACATTAAACAAGATGGACTTAATTGATATTTATAGGACATTCCACCCAAAAACAACAGAATACACATTTTTCTCAAGTGCTCATGGAACATTCTCCAGGATAGATCATATCTTGGGTCACAAATCAAGCCTTGGTAAATTTAAGAAAATTGAAATTGTATCAAGTATCTTTTCCGACCACAATGCTATGAGACTAGACATCAATTACAGGAAAAGATCTGTAAAAAATACAAACACATGGAGGCTAAACAATACACTACTCAATAACGAAGTGATCACTGAAGAAATTAAAGAGGAAATTAAGAAATACTTAGAAACAAATGACAATGGAGACACGACGACCCAAAACCTATGGGACGCAGCAAAAGCAGTTCTAAGGGGGAAGTTTATAGCAATACAATCCCACCTTAAGAAACAGGAAACATTTCGAGTAAACAACCTGACCCTGCACCTAAAGCAATTAGAGAAAGAAGAACAAAAAACCCCCAAAGTTAGCAGAAGGAAAGAAATCATAAAGATCAGATCAGAAATAAATGAAAAAGAAATGAAGGAAACGATAGCAAAGATCAACCAAACTAAAAGCTGGTTCTTTGAGAAGATAAACAAAATTGACAAACCATTAGCCAGACTCATCAAGAAAAGAAGGGAGAAGACTCAAATCAGCAGAATTAGAAATGAAAAAGGAGAAGTAACAACTGACACTGCAGAAATACAAAAGATCATGAGAGATTACTATAAGCAACTCTATGCCAATAAAATGGACAACCTGGAAGAAATGGACAAATTCTTAGAAATGCACAACCTACCAAGACTGACTCAGGAAGAAATAGAAAATATGAATAGACCAATCACAAGCACTGAAATTGAAACTGTGATTAAAAATCTTCCATCAAACAAAAGCCCAGGACCAGATGGCTTCACAGGCGAATTCTATCAAACATTTAGAGAAGAGCTAACACCCATCCTTCTCAAACTCTTCCAAACAATTTCAGAGGAAGGAACACTCCCAAACTCATTCTACGAGGCCACCATCACCTTGATACCAAAACCAGGCAAGGATGGCACAAAGAAAGAAAACTACAGGCCAATATCACTGATGAACATAGATGCAAAAATCCTCAACAAAATACTAGCAAACAGAATCCAACAGCACATTAAAAGGATCATACACCATGATCAAGTGGGGTTTATTCCAGGAATGCAAGGATTCTTCAATATACGCAAATCAATCAATGTGATACACCATATTAACAAGTTGAAGGAGAAAAACCATATGATCATCTCAATAGATGCAGAGAAAGCTTTTGACAAAATTCAACACCCATTTATGATAAAAACCCTGCAGAAAGTAGGCATAGAGGGAACTTTCCTCAACATAATAAAGGCCATATATGACAAACCCACAGCCAACATTGTCCTCAATGGTGAAAAACTGAAACCATTTCCACTAAGATCAGGAACAAGACAAGGCTGCCCACTCTCACCACTCTTATTCAACATAGTTTTGGAAGTTTTAGCCACAGCAATCAGAGAAGAAAAGGAAATAAAAGGAATCCAAATTGGAAAAGAAGAAGTAAAGCTGTCACTGTTTGCAGATGACATGATACTATACATAGAGAATCCTAAAGATGCTACCGAAAAACTACTAGAGCTAATCAATGAATTTGGTAAAGTAGCAGGATACAAAATTAATGCACAGAAATCTCTGGCATTCCTGTACACTAATGATGAAAAATCTGAAAATGAAATCAAGAAAACACTCCCATTTACCATTGCAACAAAAAGAATAAAATATCTAGGCATAAACCTACCTAAGGAGACAAAAGACCTGTATGCAGAAAATTATAAGACACTGATGAAAGAAATTAAAGATGATATAAATAGATGGAGAGATATACCATGCTCCTGGATTGGAAGAATCAATATTGTGAAAATGACTCTACTACCCAAAGCAATCTACAGATTCAATGCAATCCCTATCAAACTACCACTGGCATTTTTCACAGAAGTAGAACAAAAAATTTCAAAATTTGTTTGGAAAAACAAAAGACCCCGAATAGCCAAAGCAATCTTGAGAACGAAAAACGGAGCTGGAGGAATCAGGCTGCCTGACTTCAGACTATACTACAAAGCTACAGTAATTAAGACAGTGTGGTACTGGCATAAAAACAGAAAGATAGATCAGTGGATCAGGATAGAAAGCCCAGAGATAAACCCACGCACATATGGCCAACTTATCTTTGATAAAGGAGGCAGGAATGTACAGTGGAGAAAGGACAGCCTCTTCAATAAGTGGTGCTGGGAAAACTGGACAGGGACATGTAAAAGTATGAGATTAGATCATTCCCTAACACCATACACAAAAATAAGCTCAAAATGGATTAAAGACCTAAATGTAAGGCCAGAAACTATCAAACTCTTAGAGGAAAACATAGGTAGAACACTCTATGACATAAATCACAGCAAGATCCTTTTGGACCCACCTCCTAGAGAAATGGAAATAAAAACAAAGATAAACAAATGGGACCTAATGAAACTTAAAAGCTTTTGCACAGCAAAGGAAACCATAAACAAGACCAAAAGACAACCCTCAGAATGGGAGAAAATATTTGCAAATGAAGCAACTGACAAAGGATTAATCTCCAATATTTATAAACAGCTCATGCAGCTCAATAGCAAAAAAACAAACAACCCAATCCAAAAATGGGCAGAAGACTTAAATAGGCATTTCTGCAAAGAAGATATACAGACTGCCAACAAACACATGAAAGAATGCTCAACATCATTAATCATTAGAGAAATGCAAATCAAAACTACAATGAGATATCATCTCACACCAGTCAGAATGGCCATCATCAAGAAATCTAGAAACAATAAATGCTGGAGAGGGTGTGGAGAAAAGGGAACACTCTTGCACTGCTGGTGGGAATGTGAATTGGTACAGCCACTATGGAGAACAGTATGGAGGTTCCTTAAAAAACTAAAAATAGAACTACCATATGACCCAGCAATCCCACTACTAGGCATATACCCTGAGAAAACCATAATTCAAAAAGAGACATGTACCAAAATGTTCATTGCAGCTCTATTCACAATAGCCCGGAGCTGGAAACAACCTAAGTGTCCATCATCGGATGAATGGATAAAGAAGATGTGGCACATATATACAATGGAATATTACTCAGCCATAAAAAGAAACGAAACTGAGCTATTTGTAATGAGGTGGATAGACCTAGAGTCTGTCATACAGAGTGAAGTAAGTCAGAAAGAGAAAGACAAATACCGTATGCTAACACATATATATGGAATTTAAAAAAAAAAAAATGTCATGAAGAACCTAGGGGTAAAACGGGAATAAAGACACAGACCTACTTGAGAATGGACTTGAGGATATGGGGAAGGGGAAGGGTAAGCTGTGACAAAGGGAAAGAGAGGCATGGACATATATACACTACCAAACGTAAGGTAGATAGATAGTGGGAAGCAGCCGCAGAGCACAGGAAGATCAGCTCGGTGCTTTGTGACCGCCTGGAGGGGTGGGATGGGGAGGGTGGGAGGGAGGGAGATGCATGAGGGAGGGGATGTGGGAATAGATGTATATGTATGACTGATTCACTTTGTTATAAAGCAGAAACTAATAAAAAAAAAAAATTCAAAAAAAAAAAAAAAAAAAAACTTAATAACAGGAAAAAAAAAAAAAAAAAAAAGAATCCTGGGGGGCTTCCCTGGTGGTGCAGTGGTTGAGAATCTGCCTGCTAATGCAGGGGACACGGGTTCAAGCCCTGGTCTGGGAGGATCCCATATGCCGCGGAGCAACTAGGTCCGTGAGCCACAGCTACTGAGCCTGCGCGTCTGGAGCCTGTGCTCCGCAACTAGAGAGGCCGCGATAGTGAGAGGCCCGCGCACCTCGATGAAGAGTGGCCCCCTCTTGCCACAACTAGAGAAAGCCCTTGCACAGAAACAAAGACCCAACACAGCAAAAATAAATAAAATAAATTAGTAAACTCCTACCCCCGGGCTTCCCTGGTGGCGCAGTGGTTGGGGGTCCGCCTGCTGATGCAGGGGACACGGGTTCATGCCCCGGTCTGGGAAGATCCCACATGCCGTGGAGCGGCTGGGCCCGTGAGCCATGGCCGCTGAGCCTGCGCGTCCGGAGCTTGTGCTCCGCAACGGGAGAGGCCACAACAGTGAGAGGTCCGCGTACCACAAAAAAAAAAAAAAAAAAAAAAAAAGTGAATCACTGTGTTGTACACCTGTAACTTATAAAATGTACATCAACTGTATCTTGATAATAATAATAATAATAATAATAATAATAATAATAAAAAGACTGATGCCATTGGGTTTCTGAGAAGGCCTGAGGTTTCCACCTGCCTAGAGTCCACTCAGAACCTCGGGGTCAGTTCATTCCACCCAGGCTTCTTGTCCTCGCGACCCCCAATGCAAGCCCTCTGCTCAGCTAGGCTTCGTGCTCTGTCTCTCATTCCCTCCTCGCATGGCTGTCCCCACACTCAGCTCTTTCCATGGCTCCTCTTGCACCGGATGAATGGGCATTAGAGTCCTCTGATGATGGGGGTCAGGAGTCCCTCCATCTCCTCACAGAACAATTCCTCCCACTTCCTTCATACTGATGCCTGACTACCTGAAGCAAGAGTCATAAACCTGTAGTCTTTTCAAGGGTCACGTGGAGGCTGCTCCTCTATCTTCATCTTCCCCGTTTCTGAGCTTGGGTCTGAAAATGGAATGAGGAAGAATAGATCAGAAGTCAGAGGAGAGGTGGCATTCCAAATACTATTTGTGTTCTCCACTGTATGGGCCACTGTCATGGGGCTAAACCATTCGCTTCTCGACCTTGTTACTCTCAGCTTCTAAAGTCTTGGTCAGTCCTCCAGATCGATGGGAAGTTTTGGTTCCTGTGCACATCATAACCTTAAGTCCCACCTTCATCCTGGGAGGCTCCACTCACAATGTGGGGACTCAGGGAACACAGGGTCTTATAGGCTTGACTTCCTCCACTTCAGGGATCGTCACTCCCCCTCCGCATTTCCATCACCCTCAGCCATGCACACCCACTCCCATCGGTAAGAATCCCCCTTCCTCCGAGATCTTCAGCTCCTACATCTCACTCTCCTTCCGGGTCTCTCACTCCCTCAAGCCCACCACACCTGCTTTGCAACCTCATCGAGATCCTCACACGAGTCTGGAACCTTGGCCTCATCCTCACTTTCTCTCTCAGTCTAATGAGTCTTTGTTCAGATTTATTCCTTACTTTCTATCCTCCCTCAATCTGTGCTCCAATCCTTGTCCGAAATCCACCCGCCTTCCACCTGAACTGTTTCAGTATCTCTGAAAGGACCTCCCCACTTCTAGTTTTTTCTTTGCACATTCACTTTAACCTAATTCCCCGGGATGCCTTGAACACTCTGTCCTACGGCAGGAAAATCTACCTGTTCTCCCACGTGACTGAGGGCACTGTCTATTGTACTGACATCCCCCGATCCAGTCTCACTGCAATTGTCCTCTGTTTTACATCAGTCTGCCTTTGGCCTTCTTCTCCTCACTTTCGTGGAGATCTAGGGCTGTCTGTTGTCTCTAGAACATCTTCATTTCCTAGGTCCAGGGGTACCTTAGAGGATAGTTCCAAGTTCTCTTATAATATTTGATGTCTTGAGCTCTGACATTAAAATGGGACAAATTGACTTTGGCGATTACAGTTTTCAAACAAAGCCACAAAGTAGAAAACCTAGGAACGTGAAAAATAATTATGATACTAAACCCTCACAGTCATATATTACCTTTATTATTCACAAAGGGATCTCTGTCTATTATCCTATGTGATCCTTATAGCAGTTCAGGAAGTAGCACTCTTTCCTTTCTATAGATGAAAAATGAAACACAGTGAAGTAAAGTGACTTTGTTTACATATCTGGTTTAGGAGCAGAAGCTTGGCATTTCAAAAGCCAAGCACAGGTTTCTTAAATCTAAATTTTATGCTTCCTTTTATACCTTGTTGGCTTAAAAATATATCTTAAGTTTACTCCATAAGGGAAAAAGGTCAGCAAGACTTGAATTAAAGTCTAAGGCTTTGTGACCCGGAAAACATCCTGTCCTTGGAGGTAATAGTCTGGGGACATCATGATTTTCCCCTATTCTTGAACCATCCTAAAGTTCAAGCAAGGGCATGGTTATCAAAATACCAGCTCTAATTTTAGATGGGACAAGAGGGGGAACAGGCAGTGAGGTGAGGTTTAATCAAAAGTGCTATCACTTAGGGACGTTACTAAGTCAGTTATCAGGCTCCCAGTGGGTCTGGCACATCTGACCTCAGTATTTGGGGAGCACATGGTGCAGGATCCCAGTTTCTGGTCGCCAGGTGGATGACTCAGAGCTACGGCTGCTGAAAGCCTGTTGGAAACAGAATTCCAAGACCCAGTAGGAGCCAAGAAATCCTTCCACACACTCTGTAAATAGCATGTGATAACTACTTATATCAAACCAGAACAGTACCTGGTTTTTTTCCTGACCTATAAAGTGTGGGTACCCAGGGGATGGAATAAATGCCTTATCAAGAAAACATAACATTATCCTATTTTCAGAGTCTTTTTAAAGGTGTCTTTAGAAAGCAAGTTCACCTGTTTTTTTGTTTGTTTGTTTAATTTTTATTTTATGTTGGAGTATGGTTGATTTACAATGTTGTGTTAATTTCAGATACACAGCAAAGTGAATCAGTTATACATACACACACACACACACACACACACATATATATATATATATTCTTTTTCAGATTCTCTCCCAATATAGGTTATTACAGGATGTTGAATAGAGTTCCTTGTGCTATACAGTAGGTCCTTGTTGATTATCTGTTTTACATACAGTAGTTCACTGTTTTTTTTTTTTTTTTTTTTTTTTTTTGCTGTACACGGGCCTGTCACTGCTGTGGCCTCTCCCGTTGCGGAGCACAGGCTCTGGACGCACAGGTTCAGCAACCATGGCTCATGGGCCCAGCCGCTCCGTGGCATGTGGGATCTTCCCAGACCAGGGCACGAACCCGTGTCCCCTGCATTAGCAGGTGGACTCTCAACCACTGCGCCACCAGGGAAGCCCAGTTCACTGTTTTTAAGGTGAACTTTGTTACGAAAAGTCCAGGGTGGGAGTAAAAACAGTTTAACAACCTGACGGAGTACTTGGGCCTAGGTCTGAACAACGGGATATACAATTATTCCCTTACGTCTGACCTCAGAGACCAAGTTGGCTCCTGGCCAGAGCTGTGGGAATTGATACTTCAGGCACCTGAAGCCAGAGACCTAGTCAGTCAAATTTCAGGTGGCTTCAACCGCAAATTCATCACTGACAGGAAATTTCACCACAACTGTACAGGAAAACCTCATTCCCAGCACATACGATCCCTATTTTGGGTCGTCTTGAACATACACTAGCCCTGGAAATGAGGACCCAGAGTTGGAAAGTCCCAGGGTCTTCTCCAGCTCCGAGAAGGTTGAGAAGCCCAGGTGCAAGCTGGAGGATGCTGTGAGAAACGGGACTACCCTTCGGTCATCCTGGTGGCTTGTTGCGGCATCGGGCAGGTTCTAGGGGGTCACTGCCTCCTCTGGTTTCTGAGGACTCCTCTGGCTCTTGGGAAACTCAGTCTCTTCCCCAAAATGACTTCAGGGGGTGTGTTTTAGGGCTGCTGGGGGATGAGAGATGCCTGGAAAGACCAGAAGGAATTGGACTCCACGGGTCTGGGGGGACTGGAATGCCTGTATTGCTGGTGCTGTCTCCCTGGCTGTTCCCTTTGGGAGGACCTGTACCTTAGTTATTGAAGGCCACAGTGCTTGGACCCTTCCCAGCACACAAGAAGGTGAATACTTTAAAAAATGCTTGAAGCCATCCAAAGGCCTAACTGGGTAGATTCTGGAAGACGTTCCCTGCCTGAACATTGGTGACCGGAGAGGTCTATGAGCATCATGCTTACTTCCTCTTAGGCCTTGACCAGGTAAAACTATTCAATCTTTATGGGAAATACATTCCTAAAGAGCGCCCCCCACCCCCCAACCCACACAAATGACACTGTCTTTAGCTCTCTGTCTAAAAATGTGGTTATTATTGAGGGGGAAATCCATCCTCAGATTAAACCTTCCTCTTGGAAGCTCAAATATATGCATGATACATGAGTTGTTGCCCCATTTTCTCTGAAGGACAGCCTCCTACATCTCTCTGAGAGCCTGAAATAGCCATGGGCATGTGCCATTCTTTATCTGCTTAAGACCCTGGGCCAGGAAACTCAACACAAAACAGAATGTTGGCTTCTAGTTTTCTACTCATTAAGGAAGCACATGGTGGAAAAGATTAAGTTGACTCAAGGGCACAGTGGCTTCCCTCTGCCCTGGTGGTATGGGCCATAGAGCCCTCTTACTCCAAGTGCCAAGGGACAGTAGAGCAGGGCTTCTGTGGGGCCTGGGGAATTGGAGCCTCCTTTGGAGCTCTCTGGCTTATTGTACTTTATACTATAAGCAATTATTTATGTACACACTTATGGATGACCTCTAGATATTTGACTGCCTATTAGGTTCTCAGTGCAGTCTGAGGGAATTAAAAGTGGATTTTAAAATATAATCACTTAAAAAAACTATTTGGCAGTTTCTTAAAAAGTTAAGTTCACATCTATCCTATTACCCAACAATTCCTCCCCTAGGTATTTATCCAAGAAAAATGAACACTTATGTCCACTTAAATCCTTGTATAGGAATGTTCTTAGCAGCTTTATTTATAATAGACAAAACCTGGAAACAGCCCAGATGTCCTTCCAGAGAAAAATGGATAAGCAAATAGTGGTGCATTCATGCCATGGAATACAGCTTAGCAATAAAAAGAGATGAACTACTCGTACAGGCAAAAACATAGACAAATACCCCCCAGTATTATGCTGAGTAAAAGAGGAAGTATTATGTTGTGTTGTGCATGCTGCATGCACAAAAAGAGTGCATGCAGCGTGATTCCATTTAAGTGAAATTCTAGGCAAAATGAACTCATGATAATAAAAATCAGATCAGCAGTTGTTTGTGGTGGAAGTGAGAGGTGACCGGGAAAGGGCACAGAGGAACTCTCTAGGGTGCTAGAAATGTTCTGTGTCTCCATAGAGATTAGTCAAAACTGTTTCAGTGGTACACTGAGCGTTTCAGATCTTATAGCATTTCAGATCTATATAAATAAAAAGAAAATGTGGATTTAAAGATTACAGGGAGATTACTCCCAGGTACTGCTCAAAATTGGCTGCTGCAAGTGTCAACGATTCTTTTTTTTTTTTTTTTGCGGTACGCAGGCCTCTCACTGTTGTGGCCTCTCCCATTGCGGAGCACAGGCTCCAGACGCGCAGGCTCAGCGGCCATGGCTCACGGGCCCAGCCGCTCCGCGGCATGTGGGATCTTCCCGGACCGGGGCATGAACCCGCGTCCCCTGCATCGGCAGCAGACTCTCAACCACTGCGCCACCAGGGAAGCCCAACAATTCTTTGAGGACATCAAGAGTCATGCTTTAGGTCCTAGCAGAGCTACTCCAAATGTCCCATGTGTGATTGGACCAACTGGTTCCAATTTCTGCAAATCCTCACCGACACTTATCTTTTTTTTTTTTTTTAGATAATAGTCATCCTAACAGGTGTAAGGTGAATGCATATGATGTCATGCGAGGTGAGTAAGTTCTAGAGATCTGCTGTCAACTCAGTGCCTATAGTTACAATACTGTATTATACACTGAAAAATTTGCAGGGAGTCTATCTCAAGTTAAACATTCTTACCATGCACACACACACACACACACACACACAAGATAGAAAAATCTTGTATCAAAACGACACAGCAAAATTTATAACCGAAGCTTGAAGAAGTTCTTGCCTGAATGGTAAACTTTCTGGTGGTGAGATGCCCCTCAGTGTTCTGAAGAAATCCTTTTTCAGCACATTCTGATCTGAGGAAGAATGCTACATCTGCAAGAATGTTACAGATAAGATCGTTTCCAATCCTTCTCTCTGGTCACTGTCTATTTACTCCATCATAAATGACCAGATTTGTTTTGACTTCTTTAGGGAAGTCTTTTAAAAATATGGCCAACTAGATCTCATATCTTCAGGTTCCCCCTAGAAACATCAGCTGCCCTTAGGACATCCTGATACCCTATTTTAGGTGTTCAAAGGCTGGGCCAAAATCTCCATGGTCTTGTTTTTATTCTCTGGATTTTTTTCAAAATTTTCTCTTTGCATTTTTAATAAAATATTCCTAGGTGTAGATTTTTCATATTTCTCCTGCTTGGTGTTCTCTGAGCTATCTGGATCTATGACTTGGTGCCTGTCATTAATTTTGTAAAACTTTTAGCCATTTGTTACTTCAAACATTTCTTCTGTTCTCTTTCTGGTATTCCCATTACATGTGTGTTACATGCTTGTAATTGTCCCACAGTTTTTGGATATTCTGTTCTCTCTTTTTTTTTTATTTATTTTTTTATTTATTTTATTTATTTTTATTCTTTTTTTCCCTTTGTTTTTCAGTTTCTATGACTTATCTTCAAGCTCACTGATTCTTTGCTCAGTTATTTCCACTCTACTGATGAACCCATAGAAGGCATTTTTCATTTTTGTTACATCAGGTTTCTTTTTTTTCCTTGTGGCAAAATATAACATAAGATTTACCATTTTAACCATTTTTAAGTGTGCATTAGTATATTCATAATGTTGTACAACCATCACTACTATACATTTCCAGAATTTTTCATTTTTGCAATGGTAACTTTGTACCCATTAAATAATAATTCTTCATACCCCCTCCTCCTCAGCCCCTGGTAAACTCGAATCAATTTTCTATCTCTATGAATTTGCCTCTTCCGGGTACCTCATGTAAGTAGAATCATACAATTTTTGTCCTTTTGTGCCTGAGTAACTTTGGATTCCGTCCTGGGTATTGTGAATATTATATTGTGCAGACTCTGGATTCTATCATAGTCTTCTAAAGAATGTTAACAATTTTGTTTTAACTGCTAATTAAGTATATTGGCCTTAAACTTCAAACTCTGACTGTTGGCAGCCACTCAGATCTCCATTCAGTCCTTTTATCTTTAGCTGGTTTGCTTGCAGGCTGTCCTACCCATGCATCCTGGTTCAGGGATTAGCCTGAGATTTGGACAAAAGTTTGTACACAGAATTTGTGGCTCTTCCCCTCTGGGTCTCTACTTTCTATCATTATCTCCCTTCACATTTTAGTGGCAGTGATTGTCCTGAACTCAGTCCTCTGAACACTGGTCCCCAACCCCCGGGATCTAATGCCTAATGATCTGAGGTGGAGCTGATGTAATAATAATAATAGAAATAAAGTGCACAATAAATGTAATGCGTTGGAATTATCCCAAACCATCCCTCCACCCGCTCTGGTCCTTGGAAAAATGGTCTTCCACGAAACCGGTCCCCGCTGCCAAAAGTGTTGGGGACTGCTCCCTTCGAGGTCAAGGAAGGCCTCATTTAGTCTGAGACCTGAAGGATTAACAAGTATCTAAGGACTCCAGAGAACAGCATTCCTGGAGGTAGGATCAGCATATACATGAGTCCTGAGGAAGGAATAAGCTTGATGTATTCAAGGAACTAAAAGGGGGTCAGAGTGGATCTCGTATAATGAGTAAAAATGAGAAAGGCTTAATAAAGCTGAGCGAGAGCCAGACTGAGGTCTGCATCTATAGGCCATTTAGTGGGTGTTTGTTACACATGAGATGATCAATTTTAGGTGTGTTAAAAAATTGTCACAAGTGTTTTAAGAATTTTACATTAATAATTTTTGCAGTGGGTGACATAGTATACTGACTTTCATCTAAGATTTCTGTATCTGGCTCGGTGAGAGATTGTCTAAGCTGGGGTTTCCATATATAGCTAGTTTCTTTTCTTATACTCTATTTTTGCTTAATTAAAAAATCTCAGCTTGTCATTAGGAATAGCAGCAAGGGTTTGATGGCTCAGATAGTTGCTTTTGGATATTCCAGTGGAACATAGGCAGAGAGATTATAGGATGATTGCCCAATAAAGATCACTTTTAAAGTTCCATTAGTCTAAGTCAACAAACCTTTCAAGGCTTTAGGGCTTTGTCTATATCCAATGCTATTCTGACAACTGGCCTTTCTTTCTTGTTGAAGATAATTCCCCGTTGTTAATAAGCAACTATTCAAAGTTCAGATTTTGTTACGTCTACTGTTCAAATTTACACAGATATATACCAGGCAGAAACTTTCACAACTTTTACTTTGTAAGCTGCCTGCAATGCTTGGAGTGTGGAATACCCAGAGACAGTGCCCCTGGGCACCAACCATCCATTCCTTTGGCACTGGTGGGGCAGAAACTTTCACAACTTTTATTTTGTAAGCTGCCTGCAAAGACATGGAGCATGGAATACCCAGAGACAATGCCCCTGGGCACCAACCATCCATTCCTTTGGCACTGGTGGGGGTCACCAGCCACATCTGGGCCTCAGCAGGCATTCACGTCCCCTTCCACTTCTTCTTACACAGACAGTTCCTGAATTCCACGGGAGGTGTCTCACTTTTGCTCCAGCAACTGACTCTTGTGGCTGCCTCACATTACCCTTGATTTTTCTTCTCTCACGCTAGAGTCTAGCTTATTATTGTTGAGTCTATTTAAAAAAAGAAAAATTCCTGAGTAAATAGTATTAGTACTAAAATTATTTAGTTAAAGGGAGTGAATTTGATTTGAAGATTCAAATCAAATTGCTGAATTTCTTTAACAAAGTTTTTGCAAATTTTCACTCACTGAAGGTATATGAATCTCTGTTTCATTCATTAACAAATATTTTGCCAATTTAACAGAAGAAAATGGCATTCATTTTGCTATATTAATTTTCAGTTCTTTATGTTTTAGTAAGGTTAATCTTTTTTTGTATATTTTTGTACATGTATATATTTTTTCTTGTCCTTTGCCAATTTTCTCTTCAGTTATTGCTTGACTTATCAGAGCTATTTCTGCTGAAAATATCAATGAGCCATCTCATGAGTTACAAATGTTTTCTTTTTTTGCTATTGTATTTAATATTTGTTTATGGCATTTTGGGTGTTTAAAAACATTTATATAGGGCTTCCCTGGTGGCGCAGTGGTTGAGATTCCGCCTGCCAATGCAGGGGACACGGGTTCGTGCCCCGGTCTGGGAAGATCCCACATGCCGCAGAGCGGCTGGGCCCGTGAGCCACGGCCGCTGAGCCTGCGTGTCCGGAGCCTGTGCTCTGCAACGTGAGAGGCCACAACAGTGAGAGGCCCGCATACCGCAAACAAAACAAAACAAAACAAACAAAACATTTATATAGTAAACTGTATTACTCCTTTCCCTTATGGTTATTTGTTTTTGTTTATAAAGGAAAATTCAGCTTTTTTCCCCTAATTTTTTTTTTTTTTTTTTTGCGGTACGCGGGCCTCTCACTGTGGTGGCCTCTCCCGTTGCGGAGCACAGGCTCCGGACGCGCAGGCTCAGCGGCCATGGCTCACGGGCCCAGCCGCTCCGCGGCATGTGGGATCTTCCCAGACCGGGGCACAAACCCGTGTCCCCTGCATCGGCAGGCGGACTCTCAACCACTGCGCCACCAGGGAAGCCCCTCCCCTAATTTTTTATGTCATATTTGTCTTCAAAGTTTTTCATGTAGGGAATAGATTTGTTTTATAGTGAAATGTTTTATAGTTCTTTTCATACAGGACCTGTACATGTATAATTAAGGTACATTTCTAGTATTTTTTAGTTACAGTTATTGTGAATGGAGTCTTTTTTCCATGTATATATATAATATTTCATTTTTACCATTATAAAGGAAAGCTATTATTTTATATTTAGCTGTTTTACTGAACTCTTTACTTAGTTGAAGTAGTTATTTGCTGATCTTCTTAGATATAATAATTATCTACTGATATAATTTACAACAATTGTGATGTCTTATCCTTATATCTAATAATTGTACCTTTTATAACTGTTTCCTCTTTTATTTGTGTGGACTAAAGCTTCCAGAACAGGTTAAAATAAACATGATGAGAGTGGGCATCCTTATCTTGTTTCTGCTTTTTAATGCCATGTCTCTGATGTTACACTGTCATTTAAAATGTTGGCTGTTCATGTGTTTTTATGATGTTAAGATAGTATTTTTATTGCTACTTATTCTTTCAAAAATCAGGAATGGGTGTTGGTATCCTTCTAAAGACTTAATTTAGAATGCTTGAGATAAATTAATCAAAACAACTATGTTTTATCATATTTCACTTATTGAAATAATATATTAATACATTTCTTAAACACTTATTCTTTCTGGGATAAAGACTACTTGATTTTAGATTGTTATCCCTTGAATATATTTTTGAACTTGTTTTCCTAGTGGTTTGTTAAAAAAAATTTTACACCTAGTTTAAAAATGTGAAGGATCATACACTAAAAAAGAAAACTCTAGATCAATCCCAGGTTTTAAAATTCAGGATATGCTAGTTTCATAATATGTTCTCGGTAGGTTTTCATCATTTTGTTTACCCTCTACAGATACAGCATGGGAGTTAATGACTGTGAAAGTTTGAAAGAAGTTGCCTGTAAACTGTGCTCCACAGCACAGAGCCTTTGAGGAGAAATTCCTTGAGTGCCTTTTCTCTCTTTGTCATTGGCCAGTTCAAGTTTCCTATTTACTGAATCAATATTGGGTAACTTATATTTTCCATGAAATACTCTGTTTCATCAAAATATTAAAACGTTTAGCATTAGATCATGCATAGTGTGCACCTATAATTGCAAAATACCCACACTTGTTGCACTGTCATTAACCTTTTAAATTTCGTTCATGTGTTTTCTCTTTTGTAAGCCAAAGGGGTCACTGTATACCTCTCTATCTTGTTACTTAAAATTCAAGTCATATTTATATATCAACTATATTATTTCTGATTTTACTCTTTATTGATATATGCTATTATCTTTATCTTTCTACCCCAGCAGAATTAGTGTCCCACCTCCTCCCCGCTCCCCAGGCCATAACTCTTCATTTTAGAAATTTCCTAGGATATTCTGGCCTGTGAAATTTCCTTTTCTGGTTAAAAAATATCCTGGTAGTATTTTCATTGATATCACTTTAAATATGTGGATGCCAAGAGCAGGGCATGATTTTCATTTGCCCAAGCCTTCCTTTGGATTTTTCAGGAGTGTTTTAAATTTTCCTTCTTAAAGATTTTATACATAACCTTTAAATTTATTCCTTTTATCTTTAAAAAAAATTCCCATTATCTCTTTTGTTGCTACTGTAAATTAAGGTTTTTTCCCTGTGATAGCTCCTAATCAGTTTTCTTGTGTATGTCAAAACCGTTGATTTATTAGTCTTCTATCTGGTCATGTTAGTGAATTCCCTTGTTAATTGCAAGTTGATACTTCTCTTGGGTTTTTTGGAGATATAATCACATCATCAGCAAATGCTGGTTCCACTTTTTATATTTATCTATCTTTCATCTATCTATCCATCCATCCATCAACCTATCCATCTATCTATCATCTATATTTTTACCTAATTCCATTAGACCTCAACTTCCAAAACAATGTCAAGTAGCAGTGGTGACAGAGTTAATTTCCTCATTCTTGATGATAATGCGAATACTTCTAGTGTTTTTCTATTTAGCTTAATTGATGACTTGTGGGTTGAGGAAGCTATATTTTAACTCATGGGCATTTTCATGGGATGCTGGGAGGGGATTCAGTTATACTTCATTCATTGCTAGTTTAATACAGAAACCTGATGAATTTAAAAGTATACAAGGACTTTTTCCTTGATTTATAGACTGGCGTGATTTCTGAGCACAATTTTGAAAAACATGTTTTTCAGAGGGAAAAAAAGGACATAAATGAAGCAGATGTTCATGAAATACAAAGTACTAGGCAGAGGAAGAAGCTTTTTGTTTTACCTGGTATAAAGAATGTCTCATCGAATGTAGCCAGGTGAGTAATTACTCAGGCTAATGGAGAAGTTAAATAACTTCTTTTTTAAGCTGTTTATTTAACAGCAGTGTACAAACCACATCAACAGATCCATTTGGGGCAGGCTATTAGGAAAATGATTGTTAAGGACACGTGTTTATTTGAATTCAGAATTCATGCTGTAATCATAAATCAATTCAAAACCAGCAGATTCCTTGCTATATTTATCCTAATGAAGTTTGATCTTGTTATGGACCAAGTGTTTTTCAAGAAACGTAAAGCAGAAAGTATACTTTATAGTGTTGTGGGTACACATGTCATATTTCAACTGGCCATTGCCTTTTGAATAGTCCTTCTATATTTGGAGACATTCCACTTGAGTCCTGCTTCCGTAACAGAGGAATCAGAATGCTGTTTCTCTGCCTTTCTTGAACTAGGTCAGTGGCATGTGACCCAGCCTCTGCCAACGAACCTACCACACAAGCCTTCCTTTTAGAGCAGCTGACATGTGGAATTGCTTCCCATCAAGGCTGGCTGAGTGGGATGAATAAGCAGCAGCTTTTAGGGGCATCAGTGGCAGTGATTCTAACAGTGAGGTCCTTCACCCAGGACTGTGCCTGCAATCCATCCACAGTTCCTGGAGTTCTTTAGGAATTCTGGAACGTTACCTGCTATCCTCTAAGAAATTGCTTCTCTGCTCAAGCTAGCTAAGGTGGACTCTGTGCTTTGTAACCAAGAACCCTTGTCAGCAGCAGCTGGCCCAGAAGGGAAAAGACCACTGAGATTACAGTCTATCAAAAGCATAGTGGGAAGCTGAATTTTAAACCCTGAATATTTTTGCTCGTTAGGTAGAAACTCTAGAAGCATGTCTGAACAAGTTAAAAAAAGGAGACCTAAGTTGGCCAGCTCTGCCTTTGTCGGAACATGGTCTATGTATAATTTTGTATGATGTCAAACAGTAAGTTTAGTTGGTTTGTTTACGGTCATTAAATCTGCCCTTTGTTTGGTACCCAGGCAATGAGCTTGTAACTTAGAGCACACTGTAGATTCCTAATTCATTTTGAATCAGGGCCAGAATAAATTTATAAATGCAGATGAACAAAACTCATGTACTTATAACTTGCCAAGTAAATACGCTAGTCTGCCGGTTCTTGAAATTTAGTGTCTGGGATGTGCCTTTTATGCTTCTTCATCTTGGATGGTAGCTGGAGAGAAACACGTGACCACATTTCTTTTTTTTTTTTTTAG
This sequence comes from Hyperoodon ampullatus, assembly GCF_949752795.1. Classification (NCBI taxonomy): domain Eukaryota; kingdom Metazoa; phylum Chordata; class Mammalia; order Artiodactyla; family Ziphiidae; genus Hyperoodon; species Hyperoodon ampullatus. Next base: position 47,631,174 of record NC_136925.1, on the reverse strand, counting down.
AAGATGTTGGGGGTAAGAGTTAATTAATTAATTTATTTATTTTTCCTGTGTTGGGTCTTCGTTTCTGTGCGAGGGCTTTCTCTAGTTGTGGCAAGCGAGGCCACTCTTCATCGCAGTGCGCGGGCCTCTCACTATCGCGGCCTCTCTTGTTGTGGAGCACAGGCTCCAGATGCGCAGGCTCAGTAGCTGTGGCACACGGGCCTAGTTGCTCTGCGGCATGTGGGATCCTCCCAGACCAGGGCTCGAACCCGTGTCCCCTGCATTAGCAGGCAGATTCTCAACCACTGCGCCACCAGGGAAGCCCAGTGACCACATTTCTGATACAGCGTATAGTTTCGAAAATGTAACCCTCTCAGCATCTCCCTGTGGTTAGACTTCTTCCTTTACTTCCTTACATTAAACAGGATACACCCATGGCTTTTCCAACTTATTTAGTGACATTTTGACATGAGAACAGAGAGCAGATCAACTAGGATTAGAATTCCCAAAGGCTTCCTACTTTGTTGGAAAAGAAAAATCTTCTCTGTGGTAGAATTTGCTACATAAAATGCTGTCTGTAAAGTGGGAGATATAACTAACCAAACTGCCTCTAACCTGAAAGAGGGTAGCATGCGTATCACTCAGGTGGTGTGGGCTTGTGGGGGAAAGGGATCAGACCTTTTTCCAATAAGCAAGTATTGGCTCTGTTTGGACCAGATCAAGAGTAGTTCCATTGAAGCTTAGCGAGATTGAGGAATATGGCCAAGCTGACAGCCTAGCAGGTGGCAGAAGCAGTCTCAAACCTAGTCTGGCTGACTGCAGAGCCTGTGCTCTTTTCTGAGCACCTCTCTCCCCCCTCCACCTCTCCCCCCAGGTCTCTGCCTCGTGCTGGCCTGGATGTGGCACTGCCTTTGCAAGGCCATTGGCTATTCATTCTACCCGTGGCATGCTGGCTGGGGGCAGATACAGCTCTCTGTCCACTGAATAGGAACTTGACTCTTAACACCTTTAAGGCTTTCTCTGAATTTCCAGGAAACAGATTTCTGTAGGATGTAGGCGTTCCCAGGACAAGCTTCTTAGAGAAATAAATCCTCCGGGTTTTGAATAACCACAAATGACAAATTAAATTCTCTAATTCAACTTCTTTCTCAAATTTCTACTGCAGACCACTCCCTTATAATTTTCTGAACATTAGGGAAATGAAAAGGTGGCAATTCCAGCATCAAGGAAGGCAAGCTCTAAAGACACAGCAAACTTTTTTTTTTTGCTTTTTAGTTAAATGCGTTCTTTCCCCTTCTCTCCAGGTTTTTATTTTAATCTCCAGTTATAAACAGGCAGAGATGTTGTACACTTTTGACAAGAAACAGCACAGTTTCAAACGCATTGGCCTCTGAAGGCTAAAGTACTCCAAATTAAATCAACTATCTTTTAAATTACTTAATCAAATCATAGCTTAACGAGAACATGGCTATTAACCAGAATGGGGTCTGTGTATCTGGGTGAATCAGAGCCACTTTATCTTTTTTTTTCCCACAAGCTAAACATTGCCAAGCTTTTGAGTTAGGGGTTGAGCTGTGCAACCTTTCCTTCCACGAGGATTTTCACCCCCAGTAGATTTCAGGAGAGGCTGCCCCCCGCCCTGAGGTCACCCAGGACCTGTCTGTAGCCCTGACGACAGGATGTCACTCTAAGTCTTCACAGCTTTAGACAGAGGCCATTTCCACTAGCATTGCCATCTAACTCTGCCCTTTGATGTCTGTGCTTTGCTGTTTACCTTCTGCTTCCCTGGATAACCTGCGCCCCTTGTCTCAGAAGTTTCAGTCAGCACACCCCCCAGACGCAAACAGGCCCAGCTCCGGTCAATTCTGCCTTCACATCTGTCACCTCCTCTGCCACCGCCTTGGTTCAGGCTCTTGTCACTTCCCGCCTGGATGATCTCAGAGCCTTGAAATGGTCTTCCTCCTTCCTCTTTCACCCCTGTCCCTCACGGCTGCCAGGATGCCCCTTCAGACCCCTGCTGACATGCCTTTCACCGCTTTTTATAACTTTCAGGATGAAGTGCAAACTCCTTACCATGCCCCCCCACCCCCGGAAAAAATTTAAAAGCTCTTTCCTTGTTCTGGCGCCTGTATTCTCATCGGAGCACCATCCCTCGCACCTCCCTCACCCTGACTCCCCCTCCGGCCCTGTCCTCAAATTCCCTCTCGTTTCCAGCCCCTCTTCTCTCCCCTCCACCCGGCCAACACCTAGGCTTCAGCATCAGGCTTGGGAAGCCTTCCCGGAGCTGCATCGCTCTGCACGCCGTGCCCCTCCCACGTGCCCCGCTCCGCTTAGACGCTGTCACTGGGTTTGGCGTCACACACTTATCTACTGCTTTGCCGGACTATGAAGAACCAGTGGGCAGGGTCTTACTCACCCTTGCATCCCAGAGGATGCAGAAGACCTAGCACGGAGCGGGTATTGAATACACGTTTGGATGCTTGCTGACCGAGCATCCCTTCCCTGCTGTTGCTCCGAGGACGCCTCCCATCGTGGACGCTGCTCCCCTGCTCTTGGGTCCGTACATCCAGCACCCTGGCAAAGGCCTTTACTCCCTGCTCTCACGGACAGATACAAAGCGAGGACTTAAATCTCCCCCCGCGAGGCCTTTTCCTTTCCCCTTGCTTTGGTCCCTGGTGACACTCCATTTTTCAGACATTTCTAGCCTGTTGTCTATTTAGGAGACTTTGCCATACTTATCTTTGTATCTCCAGGATCTGGCCCAGGATTGCCTTGTAGAAGATGCTTGATCAGAAGGTAAAACACATCTTCACATCCAAGATGAAGAGTCTAAGGTCAGGGAGGTTACTGACTCACCACCGTCACGTAGCTGCTATCTAATGCAGCTGGTGTGAATTATATATATTCTGACTTCAGTCCCCTGCTCTGTCCCCTAGAACACCCTGTGATAGTGGCGTGTGTGTTCTATTTCGTACTAATAATACTAACTTCTGAGAGAAGACTTGGGAATTTGCCGTGGTTGACACGAGTGGCTTTACAATATATGAGGATCAGCCTCTTTGCCCTCCTTCATTTCCTCTCATTGCTCCTGAAATCCCATTCTCCCTATTAATACTTTCCCAGAAAGTTAGCGTATGTATTTTAAATGTGCTTGCTTTGGTGCTACACTAGTTTGTAAAGTCTTTATTTTAACTCAGTTTGTAGAATGCCTGTGTATTAGTCAGGATAGGCTGAAGTGCTATGAAAATAGACCCAACAAGTAATGAGTGAAACACAATAGAAGTGTCTTTTTCACTCATGTAAAGTTCACGGTAGACGTTCCAGATCAGTGGGGTGACAGTCACATGGCTTCCTCTCCTTGTCATTATTCGGGCTGACATTTGGCTCTGCCGTCTTTAAATCATAGCTTCCAAGCCTGCTGTGTTTGTGATATCTCTTTATCCGAGAAACTGGAAGGAGAAAAAACATGGGAGAGGTGTGCAAGAGGCTTTATGGTCTAGGTCAGGACGTAAGGTGATGAACTTGACCTGATTTTCCCTGAGCTATACTGGTTTTAAAACAGAAAGCTTCATATCCAGGGAATCCCCTCAGTCCTAGGACAGCAAGGACAGCTGGTCACCCTCCATGGAAGTGGTACCCTAACCTCTACTCAGATTCCATTGGCTAGAGCTCATCCGATGGTCATACCAGGCTGCAGGGGATGCTGGAAATGTAGTCCACCCATGTGTCCAGGAAGCAGTCTCATAAATATTTCTGCATAGACAGTTGGTGAGTATTTCTAAGAGCTATAAGCACTGAAACAAGGAGCCTAAGAAGTGGCTTATAAGAAGAAATAGACACAGAGGGGTGGGAAAAGGACCCAAAATCTAGATCAGGAGGGGATGGCTGAATAAAGCCTTTGTTGGCGATTATTCAACACATGGGGACCAGTTCCTGCATTTTCTACCATGCCCTTAGCCAGGGTTTGTTTAGAGTGGAGGTGTTCATAATTAAGACGAAATACAATCTTGTTTCAAAATCTTACCTCTTTTCACCCACTTGTAGGTTATCAGGGATTCATTTGTGATGGCAGACCAGAACGACCTTCACTGGACTTCATCTACATGCAGCTTTCACGAATACATCTACCACTTCTGTTCTTGGAGAACCTGGCTTGATCATTGTCTTCTAGCAGACATGATGTGACCCACTGGTATTTAAATCCATCCCCTATTAATCATAGCATCCTTTGTTGTAAGCTTTCTATATGCCAGCAGTCTTGCCAAATGCTTTACTTACATTATTTCATTTTGTTCTCACAACAACACTTAGGTACTTTAATTTTCCCTCTATTATAGATAAAGAAACTGAGGCTGATAGACGTTAAGAGACTGGTGCATCACTACACACCTCTATGCCACAGAATGAGAACTTACCTGCTCCCTGCCTCACTCCAACGCCTGATTGCATGTACTGCACTAGAGAGACTCCTAAGGGGATTATGTTGTTCATTTGGGGATAAACTAAAATCTGCTCCAAGGATATTATATTTCTCTAGGATGGGATGCAAGGACAGATGAGAAATGCATGCTCCAATAACATGCTGGTTGGGTATGTCCTGTGTTACAATATATTGTCTTATTTCTAGGAACACACTCATATTATCAAAATGTGTGTGTGTGTGTGTGTATGGTCAAGGCCAGAATCAGTCTGCAAATATTTATCATAAATACCATTTATGTAGTCAAGCATATATATATAGGGGACACTGAGTTGTGATATCCTGACACTCCCCCCGCACTGCCTCTTCCAAGAACTCAGATATTAGTCCCTCCAGGTTCTGGGAATGTTGACAGCTGACAGCTCTTTGCTTAGCTTCTCTCTGGGACTTTCCTTAGCTAGAGAGAGATAGCTTGCTCAAGGTCTTGCCCCCTTCCTGAGGGTAGCCCATACCCAATATGACTTGTTGATGCAAGAGTACAAATGCCCTGTCTCCTTCGCCCAGTTTAGGACAACTCTGAAGACCATCTGTGATGGTTAATTCTGTGTTAACTTGACTGGGCCAAAGGATGCCCAGATAGCTGGGTAAACGTTATTTTTGGGTCTGCCTGTGGGTGTTTCCGGAAAAGATTAACATTTGAATTGGTGGACTGAGGAAAACAGATGGCCCTCCCCAATGTGGGTGGGCATCATTCAATCTGCTGAAGGTCTGAATAGAACAAAAAGGCAGAGGAAGGGAGAATTTGCAATATATATATGTAATTGGTTCTTTCTCTTTGGAGAACCCTGGCTTATACACAATGCAAGCTCCAGACCTCCGTGTAGGATTGGCTGAGGCCCCTGTTGCTATTGCATTGCAGATCAGCTTCTCCCTGTGACCAACTATGCTGCCTTCATGCCTCGACAGGTGATGACTTGGAGCAATGCCCCCAAATAAACTTTCCTGTGTGCCAATCTCTGTCTCAGAGTTGGCTTCTTGGGAAACCTCATCTGCATTTTATGCCACGTGCAGTCTCCGTAATCTATATAATCTTTATGATAAAGACTAGAACACACATCCTTTCACACACCCCCACACACAAATATGTTCCTTAAATAAGCATAGATTATTCACAAATAAATTATTTGCTGCTCACCACTCCCTCTGCAGTGGGTCTACGGAGAGGGCCATTCTGGGTCTGCAGCGCGTCTCTGTGAGAGTGTGTGAATCTGCATAAAAGTGTTCATTTTGAGTTTTCTTTTTTTATATTTGCTATATCTCTTCCCTCCTGCCCCCTCTAACATTTATTATTAGACTGTGAAAATAAAACCAGGAATAGCAGTAGGGACAGGGTCAAAAAAGGCCAGCAAACACGTGGTTGGGTAAGAGCATGGATGTACTTTAGCAGAGACAGCATCCTGTAGATTTCACCTTCTGAATAGTTCCTGATTTTGTCTACTTCCCACCTTCCTCCTTGTTTTCTCTTGGCTGCTTTATTCCACCAGTCTTACCTAGATTACTACAACACATCCCTGGCTTATTTCCTGTTTGCTGTCTTATTCCCTCCAAACAAATGTCCATACTGTTTGGATGCTATGCCCAATACATCCAGTGATCTGCACTGTCAATCTAACTTGTTATCCTGCTTGTTTAAATCTCTGAGTGGCTCTGTGGCACAGAGTGCTAGCTGTGCTCCAAGGTTTATGCTCCCTTCCTCAGGATGAAGTTATAATTAGGAAACAGTGGGTACGTTTGACAGGCTCCTTTGTTTCTTGGTGTGACTATGTGATTAGCTCTTGCCAGTGGAATGTTAGCAAACATGGTGCCAGTCACCTCTAGGTCACGGATTTTAAGAAATAAACGTGGTTTGCCATGTTCTCTTCTCATCTCTTCTGGCTGGAAGCAGATAAGACCCTAGGGAGCCACAAGATGGAAGGAGTCTTAGTTTCCGAATCACCATGTGGAACAGAGCTGCCCACTGACCAGACTCTTCTGCTTCAAACTATTACATTAGCAAGAAATCATTTCCTGTTGAGTTTGAGCCAAAATGCATATTGACATCTACCGGTTACAGCAGCCAACCCACCCAAACTAATAGACTGCTTGTTACTCTTATGAGATATTTAAGCCCTGTAGTTTGGCTCACAAGCTCCTCCAGAAGTAGCTCCTTCTTGCTTCTTCAGCCTCAGTGGGTAAGGCCTCAGGCTCTGGAGCTGGTCCACATGGGGTTCATGTTTTAGCTCCCTCATCGGCTTTCTGACCTTGGATAAAGTACTTGAGTTCTTTCTGTTTCCCCTCCAGAAGAAGATAACATTTGTCAAGAACTCTGAGAATTTACCTTGCTCCAGAGTTAGCTTGCCTTGCTTTCATGGATGCTGGCAGAAGACACCAGACTCCTAGGTCAGAGGAAAAGGGCTTTATCATTCACAGCACAGCGGGTGACATGAACTTCATGTTTGTATTGGTTCCCCTTGTCCTCCAAGATCCCCAGTGCGATCCGATGCAAGGCCAGGTAGATGCTGCACACGCCGTGCATTCGCATCACAGCTAAAAACCCTGAGCTGAGGAATCCCAACTCTTTTTAAATGGCTGTGAGCAAATCTGCCTGAACTTTGCTCCAGCAGGAAACATTATCCTTATTATAATAGACAAATATAATAAACAAACCTGCTTCTCCTCTGGAGGAGATAAAATCTCTATCTGCCCAGGGAGCGATGTCTCCCAACAATATTGCCTTCTCTTTGGATTATTACAAGGACTAAATCCTTAGCACCTAGAGCTGTTTAGAATCATGCCTGATACATAATAAACCTTCAATAATTGAGCTGTTATTATCATGTCTCTCTATTCCACCTGCTTCTTTTTTCTTTTTAATTTATTTTTATTGCGGTAACATTGGTTTATAACATTATGTAAGATTCATGTGTACTTTATATTTCTACTTCTATATACACTACACCATGCTCACCACCAAAAACTTAGTTTCCATTTGTTACCATACAGTGGATTCCCTTTACCCTTCCCCTGTGGTAACCACTAATCTCTTCTCTGTATGTATGTTTATGTTTTGGTTTAAAAATAATGGTTAGATGCCACAAAGTAGGTGGCAGTGCTTTGACTGTATGCGTGTTGTCGGGTCCAAGGGCCTCTTCCATCCTTGTCCCTGGGTCAACGGGGGTGCTAACCTTCTCTCCTTTCATACAACACTCCACCTACTTCTCTACATGAACCAATCTGAGCTGCTTTTTTTTTTTTTTGCAGTACGCGGGCCTCTCACTGTCGTGGCCTCTCCCGTTGCGGAGCGCAGGCTCTGGACGCTCAGGCTCAGCGGCCGTGGCTCACAGGCCCAGCCGCTCCGCGGCATGTGGGATCTTCCCGGACCGGGGCATGAACCCATGTCCCCTGCATCGGCAGGCAGACTCTCCACCACTGCGCCACCAGGGAAGCCCTGAGCTGCTTTTACTCACTCAGACATGCCACACTTTCTTTTGCCTCTGGGCCTTCAAACTGATCCCTGTGTCTGGAGTATTCAACCCCGCCACTCACCCCCTTCCTGCTTTTCCCTCACTTCTGTCCCCACCCATGAGCTTAGGTGCCCCTGCTCTGTGCTCACACCTCCGCTTACTCTCTTTCCCTCTCCTAGGACACTTAGCAACCCTCAGTGTTGATGTTGTTTACATTTCTTAAACTCCCCTGGAATGTAAGCTCTGGGAGGCTAGAGAAAATATGAAGCAGCAGAAAGGGCTCTGGCTAGCTTAAGGAAAAGGGAGAATTTATTGCAAGCTTTCTGAGTTAGCTCATGCGATCAGAGCTGGAGTTGAACAACCAAGAACGTGGGAAGGGAAGGGCCAGGTGATCTCCAACAGCCTCAGCAGGGGCTGTCCGCAGATCCATTTACTTAACTGAGCTTTGATGATTCCTAGGGTTTAGGTGTATCTTTTCCAAATTTCAAACATTAGAAACAGAATCTGAATTCAGCTTGTGTTAGGTGATCACCCTGGCCAAGTCAGCTAGGGTCAGTGGATGGAGTTACATAATACAGATATGGCCGTTGGAGACCGTTCCCAATGTAAAGACATTAAACTGGGCCAGTCACTCTCAAGGATTGTCTACTACTGGGAATACGCCCAACATGCCCTTTATTCCTGACGCCAGGCTCGCTGCCTCCAATTTTTTCCCCCATTGCAGTAGGACTATTCTGGTATTAAGTTATTCTCTCTCAGCTTTAAACCCACTCTCTTTACTCTCTCTTTAGTGACACTGGAGCTGGGTCTCTGCAAACCACATTTCTGCCCTGCTAGATGGATCCCTGCCAGGCTCCGGCCATGGGGGCATGAGAAGCAGCCTGCAAGGCTGGAGGTGGGAGAACGGACTTGCTCCTTCCTGGCGGCTTCCTGTTTTTGTTGGTGTGACTCACCCACCTTGCTTCTTCACCCAGCTGTGCCAGTTCGTTCCAGCAGCAGCATTTGAATCCAGTTTGCACTCTTTACAATACTCACAGAATTACTCTCATCATGCCCACTGATACCAGCGCGGGCCAAGCGATGCCCCCTCCGAGTGTGGGAGCCACACAGGTCCTCTCCTCTGTGTGCGGAGACACTGACACCAGCTGAGCAGCATGCTTCCTCAGTGTTTGGTGGTCTCCGAAAGCTCAGAACCTGCCCCCGCCCCCCGAGCTCAGAGGTACCAATACCAGCTGAGTAGAACTCTCTCCTCAAGGGCCTGAGTTTCAGCTCCAAGGGGCTCTTTCTCTAGGCTTCTGTGTCTTGGCAACCTCTTCTCCCTGTATCCCCAACCCTAGGGATAGCAGCTGCTTTCTATAGTTCCCACCCTGTGATACTGTTTTCTTCTTGCCTTTTCGTTTATCTGGCTAATAACTCTTTACATTAAACTCTATTAAAATAACTGGTATGATTTTTTCCTGGCTGGACCCTGACTGATATATGGGATGATTTTTCTAAAATAGAAATCTGATCTGATTTCCATTTTGCTTAAAATGCTTCAGTGATTACACCAATGTTCATAACGGCACTATTCATAATAGCCAAAAGATAGAGACAACCCAAATGTCTGTTGACAGACAAATTGCATAAATGAAATGTGGTATAACCATCCATACCAGAATGTTGTTTAGCCTTAAAAGGAATGAAATTCTGATACAAGCTGAACCCTGGATAAACTTGGAAAACATTATGTACGTGAAATAAGCCAGACACAAAATGACACATATTGTATGAGTCCACCTGTATGAGATACTTAGACTAGGCAAATTCATAGAGACAAAGTAAAATGGAGGTTACCAGGGCCTGGGGGACTGGGGGAAGGGTGAGTTATTGCCTATCAGGTACAGAGTTTCTGTTTGGGATGATGGAAAAAATTCTGGAAATTGATCGTGGTGATGGTTGCACAACATTGTGAATGTACTTCCTGCTACTGAATTGTACACTTAAAAATGGTTAAAATAGTAAATCTTATGTTAGGTATTTTGCTACAATGAAAAAATTACCAAAGCAAAAACTGAATAGTGCTTTAGTGGCTCTCATTGATGAAATTGGTTCGGTAAGGAAAAAGATGTGAAGGTGTGCTTCGGGCTTTTCCTGAGCAGTATCAGGCTGTGGTGCTGCCCTGGCTTATGCACCTGCCATCGTAATCGGCGGGACCCCCCCTTCCATCCCAGGAGAGCCTAACATAGTCGGATGGGATCTACTACCACCATATGCAGTGTTCTCGGCAGGGCTGCTTGTCTCTCTCCATTTAAGCAGTGCTTTTAGGATCTTCTAAAATCATCTGCGCTTAATGCCTTCCCACCAGGCAGTGTATTTACTGCAACTGTTTCTCTCTTGGCCTCAGCTGGACTTTCGCATGGACATTCTTATCAACTCACTTTTTTTTGTCTGTTTTTTGGCTGTGCCTCAAGGCACACAGGATCTTAGTTCCCCGACCAGGGACTGAATCTGTGCCCCCAGCAGTGGAAGCGTGGTTTCTTAACCACTGGACAGCCAGGGAAGTCCCTCACTTTTTGATTCAAGATGACCACCCATTTACTCTTTCTCTTTTTGTCACAGTGTTGAAATTCTAAGTTTCAATGGTCAGAAAATTCCTCACCATTATATGAAGAAGCAGGAAGCACAAGAACCATGTAAGTGAAGTATCTCTGACCTAGTGCTTTGTTTGCCTTATAAGAGTTAATTTTAACCTAGAAGATTTGGGACCATAGATTGTCCTAACATCCTCAACTGATGGAAGATAATGGGATGATAATAGACAGTTTCAGGCCCAGAAGGTTTTTTTTTCCCATTATCAATTCTCTTCTTAATGTCCTATTTCAGCGAAGGAAGTTTCAGTGGTGTTAATAAGATTTCCTCTCTCTCTTTCTCTGTCAAGGAATGAGTACAATTTAGATATTTTGCCTGAGCAAAATAATATCAACAAATGTGAAACCAACCTGATACTTTCATTTTCTTGCTGAGGCATATCAAGATCCGCGAGCTAGCTGTCAGAGACTATGAATCTAACAAATCTTCCTCGAAGCTCTGTCTAATCTCTCTCTCCCCAGCTCATCGAAGGCCCATTTCCCCAGCTAAATTCAATGTTAGGTTAATTGGATTGGCTGTGTAATATGCAACTGAGATTATCTCCATAAAATTTATTTATAAGTTTTATTGCCTACATAGTGACAGAGTGAGATAATACGTTTTTTAAATGACTACTGTAGTTAATATTCCTTAAAGAAGAAAATGTGTTTCGGGTATTTGGATTTATTAAGGAAAGGAAAATAGAGTCACAAGACAGAAAAGAAGAGAGGGAGACAGATAGAGGGAGGGAGAGGCAACACCAATTTATTTTCTAAAACAAGGGTTGGATTTTGGATGACCTCTGAAGAGAATATTTCCTGGATCTTTTTGCCACAGTGCTTCAAGGCATGCTGAGTGACATGAATGATACAGAGAAGGGACGAAGTGCATTTTCAACATCATATCTGTGGCCATTGTCCAGACTCCCCTTACGTTCTGTTACCCATGCTGTGGATGCTCGCAGAAGGCAATCAGAGGGATGCGTGAGTCTAGGGGAGGAGTGGTACATTCTTCTCCAGCCCTGGGACACAAGGGCAGACACCACGGGACAGGTCTGATGTGGCAGGGGACTGCGTGACTCCCCATTAGACCAGTGGCAATGCCTGGTGGCCATGGACTGCAGCTCTTCCATTCACTCGCTGTAAGAGCTCTGACAAGTCACAGGGTCTTTGTGTGCCTCTGTTTTCCTCTCTGTACAGTGGGGATGAAAAATACCTGCCTCGTAGTATTATTTTGCGAATTCAAGGAGATAATACACAAAGATCTTAGACCAGTGCCTAGCACGTACTAAACATTTAATCATTGTTAACTACTTTTATTAGCACCCTTCTCTCAAACTCAGAGCCTCAGGGGACTGGTGCTGAAGATGGCCACAAATAGTCACATGAGAAAGGAAAAGAGAGGGACTGTCGGGGCCTTGGAGAGAAGGAGGAAAGCACCACAGTCCTGCCTCGGGATGGGCCTGGTACCAGTCGTTCAACCTGCACAGAGCGCAGCTCATCTGCAGACTCTTACTTTCTAAGTCCTCAGGGCAATGGAGTCTAATGTTAAAAATGTGGTTAGAGCTGGTGTAGTTGGGCAAGAAGAGGCATCATTTTCACCCAGCCTGTGTAGTTGTGGAGATGGCAGAGGGTAGGGGGTAACAGAACGGATTTTGGAACCAAAGCGTGTAGGTTCTATCCAGCACTACCAGCTATTAGCCGAGTTCATTGGCGAGTTGCGTAACATCTCTTCTGAAAAAATGGGGATAATGATACTGTCTACCTTGTAGAGTTGTTAAGAGGATTAAATGAGTCAATAATTGAAAAACATTGAAGGTATTTCCTGGAACACAGTAAGTGCCATGTAAACATCTACAGCTGAAGAAGTTTATAGTAATTGTCATTTGCATGTGAGGTTTTTTTTTTTTTGCAGTACGCGGGCCTCTCACTGTTGTGGCCTCTCCCGTTGCAGAGCACAGGCTTGGGACGCGCAGGCTCAGCGGCCATGGCTCACGGGCCCAGCCGCTCCGCGGCATGTGGGATCTTCCCGGACCGCAGCACGAACCTGTGTCCCCTGCATTGGCAGGCGGACTCTCAACCACTGCGTCACCAGGGAAGCCCTCCATGTGAGTTTAATGCTATTATATATCTGCAACCTCAGCTCTTGCACGGAATTTAGGGTGGAAACATTCACCAATGCAACCATGTTTCTGATTACCTGGGATGTGGTTTTCAGATTCTGTAAAGATGGTGAATCAAGCACACAGAGTGTACATGATTCACTGGTAAACATTTAAGGTGTTTCCCAAACATGGAAACAGAAAGAAAAGGGAGAAGGGACAACACTGTCTAGTGAGAATGAACCAGATGGTTATAAAAAGCATAGAGTGCCTTCAGGGGGCAGAAAAGGAGAAAGCACAGAAGAGGATCAATGAGAGGGAAGGTAGTCACTGTAGCCGGGAGAAGGAGTTACTGGGCAAAATGGCTTAAACCTGTTTTTGACGCGGCAAGACCGAGTTGCTCTAATGAGACGGTTGCATACACAGCGAGGCATATGCTTGCCCCCTTTCCCTTCTCCTCCCTCCCACGATACCTTTATATTTTTAGCCTGTGGGGTTGGAATGATGAATGCCCAAGTGGAAATAGTGTTGGAAGGAGATTTTTCTTGGCAAAATGGCCGAAAGGGCTGCCAAGTATTTTCTAAGATGTAAACGAATCATCCACCTTCATCAGGGAAAGATTAACACTGTATTCCCGAGTCAGTGTAGGATTTTCACCTGCTGTCATTTGCAATGTGAATTCCCCCATCATCATAAAGTTTACAACCATTAAGCAATCCATGACTCAGAGAAATCATTAGTGTCCCAGCTGCTAGAATCAAATAATCGGCAGAAAATAGTAAATAAAAACCACGTACTGTGAGCAGTGGAAGGCTACAGTGGAAGTGGCACTGGTTTGTGGGTTTGCATTTTCTCTTGGTTATGCCACCGACTGCCCTCGGTATATCTCTGCTTTCACAGTCATAAGAGAAAGGTGTGGGATTAAATGATGCTTGAGATTCCTTCTTGCTCTGAATCCTACAATCTAGTGTAAAGTGTGATTCTAGGCTACTTTGGCCAGAAAGCAGCTCTGTCTTTATGATAAAAACCTTCCAGAATTTCTGCACCTCTTCTCCTATCTTTTGGAGGGTCCCTTTCCACCCGAGTCACATAGTTATTGCCCTTACCATGCCTCACAGCTTTCTACTACAGTGTATGGATTCTCCCTCTCAACGGACTTCACAGGCTTGCTATGCTCTGCATTGTATCTTGTTTGACATACTATCTCCATTTCTCTTAACTTCAGCTCAACCCAAACTCACCTGTCTTGCAGCTTCCTTCCCCGGAGCCATACTCTTAGCTAGATAGCTTAAAAAATTATGTATTCCCTCTAAAAAAAAATGGTTCTGAAGAACCTAAGTGCAGGACAGGAATAAAGACGCAGACGTAGAGAATGGACTTGAGGACACAGGGAGGGGAAAGGTAAGCTGGGACGAAGTGAGAGAGTGGCATGGACATATATACACTACCAAATGTAAAATGGATAGCTAGTGGGAAGCAACTGTGTAGCACAGGGAGATCAGCTCCATGCTTTATGACCACCTAGAGGGGTGGGATAGGGAGGGTGGGAGGGAGGCTCAAGAGGAAGGAGATATGGGGATATATGTGTATGTATAGCTGATTCACTTTGTTATACAGCAGAAACTAACACAGCAATGTAAAGCAATTATACTCCAATAAAGATGATAAAAAATATGTATTCCAAAAAATATTCCTCTTTTAGCAGAAGATATCTGCCTTTCCATATGGACTTAACCCAAAGGAATGGTAGCAATTTCAGTGACCACAAATGATGGGGGGATATTTACACCCAGAAACTTGGGGTGTCCCAACTCACACTCATAGCCAACTGCCTACATGTAAAGTCTACTTATATCTTCAGGAAATTCAATTCAAGGACCATATATCAATCACCAGATATTTGCATTTTATTGTCCTAGGCTCTGGTGCAGTGAAAGGTATATCACTAAGGTAAATAGGACAGTTCCTTCTTATAAGAAGCTTAAGCCTTTGTAGAGCTACAGAATTGTTTTTTTTTTAATCTTAAAGGATAGCTTTACAAATTTTTTATTGTGGAAAAATATACATAATATTCACAACATAAAATTTATCATTTTACCCTTTTTTTTTTTTTTTTTTTTTTTGCGGTACGCGGGCCTCTCACTGTTGTGGTCTCTCCTGTTGCGGAGCACAGGCTCTGGACACACAGGCTCAGCGGCCATGGCTCACGGGCCCAGCCGCTCCGTGGCATGTGGGATCTTCCCAGACCGGGGCACGAACCCGTGTCCCCTGCATCAGCAGGCGGACTCTCAACCACTGCGCCACCAGGGAAGCCCCATTTTACCCATTTTTAAGTGCACAGTTCAGTAGCATTAGGTACAGTCACATTGTTGTGTTAATAGTTTTATCCACAATAACTTATTTATTTATTGGGAGCCATAAGTTTGGGTGAATAAAACTGAGTAAGTTATAGTTCACACCTTGTAGGTGTGACTTAGCTGAACAAATAAACGTGATATAAACTGGTCTAGAATTTTAAGTCAGTCTGCCTGCCTTCCTACTTTCCTTCCTTCCTTTCTCTCTCTCTCTTCCTTCCATTCCCACTCTGTTCCTAAAATGGTCTAAAGTGGATTACAAAGCTACATACAATATAACAGGGTGAAATAAATGGAAATCTGTCGGGGAACACAAGGGTGGGAAAGTGAGATGAAGCCATGTGTGAGGTGAGTTTGGAAGACACATGACTTGGAGTCCTATAAACACATTATATACAGGCTTCAAATTTTATTCTAACCCTCCCAGAGCCAGTTTAGCAGAGAAATTTGATCCATTACAAGATTCACCGTATCCTGACCGGGACATCAAACAAAAACAGGTGCTCAAGAGCACACAGCTTTTCTTGATACCAAGATCAGAGGAAAGTTCTCCTGTGGGTTGTACTTGAGAGGATGTGTGTGGTATGATGAACCACATCCACCCGTCAGTCTACACAGCAATGAATCACTATGGACTGTCTCTTATTAACAACCTCCAATGCAGCCTAATGGCATTGCCCAAATGGTCAGTTCAGTAAAAAAGTGTTGTTCCAGTGCTCAGGTCTTTACTGGGCTGGCCTAATCCAGGGGTGGATTTTAGCGGGTCTATGGTGGACTAGGATGTTGGTATGCACAGTCTTTAAGGTGGTCTCAGCTGGGGCACCTAGGCACATTCCCAGGTTGAATGCCTGTACTTCAACAACCTCCTCTATTTACCTCAGTGTGCCTTGCAAATGTTATCATTGTCTGTGTGTCTGACATGAGAAAAGTGGGGAAGTATCATTTGGGGCTACTCTAGTTTGTGATGAGGAAGTCCCATCACCTACACCTAAGAGACTGCTGAGCTCTGAATATGTAAGTGGGAAGGTCTGGTGGTGTGACCTGCTGTTCCCAAAGTGGTATTAAACATAAGCTAAAGGGAGGAGAACCAGATCACAGGGCTTTTTAGCTAAAAGGATTAATCTATTTCTTCTCGGGTCTCAATATAAGTGCCATCATGGTTTCAGTTCTAGTCAGACAGAAATGCCCAGGTTCTCCATAGAACCCATGAAGATTAGCCCAGTTGTCATGATTTTTGGCTGTTGAGCATTTCTAGCATGGGGAAGTCCCTCATTGGAAGAGTCTTGGTGATGATGGGAACCACTGGAGAAACCACGAGCTGGGGGACCCCCAACTTTTTCTTGCACTGACTTGGCCAAGTGTACATTCAAACTTTAAATCTTAAGTGGTACACAGATGAAGAGACTGTGAGATTTGTTTTTCAGTAGTTGTGGTGGTGGTTTAGCAGCATTGTCTACAACTGGTGACAGTGTCCAGTGGCAGTTGAGTCAAGTGGCCATAGAGGTATTCAGCAGTGACAGCAGTAGTTCCTATCTGACGAAGTCTTTACCTTGGGTTTACCTGTTTTGTGAGCCTAGTTCTCCAGCCTTCTTATTGGGCTTCTGAGTTGCCTAATATTTTTTCCAATAATTCCTTTATTGCTTAAGGTAGTCAGGTTGTAATAAAGACTCTTGATGATATAGCCCACAACTGATTCCTTCTCATGCAACTAAAAGCTAAAGAAAAGGTTACTTTAGTCTGGATCAGTGTCTCCAGAAAGTGATACAGAGGTCAGCCATGATCCAGGAGTTAGTACCAAATGACCCATGCCTGCCATATCTACCCATAACACACAGGCCAGAGAAACCTAACCTTGTAATAGGGCAGGAAACATTGGAAATAGAACATTTGGTTAGCCCAATAGGTTTTTAATTTATGGACTTTAAAAAATGAGATACCTTCTACTCTGGATTTAACTTGAGAGGCCCACATCTATAGAGTTGATAAAGGCAAAACAAATAATCAAAATCAGGGTCCCACACTGACAGTGGTCTTTGAACACCTCTAGGGGGCTGAAACACATCCTCCAGAAGATTACAGTCAGCCTGAGCTTACTAATCAAGTGGAAAATCCTGGCCTGGAGAACAAGCATCCTAAGAATCTGATGGCATTCAAGACATGCTACTCCCAAAATACAGCACCTTGGCATATTGAATGTTTCAAGTTGGAGGAATTTGAGAAACAGCAGGTGCAGGAAGGTCTTTCTGACCTTCTCCTGAAGCGGGTCATAAAAGCTTCCTGTGAGAGCTGCACTTCACTCTTCAGCAAACCCAGCGTAGAAACACTCAGGTTGAGCCATTCTTTTGGGGTCTTCATTTCCTTACAAAGTCTCCCGTGTCATGTAAAACTTACATTAAATGAATTTGTCTGTTTTTCTCTTTTTAATCTGTTTCTTATAATAGGGGTCCCTGTAGAGAACTTAGAAGTGTAGAGCAAAAGATATTTTTCCGCCCCTACAAATTATAACATCCAGATATTGACTGTAATTTGGGAAGCTGGAAGAGCAATTCTCCCATATGTGAACTTAGGCCTGAACTTCTAGGAATTTTCCTACCATATTTATAAGTATGGCTGTGGCTGCATAACTCCAATCAATGGCTCCCTTTTCCCATGGTCTTCTCCTTTGTGTGTCTCTCTGTCTTCTCTTCTGACTCTTATAAGGACATTTGTCATTGAATTAAGGGCCTCCCCAGGTAATCCAAGATGATTTCCTCTCAAGATCTTTAATTACATCTGCAAAGACCTTTTTTCCAAATCAGGTCACCTTCACGGGTTCTGGGTGGACTTATCTTTTGGATGGACCACCATTTAAACCACTACAGCACCATTCTGCCTCCCAGACCTAGGCTTCCACGTAAATGCCAGGCGGTGTCTGTTGGTGCCTAAGCTGACCTCCGAGCTGACTGGGGCTGGTGTGGCTGTTTGGGTTCAATGGCAGCTCCCAGAGGCTGTGCTGCCTTTCCCCGCAGTCCCCGCCTCCTGGAAGAGCCAGTGAGGTGAAGCTCGGGAGCAGCGTAGCTCATCCTGTCTTCATGCCCAACAGAGGTTTTTCATGCTCAACTCCCCGCACTGCAAAATAGAAAGGAAAACTCGTTATGCCCCTATTTTCTGAAGACACTCATTCCTGCTTTTATTTACAGCCTTGAAAATTTCTCATTAGCTCTTATTTCTGTGGTTGTTTCTTTTAGAGGTTTTCCGTGTTTATGCATGGGAAGAAATTCACTCGGTATCTCAGTCATTTTAGAATTTAATTCCAACCTGCCACTATTATTTTGTTTCACATTGTTTATGAGCCCAATCTCTCTCTCTCTCTCTTTTTTTTTTTTTTTGCGGTACGCGGGGCTCTCACTGTTGCGGCCTCTCCCGCCGCGGAGCACAGGCGCCGGACGCGCAGGCTCAGCGGCCATGACTCATGGGCCCCACTGCTCCGCGGCATGTGGGATCTTCCCGGACCAGGGCACGAACCCGCGTCCCCTGCATCGGCAGGCGGACTCTCAACCACTGCGCCACCAGGGAAGCCCCCCAATCTCTTTTTGACTTTTAAGCACGATGATGATACCTGGCTCTCCTTCTCCTCCATGCCTGGCTCATATATATGTTTTTTATCTTGAAACTAACTCCTGAAAAATGAGATTGACTGTAATTTGCACCCACATTCTTTTTTTTTTTTCAGAGGAAGTTGCAATATCTGATGTCTTAATATCAAGCGTTCCTTAAATTATTCTCTCAAGAGGCAGAAGAGGATGTGGAAATTATAGTCAGCTCTCGACTGCAGACTGCCTGCATTTTCCTGTTCCCTAGAAACTGTCAGGGGTAGCTTGAAGAAGGGAGAGGAATCAAAAGTCACATCAGCCAACTTTGCTACTTGCGAAGCTCTCTGGAAAAATATTTTGGGAGAAAAAACCTGGAGTTATCGACTAACATGAGGTGTGTAGTGTGTTCTGTGAATTTCATTCTTTCTGAACCGTTCAGACCCATACGTCAGATGACAGCAAGTCAGGCATCACTTTGATAATCTAATTTTGAAAATTCCTAATAGACTCTAAAGTCAGAATGTGGGGACATTATGAAGGACATTAGAAATTATGAAACGTTTGCCCATTTTTTATTTCCACTCATTCCTGGTTCACATGAGATTTGTTACTTTTCTTTTCTTTGTGAAAGATGATTATCTCCTAGCATGATGTCAGTGTCTGGGGCTAACATCGAGGAATCACAAAAGTAATGAAAGTGCTTTTTTAAAATTCACATTTTAGAATTCTTATTGACTTTTTTCAGAACGTTGTTTTTCAATATGAGGGTGCATTTATTTCATAATGAAAGTCAAGCAGTCAAGCTCTCAACTGCTTTTCCTTAATACTGCTAAAAGGTAATCAAATTCAGTTCATATAACTAGAAAATCTTTTTTCCTTGAGCTTTTCCCCCCAGACTTTGTCACTTAGGGAAAAGATTCAATCCCAGCCTATTAGATCTCAGACTGCCTATGGCAGGACTGTAATAATTTGTTTTTAGCGTGAAAGAACATGCATGTTTCAGACATTATTGTTTCCAGAAGGTACACTGTACTGAGTGTCAAGAGAATCTGGAAAGAGCTGTTCCATAAGGACATTTCATATTGTGGCCAGGAAAAACGCTAATTATTTCAGTTAATTTTTACATTTCTTTTATTCAAAAATAAGTTGCAAGTTTGTTATTGACTGGGTTCAGAACATGCTACCCCAGAACACGACATGTTGATATATTGCACATTTTAAGCTGAAAGAGTTTGATAAAATGTCAGGAAGCAGGAAGGTCTGTCAGACCTTCCCCTGTGCTTCTCCATCATTGAGAAGTGTCCTGCTCACACCCTGGGAAAAGGAACATGCTTATCTCTAAGATAGAGAAGAGTCCAACTAAACAGGCCTTAGTTTCCCCAGTTTATTACAATTAGCTCATACCTTCTTTTTTTTAAGTCACAAACACTTTTTTTTTTTACTTCTTATTTTTAAATAATTATGTATTCACCAGAAGTTGATGAGAAGTCCCAGATACCCTTAACCTAGTTCCCCCCAGTGGTTACATATTAAAAAACGTTTTTTCTTTAAATTTTATTTTTTTATTGAAGTATAGTTGATTTACAATGTTGTGTTAGTTTCAGGTATATAGCAAAGTGATTCAGTAATCACAGCAAAGTGATTCAGTGTATACATATGTATAGATATTACTGAATCACTTTGCTGTATATATACATATATACATATACATATTCTATATATTTCTCTTTCAGATTCTTTTCCCTTATAGGTTATTACAAAATATTGAGTAGAGTTCCCTGTGCTCTAGAGTAGGTCATCGTTGGTTACCTCTTTTATATATAGTAGTGTGTTGGTTATCTATTGTACATATAGTAGTGTGTATATGTTAATCCCAAACTCCTAATTTAGCCCTCAATCCCCCCCCTTCCACTTTGGTGACCATAAGTTTGTTTTCTATGTCTGTGGGTCTATTTCTGTTCTGTAGATAAGTTCATTTGTATCATAATTTTAGATTCCACACAATATAAGCCCTATCGTATGATATTTGTCTTTCTCTGTCTGGCTTACTTCACTTGGTATAGCTCATGCCTCCTTTGTCTCATCATATTTCTCCACAGATGTCCACTCTTCATCTAACCTAGCATGAAAACACTCAGGTTTTAACCACTTCTTCAATTCTTCATTTCTTGAGGAAGGCTCCCGTGTCATGTAAAACATGTTAAATAAACTTGTATTCTTTTCTCCTGTTACTATGCCTTTGTCATTTTAACTTTCAGACCCAGCCAGTGACCCTAAGAGAGTCAAGGAAAACTTTTTCCTCCCCTACAACATCAAAGGTTAGTTCATGTTTTATTAAACAAGTGTTCAAGTCCATTGCCACCAGGCCCAAGATAAATGATTTTCTGGTTTTCCTTGTTTTGGAGTTAATGTTCTAGCTCAGTCATTTCTTCAAGAGACAGTGTTCATCATGACTGTTGTCTAACTTCATAGTTTCATCCAGGGATTTTTACCACTTCCCTAAAGATAGTTCTCTTTTTGCCCAGACTTAGATAAATAGCCATGGATCTATAGTCCAAAGTCACTCATTCACTTCCCTGTATATTAATATTTGTGAAGGGGTTGAATATTTTTAAAAGCTGTATTTCTGGCTTAAAAAAATGCTTCCTACTGATTGTGAGCCAGGTTTTGTTTATCAAAGATGTCTGAGGTCATACCAGGAGCATAAATGCTATTAAAATTCTACCTCAGAGAGTCAGAACGTTCCCAGTGAATTTCTTCCTCCTTAATCTGCTCAGAGCCAGTTTATGTTGCTTCAAACAAAACAAGTACCTAATATTCTTTCTAGGCTTACAGAGTTTATACTCTAGTGGAGAATATAGTAAGTAATAAACACAACAAGATGGTATTTTAAATAGCAGGAGGTATTATGAAGAAACTAAACCAGGGTAATGGAAAAGAGTGAGACTGGGGTTAGGGTGATCAAAGCAGGCCCTTTGGGGAGGCAGCACATGAGCTGAAACCTTAATGTGAAGCAGCTGAACTGCAGTGATGGGGGAGCATATCCTACGCAGAGGACGTGAGGGCCTCGCGGTAAGAACGAGCTTGGTCTGTTGGAGAAAGAGACACAGGTGTGGTGAGTGAGTGTTAGGAGAGTAGAAACACATGCACTTGTAAAGCTGCTAGGCAGGATCCAGGTCTGGTGGGTCCTGCGAACCATGCAAGGCGTTTAAATATTATTCTAACAGCTATTGGGAGAGACTGGAGGGGTTTATACAGGGAAATAACAGGATGTCATTTACATTTTAAAAAGATCTCTCTAAGTAGAGTTGTAGGGGTAGAGATGCGGGAACACTTAGCTGGCAGTTTCCACAGCTCAGGATAGAGAGGGAGGAGGCTTGGACTGGGGCGGCAGAAGCAGCTGTGTTGAGTAGTCATCTTCAGGGCATGAGCCACAGGATTTGACAAGATTTCCTGATGGATTGGATGCGAATGCTGATGAAAAGAACAACATCGAGGTGAATCTGGGGTGCTTGGCTCTAGTGACCAGGTAGATGATGGTGCTATTAAGTTAGATGGGGAAAACTGGAGGAGAAACAGATTTGGGGAGAATCACCAGTTCTGTTTTGGACCGGTTAGGTTGGAGAGTGTTGCCCAAGAAATGCAGAAGTCTACAAAGGAAAAGAAGAGCTTGTTTGCCATCTTAAGAATTGCAATGCAGGAGGCACCGCTTTGAGTAGCAACTCAAATGTGCTCTGAGGAAAGCAGAAAACGGTGGGTTCATAAAGACAACTGACAAAGACATTCCAGAGACATTACATAGGTTATTTTTACAGAACTACGATTGGTGTGGGCATTCAGTCACTTGGCAGCAATTGGTTGCTTAGCTGCGATTTCTAAAGGGTAAATAAAGAAAACAAGTTCTGCTGGTCTCAGGAAGGCCAGGTCAGAAGTTTCTACTGCATCCAGTGTGGATGTGATTTCCACTTCCTTAAAGGCCTCCTGGCTTCATTTTAGGGCCTTTGACATAAGTGACCCCATGTTGTTGTTCATAGTCCACAAGAGGCCCAACGGACATCCACGTGGACACGTGGAACAGGCAGGGAAAGGTCTGGGCTGGGGATGCAAAAGTGAGTCGTCAGCATGAAGCTGGTGTTTAAAGCAGTGTGAGTGAGTGCAGATAAAAAGGAGAAGCAAACTGAAGGCAGCTGTGGGCGGCTCCAACGTTCAGCGTTGTGCGTGAGAAGGAGGGTCCAGGAAGGAGCACCAGGAAGGCCTGTGAGGTGTGGGGATGCCAGGCGAGCATGGTCCACAAACTTCAAGGGAAAGAAGTGCTTCAGGAAGGAGGCCGTGGGAGGCTGTGCCAGTGCTGCTGAGAGGTGGTACAGGTAAGAGTTCTCCCTGGGGGAGGGGGTGGGAGGGACCTGCTGCCGCGGCAGGTGGGATGGGGTCTTTGGAGGAGTCAAGGACATTTCCCCGACTACGTCTTTCTACCTCCAGAGCAAGTTAGTACTTCTTCCGTTTTTGTTTTGTTTTTCTTTTCTTCAGACCAGTGTCACCGTTGGGACTACACAGGGGGAATCTGTCTGTCACGCATTTCCCGTACCAAAGGTGAGCCTTGAATGTGGTTGGAGTTCGTTTCCTAAGCTAGCTGATCTAATCGTTACAATGTAACCCATTCTATAGTTGGATACAGAGTCACTTCATTCCTCTCCCACATGCTTCTTTTCACTGGATTCTTGCAGGTAGCTCCTCAAAGGTTTGGTGAATTTGAACCGTTTTCTGAGATATCATAAGACATCTTGTTTGATAGTGTATCTTCCATCTTTGGAGTCAGGCGCACCTGGGTTTGCATCCTGGCCTCATCACTTGCTATCTGGGTAAACTTGGCGGTTTTTTCTTTTTTCTTTTTTCTTTTTTTTTTGGCAGTACACGGGCCTCTCACTGCCGTGGCATCTCCCGTTGTGGAGCACAGGCTCCGGACGCGCAGGCTCAGTGGCCATGGCTCACTGGCCCAGCCGCTCCTCGGCATGTGGGATCTTCCCGGACCGGGGCACGAACCCACGTCCCCTGCATCGGCAGGCGGACTCTCAACCACTGCGCCACCAGGGAAGCCCCCCAGTCTCTTTTTGACTTTTAAGCACGATGATGATACCTGGCTCTCCTCCTCCATGCCTGGCTCATATATGTGTTTTTTATCTTGAAACTAACTCCTGAAAAATGAGATTGACTATAATTTGCACCCACATTCTTTTTTTTTTTCAGAGGAAGTTGCAATATCTGATGTCTTAGTATGCAATATCAAGCGTTCTTTAAATTATTCTCTCGAGGCAGAAGAGGATGTGGAAATCATAGTCAGCTCTCGACTGCAGACTGCCTGCATTTTCCTGTTCCCTAGAAACTGTCAGGGGTAGCTTGAAGAAGGGAGAGGAACCAAAAGTCACATCAGCCAACTTTGCTACTTGCGAAGCTCTCTGGAAAAATATTCTGGGAGGAAAAACCTGGAGTTATTGACTAACATGAGGTGTGTAGTGTGTTCTGTGAATTTCACTCTTCCTGAACCGTTCAGACCCATACGTCAGATGACAGCAAGTCAGGCATCACTTTGATAATCTAATTTTGAAAATTCCTAATAGACTCTAAAGTCAGAATGTGGGGACATTATGAAGGACATTAGAAATTATGAAACGTTTGCCCATTTTTTATTTCCACTCATTCCTGGTTCACATGAGATTTGTTACTTTTCTTTTCTTTGTGAAAGATGATTATCTCCTAGCATGATGTCAGTGTCTGGGGCTAACATCAAGGAATCACAAAAGTAATGAAAGTGCTTTTTTAAAATTCACATTTTAGAATTCTTATTGACTTTTTTCAGAACGTTGTTTTTCAATATGAGGGTGCATTTATTTCATAATGAAAGTCAAGCAGTCAAGCTCTCAACTGCTTTTCCTTAATACTGCTAAAAGGTAATCAAATTCAGTTCATATAACTAGAAAATCTTTTTTCCTTGAGCTTTTCCCCCCAGACTTTGTCACTTAGGGAAAAGATTCAATCCCAGCCTATTAGATCTCAGACTGCCTATGGCAGGACTGTAATAATTTGTTTTTAGCGTGAAAGAACATGCATGTTTCAGACATTATTGTTTCCAGAAGGTACACTGTACTGAGTGTCAAGAGAATCTGGAAAGAGCTGTTCCATAAGGACATTTCATATTGTGGCCAGGAAAAACGCTAATTATTTCAGTTAATTTTTACATTTCTTTTATTCAAAAATAAGTTGCAAGTTTGTTATTGACTGGGTTCAGAACATGCTACCCCAGAACACGACATGTTGATATATTGCACATTTTAAGCTGAAAGAGTTTGATAAAATGTCAGGAAGCAGGAAGGTCTGTCAGACCTTCCCCTGTGCTTCTCCATCATTGAGAAGTGTCCTGCTCACACCCTGGGAAAAGGAACATGCTTATCTCTAAGATAGAGAAGAGTCCAACTAAACAGGCCTTAGTTTCCCCAGTTTATTACAATTAGCTCATACCTTCTTTTTTTTAAGTCACAAACACTTTTTTTTTTACTTCTTATTTTTAAATAATTATGTATTCACCAGAAGTTGATGAGAAGTCCCAGATACCCTTAACCTAGTTCCCCCCAGTGGTTACATATTAAAAAATGTTTTTTCTTTAAATTTTATTTTTTTATTGAAGTATAGTTGATTTACAATGTTGTGTTAGTTTCAGGTATATAGCAAAGTGATTTCAGTAATCACAGCAAAGTGATTCAGTGTATACATATGTATAGATATTACTGAATCACTTTGCTGTATATATACATATATACATATACATATTCTATATATTTCTTTTTCAGATTCTTTTCCCTTATAGGTTATTACAAAATATTGAGTAGAGTTCCCTGTGCTCTAGAGTAGGTCATCGTTGGTTACCTCTTTTATATATAGTAGTGTGTTGGTTATCTATTGTACATATAGTAGTGTGTATATGTTAATCCCAAACTCCTAATTTAGCCCTCAATCCCCCCCCTTCCACTTTGGTGACCATAAGTTTGTTTTCTATGTCTGTGGGTCTATTTCTGTTCTGTAGATAAGTTCATTTGTATCATAATTTTAGATTCCACACAATATAAGCCCTATCGTATGATATTTGTCTTTCTCTGTCTGGCTTACTTCACTTGGTATAGCTCATGCCTCCTTTGTCTCATCATATTTCTCCACAGATGTCCACTCTTCATCTAACCTAGCATGAAAACACTCAGGTTTTAACCACTTCTTCAATTCTTCATTTCTTGAGGAAGGCTCCCGTGTCATGTAAAACATGTTAAATAAACTTGTATTCTTTTCTCCTGTTACTATGCCTTTGTCATTTTAACTTTCAGACCCAGCCAGTGACCCTAAGAGAGTCAAGGAAAACTTTTTCCTCCCCTACAACATCAAAGGTTAGTTCATGTTTTATTAAACAAGTGTTCAAGTCCATTGCCACCAGGCCCAAGATAAATGATTTTCTGGTTTTCCTTGTTTTGGAGTTAATGTTCTAGCTCAGTCATTTCTTCAAGAGACAGTGTTCATCATGACTGTTGTCTAACTTCATAGTTTCATCCAGGGATTTTTACCACTTCCCTAAAGATAGTTCTCTTTTTGCCCAGACTTAGATAAATAGCCATGGATCTATAGTCCAAAGTCACTCATTCACTTCCCTGTATATTAATATTTGTGAAGGGGTTGAATATTTTTAAAAGCTGTATTTCTGGCTTAAAAAAATGCTTCCTACTGATTGTGAGCCAGGTTTTGTTTATCAAAGATGTCTGAGGTCATACCAGGAGCATAAATGCTATTAAAATTCTACCTCAGAGAGTCAGAACGTTCCCAGTGAATTTCTTCCTCCTTAATCTGCTCAGAGCCAGTTTATGTTGCTTCAAACAAAACAAGTACCTAATATTCTTTCTAGGCTTACAGAGTTTATACTCTAGTGGAGAATATAGTAAGTAATAAACACAACAAGATGGTATTTTAAATAGCAGGAGGTATTATGAAGAAACTAAACCAGGGTAATGGAAAAGAGTGAGACTGGGGTTAGGGTGATCAAAGCAGGCCCTTTGGGGAGGCAGCACATGAGCTGAAACCTTAATGTGAAGCAGCTGAACTGCAGTGATGGGGGAGCATATCCTACGCAGAGGACGTGAGGGCCTCGCGGTAAGAACGAGCTTGGTCTGTTGGAGAAAGAGACACAGGTGTGGTGAGTGAGTGTTAGGAGAGTAGAAACACATGCACTTGTAAAGCTGCTAGGCAGGATCCAGGTCTGGTGGGTCCTGCGAACCATGCAAGGCGTTTAAATATTATTCTAACAGCTATTGGGAGAGACTGGAGGGGTTTATACAGGGAAATAACAGGATGTCATTTACATTTTAAAAAGATCTCTCTAAGTAGAGTTGTAGGGGTAGAGATGCGGGAACACTTAGCTGGCAGTTTCCACAGCTCAGGATAGAGAGGGAGGAGGCTTGGACTGGGGCGGCAGAAGCAGCTGTGTTGAGTAGTCATCTTCAGGGCATGAGCCACAGGATTTGACAAGATTTCCTGATGGATTGGATGTGAATGCTGATGAAAAGAACAACATCGAGGTGAATCTGGGGTGCTTGGCTCTAGTGACCAGGTAGATGATGGTGCTATTAAGTTAGATGGGGAAAACTGGAGGAGAAACAGATTTGGGGAGAATCACCAGTTCTGTTTTGGACCGATTAGGTTGGAGAGTGTTGCCCAAGAAATGCAGAAGTCTGCAAAGGAGAAAAAGAGCTTGTTTGCCACCTTAAGAATTGCAACGCAGGAGGCACCGCTTTGAGTAGCAACTCAAATGTGCTCTGAGGAAAGCAGAAAACGGTGGGTTCATAAAGACAACTGACAGAGACATTCCAGAGACATTACGTAGGTTATTTTTACAGAACTACGATTGGTGTGGGCATTCAGTCACTTGGCAGCAATTGGTTGCTTAGCTGCGATTTCTAAAGAGTAAATAAAGAAAACAAGTTCTGCTGGTCTCAGGAAGGCCAGGTCAGAAGTTTCTACTGCATCCAGTGTGGATGTGATTTCCACTTCCTTAAAGGCCTCCTGGCTTCATTTTAGAGCCTTTGACATAAGTGACCCCATGTTGTTGTTCATAGTCCACAAGAGGCCCAACGGACATCCATGTGGACACGTGGAACAGGCAGGGAAAGATCTGGGCTGGGGATGCAAAAGTGAGTCGTCAGCATGAAGCTGGTGTTTAAAGCAGTGTGAGTGAGTGCAGATAAAAAGGAGAAGCAAACTGAAGGCAGCTGTGGGCGGCTCCAACGTTCAGCGTTGTGCGTGAGAAGGAGGGTCCAGGAAGGAGCACCAGGAAGGCCTGTGAGGTGTGGGGACGCCAGGCGAGCATGGTCCACAAACTTCAAGGGAAAGAAGTGCTTCAGGAAGGAGGCCGTGGGAGGCTGTGCCAGTGCTGCTGAGAGGTGGTACAGGTAAGAGTTCTCCCTGGGGGAGGGGGTGGGAGGGACCTGCTGCCGCGGCAGGTGGGATGGGGCCTTTGGAGGAGTCAAGGACATTTCCCCGACTACGTCTTTCTACCTCCAGAGCAAGTTAGTACTTCTTCCGTTTTTGTTTTGTTTTTCTTTTCTTCAGACCAGTGTCACCGTTGGGACTACACAGGGGGAATCTGTCTGTCAGGCATTTCCCGTACCAAAGGTGAGCCTTGAATGTGGTTGGAGTTCGTTTCCTAAGCTAGCTGATCTAATCGTTACAATGTAACCCATTCTATAGTTGGATACAGAGTCACTTCATTCCTCTCCCACATGCTTCTTTTCACTGGATTCTTGCAGGTAGCTCCTCAAAGGTTTGGTGAATTTGAACTGTTTTCTGAGATATCATAAGACATCTTGTTCGATAGTGTATATTCCGTCTTTGGAGTCAGGCACACCTGGGTTTGCATCCTGGCCTCATCACTTGCTAATTGGGTAAACTTGGCGTTTTTTGTTTTTTTTTTTGGCAGTACGCGGGCCTCTCACTGCTGTGGCCTCTCCCGTTGTGGAGCACAGGCTCCGGACCCGCAGGCTCAGCGGCCACGGCTCACGGGCCTACCCGCTCTGCGGCATGTGGGATCCTCCCAGACCGGGGCACGAACCCGCGTCCCCTGCATTGGCAGGCAGACTCTCGACCACTGCGCCACCAGGGAAGCCCAAACTTGGCGATTTTATATCACCCATCCGTGCCTCTATTAACTAACTCATCAAAAAAAGAAAAATTGGGATACACTTTACAACCCACCCCATAAGGCTGTTTTGAGGACTCAAGGAGACAATCACTACAATGCCCATTTTCTAGCACACAGTAGAATAAATTATATCAGTTGTAGCTTCAGCTACATAGAAATCTGTAACAGATTCAAAGAAAATGCAATGGTTCCCCTAAAATCTTGAGCCAGGGTGCTCCAAGATTGGCAGTGGGCAAAGGTCTCCTTAACGGGAGAAACCTTGAGATCTGACACTTTTCACTGAGCTGCATCTTCCCCTTGAAGATCTTGCACTACTTACTGTAGCTCCACATTATCCCCCAAGTAATGGGAGAGTCTCCATCCATTGTCAGTATCAGAGGACCAGGGCTTGATTTTATAAAAGGAGCAGCTGGTTTCCATTATAAATGCAAATGGAAAACCTGGGGTTGGCTTGTTTGGGGGCTTTCATTTCTCTAACTTAAAAAGGCATTCATTGAAATCATATCCTAAGCACAGGTCTAGCTGCATCCAGGAAGGAGGAATGTAGTCTAACTGCTTTGTTCTCAAGCATTATCTTGTTCTCAACCACATGTGGCATGGGATGTGGCAAAATTGATGTCTTTGGTCTTATTATTAGCTGCCCTTGGGCTTCTCAGAGAAATCTTGGAGGCCTGAGTTCACAGCTCTGCTGGAGATTGACAGCTGGAATAAGATGTTCAAATGAGGAACACATCCCGTTAAGGTAAAAGTAGACATAGCTGCAAAGGAGAAGAGGAGGAAGGATTTTCAAATTCCCTTTCCTGGAGGAAACCATCATCTCGTTCATAATAGGACATAATCTGTAAGCAAGTGGCTGAAAGGTGGTCTCAAGTTCCACGTAGAGGTAGGTTTTGGAATCCCCTCTGGTGAGTCGAAATAAGAGCATTATCTGGAGCAACTCTGGGCTAATAGAAGGAGACCTAGATCATTTCAGTTAACTTGGATTCTCTTACCGAGTCTTTTTTTTTTTTTTTTAACATCTTTATTGGAGGATAATTGCTTTACAATGGTGTGTTAGTTTCTGCTTTATAACAAAGTGAATCAGCTATACATATACAAATATCCCCATATCTCCTCCCTCTTGCATCTCTCTCCCACCCTCCCTATCCCACCCCTCTAGGTGGTCACAAAGCACCGAGCTGATCTCCCTGTGCTATGCAGCTTCTTCCCACTAGCTATTTTACATTTGGTAGTGTATATATTAGTCCATGACACGCTCTCACTTCGTCCCAGCTTACCCTTCCCCATCCCTGTGTCCTCAAGTCCATTCTCTATATCTGCGTCATTATTCCTGTCCTGCCCCTAGGTTCTTCATAACCATTTCTTTTTTTTTAGATTCCATATATATGTGTTAACATATGGTATTTGTTTTTCTCTTTCTGACTTACTCCACTTGGTATGACAGACTCTATGTCCATCCACCTCACTACAAATAACTCAATTTCGTTTCTTTTTATGGCTGAGTAATACTCCACTGTATATATATGCCACATCTTCTTTATCCATTCATCTGTTGATGGACACTTAGGTTGCTTCAATGTCCTGGCTACTGTAAATAGAGTTTCAATGAACATTGTGGTACATGACTCTTTTTGAATTATGGTTTTCTCAGGGTATATGCCCAGGAGTGTGACTGCTGGGTTGTATGGTAGTTCTATTTTTAGTTTTTTAAGGAACCTCCATACTGTTCTCCATAGTGGCTGCATCAATTTACATTTCCACCAACAGTGCAAGAGGGTTCACTTTTCTCCACACCCTCTCCAGCATTTATTGTTTGTAGATTTTTTGATGATGCACATTTTGACTGGTGTGAGGTGATACTTCATTGTAGTTTTGATTTGCATTTCTCTAATGATTAGTGATGTTGAGTATTCTTTCATGTTTTTGTTGGCAATCTGTATATCTTCTTTGGAGAAATGTCTATTTAGGTCTTCTGCCCATTTTTTGGACTGGGTTTTTTTTTTTTTTGATATTGAGTTGCATGAGCTGCTTGTAAATTTTGGAGATTAGTCCTTTGTCAGTTGCTTCATTTGCAAATATGTTCTCCCATTCTGAGGGTTGTCTTTTCGTCTTCTTTATGGTTTCCTTTGCTGTGCAAAAGCTTTCAGGTTTCATTAGGTCCCATTTGTTTATTTTTGTTTTTATTTCCGTTTCTCTAGGAGGTGGGTCAAAAAGGATTTTTTTTTTTTTACATCTTTATTGGAGTATAATTGCTTAACAATGGTATGTTAGTTTCTGCTTTATAACAAAATGAATCAGTTATACATATACATATGTTCCCGTATACCCTCCCTCTTGCGTCTCCGTCCCACCCTCCCTATCCCATCCCTCCAGGGGGTCACAAAGCACCGCGCTGATCTCCCTGTGCTATGCGGCTACTTTCCACTAGCTATCTACCTTACGTTTGGTAGTGTATATATGTCCATGCCTCTCTTTCGCTTTGTCACAGCTTACCCTCCCCCCCATATCCTCAAGTCCATTCTCTAGTAATTCTGTGTCTTTATTCCTGTCTTACCCCTAGGTTTTTCATGACATTTTTTTTCTTCTTAAATTCCATATATATGTGTTAGCATACGGTATTTGTCCTTCTCTTTCTGACTTACTTCACTCTGTATGACAGACTCTAGGTCTATCCACCTCATTACAAATAGCTGAATTTCGTTTCTTTTTATGGCTGAGTAATATTCCATTGTATATATGTGCCACATCTTCTTTACCCATTCATCCGATGATGGACACTTAGGTTGTTTCCATCTCCTGGCTATTGTAAATAGAGCTGCAATGAACATTTTGGTACATGACTGTTTTTGAATTACGGTTTTCTCAGGGTGTATGCCCACTAGTGGGATTGTTGGGTCATATGGTAGTTCTGTTTGTAGTTTTTTAAGGAACCTCCATACTGTTCTCCATAGCGGCTGTACCAATTCACATTCCCACCAGCAGTGCAAGAGCGTTCCCTTTTTTCCACACCCTCTCCAGCATTTGTTGTTTCTAGATTTTTTGATGATGGCCATTCTGACTGGTGTGAGATGATATCTCATTGTAGTTTTGATTTGTATTTCTCTAATGATTAAAGATGTTGAGCATTCCTTCATGTGTTTGTTGGCAGTCTGTATATCTTCTGTGGAGAAATGTCTATTTAGGTCTTCTGCCCATTTTTGGATTGGGTTGTTTGTTTTATTTTTATTGAGCTGCATGAGCTGCTTACAAATTTTGGAGATGAATCCTTTGTCAGTTGCTTCATTTTCAAATATTTTCTCCCATTCTGAGGGTTGTCTTTTGGTCTTGTTTATGGTTTCCTTTGCTGTGCAAAAGATTTTAAGTTTCGTTAGGTCCCATGTGTTTATTTTTGTCTTTATTTCCATTTCTCTAGGAAGTGGGTCACAAAGGATCTTGCTGTGATTTATGTCATAGAGTGTTCTGCCTATGTTTTCCTCTAAGATTTTGATAGTTTCTGGCCTTACATTTAGGTCTTTAATCCATTTTGAGCTTATTTTTGTGTATGGTGTTAGGGAGTGATCTAATCTCATACTTTTACATGTCCCTGTCCAGTTTTCCCAGCACCACTTATTGAAGAGGCTGTCCTTTCTCCACTGTACATTCCTGCCTCCTTTATTAAAGATAAGGTGACCATACGTGCGTGGGTTTATCTCTGGGCTTTCTATCCTGTTCCATTGATCTATCTTTCTGTTTTTGTGCCAGTACCATACTGGCTTGATTACCATAGCTTTGTAGTATACTCTGAAGTCAGGAAGCCTGATTCCTCCAGCTCCATTTTTCGTTCTCAATATTGCTTTGGCTATTCGGGGTCTTTTGTGTTTCCATACAAATTGTGAAATTTTTTGTTCTAGTTCTGTGAAAAATGCCAGTGGTTGTTTGATAGGGATTGCATTGAATCTGTAGATTGCTTTGGGTAGTAGAGTCATTTTCAAAATGTTGATTCTTCCAATCCAAGAACATGGTATATCTCTCCATCTGTTTGTATCATCTGTAATTTTTTTCATCAGTGGCTTATATTTTTCTGCATACAGGTCTTTTGTCTCCTTAGGTAGGTTTATTCCTAGGTATTTTATTCTTTTTGTTGCAATGGTAAATGGGAGTGTTTCCTCAATTTCTCTTTCAGATTTTTCATCATTGGGGTATAGGAATGCAAGAGATTTCTCTGCATTAATTTTGTATCCTGCTACTTTACCAAATTCACTGATTAGCTCTAGTAGTTTTCTGGTAGCATTTTTAGGATTCTCTATGTATAGTATCATGTCACCTGCAAACAGTGACAGCTTTACTTCTTCTTTTCCTATCTGGTTTCCTTTTATTTCTCTTTTGTCTTTGATTGCTGTGGCTAAAACTTCCAAAACTATGTTGAATAATAGTGGTGAGAGTGGACAACCTTGTCTTGTTCCTGATCTTAGAGGAAATGCTTTCAGTTTTTCACCATTGAGAACAATGTTGGCTGTGTGTTTGTCATATATGGCCTTTATTATGTTGATATTACCGTGTCTTGACTTGGCCTCTTTGTAGGCACAAAGTTTTGCCGGCACCCGTTTTTGCTACCTTGGCTGAACGTATGAGATGAGCTAGGTCTGTCAGGAATCCTGTTTACTTCTGTCCATTTGCTGCAAATGGGCCAGTTAAGGGCAGAACCTGGATTGGAGCAAAACATCTGACTTTCACCAAAACTTTTATTTAGTTTTATTTGGGGGGGCCTACATTTATTGCCTTATTTTTTAGATTTTCAACTCCAATATTAATACTTTTACTTATTACTCTGTTCTTCTAAGGATAAAATGTATAAGGAAAAAAACTTTCAGTTCTTTGTCATAAGGATAACACTGAATTATTTGCTATATATTATTATCTCCACATTATCTTCTTGGTCACAACTTCCTCTCAAGAACGTTTCCTTGGATGAATAAAAGAATAGTGTAAAAAAAAATTTTTTTAAATGTTGGAAGTGAAAATGCAAGAGAAAGTGAAATTGAAGAAAATAAGTTCATTCTGCAGGATGTATGTCATAAACCAACTCCACCAGCAGTAAAACGTTTCACAGTGTTTTGCTAATATGGGAATCTTGAAGTATGGTGTTGACAGGTAAGGACATTAGAAAAATAATAATTCTAAATTAAAAATATTATGCAATTTTTAAATCATTGTAATTTAGGACCTAGACTATTTTCATTTAATGAACATGCAGTGTGATGTTAAAAAACCTAATTCTATTCTAATTTTTAAAGCAAATGTGCATGCAGCCTAGATACAGTATCTGAGATACAATCATTCATGCTCTGTAGAGTTTTGTCCTTTTCTTAAATGATTTTAAAGACAAAAGATCAAATACAGTTGAGTTCTAAAGTAAAGAAAACCATTTTCCTGAAATGCTCAAAGAAGCAGTGAGCAAGAATGAATTAATGAAGTAGAAAGACCAAGCTAAGAAGATGGCAGCAGACGTGGATGCTGCCGTGAAGCTGGGTCAGTCACTTCAGGAGGAGTAGACAAAAGTAGTGTGATGCCAAAGCTCGGATGCTGGTACAATCACATTAGAAACAGATGGAAATTACGTTGTACCCTAAAGAAGACTTTCTATTTTATCATGATAATGTAAATAATCAAAATTACATTAGTACATAAAAATCTATTCCTTTACAATGTCAAGAATCAAGGAAAGGAGATTCTATTATAAACAGAAGCAATCCATTCGACCAACCACAGGAGAAATAGTAAAAGGGTGTTTTCACCCGGTTAACCCAGGAGTAGAGGGTGGTGAACCCACAGAGCCCTGAGGGCTCTAAAGAGACTCTGGTGCCTCCGGGCAGACAGGGGCAAATTTTGCTTAAAATAATTGAAAGCTTCAGTTACCATGATCTCTTGTTCAATGACTTTTCTTTCCCCCCATCCTTGCATTCCAGGGGCCACTGGACTGAGTGGTTTCTGTTGTGCCAATAAGGAGGAAAATAGAAGCTTCTTCACCTTTGAGTGCAGTCGGGTCTTCATTCAATGGCAGGTAACTTGTTTCCCAAGGGTGGTGGCCTCACTAGTGATGCTGACCTGCCATAGGTTATTGGAGAATATAGGAGTGAGGGCTAGTGGGTGTCTGGGAGTTGGAAATCCCCCCAGGGAAGCAGTGAGCTCTCAACTCTGGCACAGCAGTTGCAGATAGACCATTGCAGCTCTACGTAGTTCGTCTGGTTTGGGGAGTATCACAGGCAAAGCCAGTCCCAAGGACCCCTCTTACACTTGTATGTTGAATAGGAGTAGCAGAGGGAGGATTTCCCATCTGTGTATTTAGCTGGATGGATTCAATCCAAAGGGCAAAGGCAGTCTAGCTTGGGCATGTACTGGGTGCTTTTCCTTTCTTTTCTCTTTGGGATTCCACTTCCGGAGTTGGTTGGAAATAGGGATCCTCCTAAGGACCATTTATCCAAGCTGCCTAACAAGCTGCCCGGCCCCTTAACGGGAAGGATCTGCATTAGCTCTCTGACACTGGTTTCTGGTGATCACAGAGCAGCCTCTTTTACAGAAGTACCACACGCTATGTTGTTATCTACCAAATTTTGCCAGTGATGAACAAGGCTATAGCTTCTCCAGGCTAAACATCTTTTCTTCAATTAAACCATCTCCACTCTTAGATGCCATGACATGACTTGAGATTTTGAACAGAATGATCACCAGTGTTCCCGCTAGCTCTCAGATTCTGTGTCTAGGCTTGTGACTGAAATGAAGATGAACTTCACAGGTGTTTGGAGGTCATAATTATGAATTGAAAACTGAATGTCAAGTGAAGTCTCAGTCTTCAACTACGACACCAAACTCCTCACATTAAGTTGTCCTCTATCCCTGACAATTTTCCTTTTAATTAAAATGCAGCCTGATAGGCAGAATCATGGGGCCCATAAAGCAGTTATGTGATTCACTCAACCATTTATGCATGAGTGACCTATTTAGCTTTTAAAATCTTATTTAATGCCCAAAACTGTATTAGAGAATTCAAACAAAATTTCACAGGGAGTCCCATAATGAGACTGTTTTTGTTTTTATTTTTAACATCTTTATTGGAGTATAAGTGCTTTACAGTGGTGTGTTAGTTTCTGCTTTATAACAAAGTGAATCAGCTATACATATACATATATCCCCATATCCCCTTCCTCTTGAGCCTCCCTCCCACCCTCCCTATCCCACCCCTCTAGGTGGACACAAAGCTCTGAGCTGATCTCCCTGTGCTATGCGGCTACTTCCCACTAGCTATCTGTTTTACATTTGGTAGTGTATATATGTCCATGCCACTCTCTCACTTTGTCCCAGCTTACCCTTCCCCCTCCCCGTGTCCTCAAGTCCATTCAATGAGACTGTTTTGATTATTCCAGTGAATAGCCCATTTCCTCCCTCTTTAATAATTTCATTTAGAAAAGTAGTCATTTTAAGAACAAGCAGATTTTCTTAACGGCTTTTCTAGTTTACTGTGAAATTGGCAAGTGGCCAACCATCTGTGAAACTGCAATTATTACTACTACTTAAAATTTATCAAACCTCTTCAGGTACTATGGAAGTAATTCTCCTCACCTACAAAGACAAGGGCAAGAAAGGCAGGAATGAGACCCAACATTGCACAAAAGAAGGTATCACCCCATGTTTCAACCTTTTAGCCCCAAATCCCAGAAATGGCATTTGTGGACACTGTTGGGGGAAATGTCAGGTGCAGAAGGCTTTTGACCCACCGCCATGAGGCATGTGCTCTTCAGCACCTGGGGATCTACTTCCTCCCATGAGGAATTCATGCATGCACACATTTATCTGTCACTCAGCATTTCTTGAAATGGATGGGTGTGTTGCCCTCGAGTGTAATTTACTTCTGAATAATTCCAGCAATACTGCTTCCTTTAGCCTCACGTTTCTCTCTTGCTCTTTTACTTTTTTACACATTTAGCAATGACACAGTGGTGAAGATGTTCGAGATGTTACCACTGGAACTTCTCTAACTTCACCACCCCTGACCACAGACGTTTGGGAGGAGGAAGCGTGAACATTAAGGTGAGAACCTAGACCAGGGCTGCCCCCCCAGGAGTGGAGAATCCAATAACAACCTCACCACTGCGGGCAGGTGGTCATCTTGATGTTTTAACTCAGACAGCGACATCTAGCGGCCCAAAGACATAGCTATCCACAGTGCTGCCAAGTTCCCGGGGTCGGGGATGTACTGGTGTAATGCCTCTTAAAGCCAGTGTGACCACACAGCCAGGTTTGCCTGCAACAGACTGGGTCTGTGGACCTGTTGTCCAGGCATAATTACTGAGTGCCTGCTTGATGGATTGGGTAATGAATTACACAGCCTATTTACTGCCTGATTGTAGCACTCTCATCTATTTGGTGACATAACACATTCTCAGCCAGTGCGATCACTGTGGGATAATGAGTTCAGGAAGATTACTCCCCATTGTGTAAAAAGTAATATTTATCTTTATCCATCCTGAAATTATCCTTCAAGCATTATGGGATGGTTCCCAGCTCTAACACTGAGGCCTAGTGAACAAGCTCACTTTCATGCTTTTATAGATTTAGTCATATTACACCAGGCCTTTGTCTATCCAGATGGAAGCCCCTAATTTTAGTCTATTCCCAGGGTCCTCCTCCCTCTGATCATTAGTTTTCCCTGTTAATCAGGTTGCAGTGTCGTTTGGAGGCGACTTGCCTGGCTGTCTAAAAAGTGACACACAATGCCTTGTCCTTTCAGGCACTAATGAAAGGCCATCTGGTAGGTGTGGGGCTTTCCAGCTGTATTATAATTTTTTTTTGAATTAAACATTTTTGACCACATAAAGAATAACGGACAGAGGCTGAGTAGGTGGCCCAGAATGAGTCCTCTGTTTATGTTCGCAGAAAGAAAAAAGAAAAAGAAATTTTAAAAATCAAAGAAAAAAGGAAGAGAAGAAAGAAAAAAGATCAGTGTACATAATTAAGAAGCAATGTTATGCATTCAAAAACACTATTTGCAAGTGAAAAAAGAACTTCACTTTGTTGTTTTTTATCCCAGGGTCAACCTGAAGGAATAGACTAACATCTTAAGGGTTTGTTAAAAAATTCAAGGGTGGTTTAATTGGACCTCGTGATGCCTTTCTTTCCAAGAACAGGAATTTTACAGAAAAAAGTACTTAGTTGTAGAAGGAAAAGGGGAATATTTTGTAATAGAATATCTTAGCCTTGTACTTTGTATTTCTGATTTAGAAGTTAGATTCCATTAAAAAAAGATGTATGAGAGCCTTCCATGAGCAAGGTGTTTCGTGGGGCCTGAAAATAGATCAGCTGGATTTGATTTCAGTCCCTATTATTGCAGATATTCAATTTGTTTTCCTATGGAACACCAAGACAACACAGTACTTACAGCTCACTTGCTGAATTTTACTTGTTTCTCTTTTTCTTCATGCTAATGATCACAAAAACCATTAAAGTACTGCCTTAGTTTCCCTTTGCAAGAACTTCCAAGCATTTAGGAAACCCAATTCTTTCTCTTAAGAAAATGATAATTCACTGGGAAGACAGACTAAACATGACATATATGTTTATTAGGTATACTATGTGGACCCCAATAATTTAGAATTGTTGGACACTTAGACACAGACTGAGTTGAAGTTCAACTGTATTTCATCTTTTATCAAAGAGTTTACTAAATAAAAATAAACAATACTTTAGAGAAAGAGTTACATTTCTCAAGGAAAAAACTTTTTTTAAACTGAATCACGCTGTTTAAACAAATTATTTATGCGAGGTGCAGTACTGTTCTACTTATAAAAGCAGATCGCAACGGATCTCTACTTAAGAACCCTTTATAAAGGCTGTGTGCCACTGCTCCTATTTTTCCTTGAAAAATGACTGTTTTTCTTTTAAGATTTTAAATATATAACTCGGACGCACAGTCTTTTTAGCTCATTTAATTTTTGAGGTCTGATTATGAACATAAATGACAAGAACATGTAAATTTATATACAATTGTTTCTCGGTACTTAAAATTACTGGGTGACTGCAGTTAGTGGAGAAGTGACCATGACAAGATGCTGTGTAAGTTCAGAGCAGAAACACAGTCTTGCTTTATAAATGTTAATGCTCTTTCTTTGTGTCTGGCATTGTGCCGAGGGCAGCTTACACAAAACTTTCTTCTTTATGAGAAATTGTTTCTTGGGGGTAAATTTATAATTGTCCTACATGTGTTTTAAATGTGGGCTTAGAGGTTGTAGCCCCAGAGCCTCCTTAAGTACCTAGATAAATAATTAATTTTGCAAATTACAAATGTGTTTAATTTGGCTTTTCGAAGCTACAGCTCTGAGACCAACTGTGCCCTTCCTAATTTGGAAATATTTTCTTTCTGGTTTTTATTTTGACATGTACCCTGCTATCTACTTTCGTTGCTATTTCTAGCATCCCACAGGAGCTGCTTCCCTGGTTGTCATAGTGCAGACAAACACTCAAGAAAACCAAGAACTCTGTGCTTTCATAAAGCATTTATTTTTATTTGAAAACATTATACAGGCATTACATTGCCACAGCCAGTCCATAGGGGAGCATGCAAATATCAAAAATGGAGAGTTTGTTCAACTTATTGGTGTCAGTTTCCTTTTTGGTTCATATTTTCCATTTGCAGTGTCTGGATTAGTGTGCTTTGTTACGTGGCTTGACAGTAGAATCCTACCCATGGGGTAAAATCTGTACTGGTAGCTAGCTGGGGATTACTAAATGGTTACAAATCAAAAACAAACCCAAAACAAACAATACTACACGCTTGTCAAAAGGTTAATAGCACAAGTTAGCAATACCTAAACTAAACATTGAAACATTTTCATGGGACACAGTGGTGCAAATTTTTCCATTGCTTGTTCTACCTGGTTGTGTATTTCAGAGTTTGGAACTGTGACCAAGGCGAGCACTATCCCCAGTGCAAGTTGTCATTGAGTAATTGAGGACCACCACTTAGGAGAGCTAAGGTTTGCTTACCCAACCAAATTCTAGACAAGTTGCTAAAGTCTCATTTGTGGAGGAGAGAGTGGTTGGTGGTGGATTGAAAAGCTGAAATTTTTGCTGGTGTCTACTGAGGTTATGAAATTTCAGAAACTCAAATAGCTAGAGTTTATGATGTCCTACCTCCATTTCCCACCCCACTCCCAAAGGATCGATGTTTTTACATGGAAAAAGAGTTTGTTTCTTGCTATTTTCTTTTTTCCCCGAAGGGTCAATCTGGAACTCCTGATCTCAAGACAATTCAGTACGTTATCAGCCTTTCTAAATGGAGAAGAACCAACACAGTGAGCTACCCCAGTGACATGAAAATCTTTTGTGTACAAGGACATTGGATGGTAAAGGGTATACAGTGAATTCACCTTAACATTCACACTTGGTTTCCATACAGTGGAGTCAATTAAAATATCCTAGAAAATAATTCAGATGGCAACTTGTAGCCATCCACTGATTTGCAAACCCTTTTGAAATTTAAATTTGAAAAAAATTCCCAGTCCACTGAGTCGACTTGGAAATACTTTCATCCACTTATTTCTCATAAGACTTTACTAAGCGTCTACAAATTAGTGTCATAAAAATGAATAAAAAAGACTAAAACATTTGGCTTAAAATAAATACTAAAAATGCAATAAATCAAGCAAATTATGCAAACCAAAGGAATGTAAACACAAAAATAAAACCACAGTCTTTAAAGGTCTTCAGATCTGAATGGACAAAATATTCAGAGAAAGGTATTTAATTGGTTTAAAAGGTAGCAGAGAGCAAACATTGGCAAAGTACTTTTAACTTGATAGAGC
Source organism: Hyperoodon ampullatus (assembly GCF_949752795.1). Lineage (NCBI taxonomy): Eukaryota > Metazoa > Chordata > Mammalia > Artiodactyla > Ziphiidae > Hyperoodon > Hyperoodon ampullatus. The sequence goes on along the minus strand of NC_136925.1, from coordinate 47,590,576 downwards.
TTTAATGGTGATTTTTTTTCACTGAAAATAAAACATGTTTCTAAGGGGATTGAACAGAGATGAGCATAAAATCTGCATGTCTGAAAAGATAGTTTGTCTGCTCCAACTCCAAGGGCAGGACTACCTGTCCTAGGGTAGAGGGCAGGCAGAAGTGTCACGTGGGTGCTGGCGGACAGCATGGGATGCTTCTGCCAGCCATATTTAGGCCTTGTTCAGGCTACTATGGAAATCCTGACTAAGCTGCAATCTGTTCTCTACCTTACAGAGACCCCACTGATGTTTTGCTTTGCTTGCTTAAGATGTATTGATTTGAATTGCCCAAAGCATTTATTTTCCCTTTACAAACGCCGTAACTCTATGGAGGATCTTTTTGAATCGTATTGAAGCCAGCCAAAGGTAAAGACTATTGCACGTACTGACATGTAGAGTCTATTGTAAATCATAGAGGTTTGTGGTGTTTCTTGATTTTCTGTGTTTGAAGAAAGGGCTATTTTAAGGGCAACAAAATTAGACTAGTGACATACCCCTCAAAGCCTTATCAGGACCCTGTAATATTCTCTGTATCCATAAGAATGTTGTGTGATATATTCCGCTATTGAATGGGTGCCAAATATGACCACAATGCCAGACTTTTTCATTGGTGGCATTTTTACCACTACAGAATGGCCAGATCAATCAAACTATCGTCAGAGACTGTTCCACATCAGCACCCTGACTTTGTTGGGTGGCCAAACAACCAATGAGACACTCCACAATAAAGGTAATTTCCCATGCTGGTGTATTTCAAAAAGGGTGTCACACAAGAGGGCAGAGGACCATGGCTTTTTCCAATGCCTTGATTGATTTCCATATTATCCCTAAAGAAATCTAGGGGGAAAAAGGAAAACCAAATATATTTTTTGACGAGGGAACATAGGGAGGAGCAGAAAGATGAAAAAAAAAATGTATTGCCCTAAGCACAAATAATATTATTTCTGGGGTTTCCCATAAGCCACAGAAACGGAACTTTCCTTATCCTGTTATTACAGGGACTTGATTAGCAGAATCATGTGGCACAACAGAAAGGCAATGGCCTGGAGTAATCAGAGATTGAAATATAAAAAGGCTAAAATGTTTGTTTTATATCTATTCCTAGAATAGAGAATTATATGGTCAGTTGCCACTCCCCACAAGGGTCACAGCACAAAATACATATTGAGCAGGCAATCCAACAGGTAACAGAGGAAACTGCGAGCCCCCAGGTCCCTAGGATAAGGAAGCGTCATAGGGTGGAGCTCCTGTGGCATGCAGCACTCAAAGACTGTGCACAAAAATAAAGTGTGATTCTTAAAAAGTGACTCGCCATAGAAAAGTGGGATTGATGTTAACTACATGTGAGTGGGTCTGGTGAGAGTTCCCATCAGGAGTACAAAACCTCCTCCTGGAAGTCGGTGTAGTAACAGTAACCGTAATAATACAAACATGAATACTTGCTTTTGATTCAAACATTTTCACAGTAATTAATGCAGGGGGTTTGTGACCCGGATACACACTAGCTAGGCATCTCCCCAGGTCAGGTGGATCACAGCCTGTGTCTCCAGGGATGTTTAGCTTATGCCTTTTACAGGCTTTCAGATTCGCTACCTTGCAGTCCACCTGTGTAAACCGCACCTAATAAATACCTTTCTCTATGTACAAAACAGAGATGACGGGCGGACACACGGCCGCGGAGGTGTCCTCAGTGGGCTGGGAGGGTGTCGTCCTAGGCCACACGAACGTGGGGCTCGTCTTCAGTCTCCTGGCCCAGGCTGGTGTAGGTGACTGAAGGCTCCACCTGAGCTGTGGCTGGTAAGTCCAGGACGGGTCCCGAAGGATTGCGGAACTGCTTGTAAACGCGGGGGTCCTGGGCTATGTATGTGGAGGTGGAGGAGTACAGCACCAGGCCGAGGAGGATGGTGAAGAAAGACAGGAGATACAGTCCTGAAAACTAAACGACACAACAGCCAAGTCACTTAGCAGCCAGAGCAGAAGCACTTACCCCCGAATGAGGCACAGAGACGGGAGCAGAACCGTGGCAGGCAGCTCGATGAGTCGGCCGAGGATCTTGATGGAAGGTGAATGTTCTCTTCTACCTTGTTGTCTTGGTCTTACTGATTCTCCTTATCTTTTTTCTTGACTCTGTGGCTAACACAGAGGAACACTCAGCTAATTGTCCCTAAAGCACCCATCTGAGTACCTGATGTGAGAGGGAGTTAGTTAATCACGAATTAAAATACAAGTTAAAAGCAAATACTCTCCAATATCACTCAACAAAGAGTTGGTTGTTTGTGACTTCATTAAACACGGAAGAAATAGAGATAGTCCACTTAAGGTTGTAATGAAGCCATAAACACTGAGTCCCTCACTGACACGGCTGCATCAGGCACTTTTGTTTCACCTTAATCCAATTCAGACACTATTTGTCTTCTGAGTAGGAATTGTTATTGACTTTGGTAACTGTCTTTGCAAGATTAGATTATCCGTGGATAGAAAGAAGTAGTATAACATTTCATTCTTGCTCCATTAATCTAAAAACAAAACCAAATAGAGATGGATATATAGTGTTCTGTTCCTAAACTACTGCTCGACAACTCAGAGCTTTGTGGTGAAAAAAAAGAAAATATTGGTGTATACAACTTCCCTGAGAATTTACATATGTTTTTGAAAAAAACTACACCTTCTGGGCCTTCTTGAGTAGTTATTCTGGAATTACTTGAGTAGTTAGTGGGGGAGAGGGAGGTAACAGCATGAGTGTTGCCATTTCTCTTGTTTCATTCATTCATTCACTCCTTCATTCAACAAATAGTTTTCTTCTATGTCTTCTCTGTATCAAATTTTGAACTATGTGCTGGGGAAAGAGAAATGAAAACATATGGTCCTTACCATCAAGGACTTAATAGTCTCAGTGAAGAAACAGAGGTACAGATAGATTAAAACAATGCAATGCACTTATGGCCTACCAACTCCCATTGTAGCTGACAGCTGTTGTCCCATCTTGACTACATCTTGCATCCATTGGGAAAAAAGGATCAATTTGATTTTCCTATTTTATTTTTTATGCTCATACTGTAAACTAAAAACTGGTAAAAAAAAAAAAAAAGACAAAAATTAATTGGAAGCTGGAAGAAAGGAAAACAGGAAAAGGAAACAGAGTCTATAAAGTTAAGTTGCAATGTTATAAGAAAGAGTTAAAAGGTGGCTATAATGCTCAATAATAGGAAAGGTGGTTTTGAAAATGGCACTTAGAAAAAATATTCCTGTGGTTAAAAATTCCTGCTATGATGTTTTGTTTTGTTTTTTACCTCTCTGTCTCTCTCTCTCTCTCTAGCAGCAGCAAGGTAGTTAAGACTAAAGATCACTTTCTGATTTTCTACAGCACTCCTCACCCTGTCCTATAAGTCCTTTATCCTTCACACTCATATGATAATACTTTCTCAGATGGATTTGTATACTAGACTCAGCTTGTAACAGGTTCACTTAATTAGCTTGATTAATTCAGTTTTTCCCAGTGAGAATAATTTTTTTCTTTATGAATTTGTTTGTAAAAACAAAATGGTAGCAAAAGAAGACCACTAACTCAGGACTGCTGTATATGATCTCAGAAAACTTATTTACCCCCAAATTTGCTTCCTGAAGTTCTACATTCAAGAGCTTCATCCTTTACGTGAAACTTTGGCAAATGAAATGAGTTTGTTCCTAACATGAGCAACATTTAAATATTTTGTTAATGACTGTCATTTTCAAAAATCCCCTCATGCACCTCCAGTTTCCAGTGAGAGCTTTTCAGGTCTTGGGTGTGAGGCCGCCCCTGTTGCAGCAGATGAAGACCGAGAGATTAAGAATGGGGCTCTGAGATTAGAACTGCATTATAACCACAAACAGGATTCAAATCTAGCCCCACTCCTCTCTGGCTGTCATTGTGGACAACTTTTTTCAAGGTCCAAGTTTCCTTATCAGTAGAGTGGGGATAATAATTGTACCTACTCTATAGAGTTGTTATAAAGATAAAATTAGGTAAAGCATGTGAAGCACTCATCCTACTGCCTACCTTGCAGTGAGTGTTCAACCTACATTGGCTCCATTGTTATTATTATTACAGCACTATCTTATCATCAATGACCTTACATATAAGACTGTTACAATACTCTTATATAATCATTGATGAAATTGCCTTTCTCCTATAGTCCTTTGACTACAGGACTGTGTCGTTCTTGACCAGTGTCAAGTGCAGAGCCTGGCATAGTGTAGGCATCTACTAAGTGTTATTTGCTCTTTGTTTACATTTTGAATGAATTAATGAATTTAAAGTTTTGTACTAAAGAAAGAAACCATAACAAAGTCAGCCTGTATCCATAGTGTATTTCAAATGTTTTAGCTTTCAACTCAATCCAACGTCATCTCTCATACATAAAATGCTAAACAAAGACTCCTTGAAAGGGAAGTCATAGCACTGATCCTTAATCATTGACTCCAAAAGTCATCTTCAAACCTGTGATCAGTTAGAGGAGAGTGATAAGACAGTGAACTGGGAGGAGTAATGCAGAAGGCAAGAGTCTGGGTAGAAGATTGTAGGCTGCTGACCAGAGGACTGGCAGAGGAAGTTTCATAAACTTGGGGTGGACAGGATTTGGCAACTGAAATAATGTGGAGACAGGAAAGGATCTGATACAGGGTATGAGAAGGATTTGAATTCTTCTCAATTTCTAATTTTGGCTCCTATATTCTGACTTGATCAATATGACATTAGCCATTTTTTGTAAAGCTAATGCCTTTGCCAATGTAGAAAATAATACCTGAATCAATCATTTTTGGGGCATGGAACTATCAAGTTGAGTGATAAAACCACTACAAAGTGTCTTCCTGGGACACAGCTTTAGAATGACAACACATACCTTACTTACAATGCATTTCCATTTAATCATACAGAATTCACTCTAAAATTGTTCAAAGTACAGACAGAATGGAATTTTATATGACAGAGGCATCTTGGAAGTCACCCAAGGGGTTTTATTAATAGTCAGTAGAGAAAGTTTTCATTTAACACACAAACCCAAAATGGGAGCAGTAACACAAGCATTAGATTAATCTGGAGAAATACCGAATGTTAAAAATAATTACAGAAAGGCTTTGTATTTTAAAAAGTAAGAAAAAGTTTCATTTTTCTCCTCTTTATAGATTGACAAGAAAAAAGAAAATTTAACAGGGGTAACTAATTGGATGACCCTCAGTTCTGGAGGTTGCACTTATCCTGATAGGGCAATTGTTTAAAAAAAACAATCAATCAAACAAAAATTCTGTATATTCTAGGCTGCTTAGTTTGTTTACTGCAAAGAAATACTCATGCCTAGTTCTTGGAAAGCCATCTCCCAGTGACAGATATGGCGAGTTTCAGGTAGAGGTTTGCTGCCTCCCTTTAAGAATACAAGCCGCTGTCTGAAGTGTACTCCGTGGTCCTCACCACAGTCAACTGTAGCCCATCAGAAGATGCTGTGTGTTCGGTGCTGCACTTTTGCCTGCATTTTATCTGACTTGTAATTTTGAGAAGCTGAAAAAGGATACACCCTTTCTCACTACCACACTGCACACACTACTGACTTTTCTCTAGCCTTTTTCCATCTTGACGGGTCTCACTGCTAGCAAGGATCAGAAAGCAGTTGCTGTACATAAGGAGAATGTCTGTGTGTTGCTTAAAGTGATCTGACTGGGACACGAGCCATTATTCAGAATGGAGTGGCTTGGAAGACTGATGATAAATCTGCACCAAGCTCTTTAACCTCCAACTAGGGATGAAACCTAGCTCTTAGCCAGCTGGCATCTCAATATAATTACTAGTTAGCTAATGGGACATTCAGCACATCAGTTAGGGACAGACCAAATTTTCATTTTAGTTTTGGTATTAAACATCTAATTTGAGTTTTAATAAACGAATGACTTTAATAGGCCTAAATCTATACAAGTAGAAAACCACATGGTTTGAAAGCCATTTTAAAGTATATTTATAAATATATCAACTATACTATGTGAGGAAGAGGGCAGTTTTTAAGGGAGGTATTCTTTCTTGGGTTGACTAAAAGATGGTAGGGGTAAGCAGAGGAGAACGTGGGCAACCACAGAGAGGCGTGAGGTAGGGCATGAAGTGACTGTGGGTTAAAGCTCTATTTTCACTGAACGTGTGTACCAACTGCCTCTACATGGAGGGCCTGGTTTTTCCTTCTTTCCCAGAGAGTGCATGTTAAAAGAGGGCTTTTATGGTGTATGCCTCTGTGTAACATGGCTTTTACAAGGTTCCTGATGTTAGACTGGTTGTTTTTGCTCAGTGACTCCACTTGGGCCTATTAGTGACCAGAACTAATTTTGATGTAATAAGTAATGAAAAGTTAAAAGATTCTCTTAGTTCTTAAAGAGAGATGTATGGCAGTTCTGTCACCAAAAAAAAAAACAAAGGTTCGTTGGAATCAGAAACTATGTCGCTTGTGAGAGGTGGAAGAAAGACATGGAAAAGAGCAGTTGGTGGGTTTCCTAGGAAAGTGGGGCTCAGGGGAATGAGACTTGGGTAAAGCTCCTGAAGTTATCTGAGAAGAAGGGGAGATTTAGATTTAAATCCAATTTAGGTCTAACTTGGAGAGCTGAGGAAGCTCAGAGAAAATACAATTTGAAGAAGGGAGAAAATAAGGTCAAATTAGAAAGAAGAAAGATACAGGCAAAGAAAATTTCTCAATAGCTAGGAGGAAACAGGACTGAAAAACTTGGAGAGCCCCCTTCCCCCATATAATTCTTTTCTAAATTTACCCAGCAGGTATTTTTCTCTCTTTGTCTCTCTCTTTTAGTGCGCGCGCACACACACACACACACACACACATCTATGAGCCACTACTGCTGAGCTGATAGGATCCGCCTTCTGAACTTTTCCTGAGAGAAGCTGAGTAGCCTGAAAGAACACCACCCCTGAAGGCTTCTCATGTATAGCAGGTGAGCAAAGGAGTTGAAACTGGTCTCTCAACTGCATAAGGAAGCTTCTCAGAAATGAATTCAAGGATATTTCTAATTTGCCTTAGACATGGCTTTTGACGTGGAAGTATTTCACATATACAAAGGACATGTGGCCACAATAATGATTTCCTTTCTAGTTCTTATTCAAGTTTATTCTTTTAAACAGACACAGATGTAATCAAACCTTTCCACATTTTAAACTCTTTAGCAGAAAACATCTAAGGTAGAGTCTGGGAATCTACAAATTTAGCAGTTGCTTCAGAAGTCAATGCAATCATGGGTAAGTAGAACCATGAAAGCAGTGACTGGTCATTCCCAAGGTTACATGCACAGGCTGGTAAAGGTGAGGTTCAAGAGCTCCTGGGAAGAATTTCCATGTAGAGAGATTGGCCTGGCAATTTCAGCAGCAAGTTATGCCTGGGAAAAATTAGACTTTTAATTAAATTTGGGAAACTGTCCTGAATACTCTGCAGTGTAAAACAAAGTGTCTTCTCCCCTATACTACCACACTCCATGATATAAAATGCACATATAAAGCCAAATCAACTGGCACATCTAACCAAGATTTCTAGACTAAAAGGAATAAATAAGCCCAATTCTGTTTCAAACAGAATCAGATTACACAGTTTGGAGATCTTAGGTACCAGGATAATTTAAAGACACATCAGTGACAAAGTTAAGCAAAATACCAATTAAAAGAATGAATCATGGGACATTCCTGGTGGCGAAGTGGTTAAGAATCCACCTGCCAATGCAGGGGACATGGGTTCAAGCCCTGGTCCAGGAAGATCCCACATGCCGCGGAGCAGCTAAGCCCGGGTGCCACAACTACTGAGCCTGAGCTCTAGAGCCCGCATGCCACAACTACTGAGCCCAGGAGCCACAACTACTGAAGTCCACATGCCTAGAGCCCATGCTCCGCAACGAGAGAAGCCACAGCAATGAGAAGCCCTAGCACTGCAATGAAGAGTATCCCCCGCTCACCACAACTAGAGAAAGCCCATGCGCAACGATGAAGACCCAACACAGCCAAAAATAAATAAATTAATTAAAAAAAAGAATCAATCCATTAATTCTTCAAAAAAAAGAATGAATCATAATTAAAGATAATGCTGCCATTGTGGAGTTTTTAAGTCCAAATATGGGTAGGTAAAATTGGATTTTGTAACTAAAAGGGGAGCCCAAGGTCTCTTGGGTCCCCACTTGATATGTGGGTTGAAAGATGGACCCTGTGGATCACAGCCAATCTGCTGAGTGTCCTGGGCCGGGAGGGAGAGGACAGCTCACCAATGAAAACACGTCTCTCAGCAGCCGTGTGAGTATAAGAGGGCTGTGGACCACACCTTGAACCTGGGAGTGGAATGGTGGGGAGAAGAAGACCAGAGGAAGCTGGTCATTGCTGGGCAGGCTGTAAGTTGTGACCTGGGTGGGATCCTGTGACAAAAGGCTCTGCCTGGTCCTGATCTACTGCTGCTGAATCTGAGTCAATTGCTATTCAGGGCAAGGAAACTAGACAGATCTGGCTCCACAGAAACACCAACATAAACAAGTTGGTACTTGACCTCCTAATTCTGGCTCTGCACTAACCTAACAAGATCATTTTTATTATTATTAAGGGTATTAAAAATGCAAAAGTTCTGCTTCTGAGTTTACTGAACTGGAAGTAAGTTCCCCTCAGAGGCCCAAGCTTTTTCAAATTCTTTGGACCTGCCTCATTATTGCTTTGTCTCCTAGTCTTGTCTCCTCTTATTTCTCTTCCTTCTCTTTTTTCTTCATTCTTTTTTGTTTTTAAGGAAATAAAAAGGGGCTAAATTTCTCTGGCTAAATATCGCAATATTTCTTTTTTCTAAGTCATAGCATGGAAAATACCAAATGTGGGCATGGCACACAATCTATCAACAGACACTGAAATTGGTTGTTTTTAGGGACTAAGAATACTGACCTCCACGCCTCCTTCCACATTCTTTCTCCAATTAGGAGAGAGGAAATAATCCCAAATTCATGCTAATCTAATTGAGACAGAAAATAAATCAATGAGTACCTTAGTCAAAATGCCAAATGGTCTCTCTATCCATATCAGAAAACCAAGATATCACTAAGATTTAAAAACTTGGGAAACAACTTATCCTCCAAATATCATATTGTTAAGGAGAGAAGCAGCAACCAGGGCCCTTGCCTCTCCGTGGCCTGACTCTGTCACTCGGGGCAAGGCTACGTCCCCCTTGCAATCTGAGTTCAGTTTATGAGGGCTTCTGTTTGGTTTGCAAAACCAATTCATTTGGCAGTATATTATGTGCAGCCAATCACATCTAAGGCCAATAAGGGTTCTTTTACAGGCAAATATCTTCCCCTGTGGGTAATTTCACACACGAGTACAGCAACAAGGAGCTAAAAATGGATTCCTGCCACTATCTTTTATATGACAAACAGACATTTTCACTTGGTTTGATGAATTGTTAGAAATCCTCGTTCATGCAGATTTCTATTCTCTGAAGTCCAGCAGAAGACCTTCATAGCCAAGCCGGAAGTGGAATAAAAGGGGGCTTGTCTGTGGGAATGTTTAATTACAGGCTCACTTACAACAAAGGCCATTCGATGGCTCACATATGTCTCCTTCCCATGACTGGTTCTTATTATCACTAGTCAAGAAAGGATAACATTTGAGTGTGAGGTACACCGAGCAGTGGCCTTCACTCTCATGTTTGGACTCTTGCATCACATGAGATCTATTTTCTCTCTACACAACACAGGGGTATACACTGGGCTGGAGTGATTTTGCAAGGGACTGAATTTTAAAGCAGGTGAAAGATCTTAATTTATGGAAGTGATAGTATTGCAGCTCAATACACCTCAAAGAACATCTGTTCCATTACAGTGGAATCAAGAGATGGAAATGGGAGTGGCACCATTCACTTTTTCCTAGTGATCCACTGGTAAAATTTTGCTTCCTGTCACTGCAACCTTATGCTCTGCTGATCTAAAAGTCTTAGTTCCGGGCTTCCCTGGTGGCGCAGTGGTTGAGAGTCCGCCTGCCGATGCAGGGGACACGGTTTCATGCCCCGGTCTGGGAAGATCCCACATGCTGCGGAGCGGCTGGGCCCGTGAGCCATGGCCGCTGAGCCTGCGCGTCCGGAGCCTGTGCTCCGCAACGGGAGAGGCCACAACAGTGAGAGGCCCGCGTACCGCAAAAAAATAAAATAAAATAAATAATAAATAAAAGTCTTAGTTCCAAAGGGAGGAACATTTTCACCAGGAGACACACAATGATTACACTGAACTGAAAGTTAAGATCGGCACCCAGCCACTTTGGGCTCCTCATGCTTCTCAATGAACAAAGAAGGGAGTTCTTGTCACTGTGCTGGGGTGGTTGGCCTCGGTTACCAAGGGGAAATTGGGCTGCTACTTCATGATGGAGGTAAGAGTACGTCTGGATTACAGATCTCCTAGGCATCTCTTTGTATTACCATGGCCTGTGATTGAAGTCAGTGGAAATCTTCAACAACCCAATCCAGGCAGGACTACTAATGGCTCGGACTCTTTAGGAATGAAGGCTGGGTCACCCCACCAGGTAAAGAACTACATGGTTGGCCGAGGTACTCGCTGACGACAAGTGGAGTAGAGGACGGGTACTGGAAGAAGGTAGTTATAAGTACCAGCTACAGCAGCATGACCAGTTACAGAAATGAGGACTGTAATTGTCACGAGTATTTACTCCTTATTTTATTATTAATATGGTTGTCAGTGTGTGTGTATAAAATATCTTTGTTTTCTCCCTTCTCTTATCCCCTTATCAGATAAGATGTATTGATTTTACACCATAGTATTTAAGTTACAGGGCATCAAGGAGAAGAGTGAACATCCCCCGAGATGTTTGCATCCTTTTCTAGGGAAAAGGTTAGTGTGTTTTCAGTTGTGTGCAGGCTAGTTGTATCATGTTGGGCAAAAGTACCATCTTGTTATTGTCTTTATTTTGAGATTAAGTATGATTTAAGGAGATGTGTATATGGGTGCCGGGTTGAGAAGAGGTAGACCTGTGACAGTTAATTTTATGTGTCAGCTTGGCTAAGTCACTGTGCCTAGATATTTGGTCAAACATCAGTCTGGAGGTTGCTGTGAAGATATTTTTTAGATGAAATTAACATTTAACTCAGTGGACTCTGAGTAAAGCAGATTACTCTCCATAATGTGGATGGGCTTCATTCAATCAGTTGATGGTCTTAAGAGAAAAAGACTGAGGTCCCCGAGGAAGAAGAAATTCTGCCTTTGGACTCAAGCTGCAACACCAATTCTTCCCTGGGACTCCAGCCTGCCAGGCTGCCCTCCAGATTTCAAGCTTGCCAGCCTCTACAATCACATGTGACACTTCCTTAAAATAAATCCATCTCTCTATCTCTCTAGCTCTAGATTGGAAGATGGATAGATAGGACTATGTAGAGATAGAGATAAAGATAGATACACACACACACACACACACACCCTATTGGTTCTATTTCTCTGGATAACCCTATTAACAACACAAAAATCTGTTATACTAAAGGGCTAGATGCTGACATAAACTTTCATAACAATTTCTCTCCATGGCAAGTTTTAGAAATGGAGTGTTTAATGATATTTTCCAGGCAATATCAAGTGGTGGTTCACAGTACAAGCCCTAGAGTCAGAATGCTGGGGTTTGCATACCTGTTTGCCACCTCCTTGCTATGGTCTTGGACAAGTTCCTTACTTCTCTATACCTCTGGTCATGCATCAGTTAACAAAGGATAATAATAGTACCTGCCATATGGGACTGTTGTGAGCATTAAATGAAATGCATGTATAAAACTTTTGGTGCAGTTCTTGGCACATAGTAAATGTTCAATAAATGTCAGCTATATTGTTATCTTTATATCACAAGAAGTAAATGCTAAAGCAAAGATAGATATAAAAAACCTTCCTCAATAGCCCTCTCTGAAAACTTCAGCATAAATCAAGTTGAACTGAAAATGCATTTATAGAATTGGCAACTTAAAAGAAGAGACAATCAATCCATCTGGAGAGGAAGGCTTTTTTGGCAATGCAAATAATAACCCCCTGGCTTATAGGCTCAGTGTCTGGACATATTTATCTTGAGTTTTCTTACAATGATAATTATATAAGTCCTCATAAATTCCTATTCTGCTTTACCTTGTTTATTAATTTTGAGCAATTGCTCCCCATTGACATAAATCACGTTTGAGCAGCCCTAAGTATATGTAAGTTTAGCAATTAATTTTGCTTCCTCATTGTGCTAAGCTTTAAAGTGGACCCCAAAGTACATTCACATCCTAATCCCTGGAACCTGTGAATGTTGGTTACCCTATTTGGAAAAAGGGTCTTTGTAGATGTGATTAAGGAGTTTGAGATGACAGATTATCCTGGGTGCTATGGACTGAATTGTGTACCCCTCCCCAACAAATTTGTATATTGAAGCCATGACCCCCAATGTATCTGTATTTAGAGATGGGGCCTCCATTAAGGTAATTAAAGTTAAAGGAGGTCATAAAGGTGGATTAGTGTCCTTATGAGAAGAGATCAGAGAGCTCTCTCTCCCACCGCCCTGCGCTCCCCCTCACGTGTACACACGGAGGAAAGGCCATGCGAAGATGTGAGAAGGCAGTTGTCTGCAAGCCAGGAAGAGAGCCCTCACCAGAAACTGAACCCTGCTGGACTCTGATCTGGGACTTCCAGCCTTCAAATGTGTGACAAATTTCTGTTGTCCAAGCCACCCAGCTTATGGTATTTTGTTACAGTGGCCAGAGCAGACTAATACATCTGGGTTATTCAGGTGGGCCCGAAATGCAGTCACATGTATCTTACAAGAGGGAGCAGAGGAAGATTTCAGACTCGCAGAGAAGAAGAGGATGTGAAGACAGAGAAGAGGGATTTGCAGATGCTGGCCTTAAAGACGAGTGATAGAGCCACAGGCCAAGGAGTGCTGGCAGCAACAAAAGCTGGAAGAAAGAACAGATTCTCTAGAGCCTAGAGCCTCCAGTTGGAACATGGCTCTGCTGAACCTTAGTCTTGGCCCAGTGAAACTGATTTCGAACTTCTGACCCCAGAACTGTGAGAGAATAAATGTCTGTTTGTTTCAAGCCACCAAAGTTTGTGGTAATCTGTTACAGCTGCCCTATGAAACTAATAGACTCAGTAACTATTAGTAATAGACTCAGCAACTAATAGCTCAGTAATTATTCATTTAATAACTGAGCTTAACCATGATCTGAGACCCTAAATATCACCCTAAATATCATATCCATCCCTTCAAAAAATGCTTACCGAGTTCCTATTATGTATCATGTGCTGGGGATACGGTGACAAATAAAATGGATATAACTCTGTTCCCAGTTTCCAGTCTATCGTGGGAGACAGACTAAAACTAACTTGAAGAACTTAATCTGTAATATGACTTTGGGAAAGACTGGTGTTGTTGCAAAAACTCCTATATCTCCTGGTTTCCCCCCTTCCGCTTTGGAACAGTTTTCTCAGCGTTTATCTGAGATGCTGTCTCCCAGGCTTGAAGTCCTAAGAATGTCGAATAAAATATAACTCTCAACTTTTAGGTGGTGCATATTTTTCAGTCAATAGAGCCATAGGACATAGGCATTCAGGAAAGTTGTCAGGCCCTTAGAAGTCAGCAGGGCATCTAAATTTTGCTCAAAATGCAGTGAGAAAGAAGTTAGTAAAGGGTATTCAGAAGAAGAGAACATAATCTGATTGGTGTTTTAAAAGGATCACCCTGGCTGCTGGTGGGTGATTAACTGTAGAGACTGTCAACTAAAAAAAAACCAATGCACCACCTAAAAGTTGAGAATTATGTTTCTTTGGCGGACAAAACTGAGCACTTAAACCCAGGATGCAGCCTCTCAGACAGCTCTGAGGGACTGCTCTGAAGAGCTAAGAGAAGAGCCAGGATATATAGGAGTTTTTGCAACAAAGACAAGGTAGTTGGAACATCAAAAGATTACTATTAATTACAGAAAACAGACATCTCAAGTTAAGGAATTTAGCACTTTTCTGTGTATGGAAAGATGCAAGAGTCTGGGCTCACTGAAATCATTCCTTTGATGTGCACCTCAGCTATCTGGGGCCAGTGTCCTGTACTTTCTCACCCTGGGTCTCCTCAGAGTGCACCGTGGGGGGTGGCTGCAGTGGCTGACTTCTAGGTACATCCTGTTTCTATCCTGAGTCCCGTGGCTGTAATGTGATGACTGCGATGTGATGCAACATCCTTTGTTTTCGGATAGGGCAGGCAACATTGTTTGATTGACAAGAGGAATAAGTGGAAGCAGAAAGACCAAGAGACTATTGAAATGGTCTAAGTGAGAGATGGTTGTATTCTGAACCAAGATGATGGCAGTAGAAACAGAAGGGGATCTATTTTGTTGGAGGATGGATAGAATTTGCTGATGGAGTAAACGTGGGGAGTGAAGAAGAGAGAAATTAAGAATCTCAGTTACTGAAGCTGACTGTTCTGAGAGTATGTGATTCTCTTCTAAGCATTTCTCATGGTGCGTTTATTGTCCTATTGTTACATATCATCTTTTTAACGGAGAGGATTTACTCTTAACACCTTCTATAGCACTAGCATTCACTGCGTGGTGTCGTAGGTATAATTCCTGCCAATTGGTCTCCTTTCTCGCAACCTGAGAAGTGTTCTAAGATGAGAACCATATTTTGGAAGGTACATTTCATAACAATTCTAAATTAAGATTGATAACCTTAGATAGCAAACAAAGCTGTGGTCTACTTCCTCCAAAGTATTTTCATGTGTATCATCTCATTTCATTTTCAGAAAACCAGTCCCTCAGAGAAGCATGAAGCGCCGTGATGAACGACTTGGAACTGAGGAGATGGGAGGTGTGGGCAGGTCTAATAGAGAACTTAGGGCTTGTCTTGTAGTGACAGCTGACACAGCACCCAGAGGTTCCACCCAATTCTCTTCCCATCTCCTGAATGCTTGGTTAACTGCATTTCAGCCTAACTCTTTTTGTTTCTTCCATTCCCTATATTCAGGCTTCTAGGGCAATCCATATCTCTTATTGTACAGGGATGGGTGGGGCTCAACTTTATTTAACTCAACAGATCTTGGAACAACTTTAATGGATTGTTGATGAATTTGGAAGCTGTTCTTTCTCAATTCATAGAAATGCACAATCATCAAGAAATATTATCCCGGCTGCAGGAGGGGGAAACCCCTTGACAAAATGAAAAATGAAGTCTCCTGCAACCATACTGGAATTCCTCATTTCCTTCTCTCACATGCACCTGCTGGTGGCAAGAGAGACAGAAAAATGAAATAAATGGGTGAGTAATTTATTGTAAAGACTATCTTGATGTGGCAGCTGTCAAGGAAGAAATCATATTATGGTTTCAATGGCTAATAATTTTTTTTTCTAAATAAGAAGTCTGGTCCTGTAGACTGAAAAAAAATGCACTACCTAAAAGTTAAGAATTATGTTTTATTTGGAGAACTTCCTGAGGACTTAAGCCCAGGAGACAAGTTCTCAGACAGCTATAAAAGGGAGTATTCCTAAGAGGTAAGGGAGGAACCAGGATATACAGGAGTTTTGCAAAAACAAACTAGGTAGTTAAACATCAAAAGATTTCTGCTAATTAAAGAAAAAACAAACATCTCAAGTTAATGAATTTAGTGCTTTTCTAGTATGGGAAGATGCAAGAATCTGGACTCATGGAAATCATTCCTTTGATATGCACCTTAACAATCTAGGGTCAGCATCCTGTTTTTCTCCATCCTGAATCCCCTCAGGGTGCACAGTCTTGGCTGAACTGGCTGATGGCCTGATGGCTGCAACATCCTTTGTTTACTGGTAAGGCCGGTGACTCTCTTCATCCACAGAATGTGATAAGTAGCTGCCACCTTCTTAAATAGCCCTCGACACTCACTTTTTAATTCCAGAATATCACTGAGAAGTATTGGCAGTAGGCCCAGAATATTTGGTTATTCCATTGTAAAATCTTACATCATTATTACTTTTCCC
Source organism: Hyperoodon ampullatus (assembly GCF_949752795.1). NCBI lineage: Eukaryota > Metazoa > Chordata > Mammalia > Artiodactyla > Ziphiidae > Hyperoodon > Hyperoodon ampullatus. Next base: position 47,574,551 of record NC_136925.1, on the reverse strand, counting down.
CAGAATTGTATAATACTTGAAATCCATGAAGTGCTATAAAAAATGTGACAGACATTCAACACTGTTCATTTTTTTTCTTTGTACCTATTATTAAAAATTAAATTATCTAATGTCTTAGGACTTGCAAAAAATGTGAATTTTGGGTTATGTTACTATTATACAAACACATTTTTAAAAATAAAAATCTAGAGGTTTCCCCTAAATTTGACATCCATGAACTGATATACCCATCTATATATCTCTATATGTCTCTCTCAGTATATAGTTTTGAGGGAGATGGTGAGAAGTCACTAAGCTGTAAGGACATCTGTCACTTGGAAACGACCATCTTTATTGTCAAATTAACCTGTGCATATATACAATGGTTTTCTCCCGACACGTGATTCTGGGAAAGTTAATTGGATAATATTATTGTTATTATCTGATATTTTTTTTTCTTTTGGCCACACAATATGCAGAAAATCAGTTTAGGATGTGCTCCCTGTCTCCAGATGGCTTTGCTTCATCCTTCTCTGTAAGCTATGGCTTTAATATCCATCTTAGCTCAGGACTGTTGTTTTGCATTGGCACCCCACTCATTCCTTTGCGTAAAATGAAAACAATTTAACCAATAAACTGAAGACATTTCACTGTATTGTATGCATGCCACAGACATCCTTATAACAAAACTAACAGATGCGGCCTTAGATGCCACCAAGAACTCAAATAGGAGGCGGATACTCCACTTATTCTAAAACTGTGTAGAAATGATTACAATTAGCTTTGAAAACAAGTCCACACACTTGAAGTGCAAAAAAATCTGTAGCATTTTGTGTAGAGCTTCCAGCAGCTTTGTTAATGATACACTCTGCAGAGGAAATGGTTGTTTCCTGGTGCTGAAGATTAGGGAAAAGTTTGCAAGGACAATTATAGTCCACATCAGGGGTCAGTAAACTAACAAATCTGGCAGCTGCCTGGTTTTGTAAATAAAGTTTTATTGGAAGACAGCCATGTCCATGGCAGAGTTGAGTGGCTGTAAAGACTGTCTGGCCTGCAAACCTGAAATATCTAGTCTGATCTTTTACAGAACTGTTTGTGGACCCCTGTGGATGTAGATACATCAACTAATACAGATATAGATACAGAAATACAGTATATGATAATGACATTTCACAATTTTACTGTGGGATGACTTATAAATAATAAATCTGAATATTAGATATTATTTTTTCTGTAAATAGAATAAATTTCTTAGCAAATTTTCAACCTTGATGTGAGTTCCATTCTTCCTGTCTCCCATGACAATGTATACAGTTATTATGGCATTGAACTGGTTTCTAATACCCATGTTCCCTTGAGATGTTCCCTAAGCAATCCATCAATTCAAAGAATGCTATTGTGGGATCTAAATTTTTAACTTTTCAGCAGGTTTCGTCAACTTGAGATGTAAAGAGTCCATATCAATCAAAAGCTTTTTGCATCTTATGTGAAAATTCCTTGATAACATTCAGCTTAGAAAACTGAAGTTTAACCTTTAAAGTTTCTTGTAGAAATAAGCATTTCATTGAATAAATAATTGCTGAACAACTACCATGCCAGGCCCTGTACCAGATATCAGGGATCCAGCAGAGAGGGAGACATGCATGGCCCCTGTCGTCTTGAGCTTAGTACTTACTTCTTACATAAGGTCTGTCCTTTCATTTAAAGCTGAGACTGGGTAGTGCACAAAGGCAACACCAACATAATCCCTAACTGCTGAGACTTCCAGAGCAATGGGAAATAGCTCCACTCCTGCACGAAAATGCCTGGTTCTATGGAGCACCAAGAAGGAACTGGATGTAATACTGGTAGCCAAAATTTACGTTCAAGTTGCATTGAGTTAGATTGCTAAATGTGAGGCCCCGCAGAATGGTTTACAATGTATTTATTTAAAAAATAGAACCACATCCCAAAATATATTTAAATGAGGAAGAAACTAAGCATATGACTAAGTTGGTGCTTAGCAATGTAATGAGTGAAGAGTTTTAGTTATGTCAAAAGAATGAGGAAAACAAACACAGAGAAACCCTTTAATTTTTTGTCCATGTTTGTCAATTAAAACCAAGAATAAACCACTTAGAAACTTCTAATCAGAGTCTCATTGCAATTTTGTCCCATTTTTCAATGGCAGAGATTCGTATTTAGATTTCCTTTTTATTTGAGGGGATTGCTAGCCTAATGTATTTCTGAACTGAAAATAAATTTTTTTATGATTATAAAAATAACAAATGTTCATATAGTGTTTCAGCAATACATAATTTATCCAATACTTTTAAGTGAAGAACATGAAATATAAGCGCTCAAGGTTATACCATCCTTGATAATGGCGCTATTTATTGAGTGTTCACTGTGCCAGCTACAGTAGGTGATTTACACACACTATTTCATTACTATAAGGACCCCTAATGCTACCAGTTATACAGTATCCACTATTGTGACCCCCATTTTGCTGATGGGGAAACTAAGGTTGAGAGAAATTAAGTAACTTTTGCCCCTGGTAGCATCAGGGGTTCTTGTATAGAATTCAGAGGGTCTTCAAACCTGGATTTTTAATTTCATTGACCTCTAGCTGACATTTAACATTTCTTTGTCATAAATGTAAGCAATGAGCTACATTATTGTTGTACCATAGACTCTTTCGCAATAGAAATCACATGTGTTTTTATATCACACTACAATTGCTGCACAGATGTTTCTAAATATTGCTTACACTCATCACTGCTTTGAAATGATAATAGTTATTAGATGTGCTTCCAGATCTTGTGGTTTGTATATTACTATAACATCACATTTAAAAATATTTTGATAACTTTATTTTAATACAACCAGCCTGCTCTGTAATGCTACATATTTTATTTTAGACATTTAGAAACATCGAAAAAGGGGTCTTCAGGCTTCACCAGACTGCCAAAGGGACACATGGCACAAAAAAGGTAGGGGCCCCTTGGTAGGGAGTGAGCTGAAATGCACACACAGGTGGTCTGACTCCAGAGCTTGGGCTCAGGCTTGTGACAACTCTGTCATTCTGCCTGCCCTTGGACTCGTGTTCACATTTTGGTGAAGATATTTTCAGCTCTCTCTCCAATTTGGAGAGAATTGATTAAGTGGTGATTAGGCAAACTCAGGGAAAAGTCAAGGAAACATTCTTAGGGAAAAAAACCCTTCCCTTTTTCCTCTTATTCTCAAGGAGGCAGGGGAATTGGGGCTTGCCATTATCTGGGCCTCTGGGGTGAACTGGGGGAGCAGTTTCAAGGCCACCAAGGAACTGTACCCCTGGGAGTGGGACAGGTCATAGACCAAGTTGACCTACAAGTGTAAAGACATCAGAGACATTCTCAAACAGAAGAAAACCCAGAGATACCACACTTGTGAACTCTTGGGGAAAAAATAAAACCAAATTCCTTAATGACAAAGTTGAATCACTCAAAAGATTGGAAAGGACTGGGTGCAGTGCTCAATTTTTAAAACAAAAAAACCTCTCAATAGCTATAAAGCTCTGAGAAAAAGAAAGTGTTACCTAAAAAAAGTTATCCTTTGAATACAACCATAAGACATATTTTCAAGGAAGCAAAGAACACTTCCTGACACCACTAGCCCAGTGGCACTTTTGCAGTGACTATAAAGTCTCCCCTCTTCAAGGCACTTGACCATCTGCTGGAACATATTCCTTATAAGTGGACAAGTTGCACTGTGGACAGCCTGGACAACCATGCATGGCAGCCGTAATTCCTGACAATACCAATAGTGATGAAACCCAGCCAAATAAGAGAAAAATCAAGATAAGGAATTCAGAAAAGAGCCTGGATTTCAGAGACTGGTGGTATAGCAAATGTAGTAAGTATGGAAATATGGGCTCTAAACCATAGGGATTATATTGATAGAAATTATTAAAATAATTGACAACATAAAAACAGTACAGCAGAAGTCAGGAAATGAAGAAGGGATAATATCAATCATCTCTCATGGAAGGAAATAAATAAAAACTCTCAAAACTTTAAGTATAGAGTTTACAAGAAATCTTCCATCTATAGTAGCCCCTGGAGATGTATAGAGTGATGTCTCAGCTTTAGGCAAGACAATATTTGAGCCGATATTTGTTCTTTATCTTAGCAAACTGATGCTCTGATTTCCATGTGCTTGGGTCATCCATGGGAGATGGATCCATACAGGCCTGCTGACAAAATTAGGTGTCTGATTGTGCAGGAGGGGGCCAGGCTATGCACCCTGATGACAAACATATCCCATGCATTCTCCTGGAAGACAGCTAGCTGTTTTTTCCTGGCTATGTTCCAGTCCAACCACAAGCCTTTCCATATGAAACTTCTGCAACACTTCTAGCTCATTCCATTTTTGCTTACAGCTTGTCCTGATGATATGAGTTCAGAATATCTGTTTGTGATGTGGAGTTTATGAATAGATTCATGTAGAAGGAATTTTGACTTCTGGTTATAATTCTGGACCTGCCGCACAATTTATCTCCAACTTCTCTAATCCTTCCAATATTTCTGGTAAATGGAAATTGCTACTATGGCAGATACTGGCTACTCGTTCACTAAATAAACCTGTTTTCTTTTCTTCCCGCACAAACAGCTTGACTACATTTCCCAGCCTCCCTTGCAATAGAATGTGGCCATGAGACTGAGTTCTGGTCAATAGAATGAGGAGGAGGTTATATACATCACTCCAGACACAGCCATAAAAGTCTCTAGGCTGTCTTACAGCGAGCCCTGAAGAGGACTCCAAGAGCCTAGCCCAGGAGCAGGCAAACTTTTTCTTAAGGGGCTAGATAGCAAATATTTCTGGCTTGTAGGTCACACAGTCTCTGTCACAACTACTCAGTGCTGCTGTTGTAGGGCAAAAGCAGCCATGAATAACATACAAAGAAATGGACGTGGCTGTACTCTGAGAAAATTACATTTACCAAACCAGGAGGCTGGCTCACAGTTCATAGTTTGTTGATCCCTGCACGAGAGGATGGCGGAGCCACAAGATGGAAGGAGCCTGGGTTCCTGAATGGCTGCCTGGGAAGCACTCCCTTCCACCCATGAAAGCACTTACTCTAATTCAGCAAGATGGAAACTTCAAAAGACACTGTACTGAGTGTCTGTACTGAGGCAGGGGGAAACCAAGTCTAAACATTCATTGCTCTCACTCCTGGGTATTTCATGTGAAACGCTTTGGGGCCTCAGTGATGCTAGTTTCTCCAATTCTCTACTCACCAGTGACAGTTTAAAAAATAGGAAGAGTCATAAAAGCTGTGTCAGTTTTAAAATCTCCCATTAATAACTGCATTAGGGAGTATTATACTTAAAATTCACAGCCTTTTAAGATACTGTTCTTACAAAAAAATATAACTGGTTACTTATGCAGGTATTTTTATAAATAAGATGTGAAGTATTGCTTTCTGTTCATCAGCTGCCACAGGCTGGAGCTGCCTGCCTCGGCTTTTCAAGTGCAGTTCCATTACTGAAATTGCTCACTGTAGCCGAGGATCAACAGGGTTGCTTGGCTGCAGATTCAGATCTGTGGCTAATGAAAGATTCCGTTGATGCAATCTCTACAAACTCTGGCATTGAAACTCAGATGTTAAGGATGCTTGAGATTGCTGGCCTATTCAAGTTTCAGTGGTTTGGAATCTCATCCTTTGCATTAATCCGCCTGGTGATTTTTGCTGTTCTTGTCACCTTTATTTATAAATAGTTAAGAACCAAAACAGTGCTTGGAGCATAGCAGCCATAGAATACATAAACATTTGCTGAATGAAGTTCTTTTAAATTTAGTACACAACAACATATTATTAAATTAGCCCCACATCCAGAGTTATTAAACTTTTTCTTGCCAAGTCTCTTGTAACAACAATAACAACAAAACTAGTAAGAGAAACTGGCGCATGTTGGGAGGTAATTTTTAGTGGCTGACAGAGAGGGTCAGGGTGGATCAGGGAGCTTGACACCTGTCCTCATGGGATGTCATTTGGATTGCCTGAATAGGCAGTTGATGATGTAAGAAACTTTTCTGATTACTTGTCGAAAATAACTCGCAGCAATTATAAAAATTTATCTGGTATAAAAATGCGACTAAAACATACAGACGAAGTTCTCAAAAATTCACGTGAATCACATTACCCAGAATAAAGTGGCATTCTTAGACAAATGATTTTGAAATCTCTACCTTGTTTTTTAGTAGTGAATATTTGGATGGTAAAAACGTCTTCCTGATGTAAGTGTGTAAGTTTTATGGTACCCTTACCTTCCTAAAATATTACTTTCACTAGGATCACCTGTGGTTTCAGGCTGTTCGATATGGGGGGCCAGGTAAGCCAATGGCCTAAGTGGAGTGTTTAAAGGGGACTTGGAGAGAACTTACATTGTTCATTTCTTTCTCTATCATTCATTCATTCATTCATTCATTTATTTAGCGGTACGCGGGTCTCTCACTGTTGTGGCCTCTCCTGCTGCGGAGCACAGGCTCCGGATGCGCAGGCTCAGCGGCCATGGCTATGTGAGATTTTCCCAGACCAGGGCACGAACCCGTGTCCCCTGCATCGGCTGGCAGACTCTCAACCACTGTGCCACCAGGGAAGCCCTATTTTTTATTTATTTTGATAAGGCTACAAAAATAATCGCTTCTTATGAAATTATAATCAACTTCATTACAGCAATTCTGTGGCAATATTAAGCCTTGAAAAGGTAATAGCAAAGTATGTGAAGTAAGCCACTTTCTATTTTAAATGTCAGGCAAAAGGGAATACCCTGCATATTCAACACTGGCAGCTTTTTTCCTGAAGAATGTTCAGCACATGATGGCATATCTTGAAAGAATGATTGATATTTTATTTTAACAACACTTGAAATTTTAAAATTTATGGCTATCACCTAAAAATTCTATTGTAAGCAATGAAATAATCAAGGAATTCAGCTAAAAATGACTGATACAATATTTTCTAAATTTTTATGCATGAAACCCCAGTTTTCCCTTTTCAAATAAGGAATAAGAGAAATCTCTAACAAAACTGTTAAAAGCTACACATCCAGTTACAAAATCTGAAAATAAGAGTAACATCTTAAAAATGGAATGAGATAGGGATTACTAATCCTGAACCATACATTCAATCAGAGAAATGCATCACCACTGGTCACCTTTCAAAAATCACATAATCCCTTCAAAAGCTCCCTAAGGCAAGTCTAATCACCTTGAAGTTGGATGAGAATAAATAGCTGGTTCAAAGCCCTTAAACAGTAAACAGAAGCCACAAATTCAATCTAGGCTCCTTTGACTTTGCAGCCCATGCTATTTTTGCCACAGCAGACTGCTGAATTCATGCTTCACACAGCAGACACTGAAGTAGTCTTCTCACCCCAATTCATCTTCTCACCACCTGACTCAGTGTTTTCTTTGTTAAAGTGACAGATTAGCAGGTAACATAACTACTTTAAAAAGCAGTTGGGAAATTCAACAGAGCACAGTGTGTGTAAGTGGAGAGTACCTTCATTGCCCAGATTTGGCTTCTGAAGAGCACATCCACATGTCCCAGTTGGTCTGGCTTGGAGACATTGTACCCTTATTTGTGTTGGTGTAAATTATAAATGGGTCTCCTGTAGTTGGCAGAATGATGGCCTCCTCAAAATGTTCACACCCTAATCCCTGGAAGCTGTGAATATGTTACCTTACATGGTAAAAGGAACTTTGCAGATGTGATTAAGTTAAGCATTTTGAGATGGTGAGATTATCCTGGGTTATCTGGGTGGGCCCAATGTAATCACATGAGTCCTTACAAGGGAAGCAGGAATGGCAGTCAGATTTGAAGATGCTCTACTGCTGGCTTTGAAGATGGAGGAAGGGGCCACAAGCCAAGGAAGCAAGCGGCCTCCAGAAGCTGGAAAGGGCGAGGAAACAGGTTCTCCCCTAGAGCCTCCAGAAGCCACCCAGCTCTGCTAACACTTGATTTTAACCAAGTGAGACTTCTGATTTCCAATACCACAAGGTAATAAATCTGTGTTGTTTTTAACTATTAAGTACATGGTAATTTGTTACAGTAGCCACAGGAAACCCATACCCTTTCAATTTCAAAAGTGTCCTTGTGTTCAATAAACAAGGGGATAGAGTTCATAACTGGTCACACTTTGACCTTGAAAAGCCAACACACCATCAACTTGAAAACTTCCTATGTGAATCTCTTCCTGGGTTTGGTTTTAAGGGGTCTCTGAGGCCCAGTAAAGCTCATCTCCTGTAATTTCCATGGATTGCTATAGATTTACTGTTCTGGATTCAGTAGTGTTGTTAGGTACTAAAGAACAGAAATATATGACCACTTCTCAAAAGTCTTGTAAAACTAGAGTTTACAAGAGCACTATACCACGTAGATAGTCCACTTCAGAATTAGGTCTTTTGCTTCCTCGGGACGTGGGGCTTTATTGCTCAGTCAGCACAAGAGGTAGAGAAGCGGCAGACAGTGGACTGATGGGTGGGGAAAGGAATGGATTTTTTCCAAGGATGGAAGGTGAGAAAAAGCAAATAATCAATGTTGGGCAGGAGAGCTTCATTTAATCATTTAGTTCTGCCTGAGTAAGCAACATCTGTGAGCAAATAGCCCTTCTCTCTCAACTTGTAGATATTTATAACCAGACCAGAATGTTGTTTAAAGACATCAGGATTAGGTGAAAGGTAAACTCTGACTGCAGACTGTAGTAAAACCAAATTAGATCAGGTCACGGGTTAATCGTCAGTACTGAAATGTGAGTCCCCTCCCCGTTATCCCTCTCACATTCTTGCCCAGCTTCCTCCAGTGAGGGGAACCCCCAAGACAGTCTAGTCCACTTTTGGATGACTAATTGCTAACAAGGTTTCTTTCTATTTCACCATAATCTTATAACCGTCACCCTTTGGTCCTAGTGCCACCTGCTTGCAGCCACATAAATTGTCTGAACCAATGACTCTCAATTCTGGCTGCACACTAGGGTCAACTGGGGAGTCTTTAAAAATCTAATGCCCAGGCTGCACTGCAGACCACTTAAATACAGAATCAGTGAGAGTGAGACTCAAGCATCAGTATTTAAAAAACTCTTCAGGTGATTCCAATGCGTAGTCAAGGTTGAGGGGTACTGGCTTAAACTCTCTTCCACACTATACTCTTTTACGCTTTCTTTTTTTTTTTTTTGAGGTACACGGGCCTCCCACCACCGCGGCCTCTCCCGCCGTGGCACACAGGCTCCAGACGCACAGGCCCAGTGGTCATGGCCCACGGGCCCAGCCGCTCCGCGGCATGTGGGATCCTCCCGGACCGGGGCACGAACCAGCGTCCCCTACATCGGCAGGTGGACTCGCAACCACTGCGCCACCAGGGAAGCCCACACACTATACTCTTTAACTATTTAAAGACGCCCTGACCTGAAATGAATCTTCTCTTCCTCAGGCTGTAACTTTCAACCGTCTCATTAAAGCAGACAATGTGAGGCAACTAGCAGTCAGTACTAAGCCGCCCTGGAGAGGAGTGGTGTCAGGAACCACGAGGGAAGACTTGGTGGCCCAAAGGCCATGGTGGGTTTGAATTGGTTCCTTCCATGGTTTTAAAACTATAACCAGGGCTTCCCTGGTGGCGCAGTGGTTGAGAGTCCGCCTGCCGATGCAGGGGACACGGGTTCGTGCCCCGGTCTGGGAAGATCCCACATGCCGCGGAGCGGCTGGGCCCGTGAGCCATGGCCGCTGGGCCTGTGCGTCCGGGGCCTGTGCGTCCGGAGCCTGTGCTCCGCAACGGGAGAGGCCACAACAGTGAGAGGCCCACATAACGCAAAAAAAAAAAAAAAAAAACTATAACCAGATAGATACTTCCAGGGACACTAGCAAGAAAATGAAAAGGCAACCACAGGGTAGGAGAAAATATTTGCAAATCATATATCTGATAAGTATCCAACATATATAAAGAAATACTATAACTCAATAAAAGACAAATAACCCAACTAAAAATGGGCAAAGAACCTAAATAGATATTTTTTCCAAAGAAGATATATAAAAATATAACCACCTTCTCCCACTGCCCCAAATACACACACAGAGACACACACACACACAACTGACAGCACCATTTTTAAATTTTGCAAAACTTGCCAAGATTTTTCATTGACCATAAACTGCTCTTAATGATAAAAGTACCCCCAATAAGCAGTTTTTAAAAATCAATTTTCTGCGCTGGCTCATCTGGCTGTGGTGGGAAACCTGCATGCCGCCCAGACCTGCCCAGCTGCCGGCTCTGGAGCGCCTCCCATCTGGGAAGCCCACAGCCAATTTCAGAGGCAGGCAAGCTGGGCCCTGGGGAAAAACATCCTGGATTTTCCAAATAATGACTACTTGATTGCAAATTCAAGCATTGCTTGGAAGATTCTTTTAGAAATTAAGGAAAAGGAATTTTTTAGAGATTTAAATTGAGAATTTAGCTTATTTCTTTGCAGATATTAAATACTACTGTTCATAAAACAGAGAACAGTAAAAGGCAGTGTTTATTCAAGAAGTGATGTGGTATCAACTGTAAGTACAGGAGAGTGAAGGGAAAGGAGGAATAGAGCATTTGTCTATGTCATATGACATAGCCCATAATATTACCATGGCTTTGTGAATACTGCCTCTATACAAGGTTCCTGATTGGTCAATAGGATTCTCAAATTATTGTAAAGATATTTGTTTCAAAAAAGAAATGAAGCCAATTACGAGATTTATTTTAAAATTGTTTCAAAAATATTGAAATATAGAATGTGAGCAAAGATTTAGTACAAGCTTATTCCCCAAATTATTTATAATAGCCAAAAAGAGATACCACTTGAATTCAATAAGCAGGGATTGTTCAATCAGTGGTTCTCAATGTTTAGCAACGAGTGGAGACATTTTTGACTGTCACGACTTGCAGGATGCTATTGGCATCGAGTGGGTCAAGGCCAGGGATGCTACTAAACATCCTATAATGCACAAGACAGCCCCCCTCCCCCCACAAAGAATCATCTGGTCTAAAATGTCAATAGTACCATGGTTGAGAAACCTGGGATTAAATAAATGAAAAGTATAGCCATTCCATGGAATACTATATATCTACAAAAATAATCTCAACTCTGGCTGTGTATTAGGATATGTGATGAGCCATCTGAAGAGCTTCTAAAATTGGTCCACTCCTGACCAATCAGGATCAGACTCTCTGGGATAGGGCCTGGGTCTGGCTATGGTTTTTTTTTTTTAATAAAACTTTATTAAATCAAATAAGTGGGAATGTCTGTTTCCTAAGAAAGGCAGTTACAAAGGATAATAGCTGGTATGGGGTTGTTGACTTGGCTTTGAGCCTTATGGTCTCAAACCGTTGGAATGGCTATGTTTTATATTCTCTCCAAGTGATTATAATGTACAGTCAGGGTTGAGAACCACTCATTCACATTCACATTATATACAGATATTAAAAGACAAGGAAGGGCTTCCCTGGTAGCGCAGTGGTTGAGAGTCCGCCTGCCGATGCAGGGGAACAAGGGTTCGTGCCCCGGTCCGGGAAGATCCCACATGCTGCGGAGCAGCTGGGCCCGTAAGCCATGGCCACTGAGCCTGCGCGTCCGGAGCCTGTGCTCCGCAACAGGAGAGGCCACAACAGTGAGAGGACCGCGTACCACAAAAAAAAAAAAAAAAAAAAGACAAGGAAATATATACATGCTAAGTTTATTTATTTATTAATTTTTTAAAGATTTTTTTTTGATGTGGACCATTTTTAAAGTCTTCATTGAATTTATTACAATATTGCTTCTGTTTTATGTTTTGGTTTTTCGGCTGTGAGGCATGTGGGATCTTAGCTCCCTGACCAGGGATCGAACCCACACCCCCTGTATTGGAAGGCAAAGTCTTAACCACTGGACAGCCAGGGAAATCCCTACATGCTAAGTTTAAATCAAGCATGTAACAAAGAAGTATGCATGGTGTAATTAAATTTAAAAATATATATGAACTGCAAATATGTGTACTACAAAAGTAATATGCACTGTAAATTGTACCAATGTATAACAATACTCATCTGTATTTTCTGAATTTCTCACAACTGGTATGTATGTCTTTGTAACAAAAGATAACAGGTCACTCAAGAAAACATTTTGGCAGTTTCTTATAAAACTAAACATGCTACAACCATAAGCCCAGCAATTGTACTCTTGGTTGTTTATTTCAGAGAAATGAAAAATCTGTTCACACAAGAACGTGTAAATGAATGTTCATAACAGTTTTACATGTAATAGCCTCAAACAGAAACAACCCAGAGTCCTTCACTGAGTGCATGGTTAAATAAATCATGGTACATCCATACTGTGGAATAGTACTCAGCAATAAAAAAGGAGCTACTAATATGTAAAACAATATGGATGAATCTCCAGAGAATGATGCTGAGAAATTATGCTGTGAAAAAAGTCGATCCCAAAAGGTTACATACTGTATAATTCCATTTACATGGAAGTGACAAATTTAGAGAAATGGAGAATAAATGAGTGGTTTCAAGGGGTTAAGGAGGTGGGTGAGAGACAAGTAAGCATGGCTATAAAAAGGCAACAAGAACAACCCTTGTAGGGATGGAAACATTCTGCATGTTAACTGTGCCGATGTTAATATCCTGATATTATACCACAGGTTTGCAAGATGTCACCAATGGGGGAAACTAGGTAAAGGGTAAATGGGAACTCTGTATTATTTCTTAAAACTGCATAGGTATCTACAATTATCTTGAAAGTCTGATTTAAAGAAAGACAATAGGAATCAATTTTAACTAGAGAAAACACCTATTGTGTTTTCTTACCTTAAGGAAATTTAACTGTTAAATGGTAACGAAATATATGTGTATAGTGAAAAGCATTGCTTTAAGAGTTAAAAAACATCTATGACACCTCCAAATAGGTGAGTACAGGAATGTAATTTTCGGATAACACAGGTTCTCTTCTGATGGCACGATGACAGGGTACTACACGGTTTCCTCTTCCCCAAAGTTACTTATCCTAAGTTAGCAGTAACATACAAATGATGAGAGAAGAAGATGAATTTTGGAGAATTAGAATTTACCTGGTTCACCAGCCTTCCCAGTTTCTGATGCTTGTTTATGCAGAGAGACCCAGGTCTAACCAAAAGCCAGTGGAAGTATGAGGAGTGACAGACTCAAATATGAACAAGCACTGCTCAGGGACCCCTTTTCAGGTATTTGTTCTCAAATTCAGAGAACATCAGCCTCACGGAGGAGCAGACTCCCCCAGGTGCACCCCCAGATGCTGATTCTGTGGCTCGGGGTGTGGCCCAGGAATCTGCATTTTTAGCAAGTACCCCTGGTGAAAGCAGACTTTCCAGAACACTGCTATGAAGGATGCTGAGAGCCGAACTGGATCTGGACTGCCCAAGAAGTGACTGTAGTCATCAAAACAATAGGTTTCAGGGCTTCCCTGGTGGCGCAGTGGTTGAGAATCTGCCTGCTAATGCAGGGGACACGGGTCCGAGCCCTGGTTTGGGAAGATCCCACATGCTGCGGAGCAACTAGGCCCGTGAGCCACAACTACTGAGCCTGCGCGTCTGGAGCCTGTGCTCCGCAACAAGAGAGGCCGCGATAGTGAGAGGCCCACGCACTGCGATGAAGAGTGGTCCCCACTTGCCACAACTAGGGGAAGCCCTCGCACAGAAATGAACCCAACACAGCAAAAATAAATAAATTAATTAATAAACTCCTACCCCCATCTTCTTTAAAACAAAAACAAAAACAATAGGTTTCAGTCATCTTTCCTCAAGGACGATTAAAGGGATTCTTCTAGTTGGACCTTATAAAGACAATTACAGGAGGAAGTGCTGAGAACAGAACTCATGCTGAGGAATGGACTAGATGTGGATGCTTAGCTGTAGAGGAGAGACAGAAAAATGGCAGCCACTGTGCTGTACTGATGAGACCCCGGCTGAGTAGTCCCCAGGGCTCTGGAAAAGAATGGGGTGTGTTTGGAGGGGGATTCTGAGGGGAGGTGGTCCTCCTTACGCTGTGGTGGGGAGCAATGGGGGGAACATGCTGAGACTTTACTTTTTACCCTTATGAGGACCAGGGTGCACTCGGGAAACAGATTGTACCAACTAGACAAAACAAATTACCAACAATGTACAAATGCTGTCCAGCAATAGACAATTTCTTTAAGCTGTCATTTTTGCCACCACGCTTGGCAGAAGTTTCCATGTAAAACAGGGACTCAGCATTTTATCCCTATCTGCTGTCATGGTTGCTTTCTTCACCTCTCATCTGCCAGATCTGCTTCTGGTTCTCCCAGCTGCCAACCTTGTTCATGACCTCTTTTCCACCCGTGTCTGCTCTTCTTGGTCTGTTTCTTGGCTATGATTTTGGCTTAGCACAGTAATATTTCTGACCAGTCACTTCTGCTGCTTGGCCTCTGGTCATCATCTCAAGTACTTATACCCTCCAGCTCAGCACTTCTCCGGGAACCTCCAAACCCAGTGTGACCTGGTTGAACATGCCCTGCCCACCAAGATGCCCTATCAACTGGCCACATCCGTGAGATGATGACATTACCTGTAATACTGCTGGTGAAGCACTTGGCTAGAAGTGGCCCAGAGCAGCGCCTCTCTTCTTCTGTCTCTTCTTCTTTGGCCTGTCCTAATTTGGTCTTATCTCTTTAGGTATCCCTTACTTGTCCTTTTTCACACTGGTCATAGTCCCCACTGACCCTTATCTTATAGGACTAGTTAAGGAACGGCAAGCGGGTCTCTTCTCACATACCAAATCTAGTCAATTGTTAATGAATCAGTGAGTGTAGTGTTTTAAAAATAGCCTCTCATAGCACACCTCAGTGGACCATAACCAATGTCATGCCTGCCTTGGGTGAGGATGTGGGTAGAGTCTTACACTTGAAGAGATTGCCATCTTTGTACTGAATAGTTTCTTCTTTAGGGCTGATATAATAAAAACTATTTTGAATGCATTAGCATTTTCCATTCATATTTGCTATAAAAATACATGCAAAACAGAAACTGCAGGAACTGTGTCTTTTCTCCAATGAGAATACACTCTTCTGGTGCCTTTGGCAGAATCCATTTGGCAGTTATAGCTTGAGAATTGTACAAGTCTCCCTAGCTTTAGGCTGGAAAAAGAGTAGCTGCTGGGGTGAATGATGTCAGAAAAACTGTCCCCCATTATTTGAAAGCCTTGCCCTCTAGAGCTGTTTCTTATCTTTCGCCATCAAATGTCTGTAGTGACTAGTCTCTTATGACAAAATGTTGCTTCAGTCTTATAGTTGGAATGTGAATACCCAGGTCATAGGGGTTAGCACACAGAGGTGCATTCCTGCTTCTCAATGCAAAATCACAAAATTGGGGCAATTCCACAGCAGAGTATACCTACCTACATGCATTCCTTCCTACAAAGTATCATCTTCAGAAAGGAGCACTGACTCCACTTACCTTGTAGTGGAAGAGAAACAATCCACAGAACAAGCTGTACAGATCTGCGGTGAGCAGGGAGAGGTTGACCGAAGTGGCGCTGGTTTTCTTTATGACCACTGGCATGAAGCTGTAGAGACCAAACATGCAGGCACTAAAGCCAACGTAGAGCAGTCCTGATGGGGAGAGGAAAGAGAGGAGACATCACAGCCTCCTCCAGGGCCTCTGTGGATCCACAGTGGGTGAAGGAAGGGGAATGGTGCCCCCGACTTATCTTTCACTCTATTAACGGATGTTTATTATTGGGTAATACATAGCTAAAACATAAAGTAAAAAGTGAAAATCTGCACGTGGAACAAAAACCACATACTTCTCACACATATATGATGTTTTGCTTCTTCCGGGAAGGAGGACCTCTTAGTGGCTACAGTCAGAACATAGGGGCAAGTCTTCTAAATTCTATTTCTGGTTGTTCTGTAAGTAGTATCTAGTACCCATGTCTTTTAAAACTTTTTTCATTTCTTTTTTATTTGCAACATAGGAACAAAACTACTTGGTGTCATGTATTGCTCACAACGATGAATAACTACACAGTCCTTAAAATGGACGGGCTCACATGACAAAGAGATGTGGACTAAGTCCGAGTACTGCACTGAAGTCCTAACTGTGTGACCTTGGGCAAATCACTTCATTGCTTTGACACAAGATGATCTGTCAGTTTCTTCCAGATTTGTGAATCCTGCTCAGCCCTACCGCCAACCCCAGAGTCCTGTTCCGCCATCACTCTTCCTAGCATACCGTGGGCCTGCAGGCTCACGTTTTAGGCTCTGCTGTTTTAGCAATAGATACATGCAGGCTCTGCTGTTTTAGAAATGCAGGCTCTGCTGTTTTAGAAATAGATAGGTAAATGCTTTGTAGACCATCAAAGAACGAAGTTTTGCAAAACAGAAAGATAAAAAAGAAGAAAAAAATGCCCTTAAAATGTTATATGATCAGTCCCTCATCCTCTGAAATTCTCTCTCTCTTTCTCTCTCATTATAACTAGATACACAATTGTTAATACTAATTCCATAAGTACATAATTTTGTTGAGTCCCAAACAGAAGATTATGGCTAATCTAGAGTTTGGTTCATCACTTCCTAGATGTTGATGCAACACAAATGTAGAAAAATTATGCTCATTTCTCTACCTTGAAAGAATAAGGCATAGAATAAGCATAAGTAACGCGATTCAGTGGATCTCTGGGCATTTTTATATAATAAAATATCCAACATTTCCAAAGGAACCTTGATTACATGTGTCTGCTTTAGGCTGTGGGCAGATTACTTCCCTTGAGTTCTATGAATTTTGGAGGATTTGGTAGGTACTAGATATCCAGTCCCTTTGACTGTGAAGAACAGGGATCCCTCCATAGAGAAATTTGGTTTTCCCATATGAAAAGCATTTCAGGGCATGAATCATTATTCTATATGTTTCTGATATTTAAGGAAAGTTTAAGGAAAGCCATGCCAAGTCTATATAAGAATTTTATTTTGAACACTAAGTAAGCAAACTCAGTACAACAGCCCCCTCTAGTGTGGTGGAAATGCCCTAAGAGGAAACTGGAATAATCACTTTTCTCGTTCAGTAAATTATACAAGTCCTCTCGTGGATATTCTGTCATAGTAATGTCAGATGGCTTTTGGCTCTCCATCAAAGTTTTAATTCCCTAAAAATGTTCAATTTTCCTGTACTTAGGTTTCATGCTACTTATAATTCATTTTCCTTTTAACCAACTTACTAAAAATGCAATATTAAATAACCTATGATTAATACATGAAAAGACATAAAAATTAATTCAGTATTCCTTTAAGGAATCTGAGATGAACAGACTAGGGATAAAATATATCCTAAATTAATCCACTAAAAGTAATCAGACTTGACCAGAACATAGTCCAGGAACCAGAGCCTTAAAAAAATTTTTTTTTCGATTATACATGACTGGGCTAGGAAGTTCCACAATCCTACCCTCCCATCACCTTACCTAGCACACTATGGACTCTCACATGTGAGATCTGATGTTTTATATTCACTCAATTATTCACCCATGTATGCACTGAGTAGCTACTATGCTCTAGGGACTCTGCTATGGGTTAGCAATACAATGGAAAACAGGATAGACAGGAAGCTTGGAGTTGGTATTGGTACTATTAAGGAAGAAAAGGGTTGCTATGAGGAATGACAGGGGGCTTGCTTTAGGAGGGCTGGAGGTGGCACTGACCTTGAATGCTGAAGGACTAAAGGAGATTGCCAGGGGAAAAATAATTTAGGCAGGAGGACCTACAAATGAAAAGGCCCTGATAGGTTCCAGGAGCTGCCAGAGGCCAGAATATCTGAGCAGGATGAACAGAGTGAGGCAGTGATAAGAGAGGAGGTTGGAAAATGAGGCGGGGGCTGGATTATGTGGGGCTTTGTAGGACTTAGAAAGAAATTGATCTTATTCTAGTTGTAATGGGAAGCCACTGAGGAGTTTATAGCAGGTGGCTAACGTCTGATCTACATTTCTAAAAGATGACTTTGGTTACTGTGAAGGAGAAAAGCACGGAGGAGACCAGTGAGGAGTGCAGGGTCTCAGTCCAGGCAAGAGATCCTGGTGGCTTTGCTGGGAGTGGCAGTGGAGATGAAGGGAAGTGGCTGGTCTGTGAAGACTCAACACGCCCTGCTGGTAGACTGGATGTGGGTAGTGAGGAAAAGGACAGCGTCAAAGACACCTATGGGTTCACATGGGCTCTGGCTAATTTAGAAACTGAGTGAATCAAGATGCCATTTATTGAGATGGAGAGAACTGAGCAGGAGGACCAGGTTTTCAGGGGAAATAAAAAGCTCTATTTTGAACACGTTAGGTGTTAGATGCTTACGCATCATCCAAAAGAATCTGTCCAGTAGCGAGTGGATATACAATTGGCAGCTCAGAGAAGAGGTGTGACTTTACAAGCAAATTGGTGAGCCAAGGAGTGTAAGAAAATAGATACACAGCAGAGCTTCACTCTACTCATCAGGCTACCTTGAGATGCTCCAAGCTTAAACACTCTAGACCTGTTCTTAAAAACTGCAGAAATTAAATTTGGAGGGATAGGAGTGAAATATATACACCATCATAGTTAATCACTCTGCTGGGTCAACCAATGTTTTTGTGTGTGAATATCCTGTTTTGTGAGCAAAGCATGGTCAGCCAAATGAAGACATGATTAAGTGGAGAGTGGGAATGCAGTATTGCTGCAATTTACTGATTTGTTGTTCTTAGATGGACATTAGCTAGTTAATGGACGTAAGTGATGCATCTGAAGGCCCAACTTGCTGTGCATGTGGGGTTTTCAAACAATCGATCGACATGATCAGACAAACGGACTGAATTACTTTTTGACTGACAACCACATCATGGGTGCAATAACTACATTTACAAAGTATATGTATAACCATTTCTTATTTGAAATGATTTCCCTCTCACTAAAGACAGAATTTGGTAGCTCTTGTCCTCACGCACTAAAGAGATTTAAGCTAAAGAAATTGGAAAGAATACTACCAGCTAATACCGCACTTGCTATGTGTCATGTACTTTATGTACATTAATTAATCTCCATAACAGTATAATGCCACTGCTGCCATTGCTAATGTTATCCTCTTTACACACGTGAGGAAATAGGCTTATAGAGTGTATCAGTCAAGAAACACAGTCCATACCATGTTCAAAAGAGGAAATATAATATGGGGCACAAGTTAAAAAGGTGTTTGAACGGGTGATAGGGAAACAGAGATGGTGAGGCAACCCAGACATTAGCAATAGCGGTAAATTATTCACACCCCTGGAGCCAGAGGGATCCAGGGAGGAGGCCATGTTACCAGAGGTCAGAAGTCAGAGAAGCAGAGGAATAATCAGAGGACACTCGGCCACTTCTAGAGACCTGACCTGAAAGAAGGAGACACACTGTGGTTTCTTTCTTCCTCCTACCCTCCAGTCCCCTTCTACTGCTTCCCATTGGCCAAATCTAACTGAAAGCCAGTTAACAAAGCAGCTGGGAAGCATTGTTTGTTTTGCATGAGTCAGTCGTCAGCCTCTGCAATGCAGAGCAGAGTAACGGTAAGAAACAGATCTGTGAGCAAACAGGCAGAAGACAAGCTTATAGAAGTTGAGTAGCTTGCCCTCAGGTCACTCAGGCTGCCTGAATTTAAATTCTGAGCACATACTACTAACCTATGTTGTCTAATTATTATGAAGAGAAATGGGGCTTGGATAAGGCATCCTATTTGATGGTAATGAGCATCTCATTTTATATACGATATATACACAACACATCATATATACATGATACATCATGTGATATGTGCTATATATGCTTATATATGATGGATATGGTATGTACATGTATATAGTATGTGTCTGTGTATGCTGCATATATTTTATCTCATAACTTTCTTTGGGATCCCACTGGTGTCACTGGTGTTCTTTTACTTCCCTTTGACTAGACTAGATTTTTAAAACATTATTTTTAATTCTTAAAAATAAAGGCAAGGTAAGATGGTTTCTCAGGCCATATGCACTAAGGCACCAGGATGGGGGGATGACTCAGAGAGTGCAAATTAGTCCCACCACAGGCAGCTGTGAGCCCAGAGAAGCGGCCTCAGGCTCCCCAGGCCTCCAGTTCAGCATTGGTAAAAAGAAAGGCTGTATTCTTAATGATCTTTAAGGTCTTTCCTGCCCTGTGGTCTCATTACTGCATCTTCAGGGAAAGGTCAAATCTCTTGTTTTGGCCTCTAGGACAAAACCAAAACCAAAACCAAAGAAAGCATCACCCATGGCAAGAAAAGTGAAGCCCCAGCGCACCACAAACTGGCGCTGGCTGACCCAACGCACACTTTTTCTTCCTCTGACACTGGACTTGCACGTCAGCTAACACTTGTTCACACGTCCTTCAACACAATATGGCAAAATTGGATAAAGGGAACGCTTAAGCTAGTTATTAGATTTC
This sequence comes from Hyperoodon ampullatus, assembly GCF_949752795.1. Taxonomy (NCBI): domain Eukaryota; kingdom Metazoa; phylum Chordata; class Mammalia; order Artiodactyla; family Ziphiidae; genus Hyperoodon; species Hyperoodon ampullatus. The sequence goes on along the minus strand of NC_136925.1, from coordinate 47,554,107 downwards.
TGACTAATCTGTCCACCTGCTCCACAGGAGGACATTTTAGCTCTATTAGGTCCTACATTTCACTTGAGTTTCATGATTACATAACCAGACCCAGTCGTTCTGTTCAGTAGAGTAAAACAAAGAAATAAAAACAAACAGCATCAATAAATGAATGTTACCTTCTTGCTTTTAATTACTCTTTGCATCTCGCAATTGGCCAATATTATTAGAAAATAACAGAATCTGTTAAAAAATGCTTTCCAAATCCAGAAAATATGAAACACGTTTATTACCCCACTTACTCCATTGGAAAAAAATCTTTTTACTTTGATAAAATGGCAACCATAGGAGCTGTCCAAGAGACTCTATGATGGGGATTACTGATGTGGAGAGAGGGAAGGGAGAGAAACGCATCGACAGATACTGGGAGATAGAGTCTTGGATTTTGGTCTCTTAACTAAGACGCTGGGAGCGCTCCACCAAGACACAGTGATAAGAGCTTGGCACTCTTGGGTGATTTCCCATGGAGCATGGGGAGGCCTTGATGGGAGGCTGATCCCCTTGGTGTCTCCTTGCCTCTAGGGTCCATGAGTTCCAGTAGCTGCTACACCATCTCCTGGTTTCCCAGAAAGAAAGTGCAATGCCAAGCCTAAGCCTCCTGCCCTGTCTCCACCACTTCCCTTTTGTCTATATTTTTGTAAGATGAGAAAGGGCAGGACAGCCCGTCTCCTTTGCTTGTCGTTCATTTGCTCATTTAATAAACATTTATTCACTGAATTTTATGTGCCTACAACTGAACCAAGCAGTAGAACATTGTAGCAGGTCAGGATGAGGTAGGAGGACAAAGATGGCCATGGTGTAAAAGCACTCAACCCGTCCCCATGCTTCAGAAAGAACAGATGAATATTTGGTTCCTTTTCTAGACCATCTGAGCCTCATTTCCAGTCAGAAATTAAACGAATGGTTTTATGATGTGTTCCCTTCATCATCTTGGACCACAGGAGATTGACATTTTAATGGCAATACGAGGGCTCAGAATAAAACTACCTCTTGATGACATATTTAACTAACACTGAATTATAACAGAACCTTGGTGGACATGCACGTGACATCCACATAATTAGAGGACAAATTATTTTTTATTAGTGCTACTACTATTAATATAAAATTAATTTATACTCATGGACCACTGCATGTGAAGTGTTACCAAGCACAGGTAACATCCTGGCTCTGAGAATCACAAAGGCCCATGCAGCTGTAACCTGCAGCTGGCTTCTTTTCCCAGCCGCCTTCCTCTCCTCCCTACAATCCCTTCTCTCTATTGATTTTCATTTAATTGTATCAACTCGGGAGAAATTAAACGGGAGGACTCTGTGACAGACACAAGGGCTGGGGAGCCCTTGAAGTCACTAGAGATAACCCCAGGGGCAGTCGTGCATAATTCTGTAGCACCTGGTGTGCCTTCAGAGGCAATTCTGCCAGCAGCAAGTCAACCCTGGATGCTTCAGGGTCAAGGGTAGGTAAAGTGGTGCAGGGAGCTTTATGTCACTGTTGTCCTTGTTCGGAGAGGCAGAATTTGACTGAAGCTGTCAGTTCCATGAAAGCTCATATAAGCTGGAGATGGTTCAAACAGCCAGCTTCAGAGTGGGGAACCATCTGTATTTTCACCCAGGCACACACTTCCCAAGCATGCCCATAAGCCAAGCTCTGTGCTCACTGCTGGAACCCAGGAGTCTTGGTATAGACACTGAGGGGATATTTCAGGGTTGAGGGTAGGTCGGTCCCATTAGGGCTTGCTGAGTGATCATTATTAGAGCATCACCTGGGATCTTAAATCCTTGTCCTAAATTATTTTTAGAGAAAAGTGACTTTAGAAACAGGTGGCATCTAGATGCCCCAGCTGACTATTAAGTAGATCAAAGTCTGTCTGGTATTTTCCACCAAGTCCATTTGGAGATCAACTGACCATGTCTTTTGCGCAAACTGATCCCTTCTGAAAAGGTTTTTATGGGTTCAGAATGCCCATTACCTTGTTTTCTTTTGTGCCTTTTTGTTAAGTTCAGTTTTTTCCCTTTACTAAAGTGCCACTTTTTAATGATCACGTCAGTTTGGTGTTTCTCAGCTGGAGCAAATTGCTGTCATTTGTGTCCCACCACTGCCTCGGGCATTTTTTCTTTCCAGTTGGTCTTTAACCTAATAACATACTCCTGTGTCTACACTAATGGCATCTTGGCGATGATAATGGGCAGAGGCTCAATTAAGAAACATTATGAATTCAGTCTCTTCTAGTGTGTACGAATCCCTAAAGTGACAAGGGGGTTTCCTTTTCTTTTGTCCCTTGCAGTCTAAGTCCTTTCCTTGTTTGTGTCTCACCGCCACCCCCGTCACTCTCCATACGTTATTTCTCAGGTTTACTAAAAACAGCATCTTAGGTGAGCAAAGCCCTTACCTATTTGCCAATCCCAGGGCACCTTCAACAGCTCCTTGTGCTCCATTATAGCTCTGCGAATTGAAAGAAAGCACACCTGATAAGCAATGCGTCTACTTCTTTTTTCACTTACCAGATTTATACAAATCATGAAGCAATCAATTGAATTTCAAAAATTACTCTGGATCACGCAGAGGCAAGTCTCATTAGGCAGCCCAGCCCAAGGTTTATCCCTGCAGGATCTTGTTTGGTGAGTGGGCATGGTGGAGCACAGACCCTCCGCAGTCCTTCTCACCCAGTCTGCCTCTAGCCTTTGCTTCTTCTTGCTTAGATGTTTTCTCAAAAGTATATGGCGAGGTTGCAGGTTTAATCAGTTTTCTGATTGAGCACTCTTCAGGGCAGTGGTTCTCAAACTTAAATGTAAAAAACCTGGAGAGCACGTTAAAGCAATTTCCTGGGCCCCACCCCTTGAAAGTCTGATTCAGTAGATCGGGGTGGGGCCCATGGATGTGTGTTTCTGACAAGTTTTCATGCAGTGCCAGTGCTGCTGGTCAGAGAACTACACTCTGAGAACCACTGTTCTGGAAGAGGACCAGGAGGGGAGGGGGGCAGGGCTCCACCGGTGTCCCTTTGGTTTCAGTGTGCCCTCAATGTATCCCGTTTGCCAAACACACTCATATGCCACTTCCACTATTTTGGCAGCAGTGTTTCTGAAGGGCTCTGTCAGCTCTAATGGCCTATAACTGAAGCAGATGAGTGCTAGATCTCTGAAGATGTTTTTTTGGATCCAAGAATAATAATCCATAAAATGAGCCATCCATCTACAAAATGTTGGTTATGAACAGTTGAACTAGGCTATTTCTTTTCCTCTTACAAAGCTGAAGCACCAAATTTAGGAACTTTAAAATGCCAGCATGCTTTCAAAATGAACCGAAAATAAATCTTTCTTAGAGAGACTTCCCATGTCCTTGCCTTATTTGCTATGGAGTTTTCCACCTGTATCTCAGGATACCAAAGTTTGGAGGATTCTTGGAAACAGCCTATTTGCAAAACCAGTTTAAAGTGATGCCAAAATAGCTTCCATAAATAATTTCAGACACTGCCCCAGTACAAAGAACTTACTTTGTAGAAAGTGATTTGGTGAAATCAGAATTACTTGCTTTGCAGAGAGGGATTTGCTGAAATTAGACTGGAGGTTATACTATCCTTCTTTATCTCTTACGTGAAACTAAAATCCATGGCCTTTATTGATGGAAAATTATGCTTTGTTTGACACTTATTCTTGCAACAACTTCTGAGGCCTAGTCAGTGATGACTTATATGTTCCAATGCCAGAATTATTGCAAAATTGTTGTTTCTGACTTTTTGATGCTTAGTGAATGCCTATGTTACATCTTCACTCGCTTAAGGAAAATGGAAACACTAAATTTCTAAGAGATGAATTTGTTTTTTGTTTTTCGTTTTTGTTTGGTTTTTTTTTTGGCCGTGCACACTGCTTGTGGGATCTTAGTTCTCCTACCAGGGATTGAACCCGAGCCATGGTAGTGAAAGTGCTGAGTCCTAACCACTGGGCGGCCAGGGAATTCCCTAAGAGATGAATTTGAAATATGGTTCACTTGTGCAAATCCATGGGCAATAAAAGAAAAAATTTATAAAAGGAAAATTTAGGGCTTCCCTGGTGGCGCAGTGGTTGAGAGTCCACCTGCCGATGCAGGGGACACGGGTTCATGCCCTGGTCCGGGAAGATCCCACATGCCGTGGAGTGGCTAGGCCCGTGAGCCATGGCCGCTGAGCCTGCGCGTCCAGAGCCTGTGCTCCGCAACGGGAGAGGCCACAACAGTGAGAGGCCCGCGTACCGCAAAAAAAAAAAAAAAAAAAAAAAGGAAAATTTAAACTATGAGTTTTCTAGTGGTGGTTACTAGTAAGACTAGTTTACTGGTTGCCAGTAGTAAACAGAATGCCCTTTTTTGGAAGTGCATCAAATCATGGCATTTATACTTAGTTTGTCTGTTTCTCCAAGTAAAACCTGCTTGGCTGGTTTGGGAGAATCAATGTACTTCTCATGTATTCTTGTAAATTATCTTCAAAGTCCATTAAATACATCCATTAAAAATTCATTTAGTTTCGAAGAAATTTACTAATAAAGATATTGAGTTTTTCAGATTTCATGTGGGAGGTTGGTGACAGGTTTCTACCTTTGATTTTTGTAAAATAAAGCGAACAACTATACCCCAAATGAAAAAAAAATTGTAAGAATAAACTCTAAGAGTATCGACTGCCTGAATTTCTAATTTTTACTCACAACTGAATTCCACTGAAAAATGCCCCGAAGAGTCCAATCATTCCCAGGAATTCCACTCGGCTCAGGGTTCGGATGATGTATTCTTCCCAGACGTTAGAGATACCGTAGAGCGTGGCTCCCCCTAAGACCAGAAGGTCCCCTACCAGCTTATTTTCCCCTAGGAACCAAAAAAAAAAAAAAAAAAGAGGAAGCTTTATTAAAATTTTCCTAACAAGAATTTGGCATTGGCAAAATCAGCTTCCTATGCCTATTCTTTTCTGACATTTTTATAGACGTTCTGTATTTTGCCAACTGAGATTTAGTAAAGTCCATTTATGTGTGCTCCAGTTACGTTGTGATATAAAAAGGTTGCCTATGTCCCCAACAAGAAGTCTTCCCTAGCTAAGAAAGGGACCAGTTTCTTCTAGATTGTACCCTCTCCTAGATTGTACTCCATGTCTTCTGTCTGAGCGAAAGGGATTACGGGTTGAAATCTTCAACTCCCCTAAAGTAAGTAACATAAGGGTGAAAATATATGTAATTCATTATCACATTAGTATTTTTCTTCTTTCATAAAAATATCTATTTGTTCTAAATTCAATTTTGGTTAGTTTTGGTTTCTGTCCAATCTCTCATAAATTCTGTACCTAGCTATTTCCTATACTTAGGCCAACTCTTTCCACTCCAGGAAGTGTGAAGCTAGGGAAGGACAATGGAAATCAGCAGCCGGTGGCCTCACGGTGGGCTTGTACCCAAGGAGCCTCCAGCTGTGTCCTGTGTAGGTGGCTCATGGGAGCTCAGCAGACATGCAGCTCTGGGGCAGAAGAAGGCGGGATTGGGAGGGTGCTCTCTCCAGCGTGATTCTAAGGAAGAGACCGACCTTAGAGTAGCCTTGGATTTCCAGATTAGCTGGAACAACCTAAAACTGCAGAGCCAGATGTTCACTGTACAGTGGGAGCACTGCACATTCTCTAGGAAGAGGTTTCACATAAAAGAATCTGGGCTGGGCTTGGGGAGAGACCTCTTCACTCACGTCTTTGTGGTCGCCCCTGGAGACACATTTACTCTAATTAGTGTCACTTTTTCTAAGACAGCTTCCCACTGCTGGTAAGAATCAGAGAGAGAAAAGATACCCCGAAAGGCAGGAGAGCTTGCTGGAGTTCAAGGGAATGGAGCTGAGAGTCTGGAACTGCGAGGGCTGGGAACCCTCCCGGGGCTCATGGGGAGTGGGTGGCCCAAGAACATGAGGAGGCTCCGATAAGGACCCAGACCTCATGGCTGTGTCCCTGGGTGTGTCTTCCAGGGAAATGAAGGTTGCTGTTACAGAGCAACCTGATGAATCGCGTTTTATGTGTCAACTAGAAAATCATGACCAAACTTCTAATTTCAAGGAGTTCATTTGCGGAATAACCCATAAAGTAAAAAGTATCCATTATTAAGACTATAAAATTATAATGAACATGATTCAGTCACTTTTCAATAAGGACACATTTCAGAATCTTGTGATGACATGGGGCCGTTATTATGAATATCAATTATTGTTGTATTAGTGAAGCGTGGAAGTGCTGCTCGATAGAATTCTTGGTTACATGAAATTAATTTTATATGAATGGATTCAGGAAAGTTAAATTATACTAAACTATTTTAATAGAAATTAGGGAAACATCAGTCCATCTTTTAAAAGTCCTAAAAAGAGGCCACACTGTTTCAATGAATAGTCTCAACAATCTTTTTCAAACTCCACATTTATATCATCATGGTCTATTCTGTTAAGCCTTTGACTATACGGAATCTACTCCCGAGTACTTTGAATTTTCACCAATGCAGTGATAATTATTGTTAATAGTGATACAATTTTGTGTAACTGCAAGTTTAGAAGTATTTCCTAAGTTATCGGTAACAAAGTGATTAAATATTACTTATTAAAATTTTACTAGTAAGTGTATTTATCAGTTTTTAAATCATTTGAAAGTGGGTACCTATACATATAGCATGTATGAAATCTTAGATGATTAAATATAGTTAAACTAACTAGGACATGATTTTATCCAACCATATTGTATAATGCAGTGTTTGATATAATATTTTGTACTTACAATTTGTATCTAGTTAACTGGAAATTACAGCATATTACTCTATGTTTCGTGTCCTATTAATGCAATAGATATCTGACACGGTAGAGTCAATTTCTCTGAAAGTTCACAGGGAAAATTATATCTAGCAAGTGTGTCATTTACGTACGATTGAAACCACAATGAGTAATAATGATTTGCAAATTTGGGGCAAATGTACACATCTGAAGTTATGAGAAGTTCATTCAACCCAGTGCCTTCTTTCTCTCCTCTGAATTTCACACCACTGTCACTGCGTATGACCCCCACTGCACTTGGCTCCACGTCTATTATTTGTTAACTTGCCTGTCTTCCCCTTCCTGTTTTCTTACACAGTAGGGTTGAAGGGCCTACTGTGACTTACTTCGCTTTATATTCTCTGCGGTCCCTAGCACAGATCCTGGCACATTATAAGTTCTCAATAAATGTTTAAATGAGTTGAGCCGATGGAAAAGGTCTTAATACATCTCATGGTAAAGATTTTGAGTGGTGACATCTTTCAATTCAGGTAGACATGGGTTCTAATCACATCTCTGTCACTTATTAGTTGTTAAACATTGGGCAAGCTATAGAGTCTTTCTGACTTGTGTTTTCTTAATTTAAAATGAGGTTATGGCAAGGATACCGTAAGATAATGTCAATAAGACTTTAAAATGCAAAATAATGTAAAATGCTTAACATAGCATCTGGCACTTATTAAGTGTTCAGGAAATGGTGGTTAAAAAAGAGTGAATCAATCGCTCCCTTTGAATCACCACCTGTCTGTTTGGGTTGGCCGTTTCTCATTTTGGATGGCTTCTTAGTTCTAAACAACCCAGTCATGACTGCTTTGCAAGAACTGGTTTTCTTTATTAGATTTTTGATTAAGTACTAGAAATACCATGTTTGGAGGAATACTTCTGTCTGTATGGTGTGGGAGGAGAAGAGGGAATATTATTTAAAATCATTACTTACCACTATTTCAAGAATAAATGGTGAATTATAGTATTCTAGAGTGTTGAAAGACTGCTAATGCAATTTATGAAAATGAACCCATCTCACTGAATATTTTTGAGTTTTAAATACGACCAACTGCTTTGTTTTTCTGGGACTCTCTTGGTTTTAGCACAGAAGGTCCCACTTCTGGGGAAACCCTTCCATTCTGGCCTATCTGGGACAGTCATTCATCCTAATTTACTGCACTTGAACAATGGTACCTTTCTTACATGAGTCACAATTATGGAAGAATAAGTATTAAGTGGTGTAGCAGAAAGATTTCACATCTAGGCCACACCATTTAGTATTGGTGTGCACTTGCACATGCTTCTTATCTTCCCTGAGCCTTCATTTCTTCAGCTGTAACAATGAGAAAATACTTTCTTTGCATAATTAGGAGGATTAAATGAGATGATGTACAGGAACGTGCCTGGCACCAATAAAATTGTCACTTTTAAAAATTATGTTTAATTATCTAATTCTTTGAAAATGTTTTCCCTCTTTTGAAATAAATACAAAATTATGTCTGGTAGTAAAGAAAATGTCATTATGGTTATCTAACATCTTTGATAAGTGAACTATAAGATGCAATAAATGTATTATGGTAGAAAGAAGATACTTTGAAGAGCAAGAAATACGTTTTATGATAAGGATCTATTTTAATTGAGATTTATCTTAATCTTGTTTTATGATAAGGATCTATTTTAATTGAGTTTTATCTTAATCTTATTATTTTCTTACCTCCCCTTTTATATCTATAAGTTTTCCAAGGAAAGTAGAAATGTCATGGAGAAATCTCTTTGGCCTTATTAAGTCATTTTTACACCCTCCAACCTCTATCATATTCTCAGGAGCCAGTTTATTGCATGCCTTTCCCCCATGCATCAATAAATGCAGAGCTGGTCTCTCAGAGGAGACTTATAATACTGGAGGAAGGTGACAAAGAGGGAATGCACATATTAGTTCCACCGATTTTCACTGACAAACTTGGAAAAAGACATCTCCTTTCAGCTGAGCTCAAAGGCATGGGAGCACCTATAGTGGATGATCAGTTGTTCCTGAGACAAGCAAAGAACTGGAATGTAAGTGTTTTTGTGTCTGTCCCACTTTGTAGACCATTCCACAGGCTCCAAGGCAGAGTCTCCACAGCTGATATCAAAAGTGCTTGAGGACAGAATTTTCAAAATCCCAAGCTAAGGAGAACCGTGCACTAAGCAATATAAAAAGGACTAAGTCAGTCATCTTTTCCTGATACAGTGATGACAGTTTAAATCGGGCTGAATGCCTGATTAAAGTTCTGGTGAGTGCCTGAAGGATTTTAGAAAAGTTCCGTCCCTGGCGAATTAATGCAATTGAACCAACTCTACGGTAAGAGTGGTAACAAACGGAACATTTTTGATAGGGATGCACACAAAGATTATATTGTCCTCAAAATCAGTGTGTTATTTTCTTTTTTCAGGACATTTTATAAGATAGCTTAAATTGCTGCCTAATTTAATATTTTTGTAGATGTAAAGCATGTCCAATTATTATTTTGTAAAATGAGCCCTTGGATCCTAAATTTGGGCTGCTGTCAGAACATTATGCCATGTAGTTAGGCACCATCAGATGAGCATGGAAGGTACTCAACAATGATAAAACTTACTTCTTTTAACACTGGTACTTCATATGTTACAACAGGAAAGATGCTGTGGGCCTTAAACAGATTCACACGGACAGATAAAACACTGCTCCAGCATGTTTCAGCTGCCCTGCACTCTTTTTAAAAATGACCACTTTTGGGGCTTCCCTGGTGGCTCAGTGGTTGAGAGTCCACCTGCCGATGCAGGGGACGCGGGTTCGTGCCCCGGTCCAGGAAAATCCCACAGGCCACGGAGTGGCTGGGCCCGTAAGCCATGGCCGCTGAGCCTGCGCTCCGGAACCTGTGCTCCGCAACGGGAGAGGCCACAACAGTGAGAGGCCCGCGTACCGCAAAAAAAAAAAAAAAGACCACTTTTGAAAGACTCCCAAATGGACTTACATTCTTTTTCTTAAATAGTACTAGTACCCCTTTCCTAACATTTCAATTGAAATCAAGAAAACATTTTTTACAGGTTTAGTGAATACAACCTAGTGAAATCAATTCAAGTTTGTTTAACATTTTGGGCGTAAATATTTAATTTATAATGACAATTGTCTTCCTTGACTATGGATACAAAATGATGGCCAGGGTGAATGGCTAGAGCTCAGCAAAGCAAAATTTTCATAAATAAGGGTACATGTTGCTTAGTCTGTATTTACACAGTTCAAGCAAAGCTGAGAAAGTGTAATTAAATTATGACTTTATAACAACTGGGCATGTTGTACCAGACAAAAATATTGTCTGATTGGTCCAAAGAGATGATCTATATTGGGATCATGATAGGTATAGAGCAAAAACTAGCCTTTCCATGGAATATATATCAATATCCTATGGAACCACTATTTCATAGAACAGAATTTGGGAAAAGCTGGCATAGGTATTTTTAGTCCATCTGTTGTGGTAGGGACTGATTACGTAGTGTAGGCAGCATATGGAGAGGACAGAGGCTGTCTCTCTTTTGCTGTGTTGTATCTTCAGCTCCCAGCAATGTGGAAGAGGGAAGGAAGCCTGCCCAGGAGGTCAGGAGACTTGGGATCTAGTCTCAGCTCTGTGACCTTGGGCAGCTCACTTGGCTTCCCTGTGTCTTGGAGTTTTTGTGTGTCAAATACAAAGGAGCCGAACAAGGTCCCTTTCAGTCATAAAGTTCTGTGGTGCAACTTAAAAATATAAATAACTTTCATTTCAGGTATTTCTTATGGCCTAGTCTCAAAGAGAAATTTTAACTTTTATCTCTAATTCCCTAAAAGAAAAGGCAATTCCAAAACTACAGAAGAGTGGGTACTTTCTATCCTATTCCTGATGTTAACAAAGAATATCATTTTTTTTCTTGCCCCCTGAAACCTTCTGTAACTCAAGGATTTTGGGTACATTTTAAAGAATTACAATGCTTTAAAAGTGGTCTCCTGGAAAGCATTCTGGATCAGGCTCCTCAGAAGATTCATAGCAATTTGATGAGTAAACCTTGAAGCTTTGTAGGTGTACAAGATAATGACCTGTGACTGCTACCCAAAACCTCCCCACAAATACACCAACAAAAAACATGCATGAGGAGACTGCACTTAGCTCTCCCTCATAAAATTATCAAGAATTCCTAATCCAGGCTCCAAAGTTTAAATATCCACTCTTAAGCCTATATACCTACCTTCACCCAGTAGTCTGAAAGCTCAGTCTTTCTCTGACGCGGGAGAGAAGGCATTGGCGGGTGGGGTGTGGGGAAGGTCCCTGTGACTCGGGAGTAGCCTGACCCACTGACACCGTCTCTAACCAGCTGGTCTGGATCAGGCAGCTTTGACCCCCAACACATCCTCCAAGTGGGTCCTGACTCTCAGCTTTAAACACCATCTGAATGTTTCTGAGTTTCTGTAGAATGGGCATGAAAGCTGTATTTGGCTTCCTTTGTTCACTAAAGAAATATGTATGAACACCTCCTATATGCCACTGTCCCAGGTGTAGGGGAACAAACACCAGTAAGACACAGACAGTAGGAAGCCCAGGTTCCTTGTTTCCACCATGAACTGTGAACACTCCACGTCTTGCCTTGGTCTCACCCACAGAGGCAAGTAACCCGGTGAACACGGAGACTCACCTGCTCCCTGATGCCTTCCCACAAGCACATCTGCGCCCGCCATGCATCCCATTCCCAGGATGCAGACGATGATGCCGAGGAAATGCACAGCCTTGTACCGGATCAGCAGGAAGAACCAGGAGAGCAAAATCACAACCGGGATCACAAAACAGTCCAGGAGCTACAGGGAGGGAAGGAGGGAAGGAAAAATAGGGAGTTCAGAGGGAAACTTTCCATACAATGGGAACTGTCAGAAAAATAAGTTTGCTCTGTAGAAAGGGCATTTCCCCTGGATCTGTGTTTTTGGGTCGACCCAGAATTGATGCAATTAAAACAGACTCTGAAACAAATGCACATGAACTTTACTTAAACATCCCCCAGCTGTGAAGAAAAGGGGAGAAGGCGAATCAATAAGACAGGCTGGTGGTGAAGATTCTCCTGCCCCTGTGGTGTCAGGGCAGCTTGGCATCCACCTTCCTCAGCACCCTGGCCGACTCCACAGGGACACTCAGACGTGGGGAGAATAGACGGAGCCGTTTTAGATGGTCCCAGCACTCTGGGAGTGGATCTGGGAATGGGAGGTGAGGGGCAGAGGTCTTATAATAGTTTATAAATTATTAGAATCTCGGCAAAAGTTGCACTTAATTTCTCCCAGAACTTTCTCCCCACTACCAATAAAAGTTACTTTAATGTCTCTCTGAAATTTCACTCTTTATAGGAAAAAAACTGCTCTAAATGTAAATGCAAATATTAATCTCAAAAGTTTACAAATACTTTAAAAATACTGTATAAAAAAAGTTTAAAAAAAAAGGAGGGAGAAAAAAGAATGAACAGAGTATTTAAAAAACCTTTGACTTCATTTCCTATACATTTTGTGCAAATAGTGAGATTCCACCTGAAATGGAAGCCCCAAGAGATGGTGGAAAGTTTGTCCCGGTCATGCAGTGAGACAACATAATGAAATAGGAAGACCTTGTGTCAGGAGCCAGAAGATCTGAATGTGAGTACTAGATACTTAATTAGAGCAGTGTGACCTTGGGCAACCCACAAACTCAGGAAGCCTCAATTTCCTGTTAGTATAATGAAGATAATAATTCCTACTGACTTTCTCTAAAGATCATTGTGAAGCTGGAAGATAACACATGTGGAAGCATTTTGTAAATTACGAGGACCTCAATGCCAGTCTATACCCTGCTTCCAAACACATGCTCTGGACTCCACAGAACTGGTTGTCTCTACCACACCTCGGTAACATGCAGTGACTTCTGGTTACTCCATGTGAGGCAGGGTCTCCACTAGATACATGGGTGGCCCCCGGGACTCCAGACTCCATGTACCAAATGAGAAACTGGTGACCTGGTCCTACTGCACAGTGCAGCTCCTCTGCTAGAATCCTAAACAGGTGGCCCCACCAGCCAGTAGCCAGATCCAGGGCAGGGATCCCTAACACTCCTTCACTCTTACTGTCTATATCCTATGGATCACTAAATCCTGCCAGTTCACCTTCCAGACACTTCTTAAGTCTACTCACGCCACTTCCACCACCTAGACCGAACTAGCATCATCTCCTCCCTGGAGCAAGCCCTTCCTTCCTGCCTCGGGTCTTCATGCATCCCCCTCCTTCTGGAATGCTCCATCTAATTCTTGAAGTCCTGCCTCCTTCTTCAGGCTCGCACCTATCTTCTGCCTCCTTAAGAAAGCCTCTAGGGTCCCTAGGCTAGGTCAGGTCCTATTCGATGATTTCCTTGTATCCTATACCTCTCCTTTATAGTGTCAATTATAATAATTCTTAATTAATATGGAATTATTGGCATAATGTCTGACTTCCCACTTGTCTGGAGTTCCATGAGAGCAGGACTATATTCCCAGCACCCAGAGTCCTGCTGGGCTTATGAGAAGTATCCAAGAATAGTTATGGAACAAATACATACAAGGTTTTTTAATAATCAGTAACAGCAAAATAGAGTCACCAACATTCACTAAAGGCTGAAAAATGTTTGTATATTTGCAAAGCATCCTGACCATCAGCATGGCTTTTTGGTACTGTAAACAGCACTTAGGATCCTCACTATCCCAAAAGCTGTTGGTGACCTGGACAGACCCTCATGCTTCTCCGTGCCTCAGTCTTCCCCTTGGCAGAATGGAGCAAGCAATCAGAAGAGTAAGCTCTCCCCGAGGTTACTGGGAAATGATAACATTGAGTAACACCGTTAACCCTAACACGGTGATGGGCTGGGGGCTAAGCCCACACGTCACAGCGCTCCCGGAGGGACTGAGTCCAGGGGTGACGGCTGGTACGATTGCACTACAGCATATGGTCACTCACTGCACAGTTAATTAGCAAGTTAATGATCCTACTTGATGTGGTAAAATGCTCTAAAGCAGGTTTTACAGCTGGCCTCAAATGCCATTTAAGTATATTAGGAAATTTGTGTTTGCCAGTGAAAACTCTTCACTGGGCATAAGACAGTTGGTGTTTTGCTTTAAAAATTAGAAATGATTGAATCAACAGTTAGAATATTTACCTACATGCTCCACAATTGGATTTCATTATCTGGCTGGAAGCCCTTGGTCAGAAGCTGAAGGCCTCTATGCCTGAATTACTGAAGGCAAACCAGGCCTTAATCTAATCTTTGAGGAGGGCTCACGTGAGCTTTTCTGGTTCTCAGTGTCATTAGAAACCCCAAAGCACTTGATGAGTCCTGGGATCTGTTCTCTTAATGGATTGAGCTGAAAAATCCTTATTTGTGAGTACCAGTTGGCCCTTTGGGTAGGGAGGACTTTTAGAAAGAAGAGAAGGGGAAAGAAGGCTACAGTACAAACCAGGGTTTCTGGGACATTTCAGCTGGGAAGCGTGGCACCCAGCGTACAGTAGGGAATCAACAATGGGTGACTAAATGAATCAAAGAATGGAGGGGCGTTTCGTATCACTGCCTGTCAGAAGGGAAATTAGAGGTAATCTAGGCTGCTTCCGGCATTTGGTCTGGGATGATTCTTCATTTTGCAGGACTGCCCCAGGGTCTCTGCAGGGCACTTAGCACCACTGGGCCCTGACCACTAAAAAAAAAATGCTCCTACACATTTACAAGTGCCCCTCGGGGGCAGTATCTCCCCAATTTAGAATCACAGAGCCCTTTATTTAAAAACTGAGGATTCAGAAGTTTCAAGAGGTGAAGTGATGTACTCCCTGTCACTCAAACTGTTGCTATCAGCCGCAGTCCTGTCCTGATTTTTTAAAATCATATTTTAATGAAGGTCAGTAAGAGGAATTGCTACAGGTGGAGGTCTCACCACAATTTTTGTAACTAGAGACAAAAAAACTCAAAAAACAAAAAACATTTGGAAGTTGCTGTTAGTAAACAGGCTATTATTTTTTAGCGATTTTTGGCTCCAGCTTTTCCCCTGTGGTCATAGAGTATAACACACACTGACAAAATAATTTTCCAATAATTTTCTGGTAGCTTAACCCCTTAGCAAAGAGGTTGTTAGAGTAATAAAACAGAACAGCATTATAATAGATGCCCATGACTGGGGCTGTGAAAGCAGAAAATGAACTGAAAAACCTTCGGGTTCTGTTATTAACTTTTTAAATACATTTACCTATCTTTGCATACATTTCTATATCCAAAAGGAAATTATAAAATATCAATACCCCAAAACTAAACAAATGAATATTATTTCATAATATTTCTTATACTCTGAAAAATCTCCAAGAGCATGAAGAACTTCAGAAAGAAAAGTTCATTCCCTCTTAGATTTACCTGGCATCATTCCCCTCTAAAGATATAAGCTAATTTTAGTCTTCTATATCATTCATCCTTAAGTAACACCTGCCAGTGAGGTCTACTACCCCAGGTTATCTGATTTGATTGATGGAGGTGCTGAGGCACACCATGCTCAAAGACTGGGGCAAAGTCTCTGAAGTCATCATGATGACACCAGGATAATGATTTGAACTTGGTAGTTTTAAATATTTCCTCAGGATAGATTCTTGGCCTGAAATTACAGAGTTAAACTCTTGATGCATATTGCCATTTTTTCCAGGAAGTTAGTGGCTATTTACTTGTCCACCATTAGCGGGCAAATATGAACTAAGATGAGAGAATTGCTTTGCAAATTAAAAATAGGTATTTCAGGTAAGGAACCTTCAAGACGGTGGAGGAGTAAGACCTGGAGATCAACCTCCTCCCCATAAATACATAAAAAATACATCTACATTTAGAACGACTCCTACAGAACACCTACTGAAGCTGGCAAAAGACCTCAGACTTCCCAAAAGGCAAGAAATCCCCTGGGAGGATCCCGCCACCAAGAAGCCTGTGTGCAAGCACAGTTCACTATCCACACCTCCCCTCCCAGGATACTGTGATCCAGGGACAACTTCCCTGGGAGAACACATGCAACAGAACACAGCAAGATCCTTTTTGACCCACCCCCTAGAGAAATGGAAATAAAAACAAAAATAAACAAATGCGACCAATGAAACAAAAGCTTTTGCACAGCAAAGGAAACCATAAACAAGACGAAAAGACAACCCTCAGAATGGGAGAAAATATTTGCCAATGAAGCAACTGACAAAGGATTAATCTCCAAAATATACAAGTAGCTCATGCAGCTCAATATCAGAAAAACAAACAACCCAATCCAAAAATGGGCAGAAGACCTAAATAGACATTTCTCCAAAGAAGATATACAGTTTGCCAACAAACACATGAAAGAATGCTCAACATCACTAATCATTAGAGAAATGCAAATCAAAACTACAATGAGGTATCACCTCACACTGGTCAGAATGGCCATCATCAAAAAATCTACGAACAATAAATGCTGGAGAGGGTATGGAGAAAAGGGAACCCTCTTGCACTGTTGGTGGGAATGTAAATTGATACATCCACTATGGAGAACAGTATGGAGGTTCCTTAAAAAACTAAAAATTGAATTACCATATGACCTAGCAGTCCCACTCCTGGGCATATACCACGAGAAAACCATAATTCAAAAAGAGTCATGTACCACCATGTTCACTGCAGCACTATTTACAATAGCCAGGACATGGAAGCAACCTAAGTGTCCATCGACAGATGAATGGATAAAGAAGATATGGCACATATATACAATGAAATATTACTCAGCCATTAAAAGAAATGAAATTGAGTTATTTGTAGTGAGGTGGAGGTACTTGGTGTCTGTCATACAGAGTGAAGTAAGTCAGAAAGAGAAAAACAAATACCGTAAGCAAGCACATATATATGCAATTAAAAAAAAAAGGTTCTGAAGAACCTAGGGGTAGGACAGGAATAAAGACGCAGACATAGAGAATGGACTTGAGGACACGCGGAGGGGGAAGTGTAAGCTGGGACGAAGTGAGAAAGTGGCATGGACATATATACACTACCAAATGTAAAATAGATAGCTAGTGGGAAGCAGCTGCATAGCACAGGGAGATCAGCTCAGTGCTTTGTGATCACCTAGAGGGGTGGGATGGGGAGTGTGGGAGGGAGACGCAAGAGGGAGGGGATATGGGGATATATGTATAGCTGATTCACTTTGTTATACAGCAGAAACTAACACAACACTGTAAAGCAATTATACTCCAATAAAGATGTTTAAAAAAATTAAAAGAAATAAAAATACCAATAGGCATTTCAGGAAATGTCCATGGTATTCCCATTTTGTACTTAAAGACTTAAAAACTCAACATGTCTTGTCCTTTATCTTCAAATTATGACCCTTAAATACCTTCAGAAAAGCTGGAAATAGCATTATGTTTTCACTCTGATAAAATGTCTAGATTTAGAGGCTGTCCTTTGGGTCTAAATTGCTACATGTATTGTTTTCTTCTTTAATGTTGGATGCTTGTGGTTATGTCTCCTCTCCTCTGGATTCTATCTGGCAGAAAATAATAGCTTGATCCATTTGGAATGGCCATTTTTGTAGGCCAATTATGACAATTTCAATGTTGACAATTTCACATAGTTCACCTAAGAGACCCAGGGAACCAAATGGAGATCCGACCCCCGCTGTATTAACGTTAGACTTGGATTCCATAAGCACTGTTGCCTCCTATCTCCTACTCCAATTTTAACTTAGCCTAAACTTTCTTAGGCAGATATACTGGGGTAAATGGTCCTCAAACCTTGGACCCTGTCTCAGGGATCCTTCCAGTAAGGAACAGTTCTTACCAGTCCATAAAGCAGAGGGAAATGAAACACTCTGAAGACAGCTTGTTTCCTCCTTTTCGTTTACTTTTAAGGCGTAACAACCCCACTGAGTGGTAAAGTCCCCTACTGGATACTTAATTAGCTATTTCCCCTTTGGGCTGGAGCAAGAAGGAATGGAGAGAGAGGAAGAGTTTTCTTCCACTCTCCCAGTGTCAGAAGGGAATGGATGTCTCCCCTGGCCTGGGTGGTATCACGGGGAGAACAGCAAAGTCCCTTGACATTCCTTCCCTACCATAACTTGGTTTGGATGACACGTATCTTCATGTGACGGTTCATTTCTTCACTGAGAATCTACATATCATAGTATTAGGCATAAATATCTCCGGAAGGAGAAAATCAGAATTTATAAAAATAAAATGTTAATAATGGTTATCTTTGAACGGGTTCACTGAGCCTTCACAACCCCACTCCCCAAACTCTGTGGTTTCCAAATTTCCTCTCTTGCGCATATACTACTTTCAAAATATATAAAACAACACCTGTTCTGAGAGTGTAAAAGATCTACAAGAGTCAGATCAGTCTTTCTCTAGGGAAGCGAACAGTTTGTAAGAAAAAAAAAAAGTAAAACACAACAAAAAACCTGCTACCCAACTGCTTCCATTCCAGGAGAGCATAATGAGGAGGTGACCTCATCCCTCTTTCTAATTCTCTGCCCAAAAGAGACTCCTCCGCCAGCCTTCAGCTCCTCATTAACGCTCCCCTCCGGCTATTCACAGGGCTCCGCTTCCCTCACGCGGCCCAGCTGTCAGAGGCTAAACCTGAGGCAACTGGTAGGTGATTCCAGGAAAGAGAACATTTCCCCCTCCATCCTTCCTCTGCTTCTAATTGGCAATTCTCCCGTGTTTCTAAAAGTGATATATATTATAAATTCATCTCCCGTGAGTAAAACTGAATCGTTAACAGGGAAGGATCTTAAAAAAGACAAACTTCAGTAACACAGAGATGACAAAAGTCCTCTTTTGGCTGACAGTCCAGCTGAAGAGAGTGACATATAATTTAGGAAAGGTACCTTCACACGCAATCATGAACCATTTAATTGAGTGGCCTCGACAAGCAGCCATCCCAGAGGCATTTGAAAACCCAACCAGGAGTATAATTTCAGGAGCGGTGTCTTTCATTTGGAACAGACTTTCCTGGTAGACACCCTGACCCCCTCCACCCCTCCAGATTTTTTCTTCTCAGGGCTATTGTATTCATAACACCTAGACCCCCACTAACCCCATGCCTTAGGACTTAACGTTTAGGTTTTACTTTCTTAAAATGTTCATATTGGATGAAGCCATGTTTCCATCATGTTGCCCAGGAAATCCGAACTACTAAAATGTGTCATTATGATGACTATATGACAGCCATTTTCCAGAAAATGTCCTATTTTCAGAATTTAGAAAAAGATTTTCACCAGACTATCTTTCTTGTTTCTATTGATAAGGATTTAAATGTGTGAATTTTATATGGTCCCTTGTGCCAGTTCATCAGAACTTCCTAGTTGTTAAAGTATCTTCTCTTACTTTTTTGGCTTCAACTCTTAAAGACAAAAAGAAACAAAGACACTACCATGCACTAAAAATCTGGGACAAGCACCTAGAAATCTAGGTGACCACCGGAAGTTACAGGTAATTAGGAAGACACACTCTCTAGCTCTGCTGCAGGGAAATCTGCTTTGGGTGAGAGCAGAGCTGTCCCAGGGGACAAATTCCTACTGGGTGAGCATCAGTGGAGCTCTGACCACGTTTAAAAACAAGCTCTGATTGTCAGCAAACTAGATTCAAAAAGTAGAAAGCAAGGAATTAACATTTACTGAGTGTCTACCATACACCAGGGGCAATGCCTGGTTCTTATTTTTCCCGTTTTACAAATGAGTGCTAAAGATAACAGGGGATTTACTTGAAGTCACATAGTAGAGTCAGAGCCAGGATGTGGTCCCAGGCCTGCCATCCTCCTCACAAAAAGTGAGCTTAAGCAGTCAAGGTCCAGGTGCAGTAGAAAGTGTAAGGATCCAGTTATAATAACAGTGGGCTAGGCAGGGTCAGCCTTAACTCAATCTAGCGGGATTGTGCACTGTCTTTTACATTGAGAGCACTCTTAGAGAGAGGCAGACTCTGAGAGAATTGAAAAAATAATTACTGGTTGTCTGCATTTTTCATATGAAAGAAGGTGAAAGGTATAAGAAAAGTGTGTGAGAATTACAATTGCTTCTTTTTAGTGATGGGTCTCTGATACTGTGTAGTTATCTTGAATGCTTTTGGAGAAGTACTTGCCTTAAGTCATCCCAAGCACTACGAACTTGTATTTCTTATTTATGGAATTCATGAACATAAGAACATTAACAATAACATGAAAGAAAGTATAGGTTTCAAAGCACATATTGAAGGAAATGAACATTTTCTGATAAAATATTAATTTTACGTTAATTTTGCATTACTTGTGATTCCTCCCAACATTAAAACTGCAAGGAGAAACAATTTCAAAAGCTAGAGGAAAGCATCACGTACATTTTGGGGTCTATCTCTAGGTCTAATTCAACTATCCAGGTTTTTTTTTTTTGCGGTACGTGGGCCTCTCACTGCTGCGGCCTCTCCCGTTGCGGAGCACAGGCTCCAGACGTGCAGGCTCAGCGGCCATAGCTCACGGGCCCAGCCGCTCCGTGGCATGTGGGATCTTCCCAGACTGGGGCACGAACTCGTGTCCCCTACATCGGCAGGCGGACTCTCAACCACTGCGCCACCAGGGAAGTCCAACTATCCAGGTTTTATTAAAAAAGGTAAAGTCGGATTTTCATCACCTTATACTTGTCATTTATTTCTTCAGTCAGCAGATGTTTATTGAATGCCTACTGCATGCTCAGCATTGCTACAGGTGCTGAGCATGACCCAAACACTCTACATCTAGGCTCAAGTGGACAGTTGTCAATGAACACACGTCTTTCCTCCAGTTCACAGCCAGTGTCTTCTCCTAAGGGCTTGCCTGGCACTGAAGGAGACTCAGCCCTCTGTTCTTTGGGACCCTCCCCTCCTGTTCCCCGAGGGACCTTGCTCCAGCAGCCATCCTGTGTCCCTCCCGGATCTTCGCCCCTCCCTCTTTGCTGGCTGTTTTCCTTCACCATGTAGACATGCCCTGATCTCACCCTTGATGCCCAATTGCTCTGTAGCTATTTATCTTTCCCTCTTCACAGCCAGGCTTCCTGAAAACTTCATCTACAGTCTGCTTCTCGGATCTTGGCCCCATTCACCCCTCATGCTGCAATGATACTGACAACTCCCTTTGCCATGATGACCAAAGCTACATTGCACGGCCACTTCTGACTAAAGCTTTCTGCAGCATTTGGCATTAACCACTGTGTCCTTGCATTCCCTTCTTTCCTGTCTGTCTCTTTTTCCTCCTACCTCTCTGGCACTTCCTTCTGTCTTTTCATGGGCTCATTTTGTTCTTTCTGTCCCTCACAGTTGGTGTGTTTGAGGTTCAGTCCTTAGCTCTCCCATTTCCACACTCGACATATGCACCCTTTGGCTCTCAGCCAACTCTTACTTCCTTTCCTGCCAAACTTCTTGGGAAGAGTTGCATTCAGCCCTGCTCTCCATCTCTTCAACATCTGTTCACCCCTCAACTCAGTGCAATCTGGGTTCTGTTCTCCAAACACCATCAAAATCGCTCAAAAACACATCCCATTTCTAAACCGAGCAGAGCCATTGCCGTCCTTCCCTTACTCAGCACAGCATCTGACATTCTCTCCTCCCGTTGGCTCTTTCCTGCCAGGCCTGCCTCTGCCCCGCATTTCATCTCTCACGCCTCCTTCACAGACTCCTTTCTGGGTTCCTGGACTGAGGGCCCCTAGATCTACTCTCATCTCCCAAACGCTGCACTCTCAGGACTCTGCTGCAGTGTCTCTTCTCAACTCTCCACATTTACTCTGGAAGATTTCACCTACTGTTCTGGCTTGAAAAGTCATCTCTGTACTGGTGACTCCCAAATCTGCATCTCCAATCTGGATTCAGCTCTACACTCCAGAGCCACGCAACCCCCTTCTGATCTGGCGTGGAGGTACCAAAAATGCCTACAGTTCAGCGTGGATCAACCATGTCCACAGTTGTGCTCCCTCACGTAATTCTTCCCTCAGTGAATGGGACCACTAGTAACTTAGTTGCTCAGGTCTGAACCCTGCATGTCTGGCATCTAGGGGTCACTTCTTCCCTCTTGAAACAATTTCTTGACTTGCTTCCAGAGTCTCCTCTTACCACATTGGCCCCTTCTCAGCCTACTTTCCTCCATTTATACCCTCCACTGGTGATTTCATTTGACCATGACTTTCAGCACCTTCTATAGGAAATGACTTCAGATTCATAATTCCAATCCCACCACTCTCCTGAAGCAGAGACATATACCCAGCTGCCTTGACTGAGCTCTGCCTGGATGGCTCACAGGAAGCTCAGACCTACACAGCCAGACAGAACCCTTGATTTTCTGCTTCACATCTGCTCTTCTCCAGTCCTCCTCATCTCACCACATGACACAATCCAGCGGCTAAAGCCAATAACTAAGGAATCATTCTTGACTCTTCTTTTTCTCTCAAACTTCCTCAACCACCCCCATTCAAACACTCAGAAAATCCTGTTGGTTTTATCCTGTAAATGCATCCAACCACCCCTAAACACCTCCACAGTTGGCACTTGGCTTCAAGTCCCCATCACCCTTCTTTTTTTTTTTTTTTTTTTTTGACCACGCCACATGACATGTGGGATCTTAGTTCTCCAACCAGGGATTGAACCCATGCTTCCTTCAGTGGAAGCTCTGAGTCCTAACCACTGGACCACCAGGGAAGTCCCCCCATCAGCTTTCAGCTGTGGCCTCCTGACTGTCTAAGCGTGTCCACTCTTCCTCTTATGTAATCAATCCTCCATGAGCAGCCATAACCACAGTGATCTCAAAATACAAACTAGGTTGCATCAATCCCCTGCTCTGAACGTTCTAATGATTTTCCTCAGAACAAAGTCAAACTCCTTTCCTTGACTTACATAGTCTTTTAGCATCTGGCCCCTCCCTCCTTCTCAATGTCATCTCTAACTACTAGTAACTGCATTCACTCTTTCTATTTCTTGAACATGCATGCTCAGAGCTGTCACCCTTGCACTGTTCCCTTTGCTTAGAACTCTCTTCCCCATATCTTTGCATCTCTCACTGCCTTGTGCCCTAGTGGGAGAGACAGAGAATAAAAACCAAGTGTCACTTGGAAGGGAGGCTTCATGAGGGCAAGAGCGCTATCTTCTTCATGCTATATGTCTAACACCATGGAAAAGTATATAAAATACAGGCTCAATAAACATTTGCAGAGCCCGTGAGTGACTAAAACACAGATTGATCCTTCTTCTTCACCCGCCCATCAAATAAGTCACCAAGTCCTGTCTGTCTAGCCCCCTACATATCTCTAGAATCTCTTCACTTGTCCCATCCTGTCTGTCCCTTCTTCATTAGATCACGTGACTCTTTCTAAACTGCAGATCTCATCACGGCATTCCTACACTAGCAACCCTCAGGATTAACCCCAAATTCACTAACGTGGCTTGTAAGTCCCTTGGTGATCTGTCACCAGCTACCCCTTCATTCTCTTCTTTGACCATGTCCTTCTTCAAACTCCATGCTGAGGCATTTTTAGTTCCTTAATGTGCTATGGTCTTTCTTGGCTCATTTCTTTACACATGCTGTTCCCCTGCCTGGAGTTCTCATGTCCATCTCTCCTTAGCCCACTCAGTCTTATCTTTCAGAGCTCAGTTTTGGACAATGCTTCCTCCAGGAAACCCTCTCTGATTTCCTAAGTAGGGATTAGGTGCCCTCCTCAGGGTCTCCCACTGGTCTCTGTATTATCGAACTGTACTTACCGTGCTAAAACACAATACCTTCCATAAGGAGAGGACTTTTCCTCTCTTGCACTCGGTGTTACCTCCTGCAACTGGGATGGTGCTTGGTACACACTAGGGACCCTTAAGTATTTTGTTAATTCCTTCCAAAATATTTATGGGGAATCTACCAGATGCCAGGTACTATCCTAGGAAATAAAAAATCTAGGTAATAAAAAAAATTCCCCCCTTATGGGGGTTTGTAATCTTGTGTAAGAAGAGACAGACAACGAATATATATAGTATGCCAATGATAATAAGGACTATGCAGAAAAAGAAAGCAGGGGAGAGGGTAGGGGGTGTTGAGTGGGGTAGGAGATTGTGATTTTAAACTGAGTGGTTGGGGAAGAACTCACTGACACCTGAGCAAAGTCCAGAGGTGCTTATCTCATTTGCAGACAGCAAATGTTGAATGAATGAATAAGTTGAATGAATAATTTTGATTTCTCTGAGCCGTTTGGGGGAGCTTTGGTGTCTCTGAGGTAACTGGTACTGTCTAAAGCTGCGATTTGAGATGATTTCAGTCAAGAGGAGCTGAAGCTGAGCGTCCTGTGCAGTTGCTAGTTCCTGTCATCATTCTCTGGCTCAGATGGTGTCACAACTCCTAATCTGATCATGGAGCCTCTACCTTGATGGCCCCAGAAAATGCACAGGCACACTCTGTCTCCCGGTACAAAGGCTTTTGAATTGGAAATGGCACCAACCCAGAAGATACAAACAAGAGGGAGGACATAAAGAAGAGGAACAAAAATAACTCCTGCTTTTTTCTCATATGTTGGTTTTTTTTTTAATGAACTCTCATTGTCTGAGTCTTAAAACGTCTCACAGCTTTAAGACTGTACTCTTCAGTCTGAAAGCAGCTCACACGCTTTTATTGACTAATGATTTACAAACAAACACATCCCTTCAAATGCATTGCTAAGGGAAGCAGGCTATGCATGTTTTTTCTTTAAGTGCAAGGTCACCCTCTCATTTTAACCATTTATTACAGGTAAATTTTGTACAGTGATTGAGTCAAAATGAGCACTGCTCTGAAAGCAACCAGTCACAGCATGGAAATGTTTTCACGTGCATCTATCCATGGCAGACAGCACCAAAGTGCTCTTCCAAGGAGCCCATCTAGGTGGCATTGAGGGTATCCTTTTCTCAAAGAGTGAAAACACCAACACAGATGGGAAAAAGAAACCTGCTCTGGCATCCATGCTTCTGGTTCTTTTGGGAGAAAGCCCTCCAAAGGTCAGTACCTTCAAATCCGCATGGGGAGTTGGGGGGAGAATTAAATATTGTCTCCAACTGTATTTGTTTCTTATTGTTGCTGTAACAAATGACCACAAACTTAGTAGCTTAAAACAATACAAATTCATTATCTTAGAGTTTTGGAGGTCAGAAATCTTAAAATGAACGTAATGCCTGCCCTGTGTTCCCTCTGGAGGGAAGGGAAGAATTCCTCTCCTTGCCTTTATTCGGCTTCTAAGGGCTGCCTGCATTCCTTCGTTTCTGGCTCCTTCCTCCACCTCAGACCCTTACCCCGCTATTCAAAGGACTTTTGTGATTACACTGGGGCACCCAGATAACCTGTAATAATCACATCATTTCAATTTCATAATTTAATCACATCTGTAGAGTCCCTTTTGCCTTAAAACAATATGACAGAGGCAGAAGAAGGGATAAGTGACCTGGAAGATAAAATAGTGGAAATAACTACTGCAGAGCAGAATAAAGAAAAAAGAATGAAAAGAATTGAAGACAGTATCAGAGACCTCTGGGACAACATTAAATGCACCAACATTCAAATTATAAGGGTCCCAGAAGAAGAAGAGAAAAAGAAAGGGATTGAGAAAATATTTCAAGAGACAAGAGTTGAAAACTTCCCTAATATGGGAAAGGAAATAGTCAGTCAAGTCCAGAAAGAACAGAGAGTCCCATATAGGATAAATCCAAGGAGAAACAGGCCAAGACACATATTAATCAAACTATCAAAAATTAAATACAAAGAACAAATATTAAAAGCAGCAAGGGGGTGTCCCTGGTGGCGCAGTGGTCGACAGTCCGCCTGCCGATGCAGGGGACATGGGTTCGTGCCCCGGTCCGGGAAGATCCCACATGCCGCGGAGCAGCTGGGCCCGTGAGCCATGGCGGCTGAGCCTGCACGTCAGGAGCCTGTGCTCCGCAACTGGAGAGGCCACCACAGTAAGAGGCCCGCGTAGAAACTCTGCAAGCCAGAAGGGAGTGGCAGGACATATTTAAAGTGATCAAGGAAAAAAACCTACAACCAAGATTACTCAAACCAGCAAGGATCTCATTCAGATGTGACAGAGAAATTAAAAGTTTTACAGACAAGCAAAAGCTAAGAGAATTCAGCACCACCAAACCAGCTTTACAACAAATGCGAAAGGAACTTCTCTACGCAGGAAACACAAGATAAGGAAAAGACTTACAATAATAAACCCAAAACGATTAAGAAAATGGGAATAGGAACATACATATCGATAATTACCTTAAATGTAAATGGATTAAATGCTCCAACCAAAAGATATAGCCTGGCTGAATGGATACAAAAACAAGACCTGTAGGGCTTCCCTGGTGGTGCAGTGGTGGAGAGTCCACCTGCCAATGCAGGGGACACGGGTTTGTGCCCCGGTCCGGGAGAATCGCATATGCCATGGAGCGGCTGGGCCCGTGAGCCATGGGCACTGGGCCTGGGCGTCTGAAGCCTGTGCTCCACAGCGGGAGGAGCACAACAGTGAGAGGCCCGCGTACCACAAAAAAAAAAAAAAAAAAAAAACAAGGCCTGTATATATGCTGTCTACAAGAGACCCACTTCAGACCTAGGGACACATACAGACTGAAAGGGAGGGGATAGAAAAAGATATTCCAAGCAAATAGAAATCAAAAGAAAGCTGGAGTAGCAATTCTCACATCAGACAAAATAGACTTTAAAACAAAGACTATTACAAAAGACAAAGAAGGACATTACAGAATGCTCAAGGGATCAGTCCAAGAAGAAGATATAACAATTGTAAATATTTATGCACCCAACATAGGAGCACCTCAATACATAAGGCAAATACTAACAGCCATAAAAGAGGAAATCGACAGTAACACAATAATAGTCAGGGACTTTAACACCCCACTTTCACCAATGGACAGATCATCCAAAAGGAAAATAAATAAGGAAACACAAGCTTTAAGTGATACATTCAACAAGATGGACTTAATTGATATTTATAGGACATCCCATCCAAAAACAACAGAATAAACATTTTTCTCAAGTGCTCATGGAACATTCTCCAGGAGAGATCATATCTTGGGTCACAAATCAAGCCGTGGTAAAGTTAAGAAAATTGAAATTATATCAAGTATCTTTGCTGACCACAGCGCTATGAGACTAAATATCAATTACAGGAAAAAATCTGTAAGAAATACAAACACATGGAGGCTAAACAACACACTACTTAACAACCAAGAGATCACTGAAGAAATCAAAGAGGAACTCAAAAAATACCTAGAGAAAAATGACAATGAAAACACAATGACCCAAAACCTATGGGATGCAGCAAAAGCAGTTCTAAGAAGGAAGTTTATAGCTATACAAGCCTACCTTAAGAAACAAGAAACATCTCAAATAAAAAACCTAACCTTATACCTAAAGCAATAAGAGAAAGAAGAACAAAAAAAGCTCAGTTAGCAGAAGGAAAGAAATCATAAAGATCAGATCAGAAATAAATGAAAAAGAAATGAAGGAAACAATAGCAAAGATCAATAAAACTAAAAGCTGGTTCTTTGAGAAGATAAACAAAATTGATAAACCATTAGCCAGACTCATCAAGAAAATAAGGGAGAAGACTCAAATCAATAGAATTAGAAACGAAAAAGGAGAAGTAACAACTGACACTGCAGAAATACAACGGATCATGAGAGATTACTGCAAGCAACTCTATGCCAATGAAATGGACAACCTGGAAGAAATGGACAAATTTTTAGAAATGCACAACCTTCCGAGATTGAATCAGAAAGAAAAAGAAAATATGAACAGACCAATCACAAGCACTGAAATTGAAACTGTGATAAAAAATCTTCCAACAAACAAAAGCCCAGGACCAGATGGCTTCACAGGCGAATTCTATCAAACATTTAGAGAACAGCTAACACCTAGCCTTCTCAAACTCTTCCAAAATATAGCAGAGGGAGTAGCACTCCCAAACTCATTCTACAAGGCCACCATCACTCTGATACCAAAACCAGACAAAGATGTCACAAAGAAAGAAAACTACAGGCCAATATCACTGATGAACATAGACGCAAAAATCCTCAACAAAATACTAGCAAAAAAAATCCAACAGCACATTAAAAGGATCATACATTATGATCAAGTGGGGTTTACCCCAGGAATGCGAAGATTCTTCAATATACACAAATCAATCAATGTGATACACCATATTAACAAACTGAAGGAGAAAAATAATATGATCCTCTCAATAGATGCAGAGAAAGCTTTCAACAAAATTCAACACCTATTTATGCTAAAAATCCTGCAGAAAGTAGGCACAGAGGGAACTTTCCTCAACATAATAAAAGACATATATGACAAACCCACGGTCAACACCATTCTCAGAGAATCCTAAAGATGCTACCAGAAAACTACTAGAGCTAATCAATGAATTTGGTGAAGTAGCAGGATACAAAATTAATGCACAGAAATCTCTTGCATTCCTATACACTAATGATGAAAAATCTGAAAGTGAAATCAAGAAAACACTCCCATTTACCACTGCAACAAAAAGAATAAAATATCTAGGAATAAACCTACCTAAGGAGACAAAAGATCTGTATGCAGAAAATTATAAGACACTGATGAAAGAAATTAAAGATGATACAAATAGATGGAGAGAAATACCATGTTCTTGGACTGGAAGAATCAACATTGCGAAAATAACTCTACTACCCAAAACAATCTACAGATTCAATGCAATCCCTATCAAACTACCAATGGCATTTTCCACAGAGCTAGAGCAAAATCTTTCACAATTTGTATGGAAATGCAGAACACCCCAAATAGCTAAAGCAATCTTGAGACTGAAAAACGGAGCTGGAGGAATCAGTCTCCCTGACTTCAGGCTATACTACAAAGCTACAGAAATTAAGACAGTATGGTACTGGCACAAAAACAGAAATATAGACCAATGGAACAGGATAGAAAGCCCAGCGATAAACCCACGCACATATGGTCACCTTATCTTTGAAAAATGAGGCAAGAATATACAGTGGAGAAAAGACAGCCTCTTCAATAAGTGGTGCTGGGAAAACTGGACAGGTACATGTAAAAGTATGAAATTAGAACACTCCCTAACACCATACACAAAAATAAACTCCAAATGGATTAAAGACCTAAATGTAAGGCCAGACCCTATCAAACTCTTAGGGGAAAACATAGGCAGAAAACTCTATGACATAAATCACAGCAAGATCCTTTTTGACCCACCTCCTAGAGAAATGGAAATAAAAACAAAAATAAACAAATGGGATCTAATGAAACTTAAAAGCTTTTGCACAGCAAAGGAAACCATAAACCAGATGAAAAGACAACCCTCAGAATGGGAGAACATATTTGCAAATGAAGCAACTGACAAAGGATTAATCTCCAAAATTTACAAGCAGGTCAATAACAAAAAAACAAACAACCCAATCCAAAAATGGCAAGAAGACCTAAATAGACATTTCTCCAAAGAAGATATACAGATTGCCAACAAACACATGAAAGAATGCTCAACATCATTAATCATTAGAGAAATGCAAATCAAAACTACAATGAGATACCATCTCACACCAGTCAGAATGGCCATCATCAAAAAATCTACAAACAATAAATGCTGAAGAGGGTGTGGAGAAAAGGGAACACTCTTGCACTGTTGGTGGGAATATAAATTGATACAGCCATTATGGAGAACAGTATGGAGGTTCCTTAAACAACTACAAATAGAACTACCATACGACCCAGCAATCCCACTACTGGGCATATACCCTGAGAAAACCAGAATTAAAAAAGAGTCATGTACCACAATGTTCATTGCAGCTCTATTTACAATAGCCAGGACATGGAAGCAACCTAAGTGTCCATCAACAGATGAATGGATAAAGAAGATGTGGCACATATATACAATGGAATATTATTCAGCCATGAAAAGAAACGAAATTGAGTTATTTGTGGTGAAGTGGATGGACCTAGACTCTGTCATACAGAGTGAAGTAAGTCCAAAAGAGAAAAACAAATACCGTATGCTAACACATATATATGCAATCTAAGAAAAAAAAAAGGTCATGAGGAACCTAGGGGTAAGACAGGAATCAAGACACAGACCTACTAGAGCATGGACTTGAGGATATGGGGAGGGGGAGGGGTAGGCTGTGACAAGGTGAGAGAGTTGCATGGATATATACACTACCAAGCGTAAAGTGGATAGCTAATAGGAAGCCGCTGCATAGCACAGGGAGATCAGCTAGGTGCTTTGTGACCACCTAGAGGGGTGGGATAGGGAGGGTGGGAGGGAGGGAGACGCAAGAGGGAAGAGATATGGGGACATATGTATATGTATAACTGATTCACTTTGTTATAAAGCAGAAACTAACACACCATTGTAAAGCAATTATACTCCAATAAAGGTGTTAAAAAAATAAAGTTAAAAAATAAAAGGGAACAAAACAAAACAAAACAAAACAAAAACAAAAATGGGCAGAAGACTTAAATAGACATTTCTCCAAAGAAGATATACAGATTGCCAACAAACACATGAAAGAATGCTCAACATCACTAATCATTAGAGAAATGCAAATCAAAACTACAATGAGATATCATCTCACACCAGTTAGAATGGCCATCATCAAAAAATCTAGAAACAATAAATGCTGGAGAGGGTGTGGAGAAAAGGGAACCCTCTTGCACTGTTGGTGGGAATGTAAATTGATACAGCCACTATGGAGAACAGTATGGAGGTACCTTAAAAAACTACAAATAGAACTACCATACCACCTAGCAATCCCACTGCTGGGCATATACCCTGAGAAAACCATAATTGAAAAAGAGTCATGTACCAAAATATTCATTGCAGCTGTATTTACAATAGCCAGGACATGGAAGCAAGCTAAGTGTCCATGAACATATGACTGGATTAAGAAGATGTGGCACATATACACAATGGAATATTACTCAGCCATAAAAAGGAATGAACCTGAGTTATTTGTACTGAGGTGGATGGACCTAGAGACTGTCATACAGAGTGAAGTAAGTAGAAAGAGAAAAACAAATACCGCATGCTAACACATATATATGCAATCTAAAAAAAAAAAAAGAAAATAAAAAGAAAATGGTCATGAAGAACCTAGGGGCAAGATGAGAATAAAGACACAGACCTACTAGAGAATGGACTTGAGGATACAGGGAGGGGGAAGGGTAAGCTGGGACAAAGTGAGAGAGTGGCACAGATATACACTACCAAACATAAAGTAGATAGCTAGTGGGAAGCAGCTGCATAGCACAGGGAGATCAGCTCGGTGATTTGTGACCCCCTAGAGGGGTGGGATAGGGAGGGTGGGAGGAAGGGAGACGCAAGAGGGAAGAGATATGGGGACATATGTATATGTATAACTGATTTACTTTGTTATAAAGCAGAAACTGACAGACCATTGTAAAGCAATTATACACTAATAAAGATGTTAAAAAAACACAACAACAACAAAAGAATCCCAACAACAACAAAATCCCAAAAAACAATATGACATATTGTAAAGTAAAGTAACAAATCTATGTACTGCAGGGATTAGAACGTTGACATCTTTGTGGGGCCATTATTCTGCCACTATAGCAGCTATGTTCATGCATAATGAAAAGTGTGCCTTGAAAATTTTTTTTAAGGGAAAGAAAATTGTCACTTATTGGGCATGGTGTGCAGGTGTTTACATACCTAATCTTCTTTAACAAACTGGAATTCATTCATCTGAACATGGTTGTCTTTCAATGTAGTCACTCTGAAAGTCATGTGCGTACTTTAATGAAGCTCTCACTGCTCAAGAACAGTTTGAACTCTTTAAAATTGCCTTCGGAGCACTCATTAGAATATCCTTAATGTAAGCAAATGCTCATTCTTTGAGAGTAAGATTTATTTTTTGGAAAGAAGCAAAATGCTGGATTAAGCTAGATAATACTTTCTGGATCCAAAAGAAGGATAAATTATAAAGAAACTTGCATGACTTAAAATTGGCTCTGAAGATTTTAAAAGAGAAATTCTAACAGATTTTGAACAATGATAGTCACGTCAGAATAAGTGTATAATAATAAAAGATAAGCACTTTGAATATTGATTTGAATGTATAAAGTTTGCTATTTATTTTACTAAGCTACTTTGTTTACATCATATATAGTAAAACATCATTATTACTTCAAGGATATTTTTATTTGAAAAGTAAAGAGAATTCTTATATAAAAAGATGTTTCTAATGAAACTATTTGGCATTTGCTTACTCTTAATTCTCATGTTATGTTGCCTAATTATGGAAGCGAATTTTTACAAACTAGCTCTTTTTAAGTCCATTATCTTTCATATTGTGTCCTTTAACTAAATCCTTTATAAGATGTAGTATTGTTTTTTAAAATGAGCTGAAACGAGATCATTGGTTTAAAAAAAATCCTCAAATCCTGTATCCAACCCAGAAAATCACTGACTTTCTCTTTCATCTTATTAATGACCTTTAAAGTTTCAGGAACCAAATAGTAATTATCTGGAGAAAATTATGAGAAATTATCAGTGATGCTATTTATAGAATTTTGCTTCAAGAAAGTCAGGAAGGATGACTTGAAATAAAAACATGATTCTAAATTTCTATGAAAAAAGTTCTTACCTATAAAAATCACTTAAAAGGCCAAATGAACACTTGCAGCCAATGAGCATACCCTAATTGGCAAGATCTTAAAGCATGACTAATTGGAACACTCTGACTTTAGAAAATTTAAAATTAGTTTGTATCAAGGTTTATGTCATAAGTTTCTGAAGTAAAGAAAAATTTGAGTTTTAAAATTTTATTTACTTTGCCATTAGAAACCTTTTTTTTTCAATGCTGTGCTTTCTTTCCTTCTGTCTCTGTCTTGGTTTCTCTGTCTCTCTCTCTCTTACACACACACACACACACACACACATTCCTTACCATTGACTAAAACTGTCCATTTGTACAATCATCTGCCCACAATTCCACTAATTGTATGCTGTAGAGACTGTTCATGTTCAGAAAGTCTAATGCAGTCAATGGTTAACAGATTAATCTGAGTGAGCATAATGTAGCCTTGGGCATAGCCAAGCCTGGGCTTCCTGTGTCTTCCCATCTGCCCTATTCACCCTTATCCACCAAAGATGCCAGGCGAGGCAATTTGGCCACTAACTCTGAAAAATACGAATCTTTGTGTGTGGTGTAATATTGGACTATAGGAGTGTTTCACTTTTCACAAACTCTGTATATGGAAAGAATACCTAAGGAAATAAATGTGAGTTATTATTCATAGTACAAAATGATTTTTCAATTTACAAGAAATACTCTGTGCATTTCCCAGTATTTTAAAAATATAAATTATTTATAAAAATTTATTTGGAAGTATTATTTCAGGAACGTGTTCACTGCAAAAAAGGTGGTACAGTTGTACCACAGGAGAAATTTTTCTTGATTTTACATGTCAAGCAACAGCATTCCAGGGCTTTAAGGTTTGTTTAGCCTCTGGTACTGTGAAAATATTCCAAATAGGATATTACCACATTTTCTTGTACAATTTCCCTTGATATTTGCACTCTCAAACAGAGTGGGTGGGAGAATTTTGTTCATACCTAGCAGCAATCTCATTAATTTTTATGAGATTTCACCTCTGTTGACTGGCAAATGGTCCTACCTGAGGTAACACAGTAATCAATCAGTGGCAAAGCTAATTGGAATGTGGGTTTCCATAAACTTCTCCTTGTGTCTCAAGCAGATTCTTTCACCTAGATCACTTAGCACACAACTGTGAATTTTTTCATCGCTCTTCTTAAATTTGCTGTCCAAGAGTGAGAGTGTATGAGAGGATGAAGTGGTTTAGGCAATATGTCTATTTTTAGTTTTTTTCCCCTTTAATTGGATCAATGGAAAGAATATGTGAAGTAGAAAATATGTGAGTAAAAGGAGCTGGCATTTAATGAGCAGCTACTACATTAAGGAGACGTTGCTAAAGCAGTGTGTCTCACAGGTTGGCTGACTGGTTGCCACATTGATCTCAGACAATTCTGAGAATGTCAGAAGACCAGAGACAGGTTTGTTTGTAGGAAGAACAGAGGAACTTCACTGAGGAAGGTGCTAAAGTCTGCAGTAGGAGATGGTGGCAGGATCAGAACAACATAAGGTGTTATTGTTTGTTGCATTATTTTTGTCTTAGACCTGGTGGAGGAACATGGACCATTGGATGCAATGTTACATTTGCATATCCACAACCACAGCAGGAGGAAGGTTTTTATATTCTTACTTATAAGAGGGGAAACTGATACTCACAGAGAGAGAAAACAAACACATAAAGGTATCTCACTTTTTTAGAACTTGTCTACATGAGCCAGTGGAGCTGATGTTCACCAGGGAACCAAACTGTCTAGTTTTACTGTCAGATTCATGTTGTCAGTGTCCTCGAGAGTCTTCCCTGTCATGGGTGGATCCAGTCACTCCACTTCTGTAATCCCATAGTATTTTGTGTATAGATACATTTCACTGCCTTTCATGCTGCACTGTAATTTGTTTACAGATCTTTCTCCAAGCAAAATAGGATAAAAATTTTGGAAATTTAATTTTCCCCCCTTAAATCACATGCCATCCAGCCGTCTACCCATAAAACTGAGCCATGAGGAAAACAAGAGCAGGTCCTTTATAGAACTGAGAGGTCATTGATGAGCTTTCAAACATAAAGCTGAGTTTCCTGACTTCTTATTAAGGAAGGGTCTAGAGGGTCATGTTTGTGGAAACAGAAGGGATTCAAAGTTCTGTAATCTCCCTCCAACATATCAAGAATCGATATTGCCAACTCCATCAGAATTTCCTCCAGAATGTGGAAGATTGCCTTTTCCTCCCTTAGGGCCAAGCCAGGAGGGCTGGTGTCCCGAAAGGAGGATGTGAGACGAGGAAGTCCATGCTAGAGAGGATGAGGGAGGGAGCACTTTTCCCCCACCGTGGACATGGCCAGAGGAAAGGAAATGACAGAGGAGGAACGGCTGTTGAATCATATGTGCCCAGAGGGGCCCTCTCCGAACTGAAGTCCCAAGCGGAGAAAGAATGCTAGACAGTTTGAAAGGAAACTGAAAGCAAAGCATCCTTCCTTTTGGACAGCACCACACCAGCCTGGAGAGGTCACATCAGACAACAAGCAGAGGTGAAGTGTCGTTAGTAGAACATTCTTGTTCCCCAGCATCCTTCTTAGCTCCTGTTTTGCCAGAAGTCAGAGTACTCTGCAAAGGGGTGCAGGCTGGCTGACCTGGGGCAGGACAGGGGGTTCTATGTGGCAGGAACCACCACGGCTGGAGACCAGATGCATTCACAGCCAGATACCTGGAGGTCCACATCACCAATGAGAATCAGGGGGCTCAGCAAGCGGTGGGGGGGCAGCAGAGGCCAGCAGAGTGCCAGGCACAGAACTGAGCCGCAGATCCACATCCAACCCAGCAAGTGCACACTCAACAGCTGGCTGACTGCCCAATGGTGGACAGCAGCCAAAGGACCAACGTGAGGCCAAAGGTCATGCTAGAGACCCACGTGCCTTCTCGGAAACACGTATGGGAGAGAGGAATTCTGAGAGGTTGGGCATTCGTCCAAAAGCAACTGAACTATCCAAAGAAAGTTTTTAAACCAGAAGAAATTGGTAAGTTTTACATCTAACCAGACTTTTCCCTCCAGCCACTGCTATTTAGCTACCCTGGGGATATTTGGAGAAGGTTCACTATGAAGATTAGATCAATTGTAGGATATAAAGAAGGTACAATTGCTTTTGGACATCAAAGCATAGCATGAGTGAATCTGCATCCAGGCTTTGCCTGCAACACTTGAGAGCTAGGACAAGTTTTTCATTATCTTTATATCCCCAGAGCATAGTAGACTACTTAAAGGTGTTTAGAGTTCCATACTTGGGTCCTGCAGGAATAAATGCACTTACTGATGATAAAACTATTAAAGATCATTTGTGTTGCCTTGCCCAATAACTGGCCCTTAGAAATTCATCCTTTCATTCATTAACTTTTTTATTCAAATATTTCATATATGTTTGACATCTATATGTACCTGATCTTGTGAAGGAGACAAAGATGAATTGTTTCCACATTTATTCAAACATCAGACATTTTTTCAGTGCTTATTGTGTATCAGGTACACAGGTCTCACCTCAAGTACCTTACAGACTTAAAGGAGAGAGGAAATATGTAAACAACCATCATATAAAGTAGAAAGTGACAGTTACAGCAAGGAAGGTGAAGAGGAAGAAACAGAGTCAAGACAGGATCAAATGCGTGTCTTCCTGGCTGCTGTGGAGTGTAGTGGGAGGAATGGAGAGAGACACTCCTCTTACTTTCCAATGGAATTACCTGATGGCATCAGGGCACCAGCCTGTGGGACCAGAGTCAACGGAGGTAGAGTATGAAAGCTCCCTTTTGTAGAAGGCAGTTTGACAGAACACATTTAAAAATAGGTTTAGGGATAGGCATCATCTGGAACTAAAGAAAGACTGAAGATAGTTTTAGTGTGTCCTTTGATGATATGCAAGTGTCTCTCCCCTACATCAGGACAAAAGGCTGACCCAAAACTGTGCTGCATCCAATCAAATATTTGGATTTAGACTGCTACACATTTAAGTTATTTTCACAATCATGAGAATAGGAAGTCCAGATTTGAGAAACCTGAGAGTCAGAATATCATGTTCCCTTTAGGGGTAAGAACATTGCTTTTGAATGCTTTGCCTTTAAATGCACTTTAAAATAGCTCTTGAATAGTCATTAAACTGCCACAGTCCTATACCAGGGACAGGTAAAAACAGTGAGGATAAAGAAGGAAATACAGTCTTAAAAGCTGAGCTCACAATCGTAAACTCAAGCCCACAGGACATGTTTCTAACGTGCACAGGCATGCTTTCTCTCTGCTCATCCATGGAGGTGGAAATTCAGGTTGGCTACAAATAAAAAGTCTGCTTAGCGACTTTCTCTCGTGTGTCACAACTTCTTGACTATAGGACCTCCGTTACATAAATCTTCAGGGTGAGAAGTACCTCTTCCCATGTCTCCACTGAGCTGAATGCATATTTTTCCCACCACACTGCCACACTGTATTCTAATTGTTAGGGTAGCTGTCTATCATCCCATGGTATGGCTCTGGTCTGATCAGTAGCTGTGTCCCCATCATCTAGCCACAGTGTTGGCATTTTTTAATCAATAAAGGAATCTGGATGCCAAGTCTATTCATATGGCTTAAACTTTAGACTCCAGAGAGACATAAGAAGGTACAAATTACCCAGCCTTTCTCTGTATCTTATACAACTTAATTCCTAGCCTACTGAAAATTCAGAAAGAGTGGACCTAGAAAGTACTGAGAGTTAGAAAGAGCCATCGCTTTGGTAAAAAACTGTTGCATGTGTATGTTGTGTGTTACACATGTATGTCGCATGTGTGTACCTTGTAGAATTAGTCTGTATGTCGCATGTGTTTACCTTGTAGAATTAGTCTGTATGTCACATGTGTGTACCTTGTAGAATTAGTCTCAGGGTCAGATATCACACTGCATATTAGGGAGGCTGCCTTTCATTCTGTATTAACCTCTGCTAACATACCCAAGGAGAGGAGTGGGCTGAAGGAAAACAATCAGGGCTAGAGGGTTTTCTTTCTCGTTCTTTGCTCCTGGGAAACTGCTTAAAAAATGGGAAAAGCTCGGACACATGCACTGTGTGAAGGAGGGGATGTGTTAAAGGTACAGACTCCTCAGTATGGTTAGCAAGAGAACTGGAAATTGTTTCCCATGTGAGTTCATTTAATTACCAAACTATCCTGTTTGAAGAGACCTGCTTTTTTCTTATTTCACAGATGTACTAGTTTCACCTGTTTGCATTTTAGTACTACATGGCTGAAGAAAGATGAATAAACTTTGAGTTGTAAAGCTGGTATTTCTACTGAAATGGTTCATATAGCACAGTTATAAAAATAGCACAGCTTTTAGAATTTATCCAAATGTCATTGCTAATCTGTCTCAAAGTCACAGACACAATCTATTCATTCTCTACAAGTCAAGAGATACAAACCCACAGATGTGCCTATAAAATAAAATCCTTATAAATCCAACATGATGGTGTTACAATCTCTCCTTTGACTTTCTAATAAAGAAAACAGCTGGGTTTCTTCACTTCCATGTCTGTCTTTCATCATCTTTTTCCTGAATAAATGTTATCTTTTGCCTTTGTTAACTTTCTTTAGCTCCTTACTATAAAGGCAAAGTTAAAAATTATTTTCCAAAAGATGTTTGACATTGTTAGCCGTTAAGGAATTGCAAATTAAAACCACAATGAATTGTCACTGCACACCTTTTAGAGTGGCTAACATAAAAAATAGTGATAACACCAAATGCTGGTGAGGGCAGGGAGAGCGGGACCTCTCATACAATGCTGGTGGGAATATAAAGTTGTACAACCACTCTGGACAGTTGTTTGACTGTTTCTGAAATCAAATAGTCATTTTCCACATGATCCAGAAACTGTAGTTTTGAGCACTTATCTCAGAGAGATGAGATCTTATGTTAATATAAAACCTCCAAATGAATGTCATAGCAGTTTTTTGTTTTTGTTTTTTTAATTTTTGAATTTTATTTATTTATTTTTATACAGCAGGTTCTTATTAGTCATCAATTTTATACACATCAGTGTATACATGTAAATCCCAATTGCCCAATTCATCACACCACCACCCCCATCCCCCCATGGCTTTCCTCACTTGGTGTCCATACATCTGTTTTCTACATCTGTATCTCAATTTCTGCCCTGAAAACTGGTTCATCTGTACCATTTTTCTAGGTTCCACATATATGTGTTAATATATGATATTTGTTTTTCCCTTTCTGAATTACTTCACTCTGTATGACAGTCTCTAGATCCACCCACGTCTCTACAAATGACCCAATTTCGTTCCTTTTTATGGCTGAGTAATATTCCATTGTATATATGTACCACATCTTCTTTATCCATCCGTCTGTCGATAGGCATTTAGGTTGCTTCCATGACCTGGCTATTGTGAATAGTGCTGCAATGAACATTGGGGTGCATGTGTCTTTTTGAATTATGGTTTTCTCTGGGTATATGCCCAGTAGTGGGATTGCTGGATCATATGGTAATTCTATTTTTTGTATTTTAAGGAACCTCCATTCTGTTCTCCATAGTGGGTATATCAATTTACATTCCCACCAACAGTGCAAGAGGGTTCCCTTTTCTCCACACCCTCTCCAGCATTTGTGGTTTGTAGATTTTCTGATGATGCCCATTATAACTGGTGTGAGGTGATACCTCATTGTAGTTTTGATTTGCATTTCTCTAATGATTAGTGATGTTGAGCATCCTTTCATGTGTTTGTTGTCAATCTGTATATCTTCTTTGGAGAAATGTCTATTTAGGTCTTCTGTCCATTTTTGGATTGGGTTGTTTGTTTTTTAATATTGAGCTGCATGAGCTGTTTATATATTTTGGAGATTAATCCTTTGTCCATTGATTTGTTTGCAAATATTTTCTTCCACTCTGAGGGTTGTCTTTTCATCTTATTTATAGTTTCCTTTGCTGTGCAAAAGCTTTGAAGTTTCATTAGGTCCCGTTTGTTTATTTTTCTTTTTATTTCCATTACTCTAGGAGGTGGATCAAAAAAGATCTTGTTGTGATTTATGTAAAAGAGTGTTCTTCCTATGTTTTCCTCTAAGAGTTTTATAGTGTCTGGTCTTACATATAGGTCTCAAATACATTTTGAGTTTATTTTTGTGTATGATGTTAGGGAGGGTTCTAATTTCATTCTTTTACATGTAGCTATCCAGTTTTCCCAGCATCACTTATTGAAGGTACTGTCTTTTCTCCATTGTATATCCTTGCCTCCTTTGTCATAGATTAGTTGACCATAGGTGCGTGGGTTTATCTCTGGGCTTTCTATCTTGTTCCATTGATCTTTGTTTCTGTTTCTGTGCCAGTACAATACTGTCTTGATTACTGTAGCTTTGTAGTATAGTCTGAAGTCAGGGAGTCTGATTCCTTCAGCTCTGTTTTCTTCTCTCAAGACTGCTTTGGCTCTTCGGGGTCTTTTGTGTCTCCATACAAATTTTAAGAATTTTTGCTCTAGTTCTGTAAAAATGCCATTGGTAATTTGATAGGGATTGCATTGAATCTGTAGATTGTTTTGGGTAGTATAGTCATTTCCATTGATTCTTCCAATACAAGAACAAGGTATATCTCTCCATCTGTTGGTATCATCTTTAATTTCTTTCAACAGTATCTTATAGTTTTCTGCATACAGGTCTTTTGTCTCCCTAGGTAGGTTTATTCCTAGGTATTTTATTCTTTCTATTGCAATGGTAAATGGGAGTGTTTCCTTATTTTCTCTTTCAGGTTTTTCATCATTAGTGTATAGGAATGCAAGAGATTTCTGTGTGTTAATTTTGTATCCTGCAACTTTACCAAATTCATTGATTAGTTCTAGTAGTTTTCTGGTGGCATCTTTAGGATTCTCTATGTATAGTATGTCATATGCAAACAGTGACAGTTTTACTTCTTCTTTTCCAATTTTTATTCCTTTTATTTCTTTTTCTTCTCTGATTGCCGTGGCTAGGACTTTCAAAAGTATGTTGAATAAGAGTGGTGAGAGTGGACAACCTTATCTTGTTCCTGATCTTAGAGGAAATGCTTTCAGTTTTTCAACATTGAGAATGATGTTTGCTGTGGGTTTGTCGTATATGGCGTTTATTATGTTGAGGTAGGTTCCCTCTATGCCCATTTTCTGGAGAGTTTTTAATATAAATGGGTGTTGAATTTTCTCAAAAGCTTTTTCTGCATCTATTGAGATGATCATATGGTTTTTATTCTTCAATTTGTTAATATGGTTTATCACATTGATTGACTTGTGTATATTGAAGAATCCTTGCATCCCTTAGATAAATCCCACTTGATCATGGTGTATGATCCTTTTTTTTTGTGTGTGGTACGTGGGCCTCTCACTGTTGTGGCCTCTCCCGTTGCGGAGCACAGGCTCCGGACGCACAGGCTAAGCGGCCATGGCTCACGGGCCCAGCCACTCCATGGCATGTGGGATCCTCCCGGACTGGGGCACGAACCCGTGTCCCCTGCATCAGCAGGCGGAGTCTCAACCACCGTGCCACCAGGGAAGCCCAGTGTATGATCCTTTTAATGTGTTGTTGGATTCCGTTTGCTAGTATTTTGTTGAGGAT
Organism: Hyperoodon ampullatus; assembly: GCF_949752795.1. Classification (NCBI taxonomy): domain Eukaryota; kingdom Metazoa; phylum Chordata; class Mammalia; order Artiodactyla; family Ziphiidae; genus Hyperoodon; species Hyperoodon ampullatus. The sequence goes on along the minus strand of NC_136925.1, from coordinate 47,513,048 downwards.
TTTTGCATCTATATTCATCAGTGATATTGGTCTGTAATTTTCTTTTTTTGTAGTATCTTTGTCTGGTTTTTGTATCAGCGTGATGGTGGCCTCACAGAATGAGTTTGGGAGTGTTCCTTCCTCTGTAATTTTTTGGAAGAGTTTGAGAAGGATGGGTGTTAGCTGTTCTCTAAATGTTTGATAGAATTCACCTGTGAAGTCATCTGGTCCTGGACTTTTGTTTGTTAGAAGATTTTTAATCACAGTTTCAATTTCATTACTTGTGATTGGTCTGTTCACATTTTCTATTTCTTCCTGGTTCAGTCTTGGAAGGTTAAACCTTTCTAAGAATTTGTCCATTTATTCCAGGTTGTCCATTTTATTGGCATAGAGTTGCTTGTAGTAGTCTCAGGATGCTTTGTATTTCTGCGGGGTCTGTTGTAACTTCTCTTTTTTCATTTCTAATTTTATTGATTTGAGTCCTCTCCCTCTTTTTCTTAATGAGTCTGGCTAATGGTTTATCAATTTTGTTTATCTTCTCATAGAACCAGCTTCTAGTTTTATTGATCTTTGCTATTGTTTTCTTTGTTTCTATTTCATTTATTTCTGCTCTGATCTTTATGATTTCTTTCCTTCTGCTAACTTTGGGTTTTGTTTGTTCTTCTTTCTCTAGTTCCTTTAGGTGTAAGGTTAGATTGTTTATTTGAGATTTTTCTTGTTTCTTGAGGTAGGCTTGTAGAGCTATACAATTCCCTCTTAGAACTGCTTTTGCTGTATCCCATAGGTTTTCGATCGTCGTGTTTTCATTGTCATTTGTCTCTAGGTATTTTTTGATTTCCTCTTTGATCTTCAGTGATCTCTTGGTTATTTAGTAATGTATTGTTTAGCCTCCATGTGTTTGTGTTTTTTAGGTTTTTTTCCCCTGTAATTCATTTCTAATGTCATAGCATTGTGGTCAGAAAAGACGGTTGATATGATTTCAATTTTCTTAAATTTACTGTGGCTTGATTTATGACCCAAGATGTGATCTATCCTGGAGAATGTTCCGTGCGCACTTGAGAAGTGCAATCTGCTGTTTTTGGATGGAATGTCCTGTAAATATCAATTAAATCTATCTGGTCTATTGTGTCATTTAAAGCTTCTGTTTCCTTATTTATTTTCATTATGGATGATCTGTCCATTGGTGTAAGTGAGGTGTTAAAGTCCCCCACTATTATTGTGTTACTGTTCATTTCCTCATTTATAGCTGTTAACAGTTGCCTTATGTATTGAGGTGCTCTTCTGTTGGGTGCATATATATTTATAATTGTTATATCTTCTTCTTGGATTGATCCCTTGATCATTATGTAGTGTCCTTCCTTGTCTCTTGTAACATTCTTTATTTTAAAGTCTATTTTATCTAATAAGAGTATTGCTACTCCAGCTTTCTTTTGATTTCCATTTGCATGGAATATCTTTTTCCATCCCCTCACTTTCAGTCTGTATGTGTCCCTAGGTCTGAAGTAGACAGCATATAGATGGGTCTTGTTTTTGTATCCATTCAGCAAGCTTGTGTCTTTTGGTTGGAATATTTAATCCATTCATGTTTAAGGTAATTATCGATATGTATGTTCCTATCACCATTTTCTTTATTGCTTTGGGTTTGTTTTTGTAGGTTTTTCTCTTGTGTTTCTCACTTAGAGAAGTTCCTTTAGCATTTGTTGTAGAGCTGGTTTGGTGGAGCTGAATTCTCTCAGCTTTTGCTTGTCTCTAAAGCTTTTGATTTCTCCATCGAATCTGAATGAGTTCCTTGCCGGGTAGAGTAATCTTGGCTGTAGGTTCTTCCCTTTCATCACCTTAAGTATATCATGCCACTGCCTTCTGGCTTGTAGAGTTTCTGCTGAGAAATCAGCTGTTAACCTTATGAGAGTTCCCTTGTATGTTATTTGTCATTTGTCCCTTGCTGCTTTCAATAATTTTTCTTTGTTTTTCATTTTTGCCAGTTTGATTGCTATGTGTCTCGGCATGTTTCTCTTTGGGTTTTTCCTGTGTGGGACTCTCTGCGCTTCCTGGAGTTTGGTGGCTATTTCCTTTCCCATGTTAGGGAAGTTTTTGAGTATAATCTCTTCAAATATTTTCTCGGGTCCTTTCTGTCTCTCTTCTCCTTGTGGGACCCCTGTAATGCAAATGTTGTTGTGTGTAATGTTGTCCCAGAGGTCTCTTAGGCTGTCTTCATTTCTTTTCATTCTTTTTTCTTTATTCTGTTCCGCAGCAGTGAATTCCACCATTCTGTCTTCCAGGTCACTTATCCGGTCTTCTGCCTCAGTTATTCTGCTATTGATTCCTTCTAGTGTAGTTTTCATTTCAGTTATTGTATTATTCATCTCTGTTTGTTTGTTCTTTAATTCTTCTAGGTCTTTGTTAAACATTTGTTGCATCTTCTCGATCTTTGTCTCCATTCTTTTTCCAAGGTCCTGGATCATCTTTGCTATCATTATTCTGAATTCTTTTTCTGGAAGGTTGCCTATCTCCACTTCTTTAGTTATTTTGGGGGGTTTTATCTTGTTCCTTCATCTGGTACATAGCTCTCTGCCTTTTCCTCTTGTCTGTCTTTCTGTGAATGTGGTTTTTGTTCCACAGGCTGCAGGAGTGTAGTTCTTCTTGCTTCTGCTGTCTGCCCTCTGGTGGATAAGGCTATCTAAGAGGCTTGTGCAAGTTTCCTGATGGGAGGGACTGGTGGTGGGTAGAGCTGCCTGTTGTTCTGGTGGGCAGAGCTCAGTAAAACTTTAATCCACTTGACTGCTGATGGGTGGGGCTGGGTTCCCTCCCTGTTGGTTGTTTGGCCTGAGGCAACCCAACACTGGGCTCTTTGGTGGGGCTAAATAGGGACTCTGGGAGGGCTCACGCCAAGGAGTACTTCCCAGCACCTCTGCTGCCAGTGTCCTTGTCCCCACGGTGAGCCACAGCTACCACCTGCCTCTGCAGGAGACCCTCCAACACTAGCAGGTAAGTCTGGTTCAGTCTCCCCCGGGGTCACTGCTCCTTCCCCTGGGTCCCGATGCACACACTACTTTGTGTGTGCCCTCCAAGAGTGGAGTCTCTGTTTCCCCCACTCCTGTCTAAGTCCTGCAATCAAATCACAGTTGCCCTCAATGTCTGATTCTCTAGGAATTCCTCCTCCCGTTGCCGGACTCCCAGGTTGGGAACCTGACATGGGGCTAAGAACCTTCACTCCAGTGGGTGGACTTCTGTGGTATAAGTGTTCTCCAGTCTGTGAGTCACCCACCGAACAGTTGTGGGATTTGATTTTACTGTAATTGCTCCCCTCCTACCATCTCATTGTGGCTTCTCCTTTGTCTTTGGATGTACGGTATCTTTTTTCGTGAGCTCCAGTGTCTTCCTTTGGATGATTGTCCAGCAGCTAGTTGTGATTCTGGTGTTCTCGCAAGAGGGAGTGAGAGCACACCCTTCTACTCCGCCATCTTGGTTCTTGTCTCAGAAGATCTCTCAGACAATCAATGAGATTGATTTCAAGTCTGTCTCCTCTTACATGGATGTTAGAGCTGATATAATTCTGTGGTCAGAACATCAAAAGAATAGACTCCATTTCCACCTTCTACAGGCTACCCACATTCCTTGGCTTGTGGCGTCTTCCTCTTTCAAAGACAGCAATGATGGGTTGAGTCCTTACATCACAAAGACAATGACCTTCTCCTGTAGTCACACCTCCCTCTAACTCCTCATAGCAGTTTTATTTGTAAAAAACCAAAGCTGGAAATAATCCAAATGTCCTTCAGCAGGTGATGGGTAAACAAACCCTGATATGTTTATACAATGGAATACTACTCAGCAATAAAAAGACCAAACTATTGATACATGCCACAATTTGGGTGGACTTAAGGGTATTATGCTTAGTGAAAAAAGCCAATCTGAAAAGGTTAAACACTGTGTGATTCCATTTTATATAGCATTCTCCAGCTGACAAAATCATATAGATGGAGAATAGAGTAGTGGTTGCTAGGGATAGGAATGAGGGTGGTGGAATGGGTGTGACTTCATAGGGGTTATATGAGGGAGTTTCTTTGTGGTGATAGTATAGTTCTGTATCCTGACTGTGGTCATAGTTACACAAACCTATACATGGATTAAATTGTGTAGAGCTACACACACACACACACACACCGACAAATGAGTGAAGGAAAAGGGATGAAAACTGAATCAGGTCTGTGGCTTAGTTAACAGTATTGTACCAATGTCAATATCCTAGTCATATAAAATGTCACCATTGGGGAAAAGCTGTATGGACAGTCCAAAGAATCCTATATAGTTTTGCAATTCCTTGTGAGTCTATAATCATTCCAGAAATATATATTTTCCTCTCACGCTTCATGCATTAATTGTTTGTGACATTTAACCATGAGTTTAAGGAATGAACTGAAAGGGCAAGAGGATAAAGCACAGAGAGGCTCTTCATGTCTTTTTGTTCTATATCACTGTTTTTAAGAGAATCAGAAGACAAAAGTACTTGGTCCTTTGCCAACTAGTAATGAGGACTGTCTTGTTAAAACAGAAGTGCCTTTGCAAAAGGGCTGTTGGGCTACATCCTATCATTCCTTTCCTCAGACACCTTCACAGCTCTCTTTTATTTACAAAATTAAGCCACACTCTTCATCCTGACATTGAAGACCTCCTACGACATGACCTCAGCTTAACTTTTTGGCTCTATCTTACTTTATTCCATAATGAGCACCCATTGCTTTAATCTGTTCTCTGCACCACAGCCTGCCTGCCTTTAAAACTCAAATGTGGCTTCCCACGGCACTAAGCCTAAAGACTCAAACTCTTGACCTGGCTGTCAAGACTTGTTGAGTCTAGCACTTGCCTCCTTCCCCAGCTCATCTTGCACCACTCTTTTCTTCACTCTCCTTGCCCAGTCACAAGCCCTTGCTCACAACCCCATCCTTGCCATGGTCCTTCCCACCACAGAGCCTTGAGCACGCTGTCTTCTTTGCTTGGACCTCTTTCCTTCTCAACTAATCTTCCACTTCTCTTATAGATCTCAGCTCTACCACTAGTCTTTTAGGAAAATCTTCCCCAACTTTCCAGTTTAGGCCAGGTTGTTTTGACAAATGTTCTCATAGAACTGTGTTGCTTTCTTTTAGAACACTCATCTCTGACTATAATGATACAGCCATTCATTTGGTTATTTGGCTGCCTTTCCCATTTGCCTGGAAGTGCCAAAGAATACAGAAAGTATCTTTTTTTACTATTTGCTCACTGTTCACTACCTAATACACTGACTTGAACAGAGAAGTATTCAGTAGCTATTTTTGAAGTGACTGGATGAATCAAACTGGAATAATTGTTCTCCAATCATATTCCTCAGGTTTTCTGCCCTAGGATTTTGCCATGATTTTCTTTCCAGGTTCAAAGCTATACCTAAATTTTATCCAATCTTATAGACTCTTCTGAATGGCTACTTTCTTGTTTCTGCAAATAAACATCATCTCTGGCTCCTTTGAAAACTATAGCACTTTGGCATCTGTTCCCTTGCCGTACATGATGTTACTATCAATAGACTGCGCCTCTTGTCCCCTTTACAAGTTCAGAAGCTCCTGGAGGGTAAGGTTGATTCATTTCCTTCATTCATTTTTTTTTTAACTCTGTAGAAGCTTTATCTTTTTTTTTCTGTTAATGTTTTTATTCTTTAATTTTATTTTATTTAAAAACTTTTAAATTTTATATTGGAGTATAGTTGATTAACAATGTTGTGTTAGTTTCAAGTGTACAGCAAAGGTTGATTCATTTCTATTTACATCACTTGCAATAACTAGTACATTTCTTAGATGCATAATTAATGTATTTTCCTTATTGATTAATATATGAATAAAAGCTAAACACTTAGCACGTATTATGTTCTCAATTAATATTTACAGAAACAAGGGAAAATCATTATAGGTCCTTGTTAGTTCCACTGATTTGCAATGAGTAAACAGAATTGAATTACAAAACAGCAGTACAGGCATGGTTCCCAGAGCAAATGCCTTCTATTCTGACCATTTATTATTATTTAATAAGTTTATTTTTTGTAGGTAGCAAAATGGTTCTAGAATTGTTTGATTCAACTTGCTTTTTTACTTCCCCCTATCCCTTGCTCAGTAAGTTATAATGAAGACAAACTGATATTTCAGTAGAATTATTTTTTGTCTTTCTACAGAATTAAAATAAATTTTGCATAGAATGCAGCATTAAATGCGGTGTCAAACAGCTAATTTGAGAGAGGTGGCAGGATGGATTAATGGTGGTGCATAACATGGGTTGAACAAAACACCTGAGGACAAGGGAAAAGTTGTTAAAACCTTGTCACTGTCTACAAAAAGAAATTGAAAAACTGAAAAAATTTTTTTATAAATCCCCATAGAACTTAAGCAACCAGTAATTGATTGTGACTTTTCAATGCTTAACAAAAGAAAACAAAAGTCAAATGGATTTCCAAAGGGGTAAGTTTCCTCTTCATGCTCCCCAGGAGGCCCATTTATAGACTCTGCACTAATGGGCCCAGTTCTGCCATGAAGCCAGCATTCCTCTTTCTTCTCCCACATACCTGTATAGACATTCCAGGGGCCTCTGCATGTGGGTAGAGAACTGCTGGCAATTTCTGTGTCCCCAAATACTGGAAATCAGTGCAATTTAATTAACCTCTTTAAAGATTTTTGGGTGCCTATTATGTGCTGGGTTTCCTACCAGGTACTAGAGATTCAAAGGTGAACAAGAAATCCTCTTTGCTGTGAAAGAGCTTACAGCTTGGTGGAGTAGGTGGAAACATTCAAACACCATTCTTAGGTAAGACAGACTGTGAAGACAGAGCTATAAGACAAAGTGCCTGGGAGCACAGGAGAGAGAGAGCATGAGAGAGAGAGAGAGACAGACAGAGACAGAGACAGAGAGACAGAGAGAGAAATTTGTTGTCATTGTGGAGCTTGTGGAAGTGAATAGGAGCTAGGCTGAGTTTGGAGGACTGTGGTTGTTCTCCCAGCATCCATCCACCTCATCTCTCCCTTAATGGGTGACAGATATGTGATTGGGTGAGATTGATCCTGCCGTGACTCCAGGAGTGAGTGCTGATTGGTGAGCCAGTGATTCTCAACTAGAGATGGTACCTGCTAGAGGGCATCTGGCAATCCATGAGGACACTTTTAGTTGTTACAAAGGCTGAAAGATGCTATGGGCATTTGATGGGTAGGGACCAGAAATCTTAAATGACCTATAAAGTAGGAAAACGACTCACATCATGAAAAATTGTCCTACCCAAAATGCCAGTGGTACTCCTACTGAGAAACATTGTCTAAACAAACCAGAGAAATCTCACCCTGTATTGGTTCAGAGAGTCCAGGTCTAGGTCAGTTAGCTCACACTGTTCCCCTGCCATCAGTGTGGTCCAATCAAATAGAGCTCTGGACTTTTCTTCAGTGGTTGTAGGGAAGCATCCTTTCTGTCCCTTATTGGGTATGTAGGAGGAAGCATGTAAACCCTATCTAATTCTGATTTAGATAGATTCCCATTCAATCTATATAATTTAAATTTATTCAAGTGGTTTGTTTGTTTGTTTCTTCATTTTTGTTATTGTTTCTAAACAAATTATTGGAATCGCAGCAATGTTGTTGAGGTATCAAATCTAAGCAAAATCTGACACGTGAACAATATTTTGTTTTCATCCTGGAGCCTTGGAATGACTATAAAATTCATAATATTGTCATAAAAAGAGAATAAGGGTGAAACAAAAATAGTCAAGATTATTATTTATGGTTTAATGAGGAATATAAGTGGTGTCTGGTAAAAATCGTGAAAATCTAAGTTAAATTTGCAATGATGTGTGTGTGTGCATGTGCGTGTATACACATAATTATATAAAAGAAAAGGAGAGAGAGGGAGGGAGGAAGGAAGGATGCAGTGGCTATCTTCATACCTAACACATTGTAGAAATTTAAATCTTGTCCCTTTAGAAAAAATTCTGTCTCTTCAGCTTACAAAATCTACACATTAAAGAAAGCTAAAAGAAAAGATTATTAAGCACTTTGATTACTTAATCAAAGTCCATTGCATATTCTAAAACGTTATAAGTTGTGATTAAAATAGATTTATTTTTATGTTTATTAATAATTCTTCTGCTGATGTAAGATTAGTATTCTTAGCTACAAATTATTTTCCTACATTGTCAATGGTTCTTGTGGTATACTAAAAACAAAGAAGAGATGTACAATTACATGTGAATTAAGAAAAATTAAAGGAACACAGAAATAAAGTTCCAGTTAAGTTTTATATAACCGATTTCCCTCTTGTTGCAAAACTTACAAACTAGTAATCAGAACTCCCAAGTGACTAAACTGAAAGTAAACTACATCTGGAAAATGAGGAAGATGAGAAGGGAAGAGAGCCTTGGTACCTGGATACTGGTCAGAGTCGTGTACTGGTAAGCCTTGACCACCAGATAGTTTGCTTCCAAGTCTATCAGTCCCAGGATCATATATTTCCACCATCTTCGTCGTAAAATTGCCAGGAGGTTTTCTTCTCCTGCGTTACAAAGTTAAGAAGAAATGGATTAAGCTCTGAACATGTTGAGAAACTGTATATTTAGAAGGATTCTAAAATATATATTACAGTACTATATTTTTTACCGTACCTTATCAAACGTTTAATTAAACAAATGAATCAATATGTCCAAGAATGACATGCTTGTGCTTAGTTTACTAGACTTCACGGTAGATTTCAGCCCTTCAAATTAGTTCCTATCCCAGAACAAGACTGGACAGGTTTTTAGTTCACTATGCAAAACATTTTCTCACAAACATTTGAACAAAAAATTTTGTCAAGTAAAAATAAAAGGAAAGGTGTTCAGAAAGGCTGTATAAACACGTGAAATCCAACTCATCCTGAACTTCAGGATTGTGGTAAAATAGACAAAAATGGAAAGAGGGTAGTCAAATGGAGAAAAGCCTGTGCTTAGCCGCAGATCTGCAGTAAGGCTGCAGGGTGCCACCCTGAGGGCTGCTCGCCTCTGAACCTTAGACGCAGGTGGTGTGTGGGTGATGGGAAGAGAGAGGAAGTTGGGGGTCACTCATGGATGAGGAAGAGTGCCACAGGCCTTGGTCTTAATGCTGCCGATGACTGCAAACTTCACCATCTTGCCTCTTACGCTGGTGGCCTCAGAACAGACTTTGAACTGCTTAGTTCTTCATCCTTATTTTTACATATTTCAGGTCTGAAATGTACCTTTTCTCAAAGTGGGGGAACATGATTATTATTAATAATAACAGCTTTCTGGGGCCAACCTGTGAGGTATCCTTAGAGGATGTGGAACATGCAGAAACCCTGAGTGAAAGGTGACGCTTGATACCAAAGAAACAATCCAAACATTTGGCCCAAAGTATGTTTTCTCTTGCTCTTCGATGTGCTGATTCCCCTGCATGGACTATTCTTCCCCCAGCCTTCAAATGAAGGAGCAGCATAGACTCTACCACCAGGAAGCCTTCCTTGATCTCTAACTTTGATCTTCTCAGAATCGGTTGGGTTTCCGTGCTATTGGCTCCTTTAACACCCTTTCTTATTCCACAGATACAGTACTTATCTCCCTGTATTATAATGGCCAGTTTTCTTGACTCTGTTACTCATTAGATTATTAACAATTTGAAGAGAGTGGCACTGTCTTGGTCATCACTTTATCTCTAGGGCCCAACAGTGCATGGTGAGTAGTCAATAAGTAATACAGAATCTATGAACACATTTTGTGTTTAATAACCTCAGCAATGTTAAATAACATTGAAATTGAAATATTTAAAATATATCTACTATAAACATTCTTGCACCAGACAATGAAAATTGCTTTCGAGTTAGAACATCTGACATAAATTCATTTGGTGACCGTTTTACACATAATACTCTATACATAGGACATAAAAAGGTCAATGGCACATTGAACCGCAAAGCTGAAATTCTAAGGTCACAAGTCACTGTCCCAGTTAATTTACATGATGAACAGAGAATTGCTAAACTCGGAGCACACCAGCCACATTTCAATATGTGACATTGAAAATCTGGATCATGGCGCTGTTTGTTCCGCCAATCAATACATATTCAAAGTTACACAGATTCAAAGGAATGATTTGTTGTCTTGCTGTTTGTTCTGCTGAAGAAGTTTGCAAGCAAAACACTCTAAACAAATGCTCCCATATTGTTTCACTTGAGCACCTGCAAACGTACAACACACTTGCTTAGCAAAATTATCCAGGAAGGCAAGAAAGCTCTTTTTTTTTTTTTTTTTTTGGCTGAGCAAAAAATGCAACCTTTAAAAGGCCTGCTTAGGGATTTATCTACATGACTCTCATTAACACTGATGTACAATAGGCCATTAAAATTCTAGAATAGTGAAGATATATTCTTTAGAGCCCTTGTGTCAAAGTGCTTTCTAAACCTCATGAAACTGGGCCATCCATAAAAGCACCAGCACAACTGGTGGTACGTTAACGTTTTGAAGCAAAAGAATTAAAAAAAAAATTAACTAAGAGGAGTAATAAAATCTATGGGTGGAAATTTTAGAATTATAATTTGGCATTTAAATTTGTTGTTATTATTCTTACTATCAACATGTTCAAATATAAATAAAAAGCATAGAGAATAATGTGATAAGGTAATCTCCAACCTGATTTGATTAATGTTAAAAATTTGCCATGTTTGCTTCAGATTTTTTTCTGAGAAAGGAAATGTTACAGATGAAATTGAAGCCCCCTTTCTGCCACTGCCAGATTCCATTCCCTTCCCTCCTTCCTCAAATCACCATCTTGATATTGTTATGTACCATTCATGTTCATGTCTTTGTTATACGTTTTCTACATATGTATGTATTTAAATGAAAGTTTATTGTATATTCTGTACCTGTTATTCTTCTAGTGTTCTTTAAACATTGTTCTAGAAATAGATCCCTATTTTTTAATGTAGAGAATAAATGTAATATACTTTAAATGATATATAATCACATTTTATAAATATGCCACAATTTATCTCATCTCCCACTGACATTTAAGTTGTTTCCAATTTTTCTTTAAAGAACATCTTTGTACATATGTATCTCTATAATTGGTTTAGAGTTTAATTTTGTTTTCATTCTCTTTTTAAAGAACTGTGGAGTATGCAAGTATTCACAAATGTGTAAAACATAATTAAAGAAAGTAACCCTAATTGAAAGTAACATAGCGTTCCAGCAACAATAACTATCGCAATAATTGAGAACAGAGAGGGAAATTATTGACAGTCTTGATCATGTGACTCATATCTCATTTTACTAAGCATCAACAGAACGACCAATCAATGTGTTTTTTTCATTTTTGTAACAAATACTTATATGCTACTATGTACCAGGCAGTGTCTATGTGCTTTACAAATATTAATTTACTTAATCCTTATAATATCCCTGTATGGAAGGTATTTCTTTTAACCTTATTTACAGATGACAAAACTGGGGCCTGGAGGAGTTAAGTAACTTGCCCAAAAGTTCGCAAAGATGAGCCAGGATTTGAATTCATGACAATCTGGCACTAGGCTTCATACTCACTGGTACTGCACTATTTTACCTTATTGGTTTGTAATTATGGCACTGTCCTCAGGAGTCATTCATTTCTCATTAAAGGAGACCTGCTTGTCCCAACTCACCTGCAGGGTGTCCCTCTGCCAGACTCCAGGGGGCGCCTGGCACATTGAAGCCGACGTGCACAGCGTCCCCTAGTGTTGCCGATGCCCAGCCGCGCAGTCATGTGTCCACTCCTGAATCAGCTTAGGGATGAGCATGTGTCCCATCACCCTCACTCACTTCAGTATCAAAAGTTGATGTCTCCCTGCCTGATCTAAGTGCATGACAGTTTCCCTTTTGAAATGTAAAATAAGGCTTTCAATCAAATTTATGGCTTAACAAAGTCTAATGATAAGAATTACTGTTATATGCTGTATTACTAGTTGAAGCCTCGGGCATAATAACAATGGTCACACATGGGGTGGGGCGAGCGTGGCAGTGGTCAGTGAATGTTGAATGAAGGAAGCGGAAACACTTGTGCAAAGACTGAAACATGGTCCACATTCATGGCAGCGACTGGAAACCTGAAGAGCCTTGATTCATAGATAGGACTCTTGTTCACCCCCAGTGGTGGTCTGAGTAGAGAATAAAAGGATTGCGAGACAGCACCAGAGGTGAATTCAGCAAAGGGAACAAGGAGCTGCATTATTCTCAGGACTGCATTTTCATTAAGGGCTCTCGTGGGTGGTGTGATCCTTCATGGTGTTTTTCTGCAAGGACAGAACTCAGCATGCATTTGCACGGAGGGTCTGCAGCAAGAGTGAAGCCCCTGCAAAGGGGGCAAGACCCTTGCTTGAATGGACGCCTCCTCGGCTCACAACTTGAAGCCATAATGCCATCTTCCTTTACCAGAACTCCAGAGAAGAGGTTAAATATTCATCAGTGAATTTGAAAAAAGGAATGACTGAAGATGGAAGTTTTAATCACTCACCTTTAAAAGGTGAAATTTAGTATTAGGATGTAGAATTCAAAACAATTCTTTTGTCAGAAAAGTGAACAAAATAAATGTGCTAATAATACGGAAATGAAAATGCAAATGGTTCACAAAAAGAATTGCAATCAATTGCACCTCATAATGTGAATCTGAGGGTAAGGATGAAATATAAAAAGGACAAATAGGGCTTCCCTGGTGGCGCAGTGGTTGAGAGTCTGCCTGCCGATGCAGGGGACACGGGTTCGTGTCCCTGTCTGGGAAGATCCCACATGCCGCGGAGCGGCTGGGCCCGTGAGCCATGGCCGCTGAGCCTGTGCGTCCGGAGCCTGTGCTCCGCAACGGGAGAGGCCACAGCAGTGAGAGGCCCGCGTACGGTAAAAAAAAAAAAAAAAAAAAAAAGAATACACCCGCTTGCATGTTAAACACTGTCACTATTGATCACTGAAATCTTAAAGATGTTATGTTGTTGCATGATCAAACACAAACCAGTACTATTGTCCCATATTTCTAGCTGTGATAGACACATTTCTTTGTACTGATATGTCATCCAACAACCAAAATTTAACTGATTAAAATGGAGCACATCTTCCTACTCCAAACTCCTGTCCAGTTTATGCTTTTTGTTGAGCAACCAGCCCTTGGGGCCCATTTTAACCTTGTTAGCTCTTTTGAGGTTATCTATATGCGCAGATTCTTGCTCTGAGAAGTCTCGCCAAGAGTTTTTCCCTTTTGATTTAGATAGTGAGTCAGCGAGGCTGGCTTTTCTTTTCTGGCTCCAGGAGACAGCCTTCTCAGAGAAGACAAGAATGGTGCCCTGCAGAGTTGTGGATGTGGCAGCCATGCCTTCCCTTTGGCAGGGCAACATAGGGAGGGCACTAGAGCCATTCAGCAATGGGCTCGAACCCAGCCTCTTCCGGGCAGTGGGTGTATGATATTGTTGCACAATTTAGTCTCTCTAAATCTCAATTTTCCTCACCTATACAACAGAATTACTAGGTGGACCTGCCTCCCTGAGTGTTGGTCAGGATTAACTGAGATATTTATAAAATGCTTAACATGGTACCTCGAAAGGAGCTCTTATCATTATCTTGACTTTAATCACAGCTGGTCTTTCCTCATGCCAAACTTCCGACATACTGTAGACGTGCAGTAAAGAATTTAACCTTGCCCCCAAAGAGGTCTGCCATTTGTCCTGGGGTAACATTATGATTCAGGGCTGAGGATGGCCATGTCAGAAAGACCAACAATGTGGTTTGGGGTGAAGGCTTTGGGTCACGCCCAGAGACTAGAGAATCAATCAGGCTTACATAATGGAGCTTCAGTAAAAACCTGAACACAGAGGCTCTAGCAAGTTTCCCTGATTGGCAATATTTTGTCCATATTGTCACACACTTGTGCTGGGAAAGTAACATGTCTTGTCTCCATTGGGAAAGGACAATGGAAACCCTGGACTTGGTACTTCTTTAGGACTCTGCATATGGGCTTATTCCCTTGGTTGATTCTAATCTGTATCCTTTCCCTGTAATAACTCAAACCATGAATATAATAGCTTTCAGTGAGTTCTGTGAGGCTTAGTAAATTTCTGAAACTGACAATGGTTTGGGGGATCCTCCCCCAACCCTGAACTTGCAATTGGCATCAGGAGAGAGGGTGGTCTTGTGTGGACTCTGAACTTTCCCATTTGGTTTAAACTCTCACAGTGTTATGAGGTAAGGGTAGTGTTGGGACTGTGCCCCTAAACCTTTGCATCTGGTTTTCCTCAAACACAACTAAATTTGTCCCTCTCTTGCTCAAGAACTCAAGTACTTGTTTGGTGCATCTCAGCAAAACCAGGCCCCAGAACCCTCGAGGTCTGAATTCAAATGAAAACAAACAACTGGTGTCCTTTCCAGGTGATTTTAAACAATGTATGTGATGATTTGTGGTCTTGAAAGAATATAAAAACTTCACACTTTAAACCTAAATTTTCCGTCATTATAGAGATATCACTTACCGTTGGAAATACTGTTCACTAGCTCAAAATGGTTAATGATAGGTTGGCTGTGTGTGGGGTGGATGCTTTGATTTGAAATTATTCAAAGCAGTCATAACGAAATGATGGACTCATATAAATCTCTCTACTTTCCTGTGGCGAGCCGGCTGAGAGGAAAACGTATTTGTCCTTTTTAATGACATGACTGTTTTCCTTTTCTTCATTCCATTTTGTGAAAAGTGACCCTATTTGCCTTTTGAAGGCTTCCTGTAATTGGCTCTGATGCCCCCCCCGACGTTAGCAGATGAATCTGTCAGTTTTGTGAATTTTGTTTTGAACAAAGAGCTGTGTAGTAGCTAATGACACATGATGTAAGGGGAAGAGGCCAGAGCAGGCTTGCCTCCGGACCCCTGCCACCTGCTGAGCATATTCAAAAGACAACATGACAGAAGATGCTAGCCTGAACTTTTGAGGGCTGACCTTGAGCTTTGACATGAGAGCATCTGTCATGGTGGACACATAGGTTAGACCCAACATGGGAAATTAGCAAGAGGAGCGTCAACGGGCCAGAAGCCTGGCTAAGCAGAAAGCTGGCTGGCCTCCTCTCCCCTGTTCACGCTCCCATCTCCCACACCAAATGTCAAGTACAGATCTACCAAGGCCACTTCTGTTACCTGACATTTATTTTTCATTGAACACCATTTGTCAGGACAAGGCCAGAGGCAACATATATTTACTTTCTTATTTAACTGCCACCCTATACTCTAGGTTAAAAGCGTGGCATCAGAGAGACCTCTGTTAAAGTACTGACTGTGCCACTTAACTGGCTGTGTCACCTTGGGAAAGTTTACTCCTTTACAAAAGGGGGTAAA
This sequence comes from Hyperoodon ampullatus, assembly GCF_949752795.1. Lineage (NCBI taxonomy): Eukaryota > Metazoa > Chordata > Mammalia > Artiodactyla > Ziphiidae > Hyperoodon > Hyperoodon ampullatus. The sequence continues at coordinate 47,497,692 of NC_136925.1, read as the reverse complement.
CACTACTTACTTGAAAATGTTGCTATACCAAATACATGAGAAAATGTATGTAACATCTCTGGCTTCCAGTAAATATTTGATAGCTTTGCTATTAACAGCCTTATGAAGAAACTGTTTTTCAGATCATGAAATCCGGTTTTGAAGAATTTTAAGTAATCTGTCCAAGGTCTGTCCTGACTTTTTACTGCAAAGCATTCACTACTCTAAGAATGATGCTTTTTGTTTACATGGTACATTTAATAAAACAAATCAGAAATATTTTTATCTTTTTATCAAATCTTTCTGAAATTAAGTTCAGTAGAAACAAGGCAGCATTTTCTGAGCAATGCAATAATAGTATGCAATGTGTATTTCTAGAATACACACACATATATTCTAAAACATATTTCCATCTGAAAATACTGAAGAATCTATTCATGCAGTTAAAAAGTTTCCACTTTACTAACCTAGTGGTAATGAGCACCATAGCACACAGATTATCACCTTAAAATATCATCTTAAAATTTTTCACACACAAAAAAGATAATCTTGGAGAAATGATTGATTGCAGTTCTGGATCAGGAAATGTAATACAAGTTAAACCTGGAACATTTTGTTATACAAAAGAGCAAGGAAACAATAAAGAAACTACTTGGGTTGTGTTAAAAGGACTCAGAGGCCAACTTGAAGTGTCTTTTGTATAAAAATAACACTAAAATGGATTGAAATGCATCAGATATGTTTAAATCCATGAGTTCATAAAGAATCTAAAAGCAACAGCAATAAAAACAATCACAACCAAATTAAAAAAACTAATTGGTCACTCTTGGATATTAGTAAACCAACTCAATATTTTGAAAATTGGTAAAAAAAAGGACAAGAATCAAGTTTTCCCCCCTGGGATTCTCATATGAACTATACCACTAGGTAACTAAATTGCAGATGAGGGGAGATTGGTCTTTATGGTGATATTCTAGCTAATAAAGAAGAAATGAGAGAATTAGAATACCCTCATTTTGTACCCTCTAATGAATATAGGCCTAGAAGGTCAAGCTACTAGCATTTCAAAGAAAGAGGCAACCAAGCATTATGTTTTATGGGCTTCCTGATGGATGAACAAAACACTACGTATGGGAAAAAAAAAGAAAGACACCAAATCTGATCAAGTTTTAGGACTTAACTACACCAATTTAAGAAATACAGAGGTCACAAAAGTATGTATTGAATTACTCTAGAAAGATTCAATCAGCAAAAATCCAGATTGTGGGATATACTGTAGTCCAGCTGCTCAGTTTGGCCTGTTGAATGGCAGTGACTGCAGCAACTGAGAATTTGTCAGAAATGCAGAATCTCAGGCCAACCCCAGACTACTGATTCCAAACCAGCATTTGATCAAGTGCCCAGGTTATTCCTATGCATTACAGGTTGAGAAGCAGTGATTGTATGGACCACCTGACAGATTCTTCAACAAAGAAATTGCAATAAAAATGAAAGAAGGGAGCTTCAAGATGGCGGAGGACTAAGACGTGGAGATCACCTTCCTCCCCACAAATACATCAGAAATACATCTACATGTGGAACAACTCCTACAGAACACCTACTGAACGCTGGCAGAAGACCTCAGACCTCCCAAAAGGCAAGAAACTCCCCACATACCTGGGTAGGGCAAAAGAAAAAACAGAGACAAAAGAATAGGGATGGGACCTGCACCAGTGGGAGGGAGCTGTGAAGGAGGAAAGGTTTCCACACACTAGGAGCCTCTTCGCAGGTGGAGACTGCGGGGGGCGGATGGGGGATGCTTCGGAGCCGCGGAGGAGAGCGCAACAGGGGTGCAGAGGGCAAAGCGGAGAGACTCTCGCACAGGGGATCGGTGCTGACCGGCACTCACCAGCCCGAGAGGCTTATCTGCTCACCCGCCGGGGCCGGCGGGGGCTGGGAGCGCTAGCTGGGAGGGAGTCCGGGAAAACGTCTGGAGCTGCCGAAGAGGCAAGAGACCACTGTTTTGGGGTGCGTGAGGAGAGGGGATTCAGAGTACCCCTTAAACAGCTCCGGAGATGGGCACGAGCTGTGGCGATCAGCGCGGACCGCAGAGACGGGCATGAGACGCTAAGGCTGCTGCTGCCACCACTAGGAAGCCTGTGTGCAGCACAGGTCACTATCCACACCTCCCCTCCCGGGAGCCTGTGCAGCCTGCCACTGCCAAGGTCCCGGGATCCAGGGACGGCTTCCCCGGGAGAGCGCACTGCGCGCCTCAGGCTGGTACAACGTCATGCCAGCCTCTGCTGCCGCAGCCTCGCCCCGCATCCGTATCCCTCCCTCCCCCCGGCCTGAGTGAGCCAGAGCCCCCAAATTAGCTGCTACTTTAACCCAGTCCTGTCTGGGCGGGAACAGACGACCTCAGGTGACCTACACGCAGAGGCGGGGCCAAATCCAAAGCTGAAACCCAGGAGCTGCGCGAACAAAGAAGAGAAAGGGAAATCTCTCCCAGCAGCCTCAGAAGCAGTGGATTAAAGCTCCACAATCAACTTGATGTACCCTGCATCTGTGGAATACCTCAATAGACAACAAATCATCCCAAATTGAGGAGGTGGACTTTGGGGGCAAAGATATATTATTTTTTCCCCTTTTTCTCTTTATGTGAGTGTGTATGTGTATGCTTCTGTGTGTGATTTTCTCTGTATAGCTTTGCTTTCACCATGTGTCCTCGGGGTTATTTTTTATTTTAATAACATTATTTTATTTTACTTTATTTTATTTTATCTTCTTTCTTTCTTTCTTTCTTTCTTTCCTCTTCCCTCCCTCCCTCCCTCCCTCCCTCCCTCTCTCTCTCTCTCTCTCTCTCTCTCTCTTTCTTTCTTTCTTTCTTTCTTTTTTCCTCCCTTTTATTCTGAGCCGTGTGGATGAAAGGCTCTTGGTGCTGCAGCCAGGAGTCAGTGCTGTGCCTCTGAGGTGGGAGAGCCAACTTCAGGACACTGGTCCACAAGAGACCTCCCACCTCCATATAATATCAAACAGCGAAAATCTTCCAGAGATCTCCATCTCAACACCAGCACCCAGCTTCACTCAACGACCGGCAAGTGACAATGCTACACACCCTATGCCAAACAACTAGCAAGACAGGAACACAGCCCCATCCATTAGCAGAGAGGCTGCCTAAAATCATAATAAGGCCACAGACACCCCAAAACACACCACCAGACGTGGACCTGCCCACCAGAAAGACAAGATCCAGCCTCATCCACCAGAACACAGGCACTAGTCCCCTCTACCAGGAAGCCTACACAACCCACTGAACCAACCTTAGCCACGGGGGACAGACACCAAAAACAACGGGAACTACGAACCTGCAGCCTGCAAAAAGGAGACCCCAAACACAGTAAGTTAAGCAAAAAGAGAAGACAGAAAAACACACAGCAGATGAAGGAGCAAGGTAAAAACCCACCAGACGTAACAAATGAAGAGGAAATAGGCAGTCTACCTGAAAAAGAATTCAGAATAATGATAGTAAAGTTGATCCAAAATCTTGGAAATAGAATGGAGAAAATACATGAAACGTTTAACAAGGACCTAGAAGAACTAAAGAGCAAACAAACAATGAAGAACTACACAATAAAAGAAATTAAAAATTCTCTAGAAGGGATCAATAGCAGAATAACTGAGACAGAAGAAAGGATAAGTGACCTGGAAGATAAAATAGTGGAAATAACTATTGCAGAGCAGAATAAAGAAAAAAGAATGAAGAGAACTGAGCACAGTCTCAGAGACTTCTGGGACAACATTAAATGAACCAACATTCGAATTATAGGGGTCCCAGAAGAAGAAGAGAAAAAGAAAGGGACTGAGAAAATATTTGAAGACATCAGAGTTGAAAACTTCCCTAAAATGGGAAAGGAAATAGTTAATCAAGTCCAGAAAGCACAGAGATTCCCATACAGGATAAATCCAAGGAGAAACACACCAAGACACATATTAATCAAACTATCAAAAACTAAATACAAAGAAAACATATTAAAAGCAGCAAGGGAAAAACAACAAATAACACACAAAGGAATCTCCCTAAGATTAACAGCTGATCTTTCAGCAGAAACTCTGCAAGCCAGAAGGCAGTGGCAGGACATATTTAAAGTGATGAAGGAGAAAAACCTACAACCAAGATTACTCTACCCAGCAAGGATCTCGTTCAGATTTCATGCAGAAATTAAAACCTTTACAGGGCTTCCCTGGTGGCGCAGTGATTGAGAGTCCGCCTGCCGATGCAGGGGACACGGGTTTGTGCCCTGGTCCGGGAAGAACCCACATGCTGCGGAGCGGCTGGGCCTGTGAGCCATGGCCACTGAGCCTGCATGTCCGGAGCCTGTGCTCCGCAGCGGGAGAGGCCACAACAGTGAGAGGCCCACGTACCGCAAAAAAAAACACAAAAAAACCTTTACAGACAAGCAAAAGCTGAGAGAGTTCAGCACCACCAAACCAGCTTTACAACAAATGCTTAAGGAAGTTCTCTAGGCAGGAAACACAAGAGATGGAAAAGACCTGCAATAACAAACCCAAAACAATTAAGAAAATGGGAATAGGAACATACATATTGATAATTACCTTAAATGTAAATGCATTAAATGCTCCCACCAAAGGACACAGAGTGGCTGAATGGATACAAAAACAAGACCCATATATATGCTGTCTACAAGAGACCCACTTCATACCTAGGGACACCTACAGACTGAAAGTGAGGGGATGGAAAAAGATATTCCATGCAAATGGGAATCAAAAGAAAGCTGGAGTAGCAATTCTTATATCAGACAAAATAGACTTTAAAATAAAGACTATTACAAGAGACAAAAAGGACACTACATAATGATCAAGGGATGGATCCAGGAAGAAGATATAACAATTGTAAATATTTATGCACCCAACATAGGAGCACCTCAATACATAAGGCAAATACTAACAGCCATAAAAGGGGAAATCAACAGTAACACAATCATGGTAGGGGACTTTACCATCCCACTTTCACCAATGGACAGATCATCCAAAATGAAAATAAATAAGGAAACACAAGCTTTAAATGATACATTCAACAAGATGGACTTAATTGATATTTATAGGACATTCCATCCAAAAACAACAGAGCACACATTCTTCTCAAGTGATCATGAAACATTCTCCAGGATAGATCATATCTTCGGTCACAAATCAAGCCTTGGTAAACATAAGAAAATTGAAATCATATCAAGTATCTTTATCGACCACAACGTTATGAGGCTAGATATCAATTACAGGAAAAGAGCTGTAAAAAATACAAACACATGGAGGCTAAACAATACACTAATTAATAATCAAGTGATTACTGAAGAAATCAAAGAGGAAATTAAAAAATACCTAGAAACAAATGACAATGGAAACACGATGACCCAAAACCTATGGGATGCAGCAAAAGCAGTTCTAAGAGGAAGTTTATAGCAATACAATCCTACCCTAAGAAACAGGAAACATCTCAAATAAACAACCTAACTTTGCACCTAAAGCAGTTAGAGAAAGAAGAACAAAAAACCCCCAAAGTTAGCAGAAGGAAAGAAATCATAAAGATCACATCAGAAATAAATGAAAAAGAAATGAAGGAAATGATAGCAAAGATCAATAAAACTAAAAGCTGGTTCTTTGAGAAGATAAACAAAGTTGATAAACCACTAGCCATACTCATCAAGAAAAAAAGGGAGAAGACTCAAATCAATAGAATTAGAAATGAAAAAGGAGAAGTAACAACTGACGCTGCAGAAATACAATGGATCATGAGAGATTACTACAAGCAACTCTATGCCAATAAAATGGACAACCTGGAAGAAATGGACAAATTCTTAGAAATGCACAACGTGCCAAGACTGAATCAGGAAGAAATAGAAAATATGAATAGACCAATCACAAGCACTGAAACTGAAACTGTGATTAAAAATCTTCCAACGAACAAAAGCCCAGGACCAGATGGCTTCACAGGCGAATTCTATCAAACATTTAGAGAAGAGCTAACACCTAGCCTTCTCAAACTCTTCCAAAATATAGCAGAGGGAGGAACACCCCCAAACTCATTCTACAAGGCCACCATCACCCTAATACCAAAACCAGACAAAGATGTCACAAAGAAAGAAAACTACAGGCCAATATCACTGATGAACATAGATGCAAAAATCCTCAACAAAATACTAGTAAACAGAATCCAACAGCACATTAAAAGGATCATACACCATGGTCAAGTGGGGTTTATTCCAGGAATGCAAGCATTCTTCAATATATGCAAATCAATCAATGTGATACACCATATTAACAAATTGAAGGAGAAAAACAATATGATCATCTCAATCTAGGCAGCGAAAGCTTTGGACAAAATTCAACACCCATTTATGATAAAAACTCTCCAGAAAGTAGGCATAGAGGGAACTTTCCTCAACATAATAAAGGCCATATATGACAAACCCACAGCCAACATCATCCTCAATGGTGAAAAACTGAAACCATTTCCACTAAGATCAGGAACAAGACAAGGTTGCCCACACTCACCACTATTATTCAACTTAGTTTTGGAAGTTTTAGCCACAGCAATCAGAGAAGAAAAAGAAATAAAAGGAATCCAAATTGGAAAAGAAGAAGTAAAACTGTCACTGTTCACAGATGACATGATACTATACATAGAGAATCCTAAAGATGCTACCAGAAAACTGCTAGAATTAATCAATGAATTTGGTAAAGTAGCAGGATACAAAATTAATGCACAGAAATCTCTGGCATTCCTATACACTAATGATAAAAAACCTGAAAGTGAAATTAAGAAAACACTCCCATTTACCATTGCAACAAAAAGAACAAAATATCTAGGAATAAACCTACCTAAGGAGACAAAAGATCTGTATGCAGAAAATGATAAGACACTGATGAAAGAAATTAAAGATGATACAAATAGATGGAGAGAAATACCATGTTCTTGGATTGGAAGAATCAACATTGTGAAAATGACTCTACTACCCAAAGCAATCTACAGAGCTAATGCAATCCCCATCAAACTACCACTGGCATTTTTCACAGAACTAGAACAAAAAATTTCACAATTTGTATGGAAACACAAAAGACCCCGAATAGCCAAAGCAATCTTGAGAACGAAAAATGAAGCTGGAGGAATCAATCTCCCTGACTTTAGACTATACTACAAAGCTACAGTAGTCAAGACAGTATGGTACTGGCACAAAAACAGAAATATAGATCAGTGGAACAGGATAGAAAGTCCAGAGATAAACCCACACACATATGGTCACCTTATCTTTGATAAAGGAGGCAAGAATATACAGTGGAGAAAAGACAGCCTCTTCAAAAACTGGTGCTGGGAAAACTGGTCAGGTACATGAAAAGTATGAAATTAGAACACTCCCTAACACCATACACAAAAATAAACTCAAAATGGATTAAAGACTTAAATGTAAGGCCAGACACTATCAAACTCTTAGAGGAAAACATAGGCAGAACACTCTATGACATAAATCACAGCAAGATGCTTTTTGACCCACCTCCTAGAGAAATGGAAATAAAAACAAAAATAAACAAATGGGACCTAATGAAACTCAAGCGCTTTTGCACAGCAAAGGAAACCATAAATGAGACCACAAGACAACCCTCAGAATGGGAGAAAATATTTGCAAATGAAGCAACTGACAAAGGATTAATCTCCAAAATTTACAAGCAGCCCATGTACCTGAATATCAAAAAAACAAAAAACCCAATCCAAAAATGGGCAGAAGACCTAAATAGACATTTCTCCAAAGAAGATATACAGATTGCCAACAAACACATGAAAGAATGCTCAACATCACTAATCATTAGAGAAATGCAAATCAAAACTACAATGAGATATTATCTCACACTGGTCAGAATGGCCATCATGAAAAAATCTAGAAACAATAAATTGTGGAGAGGGTGTGGAGAAAAGTAAGAGCACAGGAATGTGTATAGGAATGTGTATAGAAAAGTGTATAGGAATGCCAGAGATTTCTGTGCATTAATTTTGTATCCTGCTACTTTACCAAATTCATTGATTAATTCTAGCAGTTTTCTGGTAGCATCTTTAGGATTCTCTATGTATAGTATCATGTCATCTGTGAACAGTGAGAGTTTTACTTCTTCTTTGCACTTCTTGCACTGTTGGTGGGAATGTAAATTGATACAGCCACTATGGAGAACATATGGAGGTTCCTTAAAAAACTACAAATAGAACTACCATACGACCCAGCATTCCCACTACTGGGCATATACCCTGAGAAAACCAGAATTCAAAAAGAGTCATGTACCAAAATATTCATTGCAGCTCTATTTATAATAGCCAGGGCATGGAAGCAACCTAAGTGTCCATCAACAGATGAATGGATAAAGAAGATGTGGCACATATATACAATGGAATATTATTCAGCCATAAAAAGAAACGAAATTGAGTTACTTGTTGTGAGGTGGATAGAACTGGAGTCTGTCATACAGAGTTAAGTAAGTCAGAAGGAGAAAAACAAATACCGTATGCTAATACATATACATGGAATGTAAGAAAAAAAAGTCATTAAGAACCTAGGGGTAAGACGGGAATAAAGACACAGACCTACTAGAGCACGGACCTGAGGATATGGGGAGGGGGAAGGGTAAGCTGTGACAAAGTGAGAGAATGGCATGGACATATATACACTACCAAACGTAAAATAGATATCTAGTGAGAAGCAGCCTCATAGCACAGGGAGATCAGCTAGGTGGTTTGTGACCGCATAGAGGGGTGAGATAGGGAGGGTGGGAGGGAGGGAGAGGCAAGAGGGAAGAGATATGGGAACATATGTGTATGTATAACTGATTCACTTTGTTATAAAGCAGAAACTAACACACCATTGTAAAGCAATTATACTCCAATAAAGATGTTAAAAAAAAATGAAAGACAGAAGAGAAATCTGTGGGTTAAAAGAACTTAAGAAAAATATCAACCACTTGCAATTTGCAGACCTTATTTGCATCCTGACTCAAACAACCTGCAAAAAATACATATCTATGAGACCACTGGAAATTTGAACACTGACAGGATATTTGGAATTATTGTTAATTTTAAATGTGATTATGGATTCATGGTTATGCTATTTTTAAGCTCTTATCTTTTAGAAATATACACTGTAATACTTAGAGATGAACTGATATAATAGCTGAGATTTAATTTAAAATAATACAAGATTGGGGAAGTAGTAAGGGTTAAGGATAAGATAAGCCTGACCATGAGTTGAAATTTGTTGAAGCTGATACATTGGCTTATAGGTGTTCATTATACTATTTTGTCTACTTTCCTATATGTTTGAAATATTTCATAATAAGAAAGTTATAAAGAGAAGAGGTTCCATTGTGTAGAGAAAGTTTAGCTGGTGGAGTAGCACTGGCCGGAACATCTGATTATCAGTGGTGTCTATGTGTCTGTAGCCCTTTAAAGCATGTTACTGATGCAGTCACATTCCCCTTAGTGTCCTTGAGTTGCAGGTGGTATTATCCTCTTTAGCAGCCAGAGAATGCAGAAGTTTGAATTCTATTTCTTCCATGTGCTCACTTCAGTCTTGGAGGTCAGGAAGAACACTTGGCAACTCTTCCAAGCAGAGGTCTTGACAAGCTCTTAATAGCTAAGAACTTCTCTTGTTCATTTCCCTGTGTTCTGTGGTTGTGGCAGTGCCTTGCCCTTGTACTAATGGCCAAGATGTTCCCTGCCCTTGCTGCTTCCTTTACAGACAAAGTCTGTCTATGTTTGAACCCCAAAATCCCTCTTAGGGAATCTTTTGTTGGTGCAATGTAGCATCTGTACCAACTACTGAGGCTTTGTAAAGCTGCTGATGGAGAAATCACACCTCTCAGGGTTGGTGGCACTATATTCATGTAGGTAAATATATAAAGGTAGAGCCAGCTGAGAGCAGTAATACCCGACCAATTGTAGGAGATGGCATGATATGAATCGTGACTAACAAGAACCAGGAAAGGAGAAGATGGGGAAAGATAATCTAATGTCCATCCCAAGCAAAGCCTCCTGTGTTGTGTGGCAAACATATTCGGAGCCACAGATATCGATCAGGTATGGCAGGTCACAGAGCAAGGGAGGTTCCAGAGTATGTCACCAGCCTTAGCCATAGACATAAGCCTAGAATAAGTCATTCAACAAGGTTAAAATATTTGGGAAGCAAGAAAACAATCACTGAGCCAGTGATTTAGTTTTTTATAAGATTATACAAATGTCTACTTCTTGATGAAATCAGATTTTTGCCATTTTCCCCCCAGCTTTGTCTAGTCTGGCTCTTAACCTTGAGTACACAGTAGAATTACTTAGGGAGCTTTTAAAATTGCTAATTTTGGGGCTCTACCTCAGACATTCTCCTCACTCAGCAGGTCTGGGCAAGGACCCAGGAATCTGCATTTTAAAAAGCTTCCCAGAGACTTCAATGCTGCATGTCACTGATTCCATTATATTTTGGCGATCTTGATCTAAACTAATAAATAAATTGGCTTATTTTTCCGAGGCATTTATGCTCCAGGGCCAGCTACCTGCTTGGCTGGTGACTAGAACCAACTGACAAGGTCGCCCCTGTTATAGGAATAAATCTGATATCTGTTCTAAATCTGTCAGAGCCCAAGGGAGTGGAGGGGCTACTTATGGACAAATGGAGCCTTGTCCCAAATCCTATCTTCTCAAAGAAACAGCCCCAATTTGACCCACATTGACTTTTCCTCTGAATTCTTATAGTCCTTATGCATAGTTCTATTGATTTGGGAACTTATATTTTTCCTCATATTTTTAAAATGTTGCAAGTGTGTATTTTTTTCTGTCCTGAAATAGTAGTAAACTTAGGAAAAGCAAAGTCTCTGTTTTATACTCTTTTTCTGTTACATACATTATTGTCTGCTTGACAAATATTTATTGACTTTCTTTTACAAACCAATCCTGAAACATACATAGAGAGAGCTATTCCATAGGACCTAAGACCTCTATTTTTATTATCTTCTACTACATTTACGTATTACATTTTAGGGTGATTTTAACTTTCCCCAAATGTTATTCCTTTATTTATTGTGTGTCAACTATGGCACTAGTGAGTCACCTTGTGTGCACTGCCAATGTTGACAAAACCTAATAATCCAAGTTAAAATTCATAGACATGTATACCCCTGAGGAAAAGGTCAATTTTACCATATAATATTTTTTTTAAATCCACAACAAATACAAACCCTAATGACCCATACTAATTGTCTTGCTTGAAAAGTGTTTCTGTTTTTGGATCTGTGTCCATCCACTAAATGTAAATCTCTGAGAATTAAAAGGATAGTGTCTCTGAAGGGTGTCTCTCTATGAGACACAGCAGATGACATGTAAGATAACGACACTAGTACTATTGACTATCAGTCCACCAATACATTTCCAGAACTTGGGGTTAGTTACTGATGGGAAGTGAACTCTTAGGAAACAAAATTGATCAGCATGTGTCCCAGAAATCACGGGCTATATAACAGCGTTTAATATGGTGTTCCATTTGCCTGTGGATTTCTTAGGACACAGAGAAATAGTAGGAGCTTAAAAGTGAATAAAAGAAAACTCTTCAGATTTCCAATTAGTAGTCAAGATCAGAGGTAAGGAGGCATAGGCTAAAATTAGCATTCTTAATGTCAACCTGGAAGACAATTCAAGTTATTTGCCCAAGTAGCCTCATCAACCGTTTTTGCTCTCTTCACTTGGATCTAATTCAAAGACCAAATTTGGCGTAATCATTGCCCACATCCACCAAATCCAGTTTATTTTTAGATCTGACTTCAACTGAAGCAGAGAGTTCCTTTATAAAGGTTATGGATGAAATCTGAAGGGTGCCTGAAGGTTGTGGATATTCACCTGGCTGAGAAATGAAGATGCTATCACAGCTAACCCTTTAGGAGGTAACTTGACCTTGAACAGGCATAGTGTCAAAGGATATTTAGAGTGTTTCTTCCCACTGGTCTTCTGGGGGCACCATGCCAGTAAGCACGCTTCCTCCATTCTCTTTGCTTAACCATTTTCCTGAGAGGCCTCTGTCACTCTCATTTCTTCCTTAATAAGAGAAACTTAGACCCACCAATTGTCTGATATAATTGAACACAAATCCCAAGACTAGCATTCTACTTCAGAATAAAAATTGGGCCATCTGTCCAGTCTGTGGACCTGCTGCCATCCATACCCTGCCATCTGTCCTACAAGGTCCAGCCAGGGCAGGAAAAGCTAGGCTTTTCTCTTGTTGTCTCAGTGCTGCCCCAAGCATGAAGCTGGCCTTAGCAACTAAGCAGATAAATAAATAATGCTTCAGGAAAGCAAGAGAAAGAAATTTCCAGGAGAGGAAATTATTAAATTGACCTTGCAGTATCCTACTGGAGTTTAAATTAAGGCACATCGTGATGCCACTGTTGTATTTTTGAATCTGGAGAGGAAAAAGCAGAAGGGCACAGTTTCAGCAAGGAATAATTCAATTGTTGAGTTAGGATGAGATAATTTCTTTTTCAGTGATTGTTATTTTTTTCTCTGTGTGGTAAAATATACATAACATAAAGTCTACCATTTTAACTGTTTTAAGAGTAAAGTTCAGTGGCATTAAGTACATTCACATTGCTGTGCGACCATCACCACTATCCACCTCCAGAACTTTTTCATCATCCTGTTCTGAAACTCTACCCCCATTAAACAGTGATTCCCCATCCCCCTCTTCCCCAGCTGCCGGTAATCATTGTTCCATTTCCTGTCTCTATGAATTTGACTACTCTAGGTACATCATATAAGTAGAATCATACATTATTTGTTCTTGTGTGTCTAGCTTATTTCATTTAGCATAGCATTTTTAAGGTTCATCCATGTTGTAGCATGTATCTGAATTCCATTCCTTTTTAAGGCTGAGTAATATTTCATTATATATATATTCCACACTTCGTTTATCCATTCATCTATCCGTGAACTCTTGGGTTGTCTCTACCTTTCGGCTACTATGAATAATGCTGCTGTGAACATTGGTTACAAGTATATGTTCAAGTCCCTCCTTTCAATTATTTTTGCTATATACATAGAAGTGGAATTGTGGTAATTATCTTTTATAAATTCTGGGGCTCATTAATAAAGTTATGTAATGAATGAAGCTACTATAGGGAACTCTTTTTTTCCTGATTGTTTTGGCCCCTCTTTGTACTCATCCACAATGGCTCTTCCGAATCACTAGATCCTCAGGCCAGTTAGATGGTTTCTCAATTTTAATCACTTTGGAATCAAACTCAATTTAAGAGCAGCCTATGTGAATGAGGATGTGTATGAGAATGGGACTTATACATTATTACGTTCAAGTTCTATGGGAAACCTGGGTAGCTGCTATTTTTGGATTAAACCAAAGTTCATATATAAAACCATTTCACTCTTTGTAGAATTTGAAATTTCACAGTCTTGTGACTGTGAAATCATGACTGTAATAAAGTGATACTCTGTGTTATTATTTTGAGCTCTCTTCAGATAAAGACAATAAGGAAATAATTCGTACACAGTAAGTATATTATTGATAGTTAATGAATAATCTTCATCAATTCTTATGATATGGACTTTCTTATAAATAAATTACTATAGAAGCCTCTGACTCAATGAATTTCTACCATTTCCTGACTGTTTTTATTCCTCCAACTTAAAATAATTAAAAACCCTCTGTTCCCTTTCTTCAAAATTTTTTGGGGGTACTTACATTCTTTACCTACTATACAACTTTTTAGTAGTAAGAATGACAAACTAAGAATTCTAAAGACTATGGGATCTAGAATAAGAACCATGCAAACCAAGTATCCAAAATCTTTAGATTCTTGAAATGAACAGTGTTCATACTCCTATGGAAAAAAAAGAACTATGATATGAAATACCCTTTAACCTCTGTCATCATCTATCAAACACATTTCACTTTTAAGTGACAACCGAATTCCTTTGTTAGGTGAATGATGAAGCAAAAGTCCTTGTTTCCAATTCAGAGTACACCATATTCACACTGCTAAGATAATCAAGCTTTGCTGCTCCCCTAATAGTTGTCTAATTTACTCTGAAATCCTGCAGCTCCTTCCACTAACAGTCATGACAAGCTAGAAAGTTAGAAAAATCTTGTACTAGAATAAACAGGCCATTCTGCATTACAAATGTTAACTGCATCACACAAAAATTTGGTATATTAGGCAAATAAATTAAGACACCTGACCTCTCTCAGTCTACCACATCTTCATTGCTGCCATCTCCCATTATGGGAGAAACTCGTCAGCCTGGTTTCTATGGTGACAAGAACTCACACTAAAATCCTCATGAGTTCCTCTACTCTCCTGGCCCACCATTGTCTGGTATCTCTGTTGTCTAGCAGCAAGACCATCTTATCTATGCAAGCAAATTACCTTTAATACATATTAGTTGAAAGCACTTCTTGCCCTTTCCTTTATTTTTGTAAACTTTCAAAAATACCCTTTTCTCGCATGCATTTTAAATTACATCATTTTTTTTTGACATATAAGGCAGCAAGGGAAAATTCACTGTCAAGTTTTCTGATCTCTTCTGTTTCATCTACCTCAATACCTTGCAGTCTGACCCAATACAGAAATCCCCAAGGAACAGAACACATCTGAATGCCAACGCACACTGTGGTCAACCGCTTTTTTCCCCAGCTTTGCAGTGACTCCTACCTCAAAGTCCACCTTGCTTGAGTAAAGGACACCAGTGACCAGACCCTGGAGGAAGATTAGGGTTCTCCTTTGCCTCCTGATACCAGGGAAAATAGTATAACCAAGGTCCCTGGGGAAAGATCTTTGGACACATTTTGTTCACCAAAATACTGAGGCAGCACCTTTCACCTACCAGTTTCAAGAAAAGCGAGAGAGAAGGAACAAAAACTAAAGAACAAAAATCACACATTCATAAAAAGGAATAAGGATGTTATTGCTTCTCTGTGTTTCTGCTCCCTTCCCCCTTTATACTTCTGTCGCCTTTCTCTTTCTTTCTCTCTCTTTCACACACACACACACACACACACACACACGCAGCCTGCCATTTTTTGTCTCTTTGCAATTGCTTAGGGGTTTTTCCACCACATTGAACCTGGTCGCTCAGGGAAAAGGGAGCACAGACGATGTGCAAAAACATGTGGAAAGCCATTGTATTAGCTGAGGGAATAAATCCAGAACCATCCTTTAAGGGCAGGGCCCTTGTGAACCCCGTGCTTCTACCTTTACCCTCAGAGTTACTAAGCTGTATATGCTGTGGATTCAAATTCCTTATGATGCCCTAGAGGATCCATGAACCTATGATGCATTCAACATTCAATTCAAGACCTCAGTCAATGAACACTCATTGAGTTTCTATTGAAGGTACAGACCTCGCTGGATGGTCTGCCTTATCAGTACTCTTCAAATTCCTCCAATCTCACCTAGAGCCCATATCAATTCCTTTTGCTTTCACTGATGTTTTTCCCTTTCTAATTAGCTCTGTGAAAAACACAGACTGTATTTTGGATTCTGCCCCTTCTTCCAAAACTCATCCACCATCCCCTTTCTAGTCAGGGCAGAGGTGTGATTCTTCGACTTCTGATAGACAGCTCTCACCTTACCATTCTTCACCTTCCCTCCACCACTGTTGGCATCAGCAATAATTCCATTGTCCTGGTGTGGAATGAAAATCAAAATGGAGTTGGTTTTGCCAAGAGAGCTCTATAAAATAGAGCTGAGAGGCCACAGAGGAAGTATGACTTATGCACATCTCATCCTGGATGGAATCTGACCTTTTGGTCACTTACTGTCCTAACGAAGGCATCCAAAATATCTGCCAGAAACTAAAGATACTTATCAGACCCTTATCCTAAAATAACTTGTGACAGCCTATATATCCATCGGATCCTTAACCTAAAATAACTCATGACAGTCTATCTACTTATCAGACCCTTATCTTAAAACAATTGTGATCGCCATGCATTACAGGCAAATATTTCCTTTCTTATGTCAGAGTACAGTCTCACAGCTTTTGCCTTTTTAAGCCCCTGATTCTTTCTCTTCCCCAGAACACTCTTTCAGTTTTACCCCGATCTATGTCTCCTGAAATACAATTTTTCCCAAATAAACTCTTTCCCTATTTTCAGCCTTGTGTTTCTTGGTTGACACCTGTTATTTCAGCCTAAAGCTCCTGTGGCAGCTGCAATGGAGAGACACCCCAGACGATGATTTTCCACTGGATATCCACTTGGAATATTGATATTATAGAGAGATACTGGGAAAGCATAAAAAAAAAAAGATGTTGTATGGTCATGCAGAAATGGATAGAAGACATTCTGAGTATAATGAGTAATTTCTGGTTGGTCTTTTCCAGAATATCGTGCAGAGCCGGACATGGAGCTACTACGAAGGTCCCCACCTACATGTCTCCTGCAAGCTTGACTGACTTACTGTGTAGCAGTGAAACACTCTCCAGGTGAAAAGTCTCTGTCCTATACTGGTATTCCTTACTTTACGTAATAGATGTGCTGCCCAAAAAAGTCAATGTAAAGGGACTTTTTTTGTAAACACCATCATATTTTGTATGTTCAAGAAAGAGACCTACAGTGAATCATTTTTTTAAAAAGGAAAAATTGCTTTTTAAAGTGTCAATCACACCCTAATTTAATCTTTTGTAAGTGGTGATTTTCTTGTTATGTTTTCATAGAGTGAAGTCCACCCACATGTAATTTCATGACAACTGGAATAATTTCATATCACAAGCCTATTGAAAATATTTCCACATTGAGGCATGCCTAAGTCCACATGTACTTTTTCCAATAAGGACTTTTAAGTTCTAAGGCTTCAAGATCCTTTTGAATAGGACTATGTCTTATATGCCTTTGTTATTTTCTGTTGTACCATAGTGTCTTATACATAGCAGGCAAGTAACATATATTTGTTGGAAAATGAAGGAATGAATCAAGCATCTTGTGTCATAGATAGTAGTGGACTTGAGAAGACCTTTAATTTTGACAAATAAAAATAGAGAAAAATAGCTGGTGACACCAAAGTATCTATAATAAAGAAATGGTAATTTTTAACATTTTCCAAAATACCTTCAAAACCATTTTTAAGAACAAAATCAAATAAAAAAGAATTCCATGTAAAGTCGAAGTCTTCACTTTCCTTCACACCCAATTCATTTCTCCCATCCTCAGAAGGAACAATAGGGAATTTATGAATTGTCTCCCAACCCATTTTTGGTTTTATACACATGTACATGCATATGTATGCATATCCATAAATATCATGGTTTTGTAAGAGTTTTATAAAATTTAGAATACTGGTATCATGCTCTAGTTACTCTATATATCATTTTGCAACTTGCTCTTTTTCTACTCAACATTGTGTTTGTGAATTAGCCATGTTACATACAAATAAACCTGGCCATTTAAAAAAATGTGCATGCTATATTTTATTTATTCATTCCCCTCATTCTTGGACTCACAGGTTATTTCCAATTTTTGCTATTATAAACAATGCTGCAATAAGCACGTTTCTATGCCTGTGTCAAACTCTCCGGTCCCCAAACTTACTGGTTTGTGGAATATGTGTATTTTTTATCTAGTTTAGATATGAATTACTTCTTAATATAAATGGTGTTTGAACATTAGGAGATTTTCCAAAGTCAGTTACAGTGTCTGTTTCTATAAGAAAACTAGGTTAATTATTGCTCTAAATGGTTTAGAATACCGCTGATAAAAGAATTTGGATGACGGCAAGCTATATGATTATTGCTGTATAAAGATTTTTACCATTGAAAGCAACAGACATCAGCTGTGATGGATGATAAGTAGAAAAGAAAATTGTTGGAAGGCTGGGGAACTGAGTTTGAAAAAGTCAGGAACCAGGACTTCTGGGACATCTATAAGGTAAAGACAGATAGTCTTTTTAGGATTCAATGGCTGCAACAAATTAAGACCAATTGTTTTTACAGTTTGCTCCACTCCACTCAAGATTTAAAGACCTGGGAGAAAAAGAAACATTGGCTCTTGGTTAGAGGAAAAGTTAAGTTTACCTTAAGTAAAGTTACACAAAGAATGCATACATAGGAAAAAGAGCCTATTTCTCTGAAGAAAATAAGGGATAATCTAGCTAAAACAGACGAGATTGGCACAAAATAGCAAATAGCTGCCACACGCAGCGGGTTGAACAAATATACATCTTTAATGTCTACCATATGCCAAGAATGACCAACACAGACAGGGTCACCATGCACCAGGAGACTCCCACAAAGCCTTCAGACTATAGCTTGAGTAGGTCTGTGTGATTCCACCAACTGCAATACCTCCCAACGCAGCCAGCTGTCCCCCAAGTATCTAAAAGGATGTGTTGTAAACAAGTGAATCTATTTCTTCAAAACTGAACTCAATTATGCCTTGCTCTGCAATGCTTTCCTACCATTATACTCCCAATTCTTGCTAATGGTGACAATCAAGTCTCAAACCTCAGAAGCATCTTTGACGTTTCCCTCTTGACATGTACACACTGCTATATTTAAAATGGATAACCAACAGGGAATTCTGCTCAATATTATGTAACAACCTAAATGGGAAAAGAATTTGAAAAAGAATAGATACATGTATATGTCTAACTGAATCACTTTGCTGTACACCTGAAACTATCACAACATTGTTAATCAACTATACTCCAATATAAAATAAAAAGTTAAAAGAATTTTGAATCCCTGCTCATTCTCTTCCTCTGTTTTCTGCAATCACCACCTCTTAACTGTCCTGTTTTGATTCAAGTTAAGTCTTTTACTGATTCTCACCTAAACTATTGTACTAGTCTCCTGGCAGATCTCCTTAGCTCTCATTCCGAACCAATTGGCTCCACTATATACTAGCGCTAGATTACTTTTCCTGGATACGTTGAGAAAGGAGAAGGACAAATCCAGGTGAGAGGGTGGTTTGATGTTGGGACAGAAAATGTCACATGTCTACTGTCATTTATCTTTTTAGCTGCTCAACATCCATACATCCTTACATATCCTCCTGGCTTCCTTACACTTACAGAAATATCAGCATCCAAATAAAATTCACTCATTCTCCTCTCATTAGGGAAACTACTAATGTCTCATCCAGTTATTAGGTTAAGGTCTTCTTTCAAGTGCTGAAATCACTGTTGCCAGTATTAAACCCAGAATACACATTAAGATCCAAGCCAAAAATCCCAGAGTAACAAGCAACCTCTCAGTGAGCTCTTAAAGATCTGGCAACCTTCCTCCTAATGGAAGCTTAACCACCCCTAACGCACTGACTTATGCAACGAGGAAGGGAGAGAAGAGGAAAACCACACTAGAGCTCTCATTTGAGAAAGTGGAGAACTTTCTGCCTTTGTATCGAAATACTTTTGTTCAGCCAATGTAGTTGACTGCACTTCTGCCCTGGGAGGGGTCTCTTGTTTCTTGCCTTCCATGGTCCTAGGTTCTTCTCTTGGGGAGAATGTTCTTGTCTATTTTGCTCCATGGCCACATGTGGGATGGACACACTGGGGAGGATTCTTCTGTGGTCCGTGCATTGTGAATAACCCACCTCCTGGGACTGGTGCGTGGCTGGAGAATCAGACTGTCAGGAACCGGGGCAGCATGAAATACTTGCTCTTGTCGTCAGGGCTGCAAATGGAATGTGGCACCTCCACCTCTTCCTGTTCTGTTCTGGGTTGTGTCTTCTCAGGACACAGCTCAAGGCCCAAGGTCCCAGGAGACAATGTCCCACTGGCTTCGTTTGGTCATGCATCCACCCCTTGAGTAAGAACTGGGGCTTCTCGAGAGCCACGTGGCCTGGATAGGGGATGGGGGTAGATCCCCTGACAAAAGTTGGGCTTCTTTGAGAGTGAATGGTTGCTGGCTGGGTAAAAACAACAATATCCACCCCAGAAGGTTTTACTATATATAGTTCTGATTCCTTTTTTACAATCTGTGGATGCCTCTGTATTACATTTATTGTGGGAAAATCAACAGTTAATATCCTCACCTGAGAAATCCAATTATTTAGGTAATGTATCAATTAAGTTCTCAAACTCCTTTCCACTTTGTGCACAGTTCTGTCTAAGGTCAGACAAGGAAATTTATTATAATAATGACCTGTTAATACCATGTAAGCTCCTAGCTCTGTGGGGATAAGCAACAGAAAACTTAAAATGCTGTAGTCAGCATTACCGGATCTTGGCGCCACTTCTCCTCGAGGGTCCATATGTTCTGGGTTGCTGTTCTTCGGTTGATCATACTTTCTTTAAGAACTGACATTTCATAATGATTTATGCCAGTCACCTGCCTCTTTGGGGTCATATTTATTCATTCAGCAAATATTTATTGAGTGCCTAGTAAGACTGTGCTACACTCATGGTTTATCGTAGGCACACAATGACTATTTGATGAATTAATGACTGCAATGCAGGCAGTGTGAAATGAATTAGACTTAGGTCTTGCAAAAGATCTCACGGTCTGCAAAGAGAGATATGCAACACCAGCACATGCACAGTTGTAAGGCAGGTAGAAAGAAAGAAGGACTAGAAATTCAGAAGAAAAAGGGCTTACCTCTGACTAGGGTGGTGCAGTCGTTTGCTAGGGCTACCATAGCAAAGTGCCACAGACTGGGTGGCTTAAACAACAGAAATTTACTGTTGCACAATTCTAGAGGCTAGAGGTCTGAGATCAAGGTGTCTGGCAGGGTTGTTTTCTTCTGAGGCCTGTCTCCTTGGCTGGTGGATGTTGTCTTGTCCCTGTGTTTTTACATGGTGTTTTCCTCTGGGTCCTAATCTCCTCTTCTTACAAGGGCACCAGTCAAATTGGATTCTGACCCACCCATATGATCTCATTTTCCCTTAATCACCTCTTTAAAGATTCTACTTCAAATACAGTCACATTCTGGGGCTTCCCTGGTGGCGCAGTGGTTGAGAGTCCGCCTGCAGATGCAGGGGACACGGGTTCGTGCCCCGGTCCGGGAGGATCCCACATGCCGCGGAGCAGCTAGGCCCGTGAGCCATGGCCGCTGAGCCTGTGCGTCCGGAGCCTGCGCTCCGCAAGGGGAGAGGCCACAACAGTGAGAGGCCCGAGTAACGCAAAAAAAAAAAAAAAAAAATACAGTCACATTCTGAAGTACTGGGGGTTAGGCCTTCAAAATATGAAACTTGGGAGGGGTATACAATTCAGCCCATAACTAGTGGTTAAGAGTGGATTTGTGAGAGAGGGAGGCAGCACTTGGGTGGGGACTCCCCTCTGACTCAGTTATGGAATAATTAGCATGTAACTTTACCTTAGCTAAGATGGTTAAGATTGGACACATAATCTAAACAGAGCTAAAGAAATATAATAGGTTACCACAGAGTGACCAGGAGAAAGCTTTGCTCTTCCTCTAAATGTCTGAACCTGAAAGTTTGGAGGCTAGAACTGAGGTAGATTTCTTATAATCACAAGGAGAGAAAAAGTTCATTTGAGAATGGACTGTACCCAGGGAAAGCCAGAGTGAAGACATGTAAAAATGGACAATTAGGTCCTAATGCATAATCTGAGCCAGGTCAAGCTGCATGAAGTCAGCACTACCCTTCAGTTTCTCCAGTCTTTTTGTTGTTGTTGTTTTGTTTTGTTTTGTTTGTATTCAAGCAAATTAGAATTTGATTTTTTTTTTGTCACTAGTTACCACAAGGCTCCCAACTGGTAGGCATTCCAAACAAGACTTTTCCTAGATCAGCTGGTAAAATCTTAACAGGGAAAAATGTCTTTAGAAGGGATTAGAAAATGAGGGACATGAAACATTTTAGTATATCAGGTGGATAATTTTTAATTGTTGAAAATTGTTAGGAGACTAATAGTAGTAATCATAAGCTGGTCTGATTTTAATTATAAGGAGCATTAATAACTCAGGCAGAAAACTATATACCTGCCAGTTTCTCCCATTTTCAGCCAACCTCCTCAAAGTGGAAAAGCACATATTTGCATAATTGGTTCCTTTTGTTCTTTTACTTGCTCCAACTAAGTGTCTTAGAATACCACTGCTATTGTTTCCACAGCTATATAGAATAGAGATAACATACTTTTTACAGGCCACTGAAATCATCATTGCCATTACTCAGTTTATTTAGAAAAGCAAAAGTGCAGATAAAACCTTTGGAAAAAGTAGAATCAGAAATCACTTCTGTTCCTTTTTGTCATATGGAGCCAGAATACATTTTTTTCCTTTTTTGGGTAACTAAGACATTTCAGAAGTCTTGATAATTTTCAAAAAATACTGACCCCTTTTCAGCAGAGTAATAAAATTACCTGTAATAAATTTATAAACTCTTAAACTCATAGTGTCCCTGGTCCTATGAGAGCCCAGCAATGTCCTAAGGATATGGTAATTCTGGGCATCTAAACACTTAATAATCCAACTATAAAGGTAAGATTCACTACATCTACTTGTTAGAATATTTAACAGTTATTTTAAAAAACACTTTTAGAAAGGCTTTGTAAAACAATATAAAATGATGAAATATTAAATGTACAATAATCAGGTGTGAAAACTGTAAACCCAGTATGACTTCAATTATGTAAAATAAAAGCACAAATACTTAAGTATGGAAAGGCTCTAAAAATGACATCGAAACACTAACAGAGGTGTTTGTGATTGGGTGTTGGCACAGTATGTGTTTTTTCTATCTGGTTACATGTATTCTCCAATTTTTCTTTAATAAGCATGAATTGCTTTCATAATTAAAAAGCACTTATTATTCATAAAAAAATCTGTGCACTCCAAATAATGAAAAGGTTATTTTAAAATAAATTCCTCTTCACAAGTTTGAACTCTGATAATTTTTAAAAGATTTATAAAGAAATCCGAGAATGATTTAATCCGCCAAACCATAAATGTCTTGCTCAAAGGAAATTGCAAAGTCATTTGTCATTATTTTATGAGCATCGTTCACACTCTGTGGTAGGTTCTCATTTCATTACCAGGTGCTTCTGGATTAGAGAGAGAAAATTACTTCCCAGGGTCACATATGAGTGGAACATAAAGAACTGGAGATCTCATCACAGATTGGCTAAGTGGAGGGCACAAGCAGGTCATATAGGACGTGCTTTAACACGCGCGTGTGCATGCATGTGTGTGTGTGTGGTGCGTATTCCTCTCTTGATCCTTCCATTTTCTTCTAAGGAATCCATTGCTCTTCTCTAGGGGCCCTGGACCTTCTACTCAGGGCAGAAATCATCACACTGATTCAAAAAAGTAGAGATTTGCTATTATCTTTTAAACTTAATGGATTCCATTCATGCCAGGTGGGTAACTCTATTAGATATTTAAATGGCAATGGTATTTATGTCTAACAATGGGAAAAAGTCTTTATCTTCAATTAAGGGAATTCAAGGTGATGGTGAGCACGTAGTTTAGACGCAGCGGGTGAGGGAGGCTGTCAGGAGAAATAGTTTCTTGCCCCTGAAATCAGACTAGGTCTCCAATTTGGAAAAACAAAGAACAACTTCAGTCTTCATTAGGTACCTAGGAAGGTATGCTGACGTTGTCTTTCAACTTTCCTTCCTCTTATTCTGAACTTCACCTATCCCTCCCCATCCATAGGCCATCATCCCAACCCAAGTTTCTACCCATATTGATGGCCACTACTTTGTCCTAAGTTGCCTTTGAGTAGAAAAGTAAATTTCATGTGTGTAGGGAAACACAGCCTTTGTGGTTTGTTATACATGTATCTTAGGTGCTTAGAACTCCAGGAAAGTTCTATAAATCATATTCAACAGAAAATACCTCCTAAGTCTTATAATTTATTACATATGAATATTTTAAAAGAAATTACTTCTTAAAATCAATCAACTAACCAATCAATAAAACTCTGACTCATTTATTGATTTATTTTAAATATGCCTTTTTATTCTAACATATAACTTAGGAATTTTAATTTTGAGTAATTGACCCAATCATTTTTTTCCTACAAAAGGAAGCAAATGTTTCCTAAGGTCCCTGAGGTCTGTGCTTATAGTCCCTGGTCATATAGTCCTCCTTCCTTTTACAACATGCTTTTGCCTAGGCTTATCGTTAATATAAACATAGACCCAAGTATTTTTCTTACTTTGACCATTTATTTTACCCAAAGAATACTCTCTCTTACGCCTCTCTCTTCATTTCTCAATTAAGAGATTCTTACTTATAAGTGAAGGTAAGCCTTTGACCAATTGCACATGTCAGAATTTGTTATACTAATCACTTAAAAGTTTTTTTTTTTTTGCGGTACACAGCCCTCTCACTGTTGTGGCCTCTCCCATTGTGGAGCACAGGCTCCGGATGCACAGGCTTCGCGGCCATGGCTCACGGGCCCAGCCGCTCTATGGCATGTGGGATCTTCCCGGACCGGGGCACGAACCTGTGTCCCCTGCATCGGCAGGCAGACTCTCAACCACTGTGCCACCAGGGAAGCCCTAATCACTTAAAAGTATTTTTAACTTTTTAAAGAAAACAAGACAAATTGTTCAGAATATCAGCTTCTCAGCTGCAACAAGTGATTAAATCCTGAATCTTCTAAATGTTAAGAGCTTTGATAGGGAAAATAAACATTTGTGCACAAGTGCTGTGATCCTGCCAGACACAGTACAGCTAATTCAATTTGCTTCTTGGTCCCCTGAGAAGGATGGAGGATGTCTGGTTTGTTCACCAGACAGCCTCTGTGACACAAAAGGCAGGAATGTCCCACCTCTCAAGTTACCCAACTGCATGATTGATCACAAGATCTTCAAACCTTGTTGGAATTTTTTTCTGTTTTAAAAACATATAGAAATACAAGGTTAGAGTAGTCACATCATTCCTTCTTGTGATATAAGAATCCAGAAATGTTTCCTATAGCTTTGCTTAGAATAAAGAGAATTCATAAATTCAAAATTTGATTTCACGTAAAAAGTTTTGTCTGCGGGTGGCTCTACATTAACCCATGTGCTGAGGTGATGCCCTCCCACTGGGATAAGCCACAGGGCGTGGAAGTGAGCTTAGAGAGGGATGGGTATGGTCCCTAAGTACTTTCTCCAAAACTGGCCCCTTATCAAAAATTTTTTAAAGGTAGCATGTTAACATGATGGCTAAGAAGATGACAAAAATAGTTAGAGGATATAGTGTGAAAGCCAAGCCATCAGATAGGTAGAGAAAGGAATCAAAGAGTAGTAGCTTTCTTTCTTCTTTTTTGTTGTGGTAAAATATATATAAATATATATATACATATAAGCTAATATTAACAATTTTAACCATTTGTAATTGCACAATTCATTGCATTAAATATATTTACAGTGTTGTATCGCCATCACCATGCTCTATACTCCAAACTTTGTCATTGTCCCCAGCATAAACTCTATATCCGTTAAACAGTAACTCCCAATTCTCCCCTCCCTCGAGCCCCTGGCAACTTCTATTCTGCTTTCTGCCTCTGTGAATTTACCTATTCTAGGTACCTCATATAAGTGGAATCATACAACATGTGGCCTTTTGTGTCTGGTTTGTTTCACTTAGCATAATGTTTTCAAGGTCCATCCATGTTTTAAGATATATCAGAATTTCCTTTCTTTTTATGACTGAATAATATTCTACTTTTGTTTATCCATTCCTTTGTTGATGGACACTTGACTTGTTTCTACTTTTGGTTCTTGTGAATAATGCCACTATGAACATTGGCATACAAATGTCTGCTTGAATCCCTGCTTTCAATTCTCTTGGATATTTACCTCGGAAGTGGAATTACTGAGTCATACGGTAGTTCTATGTTTAACTTCTGCAGGAAGGGATCAATTGTTTTCCACAGTGGCTGTACTATTTTACATTCCCATTAGCAATGTATGAGGGTTCCAATTTACCCACATCCTTGACAACACTTATTTTCTGTTTATTTTATTATAGTCATCCTAGTGGGTATAATGTGATAACTAATTGAGGTTTCGATTTGCATTTCCCTAATGACCAATGACATTGATTTGTTTCATGTACTTATTGGCTATTTATTTTCTTTCGAGAAATATCTATTCAAGTTTTTTGCTCATTTTTGAATTGGATTTTTTTGGTGTTGTTGTGAGTGGCTGCTTTTTAAAGTGTTGCTTTACTTCTAACCAACAGCACAGGCACCCTCCTCTACCAGAAGCCGCCCACTATCTTATACCCTATTTTAGAACTGCATACAAGTTTGCAATGTCCTATGACCTTCCTCCCCAGCATTGTCCTGCCTTTATGGAAGATGGGGAGCACAGGTGCAGCTGCAACAGGAAAGAAGGGGAACATCTTCTGGGGGCCCCCTGGATGGTGCAGGAGCCAAAGAAACGCTGACAAAAGAAGTAGAGGCAAGAGGTAAGCCCCTTTTCTGCTCTACTGGGAATCTCCACTGTGGTTTTCTTGCAGCCGGGGTCACCTCATACTACTCATGGGATCCATTGCTTTTTGGATCTTCTTGCCTTTTTTCCTTGGTTCTCAAGGAGCTTTATGTCTTAAAGTACCTAATCAGCTGGTCAGTGGATGATGTAATGAAAAGTTTTTTCTAACACTGTATTTTGAAAGTAGACAAAGGGCTCTGTGGTAGATTGTGGTAGAGTGTTAAAATGGTGGCCACCAGAATCTTGCCTTCCTAGGAGCACATCCTTGCACAGTCCCTTCCACATTAGCTCTGGACCAGCCAGGGGATCTGCCTTGGGTCATTAGCAAACATGACACAAGCAGAAGCTTGAACAGCCCTTGTGCATTCGGGTTTGCTCTTTTGGGCTGTGGTTGGAACCTTGAATTTGCCATGTGAGCAAGCCTGAGTCAGCCTACTGGAGAAACCATGGCAGGCGCTCCAGCCAACTATCAGACATGTGAGTGGGACCAGCTTAGATGGTCCAGCTCTTGTGGAGCCTTGGGGTATACGCGGACACGTGATCGAGCACAGGTGAGCCCAGCCCAAGTCACAAACCCACAGAATCACAAGCAACAGCAGAATCACTGTTTTAAGCCACTAAGTTTTGAGGTAGTTTCTTATTCGGGAATACATAACTGACACAGTCTTGCACCCACTATATTTAAAGAACTACAAATCAATAAGGAATGGACAAAACCCAAAAGAAAATGGGCAAAAGGCTTGAACAGGCATTTCACAAAAGAAGATAAACATAAATATACAAACAACCAATAAACATATGAAAACGTGCTTATCTTCGTATGCATCAGGGAAATGCAAATTAAAGTGATACAGAGATCTTCAGCAGAATGGCCAAAGTTAAAAAGACAGAAGTTATTAAGTATTGGTGAAGATATGGAGCAATGGGAATTCTCTTAGATTGCTGGTCTCCTGCGGGAGTGTAAGTTGGTACAATCACTTGGGAAAACTGTCTGTTTGTATCCACTAAAGATGAATGTATACATAGCCAAGGCTCTGGAATTTCTCCTGAGTACCCAGAGGTATACTAATACATGTTTAACAACTATCCTGTTGCAAACAACAACAACAAAAAACAAGAAATAAAAGCCCTGATTTGTAGCATTTGTTGATATCTGTGGTATAAATATTCCCACTATGTGACTTTAAGTTACAACCTGATATCACTGAGCACAAAGTTGGAACAAATGTGAACAACTGGCTTTGTGAGTTGGTACAAGCTAGTTCCAGCATACCAGTGTATATTCAACAGAAATGTATATATACACCAAGCAATAGGTACAACAATGCTCATAGCAGCACTATTCATAATAGCCCCAGACTGGAAAATACCCAAATGCTCATAGACAGTGGAATAAATTGTAGTGAATCCACGCATTGGCACACCATTTAGCATTAAGAATGAATGAACTACAACTATATGCAATAAATATGGATGTATTTTATAAACATAACGTTGACTAAAAGCAGTCAGACAAAAGAGTATATACAAATGTTAATGATTCCATTTACACAAAGTTAAAAAACAGGTTAAGGCTAATTTATGTTGTTAGAAATTAGGATTGTGGTTAACTTTGGGAAAAGGATGGAGACTAAAAGCAGTTATGATGGGGGGACTTCTGCTCTGGGGAGTGGGTAATAATACTCTGTTTCTTCATCTGGACTCTGGCTACACAGGTAATTCACTCTGGAAACTTCTTATAATTTACTGACTATTCTCTATGTATGTTATACTTCAACGAAGGCTCAGAAGAGAAAAAAAGAGAAAAAAACTGCCCACTCAACAGATTCAGTAGCTTTGTGATATGTCTATTTAGTAAGTAAGTCACCTCTGAGAGCACACCTAGACTCAAACCTAAAAGCTCTTAAATAGTTTAGAAAATGAAAATAGGAATTTCCTAGTGGTCAAGAATCAAGAGAAGATGCTTTATTTATCCAACCATTATTATAAGGCAGAGTGACATTTTTAAAAGGCAAATTTGATCATCTCTGTTGCTAGCATAAAAAGCTTCCGTGATGTCCCAGTGCAGTGACAGCAAAGACTGCACTCTTTACCCTCGCCCAGGAGGCCTCACAGGATCTGGCACCTGCCTGCCTCTGTATCTGCGTCTTGTCCTGCTGGTTCCCTGCCTTTCGATACTGCAGTAACACAGGTCTCCCCTCTGTTCCTCAAGTCCACCTGCCCCTCTCCCCTCCTCACCTTTGTGTCCACTGCTCCCTCTGCTGGGCTCTTCTTCCCTGCCTGTCCACATGACTTGCTCTTCCCTCTCTCTCTCTCTCCCGTTGGGTCCCATCTCAAGCGGTACCTCCTCAACATCTTTTTAAACCGTCTTGTGTAAAATAGGCCCTCCATCATTATTGTATTACTTTCTATATCATCTCCTACTTTATTTCTTTCATGGCATATGTTACTATTAGCAATTATCTTGCTGACTTGTCTTCCTCACTAGCATATTATCCTCCATGAAGGTAGAGACTTTGTCAGTCCCGCTTGCTGCTATATTTCCTGAATGCTCGCACAGTCCAAAGCATGTAGTCCTGCAGAAATGCCTATTTGCTCCATAAGTAAATGAAGCCATGAATGGTTCTAAATTAATTGGAAAGAAACCAGGTCAAGGTGGAACACAGCAAACATCATGTTCTCCTGTGGTATGGTTTCCAAAGGACAATTCAGATTAGATGGGTACTCAGCTAGGAGTAAGAGAGTTTGCACTTATTTCTCCTCTAACGTCTCTCTGTGGACAGGCTTGCCTACAAGTCTTGGCAGGAAACAGACATATCCCTCCCAAAGGCATGGTTCCCTCCCCTTCACAGAGCAAGATTTCCCTCTAAGGGCCTTGGATGCTTGTCTAATGCACACAGAGCCCTCAGAGGAAGATGTATAGAGGGGCCCTCCTGAAAGGTGGGAAAATGGGATAAAGAAAAGAGACTAAGGCAAGGCACTTATAGAAGAGGCTGTGAGAATCCTCAGTCTGTAAGCTCCTGCCTTCACTCCTGGAGAGGCAACCCTGAGCACGGGCATCTCTCTTGCATTTGGCGTTCATTCACACAGATGACCTTTGATAGCAGAGTGCTATCACAGGAGGACACTGCTGCTCAAAGGGGCTGTGCTTACTTAAGGGAACCGCTGTCCTCAGAGTCCTGTGAGGGTTGAGATTCTGCGAAAATAGGGTGGAAGAGTGCATGGAGACATGGCCCAGCTTAGGAGTGAACAGCAGGAGTGAACATGAAAACCCCCAACGCTGCCATGAAATCTTGGCCATGGTGTGAGAGCAGCTGGGCTGACTTGTGTTGAACGCAGTTTGCCAGAAATCAATTAGCCACAGGTAGCAATAATGGCTTCCTCTCTTGCTTCAAGGAAGCTGGTTTGTTGGGTTGTTATGCTCAATTTGTAATAAAAATGTAAATTGTTGGTGCCTCTCCACTAGTATTTTCTCTGCTTAGAACACTCCTCACCTATGCTTTTTTCATGGCTAAAATTTATCATTCAAGTCTCAGCTCAAATGTCCTCTCCTCATTGAGGACTTCCCTGATGACCCAACCTAAAGGAGCGTTTCTAGTCTCACGTAAGCCGCTCTGTCACACAAGCCTATATAATGGCCTTCGTAACATTTGTTACTACATGAAATCCATCTATCTGATTTGTTTATGTGGTTGTTTGTCCCCCTCCACCAGGTTGTAAGTTCCACGAAAGCAGGAACTTTGTCACCATCATAACTTCAGTGTTCAGAATATCCTAAGTCCTCGATACATTAATTTACTGAAGTACTGGAGATTTTAAAAGTCATTCAATAATGTAGAATAGTGCAGTCACTTTGGAAAAGTCTGACAGTTCTTTAAAAGATTACACACAGAGCTACATATGACCCAGAAATTCCACTCCTAGGTATATACCAAAAAGAAAAGAAAAACTTGTATATAAACATTTTTAGTGTAATTATTCATAACATATAGAAAGTAGAAACAATCTAAGCTTTAATCATCTGATGAATAGATAAATAAAATATGATATAGCCATACAGTGGAATATCATTTGGCAATAAAAAGGAATAAAGTGCTGATACATACTACAAAATGGATGAAACTTTAAAATATTATGATAAATGAAGAAGTCATTCACAAAGAACACATATTATATGGCTCCATTTCTATAAAATGTCCAGAATAAGCATGCCTATAGAGACAGAAACTAAATTAGCATGTGCCTAGGCCTGGAAAAGTTGGCTGGAAATGGGGAGTGACTGCCAATGGGTACAAGATTTCTTTTGGGGGTGAAGAAAATGTTCTAAAATTGATTATGGGGATGGTTGTACAACTCTGAGTATATACTAAAAACCACTGAATTGTATACTTTAAGTGAGTGAATTGGATGATATATCAATTTTTATCTCAGAAAAGCTAGTATTAGAAGTCTGTTTAATAAAAAATATTTAATAATAAAAAACTATCATAAAATCATTCAACGATACATGATACCTGAAATTATTCATTCATTCAATCTTTCAACATGTATTCATCAGCTGCTTTGCAACAGGCTCATTGCTAAATGAGGGGGATACACAGATCAACAACTACAGTCTCTACCTTGAAGAACAAATAATCTACTGAAATGTTTGTAGTCTCTGTGCCAACTCCTCGCCTTATTTCTCATTCTGCAGGAAAAATCTGATTACAAGAAATCATGTGTGGTGGAGACTGCTATTTGTTGAGTAAAATCCTCATCCTCTTATTCTTCTCAAGCACACAACTAGATTACATTTCCTAGCCTCACTTGCAGTTGGGTGGCCTTGTAACTAAGTGTTAGCTAACAGTTTGTGAGGGGAAGTAATATATCTTCCAAGTCTGGCACATAAAATCTTTCACTTGCTCCTCCTTGCATTTTCTCCCTTCCTCCAATGGAATGAAAATAAGCATGCTGATCTTGGAAGCCACATGTTGAAAATGGCAAAGTCTTCATCAACTTGAGTCCCTGAATGACACTGTGGAGGCAAACTTCCCAAGTTGACCCCTAATGGCACAGTTATACTAGGAAGAAATACCCCACTAATACTAAAGCAAAACTTAGTGTGACCCTAACAAACACATTGGGGTAAAATAAAAAGACAGAAATATCGTTGGCTGAGATGCCCCTTTCAATCCCTTAAAAATCTAGGCTTATAGGTGCTGTTTTCATTTCCATACAAAGTGGTAATTTTATCAAGATTTGATTAGACATGTGTTATTGCCTTTATTACTTAAACCTGGTTTGGTTTCTTCTATTCCTTGAAACTGTTGCTACTGCAGCAACCAGGTACCTGGAGTGATACTGGCAGGGGAAAGGGTAGTTGTGGTTAAATACAGTGGTCCAGGCAGGTGATGCTAAAATGTAAAAACAAGCAAAACACCATGGTGTTCACATGTAAATTATCAAGAAAATATTGGGGTGATCCCCTAGCAAAAGTGTTGCCCCATCTAGCCTCCTCCATTTCCCTTCTTGATTTATTTTCCTATTATGCCTTTCATTTTTAACTGCTTTCTGACTAACCTTGATAGTAATTTAAACCCGATTCCATTCATTTTATCACATTAGATGGTGAAGGACACTCTTTGGGATGGATCTTAACTCAGGGATTGCAAACAAACTTAGATATTTGTTCAAATAAGCCCACTTTAGGAAGGCCAAGTTGCCATGAAGATATCATCAAACTTTTGAGAAAATAAGCAAACAAGGAAATGAACAAACAAAAACAACTGTCCTGGTGTCTATTCATCTGTGGGAAAAATTAAGTATCACTTCCTGTCATAATTCTTGCACTTATTGCCAAGCCCCAAATTCTTCCACCTGCACAGAAATAAGAGATTGTAAACTTAAGTAAAGAAGGGCAATTATGTTACCCTTCCACAGGCCACCAGGTGTTTAGCTCTGTGTCCTAACCATCAGAGGGCCAAGGGAAGAGGAGGAAGAACCTGGGAGAGAAAAATATTTCCAAGGCAACTGGCACCAAGGTTCTAGCTATGGACAGAGTGACCAGAGTCCTTGTGCTTGAGACTTCCCCAAAATAGCTAAAGATTAAAAAGAGCAGCCAGGAACTGCTTTAAACTAACACCAAAGAAGATGCCCAGAAAACGATGGGGAGAAATTAAAATTGATGCAGAAAATAGAGAGGATCATATCTAGCACGCTCAAGGGCTTTGCTGCCACTCTATAATTCTGTCTGTGGGACTTTCAAAACAGAAGGCTGTCAAAGGTACAGTTCCAGAGTGCTCTGAAAGAGACATTAGATGAGAAAGAGAAAGGAATTTGAAGGGATGTGTTTTATGAGGTTTTCAAAGGCCATAGTTGCCATCACAAATTGAAGCAGTTTATAAACATGTAATAAGTTTTGGTGTGATTTTGGGGACCTGGCACTCTCACCTACACTTCTGGTGGAAGTATGAATGGTACAACAATCTTTCTAGAGGGCAATTTGGCACTGTGTACCAAAAGTCTTAAAATACTATTAATTAATTCTCCACCCCTCCAGTCACAAACTATGTGCTCTTTGATGGAGTTATTGCATTTCTAGCAACTTATCCTAAGTTTAAAAATGAAAGGAAACAAGGTTTCCACTGTCAGGATTTTTTACAGTACAATTTATTATTTGGAAAATTTGACACGACGATGCGATTGTAAGGAAAAATTTGGAAAATTTTGGAAAAATTTTGAAATTTACTAGGTGTCCTGTCTAGCCGCCTCCATCATTATTTGTGTTTGTGTGCTATTTTACAACTCTGTACAGAAGTTCACTTGTAGAAAATGAACAGTAACGCAAATAATTCCTGTCTGTAAGAATAAAAATTGTGTCTGGTAGAAAGCAACTGATTATTTCCCTGTGGATACTGACCAGTTTTCAACCAGTTTTGCATCTATTTGTAAATTTAGTTCAGTATTCTTTTTTTTAAATTAATTAATTAATTAATTTGGTTGCACCAGGACTGAGTTGTGGCAGGCAGGCTCTTTAGCTGTGGCACGTGAACTCTTAGTTGCAGCATGCACGTGGGATCTAGTTCCCTGACCAGGGACCGAACCTGGGCCCCCTGCATTGGGAACTTGGAGTCTTATCCACTGCGCCACCAAGGAAGTCCCTATTTCAGCGTTCTCTATTTGACTCTAAACATCTGAGATAATTAGAGGTCTTTTAAAGCTGGTTGTAATATCTTACTAGTTCCTCATTAATTAATGAGATAAAATCTATGTTCTATGTTTATTTTAAATTTGTAGGGGAGTTATGATTTTATCCTTTAAAATTTACCCTTTAATATGGAGATTGGTTAAATAAATTATGGTGCATTCTTATAACAGGATGAATGCCTTAAAAGTTGTTGCTGCAGGGCTTCCCTGGTGGCGCAGTGGTTGAGAGTCCGCCTGCCGATACAGGGGATGCGGGTTCGTGCCCCGGTCCGGTAAGATCCCACATGCCGCGGAGCGGCTGGGCCCGTGAGCCATGGCCACTGAGCCTGCGCGTCCGGAGCCTGTGCTCCGCAACGGGAGAGGCCACAACAGTGAGAGGCCCGCGTACCACACACAAAAAAAAGTAGCTGCAGAAGAACATTTGACATAGAACAAGGCAAGCTGCAGAACTGTATGCACAGTATGAGTTCCTCCTGTATAAAAATGTAAATTTAAATATGTGTGTGTGTGTGGCTCAGGACACACTACCCCAAAATATGGCACCTTGGCATATTACGTATTTTAATCTGACGGAGCTGAGAAAACAGCAGAAGCAGAAAGATCTTTCTCAACTTCCCCTGCCCTTCTCCCCAGAAGGAGGTCACAAGATCCTCCTGTGAGAGGTGCCCTAACTATACCCAGAGAAAAGGAGCATCCTTAGTTCAAAGATGGAAGGACACTGAGAAGACTATGAATAAACAGACCTTGCTAAATCTCCCCTACTTCACTACACTTAGCTCCTATTTTTGCCCTATTATATTTCTGCATGACCTTCCACTCTTCAACAAACCTAGCATAAAACCACTCAGTTTAGCTGTTTCTTCAGGTCTTTCTTCATTTCTTTATGAAGGCTCATGTAAAACCCATAATTAAATAAATTTGTATGCTTTTCTTCTGTTAATCTGTCTTTGTCAATTTAATTTCCAGATCCAACCAGGGACCCTAAGAGGACTGAGGAAAAGTTTTCCTCTCTTACTAAATGTGTGTGTGTGTGTGTGTGTGTAAACATAAATGTTATATATATGCATATATTTCAGTTCTGGGATAATAAACAGCAAGGTAATAATAGGAATTATCTCTGGAGATGAAAGTATAAGTACTTAATTCTTCTATATGCTTAAATGTATTTTCTTGCTTTTCTAAAATAAATTACACTTACACTAAAAACGTGCGTTTAAAAAATGCAGTGGGATGGCAAGAACGGTTTATCTTGCAGTGATTTATTTTCAGATTTAAAAACTCAATCCCTCCTGCATACATTTGCTCAGGACAGTCCTGGTTTCTGCCTGATGTCCCCACACGAATAATAAGGCCCCCTTTCATTCTTTAAACTGTCCCAGTTTGAAAGAAAAAAAATTATGGTCATTTTACTTCTGTGATATAAGATCACAAGATTTGAAACATGTCATGCCTGACTGCATGAAGTAAGCAGTATAAAGAGAAGCCAGAATATCTGTGAGCAATTTCATAATTTACCAGTTCAAAATCTGAACTTTATCTAATCCAGAAAAATATTCTTGCAAAAACATAGGATGCTTGCCTTCACAGATTGCACAATTGAATTCCAAGCTGATTTAACTGTCTGAATAAATGGGGGAAATGATCACAGCATTTCCTGCCATTTACATTTACTAACATTTACACTGAAGCTGAGTCCTCAAGTCAGTTGAATATTTTAGTGGGAAAAGTGTTCCAGAAGGAAAGTATCTATGATATAAGAACTGCTCTTAATAAAAGAAAATTTTTTTCCTCTGTAAGTTTTACATAACTGCAAACAACTTACAGATTTTAGGACAGAGAACAGTCTTCAGCTGTAAAGCAGCATTTATCTTGTCTGCAAGCTGATTAGAGTGATGCCTTTACAAATCCACCGCCAGCCCCATCCGAGGCTCTCCCAGCGGGGAACCAGCCATTTCAGAAAGTGAGCTTTTCAAATGTAAAGTAGGTTTTTTTTCTCCTGCCTTCTTCCCTCTGAAAGCAGACAACTTAAAGTCTTAAAAATTCAACCCCGAATTGTTACAAGGGCATTTGTAAGGGCTGAGTACAGTTTGGGCCTTAGGCTATGGTCTTTATTCTGGCCAAAGCCCCATGAGGCAGGAGATCAATTTTTATAAGCTCAGAGTTCTATATTTTCCTGAATCCTCTTTCAGCATATTAATATTATACTGGAATCAGATAAGGAAACTTTTACTTAATCCGAGAGGTAGTGGAGTTAGTCTGATCCTCTGTACTTTCTAAGCTAGATGTGGGAAAATAACTTCATAATCAAGTAAAACCTCTTTTTATTCATGTATTTTGCTACAAAGGCAGCACAAAGATTCACCGAATTTTTAAAAAGAGAAATAGTCTAACATTATTAATTTTTCATGTCATTCAGTTTCTAGACACTTGGAGACTCAAAGATACATCTTAGATTATCTAACGAAAAACAAAAAAAAGGAAGAAAGGAAGGGAAGCAAAGAGGGAAGGGAAAAAAGGGTTTAAAAAGGAAAAGAAAAAAGAAAGGGGCAAATAGCTGATTCAAGTACTAAGCCAAATAACTAAGGCATGCTGAGAACTTTTTTTTACATGCCACTGAGTTACCGATGTTCCAATAAGCTTAAGGGATTTCAACCAGAAGTATAGTTTTTCTTGCACTGTGATTTTCTTTGGCTGGACTTTAGGAATGAAGACAGCTCGAAAGACAGTGGAAGCATAACCAATATAAAAGGAATTTTCTGCAAATCAGAAGTGCCATCTCCAGGAGAGATTTAATCATTTTGTAGACAGCCCAGCTGGTGTCCACAGCAGCAGATCTATCTCCCCTGAATCTGTGAGCCTGGGTCAAGTTCTAAGTGATACTGTAGCATCATGGCTTAAGTTAAGGACAGTTACACATAATGAAGCAATCTGCTACAGTATTAAACTCTTTGGTAAGAGTTGACCGCTCAGAGACTTGACAACATTAGTTAAATACACTATGTTGTGGTCTCAGAGGCGCTGGACAATAGGAATTTATGTGATTATTCTTGAAACAACTCTGTCTCTGGCAGAGGCCAGAGACAGTGGCCTGTGTCAGCGTCTTCCCCCCAATGTGGAGCTAGCGAATGATTTATATGCCATGAGGGAGAAGAGTTTCTCCCTTGCCTGTAACAGAGACTATTTTTAACTCTCTCAGTTGAGAAAATTCTGTTTTCTGGCTCAGGCACCTTTAGATTAATAATGCTTCCTAAAATTGCAATGACTCATTAGGATCTGTGCTTGGAATGGGCTGCAAGCTTGGCTTGCACATCTCTCTCAGAGAGAGCCGTTTCATCTCACAGCCTCTGGAGAAGTCCCTCCAGCCACCTACACACAGACGACCAGGGGAAACCTGATTAAGGGGCTGTCAGGGAAAAAAACCCAAACAGAGCAAAGTGTAAACTCCTTTACGATTGAAGAAAGGCTTTCGTGACCAAAAGGTGAAATAGCGCAGAAAAAATTCAACTTCTTTTTGTTGTTGTTTCTTTTCCACTTTATATGCTCAGAGAACTGCTTTTATGAGTTGGTTACAGGTTTTAGGCCTCTTTTTTCCCCTTACATTTCCTTACATTTTGGTATTAACTGGAACACTCATCAGTCTCAGTAAAGGTGGTAAAGAGAGAAAGACGTGGAAACAAAAACAGGCTCTCAGAATGTGAGCGCTCCATCTGACAGAAAAGCAATTTCAGCCTTGGCTCTTCAGGGATGAAGAGAGAAGAGAGGTAACATTCACGTGTCTGCCTTGTGCAGGGTGTTGGCACGTAAATTATCTCACTTAAGAGATGTGACTCAGTGACAGAGAGCAGGGGCAGTGAACAAATCCCAGCTTGTGCACATCAGGGGAAAATGAGATCTTTGCAAAAGGCAGCTGGTTGAGATAGAAAGAGAGAGACAGCTGGGCACAAATAATGGGACTGATATGAGAAAAAAGGGGGAATGTCAGGAGGGACATGAGAGTCTGGAGAAAATATCTGGCCATGTCATGCCCAACTTTAGAAGGTAGCCCAAAGCCCTGGGAAGCTGGCTTTGGTTCAAGTTGTCTAGGAAACTCATCATAAGTCCTTAGCG
This sequence comes from Hyperoodon ampullatus, assembly GCF_949752795.1. Classification (NCBI taxonomy): domain Eukaryota; kingdom Metazoa; phylum Chordata; class Mammalia; order Artiodactyla; family Ziphiidae; genus Hyperoodon; species Hyperoodon ampullatus. Next base: position 47,460,011 of record NC_136925.1, on the reverse strand, counting down.
GTTCACCAGACAGAAGTTGTACCTTTATTTGGGGTGTGAGGAGAACTCCTTGAGCTCACCATTTCTCTGGGGAAGGATCCCTGTGGCCTCATTTAGAGAATGTGGGCTGCCTGCCTCATTCACCTTTGTAGCCCTAGCACCTAGCTGGGCACCTAGCAAATAAGAGCAGCTCAATAAATGCTTACCGAATTAGTGCCAAGAACAGTTCAACGAAATCCTCATCTCTCATTTGAAAATTGGGCGAACTCTTTCACAGTAAATTTAGTCAATAGGAATAGTTAGGAATAGTTAAAAAAGAGAAAACTGGAGACGGGGAAGAGGGAAAAAAGACGCAGTGACTTAGATGGTATGCTAGGAATAAATGTGTTTGCAAAGTGGTTTTGTGCATTGGGTAAGATAAAGAAGGCTGAAGAAAGGTATATTTTGATGCCCTGGAATTGTGCTCCTGGGAACCATCCTGGATTTAAATAAGAGGTGCTGTTGGCCTTTTATTTCCTCTCACAGGTATTGGGTGCCGTTTTCTGTGTTGGGCTTGGGGCTACAATGGGAAAAGAACTCTTCTTTCTCTCCTCCTGGGGCTCACATTCTAGATGGGAAGACTGACAAGAAACATGCATCAAAGGTAACTCCATATATAGCCAGGATATATGGTGGTGATGGTGGTGTGTGTGATGTGTATGTGTGTTAGAGAAGGAAACTCTAGCTCTGGACAGGGTGGCTCGGGGAGGCCATGTGACTACGCCCTCTGTTACAGCCCCCTCGAATGAGACCACTGAGAATAAAACTCACGCTCTTGATTTTGTACACTGCAGATAAATGGCAGAATAAAATTGTCATGTAAACACATCAAATCTTTTTTGGGGGGAAAGGGAACAAAGCAGAGTTGAATAAAAATAAAAAAAATTTTTTTCAGCAGGGAGAGGGATTTGAATCTATACACTTTAGACATATTGATATATGTCGAATCCTAATATACACCAGACACTGTGTCTGTTGTAATGAACAAGAGACCCTCCTTGACCTCACAGAACTTAAAACGTACAAACTTAGACCAGGGCTCACAAACTCAAGTCCCTGCCGGCTAAGTAACGGATGAGCTCGTGGCCACCTGGAGGGTGCCCGTCTCGTCAGGTGTAGGGGGTGAGCCACAGCTCACTTCCTGGGATTGTTGCTGTCAGCCAGGCAGAACCACTGTTGCCAGTTTGTTACTTCTGTGTTAGACAATTTTAGTAAATCATTATGACAAAAAGAATAATCAGGGTACCACCTGAAACCCTAAAGGGGGTCCCCACACTAGTCAGAGAATGCTTCCCTGAAGCATCTACATCGAAGTTACCATATGGAGGAAAGAACTGCTTACATTATTTGATTTTTCTTTTCATGTTGACTTTTGTGGCTAGAATCCGTTTTGTTTTCTCCCTTCCTCCCCGCTATTCCTTCCACTTATTCAAACTGATAGTCGAGTTTCTGTTTCATTGCCTCAGAGAAAATGTGGCAGGGCCAATGTAGATTAGCTTGCAAATCTTTCTGGCTTTTATTTTCCCAAAGCTTATTACCTTAGGAGTAATTTGAAGATGAGGTAAAATAAGAAGAGATTTTCCAGTATATGCAGAGTCTTGGATATCCAAAGGACAAAATACTACTTATTTCCTGTCCCAAGCAAGAAAGAAACTCCTCCCAGACTGGGAAGAGGTAGAGGAAGGAAAGAAGAAACAATAATGGGCTTCAGAGCAACAAGGATCCCAGCCTGGCCTCTTACTAATGCCACCGCTGGTGCATCTAGACAGAGGGGTCTGTAGGCAGCTTAAAGAATATAGCTGTATCCCAAGCATGGCATCAGGAGCTTCTGGGCAAGAAGGGGCCATGCAGACAGGATGACAGGTAATTCAGTGGAGACTACATCTCCTGGTTACCCATGACCATGACCACAAAACCTCTGCACCATCCCTGACCGTGGAAAAGATCTTGTAACCATGGTGCAGCCCTAATGGGAGGGGAGAGCCCCAAGTGCAACAGAGGTGAGGTTTTCTTTCTCCTCATCAGTGGTAGCTAAGGTAAAAATAGAGTGAGTCACAGAAAATATGAAGATGTTTTATGTCCTCCACATTTGGGGATGTGGCTTGAAATTCAAACCTACTATAATTTTTAGTTATAGGCATCACACACTAAAGTGTCCATGTTTTCATATTAAGTCCTTTGGAACCCTTTTTTTAAAACACAGATATGGCACAAATTTTTCTTTTTAGCCACTAATTCTATGTCCTGACCCTGGAAGACTGCAAAGACAGTTCCTGCTGCTCCCTCCCTAGAAATTCAGGTGCCGGGGACTCATCCTTGGAGGAACTAATAGGCAGGGAGAGTGGAGTTGGGGCATGTGTTGCCTACTCAGCGCATAGTCTTTGGGTGCTGGTGAGAGAAGGTTTCACATTGTATATTATTCACCTTTAACATAGTAGTTGAGAGTGAGTCCATGCTGCGGTGAAGCTTGGAAACCCTTCGGATTGCATTTCCAGAAAACCTGATCCATGTGTGGTAGGGCCAGGTACCCTATCATCTAGAAACCCTTTTGAGAGTTGTGCTCTTAATAAGTATTTCAGGGCATGGGCACAAAGGTACTGCCATAGGTGAACCAGGATGTACGGTCATCTTACCCTCATGCGTGGAGATACTTTCATGGTATATGGTGTATGGTATGCTGTGATTTGTTCTTTGTGCTTTGTCAGGAAAACATCACATCCTAAAAAATTACAAGCAGTTTGTCTTTTCTAAATCACCCAGTGGAATCTGAACCAATAATGAAGGTGAACTGTGTGCTGGTCCACTAGCAATTCCACAAAGGTCTTTGCTAGAAGATCCACTGTTCCAAGATAGGTGGAGAGAGAAGCAAATTTTTCTCTGCTTCCTGATACTGAAAGATTAGGGAAAGGAATGAAAGCCAGAAGCATAGAGAATATTTTTACCTCTTGCTTATAAGAAAAAATTCAAATAAATGATTTAAAAAATCACACCAGAGAAAAGAAACAGTAAAAGATCATGGTAGGAAGAAAGATGGATTCACAGTAATTTGAAAAATGCTTCTATTAATTTTCAATTAATTGCAGAGTAAGTTGTAGACCTTAGGCCTACTGAGCCCTATTCCAGGAAGGCATCTCTAGAAAGTTTGGCTCTTCTTGAATTAACTAGATTGGGATTCTAGGTAACAAGAGCTTATTGGGAAGCACATGCTTTGAGTTCTAGGGACGTACTTTGAAATGGGTGTTTTTTGATGGCCACTGTTGAGTACTGACCTCTACTCTTAGTGTTGTCAGTTCACAGGATCCAACCAATTTTTCTCTGAAAAGCAATTTCCTCTTCCATGCATGTCTTAGCACTAAGAAAGATTTTGCTCTGACACCTTCACCCTCTGTCATCAATAATGGCTCTCAACAATCCAGGTGGAATTCACCTCTAACCTTAACTTCAGAGAGTGAAATTTTCACTTAAATTGTGAACACAAAATACACAAACACATGCCATCCAATCATTTGCTATCTGTCACTATCTGTCATGGGCTTTAAAACCACCTAATAAGCTTCAGAAAATAAAAGTCTTCACTGCTGGAGGTATTTCAAGACATCTGGTTATCAAGATTGATTGTAGCAACCTGAGCCATATAATTTCTCTTACTTTGAAACAGATTTTGAGAGAGGTGTTTAAAGTTTTAGAGTCAGACCAAAGAGAAATCCTTCCAGGGAAAGCATTTCCAAAAAGCAATAATATGCTTTAGGTCATTCATTTGAACAGAATAATCACAAGGATCACCTAAGTTTTATGGTAAATGGTCTTTAAGGATTAAATTTGGTCATGAAAAAGCACCAACCAGGTTATTTCACATTATAGGGCTTTGATAAGTCTATAAAAGTATAATTTTGTTACAAATGTTTTTGTGCATGTGTATATATATATATATATATATACACACACATATACATATATATGAAAACAACAATGTCATTTCATAACGATGAATAATATAGAACACCTACATCCATTTACCTCTTAATTGTTTTCAAATTGCTTTCTTATGCTAGGGTTTATTAATGCCTTGTGTTTATTCTGTACTCTATTGAGTTTCTTAATCTCAAAGAAAAAATAAGAAAGGAGATAGTAAAGTGTAAGTGGAGAAAATGATGAAATAGAAAACAGACATAGAAAGTATCATCCAAGCCAAAAGTTGTTTCTTAAAAAAATTAGCAAACATACTTTACAATATTTCTTGATCTATCTGTTATTGAAAGTCACCTTAAAAATCTCCCACTTTGATGAATCAGTTTTTACTTTATCTATTTTGAATCTATTCCGTAAGATGTTACGGAAAAACCCAAACAGACATTTTGGCCAACCCAGTGTATTACTAGGTACTTACAAGCTTAAGATTGTTTAACATTTTGATTAACTAAACCTTTAATCAATAGGTATACAGCCTTCTCATCACTAAGTAATATTTTTGTCTTAAAGTTTTTATCAAATATATCTATAGTAACTCTCAGTGTTTTTCCAGTTATCTTTTTCCATTCTTTTACTTTCAATCTTTTTTTTTAATCGTTCCAGTTTTAGGTGTATTTTTTGTAATCATACAGCTAGAATTTTCAAAAAATTATCCTGATATTTTTTTTAAGTGGGAAGTTTTGGGCATTTACATTGATTGTAATTTCTCATATATTTCTACTCATTTTTGCCAAATTTTTGGACTTTTTATTTGTCTCATGTATTGTTTCTTCTCCCTGCTGCACTTCTTCCCTTCTCTTTGATTTACTGAATTTTGCTCCCTCATTTCATTGTCTTCCTCTGTTAGATTTTAAGTTTTGTGTCCTAATTCTATTCTTGTAGTGATTACTTAAAAATGTAATATTCCAATGTTTAAAGTTAACTTCACCCTCCTCCAAATTAATACAGGAACCTTGGAACGTTTTAATCCCAACCATTACTTCCTGACTTAAATGTTATTGTTGTTTATGGTTCAAATAAACATTACCGTCATGTTTTACACAATTAAGGTTTGTATAGAAGTGCCTTAATATCTATTATTTTCTTTATTTACCATTTGTTCTTTCACCTTACACCTTACTACAATCTTATTTATTTTCCTGAAGAACATCTTTCCCTTACTGAAGGTCTGTTAGTAGTAAACCTATTTTCACTTGTGAGAAAATAATCTTTAGTACACCCTCTTTTTAAAGGATACTTTTATTATATGTAGGTTTTTTTCTCTGCACAGTTGAAAGGCATCATTACTATTTTCTAGATGTCATTGTTCATCTAATTGTTACTCTTTTTTTGAAAAAAAAATTTTAACATCTTTATTGGAGTATAATTGCTTTACAGTGGTGTGCTAATTTCTGCTGTATAACAAAGTGAATCAGCTATACATATACATACTCCTCTTTTGTTGTGTTTAAGATCTCTTTTCTTTGGTGTTCTGTAGTTTAATTATGGTGTCTCTAGATGTGGTTTTATTTTAATTACTTTGCTTGATATTCACTAAATTTTCAGAATTTAGGGGACTCGGATTTTTAGTTAATTCCGGAAAAGTTGTTACCATTATCTCTTTAGTGCCGCTCTCTTTTTCTTACCATAATCTCCTTCCAGAGTCCAAGTTCATGTTGCATCTTCTCAGCACTCTCCATGTCAATTAATATCTGTTTCATGTCTTATTTTTATCTATTTGTGCTGCATCCTGAATAAATTTTTAAGAACTTGCAGTGTACTAATTCTCTCTTAATTGGAATTGATTCTGTTTAACCTCTACATTGAGTTTCTAATTTCAATTATTATGTTTTTCATTTCTAGAAATCCTATTTGGTTCTATTTTTTAGATCTACCTGATAAATTTCTGATAGTCTCTTTCTTTGTCATATAATAAAGTCCTCCTCTATTTCTTTAAGCATATTTACTTTAAATTTTTAATCTGGTAATTCCAATAGTTGTAATCGGGGCAGGTCTATTTCTGTATTGTTATGCTGGTTCCTATTCATGATGGTTTGTTTTCTTAATTTGTTTAACATTAAAAAAATGATTAGCTCATATTCCTTAGAACTTTATCTATGGAGATTTTTGAGATCATATTTTCAAGTTCATTCCTCCAGAGGATCTGTAATTGTTTATGTCTGGCACCTAGAGCAACTACTAATCTGAGACTACTTAAATTTTAGGCTCAGTGTTTTTTAATTCATAAAGATAATATGATTTCAGATATGCATGCATGTGGCCTTGTGGTCAGAAATTTGCAGGGGGGAATTTTTTTTTTTTTTTTTTTTTTTTTTTTTAGTTTAAATTGTTGAGGAAATTTATTGAATTAAGTCTGTAATCAGAGTTCAAATATTTATGAAAACTTGTTCTCTAAATGTGGTTTATTAAAATTGTGTTGTGTTTAATAAAGGCTACATTCATTTCCATACAAGTGGTAGGAATTGTTCCTCTCTAATCATAAAAGCCCTTCTTCTTCTTCTTTTTTTTAAACTGTATTTAACATTTACTGCTTAAAAATTATTTCCTATATGGTATTGCTTGATTTGTGGCTTTGCACATTCTTTAGTTCTGGGAGCTTTCAGAGAAACGAAGTATTAATATAACGCAAAAACTCAGCTGAGAGCTGGTATTATTTGTTTTCTGCCCTGTGTTTTCTTTTCTTTTTTCTTCTTTTATTTTCTTTTATTTAATTTATTTATTTATTTTAACATTTTTATTGGAGTATAATTGCTTTACAATGGTGTGTTAGTTTCTGCCTTACAACAAAATGAATCAGTTATAAATACACATATATTCCCATATCTCTTCCCTCTTGCATCTTCCTCCCTCCCACCCTCCCTATCCCACCCCTCTAGGGGGCCACCAAGCACCGAGCTGATCTCCCTGTGCTATGCAGCTGCTTCCCACTAGCTATCTATTTTACGTTTGGTAGTGTATATATGTCCATGTCACTCTCTCACTTTGTCACAGCTTACCCTTCCCCCTCCCCATATCCTCAAGTCCATTCTCTAGTAGGTCTGTGTCTTTATTCTGCAGGGGAGAATTTATTTCTACTGATTCTGCTCTAACCAGATCAAAGCTCAGAGAGACACATATCCCTACTTCTTCTTTTTATGAGACAGAGTTCATCCACTGAAAGGCTTTCCCTTTGCTGGTCCTGAATTTATTCTAGGTCTCTGGTCCTATAGTCCATACTTATTGGGTTCTAAGCTTTTACTTTTGAATGCCATACAGGTGACCCATTAAAACCAGTACTCTGAAATCAGCCTCTGAACCACCAGGATTGAGGGTACGTGAAGGTAAACCAGCACCAGTGTATGTCTATCCAGATGACCTTCTGGCTGACAGCTGTGTGTGGCTTCTACAAATTCCCATAAGTTTCCTGTAAGATCAATTATACTTAAAAAAAAAAAAAAGACTTCAAAAAACATTTTATCCCATAATCTTAGGGGTGCTGTACTGGGAAAGGTTTCTCAGAATATATATCCTACGTCAAGTTTACAAACCAAAAAAAAAAAAAAAAAAAAGAAAGAAATCCTAATATGGTCATTCTAAAAAGTACTCATTGTCTGAATTCCAATAACATAAAATATACTGGAGGCCCACCTTGGCAAAATATGCTAAATAAAAGAATAGAAGATAGCAGACTAATTTATTTATAGGATATAGAATTCTTGAAGTTAACCCATTCAGCTATATCAGTAGTAAAACTACCTCCTCAACCCCAAAAAGGCTAGGAGGAGAGGTTCTGGTTAGGGTTCTGAATGCTAGGTATCTCTTTAGAGGGGAAGTAGAGCGGTGCCCTTGTCCTGAAAAGCTCTGAGATAAGCCTGGCTCCTGTCTGTTTTTCCTTAGTCCCCAGGTATGGAAGGGTATACATGAATTTAACAACAACAAAAAACTAGGTTAATCTCTGTCTAGGAAAGAGATGAATCCATTGAGTCACATATATTCTGCACTAAAAAGTCTTCATTAAAATTTCTAGTAATGTGGACATTGTTTATTTATGGCTTCTAATAAAAATATTCTTAAGGGTTATGTTCAAAACTATTTTGCTCTCTACATGAGCTTAGTTTTAAGACACTGAGTTGCAGAACCACCACGGGCAAATCCGATTCTGTGTCAGTCACAGACCTGGGTTTTTAGAGCACAAATCTACTCACAGAGGTACTGAAAAATCCTAGGAACAAGACAAGAGAGTTATCTTTGGGATAAATCTTACATCTGTCTTGTGATTGTCTGGGTTTCTTTATCAGTCCTGTCAGTCTCTTCTAGTTGACCGTGGTTAGGATAGAGTCCTCAATGAGGCTCAGTGCAGGGAATTTTCTCCATTTCCAGGCATAGTGGAATAAAAAAGCCATCTGGGTTTACTTCATATGATTCTCCCTGAACTACTTGTGATCCTCCTTTTATAAGCAAATGTTAGGTAATAGGTATCATGAGAAAAAATATGCCAAAATTCACTTTTAATGTTAAAAAATAATACTAAAAATAAATTCTTATAAATAAGATGGTCAGCTGAATTGAATACAAACAAAAGGACATGAAAACTTTTTTTTAAAGTAGCTGTAGAAACACAGGGTCCAAAGATATCCTTCCACACACAGACGAGCGGCTGGGTCCTAAAACAGGACACTCTGACAAGAGAGGTGTGGAGAAGGACGTGAGGCAGAACATTCCAGGTGGAGAATGAGGGAAGGTAAGAGGACAGAAGAGTTGGCATCCTCCAGAGGAGGGTCAAAAATCCAAATCACCAAGTCCTAGGAGGTGTTGATATTCAGTGGTGAAGATATCCTAGGGGTCTGAACAGAATCGACAGGGAAGAGTGATGGGGATCTGAATCACTGTGGTTTTCAGGTTTAGGGGGTTACTTGAGTTGCAACATTGGGAAAGTTACTGTCGTAGGAATAGTAGTATCCACACCTTACAAAAGTGAGCATGAGAGAAGTCAACATCCACCCAACCCAGGACTGCAACAAAAGGAGGTTTAACAGTGTGACCTCAAGAAGAGGTCAAACAAGTAAAGAAGTAAAGAGGAATAGGGAATGGCTTGATAGGCAGCTCTTCACCAAGAAATTTTCTTCCTGCCAAAGGCCAGTGTGGTCTATGTACCCACTGCCCCTTCACACTCATGCAATGTAAAACCATTCCTAAGCAGGCAGAGACCATTTTTTTCAGGGTTCATGGTAGATGCCAAAGGGACTTGGAAACTATAGTACCAAATTAAAAAGATCATTCTGTAGAACAATGGAACTATAAATGAGGAAGAATCTGCTTAAAGTATGAATACTGATTATTAAAAAAAGACTAAGAATTGTCTGCAATTTGTAACCAATTTGTCATAGATCAGCGAGGAGCTTAGAGGACAATAAAAAGAAGAGACTGGACGGGATTAGAAGAGAGATCATTCCCTGACCAAGGTTCTGGCATTTTCCCTTTTAAACTCAAGAGGAAAATTCTTAAAGAATTTTAATCCATCCTTTTCATTCTGATTTTTCACAATGAACCATACAACTATCCCATGCTCCATCTATAAGGGACACGGGAGGGCTTACCTCCTTTACTTTCTTAACCATTCCAGTAAGTTTTGATTTAATGAAAGAAATACAATGAAATAAAATTTGTCTAAGATAGTACAAGGATAGGGAGGCTTACTTAGAAAAGAGGAACTTCTGTCAGTTATATTTAACAGTATCTGATATATAGCTTCCCATTTTTAGGGACCATGGAGAGATCAAAGAGGGTTTTAAGGTGTGCACTGAAAGCTATGATAAGCATAGAAAAAAGGACCTATGAAGAAAGCTCTAAAAAGTGTGCAGTAGTCCTTAATCAAAGATGGAAAGGTTTGGTGATTTAATATGACTTAAGGTGACTTTGAGGGATATAAAAGATAATTAGAAAGAAGTGGGTTTATAACACAGTGGCAGAAATTCTGGTCAGGTATCAGAAAAAATAACTTTTTAACAAGTTAAAAGTTATGGAAGTAGCTGCTTGGGAAAATTCTTTCCTACAATAAGGATATAGGAATATGTAAGAAAATAAATCACTTTTTCATTTGGCATTATTTAGGTGCTGTGAGTTTTGAGTGCAAAAAAAAAAAAGATCAACTGCAGATTAAAATTTTATAAAAAATGTAATACTTAGAAAGACTCTTAGAAGTACTTAGAAATACTCTTTCCACTCTGAACAGCAGAGAACTGGGTTTTTCTCTCGCAAAGGGAAAAGGAATAAATGGAAGGTGCTAAGAAATCAGAATGGAGAAGGTCCTAAGAAATCAGAATGGAGAGGGTCTAGAGAGGTTTGCCTAGAGGAGAAAAGTGTACATGAGGTGGGTTTCAAATATTTCAGTGAGAAGAATTTAATATTCCATGGGGCCTCCCAAAATAGATTTAGGATACTAGGTATCAGTGAAAAAGGAAACAGGTTTTGAGTCAGTGTGAGGAAGAAATTTAATGGTTAGAGTTGACCAAAGATGGGAGGCATTTCCCTGGAATATAATGAGTTCAGAATACTTAAGTATACTCTGAGTCCTTGCTTTGGATATTGCAGAGGTAGAGATTATACAGCTGGAGCAGGTGACTCTTAAAGTCTCCATCAATACTTTCTTGTTCTTTAAACAGTCTCACTATAAACAACAAAAAATTATTTTCCTTATTTGACTCTGTCTAAAATCAGATTAGTCAACTATGAACAATGTAGCAACTACAAATACTTTCTCAAGTGGAGCTAAAGTGCTTGTTACAAAACAAGCCTTTCCTCCTACCCTTCAGGTATGACTTCTCATTTTCTGCCCCTAAATGCAGGTGTGAATACATTCTGGAAAATGGTAATTTTAAAAACTGCTAGCCATATTAGTTGGTAATATACATGTGTATGACAAAGACAATGGTGATGTTTGTGAAGGTGAGGCTGCTTCATGTCACGAAACTGGAAAACATTTGAGTGATGACATGTGGAGTTACCAGAGTATCCTTGGCAGGAGGAAACCACATAAAACTTTTTGCTTTCTTTTATAACCCAAATAATTAGCTTAATGTCACTGTGTTAACTGATTGAAAACTTTGCTTTCTGATGGTTTTCTTCAAGTTAGAAAGAAATAGAATATTCCAAATTTGCATATTTAAAGTATTGAATTTCTTATATTTATTGCCAGTGAGGATTTGCCTTAACAGAGAAGGGTTGACAAGGATTCTTGTTATGACTTTTCACATCTCAAGTCTAAGAAAGAGATCAAGGAAAGTGGGCCATGTTGAGCTACTCAGTGGAGCTTGTCTCTCATTTCTAATTTGTCAATTTGAGTCTATAGGAAGTAAAAAATGAGAACTTTTTTTTTGGCCATGCCACACAGCATGCAGGATCTTAGTTCCCCCACCAGGGGATTGAAGGATTGAACCCAGGCCCCAGCAGTGAAAGCACTGAGTCCTAACCACTGGACCTCCAGGGAATTCTCAACAGTCATTATTTTTATAATAAAAACAAACTGTAAAAATTAAACACTTAAAGCTGGCATTGCCTATGACATATCCCAAAATACAACAAATACAATGAGGTAAAGGCAGAGCTGACTGTGATGGGAAGCAGAATTCCCATTTACAGGGCTCTGGTTCAAGTCTTGGCTCTGCTTCTTATTAGGTATATGCCTTTTATTTGCCTTCACTTTAAAAAGATACTTTCATTATATATAAACTTGTATGATGACAGGTTGTTGTTTTTTCCAGCACCTTAAAAAAGTTGTTCCATAGCCTTCCTGGCCCTATTGTTTCTAGCAAGTGGTGTTTTTCCCTCTTTGTAGTGTATCTTCTTTCTTTTGCTGCTTTCAAGATTTTCTCTTTGTGTTTAGTCTTTAGCAGTTTGACCATGATATACCCCGGTGTAGCCTTCTTTGCATTTATACTGCTTGGGATTTCCTGAGCTTCTTGGATCTATTTGATATCCTTCAACAAATTTGAAAAGTTCTTAGCTAAGATTTCTTCAAATATTTATTCTGCCCCATTGTCTCTCTCTTCTTCTGGAGTCCAATCACATGCATAATGGATCATTTCATTTTGTCCAGGTAGTCTATTGTTTTTCTTTTTTTTTTTTTTCACTCATTTTTTCCTGTTCCAACTGGATATTTTGTACTCACCTACCTTCAAGTGTACAGATTCTTTCCTCTGCTGAATCCTACATTCTTCATTTCTGATATTGTGTTTTTTATCTCTAGAATTCCTACTTGAATATTTTAAAAATAGTTTCCTGGTCTCTGATGAAATTCCCCATATTTCAACCTCTTCCACTAGAACTTATGATTTTTATCATAGTTATTATTAAGTTCTTGTCTGATAATTCCAAGATCTATGACATCACTGGGTCCATTTCTATTGATTATTTTCTCTCTTGACCATGTGTCACATTTTTCTTGCTTCTTCACATGTCTAGTAATTTTTTATTGTATCTGGACATTTTGTATAAAATAACAGTAGAGACTGAACCAAATAATATTTACTTTCCAAGACAGGATGCCCTTTTTGTGTCAGGCTGCTTGGTTTTTGGGACTGAGTCAATCTGATCAGTGGGGCTGCACTTTCTTGTACCTTTAGTTTGACTTAGTTCACTGCTGACTTCAAATATTTGCAAGCAGGATTAGCACTACCTTTTTTCGAGACTTGAGGTTTGAGCACTGTTGAGGTCTTAGAGCTCTCTGCACTTTGCAACAAAGCAACCAACTGTTTGAACCACTGAAAAATATATCTTTGCATTATAGCTCAGCTGACTACTGTTTGGGTTGCTGGGGAATTCTCTTTGCTCTCCAGTCATGTGATAGGCTTTCTGCACCATAGAAATCTCTCTCTGTCCGGAATGTCTCTGAAAGATTTCCCTCAGCAATCCTGCCATGCCTCCAACCCTTGGAAGGTGAAAGGCTATAGTGCCTCAAGTTCATTTCTCTCAGGTCTCCTGAACTGTTCCCTCCACCTTCAAAGGAAGACTGCCATGTACCTGGGGAGGCTCCACACATCTCAGGAGGAATCTCTTTTAGCTCTCCTGTTCCACACCTCAGGCTTTGGTATTCTACACGCCCAGCACTAGACACAGATCCATGAAATATAGTTTGCAGGTATACTTAGACCTGCTCTGTGGCTGGGGTCCTTTAGAATTAAAATCTGCCATACCAGCTCACATGTGGCCAGTAAAACCTAAAGTTTTGGCTGCCTTTTTTTTTTTTTTTTTTAACCTCTCTGGATTCCTTCTCTTGTCACTCTGCCATGAATGAGAGAAGCTGTGAATCTTTTGTCTTACAAAGGGAATTTTCTGTAGTTTTATACATTTAGGTCTCTTTTCTTCCTTAGCTTTCTGGTAGGTTCATAAAAACAATGATTTTATATGTTTTTTGTTGGTAGAGTGAGACTGATGGTCTTTTGTGATTTACTATATGCTAAATAGAAGCGGCTCTACACTTTTTGATAAGTCAGTATCTCAAAGCTTCAGTTTCCATATCCATAGAATGACTAAATGATGGTTATAAGGCTTATAGATGATGTAGTTGTGTTGTACATTCTCATTTCCTTTCTCTTTCTCCTTTGGGGGGTACTTGAAATGGTGCATAGCGTGGTCATAAAATCAAACAAATTCACTATGCACTATTTCTTTCTTTCTCCCTCATTTAAGTGTGTTCTTCTCTGTCAATAATTATCCAAGTTGAATGGACTGGCTTTTCACCTGTTGCTTCAGAAAAATCTTACTCATCTTGGAATATACTACTTTTATTCAGAGCCAGAAGTAAATTAAAGGCCAACCCTAGAAAAGTCACATACAATTGAATACTGTCTCTCAAATATCAACTAGATTGGCATTTTAATGAAACCACCTTGGAGCACATAATATGATCAATATATATTAGCAAACAATTTTTATTTAATAGCCATCCTCATTTTTTTAGGGAGGAAATTTGAGTCACAGAGATATTAATTTGACCTGCTTAAGGAAGGAATGTAACCATGGTAGAAACCATCCTTGAATGTAATTTGACTGTTCTGAATCCCACAGCAGTCATCTAGACCATGCTGCTAATTTATACTGATTTGGGAGTCCTGGAACCTACTTCCGTGCCACTTCCATTATTTTTTACAGAAGAGATAAAAAAACATATTTACTAAACTGACTTCATTCTTTTTGTATTAAACATTAATAAAAATGCCACAAGAGTGAAGAAAACCATATGGGAATGACACTGAGCTATAGAAAAAGACAGGATCTATTTGGCTGATGGGCATATTCCTGTGCTGATATTGGCTAAAATTATCTCTATTTCTCTCTCCGATACATTCTTCTCAGACATATTAACACCGGTAAACCTCCCCTGGAATCCAAAATCCAAATGCTGGAAAATGCCCCTGGGTTATCCCTCATATTCTGCTTTCTAAGCAAAAAGAATCTTTTTTTTTTGAATGGATATTCTGGTCATACCACAGCTAAACTGACTCAAGTACTTTAGTTTACATGATGCCCTAAAGGATTATTACTGATGTCATTTATGTGATCACATGCTGTGTTTACAGCCATAAAGAAAGCTAGGCTTGGGTAGTATTAATAGCCGTACTAATTACACTACTATAAAAGGTTTATGGATGTTATAAATTTCTACATTATTACTCCAATGTTTTGGCAGTGGTGTTCTTCCAGAGGAAGGTATCACAGGGCCCATTTGTTTTCCCTTCTTTACACTAATTCATGAGGAGATGAAAACAAGAGACTGAGTTAAAGAAAGAAGGAAAGGAGTCCACTGGGACTTATTCTTGCACTGCAGAGGGATCACTATCATTTTATGTTTTTATTTTAGGGTTTAAAAGTTATTTCATCTTGCCCATAAACATGTGAAAGGATGCTCATTTCACTGGTAATTAAGGAAATGAAATTTAAAACAATAAGTATTTTTCACCTTTCAGATTGAAAAATAGTTACTGATAATATCAAATGTCAATAAGTAAGTGGGAAAACAGATACTCTTAAATACTGTTAGTATGCTTTTGAACTGTTAATACCCTTTGGAGAGGACAGATTTGGTGATATTTATCAATATTTAAAATGTCTCTTGACTCAGCATTTAAATTTTTAAAAATCTAAACTATGAGATACTCTCAGATGTATTTAAAGATATATCTACAAGGTTGTTTCTTGTAAATGGATGGAAATGCAAAATTGGCAACAATCTGTATGACCAGTAATTGTAAGTTTATCAATACTATCATAGCAATTAAAAATGATTAGGTAAATATACATGTACTGAGATGGAAGAATTTCCAGTATATATTATTAAGTGAAAAAAGCAAGTTTCAGAACAATATGTATAGCTCCTAGCATTTACATGAAAAACACATTATAATTATGTACATGAATGCATATGCATAGAAAAATTCTGCCAATGGTGAATAGAAATTTTAACAAAGATTTCCTTTGAAGAAGAGAGTGGCATTTATGCGGTAGGTGAGAAGCACTATCTTTTTTTAAAAAAATTTATCTCTATATTTGCAATGTTTATATTCATGTATTACTTGAGCAATTTAAAAATACAAATACATTTTTAAATGGTTATAACATTGTCATCTCAAATATTGTCTGAGTCTCTTGAGCTTTCATGGTTTCTTCTTAGTATTTAGCAGTTTTTATGAAGTCTACATCTGCCTTAGAAGTACTCCAACAAATATCTTTGATCAGAAAATTTTTTATTAAGGAGATCTTCCAGTTTATTTTAACTTTCAACAAAAGTGAATTGATTTTATTTTATTTTTTTAATTTTTATTGGAGTGTCGTTGATTTACAATGTTGTGTTAGTTTCAGGTGTAGAGCAAAGTGAATCAGTTATACATATACCTATATCCACTCTTTTTATAGAACCTTTTCACATATAGGCCATTACAGAGTATTGAGTAGAGTTCCCTGTGCTATAAAGTAAGTCCTTATTAGTTATCTATTTTATATATAGTAGCGTGTATATGCCAATCCCAATCTCCCAATTTATCCCTCCCACCTCCCCCATCCCCTGGTAACCATAAGTTTGTTTTCTACATTTGTGACTCTACTTCTGTTTTGTAAATAAGTTCTTCTGTACTCTTTTTTTAGATTCCACATATAAGCAGTATCATATGATATTTGTCTTTCTGTGTCTGACTTCAAAGTGAACTGATTTTAATTGGAAGTTCTATATTAAGAGATGAACTGATTTTTTTATTTTGCTGCACCACATGGCTTGAGGGATCTGGGATCTTAGTTCTCAACCAGGGATAGAACTCGGTCCACAGCAGTGAAAGTGCCGAGTCCTAACCACTGGACCGCCAGGGAATTCCAGAACTGAATTCTTTGAGTTTAGCGATAATGCTGTGTACGGAGCACAGTATGAACCAAAGTTACATCTTCTGAAACTAGTACCTAAAATATTAAGTTTATTTTTTTACATTAGGGTCAACGTCTCCTGCTCTAAAACCCAAGGCAACTTGGCTTGCACTTCAGAAGACACCCTACTCAGAAAACAAAAATTAGTTATTATATCTCTGGTCTCCTTTCCTCAAGTAGATGGGCATATTAGAAAGCAGAAATAGCAACATTCTAGTATTTTGATTTTGAGTCTCTTTGAATCCTTGTTAAAAGACCGTACTTCGGTTTACAAAATGAAGCTGGAAAGTAGATGTTGATTTTAATTGACATGGAAAATAGTCACCTTTTATTAACCAGTTCCTCTCCCAACTGTTTTTAAAAATCCTGGTTTCAATAAAAGTCACAAATAAACAAGAATTTACATGATCATCCAAAGCCTGGTTGACTGTTGCACTTTAGCTTAGCATAAATAAAGTTTTAAAAGAGGGATTACAGTGGTGAAGATGTGGCAGATGTCAGAGACAGAGAGCTGTTCAGGGGTGGTAGCGGCGGTCCAGGTGAGAAGGAATGCTAGGCAGTGCTAGGGTTGATGGGGATGGAGAGAGGGCATCTGAAGGGGGTCTCATCAGGTGTTGGTACCTAGTGGGCTCAATAAATATTTGTGAAATTCAACTGAAGACAACTTTGTACCATCAATATATTCCACAATCAAATGAAACTTCAACCCCAGAGATGATGGGACTTTTCTAAGTTAGTTGCTGGCTGTGTTTAAACTTTAACCTTGGGAGCTGCATCGATACACAGGGGATACCTGTGGCTAGAGATACGCTTGCTAAGAGGAGATACTCTTTTCTGGTTTTCAGGCGAAGCCATGAATAAATAGATTTAGATTGGGGATTTTGGTACAAGATTAAGAGGATGCAATAATGGTTTCTTCAAGGGAATTATAGTCATTGCTGTACTTAGTTGGATATTTATCTGTGCTACTTTCTAGAAATGAATTGGAACTACTGGAAATTGTACCTATTGTAACCCTAGTTTACTCCTCTACAATACTGTGACATGGAAACCTAACACCCTGAAAGAGATGTGATGAATACATGCTGAATGGAGCATGCTGCACACTAAGAAAATAAGATGAGCTAGTTGGCTGAAAGCAAGCGGTTGATATTTTGTCCTTCCTTCCCACCCCTCCACATAAGCTAAAGGTCCCGGTGAGTGGTTGGCAGCCTTTTCCCTTTGTCAGGTACTAGAATAAAGGCTGTGAACTCTGATAACTTCCACTGTATTATTACTTTTTATTTTATAACATTAAATTATTGTGGTTTCTATTTTATGGTTGTTAGAAACTTGGGAAGAGCTTAAATTCATGTAACAGTAAGTGCTAAATGTACCTTCCTAAATCACCAGAAAGGTAAAGACTTCTTAAAAGGATAAAGCCAGAAAAGTAAAGGGCTATTTTCCACTACGTAAAGGCGTCACTTAAGTCAGGCAAAAAGACGTAAATCTGTGATCCATATATAAACTGCCTGTAAGAGGAGAAGAGACTTTTGAGGGTCTTGGGAGCCACTAATAATCATGAAAATACCAACTGCTCTAGCTCATAGACGCCTAGCAGCCAAGAAGTTGCCACAGCCAAGTCTAAATAAAGGAGGTGGATGATGTCTGTGCTGTGTTCTCCCAGGAGACAGCATAGGGGGTGATGCAGGGACTGAGGGAACAGCTGCCACTCTTCTGAATGCAAAGTCAGAGTCCTGGAGCAAGGGGTGTGCACCGTCAAAGAAAGGCCAAGAGGAAGGTCGTGAAACAGCAATAGATTGATTCTAACTGCTTGGACTGAATCTCTGCTGTGAATAATTGGGAAAGGGTGGCTGAATGGAGCAAAGAGTGATAAAATGGATAGCAGAGAAGTAAATTCTTCTGCAGTGGAGATTTGGTGGAGATTAGGGAAAGCTGGGTGGGGGGTGGGGGGCTCAGATCTATACTCTTGCAATGACAGGGACTGTTTACTCTCCTCCTCTTGTCTGTGAGCTTAGAAGGGGTGTCAGAAGGGAGATCATCTTCACTCAGTTAGGTATCCTTCACACCTGGTAGTACACTGCCTAACAGAACAAGGCCCTCAAGAAGTGTTTGCCGACTTAATGAATGAAATAATGTATGAAAGAATACATAAAGGAGGAATGAACAACTGAGGAAAGTAAGATAAATTTAGATAAGAGAAAGTTGAATAGATGTAATTAGGTCAGAGTGTTCTAGAAGGTTCTGTATGAAGTAATCATGGGCAGACCTAAAACTATAAACCTCTGTAGGCTAGGGAGGATTTGAATCCTTGGCTTGTACACCAGGTTGATTCCTTCAGTTAAGAGACACTGAGTATAGGAACACGTTTATCAACGACTTTCCTGTCAGATATCTAAATTAGTCAACATATCTGATGCCAAAACAAGAGAAATCAGGGATTGAGATCTATTAGGTTTCCATATAGTAAACAACTTACAATTTTTAACAGGGCAGAGACTTCTACATTTATGCCACTTATATAAGCTCTGCCCACACATTGCTCTGTGAAAAAGAAGTTACCAAGTTCCTTAACTTTATTTATAGAAGTTGAATTCTTCGCTTGCTCCTGAGTGATCTTAGTTTCTTTTAGTCTGACAAAAGTGTAAAATCAATAGCTTGCTTAAAGCTGTGCTATAATGGTCCTGAGTTTAACACTGCACAGCTGGACATTTCGACCTCTGCGAATGACATTCACTAAGCCAAAAGTTAAACTGTGCTTGTAGGTATAGAACCAGCTGCTTTGAATCTGGTGAGGCCCTAGTAGTCCACTGAGTTTGTCTGCAGCGTGTTCTTCTTGGTGAAAGATGGCTGAACGATGGCTCCGCGATCTGTGATAGCCTCTCCCCTTCTTAGCTAGAGAATGACGCACTGGCTGCCTACACTTCCCTGGCTGTGTAGCCCCCAGTGCTTTGTACTCTCTCTGGGTATTTCTCAGCTCTTTTTCATCTTGGACTATTTTTATTTTTTCCTATTGTCACCCTGATTTTATTTTTCAACTTTAAAATAGAAATAATATTCTTACCCTGTCAAAAAATGGGAGCAAGATTCCTTCCTTCCCCTTCTGATTTCTTGTAGTTTGGACCATTTGAGTGAAGTTATGCTTGAAAGTTGAAGGGGGGCTCTGGCTCCTTCTGAACAGATTCTGGGTGCCCATGGTCTCCCACCACGTAGCTTCCTCAGGCAGGAGGGAGCCCCACTCTACATGCTGCGGGGGAAGGACTTGGGCTCAGGCATCTCCGAATTGGTCCTCCTCTAGTATAATAATTATATCAATGAATTCCCTCATTCACAATGGACACGGTGGGTAAGAAAGCATCTAAAATGTCTCTCCTTTTTGATCTCTCTGTAAATCATACCAGTGCCTACTCTGACATCCAGTGACAGATTAAGGAGAACATAAGTGCTGGGATATGGCTAATGAATTTCAGGGTCCGCATGATAGAACTGATTCAAATTAAGGGGTACGTGTAAAATCCAACTTTCTGGGGAGGAAAATCAATCATTTATTAAGCAAATCTAATTCCAATGACGGCAGATTATATTCACTGAATGCTTTTTATATGTCTGATACTGTGCTAGGAGTTTTCCACATATATTACCTCACTTGGTCCACATGAAAGCTGTAAGGCAGTTACTATTATTATCCTGACTTGTGAAATGAAGAAATACAACACAGGCAAGTTAAACCAGGATGACTCAATGGCTCTTGAATTTCTATTGAACTGAGAAACAGAAAAAGTCTAGATCCTAATTGTTTAAAGTTACATTTTAATTTAGTGAACATAAGTAATAATTCCCAAATATGATTTTTAAGGGTAGACATTTTCTTAGACATGACTAATTAGGCAGTTAAAGTTAAAATAAAGTAATATTCATGTTCTTTCATACAAAGACATATCAAATAGTAAAAAATGGTCACAAACAAATTTTGATCATATTTTCTTTTTTCTTTCTTTTTTTTTTTTTTTTTGCGGTACGCGGGCCTCTCACTGTTGTGGTCTCTCCCACTGCGGAGCACAGGATCCGGATGCGCAGGCCCAACGGCCGTGGCTCACGGGCCCAGGCACTCCACAGCATGTGGGATCCTCCTGGACCGGGGCACGAACCCGCATCCCCTGCATTGGCAGGCGGACTCCCAACCACTGTGCCACCAGGGAAGCCCCTCATATTTTCTTTTATCTAGAAGTAATTTCTTTTATATTTTTTCCTCATATAGGTCACTGAAGGGGCCCAGTCACTCCAACTTGTAGTCAGAACCCACCATTTGCAGGAATCACATTTAAATTTGGTGAGTTACACATTCTTCTTCCTGGTCCTCAAAAACTCAGAAATGGAAACGAATGAAACCAGAGAGTCAAAAAAATGCATGGACAGGGAACTCTGATCTAAACATAATCACAATGCAATTCTAATCCCGTGAAGAAAAAAAAAAGTTTGCTTCATTGTTTTATCCCCCCCCACCCCCGCAAATCTCATGCAGCAGACTGCAATAGTGCCTGCAAGATGGCTAACTGCTGAGTCTTTGATTTAATGAAAACTTAGGGAAAGCAATTCAATTCACTGCAGGGACTGCTTTGTTCTTCCATTATGATTCTTTTTTAATGAGAAAGATGATTGTAAGGATAAACTCTATTCCTCTGAATTTTTACACTAATTACATACAAAGCACTATTTTGGCAGAAGGGGACTTATCTCCTTCAGGCAATATAGTTATCATCTTGTAACCACCCTTCAATCTCCCACAAGAATGCTGGAGCTTCGTGCCAAGAATGAGTATTGCTCTATGCCAGCTCTCAGCATGGATAGATGAATGCTTAAAGATTTCCAGAGTTAACAGTCAACATGGACTCCAGATAAAACAGGAAGACAATCCCTGCCTCCATGCTTATATGCTGTTTGGAATAGAAGAATCAGAAGGGCATCCATTAATGAAGTATTTGGCATGGGGAATGAGGGAGGGCCTGATGTATTGTGTGTGTGTGTGTGTGTGTGTGTGTGTAAGTTTATGTAAGGATTCATTAAAAGAAAATGGTGTTGCATATTCATGTCATTTTCCTTCAATCTAAAAGTCATTTATTATGGGCAGAAGACCTAAATAGATATTTCTCCAAAGAAGATAAGCAGACTGCCAATAAACACATGAAGGAATGCTCAACATCATTAATCATTAGAGAAATGCAAATCAAAACTACAATGAGATATCATCTCACACCAGTCAGAATGGCCATCATCAAAAAATCTACAAACAATAAATGCTGGAGAGGGTGTGGAGAAAAGGGAACCCTCTTGCACTGCTGGTGGGAATGTGAATTGGTACAGCCACTATGGAGAACAGTATGGAGGTTCCTTAAAAAACTACAAATAGAACTACCATATGACCCAGCAATCCCACTACTGGGCATATACCCTGAGAACACCATAATTCAAAAAGAGTCATGTACCAAAATGTTCATTGCAGCTTTATTTACCATAGCCCGGAGATGGAAACAACCTAAGTGTCCATCATCGGATGAATGGATAAAGAAGATGTGGCACATATATACAATGGAATATTACTCAGCCATAAAAAGAAACGAAATTGAGTTATTTGTAATGAGGTGGATAGACCTGGAGTCTGTCATACAGAGTGAAGTAAGTCAGAGAGAGAAAGACAAATACCGTATGCTAGCACATATATATGGAATTTAAGAAAGAAAAAAATGTCATGATGAACCTAGGGGTAAAACAGGAATAAAGACACAGACCTACTTGAGAATGGACTTGAGGATATGGGGAGGGGAAAGGGTAAGCTGTGACAAAGCGAGAGAGAGGCATGGACATATATACACTACTAATCGTAGGGTAGATAGCTAGTGGGAAGCAGCTGCATAGCACAGGGAGATCAGCTTGGTGCTTTGTGACCACCTGGAGGGGTGGGAGGGAGGGAGATGCAAGAGGGAAGGGGTATGGGAACAGATGTATATGTATAACTGATTCACTTTGTTATAAAGCAGAAACTAACGCACCATTGTAAAGCAATTATACTCCAATAGAGTTGTAAAAAATAAATAAATAAAAGTCATTTATTGTGCTAAGTGATATTGAAAGTTCTGGCTAAGGAATCACTCTCTTTGAGATTTAGTCACTTTAGCACAAACAGTATATGCACTATTAGGCACTGTAAATTTGGTTAAGACTGTGGGAGACTTGACTTGGGGCAGATTCGCCCTGTAAGTGCTGCATATGTATGAAATTTATGTACTTTTACATTATTTAATGGATTGTGAGCTTGATAAATAATAATTCATGTCCCACGAGCAAGTTCTTTAGAGTAGGTACATTTTCTGGGGTTGGAGGAAACTGTACTCATTCTTGCAGCCTGAAAGCATGCCACAATGAAGTAGAAAGTTTTAATGGCATTTCCTAATATCCATAAGTAACTGAGGGAATAGCTACACATTGGAAACTCCAAGCCCAGTGATACGTTATTTCATCATGGCAGCCATGGAGTGAGAGTAGACAGTCAGTTCTTTCTTTTTTTTTTTCCTTTGGTCAAGTGTATTAAAGTATAATTTATATGTAATAAAAGGCACCCCTTTTAAGTGTACAGTTTGAAGAATTTTGACAAATGTATATAGTCATGTAACCTCTACAGCAATCAAGGTATAGAGAACATTTCCACTACCCCAAAAGTTCCCTTGTGTCCCTTTGCAGTCAACACCCCACTCCCTACTCTAGCAACCATTGATCTATTTCCTGACCTTATAGTTTTGCCTTTTCCAGAACATCACATTACTATGCATTATATAATTATACAGTGTATAAGCTTTCGTGCTGGCTTCTTGCACATAGCATAATGCTTTTGAGATTAATCCATATCATTGCATGTATCAGTAGCGTTTTCCTTTTATGGCTGAGTCATACTCCATTGTGTGCATTTACCACAACTTTTTCTCCTTTCACAAACTGATGACCTTTTGGGTTGGTTACAGTTTGGGCTTATGAATATGAATAAAACTGCAATGGACATTTGCGTATAGTTCTTTGTGTGGATATTATGTTTTCATTTCTCTTTGAAGAATGTGATTGATTGGTTACATGGTAAGTGGATGTTTAACTTTATAAGAAACTGCCAAGCTGTTTTCCAAAGTGTCCGTATCGCTTTGCATTCCCAGCAGCAGTATATGAGAGTTCCAGTTGCTCCATATACTGGCAGGCAGTTTTGCTAGAAATGGATTTTCATTTTCTCCTTTGATCTTTTCTAACAATTTTCCAGCATGGTTTGTGTAAAAATCCCTTCACCTCCACCTGCTGCCCCACCTTCTCTTCTCCCTTCCCCAACATAAGCATAATTCCCATGGAGTGTCCACCAAGGTTCATTTCAGAAATCACTGAGGTACAGCCTTTCTATACTATGGGGGATAAAACTCTCCAATCATACATATGAAGTAAAAATAAATGCAACATGACAAGGAACAGGAATGGAGGTTTGCCAAGTAATTTCCCACAAGGGAGATGTTTTAATAGGCTCCAGTGACTATGACCTCACCAGACGTAGGTAAGTGACAGTAATATCTCCCCCACGACTCTCAAGGGAGTTATAATTCAGTATTTACATTTTCAAGTCCTTCCTTATCCAACCATCTAAGAATCCCTTCTCAGTGATTTAGTCAAGGTTATCCAGAGAACTGGAAACTGAACTAGCTGTGTATGAGCAGAACTCAGGCTTCGACATACAAGATGGCCAAAAAGCACATGAAAAGATGCTCAACATCACTAATTATTAGAGAAGTGCAAATCAAAACTACAATGAGGTATCACTTCACACTGGTCAGAATGGCCATGATCAAAAAACATACAAACAACAAATGCTGGAGAGGGTGTGGAGAAAAGGGAACCCTCCTACACTGCTGGTGGGAATGTAAATTGGTACGACCACTATGGAGAATAGTATGCAGGTTCTTTAAAAAACGAAAAATAGATCTACCATATGATCTGGCAATCCCACTCCTGGGTGTATACCTGCAGAAAACCGTAATTTGAAAAGATACATGCACCTTAACATTCGTTGCAGCACTATTTACAATAGCCAAGACACAGAAGCAACCAAAATGCCCATCGACAGATGAATGGATAAAGACGATGTTGTACGTCTATACAACATCACTGGAATAATGGAATATGGAATATTACTCAACCATAAAAAAGAATGAAATCATGCCATTTGCAGCAACATGGATGGATTAGAGATGATCATATGAAGTGAAGTAAGTCAGACAAAGACAAATATCATATGATATCACTTACATGTGGAATCTTTAAAAAAATGATACAAATGAACTTATTTACAGAACAGAAACAGACTCACAGACTTTGAAAACAAACTTATAGTTACCAAAATGGAAACATTGGGGGGAGGGATAAATTAGGAGTTTGGGATTAACAAATACACACTGCTATATATGAAATAGATAATCAACAAGGACCTACTGTATAGCACAGGAAACTCTACTCAATATTCTGTAATAACCTATATGTGAAAAGATTCTGAAAAAGAATGGATACACGTATATGTATAAATGAATCACTTTGCTGTACACCTGAAACTAACACAAAATTGTAAATCAACTGTACTCTAATATAAAATAAAATTAATAAACAAAATAAAACTGAGGCTTCTGCTCTGAGAAAATCCTGGATCCTGCTTTAACTCTTTTTACTGCTCTGGCCTGTGTTTTTGACTTCCTACGGCAAGCACCAAAGAAAATTCCAACAAAGTCAAGGGGCAAAGATTCACAGAGGCAGAGCCATACAAACAGAACTGAGGAGGTGAGATCTTCAGGAGATTTTAGGGTCTGACATACTGTGAAATGCCAGATACCTAAGTTTCCCAGACCTTGTGGTTTTCTGAGAGGTCTATATTATTTCATATGAAGTCCTACATTTCTTCTAATTACACAGATATTTTAAATCTTGCAGCATTGGTAATTGAGAATTTAGTCTATGTAATTGTAAGAAGTGTAAGAAGTATAGTGTTTCTGCAGAGAACAAATATGAAGCCTGCTTTACATTGGAAGAGGCAACAATTATCTTCTGATTAATGTCTCCCCAGCCACCACCAAAAGGAGCAATACTTTTTTGGTACAAATTCTGAGAAGAACATTCTTGTGGGGACTAGACTACTGGGCTATGAGTTGCATCCAGCTATTGTGTGTAGACAAGGCTGTCATCTTTATATATTTCTCTCACCAATCCTGCCGTACTTGAGTGCTCTGGATGAAAAAAGAAGATAGTGGGTAAAAGGGATCAGGAGAGGGTGAGTGCTTGATATTCCTGAGCTGACTTAATGCCTTCAGCCTCCCCACTGAGAACTGAAGTTTGAACCTAGACCTCTAGGATTTCTGTCTTCTGGAATTTAATGTTCAAACCAAGAATATTTCTCTTGAACAGTAAGGCATGAATTTACTTTTCAGTATTCTCTTTGGAAAAAATCAAAGGGATTACACATGATGATATTTTTGAGTGTTCTGTTAGTACTATTAGTAACTTGTTTCATTTTCACACTCACCCAAAGAAATATATAAAAGATTCAACAAATATTTTAATGTGTATGTAAGAATTTGCTGGAATTCATGCAATACTCGTCAAATTTTTAGCTGCAAGCTTGTCTTTTATTCAAAATTGGAAGAGCTTATAAAAATATCTTTCAGTGAAAAAGCAAAACTTGTAGAACCAGTCACCAGGAATATCTCTAATGATGTTCAACAGTGGCAACCTTTTCTTCTCTTTCTAGGGTCTGTATACAAAAAGAAGCAGGCACTTCTGATTCTATCCATGCGTTCATTACTGATACCCATTCTTTCCCCGCCATCATGACTTGAGGAAGAAAACAAGGAACGAAACTGTTTTCTTTTCACTCTCAGCATCCTAGTTTTGCTCCACAATCCCTACCTCCCCCATCGCTGAGCAACTTGTTGATAAGGAAAACAAAAAGAAATTGGAGAGGCAAGAACTGAGGAAAACTGGCAGAAGAAAAGGAAGAAGAAATGATTGACTATTTAAAAATTGTGTGGTTTATATATATTCAGAAGTTAAAAACTGCCCCAAAAAGAACCATGGATATCTATTATTTAAGAACTGCTGAAAGCAGTTCTGGGAAGCAGCAGGATTCTTGTAATAACGGATAAAAGAAGCTTATGGGCGGGCTTCCCTGGTGGTGCAGTGGTTGAG
Organism: Hyperoodon ampullatus; assembly: GCF_949752795.1. NCBI lineage: Eukaryota > Metazoa > Chordata > Mammalia > Artiodactyla > Ziphiidae > Hyperoodon > Hyperoodon ampullatus. Next base: position 47,433,386 of record NC_136925.1, on the reverse strand, counting down.
TCCGCCTGCCGATGCAGGGGACATGGGTTTGTGCCCCGGTCCGGGAAGATGCCACATGCCGCAGAGCGGCTGGGCCCATGAGCCATGGCTGCTGAGCCTGCGTGTCCGGAGCCTGTGCTCCGCAACGGGAGAGGCCACAACAGTGAGAGACCCGAGAAGCTTATGGGCAAAAAGTTTGATGACATAATTTTTCTTGATAAGAAATATATCCTATTTCACCTTTGTTTTAAAAGCCTGTCACATTTCTTGCTTCTACATCCAAATGCAAGAACTGAGTGGTCTTTAGTTGTTCACAGTCTTTGCTTTATGTGTTTCTCTGCTTCCTGATTTCAGCTAGTATTACATGGAATTTTAAGAAAAAAGTAGGCATGAGGAAGAGGCTTCCCAGGCAAATCCGTAAGTTTTGGGAAGCTTCACTATACTTTCTTAGTCATATACCTGTCAGATAATAGAAATATATATATATCGTTCTCTGCCCCCAGTTCCTGGCACAGAGCTCCTAAAACACTTGTAATTTCCTAAGTGAGAAGAACGCTAGGAGCATATTTTGTTCTAATATTTGGTCTTTGACCCTAGTTCCTGACACAGAGCTCCTAAATCCCTTACAATTTCCAGGGAGATAGGAATTTCTTTTGTTTCTAATGAGGTGACTCTTGGTGCGCTCCTGGATGGGGCTGGTCACCAGAAACACCAAGTTATGATTAGAAGCCTGGAATATTCAGCCCCACATTCCCATTTTCCAGAGAGAGGAGAGGGGCTGGAAATGAAGTTAACAATCATGCCTACCTAATGAAGACTCTGTAAAAATTCCAAAAGCGCGAGGTTTGGAGAGCTCTAGGGTTGGTGAACACGTGACATGGAGGTGCTAAGAGTGCTGTGCCCAGAGCGAGCCTGGGGGCTCCACGACCCTTTCCACACACCTTGCCCTACTCAGCTCTTCCATCGGAACATAAATCTATATCCTTTATCACATCCTTTTGTAATAAACTGGTAAACAGTAAGTAAACTGCTTTCCTGAGTCCTGTGAGATGCTCGAGCAAATTAACCAAACCCAAGGAGGGTTCGTGGGAAACTCTGATCTATAGCAGGTAGGTCAGAAGCACAGGTAATAACTTCTATCCATCTCCAGATAGAACTGTCAGACTGAGTTATATTGTAAGACACCCAGCTGGTGTCACAGAATTGCATGGTGTGGGAAAAGCCCCACACATCTGGTGTCAGAAGTATTGTGGTGTGGTGGTAGAGTGAGAGTAAAGGAGAAACACAAGAGGAGGGCTATGTTTTTCTTTACAATTCCTGAAACCCTACTTTGTACATATAGCGTGAGTTTGGATTTCAGGCATTACTTCAACGGGTATGTGTGTGTATATATATATATATATATATATTTTTTTTTTTCTTTTTCTAGCTGTGTTGGGTGTTCGTTGCTGCACGCGGGCTTTCTCTAGTTGCAGCAAGTGGGGGCTACTCTTCGTTGTGGTGTGTCAGCTTCTCCTTGCGATGGCTTCTCTTGTTGCGGAGCATGGGTTCTAGGCACACAGGCTTCAGTAGTTGTGGCACATGGGCTCAGTAGTTGCGGTGCACGGGCTCTAGAGTGCAGGCTCAGTATTTGTGGCGCACAGGATTAGTTGCTCCATGGCATGTGGGATCTTCCTGGACCAGGGTTCAAACCCGTGTCTCCTGCATTGGCAGGCGGATTCTTAACCACTGCACCACATTGTCTGAGTAACTTCCCCAAAGTGGTTACAACTAACCAAGTAACAGCTATCTAAATTTTATCTGAATTCTCAAATGTGATACATTGTCATTGGAACTACTTTTTTGAAGTACATTTTTTTCTACAGAGTTGTATTAAAGAAGCTCTTTAGGAGAAACAGCAAGATTTTAAAAAATTTTAGAACCATCTGGAATAAAAAAAACCTAGCTCCAATCACGAAGCGCTAGGCTTAAAACTTGTTCTACAGTATACAATTTTTTTTTAAGGAGGATGGTCTTTGTAGGAATCAATTTTTGGTTTTCTACAAATTTTTGTAGGAACCAATTAATAATCAGGGACAAATTCAAAACTCCAGTTTGAACTGGCGTTACACTGAAACTTATACTGCATTCTGTTGCTTCAGAGTCTTTGATCATTGGTTCAGTGCAAATTTGGTGAGGAGAATTCACTTTAACTCTGGAGGTAAATTTCCACAAGGCTTTTGTAATAACATCACCCTTAATGCTCTTGAAAGGCTTCTTGCATTTATCACATTGTGTTTACATGTGACAACCATACATTTTATAATTAAAATGATAAAGAAAGATTGTTAATTCCTGAGTCTAACTTATTGCTATTATGTGGCCTAAGGTGGTATCAAATGAATATGGTGGCCCTGTGGGGCCAGTGACATCTGTGCTGGAAGAATTGGGAAGGCTGGCATCTTGCTCAATCCTGACCTGCAGCACTCCCGGAAGAGTACTTAGCAGAGTACTTAGGAAGTACCTGGAAGGGAGGAGAAAATGTGGCCATGACAGCACTTTCCTCACACACATCACACCTTCCATCCTCTCCTCTTTGCTCTGTTCATTCCCTCTCAAACCTTGAGGTGCACGAGGAAGGAGATTATTATGTCTCTAGAACACGGCACTGAATCAGCCTATACAAAATTAATGTAATTACTGTGTTGATTTCCAGATGTTAGCTTAATGCCAGCCTATTAAAACTTTTAAAGATGAAGCTTAAAACAAACAAACATTCTGAGTAAACACCCAAATAAAGACATGCTAGCATATTTAGTGATAATCTGAGGCAATGCAGAAATCTCTGGATAAAGCATTTTAGAAACTGGGTCTCTCCATCCCCAACTGTAATGACAGAATTTTCTCAGGTCCTCTTCAGTCTTTTCCTTCCAAAGAGCCTCTGAATTCCTTGCTGCTTCTGGTCCTTGGCCTCTTTCCAGTCATGCCTCTGCCCTGCCCACCCTTGCCATCCTCTCCCAGCACCGTTTACAGTCACATCCTCCTGACATCAGTGCTGTGCCTCACTAGACTTTGCCCCCAGGGCTGGTTTCTTATCCAGCGTTTTGAAATTCAAGGGGAAAAATCCTCCTTTTGCTCAAACCTGTCCCTCTTCCCTCTTCCTTCCTCCCCGGACCGCACATGGGTGGGCACAGTGGGCCATGAAGGCACCCAGCCCTGGCCTGGGAGGGGCCCCAACTCTTCCTAGTTCTGTAGCCTGGAGCAGGTTCCTGATGCTGGGGGGAGCCTCCGATCTCTCATTTATAAAATTTTGGATAATAATTCTTATTTCCTTGGATTGAAGGAATAAAGGAGGTAATTCACATATGTAGTAACTGGCACATTATAAAGCCTCAACAGAAGGTATTGTTATTAACCTTGGGTCTTTTTCTACATTTAGTTTTTTAAGCTTTTCTGTCTCTACCTGTAACTGTGAAATTATTCTCTGTTTCTTAGAATGGCTTGATTTTATTTTTTTCCCTGATGAGAGTTTTTGTTAAATCTCTGGGCTCCTGGAAAGTAAGACTGACAAGAACCCAAAGACTAGTTGTAGTTCACCATCTTGTAGTCTAGACTGTTTGGTTCTAAAAATCTCTAGAGAATGTAAATTCACCACTTTCATGTGATTTTTTTTGTTTATATTAGAGTGTTGCAAAATTGTTCTTCATTTAATCTTACTATCCTTAATTATAATCCTTGTACTGGGCTAAAATCACTCTATCCTTTAATAATTCTAAACTATTATTCAAGCTTTCATTAAGTGATTTTTAAGTTGAACCGCACAGCTCTCTCTTCTTGAACGACCAAACTATACATTCCTCATGTTAACAGTCTCTCATAAGTAAATTTCTAATTATATCCCTCCCCAATTTCCTCATTTTCTGGAGTTCTTTCCTGGATTGAGGCACCAGTGGTGAAATTGTGGGTATAACTGTTTAGATAATGCATTTGTAGCATTCAAAATCATTAGCTTCCAAATCCTACTGAGGAAATATAGCTGAGATTCAATGTCTATAACTTTTGTAGCCTGAGGTTTTATTTGAAATTTTACTCTTAAATTAATTATGCCTACCGATGTTAAATTTTAAAAAACAAACACCAATAACACCAATATTTGAGAAGTAAATGAAATTAGCTTTTCCAATACTTTAAACAAATCCCAAGTTAAACTAGAATGCAGTCCTAACTTGTTCATTTTTACTCTCCCTCTAAGATGAAATCTAGTCCTGGCCAAATCATTTTAATTAAACAATATTACTCTGAAGGACAATCCAAATAAGGAAATGTAAAAATTCAATGCTGATATACGATTATTAGCAAAGTTTCTAAAGAGTATGACTCTTACAATTGATGTATAGGGCTATACACATATCTTTATTTATTATTATGGTATATAATTGTCTTCAAACCTATTAATGGCTACTTTTCAGTGCATATTTTACAGTCAACAGATGATACTGGGGGATTATTATTGGCTATTTCTGGGCCATAGGTATAATCATAAGTCTCTGAAGTATATCCTCCAGAGATATACCCCAAGGATTTCAACTGCAATTGCCCTTTAATAAGTTTTTCTTGCACTGACCCTTGGAGGACTTGTTTCATTGTTTTGGCTCTTTTAAGTTTAGACAGAACATCTCACATGGCCATTTGTGGTAACTTTCTTTTCTTTCTTTTCCCCTTTGTTATTACTAGAGTTGTTTGTGTTTACTATTTTTATCTTTCTCGTGACACTTTCCCAAGAACATATATTTGTCTGTAATTCCCTTGGATTTCTAAGGGCTAGCATTTATTAAGACAGCTTCATCAGGCCTATTCCAGGTTCCAGGGAAGCAGTCTGTTTAGATTTACTGAGGGGTACAAGGAATGCTAACAGGAATTCAAATATGAGCAATTGTACATTTCTGCCTATACATGCATTTCCTACTTCCTGCTGAATTCACACAATTTATGCTTCTTTGTGATTTACTCACTCATTTTGTTTGCTGTATTACTGCAAAATAGAAAAGTGAGAATTTTGAATTGTCTTAAGACACTATAAGTGAAAAAAGTTAATCTGGTCATCGCTCATCACTCTTGTAGATGTTGCTAAAAGAGAAACAAAGCTATATTCTCGGGATTTTGCATGCTTACCTTGTCTGACAGCTAGTGTGGTGGTATAGACCAAGAAGAGAAGGATGTAATTGAGGAAACTCTGGAAGACTGGTGTATTGGCATGGAAATCTTCTGACAGGTACTTGCTGGTCAAGCTAATTCCACAAATAAGGAGGGATAACACCTGGCCTAGAGCCACAGAGATTAACATCTCCCTGAGAAATAAAGAGAAACATAGCAAAGATCAGCAGAAAGTCCATTAGAACAATCACTTAAAATTTACTGAGCACTTGTGCCATTCACTAGGCTAAGTGCAATAAACAGTATTTCTTTTAATCCATCATAGCAATGCTACCTTACTGGGGTTTTGCAGAGGAAGAAACCAAAGTTTAGAGGGGTTAAGGAATTTCCTTACAGTCGCATAACTAGGAAGTGGCAAAGCTGAGATTTGAGACCAAATCTCTCCAAGTGATCCTGGCTTCTACCTACTGAGCCCTGGAGCTCTGGGGGGAAATTAACATCATCCTGATGCCACCATGGCATAAACAAGTGTTCAGAAACCTGAGAGAGAACTTCAACACACTGACGAAGCAGGACCATATTCCAACCATATCCTCAGGTTCTTATACCAAAAAACGGAGATGTTTTTCTTCATAGACCAAAATCTTGGCTCTAGGAACACTTAGGTAAAGGGGCTATACAAACCCCTGACAATCTAAAAGGACTATCTCCTCTCCATTCCCAGATATTGAACCGTTAGTGCTCTAAGAAGCACTAATAAGCACTAGTCTCTGCTCTCCTCTGCTCAAGTCGCAGTTGCTGACACATTAAAACTCTCATTCACGAAGGAAATTTAGTGACTGAGGTGGTACAATAAGACATTTCAAATTCTGTGAATATTTTCTATGGCCTTTTTTTATAGGCACTGACCCTACAGACCACTGTAGTGGAGATTACAGGCAAGAGTCAAACGGTTCACTTTGCATAGAAATAAAACGCCCATGTACTGAGCCTGCGCGTCTGGAGCCTGTGCTCCGCAACAAGAGAGGCCCGCGCACCGCGATGAAGAGTGGCCCCCGCTTGCCACAGCTGGAGAAAGCCCTCGCACAGAAATGAAGACCCAACACAGCAAAAAAATAAAGAAATAAATTTAAAAAAAAATGCCCATGTGGGCTTTATGGTCACATCCACCTGTATGCTCTGACACAGGACAAGCCCCTGGCTTCTGCAAAGCAGACTTCTGCTCTCCCCAGGAGTCTCATCTGACTTTCCTGGTTTATTTATTTAAAGAAAAATGAACATAAAATAAGCAAAGAGTAGTATTTCTAAACAGAAAAGCATTAGGCAGAGCATCTGGAGCACTGCATATTCCCTCCCCCATGGCAGATGTGAATCCATCTTTCTGGAAGGGGCACGGGGCCCCTGGGCAGGGTTCTGGGTGGATACCTTGGTGGTATCCTTCTTTTTAAAAAAGGCATCCATCACTCATTCCATTTGCTTCTATGAGGAGGAAAAATTGTGGCAATGCAGGTGGACCTATGAAAAAGACTCTGCAGAGGTTAGCCTGTAACATATTGGCAGAGGCTGCCTTGGTAGATGGGTAGATTGCTCTGTTTCCAGGTACTGGCCCCAACCCTTCAATTCAATCTTCATAAAGGTATCAAAGGAGTCAAAGTGATATTTTTAAACATATAAGTTTAAAATGTCAGTCTGTTGCTTAAAATCCTACCCTATAGATGATACCCTATAGATGGTACCCTACAGAATGCAGTGATCTATAAGGCCTATGTTACACCATCTACAAAGATGTCTGCCAACATTTCCTCACAGCCCTCTACATTCATGCTGCTTCTCCCAAAGGGAGGTGGGGTCTATTTTCCTCTTCCAGAAGCTGAGCTGGTCTTGTGACTTGCTTTGACCAATAGAAGGTAGGGGGAGAGACGTTATGTGACTTCTGGTCCTAAACATTAAGAAGCTCTGCAGCTTCCATTTTTTGCCCTCTTAGGATACAGCTTCCATGTAAAGAACCAGAGTTAGACTACTGAATATTGAGAGGCTGTGTGAAAAGAAGAAGAGAGACCCAGCCAACCACTGCCGCCTCAGCTGAAGCACCAGACATGTGAGTGAGGATTGTGGATCCTCTGGCCCCAGTGGAGCAGCGCCAACCTGAGTCATGTGGAGTAGAGATGAACCATCCCCAGTGATTGCTGCCCAGCTGGAGAACTGTGAGAAATAATCAATGGTTGTGTTGTTTTAGGGCATGAAGTTTGGGGTGGTTTGTTATGCAGCAGCAGATACTGAAACAAGGCCCTCAATACCCTCCCTCCAATCCTACTACCGCAAAGCTCTACCTCCTGCTTCCCCACTTTATTCCCCCATGAAGCCAGAGCTCCAGACCTACAGAGCTACTTGCACTTCAACAATGAGTCATGGTCTTCTTTGTTAGCATTCCTTTTCACATGTTATTATTTCCAGAATGTTCATCCCGACGTGTCAGTCTGCCTCTTATTCATCTTTCAAGATTTGGCTCACACATTATGTTACCCCCTTTAAAAAGTCTTCTCTGCCCTCTCTTCCCTGGGATGTATCTCCTTTACTTCTGTATCACTGTACTATAATTATTGTTTTTACTGTGATGTTGGTATAATGTTCTTCACTATATTTACAGCTGGGCAACACCATTCAGAGGAAGTAGAAAATGGAGAGCTTCAAGACAGTGCAGAGGTAGACCTAGGCAACACTGAACAGTTTTGTTGAAATGAAGGGATGATTTTTAAAAAAAAGAAGAAAGAAAAGCAGAAGTAAAGAGAAGTACCAGATTTAACTCAAAGGTTTTTAAGCCAGCCTAAGAGTAGTGTGATACCCACTAACAAAAACCATGATAAGGAGTTGGTTTTAGTGTAAAGATAACAAACATTTTGGGTATATTGAATTTGAGCTGCCAAATGAACTTCCAAATGATCCAACAGTATTAGAATCATGGGATCAGAGTTGGATAGGAAGGTCAACCAGGAGAAAAATATGTGGAAGTTTTACATATAAGAGTGGCGGCTAAAGTACTGGAAGTGGATGCTAACAACACGGAAGGAAGAAGAGGAAAGAAAATAAGGCCTGGGAAGTCTTTGGAGAATCCCCAAATTGGGGTTAGGGAAGAAAGAAGAGGCACATCATTGGAGTCAGAAGTGGTTTGAAGGCTAAGGGGAAGACCAAGATAGTTCTTTATGTGAAGGAAACCAAGGGAACAGAGACTTTCGTGGAGGGAACAGTTGTAATATTGAATGCTGCTTAGAGGGCATGAAGAATGAGGACTGACAAAAGATGATTTGTAGTCACTGCCAGCCTTTGAAAGACCACTTTTGGCTGTGTGGAGAGTACCAGAGCAACACTTGGTATCATGGAAACAAAGGGAACAGAGAATTTCACAGAAGGGATAGTTAGTGGTGACTAATTGGACAGAAGTGGTGAGAAATAAAGGTGCTGACTTTGAAGAATTTTAAAGAATTCAAAGAATCCTTTGAAGAAGTTTGATCTAGTCACTACGTAACATAAAAATAACAAAAATAGTTAAAATAATAATGTTTAAAATGATTAAAAATAATTTAGAGTGGATTCATGATTATCCTCTCATTGGGTCACTCTTATTTGCATAATAACTTACATCCTTAAGTGGAAGAGAAGTGGGGAGAGTTACAGCTCATATACCAGAGAGTGGGTCCTGGTGCTGAGTATGTCCGCTGGAGAATGCTGTGTATGGAGTGTGTCTCCTTGGGAAAAGAAGATCGATGACTACTGCTAGGACATGGTAATTCCTACAACTGCTTAAGTTACAACCATGGTATTTGAAAGCTTGGCAATATCCTGAACAAAATCAAGCCACAAAAAATGACAGAGTGCTTACATAAGAGAAAAAAATTTTTTAGTACTTCTGATGTATATGTGCCAATATGTTGAATACTATAAAACAGCCTTCACATGCCAGGCACTATGTATGCAAAGATGAATAAGACATAGTCTTTGTCACTGGAGAACTACTAAACCAAGATTTTGGAGCTTAGTTCCCAAGTAACTTACTACAAAATGGACCCAGTTAAGATGAAATAGCAATAATAATTCATATTTAATAAGTTCTTTCTATGTGCCGAGTCCTAGGCTTAGATTTATACATTCTGTCTTATTTAATCCTCATAATAACTTTACAAGGCAGATATTGTTATGGTTCCATTTGATAGATAAGTAAACTGATGCTTAGAGAGGCAAGCAGCCAGTCCAAGGTCACAGAGCCAGCAGGGGGAAGATGTGGATAGAAACTAAGTCATATGATTCCAAATCCCAACTTCCTAATTACTATGCTACACCATCATTATGCTGCCGAAAAAATACTCTTTTCCCTCACAGAGGGCACAGAACACAGTGCTAAACCTAAGTGGCTGGTTTCCAGAAATATTCTGGGGAAGGTGAAGACAAAACAGTTCGTCCCAACTGACTGATGAAAACTCTTCCACCAAGACATCTGTAATGTGTGCCTTTCAACAGAGGTCAACACAAGCTTATTCTTGTTTCTTTATCCAAACAAAACAGCAAATCTGCTGTATTCAATTTCTGTTTTTAATTAGTGGCCATGTCATTCAGCTGCTGGTGGTATGATTTGATAGAAAACGCACATTATGGTTTTATCCATCATGCTAATAAACATGACTTGTAAAACAGGAAGGAATGGAAGGGACCTTTTATCAGATTAGTTCACCAGTCCTTTCCCAAGTGAAGGGAGCTAGTACTGGAGCTGTTGCAAGTCTGCATATCTGAGCTAAGTTACTAGAATCATCAAAGCAAAATAAATAAAAATATAAATAAACCTAGATGTTGACACTTGGCTGATTCCACCTCCCACTCCTCTCCACTGCCCCACCATCTTCCTCTCATCAGATTCTCCTTTGTTCTTTTTTAGCACAGAGCAAATCCTTTTGGTGATCTGTGTCTCAGAATGTCTTCCTACCACTGTCTCTGCCTACAGATCTTTTCAGTTCATTTACTGTCACCTTACCCCTCCTAACAATTTTTGCCCACACTAACCACTAGAGTAGATCTGTGGTCCCTTCACTTAATTCTTCACGAACTTAAGGTACCATCTTCTCCAGGAAGCCTCCCCTTGGCCGCCCCTTGCTCGCTAAGGCTGAGTTAAGTGTCCTTCCCTGTATGTTCCTATCTCTACTTCTGCTCACCATACTGTATGACTCATGAATTCCTGAAAAGAAGGGAAGGTATTCTAGTCATTTCTATATTCCTGGTGCCTTGAGGACTCCTGAATGGGAAGGGAATAGATGCTGAATAAATACAGAATGAATGAATGAACAAATTTACAAGTGAAAAAATATCTACAAATGAAAAAGATCAGAAGATTTGAAAGACGGCTGCTTATCTTATCTTGAAAAAGTACTAGCTCTGAAAGACAAAAAAACATCTCATTTTCACTGTATTCCTTCTTCCAGTTACACACTGAGATTAATAAACTCTTTTCTGGTGCATTTCTGAACAAGCCTGGTAAGGTGCTATCTTGCAAAAATGAGGCTAAATACGGTGCCGGGTGGAATTTTATACTGGGAGCTGTTGGCTATTCATGTAGTTTATAGAATAGCACACCAGATGCATTCTAACATAGGATACAGAGTTCCTATAATTTTAGCAGCAGAAATGGAGAAGAGACTATGATACACATTTTCATCTTTGTTTATGTGTTTAAAAGGACATCCTATCCACTTTAAATTCAGAATGACTAGACAATGAAAAATGTATGAGTCTCAGGAAAAATTGCTGCTGGAAGCTGAATACCTGTTATAATAGATCTTGTATTCATAAAGACTGACATAAACCATTACCACAAGCGCTCTGTTCTGTTAAAGAAATAGACGTTAGAACCTTGTAAATAAACTTGTGTTTTACAAAGTAGATATTCAAAATAATAAGATTTAATATAAAACATAAGTTGAATCTCATTTTCTTTCCTTAGTTATAAGAATAAATTCTTTTAAAGAGGTATGAAAAATTTCAGCATAGAGTTACATAATCATATTGCTTTGTAATTCTTTGGTATGAGAGTGAAACAATTACATCATCATCTTGAAGGAGAGCACACATCAAACTTTCTGCAGAAACATCTTCATTCTGTTAACTATTCTCAGGCAAATCATGTCAGATCTGAATAAGCATATGAATTCAGATGTACGCACATAAATAACACGTATACTGCCTTGACTAAACACAATACCATTTGAACATGGGAAGAATGTGTTCTACTATGTTCTTTGACAAGATTGCTGTTTTCAGAAGTCAGGACATTGGCTTCTTGAAGATCTTTGCTGAAAGGCTTTATTCCATTTAAGTATTAATTAGACTTCTATGTAAGGAGATTATTAGTCAAGAAGCAAATACACATCTCCAGAGGTTTAACATTAATTGGAGTTTCTTTGCCTCAGATTCTGTATTCATGGAAGTTAACCTGTTCTCTGGTTCTGTGGTATCAGTTTCTTTTGCTTTTGTTTTTTAGAGGAAACCAAGTAAGCCACAAGGAAGCCCTTGTAAACAATATTCCACAGAGTCCATGAGGTAGTAAGTGTAGGAGACATTTGAAACTCTAGTGTGAGAGGATGAGTCACAGATGTGCATGTATATTAGATGTTGTTTGTCTAGAGAAGTGGGACAAAACAGTGAAAAGCACCAACAGGGAGTTAGAAGCCCCTGGCTCTTGAGTTCCGTTGATTAAGCTCCATGATCCTGCACATCTCCAACTCTGGGCTTGGATTCCTTCGTGTAAAGTAAGGATAGTTTAATTGATGAGTGTGTAAGATACTTATGCTCCCCTTCAAATCTTCTTGGTCTCACTATCTCCAAGGTATCCTAGCTCCAGTGGTGGCTGCCATGACAGACTGTGAATAGACTGCAACCAAAACTGTGTGGGCACAGCCCAGTGGCCCCGGGCCTCATGCCCATTCTGTGTGCCTTGTGCCTTCTACCCTGGAGATTCCAGGTTGATGCTGAAGGCCAGACCTTGTGGGGACCTATTTGGTGCCCACTCATCAGCAACTGGGAGGTGCCGGGGAATTATTGCACTTGAGCAATAGAAAACTAAAGCAGACAGATAGATTCTTCTTCTTCCTCTCCCCCTGGCCCTCCCCCTGGCAGACTGTCCCAAGAAGCAGTCACTTCTGCAGGTTCTCTGAAGATGGTCCTGCCTCACGAGGTGCTCTGTTGGGTACTCAGTGCCCCAGAACTGTCCCTCCCTCCTTCCCTTCCTCACTCCTACTCCCTGGGATTACAGTCCTAACTAAAGTAGCGGCACTTAAGCCTATGCTTTCTGGGGAACTCAAGCTAAGATAATGAGCTCTACATTTCCTTCTACTCTGTAATTCTGACTTACTTTTAGAAGACACTGATATGTAATCATTAACTCTTGAGATTGGTATCTTCGATCTTAAAGTCTATTCCTTCTGTGTATTTGATTAAACTCTTTGGTAGCTGAGTTAGCAGCAATGTTTACTCATTTATTTTGCACACACTCTGCAGGTTTGGGGATTAGCTGCAGAGAAAGAGATCACTCAGTAGCATTTGCCAAGGCCTGCTGGGTACAGATTATGAGGAAGGGATGCTTGGTCCCTGCCTCCAAGAAGCGTGGAGGGACATGGAACTTAAATAAGTGAAGCTACTGTACCTGCATAGAGAACATAAAAATACCCATGTACTCCAGTAAGACTATATAAAATTGCTAGAAGTTATCAGAGATAATTTCAGTCTTTAAAATTAGGCAAAGCATATGTCAGTCCCAATCTGACATATACACACTACTATGTATAAAATAGGTAACTAATAAGGACCTACTGTATAGCACAAGGAACTCTACTCAATACTCTGTAATGACTGATATGGGGACAGAATCTAAAAAAAGAGTGGATATATGTATATATATAATTGATTTGCTTTGCTGTACAGCAGAAACTAACACAACACTCTAAATCAATTATACTCGAATAAATTTTTTTTAAAAATTGGGCAAAGTAAATATGGAAAGGTTTCATGGAGAACAGAGTTTTGAGTCAGTTTTGCTTGTTTTAAATAATGGAAGAGAGTTAATTTGGTATTTTGAAGGTGGCATATCATTCCAGGAAAAAAGAATGCTGTGCTGTCTCAGAAGCAGAGACTGACACGCAGAATCACTGGTCTGGCCAGTGAGAATCATAATAATAGCAGAGATGGGTAAAGAGAGGTAAGAAGCAGAAGACCCTAAAGCGTAGGGTAGTGTTTTAATTCAGTAAGAATTGTTCTTTGGAATTTCTGAGCAAGGGAAACGAAGTAAGCTTCTGCCATAACATTCCCAAATTTCTCTGCTCATTCCATTAGTCAGATCCAAATCCTGCTTGTATTATGGGGAAAAAGTTTCAATAAGGAGCAAGATCAAAGAACCAGATGTCTCTGTGCAAGTTTGGCATCCTGAAACTCTGTTAGCTTCATGGTAAATCCACCTCTGATGGAGGCATGCTAGATACATCTGTACTTTCATCTCAGCATTGCAAAGCTGCAGGCTTTTAATACTTGATTCTTCAAATCTTCAGCATAGCTTTTTATGCATCTTTCAATATTATTTGCAGAATGTTGCCATCTTGTTTTTCTTGTGTAATATAGCTGTCTTTACAGTGATAAGAAGAGGAATTTCTCCAGTAGTATTGATATAAGGATTTTGATCATTTGTTAATAAATAAGAAATACCAATTGAGGCAAAGCAATGATTATTATATTTAATGGAATTTTTAAAAAAGTGATGGGTTGTATGACATTAAACATAACTCCCTTCCCTCCCCCCACAAATTGCATAAGTTATTTTTATGTTATGGTTGCTTAGTTTTTTAACTGCTTGCTAACAATATATCAGATAATATCTTAAGGCACACTGTATACTTAGAGCAAAGTCCACCCTTAATAAAAGTAGGAGTAAATGCATATTTTGTCTAATAAATTGTCTTACTGACAATTACAAATTGTAGCTAATATTTTTGTTACATGTGATTAGATTTCACTGTGTTTGTTTTACTTTGCCACATGGCTGATGGAAAAAGGTCAGATTAAGAATAAGAGAAGTTTCAGCTGAGCACTTTTTTTAGTTATTTATTTATGGTACACTGTGGTATTACCTCTGGCTCTCAGCTTTTGTGTAGGAATCATTTGTAAGGCAATCCTCTTTGTGAAGCTTGGTCACTGAGATGATACAATTGCTAAATCTTTTAACCCAGATACTCACATAAACTGGCTACTATGAACCCCCTCTGACAGCAGGACAGCCACTCCTCTGTCAAAGAATCTCATTTACCTTAAAGGAGTCAATCATCCAAAGAAACCAGTGACAAAAGACCACAGTTTACATAATTCCATTTATATGACATGTCCAGAATTGGCAAATCTACAGAGACAGAAAGTAGACAGCTTGTTGCTGAGGGCTAGGGGGATGGGATCAGGAGGTGATAATTAAAGGGTAGGGTGTTTCTTTTCGAGGTGATGAAATGTTCTAAAATGACTGTGGTGTTAGTTGCACATATCTGTATACTAAATACTAATATTCTAAAAAACATTGAATTTTACACTTTAAATAGATGAATTGTATGGTATGTGAATTACATAATATCTCAATAAAGCTGTTACCAAAAAGAAAGAAAGAGAAAGAAGGGAGGTAGGAATAAAACAGGTAAGGAAAAAAGATAAGGTAAGAAAAGAGAAAATTACGCAGCAGTTAAAAAATAAAGTTGCAACCATCTGATCTACAAATTAAGAAATTGCACCAGGGTCAATTTATATGTTAAAAATTAGTCAAGCTTAATTATTTTCTTTTTTTTTTCCCCACATATAAACTAATGATAATATTTTCTTCCTGGATCCCAGAGCATCAACTTGTATTTTCCCCTGAGATGTGTACTCTCACTTTGGAGACAACTGACTTAAAAGGTATGTTTTTAATTCTTAGCTTATAAGGTTAAAACTTTTGTCATCTTCCTCCAGAGATCCACCATGGTGTCATAAAATAAGAATATGTTTTGAAATGGATAGATCTGGATTGGATCTTGACTCTGCCACTATGTAGCTTAGACTCATCTATTTTCTTCATCTATAAAATAGGGATAAAAATACATATCTCTCAGGGCTGTCACGAGGACTAAATGAGACAGTTGATATAAATGTCCTACGACAGTATCTAGTTCATGATAAATACTCAGAATAATAGCTCTTATTACATTTTAGCACACTTCATAAGTACCAAATACCCTTATTGATTACTTAAATATATCTATATGATTGCATTGATATGTTGAGAAAATACTGCTAACATGCATCCCAGATTTATTTCCTCAAGTTCTGACTAATTAATTTATTCCTAAATATGGAAAGTTTAAAGGATTCCTGCTCTTCATAAGTTGGGGAAGGAAAGCAAAAAAAAAAAAAAAAAAGCAAATGAAGAATTTTTAAAGAGTCTTAACTGACATGACTATTATGAAACTAACAGATCTTAGGGGTTTTTTTGTTTTGTTTTGTTATTGGGGTTTTTGGTTTTGCGGTATACGGGCCTCTCACTGTTGTGGCCTCTCCCGTTGCGGAGCACAGGCTCCGGACGCGCAGGCTCAGCGGCCATGGCTCACGGGCCCAGCCGCTCCGCGGCACGTGGGATCTTCCCGGACCGGGACACAGACCCGCGTCCCCCGCATCGGCAGGCGGACTCCCAACCACTGCGCCACCAGAGAAGCCCCAGATCTTAGTTTTAAATAGGAATTTCTGACTTGAATTCTCACACTTGATAATATCTTCTTGGAGATTAGGAAAGAGATGACTACATTTTAGGCCAGCTGTGTTGCTGTCTTCTTCCTTGATGCATTTTTAAATGACTTTGACATTTTTCATTACAAAATGTTTTTAACTTTGCATTTTGAATTATGTTAGTGAACCCTAAGGCCAAATGGCAAACATTTAACTTTAAAATCTATTGAATAAATAAAAACAAAGAATGTACAAGTGGACTGGTGACTCACTTTCTTTAAAAATAAAGACCCATGTCAAATTCCATTATTTTATCACATATTTACCAAATCTGTATGCATGAAGTGTAGTGTATTTGAAGGAGAGCAAATTGGGAAAATTAGATTCCACTAAGTGCTGAACTTCTCCACACACAATTAAAACCTGCTTGAAAAATGTATAATCAACTGAGATCATCAATTATGCCTTTTACTTGGAAGAACTTAACAGGGAACTCAGAATAAATAAATAGGGAAGCCATGCCTCATTTTAGAAGACAAATATATCTGGCTTTTGCTTTCAAGTCATAAGAAGATTCTCTGAGTGGAGACTAGCTGACATTTTCCACCTCATTCTTTGCATCCAAAGATGACTGCAATTGCCCCATCACAAGGATCTGAGAGTAAAGGAATAATTTTATCTCAGTACTTCTGACACACTACCTTGAACAACAACTCAAAATTACATCAAAATCCAATTTTTGCAAGATGGGCTAGACAAAATTTATTCTAGAGGAAAAGGTCTTCTGAAAGAGTGAACATTGGCTGTTTACCATAATTAAATGTTATATATTTAAGAGATTTGACCTGTTGAAATTTCTATTGTAGGGATGATTCTAATAAAAAAAAAATCTATTATTGCCACTCCTGCTTCAGGGTTAAAAGAGGAAAAGGCAATTAGAAGATCAGAAGGAAGGGATGTCCTTAAATGGGAAACACCAAAAGGTTCTCAGCTGCCTTTAAGATGGAAGAGGAGAGAATTGGGGGTGAGGGGTAGTGGGAGGACCTCCTGAAGCCAGGCAATCGAAGGAGGATTTTTAAATTTTGGGGGCTGGTGGGGCTGGTGGAAAAAGAAAAAATAACAATATTAAATTGATGAATTTGTTCAAAGACAACTCAGGTTGGTTCATAAGGTACATGTTCCAACTTTTTAAAAGGTGCTAAGACTAAGCATTATGGTAAACACAGCAGGCCAAAAAATATATATCAGGCAGATTACAAACCAATGGTGCCATAGTGATTTTTTTTCTGAAAATGAGCCTTCTCATTAAATTCATGTTCTATATAAAAGAGATTAGCCTATTCTTATAAGTAAAGTAGCTGCCGAGGCTATAACTGAAAACCAGCCTCAGGCCCTCAAGTCGTGTTCTTTAAGAACAAGGAAGAAAAGAAAAATGAAGGGTCACTTATGTAAACATAAATTGCACACTCACGTTCTCCTCCTTGAGCTCATTGTGAAATGTTGTTGAAGGTACCAGCTGTGCTCTGAGACACTGGCTTTGGTGAAATCCAGTCCCCAGGGTGGAAAGGGACAAGGCGAGGTGCCTTCCTAACCTTCAACACGGCTTCAGTCTGGTTGGCCCTTTTACAACAGACACTGCTGGGGAAAGCAGTCACTTACTGTCTCCAACAGAAACCATTTACCAACCACCTTTCCTTCCTTTTCAAGATTTGGGGAAATCCAAGCAGTTTCAGATCTTTGACACATTTCACCTAGCTCACCTGTGTCACTTAGTAAAGGCTGCAGCAATGTTTTCAAATTGTCCAAGGCACAGAGGTCATCCAATGAGTATGTGGCAAAATATGAAAGAAGACATTGTTAATATTTTGATGTTAAGGTTTTGTCTTTAAAATTAAAAAAAAAAAGGGAATGGCCTCATTCAATTTTTTAAAGTTCCACTAACAGGGAAGTTAAGTAAAACTTCAAGAGCTAAAAGCAAACACTCTAATTTTAATTCTAACAATTTTTTTTTTTTTTTTTTTTTTTTTGCTAAAGGCGTATTTCCTATCTCCCCACCTCTCCTCCAGCCTAACTTCTTGAAACCACCTATCCTTAGATGAAACAGCTGCAGTGATGCAGCCTGGTGGCTGGGAGCAATGCTGAGGCATTACCACAGCTCCAGCACACTGGTAAACCAAGAGGGCAGAGGGCTCACCGCCTGCTTGAGAATGCCTCACCTATAAGCAATTTGGGATCAAGGAAATATAGGAAAAAGACACTTGTTGTCCCCCTTTGTTTTTAAATTACAGAAGCTTATAGCCTTGGAGGATTTCTGCTATATTATCCCGGCCCCCCAAAACCCAACATACAGCACTATGGCTCTCTTCCTGGAAAATGAGTTAAGTCGGCGTCCTTCCAGTGTTGCTTATATAGGACCCACGTGGGCCCAGGCCCTTTAACATTGTGTTAGTAACCCAGTATGGCATGTCTACTCAACAGAAAAACAATTTCCCGACACTTTAGTATTTTGAACCACAGCATCCCTAAACAAGAGAGTTTCAAACGCCATCCCTGGTTCTCCTGAAAATCTAACTTTTTGTTTTTGCTTTTCCCCCCAGTTTTATTGAGGTATGATTGACAAATAAAAATTGTATATATTTTGGTTGTACGATGTGATTTTTTAAAGGTGTATAACTTGATGATTTAACCTATGTATACACTGTGAAAATGACTACCACTATCAAGTTAATTAAACATATCCACCATCCCACAGTTACCCTCTTTGTGTGTAATGAGAACACTTAAGATCTACTCTCTTAGCAAGTTTCAAGTATAAGTACAGTATTAACTATAATCACCATGCTGTGCATTAGATCCCCAGAACTTATGCATCTTATAACTGAGAGTTTCTACCCTTTGACCAACATCTCCCCATTTCCCCCACCCTCCACTCCCTGGCAACCACTATTCTACTCTCTGGTTTTATGACTTCAGCTTTTTAAAATTTCACATATCATTGAAGTTATACAGTATCTGTCTTTCTCTGTCTGGCTTTTTTCACCTAGCGTAATGTCCTCCACGTTCATCTGTGCTGTCACAAATGGCAAGATTTCCTTCTTTTTCTATGGCTCAACAATATTCCATTATATATAAATATATAATATATATATAATATATATTATATATATAGTGTGGCTATTGTGAATAATGCTGCAATGAACATGGGAGTGCAGATATATCTTTGAGATACTGATTTCATTTCCTTTGGATATATACCCAAAAGTGGGATTACTGAGTCATATGGGAGTTCAATTTTTAATTTCTTAAGGAACCTCCATATTGTCATATTGTTTTCCACAATGAAGGTACCAAGTTACATTCCTATCAACAGTGTACAAACGTCCCCTTTTCTCTACATCCTTGCCAAAACTTGTAATCTCTTATGTTTTTGGTAATAGACATCCAAACAGGTGTGAGGTGATATCTCACTGTGCTTGGATTTGCATTTCCTCCACGATTAATAATGTTGAGCACCTTTTCATATACCTCTTGACCATTTGTCTGTCTTCTTCGAAAAAATGTCTATTCAGGTCCTTTGCTCATTTTTTAAAAATTGGGGTTTTTTTTTTTTTTTTTTTTACTGCTGAGTTGTATGAGTTCCTTATATATCGATATTTTGGATATTAACCCTCTTTATTAGATATACGATTTGCAAATATTTTCTCCTGTTCTGTAGATTGCCTTTTCATTTTGTTGACTGTTTCCTTTGCTTTGCAAAAGCTTTTTAGTGTAATGTAGTCCCGCTTATTTATTTTTGCTTTTGTTGCTTGTGCTTTTGGATTGACACCTTAAAGTTTTAATAGTGACTGTGAAGGTGATTTGAATAGAGTCTGAATATCATTTCTTTTCCCTTATTGATCTATTTACGTGTGTGTGTGTCAGATGGAAAACAAGGGAGGGGCTAAAAAGGTCTCGGTTTTGGAAGTGTAAGTGAACTGATACCTGAAGTACCTGTCTCCCCAGCACACAGTCTGCCAAAGAGATTAAATTCAAATTGAGTTGTGTGAGGCATGCATAATGATGGACACATTTTGTTTCCCTTAGTGCTCCTGAGGACTGGTTAGTTTATGTATTAAATGGATTACTTTAGATAGACTACTGCAGGGCTAAATAACTTCACTACATCTTTAAAGTAAAAATAGCAAATAAAATGAATCAAGGTGCAACATCTAAAATGATGTATGCATTCTGCTGAATTTAATTGAATTCTAATTAAATTACTTGGAGCAAGATAAATTAGATTATTTTTCAAGCACATTTTAGATAAACCTAATGAAGTTCTGTGAGTAAGACAGGCAGAATGGGCTTTGTTTAATGACTCAGTTGCTGATATATTCCCTAAGAGTGAATAAGAGGTCAGATTGACCTTGGGTCATTTCTTCCTTGGGTGAGACGGATATTACATTAACTTCAGAAAGAGTGGCTAAAAAGAGACTAGGATTTATTTTATGTTGATAGTGAAATAATTTATTGAGACATTTAGTTATGTGGGTTTCCCCCTATATTTTTTTCCTCTCAGGCTTTGAGTTCCCTGGCGTAAGAACACTTTCTATTGGGAAGGAAAACAGAGGACTAAAAACAGAGGGCTAAATTTGTGTCTTGAATTCCATGGAGCAGATTGTGCTAGGTGTAAGGAAGGCAGAGAGCTAAAGAGAGGAGGAAGTATCAAGCTGGAGGAAGAGTCAAGACTAGGGTAGGTTCTACAAGTGAAACGGACCCAGAACCACCTCCTCATGCCACTCTGGGGAGGGGAAAGGCACAGACATCAGGGTGCTTTGGCTTGGCAAACCATTTAGGGAAGCTATATCCCAGGAACCAGGGCTCCTAGCCTGAATAGATTTCTGTGCCCATGCGTGGCAAAAAATTCACAAAGCTTCTGGATTCCAATGGACAGTGCAGTCTCGGAAAACATGCATACTGCTAGTCCAGCGTGTTTTGATATGCATGACAGCCTGAGTCATCTGTGTGGCCCTAAAGGAATGGATGGGATTGGGAATAGTGGGATGCCAGGGTTTGGGGTGAATTGGGAAGAAAGGGTACCCTTCCCCCAAATGGCTGAGAGAGACTTTCCTCTGAGTCCAGAGCGAAGAAACTTGGAGTCAGATTTAATTTGTTTTGTGGAAATCTGGGGAACAGAAGGTCTCAGTTTCTTCTACTCTTGGAAAACCTTACTTCCATTTTGGTTAGCTAAGAAGTCATTCATGAGTAAAGCATCTTGCTTCCCTAAAATACCCTCTTTTCCTCTTCCTTTGGAAATGCTTGGAATTTTACTATGGGGACGGACTATAGTTTCTTTGACTTAGGGAGAGAGTGACAAGTTAAGTCTGAGAGGAGGGGGAAGGGGCAGAAAAGGTTCACAAAACTAAAAGACACTTAAATTATGTGCTAAAGGATGAATGAAGTGTAGACAGGATGATGTGTAATAATACCCAGAAAAATAGAGCTAATTCATATGACAACTATTCATTTTTTAAAACTATGACGTATAAAATCAAAGGAGAATGGCTTAAGAACCTGCGAACATTACCTAGCCATGAATGAATGGATATTGCTAATCTACATTCAGGTGAGAAATGAGGCCCTTTGAAGAACAGAACATGATAGCTGCTGTGATACATATTTCATAAAATGTTTTCTTACAGAGGGTTCTCTTCAGTGCATTCCCAATGCTGTCTGAGCTGGATCAGTGAGAGAGATGAAAGGCGCCAGTTTTCTCACTAAACTTACCCTTTCATGTTTGGCACACAAACTTTTGGTTCAGTTGACAATCCCAGAACACATCTGCAAACATTTTCCCATTTGGTATTTATGAAAATATTTATTGAAACTATATGAGTAGAAATAGAGCAAGACTACTGAACTACTTTGGGAGTCTCCAAGAACAAAAAGGGGAGGGGTGAAAGTAGAAGGATTAATGAGAGAAACAAGCTCCATCCTCGACTAGCACAAAAATTCCTTCAAGATATAAATACTGTGATTCAACTATAATAAACTTAGAAACTGGAAGAAAAAAATGTTTTATTCCCAGAAAGGCATACATGTTAGCATAGAGACCTAAAAGCCTCAAATAGAGACACTCAAATAGACCAGAAGGTATTTTTTAATGAGCTTTGTTAAATGTTCCAGCACTATGGGGACAATTCTATATCTACTTCTCTTCAAATATGAAACAAATACAGACATAGAACAGTGTGTTTAATGGGTTAGTAACTATAGATTACACACAAGACAAGGGTAGGGAGACATCTGAATTCTTCACAGGTATTCTGAGGTAAATGTAGACCATTGCTAACACCAGGAGAATTATAAAAAAAAATAATGCTAACTTATAGTACAGCATGGCCAGCTAAGGGCAGGCAGTGGGGAGGAGATACTACATGCTCAGAGTAGGGCATCATGGGGAAGGCATTGCAAGAGAGACAGTCTGTCAATGTCAATCCCTGCAATGGACACGATGGCAATGACTTAAGGGTTTCTGATCCTCTGTGTCCTGGTCTTCCCTAAAGCCCAGTGCACGGAGTGGGAACCCAGGAAGCCCAGTCTTTCACGGGATCGCTGGCAGAAGTGAATATCTGGCTTCCGGACCTACGAGGAAGATTTAATTCAAGATCCCTCACCCCCCAACTATGTGAGACAGGTGGTCTACACCTGATGCTATTTCCCCTCTACAGAAATATTTGGAAGAGAATTGGTGAGGGAATTGTGTTGGAGAGAATGTGAATTTTGTACAGTGTATTTAGTTGTAGCGTCAGAAATTGCCCAAATGTGCTGTCCAAGCTCCAACTTCCCTTCACTCCATGAGCAGCAAAGGTCTTCAGAGGGCCTAGAAGCCAGCAGGTGTTTAATCTGTGCATGCAGGGACAGATGCTGAAAGTCAACTGGACTGTGAAGCAAGTGGGAAGTTCAGCTGGCCTGCAGGGCAGCCAAGCCAAATGAAGAGCCTGGGCAGGTCCTACACAACAACCAGCCCAGATGGCCGGTACCGAACACCCAAATACTTCCAAAGGTGGAGATTTCATAATCCTCAATCCTCCCCTTTATTTCATATGCATCTTTTTTGTTAAACAACATAAACAACATTTCTGCTGTAGAAACATAATAGTTCGAGTAGCTTTGACGTTTCTTGAATAGTATTTTAGAGAGAATGCTACGATTGACAAAGAGTTTATAACCTGGAGAATAGTGTTGAAGGACAGAAGGATTATTAACTTTTCAGTTTATTCACATGCTAGTAATTAAGAGCCATACTTGAAATGTGGCTATTTTGAGTTTTAACGGCTCTCTGGTAAACTTGAATCCTGAGCACGCTTATACACTAAAGGTGGGGTATGGAGCAGGATGCCTCTCAAAGTGCCTAGCATGGTCCATAGCTATTTTAGAAATATACATCATAGTAAAGGGGCATTGTTTACTCAGAAGCCCATACAGGGGTGACCTCCTTGAACTTCTCCATCTACTGATTTAGCCTTTGTATATATAACCTCTGTTAACAAGTAAGCTTTCCAAATTCATCCCTCACTTTGAGTAACAGAACAGGAAGTCAAGATTCAAATTTTAATCCCTGGTTTGACAAAATGAGAGGCAAAACTTAAAGAAGAGAAAGAAAGACAAAGAGGAAGAGAAGGAAGAGCGGGAGGAGGAAGAGGGGGAGGAAGTGGACGAAGAGGAAGGAAGAGGAGAAAGTAGTACAGATTCTGATGTTTACTTCTGCTGCTTTATGGAGGGAAGCAATGGCAGGTCTCTAAAACTGCAGTTCGGAGCCACTCTCCAGGTGTGTACACTTTGGAGGGCTTTTCTTTCATATGTCATTAGATTTTTCTAGTCCCTGGCTGCACATCCCAGGAGAGGCCTGCCTCACAGGGTCATACTCAGAAAGCAGAGACAAACAGAACGTTGCTGCCTACATCAAGTCACCTTGGTCTAGGTCTCTGCTTCAAATTCACCTTGGGATTGTATTTATTAAACTCAGCATCATGAGTCCTCATTCTGGGGCTCAGCACTCACCAGCCTTCATCAATAACACGCTGCTGTGAGCAGCTCATTTGTGTGCCAACAAAATTCTCCTGGCTCTCATGCCCCCAGAGTGCTGAATCAGAGCTGGAAACAGCCAACGTTTCTAATTCTGTCTCCAACTGGACTTGACAGATGATAAAGCAAGTGTCCCAAAGGCCAGGAGGAGAATTTGATAGTAAGTAATGAGATAACAGAATCTAAAATGCAGCCAAACTACTTTTCTCTATGAAGAAGACCTTGATCTTGTCCACCAATGTATTCTTCTTGAAGGCCCAACACCCACCTTAAGCAGTTCACCTTTGGACATGGTACCAAGGGCTATCCTGCACAGGCACTCTCTTCCTGGTTTGTGATGTGGTAATATGTTCCTCTTACTGATATATCTTTATTCACTTCAGATTTTATAAAGATTTGAACTTTCAAAAGTGGGTTGTGTTCCATCTTCTATAGAAAGGAGATAGATAGATGGACATCCTCAAACACATGACACATTAAGGCTGCTTTGATGGTCTCAGAGACACTTAGGAAAGAGAGATATCAAGACATGGGGAAGGGATGGACAGGTGTTAACCAAGAAGGCTCTCCATGGACAGAAAGGTCAATGCTTCCAAGACACAGAGCACTAGATCTTTCAACTGGACAATGCCATGCAGCCCCTGGGCATCCAGTGAGCACAACAGTGACATGATCCTAGTTACAGAGACTGTGATAAGGAAGGTCAGAGCAGATGTGTGTGATCACCTCTAGGAGTTTAGTGGTCTATCAGTAAATCAAAGAATCCATTAGTTTTGACATTTTAAAAAGTCTGTAAGCAACAACAACAACAACAACACCAATAACAAAATAGTGTCCTGGAGCTCTGCATTACAAGAAGGAAAAGAGAAAAATAAATCAAAACTCTTTTTCCTTGAGAGTTGAAGGCTGTTTTCTGTAAATTTAACTCCAAAATGGAAATCAAGACAAAACATTCTTCTCTCTGGTAATTCTGCACACTGAAATGTTTCTTTGCAGTAAAAATTGGCCTATTTTATTCTATCAATATGATTAACCTTTTTATAAACTTGTTCTAGGTGGAAATTCATTTTTTTCCTAGCCAGATATGTTGCCATTTACGCATCTAAAAGCTAGTTTTAGTGGAAAGAAATGACATTTTTTAAGAACCTAAAAATACTATTACTATTATAATAGTAATAGTATTACTATATATAGTATTATATAAAGGATTATGTATCTGACACTTAGGGAGTTTATAGAGTTTTTGTGACAAAAGACTTAATCATATTTATGTGGTGTTACTTATTTCTAGAAAAGCCTGTGTAAGAAAAGAAGATCATTGGTCTTAGCATGAAGATGAAATAATTCATCAGTACGGTGATACACATTGTTTATATCAGTATATATTTATATACTTCTATGTATGAAGTGTGGATATTATAATATGTATAGAATATTAATATAATATAGTATAATATAATATGGCATATATTCAACTGTTGCTGATTGCCAGAATGCAAAATTTAGAGTTATTGCATCAATATGCACAACTTATTAAGTAGAAAAGGTGAGAGCTCCCATGTTTAAAAAATGGGGCAAAACATCTCCTGCATTACTGACAGTGGTATACACTGAGATACAACCATATTCATACCCTTGGATGCTTCCAGTAATCTCCTATCTGAGAATGTATTATAAGGAAGTCATCTGGAATTTGGAAAAACTAGACTTGCATCACGATTATTATTCATAATGACAAAAAATTGGAAATGACCTAAATGTTATTATAATAATGGTTCATTAAGTTACACTGCATCACGGAGGACCTTCAAGATGGTGGAGGAGTAAGACGTGGAGATCACCTTCCTCCCCACAAATACTTCAGAAATACATCTACATGTGGAACAACTCCTACAGAACACCTACTGAATGCTGGCAAAAGACCTCAGATGCCCAAAAGGCAAGAAAGTCCCCACATACCTGGGTAGGGCAAAAGAAAAAAGAAAAAACAGAGACAAAAGAATAGGGACAGGACCTGCACCTCAGGGAGGGAGAGGTGAAGGAGGAAAAGTTTCCACACACTAGGAAGCCCCGTCACTGGCAGAGATGGGGGGTGGTGGTGGGGGGAAGCGTCACAGCCATGGAGGAGAGCGCAGCAACAGGGGTGCAGAGGGCAAAGCAGAGAGACTTCTGCACAGAGGATCTGTGCTGACCACCATTCACCAGCCTGAGCAGCTTGTCTGCTCACCCACTGGGGTGGATGGGGGCTGGGAGATGAGGCTTGGGCTTCAGAGGTCAGATCCCAGGGAGAGGACTGGGGTTGGCTGCATGAACACAGCCTGAAGGGTGCTAGTGTGCCACAGCTAACCAGGAGGGAATCCGGGAAAAAGTCTGGAACTGCCTGAGTCAAGAGACTATTGTTTTAGGGTGCACGAGGAGAGGGGATTCAGAGCACCGCTTAAACGAGCTTCAGAGACGGGCGCGAGCCGCAGCTATCAGCGCAGTCACCACAGATGGGCATGAAACGCTAAGACTGCTGCTGCCGCCACCAAGAATCCTGTGTGCAAGCACAACTCACTATCCACACCGCCCCTCCTGGGAGCCTGTGCACCCTGCCACGGCCAGGGTCCCGTGATGCAGGGACAACTTCCCTGGGAGAACACATGGCAGGCTTCAGGCTGTTGCAAAGTCACACTGGCCTCTGCCACCACAGGCTCGCCCCGCATTCCATGCCCTGCCCTCCCTCCGGCCTGAGTGAGCCAGAGCCCGCGAATCAGCCACTCTGTTAATTGGCACCTGTCTGGGCGAAGAATAGATGCCAGAGGGCGACCTACATGCAGAGCCAGGGCCAAATCCAAAGCTGAACCCCAGGAGCTGTGTGAACAAAAAAGAGAAAGGGAAATTTCTACAGGCAGCCTCAGGAGCAGCAGATTAAATCTACACAATCAACTTGATGTACCCTGCATCTGTGGAATACCTGAATAGACAATGAATTCCCAAAATTAAGGCAGTGGACTTTTGGAACAACAGTAGACTTGGACTTTGCTGTATTCGACTGACTAGTTTCTGATTTATATGTTTATCTTAATTTAGTTTTTAGTGCTTGTTATCATTGGTGGATTTGTTTATTGGTTTAGTTGCTCTATTCTTTTATTTTGCTATTACTTTTTTATTTTAATAACTGTATTTTTCTCTTTCTTTCTGCCTTTTCTCCCTAACTTCTGAGCCGTGTGGCTAATAGTGTCTTGGTACTCTGGTCAGGTGTCAGGCCTGATCCTCTGAGGTGGGAGAGCCAAGTTCAGGACATTGGACCACCAGAGACCTCCTGGCCTGATGTTATATCAATTGGCGAGAGCTCTCCCAGATATCTCCGTCTCAGCTCCACTCAACAAGCAGCAAGCTGCAGTGCTGGGCATCCTATGCCAAACAACTAGCAAGACAGGAATGCAACCCCACCTGTTAGCAGAGAGGCTGCCTAAAATCATAATAAGGTCACAGACACCCTGAAACACACCACCAGACGTGGACCTGCCTACCAGAAAGACAAGATTCAGCCTCATCTACCAGAACACAGCCACCAGTCCCTCCACCAGGAAGCCTGCACAACACACTGAACCAACCTTACCCACTAGGGGCAGACACCAGAAACAATGGGAACTACAAACCTGCAGCCTGCGAAAAGGAGACCCTAAACACAGTAATGTAGCAAAATGAGAAGCAAAATGAGAAGACAGAGAAATACCCAGCAGATGAGGAGCAAAGTAAAAACCCACCAGACCAAAAAAATGAAGAGGAAATAGGCAGTCTACCTGAAAAAGAATTCAGAGTAATGATAATAAAGATGATCCAAAATCTTGGAAACAAAATAAAGAAAATATAAGAAATGTTTACCAAGGACCTAGAAGAACGAAAGAGCAAACAAACAATGATGAACAACACAATAAATGAAATTAAAAATTCTCTAGAAGGGATCAATAGCAGAATAACTGAGGCAGAAGAACAGATAAGTGATCTGGAAGATAAAATAGTGGAAATAACAACCACAGAGCAGAATAAAGAAAAAAGAATGAAAAGAATTGAGGACAGTCTCAGAGACCTCTGGGACAACATTAAATATACCAACATTTGAATTATAGCGGTCCCAGAAGCAGAACAGAAAAGAAAGAGCCTGAGAAAATATTTGAAAAGATTATAGTTGAAAAATACCCTAATATGGAAAAGGAAACAGTCAATCAAGTCCAGGAAGTGCACAGAGTCCCATACAGGATAAATCCAAGGAGAAACATGCCAAGACACATATTAATCAAACTATCCAAAATTAAATACAAAGAAAAATTATTAAAAGCAGCAAGGGAAAAGCAATAAATACCATACAAGGGAATTCCCATAAGGTTAACAGCTGATCTTTCAGCAGAAACTCTGGAAGTCAGTAGGGAGTGGCAGGACATATTTAAAGTGATGAAAGGAAAAAAAATCCTACAAACAACATTACCTAGCAAGGATCTCATTCAGAATCTGAATCTCTCATTCAGATTCAGAGAAATTAAAACCTTTACAAACAAGCAAAAGCTAACAGAATTCAGCACCACCAAAACAGCTTTACAACAAATGCTAAAGGAACTTCTCTAGGCAGGAAATACAAGAGAAGGAAAAGACCTACAATAACAAACCGAAAACAATTAAGAAAATGGTAATAGGAACATACATATTGATAATTACCTTAAATATAAATGGATTAATTGTTCCAACCAAATGACACAGACTGGCTGAATGGATAGAAAGTAACACTCATATATATCTGTCTACAAGAGACCCACGTCAGACCTAGGGACACACACAGACTGGAAGTGAGGGGATGGAAAATGATATTCCATGCAAATGGAAATAAAAAGAGCTGGAGTAGCAATTCTCATATCATACAAAAGAGACTTTAAAATAAAGACTATTATAAGAGACAAAGAAAGACACTACATAATGATCAAGGGATCAATTCAAGAAGAAGATATAGTGATTGTAAATATTTATGCACCCACAGAGGAGCATCTCAATACATAAGGCAAATGCTAAAAGCCATAAAAGGGGAAATCAACAGTAACACAATCATAGTAGGGGACTTTAACACCCCACTTTCACTAATGGACAGATCATCCAAAATGAAAATAAACAAGGAAACACAAGCATTAAATGATACATTAAACAAGGATGGACTTAATTCATATTTATAGGACATTCAATGCAAAAACAACAGAATACACTTTCTTCTCAAGTGCTCATGGATCATTCTCCAGGATAGATCATATCTTGGGTCACAAATCAAGCCTTGGTAAATTTAAGAAAATTGAAATCATATCAAGTATCTTTTCCAACAACTATGCTATGAGACTAGATATCAATTACAGGAAAAAAAACTGTAAAAAATAAAAACACATGGAGGCTAAACAATATGCTACTAAATGACCAAGAGGTCACTGAAGAAATCAAAGAGGAAATCAGAAAATACCTAGAAACAAATGACAATGAAAACACTATGGCCCAAAACCTATGGGATGGAGCGAAAGCAATCCTAAGAGAGAAGTTTATAGCAATAAAATCCTACCTCAAGAAACAAGAAAATTCTCAGATAAACAACCTAACCTCACACTTAAAGCAATTAGAGGAAGAAGAACAAACAAAACCCAAAGTTAGCAGAAGGAAAGAAATAATAAAGATCAGATCATAAATAAATGAAAAAGAAATGAAGGAAATGATAGCAAAGATCAATAAAACTAAAAGCAGGTTCTTTGAGAAGATAAACAAAATTGATAAACCATTAGCCAGACTCATCAAGAAAAAAAGGGAGAAGACTTAAATCAACAGAATTAGTAATGAAAAAGGAGAAGTAAAAACTGACACTGCAGAAATACAAAGGATCATGAGAGATTACTACAAGCAACTATAAGCCAATAAAATGGACAACCTGGAAGAAATGGACAAATTCTTAGAAAGGCACATTACGAGACTGAACCAGGAAGAAACAGAAAATATAAATAGACCAATCACAAGCACTGAAATTGAAACTGTGATTAAAAATCTTCCAACAAACAAAAGCCCAGGACCAGATGGATTCACAGGAGAATTCTATGAAACAGGTAGAGATGAGCTAACACCTATCCTTCTCACTCTTCCAAAATATAGCAGAGGGAGGAACACTCCCAAACTCATTCTACGAGGTCACCATCACCCTGATACCAAAAGCAGACAAAGATGTCACAAAAAAAGAAAACTACAGGCCAATATCGCTAATGAACATAAATACAAAAATCCTAAACAAAATACTAGCAAACAGAATCCAGCAGCACATTAAAAGGATCATACACCATGATCAAGTGAGGTTTATCACAGGAATGCAAGGATTCTTCAATATATGCAAATCAATCAATGTGATACACCATATTAACAAACTGAAGGAGAAAAACAATATGATCATCTCAATAGATGCAGAAAAATCTTTTGGCAAAATTCAACACACATTTATGATAAAAACTCTCCAGAAAGTAGGCATAGAGGGAACTTACCTCAACATAATAAAGGCCATATATGACAAACCCACAGCAAACATCGTACTCAATGGTGAAAAACTGAAACCATTTCCACTAAGATCAGGAACAAGATAAGGCTGCCCACTCTCACCACTACTATTCAAGACAGTTTTGGAAGTTTTAGCCACAGCAATCAGAGATGAAAAAGAAATACAAGGAATACAAATCAGAAAAGAAGTAAAACTGTCACTCTTTGCAGATGACATGATACTATACATAGAGAATCCTAAAGATGCTACCAGAAAACTACTAGAGCTAATCAATGAATTTGGTAAAGTAGCAGGATAAAAAATTAGTGCCCAGAAATCTCTTACATTCGTATACACTAATGATGAAAAATCTGAAGGAGAAATTAAGAAAACACTCCCATTTACCACTGCAACAGAAGAATAAAATACCTAGGAATAAACCAACCTACGGAGACAAAAGACCCGGATGTAGAAAAATATAAGACACTAATGAAAGAAATTAAAGATGATACAAACACATGGAGATATATACCATGTTCTTGGATTGGAAGAATCAACATTGTGAAAATGACTCTACTACCCAAAGCAATCTACAGATTCAACTGAATCCCTATCAAACTACCAATGGCATTTTTCACAGAACTAGAACAAAAAATTTCACAATTTGTATGGAAATACAAAAGACCCCGAATAGCCAAAGCAATCTTGAGAAAGAAAAACGGAGCTGAAGTAATTAGGCTCCCTGACTTTAGACTACACTAGAAAGCTACAGAAATCAAGACAGTGTGGTATGGGCACAAAAACAGAAGTATGGATTAATGGAACAGGATAGAAAGCCCATAGATAAACCCACACACATATGGTCATCTTATTTTTGATAAAGGAGGCAAAAATATACAATGGAGAAAAGACAGTCTCTTCAATAATTTGTGCTGGGAAAACTGGACAGCTACATGTAAAAGAATGAAATTAGAACACTCCCTAATACCATATACAAAAATAAACTCAAAATGGATTAAAGACCTAAATGTAATGCCAGACACTATCAAACTCTTAGAGGAAAACATAGGCAGAACACCCCATGACATAAATCACAGCAAGGTCCTTTTTGACCCACCTCCTAGAAAAAGGGAAATAAAAACAAAAATAAACAAATGGGACCTAATGAAACTTCAAAGCTTTTGCACAGCAAAGGAAACCATAAACAAGACGAAAGGGCAACCCTCAGAATGGGAGAAAATATTTGCAAATGAAGCAACTGACAAAGCATTAATCTCCAAAATATACAAGCAGCTCATGCAGCTCAATATCAGAAAAACAAACAACCCAACCCAAAAATTGGCAGAAGACCTAAATAGACATTTCTCCAAAGAAGATATACAGATTGCCAACAAACACATGAAAGGATGCTCAACATCATTAATCATTAGCAAAATGCAAAATAAAACTACAATGAGGTATCACCTCACAGTGGTCAGAATGGCCATCATCAAAATATCTACAAACAATAAATGCTGGAGAGGGTGTGGAGAAAAGGGAACCCTCTTGCACTGTTGGTGGGAATGTAAATTGATACATCCACTATGGAGAACAGTATGGAGGTTCCTTAAAAAACTAAAAATTGAATTACCATATGATCCAGCAATCCCACTCCTGGGCATATACCATGAGAAAACCATAATTCAAAAAGAGTCATGTACCACAATGTTCATTGCAGCACTATTTACAATAGCCAGGACACGGAAGGAACCTAAGTGTCCATCGACAGATGAATGGATAAAGAAGATGTGGCACATATATACAATGGAATATTACTCAGCCATAAAAAGAAATGAAATTGAATTATTTGTAGTGGATGGATGGACGTAGAGTCTGTCATACAGAGTGAAGTAAGTCAGAAAGAGAAGAACAAATACCGTATACTAACACATATATATGGAATCTAAAAAAAAAAAAATGTAGGTTCTGATGAGCCTAGGGGCAGGACAGGAATAAAGATGCAAACGTAGAGAATGGACTTGAGGACACGGGTAGGGGAAGGGTAAGCTGAGACGAAGCGAAAGAGTGGCATTGACATATATACACTACCAAATGTGAAATAGTTAGCTAGTGGGAAACAGCTGCATAGCACAGGGAAATCAGCTTGGTGCTTTGTGACCACCTAGAGGGATGGGATAGGGAGGGTGCGAGGGAGATGCCAGAGGGAGGGGATACATATATCTGATTCACTTTGTTTTGCAGCAGCAACTAACACAACAATGTAAAGCAATTATACTCTAATAAAGATGTTTAAAAAAAAGTTACAGTGCATCAACCTGATTGACTAGTAGGCCACAATTTCATATCATTGCCAAAAGATTGTAGAGATATCAAAATGCTTTAAAAATAATGCTGAGTGAAAAACACTATAATAAAAATTGTTTAAAACTGCATAAAATTATTTGATCTATATTGATAGAGATATTTATCTCTTTTTCGCTTTCCTTGTATGTTTTAATTTTGATAGATGAATTTTAAAATTCTTACTTTTGAATCTATTCTCTTCTATTAAGTTAATTGCAAAGTAACTTGGAATTTCAGAAACAAATAATATTGTTAAAAAAAAATTTGTGTGTTTGGGGAAAGCATCATATTGGAACAATCAGCACATAGGCCGACTATGCCTAACCTTTGACTTCAGCAAGACAGTGACAGTTCACACTCCTGGTGTGAGGGCAATGTTTGCTACCTTT
This sequence comes from Hyperoodon ampullatus, assembly GCF_949752795.1. Taxonomy (NCBI): domain Eukaryota; kingdom Metazoa; phylum Chordata; class Mammalia; order Artiodactyla; family Ziphiidae; genus Hyperoodon; species Hyperoodon ampullatus. The sequence goes on along the minus strand of NC_136925.1, from coordinate 47,400,185 downwards.
CCATGACACACATTTTATGAAGATTAAAAAGAGGATCGTAATCTGAATTAGTTGCATGAAAAAAATTCCTAGTTATAGAAAAAATAAAATATTTATAAAATCTCTATATACTTTTTCCCTTTATTGGCTTTGGTTCTGTTATTTTTATTTAAATGATTTATGATCTCTGAGCCCCTTATTGTAATCCACCTCGAATCCTTCCTGAATGTAGCACAGTATAAATAGGTAAGAAATAATAATAGTGCTTCACGCATACAAAGTAGTGGCCGTTCTCTGCATATAAAACTGCACATAAAATTTAAAAAAATTTACTGCCTTATGGGTAGGTTTTTCCACACTTTTGAACATTTGGTATCATGTAATGTGATTGGCCAAGTGTTGTGCATTTGGTGTGATCTACCCAAAAAACTAGTACTAATACCTTGTTCTTAAATTACAGCTTCCTTAGGAAGACACAGCATTCTATAATAAACCATTTTGCAGATGAAGAAACTGAAGCACACATATACTAAGAAGCCTGTCTAGACTAATAATAAGAGTTAAAATTTATTGAAATCATACTGTGTGACAGGCACTGCACAGCACTTCACAGGTACTGAGCTGTTTAATCTTCACAATAACCCACTGAGGAAAGTAGTACTGTTAAAGTTCAGTTTGCAGATGAAGAAGCCACTAAAGAGAGGTTAATATTTGCCCCAGGTTCAAGGCAGGAAGATAAATAGCTCAAATTGCTCATAACATAACGCTTAAAAAGTTCTAGGATCATAAACTGTTTTGTAAATATCATGTAGTTTAGATACCATAACCTACACTATATGTAAGGGGATGGAGAGTTTGGAAAATGAATGGTAATACATCAGAGGTAACAGGCAACCTGGCAAGGAGAAATATGTATGAAACTTACCCAATGCCCTTATATTCAGTAAAGAAATTTCCAAAACATCATACAGCTCTTCTAGCTATTAGATTGTGTTCCATATCATGAACTATAGGATTCTATATTTACCTGCATTATATGTAAATTGTCTCTTAAATATGTAAAGATTGTTCCTTTGGCAGCATTGACTTAATATTCATCATATTTATCATCAAAATTAAGGTAGAGACTTCTATTTTATGTCCTTAATTCTTCCCTGTCTCTAATATCCCAGGCCCAATCCATCTGCAGCAAATTCTGTTGATTTCCAAAACATCTCTCAAATCCACCCCTTATCCCCATCACAACTGCCAATACCCGGGTCCAAGCCACCATCCTTTCTCATCTAGACTTCTGGGAATGCCCCCAGTCTCCCTGCTCCCAACCATTCTCACCCAATCCCCTTCAATCCATTCTCCATAATACAGCTAAAGGAATCTTTAGAAAATGCAAATCGTGTATGTTAACTCCTATGCTTAAAAAGCCTTGGACGCTCTGACTCCTCTGTCTTTCTCACTCTGCTCCAGCCACGCTTGTCCCCGATAATGCCTCTGCACCTAGACCTTTATGACTTCCTCCTGTTCCCACTGCTCAGAACACTCTCTCCCCAGCTCTTTCCAGCCTTCATAAACCATCCCAAGTAGTACCTCCTCAGAGAAACCACTTCTCATCTCTTCCATCTAACTTGAGACCCTGATACTATTATTCTTTACCACCACTCTCATTGATTTCCTCTACAGCACTAATCAAAATCCATAATTATTTGATTTATCCGTTTGCTTACTTATTTATCATGTGTCTTCCCAACTAGACCCTAGGCTCCATGAGGAAAGAGACTGGGCGTCCGTTATGCACTTTGTATTTTGCCCAGCACCTTGCCCTTCACATGGGAGACCCTTAATAAACAGTCGATGAATGGATCAATAACAATCTGGTGAAATATTAGAGAGGGAGCAGTGAGTGTGTTGAGCAGGTATTGCTTCATCATTTATTTTCATGAAATACCTAAAGTTAAAACAATGACATTCAAAGATGAAAAAAAAGTAGTCTAATGCAGCAATTATTATGCGGCAGGCTCTTGTCTAAGTGTTTTATATGGATTAATTCATCTCGTAACAACAGGCCTCTAAGGAGAGTGCTATTTGTATCCTTCTTTTCCAGATGAGACAACAGGCCCAGAAAAGACAACAGTTTCTCATTCGTTAGTAAGGGGAACAAGGGGGCTATCAATTTTAAAGGCTCAACGACTAACTATTCTACCTCTCAAGGTAAAACTCCGACTGTATACGTTCTGAATTCATTTTCGTAAAATGTCCTGATCCCATATTATTTCTAACTCAGGCAGTGTTTCCATGGCCAAATGCTAGCAAAAAATGCCTCTTGCCTAGGAACTAAGCCAAACGTGCTGAAAAAAAGAACAGAGATTATCCATGGGCAGTAGCCCAAAAGCCGCTCCAGACCATGGAACTGCCAGCCTTCCTCCTTCACTGGGGTGACTGGCTGAGAGTAGATGTAATGATATTAACAAGGTCAAGTATTCAATATGCCTTTTCTCCAAAATCTCATCAAAATTACAGATGTCATGTGGCTTGGCTTGCTCCATCTCTGGTGCATTGGCAAACCCCTCATCTTAGAAACATGGAAAAGTAGAACCAGCTTGGGGTTCTAGTTTTGAGGCTGCTCGAGGAGAGGAGTTCTGTATTCAGGGGAGTTCTGTATTCAGGGGAGTTCTGTATTCTGTATTCAGGGGAGTTCTCATATTTTATGAAAGCTAATTAAAGGGAAGAGCTCTGGAGGAACAAGCCTATGAGGCTTAACTCACACTGCCCAGGGAAGTCCATGAACTCTCAGGATATGCTCACATATAAACAGCGTCAATCAGAGTCTAGTTCTTGCTCAACACAAAACTTTCTCAAGGACAAAATCATTTGCTCATCTTCACCTTTTAGAAAAATGCCAATGAATAACTATACATCATATGTAAATATACTAACATCTATAGTATATGACAAACATAAATGAGTTTTTTAAAGTATTCAAATTATATATATGTAAATGTATATATGTATATACATATATATACACACACACACACACGCACAGTATCTTTTCCCAAATAATTGTGTAAAGTTCAGATAGCATGGAGGGAAAAGTAACACATTCCCTACAACAAGAGATTTTAGCTAGTAGCTTTATATCAGTAACCAGAAACAAAACCTGAGTGCTTAATTCTGAAAATACCATTTTCTTCTTTTTTTCTGTAAATAAATGTGTTCTTGATTTTACTTTTAACACACACACACGCACACACACCTGCAAGCATCTACTTACATATCTGTATATCTGAAGACACAGAAATTTGTGCAAATAGTTGCTTATGCTGTCAAGATTCTGTATTGTGGGAATAAATATGAGAAGTTGAGCTGCAAGATACCCTTCCAGCATTTCTTTTGTCCATGGTTCCTGGTTGATCAAGTTTTGCTTCATTATAATTTACTGTTCATTCATTCTGTTGCCGTCTATTTTGCACATTGTGAAGAATATTGAGTTGCAGAAAGAAAGAGGCTAGGTACCATAAAGAATAGCATTTATAATTGTAACTGTCAGTCATTTTTATAGTTCAGGTTTCTAGTGACACCTTGAGAATATATCGAGTTTCTTTCTGTGTTCCTGAGACTAGATTTGAAAAAATGCACTTGGGTGCTACCCAACAGAAAGTGAGGAAAAGGTTTGTAAATAAGGATTTGGGTCTTTCATTAGGTTTAGAATCATCAAGTGGTCTGACAGGTGTCCTTGGGATGTCACCTGAAGCAGATCAAGTTAGCCTGGACTTGGGCTCAGTCACAACACAGAGACCTGAGCCCTCAGACAAGGGGAAGACAGTGGAGGATTTTCTCCTTCCTTCCAGTGTGGGTATAGCTATTAATATTTTATTTCTCTCCTCTCTAAGGAGAGATAGGGATATGTAGGTCTAATACCATAGAGGGGACTCTTGAACTGGAGAGCACAGTTCAGAGAAAGAGAATGATTACCCCAGAACTTCCATGATTTTATCTTTTAAACCAAATCCAACAGATTTAACCAGTCCCTGCCTTTGAGACCAAAGAGTAATTATACACTAATTTAAGATAGTGAGATTTCAAGAGATTGGGTGAGCTTAAGAATTATATAGTGCACGTCTTTCATTTTAGAGTTGAGGAAAATAAAACTCAGAGAGGCTAAGTGAATAATTCAAGGTCACAGCTGCTAGTGGCAAAGCCAGTCCTGGAGCCCAGATCACCTGATTCTTAACTCAGATGTCATTCTTTTATGTCTCCCAGAGTTCTTGGTCCTTGAGAAAACCAGAAATACCCTAAGACTACAAATCCCTCAACAGACAAATCCCACTCAAAATGCAGCTTTCTTCAGGTCTGTAATTTGGATTTCTGCTCAAGATGCATATACAGAGGCCAATTTGCTGTATATAGGACTGATCACTTACAACTACGCCACCTCCCAAAAGCCAGCAGCAGGTCTGGCCAACAATGCTTAACCTGAGCTTACTAAACAGGCCCCCAAAGGTCAGATTACAAAGGGTTCCTTAGTCCATCGAAAAGTGAATGCTTCCAGAATCATCATTTTGACCCAGAGTTTCTAGGAACTCTCAACAAGGGGACAAAAGTGTACTTTCAGTTCAAGCAAGTTGTTCCAGAGAATGGCGGGATGTTTTGACAATGATAGGAGCTCACTGCAGGCTGCAAGATGTCAATTCAGAAATGTTTTCCATTTTAAGCCTGGGAGTCTGTCATTCTATTCATGGAAGACCAAGGGTTGCAGAGATCTCCTGAGTCCAAAATTGGCATTTTCTAAAGCTTTAGCATGCAGAACAGCAAGGCACAGAAGGGAGTCTCTTATTCATAGTGCAAACAGGCAATTTCTTTCCTTGCCATTTATTAAATATCTTATCTGTTTGTGTAGAACCCATCTCCATGGTAACTGTAAAAAAAAATCTGTCATTTGGTATTGAATTTCTAAGAATGGTCTTATAACACCTACTAAATATTTTACCTTTGATCGTCAATCCTACCCAACAATAGTTAAGCACTGAAGTTAAAGTCTAAGCTTAGCTTTGAATTTGCCTGTTAATTCAGGCAAAAATGAGATTGTTTTCCTTTAAATCTTCTCAGTAATTGCCTTAACCCTTTATTTTAATTGAACCTGGAGACATAGCCAGAAAATGTTTCTCTCAGGGTTCTATCTTTAGTTTGTAGGTAGGTATTTATTACACAGCATAAATGGAACATAAAACAAACAAAAGAAAAGGCCTATTGAGAATAAATCCTATTCAAACTAACAATTACCCACCATCTCATCACTGAAACTGAAAGCTGATCTTTTTTCCAGCTAGTAGATGAGTTTGCTGCTGCCAGCTAGCTGTCTAATTTCCTCTCTCCTATTGGGGTCTCTGTTTCCATTTAACTTCCTGCTTTTAGCCCATAGTCTTGGACTCCCCAGTAGTTGATAAATGTTCCAAATTTTTCAATGCTCTTCCCTGTGCTCTATTCATTGCTGAGCCTCTATTAGGTGTTGGGTATTTTTTTTAAGCCAGCTTTTAATTATTTGGACACCAATTAGCCAGGGTCTGAATTAAGTTGACTCTGCTCTTTCTCCATTTCTTTTCTGCTGCCTGCCTTTTGGCCACAGCACGGCTTGTTAGTTCCTTCATGAGGGAATAAGGGGCAGGAGTGGGGTAGGGATAAAAGCCTGGAGACTCAAATAAGCTCATTTTGTTATTTGTTGGCAGCTCTGGTTAAAAGTTTGGCAAGGTAGTGTATTAAAAGCACACAATGAAAGTAAACTTGATCATGTACATCTCATTTACCCAGGCTCTCCCAGATTCCCAGTGCTGGGGTTAAATTGTAAGCTGGCAGAACTGCAATTGGTACCTTATACTATGGCAACAAAAATAAAGTTTTTCAGACTTGGCAAAAGCTTGTTTAATGAGCAGCTTTACTTGGTACTGAATCCTTGCAGATTAGCAAGCACAGGGCAATCAGCCACTGGAAACCAAGCTACCACGCACATTGTCACAAGCTCCCCACAGCTGAGCTGCAATGGTACTAGCTGACAATGGGGTTTATGTTATTGTATTTCATTTTTCTGAATTAAAAAAAGAAAAGAAAAAGGGAGATGAGGGAAGTGGAGTAAAGATGCTCTTATATTGGACTTGTAAAAATGTCATATTAAATTCTTCAATTAGAATAAATCATTATATCATTATTCTGCCTCAATTGAGATACAAAAATAAAATTTCACTGGGCCACGAATTACATTCTAAAAATAAAGGTAGAGTTCATTTTTATCAGTTTCCCATTTTCTAAGGGCAACTTCAATTTTAAAGAAAATATAACTTTGAAATGGAGAAAATTTTTTTTTGAAGGTTTTGAGGGCAACATTGGATTCTGAAAGACTAGAACAGCTATTCAAACACAGGGTGTAAGAGGAACTTATTCTGAAATCCCCAACTGTGCTGTTAGTAAATCACCTAGTAATTTTTATTTTATTGATATCTAAAGATCCGAGAATTGTATTTTCCCTTATGTCTCGCACAGTGTGTCAATGTGTCTGAGAGCCTTCCCCTTGACTGATGAGTAAAAGACAAAAGGGAAAGAACGTGGGAGATCATATAAAAGATAAATCTAGATACAAAGAGAGATTTCATACCTTTGAGGGGACTGTTAAGCATCAGAATGCATCTCTAAGGGAATGGTAGGGCTGTCTTTGAAGACAAAATAATTTCTCATTTACATGGATAAATTAAATGTGATTCTGTGTGATGAGAGAGTAGTTGGATGAAATGGTCCTTAAGGAGGTGGTACCTATACAGTGGAGAAGAATCTGGCCAGACAGTGCTGGGTTCAAACCCTTATTCTGCAACTTACTCATGATGTCACCTTGAGCAACACACATAATATTCATGGGCCTCAATTCTCTCAACTATAAAATGAGAATCACAATGGTTTTGTGAATATTAAATCAGATCAGTATAATAACTCCTTGCCATGGTGTCTATGTCATCATGTATTTTCGGGAGGTAATAGTTAATTTTATTAAGGTCCCTTTCAACTTTCTAAAAACAGAGTGATGCCACAGATTCTAATTTGTACCTCTGAATCACTTCTCCAAATTCATAATAAAATAAAGCAGTGAACATCTCCATACTAATGCTTACCATTGTAAATCAGGGGATAGACACAAGAAACAGGTGCTAAAGCAAATCAATTTTTGCCCAATTCTTGCTTTTTGATAGCTCATAACATTGAACCTCTTTTCATTGTTATTATTTTTATCTATTTTTAATTGGTGCCCTGTCTACTTTCAAAAAAGCTTTGAGATCACTTAAAATTAATATATATATTATAGTTGTGATGTAACTGTTACTTTTTTTTAAACTTCTGTCCTTAAAACAGGGGGTTTAAAGGACAGCAGGTTAAAAAAAAAGGAAAGAAAAGATCATTATGCTAGGAACTAGAGATAATCATTGAGTTACTACAGCTAAGACTTGAGTTTAATATTGAGAGTCTTGCAGCCAAAGCAAAGGGCTCCTTTCATTATTAAATTCTTAGAACCTTAATGGAATTAATTCTATGTCACTTCAGCGTGGAATCTTGTGAGGGGTTACTGCTCCTTTCGTGAGGCTTCAAATCACACATCGCTGTCCATCATCAACTTTTCTCCATTCAGGTCTTCACTCTTAAAGTACAATGAATCAAGGGTTTGGGTTTGTTCATTATTTTGAATTATCTTGAGAAAAGACGAAAATTACTTTTAAGCAGAAAACCGAACCCAACAAACTCATGTCCATAAGGTCTGAACTATGTGGAAAAAGGGTTGGTAAACCATAAGGATAATATGGCCAAATCTTCCCCTACTACATTTACATCTATATATATAAAGGGAGTTCCCTACTTCTGAGAGTATTTTAACCATCAGCATGTATCTGTGAGGAAACTGTGGAGCTACTCTGAATACAAAGTAAGTTCTCAATTAAATTTGATTCTGCATGATGAGGAGGTCGTTCGGTAAAGTGACACCTTAAAGAGGTGGTATTTGTACAAAAGTGAGCAGATTTTCAGGAATGATCCAGATAGCTCAGGCTTCATAAGTCTGGTCTCAGCTAACTCTATTTGTAGCATCAACGCTTGTCACCAGACAGGAAAGATTAAAAAAAATTTTTTTTGCTCTGGATACAATTCTTTGGATTCTTGAGAATTTCCAAGTAGCTCATCAAATTGTACCAACGGCCTATTCCATGCCAGGCACTGTGCACTGTGGGAAACCATCTGTATGTTTATCACTGGTGTCAAGTTAGCCCAGAAGAAAAGAGGAGACGCTCTGAAATTCAGGGCTCATCTGATCCAACCTGAACCTAGAGGCTTGAGTAGTCCTTTGTGCTGTGGCCAAAAGCTGCTACGTTTTTTTATGCCACTTGTGTTTTCTGGTTTCCATTTCAAAGATTATCTTTTTCAATATGTAACCTTAGTATTTTCACAAAGACTACCATCATGTTTGACCCCCTAATTTGTTTTATCTCTTCTTTCTCCATCTGTTATATACTCAATTTATTATGCTCAGTAGTGCAAAATCTAAGTTATTTATGTAATTTAAATTGGATACCTACAAAAGATAAGCTACAGTGACCTGAATGTCCCTCAAGGAATGTGTGCCTACTATATTATCCTGAAAAAAATGAGCACAATATTGTATGTTTCCTGCACATTTTTGGTAAACTGCCAAGACTATTGAGATTATGTTGGGTAATTCTCATGGGTACCTCACAATATACACAATGGTGCTGAATAAATATTATGTGGTAATGACTCCTTAGTACAAAATTATTGTGTATTAGACAGCATTATTGTATTTTAGCCAATAAAGTATAAATCTTTAAATAATCTATAATAAAATACTGTTCTTGCTAAATTATCTTGTATATAAGCATCCTATTCTAAATCTTTAAAAAAGAATACTTGTGCTACATTCCTTTTTTTCGAACATAAGATTTAATGGCCATTTTAAACTCTCTGTGCTTTGAGATCTATCACCACATAGCTTTGTCAATATCTCTCATGCTAATATGTCTGAAAATTACCTTATGTTATTTGTTATTTTGGAGGAGCTTCTGTCAAAAAAAGAATAGTTTATTATCTCTTAGCTCAAGAAGAATCCATGTCTGGACCATGTAGCAAAAACAAACAAACAAAAAACCCCAAAGCATATCTATCCCTTGAAGCTGCCATATTCATCACAGCGTCTTTCATTCACACCTTCCTATGGGTAGCAATAAATCACTGGTGTGCAGTACACACCATTCAGTGCAGTACATACCACTCAGTTCAGCCATACTGGGAAAGGAGGCTCATTAGCTCCCAGCTCTGTTCTTTCCTGAAATGAATTGCTCTGTTTACTTATCAGATTTGTTACTTCCTCCACATAAGAAGGCATTCATGAGAACTCAGAGACTCTTGAATTATTTTTAAAAAATCTGTTTGAAGACAAATAACCCAACTTAAAAATGGGCAAAAAATTTGAACAGACATGTCACAAGATATATGAATGGCCAAGAAACGTATAAAAAGATGCTCTACATCACTACTCATCAGAGAAATTAAAACCACAATGAAATCCCACTACACCTCCACTAGAGCAGCTAAAGTTATAATGGCAGATGACAACAAATGTTGATGAGGATTCACAGCAACTGAAATTCTCATAGGTTGCTGATGCGAATGCAAAACAGATATTATAGCCACCTTGGAAAATCTCACAAAGTTAAATATACATCTCCCTGAGTGAAGCAGCAATTTGCATTTCTAGATATTTATCCAATAGAAATGAAAACATGTTACACAAAAATGTATATGAGAGACAATTGGGAAGCTCAGTGATCTCATAAAAGCACAATAAAGACATCGTTTTCAATCTGCCTGCCAGGGCCTGAACCAAGATGGTGGAGTAGAAGGATGTGCTCTCACTCCCTCTTGTGAGAACACCAGAATCACAACTAGCTGCTGGAAAATCAACAACAGGAAGACACTGGAACTCACCAAAAAAGATACCCTACATCTAAAGACAAAGGAGAAGCCAAAATGAGATGGTAGGAGGGGCGCAATCACATTAAAATCAAATCCCACAACTGCTGGGTGGGCGACTCACAGATTGGAGAACACTTATACAACAGAAGTCCACCCACTGGAGTGAAGGTTCTGAGCCTGATGTCAGGCTTCCCAACCTAGGGGTCTGGTAACGGGAGGAGGAATTCCTAGAGAATCAGACTCTGAAGGCTACTGGGATTTGATTGCAGGACTTTGACAGGAGTGGGGGAAACAGAGACTCCACTCTTGGAGGGCACACAAAAAGTAATGTGTGCATCAGGACCCAGGGGAAGGAGCAGTGACCCCAGGGGAGATTGAACTAGACCTACCTGCTAGTATTGGACGGTCTCCTGCAGAGGCGGTGGGTGGATGTGTCTCACTGTGGGAACAAGGACACTGGCAGCAGAAGTTCTGGGAAGTGCTCCTTGGCATGAGCCCTCCTAGAGTCTGCCATTAGTCCCACCAAAGAGCCCAGGTAGGCTCCAGCGTTGGGTTGCCTCACGCCAAAAAACCAACAGGGAGGGAACCCAGCCCCACCATCAGCAGTCAAGCGGATTAAAGTTTTACTGAGCTCTGCCAACCACAGCAACAGGCTCTACCCACCACCAGTCCCTCTCATCAGGACACTTGCACAAGCCTCTTAGATAGCCTCATCCACCAGAGGGCAGACAGCAGAAGCAAGAAGAACTACAATCCTGCAGCCTGTGGAACAAAAACCACATTCACAGAAAGACAGGCAAGAGAAAAAGGCAGAGGGCTATGTACCAGATGAAGGAACAAGATAAAACCGAAAAAAACAACTAAATGAAATGGACATAGGCAACCTTCCAGAAAAGAACTCAGAGTAATGACAGTGAAGATGATCCAGGACCTCAGAAAAAGAATGGAGGCAAAGATCGAGAAGATGCAAGAAATGTTTAAAAAAGACCTAGAAGAATTAAAGAACAAACAAACTGAGATGAATAATACAATAACTGAAATAAAAACTACACTAGAAGGAATCAATAGCAGAATAACTGAGGCAGAAGAACGGATAAGTGACCTGGAAGACAGAATGGTGGAATTCACTGTTGTGGAACAGAATAAAGAAAAGGAATGAAAAGAAATGAAGACAGCCTAAGAGACCTCCAGGACAACATTAAACACAACAACATTCACATTATAGGGGTCCCAGAAGGAGAAGAGAGAGAGAAAGCACCAGAGAAAATATTTGAAGAGATTATAGTCAAAAACTTCCCTAACATGGGAAAGGAAATAGGCACCCAAGTCCAGGAAGCGCAGCAAGTCCCATACAGGATAAACCCAAGGAGAACACACTGAGACACATAGTAATCAAACTGGCAAAACTTAAAGAGAAAGAAAAATTATTGAAAGCAGCAAGGGAAAAATGACAGATGACATACAAGGGAACTCCCATAAGGTTAACAGCTGATTTCTCAGCAGAAACTCTACAAGCCAGAAGGCACTGGCATGATATACTTAAAGTGATGAAAGGGAAGAACCTACAGCCAAGATTCCTATACCCTGCAAGGATCTCATTCAGATTCGACGCAGAAATCAAAAGCTTTACAGACAAGCAAAACTAAGAGAATTCAGCACCACCAAACCAGCTCTACAACAAACACTAAAGGAACTTCTCAAAGTGGGAAACACAAGAGAAGAAAAGGACCTACAAAAACACACCAAAAACAATTAAGAAAGTGGTCATAGGAACATACATATCGATAATTACCTTAAACGTGAATGGATTAAATGCTCCAATCAAAAGACACAGGCTTGCTGAATGGATAAAAAACAAGACCCATGTATATGATGTCTATAAGAGAACTACTTCAGACCTAGGGACACATACAGACTGAAAGTGAGGGGATGGAAAAACATATTCCATGCAAAAGGAAATCAACAGAAAGTTGGAGCAGCAATACTTCTTTCATATAAAATAGACTTTAAAATAAAGAATGTTGCAAGAGACAAGGAAGGACACTACATAATGATCAAGAGATCAATCCAAGAAGATGATACAACAATTATAAATATATATGCACCCAACATAGGAGCACCTCAATACGTAAGGCAACTGCTAACAGCTATAAAAGAGAAAATCGACAGTAACACAATAATAGTGAGAGACTTTAACACCTCACTTACACCAATGGACAGATCATCCAAAATGAAAATAAATAAGGAAACAGAAGCTTTAAATGACACAATAGACCAGATAGATTTAATTGATATTTATAGGACATTCCATCCAAAAACAGCAGATTACACTTTCTTCTCAAGTGCGCACAGAACATTCTCCAGGATAGATCACATCTTGGGTCACAAATCAAGCCTCGGTAAATTTAAGAAAATTGAAATCATGTGAAGCATCTTTTCTGACAACAACGTTATGAGACTAGAAATGAACTACAGGGGAAAAATGTAAAAAACACAAACACATGGAGGCTAAACAATACATTACTATATAACCAAGAGATCACTGAAGAAATCAAAGAGGAAATCAAAAAATACCTAGAGACAAATGACAACGAAGCCACGATGATCCGAAACCTATGGGATGCAGCAAAAGCAGCTCTAAGAGTGAAGTTTATAGCTATACAAGCCTATATCAAGAAACAAGAAAAATCTCAAATAAAAAATCTAACCTTACACTGAAAAGAACTAGAGAAGGAAGAACAAGCAAAAACCAAAGTTAGCAGAAGGAAAGAAATCATAAAGATCAGAGGAGAAATAAATGAAAAAGAAATGAAGGAAACAATAGCAAAGATCAATAAAACTAAAAGCTGGTTCTTTGAGGAGATAAACAAAATTGATAAACCATTAGCCAGACTCATCAAGAAAAAGAGGGAGAGGACTCAAATCAATAAAATTAGAAATGAAAAAGGAGAAGTTACAACAGACACCGCAGAAATACAAAACATCCTAAGAGACTACTACAAGCAACTCTATGACAATAAAATGGACAACCTGGAAGAAATGGACAAATTCTTAGAAAGGTATAACCTTCCAAGACTGAACCAGGAAGAAATAGAAAATATGAACAGACCAATCACAAGTAATGAAATTGAAACTGTGATTAAAAATCTTCCAACAAACAAAAGTCCAGGACCAGATGGATTCACAGGTGAATTCTATCAAACATTTAGAGAAGAGCTAACACCCATCCTTCTCAAACTCTTCCAAAAAACTGCAGAGAAAGGAACACTCTCAAACACATTCTATAAGGCCACCATCACCCTGATATCAAAACCAGACAAAGATACTACAAAAAAAAGAAAATTACAGACCAATGTTCCTAATGAATATAGATGCAAAAATCCTCAACAAAATACTAGCAAACAGAATCCCACAACACATTAAAAGGATCATACATCATGATCAAGTGGGATTTATCCCAGGGATGCAAGAATTCTTCAATATACAGAAATCAATCAATGTGATACACCATATTAACAAACTGAAGAAGAAAAACCACATGATCATCTCAATAGATGCAGAAAAAGCTTTTGACAGAATTCAACACCCATTTATGATAAAAACTCTCCAGAGTGTGGGCATAGAGGGAACCTACCTCAACTTAATAAAGGCCATATATGACAAACCCACAGCAAATATCATTCTCAATGGTGAAAAACTGAAAGCATTTCCTCTAAGATCAGGAACAAGACAAGGATGTCCAGTTTCACCACTATTATTCAACATACTTTTGGAAGTCCTAGCCAGAGCAGTCAGAGAAGAAAAAGAAATAAAAGGAATACAAATTGGAAAAGAAGAAGTAAAACTGCCACTGTTTGCAGATGACATGATACTATACATAGAGAAACCTAAAGATGCCACCAGAAAACTACTAGAGCTAATCAATGAATTTGGTAAAGTTGCAGGATACCAAATTAATGCACAGAAATCTCTTGCATTCCTACACACTAGTGATGTAAAATCTGAAAGAGAAAATAAGGAAACACTCCCATTTACCATTGCAATAGAAAGAATAAAATACCTAGGAATAAAGCTACCTAGGGAGACAAAAGACCTGTATGCAGAAAACTGTAAGACACTGATGAAAGAAATTAAAGATGATACCAACAGATGGAGAGATATACCTTGTTCTTGGATGGGAAGAATCAATATTGTGAAAATGACTATACTACCCAAAGCAATCTACAGATTCAATGCAATCACTATCAAATTACCAATGGCATTTTTCACAGAATCAGAACAAAAAATCTTAAAATTTGTATGGAGACACAAAAGACCCCGAATAGCCAAGCAGTTTTGAGGGAAAAAATAGAGCTGGAGGAATCAGACTCCCTGACTTCAGACCATACTACAAAGCTACAGTAATCAAGACAGTATGGTACTGGCACAAAAACAGAAATATAGATCAATGGAGCAAGATAGAAAGCCCAGAGATAAACCCATGCACCTATGGTCAACTAATCTATGACAAAGGAGGCAAGGATATACAAAGGAGAAAAGACAGTCTCTTCAATACGTGGTGCTGGGAAATCTGGACAGCTCCATGTAAAAGAATGAAATTAGAACACTCCCTAACACCATACACAAAAATAAACTCAAAATGGATTAGAGAACTAAATGTAAGACCGGACACTATAAAACTCTTAGAGGAAAACATAGGAAGAACACTCTTTGACATAAATCACAGCAAGATATTTTTTGATCCACCTCCTAGAGTAATGGAAATAAAAACAAAAATAAACAAATGGGACCTAATGAAACTTCAAAGCTTTTGCACAGCAAAGGAAACCATAAAGAAGACGAAAAGACAACCCTCAGAATGGGAGAAAATATTTGCAAACAAATCAACACACAAAGGATTAATCTCCAAAATATATAAACAGCTCATGCAGCTCAATATTAAAAAAACAAACAATCCAATCCAAAAATGGGCAGAAGACCTAAATAGACATTTCTCCAAAGAAGACATACAGATGGCCAAGAAGCACATGAAAAGCTGCTCAACATCACTAATTATTAGAGAAATGCAAATCAAAACTACAATGAGGTATCACCTCACACCAGTTAGAATGGGCATCATCAGAAAATCTACAAACCACAAATGCTGGAGAGGGTGTGGAGAAAAGGGAACCCTCTTGCACTGTTGGTGGGAATGTAAATTGATATAGTCACTATGGAGAACAGTATGGAGGTTCCCTAAAAAAGTAAAAATAGAATTACCATATGACCCATAACTCCACTACTGGGCATAAACCCAGAGAAAACCATAATTCAAAAAGACACATGCACCCCAGTGTTCATTGCAGCACTATGTACAATAGCCAGGTCATGGAAGCAACATAAATGCCCATTTACAGACGGGTGGATAAAGAAGATGTGGTACATATATACAATGGAGTATTACTCAGCCATAAAAAGGAACAAAATTGGGTCATTTGTTGAGACGTGGATGGATCTAGAGACTGTCATACAGAGTGAAGTAAGTCAGAAAGAGAAAAACAAATATCGTATATTAACGCATGTATGTGGAACCTAGAAAAATGGTACAGATCAACCGGTCTGCAGGGCAGAAGTTGAGACACAGATGTAGAGAACAATCGTATGGACACCAAGGCGGGGGAAGTCGTGGGGGGGTGGGGTTGGTGGTGTTATGAATTGGCTTATTGGGATTGACATGTATACACTAATGTGTGTAAAATTGATGACTAATAAGAACCTGCTGTATAAAAAAATAAATAAAATTAAATTAAAAAAATTTTTTAAATAAAAAAATAGACATCGCTTTCCCAGAACCCCCTGAGGTTAGAGTGTCCTAGAACTGATTAAAAGCTGTTTCACTGAGGAAAAAAAAATGTATATGAGAATGTTCATAGAAGCATTATTTATAATAACAGAAGAAAGAAAACAACTTTAATCTCCCTCAAGTGGTAAGTAAATAAACAAGTTGTTCTATATCTACACCACAAAACAGTACTCAGCAATAAAGAAGTATGAGATATTAGTACGTGCAACAACATGGATGAATGTCAAAAACATTAGGCTGGGGGAAAAATGAGACACAAGTTAAGAATTTACTGTGTGACTCCATTTATATGAAATTCTAGAAAAGACAAAACTATAGTGACAGAGGGCAGATCAATGGCTGCTTCAGTTTGGGGGATTTGAGGAGGGGATTTTGTGCAAAGGGCACAAAGAATCTTTAGGGTGATGGAAACATTCTGTATCTTGATTCTGGTGGTGGTTGCATGATTATGTACAATCACCAACATTTATCAAAATGTACATTAATACTGATGAATTTATTGTATGTGAAAAATAATTTAATTAAAAAATTTTTTTCTGGACTGTAGTTTTTTTTTTATAAGTTAATTTCATGGTTTTATTAAGCTACTTGAGTTTAGTGGGTTTTTTTGGATGTTGGGGGTAGGAGTTTATTAATTTATTAATTTATTTTTGCTGTGTTGGGTCTTCGTTTCTGTGCGAGGGCTTTCTCTAGTTGTGGCAAG
Organism: Hyperoodon ampullatus; assembly: GCF_949752795.1. NCBI lineage: Eukaryota > Metazoa > Chordata > Mammalia > Artiodactyla > Ziphiidae > Hyperoodon > Hyperoodon ampullatus. The sequence goes on along the minus strand of NC_136925.1, from coordinate 47,383,650 downwards.
CGGGGGCCACTCCTCATCACGGTGCGCGGGCCTCTCACTATCACAGCCTCTCTTGTTGCAGAGCACAGGCTCCAGACGCGCAGGCTCAGTAGTTGTGGCTCACGGGTCCAGTTGCTCCGCGGCATATGGGATCCTCCCAGACCAGGGCTCGAACCCGTGTCCCCTGAATTAACAGGCAGATTCTCAACCACTGAGCCACCAGGGAAGCCCTGGACTGTAGTTTTGACTCATTCTATTTATTATAAAGTGATAAAACTGACTCCAAGTTACTGATCCATGTTACCAAGAAATCAACTCTGATAATCTCAGAAGCCCTCTCATTTCAGGACTGTTCCGTTGACATGTGCCATTCCCTTTCTTTCTACTTCTGTTTTCAGAATTCAGTTGCTGCAAATGTCCATGTGTTATTTTTTTCTCTCTTTGTTCTATGTCATAAGCAACAAGCACAGTTCCTTGGACAAGTAAGCTATTCCACAAAAATGTGTATCCCCTAACTCAGGAAAATGTAGTAAGAATTCTTTATAAGACTGTGTTTTGAAAATGTTTGTATTGATAGAGGTTATGATATTTAGAATTAAATATATGCAAATAGGGTTGTTGGTACAGCAAGGTATAAACTACTAGTCTCTCACTTCTCTGCTGCAGGTCTGAGAATGATCATCTCTTTTCAGTTAAAAGGAAGAGTGAGACCTATGTGAGGCCTCAGATAACAGGCAGGACGAGGGTCACTTGTGGAAGTTACAGGGTTTGTATTTATGCAAAGATAAACCTTCTCAAATCTACAACCGTTTGGAACTAAAATGGGCTGCTGGTGAAATAGCCTTCCGAGGCAGAGCTAATGAAGCAGAGGTTGAATAAACATTTGTGCAGATGTCACAGATGTTATCCCAACATCAGCTAAGAGGTGAGACTGCGTGATCGCTAAGGTGTCATTCAATGCTGTGATTCTATTATTTGATTAAATCATCAATGACCTTCTCATCTGCAGTTTCACCAAAATCATGGGTCAAAAATCTAGATTGCACAGGAAATGAGCTAGTGGTCACAGACCACTTGCTTGAGCACGTTTGAGAAGTTGGCCACAAAGAGCAGAAAGAAAGTAAGAAAACCGTGGTATATGTCACAGGGTCTCCACAGGGTCAAATGAGTGCCTCCCCATCCCTTAAAGAACATTATTTGCCAAGACAACAGGAAGCAAGCAAGTTGAAAAGAGAAAACTGAAGTGACAGAGAGAAAGAAAATGAGAGGATATAGTTTAGGTCCCTGTACATGAAATAAAGTCACTGGATGGTTTCTACCATTTCAGTAAAATGGGAGGCAAAGTCTTTTGAAAAGGAGGGGAAGAAGATGTGACTGGGAGTTTAAGGAAACATAGTGTGGAGAACAGATGAATGACAGGATGTTTGAACAGACACAAGTGTCAACATAAAATTAAACATCATGGAAGGGTTATTCACATGTTCTGTGTCTCCCCTGGCAGCTCCCATACAAAGAAAGCAAACAGCAGGTGATCTAGGGTTGAGAGTAAGGTTTAGTCCAGTCTCAGCTAAAGATCAAGGGAGAAAAGAGAATTCCAGCTGTGGAAAAGAGCAGCATTAATGTAGTAAATGCTGAAGACCCAGTGAAGCTAGAAAGGTTTAATGATGTGGGTAAAGCAGATGCTTAGAGGGTTTGATAAAGAAGGAGAATGGCAAAAATCTCAGCAACAACCAACATTTGATGGTGTTTTACCAATGCTTTTTATAGACATGATTTTATTTAATTGCTGCAACAACTCTGCCAGGCATTATCTTTTAATTTTTAGATTAGGAAACTGAGGCTCTTCATTAGGCTCCTAATTAGGACTGCAGACCCTCATTGTACCTAGGCCCCCTAGGTCATGAGGCTCATATGGTAAGAGGGTTGTGAACCAGGTCTTCTAAACCAAACAATCTTTCTCTTTCTTTGAACTCTACTGTCCTTTCTGTGTGCAGAGCGCAGTGTAAGGAACAGAGTGGGAGAGAAAAGCAGCAAGCATCCCGTGACAGATTGTCATGTTCCTCGCCATGTCTTCAGCACCCAGCAGTATTAACCAGCACACAGCAGGGACTCAATGAATACAAGTGAACTGAATCCTTTACAAGGAAAACTGTTCGGTAAAGCATCTTGAAAACCACAGAAATATAAATGAATTAACCACCTCAAGTCGCTGTTCCCTTATAACACGTAAACCATCACACTCAGGTTTTTTACCTCCACGTTCTGCATTCTTTTTATGTGTTGCATTTTTCAGTTACACTGCTCGACACACCTTAAAATTTCTCTTTTTGTTTTAAAAATAATTAGTCTTCAGAACTATTAAAGTAACAATTTAGAAAGGATTAATATAATAATATATTTATCTTTTTCATTTAGCATGAGTTAGATGCTAAAACACTATTTAAATACTATAAATTGTCAAGTCATTTTCATTTGGGTGTGTATTGCTTATTCTATGCATCTTAGATGGTAGTAAATATGGCTCAAATCGTATTACAGTTATAGGCATCATATTCAATCAATACATATATAATGCCCCCAGAAGAAAGATTTTATTTCTATAAATGTCTTCAAGATTTTCATTAACTGCAAAGTTGCAAAATGTTGACCACACTTGTGTTCATTTTATAATCCAATGGTCATCAAACTGGGCAATGTGTCCCCACAGAAACTTTACAAAGCTTTGCAAGTATGGTCGGTTTTAAGGCAACCAATTTTCAGAGCATCAGCTTCCCTGTGCATGTTTCCTCAGTGGATCTGCCTGAGACCTAAGGTTGAATGTCAAGCCAGAGCTCCTTTCTCATTTCTTTGGTAATCTCCTTTCTCCCAGTTTACAAAAGAAATGAATACCTCTCACCCATCCTGTATTTCAGTATGGCCAAGGGAGACTTGAGGTATAAAGAGAACCTGGGGAGACTACACAAAGGGACAGTTTGAAACGTGGTGTCTGCCAAGTCTTCTTTCATCAAGGCACCAGGTCTGTCTCTCAGCTGCATATTTGAATTATTTCCAGGAGGAAGAGAAAATTTCCATGTTTGCCTCCAACAGTTCAACATTAAATCTTCAAATAAAAAAAAGATATGGAAGGTAAGTTGATGCTTTATATTTGTTTTTTACTCAGACTTGAATAAGGAACCTTTTACTTTTCAGCATTTTTCATATTAACAATTTTATTAGCCTCAGCCAAATATTCCCTGGATATGATAAATCCATATTAATTTTATACTTGGGTACAAGTCAGCTTGCTGTCATTTTGTCAACCAATTCTCTGCTCATTTATTTCTTCTTATTATTTATATTAAGCTAACAGAGTTATATTGTGGTTGAAGGAAAATGTGAGAAGAAAATTTCAGAGGTAAAATAAAGAACTACCTTGGACTGTCTCAGGTTCAGACACCTAGCATGGTGCAAACAGCGCACCTTACTGGCCAGTTTCAGAGCCTGTAGAATGCACCATCCACCTTAAGGACTGGTGGTGAAGCCCCAAAGAAACAACTGGTGTTAAATGTTGTGTGGACTGTAAAATATTATGAATACAAGTATTTACATTCTAGAATAAACAGAAGAGAATTAGATGTAATCATTAAAGCCACTGCTTTGTCCTTGGTTCCTCTATCACCTCACCTTTTTTCCTTATTGGTACTATTAATTTTCCTCCCACTTCCATTTGTCAACCAACATGTGCCAATTGTACACCTGCTATCAGGTCAGTGCACCTTCTTCCTCTCTAGCAGTTTTAGGACCCTCTCCTCTTCTACAAATTTTCTCTTTATCTCCCGTCCTGCAGGTAGGTGATGGCTAGCTTTGACACCCCAAGCATAAATCATTCTTCCTAGAGCACTGTGACAAACTCAACAGTGTGGAATAATGGATATCATTGCACCTGAGAGGATCAGCTGGATGGGCCACAAGGTCTGAAACAAAGCTGTGTCTCTGAACACACTAAATAATGACCTTGATGAAGATGCTTAAGGTCAAGGCTAGCATCTTTAATTGCACATAAACTGTAATCTTATTTCACAAAAGCAATGATATCCTAGATGGTGCTTCTCTGAACAGCCATTTTACTCTTTTGTGGTTAAAAATGTAATTCCTTACAATGGCACCAACAGTGTGCTGCAATTATATGGAAATGTATTTCTCGTTATGACCCATCCCTTGATTAGAAGACAGCAAAGCACCTGCCAGAAAGAGTAGCACATTGTAAATACTATTAGTTCCTGTTTTATGTCAATGCAGAACTGTGCTGGCAATAAAATCAGCTGATTGATGCTCAGCATTACCTGAGGCAAGAGCCTGAGAGAGTTCCTCAAAGGGAACTGTGAATTTAAAAGTCAACTCATAACTCAGTGCATCTATTTGGGAATAGATGGATACCAAATTAGAAGTATCTAAAATAAGGACTTTCTGTGCCAAGTGGTTTTTACATACACCTGGTATTAGATTTGCATGGCTATTAAATGCAGCAAATTATGCATCTCTTAAGCTACTCTACTTTTTAAAAAATTATTTTTTATATTTAATGAAGATACTGGATATTTTAAATAAACTGTCCCCTCCACCCCACTGCACATGATTCCATGTGCAATGATATAACAGGATGGCCCTTTTCAAAACCTGAATCATGTGAGATGTGGAATTGTAATGAAAAGCTATGAGGAAAAGCCTTCAACTGTTGGTGTGCTAGACGCTTGAGTCACTGGAAGAAAATTAGGAGGCCAAACATCTTTGGGGTAAAGATGAAGAACACAACTACAGTTAAAATATAAGAACTATAAGAAACCAGGGGAAAATCAACACAATAATTCACTTGTGGGCTAAAATACTCCAAGAATATGGACTAAATGTAGGAAGCAAAACTGACACATTATTGTGATGATAATTTAGCATTTATAAAGAGAGAAGGCAAGGTGTAGTGGTTAAGTATTAGGCTCTGGAGTCCAACACAGCCAAGTTCAAGCCCCAACTTTGCCACTTAGCAGGCTTGGCTAAGCTCTGTGGCAGCCTCTCTGAGATTTGGTTTTCCCATCAGTATAACAGGGATGAAACTAGTACCTACTTCTTATGAAAACTAAATGATAAAAGCTACATAAAACAGCTTCATTTAAGTTAGCTAATAGTAGTATTTTTGCTTCATTATTTGTAGTATTAGGTACTACACTATACTGAATAAAGACAAGTAAACAAGTCATTGAACACTGGCAAATACATCACTTAACAGATAACACTAAAACTATAAAATATTTACAGCTATAGCATAGACAACTATGGATGCAATTATATCCTAGATGGATAGGATCCATTTTTAAATAAGTAACATTACACAGTATTATTAAACACTGTAAGTATTGGGCAATTAATTTAATTCTGGACTCTAAAATACAGAGAATTTGGGGAGGAAAATTAACAAAAATAGTTAATTGTTGGTAAAGGCAGTCTCAAAAGCACAGTCCTTTAACCAACCTCCACTGGGCCACATAAGAATGAGCCTTGGGCCTAGAACACTGCCTTACCAAGAGATAATGAACCCACAGAACCTGTGCAGGACTTATCACCTCATGTGGGAATATTTTTACTTATTTCAGGCTTACTGAATATCCTTTTGTCACTGCTTAAAGTTTGTGCTTCATATGGCACCTGGCTAACCCTACTGTTATATCTGTCCTCCAAGGGGAGGGTACGGGGTTTCTTCCACCATGGCACAAGAGGGGCGTGTGCAGTCCAACTGCTCTGCATTGGCCACAGGGAGAGACCTGCTGGCCATGGGGGCCTGGTACCCACTGCTGAAGCTGATCTTGCTCTGTGCCTTCTCTATGAAAGTAAAGCACTGTTCCATCCAATACCTGGCTGTGTTGTTTTCCTTGGTGACTCTGATACCAAGATGCAATGGGAAGTGTTGAGAGTCCTCTCCTGAAATTGGTAACCAGTGCATGGTACTCTACTCCCTTGGGACTGATAAATTGTACATGCTACTCTGGTCTACACTAGCAGACTTAAACTGAACCTAGGAAGAAAAGTTAAATAACATCACAGTGACGTCATAGCTAGAAAAGATATTGAGGTGTTAACTATAACTTTCCTTGCTCTGAAGTCAGCTCTGTCTGAAATTAATGCAGCTACTCCAGCTTTCTTTTGATTAGTATTAGCTTGGTGTATCTTTCTCCATTACTTTACTTTTAATCTATCTGTGTCTTTATACTTAAAGTGGGTTTCTTGTAGAAAAGATACAGTTGGATCTTATTTATTTATTTTTTTTTTGCGGTATGTGGGCCTCGCGCTGTTGTGGCCTCTCCCGTTGCGGAGCACAGGCTCTGGACGCGCAGGCTCAACGGCCATGGCTCACGGGCCCAGCTGCTCCGCGGCATGTGGGATCTTCCCGGACCGGGGCACGAACCCGTGTCCCCTGCATCGGCAGGTGGGCTCTCAACCACTGCGCCACCAGGGAAGCCCTGGATCTTAATTTTTTTATTCACTGACAGTCTCTGTCTTTTAATTGGTGTATTTAGAACATTCACATTTAGGGTGATTACTGATATAGGTGGATTAATATTAATCATATTTGTAACTGTTTTCCGTTTGTTGTTTTGTTCTTTGTTTCCTTTTTGTCTTCCTCTCTTTTTTTCCCTTCTCTGGCTCTAATTGGGCATTTTATATGATTTTATTTTCTCTCTTGTTTTAGGATATCAGTTATATTTCTTTAACACATTTTTTAATGGTTCTTCTATGGTTTGCAATACACATTTATAGCTAATTCAAGTTCACTGTCAAATAGCACTGTACTGTTTCGTAGGTACTTCAGGTACCTTATAACAGAGTATTCTCAATTCCTCCCTCCTCTACCTGATAACACTGTTGTTATTCATTTCACTTATTCATAAGCTCTAAGCACCAAATACATTGTTGCTATTATTATTTTGAGCAAACTATTATATTAGATCAATTAAGAATAAGAAAAATAAAAGATGTTATTTTACTTTCATGTATTCCTCCTCTAATGCTCTTCCTTTCTTTATGTGTATCCAAGTTTCTGAGCTATATCATTTTCCTTCTCTCTGAAGACTTCTTTTAACTGTTCATGTAAGGCAGGTCTACTGGCAACAACTTCCCTCTGTTTTTGCTTGAGAAAGTCTTTATTTTCCCTCCACCTTTGAAGGACAATTTCACTGAATATAAATTCTAGTTTGGCAGAGTTTGTTTATTCTTTCGACACTTGAAAATATTTCATTCCACTCTCTCCTTGCTAGCATAGTTTCTGAAGAGAAATCCAATGTAATTCTTATCCTTTCTCCTCTACAGGTCAGGTGTCTTCCCTCCTCCACTGGGTCCTCTAAAGATTTTCTCTTGGTTTTTGATTTTCTGCAGCTTGAACATGCCTAGGTATAGATGTTTTTTGTTGTTAATTTCACTGCTTGGTGTTCTTTGAATTTCCTTGATCTGTGGTTTAGTATCTGTCACTAACTGTGGAAAATTATTAGCCATTATTACTTCAAATATTCTGTTTCTCTTCCTCTTTCTTCTCCTTGTGGTAGTCCCATTACATGTATTGATATGTTATACATTTTGTAATTGTCCTGCAGTTCTTGATATTCTTTTCCATCTTTTTCACTCTTTTTCCTTTTTACATTTCAGTTTTGGAAGTTTCTAATGACATATCTTCAAGCTCACTAATTCTCTCCTTGGCCATGTCCAGACTACTGATGAGCCCATCAAAGGCATTTTTTTTTACTTTTTTTTTTTTTTTTTTTTTTTTTTTTTTGCAGTATGCGGGCCTCTCACTGTTGTGGCCTCTCCCATTGTGGAGCACAGGCTCCGGACGCGCAGGCTCAGCGGCCATGGGTCACAGGCCCAGCCGCTCCGCGGCATGTGGGATCTTCCCAGACCGGGGCACGAACCCGTGTTCCCTGCATCGGCAGGCGGACTCTCAACCACTGCGCCACCAGGGAAGCCCCATCAAAGGCATTTTTCACGTCTACTATAGGACTTTTGATTTCTAGTACTTCCTTGTGATCCTTTCTTAGAGTTTCCATTTCTCTGTTTATATTACCCATCTTTCTTGCATGTTGTCCACTTTTTCCATTAGAGCCCTTAGTATATTACTCATAGTTATTTAAAATTCCTAGTCTGATCATTCCAAAATCTCTGCCTTATCTGAATCTGCTCATGATTCTTCCTTTGTTTCTTCAAACACTAGTTTTTTGCCTTTTTGCATGTCCTGTAATTTTTGTTGAAAGCTGAACAGGATGTATCAGATAATAGGAACAGAAGTAGAGAAGCCTTTAGTATGAGGTTTTATTTTTATCTGGCTAGGAGTTAGGCTGGGTTTACCATTTTCAGTAGCTGTCATGTCAGAGGCTAAAATTTTCTTCAGCGTCCTTGTTTTTATGCCCCTTTGTTGTCTTTGGGGCATCCCTAGAGACTCTATAAATAGGATCTGAGGCTTGAAGTTCTTTTAGCTTTAGTCCCCTGTTAATATGCAGGAGCCCTAGTAATCTACTCTCCAGTATATCCCCAATGACTAACACAGTCCCTAACAGACAGAAGGCCCTTGATAGTTATATGCTGAATGAAGGACTGAAGAAAGGTAAATGTTAGATATAAAGAAGGGTTTTCTTAAGGCTGTTAATAACCTGGACTGGGTCACTAAGCCAGGTTGTGAAATCTCCTTTCCCATATATCTTTAAAACTAGCCCACCTCTGGTGTGTCTGGCATGGTTTCTGAGTTCTCTCCTGTCAGAAAGTGAGAGGATGGATCTAACAGTCTCTCAATGTTCCTCACAGGTTCTTTTCCTGTTTTTTGTGCATTTGTCTCCTTAAGGACATCCTGACTATCAGTGCATTTCATCATATGGGTTAAGAAAGGTTTACATTGTTATGTCTCAACAAAGGGTTAGTTTTTTATGTCTCAGAATTACTGTCTTCAGTCATTCAATAAGTAATTTGCTGAATATCTCCTATATGTGGATTACTGAAGTATTCTGTTTGCTAATATGCTATTGCTCTTTCTACCTTGTATGATTTATTCCTACTATAAGACAAGGTAACTTAGAATAATTCCTCTTTCTAACACACACTCCTCTCAAAATATTTAGGTCAACTTTAGTTTTTGGCTTTTCTCCCCAGGAAAGGTTTGTATGTTCTCCAAGTTCTTACTTTCTAAATGCTAGATGTTGAAACCCTAGTAAGAATTTCATATCCAACTGAAGCTTGATCCTGAGCATTGTTTACTTAGAACACGGTACTTTCTTTTTTAGGAAGTGAGTAGAGAAAGTTTATGCATGAGCCTTGAACACAATGCTGTCATACCACTGGCATTGGAAAGAATAAAGACAAGGGTTGTTAAGGAAAGATTCCTAGATGTATGAGTCGATGCTTTTGGAATTCTAGGAGCTCATGTTCCCATAATCACTCACTCCTGGCCACCTGGACTGTGGCTAATGGCCTGGCACAATCATCAACTTTTGGCCATCCAAATTTGTCCATATGCTCCACATCTGTTTATATCACCCATTTCTAATCTGTGTAGGTGACCCTCTAAAATCCAATTACTTCAAATATTCAGATTTTACCATAAGGCTTTGTCTTACTTTTTCTTATCTGAATCTCATCTTTCCTCTGAAACCCCTGAGCCTCATCTTTTCTCTACTATGATTCTCTAATAATGAGGAAGTTGTTCCTACATGTGAAGTTCCATTTTAAATTAATCTGTTCCTTTGACATTCTTCTTCACTAACTTTCACTATGTTTTCTCAGTTTCTTTGATGTGAAACTCTTATAATATACCCAGCAGAAATGTCTTCAAAGAAGCACAGGCATAAAGGACTTGAGAATGATTCAAGACAAAGAAAAGTAATAAGTATTGCAGTTTAATCTTATGAGAAGTTTAATTTTCCCAGTGTGAGAAAATGATATAACCATAAAATGTCACCGTAACATAAGAAGCTAAACTCATTTCTCCATCTACAGCTTGATAAAAAAAATTTAATAGATAGTAGCTGATTGATAGCTTTCAGCATGGGGAAAACACAGTAAGAATGAGATCCAAAACAATTCCCCAACCCACGCTCTCATAATAACATGGTGCGAAAACAGACAAGGTATTTTAGGGAGACAACTGCTCTTCAGAAAAGATTTTCAAGTAATTCCCTTTGCTTTAATCATACATCCAAGGTGTTTTTTAAAAAGTATCTGTAAGCAAAGACTCCTAGCACGTTTAGCATTTTTGAGGTTCTTACACTTCTTAATGAGCTTTCTGGCTTCTCCCACAAGAGAAGAGATTATGGATATTCAGGCAGATTATCTCAGGGCCTAAGATAGTGATAAATCACCATTTAAAAATCCACAGTAATTCCTTCAGATTCTTAAGAAAATTTACCTGGAAGTAGCTTAGGCACTGGCATTAGTGTGATGACTGTGACAAACAAGTCTTGACCATGATGAAAGCTCCCTTCACACTTTAATTACAGAAGAACTCTGAAAGTAGTAAACTGGTATGTTAAACATCAGGTTCCAAAGAGGTACTGGACCAGCCCGGAAAAAGAATGAATTCTTTGTTATTTGGCAGCAGCAGAGTTTTTTTGTAAATCAAATATTTACCCTATATAGAATTACATCGCACACCAGACACAGACTACCAATCTCCAAATAATTATGTGTGTCATACAGGAGAATTTTGCATGGCTCATTCTTTCTGGGACGATTCAGAAAGCACTAAAGCAGTTCAACCCACTGCAGCACCTCCGGGTAGGATTTAAAGTTCTCTTGTGCCAGAGGCATGTGGGAACTGGAGCTAATAAAGGTCTCCTCCTGATAAAACTCCAGGCAAGGTAGAATTTGCTGTAATTTGAAGGAAGGTTTAGAGATTTGTTTGATCCTGAAAATGTCTCATCTTTCCCTCATCCCCAACACCATTTACGCTACTGCCTCCATTGGCCAATACTGACAATTCTGATCACACACACACAGACACACACCCACAATCCTTGCCCATGTGTGTAGGTACGTATGTCTAACTTACACAAGGATCCTAAAGTGGCAAAGATTATTCTGAAAGCTTTTTATTACATGCATAAAAATTAGGTCTAATCTCTATTCCATTCCTCTTAGATCTAGGATGCATCTAAAATACTGTCTCAGGGAAAAAGGCAGAATCCAACACTGACAGGCTATGTGTTCACTTTTCTATCTTTGTTAGGCAATGAAGAGAATCTTTTCTGATATATAGGATATTATAAAATCTGTCAGCATTCCATTTGCAGGGCAAATGGGTGAGGAAAAAAATATTTACATGCACTCCCCAATTCTCTCCCATGATGATATTGAGTATATATATAATATATATGTACACACACACACACATATATATTATACATATATGCAGCTCAAATGGTAATAGGAGAAGAGGGTTTGGGGTTGAATGTCAGGACATAAGAGGGGGAAGAGAAATTAGAGCAGAAACTGATAGGAATGGTTGGAAAGAGAGCGGTGAGGGTTTTTTGCTTGTTTGTTTTTGTTTTGTTTTTCCTTTGAGAAGAAACAGACTTAAACAGATTTAAATATTTATAGAAAGGATCCAGCGTTTTTTGTTCATCCATTCCTTCATTTAACAAACATTTCTTAACCATCTACTATGTATCAGACATTGTTCTAAGCACTAGACAATAGCAACAAACAAGACAGGCTAGATCTCATCCTAACTGAGCTTGCCATCTATTAGGGGCAAACAAGAATAAACAATAAGCAAATAACATTAATTTTAGTTGGTGATGAATGCCATGAAGAAAATTATGTAAAGTGATATTGGGGGTGGAGTGTTATTTATGTAGAATGGTTAGAAAAGGCCTCTGGGAGGAGGTGACATTTCAGCGGAGGCTGAAATGAAGAGAAGGACTTTGTGCAGCAGAGGGAACACACAGCCTGGTGTGTCCAAAGGGCTGAAAGGTAGCCAGTGAGTGTAGAAAATGAGGGGAAGTGGTAGAAAATAAAATCTGAGAGGGAGGTATAGTCCCTCAGCCATAGAAAGGACTTTGAGTTTTATTCTAATCACAATAGGAATGTATTACAGAGTCTTCAACAGGGGAAGTGAAATGATCTTCTTTAAACTTGAAAACAATTAGTCTCCCTGTTGTGTGGAGGTGCATTATAAGAGATCAAAAGAAACAAACAGTGAGACCAATTAGATAGTTACTACTCTAGTACATGGAAGAGAGCTGTAGCAGCGAAATGGTGAGCAGTGATCAGACTTAGCTTAACAGTGGATATAAAGCCAACAAGACTTGCTGATGGGTGGCATGGCTGAGAAAGGGAACAAGGATGTATGAGGACTTTGCCATGAGCAACTGGGTAGATGGTGGTGCCATTAGGAAAATGAGAAAAATGAGAATGCATCATTGGGTTGATATGGGAAGAAGAATCAAGATTTCTGTTGAGGTTTAAGTTCCTGTTGAAAGAAACACACTGACTTTAATGAGAAAGTGAGAATTGATAGTTTAAGGTTCTAGAGAAAGCAGAGGGATAGTTTAAAAAGCTTGGGTGGAGGGGTTATTATTAGTTTTACAAAGGGTCTGCTCTCCTATCCTACAGGAGGTGAGGAAGAGAGGATGGGTACTGAGCCATAGTTTTCCAGACTTAATAACATTAGTATTATCAACACTTAGCTGCAGGCTGATGGCTACTAATTTGTCCATAAAGTACAAACAGGCAGAGACAGAAGGGCGACTGAGATTTGAGAAGATTGGAGACAATTTGAAATATTTACTGTGGCATTTGGGAGAATGATCTGCATAGAAAAATGGAGGAGGTTTGCCAGGTGGTGTTGAGGGTCTTTTTGAGGTTAGTGACCATGAATAGGTAGTCATATTATCTACTTTGATGTGTGATTTTTCTTTATCAGCACTCCACTGGTCAGGCATGGGCTTAAACTAAGCATTAAAGTGTGTTCCTTTTGAGTTCAATGTTTTATCTAATGGGTGTAATGAAAATACAGAGAAGGAAGGAAGTTAAAGGTATCAGCTAGAGTCCTATTAGAAAATAGAACTTTGAATCTAATAAGATAGTTAAGGATGCTATTAAAAGATGCCTGGGCAATGAGTAAAGAGGTCAATGCATTAGAAGGAATGACGAAGTGGAAAGAATGTCAAAGAATGGCCATAGTAGGAGTAGTGGAGCAAGCAAAGTAGAACAAGAGAAGGTTTCAGACAGAATGTAGAATGCCAGAGTTATTTATTTTCAGGATGGTGATGCAAGGTCCAGGGGTAGACACAGGGTGGGTTTCTAAGATGGAGTATAGAAGGTCAAGGAAGAGGAGATAAATAGGAGAAAAATCTGAGGTCCATGTTGTTAAATGGGTCACTCGTGTGGATGCTGAAATCGCCCACTGAGGCTTTACTGGAAATGGAGATGGAGACTGTGAAGCAATTATCCAAGCCTTCTATGAATGAGCGGGACTGGGGAGTAGACAACAGCAAGAGGGAGGGGGAGAGGGATCAGTGAATGGCTTGTTCACAAGAGAAGGGGTTGGCTTATAGTGGGATGCAACAAAGCAAACAGAGCAGCAGACCTGCCGCCTTACCCTGAGGAACCACAGATGCAAAATAATACTCAGCTACTCTTGGAGAAGACTGTAAGAAAAGTGGTGTCCTTAAGAGAAAGCCAGGTAGAGTGGAGGGAAGGCTTTGAGAACAAGCTGTGGAAATAAGACAGTGAAGGAGCAGCTCTGGAGGGCACAACAGAAGGAGTCAAGAAGGGGAGGAGCAAGGAGGTCCCTGGCTAGGACAAGGACACTTAAAACACCACGGTCATGTAGACACTAAAAAGGCCGGGTCCGGAGGGGAGGAGTCGTTCTATGGGCTTAATACAGAGAAGACAGAACAGGTAGATTCAGTCTCAAGGATCTTTTCACCTGGAAAGGGAACTAGGCAAATGGCTGAAGATCACTGGGGTTTGGGTTACATTGGTCCAAATATATGCTTTCAGGAGCTATACTGAGAATTTTCAGAATGATATATTCTCTTTATCTTCAGTTCTTTCTTTATTCATTGAAAAAATCATATTAGGGCTACATGATTTCTCCCTTTCTACCGGTACATCTGTAGTGACTGAACTTGAGAAATGAATCACAAATGACAAAAATAATGTTACTAAAACTTACAAAATTCTCCATAAGTAAAGGAAGAAAGTAGCTAACATGTACTGAGCCTATATCATGTGTCTGGCACCGTGCTTCATGTGTTACCTGAAACTCATGAGAATCCTATGTACCTAACATTATTATTTACATTTCATGGATGCTGTAACTAAGAATCAGGGAGATTAAATAATTTTCCCAAGATCTTAGAGCCAATAAATGGTGAAGCCAAGATTTGACCCCAGTCAGTCTTATTCTAGAGCACTATGCTATACAGCCTCTGAACCATTCTATTCTTTTTTTTTTTTTTTTTTTTTTTTTTGCAGTACGCGGGCCTCTCACTGTTGTGGCCTCTCCCGTTGTGGAGCACAGGCTCCGGACGCGCAGGCTCAGCGGGCATGGCTCACAGGCCCAGCCGCTCCGCGGCACGTGGGATCTTCCTGGACCAGGGCACGAACCCGCGTCCCCTGCATCGGCAGGCGGACTCCCAACCACTGAGCCACCAGGGAAGCCCTCTGAACCATTCTAGACACACAATCTGATCTCTAAATATATACCATTGGAGTATTTAAATACAAGTACTTTAAAAATGTGGGGGGAAAACAAGAAAAAGAAAGAAAGAAAAGAAAGGGAAGGAGGGAGGGAGGAAGGAAGGAAGGAAGAAAAGAAAGAAAAAGAAAAGGAAGAAAAGAAGTGATGGGGTTCAGGACCCACTACTTCAAAATATGGCCCCTTCACATATTTAATGTTTTAAGCCTAAGGAGTTTGAGAAAACAACAGAGGCAAGAAGGTCACTAATCTCCCCCTTTCCCTTCTCCCCTGAAACAGGTCATAAGACCCTCCTGTGAGACGTATCCTCCTTGTAACCAAAGGAAAGGCACAGCCTTGTCTCTGAAGACGAAGCAACCCCAGGAAGAATCCTAACAAACAGGCCTTGCTACGTTTCCCCAGTTTACTCCACTGACCTCGTACCCTTTGACTTATCATATTGTACACTCTTCATCAATCCTAGTATAAGAAAACTCAGGTCTGTTTCTTCATTTCCTTATGAGGGCTCCCATGTCAAGTGGAACTTATATTAAATAAATGTGATGCTTTTCTCCTGTTAATTTGAATTTGGAAAGGAAAAGACTCTTACCACCTTTGCTTGACTGGTTCTCGAAGAAGGAAGAAAGGAGAAAAGCCTGACATGATTCTGAACTGGCATGCATGGTGTTTAAAACGCTACCTGGCTAGGATGGAATATGCAGTACTTCGGTGTGTTTACATTTTTAATGTAAGTTCACTAGGAGGCATCTGCTGACAAAATGTAGTCATCTACTTGAAACTCTGAGGCTTTTTTAGGTGGCATTATTGGTTAAAAATAACTTCTGGCAGAACTAAATGATGGAAAATGAAAATGTTCAGTGTAAAAATCCATTTCAAGGCTGCTGAACCATCATCTGAGTTTGGACAAGCTGCACTAGTAAACAAAGCCAGCCGAGACCCGTTTGGGACATGACCCATCTCCTCAAAGATCCACTCTCTCCTGCAAAGGGACAGGAAAGGGTAGAGAGGCACCACTCACAGCTCCAGACAAGCTGCCTCTGCTGCCAGAGACAGCGGGAGTTTCCATAGATCAACCAACGCACACACGGGCTCATTCAGCACCATGTGGCGACTCCCCTGCCATTTCTGGGGCAGCATGTTTGGCAAGTGGGTTGAATGTGCTCCCTCAGGCTTCCCAGGCCTGGGCAAGGGTTGGGGGACAGTGATTTGGGCGGGCACAATCTCAGGGTGTGGCTGCTCCACCCACTCCACGTGCAGACAGAATCGGCCTTCTGCTTAGGCAGACAGCAGGGCAGGAGAGCCGAGTGGCACTGTGCATACTAAGAGATGAACGTTCTCAGATGGACCTTACAACCCCTGAAACAGTAGGTCCCTAAGGTGACTGCTCATAAGATAAATTAGGCATTGTGTTAATGTGATTTATAATAAGAAATATATCTTTGGTCTCCATCCTTGGTTCTCAGCACAGCTCCTAAATCCTTTGTAATTCCCTGAGCGATAAGAACTACAGGGGCATCTTTTGTTCCCCGCTTCTGAAATAGCTCCAGAGCAATAAAGGTGAAATGAGGGATTTTTGTTATTCATAACTAGCCCCTTTCAACCACATCTGAGTTTATGTTAATGAGGTGACTTTTGGAAAGCCCCTAAGGATGGGGGCTGGCTGCCAGGTTGCCAGGGGAGCCAACCATGTGACTAGAGGGTTGGAACTTTCAGTCCCACCCCTGACCTCTGGGTAGGGGAGAAAGGCTGGAGACTGAGTTCAATCACCAATTGGCAATGACTCAATTGATCTTGCCAATGTAACAAAGCCTCTATAAAAAGTCCTAAAGAATGGGGTTTGGAGAGCTTCAGGGTTGCTGAACACATGGAAGTGCTGGGAGGATGGTGCACACACAGAGAAGGCAGGGATGCTCCGAGTCCCTCACACCTTGACCTATACATCTCTTCCACCTAGATGTTCATCTGTTTCCTTTATCATATCCTTTTATAGTAAACTGGTAAAGGTAAGTATTTCCCTGAGTTCTGTAAGCCTTTCTAGCAAATTATCAAACCCAAAAAGAGGATTGTGGGAATCCTGATTTACAGCTGATTGGTAAGAAGTATAGGGGACAACTTGGAACTTGCAATTGGCATCTGAAGTGGGGGCCCTGCTGTAGGACAGAGGTCTTAATGAAATCGAGTCCCCCTAAAACCGAATTCCTTTGCCAAGTTTCTGATTAACCTTTCTATCCAAAACTTCATTCCCTTTCTTGTCCTGCCCCTGTTTCCCTCAGAATTGAGGAGTATCAAAGAAAAGAGGGGATGGAAACCAAGCAGGACCCTGTGGGGCCCTCCCACTTATAAAAACCCCTTTGAGTCCCCCATTTCTTGTTTGTAGAAAAAAGCTTTAGTCTCCTAGGCCTTCCATGAGTTCCAATGAACAGACTCAACAGTTACTAATTAGAGAAGTGAGGGAATGCAGAAACAAAGGAAATGCAGTTAAGCAAGAAAAGTAATGCTAGATTAAACAATAGTCAGCGATTAAATAGAGTCCTAGTTCCTCCTCAAGGAATATACATAACAATCTGATGCATATCTTTGAGTTCTTTTGCAGAAATTAAGACCTCTGCCCAGTCAGGATGGTGACTGCATGCTGACCACAAGCACTTCGACCCCAGACTGGTTGAAACCAGAAGGTTAATGATTAAGATTCCTGAAACACTACCCTGTTACCTCACCACCAACTAATCAGAAGAAAGTCTATGATCTGCAACCCTCCCCCTAAATGCCTTTAAAATCCCTCCCCTGAAAGTCATCTGGGAGTTCAGGTCTTTTGAGCACAAGGTGACTATTCTCCTTGCTTGGAGCCCTGCAAATAAATGCTGTACTTTCCTTTACCACAACCAGGTGTCAGTAAATTGACTCTACTGTGTGACAGGCAAGCAGACCCAAGTTCAGTTCGATAACATTAACTTATGGATCTGATGTGAACTCCAGACAGATAGTGTCAGAATTGAGTTGAACCATAGGACACCCAGCTGGTGTCACAGAACTGCCTAAGTGTGGTGAGAAATGGAATATTTCCTGCCATATCAGTAAACAAAGGATGTCACAGTCATCGGCGCCTGCAGCCCTCCAATGTGAGCTGCTGAGCCCTGAGGGAACTCAGGAAGGAAAGAATACCTTTCATCTAGAAGCCATCAGACTACAGCCACTCCCTACAGTGAGCCCTGAGGAAACTCAGGACGTGAAAATACAGGATACTGGCCCCAGATAGCTGAAGTCATATCAAAGGAATGAGTTCAGTGAGCCCAGACTCTTGCATCTTCCCATCCATAGAAAAGCGCTAAATTCCTTAACTTGAGATATCTGGTTTTCTTTAATAATAACAATAATCCTTTGATGTTCCAACTACCCGCCCTTTGTTGTAAAACTTCTATATAACCTGGCTCCCCGCCTCGCCTCGGAGCAGTTTCTCAGGGTTACTTGAGATGCTGTCTCCCGTGCTTGAAGTCCTAAAAATAAGCATAACTCCGAATAAAACATAACTCTCAACTTTTAGGTTGTGAATAATTTTCTAAGTCGACAGTGGAAAACCTTTTCAGACATCAGGTGTCAGAGTGTGGTAGCAGTGTTTGAGTAAAGGAAAATACAGGAGTGCTTTTCCAAGACAGGCATCAACTTTTAAAGTCAATGATAATTATTTGTTTGCTTCAATTCTGCATTAGAAATTCCTCTACTTGATATTCAATATATTCTTCTTGGGAGGGGGGCATCTACTGTGTTTCAGGAACTAGACATATATTCACTTATTTAATTCTAAAAACGGGACTTCTCTGGTGGTGCAGTGGTTAAGAATCTGCCTGCCAATGCAGGGGACACGGGTTCAATCCCTGGCCCAGGAAGACCCCACATCCCACAGAGCCACTAAGCCCATGCACCACAACTACTGAGTCTGCGCTCTAGAGCCCGTGCTCTGCAACAAGAGAAGCCATGACAATGAGAAGCCCGCACATCACAACGAAGAGTAGCTCCCGCTAGCTGCAACTAGAGAAAGCCTGCCTGCAGCAGCGAAGACCCAACACAGCCAAAAATAAATAGATAAATAAATAAACTTATTTTTTTTTTAATCCTGAAAACAACCTTGGGAAATAGACCTAAAGATCACCTCCGTTTTACAGATGGGCAAATGGAGGCTCAGATAGGTGGAATAAACTGCCCCAGACTATTGAGCAGGGGTACAAATCTAGGTCTAGACAGATACAAAAGTCCATTTTCTTTTCAGTTCCCTGGCATCATATCCAGCTGTGTTAACTGGGAGCTTCCTTTACAGCTTTCCTTTTTCAACAGGGTTGAAACCTGTTCCTTTCAGGGAAACCCCTCCTTTCCTGCCAAGCACTGGTCTTACCTCTGGCTGCTGGGGACAGACCTAGGAAAGGAGAATTCAGAGGACAGAAGGTATCAAGCCTCAAAGCCCATTCATGAGTTCTTGAGGCACAGCAGTGGTTGCTTTCTCTAGATGTGAAGCAACTGATTTCAGAGCAAAGGCTGCTTGTGCCACGACATAAAAGTGTCACTCAGCATCTACGGACATTTTTAATTCCTCATCACCCAGGGCTGTCACATTACAAGCATAAGCTGCTTGTTGCAACTGAATATTAACCCATTCTTTTTTTTTCTTTAAAAAAAATGGAAAAAGGAAAAAAATCCTTGCTACCCATTGTTATTGGGTACCAGTTTACGTTGCTTAAACCAGCAGCACGGGACCTAAAGGGAGGAGTTTAACAGTTTAAAAGCTGCCATAGTGATCATAAAACCCCATCTGTCTCAGACGTCTAGTTAGTGAGTGAAGAATAAAGACAACATGCCAGTGAGAAGGCAAAACCAATCAATCTTGCAAATGTCCAGGATATTCAGATGCACAGAGTCAGGCCAAATTAAGCATTCCTTTACCTCTTCCTCCATCCTACTGGAAATCCTGAGTTTACTCATCAGATTTGAGGGGCTTCAGTTTCCGAGAAAAGAGAAAAGAGGGCTTGAACATAATAGGAAATCCCATGTTTTGAGTGAGTTATAAACACAAGTGTGTAATGTGCATATTTGTTATAACAGCCAGCCCTTTAAAATAAAAGGCTCCATCCATGCATAACACGCTTCCCTTCAGAGCTCACCCCAGCCCTTATTTATACCTCCTTGCTATTTTCTCATTTGCTTGCTCTTATTTGGAGAGACAGACATTAATGGCACACAGGCAGACTTTCATGGAAGATTGCTTCTTCTGATGTTTTGCCCTCCCCTCCCCCCATCCCTTCCTCATTATTTTTCATTCTAGATGTCCCTTGGAATTAGAACAGCTCTCTCTCTCCCCCTATTATTTGCAAGTACCTCAGTACAGTCTTTAGTTCCTAGATATCCATTCTTTTCAAAGGCGGACTTGGTTAACTCTGGCATTTTCTCATTTACATGTGAACCAACCCAATTCACAAGCACTGTAATTTACATGTGGGGTGTATAAAAGCTTCACAACTGCAGAGTTCTGTGGCCCCCCATTCACACAGCATATACTCACTCCCTCGCTAAGGAGTTTGTTTGGTTTGTCTGCAAGTGAGTTCATTGCAAATCGCTGCTGCACAGTGGCACCGGCAGCTGCTGCCACTTAGAGCTCTCTGGCTTCCTCC
Source organism: Hyperoodon ampullatus (assembly GCF_949752795.1). Classification (NCBI taxonomy): domain Eukaryota; kingdom Metazoa; phylum Chordata; class Mammalia; order Artiodactyla; family Ziphiidae; genus Hyperoodon; species Hyperoodon ampullatus. Next base: position 47,363,304 of record NC_136925.1, on the reverse strand, counting down.
TAATTTAGATGCTCTCTCCAGTGTTACTTTTTCTGACTTAGTGCTTATTTGCAGAAATTCCAGGGGAAAATTCTTCCCCTTTCTATGACAGTGGGACTACTGCCTGGCCCCAGAATAGTGCTGCTGACCTAAAAGATATCATAAAAGTCACATCTGAGCAGGCATCCCTGTTCCACCACCTTGCTGTGCCCCGCTTCTGTGTAATAAAGAATCTAGCTGGCCTTTGTCCCCAGTCCTGGGAGGTAACCTCTAAACCCTTGGAATTTCCCAAGTAAATGGACTGTCTTTGTTATTCATGGTGGGTCCCTGGACCACACCTGAGAGTTTATGCTGATGATGTGATTCAAGCTTGGAGGCTGGCCACACCAGAAAGACCAATCATGTGATAGAGGGTCCAGGCTTTGAGCCACTGATATCAGCCCTAACTCCAGGGAGGGGAGAGGGGCTGGAGACTGGGTTCAACCACGCGGTCTGTGATTCAATCTGTCATGCCTACATCAAGAAATACCAATTAAAAACTCGGTCAGCTATCACGGTTGGTAGAACTCAGTACTTTTACACTTTGATAGGGGGAGGGAAACACATTCCTGAAGACGATGGAAGCTTTGCATCTGAAACCCTCCTAGGCTTCTCCCTCCGTGCCTCGTCTTCTGACTCGCTCTAAAGGGTGTGCATTTGCCATAATAAAACTGTAATCATTACGTAGAGCACTTTCTTGAGTTCTGGGAATCATTCCAGCAAATTATCAAACCTGAGGGAGTTCACAGGGACCCCCAAATTTGGAGTCAGTCTGAAGTGAAGGTGGCTATGGGGACCCCCCCTAACTGGTCCAGACTGGTGTCTGAAGTGAGAGCAGTCTTGTGGAATGCTGTGCCCTTGACCTTGAGTTTGACTAATTCTGGAGAGCTTTCTCAGTGGTCTATTTGGTTCAAAACTTAGGAACCATTTTGTTAAGGTGCATGAAAAGGCCCTGCTCAGGTGGTAAGCACAAAACAGTCTGATATAATAGTTTTTAAAAAGTCCAGACTTTGGCACCTGACTTCTTTGGTACAAATCCTGCCTCTGTTACATATAGCTTGTGTGACCTTGGGTGAGTTGTCTCAACCCTCTGTGCCTCAGATTCTTCATTTATAAAAAGAGTATAATAATAACAATCCCTACCTTATCGGATAGTTGTGAGGATAAATGTGTTATGCGTGCAAAGTGCACAATGTTACTCATCAAGTCAAATTATTGCATTGTTTTTTCTATTAAAAATAACAAAGAAGCAAAAATATACCAATGTCTTTTTTCTCTTATTTACTATAGTATCAAATCATAGTTTTTAGACATTTAACCAAAGGCTGTTTCCATTGCCGCTTTTAGAGCACCAGAGGAATAAGGGTGAATACCTCTCTAATCCACCCAGGTATGACTGGGAACCCTAGCCACCCCCAATGTGGGCTGTACAAGGTGGGAATTCGCAGGTGCAGGTGGCACTGACAGTCTCAGTTCATGGCCGACCTCAGATGTGCCCTTGGCCACTAGGCCATTTCAGCCTAGGGTCATTCCCTTCAGCTCCCTTGGCAATCAACTCCATCTATATGGGAGATTGAACTGCAGCATTGCAGGCTCTGAGAGTCAGTACTCAGCACTGAGTAAAGGGATTCTGGTGGAGAGTGAAGAGAGAGAGAAAGAGAGAGAGAAAGGGGTATGCCATCTTCTTGGTTATCCATCTTGCCTATTTGACAGCTGTAGCATTTAAATCAGTAGTTCTCAAAGCAGAATCCCCCAACTAGCAGCATCAGACCTCCTGTATCAGAAACCCAGGGGGTGGAGACCAAAACCTCTTTTAACAAGGCTTCCAAGTTATTCTGCTGCTCAAGTTTAAGTATCACTGCTCTAAATGATCTTGTCAGAACTGCTCTAAATGATTTTGCCCTCAGATCAGAAAATCTTGGCCTGTCTTTGTGGCACTGCCACCTTCATCAACATCTCGCTGAAATCTCTTCTCTAACCTCTAGGGGATACAGCTCTGGCCCTCACACCATGAGCGTAATTCCCTCTGACCTCTCCATCGTCTAACTTCTCTAGCAGCGGTACATTTCCTGATGCTGTTTTCTCCACGGCCCCTGTCACACCATCACTCATCATTCACAGATAGTCCTAGAGGCTGCACAAAGCAGGAACCCTAGAGAGGAAGCCAAAGCCCGTGGTGAGAAAATAAAGGGAACTGTGGGGGACACATTGAAAGGGGATGAAGAACTGCCCCCTCCTTTTACTCTTCATATGTGTTATTAATAAAATATAAGAATATATTAAGTCTTATTTTATTTCTCCTTTCCCCTGATTAGTAAAAATAAAATTCCACTTCTAGTCATTTTACCTAAGGGCATATTATTAGATACACTGGTTTAGTCATCAAATACAGGCAAAGGGGACTTCCGTCCTTGAATGGAAAGCCCTTCAAAGATGCCATCTAAATACAAAGAGGGAAAGACACACAACATGGGAGTCAGAAGGAAGCAAAAAGTCATCAGAGGTATAAAGAAAGGGAAGCTGATAAAAAAAACAGTAGGTCTCCTTTTGGTGGGGTGCTTTAGCTATCTTCACGCCCAGTGCACAGTGCGTGAGGATTACTGGATGCCGGAACTGGACTGTCGCTGGGAAAATACGATAATGAAAAACACACTGGCTCTAGCATCAGGAGACCTTGATTCTGATCCTAGATCTACTGCTTATTGGGTAGTGTTCCTGTTTAAATCATCAAGACAATCTGAGCTTAGGTTCTCTTAATTTAGGAGGACAGTTATAGCCTTATCTACCTCATAAGGTTATTGTGAAGATCAAAAGTAGACGTGTATATGAAAGTGCTTAGCAACTTCCTATACAATTGTGAAGTAATAACATAAGCCCCAGGAGCATGGAGATTTTTGACTGATTTGTTTGTTGGATCCTCAGCACCTAGAACTGTGCTGGCACATAATAGATAATAAATATTTATGGAATGAACTGAAGTATTCTTGTTATTAATTAAGGGTATTGGTGTCGGTGTGAATTTTCCATTCACAGTGTGTCAGAGCACAGCACACAGAGGACATATAGCCATAGTAATCTCATTTTTAGAAAGGAGACACATGGTACTTGGAAATAAACCTATTTATAAATAGATGTGAGAACACCAAGGACTACCTAAACCACACCTACTCACTTAGCAAGACTGAAAGTTTCACTCTGGAATAATTACCAGGTAACTAGTAACTGTTGGATGATTATTACGGATTTAAGCTCAATGCTGTTTTTAATGGATTAGTGCTCTTTGTTTAATCCGTACAAAGAATGACCACTGGGACATTATCAGCTGTTGCGACTGGTGTCGGCAACAAGATAATTCTCTGAGATTTGTGATTTGAATACACTCTCCTGTATAAAGAAATCTTCACAGAAAAATATTGCTCTGTCAGACTCAGCTCTGGCTGTGCACTCAACTGTCCCACTCGTGATGGCTGACATTTAGACCAAAACAGCTTCCATCGCCCTCCGGGTCCAACAGGAAAAGAGACAGAGATAAATGCACACCCCCAAGACATAACTGAGTGGAAACCTCCTAAAAATGAAGGAAAAAACAAGGTCTTTAATGCTCTGGCTCAGGACAACTGAAAATGGGAATGAGAGGTTTTAAAAGGAAGGGAAAACTCTACCTGCCTGGGACCTCCTTTCTCCCCTTAGAAGCCCACCTTCCTTCCTCTCTCCCTCCCTCTCCTCCTTCATTCTGCCGTCCTGCTTTCCTTCCTTCCTTCCCTCCCTCCCTTTTTTCCTTCCTTCCTTCCCTCCCTCCCTTCTTTTCTTCCTTTCTTCCTTCCTTCCCTCCCTCCCTCTTTCTTCCCTCCCTCCTTCCCTCTTTCTTCCTTCCTTTCCTTCCTTCCTCCCTCCCTCCTTCCTTCCCTCCTTCCCTCCCTCTGTTCCTTCTTTTCTTCCTTCTTTCCTTCCTTCCTTCCACCTTGATGCCTGCTCCGCTTCCTTCCACCACATGTATGAAGCTGTGCTGAATGTAGTACAGTGTGGTCTGGGCATAGGATTAAAGGAAAGTGGGAGGTATGAGGACAGAAAGGGATGTGGGGTCCAATGAGGGAGGACAATACGAGTCAGCTTCAGGGTGTGGCCTTATCCTGGGGCAACGGGAAGCAGTTGTATGAATTTTAAGAGAAGTGATAGCTTTGACTTTTAGAAAGAGCATCTGGGCTACAATGAAGAACACTGAAAGAAGAGTAAAGAGAGGAAAAGAGGCCAGTTAGGAACCAAGTGAGAGATTTCTGAGATCCTGAACTGAGAGAAGATGAAGACATCCAGCAACTGCAAAAGAGGTAAAACTGATAGGATTTCATGACCAATTCTGTGTAGAATAAAAGAGGAATATTCTGCTTGAGCCAAGGCAGGGAATATACACATAGTAGAAAAAGAAGCAGATGAGGGGTAGGAGAGAATGATACCATGAACAACAGAATATGGTTCCCATCGCGGTTCTGCATTTTCTAGTAATGTTACCACATGTCTACAGTTAGACCCTGAATGAATAAATGGTCAAAAAGTGATGAGTGATGTATGTTCCTTAGCTCCTTGAAAGTTTCTCAGTAGGAAAGTCCTAGAATGAAGAGAACTAGAGATGAAGCATGATCCCTGACAGTCAACCCTTGGGATTTTGAAAAACGGTGAAGGCACGTCTATTGTGCATTCGAAGGAGATTTACAACAATGCCTGAGTGATCAGGGGCTGCCCAGAGTGCAGCCAGTCAAAGCTGAATGTCCAATCACTTTGGAAACTCAGCCGAGAGAACTATGATTATTTATTTATAGCCTAGCCTTTTCCGAAAAAGACTTGTGGTAGTTAAAAGAGGCAGTATATCTACAAAGATTTGTTTCATGAGTGGTTTTATCACTTACGACTTATATTCACTGCCTTCTGCTATGTCTTAACTAAAGAAACCTCATAGATTCAGCTATAGGGTGCAAATTTTTAGGGCAAAATTTTAGGCTGACCTAAAAATATCTATGTTCATAGTCTTCACATGTATTAGCATTTCATTCTTTTTATTTATTCAGTATTTGCCAACTGCAAATTCAGTCCTGAATCAGCAGCTTGCTTGACTGAAGAAAGAGGTTGAGATTGGGACAGAGAAAGTTCAGAGAAATAGGTTTTAGCAGCAATGTTCCAATTTCATTGTTTCATTGATTCAATTCCTTCCTTTCCCCACTCCTGAGACAGTACAGTCGACCATGCCTCTCCCATGGCCCACATTCTCACATTACTACTTCTGTCAAAGTAAAATTAGTAAACTAGAGATCCAGGTCTAGGGTTTGGCACTGAATTGGTAATAATGAAGATCAGCTATGGAACCGTCTCAGTCCTAAACAGAAACACTGAACTGTGTATCTGTGACCTTCATCTGGTCCACAACTCCATCCCACACTCCTGGCCGTTCTACCTCTTCCCTGCTTCCACTTTCTCCTTTCCTTCCTGGTTGCTTCTTTCTAACTCTAACTCCACCTGCACCCCATCTCAGCCCTCTATCAGCTTGGCTTCTTCTTGAGCCCCTGGGAACCTTATTGGTTATGTCCAATTTGGTCAGAGAACCCCCATGATGTTCCTTTCCCACATGCCTCAGAGTTTTAGGGCTCACTCTAGGCCACATAGGAAACTTGCACAAAACTTATTAATCACCAATCCCCATAGCTGTTTACCCAATAACAAAGGGGCTAATGGCAAGTTTTTTAAAGCAAAACACTCATCAAATATGTTGTCTACTTTGATATGTACAATTACCCCGTTGGGCAGCAACTACCACCTCCATTTTACAGATAAAGGACATGAGACTTTGCAAATGTTATGATGTGCCACAGTTTATGTCACTCACCTCTAACTCCCTGCCCTCCTCGTCCTTTGCCCAACACCACACTCTCTTCACTGAGATATTCAGTGAACAGAACAAAGAGCATAAACTCAGATTAATGACACATCTCTTGAGGGCATTAAGCATTACCAAGTAACCTTACCCTATTTCCCTGAAAAATTTGCTTTCTCTCTCTCCTTAAACTTTCAACATCACTTCCTCTGCCTTCCTCACTCCCAGTTGGTGATCTTTGCTTCACATTTCACTGAAAAAATGAAAGCAATTTTGTGAGACCTACATTATTTACTTATCACCTACTTTACACATCTATTGTCTCTGGTCGTATATACTCAGTCTTCCCTAATGTTTCAATGGAAGGACATTCCCTGCTCTAAGCAGTGGCCAACTTTCATATGTGCCCTGGACACCATCTTCTCTCACTTACTAAAGGATTTTGCTCTTGAAAATATCCCTACTTTCTTTTCTTGCATCTTGATCTTCTCTCTTGATCATTCTCAACAGCACAGAGTCATGCTATAACTGCCACCTTAAAAACAACTGCGACAGGGCTTCCCTGGTGGCGCAGTGGTTGAGAGTCTGCCTGCCAATGCAGGGGACACGGGTTTGTGCCCTGGTCCAGGAAGATCCCACATGCCGTGGAGCGGCTGGGCCCATGAGCCATGGCCGCTGAGCCTGCGCGTCCGGAGCCTGTGCTCTGCAACAGGAGAGGCCACAACAGTGAGAGGCCCGCGTACAGCAAAAAAACAAACAAACAAACAAAAAAAAACAACTGTGACAAAAGACCATCCCTTCCAAGCTATCACCTGATTTCCCTCAAGTCCTCTAGAGGAAAACTTCACAGACTCATCTACCCTATATGCATCCACTGCAGGCATTTGTCCCTACCGCTCCACTGAAAGTGCTATTGTCAAGTACAGCCATGGTCTTTGTCTTGTCAAATATAACAGTTACCAGTCCTCTTCTGACTCATCTTCTCAGTACTTCTTTCCCCAGGCTTCCAGGATGCCACATTCTCCTGGTTTTCTCCTACTTTACAGGATGCTCTTCTTGTGCACTCGCTAAAGGTTAATGGGCCTTAGGATTTGTTTTTTAGACTTCTCCTGTGGCTATTTCACTCCCTTGGTAACTCATGCAGTGAGTCTTAATGACCCACTAGACATCGCCACTTAGATGTCTAATAGGCACCTCACATTAACCAGTTTGAGATTAAATTCTGAATTCCTCCTTCACCTCCATCTAAACCCCTCACTCATTTCAGTTAAAGACCCATTTCTTTCATCCACACAGCAGTTAAGAGATGTTTTTAGAAACTAATTCGATCAATCTTATTCTTATTTAAAACTCTGTTTCAAACCCTTCACTGTTTTTCCATAGAATTAAACCCAATTCCTTATGATCTAGAAGGCAACACTTGACCTGGGTTCTGCCAACCTTTCTTATTTCCCACTACTTTTCTCCTCACTCTCCAGACTCCAGCCCCACCTGCCTTCTCACTGTTCTTCAACTATGCCAAGCTCATTCTCACCTCAAGGCTTCACATATGCTATTCCCTGTTGGCCATGCAGAATTTTCCCCCAGGTATTTATTTACATTGTTGGCTCTTTCCTTGTCATCACTGAAGCCTCTGCTAAATTGTCACCTCTTCGGAGAGGCTTTTCCTGATATTTCAATTTAAAGTGGCATCTCACCACTTCAGCTTTATTTCTAGCACAGCTCTTATTGCTATGTGAATTTATATATATTCTTTATTTAATAAGTTATTGTCTGTTTCTTTCCACCATGACATAAGCTCAACAAGGGCAGAAACTCCGTCTCATTACCACTGCATCCCCATGATGGATACATTGTAGGCACTCAAAACCCATTTGCTATGAGTAAATGACAATACTGTACTAGGAGATTTGACTTGGAGCATTCTGGCCAGTTAAACAAGGGTCACCATGAGTTTTCATAATGCCAAATGTTTCCATAATTTATACACCACTTTGGGGTTAAAATATGCTAGGAGTTGTCCTAGAGAGATGCAATCCCTGCCAGGATTTTAATAATGATCTTGATACCTTTGACTTCTAAACACCCACTCTCAGTTCCACATCAGAGTTAGTTCATACTGCTCAAAGGCATGCAGAATTTAAACAGATTTTAAAACGTTCCAACTGATCAATCTGTTTCCAAGACATTACCAACTGCTGTTTTAATCATTTATGGGACCATTACAGCTTTTAGGCTTCAAGTCAAGAATTGAGGCATTGTTTTTTGTTTTGTGAAATTGGCTTATGGAAGAAGAACTTGCCTTCCAATTTTGCAAAGTCAAATTGCAGGCTGATGATTACCTTGGAGAGAGCTGTTAACAGAACACTCTGTAATCTACAGATGCCCCAGGATCTAAACCCATGGTAGGAGAGTGGTCTTTCACTGGCAATACAGGCATGAAAACAGGTCCACGAGTCTTCCAAATGTCTATCTTTGAGCCAGTACGATTGCAAAAATATGCCAGGGAGCAGCTTGTGACCTCTCCTGTGTGTTGTTGATTTTGTCTTTTAGCTTGGAGAATTAGTTTACTATTAGCTGTTAATGCCACCCTCTTTTCCTGAGTGTGCATCCTGCACGGAGAATATCACAAAAATGAGCAAAAGGATATAGAAATTAATGGTAGTGTTTTTTGGCAAGAAAGGACCTTGGAAGTAATGAGTACCTAATTCCTTTGGCAAATGGGCCCCAATATATTGGATAACTTGTCTAAACTCTCAGCCCAAGCTCTTTTGTTTCTTTTAGGCTTTGGACACACAGAAGAATGAGCCTTCTCACAGCTGTTTTTTTTGGGACTCCAAAGATGTATAAAGTAGAAAATCCTCAAGCAGCACCTACAGTGAGACTCCTTACAACAGAACTATTAAATTTCTCTGTCATTCTGGCTTTTACCTCCAGTTTTCCCCATCTTAGTAAATGGCAACCATGATCACTGAATTCTCAGGCCAGTGTTCCAGGGTCCCCTCATTCTACCCTTTCTTTCCCACACCCCGTATCTAATCCTTCAGCAGGTCCATCAGTTCTATCTCCTTGTCCTAAGCACCATCATTTCTTTCCTGGGTTTCTGCAAGAGCTTGTCAACTGATTTCTCTGATTCCACTCTGGCCCCCCAACTACGCAATATCTGGTAGATCCATCTCTCTCTAATCCCCAGGGATGCTACTAGTCCATAAGGTAGCTCTGTGTAAGTTACCAAAAAAGGTGCCCCATCTGGGTAGATGCAAACCCTACAGATGCAGAGTCTGATAAATGCACAGTACATTTATGCTAATTAGAAAAAAAAAGCCATCCTTTCTCTGGGTTAACACATCTGTATGCCAGGGTGCATTACTTGATGAGGCTTAATCAGACTGGTTTCAGCTCCATCTTCCCTTTGGCTGGATGCCCTTGCTCAGTGTACGACCTGCACAACCAAACATAGTAGCTTTGTCCCCACCACCACCGCCAACACTATTCCCTTTCATGACATTCTATTTACTTACAGGATAAAACTTATTACAAATGGTGCTCATTAAATATTTCAATATGAAGGGCTTCCCTGGTGGCACAGTGGTTGAGAGTCCGCCTGCCGATGCAGGGGACACGGGTTCGTGCCCCGGTCTGGGAAGATCCCACATGCCGTGGAGCAGCTAGGCCCATGAGCCATGGCCTCTGAGCCTGTGCTCCGCAACGGGAGAGGCCACAACAGTGAGAGGCCCGCATACCACAAAAGAAAAAAAAAATTTCAATATGAAAAAGTGAACAGATGAAACAGTGGGGAAAAGAGGCTGAGAGATAAACTAAAAGGAAAGCTGCCCAGTTGCTGGACTCAACAGTTCTTTCAAATGGGTTCTTTCCAAGACAGTACTTTTGTGGCCATAGTCAGATGGCAACTAGCACAGCTGATGAGAGTAACCCTCTGTGGCCTGCCTTGCATTATCTATTGTTTATTACACAGGTGTCAGGGATGGAAACAAGCCATTGCTCCTGTTCACCAAGGGACTACATTTTAATATAAGGGACTGGAAAAAATGGATAAAAGGGTATTCCATCATAAATAATAAATGTGAAGTTTGTGCTAGGAACAAACAGTGCTTTGGGAGTTCAGAAGGCAAGATCACCATAAAAAATTTATGAAGAGACATACATTTTAATTAGTCTAAATATTGATACTTCATTAAAGTAGCCATTAAAAGTAACTATTAAAATAATCCAATGATTATTTTCTCCCTATCAATGATTTGTCATATAGTTCTGTTAAGAATATGAGTAACTGGGTTTCCCTATTGGTGCAGTGGTTAAGAATCTGCCTGCCAATGCAGGGGACATGGGTTCGAGCCCTGGTCAGGGAAGATCCCACATGCCATGGAGCAATTAAGCCCGTGTGCCACAATTACTGAGCCTGCACTCTAGAGCCCGCGAGCCACAACTACTGAGGCCCGTACGCCTAGAGTCCATGCTCTGCCACAAGAGAAGCCCGCGCACTACAATGAAGAGTAGCCCCCGCTCGCCTCAACTAGAGAAAGCCCATGCACAGCAACGAGACCCAACGCAGCCAAAAATAAATAAATTAATTAAAAAAAAAAGAATATGAGTAACTATAAAATGTAATTTTAATGTTTATTGTTTTGAATGCCGCTCTAAATCTATGACAAGATTCAAACCAATGTAATATTTGTTGAGTGGTTGCTGGGTACAAACCATGTGCTTGGTGCTTTAGGGTGAATAAAGATGAACATGACATCATAATGTTTCCACAAGATGCTCATCATCCTACATGGGCAAGAAGAGATAGCTGCAAATAACACTAATACAATAGAAAGAATAAGTAACTATAAATGTAACCGTACAGACAGAAGACTATGGCAGTAGAGACCAGGAAAACGGTGGGTGGTATCTGAGTTGAGCTTGATAGATGCGGGGATTTTGACAGAAGGAATTAGGACAAAGGCACAGAAAGCATGTATTCAGGCTGCTTTCTAGAAAGGTAGCAAGAGGAGAGTTAAATGAATTCAGTCCTGGAATACTGAACCTAGCCAAGAGCAGATCAGCAAAAATGAACTTGACATTTTTCTGACATTGCATCTCTAAAACGTAAAGAGAAAGGAAAAACCACAACAACAACCCACAAACTAGTACTGTGGACCTAATTCTGATCTGTTGGTACCAGCTACTAAAGTGAAAAGGGGCTTGTTATGGGCCGAATTGTGTCTCCCCCCAGATTAATATGTTTAAGTTGCTAATCCCTAATACTTCAGGATGTGACCGAATTTGGAGATAGGGTCTTTAAAGAGGTAATTAAATTAAAATGAGGTCATTAGGGTGAGGGCAAATCCAATCTAACACTTACATGATGCTCATATAAGAAGAGAAAATTTGGACATAGACGGTGACAGAGGGAAAACCATGTGGAGACACAGAGAGAAGATGGCCCTCTACAAGCCAAGGAGAGAAGCCTCAGAAGAAACCAACCCTGCAAACACCTTGATTTCAAACTTCTAGCCTCCAGAACTGTGAGAAAATAAACTTCCATTGTTTAAGCACCTTTTGGTCTGTGGTACCTTGTTATAGCAACTCTAGCAAACTAATACATGGCCCCAGCATCTCAGAGTCCCTGAGGCATGGGAAGAAGGGAGAACGTTGTCAGACATGCAGACCAGGTGTTACAAAGAGGCTTTTACATATAGCAGAAAGTTCAGAGTAGAGGCAGGCAGGATACTCTTTCCAAGACTATACAATTCTGTGAGCCTGATGAGGAAGAAAGGAAGGAGACAGCAAAGAACTTGCATGGGCAAGCTCCCCCATGAGCTTGTACTTTAAAAGACATATACAAGATATGGAGAGAAGGACATACAATCAAGGAGAAGTATCTGACAGGCACAAACTAGAAACCTCAGAAAGATGAAAGACCATGGGGAACTGAGGCATCTAAAAATAAAGCAGGTCAACAACAAGAGCTTCCTAAATTAGAGCTGATGCCCCAAAACCAAGGGAGGCTGGAGCCTGGGCTGGGCAGATGTTCTAATGTGTCCAAACAATAGCTGTAAGCAGAATTTTCCATTTCTCTTCTGCTTTGGTCTTTGTCAGCGAGAAGAAGATTCCAAGGAAGACACTGGAATGATCCTTGGTAAGAGGAAATTGACATGCAAGGGAGGCAAAGGATGATGAAAGAGCACACGGCTGCTCTAAGAGAGTTCAAGTATAAATCACATCTCGAGGTGACTGCAGAACTTGCAAATGGGTGGAAGAACTGCTGACACTGACCTCTGAGAGAGCACAGAAAATGGAAGAGGTAAACAAGACAGAAGATGGGCATATGCTGGCCTGATTTTCCCCCAAAAAGAAGAAAGAGCAGTCTAGAAACTATAAAATGGACAGTTTGACACCAATCTCAGGAAAATTTTCTCAACTGGGTGAATGATGAGCATTTAAGAAGGGGAAATTTGATGATTAGGATAGCATAGATGTACTACAGAAAAAATTATGAATTGTAGAATTTCAGGATTGGAAAGGTTCTTCCGGGTGACTTAGCCCCCAAGGCTATCAAATACTTAAATTTCCACAAGTTTGTGACCCAGCTCACAATTGAACACCTCCAGTGATTAGAAACTCATTACCTTTCAAGGCAGCTCATTCACACAATCATATTGGTCATAATCATACAAATTCATCCAGGGAAGTTGTTAGGTCAGTGTATTAGTATTCAGCATGACATATTTTGAAGATGAAATAGAAAACTATAGGCTGGAGGACTGCTTACTTAGCTAAATTTGCAACTAGCTGAAATAGTCTTTACACAAAGAACATTAACTCATGGATTTGTGTGAAGAGACAGCAAATGGCCAGGGCTCAAAATTCCATATAAATAACCTCAGTGTAATTGGTGAAATCTTAAAAACAGCAAAGAGGTTTGCATTTGTGAAGCTGAGAAAGGTGCCTTTCATAACTTGAAGTGTCAAAAATAACTGCCCTTAAATGATGCTAATTAATGATAGCTAAATTGCAAATTATTGTTTATAGCCAGAAACCAAACATATACTGCCAAGAACCAATCAAGATCAACCACAGAACATTTTTAAAGGGCACATCATACAACAGAGAACCAAATACTAGATTATTTTTTTGACCTTGACTTCTTAACAGTGACATGAAAGCATCACTGGATTTTGTAAAAAGGATTCCCTTAATTTGCTTTTAATATCGGGAGGGGAGTACTTCAGGGATGATTTTAATGATTTTTGAATTGCATATTTTTTACCTTAACATTTCCTCATTTCTTTTCTTATAAGCATCACTAAACAGGTTTTGGAAAGCTGTGGGTGGCTCAAGTTCAAGGTCATATTCTCAATACAGGAACACATTTGCATACCAATATATTGCAATAGCAAAATCCTTACTGCTTTACCACTTAGGTCAGCCCGTTTATCTTGGAAAGGTTTATAAAATGCCTTTTTAGGTATCTGTCTACACATTTGTTTACTTCATCAATTCAGTTTGATAATATTAAATGTAGAAAAATTTGGTTTCCATTTCAGTCACACATCCTTCCCAATGGACCGTTAAATACACGTAGCCAGAAAAGAAACTTATTCTCCTCGCCCCAGAAGTGCCTGATGTGTGACTCCCCACAGATTACAAAGTTTAATGAATACTAGAATTTGGGGCAGACAAAGCAAAATCATTCAATTTGCTTTTTAGAGGACAGCTGTTGCTTTTTCCTGCCCAGTAATTCTTTCCCCTTGACCTCTCTGGGGAGTCACTCTACTCTACCTTCAGTGGTCCTGGGGTATATGCTGGTATCCCCAACTCCAAAGGGGAATGTATCACCCAGGCTGCCATTTGGAGCCCTACTTCCCCAGGCCATTGGGACAAATTCAGGGATGGGCAGATGATTCAGGCAAGGCCAGTCAGTGCCTTCCCTGAGATCTGGACTATGGATAATGCAAGAGAGAGAGACACTCTTTCCTTTTGGATTACTTAATGGAATAAGTTTGAGACTGTCAGAGGTCATCTTTTTTCCTTGCCATTTGGAAAGTGCTTGCTTGGGAATGAAGCTAACACAGAGAGGAAAACAGAGCTGAAGCACAAATAGAGCTCCACTATTTTTTGAGTTTCTGGACTCAGCTGTATGTGAAGTCCTAATTTTTGGTCTCCCCTATATGTAAAAACAAAACACCTCTTTTTTTGGTTTTTAGAGTTGAGTTTCTATTACTTGCAACCAAAAGAGACCTGATCATAATTGTTTAAGGAAAAGACAGACTTTAGGGTTTTATCTTAATATTCAGAGCTTCTTTGATTTGCTAAATTCTCCTCTTCTATCAGGGATAAACTCCACACCCTGTTTGTACCTATTGCTTTCTAAAATTATTCCCCAAGCCCTTCAGATTTCGGTAACTTCTATCACTAGTTACTGGCACCTTATAATAAAGACATACGTATAGTTTAAATCAAGACATCTCTTTTAGGCATCTTTAAAACTAGGCTTTGCTCTTATCTATACAGAATGGTTTAAATCAGTGAGTCTCACCTAGGATTGGCATGTGAACCAGAATCACCTATTCTGTTTTTAAGAAAATTACAATTGCCTGGGATAAGCTGTCTCTAAAGCTCAGAGGTTGAGGCCCTGAAATGTATTTTTAAAAGCTTTGTGTTTCATATATGTATCCCTGGTTTAAGAATCACCTGTAACTATTTTAGGCAGGTATCTTCTTTAAAGAAGAAAAATGGACTAAGTTAATGGTTCCTAAATCCAGTTAATCATCAGAATCATGTGCTCTTTAAAAAAATAAATTCTTAAGGCAAATTCATGGAGCTTTCGATCTAATGGATCTTTTAGAAACTTTAACGGCTCCCTCGGTGATTCTGATGACCATTCAGGTGTAAGAACTATTGGATTAAATGATAGAACTACTGGTTCAACCTTCATGAATCTATGTTCACCGTCATTTTGCAGACACAGAGCAAAGAGACTTTAAAGGGAAAAACACAGGCTGAGACTTCCTGAGATTTGGAAGGCTTGGGACTGACCAGCATTTATCTGTACAATGACATGTGTTAAGCATGGACAAGCCAGGCTGAAAGATCGGGCCTGGTCATACCATCCTCAAAACAAAAACAGATCCGGTGTCTTAAAGGAAGCATAAGCTGAAAGCCAGTAGAAGTTCACAACTGTAGGTTTCATCATTCTGGTCTTTTCTCTGTAAGCATTCTTGTGTGGGCACAAGTGTCACTGTAACATCTCTACAAGGTGTGTCTTAAATATAAAATGCTACTTAAGTGAGAAATTTGACTTTCTATTACTGAAAACTTCAGAGGGTACTTCCTGGACCAAATGGAAGTAAATGAGAGTAAAAGAGAGGATAAAGAGGAGATTCTACCTGACTCTCTGACTTGTGAAATTAGCCATGATGAAACCGTGGAGCAGAAGGCCTTGGCTTACCAACTTCTCGTATACAATGAACGGGTAAAAGGGGCTGGAAATTACTATTCCCAGACAGACACTGGCAAATAAGAATGGCACTGATGTGCTATTAAGAACACTGCTGATTTCATTAGCTTTTTCTCTCCTCACTGACTGTTAACAGCTTTTTCTGCCTTACTCTCCAGGCTGAAGGCAGTGGAAATGCTGCCCAGGACAGCTCATTGTTTCCTTGTGAGGTGATGCAGATTAGCTCTGCAGCCACTAGGAGCCCAAGCACATCAGTAAAGACTCCCACCGTCTTCCCAATCACTATTTCAATCAATATAGAAGAGTTCCTGCATATGCTACAAGCACTTTCACTTTGTTTCAAACCTGGCTTAGCCTCTAATAGCTCAATTAAGTCACAGCAAAGCCATTAGAAATCAATAATCACACAGAACAGTAGTCTGAACTTCTGCAGTTATTTTTACTGTGCAGCCAATTTATTTTTCTTTACCTCTATCATATTGTTTTAAGATATATGTACTAAAGCTTTAGCAAGGCTGTGTTCTGATCTGAGAGTACTCACCATATCTAAACACAGACCCTACACGCATGTGTTAATAAGACATTTAAAGCCTCCCTCCAGAACTTAATAAGCCAAACGTGATCCCACTGGCCCCACACAGCCGTGTGGCTTCACCAAGTCAGAAGTGAGGTTGTAGGACACAGGAACACAGTAAAGAAGAGAAGCTGACCAGAAATTGGCCAAATAAATGGTGTTGCTAATGTAATGGTGATAGTAGTTTTGATAGATTTCACTGACTTTTTTTTTTTTCCTACCCTGCCATTCCCCCCATTTATTGAATTGACGGCACTTACTACTTCAGAATTTGGTGGATACCATCTAGGAGGAAAGATGTTAGAGCTCAGCTTTAAGTTTCAAGCTAAATGTTTTTAAATGTTCAGAGTGACACAGCAGATTTGAAAGCCTGGCTTTGTTGAAAATAAGAGCCTTTCTAAATTCCAAAAGAGTTGCTTTACATATTAAAAGCAAAGTTTGGAGATGCACATGCTTTACTATGTCTTAACAAAGAAGGCCAGAGGATGTGGTGCAGGGAAAATTCTTGACAACAAGAAGGGGAAATAGAAAGTCCTCTGGCACTGATGCACAAGACAAAGAAGAGAGAAGGTGAAGATCAAGCGATGAGTGTGAGTGCCCATGCTCACCCTCTCTCAGGGCCAAAACCTCAAATGAGAGAGGTTGGAAGGAATCACAGAACATGGAAGCTGTTCCTTTGTCCAGGGAATAGCTCAGCAACATTTAAGTCCCAAATTCAGTCAGCACCAGGGCAGCACCAGCGGAAAACAGCCAGGCCAACAGACTTGAGGACAGCCTCACAATGTCCTGCCTACCTCAGTGAAGTATGGAGGAAGCAGCCAAAAGTTCTCAGATCTCCAAAATTTGGGGGTACCAAAAAATTGCTAAGATAAAAAGTAGACCCCCTCCAGCAGTTCCACTCCTAGGTATATCTAAAATAATTGAAAGCAGGGACTTAAACAGATACTTCTACACCCCTATTCATAGCAGCATTATTCACAATAGCTAAAAGGCAGAAACAATCTAAATGTCTATCAAGATATGTATGAATAAATAAATGTGTTATATATAAACAATGGAATAATATTTAGTCATAAAAAGGGATGAAATTCTGACACATGCTACAACTTGGATGAACCTTGGAGCCATCATGCTAAGTGAAATAAGCCAGACACAGAAGGACAAATGTTATATGATCTCACTTATATGAGGTACCTAGGATAAGCAAATGCATAGAGACAGAAAGTAGAATAGAAGTTACTAGGATCTGGTGGGGAGGAGAGAATGGGGATTAATTGTTTAATAGGTACAGAATTTATGTTTGGGATGATGAAAAAATTCTGGAAACAAATAGTGGTGATGGTTACACAACACTGCAAGTGTACTTAATGCCATTGAATTGTGTATTTAAAAATGGTTAAAATGGTAAATTTTACATTACGTGTATTTTACCACAATACAAAAAATTTTTAAGTGGACCCTTAGTGGCTTGGCCAAAAGACTAGGAGGCTACATAGTGTTCATGTCCATGGCAGGGACAATGGACTTCAGCGGTGAATGCCCATAAGCCACGCCAAAAAACCAGCCCCAAACAACTGTGGCTCGGGTTGCTCAGTGCTCAGGCTAGCTGAGAGGCATTTCCACAGAGGGCAGTGAAGACTCAAAAGACAGCACCAGGGTCAAAGGGCCATCAGATGTCTCCCCAACAAGCTGCACCAACACTGAAAGGATACACAGGCTTCCTCCTACATCTTTATGCCACCTTGGGTTGGAGTAGTGGTTAGAGGAAAGAAAAAAGTGATAGAGAAAAGGGAAAAAAGAGTCCTGACAGCGATACTAAACACTGAATTGATTAATTATCACCAAGTGACAAAGTTTTAACTGAGATTGTATTAACTGCAAAAATCAAAGTATAATTCATCACCATAGGAATAAAGCTTCAAGAGGCAGGATAAGATCAGTTGTATAAATGTATCTATCTATCTATCTATCTATCTATCTATCTATCTATCTATCTATGTGAGCTCCAGTCTCCTACAGAACCTGGTGCATGAGGCCTTTGGTCCTCAGCCTGACATATCAATAGAGTATATATTGCTATTCTTTTCCTCATAGTTTCCAATGCATTCTTTTAAAGATTTTTCACAATATTAAACAACAAAAACAAAATTTGTGAATTTGCTCCTGTTTCATGAATCGCTGCCCCCAAATTCTACCCATTCCTCTTTTTATTAGTGGTCTCCAAGGTTTTCCACCTCTTTGTTCTTTCACAATGTTTAACTTGAGCTGTCACTTTTTGCCTTACACTCTTTCTATTAACTTTGGATAGAAATACAGAAAGAATAAGCATTGGGTATTTCTCTCATCCATGAATTTAAAAAATAATTTTTAAAATACTCCACCAAATACGCCAGGCCTTTGAGGTGACATCACTGAAATGAGAAGCCATTTAAGGAAGAAGAAGAAGAAAAGAAAAACAGGTTCCATCGCTTTAGTCTTTGCAGGACATCAATTAAAGAGAGACACTTGCCTTCTGACATTTTTTTTTTTTAATCCCAAGACGCAGAATTTAAATTGACTACCATTGGCAAGCTTAACCCTCTACTGAGAAAAAGTTAGTGAGCTAGAAAATTAAAACACAGCCAGACTAGGTGAAAAATGGTGTAACACATTTACGGTTGAATGTGAAGATCTTTAGACTGTAATTTCTTGCTGTTTCAGAGTTTTCTGGGAATTCTCTCCCTCTACTAGTGAATGTAGTTCATGCATTTCCCAGTCTGCTGATTCTGCCTGTCATAGGAATCTCCAGGGGCAGCTGTGTGCTCTACATTGCCTTCGATATGCTGACAAAGGTTCAAAATAAAACTATCTTAAATCCTCAATCTGTTGTCCAGCATTTAGATTATACGTTGCTTTGTTGAGGTTGAACGCTTGTTACCACGTTCCACATTTATTATGAGTGAACTAAAATTCCCAAAGGTCTTATCAGATTAATTAGACAAAAATGTGTCTTAAAAAAAAAAACACTTGATAGAGTTCTACCCATTCCATTTCCAGCAGTGACTTTATAAACTACTGACTTAAATTCTCAAAGGGCGTTTCCCAGTCTCTCTTATAGACTAGTCACACAGTTATGTCTATTTTTGTACTTGGCAAAGTGATATATTGGAAAACTGTGACATGAAAACAGAGTTCAAGAGTTCCACACAGATCCTCTACTGCTCGTGTATGTTCCCATCCACCTGTAAACCTTGACCCACACATAGTCTCCCTGTAGAGCCTTCCCGGGGCATCCCTGACTAGGCTCTCCTGGCCCTGTACACATTGCACTGAATGCTTTTGAGTGTCTACCTTGTTGGTACCATTGTCTGCTTGCAATGAGGAACATGTTAACGCTTTATTTACAAACATTCCAAGCTGTAAGATGTCAGTTCTCCAAAGATTAATCCATTAGCTCAATAAAATTTCAATTTTAATTAAAAAACATATAGAATTTGGAAACTGTAATGTAGGTGGAGGCGGGAAAGGGGGCTTGAAAAATCATTCTAAAGTAAACAAAAAATAGTTGCACGAAAATAGGCAAGAAGATTTCAAGAAAGAGAAAAGAAAAGCTGGTCTTATATATAATAAATATGGTAAGCTTGTAAGCCTATAATAACTAAAACAGTTTAATGGGGGTGAAAGAATCAATCAATTCTATATAATCAATCAATATATAGAATCCATTGTATATTACATATATATAATTGTACATAATAACAGTACATAATAAGATATTATTTTAAATTCATGGTGAGAATATGAATTATTTAGCAAAAATGTTGGAAACAATTGGCTAAATGAAGTTCTCACCTCACAGCTTAAAGGTAAGTTCTTAATGCATTAAATATTTCAATGTAAAAGCAAAGCATAAAAATACCATAAGGAAATACAGAAAACAACTTATATAATTTGGAGGTGGGAAAAGTTTTCTAAGCATAACACAAAAAGCCAAATCTATAAAGCAGAAATCATAAATTCAAATAAGTACAGGAGCCAAACAGATAACATAAATGAGCAATTATCAGCCTAGATAAAATAATTCCGTTTTTTTAAAATTTATATTCTCTTGCACATAAAAGTCATAAGCACACATGTATAAATATATATTTTTAAGTCTATATACATTTAAGAACCACAATCAACTCCAAATAGCAACCAGGTTGTTTCCAAAAGTAAAGTGATAATAGATCAAAAATATTGCATTTGTGTAACTCAAAGACTAATGTGCAAACAAAAATACAAATGCAGTTTTAAATATTATATTAGTCAGGGCTTTACTGATGTTTGTGCATCTAATTATAATATTTGTCATTTTAATCTTTGCATTAGGCTCCCAGTGCATCTTGGTTTGCAGTTATGAAATGTTTCTAGAAAAAAAGTGTATGTGTGACCACAAAATCTGATGAACTATTTTGTAATGCTAAAAAGATGCCAATATAAAATTAATTACAGGTTTCCTTTTGGAAATAACACTAGTTTCCATTTATCATGTAGATTTAAGCTCTTACTGGATTGCTATTAATACACTGTGACAATTAATGCAAAACCACTGAAGAAACTAAAAATCCACTGAAGTATAATTATAAGTGAGAAATGTTCCGAGTCCCAGGGTTTTATTTTCTGACCATTTATATTCTGACCAACATAAATAAGATCCTGACTGCAGGTTCAAGAATTCAATTGACTAATTTAACCAAACTCTTTTGAAGACCCAACATTCTCACTAAACAAGTACCATGTTGTAAAACAGAACATGCTTCATCATCATTCATTCAGAAGGCACACAGAGAGAAAGGGCTGCATGAATTCTGCAGTGGAAAGTAAAGCTTTGGCACTTAGGTAGCAAGGTTGAAGCCCAGACGCCTACCCCCGCCCCTAGATATCTACTTCTTAAGTCTCAAAGTAACTGGATAATTAACAAATCACTCCTCTGTACTGTTGAACCACCAGAACCTCAAACTTGGTTTCAATCCTGAAGAAGATCTGAACTGAGAAAAACAGAATGCTGGACAACAAATGGTATCAGGTAAGTCAAGCTGATGACGCACTTTTGAGGAGGTCATGCACAGGCACAGAGGTTTTTACAGAGCAGATACGACAGTCAGGCTGAGCAAGAGAAATTCAGTCAACTCTCCATGCTAGGAACATGGTCGTATTGAATTACACAACCCAAATTACCCCATTTCTTTCCTACAGGTAGGAATGGTATCTGCGCAAGCTTAAGACAATTGTAGTGAATTTGAAAGAAGCATGACTGTCTTGCATTTACATTAAGGCTGTACACATTTCAGGGAACAGAAAGGATATACTTATAGTCTGCAGTAGAAGTAGGACTAGACCCAAGTTTCCCAATTTATGGTACAATGCTCCTTCTTACTGCAGGGCATAATTATAAAAACATGCCACAATAAATGAAAAAAAAACCCATAGTCTATGGGGAAAAGCTAAAGTAAATGGATTTATATGACCAGCAGGAAACATTTTTCAGTTTTGACAAGCAGCTCTTTCCTGGATTTGCTGACATCAGAACAGTAAAATAAGGGGCCATATTTCTTTCCTTAAATTTTAATATGATAAATGATTTTTGTGTCATTTATACTGTAAATCAATTTAAAATGTGTGGGCCAATTTAACAACAACAGACTAATCTGTCTTTTGTTAGATAAATCTTTAGGCTGTAAATAGTGTTCTTAAAATACAACATAAGGCTGCAAGTAAAAATATACATTGCTCATTATTTAAATAATAATGGCAGGGAATTCTTTTCTAATATTGACATTGAAAGTAATACTAACACATGTCTGTTCAATTATGTGACATAAATTTAGTTTCATGCATAAACCTCATTTTGATTTCAGGTCATATAACTAAATATATTGGATTTTATAACTGCTTTACTCATGTTATATCTAAAACTTACGGATAGCACTTATTTGTTCTTTGTTCCTTCCAATTCCATGGTAAGGGGAATAGCTACTTTAATAATAACTAATAACAGCGAATAATTATTAAGTGCTTACTATGTGCCAAGCATAATACTCAGTTCTTTGCAAGCATTATCTTATTTAATCATGATTACCATCCTATGAGGTGGTTGTTAAAAGTACACCCAGTTTAAAGATAAGCAACTGAGGGCTTCCCTGGTGGCGCAGTGGTTGAGAGTCCGCCTGCCGATGCAGGGGACATGGGTTCGTGCCCTGGTCCAGGAAGATCCCACATGCCGCGGAGCGGCTGAGCCCGTGAGCCATGGCCGCTGAGCCTGCGCGTCCGGAGCCTGTGCTCCGCAACGGGAGAGGCCACAACAGTGAGAGGCCTGCATACCGCAAAAAAAAAAAAAAAAAGATAAGCAACTGAACTTTGCTGAGTTTCAACAACTTCCGAGGGTCATTCAGTCAGTAACATCAGCACCAGAACTCAGATCTAAGCTGTCTGACTCCAAAGCCAGAATTCTTAAACTCTAGGGTACATTTTAGTCTTTTCCATAGAGAATAAAAACTCAAGGTGCAATTAAGTGCCTCTATTTTGTGTCTCCCTCTTCTCTGAGCCAGTGTCTATCAATGTGCTCTCCTCACCTTAGGTCAATGGTTCACAGATGTTAGCGTGCAAAAATCCTCCTGAGAACCTTATTAAAATCCGAGCCTAAGACTTGGCATTAAATACGAAGTCTTGACCAAGTGCAGCAGAGACCAGAGAGAAGCAACCCTGATTGGGGCTGAAAGATGGTGGGATCCAGAAAAGGAAAAAGGACTCCTTATAGAATGTCTAATATGATGAAGCCTTTGTGAAAAAAATAAAGATGCCATAATGGGAAAACAGGGCAAGAAATAAAGAAGAGTAATTAGAAACTCCAGGAAAGCAAAAGGCTATACAGGAAGGAAATGTTATCATAGTATACTACTGTGTGGGCAATATTTACAAATATTGCTATTGTGACTAATAGCCATAGTGTAAGCAGTAATAATCAATTTTTTAAAAAGAGAGAGTAACATCACTATAGCAGGAGGTTGGGAGATGAAAGATGGGTTAGTATAAAAAAATCTAGTCTTCATCTACCATAACAACAAGTTAGTAGATGATGTTTAAAATTTTCTTAAAAGGAAATAGCAAACAAGAAAGCCATATTATTTAGAGAAATTGAAGTAGCTATAACAGTTTAAAAGAAATTACTTGGGAAGCAGGACGGATGGTGGTGGAGTGGAATGGGGTGCGATAGGACAGAATTATTAAAATTTGATACTAGCCAGTTTTAAAAATATGTACATGCGTGTGTGTAGATAGGTAAGTGCATGTGCCTCCTTCTTCTCATGGGACTTGAATAGTTTCTGTGTTTAACTCCTATGCAAGAGTGTAGAACTGACTGTCATTGTTTAAAGTAGACTCCAGCTTCTTGACGCAAGATTTATGTCCTCATACCTATTGTGCCACAGAAGAAACATAAGTGCAAGCTGGAAATAAAACTCACTTGACAAGATTTAGTGTAGGTTGCTGTTTCTCTGAAATACAAGTCCTTACCTCTCTCTGAAGAGAGAAGACAGAAGTAGTTTGCTTAGATTTCCTTAGCTTTCACTGCATAATTTATAATGCATCAATTAAGTTATCCTAAATTAAATGAACATTCTTGCACAAATGATCTCATTTTGAGTAAGCAGCTGAATATGGGGAATCTCTGTTCTTTCAGGCACAGGGACAGAGTTCATTTTTAAGTGCTTTACATTGAGTAAACTGTACTTTCTCAATAGTTCAGGACTGGTAATAAGTATAATTATTCCTGATGCAAAGAACAGTTTAATAGCTAGATATTAGCTAGAGAAGCCAACAACGAGACTGGCTAATCATTGCTATGACAATCTTCTGCTTTATTTTTATGTGTCTTATAAAACTGTCAAAGTTGACTGACAAGCTGGAGCTTTGAGAAAATAACTTTTACTAGCCCAGGAGATTTTAGTAGAAAGGGAATGTTAATAGAAAACATCTTATCTCTTTGGACTTGATACTAGATACATTCCAAGGGGAAGGAGACTGGTAAAAAAGATAGTACATAAGACATTTGATCCCCACTCACCTCTCTCTCTCTCTCTCTCTCTCTTTTTCTCTCTCTCTCTCTCTCACCTTCTCCAAGGAAATACTGGTCTTCAGATGAAGAAAGATAAAAACTTCTCTGATGTCCTTGGTCATCCTCAAGACACACTCTGAGGATGATGTGAAGACTGTGTTTGATCTGTCCTACAATGCGATTTTAATGTCACCCTGACATAATGGGGAAATGATCAAAAACAAAATGAATGGGATCAAAGGAAGAGTTGTATATGATGCAAGTGAGATGGCTAATTAATATCCACAAGTATTAAATGGCCTCAAGTATATAAGATAAATGACAAAAAGTAAATATAAGTGCTTAATGTTCATGTACTTGAAATCTTGACTTACAACCTTGTTAAAGGGAAACCTTTTTATATCATCTTTTACCCTCTTAACTATCTCAGTTTGATACAGGGAGTCAAAATTGTTTCTTTTTTTTTTGGTACGCGGGCCTCTCACTGCTGCGGCCTCTCCCGCTGCGGAGCACAGGCTCCGGACGCGCAGGCTCAGCGGCCATGGCTCACGGGCCCAGCCGCTCCGCGGCACGTGGGATCCTCCCGGATCGGGGCACGAACCCGCGTCCCCTGCATTGGCAGGCGGACTCTCAACCACTGCGCCACCAGGGAAGCCCCAAAATTGTTTCTTGAATACTTATCAAACTTTAGTCATTCCAGTAATTTCTGACTTTTGCCATATAATATAGGTCTATTGTTAACTGAATATTTTTCTTTTAATTGATTTATTTTTAAACTTGAGGCTTTGTTCCAAGAGCAAAATAATGGAATTGGTTTTCTATTTAGTACATTTGTATCATTCCTTTGTAAAAGCTACAGTAATGAGAAAGAATAACCTTCCCAATTAAGGCCAAACCAACCTGAGTTTAAACTCCAGACCTGAAACTTACCAACAAGGTAACATAACTCAAGTTAATCTCTCTGAGCCTCAGTTTCATGACATGTACAAAAAGAATAGAGATGTTTTCCTCCCAACATGGTTACAAGGTCTGAATAAGATAATATTGATATATGGAGAACACCTAAGATATGACAGGTGTTTAGTAACTAAAGACCATTTTCAATGGTGTACTTTCCCTTTGGAGATGGCTTTTGCCAATCATCTTGAAGGAGATAACAAAAAGAAAAGTTTCCCTGAATAAATCCCATCTCCCTCACCTTTCCTTTTCCTGAGAAGTGACAAGTGCACTGCCAGCAGCAGCTTTTCCAGAGGCAAAGATCAGACTCTTTTTGCCAAGCTGGAAAAGGATTAAAATGAAGAGGCATGTGCCTTCCTCCAGCTGGGGTGGGTAGGGCAAGCAGGACTGATTCAGACCCCCATCCCCACCCACACGCCTCTTAGCCTCTTCCTCTTATTCCTCTTAATTTCTCTTCCACTTTCCCCGAGAAGGAGGAGGAGGAATTGGATTCCCTTTAAACTTGTATAACCTTAACAGACACTGGCCTGTGCTGCTGCCCTATTTCTATTTCCCTAAATAAAAACTAAAAAGCCAGAACCCCCAAATCTAAGTTATTTAAAAAAAAGAAAATCACAGTAACCATCTCCTTCCCAGTTTAATTCTTCAATCCTCGTTTTCATGTTCTCCTCTCTCTCCCTCTGTCTCAAGCTGATGTACTCTAAAGCTCACAGTGTCACTCAGAGCCATCTTCCACTTTTGAACTCTGGAGCATCCAATCCTTAAGTTCCACATTGGGTTCTACCATTCTAAAGTATACTTATATGTGTATGCATATGGATATGTGGTCTTTTATTTTTATTTTTTTTTTACATCTTTATTGGAGTATAATTGCTTTATAATGGTGTATTAGTTTCTGCTTTATAACAAAGTGAATCAGTTATACATATACATATGTTCCCATATCTCTTCCCTCTTGCATCTCCCTCCCTCCCACCCTCCCTATCCCACCCCTCTAGGTGGTCACAAACCACCGAGCTGATCTCCCTGTGCTATGTGGCTGCTTCCCACTAGCTATCTACCTTATGTTTGATAGTGTATATATGTCCATGCCTCTCTCTCACTTTGTCACAGCTTACCCTTCCCCCCACCCCATATCCTCAAGCCCATTCTCTAATAGGTCTGTGTCTTTATTCCTGTCTTACCCCTAGGTTCTTCATGACATTTTTTTTTCTTAAATTCCATATATATGTGTTAGCATATGGTATTTGTCTTTCTCTTTCTGACTTACTTCACTCTGTATGACAGACTCTAGGTCTATCCACCTCATTACTCATATAGCTCAATTTTGTTTCTTTTTATGGCTGAGTAATATTCCATTGTACATATGTGCCACATCTTCTTTGTCCATTCATCCGATGATGGACACTTAGGTTGTTTCGGATATGTGGTCTTTTATAACAAAGATGGGCTGCTTCTACTTCTTCTACGGTCTGGCATCCACTTGTTTATTATGCCAGCAGTGATGGTTGGCACTGGTCAGTTCATCCCTTTCTTGGTCTCTCCTGTGATATATTCTGGGACCTACGTATTTGGATCAAAGTTGGAGTCTATGACAGTGGACTAGATTTTCCTTCAGGGAATCTCTAACTTCCTTTAAGGGTATAAAACTGAAACCTTGTCCTCCCTGGTACCACATTAGAAAAAGTAAGTGAACTGAGACAGATGCTGCTAGTTGCCCTTCCAGCCTCCCACTGACCCTTCTTGCTAAGAGAACCTGTTTTTCTTCAAACACTGGGCAGCCATGTGCTTCTGGCCCCTCTCCAACCCCAGTGGTCTCAAAATGTGGTCTCCTCAACAGCAGCACCAGGGAACTTGTGGGGAATGCAGATCATTGCCCCCCTCCCACCTAGTGAATCAGAAACTCTGAGGGTAGGCTTCAGAAATCTGTGCCTTAACACGGCTTGAGAACCCTAGTAATCCAATAATTCTCAATCCTGGCTATACATTAGAATCACCTGAAGAGCTTTAAAAAATGCTGATGCTTGAGGACCCCTCCCCAAAATTCTGATTTAATTGTTCTGGGATGGTGCCTAGGCACTGATTTTTTTAAAAAAGCAAAGCCAAGGGTGAGAATCACTGGTCTAACCCAACGCATGCTGATTCCATCCTTGCTAGGGAAGGGTTTCAGCATGGACTTGGGATGTAACCCTGGCCAAAATATAAGGAGATGTGGCAGGGCAGGGGGATGTAGGAGGTTCCAGAGGGATTCTGCTGAAAAAAATTCCTTCATCTTGAAAAGGATCTTAAGATAGTGAATTCCTCCTTCTGTTCTTGGCTAATGCTTGCAGCTCAGGGGAAAGTCAGAACCAGGGCCCTTCTGTCATGACCTACTGAATCCAAGCCTGAAACTGATTACCTCAACCTTTCTTTTGGGACATAAATTGTTCTTATAGCTTACACCATTTTAGCTGGGCATATTTGTAGATAAAAGCATCCTGACAGGTACACTAACTGATCTGGACCTAATAATGCATTGTGTTTAATTTTGTGTTTCAGGTGAATAAAAAGGTGATCAGGAATATTCCCAGGATTCCAAAATGCAAGAGTTTTAAAAAGAACACATTGGAAATGAAGCTTCCCCCTTTGCATTGAAAAACATTCTAATAGTCACATTTCAGTAACTTTTTTTAAAGAGTAGTATAAAATAATGTTATATGTTAGTGGTGAAAAACCAGTGCTATTAGGTTAATCTACAATCCTATATCTTCTAGAATTTTCCAGAATTCTATAATTCTAAAATAATCTTAGAAAATGAAAAATCAGTTACTGTGCTCTTCAGGTCTTGAATTTCATGCAAAGCCTACTTACAGGACTTCGGGCACCTATTTTGACATTTTGTGTCATTACACTTAAATGATTGAGTTTCTGAAATGTAAACACACCCTGTGAAATGTGGTTGCTCAAACCCAAAGCTACCAACAGTAGCTTTGAAGTAGCAGCTGAAGTAACATTCAGCTGCAAGTAGGGTACATGCTGTTCAAGTAAAGTTGGTATTTCCCTTGCTGTTTTGTTTTGTTTTCTGTCTCTTTGTTTTGCTTTTGCAAATTCTCCCTGAGAAATTGGAAGACCGTCTAGAGAGGTGGAAGAAATCAGCCCTTCTTTAAGTCTCTTTCCCATATCTCACAAGAACAAGCATCCTTGCTTGAAGATGCCCAGCTCTCCACCTGTACACATATTTTTGTCTGGCTTTCTTCTGCCCTAGCCTTTTCTCCTTTTTACCAGCATCTCCCCCTCCCTCCCACGAACATCCAAGTCTTCCAATCCGCCTTAAATGTTCCCTCGCCAAGTTCTCTCTCGAGTTACTATACTCTGAATACCCCCTCACTGCTAAACTGGAAAGACATATCTATCTCTGTGGCAGTCAAAGCATGGGCCCACACCAGCAGCAGCAGCATCAACTGGTTTGGCAGACAGAATAACAACCTTCAAAGATGTGCACGTCCTAATTCCGGGACTCCGGGACTATGTTACATTACATAGCAAAAGGGCCTTTGCAAACATAATTAAGGTTAAGGACCTTGAGACTGGGGAGATTATCTGGATTATCCAGGTGGGCACACCTTAATCATACGAATCCTTAAAATCAGAGGACCTTTCCCAGAGTGGGAAGAGGGGAGATGTGACAATGAAAGAATGATCAAAGAGACGCAACAATGCTGGCTTTAGAGATGGAGGAAGGAGGGCCATGAGGCAAGGAATGTGAAAGGCTCCTAGGAGCTGGAAAAGACAAGGAAACAGATTCACCCACAAGGCCTCAAGAACTGTTAGGTACTAACTTTGTGTTGTTCAAAAACACTAAGTTTGTAATCATTTGTTGCACCATCAATAGAAAGCACATACACCTGGGAACTTGTTAGAAATGAAAATCCTTGGGCCCTACCCTAGACATACTGAATCAGAAACTCTAAGAGGGGGCCCAGCAATCTGTGTCTTAACAAGGCCTCCAGATGATCAGGAAGCTTGGACAACACCTTCCTGCCTCCACTTCCTCACCTCCCATCTGTCATTCCACTGAAATCTGATTTAACCCCCTCCCACTGTACCTGGTCTTGAATCACCTAGTTGCCTATTGGAATCATTTGTCTTTAGTCTTTTTCATCTGAGCTTTAATCGTCATTGAGACTAGTTGCCATCCCCTTTCTGAATTCACTGTCTCCTGGCTTCCAAGACATCACTCCTACATGCCTCCTTTCATTACATGTCACTTCTTCACCTTCACTTCTTTTCTATGGCTCTTCCTTTACCCACCCCTTGTATATGGGCTTTACTTGCACTGTATCTGCATCCTCTTCTCTTTTCCCTCTGGTTCCCTCTCCCTGGGCAATCTCAGCCACTCTCAGGGGATCCTTCAACCAAGCCCTAATGACTCCAGTCCCCATCTCCAGCACCAGTCTCTCCTGTGCTCCAATCCTGAATTTCAAATTGCCTCCCACATCTCTACCTGTATGCCTGTAAGGGCTTCAAATTCAATATATCCTCCTTCCCCACCCAACTTTACTCCCACAAACCTGCTCCTTCTCTTGCACCTCTCGTATTATGCCGATATCAGCCATTCCACTCTCCGATCATCCATGACTCTCTTTTACCCTTACCTTTCACAACAATTGTTCAAAAATCATTTCAATTCTATTTTTTAAAATATCTTTGAACCTTATCCCTTCTCCTCTGTGTCACTGGGCAACAGCCCTACTTCAGTGTTTCTCAACGAGCAATTTCAAACGGTGCACCAGAATCACATATGGAACTTGTCAAAATTCCTAGAATCCAGGGCTTCCCTAGTGGCGCAGTGGTTGAGAGTCCGCCTGCCAATGCAGGGGATGCAGGTTCGTACCCCGGTCCGGGCTGGGCCCGTGAGCCATGGCCGCTGAGCCTGCGCGTCCGGAGCCCGTGCTCTGCAACGGGAGAGGCCACAGCAGTGAGAGGCCCCCGTACCACAAAAAAAAAAAAAAAAAAAAATTCCTAGAATCCAACCTAGACTCACCTGAATCAGACCTTTAGTGGGGCAGGGGCCTGGGAATCTGCATTTTAAGTAAATAACCAAATTGTTTTTTATGCTACCCAATTTTAAGAGCCACTGCCTTAGGTCAGCTTTAAACTGCTGACCTGAACTCTGTTCCTTGGGCTTTGTATTCATCTTTCTCTTCCTGCAAAACAAATTACCACTTTAGTGGCTTAAACACACACACACATATATTATCTCACAGTTTCTGTGGTTCAAGAGCCCAGACACGGCTTAGCCGATTCTCTACTCAGGGTCTCTCCAGACTGCAGTTAAGGTATTGGCTGAGCTGCATTCTCATCTGGAGGCTAAACTAGGAAGAAACTATTTCCAAGCTCATTTAGGTTGTGAGCAGAATTCATTTTCTTGAGATGTATGACTGAGGACACTGGCTTCTTACTAACTACCAGCTGGAGCTTGGCTTCAGGTTCTAGAAGCCACCTGCAGTTCCCTGCCACTTGCAGTTCAAGAAGTAATAAAAGAAGAAATTTTGTCTTTCTCACTTAGATGTTCTGTTGACATCAAATAATGGAGATTTTCTTTTTGAAGATGCTGTGAATCTATATTTCAACTGAGTTGCCTAGTCGTTAAATGATTTAAATATTAGAAATAAGCCAAATCCCAATATTATAAAAATATTACCTTCAAAGTCTGTAACACTCTCAGGGGTGTTTGTTAAAAGTGCACTTTCTGGAACTCCACTCCACCCCCCCTAGATTTCTTATTCAGCAAGTCATTTTTAACAAGCACACCAGCTGAATCCAATTCAGATGATCTAAGGATCATGCTTTGGTAACCACTATTCTATAAAATATAATGAAAAATAAACACATGTAAGTTTAAATGTCTTTTTTTTTTTTTTTTTTTTTCAGTACGCGGGCCTCTCACTGTTGTGGCCTCTCCCATTGCGGAGCACAGGCTCCGGACGCGCAGGCTCAGCGGCCATGGCTCACGGGCCCAGCCGCTCCGCAGCATGTGGGACTCCCGGACCGGGGCACGAACCCGTGTCCCCTGCATCGGCAGGCGGACTCTCAACCACTGCGCCACCAGGGAAGCCCCATGTCTTATTTTTGATTACAAACAAAATCTTCTAACAGAGTTATAAAATTACATGCAAGAGAAAAAAATCCTTCAGTTACACTAGTGATGATTTATCTACTTCCAAAATTATGCAAAAATGAATAGCTCAAATCAACAACATAATTTAACAAATCTAAGATATTTTATGATGATAAATCACTACCTAATATTTATTAAATTAATCTGAATTGTAAAAATAAAATTCCACTAAATTTAATTAGCTGAAAAAATTTCAACCAGTTTTATGTAAATCTTCCAATAACGAATCAGTTCAATCTTTTCTTTGCTCAATAACAATACTTTTATTTTTACAGTTTTCTATTTCTTATTCAGAACACCTTTTTGTTGCGAGCAGGGCCTAACTGAGGCAACACAATGCAGTATAAACCTATCAATCACCAAACATCAGTGGGAAAAAAAAGCCTATAAAATCAGGTTTTAAATTAATCCAGCCCTTTTTGTCTTTGAATATCTCTTAGTTTTT
Source organism: Hyperoodon ampullatus (assembly GCF_949752795.1). NCBI lineage: Eukaryota > Metazoa > Chordata > Mammalia > Artiodactyla > Ziphiidae > Hyperoodon > Hyperoodon ampullatus. The sequence goes on along the minus strand of NC_136925.1, from coordinate 47,331,750 downwards.
GTAGAAGACAGATTATGGATTATTGGAAAATAAATTCATGTTTAGTTTACTATCCTGCACTAAAATATCCAAAAGCAGGATTTTTTTTTCTGCTCTGCCTACCTGGGAATTTCTATGTGATACATTTAGTGAATACAGCACTAACCTACAAGCTAGAGGCACAGCTTCTATCATCTCTTTGTATTCCATTATCAGTCTCTAGTGAAGGATCATGAAATAATTTAGGATTCTTCCCCATAGTAAATCCAACTAATTCAGGTAATATGGTAACTTTCCTCACCATTTCCATCCCAAATTATCTAAATTAGCTGTGTGACTGTTCCCTAATACACCAGTCTGTGGTGGAACCTTTCATTTGGCTTCCTGTGCTTTGGGTAATTCAATTCAGCACATCTAGATCAAGTAGCCAATAAGTACTAGACACTGAGGGGGATGAAAATATATACAAGACAGCAGCCCTTAGTAGCCAGGAAGAGAGAAAAGGCATGACAACAGATAACCAATATGCATGTGGTATAATGTAAAAAGTGGTAAATTCCTCAGAGCTGTTACAAAGTTCAGAATACAAGTTCAGAATTTGGCTTCATTATTTATTATTCAGACCTAGGGTGCCTAGGTCTGAAATTTCTAGGCACCCTAGTTGTCTGACAGAATCCGCCAAGACCTGAGACTTGCTAACAGAAGCATCCAACTATGCACTCACTGGGTCAACCGACGCCCAGCTTGGGTCACTCACATTTCCCTCTCACTTGTCCTCCTGTCACATGCACGATAGACTAGTGCTGTTCGACAGCCAGCTGCCAAATATATGGGGGCCCTGGACAACTCTAAGGAGTATTTCGAGGTGCGATGGCCATGGTAGGTGTACTGTGGCTTTGAACTTATCGGCTACTATCTATGTCAGGCTATGATGCAAAACTACTCCCCAATTCTGCAAAAGCCATTAAATTAAAATGATCAAAAGCTGTCAAGGAGCTAATGAGTTTGCTTTCTCCAGTCTTGCCAGACATTTTCTTTACATGATTTAATCATGTCACTCCTGTGTGTTATTACACCTTCAGTTCAATTTTTAGAAAAATTAGTTGATACTAAGTTTCCAAGAAAATTATTCCAAAATCATCCCAAGTTTCTCTTCAGGTCTTTGTTAAAAACATCATCTGATTTCAGAGTGTTATCAAAAATATTGGAAGCACCAGACCACCGTTCCCTCTCCTGGATGAAATATTAAAAGATGAATGTTATGCGCAGCAGTTCCTTACAATAGTGAATTCTCAGTGATTATTCTGAGGAGAAGGAAAAGTGACTTCACTGAGTGAGAATGCTGTAGCCAGCAGTCTACAAAGCTTGGATATGGGAGGTAGGGGTGGGCGTGGGTGTGGTGAAGGAATTTTGGAACAATCAGTCTTTTATACAGTGAATAACTGAAAAGTATGTCAATAAAAATACAGAGAAAATGCATACATATTACACAATCTCCTTTCGGGACATTCGCCTATTTGTGTGGCTCTGGGTTCTTAACTTTAGAGCAGCCCCAGAGAGGAGCCTTGAGAGGCAGCGAACCAGGCTGAGGACAGTAGCATACAGAGAAAGGAAAGAGATGAAGTTTTTTTGCTAATTAAAATTTTCTCTCCTCTGTTTTCAAATTTTTCTATAATGGAGTAATAAACCTTACTCCATTGAAAACTTATAGTGGAAAAAATTTAGAATATTTCTGTGCACATCCGATGACAAATTAAATATGAAAATGTATGGGGAAGTATAAGATAAATAAGGAAATTTATGGAAAGTTTCACCCAAAGTAGATTGTTTCCTCCTCTCCTGATTATAGACTGTAGCTCTCCAATCTTTTGGTGACTACACGACAACATGACATTAAAAGTTAGCTACTTTCTTCTCTAATATAAGCATGAGAAACAGAAGAATTATATGACATATCATACCCCCAAAGTCCATGCATTAGGAGATAAATAAAATGTCTTTAATAAAACACCCTACATCCCCTAAAAATAATCACATCTTGCTCTTTTTTTAATTAATGAAAGTATCAAATAATATTGATGTAGTGAAACTTCAGGAGTTGGTGGTTTTTCTTTTTCACTTGTTAATTATTTGACAGCATGAGCAATCAACTTCTCTATTAATTAAAATCAGAACATCTTTTATGTGAAATGAGGTTTTTCTTTTAGTGTCATATTTTCATTTAGAACTAGGGTGTTTTGTTTAAAAAATCAGATATTTTCATGTTTAAGACATATACATACATTTTTAGACAATATATTTTTCATTTTCAAAAATCTTTCTGATTTTCCTATTAGAAAAATTAAAACGATATTCCTTAAGAGTTCAAGGGCTCTATTATCATTTTTTAAAGGACATAATTTTGTTCAGCTTAGTGCAGTCAGTTGAGTATTTTGTTAGGGCAGTAAACTTGAAATGGATGCAAATAACAGGCATCTTACAATTCCATTTAAATTTGTCTCTTTTTAGATCTCATTTTGAGTATATGTGACCTCGAGAAATAATAGCCAATCAACCCTCTGTTAACTTTGACAACAGATTTGCTTTCTTATAACTTTAAAGGTATTTTAACCGAAGTTTGGGCACCTTTTCAAAGGGACAAATTCTGCAGACACTTAACCATAGGAAGGAAGCCTGGACTTCAAAAAATACTTTGAGTTGTATATATGGATTCTTTACTTCTAGTTACTTTTTATAAAAATAAGAAAAAATTATGTATTTATTGGAAAACTATTAAGTCCCAAGTCATACATACAGTTAAGTAACAACACAAAAAACATAAAAAATACATATATACATAAACGTAATATATGTATGTATGCATATAATGTGTCTATGTCTGCATCTTTACCTTTCTATCTTTATCTATACATAATAGGTCTTATGAGAATCATCATGTGTCCAGTTGTTTTTTGTTTTTTATTTAAATTTTATTTATTTATTTTTGGCTGTGTTGGGTCTCGTTTCTGTGAGAGGGCTTTCTCTAGTTGCGGCAAGCGGGGGCCACTCTTCATCGCGGTGCGCGGGCCTCTCACTATCGCGGCCTCTCTTGTGGAGCACAGGCTCCAGACGCTCAGGCTCAGTAATTGTGGCTCACGGGCCTAGTTGCTCCGCGGCATGTGGGATCTTCCCATACCAGGGCTCAAACCTGTGTCCCCTGCATTAGCAGGCAGATTCTCCACCACTGTGCCACCAGGGAAGCCCCATGTGTCCAGTTTTTTAATGATGACGTTTATTTGAAGCTATCAAGCAAACTATCTTCAGGAGTTCATTCACGATTTTGAATTTGGAAAAAGAAGCAAAACCCATCAAGAAAAAGCAACTTTAGAAGTATAGAAATTAGGGCCAAACAGGTTGTACAATCTATTTCCTCTAAAAATAATCAACGTCTGGTAGCCTGTCTTAGTTATCAGCAGCTTCCCTTCATTAAATCTAATTGCTCTGCAGAGGCCATTTCAATTGATGCATGCAAAAAGCAATTTCAAGTCCATGATGGTGGCCTCCAGCCTCTCTGGGGAGTAGATAGTCCATTCTGCTCCTTTTTAATGTTCTTCTTAGTGTGGGAAGGCAGTTGAGCATACTAATGCCTGTCCATTCTGTGACCATCACTTGGCCTGAACTTGTCAATAAGTTTATCAAGAAGTTTTGCAGTACATTTGGAATTTTGAAATGCAAATGATTTTACTAGAGAGAGAGAGAGAGAAGAAAAATGAATGAATGAATGAGTGGCAGAACTATGGTGTCTGAGCTTTGGCTTGAGGACCACACTGCATGATTTCAACCCTGGCTCAACCTCTTATTCTCTGTTCAACCATGGACAAGCTACTTAATTTAGCGTCCATGTCTGTAAAATGTGGAAGAGAGTGGCACATGGCTTCTTGTTGTGGGGATTAAATGAGTTAATGCATGTTAGCTGTTTTCTCTGTTTTAATAAAAATCCTCAATTCAAGCTGGCAAAATTAAACAGAATTATGTCCTAGTTCACAAAAATTTAGTTTTTGTGATTCATTCATTCGTTCATTCATCTGTTTCATATTGTCTGATTTAAGCCTCTTTTGCTTATGAAAGTGACAAAATCTTATCAAGTGAGCCAAATGCTTGAGGTTTCTAAATGTTTTAGGGTAAATCTAGATGATAAATAACACTAGCCATTGCAAAATAACCAGCACAATAGGAATATGGGTATCTTTTGTGTTGTGGTAGAAGGAAAATTTTAAAAATCACTTAAAAATACATTATCATTGAAATATATTTATCTTTTAAAAAGAAATAATGACATCGGATGTAGACTTGGATTTATATTCACCAGGAATAGAAAACATCACATTTGATTAAACTCATTTATTAAGAGCCTATCTACATGTATGCTGTGTTGAAGCAAAATACTTCATATGTTAAAGTGTTCTAATAATAATTATCATTGATCAACTGCCTACTATGTGGCAGGCACTTTATATTTGCCATTTTATTAATCCTCACAATAACACAGTGGTACAGATATTATTCCCTGTTTACAGAAACAGAGAGGTTAAATCATACAGTTACTAAGAAGGAGGGAACATGTGCGAGCTCAAGTCTAAAGTACAGGTTTTTCCTTGTTTGTTATATTATGTGCCTTTTATCCTTATAATTGATTTCTCTCTAACCAGATATCATTATCTAGTCTCATATAATTATATCCTTACCTCCCCTTTCAAAATGTAAGGTGTTTGAGGGTATAAACAATGTTTTTAATACGCAGCCCTAATGCACAGTTTATAAGACTTACGGGTACACAATACAATGTTTTCTTCTCCCATCTCTCTAAACTTGATATCCTTAGACTGGTAGAACATCTTTCAATCAGTGGCCCCTTTGATTACCATTAGGGATGTTTACATACGCCAGGTCTCTTGCTCTGGTACGGGGGTAGAATTTTGTAATCCTCTGCTTGCTCGAAAGCGGTGTGTCCATAAGTAGAAATGATGATTTTAGAACCAGCACATGACTCCATGTTCTTTTTTCCCTGCCTCAGCACTTGTGAAATCATGGGTGGAGATGGCACCTTACACACCTGGGTTTCTGAGTAACTATGGTGTCGACTTGCAATGAACATATTGAGTGAGCAAGATCCAAACATGGTTATTGTAAGCCACTGAGAGTTTGGAGTTGGTCGTTAACACAGCATAACCTGGTTTGCACTGATACAGCATCTTAGAATCTGATCAATAAGGCATTTACCTTAAGATTCCTATTCAACATAGAAGAGAATAAAGGAAAGAAAGTTTACTATAGCCTTTTATAACAATTTACAAGGTGACAGTCCACAGAATTAGCCTTCATCTTCTTTAAATTGTATTCTTTAGCCTTTTTCCCCTTTGTGCTACTGAGGCATGAGTATGAGGGTGAGATTGGGAAGACGCTGTTGACATTATACAGAAGCCATTCTCCTAAGCGACTGAGTGTACTAAACAACATGATCTGATATTTATTTTTTGTTGTAAGTGAATACAACAAGGTTGACAGAAGTCTCAGCTAAGGTACATTCTCTGTTCTGTCGCAGTGAATATGAGAGGTACCTCAAATGTGTGGAATGCATTTTTACTGGACTCAGGGATTAAATATTGTGCTGTATGCCTTCTCACACCCTGAATAACTAATTAAATTATTTTTATAACTATGAATTGCAATAAATCATCTCACTGAGTTTAACTTTGTGACATCTTTCATTATCAGAAGAATATTTTTAAATCCCCACAAATTTCAGTGAGAAATGAAATATTTTGTTATATCTTGAAAAGGTTACGAATAGCTTTTGGTACTGACAGCAAAATTCTCCAGATTCTATGTTCTGAAGTTGAAATTTTCATTATATTTTCATTGCACTGAAACTAAATGAAAGCTGATCTTATTATAGAAAAAGAATTGCGTTCTATTTTAAGAACTATTCTCGTAATTCCAATTTATTGTAATATCAGAGGCCAACAGAAAAAACAGCAAAGTAAAGATTTATTAAAAAGAAAAATATGATTATCAAGACACATAGCACTTTTTATAAGTTGGTATTTCAAGCTACTTAAAGATCGCACAATAGAAATATTCACTTAACAACTGTGAAGTTGCTTTGGAAAGTCCTAATAGCTTGATGAGTAATATATTCTCTAAGTACTTTCAACTTTATTTATATATTCCCCACCTTGTTTCATAAAAATCTCAAGGTGGTCTGAATACAGAGCAATGGGATTAAAAGAAGAAATGAGGAAATGGGGTCTATGAAACACAAATGTCTGGAAATAAGACAGGGATCAGACTAGTCCATAAGATAAAACAGTAATTTACAAGATGCACATGCCCTATGTAATAAGTCACTCCTCATATGTATAACTGATTCACTTTGTTATACAGCAGAAACTAACACACCACTGTAAAGCAATTATACTCCAATAAATATGTTAAAAATAATAATAATAAGTCACTCTTCATATGTAATAAAATGAGCCACCTGCTTCTAAACAGCAGAAATTCACACCTCAAATGTCTCTTCCTCCTGTGGTACACAGTTGTCTCCACTGCTCAGACTCCTACGAAGAATCATTAACTTGTTTTACCAACACAATGTACTGGACACGACCACCAGAACTCTTCCACTGGATTTTTCCCAGAACCTTTGGAATCGAAATTTTTCCAGTATTTTACTTCTACCACGGCAACTTCTCACTGCTTTTTGAAACCTCATTTAACAAAACATAGAGATTAAGGCAATAGCTTTTTGGCAGGTTAATCGCATTTCAAATTAGGAAGAGGAATTTCTTCTTTTCACTATATTTTCTTAGATGGTTAATTTACATTACAAAATTACATCTTCATCTTTCTGCCTTACAACTCATCTGCAAGAATCCCATAGTGTTCAACATTCTCCTGAAATTCCACAGCATCCCCTCCTCCTGCTCAGGGCCATCAAGGTCACTGCTGCCATCAGAAGGATCCTCTAGGATTGGCACAAGGGTGACTCTATCCAGGTAGGATCTCATGCCTGTGCAGTACCACCTCCATCTAACATTACTATCAGAGCCTGTATTAAAGCATTTGAATTGCAACTTATAAACATCTCTAGCATGACACTGGTACAACAGTACTGTAAACACTAATCAAACTAATTCAGTGCCTAATTTTATTTGCTCCTGCTAAATGGTTCATATGATATGGCAACCTTAAAGGCAGCCTTCTCATACATTTTACACAGGGAGTAAAGTGTATGAGAAGTCTAAATTTACACGGGGCAGAGGTAATCCCTCCCAAATGCAATTATCTCATTATCACCAAATTTATATGTGGAGAACTCGATTAGGACCAGCACACTTTCCATCTTTAATTTCTTGCTGTCCTTATTTGCTTGTTCTTTTTAAACAGCTATTACTGAGAAAGTAAAAAGATTAACGTTTTCCTGCTTGTCAGTGCTGCCAAACAACAAGGTCTAGTAAACAAAACAAGGACAAGAACTCCTATTATTTTTGTTTTCAGTTTTCCCAAATGCAAAACTGGTACAATATAAAGAGCAATTCTCTACTACCCTGGGGCATTAATTATCAAGACAGTGATCATCAAGCTCAAGGAAATTCCCATAAAAGACTTTGTATAAATACAAACCATTTTTCTCTTCCACACTTGAACACACACACTCTTCTTAGGTTCACTGAACTAGAATACAAAGTATCAACTTCACCATTTATTATGATAGAGTTGCCTGTGGTTATTCTGTCTGCCTGAGAGTGCAACCAGATCTGAGTTGCAAAACTGACCTCTAACAAGCCTTTATAGGTTGATTTAGTGTTGGCTGAATATTCATAGACGCAAAGCGCTATCCAGAATATGAAAGAGGACTGCCTTCCTCTGGGAATTTGCGATCAACTGAGCTAAATATCAAAATGACTTCTTTCATGTTTCCTTAATCCAAAATATTAAATAGATGCTATGAGACTAGCATTGCTTTTCAGATGTATATCAACCTATCCATACTGAGTCAGGATTTATTTCTTAAAAGAAACGGTACTAATTTTTAATGAAAGTAGAAGGATGTTATAGTTAAAAGGATATAAAATGAACACAATTTTTTTAACAATGCCACAAAAAATAAAATCATATATTTAAACTATATTTTAAGCAAAAGGCATTTTAATAATAAAAAAACAAAAATAATTTTATATGTTAGAGATAAAAGGTATAATATCAGTACTACCTAACATTGTCTGAATTGACTGGAAAGCCTTAATATCTTGCTGCCCAACAAGAGGTCAACCCCAGGCACCCTCTTGAAAGCATCCTTAAGTCAGCACCTTAGGAATTTCTCCAGACTCCACCTGCATTGGATGTTCCAGGTAATCCTGGCCTGTTCTGGTGAAAATCACACACCTGAGATTTCTCCTCAATGCCACCTTCCCACCCAGCTTCCATCCTTCAGAGCGACACTTCAGTTCTGTCTGCGTTTTTGGTGGGCTTTGCCCTGGACTAGTTTCCTGATCTCCCCTGCCTCCTTACTTTTCAGATTTCATGAAAAAAAGGCAACCCATGCCTTGCCCCTAAGCTCCTTCACATTTGGAAGAGACTCCAGACAGAAATGAAAAGGCCTTGAATAAGTAGGGACACACTCAGAAGATCAGGGCACATTTTGAGATCTTTAGTATCAAAGATCTTGGGATTTTATCAACCCAAGGACAAGCCTGATGAGGAGGAGCTAAGTCATTCCAGAGAAAAAGCCACAGGGATTCTTCTTTTTCTGGAAGCCACAGAAGTGGTTCCTAATCGGTGTGTCTCTGGCCCTGACTTCTGACTATGAACCAAAGTCCAGCCTGTCATGGATGCAAAGGCAAACTTGACCTTTGCTTGGGACCATCCTTCAGCCCACCTGGTTTGGTCATGGGTGTTGGTCAGTGACCAAGGAACTGCTCCCTCCAGAGGCCTTCTTGTCCAAACACATTTTTTTGCTCAAGCCTTGTCCATGACTTGCCACTAACTTTGCCTCACAATCTGCAGCCCTGGCTCAGGCATCTGACGATCTGATGCTTTATCACCCAGACTAAAGGCAACATTTCCAAGAATAACTTATTGGATTGAAGATGTCTCCCAGCATTTTTACAAGATAACTAAGCATTTTTATGATTCATGCTGTTATTGCCAAATTTATTTGAAAAAAAATCAAAATGCTTAGTAACTTTAGAAATAGGTCTCTTCCTAAAACGAAAGTTCCTCTTTCTTAGAGTACACATGAGAGGCCAACAAAAATGACTTTCAGAGACATCCAATATCAAGGAGGCTTTTCTTCCAAATGTTCACTGTACTATCAAAGCCAGGTTCCTTAAATCAAAATCTGGCTAAATAAAAAAAAAAAAGTTACCAAGAATAAAAAACAATGCCTGTATTATAAATATTTAATCAATGACACCAATGATAAACCAACCAGAACTACATTAAGATGCTTCATGACTCATTGTTTAAACACAACATCCTCAAGAATACTCCTACCCATTCAAAATTTAAAGTAGAATCTAATAACAAATAAATCTTCTAACACTGATAAAGTAATATCTACTAATATTCCAAACTAGATGTTAATATCCAAACACTCTTTAAATACCCAGACATATTCACCAATTGGTTGAAAAGTATGGAAGATTAACTCACACAGTTAACCCAGCAGTGGGCCTCTCTCATACAGCTGGGAAAATGGAGCATGCCAGCATGTCAAACCTGCTACTCATCCAGTTCTAACAGATTGAGACGAATCAGTATCAGAGAGGGAATGAGGTGACAGGTAATGTGAAATAGAGGTACATGGGTAAACACCTCCCACAAAGATCCATATCATCTTTGATGCCAAAATGCCACGTAGAGATGCAAGACTGAAAAATGACCTCCTCTCTCTAATCTCGGGTTGTTATTGCGCCAGTATATCCCAAGATGGAAAACAACCTTTATATGTTATCCCTAAATAAAACATTTCAATCACATAGTCAAAAACATTCTTTAAAGGATTCTGAAACTGTAGTATATGTGACTAAAGCAGTATCTTTTTTATTTCCGTTCACACAATGGACATTTATTGGAGAGAACTCTATTACCAGGCTGTCTTACCCCAGCCAAATAAATTCTGTTCCCAGGGCTCCCTCTTTCTAAATGCCGCATTGTTTAGAAAGTGCTTTTTCTGCTCCCAAAACCTTGCTTATTGCTAACCAATTGCAAAAACTTATGATGACCACAAGAAAGAAATCAAGACTCCAAAAGACAAATCAATGAATAGAAGCCAAGTCTCCAAAGATAAGGAAGGAGAAATGTTCAATAAACACATGGAGTAATTTTCAGTCTTACTAATTATCAAAGAAATGTACATTAAAATAACAATAGAGTACTATTCAGCATACATTAAATTAGAAAGAAAAGGAAAATTCTCAGTGTTATCAATGTGGCATAACACAGAAATATACTGCTGTGAAAATAATGATGTATTAACTAGATTTTACTATTTTGGAATGTTATATGGTATTGTATATCCAGAATCATAAAAGTGTCCTTACACTTTGACGCAGTAATTAGAGAACTTATCTTAAAAAAACTCTCAGGCATAAAAATAATACATGCATGAAGATATGTATTACACATTTATCCATTCTTCTCTTGAGTTCAGTGAGCTTTTATGACCATTACTTTGAACTCTTTATCAGGCAGATTGCTTCTCTCCATTTCGTTCCTTTTCTGAGGTTTTTGTCTCGACTGGAACATATTCCTCTGTCTCCTTGATTTGCCTAATTTTCTGTTCATTTCTATGTATTAGCTGTATCACCTCTCTCTCCCAGTCTTGAAGAAATGGCCTTATTTAGGAGGTGTCCTATGGAGCTCTAAAAGCACAGTCCTGCCTGGCCACCAGAGCAAAGGCTGTTCCCTCTGTGGGCTGTGTGCACCCTGCTCTTGTGGCAGGACTGCAGCTGCCGTGGCACACTGGTGGGCAGGGCTGGCCCCTGGAATGGCTGCAGGGCCCAGAGGCAGCTGCCATGGGGTACTGGTGGGCAGTGCTTAGCTTGACTGGCTGTGAGGCCCAGCCGAGGCACAGGGACAGGTGAGGCTCTCAGCAGGCTGTGCCCGCTCGCTCTAACAGGTTAGATGGAGAATTCCAAATTGGTGCCCACCAGCACCAGTATTAGCAAGGTAGCCTGAGATGACATGATTGGCTCCTGCCAGTGTCTCAGCCCCCAGGGAGCATCTCAACTGGTTCCTGCGTCTCTGGCAGACGCTTCAAGATTAGTACGTGGGCCCCCTTCACCTATGGTCTGCACACTTCTCAATCTGGTGTTTTTGCACGGGTTTGGGGCTTGAGTTAGTCTGTGCGCGAGCCCTTCAAGAATGGGTTTTCTGGGCTTCCCTGGTGGCGCAGTGGTTGAGAGTCCGCCTGCCGATGCAGGGGACACGGGTTCATGCCCCGGTCTGGGAAGATCCCACATGCCGCAGGGCGGCTGGGCCCGTGAGCCATGGCCGCTGAGCCTGTGCGTCCGGAGCCTGTGCTCCGCAATGGGAGAGGCCACAACAGTGAGAGGCCCGCGTACCACAAAAAAAAAAAAAAAAAAAAAAAAAAAGAATGGGTTTTCTGTTCTCTGCAGTTCTATAGATTTCCTGCTAGTATGTCCTATTTCAAAGGCAGGTGTTTTGGGGGCTCATCTTTCCTGTTCAGGATCTAGGTGTTGGGATGCCTGATGTGGAGCTCAAATCCCTTGTCCCTCGGCGAGGCCGTTATTTCTGCCTCTCCTACCTGTTGATGATGCTGTCCTTTTAGGCTTTATTGTGCAGGCTATGTTTATCTAGTTTTCAGAGAGAATTATTCCATGTGTGGTTGTAGACTTGTGTCTGTGGGAGCAGGAGAGTGCAGCATCTTCCTACGCTGCCATCTGAACCCTCTCTCTTATGGTAATTATTTTTATGCACCGTTGATTTAGACAAGGTGCTTTGAGAAAAGGACAAACATTCTTTGAACATAACTGAGAGTTTATGGAAAAGACTACCTCATTTAAAAGTTCTCCTCATTGCAAATATATAATAGGAAAGGAATTTCTACATTTTCTGAAAAAGATGTTAACTGATATTCTGTGATAACCCAGGATTAACTGTTAACTTATACAATTCTAATTCTTGTACCTGCCTCATATAACAAAAATAACACTAACATTTAAATCCTTGGATTTTTTCACACCTAAATAGTTTTTCTCTTAAATAAGAAAAAAAATGTATAGTAATAATATATAGGAATTACTATATTTAAATGATAATAACAAACTTTGTCCTTAAACTTTATTTTTGCTTTTCTCACTAGTCAGATATGAAAGTGATTTGAAAAGGGGATAATACCTGATAATGCTAGCTAATAACTCACATTAAATTCTCTACTGGTTTCCACTGATTTGGAAACATATATATATATATATATATATATTTTTTTTTTTTTTTTTTTTTTTTTTTTTGCGGTACGCGGGCCTCTCACTGTTGTGGCCTCTCCCGTTGCGGAGCACAGGCCCCGGACGTACAGGCTCAGCGGCCATGGCTCACGGACCTAGCCGCTCTGCAGTATGTGGGATCTTCCCGGACTGGGACACGAACCCGCGTCCCCTGTATCGGCAGGCGGACTCTCAACCACTGCGTCACCAGGGAAGCCCTGGAAACGTATTTTTAAGGCTTCTCTTAAATTTGCTCCTCAAGTACTTCCCATCTATAACTTGCTTTGTCTTGGAGCATCCCTGTGCAATAGTAAGTAGGTATTGAATTTATTAATATAGCAGGAAGTGAGGTAGAGTCTTAGGGGTATAAAAGTCCAGACTTGGAGACTTTGATTCTTTTAAGTTAAATTCTAGTTTTACTCTTTTCAATTTTTAATTCTGTTTTAATTATTTTAATAGTTTGAGATTGTGTGTGAACAGCGTCTGGGGCAGATAAAGTTGCCTTCTGCACAACGGGTTGTTTACAGGTAGTGTTTATTACCAAATGGCTTTAATATTTACCAAATGGTGACGGATAGAGGAAGGTAGTTGCGAGTTGTCTTTCTAACCAACATATCTAGATTAGGGAGGGCATTCTCTACTAGACAAATAGCCTAAGGAGATGTTGTGAAATGAGAGGAAGCAGGATTGATCTCCTGGAGTTATGAAGTATGACAGACTGGAGACAAGCCTAGGAGTGGTGGGATCTTGATAAGACTAGGAAGGCAGTTTGCAACCAAATCATGGCAAAGCAAAACATTAGGGCTTGGTCCTGTACAAGAAGTGTACTGAGACCATATAGTTCCTGATCATCTCCACTCTGTTCTTCTTGGCACCATGATAAGCATCAAGATTATTTTCACACATAAAACCTTCCCCGGCAAGGCAAGCCATTAACATCCCAAAATCAGCTTGCAAGCCAGGCTCCAGCATCCCTCCTGTACACTTACTGGATTATTCTACTTCTTACTGAGATCCGCCTTCTTTACAACCCTATTGAACTCTGTTGTTTCAACCATAACTCTGAGCTCTTAATGATATTTGTTGTATATTATTCCTCATTTTTTTCATGTGTAATCTAGTTCCTCACCAGTATGGTGAATTGCAAGGGACTAAGTCTAACGTATTTTATATTTTTGTAATGCCCCCTTCCAGACTTGCACAGTAATGGCTGTATGATTGGTAAATGACAAATTTGTACTTATTATTAATTAATTTTCCTTCTAACTAAAACAGTTGGAAAATTCTCTTATTTATCTTTCTTTTTAAAACACACACAAGCATCACACTCAATACAATGTATAATTAGAAAAATTACTCAGTTATTCAGTGAGGTACTGAGCAAAGCTGTCAACAGGGCTGGTTCCACAATGGGTCCTTGGTAAGACTCAATGCATATTAAATAGAAAAACAAAAGGAAATATACTTGAAGCTTCTTTTTTGGAAAATTAAATAATATGTTTCTAAGAGGAACAGATTTATAATGATAATTAAATGGGTACAGTTCTTAAAGAGGCAATGCTTTATAAATATTAATAATTTGACAAACCAGACAACTAGGAAACTTAACTTAGGGTACATTTTTAACCTAGATTGCACAAATTCTTAACATAAACAAGTCTTTTAAGAAACATGTACACATTTTTCTATAACTTTATTTGATAGTAGAAGGGGAAAATCTTCTAGATGTCAATGTACTCATCTTTAAAGTTAGTTATATGCTGAGGGATACCCATTTCACAAAGTTTTCATCAGCTCAAGATGTTTTCTTTACGCTCCAGCTGCCAGCAGCCCCCTATTCATTGTTCTCTTTCTATGTTCTCTCCAGCCAAGATCAACAGGGAATGACAAAAAATCATACTTTGCCTACAGAATGCTCACTTAAATGCCTACTCAGTCTTCTTAGGATGAGGGCCAAGCTCTAGAAACATGGTCCACAGTGACACCTGGCCTGGTCTGGCCCCACCTTCTTCTTCAGCTTCTGTTCCCCGAGCCCCTGGTCCATCTAGGGTTCAATAGGGAATTTCTTTCAGTTCCTCAAGCCTATGCTTCCTTTTCTCCAGTCCTTTAAATGCATTGCTCCCTCCGACTAAAACACTCTTTCTCTCCTTTCTTCCTCTGCCTGAGTAATTTCTGTTCTTCCTTAGCATCAAGAATTCTTTGCTGATCTTAATTGGGTCATTTGTAGAGACGTGGATGGATCTAGAGACTGTCATACAGAGTGAAGTAAGTCAGAAAGAGAAAAACAAATATCGTATATTAATGCATATATGTGGAATCTAAAAAAATGGTACAGATGAACCGGTTTGCAGGGCAGAAATAGAGACACAGATGTAGAGAACAAACGTATGGACACCAAGTGGGGACAGTGGCGGGGGGGGGGGGGGTGGTAGTGGGATGAATTGGGAGATAGGGATTGACGTGTATACACTAACATGTATAAAATAGATAACTAATAAGAAAAAAAGAAAAGATAAGGTGGTAGAAGGTAAAGCCTGGAGCTTTTGTAGGAGGAGGAGGATAAGTTGTTGCCCTACCCTCTGTGTCTAAACAAAACACTAATCAAAGACAGCAGAAACAAACACAATTTTGGCTTATGTTATAAAATAATGACTCAATCTTTAATGGTCTAGGAGCTGATCATAGAGTTTGCGTATCCACACTCCCTTCCCTATGTTTGTCAACTGCATCATATAATAGTTTCTATATAAGAGAAATTTCTAGGAAGGAAGAACTCCAATGACACACTAGTTGACAGGTCTTATAATGGCAAAACACTAAACTTACAATTTTAATTCTTTGGGGTTGAGATCATTCAATGTTAAAGATCAACATTCATTACATAAAGACCCTAAAACAGTGCCTGACATATATTAAATGGCAATAAATATTAACTATTACAGTTACGAAAAAAAAAAAAGAATTCTTCTCTGGTCTTGTGCCTTCCTCTCGCTGTCAAGGTTAGCTACCCTCCTCTGTAAGGCCCTTAGTGCCTCTGGACTTCTATCACTGCACTGTTGCACTGTAATACAATTGTCAGTTTTTTTGTTTTCCTCTGTTTTTTTGTCTTTATCCCCCCAATACACAGTGAATTCCTTGAAAACAGGTACCATCTTGTTTATTTCTATTATTTCCAGTGCTGGTTGTAAATCTTGATTATTAGAACTACCCACAGATAAGGCTGCTGAAATAGGTAAGCTTGCATCGTTGCAAAGATGGATGCCATAGTGGAAGACACCATGTGTATTTGCTAATAAAGTCCAGGAAAAAAAGAAACATTTGCTTTCAAAGAGACACAGCTCATTCTTTGAAGAAATGCTTTATGAAGTTTGTCAGCCAACTTTATTTTTCATCTAAGATGTAAAAAGCCAACTACAAAAAGTTCATATCTACCAAAAATTGCTCAAATGCTTTAAATAAAACCTAATACCATAGACACACTTAGTAATTGCAGCCATCCCTCAAGGGCTCAAAGCCAATACAGAGAGCACCAAATCTGTGAGATGAATGCACAGATTTTATGTCTACAAACATAATTCCCTTTTGAATTGGAGAGGATGTTATAAATTCTCTGTACCTAACGTCTGTAAAGATAAGAACAATAGAAGAAAAATAGCTACATCTCACCTTGACATGTTTACAATAGAAATACCCATCAGTCTGAATTGATGAGATAGCAAAACAGTAGAGTTTCAGTAACTAAAATAGAACATTTTGGGGCAAAGCTTCTTGTCTTCCTGGGTTCAGCTGAAAAAAAAATACGTGTGTAATAATTATTGGAATTTTTGAGAATACATCTTTCCCTGGATTTTTTCAAAGCTTACTTAGGAAAATACATTCAAGTCTCCAGACTTAGTTTAACAAATGGCTTTTCTTCTAGGTCCCAGTTGCTGTCATATGAATGAAATACCTTGAAAGTAAAATTGGTGTCAGAGAAAACGTGTTTTTCAGTGTCTAAACTTTCATTTTGAAAACCATTTCATCACAGGAGCAGAAATTTAAGTGATCTAAAAGCTTCAGTTCAATTTTAAGTAGGACAAAGTCAGCTGCTGGTGGGATTTGGTTTTGTCCCACCCCATAAACTTTAGGTCTGGGTGCAATCAGTGAACCCCAGGGCAATGAGCTGCAGTGGCTCAGCCAACTTGATTTATATCCTGGGTCCAACAATTAGCAGCTACTGGGCCTCAGATAAGCCACAACCTCTGCGTGCCTCAGTTTTCTCATATCTAAAACATGCATTATGATGACAGCCATCTCCTTTTCATTCCTTTGAGAACTAAATAATAACTAAATAATATAATGCTTGGAAAGCACTTGGCATCATATCCCACCCAGATGATCAGTGGCAAATATGGCCCACAAACATCTTTTATTTGATGTTTTCAGATTTATAAAACAGGTTTAGTGGCCAATTTAAAAATCAAGAAAGTTCCCATAAAAAGTGAGATTTCTGGCTCCTTGAAAAAGCGAAAGGTCAGGTAGCAGATACTGTTAGTTGGTGACCACCCATACCCACTGTATCCCCTATGGCTTAGAAGGTAACCTCAAGCAGTCTCCCTGCCTACAGCTATCATCACCAGCCTCTCAGACCCTCAGAAGCATGACTATGGGGCGTGTTGTAACCAGTCTCTCAGGAGGTTCTCAAGAGTGATTAAACCTCTGTTGCCCACATGCATTAATACACCTAAAGAAAACAGACTATTTTTACAGCAGTTTTAGGTTCACAGCAAAATTGAGCAGAAACTGCCGCAAGTTCCCTTATAACCCTGCCCCCAAATGTGCATAGCCTCCTCCACTACCAACATCCCCCTTCTGAGTGGTACATTTGTTACAATCGGTGAACTTATACTGACACATCATTATCACCCAAAGTCCATAGCTTACACTAGGGTTCACTCTCCATGGTGGGCATTCTATGGGTTTGGACAAGCATATATGTACCCATGCACTCTGTATGATCATTATAGGACCATACAGAGTAGTCTTACTGCTCTAAAAATCTCCTGTGTTAATGCATCGTTTATTAGCTTTCATCCCTGCCCAGTCTCACTTCCCCTTTTCCTCACCACACTTCCGGGGACCCATTCCCAAATAAATTGCCATTACCCAAATTCTAACCTCAGGCTCTGCTTTTGGACAGATCATTACCCTCTCTTCCAGAGCAGCAGTGCCTGGAGCTAAGCAGATGCAGCCCCCCAATTCCCCACGGACCCCACCACTCACACCATGTCTGCACAAGCACTTTGCCTTGGCCCACTGTGTCCACACAAATGACCTGCCTGCCTGTGAATTTCTGAGCTTGAGATCCAAGAGTCAGACCAACACCTTAATTTTATGAAGGAAGCCACTGAGCACAAACTGGAGCAATGACCTGCCCAATTAGACAGAAGATAGAAGCTAGAACCCAAAACGTATGGCTCTGAGTCCCATGCTCTCAGATGCCCCATTTTCCCCAAGGTAGATGCCACTCATCAGCAGCCTAAGGAAATCCTATATTCTTGTCTTCATCCATTCCAATGCCCTCCTCTTCACTTGGATTTCAAGTGGATGAAGCTTGGGATTCCAGGGGAGGGACTATCCCTAGTAAAGACCCAGGCAGGAGGGGCTTCTCTATTTAGCTCACACAGTCACCTCCCCACCCCTTGTAGTCCTGGAGGGGACGCTGCTGATTAGGAGCAGAAGAAAAGAGAAGGGCCAGCTGGCAGCCCCAGAGACAGGGCAGTGAGAGATCAGATGAGGCTGTGGGAACCTGAAGGAGAAAAGAGGGAGGAAAATGGATAGAATTTCTTTCCAATAAGATTAGAAAACCAAATTTGATTTCTTTCCTGTCTCAAAAATCCATCTGTAATTGAAAAATGTGGATAAAATCAATCTTGATATATCTTAAAATTGGAAATTTGAGTCAGAAAACCTAATCGGAGGCCCACTTTCACTCTCTAAATTGCTGTGTAACCTTTGGCAAGTAGTGTCAACTCTCTGGGACTTTGTTTCCTCATCTGACACATGGGTGTAACAGTAACCCCTGCTCACTGGCCTTACTAACTTCAATCACATGTAAAGTACTTACAGTATTCTAGGCACTACACTAGGAGGTTTACATATATTTTCTGGTTTAAGTCTCGACTTTGAGATTGGTTGCTATTACCCCCATTTTTCAGATAAGGAAACTGAGGCTAGAGGGGCTTAGCCACACACCCACAGTCACACAGCTGTGAAGACTGTACCTGAAATTCAAACCCAAACTGTTCAACTTCACAGCCTGTGCCCAAATCTCCACGCTACTCTCTGAAAAAGCACTTTGTAATGAGTACTAACATTATGAACCTCACACTTAAAGCATCATTAATTCATTTGAGAATAGACAGGAATACAAAGGAGCCTCACCAATAGAACTGGTATTAGCTTCATGATACCATGACATTTTGGCCACTATCACAGCCTTACTGGTGATATGCCACAGTCGTTACTAAATTTTGAGTAGAGTCAGATCTGAGATAAGTCAAATTTTACTTTGTAATGAACAGCGTATGAAAAGGCATTAGGTTAGTCACAGTGTTAAAGATGTCAGACTTTGCTTACACATTCCAAAAGGACATGTGTCTGTAGATCCCTGCATTATTGTAGGAAAATGTTCACAGGTTTCTTTAAATGCCTGTGCATTTTAAGTATTTGGCTTCAAGTAATTCAAGTACTTTATAATATAGCAGGTGTACTACTATCTTGTTGAGTCACAACGCCATGAAAAAGATATTCTGTCTGACCACCTACTTTTCTCATCAGATAACTGACCTCAGTGTCAAGCCCAGAGATAACCAATATCTGGGAAAATGAGCAAATGATGGCAACGTCAAGAGAAGGAGAAAAATGAATCAGGCTACATAAGAACACTATAGCATCCTTCTCCCATTCCCCCAACATAAGTCTCACTAGAGTAAAATCAGCAGCAGCACCTCACAGCAGGTGTCTAGGCTGCTGGTGGCAGGGGGGCATGCACTGAGACACTGCCCCTTCCTCCTCCTTTTAGACGATCACAAGCTTACACACTCACAGGCAGAATATCCCGAAGACATGGGAGTCAAGTGTGAGGGCTTTTTGTGTGAATGTGATTGGGAAGAAAAGGAGGAATGTGAGAGGCGACTTCAGAAATTAATACCAATAGCTGTGGGAGGTAAATGTCCAAAAGTAAATTTCTGGACTTCAAGGCTTCTATATCAGTTCCATTCACTAAACATCCATCAAGAGCTTCCTAGAAGCCAGGTTCTATGCTGTGCCCTTGCGAACCCCCTAGCCATAAACAGCATCTATCTAGTGAACTCAGTTTTAGACCTTCTTAACTCAGACCACTGACAAATTGTTATGTTTATAGCTAGCAGCCTAAGAACGCTTGCTTTCTTATATGTTTTTCCTTCCTGCTGGCAAATCATATCTTATTTCAAAATCTCTCCACTACGAGCAATGAAAACTTTGATGGAAGGCACAGTCCCAGAATGTGAAATTTCACCATTTCTAACATCACAAAGCTAATCATTTAAGAGTAAATGTGTCAGACCAGGAGTTAGTTCCCTGAAAATTCATATTTTGCCTTTGAAAGGAATGGCATAACAATCTGAAATTGTTTTCTTGAAAAATTCTCTTCCTACCCACTAGTATATGCAAGACTTCATCTTGAAGTATTTACTTAAAACTTAAACTTAAAAAAAACTTAAAAAAAGATTTTTGTACTTTATAATAGTATAAAATTTGTCACATAAAGGATGCTCACAAGCTTCCTTTCTCCCATAGCTCCTAATTCCCTCTCTTCCTTCCAAACTTAGAAGGAGAACATCTTGTGGAGAGAAAGGTTGATTCTGCTTCATGATAAAGTGCTAAGAAAGAAAAAGGGGATATTGAGAAGGAAGAGTCTAATTGGATGGGGGAAGACAGCAGCTGGGGGTGTGAGGAGGGTAGACAGGAGGAGAAAGAGGATTCTGTAAGTGCAGCTGTGGGCTCTTTTTTTTTTTTTTTTTTTCTTTCCAAAAGCCTAATTCTCAACTATTTGGGCTACTAATCGTTAATTATTTTGGCTCTTTAACTGTGCATCTGACCACACTGCCACTCTGAGGCTGAACCAGGTGTGTCTGAAAGAGAAACAAATGCTCAGGTCGGCGCCTCTCAGCTGTTGGTGACTCAGACAACACCTTCCCTGACCTGAAAGGAAAAGCCCTGGAGAAGGATTTCAGGCCACTATAACAAATGTAAAGAGTTCAGAGAAATAGAGAGAAATGGAGGGAAAGGAAAGAATTGTTTAAACACGAGAAGAAAGATGGGGACACCAAGTGGGAGGGAAGGTCATAAAGGGTTGCAAAGATGAGTCCCGGGCTGCAGCTCTAGTGTGGAGCAAAGGTTCATCACACACGGGTAGGCAGCGCATCGTGGCTACGGGTGACAGGCAGGATGGGAACCCACGGGAGCCATCTGTGCGTGAAGGATCACGACCAAACTGAAGGGGACCTTGCTTTGTGGCTGCCTAAGTGCTTTCCCTTCACATCCTGGCAGGTGCCGGTCTGCACCCCTCGGGGGGCATCCTGGCAGCCCAGAGCTCGCGGCCGGTTTGCCGCATTCAGGTCCATCAAGAGACCCACTGACAGTGCTCTTTGCCCTCCTCTGTCAGTAATCACCACGGACTTGTCAAGCCTGTACAGACAATGGAGAAAATCAGATTCCCCCTAAAGGCCTGATGTAATGGCAATTCTGAAAGCAATGACAGAGGGAAAAACAATTTTTTTCTGTCAACCTCAACAAAGGACATTTGGACATTTCTTCACATTGCCTATCTGGGAAAGTTGACAAAGGTCAGAAAGTTAAATTTTCTAAAAGTTCCGTAGATGTACAATACATTTGAAGAGCTTTCAGAACAAAAGAAGAATTGAGTGTGAGGGAATATGTCTAACACCCTTGATCCCAGATTTGTATAGAAATACCAATAAAATATGAAAACCTCTATATTCATTCACTCATCTGTTAAATATTTATGGACATTTACAACTCCAGATACCAGGTTAACAGTTCAAAATAAGATAGACACAGCCCCTCCCTCTTTTTTACCTGAAATCTTGAAGAGGTACCACTTACATGCCACAAAATGCCATCACCTTCTCCTATACAAACCACAAAACGAATCCACCTAAGGAAAATATAAAGGTCCATGCAAAGTCCTCCTCTGTGACAGAGCTGCTGATAAGACTCACCGACTCTTTCTAATTCAAGGGTGAAGGTAGACACAAGTAGAAACCCAGGCTGGCACTTAACCAATGAGCTTAGTTAATGTTCTGTTAGTGCTTAAAGGCTCCAAATAATAGGTAAGCAACTTGTAAACAAGAGTCATCAATGTTACAATTCTATTTATTTACTCTTTAAAATATATATTTGTTGAGCACCTGTTAGGGACAGGTCATGTGTGTACTGCTAAGGAACATGTGGGAAAGTGAAATGCATGGCTCTGTTCTCTTATGGCCATCACTCTACCTAGTGAGATAAGTCATCCTTATCCACAGAATACTAACCACGCAGGATACACCACAGCATCTGCCAAGTACCAACTGAGCTGCAAACACAATAAGCGAGATCAGTGTCTTGTGTAAACTGCGGGAACTCTCAACATAACCTGTCCAAAATGGAATTAATTATCTCTCCTTTAACCATGCTCTTCCTCCTCCGTTTTCTATTTCAGTTAACGAAACTGGTTTAGGACTTCCCTGGCAGTCCAGTGGTTAAGACTTCATGCTTCCACTGCAGGGGGAACAGGTTAGATCCCTCATTGGGGAACTAAGATCCTGCATGCCACGTAGTGCAGCCCCAGAAAAAAATAAAATAAAATTTAAATAAATAAATAAATAGGTTTAAATTCCCTCTTTCATATAATTTTGTCAAAATTTTAGATTTGGGGGTTAAGGAAATGCAACAACATCCACATTCAGGACACAGGCTGTGACTTCATCACGTGTACTCAGGTGGATATGTATACCATCTATGACAACTGTGTGGTTAATATAAAAGTGGACTGGGAACATATGTATATGTATAACTGATTCACTTCATTATAAAGCAGAAACTAACACACCATTGTAGAGCAATTATACTCCAATAAAGATGTTAAATAAATAAATAAATAAATAAAAATAAAAGTAGACTGAGTTAATTTAGACCACAAATTTCACTTTGGGGCATGATATGTAAAATGATGAGGTTAGATTAATTACCTTTAATGTCCTTCCAGCCCCAAATCTCTAAGATTCTATCCTATGCAGATGTCTAGAATAATCAATTTGACTACGTAAACATTGTCTCCTGTAATGATTAAAGATATTTAAATACTTCTAGAACTATGTTTGGTACTCATGCTACCCTATCACTGTTTGTTCTTCACAGAAGTAACTTTTTTCTTTATTAATAAAAGAGTACTAGAAACTTCCAGTTCTGCCATTGCAATGTAATTTATGTACAATACATCCCTCCACACTGATTATGCTTATAAACTCTGGAAAAGCAACAACCCAACTCAAGGATTCTAAAAAGTAAACAAGAGCCGGAAGTACTAGGGAGGGCAGCCAAAATTTGGAGGAACAATCAGCATGGAGATTTGTTTCTCAGTAATATTTTTCTTTTGCAACTTTAAGTGGTTTCCCCACTTAAATTCTTTTAAATGGTCTAACTGCTTTAAGTAAAAACTGTAACATTTTCCAGTGGGCTTTCAGTTGTGTAGGTTTAATACATATGACAACCATAATATTAAAAAAAATAGGAAAAAGGCATGGTAATGGGATCTATATGACTGCAAGATTTCTATATTTTACCTGAAGTGGTACAATATTAACTCTAAGTAAAGTGAAAAAAAAATTCAAAGTGATATAGCCAAAAGCCAAAGATAATTTAAAATCAAATACCAAAACATATATAAATAATCCAAAAGAAGGCAGGAAAGGGAAACAAAAGAACAAAAAGCAAAATGAATAAACAAAAAAAAGATAAAATGGTAAAGAAATATCCAAAAATGTCTAAGATTATGCTGATGGTCTAAAGTCTCCAGTTAAAAGGCAGAGATTGACAGAGTGGACAAAAAGCAAGACCCAACTAGATATCCTAAAAAAGACACACTTTAAATATTAAAACACAAAAAGGTTGAAAGAAAATGGATGGGAAAAGTATAATATGCAAAAATTAATTATATGAAGGCTGTAGTTGGTATATTAATATCAGATAAAATAGACTTCAAAACAAAATGTATTACAAGACATAAAGAAAAATGCTTCATAATGATTTTAAAAATTCATAAGGAAACAACAATTATAAATGTGTATGTGCTTGATGATAGAGCTACAAAATACACGAAACAAAAGTTAACAGAATTAAAGTGAGAATCAGACCACTTCAAAATCACACTTAGCATCCCTCTCTCAGCAACTAATAGATGTCCCCCCCCAAAAAAATCAGTGAAGACAAAATATCTGAGCAACACTATCAAAAAACTTGACCTTACTGATATTTGTAGAACACGGCATTCTACAATTGCAGAGTATGCCCTTTTTTCTTTTTTTTGAATTTTATTTATTTTTTTATACAGCAGGTTCTTATTACTTATCCATTTTATACATATTAGTGTATATATGTCAACCCAGTCTCCCAGTTCATATACCCTTTTTTCGAGTGCACATATGCATTTAACAAGATAGACCATAAACTAGGATTTAAAACAAGTCCTAAGAAATTTAAAATAAATATCATACAAATATGTTCTCTGACCACAACTGAATTGAATTAGAAATTGACAGTGGTAAGACATCTAAGAAAACCTCATCTATCTGGTAATTAAACCACATTTCTAAATAATATATGGATCAAGATCACAGAGGAGAGCATAAATTACTTTTAACTGAATGACAATAAAAACCACAATATATCAAACTTTGTGGGATATAGCTAAAGCAGTGCTTTTAGGAAAACATAAATGTTTGGAAACATATTAGAAAAGAAGAAAAAATTAAAATTAATAACCTAAGGTTCTACCTTAAGAAGCTAGAAAAATAAAAGCAAAGTAAACTCAAAGGAGAATAAAGGCAATAACAAAAGTAAAAGCAGAAATAAATGGAAAAGAAAACAGGGAAACAGTAGAGAAAATGAATAAGGCTAGAAGTTAGTACTTTGAAAAGATCAACAAAATTGGCAAATTTCCAACTACACTGATTAAGGAAAAGGAGAGAGAACAGGAAGCACTAATAGGAAGGACTTATCAACACAGATCTTACAGACATTAAAAGCTAATAAGAGAATACTAAGAACAATTTTATGCCAACCAATTTGACAACTTAGATGAAATGGACAAATTTCTTGAAAAGTTACAACTCAGGGAAGCAGACACAAGAAGAAATGGAAACTGAATAGCCTTGTTTCTATTATAGAAACTGAATTCCTTATCAAAAATTGTTCCCCAACAAGAACTCCAGGCCAAAGTGGTTTTACCAGTAAATTCTAAGAAATATTCAAGGAAGAAATAATACCAATCTTATATAAACTATTTCAGAAAATAGGGGCATGAGACACTGCTCAACTCATTTTACAAGGTCAGTATAACCCAATACCAAAGTCTGTGTAAGAAGATTATACATTATATCTTAATGAAGTTGTAAAATTTTTCTAAAAAGTGTAGTCCTATTGCCTTTATAATCCTGTTACAGTCTCGGACTACACACAAATGACTCTCGTCACTGAAAGGCCTCGCAGGAACCGATTATAATACTGCCTCAGGTGAAACATAGAGTATAACATGTACTCTGAATAATTTTCTAATGATTTTGTTCTAAAGCAGAGAAACTACAACCCGCAGGTCAAATTCAGCTCAGGCCCCTGTTTTTTGTAATGCCTGCAGGCTAAGAACGAGTTTTACATTTTAAAAGTTGTTAAAAAAAAAGAAGTGACAGCAACTACATGTGGTCTGCAAAGCCTTAAGATATTTACTCTTTGACCTTTACACAAAGAGTTTGCTATCCTTGTTAGAGTAACAAGTTTATGACCATAAGTAATTTTATTATTCTACTATCAGGAGGAGTGGGTACCCAACATGCTTAGAAACCGGGACACCTGCCAGCCTTCCTGTCCTCTTCCCTCCACTTAGTTTCTGCTCCTTATTGATTGATTCATTCATTCAATAACTATGTAGCCCAGTCCTATTATATATCTGTCACTACACCATTATATCTTCAATATAATGATGTACCAGATAGGCACCCCCGCCCTCTATGAGTCCACAGCTTCTACAGAAGAGGTCTCAATGTTTATTCAATGAATGACTCAATCATTCCAGCCTGCTCTTACCAGGGTCATGCAGGCAACAATGATCAGGTAAGGCTAGCACACCTTCCCCATCTTGTTGCTGCTGGGGCTTACTTTACACTCTTCACTGGATGTCATGCTTCTCTGGACCTCACATTTCTCATCATTATAATTTAAAGGTAATAGTACACTTCAAGATAAAAGATGAAAAATTAATGTGAATGTATACAGATGCAAATATAAGATATTATTGTAGCCTTATCTTCCTCAATTAAGGGTCTCAAAATTGTCAATCCTCCCAAATGGAAGCTCCTCCTTAAATCTCACATTTAAAATAAAACTAACACAGCTGAACATTAGGGAAAGATAATGCTGAGGAGGTTTTGTTAATGCATCCAAAAAAAACTCCCTATTTTAAAGTTAATGTAAAAATCTCCAAATCCAAAGGATTTGCATCTTAATGTGTTAAAAAGCATTAGCTAACATTTACTTAGCCACTGATAATTATTTGGATTCTAAATCCGGAAGGTGTAAGAAAGATTGTCAAAAGGAGTCAAGGGCGGCATTAATATGGGTAGAAAATAAAATATCATTCAACAAAATGTAACTGAGGATATTTTTCTGGATAAAGTGGTTGGAATCAATTATTTATTTCTTGAAATAGAAAAATTTGGTGAAGGGAAGAGCCACCAGAGGGAACACATATATGAGAGTGCCAAATAAGACAGTCATGTTTATAAGGCAACATGGTGATCAAAATAATCAGAATGACTTGGAATTGGAGAAAAGATGTCACCAAAGAGAAAAGAGAAACAAGATTAATGGCACATCACCTGCAAACCTCAGTTCCCAGTGGACAAATTCAAAAAAGGTGAGAAGAGCCAAAAAGGAATGATTATAAGACTCAAGAACTTAATTGAAGGGAAGGGATTTTAAACTACGTAAAATAGAGATGGAAGGAGTCAAGGTTAAGAAACTAAGGAGCTCATGAAAGGTATTTAATAAGTAAAGTCCTTTAAAGCCAATAGCTTTTCTATGTTATAGGAGAGCATGATGACAAATCACAGCCTAGGGAAAAGACGTAGACAGGATAATATCAAAGAGTTTTTAAAAATACCAACCATAACCTTCCTAACAATCATTTTTATTACACTGGAGTCACTTGTAACAGTTAAGTCAGGCTGGGACAGAAACAACCTACACTGTATATAAATTGCTTAAGGTCTGATTCCTGTTATTACTTTACAGCCAAAGAGGGGAAGAGAAAAGGCAGAGAGAGGGATGGAAAGAGCAGGAGAGAGATGTTTGAAGCTGAGGCATCTACTTGTACTCCACTTCACTGAGGCCAGAGATTGTGACACCCTCATGTGTCCAGCCCCCAGCACAGTGTCTGAGATACATAAATGATTGTTTATCACAAGGGATCTGCACATATGTACCTCAACAGTTCTCTCCTTTTTGAGGACATCCTTAGCCAAACTGAGGTATGCTCTACTTGACTTCTACTTGTTTCTCCAAAGTGGCACACAGTCATGCCCTGCTCTCCTGGAATGGGTCAGAGGAGAAGGCATTCTGGCCAAGGTTCCTCCTGTAGCCATGAGCCACTGGCCAAAATGAGAAGGAACAAGGAAAGATATTGACCTGCTGACACTGATGGGAAACACGGGACGAGAAACCCACTCTAGACTGTCCCACATCATTGTCCCAGACCCAGGAATTGCACACTGTCAAAGCACTGCCTAAAACAATTTCAGACATACGTCTCTGACCACATCTCTGGCTACCCTCCCCTTCCAGCTTTACTGTCCTCCTTGTCGTTCTGCAAACATATTAGGCTGCCCTAGCCTCTGCAGTGTTGCACTTGGAACGTGACTCCCCCAAGATGGAAGCATGGTTTTCTTCCTCACCTCCTTATAATTTTTTCTTTTTTTTTTGTGGTACGCAGGCCTCTCACTGTTGTGGCCTCTCCCGTTGCGGAGCACAGGCTCCGGACGCGCAGGCTCAGCGGCCACGGCTCACGGGCCCAGCCGCTCCGCGGCATGTGGGATCTTCCCGGACAGGGGCACAAACCCGTGTCCCCTGCATCGGCAGGCGGACTCTCAACCACTGCGCCACCAGGGAAGCCCTCCTCCTTCTAATTTTTAATGTCATCTTTCCCCCGACCACCCTTAAAATTGACCTCTTCAACACATGTATCCCCTTTCTTGACTTTACTTTTATCCAAAATGCTTATCACATCACACTAAATGTACACAATAAGTTTACTGACTTACTTGTTTACTTTCTCTCTTCCCTCGCTGGAAGGAAAGAGAAGCAGAGGGATGCAAAGCCCAGTAAGTAGGAAAAGCTGCATATTATGGTTCCCCTCTTTAGAGGTCAGTAATTCACACTGAAGCACGTTGAAGGCTGCCAAGTGTTGCTAAAAAAAATTAACCCTTTTCAGTAAAGAAATATTCTTAACTTTGTTAAACTTTTGTAAACAGAATATTTCACCTTGTAGCATTTATTAATAGCCGTCAGAACATACAAGCTGGGAAACACAGCTAAGTCATAGCGGCCCTGTTTCCTTTCTTTTTCCTTCAAGGAAAAATGACCAAAGCCATTCTTCTAAATGAATACAATTATCTTTTGTAGATCCTTATTCTGCTTGATCGCTACCCTATATATCTAAGCACTTCCTGAAGCATCTCCATCTGTTTACCTACTACCTGTTCTGTTCCCTCTACTAGTTCTCTGAACATTCCTTCTCCGTTTTCCTCAGTTGTTTCGTATCTGCTCTTTAATTTTTAACTAGATGCACGTCAAAAGTTAAATCCTTGTCTTACTTTTCTTCTTTCACTCTTCCTGTCCTTGGATAGACTGATCTTATACTTTCAACTTTCACTTCTGTAATGACCCTCATGACTCTAACCTAAACTCCAGATTATATTTCCAAAGACCAACTCAGACAGGCTCAATTGCTATCTTTTGCAAAAGAGCATAGTTTAAAAAAATAAAGTACCTTTATCATCTTAAACTGGATCTTCATCCCATCCACCCCCCGTTTCTGCCTCTAGACACACCATTTTCCCTGTCTAAAAAACTTTGAAATTTATCTTTACTATTTTCTCTTGTTTCTCTACGTCCTCTCCCACCCCCACTATTTAGTGTTCTCATTCTTTGCTCACTCTCTCAGATGGTTACTTTGTTTTTTGGGTCCCTTCCCATCCCTATCCTGCTTTTCTCCCACCAGTGGAATATAAATACAACACTACCAACCCCTGCCTCAGTGTGGTAGCTCTGCTACCATTCACTCATCCTTCCTAATTAGTCCTGTGTATCCAAGCCAGACTCCCTGAAGTATAAGCTTCTCTCCCTCACCTAATATTAACTCCTCTGTGTTGATCATCTCTATTTCTCTTAGTATTCCACAGAGCCCCAACTATCACTCCATGTACTTATTTTCACTGATCTCACTAGACTCTTTCCAGAGCCTTCCAGTCTTTTGAAAAAGACTAAGATGAAAAATAGAAACAATATTACAAACAAAGTCTCATTGACATTGATTACAGTGGGGAACGAGAAAAAAGAACATGGGAGACGGGAAATAGAGACATTTACCTCTTAAGGAGTGTTGTCTGCCAGTCATTATATTACAGTCAAACTCTATGATATGCATTAACAGAATGGAGCCAGCCATAGTGTACAAGAAAATTTAAAAGTCAGGTATATATTTTGGGTTTTGCATTTAAATATGAAACCTGGGAATTCAAAAGAGTATTTTAAACATGAAACCATAACTTTGCACCATATTAGACAAAACTGAGTCAAAATGGACACAAAACCAAATGTAAACACTAAACCTAAAAGTAAAACTTCTAGAACAAAATATAGGAGAACATCTTTGTGATATCCTTGAGTTGGGCATAGAACTATTAGAAAAGACATAAAAAGTGTGAACCATAAAAGAAAATATATAAATTTGACTTTACCAAATCAAAAACTTTTGCTCTTGGAAAGGTATCATCACGAGGATAAAAAGACAAGCTACAGACTGGGAAGAAAAAATTGCAAAACACATATGTGATAAAGAGCTTATACCTAGATTACATGAAGAACGCTTACAATCTAATCAATAAGAAGATTTTTTTTAAAGGTGGGGCAGGGGACTAAAGATTTGACAGTCATTTTGCCATAAAGGAGAAATACATGGTCAATAAGCAAATGAGAAGATATTTAATATTATTAACTTATTAGGGAAATGAGATCCCACTGCACACCTATAAGAAGGGCGAAAATTAAAAAGACTCACCATACCAAGTACTGGTGAGAACGTGGAGGAAATAGAACTCTCATGCATTGTTGCTGAGACTACAAAAGGCTACTACCACTGTGCAACACAGTTTGACAGTTTCTAACCAAGTTAAACAAATATTTACCATATGACATAGCAATCCCACTCTGAGGTATTTACCACACATGAGAAAAAAAATACGTCCATGCAAAAGCCTGCTCATGAATGTTTATAGCAGCTTTTATGCAACTGCTAAAAGCTGGAAACAATCCAAATGTTGATCAACTGGTGAATGGATAAACAAATGCAATGGAATACTTCTGTGATAAAAAGGAATAAACTGTTGACATATGTATCAACAAGAATGAATCTCAAAGTGTTATTCTAAGTAAGAGAAGCCAGACACCAAAGGCTACATACTGTATGATTCTATACATATTCTGTTTATTTCGTTCTGGAAAAAGCAAAGACAGAAATCTAATCAGTGGTTGCCAGGGGCTGGCAGTGGGGTTGACTACAATAGGGCACCAGAAAGTTTTTGAAGTGATTGAATGTATCCTCTCTATCAACTGTGGTGATGGTTACACGACTGAATACATTGGTCAAAACTCATCGAACTTCATACCTAAAAAGGGTGAATTTTACTGCATATAAGTTATACCACAATAAACCTGACTTCAAAAAAATCAAGACTTGTTTTAAAAACCAGAAAAGAGAAGGCAAACATTTTATTTTTCTTATCCCAACCTCCTTGTTAACTTTGTCCCCAACCATCTTCATACTGAAAATATTTCTCAGTATCAGCTTAATGACACACCTTTAAATCTTTTGAAGAGCAAAAACAAGGTTCAGACTGGGTCTAAAAGTTTCCTGTGGCAAACAAAATAGGAGTAAAAATTTACACTGTAAAATTTCAACAACTCTGGGATTCACAAAGAGTAAAGAGTTTTTGTCTCTGAAATAGAAATTGTGCCACAGAAGATATGACTCACTGGGACCAGCATACCTAGCTCAACTTTGATTCCAAAATTTGTTACATGCATTGGTGGTTCAGGGGTAGAACTCTCGCCTCCCAAAATTGGTTTCTTGTTCCCTGCACTCTGAGAATAGTCTTCCATAAGCTAGAGATTAGCCTCTCTTTCCTCAGCACAAAGAAGCCAGCATTCAGGTAGATTTGAAGAGAAGGAAAAGGATGAAGAGGAAAGCTTCATATGTTCGTAAGAAAACAGAGTACTTTGGGAAAACTGTGCTTAAGATGATAACCTCAATATTAATATTGCTTGAGAACTCACCAGGGCTGTCACAGAGCAGACACTGTGATATAGGACTTGAGTCCAGAGAGATCAGCTTTTCCATTTAAATAGGCAGAGATGAATTGGGAGGGTCAGCCCCAAAATATATCATGCCACCAAATTCCTTCCATGCCCACAAGTTCCTTAGCATCCATCACATTTATGACCTTAGTTATTTATATGTTTGACAAAAAAGGAGAGGAAGGAAAAAGATGTTCAAAGAAAAATATCCAAATTTTCACAGTGACTGTGTTCTCCTCAGTCTCTAGATAGTTTCCCCATTGCCAGGCCAGCATCCTGAGCATGTGACATGCAGTCACACAGGGCTGCACACTCAGAAGGGCCCCCGGGTTGGCTTAATGCTTTCTCGCCACCATCTTGAACTTCATAATTTTTGAAGAAGGGCCTCAACATTTTCATTTGCATTGTGTCCAGCAAAATATGTAGCTGGTCCTGACCATTGCCTTTTAAAAGACCTTATTTTGATCTTCAGAAATCTCTACCTACACTTCTTTTCCTTACATGGAGCAAAGACATTTTACCGAATATCTACTGAATGTCAGGGCTGAGCCATGGAATTCTCTATGCCCATACAGGTTTCCCCCACTATCCAAAAGTAGAAGATTCCCATGAAAACTTTAGTAAGCCAAAATGGCATAAAGCGAACACGCAATTACCTTAGAACACACCTTGCTAATGAATGCACAAAATTAATCGAGGTAAAGTCCAGGTGCTCACAGACACAGTTCAAAGCTATGGCACCTGGATGCTGAGATGCTGAGCGTAGTTCCTGGGGAAGGAGCTTGGTGGTGCCACCCTCCCTGCTCGGGGTATGCGCTGCCTCTATTAACAGCTTGCTGCCAAACAAACGCTGAACGCAATTTTTGCTTTTTGCCTTTTTTCATAAAATCCTCTCAGATTTCTTTCAGTTAGCGAAAACAGGTACTAATGTAGGTCTTTCATGAAAGCAAAGGGGCATAAAGTGAACTTTTGAAAAGCAGAGCGTACCTGTATACATTATGGCTTAACATTACTAGAAAAAATTACCTAAGCCACTCACATTCATGGTTCCTGTTCTCTGCCCAACATTGTCTATAACCCCACATTTCCCAGTCTTCTGTTCCCTCCATTCTCAACCACTACTATTTTACCAGTTTCCTTAAAACCCTATCAACTCTCTCATTCTCAGGTGAGAGCTTTTCCTTTTTCTTCATGGATGTCCTATAAACCTCTCAGATGCAACATTACCCAAACAGCAGCCTCCACCTTCCCATCTAAGCCTGCTCCTGTTTCAGTGACTGTCATGGCTTTCCTCTCCATTGTCCAAACAAGAACCTTGTTAGTCATTTTTTTTTTTTTTTTTTTTTTTGCGGTACGCGGGCCTCTCACTGCTGTGGCCCCTCCCGCTGCGGAGCACAGGCTCCGGACGCCCAGGCTCAGCGGCCATGGCTCACGGGCCCAGCCGCTCCGCGGCATGTGGGA
Source organism: Hyperoodon ampullatus (assembly GCF_949752795.1). Classification (NCBI taxonomy): domain Eukaryota; kingdom Metazoa; phylum Chordata; class Mammalia; order Artiodactyla; family Ziphiidae; genus Hyperoodon; species Hyperoodon ampullatus. Next base: position 47,298,889 of record NC_136925.1, on the reverse strand, counting down.
TCCTCCGGACCGGGACACGAACCCGTGTCCCCTGCATCGGCAGGCGGACTCTCAACCACTGTGCCACCAGGGAAGCCCGGTAGTCATTCTTGACTCTTCTCCACTTCAAAATCATTTCCAAGTTTTGCCATCTTAATATTTTTTTAATCTGTTCACATTTGTCTATCCCTTTTTCCATTGCTTTAATTAATACACCCATAACTATTCTCCTGGTTTACCATAACATCCAATCTAAATTTTCTTCCTAGTCACTAAATGCATTTTCATGCTATAGTCTTAAAGATTTTATAATAAAAATTTGATCATATTCTGTGATACAGTGAAAAAAACTGCCACAAATTCTTCCTATTCCTGTCTGTATACCCTTTGGCAATGCAGTTTTGACAATCCCTCTTCTCAAAAGTAGAATCCATCTCTTTTCCCCCTGGATTCTGGGCCAGCCCTGTGACTTGCTTTGACCAACAGAATGTGGAAGAAGTGTGATATTGTGGGAGCTCTGAACTCAGGCCTCCAGAGACCAGAGGGGTATGTAGGTTCCTGATGTCACTCAGAATGCTCTGTACTGGTTGCTGGAGAAATTTCCCCTGCACAACTGTAGTGCTAGATGAAAAGTTGTACTTGTTCACCAATTCCTGAAATAGTTCTCCCTTTTCACTATCCCATATACAGTATCCTAGACTAGGATCTTAGGAGTTATCTTTGACCCTTTTCTCCATTTTACCCTCTATAGTCAATTTCTCTAAAATCTCATCACTGCTTGTTTCAAAAGGTCCCCGATTTGTCCTTTGACCTCAGTCCCCAGTGTCATGCCCTCCCCTGAGTCTAGATCCTTAACTGAATTATAGAGCAATTCCTTGGCTATTCTCCACGCTCTAGTCTTGTGCCTTCCAAACATTTTAAGTACAGCAACCAGACTGATTTTCTTAACAAGCTTCTTTTTATTTCTCAAACACACAAAAGTCCATAATAATTCCCTATTTCCCATTTCATCAAGTCAATACATTTTATGTCACTTTCAAGGGCTCTCCCTAATTCCTCCCCCCAAGTTTATCCAAATTTATTTCCCAGTAAGTATTCCTTTGTGTGTATCCTCTTCATCATACAGTTCAATTTTCTCAGCTACATAGAAAGTGCTCAGTAGTACCACCCTGCCCTTAGTCAGGCATAGACACTCATTCATCCATGCTTTGCTCTCTATTAATCCATTCTTCTGGAACCAACTCAAGTTCTACCTCCTTCAACTCCCTGGACCCTAAATCAAAGACACGATGCTAATCCTTGCTCTGCCCAAAGTATTTGTTTGAAGCCAGATGAACGACTTCTGTTTCCACATCTGTACTCTTAGGGGACTGAACCTTCCAGCTGGAACATTTGAAATTCACTAATTCTTCCAAGACTCTAATCCAGATCCAGCCCATTCTCCCTGGGCCTGCCCTCCTCCACCCTGGTCAAACACTTGTGTTCTAAATGCTTCCTTTGTAATCATTTTCCTTCACTTTCCAATCATCTAGTACACTTTTGAGGGCTGGACACCATGTCATATCCTGATCAGGTAACCCTCTGACACTTGGCACATAATTTGCAGTCAGACTAGAAGCTATGAGCTGATACCACACAGACTTTGCAGCCTATAGGAGGCGACTGGAGTTCAGTTTTAGTTCAGTATAATAAGTGCAGCATAAGTCCTAATAATGATGTCTCTGAGAAAGAGAGCAGAAATAGAGGCACCATGAAGGACTCATTATGGCTAGTCTAAAAGAGGAAAAAATATCGTATCTATTTTCATTGAATATTCAGATGTGCCAGAGACCAGCCTCTGATATTGTTTCAGATGCTATGACACTTGTCTAACACTTTTAAAAACACTCCTCACTGAAAAAAAAATTATGGTGAATTAGATCCATCATGATAAAGAGTACAACACAAAATGAACAAGTGTTTTGTTAAAATGACTCTTCATCGAAGACAAATAGCGACTGAATCGAACAGTATCACCACTGTCTAACTATTACATAAAAATAGACCTATATTTTTCCCACTAGTGTTGCCCAAGGGGTTTAATCCGTAGTAAGGGAGTTAAAATGGATGAGATTAGAGTCACTGAGGTTAATATATTATTCTATGCATTACATAATATGAAACAAGGACTGTGGAGCTATTGGAAAGATGTATATATATAAGGGTAATTTGTGCCTGAAAACTAAAAACCAGTATTAAATTGTTAGAAGTTTCTCTCTCTTCTCCGTCTTCTCCAATCCATAATATATCCACAAAAATGTTTCATCACATAGTGGGTGTTAATTATCTTCTGATAATTTAATTGAATACAACTATCCAGGGTAAAAAGAAATCTTTTAACTAGCTTCAACTACCAATTTCTATATTAATATTTTATTAATCTTTATTTACCCTTATACAGAAGATGCATTCAAATGATCACACCACAAACATGTTCATTATTTGTCACTGAAAATATCACATAAAGATTTATTTGTTTATCATATAAAATATGTATGTACATATGGATAAAATGATGTATTGACAATGTAAAATACCAAATAAAACATATGTTTCAATATATTTATTCTAATATCAAAGCTATATGTGTTCAAATCTAGTCCCAGGGAATACTAAAACTTGGTCAAGTTTACATTATGGAAACCATGTTACAAATTTATATATGCAGAACATTAAAACCATTGTCTTTCAGGATAAAAGAAAAGTTATGTGGAAGCAGCAACTCCATTGTCTTGCTTGACCCAACGCATTCAACTTAAAGACCTGAAATCGTTTCAAATGATTTTGTCTACTGTGACAGTCCTCATCAAGTGCTACTGTCACAAAGCAAGTTGGAATTCTCTGCATGACATGTGAATTGGAATGTCTTCAAAACTGCCCAAGTTAAGAAAGAGTCAGTAAAGGTCAGTCAAACTAGGATGTACGTAGCATGGCCTAACAATATAAATTTGGACACCATGCAGCTTCGACCAGTCCCATTAGCCACACATCACCAGCTAGATCCATGGGGTCAACAGCAGGGCATGTGATTTTTCAGATGAGATTTTTCTACACAATATCGCTCGTTATTGTTATTCTTAAGAGAAATATTCAAAGGTTCCTGTAAAGCCTTGGGTCTAAATCCCAAACATAAAACCCTTAGCTTACATAGAAAGGCATATTTAAAATATCCTGTTTTAAAGCAGTTTGGTATTAACAACAATAATAACAACAACAACAAAGACACGTATAACTTGTGAAGCTACAAAGTGCTTTGGACTTTGTATAAAGGAATCACACATATAAAGGAATCATTTACTCTCATAATAACCCTGTAAGGTAAAAATTATTATGCCCATTTGCAAATGATAAAGGGATGCTCAGAGAAATTGAGGGATTTATGTAGCTGCTAAGTGACAAAGTTCATCCTTTGATTACAAGTCTAATACTCCTTCCACTTAAATAATCCAGATTCTGATAATGACTGCTTAGGAGACACCGTATAAACTGTTACTGTGACACTTTGGGCTAGAGCTGGAGAACTTTAAAAAGCAAAGTGTAATGATAAGGCCCCTTGACTTCTTTGTGCGTCTTAAAAAATTGATCTTATATCAAGACTCCATTAACTATTCTACAAAAAGGGCTCACTACAGTGCAGTCCCTCACTTATTATGATGATCTTAGAAAACAAAATTAAAAGGGGACTTAACTTCAAGCACTTTATTTAATGAGCAGAGCTTACATAAGTGTGCAGAAATAATACCCTGAAGCTACTTTATACAAGAGCCACAGAAGATCTACCACAGATGAGTGACAGAAACATAATTAGTACAAGTTCATACAGTTGCCAAGTTGCTATTATTTAGAAGAGCCCTCTCTACAAGTTGAGCTTTTGCTACCAGTCACTGGAAAGTGAAGAATGGTAGCCCAAGAACAGAGGATCCTGCTGTGAATTCTGGGGGAGCATTGCTAAGAGGTCTCTGATGAGAAGCCACATTTCTACACTCACTTGCCTATGACTCCTGCAATGTGATCAAAAAAAAAAAAAAAAAAAAAGACAAAGAAGTACAATTGTTTCTTTCTTGGAAATTTAACACCAATGCAAAGACACCCAGTCTAGTAGGGACTGGCTAGCCCCGTTTACCCATACTCTAGATCACATCCTGCCTGCAGTTTTGCTCCAGGCTCAGGGAGGGAGGGCCCCAGGGATTCATCCTTTTGTGCCCACTGGATGTGGCCTGTGTCCACATGAGACAACATCCAGACACCATCAGTTTATGTCAGTTCTAGAGGGAGCCAAACTAAGCAAGACGTTAAGTCTATTTTCCCTCTCCTAGACCAGATCTCACAGCTAGTTAAATTTTCCAGAAATAGTCCAAGGAGTAAAAGACAGGGAGATTCCACAGATCCTATTCTGGAGGCAAGCCTATGTGCCTCTGGGTTTAGCATAGGGGTAAGGAGACCCAGTCGGCCACAATTCCCTCAATATCTTGAGCCAGCTTCACATTAAAGAAAAACGACCTTGCAGTTTCACTGCAAGAGTAGTCTGGAGTTTAGGATGGTTTTTATTGGCTGTTAACAATAGTGGTGGTAGAAATTTTGAAGGGGGATTGTGGGGAAGGGGTGGGACGGCTTGGAGCCGTCCCTTTAGAAAATATTCATTAGAAGGCATGTCTTTTAACCTTGAAAGCAGCATGTGAGTCTAAAAAAATCTCTTGGATGAGAAGAACCCAAGACACCAGCAAAGAATCCAGTGCTGATTAATTCAAGCATTAAGCAAATATTAACTACCCAACATGGTGCAGACACTGATTCCACTGAATCATTTTCACACAATAGCTTGGAACTTCTATAAAAATACAAGTTCTTGAACAAAGAATGTTTGCAGTTTAACCCTAAAATGTTGATTTAAGAAATGAATTCTATTCAATTTAAAAGGAATAGGACATAAATAATTCCACTTTGCCTCTCACATTTGCTGATGAACGAGGCTGGACAAAATAATGTTTTTAAATATATAAAAAGCTTACAGAATTCAGATTTCTTAGCCTTTCTTTAAATTAATATTTCTGTGGGAAACAATATTACATAATGAATGTTTTTTTTCTATATTCAGCATGAAATAGTAAATATTAGGCATGTCGTTTACCCCAAGGATTGAAATGACACAAAAGCAGCATGAGTGGTGATGGTTGTAGCTATAAAAACACTCAAAACCCAGGGGACTGGATGTCTGATCCTTGAGGCTGACTTAGAAACATTCCACAGGGGAAAACTTAATGTTGGGGTTACAGAAGGACTCCTACAAAATACAGCAAACTGATTCTAAGATTAAGGTGTGGGAAAGAACAAGGGAAGAACTGAATTCTTGAGCAACAGAACTCACTGACTATAAAACTGGATAATGGGGGACTTCCCTGGTGGTGCAGTGGTTAGGAATCCACCTGCCAATGCAGGGAACACGGGTTCGATCGCTGGTCCGGGAAGATCCCACATGCCGTGGGGCAACTAAGCCCACGCGCCACAACTACTGAGCCTGCGCTCTATGAGGCCATGCTTAGCAACTACTGAAGCCCGCAAGCTCTAGGGCCTGCGTGCTGCAACTACTGAAGCCTGCACGCCTACAGCCCGTGCTCTGCAACAAGAATCCACCGCAATGAGAAGCCTGTGTACCGCAATGAAGAGTAGCCCGCGCTCACCCCAAGTAGAAAAACGCCCACGCACAGCAACGAAGACAACGCAGCCAAAAAATAAATAAATAAATAAATAAATAAATAAAAACTGGACAATGGGTGTATGTTTTGGAAGTCAGTACACCTCAACAAGCAGGTGTGATCATTCACAGGTGGTAAAGTTTCCTTGAGAAAAGTATCCTCAGGGAATTAGATTAATTTTGTAAATCATCTTCCAAGAGAATATGTACAGGTTTATTTAGCAAATAACTGGGTTTCTTAGGGCTCTGAGAGAGGCATAGGCTATATCTGGAAAATGGTGCTACATACAAAGATGTACTAATACAGCCTTTGCCCTTAAGGAGTTTTTAGTCTAAAGAGAGAAGTGTGAGGGGAAGGTGGGGAGAGGTGTTCAAAATAATTTAGAGGTGTGATGCAGATATTTCCTGTTGAAAAAACAGGGACTTTTCATTTAAGCTGGTCCTTGGGAATTGAGGTTGGATATAAAGAAAAAGCCTTGAATTTAGGAAACTATGTGTAAAAAGAACATTGAGACCACAAGCTCAGCTAGGGTGGATGGGTGAAAAGTAAGGAGAGTTAAAAGTGGAAAGTCAGCCCATGGATCAACCAGGACATGGAAAACTCCCGTTTTTGAGCAGGAATTCCTATGCGGTCTAAGCCAGTCGGATCTACCTAATTATCATACACCTGCCAACTGATACAGGTGAGCCTCAAAGGGCGGCTGGTGCCTAAGGCACTTAAGATGCCCTCTTGCTTGTTCTTGGTCCCTTTTTATTGTGTCTGTGACTCTGAATACTTGTGCTGAGACATGTATCTACATCTCCACTTCTGTTTCCTTCAAATTCGCATCTCTATGACTCTCCCTGAGAGGGAGACAGCGGCTCTCTCCTTCAGCTTTTGGTTTACCTCTGACTTCTGCTTCCAACACCCTCTGCAGCCTCAGCCCCAGGAGAAAGCCAACACTGCTATCTGTTTTGACCATACCCACCCCAAGATATCCAATCACAACTGGGTTTTAAGGAGATTACGTAAGTGAAAAGTGTGAGTCTGGGTGTCAAAATCTGCATATTACAATTATACAATATATAATTTCAGTGTTTACCAATTCTCCTTTTCAAAATGTTACCATGGTTAATGCATCCTGGCACCTTTTGTGGCTTTCTTGTATATTTAGTGCCCATCATTTCTCACAAGCCATTAAGAGCTCAAATTAAGATGAACTTCCATGAATTCCTCCTAAACTACTCCAACCCACAAAGAGTACATCCTTCCCTGAAACCTGAGAGCCCTCAAACTGTAGTGCATGTTTTGGAGTCTTCAAATAGTGGGTAACATTTACTGAGCGTCCACTCTGTGCTAGTGTGTTGTATACAATGCCTTACTTTATCCTTGTTATGTACCTACAATGTTAGTAGTATTACAACCATTCATAAGTGAAGAAAATGAAATTCAGAGCTCAACTAACTTACCTAAGATATCTTAGCTAATAAACATTGATTCAAAGGCTGTCACTTTTCTACTAAATAGCAATAGCAGTCTCATTCTGTAATAATTTTTTTGTCTTATAAGTCTAGACTGTAAATGGCTCTTGTTCTGAATTCATGTAACACCCAACACAGTGTTAGGTGTACTATGGTTGCCTAATTAACTATCTGTATGAACAATATATAGTGTGACTGGAAAATCTCTACATAAGCGGAAAAAAACTAATACGATTACATTTCACTTTGATCTACAAACAGTTGGGTGGATTTGCATACAGCCAATATAATAAAACTATGACTACCGGATGATGAAACAGTACAATCAGTCAATTCAATGAGAAAAAACAGCAAAGGGGTTCTAAGACATCACATGAATCAAAGACTGATCCTGTTTTGTAATATTTGTTCATTTGTTTTGGTTTTTAGATTCTACATGTAAATGAAAACACAGTATTTGTCTGTCTCTGTCTTATTTCATTTAGTATAAAACCCTCCAGGTTCATCCATGTTGTTGCAAACAGCAAGATTTCATTGTTTTATGGCTAAGATTCCATTGTGTATGTATATGTACCACATCTTCTTTATCCATTCATCTGTTGATGAACAGTTAGGTTGCTTCCATATCTGAGCTACTGTAAATAATGCTGCTATGAACACTGGGGTGCATGCATCTCTTTGAATTAGTGTTCTCACTTTCTTCACATATATACCCAGGAGTGGAATTGCTAGATTGTATGGTACTTCTATTTTTAGTCTTTTGAGGAACCTCCATTCTGTTTTCCATAGCGGCTGCACCAATTTACATTTCCACCAACAGTGCACGAGGGTTCCCTTTTCTCCTCATCCTTGTCAACGCTTGTTATTTCTTATCTTTTCAACGACAGTCATTCTGACAGGTGTGAAGTGATATCTCATTGCAGTTTGATTTGCATTTCCCTGATGATTAGTGATGTTGAGAATCCTTTCATGTGTCTGTTGGCCATCTGTATGTCTTCTTTGGAAAAATCCCTATCCAGGTCCTCTGCCCATTTTTCAACTGGATTATCTGTTGTTGTTGCTGTTGTTTTGTTTTGCTTTTGACATTGTACATAACAGAAACAGACTCACGGATATAGAGAACAAACTAATAGTTGCCAGAGGGGAGGGAGGTGAAGGGGATTAAGAGGTACACACTTCCAATTATAAAATAAATAAGTCATTGGGATGTAATGCACAGAACAGAGAATATAGTCTATAATAACTTTGTATAGTGTATAATCTATAAAAATATCAAATCACTATGTTGTACACCTGAAACTAATATAATATTATAGGTCAACTATACTTCAGTTCAAAAAAAAAAATGATTCTGTAAGATTTTCTCATCTCAGCTGCCTGCACTGAACCTGGTTTCATTCAGGAGAAATTGCATTTCTCCTGAGCATTAGCATAGCCTCACAGAAGGTATGGTAGGTAGTGAAAAGGAGAAACACACTTTCTTATTTACAGACATATCCACCCCAGAAAATAATTACACAAATTTACTTTTAAAACGCCTTGATTGATTTGGCTGACTTGAAAATATTAAGCTTTTCCTTTACTCAGAGTAAAGGAGATATGCCTCCTCTGGGGGAAATTCAGGCTACATAGAAATTATGACATCTCACCCCAGCTGACCTTGTAATTCATACACTGCAGACCAACATTTAAAGGCCTGCTGCCCAGTGTCCGAAGCTCCCCCAAGAATGTCATACACACAGAAAGCTGGCACCTGGATAAGCTTCAAAGTCCCCACATGGGAACTGGGGTGAGCTCATCACATCAGGCTAAAAACCAGCCTTTGTTCACGGTGTCACATCTTGCCTTAGTAGGAGATGGCTTCCTCACAATCACGTCCATTCATGAGGGGAGAGCACTGGGGTCCACGCTGAACAACTCTTCATTGAGCTGCAGAAAACAAGGACATAGCTGCCGTGTTTTCCCAGTGATGTTATTAATATTTAAGTGCTGTTCTCCAGGGGATTGGGGGGAACGCATAAGAGCCCAACTCTAAGAAGGCTCTGACCTATTTTCATGATTACTGCTGCACTAATGAACTAACTGCTCAAAAAGGGGGAAAAAATCACAACCATCCAAATTTCAAGTAACCACCAGAGAAGGTTAGTTTTGGCAAAAGATGTTGCTTGCAAAACTTCCAGCAACTACTGAAGATAACATGAAAGATTTTAGATCTTAGCAGAGTGCTTAACGGTTTGTAGTAGTTGCATTCGCTTCCATTTGGACAGCTGAACATGTTGTTAATGAAGAATGATGTTCAGTGTTGGATTGAGACCTCTTGCTGTATCTCCCCATTCTCACTGAATCACAGAAAGCAAATAAAAGTGAAGCATAATCTCACGTCAGGGAGATTAAGTGATTTGCCAGGAACCGCTTAGCAAGTTGGCAAGTAAAAATACGGACAGAAGCAGCAGGATCCTTCAATGACGCAGGGTTCACACACCAAGCTTGGCATCTCAGTCCAGGTTTCCCAATCTGGACTAAACTGGCAACAGCTTGCTAATTCTTCCTGTGCCTTCACCAGGAAGACTCCTGTAGTCATGTATCCAAAGGGTCTTGTTCTTCCATTTAGTTTACTTTGTTTTCTTTCAGTCGTTTATTGTCCCCACATACTGTCTCCTGTGAAAGCTCCAAGTTCAGAGGAGGATCAATGAAATGCCAGTTGCAAAGTTTATTAAAAAGCAAAAAGTATCACAAGTCGCATTAAATAAGTCGGCACCCATTTCCCTTTTTCCTCTCCTTTTCTTTTGCCTCCTGCTTCTTCCTCTTCATCTTGGTCACTAATGTTACAAGTAATAGTATATCATTTTTGATAACACTGACATTAAGAAAAGATGTTTTAATCCTTTCCTTCCGAATTTCTCTCCTTTTCTTAAAAGTCTATGCATGCTATTAACCCTGTTGTTAACAACATTAAAAATATTATCTTTTTTTAAAGCATTATGATATGTATAAGGTTTTCATTCTGAAAATTCAAGTACTTTTCTTTTCTCTTTCTGATGGGCCTGTAAGAAGCAGGGACAAATAAGGATGTCTGATATCTCTTGTCCCTCCACCCAGTGCTTTTGCCTCTATAAAGATTTTCTCAACCACAGCACTACTGACATTTTGCGCCAGATAATTCTGTGTTGTACAGGCCGTCCTGTGCATTGTACGACGTTTTGTATCATCCCTGGCTACTACCCACTAGGTGCCAACAGCAACCCCTACCCCCCAGGTTGTAACAACCAAAAATGTCTCCAGTGCCTCATGCCCCCTGGGGGGTGGAATCAACCTCAGTGGAGAAGCACTTGTCTAGATGATACTGCCTGGTTTTCTGTGTGTTTGTATGAGTTGGAGAGGGAAGGAGGTTATTTTGAGTTTTGTGTGTGTCACAGGTATGGATGTATGAAGCTGGAGATCAGTAAGGTGAGAGATTATTTTTTTAATAATGTCTACTCACCTCACATTGGTCTTGAGAGAATTGCTGTGAACACCACAAGATTAGTTAAAGAATTTTGAGTTTCTTGGAGGGAAAATAAAATAATAAAAACACTGAGGAGCAACATGTTCTACCCAAGTCCATCTTATGAGTGGACTGAGTCTAACAGAACCATATGCATCCTCTACCTTTTGTATGTGTTAATAAGCCAACATTTTTTGGCATCTACTTATTGATATGGCCTAATAAAATGGTGAAAAAAAACTGAGAATGAGTACATTCTTGAAATAGCATAAACCACTTTAATTTTCCCTTATCTTTATCACAAGGCTGTATTCGTCAGCTCTGGAAATATATTCAAGAACATTTTGTAAACACCTAATTAATCCTTGCAGTACATTAATATTGAAGGAATCAGTGTCATCTCTTACTGAGGAGGCAGATGTGAAAACAAGTGGCATTACTGTTCTGAAATGATACAAACTAATAAGAGGCTCTTGAATAGATTTGTGTCAAGACATCAGTAAATCCTGTATTCATACTTAGGTATGCCATGTCATACCTAATTTTAGCACACTGAATACTAAACTTCCTCTATGTGCTATCAAAATTAAATTTAGTTAGGGAGGATTTTTTTTAGTCAATTCCCACCTTTAAAAATGTATCTTATTTTTAAAAAGAATCTCAAGTGACAATATAAGCATCACATACGCATGTGGTTTCTCTCTTCAGGGGTCAACTGTAAAACAGGCAGTCAATAAATTTCCAGGTGGTAAACTTTCCTAGCATGCAAATTTCCTTCTAAATAAAACAACGAAATTCCTTTGTCTGGAAGCCAGATGCCTGAGACTAGGAAAATTTACTCTTATGGAGGCATAGGAGGAATATAAATCTAAGAGAAAATATCTGAAAATACGGTTGGAGAGATTTGGACAAAAAAATCTTTAAAGAAAATGAGAATACAATACAATTTATACTGAGGAACTGAGGTTGTCATTTTGAAAGCAGTTTTACTGAATGAATAATTATAAGCACACAAGAATATAGCAACAAAGGACCAAAGAGTAGAGGGTGTTAAAGTATTTTATGGAGCTGTAGTCAAAAGATGATTGGACTTGGAAGATTCAAATCGCTGTCTCGCCTGTAATTAGCTCTGTGACCCTGGGCAAAATTGCCCAATTACATTAGTGTGGGGCACAGAAACTGGAAGAAGAGCAGACAAGTTATTCTAAGTTTCTTCATGCCTATTTTATTTTTTCAAAACAGTTCCACTTAGCTTTCTTTAGATTTAAACAGAGGGAGATGTGCGACAAGGCTGGACCAGTCAGCACTCTGGAATTTCATTACTAACGCAACTCTGCCCATAGCCTGACCTCAGGTATCTTTTATTCCTTGATGCGCTATCATTTCACTGTCCGTAAAATAAACATTAGGTCTAATTTTAGAAAATAAAAGAACAAAATGATCTTCAGGATCTCTTCAGCCTGTCTAATCCCTCAATCCCCTACCCTTGAGGGCAGGAGCCAGTCTGTCCTGTTCTCTGTTGTATTCTGAGCATGAGCACAGTGCCTGGAACACAACAGGCACTCAGAAAATATTTGTAGAATAAATGAGTAATTCTATGCTTCAGATCCAACACAATATATCTTTCACTTGATTCGTTAGTTGGTAAGTGACTATACCTATAAGAAATGATAAATGGCACTCCAGGGCAGCACGTAAGAGCCATGACAGCACATATTCTTAAGGGTTATCAGTATTTTAAGTTTTCCAATGTGGCATGTTCAACAGTTATCATAGTGCCCTCTGAAATTCTTCACATAGGTCTTTGGCTCCTACTAACAGAAATGAAAACATGAGCAGAAGAGCCAGATTCTGAGGAAAAGTACAAAGAAACCAACTCCAGAGAGAATTTGGACAGTGGAAGCAAAATATTAAAGATTGTTATTCCTCGCAGCAATGGGCAGACTTTTTAAACTTAGGCTGTTACCATCTGTAGTTGTTACTGGCCATCTGCTTAGGTCTAATCTGGTCCGTCACTAGCATTAAATACGTTTAAATTCTGCTCCTCTTAAGTAAATTCCAGAAAAGCTTCTCTTATCCTTTTCTGAATTGTGAGCTAAATTTTTATCCTTGCACTATTTCAGCAAGAACATTAAAATGCTCCCGTATGGTCAAGGTGATGGCCCATCTAGCCCAACCTCCTGTGAATGCCAAGTAAGGATAACAGTCACACCTTCTACCACGTGTAGTGAACCACTTCCTGGTCCAGCCTCTGCTTTGTTTTTACATGTCTAACTTGTAACTAAATTAAATATTGAGCCTAACGTATCAATGTCATGCATGGGTGTTGCAGGCAAAATATTAAAACACCACCCAAATACCAGCTCCCTAGCATGTACACCCTGTACAATCCTCTTCCCAGGAGTGCAGGTAACTATGATGGGACAGTCACTCCCTTACTAGGTTAAGGTTATATGTCTGTTGTAGCAGAACAGAAGGGATTAGAAGTCAGAGAGACGCACTCCAGCTGTCTTAGAAGAAGGCAAATATCCGTGCTGTGAAAAGGCCTATGGAGACCATAGGAACTGGAGTCAGCCTCTAGCTGCTGCAAGTGGCCCCTGGTCAGCAGCTAGCAATAAACAAGGACATTAATCCTGTCCTGCTAGAACTGAATTCTCCAATATACACTGAGAAGAGGACTCTGTAGATGAGAACTGCAGCCTGACCTAGTGAAACCTTGAGGAGAGGACCCAGTTAACCCATACCTGGACTCCTAACCCACAGAAATGTGAGCTAGCAGACAGGTGCTGTTTGTGGGTCATGTGTTACATACCAACAGCAATCTAATACAATGGGTAAAGAATACTGAGCACATTATAAAGTCATGAGAATGGGTGAAGTAATGGGGGAGTTAAATTCAGTGTACATTATGAGAGAGGATGGGCTCCAGTTTACAATGGTTGAAGTGGCCTTTAACGCAAGCCATCCAGTAATGGACGGTGCTACCCTAAAGTCACTACAACCATGGGGGTCATAGCTGGGTGGCTAGCCTAGCACAAGGTCCAGCCCATAGTAGGTGGTCAATGAACATGTGTTGTTGAATTAATAAATGTTGAAGAAATAACTTTATTCATAAATAAAATGTCTGAAGAATTAAGAGAATAGTGAACATACCTCTTTGATGACTCAGTATATACTTCATAAATCTGCAGTGTCTTAAAGTTATTACCATTTTACCATACATGTAACAGAGTGGTTAAAGAACCACTCATCTCAGGAGTTACTGCTGGGGATGAATTCAGGGGGGTGGGTGTGGAAGAACATTTACTTTTTATTGTGTGTACTTCACATCCTTGAAAGTTTTTGCAATAAGTGTCAAATTTTTAATAATAAAAGATACACTTTAACAATAAAAAAGTTCTGGGGGCTTCCCTGGTGGCACAGTGGTTGAGAATCTGCCTGCCAATGCAGGGGACACAGGTTCAAGCCCTGGTCTGGGAAGATCCCACATGCCGCGGAGCAACTAGGCCCGTGAGCCACAACTACTGAGCCTGCGCGTCTGGAGCCTGTGCTCCGCAACAAGAGAGGCCGCAACAGTGAGAGGCCCGTGCACCGCGATGAAGAGTGGCCCCCGCTCACCACAACTAGAGAAAGCCCTCACACAGAAACAAAGACCCAACACAGCCAAAAATAAATAAATAAATAAATAAATAAATTTTTTTGAAAGTTCTATCTAAGAGCATGCCTGGAATCAAACACTTTTTAAGATTTAAAATTGCAAGAAGCAAACCTTTTCATTATAAATCTCAACATTTGGCCAGACATCTATAGTGATGATGAGCCAGCCACTCAGTCTAGATGGCACATCCTTTTGTGGCCCTCTTTTACTGTTGATACATGCTCTAGGGATGCAGAGAAGCCATATCTTAAAAACAAACCAAAAAAATGATAATAACAACAATAATTATAATTTATTGAGCCTACTATGTGCTATGCATTGTGCTGAGTGCTTGATGGATTATCTCACAAATTTTCCCCTCAAGGAGCTTGAAATCTGAAGAAATCAAATACAATTGTAAAATAAATTAATAATTAACACTTCTAGGCAGCATATGTGGGTCAAGGTGGGCCAGGCATGTGCGTAGCAGAAGCAGCAAGTGAAATTGAGAGGAAGAAGTAACCCCTACAGAGGGGACACAGGAGGCTTGTGGCAGAGCTGGGAGGAACACAGGAGCCAGCCTGGCTGGGTGAGAGGGTGGGTTCGGGCAGAAAGGGAGCCAGGGGTGGGTGGCCGGTTGGTTGGTGCTGCATCACGGGCTTGGGGAGCCCAGGGAGGAGGTTTTTAGTTCATTCCAACCCAAGTCAAGATTTCTTTATCGTGTTTGCCAGAATACCATGAGTCCCAGAAAGCTGCTCAAGCTTTCAGAAGCCAAAGTGATTGAAGTAGATGAACTTGTCAAGGTTAAGATACTGAACAGGCTGGAGGAGAGGGGAGGCAGGGAGGGCATTCAGGGGGACCCCATAGTGGACCCCACACAGGGAAGATGAGCCTAAAACAGGGCAAAACAGCGAGTCTAGAGAATGTCTAGAGACACCATGAAGGACAGACTAAAGGGAGAATTAGCAAACAGTTTGGACAACAGCAGAGAGAGAAAGTAAAGAATTTGACGCTATGGCTTTAATCTATATGACTAGGAGAAAAATGGTTTCACTGACAAGAACAGGGAAAACACCTTTCAGTGGCTCCCACGATTTCTAGGAGATCACTCAAGCTCCTAAGTGTCACACTGAAGGCTCCCCTGGGGCCTGGCCCCTGTTCTGGCTCTGCTCCACAACCCAGCGTGTGGGCAGACACACGCACCAGGACCACGCTACAGGCAGGCCTCTGAACACCGCAGGCTGTTCCACTCCTCCGTGCCTTTCCTCCCCTTCTCTGTCTCACTATCTTCTAGTCACACTTTACATCCATCATCTCTCTGTGTCACCTCCTCTGGAAATTCCTCTCACAACCACCATCCTAATACAGATGACACTTTTCTTGCCGTGCACTGACCCTGTGAATAAACACCTCTGTCCTGACGTCCATCAAGTTGCTTAACTGTCCCATGTGTGTCTGTTTCACCACCCTAGACTGTAAGCTCCCAGTGAGCAAGGGCTGGATCTTATTTGATTCCGTATGCCCGGCAACTAGAACTAGCAGACACTCAATAAGTATTTGTTGAATGAGTTTTGAATTGAGTTTCCTTGAATTTCAGGTGATGGTAGTACAGAGCTAGTACAATTAGAACTTTGTTTTCCAAATGAATGGTTAGCATATTTTATAAGGATTTACGTTTCAGACAATAAGCAAAATACCCACAATTTAATAAGCACCTTCAACTAAAACTCTCTGTGATAAAATAGAAACTCTGGATGCTAAATAGAACCCCAAAAGTTTCTGCTGATATTATCTCCACAAGAACATCTAGAAGGATTACTCAATTTCATGATTTGAAATGAACGACAATAAAAACCTCAAAAGAGTACTCTCTAGACACCTGTGCAAGCACCATCTTTCAAGAAGAAATAAATGCTTAGCAAAAATACAACGAACTAAAGGTGACCCGGTGCACATTTATCCAGATTGCCTACTGTATTTGCAAACTACAAAGACTTGCATACAAAGACCGCTTAATAATAATAATAATAATGATAATAACTTAGCGATTTACTTTTTTAAGTTACTTTCACAGGCATTCTTCATCTGAGCCTCACACCATCCCTGTGAGGTGGCCAAGACATCACCCTCCCCATTTTATGAATGAAGATGCTGAGGCTGAACAAGTCCTGAGCCTTTCCTCCTACCTCAGCTCCCATATGGGAGCAGTGACTTTGCTCTTCTCACTTCTGTCTGCCAGGCAGGGCAGATCCAGGTTCTGTGGCATCTGAAGCTTTATACAACTTGGAATTCTTCTTTAAGGAAAAGGATGCAAAATCATTAATATAAAGTTAGGTGTGAATAGTAACGTTAGGGTTTTACATGTCTGAACTCATTTAATCTTCATAGTAACGCCATGTAATAGGCCTTATGGTTATCTCCATTTTACAGATGAGAAAACTGAGTTATGATTTAGGTTTTCTCTCTCTGATTCTCTCTCAACATCTGGACAGTATGCCCTTAGCTTATATCCAGAATAAAGGGGCCTACAAGTGCCAGGACCTCTAACCAGAGCAGCACTGCATGAAGCACAACCCACCTGGCTCCCCCAGCTTCCTGGATGAGACCCATCCAGAGACCACAGGCTCTGGGAGGTTGCCCAGAGCCTGTGGTCAGCCCAAAAACAACCAAAACCTCCTGTACCTGGACCACTGCATTCCATGATGTTATCGTGATGACTATAGAGTTTACTATGTCTATAGTGATAGAATCTCAGAAATAATCCTCTTTTCATTATTGTTTGGGTTTTTCATTGTTCTGGGTTTGCTGGAAGAGGTATCTTAACCTCTTCAGACAGAGCTAAGTCTACACACACACAGGGACTCAGTTATCCCACAGCAAAGGAAATTCTGATGTGGCAGAGCCTTGAAAGATCATCCTAAACTATTTTACACTGAGTTTCAACTGATAGAACTTAACCTCTCTGGATGTATTTAAGACGGTCTCATTGCAGTTCACACATGGTTCTGTGTCCTTCTAAATGAATTAGTGTGCTGTATGTATGCTGGCTGATTTACTGGGCAGAATCTGGATATTGTATGCAGAGGTGTCAGCATTGTGTAAGCCTGGCTTCAGAGTCATGGGGAAGTGTAAAGAGATGAAGCAATGTTGAGAAAGCACAAATAACTGGAATAATATAAAATGGATTTAATAATAGCATCTTTGAAGTTGTAGGAACAGCTGCCAAATCTTAAGTTCTCAAAAATAATTTTGAGTTTCTTCTTTCTGATGTCACTTTTTTCTTATCTCTTATGACTTTTCTTTCACACAGTTTTGAAATTCTCATGTCATGAAAAAGGTTATATTTTCACATATGTCTCTTACAGCAAACAGTCACCTGAGATAAGGTCTAATAAGATCTTGGAAAACCATTATTTAAACTGGAAAGAAAGAAATTCTTATATAACACAACTGTGTAAGTTTTTGCATTTACACTAATCTAACACCCTTGCCCTGTAAAAATTTCTGCTATAATCACTGCAGGTTCAACACTGAAATGTTACCTTTGAACTTTTCATTAAAAAATAAACATGAAGTTTTTATATTCTTATCTTAAATGTGAGGATTTCAGAAAAAAATCTTGTTGAATAGACAATTACATACACACTAAAAATATAAAGAAAAAAATGTGCATGATTTATAGTCTTTGTATGGTGTTTGGATAGTCTTTGTATGCTCTCTCAGCCATGGAGAATACTTGTTTCTCCAAAATGGGAAATGGCATTGATGAAATCCCCCACAGTGATGTTTTATTTCATTTAAAATTTATTTAATGGTAATTTGTCTCCTTCTGTGGAAAATAGAAAATATGTACTCTCTTTTCTATACAATAAAATCTATCCAGTCCATCAAGATGTCCAAATAAAATGTATTTGGCCATTTCTAAAACAGAACTTAAATATTTTTCCTTTGGTGTACTTGAAAAATGTAAATTCATCATCCATCTACATTCATTCAATAAATATTTATTTAGCACTAACCATGCGTCAGGTCCTAGGCACTCAGTGTACAAGATGACTTGCCTTCACAGAACTTAAATTTGAGTGGAATTCTCAAAGACCTTCACTGTACTTAGCAAAACATTTGGATATATCTGTCCAGTTTTCCTTCCTAATGGGAAAATACATTTGGAATTTTTCCTAAACTTTAGAATAAATATCAGTGGTAGAAAATGGCAGAACCAAGATTTTTATTTAATGAAAGAGGAAATGCATATTAAAGCTATTCTTTAGTAGTAGTAAAAGTAATTACCTTGCAAAATAGTAAACTCTGTGACACTGTTAGTATTCCAGTAGTGAGAAAAAACTCAAGTTGGATGAGGCTGGAGGGTCATAAAATTGCACAGCAGATGCCTATATTAGGTGAGACGTCAGAAGAGATGACCCCTAAGATGTATTCTAATGCAGAGTCCTGAAGTTATCAAATTTGACTTACAGACTAGAATATCTACTGAAATGCCAAATATACCAATGACGAGCCTTTGGTATTCATTTCTTAATGAAGTTTTAAGTTGTATTAATTGGTCTGCCTGAAAATTGAAAGAAAAAAGGAATGTACATTTCTGATGCAGAAATTATTCGAGGAGAGGCATATGTGCTCTCAACCATCTTAGTTTTTCAGAGAGCCTCAAACATTCTAATGAAGTTTAACTTTACCAAATTATTTAATGATGTCAATGGACAGGCATCCAGTCAGTCAACAATATTTTATACTACTTTTTTTTTTCCCACAGATGAAACACAGTAGCTTTGGAGACAGAGTTCAAATTCCAATGCCAGTATTATTAGCTGCAAGTCTTTGAGCAAGTACCCTACCCTATCTGAGCTTCAGTTTCCTCACCTATAAAACTGAGCTACATAGTATCCATCTCACAGGTTTGTGGCAAGGATCTGAATAGTCAGAAAGAGCTCTTGTGAGGAGGTCCTTGAAAGCAGATGGAACCAAAATGGCTACATAAATATGTCAATATCCTAAACCCTGGAACCTTGAAAATGTTATGTCACATGGCAAAAAGTCTTTACAAATGGAATTAAGTTTAAGATCTTAAAATTGACAGAATATCCTGCATTATCCAGGTGGACCCAATCTAACCACATGATTCCTTAAGAGAAATTCCTCTGACCTGAGTCAGACAGAGACATGGCAGAAGGGAAAGTCAGAGAGATTCAAAGTAAAAAGTTCCAAGAGATGTGCTGATATTGCTGGTTTGAAGATAAAGGAAGCAACATGACCAGGAATTCAGGTAGCCTTTGAGAGCTGGGAGAGGCTCCTAGCTGACAGCCAGAAAAGAAACAAGTATCTCAGTCCTGCAACCACAAGGAACTGAATTCTGCCAACAACCTGAATGAACCTAGAGCCTCCAGACAAGAGGTCAGGGCAGCTGACACCTTGATTCTGCCTCATGAGACTCAGTGCAGAGAAACTAGTTAAGTCCCTTCAGACTCCTGTCCTACAAAACCGTGAGATAATACATTTGTGTTGCTTTAAGCCACTAAGTTTGTGGTGTTTTGTTATGGCAGCAATAGAAAACTAGTTCACTTGCATTTGGACTCATCCTAGGACTGGGACCACCTACCCATTTATCACCATTATTTTAGCAAACATGGATTGAGGAATGCATTATAGGTAAACATAAAACACATGTCAATTAAGGTAACAAGAAAGGTATTTAAAGTTGAACAAAGTGAGGACAACTGTCAAAAATGAGGCTGCCGAGATTTCTAGGTTTTTCTTCAGACTCTGATCTAAATTATAATTATGAACAGGTGAAAGCTGAATTGTTCTCTGGAAAAGTAATAAAGAAAAGTTCTCAGCAGATTAGTCCAAAGTCATTTGTTGCACTTGAATTAAGCTGAAGGATATAAAACAACTTCTTCCTCGTTCACTAATATATCCATATTACCTGGCACACAGTAGCTGCGCAATAAAAATCTATTAATTGGACCAATGAAAGCATATTTTAAAATGACTGAAAATAGAGAAATATTTTTGTGTTTTTCATTGAACTAGTACTTCTGTAATAATGTCCGATGAAGGAATTACTCTGATTTCAAAAAATTTAAATTTGCTTTGGCTAAAGCTTATGCAGAACACTTGATTAAGGGCAAAGATTACTATGGGGAGCCATATGTCCAAGCAGTGTTTTGGGGATGGAGGAATAAGGAACGAAGATGATGCTGATGGGCTCCAGAAGAACTAAATGCATGTTGGCTGCGCCCCAGCTCGGGCCAGGCATGTGGGAGAGCAGAGAGTATGTTTCTATGGATTGGCTCATCAGGTTAATGGGCTGTTGGCACTTCTCTCCCAGGACAGTTGAAACTCCTGAGGCAGACTGAGCAGGAAGAGAGAGCTCACAGATGCCTTGTGATAAACAGGGTCCCAGGCTTTTTTTGCATGAATGGCTGCTTTATGTGCAGATGTTCAGTGCACTTTCACAAGCTTTTATGTATGAGTAAGTGGCATCATTATGATGTGATTTGACCAGAAATGAAGGAAGGCCTAATGCCATCTGCAAAAATCCTATCATTCGCATAGAGATTGTAGAGGGATGAAGCTAACGAAACTAAAATAGTCTTCAGATATACTGATGACTCCTGGAAAGACTATCGATTAATCTCAAAGTAAGAAATTGAATTTCTCTCTGTACCATGCTAGCTTTAAAAATCTTTCACTTCTGCCATTCTGAGGGTTGTCTTTTCATCTTGTTTATGGTTTCCTTTGCTGTGCAAAAGCTTTTAAGTTTCATTAAACCCCAAACAAAGCAAATGACAAAGGATTAATCTCCAAAATATACAAGTAGCTCATGCAGCTCAATATCAAAAAAACAAACAACCCAATCCAAAAATAGGCAGAAGACCTAAATAGACATTTCTCCAAAGAAGATATACAGATTGCCAGCAAACACGTGAAAGGATGCTCAACATCACTAATCATTAGAGAAAGGCAAATCAAAACTACAATGAGGTATCACCCACACCAGTCAGAATGGCCATCATCAAAAAATCTACAAAGAGAAAATGCTGGAGAGGGTGTGGAGAAAAGGGAACCCTCTTGCACTGTTGGTGGGAATGTAAATTGATACAGCCACTATGGAGAACAGTATGGAGGTTCCTTAAAAAACTAAAACTAGAACTACCACATGACCCAGCAATCCCACTATTGGGCATATACCCTGAGAAAACCATAATTCAAAAAGAGTCATGTACAACAATGTTCATTGAAGCTCTATTTACAGTAGCCAGGACATGGAAGCAACCTAAGTGTCCATCAACAGATGAATGGATAAAGAAGATGTAGCACATATATACAATGGAATATTACTCAGCCATAAAAAAATGAAATTGAGTTATTTGTAGTGAGGTGGATGGACCTAGAGTCTGTCATACAGAGTGAAGTAAGTCAGAGAGAGAAAAACAAATACCGTATGCTAACACATATATATGGTATCTAAAAAAGAAAATGGTTCTGATGAACCTAGGGGCAGGACAGGAATAAAGATGCACATATAGAGAATGGATCTGAGGATGTGGGGAGGGGGAAGGGTAAGTTGGGACAAAGTGAGAAAGTGGCACGGACATATATACACTACCAAACGTAAAACAGATAGCTAGTGGCAAGCAGCTGCATAGCACAAGGAGATCAGCTTGGTGCTTTGAGACCACCTAGAGGGGTGGGATAGGGAGGGTGGGAGGGAAATGCAAGAGGGAGGGGATATGGGGATGTATGTATATGTATAGATGATTCAGTTTGTTATACAGCAGCAACTAACACAACAATGTAAAGCAATTATACTCCAATAAAGATGTTTAAAAAATAAAATAATACCTGACATACTTGAAGAGAAAAAAAATCTTTCACTTCTGTCTCTTCATTGCATTCAAAAAACAACCTTGTGCCATTCCATTAAAAAATTGCTCTCACAGAAAAATGGAGCTGAATGGAAATATTTCTAATATCTACAAAAGTCTGAATAGGAAATATTTCTAATATCTACAAAAGTCAGAAATTTCTATCAGCCAGAAAGGCATATTATGTGCAAAGTAATCAAATTTCCCAATTTGACTTCTCTGTGACCAGGGTCTTCATACCTGCCTGGCTGAGAAGACAAAAGACAGATTTTGTATTTTTCAAATGATAATTAGGGAAAGATGAGTGATAAAGAGGAACATAGATGCAAAGAAAGGGAAAAGAAAGAGGAAATGTTATGAGGAGTAGACAGAAAGTTCACATGTGATCTAAAGTACAGGAGACAATGTCAGAAGATCAAAAAGAGAATGTGAAAAGATGATCCTTTTAGTTGACTTTTTAGATCAAGAACTGAACACTTCAAATACAATTATATCAAATAACTGGTAAGTGGAAATAAACAATACCTTGTGTGAAAGAGAAAACATTAGTTAGAGGAGGTACAAGAAGTTAAAAAAGGAAAAAAAGGAAAAGGAAAAACAATATTTTTGGCTAGAAGAAAACCTACTTGGATTTCAGATCTCAGGATGGGAAGGACTCTCTAAGTAATGAATAAATTCAGAAATATATATTGATAAAATTAGCTATATTAACTTAAACTTTCTATATCAAATATGCCATAAACTAAAAGGCAAGAAAAACAGAGATAAATTATTTCTGACAAATATGAAAAAAGGTTTGACATCCTTAATAGAGATAGCACTTAAAAATTTTTGATAATCATGAGAGAAAATTTTTCAATAGACATAGGCAGAAGTGAAAAATTGGCCAATAAGTATATGCAAAAACCTATTCCACTACTAATCAAATAAGTGTAAAATAAAACAAGATACTCTTTTTTCAAGGGAAAAAAGTCATTTATTATTCCTTTTTAAAATAATACTACTCTGGATTGTCAAAGGTACCAAGAGACAGACTTGCCGGCAGGCATATAAACCAGACCTAGGTTGAACACAAATAAAAATCTGAAATGGATTAAATGACATATACAGCAGGCTGTTCATTGAACCTTATTTAAGCAACCTTATAAACCAGAAACAATCGGAGGCTGCTTAAATATAGCCATGACTCAGACAGTGAAACTGTTTTCAAAGATTTCTTAATGGCATGAGAATATCTTCATGATATGGTGAGCGAAAAATCAAGATTAAAAAACTGCATCTTCAGTATCCAAATTTAATTATAAAATTTGCTTTTATCTGTATAAGAAAACTCTAGAAGAATATACACCAAAAGAGGAAGAATGATTGTCTCTGGGTTTTAGGAGAGAGAGGTAGCACTGGGTCACACAGCAGGTGGCTAAGACACCAGCAGAGCAGAAGTAATAAAAAAGTTTTTTTCTGAAAGACTTCATGATTAAATAAGAAAAAGCAGTGCATTAGTAATCATGCAAAAAATCATAACATAGTTGGACTTCTTTACATTTATTGCACAGTTTAGTATTGTTTTTATTTTGAAATACAAATGTGGGTTAAGGGTGCTGTATTTTTCTATTCTTTGCTTAATGCCTTTAAATGTCTTGATCTGGTCCTAGCTACAAATGATTTTTATTTTCTTCTTTATATTTTCTGACATTTTCAAGAATTTCAGCAATTAGAATGTCCACTCAATTTTCTAATCAGAAAAAAATTAAGAGTCACCAAACCATTCACTTTATAAATTTATACCCTATTTTTGATATTTGGGAGACAATATCATTAATCCCCACAAGCTGGCCACATCTCACCAAGTCCTGGTTTTTTATGAAGACAACAGCAGAACCAGCAGCAGGCTGGGTGGATGGAAACACACCTTAACTGCAGCTACCCGAGCCTGATCTGGGCCTCCTCCTACCCCTCCATGCAACTGCTCTTCTATTAATAGCACAGATTTCTAACACTTCATGAAAATCAAGAACAGATGTTAAAAGCATGAAAGCCATCTCTTCATCTTGTTTTATATGCCTAGCAGGGCTCAGCACACAGTAGGCACTTGCAAACAAGGTCATTTCAAGAACCAGTAAGCTGGTATGCACGCAGTCACTCTGCAAACTGCAAACTGCGGATGTGAACGCAACTAATAATTGATGAGTTCCTTGAGTTGCACTATTTCACACATCATAATGCCCTGTTTCTTTTGCGAACTTGAAAATTACTAAGCTAATATACTTCTTCAGTTATCTAACAGTTATCTAGTGACTTTTTTAAGGCACCATTCCTTTATTATGCTACTGGGTTGAATAGTTTCCCATTTAGAGGGCTCATTGCAGAATGTGAGCATAAGGAATTCATTTTTTCTATATTACATAATTTCCTTTGAAATGTGGTTAAAATTGTATGGCTGTTCACATAACTGATGCCATCTTGGGCCCCTACAGTTCCTCTGTCCTTTGGCTGACCCTACCCAGGACTGCACTGTGTGGTAAATCACTTCTCTGTCATCAGGGGCTTTGTAGTTAATAGATATTTTTAATAATCATCAGGACCAGGTGGCTTCTATGCTCTGTTAGTCCCAAAACAATGAAGAAGACAGTATTCACAGCACCCACAGACTAGGTACCCATTCATAAATCTTGACTTAGGAATGCACATCCTGTTTCTTAGCACAAACCCCTACATTCTGGGTTAACTATAAAATTGTCCCAGTGGCCCCTCAGTGGTGCAGAGTGCAGCCGCGAATACTTCTGGATGGTTATCCACCAGATCCCAATCCCATCCTGTGAGTAAATCACCCTATAATAAATTGATCCACTGATTATATGCAGCTGCCTGCCTCACTTTTCAATCTCAAGATACCTTCTCAGTTAGGTGGGCACTTTTCATTCCCTCCATCCTCCAACAAAAATGAATACATTTCTTAAATTATTTTAAATTATCTTTTCACATAGACGTAATTTCTGATTCTGGGCATAGCTACATCACAGAATAAGTCACAGTTTTCTCAACACAGACAAATTTAATGAAAACTAAAGAATTTAGGAAAAAATAATTACACTAATATAAAGTAAATTATCATAATGTTTGAAATTAAACACTGACATCTATACACCATTTTCTTAAAATTCTCTGAGATGCTTATTTAAAATGCAGGTTTCTAGACCTTGTCCAGGACCCCTGAATCAGAATGTTCTAGGGTACTTTTCTTTTTTAATTTTTTAAAAAATATTTGTTTCATATTGGAGTATAGTTGATTTACAATGTTGTGTTAGTTTCAGGTATACGGCAAAGTGATTCAGTTGTACATATGCATATATCTATTCTTTTTTATTCTATTACAGAATATTAAGTAGAGTTCCCTGTGCTATACAGTAGGTCCTTATTGATTATCTATTTTATATATAGCAGTGTATATTTGTTAATCCCAAACTCCTAATTTATCCCTCCCCTCTACCTTTCCCCTTTGGTAACCATAAGTCTACTTTCTAAGTCTGCCAGTCTGTTTCTGTTTTGTAAATAAGTTCATTTGTATCATTTTTTTTAGATTCCACATATAAGTGATATCATATGATATTTGTCTTTCTCTGTCTGACTTACATCACTCAGTTGATAACCCCTAGGTCCATCCATGTTACTGCAAATGGCACTATTTCATTCTTTTTAATGGCTGAGTAATATTCCATTGCATATATGTACCACATCTTCTTTATTCATTCATCTGTCGATGGACATTTAGGTTGCTTCCATGTCTTGGCTATTGTAAACAGTGCTGCAATGAATGTTAGGGTATCTTTTTGAATTATGGTTTTCTCCAGATATGTGCCCAAGAGTGGGATTGCTGGATAATATGGTAGCTCTATTTTTAGTTTTTTAAGAAACCTCCATACTGTCCTCCATAGTAGCTGTACCAATTTACATTCCCACCAACAGTGTAGGAGGGTTCCTTTTCTCCACACCCTCTCTGGCATTTATTATTTGTAGACTTTTTGATGATGGCCATTCTGACCAGTGTGAGGTGCTTCCTCATTGTAGTTTTGATTTGCATTTCTCCAAAAATTAGTGATGTTGAGCATCTTTTCATGTGCTTTTTGGTCATCTGTATATCTTCTTTGGCGAAATGTCTATTTAGATCTTCTGCCCATTTTTGATTGGGGTGTTTGTGTTTTTTGATATTGAGCTGCATGAGCTGTTTTTATATTTTGGAGAGTAATCCCTTGTCGGTTGCATCATTTGCAAATATTTTCTCCCATTCTGTGGGTTCTCTTTTTGTTTATGGTTTCCACTCTTGCCACATTTATTCAACATAGTTTTGAAAGTGATACCCATGGCCATCAGAGAAGAAAAAGAAATAAAAGGAATCCAAATTGAAAAAGAAGTAAAACTGTCACTGTTTGCAGATGACATGATTCTATACATAGAAAATCCTAAAGATGCTACCAGAAAACTACCAGACCTCATCAATGAATTTGTAAAGTTTCAGGATACAAAATTAACACACAGAAATCTGTTGCATTTCTATACAATAACAACGAAAGATCAGAAAAAGAAACTAAAGAAATAATCCCATTTACCATAGCATCAAAAAGAATAAAATACCTAGGAGTAAACCTACCCAAGGAGACAAAAGACCTGTACTCCGAAAACTATAAGATGCTGATGAAAGAAATCGAAGATGACAGACACAAACAGATGGAAAGATATACCATGTTCTTGGATTGGAAGAATCAATTTGTCAGAAGGACTCTACTACCCAAGGCAACCTACAGATTCAATGCAATCCCTATCAAATTACCAATGGCATTCTTCACAGGACTAGAACAAAAAAGTTTAATTTGTATAGAAACACAAAAGACCCCGAATAGCCAAAGCAATCTTGAGAAAGAAAAGCAGAGCTGGAGGAATCAGGTTCCCTGACTTCAGACAATACTCAAAGCTACAGTAATCAAAACAGTATGGTACTGGCCCCAAAACAGAAATATAGATCAATGGAACAGGATAGAAAGCCCAGAAATGAACCCACACAGTTATGGTCACTTAATCTATGACAAAGGAGGCAAGAATATACAATGAAGAAAAGACAGTCTGTTCCATAAATGTAGCTGGGAAAACTGGACAGCTACATGTAAAAGAATGAAATTAGAACACTCCCTAACACCATACACAAAAATAAACTCAAAATGGATTAGAGACCTAACTGTAAGACCAGACACTATAAAACTCTTAGAGGAAAACATAGGAAGAACATACTTTGACATAAATCACAGCAAGATCTTTTTGGATCCACCTCCTAGAGTAATGAAAATAAAAACAAAAATAAACAAATGGGACCTAATTAAACTTAAAAGCTTTTGCACAGCCAAGGAAACTATCTAGTGTCTTCTACTGGAAATTTACCATTGGTTAAACCAGAGAAGACACTCCATCTGGAGGAGAGAAGGAGAAGCATATGGTGTAAACAGCATATGTGAGACTCTCTTCTAAGGCTACTCACACTTCCCACTGGCCTCCAGAACAAGACAGAAGCTCCTTAGTATCTATATCTAGTTAATTTCTTTAGACTCCAAAGCTCAGAATTCAGAATTCTGCACTGAAAATCATAGAAGTACAATGGGATGAAGAATCTCACCTGTTGGCTTTTTTTTTTTTTTTTTAATAAATCAAGTGCCCTTAAAATGGAAGCTATTCACTTAACCACTTTTAACCAAAGGAAATGAGAAATGCCAACTGCCAGTCTGAATCAGATATTCAGGCAGAAAGTACATTCTGAATTTAAGTGCTTTGCTGTCACGATCATAGGCTAAATTGGACTCAACTCTGCTACCAAAACCAAAACAAACAAACAAAAAACAAGTTAAACAAAACTGCTTGTAAAATAGAAAAACCATTGTTGTTTGTCAGTCCAAATAAAGTTAATGTTTCTACGAATGCTTTGCAAGAAAATCAAGTTAGAGGCTTTGTTCTAGTAATCTTCACTGTTTTTTCCTTTTCATGAAGCAAAGCTCTATTAGTGCTGTTAATATTTATCACTTTACTTCATTCTACCTATGATCCAGAACTACAAATCTGTATCCATATACACTGAAGAAATGAAATAAAGCCAACACTAAGTTTACTGATTTTAGTATACTTAACTTTAAGAACCATACTTATAGGTTTAAATTTTTTTAATTAATAAAAAATAAATTATTTATATGGTCCAAAATTACAATCCAAGTTCCATTTTTCAAACTTCTTCAGTAAATCAAAAGGGCTTCAGAATGTCCCACAATTAAATACCTGAGATAAAGTATGCTCAAAATAAAAACTGCAAGTGAAAATCAGACCAAAATTTACTTTGAGTGGGACGCCTTTTTCTCCTAGACATGTTACTTTACATGCAGAAGAATTCCAAACAATCTGACAGACTACAAGTGGGAAGCATGTCCCCTACTACTGACAGTCTTTCAGAGAGCACAGTGCACAATCTGAGAGTAAGAGAAGGTCTCCCATTTGGGGACAGAAAAAGGAATAAAATGTGTTCAGCTAAAAATGGTACAAGGATGCAGTTCCTGTAACTGTTGGGTCTTAGAGACAGAGACCTATTATGTACCACAGTGCAATGCTGGAGGTACTGGGGTTGGGGAGTGGGTGGAGGGTGAGGGTCCCTGAGTTCAGTGACCCTTACAGAGGTGACCTATAAGAGGTCACTGGCCATGAGTCATCTGGAACTTGAGTCCATGTCGGCTCCCGGGGTATGAAGAACTTCCTCTCTACCCATTTTCCCATTTTGCTGTAGAGATTTCCAAGTGTACAGTTCAGTGACATTAAGTACACTCACAATGTTGTGCAACCGTCACCACTGTCTGAACTTTTTCATCATCCCAAAGCGAAACTCTACCCATTAAATAATAACTCCCCATTTCCTCCTCCTCTCAGCCCTAAGTCAGACATTGATAATAAATATTAAGAAACCAACATTATGAAGCTATAACATTTATCTTCTTCAAGGGAGACCTTTTGTGTTGGCACATTACTCAGTATCATAAAAGAAGTCAAACAGAGTTTATGGGGAGGTTGGTGAATATTAATAATAGGCACATCTATCTCTGATATTCAAATATTATCACTGAAACAACTTTCACACTGCAGGCTTCTCTCCAAAGAAGCATCATCTCAGTTGAGGCGTTGGGGCTTGGAACTCAGTTTGTTTAACTCTGCACAGACACAAATAGAGCTGGGAGATTTGAGAACTTCACTATATTCTATAGGTTTCTCTTTGGTCTTCTCTTAAGACAGGTCTTCTATGGCTCAGAGAAATCCTTAAATTTCTAATTTGAACTAAAGTAAGAAATACAGAGAGGATTATTAGATTATATCATTCTAGATGGGCTTGCTGCTCTAGGATAGATGTGAACTGACTATGAACAAAAAATTCACCATCTTGCCTCCCACCTGGGGATAAAATAATATTGTAGCACTGAGGGATTCACACACGAGATATTCATTGTCCTACACTATGTTCATTCACTTAATAAACACTGCTGGGGTACCTGCTGTGCCTTACACCTTGTTAGAGTCTGGGAACTAAGCAGTGATCAAGCCCACGTGATCCCTGGCTTCATGGAGCTGTCAGAGAGTGATGTGTGTCTTCCTGACTGTCCTGAATGGAGGGATGGAGCCTCGCAGGGCTCTCCCCTCTGTGGAACTGGAAATCCTGTTCATTCCTTTCTGAATGTCCTACCACTGGTGGGTGCTGACTCTGTACACCCCAAGCTTCAAGCTTCCTGAAAGAAAAGCTATTTTTTCAGCTTTAGAAAGAGTACTGCCTGGACTGAAAAAGTTATAATTTTGTATTGCCAATGAAAATTGTCAGTCATTTAAAAGGCATAAAATAATGTGTTTTGGAGAAATGCCCTGGCATAAAATGAGTCACAAACTTAATCTATACGTCTGGGAGAGGACAGCACTTTACTCTCCAAGGACCTTCTATCTGCAGGCACAATCATTACTGAAGTATTCATTTGTCTTTGCTCTTCCTACATTCATTCCCTCTCTCTTCTACCCTACTCCTACCCCATTTCTAAGCAAGCTTTGTGACGCCTTGCTGGGAGACTGGAAAGTGGAACAAGCTCAAGTTCAAATGCTGTGGTAAAACCCTAAATCCATGCAGAGATTGGGCTGGGTGTCCTGGATTGGGCTGGAAGAGAGAGAACATCTCCTGAACATCTCCTGCTTATGCAGAAAATTCAAAAGAATCTACTTAGAAACAGAATTAACGAGTGAATGTATCACAGTCACTACAGGTACACAGAAATGCAAAATAATGAGTTTTGTTTCTATACTGGTAGCAGACAAAAAATAGAGTTTAACAAAAATACTGTTTATGATAATATGAAAACCCATTACATACCCTAGAATAAATCTAAAGAAAGATGTCTAAGACCTTACTGCTGAAAACTATATACCTTTATTGAAAGCCTTTTTAAAAGATCTAAATACCTTGTTCATGGATTGGAAGACTCGATGTTATAAAGACATCAGTTCTTACAAAACTGAATTACAGATTCAAAGCAATCCCAATCCCACTAGAATTCTTGGTAGAAACTGAAAGGCTGATTCTAAAATTGATATGCAAATGAAGAGCCAAGGCAATCTTGATGATACAGGAGGAGGGGGAGGGGGGAAGGGGGAGGAGAAGGAGGATGAGGAAGAAGAAAGCTGGAAGACTTACTTTACTTGATTGCAAATTTGTTATAAAATTACAATCTTAAAACAGGATGGAATTGACACAAGCACAGACAGATGAATGGACAGGACCCAGAACCAGATTCACACACATATAGTTCTCGGATTTTTGACAGTGGTGCTCCCACAGGACAGGGGAAAGTAAAACTGAGAAAGCAGTTAGGTGTGAGGCACAGGCTTGCTCTTTTAACATGACTTTTGTAAGGAGCATCACTTCCTTCCCAGCAGTTCATCTGAATGACCTTCCTCTGTGCTCCTTAGTTTTCTGTGCATTTTAAAATCAATATACCTATCTAACTGTGGGAATCAATTCTTTATGGTCTGTATCTCCAGCACCCAACATGTTGCCTGGCACATAATAGGTAAGAAACTGAACTCAGCATAAGAGGTCCTATACAAGCTGCTGGAAATCATCTCCAATAGTAGGAGCTGCCATTCCTGTCAAGAACAAAAGCTCTTTAGAGCTGCTGGAAAGAAATGGCACCTCAGAAATATTTGACCCTTTCTGTCATCTATAACAAATGGGGTAAATATAAAGATTCATCATCTTGCAAAAGTCTCCAGGGTGAAGGGATAGACTAAAGATTTCCAACTAGTGAAGGTGGAAAATCAAACATGCTATGCAGAGTGGGGTCAGCCATGCAGAGGTAAATTGCCCTCAGAAGCCAGTGGTAGATGTGATCAGGAACGGAGCTTGGACCTAGGCCAATGGGTGAGCTTCCCCAACATTCAGCCACAAGCATCCCAATAACCCCAAGGGACTCAAGCACGTGTAGAAAAAAACCAGAACATACAAAAACATATACACACATAGTCTCAGCAAGTTTTCCTGAGTTAAGCAAGAAAAAGTAAAGCTAATAAATAAGTAGTCCATTCATTTTTGGTCTGACATGGGCGATGAGGATAGGTAGTAGATACATTCCTGAGACTCTGCCCACCCTGCCACTTTGTTTTCCTGAAATTTTTCCTTAACCCAAGACACTAATGGCCACGTTTAAACTATGGGACCTATATCCCTGGCCACAGCTAATTGGCCCCAAATCCAAGGTAAGCCAAACAGACTGTCTCCAAGAAATTGGGAACTGAGACATTGATTAGTCTCTGGTGAGTTGTGAGAAGGTCATGTTCCAAAATGTAGATGGAGAAGCACAAAAGACTGGTCTGCAGGAAGAAAAGCCTAAAGCAGACACTAGGAAGAATCAGAATTAAGAGACCATATGGCCTGACCCAGTGAGAAAGAGACTGAAACATAGCTGCTTACCTTTGAACCCTGCCTAGTTCTCTGTGATGCCCCATCACACCAACTGCCTTTGGATTCCATGAGATACCCCTATGTTTACAATTTCCCCCTTTCACTCAAGCTAATGATACTGTCTGCAACTGCTCCCCACAAACAAAGGAGGCCTAACTTTATGTCAGATACCCAATTTAAGTGCAGGCATATTTACTTAAGTTTTTCTACAAATGTACCTTAAGAGAAAAAAATTGAAGTAGTTTTTTGAACCATTTTCATTCTTCACTAATTGAAAGGCTTGAAAGTCGAAAGGAAATGAGTAAATGGGTAGAGGTACTACTCAGTTTCTTTGAAGATATTTCAACAATAGACAGCACATATGGCTTAAAAGTATGTATACAGAGATATTTATACCACTCAACTACAGGTATTCAATGGCCTCAGATGCTCCTTTGTGCTGTCAAATGAACATCTTGAGATATTCCAATTTGAAATGCATAACATAACAACTTTTTAACTGTTGCATTTTACAGCAACTACTCATCTCTGCTGTTGTAGCGCAAAAGCAGCCTTAGACAATATGTAAATAAATGGGCATGGCTGTCCTCCAAAACTTTATCTCTGGACACTAAAATTTGAATTTCATGTAATTTTCACATCATTAAATATTATTATTTCGATTTTTTCAACCACTTAAAAATGCAAAAATGAGTCTTAGCTTGTATTCAAGAATAGGCAGCAAGCCTGCCCCACAGCAAACGCTGAAAAATATTATGATTACTGCCAATAACAATAACTGAAAATAGAAGGATTGTGTTACTGTCAAATAGATAAAGAGATATTTTTTGAGTAAATGTGTTACTTTTTCCTACAGTTTAAACTGCAATTGGAGGGCAGATTATAACAGGAATTTCTGGATGGATGCCCATGAGATGATAGAATATATCTCTCAAAGAGTTCAAGAAGGAATGGAGAAGCCCAATCTTCCCACTAGAACTTCCAATTTGGTCTAATTTTATATGGCAACATAGACATGGCACTTAAATGGCCCTACATAGCTAATATTCAAAACTATCAGACCAGTCACAACAGAAACAAGGTATCAGTATGGATTTTAATTAAACATAGAGAGAAATGACCAATTCGGTTTCACTTTCTCATTTATACAATAAGTGGGTTTTACTACTTTATCTTTAAAGACCTTTCTAGTTCACCAGTGGGGTCAGAATGAGGAAAGTTTTGTGGGCCAGACAGAAGTTGCTTGCCTGTCTAAAAGCACAGCATGGATTCATAACTGCTTCTGAATTTTCTAGGGCAGGTGAACCCAGTAACCCATTGGGACTTGAGGGAATCCACTTTAAAAAGAGCTTTCCCAGGTTGGGTGAGAATAAGCAATTAAGAACGGACAGTTCTTCATCCATAAAAGAGTTCACCAGCCATCTGTGCAAAGGCATGTGCTTGGGGTTGGTTTTCAAGTCCTTAAGCTCATCTACTACCACTCTATTGCTGACTCTCCTTTGAGACCGAGAAAATACAAGTTTGCCGAGAGAAGTGCAATAAGGAGTAAATTTACATTTTCTCTTCTTCTAAACTAAGTGTCCCAGTCCAAGTCTCTCCAGTTTAATGAATGGAATCAAGAAGGGTAGATAGATGGAGAAGCATGCAAAATTTAAATGCCACCACCTCGATAAGGTATTAGGGGGTAAGACTGGCTAATTAAAATCATGTAGTTGAGAACCTGAAGATATAGAAAAGTTAGTGAATGTATTTGTAGAGTGTCTCCCAGGTAATATCTCAAAGTCAGAAAGGCTACTTTGCTGATTTTTTTTTTTTTTTTTTTTTTTTGCGGTACGCGGGCCTCACTGCTGTGGACTCTCCCGTTGCGGAGCACAGGCTCCGGACGCGCAGGCTCAGCGGCCATGGCTCACGGGCCCAGCCGCTCCACGGCATGTGGGATCTTCCCGGACCGGGGCACGAACCCATGTCCCCTGCATCGGCAGGCGGACTCTCAACCACTGCGCCACCAGGGAAGCCCTGCTGATTTTTTTTAAAGGAGTGATGATATATAGAAAACTTGAAGGAAAAACAATACATCAGTTTTTGTTTCAGTTCCATGTTCATTCTCTTTGAACAGAAGTAGCCCAAGCACTAGACCATGTCTTGATCGCTTTCCCTTCTGAGAAGTTCTTCTTGATAATGTTCTTACAGTTCTGCCAGCTGGAAGCGCCTTCCAGTCAGGGAGGAACCTATTTTGAAGTCAGCTCCTCAGAGGTTCCCTTTGCCCATCCGTATGTGAATTCTGTTCCAATTAAATGTCAATTCATCATCCCACATTATTCAGCACAGCTAATGTTTTGACTGCTGTTGTCAGGGAAAATTGAAATAGTTTCTGCCCTTCTGATTTTCATAATTTTTTTTTTTTTTTTTTTTTTTTTGCGGTATGTGGGCCTCTCACTGTTGTGGCCTCTCCCGTTGCGGAGCACAGGCTCCGGACGCGCAGGCCCAACGGCCATGGCTCACGGGCCCAGCCGCTCCGCGGCATGTGGGATCCTCCCAGACCGGGCACGAACCCGTGTCCCCTGCATCGGCAGGCGGACTCCCAACCACTGCGCCACCAGGGAAGCCCTTTCATAATGTTTTATGTGTAAGGAAATGGAGAGTGAGGGCCAGAAGGAAAGAACCTGCCGTTCTCTGAAATCATAGGTGGTTTTATTTCTTGAAGGTGAAGGTTTCACTGCTAATCCAGATCCTCATTAAATATTGACTTCTTGGTCTCCTCTCCTATATTTTGCATTTCAGTAGCTTTCAAAGATACTCCTTGCCATCTCAGAAGGGAAAGCTAACAAGAAATATACGTCAGACACATACAGAGTCAAGTGAGAGTGAAAATAACTTCCTTCCCTATAACTGATTTTTAAGAGACAGAGCACATCATTGTGTAAAGAAGTCAGAAAAGGCGAATTCATTTAGAAAGAAGAACAGAAATCTTAAATAAATATATATTTAAATATAAGTTTGGGGCTTCCCTGGTGGCACAGTGGTTGAGAATCTGCCTGCCAATGCAGGGGACACGGGTTCGAGCCCTGGTCTGGGAAGATCCCACATGCTGTGGAGCAACTAGGCCCGTGAGCCACAACTACTGAGCCTGAGCGTCTGGAGCCTATGCTCCGCAACAAGAGAGGCCGCGATAGTGAGAGGCCTGCGCACCGCGAAGAAGAGTGGCCCCCGCTTGCCACAACTAGAGAAAGCCCTCAAACAGAAACAAAGACCCAACACAGCAAAAATAAATAAATTAATTTTAAAAAACTCCGACCCCCAACATCTAAAAATATATATATATATATAAGTTTGACAAAATAGATTTAGGGATTGTAATAGAGCACAGGTTAAGTATGATATTTTGTTATATCCTTAAAAGAATAAGCACAGAGCTGCGATCCTGAAAAGTGCAGATAATTCAGTGCATAGCTTGTCAGACAGATCAGTATCCTTTACACCCATCAGGTCACAGAGTTACCAGAGCTCTCCCTACCCTAAAATGATCTCTTTGCAAAAAAGACGAAACAAACAGAACAAAGTAAAAACAATACTGACAACTACTACTACTCTACAGGTTGGAGCTATAAGAGAATAGTGTAGGTAGTGGTGTGAATATACAAACATTTATTCAATCACTGTCATATTCTTTAGCAGAGGTTAGAAAATTTAGAGCTTAAAATAGACTATAAAAACAAACACAACCATTTACATTAATCCACTTCATGTGGCCTATTTTCCTTTTCATCACTACTAAGTAAAGCCAGTAGTCTGCACAGTTCAGCACCCCTATATACACCTAGAAGCCCTCTGGTGACACCTGGGAATAGACAAGCTAGAGGCATCTAAATGTTTAATGCTAATATTCCAATAAGAACAATGAGGCTGATGAGTCTCCTCCTGACTTTTGACTCTAGCTGTCAACCCTCAGCCCTCCCTCATGTTCCCCTTCATGCTCCATCACCATCCCAGACAGAAGCCCCTTCAGTCTGCCTCCCTGTAGTCTTTCTCTTACTCCCCCACCTTAAATGTTCAAAAGATTCTGCTCTCGGGCTTACACATTTCATTTTCTGTGGGTGAGCTCTTCCAGGAGCACAGTTTTAACTGGCACCTATGTTTGTGTAATGACCACATCTGTGTCTGTACCACCATCTCTCTCCTGCACTGCAGGTGGGTATTTCTAATATCTTTATCTAGATTTTCCACCTCTAACCCAATGCAGCCAAAATATAATTAATACACTTCTTCCCCCCCCTCCCAAAGCGCCTTCTCAACCTTGGTGTCCTATATTACTTAATCGCAACTCAAAACACCTGGTTACATTGGAACAGGGGCCCTTCTTCTGCTCCTCTACAACGAAAGCTGTCTTGAACTCACCTCTTCCTCTCTTTTTCCACTGCCTCTGCCTCTACTGCATGCTTTTATCATAGCCCTAACTGGTCTTCCTACTTTCTGAGCTTTCTTTCTAAAATTCAGAATTGATGATATCACTCTATTGCTTAAAATCATCCAGGCTTCCCTGTTGCTGCAGGATAACTCAACAACTCTCCCATCCCTGTGTCTTCATTCATATCCCTCCCATTACCTAAATGGCCTCTAGGACAACTGTTGAACTCCTCCATTTCTCTCAGGTTTTCTCCTGGTCTCTAAGCATCATGGATTGATTTCTCTTACACAGACTGTCCAGATACTCTGTAAATATGTCTAGCCAGCCCTCACTACAAGATACTCTTATTACACTTTCCATGTGTATCTCTTTTTTAAACCTTGAGCTCACTAAACCTGCAGGGACAACCACCAACACAGTGCTTTGCAGCCGGGGTCCTCAACAATTGTCTGATAAGTAAATGAATGAAAATGGAAACTCCTTTCTGTTCCACTTTTGCTTTTTCCTGAATCTCATTTGTGATATTTCTAGAAAATGTGAGTATCCTCCACTGAGATGTATAACTGTTGAATTGGACACCTCAACAAATACATTAGAACTGGATGTTCAACCTAATTCTTGTAATTCTACAAGGTCATTAAGGTCTCATGAAATGGGAATAGTTAGGCTCTTCCCAAGGGTGTTCAAAGGTGTCGGGAGTACCCGCCATCCCCATATTTCTTTCATGATGTACCTCCAAGAATCCCAGACTTTGTAGGGGGCTTGAAAGTCACCTAGCCCGTCTGATCATTTGAACCTTGGTGGAGAGGTTCAGTCATGTAGGTTTCTGAAGCTTCCCTAACACGTTGTTTCACAATCAACAGAGATGCCAAGAGTGCATGGTAAACAGACACTGCCTTGCCACTGCAATCACACAGCTGAGGCTTCGGACAACCGTGCAGGGCAACTGGCCCCGCAGCTGTCACACACACGCACAAGGGAAACCCATCCGGGGAGTGCGAAAGAATCTGAAGCCCCAATCTCAGCACAGGGGTAGAAGGAATTTCATAATGGTGCTAACAGCAACTTGTTACCACTGTAAAGGGAAAAAACATCCTGATAAGTAATTTTTACTGGCAGAGCTAAGAGAAACATACATCAAACATTTCTGCCGAGATGTACGAAAAGCCCCGTGTGCCATCATGCTGGGAAACAAAAGGCTCCAGTATTGGAAACTGCATCAGCTGGATCTATTGGACACAAGTTAAAGGACCACAATAATGATGATCACGCAGCACATCCTAAAGGAAAAAAAACTGGATTTTCTTCAGTTCTCTTACCACACAACCTCTTACACGACCTTGGGCTAAGAGCCTAAGAGAAGAAAAGAAATAATAATAGAATGTTAATGCCTCTGCGCTTCAAAAAGAGTGATTTAAGCAAGAGTTTCTCCTTTTGATGTAAAGGCAGGGCACAGCAGGATTGGGAACACACCAGTGTGCTGATTGCTAGAGAACAAGCTGCGTTAGTGAAAGGAAAAGAACTATTAATACTTTCCAGATGCGGGTAAGGTGAAATGAAAGCATCTGAAATCTACTTCTGTTAGAAAACGGGAAAACACTGTGAGGCAAAACCAGTCCTTAAGCTCCAAAATTATTATTATAAACAATTATTTTTAAAAAGAATTACTTTTTTAAAAGAATTATTATAAAAAGAATAATTTTGGAGTATTAGTATGTCTCAGATATTGCATGGGACATATTTATACAGAAAATTATTATTTGTTTATTTGAAATTCAAATTTAACAGGTCGTCTTGTATTTTTATTTGCTAAATCTGGCAACCCTAAATGAGGGAAATAAGGCCTTAATGGGAAATGGGGCCTTAAATGAGAGAATGAGAATTGACAACCTGATTCATAACACCCTAATGAAGTGGGTTTCTTAGCACAGAGAACAGTATTAAGCTGTCATAGGAGAGAAACTCTGTTAAAAGTATGGAATCTGGCAGGAGAGAACCATGGGTTTTAGCCAAGGAAAGATGACCTGGGACTGAACCAAGCTGGGAGCCAGAGGAAGGGGCCTGGGAACAAAATATTGTGGAAGGAAAAGAAGTAAGATTTTTGCCATAAGCAAGTATGTCCTGTAGATAAAAGACACGAAGGCTACATAGATCGTTGTTCACTGTGATAATGATGGAAGGGGACAATGAATCCAGCCTGAAGAGAAAGGCTAAGTGACAAGGTAAGGCAGACCCGGACTTGTGGCAGACCCCACAGC
Organism: Hyperoodon ampullatus; assembly: GCF_949752795.1. Classification (NCBI taxonomy): domain Eukaryota; kingdom Metazoa; phylum Chordata; class Mammalia; order Artiodactyla; family Ziphiidae; genus Hyperoodon; species Hyperoodon ampullatus. The sequence goes on along the minus strand of NC_136925.1, from coordinate 47,260,039 downwards.
ATCTGTTCATCTGGCAAGAGTGATTGTCTTGGCAAACTGGAGCAAGAGAGAGACAGAGGGAAAGAAAGAGACTCTTTTTCCACAGGAACATTCTCTGGAAGTGGAACCAAAGAGGAAATAGGCCCTTATTTCTGCTATCTGGTATTTCTAAAGCACAAAAAAATGAGGCGCCTCTTTAGTGCTTTGGAGAAGATGGGTCCAATAGAATAGGAAATCAAGTTCAGTCTAGATAAACACACCTAAAGAGATAAGACAGATAATTTATTCTGAAAAAATAAAAATTCTAAGTCATTCAGTTACTCACTCATTCAACAAACACCTCTGAGCACTTACTATGTTCCAGGCACTGTGCATCAGAAAACAAACAAAAACACCTTACAGTCAAGTAACTCACTAGAGCTACTGGTGACTCAGGCATCTTTAGAAAACATAACCAACACTTCACAAATAAGTTGTGAAATTTTAAAGTGCCTTGAGGTGCAATCATCCTCATATAATTCTAGGGAAATAGAAAAGACTGTAATAAATGCTTGTATTAGCCTACCAGAAGAAGCTTTGATGCAATATGGAGCAAAATCTTCCTAAAATCCAAGCAAAATTCTAAACTACTCCCAAATTAACATAACGATAAATTAGGGCTTTTTTTTCCCTCAATATTTATTATATCAAATGAAAATGAATTTATACTCCAGGAAACAGAATAAACTCCTGAAAATCTTTTACTAAATGAAGCCAAAATTTAAGCCACAGCCTCTGAAAACCTTTTTCTATCATAAAAATATTTCAATAAAGAATTATCTAAATATTCTATGCATTAAAAGAAAAATCAATGACAGAAACTACACAGGTATGCAATAGATTTAAACACATAAAAACTGAAAACTGTTCAAATATTTTTCTTAAAATCACAAGCAATTAAATGGTGAAGTACAAACTGGGGAATACTCCAAATATAGCAGATGAATATATATTACCCTTACACTATTAAGAGCTCATTTGAAAAGATAAGAAAATCATCCACACCAGTTAGAAAAATGGACAAAAGCCATGAAAAGATAATTCACAGAAAAAAACAAAAATGGCTAATGAATATAGAAAATAGTTAACTTCTCTAGTAATCAAGTAAGTCCTAATTACATCAATCATTAATTAACACTTTCATCTATCAAATTAGCTATTTTTTCAATTAAAATATGCAATATTAATGAGGGTATTTAGAGAGCATCAGGCACTCTTCTATTGTATAAATTGGTAAAAACTTTTCTAGAAAGTAATTTAGCAGTATACGTCAAAAGCCTTAAAAATGATCATATTCTTCCTTGTGAGAATTCCACTTCTAGGAATCTGTCTTAAGAAAGCCATCAGACGTTTTGTCAAAGATTTATGACCAAAAATATCACACTATTATTTATAGTAGATAAAAGGAAAGCATATAAATGTTCATTAATAAAAGAATAATTAAAATGGAATATTGAACAGTCATTAAAATTGCATTTAAAAGTCTAAATGACCCTTGAAAAAAAACTGATATAACATTAAGTTTTTCCAAGTAGCATACAAAACTATACTTTTATATCTAAATATAGCATAATCACAATTATATATGAAAAGCGTGGAAGAAAATATACCAGTATGTCAACTGTGATTAATCAAGTTGTGGGATTATGAGTAATTATTGTTTTCTTTTAACATTTTTAAAATATTTTCTGGGGTTTCTACAATAAATGTGTACTTCTTAGGCAAACAGGGGAAAAATAACAACTAGCTTTACCTAAAAAGCTTTGATTTATAATAACAAGGGAAACATAAATACGGATTAACCTAAGAATATGCACAAGGCTTAGACTCATATATCTTGGTATTTAAATACTTGGCATTTATAGATTTATATTTATAGATGTCCTCATGTCCTACAACTCTTTATTATCATCTCAACAGTACAATAAAAATGAACAAGAATTAAATTGAACAAAAAAACAAATAAAACCTTTATTTCCCAAATTAATTTTCCCCTCAAAATTGAGTTTTTCACGTATCTGACAAGTATGTAATATGTTCTGTTTTTTTTTTTTTACAACCTAAGGTTTGTAAAATTTGAGATTATTTGCTAAAAGAAAAAGAAGGCAAGTCTTAGTTTTCTTGAGGCCAAGGTGTCTCCAGTTTGAGTAAACTTATTTTTTTGCCACTTCTGGCATGAATATGAATCAGCGCCCTCTTGTGAGCAAGGGACGAAATTTTTTCAAAATATTTAGAGCTGAAAGAGACTGTTGTGTATTACCCACCATGGGAGAAAACACACAACTGTGCTCACTAGACAGAGACCATTCTCCTTGAAGCAAAATCATCCCAGAATTCCTGATTATTTAGGTTTGCAACATACAGTGCATTTGTATAGGAAAGTGCCTGACATTAAATAGACAGTTAGCTTGTCTTAAAATTCGTCAGAGGCAACTTAAATGTTCTCTTGTACTATCGCCACTGCTTGTTAGGGCTATCACAGTGGAGGGGGTGAGAATCTCCTCTGGGGCAAATACTCTCTACTGTGCTCACATGTAAGGGTCAGAATGTCCCAAAATGGAGTCAAGCTTTTCTGACATGAGAGAAGATGAGATAGTCACTTTTGTAAATTCTTAATGTAAAGAGGCATAAATCATTACTTTAAAAATAAACATGGGGCTTCCCTGGTGGCGCAGTGGTTGAGAGTCCGCCTGCCGATGCAGGCCACACGGGTTCGTGCCCCGGTCCGGGAGGATCCCACATGCCGCGGACTGGCTGGGTCCGTGAGCCATGGCCGCTGAGCCTGCGCGTCCGGAGCCTGTGCTCCGCAACGGGAGGGGCCACAACGGTGAGAGGCCCGCGTACCGCAAAATAAATAAATGAATAAATAAACATGATAAAAAACAACTTAGTAGGCTGAGAATAAAATCAAATTAAGAGATTTAGAATAGAGACTACGACATCTTCAGCACAGTACAGAGCATGTGTAGGACAGAATAAATTTCCCTTTACATTGAAATGGTACCATCAACCAAAAAAAGAGAATCACATTTCCCATCCCTCTAATCTAGGGATTATTTATTGCACCTTGCTATGATATTATCACATCTGACCAACAGGCTGAAATATGCAATTAATCCTAACACACCAAAGTGGGAAGCTCATACTAAAATGAAAAGAATTTCTCAAGACTCTAGATCCTAAGTCTGTAATTCAACAACACTGGAAGACTTTTCCTGGGATGCTGCCTGCTACTCCCAGGTCAAAGCTTAATTGGCATTTGCAGTTAGAGGACTTTAAATTTGAGAAAGGCATTTATAATGCAGTTGACTCTAATCAAATTTTCTTCTTGTCTCAAGTAACCTTATCAAAAATATTTTTCTAGCTATTTAATATTCTCATTTATTTTGAGGATGGACATTATCACTGAAGGGTGTGTGAATGACATCGGAAAATCTTTTTCGTCAACTTTCTTCTATACATCAATGGAAGGAAGGAAATATTTCCAAGTGTTGAGCTCATTACTGCTGATAGAGAACTGCAAACTCTGAGGTTGTGGATTTCTAAAGGACTTGGTTTGGATCACTGGCCCTCAAAGTATGGTCTGAGGGCTTCAGGAGTCCCTGTGATCCTTACAGGAGGTCCATACAGTCAAAACTATTTTGATAATCACACTGAAATGTTATTTGCCTTTTTCATTCTCATTCTCTTACAAATTTTGTAACAGATGATGCAGAAGCAGATGTGAATCCACCTGTCTTCTATGAAGCCAGACATTAAAGAGATTAGCAAAAATGTAAAACAATGCCGCTCTACTCACTGAATTTTTTTTTTTTTTTTTGCTTTGGAAAATTAGTTATTTTCCATAAAAATATGTTGTTTATGCTAACCCACAATAGGTTTATTTTTGTTATTTTGGACAATACATAAATATTTTTAAATTTCTCAGTTTTAACTTCTACTATGTTAAATATGAATTGATATAATCCACATAAGCAAAAGTCCTTCGGGCTCTCAATAATTTTAAAGCATGTAAATGGGTCCTAGACCAAAATTCTTAAGAACAGCCGTCAGAGACTTCTATTTTGCCTCAGCATTTAAGTTATATTAATGTTGAACTCCGAGGCTCCAGAAGATCTTTCTGGATTTTCACAATCAAAGCAACCTTCTGTTTTGCCTCAGAGTTTGACTTTATACTACTCAGAATCCAAATTAAATTCCACTTAAGTACAGAACTAACTAGTAAGGAATTTTCAAATACCACTCATGTACCCATTCAGTAAAAATTTACTGAGTACCTATCATATATAAATACAACTATGCTTGATAAATTGCTAGTTTGGGAAAATAAAATGGTATCTCAGCCTGAACAAAAAAATCTGTGGCTGCCTCCAAATAATAAGACCTAACATTTATTAAATACATACTATGGGCTAGATACTATTCTAAGTGCTTATCGGCATAACTAATTTACTCCTAGAAAGAATTCTATGTATTATTATTATTATTCCTTTTTTATAGATCAGGAAGCTGAGACACAGAATGATTAAGCAATTTGTCCAAAGTTAAAAGTCTGGTAAGTGGCATACCCAGGATTTAAACTAGCAGAATCTCTGCACATAACTTCCACAGTGTACCTGGCACTATCCAATAGAGTCTTGGAGCTGGATATTGGGACTAAGCTGCACATGACTTAGAGCAAAGTCCAAAGCAGCATTCAGATTTGCTGGAGTTAGTTTATCTTGGCAGAGCTGGAAGAAACCATCACTTCAAGTTTACCACTTATTCCTGGATTCTTTAGATTAGACTAAGAAATTAGACTGAATGGAACTTTCGGTCATCCTTAACTTTTTCACAGCCATAAAAGTTGTGAAGAAATGGCCCTAATATACCAATAATCCTAAACTGTAGTTTCTATAAAGCAGTCCTGACCTTGAAATGGGGAGTGAGGCCCAGAAAGTATACTGTCAGCAAACCAGCTCCCAGTAAAATAATCTGTACACATTCAGAGACATCCATTTTCCAATAAATAAATAAGTAAATCAATCAGTCTAATAAGATGTTAGGGACTGAATTGTGTCCCCCTGAAAATTTCATAAGTTGAAGTCCAAACCCTCAGGACACCTCAGAATGTGACTGTATTTGAAGACAGGGCTTTTAAAGAGCTAAGGATAAATGAGATCACAGGGGTGGGCCCTAATCCAATGTGACCTGATAAGAAGAAAGACACCAGGGATGTTCACACACAGAGGAAAGACCATGTGAGGACACAGAGAGAAGGCAGCCTTCTGCAAGAGAAGTAGACAGGACTCAGAAGATACCAAACCTGTCAACATCTTGATCTTGGATTTCCAGCCTCTAGAACTGTGAGAAAATAAATTTCTGTTGTTTAAGCCACCCAGCCTGTAGTATTTTGCTATGGCGGCCCTAGCAGACTAATACGTCAGCCTATCTCTCTCAACCTACTGCATTTTCAAAAATTCCACAGTTTTAACATCCATCATAACATTTGTAAATTCAGTAAAATGTGACCTGTCCCTGATTCCACACTACAGATCTAAGTGTAGTGGCTCTGCAGTGGGCCCCAGGCAGAATTGCAGGCTGTGGTCAACTTCTCTTGCCCTCAAGGAGCTGACAAGGAAAAACTGGAGGAAAAAAGACCAACCTACAGAACAGTACCGAAAAAGCTTATATATAAATTCAAGGTCATGCATGTCTGTTACATTCTAGAATGTCATAAGAGGGTGGTATCGTGAGCTAAGGTACTTTATGAATGGTTGTGAAAGATGATGAGGCCATACCTGGCAGCTCAAGGAACTGCCCTGTGCTGGGCCACTGGGAGTAGTTTTGACCATCTTTACCATCAGGAGAGAGAGGTCCTTAGAGACAGGACATGATAGGTCCACTCAGCAAACCATGTGTTAAACTTCAGACACTGCAACTAGCAGAATCACCAGCAGGAAAGAAGACACTGTCCAATACACTGACCTGTTCAATCCACTGATTACAATAACTTCAACATCAAACAGTAAAGCAGAAGTCACAAAGTTCAGACAAAAATCACTAAAGATTTATGAACTTCCTATTAATGAAAAATGTTGTCCTTACAAGTTAAAAAAAAAAAGAAACCAATCTGAACCAGTGAAGTCTGACTATCCAGTGAACTGTTAGAATACCAATTAGCTCAACTTCTCTAGGAAGCATATTTAGCAACATGTATCAAAACCGCTAAAAATGTCTCTTTTTGCAGGAGTTACGCTTCTAGGAATTTATCCGAAGGAATGATCAGGAATGCCTAGAGACTGACGTACACAATATTAACAATAGTTACATTGTTATATTTTGGAAAGGAAAAAAAATACACCAAAAAGTTAAAAATGTTTTTCTATGAGTTTTGAAATTGAACATGGTTTTATTTTTATATTTTTTGTTACATTTTAAAAGTTCAACAATAGCCATATACTACTTTTATGAATCAGCAAATTAAAGAAAAAAATTAATATTTTCATTTTTACAAGATTAACCATGTCACTGGAGTTCTGATCACAAACTCTCTAGGGCAAAATCTCTAGGGTATCTTCATGTCTCAGTTTGTCCTTTTGGAAAATAAGGACACAAATAAAGAATATATTTTTGTTTAAACACACAAAGTTGTTTTAGCCTACAGGAGGTAATATTGAACTACATTACAGAGAAATTTATTGTGAAAATGTGGACGTGTTAAAAATAAAAGTACCGCCTGGAGGGGTGGGATAGGGAGGGTGGGAGGGAGACGCAAAAGGGAGGGGATATGGGAACATATGTATATGTATAACTGATTAAATTTGTTATAAAGCAAAAAATAAAAAAATAAAAAATTTTAAAAAAAGAGGAAAAAAAAGTACCCGTTTCTCATTTCAGAAAGGGCCATCTCTGTTTCTGTCAGCTGAAATACATCCATCTGAGACTGAGCTATATGAGAAAGATATTGTTGTGCCGAAATTACAAAATCACTTAAAAGAAAATAAACAAAAAACATTTCCTGAGCTATGTAAGCTACCCATAAAAAAAATCTCATCATTAATCCTTCTCCAGAGCAAAATGGATAGTTAGTGAACTTATACAACAGAGAGGAGGGGAAAAAAAAAAAAAAAGATTAATAGACAAGCAGGAATCAGTGCTGCCAGAATAAATTGTCTATGAGCAGTTATTTCCCAACACAGTAGTTCTCAAACTTCTATGTGCATCAGAACTATCTGGAGAGTCCCCCACAAATTCAGGTCTTTGGATGTCACCATATGGAATCAGAATCTCAGGGGACCAGGAAAGATAGGTTTAGCAAGTAACCGAGATGTTTCTGATGCAGATAGACTGTGGGCCATATTGTTCAAATTTCTTTAAAATATGCAAAGGGTCGAGTATTAGATTTCTAGGTATACCATGTCAACCCAAATCTCACTAGATTTGTAAAAATAAACAAAATGTATTTCATTAGTTATTTCAACCTGTAATTTTCATTGAAAAATAGTTGAAATAAAATATTGGTAGAGATTTCGCATTCCTCAAATTTTCTTTCAAGGAAGTTTTCACCTCTCTCCAATTTCTTTTCTATCCCTCATTACTGCTCCCCACCATCCAAAAGAGATCTTAATGATGAAACTTCTTTCACTTGAATTTGCCTAAAATGTTATGATTCCTGATTGTACCAAATAATGTAACTTTTTTCCAGATGAAGAATGGACAAAATACACTGTTAGTGAAGCCCTAATATGGAAAGCTGTTTTCTATGAGAAAGTCAACATCAGCTAATTTGGTGAGACTTACCATTTTTACAAATTAAAATCAGGTTCTCATTTTCCTTAGGAAAACAGTGATATGATTCAACAGAGAGATAAAAGAGTGAATGGGTCCCATCTGAAGAACACTCAGGAATGCACTCCTGTAATACTCTAAAGAAACAAGAGAGGTCCACTAGGGTGGGGAACCCAAATACAATTCATATAAACACATGATGTTGGAATAATTGCCAGAATTTATGCTAATCTCTCAGTTATTTCAGAAAAGAGAAGAAAACAGGACTCTGGGTAAGTAGTTAACATTTTCATTCTTTACAACATTTCATGATTTCTCTCTCACACATAAGCACACATCCATCTATCTTTCACTAAACTAAGAATTCAAAGAACTAAAAAGATTTTTTGAAAGACAAATATTTATTTCTTTATTTTGTTCACATTGAATTGAAAGGGCTCCCCTATACTACTCTTAGCTCTTTTCTTTTCATGGGCTTAAGGCAACTAACCTTTTGATACCAGCATCCACCAAGGAGCAGATTTATTGAGCTAACTTTCATTAACTTATTCATCACAGAAGATCACTTGGCTGATCTTTCTGCTCTCAATGGCTTGTTTATTTAAATGAACATGAGTAGTTCCTAGCACTCAGAAATTGCTGAAAAGCCAACAATTAGTTTTGGAGACAAGAGTAAGCAGTAGCACAATGTGTCGATTTGTCAAGCTGAACAAACATTCTCTTGAGGTGTTAAGAGCCTGCTGTAAAAGCCAAAGCAATAGTTAAGTAAATCAAAAAGTGGATGAGAACATAAGTGTCAATAGGAATAATCTACTAACTTTCATGTTACTGATAAACAATAACAGTAACATTTACAGTGATTACTTAAATTCATAAAACATTCTCTTAGGTGGAGTTTTCTGATTGCAGCCTCCTGTTTCTTCCCATAGAACATTTTATAGAAATATAGTGTAGGTTTTCTTCTATGGTCTCAAAATGGATTTTTGATATTTTCAATTTTTCCTCTGATATTGTCCATCCCTTCTACCAGTTGTTCCCTACGCTTCATAGTTAATTTTTCCTTTCAGGTCCTTCTGCCATGTACTCTAGTCATTTCTTATTTTGTACATTTCATGCTTTCAACTATTTGGATGAGGTAGGCAAAAATATTCAGCAATAGCTGTTTATAGTTCTAGTGAATAGAATTATGAGTGGGTTTTTTCCTGTCATCTCAGAAGTAGGAGGTAAGGCCCAAAGCTGAAACAAACCAAAAAGATCAAATTTTCTAAAGCATCAGTGATACCTGGGGCCTGCAGAAACAACCCTACCTTACTGTTATGGGTTGTGTGTGTCCCCCCAAAATCCATACATTGAAGTCCTAAGTCTTTGTACTTGGGAATGTAACTGTGTTTGGAGATAGGGTCTTTAAAGAGGTAATTAATTTAAAATGAGTCATTAGGGTGAGCCCTAGTCCAATATGACTGGTGTCCTCATAAGAAGAGGAAATTTGGACACAGATGTATACAGAGGGAAGATGATGGGAAGGCTCAGGGAGAAGATGGCCATCAACAAGCCAAAGAGAGAGGCTTCAGAAGAAACCAACCCTGCTGACATCTTGATCTCAGACTTCCAGCCTCCAGAATCGTGAGAGAAATTTTTGTTGTTCAAGCCACCCTACCCGTGGTACTTTGTTATGACAGCCACTGCAAACAAATAAACCCATCCACAATCTACCACCCCAGTGGGAAAGGAATAATAGGGGTCCTGGGCTCTGTGGGGAGAGCAGTGCTCATGGTAGAGGACCCCACGGGGGAGGGAGGGAGGGGACCTCTCTCTCCCTAACACAAAAGTGGGGGCCTCCAGGAGGTTCATGCAAAACGACTGGGGTACACGCAGGAGGGGGAACCAAATACTGGTTTTCTGCAGTTGGACTTCTGCTTCGGTAGTAGCCTTGCCTGTTCCTGCCTATCTGGGCAGAGTTCATGAGAACTGAGGAGAGACGGTAGGACTGAGAAAAGGCTTGCCAATGGCTTAACGTTCGCTCCTACCACTTGGCATAACAAGGCCTTATGAACTGTCCAGGGTTGCGCGTACTTCATTGGAGGCTGCCGGACTTGCAACATATTGCTGACACCCAACCACAGAGTCTGTGGGGTGAGCAGCTGGTGACAAGCTGAGTAGGGACAAGCTGGTCAAGCCAACGCCTAAACCTCCATACTAGGGAAAGGCTGGGGAGAACGCCAACCGTGGTCACTAACAGGCAACCGGCCAAAGAAATGGCAAAAGCAGAGACCTGGGCCTCCCTCGGTTACTTGATGAAACATTACCTCTCTCCCCACGCCCCTCCTGTGCTCTACACTGGAGAAGCACACCTAGAATAGAGAAGGACATGTGTGTAAACAGAAGATTAGGATCCACCCCATGCCACCTCCAAGCCCCTCAGGTCACAAGTACAGATAGCACTGGAGGAGGGAGGAAGTTCTGAATCAGATACGAGAGAGTAAAACTCTAAACTGACTAGTTAAATCAGTACTGACTCAAAGCGACCAGTACTGTATAGCACAGGGAACTACTTTCAGCATCTCGTAATAACCTATAATGGGAAAGAATCTGAAAAAGAGACTTTTATATATAAAACACTGAATCACTTTGCTGTACACCTGAAAGTAACACAACATGGTAAATCTACTATACTTCAATTAAAATAATAAAAAATAAAAAGAATTGAAAAAGCAACCAGGAAGGTTAGGGATGTCCCATGATGTCACGAAAGGATGGCTGGGCAAGGAGGAGGTGAGAGAGCACAGCTGAATGTGGTAAACAAAACAAAAACAAGTCCTATTTAGACCTAACCAAGGTGAGGCTCCTCCATGCAGCCTCCTTAGTGAGGCTCCCTGATTAAAACTGAGCCCAGGATCCATCATTAAAAACACAGAAAATAACTCAAGCCTTGGCAAAAGAACCCCAAGAACTGAAAAAAAAATATTGCTTAGTAAGACTTTAGGAGTTTAAAAAGCATCAATGAACAGTTTCTTGGGTAATGTACACTTCTACATTTTTTAATATCCCACTTTTCCCTCTAAAATGTTGTGTCGTACACATGATTAGTTTAAGAAGTAAAATAAGTTAAGATTAATTTTACCCTTAAAATGTGTGTATTAAATCTTAGCATTTGTTGTGATACTCTGAACCCAGGATTAGAATTACCAGCACAAAGACTTCCTAAAAGTGCAGCCAAAAACAGAAAACAGTTACTATTCATTACGTATTGACTGTATTCCAGAATTTATGGTGCTAAGAGCTTTGCATCCACTGTCTCATTAATCCTGACCACAACCCTATGAGGTAAACTCTATTATGCCCATTTTACAGACTGGCCATGATATGCTTGTTCTGGCTACTGAGCCTACTGTTAAATAGTCAGGAGTTTTGCAAGCCACAACCCTTGATAGCTTGCAATCGCCATAGTGGAAGTAGTGGAAATTGGCAAACGGTACAAATCAGAGCTCCTCCCCTTCCCCCACCCATGCCCCTGAGCCGGTTTACCAACACAGCACTATGTGAGACACTGAGGTGCAGAGATTTAAGATATTTGCCTAGATCACAGAGCCAGGAAGTGGTGGAGCCAGACTTTGAGCCCAGGTGTCCGGAGTACCCCAGCACAGGTTCCCACATGCTGTGCTGTCCATGCATACATCAGGGCTTTCCCAGGTTATGAAAAGTGGGCAAGAGCAGCCTATCACAATTAAAGAGCGCCCTGGCTCGTCTAGAGTCCCATATCTCTGCATTTTTCAGTACTTCTTCTCCAGCACATTATACTTTGAAGACACTTTCTCCTTTGATCACTCGGGAAGGCCCCGTGAGGAGCAATTGACACGAGCTGGCAGGCCATCCGGGGAAGTCCAGCGCCCTTCGGTGGGAGAGGAGTGGTGGGCATGAACATCTTCCCTGCATTGTTGCCCTTCTCATCCAAGCTTTGTTTGCTTAGAAAGAGAGCAGCATCTGCTCTCTGGGTGAGCAGATGATTATACAAGACCCCGTGGTTTTACATCAAAGAAGAGTGAATCTTAAAACCTTTTGTGTGCTTGTGTGTGTGATGGTGTTCAAGGTCCCGCATTTTCAAAAAGCAAGAAGGGGGGAGTCACTTCAAATGTAAACATGCTGAAAGAGCTACAGAAACGATGGGAAGTTTTAATAAGTGAAGGAAAAAATAAATAATCTCACTGTCTTATAAAACACTACACCTGGATTTTGGTTTTTCTGTATTAAAATCTTGGGGGAATATTTCATGAGCTATGTGGTCTCCTCACCCATATACAGTAGTGAAAATGGAGATTCGTAGACTGGATGGGAAAGCAAACCTGCCTGTCTCGCCTCTTGTATGCGGTTACATCTTGGCTTGGCAATGGATTGATCCTAAATTCTAAAGAAATGTTACATACGAAGGACCCCAAACCTCCAAATGGAAACCGGGATTCACTTCATAATACAAGAGTTAGTAAATGTCCAAAATGTTAGAAACATAACTACAACATCCTCAGTAGTATCATCAGGCACAGGTCCTCACACAGGAATAACAGTCACTACAGGCATTTATTCCATTTGCAAATGTTCTGCCGTCACTGCTTTATCTTATGCTGGACGAGACTTTTCTTCACGTACCTTTATCTGTAATCAGTAAGACTAGGCATTATAGGAGAAACAGAAATGTAAAGAAGGGCTATGGATTTAGTTGTGTCAAATTAGAACACCAGAAAATGGAAGATGTCACACAGTCGTATGTTCAATACTGGAAAGAAATCTCTCATTTCTCATCCATGTCGCTCAGGAAACTCTGCATGTCTGTGCCTTCTGTGAACTGAGCACAAAGGGCAGCGAGAGGGGGAGAAGCGGAGAAGGAAGAGGCTGGACACAGACATGGGATTGAGAAGCACTGGAAATCACTGCCCTTCTAGACCTGACCGGACAATGCTGGAGCTTGATGCCGGGCTCTCTGCTATTAATCAGCCCTTTGTCCAGGCAGCCTGAGTGTCAGCTGGGAAGGAAGAGATCACAAGGTTTCCATTTGGTTTTATTAAATGTTCTCATCCTGTGGAGATGACCAGAGTCTTGGTGTCCTGCCTGCAATTGTTCTGGTTTTCTGAATAGTCTCAGTGATAAAGCGGAGGAGAAATGTTGTCAGAAGAATTGAATCTGCTAGAGATGCTTTCCTTATCCATTCACTGAGATTGTGTTGTCTCATTTCCAAGAGTTTCATGGAGTTCCTTATAGGATTTCCCATTATAAATGAGCAGCCGCTCATTAGGAAAAAAAAAAAAAGAAAACACGCTAAGCCTACAGGAAATTTGCAATTCACAATTCCTGAGAGAAATGTAACACAGTCTGATCCTCCTTTTGATTCCCTTTCCATTATGTATGTGAAGACCTGAAGCAGATGTAATGCTCTGTTTGGTGACGCCAAGTTAGGCAAAGATGAGTGACCGGACACAAGGTGTCATAGGGCGCACGTCTTTCTCTTCCTGAGCTCCTAAGTGAAACTAAAAAGCAAATCCTAAGTGCAAAGAGTCTGCTAAATGAAGGAATGCAAGTTTCATATAGCTATGAAGAAGTAAGAACCAAATGATGCAAATTTTCCTAAATAATGCCATCAAGACTCATTTTCCCTCTGCCTCTCTGGGCACCTGACATTTGTCCTCTCTCGTGCCTGTACTAATGATTCGTTCCTTCTCCAGCAAGCATCAGTTGTCACACAACTTTTCTTTCCTGCAAAGATACTTCATCTATACCGCATTCACTTTCTTTGGAAATATACCAGAAGGATTTCTTTCCTGCTCCTCCTTTCCATTTCTATGTGAGCTCCACAATATCAGGACAAATCTACTTCAGCTTTACTTGCGTCATGTAGGGAGTCAGAAAGCTGGTAGAATCAGATGTCTTATTTTAACATGAAATACACTGTAACTTCCTAATTTATAATTCTCCCGCTGATCCTTCAAAGTAACCAAATTGATGATGAGCCTATGTTGTGCATAATCTAGTCTATAAAATACCATGTCAGGGGGCAACGGTAGGTAATGGGGGTGAGAATTTAAGATGTACACATTTTGGCACAAATAAGGACATTTAAAAATATTATCTTCCAGAGAACAAATGTCTAAACTATCCTCAAGGCAGTGGCAGTGTCTACTCAAGGCAGACATCTAGGAATGCGTAAGAGAAAGAGAGAAGCAAATATATAGATAGCTGCTAAGAGCTGTCACCCCATCTAGGCTGTCAGTTTCCTGAAGGCAGGGAGCACACCTGTCTGGGTTGCCTTGGATCCCCAGTACTTCGGTGCCTTGCACACAATAGGAGCTTCTACTGTTAGTTTTCCACCAGACGGAACTATCAGGTTGGACAAAAAAAGTTCATTCGGTTTTTCGGAAACATCTTACCCGACCGAACTTTTTGGCCAGCCCAATAAATTATCCTTGAAAGACAATAAGATTACAGTGGAAAGTGTGTGGATTCGGAGTCAGAAATTCCCGGATTGGAATGCTGCTGTCAATTCTTAGCTATATATAACCTCAAATAAATCTCTCACAACTCTAGTTTTACTTTCTAAAAATGAAGTTGATAGCATGTAACTAATAATCTGTGGAGAACACTGAGGAAGCTTGTGGAAGTAGCATATAGTAGGTGATCAAAAAGAACTGTTTCAATTTATAGTTATTATTTATTAAATATGTCCAGTATTATATGTACTTTAAATCTATCCTAATAATGTCTCTGAAAAACCTCTTGGTTCTTCAACCTATTTTTCAACTGCACATAGAAGAGAGGAATTTCAAATGCTGTCATGCTTTCTGTTCTTATTCCATGCATTATTTAGCCAAAAAGTTTGTTTACTGAATCCTATTTTTATAGCTACGTATTTATGTAAGAATATATTTTACTTATTTTTCCTATATCTCAGGTATGGCAAGGTACGTCTATTTCCAGATGCTAGAATTGTTTTCCTCTCTTCAGATATGGCACACGGGAACCTAAATGTTAAACTCTTTGTTGCAGAACAATCCTCAGCACTGAGGAACTTTGCCTCGGGCCCCACAGACAGAGATTTAGTTACTGAGATGTCAAAAGGCCCTTGTTATATGGAAATCTAACTTACAAGTCCTGGATGCAGAAGACAGCGTTTGATACAGTGTGCTTAAAGGAGCAGGGTACTCAGCTCCCAAACACAGCCCTGATAAAAGCGCTGTGAGGCTGCCTCAGTCTCCTCTGCTAGCAATTCCCATCCTGCTCAGAGCGCATTACTGTACCCATATCCGTGACTTAGAATGCTAGGAAATAGTGAACATTCAGAGTGGTTACCATGTGTCACACTGTTCTACGTACATTATTTAGATCAGCTGGATAAGCCTCAGAACAACCCTATGAATATCCCCATTCTATGGATGAAGAAATGAATGCACAGAGAGGTTAAGTGACTTACCCAGGGTCATGCAACAAGCAAGTAGAGAAGTCAAGATCTGAACCAAGTAGTCTGCCTCTGAAGTCCAGGCTCTAATTCCACTAAACTACCTCTCCAGGGTATGAATGACAAGTTAGTCAGGGATCAGAAATTCTAGAAATGTAGAGGTCTACCAAAGGAATGCATATTTTACCACGGTCTTTCACTGAAGCACTCATTGTTGCCAAGAACTATCCATAAAATGAGAGACAAACTGTTAATTTTTAAAACAGTATAGAGAGATACATTTAAACAGCCAATACCAAAAATTCACAACCCTACATAAATCTTTTAAATTTCTCAGTATATATTCTAAAGGAATAAGGGATTATACAATGAAACTATTTTTCAGATGCTTCTGTCAAAGCTCGCATCTAAAATTCAAGCTTTTTTGGATGATTGGTAGAACCTATTTTGAAAATTCTAATACATACTAAGTGCCACTACAATGCTTTACAACTCGATGCTCTCTTTATTCTTTACTTCTTGTGGCTTTCTCCAAAGCAGAGTCCCAGTATCATTAGATCTAGAATCACTAACCTCTGAAAATTGAATGTGACGAAGATATTTCTATAAGGGGTGTAGAATGGTCAAAAAAGAAGTTAGAGTCAAGAAATACTAAAATATTCACATAGGCAATTGGGGTCATTCTTTCTTTTGATAAATGTTTGTTTTACCTAGAAATATGCTGGAGAAGATGGAAGAAAAAAAGATGATACACTGGATGCAGAGGCAGAATCATAATCATTCAGGGTACCTGAGTAATGAGGAGAGATGCTCACCAAGCACGTCTCTGAAGAAAAACCTCCCAACCAGGGCCAAGAGGGAAGTTATTACTGCAGGCTTAGAATATTGCCCCATGGACAAAACTGGGGAAAATGCACGTCCCTCTTCATCTTGTTTCCTTTTTCAGCTTCCACTTTGATGCTAAGAGTTATGAAAAATGCCTGGCTTTAAAGTTAGATATTTGCTTAAAGAAAATACTGAAAATATGTCCACTAAGAAGGATGGGGTTTCCTGGCCTCCCAATATCTGTTGAAACCCTAACCAATCAACAGGGGCCTCAGTGACATCTGGCAAGTCCCAAAATTTTCCAGTGAGAAATTAAAAGCTTCACTTGTAGGCGCTTTAAAATGGCCTCTGCAATGCCTCCGATTACTCAGTGGCTGGATCAGATGGCAGAGTTGGGCAGTAGCCCGTTAATGAGGCCTGGATGCACTTACACAAAGGAATAGTCATGCTTTCAACCTCGAATTTTATCAATGAACTGACTAGATTCCAGGCACTGTCCCCCCGTTGCCTAGTAAAGAAGCGCTCATTGAAGGTTTAATCACAGTTTCCCATCCACAATGGAGGGGCCAGCATCCTTCACTGAGCAAGGCAACCCAGCAGCACATCAAAAGACAGCACGATTGCTCTGCACTGTTCCGTACATGTTCTCTCTGGCTGGGCAAGGCAAAAGGACCCGGGCTTGCCCATCTTCTGGAAAAGCCTGATACCCACAGTACCCCCAACTCTCTCCTGTCCAGAGGGGCAGTGCACTCACACCAGTCACCAACTGGAGACGAAGCTTGAGGTGCTCCATTCTGTCTTCCGGGAAGACACCCTGCTTATGAATTGAAGAACAGGCATCCGTGAACTACCCAGAGGCGTGGAACACAGATGCAGAAAGGACACGTAAGAGTGGCCCTGGAGGGCTTCCCTGGTGGCGCAGTGGTTGAGAGTCCGCCTGCCGATGCAGGGGGACACGGGTTCGTGCCCTGGTCCGGGAAGATCCCACATGCCGCGGAGTGGCTGGGCCCGTGAGCCATGGCCGCTGAGCCTGCACGTTCGGAGCCTGTGCTCCGCAACGGGAGAGGCCACAAGAGTGAGAGACCCGCGTACTGCAAAAAAAAAAAAAAAAAAGCGTGGGCCTGGAAGCAGAGACAGCATTCAGCTTGGCTGGAGGCTCCTGACATTCCTGTAAAGCAACTCATGCGTACCTCCCAAATGGCACGACACTGCTCTCTCCACAAGCCAGAACACAGCCAGCTGGTTTAAGCCAGCATGGGTGCATTAGCAGATGAAATTCCAGAGTTGTAAAATGCTTTTCAGTCCTTAATTCTATGCTACTGTTTCTGCTTTTTATTATCTTAGACCATCCTCAAGCAGGGCACTTGAGTTCAGGTAGGAAACTTTGAGTTGAGCAAGGTAACAAAGGCAGTAATTCACCACAGGCATGAATGAGAGAAAGTGGGTAATCCTGGACCAGGGTTCCACTGAGCTGAGGCCTCACACAGCCCCACTCTCATCCTCTCTAGTTCCTGATTACTCTAACCTCTTTCCTTTACCTTGGGTCTCTGGGGAAGTGGTGAGGCGGGGAATATTCTTGGACCACCTTTGGGAGCTTGGAAGTCTTGTCCATAATTGTCGACTCTGGAGCATCAAGACTCCCCTCAAGATCCAAAACAGCAATAAAAAACTTCAAGCCAGGGATAATATAATCCCACACTTGAGAAAGTTTCACAGAGCTCTACCATGTGCAAGGCTCCTACCCTATGTCAGCTGCTCCATGTATGGTAACCATAGGCTGGGAGAGTCTCGATTCCAAAATGCAGTCCATTTCTCAGACTACTTGTCACACTATGCTCTGGACAATCAGTTCCAAGTATAGCTTTGAAAATAAGGTCTTTAGTTTTGGGAGGGAATAAATATTATGGAATGCAGTTCAAGTATTAATTTTGCTTACAATTCCTAAACAGTGCTCCTTCTGGCAACAGCAATTTAAAAATCACTTAAAAATCAGGAGGTATGAGTCCTGAGATATAAAATAGCACAGGGATTCTACAATAGATTAAGTGGCATAAATATCATGTTCAGATGTTAGTCAACTTAATGCTAAAAAATGTACTAGCTATAAGAAAGAATCTTCTCATGATAAATTATAAAAATGAAGTATTAGGGGCTTCCCTGGTGGTGCAGTGGTTAAGAATCCGCCTGCCAATGCAGGGGACACGGGTTTGAGCCCTGGGCTGGGAAGATCCCATATGCCACGGAAAACTAAGCCCGTGTGCCACAACTACTGAGCCTGCGCTCTAGAGCCGGTGCGCCCCCACTACTGAGCCTGTGTGCCACAACTACTGAAGACTGCGTGCCTAGAGCCCGTGCTCCACAACAAGAGAAGCCACCGCAATGAGAAGCCTGTGCACAGCCACGAAGAGTATCCCCCGCTCTCTGCAACTAGAGAAAGCCTGTGTGGAACAACGAAGACCCAACACAGCCAAAATAAATAAATAAAATTAATTAATTTTTTTAAAAAATTAAGTATTAGCCCCTAGGTATTTGAAATAGTCTAGGACTGGATTGTGAAGCTTAATTTAATATTAAGGTTAATGGACAGTTCAAAATAATTTATAGATGAGTTAATATTTTCAAAGAAGTACAATACAATAAAATATGCTTAACATTCCGAATTTTATCCTGAGTATAATATTAATACTCAGTGAGTAAGAAAACCATGGGGTCATCACTATATTTCCTGCTTATTTAATCATTTGCATCAATGAGAAAACTGAGGCACAGAAAGACATTGTGTGGCAAGGCACCCCCAGACCATATGAATGCAAAGTCTGGATCAGGAGCCATCCGATGAAAGTGTGGATCTACATAGTCCTATATATTCAGATGTTGAGATACAGTAGAGCATACATCCAGTCGAGAGAATGATTCTTACCTGCCATCTCCACACCGTATCTCCATCATTACCTCTTCACTTGCAGTCTTTTAATTCTGCAGATCTAGCTTGAGCAACATAATCTTACTGACTCCCTAAAGAAAAACCTTGTCTTCTTGGTCACCACGTTCATCACTGATGGTTGCTCAACTGGCTCTCTCACTGCACCACTTTCATAATCCATAACCAAGTTAAAGCCACTATAACCTATTAAGACTATTATAAAATATCAAGCTGATTTAACAAAATTCAGATAACTTTTATCTTCTTGAGTTATTGAGATATTCTTTATAAATGCTTAAGGCTATACTTTGAAATCTGTGCGGCTGAAGATCCTCTTCAACCAGAGCGGCCAAAGAGACACCAAGAACTACTAGTACGGAGACCACATACCCCAGCTGATATAGCATTCCATTCAATTAGTGCTTCCTTTCACTGTCAGAACAATCCCAGTTTTTACAATAAATTATCTGCTTTATGCCCACCATGAGAACGGCAGGTTACCCATTCACTCAGACACCTTCATATAGGGCCTAATTGGAGATGTGCATCTCTATCCCCCTAGATTGGCTGGGGTCCCAGGACCACACATGGCCTCTGAAACGTTCACATATAAAACAGATTCAGATGTGACTATAAATGCCTGCCTCCTTAGCCTGCTCTTTTAGCCCTTGGCTGACCCTTAAGTGGAAAACAGCAACAACTTATATATTTGATGAGACTTTCTTGATGTCTCTATAAAAAGGATTTTCTTAGGGCTTGGTAAGTGGATTGCATAAAGGAATTTCAGGGGTGCTCCATGTTGCTGTCTACCAGTGGAGATATGTGTAT
Source organism: Hyperoodon ampullatus (assembly GCF_949752795.1). Taxonomy (NCBI): domain Eukaryota; kingdom Metazoa; phylum Chordata; class Mammalia; order Artiodactyla; family Ziphiidae; genus Hyperoodon; species Hyperoodon ampullatus. Next base: position 47,240,237 of record NC_136925.1, on the reverse strand, counting down.
TCTCAAAATGAACTATGCAAGAATTACACAAAATATAGTTTACATATGTACACGTGTATAAATACATATATAGGTATGTATGTTTATAAATAAATCCATATATAGAAAGATAAATTCAATAAAAATTAAAGCACAGTTCTTACAGTAATAAAATACCTAATGGTAAGGCTATCATGTGACAACTATGTAAGAAAATTTTCACAAAAAAATAAAAGTAAAAACATTTCCATTTGCCTTTGAATTTTAGAATGGAAGGGATTTTCAGTTCCCATTTATCCCATCCTCTGCCTATGTAGCCCAAATTGATGAGTGGAAGAGATCCCAGTGAAAGTTATAAAATCATATTACTGCTAACAGTTAAAAGGCAGAATAACAATAAAAATACAAAAATAATAACAATTACTCTCTACAATGGTTTAGCAGAATTCTACCCCCAAACAAATAAATACCCTCTATAAGTAGCTTCACAAACTCTGTCCAACAGATCCCTGTACACGCAGACCACTGTGAGGTAAGATTGAGCCTCTATCCTGCCCACTTCTCTCCACTTCAACAAGAGCAGCTACAATTGTGTCTGGTTTACATGTAAAGGTTCTGAGTAAGATTTTACTTGAAATAATTTTTTTCTTGAAAACCAGAAACTAGGTGATCTCAGTGAGTCCAATAACCCAATTCTTCAAAATCATCTTCAAAAGTTTTCCCCCAGATTCTCTCCTTCAGTTCTGTTAGGCTAATGATTATAACCACAGGACCATTATTGACAAGCAAAATAGGATTTTCTCTTTTTCTAAGGACAATTAAACCGAAGACCAAATCAATCGTCTCCTGGTAAAGTTTTTGATTTGTCTTTTGGGGTGTTTCTCTCCTTTGTAATTAAGAAGAACCAGCCTGTAGTTTGATGAACACCACAAGGAAAAAGCGATATTGACGAGGGCTACAGAGCTTTCCTCCAGGGAACTGCATCAACAGCAGCCCAGTGCATTTACAGACACCGGCCAAGGCAAGAGGGACAGAGGAAATTAATCAACCCAAGTTAATGTCAGGTGATTTTTTTTAAAAAAGGAAAAAATCCCCTTAAATATTTTATTCCATAGGACTGTTCTTCACTAGCATTTCTGGAAAGAATGACTCCATCCTTCAGTGTTTAGGGGAAAAGAACAACAAGCTGTGGAAAGGAAATGTAGAGGTACCAGCAGCAGCCCAATTGTGCAGGACTCCAAAGGAAGAGGTGATGGAGCATTCCAATTAAAAATCAACCTAACATTAACCTTCCCGACAACATCCACCATCTCCCACCGGAGAAGACTCAGACACACACCATCTCTCTCCCCTCACCCGCCACCCCCCCACACACACCCACACACAAGCACACAGGAGAGCCAGCAAAGGATTCAATCCATCCATCGGAATGCAGATCACACCACAGAAGCTATTGTTCTGTCAAAAAAAAAAAAAAAAAAAAAACCCAAGAGAGATTCATTCATTAAAGCTGCAGCAGATGGCTGCTCGGCAGAAGGGCACAGCATGAGGCAGGCCACCGGCTGGCATCCACAGCACAGGCAATGTTCACTCCCAGCTTCACTAAAGGTTCCTTTCAACAGCTCTGCATTCCACCAGCAGACACTTTGCAGGGAATCCCTTGGACTTACTGGACAACTTTAGGCACAGTCCACTGGCAATCCAGACAGAATCCCTCTCCATCTCCTTTGGCCTTGTCCTCCACCCACCCTCCTGCACCACTGTCATTCTCTGGGAAGGGTTAGGCTGCTGGCAAAAAGAGCATTAGCGTGGGGTCTTTGAACATTGGCCTCAGTTTGAACAGGGGTCTTTTCCCAGTCTCTTATCTCTAGCATATTCCTTGACCTACACAGCACAAAGAAGCAAGTCTGTTAACTATTCTTTCAAAGAAGACAGAAATTTAGAAGAAGGAAAACTTAGATCATGCTTTCAACTTGCAGAAGTGTTTTCTTTGACTTTCTCCTTTTGTTATTTTTTTGTGTTTCCTTTGTTATTTGGAAACAAAGGAAATAATTTGTATCTTACACATACTCCTGATTTTTGCTAGATCATTCAACTCCACTGAATTTCATTTTGCTCATTTTTTCTTTATAAAATAAAATCACATTGCTAAATTTCTAGTAAATGAGGGTTTTTTCCATCTCTAGAACAGTTTTATGTCCAGATTGTTATCAAGACATAACTAAGACTTTTAATCTCAAACCTAGCAGAAAACTCTTTACTCCTTCTAATATGACTTTCTTTTCTTGTTGTTATTTTTTTTTTTTTTTCCTGAGAAAGAGCAGATTAATTAAGCCCTTCCTTCTGGGCACTGAATTTGATCCCTAAATCTTAGGCTTTTCCAGCCTTGCTCCAAAGCTCCCTCAGTTCATTCTGGAAAGATTCTGGACTCTGCACAAATCCTACAAAATATCGTCTTTTTCATAGATCACATTCATGCAACTGAAATAAATTCCTTATGAAGAGAAATGTTCCCGTTCAGGACTAAGAATAGAACATCCAGACAGAAGTGAATAAGAAAGTAATTCATTCAGTTGTGCATGTCTGTGATTTTTATTTTAGTTTAGACATATTTAAGAATGAATTCTTTGACTATATGTTTCTTTTTAATTTATTTATTTAATTTATTTATTTTTGGCTGCACTGGGTCTTCATTGCTGCTCGCGGGCTTTCTCAAGTTGCGGCGAGCGGGGGCTACTCTTCACTGTGGTGCACGGGCTTCTCATTGCGGTGGCTTCTCTTGTTGTGGAGCACGGGCTCTAGGCGTGTGGGCTTCAGTAGTTGTAGCACACGGGCTCAGTAGTTGCAGCTCGCAGGCTCCAGAGCACAGGCTCAGCAGCTGTGGCTCACAGGCCCAGCTGCTCCGCGGCATGTGGGATCTTCCCAGACCAGGGCTTGGACCAACGTCTGCTGCATTGGCAGGTGGGCTCTCAATCACTGCACCACCAGGAAAGCCTTATATGTTAAAGAAGTTGAAAAAATTCTTTCCATTTCTTAGAAATATCTTAGACTATTTAGAAGTCCCTTATTTATCAACACTGATGTTGTTTCAACACCTGCTTCCTTCTCTGCCTTAATTGTAATTTAGGGCATTATAATTCCAACACTGCACATTTTCAAATTAAACACTCTGAGCATGTTTATTGCTAATGTTTAATGTTCACCTAAATTTTAAAAATTATATCAGATGACTTCCCTATATCCACCATCTTAGTTTTATAATGGAAATCCTCTATTTTATTTGAATGTATGGCTACATGTGCCAAGAGTGTTTGAAATAAGTCAATGGCCAGAGTCACGTACATTGGTCTTTGAGTCACTCCGCTGGAGAATGAGTCACCTTGAAAGGAGAGACCTTTGTATGCCAAGGATCTTACATGGCATCTGGCACAGAGTATTCAATAAATGCTGCTCTATAAATGTTTATTAAACAAAACTAGCAAAGCTAAAAGTCCTTAATGTTAAGAATTGGAGCAGCAGCAGAACACTGTAGCCAGGAACTCTGCCTTCAGAGTCCAGTTGACAAAGGCTCAAGTCTCTTGAGATGGCAGTACATGCTCCGGGATATTACATAACCTCACCAAGCATCCAAAACCTAGAAGTTAACAGAGTCTAGAAGAAATGCCAGTTCAGCCATGCCCCTAGTAGATGTGTGGCCCCCAATTACTGTATTGCAGGCTAGGATCAAACTCCTTGCTAGAAAAAAATGTGAAAGGGCTTGAGGAACACCTCTCTACTAGCTTATTAAAGAAGATGAATAATCCCTGGGCAGAAGCAACACTCAGAAGAAAAAGGGTAGCACAGAATGAACACCTAGTTGAAGGGCTGCAAATGGGAGACTGTAATATACAGAAGAAAAAGCTACACCAAGAGAGTTATTCAAAAAATGTGAGACTCTGCCCAAGGAGGAAAACACCAGACCTGCAAATGAGGAAGCATTTCATACCACAGAACAGTAAAGAAGATGCATTATCAAGTTCAAGGACCCCAATTATTCCCCAGAGAGAGAGACGTATGTTACTAAAGGTGAACCGTGTGAATCTATGGCTAACCAGGTGGTGCACCACTTCCTGGACCCAGGCCACTCATACTACCATTCACAGCTCCTTCCGTAGAAACCTACAGTGATAGGTTAGGACACCGAAAGCCCCGGCGACACAAGTGAACAGATACTATTTTCAAATCTGGTCCAACCTGAAGGTGATAATTACATGAGGGAAATGAGCACATGTGAGAACAGTAGGTTCCATGGATAGTGTTAAAGGATGGAAGTTTTTCTGAGCCATGGTTCACAATGTCAGGATCAAGGGCTCCTGGAAGGGGTCAGAGGGCATCTCACATAAACTGAGCCTTGGCAGGAGACTTGCCAACCTAATAAAGAGACTTTAAATTCAAATTTGTGGAAAGAGGAGAAAAAATCAGCAAAAAAAATTAAGGCCCTTGTCAAATATGATATAATGGAGGATAGCAGGTGTGTCATGGAGACTAAACGATAAGCCACAATGAAGGAGGTTCCTAATAATTCCAAGAAGAAAATAACGAGGAAAAGTGTTAGGACTAACCAACTTATACTTTTAGCATAAGATGCATATATTATAACTGTACTATGGCTTTGAGAAATCACTCAATCTCTCTCTGCTTTAGGACACACATCAGCAAAAATGGATTTAATGGATTTACTATATCACCCCAGAGGGTTGTTGTGAGAATTCAGTGAGTAAATATACACAAAGGACATTAAGAACAGTGCCCAGGGCCTCCCTGGTGGCGCAGTGGTTGAGAGTCCGCCTGCCGATGCAGGGGATACGGGTTCGTGCCCCGGTCCAGGAGGATCCCATATGCCGCGGAGCGGCTGGGCCCGTGAGCCATGGCCGCTGAGCCTGCGCATCTGGAGCCTGTGCTCCGCAACGGGAGAGGCCACAACAGTGAGAGGCCCGTGTACCGCAAAAAAAAAAAAAAAAGAACAGTGCCCAGCCCAGGCCATAAAATGGCCTATATAATCCAGCTCCTGCTAAGCATTCTGACTTTTCCCCCACATGCCTTCTAAACTCTGCACTTCTGCCTTCATGCTATTTTGCCGAGACATATATTGCTTCCCTGCTTAGAATATCCTTTGCCCTCTTGTTCCCTGGAAAACTCTTATTGATCATTCAAGACTAAGTTTGAGTATTACCTCTTCCGAGAAGCACTCTTCAATTCTTGCCAGAAAGTTGGTTGCTCTCTCCCTGGAGTTTCTTTAACAAATCTCCCCTCAACACTCATATCCAGTACAGCACACATCACACTCCATTATAATTGCTCATGCACACTAGAGTGAGAACTCTTTCAGGAAAGGGAGTTAACTTGTTTGATACTTGTAAACCCAACACTAACTGCAAAGCTTGATATGTAATAGATTCTGAAAAACGTTTGTTAAATAAATAAAGGCCATGAAGACAAGTCTAGACCCTCCACCAGAACCAAGGATGCTCTTAACCTCAAGCATCAAAAGAAATGTAATTGAGAATCAAATCAGAGAGAAAACTTAACCAATCCCCGCCCCAGTATACGAAAACAATTTAGAGGGCAATGGACCTAACTTCCAAGTAAAGGAGTAGGTGCTGTTTACCAAGTATCCAGGATATAAAAGCCTAAATTATCGGGCTTTCCTGGTGGCGCAGTGGTTGAGAGTCCGCCTGCTGATGCAGGGGACACGGGTTCATGCCCCGATCCGGGAAGATCCCACATGCCGCAGAGCAGCTGGGCCCGTGAGCCATGGCCGCTGAGCCCGTGCGTCCGGAGCCTGTGCTCCGCAACAGGAGAGGCCACAACAGTGAGAGGCCCATGTACCGCAAAAAAAAAAAAAGCCTAAATTATCTTTCAATACCAAGTCAAATCCAAAGTAATTAAAATTGATACATTTTCAAGAGCAAAGGCTGGAGAGGAAAATGAGTGTAACTGCTTCTGCATCCCCGACCTCCATGCAGACTTAGTTCTGCCATTTAACAGTTAGGATTTGTCTTAGTTAACGCCCTGTCATTTATGAACATTTTCCTGGTTTTCCCCTACACCACTGGCCACTTTTCCTCAGTTTCCTTTACTGCCGTTTGCTTCATAACAAGAAGAAATACTGAAACAAATTAATCTACTAATACAAAAAGTTTATTTATACCTCATGGGTAACTGCTTCTTAGTCTCTTTTGCTGGTTCCCCCTTCCTCTTAGCTCATAATGTAGGAGTGACCCAGGGCTCAGTCCTTGGTCCTCTTCTCTCCTTCGTCTATATCACTTCCTTGGAGATTTCACCCAGTACCATGGTTTTAAATATCAACTATGTGATAACTCCCAGACGTGTATGCCCAGCCAGACCCTTCCCCTGCTCCAGACTCAAATGCCTCCTCAACAATCGAAGTGAATACTTAACACACATTCCAGATTCAACACTGAACTGCTGATCTTTCCCTCACCCTGCTCACTCACTACACCCTCCCTATCATAGGTGGCTGCAATGCTATCTTTCCAGTTTCTCAAGCCAAAAGCCCTGATGTCATTTTTAACTCCCTTCCTTCTTCCACACCCCACAGCCAATCAGCCCAGAAATCCTGATGGCTCTCCCTTCACAATATACCCAGAATCCTGGGCTTCCCTGGTGGCTCAGTGGTTAAGAATCCGCCTGCCAATGTAGTGGACATGGGTTCGAGCCCTGGTCCGGGAAGATCCCACATGCCACAGAGCAACTAAGCCCGTGTGCCACAACTACTGAGCCTGCGCTCTAGAGCCCGCGAGCCACAACTACTAAGCCTGCATGCCACAACTAATGAAGCCCATACGCCTAGAGCCTGTGCTCCGCAACAAGAGAAGCCACCACAATGAGAAGCCCACGCACCGCAATGAAGAGTAGCCCCTGCTCGCAGCAACCAGAGAAAGCCTGCGTGCAGCAACGAAGACCCAGCGCAGCCAAAAGATAAATAAATAAATTAATTAATTAATTAAAAAAAATATATATATATATATATATATATCCAGAATCCTACCACTTCTTATCATGTACAAAGCTGCCATCAACTTGCACCTGGATTAGTGCTGTCATCTTCTAAATGATCTCTCTCATTCTATTCTTGCCCACCTATGACTGTCTCTTCTCAATACAGCAGCCAGAGTGATCTTTTATTAGAGAGTTCTTATAAATCAGATCCCATCTTCCCTTTGCTAAAAAATCTCTCATTTCACTCAGAGAAAAGCCAAAGTCCTTACAATGGTCTGCAGTGCCCTTCTCCAAGGATCAGTCCTGTTTTCATCTCTAGAACTTCTTTTCCCACTTTCCTCCCAACCATCTCCAGCCTCCTTGGCCTCCTGCTATTTCTTGAATATCCCAGGCACCTATAGCATCAGCATTTGCACTGATGGTTCCCTCTGTCTGGAAAGCTCTTCCCCAGATATCCCAATAGCTTGTTCCCTCATGTCCTTCAGGTCTTTACTCAAAGGTCATCTTCTCAGTCAGGCTTTCCCTAGCCCCTTATTTCAATGCCATTACCCTTTCCATACTTCTTATCACCCCTCCACTTTAAGTTTTTCTTTATAGCCATTACCTTTATCCCACATACCATATATTTTATATTTTATATATTTATCTTATTGTTGTCTGCCTTCCTCCACAGGGATGTAAACTCCATGACAGCAGAGCTTTCTGTCTACTTTGATCACTGCTGTTTCCCCAAAACCGAAATATGTGCTTGGCACAGAGTAGGCTCTCAAATAAATACCTGTTAAACGGATGAGTGAGCCAGGTCAATAAACAGCTACCCTGCCTTCCAGACCTGGTTTTTGAAAATTAAAACAAACAATACTATTCTATAGCTGCTAAAAATGTCTGCAACGGTTGAAACTCAGTATCAGGTAACCTAAATACTCTTAGTGTCCAAAAAAGTCAATAATTTTTAAGGACATTTGTCCCTACTTCTCTGGTAATGTCACAAAGCACAACATTTCCATTTAGCCACTAATGGTTTTCCTCTAAGTCAAATCACTTAGAAGAATTTACACAAAGGTTAACAAGGACCATGATGTAGTCACCTTTAAGAAGGAAGTATTATATGCTCCTTCATACTTATGACAGAAAACTCAGCTTAAAATGGGAAAGCCATGGTGAACTGAAGAAGATTGGACTGAATGTCATGCGGCCTGAGTTCTTACCCAAGCCCCACCCCTCCAGCACTTTGTAAGGAGAGGCATCAATCTCTCAAAACCTCAACTTACTCAGATTTGAATTAAGAAACACAATCTCAGCCCTCCTGTCATCTTAGACTGGATGTTAGAGTTATATTTGAATGGCACTTTGCAGGCTGCTTTTACAACATCATTTTATTTGTGGTTATGTCATTGTTATTGAGAGAATAAATTTTAAATCCACATTTTTGGATTAGGTGCAAACCCATTTAGACTCTCCTCTTCTCCTGTTCCACACTCAACCTTTTCCAAAAAGTCTGGAAATGAGTCAGGACTTGGAAGTTAGGTGTGAGGAGAATGGAGGGAAATGGGTGTTACTGAGGAAACCATCCAGTTCATTTCCTTTTATTCTTGAACCAAAGTCTGATCAGAATAATGAAGCACAAGGAGAGAGTCAGAGTTTGGGTTCCTTGATTCTAAACTAACAACACTAACTGTAATTCCTTTCAAAACTTTTTACAACTCATGGAAAATGCTCATCATTTTAACAACTATCATTTCCTCTTAGGACTGTGGTCTCTCTCCTTGTGATGTTTCTGTCTTCAGCTCTTCCGAGATCCAACTCTAAAAGTTCATTTCTGAGGAACCATTATACTGAGCAACTTATAGTTTTTCCAAAATTAAAAATATCTCTACAATGCGAAAGGAAAAGCTTGTTACTATCCAGAAGAGAAGCGTTTCCCATTACAATCCCGCTGTGAAGACAGGGCAACTCAAGTTAAGCATAGCACTGATGGTGAAAAGACAGGGGAGAGTCTCCTTAAGCCTGCATCACTGGAAATATGTCTTTACTTGGAGGTTTAAAAACTAGAGAAGGGGGAAAAGGATGCTGCTTCTAAGTGTTAAGAAGTGATCATCAAAGACACTTGCGGGGGCTTCCCTGGTGGTGCAGTGGTTGAGAATTTGCCTGCCAATGCAGGGGACACGGGTTCGAGCTCTGGTCTGGGAAGATCCCACATGACGCGGAGCAACTAGGCCTGTGAGCCACAACTACTGAGCCTGCAGGTCTGGAGCCTGTGCTCCACAACGGGAGAGGCCGCGACAGTGAGAGGCCCGCGCACCGCAATGAAGAGTGGCCCCCGCACACCGCAACTAGAGAAAGCCCTCGCACAGAAATGAAGACCCAACACAGCCATAAATAAATAAATAAATAAATTTATTTATTTTTAAAAAAACACTTGCAACGCTCTCTAACATAATCATCATGAGCAGTTAGCTTTTATCTTTCAGAAAAGCTGTGAAGAATATATTATCTATATATAAACATATATAATATGAGTTACTCTCCCTAAAGAACTGTCTCCTCAAGTGTAAAACGGGGTCATAAATACTGCCTACCTTGCGGGATGTTATAACTGACATAATGTATGTAGCAAGTACTAAAGAAATAGTAGTAAATTTGTGACTGTATGTGAAAATAAAATTCAAATAAGGAGAAACACACCCTCTATTGTAGTACATCTTTCCAAATAGGGCCAACCCCATCTATGCATGACTTAAGGAGAGTCGCTTTTATACCCTGACTGAGATTGGGCAGCATTAAGGGGTGACTGGGCAAGTGCCAGATGACCCGTGGATGGGAACAGCGCTGGCCCTCGGAGCTCCGGCAGCTTGCCCACACGCTCTGCCAAGAGAGATTTATCAGCTCTGCCTTCCAACCCGCAAATCTGCTGTACCTCTTCAAAGACAGTTCTAGCTACCCTTATGCAAGAATCCAGACCATTCAGAAGTATAGTAAAAACACTCAGATTAGACAGCATAATTGAAATTAAGAGTAAGAACGGCTTCATACAGAAATAAGAATCACATCTCAAAAACTGCTTACAAATTACTCTTTAAAACTGGAATCCTGTAAGTTTAGTTAAATTTGCCTTGTTTGTATGCAGGCATTCTCTCTCTAGAACAGATGCATCTATAAAGATGGCAGTAAAGTAGGTCAAAACAAATCAACAAATACTTATCGTGTGCTTACACTTAGAATATATTCTCACTGTGTGGGTGTGTTGATGTGTCTGTGTGCTAGGAGAGGCAGATCTCAAAAAACAAAGCTGAAAACTTTTTTCAGGAAATAACACAAAAATAATAACTAGTTTGTCAGGATGTTAAATTTACTCAGTATTTTTCTTCACTACATTTTGAACTTTTCAGCTATTCAGAGCATTTTCCACTTGCAGCATGGCTCTGAGCCCAACAACAGAATTTATGCTACATTTGACAAGGAAGTAGGACATCTAATCTCATAACTTGGTCCTCAGAGATGATTTGCTCCTTCCCTCACCCAGATCCTTTATTTTTTCCTTACTAATGGCCTTTGAACCGCCAATAATGTATACAGACAGCTCACAGTAAGCAAAGTGATAACAAACAGGAAAACTGGACTAAGTTCAATTATAGAAAAAATTCTCTATAATTGTTCATGCTTTGTTTCTCAATAGGAAGCACAAATATAGAACAAGACTATGGAAAATAATTGCAGAAAATTGTCTTGTGATGGCCACTTATTTTCAAAAATAAATAATGATGAAACCATCCATTTTTAGTGCATTTCTCACACCTGCAAAGCTAGACTTCACATCTCCACGAAGAGACTGGATCTGTGGATGCTGAAGGAACATTCTCACTGAGGTGTTGCTGCCAGAGTTTGTGCTTCCATGACCAATGCTTATAGAGTTGGAAATACCATCTTTATTTCAGATTTATGTGTATCAGACCACATGAGAGGGAGGCAAAAAGGGGGACAACTAAAGGCAGATGTGATGACAAAAAGTGAAGCTAAAGGAACTTCTTCCGTACCAGCAAAACCAATGCTATGACTGATACAAACTAAGGTTTAACAACGTTTTCAGACCTACACATACAGAAAGCTTTTATTTGGTTTGAGTCTGGTCAATGGTCTTCAGGTTCACCACAACAATCGAATGAAAAGATTTCTCCTTGATAGAACATTCAAAATAGAGCCAACTTTTTTGGCAAGGATTTCGGTAATTTCCATTACAAGATGATTTCAGTGATCTCTGACCTACCACTGATGTATGCTTAAACCCAAAAAGGACATTACACAAAATTTCACACTGACATCAATGTCCATAGTCTTAACAAGTGGCATTAATTCAATCTGTTCAATTTTCCATGACATTAAATTTTTCAGGTTTTTTTTTTAATCCGGTAAAAGTTGGAGCAGAGAATGTTAACAGCGCATCTAATAACATGTATTTTGTTCATGCAGAGGAGATAACTTCATCACTTGCCTAAATTCCAATTTATAAGTTAGGACTTCATTGGAGACCTTAGCAAATTAATATATTAGAAAAACTACAACCACTTTTAAATTCGTTCAGAAAAATGTGGTTTTGGCTGCTTCCCCAGATCTGGTCCCAAGATGAAATATCAATCAGCTGTTATGATCTACCAAATAATTTGGTTAGAGATACACATAGCACATTCAAATGGAATTTGAAGTAAAGCACCCTGTATTTTAGAAATCCATTAACAGGATCTGCAAGACTCAATCCAAAAATGGATCAATAACAAGATCCGTACATTTGACAGGAAAAGTTTTCTCAGAGGTACTTGACTATTGATTGTGTTAAAATTGAAAGAATTTGAGACTGGCATGGTATTTTGACAAAGGGTAATTTGTGATAAGATAAGCCGATCATAATTTTCTCATGGACTAGCTAGGAAAGAAATAAAAACCATCAGGTTTTTCTTCATTTCTAAATGAATACATTACTGGTAAGAATAAGTGACCTAAAACAAAATTTCATTAGCTAAAACCACACGTGTCATCTTGCTACTGACAATGATCTGGGAAAATCGGATTTAGCAGAAATAACCAGCATGAAACTGGCAATGGCTAACCATTGATAGAAGAATTAAACCTTCCTTGTAAAACTTCCATCACGACAATATTTGACCAAGAAACTTGGACTTCCACTTCCATGACAGATGCTATAATCATTAACATTTTAATATATGCCAGAAAGCTGAACAATATATTAAATCATTGTTTTAAAAATTTTACAGAACAAGTGACCCAATGACATTATTTTCAGTAAAATAAAAATAGACTAAAAAATGAAATGAGCTGTTCTGAGTAGAACACAGGCTGCTTCTAGAAAAAATGAAAATTAATTCGCATTAGTTATTAAAAATTGAAATTCACAAACATGAAGTCATGAACATCCTCAGAGTCAAAACATTCTGTATCAAACTGGCTTTGATCTCTTGACTACACACAAAAAAAATTGTTCTTCCTTTTTCCTGGATATTTAAAATATCTAAGTTCATAATATTTACATAATTCATAACAACAGTGCAATTAGGTCCAAATCCCATAATGAGTGCAAGGGCTTTGTTGTCAGTGAAACTTCAAGTTTCAAGTTCAAGTCCTTACCGTACACTCTCTGGCTGTGTAACCTTAAGCAAGTGACCAGGCTCTGTTGGCAAGTACCAATGTCAGTAAAAGGATGACACTTCAAAGTGTTGTTGAGAAGATTAAATGATAATTTGTATAAAATACGCCTGCAGTGGCTTTTCTGCTACTATTTTCTTCTCCTTGATAATGTTTATGATCTTGTGAAAGAGGTGTGCTAGGCACACAGTAGGAATTCAAATATAAGGTAACTATTATGCAAATGACGATAAAATGATGATGAAGAAGAAAATCTGCTTAGCTAACTCCTAAAGTGTCAACAATAACTACTGAGGCATGTTTTTTTTATGAGTGTTTTCCAGATATGGATGGGGATTCCAGGTGAAAAAAAGAAGTCTGTTTTCATTCAGAAAAGCCTCAAGTAAACAAGAAATAGGGTTAAATATATGTATATGGCTGTTTAAATATAGGCTCAAATCTTCAGTGGTACTTGAACAATTCATTCCATGGAATGAATTTGTTTCTGAATCGAAAGCTAATCTGTTGCATTATTGGCAATCAAACCAATAATTTCCAAAGGCAAACAGAATATTGCACGAAAGAAAGAAAGTCACTGGTTTAAAGATGTAGTCATTTCACAACCAGATGAGCTGCCCTTGACATCCCTATGGTTCTTGGTTTACTTGAAGGGTTATTATTGTAGTAGGTGTTATTGGCTTTGCTATTGTTATTCACTAGTTCTGACTTTAGGGTTTCATCAAGGATGTTCCCCTATTCTGTGAACCTTCTTGCCTTGATTATAGAAATAGAAGAGGAATGAAAACAGTTATAGCTTTACCTTGAATGTAAACAATGTGGTGAGACTAATTTGCTTCTAAACGTTTTAAAACAGCAAAAAGTCTTTCCAATACATTTTCAGCATGAAAGCCTAAAAATAATTGATCTAAATACAGATTTTCTCTCAAGAGGTACTGGAGCTTTCGTTTTGCTTTAGAAAATACCTTCTTTAATATGGAATTTATAAATCAGAAAGATATGTCTAGATTCCTTTTTTTATTTTTTTGCGGTACGCGGGCCTCTCACTGCTGTGGCCTCTCCCGTCGCAGAGCGCAGGCTCAGCGGCCAGGGCTCACGGGCCCAGCCGCTCCGCGGCATGTGGGAACTTCCCGGACCGGGGCACGAACCCGTGTCCCCTGCATCAGCAGGCGGACTCTCAACAACTGCATCACCAGGGAAGCCCTAGATTCTTAAAACCAAATAGTAACAGCATAGCCGACCTGTGACCACCAGGTCTTAAAACACTGAAGGAGAGAAACTGGGACAAGGGAGCAAATCTGAATTTCAGGTCAGTGAGCACCATATGGGTATAAATGCAAGTTGCCATTATTGTATTTCTTGGAAAAGTTTCAGATGCTGAGACGTAATCTAAAAAAAATCACGAAGGCAATAAATAGAGACCGTCTTAGAATAGATGCAACGCCCCAGATGATCCTCAGAGATAAAACTCCATCTTCCACAACCCTTCAACAGAAAGTGCCTGGTGCCTTCCGATGGCTGAAGCCTCTGCTGCATCCTTTTTTCGTCCCTCTGGGTATTCAGCAAATCGATTTACAAGAGATCAAAAGCAATGAGCCTAGGAAAGAGCTATTGACCCTTATGTATTTCTCTCCCCACCACACTCATTTTGAAACGAAAAATGATTTCCTTGCATACTTCCTCCATGCCACTGCTCACTTGGTTAAACTGCCATGGCTAATTGCTAGAAGGGCTCTTCAATCAGCAGATACAGGGAGAAGACTGACTTAAAGGAGCACCCCGGCCTGGCCTGGCCGGAAGGCACATGCTCGTTCCTCTTCACTAATTCACCCTTTCATGCTGGGCTGCACCATGGGCTGCGGGACCACGTGTCAGGCCCCTCCGCCCCCTTGCCTCACCAAGGCAACGCTGATGCGGTGACTTGTATCCGCTCAGATTGCTCGGGCCTGCCTCTCTGAGCTGATTTAGAAGGAGAATTCTCCTCATTTAAAAGTAGAAAAGGAAAATAATGTGAGCATAGGGTAACCTTTCAGTTACTTAAAAGATCACCTCCTCCCTATTTCTTTTCCTCTTCCATAAACTTCATAGTAGGGTATCTGTTATTTTTCCAGGTTTATACACTATGGCACATCTCAGGAACCTTATTGGGATGAAGGTCCTTTGTATTCCAATTTTTGAAATTTTTGAGTAACTTTCAATGTATGTCAGAAAATTTCAAAGACGAATCGGGCACTGTGGAAAATCCAGGTCTAGAACACCCACATAATCTCAGTATACCGTGACTTGCTGGGGAAAAGAAACAAATGCAAAAATTACTTGCAGTACTTGACTAAGCTAATGGGAGACTCAGATCTGTCTGAGAAGTAGAGCTGAGGGATACTTGTTCTTACAAGTACCTATCTGCATCCACTGATTTACATTAGGGCTAAGAGGCCTTCTTGGGGCCTGGGCGGAAACACACTTGAATCATGTCTCCATTTAGAGTTCAGGCATGTACAGGCACATCTGGCAGAACTCTGAAAGTAAAAGGAATGGACGCCAGGGTGCAGGAAGGACAGTGGAGACTGCCTGCAAAAGAAAATTCATTTTAAGGGCAAAAGCTGTCTAACATAGTAAAGCCAAAGGCCCTGAGGGTAGGGGGGAGAGGCAAGTATGAGCACGGTATTCAGTGAGTTGGTATTAAATCCATTTAGGCAAAGCTACCTGGTGATATGGACAAAGCTCTGGCAGGAAAAAAACTCCGTGTGACCTGGCAAAGCCATCACACTCAACTCTGCCACATTTTTGGCCCAAGAACCCGTGTTTGGGGACCTTCTTAGCTGAGTATAACCAAGAGGTGGAAACATCCTCATCTCCACTTCCCATGAGTTGGCCAAGCTGTTGGAGCAGGTTGAACTTGTCAGAAGCCTTATTGACTTGGCAGGAACCTGCTCCTTCAGCTGGGTGCGAATGCCAGTCAGGGCAGCAGGGCAGGCCAAGGGCTGAGGGGCTCCACGCAGAGTGGACTAGGAGGCTGGGAGCAGGGGAGTCCTGACTGCGAGGCACGCGAGGCAACTCTCAAAAGTTTACCAGAAGAGGGCTTCCCTGGTGGCGCAGTGGTTGAGAGTCCGCCTGCCGATGCAGGGAACACGGGTTCGTGCCCCGGTCCGGGAAGATCCCACATGCCGCAGAGCGGCTGGGCCGGTGAGCCATGGCCGCTGAGCCTGCGCGTCCGGAGCCTGTGCTCTGCAATGGGAGAGGCCACAACAGTGAGAGGCCCACATACCGCAAAAAAAAAAAAAAAAAGTTTACCAGAAGAGATTGGAGCTTCTGTCAGAACAAGCTGAGATTTAGAACAGTGAGATTTAGTTATTAATGTCAGCATGTTCTAGTGTGGTATTATTAATCAAAATCATGAGAATTGACTTTTTTTTTTTCTGGTCCTGTAAAACAAACATCCAGCTTAATGTCAGTGAGATTTATTTCTACATAATGTTTCTCAGATGACGTAGAATAACAGATTAGCAACTAGTATTTGGCAGAGGTAAGAACCTTTGGATTTCAAGTCACCTGCTCCCTTCACCCCACCAAAAAAAAAAAAAAGTTAAAGAGACAGGAAAGTTATGGAATATTTTTTGAGGCCTGATGCCCAAGGCCTGATGTCCACAGACGTATACTTAATTTTTATGTCATGGATAACTGGACTCGTCTCTAAAATGGGACCCACAGACAGGAAATTATGTCTTCAAAGCATGTGTGTGAGATCTAACTCTTCCAAATCAGCTCCATCAGAAACTGGAGGGTGGGGACAGTAGAGGCTGTAACATGAGCCCATATTCAGGCCATGTTCTCAGGAAATTTCTCCTAAATTTGAGTTCATTTTGAGTTTAAACAGCTCAAAATGGAGAAGTTAGAAACTGGGATCTTCTTGCTTTTATCCAATGTACTCACCATCTCTAGAGATTAAAGCAGTAGTATTTTTCTGACTTAAATCCAATCATTAAGTAACTCCTTTATGTTTTTGCAATATAGATGTTGGGAGCATTTTTGCGCTGTTCCAAGCTAGAGGCCTGCTGTGTGCAGTATTTCTGATTTATTATCTGTTTATTCAAATGAAAAACCCTGGAGAGAGTAGAATTATTTTCCTTAAATACATTTTTGACTGCTATGCCTTAAATTAGAATGGAATTTTTTTAATGGTTGATAATGACACTACATTGATCATTAATTTGTTTTTAGAACGATGAACTTTTAAACAGTTATTTGTTCTAACATGAAGAAGAATCCAGTAACAGGAGGCTGTAGCATATGCCTAAATGTTTACCACACAGTTCCTCCAACGTAGATGCAATTTCTCATAACTGTCCTATCATCCTCATTTTTTTGTGCCTGAGCACATGTGCGGAGACCTAATAATCAGCATCGTGGAACCAGCGCCAATCTTCTATTAAGAGTGTGATATACAGATGAACTTGGAGCCAGAGAGCTGACAGGTCAGATCCAGTACCTGTACTTATTTGCACTGGAAAGTTAAAGCCACTGAACCTGTTTCCTTATCCTCCAAGTGAAAATGACAACCACTACATTATAGGATCTCTGTAAGAATTAAATGTGATAATGAACCATAGAGCACCTGGCATCACTGTTTTGTTACAAATGTGTTAAGAGCACAGAAGGTACTCATATAAAAATATAATTAATAAAGTATATTTGAATATTTATGAAGATAAAAATAATCCATACAATAATAAACACAACCATAACAATAATAAATTGGAATCTACTAATGTATTCTTACAGATGCCTACATAAGCCATCAATAAAGAATTCCATACAAATCCTGCCTTGAAATCCAGAATTGAGACATTTTTGTCTGAACATTTGAAAAATACAAAGTTGTTTTTTTTAAAAGAACTGTATTTTTTCCTAATTAAAATATTATGGAATTAGATCAAAATGACATACTAAGCCTTTATGCCTATCTACTCCCACCTCAAATTGCTAAAAATACCAGAAAATCTGTCTTTAAAAGGAATAAATTCACAGCAGTGCTTGAAAACAAGAATGGGTGGAATTGATGGACAGAAATTTTGAGGACTTCCAGAAGTAAGGAAGAGTGACAGAATCATATTGATGGGGAAAACCACAACCCAGATCACATGGAGGAATAGTCAGTCGCAAAGGTGAGAGCAACTCTGGGACACTCAGAACCCCGAGATGACAGACGAGGCAGCAGTTAGGAGTCCAGAGGAAAGCATCACAGGAACTAGCTGGTAAGTGGTTCAGGATACCCTGCTCTCCCCCCTTCCACAACCCCAGCACCACCACCAGCAGGATGAGCTGCACCCACCCCTCGGCCTAGGCACCACGTGAGGACAGTGCACCGGAGAGGGACTTGGATTGTCATCGCCAGAAAGAACAGGAAGTCCCCACATGCAGAAGAGGAGCACACGACCACCACGCCTTGGTAGCACATCCCAGCTCCCCCACCTCCAGCAGAGAAGACGGATTCTTGTAACAGAAACAGTGTTCACAGAGAAGCAAAGAAGCTCAAATATAAAAATGAGCACACACAAGAATTACAAAATATCAAGAAAACAAACCCCATGAGAGAGGGCACCAAATTCAGTAGAGAAAACCACAAACATCTAAAGAAACAGACTTTAACAGCACAAACGGAACAAAGTTGAGTTGGTCTTCATTATTTGTGGATTCCATAATTGTGAATTCGCCTGCTCGCTAAAATGAATTTGTAACCCCAAATCAATACTCATCGTGCTTTCAAGGTCAATCAGAGACATGTACAGAGCAGGGAAATTTTTGAGATGCCTGACGTGCACATTCAAACAGGGTGAAAAACAAGGCAACGCTCTGCCTTCTTGTCTCAGCTCTCATACTGTAAGCAAGTGTCTTTTCTGTGGCGTATTTAGTGCCATGGTTTTCACATTTTTTATTTTTATTGGTGATTTCACTGTTTAAAATGGCCCCCAAGCGTGGCCCTGAGGTACTGTTTAGCGTTCCTAAGTACAAGAAGGCTGTGATGTGCTTTACAGAGAACATATGTGTGTCCCGTAAGCTTCCTTCAGGCATGAGTTATGGTGCTGTTGGCTGTAAGCTAAATGTTTATAAATCAACAATACAGAGTTGTCCCTTGGTATCCATGGGGTACTGGTTCCAGGACCCCCCAGGATACCAAAATTCAAGATGCTCAAGTCCCTTCGATAAAATGACTTAGTATAGTCAGCCCTTTGTATCCTCCAGTTCTGCATCTGCTGATACAGAGAGCCAACTGTATATTAAATAGGTGTCTTCAACAAAAACAGACATTTAAAAAGGTCATGTGTTGATCAGTTGAAGAAAATGTTATGACCAGAAACTCACAGGCATCACCTAATGCTTTATTTCCTGTAGGAGCAATGGTTCAATACTCACTAATCCAGTATTTGCTAATTCACTAATTCACAGCAACTTTATAGAGCATAACTACTGTGAACAATGAAAACTGATTGTACAGTTAACACCCTCATATGAATAAGAAAGGCGACTGCATCTAAGAATAATATTAGACTGTATGAAAAAATAATTTGAGATTCTTGGGAGATAAATATGATTGTAGAAATTGTAAAATCAGTAGGTATAATGAATAGCAAAATGGACACTAGCTTTAGAATAAATTAGCAAGTTAGATCAAGCCAGAATTCTCCCAAAGATACTGCAAAGTAGGTGAGAGAAGTTTAGAATTAGAAGTATAAAAGTTCTAACATCTAGCTAGTAAGAGTTTCAGATCCAAAGATAGAGAAAAGAAACATTTCTCAAAATCAAAGAAAGACACGTTTTCAGATTGCCAAAGCTTACCAAGTGCTCAGCAGAATGAATTTTAGAGTCCACATGTAGACACACTGTGGCAAAACTTTCAACACTAAGGATAAAGAGAGGATCTTAAAAACTTTCAGAGATAAAACTAGGTTTCCTGCAAAGGAACAAGACTCATTTTAACCTCAGAATTCTCAAGGACAACACTAGATGCTAAAAGAAAATGGCACAACATCTTCAAAGTTCTTATGGTAAATAAATTTGAGCACAAAACCCAGGCTCAACCAAACTAGCATCCAAGGGGAAAAAAAGGCTTTTGTTTTTAATGCAAGGACTTTGGAAGTTTATCACTCATAAATCCACTCCAAAAGAATCATTAATGTACTTCAGCAAAACAAAAAGTAAACTCGTGAGGAAGAGGCGGGACACAACTTGATCATTATTGAGTAAACACTATTTTTCCAAATAGTAATTCAGACATACATCTACATTTTACAGACTTCTTTGATGACCACTTATATTTTTTTAAGTAGTGACTGCAAAAGTATTACAAGCCCATGAGGGGTCGGGGGAGATAAACGTTGGGAAACAGAAAAAGATGAAAGGAAAACAAGTCATTGAATCCTGTAGTAGGATATTTCATGGACTCTACTGGCCAGTGTCACCTCTGGGAAATAAACATTGTCCTCTTCTGGGAAAAGAATGCTTTGAAATCCCAAAGCTTAACAGGTTCAAGAAGAAGTCTGGGAAGGAAAAAAAGAGCAAAAGAGAATTTAAAGAGGGAAACTGAAGTCACAATCCTAAAGAAGCCATTTTTCTGAAATCAGAGCAGCAATTAGGAATGCTGTTTAAAATTCCTGACTGCCAATATTATGCTCAACCCACCTCACCTCTCTAAATTAACTTTAATGTAACTAACACTGAAACAGTTATGATCCTGTCCAGAACTAAATTAGGTGGCGAATACACTTCAATGAAGGACTGGCATGGTGCAAAATAGGTCAAGTTGAGAAAGGAGACACAAAAAGTAAAATCATTCACCAGACGGAAAAACACATTAGGAGTTAACTTGATACACTCTATGGAGCCTCATTCCCCCCAGTGCTGTGTACGTTTAGATTAGGTCACAGAAGCCACTATTTTCATTTGAGATTTGTCAAAAAGCTCTGCTACCTTATTGAACATTTACCTAATTAGCCTGTTTTAAGACGCATTTAAGGATCATGTGATTTTTCCAAAAGTCGCGGAGTCTCCCAGCCTCTCAGACCTAGCACTGTTCTAGACAGGGGCTGGCAGCCTGCCCAGGCACTGGTTTCACGCTGGGTGCTCCCAGAACACTAAGGCTCTGATGTGATGCTCAGGGCTTCCACCAACAATGATGTGCTTTCCCCAAATAATGAAGACAATGTATCTGAGTGACTTGGTCATTGTTTCTAATGGTTAGATACAATGATGTTCCCGATACAATTTCATATAAGGCAAAAAAAACAGTAACTTTACTGTCTAAAACACTTGAAAATTATTGGCCAGAGAAGGAACAGGCTTTGTAATAAAACAGATCTTGGTTTGAATATCAACTACAGTATTGTCCACATAACCTCACATAACCTTGAACAACTTACGTAACTTCTCTGAACCCCAGTTTCCTCGTCTGTTGAAATGAAGTTGATAATGACCACCCACTTGGTAACTGATCATTTTTCACAAGGCTGTTATATAGGGTATATGAAATGCACAGTACCCAGCACTTAGTAGATGCAGATAAAGTGTTGGTTCCTGTAACTCAGTGGCATTATATCTGCTAATTACATGGTTAATGGGAAATTTTGAGGATTGAGAGAGATGGCTTGGCTAACTTTGCAGTGCTGTTCATTCAAACTGTCTATTTGGATATTAACAAGCTGCGGGGGTAACTCCTTTCCATAAGAGATCAGTATTCATATAAGTGAAACAAAATCTAATTCTGTTGGCTTCAATCTGAAACACTACAATTATTATAACTAATCTTGAATTTCTCTTCCTTTCTATGGCTCCAATTTTGCTACTCTATCTTACCAAATCTCATGGTTAGAAATTCTAGTATTAACTAAAATACTGAAAAAATAAGAAATCTCTTATTTATTCAGATTTGTTTAATGCAAGGGGTATTTGCTAGAGAGTAAAATCCATCCAGTGGAACAAACTGGTAAGTTTTCTTGGTGTAGAATCTGTGCATAAATTATTTGAGAGTGACTAAGTGAGTCTTCACGCCAGAGGCATCTATAGGATTATACTGTGACGCTGAACTCTGTATCTCATTCTTGAGTCAAACATGAAAAATTTCATACCTTGAAATTTGTTTTATATAACAATATCAGAAAAGAATCATTTTTATTTAAATGAAACCACCAAACAGCTCATACAGCTCAATATCAAAAAACAAACAACCCAATCAAAAAACAGACAGAAGATCTAAATAGACATTTCTCCAAAGAAGACACACAGATGGCTAAAAAGCACATGAAATGATGCTCAACATCGCTAATTATTAGAGAAATGCAAATCAAAACTACAATGAGGTATCATCTCACACCAGTCTGAATGGCTGTCATCAAAAAGTCTGCAAACAATAAATGCTGGAGAGGGTGTGGAGAAAAGGGAACCCTTCTACACCGTTGGTAGGAATGTAAATTGGTGCAGCCACTATGGAAAACAGTATGGAGGTTACTTAAAAAGCTAAAAATAGAACTACCATATGATCCAGCAATCCCACTCCTGGGCATATATCCAGAGAAAACCATAATCAAAAAGATATATGCACCTCAATGTTCATTGGAGCACTATTTACAATAGCCAGGACATGGAAGCAACCTAAATGTCCCTCAACAGAGGAATAGATAACGAAGATGTGGTACATATATAAAGTGGAATATTACTCAGCCATAAAAAAGAACAAAATAATGTCATTTGCAGCAACATGGATGAACCTAGAGATTGTCATACTGAGTGAAGTAAGTCAGACAGAGAAAGACAAATATCATATGACATCACTTATATGTGGAATCTTTAAAAAGGGTACAAATGAAAGAAATTTGGTACAAATGTAAGAAATAGACTTACAGATGTGGAAAACAAACTTACGGTTACCAGGGGAGGAAGGGGGGG
Source organism: Hyperoodon ampullatus (assembly GCF_949752795.1). NCBI lineage: Eukaryota > Metazoa > Chordata > Mammalia > Artiodactyla > Ziphiidae > Hyperoodon > Hyperoodon ampullatus. The sequence goes on along the minus strand of NC_136925.1, from coordinate 47,217,668 downwards.
AGGGATAAATTGGGGGATTGGGATTGACACATACACGCTACTATATACGAAATAGATAACTAAGAAGAACCTGCTATATAGCACAGGGAACTCTACTCAGTACTCTGTAATGGCCTCTATGGGAAGAGAATCTAAAAAAGAGTGGATATATGTATATGTATAACTGATTCACTTTGCTGTACACCTGAAACTAACACAACACTGTAAATCAACTATACTCCAATAAAAATTTTTAAATAAATGAAACCATCAAATATAATAATTTATTTAACTCTTGTGTTTGATATTTATATCTTAATCAAATATTGCCCCAAAATAATAAATTATAATTTTTATAATTGGGAAATGAATTTTTTTTTCCAAACCAAAAGCAACTTTACATTTTATTGAGGCCAGAATTCACTTTATAAGTGAATTTTTAAGCTATCATCTATAAAGTGACATGAACCTGCACATGAATCATTGAGGCTTCTCTTTGTGACAGTTAAATCTATTTAAAAATATATCCCTGGGCTTCCCTGGTGGCGCAGTGGTTGAGAGTCCGCCTGCCGATGCAGGGGACACGGGTTTGGGCCCTGGTCCGGGAAGATCCCACGTGCCGCGGAGCGGCTAGGCCCGTGAGCCATGGCCGCTGAGCCTGCGCGTCCGGAGCCTGTGCTCTGCAACAGGAGAGGCCACAACAGTGAGAGGCCCACATACCGCAAAAAAAAAAAATATATATATATATATATCCTTAATAATTATCAGATATTCCCTTATCAAAATTTATCCCCAATACTGTCACAGACTATCTTCTAAATATGATTCCTTGAATTGTCCTAGTTTAAAACACCTCCAACATATTAACCTGTTTCCATTAACCTTTCTATAAGAAATCCTTTCAATCAGGAATGGCTCTGGGTGCCAGCCACACCAGAATGCATCACACTTCGGAAGGACAGACTGTCTTTAAAAGGATTGGAAGCTACAAGTCTTGACCCACAGGGAGCTGGCAAAAAGGCAAACCCTATTCTAGGTGCCAGATGGCACTGCTCAACATAGTTTAAATTTTGGAAATCATCCTTGAGCTGCTCATTCTCTTTTGAGCCCTTTTTTTCTGTCGTTCACGAATTCCCCTTCACAATGCTCTGCTCTGTCTCAGCAGACCCCTGCTCAACAGTCAACCTTCAAAATAATTTCCACTTTTGTTATTTCTGTTGAATAGAAATCAGTGGTAAATTCCAGTTCAATTCGAAAGACCTAGGTCAGGACACACAGAAGAGCGTCTGCCAAAGCAGTGAGGCGCTGAGCTCCGAGTTCTCGCGGGGTCCTGGAAAGTGCACCGGCGATTCAGAATCGGAATGCAGAATATTCATAAAGCGATGGGCCCCGCCATTCCCAAGTGTATTTTGCAATTAGTTATCACAAGAGCCTTCTCTGTCAGCTGGAGTGACTGCTTCCCTGCCCTGCAACCTTCTGGCACTAGCCAGTGGGAAGGGAGAAGGCCGGGCAATCAGAGCACAAAAGCAGCTTTCTCCATCCCTCTTTCCGTGAAAGAGAAAAACCACCTTTTTTTTCCCCTGAAATTCCTCATAAACGAAGGTACGGTGTGTGTGTGGGGGGGGGCAGTTCTAACTACTGTTTTGAGTGATTTACATGGATTTATATTCTCCACTATTCTTTTTGGGAGGTGATTAATTTCTATGGCAACCATTACATCACAAGACATCTATGCTTACTCAGAATACTGTGAGTTCAGTATACCTTCTTTTAAAAAAAAACATGCTTAAAAGAAATTGGGAATTCCTTAAGTGTGATGTTGTTTTAAAGACAATTGTCTTCTCCAAAACAATACAATCTGGAGTGTTCTGGGGGCTTGCTTTTGGGGGAAGGAAGAAAACAAGAGGAAGAGGAGTCTCAATACTGAATATGGTATGCACTGAGAAATGATTTAAGGTATATATATACACACATACACACACATACTCAAGGTTTATAGTGCCTAACAATGTATGCATGTCCAAGAGGTATTACAAGCAGTGAAAGGGGGAAGAAAGGAACTGGTTATCATGAAGAAATAAGTGCTGCATCCCCCCTGTGTCACATATCTCAACATGCATCAGATTCATTTCACAAGCATTAGTAGATGTCTCTGTGCAATTCCTAGTTATGAAGCAAAAAAGCAGAAGCCAAACAAGTTCTGAGCTTCCTTGGAGCTTTAGTGAAACCAACATGAGAAATTGATTTTGTTACCACTAGTTCTCTGAGCAGCACCTTCTGAGAAAGCCCAGCAGGGAAGCTAGGGATGTCTAGGTGTAGCGGATGGGCCATGGGCCATGGACAAACTGCTAGCTTGTCCAGCCCTGGAATCCCAGTCAAGTAGGTGTCCCATCTCTTGGATCAGAAGAGCCTCCAAAGTTAACATTTTCTGACAACTCCAAAGGAAAACTTGGATCGACCTCAGTAACTCCAAGTTCTAGAAGTCCCATGTGGTTTCCTCATTTCCCCAAAATGTCACATCAGCCTTGAAACGTTACACCACAAAGAAAGTTTTTAGAAATGAATGGCTTTGAATGTATTGGTTTTGCCAGAAGAAAAGCCTCAATTTGTCTGAGAATTGGTTCATCTAGCATCTAGCATTTTCCATCTTGGATCTGGGTACAGAACGTTAATTTATCTGGGCAGAGACCACAGGAGGCTTTAAAAAGGTGTCCTTTTTTGCCATCCTTTTAGGTACAGTGTGATAGTTGAGATAACAGACTCTATAGTCAAACTGAATTCACATCTCAGCTTGGCTACTTGCTCTGTTATCTTAGACTTTTTACAGCTTGGTTTCCTTCTCTGTGAAACAAATATAATAAAAATTGAAAATGTATTAGGCAACAATAGTAAAAAGCAATAAGGATACTTCCCACCTCATCTGGAGGCACCTCTTTATCCGTAGTTTCTCAGAATCCAACAGCAACAATTAGGCAGAAAACTGCCTCAAGAGTTCCTTTGTCTGCACCATCCATAGCAAAGCTAAACACCTCTACAGGCAATTCTCATCCTCCCCACTGTGGAAATGCAGAGAGAATTCCAGAGAAGCCTGGGCAAACTCCAATCTCCCTTCCCCTCCTTCTCACAATTAATTACATCTACCTGCAAAGTGAAAAATCCCCCTGGGTGACTTGGGCTCATTTGGGATGTAAAGATTATTAAATAATGTGCCAGGAAGTGACTGAACCATATGAGAATGAATATGGGAGGGTTTAAGTCATTGGTCAACCATTAGCTTAGAGAGAAATGGGCCACATTCACCATGAAAGCAGATCTTTTGACCTGAAGAAGAACACCTTTGAGGATCATCAAGATGAGCCAGCTGCAGCTTTATCATGCTGAATTCCTGAGACTGGCATCTTTAGAGAACAACCACCTGTACACTAGTATTGTTTTTTGTTTGTTTGTCTTTGTAACAGCTTTATGAGATATAAACTAGTATTGTTTGAATAAAAGGGAAAAAAACAAACTTTTTTGAAAGATATTTCTTTACTTTTGCAATGCAACTAAGAATACACTTAAGCTGTGAAATGTGATAGAGGCACAATAATGAGCATAATTAAATCAAATGCTTGCCAGGTTCAAACAGGGCCTGGTAACCTAGCAATCAAATAACAACAGTACAGTTGGAACCTTGAACAACACAGTTTGAACTGCACAGGTCCACTTATACACGGATTTTTTCAATAGCAAATACTACGATACTACACAATCCACTGTTGGTTGAACCTGAGAATGTGAAACCACAAATATGGAGGAACCGAGTCTAAAAAGGGCTGGCTGTACATGGATCTTCCACTGCAAGGAGGGCTGGCACCCCAGCCCCCATGTTCTTCAAGGGTTAACTGTAATTACAATAGCTAATGTTTACTGAATACTAACCATGGGCCAGGAGCTTACGATATGCCCTCATAAGATCTCTATGGGATAGATACTGTTATAATCTCCATTTGACAGATGAGCGTATGAAGTTTTAGAAAGTGTCAGGGTAAAAGACTCAAACCAGGCAGTGTGACCCAGACCACTGCCCTTAGCCCTCTTCTATGCTCTGCCCCTTTAAAAATTTACCCTGGAGAACTCTCTGAGTGCAGCACACAATGGATTATTTTACTCTGTAATGACTCAGATTCATTCACTTGCTAGAAAGCACTTACTGAGTGCCCACTGTGACAGAAATCTGTGCTAGAACTGTAGGGAGTTACTAAAAGAAGATTGGGCCCTGCCTCCTAATAGCTCACAGTAGAAAGGAAAATAAGATTGCAGGAAGATAAGGTAGGAATACAAACAATCATATTTCAGGGTAGTTTGCGATTTGCAGTTAGGATGAGGTGATACGAGCATTCGGTTGTACCATCTCCTTTCCTAAGACAGCCTTTGATGTTTAGGTACCTACTGGGAAGCTAATTTAGCATTAAAGCTTGAAAAGAAGTTTGCCTAGGTCTTTTGCTTTGAATCAGAGGAAAAAATTTTTAATTCCACATTTAAATTCTAAAGAGTTTAGGGCCGGCTTTCCTCTCAAACAGGCCAAGGAACTAAAAAGAGTGCTCCCACAAATGGCTTCAAGGTACTTCTGCCACTAGGGAAACAGAAAACTGTTACACCCAGTCCAGTCCTAGGAGATATCCACTGGGGAGTTTCCTTCCCAAGGAGGTGTCCACAGGGAACTGTAGATGGTGGGAGCCCTGAGTGTAGCAGTACCCTCTCACACTTCACCTGTTCTAGTTCGCCTTTCCAGCATCATGCCCTGCTCCCGGACCCCCAAGCCCACCAGCCCAGAGTTAGACCCGAGAGCTAGGTGGTACCAACCACAGAGCTGCATGTTTGGGACCTAGGAATTAGACCAGGAACAGACACATAATCCAAGCAAGGCCAAAGTTATTTCCTGGAATTGTTACATGGCTATGGAAGAGCAAAGCCCCTTTCTACTATACTTGCTGAAGATGAGTCCTACTTTCTGCATAGAGAGACCCTGTCAACAGAATAAAGCTAAGAGGAAATAAGTAGAGACAAGAGATGGAGCAAAAGGCAGAGTCCTGACAGCATCCTTTCAGCTCCTGGGTCCAGTTGTGCCTAAAGCCAGTCACCTTAGACTTTCCAAGGGCGAGAGACAAACATTGTATCCATGAGTTAGGCTTCTGTTACCAGGATGAAACAAAAAGGTATCGATTAATATTTGCACTTTAGCTGATCCTTTAACCCCGTCCTGTCTGAGCGAAGAACAGACGCCCTCCAGTGAACTACACGCAGAGGTGGGGCCAAATCCAAAGCTGAGCCCCGGGAGCTGTGCGAACAAAGAAGAGAAAGGGAAATCTCTCCCAGCAGCCTCAGAAGCAGCGGATTAATCTCCACATTCAACTTGATGTACCCTGCATCTGTGGAATACCTGAATACACAACGAATCATCCCAAATTGAGGAGGTGGACTTTGAGAGCAAGACTTATTATTTTTTCCCCTTTTCCTCTTTTTGTGAGTGTGTATGTGTATGCTTCTGTGTGAGATTTTGTCTGTACAGCTTTGCCTTCACCATTTGTCCTAGGGTTCTATCCGTCCGTATTTATTTTTTTTACTTAAAAAATTTTTTTCTTAATAATTATTTTTTATTTTAATAATTTATTTTATCTTACTTTATTTTATTTTATTTTATCCTCTTTCTTTCTTTCTTTCTTTCTTTCTTTCTTTCTTTCTTTCTTTCTTTCTTTCTACTTTTTCTCCCTTTTATTCTGAGCCGTGTGGATGAAAGGCTCTTGGTGCTGCAGCCAGGAGTCAGTGCTGTGCCTCTGAGGTGGGAGAGCCAACTTCAGGACACTGGTCCACAAGAGACCTCCCAGCTCCACGTAATATCAAACGGCGAAAATCTCCCAGAGATCTCCATCTCAACACCAACACCCAGCATCACTCAACGACCAGCAAGCTACAGTGCTAGACACCCTATGCCAAACAACTAGCAAGACAGGAACACAACATTAGCAGAGAGGCTGCCTAAAATCATAATAAGTCCACAGACACCCCAAAACACACCACCAGACGTGGACCTGCCCACCAGAAAGACAAGATCCTGTCTCATCCACCAGAACACAGCCACCAGTACCCTCCACCAGGAAGCCTACACAACCCACTGAACCAACTTTAGCCACTGGGGACAGACACCAAAAACAAGGGGAGTAGCAAAGCTGGAGTAGCAATTCTCATATCAGACAAAATAGACTTTAAAATAAAGACTACTAGAAGAGACAAAGAAGGACCCTACATAATGATCAAGTGATCGATCCAAGAAAAAGATATAACAATCGTACATATTTATGCACCCAACATAGGAGCACCTCAATACATAAGGCAAATACTAACAGCCATAAAAGGGGAAATCGACACTAACACATTCATGGTAAGGGACTTTAACACCCCCCTTTCACCAATGGACAGATCATCCAAAATGAAAATAAATAAGGAAACACAAGCTTTAAATGATACATTCAACAAGATGGACTTAATTGATATTTATAGGACATTCCATCCAAAAACAACAGAATACACATTTTTCTCAAGTGCTCATGGAACATTCTCCAGGAGAGATCATATCTTGGGTCACAAATCAAGCCTTGGTAAATTTAAGAAAATTGAAATCGTATCAAGTATCTTTTCCGGCCACAATGTTATGAGACTAGATATCAATTACAGGAAAAGATCTGTAAAAAATACAAACACATGGAGGCTAAACAATACACTACTTAATAACAAAGTGATCACTGAAGAAATCAAAGAGGAAATAAAAAAAAACCTAGAAACAAATGACAATGGAGACACGACGACCCAAAACCTATGGGATGCAGCAAAAGCAGTTCTAAGAGGGAAGTTTCTAGCAATACAATCCCACCTTAAGAAACAGGAAGAATTTCAAATAAACAACCTAACCTTGCACCTAAAGCAATTAAAGAAAGAAGAACAAAAAAACCCCAAAGTTAGCAGAAGGAAAGAAACCATAAAGATCAGATCAGAAATAAATGAAAAAGAAATGAAGGAAATGATAGCAAAGATCAATAAAACGAAAAGCTGGTTCTTTGAGAAGATAAACAAAATTGATAAACCATTAGCCAGACTCATCAAGAAAAAAAGGGAGAAGACTCAAATCAATAGAATTAGAAATGAAAAAGGATAAGTAACAACTGACACTGCAGAAATACAAAAGATCATGAGAGATTACTACAAGCAACTCTATGCCAATAAAATGGACAACCTGGAAGAAATGGACAAATTCTTAGAAATGAACAACCTGCCAAGACTGAATCAGGAAGAAATAGAAAAAATGAACAGACCAATCACAAGCACTGAAATTGAAACTGTAATTAAAAATCTTCCAACAAACAAAAGCCCAGGACCAGATGGCTTCACAGGCGAATTCTATCAAACATTTAGAGAAGAGCTAACACCTATCCTTCTCAAACTCTTCCAAAATATAACAGAGGGAGGAACACTCCCAAACTCATTCTACGAGGTCACCATCACCCTGATACCAAAACCAGACAAGGATGTCACAAAGAAAGAAAACTACAGGTCAATATCACTGATGAACATAGATGCAAAAATCCTCAACAAAATACTAGCAAACAGAATCCAACAGCACATTAAAAGGATCATGCACCATGATCAAGTGGGGTTTATTCCAGGAATGCAAGGATTCTTCAATATACACAAATCAATCAATGTGATACACCATATTAACAAATTGAAGGAGAAAAACCATATGGTCATCTTAATAGATGCACAGAAAGCTTTAGACAAAATTCAACACCCATTTATGATAAAAACTCTCCAGAAAGTAGGCATAGAGGGAACTTTCCTCAACATAATAAAGGCCATATATGACAAACCCACAGCCAACATTGTCCTTAATGGTGAAAAACTGAAAGTATTTCCACTGAGATCAGGAACAAGATAAGGTTGCCCACTCTCACCACTCTGATTCAACATAGTTCTGGAAGTTTTAGCCACAGCAATCAGAGAAGAAAAGGAAATAAAAGGAATCCAAATCAGAAAAGAAGAAGTAAAGCTGTCACTGTTTGAGGTTCCATGATACTATACATAGAGAATCCTAAAGATGCTACCAGAAAACTACTAGAACTAATCAATGAATTTGGTAAAGTAGCAGGGTACAAAATTAATGCACAGAAATCTCTGGCATTCCTATACACTAATGATGAAAAATCTGAAAGTGAAATCAAGAAAACACTCCTATTTACCACTGCAACAAAAAGAATAAAATATCTAGGAATAAACCTACCTAAGGAGACAAAAGACCTGTATGCAGAAAATTATAAGACACTGATGAAAGAAATTAAAGATGATACAAATAGATGGAGAGATATACCATGTTCTTGGATTGGAAGAATCAACATTGTGAAAATGACTCTACTACCCAAAGCAATCTACAGATTCAATGCAATCCCTATCAAACTACCACTGGCATTTTTCACAGAGCTAGAACAAAAAATTTCACAATTTCTATGGAAACACAAAAGACCCCGAAAAGCCAAAGCAATCTTGAGAACGAAAAATGGAGCTGGAGGAATCAGGCTCCCTGACTTCGGACTATACTACAAAGCTACAGTAATCAAGACAGTATGGTACGGGCACAAAAACAGAAATATAGATCAATGGAACAGGATAGAAAGCCCAGAGATAAACCCACGCACATATGGTCACCTTATCTTTGATAAAGGAGGCAGGAATGTACAGTGGAGAAAGGACAGCCTCTTCAATGAGTGGTGCTGGGAAAACTGGACAGGTATATGTTAAAGTATGAGATTAGAACACTCCCTAACACCATACAGAAAAATAAGCTCAAAATGGATTAAAGACCTAAATGTAAGGCCAGAAACTATCAAACTCTTAGAGGAAAACATACGTAGAACACTCTATGACATAAATCACAGCAAGATCCTTTTTGACCCACTTCCTAGAGAAATGGAAATAAAAACAAAAATAAACAAATGGGACCTAATGAAACTTCAAAGCTTTTGCACAGCAAGGGAAACCATAAATAAGACCAAAAGAGAACCCTCAGAATGGGAGAAAATATTTGCAAATGAAGCAACTGACAAAGGATTAATCTCCAAAATTTACAAGCAGCTCCTGCAGCTCAATAACAAAAAAACAAACAACCCAATCCAAAAATGGGCAGAAGACCTAAACAGACATTTCTCCAAAGAAGTTATACCAATTGCCAACAAACACATGAACGAATGCTCAACATCATTAATCATTAGAGAAATGCAAATCAAAACTACAATGAGATATCATCTCACACAGGTCAGAATGGCCATCATCAAAAAATCTAGAAACAATAAATGCTGGAGAGGGTGTGGAGAAAAGGGAACACTCTTGCACTGCTGGTGGGAATGTGAATTGGTACAGCCCCTAGGGAGAACAGTATGGAGGTTCCTTAAAAAACTACAAATAGAACTACCATATGACCCAACAATCCCACTACTGGGCATATACCCTGAGAAAACCATAATTCAAAAAGAGTCATGTACCAAAGTATTCATTGCAGCTCTATTTACAATAGCCAGGAGATGGAAACAACCTAAGTGTCCATCATCAGATGAATGGATAAAGAAGATGTGGCACATATATACAATGGAATATTACTCAGCCATAAAAAGAAACGAAATTGAGTTATTTGTAGTGAGGTGGATCGACCTAGAGTCTGTCATACAGAGTGAAGTAAGTCAGAAAGAGAAAGACAAATAATGTATGCTAACACATATATATGGAATCTAAGAAAAAAATGTCATGAAGAACCTAGTGGTAAGACAGGAATAAAGACACAGACCTACTAGAGAATGGACTTGAGGATATGGGGAGGGGGAAGGGTAAGCTGTGACAAAGTGAGAGAGTGGCATGGACATATATACACTACCAAACGTAAAATAGATAGCTAGTGGGAAGCAGCCTCATAGCACAGGGAGATCAGCTTGGTGCTTTGTGACCACCTGGAGGGGTGGGATAGGGAGGGTGGGAGGGAGGGAGAAGCAAGAGGGAAGAGATATGGGGATATATGTATATGTATAGCTGATTCACTTTGTTATAAAGCAGAAACTAACACACCATTGTAAAGCAATTATACTCTAATAAAGATGTAAAAAAAAAATATTCAGCCACTGAAAATCATATTTTGAAGGGTATTTAGTGACTAGGAAAATGCTTATAATAATTAGAAAGTGAAAGCAGCATAATTTAAAACTATGCATATAGCTATTCACATACGCATATATAAAAGTGAAGGACATGTATTGGGATTTAACAGTCATTATCTCCAGATAATGACATAATAAATAATTTTTACTAGCTTCTAAAAAAAAAAATTGCTGTATAAAATGCTACAGTATAGCATGGGCTTCAGAACTAAGCCCTAGCAACCCACACAGTCTCTGTGTGACTCTGGGCTGTTTAACAACCTCTCTGACTCAATAACTTCCTCTTTAAAATGGAGATGAAGGTTTAAGAAGATTAAACAGAATAATGCCCCAGTGACTGATACATGGTGATTCTAGGACATCTGAGGGCTACAAACAACACAGTCCCCATCATCATCACCACCAGTATGACAGTTAATTGTATGTGTCAGCTTGGCTAGGTTACGTGCCCAGTTATTCGGTCAAACACTAGTCTAGGTGCTGCTATGAGGGTATTTACAGATGTGATTGACATGTATAATCAGTTGACTTTAAGTAAAGCAGATTACCCTTAGTAAGGAGGGTGGGTCTCATTATTATCCAATCAAGGGAAAGTCTTAAGAGCAAAAACTGAAGTCTCCTGGAAAAAGAGTTTTGCCTCAAGACTGTAACAGAAGTCCTGCCTGAGTTTCCAGCCTGCTGGCCTGCCCTACAGATTTTGGACTTGCCTGCCCTCACAGCTGTGTGAGTGGATTCCTTTAAACAAGCATCTCTCTCTCCCTCTCTCTCAGTATATATAAATCAATATTTATTTATTTATTTATAAAATAGATAAAAATCTATTTAATATATACGTATCTCCTATTGGTTCTGTTTCCCTGGAGAGCCCTGACTGTTACAGTCATCACAACTTGCTTAGCTGTTCTCCACCCCTTTGCGGTATCAGTCAGAACACGATCCATAACCAAGACGATGCACAGTTAGCTGAAAGCAAGCTGCCAGTGTATTTAATTGACTTCCACAACTGTCCTCCAAGCAGCAAGACATTTCCAGGCTTGTCCTCCTCAAAGACCTAAGTATGGTATCTCACAGTGGAACATATGAACATAGAACAAGCTAATATCCGTGGCTTCCACTTTACCCATCTCTGGCATAAATCTCATGTATGACTGGAAATTTATCCTAGGAAATAACTGTTCCGGAGGCCCAGTTCCCATCTCAGAACTGTGTGGCGTACGGTTTTCTAGGGACCCATTTTTCAAAGCATTGTGTTTTCACCAATTGATCTGGAGGGGATTTGTTTGTTTTTAAGCAATGCACAGAGAATACTGATTGGCCCTTCCCTAACTAATATGTACTGACATCTGAAATTCTAAGCCAAGGCTCTTGGTACAGGGATTGATTCAGACTGAGGGAGCTGGAAGCAGCGCATTATCTCCAGTGATGCAGAGAAACTCCCTCCATGAACAGCAGGGAGCAGTGCCCACCTGCCATCTCCTTCCTCCGCCCACCCTCTAAGAAGGGCATTTCCGTCTGTCTTCTCTCTTACTGACTGCGCATTCACTGTAGGGCCAGGTTCTATGCTAAGCACTTTGTATATTTTTTCTTGATTATTCTTTCCCACAATCCCCTTTTCTACTCAGAAAACACTCACAAATCAGCATGCTTCTGGAATGGAAGGGACGAAAGTTACAAATTTTGGATAAAATCGAAGTAGACAGAAACCCTGCCAAATGCTTCTTAAAGGCTGCAACACCTGCAGACTAAAAATAGCAGCTCACGCAACCCAAGGAAAGAATCCATTCTTTTCTTTCAAACTCTGGCTTCAGAAATCTATCTCCATGAATCAGTTCATCAGCCATTGATTAGCTTCTCTAATTAGCTTCTCTAACGACTGTAAGAAAATACAAGGCTGCTTTGTAGGTGGCAAATGGAGGGAACTCAATCCGGCATGTGCCTAGACCTCGGGCAGAAATTCTGAGCCCAGAATTTCGAAGCTTGGTAAAAGCACATCCATCTCTTCATTCATTCATTCAACAAATACTTGTTGACCACAGTAGCTACTATACGGCAGCTGTTCTACATGATTAAAAACAAAAAAAGTGGACAAAAGCCCCCGCCCTAAAGAAATACACCTGCTTTCATCTAAACTTCCAGCTGTGTATCTGCAGAGTACTGTCACTACAGAGAAACCACAGGTTCTTCTGGAAGCCCTTGCCCCCAGCATCTCCCAAGACCAAAGTAACTTCTCTCCCCACCCTGTGAATTCAACAGCCCTTCTCTCCTCTTCTCCTTAGACAAAAATAAGTACACCTTCTATTTATCTTTTTCTGTCTTGATTTCTATTCCTTCTCCTTCCAAGAGCAAGGATTATTAGAAATTTTTTGCCTACACAATAAATATAAATCCTTCTCCCAGAGAAAACATGATAGCACCACAGTTATACTTGGTTTGTGATTTTCATGGGACTCTCAACTCCCAGGCTACAAAGGAACTCAGCTAGAAAGCTCTTCCACTGTTCTGCCTCTTCCTTACACATTTATTCATTATTATAATGACTAATGTTTCAGGCATGGTGCCCAGAGCTATCAATATATTATCTTGTTTAATCCTCTTCAATGACCCTATGAGGTAGGTGTTCTTATCATAATTTCACAGATAATGAAACAAAAACTCAGAGTTTAGGTAACTTGCCTGACAAAAAAGTCAAATACACCTACCACCAAACCTGATTCACCTTCTCTTATGTACTAATTACAATCAAAACCCATGGTTTTAGAAAGGAAAGGTTAAGGGTACATCATAACTCCACATTTCGCCTCTGCAAGCATCTCCTGGCTGGGCTCCTTGAAACCAATCTTGCTATCCTCAAATGTATTGTTTATACTGCGGGCAGCCAGAGCTTATGAAAGTGTACATTGGTCGTGTTATTCTTCTGCTTAGAGTCTCCAATACTGCTCAGTGCTCTTAAGACAAAGCACACATAACTTAATAAACTTCCAAAGTTCTGCCTGATCTGGAGCCTACCTGCTGCTCCAGCCTCTAACACCTCGCTACCTTTCACACACAGCTTCAGCCTTTGGAACTGATTTCATTTCCCAGAATGCACAATGGTTCCACTCACAGTTTCATGATATGTTGTTTCCTCTGCCTAAAACATCATTCCCTATAAACCCTCGCCATACATACACACACACACACACACACACACACACACACACACACACACTCCTCTCTTTATTCTAGCTAAGTCCTCATTCTCCAGTTGTCAGCTTAACTGTCATACGCTCAGATGCCTTCCCCAGTCCCTTATATCAGGTGCCCCATGGTTCTCCCATATACTCTGTGAGATCTTTCACGTACACAGTACCTGGCACAAAGCAGGCTCGGAACAGATGCTTATCAAACAAGTGAATAAATGAATGATGTGGTGGGGGGAGCCTATCATCCAGCACTTCAATCTCCTCAATATTTGTCTAATCCAGACAAGCTCGGGATTATCAAAGGTGCCACAGACTGGTATGGATAATCCACCACAAGAGCCCACTCCTTCTACCCCCTGTGCAACCACATCCTGGGAAAACCAACCCTTTACACCACAGACTGGAGCAAACCTGCCTCTGCTCTTTCTTGGCAGGTGTGCCCACACTGGAAAAGATGAAATGGCCCTGGCTGGCATTCACATTAGATCATCAGTTTCAAGGCAAAGAGAGAGAGATGCGTCTATCCGTTAAGGAAGCGCTCAGCTGCAGGTCAAACAAATCCCAACTCAACCCGGCCAAAACAGTTGGGATATCTATAACCTCACATGGTGAAAGTCCAGCGATAGAGCAAGCTCCAAGCATGTAGCACGGCAGTCAGTTGCTCAATATTACCTTCAAGGACTCAGGTACTCTCCCTCTTTCCACTCTGCTGTCCTCACCATCAGTGACATCCTAAGGCTGGTTTCCTTCCTGATCGTAAGGTAGTTGACAGTAATATCCAATAGCAAGATGTCTGTTTCTGTGGTCAAATACAGCAGAGAAAGAGGAATCTCTTCCCTCACCATCAAATGTAAGTCTTTCCCTTCTATCTGATTCGGCCAACCTGGGACCTGTGCCCGCCCCAAGACCAACAACAATCTGCGGAAAAATGCCAAGAACTCATTGGCATATACAAACCATCTGGGGTAAGATGGATGGACTAATGAGGAAACCAACAGAGACTCTGGAGAACAAAATCTCCAATGACAAGGACAGAAAAGAAAGAGTATACTCCTTCCCATCTAATGCAATTACTATATTTTTCTATTTGCAATGGCTCCTGAAGATGTCACATGGAAATACTCCCTATTCCTTTTGATTGTGTGGTTGTATTTCTTCAAGTTAATCATCTTCTTCTGCAGACATGCTTATGTTGAGTCAGCATTTAATATTTAGAGGCTTACTGCTTACAGCAGCTATAGAAACTGCCCCACTCAACCCTGCACAGAGGCAATACAAATGATATCAAGAATGTAAGCCAGGGCTTCCCTGGTGGCGCAGTGGTTGAGAATCTGCCTGCTAATTCAGGGGACACAGGTTCGAGCCCTGGTCTGGGAAGATCCCACATGCCACAGAGCAACTAGGCCCGTGAGCCACAACTACTGAGCCTGCGCATCTGGAGCCTGTGCTCCGCAACAAGAGAGGCCGTGATAGTGAGAGGCCCGCGCACCACGATGAAGAGTGGCCCCCGCTTGCCACAAATAGAGAAAGCCCTTGTGCAGAAACGAAGACCCAACACAGCCATAAATAAATAATAAATAAATAAATTTTTAAAAGAATGTAAGCTAAATGACTTCATCACTCTTTTTTATGTAGGCAGATCTTTGGTAATATCACAAGCAAAAGTTTCCATCACTCCACGTTGGAGGAAACATCACACCTTAGTGATGTAACACAGGCTGGAGAGAGGAAAAGAAAGGTTGTCACAGTTACCAACCCTCTAGTACTGTCCTGCTCCCCAAAGGGTCACATTTGGGTTCTGGAACAGGAGCTTAAAAGCCAACTCATTTTTAGAAAAAAATAGGTATGCCAATGTCCATTCTATTCCAGTGCAGATAACTTGTCAAGTTATCCTGAGTCCATCTTTGCAGGGTTTATCTAAATATACTGAGGTATCTAATAATTCCCTGGTTGGAACTCTAATCCAGCACACAGGATCTTTAACATTTCAACTCTCTGCATGGTCTATTCGCCTCTAGGACACAAGCACATGGAACCACTGCTGAAATGGCTGAGCTTTATTTACTTTTATTCTGAGGGACCAGCACATGAAGAAGAAAGACTATAGATATGCTTCAGAAATAAACATCACTTGATTTCTCAGAAGGTCTTTGGGTTTTATTGTCATGTATACCATAAGAACATACCATAAGAACTGGACAGGGATGTAGTGAGTGTATATTTCAAATGACTTGTCAAAATTCTCACAGCTGTCACATAGATATATTCTCAAACATTTATTGACCACTATGCCTCTGAAAGTCTTTGGGTGAAGTGGTGGCTGACCCCACTGGTGGAGAGTTCTGGACACACTTCAAAGACAACGAAGTTGATCTCTGGTGGTCTCCCTCACTTGTGTGTTCTTCTCTAGCCCAATATGCTTATAGCTGTCTAGTGGTACAATTTCCCCCTCTATAAAAATATGCCCAGTGTCCCATGTTCCAAAGCCACCTTCAAGCAATGCTCCATCCTTCCTTGTGACTAATTTCACCTCCTAAGAGGAAAGCAATCTAATTGATTGACTGAAATAATAACTGATCAACTAGATTAAAACACACTTGCAAGCAGAGACCTAACTTTGTATGTTTGCATCTCTTAACCACACCTAGGACTGCTTTCCTTGAAGCAGACATACAAAGGATATAAATCTAATCTTGTTTAATTTTCCCAAGGTGATGTACTTAAAGAAGAAATTTAACTCTAATTTCTAACTGGTATAAATTGTTTAGGAAAATATTTATGAACAGGAATAAGATATGTTCTCCCTTCTCCTCACTTACTTTGAGCTAGGACCTTACCATATGACTCTCTTACCTTTCCTTCCCCAAACCACCATAAGTACACACCATTAATTCATTACACAAGTATTATCAACATTATAATGCCCAAGGGCTATGCTGGGCACTGGGCAAAAAGCACTAATCAAACCAGACATGGGCCCTACTTCCACGTACTCTTCTTGGCAATTAGTTTTCTTCTTCCCTATGTTTTCCTGGGCTTTTTACCTGCCAGTGATGATGATCATGATGACGATACTAATACTAATGCTAATAATAATAATAAAATTTTGAGTAGGACTTTCTATATGTCAGATGCTAAGTGCCGTATTATATATATATATATATATATATATATATACACACATATGTATGTGTGTATATATACATATATACACAGTCTTTTAGTCCTCACAACAACGTGAAAAAAGATAAGAAACTGAGGTCCCCAGGATCAGAGCGCTCAGGTGCTAAAGTAGGCAGTCTAGCCCTGTTCTTAACCACTGTTGCTTATAATGAGCTTAAAATGACTTCTATTTTTATTTCTACAACTGATTATCCCAAAGGAAATTTCTTGGCAGAGAGAATTTAAAACTTTTCGGAAATAGAATTGATAGAAACGTGTGTTGAGTTTTAAAGTATGAGTAGGACTTATGTATCACACCTAGTGTTTCCCCAACTCTGGCACCATTCAAATTATCCTTCTATACTTTTTCTACATCCCCTACCTTTACAAAGATCGACTTAAAAAAAACTGAAACTAAAATTTATTGAGTACCAACTCTGTCCCAGGCTCTATGACACACATTATTTGAGAAAATAAAATCAGAGAACGCCAATTTGCTGAAAATAATCTCTTTTTTGAAGGGGCCTCTAGCAGATCATTTGCCCTGTCACTCAGCAAATATTTATTGAGCACTTACTTCATGCTGGGTTCTATGTAAGATGTTGGGTAGAGAACACCCCTGTGGACTTACAACCCATTGGGAGAGTTCAGACAAGAAAATAATGTAGAGTGTGAAATGACAGGAAATAGCCAGCACATGGACTGGGGCATCTAACCCAGACCTTGGGGGTCAAGAGTCAGATATCAAGGTTTTCAGATGCATTGGTGCCTTTGCGTTTTGGTTGAAGAGTTATAATGTCTCATACACTGAGCTTCTCTATCAGTTTATCTTTAGACTGTACTCTGAAGCACTCATAGCACCGCTTAGCAGCACCTGAAAATTGAGGGTCAGGGCTTTATAATGTCATTCACTGCTTTACTTTATTCATTTCTGAAGTTCAAAACATTTCCACAGAGAACATTAATAGTTCTCCAAAGTGGGAATTTTGACATGGAATGAAGGTGCCTTTGATTCATTCACATGTCACACGGCATCTGGGACCTTTTGTTCTTTGTTTGTTCACTTGTTTCCCTAAGAACGGACAGGAATCAACATTTTAAGCCTTATGGAGTGAATTACTTTAATGGTTAAGATAGCAGAGAATATTAGAAATCCAAGGCTAGCTCTCTGCAGGGCTCCTCCACCCTGACCCAAGCATTCCATTTCCTTCTGCCTTTCACTTTGAAATGTCTTTGCTTCCTGTATGTGTCTTAACCTCCCCCAACGCCAAGAGTATGGGGTAAGTAATATCAGACTGTAGAAATTTCTTTTTTAGAAAAAGTGTGCACTACAGACTCTGGCTCCTTTACCTCCTACTCCAGGAACCACTATTTAAAAGGAAGAGAATTGTCAGGTTCCTAAATCCAGTGAACTGCTTTCTAGCTGTGAGAAGGGAAAACAGGGAGAGGACATTTTTGTTGTTGTATCTCAATTCACCAAACTACAGCCTGACCAACTGCAGTCGTGGTCCTGCAGGCCATCCACACACATTCCCACCCACATATTTTTCATTTCAACAAACTAATATCCAAAAGGAGCAGTCTGATATCCATTGCTATAAATGCATTGGACCGTGCTTCCCTTCCATCATCTTCGTAGGCATACTCTCAGGTTGCAAAGAACTTCAGGGCTAAGGAGGTAATACTTATGGTCTCGTCACATTGGATGCAGATGAGTCCACTTATCAGCATTAGAGTTGCATATGATCAATTTTTTAAAACCAGTGCAGACAAGCACCTTATTGCTTACACTTCTTTAGGCTTACACTGGGGAAGGTCAATCCAAAATGCAGGGACCCCATTAGCAGCAGGAAATAAATAGGAAGCATTAAGAAAAAGAACTAAAAAAAATAAAGAAAGATGTATTTTGCCTGAAAAGCACTAAAATCACGCAAACTGTTAGAACAGGTAAAAAAAGATGCATTTTTAAAATATTTTTATTGCATATATACAATATGTACAATATTTATACTATATATTTTATATTGTACATATATAACAAAATTTACCATTTTAACCTTTTTTTTTTTTTTTTTTTTTGCGGTACACGGGCCTCTCACTGTTGTGGCCTCTCCCGTTGCGGAGCACAGGCTCCGGACGCGCAGGCTCAGCGGCCATGGCTCACGGGCCCAGCCGCTCCGCAGCATGTGGGATCTTCCCGGACCGGGGCACGAACCCGTGTGCCCTGCATCGGCAGGCGGACTCCCAATGACTGCGCCACCAGGGAAGCCCAAAAAGGGTACATTTTTAAGTCAAGTCACTGGACTCGTTACCACTTGGAACTGAAGGGTTGTAATGAAACCATATATGGCTCAAGGAAAGGGAGGGGGTGGGGGGAAGGCGGAATCTTTATGTGGTGGCTTGTTCTACAGTTGTATTCACACATTCAGATATTGCTAATTCACAGGTAATTTCACACTGAATATTTTTGTTTTCTTAAGTGATACCAATTCAATGTGGTTCCCAAGTAAAACTTAAACACATTAAAAATAAAGCATTCTCCTTGAACCAACTCTGAGCCAAAAAAAGCATGGTAAGGAAAGTTGAGGGCTATCTTCAAAGAAGGAAAACAAACTATTCCAAATGGAATCAATGTGCGTGTGTGCTGAGTGTGTGTGTGTGTCAGAGAGAAACAGAGCAAGGTAGAAAGAGACAGATGGACAGACAAAGATTCATTACAAATAATACCTAATATACACTATTTGAGAAATAATGTATATAATAGACATTATATTTAAATATTTATATAGCCCCAAAAAGATATAGAAATGAAAAGCAGGAGATAAAGAAAAGGTCAAGGTACCATGGATTGATGTGTTCATTGGTCTGTCTTATCTGGGAACTCGTATTTCCAGAGACAGTAACAATCCTAGGGGTGTGCTGGTTACCCAATCTCTCCATCAGTAGAAGTAAACACACAACCTTTGTAAACACTGTGTTCTCCTATGCAAATTCAGCTTCAGGACAAGTTCCCTGACCCTGCTTCCAGCCACATGGGTGCTCCTAACCCCTCCCAGCTAGCAATTCTGGAGCAATCACTTAATGGAATAACCAGAATGTGAAATTCATTCCAGCACTCACTGGGTGATGGTAGTTTTTGTTTGGTTGGTTTGTGTGATGTTTCAGACTTACCCCGTAACTAGCTAAAAACTGACCTGTGCTACTTTCAAGGACAGCTCACCTCCTTTTGGACTGGATTGAAGGCCACTCCTCAAGCTTGGCAGCACTGGAGGGACAACAGTTAGTTTTGTTTTGTTTTGTTTTTTGCGGTACACGGGCCTCTCACTGTTGTGGCCTTTCCCGTTTTGTAGCGCAGGCTCAGCGGCCATGGCTCACGAGCCCAGCCGCTCCGCGGCATGTGGGATCCTCCCGGATCGGGGCACGAACCCGTGTCCCCTGCATCGGCAGGCGGACTCTCAACCACTGCGCCACCAGGGAAGCCCAACAGTTACTTTTGTGAAGCCGTAAAAGTCCTTCCTAGCTCTCTGACTCCACACACCCTACCGAACAGCTCTCCCCCTTCCCATCCTCCGTCCTCCCCACGTACACCTCTCCCACCTCCCAGCCTCCCTGCTTTCAAGCAGTCACCCCACCCTGGCACTTTCCGCAGCCCCTCACCGCCCAGCAGCACTGGGAGCGGTGTGTAGGGCTATCCGTGTAGGCAAGGGCTCCTCTGTGAGGGCGCAGTGTTTCTCCTGCCTGCGGCACGATCCAGATAAGGACAGAGGCTCCAGCCATCCCCGCGTCACAAAGAGCTCCTCTGATCCCCCTGGCATCTGGGCTTCCCCTCATTAGCACATAAAAGCTGCTCTGTGCCTTCCCTCTGAGCCGCTCTGTCTGTCCCACTGCCGGGCTCTATGGAGCCTTTTAGGCCCCAGCTCATTTTGAAACCTCCCCAGTTCAAGAGGCGCTAACCCTTTCCCGAAACCTGTCAAACTCTCCTTTACAAACCGCAGGTACCGCCGAAGCAACCATCACTCTGAGAGGCTCAATCAGACTGCAGGGCAGATGCCTTCTGCCAAATTAGTCTTCCAAAGAAGAGGCGTTCTTAAAACAAAGCCAAAAATGTTTAAATATATCTAGCTTTCAAAAAAACGCAATACACTGAAGTAAAACAGACTTGTGCCTTGTTCGTAGGTGGGTGGGTTCCACTTCAGACTCTGACCCGCAAGGCTCAGGAGGAAAACCACCGAGCAGAGCAGCGCCTGCATCCAAGTCCTCGGCGCGCTGAGGGCGCTCGTTAGCGCTTATCCCGGGCCTGAGACGGCACAAAGCCACGAGAACCCGGGCTCCCACTTCAATTTTGTGACCGGGATAACAAATGCAGAGTGCTTGGCGGCTCTCCAAGCCCTCTCCCAGATGTTATGTCATTTAAAAATCCCCAAAATGCAATGGGAAATGAAGGGCTAGGATTATTTTAACCAGTTTACAAATGAGAATATTGAGGTCCCCGAAAAACGGAAGTCAGTTCCCTGAGACAGAACATCTCACATTTCACATTCTGAAAGGGACATCATCCTCCCAGGGGCTCATATACAAAATCTCCAAGGGATGTTTAATTCCCTCTTCTCTCTCTCACACCGCACTCCCAAGTATAATCAGGACCAAAATCCTCCTGAGCTCCCCTAAATACGCCCTGCACTAATATCCTGACTTCTTCACAGCTGAATCAATCCACTGATGGTTCTTGCATGCCTTGTCACCAGGGCCCAGATCTGTTTCTGAGTTAACCCTTTCCAAGACAGACTCTAAACAGCAGTAGCTTCTTTCTGCCATCGCACTCCTCACCTCCTCCTCATCACAAATGTCAAAAAAGCGCATAGGGCTTCCCTGGTGGCGCAGTGGTTGAGAGTCCGCCTGCCGATGCAGGGGACACAGGTTCGTGCCCTGGTCCGGGAAGATCCCACATGCCGCGGAGCAGCTGGGCCCGTGAGCCATGGCCGCTGAGCCTGCACGTCCGGAGCCTGTGCTCTGCCGCGGGAGAGGCCACAGCAGTGAGAGGCCCACATACCGCAAAAAAAAAAAAAAAAAAAAAAAAAAGCGCATAGCTCTGCCCTTAACTCCTACGATACTTCTCTTGTATGTCCCCTTTCTGACTCTTCAAAATGACTATTTCCACTTCTCTCTGTACAAATGTCCTACACCCCTCTCCCACTACCTAGCACCTTCATTCTTAATTGATAGGATGACCTCAGAGTTCACAGATAAAGAAAAGCCACCAGACAGGAATCCCCTTTTATTCTCACCACCAAATCTACCTTCATTTACCCCCACGCTTTCTCCCCCCACTCCTGGACCATGGAGAGTGTCCTGGCTCCTCTCCAAGGTCAGCCCCTGCCCCTGCACCTGGGATCCTACCATCTCAGCCTTTGCAAGGCCTTCCTCCTTCCTTTGTCCCATTCCTTCCTGCATATGCATTTTCCCCTCTCCACTGTATCTCTCCCATCAGCACACAGACCTTTTGTTTCATGCCCTCTATTAACAGACTCTCCCTCTACTCTGCTCCTGGTTAGAGGAAAACTTTTCAAAAGTTATGTTTTGAAACCCCCAGCTCACAGTCCCTCTCCAAACCGTTCCATCCAGGCTTCCATCGGCACCCACCACCTGAGCCTGTGCCTGTCTGTTGCAAAGACACTGATCATTTCTCCACCCTTCCCTTAGTTGATTACTCTCAGCACGCGCACTGTTTATTTCTTCCCTCTCAAAACACTTACTTCTCTAGGCTTCTGAACACCGTTCTCTCCAGTTTTCCCTCCTGCTTCAGACTTCTCCTTCTCCAACTCCTTTGCTGGGTCCTCCTCCTCTGTTTGACTCGGAAGTTGATGTGCTGGGACCCCTTTTCTCCTCTATTGACACATTGTCCCCAGATGATCTTATCCAGGACCACACCAATGACACCCAAATCCAAAGCCCCAGCCCCTGATTTCTCCCTAAATCCCATACTCCGGCTATCATGTGACATTTCCACTGAACACCTCTAACTTAACTTGCCGGAAGTAAACTCCTGACTTTTTATCCACAAACATGTTCCTCTCCCTGTCTTTCCCATCTTGGACAAGGGCACCATCACTCACCCAGTTTCTCATGCCCCCCAAACTGGAGTTTTTCTTTATTCATTTCCCTCAGCAGCCTCACCAAACCACTCATCCAATCCCATGGACTCCATCTCCCAAGATGAATCACTCCAAAACGCAATCATTTCTCTCCACCGCATTGCTACCCTCCAGTCCAAGCCTGCAACGTCTCTTTCCTCCTGGAGCCACTTACCTCTCCCGCAGTCCATTCTCCAACAGCAGCCAGGGTGGGCTTTTCAAAACATTAACCACATGACTCCTCAGCTTAAAACCTTTCAGTTGCTCCCCATCCCACTGAGGATAAAACACAAGTTCTTCTCCCGGCCTACGGGGCCCTAAAAGACCTCACACCGGCCTCTCCCCACCCCGCCCCAGCCCGTGATCTCCCCCCTCCCATGCTCCCCTCCTTCTTGCACGCCCTTACTTTCAGTCACTCTGCTGCTTGTTTCATCTCAGCATCCCCACCTGGAATGCACTGCCTCCTGACCCTCAAGTAGCCGGTTCCTTTCAGTCATTCCAATCTTAGCTTCAATGTTACCAGACTGGGAGACGCCTCTTCTGACCACTCAAGTTAAAGTACCACCGGTTACGTCTCTGTCACATGGCCCCACTTTAATTCTCTGGAGAGTATTTAGCACAGTGAGATATCTGTCTTATGTATGCATTTATTGCCTGCCCCCAAATAGAACATAGTCTCCAGGAGAGTGGAGGCCCTCTATATCTTGTTCCCTGCAGTTTCCCCAATATCTAGATGGTGCCTCTTACCTGGCTCAGTAATTATGGTGCTGAATGGCTGTAGAGTTCCTACTCTGTGCTCCTCAGAGCCTGAAGTAGAGCCATGCCAGTGGTCCTGCTGCTCATGCTGGGGCCCCCTGTAACCCTGACCCTCCTTTCTGCACTCAGACCTAGAATCTGCTCTCTTTAAGATCCTTGAAAAACAGCACTCTCCACTTATACCCCATTCCACAGAACTGCGATGCTGTGCTGTACCCCTTCTCATCGCTAAAGAGCTTCCCCGCCTAACATTCCAGGGGACCCCTTTAAGGTGGGAGCCCCAACCTAACCTGTTGGGTTGAGTCCTTGATACTTAATATAGCTATTGTCAGGCCTAACCTGCTGCCTCCACATTGCCAGCTGGGATGTACAGATTTCCAGGGCCATGACTAGCACCATCCTAATGCTGCCACTATGAGGACCCCCTACCTACCCCATGCACTTCCAGAATCCAGACTCGCTGTTGCTCCCTCTTGCATACTGGATTGGGACCAGTGCTTCTCAAACTATCTGTTATAAAATATTGGTTCTTTTTTTTCAGCTCCCTGAAGACAATTATTTTGTAAAATACAATTCAAAAAATCAACTACTAGAAAAATAAAATGGCAAAAAAACAAAAATTAAAATACATGACCCAATATTTTAATATTAGAAAAAAAAATAAAAGTACTCTGTCAAGTTGCTATAGCTATTTCTAGTGCTTACTCTTTTTTTTTTTTTTTTTTGTGGTACACAGGCCTCTCTCACTGTTGTGGCCTCTCCCGTTGCGGAGCAGACGCGCAGGCTCAGCAGCCATGGCTCACGGGCCTAG
This sequence comes from Hyperoodon ampullatus, assembly GCF_949752795.1. Taxonomy (NCBI): domain Eukaryota; kingdom Metazoa; phylum Chordata; class Mammalia; order Artiodactyla; family Ziphiidae; genus Hyperoodon; species Hyperoodon ampullatus. The sequence continues at coordinate 47,193,415 of NC_136925.1, read as the reverse complement.
CCACTCCGCGGTATGTGGGATCTTCCCAGACCAGGGCACGAACCCATGTCCCCTGCATTGGCAGGTGGACTCTCAACCACTGCGCCACCAGGGAAGCCCTTTAATGCTTACTCTTGATCTCTGTTCTTCTCACAGTGTGGTTACACAATCTGTGAATCAGCACAGGTCCACAGACCACTGAGTAGCTGGCTAAGGTCCTCCAGCTGCCTGTCTAGTTCAGGTAACACCCTAGGTCTCTTCTGCCCTAGTGAGCAGATCCCTTCCTTGTTGCAAGTTTATAACCTTTCAGCAAACAATTATTAACCACCCACTATGTTGCAGACGCTATTAAGTACCTTCTCAAAAATAATCTAATCTTCCTCTCTCTGACCCTGGTCCACACTCTGTTCAAATTACAGCACTTCCCTCTCCATCCTGGCCGCCTCCATCCCATTTAGACTCCTGTCTCCACTCCCTTATATGGCTACAGTAGCCACCTAACTGACCCCTAAACCCTAGTCCATCCTCTGTCCACCTGTCCTACAGACTTTGTCCAAAATATAATGTTCAGGCAGATCTTTGATCAAGTCCTTTCTCTACTCAATAACCTGCAAAAATAATAACCCACAGTGTAACTCATATTGGAGTGTCTAAGGCTTTCCATTATCTGACTCCATCCTGCAATTCTAGCCTTACTTCACTCTACTGCCTTTTTACCTACATATAATATTGTCAAACTGGTCATTTAATCCTCCTCCAGACTCTTACTCTATATTTGGTTCATCCTTTCTGTCATCTCCCTTCTTGCACGTGTTCCTATCCTACCCATCTGCTACGGATCAAATGTTTATGTCCCCCCAAAATTCATGTGTTAAACCCCAACTCCCTGGTGTAATAGTATTTGGAGGTGGAACCTTTGGAGGTATTAGATTTAGATGAGGTCATGAGGGTGAAGTCCCCATTATGAAATTAGTATCCTTATAAGATGGGAAAGGAGCTCGCTCTCTCTCTCTCTCTCTCTCTCTCTCTCTCTCTCTCACTCTCACTCTCTCTCACTCTCCCTCTCTCCCTCCACCATGTGTGGATACAAGAAGACAGCTGTCTGCAAGTCAAGAAGGCCCTCACCAGACACACAATCTGCCAGCACTCTGATCTCAGACTTCCCAGCCTGCAGAACTGTAAGAAATAAATGTCTTTTGTTTAAGCTGCCCAGTCTATGATATTTTGTTATAGCAGCCCAACCTAAGACACCATCTTTCAATGCCAAGGACAAATGCCATCCCTAAACCCTCCTGCCCTGTCTCCAGCCTAGTCTCTCCTTCCTCTGTAGTCTTATAAAAGCATTTAGCTGTGTTACCATAAAAATTGCTTTCCATGGGACTTCCCTGGTGGTCCAGTGGTTAAGACTCCACACTCCCAATGCAAGGAGCTGGGGTTCGATCCCTGGTCAAGGAACTAGATCCCGCATGTCACAAATAAAAAGATCCCACATGCTGCAACTAAGACCCGGCAAAGCCAAATAAAGAAACACTGAAAAAAAAATTGGTTTCCATATCTATAAAAAAGATTATTATGAGAATAACATATGATGTAAATTTTTATAATATAAAATGTATGCTTTATAATGTAAAATTTAAGAATTTGAGCTACTGTCTAAATGCTCATTTTAATTCAAACACTCATAGGTTGTATCAAATTACATAGTAAAGCAATCAAGTCCTTCCAAATCACCCTCAATCTCTCTTACCTGCAATGCACAAATATGTCCCCAAGCTCCCTCAAAGTTGTGTATGCACTGTCAGAATGTTGATATTTTCAGGAAACTATATTTTCTTGGGTTATATGGCAATGACCTTGATAGGCTCGCCCTGAAATGGTAGGATGAGATCCAAGTCTGTTCTCCTTTTTCTTCTAACACTCTGAAAGTAGATGAACATTAATGGCTATTCCTCCTTTGTTTAAAGTCCTAAGTGAAACAAATTGTATTGTATTCCTCAAGAAAGATCTGCCTCTTGACTATGTGTAAACTTCAAGTAATTTTATTATGGGTTCAGTCTTCCTCTTGAGTAGTTTTCTTACAGGTGAAACAGCTAAATTATGGGGCTTTTTTCTGCATCTCTGTTAGATCAGCTTGAAAATCTAATCATTTTGATGTATGTTATCTTTATTTCTACTTTACTTAAATTGTCCCCTTGATAGATTATATTGAAAGGGTAATAACAGTTAGAAACTCCGCCAATGGCACTCAAGGGTCCACGTCAGCCCATGACTGTCTGGTTCACCACTATGATCCAGCAGTGCCCAACATATAGTAAACACTTAATAAATACTCATTGAATAAATGACTGACTGATTGAATGAGTGAGTGGACGAGGAAAAGAGAAACCAGTGACGTATTTGTCTTACACAATGGATCAGTACCTTGTACTATCTCCAAGCCAAGAATGATTAGGAATTGTAGCCCTGTCACTCTAAATCTGGATATAATTAGTATGTTTTGGTTTTTAGCCTCCTTTATTTTTTTTTTACATCTTTATTGGAGTATAATTGCTTTACAATGGTGTGTTAGTTTCTGCTGTATAACAAAGTGAATCAGCTATATGTATACATATATCCCCATACCCCCTCCCTCTTGCGTCTCCCTCCCACCCTCCCTATCCCACCCCTCTAGGTGGTCACAAAGCACCGAACTGATCTCCCTGTGCTATGCAGCTGCTTCCCACTAGCTATCTATTTTACATTTGGTAGTGTATATATGTCAATGCTCTCTCTCACTTCATCCCAGCTTACCCTCCCCCCCCAGCCCCCGTGTCCTCAAGTCCATTCTCTACGTCTGCGTCTTTATTCTTGTCCTGCCCCTAGGTTCATCAGAACCATTTTTTTTTAGATTCCATATATATGTGTTAGCATATGGTATTTGATTTTCTCTTTCTGACTTACTTCACTCTGTATGACAGTCTCTAGGTCCATCCACCCCACTACAAATAACTCGATATCGTTTCTTTTTATGTTTAGCCTCCTTTAAATGTGTATTCAGTTGTACTAGGTTTCCCTAATTAATTTGTTAAAAGGGCAAGAATTGATGGTTCATAATATCAGAACTTGTAAAATGGTATGTAAGGTATTTTTTAACATCACAGTCACATAGGTAAATTTTCTTGAGAGTTTAAAATTTAAATCTAGCAGAAAACAATATTTTTAAAAGTTTAGTAATAATATACTTAAACAAATTACATTCACATTGCCACCGATTCAGGCATGTCATTTTTCTAAGAAAATATTTTCTAAGACATATTTATTTTTATTGTTTTCCTTGCCATTTCCTGGGAAACTTCTTCTCAACTCTTGTACATTCAAGTAGTGTCTGTATAAGACAGAATAAGTGCAATATGGATCGCATACAGGACAACTTATTTATATGATTCTAGCATCCAGATATTTAGAAGCATACAATTAAGCATTATGCATAAAAATTCAGATTACAGATTATAATCACTCACTCTCAATAGCAGCACATATGCCAACCTACCCAGTTAGATTTTGAGGTCCTTCAAGCCAAGAATAATGTTTTGCTATGTATGTGTCCTCCAGAAGAGGACTCAGCACACAGAAAGTGATTAGGAACAAATGAATATAGAAACAATCAACAGAGTGAAAAAACAACCACTGGAATGGAAGAAAATATTTGCAAATCATATATCTGATAAGGGGTTAATATCCAGAATTTATAAAGAAGTCCTACAACTCAACAACAACAAAACCAAACAATCCAATTTTAAAATGAGCAAAGGATTTAAATAGACATTTCTTCAAAGAAGATATACAAATGGCCAACGAGTATATGAAAAGATGCTCAGAATCAGTGATTATTAAGGAAATGCAAATCAAAACCACAATGAGATATCACTTCACACCCATTAGGATGGCCGCTATCAAAAACAAACACAGTGTTAGCAGGATGTAGAGATACTGGAACTCTTGTGCACTGTTGGTGAAAACGCAAAATGGTACCACTGCAATGAAAAATGGTATGGAGGTTCCTCAAAAAATTAAAAATAGAACATATGATTCAGCAATTCCACTTCTGGTTATATAGCCTAAAAAATCTGAAAACAGGATCTTGAGGAGACATTTGCACATTCGTTTTCATTGCAGCTTTATTCACAATAGCCAAGAGATGGAAGTAACCTAAATGTCCATCAACAAGTGAATGGATAAAGAAAATGTGGTATTACACACACACACACACACACACACACATAATGGAATATTATTTAGCCTTAGGAAATTCTGCCACTTGTGACAATGTGAATGAACCTTGAGGACATTATACTAAATAAAATAAGCCAATTACAAAAAGACAAACACTGCATGATTCCATTTATATGAGGTATCTACAACAATCAAACTCTTAGAAACAGAAGGTAGAACGGTGGTTGCCAGGGTCAGTGGGGAAGAGAAAAGAGAAGCTATTGTTCAATGGACACAGTTTCAGTTTTGCAAGATTAAAAAAATTCTAGAGGTCTGCTGCATAACAATGTGCATACAGTTAGCACTACTATACTGTACACTTAAAATGATTAAGATGGTAAATTTTATGTTATGTGGTTTCAGACCTTACATATATACACTAATATGTATAAAATGGATAACTAATAAGAACCTGATGTATAAAAAAATAAATAAAATTCAAAAGTTTAAAGTAAAAAAAAAAAAGAATAAATGAATGTATACATGTAGATGTTCATGTCACAGTCAAGAAACATGCCAAATAGTATGGGGTATTTTTCCATGTGTCTATTGGCATTTGACTTCCTCTAAGTATACTCTTCTAGAAACATAATCAAGAATTAATGTGTTTGAACAAGGTTCAGTGAATGCTCATTGGCCTGAACTCAAATGAATGAGAAAGCTAAACTAAAACCTGGTGGTGGTACTTTCACATGCTGCATTCTACTTTTATGAGAAATGGCAATTAAATAATAAATCAGCTCTTGCATTAAGTAACTTCAGAACTATATGGGCAGCCAACTCAATTTGCCATATTGTCTACATCTATAGCAGTGTACAGTAAAAACAGACATCTTTTATTATGGTCCTGAGGCACTGAAGGATCTTGAGAGAGTAAAAGGTCAAAGAAAAATTACATGAAGATAGGTCCATTTTCTTACATGTTACTTCCTTGGAAATGCACCTTCTTTATCCAAGGTAAGCCAAATATTCCTTTAATATGAACATTCAGTTTTCCAAGCTCCATGCAAAAAAATATACTGGATGATCTTCCAGTTTTATAATTTTGTCCTTTAGTTAAAAATAAATGTGTCCTTCAGACATCTTTTGTTTACTACTAATCTTAGAAATGTCTGTTTTTAATCACACCATGCTGTTCCATTTGGAATATTTTGTATCAATTATCCTCATTACTGGTTGGTCTTCCCCTTTCATTCTGACATCTGTTAGAAGGAGTAGCTTGAGGAAGAGCCTCACTATCAATTTTTTTAACAAAAGTCGTCCCATTTGATAAAAAAGGATCACCTAAATGATAATAGATGTCTTCATCAACTGTACCTAATAGTACAAGCATAACTCTTTCCTGGCAGCCATTCTGTTGGTTCACCATGTTCTCTCTACCTTAATAACCCAGAAAAGCTATATATACATACTGTCCCATCACATATGGTAACTTCCCACATGGATATCGATTTTATGTAGGCTTGCTACCAACTCTCCTATGTATCCTCCTTAATGCTTTTTAGTTTTCAATTCAAAAAAGTTTCATAAATTTGAAAATTAATGAAATAAGTCAAAATGTAAGTTAGAAATCAGCTAGTTTCAAATCAAATGAATGGATGACCCAGAGTCACACTCGTGGCTCCATTTCAATGATTAAACATCCCCACCACAAGACAGAAAAAGGCAGAAATGCCTTTATAACTTGAAACAACCCAATGCATCTCTTATTGGGAAGAAAGTGGGTCAAAACTTGAAATTCATGGTTATTTTTATTAATATCTGAAACTAATATTCAAGTGGGAAAAGATAAATAAAACCGCACACATGCAAAACATAAAACAAGCTATCACTCGTTTTTCACCAACGTTTCATAACGAAATCATTTTAGAGGAGAAAATCTTCAGATACTACATAGATTAGTATCTACTCCTATATGTTTCTAAGAAATCTACTAGTATCAGCAGTTTCTGTGAGAGGGTCATCAACTGTTGCCCTTGAAGTATTTTCTTTTCTGTCATATCTTGCTTGCCTGTGGCAGGGTAATAAATACTATCTCACACGCAAGAAATAAGTGAAGAGGAGTTTGCCGTAATTTTTTCCTTCTTTGAACCAAAACATTATTCTAAATCTTTGGGAATTAAAGAAGTAACAATTATCCTATCATCTAAATCATCCTGTGTCTCTTGCATCACACTGCCAAAACAATTTTGAACAGGACAGGGGAGAAGAATGTGACACATCCCATTAACTGGTAAAAAAAAATTATCTAGCACCTCCTCTTCCACCAAAATCATGGACGCTATTATATTCTACTCAATTGTTTTACAGGGAGTAGTCAATCAGTGAGATGCCCTATTTGTCATACAAAAAATGCAACCATCCAACTCAATAAGCCTTTAAAGAAAGGGGAAAGGATATGGAGATATACAGAGGAAATAAAATGATGCAGGACAATGTAAGGCAGATTGCATTAAGGTAACACTGCATTTTCATTCTAAGCTTCTTGAAAGACAGTACCTTTAATTATTAATCAGTACTTCTGCCTTTACCTATCCCTCGGTAGGCAGGATACAGACAGCGTATGTGTTGGCATTTCTTCCTCTGGGTTGGCAGGTAGCTACTGTTACAGGCTGTGACCAGTGGCAGGCAGTTCACCAGGCTTGGGGTGCTCACAGTCTGACACTCCTCGTCCCAGTGCACCATCCTCAGTCTCTCAGCACCGCCCCTCTGGCCCAGCGGGATGCTCAGAGTAACTAACAGTGGTGCAATGCCCCACTCAGTCACTGAAGAGACTCTACTGGCCAGCTCACAGCACTAGAACACTGCCAACAGTATATCTGCATGCCAAAAGTTAGAGGGATATTTTTCATATTGGCTCCAAACTTCCAGATTTCCAACCTCACTTTCTGCTAGCAGCTAAGTTGCTGCATGCCAGAGGTAGATGAAAGGAAACGATTGTCCAGAAGACAATTAGTTGATAGGGCAACGTAGGTGAAGGAAATAGAAGTATTAAGGAAAGAGGAAGAGGAAAAGAAGACAAAGAAGCAAAAAGGGATATTTAGCTTTTAGAAAATGAACAAAGATGCTTATGATATGGCACCCAATGGGCCAGCCTTAAAGCCATTACTGCCTAGTCCAACACACCTGGAGGGTTCAGACCAGAGGGGAGCCACACCTAAGTGCTGGCACAGGAACTCGAAAATTCCACTCCCGCCCCCCACCTCTAGCTTTTGCACAGAACCCAACCATTCAACAGCCAACAGCTGTCTCCTGTTGACATAATCATGGAGCAAAAGCCAAGCCCATCAGCATGCTAACGAAGTTACTCCACCAGGATTTTTACACTTATTCTGATTTTTTTCAGTCTCCTTACCAAAGGCGCTCCTTCTCCAAAGAAATATTTTCTTCTTATCCTTTAAGGATAAGGAAAGATCATTTATGTAATACAAAATATTACACTGAAAATTCTGAAGAACTCTGAAAGGCAACCAAATGTTTCAGTTGAAATCTAAAGGCTATAACCCTAGGGTTCCATTCACAGATGTATCTGCCATGAAATGTCATGGACCCAACCTTTCAGTCTAAGTTCCTCCTCTATAAAACTCATGTCACATATCACTGAAGGCTAGTAAAATACGACGTTCTCCCCATGATGTACCATGACTTCAATTAACTTGTGTACGATACTCCCACTGTCCTCCCTTAGACAACAGAATTCGGTTGAATAATGAATTTGTGTAAAGCTTTATACTTTCCCAAGTCTTTTCTTCAGTATTACCTCATCTATGTCTCGAAACCATGATAAGAGAGGTAAGACAAGTATAAAACACATTTTACAAATGAAGAAACCAAGAGCCATGGAGATGAACAGCTCTGCCCCAAGCCACGTGGCAAGTCAGCAGCAGAGGAATGATAACAAACCAAGCCCCTCAGCTCCCACCTCAGTGCTCCTGTTATTCTGGACTCTAAGATCCATGAAACATCAAGAAATAACCTGCACAGAGTCAATAATAACTTACAATCAAGCAAAGATAAATGAACAATGGCACCAGTTTTTTCTCAGTTTGATGAGGGAAATTAATAATTAACATATTCTGCATAAAAATTTAAACAGCCAATGTCAAGTCATTTACAATTCAAAAAATCACAGGTATTCAGAAAGGATAGGAAGCCCACATAATATGCACTGAGCCAGCATCTTCTTGATTTATTCTGTTCATTATCTTTTTTAGATGTAATATGTAATATTTTGGAAGGTGTTATTCTAAGCTACAAATCAAAGGGAAGTAAAGGCTTGAGTTTTCTATTACCAACACCTGTCTCACTTCAGAGTGAATTTCTTCTCGTTTGATAAATGGAAACACATGCAAGTACCCACAAGTAAGCTAATATACGTTAAGTCTTCACACGTGAAGACTCCTGAATGGTTTGGGATTTCATATGACTAAATTAAACCATACTCCGAAAATAAGGAGCTTTTCAAGCTTCTATTTCTGTACGTATTTTGTGCTCCCGCTAGAGCATTCAGTCCCAAAGAGCTCGAGGTGAATCCCTTGGGGGAATCTCGGCTACCCCAAAAGAGTGCCACACAGAAACCTGTACGAACAGAGCAACCTTAAGAGTTACCCCCAACAGATGCATCGAAAGGCACACACGCACCCAAATAAAAACACACACAACCAGTTTTCTATTTGATGTTTAAGTGTCAGCTCTTCAACCATTTCAAGTTACTTTAGTAGAAAAAGTCCCTTTCGCATCACGGCCGGCACAGGGGCGCCAGGGGGGCCCCCATCTCACATCAACCCGGGGTCTCATCCTAAACGCCTCATCCTTGATCCATCCACTGCACAGATTCCAGCACTGGAGGCGCCGGCCACCAGCGTTCGCCTCCTCTGGCTTCGACACAGCCAGGAGCCTCCTCCTCATACCCTTCCCGCAACATTTCTGCACTTTGCCTTGGTCTGACCCAGGCCTCTAGCCTCCCCATCCCCGCTCCCAGCCGGGAAGAGTCGGAGCCGCAACTGGAGCGCCGGGCGGGAGAAGTGGGTCCCCGCGCCTCCCGCCCGGTCTGTCGCCACTACCCTATCTCCCGGCGAGGGGCTGGGATACCTCCGGGCGGAGCGCGAGGCCGGCGACTTCCACGCCATCCCCGCAGCCCTGCGCCTTCCCGCGTCCTCCCCGGCCACCCCCAGGTCCGCTCTGGCCCCCGAGCGCAAAGCTGGGCCCCAAGTGGGAGAGGGAAGCGAGGCGACACGGGTGTGCAAGGGTGTGAGCGCGGACACACAGCAGCCAGGCTGGCAGAACCCCGCCTCTCCCCGAACTCCCGCCTCGGACCAGCCGGCGCCCGGGAGCTCCGGGGCTCCACGCTCCGGGACAAAGCTGCCGCGGCCTCTCCGCCAGCGCGGGGAGCGTCGTCGCCCGCTCTCCTCAGTCTCCCCGGACGCGACTCCGTCCGTCCCAAAGGGCCTTCGGGCCGCCCGGGGGACGGAGGGGTCCCTGGGCCGGGCGCCCGCAGCCGCAGCCCCGTGCCCCCGCCGCCGCTCACCTGTTCAGCACTTTGCGGATCCTCTGGCGCATGCCGGCCCGGGAGGAAGCGGACAGGCTTCCGCCGCCACCGCTGCCTTCGGCCGGCAGGTTCTCGATGGTGGTCACCACATGGTTCGGCGGGGCCGGCGGCGGCGGCTGCAGCTGCTGCTGCGGCGGCTCGGGGGGAATCATCGCGGCGGAGGCGGCGGCGCGGCGGTGATCAGAACGCTGCTGGGCGCATCGTGCGCCGGCTCCGGGCCCGGGAACGCGCGGAGGACTCCGCCGGGCGGCCGCGGCCCGGGGAGGCGGTGCTGCCTGCCAAGCAGCGAGGCGGGGAGGCACCCGCGGCTACGGCCGCCGCCGCCGCCGCCCAGCCCGCCACTCACACCTCTCCAGTCCCAGTGCGCGCACCCTCGCTCCGCCGCCGCCTCCTGCCCCGGCTCTTCCCGAGCCGCGTCCTCAAGTCCCGGCACGCCCCGCGAAGTGGCCGTGAAGGGTGTCGCGCGGGGGCGCCGAGCGGCCGGTCGGCTTAGGAGACCCCAGAGGAGAGAGGGGATGGGGCTCCGGGCCTCGGCTTCTCTCACGGTGCCCAGGTCTTCTCGGGGCGAGCGGCGGCGGCAGTGGCGCTGGCACCGCCTCAGCCGGTCCCCCGCTCGCTCGGAAAGCTGCCGTCTGTGTCTCACGGAGTGAGAGACCGAGAGTGAACCCAGAGAGCCTGGCGGGGGCGCAGCGCCGGCGGCGAAGGGGGGTCGGGTGGGGGACGCGCGCTCTGTTCTCGCCAGAGGGCGCTCCCGAGGTGCCTCGATGCCGCGACCCTCCCGTCCCCGGTCCACCAGAGGCCCACGGTCTGGGTTGCTGTGATTGTTTTCTTTTGGGGTGGTTGTTTGTGGGTACCCGCCCCCCGCTCGTGAGGTTGACAATAGATCCTCCCTCCTTAGTTAGAGGGAACTCCCCTCTCCTGCCGAGATGCCGCGGAAACTAGCACCACTTTACCGGGACAGCGACAGGATGCTGAGAAGGGCGCCGGCCCTGGATTACAAAGCCAAACTCGAGTATCCTAAATATTACACCTACAGTCACTATAATGGGCCTGGAAGAAACTGGAGGAGAAACAACTTCTTACAACGAATTCATTCTGGGGACTGGAAAAAGCATATCAGACCAACTCAACGTCTCGGTTTCATAACACTGTGAAGGGAATGTAGGCAGATTTGAGTTCCAATCGTGCCTCTAAAACTTATTAGCAGAGACTCCCTAAGCAATTTACTTGAATTCTGAGACACAGTCTCCTTTGTGCAGCGGGGCTACTCCTGTCTCTCTCCCCGCGGTGCTGTAAGGGTTAAATGAGGGAAACCACCCAGCAGGGGGCCCTGACAGCTTCTTCAGTGGCGCTACTACCAGAGATCTCCACTCCCAAAAGGGAAAACCCCTGTATATCTGGCACAGAAATCTTAGACCTGAACACAATATTGCCACCAAAGGAAACTGATTCTCTGTCCCAGGCATCTCTCAGACCTATTGATCTAGATCTCAGTTAATAGTTGACTCCTAAGAGAGAGAGATTTTTCACATTTTTCTTTATCTAGACTGCCTGGATAGAGATCCTATAGTGAAAAATGATACACATTTAACATTTTTTTCCATTTCAGTGCAGTATGTGGAATTATTTGCCCTGAATATGTTTAATAGGTAAGTATATCTACAGAAAAGCAAGCTGATACCACCACTGAATGCAAATGCACTGGAAACCAGCAAATAAAAAATACTGGTGATACATGCCGCGGAGCAGCTGGGCCCGTGAGCCATGGCCACTGAGCCTGCGCGTCCGGAGCCTGTGCTCTGCAATGGGAGAGACCACAACAGTGAGAGGCCCACGTACCACAAAAAAAAAAAAAAAAAAAAAAAAAAAAAAAATACTGGTGATAGGATGTGCCACAGAGAAGGGGGTTGAGGAGAAAGCAACACTGAAAAAAGGGATGGGCTGTCTGATTAACAGGGGAAAAGGGAGACGGGAGGATAAAAAGAAGATGAGATTCATTTTTTGGTTAAGAAGTAAGTTACCATTCCTTTAACAAGATTGGGAGCCCCTTTTTTTTAAAAAATCATTGAACATTTGAGGAAACAGCTATCCAAAAAAACCCTCCAATCTATGTTTCAATTTATGTAAAACCCAGTTACCACCTGAAATATCCCTGAAGTCTTTTTCTACCAAAATTAACTAAATTAGAACATTTTCCCTTTTATAATTAACACACTGTCCCATTCTTTCTCAGCAATCATTCTCATATTTTTCCACCTCAGATTTGTACAGGATGCTCTGAAGAATTGTTACGAATAGGATCAAGGTTTGTAACCTCATGGGCATTAAGATTCTAATAGTTCATAATGAGTTTGCCCTTGGAGGACCCACCAAATGTATGAGACGAATGAAATGCACTTCAGCTGAACCTGACAACAAATCACAGTTAGCGTCTCTCTATTAAAACAACATTTATGGTGATTTCAGGTGTCTGCCTTGAATGACTGCTTCAGTGCTCTCTTCCTTCACATTTGGCTTGCTTCCATTTGAATGTTTTTGGCACGTCACAAGTGCTGTGTCTGCACTTCAATGTCAGCATTTGCACCTGGTCATTCCTCTAGAGGGACCACTGAATGCAAATGATCTAAATCTCCGCTGAATCAGGAAGGGAGAAAACCAAGATGGGAGAGAACATGATGAGAGTTGTAGAATTTCAATCTCGCTGTTAAGAAAAGACCCAAAAGCAGTCTCAAGCACCATGTTTTTATTATTCATTATGGTAAAGGGGATACAACATCAGCTCCCTTCTTATCCTCCAATTCTGTGTTTCATGAGCATCTCCTGAAAAGGAGCTGAATTGCATTTGAGAGACAGAGAAACAGGTATTAAAAGCACAAAGGTCAAGTGGTGTGTCTGAATGGAATTAAGCAGAAAAGATGAGGGGAAGGCCTATTTCCCTTTTTCCCCCCAGCTGCCTCTTTGGCCTCAAGGGATGAAGGCTGTTGGCTGGAGTTTTTTAGTAGTGGCATGTGGATGCCAGGGTCATACTTGACTGCTCGGTTTACCTCTCTGACCAGTTGTGGTTATGGGCACATCACTACTGCAAAATTTCCATTCCACTCTTTCCCTTACATCATCCGAACCTCACTTAAGACACACACTAGCGCTGTTGAATTCCTTTAGGAAGCAGAAGTTGAATCTCAGCAACACCTTCTCTAATGTTGCTGATTTTGAAGACACTTCCACTCGTGTAAGGAAGAGTAGACTTTGGTCTGTGATTCAGACCTCAGTCACCAGGCATTTTGACCAATCTGTTTAGCATAGACCGCACCTGTGTGTTTATCAGATTAAAGCTTCAAAGTTATGCTTCAGAAGTGATGGATGATTCTCCCCAAATTGCTCAACAGTTGTCTGGAATTGCTTGTACTACTGCAAATGCCCAGTGCCCATATACTTTCCCCGTGCCATTCTCTCACTCTTTTTCTTTCTCTCCTAAGTCTGGTTGAATCTACACAACAAACACTACTAAACGCGTGGCATCTAGAAGGATAGAACTTCAGAGTTTCATTCACTTAATTGAATTCATGCAGGAGAGAAGAAAACAAAGCTGGTGGGAAATTTGTGGAGAGGGGAAAGGGAAAAGGAGTAGAATGGGTAGGTCTTAACAACAAGTGAAAAAGAAAATTTCAAAAAATGGTACTTATGAACTCCAGTGATAACCGAGAGCTGTTCAGGTCTGAGGTAAAAAGTAATCGTAGTTCAGGGCTTCCCTGGTGGCGCAGTGGTTGAGAGTCCGCCTGCCGATGCAGGGGAGGCGGGTTCGTGCCCCGGTCCGGGAGGATCCCCGCGGAGCGGCTGGGCCCGTGAGCCATGGCCGCTGAGCCTGCGCGTCCAGAGCCTGTGCTCCGCAACGGGAGAGGCCACAACAGTGAGAGGCCCGTGTATAGCAAAAAAAAAAAAAAAAAAGTAATCGTAGTTCACTAATTGTCTAAACTCCAAATTGTGTTTGCTGAGCCATAACAATGCAGACACTGCATCTTGATCAATAAGAGAATCAGCTAAGACAGTGGAAAGTGATTGCTTGTGGTGAAGGGGAAAATGGTGGAGAGGTGGGGAAAGGCACCACTGTTTTGCTTAACAAAGCTTGTAGGATCGACCCTCTGAACCATGTACAGATATAAATTTGACAAAAATAAACATTTTTTCTAAAAAAAGGGAAAATACAGAAGTATAACCCTGACTTTTTTTTTCTCCATTGAATTCTTGGTGTTGTCAAGGCACCTTCCTAAGCAGATTGCAGCTAAGGGGGAAAAGTAGGGGTCACCATCAAGAGCTGCAACAATTTCTTGGTTAAGCTAACAAATAATTGTCACAGTAAACCTACAGACAGATTCATTAATTTGCTAATTGTGCCTCCATTCTCCGGAGATGTCTATCCTTTCCTCACTGATAAACCTTCAGTTTCCCAACAGAGAGATTCAGCTGCAATTCAACAAGCAATTTCTTGTCTTTTGGGTTGACATAAAATGATAGAATATAATAAGTGGTGAGACATCATTTTCTAGTTAACATCCTCTGGCAGCAAAGTGGGGAAGGTAGGAAGATGGTAAACAATTTTTTTCACTTTACAAATCAAAAATTAAACATGGTTGAGCTTATTCATTCAATTGGATATAGTAGATTTTTATTTTCCCCTTAGGTTTGTAAACATCAGTGAGTTGTTAAAGTCAATGGGAATAAGTTATCTCATACTGGGTATCTTTCAACATTACTTGGTCAAATAGTGAGAAGGCAAATAGTCTACCTCTAAACCAATAACAATTTCTCTTTTATTTATAAATTCTTTTTATTTTTAAAGCATTTCTACTTAATCTTCCCAAAAAATACATGAAAATATATTTGTGATATATTTGTTTACTCAGAAACCCAAGTGAACTCCTAATTTTGTACCTAACTCCAGTTTCTTATTTTGTGACTCAGACTTGAACATGCCATATTCTCTATTTGGTAATAAATTTTAAAGAGGCCAAAAACCTTACTGAAGGCCAATTTTTCTCAGAGCTAATTTAGTTAGAGCTGACTTTGCAAGTTCATTAGACTCTGTGAGAACTAGTTACTTGTGTATTGATTCAGTCCTAAAATAATGTCTCTGTCACCCAGCACTGAGGTGTATACAATTCAAAAACAACAACAAACAGCAACAATATTCTATGTAGAACCAGCATAAAGGCCACAGATTTCTGGTGGGATCTCAAAATAATGAGTATTATCTAGCCTTAGAAGCCAGCTAGTATTCTTGTGTCAGTTCTGTCTTGAGAGCAACTAATCCTACTGCATTAGTTAGGACATATCCAACTGCTAGTAGCTGAAACCCCTGGCTCAAATCGGCTCACACAATAGGAAATATATTGTATCGTAAAATGAGAAATCCAGGGGTTGGGCAGGATCCAGAATTAGTTAATACAGTGTCTCAGGAATATTACCAAAGACATAGAGTCTTTCCATCTTTCTCTACCAACCTCAATGAGTTGGTTCTGCCATCAGCTTGGTTCCTTCAGGGTTGCCAGAAGATTGCAATTCTATGTGTTAGATCCAAATACACCAACATCCAGAAAAGAAAGGAGCCATGTCTTCCAGAAACCCATGGACAGACCTCTCTTACATGTCATTGGCCATGACTGGGCCACATACCCATCCTACACTATGGAGGCAAAGAGGATGACAATACCATGATTGGCTAAGACTAAACATCTGGGATTAAAGGTGGCTTAGGAATCAAACACAAAAGCCACTAACTTTACCTATGAGACTCTTTCTTCTGTTATTTTACTCTTTGACCTCCCAAACAACCTTTTTCAGTGTGTGCTCTGAGAAGAAATGCAATTCTATCATTCCTTCTCAGTTTCTTGGAAATTTTACTCATATTATCAATTGTCTCTTCTCCCTCCTATATACCAAACATCTCCCTTGTCCTGTAGATATTCAAACATACTCAAGTCTCTCCAATTTTCAAAAAAAGATACCTTCTCTAGATCCCACATCACCCTCCCATTTCTCATCATCCCCTCAAAGCCAAACTGTTGAACTTGCCGATTCATTATCCCAGTTTTCTCACTTTTCCTTCACTCCTCAATCAGTCTGGCTTCTGTCCAGTAACTTCACATAAAACTCTTGCTGAGATTATCAGTGATTTCCATATTATAAAACTCGATGGGGTTTTTAGTCCTCACCTTAGCCTTTGACAATATTAACTAATCCTTTCTGTATAAAACAAATTTTCCCAGTGTATCCCATCATGACTCACACGTTTCTAGTTTTATTCTAACCTGATGGCTCCTTCTTAGTCTTCTCTATAAGCTCATTCTCCTACACCCAGCCATCAAATGTCATAATTCCTCAAGTCTCAGTCTCTACACCCCTTCCTCTACACCCACTAGACAAGCTCACCATACCCATGATTTTAATTATCACCTATATGCCAATGGCTGCCTAAAAGAGAGGCCCTTTCTTATTCCTTAGCAACAAAGCAACCATCAGCTGCCAGCAAGGACAGGTCCCCAGTGGCTCCTTATTTTTGTTGACTACTACAACTTCATCTATGAGACTGATCCCCTCATGCCTCATATCTCTGATCGTTACTTTCAAAATCCCAAGCTTTCTAAGTTATCAACCATCACCCACAGGATGATAGCCATGTATCCTTAAACTGACTTGATCTCCCACCTTTCCCACACCCTTACCTTTTTTCTATGCCTTCTAGGACTCATGATATGTTATCAGAAAACTACTCTTTTCATCTTCAGCATCTTCACCTTTCTTTGCCTTAATTGAAATCTGAAGATCTCTTATGACTCCACTCCCTTTGAAGCCCTTTCAAGGTGGGTGCTGCTTTTTGTCTTACACCCTACTTAGCTTTGGTCCCAGAACTAGGATAGGAAGCCTCTTACTTCTTGTTTCTTCTTTCACAACATTTCTCCTTACACTTCTTTAAACACTACATCTCCTTTGAAATTCAGGACATCACACTTGACAACCTACTACCCCTCCCTATTGCTGTCACCTATTGACCTGCTGCCAATACCCCTCGTTAACTGATCATCTTAGTCCCTGACTCACTTTCTCATTCTACCTGTTCCTATGACGACTTTTGTTTCAACATTCAAATAAATGACCTACCAAATGCCTTGATTCCTCTGTTCCTTAGTTCCAACGATCTTTTCATCAACTCTTCCTTCACTCCCGTGGTCCTTATCATCACAAAAAACTGAGTGCTTTCTAAAATACGTATATCAAAATATCCTATTCTCCGACCATCACCTCCACCATCTCCACCACCTCTTCTTTCGCCCTCATCAGTTACTGGCCTCCTACTTCACAGAGAAAGTAGAGGCTGTTGAGAACTCCCTCCGCTTCCCACAATCAAGCCTACAAATTTACCTCTTTTGTTCCTTCTCAGCTTTCATGATGGAAGAGGTATCCCTCACCTTTCCTAAGGCTACTCTCATCACCTGTGCTCTGGAGCCTATGTTCTCTCACTTTCTCAAGGAACTTGACCAAGCAAGTACACCTGCCTCTCCTGCAATTTTAAACTCTCCCCTCTACTGTCTCCTTACAGAAAGCATTTGGACCTGTTCAAATCTCTCCCTTCCAAAACAACAATAACAACATTACCTCTGAGTTTGTCAGAGGAATGCCTTCTAGTTAAAGGCATTTTATCTCCTTTACTGGGAAACTTCTTGACCATGTTGTCTACATTTGCTCTCTCCTTTTTTTTTTTTTTTCGGTACGCGGGCCTCTCACTGTTGTGGCCTCTCCCGTTGTGGAGCACAGGCTCCGGACGCTCAGGCTCAGCGGCCATGGCTCACGGGCCCAGCCGCTCCGCGGCATGTGGGGTCTTCCCGGACCAGGGTACGAACCCGTGTCCCCTGCATCGGCAGGCGGACGCTCAACCACTGCGCCACCAGAGAAGCCCCTGCTCTCTCCTTTTTCTAACCTCACACTCACTCATCACTCTTATGCAGCCAGGTTTCTACCCAACTGCTCCCATTCACCACTCCACAGAAACTGATTTTTCCAAAGTTACTGAGGACCTCCTAGTTGCTAAATGCTGTAGACACTTCTGACTCTTGTATACCGTATAAACCATGTAACACAGGTGACCCTTGTGAAACTTTCTTCCTTTGGTTTCTGTACTCTTGGTTTTCTTTCTCTGACTGATCCTTCTCTGTTTCTCTTGCAGGAGTCTTTTCCTCTGTATGTCCTTTAAATGTGTTCTTTGAGGCTCGGCCCTAAATTCCTCTCTTTTGCTCCACAACCTCTCCTTAGTCAATCTCGTATATTTCTATTGCTTAAATTATCATCTAAATGCAAATGCCTTTCAAATCATTTTGAAATGATTTGTCAGGACAAAGTGGTTCTCCAGAGCTTCTGACTAGTATAGATTACTGCCTACTGCACATCTTCACTTTTTTATCCCACGAACATCTAGAACCCAAAACACTAAACCGAACTCAGTATCTTTCTCCTGAAATAGCTTCTTCACAAATTCAGTGAATGGCTGAGATACTGTGATTTATAAGAAATACATTTCTCATATATTTGGTCTTTGTCCATGATTCCTGGCTCACAGCTCCTAAAACCCTTGGAATTTCCTAAGTGTTATTGTTGTTCTCTGTACTATGACCATGTAATCACTTCTGAGCCTGAATTTTTCTGTCAGTGAAAAATGTAATAATTATGTCTGCAGTAAAGTGTAAATTAAATGAGAGAGCACATGGGAAATACTGGCTACAAACATAGAAAATGCCAATAAATACATGTAATACATATGGAAAGTCCTTCCCCATTCATAGCATGGTTTTCTAATGACTTGTAGAGCTGAGATTCAGTTTCCCAATCTGGGAGCCTGTCACTTGACACATGACAACCTCCACCGTCATGGTAATCAATAAACCAACAGCCATCAAGTGTCTCCTCTGCACAGGACACCAGAGTGTGTATGTGGTCTGTAGGCTTCTTACAAAATATAGGGCATGCCTGCCACATTCAAAGAACTTAAATCTAAATGAATATATTGGGTTTTTCATAACATCTTATGACAAAACCCGAACGAACTTTTTGGCCAACCCAGTAGAAGCACTTAAAGAGCAGTCGTCAGTGAGGAAAGTGAAAGTTGTGGCTGCCATCAGTAAGGCTCCAGACAAACTCTGAAAGTCATGCCAAGACCAACAGTATCATTGGAAATAATGGCCCAACAGTGAACAGACAGTCTCAAGGCAGCAGGTGTATTTTGACAATTTACCACTGAAACTTTTAACACCTTCTTGAGGACTAGAAGGATTTGTAACAGAGCTAAGGGTACCAGAGTTCCAACACTGACAACGTCAACACTCAGATCTCGACACTATGTCTCCAAATTAGAGGATCACAGTATTAAAATCTGAAATGTATGAATGCAAGTACTAGTTTGACTCATACATGACTGTATATGTCATATTTGGACAAAGGCCCTTAGAAAAACACTTGAAATATAATTTGTATATGAATAATCCTTGGACCTTTTAGTTTCAGCTCTAACTTGATCTCCCCAAATTTCCACTAAAATATTTGTAAAGAACCATAAAGGGATGTATACATTTCTGAGGTTGCAACCGAAAAATGATACTCAGCTGATGCTCAGAATTTGAGAGGCATTTCCTCTTAGAGTACAACAGATAAAACTAACTACACAGAGAAGCTGTATGATACCCACACGATAATAGAGAGCAAGACAACTTTATTAGTCCCCACTGTTTAATCACTGAGTCAGAAAAACATCAGTCAGAAGACTAGGCAACTTGCCATCTGCCCTGTGAGTGATGCTTCCAGGGAAGTCAGAGTCCCTTCTGCTCCTCCTCTCCCTCAGAATCACTTTCTAGTGTCACACAGAGATGCTTACTCCCAGAAAACAACCAGGCACAAAGAGGGAAGGGATATAAAGATCAAAGGTGATAGATGTGGAGGATCAGTCCTCATAAAGTTTTAAGGTAGGGCTGTCAGGAATTGCTGATGACAGCATGCGTGAGGATTGAAGTTCTTGCGTATGCAACTTACTCAGAGTGTTAGAAAGTCGGAAAGCAGGGTTAGGAGAAGACCTCATGTCAGTTCAACAGAACTACAATGGAAGAAAACCTGCTAAACGTCTGAAATGGGGTTGGAATGAAGTATTACCCAGCTGTGTAAGAAGGGCGTTTAACTAGAGCTCAAGAGCAGACTTGAGCCAGAGAAAACTGACAAACTCTGTGGTTGGCAAATAATGGATTTGGGTTGAATTCTTCTCCTCAAAAGATAAGGTTTCTTAAAAATAACCATCCAATTCTCAGTCAGGATTATTAACTTCAAGCAACAGAAATCAAATCTAACTATCTTAAGCAAAAATAGAGTATTTACTTCAAGAATAGAGGGGAGGGGATCTGTTTCATTCATTCATTTATTCATTCATTCAATGAGCCTTGATTAAACCTCTGGTATATGTCATACACACAGACACACATATATGTACTTAGAATAGTATATGTAGTATAGTATATGCTACATACATTGTATATACTATATATATTAGATATAGAACATATACTACACAACACTGTCATTATTCTACACTATATACATTATATGTATGTGTATATATGTAAGTATGTATATGTGTGTGTGTGTGTGTGTGTGTGTATGTATGTAAAATTCTAGATAGCCTTACCCAGACTTCAGAAAACGTGCTGCTGAGGAAGGTGATGGGTCCTGGAGCAAGATAATTCCATGGGTAGAGCACAAAGTTTCTGAAAAATGGATTCACATGGCAGAGATTAAGAGGGTGTTCTAATGGAGCATCTCACACTTAAGAATGGGTTAGCAAGATCACTAACTCCATCCCTTTTTTTCCCCTTATACTATGGAGAAAGTCATATTTAGTATAAAGTTTTAAACATTTTCCTGTTCACAATGTCTTTTCCTTTGGTTATGCCAAAATCCCAGGAGAATCAGATAAAAACATGGTGGAATTGTGGAGCAGAGAGGCACTGTGGAGTCGGTCCTCACATTGGTTCTGGGGAGAGGGAGTAACATCCTTTGACAGGGACTGTGTCCAGGAATGTCAGAAAGTGACTAGAAACAAGGTAACTAGTGGCCCATGGTGCAACTGGGAGTAACAGGGGCTTCATATGACACGGAGCAACTGCCAGATGGGAAACTCGGGAACGACTTAAGACATTCTTCCTTTCTCAGTATACGCTAGACCCAGGGTTTTTCTCCAGGGACACTTTTAACATCTAGATGGGACAATTCTTCCTTTTATAAGACTGTCCTACATTCTGCAGGGTGTTTAGCAACCCTGCTACTGTCCACTAAATACCATAACTGAGCATCAATCTATTTAAATATCTCACTCCCAGCCACCGCTTACTTCACAAAAGATAAAATATGCTTTCTCCCCTGTGGGGTTTCACCAGTATCAAAGAGTGTGATCATCTTGTCAAAGTGTCAGGCTCCTTCCTAGGTCACCATTGTTTACTTGCCAAGAACGCCTAGAAAACATAGATAAGCCAGAGATCAGTTGCCTAACTAAGCGACAGTGGGAGGACCACCTCATTAGAGCAGTCCAATCAAGTGCAGACAAAGCACTGTTCCTGTAGAGAAGACAGAGGGAATTCCATTGGGGGAGGGCAATTGTAGTTGCTAATGTGCCATCATTTTTTAAATAATTGGGGTATTTTTTAAGAGGGAAAAGTCAAATCTTTTCAAACGGATTTTTTTCAAGTACTAAATGCCTGCTGGTGGACAAAAGAGCTTAACCAGGTGTTGGCTCTGCTGCCTAAATGAGATGGTTATGGAAATGCACTTGGAGTGTTCAGCACAGTTGGTTGGCCTGGACATGTTTAGGGAAAGGGGAGTGGGGAGGATGAAAAGAGGCTTAATTTTTCTCCAATTATTTAACTGTTTCATTTTATTTAACACACACACACACCACATCTTTTTCTCCTTACCAGGAGTAGAAAATTCTGCTTTCAGAACTTCCAGAAAGAAATGGGTAAAAGAGATGTGTAGACCTTTAATGCTATAGAAACACCACTCTATTATGTTGTTATGTTAGTTTTCTTTTTCTTCAGAAATAGTAATGAAAAATGTTCCCACTGTCCACTTGAAAAGGCTTTTTGTTCAGTGAAGCCCAGTTGGGACTTACGGGATTAATCAAAGGGTCAAATGGCTACCTCTTTTCTTAGAGAAAATACACGTATGTGGGAGAACCAAAAGAAGGCAAAGAGTAAAACAGAACAATGGAAATACTTTGCCCCTTTATTTTGAAGGACATTACATTTTGTGTCTGCAAAATAACACTAAAGCAGGTCCCTGTGCGAGGCTCTGGGTAGTGTGTACAGTCTGCCCTGTGCGCCAAGATGCTGTCGGCTCAGCGTCACCTCAGGTACCACATGTGGACCCACTAGAGGGGAAAACGCCCAGGGAAAGTGACCTGTTCACAATGGTGGCTGCTGTGGCCATGGATGCTGTTTTCTAATAAACTGCTGTAAACATTTCTGAAAGCAGGTAAGAGGGAATCAAAATGGAAAAGAGTGTACTGTTAGAACAGAGAGTGATTGTACAGCATATGGGTTCGCTCTTTCCAGAAAAGATGCGAATGTAAAGAACCGCTAAATTGCTGCAGGCATGAAAGCAGAAACGAAGGCTCTCTCTTCTCAATGGTAGACCCATGGACCTAAGCTGCCTCAGTCTCAAAGTAAAGGAAATAATCTGAACCACTGGAATTCCATGACGCTCCAGAGAGATAATTTAATATATTAATTTATCAAATACATTAATTGGGCCTCCAAATTATTTCTCAGAGATTATTGGATAAGCATCTTTGGAACAACTAACATAAATTAATACTTCATTTAACTTATATCTCTTTCTCTTTTCATAGAAAAGACAAAAAAAAAACTTATAGTCAATGACAGCCAAGAATCTTGCACTTGAGGTCTCTCTCTTCCATAATTACGTGAGTTTTTCCTAGAAAGAGAACAACTATATCAGGTCCAATAGCAATTTTCATTAATATTTGCCAGACTGTGTAGATGAGTTAAAATGTTTAGATTCTACAAATATTGACACGCAATGAATTCTTTTATCTCCAGCTAACATTAATCAGACTGTGATGTTTAGGCATAACAAGTGACCATGAATAAAAAATCTCCTGGCTGTACACTGCACTTTGATTCTTAGAATAAATCAATTGAAATATAGTTCCAGTGACTGTACTATAATACATATTTGTAAAGGGTTTAATAATTTCCCACAAACTACACAGGTATGTCTCTAATTTAAGATATTTACTTTTGAGCAGTTCACAAGTAGATACCAAAGCTCCATTACATGTAATATTTACTACAAAAATTTGGAGAATTTGGGCTTAAAAAGTAACTTTTGTGGTTTACCCAACTATAAGTGATCCTTGAATTTTAATCAACATTAGACATCTTTAATGTGGATGTCAGTGTTAAGGAAAGAAATCTAGTTAAGTGATTCTCACATCTCAGTGGTGAATTATTTAGGATGCATTTTTGATAGAGTCATTTCTTTTGCTTAAAAATAATATGAGCAATGTAGTATCAGCCACATTTTATATCTAAAATTCATCTGGCTTCAATGGAAAAGTGTGGTTACAATGCAGAAGGGGGCTGTTGTGTTTGTGTTTGTTTTGTCTTTACTAGTTTCTCAGAAAAAATTAGAATTAAACTTACAATGTTAACTCATTTTATATGATTCATTCTGTCAGTAAAGAGCTTTAATTTTGAGAATATTCAGTTAGGTAAACAATTTCTCAGGATTATTACTTTTTTTTAGTATTATTACTTTTTAAGTGTAATGAAACAACCACAAATAGGCAACCAACTGTTACAAAGACTATGCAAGAATGAAGAATAGACAAGGCATAATGGAATGAGAGCATTTTGATAATTTTCTTCTTCCAAACTCTGAGCCATAAAACAAACATTTACTCCCATTTTGATATGTCCAACCTCTCTTCCTTAGCAAGAGAAAGTCCAGAATTTGACCTACATCTTTAAATCTAGATATTTTAATCTAATCATTTTAAATATTTTTTACATGAGAGGCTGAGCTATAAATATTGTCTTTGTAAATTCCAACAAACTGATGAGTGTGCATATGGCTAATATTTGAATTAATATTCCGCAAGTGTAGAGGTATTTGTGTATGCCAAGTACTATTCTGTTCCAAAATTAGGCTGGTAAATTAAATATACTTCAGATTGCCGGAAATGAAGGGGAATCCGTTCTAAGTCTATTGTGATCTTCTGTTCTCCTCTATCAGTTCTATGGCAACATTTCAAGGGCAGTTGATCACAGTGTAGAACTCTGGAAGTTTTTAGAACTGAATTCGTTTTTGAAAAGGAAAAGTCGTATATGAAAAGGCTTAAACTTTCTGAAACAATTGCAGTTACCACAAGAGCAGGAAAGTAAAGTGGAAATACCAGAAAAGGGCATGCACACAGTTCTCTTACCAACTTGCTCTGTAACCTTGGGTCACGCAAATTTTTTGGTGTTTGTTTCCTTAGCTGTGAATAGACAGAATTTCTATTCAATACAATGGATGAAGCTAATGTGTAGATACACACACATAAACACAAATACATAAAAATGCTAGATAAAATAAATCAAATATTTTTCTTATAGTTACTAGAGTTCCAAAGCAAGCAAAATATGCCCACAGATACCAGAAACTATGAAGAAATTTAAAATTGAAGGGGTGACAAAAGCTAAATAGTCCTGAAGAGTGTCAGGAGACATGAGGTAAGGGGGTAGGATCTGGTGCCTGAGAGAGGTTTATGGCTGAGGCTGCAAACCTTGTGTTTACTGGGGACTGAGCTCCCTGCCTCAAGATAAAAGCCAGAAAGAAGAGCTCAGTCCATGGAACAGTGAGAGAAAAACTCTGCTCACTGGCCCAAGAACATATCATGGAAAGCAGGCTGGAAGCACTGAGTAATGAAGAGTAGATTTGTCCTCAAGAAACTAAAACCAAAATCTGTGCCTGGATATTGGGTACAATTTCTCATCACCTGCATGAAGTTAGAACTACAAATTTAGAAATTAAAAAGCAGTATAGATGTGATATATATATACATATATATGTGTGTGTGTGTGTGTGTATATATATATATATATATATATATATATATATATATATATGATTTCTACCTCTGTTTACTGAGAGGGCCTAGAATACCTCAATAGCAGTGAGCACACTTAGCACCCAGTCTTGCTTTCTAAATATCATTCTCCATTAAAGAGAACCAGGGACCCTTGAAGAAATGGCTGCTTCTAGGACTGGAGCAGGGAAAATATAAGATGGGCTTGAAGCATCTTGAAGTACCAGAAAGTAAGGAAGTAGTCATACAGAAGTCTTTTAAAATCTTGTTATACACAGTTTACAAAATACAAGCCTCACCTACAACTTTTTGACCTAGAAATCAGCATTACTTGCCACAATAACAAATTAAAGAAGAAAATGTTTGGTGATACTAATTGACGCAAAAAAGCACTTGATAAAATTCAACATATTTATGATTAAACTAAAAATT
Organism: Hyperoodon ampullatus; assembly: GCF_949752795.1. NCBI lineage: Eukaryota > Metazoa > Chordata > Mammalia > Artiodactyla > Ziphiidae > Hyperoodon > Hyperoodon ampullatus. The sequence goes on along the minus strand of NC_136925.1, from coordinate 47,168,030 downwards.
AAGAACAGAATGATTATTAATCCAGTAAAAGATCTCTACCATAGAGTAAATCTTATACTTAATAGTGAATCTTTAAAAGGATTCATTTTAAATTCAAAAACAAAACAAGAAATCCCACTGTCAACACTGAAATTCAATATTATAGTAAAAGTCCCAGACAGGATGGTAAGAGAAGAAAAAGGATAAAGCATCAAGAAATGAATTTAACAAATGATATACAAGGTCATTATGGGAAAGTTGTAAAATTTTATTGAAAGAAATAAAATAAGATCTGAATAAATGGAAACATATAGCATGTTTGTGGAGGGAAAAATCAGTAGTTAAAAGATTTTAGTGTGCCAGATTTTAGTTTATATTAAATTCAATTACAGTCAAAGTCCAAAAAGTTTGTCAGAACTCTGTAAACATTTTCCAAGAATAGCCAAAATAATTTTGAAGAAGTACAAGACTAATTGCTTTGCCAGATAATCGAGATTTAATATGAAGTACTGCATAGTATCAGCACAGGTAGGCTCAAATAGGTCAGTGGAACAGAATCGAGAGCCAGAAACATACCCATGCATATGTGAGATCTTATTATCTGATAGACATTCACAAGTTCTCAAGGAAAAGACAGGCTTATATACAAAGCAAGAGATGTTTGGATGAAGGCTATCCAAAAAAGTACTTTAGATCCCCTCCTCATACCACTTAGAAAAATAAAATTCAGATGAATTAAAAATCTAAATGAGAATAAAACTTAAAACATTTTAGAAAAAAATAAAGGGAAAATACCTTTATGACCTTATAACAGAGAAGGATTTCTTAGAAAAGTGCTAAAGTCACAAATCATAAAACTGATGTGTATTTTAGATGAAAAATAAATGATTCCTATTGATAAATGACTCTGGCTAAGTATTTTCAGTTGACCAATACCCAAGATATTTCAAGTAAGAATGAGGTTTAGAATAAATTTGCCAGAAAATTGTTTAATCCTCCTTATTAGCTTTGGCTCTGAGCTCCTGATATCAATGTATATCATTCTCATCATCACCATAGGTAAAGTTTTAATTGTTTTTATCCATTTTCCTTAATGTAATGCTTAACGAAACATCATCATTTCACCATGGACATGTACATCTTTGAAACCACCCTTTTTGTTTCCTCTCAACTAAACAGAGTTAGTGATACCTGTTTCTTATTTTACAGAGATCAGATATGTTAGTATCTGTTCCTTTCTCCATAGAGGTGTAAGAATTAATTTTGAGAAAGAAATCTATATTTTATACTTTGTCTTTGGAATCAGGCACTACTTAAGAATCTACCATCCTGCTTAGATGTTAAATCTTATATCTTTTATCTCTAATGTGTACAAGGGATAGATGACTCATTTAAAAGGATAAGCCCAACTTAAACATCCCCAAACAATAAACTCTATTCAAGACGCAGCTGACTGGTTACTTTCCCTGATAAGTGGCAAAGGGATACTCAGTCCATAAACAGGTTTAAGTAGTAGCTTTACAAGTTTAACTTTGGGAAGCACCTGTACTTTTTCATCAGGATAATAACAAAGATGAACTCACTCTATACCTCTCAGCATGAAGAAAAGCGCTGGTCATATTGTTGGTGCCGTAGAAGTCAGCTTCCAGCCAAACACTGTGTCATCGTTGCTTTCCAATAAGGTAAGACTGAACACAACCTATCTTTGAGCTACAGTATTCTTCACACTCAGCAGAGTTTAAAGAATCTTCAGCAGAGTGTAGCATTTACCTAAATCCAAGAGGCTCTGGGGGTGGTTAAGGATTTAACTCAACCAACTTACCCACCTATTAAGCCTTGCAAGTGCCTGAGACACTGGATACTCCTGTGCCCCTCCCCTCCAACCCCCCCCCACCCAGCATCTGCTCTTCTAGAACACAGCAGGGGCACTTAGTGCCCATAAGGGAGAAAAAATAAGTACTGTTAAGTCCAGGGGCCACAGCTTTTCTTGGATTAGCCTCCAAATGCTTAATAATGTACCATGCACAGCGTGACCATATAGTTTACCGTCCATGCCAGGACATGTGTAAGAGTGAACGTGAACTCTAACAGGCAGGGTCATGAGAACAATGCATGTTTGTGCAAACCAGTACTGTCCAAACACACCAGAATGCGTGGTGTGTGGTCCAACTGGCATGCACACGGGGTTGCTGATAGTAATGATATGATGATAATAATGTGCTTAGAGGAAAATGTGTCCCATGCATTTCTGCATTTGGCATTTGTTACCAATTGCCGTGTCTGTGAAGCTGCTGTTTCTATTCAACCCGTCTCACACTCCTTAAGTTTAGCCTTAGTTAACGAAAGTTTTCTGCCTGATGTAGCAAAATGCCATACTCAATCACAGACCCAAGGGACTGTTTCAGTTACTTATTTATTTTCTGGTGAATGCTTTGTCACCAGCTTTCAATTTCATTTGCTAGAGCAACTTGTAAATATAACACCATCTGAGAATGTCAAGCCTTTTCTGTTTCTGTTTTCTGAAATTCATCTATTTCTAGAAATCTATCTATAACCACCAGCTTCTCAGTCTATTTTTTAGCAATCTTTTGCACTGGTGTTGATGTGGAATTCATGATGAGCTGTGACTTTGTATGAGCGTGACTGCTGTCTGCCAGCATTTGGGAACTAAGCATCTGAGTCTGCTCAGTCTCTGTGCTACCTCACAAAAGAAACATTCTCCATCTTCAATACTTCTGTTTGGCAAGAAACTTTTCTCAGGTAGTCTCTGCAGTTAAAATAAATAAAATGTTATATCAGAATGATGTGGTTACATTCCTATCTAGCAGCATAATGATGTTTTTAACATCTTAACATAATAATTTCACATATTCAGCACAGGTCTTTATGTTTAAACTTGGGCTATAGATTCATGAACATCTCTTCAGCCAGGACTTGCATTTTCATTATCCAGGACTTGCATTTTCATTATGACATTTTTATCATTTCACCACAATGTCTCAGCTTCCTATCTTGTAAAATGAAACTTCAACTATACTGTTATTCTCTAATTTTAATAAAGCTGAGCACTGAGACCATCATTCAGGGGGAAATTCTGACCAAGGAAACCCATTAAAATTTCCACTACCATAAACATAGAAATGCAGCTCAAAACCCAAAATGCATTTCTTTTAACTTCCTGGAATTTCCAAAAGATTTGCTCAACTCTTCCATTCCTCTTTTACCTTGGAGAAGGGTTCTCAGGTCACCTGCAGCAAACAAAAAGCTGGGTGAAAGTTTAGTGGCCCATCCCAGAGCTTAACAGTTGTAAGCCTATTATTGTTCACTGGCTTTGTAATTTCCTTCAACGTGGAACACAGAGCATGCGAATAAAGTTGGCAAAAAGTTCTAATGCTAAGGCATCACAGGGAGGAATAACCATATTCAAATTCCACAGAAAACTCAGCTCACATTTATTCAAAGTGTATTATAGGCCCAGTACTCTGCTAAGTACTTTACATATGTTGTGTCTGCTTATAATTGCAACAATATTATGAATTAGGCATTATCATTATCCCTATTATAAAGATTAAGGAACTGAGGTGTGGAATGGTTAAGTAAGTTGCTCAAGGATACACTGTTCATAAAGAGTAAAGCCAGCAGTAAACTGAGAAGCAATTTACTCCGGGGTCCTAGTATCACCCTTTGTACTCTTATGTATTACCCACAATGCTAAACTCCTACAATGGGAACAAGTGTCAGCAATGTGCTTTGGAAGAAATGGTGAATAACATTACTATGCTGAGATAAGACTTTAAGTAACATTCTAATCAGGAAGAAAAATGATCTAGGCAGCATTGAGAAAATAAGATTTGGTTTGCCTTCAGGATATGATGAGGAAAATGGCTCTATAGATTTTTGAAACATTATGCTAGGAAAGGGTGTAAGAAAAGTTTTTCATTTATTTATTTATTCAGTCAGCAAATTTTCTGAGTGTCTGCTAGGTAGCGAGGACTGTCTTACGTGCTGAAGATACAGGGTGAAAAGAGACCAAGAACTTAAATGCTAGAGGAGACAGATAATATATACAAGGTGGCAAATAAAAATACAATTTCAGGTAGTAATGATCAAGAACTGTGAATGGTCTGAGGTTGTACCCTACTTGCAAGCTAGCAAGTTAGCCTGCCACAGTTTCACGGATACTGGCAGAAGACCTAACGTTTTACATCCGGCAAAGATTTTTTTTTAATGAAGGCAAAATAAACAAATTTTCATAGGAACAAAAAAGGAAAAAAATTATCAGCAAAGAGACCAACATTAAAGGAAAAACCAAAGGGATTCTTGAGTCATAAGAAAATACGATTCCAGTCCTATGATTCTGGGGCCATGAAAATGCCAGAAGAAACAAAGACTAATTTTTTTTAAAATAAGTTTTTGGGTAAATAAATGCAAATGAATATTGACTATAAAAAACAATAATGTCTTATGGGATTTTAAACATATGTGCAAGAAATATTGTAAATCAACTATACTTCAATTAAAAAAAAACAACGTATGTGCAAGTAAATACATTGCAACGATAGCACAAAAAGCAGTAGGGGTAAGTGGGTTTGTGTTAGTCCAGGTCCTCTAAAAGCAGATGCCCAGACTAGAGTAGCCATGCAGGAGATGCATTAGGTCAAGGCCTGTGAGGGGACATAGCGAGGGAGCTGGGGAAGGACAAGAGAGCTGTCAGGTCAAACCGTACATTCCATGTGCTTCTCACATGCAGGTGACACATTTACCAAGATTGACTACATGTTGGGGCATAAAATATGTCAAATAATGGAAATCAATCATAATATGTTTCCTGGACACTGTAATTAAACTAGAAATCAATAACAAAAAAAAATCTCCCAAATGCTTGGAAATTAAGCAACGCATTTCTGAAAAATCCATGTTCAAAACATCATATTGGAAATAAAATGTTTGTAATCAAAAGATCATGAAATATTACATACCAAAATTTGTGGATACCAACTAGAGCTTCAAAGAAAATTTATAGCTTCAATGTATTTATTAGATACAAAGTTAAAGCTAAAAAAATCAATGATTAAAATGTTTTCCCAAGACGGTAGAAAAACAACAGCAAATTAAACTCAAAGAGAATAGAAATTGGAAGTAATAGCAACAGAAACAGAAATTAATGTTAAAATATGCACAGGTTAACATACTACAGACAAGTTTGTGTTTAAACGAGAATTGTAATTTATGATGAAATTGACATATACATGAACTAGCTCTTCTTTGACAGTTGAAAATTGTGCATAATCTCTTTTCCTCTTTGAATTTGTATTTTAATCCCACATTCTCCACACAATTTTATACTAAAATAAAATATTTCATCCTTCATAGTATTCATCATCCTACCTTACTTCTCAACAATACACACACACATATATATGCATCTATATTTAATTGTTTCATTTTTATATAATCATTAGGCTCTAAGTAAGGGGTTAGCAAACATTTTCTGTAAAGGGATCAGATAGGAAATTTTAGGCTTGAGGGCTATTTGGTCTTTGTCATATCTACTCAGCTGTGTGTCTGGAGCTTGAAAGCAGCCAGAGGTAATATGTAAACCACAGAGATGGCTGTGTTCCAGTAAAACTTTATTTATAAAAACAGGTGATGGGCCAGATTTGGCCAATGTGCTATAATCTGCTGACCCTTGCTCTTAATGATCAAAATATAGAAATATTTTTTTGCTAGAATGAGACATTTAGAATGAAATTTGCTGCCATTTTTCATTTCCATGGATGTTAGCACTGATTAAGTTGTTTGTATAAATAAGTATGTGAGAATGAAAACCATTTTATCAGAGCAACGTCACCCAGTTTTATGGTGGTTAAAATACTTATCCCAAGAAGTTAGAAAAACAACAGCATATTAAACCCAACGAAAAGAGAAGAGAAATAATAGAGAGAAGAGTGGAAATTAATTAAACAGAGAAAGAAATACACAATAGAGAAAATTATTGGGACCAATCAGTAAAAATGTAAGGATTTATCAGCTAACAATTTAAGTCTTCTTTCAATTTGATTGAAAGCAAACCATGAAAAGAACAAAGGAATTGTTATCCAGTTATTAAAGTCATTTACTTTCTTAACCCCAATGCTAATATTGTGAAATATCCCTCTGTTTGGGACTGTGGAGGGTGTATGAGAGAACTGGAAGTGAACATTTCTTTTGTGAAATGAGGAATGGAGGTTATGAAGGAGGAGATGGTGGAGACTCAGCCTCCATCACAGCGGCTTTCTGACTTGTACTTTCCCACGCAGTTACATTTTAGCACATTATATACAAGGAACTCGAGGAACACAAATATATGTCCTTAGACCTTTCCATGCCCCACGTATCCCCTGGATCTGTCTACTCCCAGGGACACGCATACCCCCGTTTGTCCTAAGTGAATTGATTTTTTATTTTTCAGGATCCAAATCCCTTTGAGAACCTGATGGACGCTCTTGTCCATCTCCCACAGAATACTGCTCATACACGTATACTCAAATATAGTATATGAGTATGTGCGGTGTTAGGGAATTCTCAGACCCGCCCTGAATCTCACGCATGGATCTCAGTTAAGATTCCTTGGCCAGATCCAACAACCTAATTTGAAGGTGAAGGACTCAGAGAGAGAGGAGTTTTAAGTGACTAGAAATAGTATAATAAGGCAGTTGGAAAAATATTGGCACTCAGGGACTCAAAGAACTTTAAAAAGTTCTTTCCTCTCCCTCTCCTCAAAATCACAGGCTTAGTTTGTTTCAGAAGTAGAATGAAAATTTGGATCTCTTGAATTTCTATTAAATAACAGGTATTTTTTAAAGTAAGGTAGTTTCTTTAATTTACCTAAATAAGCCAAATGTCTATGTTTGTAATCACATCTTTAGTTTGTCACTCTGGAATAATATTTTAAAAACCTCTCTCTGTGGGTCCTACATATTGAAACTTTCATTCCAACAGGATGTTGTGCTTCAAAAAAATGTTTGTTGGGTCAGAAGTTTTTATTTTGACAAAGGTATTTCAAGATGAAATATTATTTCTGGGGTCTGAAAACTTCTCCAGCAACCCTGAAGCTCTCCCAGACAAAGATCATAGAACACATAACAAACAATGGTGACAATACAGCCCAAGGGCTACCCCACATGGTTTGAGAATGAAACTCAGGTAAACAGTTATTTTTCTTTTCAGCTGCTGGGAAAAGAAGAAAATAATTTTTCATTCCACCCCCCAGGACTAGATTCCAACTGTTTAAGACTATCCTCAGGGATTAAAATAAAAACATCATAGGCTCAAAAATGAATCACAAAAAAAAAAAAAAAAAAAAAAGAATCACAGATAATTGCTAGGTGCTTCTAGTTGTTTTTTTGTTTTTTTTGTTTTTTGTATATATACATGCCTGGCTTTTTTGTCTTTATTCAGTTGACAACTTGCTCATTTTGATCTGATGCGAAAACCAAATTTACATGATGAGTTCAATAGAGTGAAAAAGGGGGAAGATGCCTCTATTTCCTTACAAGTGCTTGATATGGTTGTCTATGGTGCATATTTCATGCACCATAAGTGTTGTCTATGGTGCATATTTTATGCATTAAGATGTTTTTCAAGATCTTGAAAAAGTATTGTTAAACACTTCATTAGAAGTTGCTTCCATGTTTTGTGTGTTTGTGTAACATAGTGGCTCTTATTGGGGTAGGTGGGGGGTGACTTTGGCCCCCAGGGCACATTTGGCAACATTTGGAGACATTTTTGATCATCACAACTTGGGAAGGCTTATACTCTTGGCATCTAGTGTGTAGAGGCCAGGGATGCTGCTAACATCCTACAATGCACAGGACAACCCCCCACAACAAAGAGTTATCAAACCCAAAATGCCATCGATGCTGAGGTTGAGAAAGCCAGGTGTAAGCTCACATGTGTAAATTCTGTTTATTTTTGTTACAATTACATATTCCCATTTATATCTATTTCTCCCAAAATAAACAGAGATGTTTGAAAAATCAACATTTGCTTGTATAGAAACATTTAACCATATCAAAAAGATCACTGAAAGTAAATGCATTATTTCCAATATTTTCATGCTTATCAGTGTTCTGTATGGGAAAAAATTTATTCAAGAATATAGGAAAGGGCATATAGAAAAAAGAAACCATAATTAAAACAAAGTTTGACCTTTATGCTTTATGGATATAGAAAAGAACTACCATAAAATACATTTGAAACATGAATCATTCTCACTTCTTGATGCTTTAATCATAGTCCATTTTGTAACATCACTATTTTCCTAGTAAGAACTATTTTTTAAGGTAGACAAAAATCAAAGATATGTTTATAAAATGTTCCTATTTATGAAGTTTCCCTGCCTCTATCCCTAATCAAAAATAAGTTTCCACATTTTAACTAAAGATCCATACAAATGGCACTCTAGCAAGTGAGGTGCTAACATAATTGATCAAATCTCTGGTCATTTCTGAAAATAATCACAGGCAACAGAATCTCCCCCAGTTGGTTTGTGAACGAAAAGGTACTCTAGAAAATATTATGTAGTCTACAGAATATCTTGCAGTGTCCAAGTGTTAGGCTTAAATAACACACAGCCAGGAACAGAGCAAACAGAGAAAAGCTGAAAGACAGCACTGGATCTACACAGTGAAATGTAGCTGCTGTGCCCCACCAGTCTAATCCCGTGACCCCCAAGTCAGAAACTTCACAACAGCTGACCCAGGAAAGCTGGGCACCTCTGCCATCCGCCTTGCCGGGAGATGCTCCCTCCATATCAAGTGTAGGCGGGCTACCGTGGTGAAAGCTAGGTTGCTTGCAGGACCCTGGCTGCTAGGGAGTGTGAAAATGTAGCTTTTATCTTTACAGTCTTTATAGTCACATTAAAGGGATTGCAATGGGAGCTCAGTGAGCCAAATTATAGTATCTGCCACAATCACCAAATTATTTTAAGATACATCAGCATTTTAAAATATATTTGGGCTTCCCTGGTGGCGCAGTGGTTGAGAGTCCGCCTGCTGATGCAGGGGACGCGGGTTCGTGCCCCGGTCCGGGAAGATCCCACATGCCGCGGAGCGGCTGGGCCCGTGAGCCATGGCCACTGAGCCTGCGCGTCCAGAACCTGTGCTCCGCAACGGGAGAGGCCACAACAGTGAGAGGCCCGCGTACCGCAAAATAAATAAATAAATAAATAAAAATAATAATAGAATATATTTATTGTATAGCAGTCTAATTCTAAAGCTATTCATAGTCCTGGTTTTTTGTTTGTCACCACTCTTCATGTTTATGTTCTTTCTACAAATGTGTTCTTTTCTAAAATATTAAGCTTAATTGCATATCATTTATCTATTCTAACAAAAAGTATTGAATGCCTACTATGGAACTATTTTTCCATTCTGTGGGCACAAGCAGTGATTTTGAAAAGAAAATCTCTGACCTCATGAAGTTCACATTCTAGTGGAAACTCAATAAATCAATTAGGATTAGGGTCAGCTACCTACAACAAAAACGAAATGAAAGGAAACTAAATTACAGAAGCTTCAATAAGACAGAAGTTTGTCTCTTGCATAAAAAAGAAAGTCTGAAAGGTGAAAGATTGCAGAAGTAGCCCCTATTCTCCACTCTTTCCTCTTTCATCCCCTTTGCTGTATAACTTGCGGTTCCTCTCACTAAAGAGGTGGAATCCACTTCCTTGAATCTGGGCTGCTCTTTTGACTTGCTTTGGCTGACAGAATGAGGCAGAAGTGCTGGTGTTCTAGTTCCAAGTTTAAACCTTCAAGGACCTTGCATGTTTCCACTGGCTCTCTTGTGCCTCTATCATTGCACGACAAGGATGTGCTCCACGTGCTCTGCTGGAGGACGAAAGGTAGATGGAGCAAAGCTGAGTCATAAATTGCCCCACTTGAAACCAATCTAGATCAGCCAACCCTCCACTGACCCCCAGAAGGGAGTCCAGCATCAGATCAGCTGAATCCCTTACACATACGGGTAAGACATAGGTATTGCCATACGCCGTTGAAGTTTTGTGAACATTTCTTACTCAGTATTACTGTAGCGATGGAGAGGTGATACAGGAACAAAGAGATCTGAGCAAGTGTGAAAGCTCGGAAGTGTTGGAGACCCACGCTCCTTTAACTTTGCTGCTCTGCATCCTTAATTTGTGGCTTCTATTTCATGATCCAATATTGCTGCTTGGCCATCGCATCCAAATACTGGCCAGTGGGGAAAAAAGAAGACATAAAGAGGGGACAAATGCTCCTTTTAAGGAAACTTCTTGGAAGTTTTTATACAGGAACTTATTTATTGTCGCATCCAGCTACAAGGGGTGAGAACCAGAAAATGCAGTCTTTATTGCTATTGCCTGTGCCTAGATAAAAACTGGGGACTCTGTCACTAAGGAAGAAAGGGAGGATCGATACTGGGGAACAATTGGATGCCACATGTGCCAATAAAATGCACTGACAGGAAAAAAGTTATCTATTTCTCCACTTTTGTTCACATTTAAGGCTCTTATCAAATGAAAGCAGTTTTCTAAACTTACCAAACATTTCTTTCTGGATAGATAGTGAAATTACAATACTTTATAATTAAAGAAATATTAATTCATAAATCCAAAATAGAATTTTTTCCTATGGCATTTTACTTCTTATGCAATTTAGCTTTTTCCCAAAGGGACAGGACTTTTTTGGGTTAATAATTCCAACAGTGTCCAACTGTCTAAATAATTCAGCCAGTGTTATCAAGTGTTAGGACAAAGAAGCATTCACTTTTGTCTTAAGTGGTCATCAAGCATAACAACAGATTCCATCTGGAGTGAAAGGCTAGCTTTTAAAAAACTGGGGGCGGGCAGGTAATGGTGAAAGGTCTAGAAGCAGAAAAGGAATCGCTTCAGCACATTCAGGGCCAAGGTTCAGGCCTGCACTGTAGAATTTGCCTGACAATATGTATTCAACTATATTTTTGAGTAAGGAATTCAAATTTAGTAAGAGAATGAATGTACACCAGTAACTTAAACTATGATAATTTAAACTATGAATTAATAATTCAAACAATAATTTAAAATACAATTTCCTTCTTCTTGGGCTCTTAATTCCAAAATCAGATTCTGGATGCACTTGAGCAGAGCTATATGGTATTTTTAAGGATGTTAAATGAAATGTACAGATTAACTTTGGATGTTTTGTATACACACACACACACACACACACACACTGTTAGAAATTGAAATCATTTCCTCCCCAAATCCACACCCCCTTACAGAAGCTGCTCACATCTGCTTCTTGGAGAGCTGGTCTTCACAATCCCTGCAAAGTGAGCAGTGGGGCAACTTACTGGCTGTAAATAACTGAAACAGTGGTAGACCCCTAACCTCAGATGGGAAAATTGTGTAGTTCTCTCTTCCAGAAGTTTGTAATTGAGACTCAGCAACTCTAAGCTCTTAAGTTGATGACCTGAGAGAATTAAGGCAGAGCCATTTCCTATCATATCCCTACTTAAGTACTGGATATCAGACTTCAAAGAGAATGGAGAATGAAGCAAACAGGAAGAGTTACGAGAAACCATGAAGCCCAAGAATCAGAGAGAGAGAGAGGAATTAGCTGTCTGTTTCTGATGACTTTCCTGGCTTCAGTCCCTTATGAAGCCAAATCAACCAACCTACTTGCATCCGGGCCAAGTTATTGTCTTCCTTCCTGTTACAAGCTCCTATGATCCACTGTACAAGCTACCGTCTAAAGCCAGCCACTCCACTTGTGAACTCGGTCACATCCTCTTATCTCCTAATCAAGGACATCATTCCAGATATTATCCTTAATTTCTCCTGCAACATCAATTTTTTTCCTCAACACTAAATCACTCTCCCAGTGACAAAGTAGTGGCTGGAACATAGTAGAAGCTAAACAAGTATTTGTGGAATGGACTCACCAAAGGGAGAAAAGCACAGTCAATAGAGATCAGAGTTTCAGGGAAATAAATTGGCAATACTGCAGCGAGAAAAGGGAGTAGGAAGCAGGGGGTGGGATGGGGGGATTATATCACTGAGAAATATTTGGGAAGGTCACAGCCCAGTAAAAGACTGAGATTTAGTCACAGGATTATAGAATGCTATTTCACTTCCACGCTTTATCACAACACCAACAGGGCTCCAGTTTAATATCAGCGGACTGATTGCAGCTGAAAGAACTGCAAGACACAGACTGTCTCTGAAGGTGAGGATTTAGGGAAGCCTCAAGTCAGGAAGGAAGACAAAAACAAGGGCACTAAAGAAATGTTAAGGCTCTGACACCTGTAGCAACAGCAAACATGAACACAGTCCAACTTCTAGCCCAATTAATATAAATCCACCCACTGAGGGCTCATTCATCTTAGTTCCTATATCCTGATACAAATGTCCAACTTTCAATAGTAGCCTAAGGAGACAGGATGATTACATGTAATGTAGTATCCTGAATGAGATTCTGGAATAAAATAAGGACTTCAGGGAAAATTAAGGAATTCTGAATAAAGTATGTATTTACTTCAGCTGATAATAATATATAAACATTGGTTCATGAATAGTGACAAACGTACTACACTAATGTGAGATGTTAATGGCAGGGGGAACTGGGTGAGAATTATATGGGAACTCTGCACTACCTGTGTAATTTTCTGTAAATCTACAACTATTTAAAAATTTTGTTTAAAAATTATAAAAGAGCTGAAAATCATTGCTAAGTAATTGTCACTCGGCACCATAATGCTTGCTTCTCTGTTCATTAAAAATATCCCTTCTGGGGCTTCCCTGGTGGTGCAGTGGTTGGGGGTCCGCCTGCCGACGCAAGGGACACGGGTTCGTGTCCCGGTCCGGGAAGATCCCACATGCCGCGGAGCGGCTGGGCCCGTGAGCCATGGCCGCTGAGCCTGCGCGTCCGGAGCCTGTGCTCTGCAACGGGAGAGGCCACAACAGTGAGAGGCCTGAGTACCGCAAAAAAAAAAAAAAAAAATCCCTTCTGGGATCTGGAGATCATAAAGTATCAACACAGTTTTCACACAAAATAAGACATCTTAGAGGCAAACGTGCAAATAACAGAAAATACTTGGTCTGTTATTTTTGATTTTCCTTTTCCATATCAACAAGACACACAATAAGGCTGATAGTGTCACGTAGAAGGGAAAACCTTCTCTCCACTGCTATCCTAAAGCCTATTTAAGCTAGGCTTGCAGGTGAAAAAAAATCAAGAAAAGTCATTAACATATATGGCTGTTGGTTTTGACAGTTCTTGGCATATTGTTATTTCACAAAGAATGCTCTCCTTGGGGTGGAAGGTAGAAGGAAGCATTTGTGTTGGATATCTGCGGCCCAGGGCAACACGAGTGAATGTTCATGCAGACTTGTTTGGTGCCAGGAAGCAATGTGTGTTCTCTGGCCTTCCATGGGTTCATGGACCATAGCGACACCTGAACCTTCACTGTCCAATTTACTTCTGTTTTTGTAGCTCAACAAACATGTATTAAGTAGCTAAATATAAGGTTATAACTAAGGATGATTAAAATTCTGGCTTTAAAAAAGTTTCTAACCAAAGAGATTAAGTCATGTGCCCAATAGCTATAACAAAATATGTAAAATTCTGTACCATATAGTGGTGGATGGGGAAGTAAATAGAGGAATTAGAAAGTGTGATTCCTAAAATGTCAGTTTCCATATTACTTAGGAAAAAAGAGCACAGGGGCTTCCCTGCTGGCGCGGTGATTAAGAATCCGCCTGTCAATGCAGGGGACACAGGTTTGAGCCCTGGTCCGGGAAGATCCCACATGCCGCGGAGCAACTAAGCCCATGTGCCACAACTACTGAGCCTGCTCTCTAGAGCCCGTGAGCCACAACTACTGAGCCCACGTGCTGCAACTACTAAAGCCTGCGCGCCTAGAGTCCGTGCTCTGCAATAAGAGAAGCCACCGCAATGAGAAGCCCACGCACCGAAACGAAGAGTAGCCCCCGGTCACTGCAACTAGAGAAAGCCTGCGCGCAGCAACGAAGACCCAACTCAGCCAAAAATAAATAAATACATTTATAAATTTAAAAAAAAAAGAGCACATAGGCAAATATTTGAAAAGAATTTAAAATCACATTCACGTATTAGAAAAGGGTAGCTCTAATGATCACAACCCAAGTATTATAGAAATGCATTTTCTGAAGTACAGACTCTTTCTTGTCATTCTCTTCCTCCAACATTTCCCTCTTCTGATTGATAGCAAGCAGAATTGACCCTAATAGCATTCCCATAAGTAGAAAAAAATTGCTGAAGTCCAGATGTGTCAAAAATAGCTTTTCCCTATAGTTCATTTTGGAAACTTGAAGCCAGTTAATTCTCTTCACACCACTCTGCCTGGTCATCCACAATGCATGCCATTGGGATCATCCATCCTTTACCCTACCCTCATTTCCACCTACCTGGCTGTCCCTGTTCCTGTCTCCTCACCTCTGAATGTCACTTTACCTGTTCCTTTGTGCCCCTTGAACTCCCAAATCCTCTGTAAATAAACTCTTTTCTTTCCGCGTGTTTGCTGCACTCCCTTTACCATGAAATCTTCCCTATTGGCTCTTAAGCACTTTCTCTTCTGTGCTCCCAAATCTACTTCCTAAATTTACTCTAGAGCTTGTCACTCTGTAATAATTCTGTTTCCTATTCATTTTTGCATTCCTAGGACCGAGGAAAGGCCTTACTAAACATTCAGTAAATGATTAAAGCAACACTTAGTAAATGCAGATTTATATGGTGAAAATGTGCATGTGTATGGTTTAGAGGAAGGGTTGATTGTATTTAGATTAGAGTTAATCAAGCAAAGCTGCAGCTCTCAGTGAAGTGAACTGGAGGATTCATCTATGAAAATACAACTCAAATCATTTAAAATGATAAAAAAAAAGAAAAGGTGATTAAAATTTCCCTTTTTTCCCTCCAATCCTCCTAAGTCCCTAAAGAAATGTAAGAGTATCATCAGATTGACAGCTTCTCTCTATGAACCTTCTACACTTACACATGCACAAGGACAGATGTGGCTGAGGTAAGAGGAAACAGCAGCCTCCGCAGCCCAATAAGAGGCAATTCACACGTTGGGAGATGTGGTCCTGACCATGACTGCATTCTGAGAACTGCACTGCTAAGAAGAGAATAAAGAACCAAAATGTGAGTGGATGTCAGAGCTTCCTCAATTTCATTGACAAATGAAGAAATCATCAAATATAAAAGCAAAACCATCGTATTCTTTTCCTCATCAGAATTTACATTTTGAACAGTGGATGTCCAGTGATAACCCAAAGAATTAAATAATGCAATTCATGTTAGTGGACATTTCATAAACTTTTCTGTATAAATATTATATAATAATTTTTTTAAAGTGCAATAAATCTCCATGGCTTAATATTATGGAACAAGGAAAATTCATTTATAAAAAAGCCACAAGTTAAATTTACCATTAATAATTATATTATATATATAGTAAAGGTCAAAGAGGAATTCAATATCAATAATTGAACTCTCAACAATTTCTTGACTTTTCATTTCAGCACTGTTTTTATTCAAATGGCATTGCTAGGAAATAAAATAACAGTCAGTAATCATATTGACAATTGGGTTATGAGAATAATTCTATGTTTCTTAGACCTCCTCTAAAGTAGAGCTATTTTAAAAGACATTTGTCATAATCAGTACATGAACTCAATAATTTACACCAGTCTCTCCCACCCAAATGGCTTTCTGAGCCATTTGAGAAATAATACAAAAGAGTAAGATGCAAATGTAAAATAGATAGCTAGTGGGAAGCAGCCGCATAGCACAGGGAGATCAGCTCGGTGCTTTGTGACCACCTAGAGGGGTGGAGTAAGGAGGGTGGGAGGGAGACACAAGAGGGAGGGGATATGGGGATATATGTATAGCTGATTCACTTTGTTATACAGCAGAAATTAACACAACAATGTAAAGCAATTATACTCCAATAAAGATGTTAAAAAAAAAAGAGTAAGGTGCATTAGGGTTAAAATATCACCTTTATTAGTCTTTAAGTTGATATGAAAGAATGTGGCTTAAATGTGCAGCAACAATGTGTTTCTAATACTGTACCACAGAATTAGATAGACTCACCCACCTGGTCTCAAAGAGGGCTGAAATTCACAGGACTTCCCAGAGGGCAGCATGGTGAAGCAGACAAGAGCATATACTTCTAGTGGGCAGGAGCTCCCAAAGAGAAAGGAAGTGGAAGGAGTGGGACTATATGTGTCTGGGTCCTCCTCCCAAACTTAATCAGGTAAGATTGAATGGGGAAGGGTAGAGAGCAGGAGTGATGATAAACAAGAGTGACAACCAGGGACTGGAATACAAACTGAAAGATGCTGGAGTTACACAAATTCATGTCCCCCAACAAAGATGGAAACATCAGGAGTTGGGAGGCAGCGTTCCCCCCACTCCCCAAAGCTGCTTTGTTCTTTGCTGGTCTCTGACATATGCTTCCCATTTTGAAAACCTCCTTCTCCACCCTCTGTTGTAATGGGTATTATCTATTTTCCCAGCTGGACTATAAGTTTCATGAGGGCAAGGAATAATGCATCTGTATTTTTAACTGTATTCTCGGCACCTAGTACAGAGCCTGGCATAGAGTAGATGCTCAAGTATTTTTCAGTGATTGAATGAATGAGTGAGTGAATATGAATAATATCCAGGCATGACTCAGCCAAGTCTCAAAGGTAGTGCAGAGGAGCCACCGCTATTGCAATAGAAAAACAGATTGCTGCCTTTGTGTGTGAGCTTGTTAAACTTGGCTCTGGATGGATCTAATTGCTCTTCCCTATGTCCCCTCACACACATACACATACACACACACACAAGCATGCAAACATGCACACAGTGGAATATTTATGATGGAAGAACAGAGTCCACTATTGAACATAGCTGTCTCATGACTGGGCAGCCAGGAAGATTTCCAGGCTAAGGGACAGCAGGGGACAAGCAAAAGAATGGCGGGCTCTGTCTGAGGTGATAGTATATGGGGGTGTAGAAGATACGGAGGAAAATTAGGCAAATGAAGAGAAAAAAATTAGCCAGGCAACGGCTTTTTCCATTTTTTTCCCTTTTATGTAAATACATTATTTTTCAAATTGTAACACTTTGGGAGCATGGCAGGGAGCAGCTATAAGTATTTAACATTAGAATGTATTTGTGACATCAAACAAGGCAAGACAACACAGTTTTTGACAATTGAGTTTGCAGTCACACAGATCTCAACTCTGACCTCTGACAAGTTACATGATCTTAGTTAAGTTGCTTCATCTCTCAGCATTCAGTTTCTCATCTGGAAAATGGGGAAAACAATGGCTACCTCACAGAGTTGCTGTAAGAGTTAAACCAACCAAGTAGATGTGATGCATTTAAGAAAGTGCCTAAAACACAGTGAATAAATGGTAGCCATTGTTATTCTAAATGTTCAAACGCTTTGTGTACTGTAAATCACTGAGTAACTGTAAGAGATTATTATCATTATTATTATTGTAGGAAATTTCACTGCTGTTTCACAAAAAGGCAACAGCTAAATAGAGGCTGTTTTGTTCCATATCTATCTATTACACAGAAGCCAACAGCTGTGCATTAATGGCTGCCTCATTCCCCAGTAGGATGTGAGCCGTATTATAATAGAGAAAGTTACATCCTTATTAGGCATATAAGGTGTGTTGTGGAGCAGAAAGGCACATGTCAAACGTGCTCAACTGTCCTCTATCACATGTCATCTTGTCACGTTTAAGTCACGAAATACATATAAATTCATAACAATTTAGGTGCTGTGATTTTTTTAATTGCTTTAAAAAAATTCTTTTAAAACTACATTTTTATTTGATATCTTTGAGGTTAAATGTTTAATGCAGGACATTGTCATTGCCATGTACTTCAATATATAACCTGTAATTAAGATTTCAAGTGACTCATTCTGAAGCACACTGCCTCTGCTTTGCATAATGCACAATATATTCATTGTTGTGGCTTCCTTTGCATAAATCAGTCTTATTAATATCTAATTCATCTTCTTGCTTTCCAGAGCCTTGAATCAAATTAATTGTCTGAAGGAGGAAGTGTCAGAACTCAGGGAGCTAGGGAGAACTGCATAATTCTAGTTCGTTTTTCAATAAAATTTGTACTACAGATGGTCACATGATTTATTAGCAATTTTTAACTCTGCTGCCTCTTTGTTCCTCTAGGAAACAAGAACAAAGGTTTGTATATACATGTGATGTGCAGAGAATTGGAGTAGAAGGGTTAAAAGAAAAGAGTGGGCATCTAAGCTGTGACAGTGACTCACAGTGGACTCCCCTAATAGATATTCTAGAAGGATTCCCAGTTTGAAAACAAGAAAAGTGAATGCTTTGTCATTATGGAAACTTGAAGCAATGAATATTTTATTCCGTTAGCATAAAGCTGAGATGTCACCATGCTATTCAAAGTGGCAGAACTTCCACTGAGGAATAAGCTTGATACTGCCCGCTCCCACCCTACTGTGTGACACAGAATGGACCTTCAGGACCCAGGTGTAGAAGGATTCCTCCAGCTGATTTTGTTTAGATCCAGCTGGGCCTGGTGTGAAACCACACACACAAAAAATTCCTCAGAAAACAAGGTGAAAATTGCTAAAAAGGAGAGAGGGTTGCCCTCTTTATATAGCTTCTTGGAAAGCTGATGATGACATCTCCAATCAAACAAGATATGAGTCTCTTGACAAGACACCATTTCTTATTCCCCCAGAAAGTTGTGTGTATTTCTTCTGATCTCAACAACATGGTTGTTTCTTCCCAGCCAAGTCTACTATAGATGTCAATTTTCTTTCCACCAAGAAAGTAATCTGCATTGTGTCAATGTTCCTCAATCTCCTCTAGAGAGTTTACCAATAAAACAGTTCTGGATACAGAAACATTTCCATTTGCATGAAGTACAAGCTAACTAAAATTAGAAAAAAAAAGTTCCATATTAACATTTAGTACCTTCTTCTACTCCTATTTTCCACATTTATAGTGGACAAATAATGGAGTTTGAGGGTAGATTTTCTTTGAAATCTTAGAAATTTATCCAACAAACGTATATTAAGCTCCAATTGTGCCAGGCTTTATACTGAACACTAGGAAGGCAAAGTCAAATTCATTCATTTATGCATAAAAATGTTTTGAGTATTGGACTTCCACTTTGGGCCACGATGGAGTAAGTGGTATTGGAATTATTCTCTCACCAAAAACAACTATAAACCTGGGCAAATAATAAGTGGAAAACATTTTTTCAGGTATTGGGCAATAACACTCGTTTGATGCTTGAAAGACAGGAAACACAAAGCGAGCTACACATTCACTGCAGTTTTCTTCCTTGGGGCACTTTCCTGACCACCCAGAAATGTGGAACCCGGGAGGAGAATAATGATCTCAGTGATCTGAGGAGACAGAGTACTTTGAGGCTGTTAAGGTGGCTGGAATGCACATACCATGGTAGAGCTAAGAGAAATCAGTACAGAGGGGTTCCCAGTTATCTTTGGTGTGAGTACCCCAGGGTACTTGCCTGAGTGCTGGACAGACCATAAGCAACATAAGACCCCAAGGGTGTAGCAGAGAGCAAGTACTGGGTGGCAGAGGGCTGAATGGAGATACTACCAAGCTGTTCTGGGAGGGGTTGGAGTCCAGCCACGCCAGAGTTGAGAGACCTTGCTGAGCACTGGACATTCAAGTACGACCCAGAAAGGCCATGCCTTAGGAGTAAGTAACACTCCCGAGAATAACAGTCATAACCTAGGACAAAGTACAAAAGCAAAATATATCTGGCTCAATAAAGCCTAAAACCAATCCAGACAGGGTCAAGAGGATTCACCAGTAAGTTGACCTGCTTGCCAGAATAAAACTTAATATGATTCTGACTCCTCACAATTTATTACCCAAAATATCCAGCACA
The DNA here is from genome assembly GCF_949752795.1 of Hyperoodon ampullatus. Lineage (NCBI taxonomy): Eukaryota > Metazoa > Chordata > Mammalia > Artiodactyla > Ziphiidae > Hyperoodon > Hyperoodon ampullatus. The sequence continues at coordinate 47,148,093 of NC_136925.1, read as the reverse complement.
TAATACAAATCACTAGACATGCAAAAAGAAAGGGGGGCAGGAAAAGGTGACCCACATTCACAAAAAAACCTGGCAATAGCTACAGACCTCAAGATGATCCAGATGTTGGATTTAGCAGATAAAGAGTCTTAAAAGCTATTGTAAATTTGTTCAAGAAAAGATGGACAATGAATGAATAAATGGATGGAGAATCTCAGCAGAGAAACTGAAAATATAAAAAATAACTAAATGGAAATCCTAAACCTAAAAAAGACAATATCTGAAATTAAAAATTTGCTGGATTAAAGTCAGATTTTACTTGGCAGAAAAGTCAGTGAAGCTGAAAACAGATGAATGGAAGTTATCCAAATTTAAGAACAGAAAGAAAAAATATTGAAAAAAAAATGAACAGAGCCTCAGTAATCTGTGGAACAATATCATTTCCTTGGATGATTGGAGTCCAGGGAAAGGAGAGAAAGAATGAGGCAGGAAAAAATATTTTAAGAAGTAATGGAAGAAATGTATCCAAATTTGATGAAAAACTTAATTCATAGATGCAAGAAGTTCAGATAACCCCCAAACAGGATAAATACAAAAACAATTACACTGAGCCCCGTAAGTTCAAACTACTGAAAAATCAAAGATTAAAATAAAATCTTAAAAGCAGCCAGAGGAAAAAAAAAAGAAACATAACATATAGAGAAATAATTATAACAACCAACTGCTCATTAGAAAAGATTTGGAAACCAGAAGAAAATGGAACAAAATCCTTAAAGTGATGAGACGTGTATTAGTTTGCTATGGCTGCCATAACAAAGTATCATAGACTGGATAACTTAAACTACAGAAATTTATTGTCTCACAGTTCTAGAAGCTAGAAGTTCAAAATCAGGATTTGGTTGATTCCTTGACAGGGTTGCTTCCTTCTGAGGACTGTGAGGGGAGGTCTAGTCTAGGTCTCTATTTTTGGCTTGCAGATGACTGTCTTTCCCCTATGCCTCTTCACATTAACTTCCCTCTATGCATGTCTCTGTATCCACACTTCCTCTTTTTCTAAGTACGCCAATCATATTGGATTAGGCTTCCCTAATGACTGAATTTAACTTGATTACCTCTGTAAAGACCCTATCTCCAATTAAGGTCACATTCTAAGGCACTGAGGATTAGGACTTCAACAAAGGCATTTGGGGGAGGGGGGGCATGGAGAGGCACACAAATCAACACATAGCAAAAGAAAATTTTAAAAACCTGTCAAACTATAATTCTATATCCAGTGAAAATACTCTTCAAAAATGAGAATAAAATAGTTTTTTTTTCAGATAAAACAAAACTCAGGGAACTTTTTTGCGACCAGACACTTATTTTAAGAAATGCTAAAGGAAGTTCTTTAGATTGATGGGAAAAGCTACATAAAAAGTCAAATCCACAAGAAGAAATGAAGAACTCCAGAAATGTTAAGTCCATAGGTAAATATGAGTCTACTTTCTTTTTTTCCTAGTTTCTTTAAAGGATAATGTTTATAATATATATAGAAGAAAAATATATGACAAGAGCACAAAAGAATTATACTGTTACAAGTCTCTTAAGTGTTAAAGTGGTACAATGTTGATTCGAAGTGAGCTGTGATAAAATAAAGATGCAAAACATAATCCCTGGAGCAACCACAAAAAGAATACAAAGATTCAGAGCTTAAAAAGGAGGAAAAGTGGAACTGTAAAAAATAATTAAGCCAAAAGAAGGCAAGAAAGTTTGGGAGGAGTGGGGAGGAATAGAACACTAAAAACAGATGGGACAAATGGAAAACTAACAGAAGACAGAGGGCTTAAACCTAACTGTAGCAGACTGTACTTCCCATATATTGCCACAATAACATTTCCCATCTTCTGCATGGGTCTGTATTCATTTTCCAAGCCTACTATAGCGAATACCACAGACCAGTTGGCTTATACAATGGAAACTTACTTCCTCATGGTTCTGGTGGCTAGAAGTCCAAGATCACTATGCCAGTGGGGTTTCCTTCTGAGGCCTCTTTCCTTGGCTTGTAGAGGCTATCTTCTCCCAGTGTCTTCACGTGGTCTTTTTCCTCTGTGTGTGTCCCTGTCCTAACCTCTTCTTATAAGGGTACTACTTATATGGCCTTAGGATGCACGCGCAAGATCGCATTTTACCTTAATCACCACTTTAAAGGCCCTATCTCCATATAGAGTCACATTCTGAGGTATTGGGGGTTTGGACTTTAACATATGAATTTGAAGGGACCCAGTTTGGTCTCTTTGTAAACGCTTTGGGGTTTGGGAGGTAATTAGGTTTAAATGATCCACAGGTGGATCCCCACGACAGGATTAGTACCCGCATAAGAAGAGAAAGATACCAGAGCTTTCCTTCTCTCTCTTTACATCCTATGAGGATACAGCAAGAAGGCAGCCATCAAGTCAAGAACACGGTTCTCACCAGAACCCAACCATGCGGCCACCCTGACCTCAGACTTCCTGGCTTCTAGAACTGTGAGAAATAAATGTCTGCTGTTTGAATCACCAGTCTGTGGTGTTTTGTTATAACAGCCCCAGCTAACACAACTCTTGACTCTAAAAAGCATCGCATAGGAAACTACAAAGCAGATCTAACAATACTTTTTAAAATAGATTTATTAATTTAATTTTTTTTTTTTTTGCTGCGTTGGGTCTCTGTTGCTGTGCGCGGGGTGTCTCTAGTTGTGGCGAGCACGGGCTACTCTTAGTTGCGGTGTGAGGGCTTCTCATTGCCATGGCTTCTCTTGTTACGGAGCATGGGCTCTAGGCACAGGTTTCAGTAGTTGTGGCAAACGGGCTTCAGTAGTTGTGGCTCGCAGGCTTAGTTGCTCCACGGCATGTGGGATCTTCCCAGACCAGGGCTCGAACCCGTATCCCTTGCATTGACAGGTGTATCCTTAACCACTGTGCCACCAGGGAAGCCCCAGATCTAACAATATTTTGAAGATAGGATCAATAAGCCTTTTAGTCTTCCATTACAGGAGTCACAAATGACCAAAAGGAGTTCTAGAGCTAAGGCATCACACAAACATTTTATGCAGCTGCATTTGCAGGATGTTTGCTGGGTCCTTGATTTCTTTGTTTGTTTTTTCATAAAAGGATAAAGATGCCTGTACAATCTTTCTAGCCAACAATACATCTTAAATATTACTCATTTCTTCAGTGAATAATTATTTATAACATCCCTTTCGCTAAATAACAAAACACACTGGTGCAGATTTAGATAACAATATTTAACTAGCTACCTCTGGGGTATGGACTCCTAATTAGCATTTTTAAATGCTAATTAACCACTTTTAAGTAGACTGTAAATTACATACTATATATATATATATATATAACAGAGGCCAAGCTACTTCATCTTTTTACAAAGTTACCATTACATTGAAAATATGAAATTATAAATTTCTGTATATTTTCAATGTTTTCATTTAATAAATAAGTCCTTTGATATAAAATACAATAGAATATTAATTCATAGCCTACTACAGCCAATGTAGTCTAGGAACAGGACACAAGTGGAAGTTGTTAATAAATGGCTTCTCCTCTCAATGCAGCGACAGTATCTCTGTGACAGTTGGACAGCCTGATTTGGAAATGACATCAAAATCTGAAATAGAAGACCTTCATATGAAGAAAATTAGGCCTGTGAAAAACAGCACGACCTGTACCACCTCTCCAACTCAAACTCAGACCCTAATTCATAAAATCCCAATGGCTTGGACGTTTTCCCCAAGGGGTCTGCCTAGATCAAGGTCACTATGCTTTCAATCACATTGTCCTACCTCTCACGTGAGGCCACTAGACTCAACTGTCAGGCACCTGCCTAGCCACGCATGTAGTCTGACCCAGGATGGCACTTCTGATGTACATAAATGTAGTCCTCTTTTTACCATGTATACAGCTCTTTTTACCACTTGTTAACTGGATAAATGTTACCACCACTGCACTCAGGGTCAATCTGAAGAAATCAGATAATAATGGAAAATTCACCAAAATTGGATGAGTATTTTTCACTTAATTCACAACTGGAATGAGGTGGACATATTTTGATCACTGACCCTTTCTAATATCTTAAGTGGGTTGTTAATGTGTTGCCAATAACTACTCTCAAGAAAACTCTTTAGGAGCTGCTATAACTAAGATGAAAGTAAACCACATTAAAGTGTTAAGGAATAAATCTTTCTCACTTTTATAATTACCTCTACATATATGCCATCACTCAGAATTTTTGCTGTTTTGTTGTCTGTTAGTAATTAAACTAAAATGCTAGAGAATCCTCTAAAAATGCCAAGTAAATCCTCAGCAATGACCTGGGACTCTACTTAAAATAATATCGGACATCAAATGGTATGGCAACCGTAGTATTTACATGGGGTCTATTACCACAAATGTTCATTGCACTGTACCTATCCACAGGAGACAGGAAATGAATGAGAAGAAGGGGGAAAGAGAAGATGAAACAAAGAAATAACACAAGTGAATTTCCAGTTATCCTCCAAAGTAAAGAGAATCTTCCTTGTTCTCTAAACCTTCTTCTACCCTCTTGCCCTTAATGGGTCATTATGAAGCTCTTGGTTTGGTCTCCCTAGGCTTTGTGAAGCGTTTACCCGACAATAATGGAAAAGTAGTGTATTCCTACTCCACAGGGCCTTGGGTTTCTTCTACTATCTCTGGCCTCTTGTAGATGTACAATCTAATTCAGAAGTTTAATTGGACTGACTTAAATCCTACCCAGCCTTACAGAGCAAATTTCCTCCAGTCACCTCCTGGCTGAGGGTTCAACTCTTGGGGCTAGCAACAGTCCTATCTGACTTAACTCCCCCTTAAGAGGTGCATTAGAACCCTCAGCAACTGACTCACCAATTAGCTCCATTCCTGGTTGAGACGTGTCCAGAAAGTTTATAGAGACCTATTACCAAAAACAGGCTAAATGTACCATATTTTATGCCAGGTAGGTCTGCTACTTAGTTCAGCTATGGTTATGATATGTTAAATTGCATGAGACCAATGGTTGTTTCTTATGAAATCAGTAGCTTGCTTGGGGTCTCTTTCCTATCTAGACTATGTATGATGGGTAAGAGCTTTGCTCATGGATTTTAATATTCAATGTGTATAAGAGATTTGGAGTTTTAAAAAACATTTTTCCTTGAATTCACATGAAAGGAAACACATATTCTCATGTTTTCCCTTTGTGTGTAGGAGTCCACTGCATTTTATGAAATTAAGACTATAGAGGCATTGAATGCTCAGTCACCACTATATTGCAAGCACTCTCCTGCCACATCCGGAACTGTGGACAAGTTGCTCCTTCCAATAAGTGCATGGGAATGTGAAAGAAACTGCCAGAAAATTAACCTTGTAGGGTGGCCCAGTCATTCCAGATGAAAATTGGCTGAAGCACTCTTTCAGACATAAACCTATCCAGGCAAAACCTCCTTCAGAGATTCCCAGTGAAGTAACAGCAATCTTGGGAAAACAGAACTAACTAAAGTCACTCAATGTGGGTCTTTGTTTCAAAGGTCAATATGAGGAACCAAATGAACAAGTCATTAACTTCAGTTAGATTTTTTTTTAACTCAAATTTGTCACAGAGATAAAGATACATAAGGAGCCCAAACTACACACCTCCAGTTAATTTATGTGTGTATCTGCGTGTCCCACGTTGGCAAGGTAATATCTGCTCTGTATTTATAATAATTTAATCATATGTCATCGTAGTGAAATCTCAGTCATTTTCCTAGTACTGAAAAATCATGTTTCAGATTGTTTATATGGTAAGAGAAGAAGTAAATACAAAACAGAGACAAGCAAACTGGGAACACAGAAAGAAAAAAAAATACATCCTTGATCTTCTTGTTCATATGTGGCTATTATTTAACTCAATTGCATGTGGTGCAGATGGATGTTGATTTTAAATGCTAAGTGTGTAGGTCATAGTTAAGAACAAGTGACATGACTCATAGAAATTAAATGTCAAATCTCTTTAAATTTCCTGTTTTAAATTCTGCTTTGAGTACTTGGAAACCACTAGACAGATTCCAAACCTCAGACATCTCATTTCCAAGAGACAAGAAAAAAAATCTAAGTTTCCACTCCCTCCTCATTTGTAAACATATAGATTGAAGTCACGGGTAAGGAAGCGAAAAAGATTTCCTATTAGCTGACACTGGAATTCACAGACTATGAGAATCAACAAAACAGACCAGAAATCTTATTCAAGTGATGCTAAACATTCACTTTGGAGCAGTGTCCTGAATGCTGAATGGCACATGCCAGCTCTACTAGATTTCCTCAGGGACAGCACCTCCTGCTGATGCGCAGATGAAGTCAAAATTTAGCCTTGGTGCAAGGGGAGCATAAAATTTTAAATGCTGTTTTACTTTAAAATAAAGTGCTATTTATTTGAAAATAAAAGAGCATTCACAGTGTTTGGTAGGGAGTTATGCCGGTGTCTACACCCCTAGCCGTGCATAGATACGTCATATGTTTTCCTAGAGAGAAAGGAAATCTTCAGAACTATCAGTAGAATGATAAGCTTGCCTGTTATGGACAACGGGGTACAGACCAACCTTTCCTAGTCCAACAGGGAAGGAAATTCACTTACTTTTTGGCTTACTGGAATGGTCATCCTTGGGACCCTCGTACACGTTTATATAACAGGTAACCTGAGCGCTAGACCCACAACAGCCAATATTTATAAAACATTTATGATGGTGTCTGGTACTGTTCTATGCGTTTGTTATGTCTCAACCAACTTAATTCTCATAATAACTTTATGAGGTAGGTTCTACTATTATTCCCATTTTATAGGTAAGGAAATGGAGGCAGAGAAGATTTAAGTGTAGGATGAAAACTCAGGTGGCCTGGCTCCACAGTCTCTACTTTTGACCACTACCCTGAGGATTCATACAGAGACTATTCCTTTCTCAGTCCTGCTTCTGCAAATCTGCTGTCAGCGCCCTTCTATGCATAACCCGTGCCCCACCCCCTCCTTGAAATGAAATCCTGGGCAGGTGTCAAGGCCTTTCTCCTAGAGAAGAAACGGCTTCCAGTAACTTCAAGGCATAAGAACAGTCACCATTAAGTAAATAATAGATGAGCTACAATGTAATATTAGCTTTTAATGCTCCAAACAAGCCTCTCCTAGCATCTAGCACCTTCCAGCTAGTGGCTGTCTCAGGCATCACGCTGGGTAGGAGAGGGGCCTTGGGGGGCTGTTCACACCTTCTAGCTAGCTCTGGTTATTCGGAAGAGAAAGGAAGGTAGATAAGGGGGAGGGGACCCTTCCCTCCTACAATAAGCTAGCATTAGCTCCCCAGGCCATGCTGATGTTTAAAACCAACTTGGTCTCAGGAACAGACCTCTATGAGCTCTGGGGGAGCCCCCATCACCGAGGTGGCACCCACAGTCCCCCGTGTGGTATGTGCCTTCTGACTAGCTTCTTAAAACTCCCCTTTGGCTCTGACTCTCAGTAATTCACCTGCACAATTCTTCTGTTTGATCTCCCCTCCAGGCAGCCCTCTTGTGCCAAGTCCTGTTTGAGGACTCCAGGTTGGCTGTCTCTCAAGCCCACCATGGAAAATGTCCCCCTTTGTCCCATCACTGGTGGGATTGTTGTTATTTCCTAAACCACAGCCTTCTGCTCTGCGGGCCCAGGCTGATTTCCAGCCTCCCTTTGGCAGGAGATGCGACCCAGCCCTTGGGGTGGTCTCTGGAAGCCACTATCGCTTTACTTGAAGGGAGGGGTAACCCCCCTCATTGCATCAGTCTCTCAAGACAACGCTCCAATTTCCAACTTCAGCATCTTGGTGAGAGCTGGTTACCTGTGGTCAGCCTCACCATTTGTGAGTCTTGCTCAGAAGTCTGACACCGTATTTTAGAATGCAGGAGTAGTTCACTCTTATAGCCTTTGAACCTCAGTTGAAAATGAGACCAAAAGAAAAAAAAATTATCATTTTAAGCTTACATGAGAGAGGCAGCTGGACCTCACAGGTAAACTACTGGGAAAAGCTCAGGGGGCCTAAGTTCTAGTCCTGATTCTGCCAGGAATAATTCTGTAGCCTTTGGGAGTTACTTTGTCTATTTGGGACTCAATTTCTACATATGTCTCCATCAAAGCTTCCCAAAGGGCTATCAAAAGAACACTAGTGCTGTGGACTGCTAATTGTTGTTTCATGGGGATAAAAGCATTCTAAAATCAAATAAATTTGGATAATTGTCATTAAGCTCAAGTTAAATTATGTTCTTTACAATAGGAGTTCTCATTAACGTGCACTACAAATTTCCAAGGAGAAATTTAGTATGCTGTAGTTCCCAAATGTTTGCACCATGGGACCTCTGCCACAAGGAGTGTTCTCTAGTATCTTCCTTAGAAGACAATTTTAGAAAATCTGGACTCGATGAACTCAAAGGACCCACATGTTCAGTTTTCAGTGTCACAGGAATCCACAATTTTATGGCCCTTCCATGTGCTCTACCCGTTTCCCCACCTGGGCTTCCACTCTTGAATAGCTGTGCTTAGCATACGCGGTTGACTAGCACGGAAGGAGCTTTGCTTTGTGTTGTAGGTTGCATTGTCCTAAAGCAGATGCTGAGACAGAGTTTGGCATACAGGGAATTATTAAGGAGCAACATCTGTGGAAGGGAGAGGAAAGAGGCCCTGTCCACTGGAGGGAACTGGCTGTGATGCAGGCATGATGAAGCCTCAGCCAACTCGATGGGGACCTCAGAGCAAATATTGCCCATCAGAGTTGAACCACATCAGGCCAAACTCTCCAGGCCTTTATACCGCCATCTTGACCAGTGGAGCCCTTGAGAGAGGCCACTGCCGGAAGTGGAGGCAAACCCTGAAGGAGCAGCTGGAGGCTCTCAGCAGACAGCTGGGCAATGAGTCCTCCACTGCAGGTTAACTGGGAGGTGCTTCTCCATGTTCAGCACACCCTTGCTTAATTAAGGTGAACATACCCCTGTTCTGTCTTATACTGGAGAAAAGAATATGGAATGTGAATGGCGGGAATCTATTTTCCTTTTTATCCTGAAAGGCATTGAATGTGCTCAATTGGTTCTAAGGGGATCAATAAACTCTGCAACTTATAGGGGTCTCTGTACAGTCAGGTATCCATTTCCAAAAACCATGGAGGACAAAGAGAATCCACCCAAACTGCCATGAAGCATTAAGCTATTTCCTGTCATAGTGAATTGCTAGCACCATCACAAGTGGCACACCTCCATCCATATGCCTCTTCCTCTTCCCTCCAGTACTAGAGAGAAACTCTCAAATCTCATATACTATTTAAATGGAAGTGGGTGAAGAATATATCACCAATAGGGGAGACCGATTGCAAAATACAGAACACACTGTGTTATCAGAATAGTCTTTATCCTATTTCAATACTATGTTTATAGAAATTGGCTTAACGATAGACCCAAATTATTTATCACCTATACTTAACTGAAGACAGACTGACACAGGTGCCTAAGTAAAAGATCTAGGCAGTTCTGAGAGTGACTTATGAGAGAGTTGGTTTTTTAAGCATATCCAGAGAAAAGAAAAAAGATCATGCCAGGGCAACATCAAAGCCAGCTAGAGCTCTGACTTAATACAAGTCCAGCTCCAAACCTGAGAGCCAGATGGGGGTCGAGGAGGGTACCAAGAAAACAGCCTCAGGTACCCACTTCCCTGGCTCAAGAAGCATCGTAAGCTCTACTTTTCCATATGTTCAACTGAGGCACCCAAGCTGTGAGTACGGAAACAAGTAAAGTGTCAACTCTTCATTCTGAGCTATTTATGGAAAACCGAAGGGGTAGCTGATGCTGAGTGAGCAGGTGGATTTTAGTAAAATATTTCCATGGCTGCTTTAACTTATGCAAAATCCAAACTGAAGAAAGCAACATAATGCTAATTAAAGCTGTAGCTCAGAGTTTGCCAAAGCTGCTGGCTTTGATGAATGAGCCTTTCAAAGCCTCCCAAGCTCATAGACGATCTACCAGCCAGCATGTACCTCATTCAAAGACTCCCTAATCAAAGAGTCTTATTAAGTCACTAAGGGGTAAATCCTAAATTATTGAAAAAGAATAACAACGATTACTATTTAACATCTACTTTTTAAGACCCAAAATATTCTAGACACTTGTACAAAACGCTAAAAAAATGTAGAACCACTCCAGACTTTCTCATTGAGTCAAATCCTAGTAATCTCTGCTCCCATCTGGTGATTCTGTGAAATGAACAGCTGGTCTTTATAAGGTATTCAAGGCATTTGATCTAATTCTTGAAGATCCAGTGATTCAGGGATCCAGGTAAACTGAATTATTGAGGATTTACAGATCAAGAGGGGAAAAAAGGGACAATATGAGGTTATTTATTCGGAAGCTAAATGTGCTCTGTCTATATTTAGTCCACAGGCCAAGTGTGGAGGACATCACTAGCGTTCACCCCAAGCAAGCCTCTCCCAGTTCCTCTGCAGATGGGTGGGGCCACATGACTAGTTCTGGCCAATGAAATGTGAACAGAAACCACCTGTCATTTCTGGGCTGAGGTGGTAGAAAGCCCATCAGTGCTTCTCCTGTCTTGTTTGTCTGCTTCTGCAGCAACAGAGGAGCTGTATGCTCCAGATGATGCAACCACAATATGACTGAGTTCCCATCAGCCTGGGTCCTTTATTCCCCTGATTCCAGACGCCCCTCTCTTACCTTCATGTAACCATTATCTTGATGTTGGTAAGGTCTTCCATACCTGTTTTTATACTTTTGCCACATTTATATTTGTCATAAACACATCATATTGTTCTGCATGTATTTAAATTTTAAACAAATGGTATCTTATTGTGTGTGTTTATCAGTCTGTTGTTGCTTTTCAGTTCATATTATATGGTTGACATTTATCCATGCTGTTACCTCTAATTCTTTCAAGATCGAATGAACATATTCAATTTACTTATCTATTTTCCTCCTACTCGTTCGGGTAGTCTTACTTTTTGCTGTAATAAGCAATACTGCAATAAAATTAACATATAGGCCCCCTGAGCACATGTACGAGAGTTTCTCAAGAATTTGCACTTAAAAATGCAATCATCGGATTGCAGCTTTAGTTTTACTATATATTAACAAATGAAAATGCCTAATACCTGTATTAACCCTGTGAGAAGGAACTATTTAAAGTTTTTCATTTAATCCTCACACAAACTCAGTGAGGTCCCTTAGAACAGGGCCTGGCTTGAAATAAGTAAGCTCTCTCTACATTTGGCTGTTCCGGTCATGTGTGGCTCACAGATGAAGCAGCTGAGGCACGGGTATTTGAAGTACGCTGACCATGTCACACAGCCAGCAACGGAGGAGCGTTGCCTCCAGAGTCCACCCTCTTAAACACTAAGCTCTTCTCCCCCTGGGCTGCAAATGTCATGGAAGAGAGTGCTTATTTCTCCAAAGACTTGCAGAATTTGCTATTATCAAGCATTTCCATTTTTTGCCAATCTTACGTGTTTAAGGTGTTATTTCAGGATTGTTTTCATCTTCAATTCCCACACTAGAAATTGAATGGTTTTTCATATGTTCACTGGTCATTCAGGTGTTCTCTTTTGCTGTGATAGGCTATTCATACATTTCTTTTGCCCATTTTTATATTGGGTTGTTTGCCTTTTGCCTGTTGATTCATAGGTGTTTTCTACATATCCTAGAATGAATTTCCTTGCCAATTATATTTCAAAGATCTCTCCCAGTCTGTAGGTTGTATATAAGCCCTCTAAATACCTTTTGTAATGAAAAAGCTTCCCAATGCTAATATAATTAAATTTATCAACCTTTTTGTTTGTGCTTTCCATGTCTTTGTATTTAAGAAATCCTTCCCTATACAGAGATTATAAAGATATTCATCTATATTCTAAGTTTTAAAATTCTGTCCTTCATATTTAATTGTCTAATCTTCCTGGAATTTATCTAATGCTATTACACTGTACTGACATTATTTAATAAGGCCCATCCTTTCTCTACTGATTTATGGTGGTATCCCTGTCATGTATCAAGTGCTCCTATGAGTGTGGGCTTTTGCTGAGCTCTACTTTGTACCAATCTGTTCCATTAATCTTTTTGTTTATCTCAGGAAAAAAGCACCACCTTGTGTTACCCTAGCTTTATAAATTGTCTTCATATCTGAAGGGCAAGCCTCTCCTCTTTCCCTTCTTCAAAATTATTTTAGCTTCTCTTGGCCCTTTATACAAAAGGCCTCTTGGCCTTTTTCATATGAATTTCAGAATGAATTTGTCAAGTTCCATGAAAAACTCTATTGGGATTTTATTGGAATAAATTATTGAGTTTGTAAGTTTTTTCAGGGAAAAAAATAACATAAACTATGATATCCAGTCTTTCCATCTATAAATAGAGTATATACTTCAATCTATTCAGTTTTTTTCCTTAGGTCCTTCAGTAATGTATTTTAATATTCTCCATGGATAACTTGCATATATTCCTTTCTAGGTTACCTTTGGTTTTTTGTTGCTCTTGGAATGACATCTTTTTTCCTGTTTCTATTCTTATTTGCTTATTGCTGATATGGTAATACAAATTATTTTGTATGTTAATCTTTTATATAGCAAATTTGCCAAACTATTTTATTACATCTAATAATTTGTCTGTAAAGTCATTTGGATTTTCAAATTTATAATAATCTATATAGAAAATATTGTCTTTTTCTTGTGCTTATATTCCGTGTCTTTTATGTCTTATGATATTGGCTGGGACTTCCAATAAAGTCTTGGGCTCACAAAGAGGGAGGGACATCCTCAAAGTTACCAGTTAGATACTGCCAGGTAACCCAATGTTTAATACCCAAATCATGTCTCTTTGTCACTCTATAAATATTTTTCTCTGAAGGAGATTTCCCCCTTGGCCTTCTGTTAGATTGCTAGATCAGTTTTATTTTATTTTTTTTACATCTTTATTGGAGTATAATTGTTTTACAATGGTGTGTTAGTTTCTGCTTTATAACAAAGTGGATCAGTTATACATATACATATGTTCCCATATCTCTTCCCTCTTGCGTCTCCCTCCCCCCCACCCTCCCTATCCCACCCCTCCAGGCAGTCACAAAGCACCGACCTGATCTCCCTGTGCCATGCCGCTGCTTCCCACTAGCTATCTACCTTACGTTTGGTAGTATATATATGTCCATGCTTCTCTCTCACTTTGTCTGTTAGATCAGTTTTAGACGACTGTACAAAAATTTTAATTAGGTAAGAGGGAAAGATGCAATCACACAAACATTAAAAGTAGATTGATTATGAAGTAGTAAACTTAAGATAGTACTTTTTTACATTTAAGTAGTCATGGGGAAGCTTCATTACATGCTTCAAGTTACACTGCTTAGCAACAGCTCTTCAGAAGTTTCAGTTATCAGTATGATCACTAAAAAGAGAATAAGCTGCAAAATTAACCTACAAAGGCTAGATACATTTGCAGCTAGAAATAAATGAGTAAATATCTAACTGTGTTTCAAATATCGCATGGTCCTTTCCATATCTATCATTTTTGAGGCGTTGTCAGGCTAAATCTTCCCAGCATCAGTCATTTGGTTTAATTTTCTCCTTTCATATACAGCACCATATATGCAGACAGTGGCTTTAGCATTTTGGTCCTCATTTTCCAAATTTTGGGGACAGACCCCTTTCCCTCGAACTGAAAAATAGACATATGACCAGGGGTGTCTAGTGCTTCCTTTCTGGGTAGCTGCCTCTGGAATAATGCTGGCATACCATTAGCATTCAAAACTGGGCTGAAGAGAGCAAAACTGCATGTCCTACTATTATGCAGATCCAGCCTGGGCTGCATTTTAGAAGAGAGAGAAAAAAGAAAGCCAAATGGCTTTGCCTTTGCTACCATTTTAATGACTACTTTCTAGGAGTGTCATGTTTGGTTCCAAGGTACAAAGATGAACAAGAATTCTCCCTGCCTTCCATGAGCTACAGGTTTAATGAAGGAACCAGTTCCTGAAACACTCACTACTGAGTGACGAAGTGTTCTAGTGGATACACATCCAAAGTGCCACAGAAACAAAGAGGAGGCACCGCGTAATCAACGTGTTTTCTCCAAGAAGTCTGGAGCTATGTAACTAACCCTCAGTAAATTGGATAAAGAATCCTTCAATAAGCAAGTAACTTCTATAAATAAAAACCACTGATGCCCTTACTATATAAAAGCTCTTACAGGTAAAAGATTAATCCTCCTATTGACAACAGGCAAAGGATATGCTCAAGCAGTTAACAAAGTATGAAATACAAGTGGCCAATAAACCAGTGAAAAGATGTTCAGCCTCACTAGTCATTAGTTAAATACAGAACAAAACATCAGTGATGGGGCTTCCCTGGTGGCACAGTGGTTGAGTCCGCCTGCCGATGCAGGGGACACGGGTTCGTGCCCCGGTCCGGGAAGATCCCACATGCCGCGGAGCGGCTGGGCCCGTGAGCCATGGCTGCTGAGCCTGCGCGTCCGGAGCCTGTGTTCCGCAACGGGAGAGGCCACAACAGTGAGAGGCCAGCGTACCGCAAAAAAAAACCCCAAAACCAAAAAAACCCCACAAAACATCAGTGATGTCATCTTTCAGATTGACAAGTATTCAAATGATTGTTACTTGGCAATTCCAAGAATATTGGGAAGGGAGGTCCTCTCATTCATTGTGTACAAGCGTGCAAATTGATATAAGTTTTCTAGAGAAATCTGCTAATGTGTATTAAAATTTTAAAGCACTATCATTTAATAGTCATTCCATTTCTTAGAATATATCCTCAGAAACATAATCAGACAAGTACACAAGGATGTAGGTACACAGAATGTCCCCTATAGATTTGTTTAAAACAGTTTAAAAAAACGTTTTAAAATTTTTACTTATTTGGTTAAATAAAATATGGTATATCCACCCATTGGACTGTTATGCATCTGTTTTAAAAAATGAAGTATATAACTTTTGACTTGGAAAGATGTTCAAGATATATATTTTAAGTGACAAAAGCAGTTTATAAACAGTATGTTGAGTGTGATCCCATTTATACAGATATATTATGTATGCATAAGAAACGGGAAGTCTGTGCACTAAATAGTAGCTGTAGTTGTCTGTGGGAGGATGAGCTTACAGGGAACTTCCACACTGTACATTTGAACATTTGAATGTGTAGTTTGAATTTTTGTCATGGAGCATATGTTACTTTTATACTCAAAACAAAACCAAGATAGCTCTTTAAAAGGGGGAAGATTCCTTTACCAGTTTATAGGATGTTATTGAAATGGTATTTTGTGTAAATATTATATTTTATGGAATACTGTTGGTTTATAATAACTTTTTCTAAAACTTCTTATTAAAAATGTACATCCAGTCAGGTTATTTGAGCAGAAATTCCAGCAGCTTCACAGCCCATTCTTGACTCTAAAATATGCCAAGTCTATAAACATACAAAAAGGTCTTTAGAGGGGCTTCCCTGGTGGCGCAGTGGTTGAGAGTCCGCCTGCCGATGCAGGGGACGCGGGTTCGTGCCCCGGTCTGGGAGGATCCCACATGCCGCGGAGCGGCTGGGCCCGTGAGCCATGGCCGTTGAGCCGGCGCGTCCGGAGCCTGTGCTCCGCAACAGGAGAGGCCACAACAGTGAGAGGCCCACATACCGCAAAAAAAAAAAAAAAAAAGGTCTTTAGAATGGTTAAAAAGAGGTATCTAGGGTCTTCCTACAGGAAGCCTGCTTCCTCTTCTCCCAAAATGTATGGTTTAAGCTTCTTTGTGAATTTATGTAATTCCATGAAATATTTTCACTGAAGAAGTGTGGCTCCATGTGTGCATGGTAACTTGTAAGCTTATGCTGTTAATCAGTCTGTATTTGAGATTTTTTTCCCACTTCAAGTTATTAGCTATTATTAGGGCAAGCAAAACACAGTTTTTGAATCAAGCATGTAGCAGATTTCAAGAATAAAAAACCAAACAAACCAGGATGGCAAAGAAACACTGTAAAGAGCCAATATAAAGAAAAAAATATGTAACCAACAGGAAGATATCATTTGGATTTTTTTGTGAGGTTTTTTCGTTGTTGTTTTGGTAAAACCAATTATTGAGGTTATGGCAGCAAGCATGACGCTGTCTACAAGCAACTACGGTACGGATAACATAACTGAAGACTCTCAGTATGGAAATCTCTGTTGTCTCAATACAATTGTGTGAATAAACTTGTTAACTGGAGACACATCAGGATCAAAAGCAGCCACACTCTGCTCAGTCTTCTTCTGTGCTAGCTGATTAAGAGACAGAAAATATGGAGTCAAACTCCTTTGCCATATATTAGAAAGCACAGTACAGTACAGAGAGTAAAATTAGGAAAATTTGAGATCAACACTTAACCAGAAATTACCAACTAGATCTTGTACTAAATTAATATTCTCAAACTCTAACTAAGACATCAAACTGCACCAGACTGAATCAGGATCAAAGCAGCCTAACAAATTAGCCCCTTGATTATAATCTCACTTAGCAAAAAGTCTAAAGGTAGGCACTTTCGGGGTGGGGTCAGTGGATCAGTGATGTAAGAGCTCTACATGCTCATGTCTGGGATTCTCATGACCTTATGGTTGCAACATGGCTGCAACATCTCCAAGCATCACAACTGTACATGAAAAGTTCCAAAGCAGCAAGGATGGGGTGACTCTCCTGCAGCAGAAGCCCCCTAGAAATCCCCACCTGACTTCTTATGTCACTGGCTAGACCCCCTAAACCAATCATTGGCAAAGGGGAACAGGATTGCTGTAATTGACTTAGTTCATTCATGATTCATCACAAGCTGCAGTCCAAATAAAACCGAATTCTGTTAGAAAGAAGGAGGCGGAACAACCTTTGAGTAGGCCATCAGCAGCGTGTTACAAAGAAAACAAGGTTCCCACATAATGGGCCAGGCAGCCCTTTGACCACCCTGGTGTTCAAATTTTTCTCTACAGAATCCCTCCTAAGAATGATTCCTGGGAGTCATATCCCTAAAAACAGCAACTAGTTTCAGGGAGACTTTCCTAGAAAACTGCCCCCAAAGTCAAAACTTGCACTCTGTTGAAAAAGAGGAACACATTCATCAGCAACCTTTCACAGTCTTCTGTAATCACATTTGCCTTTTGGGAAAAATGTGTGGATGAAACTAGCCCAGAGTACACTTAGGCTCCTTCTAATGTGCTCCTTCATGCTCTTCCCTGAACAACCAGTCATCACTGTGGCTGGCAGGAGTTAAGGGGGCGTTTTCTCATCTAGTCCTGAAAGCAGACTTCTGGGTTTGTATCTCAGGAGGTGACACAGACTGGCCCCGGCCCAGGCAGTCTCATCAGAGTTTGGTGGACTTGGTTAAATTACTAATTTACACCTCCATGTTCTTAAAAGTATACCTACAAGCAAAACCATGTTGCAAAGTTAGGAACAAAATAGCTGTTTTTAAAAAATTGAATACTTACTATATGCCAGTCACCAAGCCAAATGCTTTATATGTATACATAGGTTATCTCACTTAATCCTGTATAAGAATCTTCCAGAGTTGTTGCTGACATTTTACCCCATTCCGATAAGAAAACTGAGAACTCCAGGCCATGCATGGAGGAGCTGGATTTACTCAGATCTGTCTGACTAAAACTTGTGTGCCTATCTGCCACACATTCTTTTACTATCAATGTGTGCAAAGTAAAGAAACCACCTCCAAATGACCCCCTTGAAACTCATCATTGTGATCACAAATACCCAACAAAGTGAAGCCCATAAACCCTCTTGACCTGTGTGCCCTGTGTCCTCACCAGCAGTCAGCAGCCACTCTTAGATTTTGGATCTCTGGTCACCAGAAGGTATGTGTGACTTGCTAGCCACAGCGCCATGCTGGGCCAGAGAGATGGGTGTACAGATGCTTTAGAGACATAGTATTAGAAAGATGACCAAGCCTTTGGATCCCATAAACTTGTTGTTTCAGTCAGGGTTGGTTTAGTTGCAGAGAATGGAAATCACTGTGGCTAATCTAAGCAGAAAGGGTTTTAGTGTAGGAAATTTGGTATTTCCTGAAAAATTGAGAAGAAGGGCTGGAGGAGAGTCTTTAGATGGAGGCTTCAGAAATGTTTCCTAGAACAGCTCTGCCGAACTGCCTGCCAGGGGGCAGCATTCTCTGCCACAGCTGGAAGTAAGGTGTACCAGTCAGGTTCAATCAGAGAAGAAAAGAAAACAAACAAACAAACAAAACTTCTCTTGACATTTCAAAAAGAGAAAATTTAATACAGGCATTGGTTGCAAGGGTGTTAGAATGGCTGCAAAGACAAAAGGAGATAATGTTTCCCCAAAGATCCATAAGTGCAGGAAACCATGGCTGCCCGTAGCTGGAGGAGCAGAAGGGGAGACAGCATGACCCAGAGCCCAGGATCCCTGTGCTGTTGAGGTCCCTGCTGGAGCCGAGGCGCCTGTGCAGGAGCCAGAGCCCGCCTTCCACCCACTGCTGCCGCTAGAGCAGCCTCAGCCACTGCCGACACCACCGTTGCGCCTCCAGACGCTGGAAGACAGATGGAGCTCACTTATTCCCGATCCCTGCCTTGCCAGTCGTCTGACACTGTCAGTGTTAAAAACAAGACAACAGGCCCCAAATGAAGTCACTTAGCATATGCTAAGCCCCACGGCACCAAACTGAGACTTAAGACTTAGTTACAGTTTTGGCTCTTCCAGCAATGGAATCATAAACCCAGTCAATCAGGAATCACCTGATCAGCACTAGTGAGGTCATCTCCCTGACAGACCCTGCCTTCCCCTAAAAGAAAGGGACCTTGTCACAGCCAATCCACTTTTTACTAGTGTAACTGCCTTGTTCTCACTCCGTTCTACCTATGAAAGTCTTTGATTTTGTACAGCTCCCCAGAGTTCTTTTCTTTCTGCTAGATGGGATGCTGCCTGATTCATGAATAGTTGACTAAAACCACTAAGATCTTTAAAATTTCCTCAGTTGAATTTTGTTTTTTTTAACACCATCCATTGGCTAAAGCTAATTAGGCACCAGTTGGAGAGGGAATCTGCAAGTGTAGTTTTTGCCATCTCCATGCCCCCTACAACAGAGAGCACAAAAGGCTGAAGTAGACTGGGAGCAAACAGGCAAATGACCAATACGTCAAGGAATCAGAGCACAGCTGCTGCAGCTGTCGGCTCCAGGAACCTCCTGCCGTAGTGAATCAATGCACTTGTCTGGCTCCGTTCTTGTATTCGTTTCCTAGGACTGCTGTAACAAATTATCACAAATTGGGTGGCTTAAAACAACAGAAATGTATCCTCTCAAAGTCCTAGAGGCCAGAAATCTGAAATCAAGGTATTGTTTCAAGGGGTAGTTCCTTCTGGAAGCTCTGAGGGATAATCTGCTCCATGACTCTCTCCAAGCTTCTGGTGGCTACTGACAACCCTCGGCGTTCCTTGGCTTAAGGCTTAAACTCCAATTCCTGCCTCCATCTTCCAATGGCCTTCTTCTCTCTGTATCTCTCCTTTTCTGTCTCTTATAGAGACACTCATTGGATTTAGGGCCCAACCTAATCTGGATGACCTGATCTCAAGATTCTTACGTTAACTCTAAATTCTAAATAAAGTCACATTCTGAGGTTCTAGGAGGACATATCCTTTGGGAGCCACCATTCAACTCTCTACCACCCTGAACGCACAGCTTCTCTTAGTCTTGGGACCTCCCAGCCTATGGTGGGAACAAGGATGAGGCACCAGCCTCCAATACTCTGATTCCTCTAGATCATTCTGGGAGTTTCTGCTGCCCCTGCATGCCTCTCAAGATTGATCCCAAGAGGGATGGGGGAAGGGACCTCCTTCTCTGAGGATAGGTTAAAAACCAATTAAACCATAGACTCAAAAGTACCTAAAAAACAACTGATATTCCAAGTAAGCAGTCAATACACGGTCCTCACCATGACAACGTTAATAATTATTGTCATGATTATAATTATCATGTAAAATGAAAACCCGTTATTGAAATTATCTCAAATCATCATACATCAAAAATAACCTCTCTCAAATCATTAACAAATGTAGTATTTCCAGCTCATATAAAAACACTGTTGGTACTTGCTTGTGATCATTATGATTGAAATCAGAGTGAAGGAGAGACAGTATGTGAAATGTATAAGCTCATTTTTTATAAAAACAAATATCACAGTGGAAGCCTGCCACTGAATCTGCTTATTGTCTGCTGAACTTAGGACCCTAACAGTTAAACGTGAATGAAAGGAAGCCTTCACAAAGATGACAGTCGTTCTGTCGTTGGTCATTTTTATTTTAAGACCCAGGAGCTAACATAGTCTCCCAGGAAACAGATTCAGTGACATTTAGCTTTTTGACCTTTATAAGGAAAGGACGAAATCCCCAATAGAAGACTCTCTCAACCTGGTCCTCTGCTCTTGCTGATGTGAAGTTATTTCCCACAGCCACCACTGACAGACAGAAACGGGACCATCCTCTCACCCACAGACTGGTCATTTGTTCACATATTCATACGTAGTCACTGAGCACCTACCATGTGCTGGGCACTGGGGACCCCTGGTGAACCGGACAGGCTTGGCCTCACGGAGCTCACAGCACAGCAGGAAAGACAGGCAAGCAAATGAGGGAGTCAGGATGAATCTTCGTCCTTACACTCAGTGGTGAAAAATATACACATTTCTTAATTTATAACTTAACCTACTTTCTGTTTCCAGCTCCCAATCCCCCAGCGTAGCAGAAACGTCATCTCAGCCCATTAGAGGCCTCCTCTTTCCACAGGTTGCATATAGTTTTGGAGGTGGGTCTTACAAAGTGCTGAAGAGTTGCTAGGGAGGGGTTGGGAAGGGCAACACTGTCGCTTGAGGCCACCTGCAGTTACCTGCCCATCTGCATCTGCTGAGACATCCAGCATTCCTTCTGATGCTTGGTATCGGCCTCTGCAGTCACCATTGAGAAGTGGCCCCTGGCCCATCGTGGCCTCCGTGTCCTGCAGTTCTCTATCCTGTGCCTGACCCGGGCTGCATGGTGTTTGGGGAACATACATATTCCTTTTGTAGAGTTCTCCTACCAGCCTGGTCTCCACATTCGTTTTCAGGTTCCACAACCCTGTCTGTATCAGGGTTTTCTGTCCCCCACCTCCATCCTCCATCCCCTCATTAAATAGTTCACTGGAATTATGCAGCAGGAAACCTCCCATATGGTGATTCATGGACCTATTCTCCTCCTCTTCCGTGGCTCCACTGTCCTCTAGGTCCTTAGTGGCTCTCCATGTAGCCAGCAGAGGAAGAGAGATGGAGAGTGGAAAATTGCTTGGGAGGTTTCTACGGGCCAGGTATGGAAGAGGCACAGATCACTTTCATCAATATTCCATAAGTCAGACTTAGTTATGGTCTCATCTGACTACAGGTGAGTCTGAAAAGTATCATTTAGCTGTTATGATATTTATAACATTATGATATCATGTTATGATATTTCTCTTGCCCAAGAGAAAAAAGAAACAGGTTTTGGTGAGCACAACAGCAAATTTTGCTATGGGGGAAACGCTTCTACCTCTAAAATGTTGAAGAAGCCTTTTGCTTTCTGCTCTCCACATGGCTCCTCTGAAGCAATGAGTTCATAATAGCCTCCCAGGGAGGCTATATTATCCAGCCATGTGCATAATTTAAATTGTTGTAAGTGCTTTGCTAGCAGAACTATGGGATGCTCTGGGAACACACAGAGGCCTTAAAGAATTTCAGCAAGTGAAAATGGAGAAAAGTCTGTGATTGGGTTGGGTGGCACAGAGCAGGTGTTAGGAGGCCAAAGCATTGGCTTTGTTTAGCACAGAAGAACAATAAGGCTAAAAAGATCTCTGAGTAACTTGAGACCCTGCTTACGATTTACATCACATCATGTAACTAACTTGGCACTAATAATGCCAAAGTATTCCTGGTATTACGGAGACTTTCTTCACTGAAGACTCCTAATCTACATGTGCCTGGCAGACGGCAGGCCTCTCACTCCACTCACTGGGTTGGTCATTTTCAAAGTGCATGATGTAGAAACCCACAACTGGTAAACACGCCATTTTGTATAGTCCTTGTATCTGTATAGTCACATAGGCAGCCTTGACCAACAATCTGGAAATGATTTTGAGGGCTCACCATACACCAGCATTGTCTAGCCACCGTAGATGAGTTTGAAAAAGATAAAACCTCGTAATCAAAGTCTTTGCTCTTGTAATTTAGTTGTAGAAATACCACTAACAATCCCTTAACTTTTATCTCACTGTTTCAACTGTGAGGTGCTGACTAAAGAGAGATCAAAGATTACAGTAGGTAGAGAAAGGTTTCATTGAAAGAAGAGAAGCTGACTCCCAAAAGAGAAGGATGCAGGAGGGGTGGAATCAGCTTCTAGGAACTGGTTTCAGTTGACACCAAGTTGGAGGGGAACACAATGGCGAGTAAAGGAAAATAAGGTGGGAAGGAGATGAGGACCGATAGAGGACAGAAGAATTGGGACCATGTCAACTACTCCAACATTGTGAAGAGAAGCCATTTGTTGGTACATTTTGATTTTGTAAGATAGAGACTATTTTATAAAACTCTCAAATTGGGAATACAGAAAAGAGAAAAATTCTCAGTAGAAAATGCTATTGGTTAAATATTCTAACATATCAACAAAACTATCTCTCATTTCTCATGCATAACCATGTATGTTTATGTGTACATACAGTACCCTCCAAAGCAGTTTACAAGAGACAAAGAGAATCCATTAGGAACCACGGTGAAATTTTTAAGAGAAAAAAATCAACAAGAATAAAAAAGAAATTAAATACTAAATTTTGTGGTATTCCTTAGTCACAATAGGATGTAGCCTTGTAGAGTAGAATAATAATGGGCTTCCCAAAGCAACCATGATTGGGTTCAAATCCAGGCTCCCCCCGACCCCATTCTGTGGTCTTTTGGTCCAATCAAATTACTTAAGCTTTCTGAACCCCTGTGTACTTATCTAACAGGATGAAAATAATCTCTTCATCACTAGATTATGGTGGGAACTAAAATGAGATAGCATATATAAAGTATGTAGCTCTGCTTTAGCACTCTGTGTGACCAGTAAGTGCCGATTTCCTTACATTCCTTAATGATAATATGCAATGAATAAACACCAGCCTTGCCATTTACAATACAACACAAGGTCTATTGGTGACCAGCTCTGGAGAGTGAGAACATGAGAATGGTCTGAGACAGGTAACAAGTTCAGGAAACCCCAGCAAGGATCACATGATGGAAAAACAGTTACTTTGCATTTCAATCATAAGCAACATTTAAATTACCACCAACAGTATTTGTATAACAAAAATAAAATGCTCTAATACAATAAGCTTGAACTTCTATCTTAAGAATTTGAGAAATTCATTTTTTCCGTTTGTGAATCTCCCTTGGGCGGGGCAGCAGCAATGATGAGAAGAGATTAAATAAAAATATAAGGGCTGGGGGGAAATGCTTTAACCACAATTTGGACAATAATTTGCATGATGACCCTGAAGAAAGAGTCCTTTACTACTGTGGCAGTTAAGCTGCTCCAAATGACTTTACCTACTCTGCTGACCTCTCCCTTTGTAACTCACAGATTGTATTTTCCCCACCTGTTTCCCACCACTCCCATGTCACCAGAGACACAGAGGCTTGGGCCTCTAGAAAGTGTAGCATCCCTCTCTAATGGTTATAGGCAATACAGGATCCAGAAAAACAAGCTAAATTATAATTTGTGTCTAGAACATACTTTTGATATAACAAAATTACAGGGCAACAGAGAAGCATATAAAAATTAATTATTTCATTTTACTGAAATGATTAAAAGAGAAGCAAGATTTGAGAAAGCACTAAAAATATCAAACAAGATGATTAGAGAATATAACTTACAACCATTTTGCTGCAATTCCTACTCCGTGAAAGAAAAATGCAGACAGGAGGACAGTGGCAAATAAAAGTAACTTAAAGCATATGGGCATGTTTTGGCAAAATACGGAGAAAGGTGGAGTCAGTCAGTCAAGATTAATTATGCACCCACGGGTACCCAGGGAAAGGCAGCAGGTGTTCACAGAGCCCTCTAATCGATTTTAGATTCTCAGAAATTCCTGAGGGACACTCTGTGTGTCTTGATACTTTCTCCAAACACTGAACAAAGACCAGGCAGTGTTCACTGCATTGCTAATTTCAAGTCTTTTCAAATGATAAACACAATCCATAGAGTAACAATGAACAGACCCAATGTATTGGTGTTCATCATTTATAATCTTCCTGCTTGGTGTAATCAGCCCTTCAATCCATAAACTCTTTTTGAACTTCTACTGAGCGCAAAGCACTAATCTGGACTTCCTTCAAGGACTTCACAATGCAGGGAAGAGTTTGAGAGGTAAATAGAGAGATACAGGAACTTCTGCTAAGTAAGAAGGAAGAGGCAATCATGAGGAGTGATGAGAGCAGGGGGGAGTACACTTAACCCAAACTGGATGGTGGGGAGCTCAAGATAGTCTTCCTAAAAGAAATGGCATATCTAAGCTTTTAAAGATACATAGGAGCGGGCTTCCCTGGTGGCGCAGTGGTTGAGAGTCTGCCTGCCGATGCAGGGGACACGGGTTCGTGCCCCGATCCCGGAAGATCCCACATGCCGCGGAGCGGCTGGGCCCGCGAGCCATGGCCGCGGAGCCTGTGTGTCCGGAGCCTGTGCTCTGCAACGGGAGAGGCCACAGCAGTGAGAGGCCCGCGTACAGCAAAAAAAAAAAAAAAAAAAAAAAAGATACGTAGGAGCTATTCTGTCAAAGAGGTCATGGAGTTGGTGGTGATGACGATGGACCAGGCAGCTGAGAGCTGACGTGGAAAGGTACAAGACAAAAATGAACATGACTTTTTGGGGCTGGTATTTGGGGTTCATCTAGCATGGAATGGAGAGAACAAAGGGCTAAGGGTGGTGAGGGAAGCGCTGAGGTCAGGTTAAGGAGGTGGGCAGAGGCCAGAACCTAAAGAGCCTTGTACGCCCTAGGGGTTTGAATTTTATCCTAAAAGTAGCAGGAAGCCATTGTAGGATTTTAGCAGGGAAGTTCTCAGCTTAAGATTTGTATTCTTCCCACTGCAACAAAGGTAGAAAAGGGAGCCAAGATCACAGTGGTAAGACCAATTTGCTTGGGGTAGACTAGGGTGCCATTCCCTATCAACAGAAGCACAGGGAGTACAGGAGAAGAAACATTTGGAGAAAAGAGGAAAAGAAGAGCTCAGTTTTGGAAATCTTGAACTTATGGTGCCTGACATTTGTCCAAGTGAGTGTGTCCACTTTGATTTATGAAAGAGGTTTGGGATAAGAGGCACAGACCAGGGACAAAGGTGACTGTGGACGCCATGGAGTCAGGACTAATGCTCAGCTGGTATGCTCTGGCACAACTAAATCTCATGCTCATGGCCAGTACCTGTTCTGATCTGTCAGTGCCCAACTGTGCCAGCTGTTAAACATTGTGACTCTCACCTCTGTATGAGATGACCCAGGATAACAACAGGAAAGGGTGGAGGACAGACGCCTGAAAAATGTTCATGTTTATTGGAGGAAAGAAGAAGAAGAAAGAGAAAGAGGAGGAGGAAGAGGAGTGGGAGAGGAGGAGAGAGAAGGAAGAGAGGTAAGAGATTTACGGCATGAAATACCAGGAGGAATGTTTCCAACGGAGAGCACAGCCAATAGTGTCTGGGGAAGGGGATCACATGAAGGAGAGAAGATCCTGAACACATTGATATTCTGAAAGAGAAAGCAAGTAGGTGGAAGAAGTGTAAAGCAACGGGAGAGAGCAGAGATGAACAGTGGAATGACAACCTTAAGGAAATAGGAAAAGATGGGGTACAGAATCTTCTACTATAAGAGCAAGTGGATCTGTGTAAGTGGAGAAGGAGTTGGGAAAGGACTGAGAGATGGGATGTAGCAGAAAGCTAAGGGAGTGACTCCTATGATGTAGATGGCAAGAGCCTCAGCTGGGAGCTTTCAGGGAGGTGACATGTAGGAATCTCAAGGAGAATGTTATGGGTTGAAATGTAAGGCATGGTGGAGGCAGCTCACCAGAGCTAGGCTGGAGGCTGTGAACTTACAGATCCTCACTGAAGTGTAACTTCATTTTTCTAATAGCTCTTGGGAGAGTGGGCATTGACTTAGCGGTAGGGTTTTGCCAGAAAGATGCAGAGGAAAGATGAGAAAGCAAGAGAACTGTTAAAGAATGTTATTAATAACATCACATCATGAGGTCTACACTTCTTTGAGACACAAGAAAAGAGAGGGGGGAGAACAAGGAGGAACTGAAGATCAAGAAACATTGAAGAACAGAGAACTAAGAGGGCTAGAACAATAGAAAAAGGTGGTGTAAAAAAGGTAGGTTTTTAGGATTTTGCAGAAGGAATGATTCAGATTGCTTGGGTGTAGCCCAAAGCTGAAAGTGGCAGGGTGGTGGGGAGGTTGGCTGAGCTGTTGAGATCTGAGAACCATGAACAGAGGGCGTTAGGTGAGCTGTCCACATCATAGCAATCCTCACAAGCAAAAATTTATGTATCACTTTCTACGAGGTGGCCATTGTGGTGAGCAATTTACTTGTCCCTGAGCCTTTTTTTAAAAAGTAAGCACCATTATCGTGTTTTACATGAGAAACTAAGGGTCAGAGATATTATGCAATGTGCCTATGGTCACACAATTGGTAGAGGGCAGAGCTGTGTTTCAAACCCAGTTCTCTGATTCCAACACTTGTGCTTCTTTCAAGAATGACAGTGGAGCTTGGGATGAAAAGGAAGATATGAGCCACAGCCCACAGTCATTAGTGAGTGTGGAAGAGTGACCAGCTAAGACAGCCGTGAAGAGGAGAAAGGTGGAAGGCCTGAACCTTCAAAGAGAAAGCCTTGCATGTGAGCATGCAGGAGTAATGGTGTACTAGTGGTGCTGGGGGTCAGGAGAGTGCCCTTCGGCCCCCATCCTGAGGCTCCTGGACAGAGGATAACTCATCTGTGGTGATCGGGTTCTAGTGTTGGTAAGAAGTTATTGTGTTGCCTCCAAAGAAACCTGAGTCCAGATTTGAAGGCGGAAATGGGATTGGATGGTTCTATAAGCCGAACTGTACATTGCAAACATCTGGAGTCCCCAGTAAGTAGGAGGATAGAGGAGGACTTAGGTCTCTTTAGAAGCGGCCAGCTGTAGCCTAAATGATCACATTTCTGAGGGAATGGAACAAGAGCTTGAAAAATAAAAATAAAAAGCAAACACAAACACAAAAAACTAGGGAAGCTACTGTGTAGGCTCCATAAGGAAAACAGTCTTTGACTCCAAGGCAAACCATTCTCACCAGTGAAGACTTTTGAAGGCTTTGCTGATTACCTCAGTCCTCTTGATCGCCATCCTTTTGGTTCCTGCAGTCCCCGGTTTTGTCTTCTATCATGGTGTGTATTACTCATTGTTGTATATTTGTCATTATGGAATGCCCAAATAAATGGCTTATTCATCCTAGAGAAGTACTAAGCGCACTGTAGGTGCCTGACAGGCATATCACTGACTCTCTAGAGAAAGTGATGAAAGCTTTTAATGTACCATTTTGTGTTTTCATCATCTGTTAATATGTATTTCTATGGCTTATAAATAGTCATATTTTTCACCTGAGAACTTGAAGCCCTTTAGGCAGGATGTGCTCTGGGGGAACTATATGAGTCAATATAAAATCTCCAGGAAAAGTGACCTAAACTTGGCCTCAACTCTGTCCACCACACAGAGACAGCTGGGAGAAACAATACCATAGAGAAGGAACTGGGCCCTATGGAATCTGCACAGATTTAGGCTCTCAGACAGGACCCAAAGGTAAAGAGAGTTTAGAGTCCACTTTTGTTATTTAACCAAAGAGAAATGGTTTGCTTTGCTAAAATAGAAATTGCTTTTCAAAGAGCATTGAGAATGACTAATACCTCCATTTTCTCCATCCCATTCAAGCCTGCCCAGCTTGGTAGTATATTTCTTAATCAAGAAAATGTATCTCCTTTCTAAGGACATGGCCAATGGTGGCGGGGGTGGGGAGCAGGGGGAGCTTCCAAAGTTGCTGACAGGCAAGATATTTTTGAAAACTAGAAGATGTCTACTCATGAGGACTGGTGAATTGAAGGAGAGAGAATTTAATAGCAAATAAATTTGCCTTGGACTCACAATCCACTATCTAGAGCCCAAATACCATGACATATCTAGCCCACAGGTATTACTGCTAAATTTCATCACACAGATACATTATCCATCCTTTAACTCTCAGCAAAAATTAGCTGAACAGCCAAACAGGTCATCTTCACTCACCTTGTAGAGTAATAGCAGAGAAGGCTGCATTAATCTGCTTCCCACATGAGGTTCTTGATTATATTCATTTGACAAAATGAACTGGAAGCTAATACACGAGACAGAACCTGAATGGATGCAGGCAAAAGCTAATGGGAAATGTATCTATTAAAAATAATCAGTATGTACACTTAGACCACCTCGGGGAGATTTCCTTATTTTTTAGACTCATTGGTTCATTTTTCAGTGTGCTTGACTCATCTGAACTAGGCTCTAGAGTTTAGTAAGCCTGAGGAAGGACCAGAACAAAGGGTGAACAGAGTGAGGGGCGAGCGGAGCTGGAAAGGCTGGCTCGGGAGAGCTAAGGAGTCTCTGCTTTACTCAAAGTTGGATGAGATGTTTTGGGTGGGTCTTGAGGAGGGAGTGGGGTGGTCTGACATCATTTGTGTGTTTGTTTTAAAATCACTCTCCTGCAGGGTAGAGGAGCGGTCTGAGGGCCAGCAGTGGCAGTGGCGGCGAGAAGCTGGGAGGCTTTGGCAGGAGTCCAGAGGAGACCAGGATGGCAGCATCGGAATGCGGGCTGGTTAGGGGGCCCAAGGCAGAGGAAACGAGAGGCCATACTAAATGTCTGAATTTTTTTTCAAATGAAAGGAGCAACAGAATTAAGAATGAAGCATGGGGTGCATCGGTTTTGTTCATTTTACTGAGATTTTATCTCAAACTTGAAAATGTTTCTAATATTTTTATCTCCTAAATCCAATAAACACTGTATTCTATAACTCAAAATAACAAGTTAAAGGAGCAAACACTCATTTGTTCTGGTCTTTTCGCGGCATTTCATGTATTAGAAAATAATTATGAAAAGGAATACAAAGTCTGGTGGAAGCATCGATAATTGTTCTGGAACTAATTCTACCTAACATGATTTAATAGGCTTTACAGAATTCTACAAACAACCAATTTAAATTAGACACACCAAGATTTAAATCCATAAATGCAGTTAGTTTAAAACATTCGTGTTAGTCCCCTCTCAATCCCACACCTACTCTTAAAATGAATAAACAAATATCACAAGTGACTATGCCTCTCAGTCCATAAATTTACATGTGTATGTAAGAAATATCCATTTATTATCTTTAAATGCACTTAAAATCAACTCTGATCCCCCACTCCACTCAAACCTAGGCCTGTAGCTCTCAATAGGTTCCTTGACTTCCAGTTTTTCTCTGTTCCTGAGGAAACCTCTCCTGCCCCCTCTTCATCACTTAAAAAGCACTCCCTTCTCTTCTCCTCTGTCCCTCAAAGTAAACAGTTCAATAAGGTCAGAGTTTTTGGAAAACAAAAGCTAGAGAGTAAAGTTAATAAGGGTGACTTCAGTTTTCACCCCAACATGAATTTCTCCTAAGGGCTAGACTTAGAGACTTCCTTTTAACAAATAGAATATCATAAAAGTATTAGGAGGTTAAGTTATAAAAGACTGTGACTTCTGTCTTGATTAAGTTACAAAAGAATGACTTCTACCTTGCCGGCACTCTCTGGCCCTCTTGCTGGTTTGCTCTGATAGGAACTAGCTGTCATATTCTGAGATACTGTAGAGAGAGTCCTGTGTAGAAAGAAACAGATCAGCCTCCAGCCAACAGCCTGTGAGGAACTAAGGCCCTCAGCCCAACAACCGCGAAGGAAGTGAATCCTGCCTACAACCACACAGAAGCTTGGAGCAGCAACTTCCCCACTCATGCCTGCAGACGAGACCAGAGCCCTGGCAAACTTGACACAATCTGTGAGAGACTCTGGAGCATAGGACCCAGATAAACTGCACCCACATCTTGACTTGCAGAAACCATGAGATATAAATGCTGTTGTTTTAATCCACGAAGATTTGGTGGATTAATTTGTTATATATCAATAACTAATAGAAATTGCCAATCATCCGTGGTGCCCTTGTCAAAGTATGAAGTTCAGAGAGCCAGTGAGAGGTTCTTACACTGCTTGCACACTGTACCTATCAAATGTCCTGTTCACTATATGTATCTAAAATATTTATCGATGAACGATCGGGTAAATACAAACAAAACAAAGAGACAGACACATCACACAGAAAGATCCTTAATCGTTTTTGTTTTTTTTTTTTTGGTGTTTTTGTAATTTTTTGAACTGGTAGAAAACTGAATAACTGGCAGTGTTTTAATAAGGCCTTTGGGATAAATGATGATATGTGGCAATGTACACCAGCATATAAGCAAAATGCCATATTAAAAATGGAGTAATTAAATGACCATTTATTATCAATTATCAATAAATAATATTAAGATATTAAAGTTGAGACTAAAAATTACACAAATCATATAACAAAAATTTTCCTTTAATTCATAGAGTTCATTATCTGGGTCCTATGGAAACAAATATAATTAACATTTCAACTGTAAATGGTACTATTAGTTCTTTTGACATCTTGGAAAGGGCATGGCTGCACTTGGAAGCAACACACCAGTGCTGATAAAGAGAAGTTTCTCTAAGTGACAGACAAGCAATGGGAAGGGAATATATTTTTTAGGCCAAATCAGACCTGTCCTGTAGAAATGTGACTCTGGAATCAACCACATTCCTCTTATGGGTTTGAAACTAGAACAAGGTCTGAGCTGCCAATGACAGCTAATGGCCCAGGGAGTAGTTGTCAAATTAAGCAAATAAAAATACAGAATGCCCCATTAAATTTTAAACTTCAGATAAACACAAATAATTTTTAATATAAATATGTTCCTCCAAATTATTATTATTTACTTGGTGGGGAAGGAGGGCAGACTAGTCAACGAGGAGACCTGGAGGAGGGCTGCTGAGTGAGAGGACAGGAGAGAGAAACAGAGGATGAGGAAGTAACCACAGAGGACATTCTGAATAACTAAGTGGGGAGGCTTCGGTGTTCCTCTATGAGGCACGAGGTGGTGAGTTATATTAAGTTATAAATGTTTGACCTCTGACTTTGCTGTGCTTTGAGTTGTTTACTTCAACCCACATCTAAGCGGCACCATTTCTCACTGTAGACCTAATAAATGTACATTGCTTACCACAATTTTCCAGCAGAGGGCAGTAAAATGTCCTTGAGGAAGGAGCAGGTATCAGCCAGGCACCTAATCGGAAACAGTTCAATTCAGATAGCTCAAAAGACTTTAAGGAAGAGAATACCTCCCCTCCCTCCCCACGTGTGGACAGGGCTAAGGAAACCAAGAAGGGATATTGCACTTGGAAACTAGCAAGAGCAGGAAGCCATCACCACTCCTGGACCTGCAGCAGCAAGGGAAGGAAATGGTGTTCTCTCTCAGAAGCCAGTGGAAGCTGGAGTGATGGTGGACGGGCCCCACTCCTGACAGGAGGTACAGGTGTGGACAGATGCAGCCCTTACCAGAAATGCAGCCCTAAGCAGGGAGGGAGCAGAGATAAATGTCCTTTCTCTCCTTCTGCCCTTCTACTCTCCTTCTGGGGTCTCCCATGGGCAGAACTCCAGTCTGTTGGCAAGGGAGCCCAAGTGAAGCAATGAAGAGAGGTCAGCCACCCAAGGCAGGAACTTGGCAGGGACCAGGGCAGGGAAGTGTGGAGAACACCAAAACCGGCACAGGATCCTTTTTCTAAGATGCACAGAGGCATTGTTTGGACTACCAGCAGCCTGCCTCTTGTTAAAGATGTGCTTTAACACTCGTAGGAGTTCAATAAATCTGGCCTGTGAAGTCAAGTATAGTGGTATTTTTACTTATTAAGTACTTAACAAGTACAAATCAGTATGGGGCAAGAGAAACTAGTAATGACAGTAACTAACATTCATGGTCCACTCGCTATGTTCCAGGCACTGAACTAAGTGCTGTACAGGCATTACTTCATTCATCCTCATGCCAGCCCTATGAGTTAGGCACTCTTATTTTTGACACCTTATAGAAAAAATAACTGGGAGTCATAGAGGTTAAGAAACTTGTCTGTATCATGAGCTGCCCAGATGTGAAATTACGTTAATCTGACCGCAGACCTTGGTCCCTGGACTCAGGGAATCTAGTCCAGAAGCAAAAACACTGGTTACTGATAAATGGAAAAAAAAAAAAAGTTACTGATAAATGCTGTGTCTGGAGTAACTGTAGGGAGTTATGAGAGAAGAGAGGTGAGGCAACGAACCCAGAACACAGTGGGGACAGTGGCAGGCGGTTAGAAGGAAGCTGTGGGGAATGGAGACCTTATCTTAGTGATGGTATCTGTCTTCTAACAGTTAAATTATATTCTGCTTTGCAGTACAGCTATTTCGTGCAAAACCCATGTGCCTACCTTAGTGGTCCTCAGCCCTTGCTGCACATTAGTATCACATTAAAACCATGTCCTAAGATAATACTGTACATCAACTATACTTCAATTTAAAATAAATGGCATAGACCCCACCCCAAACCACTTACATCAGAGTTTCTGGGACTAGAGTGCTGACATCAATGTTTTTAATTCCTGACCAAGGGATTCTTCCCTGCAGCCAGAGGTGAGAAAAATCATATTACTCTAAAACTTCTTATGAGCAGGAGAAATCTCTTATCAATTTTATGGTTTATAACTCTGCCTTACATATAGTTCAATATTTAATTGACCTAACTTGAATCAAATAGCTAAAGGGGATAATGTGGGAAAAATTATAAAACCATATTTTCATTACATAACTTGGAAGGATTTAAATGAAAAAAAAAGGAGAACAGATACCACAGAAGTCACCCCCTGGAATGAAGTTTCTGAGCCCCACGTCAGGCTTCTGAACCTGCGGGTCCGGCAACGGGAGGAGGAATTTCTAGAGAATCAGACTTTGAAGGCTAGCAGGATTTGACTGCAGGACTTCAACAGGACTGGGGGAAACAGAGACTCCACTCTTGGAGGGCACACACAAAGTAGTGTGCCCATCGGGACCCAGGGAAAGGAGCACTGACCCTATAGGAGACTGAACCAAACCTACCAGCTAGTGCTGGAGGGTCTCCTGCAGAGGCAGGGGGTGGCTGTGTCTCACTGTGAGGACAAGGACACTGGCAGCAGAAGTTCTGGGAAGTAGTCCTTGGTGTGAGCCCTCCCAGAGTGTGCCATTAGCCCCACCAAACAGCCCAGGTAGGCTCTAGTGTTGGGTCGCCTCAGGCCAAACAAGCAACAGGGAGGGAACCCAGCCCCACCCATCAGCAGACAAGCAGATTAAAGTTTTACTGAGATCTGCCCACCAGAGCAACAGTCAGCTCTACCCACCACCAGTCCCTCCCATCAGGAAAATTGCACAAGCCTCTTAAGATAGTCTCATCCACCAGAGGGCAGACAGCAGAAGCAAGAAGAACTACAATTCTGCAGCCTGTGGAACAAAAACCACATTCACAGAAAGACATACAAGATGAAAAGGCAGAGGGTTATGTACCAAATGAAGGAACAAGATAAAACCCCAGAAAGACAACTAAATGAAGTGGACATAGGCAACCTTCCAGAAAAAGAATTCAGAATAATGATAGTGAAGATGATCCAGGACCTCGGAAAAACAACAGAGGCAAAGATTGAGAAGATGCAAGAAATGTTTAACAAAGACCTAGAAGAATTAAAGAACAAACAAAGAGAAATGAGTAATACAATAATGGAAATGAAAACTACACTAGAAAGAATCAATGGCAGAATAACTGAGGCAGAAGAACGGATAAGTGACCCGGAAGACAGAATGGTGGAATTCACTGCTGCAGAACAGAGTAAAGAAAAAAGAATCAAAAGAAATGAAGACAGCCTAAGAGACCTCTGGGACAACATTACACGCAACAACATTAGCATTATAAGGGTCCCAGAAGGAGGAGAGAGAGAAAGGACGTGAGAAAATATTTGAAGAGATTATAGTTGAAAACTTCTGTAACATGGGAAAGGAAATAGGAATTCCCAAGTCCAGGAAGTGCAGAGAGTCCCATACAGGATAAACCCAAGGAGAAACATGCCAAGACACATAGTAATCAAACTGGCAAAAATCAAAGACAAAGAAAAATTATTGAAAGCAGTAAGGGAAAAATGACAAATAACATACAAGGGAACTCCCATAAGGTTAACAGCTGATTTCTCAGCAGAAACTCTATAAGCCAGAAAAGTGGCATGATATACTTAAAGGAATGAAAGGGAAGAACCTACAACCAAGATTACTTTACCCGGCAAGGATCTCATTCGGACTCAATGGAGAAATCAAAAGCTTTACAAAGAAGCAAAAGCTAAGAGAATTCAGCATCACCAAACCAGCTCTACAACAAATGCTAAAGCAACTTCTCAAAGTGGGAAACACAAGAGAAGAAAAGAACCTACAAAAGCAAACCCAAAACAATTAAGAAAATGGTCATTGGAACATACATATCGATAATTACCTTAAACGTGAATGGACTGAATGCTCCAACCAAAAGACACAGGCTCGCTGAATGGATACAAAAATAAGACCCATATATATGCTGTCTACAAGAGACCCACTTTAGACCTACGGACACATACAGACTGAAAGTGAGGGGAGGGAAAAGGATATTCCATGCACATGGAAATCAAAAGAAAGCTAGAGTAGCAATACTCATATCAGATAAAATAGACTTTAAAATAAAGAATGTTACAAGAGCCAAGGAAAGCCACTACATAATGATCAAGGGATCAATACAAGAAGAACATATAACAATTATAGATATATATGCACCCAACATAGGAGCACCTCAATACATAAGGCAACTGCTAACAGATATAAAAGAGGAAATTGACAGTAACACAATAATAGTGGGGGACTTTTAATACCTCACTTACACCAATGGACAGATCATCCAAAGTGAAAATAAATAAGGAAACATAAGCTTTAAATGACACAACAGACCAGATAGATTTAATTGATATTTATAGGATATTCCATCCAAAAACAGCAGATTACACTTTCTTCGCAAGTGTGCACAGAATATTCTCCAGGATAGATCACATCTTGGGTCACAAATCAAGCCTCAGTATATTTAAGAAAATTGAAATCACATCAAGCATCTCTTCAGACCACAACGCTATGAGATTAGAAACGAATTACAGGGAAAAAAGGGTAAAAAACACAAATACGTAGAGGCTAAACAATACATTACTAAATAACCAAGAGATCACTGAAGAAATCAAAGAGGAAATCAAAAAAACCTAGAGACAAATGACAATGAAAACACGACGATCCAAAACCTTTGGGATGCAGCAAAAGCAGTTCTAAGAGGGAAGTTTATAGCTATACAAGCCTATATCAAGAAACAAGAAAAATCTCAAATAACCAATCTAAACTTACACCTAAAGGAACTAGAGAAAGCAGAACAAACAAAACCCAAAGTTAGCAGAAGGAAAGAAATCATAAAGATCAGAGCAGAAATAAATGAAATAGAAACAAAGAAAACAATAGCAAAGATCAATAAAACTAAAAGCTGGTTCTTTGAGGAGATAAACAAAATTGATAAACCATTAGCCAGACTCATTAAGAAAAAGAGAGAGAGGACTCAAATCAATAAAATTAGAAATGAAAGAGAAGTTAAAATACACACCGCAGAAATATAAAGCATCCTAAGAGACTACTACAAGCAACTCTATGCCAATAAAATGGACAACCTGGAAGAAATGGACAAATTCTTAGAAAGGTATAACCTCTCAAGACTGAACCAGGAAGAAATAGAAAATATGAACAGACCAATCACAAGTAATGAAATTGAAACTGTGATTAAAAATCTTCCAACAAACAAAAGTCCAGAACCAGAAGGCTTCACAGATGAATTCTATCAAACATTTAGAGAAGAGCTAACATCCATCCTTCTCAAACTCTTCCAAAAAATTGCAAGGGAAGGAACACTCCCAAATTCCTTCTATGAGGCCACCATCACCCTCATACCAAAACCAAACAAAGATACTACAAAAAAAGAAAATTACAGACCAATATCACTGATGAATATAGACGCAAAAATCCTCAACAAAATACTAGCAAACAGAATCCAATAACACATTAAAAGGATCATACACCATGATCAAGTGGGATTTATTCCAGGGATGCAAGGATTCTTCAATGTACGCAAGTCAATCAATGTGATACAGCATATTAACAAATTGAAAAAGAAAAATCATATGATCATCTCAATAGATGCAGAAAAAGTTTTTGACAAAAATCAACACCCATTTATGATAAAAACTCTCCAGAAAGTGGGCATAGAGGGAACCTACCTCAACATAATAAAGGCCATATATGACAAACCCATCGCAAACATCATCCTCAATGGTGAAAAACTGAAAGCATTTCCTCTAAGATCAGGAACAAGACAAGGATGTCCACTCTCACTATTATTATTCAACATAGTTTTGGAAGTCCTAACCATGGCAATCAGAGAAGAAAAAGGAATAAAAGGAATACAAATCAGAAAAGAAGAAGTAAAACTGTCACTGTTTACAGATGACATGATACTATACATAGAGAATCCTAAAGATGCCACCAGAAAACTACTAGAGCTAATCAATGAATTTGGTAAAGTTGCAGGATACAAAATTAATGCACAGAAATCTCTTGCATTCCTATATACTAATGATGAAAAATCTGAAAGAGAAATTAAGGAAACACTCCCATTTACCATTGCAACAAAAAGAATAAAATACCTAAGAATAAACCTACCTAGGGAGACAAAAGACCTGTATGCAGAAAACTATAAGACACTGATGAAAGAAATTAAAGATGATACAAACAGATGGAGAGATATACCATGTTCTTGGATTGGAAGAATCAATATTGTGAAAATGACTATACTACCCAGAGCAATCAACAGATTCAATGCAATCCCTATCAAATTAGCAATGGCATTTTTTTACAGAACTAGAACAAAAAAATCTTAAAATTTTTATGGAGACACAAAAGACCCCGAATAGCCAAAGCAGTCTTGAGGGAAAAAAGTGGAGCTGGAGGAATCAGACTCCCTGAATTCAGACTATACTACAAAGCTACAGTAATCAAGGCAGTATGGTACTGGCACAAAAACAGAAATATAGATCAATGGAACAAGATAGAAAGCCCAGAGATAAACGCACACACCTATGGTCAACTAATCTATAACAAAGGAGGCAAGGATATACAGTGGAGAAAAGACAGTCTCTTCAATAAACGGTGCTGGGAAAACTGGATAGCTACATGTAAAAGAATGAAATTAGAACACTCTGTAACACCACACACAAAAATAAACTCAAAATGGATTCGAGACCTAAATGTAAGACCGGACACTATAAAACTGTCAGAGGAGAACATAGGAAGAACACTCTTTGACATAAATCACAGCAAGATCTTTTTTGATCCACCTCCTAGAGTAATGGAAATAAAAACAAAAAGAAACAAATGGGACCGAATGAAACTTAAAAGCTTTTGCACAGCAAAGGAAACCATAAGGAAGACGAAAAGACAACCCTCAGAATGGGAGAAAATATTTGCAAACGAATCAACGGACAAAGGATTAATCTCCAAAATATATAAATAGCTCATGCAGCTCAATATTAAAAAAACAAACAACCCAATCCAAAAATGGGCAGAAGAACTAAATAGACATTTCTCCAAAGAAGACATACAGATGGCCAAGAAGCACATGAAAAGCTGCTCAACATCACTAATTATTAGAGAAATGCAAATCAAAACTACAGTGAGGTATCACCTCACACCAGTTAGAATGGGTATCAACAGAAAATCTACAAACAACAAATGCTGAAGAGGGTATGGAGAAAAGGGAACCCTCTTGCACTGTTGGTGGGAATGTAAATTGATACAGCCACTATGGAGAACAGTATGTAGGTTCCTTAAAAAACTAAAAATAGAATTACCATATGATCCAGAAATCCCACTACTGGGCGTATACCCAGAGAAGACCATAATTCAAAAAGACACATGCACCCCAATGTTCATTGCAGCACTATTTATAATAGCCAGGTCATGGAAGCAACCTAAATGCCCATCGACAGACGAATGGATAAAGAAGATGTGGTACATATATACAATGGAATATTACTCAGCCATAAAAAGGAACAAAATTGGGTCATTTGTAGAGACATGGATGGATCTAGAGACTGTCATACAGAGTGAAGTAAGTCAAAGAGAAAAACAAATATCGTATATTAACGCATATATGTGGAACCTAGAAAAATGGTACAGATGAACAGGTTTGCAGGGCAGAAATTAAGAAACAGATGTAGAGAAGAAACGAATGGACACCAAGCGGGGAAAGCGGCAGGGGTGGGGGTGGTGGTGTGATGAATTTGGCGATTGGGACTGACATGTATACACTGATGTGTATAAAATGGATGAATAATAAGAACCTGTGGTATTAAAAAAATTTTTTTTAAAAAAGGAGAATAATTTCCTTAATTAATGCTCTTTTCTTTGAAGCCATAAAGGGCATAGGACCCCTGTACGTTTCCCAATTATTGGTGCACACTGTTTTTCTCAAGAAGCACATATTCAAACAAGTGTCAGGAAATTAATGGAGCAATTTCCATCTACATTGCATGAATAGCATGTGCATCAGAGGCAAGAAAATCATGGATAGGAAGCCTTCATGAGAGGGTATCACCAGCACGGGTGAATCCTGGCTGTGACCTGACTGACTGTAGAAAAGAGAGCAGTAAAAATGTTTGGAGTACCTGGAATGGGGCTGCAGAGAAACAAAACAGAAGTGGAAATAATAGAGCAAGTCTGGTCACTCCCCTGTGCTCTGTACATTTCCTGGCTTCCTAGGTTGAATAAATCTGTAGTGTGGATCTGGGTTGAGCTAAAAGGATTTCAGGAATTTTTATGAAGTAGTGCATTTGCAAGCCTGTGATATTTATTTGCATGAGATGATCTGAATAGGGGAGGGGGTGGGTGGAGAACATCTGCCAGAGAAGCTTGTGCTCAGGTGCATGGGGAAGGAGAGAGAGAGCATGTATCTGTCAACAGGTGGACAGAGGTCAGAGCCCAGAGGACAGAAGAAGTGCAAGGGCAAGAGCCAGCAAGACCTGGGTTATCCTTTCTGATGGAGCCTGGGTAACACCCTCACCCCATCCTCAAAACTTTGTGATTTAATATAGGCAAAAGTGAGATCCACTGTTTTAGGACAACCTAAAAATGGCCAGTTAAGCTTTTTAAAAACTAAGTAAATGAGGAAATTGGACTTAGTGAAAGATAAGTCTAAAAATTATAATGTGAAAGCAGAATTGATACTCATATTCAGTAGAAGTAGAATACCCATTTGGTTCTGAGCACCCTAGTAATCAATGCAAAGGGAGAAACAGGATGTGTTGCATGAAGATGTACAGTGCAGATAGAAGAAACCAACTAGTAACTCAGAAGTACAACAAATTCTTCATTCCAGAAGCCCCATACCTGAATATTTTCAGGAGACACAAAAGGAAGCTTTTCATTCCTATGAAGTAGGGGGGGTATATGTCTAATAGATTCCTATATTCTGATGGAAGAATTAGGTTTCTCCTATTTCACGTAACCTATGTAAGAGAAATGTGATTCCTCCAAGTAAATTGCCCTTAAATCATGTATCTAGCTATGAAAATAAAACAGGAAAAGTGAACACAATGGATGTGACTCCACCCCTAATGAAATAAATAGGCATTCAAGTGACCCCAGAATTTTGCTTCAGTTGACTGATTTGTCAAATGCTGTTTTGACACAATATCACTGGGAGAAATAAAGAAAACATTAATATTCACTACACAAAGACTAGCAAATTCAAAGACTGCTATTCTCAATTTGATAAAGATCACTAGGAAGGGAATTGGCCTTCATGAGCCAAATATGCTTAACAACCGCTGAGTTGAAATCTGCTGATGCTGCAACTCTTTTTGAGAAATGGGACTTATAACAACAAGCCATGGATAGCAACAAGATTACTGCAACAAAAAGTGGCTCTTATTTCGTCTAGTTTTAAAATAGTTTGAAGTGAAGTCAGCAAGATGGTGAGACAGGAGTTTCCACCACTGGTGCCCTCACAGAAACGTCAATTTGAACAACTAACCACTCACAAAAATACCTTCACAAGAGTGAAGGGTTCCAGGTGAGAGATTACAGCACCTGGATGGAGCGCGGAAATAAGAAAAGATGCAATGAAGAGGGTAGGAAGGACAGTTTCACATTACACCCTTCACCCCACTTGAAGCCTAGGCAGCACGGCAGAGTGACAGAATGAAGTGAATGTCATGGTAGACTCCAGTACCTGGCCTGCCCTAGTGACCAACAATTTGGCGCCTACAAGAGAGTCACGTTAGCTTTAATGACACACATAGGCTGAAAGTGAAGGGGTGGAAAAAGATATTCCATGTAAATGATAACCAAAAGAGAGAGAAATGACTATACTTGTATCAGACAAAATAGACTTTAAGTCATAAACTATCAAAAAAGACAAATAACGGCACTATATAATGACAATGGGGTCAATTCATCAAGGGGATATAACAATTGTAAATATATATGCACCCCAATATAGGAGAACAAAAATATATAAAGCAAATATTAATAGGACTGCAGGAAGAAATAGACAGCAATACAATAATTGTACCCCTACTTTCAATAACAGATAGATGATTTAGTCAGAAAATCAATAAGGTAACAGTGGACTTGAACAATAATATAAACCAAATAGGTCTAACATACACACACAGAACATTCTATCCAACGGCAACAGAAGACAAATTTTTTTCAAGTCTGCATGAAACATTCTCCAGGAGAGATCATATGTTAGGCCACAAAACAAGTCTGAAAAATTTAAGATTGAAATCATAACAAGTATCTTTTCTGACTACAGTTCAAATGGAAGTTGACCTAAATATAAAAGCTAAAACCATAGAATATCTACTAAAAAACATAGGAAAATACCTTTTGTGACCTTGGACCATTAAAATATTTTTAGATAAGACAAAAAGGACTAACCATAAAATTTTAAAAATTGATAACTTGAATTTAATCACAAGTAAACATTTTTGCTCATCAAAAGATATCATTAAGAAAATGAATAGACAAGCCATAGACTGAGGATAAAAATAATCTTAACACATTGATCTGACAAAGTACTGGTATCAGAATATATAAAGAATTATACAAGTGGGAAAACGTCTTAAAGCCACTTGACAGGAGAAGGTGTATGAATGGACAATGAGTGCATGAAAATGTGTCCAACATCTTTAGTCGTAAGAGAAATGCAAAATAAAACTATGAGACACCATTTCACATCCATTAGAATGCTAAAAAGACTGGCAACACCAAACATTAGTGATGATAGGAAGTGACTAAAACTCTCTTTATTACTACCACTTTTTTAAATTTTATTTATTTATTTATTTATTTATTTATTTGTGGCCACATTGGGTCTTCATTGCTGCATGGGCTTTCTCTAGCTGCAGCGAGTGGGGGCTACTCTTTGCTGCAGTGTGTGGGCTTCTCATTGCAGTGGCTTCTCTTGTTGCAGAGCACGGGCTCTAGGTGCACGGGCTTCAGTAGTTGTGGCTCGCGGGCTCTAGAGCACAGGGTCAGTAGTTGTGGCACACGGGCTTAGTTGCTCCGTGGCATGTGGGATCTTCCCAGACCAGGGCTTGAACCCATGTCCCCTGCATTGGCAGGCGGATTCTTAACCACTGTGCCACCAGGGAATTCCCTACTGCCACTTTAGAGAACCGTTTGGCAATTTATTACAACTTAAATATACATTTACTCTTTGATTCAGCAAGTATGTATGGGGGGAGGGAAAGAGAGGGTGAGAGAGAGAGAGATACAAGAGTGTTTATAGCATCCTTATTTATAGTAGCCAAAAACTGGAAATAACCAAAGTGTCAATCAATCAACAGGAGCATGGATAAACAAAATGTGGTATATCCATCCAATGGAAAACTACTCATTATTTAATAAAGGGAACTACTGATATACTCAACTAAACGGAAGAATTTCAAAAACATCATGGTAAGTAAATAAATCTAGACACAACAGGTTGTATAATCTATACAATTTACATGAAATTTAAGAACCAGCAAAACGAATCTATGGTAACAGATATCATAACAATAGCTGCTCCTGGAGGTGAGAGAGAACTGACTGGAAAGGGGCATGAGAACACTTTCTCTGGTGATAGAAATGATTTATGTCGTTTTGGGTAGGTGTATAAAATTGTCAAAACTCAGTAAAACAACACTTAAGATCTATGCATTTTATTTATGTTAATTATACCTTAAATTGTATTACATAAATTATACCTTAAGAATGCTGGTTTAAAAAAAATCAACCAATAGGATGTACCTATTCTTTTTCTCAGAAAATTATTCTCATTCTGTTCTGATCTGATCTTTATTTTGACGATAAGGCACAATTCATTGCTTTCTAAATTCTGCATTAACCTCTGATGAAAATTATTACAAATCTGACCTAACACAAAGAAATACTAATAGCATGATAAATATGGGATGTGAGGTCCTTATTTTTGCATCTATGCATAGGTAGTTGAAATAAGGATCTGACGTGATGCAAGGAGAAGGGAGAAAAATCTTTCATCAAACGTCCAGCATGTGCATGCACATAATGGCTGGACACAAACATGGCCTTTACACCATGTGCTCCACTCTTTCTTTGGTGACTCCCAAAGTAGTCCTTCTGTAATCTCCTCCCCCTGAATCTGAGCTGGCCCAGTGACCTGCTTTAACCAATACAATAAGGAAGAAGCCCTGGCAGCTTTTGCTTTTGCACTCTTGGGAGCCCTGAGCTGCCATGTCAGAGGTCTGGCTACTCTACTGGAAACACCATATATAGAGGCAAGTTGAAGACACCACGTGGAGAGGGAGAGGTCATGAGATTACAGGGAGAAGAGGTGAGGAACCTAGCCAACAGGAAAAACAGGCACTAAACATATAACCCCAGCAGAGTCATTCAGGCCCTCACCATTGGAGACTTCCACTTGGAGGCATGAGATGTGCCACGATAAAGAGGTAAAATATCACTGGGACAAAGTATGGTACAAGAAGAGAACAGCCTAAAAAGTTAGTTATTTCTGCCAGCTTGATCATGAAATGTAAGCCATACTAACTTCTTTAAAAGTTATTTTTACTCTCTACCTCTATATCAAGATTCTCCATATGGTTTTCAGCTAAACTATGAAGTTGAGATTGCCTTAAGTAATCCCAAATGATTTTCTAGATGAGGAAGGTGCTCCTTAAAAAAATTATATTTATGTTATACAATTATACAATTTTATATATACATATATATCAAATTAAACTATAGATTCATTTGTGCAATTCTGCAGCTGGCTTCAATCTACATCTGCTACGCCAACTGCACCATCTATATGTGGTACTGTTTTGAGAGCCACACTTAAGTCACAAATAAAGGATGCATTAAGTCTTGCAGTGACTGGATTGTCTGGACTTCACTGTACTTGACTTACTAGTGATGGTTGAAGTTGTTTAGAGGGGAACAAAACTATCAGATGCCCCCTCTTTTTTCTTTTGCCAATGTCTCCATTTCCTTATCTAGAAATTTTAATGGTACCTGACTCATAATATTTTAATGAGGATTAAATAAGATAACATATAAAACGCATAAAACAATGATTGGCATGAAGCAATCAATAATAAATTTTATAATTTTTTCTGTATGTGCTATATAATTAATTAATTAACAAAAAAACTTATCAGTTTTACCTTAAAGTATCGAGCAGAATTCTAATTATCCTGGGGATAATAAGGATGCTAAAACACTAGCTAACTTGTCACAAAGACCTCCTTAGGTGTTTTGATTACTTTATACAATTTGGTATGTCTTGAAAAGATAATCAACAGTAGTATTTTAAGGCTGTCCAAGGCTCACTTTCACTCTCGAGTCAGAAATCCTATTGGATTAAAGAAGCCTGAATTCTTAAGAAAATACTAAGATAGTAAGATAGATACTAAGACATTAAGAAGAGCCAATACATCTGTTAGAAACCTTCAAACTAAAAGTAGCAGAAACTGACACCAGTTCTCTTAAGTAAAAAGGGAAATTACTGGAAGGATATTGGGAATTCACATTATTGGTGGGATGCTGGGGGGGCGCCAGACTTTGACTAGGAGCCAACACCAAGACAGCGTTGAAGTGAGGAAACAGGGCGCTTTTAGCAGAAACAGCTGCCCCTGCTGCTGTGAATCCTGCCTAACTGTCCCTATGTATATGGCAGTCACTGAAGATTCAGGGTCCTGAGTTGGAATGTTTAA
Source organism: Hyperoodon ampullatus (assembly GCF_949752795.1). Lineage (NCBI taxonomy): Eukaryota > Metazoa > Chordata > Mammalia > Artiodactyla > Ziphiidae > Hyperoodon > Hyperoodon ampullatus. The sequence continues at coordinate 47,103,534 of NC_136925.1, read as the reverse complement.
TTAACTAAGCCCTGGTCATATGACCAAGTCCTGGCTCCAAGAAGAAGAGGAGAGGGACAAATTAACCATTAACTATCATTGGAGGTAGCACCCTGTGTTCCACTGAGACTCATGGTGGATTATCCCAGAAAGGAGGGAAAGTTTGGAAGGTAGACAGCCGTAGAAATGCTGACAGTCCACTACACCTTTGAATTGTCAGACATAGCAACATGAGACTGGTCGCTTATAACCAGTTGTTCAAAAATTTGGGTTTTACCAGGTGGTTGTCAGCTCAATGATCTTTGAGGGCAAAACATACATTACTTAGCCAAATTCACATCCTTCAGCCTTAAATGCACTCTGCCTTTTAAGTAGTTAGCCTTAAAAACTTTGTCTTCCTGGCACAATAGTTTGAGTCAATTCAGAGATTATAGACAAATAGCAACAGCCAGGCTATCTCCTACAATAGCCATTTTCATACGGCTTTAGTAACTTTTCCATCTATATTAGTTTTCTGTGGCTGTTGTGACATATTATAGACTTGGTGACTTACAACAACAGAAATTTTTTTCTCTCGCAGTTCTGGAGGACTGAAGTCTGAATCAAGGTGTCCGCAGGGCTACATTCCCTCTGAAGAATCTAGGGGAGAATGCATGCCTTGCCTCTTCCAGGCTCTGGTGGTTCTAGGCATTCTGTGGCTTGGGAAAGAATCACTCCAATCTGTGCCTCCATGATCACACTGCTTCCTTGATCCGCATGTCCTTTCCTCTGTGTCTGTGTTATCTCCCTTTTCCTCACTCTTTTAAAGCTACTTTGACGGCATTTAGGGCCCACCCAGATAATCTAGGGCAATCCCCTCTTCCCAAAATTCTTAATTTGATTACATCTGCAAAACCCTCTTTCCAAATTTTAAGGTAACGTTTATAAATTCCAGGGTTTAGGACTTGCTATCTTTGGGTGGCCATTATTCAACTTAGAACACCATCATAAGCTGTCGCTAAATAGTATTGTTTAAATTTCCATTTTACTCAACATTTTATATGAATACCAAAGACAAAAGTGCCCAGTAAAATAAGAATGACACATTTGGCTTAAGGGGAAATTGGGTTCAAGGAAATGATGAACAGTAGTGTTTTAAATTCTGCTTGAAAACAGAATGGCTAGATCATGTTGAGCCGCACAGTGTTGATGGTCTCTAGATCACAGATTTGGTTCCAGTAGACACATTCAAACACAGATTAAAGTTGCCTAGGGACAGTCATTTGTTGTACCTAGTATTCACCAAGTGCCCACTATGAGCAGATTACTATTATGGGGTGGGGGAGACAGTACAACAAAGAAAGAACAAAAGAAAATGTCAATGAAAATACCAAGTGCATTTGATTTTTTAAACTGTTGCAAAAAAAAAAAAATTAATACACAGAAACCTCAATTGAATAGAGTTGGGCAACCAGAAGGGGGAGCTCTCACGCTCTGAAACGATAGCAGAGCCAACAGGAAGAAGGAAGACTCCTTTCCTGACAAGGACTCAGACAATGAAAAGCCACGGACTCTGTTTACTACAGCCCTACCAACTTCCTTTTCCTCTCTGTAAAAGCATCCTCCTTCCTTTGCTGTGGCGGGGGCTTGAACAAAGCTTGCTGTGGGTGCAGACCCAGAATTGCAATTCTCTGCTGATCCCAAATAAACCTACCTTTCCTGGAGAAATATCTGTGAGTCTATTTATTTCAGGTCAACACTGTCAATCAAAGAAAAATAAAGTCACGTAGAATATTCTGAAATAAAAAACATTATACGAAAATTCTATGTAAGTAAAACAAAATATATACCATACACATAAAATATAAAACCCTGGCTTTTTTAATATAAAAGTTTACTCTATGTAGGTGTTCATTTATAAAAATAATACACATTACTGAAAACTTAGGAAGCATGAATTTGTAAGTCTTAGCCGGACTGTCTCCACAGCAATGCATAGACTCACCAAGTGAGTTATACCAATAAATATAAATAGGCTTAACATAACCATTTATCTTTTCCCACGTAGTTTAATAAAGCAAAATCCAAGCTTATGCTGTATTCAAGAGACACCTCTAAAACAAGGCTAAAAATAGAGAAATAGGCAAAATAGACTAGGCAATTGCAAACAAAAGTAAAGCAGGGCTGTGAGCATAATATCTAACAAGATGAATTCAGGCCCCAAAGCACTGAACAAAGACAAAGAAGGACACTTTGTAACATTAAGTTCACAATTCATAATGAAAATATAGCAGTTTTGAATATCTCTATACCAAATAACATAGTGGCCACCTTCATAAAGCAGAAACATGAGAAGATGCAGGGACAAATTGACACACATATTAATAATACATCATTATTAGTCCAAGACAAAATAAAAATAAATACACTAAGTATATAAAAGTCCTAAATAACATACTCAGTAAGGTAGATACTTATATATATGAATATATATCAAAATCTGTACCCTGATATTAAAGAATCTATCTTCTTTTCAAGAAACATGAAACAGTTGAGGAAACTGACTATTATGTCAAAAAGAATACCTCAAAAAGTTGTATAAAGTAGGAAAATACAAACAATATTTCTTTGATCACAATATGGTAAAATTAGAAGCCAATAAACAAGTTTTTAAAGCCAAAAATGTCATTTTAACAGGAAAAATTTAAAAACCACTTATTAAACACACAACTTAGGTAAGAGCAAAAAGACAAGCCAAAATCGCCAAATTTCTTTAAAAATTATAATAAAAAAAGGATGTATAGGATACAACTAAATCAGTGATTGGTGGGAAATCTAGAGCTTATATATATACTTATACTAAGAAAAATAAAGAATAAATATACTGCATTAAATATGCACTTCAAAAGCTATAAAAATAGCAACAGAGAAAACTGAAAGAGGAAATGCAATAATACAGATAAGGCACAAATAATGGTTTAGAAACAAAATGAAATAATAGAACTAACAAATTAAAAAGCTGGTTCTTAAAAATTAATCAACAAAATAAATGAGGCCACTAGATAACTAATCAAAAAAAGAAAAAGAAAACACAAATACACAACATAGAAATGAAAAGGGGAAAATAACTTAGAAACAAAGGCTATATTAAAAAAAAAGAAAACACTGAAAGATTACTTAGTACATGTCTTTACAAATAAAGTTGAAAACTGGAATAGGTATCCTAAGAAAATATATTTTACCAAATTTGGCCTCTACTGAGATAGAAAATATAAACTGAAATTAAAAACTTATCAAAGAACTAACCCCAAAACAAGCACCAGGTCTAGGTGGTTTCAGAGGGGAATTCTATCAAATCTTCAAAGATCAAATAATCCCAACCCTATTAAACTGTTCTAAAAGAAGAGAAACTTCCAATGTATTTTTGTAAAATATAACATTGATTCCAAAACCTGAATTACATTGCAAAGGAAAGAAAACTTCAGACATAGCTCACTTATGAACATCAATGCAAAATTATAATTAAAATATCAGCAAATAGAATCCAAAAGCTCAGTTTTTAAAAAAGAACAATACATCTCCGTGTGGTTTATTCCAGGAATACAATGAAGATTTAATATTAGGAAACCATTAGCATAATTTACCATATTAGAAGATCTAAGAAGTAAAATCATACAATCATCTCCATATATCCTAAAAAGTCTTGAACAAAATTTAGCATCAATTCTTGATTTAATATTTAATCAAGGATTTAAATAGGAAATGATGAATACTTTCTTATCACAATTTATATGTATAAATATACACATATGCTTAGCTTCCAAATCAGCATCTGATAAGAGGGGAAACAGTACGGGCATTCTCACTGAAGTCAAGTTTAAGGCTTGGTTACCCATTATCTCCATCACTTATTACATTGGAGGTATTAGTAAACATAATTAGAAAAGAAAAAACAGTTAAAAACATAAGAATTGCAAAGGAAGTGGTAAAATTATCTCTATTTGCTGATGATAGAATACCTAGAAAATCTAAGAAAAACAAAAGTAAAGCTAATATAAACAATATGAGAATTCAGTGAGGTAGTGGAATATAAAATCAACATACAAAAATCAATACAAAAGAAAAAGAAACCAAGATTAAATATTTGAGTGTAAACTTAGAAATTTGCAACACTTACATGAATAAAATTTTAAAACCCTCTTGAAAGACTGAAAAATTCAAGAGTAAACTTGAACAAGTGGCATGATATCCTTTGTTCTTGGTCAATTCAACATCATAAAAATGTCAGTTCTCTCCAAGTTAATATATAAATTTAACCTGAAACAAATAAAAATAACAAACAGAAGTTTGGATTAAAATAAGGTCTACCTAAGGTAATTGACTGATGTCTTCTAAATCTCTTTCCATTTATAGCCCCTCTTGTCTCTCTCCCTCGCCCTCCTCCTCCCACTGGGACCCTCCCCCCTCCCCTCCATGTGGTCTCTCCAGCAAGACATACCTCATTATGTGATGGCTCAGTGCTCCAAGAACAAGGAGGAAGAAGCAAGATCTTTAAGATGCAGCCTTGCAAGCTGAGTGGCACTTCTGACACATACTATTAATCACAGTCAGTCACAGGGCCAGCCCAGATTCAAGGAACAGGGAAATAGACTCTATCGCATTATGAAAAACTGGCAAAGTAACACAGTAAAAAAGCATGTGAAAAAAAAAAAAAAAAGCATGTGGAATGGGAACTATTGTTACACCATCTTTGCAAACACAATCTACCATAAAATGCAAATTAAAACTACAAAAAACACTTCTCATCCATCAAATTGCAAAAATCTAAAAGTTGATGGCGGCAGACTCTATAAAGAAATAGGCAATCTCATACACTGCAAGTGGAAGTATAATAGAATATGGTATAGGACCTACAAAGGGGAATTTGGCAATGATTACCCTTGGACACAGCAATCACAATCCTACTTCTACCTGCATGAATAGAATATGTACACATGCTGGTTGTGTTAACTTCGCTTTTCTTTCCCTGGGCGCAGACGAGTAAGCAGTAAGGAAGCTATGTTTTTCTTTCTTTTAAAATAATTAAAAGCATCATCAACTGATGCTGAGCATCGTGGCTGGTCTTATATTCCATCTGATAAGCTGAGGATCTCAAGAGTATAACTGATAAAGTCTGATTTTGCAAACTTGATATTCTGCATATCTACATACAGATGAACTTCAGCTTCCAAGTAATCCATAAATTAATATGTAATGAAATCATTTGCCTGGATATTTCTTATGCATTCCTATTAATCTCCTGAAGACTCTATATTGTTGTACCTCACACTCCAAAATTAATGACAGACTTACCAGGACTATTTTCACGTATACATATATCCCATGTACACCTGAACATAAGCAGGTTTATACCTCTATAATTATCCCTCAGAAAAGTCCTCTTTGAGGTCCAGGCCAAGCAAAACCTCTTTACAAGAAGCACTCTCAATTACTTATTTGAATTGCAGGTAATATTTGGGAAAATCACATTAGACTGAAGCCACTTCTATCAATGTCACTTTCAGAGGGCTAAAAAAGGAAGAGGTAAAGAAATATAACAATGATTTAGTTATTATTCTTGGAGATATATCTCAAAAATAAGCACGGGACATACATACGACAAGCATTTTAAAGATAATTTTTAAGAACAATATAAATGGTTATATAATGTGGAAATCAATTACCTACAGGATGCATAAAAGAAATTGCTAACTTGATATCTGTTTATACAATGAGTAATTTGAAGCATGAGATTTCTTATAACACCATACCTGTGTAAAACATTACTATCTTTCAAAAAACATTACTCTCTCTCAAATAAATTCAGGCAACAAGCTGACAAGCTTTGGAAAATTGGTAGGTATCTCAAAATGCCAAAGATAAATGTAAAAATAATAAATAGAACTCATGAGTGGAAAAAACTTAGTATATCATTTCATATAATTAAAATATGCATATATAACGTTTCACCTCTAAACTATGGTCTATAGTCAAATCTAAACAAACTTTTTTTTTTTTTTACAATTACCATATAGCATATTTTAGGCAACATCCTCATCACCTCTCTTCAAATAAACTACACTAGACCAAAGATTCTGAGCCTCAGCACCACTGACTGACAGTTAAGGCCGGATAATTGTTTTGAAGGCTGTCGGATGAACTGCAGCACTTTTAGCAGCATCCTTGGCCTCTCCTCCCCCAGTTGTGACAAATAAAAAATGTCTCCATACATTAGCAAATGTCCACTGTCAGGCATAATCACTCCAGTTGAGTACAACTACACTGGATAAATGCTGCCAAACATCTCCAGTTAAGTACCTTCCACATTTTTATGTTCCATTTTCTAATTATCTGAAACCTAATTAAAATATAGGTTCCTCTCTGGGGAAAACAGTTGGTTACTATTACCATTACCCATCTACTTCACTAAATTTTGTACAAATAAGAAATTTAGTTGTTATGTACATCTACTACTGGGGAATAAAATGGCAAAATACACTTATCAAAATAAAGGAATAGTTCACAGAACCAAATGCATAAAAGATTTAGCAGTTGAAATCAATCATCAGAAAGGAAATATTAAATACTTTGTGCAAGTAGAACTATGCTGTTAGCACTCACCTAATTCTGATTTTATCATTTTGATCAGGCTTTCCTTCCCTGAGACAGATTTTTTTTCTTGTCCTCATAAAAGCAAGTTAAATTATTAATGCTAATGAAGGAAAGTGTAAACATGGTCAATAGCATAGAATCCAAATAGTTTGATCTGGGAGGACATATAGTTTTTATTATTTTTGCAATCATCTGGATATGAATCCAGATGCTAAAATTAATTTATAGTACCTGAATCTCTAGAAGATGGAGGTAAGAGAGATGAGTATTAAATTACTTGAAGAATTTGGGCCAAGGTTAAATACTCATTAAGGACAACTGAATGTGAACTATAATTTTTTCCAAACATTTTCATGTGATGTAATTGTTTATATCCAGATACAATAACCAAATACAAAATAGAATGCAAGACTCAATTTATGGTTTGTAGTTTAAAAAGAATCTCTTTATTAAACCTGTTACAGTAGGATCCACGTTTTAAAATATAAATACAAAAAAGTTCTAGGATTGTCACCAAAAACGTAATCAATGAGCGATGGTATTAGAAGTTATTTTCCTTTACATCTGCTTCTCTGAATTCTCTAATCTTTTTTTTTTTTTAGAATGAATGTGTATTTTTTATTCAAGTCGCAAGCAAATTTTTTGCACTTCCCTTTTCGACTAATTTTATCACAGTTTATGTCGTATCGACTAGGATTCTTGGACAACTGCTGGCCGTATTCTTGTTTCCTGGGTTTTATTTCGAACTACCTTGAACTTTTCCTACACTAACTTTTGTTAAAGGCATTTCCTATTAACTAAAGTTAAAAGGTGACCTTTGAAAAACAATTTCAGATAAAAATTATGCATAAAAAGCCAGCTATCTTATCATTAGATCCTCGAGTTAGAAAGTGAATACTCTATGCAACGTAAGACAAACCATAGCTCTTACCCTTCTATTTCTTGGTTTAACGAGAACGTCAAATTCCTTTTTAAAAGAGTACACATATACATTTTCAACTTGGCATTCCATATTCAGTAAAAAACTGTTCAGATTTTAATTACTGTGGAATTTTGACAATTTTACCAATGGCGAAGCTGAATTTTACCTCACTGTTACCTAGCAAAAAGCAAATAACATTTTACGGTTCCAAATGTTTAATCTGGTAAAAATGAGAATATACTTCAATCAACAACTTACCATCCAAAAATATAGTATTGCTATCTTGTCATATGAGTTTCTCATTACATTTTTGCAGTCCCTACATGTTTAGAATGTAGCATTCACATAATACTATAGTCCATGAAAAGTGTATATTCTTTTATTGTTTTTGTCCATACATGTCGTTTCAACTTTCAATAGTAAAATTCAATAAATTTGATTCCTTAATCATAAAAACTTGCTTTACACATTATTTACATGTTGCCAAAGTCTACAGCCATACAAAACATCACAAGGATTTGACTCTATGCATGGTACCATCACACAGGAGGGAACTAATCAAGTAACATACATTCAAAGATTAAATTGTAGATGTGTACAGTGTATTTGGCACTGTTCATTAACATTATAACACATTCTTCTCTTAAGATAGGCATCATTAAGCCTTAGTCACAATCTACCAGAATTTGCTATTCACATCAAAACCAGCTTTCAAACTTTCTAACAGTAATCAGTGTTAAGAAACAAAACACAACCAGAATTGGGAATGGAATTCAAACCCTCCAACCTCTTGCTAAGCTCCAAGCTGCCATCCATAAGGTAGGTTTAATTTGATAATTTTTCCATTGTGGGCAGTGTCAAGAAGAAACAATTTAAAGACAATATTCTTCAAAACACATCAAGACAAACAACATGTTTCTTTAAAGTTTTTATCAGTTCTTCTTGGGAGTGCAAAGGGACCACTGATAACGCATAGTAGATGATTTGGGCAGGAATTACAGAATGACTGATGTCATTCAAATTGTAGAGACTGTACTAAAGTTAAACTCATGGGAAGGATCTGGAATGCCTATATCTGAAATCAGAATCCTCAGCAACTTGTTTTAAGGGTCTCTTCCTACTTAGGACTATAACAGACTCAGGTCACAGGTTACAGATTTACTGTAATGTGTAACACTACACTGCTGTTAAATATAAGGAGAAATAAAAATACAGAGACTCAACTATTAAACCTTTAGTGGCTTTGGCTATAACCCAGTGGATAATTTATTTGACTAACTTCATTTTAACAAATATTAAATCCCTTCACTTCAATCGGGCCCATTAAATTTAATTCGTTAAAACCCTATATATTCCAGAATGTTTAAAAAAAACACATGTTTATAAAAGGCATAAATTCAGTCTTCAACTAAGGCCAAAAAGCCTCAATAGAACATGCATGACAGTACAGGGGAACAGAAATAAAAAATTCTCTGGTAAAGTTTAGAGATATGCTATAGCATCACACAAAACTTTTAGCAATAAATTAAGACTTAAAAAAAAAGTCTCACAATGTACAAAAGAACTACAATGTGCAAAGTAATGTCACTGAACCAAATTTAGTTTATAATCATTTTATTTCAAGTGTTTTTAAAATCATAAATGGGGTTTTGGAATCCAAAGTCAAAACATTTATTCTTTGTAGCCTCAGAATTTGGCAAGCAATTCCAGACCTTGCTTTCCAAATCCAGTCTTCTTTGCTATTTTTCAGATTCTGAGACCTAGCTTTTAAACTACTCCATTCTAAACATACAATTTTGGATAACGATTGTGCACTTGTTAATAAGATTCTTCTGAAAACAGCCCATCAAATATAAAGAATAATGGTTTCTGACCGAGTGTCAGCAGTGAGGGAAGAAAAACTAAACACCTATCAAAAAATCATTTCTTCATTTAAAAGGTAACAGAACCAGTGTTGTTCTCTGCCATGAAAGAGAACATGCAAAATTAAATTACTTTTGTAGACTTTGGTAATGTTTTATTACCTACACAGGCCTCAATCTTACTTAAAGATCATATTTTTATGCAAAGTCACCGTCAGGATTTATTAAGTAAAAATCCTGGGTACTAACATGGTCCTAAATGTGCTATTCCAAAGAGGAACAGGTTACTTTTGAGGAAAAGAGCTGCCTTGGTAATTTCCCTCAAATGCTTATTTAAATAAACACAGTTAATGGAAATTTTTTAAACCAGCTTCAGGTACTATCTAGCCCACTGCCCACCAAACAGAAAAGGAGATCAAAACTGTCTTTCCTTATTCAGGAAAGTTTCACCTTTACTTTTAAGATTACAACCTTTTCACCTTTTATGACTGCCTCATACAATATTTAAAATTTTTAAAATTCTGCATTTCAATGTTGTAAGAGTTCTTTTTCAATTGATCTTCACAACCCAGAACACAGATAACAGAGCGACATTTTCAAGTCACACTGTTTGACAATAACGAAGAGATGAAAATGGACGGATGTCTGAAAATAGGTATTCCCTCTGCTCCAAAGGTGAGCAAACTTTTAACATGTGAACAACACAGAACTCCATTCCTCTGGAGATCCCTCAAACTCAGAATGCTTCCGTTTAATATGTCAATATACTATTCTTAAAAATTAAAGTTTGGTCACTTGCAAAGACTGAACAAAAGTTATCCCCCCCCCAAAACAACAACAAAACAGCTTTAATCACCCCTTTCTCTCCCCACAAAAAAGGGAAGTAGTTGGGGCTGAAGCCTGTAAATCTGAAATTTCAGCTCCTAAAACATCGCTGCTATTTGCTCAAAGGTGCAAGTCCACATATTTCCTTCTCCAATACTTCCCCCATTTATAAGTTTATTTCCACACACGCATGCACACGCACACGCGCGTGCACACACACACTCACACACTCACACTCACTCACATGTACTCTTACTCTCAAGTAAGACACTTTTTTGTGTTTGTTGATAAATTATGAGGATTATGAACTAGGTGTGTACAGGGTTTCATAGGTGCTTTGTAAACATCAGAGTCACTTGAGTCCTTTTCTCCAAAAGCCTGAAATCAAATTACACAACCAGGGATCACTACTTTCCCAGACGCTGTTCACAGGCTGCATATTGACAAAGGGCAGAGAAAAAGTCCTCATAACTGATGTTCAGGTGGGAAGGCAAAGAGCTGAAAAAAAAAAATAAAAGGAGAAAAAAAGCAATTAGATGATATGCTGTAATTTGGAGGGGGAACCAGATGGATAATGACCAAAAAGATTAAGGACAGAAGAAAGTAAATTATAAGCCTAGAGTACGTCAAACTATTTCTACTAAATGATTGTTAAACTCACTGTGAAACAGTTCAAATAAAAAATAATTCCTCCTTCCACAAGAAGAGAAAAGCAACTTGTAGTGAGATGGAGATTCAGAACGTTTTTTTATTTCCAAGTTTCTAATTTTTATTTTTGAGGCTCCCTAACAATCTTGCACCACCAGGCATCTAAGGCATAAATGTCATCTGATAGATCTCATCTCCCTCCTTTGAAAAAACTTGTGTCTAAACCATGAATTTCTATACTACTCTTAAAGAACACAAGGCAAGATTCTGCTGATGAAATTTATTTAAATTTATTAAAACTGGTAGGTGAGGGCTTCCCTGGTGGCGCAGTGGTTGAGAGTCCGCCTGCCGTTGCAGGGGACACGGGTTCGTGCCCAGGTCCGGGAAGATCCCACATGCCGTGGAGTGGCTAGGCCCGTGAGCCGTGGCCGCTGAGACTGCGCGTCCGGAGCCTGTGCTCTGCAACGGGAGAGGCCACAACAGTGAGAGGCCCATGTACCGCAAAAAAACAAACAAACAAAAACACAACTGGTAGGTAAGTCTACAAAAGACTAAAGCAAGCACGAAAGTGGCAAAGTACCATAAACGTTGCACTGGACTTCAACCTTTCTGAAGGCAATCTACTTAGGATGATAAGACTTACCCTTTGCTCACACAGATCTATGGACCATTTGAACAAAAAATTTATACATTACATTTCTTTTATTTTTTTTTTGAGATTTTAAAGGGATTTTTTTAAAGTATTTTAATTTTATTGGAGTATAGTTTATTTACAGTGTTGTGTTAGTTTCAGGTACATAGCAACGTGATTCAGTTAAACATATACATATAGTCATTCTTTTTTTTTTTTTTTGCAGTACGTGGGCCTCTCACTGTTGTGGCCTTTCCCGTTGCGGAGCACAGGCTCCAGACGCGCAGGCTCAGCTGCCAGGGCTCACGGGCTTAGCCGCTCCGCGGCATGTGGGATCTCCCTGGACCGGGGCACGAACCTGCATCCCCTGCATCAGCAGGCGGACTCTCAAGCACTGCGCCACCAGGGAAGCCCAGTCATTCTTTTTTAGATTCTTTTCTCATATAGGTTATCACAGAATATCAGGTAGAGTCCCCTGTGCTATATATACAGTAGGTCCTTGTTGGTTTACATTATATTTCTAATTCTAAGGATAAAGTGAAAATTACTAACAGACATAATTTACAATGAATTCATTGGAATGTTAGACCATTTTCAATTCTGACACTTTTATACTTTGGAATATTCTTTTATCCTCCAAGATGAAGGCACAGTGTAGGGCTAGAGAGATTCAGAATCTATTAAAGCATAAGTCCAGATTAATGCAAAACTGGAGAGCTAATAAAGGATCTCACTCAAATTTACTTCAAGAACTCGGCTTTGTCAGAGTAAAGCCAGTGTTACTTGAACAGTTTACAAAAGTCAGGCTGAATGCTGGCAGAGCAACACAGCTTCCCCACATGATGATTACTGAAGCCATGTGGTGAGCAACCAATAAATGAACAATATTTATCTCCATCATTTTCGATTGCTCAAGGGGGCAACTACAATGTGAAGACAAGCTCTTTTAAGACAAAGTGAATATACAGTTAGAGGGTTTCCCCTTAAGTATTTTAAAGACTTAAAATAATTTTCAATAGTTAACATTAAAAAAAATCTCTAATTTATACAGTTTTACTTTGATGTTTTGGACATTTCAAACAGTATCAGAGCCAAAATCCAGTCAAATTACAAGACTCACATTAAGAATTCTACAGTAACATGAACAGAAGAAAAGGACTAAACAAACCTACCATAATGAACTCCTGCCTGACCCTGTGGTTCTCTTCAGCTATGTTTTCATTATCCTTCCTTTTCTTCCCTCGCCAGGTTTATTGAGATATAACTGACATATAATCTTTATCCTTCCTCTTACTGCTAAGAATTCTGAAATAAACCTCCAGTTTCCCTCCATTTCCTTATCTCTCAATAATCTCTGCTATCAATCTTTTATCTTATTCACTCTACTGAAATGATATTCTCAAGGACAAATGTAACGACTTTCTTTTTGCTAAAAGCTTGCTGCCAATGTCTTCTTCAAACTACCCACTTTCCTAGGTTGTCTTCACTTTACCCCCTTTATCAACAGCCTCATCTTCTATCACTCCTCAAGAAGCACTTAGTGTCACTACCCCTCAGTGACTCAGAAGCAGTCTTGTTATTTCCTGGTCTGTCCCGTTAGGGCTCCAGTCTTCTTCTCTACATTGTGATTAAGACACCTTTCCTGTCATCACGGTGCTTACAGTCTGGTGGACAGAAGACAAATATAGAGCAAACCTCAAAATAACATTATACAGCTATAACAGACATATGTACAAAGATCTGTGGGAAAGCCTGTTAGGTGCCAGGATCTGATGCCCATGATCAGATTTAAATCCTCAACTCTGAATTAAAATGCCCATTTTACAAATATAGAGAAGTTTCAATAGCTTTCCAAAGTCATGTTACCAAGCTGCATAGCCAAGATTCAAACCAAGATCTACGTTCTAAGACATACTCTTCCTACCAAACCACTCCCAACCTCACAAAATATCACTGCTACCTTTCTTAGAGCCCACCTGAAAGGCACCTGAAATGACTTGGAAAACCCCTTGGGGTGGGGGGAGGAAGAGATAAGAGAAACACATATCACCATAAAGAAACCCAGAGTTTGGAGATTTGGGTTCTAATTCCACTTTATTACAAGCCTGAGTAATGTCTCTTCCCCATTTTCCTGGTCTATGAAATAAGGAGGCAGTACCGGATGACCTACAGCCCTTTCTGACTCTAACATGCTATGTGTTCTTTTCGTCTCCCTCCTGCCCCCAGCTTGAAGCATTTCATACAGGACCCCTTGGTACTGTTCTCTTCTATGAACACATTAGGGAAGTCCTCTATTCTCACAGGTTCAACTACTTCTACTTCCTAGGTACTGACAACTCCCAAAGATCCATCCTTAGCCTTGACATCTCATCCAAGCATCAATTCGACATCTTCATCTGCCCTCTTAAGTATTTCCATCTAAACAGACTCTGGCCTCAAAATCTTCTTATTCCTGAATTCAACATCTTCCCTTCAAAATCAATGGTCCCTTGACTTTCCCATTTGTCTCAATAACACCACAATTCACCCAGTCACTTAGGCTTAAGAACTTAGGAATCATTTCATTTCTACTCTAGTTTTTACTGCAATTATTGAGAGTAAAGTGCTACGCCTGCAAGTATACTTGGTAATTAGTTCTCATGAGAAAGAAACTTTGTAGTATATTCCTCCTAAGACCCAGAATTTAAATATATTCTAAGGCTCCTAAGTCTCTCCTTTATTTTAAATCAGGGGTCTGCAATTACAGCCCAGGAGCCTGCCACCTGTTTTTTGTAAACAAGGTTTTATTAGAACACAGTCACACACATTTGTTGACATACTGTCCATGCTTGTTTAGCTATACTAGCAAGTGTTTAGTGGCAACAGAGAAGAGCAGTTCCAAGAGACTATACAGCCCCCAAGGCCTAAAATGTTTACCCTCTGGCCCTTTATACAAAAAGTTTGCCAAATAAGCAGTTACATTCTCATCAACGTATTCTCCCATAAATTATAGGCATGGCCTCATCACTTGTCTTTTTACCTCACCCTTGCCCAAACCCAATCTACTCTAGTACATAGTTGCCCAACAAATCTTCCAGAATCACCATTCCCACATTACCCACAGGCTCATCAATTTCCTACTGCCTCTCTAAACAATTATACACATTCCTTATGCTGATATTTAAAGCACTCCCAATGTCAACACCTCCAAATAATTTGATTTCACCTTATACTGCTTTCTAACACTAACTCTCTGTGCTGGTGTGGCCAGTTCCCTATTTCTTTCAAACGTGATGTTCACGCCCTGCCCCTCCCCCCCAGCTTTTCTTTTTTTTTTCCTTGCTCACCCCCTACACTTCCCACCTTTTCTTTAATTACAAAAATTCTACCCATTTTATATACCCTGGATCAAGTCACATCTTTTCTGTGGAATCAACAACTCTGGCCCACAGCTTTCTCTCTCACTCCTGATCTCCTACGATGATTAGTTTCAATACCAAACATTTGCACAACCACATGCTCTCTTGTGTCTGAGCCATTGATACAGGTTTTTATTTGACCACTGATACGGTCAAATACCTGAGGGAAAGGATCCAGTATTATAATTCTTTGGGAATTCCCACCACATCTAGCACAGTGCTGGGTTCAAGAAACTCTTGCTGGATCAAACCAAAGTCAGTACACTTTTAATTACTTACACAATCTCAGTCAACCTGATGTGCCAGGGAAGAAAGCCTAGTGTGCTGTCCACAGGACCAAACTTCAATACTAAATCAGGATCAGGGAAACCATTTGAACCTTGGAAAGATAAAAAGACACATGAACTTAATACACATTGCTTACCAAAAAACGACCAATGGCAAAATCTGTTCATCAAATTGGTTTCTTATGCTTTATGTATCTGTTCTCTTCAGAAGCTTTATTTGTATGTTTCCATACCCCTATTCCACGGCCCAACATATACTTTTATATCTATGTTATTTCCAAATGTGGAAGTTTTCTCTAAAGGCCATTTAACTGGATTGATTACCTGATAAGGAGAGGTAACACAACTCCCACCCTAAACCCTACAAGTAGCCCCCAAATCCCATCTATCTTTCAAGACTCAACTTAAGTGTTCTCTTCACATCCTGGGACCCTCACTGCTTTAAGGACTTAATATTTATTCTGGCCACAGAACTAAATAACTTCAGAGATGAAAAGAAACTTTAAAAGTTATCGACTCTCCTTCCTTCCCCATGCTCTGATTTTACAGAGCAAGACCAACTCCAGAAAGACCAACTTCTAGCTATATAGTACAAATGTTCTCAGTATTCCCCAGAGCCCAAGCTCCCTAGGAGGGGAAAAGGAGACTGTACACCTGCCTCAACCAAGTTCTGGCCATTTTTTGCTTCACAGACTGGTTTCCATATAAGATCTGGCTTGAGAGAAAAATGGGATAGAAATATTTCAACGGCTTAAAAATAAAGTAAAATAAATCTTAAAATAAAGAATCACTGGTATAACAGAAAAGATGCTTTAATCCAAGAGACCTAGGTTTTAACAGCTTCTAATAACCTCAGTTCAGCCACTAATTTTCTGGTCACACAGTCTCTCCAGGGCTTAGTTCCTCATTTGTTAAATAAGGAGACTGGATTAGACAGGTCCCTTCATCAGTAATAAAGAATTATTTCCATAACAAAGTCTATGTTGGGCTTCCCTGGTGGCACAGTGGTTGAGAGTCCGCCTGCCGATGCAGGGGACGTGGGTTCGTGCCCCGGTCCGGGAAGATCCCACATGCCGCGGAGCGGCTGGGCCCGTGAGCCATGGCCGCTGAGCCTGCGCGTCCAGAGCCTGTGCTCCGCAACGGGAGAGGCCACAACAGTGAGAGGCCCGCGTACCACACACACACACACACAAAAAAAGTCTATGTTGGCAGAGTGAATAGACTAAGTAGAACACGTACTCTTCTTCCTGCTAAAAAAGCAAATCCTCTTTAGTACACACACAACGAAAAGGCAAGAAGGGACTTCTGGCTAATAGTGGTGTGAAGAGGGTGACGAATCCTCTCCAAAGATAACACGTATTAAACTGGACAAAACCAACCACTTAAGAGCACTGGATATTAACCAGAGCAGATTACTATTCTTTTAAAAAACAAAACACCAGCTAGAGCTTCAGGTAAGAACTGTAGGTCTTTTGGTCTTCCTGCCTGGGAATGCTCCCAACCCCCATGTCTCTATCTCCATCAACTGAAGGAAACAGCAGTTTTACCAGCAGGGGACTGACAGCAAAAGCTAGCAGATTTGCTGCTGTAGCCGAAATATATGGACTCAATTTGGAGGTTGTGGGCAGGAGGGAGGGAGCAATGGTGAAAACCTATGGACTCAAAAGGAAACAAATGAGGAAAACCCACAGCTTTGTTACCCCGAGGTTGTAGCCCCCCATTAGGGCAAGCAGAACAATGGACAGAAATTTAACAAGGAGATGCTGGAAACACTGGTTCATTTAAGCTCTCCATATATCCAGGCTGACTAGGAAAATACCAAATGCAAGGGAAGAAGGAGGGCAGGCAGGACAGGGTGGCAAGAAAGTCCAGTGAAAGGTAACAGCCAAGGAGACCTAAGAACTGACTTGAATGCACCCTCCAACATCACACAAAGATCTTGGAAGCCTTACAAATTTAAGGTGTTTGAGCACAACCAGTGTGCAAACCACTGTCTGACACATTAAACTATGCAGACACAGAATGCCAGACTAAAGAATAAAATTAAAAATAGAAAAACTGAGCAGAGACAGCAGTAGTCATCTGTATTTATAGACAATATGATCCTGTATTTAGAAAATTCTAAGACTCTACAAAAACAACTACTAGAACTACTAAGTGAATTTCAGCAAAGCAGGATACAAAATCAGTATTAAAAAAACCAACCTGTATTTCCATATATTATCAACAAACAATCTGAAAATAAAGTTAAGAAAAAATCTCATTAACAGTAGCATCAAAAAGAATAAAAGCCTTAGGAATAAACTGAAAAAGGTAGAACTCTATACCCTGAAATTATAAAACATTGTTATGAGGAAAATTAGGACCCAAATAAATGGAGAGATATACTATGTTCATGGATCGGAAGATGAACATAGTGAAGACTGTGAAGATGGCAATTCTCCCCAAATTGAGCTACAGATTCAACTCAATCCCTATTAAAACAGTTTGTTTTTTTTAATTGACAAACTCATCTTGAAATGTATATGAAGATGTAAAGGACCCTGAATAGCTAAAACTTTGAAAAAGAAAATCAAAGTTGAAAGATTTACACTACTTGAATTTCAAAGTTTATTACGGTAGGCTATAGTAATCAAGACACTGCAGCATTTTACGGACAGACAAAGAGACCAATGGAATAGAATAGAAAGTCCAGGAAAAAACTCAAGAGATTCATGAAAAACTGATTTTCAATAAAGGAGCCACAGTAATTAAAGGAGGAAAACACAGTCTTTTCAACAAGTGGTAGTGGATAAATAACTGGTATCCCTTACCTCACATCATTCACAAAAATTAAGTTAAAATGGATTAGACTTAATATAATAGCTAAAGCTATAAAAATTCTAGAAGAAAACAAAGCAGTTGCTTCATATTGGCAATAAGAGTGGAGATTAATTGCAGTCACAAGGGAACTTTTGGGGGCGACAATACTGAGGGTTTGCTTCTGTCAGATTAATGAGTTAACTTAAGGATTATGTATATTTTTGTTTATCATGGGTCTAAAACCCCTGCAGTCAATACATGGTCTCCAAAGGCTATCTGAAGGACTACCTTTGGTCCCTGCATCACTTTTAGGACATCCTCAAAACTACTCTCTGGTTGGGGCCTTATAGGAAACAGGAAACAGTTAACACCCCAGTAACCTCTGCCTCGAGAACTCCTACAATGGTTTACGTGAAGCCTATTCATTCAGCCTGAATAGTTAGGCAATGACAGAGCAGAGAATAGGAAAGTAGGGTAAGAAGTGAATAGTCAATGAAAGTAGGGAGTTAGTGAGACCAAGAGGCCAGAGAGGGACTGTGCTCTGTAATGGACATGTCAAAGCAGAAGAAACAAAGAACTAAGAGTTAAATAAATGACTGAGAATTAGAAAATGGATGATTAAAAAGTATTCACCTATGTGAATGAATGAAAAATATGTCTGAAATTGTATGGCCATAGAAGCTATCAACAGACATGAATTTGTTAGAAATATTGCCTTTCTTCAAAAGGATCAAGGATAATGTTAATAAGCAAAAAAGACCATAAAGTTAAGGCAAAAAGTTCCTAGGGAACTTTAGAGAGAATAAGCAAACTAAAGGCTTTTATAAACAATTGAAGAAAAACAGATAAAATATAATGTTACACTTGGTATAACGTGACAAATATAGTGGTAAAGTTGGTATAACATAAGAGAAGGAATACTAAAAAAGGAGTCACGGATGATAGCAGTATAATATTCTCGGGATTGTTTCCTAAATAGCTATTAAGTTCAAACTTAATATTCAAGAGAGTTCAAACTAAAAAGAATGAGGAACACTGTATGTCAATTATATCTCAATAAAACTGGAAAAAAATAAATCAAAATAAATTTTAGAAGAGGGAGGCAGAAGCAGAAGACCTATTTTTAAGAATATTCATCACTTCCCCCCAAATCCTTTTAGATGGATCCTCTCCTTTACCAATAATTCCTCATGCAAGTGAGGGGAATACAAATTTCATTATCTCAAAACTATTTTCACATGTGTGTCTCTAGACTTCAGAAACATAACAAGTATAATGACAACAACAATAAAATGGAACTTAGTCTCCTTCATACTGTATCCTTGTGGGACAAAACTAAGAACAACCATATATGACTTACTAAGTAAACTGTCTAACATTTCTACATCCAAATCTGTGCATTTCTTTTGCTGCTGGGCTACTAACTGGCAGAAGTCTTGAGCAGCTCTCACAATATCTGCTTTTCCATCTTCTGGGGACAGCACCTTCACTGCCGATTGGCAATTTAAAACTGGAGAAAAAAAAACAAGATATTTTAAAAAATACCCTCTTTCAGATATATTTCAAAATAACTTAAGGACTATGTACATTTTCATTTATCATGGGTCTACAACCTATGATATTAAGAAATATTAAGCTCAGACTAAAATAAAACTACAGTTCTTATAGTAAACAAGAATCTTTTAAGCCCTTCAATTTCAATATCAAAACATACCTGGCTACTCTCCTCTGAAGAACCAATATATAACATTTGTGTATATATTTACATACAGCCTTCTTTTCAAAGTGCTCAGAATGACCTTGTATCTGTGAATAAACCCTCTAGAAAACAGAAATTTTAATTATAGGGTAACTTACAATTTCCTACTCAAAATGCCATCTACAATTATAGTACAGTCAGCAATAACACAGATAGAAGACAAAAATGAAGACTATAGGAAAAAAATGTGCTTCAATAGAATATGAATTGTCTATAGCACACACATCCACCTTATCAAATTCTGATTCTGTGGAGCTGTTTTACAATTGATAGGATTCTAGGTAACCGATAGCAATGCCCAATTCTTTTTTAAATTTTTAAAATTAATTAATTAATTTTTGGCTGTGTTGGGTCTTCGTTGCTGTGTGTGGGCTTTCTCTAGTTGCGGCAAGCAGGGGCTACTCTTCATTGCACTAGGCGGGCTTCTCATTGCGGTGGCTTCTCTTGTTGTGGAGCACAGGCTCTAGCCGCAGGGGCTTCAGTAGTTGTAGCGCACAGGCTTAGCTACTCCGCAGCACGTGCGATCTTCCCAGACCAGGGCTCGAACCCGTGTCCCCCTGCATTGGCAGGCAGATTCTTAACCACTGCACCACCAGTGAAGTCCCAATGTCCAATTCTTGTTTATGCAATTCTTTGCCTGGTAGAGGTTCAGTTATGTTCATTCTAATCCCATTGAAAAACAAGTTTTGCCTCTATTCACATATTTATTTCAATATTTCTGATCTATAAATATCTCCATTCTTTGGATTCTCTTTGAATTGGCTGTAAAATCTACCTGGTTCCTGGTTGTTTGAGTTAAATAAAATCTTTAACGTGTTTATTTTTTAATATCCATGAGTCATGATTTTATCTTTTTCTGAATATTATCTTTTAACAAGATGAAGAAGGAAAAGTCTAACTCTGATGATTAAAGATGGTGATAATAAAGACTAACAGGGTAAAATTAATAAGTAAATGAATGAGTAACAGAATCTGCCTTGAAACACAAAACATATCTGCATATGTTAAATATTCAATTTTACACTAACGCTTACCTTGATCATCTTTGTCATTACTATTTGCAAACTCTGGTGAGTATTTGGAACAATCTAAGCCCAGGAGTTCCTGCTGTTGTTTTAAAATTTCATCCATCAATCTGGAATTATTTCTTTTGAAAATACCTTAAAAAGAAAAAAAAGGGAATCCCAACTAGGTTAATTTATCCTCTTCAGTGATTAACGGATGCTTGTTGTGAAAACAACACTGGATCCAGAACTGAACAATTTCCAAATGAATCACTGATGACTAATCCTCAACTAGAATCTGAAAGGAAAACATGACAACAAAACTCTGTTATTACAAAAGTCTGGCTTTGGGCTAAAGTCAAAAAAAGGACAGGGGTAACAACTTTGTGTCAATATGAATATGAGAGAAATTTAGACCTAGAAAGAAATTTTAAGAGACCATTTACTTGACACCTTTATTTACAGATTAAGAAACTGATACCCAAGTCTCAGTAAGACCATTAAGAGACTTGTCAGAGAACTTATAAACTGCAGCAGTGATCCAAAGCTTCTATCTTCCTCTCTCCCAGCCTAATGTAATTCCCCTACAGATTTACTCTGTGCACACAATACCATCACCTCAATTTGATTCATTTGTTTTTATGGTAAGAATAAATAATATGAATTATGTAAAAAGTAGAGAATAGACAAAAGTACAGAAAGCAAAATTTAGTAAATTCAAACAAAGCATGAAAATATATTACATAAAATTGTTTCTGATCCTCCAACCATGCACAGAAAAATTAAAACTATAATTACTATCATATCACTGAGAAAGATGAAGGAACTATGTGACATACATTTAGTATAAAACTAATACAGAGAGCTCTAATTAAAAACAATTTGGCTATTTTCAGAGAGGCCAGCTTTCTAGTGGCCACTGCCTTTTTGATCTTTATCAAGTGTTCCTTCTCTGTATTCTCAGTCCTGTCTTTAAAACAGTTCAAAGATTAACTGGGAGAGAGAACATAATAAGTATATATATAAAATAGCACAGAATCTGCTGAATATGCTGTATAGTGGCAACTCGGTTGAATATGTGTAATAGCAGTTCAAGGATGAAAGCAGTCTCCTTCGGTAGGGAAACACTTTGTAAAAAAAACAAGCAAGACTTAAGCTGAGCTGACTTCAGAAAGTTAAAGAGAAGAAAATGGAGAGGATAGTTAGATGGGGAAGATGCTTAAGAAAAAAAGCACTGAATGCTCAAAAGGCAGACAAATGCTGCTGGTACAAATGATTTGACTAAAGGGGCAAGGGAATAAGCCTAATTTTTATTCATTTTGCCTACCCAATGGGTAACCACTCATTTCCTGTGGAAATGTGTGGAAATCTTTATATTTAGGAAAACCAACCTGGTGACAGTTTGGTTTTTGGTGATAGAGAAAGCCTGGCAGCAGACTACTGCAATATTCCACATATAATTTGATAAAGCTGTGGAAAAGGATTCACTACAAAAGACGAGTTGAGAGAATAAAGAATATGACTTGATTAGAGGTGCAAAGAGAAAATTCTGTGGCTTTAATCCTGGATAACAGAAAATGATAACATTTTTAAAAAGAAGGGAAATTCTACAAAGAACTGGTTTGAAGGAAAAGACAAGTTTAGTTTTAGACAGGTGATGATAGAATATTTAAGTGGGGTTACTGTAAAAGTGATTAAGAGACATGAGGAAAGGGTGTTCAAAAGAGGTCATATAAGCACCACGTGGGGAGGGCTCTTACTGTTTTGCTTACAAACACAGGGGCCCTGAGGCTAGCACAGAACAGACACTCAACAAATAAATGTCGGCAGCAAGACCATGACAGGTCAGAGACCTGTTTCCTTCTCAAAGTCCTATCCTCATGCCAGCTCCTGTGAGTATCTTCCCTTGGATCAACTCCCAATCTGCTCCTTGAATGGCCGCTTCTCACTCTGCACTGAATCCTTTTCCTCGTTCCCTCTAAATGAAGATTATTCCTCAGAGTTCCTTCTTCAGCCCTCTTCGTGTCCATGTGCTCCTCCCTCTCTGGTTCTAGTCACTTACGGGACTTTAATACCACTCAGCGTCAGGACCAGGGTAATATGAATAAGACAAAACTGGGGGGACGGGGTGGAGGGTAGTTTACAAAAAAACCCCAGTAATTAAGATTAATAATAACTTGGTGTAAAGTTATCTACATAACTGTCTTTAAAAATTAAAATTAATGCAAAACATCCATGATGAACAAAATATTAAAATTTTAAGTGAAAACAGGATCAGTATTTTGCTCCTAACATTTTCAGTTCATTCAAACATCTAATCTTACCTTGAAGTTCTGTAAGTATCTGAAAATGAACAAATCTAAAACTTGGCAGCTTATCTTTTAAAGCTAGCTCTCACACACTTATATTACATCAGGTTAAAAAAAAAGAAAGAAACAGTACTGTAAGTGTGAAACTTATATGCACTTAGGGATAAGGCCTAAAAGAGAACAGGTAATATGAGAACAGTAAATATGTAAGGTTGATGGGACAATAGGTGATTTAAAATCATAACTGCTGTAAAGCTGTTTATATTTTTGTTTAAAAACAAAAAACTTGGGCTTCCCTGATGGCGCAGTGGTTGAGTCCGCCTGCCGATGCAGGGGACATGGGTTCGTGCCCTGGTCCAGGAAGATCCCACATGCCGCGGAGCGGCTAGGCCCGTGAGCCATGGCCGCTAAGGCTGCGCGCCCGGAGCCTGTGCTCCACAACGGGAGAGGCCACAACAGTGTACCGCAAAAAAAAAAAAAAAAAAAAAAACAACAACAAAAAAAACCTTAGCCCTTCTTCTTGTTGTTCTATTTCTAATAAAGACATCACTACCTGCTCAGTCAACCAGGCATCCTCCCTACTCTCTAGCATTATCACCACCACCCCCAATGCCCTATTAAGACACTAAGCCCTTTACTCTTCTACAGCAATGTTTCCCTGTACCCATTTCCCTTTGTCCATTGTCCCCACTGTTTCAAGCGATAGTCTTCTTTGTAATATCAGAACCACCTTCTAATGGGTCTTCCTGCCCCTTCTAGCATGGATCACTAGATTAAGTACCAGATTGATCTTCCTAGGGTACATCTGTAATCCTGGCACATTCCAACTTTATTATCTTCAATGGCTCCCAAAATGCTTAATGTATCAAGAACAAACTGCTCAGATCAGCATTAACATTCCATCTTACGCTTCCATACTCGGTACGTAGAAATAATGTATGTTTATGAAATAATTGAAGCTTCCAATTTCTCTACAGTACTCTATCCCCAGCAAATTAGATTGCCTTATACTGCCCCCCCGCCAAACACCTGGAGTGACTCCAACCTTCATCCTTTGTTACCTCCCCAGCCCCACACCTATAAAATTCTAATTCTTCACAGGCCAGCTGAAATGTCATTTACCCTCAAGAAAACTCTGAGTTCCCCAGCCAGATTGAGCCAGGCTCAATTTCTCTTCTGACTTACCTCACTCCCTCCAAATACCCACATTTTGCTCAAATTCATTAACAAACCAATATTCTACTTTTTATTAGTTACAGCTGAACTCTCCCCCACCCCACTGTACTGTAGTCTTACTTGTGCACTTGGGTCTTACCCATTTCTTTTCCCCTAAGGCACCTTCCACATAGCAGGAGTTCAACGTTTACTTAATAAACTGAATTATCAGTGCACAGAGTGCCACCTAACAACAACAAAACCTAAAAGGACATGTCACTGAATGGAATTTTAAAGAAATTTCCAGGAAACTCTCACAATAAAAGGAGACACTTCCTTATTGCATACAGGCAGAAATTCTGTTAAAAAGAAAAAATATTAGACGCACAAAGTACCTTCTATAAAGAAGACCTCCATAAAGTTATTTTAAACTGAACCTTTGTCTTGGCTTCTTTGGATGAAGACATGAAATTAAAAAGTATAGCTTCTGAGAAGTGCTAAATGCATAAATAAGATAGATTACCAGCAAAATAATTCCTGATACCTCACAGCTTGACCCCCATCCAGAAATCTGATTATACTCTATGGTACTTATCTTATTTCCCATAAGCAATATTCTCAGCTTATAATTTTCTTCAGGATTCAAAGTCTACACTTACACACTTCACATCACAAGAAATGCAACAAGTTGTAAGAATGCCTTTGACTGAGACAGGCAACTCCTGTGGCAATATCATAATATATTGATATGTGGAAGAGTCTTTTTCTCATATCATAATTAATCTTGTTTGCCTTCACAGAATCTAAACTAAAGCCAAAATGATGTAATATCAATAAAAGTAAAGAAACTATAACAAAAGTCATTTTATGCAAAAGGAAGTTGAGATTGTATTCATTTAGAAATAACTAATCTAAGGGAAAAACATTAGCAAATACTCAAATTTTTGAGAAACCTGTATTTTACAGAGTTATATAATAATGAACTGCAAGAATTATTTTATCCCATCCTTTTACAGATGAGGAAATAGACCCAGAAAGGTCAAGCAATTGTCCTTGGTCAAGAGTCTAAGACTTTGGACTGAAATCCAGGTCTCCTGGCTGCTAATTATTCAGTTCAGTAACTATTTCTAATGCTGATAACCAATGCTAAATCCATCTTACTATTAAATTTTGAATTTCCCTCCCCCAAAAGTTAAACTTCATAAAATAAATAAAGCTGACCCCTTTCCAAATGAGCAGAATGTTTTGAAAAAAACTAAGACTAGAGCTCTCTTTAAAAAGGCTTTTAAGAAGTCACAAGGTAACAGATATTTGAATTCTTTAAGAATGACTTGAGGGCTTCCCTGGTGGCGCAGTGGTTGAGAGTCCGCCTGCCGATGCAGGGGACACGGGTTCGTGCCCCGGTCCGGGAAGATCCCACATGCCGCAGAGCGGCTGGGCCCGAGCCATGGCCGCTGAGCCTGTGCGTCCAGAGCCTGCGCCCCACAAGGGGAGAGGCCACAACAGTGAGAGGCCCGCGTAACGCAAAAAAAAAAAAAAAAAAAAAAAAAAAGACTTGGGAATATAAAATATGTTTTTGCAATAATGACTTAAAGAATTTTACATTATGCTTGTTGCTCTACAACTATATCTCATGCACTCTCAATTTCCCACATGTAAGCTAACTGGAAACATATATAGAAAAGCTACATGAAAGAGCCGAAATTTTTTAAAACACACACATGCACACACCCAGAAAAACCTACAATTTCCATGAAAGAATAAAATATTATGCTAGGAAAGCTGGACCTCAGAAAGACAACAATGTTTTTGGTGTTTTTGATAAACACTAACTATACCAAATGTAGATTTCTTTTTATATCCTAAGAAATATCCTTTTTTAATCCTAGTATTAAAAACTGTGTAAGATGTTCAAAGTTTAGACAATAAGGATATGTCCCCTAACCATCCTTCCTAATAAATTGAATGTCCCTTAATCTTACCATCATAATACAATTATTTCTGGTTTTTAACATCTCCTGGCCTTTGTCCACATGCATGTGTAATCTTGGCATATATGACCATGCAACTTTGTATCCTGCTTTTTTCACTTGTATAACATGTATCCTTCTTTGGTGGTAGTCTCATGATTATTTTAACAATTGCATTATTTAACAATAAAGGTCTCTGAATTCAAAAAACATTCCAAGTACAATGGGAAGCCGTTGGAAGGTTTTATTCAGTTTGAATAGTATTACCAAAAAAGATCACTTTGCTGGTGGGTGAAGAATGGATTATACAGGGGTCAGAACAGAACTGAAGATAAATTAAGAGGCTACTACAGCAATAATCCAGGTGAAAAATAATGAAAACTCAAACTTGGACGGCTACAATGAAGAACCAAAACAAGTGGCAAATTTGGGATATATTCTAGAAGATCAAGATTAGAGGTAGAAGATGATGTAGAAGACTCACATCTAAATTTTTAGCTTGAGCAGTTGGTTGGAAGGTAGTAGTATTTTCTGAGATGGGAAAAAAGCTGAGCAAGGCAGGTTTAGGGGGGGAAATTCAAGAGTACTGTTTTGGACATGTTAAGCATTTGAGATGCCTAAAGAAATCAAAGTGGAGATGTTAGGTAGGGTGAGATACAGGAGCCTGGAATTATAGGAGAGAGAAGGACTGGAGATTCAAACCTGAGTGTGAGCATACAGGTGACAGTTAAAGCCAAAGGATTGGAAAAACCATCTGGGACAGGAGTCAGCAAACTACTGCTACTGGAACAGAGTCACACCATTCCTTTATGGCCACTTTCTGACTATATTGGCAAAGTTGAGTATTTGTGACAGGGGCCATACAGCCCACTAAGTCTAAAATATTTACTAGCTGGCCCTTTAAGAAAAAGTTTTCTGACCCCTGATCTAGGAGATAGGGTGAACATCAGAAAGACAAGGGCACACATACAGCACAAAATTCTAGGACATCTCAACTTTTAGAAGTGGAGAAAACAGGCAGACATAAGGCTCAGAAGGAACAGTCAGCAAGATAGGAAGAAATCCAACCACACATGACGTCATGGAAGCCAGGAGAGAAAATATTTCAAAGAG
This sequence comes from Hyperoodon ampullatus, assembly GCF_949752795.1. Classification (NCBI taxonomy): domain Eukaryota; kingdom Metazoa; phylum Chordata; class Mammalia; order Artiodactyla; family Ziphiidae; genus Hyperoodon; species Hyperoodon ampullatus. Next base: position 47,076,240 of record NC_136925.1, on the reverse strand, counting down.
AGTGGAATTAAGTATGTCCTATCCACCAATCAGGTTATATATTGTTCGGGATATAAAGACCTTATTGGGGTCTTTAGTAGTTAAAATTACATTTTAGAATTATTTATAAGTTTCAATATTCAGTCTACCCTAACAATCAACTATGTACACATTAACTGGGTAATAACGCCATGATGTAATAGTTTTTTCAAATTAAGGGAACCAAGTAAGAGTTTAATTAAACAAGTATTCAATCAGTAAATTTTACCTGTATCCCTTAAATAATGCTTCTTCTAAAATTTACGTGAACTGAATAATCAATTCTAGAAAATCAGACTTTCAAAATACACGTTTAATATTTCTTTTAGATCTGAAATTTGAACTTTTACGTGATTATTCCTTCCCTTCTATAGAAACAGATTTTTAAAGAAATATCTAACAGCAAGTGTTTATAAGAACAAGGGAAAGGAAGGGAAGAAAAGTGAGATAAACACTGAACCAATCTCTCTGGTTACAAAGCATCTCACCAGCTAAGGAATTAAAGTAATACTTTTTTGCAAATAAAAGCCCATCGTTCGAAATAGTCTACCTTCTTCTTTTAAACAAGACACCTAAGTAAGTTATCTGGTGGTTACCCTCATTTAATTCTCTAACAATCCAATTATAACACTATTAGAGGCAACCTTCAGAGAAAAAAACATACTTATGGAACAATAATTTTAAAAAATCTACCAATAAAATTTTACATGACTGAAGTAGTCATAACAAAATAAATCAAGCCATTAAACAATTATATTTCAAGAGAGAGCCCCAGGAGGGCTTCCCTGGTGATGCAGTGATTAAGAATCCACCTGCCAATGGAAGGGACACAGGTTTGAGCCCTGGTCCGGGAAGATCCCACATGCCGCAGAGCAACTAAGCCCGTGCACCACAACTACTGAGCCTGCGCTCTAAAGCCCATGAGCCACAGCTACCGAAGCCCGCGTGCCTAGAGACTGTGCTCTGTAACAAGAGAAGCCACCGCAATGAGAAGCCCGCGCACCACAACAGAAGAGTAGCCCCCGCTCACGGCAACTAGAGAAAGACCGTGCGCAGCAACGAAGACCCAATGCAGCCAAAAATAAATAAATAAAATACATAAGTTAAAAAGAGAGAGAGAGAGAGAGAGAGAGCCCCAAGATACCTCACAGAACAACAATTATAGTGGAATGAGCATGTTGTACCAAGAAAGATATGTGTGACGGTGGCACAGCATACGGGAACGAGCGCTGGCTAAGTTTTAAGTCCCAGTTCTTTAGCAAGAGAGATGTGTAAAATAAACTAGCCAAGTGGGCTTTCTCAGCCTCTGGCTGCATATTTTTAAAATGAGAATGTCTTCCCAGACTCTGCTTACCTGACAAGGAAACAGTTCAGTACAGAGCAGGAGCTCCATAAAATTAAATGTAGTTGATCAAAAAAGTCAAGTGTGTCCTACGACTCAAAGGATGAACGTTTATATTAGTATGAAGAAAATTCTATTTACCTTTAAATATCTTTTACAAATTATTTCTACTACCTCTAGATAAGTACCCAGTTTACCAAGACTTTAAGATGACACAACATAATCAGGAAGAGTACTAACATGACTGTACTGTGGTTACATTCACTTCTCAGTGGAAGTCAGTACAGCATAATGCTTAAGTACCAAAGCTTTGGAATAAAATCTGATTCAAATTCTAGATCTGCCCCTTCCTATATATGGGTTCTTGGTTTTCTAAGTCTCAGTTTCTTGACTGCTAAAAGTGCTAAGGATTTAATTCACTTCTTTGCATAGCATCTAGTGCATAGTAAGAGCGCAACAAAGAGTAATTATTACTATTAAGGAAAGGTTTATTTTCATACATAAATCCAGTGCGGTTAAATAGAAAGGTACTCAGAGAATAAAGTCAGTTCAAAAGCAGGATAGAGCTTTTCAAAGACGAAGCAAAACTGGGGATGGAACAGTCAAGAGAGGCTACTTAGCAGGTAATAGTGAGAATGATGTACAGGATCTACTGATAGCTTTTGACAGGTAGCTAGCCCTTTGGTAGAAAAAGGGAAGAGGACATCCCAGGATGTTAAGATAAATGTGAAATTCTGTATATTTTTGAAATGTACTATACAAAGGTGAAGATTAGAAATAGAATGTCCCCTTACATGAGTTTCCACATGAGGGAAGACAAGTACTCTAGTGTGTATTGTTTGTATATCAAATCTAATCACATTTATATTTAGACTTTCAACACTTCTGGCAACTCTGTATTTCAGCGTAAGGAGAACAACACTTGATAAAATTATATTTCCCAACAGCATCTGTGTCAGTGTGCCAAATAAGTAAACTAGGGCAAACTATGTTCATTTCCCCCCACTATTTTAATTAAGGCTTCTGGGTACTGGTGTTCGGAAACAAATTACAACTCAGTTCATCATTCTTATCTAAGAGAAATGCAGCCCCTTCTTCCAATTCAAGGAATATATAGTGACCTACTCATTACATGCAAACACCAAGCTACAATCTGTAGGTGAAGCAACAATGAGGACAGCTAGCATCTGCAAAGCTTACAATCTAGTAAGAAAGTTCGGGCACATATACATACGACTACTACTTCACAAAATGGAGAATGGAAGTACCTTTAAAGATGCACAATATTTAAGGAGATTCAAGGACAGAGCAAGACTAGGAATGGAATAGCCGAGAGAGACTACCTAAGAGGTGACAGTCTTGATAGACTTAAAAGGATCAATGATAGCCTTTTGACAGCTAGATAGCCCTTTGCCAAGAAAAGGAGAAAAGGACCCTCCAGAAGGAGGAAACATCAAGTAACCTAATTATGGATGCAGCAAAAGGCATGTAAAATAGTGAGAAATATGTTGAGAAGGCTGGGAGTACACAGGGCAGATCTTTTTAATTCTAGTGTAAGAAATCTGGATCCAAAATCCATTTCCTACGATACCTAGTATAGATTTACAACTATGGAAATAACACTAAAAAGAGCAACACAAAAGATTTGTTTTGTTGCTGAATTCTCACATAGAAGGCAATGCCTTATTCTGGATCACTCCAATTTACAGTAATATTAAGTAATAATTAACTGCAGCACTATTTACAACAGCCAAGACATGGAAGCAACCTAAATGTCCATGGACAGAGGAATGGATAAAGAATATACAGTACATATATACAATGGAATATTGCTCAGCTATTAAAAAAGAATGAAATAATGCCATTTGCAGCAACATGGATGGCCCTAGAGATTGGCATACTGAGTGAAGTCAGTCAGAGAAAGACAAATATCATATGATTGCTTATATGTGGAATCTACAAAAATGGTACAAATGAACTTATTTACAAAATGGAAATAAAGTCACAGATGTAGAAAACAAACTTATGGTTACGGGGGGGAAAGGGTGGGGGAGGGATAAATTAGGAGATTGACATATACACACTACTATATATAAAATAATAAGGACATATTGTATAGCACAGGGAACTCTACTCAGTACTCTGTAATGACTTATATGAGAAAAGAATCTGAAAAAGAGTGGATATATGTATATGTATAACAGATTCCCTTTGCTGTAGAGCAGAAACTAACACAACATTATAAATCAACTATACTCCAAAAAAATTAATTAAAAAATAAAATAAAATAGAAAGAAAAAAGTAATATTAAGTAATAATTAATATTAAGACCCACCCAAGATTATCTTCACTTATGAAAAGGAACATGAAGGATGAATGAATAATTTGATGTAATACAAGTAGTAGGGTATCCTTTCATTTGTGTTAGGGTCAAACTTCAATGTGCAAATGTAGGGCTTCCCTGGTGGCGCAGTGGTTGGGAATCTGCCTGCCAATGCAGGGGACACGGGTTCAAGCCCTGGTTTGGGAAGATCCCACATGCCGCGGAGCAACTAGGCCCGTGAGCCACAATTACTGAGCCTGCGCGTCTGGAGCCTGTGCTCTGCAACGAGAGAGGCCGCAATAGTGAGAGGCCCGCGCACCGTGATGAAAAGTGGCCCCCACTTGCCGCAACTAGAGAAAGCCCTCACACAGAAATGAAGACCCAACACAGCCATAAATAAATAAATAAATAACATTTAAAAACAAACAAAAAACTGTAAAAAAAAAAAAAAGGTTCCTGTTCTAAAAAAAAAAAATGTGCAAATGTATCATATAAGTAGCTTAATAAAAATAGAGATGCTCAGGTCCCACTCCCCTAATTTGGTCTGTTCAATAACTGTGCTGAATCTGTATTTTTTATAAACACCCCCAATGACTCATTCACAGATGGTCCACAGACCATGTTTTGAAAACTGCTGCCCTACAGCAAGGTTCTCAGCATGGCACCAATACAGCTGAGCAACATGAACAGGTTCCATCACTGAAGATAATAATGTATCTGTAGGTAACTTGGATCTAGGCGTACTTCAAGTGAACCCAGGCAAGCATAACACCCCTAAGGCTACAGCACCAAAAGCCCCAAACTCGAATTTTTGTACCAGCCCAATTATGGTCTTAAATTATAATAATGTAGACAAAATAGCCAAATCTCCCTTCTAGAATTCTGAGCTCAAGAAATACCTGAGAAAACAACTCCAATTTCTGACAGATGAAATTATTACTTGCAGAAATTCTTGACTATAATCAAGAAAGAGTGCAGGTAGATGAAAATGAAAAGATCAGTCTGTTGGCAGAGTCAAACCAAGGTAAATATCAGTGGATTTTTTTTTAGTTTAAGAATTAAATATAATCTAAATCCAACTATAATTAGAATGAACACTGATTTAGATACAAATTTGGGAGGTTAAGGGGTACAAGACAGGGGAAAATGGAAGGTGGTACAGTAGCTCATCTCCTAGATGGCTGCCACCAGCCCCAGCCCCGACTCCTGCTGCATAAGCCATTTTCTCATCGAGAGGTAAAGTCTACCTCTCTATTTTTGTGATTTGGGGCAGACCTGTGACTTCTCAGACCAAGAGAATACAGCAGAAGTAACACTGTATGATCTCCTAAGCTAGGTCATAAGAAGTCTTGCAGCTTTGACCTTTGGCTAATTCTTTGGGAACGCCTATAAAAGAAGTATGACTACCCCAAGGCCACTATTAAATGAGGAAACTTAAGCTAGCCATGTGAAGACAGATGACCAACCTGTCCTCATCTATTCCAGCCATCACAAACCAGGCACTATATATATGATAAGAAGCCTTTATGTCCCAGCTGCTACCTGACTGTAACCTTGTGAGTAGAACCAACCCCAAGGAAGAACTGTCCACCTGAACCGAGTCAACTCATACATTGTTTTAAAACACTATGCTTTGGAGTAGGCTACAAAGCTACAGATAACCAGAACAGGTGGCCAAGCCTTCATCCTACCTCATTTCTCAACCTTTCATTACATAAACTTACCTATTATATTTACTGATCCCAACACACTGCTCGATGCTGTTGTTCAATCTACTCTAATGGGAATGCTGCCAATGGGGAATTCCCCATTCTCTCTCTCTTTCTCTTTGTCACACACACGCACACACAAAGAACACTGTACTGATTATGCTAATCCAAATTCTACCTATTTTTGCAAGGCCCATCTCAGATGTCACCTCCTATGGACATATGGAGGTTACCTTGCTCCTCAGGGATTTTTCTCTTTTTTTCTCCTTAAAGTCTCTTCCATTCACTAGCATTTATATATTAGCTTGCATTAATTTTTAGTAACTATCCCTAACTTGAGTATAAACTCTTTGAGACAATTTCTTCTACTTCTTTGTATCCCAGTAGGTACTCAATAAATTGACGTTTAAGAGTATGTCAATAGGATTTTTAAAATCAGTTAAATATTTACATAGAAATAGGTTTAAGTGAAAGTTTGGGAAAACCGAATATAGCTTAAGTATTTACAGTTCCCCTGAAAAAGGAATAATTTTTCTCACATATCCACATGGCTTGATCACTCACCTCTTTCAGGTCTACTCAAAAGTCATGGAAAGTCACGGAGGCTTTCTTTGGCCACTCTATTTAAAACTGCACCCCCTACTCCACCACTGACTTTCAACATTCCTCTCCACGTCCCCTGCTTTATTTTTCCTCTTTGCTTTTATGATCTAATACATTTTACTCGTTTATAATATTGTAAGTTCCATGAGAGTAGGAATTTTTGCCTGTTTTTTTTCACTGGGGCACTCTCATGCCTAGAACAGTATCTGGTACTTAACACACACCCAATCTGTCACCTGTTAAATGAATGAATCAATCAGTCAAAACCAAGGATGAGTAAATTGAAAGCCTCTTATTTCAAACAATGAAATTAACCTTAATCCCTTAAAAAATAATTGAAATTGCTTTTCCAGTAGACACAAAATGCTCTTGAGTCCATGCACTGAAAATGCTCCGTACAACTCCTTTTGCTTAGCTTGACTTCTTCCTTTTCATTACCAATCATTTTTCTTTTAGTGAATATGACACAGGCTATTTCTGAATCACTTCAGCAATTTAAGAACAGGAATTGCCAGAACAAGGAAGTGTGGCAGTATTATAATCTGCGTTCGTAGGCAGCCACCAATTTAAACTATTCAACTATTCATTTTCCTTCTCTACTAGAAGGTAAAGGTACTTGCTTTAAAAGAATGCCCTGGATATAAGTGACTCACTTAAAGTGAATTCACCACATTGCTCAACAGCTTTAATTAATTTCCGTTTCTGCTTCACTTACTTTTTTTTCCCCCAACGTTTCTGCTGCATTGCTTAAGCAAAGAGTGCATCGCCTTATAACAGTCTTGTGATTTCTACTGTTCTGGCAAGCTCCATAAAATGTCAGCCCCTGAGTATATTAAACTTTACCTTTCAGGGTAAATTTTCATTTGATGATAACAGGCTATGAGTCACCATATTCCTTGCTGGCTGCAAGGAAGGCAATCAGTCAACCAAAGATTACTCTAATAGCCTGCAAGAGGTGCTGTCTGACCTCAACCTAACCTTTCTGACAAAATGTCACACTTAAACCTGCCTGTCTAACAAAGACTTAAAGATTAAAAATCAAGTTGTAGCTTCTGTGAGCATACCAGTAATTTAAGGTACTGAACAGAGCCTAAAACACTAGTTTTCTTTCCTTCATACCAATACTCCTAAACCATTCTTATCTTTAAGGAAATACCATTACTTTCAGGATTTGACTGAAACCTAAACATGACATCTAGAGCCTTCCCCAACCTGATCTCCTACTCATTCTTCAACATCCGGCTTAAACGCCATCTCCTCTGGAGGAACTTCTCAAGTTTCTCCAGTGAGAATTTCTCTTCCCCCTTCTCACAGCAGTTACTAACTCCCAACATTTATTGCTACCCATGCCACTCATGTGAGTGTGTCTACCCTCCACCCCACAAGCCTGAGAATCCATGAAATTAAATGTAAACATCCAAGCAATATGCCTAGCACTGTGCTTTAGGTTTGTAGCTACGCGAACAATGTTGAAGTCTTGTACCTACAAAAATTCCCTACAGTGAAAATTTCCTCAACCAAAACTTATGGGAGGACAAGTACTGTGTTGGCCCCTGGGGATCAAGGACCGCACAACATCCTAGACTTCCGAAGACAGACGGTGACCACTTTCCTTTCTGTCTATCCAGTCTCTCACGTACTCTTCATAAACTCACTTCAAATGCCACCTGTCCCCAACCACTTAGCTTATGCATAAATCCTCCACAGCCTGCTGTGACTTAAGAACAGTGCCTTGAGCCTCTCTGAAGAACCACTGCGGTGTAACAAAAAGGTAAATCTGTGGAAAGGCACAGACTGGCTAAAATTTCAATCCTCCTATTACTACCTCTCTAACTTTGGACAAATCAATGAATGTTGTTATCTCAGCTCCCTCATTTGTGAAACAAGGGTACAGAAACATCAGCCACCTTAGTGGGACATTATAACGAATAAGAAATATTTTTAAATATGTAGAAGGCGACTGAACCGAATTCAGGAACTTAGTAGGTGTCCAATTAAGCCTATCTCCCTTCCTCGAAAGCGCCAGCACCATAATTTACACTTAAGGGCCTCCGGACGAGGTAACTCGCGGAGCCGGGATGGCTGTGCCGAGCGACGCGCCCCGGGTCCACCTGCCCGATGCGCGGTACCCGCGGCGGGAGATGCCCTGGCCGCCCTACCCGCTCCCGGTCTCACCTTGGTGGTCGTAGACGCTAATGTAAGAAATGCCCACGGCCATACACCACACCACGAGGCTTGCGATGTCCGAGAAGCTGGGCTCCTGCTCCTCCTCGGTGACCACCAGGCCCATGTGCACAGGCAGCTTCTCCAGGGAACGGCCGTCCGCGCGCCAGCGTAGCCGCGGGTGGGCGGCGGCCGGGGTCGGCCCCCCGCGCGGATGCCGGTGGTGACGGCGGTTCCTGCCGTTCCTGCCGACAACCAGGAGCTTGGGGAGCGTGAAGCCGAGCGGCGCTAGGACCGCGGCGGAGGCGGCCCGACAGCAGCGCCGCCAGATCCAGTTCCAAGTACCGAACCGAACACGGAGCCAGGAGGTGAGCGTGCGGTGCAGGCAGAGCAGAGCGTGCAGCACCCGCCACACCAGCTCGTACAGCCCCGTCATACTCTCGTGGCGCCCGGGCGCCCTCCTCTCTCCTACACCCGCGGCGCGACCGCTTCTCATCCGGCCCTGCAGCCGGCGCGGGCCATCTCTCCGCGTTCTCCCGCCCCCCGCACCCGAACCCCTTTCTACTGCCAACACCTCACCTCGCCCCCGCCGCCATCTTCCTCTTGCCTCGGCAGCCGCGCCCCCGCTAGTACATGGACAGTTCTAATTGGTCGACGTGGAACTCTGACGCGGCCTTTGGGTCCGAGGATGTGGCCTAGCCCGGCGCGGGGAGGGACGGCGTGCGGCTGCGAACTAGCTGGGCCGGAGGCCGAGCGCGCCCCCTGGTCGCGTGGAGGGCGAAGAGCAGACGCCGGCAACACCTGGAGCAGGACGTCAGTCAGGCCCGCGTCTTCTTGGTTAGAATGGGCGATTCCGGGGAACCCGCGTCCCTCGGATCCTGGGCATCTTAAACGGTCTGTCTCTTCTCATAGTCCCCCCAGACACGGCTTCCAAAGAGCAAAAATGGCCCAAGTGGATTGGAAATTACAAATGCCAGAAGGAACCTAGGGGTAGAAAGTAGCCCTCAGCATGTGTTGGAGGTCAACCAAGGGTTGCCAGAAGGAAGTACCTTCAGAGGCGGAAGTGTGTCCCGTAGAGAGGTATGTACTTCGGTCAAATCTTCTAGCCGAGGCTAATTCTTCCAAGAGTGGCAATGAGGATATTTAGTAATGTTCCTGAAACACAATGATTTCTGCCCACGTCATTCGTTCATTGCTTAGTTCGTAAAACAGAGGCTACATCGCCTGGCGCTCCAGTCACTGCATTCTTCAATTCATTCATTCGTTCATTCAGCGATTATTAACTACCAACACGATTGACCTCAGTCACCACCTCTATTTGATGTAAACTGCCCATACTGCGGTATCATCCCCTTCACACAGCCAATCGGGACTCCAAAGTGGTCCTCCAGGCCAGTTCTGTACTTCCCTGCAGCAGTTCTTTACCATTTTTGCCCCTTTTGCACAAGATCTTCCCTTCTCCCGAATTCCTGTTTCCCAACTAAGTATTGCCCAAATCCCGACCCATTTCTCAAGGTTCATCCTATATGCCACCTCCTCAGTATAACTTCCCCGATTCCCTAACCTGAAGTTCTCACTCCCTCCTTGTAAATCTCATGGCTCCTCATAAATTTCATGGCTCCATTTATAGTACTTCTCACCTTCCTAAATATGTGGGTCTGTATATATAATATTATTACGTGTTATATATTATACATTTTATTATATATACATATACATAACCTATATATGAAATTGCAATTTTTTGTGATACCTACCTAATCCTTGTTTTTTCAGGCCCCCTTTTTCCACTGGGAAACATCTGTTAACACCTTGGCTCCATGCCTTCATGTTTCAATCATTGTCACTTTTTCAACTAGTCTCCTTTTCATTTCTAAGACTCACTTCACTTTATTTTAAAACTTGAATCTCATGTTCGTCTCAAAATTTTCCTCCCTTTGGCAGCTCAGCCCGAGGAAGTGAGGGCTGGGCAACAGGCACCCCCTTCACACTCTTTGACCTCCCTCGGTCTCCTCTGCACCTGCTCCTCTGGTGATGGGCAGAGAAGAGGGGGGTGGGGAAAGGCCATGACCAGGAAAGCCTGTAGTCTTCTTCCTCACTGGCCATTGCTGTTGCTTATGGGACTCCAGGATGCCCTGCTAAGGAAGCTCCCCGGGCACCAGCATCCCTTTGAAATTTGGCTACATATTCCACAGGGCACCCCCGCACCCCCAGGTGACACCCTGCCACATTTCTCTGCTATCCTCACCTTTTTGTCCCACTGTTTGCCTCTTCTGCCATGATTAGAGGCATCAATCCCATCTCCCCATGGCCAACTCAGGTGTGAAGGCACATGCAGACTGCAACTTTTCTACTTCTTTGAATTGAAAGCTTAAGCAAACCATCTCCATCTGACAGACTCTACCACCACCCCCAGTATGCAGATCCTGGCATCTCTCCTGTTGTTTGTTTGTTTCCTCCTAGAAAGCCAGAGGTAGGTTAGCAGATCTCCTGGCTTAAGGGAGGTTCAGCCTCCTAAGAGGAGGTGGGAAAAGATGGGGGCCCATTTCTCTCCTTTGGCACCTTTCAGTGGGCTAAGAATGAAGGTGCCCTGTGGTTACTCCCATTTCAGGCTGCATCTCTGTGCTTAGAAGGAGATAGATTCATTGCCTTTTGTTTTCGGCCACAATTCTGGGACAACAGGAAAACTGCACTGCATGTCCTATTATATATAGAGAGATATATTTGTACATTCAATCCAAAGAATTTTATGAACTTCTTTCTTTTCTAAATGATTTCTTATTCATCATTCTCCCCCCCAAAAGGGGTAAATGTGGCACTTTCAGGAACTTTAAGGGTTCAGAATACAAATTTTGGACGTAAGCATATCTAAACTCCTCAAATTCTACCATGTACAGAAAAATGCAGAAAGAGTTGCACAGCCTCAGAAAGATGTTATATCCCAAACATTATGGGAACAGTATTTGATTTCTTTTCAGTTTACAAAAATATTTTAAGTTTTACTTAATCTTCACAACTAAACATATGATCTGTCTAGGCCAGGTAGAACCATCTCAATTTTACAGAAAACTATTAGAGATGAACAATTCAGGATAATGTGTAAGAGGCTGGGCTCTAAGGAAGATCCTTTTGGCTAGCTCATCCACTTACTCCCTTCCCTGTATCCTTAACTGTAGTGTGGCAATGGCACCATGGAGGTGATGCTATTCCAGTCCTCATTTGATTGTTGTAAGAATTAGGGCAATAGTGTATGTGAAGTGTTTAGCATAATGTCTGCTCAGTAGTAAGAGCTCAGTAATTTAATCTACTGCAGAAAAAAAGAGACAAAATTTCAGTATTTTTTTTTTTTTAGAAAGGACATTATCATTTACTACAGTTTTCATTATTGGCAGTTATAACCTTGTGGTTGAGCTAATACAAATAGCCCCTAAAATGGATCATTTTCTCATTAAAAGGTAAAAGCCTCTTTAAGTAAAAAATACCTAGGCCTGGTCCAGGTTCAACCGCTGGATCTTGAAGCATAAAGAATGACAATATTAAGAAAAAAATGTTGGCTCAGGGGCTTCCCTGGTGGCGCAGTGGTTGAGAGTCCGCCTGCCAATGCAGGGGACACGGGTTCATGCCCTGGTCCGGGAAGATCCCACATGCCACGAGTGGCTGGGCCCGTGAGCCATGGCCGCTGAGCCTGCGCGTCCGGAGCCTGTGCTCCGCGGCGGGAGAGGCCACAACAGTGAGATGCCTGCGTACCGCAAAAAAAAAAAAAAAAAAAAAAAGAATGTGACAATGCATTTTTATAAAAGATGGGTTGTGTTGTCTAAATTTAATCCCACAGCTAACTAGATTAGATATATGTAGTTAGTTTGAAAAAAGTGCACTTTAAGTATATAATAAACTGGAAAATAATGTAAGGAAATTGCAGGTGATGAAGAAGCAAATATGGCTGGGAAATGTAGTGGAGTTTGTTTGCTTTAACTTTTATGTGAACAATTTCAAATATGTTAAAGCATGATGAACTTCCATGTATCATCACCCAGCTTAAACAGTGACTGATTCATGAACAAACCTATATCCCCATTCACTTCCCCCAAATACAGAGCTAAATCCCTCATAATATATATATATATATATATATATATATATATTTTTTTTTTTTTTTTTTTTTTTTTTTTTTTTTTTTTTTGCGGTACGCTGGCCTCTCGCTGTTGTGGCCTCTCCCGCTGCGGAGCACAGGCTCCAGACGCGCAGGCTCAGCAGCCATGGCTCACGAGCCTAGCCGCTCCACGGCATGTGGGATCTTCCCGGACCGGGGCACGAACCTGTGTCCCCTGCATCGGCAGGCAAACTCTCAACCACTGCGCCACCAGGGAAGCCCCCTCATAATATTTTTAAACAAATCCTACACATCATAAAATTTCATCATACCTCAAATGATGAGCTTTTTGAATATATAACCACAGTACGTTATCATACCTAAAAAGTTAGCAATATTTCCTGAATCATTAAACATCAAATCAGTGTTCAAATTTTCAGTTGTTTATATAATCCTAAAGTTTTTTAAATTTTTATATTTTGCAGTTTGAATCAGGATCCATGTGAGAGCCACACTTTCAACTGATTGATATACCTCTAGGTCTCTTTCAATCTATTCGTCCCACCTCCTTCTCTTTGTTTTCCTTTCCAATTAATATATGAAGAAACCAGATTGTCCTGTGGAGTTTCCCGCTGTCTGTATTTTGGTGTAGTTTTGTATGTTCCCACATCCTTTGTAGGATATTAAAAATTTAGACCAAGGGTCAACAGACAATGGCCACGAACCAAATCTGTCCCATTCCCTGTTTATTTATTTTTTAAAAATAGACTTTATTTTTTAGAGCAGTTTTACGTTCACAGCAAAATATAACAGAGAGTACCAAGGGGTCCCATTACACTTTAATCTGTTTGAAACTGTCTGCATAAAACGTAAAGAACCCAACAAACTCCATTCCTTCTGACATTCCAGATATGTAATATTTCATTATCCTTCAATTACAAATATTTTATTTCCAATATGATGTTTTTAACATGCGTTTTTCAGAAATGCATTGCTTAATGTCCAGCCATTTGGGAGATTTTTCTTTGTTATCAATTTCTAGCGTAATTGCAGTGTCCAGAAAACATATATGAACGATTTCCATTATTTGACATATTTTATGGCCCAACATGCAGTCAATCTTGGTAAATGTGCCACATGCCCTTGAAAGGCACATGGAATGTACAATTTGACCTGACAGCTCTCTTGTCCTTCCCCAGCTCCCTCCCTATGTCCCCTCACAGGCCTTGACCTAACGCATCTCCTGCATGGCTACTCCAGTCTGTGCATCTGCTTTTAGAGGACCCAGACTAACACAAACCCACTTACCCCCTACTGCCTTTTATACAATTGTTGCAAGGTACTTACTTGCACATATGTTTTAAATCCCACAGGACATTATTGTATTTTGTCTTTATATCTAGGCTATTTTTAGAGCAGTTTTAGGTTCACAGCGAAATTGGGAGGAAGGTACAAAGATTTCCCATCTACCTCCTGCATCCCACATGCATAGCCTCCTCCGTTACAACACCCCACGAGACTGGGACATTTGTTACAATTGATGAACGTGCGTTATCATCCAAGGATTTTAGTCTACATTACAGTTCATTCTTTGTATTGTATGTTCTATGGGTTTGGGCAAATGAATAATGACCTGTACCCATCATTATGGTATCATACAGAGTATTTTCACTGCCCTAAAGCTTCTCTGTGCTTCACCTGTATATCCTTCCCATCCTCCCCCCACTCCCAGTTCCTCACAATCGCAGATCTTATTGCTGTCTCTATAGTTTTGCTTTTTCCAGAATTGCTGTATAGTTAGAATCATACAGTATGAAGCTTTTTCACACTGGCTTATTTCACTTAGCAATATGCATTTAAGGTTCCTCCATGTTTTTCATGGCTTGATAGCTCATTTCTTTTTAGTGCTAATATTTCATTGTCTAGATGTACCACAATTTATCTGTTCACCTACTGAAAGACATCTTGTTTGCTTCAGGTTTTGGCAGTTATGAATAGAGCTGCCATAAAAGCCTGTGTGCAAGTTTCTGTGTGGACATAGTTTTCAGTTCCTTTGGGTAAATACCAAGGAGCACAATTACTGGATTGTGTGGTAAGAGTATGTTTAGCTTTGTGAGATGCTACCAAACTGTCTTTCAAAGTGGCTGTACCATGTGCATTCCCGCCATTAAGACTGAACATTCCTGCTGCTCCAATTCCTTTTTTTCTTTTTTCATTGACGTATAGTGGATTTACAATGTTGTGTTAGTTTCTGGTGTACAGCAATGTGATTCAATTTGACATATATATGTGTGTATATATATATTCTTTTTCATATTCTTTTCTTTTGGTTTATTACAGGGTACTGAATAGAGTTCCCTGTGCTATACAGTAGGACCTTGTTTATCTATTTTATACATAGTAGTTTGTATCTGATAATCCCAAACTCCTAATTTATCCCTCTCCCACCCACTTTCCCCCTTGGTAACCATAAATTTGTTTTCTATGTCTATGAGTCTGTTTCTGTTTCTTAAATAAGTTCATTTGTATCATATTTTAGGCTCCACATATAAGTGATATCATATGGTATTTGTCTTTCTCTGACTGACTTACTTCACTTAGTATGATAAACTCTAAGTCCATCCATGTTGCTGCAAATGGCATTATTTCATTCTTTTTTATAGCTGAGTAGTATTCCATTGTGTATATGTACCACATCTTCTTTATCCATCTGTCAATGGACATTTAGGTTGTTTTCACATCCTGTTGTTCCACATTCTTGCTAGCATTTGGCGTTGTCAGTGTTCCAGATTTTGGGCATTCTAATAGGTGTGTAGTGGCATCTCGTTGCTTTAGTTTGCATTTCCCTGATACTACATGATGCATCTTTTCATATGTTTATTTGCCATCTGTATATCTTACTTAGTAAAGTGTCTGTTAAGGTCTTTGGCCCATTTTAAAATCAGGTTGTTCGTTTTCTTGTTGTTGAGTGTTGTGTTCTTTGTATGTTTTGAATAACAGTCCTTTAGCAGATGAGTCTTTTGTAAACATTTTCCACCAGTCTGTGGCTTGTCTCCTCATTCTCTTGACACTATCTTTTGCAGAGCAGAAGTTTTTAATATTATGAAGTCCAGCTTACAAATTATTTCTCTTATGGATCACATGTTCATGTTGCATCTAAAAAGTAATTGCCATACCCAAGGCGAACTATGTGTTCTCCTATGTGTTATTCATAGCTTTATGTTTTACATTTAGGTTTGTGATATACTTTGAGTTAATTTTTGCAAAGGGTGTGAAGTCTGTTTCTGTATTCAAATTTTGCATGTGGATGTCCTGTTGTTTCAGCACCATTTGATAAAAAGACTATCTTTTCTTCACTGTATTGCCTTTCCTCCTGTGTCAGAGATCAGTTGACTATATGGATTTATTTCTGGGTTCTCTATCTTGTTCTATTGATCTATTTGTCTATTCTTTCATGACTACCACATTGTCATGATTAGTGTGCCTTTATAGTAAGCTGTAATGTTGGACAGTGTCAGTCCTTCAATTTTGTTCTTCTCCTTTAATATTTAGGTGGTTATTCTGGGTCTTTTGCCCCTCTATATAAACCTTAGAATTATCAAATACATATTTGGATGTATTTTTTGATATCCAAAAATTGACTTGCTGGGATTTTGATTGGGATTGCATTGAATCTACAGGTCAAGTTGTGAAGGAAAACATCTTAACAGTATTGAGTCTTCCTATACATGAACATGGAATATATCTCTCCATTTATTTAGTTCCTCTTTGATTTCTTTCATCAGTGTTTTGTAGTTTTACTCATAGAGATCTTATATATATTTTGTTAGATTTATACCTAAGTATTTCATTTTTGGGGAGCTAGAGTGGGCTAGAGTTGGGTACAGTCATCCCTCGGTATCCACAGGGGATTGGTTCCAGGACCCGTGGATACCAAAGTCCTCAGATGCTCAATGCCTTATGTAAAATGGTATAGGATTTATATATAACCTAAGCACATTCTCCCATATACTTTGTCATCTCTAGATTATTATAATACCTCATACAATGTAAATGTTATGTAAATAGTTGTAAATACAATGTAAATGCAATGTAAATAGTTGCTGGAGTGCAGCAAAGGGTCAAGGTTTGCTTTTTTGAACTTTCTGGATTTTTTTTTTTTTCGAATATTTTCTATCCGCAGTTGGTTGAATCCATGGATGTGGAACCAGTAAATGCAGAGGGCCAACTGTATTTCCCTTCCCCCACATGAAAGGCTAGAGTGGGCTGGGGTTGGGTATTTGTCTTCCCCTAGGTGGGTTAGGCTCTGATAAATCCCCAACAGTTTAGGCTCTGGTAAAATAGTTTCTCTTGAGAGCCCGTCTTGTTAAGAAGAACAGAATGCTCTTGCATATTTCAAAATGGTCCCTTTCCCCCTCCTATTGCCAGAAGCATGAGGGAATTTTTCTCCAGTGTTCAGTTGAGCACCTGGTTGAGTTCCTGGAGGTAAAACTCACAAAAGGGGGGAGGCTCCCGATGTCTGGGGCCCCCAGAGTTTTTAATTCTCAGACCTGTCCACTCTGAGCCTCCAGCAATTCAATTATAGTTCAGGTTTTCCTACCACACCACTGGCTCCCGTGGAGGTTTCGGCTCCAATAAGTTGTAATTCTCTGTATTCCCCTGCCTGTCTCTCCAATTTGGAGAGCAGCAGTTTGCCCTCTGACCTCACTTCCCTTACGGATCTACGAAGAGTTGTTGATTTTTCAGTTTGTCTAGCTTTCCCTTGTTACAACAGATTAACAACTTCCAAACTCCTTACATGCTGGATCATAAACTGGAAGTCTACCACCATTTTTTTTTTTTTTTTTTGGCTGTGTTGGGTCTTCGTTTCTGTGCGAGGGCTTTCTCCAGTTGCGGCAAGCGGGGGCCACTCTTCATCGCGTTGCGCGGGCCTCTCACTGTCGCGGCCTCTCCCGTTGCGGAGCACAGGCTCCAGACGCGCAGGCTCACTAGTTGTGGCTCACGGGCCTAGTTGCTCCGCGGCATGTGGGAACTTCCCAGACCAGGGCTCGAACCCGTGTCCCCTGAATTGGCAGGCAGATTCCCAACCACTGTGCCACCAGGGAAGCCCTACCACCATTTTTTTAAAAAGTTTTATTGGAAGATAGCCATGTCCATCCATTTATGAATTGTCTCTGGCAGAGTTGAGTAGTTGCAACAGAGACCACAAGGCCCACAAAGTCTAAAATATATACTATCTGGTCATTTACGTAAAAAGTTGGCCAACACCTGACTTAAATTACAAAATCCCTTAAGTAAAAGGAGCCTTATTCAGATTGGTTTATAGAGGCTAAAAAGTGCTTACATAAATCTGATATTACTAGAATTCCCAGAAAATAAAGAAACTGAACTATGTACTAGCTTTTTAAGGAAAAAAAAAGTCACTTTCTCACAGAAACTGCTAGATTGTAATCATTTTTATACAAGAATCCAAAATCCTTGGAGGAATTATCCTTGTTTGACAGTTTGGATTTTTTTTTTTTAATCTGTAAATTTATTTCCTGGATTTGTCTTCTCATAAAGAGACTAGTTAATCTGAACTTCCCGAACTTCTTATACTAGGTTATCGATCAGATAAGTTTACTCCCACATAATGTTAAAATTAGGAAAAATGTAAAATTATATGTTCAACAATTTAGAACTATAGTCATCCCTCACTCTCCAAGGGGGATTGGTTCCAGGACCCACTAAGGAAACCAAAATCCGACGATGCTCAAGTCCCATCACTGGCTTTCTGTTTCCACAGTTTCACGTCGGTGGATTCAACGAACTATCAATCATGTAGCACTGTATTATTTACTGAGAAAATCCTCATGTAAGCAGTACCCCCACTGTTCAAGGATCAACCGTATATAAATTCTGATGAATTTTTTATGTCAGCGTTAATTATGATCTGTAGTGTGTCATTTTAAATAGAATCTCCAAGATCTTGAGTTAACTTTAACTGTTGGAAATAATATTAAATCAGGTTAATTGATTAATTTATAGGCGTTCCATAGATAACTTCTAAGTAACATAGAAAACTGAAACATAGGTCACTATGTTTCATAGTGATAGGTATATCTATACCACAGAGATAATACATGTCTTATATATACACACTATATATATATGCATATATACAATATATTACATAAACACACACATATATAAATACACTAAAATATACTTTAGTGTGTGTACATATACATACATGTTTATACTTTATACATAAAAGATTGACTGATTTGACTGAAGGTTAAAATTTTCTGTAAGGCAAAAGACATCATAAACCAAGCTGAAAGAAGAATGATGGTCTGGGAGAAACTATGCGTAATATAGCTGACAAAATAGAGATAATATCTCTGCTATACAAAGCAACCCTGCACACTGATTTTTAGACTAAAAAAAAGAACTGAATTTTTAAAAATGAGCAACGTATATGAACAGGTCATAAACAGAAGAGGAAACGTAAAGGCAAACAAATATATAAAAAACATGCTCAACCTCACTAGTAGTCGGGAAAGTGAAAATCAAAACAATGAGATACAGTTTTTTCACCAGTCAGATGGGCAAAATGTAAAGACTGAGGCTAAATGCTGATGCTTGTTTAGAAACAAGTATCTATAAACATTGCTGTTAAGCTTATACAACATTGGAAGGAAGTAATCTTTGTAGAATAATCTGTTGGTATCAGTTATAATTAAAAATACACATAGCCTGTCTTACACTCAAAAGTCTGTACCTCCCACTCTCCCACCCCTACTCTGCCCTTCCCCCGACTCCTACTGGTAACCACGCGTTTGCTCTCTATTTCTGAGTCTGCTTCTTTTTTGTTATAGTCACCAGCTTGTTGTATTTTTTAGATTCCACATATAAGTGATATCATACAGTATTTATCTTTCTCTGTCTGACTTATTACACTGTAATGCCCTCCAAGTCCACCCATGTTGCTGCAAATGGCAAAATTTTGAACTTCTTTATGGCTGATCAGTAAGATAGGTTCAAGGATGTATTGTACAACTCGGGGAATATAGCCAATATTTTTTAATACCTGTAAATGGAAAGTAACCTTTAAATTTTTTTCTAATTTAAAAAAATACACATAGTCTGCAGCACAGGGATCTTATTTAGGAATTCCATTTCCAAATGAATAATTATCATGAGCTACTTTTCATATGATACGTGGACTATATTTTGTCTCTTTAGACAGTATTATTTTCAGTGGCACTTGTGATTTCTTAAGAAAGGAAAATGTGGTTGATAAGTTCTAAAGCAGAAATGAGTACTATAAGCCTGAATAACAATGATCCAACCCTGGGTCGGGGAGCTTGTGAGGGTTTGTGTTGTGGGGAGAGAAGGCGGGGAAGGAAGGACTATATTAAGTATTTTCTGGAAACTAAGATAGATTGGGATCACTCTAAAGGCAATTGTCACTTACTGTCTTGAACGTTGCATAATGGCTATTAAATCAAACCCTTTATACTGGATTCCTAAAAACAGTGTTTTGTGAAAGCTTACAGAGAATATTAGAAACAATATTTTGCCTTAGAGAGAAAGAAAGATAGGGGAATCCATCATAACAGTTATTCCCTGTCAAAACCAGATACTATCCAGAATACAGGCAAACCTAGGGCTCAGAGATAGTGCTAGTGATGTTCCTCAATCAAAATGTTAAGATGAGCCATTATTGTTACTGGAATGATGGCAGTTCCATGAAGTTTATTCTCATAAAACTGTGCTTTTGGACACTTTTACCATTCCCTGAGGTTTCAGACTGATAATCTGGCAAAAATCCAATTTTTAGCATTCACTGCATAATTATATGATGCGAAAACATCAAGTTTCTGGCTGACTTGTAAAGATAGTAATTATTTCATTTGGGTACATATTTGTTTAAGCAAATTTAGCTAAGAGCAAAATATCTAATTAACCAAGTGATGAATGACATAACTGAACCATGACCCCTGGCAAACTAGAACTTAACAAAAATCATTATTATCATTCAGTTTCTCAGGGCTGGTGAATTCTATATAACCTATATATAAAAGGTATGAAACAGTTAAATGTCAACAAACCCACCCCATCCAACCTTCACTCCTTACACACACACATGTACACACACACACACACACACATACACACACACACACATATGAATGCCTGTTTTAGAAAAAGGAGAATTTTGGGCTATAGCCTCAATACCAGAGCATTTTTTGATGATGGGATCTAGTAAAAAAAAAAAAAAAAAAACTATAGAGGAAAAAAAAGAAGGCCTCCTTCAGAGGAAGGAGGATTTTCCCAGCATCAGCCTTGAAGACATAGTTCCCATCTAAAACCAGGACATCCATGAACCTCCTCCCTCTGAAGTGAGGGAGGCATTCACAGGTGCAACCAAGCAGAGATTTTTGAGAAGACTTGTGAACCCCGTTGCCAAGGCATTAGCAGAAAGCCTACATATCAAAAGAAGACAAGTTTACACTTTCCTGCTGTTGCATGTATGGCATAAAAGAAATTTATAAAGTCTGTAGGGAAAAACTCTTTAAACTTTATAAATTCTAAGCAATTCTGAGTAGAAACTAAAAATGCTCCTGAATGAAAATATCAGCTCTGATAAAAGCAGTTTATTCGGGGGGCGGGGGAAAGAACATGGCTATAGAACAATCTTTAAGTAAATAAATAAGTCATCAAAATTGGGGAAACAAAAAAAGCAGTATATTCGCGTGTGACCATGTGAGCGTGTGCCAAAAAGGAGCACCAGTGCTTTCTTTTCAGATTTACTCAGTTCAGTTATTCCTTCTGGGGTTCCAAACTGTGATGAAGTTCTCGCCGCCTTCCCCAAGGGCTGAGCGGGAGACTGGTCTTTTATCTGAGAACAATCAAGCCCTTACCGGGCGCAATTTAAAGTCTTCAACCAGGATTTGTATTGCCAAGGGAGCAGCCAGTAGGAAGTGTGTGACCAGGCAGTGAGTGGCTCGGTTCTGACGCTTGGCAGGACTAAACAGGCATGATTTGAATTGTTGGGAAGACCCAGTGAGGGAAGAGAAGGGCTTCAGTATGGACACACGCTGGCCACTGCATAACCCTAGCAGGTGCCATTTACAGATGCCACCATATGATTGGCACCTGGAGTATAGAGCAAGGTCTCCATTTGGAGAGAGAGGCAGGTTTGCAAATTATTGGGTAGTTAGGAAAATGACTTTCTTCCATATAGGTTTAATTCAAAAGAATTAACTCTGGGAGGTAGTATGTAATACCCATTTTACAGATGAAGAAACAGAGGCACTGGAAGTTAACAGAAGGAAGACTGGTGTCTGACAGTTTATCTACCCTTTTCTTTACCTACCAAGTAACCCTTTTCTCAGGCATGTGCCCAGGTGACTGCCCCTTCTCCAACTCCAGTGACACTCAACCTACACCCACCTTCTAGGATTGTGAATCAGTATCTCATATTCCATACTTTATTCTCCCTTCCAAATTTCACTTGTCCTGTATCTCAACCCTGGTCTCTAGCTGTTTTCCATGATTAATAGCTAATTATCTGATTTTTAAAAATCTCTTCATAAGTGTCAAAATATAATAATTGGGCCTTAAAATTTCCTTATCCCTTTCTTTGTCCTTTCCACCTTTTATCTTTTTCTTTTTTGTGTGTAAATTCATCAAAAAACTTAAATCAAGAGCCAGAAATTGAGATAAATAGGTAGAGAAAAAGAAAGAAAGAAAGAGAAAGAAAGAAAGGAAAGAAAGAGAGAGAGAGAGGGAGAGAGGGAGGGGAGAGAGAGAGAAAGGAAGGAAGGAAGGAAGGAAGGAAGGAAGGAAGGAAGGAAGGAAGGAAGGAAGGAAACTGTCATGGACTGAACTGTGCCCACCAAGATTCCTTCATATGTTAAGCCTTAACCTCCAATGTGATTGTATTTGGAGATAAGACCACTAGGGAGGTAATGAATGTCAAGTGAGGTCAAAAAGGTGGGGCCTTAATTTAACAGGACTGGTGTCCTAAGAAGAAGAGACACCAGAGATATCTCCTCTTTCCATGTGTGTGCACACAGACGAGAGGCCATGTGTGGACACGGTGAGAAGGCAGTTCTCTGCAATTGAGGAAGAGAGGCCTCACCAAAATCCAGCCCTTACAGCATCTTGATCTTGGGCTTCTAGCTTCCAGAACTAATTTTCTGTTGTTTAAGTCACCCAGCCCGTGGCATTTTGTTATGGCTGCCCAAGCAGATGAATACAAATACTTTATTGAACCTATTACCATTCTAGACGTTGTTTGTGAGTAGAATGTGCTATGGGAATCTTACGTAGCTTTGAATGCTATAGGAGAAAGAGTACTGGACCAAAATAAAAAATTGATTGACCCAGGTGCAATCAGTTCTGGTTCTGCCACTTCCTATATGTGTGAACCTGACAGTCACTTCACCCCTATAAGCCTGAGCTCCCTCACCTGTAAAAGACTAGATTCTGTCTCAGGGCACTCACAGCTTGAGAATTCTGATTATAAATAGCCAGGCAATGTCAGTGGGTGTAAATGATTACACATCAAGCATCATTAATCTTTGTTAGAGAGAACTGTGGTCTAACACATTAGAAGAATTGAAGCCCCACACGATAGCAAGGAAAATCACATGAGTTCCCTTATTTCTGTGCATCTGTGCATACATACTTGGGATATCTGTCAATATGCCAAGAAGTACTAGAAACCACAATATTAACAGGCTTTTCTCCAAGGATTATCAATGTTATAAAGATTTGGGGAGAAGAAAATATGGACATAAAGCAAGTAATGTAAAATTTGCACAGAAGTTTAAGCTAAAACATGGCACTCTGGAGAAAGTTTTAGTTTCTGATGGGCATCTTTGCTCATCCACTCAAATCTCTACTGTTTCTTTCTCTGCCATTGGGGATATTTTGATGAAAAGCCTTGTAAAATACTACAGCTGATAAGTCTTACTAATTAGAACAGCAACTGATTTGGATGGGGTTTTAGATTTATTTGCAAGTAGATCATTTTCACAAGTAGATTGATAGAGAGGAAAAAAAATTATTCTACAGTCACACCTCTGTCCCCAATCAGGCAACTCTCAAAAGCATGCAGTTAATCAAAAGAAAGGCACTGCAGGGATTCTGGTCCTTGGAGAAAACTGAATGTAACCAGAGCACAGCTCTTTTCAGGAAGGCTATTGTAGGGACATCTGTGATAATTACAGTGCCAGTTTACATTTCCCCTTCTGGTTTCTCTTTGGTCTTGGTGAGACTGTCAAAGAGTAGCCTTGGCTACTGTCCCTTAGCCAAAGGCAAACATGTGACTCAAGCTGGAACAATTAGCCTTTCCCTCTGGGGATGTGACTCTTGAGAAGAGGGAAGCTAAGGCTGCTAATAGCGGGAACACTTCATTCTGCAGAGAACCCTGAAGAAGCTTAGGGACTCTTCATGACTTCTTCTGCCTGGGGCCCAGGAGCAGGTCTGATCCCCATCCTTTCCAGATTCTCCAGATTTTCCTTTGATTCTGTGAGCTATTCCCAACCTTTCCAATAAATTCTTTCTTGCTTAAGTTGGAGTCAGTTTTTATTACTTATAAACAAAAGCCTGTAGTGTAGGTCTATAGGTACCAGCTTCATACACAAAATCATCACTTTTTATTTGATAAAATGAACTACTCTATTTGCAGGAAGTTAGTTAGATAGAGATTTTATTGGGCATTACTATTTGTCTAGGTTTCAGTATAAAATACAAACAAATTACTTTTAACATGGAAGGAATCTTACATCTTCTGACCATTCGTTTCTACTTCCCCCCCACCTCAACTTGTCTTAACCCTCACTTCATTCTTAAAAAGAAAGAGAAAAACTGATAAAAAGAATCTTGTATATCTAAATGTATTATATATTTCTGCTTAAGATATTGAACATTAAAAAACTTTTTTTCTGGAGCACAGAGGATTTTTAGGGCAGTGA
Organism: Hyperoodon ampullatus; assembly: GCF_949752795.1. NCBI lineage: Eukaryota > Metazoa > Chordata > Mammalia > Artiodactyla > Ziphiidae > Hyperoodon > Hyperoodon ampullatus. Next base: position 47,052,020 of record NC_136925.1, on the reverse strand, counting down.
AACTACTCTGTGTGATATTATAGTGGTAAATACATGTCATTATATATTTGTCCAAACCCAGAGTATGTACAACACCAAGAGTGAACCCTAATGTAAACTATGGACTTTAGGTGATTATGACCTGTCAATAGAGATCCATCAGCTGTAACAAATGTTCCATTCTGGTGGGACATGTTGTAATGGGGGAGGCTATGTTTGTGTAGGGGTAGGAGGTATATAGGAAATCTCTGTACCTTCCTCTCAATTCTGCTATGAACCTAAAACTGCTCTAAAAATGAAGTCTATTTTAAAAAAAGAAAGAAACAAAACCTTTTTCTAAACTGTAAACTAAGCTCATCCTTAATCTATCTCATAATCATAATAATCATCATCCACATTGATTCTGATGCTGGAGTGCTCTTCAGGCTTTGGTTTCTTTTTGGTCTCTTTGCTTTTCTCGGTCAGATGCAAGTGATGCTCACATTGCCTCATTATCTTCTTGGAAGACATCCAGCTCTCCCCTTGTCGTTCAGCTGGTGCTGCACATTGTCCTCCCCTCACATCTGTGCCCTTGGCCTTCAGGACCTCCCTGGCTCTCAGGAGACTGCAGGTGCAATTCCACGGATTTCCATCCAGATACAGGTGCCTGAGGCGAGGCAACACCTCCAAGGCTTTGAGGTCTAAGGCAGAGATCTTGTTGTTCCTAAGGTTTAGAACTTGAAGCTGCTTCAGATCCTTGAGCTCCCTCTCAGCAATATCCTGGATGGCATTGCCTTTTAGGTCCAGCCTTGCTAAGGTTGCTGGGAGCCTGCAAAAGCATGGAAACAGGATGTGAGAGGAGGCTGTGACCATCATTCCATAACTGCCTAGGCAACTCAGATTGAGCAACACCCACCTTTTCTGTACCATTCTGTTCCCTCTGAAGCTAGAAAACTAGCTTTATTTTGTAAAGTTAATTAAAAGTGCAAACCTCAGTCGTGTCTATAGGTCCTTAACACTTTCTCATAGGTCTTATTTTCTAGCCCTCTGATTTTTCTGGTTCCTAGCCATAAAACTCTTTAATTTTTCATTTCAAATTGGATCATGTAACAAATTGATAAGGAAAATAGTAAGTTTCCAACTTTTTAGTTGGCAGATGCCATGAATCAATAATTTATAGGAAAGGTAAAAATATTGAATAAAAATATGAAAAACGTTGTTCTTCATGAATATAAAAGGTAATGAAAAATGATGCAATGTTAGAAATTAGAGCATCATTTTGAATTTACATTTTAAAATTCATTTCTGATGAGGGTGTAGTGAGGTAAGAACTTAAACTCTGCTAGTGGGAGTATAAAGTGGTACCATTTTGGAAACAATTTGGTAACATGTATCGAATTTAAATAACGTCATGCCTTTCAGTGTAGGAGATAATAGAAGTGAATAGAGATTTATTTTAAAATATGTTTGTCATATATTTGATCATATTTATAACAGCAAAAAAATGATAAAGGGCTAATGTCCACTAATATGGAAATTAAGAGATAATGGACTATTATGTGATCATAAAAACCATATTTTCAAATAATTTTAAAAATACCAGTTCTATATAAAGCCTTTTAAGCCTGGCTTAAAAATCCAGAAGCTATAAAAGATCAATAAATCAACTACATTAAAAATCATAGAAAAAGAAATTGTGTATGGCAAAAGACATATGCAAGGTCAAAAAACAAATGATAAACTGGGGGAAATATCTGCACTTTATATCCCAGAGAAAGAGCCAATCTCCCTAATATGTAAAGGACTCTTACAAGTTGAGAAGAAAAGGTTTTAAAATAAGTCTGAAAGTGAGCATAAAGTATGAATGGAAATCCACATAAAAGCAAAGCCTTTAAGTCTTCAGCCATACTCAGAATAGAGAAATGAAGAAAAAAACCACACAGAGATTCCATTTCTCACCTATCAGATTGGTAAAAAATCTTAATCCCTAGCAAAACATTCTGTGGGCAAAGCCATGAAGAAGCAGACAATCTCATACATAGCTCGGTGGGAGCTGAAAATGGCACAGCTCCTGTGGAGAATTTAGCAAAGCCTAACAAAATAACGTGCATTTACCCTTCGACCCAGCAATTTCATTTCTAGGTAAAATCTCTGAAGATGTGATATTTTATATCCACAAACATATCCATATTTTATATCCACAAACATAAAACAGCACATGTGTATTTCTTATGGTATTATTTATAATAGCAAAAGACTGTAAACAACCCAGTACAACAGTAAAGAACTACTATGCAGCCTTGAAAAAGAAAGAGGCTGGTCTCTATGAATTACCCATAAAATGATTTCTAGAAAGTATTGTTAAAGGGGGAAAAAAAAAAGAAGTGGAATAGTGTATGTAGTATCTTAGTTTTTGTGTAAGAGGGAAATAAGAATACATGTACACATTTTGCTTGTCTTTGAAAAAAAGAAAAAAGATAAACCAGAAGTGAATTAAAATATTTACTTATAGGGAGTGTTTGGTTCCTTATGGTTTTAACTTTTGAATCATGTTAACGTTTTACTTAAAACAAATAAAAACAAAACCAAGCCCTAAAATTGAACACAAGCCAAAACAAACAAATCTAATTAACTAATCGAATGTTTATGTTGGTAATGTAGCCATATAAAATAAGGAAAATGTACTCTGAATAGCATTAGTAGAGATAGCTAAGCCTTAGACTCTAAAGACAAAAGGATCTGCAAAGAAATTTCTCGCAGTATATTTCTTAGTAATACAATTTCGAAACTTTTTAATGAATACTGTAAGATAAAGAAAATAAATAAACATATCAATCTTATTAGGAGCCAAGATTTTCATTGTAAGAGAAAAAGATACAAATATAAAATAAGAGAAGAAAAAGCTCTCTCTAATGTTAATATGAATTGGAAATACCAATGTGAATTTATGATTTAAAAAAATATATATCTTCTATCTCTGTATACTGAAAGAACCTAAAAGCAATATTACACACTAGTAGCAATGTGATCCCAATAGCATAAGCTCACTGAACACACACATCCTAGTTTCAGAATTCCAGTCTCTACTTAAAAGAAGCAAGGCTTCAATAAACAACAAGTTCCTACTGTTTAACACAGGGAACTATAATCAATATCCTGTGATAAACTATAATGGAAAAAATATGGAAAGGAATATATATATGTATAACTGAATCACTTTGCAGGACAGCAGAAATTAACACAACATTATAAATCAACTATACTTCGATAAAATTAAAAAAAAAAAGAAGCAAGACTTCTTGGAAAAATGGCTAATTCCATGTCTGGGGCAAGGTAAGGTGAAATGTCTGAACTGGAATGCAATGAAGTGTTCAAAGATTAGTGTAACACCTATCATGATGGTTGCTATCAAAAATCCAGAAAATAACAAGTGTTAACAAGAATGTGGAGAAATTGGAAGCTTTGTACCCTGTTGATGGGAGTGTAAAATGGTACAGTCAATATGGAACACAATATGGGTGGTTCCCCCCAAAATTAAAACTATACTTGCATATGATCCAGCAATTACACTTCTGCATATATACCCAAAAGAATTGAAAGCAAGGTCTCAAAGAGACATTTATACACCCATGTTATACTACCATATTGAATTCACAATAGTTAAAATGTGGAAGCAATCCAAGTGCCCACTGATGGATGAATGAATAAGCAAAATACAAAATACAAGTACATACAATGGAATATTATTCAGCCTTGAAAGGAAGGAAATTCTGACGCATGCTACAACATGAATAAGGATATTATGCTAAATGAAAAAAGCCTGTCACAAAAAGGTAACTACTGTATGATTCCTTATTACATAAGATATGATTACTTATTACATAAGATATCTAGAGTAGTCAGATTCATAGAAACAGGAAGTAGAATGGTGGTTGTCAGGGGGTGAGGGGAGGAGAGAAATGAGGAGTTGTTTAATGGGTGCAGAGTTTCGGTTTTGCAAGATGAAAAAGTTCTGGAGACTGGTTGCACAACAATGTGAAGATACTTAACAATATTGAATTGTACACGTAAAAATTAATAATTGTACACATAAATTTTATGTTATGTGTATTTTACCACAATTTTTAAAAAAGAGAGGTAATGGAATCATGTCTCATGAACATAAGAACCAGCTTGGAGGGGCTCCCACTAGCCAAATTTGGGGAAATTTGAGCATCAAAAGAGACTAGCAACTATAAATGATCATAACACACTGAATGAATTAAGATCCCTGGGTCCATAGTGATACTTGGAAAAAATAGAAAAGGGAAAATGGAGAGAAAAACCACACTATAATGTTAAATGGAAAAAATAGAAAAAAAGTTGACTGATCTCAAATACATAAAAACAAATTATCGCTAGGCATAGGTTCTGGTTGAACAGTTATGGGTGACTTTTTTATTTTTCAGCACACTAAGTTTTCAACTTGAACAGTTATTTCTTTATAATCAGGAAAAAAATTTTTAACTGTGGATACCAATTTGAAAAATGTCATGCTAACACCTGTTGATAAAAAATAAATAATAATCACAATTGTGAACTGAAAATCTTTCTGCTAGTCAACAACTTTATATTAAGTGCTATTCTCTTTGTGAAGTACAAGAAGTGAGAAAGCTTTATAGGAAAAAAAGTCCCTTGAAATACCATCTGAATGCTATCTTCATACAGTGTGAACATATTAGATGTACATTTCATTCTTTTTAGTATTTAGTGATTTTTTTTGTGGTGGTCCCCGTCACATGATTGCTATGTCAAAGAGAAAAAAGCAAATGAATTTAAACATATTTTATGACAATATTACCTTTTGTTTGTTATAGTATTATTCTTATATGAATTTCATTCTGAAACGTTAATCTTTTTTTTTTTTTTTTTTGCGGTACTCGGGCCTCTCACTGTTGTGGCCTCTCCCATTGCGGAGCACAGGCTCCAGATGCGCAGGCTCAGCGGCAATGGCTCACGGGCCCAGCCGGTCCGTGGCATGTGGGATCTTCCTGGACCGGGGCACGAACCCACGTCCCCTGCATCGGCAGGCGCTCTCTCAACCACTGCGCCACCAGGGAAACCCCTGAAACGTTAATCTTTTAGGTTATTGGCACTTAACCTAAATTTTGCCCTTGTTTTTTTTCTTTGATACTTACATTTTATATTTATATATATTTATGTTCATGTATTTTATATTTGTATTCCTCTCCTAAACCATATAATACATATACATACATAAGTACTTGTGCTTTTGAGTATTTTAAAGTCTTACTTGTTTAAAGTGCTTTCTTTTTCATTGGAATTAAATTTACCTAACAAAGCAGATTAATTTACCAGAGAAAATCACTTCACACATTTCAACAGTTTGATAAAAGCTTCTGCAAAGACATTTCTCTCAGTTGGTTTACTGTGAATACCACTAACAATTTTCAAATTGGTATCCACAGTTTAAATTGAATTTGAAGTTAATCCCTAAGACAATGTAATTTTGTGCACACACCAGCTTATACAAGGTACATCTCTTAAAGTTATACAGAAAATCTCTTATGCATATCTTTTTTTTTTTTCAAGGAAAAATGGCCTGTTAATAGGTGGTGAGGCGGTAAGCGGGACTCTGTAACTATTGAGAGTACAGGGAGTACAGCGGATGAAAGATACGGCGGAGTAAACCAAAGAGTCAAGTCTACTTATTAAGACTCGAGTTCTAACTTTGGCTATTCTATTCACCAGCATGTGACTTTAGGTAAGTTATTTAGCTCTTTAAAGCTTCTGATTTTCCACTATATAGATGAAAGTGCTCAGTACACAGAAGTTATATAAAAATGTTAGTAATGAAAATGAGCAAGCCAAGCTTTCTTTTAAACAAATACAGTTATTCAGTTCTGGGCTGGGCAGCCAAAAACTGTACCTGGTCTTAGGAGTACCTTTTTTTTTCTTTCATGTTTCTATGGATAACCAAAATGGCACTGTAAGAGAAATCAGTAATTTCCTCCTTCTGTGACCTTTGGGTAGTCATTTATTGCTTTCATATAATTTATCTTTATAAGTCTGATTTATACAAAAAGGTAGCCCTGATTTTAAGACAAACATGTGTCTAGAAATGCTATTTCTTCTTTCGGCAGTGTCGCTTTTTATAGTAAAAAAGGGGCACACCCCCATTTTGTCTGTAGATGGCACTTGAGTAAGAGAAAATGCTGACTGGCTTCATCAGGTTGTAGAAAGCTATTCTGGATTTCAATTATCCAGATTGTGAATAAAGAAGGGGTGATGTAACTTATATTTGTTCCCCGAGCTGCAGCTTGGTGAAATGAGAAGCAGCAAGAAGCAAGACCCAGGTCTTGGGTAGACTAAATTCCAAGTAGTGGAGTGTATTGTTGATAGCAGAGTAAACCTCAGAGGGCGAGGGTGCAGTGCCTAAAATTCCCAGGTCCTGGGGTTAGACTACTGTGTTTAACCCTGACTCCAAAATTTATTGACCATGTGACTTCCAGCAAGTTTCTTGATACCTCTTAACCTTAATTTCTAATCTGTAAAATAATAGGTAAAACAGCGTACCTACCTTCACAGGATTGTTGTAAGGGAGTAACAGGGAATAACATGTATATTCATTCACTGCTGAGCTTAGTAAGCACTTAATAAATGTTAGGTATTGTTTCTATCTCAGTTAGCATATTTAGGCAAATGGGCTATATATATATATATATATATTTTTTTTTTTTTTTTTGCGGTATGTGGGCCTCATAACAGGCCAGGTTCTTTGACAAAGCAGACAGTTGTGTTGTTTCATTTAAGCCTCATAGGAAAAGACCCCTGGTATCTTGTTTCTTGCCCCATTGTCCTTTCCCAGTAGTTCTCAAACCTGGCTACACATTAAATTCATCTGGGGAGCTTTTAAAAAATACCGATGCCTGGGCCACAACCCTAGGGTGTCTGATTTAATTGGTTTGAAATGAGGTCTAGGCATGGGTAGGCTTTTTAAAAGTTCTCCAGATAATCCATCGTAAAGTCAGACTTGAAAATTAGGGTTAGCTCAGGCTTGCAATTCCATTATACACTCTGTTGGGTAGAAACTTTGTGCTTTCTGTAGTCACTTATTAAAACACAAATACCCTGGCAGGAGTAAATAATTAAGCTATTTTTCACTCATTAAACTTAGCAGGATTACTTCACCAAATGCTTTCTAAAGGTCACCCGAATAGAAAAGCCCACCGAGTTCACAGTTTTGTCCGTGGCTGTCATAGCCTGCTGAGAACCCTTCTGTGATACAGTCACTCCCTAACCTGTTTGATGAGTTTTGTTTGTTTGTTTTGTTTTGTTTTTGTTTGTTTGTTTGTTTTGTTTTTTTGCGGTACGCGGGCCTCTCACTGTTGTGGTCTCTCCCGTTGCGGAGCACAGGCTCCAGACGCGCAGGCTCAGCGGCCATGGCTCACGGGCCCAGCCGCTCCGCGGCATCTGGGATCTTTCCAGACCGGGGCATGAACCCATGTCCCCAGCATCGGCAGGCGGAGTCTCAACCACTGCACCACCAGGGAAGCCCCATGAGTTTTTTTTTATACACGATTTTTTGTTTGGAGGAGGAGCATGTAGTAATAGAAAATAAGGCTTGAACATAGTAGAGAAATTATTTAAATAACAACAAGAATTAGAGTCCTGAAATACTGCCCGCATGTTCTTGCCTTCAGGGCTGTTCTGTCTAGAACACTTTTTCCCCCAGACAGCTTCACAGCTAAATCCCTCACCTCCTTCCAGTCTTTGCTCAGAGCTTACCTTTTCAGGAGGGTTACCATGCTACCTTATTGAAAATTGCAACCAGCCACCCTCGTTCACTGTAGTCCTGAACCTGGTAATCCTGCCCCTTTTTGTTGTTAATTATAACACCTAACACTATCTAAATATTATATACTTTACTTACATATTATGTTGTCACTCTTTCCCTGCTAGAATTTAAGCTGTACAGAACAAGAAGTTTTACCTCTTTTGTTACACTGATGTATCCCAAGTGCCTGGTAAAGTACCTGGCACATGGTGAATGCTCAAAACATACTTGTTGAATTAAATTAATTGTATGCACATGCTTAGGCATTAAGAGAAATTGATTACTTTCAAATCATCCTCAATATATAATTTAAAATACTGATTTCAGTTCGAAAAATCACCTTTTGATGTTTTGCATTGGGTACAGTGCAAAAAAAATGAACATCTGTCCATATCAGATAATTTTTTCCTTTCTCATTGATAAGAAAAATTATCATAATGAACACTGATAATAAGTAAATCAAGCACCACAGGATTCTACAGAAGCCAGAAGCTGGTACATTAATTATGAGAAATTTGATGATAATAATAGGGCAGGAAGCCTTTTTTTCTATAGTGCTGAAAGGAAAAAAATCCACTGATAGACACATTTAATAAGCAACATAATATCTTTTTTAGGAGAATAATAGTACTTATTCTACTGTTTTTTAATTCTACTTTAAAATGTGGAACATGTGATAAAGTTTAAATAAATAGGATCAATTAATGTAAGCATGTACATTAGTTATAGATTATGACTGGTTAGGGGGAACAGGTACAGTGGGTTGGGTATAGAAGGAGGGATATTTGGAAGAGAAATTAAGTGTCAGAGTATGAGGGTGTGTGTGTTTGTGTGAGAGAGAAAGAGAACAGAAGAAACAACCAAAAACAGAAAGTAAGATGGACACAAATTGTCTCACACACTCACAGACAGACACCCAGAGAAATAAGCAGCATCCCTTAAGCCCTTTAAAAATCACAGCACTGAGAAGAACATGAGGTTCCCAATACATAATTCAAAATAAATACAATGTTAGATTACAGAGTTTTGATTTTTTCCCCATAAATACTACTTCAATGCTTTTTTAAAACATAAATGTCTTACTACATTCCCCCCCACCCCGCCCCACCTCATTTTTTCCTGGTGTCCTGCTTTGCTAATGGTTAAGCACATGCCTAATCAGCCTGTTGCTAGATCCAGGCCATATACTTAGAAACCAGAACACAGTTTTACAAGTAACATCCCCCTACGATGTTTGTTACCATACGTCCCCAAAGTGACATTGCATATTTTCAAATACAGATGTCCCCTGTTGGTGTCTTGTCCTACAGGCAAGATAAGTTAAGTTAGTGCAGGGGTCAGCTTGAGGGCTGGAGATTCCAAACCCCTGTTTAAATCTTCCACCCCTGAACCCTTGGATAGCCTTGATCAGATACTTTATGTTTGCTTGGATGACTTTTCTTGCTTGTATAATGTACTTAGTTGTCCCAGTTTTTGGAAAACTTTTTTAGTTGTTACTGTAAATGAAAACGCTTACTTACCGTAGAGGTATAGACAAGAGCAGGTTCTGCTCCAGGGCCAGGTTGGAGAGCTGGGAACACCTTTGCAGGGCTCCAGCTTCAAACAAGCTGACAATGTTGTTGTCCAGAAACAAATGTTTCAAATCTCGGACGTCCTGGAAGTCTTGTGCTGTAACTTTCTGAATCAGATTGTTGCTGATATCAAGCTTTTGTAGCCTTGCTGGTAGTCTGAGGGGCAACGTTTGAAGTTGGTTTCGGGACAGCTCAAGGGTAGTTAAATTGGCAAGGAGCTGTGCCCCATCGATGGAAGAGAGTGAGTTTTCTGACAGGTAAAGATGCGAAAGATTCTCCAAATGTTTCATATCTCGAAACCTTACCACTTTGAGCCGGTTTCTCTCCATTTTTAGTGAGAGCAAGGATTTAGGCAGGTTAATAGGAATTTTAGTCAGAAAGTTACTACTGAAACTGAGAAACTGCAAAGACTGAAGAGAAGTGAAGAAGCTAGCTGGTATGAGATGTAGCTTATTATTCTCCATGCTCAGATGTTTCAGATGGGGAAGTGCCAGTGGTCCATTCACAGACTCGATATTGTTGCTGTCCAACGCCAAGCTTTGCAAACTGACAAGAGAGGAGAGCATGCTGGGAGGGAGAGAAGAGATCAGATTGTTTTTCAGTTCAAGGATTTTTAATTTCTTCAGTCCTTCAAAATCAGATCCGTGAAGGGCATATATTGAATTATCATTTAGTTTTAACACTTCAAGACTGGCTGGGAGAGCACTGGGGACCTGTCTTAACTTATTTTTCCAGAGTTCCAAGGTCTTCAAAGTACTCAAAGTCTTGAAAGTGTCATTTTCTACCGACTCTGTTCCACTGGCCAGCAGAATAAAATCTTCTAGAGCTGACATTTGGGTGAAGTTAGACAGCTACAAAAAATGCAGGGATGGGGAATGGGGGAGAAAAGCAGTAAGTTAGGATTATTGTAAGAAAAAAAAAGCCATATACATTATCATTCAATACTAATGATACTTCAGATTTCCCTTCAGGATCTATATAAAAATCTCTTGGAAGAGGATAGAAACTCAGATTCTGACCATTTTTATTCACTTGTTAACAGTATAAAATGTCTAAAATATTTTAAGCACTTTCACACACTATTGGTAGCCATAAAGTTGGCCAACTTTTGCTGCGTATTCTTTGACCCAGCAAATTTACTTCTAGGTAGAAGTACTTACAAATTGCACAATGATTTATGCAATAGGGTGTTCTTGGTTGCATCATCATGTAATAGCCAAAAAAGAAACAATCTGGAAATATTTCACCAAACTATTAACTAGAGCTTCTAACTCTAGGGGATAAAATTATAAGGAATTTTCATTATCTATCTACATTTTGCAATGTTTAGATTTTTTAAAATTATAAATTACCTTTTTAACGATTTAAGCATTAAAAGTAAAAAAAATTTAATGTCCTAGATACTGCTATCAGTAGAATGGGCCTATCAGAAAAACATTTTCAACTGTATAATAGTTTGGAAAACTAGCCTCGTTGTTCCTACCGGCCAATTTATGCTTCACTGATGAAACAGGTTCATGAAGAAACAAACAGGATACATGTGTCTCCATCTCTGTAGAGCAAGGAGTCCATTCATGCATATATCCCAGACCTAATGCTATTCCTCTCCTAGATTTTAGAAATTACCAAATCTGCTGTACTTTCTCCATGGTTTGCAAGTTCAAGCACCCCATCTCTCCACATATCCTCCAAACTCCTCCTAGGTGGACATCCACCTCTTTTCTAGGATGATGTAATTTGGTATTTGGTTCTCAGAATAAAATCATGTTTAGGCAAAAAGAGGAATTGTTCCAGATTTTCCTGAGCTTGATAAATCTTCACAAAACTTTCAACCTGCTTTAGAATTCAATTAAGCTGGAATTTTCAGTGCACACTTTTATGTCTTACTATCTACAGTTTCTAAATGTTTGATTTAATTGTGAAGTTGAGCTCTTTTGTAACATCAATACATGATTAATACCTTAAAAGTGGGTTAATTTTGCATCACATATTTGTTACAGGTATTTATATTCTGGGAAGACACGTGATGTGAATTATGGTATATTTTAAAGTATCTCCTATATATGATATTCTAGTTGAAGAATCTCATGTTAAAAACTCCATAAACAGATGTTTTTAATTATAATAGTTTTGATAGCTGCCTTGGCTTATATATTGCTACTAACATTTGATATTTTCTTAATGATTAATCAGATGTATTAATTAGTCTTAATCCCAAGATCAATAGCTTTTTTTTTTTGCATTTGTTGAGCATCTACAAGTTCCAAGTACTTTTTTTTTTTTTTTTGCGGTATGTGGGCCTCTCACTGTTGTGGCCTCTCCCGTTGCGGAGCACAGGCTCCGGACGCACAGGCCCAGCGGCCATGGCTCACGGGCCCAGCCGCTCCGCGGCATGTGGGATCCTCCCAGACCGGGGCACGAACCCGTTTCTCCTGCACCGGCAGGCGGACTCTCAACTACTGCGCCACCAGGGAAGCCCCCCAAGTACTTTTTTATGTGTTATCATTAATTCTCCTAATAACCCTGAAAGTTTGGTATCGTCAAACTTGAAAGAGTTGAGAATTTCAACAAAGTCCATTGGACTCCAAAGCCCTTTCTTCCTCAACTCATCATTTTCTAATACACTTTCCATTGCCTGTGGTCTATAATTAATGTTTTTCAAAAAAGACTCAAGATCTGGACACAGATCATAGAGTTTTAGAAAAGCAGAAATTTTAGAGATTATCTAGTCCAAATCTTCCATACAAGGAATGAGGCCAAAAAAAAAAAATTAAATGACCTGTCCAAGATTCAGTGTTGTTTAATCTATTCTTCATTCTGAAGTACCTTTTTCTAGGCTTTCTTTCATGTAAAGTCATATTTGACTCTACACATAGCTCTTCACCTTTGGCACTGTTGATCTCCCCCCAAAAAGACCTTGGTGTTGCAAATGCTTCTACTTCTATCTGAGTGACCACAGACCTTAAAAGATTGCTGACTATGTAGCAAGTCTCAGAGAAGACATGGATCTGAATGGGCAATTTCTATGGGGACTAGACAAAGAGTGGTGTTAGAGCTTCACTTGGTCTTCATTTCTATTTGTAAAGTATATAGACTAGCTAATAGTAAATATAGGTCATTTTCTTAACTGAATCCAATGAATAGTTGTTTCCTATTATTAAGCATAGAGAACCTGTGCTCTTTATCAGGTCAATGCAGATTACTTTTGATTATTATTAGTTAAAATGGCCACCATTTTCTAAGTATTTACTATCCTTATCTTTACAAAGATCTATGTGTAAGCATGATTATTCCCTTTTCAATGAGGTAAACTCAAGAAGGCAAAACAAAATGTCCAAGTATGTCTTGCTAGTAAGTGGAAAAGTTGGGCTTCCAACCCAGGTTTACCTTACCCCAACACATATATTTTTAACCTTAGTGTTTATAACATGCATTTAGCTGAAGAGTATAGAGTTCTGGTGCCACAAACAGTGAGGAAGACACCCAATGATTTTCAACTTATCAGTTGAGTTTGCAGAGCTGACAAAGGGAAAAAAATTCTGCCAGACCTGTTTTTCCATTTCCATGGCCTAAGCAGGGTTTTACTCAAGAGATGTAGAAAGAGATGCTTTTGCCCTGCAGCTAACCCTGGGGCTGCTGGCAGTTTTTCAACATTGCTTAAAAAGCAAGGCAAGTATGGCTTGGTGTTAACAATTAGGCTTAGGAAGCTCAGCTAAGTAAAATTCCTGCCATCACAGTTGTACAGTTTAGTAAGCCTAATACTTATGTAAATAAAAGTTACTATATAATAAGAAAAGTTTAAAAAGGAAAAAAAAAGCAAACCAAGTAAAATGAAATAGAGTAGAGGGGCAACTTCTGCTGGTTTCCCCATGAAAAGGCTTTGTTTCAGGTTTTAATGCTGGGCAGGCCCTACTTCAAGCATTAGAAGGTTACCTGCCTTTCTTAGTCACCTTATAGGTCCAATGCACACAGGAAACTCACACACCCTCACAGTGACTGCCTCAGACATGTGTGAACCAAGCCAGCAAGGAGTTTGTAAACTATGTTGGAATTTTTTTCCTGATGATCAAAGCAACACTTGTTCTCTGTAAACAATTAAAAAATCTGGAAAGTATGGAGAGAATATAAAAAGAATCTGTAATCCTCCCCCACTTGTTGATAAACTATATATTTCTTACCCAAGAGGAATTTGAAGTAGCTTCTTTTCTCCACAAAAGATGTAAAGTGCAATTATTTTAATTGACTGCCACCATAAAGACATTTCTATTTGTCCTCTAAACATTAGAGCTAAAACTATAAAACTCTTAGAAGAAAATATAGGCATACATTTTCATGACCTTGGGTTTGGTAAAAGCTATCTTGGATATGACACCAGGTGTAATCCTCTCCAGCAGCACCCAGCTGTCCAGATATAGGAGAAACAAAGGAAAATGATCACCCTAAGACTGAGGCTTTGCTGAATAGGTGTTGAGATAATTAATTGTGGGATGCAAAGAGGGAAGGGGTAGGGAAAGAAGATAGATAAGAAATGAACTGATTATCTGAGAGAAAGTGGGTAGATCTAGGATTAGATGTCTCCGTGAAGTGGAAAGATAAGTGCAGAGTATGGCAGCTGAAGGGAAAGGACATGATGACCAGAGAGTGGGTATGGGAATTCAAGATTTTTGAGTGCAGAAGTTTCAGGTATAATGAGGATTATGATATAAGCAAGAGAGTAGACGGCTGTGGTGAAGTGGAAATGTAGATAGATACTTTTTTATGAGTTCAAGGAATGGGACTAGGATATTGGACACTGAAGGCACACCAAAAGATGCAGGACTTAAGATGGAGAGGAAGAGTAGGAGCCAGTATGGAAGGGACCAGGGGCACAGTATAAGACACACAGAGGAACAGAGTGTTACAGTCTGATGGCATGCACCTCAAAGAAGTAGGGATTTTTGCAGATAAATGGAAAATAAAGTCCCTCTTGAGGGTAGGAACTATGAATTTTTATTTTTTTTCCCAGCTGTGCTGCATGGCTTGCAGGATCTTAATTCCCTGACCAGAGATTGAACCTGGGCCATGGCAGTGAAAGCCCAGAATCCTAACCACTAGGCCACCAGGGAACTCCTAGAACTGAATTTTTCATCTTTTATCCCCAGTCTCAAACACAGCATTCACAGACCCAAAGACAGTTGAATTATATAAACAAGTAACTGAAACATTTAAAATTGTGGTGTATATACACATATGTGTGTGTGTGTATATATATATATATATATGTTGTGCATATGTGCATATATGTGATGTATGTGTATATATGTGCACATATATGTGTGTGTGTATATATATAATTTCTATCGCTATTAATCTGAAGATCCATTTTAAGACTTTTTACTTTAAATATAGGCACCCAATTCTGTAGTTCAAACCAAATAAACAGAATATACATTGCATTCACCAAATGCAAGTAAACTATGGTCATTTAAAGCCTAAGGATTTTTAAAAGAGAAAAGAGAAGGATTATTGGTCAGAGCTTTCTACTTCCTTCACAAAACAATCCTCTCTTTCACCAACCTTTCTGCTGTGAACTGTGCTTCCTAGAGATAATTAACTGGGTTAAAGTCAGGGAAGTGGCAGTATTGCTGTTCAGTGAACTTAAACCAATGACAAATGAACTCATCCAATAAGTGACGAGAGGCATAATTTCATCTTATTGGCTGCAAAGCAGCAGTGTGGGATCATTACCAGGCTTAGTTGATACTCCAGCTCTCGGTATCTCAAGTCCTCAGGACAAATATTTAAGCATCTTGCCCTTTAACCAGGTGTCTTGCTTGAATGCTGAGAACTGACAGGGTCAGACCTGCTCTCTGGCATTAGGCACTACTGGATTGGAAGAGGAAGGTAAACAGATGATGACCAGGCAATTGTACTTATTGAGCCTCGAAATAAATACCATGCCACATACTTTAAACTCCCTGTGTTTATGTGCACCTACATTAAAATTTCTTAACCAAATAAAAAGGGAGGGGGGAGTGTCTCTGTTTGAAGGAAAAGTACATTCACCAGCTGACTCTCTGCACCTGGATCACAGGCAGGCATTTCCTTATCTTAAGATTTGGGTCAATGAGGGAGAAGCAGTGACCAGTAAAGGCAAACTCAGAGTCATAGAATTTTCCATCTAGAAAGTTCCTGGGATCCCCAATCTAATCCAGCCTTCTCATGTCATAAAGGTAACAAATGAGGTCTGCAGATTTTTTTAACTGCTTGTCTAAGGTAGTTCTATCTCTAGTTAATGAGAAAACTAGAATGAGAACTCTAGTCTCTTGATGCCTTTCAAAATACCAAAGGTCAAAAACAAAAGTTTCGGGCTTCCCTGGTGGCGCAGTGGTTAAGAATCCGCCTGCCAATGCAGGGGATACGGGTTTGAACCCTGGTCCTGGAGGATCCCACATGCCATGGAGCAACTAAGCCCGTGCACCACAGCTACTGAATCCCGCGTGCCTAGAGCCTGTGCTTGGCAACAAAAGAAGCCACCGCGCTGAGAAGCCCACGCACCGCAACAAAGAGCGACCCCTGCTCGCTGCAACTAGAGGAAGCCTGCGCGCAGCAACGAAGACCCAACGCAGCCAAAAATAAATAAGTAAAAATTTTTTAAAAGTTTCTTTGTGTTATACAAGTCAGACAAATCTATAGCACTCTTTTCAGTGCCCTCTGAATAGGTAAGCATGAAAATAGACATCATAATTAAAAGCACATAGAATGAGAATTGCAGTAATGTGGCAAAACAAAAACACGTATTTCTTCTGTATAGGTTTCCACAAAGACACTGATGCCTGGCTGGTTTGTAGAGTTTGTATGAATAATTCTCATATGCTGCATTCACCTTGATAGTCTTATAATGTTCTAAGTATCATCTGCCTTCTATGGCACATACAAAACTACTTTTCCCCTAAAAGGACTTCTTTTCAATATGGGGAGACAAAGGGGCCATATGATCTCAAACTCTTTTTGTTAAAAAAGAGTCATTTCTTTACTTTTACTCTGCAACAACATAATTAGAATTTTCGAAAATAAAAAATTAATTATAGACTCCGATTTTTGGGGGGCTACTTTCCTAAAAAGCAATATCCAGAAGCATATACCCATCTCAGTATACAGAGCAAACAGGTAGCTAGTGCAACTACCTGACTTCATAACCATCACTTTAGGTTTTGATTATTTAAATCAAGTTTAACAAACCCACACTTGCCCCTCACCCTATCTCACAAAATAAAATTGCAGTAACTTGAGTGTAGAATGGGTAATTACCTGAAGGTGCTGAATTTTGCTATGACTGACGTAGAGCTTCTTGGTGGTGGAAGGAATACCTGACGGCACCTCCGTTAGCCTGTAGCATTGCACCGACTGCTCTGAATCACAGCTGCATCTTCCAGGACAGTTAGGATCGAAACCATAGCTAAGAGAGAGCAAAACAAAGAAAGCATAAAGCAGACACATCTTCCAAAACAGGGCCTTTCAGGTCGCAGGCGAGTGTTTAGGTGATGTCTCACTCTTTATACTGTGAAATCTGATTATAGAATCTTATGAATGTGTACTCTGTCAATGTAAGAAGACAGGAAAGAAAAAATTCTCAATTTGCCTGGGTTAAAATGTTAGCGACCATTACAAAGAGGAAAGCGCTTAAACATTGATAAGCTGCCTTAATATTTGTAGGTGAGCAAAACCCTATGTTATTTATGGCTTGGAAGGCTAATCTGCAAACACCTCTATTATCTGTAGTTTCCTTGTTTTGTTAAATGTGACACTAAGGAATTAGTGGGAAAAGACAAAGGGCTGTTTTATAGTGGGCTATAAAACCTTTGAATTTTCTGTGACCCTATATTAAAACCATTTTTGTGGAACTGCAACGGGCAGGTGTTTTCTTCTCACATTAACTAGTATGGGAAAATAGGCAGGTTTTCTATTTATTATTGTTGTTTCAGTAACATTTTATTGCTAGTAAAACAATGGGGGTACAATGGAGAGATATTTAGAGCCACAGATAACTTGTTCAATTCATCTGTCACTTGATCACTCAAATATCATATATAGAAAATATTTTGTCATTCAAAAATATTGTTGACTCAAATGAGAATAAAACATAAAACTAGGTCTATTATCTTTATTTATTTGTAATAATGGAAGAAAAGGATTCTAGTTTCTTCAGAGGAACTTGGCTGTGAATTCCTACCAGCGAGGGAAGGTTTCCCTTGTCCTGGGTGCCCCTTTGTTGTGGCTTTTTGTCTTGCTGTGATCATCCCTGCTGAAGGAATTTAAAAGCATTTTAAGCAAAAGATTATATAGAGAAGCTCTTTCCCCGTAAATGGAAGACCTAAATTTCCCCATGCTGGTTGGCCTCAGCAGATTGCTCTAAAGAAACCCTTTCTAATATTGAAAAGCTTCTCAGATCTCCTCTTCAACCTTACCTCTCTTTGCTACAATTTTCATTTTGAAGGCAAAAGTTTCTTTACTTTAGTAATCAATTCATTCTATTTCCAGAGAAAGGATTTTTGTGTGCTTTTCCCAAAAGACTTGTCTACTCCTCTTTTCTGATTGTTTACCTTCTGTTTTCTTTTCCTATCAGAGACAAGAAGTGATAAGAGATTTCTTTTCTGTCAATATTCTGATTTTTAAGAAGCTTTATTATTTATTTCTTTTGTCCACTAATAGAATTATTTTTTAGTTTTTAGAATTTTCAAATAGCAAAGTAATGCTCAATAAAAGAAAATTTGGAAAAAGGAGCAAGGACGGGAAAAAAAAACTTCAGTCCTGTCTCCAAATCAAACCTTTTCTCCAAATCAGACAATTTTTTTCTCAGCCTAGACTTTGAAACGGTAAAGAGAAATACTCATTGAACACTTACTTCCTGTGTTGCTAAGAAGGTAAGTTCATATTTAGTTACTTGAAATGAAATGCCTATAAAATCCTAACCTTTCATCTACCATTAATGACAGCTAATTTTTCTGTTATGCAGCATAGCGATGAATTTCACTTTCTATCCTCTGTTGGTAGCCATGGGATTCCCTTGTCTTTGATTAATCCTTGAAATTATACTGTGTAATATATTTTTCTTCTTTTCCATGGTATTTCTATAGCTTTCCTGCAATTTTGGCATTATCTCTAATATATTACTCCTTTACAATGTGAATAGTTTTGTCAGGTTTCTTCCCTCCTATAACCCAATAGTTATAATCCTTTCTTCCCTCCTATAACCCAGTGGTTCTTAACCAGGGGCAATTTGGCAATATCTGGAAACATTTTTTTTTTTTTTTTTTTTTTTTTTGCAGTACGCGGGCCTCTCACTGTTGTGGCCTCTCCCGTTGCGGAGCACAGGCTCCGGACGCGCAGGCTCAGCGGCCATGGCTCACGGGCCTAGCCGCTCCGCGGTATGTGGGATCCTCCCGGACCCGGGGCACGAACCCGTGTCCCCTGCATTGGAAGGCGGACTCTCAACCACTGTGCCACCAGGGAAGCCCTGGAAACATTTTTGATGACAATAAAAGGATGGGAGTGGGTTGGTAGGCAGTGCTACTGACATCTAGAAGGTAATGGCCGGGATGCTACTGAACACCCTACAACACACAGGACGGCCCGCACCACAAGGAATCATGCAGTCCAAAATGTCAGTAGTGTCATTGTTAAGAAACCCTGCAATAAACACAAATGTGTGCTTCTATGCACTAGATATTGGCCTTCCTTGGTGTATTAAAAGCAAAGGGCAACTGAATTCCAGAGAAGAAACTGACTAACCCAAATTCTCCCTGACTTTAGATTAGCTTGCGATTCTTATTATAAAACTGATCAACCAAGAGCTAAACGGAAGACTTTAATTTATTAAAATCTCTTTCTGAGACAAAATAAATTTTAAAGAATAAAATAATCGTGAATATGATTTTTTTAACTTGTTTGCTTCTTCTTTGCAAAAACAGCATACATTTAAAATAAAAGAAAAAATAAAATTTTCTACTACTTAACCTCTCTACACCTCAGTGTTTTCTTCTGTAGAATGAAGATTAAATGGGGGAAATAATTTCAATTTTACAGAAGAAAGAGAGGAAATGTACTAAGACATGTCAAGTCCATAGGCAAAAATAGGGTCTCAGTAAATGATAGTTGTGGGAATTCCCTGGTGGTCCAGTGGTTAGGACTCTGCACTTCCACTGCAGGGGGCACGGGTTCCATCCCTGGTTGGGGAACTAAGATCCTGGAAGCCATGTGGTGTGGCAAAAAAAAAAAAAAAAAAGGATGGCTGTATCAGTTTGGGTTTGGGTTATTAGTTGCAAGCAATGGAAACGAATTTCTGGCCGACTTAAGAAGAAAAGGAATTATTGAAAGAAAATTGGGTAGCACACAGAATTGTAGGAAAACCTGGAGAACCAGATTTGGAAATGGACAAGGATAAAGGAAGGCTGTATAGCCAGAATCACACACTTCAGTGAGTGTCACCGCACAACATGGATGCCCTGGCCTCCACCATTGAACTGGAAATTGGATACCGTTGTCTGCACTGTTGGCTACTGAGAAAGGATGCAGCTAACCCCCACCCCATCTCTCTCTACTCCCTACCAACAAGAATTCTTTCAATCCCTGCCTCACTATCTCCACGTTAAAAATTTTAGGTGGATGATTTTGGTCAGGTGAACCCAGGTCATATACCTGTGCTCTATCTGTCACAGAGCTGGGCAAGTGATTATCTTATGTTTTCAGTTCATTATGGGAGGAGGACACTATTTCCGATATTCCAGTCACATAAGGAAGGGAATTCCCTAAACAAAGGAAAGGGGTTCAAATATGGACAGTCCCCTATTTGTAGTGACAAATGTCCACTATAGAAATCTTTTCACCCTCACTCCTGCTCATCATGACCACAAAAGCCAAATGAGATTTGAGCGAGTTGCAACCAAGGACCAAACAAATTATATTTCTAACAATGGTTGTGACATGGCTTTTTGTGTAATTGTTTCACTATACTTTTCTGATTTGTTCATTTAGAAGACTACAAAAATTCTAATGCAATCATTTAAAATATTTTTATACTTTTAAATATACATGCAAAGAAAAGATAATTAATGTTAAATGGCGTTCAGAATGCAATTGTTTTGGGCCCCTTTTAGAACTAATGTGGAAGAAATATAATAAATGACAGAGGCTAATGAGGGGGAGTCTGTTTGATCTGTAAGGTCTGATAATCTGAGAAGTAAACAGTAACTTGACAGTGGATGAAAGAGGAAGCATCAATGATCAGTAAACTCTGATAGCGTGGTTGATAAATGGTGGTTTTAGATAGTGCTGACCCAAACCTGGAGCTGTGGGAAAGGGTAAATGAAGAATGTAGCTCAGGTAACAGTGGAAAAGCAGTTATAGGCAGTCTGAGAGTGTTAGGGAATAAAAATATAGTAATAGGGATTTAAAAAAATTTTTATTTAAGTATAATTTATTTACAATGTTGTGTTAATTTCTGCTGTACAACAAAGTGATTCAGTTATACCTATATATATATTATTTTTCATATCCTTTTCCATTATGGTTTATCACAGGATATTGAATATAATTCCCTATGCTATACAGTAGGACCTTGTTGTTTATCCATCCTGTACATTAGTTTGCATCTGCTAATACCAAACTCCCAATTCTTCCCTCCCCCACCCCCCTTCCCCCTTGTCAACCATAGGCCTGTTCTCTATGTCTGTGAGTCTGTTTCTGTTTCGTAGATATGTTCATTTGGATCACTTTTTTTAGATTCCACATATAAGTGATATTATATGATATTTGTCTTTCTCTGTCTGACTTAGTATGATAATCTCTAGGTCCACCCATGTTGCTGTAAAATGGCATGATTTCATTCTTTTTTATGGCTAAGTAGTATTCCATTGTGTATATATACCATATCTTCTTTATCCATTTATCTATCGATGGACATTTAGATTGTTTCCGTGTCTTGGCTATTGTAAATAGTGCTGCTATGAACATAGGGCTGCAAGTATCTTTTCAAATTATAGTTTTGTCTGGATATATGCCCAGGAATGGGACTGCTGGATCATACGGCAACTCTATTTTTAGTCTTTTGAGGAAACTCCATATTGTCCATACTGTTTTCCATAGTGACTGCACCAATTTACATTCCCACCAACAGTGTAAGAGGGTTCCCTTTTCTCCACACCCTCTCCATCATTTATTATTTGTAGACTTTTTAATGATGGCCATCCTGTGGTGTGAGGTGGTACCTCATTGTAGTTTTGATTTGCATTTCTCTAATAATTAGCGATGATGGGCATCTTTTCATGTGGATCTTCTGCCCATTTTTTGATTGGGTTGTTTTTTGTTATTGAATTGTATGAGCTGTTTGTATATTTTGGAGATTAATCCGTTGTCAGTCACATCATTTGCAGATATTTTCTCCTAGTCTGTAGGCTGTCTTTTCATTTTATTTATGATTTCCTTTGCTGTGCAAAAGCTTGTAAGTTTGATTTGATCCCATTTGTTTACTTTTGCTTTTATTTCTATTGCCTTGGGAGACTGACCTAAGAAAACATTGCCAAAATTTGTGTCAGACAATGTTTTGCCTATGTTCTCTTCCAGGAGTTTTATGGGGTCATGTCTTATATTTAAGTCTTTAAGCCATTTTGAGTTTATTTTTGTGTATGGTGTGAGGGTGTGTTCTAACTTCATTGATTTACATGCAGCTGTCCAACTTCCCAACACCACTTGCTAAAGAGATTGTCTTCTCCACATTGTATATTCTTGCCTCCTTTGTTGAAAATTAATTGACCATAGACATGTGGGTTTATTTCTGGGCTCTTTGTTCTATTCCATTGATCCATATGTCTGTTTTTGTGCCAATACCATGCTGTTTTGATTATTGTAGCTTTGTAGTATTGTCTGAAGTCTGGGAGGGTTACGCCTCCTGCTGTGTTCTTTTTCCTCAAGATTGCTTTGGCAATTCTGGGTCTTTTATGGTTCCATATAAATTTTAGGATTATTTATTCTAGTTCTGGGGAAAATGTCGTGGGAAATTTGATAGGGATTGCGTTAAATCTGTAGATTGCTTTGAGTAATATGACAATTTTAACAATAAGTAATAGGACTTTTTCAAATTGTTTTTTGCTGTGTTTTGTTTTTACGTTTGGGTACACCATACCAAATGTAGTATCTTATAAATTTTAACTATGGAATAGGTAAAATAATTTTTGATGCCTAAATTATACTGGATTTATTGGTCAAATCAACCATCACTGTTAAATGAACCTTTCTCTTTAGGTTGGGAAAAATATTCCTTGGATTTTAAAGGAATATGTATTTTATAGATATTTAACATATATTTTATAGATATTCCTAACTCCTGAGCCAATATAAAAAAATATGTTTAGCTATGCTCTCTAGCAGCAAATTCTAATTCTTTAGAATTTCCTAGGTAGACTGTTGTAATGTCTTAATTTTTTAACTGACCGCACAAATATTTTCAGCATTCCTACTATATTCAAGATCTTGTGTTAGGACCTGGGATTCAAAGATAAGCAAGATACCATTATTATTGCCAAGGAGCTCACAGTCCAAGGGGCTCCAAAAAATGTATGATAAATACTATAGCAGGTATTTGCAGGAAACTGAACAGGGATGGAGTCAATAGTTCCAAATGAGAATAAAGGAAGGCCTCTTGGAAGAGGTTTCTTAGCTAATCCTACATCACTGCACCAAAATTCTCAAGTTCTAAGAACAAGAGGGCAAACAGTTGTTCCATATGTGTATGCAAGAGAAATAATCAGGAGAATGAAGCTAATAAATCACCTTGGAATGCCCAAACTTCTTCAGCATGTGTATCACAGAATTTCAGATTGTTAGCAAATATGAATAAATATAAATAATACATATGACTATGATATTCCAAGACTTTCCCCACATTGCCCAAATAAAATGGTAGCAGGTTTTCCCTGGCCCTCTTTATACAATTGTTTCTAGTGACCAATGGTATAATACTTACTTAATATCTTTTCCTTTTCCTTGTAGGATTACCGGAGAGTAAATGAAACATGTGAAGCTTAGTGCAGGGCCTGGCACACAGTAGCGTTCAGTAAGTGATAATCTCCCTCTCCAGTCCAAGGAGAGGGAGACTTCTATGCCCATTCACTACAGTGCCTTTGCAATTAACGATGTGCTAATAAATGTTTGAACTCTACACTAACCTCACAGCTAATTACCACTACCCACCAAAGAAATCTTTAGCATCTTCCTTTTTTTCCCAGTTTCCTCAGTCCCCCACTGTATTCTTAGTAATACCTTATGGTAAAACCCTTAAATTCTTAAAACAAGACTGTCACATTTAAGTTATACAAGAAATTTTTAATCACACAAACATGATTCATGAAACAGTTTTTGGAGGCTTCTGCCAGTGCAATTGCAAACAGAAGTATCAAGATTTTATTATCCCTAGGAAAATAAGTCCCACAAGTATTGAGATTACATACTATTCCAAATTCCAAAGTAGACCAAAACAAGGCAATAAGTGTAGATAGAGCACACTGACAACAGATGGCAGCACTAGAACATCAAACCCTGCCTTTCACTTCCATGTTAGGCTGTGACTTGCAAAAATGCAGAACCCCAGTCAAGGTGGGCAAAAGATAATGTATACCTAGAGGGTTCCTCATGAGCATTTGAAATAGTCACATAGCACCAAGCAGCAAGCACACAGGGATGCGGAAGTTGTTACATCGCATGGTAATGAGAAGGGACAATATGAGATGAAAGTGTTCTGAGATAGAGGGTGTGACTTGGGAGTTGTAAAAATTGTACACAGAAATGGACTCGGGCTCTTCAATCCCGAAAATGGGGGTATTCACCAAGGATCAGAGCACTGGATACATATAAACACTTAAAATGCATTTCAGTTGTACCCACACAATATAGCAGGAAGTTGAATGATATATTTTTTTAAAGAAATGAAATTTGTTTTCAAATGTAGTTCATATAAACAAAAGAAAGTGCTAAGTAATAGAAAATGAGTATTACAGTTAATTTTTTGGATAATAGTTCTTATATATTAATAGATTTGTATATGGCTTATAATTGGGAAAAAATTATTTTTTGAAAAAAACTTTTATTTGTAATAAATTTGCCAATTTATTACACTGGTAACTTAAACATGAAGAAATGGATTTCCTCATCCTTCTATACCCCGTGATTAACAGCTAAGACTTGGGAGAAAAAGACACCTAGATCGAAATCTCACCTCAGTGCATCTTTAGCTGTATACCAAGCTTATCAAGATACTTAAATTCTCTGTGACTCGTCTATAAAAAACTGACCACAGCTAACTGACAGGATTTTGTGAGAGTCAAAGAAGTAAAGCAGATAGCACAATGTTTAGCACATAGTATGTATTCAATAACTGAAAGCTATTATTGTGATTCCATATGTACGTGGGCCCCTCAACCCCAACTTTAAATTATTTTCGGACTTTAAATTCCTGAAAATGGAATTGCTAACTATATTATGAATAGAGAAAGTGGTGGGAGCTTAGTAGCTGTAGTAATGATGTTCTTGCAAATACTGCGGATAAAAAAAAGTTAATTTGGAAGGGAGCAGGGGGAAGATGCAAATCTTAGTTTTATATTATTTCTGGGTAAAACCTGTGTGAATGTGCCTACTTAAGCTCAAGGCAAGGATCTCTGAGTAGTTTTGCTTAGCTAAGTTTGTTGAAGCCAAAGGACTTTATGCTAAACAGTCTGCCCTGACCCAGAGAGCAAACTAAAGCTATGATTTCTTATTCCTCATTGGCATAGCATTAGTGAGGGGCCCACAGTGCAGGCTTTGGTGGAGATTAACGGGAAGAGCCTGTCGTCAGCCAGTAAAATATTCCCTTAGGCAAGTCTCCTAGGAGGGGCAGTTTCTACTCTATCAGACTGGGTTCTCCTTCTGTTTTCAAGACTGGGCTACTATTGAAGTGGAAGGGGGCTGAGAGTGAGTATTCAAATTAAAGTTGCAGCTATAAGGGTTAGACTCAGTAGCCTATGAGTTCTGCTAAGGGTCATGCCTCATTCATTTTTGTGCCCCCGATGCCTCAACAGGGTTCTGCATTCAATATAATTATGAATATATGAATCCTCATAATTTTTTTTTACCTAATTGTCACGTGTAGGAACACTACTCCAGTTTTTAAAATAAGTACACCTTTTTAGATAGTTGTTTTGGAAATGTATGACCTGTGGTGTGAATAATGAGGCACACCAAGTGCCAATCACTGGAGCTAAGCATTTTACCTTACTACTGAGTGAAGTAAATTATGGAAACTGAGGCTTCGACATTAAAGAATACAACTAGGGGGCCTCCCTGGTGGCGCAGTGGTTGAGAGTCCGTCTGCCGATGCAGGGGACACAGGTTCGCGCCCCGGTCCGGGAAGAGCCCACATGCCGCGGAGCGGCTGGGCCCGTAAGCCATGGCCACTGAGCCTGCGTGTCTGGAGCCTGTGCTCCGCAACGGGAGAGGCCACAACAGTGAGAGGCCCACGTACCACACACACACACAAAGAATACAACTAAGATGGCACAGCTAATAGGGGACAGAGTTTAAAACTTGAACCCAAGGCTGCCTGACTTTTAATCACAAGAGAAAAGACCTCATATTAATTCAGCAAAACTTGGTGAGCCGCTGCCCTTCAACTTGCAGTTCTAGGCAGGTTCCACCCGGAATTTAAGGCCTGGTTTACCGAGAAGAACGAGTGTGTCCACACACCCTACGCACCTCACCCTAAACAAGAACTGGACTGGACAAGGTAAAACGTGGCCACTGCGCAGGCTCAAACATCCCTTCCTCACTCTTCCTTCCCTGCTCCCGGACGTCACCGCGGCAACTTTCCCGGACGACTCTAGAACGGCTCCCACCCACTATTAAGTCAAACGGGTGGAAGCTGTTCCTCTCTGCGACGTGGACAACCTTCTCTTCCTAGGGCCTTTCCAACTTGAAACCCAACACCACGCGCCTCGGTTTCTCGGGGATTCAAGCAGGAATTTGCCAGATGTCAATATGGCCGCTGACAAGCGGTCCCAAGCAGAGGCTTTTCATAGGCCAAGGTCGCACCCCAGCCCCGCCCATTTCATCCCTCCTGGCTGCGTCCGCCGAGGCCTTCGATACGCATGCGCGGCGAAGGCGGGCCGAGAGGTGGGACGGCCCGCGTCTTCCGTGTGCCGCCGCCACCGCCGCCGCCTCAGCTTCGCCGCTCCTTCCCCTCCGGGGCTGCATAGCCGCGCAAGGGTTAAGAGAGGGGACCGACGGAGCGTGCGTGCGCGGGGGTTCCCGCAGGCCCATCAGTTCCTCTCGCGGGTGGACTGCGAGGTCAGCAGCAGTCGGGGGAGGCCATAGACGGCGCCATGTCGGCGGGCGGCCCATGCCCGGCAGGAGCCGGCGGGGGCCCAGGAGGCGCCTCATGCGCCGTGGGGGTCTCCCCCGGCGGGGTATCCATGTTCCGGTGGCTGGAGGTGCTGGAGAAGGAGTTCGACAAGGCCTTCGTGGATGTGGATCTGCTCCTGGGCGAGATCGATCCGGACCAGGCGGACATCACTTATGAGGGGAGACAGAAGATGACCAGCCTGAGCTCCTGCTTTGCGCAGCTTTGCCACAAAGCCCAGACTGTGTCCCAAATCAACCACAAGCTAGAGGTGAGCTGTGGGCGCTGGAGGGGGTGGCATTCAACTCCAGTCATCAGACCTCATTTAACGCACCTGTGAAACGACCCTAGAAAACTGCCAGCCGGCGCACCTGGGCTTCCTACGTGACGGGGGAGTGCGCGCGCGCGCAGGAAAGGAGTGAGGTGAGGTTAGAGCAGAAAAAGGTGTGTGGACTGACGTGTGGGTCTCCCGGGATCCTGTCGTCCACCTTCCTTATATCTCTGTGAGGAGGAAGCAGGAACTAATTACTCCAGCCTACTTGTGCCTGTTACGTTAACAGATCTCAGACTTAACTGAAGCTCAGAGATTCTGTCATAAGAATACTTCAGCTCACCTTTTAACATTTGAGTTTTTAGATCTACTTTCACATTGGTAAACTAGGTTTGTATGTCACCAGACAGACACAGTCCTGTTTATTTTTAACTATTTCAGGTCAATTTCTGTTGTTGTACACAGACGTACTGTTCCTTGCCTGCACGAACTATTTAGGGGAATATGATCAAAGCTCTTAAGAAAAGTTAGTGGGATAAGCAAGACGATATCAGTGTCTATTTCAGTTTACAGTTAGTTGGTCCTTAAGTTACAGGCACATCCCTCCAGAGCGCCCTACAATTATTCAGCTGACTTCTAACATTGAGATTTTGTCTGTACTTTACTATCTTTCCCAAAGTCTGGGTTTATTTTTGAGAGTGTGTGAAGGATGATCATTTGCTTTAGTCTCTAATCTTGGTTGTGGGTGTGAGTGCAGTGGTGGTGCTTCCAAAAAAAACCCCAAACCTACCATTTTTGCAGAAAAGTAAATTTTTACAGTATTTAGAAATCATGATAGATTACCATTATTACATAAAGATCATTTTCTAACTAGATAATTTAAATAAGAGAATGGGTCTTTCATTTTAAAGTAGGTAAAAATAGGATAATAAATGATGTGCACAGCTCTTTGAACATTAGACTTTGTGAGAAATCATCGTTACTATCAGTTGTGGTGATTGAGAATGCCCATTGGATCCAAATCAATATGAATATCAGAAATGCATCCTCTCCTTGCTTAGTGGGTAGCATTCTTTCTCTTTCCTGTCAGTCCTGAAAAAGGTGGTATAATTTAGCTTTGATTAGCATAGAATTGCATATGGGAGATTTTGTGACTTTTGTTCACTGAAAGGACTGTTAATTTCTTTCATCCTTTCTGAAAAGGTTGGAAGTGTTGATATGAAGCTAATCACTTCTTAATCTAGGTATATGAAAATGCCTCTTGAATTCTTGCTTTAGTGGTAGTTTCTAGAAGATGGTTATTCATGTAGTGAAATTGCATTTGTTGGTCTTTAGAAATAGTACTTCAGCTTTAAATAACAGAGCAAGAGTAGCTTTTGCTACTCTACAACTGAGAGTATTTACGGAGATAAACAGATTTTAAAAAGTGAAACAAGATCTAATTCATTTTTTAAATGACTTAAGGAAACTTTAAAGTGCTATTTGGATGTCAGATATAAAACCTAATTTTGGAGAAATGATTGTTCTATGAGCAGGAGGTGATGCTCAGTTTTTATCATCTTTAAATATTTTAAATGAGTACTCAGAGCTATAATAAATTATGCATGTTCTTTTTTAGAAATTATAATTACATATTCTGATTCCATGTCCTGGCTTAGAAGGTGGCATTATTTCTCAAAATAAATGCTAGCCTATCACAATGTGAGCATGTTTTTTGAACATGCTTGAAGCCTTTGATTTAAAGATCTTAGGAAATGGGGATTGTTTGTGTGTTTTTTCAGTTACAGTTGACTTCTCTGTCTGTGGGGTTATTCTTTCTATATTTAGCAGTTTCTACAGTTTTCATGGAATTTGTGTGTATTGCTGAGGAGAGAGGTTCATTGTCAGTAGTGCTTTTCAAAGTAGATCTGCCATTGTATCATCTGCAGAATTTCAGAGGTTGCCCTGTGTACTGTTAGCAATCTTTTGAGATCCTGAAATTTTAGAAAAGATTTCCATACTTTCTTGCCCTGTTTTATTTCTTAGTAAGTGAATTGAATTAGTTCTATTGTTTTAAGGATATGGACATTAAGACATAATATTTGAGGTCACTTACAGTTTGATATAGCAGATGTGCACCAAAGTTTGGTGGTTTTAGAGATTAATACCTTAAACCATATTACCATAATAAAATATTTTTATAATCAAGAGAGGTACCTCCAGTATGAGTAACTTATGATATATTTAAATTGGTCTTGAGTATCCTTCCAGATTGCCCTTCTTCTGCTCATTGTCTTTAGGTAGTTAATTTAATATTAATATAGTAGTTAGGAAAACAATTTTGCTACAAAAAAAGTCAAAGGTTACATTAAAAAATTACATATAAGTGACATCTATGTGACTGCTTTTTTCCATAAATTATATTTTGGGAGAGGGATATCTATAAGGGGAAGGGGAAGGCAGAGAATTCAGAATGTTTTGAGGTAGTGCATTTCAAATTACTCACATCTCTTTTATACTTCCCACCTGCTTGAGAATCCCTGCTATGATGAGCCACTTGGTGATAGCTGTGCTGGAGTCACAGGTACTGATTGGGAAAGTAGTAGCAGTAATAGTAATAGTAGCAGTAGTAGGTGTGTTGGAGTAGAACAAAGGATGAGAACCAGTGCTTTAGAAAAACTCACCTCTCTTCCTTGAAGTACGGTTTTCTGCCTGTTCACCCCTTCTTCAAAATAACAGCAAAACAATATATCTTCTGTCATGTCCTCCTTTCCCTCAGCAATTGCTGAATAAGTATCTTTTTTAAAAGTGATTTACTGTTCACAGCCATCTAGAGCCACATTGAAAAAGAACTAATGATATACTACCCTTTTACTGCTTTAAAGCTATTCTGATTTTGGTTTTTTTTTTTTTTTAGTGTATCAGTTTTATTGCAATTTGTTTAACATTGGCTGTTAACCGCTCATTGAACAGTTTCAGTGCCATAAAATGGTAGGTTTCAAAAATAGTATCCCCCCCCCATAATCTGCCCCCATTCTCACCTGTCCATCCTTGGTTTTTTTTTTTCTTGGCCACTCGGTTTGTGGGATATTAGTTCCCCAACCAGGGATCGATCGAACCTGGGCCCCTGGCAGTAACAGCTCCTAATCCTAACCACTGAACCGCCAGGGAATTCCCCATCCTTGCTCTTTTTTTCAATAATTACTACATCGATTTCCCTTTGCCCTTCTACTTACTTACTTATACCAAGGCTATTCATATTTAGTTTCGTACTTGGATGAACTGGGCAGCATTCTAGACTAGTATAGGAAAGCTATTCTGTTTTTAAACAAGCGATGAGGCTGTTTTGCAGCATTGAACTTGAAGTTTAATATTGCTCCAATATGTATTTATTGAGTGCTAATTATGCACCATATGCTGTGTTGGACACTTGAGTTACAATGGAGAGCAAAAACGGACATAATCATCACTGTTTTTGGATTTTATTGGAATTTGTTGAAATAATTATCATATAAATGTGAAATTCCAACTTTGAGGTACATAGAGTAATGAGAACCTATTCTGGGGCATCAAGAAAGTCTTCTTTGAGGAAGACTATTGAGTTAAGACATAAAGGATGAGTAGGAATTAATTAGGCCAAGAGAAATAGGAGCATCGTTCAACATTCTGGTAGAGAGAGAACACGATGTAGAAGGCACCTGTGATGGGCGAGTGCTAATGCATTTGAAGAACTGAGAGTTGGTATGTGTTATAAGAGCTTAGGGCAAAAGAAGTGAGATGCAAAATAAGTTTGAACAGGTAGGTAGGGACAATATCTACATGATTTTCTAGACCATGTAGTAGATTTGAGGACTTTATCATAACAATGGGAAATGTTTTAAATTAGGTGGTAACCTCAGATAGGAGATTAGAATAGTTTACTCTGGCTATGATAAGAGAGAATTTGGGGAAATAACAAGAATAAATGCAGAAAACCATTTAGGGGGCTCTTAATTCTGATCCATGTGAGATGAGGGGAGTAGGATAGCAGAGGTGGAGGAAAGTGTTCAGAACAAGAGAGATTTGAGAAGTAAAAATAAAATCTAGGGATGGGTTGGAACAGAGGGATGAGGGAATTCAGGATGACTCCAAGGTGTCAGTTGGCTGGATAAATGGATGGATATTATATATTGCTAGCAATACTATATTGCTAACTGTTGATCAATTACTATGGGCCAGGCTCTGTGCTAGGTCTTTTATATATATTGATTCACCCAATTCTCAAAATAGTCCTGTGGGGTAGGTTTAGTATTGTTATTCCCATTTTACAGGGATTAAGTAAGGGGCCCAAGACTACAGAACTAGAGAAACCAAGCTCTCCAAAGACACATTTATGTCTGGCTGGGGAAGGAGGAGGTGGAGAGAAAAAAAACAAGCAGGAAAAGTTGAGTGTGGCTGGATAGCCAGGAGGGGGAGGGGGAGTTCAAGTGAGGTATTGTTTTCTTCTTTTTTTTAATGGAAAAATAAACTTAAACATGTTTACAAGCCAATGAGAAGCATCTAGTTGAGGGAAAATCTGAATATTCTAGAGAAAGAGAGGATAATTAGTAAGATTTCTGAGTGAAGATAAAATCCAAAATACATGTAGAGAGAATGGCTTTATATTGAAAGGACAGCTATTATACTTAAAGGGAAAGGAGAGATGATAAGCACAGAAGCGGGAGTGTTTTGTGTGACGGCTTCTTTATTCTCTGTAGAATAGGAGCCTGGGACAACTGCAGAAAGTGGGTGAAAGTAAGAGCTCGAGGAGAGTGAAAAAGATTTGAAATAGTAATGGAAGAGTGGGAGAGCAAGTCAGCCAGAGAAATAGAAGGACTGCCAGACAATGCTGAGGACTAATTTGGAGTTATCATAAATTCATGGTACAACCAGTCTGCCCTGTCGTATGACTTTCTCTGGCAATACAGGCACAGTAATGAGAGTAATAATTGAGTTCAACCAGTGCTGTGGCAAGGAGTTTGCTATATAGACAAGAGTGTTATTGAAATGAAAATGGTATTGGGGATGAAGAAAAGGAGATAATCTTTAAAGGAGTAGAAATAGTATTTGATTATTATCTAGATGCAAAGGAAGAGGAATGGTTAAGGATGATACCACATTTCTGTTTGGGAAATATGTTGGTTGATACCTACAGTGGCTTGAATAGTGCTCCCCCGCCCAAATTTGTGTCTACACAGAACCTCAGAATGTGACCTTATTTGGAAATAGGGTCTTTACAAATGTAATTAATATAAGGATGGAGATGAGGTCATAGCAGATTACAGTGGGTCCTAAATCCAGTGAGAGTATCCTCCGAGGATACACAGGGACACAGAGAAGAAGGCTCTGTGAGGATGGAATAAGAGATTGGAGTGACATGTCTACAAGCCAAGAAATGCCAAGGATTGCTGGCAACCACAGTGTTAGGAGACAGGCATGGGACAGTTCTCCTTCAGGGTCTCCAGAAGGCACCAACCCTGCCAGTGCCTTGATTTGGGGCTCCTGCATCCTGAACT
The DNA here is from genome assembly GCF_949752795.1 of Hyperoodon ampullatus. Taxonomy (NCBI): domain Eukaryota; kingdom Metazoa; phylum Chordata; class Mammalia; order Artiodactyla; family Ziphiidae; genus Hyperoodon; species Hyperoodon ampullatus. The sequence continues at coordinate 47,019,469 of NC_136925.1, read as the reverse complement.
GTGAGAGAGTAAATTTTTGTTCTTTTAAGCCACCAAGTTTGTGGTAATTTGTTATGACAACCCTAGGAGACTTACACCATTCACTGAAGTAAGGAATCCAGGAGAAGGACTGGGTCTGGCAGGAAAGATAATGGGTTGAGTTTAGGAGGTTAGGCATGGTTAAGGTCCTTATCCCTTTTTTGCATATTCCTAACATAGCTTCCTAATTGCTTCTTACCCCCTCCAAATCATCCTCTCATTGCCAAAATCATTCTAAAGTGATTCATATTAATGGTTCATATCAAAAGGCAAGTCTGACTATGTCACTCTTCTTTGTATACCTCCCTATTACTTACTGGCTAAAATTCAAACTCTGTAGTGTGTTGATCAGTGTCCAGTCTGTCTGTCCTCATCTCTTGTCACCCCTTCTTAGCTGCTTTTGCCTCAAATAAAACTGGTTTATTTGCATTTCTCTAAATAGGCCTGCTCTTTCATGGCATCTCTACTTTGGCACAGGCTTTTGTGTATAATACCTTCTCTGTCCCCTTTGTCTACAGTGTCAAACACCCACTCATCTTTCAGCACACCACTTACATCACCATCTCTGTGAAGGCTTTCCTCACCCAACTCCTCTCTGCTCTCTATAGGCAGAGGCTGTCTTAACACCTTGAACTTGCTTGGGCTGTTACAAGATTTGTTATTATATATTGTACTATAACTTGTGGTTGCCACATTTCTCTACATCTAGAAGGTAAGCTCTTTGAAGGCCAAGACTTTGTCATAAGTGAAATAATCTGAACTATCAAGTGCTTGTGAAAGCTGACTTTTGGTGGTAGCATTATCTGTTTGTGAACCCATTTTGGTTTCTAAGAATTGGTTGGTAGTTTTTTTCTCCATGATATCAAGTTGATTTATATGTGGATTACTTTTAAAAAGGGGCCAATTTTTGGAAATTTGGAACTCACACATTAAACACCAACCTTTTTGACCCACTTACATTCTTATCTCACTTGCTAGGGGTTTTCACATCTCAGACCTTTCCCTTTCCCTACTCCATGTATTAGCTGATCTCCGTTCAACATTCAGGTAGACTTCTCCTTTCTGACTCCCTTTGTTTCTTTTTGAATTGGTTCATCACACATGCCTGTACACTAGTGTTTACAACACTTTACATCATAATTGGAAATTTATTTTTTATCTCTTTCTACTAGACAGTAAAATCCTCAAGGGCAGAATCCATGTCTTATTCATCATTTTGTCTCCAGATCCTGGCACACTGTGTATATTCAATAAATGTTTATTTGAATGAATAAATTATTTGAAACAACTTTAGTTGCCTCATTCTGCCATGAGTCCTCAAAGTTTATCAATAATCATTCTGTAATACAAGTTTCATGAGAGCTGGGATGGTGTCTATCTTGTTGACTTTACTATCCATTTTGTCTAACATAGGGCCCACCATATTAGTGAAAGACTGAATCAATCACAAAGATATGGTTTGGTAGTTAATATTCATGGTATTCCATTTTAAGAAAAATTTGAAACTGACTAAAAATAACTTTAAACATCATTACATTAGAGTATTGAGTATGGATTTAGTGTACTTTTGACATTTCTAGTACATTTGGTAGGTTGATTCTCCTCATCCCACCTCGAGTTTGATTCTCCTCATCCCACCTCGAGTTTGATTATAGAGCAGCTGAATTCTTTAACATTAAAATGAAAACAGAAAACATTTTATCTTGTTTGGAACTTCATTTTGAGGTTTAAAGTACTTTAACTTTTAAAAATACATCATAGACTTATCTACTTGTCTCCATTTCAAATTCCCCAACTCTAGTTCAGTCACATTGTCTCCCATGTTACACACAGCTGCCTTTTTTTTTTTTGGCTGTGTTGGGTCTTCATTGCTGTACGTGGGCTTTCCTCTAGTTGCTGTGAGTGGGGGCTACTCTTCATTGCGGCACGCGGGCTTCTCATTGCTGTGGCTTCTCGTTGCAGAGCACGGCTTCAGTAGTTGCAGCACGTGGGCTCAGTAGTTGTGGCTCACGGGCTGTAGAGCGCAGACTCAGTAGTTGTGGCACATGGGCTTAGTTGCTCCGTGGCATCTGGGATCTTCCCGGACCAGGGCTCAAACCTGTGTCCCCTGCGTTGGCAGGCGGATTCTTAACCACTGCGCCAGCAGGGAAGTCCAGCTGCCGTTTTTAAAACATAAAGTTGATCGTGTCATTCTGCTTTAAATTCCTCAATTGTACTTTGAATAAATTCAGGCTCCTTATCACTGATAAGCTCTGTGTGATCTGACCTCTGGATAGCCCTCCAATGACATATCTTATTTCCTCTTACTCTGTATGGCCCAGGCCACATGGGTCTCCTTTCAGAAACTCTAAGAAAATAATTCTTAAACTTTTTGGTCTTAGGACCCCTTTACATTCTACAAATTATAAGATCCCCAAAGAGCTTTTTTTTTTTTTTTTTTTTCCCTAAATATGGGTTGTATCTACTGGTATTTACTGTGTTAGAAATTACAACTGAGAAAACTGTAAATATTACATCAGTTAAAAATAGCAACAGTAGGGCTTCCCTGGTGGCGCAGTGGTTGAGAGTCCGCCTGCTGATGCAGGGGACACGGGTTCGTGCCCCGGTCCAGGAAGATACCATGTGCCGCGGAGCGGCTAGGCCCGTGAGCCATGGCCGCTGAGCCTGCGCGTCCGGAGCCTGTGTTCCGCAGCAAGAGAGGCCACAACAGTGAGAGGCCCATGTACCGCAAAAAAAAAAAAAAAGGCAACAATAAACCCATAAATAAACCCAATAAACCCATTACATGTTAATATCATTATTAGTGAAAAAATAACTACACTTTCCAAAAAATTATGAGTATTTTTATTTATTTATTTATTTATTTATTTATTTATTTATTTATTTATTTATTTATTTATTTTTTGCGGTACACGGGCCTCTCCCGTTGCGGAGCACAGGCTCCGGACATGCAGGCTCAGCAGCCATGGCTCATGGGCCTAGCCGCTCCGCGGCACGTGGGATCTTCCCGGACCAGGGCATGAACCTGCGTCCCCTGGATTGGCAGGCAGACTCTCAACCACTGCGCCACCAGGGAAGCCCCTGAGTAGTATTATTTTATATTAAAAATTAAAAAATATATATCTGGTTTAATAGAAGATAGCTGGACTCTCACATCTGCTTTCAAACAGTTATGGTATGTGGTTTTGGTTATAGGAAGAAAATTTGACCTCACAGAGAAGTAGCTCGATCAGGGAGGAGTATTTTAGTAGCCATTTCAGATAACTGTGGATATTCTTCTTTGATAGTAAAAGGTAGTTTCTTAAAGGTTAGTTACAATGTGGAGTCTGAAACCCTATCAATGAACTTTTCATACACCGTTACATTAAAATACATTGGTCTATCTTTGTAGCCTTTGAATGGATCTTTTACCAAGGCATGATTTTAACATTGTGCATTGGTCATTTTGAAAATAGTGGTTTTCTGAGTTATCCAGATCTTCCAAATGTGGACACATCGCATTATACAATATCAAAAAATCACATTTGTTAATATCTGCAGTCTCATGAGAAAAATCTGCAAGTATTAAGAAGCTGTCAAGCTTATGGTGATGGATTCCAATTTTCCAAAATTCTAATTTTCACTTTGAAAGTATAAGTTCTTATCATTGCCAACAAATGCTCTCAGTTGTTTTCCTTGAAATAACAGATTCACTTTATTCTCAAGAACATGTCTGCCAAATATATTAATCTTAATAACCACAGTTCTTCTTTCAAATAATTATGGTGTTCCAAGAAAAAAATGTTCCGTTTTGCATCTCCAGCAGTTGCATAAGTGCTTTTCCTGAGACAACATAGTTTGATATTCAGCAGGTATGCTTTATGTATGCTTCCCATTTCATCACACAGAATATTAAAAAGACTTACTCAAGGTTGAGATTTTTAGAAATTAATAATTTTATTGCTTTATCAAGGACATTCTTAAGTGATTTTTTGGGGTTTGTTTTTGTTTATTTGTTTTTTATAAATTTATTTATTTATTTATTTTTGCCTGTGTTGGGTCTTCAGTGCTGCGCTTGGGCTTTCTCTAGTTGCGGTGAACGGGGGCTACTCTTCATTGCGGTGGGTGGGCTTCTCATTGCAGTGGCTTCTCTCTTTTTTTTTTTTTTTTTTTTTTTTTTTTTGCGGTATGCGGGCCTCTCACTGTTGTGGCCTCTCCCGTTGCGGAGCACAGGCTCCGGATGCGCAGGCTCAGCGGCCATGGCTCATGGGCCCAGCCGCTCCGCGGCATATGGGATCCTCCCGGACCGGGGCACGAACCCGTATCCCCTGCATCGGCAGGCGGACTCTCAACCACTGCGCCACCAGGGAGGCCCAGCAGTGGCTTCTCTTGTTGTGGAGCACGGGCTTTAGGCACGCACTTCAGTAGTTGCAGCACGTGGGCTCAGTAGTTGTGGCGCATGGGCTCTAGAGTGCAGGCTCAGTAGCTGTGGTGCAAGGGCTTAGTTGCTCCGCAGCATGTGGGATCTTCCCGGACTAGGGCTCAAACCCATGTCCCCTGCATTGGCAGGTGGATTCTTAACCACAGTGCCACCAGGGAAGTCCTTGTTTTTTGTCTTTGTTTTGTTTTGACTGCGAGTGCATGAGAGTGAAGAGTACAGTGACTGCTGGTAGTTTGGTGCCACTGCATTGACTTGTGTTGTAAGCATTCTATTCATAGTTGCTTTTGTACCTTCAGTACAATGTCAACACAATGAAAAAGGCAATTAATATTTTATTATAATGGAAAAGGCAATTAATATTTTATTATTATGAAAATAGTTTTGACCTTGTGGATGCCCTGAAATGGTCCCATAGACCTGTGAGAACTGCTGCTCTGATAATAACCGAAACACTTCCCAGAAGAATAGCCATACACTCCCACCCCACTAATTCTGATTCTCTTTGCTTTCCTATAGCTTATTATGGTTTGTAGTTATGTATATTACTACTGGCTTTGTAATGACCTCGGGCATGTTACCTAACCTCTGTGCTTCACTTTCCTTCTCAATACAAAAAGTATCTTTGAGGATTATTGCGAGGATTAGGACAATTAAAACATGAATATGTTCAAAACAGTGCCTGGCACACGGTTAATACTATTATTATATATGCCATTCATTTTCTTTATGAGCTGCCTCCTGCACAAGGCCACTGAAACTCTGCAGGGCAGGATCCACATTTGTTTTGTCTACCAGTGTATCCCTAGAACCCAGCCTAGAACCCTAGAACCCAGAACCCTGCTTGGCATACATTGGTGCTTAATAAATACATGTTGAATGAATGTGTGATAGTGTGGGAGACTAAAACTAAAAATATGTTTGCTTGTCTTGAACTGTAGAACACTTTGGGGAGAAATAATGACAGATGAAGTTTGCGGTCTTTATGCTCGGATTGGAAATTGGAGCAAATAGGTGGAGTTTTCTCACAGAACTTTCATAAGCCAAATGAACAGACTGTTTCAAGAGCTGACATGTAATAAAAAAGAATATTATTTCTTATCTTGAGGGATGACAGAGATTTTTATCTTTGACCTTTGAATATATTTTCTGTTTGGTCGCAGTCTTTGCTTTAGAACAGGCTCATTGGCTTTTTATGATCTTCGATAGTAGGGCAGCACTAACCATCCTGGGCACAGGAAGAAAAGACAAAATAGAGGAAGATTCTTTTTTTTTTTTTTTTTTTTTTGCGGTATGCGGGCCTCTCACTGTTGTGGCCTCTCCCGTTGCGGAGCACAGGCTCCGGACGCGCAGGCTCAGCAGCCATGGCTCACGGGCCCAGCCGCTCCGCAGCATGTGGGATCTTCCTGGACCGGGGCACGAACCCATGTCCCCTGCATCGGCAGGCGGACCCTCAACCACTGCGCCACCAGGGAAGCCCGAGGAAGATTCTTTATAAAGGAGTTGGTTAAATTAAATGAGCTCTAAGACTTTGTTCAGCTATTTTGAAGAAGTAGAAGAAAGAAAGAGAATGGATCAAAATGCTTTCATTAGTTACATTATCACCTTGAAGAATGGTTCTGCCTCTGCTGTCTGTCAGGTATAAATAGCTTAGGATCTTTTATATAAGAATCTCTATAATAGGGCTTCCCTGGTGGCGCAGTGGTTGCGAGTCCGCCTGCCGATGCAGGGGACGCAGGCTCGTGCCCGGGTCTGGGAAGATCCCACATGCCGCGGAGCGGCTGGGTCCGTGAGCCATGGCCGCTGAGCCTGCGCATCCGGAGCCTGTGCTCCGCAACGGGAGAGGCCACAGCAGTGAGAAGCCCGCGTACCACAAAAAAAAAAAAAAAAAAAAAGAATCTCTATAATAGATTCTTTTAAAAGTTTCGATCGAAGAAAAAAAAGACAGTCTCATCAGGTAAAATGGCGTTGCTTCTTTAAATGAGGCAAGGAGAATTCTATAGTCTGTAAAGGTTCTCCTATTAATAGGAGACTCAGTATTTAATACTCAACTGTAATAAGATGTCTTTTTTTTTTACAGTCATATCTTGCCATCTCTGTATGATTTTTATTTTTTACATTTGTTTTATTGCTCTTATGAGCTTTAAAACCTTTTGGTAAGTAGGTGGGTGTAGATGATAAATTTTAGGTATTGGCATTAAATGGTATAATTGCTAGAGATTAAATTCCAGTCTGTACTTTTCATCCTAAACTGCATTTGCAAATATTAATAACATACAGACATTTAAAAGCATAATTGTTTCTTTTTAATGATGTGATTACCTTTTGTACACTATTTTATTTTATTTATTTTTAGAAGATGTTGGGGATAAGAGTTTATTTATTTATTTATTTATTTATTTTTGCTATGTTGCGTCTTCATTTCTGTGTGAGGGCTTTCTCTAGTTGTGGCAAGCGGGGGCCACTCTTCATCGCGGTGCGCGGGCCTCTCACTTTTGCGGCCCCTCTTGTTGCGGAGCACAGGCTCCAGACGCGCAGGCTCGGTAGTTGTGGCTCACGGGCCTAGTTGCTCTGTGGCATGTGGGATCCTCCCAGACCAGGGCTCGAACCCATGTCCCCTGCATTGGCAGGCAGATTCTCAACCACTGCGCCACCAGGGAAGCCCTGTACACTATTTTAAAACAAAAGGTGTGGAAGCAATTTGTAGGTAAATGTGAGATAATATTTACATCTTTATCAGCAGCTTTCTGTGCTATGGTTCATAACAGTTAAACTGCTATTTGAAGTCAACTATTTTCTTTGTAATTCTTACAGAGAATACAACTTGGAGTATGTGTGCTTTTGTGTGCATGCGTGTGCATGCCTACACGTGTGTCTGTATGCACGTGAGTTACAGTGTGTGTGTGTGTGTGTGTGTATGTGTATGTGCATGCACTTGGGTGTGTGAAGGGTGGGGCTGGCTAGGTGAGTGATGTTCAGAGTTGTCTCTTGCTTAGAGCCCTGTCTAGTTCTGAGATTTGGGAATGTGATCTCATTCAGAACTCATGGACACCTTCCTTTCCATTTTTCCTATTACTGCCAGAATTATAAAGGATGTCAGGAGGTCTGAGTTTTAATCCCATGCAATTTGTAATTTAGGACAACTCACCTAATCTCTTTGGGCCTCAATTCTTCATGTGCAAAATAAAGATGTTTTGCCAGATTTTTAATTTAGGTTCTTAGATCTTCTAAAATGTTATCAAAAGAGCTATATGAAATGCCAAAACCAATGAGTGAGCTAGATCCAAGTTCCCTGCTGTATGATGTTTGCTAATTTCTTGTCTTAGTTTAATCCTCCCCAGAACAAGAGGTTTTTGAGGGGTGCTTAACGTGAAGTAATTGGCATTTTTATCTATACGACAGTTAAATAAAAACTAGCCTTCGGACTTCCCTGGTGGCGCAGTGGTTGAGAGTCCACCTGCCGATGCAGGGGACACGGGTTCGTGCCCCGGTCCGGGAAGATCCCACATGCCGCGGAGCGGCTGGGCCCGTGAGCCATGGCCACTGAGCCTGCGCATCTGGAGCCTGTGCTCCGCAATGGGAGAAAAAAAACTAGCCTTCGTTTAGAAAGAAAAAGTGCAGCTGTTGTGTAGTTTTTTAAATAAATTTATTTATATTTTATTTTTGGCTGTGTTGGGTCTTTGTTGCTATGCACGGGTTTTCTCTAGTTGCAGCGAGCGGGGGCTACTCTTCGTTGTGGCGCGCATGCTTCTCATTGCCGTGGCCTCTCTTGTTTCGGAGGCATGTGGGCTTCAGTAGTTGTAGCACGCGAGCTCAGTAATTGTGGCACACGGGCTTAGCTGCTCTGTGGCATGTGGGATCTTCCCAAACCAGGGCTCGAACCCATGTCCCCTGCATTGGCAGGTGGACCTTTAACCACTGCACCACCAGGGAAGTCCTGTTGTGTATTTTTAGAAGATTATATGGACAGAGGATTAAGGTCTAGACAGAGTAGAATAATAGGAAACTCTGAATAAAAAATTACTTAGATTTTGGTGCCACAGAGTGGAATCCAGAAGTTAAGAATTATATTAGAAAGGAATTATCCTGATGGAAAAGAGTTTGAGAGAAGAAATAGAATAGTAATGACTGCATTTACAAATAAATGGTAATGATAATCCTCAAAATTTGTTTAAATACATTGCCTCTCTATCTGTCTTTTTCATTCCTGGGAATACTTCATTCCTATGTTGCAGAATATGCCCTGAAGTTTCATATATCTCCCCACTCCATTCCAGCTGATGGTGGAGATCCAGGGACCACATTTTTTTTTTAACTAATTTTTTAAAAAAATATTTATTTACTTTACTTAGGCTGTGCCGGGTCTTAGTTGCAGCATGCAGACTCTTAGTTGCGGCATGCAGACTTCTTAGTTGTGGCATGCGGACTCTTAGTTGTGGCATACGGACTCTTAGTTGCAGCATGCACATGGGCTCTAGTTCCCTGACCAGGGATCGAACCAGGGCCCCCTGCATTGGGAGCTCAGAGTCTTACCCACTGGACCACCAGGGAGGTCCCCAGGGACCACATTTTGAGAATCACTACCTTAGAAAATCTCACCATTGGTTGTTTAATGGCCTTTAAATGACGGCCATGGTCTTAAGGCTCAGAGATCCTCCTAGAGTGAGGTCATTTTGTCCTTGATGAGTTCTAGGGAAAGAATATCCTGATGGTCAGCTTTGTTTTATTTTATTTTATTTTATTTTTTCTGTAAATGAATCCACGATCAAATGTAGGAAAGTGAAGAGATTGGGTTAACTGGCTGATTAACTGGTTTTGATTTTGCTTTTTAAAAGATTTTTTTGGATATCACTTGAAAATTTAAGAGTTGAAGGTTGAAATTAACTGTTTATTAATTTTCACTCTTTGCTCATTATAGTGTTGCCAAGGTAAGACAGTGAGGTGAAAGATGCTCGCCTTTTTTTATGGTCAAGCTAGTTTTTAGTCTGTTATTTACTAGCTGTGTGATCTTGGGCAAATTGCTTAAACTCTGATTTCCAGTTTCCTTAGCTATTAAAAAAAAAGAGAGTATGATGATAAGAATTAACAGATGGCGCATGGTATGTGAATGCTTGCCATATGGTAGGTAAATGCTTGCTTTATGGTAGCTGTGAATATTGCTAGTAAGTCAAACATAGGTATTGTAGCTGTAGAAACACATTTTTCCTTATGGCTAACTGCTTGATAATACTTTTACTACCTTGCCCTGGGAGTAAGAATTGGGTTCAAAGTGCTGTTTTGCTACTGACCATTTGCGTAGCCCTAGAAATAAAAGCAGCTTTGATGGGCCTTGGTTTTATTATCTAAATAGTAATCGTCATAATCATAGTTTTTATGTTCTCTAAGATCTCTTTGATTATAAAATTCTGTGATATTAGGAGGTTATCCATTGAATAAAATATGGAAATTTCTAATCTTCACATAAAATTTACCATTCACTAACTTTTCTTAGCAGCTAAAATGCTTATACCATAGACAAGAAAAGAGTTATTTAAATATTATGAAGTTTAGAGTAAACTTGAAACACTTGTTTTGTTCCAAAATAATTAAATTGGGCTTTGAATTTTGATACCTGCATCCTTGCTTTGTAAAGAATTTTTACTTAAGTTTTTAAAATTTGAGCGACTTCTTGAGAAATCATTTCACTTAATGAAGAGTCCCTGTTTCTAGTAGGCCACTTTCAGAAAACCTCCATACTACCCTGTTTTTCCTTGCCTTTTTAGAATACAGTCACTTCTGATTTGAATATTAGTCTGCCAGATTAATTAATGAATACCACTTGTGCCTCTTTAGCATCTTTCTTAATGCCAGTTTTACCCAGTTATTAGTAAATCATGAGATTTTTGGTTTGAAACATAAATCATAGTGGGACAACCAGACAATATATACCTCTTGAAACACACAGTGTACTTCTTGCCACAGACATTTAAGTACCATAGTTCCTCAGTATTTGCAGGGGATTGGTTCTGGGCCTCCCCACCCATACCCCTGCAGATGCCAAAATCCATGGAAGCTAAAGTCCCCTTTATAAATGGCATAGTGTTTGCATGTAAGCAACACACATCTTCCTGTATATTTTAAATCATCCCTAGATAACTTATAATACCTAATACAATGTAAATGCTATGTAAATAGTTGCCAGCGTGAGGCAAATTAAGTTTTGCCTTTTGGAACTTTCTGGAGTTTTCTCTTCTGAATATTTTTGATCCACAGTTGGTTGAATCTGTGGATGCAGATTGCATAGGTATGGAGGGCTGACCGTAAATCTAATTAAACCTTTAGATCTACTTCTAGTTTATAGGAAATATAAGGAATAGAAGAATATATTAGACAACACTGCAAAGAAACAGTAAGACAGATACAGAATGAAAGTCAGTGTAATGAAAAAAAAAGGTAAGGGTTGTTATAGATTAAATGGCTTATTTTAAACTATTTCTGGGTAGGTTTACTTTAGCATAAGCTTCATAATTCTCAAAAAGTACATATTATTCAAATACGTATTTTCCTTTTGTGATTATTTTATTTCAAAGATTATAAAACTCAATAGGTGTTTTTTTGACTAAGAAGGACTGTCTAGACCAGGCTCATTTGTACTTTAAAGGTGCAGTCTTCAGGGAATACTGAACATTCTAGTAATAGGTGATTTTAAATTTTTATAATTTTTTTTTTGGTGGGCAATTTGTTAAATTGATGCATGTCTATAATACATTTTTATCATACATGTAACTTTTTTTTTTCTTTCTTTTCTAAGGTTTTTGGTTAGGTGTATTTGTGAAAGATGTGTAAAAACTGTTAAACTAACATTCTTTTCTGGAAGGCAATAGAAGTGAAGTTCTGCTTTATTTAATCTCTTGCATATGTTTATTATATTTAAAGAACAGAGTCAAGTACTAGTATTATTATTTATTTTAGCATTTAAATCTTAATGAAATTTGTTACTGCTTCAGATTCATAATAAAAGGGCCAGCCCAATACATCAGCTACTAGCCTGATGTGGCTATTGTGTGTTTGAAATATGGCTGGTCCAAATTCAGATGTGCTGTATGTATAATATACATAATGGGTTTGAAGCCTGAGTATCAAAAAAAGAATGTAATATTTTAATCATTGTTTTATATTATTATATGCTTGAATGACATTTTAGATGTGTTGGCTTAAGTAGAATATATTATAAAAATTGATTTCACCTGTTTAATTTCACTTTAAAAAATATTTATTTATTTATTTGGCTGTGCCAAGTCTTAGTTGCAGCAGGCGGGATCTTTTTGTGGTGTGCGGGATCTTCAGTTGTGGCATGCAGGACCTAATTCCCTGACCAGGGATTGAACCCAGTTCCCCTGCATTGGGAGCACGGAGTCTTAACCACTGGACCACCAGGGAGGTCCCTAATTTTACTTTTTAAAATGTGGCTGCTAGGGGACTTCCCTGGAGGTCCAGTGGTTAAGTCTCTGTGCTTCCATTGCAGGGAGCATGGGTTCAGTCCCTGGTGGGGAAACTAAGATTCTGCATGCTGTGCGGCACAGCCAAAACAATAAAGCAAAATAAAATAATAAATAAATAAAATGTGGCTACTAGAAAATTTTTAGTTACATATGTGGTTCATATTGAATTTCTGTTAGGCAGAGCGCTATACTAGAATATCACAGCTTTTCTATTGCAATGAAAACATGAGCTGAGGATTTCTGGTCTGAGAAGGATCACAGTGGATTGATAGTTTTAACTTTTAAAAAATCTTGTGTAAAAACAGAAAAACTAGAATAACAAAAACACCCCACAAAACCCAGTGATAGCCTCTTCAGCAAAACTAGATGAGGAGGGCATATCCTCACCCCAGAACATGGGTTGGTCAGGGTAGCAGGACCAACACAGATTACATGTGGATGAGCACCTGTGGGGCAGAAGAAATAAATAATAGCAAGGGGACCCAGGCACAGAAATCACTAACAGAGCCCCAAAGGCGAAGACATCACTTTGGATGGGAAACTTGAGCAAATAATCTAAGAACAACTGGCAAAACTGCCACCAGGTTGCAGGAGAATGCAAAACAACCATGGGGACACACTAAGCAGCAGCAGGAAGATTAGAAAGTACTGGGGGTGGACTTTCAGAATCTCAGAAATTTCTAACAAAACTGCTTTTGAGAAAGACAGTCCAATTCTAAAGAAACACCGCTAGAAATAGAATCCAAATTCAGCAGGGCAGAAACATGAAGTTTGAAGTGAGGAGAGTTTGTATTCAAGATAGGGGAGGAATACATACATAGGAGGTTGATTGCAAAACAGTAGTTCTGCCTACAGACAGGCCATTGTTTTAAATAGTTCAGTTTAAGGCCAGGGGTGGGAGCCCGCTAGCCTGAAGCTAGGAAAGCTCCCTATGCTCACCTCAAACCCCTCCATGGAAGTCTCCTCCTACCTAACATGTACTACATGAAAACCCATTTCATTTAAACATGAGTAACAGAAAAGGATTTTATTTAAACCCCATATAAATGTACTGTAATCAGAAAAGGCAAAAAATTAATAGAATAATGTGACAACAGGCAACGAAGGCATATCAGAAAAATAAGGCTGCAAAGCAGTTGGAAACTGTAAACTGTATTATAAAATAAAGGAAATTAATAATGTTATTCACCTATGAATAAAACAGAATAATTTGGAAATAGGAAAACTGAGAAGTAAAGTAATAAATAAAAAGAATACTTGCAGAACTTTGGGAAAAAAATAGGAAAAAAAATCATTTCAGAAGGGACCCTAATTTGGACGAAGCATAAAAAATAGGCAATGCTGTAAGTACAGCAAGAGAAAGAGGATATACAAGGGGAAAACAGAAAGGATTTGAGAGGAAATTGCAAATATAAAAGATAGGGAAAGAATAATTAATATTAGTATAATTGGAGTCCCTGAAGAAGCATGAAACAAAACAAATATTTAAAACTTCTATCAACAAACTCTCATTTATTGCTGGTAGGAATGTAAAATGGTTCAGCCACCATGGAAAACAGTTTGATGGTTCCTTAAAAAGTTAAACACAGAATTATCATATGACTCAGCAATTCCACTCCTAGGTATATACCCAAAAGAATTGAACACACGTACACAAACGTATGTACACATATGTTCATAGCAGCACTGAACATAATTGCCAAAAGATGGAAAGAGCCCAATGTCCATCAACTGACGAATGGATAAACAAGTTGTGGTATATACATACAGTGGACTATATATATTATAGCTGAATTTTTATAGTTAAATATATTATTCAGCTCTAAAAAGGAGTGAAGAAGTACTGATACATGCTATAATATGGATAAACCTTGAAAACATGCCGAGTGAAAGAAGGCAGACACAAAAGGTCACATATTGAATGCTTCCATTTATGTGAAATATCTGGAATAGTTAAATCCATAGAGACAAAATGTGGATTGGTGGTTTCCAGAAGCTGGGGACAGAGAGAGTGGGGAGTGACTGCTTAACAGGTACGAGGCTTTCTTTGGGCGTGATGAAAATGTTTTGGAACTAGATACAGATGGTGACGGCACAACATTGTGATTATAATAAATGCCACTGAATTGTTCACTTTAAATGGTTAATTTAATGTTACATGAATTTTGCCTCAATAAAAAATAAAAAAATTACCAACCAATTCACTCTTAAAAACTATAACAGAGCATTGAATCTGCATGTTGAGAAGAGTACACATGGACCTAGAATGATTAACACCATGCTACATTTTAGTAAAATATGGGACTAAAAATAAAGCAGACACAAGATCAAGTCACTTATAAGAGACAGAAAAGATTAGGATTTTGGACATTTAAATAGAAGTATTTCATACCAGAAGCCAAAGGAGCAACATATTTAAAATACTCAAGGAAAGAAAATATGAGCCAAAGATTTTATATCCAGCCAAACTGACTTCGGATATAAAGACCACAAATAAATAGTTATGAACATGCCAGAAATCAGGGAATACTGTTATGAGAGCTTTCTGAGAAATCTACAAGGCTAGAGAATGAGTTGAATTCATAGGAGCAGCTCTGGTAAAAGGTCTAGTGGTCAGCATAGAATTTATTTAATAGTGGAACTAAGACTATCAGTGTTAAGGATGAGAAAATATTTAAACATTACATATTGTATGCTCTGCAATATAAATATAGTGCAACTACCGAAAATGGGAGAAAAGAGTATCTTGAAAGTAGTATAAGCTTGATGAATGCTCATAGTTATTAGCTGAAATAGCAAGATAACGCTTTATTAAGATGCTGGAGAAGAGTAAGAAAAGGGGGAAGAAAATGCTAATAGTTTCGTGACTGTTCATAGCAAGGATGTTATCTTAAATATAATCTAAAGAGGAAATTAAGGATATTATCTAAAAGTAATTATTGAAACAAAGTTACAGAGCTTCCAGAATACTAAAAAATATATATATTTTAAAATCTAGCAATAAGCAGTTAAGACCTTACATGTGTATGTGCTATTTACAACTATAAAATGAAAAATACGATGAAAAGTTAAAAGAGACAAAATTATACCAGGTAGATGCAAATAAAATGAAAGTAGGAGTTGCAAACTTGATAACAGATAAGGTAGAGTTCAGGTCAAAAAGCATTTAATGTGGGGGAGGAAACTACTGACATATTGAGCTACATTGAAGTTAAGCACTCTGTTCATCAAAAGACACCTTTCAGAAAGTTAAAAGACAAGCCACAGAATGGAAGAAAGCAATTGTAACTCATACCCAATAAAGGACTTTATATTCATAATAATATGTGTGTATATCTGTGTGTGTATGTGTGTGTCGAGAGAGAGAGAGAACTATAAATCAATAAGAAAAAATGTATATAATGCTGTAGAAAAATAGGCAAGAGACTTGAATAGGCAGTTCACAAAAGAGAATATCCAAATGGTCAATAAACATATGAAAAGATGGACAACCTAATTAGTAATCAAGAAGTTTTCATTAAAACCAAAATGAAATGCCACTACATTCCTACCAGAATGGCTAAAATTAAAAAAACTCACAATACCAAATGAAGGCAAGGTTGTGAAAGTATCAGAGTTCTCATATATGGTGGGCATGTCAGTTGCTACAATCATTTGGAAGACTGGCCTTTTCTGCTGAGGTTTAACATATTCATACTCTGTAAACGAGAAGTTTCCTTCCTAGATATATACTCACCAGAACTGTATTCCATAGAAAGCTATGTAGGGTGTTGCTAGTGTACCTGTGTTCACCTCCTGACCTGCACATATCATGTGGCTAAAATGTCATTGAGAGAAAATATTCCACGGTTATATGGTGTTGATGGTTGCACAATTCTATGATTATACTAAAAGTCACTGAACGGTACACTTTAAAAGAGTGTGTTTTAATGGTATGTGAATTATATCTCAATAAAGCTGTTATTAAAAACAAAACCAAAAATGTCATTGAGAGCATGTAGTGATTTCCTACCAGATTTAATCTCAGTTTTGGTTTATCATCCAAAGCCATTTGTTGTATCTAGCCTCACTTTCCTATCCAGTCTTGTGCAGTCTGTCAATGTACAGCCCCTCTCAGTAGTCTAATCTCCTTGCTAATAACATCTTCATATTCTAGTAAGTGCTTTCATATATAAGATTAATAATATGAAAATAGTCAAAGCCATGGGTGTTATCCCTATTTTATTTTATTTATTAAAAAACATCTTATTTGAAGTATGGTTGACTTACAATATTACATTAATTTCAGATGAACAACAGAGTGATTTGATATTTTTATAGATTATACTCCATATAAAGTTATAAAATATTATCTATATTCCTTGTTGCTGTATATTACATCCTTGTATCTTATTTATTTTATACCTAGTAGATACTATCCTATTTTAAAATCAGGGAAACTTGAATGGACACAGAGTGATTTATCTGGAATCACAGGGCTAGTATTAGAATTTGTTTCAACTTCAAGATACTTATTGAACATCTTTTATGTAGTAGACACTAGTTGGTGCAGTTGGGAGATTTAGGTAGATTCTAATTCTCTGGTCTCTCTACTCAGGGAATTTACCTACGTTGCTTCTAGTCTCTGTCTGCCCTTGCTAGTCTTCTCATCTCTTGACTGCTTTACTGCTCCTATTTGTCCTTGTTGTCATTTAACTTCAAAGCCCTTCTAAACTCTCTTTTCCTCACTAACCTTCTTTAAACCTTCCTTTACTTTGAATTTCTTGGGACCGGACCGATTCTAAATATATCTGTAACTTGCCACACATTTTTCTTTAGTTGGTTCGAATACATATTTATTACCTCAGTTGATAAGAAAGCTTCTCAAGGACATAAGTAATTATCACCTATAATTTAGAAAGTATTCCCCACAATTTTTTTCCCCCTCATTGAACCAGCATACTTGTTGGCTCCATAGATACGTATTAGTAAAATTATGTTCAATAGAAAACTAAGGCCTTGCCTTGGTCTTTAACCCACTTGTTAGTTGGGAAGATCAAACACACGCAAGGGATATGTCCTGTTTGCAATTGTAAACCAATGTATCGATTGTGAAAAATGAAAAGCTTCAGATTGAATGGCTGAGTGGCTCTGATGAGTTGTTCTACTACAGTGTAACAGTTAGCTGTAGCTTACAGTTAATAATGGACTTATAGTGTTCATCTATTCATTTCAAAGATAGCCTATGTCATTCTTGAATAATAATTATTAGAGTCAAGATAAAGAAAATTAAGCATACTTAATGTTTTTTATTGTAGTTGTTTTATTAAAAAAATTTTTTTATTGATGTATAGTTGATTTACAACGCTGTGTTAATTTCTGCTATTGTTGCTGTTTTTATAAGGCACAGTTGGTGGATCTGAAATCTGAACTGACAGAGACCCAAGCAGAGAAAGTTGTATTGGAGAAAGAAGTACACGATCAGCTTTTACAATTGCACTCTATTCAGCTTCAGCTTCATGCTAAAACTGGTCAAAGTGTTGACTCTGGTACCATTAAGGCAAAATTGGTAAGTAGTTTAGAGGGTAACATATATTTATATGTGTTTTAGAGGGTGAAAAGGACAATCTTTAATGAGGCTTTTTAATTATAAAAGTTAATATGTGCTCCTGGGAAATTTAGAAAATACAGGAAATGTGAAGGTCATCATAATCATCCACAATCTTATCACCTGGAGATGATCAGTGATAACATCAATAACCATTTGGTACTTAGAATAGTATCTTCTTCCTATTTAAAAAGATCTATATAAATACACTTAAAAGATATTTGTGATTATAACATATAAACTTTTTTTTTGTCCTACTGTATCAGTTAAGATTAAGTTCAGTTACATGTAACAGAAATCCCAAGTAACGTTGGAAATATTCTTAAATAGTACAAATTATTTTCTCCCAGTTAAAGAAGCCCTGAGACAGGCATTGAGAGCTGATATGGCAGCTCCACAGATATCAGGGATCCAGTTTCCTTTTGTTGTTCTGCTCTGCCATCTTTAGCTCATGGTTTCTGTCTTCAGGATTTCTTCATATCTGCATTCCAGGTAGGAAGAAGGAAGATCTAAGGGCAAAACGATGCTTCCCAGCTGCATTAGTTTTCTTTAAAGACCTTTTCACAAAATCCTCCTCAGCTTTTTGCCAATCATTTAGCCGTCTCACTGGCTATCCCTAGCTGCATGTCAGGCCCTTAGTTGGTCACATGACCACCTCCAGTAAAATTGGAGTTCTGTTAATAAGGAAGAAGAAGAAAATGGAATGGGGTGCCAACCGGTGGCACATTTTTTCTTTTGCTCTTAATATAAGTATTTTCCCTTTCACTGAGTGCTTTGTCATGTTTGCATAATGTTCATTGTATAAATGTTCTATAATTAACTATTGCCCTCTTAATCAATGTAGGTTGTTTAAATAGAATTTTTTTTAAGTCTCATTTCTGTTTAGCCTCATATGTATTGTGTACTATGTACCAGGCACTTTGTTAACTATAGGGGACACAGCAGTAAATAAGACAGATAAAGCTTGGGAGAGGCAGAAGATGAAATGATGTTGATGATGAGAGTAATACAGTTCAAAGTTTTACTCATTTTCAGTTAATTCTGTTTGATTGGTTAGTTTCTAATACGGATATGTTAGAATTTATTTAAATGAATATTTACATTCTCCTAAAGTCCTTTTAAATTCTGAAATTCTATAAATATAAATTATTAGTGTTATTTTATTTAACTGAAATGAGTCAGATTCATAACTGCTTCTTTGGAATGTTTGATACTAACATTGAGAAACAATGTACATTTTCACTAGAAAAGAATTCACCTGACATTTTAACATTAGATTTGAAACATGGTGCTCTAGTGGAAAGGCACTGAACCAGGTGTGTTAACTAATTTGGATAAAACAAACATTTTTAATCTAATCCTGTGCAGTTACTATTGCTTATGGATTTGCACATATATTTGTTCTAATGAACTTTACCCAAGTGATATTCAACATATGGGAATTTTCCTTGTAATGATTGTACCACTAAGTAAATTCATTTGTTTGATGTTTTTCTAATTACAAAACTTTTTTCTTATATCTCAAGTCTGTCCCCTCTGTGGAGGAGCTGGTAAGTATGCCATTTCCGTTTTGCTTTAATATGTTACGCTGAAATGTTCTTAGCGCTTTATTTGCATAGTACACGTTGTCACTTTGTATGTATTTGAAAGTGATATTAATGATGGTAATTTTTTAATGTGCCAATATGTGAAGAGTTCAGTGAGTAGCCCATTGCTCTTTTCTCACCTTGTGCTGTTAAAAGATTTTTCTTTTGTTTGTGATTTGTTGCCATTATTTGCAGAACCCATCAGTGTTTGACAACTTCTGAGCTTTGTAACTTGCTCATATGCTACTTCAAAAGAACAATTGGTTTTCCTTATGCAGGCCTAGCTCTTTCCTCCTTTTCTGTTTGAATTTATTCCCAGAGAACGAATGTGCATGTTGGTTTCTTATTTATCCACTGCATGTGTTATAACTTTTCATCAGTCTTGAGAATAATTGTGTGGCCTTTGAAACAATTGAATTTTGAAACCTTTTATTAGAATTTATTTTGGAAAATAACAATATATAAATTCTTAATATTTTTCCCACTACCTCAACCTAATCAGGTTCTAAGTTGTCATATGACATTTCTTCTTTGGAAATATACTGTTTGGATATTGGAATACAAAATTAACTTCTTTGTTGTTACCTAATGATGAACAGGTTAACTAAAACAAAAAGGTTTTTTCCTTTAAATCTAAAAGGGCTTCCCTGGTGGCGCAGTGGTTGAGGGTCCGCCTGCCGATGCAGGGGACACGGGTTTGTGCCCCAGTCCGGGAAGATCCCACATGCCGCGGAGCGGCTAGGCCCGTGAGCCATGGCCGCCGAGCCTGCGCGTCCAGAGCCTGTGCTCCGCAAGGGGAGAGGCCACAACAGTGAGAGGCCCGCGTACAGAAAAAAAAAAAAAAAAAAAAAAAAAAAACCTAAAAGTGATTAACTTCAGTGTTCGTAGTCCTATTCTTGCTTGCATCTGTTAATTTCAGGTCTGCAAGTTTGTCAGATTCATTAGGGGTTTAAATCATTAAAGCAAAGTAGTGTCTTAATATGTTTCTCAGATTTCATAAATATTATATAAATAGCTCATTAAAGTGATTGTAAGTAGATAATCCTCAACATAAAATTTATTTAGCCCATAAAGAAAAAATTCTTGGTCTTCTAGGAACTCTTTTTATGAAACAAACAGCATTAACCTCAGTAAATGTCATAAAAAAAGATTTTTGTTCATGTTGTCCAAACTGTGGTTTCTTTTGGAACTGATACCTGCCCTTTTAGGAAAGAGATTCTGAAGTAAATTGAGATGTTAAGAATTCCAAAGTTGTTGTAAAAAGAGGATTCTAGATTATTAGTTCTTCAGATTAAAAAAAAAAAAATCTAGGGACTTCCCTGGTGTTCCAGTGGTTAAGATTCCGTGCTTCCAGTGCAGGGGGCATGGGTTCAATCCCTGGTCGGGGCACTGAGATCCCACAGGCTGTGGGGTGCAGCCAAAAAATGTAAAATAAAATAATTTTTAAAAAAATCTACAAATTGTGTTCTAATGGTTATATTTGGTTTTTTACAGAAGTTGAAAAAGTGTGCTAATTAATCTTCCTTTTGTTTATCACATATATAATGACAGATCTTTTAATCAAGGAAGTGATAAATATATTCAACATTTGGTAGTTATCATTCATTTTAGTTTGTATTTTTTTGTTATTGTTTTTATGATTGTGGTACTCACTGCCTTGTATTTGAGTATATCATATATTGGTATTTAAATATGTCATATATTGATATGCTGTTGTCAAAACAGTAGATCAAAGCAGACACTGAAATTACTACCAAATACATTCCATTAATTGTTAAAAGTTTGCTTACATTTGTTTCTCAGCTTAATAGTCACGATAAAAAGGGAAATAATTATAATAATCACTACTCATACATTAGGAACAATATCATTTGCCATTCACTCAAGAGAAACATTCTTCTTGTGCTGAGATGTAAATCTTTATTTAAATCTCCTGAAGGGGACATGGTGTAGTGAACAGTGTCATCCACATCTCATCAATAAATATAACTGCATTTTCACAGGATTTATAGATTCTGTAAATTAGTGAGTCAGTGAAAGCAGTTCTCTAAGTCAGTAAAAACACTTCCACTCAAACTTGGGGTGGTTCTCTTGATCCAAAAATAACACTTAAAAGATCTTTCAGGACCCTTGTCCAACTCTCAGAAGGGTTTTATTTTGCCACACAGTCTGTGTGTGTGTGTTTGAATTTGACTCCCTTTAGTCAGGATTTTGTACCTTCTGTTTTCCCCTCCACTTTGTCTTGTACCTGCCTATCTGTTCTGTGCTTGAATTCCAAAGGTATTTACATTTGTAACCCTTGATGTATAGGTACACTGTACTTTACACTTTGAAGGTATATTGAAAATTATTTCTCTCACATTTGAGCTGGTGATAAAAATTTGATGGCAAAGATCTTAAAGTTATATTCTCTGGCTAACACCTATAAATTCATATATATGGGTTATCTACCAAGTGGAGCATAGGATGGCATCCTTTTTTGAGAGTAAAAATGGATATCCATCCAATCTCATAGTAGGCAAGTGAGGCCAGTATTTTTCCTCAGAAAACAGTTCTTCAGTCACTTTAACATATGGACAAATAGATGATCCAGATCCCAAAGTTCAGTGATAATCTATACCATAGATATATATACATAGATCCTATACTATAGATATCTATGCTATAGATATTTTTTACCATAAGCTATATTTTTTTAATTGAAGTATAGTTGATTTACAATGTGCTAATTTCTGCTGTACAGCAAAGTGACTCAGTTATACACACATATATCTTCTTTTTTTATATTCTTTTCCATTATGGTTTATCCCAGGAGATTGGATATAGTTCCCTGTGCTCTACAGTAGGACCTTGTTGTTTATCCATCCTGTACATGATAGTTTGCACCTACTAACCCCAAACTCCCATTCCATCCCTCTCCCTCCCTCCCACTTGGTGACCACAAGTCTGTTCTCTGTATAGACATTTTTTAATGTGTAAATATTTTAATGCAGTTGTTACCAGCATTTCTCCATGACCATAAAATGTTTTAAAAGAATTGGAATATCTGTTCTAATTTAAGCATTGTCAGTTTCTTATAATGCTGTAAGATAAATTGGTCATAGAATGTATCTCTGTGTCACTGAATGGCTTTGACCTGTTTATAGAATTGCTGCATTAAAGTTCATTAAATGTTTGGGCACAACCACCAGAGTGATTACTTTGGTCTAGTTTTAAAGTCATTTTTAGGAAGTAGGGAGTAGATTTAATTATCCATTGAAGCCGTTACTATTAGTATGTGATAACATGAGCTTAGAGAAGGCTACTAATCTTAGTATCCTCAGGATCAAGGTGCCCCAAGCCATGTTATTATCTTACCTAGAAGTGGTTCCAACACCTTCTGGTACTAGTTAAAAAAAACTGGATCCAAATCTTTGTGTTCCATTTTATAGAAATGAAGTGGTAATTTTTATCATATGCTTTCATTGTTGGTATCATAGATTGTGTGCTTTTGTGTATTTTAAGGAACATGGTCTATTGCTAAAGAGTCTTAAAAATATATTTATTGCATTATTTTTTTTTAATTGCAATAGGAAAGAGAGCTTGAAGCAAACAAAAAAGAGAAAATGAAGGAAGCTCAACTTGAAGCTGAAGTGAAGTTGCTGAGAAAAGAGAATGAAGCCCTTCGTAGACATATAGCTGTTCTCCAGGCTGAAGTTTATGGGGCAAGACTAGCTGCCAAGTACTTGGATAAGGAACTGGCAGGAAGGTGCGTGGAAAATGGGTACCCCTGTGCTCTTAGGTGACCAACTGCATAGTTAAAGAGGTTGACTCTTATCTCTTTTGGTAAATGAAATATTAATCTTTGTCCTAAGAGTGATTTTATCATTGACTGTAGCTTACTGTTAACTTAATATTGATAGCATTACATGTTGCAGATTTATTTAGCCATACTAAATAAGTATTTCTGGTTTACACACACACACTGCTAGTAAATTACTGTGAAATGCTAACAACTCTTAGAGCTGCACTTTTTACCATTTCCTGCCTTGACACCGTAACAGATGATGTTCCCATGTACGGCAGGACTTCCGTAAGAATACTTTCCGTGATCATTGAAACCCAGTCTTTCTTGCCCCTCAAAAACATGTTGGAATGACAGTGATTTTATCATAATAATACAGAGTTCTGCTTGCATTAATTTTTTATGGTAAATTATTCACAAACTTTAGTGATTCATTATTATTACTAAGTAATTTTCTGCTTATTGTTCTAATGTCATATTAAGGACTGATGTGGAACAAATAAAAATAATTTATATCATCTTGAAGTGCACATTTTCTAATAATTTTACCACATTTAAAGAAATAATCATTTTGTAAAAAGATACTGTCATTGGAAAAAATGTTTTGTACAGTTAGCCTCACCTAAAGACTAGTGTGATTGCATGCAAGACATGAAACATGTTAATTGACATTAGTCTCATAAATTGTTTCTAAGATGTATATGAATTAAGTATGTGACTAAAGAAGGTCTCAGTCATCCTTTTTTTTTAAACTGCTTTTCCCTTGAAGACACCTGTCTCTTTCAGAATTTTCATGTCTCTAAATCTGAGACACATCAGGAGGTTCCTGAGTATTAGTTTTATTACTGAATTAGATTTATGCAAAAACTACTTGTGTTCAGTAATTCTTCTGAATTCTTTCTATAGTATGTATAATGAAAAACTAACTGAATTAATTCTTTTCCCAATATGAAGGGTCCAACAAATACAATTACTAGGACGAGATATGAAGGGACCTGCTCATGATAAGCTTTGGAACCAGTTGGAAGCTGAAATACATTTGCATCGTCACAAAACTGTTATCAGAGCCTGTAGAGGGCGTAATGACCTGAAGCGACCAATGCATGCACCACCAGGCCATGTATGTTTGCTTCGCTGCTGTTTCTCACTCAGCCTTGCCCTTTCTTTAATCACAAGTCCTTTGCATTTAAAAAAATTCTACTAGTGTTTAAAACCTTTATTTAGAAGTGAATTAAACTTATTTAAAATAGGTACATATTTAAAGTTTCAGCAACCCATATAGCTCTTTACAGATTTACTAATGCCCGAAAATGATATTTCTGAAGACAGTGAACTATTGCTAGCAAATGCATGTTGCTTTGGCTCATATTTCAGAATTTTCCTGAATCTTGATTAGGCATGTTTACAAATATTTTAAGCTAAGCAGAGAGTGTGTGATCCTATTGATAAATTGGCAAATTATTTTTGGATAGTTCTTTACAGGGGGACTTTTAGTAACTAGATTTATTTGTAGTTTCTGAACTAACATTTATAACAGTTTGGTCTTGCATTAAGATGGAATTTGAGATCTGTGTCCAACTATCTGCTTCTGTAGCCACCACCGTACAGGAGGTTTTCTTTCTACCTGGATAAAAATTTATTAAATTTCACTACAACAGCAGCCTAATGATAGAAACCTTAATATAATAAAATCATATCTAACTCCTACCCAGTGGATCACATATCTTAGTATCACATAAAGCCTGACCTTGAATAGTAAAATTATTTGTTGCCTCTGAAAAGATTACTGCAAGAAAAATTGATATGTACGTCTAGTTGGTGGGAGAGGAGTGGCGATTGCAATAAGCACTTATGCCATTGTCTTCTTTGGGACACTGTTGGTCCCCATTAACTTCTAGGCAGTGGCCAGATCATAAATGTTATTTTATGCTAAATAAAGGAATTTGAACCTTAACCTGATAATCATGAGGTTTTTCAATAAAATAGTGGACTAATAAGATTTAATATTTGTTTGACAATTACTTTGGTATAGTGAAGAGGATATATTGGAAGAGGGCCTAATTGAAGTCGGAGAGTTACATTTAGAAAGATAATAAAATAAGGAGAAAGTGGTTAGAGGAAGAACAGGTTTGAGAGAAGTACAGTCAAGAGGATTTGGTGACTAACTGCTTTTGGTTAAGTAGGTAAGTGAGAAGGAAGTGTGGATTTTTGGTTTGGGAAACAGTGAGATGGCATGCATTGATAAAGCAAATAGAGGGAAAGGAAGATATTGGCAGAAAGATGATATCAGTTTTAGACATGTAGTGTTTGAGGTGCCAGTGGGACGGCCAAGTTATATCCAATTAGACATATGGCTCTGGAATTATAGAGAGAATTCTGAGTTGAAGATTATTAGGTAAATCATCCTCTGAACCATGGAATTGATTAAGTCACCCAGGGGAAATATATAGAAAGTAAAAAGATGGAAGGAGACTTTTATGGAGTGAGGGACGGAAATGGATCACCAAAGGAAGGAGCCTGAGGTGGAGCTGTCAGATATAGGCCATCTAGGAAAGTACTAGTATAATAGACACCAAAGAAAAGAGAAGGTTTCAAGGAGGGGATAGTGAACAGTATCAACTTTCTGCAAGGTTCAGAAGGGCAGTGACTAACAAACGTATTCATTGGAAGTAGCCACATTCGTTACCAGTGACTGTAGAGAAGACAGTTTCATTGGAGCAAGTGGGGGCAAAACCCTAATTATGGTGGTTGGAGTACTGAATGTAGGAGGCAAGGAAGTAACTACAGTTAGGATTAACTGTGTGTGCCAGTTCAGGAAAGATGAGGGAGGATAGTAGGTAAAGAAGATAGTGGGTGATTGAAGGGTTTTTATCTGTGTTGTTTTGTGTTTGTACATGGTCAGTATTTTAAAGCTGGATGAGACCTGTAGTTTTTTCATGTGCTGAATTAGGGAAGGAGCTTTTAGAGAGAGGGAAAGAGTAAAGGTACCAGAAAAAGAATTATTAATGGAACAAGGTCCTTTAGTTAAGAGGTAGACTCCAGAACGCAAAGAAATGAAAAAGTAATTAATGATCCAGTTGGCATTATGTTTTTCAGTTCTACAATCAGTTAAAGTGGATATAGATCTTTAAGGTATTTTTCCAGTTAAGATAAAGGTACCTCCTTTCATTTTTTGAAGATATTTGTTTATCAGTTCCTGGCAGTGATTTCTTTTGTAATGTCCTACAATTTAAAAAGAGATGTACCAGATGTATTAAAGAAGTTAATAAGAGCGTGAGAAAATCATCTGTATTTCACCATGTTAACAGAAGAACTATTTTTGCTTTCCCATTTTATCTATTTATTAATTAGTTTCTTAACACTATACTGTGTATCCATTACAGGCAACTAATAAAGATTCCTAAAAGCAAGTTATAATAGTATGGGTTTATTCTATATGGTATATTATTTAAGTAGTACTAATTTTTCTTCTTTTTTTCCTTCAATAAGGATCAAGACTCTTTAAAGAAAAGCCAAGGTGTTGGTCCAATTAGAAAAGTTCTCCTCCTTAAGGAAGATCATGAAGGCCTTGGCATTTCAATTACAGTAAGAAGTAGTGCTTCCAGTCTTCTTTTCTACAGTTGTCTAGTATAATCATCCTCCTTTGTTGGACATCATTGGGAAATAAAGTATTCTGAATATATCTTCTAAATAACTAAATTTATCCCCATGGGTAACAACACACACACAATTATGATTAAAAGCTACAAGGTGAAATGTACCAAATATTGCATTTCATCAACTTTGTGTTGCATATTTTTTCACATTTTAACATCTGTGAAATTGAGATTCATCTTATAATTATTTTTGTGGAACATAAAATAATGATTTGTCTTACCGTTCATGGTGACTCAGATTTGATAAAATCTAATAGTGCTGCGGACTACTAATACATAAAATATTTTTATTTATTTATTTATTTATTTATTTACGAGAATAGCTAATTGTTTTTTTTTTTTTGGTTTTTTAGGGTTCTTTTTTTTTTTTTTTTGGCTCTAGAATGCGTTTTAAAAAGCACATGTAGGGCTTCCCTGGTGGCGCAGTGGTTGAGAGTCCGCCTGCCGATGCAGGGGACACGGGTTTGTGCCCTGGTCCGGGAAGATCCCACATGCCGCAGAGCGGCTGGGCCCGTGAGCCATGGCCGCTGGGCCTGAGCGTCCGGAGCCTGTGCTCCACAACGGGAGAGGCCACAACAGTGAGAGGCCCGCGTACCGCAAAAAAAAAAATAAATAAATAAAAAGCACATGTAGGGCTTCCCTGGTGGCGCAGTGGTTGAGAGTCTGCCTGCTGATGCAGGGGACACAGGATCATGCCCTGGTCTGGGAGGATCCCACGTGCCGTGGAGTGGCTGGGCCTGTGAGCTATGGCCGCTGAGCCTGCGCATCTGGAGCCTGTGCTCCTCAACGGGAGAGGCCACAGCAGTGAGAGGCCTGCGTGCTGCAAAAAAAAAAAAAAAGAAAAAGAAAAAGCACATGTATATTATTAATTGTTTTATTTAGAAATAACTTTGATACTCATAATAATTTGATTTACCATTACCTAAATATAATAGCAAATAGGATTTCACTCAGTATTTATAATAAGAGATAGTACAGGTGCTTACTGAAATGTTTTTAGGAAAATACCAGTAGAATAGTCTGTGACTATACAAAGGTAAACTAATTTACTGCTTTTTTCGGTTAGGGTGGAAAGGAACATGGTGTTCCAATCCTCATTTCTGAGATCCACCCAGGGCAACCTGCTGATAGATGTGGAGGGCTGCATGTTGGAGATGCTATTCTGGCTGTTAATGGAGTTAACCTAAGGGACACAAAGCATAAAGAAGCTGTAACCATTCTTTCCCAGCAGGTAAGTTCCCCTTATGTAACTAAAACTGGATCTGTTGATTGTTCCTTTTTGAATCTGTTGAATATTTTATACTTCCCTAGGAGGTTTCTCAAGTAGTAAAGTGTATATATATATATATATATATATATATATATATATATAGTTTCCTATTACAGAAGACATATATATATATATATATATATATATATATAGTTTCCTATTACAGAAGACATTCAGCCAGATTTACTGAAAAAGATTTGCTCTTCTTCACAGCTGTATAGTTTTGAGCAAGTTACTTAAGTCCTTTATGCTGCAGTGTCCTCATCTGAGAGCTGTAAGGATTAAGTATGCTAATACATATAAAGTGTTCAGAACAGGACTTGGCTCTTAGAAGGCAAAACATTATTCATGACTAAAACGCTATACAAATATGAAGTACTATAGAAAAAACAATGTTAGAAGTGGATTGATTTTACAGTCATAAATATTAGCACTCAAGGGTCCTTAGAAATCATTTAGCCCAACCCCCTTATTTAAAATGAGTGAACTAAGGTTCTTAGAAATTAAATGATTTGCTTAAGGTTGCAGAATATATAAAGAGTTGAGAGTCATATCCAGGAGTCATATTTGTTATCCAGAGTACTTACAATGTTTTTTTGTTTTGTTTTATTTTGTTTTTTTCCTTCAAGAATAAGGTTGAGGGAATTAGAGAGGTGTTGGTTAGTACATTGAGATATTTGTTGGATCATCAGCGTAGTATGCCAGGGTAGAATTGAATCTCAGAGTTGCAAGTGAATTTATAGCTCATTTAGTTCAACTTTACATGATGCATAAATATCTACAATATCACTAATTAAATAATTGTATTAAAGGGAGGATTTGTTGCTGATAAAACAGTCCATTTCATTGTTGTACGTTGCTGATTTTTAGAAAGCTCTTCCTCATATTAAGCGCAAAATCTGTTTCTTCATGACAACTACCCACAGACCGGATTCTGTCATCTAGAGAACTTTACTGAAGACCACTGCATTTACCATCTCCCCCAAAATGGTATTTTTAAAGCATTGCCTGATGAGGGAGATCTAAGAATGCAGTGCTAGTCTCTTTAAGTTGGTGTTTTCTCAGCCCAACTTGGCTGTCATCCAGTAGCATAAGAGTGAGATGAACAGCAGCTGTGGTAAAGGAGATGTAAACAGGCAGTGCATGAGATGCAGTTCATGAGATACAAAGTTGTATGGAAACACTAAGCGCATGTTAAAATTCTGAAGTATAACCTTAAACTGCTGGGAAAGAGGAGCAGCAGAGACTAACTTAGTGAGTAGCAATAAAAAAAAAAAAAAGGCATGCTTTCTTTTGAGCAAAGACAGGCTATAATTTTCAGAGAATTATAAATACCAGACTTGGGTATAGTGATTGTAGTCTCTTATTAAATGACAGTTGTAGCTTGTAATTTTTTTAACATGAAATAATCTGTAACTTTTTACCTGAACATAAAGTTGTTATTAAAGAATTACAATATAAATACTACACATTTAGTCTAGTATAGTAGAAAAAGCAAGGACTTTGGAGTCAAATTTCTGTTTTTCTGTTTTACTTGTTCATCTTATTGAGAGAGTTACCTGCTCTCTCCAGGACTAACTCAGGTTTCTCATTCATGTACAAGGGACTATAATAGTGTTATTCTGAGGATTGAAAGATAATAATTTTGTACAATAAATACAGTAATTACTATTACTACTGAACAGAATACCTTAACACTTTGGCACTGGGTGAAAGTTAAGGAAAGGCTCAAGACCTATTGAGTAAGAAACAAGAAATCATTGTGTAGAGGTTTCTTGAATTAGAGAAAAGTTTGTGTGGTACCCTTAGGTGCAACTTTAATATCTGACTATTTAGATGGATTTGCTGAATTGCTATTATGGAAAGTATAAAATGGCAAAATGACTTTTAAACTGAACATTTGTTCCAAAATTCTGTAAATTGCATAAACATCCTTTTTTATTTTAGGTCTGTTAACAAAAATATTTTGATCAGTAGAAAAATCTATAATATTAAAAGGAAATTACTTTTACCTCTTGAGATTCTAAAATTTCATTATTTGTTGTCTTGAAAGGAGATACATCTGAGGTCCAACTACTACTTCTCACTGCAAAGAATTTGGAAATCTTTTAAAATGATAATTACAGTAACTTGGTTTCCTCATTTTCTTTCCCCATTTTAGAGAGGAGAGATTGAATTTGAAGTAGTTTATGTGGCTCCTGAAGTGGATTCTGATGATGAAAATGTGGAATATGAAGATGAGAGTGGACATCGTTACCGTTTGTACCTTGATGAGTTAGAGGGAAGTAGTAATCCTGGTGCTAGTTGCAAAGACACAAGTGGGGAAATCAAAGGGTTACAAGGTAAAAATTACTCTAAAAGTTATAATTAATGTATTTATTATTAATAAACTTTAAAAATATAAAAGCCTTAGCTGTTCTTTAGTAACACTGTTTTAATGATGGGGAAACCATCATTAACAAAATAGATAGCTTTCCCTTGCTAAATTATAGTTTTATTGTACACCAGTAACTATGCCAAAATTTTATTTACATGTAAGTTGTTCTGGAGTCATCTTGGACAAGTACGTGACCAATTACTAAACTATAACTGATCCTTGAAAGATAAATAAAATTCAAGTTTTCTAGACTCTGAAACAAAGACCAACATGCCTTTTAGAGTAGATAAATCTTAATGTCATCTTGCTGTTTTAATGTGCATTCTTCTCTCATAATGCAATGATTTTACAGGCTAAATATGAATAAGTGATTAGACTGTTATCTTATGGTTGTTATTAATAGAATAGGGTATGTGATCTTGAGGATTTTTGGTTTAGTTCCTTTGCTATCATTTATACATATTTTAAAGAAAAATTCTAGCACTTTCTTTTACCTGGAGCAGTGGTTCTTAAATTGTGATACATGGATCTTTGGGGGACCCTGAGACCTTTCAAGGGGTTCTTGAGGTCAAAACTTTTCATAATAATACTAAGGCATTGTTTGTCTTTTTTTGCTGTGTTGATATTTGCACTGATGGTACAAAAGCAATGGGGGTAAAACTATTGATAGTTTAGTGCAAGTCAAAGCAGTAGCACCACTTTACTAGTGATCACTGTGTTCTTCCTTGCCATCCACTCAGAATGAAAAAGAAGAAGAAGAAAATGCCAGTTTCTCTTAAGAATATCCTTGATGAAATAGTAAAAACTGCTAATTTTATTAAATCTTGAGTATATGACTTTTTAATACTCTGTGTGATGAAATGGGAAGTATGCATTGTATTACTGAGTGTATGCTGAACAAAGATGCTGGTCTTGAGGAAAAGTACTTAAATGATTAATTTGCTAGCTGAACTAGTCATTTTTTTCATGGATGACAACATGACAATTTTTACTTGAGAGAATGACTGACAAATTATGGTTGTTCAGACTATTTGGCAGCCATTTTCTTTAAAATGAACAAAGTGAATCCATCACTTCAAAGAGAACAACTGACTATTTATTGCCAGTGATAAAACGTGAGCTTTCAAGTGAAAATTAGAATTTTGTAAAACACGCATCAACCACCATGAGCTCAACAGCTTCCTGACACTTAAAGAACTTTTCTAATAAGATTGGTGGTGGTATTAACGAATGTGATTTTTTTGATACAGTAAAACGAAGTGTGTCAGCTTTTGCAATTGCTACGTAACTCAGTGATCTAATATTTTTCAAATGACCAGTGCGTGATGTTACTAAATCCTGCATGGGTAAAAGAGCCATTCAAAGTGCAAGATAGACAAATGATTTTAATGTAGCAGAGTGTGAAAGTTCATTGATATGGTTTTAGATTCTATACTGTAAAATTTTGGTATATGATCAAAGAAGAATATTGACAGTTATCTGAAAAAGCTAAGTTACTCTTCCCTCTTCTAACTATATATCTGTGTGAGGGTGAACTTTCTTCATATACTTGTAACTCATTGAGTAGAAGCAAATATGAGAATCCAGCTATCTGCTGTAAAGCCAGACATTAAGGATATTTGCAAAATTGTAAAATAATGATATTCTTCTGACTAAATTTTTTGGAAAGTAGAATTATTTCCACTAAACAAATATGTTATTTATGTTAACATTTATGGAGTTTATCATATTTAATAAAGTGGTAATTTTTTTTTAGATTTCTCAGTTTTAATCACTAATATGGTAAACCTCAGTACCTCACATAACATTAATAACCCACATGAACAAAAGCTCTTTGCAATTCTCAGTACTTATTAAGAGTGTAAAGGCATCCTGAGACCAAAAAGTTTGAGAACTTCTGGCATATAGTTTTATAGTGAACTGATGAACTGTTGCCCTTTTGGTAAATCTATATGTTGTGAATTATCTATACAAAGACAGCAGTAGCTGTCTCCCCAGTGTCGTTCTCCCCGTGCATCTTGAACAAAACGATTGTGGCACCATGTCAAAACCTTGCACTGTTGAGCTGCTTTTCCTTTGCTTTTGTTGTCTTTCACCCTTTCTTCTATTTTCTGACAGGATTAGAGGTCTTGTCCCTTTCTTTTTGCAGCTGAGGCTAAAAGGTTCTCTATCACCTGTGTAAATTGCAAACCACTTAAAATGTGACTCAAATATGTGTACTATTTGTAGATTAACCAAAATTAGTTTTAAATTTTATCTGGACATTGGACAAATTAGATGTAATGATAAACTAGTATGTGCCTCAGTGAACTGAAGTTAAATAATATGAAAGCAAAATGTAAAAGAAAAATACACTTTACAGTTCAACAGGTATTTGTGTGAGTAGAACTTACTGAATTTTGGGATTGTGTGTATCAGTTCTAAGTTTCATAGAAAATTTGGTAGGAAATTTTATATAATTTTTAGATAGGTCCAATAGATAATATTAAAAAATCTGTACAGTGTTTGATATCTGCTATAAGAAGGAAGAATTCCTTTGTCAGAGATTGCTGACTTGATTAATCTAGGGTCCCATTATTTGCTCCATATTATTATTATTAATTACAGTGGGCATTCCTTTGTTATAGCTCAATAAAAGTATGACTTTTTTTTTTTTTTAACTAGAAAGTATCTGTTTTTTTTCTCTTTCTTTCAGGATTTAATAAGAAAGCAGTAACTGATGGACATGAAAATGGAGACCTAGGAACTTCAAGTGAAACTCCACTCGAAGATGGTGCTTCTAAATTAGATGATCTGCACAGTCTGTATCATAAAAAATCTTACTAAACTGACTATCTCCAGACAAGATTGTTAATCAGACTATTCTGAATTTGGGGCACTAGGGAAGACGGTGACAAAGACTGTACAAGATCAAGGGAGGCTGTTGCCTAAATGAAAGGCGGGTACCTCAGGGCTTCACATGAACAATTCTAAATGCATAAAACTCCCTATTTTCTCTGGTATACCATAATTAGCTATTGCATGTAAAGTAATTTTGATTTTCTTAATATTGTAAAGCACCAAAGCATGTGTTTCCCAAAAGGATAGTACTAGGCTCTTAAGTACTAAATGAAGCACTACTGTTTTATTTGATTCCTTTTCCATTTAGTAGAAGGACAGTGCTAACTGGAATTTTTTTAAGAAATAGCCTTTAAATATAAGAGAATAAATGAATTCGTATTGTATATTCCAGAATGTTAAGTGTGGTGTTTCAAAGGACAGAACTTGAATTGCAGAAACGTAGGCTTGACTTAACTATTTTTTTAACTGAAAGAATGGTTTTAGTGTTTTCTTTTTTTTAATTTAATATGCTTCCTGATATCTAAATCAGTTCTTAATGATCATTTATTATGAGTTTGCTTTTCAGTGTTATTCATTCAGTACAAAATAGTTTTCTTTAAGCAATCCTTTATCAATCAGTGCTGCACTAGAAATAGTTTCAGAAAAGTTATTGTACATTGTACATTTTAGGTTTTTTAGAAGAAATGCAGATGAGTGTAAAATATCTGTTCTCAATTATGTTGATCTTGTGTGCATGGTATTGGAATATTACGTTATTAATGTTTAGTCACAAATGCTTTTTTTCTGGAATCCACAAAAGACAGTTTTATACATTTTGAGTTGTTCATAATGTTTGTCTTATGATAGTCCTGGCACTTAAAGATACATCTTTTCTGTCAGTAAAAGCTCAAATTTATTACCATATCAATGAGATACATTCCAAAGCAGTTTTCTCTGAAAGTACCTAACTGATTTGCCAATCATCCAAAAAGCTGAGGCACTGGAGGGTAAGATAAGGTGAACATGTTTTGATATGGTAATTGTTTTGGTTGGCTTTTCTTGTTTGTGTTTGTTTGACTAAAGTGCTTTTCATATGCAAACTAGATTTGCTACTTTGCTTATCCCAGGAATAAGCATGGAGTGCCTGCTCTCTACTGTTCCGAAGGCCACTGTACTGGGCAGGGGAAAGTGAAAACATTGCATTTAAAGAGATGATAGTTTTGCCAGTCTCATTGTTTTAAAGGACATACGTTGAAGGGAATATTGATTGGGAGAAGGCTTTTAGAGTATTATCAGTATCTCTTTCTAATATTCAAATGTTATGTGATATAAAACATGTTCTTTTATCTTTCCTAGATGCACTGTATATTTGTTCATAGGTAAATCTATAAAATGTATATACTTTATTTGGTGGTTTTGCTATTTATAAACTTTATGTTTTAACTGTTGCTCATTTATGGTTTGTTTTGGGTGGTTTTGTTCATCTGTATATCACCCTGTTAATTTGTAATAGAAATGCACTTCATAGTATATATGGTTACTGATATTAAAATACCTTGTAGCATAGCGTTGCCTCTAAGCAGAAGCTAGTATTTAATTGTATAATTGAATAAGCAAGCTACATGTTATTGTTTGCTCCTGGCAGGCTAGGCCTCTTAAAAGAAAAAAAGTCTTCTCCTTATGCATCCCCTACTCTAACACATGCCCCCATGCATGACATGAGATCTGCAAACTGGATTTTAGCCAGTGTATTTATTCATTTAGTCAAAAAAATTTCCATTGTCACGTATCTGAAAACTTTTTGTTTTGACTTGAAACCATGTTATCTTACCTTTTTAAAACACAGCCTGGGATGGGATGGCCATGGCAGTTTTTCAGAGAGTATCCTTCATCTACTAAGACTGATTCCTTAGGAAATATTAGCTAACACCTTTTGATTTTCAAGAACTAATATGTCTATAAAGGGTTTTTTTTTTAGAGCCTTGAATTGGCATTTCTATGAGGACGCCGTGTAATATGAAGAATTGTATGAGATGGTTGTGATACAAACTTTCTTGGGCTGGTAAGCAGAATGAAAAATTTCCCAGGTAGTTTAAAATTGCAAAGGTCAGTTCCCATTTCATTCCTGCCTCACCTTGGTTTTGCAGGCCTATGTGAGAGCACTGTTGCTCAGATGCTACTATGAGATTCCCATCAGGTGTTTAGAAAGTACTCAGTTAAAAGTTCATTTTAGAATATGTAGTCTTTGGGGGATGAACTAAGAATTACAGACTTTTCCCAAAGGACTGAATGAGAAAGTTTTTATGTTTTCACATTTACAGGAAAGAAACTCATAACGAGTTTCAAGGACAAAACCAAACAGATAAGGAGAGAACTGTTGCAAAGCCATTACAATTAAAAAGGAAAAAGAAGAATATACATATGCACACACAAACAGAATAGCTGAGAAAAATTTTCAAGAGTGTGAGGGTTGTATGTATGTGTGTATATATTTACATTTAACTTCTAAAATTCTAAGTGTCTGTTGTGAATATGATGGCAGACAACATTTGGGTTATGAGACTTAAAATAGATTGAAAAGAGATGATAATTTTTTGATCCTTGGTAATATAACTGAATGGTTTTAGCTGAACAGTTGTCAGAAGTTAGCCCAGCTTGTCATTGGTGCTGGTTCTGTTCCCTCCACCGTGGACTTATTTTGTTTTCATGTTTAGAAACAATATATTGATTTCATGTGTAAGTTGCACATTTCTGACATCCTTATTACGTAATCACTATCCCACCTATCCAGTCTTCCACATAGGGTCCGCCTCAAATCTATAGGATTTTTGACAAATGTATTATATCTAGTTGTGATGAATTTAGTATTTTTTTATTAGCCTGTAAATAAAGATGGCCTCTCCTACATTAAAATGGTATTAACTGCATTAAAAAAATAAACATTTTGCAATTCTTTCATGTTATATATTTTACTTATTATTTATTTCTAGTAGCTTCTGTTATTTGTACCAGCAAGTCATAAAGTCCATGCAAAGGCTGAATCTAGTTACTATGGTGGAACAGGTTTTTTTTAGTAGGAATTAACTGTTTGATTTTAGGAACTATTTAATCTGAATTAGTTAAAAGCATATTGGTTGGAAGGAGCTGCCAGAGCAGCTGTGGGGCCAGTTTTCTGTCGAATCGTAGCAGATGCAAAAACTCTAGTCTCCTTGGGTGAGTTTTATGTTACAAATATTGATGGCGAATGTTGCCTTTGAGGATAACATTGATAAAAATTAGAAAACAAATCCTATTAGATACTATGTAAGAAGGTATTTATCCATTTTATCATCTAAGCATATATGATTTAGAAGTTCCCAAATTGTATATAAAATAATTTTAGAAATATCTATAAACATTGTTCAGTTTGTTTGCCTCAGAAGTTCTACATGTGGCCATTTATAGTCAACCTAAGAACTAGGTGTAGAATGTGTAGGAATGCTTTTTCTTTATCAAGGGTATCTGAGGTCAGTCAGGAGGAAGAACTCACAAATGGTATTTTACTCTAAGTATTAATTAATGTAAACCATATTTCAGAAAATTACTTGAGTTATGAACAGTTAGAAGTATTTATTTTTTTGTCATTGAGTAACTTTGATTTAGTCCTAATACAATATGCTGTGTGTCAGCTTCCAATTCACCAAGCAATTTGGAAAAGTCTTTTCCCCAGAATTCACCCACATAGGATATTGTTCTTTTTATTAAATTAAAAAGATTATTTTATTTAAGGGGTTTTATAATTAACCTTTTTAAAAAATTTTTAGCTGAAAGGTATTATTGCAAATTACCATGTGTTGTTGGTGCTAAATATTTGTCTGATCACAAATCTTTTTCAGGTGTATTTTGAGAGCTACAGTCATGGTCGTGGCAGCCAGGAAAATGCACCCCTCAGCTCTCCAGCAGGAAGGAACATAAGGGACTGAAGGCTCTCCAGCCTCTGCACTCTGGTCATCCCCACATTAATGCACAGGCTCTGCCTCATGCTGCTGCCAACCAGGGACTGAGCATGGCAGAGAGTTGACTCCTTCACTTTGGCTTGAAGACTACCTGACAGTCTTGCCAGACTCCTTTAGGATTGCGTTATAGTCTCTAAGTCACTTTCACCCAACCTTCCTTCTTTCATTTACCTGGGGTCATGCCTGCATCAGGGGCTGGTTGCCTCCCAGCCTCCCACCAACCCCAGCTCTCACCCTGCTTTTCCTCACCAGCACTGCCCCTAGTAAGTCTGTTCTGTAGCTGATCCCTTCTTGGTCTTGGTGTCTGCTTCTTGGAGGACCCAGACTATCACAAGTGGACCAGGAGTGAGATCTGAGAAAACAGGTTAATAGGATTTTAGGAGCTGGTTCATCTCCCTCCCAAAGGATGAAGAGGATGACATCCTGGCCGGTAAGTGGTGTACATATAGGCCTTGGCACAAGGTTATGGCTCAATTACTAGATATTTCACAGATGGTGTGCAGAAAAGAGTTACCAAAGCAGGCCTGAACCTGTTATCCTTAGAAAGGCCTGCTTTTGAGGTTCACCTGTGGCTACTGTCTAGCAGTTTGGATTTCACGGGTGTTCCCCCCATTCCCTAATAAGAGTGGTTTACTGTGCCTGAAATGTTTGTACAGACAATAGGGTTTATGTTGAACACCTGCTTTCCTTCTGGGAATCATGAATTTGGTACATGCTAGGCAAAGAGTGCCTACTTGACTGGGCACAATAAAAACCCTGGACTCCTCCTATGCCCAGGCTCAGGCCAGCTTCCTGGTGGACAGTACTTTATACATATTATACATCATTGCTGGAGGAATTAAGCTCATCCTGTGTGACTCCATTGGGAGAAGACTCCTGGAGCTCATGCTCATTTCATCTGGACTTTGTTCATGTGCCTTTTCCCTTTGCTGATTTTGCTTGGTGTTCTTTCTCTGTAATAAATCACAGTTGTGAGTACAGGTCTATGCTTAGTCCTGTGGGCCCTTCTAGCAAGTCGCTCAACCTGGGGGCAGTCTTAGAGACCCCAGAAACAGGTGGTAACTTAGGCAAATATCCCCATGGAGAGGAATTCTCTAGAAGTTCAATGAGGCAGGCGTTTGATAAATACAGAAAGGACAGTGTCTACAAAAACAGAATTGGCTGGTTACTGCTTGGTTGTATTGATGACCTAGAGAAGGATAATGAGAGACTGAGGGATGTTATCAAGCTGTTAATACTGAAATGTGAGAGCCAAAAGACCTCTGGGGAGCTTATAAGGAGGCCTTTTCTCCTGCAATGGAAGGATTGAAACAGCCGAGATTCAGGCTGAGGATCTAATTGTTACAGTCACAAAGCTTCAGAGACTTGACTTAAGTGTTCAGCCATATTATACTTTGTGAAATTCAAGGTGTTTGTAGGGAAAACCTAGAACCTTGAAACATGCCATGGGGACACCTGGATGGATGCCCCTGAAGATGTTGACTCTGCAGTCCCTACTGCATCCTATAGTCTTGCAGAAGCAGCCCAGCCTTCCCTAATAAGTCACCTCTGCTTATGCTGGAAGATGCTGCAGAGGTTGCTACCCACCCCTCCTCCTCCCACCCTTTTCCCTCTCTCCCCCACAGCCCAAGACAGTAACTGCCCCTCTCCTCTTTGTTTGCTCCTAGGCCTATAACTAGGGTTAAATCCTAGCAAATCCTGGCTGCAGATGTGCTGGGCCTGGTAAGGGAGAAGAAAGACCACACATCAAAAAAGGTAAGATTTGGCTAGTGTATCCTGGCAGAAGCCAAGGAAGTGCTACTGGGATTAGATTTTTGACAGTGCTTGATAAAGGGCTAAACTCTCCAGTTGAAAGAAAGGATTCAAACTGGAAAAAAATCCAGCAAAAAGTTATTTATGAGGAACATACCTAAGGATACAGAAAGTTTGAAAGTGAAAAGATAAAGAAGATACACTAGGCATATATTCTCCAAAGGCAAGCTGAGATAGTTATATTCATATCAAAGAGAATAGACTTCAAGGGAAAAAAAAAGCATTATCAGGCATGGAGAAAGCTACTTATATATATATATATATATATATATATATATATATATATTTTTTTTTTTTTTTAATTAAAGTAGGTTTACAATATTGTTTTAGTTTCAGGTGTACAACAAAGTGATTCAGTTATATATATTTTTTCTTCCGATTATTTCCTATTACAGGTTGTTACAAGATACTGAATATAGTTCCCTCTGCTATACAATAAATCCTTGTTGTTTATCTGTTTTATGTATAGTAACTTGTATCTGTTAATTCCATACTTCTAATTTATCTCTCCCCACTCCTTTCCCCTTTGATTACCATAAGTTTGTTTTCTATGTCTTTGAGTCTGTTTCTGTTTTGTAGATAGATTGATTTGTATTATTTTTTAGATTTCATATTTAAGTGATATCATATATTTATCTTTCTATGTCTGACGTCACTTAATATAATATTCCCTAGGTTGTTTCATGTTGTTGCAAATAGCAATATTTCATTCTTTTTTATGGCTGGGTAGTATTCCATTGTATACATATACCACATCTTCTCAAACCAGTCATCTGTTGATGGGCCTTGGGTTGTTTCCATGTCTTGGCTATTGTAAATAATGCCACTATGAACATTGGGGTGCATGTATCTTTTCAGATTAGAGTTTTCATCTTTTCTGGATACATGCCCATGAGTGGGATTGCTGGATCATATGGTAGCTCTACTTTTCGTTTTTGTTTTTTTGTGTGGTTTTTTTTTTGCGGTACGCAGGCCTCTCACTGCTGTGGCCTCTCCCGTTGCAGAGCACAGGCTCCGGACACACAGGCTCAAAGGCCACGGCTCATGGGCCCAGCCGCTCCGCGGCATGCGGGATCCTCCCAGACCAGGGCATGAACCTGTGTCCCCTGCATCGGCAGGCGGACTCTCAACCACCGCGCCACCAGGGAAGCCCTACTTTTAGTTTTTTAAGGAACCTCCATACAGTTTTCCATAGTGGCTGCACCAATTTACATTTCTACCAAGAGTGTAGGAGGGTTTCCTTTTCTCCACGCCCTCCAGCATTTATTATTTGTACACTTTTTGACGACATCCATTCCGACTGGTGTGAAGTGATACCTCATTGTGGCTTTAATTTGCATTTCTCTAATAATTAGCAGAGTTGAGCATCTTTTCATGTGTCTGTTGGCCATCTGAATGTCTTTGGGGAACTGTCTATATCTTCTTTGGAGCAATGTCTACTTACTTCTGTGCATTTCTTGATTGGGTTGTTCGTTTTTTTGACACTGAGTTGTATGAGCTGTTTGTATGTATTTTGGATATTAATGTCAGTCGTATTGTTCGCAAATATTTTCTCCCATTCCATATGTTGTCTTTTGTTAATGGTTTCGTTTGCTGTGCAAAAGCTTTTAAGTTTGATTAGGTCCAGTTTGTTTATTTTTGCTTTTATTTCTTTTGCCTTGGGAAACTGATCTAAGAAAATACAGCTGCGATTTATGTCCGAGAATGTTTTGTCTATATTCTCTTCTAGGAGTTTTATGGTGTCATGACAAACCATTTTGAGCTTAGTTTTGCATGTGGTGTGATGAGAGGTTCTAATTTCACTGATTTACATGTACCTATCCTGCTTTCCTAGCACCACTTGTTGAACTGACTGTCTTTTCTTCGTTGTATATTCTTGCCTCCTTTATCATAGATCAATTGACCATAGGTGTGTGGGTTTATTTCTGGGCTCTGTTCTTTTCCATTGATCTATATGTCTGTTTTTGTACCAACACCACGCTGTTTTGATTACTGTAGCTTTGTAGTATTGTCTGAAGTCCGGAATGATTATGCCTCCAGCTTTGTTCTTTTTCCTCACAGTTGTTTTGACATTTCTGGGTCTTTTGTGGTTCCGTATAAATTTTAGTATTATTTATTCCAGTTCTTTGAGAAATGTCATGGGTATTTTGATAGGGATCGCGTTAAATCTGTAGATTGACTCCCTCTTGCAAGAGCACTGGAATCACAACTAACTGCTGAACAATCATCGTCAGGAAGACACTGGAACTCAGCAAAAAGATACCCCACATCCAAAGACAAAGGAAAAGCCACAATGAGACAGTAGGAGGGGCGCAATCACAATAAAATCAAATCCCATAACCGCTGGGTGGGTGACTCACAAACTGGAGAACAGTTATTCCACAGAGGTCCACCCACTGGAGTGAAGGTTCTGAGCCCCATTTCAGGCTTCCCAACCTGGGTGTCTGGCAATGGAGGAGGAACTTCCAGAGAATCAGACTTTGAAGGCTCACGGAATTTGATTGCAGGACTTTGACACGACTGGGAGAAACAGAGACTCCACTCTTGAAGGGCACACACAGGGTAGTGTGCACATTGGAACCCAGGGGGAAGGAGCACTGACCCCATAGGAGACAGAGCCAGGCCTGCCTGTTGGTGTTGGAGGGTCTCTTGCAGAGGCGGGGGGCAGCTCTGGCTCACTGTGAGGACAAGGACACTGGCAGCAGAAGTTCTGGGAAGTACTCCTTGGTGTGAGCTCTCCCAGAGTCGGCCAAGCAACAAACAGGGAGGGAATGCAGCCCCACGCATCAGCAGACAAGCAGATTAAAGTTTTACTGGGATCTTCCCAGCAGAGCAACACCCAGGTCTACCCACCACCAGTCCCTCCCATCAGGAAGCT
Source organism: Hyperoodon ampullatus (assembly GCF_949752795.1). Taxonomy (NCBI): domain Eukaryota; kingdom Metazoa; phylum Chordata; class Mammalia; order Artiodactyla; family Ziphiidae; genus Hyperoodon; species Hyperoodon ampullatus. Next base: position 46,977,788 of record NC_136925.1, on the reverse strand, counting down.
GGCACAAGCCTCTTAGATAGCCTCATACACCAGAGGGCAGACATCAGAAGAAAGAAGAACTGCAGTCCTGCAGCCTGTGGAACAAAAACCACATTCACAGAAAGACAGACAAGATGAAAAGGCAGAGGACTATGTACCAGATGAAGGAACAAGATTAAAACCTCAGAAAAACAACTAAATGAAGTGGAGATAGGCAACCTCCCAGAAAAAGAATTCAGAATAATGATAGTGAAGATGATACAGGACCAAAGAAAAAGAAAGGAGGCAAAGATCGAGAAGATGAAAGAAATGTTTAACAAAGACCTAGAAGAATTAAAGAACAAACAAACAGAGATGAACAGTACAATAACTGAAATGAAAACTGCTCTAGAAGGAATCAATAGCAGAATAACTGAGGCAGAAGAACGGATAAGTGACCTGGAAGACAGAATGGTGGAATTCACTGCTACGGAACAGAATAAAGAAAAAAGAATGAAAAGAAAGGAAGACAGCGTAAGAGAACTCTGGGACAACATTAAACACACCAAGGTTCGCATTATAGGGGTCCCAGAAGGAGAAGAGAGAGAGAAAGACCTAAGAAAATATTGGAAGAGATTATAGTCGAAATCCTTCCTAACATGGGAAAGGAAATAGCCACCCAAGTCCAGGAAGCACAGAGAGTATGAGGCACGATAAACCCAAGGAGAAATGCACCAAGACACATAGTAATCAAATTGACAAAAATTAAAGACAAAGAAAAATTATTGAAAGCAGCAATGGAAAAATGACAAATAACATACAAGGGAACTCGCATAACGTTAACAGCTAATTTCTCAGCAGAAACTCTACAAGCCAGAAAGGAGTGGCATGATATATTTAAAGTGATAAAAGGAAAGAAACTACAACCAAGATTACTCTACCCGGCAAGGATCTCATTCAGACTCAGTGGAGAAATCAAAAGCTTTACTGACAAGCAAAAGCTAAGAGAATTCAGCACCACCAAACCAGCTCTACAACAAATGCTAAAGGAACTTCCCTAAGTGGGAAACACAAGAAAAGAAAAGGACCTACAAAAACAAACCCAAAACAATTCAGAAAATGGTAATAGGAGCATACATATTGATAATTACCTTAAATGTGAATGGACTAAATGCTCCAACCAAAAGGCACAGGCTAACTGAATGGATACAAAAACAAGACCCATATATATTGCCATCTATAAGAGACCCACTTCAGGCCTAGGGACAAATACAGACTGAAAGTGAGGGGATGGAAAAAGATATTCCGTGCAAATGGAAATCAAAAGAAAGCTGGAGTAGCACTACTCGTATCAGATAAAATAGACTTTAAAATAAAGAATGTTGCAAGAGACAAGGAAGGACACTACATAATGATGAAGGGATCAATCCAAGAAGAAGATATAACAATTATATATGCACCCAACGTAGGAGCACCTAAGGCAAATGCTAACAGCTATAAAAGAGGAAATTGGCCGTAACACAATAATAGTGGGGGACTTTAACACCTCACTTACATAAATGGACAGATCATCCAGACAGAAAATTAATAAGGAAACACAAGCTTTAAATGACACAATAGACCAGATAGATTTAATTGATATTTATAGGACATTCCATCTGAAATAGCAGATTACACTTTCTTCTCAAGTGCACATGGAACATTCTCCAGGATAGATCACATCTTGGGTCACAAATCAAGCCTTGGTAAATTTAAGGAAATTGAAATCATACTAAGCGTGTTTTCCGAGCACAACGCTATAAGATTAGAAATAAATTATGGGAAAAAAACCGTAAAAAACACAAACACATGCAGGCTAAACAATACATTACTAAATAACCAAGAGATCACTGAAGAAATCAAAGAGGAAATCACAAAATACCTAGAGACAAATGACAACGAAAACACAACAATCCAAAACTTATGGGATGCAGCAATAGCAGTTCTAAGAGAGAAGTTTATAGCAATACAATCCTACCTCAAGAAACAAGAAAAATCTCAAATAAACAATCTAACTTTACACCTAAAGGAACTAGAGAAAGAAGAACAAACAAAACTGAAAGTTAGTAGAAGGAAAGAAATCATAAAAGTCAAAGCAGAAATAAATAGAAATAAATAAAACAGTAGCAAAGATCAATAAAACTAAAAGCCGGTTCTTTGAGAAGATAAAATTGATAAACCTTTAGCCAGACTCATCAAGAAAAAGAGGGAGAGGACTCAAATCAATAAAATTAGAAATGAAAAAGGAGAAGTTACAACGGACACCACAGAAATACAAAGCATCACAAGACTACTACAAGCAACTCTATGCCAATAAAATGGACAACCTGGAAGAAATGGACAAATTTTAGAAAGGTATAACCTTCCAAGACTGAATCAGGAAGAAATAGAAAATATGAACAGACCCATCATCACAAGTAATGAAATTGAAACTGTGATTAAAAATCTTCCAACAAACAGAAGTCCAGGATCAGATGGCTTCACAGGTAAATTCTATCAAACATTTAGATAAGAGCTAACACCCATCCTTCTCAAACTCTTCCAAAAAATTGCAAGGGAAGGAACACTCCAAAACTCATTCTGTGAGGCCACCATCACTCTGATACCAAAACCAGACAAAGATACTACAAAAAAAGAAAATTACAGACTAATATCACTGATGAATATAGATGCAAAAGTCCTGAACAAAATACTAGCAAACAGAATCCAACAACACATTAAAAGGATCATACACCATGATCAAGTGAGATTTATCCCAGGGATGTGAGGATTCTTCAATATACGCAAATCAATCAATGTGATACACCATATTAACAAATTGAAGAATAAAAACCTTATAATCCCAATAGATGCAGAAAAAGCTTTTGACAAAATTCAATACCCATTTATGATAAAAACTCTCCAGAAAGTGGGCATAGAGGGAACCTACCTCAGCCTAATAAAGGCCATATACGACGAACCCACAGCAAACATCATTCTCAATGGTGAAGAACTGAAACCATTTCCACTAAGATCAGGAACAAGACAAGGATGTCCACTCTTGCCACTGTTATTCAACGTAGTTTTGGAAGCCCTGGCCACAACAATCAGAGAAGAAAAAGAAATACAAATTGGAAAAGAAGAAGTAAACCTGTCACTGTTGGCAGATGACATGATAGTATACATAGAGAATCCTAAATATGCCACCAGAAAACTACTAGATCAGTGAATTTGGTAAAGTTGCAGGATACAAACTTAATGCACAGAAATCTCTTGCATTCCTATACACTAACAACAAAAGGCCAGAAAGAGAAATTAAGGAAACAATCCCATTTACCATTGCAACAAAAAGAATGAATTACCTAGGAATAAACCTACCTAAGGAGACAAAAGACGTGTACTCAGAAAATTATACGACACTGATGAAAGAGATCAAAGATGACACAAACAGATGGAGAGATATACCATGTTCTTAGATTGGAAGAATCAATATTGTGAAAATGAATATACTACCCAAAGCAATCCACAGATCAGTGCAATCCCTATCAAATTACCAATGGCATTTTTCACAGAACCAGAACAAAAAATCTTAAAATTTGTATGGAAACACAAAAGACCCCGAATAGCCAAAGCAATCCTGAGGGAAAAAAACGGAACTAGAGGAATCAGGCTCCCTGACTTCAGACTATACTACAAAGCTACAGTAATCAAAACTGTATGGTACTGGCACAAAAACAGAAATATAGATCAGTGGAACAGGATAGAAAGCCCAGAGGTAAACCCACACACCTATGGTCAACTAATGACAAAGGAAGCAAGGATATACAATGGAGAAAAGACAGTCTCTTCAATAAGTGGTGCTGGGAAAACTGGACAGCTACATGTAAAAGAATGAAATTAGAACACTCCCTAACATCATACAGAAAAATAAACTCAAAATGGATTAAAGACCTAAATGTAAGACCAGACACTATAAAATTCTTAGAGGAAAACATAGGAGGAACACTCTTTGACATAAATCACAGCAAGATCTTTTTTGACCCACCTCCTAGCATAATGGAAATAAAAACAAAAATAAACAAATGGGACCTAATGAAACTTAAAAGCTTTTGCCCAGCAAAGGAAACTATAAACAAGACAACCCTCAGAATGGGAGAAAATATTTGCAAACGAATCAGCAAAGGAGTAATCTCCAAAATATTAAAACAGCTCATGCAGCTCAATATTAAAAAAACAAACAACCCAATCAAAAAATGGGCAGAAGGGCTTCCCTGGTGGCGCAGTGGTTGAGAGTCCGCCTGCTGATTCAGGGGACATGGGTTCGTGCCCCGTTCAGGGAAGATCCCACATGCCACAGAGTGGCTGGGCCCGTGAGCCATGGCTGCTGAGCCTGCGCGTCTGGAGCCTGTGCTCCGCAACGGGAGAGGCCACAACGGTTAGAGGCCCGCATACTGCAAAAAAAAAAAAAAAAAAGGGCAGAAGACCTAAATAGACATTTCTCCATAGAAGACATACAAATGGCCAAGGTGCACATGAAAAGCTGCTCAACATCACTAATTATTAGAGAAATGCAAATCAAAACTACAATGAGGTATCACTTCACACCAGTTAGAATAGTCATCATCAGAAAATCTACAAACAACAAATGCTGGAGAGGGTGTGGAGAAAAGGGAACTCTCTTGCACTGTTGGTGGGAATGTAAATTGATAGAGCCACTATGGAGAAGAGTATGGAGGTTCCTTAAGAAACTAAAAATAGAATTACCATATGATCCAGCAATCCCACTACTGGGCATATACACAGAGAAAACCATAATTCAAAAAGACACATGCACCCCATTGTTCATTGCAGCACTGTAGCCAGGTCCTGGAAGCATCCTAAATGCCCATCGACAGACAAATGGATAGAGAAGATATGGTACATATATACAATGGAATATTACTCAGCCATAAAAAGAAATGATATTGGGTCATTTGTAGAGACATGGATGGACCTAGATAGAGCCTGTCATACAGAGTGAAGTAAGTCAGAAAGAGATAAAGAAATATCGTATATTAACGCATATATGTGGAATCTAGAAAACTGGTACAGATGAACTGGTTTGCAGGGCAGAAATAGAGACACAGATGTAGAAAGCAAACGTGTGGACATCAAGGCGGGAAAGCGGTGGGGGGGTGGGGATGGTGGTGTGATGAATTGGGTGATTGGGATTGACATGTATACACTGATGTGTATAAAATTGATGACTAATAAGAACCTGCTGTATAAAAAAATAATAAACCTGTAGATTGCTTTGGGTAGTATAGCCATTTTAGCAATATTAATTATTCCAATCCAAGGGCATGGGATATCTTCCCATTTCTTTGAATCATCTTCAGTTTCCTTTATCAATGTTTTATAGTTTTCTGCTTATAGGTCTTTCACTTGCTTGGTTAAATTTATTCCTAGGTTTTGGGTTTTTTTGGTTTTTTTGATGTGATTTTAAATGGGATTTTTTTTTTTACTCCCTCTTTCTGATATTTCATTGTTAGTGTAAACAAATACAACAGATTTCTGTATATTAATTTTGTATCCTGCTACCTTCACATTCCGATGTGAAAATAATGCTAATCTTGTATATGCCAATTTAAACTAGCCTCAAAATTTATAAAGTAAAAATAGAACCATAAGAAAATTATAAAAGTCCCTCACAATAGTGGAGATTGCAAGAAAACTTTCAAAGAAACTAGGAGAGAAGGAAGATTTAAACAGCGAAAGTAACAAGATTGTTTTAAAGTTCAAGTTAAAGAGGGTATTTAGTTATCAAAGAAAGCCTTAGCCTTTAAGTAGGATGATAGATGAATGGACTATAAGAAGGAAAATTAGATACACAAAATGTAAAACAGACAACTAAACTTAGACTCCATGCTTTGGAAAGGTAAAATTTGCAATTTGCTAAAATGCCAGCAGGGGGCAGAAGATTCCAAATGTGATATTTTACTGCCACCTATTGTCAGAGCTGGAAGGCTTTATAAAGATTATCAAATAAAATACTGTTTATATGAGGATGAACAAACTGAGGACTAGGAAAGATATTACTTTCCAGGGTCACACAGCTAGTAAGTGTCAGAGGCAGAACTCAAATCCATCTCTTGGTTCATCTTTAATAGACCATATTCAAAGAGGGAAAAAGGAAATACAGATGAAATCGTTGGTTTTTCAGTCTTGGTCTCCCAATAATTATTTTTATTTTTCTTAAATGGTGCAAGGGTTGATGAAGCCTAGGATTGATTCTGTTTTGATTTTTTTTTAAATAATTAATTAATTAATTTTTTGGCTGCGTTGGGTCTTCATTGCTGCACGTGGGCTTTCTCTAGTTGTGGCCAGCAGGGGCTACTCTTTGTTGTAGTGCGTGGGCTTTTCATTGCGGTGGCTTCTCTTGTTGTGGAGCACGGGCTCTAGGCGTGCAGGCTTCAGTAGTTGTGGCATGTGGGCTCAGTAGTTGTGGCTCTCGGCTCTAGAGCACAGGCTTCAGTAGTTGTGGCACACGGGCTTAGTTGCTCTGCGGCATGTGGGATCTTCCCAGACCAGGGCTCGAACCCGTGTCCGCTGCATTGAAAGGTGGATTCTTAACCACTACGCCACCAGGGAAGTCCAACTGTTTTGATTTTTAAAAATGATGGTTGAGCTGGATCTGGATTTCAGTAGAAATAGTTTCTTTGTAGTTGAGTAACTGTTAGAATGCAAGAACTTCTCAAGTTACGAGTCCTCCATCCTTGAGACCGTAGCATTCCCCCTCCCCACACACACAAATTTTGTGTGTGTGTGTGTGTGTGTGTGTGCGCGCGCGCGCGCGCCTGCCTACGGTCCCCAATTCTTTAGTAAGCAATGTTCGTGACATTCAGGGAAGTGTCATTGTCACTAGGTGCCTTCCTATTGTCATCCTCACCATTGTTAAGGGCATTTTTACCTCTGCCTATGGCTGGTAACAAGTGGATTATCAGCTTCTGAAAGTGGGAAAATAGTAGAACTAAAAAAAAATTAAAAACTGATTTTTCAGGGGAAAAAGACAAACTGTTGGCTATACCAGTCATGAAGAGGCGAGTACTAAAGGCAAGTGCACAAAATAGGAAATAAGGGAGAAATAGCCATAAAAGCAGAGGGAACTAAAAGGATAATGAAAGACTGTTTTGTTCAATTCCATATGAATAAATTTGAAAACTTTTCTAAGAGAATACAATTTACCAAAACTGAAGTTTTAAAATCTCAACAGATTTCCCTAGGAAAAAAATAGAAAAAAATGGTCAGATCGCTGCGAACCCTGACAAATTACTCCAATATATAGTTTCACAGGGTAATACTACTAAACCTTTAAAGGGCAGATAATTCTAATGCCTAGCAAGCGAAGAACCTAGGAAGAGAAGAAAACTTCTAAATTGTTTTTGTCAAGCTAAAAAAACCTGATAAAGATTGGCACAAAGAAAAAAATGAAAGGGTATCTTGAAAAAGAATATTAATGCAAAAATTCTAAATAAAATATTATCACTGTGAATTCAGCAGCACTTTAATAGACTCATACACCATAACCAAATGTTTAACGTTAGGGCATCTGTTGGTATAATTAATCATTTGGCTGGGTCTAGAGAGGGATCCTAGGGAAGAAAAATCATTTGCTTCTAATTCCATAGATGCTGAAAAGGCATTGGTCAAATTCAATACCCATTCTTGGTGAGGGAAAAAAAGGGACATAATCTAATAACATATACCCCAACATAATCTATGCCCCAAAGCCAGCATCATGTTTAGTAGGGAGATACTAGAAGCATTTCATGTGGCACTGGAGGAATTAAATGTACATATAAGTATTATAAAGGAGGTTGCATCAGCACTATTTGCAGACATTATGATCACATTCCCAAAAAACTAAATCAAATAAAAACTACTAGAAATAAGGAATTTAGTAAAGGAACAGTATGTAAACAAATCAATCAGGACAAAAAATTAATTATATATTAAAATATATATGTCTGTAACTGCTAATACCAACATAGTGCTTATTATGGGTCACTGTTCTAAAGGTTTAAACATGTATTAACTCTTGCAGTGTTCACCATAACCCCATGAGGTATATACTATTATGACCTTCATTTAGAAATAAGGAAATGGAGTCAGAGAGAGGTAAAATAACATTTTCTTAGTCACACAACTAGAGGAGAATTTGAACCCAGGCAGGCTAGTCCCAGAATTCATGCTTTTTTCCACTAGGGCCATAGTGGTTCTTGATATATAAAAGGAGGGGTGTGGGATCATTTACAATGACAACAAAAAACACCTAAGCATAAATTAAACCAAAAATGTGTATTAGTTATATGAAGACCATTTAAAATGGCCTGAAGGGATGCAAAAGAAGGCTTGAACAAATGGAAAGGATTATTATAGAAAATAAAAATTCCATTAGAAAAAAGAATGGGAGATAAAGCATATGAAAATTCTAGGCTTAGATCGCTCTTGGAAGAAAGAGGACAGGTAATTAGAAGGGCTTGGGATATTAAGGGAGAATTCTTTACATTTGTGAGAGATCTGAACAAGTTTATAGGTCGAGAGGAAGATACCAGTTCAGAGGGAGAAGTTGAAAATAAGGGAAATGGAAATAATTGGAGGGAAATCAGAGGTGAGGGGGAGGCAGTGGCTGAAGGTTTCAAACACCTTTTCCATCGACACAGGAGGGAAGGATTGGAGGAGATACAGCTTTTTGTGGGAAGGGGGATGGACAGGTAGTTGTAGGATCTGATTTTAATGACTTTCCCAGGTGAAGGAGGTGGCAAGATCTCAGAGTAAAGGGAAACTGTGCAGAGCGGCATTGCTTTGGAATAGCTGCTGAGAGAGATGGAAAAAGAAGTGGATCCAAGATAAGTGAAGGGGCTGAGGAGTAATGAGCCCCAGGTAAACTGGAAACTGGGAGTTGGTAAGAGCCCCTGTGTGAACAGTTACGCAGTGTTTTTCTGCTGCAGTGATGGAGATGTGAAGATGGTTTCCTGAAGGGCACTTACGTTGTCGGGGCCTCAGGTTTGGCAGTCCAGGAGAGATTACAGAGTGAAAATGCTCAGACAAAACAGTTCAAGTGACGGATGGGGAAGAAGAGGCAACTGAAAAAGCTTAGCAACCAGAGGAAAACGACGGGATCTAGGCATTAAAGAAATTAAATTAAATCTCTTAATGAGATCCGTGAATAAGTAGGATAAAAGGGGAGGCATCAGAAGAATTGGAGGTTTTGAGCAGAGACAGAATTATTATTAAGATTTCAGAGCTGGAGTTCTTGCTGATAACAAGTGTGGACGTGTGTGGAGCTGGTTTAAGTGAACTGCAGGTTTCTAGAGTAAATGTCAAAAAATCATACAAGTGACCATGTTGGACACTGAACTGTTCAACATGATTAACAGAGGAAAAACGGAGAAGAATTGAGCTAGGTGACAGTCCTCAGTCAATGGGGAAAATGGCTTGGAAGATATTAGGTGACACACGGAGAAGAAAAGGTGGTAGAGCTAGCTGGCACGAGTATCATAAAGGCAGAGAGTTCTGCATGGGGCTGAAGGAGAGAGTGGATGGGGAAGTGGGACTCGGGAGGAGGGTGTGCATTGTGGGATGGTTGAAGAGAAAAGGCAGCCTCCACTTGAAAAGGACTAAAAGAAATGGTGTTGGTAGACAATTTAGACTTCAGATTGGGCAGAAAGAAAAGGAGGCAGTATTTATTGATCACCTCTTTATGCAAAACACTGATATAATTAGTCTTCACAACAGCCCCTTTTTGTTTTTTTGTTTTTTTTTGCGGTACCCAGGCCTCTCACTGTTGTGGCCTCTCCCATTGCGGAGCACAGGCTCTGGACGCACAGGCTCAGCGGCCATGGCTTATGGGCCCAGCCGCTCCGCGGCACGTGGGATCCTCCCGGACCGGGGCACGAACCCGTGTCCCCTCCATCGGCAGACGGACTCTCAACCACTGTGCCACCAGGGAAGCCCCCACAACAGCCCTTTTATAATCCTTTCCACTTTAGGGATTAAGAAGTGGGTTTAGAAATCACCAGTGTTAAAAGGTACACTGAGGCATATTAAAATTTTTAAGAGTTTATTTGAGCATTTTTGGATTCTCATTGGGTAGAGACAAGCTGTAAGTAGTTAGGAGCACTCCACCAAAGGAGCCAGAAGAAAGACTTAGAGAAAGTATGAAAAGTATGGAAGCAAAGAAAGGAAATTATTTGATTGGCTAGAGCATAAAGACTAGTTCGCTATTTGTGACTGGTTGTCCTTAGCTTTCCATTTCATAACCTTGAGTTATTTACAGGCTTGGATTTTGGTTTGCTTACCTAGGCTGCCATGGCATTAGAGCCACATTAGTCTCATATCCTCCTTGTTTAACTAATTTAACACCAGTATAATGTGCCTGAAATCATGTATTTAAAAAGATTAAATCCCAGGTTAAACCTGAGTTCTATATGGTTCTAAAGCCTGTGCTATGTGCAATAAATATGATCTCTTCTGTCTGTTGGGGAGGTATCATTCCAAGATAAGAAAAACTGTCTATGAATTCCTGGGTAAAATAAAATCAGAATTCTTTAAAAGGCCCAGCTAATCTTAAGAAATAAAGGGAAATACCCAGGTATCAGAATCAAAGAAACTGACAAGTAGAGTGACAAGCACTGACTGGAGCTGAGGCTCTGGGCATCCTGGGGTTGGGGAGGGTTTCAGTTCCTTAGATGCTGGGTATTTAACCTCCAGGAAGGGATAGGAAACAAGATTTGGGGTTAGGCATGGCAGGAACAGTGAAAGACTGAACCTAAAAAAATCTGTCCAGTAAGACAACAAAGGATGAATGAATGACCCTGGGTGACAAGGGCAGTCTCCCCTGAGGAATTAAAACCAGGGGGCTGTGCTGCACACAGGCTTGGGTCTAGACTTTCAGTATAGTCTAGGAACCACCAATCCAATTAAAATACAAACCAGTGCAGGGTGGGTGATACTCCTGGTATTAGGGTTGCCAGATTTAGCAAATAAAAATTAAAGGACATGAATACTTTTTTAGTATAAATCTGTCCCATTGCACAGAACATACTTGAACTAAAGAATTATTTGTTTTTTATCTGAAATTCAAACTTAACTGGGTATCCTGTATTTTATCTGGCAGACTTACCTGGTGTACCTGACAGATACAAATTCGAAACCCCTCAGAAAGGACATTGTCATGAAGTTTTCACAAGGAGGAAAAAGCCCTGCTGAGGGATGGCTCACAATCAAAAGTCTGAGACCACACAAAGACACAAACCATCACAAACAAGAGTCGGTAGAAACAACAAACAGGACAGAGCCTCAAGAACTTCTGCTTGTTCATTCACTGAGCAAATACTTCTTGAACACTGTCCTAAGTGCTGGGAGTATGCAGGAAACAAAACAGACAAAAGTCATTCCCCTCATGGGATATGGTCTAGTGGGAGAGTCAGATAATAAGCAAGAAAATAAAACTGTGCTGGATCAGCGACACACATTAAGGAGAAAAGTAAAGTAGGAAAGGAGATAGAAAATGTGTTAGAGGAGAAATGTGCAGTTTTCTGCCAGGGAGAGGAAGGAAGAGGTCGTGGAGGTTTCAGTGGAGTACAGACCTGAGAGAGGTAAACGAACAAGCCGTGCAGCTATCTAGGGGAAGAGCTTCCCAGGAAGAGAACAGCAAGTGCGGAGTGTGTCCCTGGCATGTGTAGGTGACAGCCAGAGGGCCCACGTGGCTGGCATGGGGTAAACAAGGTGGGAGAAGTGGGAGATGAGGTCAGAGAGGTGACAGCACGATGGGGGGTGCAGATCACAGATTTGTCCTGTCCAACACAGTAGCCACATGTGGCCATCTACATTTAAATAAATGAAAATTCAACAAAATTAAAAATTTATTCCTCAGTCACTCCAGCCACATTTGAAGTGCTCCATAGCCACATGTGGCTGGTGGCTACCCTACTGAGCAGCTCAGAGAGTATTTCCATTCTTGCAAAAGTTTTACTGGACAGTGTTGACAGAGCCTTATAAATCACTGCACAGACTTTGGCTTTTACTCTAAATGAGATGAAGATAACAGAAAAATCAAAGAGAATGTAAAATTAGTAGGTTTCAAATGATTAGAAGGAATCAAAGCCAAAGAAAATACCAAGACAGTGTAGAAAAAGGAAGACTTGAAAAAGAATCAGTAGACCGTCCAGAAATTTTTTTATAATTGACATTAAAACCTCAATGATTAAACAGCCGATTAGATAGCAGAATTGGGAATTAGTAAACTGGAGTGTAATATGTAACCTTATACAGTGCTTCATGTGGGCCAGACGGCGCTCTGAAAGCTTCATTTAATCTTTATAACAGCCATAGGTAGGGGGAGAGTATTTTTTTCCCCCAGGTAACAAGCAAAGAAACAGGTGCAGAGAAGTTCTGGTGCCTTGTCCACCATGCACTCAACAACTGTGCCATGTTGTCTTTCAGGAATTTACCTAGAATGCAGCACAGAACGATAAAGAGATGGAAAATAAGAGGGAGGAAGAGACATGGGAGATAGAATGAGAAGGTCCAATGAGCATCCAACAGGAATTCCAGGACTGAATAAAGAAAACAGCAAAGAGGCAAGTAGTATTGGAAAAATGGGGCTGAGACTTTTTCACAGTTGATAAAGATGAATCCTAAGATTCTAGAAGCACAAGTCCCAAGTGAATACAAATGAATTTATAGCCCAACACAAAGTGGTAAAATTGCAGAATACCAAAAAGCAGAGTGAAAAATCTTTAAAGCCTCTAGGGGAATTTATTCCCAGAATAGGGAGAGGCTAGGCGAGAGACCCATAGTGGGAGATGAGAGATGTGTAGCGGGCCATGAACACAGCAGTGTGGCTTTGAGAAGGGCACTGGGTGACAGGATGGGCTGTGTTTTGGGGAGGGACTGCTAGCTGGACTGTATTCAACCCTAGCTTCTCATTGGTGGGACTCAGCTCCTCCCCGTTCCTGGCAAGAGCCTAGGCATGTGCTCTCTCTTAACTCAGGTAAGTACAGGGTGAGCACTGCTCTCAGAACCTTAATAAATATTTGGTGCATGAATGAATGCAACAGAAGCATTTTGAGAATAGTGAGGCCAAGCTGTTGGCTATACTTGGATTGCTGAACTGATGTATGTATTTATGAAAGGCCTTGTGGTGATGTCTTTATGAAAGGCTATTCATGGTGTCTATAGTTGTGCATATAATATAAATTTGATTTTAGTTTCTACTAAGAATCTAAAGCAGTGTAAGATAAACACAGAAAAATCTCTAGCATCCTTTCCAGAGGTTTTCTACGCTGATTATAAATATTGGTGCAAGTGTAAATCATAGTAGTAGAACCCAGAGCACTTTCAGCAGCCTCTGTGGACAGCATAGTCTTGTCTGTCAGAGCAGTTGTGTTTCCACCACAATTGTAAAAAGTGACAGAATGCAATCTTTGCCTCCCAATAGGATTTGATAACAGAAAAAAAACAGACAATTGTCTAATCTTATGTGCTAATGTTGCAAAACAATGGAAAAGAAAAACATAGTATTTTCCTGCTCTTATCCTCTAGTTTAGGCTTGGCTGTGTTGGGTGTATCAGACAGACTTTTCCACTGCCCATCCTGGGCTACACAGTAGGCCATTCTGAGGAAGTGGTGTTCCAAAACAAAGTCCTGTTCTCCCACTTTCTGTCATGATTAGATCATGTATACAGGGAAGAAATGTGATAGATGGACACAGCCCCACTGTAAAGAAGGCTGTTTTTATGGACTAATATTTTAATGTTAAAAATATATACAGCCCAAATGTTGTCACAATTCTTACCTGTAAGCCTTGGAGGAAGGCACATTCACATCCTTGTTACACATGAGGAAACTGAGGCTCAGGGTTATGTAATGACCAACTGAATATACAAATGGATCATGGCCATACCATAAGTAAAAACGGAACTCTGGCTGGTAGTGCATAGCAGTAAGCATGGGAAACCAACTCATCATCCATAGTCACCAGACCAGAACCCGGCGGCCTGCTGTAAGTCAGACTTGTAGGAAGTCTGCAAGTTGTAGACTGGATTGTTACTTTTTGTAAAAATCCAGGAAGCCAAACTAAAATGCATGAAACAATCGACCCCAAATCGCTAAGATTTTATTAATAACTGACAGCGTCCATAATTTTTGTCCCCAGTTCCAACTTAGGACCAACCAGAGGAAGCCAGATATGCTCCTTCCACTGCACCACCTGCACTTTTATGGAGGCTGAGCCTCAAGTGCCTTCAGTAGCCCAGCAAGCAGGACACCAGTGAGAGACTGAGGTACGTACGTTGGTTTGGCATAGTTTATTGCAATTAGTATTTGTAGAAAACCATGTAAACTCACAAGGTAAATGGTTTAACCTCCACAATAACCACAGATAGTCTGCTGTGACCTTCCAGCACCTCAGTATTCTAAAATTTATGTTTCACAGAAAGTCAGTCATGCAAATAGGATTAAAATACATTTTTAGGGAAAGGATCTTTTTGGTCCACATAAACAAACATACACTTTCCTCTTTGGCAAAAGAGGTTAAATCCCCCCACAGTGAACTCACAAAGCAAACTCAGATAAAAACCACTGAACATGAGGTACAGCTGAAGTCTGGGCTAATCTGGAATTACAGACACATACTCGAGGGGAAATTTTTTCTTACAAAATTAGTTCAGTTTCCAACCATCTCAGTAGAAAAGCTCTATGTAGATTTGGCCTCAGTCACTTTTGTAAGAACACATGTCAAGTAACTTTTTTGTGTTTCAGAGTACAATGTGCTATTTCTGAAGAAAGTCATGAAAAGTGTGGGTGTCTGACCTCAGCAATATTTTTAATCTGAGGTGCAAAAGCATCTGACACAGTAATTTACAGCGTAATTGCTGTGCCACCTTCATTCAGTTTGTTGAGAGAGCAGTTTTGGTTGCCGTTAAGTCTCAGCATTTGGCTTTGCAGACAGTTTGAAAAGGCAGACTTGCATGTGAAAGCAAGTATCTGCCAGGCCTGAGGTGAGCGAGAAGCAGTGTGAAGGCCAGCTGCTCAGGAGCCTGGTCGCACAGGCTGCGGGCAGCGAGGCCCCTGCAGGCTCCAGAGACCGCCTGCACCTTGCACACCTTCATAGGCGCTGCGCGTCCCCACCTGAAGTGGAGTCTAAGGGACTGGCAGCTGCTGAGGTGGTATATTTTGTTTGTTTGTTCTTTTTCATCTACAGTCATAACTGCAAACAAACAACCACCCTGGTGTGCTTTTCTTGCTTCAAGTAATTTCATTCCTTCCAGGAGAAGAATGTTAACAATGCTTTTAGTTCTCGATATCAAAGGAAAGGAAATGAGCCATAATAACAACAAGATAAAGTTTAAACAGACCTGCTGCTAACACACTATCAGATAAAATATCTTTAAAAAGTGAACATACTATTATATACGTTTTTGCAACAGCTGCATTCTCCTACATAACCTCCGTGTAGAACCAAAATCTGCGCAAACTTAAGTTACTTTAATTCTTGTTAAATACAACTCTGTACAGATTGCACATTTTACACCGAAGCAGCTTGGTATCACAGTTAGAGAAATGAAAAATGCCATCTGAAAACTTTCATTTTTCTAGCCCCACAAAACCCAACAGACGCTCGCCCTAAGGGTCAGAACGAAACCAGCTGCACAATTCTGTAAACATTGGGGGGGGCACCTCTACGACTCCACCGCAGGATCCTGTTAAACCACACACGTGCGCGCGCGCACACATACTCACTCACTCTCTCGCGCGCGCGCATCTCGCAGCTTCCAGGGCCGCGCACAGCCCGGCGCTCAGTACCACAGCAGCTTTCATTCACAGTGTGTTCACAGCAGAGCGGTCATGGCCGTCTGGTTGAGGGGTCTGAGGCAGTCTCTGGGGGCCAAGTAGGCAGCGTTGGTCGCGGGGTTGACCTGTGGCTTCTGATAGGCGGGATCGGCACGCCCCGCGGCTGAGCCGCCGCCGCTGCCCTTGGGCTTGTCGTAGCCCGGGTCCGCGGGCGCGGGGCTCGGCGGCAGCTGGTAGCCGGCGGCCGGGGAGAAGGCGCCGGAGGAGAGGGAGTGCTTGTGCGCCGGCCCGGGCCCCGGCACGCGGTAGCCGCTCCGCGCCGAGAAGGTGTGAGCCCGGGCCAGGTGCCGCTCCACGATGGGCGTGGCGTACTCGGGCTCAGGGTTGGTTAAGGGCAGGGCGTACTCGTGGCGGCCGGCCGGGAGGGGGCAGTCGTAGTGGCCGCCAGCCTCGGCGTCCGGCCCCGCCTCGTCGGCCTCGGTGTCCATCGGCCGGAAGGTAGAGCCCTTCCTGGCGACCGTTCCGGTGCCAATCATGAGAGGCTGCTGGTAATCTGAAACCCAAAGGGCAGACGTTTGTGCACCGCCCCCGTACACCCACAGACCGGCTGTCTGTAGAGGGGGTGCTCTGCTGAGGGCCTGACATGTACCGGGCAGGAAGAGAAAGATTAAGATGTAAAAGGCACAGACGCCACACTTAGGGGTTTACATAACTACACAGGTGCTTTAGGAAGCCTCAAGGCTCCGAGGAACCTAGCGAGGCGGAGCTAACCTCTAACCACACCTAGGGATAGGAGGGAACAACTTCACGGGGAGCTCTTAGGCTGACTCCTGAAAGGCCACTCCTGGAGGTGGAGGTAACACTGTCAGGAAAGGGAAAAGTGATTGAACAACCTGTTAAACAACCATGAACATAGAGTGTGATGTGGCCAGAGCATGAGGGACATGGAGGAATTTAATAGGATATGAAGACCAAAGTAATAGGTTGGGGGCTAATGATAAGGATAAAGCTCAAATAAAGCTTTACTGAGTCTTTACTTGGTGCCAGGCACTATTCTAATGACATTAAGATATCAATTAGTTAAATCCTCTGGAAAAAAAGTACTATGAGGTAGGGACTCTCTCTTTTACAAATGGAAAACTGAAGCAGAGAGAGATTAATTTTTCCAAGATTATACAGGTAGCAGCCAGTGGGGCAAGAATTTGAACACGTGTCCCAAGTGCGAGCTATTATCCATGTGCTAGATCATGGAGGGCACTGAGTGCCTTGCTAGGAAGTTTGGTTTAACGCTGTAGAAACCTACAAAGATTCTAAATTTAGAGACTGGCAGAAGAGGTAACCGTGGAGGGAGACTGAAGAGGGAAAGATAAACCAAAAAGCAGAGAAATGAGACATATAAGTCATAAATTAGGGGACTGGCAGCAGCTCTGGAAAGGCCACACTTTGGGGACAGGTATCTGAGGAATTTGTCACCAATGATGTAGGGAGGGTATGACCAAAGAGGACACCTCCCAGATATTAAGCCCTGAGAACTGGGATGCCCATTCAGAAGCCACTTAGAAAAGGAACGCACAGAGCACACAGGTTAAGGGTTAGGAACGATGGGTTCAATTCCGGATGCCCTGAGGACCCGGTGACGCTTGCAGGAGATGACGTCCAGCAGGCAAGAATCACTGACTTACTGGGGAGCGGGAGGGGAGTCTGGATGTGAGCTGCAGAAAGAAAGGAAAGGAATGGCTCTGCCGGGAGCTCTGGAGTGTAGTGCGTGAGACTGCAGATGAGTGGAGGCAAGAGCGGGGCCTTGCATGTTTCAGGTGCCCAGAAGGACCACGCAGTGAGGAAGGAGAAGAGGCTGGACCAGAAGCTGAAGGAGAGTGAAAGGAGAGGGGTTCTGCACTCTCCTCGCCTCACCCCCAAGGCAGAGCTTGAACTGTCCGAGGAAAGGAACAAGAAGATGGATTCTGATTGGAGAATTGCTCCCTTTGCCCCTGAAGCAGGTCAAGCAACCTTCCCATTGGTACCTTTCTGACTTTCATATATAACACACACCACCTGGGAACTTCTGGTTCAGTAGCCCTGGGGCATGGCCTGAAAGCCCACATTTCTAGCCAGCTCCCAGATGCTGCTGCTGGTCCTCAGAATACAGTCTGAGTAGCAAAAAGGTAGAGCAGTGCTACTCACAGTGGTCTGTGGATGCCTACCTGTCTGAGAACTGTTTGTGACAGATCTGTAAAGAGATAAGTGCACAAATGGATAGAAAGTGTTCAGATCTTGCAGCAATTTGAGAGTGATTTTATGTCCCTTGAATCTAATTAAAAAGTTAGAGCTTTGTATTTTATGTCTTTTTAAACATTTACTGATTTATACTGTATTTTACAAAAATTTTAGTCCTTGATGGATTAAAGAAATAAAAGGCAAAAAGTGGATCCTTCCTCACAAATTGTTTGAGAAGCTTGACTCTCAACAATGGCTTGTCAGGGACCTTGAGGCCATTCTAACAGATTCCTTCATCTCCTACCTCCAATTCGTCAAGGGCAGGAGCTATGCTCAATTCATCTTTCTAGTCCCTTTTTCCTAGTGCCTTAATCAAAACCTTAGTAACAAAAACAGATTAGTTAAGGGCTTCCAGACTTCATTGGTACTTCAGGACCATTGCTCTGGGTGTCATTAGAGGCCCTGCAGGTGTAAGAGCCTTGGCTGAATGGGGCTTTTGGGAAATATTTCCGTGTCACTTTGTAACTCTTTGCAGAGCACAGAGAGAAAACGCCACACATTACTGATTTACTAGACCCCATCTAAACAAAAGATTTTGGTCTTATTTCTCTCCCTGGTCTCTCCTCTCCCATAAGCAGCACCTCCTGGCTAACAGCATGGTCACGGAGACTTGGTACCTACCTGCCATATCACTCGTGATGAGATCCAACTTTTGTGTCATCTCCTTTTCATTATCGTAGCTGATGGTAAACTCAGCTGACTGATGCCTGGCAAAGGGATATTTGATCTGCTTCCAACAGTCTGGAATAAAGATAACATGAAACAAACTAATCTCTCAGAAGTGTAACATATTTACTTCACCACAGGTTCCTGGTTAAGTCAGAGGTCAGGCTGCCTTTTGCCAGCTGACTGTGACAGATGCACAACCACAGCTCTCCAGGTATGTGTGGTGGACACAGCATGATGAGGTCACAACAACAACAGCACACACCATCCCAACCATGCTTTCTGCTCTGCAGGTAAAATGTATTTGTGTACCCATCAGGTCCCAGATTATCCCTAGGTTAGACCACCTGGGCAAGGTTTTCCCTAATCGGCACTGACATGGTGTTTGTGACCGTGAGGGGTCAATGCAGCTGGCTGTTTAGAGCCTATGGAGGTGGAGTCCCAGGTGGTCCTTGAGATGCTCAGGGGTCCTGCCCTGCTGCTCGCTCGCTCGCTCTCTCTCTCTCTCTCTCGCTCGCGCTCTCTCTCTCTCTCTCTCTCTCTCTCTCTCTCTCTCTCTCTCTCTCTCTCTCTCTCTCTCTCTCGACTGCAGCTGACTCATTGCTTGGGCATCCCGTGTCCTAAGGATTTTCTGAAACCCGCCCTGCCTAGTCCTTTCCTAGAGTGAAAAATACAATGGAGGCCTGAAGATGCTGGGAGTGCCGGGCAATGTCCAGTTCACAGATGGGGATTTTATAACTTCTCCTTGGTGACAGGCAGCGTGGTGATGTAAATTCCAGTTGCCAAAAAAAAAATAATTAATTTTGATAAATGATGGGATGATGTTGAACAAAAGTAAAAACTAAACTGGCTATGAAGATTCTGAATTAAGAGACAGGATACAATATATTCCTTCCTGGTAGATTTGTTAACTTAAAGCTATTAGATCTTATTTCTTAAACCATATAAGTGTGGGTTTTAATCAGGATCTGCTGATTAAAAGCGCCTAATCATGCTTTTAATCAGCGATTCTGTCCCTTTCTCAAGGACAGAATAAAACTGTAGATAGTTTTTTCAACCAACCTGGTTTCTGAGCCTTAGCTGGTCCATAAGGATTTCCTTTCTTCTTCCTCCTATCAAGACAAAAAATCCCATTGAAAAGATTTCTAAATGATAAGTACTGTTCATAAAATAATACATGATATTTTCTACCTCTATCCAACTTGTTTTTAAAATAGAAGTTCACATTTTATCTTGGGAGAAGTAATGCTGCTTTCTACACATGAACATACGAAGAGTAAACTTTTGTGATTGTTTACATAATTAGAGAAAAAAAATTTTTTAATGTGAAGTCACATACTTTCTAAGGACTACGAAGATTCCCACTCCAGCAACCAGCAGGACGAGGAGAACCAGTGGAGTAACAATAGTTATGACGTTTAACCCTAAGAAGGGGAAAAGACATCGTAATACAGCAGAAATGAACAGCAACCAAATTTCATGATCTAAAACTGAATACCGATTTGAAAGGTCCTCAGTGGTTTAACATGTGGGGGACAAGAATACATGCTAGGCATTTACTGATATTGGAAAGCAAAAAGAGAGGATTCAGGGCTTCCCTGGTGGCGCAGTGGTTGAGAGTCCGCCTGCCGATGCAGGGGACACAGGTTTGTGCCCCGGTCCGGGAAGATCCCACGTGCCATGGAGCGGCTGGGCCCGTGAGCCACGGCCGCTGAGCCTGCGCATCCGGAGCCTGTGCTCCGCAATGGGAGAGGCCACAACAGTGAGAGGCCCACGTACCGCAAAGGAAAAAATATATATATATAAAGGTATGGAATGGAATGTCTCCCTTCCACCTGTTCTTCCTCTATGTGAAATTATATTTCTTAACATTTTTCCAGGTATACTGGGATGAATATATATATATATATATATATATATATAGTGATGCTGTATCACCCCCCCTTTTACACACATGGTTGAGTGCTATGTAAACTGTTCTGTACCATGCTTATTTTTTTAAGTTGTCAGTGTGTCTCAGAGAACTTTATATATTACTAACACACTCCTTTTTTATGGCTGTAGAGTATTCCATGGTATGGATGGCTATTGTTTTATTTTTCTATAAAAGATTTACATAGTGTTTGAAGGGTGCAAATGTTTGTTTCCCGTCTTTTTCTACTTACAATAGTGTAATGAAAAGTGTGGACATATATTATTTTACACATGCGCAGATATCTCTGGACCATCTGCCCCAGACACTTATATGACACAGAAAAAAAGAATGCTGTTGAAGCTACCGTATTATTGGCTGGAGTACAAGTTATTCCTTAAGAAACCGCAAAACGATAACTGCCCTACCTTTGGGCATTTCTTCAGAGGGGATGGGCTTTAAGATTGTCTCATCTTCTCTGTTAGTTGAACCAACAGTATTTAGACTTGTTTTGCTCCACACCAATGAGTCATTACCTGAGCGAGAAGAGATGTTAGAGAAACCACATTAATAACAACAATTTGTGAAAGGAGGTGACCAGAATCCAGTAACTCACTGACTCACCCTGAGTCCTACTTGGTGCAATCTGGCAGCCAAGGAGCTCCACTTTCAAGGCTATCCTCTGGTGCCACGTCTGGGGGATAACACGCACATATCTGGCCACAATGGGAGGGATGAAATTGTTCCGCACAGGGTCCCGAAAATTAGAGTTGCCCTGAAACACCTGTAGGAACAGATAACCTTTACCTGAAGATTCTATTAGTTTCTAGGTCTTTATCAATCCACTCACACCTGGTTATATGAAATCAAAGCAAGGATTCTATGTCTTTTGCTTTTTTATAGACATGCTTGATATTGAAGATACAAGGCTTTACACTCAAAGGCTACGTAATCTGGTGCTGTGCATCTGTTTTTGGAAACACACTGATGAACTGATGAAAATATTTGGAGGCCCACTCTCCTACTCAGTTCCTTCCTCCAGAGTGTCTCTTACCTTTTCTTCATTAGTCACAATTCCTTTATAGGTCTCCCACTTGGAGTTGTTGTTTCTGAAGTTCATTACAAAACTCTTTACATAAAAGTTGAAATTTGACTGTGTGGATCCAGTGGTCCTAATTCCTTGTAAGAAAATATTATTTATGGGTTAGTTTTAAAAATATGTTATACAACATGTATTATAACTTCAGGTTTCTTTTCTTTTTTTCCCTCTCATTTGAAATTGCAAATCATTTTACAGGCCTGCTTTTCTTATCTGCATTTAGAAATGTGATGACAGATGAGTGTTTTCACACTGACAATATGCCATAAAAAGGTTTCAGCACGGAGATATCAGCTCTCTCACCCACACATCCATCCTTACCCCCTGCATACAGGTTCTTCCCACAGAGACAATGTGAAGATTGTTACTTTTAAAAAAGACATGGCAACTGACAAAGGATTAATCTCCAAAATATACAAGCAGCTTATGCAGCTCAATATCAAAAAACAAACAACCCAATTCAAAAATGGGCAAAAGACCTAAACAGACATTTCTCCAAAGAAGATATATAGATTGCTAACAAACACATGAAAAGATGTTCAACATCACTAATCATTAGAGAAATGCAAATCAAAACTACAATGAAATATCATCTCACACCAGTCAGAATGGGCATCATCAAAAACTCTAGAAACAATAAATGCTGGAGAGAGTGTGGAGAAAAGGGAACCCTCCTGCCCTGTTGGTGGGAATGTAAATTGATACAGCCACTATGGAGAACAGTATGGAGGTTCCTTAAAAAACTAAAAATTGAACTACCATATGACCCAGCAATCCCACTACTGGGCATATACCCTGAGAAAACCATAATTCAAAAAGATATATGCACCCCAATGTTCAGTGCAGCACTATTTACAATAGCCAGGACACGGAAGCAACCTAAATGTCCATCAACAGATGAATGGATAAAGGTGTGGCACATATATACAATGGAATATTACTTAGCCATAAAAAGGAACGAAACTGACTTATTTGTAGTGAGGTGGATGGACCTAGAGTCTGTCATACAGATTGAAGTAAGTCAGAAGGAGAAAAACAAATACCGTATGCTAACACATATATATGGAATCTAAGAAAACGGTACTGATGAACTTAGTGGCAGGGCAAGAATAAAGACACAGATGTAGAGAACGGACTTGAGGACACAGGGTGGGAAGGGGAAGCTGGGGCGAAGTGAGAGAGTGACACTGACAATATACACACTACCAAATGTAAAATCGATAGCTAGTGGGAAGCAGCCACATAGCACAGGGAGATCAGCTCGGTGCTTTGTGACCACCTAGAGGGGTGGGATAGGGAGGGTGGGAGGGAGACGGAAGAGGGAGGGGATATAGGGATATATGTATGCATATAGCTGATTCACTTTGTTGTACAGCAGAAACTAACACAACACTGTAAAGCAATTATACTCCAATAAAGATTTTTAAAAAAAGACATGGAGTACTCTGAGGTGGGGGCACCTGTGCAAATTCAAAACATAATTTCAACTGCAAGTCATCTTGTTTTGTGAAACTGCCCTCGTTTCAGTACCTGTTATTTTCTTTTTCTCTCCCAAATCTATCCTCAGCCACTCTCGTTTGTGGTTCTTGCTCCTGTCCCCCGAAGCCCATGACGGGCCTTGGTCCTGAAGTCGGGCTTGGCCAGGAGACCAACGGACCTGATCTCCAGTCTCATTGATCCACTCCCAAGAAGAAGAAGCTCTGATTTGCCGGTCAGGTTCCAAACTCAAGGATCTGCTGCAACCTAGTAAAAAAGGTCAGGGAAATATTTCAGATATAGACACAAAATGAAAACCAAAAAAAAAAAAAAAAAAAAGCACCCCATTTCACCTAGAATTATTCAGTTGATTTACTTCCATTCTGATATTGAATCAACTGTTTAATTACTAGTTTTTTAATGATTCAGACTTGCATTTGACTCGCTGGTGCTGTGGTATCTTGATACTATTGCTGCTTTTCTTAATAGACCTTATATCCCCTATAAGTGACATATCTGTCCCCACTGTAGATTTTCCTTTCTAATCTAAATTCACCATGATTTCAACGAAGTACAAGGTGTCCTAAAAGCTGAAAATGCTGAGGTTCTTCTCACTTGATCAGAGGGAGGACTCCACGCTCTCTACCCTTGAAGAGCAGGTACGTCAGGTGCTCTGAAGATCAGTTAATTGTACCCAACATCACCCCTGGGAGCTTAACTATACCATGTCCAAGACAATGTGGAGGTTACAGATTAAGGCCAGTCCTCCTCCTGGGCAGAGAAGACATGTTTGTATTGTTCTCCTTGAAATATGTTATTTTATGTGAGGGAGAATACTTCCCCAGAACATATTCCATGACAGAGGGGCTAAAAAGCCTTTATGCTATTCATTTTCAATAACTTCATTCCAGATATACACAAATCAAATTGCACTGCTCAAAAGGTTTTTCTGTTAAAATCTAACATAAAGGAATTTATCTTAACTGTCATTTCAGATTTTCATTTTTTCTGGCAGAAGTTTTAGATTATAAAGAAAAATATTTTTTTCCTAATGTTAACTAGGTTTATTGTCTGATATATTTTTAAGTCACAGCATACTTGGTGCTACATGACCTGAGGGGAAAGGAAAAAATTAATCTTTTAAACTATATCATCTGAGGAGTATGGAAGAATAAACTACCCCTGAAGATTTTAAAATATCAAATTCTTAAGGAAAGCATGATCCTTACCATTGGAGGTAAACAGAAATCGCTTGTCTGACAGGGAACCACTGAAATAATAAACACAAAGATGAGGACGTGAGTTGCTTAACTGCATCTTAATGACTGGTACAGCGCTATAGGGTGGGGCTCAGAGCCTTCCCACACCTCATGTGGTCCTCAGAGCACCCGGCAAGGCTACTGTTATTATCTCTGTCATTGGTATTTCATAGACAAAGAAACTCAGGCCCTTCGAAGGTAAGCAACTTTCCTAAATTCATAGAGGTGACAAGCAGCCAGGACTCTTGAGATACTGCTTTTGAATCACAATCCTGTGCTGTTTCCATCACGCCACATTGTATTGGGAAGGAACAGGCACATATACAGTCTCCAGGACACGCTTAAATCCCAATTAATGAATATGTAGTGATGGAGACAGAAAGGATGACTGCCCTGCACACTCCCTTTGCTTCAGAAGGCACCCCTACAGCGCCCCACTCGCTTTAACAATCAAGGACCACTGACACATGAAGATGCCTGATCTCATTCATTCATTCATTCATTCATTTAGCTGTACGCGGGCCTCCCACTGCCGTGGCCCCTCCTGCTGCGGAGCACAGGCTCTGGACGTGCAGGCTCAGCAGCCATGGCTCAGGGGCCCAGCCGCTCCGCGGCGCGTGGGATCCTCCCGGACCGGGGCACGAACCCACGTCCCCTTCATCGGCAGGCAGACTCTCAACCACTGTGCCACCAGGGATGCCCGCCTGATCACTTTTAAAAGAACGAGCATGTCAGTTGCTAGCTGCCTTCCCTACAGACTTCTCCACTCCTTCCCTGAGGGGTCCTGCCCCAGCAGCGTGCCTCCGCCCGGGTCTCTCTCTCTCCAGTCACACTCCTACCTACTGCAGCAAGGACACCAAACCATGAACCAGCTCCTGCTTCTGGATGACAAGGTGCAGCTGGAGCACCTCACTGACAGGTCCTGAACTGCTACAAGACAGGCCTGCACATCTGGCATTGATCCCTGGGCCTCTGGACCCCCCAGTTCTGTACCTTGTATTACTCTCCTGGTGAACTTATCAAATCAGCCTTGCTCGGCAGTTGTCTCCTTCTGTGGAAAAGGGGTTCCTAAGGCCTGAGATCACATGTATCTTTTTGTAAATCCCTCACCAACTCAATGCTGTAACAATATGTAGAATGAATAGAAAACTTGCAATTCTCAAGATTAATCTTATATGCATCGTACTTACTACATTAGATATTACAGGTAAACAAAAAAAGGTAGATGTCGCTGTCATGTTCAGTTATTTTACAATCTGAGAGTACTCCTATTTTAAATGTTTAACTCTGAATTATTGTGGCAATAATGGACAGAGAGGGTGCTGAAATGTGAAATCCACAGAGAACCCAAAACTAGTCTGGACAGAAGCACCTTCACAGCAACATTTTGTTTTTGTTTTAAGTAACAGGTTTTTCTTTCATATTCTTTGTCCACTCTCAGGCAGAGACTCTGTAAGCCCTGGTTTTCCACATAAAGATTCTATTATAATCTGTGCTGAATATAACGCAGACACCAATCATTTCGTACAGGAGAAAATGCAGACCCACTTGGGTCATGGGACCTTCTTCAGTTCACAGTTAGTGGCCAAGCAGGGGTGAGGACCCAGCTCTCCTAACCTTTAAAGAAAGGTGCACACTGTTGCAATTTGTATTTAAATTTGTTAAGATTTTAGAGCCTCTCTTTGACTGATTTTTGCATTTTCTCTAACGTTCCTGCACGAAGTATTACACTTGAAGTTTGGCCCAGATAAGCCCAAATAATACTGCTGCAACCCTGATCACCTAAACGCACTCCCACTACCATGAAACATTAAAATATTTACTTTGTTGTTGTTGAAAAAGAGACGTTAAGGAAAGAAGGTCAGCTTTGGAGTTCATCCTGAGAAGAAAATGCTGGGTAACGTTCTGCTTCTAAGATCTCTCTGCCTGGCTTTCCTCTATTATCAGCTGGAATATGTTTTTCCATTTCACCCAATTAAGCTAATTAAATACAACCACTAGAGAATTCTATAGGTAAATAAGCTTCCTCTTTGAAAACCCCCTAGGGAAAATGGGGTTCTAAGGCATTCACGCATTAGGGTGAATGAATTCGATCAGATTCCAGGAACTGCCAGCCTTCCCAGAGGGCTGTAGAAGCAATCAGGAAGAGCCTGAGGTAAACAAAGAAAAGCCTTCCCTGCAGATGGTTGGAGCCATCATCCTCTGTGTGAGGTCAATCGCTCTTCCTGATTCCATTCTGGTCTCCTCAGATCAAGGAAGTGACATGACCCGGGATGAATCCCAGAAGAACCCTAGATATTTACTTTAGGGACCACTTCTTCCTCAGCTGCAATGCTTCCTTCTGTGTTTCTTCCTGAACGCCAAACAATCATGTGTGGGAACAGAAGTTCAATGACCGCATGTACAGTGCTTCCCCAACAGCGAAACAGCACAGATCAAAACAACTGCTCCCTGAAGATCTGGGAATGGAAACGAGTGGAAGAGACTATATGAGCACACAGTTTACTCTTTTCTGTTCAGTACAAAAAGATGGTGCCAAACCAGAGCCAGAAGGGAGAAGGGGCCTTGATATAATTCTAGACATTCTGTCTACTTCC
Organism: Hyperoodon ampullatus; assembly: GCF_949752795.1. Taxonomy (NCBI): domain Eukaryota; kingdom Metazoa; phylum Chordata; class Mammalia; order Artiodactyla; family Ziphiidae; genus Hyperoodon; species Hyperoodon ampullatus. Next base: position 46,950,692 of record NC_136925.1, on the reverse strand, counting down.
ACCAAAACAAAAATCGGACAATTAGTTCAAATAACTATATGGAATGTGGAGCAAATTTTTTCCTAATTCATTAATGGTTTAGATTTCTGGACTCTTATTTTTGTATCAAAGTTTAATATCAAATTATATAAAGTGACTTCATATGTATTAAGTCCAGTTGATGTAGCAGAATCGAGAAAATTATGTCTACTTTTACTTAATAGTTTAAATAACTTTTCTTCAAAAGTAAAATAAAATCCAAGTAGTACAAGTTAAACTTTTTACTATCCTGTTTTTCTACAAAAGAAGCATTCAAATGTATTCAAACGTAGGCAAGAGAGTCCAAAAACAGATTTAAAGCCAAAGGCCAGTTCTTCGTTCCTATTTGGAGATAGCAGCACCTAACAAATCTAGGCCACAGCTTGATACCTTCCTGAAACAGCACCTTATTATCCATAGAGCAAACACTAAAACACATAAAAAGAAATAGATCCTCCCAATGTTCATTGCAGCACTATTTACAACAGCCAAGACATGGAAGCAACCTAAATGCCCATTGACAGAGGAATGGATAAAGATGTGGTACATATATACAGTGGAATATTACTCAGCCATAAAAAAGAATGAGATAATGCTATTTGCAGCAATATGGATGGACCTAGAGATTATCATACTAAGTGAAGTAAGTCAGAAAAAGACAAATTATATGATATCACTCATATGTGGGATCTGATTTGAAAAAATGATACAAATGAACTTATTTACAAAACAGAAACAAACTTACAGATATCTGAAACAAACTTATAGTTACAAAGGGGAAACTTGGGGGGTAGGGATAATTCAGAAGCTTGGGATGAACATACACACACTACTGTACATAAGATAGATAACCAACAAGGACCTACTGTATAACACAGGGAACTCTATTCTGTGATAACCTATATGAGAAAAGTATCTAAAAAAGAATGACTATATGTATAACTGAATCACTTTGCTGTAGACCTGAAACTAACACAACATTGTAAATCAACTATACTCCAATAAAATTAAAAAAAAAAAGAAACGCCCTCAAAAGTCAAAGTTAAGCAGACATTTAAAGCTTACTGTGCATAAGCAATCACTCTTACTATAAATCAGGACATAAATATATAAATCAGGATATAAATTTTAATGTCCCAAAGAGTTTGAGGCAAGTACCTAAGTGAAAAAAATGTAGGGCTTCCCTGGTGCGCAGTGGTTAAGAATCCGCCTGCCAATGCAGGGCACACAGGTTCGAGCCCTGGTCCAGGAAGATCCCACATGCCGTGGAGCAACTAAGCCCGTGTGCCACAACTACTGAGCCTGAGCTCTAGAGCCTGCGAGCCACAGCTACTGAGCCCGTGTGTCACAACTACTGAAGCCCGTGCGCCTAGAGCCCGTGCTCTGCAACAAGAGAAGCCACTGCAGTGAGAAGTCCATGCACCGCAACGAAGAGTAGCCCCTGCTCGCTGCAACTAGAGAAAGCTGGCACGCAGCAACAAAGACGCAATGCAACCAAAAATAAATAAATAAAAAAATTTTAAATGTATATACATATGTGTGCATATATGTAAGTATATATATGTATATTATAAAATTTTATGTAAATACTACATGTGTGTGTACACATACATGTGCATATATGTCAGCCGTATCTGCAGATTCTGCATCCCCAGATTCAACCAACCACAGAGTGAAAATATTCAGAAAAAAAAAATTCCAGAAAATTCCAATAAGTAAAATTGGAATTTGCCACATGCTGGCACCTATTTACACAACATTTACATTGTATTTACAACTATTTACATAACATTTACATTGTATTAGGTATAAATAATCTAGAGATGATTTAAAATACATGGGAGGATGTGCACAGTTACATGTAAAGATTATGCCATTTTATATAAGGGACTTGAGCATCCGTGGATTTTGGTATCCACGGGGGTCCTGGAACCAATCCCCAAGGACACCAACTGTAAGTGGCTCAAGGAGCACTGTTCCCTCAATAGGCAGCCATCCATTCCAAAGCAAGTGTCCCTCTGGACCATTCCAAGCTGCCTGTTTATACTGGTGGACAGCTGGATCACAAGGCTGGCCTATTTTAGTTCAAACAGCTCTAGTTTTCCACTCTAGAAGCTGAGGAAACCTGAAAGCATTAAAAGCTGAGGTTGAGTGTTTAAAGCAATTGACATACTTTTTTCTTATGAAGCTAAAAGATCAGAGGATAACACAGAACAGAGAAGTTAACAATGTTAAAAAAAAAAAAAAAAGCCACCTTTTTTCTCTTCCCAACTATTATTCATCCTTAAGAGACTGTCTCTAGGGATCCTCTAGGGAGTTCAGTGGTTCTGCTGGGTTTATGTCAGTCCCTTATCTCCTTCAGTATCTTTGGTGATATTGGTGATGATCAGTAATCAGGAAAAACTAGAGAGGAATAAGCTTTATCCCCTCCCCCTAGAGCACCTGAGAGTAGAATGCTCCTCTGCCTGGGGCTTCAGATGTGTGCTATTCTAACTTACTTGTCAGTTAGCTTTTTTATTGCTGCATTTGTCTTCCACACTGACAGCATAAATGCTGCTCTAAGCAGTCACACACATTTTTCCCAGTTGACATGCCCTTGGTATCACATGCCTGCAGCCCTTTCCAGACTGTGAGCTGATGACTTGTGCCTGCGGGGTTACCTTCCACTCGGAACAAAAGACAAAGTACTTACTGCCTTGAGAGCACACCATTGGCCAGGATCCCTTCGTATCGACTCATGCCTCTGCGCAGAAGCACACCAATCTGACCGCCCACTTCATCTGCAATTACTCCTGCATGGATGGCGGCTTTGCATAGTAAAGAGGTCTGAAACACAGCAACATCTCACTTACAAATGGCTCAACAATACATCTAAAATATAGCGGGAGCTTTTACATTTTGTTTCAACTTGTGCTCAGGATCCCTATTTGACCCCTGACATGGCTAAATTATAATTCATTTAAATAAAAAGTAGAAGGGGTGGAAAAAATTATTGGCTAATTATCTCAGAATGACATCAGAGTCATTCTATTTATGGTGATGAACCTGGGAACCCTTCCACTAGGGAGGAAGGAAGGGAGATAATTCACAGTATTCATGGCTCCCCAGTGAATAACGCCTCCTGGTGGTGTGGTCATCTCCCACACCGACTCTGAACTGGGCCCCGGCGCGTGCTTTGTTCTGCAGGTAACGTGGCCCGGCAAACTGCCACACATGTCAGTGAGGCCACCTTAGACTCCCACCCCCAGATGACCTGCCACACGACTGCAGCTGCAGGCGCAATTCTAGGTAAAGGAAGCTTAAGAACCAACCAGCCCACACTGCCGACCCACAAACTCATCAGCAAAGAAAATGGCTGTCATTCTAAGCCACTAAGTTTTGGGATGACTTGTTCAGCAAGAATAGGTAACATTAGTTTCTTACATTCGCTTTACTAAATATACATACTGAGGATCATTTGAAAAGGTGAACCTTCCATACCATAGCTTCATTTTAAAATTAGAGATTTAACAAGGCATCAAAACCAAGATGGTAGTGTCAGCCACAGAACACTGAATAAAACAGAAAACTTCATGAAGGTCTCAGAGTGATGACGAGCAACCCAGGGCCCAAGGCCTCCATCTCAATTCCTGAATCTCCTCTGAGAGGGTCAAACAGCTGGCACCTGCTCAGCCCTCCAAGGCTGCTGGCTGGTGTGACAAACCCAGCAGGGGTACTTGGCAGGCTCTGACTAGCAGGGGACCCTGTGGTTGAAAGTGGGACTGCAGGAAGAAGTGGAACTGTTCCACGGGGTGCCCAGGCCCGTACGTCCCCTCGAGCACAGACCCATGGGGGAGGGTGATTAGGTATCTAGGCCAGGACTGAGGGGCCGAGAGGATCTTTTCCTCAATAAATTTTAGCAATGCCCTGCTTCTCTGCAATGGCTAGTGCCGAAAAGCGAAAAGCAGCTCATGAAATTGTGTTTCAATAACTGAACTTGGGAGTTTATCTTTGTGTTAATGACAACAGTTTACCTTATTGCAGTGGAAAGTCTTCCTTAGATTTAGGTTACAGTATTAGGAGGACCAGTGAGACCAACTGTATTTTGCAACTAGTGTGGTTGCAATAAAATTGAGAGCTTTTGTGATCTTTAACGTGGAGAGCTCATACTTTCCAAACTAGATTAGGTTTGGCAAAGGGAGTCAGTTTTGCAATGACTGCTATCATAGTGAAAAAAGGGGGAGGATTTCATGACAGAGAAGAAATATGAGAATGCTGAAACTGATGCAGATACTACCCTTCTTGATTTTGGGGAAAAAAAGAAGAATTAGAAGAGAAAGATAATACTCTTTAAAGAGGCAGCTTGCATTTTCATTTTTTCTGAATTTTCTTAAAAAGGTTTCTTATTACTGTTTTAGACTCTTTGGGTACAAAATAGAGGAGCTAGCTGTAAAAGTCCTGGATTTAAATTCAGCAATTTAGTGCATCATGCTGACTCTGCCTCTAACTCACCAGGTGTGCTTAAGTCACCTCCCTGCTCTGGACCCGGCTTCCCAATTCATCTTCACAATGACAAGGCTGGACTGGGTGATGTCTAGAATCACCTTGTGATTCTAAAGGGCACCCTATGTACCTCTTATAGGGTCCATGCAGGCCTGCCTCCCTCTCTCAGCCCCAAATGAAAAACAAAGTGGTCGGCTGGGCAGCTATTCCCTTGTCCCTAGGATCACCTGGCTTCCTTGGAATTCAGTCTGGGGATGGGATGGTCTTCATCCCAGCATCCCTGCCTTGTGTGTAGAGCTCTCACTGGACTTGGCATGTACAAGGGCCTCCTTGGTAACAAGAGGACAGATTCACAGGCCAACAAGCAACACGACCTATCAGCTTCATTGCCCAACAGATATTCGCATTTCCCACAGTCCCCAGCATTGAGGGAACCCAGTGGTATGTGCCCCTTTTATGGAGTTTATTTCATTGCATTATTGCATGTTAAATTACACGTATTTATTTAATATTTTTTCATAATATTAAATGCAGGCCATAGGATACATCCCCAAGAGAATAACCACCAGATCTGGCTATCATATTATTATAATAAAATTATCAGCCCTTTCCTGAGTTATTTCCGTAAAAAAAATCACCCGCTCACCCACTAACTTAAATAAAATTGATGTTTTCTAAAGTTGGGGATTTTTTGGTATCAATTTTTAAAATTCACACTCACTGAACCTGCTTTTTAAGAATTTCCTTTTGAACAGTAGATTTGTATTTTATTTTCTAGCTATTTTGAGGTTGAAGCCTCACTGAAATGTAAATATAGGAAAGCCTAAGTTATTTAGTGATTACCTTAAACAAACGAAATAATTTAAATGTAATTCTTCAGGGAAGGGAATGCAATGGACAGTTGAGGAGAACACATGCAAGACTCATGAACTTGAAGGTTGATGGAACTAAACATCCCTGAAGTTCACTGAGCCACAAAAGATGGCCAAGCAGATAAGCATGAGAAGACTTAACTCTCAAAGCAGTTATCAAATCATCCCAGAATTGGAGTATTTTCTTAAGTCTTCCTTTAGGAAAAATCAACTTGTACGAAAAAGTATTGACAAAGTATTAAAATAAAATGTAATATAAACATTTTAGGTGGAAGGTGCCTCCGCTAACCTGATAGTTGAGCTGCTGAATTGCCTGGGTCCACGTCTCCGTCCAACCAGTATGTCCTCTCCATGACCTCCTCCAGCTGGATTTTAGCCTGGACAAACCACTCTCCCTGACCCACTGTTGGTCCACCATGTGAAAGAATGATTACCGTGTGGCTGGCAGGGTCCTGGTGCTCTGGCCGTGTGTCAAGCCTGAGCCTCTGACATGGGAGAGCCGAGTTCAGGACACTGGTCCACAAGAGACCCCCCTGCCCCTCGTAATATCAAACAGCAAAAGCTGTCACAAAGAGTTCCTTCTCAACGCTAAGACCCAGCTCCACTCAAGGACCAGCAAGCTACAGTGCTGGACACCCTATGCCCAACAACTAGCAAGATAGGAACACAACCCCACCCATTAGCAGAGAGGATGCCTAAAATCATAAGAAGGTCACAGACACCCCAAAACACACCACCAGATATGGACCAGCCCACCAGAAAGACAAGATCCAGCCTCATCCACCAGAACACAGACACCAGTCCCCTCCACCAGGAAGCCTACAAAACCCACTGAATCAACCTTAACCACTGGGGGCAGACACCAAAAACAATGGGAACTACGAACCTGCAGCCTGGGAAAAGGAGACCCCAAACACAGTAAGGTAAGCAAAATGAGAAGACAGAGAAACACATAGCAGATGAAGGAGCAAGGTAAAAACCCACCAGACCAAACAAAGGAAGAGGAAATAGGCAGTCTACCTGAAAAAGAATTCAGAGTAATGATAGTAAAGATGATCCAAAATCTTGGAAATAGAATGGAGAAAATACAAGAAAGGTTTAACAAGGACCTAGAAGAACTAAAGAGCAAACAAACAATGATGAACAACACAATAAATGAAATTTAAAATTCTCTAGAAGGGATCAATAGCAGAATAACTGAGGCAGAAGACCAGATAAGTGACCTGGAAGATAAAATAGTGGAAATAACTACTGCAGAGCAGAATAAAGAAAAAAGAATGAAAAGAATTGAGGACAGTCTCAGAGACCTCTGGGACAACATTAAATGCACCAGTATTTGAATTATAGGGGTCCCAGAAGAAGAAGAGAAAAGAAAGGGACTGAGAAATATTTGAAGAGATTATAGTTGAAAACTTCCCTAATGTGGAGGAGATTTTTTTTTTTTTTTTTTGCAGTACGTGGGCCTCTCACTGTTGTGGCCTCTCCCATTGCAAAGCACAGGCTCTGGACATGCAGGCTCAGCAGCCATGGCTCACAGGCCTAGCCACTCTGCAGCATATGGGATCCTCCCAGACCGGGGCAGGAACCCGTGTCCCCTGCATCGGCAGGAGGGCTCCCAACCACTGCGCCACCAGGGAAGCCCGAAAACTTCCCTAATATGGGAAAGGAAATAGACAATCAAGTCCAGGAAGTGCAGAGAGTCCCATACAGTATAAATCCAAGGAGAAACACACCAAGACACATATTAATCAAACTATCAAAAATTAAATTCAAAGAAAATATATTAAAAGCAGTGAGGGAAAAGCAACAAATAACATACAATGGAATCCCCATAAGGTTAACAGCTGATCTTTCAGCAGAAACTCTGCAAGCCAGAAGGGAGTGGCTGGACATATTTAAAGTGATGAAAGGGAAAAACCTAACACCAAGATTACTCTACTCAGCAAGGATCTCATTCAGATTCGATGAAGAAATTAAAACGTTCACAGACAAACAAAAGTTAAAAGAATTCAGCACCACCAAACCAGTTTTACAACAAATGCTAAAGGAACTTCTCTAGGAAGGAAACACAGGAGAAGGAAAAGACCTACAATAACAAACCCAAAACAATTAAGAAAATGGTAATAGGAACATGCATATCAATAATTACCTTAAATGGAAATGGATTAAATGCTCCAACCAAAAGACATAGACTGGCTGAATGTATGCAAAAACAAGACCTGTATATATGCTGTCTACAAGAGACCCGCTTCAGACCTAGGGACACATACAGACTGAAAGCGAGGGGATGGAAAAAGATATTCCATGCAAATGGAAATCAAAAGAAAGCTGGAGTAGCAATTCTCATATCAGACAAAATAGACTTTAAAATAAAGACTATTACAAGAGACAAAGAAGGACACTACATAATGCTCAAGGGATCAATCCAAGAAGAAGATATAACAATTGTAAATATTTATGCACCCAACATAGGAGCACCTGAATACATAAGGCAAATGCTAACAGCCATAAAATGGGAAATCAACATTAACACAATCATAGTAGGGGACTTTAACACCCCACTTTCACCAATGGACAGATGAAATGAAAAAAATAAGGAAACACAAGCTTTAAATGACACATTAAACAAGATGGACTTAATTGATATTTATATGACATTCCATCCCAAAACAGCAGAATACACTTTCTTCTCAAGTGCTCATGGAACATTCTCCAGAATAGATCATATCTTGGGTCACAAATCAAGCCATGGTAAATTTAAGAAAACTGAAATCGTATCAAGTATCTTTTCCAACCACAATGCTATGAGACTAGTTATCAATTACAGGAAAAAAACTGTAAAACATAAAAACACATGCAGGCTAAACAATATGCTACTAAATAACCAAGAGATCACTGAAGAAATCAAAGAGGAAATCAAAAAATACCTAGAAACAAATGACAATGAAAACATGATGGCCCAAAACCTATGGGATGCAGCAAAAACAGTTCTAAGGTGGAAGTTTATAGCAATACAATCCTACCTTAAGAAACAGGAAACATCTCGAATAAACAACCTAACCTTGCACCTAAAGCAATTAGAGAAAGAAGGAAAAAAAAAAACCCCAAAGTTAGCAAAAGGAAAGCAATCATAAAGATCAGACCAGAAATAAATGAAAAAGAAATGAAGGAAACGATAGCAAAGATCAATAAAACTAAAAGTTTGTTCTTTGAGAAGATAAACAAAATTGATCACCCATTAGCCAGACTCATCAAGAAAAAAAAGGGAGAAGACTCAAAGCAGTAGAATTAGAAATGAAAAAGGAGAAGTAACAACTGACACTACAGAAATACAAGGGATCATGAGAGATTACCTCAAGCAACTATATGCCAATAAAATGGACAACCTGGAAGAAATGGAAAAATCCTTAGAAAAGCACAACCTTCCACGGCTGAACCAGGAAGAAACAGAAAATATAAACAGACCAATCACAAGCAATGAAATTGAAACTGTGATTAAAAGTCTTCCAACAAACAAAACCCCAGGACCAGATGGCTTCACACACGAATTCTATCAAACATTTAGAGAAGAGCTAACACCTATCCTTCTCAAACTCTTCCAAAATATAGCAGAGGGAGGAACACTCCCAAACTCATTCTACAAAGCCACCATCACCCTGATAGCAAAACCAGACAACGATGCCACAAAGAAAGAAAACTACAGGCCAATATCACTGATGAACACAGATGCAAAAATCCTCAACAAAATACTAGCAAACAGAATCCAGCAGCACATTAAGAGGATCATATACCATTATTAAGTGGGGTTTATCCCTGGATTGCAAGGATTCTTCAATATACACAAATCAATCAATGTGATAAACCATACTAACAAACTGAAGGATAAAAACCATATGATCATCTCAATAGATGCAGAGAAAGCTTTCAACAAAATTCAACACCCATTTATGATAAACACCCTGCAGAAAGTAGGCATAGAGGGAACTTACCTCAACATAATAAACGCCATATATGACAAACCCACAGCCAACACTGTTCTCAATGGTGAAAAACTGAAACCATTTCCACTAAGATCAGGAACAAGACAAGGCTGCCCACTCTCACCACTATTATTCAACATAGTTTTGGAAGTTTTAGCCACAGCAATCAGAGAAGAAAAAGAAATAAAGGGAATCCAAATTGGAAAAGAAGAAGTAAAGCTGTCACTGTTTGCAGATGACATGATACTATACATAGAGAATCCTAAAGATGCTACCAGAAAACTACTAGAGCTAATCAATGAATTTGTTAAAGTAGCAGGATACAAACTTCATACACAGAAGTCTCTTGAATTCCTATACACCAATGATGAAAAATCTGAAAGAGAAATTAAGGAAACACTCCCATTTATCACTGCAACAAAAAGAGTAAAATACCTAGGAATAAACCTACCTAAGGAGACAAAAGACCTGTATGCAGAAAATTATAAGACACTGATGAAAGAAATTAAAGATGATACCAACAGATGGAGAGATATACCATGTTCTTAGATTGGAAGTATCAACATTGTGAAAATGACTATACTACCCAAAGCAATCTACAGATTCAATGCAATCCCTATCAAACTACCACTGGCATTTTTCACAGAAACAGAACAAAAAATTTCACAATTTGTATGGAAACACAAAGAACCCCAAATAGCCAAAGCAATCTTGAGAAAGAAAAATGGAGCTAGAGGAATCAGGCATCCTGACTTCAGACTATACTACAAAGCTACAGTAATCAACACAGTATGGTACTGGCACAAAACAGAAATATAGATCAGTGGAACAGGATAGAAAGCCCATAGATAAACCTGCACACCCATGGTCACCTTATCTTTGATAAAAGAGGCAAGAATATACAAAGGGGAAAAGAGAGCCTCTTCAATAAGTGGTGCTGGGAAAACTGGACAGCTACATGTAAAAGAATGAAATTAGAACGCTCCCTAATAGCATACACAAAAATATACTCAAAATGGATTACAGACCTATTGTAAGGCCAGACACTGTAAAACTCTTAGAGGAAAACATAGGCAGAACACTCTATGACATAAATCACAGAAAGGTGCTTTGGACCCACCTCCTAGAGAAAGGGAAATAAAACCAAAAATAAACAAATGGGACGTAATGAAACTTAAAAGCTTTTGCACAGCTAAGGAAACCATAAACAAGATGAAAAGACAACCCTCAGAATGGGAGAAAATATTTGCAAACAAAGCAACTGACAAAGGATTAATCTCTAAAATATATAAACAGCTCATGCAGCTCAATATCAAAAAAACAAACAACCCAATCGAAAAATGGGCAGAAGACCTAAACAGACATTTCTCCAAAGAAGAGATACAGATGGCCGAGAAGCATATGAAAAGCTGATCAACATCACTAATCATTGGAGAACTGCAAGTCAAAACTACAATGAAGTATCACCTCACACCAGCCATAATGGGCATCAACAAAAAATCTACAAACCATAAATGCTGGAGAGTGTGTGGAGAAAAGGGAACCCTCTTGTACTGTTGGTGGGAATGTAAATTGATACAGCCACTATGGAGAACAGTATGGCGGTTCCTTCAAAAACTAAAAATAGAACTACCATACCACCCAGTAATCCCACTACTGGGCATATACCCTGAGAAAACCATAACTATTTACAACAGCCAGGACATGGAAGCAACCTAAGTGTTCATCAACAGACGAATGCATAAAGATGTGGCACATATATACAATGGAATATTACTCAGCCATAAAAAGAAACGAAATTGAGTTATTTGTAGTGAGGTGGATCGACCTAGAGTCTGTCATACAGAGTGAAGTAAGTCAGAAAGAGAAAAACAAATACCGTATGCTAACACATATATATGGAATCTAAGAAAAAAATGGTCATGAAGAACCTAGGGGGCAAGACAGCAATAAAGACAGAGACCTACTAGAGAATGGACTTGAGGATATGGGGAGGGGGAAGGGTAAGCTGGGACAAAGTGAGAGAGTGGCATGGACATATATCCACTACCAAATGTAAAACAGATAGCTAGTGGGAAGCAACCGCATAGCACAGGGAGATCAGCTCAGTGCTTTGTGACCACCTAGAGGGGTGGGATAAGGAGTGGGGGAGGGAGACCCAAGAGGGTGGGATATGGAGATATATGTATAGCTGATTCACTTGTTATACAGCAGCAACTAACACAACTATGTAAAGCACTTATCAATAAAGACGTTAAAAAAAAGTAAACGTTTTAGATTGACTTTAATAAAACATGAAGAAAGCACATGTTTAAAATGTTGTCAGAGGGCTTCCCTGGTAGTGCAGTGGTTAAGAATCCACCTGCTAATGCAGCGGACATGGGTTCGAGCCCTAGTCCAGGAAAATCCCACCTGCTGCAGAGCAACTAAGCTCGTGCACCATAACTACTGAGCCTGCGCTCTAGAGGCCACGAGCCACAACCACTGAAGCCCACATGCCTAGAGCCTGCGCTCAGCAACAAGAGAAGCCACCGCAATGCGAAGCCCGTGCACTGCAATGAAGAGTAGCCCCCGCTCACGGCAACTAGAGAAAGCCCGCGTGCAGCAACGAAGACCCAACGCAGCCAAAAATAAATAAATAAATTAAAATGTTGGTGGGATGATGGTCAAATGTTAAATAATAAAAATATATTCCTCATTCTATCCTATGAATTGTTTCAGTGTTGCTGCAGTCTTCATAATTACCATGATGATAACATTTTCTTTAGGAAAGCAATACATTCATTATAGAAATTTTGGAAAATAGGAAAAAAATAAAATCACTCCTATTGTCATCAGTCAGAGACAATCACTCACCAACACAGTGTACTTACCTCTGGCTTGTTGTGGGTGTAGGCGATGGACTGGGTTTCTCCCTTTCTCCCCTAAACCAGGAGCACACTTTTTGCACTGTCTGCCTTTAATTTACAACAGTCCTTGAACATTTTTGGGGAATGAGGAATTACTGAAACGAGTGAGTTAAGGGATGTGGTCCACTTAAAAGCAGGTGGTACAGTCAGCAGGCTTGGGAGAAGGTGCCAAGAGAAACACTGTTCTGGGGGCTTTTTATTTCCAGTTTCCAGGTGAGGCAGAGCTTAAAGAGAAGCCCGTGGTTCTTAAGCGGCAATGGTAAGCCTGCACCGTAAGATGCCTTAATTCAGCAGTCAAGGAGACAGAATCACAGCGTCTTCCGAACTCTAAAAGACCTTTAAAGTTTTCTGCTGACACCTCCCGACAGACTGTCCCACTCTCCACCCACAGCACCTTCCATACACATACAGGCTACCCTGACGAATGGCTGTAACCTCTACACTGGACACTTCCAGCGATTAGGGCCTTTCTTGAGACATCCTATCCTGTTTTGCATTGTTCAGCTATTCCTTATATGCCACAGAAATTGGCCTCCCTGATCCTGGTTCTGCCTTTTGAAACAACACAGAATGAACCAATTCTTTTTCTCTAATTACTCTTTAATTCATCCCATTTCTTCCCTGTGACAGAGCATCTGCTTCTTCAACAGCTTCTCTAGTAACTTGTTTTACAGATTCTGTCATCCTGACCAAGAGGATATGCTTAGGTTTTGCAAAGACCCTTCCAGAAAAGACTTGTTACAACTGAACATATTCCCTAAGAGGAAGACACCCTCGAGGAGAGACTCTAAGATAACCCGCATGATCTCTGCCTACTGGTATTCTCCCCTTGAGTAATCCCCTTAGGCGGGGGTGGGAGCTGTGGCTTTCTCCTAACTAATAGGATATGGCAAAGGTGAGAGGACAGCACTCTCATGATAACATTACATAAGATTGTAACCTGTCTTGCTGGGAGACTCCCTGGTTAGGAAACTCTCCATTGCTGGCTTTGGTTAAAAAGCAAAAGCCTAAAAGCCTAAGCAATTGAAACTTGATCCTGTAGGTGGTAGTGACACCTTCAAAGCTTCTGAATAGGGAGAATAAGAACCTATCTAAATGAATCTAAGGGGAGGGGCAATATAGGGGTGGGGAATTAAGAGGTACAAACTATTAGGTATAAAATAAGCTACAAGGATATTTTGTACAACATGGGGGATATAGCCAATATTTTACAATAACTATAAATGTAGTATAACCTTTAAAAATTGTGAGTCACCAATATAAAAAAAACAAACAACCCAATCCAAAAATGGGCAGAAGACCTAAATAGACATTTCTCCAAAGAAGATATACAGACAGCCAACAAACACATGAAAGAATGCTCAATATCATTAATCATTAGAGAAATGCAAATCAAAACTACAATGAGATATCATCTCACACCAGTCAGAATGGCCATCATCAAAAAATCTACAAACAATAAATGCTGCAGAGAGTGTGAAGAAAAGGGAACCCTCTTGCACTGTTGGTAGGAATGTAAATTGATACAGCCACTATGGAGAACAGAATGGAGCTTCCTTAAAAAACTACAAATAGAACTACCATACCACCCAGTAATCCCACTACTGGGCATATACCCTGAGAAAACCATAATTCAAAAAGAGTCATGTACCAAAATGTTCATTGCAGCTCTATTTACAATAGCCAGGACATGGAAGCAACCTAAGTGTCCATCGACAGATAAATGGATAAAGAAGACGTGGCACATATACACAAGGGAGTATTACTCAGCCATAAAAAGAAACGAAATTGAGTTATTTGTAGTGAGGTGGATCGACCTAGAGTCTGTCATACAGAGTGAAGTAAGTCAGAAAGAGAAAAACAAATACCGTATGCTAACACATATATATGAAATCTAAGAAAAAAAAATGGTCATGAAGAACCTACGGGCAAGACTGGAATAAAGACACAGACCTACTAGAGAATGGACTTGAGGACATGGGGAGGGGGAAGGGTAAGCTGTGACAAAGTGAGAGAGTAGCATGGACATATATACACTACCAAACGTAAAATAGATAGCTAGTGGGAAGCAGCTGCATAGCACAGGGAGAACAGCTCGGTGCTTTGTGACCACCTAGAGGGGTGGGATAGGGAGGGTGGGAGGGAGGGAGACGCAAGAGGGAAGAGATATGGGAACATATGTATATGTATAACTGATTCACTTTGTCATAAAGCAGAAACTAACACACCACTGTAAAGCAATTATACTCCAATAAAGATGTTAAAAAAATTGTGGGGGGGCCGGAGGAAGATGGCGGAAGAGTAAGACGCGGAGATCACCTTCCTCCCCACAGATACATCAGAAATTCATCTACACGTGGAACAACTCCAACAGAACACCTACTGAACGCTGACAGAAGACCTCAGACCCCCCAAAAGGCAAGAAACTCCCCACATACCTGGGTAGGTCAAAAGAAAAAAAGAATAAACAGAGACAATAGGATATGGACGGGACCTGTACCAGTGGGAGGGAGCCGTGAAGGAGGGAAGGTTTCTACACACTACAAGCCCCTTCGCGGGCGGAGACTGCAGGTGGCGGAGGGGGAAAGCTTCGGAGTAGCGGAGGAGAGCACAGCAACAGGGGTGCGGAGGGCAAAGCAGAGAGATTTTGGCACAGAGGATCGGTGCCCTCAGGCACACACCAGCCCGAGAGACTTGTCTGCTCGGCCGCCAGGGCGGGCGGGGCTGGGAGCTGAGGCTCGGGTATCGGCTTTCAGTCGGAGCGCAGGGAGAGGTCTGGGGCTGGCGGCAGGAAGAGACCCTGAAGGGGTTAGTGCTAGCCCGGAGGGAGTCCGGGGAAAGGGTCTGGAGCTACCGGAGAGGCAAGAGACTTTTTTCCCTTTTGTTGCCTGGTGCGCGAGGAGAGGGCATTCCCCTCCCTCCCCTCTGCCTGAGTGAGCCAGAGCCCCCGAATCAGCGGCCCCTTTAAACCCGTCCTGTCTGAGCGAAGAACGGACGCCCTCCGGCGACCTACGCGCAGAGGCGGGGCCAGGTCCAAGGCTGAGACCCGGGAGCTGTGAGAGCAGAGACAGGGAAATCTCTCTGTGCAGCCTCGGAGGCAGTGGATTAAAGCTCCACGGTCCATTTGATGTGCCCTGCGTCTGTGGAGTGCATGAATGGACAGCGAATCATCCCAAATTGAGGAAGTGGACCTTGAGGACAAGATTTAAGACTTTCCCCCCCTTTTTTTTTCCTCTTTTTACAACGAATTATCTCAAATTAAGGAGGTGGACTTAGCAAGATTTCAGACTTTTCGCCCTTTTCCTCTTTTTACAACGAATTATCCCAAATCGAGGAGGTGGACTTGGAGAGCAAGATTTTTGATTTTTCCCCCTGCTCTCTTTTTGTGAATGTGTATGTGTAATCTTCTGTGTAAGATTCTCTCTGTATAGCTTTGCTTCCACCATATGTCCCAGGGTTCTTTCGGTCCGGGTTTTTTTTCAATAATTACTTTTTAATTTTAATAACGCTACTATATTTCATACTTTATTCTATTTTACTTTACCTGCTCTTTCTTTTTTTCCTCCCTTCCCTTCCTCCCTCCCTCCCTCCGCTCCTCCTTTCCTTCTTTCTTTTTCTTTCCTCCATCCCTCCCTCCCTCCCACCCTTCTTCTTTCCACTTTCTTTTTCTTTCCTTCCTCCCTCCCTCCCTCCCTCCTGTCTTTCTTTCTTTCTTTCCTTCCTCCCTCCCTCCCTCTCTTCTTCCATTCACTCTTCCTTTTGCTTTCATTCCTCCCTCCCTCCCTCCTTTCTTTCCTTCTTTCTTTCCATCCTTCCTCCCTCCCTCCTTTCTTTCTTTCTTCCTTCCTTCCTTTCTTCCCTTCTTCCTTTCTTTCAATCTCTCTTTCTTTCTTCTACTAATTATTTCTCTCTACTTTTTCTCACTGTTATTCTGAGCCGGGTGGATGAAAGGCTCTTGGTGCTGCAGCCAGGAGTTAGTGCTGTGTCTCTGAAGTGGGAGAGCCAACTTCAGGACACGGGTCCACAAGAGACCTCCCAGCTCCACATAATATCAAGCAGCGAAAATCTCCCAGGGATCTCCATCTCAACACCAGCACCCAGCTTCAGTCAACGACCAGCAAGCTACAGTGCTGGTCACCCTATGCCAAGCAACTAGCAAGGCAGGAACACAACCCCACCCATTAGCAGAGAGGCTACCTAAAAACATAATAAGGCCACAGACACCCCAAAACACACCACCAGACGTGGACCTGTCCACCAGAAAGACAAGATCGAGCTTCAACCACCAGAACACAGGCATTAGTCCCCCCCACCAGGAAGCCTACACAACTTACTGAAACAACCTTAGCCACGGGGGACAGACACCAAAAACAACGGGAACTACGAATCTGCAGCCTGCAAAAAGGAGACCCCAAACACAGTAACATAAGCAAAATGAGAAAGCAGAAAAACACACAGCAGGTGAAGGAGCAAGATAAAAACCTACCAGACCTAACAAATGAAGACGTAATAGGCAGTCTACCTGAAAAAGAATTCAGAATAATGATAGTAAAGCTGATCCAAGATTCTATTTCCCAGATCCAAAATCTTGGAAATAGAATAGACAATATGCAAGAAACAGTTAACAAGGACCTAGAAGAACTAAAGATGAATCAAGCATCGATTAAAAACACAATAAATGAAATGAAAAATACTCTAGATGGGATCAATAGCAGAATAACTGAGGCAGAAGAACGGATAAGTGAGGTGGAAGATAAAATAGTGGAAATAACTGATGCAGAGCAAAATAAAGAAAAAAGAATGAAAAGAACAGAGGACAGTCTCAGAGACCTCTGGGACAACATTAAACGCACCAACATTCGAATTATAGGGGTTCCAGAAGAAGAAGAGAAAAAGAAAGGGACTGAGAAAATATTTGAAGAGATTATAGTTGAAAACTTCCCTAATATGGGAAAGGAAATAGTTAATCAAGTCCAGGAGGCACAGAGAGTCCCATACAGAATAAATCCAAGAAGAAATACGCCAAGACACATATTAATCAAACTGTCAAAAATTAAACACAAAGAAATCATATTAAAAGCAGCAAGGGAAAAACAACAAATAACACACAAGGGAATCCCCATCAGGTTAACAGCTGATCTCTCAGCAGAAACTCTACAAGCCAGAAGGGAGTGGCAGGACATAATTAAAGTGATGAAGGAGAGAAACCTGCAACCAAGATTACTCTACCCAGCAAGGATCTCATTCAGATTTGATGGAGAAATTAAAACGTTTACAGACAAGCAAAAGTTGAGAGAGTTCAGCACCACCAAACCAGCTTTACAACAAATGCTAAAGGAACCTCTCTAGGCAAGAAACACAACAGAAGGACTATACCTACAATAACGAACCCAAAGCCATTAAGGAAATGGGAATAGGAACATACATATCAATAATTACCTTAAATGTAAATGGACTAAATGCTCCCACCAAAAGACACAGAGTGGCTGAATGGATACAAAAACAAGACCCATATATATGCTGTCTACAAGAGACCCACTTCAGACCTAGAGACACATACAGATTGAAAGTAAGGGGATGGAAAAAGATATTCCATGCAAATGGAAATCAAAAGAAAGCTGGAGTAGCAATTCTTATATCAGACAAAATAGACTTTAAAATAAAGACTATTAGAAGAGACAAAGAAGGACACTACATAACGATAAAGGGATCGATCCAAGAAGAAGATATAACAATTGTAAATATTTATGCACCCAACATAGGAGCACCTCAATACATAAGGCAAATACTAACAGCCATAAAAGGGGAAATCGACAGTAACACAATCATAGTAGGGGACTTTAACAACCCACTTTCACCAATGGACAGATCATCCAAAATGAAAATAAATAAGGAAACACAAGCTTTAAATGATACATTAAACAAGATGGACTTAATTGATATTTATAGGACATTCCACCCAAAAACAACAGAATACACATTTTTCTCAAGTGCTCATGGAACATTCTCCAGGATAGATCATATCTTGGGTCACAAATCAAGCCTTGGTAAATTTAAGAAAATTGAAATTGTATCAAGTATCTTTTCCGACCACAATGCTATGAGACTAGACATCAATTACAGGAAAAGATCTGTAAAAAATACAAACACATGGAGGCTAAACAATACACTACTCAATAATGAAGTGATCACTGAAGAAATCAAAGAGGAAATTAAGAAATACTTAGAAACAAATGACAATGGAGACACGACGACCCAAAACCTATGGGACGCAGCAAAAGCAGTTCTAAGGGGGAAGTTTATAGCAATACAATCCCACCTTAAGAAACAGGAAACATTTCGAGTAAACAACCTGACCCTGCACCTAAAGCAATTAGAGAAAGAAGAACAAAAAACCCCCAAAGTTAGCAGAAGGAAAGAAATCATAAAGATCAGATCAGAAATAAATGAAAAAGAAATGAAGGAAACGATAGCAAAGATCAACCAAACTAAAAGCTGGTTCTTTGAGAAGATAAATAAAATTGACAAACCATTAGCCAGACTCATCAAGAAAAGAAGGGAGAAGACTCAAATCAGTAGAATTAGAAATGAAAAAGGAGAAGTAACAACTGACACTGCAGAAATACAAAAGATCATGAGAGATTACTATAAGCAACTCTATGCCAATAAAATGGACAACCTGGAAGAAATGGACAAATTCTTAGAAATGCACAACCTACCAAGACTGACTCAGGAAGAAATAGAAAATATGAATAGACCAATCACAAGCACTGAAATTGAAACTGTGATTAAAAATCTTCCATCAAACAAAAGCCCAGGACCAGATGGCCTCACAGGCGAATTCTATCAAACATTTAGAGAAGAGCTAACACCTATCCTTCTCAAACTCTTCCAAACAATATCAGAGGAAGGAACACTCCCAAACTCATTCTACGAGGCCACCATCACCTTGATACCAAAACCAGGCAAGGATGTCACAAAGAAAGAAAACTACAGGCCAATATCACTGATGAACATAGATGCAAAAATCCTCAACAAAATACTAGCAAACAGAATCCAACAGCACATTAAAAGGATCATACACCATGATCAAGTGGGGTTTATTCCAGGAATGCAAGGATTCTTCAATATACGCAAATCAATCAATGTGATACACCATATTAACAAGTTGAAGGAGAAAAACCATATGATCATCTCAATAGATGCAGAGAAAGCTTTCGACAAAATTCAACACCCATTTATGATAAAAACCCTGCAGAAAGCAGGCATAGAGGGAACTTTCCTCAACATAATAAAGGCCATATATGACAAACCCACAGCCAACATTGTCCTCAATGGTGAAAAACTGAAACCATTTCCACTAAGATCAGGAACAAGACAAGGCTGCCCACTCTCACCACTCTTATTCAACATAGTTTTGGAAGTTTTAGCCACAGCAATCAGAGAAGAAAAGGAAATAAAAGGAATCCAAATTGGAAAAGAAGAAGTAAAGCTGTCACTGTTTGCAGATGACATGATACTATACACAGAGAATCCTAAAGATGCTACCGAAAAACTACTAGAGCTAATCAATGAATTTGGTAAAGTAGCAGGATACAAAATTAATGCACAGAAATCTCTGGCATTCCTGTACACTAATGATGAAAAATCTGAAAATGAAATCAAGAAAACACTCCCATTTACCATTGCAACAAAAAGAATAAAATATCTAGGAATAAACCTACCTAAGGAGACAAAAGACCTGTATGCAGAAAATTATAAGACACTGATGAAAGAAATTAAAGATGATATAAATAGATGGAGAGATATACCATGCTCCTGGATTGGAAGAATCAATATTGTGAAAATGACTCTACTACCCAAAGCAATCTACAGATTCAATGCAATCCCTATCAAACTACCACTGGCATTTTTCACAGAAGTAGAACAAAAAATTTCAAAATTTGTTTGGAAAAACAAAAGACCCCGAATAGCCAAAGCAATCTTGAGAACGAAAAACGGAGCTGGAGGAATCAGGCTGCCTGACTTCAGACTATACTACAAAGCTACAGTAATTAAGACAGTGTGGTACTGGCATAAAAGCAGAAAGATAGATCAGTGGATCAGGATAGAAAGCCCAGAGATAAACCCACGCACATATGGCCAACTTATCTTTGATAAAGGAGGCAGGAATGTACAGTGGAGAAAGGACAGCCTCTTCAATAAGTGGTGCTGGGAAAACTGGACAGGGACATGTAAAAGTATGAGATTAGATCATTCCCTAACACCATACACAAAAATAAGCTCAAAATGGATTAAAGACCTAAATGTAAGGCCAGAAACTATCAAACTCTTAGAGGAAAACATAGGTAGAACACTCTATGACATAAATCACAGCAAGATCCTTTTGGACCCACCTCCTAGAGAAATGGAAATAAAAACAAAGATAAACAAATGGGACCTAATGAAACTTCAAAGTTTTTGCACAGCAAAGGAAACCATAAACAAGACCAAAAGACAACCCTCAGAATGGGAGAAAATATTTGCAAATGAAGCAACTGACAAAGGATTAATCTCCAAAATTTATAAACAGCTCATGCAGCTCAATAGCAAAAAAACAAACAACCCAATCCAAAAATGGGCAGAAGACTTAAATAGGCATTTCTCCAAAGAAGATATACAGACTGCCAACAAACACATGAAAGAATGCTCAACATCATTAATCATTAGAGAAATGCAAATCAAAACTACAATGAGATATCATCTCACACCAGTCAGAATGGCCATCATCAAGAAATCTAGAAACAATAAATGCTGGAGAGGGTGTGGAGAAAAGGGAACACTCTTGCACTGCTGGTGGGAATGTGAATTGGTACAGCCACTATGGAGAACAGTATGGAGGTTCCTTAAAAAACTACAAATAGAACTACCATATGACCCAGCAATCCCACTACTAGGCATATACCCTGAGAAAACCATAATTCAAAAAGAGACATGTACCAAAATGTTCATTGCAGCTCTATTCACAATAGCCCGGAGCTGGAAACAACCTAAGTGTCCATCATCGGATGAATGGATAAAGAAGATGTGGCACATATATACAATGGAATATTACTCAGCCATAAAAAGAAACGAAACTGAGCTATTTGTAATGAGGTGGATAGACCTAGAGTCTGTCATACAGAGTGAAGTAAGTCAGAAAGAGAAAGACAAATACCGTATGCTAACACATATATATGGAATTAAAAAAAAAAAAAAAATGTCATGAAGAACCTAGTGGTAAAACGGGAATAAAGACACAGACCTACTTGAGAATGGACTTGAGGATATGGGGAAGGGGAAGGGGAAGCTGTGACAAAGGGAAAGAGAGGCATGGACATATATACACTACCAAACGTAAGGTAGATAGATAGTGGGAAGCAGCCGCAGAGCACAGGGAGATCAGCTCGGTGCTTTGTGACCGCCTGGAGGGGTGGGATGGGGAGGGTGGGAGGGAGGGAGATGCATGAGGGAAGGGATGTGGGAACAGATGTATATGTATGACTGATTCACTTTGTTATAAAGCAGAAACTAATAAAAAAAAATAAAAAAATAAAAATAAAAAAAAATAAATGATATAAAAAAAAAAATTGTGAGTCACTATATTGTACACCTGTAACATATAATATTATACAGTAACTATACATCAATAAAATTAAAAAAAATAAAGATGGTACACAGACGGAGGAGAGAAAATAATCAGAGAGAGAAAGAAAAAAAAAAGCAAGTAGCCATGTTGGGGAGGCCCACATGTAAGGAGCTGAGGACAGCCTCCAACCAAAATCCAGGAAGAAACTGAGGTCCTCAATCCAACAACCCATCAGTAACTGAATGCTGCCAACACCATGTGAGCTTAGAAACAAATATTTTCCTAGTCAAGCCTCAGATGAAACTGCAGCCCCACTGACACCCTGTGTCACCTTGGATACACCCTTGTGAGTGTTCCTCACTCAAACTCAGCAGGCCACGCTCAAACTTCTGACCCACAGAATATGAGAGAGAATACATGTGTTGTTTCAAGCTTCTAAGTTTTTGGTAATAGTCATGTAGCAATAGATATCTAATATACACACAGTATCAATATATACCACAAAAAGACACTAATCAGACTTCTTTGAAGAGATTAGTTTTCAAAATACAAATTTTCCCTCCAGATGAAATCATACTGGAAGCAAATGGTGTAAAACCAGTTGGTGCGTCAAATAGGAAACCTGTTTGTTAGCACTTCCAGATCAGGTACTGAGGCCTACCACCCAGGAAACCATTAACCTGTTACTCTGAGAAAGAGAGCTCTGTCAAGAGGAGGTGAGATCAACAAATAAAGCAAGAAAGAAACAATGCTATTTCTCTTTCTGCATATAATTCTTAAGTTTCTTACACAGGACAGGAAAATAATAAATTAAAACTTTATATTGCTAGGGGGAGAAAACTATACCTCAACATTTTAGTTCTTTTGGTTAATTTCCTGAAGTCATCTAGGACTTCAGCCTGTGTCGAGTATATTTTCAAATTGAGGTAGTGTAAATCATTTTAAGATTCAGTTTCTAGGCCAAGTAAATATCCTGTGTCAATCTTGTAAATTAAGACAACACAAGAAAAAGGAAACAAAGAGCAAAATCACAAAACCTGATGCTTCCAGAATCAGGATGTACTGAAAGCAAAATTAAAGCCAAGTTTTTTCCCTCCTGCTGGAGATATATGATCAATCTCCTAGAACGTGTATGTTTTCCCCGTGCATAAAGAACTCTTAGAAAAGTTCCATCACTATATAGATTTTCACATTTCTAATAACTCAAGCCCCTTCCCGTAAGCTATAAACCCAACTATTTTGAATAGCAAATTTTTAAAAATCAGGTATCAGATTTCCAGGATAGAAATCTGTAAATAGTAAGAAACAAAGGATTGTATATCTGGATATAAGATATATACTTTAGAAAAATGATTTCTTGTGAATTTATTTTTTTCTGGGAACAATTTATATCACCCAGAGAGTTTCAATAGGCATTAGAAATTGGAGTGCAAGGAGGGAGGGGAATAATATATATGAGCAGGGCATACAGCTTTGCTGGTCCTAGATATAATGTCACTATTCTGTGATGTAAAATGTTCATGTCCTTGGCTGTATTACATGAATCAATTGGAGCATTAAAATAAAGAAATAAATTATAACAAAAGGATGATCTCTTATAAAAATTGGATGGAATTATACCCTTAGGTATAATTAATATAAATATAAATAATATAAAGGGTTTTGTTTACCATTTCATTTATAGTATGCTTAACTGGAAATGCTAAAAATAGGAATGAATGCATGAATAACCTTGGTTTTTATACTTATTTCATCTATCCTCAGAAAAGAGAACTGTGCATCTACCTACAAAGTTTTATATCTTATTTGACTTTACTTTGTAAAGAATTCAGGCAGAGCAACAAGCACTAACTCTTTTTCATTTCCTCACTGCCATAAAATTACCCTCAATTACTTACATCTCTATATCCATGCACCACATTCCCAGAAATATCTCCTGCTATGTCTCTACAACCAGCCGGGCAGAACTTGCTGGAAAAAAAATAAAGAGTTTATATTTTATTAGGTCGTACTGAAATTAAAAAGTGTGAAATTATACTTAAAAGTATTTTCTCTCCTCTGTACAACATGCAGGAATATCTTTCTTTAATGACAAATCAGAAACCTGATTTGTGAAAACACAGACTTATCTAAAATGTTCATCTGAAGGCAAGTTTCACACAATTGTTTGTTTTATATCAAAATTCATTATAAACTCTATTAAACAATGAGCTTCCCTAAAGCATCTTAATTGATTTTAAGAGGTCCAAGAAATGTTAAGTAAAAAGGTAAATATTCGGGGCTTCCCTGGTGGCGCAGTGGTTGAGAGTCTGCCTGCTGATGCAGGGGACACGGGTTCGTGCCCCGGTCCGGGAAGATCCTACATGCCGTGGAGCGGCTGGGCCCGTGAGCCATGGCTGCTGAGCCTGCGCGTCTGGAGCCTGTGCTCCGCAATGGGAGAGGCCACAACAGTGAGAGGCCCCCGTACCGCAAAAAAAAAAAAAAAAAAAAGGTAAAGTTTCTAAATACAGTATATATAGCATACTCTTGTTTTTATAAAAAGAAATGTTTAAATAACAATTTATGTTTTCTATGGATAAAAAGAAAACAAGGAAGAATATCTCTGGATTCTCTCTAAGTGTAGGAGTTTGAGAAACTATCACTTTCTGTGTTACTAACTCTGTAAATTTGGATTCACTCTACTAGCATTACCCAATTGGACCACAATGGAAGCCATACATGTTAATTTAAATATTCTAGTAGCCACATTAAAAAAATCAAAAGAAACAGGCAAAATTAATATTAATATTACTCATATATTCTGTTTAACCTAATATATTCAAAATGTATCATTTCCACATGTAATGAACAGAAAAATTATCAAGATATTTCCAGTCTTTTTTTTTAAAATAAGTTTTCAAAATCTGCCGTATATTTTATACTTACAGCATACCTCAATTTTAATTAGTCAAGTTTAAATGCCTGGAGAGTGATGGTCTACATTAGTTATAAATTACTTTTGCAATCAGAAAAAAAGGTGTATATTTTTTTCAGCTTTACTGGGGTATAGTTGACAAACAAAATTGTAAAATATTTAAAGTGTACATCACGATGATTTGATATACGTATACACTGAAAGAATTTCTTCCATCTAGTTAGTTAAACACAGCCATCACCTCACACACACACACACACACACACACACACGTACGTATATATATTTTTTTGGTGAGAATATTTAAGCTCTACTCTGTTAACAAATTTCAATTACACAATATGGTGTTATCAGCTATAGTCACCACGTTATACATTAGATCCTCAGACCTTATTCATCTCTACAGCTGAAAGTTTATACCCTTTTATCAACCTTTCCCTATTTCCCCTAACCTTCAGCCCCCAGGAACTACTTTCTGTTTCTATGAGTTTGACTAAAAGAGGTATATTTAAAATTAGGATTTCATTTACTTAAGAGTCATTTTTCAAGAAACTTTTCAGAAACATGTCATGGCATATGGTATGGTTGGGTGTGGCTTAGGGTGTGTTGACCCAGGCTCTGTTACTACCTAACTAGCTATGTGACCCCAAATATTGCATATAATCCCCCTTAAATTCAGTTTCCTCTTCTGTAGTTCCTTCAAGCATCAACATTTCAATAGGCCATGAGAGACAACCATACATCTAAAAAGACGTGCAAAAGGAAACTCAAAATATTATGTGAACATTGACAGCTTTAAAGATGAATGCCATAGGCCCTTGTTTCTATATATACCATATTACAATAATGTTTGCTTTGTTTGTTCAAGAAGAATGTACCAGCCCAAGCAGATTCCAAAATAGCAGTTGCTTTTATTTCATTTCCTCTCAGTTTCCTCCTGCTGACTTAGCAAATTAGATGTGTAACAGAATCTAATTATCAAAACTACCCAAATAAATGGTTCATAATTCTTCCCCATTGACCTAATGGAATCCAGCACTACAGCAATAATCAAGGAATTAAGAAACAGAAATAATGGAAATCCTATTACAGGTTTACAGTTCCTTATCCTAGCCCTTAGAGCCAGATGTATTTCAGAATTCAGAATTTTGGGGACTTTAGAAAAGTAAAACAGTGCCAATAATGTATATGATGCACGACTCCACTGAGGTCTGCAAATATTAATCAAAACATTAATATCTCTGTATCAAATATATGGATAGTCAAATTAGGTCAAATACATAAAGACAAAACAGCCTCATTTTAATTTAGTCCAATTTTGCTGTCAGGTGAATTTAAGGTCACATTAATCAGGTACTGCCACCAAATGAGTTACAAAAATCTTTTGACTTTTAAAGCTTTCTGCATTTCACAATTATGGATGAAGGATTATGGCCCTGTACTAGTCATCATACCTCATCTTTAACTAAACACTACAAATAGGCTGGGCTACAGCTTAGATGATCTGACACCATAACATCACACTGTAGGGTTGAATATATTCCTTTCTCTAAAAGGATAGGAAATGACTATTGATGCCCAGAGGCCCTGTCACCACTGGGACTGTACACGTATGGCTGGAAAGAAAATGCTGCTGAATGTCTGCATTGGATGAACAGCAACTTTAAGGGCAACATTTAATTACTGGTCATTTTCATTTTTGTCTTTTCTCAACTGGCCTTCATATTAGTAAACACTAGAGTTGATTCTGCATATAAAAGAATCTCATTTATTAGAGTATCAGATGGATAGGACCATGGACTCTTAAGCTTGACTTTTGGGGTATTCTTATTTATTGTGTAGCCCTAAGCAGGTTATTTAATTGCTTTGTGCCTCTGTTTTTGGGGTAAAATAGAACCTGCCTCATCGGCGTACTGGAACATTCACATGAGCTATCTATATGCTAACTCCAGAGAGCTGTACCTGGTACTAAGAAAACACTCTAATGAGTTAGAGTTGTTGTTAGTGTTTTTGTTGACAATGACCTATAGACCTGTGGTTCTCAACTAGGGGTGATTTCTGCCCACCAGTAGACCTCTGGAAACGTCTGGAGACATTTATCATGACTGGGTCATACAGACCAGGGATGCTGCTAAATACCCACAATGCACACAACAGCAAATCATCCAATCCAAAATATCAATAGTGCCAAGGCTGAGAAATCCCCCTCTAGACTTTTACTTTACAGATGAGAAAACGTACATCTAAGAGATTAAGTCATTTTTCCAGTTAAAGTAAAGCTGGGATGAAAATTTTCATCTCCTATTCTCAGTAAGTCTCTTTTTTGTGGGAAAGAGAAAATGAACCCCTCCAGAATTACAAAAGTCACTCCCAAATGCTGGCCCGGTAAAAAAAAATGCACTCTAGACTCCATTTTGGCTCATTGGTACTACAGTAGAACTCAAGGGTCAGCAAACTGTGACCCATGGGCCAAATCCAGTCAGAGTCTTTTTTTTTTTTTTTAAATAAAGAAAGTTTTTTTGGAACACAGCCATGCTCATTCGTTCACATATATACTGTCTATGGCTGCTTCTGCACTACAAAGGCAACAGAAACTGTATGAACAAATGCAAAAGAGACTGCACGGCCTGCAAAACCTAAAGTATTTACTATCTGGACTTTGACGGAAAGTTTGCTGATCTCTGCTGTATAAGAAACCATTTCAAGTATTCCTAATTAGTTACAACATAGATGTTTTTTTTAATTAAATTAAGTACAAATAAGGTACTTTATCTGGTTTAATGTCAAGGAAAACAAAATATTCAGCAACAAATGACTGCAGCACAGCTAGGACATTGTATTTACCTGTATTCTGTCTTCAAATAATGGTTAGCTCGTTCCAAACACGTTATTAAATCTGTCATAAATAAAGATAATTGCAATCAGCTCTAAAGATTTCTTTTAAAATGAAACAGTTTTTGAAAAGTATTTACTCGTTATCTAGTTATCTGAACTTTTCTGTTTAAAAATAAATAAAAACTGACACACTATCCCCAGGATTTCATCAGTTCCCTTCATTTTTCTTTTCTACCATCAATGATGGTTCTTCAGTATTTATCCACTGAATGACAACAGAATCTATTTCCAACAAAAAACCCAACACTGGTTAGTTACCATTCACTACATACCTACAAAGGTCATGTGTATAACCTCCCCTGGCAGGAGGAAAACAATTTCAAGAGCTCAATGTGGTTCACAGAGAAGGTTCAGGAACACCTTAATTTAACAATTTAGCTAGTGGCAATCGAGCGACCACAGGGCCAGGAGTTTAGCGAGAACACAAAGAGCCTATCAGCTTTGATCAATGAGGACCAAGGACTTAAAAGAAGCGTGCTCTCTGGAGCAATTTATAGAACTGAACTAATACTCAGCAATGGAAACTCTAAGATACTGTGGATTTTGGTGCTTTTAGATGGACCTAGTATAGTTTCCAAAATATTCCACACCTGCTGCAGAAGTTCTTTCTTTCCTTAATCATTTCAGTAGTTCTTAGGGAGAAACATATGCTGAACACCGGCCATGCAGGGGCCTGCTAGGATATTGCACAGATCTGACTGGCTGAGCGAGAAATGAATGGGGTACCCCCTTCCCAGAGTATTTCTGCAGGAGGGGCCTGAAGCAGGAACTCTGGGCACCTCTGTGGTCCTGGCAGACCCTGGGCTGCATGGAAATTACTCTGGAGTTCGAGGCCTGGGTGGGAGGCCACACTTTCCTTTCCCATCAATATTCATGCTCCCCTTCTCCCCCCCCACACGCTAGCTGGATGGGTAGGGCACTTGGTGACAGTGACTTCCCCCTCCTCATACTCGCATGCTCCCACGCTGGTGCACTGGTGTGAATGGAGTGGGGGGGTGTCGCTGGTTAAAAGGCTTGTCCCCTAAGCTAACAAAGGGGTTGGTGGAGAGCTCCAGAGAATAGCCAGACCTTAGGAGGGTCAGGAGGGTAGCCCCAAAGATACACAATCCATGATTTCTAGGAAAATGAGATCAACCCTCTCCCACATAAGTCAGCGGATCAATCTAACATGGGCTATGAAAGTATTCAGTTCAGACCTAACTACTTACAAAGACACTGCATTCCTCTCTTCCCTCACATCTTAATTCTGGATCTGAGGTCACAGTTCTCTCCAGAGATGGTGACTAGCAAGAGGAATTCTAAGACAGATAAAGGTTTACAGATTTATGTTGGTCCTTCTGCTATACCTGGATGGTCGCTGCTGGCATAGGTTAGCAAAAAACCCCGCCCAGAAATGTGGGATCCACTCTCAAAGCGAACAGTTACTTCACTGGTGTTCAGCAAAAGTTCTTTGGGCACAGTCATGCTTCCACAATACGGACCTAAAAACAAAGCACACTTGTAGCTCATTTCAAAATTTAGACCAGTACAAAGAAGTGGTATATACATTTTTTTCCCCTTAAATGTCAAATTTACCAGACAACACATACACATAAGATTATAATCTTTACCCAACTGAAATTTTGCTTCATACTGAGACTAAGAATTAGTGACTGATTGTAAACTTGATTATACAGAGAAACAAGATGGGGGAAGTGGCCAATTCTAGATAAGCAATAGCTTGGAACTAGTTAATTGTGAACAACACAAGAGATAGGTTTTGACTTTTATAAGAAGGTGACTAACAAACAAAAATCAAATATATTTAGTTAAGAAAATGTTATCACAAAAGTGATATTCTAGGGACCTCCTAAATTTGCTTAAAGTATGGTCTAAATGCTTGTGTCCCAACCAAATTCATATGTTAAAATCCTAATGCCCAATGTGACAGTATTAGGAGGTGGGGCCTTTGGGAGGTACTTAGTTTCACAAGGGCAGAGCCCTCATGAATGGGATCAGTGCCTTTATAAAGGAGGCCCCAGTGAGCTTGCTTGCCCCTTCCAGCATGTGCAGACACAGGGAGATGGCTATGAACCAGGAAGGGGGCTCTCACCATCCACTACACCGTATCTGGCAGCACCATGATCTTGAACTTCCCAGCCTCCAGACTGTAAGAAATAAATGTCTGTTGTTCATAAGTTACCCAGTCTGTGATATTTTGTTATAGCAGCCTGGAGATACTAAGACAGGTAGTAAAGAAAATGTTATCACAAAAATGATATTCTCCTAAATTTGCTCAAAGAAACTCACAAATTCCCTTTTTCCAAGAAAGTCCCACTACTGTATAGCACAGGGAACTATACTCAGTATTTTGTAATAACCTATAAGGGAAAAGAATCTGAAAAATATATATATATGTATAACTAAACCACTTTGCTGTACACCTGAAACTAACACAACATTGTAAATCAACTATACTTCAATTTTTTTAAAAAGTGTAAAGAAAAAGAAAGTTCTAGAATTAAAAGACTGTCCAATACAGGGTAAAAATCTTATTCTCATGCAATTTGCACATTTCTCTTTCTCTTCTTTACCGCTCTTAACAGCAACTTCTGGTTAACTCATATAATTTATTTTGATTTATAAAATGAAGTTTATAAGAAAGCAGAATAATTTCTAAAGGCTTTTGAAATACCACAGTATAAATTATACAATTAAGAGTATAACAGGGGACTTCCGGGTAAGATGGCGGAAGAGTAAGACGCGGAGATCACCTTCCTCCTCACGGATACACCAGAAATACAGCTACACGTGGAACAACTCCTACAGAACACCTACTGAACGCTGGCAGAAGACCCCAGACCTCCCAAAAGGCAAGAAACTCCCCACATACCTGGGTAGGGCAAAGCGGAGAGATTCCCGCACAGAGGATCGGTGCCGAGCGGCACTCACCAGCCCGAGAGGCTTGTCTGCTCGCCCGCCGGGGCGGGCGGCGCTGGAAGCTGAGGCTCGGGCTTCGGTCAGAGCGCAGGGAGAGGACTGGGGCTGGCGGCGAGAACTCAGCCTGAAGGGGGCTAATGTGCCACAGCTAGCCGGGAGGGAGTCCGGGAAAACTCTGGAGCTGCCGAAGAGGCAAGAGACTTGTTCTTCCCTCTTGGTTTCCTGCTGCGCGAGGAGAGGGGATTAAGAGCGCTGCTTAAAGGGGCTCCACAGACGGGCGCGAGTCGCGACTGAAAGCGCGGAGCCCAGTGACGGGCGTGGGACGCTGGGGCTGCTGCTGCCGCCGCCAAGAAGCCCGTGTGCGAGCGCAGGTCACTGTCCACACCGCCCTTCCGGGAGCCTGAGCAGCCCGCCACTGCCGGGGTCCCGGGATCCAGGGGCGGCTTCCCTGGGAGAACGCACGGCGCGCCTCGGGCTGGTGCAACGTCACGCCGACCTCTGCCGCTGCAGGCTCGCCCCGCACTCCGTGCCCCTCCCTCCCGCCCGGCCTGAGTGAGCCAGAGTTCCCGAAGAGGCTGCTCCTTTAACCCTTTCCTGTCTGAGCGAAGAACAGACGCCCTCCGGCGACCTACACGCAGAGGCGGGGCCAAATCCAAAGCTGAGACCCGGGAGCTGTGAGAACAAAGAAGAGAAAGGGAAACCTCTCCCAGCAGCCTCAGAAGCAGCGGATTAAAGCTCCACAATCAACTTGATGTACCCTGCATCTGTGGAATACATGAATAGACAACAAATCATCCCAAATTGAGGAGCCAGGAGTCAGTACTGTGCCTCTGAGGTGGGAGAGCCAACTTCAGGACACTGGTCCACAAGAGACCTCCCAGCTCCACATAATATCAAACGGCGAAAATCTTCCAGAGATCTCCATCTCAACACCAGCACCCAGCTTCACTCAACGACCAGCAAGCTACAGTGCTGGACACCCTATGCCAAACAACTAGCAAGACAGGAACACAACGCCACCCATTAGCAGAGAGGTGGCCTAAAATCATAAAAAGTCTGCAGACACCCCAAAACACACCACCAGACGTGGACCTGCCCACCAGAAAGACAAGATCCAGCCTCATCCACCAGAACACAGGCACTAGTCCCCTCGACCAGGAAACCTACACAACCCACTAAACCAACCTTAGCCACTGGGGACAGACACCAAAAACAACAGGAACTACGAACCTGCAGCCGGCAAAAAGGAGACCCCAAACACAGTAACATAAGCAAAATGAGAAGACAGAAAAACACACAGCAGGAGAAGGAGCAAGATAAAAACCCACCAGACCTAACAAATGAAGAGGTAATAGGCAGTCTATCTGAAAAAGAATTCAGAATAATGATAGTAAAGATGATCCAAAATCTTGGAAATAGAATAGACAAAATGCAAGAAACAGTTAACAAGGACCTAGTAGAACTAAAGATGAATCAAGCATCGATTAAAAACACAATAAATGAAATGAAAAATACTCTAGATGGGATCAATAGCAGAATAACTGAGGCAGAAGAACGGATAAGTGAGGTGGAAGATAAAATAGTGGAAATAACTAATGCAGAGCAAAATAAAGAGAAAAGAATGAAAAGAACAGAGGACAATATCAGAGACCTCTGGGACAACATTAAACGCACCAACATTCGAATTATAGGGGTTCCAGAAGAAGAAGAGAAAAAGAAAGGGACTGAGAAAATATTTGAAGAGATTATAGTTGAAAACTTCCCTAATATGGGAAAGGAAATAGTTAATCAAGTCCAAGAAGCACAGAGAGTCCCATACAGAATAAATCCAAGGAGAAATACGCCAAGACACATATTAATCAAACTGTCAAAAATTAAACACAAAGAAATCATATTAAAAGCAGCAAGGCAAAAACAACAAATAACACACAAGGGAATCCCCATCAGGATAACAGCTGATCTCTCAGCAGAAACTCTACAAGCCAGAAGGGAGTGGCAGGACATAATTAAAGTGATGAAGGAGAGAAACCTGCAACCAAGATTACTCTACCCAGCAAGGATCTCATTCAGATTTGATGGAGAAATTAAAACGTTTACAGACAAGCAAAAGCTGAGAGAGTTCAGCACCACCAAACCAGCTTTACAACAAATGCTAAAGGAACTTCTCTAGGCAAGAAACACAACAGAAGGAAAAGACCTACAATAACGAACCCAAAACAATTAAGAAAATGGGAATAGGAACATACATATCGATAATTACCTTAAATGTAAATGGACTAAACGCTCCCACCAAAAGACACAGATTGGCTGAATGGATACAAAAACAAGACCCATATATATGCTGTCTACAAGAGACCCACTTCAGACCTAGAGACACATACAGACTGAAAGTAAGGGGATGGAAAAAGATATTCCATGCAAATGGAAACCAAAAGAAAGCTGGAGTAGCAATTCTCATATCAGACAAAATAGACTTTAAAATAAAGACTACTAGAAGAGACAAAGAAGGACACTACATAATGATCAAGGGATCGATCCAAGAAGAAGATATAACAATTGTAAATATTTATGCACCCAACATAGGAGCACCTCAATACATAAGGCAAACACTAACAGCCATAAAAGGAGAAATCGACAGTAACACAATCATAGTAGGGGACTTTAACACCCCACTTTCACCAATGGACAGATCATCCAAAATGAAAATAAATAAGGAAACACAAGCTTTAAATGATACATTAAACAAGATGGACTTAATTGATATTTATAGGACATTCCATCCAAAAACAACAGAATACACATTTTTCTCAAGTGCTCATGGAACATTCTCCAGGATAGATCATATCTTGGGTCACAAATCAAGCCTTGGTAAATTTAAGAAAATTGAAATTGTATCAAGTATCTTTTCCGACCACAATGCTATGAGACTAGATATCAATTACAGGAAAAGAGCTATAAAAAATACAAACACATGGAGGCTAAACAATACATTACTTAATAACGAAGTGATCACTGAAGAAATCAAAGAGGAAATAAAAAAATACCTAGAAACAAATGACAATGGAGACACGACGACCCAAAACCTATGGGATGCAGCAAAAGCAGTTCTAAGAGGGAAGTTTATAGCAATACAATCCCACCTTAAGAAACAGGAAATATCTCGACTAAACAACCTAACCTTGCACCTAAAGCAATTAGAGAAAGAAGAACAAAAACATCCCAAAGTTAGCAGAAGGAAAGAAATCATAAAAATCAGATCAGAAATAAATGAAAAAGAAATGAAGGAAACAATAGCAAAGATCAATAAAACTAAAAGCTGGTTCTTTGAGAAGATAAACAAAATTGATAAACCATTAGCCAGACTCATCAAGAAAAAAAGGGAGAAGACTCAAATCAATACAATTAGAAATGAAAAAGGAGAAGTAACAACTGACACTGCAGAAATACAAAAGATCGTGAGAGATTACTATAAGCAACTCTATGCCAATAAAATGGACAACCTGGAAGAAATGGACAAATTCTTAGAAATGCACAACCTGCCAAGACTGAATCAGGAAGAAATAGAACATATGAACAGACCAATCACAAGCACTGAAATTGAAACTGTGATAAAAAATCTTCCAACAAACAAAAGCCCAGGACCAGATGGCTTCACAGGCGAATTCTATCAAGCATTTAGAGAAGAGCTAACGCCTATCCTTCTCAAACTCTTCCAAAATATAGCAGAGGGAGGAACACTCCCAAACTCATTCTACGAGGCCACCATCACCTTGATACCAAAACCAGACAAGGATGTCACAAAGAAAGAAAACTACAGGCCAATATCACTGATGAACATAGATGCAAAAATCCTCAACAAAATACTAGCAAACAGAATCCAACAGCACATTAAAAGGATCATACACCATGATCAAGTGGGGTTTATCCCAGGAATGCAAGGATTCTTCAATATACGCAAATCAATCAACGTGATACACCATATTAACAAATTGAAGGAGAAAAACCATATGATCATCTCAATAGATGCAGAGAAAGCTTTCGAC
Organism: Hyperoodon ampullatus; assembly: GCF_949752795.1. Classification (NCBI taxonomy): domain Eukaryota; kingdom Metazoa; phylum Chordata; class Mammalia; order Artiodactyla; family Ziphiidae; genus Hyperoodon; species Hyperoodon ampullatus. The sequence goes on along the minus strand of NC_136925.1, from coordinate 46,916,053 downwards.
AAAATTCAACACCCATTCATGATAAAAACCCTGCAGAAAGTAGGCATAGAGGGAACTTTCCTCAACATAATAAAGGCCATATATGACAAACCCACAGCCAGCATCGTCCTCAATGGTGAAAAACTGAAACCATTTCCACTAAGATCAGGAACAAGACAAGGTTGCCCACTCTCACCACTCTTATTCAACATAGTTTTGGAAGTTTTAGCCACAGCAATCAGAGAAGAAAAGCAAATAAAAGGAATCCAAATTGGAAAAGAAGAAGTAAAGCTGTCACTGTTTGCAGATGACATGATACTATACATAGAGAATCCTAAAGATGCTACCAGAAAACTACTAGAGCTAATCAATGAATTTGGTAAAGTTGCAGGATACAAAATTAATGCACAGAAATCTCTGGCATTCCTATATACTAATGATGAAAAATCTGAAAGTGAAATCAAGGAAACACTCCCATTTACCATTGCAACAAAAAGAATAAAATATCTAGGAATAAACCTACCTAAGGAGACAAAAGACCTGTATGCAGAAAATTATAAGACACTGATGAAAGAAATTAAAGATGATACAAATAGATGGAGAGATGTACCATGTTCTTGGATTGGAAGAATCAACATTGTGAAAATGACTCTACTACCCAAAGCAATCTACAGATTCAATGCAATCCCTATCAAAATACCACTGGCATTTTTCACAGAACTAGAACAAAAAATTTCACAATTTGTATGGAAACACAAAAGACCCCGAATAGCCAAAGCAATCTTGAGAACGAAAAATGGAGCTGGAGGAATCAGGCTCCCTGACTTCAGACTATACTACAAAGCTGCAGTAATCAAGACAGTATGGTACTGGCACAGAAACAGAAAGATAGATCAATGGAACAGGATAGAAAGCCCAGAGATAAACCCACGGACATATGGTCACCTTATCTTTGATAAAGGAGGCAGGAATGTACAGTGGAGAAAGGACAGTCTCTTCAATAAGTGGTGTTGGGAAAACTGGAGAGGGACATGTAAAAGTATGAGATTCGATCACTCCCTAACACCATACACAAAAATAAGCTCAAAATGGATTAAAGACCTAAATGTAAGGCCAGACACTATCAAACTCTTAGAGGACAACATAGGCAGAACACTCTATGACATAAATCACAGCAAGATCCTTTTTGACCCACCTCCTAGAGAAATGGAAATAAAGACAAAAATAAACACATGGGACCTAATGAAACTTCAAAGCTTTTGCACAGCAAAGGAAACCATAAACAAGACCAAAAGACAACCCTCAGAATGGGAGAAAATATTTGCAAATGAAGCAACTGACAAAGGATTAATCTCCAAAATTTATAAGCAGCTCATGCAGCTCAATAACAAAAAAACAAACAACCCAATCCAAAAATGGGCAGAAGACCTAAATAGACATTTCTCCACAGAAGATATACAGACTGCCAACAAACACATGAAAGGATGCTCAACATCTTTACTAATTAGAGAAATGCAAATCAAAACTACAATGAGATATCATCTCACACCAGTCAGAATGGCCATCATCAAAAAATCTAGAAACAATAAATGCTGGAGAGGGTGTGGAAAAAAGGGAACACTCTTGCACTGCTGGTGGGAATGTGAATTGGTACAGCCACTATGGAGAACGGTATGGAGGTTCCTTAAAAAACTACAAATAGAACTACCATATGACCCTGCAATCCCACTACTGGGCATATACCCTGAGAAAACCATAATTCAAAAAGAGACATGTACCAAAATGTTCATAGCAGCCCTATTTACAATAGCCCGGAGATGGAAACAACCTAAGTGTCCATCATCGGATGAATGGGTAAAGAAGATGTGGCACATACATACAATGGAATATTACTCAGCCATAAAAAGAAATGAAATTGAACTATTTGTAATGAGGTGGATGGACCTAGAGTCTGTCATACAGAGTGAAGTAAGTCAGAAAGAGAAAGACAAATACTGTATGCTGACACATATATATGGAATTTAAGAAAAAAAAAAGGTCATGAAGAACATAGGGGTAAGACAGGAATAAAGACACAGACCTACTAGAGAATGGACTTGAGGATATGGGGAGGGGGAAGGGTAAGCTGTGACAAAGTGAAAGAGCGGCATGGACATATATACACTACCAAACGTAAGGTAGATAGCTAGTGGGAAGCAGCCGCATAGCACAGGGAGATCAGCTCGGTGCTTTGTGACCGCCTGGAGGGGTGGGATAGGGAGGGTGGGAGGGAGACGCAAAAGGGAGGGGATATGGGAACATATGTATACATATAACTGATTAAATTTGTGATAAAGCAAAAAATAAAAAAAATAAAAAAAAAAAAAAAAAAAGTATAACATATTGTTTCTAGAATACATTGCTTGAAAAGCAATAGGAAGCTCTATGAACTTTCAAAAGACAAAATTAGGGCTTCCCTGGGGGCGCAGTGGTTGAGAATCTGCCTGCCAATGCAGGAGACACGGGTTCGACCCCGGTCTGGGAAGATCCCACATGCCGCGGAGCAACTAGGCCCGTGAGCCACAACTACTGAGCCTGCGCGTCTGGAGCCTGTGCTCCGCAACAAGAGAGGCCGCGAAAGTGAGAGGCCCGCGCACCGCGATGAAGAGTGGCCCCTGCTTGCCGCAACTAGAGAAAGCCCTCACACAGAAACGAAGACCCAACACTGCCAAAAATAAATAATAAATAAATTTTTTTAAAAAAGACAAAATTAGATATGGAGCTTAAAAAAAAAAGACCTTCCTAAGAATACTCAAGTTGAAGTTTAGTTTGTAAACTGTCATCTTGAAAGTCAAGTATGCAAGACATGATAATTTCTCTAAAAATAGGGGTTAGCAAGCCAATTTTGAAGAGAGGTATTCTTCATCAACTTCTCCCAAAATAGAACAGTATAGAAAGAGTCAATGGAACAGCAATGACAACGTCAGGTCAAGGGAAGAAAAAGATCACTCCAAGTCAATGTGAGTACAACTAGTCACACCAGCCAAAGCCAACATAGGGACCAAACTGCTAAAAGATGCAGAAGATCATGAACCCAACTCAGCCTTCCCGTCCTGATATAAGGGATCGTATTTCTCTTCGGTCCTGTCCAGGTGTCACATTCTGAAGATGTGATAAAATGAGAGAAATGCTGTGTGTTTACATGCCCCAGATCTCAGTTGTTGCCTATTATTAAATTATAATGAAATCCAAATAAAAAGGATCATCTCTCTCTTTAGAAACACTCATCATATACAATTACTTACATGAGTTAATACCTGCAAATTATTTAGAACGGTACCTAGGATATAAAGTGTTAAATACTCGTTAAATAAATAAATATATTAAAACAAACAAACAAACAAATAATGCCTGTTATCCTTTTAGACAGTGTTCCATGGGGTTAGGGAATTTTCTATATCCATCACTATCTCAAATACCTTGTACGTGTGACAGTTTTCCAAATATTGTTTGAATCAAAATGAAGTTAAATGTTCTTCTATTTGCAACAGCTGGTTTTTAAAAACCAAACATGATTATAAAGATACATAAAATATTTAATCCTGTCATTACAAAATAGCATGGAGTAAGCAAGAAAAGTGTGGAAAAGCAAGAAAGGAAAAGAAGGGCTTCCCTGGTGGCGCAGTGGTTGAGAGTCCGCCTGCCATTCAGGGGACACGGGTTCGTGCCCCGATCCGGGAAGATCCCACATGCCGCGGAGCGGCTGGGCCCGTGAGCCATGGCCGCTGAGCCTGCGCGTCTGGAGCCTGTGCCCCGCAATGGGAGAGGCCACAACAGCGAGAGGCCCACATACAGCAAAAAAAAAGAAAGGAAAAGAAAATCATTAGTGTGGTAGATATATGGATTTTTTAATCTTTAAGAGTGCTCACAAGCATGGAAGATAGGCAATTAATACTACATCCATTTTTGTATAATAAAGTAGAATGATAAGCATTTTTGCAAAATTAAAGTGAGTCAGATTACTGTGCTTGACTTATGCAACTGATTCTCAGTCTGTTTTAAATAAGTTTCAAATTCATTTGTTCTTTGCACAGGTGAGATACTTACTTTGCAAACTTAAGAACAAAGATGAAATAACTAGTAACTTGTTGCTATTAATAAATCAGAATATTTTTCTAATCATACTTATTTCTTCCAAGAAGAAATAACAACATATATACTCTTCTCCAAATCATGATGACGATACCATACCAATCTCTCCTTAAACTTCTATTTGCATTCCAATGAGTTCTCACAAAAACAGTGAGGAAAAGTCTAAACTGATAATCAGTGAGAACTTGTTTGAAATTTTTTTAGTTGAAACATATTTGACATATAACACTATAATGTAAGGTATACAACATGTTAATTTGATACATTTATATATTTTAATATGACTGTCATTGTAGGGATAATTAGCACCTCTATCACATTACATAATTATCATTTCTTCTTAGGGGTTGGAATAATTAAGTTCTAGTCTCTTGTTTGATGATTATAATATAATATTGTTGTCTATATTCACTATACTGTGCATTAAATCTCTAGGGCTTCTTTGTTACCCAATTCAAGTTTGTACCCTTAAACAACATGTGTCCTATTCTGCCACCCTCCATCCCCTTGTGACCACCATTTCATTCTTTGTTTTTACTAACTTGTCTTTTTTAGATTCCATATGTAAGTGGAGATCATACAGTACTTGTCTTTCTCTGCCTGGCTTATCTCACTTAGCGTAAGTGCTCAAGGTCCATCCATGTTGTTGCAAATGACAGGATGCTCTTCTTTCTCATGGTGGAATAACTGGAATTGCTTTTAAAGATTTTTATGGAACAGTTGAAAGGAAAGGTTGCAAAATTATAAATATTTTACACAAATAGATAAGAATGTATGCCATTACACTAAGTTGTTGTACAATACATACAATTTCCTAGATCAAAACCACATAAATATAGTAAAACTCTAATTTGGTTGCATCCTCCCAAAGTCATGGTAGGCATGGTAGGTAAACATTTCTGGAAGAAGTTCAAAGAAAGAAAATGGAAACACACACACACTTTAATCACCGTTACCCCACAGGCACCATCCCTCTCACATTTTCATTGATGTGCTGCAAAAACGTAACTAAACCCTAGCAGGGACAGGGTATGCCATGTATATACAAATGCCGTCATTAAAAGTTATTTGACAGGTTCATCAGGGCACAGCCATCACAACAGCAGGAGGCAGCTGTAGCCCTGGGTGGGGAACTGAAGCTGAGGGTTGGCTGCGGTATCACCTTTGGCAAAACACCCAAATTACTGCCTGTCTGAAGGTCTGACAAAGATTCCTTTTCACAGACTAGAAGTTAATAACTGCATTCCTAGAATTAAAAGGGAAAAAGAGATGAAAATAGAAAAATGTGAGTGGCAGTGAGAGGGAAAAATAATTACTGGGAAACCATGAAAGGAGCTTGTCCTAAGCAATGCTCTCAGTTTTCAGCAGACTCCCTGGAGGATGATATCTTTTCTTATGAAAGCCTTTCACCACCCACACCTGCCCCAAAGATATTTTTTACTGTTAGTACTCTCTGTCCCAATTTTTTAAAAGGCTCTACACCTGTATTTGAACATGCACAATGCCACTGGAAACACAAATAAGAGCTCAGAGGTGACTTCTAGCTTTGACCATGGTTATATTTGCCATCCTGTGCAGTGTTCCTAGATTGGTAAACCTGTTTCAATTCACAGTCAGACTGAACCCCAAACCTTCTTCAGTGGTTCTGAAGACCTCTAGCAGACCTAGAAGTAAGACTCACAGTCTGCATAGATGTTTGCTTCACAACTAGCAGTGCTGTGTTTCATAGAACTTGGACTTGCTGTCTAACAATGACCTTCCTCCTCACCTCTATCCTTGTCTGGGAAGCAGGTTCCATCTTTGTAGTCTCAAATTCCCACCAGATTGGGAGACAGCAGAAAGGCAGTTCATCAAGTAGGCAGAAAAATCAAAAAAATAAATCCTCTACCTTTTGTGGAATGCAGTGAGTCACCCTGGATTGTGGGAAAAGCCATCAATGATACCAAATGGAATAGCATGTGGCATTTGGCACCAGACATGAGACCAAGAGCTAGCAGACAATGGACTGATTCCTTGGACAAAAGGAATAAAGGGCCAGGAACCCTAGGAGCTGCCTGCTTTGAGCACAGTAGGCCAGTTCCTCTCAACACATCCCCTGTTCCATGAGCAGCTGAGAAGGGAAACCCTTTATCTTCCCACGTGTGAATAAAAGCAAACTGTCCTACAAGGAAGAATGAACTGCCTGCCTGGAGCCAGTCCTCTGGATTCTCTGGCAATCTGACAATCTGTGCAGCAATTTATCCTTCTGCTGCATTCTCCATGGCCTGTCTGCCTAAGTCTCCAGACATTACAAGGTAATATTTTATTTAGTAACTGTTCCAAGTCATTACAGATGGGTCTATGCTTTTGATCTTAAAACTGACAACACTAAGTTATTGTTTCATCTGTGAAAAAGATGTGTTTAAAAAATGGTATGCATGCTGTTAAAAGAAATCAAAGAGACCCATCCCTCTCCATAACCAGGGGTGAAAAACAGAGAGCAAATAAAAAACTTAAGTCTTGACAGATCTGTCATAAATCAAATTGAACAACAACAAAAAACTCCTAAAAACCTTCATTAGCACACATTTAATTTCTCATGACAGATAAGAACATGTCAATGAGATGAAGTGATGCTCCCTGGGAGAGCCACTGGCAGAGCCAACCACTTGGCACACCATCAGCCAGCTGCCAGGAAAGTGGTACCTGGCACGGCCCAGATCTGGGTGCAGAGGTGTGCTGATAAAACAGTCTCCAGAAATGTTGAAGCTGCAAACGCCACTGGACTCGTGTCCATTTTCCTTTTTTTTTTTTCTATGCAGTCAAATGGCAGGGTTTGTCCTTGCTTGCTAATTGCAATAGGTCACTGTACAAAATTACAGAATTTTCAGGGCCATTTTCTTTGAAAAGGAGGGAAATTAGCATAAAAAAGGGATATTCCTGGACTGTGTCATTAAAACCATAGTCACGTAAGAATGTAAGTGGTATCCCTGGAGAGTTTTGGTCTCTGGTTCCCAGACAAAAATCAGTGACAGATGATAAATGAACCAGGCGGATTCCTAGACAAAGGTGCGGCTTTACTTGGGGCTAGGGACTCAGGTCAAGAAGCGCTTTCACAGCAGAACTCACCTAGGCCATTACTTCTCTCCCAACAAAAGATGGCAATTTGCTGAAATGAATCACAGTGCATCTCTGGGAAAGTGTTTGAGGAAAAGGAGGAGGTGGAGGCCAATACTTCTTCTCCTTGAGGATTATGGTTATGTTAATGAGACATCTAGCATGGAACTTTCTGGCTGATATAACCTTTTTTATAAGTTTACGATTCTTTCTGTATTCTACCTTGGCATAAAAGGCAAAACAAAGCAAAACAAAAATCAGTCCTTCTCAAGCATTTCCACCAAAGTAGCCTCAGTCATAGAGGAGAACGCACCTCTGGGGTGCTTGAGGCCCAAAACAACTTTCCATAAGCTTCTTCAAAGGCTTTTGCTTTATCATTAAAAGTCCTAAGAATTTTGCATTCTCCATAATATGGCTGTGAGACATAAACCATGTATAAAATAGAGGCTGCCAATCTTGCATTTTTCTCTATTTGGAATTTTTTAAAAGAATCAACAGGCAAGGCATAATGATTAGATCTTACTGCAATATGCCAGATATTGCATATTGCAATAAGTATCATTATAAACTATTATCACAGAAATCTTGTTGCAATTATGAGTCAAAACACTTAGTATTATTTCCTACTTTTCCCATTTCTCTTGTTCCTGGTGTAATATAACTATTAACGGTTGACTTCATATTGTTGTACTTCTAAGTCACTGACAATGGTTAAAAAAATACTGGGGGTGGAGATGGAAGTACAGGAAGTGTTAGAGAACAATTCTGGAACTTCCTGGCTTTTCTATAGTGCAAATGATTTAGCACAACACAGCTAATTTAACTGACTACAATTAGGTTCACTGACCATGATGTCTCCCTTAATTTTTTGACTAAGATGCATTTTTTTAAACCTTGAATTCATACTAGCACTCTGCGTGTGAGTGACTTCTCAGAACTCCATTTGGTTCTCATACCCCTACGGGAAGGCCTGCAGAGGTCTCCATTTCTTGTTCATCATTCAGCAAATAACGAACAAGAACTACAGCTCACTTCTTCTGCACAAGCCACAGGATCAGATGGCTTTTGTCACCCTGAATGGGAATGGCACGGTGCTTAAAAGTGGGGTCCCTGGAGTCAAATGCCCAGACTTGAATCCCAGATCTAGTTAAGTGATTGTAAGCAAGTTACTTGACCTCTTTGAGCTTCAGTTTCCTTATGTGTGGAGGCTAATAATAGGCCCCCTCTTACAGGGCTATTACGAGGGTTAAGTGGTAACTCTGGAGTGCCAAAGCACAGTGTACGGCACAGATGAACGCTCCACTGCAGGCACCTTCTTTACTGTTTCATGGTCTTTTCTATATGATAAGTAGAGTCCGAAAATTTTAGGTAAATCAAGTCTTTCTTTAAATGAGGAAGGGATATTTATTGATAGAGGAATCTTACTGTAAATCTTCCTACAGTGTGAAAAAAGACACTCAAATTTATAAGCTTATAGATTTTTAAATATATAAAGTTTGCCAAGATCAAGCTACATGCAGTCAGACTCATTAAACGTTGATTGAGCATCTGCCAGTGTAAGACTACGCTAAGCAACAGAGGATAAGCGAAGGATGAATAAAATGCAATTCCTTCCTCAGGAAACCCCCTATCTGGTAGAGAAGCTAAAATAATGATCTCAACCTGAGATTGGTGCTGCACTGAAGGCTTAGAAAAACAACTGAGTCCAGATGAGGGACCGACTGGAGCTGCTGGACATCAGAGGAGGTTCTAGGGTAAGTGGCATTGGATTTGCTTTGTCTTTGTGTGTGTGTGTGTGTGTGTGTGTTTGTGTGTGTGTGTTAGAAGGAGCAGAAAAGCAGGGGAAGAAATAGAGGAAGAAATAACACATGGAAGAAATAACATCATCAAATGTACTGAACATGAAACTGTGTGATGTGTTTAGAAAAAGGCATAGGAGATGCGGAGACTCAGAGATGTGGCTGGAGGACTTCCCTGGTGGTGCAGTGGTTAAGAATCCGCCTGCCAATATAGGGGACACGGGTTCAAGCCCTGGTCCAGGAAGACCCCACATGCCACGGAGCAACTAAGTCCGTGCACCACAACTACTGAGTCTGTGCTCTAGAGTCCGCAAGCCACCACTACTGAACCCGCGAGCCTAGAGCCTGTGCTCCGCAACAAGAGAAGCCACCGCAACGAGAAGTCCGCACATGGCAACAAAGAGTAGCCCCCGGTCGCCGCACGAGAGGAAGCCCATGCACACCAACGAAGACCCAATGCAGCCAAAATTAAATAAATAAATAAATTAATTTTTTAAAAAGATGTGGCTGGAAATGTGGGTGGGAAGAGAGTGAGCGAGCGAGCCTTGAACCATGCTAACAAGTGTCTACGGACAGTGGGACACAATTAACAATTTTTGAAATAAGAAAGAAATTATTACAACAATATTTAACAAGATAATCTTAGATGGTCCAGAGGGAATGGAGACTGGTGAAAGGAGAGAGGGGAAAATCGGGAAGCTCTTTCAATAAGAAACAGATACAAAGATGTGGACTGGTGGTGGCAGTGAAAATAAAAAGCCAAACTGAATGCACTATGGGCTTAGGGAACATGGGTTCTCGGCTCATCTCATGAAGCTGGATGGAGAAAATCTGTCCACGAAGCTCTTTCTGGCTCAGGGAACCCCTGCCACAGGCTTGGACTGATTTGGGTAACTTTAGGTCACCAGGAACGCACCAGGAGGGGTAGGGTGGGGTGTGCTGCCGCAGCTCAGCCTCTGCTGGGTGGAAGGAGCGTGCTCGGGGTATTGAGAGGGACCGATGTGTTCTCCGCTCTTAGACATCTTAGACAAAGAATAAACTGTGTGCAAGGCCACTGGGGAGGAAGAGTGGGTGGAAAGGGGGGAAGGGCAAGAGGAGGAAGGGGAGTAGGGAGGGAGTGATGATGGTGGCTAACGTTTACTGAATGCGTATTATGTGCCAGACATCATTCTTGTAAGTTATATACACATGTGCCTCAATCACCCATATGTGGCAGATACTATCATTTTGCCCATTTTAAAGATGGGGATACGGAGATACAGAAAGTTAAGTAATTTGCTCAAGGTCATGTAATTAAAAAATGAGTAGTAAGGGAGGAATTTGGAGCCAGGCAGTTTAATTCCAGAGTCTGCACTCTTAAGCCCAAGTGAAAACTCTGCACAGAAACAGAAGTGCTCATCTCAATCCATGCTGAAGGCCAGCCTGGTGTTATTGATCCACAGTGACCTAGGCGGGGAAGTCTCTGAAACTACATGAGAACAAGGTCCTCTGAGATCCCAAGGAACCAGTATCTGGCTCCCACCAAGGTTCCTCCAGCAGGTCCTTCAGGGGGTCTAGGAATAGCCCTAAACTCTGCCCACTGGGGGAAGATCAACTTTCATGGAAAACTGGGACCTAGTTAATCTCCTTGAAATATCAGGAAACAGAAATGACAGTTTCTCTGGGATCCCCACAAGCAGTCGTGACAGAAACAAACCTCTGGGTGAATTCTTTGCGGTCAGTAAGACTGGAAATGGAACTTAACCAGTAAAGGTTAGAGGGTCCCTAACAAGTTTTAAAGTTGAGAATAATGATCTTCAGTATGAATTCATAGCCTTCCCTCTTCAGTGTCATAAATAAAACAATGTGAGACGTTTCATACTTTAAATGTAGGTATACTGGTATGACACAATGCCTGAATCAGCACCTACTCTTCCCCCAAGTTCAAGATATTTTAATATTTTATATAACTAACCTCTTATTATTTTACATCACAAATATAAAAGCGAGGAGATTAAGAATCAGTACCAAAGCAGCAATCTGAACTGTACGATACAACAGCTAAGTGCTTCACAATCCTGATTGGATTCTAGACCAGAAAAGGGACATCAGTGTTTCTTTTGAAGAGAGGCTGTTACTTTGGTCTCTTAAACAAAAATGCAGAATACCCTTAGTTATAGTGAAAACAATCTCTACTAATCAAAGTGTGATACTTCTTAAACATTTTTTTTGGCCAGGATATTAGTACACATGATCTTAAAAGTCAGTATATATGTTTACAGCCAAAAATTTTTATACGTTTAAAAGTTTATGTTTAAAAGTATCTTTAAAATCTTATTTTGTTCTTAAACGACATATATTCTAAAGTGAGGTTGATCTAGTTTATCAACTTTGCTGCATCCTGGCTGTTTCCAGAGTATTTTAAAAGGGAGAGTCAGTGTCTTAACTCAGCCATAGATATGTAAGTACATTCTTTTAACTGATGTTTGAATCTGAAATATCAGCCCTCATTATAATATATGACAAACAGAAGAATAATAACCCCATCTTATTTGTATTAGGTCTCTTAACAATCAGTGAGATCAGGTGCATATTTTGCTTGATCACTGTGAAAGCTGGTACGGGTCACACTTGTTTATAGTATTATACGTTTTGCTACCATGACTGAAAGCACCCAAAGTATATGAACCAAACATTTAAAACAAAATCGGCATGGGGGGTGAACCATTACAAATGAACTGCATAAGGATTAAAACTATATAACTTCAGCATATTCACAATGGTTAATGCAATCACATTCCAACTATGTCCACTCTTGGCAGAGCTTATAAACAGGGATGCCAGAAAACATTACTCTTTTTCCAAACATTAACTCCACATTCAAAAGTCCGATAGTGTTGAGTCTTAAAATCTCTTGGCAACGGGCTTTAGCAACTAATTGAAAAAAACTGAGCTGGATAAACCAAAACTATTCAGCTGTTTCAGCCACACATGTAACCTTTAGAGCCCTGTATACTGGAATTGCAGGAGGTATTCTAGAACATATGTTCCCTGCGGGGCAAACTGCAGTGGGCACTTCCCTTGACTGCTGGCCCAGGCAACAGTGCTTTGGATCCCAGAGACCCTCCCTCCACAGTCCTGTGGCCACACTGGCTGCAGAGGGGCATTCCCCACTCCAGGGAGCTGGGCGACAGTCCCAAAGGAAGGCCCACTCACTGAGCTCGCACAGGCCAACAAAGCACAGGCCCCTCTTCCTTCTCTTTCTCCTCTGCAGATGATACACTCCTCCAGGAGGTTCAAACTGACCAGGGGACTGTTTTAACTAAATTAAAATATGGGTCTAGGGCCTCCCTGGTGGCGCAGTGGTTGAGAGTCCGCCTGCCGATGCAGGGGATACGGGTTCGTGCCCCGGTCTGGGAAGATTCCACATGCCGCGGAGAGGCTGGACCCGTGAGCCATGGCCGCTGGGCCTGTGCGTCCGGAGCCTGTGCTCCGCAATGGGGGAGGCCACAACAGTGAGAGGCCCGCATACAGCAAAAAAAAAAAAATATATATATATATATATATATATAGGTCTAAAGTTAGTGTTCTTGGTCAAAGAAAATCTACTTTTTTAAGAAACGTATGTTTATTAGAGAAAAAAATAGAGAGTAGAGAGAAAATATAACAATACCCAGAGTTGAACCTTTTAAAGTCCTCCTTCTAACATTTTGCTACAATTACGTTCTGTCTTACTTTATTCAGAGGCTTTTTTCTATTATTAGGACATTACTGTGTATTCATATTTTACCTAACACTATATCCTAAGCAGCTTTCTATGTTAACAGTCTTTACAACAAGTAGGGGCTTAATATTGCAGGTATTACATGTTTTACTGAACTGGTTCCTCGCCATTGAATTTGCCAATTCACCTTTTTTTTTTTTTTTTTTTTTTTTTGCGGTATGCGGGCCTCTCACTGTTGTGGCCTCTCCCGTTGCGGAGCACAGGCTCCGGATGCGCAGGCCCAGCGGCCATGGCTCACGGGCCCAGCCGCTCCGCGGCATGTGGGATCCTTCCGGACCGGGGCACGAACCCGTGTCCCCTGCATTGGCAGGCGGACTCTCAACCACTGCGTCACCAGGGAAGCCCGCCAATTCACTTTTAAAACCATTTATTCACGGAGTATCTACTACGTTCAATTCACTGGATTAAATATTGTAAGTATACATATATGAATAAGTGGCTCCTCCCAGAATGCTCTTCAAAACTATGAAAGACACAAAATATATATATGCAGCATACACACTTATGCGTGTGTACACCTGCTATACCTGGCCCTAAGCCACTTAATTTTTTTTTTAAGGGCACATTAATTTTACTCAGAATGAGATAGAACTTTTTCAGCCTATATGTAATAAAGATTTTCCTAACAAAGAAAATCTGTAGTTCTGACTACAAGAAAATTTAGAATGTAATTCTTTTTAAATATGCTTATAGGATTGAAATATTCTAATTTCCTTTCCATGTATTCCTTTTATTGCTAATTTCTGTTATTCTTGTCTGCTGGATTTGCCTTAACATGACTGATCAGGGAATCTTTTACATAGCCTCAAAAGAAAGAAATTCTGAGCATCGTTAAATATTTTATCTTAAGAACATCCCCAACCCAAAGTATTAACTACACCTGTGTTTTAGGCAAAACTGCTGTATGATGTAATACTGGGCTGGTCCACCTGGGAAGGGTGATAATGCACTGAGTTTTTCTTTGGGTGTTGGTACTGGGAGAGGAACAGACATCTGGAAACAGATGTTTTGGAGCCACAAAGACATAGATATAAATTTTCCTTTCAGCCCTTAACTAGCTTTGTGACCTTCAGCATGTTCCTAAAATAAAATAAAATAAAATACTCACCGTGCCTCAGTTTCCCTGTTTGTAAAAAGGAGTTAATAATATTTACCTTGCAGGGTGGATGTAAGGATTCCAGAAAATCTACGTGAGGACAAGCATGTGCCTGACATACAATGAGTATGCTTATTTCTATAATGAGTATATATTTTGTTTTTAAAAGACAAACATAACTATGTAGGAAAAAATTTAAAGAGAAAAACGAATTTACTGGGCTTTACTGAAATGAATTGCAATTCATTACTCACTTCCTAGTGAAGAGTCTAAATCTTGAAAATTCAAGAAGCTGGAAATGTGGACTAGAGTGCCCTGAGGCCAACCATGATCACCTTGTAACCCAGCTCCTAAAATGTAGTTAATCCCAGGCCTTTCCTCCTTTTTGTGTATTTGTGAATATACATCAAAGACAATGGAGTAAACGCCTTGGTGTGGGAAAGCCACATCCAGTCTCCAATCCTGTTTCAGGACGATTTGCTCCCCTTTCTAGTTCTCACCGCAGCCCCCAAGCTGAGAGAGACCCAAAGCAACAGAGATGATTAGCTGCTGCTCTGGCAGCAGGTGGAATTAACTGCTCATCTTCCGGAAAAGTAGATGCTTCCCCACAGAGACTAGTGTGGAAAAGCCGTTTCTGGCACTGCAGCACTTTCCCTCGCATTTTACACGGGAGCTCTGACACTCAATGCCCTCTGAATCTGAAGGAAATTTCCTGGCTAATGAAGGATTCCCTGAAGAGTGACTCCATAAATTACCACACATTCGATTACCAGAGCTAACAGAACAGTAAGTGTTCCCAGGGGCCGTAAGCATCCCTGGAATTCTCATTTTTCCCATTTGAGTCAAACTGGAGTTAAAAAGTTGCAACTGATTATATGAAATCAACCATCTTTACTCTGTCAGAGTAATTCAACCAACATTAAAATACAGATAATATTCCCAGGGATAAAAAAAATAAATCTTAAGTTTTTTCCTCCATGGGGGCTAGATAGGTTTAGACCTCTGAACAGTCTCAGGACTGGTCTGGGCTTCCACCCTAGGAGGAGTAAGGAAGCTCTGGATGCAAAGATAAAGACAGCCTTGAAAGCTGTGTGTTTGAGAGAAATTACCTATAGAACTAGCAGGAGGACAGGGTTTTGCTTAAAACCTGTATCATTTTTGGAGCTGTAACACACAGAGAATTTCAAAAAATCTCTAATCTCAGAAGAATCTGTATGTAAGTTCTGTCTTTCTTTTCTAATCCATGAAACCCAAGTTGTTTCCTTGGGCTAAGGACTGTAGGGTCTGTGCTAATGGTGGTTTCAGACACCACTGTGCTAACAGCACACCCCAAACCACAAAAAGCTTAATTCCAGAAGGTTACTCTGAAAACTGTCCTTGGCACTTGCCCTTCCCCTACCCAGAAAACTGACCCCAGACAAATGTGTACAGTCCCTTCACTCACTCCATTTGGGTCTCTGTTCAAATGTCTTCTTATTGGAGAAGCCTTCCTGACCATCCCATTTGAACACAAACACACTCAGAATCAGACTTGGTATCACCTTAGGATGACTCCATTTTCTTATTCCTTATTTTTCTTTCTCACTGCCTCTCATATTATAGATGTATTTGTTTGTTTTCCACCCGCCCCCCTACCAGTGTGAGCACAATGAAAGGAGAAACTTTGTTTTTTCACTGCTGTTTCCCACCCAGTCCTCCACAAAGCACTTGAACACATGACCACTCTTCAATAAATATTTGTCACACGGGGCTCCCCTGGTGGCACAGTGGTTGAGAGTCCGCCTGCCGATGCAGGGGATACGGGTTCGTGCCCCGGTCCGGGAAGATCCCACATGCCGCGGAAAGGCTAGGCCCGTAAGCCATGGCCGCTGAGCCTGTGCGTCCGGAGCCTGTGCTCCGCAATGGGAGAGGCCACAACAGTGAGAGGCCTGTGTACCGCAAAAAAAAAAAAAAAAAAAAAAAATATTTGTCACACGAATGAACTGTAGGTGTTTTAGCCAAATGCTATATATCTCCAATTGTCTTCCCGACAAGATATAAACTAACTAAGCTCCTGAGACCCACCCAAGGCTACTATCTCCCCAGATGTCTTTGTGCAGCTTATGAAACAAGTGTATCCATGTGAGCTACCCTGAGAGTGTACAAAGAGCAAGTTCCTCTTCTGATCTTCCCAGGCTGTAGCACTGATGAGCGTGCCATGTGCCTCCTCCATGCATCTCAAATTTTCCCATGCTCAGTGAAACCTAGATCTCTTTTCTTACCATATTGATCTGAAGAGCTAGTGAAGAGAAGGTAGTCAGAAGCACAGGTCTGGGATTCAATATCCAAATCTCCCAACCTCAGGATCAATCTCTTCCCCTTCGGTACTGTGATCGTCTTTTCACAAATAGTGTGATTGGGGTAAGTCCCTGGATAATTCTTAGATGTCATGGTGCCACTGTCCTTGTAGGTCACTATGTGCCCACAGCCATCACCTGTTAAAGAAAAAAGAATACAAAAAGTAAGTGAAATTAATTTTTACTGAGGACTGAAAACGTCCGGTATAATCTTCATCTTAGGTATCTACTCCTTCTATGGAGAGAGAGGGAAAAGCTAAAAAAAAAAAAAAGGGATTGAATTATTAAACAGTATTTATTATTCCAGGTCATTTCATCTCTTATTTCTCAGTTTAATCTTCTGAACATTGTTGATCAAAATGTTTCATGTATTAGCATGGTAAGCCCTTTGCAAACACATCATTTAGTCAAATTACTTGTTCTAATCATCTATCCAGATATCTACCCATCCACACTTGCACAGTGGGCCCTTGGCATTCGCAGATTTGCCATTTGTGGTTTTGTCTACTAGCAAGCCAATGCCATGAAATAATTTGCAACCAAGAAAATACTACTACTCATTTCAGGGGTTACTGTCCTGATTAAATGGGATCATGTATGCAAAATGCTCCTGGTAGAATCTGAGGCTTATGCTGAGAGGACTTTGTTTAAGAGCCTGTCATTCAACTGGGGACTAACAAGCATCTGACACGCACATCTCAATTAGTAACAGTCACAGATTTGGAAGTTCCTGATAGACTCAAGATGTATCATGAGTGTCAAGGATCTACCTTACTGAGTGCTTACCACCTGCCAGACATGGAGACACATAAAAGCAGCAATGGGTACTCAGGGCTCAGAGTGAAATGGGAGAGTTCCATGTTCAGATAACTATAACACTAGGTGCCCCTGCCATAGCAGGAGCTTAAACAAAGGGCCAAAGAGGGCAAGAGAGAATCTATTTCAGTGAATTCTCACTACTTCACTAAAACAAGGAATTCTCTTAAGCCTTTCTGAACAGGGAAGTTAATCAACTGACCAACAAGTTGTTCCAGTATATTAAAGTGACCAATAATCACCCAAACATCTAACAGCATGCACAACTGGGTGGGCTGCAAGGTTAGGAGCAAACCCTGCATGCAAAGTACGAAGTACAAATGCCTGTGGTTACTACGGCTTCAAAGAAACAAAGCCAGAATTTTTGCCCTTCACCAGAGGGAGAGAAAGTAGAAGTCTGTTGGAGGAGGAACTCTCTGAGGTGGTAACAGAAGGCATCCCAAAACCTCCTATGGACAAGCCCCAACTTGGGCATCCAGGGAATCTGAAGCCCAAGGCAGCCTTTTTCCTTCTCCAGGCTAGTCCCTGCTAGAGGATTCATCTGGGGTCTTCCTTTATTCTACCTCCTCCTTGCCCTGAGGCTTGCAGCCCAAATGACATGGGGGCCTAGTTAAAATAAGGGGTTGGGGAAAACTGCAGAATCTATTCCACATCAGCAGTCAAGCTCCAGGCAAGGACCCAACCATTATGCAGAAACTCTCACAAGATTCCAAGCAGGGAGGTTGCATTGGGGGCGTTGACCTATAGAAGCAATGAGTTAGTACCAGAGGGAAATGGAGATAGACAGCTAAGATAAAACTACTCTGAAACCTGGAGGTCCAGGTAGAAGTTGTGGAATTTATACAGTAGGCAGTAGGGGTCCACAGAGGTTTTTTGAGAAGGGAGATAATGAAAGAGGTATTAGAAAAAGTTTCAATACAGGAACTAGAATTCAGGAGAATCTGCCTCAGAAGAGCAGTAGGAGGGCTAGGAATGGGGTGGCTGGAATGGAAAGGGAAAGAAAAACAGGGGGAAGTTCACAAGAAAAAAATCAACAGGCTCGGGTTTTGGTTAATTATAGTGGGAAAGACAAGAGGAGAAAAAAATTTTAAAACGTTGAGATGTTGAGTTCAGAAATGATTGGAACACTGAGGCTAATATGACAGAAAGGGAAGCCCAGAGGGCAAGCAGGTTTGGGGACAAAGGTTGTAAGTTTGGTTCTTAAGTCTGAGGTGATAGCTATATTCTTTGGGCTCTCCGGCAGTAAGTACAAAATTGTTGAGAATTAAATGAAAATTATACTAGAGTAAAGCATACGGTGCAGAAGCACATAGGGGTTTTGATTTAAATTTAGAATTATTTACCTGCTCTTAAAGGCTTTTGTAAAAAAAAAAAAAAAAAAATCCAATTGACAATTTCTCTTGGAAACCAGAAGACAGGGCAATCATACCAGCAGGTGTTCTCTCAGGGCTGAAGGCGGTGGCTGCCCCTTTAAAGGAGACAAACGCCCTAGCTCCCCACAAGGTCCTGTAACTCGTTTCTAAGACCCGCCCACCTTACGAGGCAGTGACTTTGAGCGCCCTGATGAAACAACACTAGGGTAACTAGTGTACAACTATGTATATAAACATACACATAACTAACCCCCTCTAAGCCACCAAGATATCACTGGTGAAACCTTTAAATGTCTCGTTTCTTAGTGCTATGAAATTCTGCTTTTATAAGAGAAAAGAAAGTGAAATCTTTTCCTAGAAAACATTCCTAGACATAAAATGAGGCTCAGTTACAGGTGAATCAGCCCACACATGATTACTGTATTCGAAGTTTTAAGCGACATGTCATGACAAAGGAAAATTCCAGGGTGTCACTTTTATTCAAGCCTGTAATTATGCTTCTTTTCAATGCCTTCTACTCTAACGCCCAAGAGGAAACTCATCTCACCCAGCGACACTGGCAGAATGTGAGCAGGTTTCAGTCTTCAACACTCCCATACTTACTTTACGTGGGGGACTCTGACTCAGACGTGGAGAAGCTTCCCTTTTGCATTAACTATCAGAATGAAACTAGGTCTTTCTTCTGGCAAAAAACCTGAAAGGAACGGCTGAGTCCTAATCTATTACAAAGCAAACTGTCATCAGAAGTTGTAATTTCACTCCAGCCTATGGAAG
Organism: Hyperoodon ampullatus; assembly: GCF_949752795.1. Taxonomy (NCBI): domain Eukaryota; kingdom Metazoa; phylum Chordata; class Mammalia; order Artiodactyla; family Ziphiidae; genus Hyperoodon; species Hyperoodon ampullatus. The sequence goes on along the minus strand of NC_136925.1, from coordinate 46,896,890 downwards.
ACTTCTTATGGAGTCTTCTGTGGCAAGCACTAATAGAATAAACTTATTCCCTGGGTACTAATGACATCAGGAATTTTCAACCTACTGTCTTTCCACAGTTTTGATGACTTCAAAGGACTAGATATAGTTAACGATATTATAGTTTATAATTGGAAGTTGTTAGGAGAGTAGATCTTAGATGTTCTCACCACAAAAAGGAAACAGTAATTATGTGAGGTGACAGCAGTGTTAGCAAATGCTACAGTGTTAAATAACTTTGAAATACATAAATGTATAAAACCAATGCACTGTAGACTTAAACTTACACAACGTCATATGTCAATTATATCTCAATAAAGCTGAGGGAAAAAAAGAACTAGAAACATGCCAAAGAGCAAATGGAAAATGCCTAGGGAGAGAAAATGCCTATGGTATCGTAAATTGAATAAGGCATATGCATGCAATTGAAAACAACAGAGAAGCACTATTTCCACGACCTCATCCTAACACTTTTGTAGCTTAACTCAGAGCCCAACTCTAATTAAGAAACATTGACAAGAAAGACGACAAGAGTTATTTAAAAATCTACCAGTTCACGTTCCATATGTAATGTATCAACATCAATATCATGGTTGTAATATTATACTATAGCTTTGCAAGATGCTATCACAGGGGAAACCACGTAAAGGTACACAACATCTCTCTGTATTATTTCTTACAACTGCATGTGATCTATGATTATCTCAGAATAAAAAATTTAATTAAAATTTTTTGAAAAAATCTGTCAGTCTGGTTAAGTTTTCCTGGCAGGGGTTGAAAATGAAGGGGCTTTTTCTATTTTATACTTTTTATACTATTTGGATTTTGTGATCTTCTACTTAAATTATTTTTAATTAAAGAATTTATACAAGCTTGCATTAAAAAGATCACCATGGAATGACAACAAATAAAGAAGGCCACTTTTATTCTAAAATCTCTAAATCTAAATCCATTAACCAAGTTCTCACATTTGTCTAAAGAGCATAGGGTGTTGTGTCTGGGGAGGTTCATAATATATGCCCCAGTTTACAGATGAGAAGACAAGATGTATATGACTTTCCTTAAGGCTACTCAACCAGTGGTACATACCAGATGACAATTCCAAGATGATCTAGTTCTAGGATTTTAAAAACACTTTTGTCACCTCTTTATTTGATTTTGTAACACAAGTGTATTCGTGTTTAATTTTGGAAAACCACCTGCACTGATGCCCTACCAGACCCCTTTTTAGATACTTTCACAACATCTGTCTATTAAAATGAACAGCTCCCTAATAAGATGTAGCTTATCTGGCAATGGTCACAAATAGATGGAAAACCTTTGGGTAAAAGGTTGATGAAGAACTTTATTTTTTAAATTAATTTTTATTGGAGTATATTTGCTTTACAAGAGGAAAAACTTTAAAATGAAAGGATCAGGCAGTTCACCACCTAAACTTATTAATGGATCTCAGCATGACTACAAGTAAGAAAATCAGATATTACAAGTCTCCTGCTAGGATAAAATGTGCTCTGCATACCAACACCTATGAAGCACTCTTGCCAAAAAGCAAAACATTTGAATTGATAATTGACTCTGAATCTCATCAAGCCTTTACGTCTAACTTCAGTTTATAGGAAACACAAGAGGTAGAAACACAAGTGTATTGACACCACAAGGAAGTCATTAGCTGAATCCAGGTGATATGCTAGGTGCAACTGACCCAGTTTCTTCAACAACGAATTGTATTGACACCACAAGGAAGTCATTAGCTGAATCCAGGTGATATTCTAGGTGCAACTGACCCAGTTTCTTCAACAACGAACTGTATAAAGAAACGTTTTTAAAAGTGTTTATTTTAACTAAAAATAGAATTACCATATGATCCAGCAATCCCACTACTGGGCATATACCCAGAGAAAACCATAATTCAAAAAGATACATGCACCCCAATGTTCATTGCAGCACTATTTACAATAGCCAGGTCATGGAAGCAACCTAAATGCCCATAAACAGACGAATGGATAAAGAAGTTGTGGTGCGTATATACAATGGAGTATTACTCAGCCATAAAAAGGAACAAAATTGAGTCATCTGTTGACACGTGGATGGATCTAGAGACTGTCATAGAGTGAAGTAAGTCAGAAAGAGAAAAACAAATATCGTATATTAACGCATGTATGTGGAAAAACAAATATCGTATATTAATGCATGTATGTGGAACCTAGAAAAATGGTACAGATGAACCGGTTTGTAGAAGTTGAGACACAGATGTAGAGAACAAACGTATGGACACCAAGGGGGGAAAAGTGCGGTGGGGTGGGGATGGTGGTGTGCTGAATTGGGTGATTGGGATTGACATGTATACACTGATGTGTATAAAACTGATGACTAATAAGAACCTGCAGTGTAAACAAACAAACAAACAAACAAAAGAACAACTAATACTAAACTTTCTTTGGGTTATTTGTATGGAAATATGTTAATATAAATGTTTCAGACATTACATGAAATTTCTAAAACTCTTATATGATCTGGTATAATGTTATAAGTCATAATTCTAGTTATTACTTTAAAATGTATATCTCAGAAATAACTAAATTTCCTTATCAATTGCATCATTATGAACTTTCATCAAATCTTTAACCGTGGTCATTTTTAAGTCTTTTGTCATTTACAGACAGTTCTGGGTGTACTCTGATGCTTTTGCAAAAATGTTCCTATAAAAGGGTTTCATCTTCAAGGAATTCATGGAAAAGACTCTGACAAGTACAGGTTTCTGGTAACTGATTATACTGCTGAACTGAATGAATAAGCATTTTCAGAACTCTAATGGAAAACTGATGAATTCATAAAAGTGCTAACAAAAGATCAAGATAAAAAAAATTAATTACATGGGACTGAGTGAACTGATGAGGATGATTATAATTTTTGTGACTTTTTGTTTGAATAAAAAACTAAATCCCACAAGGACTCAGAGGCAAAAAATATACAAATCAATTTTCACTGCAAAGTAAAGGAGCTGTTACAGTGGAGGATTACTGGACTGAATGTCAATATTATGACATAGTATGAGTGTGTTTCGTGTTTGGTAATTGCAATTATTGTTGCTTTTGTTGTGGTCATCCATTTACAATGCTTGGTGTCAGTTTATTTATCTCTTGTAAAAATAAAATACAGTGTGTGTGTGTGTGTAAAAAAAAAAAAGTGTGTATTTTAGATTAAAGGAAACTTAAACACCACAACAACCACATGAATCTTATTTGGACCATGACTTGAAAAACCAATCTTACAAAACCATTTAAAAAAGATAACTGGGGGCAATCTACAGATTCAGTGCAATCCCTATCAAATTACCAGTAGCATTTTTCACAGAACTGGAACAAAAAATTTGTATGTTTAAAATTTTAAAACACCAAAGACTCTGAATAGCCAAAACAATCCTAAGAAATAAGTATGGAGCTGGAGGAATCACATTCCCTGACTTCAGACTATATTAAAATGCTACAGTAATCAAAACAGTATGGTACTGGCACAAAAACAGACACATAGATTAATGGAACAGGATAGAAAGCCCAGAAATAAACCCACACACTTATGGTCAATTAATCTATGACAAAAGAGGCAGGAATATACAATGCAGAAAAGACAGTCTCTTCAATAAGTGGTACTGGGAAAACTGGACAGCTACATGTAAAAGAATGAAATTAGAACATTCTCTAACACCGTATACAAAAATAAACTCAAATTGGATTAAAGACTTAAATGTAAGACCACTCCTAGAGGAAAACATAGGTAGAACATTCTTTGACATAAATCGCAGTAATATTTTTTTTTGATCCATCTCTTAGAGTAATGGAAACAAAGGCAAAAATAAACAAATGGTACCTACTTAAACTAAAAAGCTTTTGCACAGCAAAGGAGACCATCAACAAAATGAAAAGACAACCTACGGAATGGGAGAAAATATTTGCAAATGATGTGACCCACAAGGGTTTAATTTTCAAAATATACAAACAGTTTATACAGCTCAATATCAAAACAAACAAACAAACAAAAAAGCAGCCCAGTCAAAAAATGGGCAGAAGACCTAAATAGACATTTCTCCAAAGAAGACATATAGATGGACAACAGGCACATGCAAATATGTTCAACTTAGCTAATTATTAGAGAAATACAAATCAAAACTACAATGAGGTACCACCTAACACCTGTCAGAATGGCCATCATTATAAAGTCTACAAATAATAAATGCTGGAGATAGTGTGGAGAAAAGGGAACCCTCCTACATTGTTGGTGGGAATGTAAATTGGTACAGCCACTATGGAGAAGAGTATGGAGGTTCCTCAAAAAACTAAAAATAGAGTTACCACATAATCCCGTAATCCTAGTCCTGGGCATACATCCTGAAAAGACGAGAATGCCAGTTCAAAAAGACACAGGCACCCCAATGTTCATAGCAGCACTGTTTACAATAACCAAGACATGGAAGCAACTTAAATGTCCATCAACACATGAATGGATAAAGAAGATGTGGTGTGTGTATGTAAACATATATATAATGGAATATCACTAGTCATAAAAAATAAGTAAATAATGTCATTTGCAGCACCATGGATGGACCTAGAGATTATCATACTAAGTGAAGCCAAAGACAAATACTATATGGTATCACTTACATGTGGAAACTAAAAAAATGATACCTATGAACTTATTTACAGAACAGAAATAAACTCACAAACATAGAAAACAAACTTATGGTTACCAAAGGGGAAGGTGGTGGGGGAGGGATAAATTAGGGGTTTGGGATTATCAGATACACACTACTATATATAAAACAGATAAACAACAAGGTCGTACTGTATAGCACAGGGAATTATATTCAATATCTTGTAATAACCTATAATGGAAAAGAATTTGAAAGAGAATATGTAACAATCACTTTGCTGCACACCTGAAACATTGTAAATCAACTATACCTCAATTTAAAAAAAGGTGGATTTTCAAATGCAATATATTTACAGTAATAAATACCAATGCTAATTTTAAAAAAGATATTGGGGTATTAAATAATATCAGGGGAGTATTATTCACTTTTTTAGGTGTGATAATGGTATTGAGGTTATGTGAGAAAATGTCTTTACTTTTAGGGATGCCTACTGACATATGTAGGGCTGAAATGACACAACGACATGTGGTCTGGGATTTGCCATAAAATACCTCAGCAAAAAAGGGAGAGAGGAAAATAAGTAAAAAAGACGGGGAAATGTTGATGGTTACCATAGCTGGATGATGAGGGTTCCCAGGTTTTTTGTTTTTTAATTAAAATGAAAAGAAATAAAGGTCAATCTTGAAGGCAAAAAAATACAATCTTGGTTTTACGGTTAAGCTCCACATGGTGTTGGGAGGACTCAAGGGCAGTGAGCCGCGGTGACGCAGTAGTGGGAGGCGACAGGGACACTGAACTGTCACCACCTACCACCAAGGGGGGACCATGGGAAGAAGGGGGCTGGAGGAAGTTTGGCCACAGGGAACTTGTCTACTCTTCACAAGTGGCTACCACGCAGCATTTATTGTCTTCTTCCTTTGAACTGTAATTTAATTGCCAAAGCACATGATGACTAAACTGTGTATCATTTCCTCCTCTCCTCACACTGGAAGCTTCTCCCCTTGTAGAACAGTTGAAGGGTCCACGATGGGCCTAAACCCTGGGGTTTGCTCGGAGCCATAGCTGGTTTGTGAGACTGACCCACCACCTCCTCAAAACAACTTACAGAAATTAAACTGGATGGAGGAAGTTTAGATTTTGGAAAAAGCTGCAAGTACTCATTAATGTTTTATAACTCCCCAAGTGATCTCTACCCCAAAGTTAAGCATTTTAATTCTGAGCATTTGGAAACAATCTAAATTAGAAAAGAGTCAGACTATGACACCTCCAAGCAGATTGATTTTAAGGAAAAGTTAAGGCCATGTTTTAGAAAACGATTTAATTTTAAAACAGAATATAGACCACATACATAGATATGAAGGAAAAAAGGTTTAAACTGTATATTTTTATGGTGTGGGATTAGAATTGATTTCCATGTTATTTATATTAGTTTTCTAAATGTTCTACAGTATGAATACATTATACATAAACCAGAAAAATAATATAATTAAAACTACCAAATCCACCTAATGTGCTTTGTAACATTAAAGGCTACTTTCAGCATTGGTCTTAAGGTATGTCTTAAGGTATGGTCTTAAGAAGTCTCTAAACCAACATACCCAAACTGGCATTAAAAACTTACTCAACAAACAGCTCGGAATTTAGGATAATGTAGTTCCCATTTGAAGGAGATCACAGTCAAAGGGAGAGAGATGTAAGTTAACAAGTAATTCCTGAGAGTAAAGTGACAGGTCCAATGGACTCATTATCTGTTCCCCCAAATGCCTGAAATGAATGGATATGCATTTATCTTTCAGACTTTTACATCAGCTATTTAGGAAGTATGGATATACAAGGTATTTTCTAAATAAGCTTAAAACAAATCCCCAGATGCTTGTCTACACGAGTCAACCATTTATTTAGTCTACTCAAATTCCAGCCATTAAGAAAGGAAAACAATAACTTCCTTAAAAGACTACTTCCCTTTGATAAGTAGTCACATTCCACTAACAGCAAAGTGAAATTAAGATATATTTGATATGGACTAAGTTCTGCAATACTACAAAGAATGATTTAGGCTTTGAAAATTTTTTTTAACTTAATTGCACTTGGAAAATTATTTGAAGTAAAACAACTAGTACAAAAAATATATTTAAGATTAATTATTAACTAGTCCACAGAACAAGACAGCAACCTTCAAACTTGTTGAAGACCCATAGTTAGAATATAGATTTCTCATCACAACCTAAGCAAGCACACATGCATACTCCCACATAAATAACAAACAAAAATCTAATGTTATAATACTTTTTTTTTTTTTTTTGCGGTACGCGGGCCTCTCACTGTTGTGGCCTCTCCGGTTGCAGAGCACAGGCTCTGGACGCGCAGGCTCAGTGGCCACGGCTCACGGTCCTAGACGCTCCGCGGCATGTGGGATCTTCCCAGACCAGGGCACGAACCTGTGTCCCCTGCATTGGCAGGCGGACTCTCAACCACTGCGCTACCAGGGAAGCCCAATACTTTTTATTATCTGTAATGCACTGTGATATTTTCTGTTCTATCCCATTTCATTTTTAAGTTAAAAGCGTGCTGGCTGTGCCAGATGAACTGACTGCCTACAAATGGGTCACAAGCTGCAATTTGGAAAATAGTGCTCTAAAATATCACGAGTGAAACCACTTCTAGAAACATGATTTCATTACAGTTGTATCCTTGCTCTTCCTAATATTCAAGTTACAACAGGTCTCAACACATACACCATTACCCATGTGTGGGTGTGAGAAAATTTCTTCCCATTTCTGAGATCAAGTGAGCTCTTGATGACTACAATCTTTTCAACCACAAAAGGGAGCTTGCAATTATTACAGAGCTCTTTGTCTGATGGTAAGGCGAACAGCTTTCCCAAGCTATTACTAATTTCACTGTCAGCCATCCTCTCTTATAAATGTTGCTCTTCTCAAAAGCACAAAAGTTAAGTTGCGCTTAACTTTTTCACTGCCTGGAAAGGAATGGAAGCACAAGGGCAGGAGAGCCTTTTTATTCTATGTGAGAATAAAACGAGTAAAACAGAAGTTATGATGGTAAAACTTCAATTATTCAAAATCTTTAGTCTTCCTGAAAGGAAAATGGATAATAGTCACAGCTATAGACTAGAAGCACATGATCAACTTCTGAAAAACTTAGAATCTCTTTAAACCTTATTCTCACCGTGTATAAAATAGATGCTACAACAGTGTTTCCTATCAGCTAAAAAAGTCACTTAAAACAAATCAATTTGAATGCATGAAAATTAAACAAATCATTTCAAGAGGTCCTATCCAAGAGTCCCTACATAATGAGAGACTATTTCCATCAGTGTGCAAAGACATCAATAATTTTAATATTAACATATTAAAAAGCATCATTTATGCCCAATGGAGATAAAAATCTCAAAACCTAGTTTAATGCTATTCTTTAATGTGCTATAAGTAAAATCAGTGAAAACTCTATAGTTCTTGGTCACTCTCCAGTCTATGAAAAGGAAAAACGATCACTGAAAGGGCTGTGGATGTGGGGGAAGAGGGTTGCACACATGTCGGCTTCTAACTTCATAAACTATTTCCATATACTTGGGAGGTGACAGAGCACAATGGTTATGACACTGGGTTCCTGTGTCTTTGGGAGCTGTGTGGGCTTGGGTGAGTCCCTTTACCTCTCTAATCGTCAATTCATCATCTGTAATATAGAGATAATGATAGTACTCAACTCACAGGAGCATTAAATAATATAATGCTAGTAAAGCACTGAGCATAGAGGCTAGCATACAGTGAGATTCAATACATTTTAACTACTGTATTTCTATTTTAAAAATACTACATGGGCTTCCCTGGTGGCGCAGTGGTTGAGAGTCCGCCTGCCGATGCAGGGGACACGGGTTCGTGCCCCGGTCCGGGAAGATCCCACATGCCGCAGAGCGGCTAGGCCTGTGAGCCATGGCTGCTGAGCCTGCGCGTCCGGAGCCTGTGCTCCGCAACGGGAGAGAGGCCACAACAGTGAGAGGCCCGTGTACCGCAAAAAATAAAATAAAATAAAATAAAAATAAAAATACTACACATATTAAAGTATCAAGAATATTGCTTTGAATTAGCTGACTTCTTCCAAATTCCATCACTCATTGGCTCTACGATTCTAAGAAGTTACCTATTTTGTATCAATCTTCCCCATCTTCAAAATGACCACCCAAAACTGGGTGTGGTAAAGATGAATGAGGCTGTGTGTGTTAAGTGCTCAAAACTGCTGGGAAGTCTAACCAAAATTCATTCCCCCAGATTTATCTAGGGCCACTAGCTGCTAGCTCAGCATCTCTCAAAATAGGCACTGGATCCCTCAGTCCTTAGAAGGCTTACAAAGAGATCACACCCTTGTTGCCAAAAAAGGCAAATAAGCTTCCAGAATCCCGCCTTTTTCTTCACCACAGGACATCTCAAAGCCCTTGCAGTGCATGTGAAACTTTAAAGGAGGATGCATGCTCAATGGGCATCTCCTGGGAGCAGTGTTCTGTGGGACACACTGGCCAACTCCTGGGCTGGGCTCACAAAAGGGGGGTGCACAGAGATATCCCAAAACAGGGCTTCTGGGATCAAAGATCAGATGTGGAGAGGTGGATTTCGGTCTTTAGAGCTCTAAAAAATGGACACTGAAATTGTAACCTGTCACTGATATTCAAAAGCAAGACTTGCCACTGTTGTTATTAACTTACAAGTGCTTAAGTTACAAGGGGAACTGGCAACGAACTGGACACGTTGTTTGAGAGAAGTGTCCTAATTTCACAGATAAAAATGTAAAACAAAACAAAACAAACCCCTTGTTTGTAAAGCAAAACAAGTCTAAGATGACTGTTATCCCTGTTGAATAGATGCTCAGGATACGGAAGTTGGAGAAAAGTGGCTGCTGACATTTATTAATAATGTCAGGATGTTGATGTCATGTCTACGTTGCAACTGCTGAAGCTGAGGATAAATGCGAGCAATCCTTCCTGTCTCTACAATGTGCTGTATTTTCTAACCTTGGTTCCATGTTAAATATGCATATCACCAATATTCACATATGTGTAACTGGATGTTGACTTTTCTCTTGGCGTCCAAAAATTCCAACATTACCAAGTACAAAGTTCATCTGAGTTTTAGAAGTTAAAACTGTGGATAAACAACAAGGTCCTACTGTAAAGCACAGGGAACTATATTCAATATCTTGTGATAAACCATAATGAAAAGAATATGAAAAAGAATGTATATATATGTATAACCAAATCACTTTGCTGTACAGCAGAAATTAACATAACATTGTAAATCAACTATACTTCAATAAATTTTTTTTAAAAGTAAAACTTTAAATGTTTCTCTCTTGCTCCCTCATATACACAGATATTTTCACTTTGACAGATTTTTTTAAATTAATAAGAACCAAAAAGTTATTGGAACAGGAAAAAATCATAAAATTAATTGTGAAAGTGCTCTTACTAACTAACCAACCATTTGTTGTAAAAGGTGACAGATACTGAGTGTTCTAAGGGACTTTATATTATCTTATTTAATCTCCAGGACAATCATATTTGATGGATATTATTAGTTTCCTTTTTAAAAATTATGAAACATTTCATACACACATGCGGATATACAGATAGCTGTGTATAGAGTACTATCTCAAACATCCAAGTATATACCCCATAGCTTATAAGACAGGACATTTCCAATACAGCCCAAGAAGCCCACAGCACCCTTTCTTTACCACATGTCCTTCCTATTGTCCTTGTTCTATGTGTGAAGAAGTTGAGGCTCTGAGAAGCTGAGTAATCAGCCCTGGTGGCGGACCTGGCATCTGAACCTCACCTATCTGACTCCAGACACCATGAAACTCAAGCACTGAGGTGGCAATTGCTGAAGTCACTCATTTCAGAAGTGAGGACACTGAGCAGAGAGATTTCAGAAACTGCCCAAGATCACACTACCAGGGTTTTAATGCCAGCACAAACGGCATTAAAACCCACATTACGATTATTTATTTATAGTCCTACTCTTTTGGTCTTGAAATTGAACACGAGGAAGAGAGCCATATTTAATTCAGGGTTTCTTGTAAAACTTATGAGGAATTCCACCACTCTTTTGTTTTTTTTTTTTTCTTCTTTGCGGTATGCGGGCCTCTCACTGTTGTGGCCTCTCCCGTTGCGGAGCCCAGGCTCCGGACGCGCAGGCTCAGCGGCCGTGGCTCACGGGCCCACCCGCTCCACGGCATGTGGGATCTTCCCGGACCGGGGCACGAACCCGTGTCCCCTGCATCGGCAGGCGGGCTCTCAACCACTGCGCCACCAGGGAAGCCCCAGCACGCTGTGTTTTTAATCATTTAAGTAAGTGCTTTTTACTAGCCTGTTAAAGGAATAGTCTGAAAGGCAGCTAGTTTACTTCCCACAAAGGCTGTTCTCTTTGCTTCGCACCAATGGAGCTCCTAAAAGCTGCTCTGTAAATGAAGGGTGAGTAGGTTCAAGTGCTGCTTCTCAAACTTCAGTGGGTACAGCAGCCACCCGGGGATCTTGCTAATGTGCAGGGTCTGAGATTTCTGCATGTCCAAAAGTCTCTTTGTGATGACTCTTCTGCTAGTCTTTTTAAGGTATACCCTGAGTAGCAGGAGACTAAAGGGCCCTCATTATTAGGAGGGATCTTGCAGTGAATTTTCTTAAAAATGAAAAATCCTTGAGATACCAGTTTTGTATGGTTTTACTTTAATATCTATTCCTAAAACTGGAACACATCTATATTTTCAATTCTCTGACACATTTTTACTCTCGATTTCATTTATACATCCAGGACAGAAAATAATAAATTTCAGGATCTATATTTAAGCCAGAGTGACGTTTCTGACACCTGGACAAGAGCGTCAATTTAGGAATTATCTGAGCACAGAATGAAAAATACACAAAGAAATAGGATGAGAAGGTTTGCGGGAACATACATGTACGTACCACATGTAAGGAAAAAGCAATCAATGTTGACTAACCAGAAAACAAATCTCAGTTGGGAAAGAGATGGCATTTTATCATTCACTGAATGAGGTATGAAACGTAAGAGTTGAGAGAAAAATAAATAAATCATAAAATTTATATCACGTTGCATGGTCCTGAAAATTGTATAGCCTTTGCACATTCTGTATTCTGCACTGCTAAATGTATCACAGTGGATTAAAGCACAATAGCTACTAACTGGGAGTTTTAAAAGTCTTAATATTTCTGTAGCAAGTGTAATCATCTCTAAGAGAAGCCAAAGGCTATTAATTTAAAACTTTATTGCATAAATAACCCCCTGAAATTGTGTTCCTCCAAGGCTTCTTTTCTTGAACTTGATCTTATCTGGATGAGCGCCCCTTGAAGATGAGGAGCAGAAGACGATCATAAGGCATTTAGAATTGTAGGACGTGCACCTGAGCCCCTCTTTAGGCACATAAAGTGAATGCGCCTGGGGTAAATGATTCAATCTCTCTGAATCTCAGTTCCTTCAGCAGCTCTCAGAATTGTTGGGATTCAATTCAATTCAATTAGACGCAAAAACAAACAAACAAACAAACAAAAACCCAAAAAACAAAAAACCACCTGATAAAAAAAATATATATGAAGGTAAGGTTTTAAAATGTTATTTACATAAAATGTATCTGATTGGGCAGACAACAATGATCAATAGATGCTTCAACCATTGAGTGAAATGTTGATGGGGAAGAGTAGTCTGAGGGAGCGAGAGACTATCATCCCACAGACCACTTCCAGGTCATATAGGAAAAGGCAACTTTATAAAGGGTGGATTGAGTTGTCACTTCCTGAAGTCACTGATCATTCTCAACATCACTGAAATGGGGGGCAAGAATAATAACAATAATAATTATGCATCTTGTTGTGATACAATTAGCAGTACATGGCACCTTGAGGTACTTTTACCAAAAACCCTTAGCCTGAATCTAATCAAACCTGTAGGTCTAATTCAGGTTTATACTTTAGGGGATGGTGCACATAAAAGAAAGACACACCACTCAGAAGCAGTAAGTCAATTTAGGATGTGAGCTGTGTCACCAGACAATTGAATCTGACTTCCTTGCAGGAAAATAAAATGTATGTGGGTGGGGATCAGTGGTAGATCAAAAGTGACTTAAAGAGACGTAATAACTAACTGCCATGTGTGGATTTTGTTTGAACAAACCAATAGCCAAAAGACATGTTAAGGTTAACTGGGGAAATATGACTTGATTATTAGATATTAGGGGAGAAATGCCATGAAGTCTTCAACATATTTTAAATATCTCAGGGGAAAAGCAGTGTGTTTGTTAAGATCTTAATAATATAGCACAGTAACTGTAGCAAAGAGGATGAAAAAGGAAAAGGAAGAAGAAAGATGGGCGGAAAAAGAATTTCCTACCCAAAAGGCAAGAGGGTCTCAAAGAGTTTTAGACCCTTTTGAGCTAGCACTAACAGCAGGTACAGCACCATTTCTCTATCTGTAGAGTTAGCTATCTTCTATTTTAGACTCTTGGCAAAGCAGGGGCTTCCTAGGGGGAAAAACGGCAAATCTTGGTCCGTGTAATTCTCACAATAAGCAGCCTCCATTCTAAACTCCTCGGAGTGGGAGCAATTCAATAAACAGCTCTCATGTCCCAGCGGGCCCATGGGCTATTAAGTCACAAAAGTTTCCTCCTTCGGACTGAAATCAACCACATTTCAATCTGCTTTTGTGAAGCAATAAAAAAAGCTGAATTAAATCCACTCAGCCTGTTAAAAATTAAGTGAGACCCACTAAGATGTTTACCACCTTCCCTGTAGGAAATTTTATGCACTGGCACTTTGAATTTAACTGGACTTCTGATCTCTGTCAGAAATAATAGTGAAATAAAGGGGTTTTTTTCCCTTTTTCTTTTTTCAAGAATAGCGTGCTGGGCTTCCCTGGTGGCGCAGTGGTTAAGAATCCGCCTGCCAATGCAGGAGACATGGGTTCGAGCCCTGGTCCGGGAAGATCCCACATGCCGCGGAGCAACTAAGCCCGTGCGCCACAACTACTGAAGCACACGTGCCTAGAGCCCAGTGCTCCACAACAAAACAAGCCACCGCACTGAGAAGTCCGCGCACCGCAACAAAGAGTAGCCCCCGCTCGCCGCAACTAGAGAAAGCCCGTGCGCAGCAACAAAGACCCAACGCAGCCCAAAAAAAAAAAAAAAAGAGTGCTCCATAAAAATCATTTACACACAACCTCTAGGTACATTCACTAAACACTCTCAGTCATGAAATGGAGCCATATAAAATTAAAATGACCATATGTAAGCATATATCAATATAAGACAAAGACATTTCTGCAAATATGGGGTATTAGAACACCCAAGGAGATAGTTTATGAAAACTAGATTAACAGATTAAACAGAAATGGCATTAAACAGTCAAGGCATACAGGACTATATGGCTCAACACAGTGCTAATGTCACAAATGCCTAAACATTGTCCCAAAGTGATCTTCAAGGTAAAGCAGGGCCCTGCTGCCCTCAATGTATAAGCACCTGCAGATCTTAGGGAACCAAAGACCACCTGCTCCTCTATTTTCAAGACGGCCAGCACCTAACTTATGGCAGCTTTGCTGGTATTACCTGGAAAGGAGTCTCTGAGATTCCCAACTCTTTTCAGAGTTGAATTTAGTTATTTTCTTGAATACATGTACGGTGTGTCTAAAGACATCAATAGTCATGTATGCAATTTCTGTTTAAAACACTTTAGCGACTACTACCCTTCACCTCATTCTCTCAAACCTCAGCCACAAGCATTCATGCACCGACTCAGGAAATAGTTATCTGGAGCCTGTTATCAGCCAGGCACTATAACCGGTGCTGGTGGTGAATAAAAAAGCTCTGTTTCATTTTGCTCTCACGAAGCTTAGACTTTCCTTCTATTTTCCTCCCATTCCCCGGCCCCCCCCCAAAAAAACAAACCCTATCCTCTTCAACTGCCACTGAAAGGCAAGTTTGGCAGCTGGTTCCGGATCCAGCATACTAGGGGTCATAGTTAGAATTTATTTCCACACTGGGTTAAAAATCACCATGTGTTTTTTTTTCCTCATCAGTTAAGTCTCTCCCATTCCTGCACCCCCAAGACAAAAAACTATTTTTTAAAATTTTATATACAAAGCAGAGAATGAACATCTGGAAGATGATATCAACACAACTCTTCAGTTGCAAAAAGGCAAAATTACTCCGTAGTCTAAGGAAAAAGAATCTGAAAATCTGGCAATATTTTTCCTTTCATCTTCAATGCCAGACTTTGAATATACCAGAATGAGTTCCTCTATTTTAAATCCATATTTTCAGACTTTTTATTTACAAACAACACTTGGACTAGACATACAACTTCATTACTTTGTCTTGTTCCGGTTGTGATTCTCAACTAGAGTCAGCGCTGAGTCTTTAACAACAGGGCAGGAGCTGTGTTTTCATTGCCTTCTCCCCCCATCCTCACTGAGCACCCATCATGTGCTGGCCACTGTTCAAGGCACATAGCTTCTCATGGACCTTAACTTCTCACAATGGGGAGACAGACAAGAAAGAAAAGTATAAATTATAGACTCTGTTGGAAGGTGGTAAATGCCCTAGAGAAAACTGCAAGCAGGGAGGGGGAATGTGGAGTTCTGGGGAAGGTGAGAGGGTTCCAGGTGGTTAGGGCCATTCTCCCTGTGAAGGCAATATTTGAACAAAGATCGAAGGAGAAGGGAGTCACATGGACATTTGGGGTAAGCCTGTTCCAGGCAGAGGGAACAGCACATGCGAAGGCTCTGAGGTAGAAGGGTTCCTGATACCACTGAGAAACAGCAAGAAAGTCAGTATGCCTGGGGACGCGGGGAAGTGTGGTAGAGAATGAGGTCCGAGAGGCAGTCGGGGAGGCAGAATAAAGGGGTCCCCGTGTTTGTCAAATTAAGAGTAATAATTAGGTAATAATTAAGAAGAGTGTAATAATTAGGTAATTAGGTAATAATTAGGTAATAATTAGGAAGAGAGCTGGCATTTATTGAGTTCTTTGTGCTAAATGCAATTCCAATAGGTACCATGTATTATCTCCTTACAAATTCAAAGCAACTGGTCGCTCTAATAGGCACAGAGTTGCCTTTATGATTTAGGACACGCATGGCAGTAAGTGCAAAACTCTATAGGAAGTATTTCCCTTAACAAGCCCTCACCCCACCCCTGCCTTAACAGGACTAAAACCTTCACTAAACGCTGCAATTAATCTCCCCTTGCATCTTAAAAATACAAACATCGTTCCTTATAAATGTCAAATGTCTTGCTTATTTCCAAGTTGTGGTTTTTTATATGATTTTCAAGTCTGTTCCAGTACCTGAAGGTGAAAGGGTTCAACTTATGAAAAGTTAATAAGTACAGTTTGAGACACTATTCAGAGTTCAACTCCTGCTTTAATAACATCCTATGATGTGTTTAATGAATCCTTTAGCACAACTTTTTTTTCCCCTGTAATACTGTATATGGTATAACTTCATGTTTCAGAGTGTTAGTTACAAATTACATCTAATAGAGCCAAAAGACATGGTACATATTGTTCTGCTGGCCACGTTCCCTTCTTTCTGCTGCACTTGCCTTTAAAAGGCATCCTGACATATAGAAATAAGCATGCCAAGAGAGCTGGGCTTGCTAAACAAAGTTAATTAGTGGAAGTACCAGATGTACCTTTATAAAGAACTTCAGTAGACTATTACTTAGTTTCCACTAATTAGGACATAATTTGAAAATATCTCCTAATACAAAAAGATTGTTCAGTTCAACTCAAGAAACATTTATTGGTCAGGTGCTATGAAGATAAAGACAATCCAGTGGCTGCCCTCAGGAATTTACAGTCTCCCAGGCTGACCGAATCGCAGGCCTTCAAGATGAAGGAAAATCTGGGGTGAGGGCAAGCACTGATGCAGAAGGTGCCAGAACAAACTTGTGACTACTTTTAAAAAAGCCACTCACCCCAAACATCAGACATCAGCTGTTCCCTGTTGAACCAAATATAAAGGAGTGATGGCTTAAAAACAGAACTTCCGAAAGTAAGAAGTTAGAGTTGGGCAGAATTTTTTAATCCATTTTTCTGTGTCTAATTCTATGCTTAGAAGTTTCCTCAGAGATTAACTGCTTATTTTTATTCTCCTAATACTTAAATTAGAAGGAGGAAATTTTTAATATCCATTTCCAAATATTTTGGTGAAGAAAGAATCAGGGATTTTTAGTTAACACAAATTCCTCACATGAATTAAGGGTATTTTATTCCACAAAACTTATAATCAAGGGAATAAGACCTAAGCCCAAGCCTATGGATTTATACAAATCGAATCAATGCTAATGATCAATTTACATGTGATATTATGTAAAGTCAAAATCATGTGAAACAATCTGTGTAAATATCTAACTTTAGTTAAGTGGATCCAGAGGCGCAAGAAGGAGCTAAAATCAGCCCATATTCTGCTCATCGTGCCCTAATGCCTGGGGCCTGGCCGGCTATGAATACAGGAAGAATGGACCTTTTTTTTTTTTTTTTTTTTTTTTGCGGTACGCGGGCCTCTCACTGTTGTGGCCTCTTCCGTTGCGGAGCACAGGCTCCGGACGCGCAGGCTCAGCGGCCATGGCTCACGGGCCCAGCCGCTCCGCGGCATGTGGGATCTTCCTGGACCGGGGCACGAACCCGTGTCCCCTGCATCGGCAGGCAGACTCTCAACCACTGCGCCACCAGGGAAGCCCTGGACCTTTTTTAAAATAAATTGAGCAAAAATACCACATAGGCAAGGAGCAGCCTTAAAAAGGAACTAGTATAGCTTCAGGGGTCACCAGACTCTGACTTTAAAATTTTGAATGATTTCATTGACTAGGCTTACAAATATTCAGATTAATGTATCACATTTGTTCCCGAAACATAACACAATGAATAAAAGTCTAATATTAAATTGTCTATGACACAGACAGCAGTAGCACTTTACTATAACCCTAACATTATCAGATGTTTCCACCATCTCAAAGCTGATTTGAATCAGAATTACCTGTGGGAACTTTTTAAAATCTCGTATTCTCAGGCCCCACCCATTGGATGGTGTGATTCACAGTATGGGTCTGGGGCTTTATAAAGCTCCTGGGGAGAGCAGTGATCACGTAGGCTGGGGAGCCACGAAGCAGCAGACTAAGCTGACAAGGACAATGGAGGTAAAATGTAGTAGATGGTATCTTCTCACCAAAACCAGATTGTTATGCTAAGGCTACCCTCTTGCCTTCTAAACATTGAGAGCACTAATATCACTGATGACCACCATCCAACTGTATATCCAGTAGCATATTTCAAAACCTAAAATGGGTTTGCATGCTTAAATTTATGAAAACTTGAAAAATAAGTGACCAAGGGCTAATTGGGAAAATCACAGACGTGAGAAGTACTCAAAAAACACTGATTATGCCTCTTCACTCATGAGGTATCGGAACTCGAGTTCGTAGATTTTTTTCAGTAAATGTGCCAAATCTAAGTTTTACTTCTTTTGCGATTGGTTCTTTTAACATCCTAAATATATAGGATGCTTCACCGAAACATGACATCTTCTTCCATCAATCGTGTGCCGTAAAGTCTCAAATTTGAAGCTCTAAGAATCTAAGCAATCACACGTCTTCCCAGAGAACTGCTCTATAAAGTTAACAGCCTGGATGCCATATAACATCTAAAACTTCATTTGGAAAGATAGGTGACAGCTTTGGTCAGATTAGTACAGCGACACATTGTTGGATCTATTCATAGATGTACAGTATTGAAGGTGCCTCTTCAAACAATGACCTGAGAAACATTTAAGTGCTTAAAACACCCATGATCAAAATCGTACATTTTAAATAAAAGCATACATATTTATATTTTACCATATTCCTAGGATTCCGCTACCGTGCCAAGATACAGTCTGTCTAAACTTTAGCTTTTTTTTCTTTCCTAACAAATCGGTATGTACGCAAACTTAGGAACCACTACCAACATCTTGAGTATCAATGTTTCAGACCGGGAATACATGGTTCAGTGAAAAAAAATGCCAGCACTTGGCTTAGTTTTGATTCTTGTCTCATTAGAAAACACGGGGCGGGGGCACGGGGGCAGTCAAAATATTCTGGCTAGATGCACTGCCATTAAGTAACCTCAGTCGTAGAGGGTCAAAAGTAAGGGAGGAGGGAAACAAGAACTGAAAAAATCCGCAGAAAGCTGCCCCTTGCGATCCATAAAGAACTAAATTACAAGGATTTGCCTACAGCTGGTAAAACGGCTTACTGCTCTCACCTGGTGGCTATGCCGCAGTAAATTCGGTTGTGGGCTAATTAGGTCCAACTTGAAGCCAAGGACCAGGTCCAGAGAAAGATCAGCCTGGTCGGGAGTCGACTGGCTCCAACACCCAAGAAGGAGCCGAGCCACAGGGTTCCAAGTCGGAGAGCAAGCAGCTCACTCGTGACGAGAGGCGCGGTGGGACTGCCGGCTTCCCAGGGGGACCTCAGGGAAACCCTTCCCGACCATCCGTGCAAACCACAAACTCACACGCTACGATTCCAGCCGCGCAGGGAAGCGAGGCGACCGGGAGGGCCCGGCCGCCCAAATGCCGGGCAGCTCTGTCAAAAGGAGGCTTAAGAGGGGCCTCCCCGCATAGGACTCTCCCCTAAGGCTGGGGTCGTCAGCTCGCGACCCCTGGGCCATGTCACTTCAGGAAGGAAGTCTGGAAACTAAGTGAGCGGGGCTGCGGAGAGAGAAAGTGGGGAGGCGCCAAGCTGGTCCTCTTGTTTGGGGGCGAAGGAAGGAGTCTGGTGGGGGGAGCGAACAGAACGCAGTTAACTTATTTTACACTCGAGCCGCCATCGGCCAGAGAAAGCCGGACTCTGCAGGGCGCAGGCTGCGACCCAGACCTCCTCCCGCGCGCGGTCCCCTCCAGGCCCAGTGCGCCGCCCGCCGGACGCGCTCCACTCACCCAGCTCCTCCGCCTGCAGCCAGAG
This sequence comes from Hyperoodon ampullatus, assembly GCF_949752795.1. Taxonomy (NCBI): domain Eukaryota; kingdom Metazoa; phylum Chordata; class Mammalia; order Artiodactyla; family Ziphiidae; genus Hyperoodon; species Hyperoodon ampullatus. The sequence goes on along the minus strand of NC_136925.1, from coordinate 46,877,209 downwards.
CGGCGCGGAGACAGCGAGCAGCAGGGCCAGGAGGCCGCGCCGAGCAGCCCCTGCCTGCGCGCAGCCGCCGCGGGCGCCGGCCACCATGGCCCCGCCGGGCGCCAGCTTGGCAGGCTCGGCTTCCCCTTGGCGCGCGCAGCGCCGCCGCCGCCCCGGCCGCCCACCTCCTCCGCGGCCGAGCGCGGCGCCGGGACTGGGCATAGTCGCGGCCCGGCACCGAATCTCATTGGGGCGGCCCGGGGCCCAGCCCGGCGGGGGCGTCTCCCGCCCCGCCCCGCCCCGCCCCGCCCCGCCCCGCGCGCCGGCCCCCAAGGAGGAAGTCGCTCCCGGGCGGCGGCTGGCCGCGGGGTTGTAGGTGTACCGGGCGCGGCCCGCGCTCTCCTTAGGTATCCTGCGCTCCCCGCTCACGCTATCCTTTTCCTCCGCCCCTCCTCCCCCAGTGCACGTGAACCTGGGAGCCCGGAGGACTCCTGGCCTTGAGACCTGCCCCCAGCCGCGCTGTGCCCGGGTCTTCCCCCCGGAGAGTGCCTGAGAGAGTGGTGGGAGCGCCAGAAAGCCTACTCTCCTCCAGGGCTTTGCCAACCCTACAGGGGTGGGCATGCCATTGACAGTAGCACTGGGGGACTCGAAATATTGTCACGGTAGGATGATGGTGGTGACAACATCCAGTTCAAGTTCCTTCCTTCATTCATTCAAAAGTTAGTAGGTTCCAAAAGTGTGCCTCCCAGGCACAGTGCTAAACCCTTGTGACACTTGCAGACATTAAAAATAATAAGGCAAGTATGCAAACGCAAATCGCAGGCGGCGACGAACAGTGCTAGCGGAGCCCATTCAGGAAGATCTAATTAGATGGCGGGTGACGAGACTGCAGGTAGGAATCAGACGGGAAAGGCCGCACTTAAAAAGTGGCATCTCAGCTGAGACTCGGAGAGTGAATGGGACTTGGGAAAGCGGAAGGCGGGGGACAAGAGAACGGACAAGGTGTGCAAACGAGCTGAGGGAGGAAAGGGCCAGGGTGTGGGGAGTTAGGCGAACAGGTGGGTTCATGGCCGGAGGTGGAAGCCGGAGCGCTGAGCACGGTCCGGAACGTGGAGGGCCTGCAAGGTCGCGTAAAGGATGTTTTTAAACTTTATCCTCGGAGCTAGGCGCAGCCAAGACGTTGTTCAGACGGAGGAATGACACGATCCGATTATCTGGGGGGTGGAGAAGGGCTTGGGGGAAGGGAGAATTACAAGACTATTAGCGAGTAGCTGGATGGGGAAGTGGCAGTGGAAATAAATGAGGACAGGTTAGATACATATTTTAAAGACTGACGTCTCCAGATCGCTAGTCCTCCGCTCACTGCCATAACCTTCGCGCTACCGTTCGGCGCCCTGCAGTTTTCCTGGGTAACACTCAGCGACGGTGAACACCTGCAGATGCCGAGAAGGGAAAGTGTTAGAGGCGGGAGGAAACAACAGCCCCTCCAAGGTCCAATATTGGCCTGTCACGTGCTCTTTAGATACCCACGATAGTCTCTGTTCACACATACATTCCTTTTTTCCTCTGTCTTTATTTTTTAACTAATACAAACGCTGTTGAAACTTCCAATGAGATATCCTTGGGGCTTTGCTTTCTCGAAGGCGGCAGAACTTAGAGGAAAGAACTTGGGCTTTAGAAATGAGGCTGATCCAACTCTGCATCTAGGATCAACCACTGACTGGGACTGATTCTCTCTGGGACTCTCTTCGTTGGGGACTATAATACCTAACTTTCCTGGCTGTCACAGAGACAAAATAAAATATGTATAAGAAGTTCTAGCACATAAGAGGTAATCAATAAATAACAGGTTTAGCATATTTGTATTGAAAGCAAAGGTCACACCCATGAAAATATTAACTATTCTGACACAAAACATAAAAAGATACTTTGACACATTGAATCATTTCCTAACTCCAGCTTGCCCTATTTCTTCTTTTCATTCTTTCTAAGAAGGTGAGTATTGGCAGCTGCTGGCCTCTAACAGGTGTGGCTCTGTGAGCAATGAATGAAGAAAGACAATGGGAGCGTTGTTCACGGTGAGGAATGCATAGGGTGGGGCAGGTGAGCTCCCAGGGGGGACCTTTTCCATCTCAGGTAGTACCTTGATGGGAATCCAGGGGTTTATTCTACACCAGAGTCCTGAGCCAGATCAGGAGAGAGATTTAGGATCTGGTAACAATGAGAAAAACAAAAGGCCAGGTGGATCCTAGTGCTTCGTATGCCATTCCTTCCTTGAAAAAAAAAAAGAAAATCTCTAGTCAAGAAAAGCATAGTGAAAGAAAAATGTGAAAATACAACAGATTATCAATTATACTTTTGTATATAATACAATAAATAAGCCTCATTGAATTGATATACTTCGACCACACAGACTTTTGTGTTAGGCATGTGTACCTGTTTTATTCTTGAGTTGATACCATTTTGATCTTTTTTTTAAAATAATGCATTGTGGAATCTCAGAAGTTAATGTAAAGTTCCAAGGGAATCTCAGAAGTTAATGTAAAGTTCCAAGATTCCATTAAAAATTATATTTGTTAGAATCCATCTGCAACATCTCACAAACTAAGATTTAAAAACTGCTTGGCATATGAAACATCTCTCGGAAGGGGCTTTTACAAGGCTATCTAACCCCAACCCCTAATTACCATTTAGTCTTTCCGTATTTTGCATATCTAACTACAATTTATGCTTACATCTGTAGCCATTCTGTAAAAATAGAGAACAGCTGGTCAGGGCTGCCTAGTTTTATATATAAAATATGTATTCTGTATTGCTTAGGCAAGACAGAATTTAAACAGAACTGCAAGCCTAGTATTATTCTAAAGTAGCTACAAAGCTTCAGATTGCAGTTTAATTTGACAACCTAATCAATTTTGTCCTTAACATTTAGTAACCCCGATTGTGACTCTGTGAAGTAGACAAAATGAGAAACGCTTACAGGCTTCCGCTTCCTCAACACTCTCCCTTTTCTGGTTCAACTCAATAAACATATTTTAAATATTTTCTATACATGAGACAATGTAATGGAGATACAATGAAAACAAATACAGGTACCTCTCTCCCTCATTCATGATCTAATGGTAGGAATTTGAGAAAAGTAATGATATAGGTTGACAAGTACAATAAATGCAAGAGGCTCAGGGTGTTATAGAATCACAGAGGAGAGGTACATAAATGGATTTCAAAAGCCTGGGAGGGCGTGGGAGGGGTGAAGATGGGAAATAGAAGAAAAATGTTTGTCAGATGAGAAGAACTTGTGAGAAAGCAGAGTAGAGATGGCAAGTTGCTTATAGGAATCGAGCCTAATTCATCGGGGCTGGAACAGTGGGCTTGAGACAGGAGGGAGAGCCTGAAGGTCGGGTAGGAGGCAGGATCTGAGGGCTCTAAGGGCAAAGGGAAGCAGGGCAACTGGCAGAACTTGTTCAGATTTGCATTTTTCAAAGACCATACTGGCTGCAGGGTGGGGAATGGATTGGAAAGGGAGGCAGGGAGACCAATTAGGAGTTTGCGGCAATACTCCAGACTAGAGATGACGACACCTCACCTCTTGTGCTCAAAGGGGGCGTCCCCCAGACCACCAGCATCTGCAACACTTGGGAGCTTTCTAGAAAGGCAGACTCCTGTCCCCACTCCCACCAGGAACTCTGAACCAGAATCTGCATTTTAATAATATCCCCAGGCCAGGATAAAGCCATGGGCAAATCTGAGCAATAAAGGATAAAAACACAAGACACATATTGAGTCTTAGAATGTAAACAGTGAGAAAGAAGAAAGATTAAATTTTGAATGCAGTGGCCAAAATAATTTGTATCACCCACATTATTTCCTCATCTGTAACTCCCTATTGACTTTTTTTAAAATTTATTTATTTTATTTATTTATTTTGGCTGCATTAGGTCTTTGTTGCTGTGCACAGGCTTTCTCTAGTTGTGGCGAGCGGAGGCTACTCTTCGTTGCGGTGCGCAGGCTTCTCATTGCAGTGGCTTCTCTTGTTGTGGAGCACGGGCTCCAGGTGTGTGGACTTCAGTAGCTGTGGCACGCGGGCTTGGTAGTTGTGGCTTGTGGGCTCTAGAGTGCAGGCTCGGTAGTTGTGGCTCACGGGCTTAGTTGCTCCGCGGCATGTGGGATCTTCCCGGACCAGGGCTTGAAACCGTGTTCCCTGCATTAGCAGGAGGATTCTTAAACACTGTGCCACCAGGGAAGTCCCTCCCTATCGACTTTTCAAAAACTTTGGTGCCGATGTTCACTAGGAAGCTATGTCATCTAAGATCCAGCAAGAATTAAATGCTGTAGCTCATGGTGGCCAGGTCTCACCTTCTGGTCCTCTCTTATGTGGGCCCAGAAACTTGATTTCTGTCAGTGTGCTTGACCTTGGGGATACTGCTCCATGATTAACTTAGTCACAGAAGTATACAAACCAGCATCAGTGCCAATTTATTAATTAACAGTGAGAACTATAAAACGGTGAGGGACATTCTCTTCAGCCTGAAAACAACTTTGGAAGCTAGACTCCATCAGAGGTTGTTAGGTGAACATAAAAGAAAAGCAAGGCTGATTATTTGAGGGGTTCTAATGTTTGAAGGCAACACAGTAAGAATACTTATCCTGGGCTTCCCTGGTGGCGCAGTGGTTGAGAGTCCGCCTGCCGATGAAGGGGACACGGGTTCGTGCCCCGGTCCAGGAAGATCCCACATGCCGCGGAGCAGCTGGGCCCATGAGCCATGGCTGCTGAGCCTGCGCGTCCGGAGCCTGTGCTCCGCAACGGGAGAGGCCACAACAGTGAAAGGCCCGCGTACCGCAAAAAAAAAAAAAAAAAAGAATACTTATCCTTCACACCTCTCACCTCTATTAAAGTAAAAACTTATTCTGACACATTAAAACTGTAGGGAAGACTTTGTTCAGGGATATCTCAGTAGGGGTTAAGACCATGCCAATAAAGGGAGAGATCAGGTTTACCTCTGAATATGGCAAAGACAGCTGGGGATTTCCAGCCAGGGAGCAGAGTGACAGGGGAGTGGATAGGACATGAGTAAGAGGAGACATGAAGGGTAGGAGGATACTTGTTAAACCCACTTAACCCACTTCAGCAGGATTCCTGCTGAAGGCAGGTCAAGGATTTATATATCAACAGTGGGGAATGAGGAACTCGATCAGCTATCAAGGGTAATCAGATATCAAGGGTGGGAGAGTCTCTCTAAACTGACTTAACAGGAATCTTACTAAAACCTAACTATGCAGGCCAGAGAGGGCCCAAAGATGAGGCCTAATCACAAAGGGGGCTCAGAGGAGCTTGACTTTATTTTGGTCAAGGAGACTCTTTGTTACACATGTGTGTGTATTTCTGCCACCAGCACTAAACAGCTAGAATAAGCAGGTCAAACCCTCTCCCACTGCAGAGCTTAGCAGAGAACTGACCTTTCTCTAATTTCCGTTTCTTCTTTAGATATTAATGTGAGTCAGGCTTTCTCCTGCCTAGACTTTCTCCCATGTTCCCTCATTCTGTTTCCAGTGCACTATCTATTGATTTATGGTGTTCACTTTCAAGGAATAACCCTGTTTTCAAGTTCTAGTTGCCTGCAATACATTTGTGTAATTTTACTTATTTATTTATTTTTAAGTTGGTTTTCCAGTTTTATTGAGAAATAATTGTCTACATCATTGTATAAGTTTGAGGCATACAGCATGATGATTTGACTTACATATACTACTGTAGAATGATTATCACAATAGGTCCAGCTAACATCCATCATTTCATACAGATACAATATAAAGAAAAGAAAAAAAAAACTAAAGAATTTTTCTCCTTGTGATGAGAACCCTTAAGATTTACCCTCTTAACAACTTGTCTATATATTACACAGCAGTGTTAACTACAGTCATCGTGTTGTACATTACATCCCTAGTACTTATTTACATTTGTGTAATTTTAAGATATAGTTTTTGAAGAATGTTCATATACTTGATCTGAATGGGTTCTTAGCTCTGGGGTGGCTGTTACCTAATTGCGGGATGCTCCCAGAGCCCGCTGAGGCTGGAAAAGCTGTGAAGCCAAGAAACTTATTTATTGAAACTATTGTTTCCCAAATGGATCTGAAATTTCGTTTTTGTTTTCTGTGGTGTGTTGGGTGGGATTTAGGGTAACTGCACAGTTTCTATTTTGTTTTGTCTTTTTCCAAACACATTCAGAAGAGGCACAGTGGGGCAGCTTCATCCCCCAGGCTTAAAAGAGCCCATCACTAACCAGTGGCTCATTCCCAGTCTCTCATGGGAGATTGAGATGGAGGGGATAGACCAGTGTGGATTGCTGGAGGAGAGCTCTAGGCTCTGCTGTCTTCACAGTTGCCACCTTCAGTCCAGAGACCTGGGCCGTTTGCCTGGATGACGAGGGGAGGGAGGAGGCACTTTGAGGCTCACTTCTGCGAGCAGGCTGAGCCAGGGTCCTCGTACTTCTCCTGGAATTACACGTCTTTAACAGCTGTCATTCAGAACCCCAAGGTAAAGGAGAGCCCTCCACTTCACTCATAACAGCCACAAACTGTTGATATGAGTGTTGGGATTGGGCCTGGGAGCTGAGTGTCCGGCTCAGCTAACAGGCTCCAGTGCCTCCCCCTTTCTCCTCTGACCTCTCCATCTGAGCCTAGAACCCAGGGAGGAAGAACTGGACAGGAAGCTTGGGGAGCAAGGGCTTAACAGGGAGACGACAGCAGGAAGCAGAGGGTACCAAACTGGGGAGCCCTGGGTGTGGGACTGTAGGGTATCCGAATTCTGAAGCTGAAACTGACTTTTAGACCTTCAGGCTGTGACCTCTGAGATTAAATCCAACGTGCTCAGAGCTGGGGAAGTAAGAGGAAGGGCTAGGGGAACTGAGCAGCCCCTAGCACAGCCCCACCCCTGCCCGCTGCTCTTATGCTCTTGTGATACAGGGGGCAGGGGGAAAGGGAGTCAGGGAGAACTGGGTCTAGTCCTGGCTCCATGGACTCTGTGACCTGTGCAAGTCGCTCCCCCCTCTTGGGGCCTCATGTCTACAGGGAGGAGGCTGGACTGACTAGAGAATCTGTGATACTTCCTGCTTGGACATCCGGGATGCTGTCCTGATGCTAATGTGAGCCACTGGGGAAGTGAGGGTGATCCTCTGTGATCTCTGGAAGGCATAGTTGGAAGCTTAAAACATTGAACAAGCAAATGAAAACTTTCAAGGAGAGGTAGCTCCCATCCTCTGGCCTCCCCCCTGTAACTCTCAGATATTCAGACCTGAGGACTGAGAGTTTCAAAGAACAGGTATCTGTTGTGGAGGGGGTGAGAGCAGAACATCTATGAAAACATGCCTGACCACCTCACAGTGCCTACAGCGAGAGAAATCATGAAGCTGGGGACAAATGAGGGCTCTCCGTTCAAAAGCCTGGGCCATTTCTATAAACTTCTGCTAAGAGATTGGGTCTGATTTCTTTTTTTCCTTCTCCCTACATTCCAACACATGATTTGACTTTATAGTTTGAAGAAAACAAAGACCATTAGTAGCCACCAGTCCATTTAAACAGGAGATGCATTTCTTTTAAGAGGATGAAAGGATGCGTTCCAGCAGGAAGACCTCAGCGGCGGTGTCTGGTCTTTCTCAAGATCCCTTCTGCCCTGTCCCCACAAAGTAGTTTGTAATTTCCATGCACATTACCAATTCTTATCCTGATAAACATCTTGAATGCAGAAACTCAATGAGGTTTAAAATAAAAAGTCCTAGTGATGAGTAAGAAATCGGACTATTCCTATTAAAAACTATTGTCCACCTTTTTTTTCTAAAGCCTTATATCTCCTACCTTCACATGCTTTATCTCAAGAAAGATCCTCATTTAGTAAATATGTGAAGGATTGAATTCCAGCTTGTTTGTCAAACAGCTTTGCCTTTTCAAAGAGGATGTTTTCCATTTTCTCTAAAAATCTTAATGTTTGTGCCATATGACTTTAAAAAATTCGTGTCTCCATACCACATGGAGATGATCATAGGTCAGAAAACAGAGAGATAAAAATCTTAAAATCAAGAAGTTTGAGTAATTAGCATAGAGGTTCCTAAATAAACAGAGAGCACTTTATGGGTTTGATTCTGAAATCTTCATTTAGACAACAATTCTCTTTGTTAATGGAATTTTTGTTTGAATAGAAACACAGAATTAGGAGATTGAGAGGCAGGTTATAAGGACTTCAGAAGGCTTGATAGTCTGTGAGCAGAGCCACTATGAGAAGCCAGGCAGTCTGACACCAGTCTCTCCTCACCCCCTCCCTGCACTTGACTACTCTGTGCCAGCTTCTTAAGCTCACCAAACGAGATCTTTAAGGATACAAGGTTGGCAGTCCATGGTTAAAATATGAGCTAAGATTGGGATTGACATATATACACTAATATGTATAAAATAGATAAGAATCTGCTGTATAAAAAATAAATAAGTAAAATAAAATTCAAATCAGAAAAAAAAAAGAAAATGTTCTAAAAAATTGACTGGTGATGGTTGGACCTATCTGGCTGTGACTATACTAAAGAACCATTGAACTGTACACTTTAAATTAGTGAATTGTATAGTATGTTAATTGTATCTCAATAAAGCTGTTTAAAAAAGAAAAAAAAATGAGCTAAACAGTTTCTCTTTCACTCCTTCTATCCTTTCCCTCTTTGCAGCTTTCAAGGGTCTTTCATACTTCTATGAATCATTTTTACAAAACTTTACTCTCTTCCTGTAGCCCAGAGGTGTCTTTGGGGATGTTAACTGATCACGTTTTAACAGAGTTACAGATGGTCCCCAACTTATGATGGTTCTACTTATGATCTTTTGACTTTATGATCAGAAAGCAATACACATTCTGTAGGAACTGTACTTCAAATTTTGAATTTTGTTCTTTTCCCGGGCTAGCAATATGCAGTACCATGCTCTCTTGTGATGTTGGAAAGTGGCAGCTAGCCAGAGCTCCCCATCAACCACACGACCAGAAGGGTAAACAACTGATATACTTACAACCATTCTGTACCCATAGAACCATTCTCTTTTTTACTTTCAGTACAGTATTCAACAAATAACATGAGATATTCAACACTTTATTATAATATAGGCTTTGTGTTAGATGATTTTGCCCAACTGTAGGCTAATGTAAGTGTCCTGAGCACGTTTAAGGTAGGCTAGGCTAAGTTATGATGTTCAGTTAGATGTAGTAAATACATTTCGACGTATGATATTTTCAACTTACGATGGGTTTATCAGGACATAACCCCATCATAAGTTAAGGAAGATCTGTATTTTTTAAGAGGATAGCTTAAACAGCTCGGGCTGCTGTAGCAGGTACCTTAGACTGGGTGGTTTAAACAACAGAAATTTATTTCTCTTAGTTCTGCAGGCTATGAAGTTCAAGATCAAGGTGCTGACAGATTCAGTTCCTGGTGAGAACCCTATTCCTGGTTTGTAGATGGATGGCTTCTTGCTATATCCTCACATGGTGGAGAGAGAGAGAAAGAGATTATCTCTCTCATGTCTCTTCTTATAAAGATACTAATCTCATTCATTAAGGCTCCACCCTCATGACCTAATTACCTCCTAAAGGTCCCACTTTCAAATACCATCACATTGGGGATTGGGGTTTCAACAATGAATTTGGTGGGGGGACACAAACATTCAGTCTGCAGCAGAGGAGCTATTGAAAAACAACAATATCAAATTCAGCTTCCTGGGCCAATGTTTTCTGTCTCTACTTGAAGGTGAACCCAGTTGGCTTTATCCCTAAGGCATCTCTTGAGGACTGAAACACACTCAACAATGGAACTTGAAATTATGTACCATTTATCAAATTTGGGGGCTGGTGACTAATCACATCTTTACACCCACATTCTTAAGTTTTCTCTTCTGTTGAATGTAACTGGGATTCAAAGCACCAGCCTGGAGTCATCAAACTTTCCCTGGGAAGCCAAGTTGGTCCTACTTTTCATTGGAAGGAGGCAAATATACCTGATTTCCTGCTAGAGACATGACAAGGTACTATCAAAGACAAAAAGAGAACAATGTTGGGATCACTGAGACCAAGCAAAAGGTCAAGACTACAAGTCAGAAGTACTGTCAGGATGAGGGTCTCAGAGCCAAGCCAACAAAACAGCCTGGTTTGAGGACAAGGTCTACTTATGAGGCATGGCAAGGTTCCCATCATGCTCTTCATGCCTGTCTGACTGAGTTGTGAAAAACAGCTTCAATGCCCAAAGAATAAAAGTACAAAGTGGATATGACAGGCTGAGGAACTGAAGGTTTTGCTGGGGTCTCAGCCGTGTACTCTGAACAGTATTTTAGGTCAGTGGCTCACTTCTGTTAGTGTACAGCATTGACTGGATTATTACCTTGGAGAAAACTGTCTCCTTTCCACCTGTTTGGCTTTCATGACAGTAAGGTTTATTTCTCCCTTGTTCTTCTGCATGTTCAAATATCACAGAAATTCCATAAGCCTCTTAATTCACTCTGCAGAAAATCTGCTCTAGAATGTACTATGTTCTGTGTTATCAAAATGTGTTATTTAAAAAGAAACGGGCTTCCCTGGTGGCGCAGTGGTTGAGAGTCCGCCTGCCGATGCAGGGGACACGGGTTCGTGCCCCGGTCTGGGAAGATCCCACATGCCGCGGAGCGGTTGGGCCCGTGAGCCATGGCCGTTGAGCCTGCGCGTCCGGAGCCTGTGCTCCGCAATGGGAGAGGCCACAACAGTGAGAGGCCCACGTACAGCAAAAAAAAAAAAAAAAAAAGAAGCAATGGGGGACTTCCCTGGTGGTCCAGTGGCTAAGACTCCATGTTCCAAATGCAGGGGGCCCAGTTCGATTTCTGGTCAGGGAACTAAATCCCATATGCATGCTGCAACTAGAGATCCCACATGCCACAACTAAAAAAAAAAAAAAAAAAGATCCTGCATGCTGGAACAAAGATCCTGCATGCCACAACAAAGATCCTGCATGCCACAACTAAGACCCAGCATAGCTAAATAAATAAATAAATAAATAAGTTAAAAAAATGAAAAGAAGCAGTTGGACTTCTGCTTCTGGGAAGACGGATTGGACATACTTTTTCTTATTCTTCTTGCTAAGTACAGCTAAAAACCTGAAAATTGCATATAATACAAACATAAGAAGACTATGGAGTAGGGAGATGCCTAGAAACATTGGGACCCAAGGAACAACATGGTGGTGAGTTTCTTTTTGTGTTACCCATCACAGACTTGGAACTGCAGAAGGCTGCAACCAGGAAACACCAATGGGTACAGATCAAAGAACAAACACACACACACACACACACACACACCAACCAAAGCCTGTTCTCTCTAGCCAGAGGACAAGAGAAGGGGCAGCATAGGAAGACAGAAAACTTTTAGACAATCACTTCTCTATTCTAGCCAAACATCACAGATAAAACTATAGCCTCATCCACACCCACACCAGCAAAGGTGGAGGGGGAAGCCTAGACTTCTGTCCTCATGAAACTGTAATGATGGCTGCCAGCACCCACTCCGGGGTGGTATTAGAAGACCAAGTAGGGAGCTGGGACTTTCCTCCCCATTGGTCACTAAGGAGGTCCACCTCCTGCACCTATAATGTCATTGGAGACCACATGGTGAGTCAAAATTCCCATCCCCACCCAGGAGTAAGGAGAACTCCACACACACACACACACACACACACACACACACACACCCCTTGGGTGTCACTGGAGGCCAAGTGGGGAACCTGGACTTCTCCCTCCATCGGGAAGTGATCAGGCAGCACACCACTCTTCCCCTGCTGGAGGTGTGTCAAAGAAACCCAGCTAAAACAGGTTTAAATGAGATCCAGAGTCTCATAACATAATGTAAAAACATTCAACTTTCAATCAAAACTCACTCACCATATCAAGAACCAGGAAGGTCTCAAACTGAATGAAAAAACAAAGTAGATGCCAATGCAGAGGTGACAGGGGTTTTTTAGAATTGCCAGACAAATATTTAAAGCAGTCATGATAAAGTTGCTCCAAGGAGCAATTGTGAATATGCTTCAAACAACCACCACAAAATAGAAAGCCTCAGCAATAAAAGACATAAGGCAGAATCAAATAGAAATTGTGGAACTGAAAATACAATAATAGAAATTAAGAGATCAGGATGGGCTGAACAGAACAGAGGAGGGAAAAGAGGAAAGAATCAGGAACTGGAAGATAGAACAATAGAAACTACCTTACCTGAACAATAGAGAGAAAATAGACAGAAAACCAGGAACAGAGCCTTAGGGACCTATGAGGTAATAGGAAAAGATCGAATAATATTGTCATTGGTATCCCAGCAGGAGAAGAGAGAGAGGCCAGCACTGAAAAAGTACCTGAAGAAATAATAACTAAAAACTTTCCAAATTTGGCAAGAGACATAAGCCATAAGATTCAAGAAGGTGAATGAATCTCGAAGAGTATAAACCCAAAGAAATACACAGAAAGGCACATCATAATTAAACTTCTAAAGACAAAGAAAAAAATCTTGAGAAAATAGCCAGAGAAAATAACAGCTTACTATGGTGGGGGGAAGAAACAGAATGACAGGAGATTTCCCATAAGAAATCATGGAGACCAGAAGGAAGTTGCACAATATTTTCAAGTACTGAAAGAAGTCAACCAGAATCCTACACCCAGAGAAAATGTCTTTTAAGAATGAAAAGGAAGTCAACACATTCTCAGAAGAAGGAAAAATTAGAGCTGATCTCCAGCAGATGCACCTGAAGAATGGCTAAAGAAGTTCTTTAAACAAAAAGGATACATTAAAGGAAGAAACCTTGGAACATCAGGAGGGAAGAAAGAAAACAGTAACCAAAAATATGGGTAAATACAATAGACATTCCTTTTCATCTTGAGTGTTCTAAATTATGTTTGTTGGCTGAGGCAAAATTTTTAACACGGTCTGATGTGGTTAAAAAAGTGACTTGAGAGCTAAGAAGACAGAGACAGAGACAGAGAGGAGCATTCTATAATGATAAAAAGGTCAATCCATCAAGATGACACAGCAATTCTAATTGTGCAAAAACCAACCACATATGTAAAATGTTTTAAGCAAAAACTAATAGAAGTGAAAGAAGAAATAGACAAATTAATAACTATAATTAGAGACTTCAACACCCCTTTTTCAACAGTTGATAGAACAACTATACAGAAAATCAACAATTACATAGAAGTCAACCCCACCATCACTCAACAGGATCTATGTGACATTTAAATAACACTCCACCCAACAACAGCAGAACTCATATTCTTTTCAAGTGCCCACAAAACTATGCTAAGTTAGACCATATCCTTGGCTATAAAACTAATCATACAAATTTAAAATAATTGAAATAATACACAATGTGTTCTTTGACCACAGTTGAATCAAACTAGAAATAAATAATGGAAATACCTCAAGGACTTAGAAAAAGAAATACAAACTAAACCCACAGCAAGAAGAAAGAAGGAAATAATAAAGATGAGAACAGAAATCAATGAAATTAAAAATCAAAAAACAATAGAGAAAATCAATAAAATAGAGAGTTGGATTTTTTTAAAAAATAACAAAATTTGACATACCTCTAGCAAAACTGATAAAACAGAGAGACGATACAAACTACCAATATTAGGAATGAAAATAGAGATAACACCACAGGCTCTGCAGACATGAAAAGGATCACAAGGGAACACTTATACTACAAACAACTCTACATACATACATTTGATAACTTAGATGAAACAGACCACTTTTTTTGAAAGACATGAAATACCACAATTTACCCAATATGAAATAAGTAATTTGAAGACCGCTGTAACTATTAAGGAAATTGATTTCATAAGTAAAAATCCTCCAAAAAGAAATCTGTAGGCCCAGATGCTTTCACTGGAGAAATCTACCAAACATTTGAAAAATTAGTATCAATTATATACAAACTTTCCAGAAAATAGAAAAGGAGGGAACACTTTCTAATTCCTTTTATAAAGCTAATTTTACCCTGACACCAAAACAGACAGCAAACAAATAAAAAACACCCCAGAAACATACAGACTGATATTCCTCAACACTACATATTCTAAAATCCCTAACAATATAGAATTAGCAATATATAAAAAGAATTATATTCCATAACCAAGTGGGGCTTATGCCAGATTTGCAAGGCTGGTTCAATATTTGAAAATAACTGTAATCCACCATATTAGGAGGCTAAACAAGAAAATTTACATGCTCATATCAATTGATGCAGGGAAAATATTTGATAAAATTCAGCATTCACTCACACACACAAAAAAAACGTAGAAAAGAAATCCCTCAACTTCATAAAGAACATCTACCAAAAACCCTACAGCTAACATCATATTTGTTTGTTTTGGGTTTTTTTTTTGCGGTACGCGGGCCTCTCACTCTTGTGGCCTCTCCCGTTGCGGAGCACAGGCTCCGGACGCGCAGGCTCAGCGGCCATGGTTCACGGGCCGAGCCGCTCCGTGGCACGTAGGATCTTCCCGGACCGGGGCACAAACCCTTGTCCCCTGCATCGGCAGGCGGACTCTCAACAACTGCGCCACCAGGGAAGCCCTAACATCATATTTAATGTGAAAGCCTGATGCTTTCCCACTAAGATTGGGAATAAGGTAAGAATGTCTGCCTCTCACCACTCTTATTCAACATAGAGCTAGAAACTCTAGTCAGTTCAATAAGACCAAAAAAAAAAAAAAAAAAGAAAGAAAAAAAGGAAATAAAGGACATACAGATCAGAACAAAAGAAAAAAAGAAATAAAACTACCTTTAGGGGCTTCTCTGGTGGCGCAGTGGTTGAGAGTCTGCCTGCTGATGCAGGGGACACGGGTTCGAGCCCTGGTCTGGGAAGATCCCACATGCCACAGAGCAACTAGGCCCGTGAGCCACAACTACTGAGCCTGCGCATCTGGAGCCTGTGCTCCGCAACAAGAGAGGCCATGATAGTGAGAGGCCCACGCACCGCGATGAAGAGTGGCCCCCGCTTGCTGCACCTGGAGAAAGCCCTCGCAGAGAAACGAAGACCCAACACATCCAAAAATAAATAAATAAATAAAAATTAAAAATGAATATCTGCTTATAAAAAAAATTGTTAAAAAAAAAAACTACCTTTGTTTGCTGAAGACATGATTGTCCATGTAGAAAACCACAAGGAATCTACCAAGACTTTCCTAGAACACATAGGTGAGTTTAGCAAGGAGTGGCTTGATTTGTGAGTTTCTGGGCAGGTCCAGACAGCCTGCTTTCTCTCTTCCCATTTATTAATCTACTGCCTGGAGTAATTTGGTTTGTATACACTGTAGGATTTGGGAGTTATTTTCATTCAACTCATATTCTGTAGTTAACAAGTCTGTCTGCCCAGACTAAAACAAAACAACTTTTCTATTGAAAGCATAAAGCTACTATTTTTATGTAGCTAAAATAAGTCGTATGAATCTTTTCACCTTGATTGTGCGGGGAGCAACACATGTGAGTAGCCTAGCCTAAACTGTCATAAGAAGAAATATGGGCTCATTTAGGTTTCAGAAAGAACAAAAGTCCAACCATAAAGCAAAAATAATTTAGGAGTTTGAAAAAAAATAAGGATTTCTATTTTGCAAAGGACATACTGAACAAACTTTATAGGTAGATGAAAGACTGGGGAAAGATATTTGCGACTCCTAAACAGACAAGGAGCCAACATTTGGAATACATTCATATGTTCAAATCTTCCAGAAAAATCCAGGACAAGTTTCAGAAAATAGGCAAAGTATATGACATATCATTTACAGAAACCTAAATGCCTAACACATGTATAGACAGCTGTCCAAACTTACTAGTGAATTTTGTTATTTTATTATTATTTTTAAACATCTTTATTGGAGTATAATTGCTTTACAATGTTGTGTTATTTTCTGCTGTATAACAAAGTGAATCCGCTATACATATACATATTTCCCCATATCTCCTCCCTCTTGTGTCTCCCTCCCATCCTCCCTATCCCACCCCTCTAGGTGGTCACAAAGCACCGAGCTGATCTCCCTGTGATATGCAGCTGCTTCCCAGTAGCTATTTTACATTTGGTAGTGTATATATGTCCATGCCACTCTCTCACTTTGTCCCAGCTTACCCTTTCCCCTCCCCATGTCCTCAAGTCCATTCTCTACATCTGCATCTTTATTCCTGTCCTGCCCCTAGGTTCTTCAGAATGACTTTTTTTTTTTAGATTCCATATATATGTGTTAGCATACAGTATTTGCTTTTCTCTTTCTGACTTACTTCACTCTGTATGACAGACTCTAGGTCCATCCACCTCACTACAAATAACTCAATTTTGTTTCTTTTTATGGCTAATATTCCACTGTATATAGGTACGCACAGCTCTATGATCCAGCCGGGACCATAATGGGACATGCATGAGGATGTAGAGGAGTCAGGATGTCCATCACTTGGGGGAATGAGCAAGTGAAATGTGGTGTTTGCACACCTTGGAGCACCATGCAACATTTAGAAGAAATGAACTTGATGTGCATATAACAGTGTAGATAGATGTTAAAAACATGGTATGGAGGGCTTCCCTGGTGGCACAGTGGTTGAGAGTCCACCTGCCGATGCAGGGGACACGGGTTCGTGCCCCGGTCCGGGAAGATCCCACATGCCGCAGAGCAGCTGGGCCTGTGAGCCATGGCCGCTGAGCCTGCATGTCCGGAGCCTGTGCTCCGCAGCGGGAGAGGCCACAACAGTGAGAGGCCCGGTTACTGCAAAAAAAAAAAAAAGCTTAAAAACAAAAAACATGGTATGGAGTCAGAAGGATTCAGATGGGACTTTGTGTGTGCAAATTTATATAAAGGTTTAAAACACACACTCAAACAACAATGCTTTTTACAAAATTTCAGCTTAACTCAAGACAACACATAAACTATATTACTTTTGTTGCCTGTAGTGGGGAAGAAAACAAGGGTAGTTTATATATAACTAAGCAAAAGGGGCTTTGTATGGACTCGTGACATTGATGATGCTGTGACTTGGAATGAGTATGATTAGCTAAATTCTCTGAATCTGAGGTAATTAAGGAAGAAAAGATGAAGGAGTAATGGAAGACTGTTTGTATAGGAAACTGAAAGCTGAGATGATTTCATGTCACATCAGCTAAGTGGAGTTGATAAATTGGGAAAGACACATTAGGCATGCACAGCTCAGTTCTTTCCTTTTTTCTTGGGAGGTGGCCTCCATTGCACAGGCCTGCTTAGGTCCAGGGCTATCTAGGACTGGGTGGGCAAGTTTTCCTAAATTTGTAGTTTAGTCAGTAGGCCTAGTTGGGTCTCACACTTTCAACCAAGGACCATTGGTAATGGCTTCCATTTTTACTTTATTACTTAAATTGTTTATAATGGGATGGGGGAGAGGGGTATTAATTATTGGGAGCTCACCAGAGACTGCAGCTGTCACAGGCACTTGAATAACCTGGCTTGTGTTGCTTTTATTATTTGGCAACTAATTTTTCTACCATCTTACCCACCCGTACCAACATACAGCATGGACTTGGCAAAAAGCATCTTACTGAGTTAAGTAGTAAAGGTCATGGTCTCACCACTCACTGGAGAAGAGTGAAGCCATTAACCGAGCTTGACATTGATTCCGGCAGTGAAAAGCTGGAAGAAGGACCTTGGTTCTTGTCTTCTTTGAAGAAAGAATTCAGCAGAGAGACCAAGTTGGTGAAAAAGATAAAAGCATTTACTAGAAGCAAAGTACCATGTGGAAGAGCACACAGGTGAGCTCAGAGTGAATTGCCTGCAATGGGGGCAGCTTAGGTTGCTTATATAGGGGCAGTTTTTTGGGTTGTCTCTCACCAATCATCTCCATATTTGGTCCTGGTGTGGGCACACATCTCTCAGCCAAGATGGATTCCAGCTGGTATCTTCTCCCTCCTTTTGTCCTTCCCCTAGACTGAAGGCCTTTTCTGTGCATGTGTTGGGTCAGGAAATCCACAAGAATACACCCAATCAGGGGCCAAGGCTGGTATCCCATCTCGAAGCATCAGCAGGAGACCAGCTGCAGCTGATCAAACTAGGGCCTATATATCTCCTACCTCAAGATCAGAGCTTGTTGACTCAGGTATGCCTGTAAATTTAACCAAGCTTGCTTATCAGGCTTTTGCTGGCTACTTTCAATTATCACTGTGTCCCTAGGGTGTGGTGTACTGGAAGGAAAAATGAAAAGGGGGCTGCGGCATGCTGGGAACAACAGGCAGCAAAGGAGGTAGCAAGGGAGCCAAACAGCATATAAAAATCTTAGTCACCATGGAGTGCCTTGTGCAGCACAATCCCTGATGTCCCTGAACCTTAGGACAAAGGTGATGTTTTCCTCAATATACTGTGTTCAATTACACAAGAAAATATCTGATACAACTTTAATAGATTGCTGTTAAAAATAAAAAGACATTTAAAATGGTTAACTGCAGCTTTCTTAAAAATTGCTCAGGTACCACACCTAATTCTCCAATCTTGTTTGATAAATGAATTATGACTTGATATTACTATTTTAAAATAATTGTTATATTTACTGAGTCTACTTTTGGTACTTTTCTAAAAAGGTATATCTTATCCTCTCTGCACTTATCTAAGTAATAAACTCAAGTTCATTATTATGGGTTCCAAGTCCTTTTCTATTATTCTTGTGATGTTTACTTTTCTTTTTTTAACATCTTTATTGGAGTATAATTGCTTTACAATGGTGTGTTAGTTTCTGCTTTTTAACAAAGTGAATCAGCTATTCATACACATATATCCCCATATCTCCTCCCTCTTCCATCTCCCTCCCAACCTCCCTATCCCACCCCTCTAGGTGGTCACAAAGCACCGAGCTGATCTCCCTGTGCTATGCGGCTGCTTCCCAGTAGCTGTCTATTTTACATTTGGTAGTATATATATCTCAGTGCCACTCTCTCACTTCATCCCAGCTTACCTTTCCACCTCCTGGAGTCCTCAAGTCCATTCTCTACATCTGCGTTTTTATTCCTGGCCTGCCCCTAGGTTCTTCATAACCCCTTTTTTTCTTTAAGATTCCATATATATGTGTTAGCATATGGTATTTGTTTTTTTCTTTCTGACTTACTTCACTCTGTATGACATACTCTAGGTCCATCCACCTCACTACAAATAACTCAATTTCATTTCTTTTTATGGCTGAGTAATAGTCCATTGTATATATGTGCCACATCTTTATCCATTCATCTGTCAATAGACACTTAGGTTGCGTCCATGTCCTGGCTGTTGTAAATAGAGCTGCAATGAACATTGTGGTAACTGACTCTTTGAATTATGGTTTTCTCAGGGTATATGCCCGGTAGTGGGATTGCTGGGTTGTATGGTAGTTCTATTTTTAGTTTTTTAAGGAACTTCCATAGTGTTCTCTATAGTGGTTGCATCAATTTACATTCCCACCAATAGTGCAAGAGGGTTCCCTTTTGTCCACACCCTTTCCAGCATTTATTGTTTGTAGATTTTTTGATGATGGCCATTCTGACTGGTGTGAGATGATACCTCATTGTAGTTTTGATTTGCATTTCTCTAATGATTAATGATGTTGAGCATTCTTTCATGTGTTTGTTGGCAATCTGTATCTTCTTTGGAGAAATGTCTATTTAGGCATTCTGCCCATTTTTGGATTGGGTTGTTTGTTTTTCTGATATTGAGCTGCATGAGCTGCTGGTAAATTTTGGAGGTTAATCCTCTGTCAGTTGCTTCATTTGCAAATATTTTCTCCCATTCTGAGGGTTGTCTTTTCGTCTTCTTCATGGTTTTCTTTGCTGT
This sequence comes from Hyperoodon ampullatus, assembly GCF_949752795.1. Lineage (NCBI taxonomy): Eukaryota > Metazoa > Chordata > Mammalia > Artiodactyla > Ziphiidae > Hyperoodon > Hyperoodon ampullatus. The sequence continues at coordinate 46,857,383 of NC_136925.1, read as the reverse complement.
GCAAAAGCTTTTAAGTTTCATTAGGTTTCATTTGTTTAACTTTGTTTTTATCTCAATTTCTCTAGGAGGAGGGTCAAAAAGGATCTTGCTGTGATTTATGTCATAGAGTGTTCTGCCTATGTTTTCCTCTAAGAGTTTGATAGTGTCTGGTCCTACATTTAGGTCTTTAATCCATTTTGAGTTTATTTTTGTGTATGGTGTTAGGGAGTGTTCTAATTTCATTCTTTTACATGTTGCTGTCCAGTTTTCCAAGCACCACTTATTGAAGAGGCTGTCTTTTCTCCATTGTATATTCTTGTCCCCATTATCAAGAATAAGGTGACCATATGTGTGTGGGTTTATCTCTGCCTTTCTCTCCTGTTCCATTGATCTATATTTGTTTTTGTGCCAGTACCATACTGTCTTGATTCCTGTAGCTTTGTAGTATAGTCTGAAGTCCGGGAGCCTGATTCCTCCAGCTCCGTTTCTCTTTCTCAAGATTGCTTTGGCTATTCAGGGTTTTTTGTGTTTCCATACAAATTGTGAAATTTTTTGTTCTAGTTCTGTGAAAAATGCCAGTGGTACCTTGATAGGGATTGCATTGAATGTGTAGATTGCTTTGGGTAGTACAGTCATTTTCACAATGTTGATTCTTCCAATCCAAGAACATGGTATATCTCTCCATATGTTTTTATCATCTTTAATTTTTTCATCAGTGTCTTATAGTTTTCTGCATACAGGTCTTTTGTCTCCTTAGGTAGGTTTATTCCTAGGTATTTTATTCTTTTTGTTGCAATGGGAAATGGGAGTGTTTCCTTAATTTCTGTTTCAGATTTTTCATCATTAGTGTATAGGAATGCAAGAGATTTTTGTGCATTAATTTTGTATCCTGCTACTTTACCAAATTCATTGATTAGCTCTAGTATTTTTCTGGTAGAGTCGTTAAGATAATCTATGTATAGTATCATGTCATCTGCAAACAGTAACGGATTTACTTCTTTTCTGATTTGGATTCCTTTTATTTCTTTTTCTTCTCTGACTGCTGTGGCTAAAACTTCCAAAATTATGTTGAATAATAGTGGTCAGAGTGGGCAACCTTGTCTTGTTCCTGATCTTAGTGGAAATGGTTTCAGTTTTTCACCATTGAGAACGATGTTGGCTGTGGGTTTGTCATATATGGCCTTTATTATGTTGAGGTAAGTTCCCTCTATGCCTACTTTCTGGAGGGTGTTTATCATAACTGGGTGTTGAATTTTGTTGAAAGCTTTTTCTGCATCTATTGAGATGATCATATGGTTTTTCTCCTTCAATTTGTTAATATGGTGTATCACATTGATTGATTTGCATATAGTGAAGAATCCTTGCATTCCTGGGATAAACCCCACTTGATCATGGTGTATGATCATTTTAATGTGCTGTTGGATTCTGTTTGCTACTATTTTGTTGAGGATTTTTGCATCTATGTTCATCAGTGATATTGGCCTGTAGTTTTCTTTCTTTGTGACATCTTTGTCTAGTTTTGGTATCAGGGTGATGGTGGCCTTGTAGAATGGGTATGGGAGTGTTCCTCCCTCTGCTATATTTTGGAAGAGTTTGAGAAGGATAGGTGTTATCTCTTCTTTAAATGTTTGATAGAATTCGTGTGTGACGCCATCTGGTCCTGGGCTTGTGTTTGTTGGAAGATTTTTAATCACAGTCTCAATTTCAGTGCTTGTGATTGGTCTGTTTATATTTCCTATTTCTTTCTGGTTCAGTCTCAGAAGGTTGTGCTTTTCTAAGAATTTGTCTGTTTCTTCCAGGTTGTCCATTTTACTGGCATATAGTTGCTTGTAGTAATCTCTCATGATCCTTTGTATTTCTGCAGTGTCAGTTGTTACTACTCCTTTCTCATTTCTAATTCTATTGAGTCTTTCCCTTTTTTTCTTGATGAGTCTGGCTAATGGGTGATCAATTTTGTTTATCTTTTCAAAGAACCAGCTTTAAGTTTTATTGATCTTTGCTATTGTTTCCTTCATTTCTTTTTCATTTATTTCTGACTTGATCTTTATGATTTCTTTGCTTCTGCTAACGTTGGATTTTTTTTGTTATTGTTGTTCTTCTTTCTCTAATTGCTTTAGGTGTAAGGTTAGGTTGTTTATTTGAGATGTTTCTTGTTTCTTGAGGTAGGATTGTATTGCTATAAACTTCCCTCTTAGAACTGCTTTTGCTGCATCCCATAGGTGTTGAGTCATCATGTTTTCATTGTCATTTGTTTCTAGGTATTTTTTGATTTCCTCTTTGATTTCTTCAGTGATGTCTTAGTTATTTAGTAGTGTATTGTTAAGCCTCCATGTGTTTGTATTTTTTACAGTTTTTTTCCTGTAATTGATATGTAGTCTCATAGCATTGTGGTTGGAAAAGGTACTTGATACAATTTCAATTTTCTTAAATTTACCAAGGCTTGATTTGTGACCCAAGATATGATCTATCCTGGAGAGTATTCCATGAACACCTGAGGAGAAACTGTATTCTATTGTTTTTGGATGGAATGTCCTATAAATATCAATTAAATCCATCTTGTTTAATGTATAATTTAAAGCTTATGTTTCCTTATTTATTTTCATTTTGGATCATCTGTCTATTGGTGAAAGTGGGGTTTTAAAGTCCCCTGCTGTGATTGTGTTCCTGTCAGTTTCCCCTTTTATGGCTGTTAGCATTTGCCTTATGTATTGAGGTGCTCCTATGTTGGGTGCATAAATATTTACAATTGTTATATCTTCTTCTTGGATTGATCCCTTGATCATTATGTAGTATTCTTCTTTGTCTCTTGTAATAGTCTTTGTTTTAAAGTCTATTTTGTCTGATATGAGAATTGTTACTCCAGCTTTCTTTTGATTTCCATTTGGAATATCTTTTTCCATCCCCTCACTTTCAGTCTGTATGTGTCTCTAGGTCTGAAGTGGGTCTCTCGTAGACAGCATATATATGGGTCTTATTTTTGTATCCATTCAGCCAGTCTATGTCTTTTTGTTGAAGCATTTAATCCATTTCCATTTAAGGTAGTCATCGATATGTATGTTCCTATTACGATCTTCTTAATTGTTTTGGGTTTGTTATTGTAGGTCTTTTCCTTCTCTTGTGTTTCCTGTCTAGAGAAGTTCCTTTAGCATTTGTTGTGAGCTGGTTTGGTGGTGCTGAATTCTCTTAGCTTTTGCTTCTCTGTAAAGGTTTTAAGTTCCCTGTCGAATCTGAATGAGATCCTTGCTGGTAGAATAATCTTGGTAGTAGGTTTTTCCCTTTCATAACTTTAATTATGTCCTGCCACTGTCTTCTGGCTTGCAGAGTTTCTGCTGAAAGATCAGCTGTTAACCTTATGGCGATTCCTTTGTATGTTATTTGTTGTTTTTCCCTTGCTGATTTTTTTTTCTTTTTTTTTTTTTTTTGTGGTACACGGGGCTCTCCCGTTGTGGAGCATAGGCTCCGGATGCGCAGACTCAGTGGCCATGGCTCACGGGCCCAGCCACACTGCGGCATGTGGGACCTTCCTGGACCAGGGCATGAACCCGTGTCCCCTGCATCGGCAGGCGGACTCTCAACCACTGTGCCACCAGGGAAGCCCTCCGTTGCTGCTTTTGATATTTTTTCTTTGTATTTAATTTTTGCTAGTTTGATTAACATATGTCTTGGTGTGTTTCTCTTTGGATTTATCCTGTATGGGACTCTCTGCACTTCCTGGACTTGATTATTTCCTTTCCCATATTAGGGAAGTTTTCAACTATAATCTCTTCAAATATTTTCTCAGTCCCTTTTTTTTCTCTTCTTCCTATGGGACCCCTATATTTGGAATGTTGATTCTTTTAATGTTTTCCCAGAGGTCTCTGAGACTGTCCTCAATTCTTTTCATTCTTTTTTCTTTATTCTGCTCTGCAGTAGTTATTTCTACTATTTTATCTTCCAGGTCACTTATCCATTCTTCTGCCTCTGTTATTCTGCTATTGATTCCTTCTAGATAATTTTTAATTTAATTTATTGTGTTGTTCATCATTGATTGTTTGCTCTTTAATTCTTCTAGGTCCTTGTTACACGGTTCTTGTATTTTCTCCATTCTATTTCCAGGATTTTGGATCATCTTTACTATCATAACTCTGAATTCTTTTTCAGGTAAACTGTCTATTTTCTCTTCATTTGTTTGTTCTGGTAGGTCTTTACCTTGCTCTTTCATCTGCTGTGTAATTCTCTGTCTTCTCATTTTGCTTACCTTACTGTGTCTGGAGTCTCCTTTTCGCAGGCTGCAGGTTTGCAGTTCTCGTTGTTTTTGGTGTCTGCCCCCAGTAGGTAAGGTTGGTTCAGTGGGTTGTGTAGGCCTCCTGATGGAGGGGACTGCTGCCTGTGTTCTGGTGGATTAGGCTGGATTTTGTCTTTCTGGTGGGCACGACCGTGTCCAGTGGTGTGTTTTGGGGTGTCTGTGACCTTATTATGATTTTAGGCGGCCTCTTTGCTAATGGGTGGTGTTGTGTTCCTGTCTTGCTAATTGTTGGGCATAGGGTGTCCAGCACTGTAGCTTGCTGGTCGTTGAGTGGAGCTGCATCTTGGCATTGAGATGGAGATCTCTGGGAGAGCTTTTGCCATTTGATATTACGAGGAGCTGGGAGGTCTCTGGTGGACCAATGTCCTGAACTCCGCTGTCCCACCTCAGAGGCACAGGCCTGACACCTGGCCGGAGCACCAAGACCCTGTCAGCCACACAGCTCAGAGGAAAAGGGAGAAAAAAAGAAATTAATAAATAAAATAAAATAAAGTTAAATTAAAAAGTTATTAAAATAAAAAATAAGTATTAAAAATAAAAAATTAAAAGGTAATAAGAAAGAAAGAAAGAAGAGAGCAACCAAACCAAAAAACAAATCAGCCAATGATAACAAGCACTAAAAAGTATACTAAAAAAGAAACAAACAACAACAAAAATGGACAGACAGAACCCTAGGACAAATGGTGAAACAAAGCTATACAGAGAAAATCACACACAGAAGCATACACATACACACTCACAAAAAGAGACAAAGGAAAAAATATATATATATTGTTGCTCCCAAAATCCACCGCCTCAATTTTGCGATGATTCGTTTTCTATTCAGGTATTCCACAGATGCAGGGTACATCAAGTTGATTGTGGAGATTTAATCTGCTGCTCCTGAGGCTGCTGGGAGAGATTTCCCTTTCTCTTCTTTGTTCTCAAAGCTCCCGGGGTTCAGCTTTGGATTTGGCCCCGCCTCTCCGTGTATGTCGCCTGAGGGCGTCTGTTCTTCGCTCAGACAGGACGCGGTTAAAGGAGCAGGTGCTTCGGGGGCTCTGGCTCACTCAGGCCGGGGGGAGGGAGGGGTACGGATGCGGGGCGAGCCTGCGGTGGCAGAGGCCAGCGTGACGCACCAGCCTGAGTTGCGCTGTGCGTTCTCCCGGGGAAGTTGTCCCTGGACCACAGGACCCTGGCAGTGGCCGGCTGCACAGGCTCCCAGGAGGGGAGGTGTGGATAGTGACCTGTGCTCGCACACAGGCCTCTTGGTGGTGGCAGCAGCAGCCTTAGCGTCTCATGCCTGTCTCTGGGGTCCGCGCTGATAGGCGCGGCTCGCGCCCGTCTCTGGAGCTCACTTAGGCGGTGCTCTGAATCCCCTCTCCTCATGCACCCCGAAACAATGGTCTCTTGCCTCTTGGGCAGCTCCAGAGTTTTTCCTGGACTCACTCATGGCTAGCTGTGGTGCACTAGCCCCCTTCAGGCTGTGTTCACGCAGGCAACCCCGGTCCTCTCCCTTGGATCTGACCTCTGAAGCCCGAGACTCAGCTCCCAGCCCCCGCCCGTCTCAGCGGGTGAGCAGACAAGCCTCTCGGGCTGGTGAGTGCCGGTCGGCACCGATCCTCTGTGCGGGAATCTCTCCGCTTTGCCCTCTGCACCCCTGTTGCTGCACTCCCTTCCTTGGCTCTGAAGCTTCCCCCTCCGCCACCCGCAGTTTCTGCCCGTGAAGGGGCTTCTGGTGTGTGGAAACTTTTCCTCCTTCACAGCTCCCTCCCATTGGTGCAGGTCCTGTCCCTATTCTTTTGTCTCTGTTTTTCCTTTTTCCTTTTGCCCTACCCAGGTACGTGGGGACTTTCTTGCCTTTTGGGAGGTCTGAGGTCTTCTGCCAGCGTTCAGCAGGTGTTCTGTAGGAGTTGTTCCACATGTAGATGTATTTCTGATGTATTTGTGGGGAGGGAGGTGATCTCCACGTCTTACTCTTCCGCCATCTTGAAGGTTTCCCCACCATGTCCTTTCCTAAAGCCAATGAAACATGTAAGAGTTTTAAACAAAAGAAGTATCTGGGGCTTCCCTGGTGGTGCAGTGGTTGAGAGTCCACCTGCCGATGCAAGGAACGTGCGTTCGTGCCCCGGTCCGGGAGGATCTCACGCGGAACGGCTGGGCCCCTGAGCCATGGCCGCTGAGCCTGCGCGTCCGGAGCCTGTGTTCCGCAACGGGAGAGGCCACAGCAGTAAGAGGCCTGCGTACCACCACCCCCAAAAAATAAGTATCTGTAATTTAAACCATTATTTTGAGTGCTCTATTGCTTTACAGAATGTTGTGAATTTGCAACGTGTATATTTTGTGTTATGTAATAGTAGCCTTTGATCAGAAACACATAGTTAGAGACTTCCCTGGCGGTCCAGTGGTTAAGACTTTGCTTTCTAGTGCAGGGTGTGCAGGTTCGATCCCTGGTCGGGGAGCTAAGATCCCACATGCCTCACAGCCAAAAAACCAAAACATAAAACAGAAGCAATATTGTAACAAATTCAATAAAGACTTTTAAAATGGTCCACAAAAAAACCCAAAAAAACAAAAACACAGTTAAATAGTAACCTGTAATAAATTTATATTACATATGTAGCTGGGTTTGCAGATTCTCTGTCCAACTTAGAATGATAATAATGACTTTTAATTTCTTCAGTTCCATTTTGAGGAAACTGTGACTATGTTTGACAACTTGGGCTGGCAATAACATTTCCAACAAGGCTAGAAACACACATTTCCCAGTGTCTGTACTCTGATCTCTGCAGTCCTCATATTCCCTCAGATGCTTAAATCTTCATGTGTACTGAATTAGAAGGAATCAATATGAATATGAGAAGACATCTTTATAATGCAGAGTAGAAATTTGCTGGGAGTTATTTATCAATCACATAAACTCCAGAAGCTAAACATAAAATTTTAAATTATTTTTCTGCTTAAAATACAGTATGTGATTATTGTAAAAATGTAAAACGTTCCAGAAGTAAAGGACAGAATTAAGGTTTTTTGTCCTCCTAATTCCTTTTCCTCACCCACACCAGAAAACCACTGTTATGTTTTTGTGTGAGTTCCTCAAGAATTTCCAAAATTGAGCTTTGATTTTGCCACAAGAACATCACTGTTTAAGTACAATTATTATTTTGTGACTATATTGACATCACATGAATAAAATTTTTAAATGCAGATAAAATTTGGTTTACTATATGTAAACGTATGATAGGAACTCTGAGGAATCACTTCACAGTGTTAGGTGTGATTCATTTTAGATTCCATTCTTTAGAACAGGAAGAGCTGGTTAGGCCTGTTTCTCTTGGCTCCCACAATCTTTTCCTGGCCCAATCCAACTTTACCTCAAATTGTTATATACCCAGTAAAAACTTGCTTTCACACTATTAGTATATTTTACTTTTAATAGTTCTTGGATAAATTACTTTTTTGCTTCTTTTCTTTGTAGGAAAAAAGTCAGCTAGTATAGGCACTAGTAGCTTAAACTCTGCTGAAAGCAATAGCTGCCTCTGTCAAAGCAAGAAAAGCTTTTGGGACAGTTAATACCAAGTTCTTTGCATCCTGGATAGATACAAAAGCTTAACAATTTGTAATTTTATACTTTCCAGTACATTAAAGAGGTAGATAATTGATCTCTGTTGATTTGCAACCAAAATTCTTGGCATATCAAATGGGTGAATATAAGTAGGAGAGTAATTCTCAATTTTATGTTTCCAATTATTAATGCTTAATTGAAGAGACAAAATACTTATTAAATAAATGGATAAATTGCTTTTAAATTAATAGATAAATACATGGCTTTAACAAAGATGTGGTAATATTTTCTCATAATTGAGTAGCCAAATGGTTCTAAGTCCATTCATTAACTTATTCACTCATTTGTTGTTTGTTTAGTATATCCAGCCGTCTATCCGTCTATCTATCCATCTAGAGAGGTTAAGTGACTTGGTCAAAGTCACACAATTAGTTAGTGGCAGGGACACATGATAATTTGACATGAGCTGATTTGATATGGGGTCATTTTAGAATTCTAAAACATAAATTATTGAACTTCTATTTGTTCTTATTTGATTTATTTTATTTACTTTAAATTAATGAATATATTTATCTGCTTAACAAAGGAAACTAATTTTTACTTGACATTCTAGTGCATGGCTTAGTTGACTATAGGTTTTCTAACAATGCTAACCTTATTTGAGTGGGTATAGAGAAGACAGGTGATGATGGGAGGGATATTTGGACCATAGTGTGATACCCTAGTCTCCATTCCACACTGTTCAGAAAAATTCACAATTCAATTTTTATCATTTCTTTCAGTACTCAGTAACTCATATGTTATACTCAAAGCTATCAAATGCCTCTATAATGTTGGTTTTGGCCAAACTTTTTGCAGAGAACAGATTTTTAAAAAATGTATCTTCACTGCCCTAATGATTATAAAAATAATAGATGTATAAAAAAATCCAGACAAATAGAAATAAAGCAGAAAGAGCCTTGAAATGGGGCATGGTTAGGGAAGGATAAGAGTCAGGGATATCTGTAATAAAAAATAATGTGGCCACTATAAAAAAAAGCAAACAGAAAATAAGTTTTGGTGAGGATGTGGAGAAATTGGAACTCTTTTGCACTGTTATTAAGAATGTAAAATGGTGCAGCTGCTGTGAAAAGAAGTATGGAGTTTCTTAAAAAAAAACAAAAACAAAACTAGAATTACCATATGTTCCAGCTATCCCACTTCTGGGTATGTATCCAAAAGAATTGAAAGTAGGATCTTGAAGAATATGTGCACATCCATGTTCATTATAGCATTATTCACAATAGCCAAGAGATGGAAGCAACACAAATGTCCATCCACAGGTAAGTAAATAAAACGTGACATGATAGAGGTGGTAATGCTACAGTGGAAATCATATTGCAAGATATAAATGTATCAATCAAATCAATACATTGTATACCTTAAACTCACCACAATGTTATATGTCAATTATATCTCCATTAAAAAAGGGAAAAGTGGTATATATTGTACATATAATAAAATAATGTTTAGTTCTTAAAAAGAAGGAAATTCTATCATATGCCACAGAATGTATGAAACTTGAGGACATTATGCTTGGTGAAGTAAGACAGTCACAAAAGGACAAATACTGCATGATTTCACCTAAATGAGGTATCTAAAGTAGTCAAACTCTGAGAAGCAGAGAGTAGAGTGCTTGTTGCCAGGGGTTAGTGGGGAAGGGGAAAAGGAGAGTCATTGTTTTATGGAGTTAAGAGTTTTGCAAGACGAAAATTTTCTACAGATCTGTTGCACAACAATGTGCATATAGTTAGCACTTAGAAATGGTTAAGATGGTAAATTTTATGTTATGTGCTTTTTTTTCACCACAATAAAAAAATAGAACCCAGATGTCTTAAAACAAACAAACCCCAGTGATTATATTTTGATCGAGGGCAAGTGTTCTGTCTTAGTAGTTCCGGGGCTGGGACTACAGTTCTCCAGCTTTCTAACTTGTGAGATCAGATCTGTGTCACTCTGCCACGTTGTCTCTTGGGCTAGGGATACAGATGTTTCCCAGAGAAGCTCCGTCATCCCTGTGAGGAGCCCCAGGACAGCAGAGTGCTGCAGGGGAATCAGCCCCGGGTTCAGACTACTCTCTGCACTGGGTAGGTCACTGAATCTCCCAGCCTCGAATTCCTTGTCTACACCTGTGAATAAATATCTATTTTGCTCTGTAGTGAGGATTAACCGTGCCGAGCCTTGTTAGCAAAGCATTGTAGCTATTTTGACTGCCACCTTCAAGCCTTTCTAGTTTGATTTTCAGGGCCTCTCTGTCAGCAACCCAGATTCTCAGTACTCCGAACCGGCAATGCCGGGGCAAGCTCCTGGGTACAAACCTTAATGAGCTCAGAAGGGTGGCATTGTGTTCCAAAGCAATGCAATTCTGGAATGCAATGCCAGAGCAACCAACAACAGGCAAGTTATCTGAATGGACCTTTGAAATCTGTTATAAAGATAAGCAACCATCCCTAAAAGAAATGTCAGAGACACAGCTTTCAAAATCATCATTCATATCAGAAGAGTGCTTGTATTGCCTATTCTATCAAACAGGAAGTTATTATGTAAACTTCAGGATCTATTGAGAAACTGTAAGTGGGACGTGCCTGGCGTTCTGTGGAAGACAGTAAATGGCATTAACTAATTAGTGACCAATTCCCCCCACATATTAGGCAATATGATTTAGAGAATGTATTATTTAACCCAGACAATATATCCAGTTTTTGAGGAAAGCAGCTTTCATAGCCCTAGATATATATTTTATGCCTCAAAGATCCTCTGCCACAAGTAGATTGCAGTCCTGGAGGGCTCTCATTAATATTATTATTTTTTCTTCTTTCTTTTATTGGAGTAAAATTGCTTTACAATGTTGTGTTAGTTTCTGCTGTACAGTGAAGTGAATCAGCTATATGTATACATATATCCCTTCCCTCTTGGACCTCCCTCCTACCCCAACCCCCATCCCCCATGTAGGTCGTCACAGAGCACTGAGCTGAGCTCCCTGTGCTATACAGCAGGTTCCCACTAGCTATCTGTTTTACACGTGGTAGTGTATTTATGTCAAACCTAATCTCCCAATTCGTCCCACCCTTCCTTGCCCCTGCTGTGTCCACATGTCCGTTCTCTACGTCTACGTTAATATTAATTCTCTACGTCTCTTGTTAATATTAAAAACAACATTAAAATAAAAAATGTCGTTGTTTAATCAATCTAATTATAGTTATTCAGTGGTTATTTTTACAAGAGTTGTAGAAGTGGGCATTTAGAATCTCAAAACAGAAGTTCACAGACAGAGCAGGATAAGAATTGAAACATATGATACCTTCTCTCTTAGAGAATTAGATAGAATTAGAGAGAATTAGATAGTCACTGTTCACCTATTCAAATTTCAGCAATGCCATGATAAATATCTGAGTCCACATGGGCAAATAAAAGACAAACAAGTAAGATTAGGACTGAAGACTCCTAGAAGAAAACAAAGTCCAGCATGAAGAGCCCTTAGAGATCAGATTGCTTTTTATTCCATGGACATTGTGACCTGACATTTAAAAAAAGAGAGAGAGAGAATATATGTCACTAGATTCATATTTAGCCTGTTTTTTTTTCCTCCTTTGCTAATTATTTTTACTCAGCTGTTGAGTCTATAGTGCTGCTTTATTAACAGGAGGTGAACATTGGCATGGTGCATCACTTAGAAACTATAACAGGGAATTGCTCAGTAATTTCAGTGTTGTCTTTTTGTCATGCAAAAGAAAGTAGCCCATACTTCCCTTTACCCCTACTTTAATGATGTGAACAAACAGTTTCCAAATTCCAAGTCTGTTGTTGTTTGTAGTAAAAAGTATACATTTTCTTCTAGATTCCTTCTTTAATGAAAATAAGGAAATATAAATAATTTGTAAATATCATGTCTGCAACTTTGGATTTATGTTAATGGAGCCAATGCAAATTGAAGGTTATTGTCTTGGTGCCCATTTCCCAGATAGATAATTGTTAAGAATGTTCAAGAAGGGGTTTTGGCATTCAGTGAAAGGTCAGACTAGAATTACGTTTTCTTAGTTTAAGAATTTTAACACACTCGTGTCCAGATTTGGTGTTAAGCATGTAAAAGTAATTTATTTCTAAGACTCAAGTATTGAAGCTAGTGAATGATTAACTTAAAAAATAAAGAAGATTCAAGATTATCCTTATAATAACCCTGTCACTCACCTGAATTTTAAAATTCTTTCTTAAGTTGAGGAAAAGGAGTGAAGTTACAATCCATGAAATGTCATGGGCATGTACAGTGTCTGAAAATGTGTTTTGTGTTTTTTGGTGGAAAACATTGAATTTTGTGGTTTCTAAGTCCCCTAATATTCTACGATTTTGCCAAAAGCAAAAGCAAAAAAAAAAAAAAAAAAAAAAAGCCTTAAAAAAGGCATGCATTGATAGCCTTTGAACTGTTTGATTAAATTTGTATTTCTTGTCAGGGCTCCAGGGAGGTTTGGAAACATCAATCGTTAACCATTCGTGTCTGTTTACCGGTATAAAACAAAGCCATTGATCTCACAAGGAGCTGATGGGCGTTAGCATTTCCCCATAAAGATAACGATTAGGTTTTATTAACATAGCTTTTACTTAAATTCTATTTGGGTTTATGGGGTGTCACACTGCCACCCTGTGGACATGAGTCTTTTCAGCTTTTAGGGAGGTCTTTTAATTACTAACGAGTACTCTGCCTAAAAATATGCAGGGCTGTCAACTGTAATAAACATACCACTCTGGCAGGAGATTTTGATTATGGAGGAGGCTATGCGTGTGTGAGGGCCAGGGATATATGGGAAATCTCTGTACCTTCCTCTTAATTTTACTATGAACCTAAAACTGCTCCAAAAAATACAGTCTTAAAAAAAAAAAATCACATGAGGAAAAAAAAAAAAAAAATGCAGGGCAGGGACTTCCCTGGCGGTCCAGTGGTTAAGACTTCGCTTTCCAATGCAGGCGGTGCGGGTTTGATCCCAGGTCAGGGAGCTAAGATCCCACATGCCTTGTGACCAAAAAACCAAAACATAAAACAGAAGCAATGTTGTTAACAAATTCAATAAAGACTTTAAAAATGGTCCACATCAAAAAAATCTTTAAAAAAATGCAGGGCAAATAGCATCTATTTATCAATCTGTGTACCTAATAGATAGATATGTAATAACTTTAAAATTAGTATATGTGAAATTGTGAAATTTGGGGGCATTGTTCACCAGCAGGAATTAAAAGAATAATTGTTTTCTGCTCAAATGAAACTATGTAAAATGATAGTTACTACATAAGCCAGTTTTTAAAAATATAACTATACCATCACCAGAAACCACAAAACTCATCCCAGGAAAGTGGGCTTCTCTTCTGAGACAAGTTCCAGTCGAGGTTGGCCAACTGTCCTGGTTTGCCTGGAGCTAAAAGTTTTCCTAGGATACAGGAATTTCCATGTTAAAACTGGGGAAGTTCTAGGCAAACCAGGAAAAATTGATCCCCTTAAGTATGATTCACATATTGCTGTCTTGCCCAGGGATTTTAGCCTTGTTTCTAGTAATTTGTCACAGACCTAGGGGAGCTCACTGTAATCTCTATAGAGTAAAAGGAGAGTATAATGAACTAAAAGTAAATGGAGCCAATGTCATGAGCAGCATAATTCATAATAGCCCAAAAGTGGAAGCAATCCCAGTTTGTCATCTGTTGAGCAGATAAATGAAATGTGGTGTATTCATACAATGGATATTATTCAGCAATAAAAAGGAATGAAGTATTGATACAGGGCACAACATGGATAACCCTTGAAGACACTATGCTAAGTAAAAGAAGCCAGGCACAAAAGGCCACATGTATGATTCCTTTTACATGAAATGTCCAGAATAGGCAAATCCATAGAGACAGAAAGTAGATTAGTGGTTGCCAGGGGCTGGAGGGAGGTGGAATGAAGATTGTTAGTGGGCAATGGGTTTCTTTTTTGGATGATGAAATGTTCTTAGATTAGATAGTGGTAATGATTGCACAACTCTGTAAATATACTAAAAGCCATTGAATAGCACACTTTAAATGGGTGAATTGTGTGGCATGTGAATCATATTTCAATAAAGCTCTTTACAAAAGAAAATAGCTCCTTGGCGTCATGCTTCCACTATAGCAGACTGTCAGCAAACAGGATGATGAATCATATAGAAATATATGAAAAATTAATGTATGTGTAAAAGTTTCCATGATTAACCCCTTTCAGGTCTATAAGCTATGGAATCAATTAACTTCTAAATACTTGAGAGAGTAAGGAAGCCATCAATTTCAGATGCAATTTTGCCTATATAGAGATTTGGAGATTTAGTGTCAAATACATCTATCTGGGTTTTACTCCTGGCTCAAACACCTAACTGCTCAAGCCTCAGTTTCCTCACCTGTAAAATGGGTTTGATACCATGTTCACTGAGTTGAGTTGCTGTAAGGACTGAAGGCGTGTAGGTCTTGAGTGATCTGGTTGGCCTTCTGAGGCAGGATTGTCGTGGCTGTTCATGCACATCCTACTTTTCCTGTTGTTGTCACCCCAGGTACTGATTAAGTGCTGGGTTGGGTGAATTGCCATTCTGGGTGAAGGAGGGAAAGCCTTAGCCTCTTAGGCCCCATAGGGCTTTTGTCCTTTGGGAGGTGGCTGTGGTCTGAATATGTTGATGAGCTCCTCAGAGCTGCCATTCATCAGAAAGTCAAGTCAGCAGATTGTGACTGGGAGAGCTTTTCATTCCACGCTCTATGAGAGAGTCAGGGCTCCAGGGTGCGTTGGACCTCAAGCAGCTCTGGAGGCTGGATGATGGACAGGGTGTGATAGTCTCAAGAATCTACTTCCCGAAGGACCTGTTCCTATCTTCTTAGACCATTTGTTCTTCCTTCATCTTGCTTTCCTTCTGGCCAGTCACTAGGCATTATTTTATTTTATGATTCATACTACTATCTTTTGCCTTATGTATAAAATGTAATAGTTTCTCTAGTGCTCCAAAGCTTGGGCAATTATAAAAGATTTTAAGTTTTACTAACAAGGTGTTTCAGTTGACTATTTTTCTCAGTATGATTAAATCACCTCTACTTTTCCTGGCTTTTCTAGACTTGGGCTTCACAAGGTAGGCGGCCAGTGCCTGTCAGGCACCGGCGCTCAGGGCGCTGGCACACAGGATGTGCCTGCTGAATGCTTACGTGAGGTGAGCAAACCAGCTAATTTATAACAATGAGTGGGGCTGGGGGAGAGAATTCTATGCAGTATTTGTCATATCCCTGTATAGTCCCTTTCCCCACTCTCCCGAATGGTTTCTTCCCTCAATATTCCCCTCATCCAAAGTCTCTTAGGTGGAGAATCTATGAGAGGAATAAAATTGAATGGCCTTAACTCAGGTGCCGTAGACTTGGCATCACTATAAATTTTGGTTGTGCTTGAATCAGAGGAGTTCTATGGAGTTATAAACATTAGGGGAGTTTGGGTGAGGCATTCCTGGAGAGCAGCTCCTGGCTGAGAGAACTGGTCTTGGTTATAAACAGTTAAATCCAACTCGGGGAAGGAGAGTGAAGAAAGGTGTCTGATGCTTCCGGTGGGGTGGGAGGGTGACAGTGCCAAATCTAGATCCCATCCTGGTTCCTCCTTCCGTCGGTCGGCAAGAAATCATGCAGAACTCACCTGCAAGGCCTCAAGGGGTGACCTTTTGAGCTAAATCCCAGAGAAGAATGAAGAAAGCTCAGGTGAACAGAGAACTGACCTAAGATTAAAGCAGCAGAGGGAAACTACTGATGTTGTATTTCAAACAGGAAACATTTTTTAGAATTTATTATTGTATTTAATTTTGAAAAAAATTTCCATGAAAACCAATTAAATTTTTCAAAATTAGCATAACTTAAGAGATTCTTTTAATAACAATTAACACTAATATCTGATCCCCCCCCACACACATACACACACAGAGGGAGAGATCCTAAAACCACAGTGAAGGGCTTTTTAATGTATTTGCTTAATAAGTATTTGTTGAACAGGTATTAGGTTGAAGCATGTGAAATTGATGTTCAGATATCAGCCATTTCACATGCTTGAACCTATTGGCTAAAGTAGTTGTTCAAGGAATCAGCTGTGAAAACTCTCCTACTCGCAAGGGATTGATAATCTAGTGTGGAATACAGCCTTTATACAAATAACTAAAGAGTAATTAATCAGCAAATAATTACAAGTGTGCCAACTATGAGCAGAAAGAGGGACCCAGGGGACCCTGGAATGAGGGAACCAAAGCTAGTCTTGGAGGGGGTGGGTCATTGGGAAAGTGGTGTGAGGGATGGGTAGGATGAGTCAGATGGAGAAAGGGGTGGGCCTTCCAGGCAGTGGAGACTGATGAGGGAAGGCCCATTGGTGAAGGAAAGAACCCGAAGGGGTTCTGGCCAGTTGGAGGTGATGTAGGAGGAGATCAGAGGAAGAGAAGCTGAGCAGGTAGGCTGAGGAGAGCCTTGTAAACCACATCTGTTTTAGGGATTTTAGATGTTGAACTGTTAAAGGGTAAACCGAGGCACATTAACAATTTTAAGTTTATTTGAGCAAATATAGGTTCTAATTGGGCAGTGCCAAATCAGAATCCATTTGGAGCGAAGTGTTTAGGAGTGCTCGTCGACAGGAGCTAGGGGAAAGACTTGACACAGAGAAGGCGAGAGAGAAGCAAAGCAAGGAAATTATTTGATTAAGCAGTTGCCTCATTTGGGAAAAGCCTAGCTGGCTGTTCGTGATGGATTGTCCTCAGGTTTTGATTTCTCAACCTCGAGGCATTTACAGGCTTAGGTTTTGGTTTGCTTACCTAGACCACCACAGCATTAGAGCCAACTCAGTCTAATGCGTTCCTTGTTTAATTAGTTTAACAGTCCAAAGGGAAATGGGAAGGTGACAAAGTGTTTTAGGCAGGGGAGCAGCTGATTTTTACACCTTGTGTTGGTATAGAATTAGTCTCAGAGACTGTCTAGTTGACATTTCCAAGTCTGAACAGAATGAAGCATCCAAAGTCTGAATTGGTGTCCAGCAACCCAAGTCTTAGGAGTGCCAAATCTGTGCACCTGTCCCTCTAGACAGTGTCCACTTGTGATGAGGGCAGTGCTTGTCCTGGGGAGCAGCGAGGCAGCTATCTCGCCACAGCCCTCACAGCTGGGTCGCTTGAGATTCATTTACAGGCTTTCTTGTTCCTCTGGGAAACTGTGACTATTCAGTTTCCAGAGGAACAGATGGAAGTAAAGATTCAGAAAGGAGGTAACATAGGAAGACATCACAGTTATCTTTTACACTTGAAATAAATGGCTTGGGGTGGATCAGCAGCTGGGGAGTCCCTTCAAAACAATGGAGCCAGGGTTTTGAAGGGACTATTTCAGTGAAAATTCAAGGTTGGTAAAAAAGCAACTGAAAAAGTACAATAATGACTACAGTAGCTGATCTGCTTACAATATTGGAACACACAGCCATGTTGGCTGTAGATAGTGCACCATATACGGTAAGACTGTTTAATATCTGGAACAAACCTTATGAGTAAATAACAGCCCTGTGCTCCTGAAGCTTAATTAGGACCCATCCTTCCCATGTGATTGGGATAAGCTACCGGAAAAAAAACGGGAGTTCTTATTTTGAATTTTTGATGTTAAACCTTTTTTTTTTTTTTTTTGCGGAACGCGGGCCTCTCACTGTTGTGACCTCTCCCGTTGCGGAGCACAGGCTCGGGACGCGCAGGCTCAGCGGCCATGGCTCACGGGCCCAGCCGCTCCGCGGCATGTGGGATCTTCACGGACCAGGGCACGAACCCGCGTCCCTGAATCGGCAGGCGGACTCGCAACCACTGCGCCACCAGGGAAGCCCCCTTTTCTTATTTGATACCGATATTCATCACCCATAAACATTTTTGTATCACCTGCAAGGTGCTGGGCTTCATCGTTATCTGTTATCATTTTATATTCTTTTTGTTTTTATTGTTATGTATCACTTTAGAAGCTCTTGACTAGGAATCAGAGTATCAAGTTGAAAATGTCTTAAACAACACAAACATGATCTCATTTAAAGAAGTCTGGAAGTAGGTGGGCCCAGTGTTAATTCAAGTTTTCATTGATTTTTATATTAAAACATGTTATGGAGTAAAATGCTAAATTTGTATAAATTTTAAAACCGAAACTAGAGATACAAAGAAAATTTGAGCTCATGAGCAGCTCAAAACTCAAACCCAAGTCCAGAGCTGAACATCATCCCCACTTAACTCATTAATTCTCCTTTGCTGTCAGAGTTCTCCCACGGAGAAGATTCAAAAGCACAGGACACTGTGATCTTGTGAACATAGTGGTGTTCATGATTAGAATAGACCAGTGAAGTCTAGCTATTTCACACATGTCAAAGGGATTTAGTTGGATCAACTTTTCACAATTCTAGAGACCAGGGAACAGCCTGATTAGTCAAACTGATTGACCTAATGACATGTTAAGTTCATGAGGACATTTTGAGTTCCCAATAAACCAAAGCTTAGTCTACTGTCCAAACCCTATTCAGTCTTAGTTCTTTGTCTTGGTAACTCCTTTGAAAAATAGGTAGTATATTTCATATATTCTGAGAAATATCTAGTATAATGTAAGTATTATATAAGGGCTGTTACTATTACAAACGATAATAATACACTTAAAGTGTTGCCGTTCCCGCCAAGAACTTTATTCAAATCGAAAAACTGAGAAATGGTTAGTTATTGCAACAGTTGGAATGCAATATCTTATAGTTCAGGTATTGTTTCTCTCCTGTTATTATTATTATTATTTTAAATTTGGGGGCAGGAGTGGGGAGTGGGAACTACTCGAAACTTTAAACTGATAGTGCTAAATAAAATACATTTCCTCTTTAAACGGAGCAGGACCATTCTAATTAGATGTTGCAGTTCAGAGAGATGAAAAGAATGCTGATGACCCACTGAAAACATTACCTGGCTAAAGGCAGTTTAACGTTAAGGTTGATTTTAAGATTAAAATTAAGGTTATGGAGTTTAAGGTCAGATAAATACGGATTTCAGTCCCAATTCTGCTACTTCCTATCTGTGTGAACCCAAGAAACTTTGTTAACCTTCTCAGGCCTCAGTTTTCTCAACTGTAAAGTGGATATGCTAATAATTATTTTATTGAGTCTTAGACTGGAAGGAGATAATACACATAAACCATTTCTCAGTGTGCAGTACACAGACGTTGCTCATTCAGTGTGAGTTAATCACAACAGCTCTATTTGTATGTTGATACAAAACTCATGGTAGAAGAAAACCACCAGAACCATTCTGAATCATGTGTGTATTTCAAAACAGGGAAATTAAACTTGGACACATAAATATAAACATTCAAATAACATACCTTCAAAACTCCAGTCCTTTTTTCTTAATGATTACCTTTTAAATGGGAACCCTGATTGAGACCCCCAAAGCAATTTACCTCACTCTTGCCAGAGAGATAATGGGCACTCACACTTTCTTGATGATATGGCAGCTTGACACTGATCTCCACTCTCTAGGGTGTTGGTTGGCTATTAATGTCTGGATGCCTGTGGTTTGAACCAACTTCCTTCTCCAAGCCCAGTCTTTGAAATAAAAAAGAAAATATATTATTTTAAATTACATTGTTAAATATATTTTTAGTGATACTAAATTACATTATTTAATATATTTAATAATATTTAATTATATTATAATCAATAATACATTATATTATTACTTATATTTAAAATATTTAATTAAATTTTAAAATATCTTTAAAATATTTAAAGGTATAAATATTTTAATAATATTTAAATAAATATCAATTATTTTAAATACAAAATTATATTATTATAAACCCCCATCTTAGAGGGGCTTTGTAACAATTTTGTGTCATAAAATTTCTAGCGAAGGATTCAATTGGAACCTTTGTCTGACGTATATGTTGCAATATTTGCAAATGCAGATCGGGTGATTTGATAAAGAAATAGAGAAACTTGCTAAGCCTGAAGTCATGGTTTCCTAGTTCTTCATCCTCTCTGAGTTTAAACAGTGTGTCTGTCATCACAATAGAAATAAGAGCTATTGAAAGAAAGCACTTTGCTCTCAGCCGTGATCTTTACTTGTAGGTGGCCCAAGTGCTCTTGTTGAAAGTATGTGAAAGAGATTGAGAAATCTTTTTACTAAATACAAATAGCTAAAGAAAACAACGTTTGTGCAAATGTTTTTAATTTGTGAGCAGGCAACCTTGTTATATTAGCGAAGACTAGTTCACTGTTCCAATTAAAATCACAATTTTATATATCTTTTTTTTTTTTTTTTTGCGGTACACGGGCCTCTCAACGTTGTGGCCTCTCCCGCTGCGGAGCACAGGCTCCGGACGCGCAGGCTCAGCGGCCATGGCTCACGGGCCCAGCCGCTCTGCAGCACGTGGGATCTTCCCAGACCGGGGCACAAACCCATGTCCCCTGCATCGGCAGGCGGACTCTCAACCACTGCGCCACCAGGGAAGCCCAATTTTATATATCTTTAAATAATAAACAAAATTATATAGAGTTTACTCAATGCTATAATATCTAATATAGCAACCTGCAAACTTAGCCCTCTATCCCCGCAAATCTGTCATTTTTCCTCTTTAGAACTTATTAGCATATAATAACTTAGCATGCGTTTTTTTTTTGAATTTTATTTTATTGTTTTATTCAGCAGGTTCTTATTAGTTATCTATTTTATACATATTAATATATCTATGTCAATCCCAATCTCCCAGTTCATCCCACCACCACCCCCCTGCCCCCTCTTTCCCCCCTTGGTGTCCATACATTTGTTCTCTACATCAGTGTCTCTATTTCTGCCTTGCAAACCGGTTCATCTGTACCATTTTTCTAGTTTCCACATATATGCGTTAATATACGATATTTGTTTTTCTTTTTCTGACTTATTTCACTCTGTATGACAATCTCTAGGCCTATCCACGTCTCTGCAAATGACCCAATTTCGTTCCTTTTTATGGCTGAGTAATATTCCATTGTATGTATGTACCACATCTTCTTTATCTGTTAGCAGGCATTTTACTTGTTTATGTCTTGTGTGTCTTCCTCTGGTCCCTACCCAAATGATGACTGGGATTTTTATCTGTTTGCTTCAGTGTTGTCTTCATAGTTCTTCGCATGGTCTTTGGCACATAGTTGGCAGTCAATAACTGTTGAAGATTAATTCAGCAAATCATTAGGACTAATTTAACCTCAACTGGAACAACGTGGATACCTAAGTGACAAAATTCTTAAACGTGAAGAAATTGACCAAGAATGTACCAGGCGGCAGGTACTAAAACTTTGTGATTAAATCTATTATTATCTCTGTTTACTGATGAGAAAATTGAGGCAGACAGAACTGAAGTAACTCCCAAGCTCATAAGTGGAGCCAGGATTAGACACAGGCTAATATGGGAGTCTGTGTTCTAACTACTGTACTATTTCCAGGAGACAGAAAAGGTGAAGGCTCTGATGTCAGAGACATGTTGCAGGAGGGGGTGGGTAAGAGAAATAAAGTGCTTTGAAATCTAATACCATGTCTACCACCTAATAAACGATCTCTCCATACATGTTAAGGGTGAAGAACTGTTTTCTGATGTACCAAAGGCTCTCTTTACCACTGCAACAATTTTTTTTTTAAATTTATTTTTGGCTGTGTTGGGTCTTCGTTGTCGCACGCGGGCTCTCTCTAGTTGTGGCGAGCGGGGGTTACTCTTCGTTGCGGTGCGTGGGCTTCTCATTGCAGTGGCTTCTCTTGTTGCGGAGCACGGGGTCTAGGTGCGCGGGCTTCAATAGTTGTGGCACACGAGCTCAGTAGTTGTGGCACACGAGCTAAGTAGTTGTGGCTTGCAGGCTCAGTAGTTGTGACTCAGGGGCTCTACAGCTCAGGCTCAGTAGTTGTGATGTACGGGCTTAGTTGCTCCGCAGCATGTGGGATCTTCCTGGACCAGGGCTCGAACCCGAGTCCCCTGCATTGGCAGGTGGATTCTCAACCACTGCACCACCAGGGAAGAAGTCCACCACTGCAATAACCTTTGAAGCAAAGAAAAGTCTAGAAGATTCCCTGTTTTCTCTTTCCTAGGTGAACTTTGGTGTATTCTTGTCAAGACATTTTTAAGTCTGAAGTCCGTATTCAAAGACAATTGGTTTTGTGCTCAGACTAAGTCATAAATGGTAAACAATAATAAATGATGTAATTGAAAGAAGAGGTAAGGGGGCTGGGCACACCCATTAAAAGAATGACACAGCCATTGAGGACACAACAAAAACTGGTTAGAATCTACTAGGCCTAAGATGGCAGAAGATTCAACTTCCAGTAGACCTTGAGCCTCATTATATGCTCATTGTAATTCATTAGCACGCTAAATGACACACCCACAGGCACCATGACAGTTCCAAGGCTGATCATAAAAGGCCAAAAATTGGGTGGTCCAATAAAGATGTTAAAAAAAAAAAAAAAGTGGGTGGTGCTCCAATTCCTGGAAATCCCTGCCCCTTCTCCAAGATATTTAGTTAGAATATTTCTCCCACTTGACAGCCTATGAAGTTACTCAGCCCATAAAAACTAACCACCCTTGCACCCCGGGGCCGCTCTCACCTCTGAGACAGACTGTGTCCTGCCTACGGAATGTGTATCTCTCTAAATAAACTTTGCTTTCACTTTACTATGGCTCACTCTTGACTTCTTTCCTGCGCAGAGCCAGGGACCCTCACTTGGTGGCCCATTCCAGGAACTCGCCAGAGACCTGGGACATGACCATCCTCCATGCCCCATTCTCCTGCAACATAATTAGTTGTTAGTAAGGCTTCCTATTCTGCCCCCCCTCCTTTTTTAAATTGGTTTCTCAATATCTGTAATAATGCCAATGTTGGAGTTTTTCCCACGTCACTCACAGCTTAATAATTACAATTATAATCACACATTTCTTAAAGTCCTTTATTACAAGATAAAAGTCTCCGGCTTGGTTCTCAGGGGTCAAAGTCACTGCCTCCCTCACCTGCTCCCATTGCCCATTGAGGTTTCCTGCCTCAACGAGATGCATCTGTGCTTTCCTGTCCTCTGCCCACCGTCTGTCCTTCGGCAGTTGCTTTCTTGGCTCTGTCCATATATTTCATGCCTGGAGTAGGGTTTGAAACAGCAGCAATTCTGGCCCAAGATGGGCTGCTGGTGGTGTGTATGGCAGTCTGCAAGGTCACTGGTGGTACCATGTGATACTGTGGGGTTCCTGGGCCCCAGCTCCTCAGGGGTTGGAGAAGCTTCATTAAGAACAAAAGTTGGGGCCACTCTTGAGGGAGAGGAATGTGAAAACCCTGTTATAGATTCTGGGTCCTCTGATCTGGAGGCTGGGAGAAGAGGGCCTGATTTTGTATTTGAAAACCTCTCAACTTTATTACAAAAACAGTTTTCACTTGAGGGCTAGCTTTAGGTAAAATGGTTAAGTGGTCATCCAGTATCTAGTTTCAATCTCTGGAAGTATCTTCCATGAAAACACAATACCTTTTAGTCTCAATTAGATTGAAAAGGCTCAAATAGTGCAAATACTTGGGAGAGTTGACAAATAAAAAGCAATGCTTTTGTCAGGGGTGGTTGGAAGGAGTGCTCAGTGGAACACAGGTATTTGCCTTGGAGGCCACTGGCTCTAACTAGAGAAATTTCAGCCAGCAGCCCATTCATGGGAACCAGGTATCAAGAAAAAGATTATTTGTGAAGATACAAATTCGGAGTTGCTACTAGAAGTTTATGGAAACCCAGACTCTGGCAGAAACTCAATAAATGGAAGTGAATCACAAAGTTAAAGTGAGAAATCCAGCAAAACTGACTTGGTGCCTACTTCATCTATGAATGAGGGTGTCTTAAATTCTGGCCTATGATAGGATTGAGAGCCCAACCTGGGGGTACTGGTGAGTCAGTTCACCTGTGAAAAGCTGGGGGTCATGGGTGCAGGGGGTCAGGGGAGCAGATAGGGAAGATGCTGTGAAATGCACGTGAAGAAACCTCTAAAGACTGTGATGAAAGTAACGCACTCTTATTATAATGAATGTCTTGCAGACAAGAAACAGAAAGTTTTCTTCCTCCCTCCCTCCCTCCCTCCCTCTCTCTCTCCCCACCACTCAGAGAAAAATACTTTGGTACATTTGCATCCATTTTCTTTTTTTCATTTTATTTTACAAAGTTGAGACCAGTCTTGTTGCAGGAAGGCGGACGCCTTCCAGGGCCCGAGAGTGGGCTCTTGTCTAACACTCGGAAATGAATTGTCTGAGGAGACACACATGTTGACAAAGTAAGAGGCTTTATTGGGAAGGGGAGCCCAGGTGGTGATCAGCAGGGTAAGGGAACCCAGGAGAACTGCTCTGCCACGTGGCTCGCAGTCTCGGCTTTTATGGTAATTGGGTTAGTTTCTGGGTTTTCTCTGGCCAATCACTCTGACTCAGGGTCCTTCATGGTGGCGTGCACATCGCTCAGCCAAGATGGAATCCAGTAAGGAGGATTCTGGGAGGTTGGTAGGACATATGGACTGGTATCTCCTCTATCCTTTTGACCTTTCCCAAATTCTTCCGGTTGGTAGTGGCTTGTTAGTTCCACATTCCTTACCAGGATTTCCTATTGTAAGATAATTCATGCAAATGGTTACTTCAGGGTCTGGCCTGTAGTAGTGGTTCCCCTGATAACATGGTCCTTCTCAAGCCTAATAGTGTAAAAGGTCCTCCTTTGGGGCTCCTTTTGATGATTGTAAAATTTTATTTCCCTGGTTTATGTGGTGCTGATAGAGGGCAACTGAGTTTGAGGATATACATTGTATATGTTCCATAAATATAATTTCAAAACTCTGATGTATTTGATCACATCAAATCTATTCTGTTGCTAACCATCTGTATAGCTTATTCTAATGAAGCAGGATTAGAATAAAGGAATGTTTTAACAATTTCTCCTTTCACAGTGCCACCTCACTGATTCAATGTATGAACAAGGCAATTGTTTCAGAATGTGATCTCTTAATTACAAATTGATCCCATGGGAAAGTCGATTTATTCTAAGGTATTTTATAGGAGTTTAAGTCTTATTTGTTAGGATAAAAATTTTAATGCATGCACTAAAATTTTGTTCAAAGACATTTTGGAGGAACTTGTTTGATGTGAACTCTTGCCATGTATTTAGAGTATCCTATTTTAACTTGAGATGAATTTGGAGGTTGTAAGTCTTATACTTTTAAAATTTCATGCAGAATATTTAAAAAATTATTGTTTAAAAATTTATTTTTTGAAACTGTAATATGTACACATGGTACAAAACTCAAGATATTACAAATAAATATTAACCCCTTGTCAGTTACATGATTTGCAAATATTTTCTCATTCTGTAGGTTGCTTTTTCATTTTGTTGATGGGTTCCTTAGCTATGCAGAAACTTTTTGGTTTGATGTAGTTCGCCTTGTTTGTTTTTGCTTTTGTTGCTTTGTTTTTGGTGTCAAATCCTCCATTTACATTTGATTCAAATATCACTTCCAGTTTTACCACTTTTTGTTCCTCTGCTGCATTTTTATCTTTGTTGGCCAATTCTCTTTTTTCAATTATCCATTTTTTTAAACATCATTTTGTAAAATGTCATGTGGATTTACCACAGGAAGACAAGGAGGCAACACGACAACATGCTTTGCTGTCTGTGTAAGAACTGAATAACAGATGTGCAGTGAGTGGCCAATCACTGACAGACTTTGAAAGAAGTGACATAATTGGTATCTGATCTTAATGTGCATCTGTTATATACATCTGATTTGTGGACTGCAGAGATAGCAGAGAAGTTTGTATTTAATGCACAATAGTTACAGTTAACATATTGGGCTAACTGAAGTTTGAACTGTATTATTATTTAACTAAACTGTGGTAACTTAAATTTCTGCATTTCAGAACCATCCCAACAGTGATTGCCTATACGGTGGCAGATTTTATTTTCCGAAGGTGGTGCAATGATCTCTTCCTCTTATATGCTCTTCTAGGACTTTGCTATTCCCACATCAAAAGGTAGGGTCTAATTCCCCTCTTCTTGAATCTAGGCAGTTTTGTGCCTCTCTGGTAATTAGTAAAATGGAGCACAAGTAGCTGCATGATTTCTAAAGCTGAATCATGGAAGTCAATACAGCTTAACACTGGCACACTTTTACCAAAGCTCTAAGCCACCATGTAAGCCATCCAATTGCCTGGAGACTATTATGTTGTGAAGGAGTCCAAATAAGTCTTTTTGGAGAAATCACCTGGAGAAGATGTGTGAATTGGTTGATCCAGTATTATACTATTGAACTTTTAGGTTGTTTCAAGTCTTTTGCTAATATGATTAATTCTACAACAAATATCTTTGAACATACTCCATTTTTCACAAGTGCAAATCTATGTACCAGTTAGATTCCCCAAACCAGAATAAGGACAAGTCTTGATATTGTAAGGATACTTCTTTTTCACATCCCACCAAAGAGTTAGATCAAGTGAGAGTAAAGAATGTATTTAGGTTTTCAAGGAAGTACTTAGTGGTCCACTTTGTTAGTGAAGTAAAAGTTACAGATATTATTTGTGCTAATAAGACAAAGGCACTGGTGGCACAGTGAAGAAGATAAATTTTGTTGGGATGAGAAAATCCCTTAGGCAAGGTAGTTTATTCTGTGATTTAAAAATGCTTTTGTAGAAAGATGGCCATATCCTTTGACTAAGAAGTTGGAGAGTTGCATATTCTTTAATCTACATTCTTTAAAATGCAGAAAATGAACAAAGAGCAGGCAGACAGTGGGGAATTTTTTCAAGAGAACAGGTTTTAGGGGTCAGTTCTGGAGTCAGTGCCATTCTTCTTTATGTTGTTCACCGATTTGGTTAGCATTTACTAAAAGATGTTCAGCTCAAAACAAACCCTCATGTGGATCTTGCTCACAATGAGAACTTCATGCCATTAAGAAAAGCTTAAGTTACATTAGTATAATTTATTTAAGAAGACAAGGAAGTTGATTTGGTACTTCAGATTGTCATAAGAAAGAACACCAACACGAAAATATCTAGCCTTAAAGAGTTAACCCTCAGCAATCTAAAAAGTAGCTATCCAGAATGACTCACTTCTGTACATTGCAAATTTCAAATTCTTTGTTTCAGGCTTAAACTTTATCTTGATGCTGGGTTGACTGAAATTTGTACAATATTTCCTTTTCAGGGCTGTTACACTGGGACATATCTTAGGTTTCTGTGGTGGCTGGTTTCAGTTCTGTCTCAATAGACCTGATAAGGCTGTGTTTTAGTTAATATGTAGTGAAGTTCTGAAAGCGCTCTAACAAACTTCCTTGTCGTTAGCTAACCCTCAAGAGTATTTGTCTATTAATTGCAGCTTTGTTTGCTTTTTCATTTTGAAATATATATTTGGTTTCGAAGGGTTCTGTTTTCTCTCTCTGCTGCATCATTTGATTTGGGCGCTTTGTTTTTTTTTGATAATTCATTATTAGAATAGTATTACTGTTTGCTAAAGCATAGAGGGTCAAAACCCAATTTCCTGCGTAGCTGAACAAACCTCAAAGAAGTGAAGTGGTGGAGGATCCACCGAATCTGATCCCGTCTCAGACTGCACGTGTCACATGCTTGCTGAAATGCAATTTGCGGTCTCTACTTTGTTTACTTTCCATGTGAAGCGCTCTCCTAAGACCTAACCTTTACGCAGTGGGTGACTTTCTTTATGGGAGTAAAAGGAAGCTACGTTATGAAATAGCTATTACGGGAATGATACAAGCTATCTAGGATTCAAAGGTCTAAACACTATTTTAAAAGGCAAAGATATTCCAACACATCAAAACAAACGCAAAAAATCCACCGGCCACTCTTCCAACTGAAGTGATGAAACCCAAAGAATTCAGATAGCTAAATGGAGAAAATGAGAAGAAAGTTCATCTAAGAATCCGCCATTGGTGAAGTGATGAAGAACATTTACTGGCTTGTTCTGAAACTTGTCAATTTTATGACTCTTGGCTGCATATGGATTTCTGTGGTACAGTGTACAATTTTAAACAGCTGCCTAAAGTCATGTGTAACTAACCTGGTAAGTTTTCCTGGTCTAATATTTGTCTTTGTAGAAACTAGAACATGTAGAATTCAGCTTGTTACAAATGCTTGAATTATTTTATCTTTATGAGAAGTTTTCTCATGAGAAGTTGGTAGCAAGGCAAGAAAGATTCTTTTTTCCAAAATAAGTTAGGAACATTAGTCATTACAGAAGGTAGGGCAGAGCTACTTTATTTCTTTAAGTTATCTGTTCATAGATCTTTTTTTTTTTTTTGCAGGGGGGGCATGGGTTTCGGGTAAATGAGGCTTAAATAAAATCAATTTTGCACACCTTAAAAAATATCAGTTAAACTCATTTATTACAAAATCATTTATATTTGTCTTGAAGCATGAAATAGGTTCAGCCACAGGGCAATGCCTTCTAATTGCAGGCAGCAGTACTATTTATATTGTGGATGGATGACTGTATCGGGAGGTGGATGATGAGGGAAGCAGATGTAGGTGCCACAGAGAACATTTTATCTTACTATTAGTTATTATATATTTATATATTATTTTATGTATTATATATTTATATATAATAATTATTATTAAAAGACAGAATTGTTTGTAAATTCCTTTCTATCTGTGCATTAGTAATTCTTTTGGTGAGTTTTGTGGGACATTTATGATTTCCTTCTCATTTCTGGGTGTCATTCCTCCTATATACAGTGTTTCATGTCTTTTCAGTTATTTTGACTTAGTTGTGCTTAAAACAGTCACTGAATCAACTTTAAAAACCAAATACATTCTAGCCAGGGAAAGATACACTCTTCTTATCTAAAGACAAAGGAAATAGCATGATAGCTTACATGTGACAATACTTATAGTCATACTTTTAAAAATAATAAAAGTACTAAATACAATATTCACTATTACGCTGAGGTATTGGAGATAGAAGTCTATGGTAGAATAAAAAAGAAACATTTGTGTTACACTCTTGGCTTAATTTAAACTATAGTTTAAAACACTACTTAGGCTTACTATGGTTAATAGCACTTTTTTTTTTAAGTTTGGTATTTTATATAAATCTTTGCTGAAGACTTCACTGCTACGAATGTAGAATTGTGTGCTTTAGGTTTTTACAGTTGTAATCTAAATTTAAACATGGGAAAATGGGACTATTAAATGTTTTCTTTATTAAAAAATTTAAAAAATTTCTCTGATTATAACAGAACATATTAATTGTAAAATATTTATAAGATAGAGAAGAGCTAGAGAAGAATAAAAGAAAAAATCCTATAATTCCACCACTATTAACCTATGATTGTATTTTCTTTCAGTGTTTTCCCTCAAATATGTATATAATTTTTCACACAGTTGTGTACCCAGCTTTTTCACTGAGCATTACATGGTGGGTTTTCTCCTATACCCTGAAGTTTTTATGGAAACAGGATCCTTAATATATTTAGAATATTCCATCGTATGAATGTACCACTGTAATTTGTTTATTAATTTCCCTACTATCAAAACTGATGTTGGTTGTTTCTCTTATTCTATTTGTTTTATTTTTTAGCTAAGCTTAGTTCTGTCTTATTTTGTGTGTGGGCTCCTTGATTTCAGGGCTTGGCAGGAGGAGTAGACAGTCTGTCCTTTGCCGAGTTGCCTTCCGCTCACCACCTACAGAGAAAGGCACAGCTGATGCGGCGGTGGCAGAAGACCCAGTCTGCCAATCTGACAGTAATCATGTCCTCCATCTGGGCCCCCCACACGGGGCTGGGGGGACAAAACCTCGGTGCAAGAACAGTGAACGGAGCCATGGGTCAGAGGAAAGATATAGAAAAGTGTTCGAGTTTATTTCACTGTTTGAATTTTTTTCTGTGCTATCCTTTTTAGCCTGGATTTTCGCTATGAAGGTCATCTTCGATTTCACTGAGTGGTCCTTTTTTTTTTTTTTTAATTAAAATTTTTTTTGCTTTATCATGCTGGGTATACAACATACTTCCTATAACTGCTAATTCATGTATTTCAACATTTCTAGAAAATTATTAGTCATTATTTCTCATAAGGTTGTCTCTACTATATCCTTTTCTTGCCTTCTGAGACTCTAATTGGATGTATATTATATTATTCTCACTGGGTGGTTCTTGATATTGAGGCATCTTTGTCTTTTAAAAAGAAACAGGGCTTCCCTGGTGGCGCAGTGGTTGAGAGTCCGCCTGCCGATGCAGGGGACACGGGTTCGTGCCCCGGTCCGGGAAGATCCCACATGCCGCGGAGCGGCTGGGCCCGTGAGCCATGGCCGCTGAGCCTGCGCGTCCGGAGCCTGTGCTCCGCAACGGGAGAGGCCACAACAGTGAGAGGCCCGCGTACTGCAAAAAAAAAAAAAAAAAAAAGAAAAAAAAAGAAACAAAAGAGTCTTGTACAAAGGAATGTTAGAATTGCTGTCCCAAAATGCACAAATCAGCGTTCTATGCTTGAGCATGGGTTTTACATTAATGGAGGAATCTGTATGTATTAGTTGAGTGTATTAACTGACCTGATATTTTAAAATTACATATGCCATGTGCTGCAGAGAACAAAAAATAATGTTCTTCAGAACACTAGTATTGTGAGATCCTTTATAAAAAAGAAACAAAAGAGATTCATGGTCAAATAATTTATGGAAAGGCTTTTTGCTATACCCTCTTTTTGTAGACCCACAGGACACAACCGCATATTAATGGCTTTGTTTAATCACAATTTTCTGATCTTCTTTGGCAACAAAACTCTTTTTTTGAGTAACAAATCTGAACAGCTGAGGGACTAGTGTTCAGAAGTGCTCTTTTACAAGTATCAACTCAATTCAAAAACAGACTATTAGAAACTATAGGATTCAGAAGGTTGTCCTGTTTAAAAAAATGTACTAACATCAATACCTTTCCTGTATATCAATATGTAACTGTATAACAAGAAAATGGAACAAAACCATAATCCAAAAATTCCATAAAATATCCAGAAATTAGCACAATTTGTACTGGTATAGGAATAGGCAAGCCAGCAAAACAGAATACACTCCAGAAACAATACCATGTACATAAGGGAGTGTGGAATATGATAAAGATGATCCTTCAAACCAAAGTGGGGCCATCCATTTAGAATGAAAAATAACTCCTTCCTTCAGCAGGCGAAAGAATAAGTAAACTGCGGCAATCCAGGAAATGGAATATTATTCTAAGCTAAAAAGAAACGAGCTATCAAGCCATGAAAGACATGGAGGAAACTTAAATGCGTATTACTAAGTGAAAGAAGCCAATCTGAAAAGGCTGCATACTGTATGATTCCAACTGTATGACATTCTGGAAAAGGCAAAACTATGGAGATACTGGAAAGATCAGGGGTTGAGAGGGATGGCGTTGGGCCAGGGGGAGATGAACAGGTAGAACACAGAGGATTGTTAGAGCAGTGAAAATACTCTGTATGGTATTGATATCATAATGAGGGATATATCTCATTATACTTTTGTCCAAACACCAAGAGTGAAGGTAAGGTAAAATGTGGACTTCGGGTGATTATGGTTATGCAAATGTAGGTTCGTCCTTACTAAAAAATGTACTAGTCTGGTGAGTGGTGTTGATAATGGGGGAAGCTATGCATGTGTGGGGAAAGGGAGTTTATGGGAAATCTCTGTACCTTAATAATCTCAATTCTGCTGTAAACCTAAAGCTGCTTAAAAAAAAAAAGTTTAAAAAAAGGATTAAAAAAATCCAACTCCTACATCACTACCAGATTCAAATAAATTCCAGGAGGCATTTAAAAAAAGATATGATTTAAATACAAACAGACAAATAGCAAAACCAAAACAAGACCTCATCCTATAAAAATATTAGAATAAATTAGGGATGAATATTTCTATAATCTTGGAATGGGAATGCCTTAAGAAGCCTGCTTCAAAAATCCAGGATCACTAAAAGAAATTATTAATAAATTCAAGTGCTAGAAACTATATGACAATAAACGGGAGACAATAAAAACAAAGCCAAAGAATGGAAAAAAGTATGATAAACACAATTTTACCAACTCATATATATATATATATAGGAGTATTTAAATTAAGTTTAGAACGTGAAGACTTTAAAAAAGAAGAACTATGAATGGTTAAAAAACATGTGAAAAATGTTCAACCTCACAGCAACCATAGAATTGCACAGAAAGAATGAATTATCAATTTTCTTCTATCAGATTGGCAGAGATAAAAAATTTTACAGTTGGCCAAGTTTGGATAAGCTGGGACTCTCATGTGCTGTTGGCTAGGATGTAAGTTGATAGATTTCTAGAAAACAGTGGGTTAATAAATGTCAAAATTAAAAGAGAAAATATACTTTTAACACTGAACATCAAGAAATTTATCTGAAGAGATTATTGCATAACTAACGATATGTCTGCAAAAGGCTGTTTATAGCAAATTTGCACATAATATTAATATTAGATTCCTAAGCACCTGGCACTGTACTATAATAATGAATATATGATTTAATTGAGTCCTCACAGAACTTTATGTTTATTAATATTATCCTACTTATGTTTCAGATGAGAATACTAAGTTTAAACAGCATAGGTAACTTTCAAAATATCACATCAGGAGCAAATATCATATGTGGGATTAAAATACAGATCATTCTGCTCTGTTTCATTATTAGGGTAGGAAGTAAAGAATGAAATTAGTTCCGGCTGAGGCGGGCAAGATAGAAAAGCTTATGCCAAGAAGTAGGTGTTGGGTTGAGTTTTTAAGATCCGGGACTGGGATTGTGTCTTTCAAGCAGGTAATTGGAGCAGGTGGAACTAAGTTAAACGACGAGGATCCTAAGTCCAACGTGAGGAATTTGGTGCAGACTACAGGCAGCATCTGTGCTTTGGTTAAGAGCACAGGCTCTGGAGGCTCTGGAGCACAGGTACGGAGGCTCCGTGCCGTATTCAAATCCTAACTCTTGGACAATTTACAAAACTTCCCTGGGTATCAGCTGCACAATGGAATTAGCAACAGTACCTGTTGAATAGGGTTGTTGGGACATTAAATAAGACAGTGTAAAACACCAAGAAGAGTGGCTGGAATGTGGGAATCACTCACTAATGTTAGCTGTGGTAACGAGGGGGAAGGGGATGGAGAGGGAGTGGAGATCAGGAAAGAGGGTTGACAAATCTGCTTCATCAGAACCCCCTAGACTCAACTCAGGAAGCTACCTTGCCCAAGACCATTTATGGGCATGCCATTCAACCTGTTAAATTTAATTTTGAGAGCTGCCAACAGAAAGACTTAATACTGTTACAATGTGACTTTATGGTCATCAAGAAACATCTGTTGCTTTATTGTTTAAAAACTACCCAGCATCTACCTTTTTGGTTTTATGAGCTAACCCTGATTTTTTTGAAGGGGTAGGAAAAAATTCAATTGCAAATTCACCATCTTACACTTGGTTGTGTATGGTTGTGTTTCAGTCACACAAAGGGGAATCAAAGGCTTCATTTTGAACAAAATTATGAAAACAAAGAACTGTGAATATGTGCTTGCACAATTAATCTAAAAGATACAGGTTTTTTTTTTTTTTTTTTTTGCGGTACGCGGGCCTCTCACTGTTGTGGCCTCTGCTATTGCAGAGCACAGGCTCCGGACGTGCAGGCTCAGAGGCCACGGCTCACGGGCCCAGCCGCTCCGTGGCATGTGGGATCTTCCCGGACCAGGGCACGAACCCGAGTCCCCTGCATCGGCAGGTGAACTCTCAACCACTGTGCCACCAGGGAAGCCCTAGAGGAATCTCTATTTACACATCAAATGAGAGGAAAAAAGTCAACATTTGTCCTTTGGTTCCTGTGTCTGATTACTTCTCAAGTAAACCCCCATAACGCTAGGTCACTGGATGATGTTTCCAAGAGGCATGACTTCTGGACCATTCCTGAGTAGTAGGCCATGTTGAATTCATGGATTTATTCCTTCAGCTTATAGTTATTTAACACTCATTATCCCTCTGGCACCGTTCTAGATGCTGGAGAGAGTGGAGAGCAAAATGGATGGTGCTTACGTGGAAGGGAGAGAGAGGGCTCCACGAACTCAGTAATGGCCCCTTTTCTCTTCCCTCTGAAAAGCACAGACTGTTTGGAAGGCCACAACAGATGCTTAAGCCACCTCCCAAGCCCCTATAGATTTTCGATTGTCTCTTGGAACGTATCTTGCTTGTAGTGCTGGGTCAGCCCAGGACAGATGGCGTGCTCCTTGCTGAATTAATCACCTCTCCAATTCAATGGTTCAAATTCAGCAACTTTTAAGGGGAGGTTCTGCTCAGTACCAATTAGAGTTACTAAAAATATTCACTTACTTTTCCTCTGCCTATAATTCTAAGTCAATGAGTGAGGCAGGTTGACAATTAGATCATATCCATGTAAGGCTATTCGGGTGCATATCTGATTATCATAGACTCAGCATTGCCATCCTTTGTAAGTCCTTCTGCTCATGAAGGTCTCCACTCAAAAATGACCAGGGACAGGATGGACAATTTATAGACTTTTCCCACCTTAGTTTCCATTTCTTTTATTTTCCTCCAGCACAAAAAAGTTCTTAAAATTTGTGAAAATGTGAGAAATAAACAGAGTAATCTGTTGTTTTACTATAAGAAAAATTCTGAATTTGTATTTTTCCTCTGTTCTTAATAAGACTGCTTTTAAAACAGAAAGATGCCATGTGCCATCAGGCAGGGCTAGAAGGCCTGATCCTCATTTTGACACATGGCAGCTGCTGCACTTGCTTGCACACATGTGTACATACACACTGCCTCTGTGTAAAGCCTAGAATGTGTCTGCAAATTGGGCTTTTAAAAATTAATATCAATCTCATATCTATCTATGACAAAAATGAGACTTTAGTTTTGGTTTGTTTTAAGAAAAAAAAAAACACCCTGACTTCAATGAACTATTGGCAAAAAAAGATGATGCCATGACTGTGTGAATGAAGAGAGGATGGTCTTCAACTGAAATGCTGTTAAACATTCACCACGCTTGACCTATTGGGCATTTGTGAACAATCTAGAAATTTCTGGGTTGTGACTGTACATTTAACTTGGTGATTCATGAGAAAGCCAGAGGGGAATCTAGTAACTCTTGATGACAATGGGTGGTTTTCTGTTTCATTTTACAGTAGCAGGCTCTAGTAGTCACCTACAAGTTGTTTCATTTGTGAGATCCAAGAGTAGAGCAGGAAGATGGATACGGATACTTAAAAGCACAACAGCTCTGTAACCATGAACAGATACGGTTACTTCCCTGCTTAGTGAAAATTGCACACCCAACCCCCTAACACCCCGCCCCTGCCCCAAAGGAAAAAACAACCTGTTTCAGCAGTGGCTTCCTTTAGGCATATGTAAATCCCTCCATGGAAAGTTACGAAACCCCCGTTAATCCCACCTGTGAATGATTGTAGTATTTAACCCAGAGGTTAGTTCCTATAATGCTCATTTCATGAAAAGCCCCCCACCCCCATTTTTAGTGGTTAGTTTGTATAAAGCAAGCTCCAGACTGTAAGCCTGAAAAACCACAGTATTCCCAAACAGGCAGGATTTCCAGCAAAATAGTGTGAAGGCGACAGGGTTAACAGTCTTAAAGTCATTATTCAGACAAACTGAAAGTCTCTAAGTATGATGGTATAGGCCACCATAACCTTGGAGTCCTTTGAATGAGTTTTTGCACGACACATATAATTGTATACGTGATTAGCATAGTCATCAATCTGTTTCGGGTATGCATATCCTATATTTATGTTTTAAAGCCCCCAGTACCACCTTTGTCTCCGCATGAGACAATTTAAGTGAGTTGCTGGTATCAGGACATTGTGGCATTCTCCGGGTCATGTGGTTGGCAATTTACTCAAGAAAATTTGAACATAATGTTTTTTTCATTACCCTTATTGTTTTTTAAACCATAGTTTTATACAAAACTATTTCATCTGTCTTCTGGTGGTACAGTATTTACAACAGAATGGTTATATGTTAAATGGTCGACTTTTCAACCAACTCAAACACCTGGTTAGCATAAATCTTTTAATAGTAATGCCATTCCATTAACTCCTTTGTTAACAGAACTTCTGAAAATCCCTTTGCTAAAGAGTTGGAGACTGACTGGCTATATAAACCCCAAATACTGCATAGCCATGAGAATTAAGATGTACTATTCATATTAGTACATGAGACTTTATAAGGAACAAAATCAAGTTGTTTCTGGGCTTCAGGTTATTAATCTCATGATCAAATAGTCTGTTTAGCTTATGACTTCATTTTCCCACTTCTGAATTTCATATCCAAGCTCACTAATGATTTCTATATTGGGAGCAATTTCTTGGATGGAGGAAAATAGTTTTTCCATTATCAAAAAAAAAATCCAAAATAATAAATACGGAAACACAAGAAAGAGATACACCTTGAAAAATCTTGCCTAGGGAAATGCCCACATTTTTACCTTGTGTGTAATGAATGCAAATGTATACAGAGTTAGGTTGGAATATGAATATTTTTTGTATAGTCTGTTATATAATGTTAATTAAATGCAGTCAATGGTTGTTTCAGTCTCTTAAAAAAATAAGAAAGAAAAATGCAAACATAATTCATCTCTAATCCAGCAGTCCTTGATTAATTGACTAATTCACAGACTTATTTAATACTATGTAGAACCTCTCCATTGTTCTTAACTACTCCTTTTGTCTACACCCCAACTCCCATCTTTATCATTTCTGCAGAGTCCTTAAGCATTACACCTTAGACAGGCATACTTCGTTTTACTGCACTCTGCATATATTGCAGTTTTTTGCAAATTGAAGATTTGTGGTAACCTTGTGTTGTCTGATGATGGTTAGCATTTTTTAGGAATAAAGTATTTTAAATTAAGGTATGCACATTGTTTTTTAAACATAGTGCTATTGCACACTTAATAGACTACTGTAGTGCAAACATAACTTTTATATGCACTGGGAAACCAAAAAATTTGTGTGATTCTATTTGTTTCGGTGGTCTGGAACTGAACTTGCGATATCTCCAAGGTATGCCTGTTAATTTGCACTGGCAATTTGTCTGGTTTTAAAAATGACTGATTTAACAACTTTGAAACAGTTGGCTCCTTACTTTACAGTTAGAAAACACTGAGGAGGCAACACTACTCCAGGAAGCTTTAAAAAAAAGGTGGGGTAGTTATACTGAACACAGGATTGATAGGGGTGTTCACTCCTTCCTTCTTCATTTCAGGGCAGACAGCTTGATGTCAGCACACCATACAATCTGAGTGAACCGGTGAGTAATCTCTTCCACCTCCTGGGACTTTATAGTGTTTGCATTGATAAAAAAGGGACAATGGTCAGTTTTGATCATCATAGAATAATTCCTAAATAAAAGTTCATTTATTTGTGCCTGATGGAGGAAGCTGGATGGAAAACAGAGAGAAGTCTGAATCACAGAGTATTCAAACATCAGTTCAGGAACAGTGTGTTGAAGTGTAAAGAGCACAGGACCAAGCCATGACCATGATTTTGATTCTACATTGCTATGTGACTTTGGGCAAATTCCTTAAAATTTCTGAGATGTAGTTAAAACTACTAAAGTATGTGTATTCTGAAAGGGTTGGATTAGATAATCTCCACTGGTTCTTCTAATAATTACATTTATGGTTTTATCACTATTCTGCACCTGTATCCATTTATTCAACAAGCGTTTAGGGACTCCAAGTGTAAGACTAAACCAGACACTGTGCTGGGTAGTAGAGTAAAAATGAGTAAAATAGGGTCTCTGTTTTAAAGGACTCTCAACCTTGTGGGAGAGACAGACACACGGATAAAACCACAGCCAGACAGCCATGCGAGAGTCAGATCAGCAGTGTGTAGGAGGAGCAAAGAGAATACATAAGAGGAAAAGCACTTGCTTGCCTGCATGGCTAAAACTAGAAAGATGGACTAGAGGGGAGAGGTACACCGGTCAGAGGGAGCCTTCGTGCCAAGACACAATGGTTTCAGAGAGCTTGACTGGTGCAGGAGAAGAGGAGGATTTCAGCTTGCTTGGAGGACAGGGCGTGTGTGCAGAGATGGCAGGTAGAAGAGGTTGGCAAGCTAGGCAGGCCCACGTGGTGGAGAGCTGTGAGTACCATGTTGGTAATTTGGTTTCAGTGACACATAAGGTTTTAGGTAAGAGAAGGATATGATTAGGTTTTGTTTTAAAAAGATCACTCCAAGTGTGGAAACAAGAGAGGTCCCTCATGAGGCTGTTGGCAAGCGGTGGCAGGCACAGAAAGGCAAGGGCAGTGAGTGAGCGAGGAACCCAGATAGAATCCAGGTAACGAAGGAGCGAGTCAATAGGACTTGATGATGGATTGTCCATGGGGCAAGGGGATGGCAGAAAGAGAAGCCACCCTGGTTCCTGGCTCGGGCAGCTCAGAAGAGTGAAGCATACTAATGGGAAACACAGGAGAGAGAGCAAATTAGAGGGTAGAAAGTGAGGAATCTGATGTTTCATTTGCTGAATTTGAGGTATTGTAGGGACTTAAATGGAGATATCTAATGAGCAATTGGAAATCTGTGTCTGGAGCTCCAGAAGGAGTCTCAGCTGAGGTTCACATGTGGGGGTTATTGACACCTTGCAAGGTTGAAGCTGAGGTGGGGGATGAGTTCACTTGGAGAACTTGAAGAGTGAGAAGAGAAAAAGTTGAGGACAGGACAAAAACACAGAAGGAGTAAGGAGAGGAAAAAAGAGATGGCAAAGTAGAAGGAACTGAGAAAAAGGTGGGATCTAGGTGTCATCATGGCCTGTGGACAGAAAGGTCAACACAATCACAGGCACAGACAAACCAGGTAAGGGAAGGAGGAACTGGCTGAATCTGTTCAGTAGGAGGCCAGGGCAGCTCTGCAAGCAGGTTTTCAGAGCAGCTAAGGGGTGAAAGCCAGCTAGTGGGCAGCTGACTTCCCAAACTGTCCACCTACTTAGGTTTTGATGGGCTGCCTTCTGTTTGAGTCCCCAGCTTTGCTTTTTGCTTGTTGTGTGAGAACACCCCATTGACCTATATAATATGCTTGATGCCACGCTGTCCTGAACTTAACCTGCTGCCAAGCACCCAATGGACAGTGCGTTCCCTGAAGGTCTGGTGCTCTCTGGGATCCAGGCCTGCCTGCCCCAG
Organism: Hyperoodon ampullatus; assembly: GCF_949752795.1. Lineage (NCBI taxonomy): Eukaryota > Metazoa > Chordata > Mammalia > Artiodactyla > Ziphiidae > Hyperoodon > Hyperoodon ampullatus. Next base: position 46,818,344 of record NC_136925.1, on the reverse strand, counting down.
GCTGGACTCCACTCAGCAACGCTGAGCCACACCAAGCCCTGTCTGCCTGTAAATATGACAGCTCTGCTTAGAATTCCAAAGGTCCTGATCCTTGTGAGGCCACAGATCCCTTGGTAGATTTCTATTTCAGAAAAACTTCATGTCACTATTTGCACTTTCGGGTGACAAGAAAAAATCACCCCTCTTCAGTCATCATTGTCCCTTATTGTCTCTTGTAGTGCATCCAAGGATGTCATTTTTGGACCTCTGCAGATCAGGAAAACTGTACTTTAAAGTGTGTAAGTATTAATTATGTTTCTGTTTTGATACTAATGTTTCCCTTAAGAGAAATGTTCTCCAAGAGGATTCCCATTTCAGCTTCCATTGGCTTTTGATTAGTTTGCTTGACTCTAAAGCAAAAGTATGAGTAATACATAGTAATAGAAAAAATGAGATCAACATTATTAATGCAACTGGAGATAGAGGGAAGTTAATGCAAACCATGGAACCCAGAGATGACCAGTTGCTCCAAATTATAAAGGCCTTTCAGTAGAATGTTAGGTATTTGTTAAATTTCCTAGCCCTGCACTTCTCAAATTTTAATATGCAAATATCAGGGATCTTGCTAAAATGCAGACTCTGATTCAGTAGGTTTTGGGCAGGACCTGAAATTTTGCCCTTGTAACAAGCTCCCAGGTGATGCAATGCTTGTTGTTTCCAGACCACACTTTGGATAACAGGGTCCTGGGTCATGTTCAGTTTCTCTTCAGGGAACATGGTAGCAATCTCATCCAGAGGGCACAAACACCTGGGTTTACTCCACTTTGTATAGGAAATACATCCCCAGTACTTTATTTTTCATTTTTCATTTATCCTGCCTTTGCCAATTAGTGTGTGACTTTGTTAAGGTACTTCACCCTTGGTACTTTGCTTTCCTTATCGATAAATGAGGATAATAATCGAATCTCCCTGCTAGGGATAGTGCCTGTTACACTATAATCACTCCAATCTCATGGCTAAGAATTTTGTAATTTAAAAAGGGGTTGTGGGGCTTCCCTGGTGGCGCAGTGGTTGAGAGTCTGCCTGCTGATGCAGGGGACACGGGTTCATGCCCCGGTCCAGGAAGATCCCACGTGCCGCGGAGCAACTAAGCCCGTGCGCCAAAACTACTGAGCCTGTGCTCCAGAGCCCGCAAGCCACAACTACTGAGCCCACGTGCCACAACTACTGAAGCCTGTGTGCCTAGAGCCTGTGCTGTGCAACAAGAGAAGCCACTGCAATGAGAAGCCCGCGCACCACAACAAAGAGCAGCCCTCGCTCGCCGCAACTAGAGAAAAGCCCATGCCCAGCAACAAAGACCCAATGCAGCCAAAAATAAATAAATTTATATAAAAAAAAGAAAAAACGGGTTTCTTTGTTCAAGTTGTTCAAGTCAGAGATTAAATCAGTTAGGATCGTGATAACTTTAGGTAATATCATTTTCTATTAATGACTCAAATTATAGCATTGAGATTTAAATCCGTCATTAACATCTCCTATGTACAGTCCTTATAGCTTTTCTTATATAGTGTGTCTTCACAGATCTCTGCTATGGGAGTCACTTAAAGCCCACTCTCATGCTTGTGACTGTGTGCTTCATAGAATGGAATTTACCAAAAGATGGAGCAGATGCTGTCTGCACTTGGGAATTATTACACACTCTAAAAACACTTTTCCTTCTCCTTGGTAGCACTTTGTCCAAATGTCAATTTAAATCATTATTTGTCTAGTTACATGTTTAGTATCTTTTGCCGACATGTAAGCCCATCAAGGCAGGATCCTCTCTGTCTTGTTCACGCTGTGTCCCTTGCACTGAACACAGTGAGGGGCTCGTAGCAGGTGCTCAGATCGCACTTGCTGAGTGAGTGAATGGGAAGTACCATTTGTTGCCAGTAACAGTCCAGGAAGCAGAGTGGACGCTGGAGCAGCCAGTCTGGGCAGAGGAACCCACTGGCCTTTCCTAGCCAGAGCTGTTGGTGGGTTTCATTTCAGGTTCTGTCTCCCCGGGCACCTGCCAACACCCCTTCATTCTCTAGCCTGGCCCATGACAGATTACCTCTTAACTGACTGGGATTTTTTAGTAGACATCATGCATCCCTGTTTCTCCAATGATGCAAACAGCATAATTTTTATAGCTATTTGTACAGCAGCCTTCCTGGATGGAAGGCCCATCTATGGGCTCCCTTGCTTCTGATATTTTTTTATTGATTATTTTGTCAGTGGTGGAGCAAGAAATTAATTTGGAAGAAACGCCTAGCTAAGTGTCATTAAAATTATTTACAACTTTAGAGATTTTCAATAATTTTACTTTCCTTTTCTTTCTATGCAGAATGATACCTATGCTGCTGTTTGTGAGGTGAGTGTCAGTCACTTACAGCAAACATGTCATTAAACCCCATGTCCTTCTCTCTTGTCCTTAAAAAGCTGTTAAAATAAGAATGAAGAAAATGGAGTCACTCTTAATGCGCAGAAATGTTCTTCCTGGGAGTGTCCTACTCTGGCTATAAAAATGACTGTATAATTCCATGTTGACAGAAGTATTTGCTGCGCTTTATATATCTATGTGCCTACCTAAAATGCATATATGAATATATATAGATGTGTGTATGCACACACATGCATTCACATATGTACATGTATATTACTCTAATCTGGTTTGAAAGGTTCTGATTACTGAAGCCTGGGTGGGAGAGGGTGGCAGGAAGAGAGGAAAAGGCACATGGAGAACTATCCTCATCTCTGCTGATTTCATTTCTTCCCCATAAAGCCTATGCACTATCATTAATACAGTGCATTAGAAGAGATCCCTTTACACAGGGAGATCAGCTCAGTGCTTTGTGACAACCTAGAGGGGTGGGATAGGGAGAGTGGGAGGGAGACGCAAAAGGGAAGAGATATGGGGACATATGTATATGTATAGCTGATTCACTTTGTTATAAAGCAGAAACTAACACACGATTGTAAAGCAATTATACTCCAATAAAGATGTTAAAAAAAAAAGGAGAGATCCCTTTAGTTACAATTTTCTTCCTTATTCAGCGAACTCTTTCAACAGCAATTTGAAACACAGCTTTTTAAAATTTTAATTTTAACTAATTAATTTACTTCCTGCTATGAAAATAAGGGACCTTGTGCAGACTCTGGTGCCCAGGTCTCTTCTTATCAACGCCTCCCCGCCATCCCTGCCCCCAGTCTCCCTCCCCCTAGGAGCTCCCTCTCCTGCTCTTGACTTTCTTCTTCCTTCAGAAAGACCTTGGGATTTTGATCTTTTCTTACTCAATCTCCTTCAACTAAACTTCCCTGTCCTGGATTCCATACCCTTCAGAATTCATTTTAGTTTATTTGACAATAAGCATTTATGATGAAAATGCATTATTTCTCACTTTAACATCTATGCTGTATTCTATTTAAAATGTCCTTGAAACCAGAGAACAGAACTATCCTATCTTGCCTGAGGAAGAAACAGAGATTGTCATTCATTAGTAAAATAGAAAAATTTCATTTGAGTGGAAAATAAAGTAAAAACAAAAAAGTAAATTGGAATATTTTCTCAATAGTCTGCGGCAACCCTGTACCTGAGTGATTTTTCCTTGGGGGTGGATGGTGATTGAGTTGGGTAAGAAGAGATAAAACAGAGAAGAAAATTTGCCCTGTATGTAAATAGATAATTAACGTTCTTTCCTGATTGACACTAAAAAAAAAAAAAAAAAAAAGACTGCCTGAGAACTCTCTTATGTGACCAAAATAAAAGCAGCCAAAAAAACAGTCCCTGGAGGATTGTGTTTAGAAGCCAGAGAGAGTTAAAGTGTCTCAAACATTGAAGCAGCCCAGGACTGGGTTTCCAGTGTGGTAGTTCCCTGTTCCTCAGTATGCTGCCCAGTTGTCTGTGCTTATGTAATGTACATCTTTTCTCTCTATTGTAACATATAATTATTCTATTCTTTTCTATTATATTTTGCTATTTTATACGTTAAGTAATGTAGAACTGAACAGTAATACATGCTCAATAGAGGTGGCGGTAGAGATAAACATAGAGATATTTAATTAATTAATTAATTAATTAATTAGGTTGCACCGGGTCTTAGTTGCAACATGTGGGATCTAGTTCTCTGACCAGGGATCGAACGTGGTCCCCCTTCATTGGGAGCACATAGTCTTAGCCACTGGACCACCAGGGAAGTCCCGAGGGAGATATTTTAAACTCAGCTGCTCACACCTTTAGGAAATCAACTCCTCAACCATCAATGCTTCAACCTAGGAAGCTTGGAATCTGCCCACATGTTTCTTGGAGGCAATAGTTTTACAAGTGGTAGCTTAGCAAAATAAAACTTGGAAAATGATGTTAGCAAGTAAGGTGGCTTATCCCTGAAGAACACAAATTAGATTATCCTAATCTAAAAGGTTCTAAAACCCTTTTTATGGCTTCTTATTGCCATTTGAGAAAAAATACAGACTGCCGGTGTTTGCTGACGCCCCTGCCTCACCTTGCCCCCTCTTCCTTGTGCTCTGTACTGGCCACACTGGCCTTTCCCTCTTCTCTGAGTATACGTGGCACATTCCTGCCTCAGGGTGTTTGCCCTTGCCCAGATTTTTGCAAGGCCAGCTCCTTCTAATCACTCAGGTCTTGCCTTGAGGGTCACCTCTGCATGGTTCTTCCTGAGTCCCCTCACTAAAGTTAGTCTCCTTCCTGTCTGGTCATGCCGTCTGCTTTTGACTTGTTTTATTTTCCTCATAGCACTTTTCTTATTTGAGCATATTTTATTTTTTAAGTGTGTTACTCCATTACTGGCTCTTCCCTTCTAAGAGAATGTAAATTCCATGAAGTCAGGGAACTTGCCTGTCTTATTCATTGCCATATCCTTAAAACCTAAAACAGTGCTTGGCATATAAAAGGTATTAATAAATATTTTTTGATGCGTGAATGAATGATTTTTTAGGAGATGAAGCCACAATTGGTGTGGAGACTCTGCAGTAGAGGCATCCCAGGAGGATGGTCCTCCTTGTGCTACAGGAATAAGAAAAGGCACCGACAGCAGGTGTGCCAGTCTGGGAAACACAAGCATGGAGCCAGAGGGATGATGATAAAAATGGTCTTACTGCTGTGAGAACAGAGACAGCAAACTGGTGCAGCCCCTGGGAAGTATGAACTTGGCTTCTGCAGTGGGAATGGCAGCTCAGTAGCCTGGAATATGCTGTATAAATGCCCCATCCAGGGGCTGTGAGCTCAGATTCTGTGAATTTCTTAAATCCGAATTCCTTTAGATTCTCTCCAGGCAACTTGAGCTTGAGAAACAGTGGATAATTTCATTTGAAGTCTAATGTTAGATTAGAGAGAGAGAGAGAGGAAGGCACAGAGAGAGAGAGAGAGAGAGAGAGAGAGAGAGAGAGAGAGAAGGAAATCCTAATCAATAGCTTTTGCCTCCACTTGAGAAAACATTTAAAGTCCTTGGAGTACAAACTTCTAGTTATAAGATTAACAGGTTCTGGGGATCTAATGTACAGCATGGTGATTACAGCTAATAACACTGTATTATGTACTTGAATGCTGCTAAAGAGCTGATCTTAAATGTTCTTATCACAAAAAAGAAATGGTAATTATATGATGGGATGAAGGTGTTAGCTAATGCTTTGGTGGTAATCATTTATCTCAAAAAAGCTGGAAAAAAATACAAGCTTCACCAAAGTAAACACAATGAAACATTTAAACTCTTAGGTCAGGACTAGCTACATTTCCAGATAAACATTATTCCATCTCCTTTCTTCTTCCTCAGTTTTCTTTCTTGAAAAGAAAATCCTATGTTAATGATAATTTTGCTCCCACTTGGTATATTTATTCTCTGCAGTTAATGAATGTGTTGAATGTATTTTACTGAAACCTGCAAAGAAGATGTGAAAAGTATACTAAACCCTTAAGTTAAATAATCCTGAGCCCAAACTGAAGTATTTAAATTAATCCTTAACTAAGCAAACCTAGGCTTATCAGGCTCCACTTCCTTTGAGTGCACAGATCAAACGTGGGACAGCTAAGTATTTGCAAATTACAGCCCTTCTCTACCTGGATGTTCAGAGTAAATGCATTGTGTCATGGTTTCCACTATTATCATGAGAAACAATAGCATGTTGTCCTAGGTATTGTAAACTGAGTGAGAGCAGGAAGATTGATCATGATTGTGTTGTAGTTTTATGATGTGTAACTTTTCTCCAAGTTTCCCCCACCCCACCCCATTAACTATTGTTAATGCACCTGCTAAAATTTGCAGGAAATTTATCTCTCAGTCACCAAAATGTTTTCTGTTAATGAGATAAACATGTTAATCATCATTAGGTTTTGGTAGACCTTAAAATTTAACGTTGGCATTAAGACAACCATTGAAATGTTTAGTTACTATAAAGTTTATAGTCCATTTTTAATTTTTCAAGGAAGACATGGATATATAAAATAAATAGGCATAACTTTAGGCTAGAGCTTTAGGTTATTAACTCACTAAAACTTTGACTAAGATGGCAAACATATAATTGCATTGTTGAGTTCAGTATTTTGTCACATTGTGGGGTGTCACCCATTAGAGGGTCATGAAATCAATTTACTGAATAAAGAGTCACAATAAAATGACATAGAATAGAACATATAAGATTGCATCACAGGTCAGGATTCCTTTTTGGGATGAAAATATTCTAAAATTAGATTGTAGTGATGATTGTACAAATCTTTGAATATACTAAAAACCACTGAACTATGTGCTTTAAATGGGCGAATTTTATGGTTATGTAAAATATATTTCAATAAAACTGTTAAAACGGGGAAAAAATACCATTTCAAGAATCTTTTTTTCCCAACATGTATGTGTGTACTAAGTTGTTTTGTTAAATGTATTTTGGAATTTGGTACACAGTCAAGAAAGATTGAGAAGTGTTGTTCTAATCCCACTAGCAAATGAGAACTTAAGTATTACAGCTGAAATACTTGATATACATGTATGCTTATATATCAGGCATTCATATTTCAAAATTTACTTGAAGCTTATCAGCAAAAGCAGTACAAAGGCTGTGCTGACTGGCATGCTACCTGTCTTCCATAGCGAGAATCCTGTGAGGTCGGCTGCAGCAGCGGGGAAGGTGCATATGAAGAGGAAGTGCTAGGTAAGCAGACTCAACCAACTGTTACTGAAAATAATTTACACTACTCCAGGGACCTGTGCTAATGTAGGGGTAATGAGCCACCTCTTAAAATATCTAGACTTCTATGTCTCAGTATGATCAATATATATATATATTATTGAATATATGTATTATTGAATATATATATATATATTTCGATAACTTCAAATGTGGAAGCCATTTTGACAGACTCAGCAAAACTCTTCTTTCAGAGCAAAACAGAGGAAACAGCAAATGACATGTTTAGAACTTGAGATTTTGCCCGCAGTTCAGTGGATGCAATTACTTCTGTCTTAACGAGAAAGACCAATGTGAATCCTGAGCAACTTGATGTCAGGAAATGCCACTGTTTTAATGAACTGAAAGTGTAGAAGTATTTTATTTAATGCACATTTCATTACTCAGCTAACAGTTATTCAATTGAGTACCTACTATAGTTATGGCTCCCTACAAGACATTGGGAAATTTGCACAATGTATGGAAGTTATCCTTCTCAGTATTAAATTTTGAGTAAGTAGGGAACTTGGGTTTCCAGCTCCCTCTGACTTATTTCAGAGCAGGTTGGGTGTCTCTAAGTGACTTTGCCCAAGTGTGTTGATTCTCTAGTGGTTTCTGAAGGACCAACGCTTTGATAAATTATAGCCTATATGTTAGCAGCTAACTTCCAGAATTCCCCAGTGTTTCCTCCCACTGGGAGATAGACAGTTCCTTCCAGAACAAGAGATGATTGGTTCTTCCATAAGTTGTAGTCCTTGTTTCAGTGGCTTGCTCCTTGCTCTCAGAGGCTGATGGAAATTGGAAGGTGGATCTTGCCTTCCTATCCTAATTTGCTTCTGCCCTTTAATGTCCCACAAAAGACCCTCCTTGACATTTCTGTGGAGGGGTAGTGGTATTACAGTTTTTACCTTCTGTGTAGTGGGAGTTAGTTGTGGATAAAATTTATATTCTGTGGTTTCCAAACTGTGCACTGAGATTCCCCAGGGCATCACATCTACCTTACAAGGAGGTGTGGGGCATTTTAAACATTGAGGGAAACACAAGGGTAGTCGATGTCTGTTGGACATCACAGGAACTACTAGCCAGAGGTAATTGATGGTATAAACAATGGATTGCACTACATTCCTTTCTATGCTATCATATCTTTACAATCCTGCTTTTTTGGTGTTGCTGTGATAAAAAGCAAATACCATGAGGAATACAACGAGGAACAGGAAATAAGGATGGAGGTGTCCAGTCTGATTAGAATATTTGAGAAGTTGTGCAGTGCCCAGTAGGCACACAGATCCGAGTAGTATGCAATTATTTTTATTTAGGGATGAAATAAATATATTATTTTGTCTTTCAATTTATGTGTTTTTTCCCCAAACATCTACTAAGTTGATAGGACACGCATACTCAGGTTATAATACTTAATAAATGGAACTGTTTAGGTGATTCTTTTGTTCTAGTGGGTCATGAAAAAATTACTAATATATATATATATATATATATTTTTTTTTTTTTTTTTGCGGTACACGGGCCTCTCACTGCTGTGGCCTCTCCCGTTGCGGAGCACAGGCTCCGGACGCGCAGGCTCAGTGGCCATGGCTCACGGGCCCAGCCGCTCCACGGCACGTGGGATCTTCCCGGACCGGGGCACGAACCTGTGTCCCCTGCATCGGCAGGCAGACTCTCAACCACTGTGCCACCAGGGAAGCCCAAAAATTACTAATATATTAAAGATGCCAGAACTGAGAGAGTTTGGGAAACTTTGATTTATTTCCTTTTCTTATATTCTAAAATTATACTACCAACTTAATTATACAATTCTGTTAGAGTACAAGTGTAATCAGTGCTTTATTTTATATTTTTTATATATTTTATATTTATATATAAATATAATTATAAATAAATATTTATATTTATATTTTATATTTTTCATTTGGCTATCAATGTCTATGTACCACTAACTGAGATGTACCAAGTTTACATATATGGCATTTGTGCTTACAGACCTTATCTTTAGTTTGTTCTGATGAATCTTTTCAGCCATGTACTTAAGACCCTGTTTGTCTTTAACACATCTGGTACTGGTCCATTTACCTGCGGATCTGCTACATTATTCTATTTTATATACCCTCCATCCTCACCTTTTCCTCATGGTTGGAATGATAACAGCTAATAATATAGTGAAATAAAAATAGCTATTATTTATTAGGCATTTATGAGTCAGGCACAGTTCTAAGTAATTTATAGGTTTTAGCTCTTTTTGTCCTTAGAGGTATAAACACTATTATCCTCCTCATTTTACAGATGAGAAAAATAAGGCATGAGTGTAAATACTTACTTGGGGCTGCATAGCCAGAGAAGGATGTAACTTGAATTTTAACCCAGTTATCTCATTCCAGAGCCTATTCTTAGCCACTCTGCTATATATTGAAAATAGTATATAGCTCAGTTTAGCTTCTCTTCCTTTTTTTTAAAATTTTATTTTTATAAATTTATTCATTTATTTATCTATTTTTGGCTGCATTGGGTGTTTGTTGCTGCACGTGGGCTTTCTTTAGTTGTGGCCAGCAGGGGCTACTCTTCATTGCAGTGCACAGGTTTCTCATTGTGGTGGCTTCTCTTGTTGCAGAGTATGGACTCCAGGTGCACAGGCTTCAGTAGCTGTGGCACAGGGGCTCAGTAGTTGTGGCTCACGGGCTCTAGAGCACAGGTTCAGTAGTTGTGGTGCAAGGGCTTAGTTGCTCCGCAGCATGTGGGATCTTCCCGGACCAGGGCTCAAACCCATGTCCCCTGCATTGGCAGGTGGATTCTTAACCGCCGTGCCACCAGGGAAGTCCCTAGCTTCCTCTTTCTCATTTGGTTCACTCTTGTCTTGATATGTTAGAATAAACCTACCTTATCTCTACTTTTCCATATGCATCGCCATGGCTTTGAAACATATGTCTGTATTTAGCTATGAAATTTACACTTACTTGTACTTATATAACTCTGGCCCCTTCTGCCCAGTTCTTAACTTACATCTTTTCTGATGTCTCCTGGTTCTTCTTCCTTGCTCTGCTGACCACTCCATCACTGGACTCCTCTTCAAGGTATCCCACAGCTATCCAATCCCTGCTGATAAGCATCTCACCCTATAAAAAGGGAAAAATGGAACTGTGCTTTGCCTGTATAGTTATAGTATCCAAAAATGAACCCTAAATGGAAGAATAAGCAGAGAAGGGTTGTGTTAAGCCACTCTGTGGGCTAAACTCTCAGATGACAGTGGCTTTATTTTTTCTGGGTCACAGAGTATTTTTGTAGTATGGACTTTAATTAATTCAGATTCAGTATCTATAGTGATTAGAATTGTGTCAACTTTTCCTTTAACTGGAAATAGGTCATGGGAGTTTGTATTTAATCATTTTAAGCTCCTTAAAAAATTTACCATCTTTTCTGAACCAGAGTAGTGATTCTTTTTCTATAAAAGAAAACTTATCCTCTAAGTTTAGCTAAAGATGCCTGCTTTTGCCACTTGTATATAGTACTGGATATACTAGCCAGAGCAATCAGGCAAGAAAAAGGCATCCAAATTTGATGGATCCAATAAAAGCCATCCAAATTTGAAAGGAAGAAGTAAAAATTCTCTTTGTTTGAAGATATTATGATCTTATATGCAGAAAACCCTAAAGATACCACAAAATACCATGTTAGAACTAATAAACAAATTTGGCAAAATAGCAGGATACAAAATTAACACTTGAAAATCAATTGCATTTCTATACACTAATAATGAACCATCTGATAAGGAAATTAAGAAAACAATTTCATTTACAATAGCATCAAAAAGAATAAAAACACTTAGAAATTAACTTAACCAAGGAGGTGGATGACTTGTAAAGTGAAAACTACAAAACATTTCTGAAACAAATTAAAGAAGACAAATAAATGTAAAGACATCCTTATTCATTGGTTGAAAGACCTGGTATATTGTCAAGATGTCAATATTACCAAAACAGTCTACAGATTTAATGCAATCCGTATCAAAATTCCAAAGATGTTTTTGCAGATCTTTTGCATGAGATGGAAGGACCCATCCTACAATTTATATGGAATCTCAAAGCACCCCAAATCCTGAAAAGAAGAACAAAGCTGGAGGATTCATACTTCCTGGTTTCAAAACTTACTACAAACCTACAGTAATCAAAATACTGTGGTACTGGCATAAAGACAGACATATAGATCAGTGGACTAGAATAGAGAGTTCAGAGATAAATACTTATATATATGGTTAAATGATTTTTGACAAGGGTGCCAAGACCATTCAATGGGGGAGAAGGCAGTCTTTTCAGCAAATAGTCCTGATAAAACTGAATATCAACATACAGAAGAATTAAGTTGGATCCTTATAAAACATCATATACAAAAATTAACTCAAAATGGGGACTTCTCTGGTAGCACTGTGGTTAAGAATCTGCCTGCCGATGCAGGGGACACGGGTTCAAGCCCTGGCCCAGGAAGATCCCACATGCCACGGAGCAACCAAGCCCACGCACCACAACTACTGAACCTGTGCTCTAGAGCCCATGAGCCACAACTACTGAGCCCACATGCCACAACTACTGAAGCCTGTGCGCCTAGAGCCTGTGCTCCGCAGCAAGAGAAGCCACCGCAATGAGAAGCCCACGCACCACAACGAAGAGTAGCCCCCGCTCGCTGCAACTAAAGAAAGCCCGTGTGCAGCAACAAAGACCCAATGCAGCCCCCCCAAAATAAATAAATAACTCAAAATGGATCAATGATCTAAATGTAAGACCTGAAACTATAAAAATCTTAGAAGAAAACATAGGACAAAAGCTTTACAACATTGAATTTGGCAATGATTATTTGGATATGACACAAAAGGCATAGGTAACAAAAGAAAAAATAGACAAATTGAACTTCATGAAAATTAAAAAAATTTAAGCACACTATCAACAGAGTAAAAAAAGCAAACAATAGAATGAGAGAAAATATTTGCAAATCACATAACTGATAAGGGATTAATATCAAAATATATAGTAAACTACTAAAACTCAACAACAAAACCCCCAAACAATCCAATTAAAAAATGGGCAAAGGACTTAGACATTTCTACAAAGAAGATATACAAATGGCCAAAGAGCATATGAAAAGATGCTCAACATTACTAATCATTAGAGAAATGCAAATCAAACCTACAATGAAATACCACTTCAAGGGGAAAAAAAAAAAAAAGCAAAAAAATCCCAGAAAAGTAAAAGAGTTGACGAGGCTGTGGAGAAATTGGAATGCTGTGTACTGTTGACGGGGATGTAAAATGGTATAGCTCCTGTGGAAAAAAACCAAAAAATTAAAGACAGAATTACTGCATGATCTGTCAATTCCACTTTGGGGTATATACTCAAAAGAAATGAAAGCAGAGTCTCAAAAAGATATTTATACACCCCTATTATACTCAAATATTGAATTCACAATAGCTAAAACATGGAAGCAGCCCAAATGTCCACTGACAGATGAATGGATTAGCAAAATGCAATATACACATACAATGGGATATTATTCAGACTTAAAAAGGAAGGAAATTCTGACATATGCCACAGCATGAATAAATTTTGAGGACATTATGCTAAGTGAAATAAGCCAGTCACAATAAGACAAATACTGTTTGATTCCACTTATATGAGGTATTTAGAGTCCTTAAAATTATACAGACAGTAGATTGGTGGTTGCCTAGGGAAGGGGGAGGGAGGGGGGAATGGGGAGTTATTATTTAATGGTTAGTTTCAGTTTTGCAAGATGAAAAGAGTTCTGGAGATGGACGGTCGTGATGGTTGTACGAGAATATAAATGTACTCAATACCACAGAACTGTACACTTAAAAATGGTTAAGATAGTAAATTTTATGCCATGTGTATTTTACCACAATAAAAAATTCTGGTGAAAAAGCAAGCTAATGCATTAAATTAGTCACAATTTTGGAAAATAGAAAAAGTAAAGTAAAATAATTTCATCCCAGTGGTACATACCATTCAGAATTCTAACCCCTCACACAGGGCCTGGGAAGTAGCACGAATAACTGTGTGTACCAATTGTAATGTTGCTACTGTTTAAAAGTTATGAAATATTTCACAATAAAAAACAGCAGAATATAGAATCCTTTGGAGTACAGACAACTACTTGCACATATAAAAATAACGTGTTGACAAAATGGGCAACAACTGTAGATATACAGTGTAAAATTAAAATACATCTTGAGATACATGTCCTGGGGTAGTGGATGGTTCTGTTGCCCCAGACACACCCTTGGTGCCCACCCTTTTAGCCTATATAGAAGTGGTATCACAAGAGAAAACTGGACAGTCTCAGAACACTCCATGTTGCTTGCTTGTAAAAAAACTATCGTCAAAGATAAGTGCGTTCTATGGGGGAAAAAAGCTGCCAGACCGACTGGCTCATTTAAAAAAATAAATCACTTGAATATGTGCATTAGTTATTGTTCAGGTGAATAATTGTGGCAAGAGGGTGCTGAGGGCACTAGATGAAGCAGGGACACTCTCTCCTGCTTTGACAGACAGGGAACATGGTGAATGAAATCTTGTTTTCTCCCCAGAAAATACAGACTTCCCCACTGCACCATTTGCTTCTTCCATTGGAAGCCACAGTGTGACATTACGATGGAAATCGGCCAACATCTCTGGAGTAAAATACATCATTCAGTGGAAATATGCACAACTGCCTGGAAGCTGGACTTACACTGAGGTATGAACTGCTGCCCATGTGCCTAAACAGAGACTTTTTCTTCAAATTATTAAAAGTGCCAAATTACTACATATAATTATAGGTGTAAAGACTTTCTAGAGAAGATTCAAACGTAAAATGAGTGGTTGGATTAGATGAACTTTAATCTCTGCTACTCTTTATGCTAAACCTTTTATTTTTAAGGAAGATATATTATTGGATGTATATATTATTCCTTCAGTACAGCATCGCATAACCAACTACTTGTATCATTGGTCATTATCTGCCCACCCCACTGAAAATGATTCCAACTAGGGTGGAGGGCAGGGAGGTCATCCAGGATGGTCCCTTTTAGGGAATCAAAAGCATGTTCAGAGTAAAATAGTCCCAAGACACCAAGTATATTAACATGGAAAAGTAAAGTAAAGCCTTGAGGTAAATTCCATATAATTGAATCCATAATTTTGCAGTTTTGAAGAAGGAAAGAATTTTGGTGTGAATTATGTTGACTGATGTCGGGATGGCTCAGCTCTGAGCTCCAGGCCTCCATTTCAACGGGTCTGGCAGGCCTTGGGTCACTCCATATCCAGAAGGCCATCCATCATCTACAAACGAATCTGTGCTCTTGAGTTACAATATACAGTGGCTATTCCATAAATGCTGATTTTTGATCTCTTGTTGATTTAGGCCGTGTCCAAGCTCTCCTATGTGGTAGAGCCCTTGCATCCCTTCACTGAATATATTTTTCGAGTGGTTTGGATCTTCACAGCCCAGCTGCAACTGTATTCCCCTCCAAGTCCCAGTTATAGGACTCATCCTTATGGAGGTATGGCATGCACACGTTGCTTAAGAAATCAGGGATTATTCCAAAGCTTTGGTTAGTTCATTTTATTTTAAACAATGAAATAAATTTATTCCTTCATTAATAGACCCATCGAACAATGGAGTACCTAGCTAGGTGCCAAATTATGTTCTAGGTGCTCACCATACTTCTGTGATCAAAACAAAAATACCCATTCTGGTGGAGAAGAAATACTCTAAGCAGTAAACCTAATAAATAAGAAAAGTATATTGTAAGTAGGAAGATACGGGGTGCTATGGTAAGAGGAACGTTTTGAGCAGGGTCTGTCCTTTAGAAATGGGGAGTGTATTAAAGAAGGTGGTCAGAATAAGCCTCATTTAGCAGTCAGAAATTATGGAAGGTTTTAAAGAAGAGGAGTAGTTGCTTTGAGTACTCCTTGAAAAGATAATTTTGGCCACTACACATGGAATGGATTGAAGGAATGAGAGAGACTGGAGAGTACAGAGGTAGTGAGACCAGCTGGGAGGTTATTATAATACTTTAACATTTGATTAGAGATGATTTTAAAAAACAGTATGCATATTGGGACATTTTCTGATTTCTTCTTTCAAAGATGTGACTTCCATACCAGGAAAAGGATTCAAGCCTAGAGCCTTTTAGGGAGGTGAATGCCTGGGGCAGACACTCAGGGAGAGTTGTCTGGTGCTCTCACACTTAGAGTTAGCTGAAGGGACTTGGGAGGACTTATTCCAAGCCAGATGTTATATGTCCCTACCCCTCGTTCTGGAGATTCAGCTGTGTGCAGAGACCCTCACTGTGAACTAGGCCTTGGACAGTGCATAGCTAGACAGCTGATGAAGCTGGTTGGGGCATTTTCCCTCTTCTCTGATTAGTGCTCTCTTCTTGCTTATCAGATTTTAGGGTATGTGTGGAACCTTTGCTGATTATTCCCTGACTACCCTTGGGACCTCAGGTCAGACACTGGCCTAGGGTCATATTCGAAATGTTCCAGATCCGAGTAGAATACGTGGATCCTTCTTCATTCAAAGCAATGCCTCATGTACTCCAATAGTGTTGGAACATTTTCCAGTGCTGGAGACATACCGTGGTCCAGGGCCCAAGGCTAGTCAAATCAAAATAATGAAGAAGGCAAATTTTGCTTTCCATTTCTGGGCCTTTCTCTGGATATGCAAGCCCACATACCCTCCAGGTGTTCCAGTCCTTGTACTGGGGGTCTTTTCCATGGATAGCATCTCATGCCTCAATTCTATGTCACTTTTTTTAGCCACATCAAAACTTATAAGGTTATCTGTTTCATGTTCCATCATTTCATGATTCTTTTCTTTTTTAGCTATGGGAAATATATGGTTTTTAGATGGTATTACTGCCTTTTAATTGGGGCCCTTATGAAGATAATTTCTTAATCAGGTGGAATGTTTACCTTGCCTAACCTGACCAGCCTTTTCAGGGACAATTTTTGTGGGGGAGATTTGGACAATAATCACCGTTCACCATGTGATATCTACGTGCTTGACGTGGAGCAGATCATGTCTGTCTGGGCACTGACCCTAGAGAGTTAGTTTTTCTGACATCCTGATTCTGATTCACTGGGAGATGATTCCTACTCCCCTGTTCACCAGGGTGACTGAGTGCATGGAGCAGAGGAATGATGTGATGATATTTGTGTTTGCTAAAGCTCAGTCTGAGAGCTGGGGAGGAACTGTATCAGAGAAAGGCTGAGAGATCAATTAAAAAGCCTTTTTAAAATGCAGCCATTGTGAGGGCTGAACTGTCTCTTTTCTCCCCACTCTAAAGGGTCAGGGGCGATGCAGAGCACCTGCCAAAATCGTTCCGAGGCAGAGAGACTACTGAAGAGCAAAGTGACATCAGTCTGTCTTTCTATGGAGAGAGGAAATAAAAGGGTGTGGTTTCAGGGCGTGGGGGGTATGGAAAGCGGGTGGAGACATGGATGGAAGATAGGCTGTTAGATCATTCGTTTTCCTTTCTGTTCTTTGTCGCTTGGGTAGCTCCTAAAGTCTGTGGGTGAGTGCTTAATTAGTGAATGCATGCTCCTTTCATCCTTCACAAGGGAAGGGATGTTGCTAAGGCACAGAACGCCTGCATTCCAGGGGACCTTGGGAGCTGGGGGAGGAAAGTACAGTCTAGGTCAGCAGAGCTGATGCCAGCAAAAGTGAAGCAGACTGTTCTAATTCAGGCTTATCTAAATCCATATCTTTAGCTGGAACTAGTCCGGCCACAGCACTCTAGTGAGGGAATAGGCCCCAGGACTTACTTCTTTTAACTTGTATTAATCATTGACTCCAGTTTATTACAGATTCTCTTCTTCCTAACCTGGTTCCATTCCACGTTTCAACTTATTTAGGTCTCTGGAGATTTTTGACCACTTTTTTTCTAGAACATTTATCCTATTTGCATACTTCCACATTTAATTTTATTGCATAAATTAGAAGTGAGGAAAATAACATTTGAAAGAGTCCCTTAGGAAAGTAGCTAACTGGTATCATTTAGGGATCAAGAATTGCAGCTCATAGATATATTGCTATCTTCTCTCTATCACTTCTGTGAATATTAACAAAAATACTTCATTTATGCTGTTTTCAAAAAAACAACTTTTTTTCCTATCTTATTTACATTTTTACATTTTTCACTGTATATTTTCTGCTCACGATGTCACCATTATCTCTTCCAGTTCCTGAAACTGCTCCTCTCATTAGAAATATTGAAAGCTCCAGTCCCGACACGGTGGAAATCAGTTGGGCTCCACCTCAATTCCCAGGTGGACCTATTTTGGGTTATAACTTAAGGCTGATTAGTAAAAATCAAAAGTTAGATTCAGGGACACAGAGAACCAGTTTCCAGTTTTACTCCACTCTACCAAATACCACCTACAGGTAAGAATTAAGTGGTGCAGGAAAGATGTAACCAGCATGCAAAAGGGAAAGGTGGGGGGGAGGGAGGGATAAATTAGGAGTTTGGGATTAACATATACACACGACTATATGTAAAAGAGATAACCAACAAGGACCTACCGTACAGCACAGGGAACTCTACTCGATACTATGTACTAACCTATATGGGAAAAGAATCTGCAAAAGAATAGATATATGTATAACTAAGTTGCTTTGCTGTAGACCTGAATCTAACACAATATTATAAATCAACTATACTCCAATATAAAATTAAAAAATAGTAACCAGCATGGGTACAGGCATGATAAGTATTTAAGAAATAGGGCTAAAAAATAGTTTAAATGTATTTTGAGAAGTCACATTGGCTTTGTGCTGCTGGTTTAAGTTACTGTGGTTTTCCTCAAGTTTTTATGCTTATTAGATTACACCATCCTGAGCAAAAACATTTGTATTTCTATTATATTCAGAGATAAATATAAATGTGGGCTAATAAATATGGGCTTATAAATATGGGCTAAAAAAGACATTATAAGCACCATAAATATCATTTCTTCATTTAATCCAACATGAAAAGTAAGGAGGTAAAATTCTGTTAATGGTATTTTTGTATTAACTGTTAAGGGGATTATTTTATTATTGTTAGCTTTTCCAGCATTTACTAAGACTTCTTTAAATTAAGGCATGAATGGGGGTCATGCAGATAGCAGAGTTCAGTTTTTGACCTCTGTGACCCTGAACTATTCTATGGGGAATGCAAACAAGGATGTGATTGATGGTCATTTTAGTGCTAAGCAGTGGCACCAAGTAACTAGATACATGCATTGCCACATCGTCCTTTAAATAGAAATGTTATTGCTCCTTCTATTTTTATCTCATGTTCACACCATGCCATGTAAAATACATCTCTCCAAATTGTTTTTGGAATAGGTTTTCTGTTGCAGCAGTAAATGAAGTTGGTGAGGGGCCGGAAGCAGAATCTAGTATTACCACTTCATCCCCAGCAGGTAGAGACTGGGGAGGCGCCTCCTGTTACACGGAACTGAGGGGGTGGCAAGGGTGGGTTCAGATCTTAGAGGTCCTGGGTCATCTGGTGCTCCCCAAGACCCTACTGTTCTGCGCAAATGGACACTGTCTTCTGAATACTTGGTAAGTTTTCAATTTTAAATGAGTCCCAGTATTTGACAAATAGGAGTAAGCTGTTTGATCAAAAGTTTCCACGTTGGAATTTAAAAATTAAAAAAAAAATTAGGGATTAAAAAACTGGCTTCAAGCAAACCCTTGGTTTCAGTTAAAGTCACTAGTGATTATGACTCTCATTTACACACTTAGGGGATACATATATTGTTTCTGCCCTAACCTCCACCTTGTATTATGTATTATTATTTAACACAGATCAGATATCTTTTTCTTCCAGTTTCCTTAAGGTTTTTAAATATATCTAAACTTAATAAGTTACATTTTACCATTCTGAATATTCAGTCTACCAAATTAGCTTCTGTTATTATTTTGCAAGTACCATTTTTTTTTTTTTACTTCAGCATTTTAACAATTGCCTTGAGAGATTGAATACTTTCTGCATGATGCCCACGTGAGCAAAATTATAAAAGAAAATGCTCTCTAAGAAGCACTGGAAATATTTTGGGGAAGCGAGTTAAAAGACTTTGGGGGCTTCTCTGGTGGCGCAGTGGTTGAGAGTCCGCCTGCCAATGCAGGGGACATGGGTTCATGTCCCAGTCCGGGAAGATCCCACATGCCGCAGAGCAGCTGGGCCCGTGAGCCATGGCCGCTGAGCCTGCGCGTCCGGAGCCTGTGCTCCGCAACGGGAGAGGCCGCAACAGTGAGAGGCCCGCGTACCGCAAAAAAAAAAAAAAAAAAAAAGACTTTGGAATAACACACAAAGATTCAGAATTCTAGGAGTCTGCTCTCTGTTTTCATGGGAGCCCCATTTGCTGACTTGACTGCCCCTTCCTCTAATCTGCACAGGCCTATGCCAGTGGGTAGTGAATGTCATCTATCACCAGCCTTTAGTTTATTTTTTGGGGCTGTTACTACACTCTAGGAAAGGAGAGGTAATTTTGTTATGCAAGAAGCATCCAAAGGGCGAGTTAAATATAGAGAAGGCTTAAGGTTGTTGTTACCGTGATTATTGCATAACATTTATTAATTACACTAAAAGTGTTCATCAATGCACACTTCATCAGTCTCTGGTTGAACAGGATGTCAAACAGTTCTGTAGTCCTCACATTTCATTACTACAGAACTTTCTTCTGCCTCAAAGGGAGATAATTAAAGACAAAACAGAGACAACCAAAGTTTGTCCATATGTGTGTGTTATGCAACAACCCTCTCCAGTCTGGGCTGGACCACCTCCACCAAGCAGTCAGATTCCTATGGTGGAGGATAAGCCAAGCTCCTATTTGGGCAAGGCTGTTGAGAACAGTGATACCGCATGTGATGTTATTTTGAGGGCATTTAGGGGCACATACCCAGAAATCCTACTTGACTGACACTGTACTTCTCATCCCAATCACAGAATGTCATTTATACCACAGTTGAAATACCCCAGTGCCTTCAGAGAAAATCTGACCAGCCTCTTTCACGTGCTAGTCCCCTCGTTTTTAAGGGTGGATTTGATCTTTTTTGTGTCAATGTGCATATGATTGGTCTGTCTGTCTAGAAACTGTGTTGTTGTTTTAGTTCAAGAAGAGGAACAGTGGCTCTTTTTATCCAGGAAAACTTCTCTACGAAAGAGATCTTTAAAACATTTAGTAGATGAAGCACATTGCCTTCAGTCAGGTGCTACACACCGTAATATTACAGGTCAGTGTAATAGAGAAAAATGTTTCCTTAGTGTGAAAAGAAAGATCCAGGTTGACTTCAGTTTTAATCCCTTTATTAAGGATTAAAGAAATAAATTCTCTTTCATGGAAGTGTTTTGTCTGGTTGTTACCTAATAACACACATGTATTTGCATGGCTCTTCCAGGAATATCAGTTAATGTCCACCAGCAAGTTGTTTATTTCTCTGAAGGAACTCTCATATGGGTGAAGGGAACTGCCAACATGTCTGATGTGTCTGACCTAAGAATTTTTTACAGTGGTTCAGGATTAATTTCTTCCATCTCCATAGACTGGCTTTATCAGAGAATGTACTTCATCATGGATCAACTGGTTAGTCTGAGAATTTAAAGTAAACAACTTGATATTGATACTCTAATGCATATCTTGGTATATTTACAAATAAACATAATTCTTTCATTCAATAATTAGTTACTGAGTGTTTACTATGTTTTAGACACTGGGTTAGCAATAAACCATAGATCTAGCCTATAGGAGGGTCTAGACTTTACCTAGTACTAGTCCTGACCTACCATTAAATCATCTTTATTTTGATTTTTCAGAGCTACGAGTTTATACTAATGATAATTCATCTTCCATAAGACAGTGGTGGTACCTGAATTATCACTAGATAAAACTGCCAATCATGATCAAAATCAGCTGCAAGCATTGTAAATTGTATAATAACCATGGGTAACTTTAGTAGGTCTCTGAAAATATTGTATTACCAAATCTTTGAGAAGACACAGTTTGCTGTGTTTCAAGTTTCCTTCTTTTAAAGGGACAGGCTGGTCACAATCACTATGGCTGGAAGCCCCTAAGCTTGGAAACAGCTTAAATATTAATAAAAATAGTTGAGTGCTTCTGTAAGCCAGGAAAATACGTACTTGTATTTCACGGATACCAAGAGGATATAAACTCATTAGGATATAGGATATAACACTGTCTTTTAAGAGCTTTTTTATGTTTTCTAAAAGTGCTCTGTGACTAGTGAAATTCTAAACACAGAACAGTTGCTCAAGAAATACTTGTTGGCCAAATTGAATAGACACTAATTTTACTGATGTACTCTTCTCTAGGTA
Organism: Hyperoodon ampullatus; assembly: GCF_949752795.1. Classification (NCBI taxonomy): domain Eukaryota; kingdom Metazoa; phylum Chordata; class Mammalia; order Artiodactyla; family Ziphiidae; genus Hyperoodon; species Hyperoodon ampullatus. The sequence continues at coordinate 46,796,794 of NC_136925.1, read as the reverse complement.
TGGGTCTGTGATTTAGAAAACTGCTCAAACATTGAGGAAGTTACTCCTCCCTCAATTATTGCACCTCAAAAAATTGTGGCTGATTCATACAATGGGTGAGTGTTAGCCTTGTAAATGTGAATTCTCTTCCTTTGGCAAGAATCTTGGGGAAACTTGCTTGCTAATAACATTCTAGTACCAGATGAGCCAATCTATGTATCTGATTTCACATTTAATTAAATCCAGGCAAAGTTTTTTCATTCTTATAGAGCCAAGAGGAAATTTCATTCAAACTTGATCCACAACTTCTCTAGGTAAGTAGTTTTTCCTTTCTCCTTCACAGTAAAATATGGGCTTATGGGAAAGACTTCTTGTCTGGGACTCTGGGGCCTGGGTTCTCGTCTTGGGTATGTCACTATTTTATGCATGACTCAGGGTCTTATTCCCCCTCAATGCTCCCCATGAGAAGCCCTTCCTGCCTCTCTTTCCTCTTTTCATTGCACCGTTTTCTCTTGCTGAGCAATTCAGTACCTGTTTATTTTTCTGGTCTGGTTCTCACATCTATCAGGAGGCTGGTTTAGAAAGAACACTGCTACCATCCACTTTAGGAAACAGAAATTGATAGCTAATAACAAGTTAAAATTTGCCATTACAAATCACTATGTTTCCCCCTGCCACAAATGAAATGGACACATTTTAGCTCAGTTGTGATGCTAAATTGTAGTAGGACTTCAAGAAAGTAACTTCGTGTCTATGACCTTTGCTTTATCCTTCCATACGGGGAAGACAATAATACTCAGTTGGGGTATTTTGAGGATGAAATGAGTTATTCACTGTGAATGTATTACATGATCTCCACGTGCTCAAATGTGAAGGATGAAAACATAGGAAGTTATTTTGGGGTTATTATTTCTTAAATGTAATCAGATAATTACAGGTTAGTAACCAATAAGCAAGGCCAACGTTTGTAAGACTAAACATTTTTCTTTCTTGTAGGGATAAAGTTGTTTTCATTTTGAGTGAAAAAAAATATAGCCCATAGCACTTTTTATCTTTCACGAATTGACTTTCTTACTCATTATTGATTTAAAATCAAGATTTTCTATTCATATTCTTTCATAATTTACCAGATATTTATTTTAATGTTTTAAGCTTGAGTGAATTACTGAATTACAGGATTTTTTCTTTTTCTTTTTTTTAAAACCCTGTGTTGTAGGACAAATCCTTTGGACTCTTTGGATCTTATTTTCCTCATTTGTAAAAGTCTAAGATCCTATGATATGAACTTTGTTGCTGGCAGTTACACAAAATGACTCATTCTGAGGATAATGAACTTCACTCACTAAATCAGTCACTCAAAATACATCTCAAAGAGGTCTTTGGTGGCTCTTTTTTCCATTAGGATAAAACTGATTTGTGCTTAGATTTTGAAATATGACTAGAAATTATAATAATTATTCAGTAATAGTTATCAGGCACTTAATATGTGCCTCTAAGTGCATTACTTCCAATAATTCATTTAATTCTTGTTCAGCCGTATGGGGTAGTACTTTTATTATCCCAGTTTTAAAGACAGGAAAGCATAGCACAAGTTGATTTATCAACCGCCCAAGACCATCAGCTGTTTTGCGCTGGAATCAGTATTTGACTTCTTGCTCCAGGGCCTGTCTTCTAATCATCTCCTTATACAATGATAGAGTTTCTGTAAAAATCAAAACTTTTAGCAACCCTTTGTATGTAGTATTCCTGAAGAATTTCAGACAGATGAATAGTTTATTCTTCTGATTAAAAAAGGTTACCATTATGCTGTTATCTTGCACCACTGAATTATTCACTCACTGAGTTTGTACTTATTATAAAACTCTTCCCTCTCCCCCCATCCCTGCTGCTTCTCTCTCTCACCTCCGTCCTTCTCCCCCCACACCCAGCTCTCCTCACCTTTCTTCTCGTTTTCTTTCCCCTCCAAAGTGACAGTGAGGGTTAAAGACCTGCCCTCTTCCCTGCTTCAGTAAAAGAACTGTAATCTTCTGAAATCCCTTCAAAGTCCCTTAACAATTTTGAATTTGGGAAACAAAAGAGGAAGTTAAGAGCCAAGTTATTTCTGCTCTTTGCCTGCCACAATGTTCTCTTAAGAAAAAGAACATAGGTTGATATCTCAGCATGAAGTTTACATCACGGAATGTTATTCGGGCACAGGAGTCTCGAGCATGTTGGTAAAGATTTGGAATAGTCATCAAGGAGAATAAAAGCAGGACTGAACAGGACAAGAAAAATGATTTGACAGCGGTGATGATAGGTTGGAATCCTGCCAACCCACGGCATGGGCTCTTGATAAGAAAGATTTACTAAGCAAAAATATACGTGTGTTAACGTCTTTCTCCATAATCACAAATTCTAGATTAGCTACATGAGAATTAATAGTTTTATGTTTTAAAACTGTATTTATGAATTTGATTTATCAATGAAATATTTTGGCAGTGTTTTCTCTTTCATTATTAAAAATCAACCTGTATCATTACCATGATATTTGGCTCCAAATTAGGTGTTTTATCAAAATTCTTCCACTGGCTCCTTTCTCCTGATTGTTGGGTGGTCCTTCCCAGCTGTTTTACTCAATTATGGGGTATTTCTTCATGATTTTGTAAAATGGTAGCCCTACTGTCTCACTCAATTGTGAATATTAAAAAAAAAGCTTAGTCTACTACAAATGCAGAGTAGTACTACTAGATAACTGTGTAAAATAATAACCATCCAGTTTAAAAAAATAGCTTAAATGTTTTTGCTTTCTTCCATTTTGTACTTCACAATGCATGGGAATATTTATTGACAGAATTAGACTAAGAATTTGTGTATATTGGAGAAAAATGTTTCATAATAAATAACATGTTCGGTCATGTAATTTTTATATAATATGCTTTCCTTTAAGAGTAGATTTTATTAGAAAACCTTTAAAGACCCTTGCTGTTCTTAAATTCTGATTCCTTAAAAAGTCACATTTAATAATTAGGAGATTATGCATTATAAGGGAGGCTGAAATTTTCCAGTGTTCCAACTTCTAACTTAAATGACTAGAGCATATCTTTAATAAATACCTTTACTAGTTTGCACCTTGGGAAACCCTGTACTTATCCACTCTGGAGATATCTGGTTCTAATTGCCCAACAGGATAAAACAATGGGCTAAGACATTGTTGCTCCTTCGCCCTTGCACTGAATCACACCAGGCTTCTTTTACTCCTGTGTCAGGTATGTCTTTTATCTTCTGAGAGACGGCATTTATAGAGTCAATCTCCCTGTGGCTTCTGGTCGGGACTTGGAAGTTGTGCGTATTGTGCAGAGTGGCACATTAAAGGACTTTGCAATCAAGCCACAGTCCAAGCGAATCATTTACTTCAATGACACCGCCCAAGTCTTCATGTCAACCTTTCTGGATGGCTCCGCATCCTACCTTGTCCTACCTCATGTCCCGTTTACTGATGTGAAGAGCTTTGCTTGTGAAAACAACGACTTCCTGGTCACAGATGGCAAGGCTGTTTTCCAAAAGGATTCTCTGTCTTTTAATGAGTTCATCGTGGGATGTGACCTGAGTCACATAGAAGAATTTGGGTTTGGCAACTTGGTCATCTTTGGCTTGTACACCCAGCCACACCCGCTGCCGGGCTGCCCACGGCGGCTCTCAGTGCTGTTCGGCTCACACCAGGCCCTGGTTCAGTGGAAGCCCCCTGTGCTCGCCATTGGAGCCAGTGAGTGCCCTGTCCCCAGCCTGGAGACTAGCCTTGCTGGAAGGAGAGGAAAGTTTGAATGGCTTGAGATGGTGACTCAACTTTGAGAGCCCATATGTGATTATTTAGTCATCAACCCAAAGCACTACTTAGTGCTCTCTCTCTCTCTCTTTCACACACACACACACACACACACACACACACACACACGTGTTTATACATTTGTTCTACATTTATCAGTTTTGCATTAAGAGAATCTCTATATTTTATCATATATGTCCCAACAGAATGGTTGGAGCATTTATTGAGTGTCTCCTTGGAGTCAGGCACTGACATTCTAGTCTGAGGGAATGCATTAGCCAGGGGGATGGAGCACTTGGGTTGAGATTATGTATCCAGGGAGATCTTGCATGAGTTTGAGCCTAAAACTCTCTGGACTTGAATTTTCATCTCTGGAGAGGCAGCATGTGTGGTGGGTATGCAGGTGGGCTCTGGAGCCAGCCTGCATGGATTCAAAGGCTGGTCTTGCCCTTTTTTAGCAGAATGACTTGAGCAAGTTACTTAACCACTTCATGCATGTTTCCACTACTGGAATAAAAATATTAATTATATATTTCTATGGGATTGTCATACAGACCAAATTAAGATTCATAGGTAGAACACTTAGAACAGTGTCTAGCACAGCTGTTGGCAATTTTTTTCTATAAAGGAAGGACCAGATAGTAAATATTTTCAGCTTTGTGGGTCATGTGGCTTCTGGCATAGCGACTCAACTCTGTCCTTGTGGTGTGTAAACAGCCATAGATAAAATGTAAATGTATAGCTGTGGCTGTGTTCCAGTACAACTTTATTTACAAAAACAGGCAGTAGGCCAGATTTGGCCTGTGGGCTGCCATTTGCCAACCCCTGGTCCCCTAGAGTATCTAGCAAACATTGGCTATTTTTTACTTTAAGACTAAGTTAATTATGCCTGTTTGCTGTATATGACAAAGATGGCTGAAAATGAATTAGCAAAAAAAAAAATTCTTTTGTATTGTTTGGGCTTCTAGAAGGGAGATGCTCTACCAACACTGGGAATTGTATTAGAGATTCATCATTAAGCATTTGTTTATTAGGAGCTTGTATAGAAAACCCCTCCGACAGTTCTATGCAGCCAATCATACAGCACTGACAGGGGAACAGTGGCCTCTGATTTGTTGGGCATGATGTCTCCTTTGATGGAACAAAATGAGTGGGTGGGATGACCACTGCCCTAGTCATGTCACCAAGTTAACCCTGGTGATTATGGGGTAACAGGCCCAATTATCCCTTCACTCAAGGTGAAGCTGTAGATAAATTTACTGACAGTCCTTTGTTTGCCCTTGCTGATGTCATCCTCGTCAGTAATATTGTTTAACTCTTCCAATTAGGTCCTTCCGCCTGGCAGAACTGGACTTATGAGGTGAAAATATCAACCCAAGACTTTCCTGAAACCACTCACGTGTTCTCTAATATAAGTGGGACCATCCTTAACGTACACGACCTTCAGAGTGCTACGAAATACAAGGTTTTTGTGAGAGCAAGTTCTCCCAAGGGGCCAGGCCCTTGGTCAGAGCCCTCAGTGGGAACTACCCTGGTACCAGGTGAGAAAATATTCTTGATTTAGGGAATGATTCTGACAAAAAGCCTTTCTCCCTATGTCCTTTAAAATTTCTCACCTTCAATGTGGTAAAAAAATTAGAATGAGTGTGCGTTGACCCCTTGAGGATGTGTTTATTATCTGAGATTAGGAAAGCAAATAAAGCATTGTGTGATATTTATGTTTCTAACCTGCTATTTTAAACTGTCCAAGATATTTTTTAACAAACAATATAATTCTCTTCTTCTTCATGTTTTTCTCCTTTCTCATGGTTTATTAAGCAGTAGCACTCCTTGAACTCTGAAGCTCTTGGCGAGAGAAGCTGAGGGGCTGTGAATTATGTTGAATTCTATCCTCTTGGTTGAAAAAAAATGGAAAGATAACTGACCCATTTATACTATTGTTGTTATCGCAATCGCTTCTGGGTGCTCTGAATAGGACCATGGCCACCAATAGCTAAAGCACAAAAAAAAAAAAAAAAAAAAAAAAAAAATCTGCCATGACCGTGACATTGCTATAGAGGCAACATCACTACACATTTCTCTTCACATTCAATTGCAACTATTTACACAAAAATCAGAAAGTATGTTTAATATGATAGATAATTCTTTTAAGCAGATACAATTACTCATATTATTCCAGAGTATTTTTCAAAATGCTGATTGACTTTATGAAGGAAATCTAAGGTATAAATGTGTACCTAAAAAAAGTGTGTTTTCTGTGATATTTCTTTCAATTTTTTTTTTAAAAAACCAAACAGCTGCAGAGCCACCATTTATCATGGCTGTGAAAGAAGACGGGCTTTGGAGTAAACCATTAAATAGCTTTGGCCCAGGAGAATTCCTATCCTCTGATATGGGAAATGTATCAGGTAAACACCAAGTCCCCTGTACACTTGGATGGCAGGTTTCTACTTGTAAGACTTCCTGAGATATTCAACCAATCAAAAGGATTGAGTATTTTAGTATTAGGTCAATAATGAAAGGAAAAAATATTGACTGAACTATACTGCCAGTGACACTATTAAGAAAATGTCTGTTCTCAAGGAGGAGGGCCATTCACTACTCCACAAAATGTAGTTATTTAATGATTTATGCCCATTTCAGGAAGGCTTTGATATACTTCTCATGTATTTTAATTTCTCAATGTTGTCTCACAGTAACAGCCTAACTTGTTCCATGAAGATAGCTATAGTTAAGTAATTTATTATGAGTTTGCTATAAGACTGGAGCACAGAACAGCTATGTGAAGTTCTAAATCAAGTATAAGAAAGAATTTCATGACAAAGAAGATTAAGTAATGGTATCTTACTTTAATGACATCTTCTATAATTTATTATTATTTATTTATTATTTAATGGCATCTTCTATAATTATCTAATTATTAGATCTCTTTGTTTGGCTATTAAAAGTAACCACAGCATTTCTGACCAAAATGAGTTGGACTTAGGAGGCAGTGTGGTACTAATAGAAAGAATGATGCTTTGAAGTTGACTTGAATCTGGGCTCCTCCTCTTTTCATCTGTGAGACCTCGGGCAGAATAGATAATTTCACGGAGTCTTGGGTTCACCATGTCAAAAATGGGGATGGGGAGTTCCCTGGTGGCCTAACGGTTAGGGGTCTGGGCTTTCATTGCCATGGCCCGGCTTTAATCCCTGGTTGAGGAACTGAGATCTCGCAATCCTCACAGCACAGCCAAAAATAAAAATAAAAAAATAAAAAATAATAAAAAAAATGGGGATGATTTCTACTTCATAGCTTTGTTTCAAGAGTTGAGTGAAATAGGTAAAAGTGCCCAAGACAATGTTAGGCAAAGAGGAGACACTCAATGACTATTAGTTCCTCTCTCTAGTCCCAGGGGTTAAGATTTTGGGATAACATTCTTGACAGATCCTTGAAGTTCTCGTGAGTACCTATGTTAGTATATGCTTTAATGTTATGTTGAGGTGCATGTATGATTTGTTGACTCGCCATGTTTATACCAGCATGTATGAAAAAATAACTGCTACCAATTCACTTTGTTTTGAGACATGGATTGGTATAACAACAGCCTCTACTACAGCGACATGAAAGGTGATGTCTATGTGTGGCTGCTGAATGGGACAGACATCTCAGAGAATTATCACATACCCAACATTGCAGGAGCAGGGGCGTTAGCTTTTGAGTGGCTGGGTCACTTTCTCTACTGGGCTGGAAAGACATACGTGGTAAGTAGAAGGCCTGGCATTCTGGATGCTCTCGAACAATGCCCACCCATTTCGGTGACTGGAATGTAATTTTCATGATTTTTTTCATACTTGTGTACCACCTATGCTAATATTTACTTAGTATTTGTCTCTAAGCCTAATCACTTTTTAATTAAAACATATTTAGGTATAAGGGGAATTTTATATCACTATGTGGTGTATAGTCACATATTTTCAATAATATCTTAAAATAAATATATTAAAATGTTCACCAGTGGGTTAGTGTCCTAGGGAAGATGGCACACTCCAAAGGCATGATTAAAAGAAACTAAGTGAGGGGACTATTTTCAAAGGTATCTACAGGGCTAAGGAAAATGAACAAAGGATGGTGAAGCATGCCCTGGGCTAGCAAGTGTGGGAGGATATTACTGCCACCAGGCAGAAAGGGCAAGGGAAAGAAGGGAAAGAATGGTGAGGGCTGTAGCTTTAGGAGAGCTGCTGACATGAAAACCAGCCACTGTCAAAATGTATGGTCTAGCAAGGAGTGATACGGGGGTACATATGTACCCCTATCCCTCTTTTCTTCTGGCATCTGATCTTCTGCCATTGCTTCCATTGGCTGAAACTCTCTGGAAGCCAGAGAACAACAGAGCTAGGTTGATGTAGTCCATTGATACCAGGCTCAGGGGGCACCAGAGGAGGGTGGAGAGTGGATTTGGGGGCAAGATGAAGACATCCCACGCATTGTGCACACTGAAGAAAAAGATGGTTGCTGATGAGGACACTGGTCTAACAGATGAAGAAATATGGTATGGAAATTGTTTTCTAATCAGGAAGGCAGGTGTCCATTCATTTATTTACTCATTATCTTTTACCAATATGTTTAGAGTCTTGAGAATAGGCATAGTAGAGAATATGAAGAAAATAGACGACATGCCTCTGCTCTGTTAAAAAAATATATCAGCTTTGTTGAGATATAATTCATGTAACATAAAACTCACCCTTTGATTGTATAAAATGCAGTGGTTTTTAGTATGTTCAGTGTTGTGCAACCATCACTACTTGCCCCTGCTCTTTTCATGACATAAAAATACATTCATGAATGAATAGAAGAAGCATACAAAACAAGGTATTTAGAAGCAAAGCAATATGGTATAGTCTGAATTCATAAGTGCCAATGACTTGTAGGCAGAATGGAGCTGACTGGGGTTAATCAGAGAATGCTCCCCAAAATGGGTTAGTTTAGAAATAGTTTTGAAGGAGGAAGTGGAAGAGTGGGATAAAAGCTGGTTTCAAGTATTTGCTCTGTCTTTTATAAAACAGTTCAACTCCTTGAAAAATTACTTAACTTCTTTGAACCCAGTTTACTTGTGAAAAAGTAGGAAATAGAAATCCTTTACAGGCTTAATGTGAGGGCTAATATTTTAAAGATTGAAAAAAAAGAAGTACAGTGCCTGGCACATAATAGGTACTCAATAATAATAGTAATTAATATTATGGAGATATACTGACAGGAGCAAGGAGAGAGACATCACCATTTATCAGGAGGATACATCTTCTTTGGGAGCCTAATCAAATACATTTTTATGTGTTGATTGGATGTATGATTAGGAAGGGCAAGTATTTTAACTCAAAATAAATGTATCTCCTTTCTCTTTAGAGGCATGAAAAGGAGTAAACTTCCTTATAACCTCTAACTTTCTTATAACTTCTAACTGTTATGTTTCCAAGGCTAGACACACTACGCAGCACAGAGTGCCAATAAATACTTGTGGTTGAACAAATGAATGTATGAATGCAGTAATTTACTAACAATTGCAATAAACAATTCAGAAATCATGATGCCATTTGAAAATCACTAACTGACATGATTATGTTTTATAGATACAAAGGCAGTCTCTGTTGACAGGACACACAGACATTGTGACTCACGTGAAGTTGTTGGTGAATGACATGGTGGTGGACTCAGTTGGCGGATATCTCTATTGGACCACACTGTATTCAGTTGAAAGTACCAGGCTAAATGGGGAAAGTTCCCTTATACTACAGGCACAGCCTTGGTTTTCTGGGAAAAAGGTGAAAATTAAAAATAAGATCTGATCATTTAATAGTACTAAATAATGCTGTTTTATAGTTATGATAGTACTGTTTTATAGTTATGATAATACTGTTTCTGCTTATTGTGAGTTGTTCAGGTAGAATCTGAAAAGAAATACTGTTATGGTTAGATCTTGGTATAACCAAACTTTCTCTAAGTCTTATTGATTGTCATAATTGATTAAATAAATTAGAATATAATATGGAGATTTTTATAGTTTGCTTTATCTTGAATGGACTCACACTTTAAGAGCATTTTAATTTCCATCTGTTTTCATAGTCTTTAGGAATTCTTTGGATATTTTAGAGCTTCTTCTTGGGTGATGATTAGGTGTTTTATTATTTTCAATCAATTTCTTGTACTGACTGCTCTAAAAACTGTGTAACTCCTAGGAAAGTTGACTTCTCTGTGTCTGTTTCATTATCTGAAAAATGGGAATCTTAACAATTGTCCTACCTCTTAGGGTTGTTGTGAAGATTAAATGAGATAATTCATGGGAAGTAGTGAGAATAGTTCCAGGCACATGGTAACCACTCAATAGTTAAGCTTGTATTTTGTAACTCAATCTAAAAAATACCCTGACATAGAAATGGTTCTAAAACAAATGATATTTTTACTTCCTCAACTTCTAGAAGCAATACCTATTTTTCTTGATCCTGTTTAGCTACCCTCTAGCAACCCATCTAAATTTCTGAATTTTGTTTTTTCTGATCATCATAATAATATATGTCTACTGTAGAAAATTTAGAAATTACAGAAAAGCATGAAGAAGAAATATATCATTTATACTATTTCTATCTAGGATATTTCTTAAAATTTTCTTATTTTTTTAAAGCCTTTTTTGTTGTCAGTAGAGATAATACAGATGTATCAGATCATTTATAGACAAACAAACGAATTGTTGAGTCACTGATCCTCAATTCCATAGGATGTATCAGTTATAATTCCTAAGATTGACACCTACAGATTATAACACAGATATTTAAAAGAAATAGAAATTTACACACCATATCCAGAGATTAATTATTCCTGTCAAATAATGAAATAATCCCTTAATTCTATTTTAGAGCCACTTGAGTCTGAATACAAAGAAAGTATATTTTTTATGTCTCAATAAAAAATGTTAGGGGAAAAACTTTTTCTGTGTAAAAGCATATTAAAGGTAACAGTATATCAGGAGTAACTACCTATTCATCCCTGAGACTTTGTCAGTAATCTCCCTGCTGTCCTGATCTTGTTGTTTGAGATTTTTCTACTCAGGATAGCTCGGGAGTGGCCCTGGGGACTTTTCTGTAAATGAGTGAATCATTAAATTTCTCAGCATGTTTGGGGAAATACACTTTCCTTTAAAATCCACTCCAAATACTCTCACAGGCTGGCTAATGTTGCTACTTGTGCAAATCTGTGTTCTGGTTCCGTGGCTTGTTTTATTCATCTGCCTCCATTAATGCTAGTAGGTGTTTTGAAGGTAATATGTTTTGCACTGAGCAAAGTGCTCCATCTCACTGTCATTCCTTTCTGTGTTACTCATAGATTTATCACGGAGTATAAGATACTTTGCAATCAACAGTGTAATAAAATAGTTAGCCAATCATTTATAGAAAGACTCATTTGTGTGATGAAAAGGGAGAATGAAATGAGATATTCGTTTAAAGTGAAAAGATACTTTTTGCCACATCTGATGTGTCAGGCTCATAGTATATAGTACATTTTACCAGAGGATTAAACTTTAAGGTTTTTGTTTAGATCAAAGGGATTATTTCCTAGGTATGGGAGTTAATAGACATAACAATGGTTACCAAAGATTTATGGAACACCCTCTGACACTGCTTAAATATGGGCCCAAATGGCTGGTGTAAAGGAATGGGGTAATGATCCAACACCTGAATTTCACTTATAGCTTGAACAGTTTGTTGTATTCCAGCAAAGGGAGTTGTAGAATCTCTTTTTTAAGAGATAAAATAGAGTTAATCTGTAATTTAGAAAACTCTAGTACATCTCATTATAGATAACGAAACAATATTAACCTGGTTTCACTTTAACTGGAAAAATTATCAATAAATCTCTTTTAGCCTGAAGAAAGGACATAATTCAACTCCCGAAAGGCTAGGAATTGCTAGAATAGTTTTCTACCTTTTGGGAAAGGAGTAGGTTGAATTTTCTTGAAGATTGAAGGCTGTGATTTACATGACTACTGAAGGTTCTTGCAGCCATGGGTCTTGAGATTATTTCTTTGTAGCAAGCCTTGGGTAACCTGCCAGCAAGTATTTTTAGTTGTTGGATACTTTATTGTATTCTTTTTACATTTTTCACTGGCTCACCTTTTTGTTTATATGCTGTTGTATCTTGCTAAAGATACAGTCATCAACTTTAATCCTATCTGATACCTCTCAGCCTCTAGGTCTGCTATAGAAAGACTCTGATATTCTGAGGTCAGACTCCTAGCAATCTCAATTCATTTGAAAAATACCTATAAAGCCAAAGAAAGTGAAAAAGATCCTTTGGATTGTAACTTCTATCTCATGCACCTTATTTCATAGGAGAAACAGTCTTCCCTCAGGCCTCACATAGTCAACTGGATGTAAAATTAAGACATAGATTGTAAAAAGAAGACAAAGAAAGAGTAGTAAGAAGTGGTTGTAAGATGTCAGCTGGAAATAGGACTTTATATATACATGACTCTATCCAATTATATCACATAAAAACCTTGTTTGTGTTATATTTTAGAAAAATACCAGGATGTTTTTGGTTGTAATTAACAGGAGATATAATTTTAAATGGTTTGAACCACTGGTTCTCAAACTTGGAGACACATTGGAATTACCTGGGGAATATGAAGACATACTGGAGACTGGGTACCATCTCCTGAGATCAAAATTTAACAGGATGCAGACTGGGAACTGAGATATTTAAAGAATTTCACAGGTAATTCTAATGTGTAGCAATTGAGAACAACTGATTTAAACAACGATCAAGTTCACTGGCTTATGTGGCTGAAGAGTCCAAAGTTATGGCTAGCTTTAGACAAGGCTTTACACAGTGGCTCAAAGTCCCTCATTCAGTAGGACCTGGAGTGTGGTTGAAAATTTGTATTTGTAACAAGTTCCCAGATGATGCAGATGTTGCTGGTCCAAGAATCAAACTTTGAGAACCACTAGAGATAAGTATATAGAAGTGAATACTTCTTGCCATTTGGGGATTTTTAGGAAACCAGTGCTTATATCAAAATCACATAGTAATAGACATACTCATATAATATTTATATTCAGTGAAAGGCAAAAATCACTGAGTTTATTATTCCAAAGAGGATGTTAAAGAGAAATCTGTAGCTTAAGTGTGACATAATCACAAAGGTATCCTTAAACATGTATTTGATTTGTTTTCTTTCCATATTTTCTATTTAGGTAATTGCTCTCACTTTAGACCTTAGTGATGGGCTCCTGTATTGGTTGGTTCAAGACAGTCAGTGTATTCACCTGTACACAGCTGTTCTTAGGGGTCAGAGGTAAGTAAGATTGAAGGCAATTGGTTGAGAATAGAGAACAACTTGCTCCTCAGTTATAAATGATAGTGCATGAGAATTCATTTATTCTTCCAATAAACAGTTACTAATTTTCCACTGTGTTGCAGGCATTGTGCTTGTAAGGAAAGGTAAGTTTGTAAATAACTAATTACTGTAGGATATGGTGAATACTGTGATAAGGTGTAAAGAGACTCCTGTAGAGGCACTGAGGAGAATGCCCCTCAAGAGCCCAGGAAATGGGTGGATGGGTTTTTCTCCTTCTTAATATAGTCTCCAACTATGATTATAGATTTGCCTATAACTCTTTAGTTGATGTATCTGCATGCTTTGTATTTAGTATTGTTATCTATATACTTGATTATATTGTATTTCCTTTTATTACTATAAAATATCCTCATTCATCTATGGTAATACTCTTCATCTTAAAGACTATTTTGTCTGATAGTATTAGGAAAGTCATAGCAGCTTTCTTATGCTTAGTGTTTGCATGGTACAGCTCTTTATATCTCTTTACTTTCAATTTTCGTCTTTACATTTATTTGTGGGTTTTTTTTTTTTTTTTTTTTTTTTTTGTGGTACGCGGGCCTCTCACTGTTGTGGCCTCTCCCATTGTGGAGCACAGGCTCCGGACGCACAGGCTCAGCGGCCATGGCTCACAGGCCCAGCCGCTCCGGGCATGTGGGATCTTCCCGGACCAGGGCACGAACCCACATCCCCTGCACTGGTAGGCGGATTCCCAACCACTGCGCCACCAGGGAAGCCCTTCGTCTTTACATTTAAAATGTGTCTCTTGTAAATAGCATATAAGGTTTTGCTTTTTTATGCAGTCTGACAATTTCTGCCTTTTAATTGGGGTGTTTGGTTCATTTACATTTAATATAATTATTGATATGTTGGGATTTAAGTCTACCATCTTGGTGTTTGACTTCCATTTGTCTCATCGGCTGTTCATTCCTCTGTTCTACTTCTCTGCATTTTTGAGGGTAAATAAAATACTTTTTTGGTATTCCATTTTATCTCCTCTCATGACATTTTAATTATGTGTATTTATAATTTTCTTTAGGTTGTTTTAGAGAGTAAAATATGCATTTTTAACATTAAATATCTTCAACTTACCACAGTCATATTCAAAATATTCTTACTTCATAAATGATTTTAAAACTTTATGGTGATATGTTTCCAATTATTACCCTTCACTCTTTGGGTTCTTGTTGTCATATGATTTTACTTTCATCTACACTCTAAAATCCATGTTCATTACTATTTTTAGTTTAAAGAGCCAATAGTTTTTAACTTCAAGGAAACAGTTACATATCTCAAATTAAAATACAGGACATAAACTCATTAAAGAACAGCAGTTAAAGGGAGAATATAGAGGTCATATTATTACTTAGATGAAGAAACTGAAACCACAGATGTGTATAAATTTGCCGATTGTCACATGGTAAATTAGAGAGATAGGAAAAGGTTAAAGTAAAACAAAAGGTCCTGCTCTAGGGCAGAGATTTCTAATATTGGGTTCTTGGACCCCTTAGGGAGTTCATGGAGGGCTTCAGGTTGTGTGTGAGTGCTTGGAAATTGAGCATCCATTCATTTCATCAAATTTTCAAGAGTCTAATCTTACAAAGACCAAGAATTCGTGCTCTATGAAGACAATGTCAAAATTACTTTTAGATTAAAAAAAATATATTTTTTGGTTTATGGAAAAACTCTTAATCATAGAGACTATAAAAAAGGAGTATATGTTTATAAACCTATAATGCATACAAGCATAAACACAGCAAATCTGATTAATCATTTATTTCATATCAGCTATAACATACAGCTCTCGTTCGTTTCCCAACTGTGAACCATAGAAAACTGGTTGTTCCCTTCCCTAGAAATGTAAGGTACTGGCGATCTGATTGTCAAAAGAATCTGTCTGTGACATATAGACAGTGTTCAAAGTGACAGTGTCCTGAAGGATTACGGCTCACTCTCCCTGTCTGTACATTCCGGAGGACAGGCTAGCTGGCGTTGAGAGCCCAGCTCCTCAAGTGTCCAGAAAAATCAGTATTATTGGATTTACCAGATAGAGGAAGGAAGTTTCTCCTTTAAAAATGCATTTCCTCATCTCAAGGTTAATAATTTTCCTTGTCTGCATGCCCAGTGGAGTGCAGCAGATCTTGACAAGGTTACACAAAGGACAGGCACTTTTGCCCTCCACGTAAGACTTGCCTTTTTATCACACTGGGGGAAAAAAAAAGCTGTACATAAAGTTAGGGATTCCAGAGCCATCTTACAAGCAGAAATTTTTTCCTAATGTATAATCAAGCTTCCTTCTTCTGTATTTTAAGTTCCTCACCTCTAGTCTAGATCAGCACTGCCCAATACAACTAATGTGAGCCACATATATAATTGTAAATTTCCTTCTTGCCTCATTTTAAAAAGTAAAAGCATATAGGTAAATTATTAATGAGTTATTTGTATTCCTTTTTCATATTAATTCTTGGATAGCTTGGGTGTATTTTACATGTACTGCACATCTCATTTTGCACACTAAGTTTCCATAGGAAATACTTGATCTGCAGTTACATTTTATAAAATTTACAATTGAAAAAGTTGATTTACATACCCAAGTTTTTCCAAAATATTTTAAAGTTTTCCAGTAAATCATACATGTGATTCATAATATATAAATCAAATATTAGCTTAAAATTTTAACCTAAATTAATTAAGATTAAATAACATAAAAATTCAGCTCCTCAATTGTAGTAGCCACATGTCAAGGGCTCAGTAGTCACCTGTGGCCTAGTGGTTACATTACTGGACAGTGTAGTTCTAGCACAGAGTAGAGATGAGATTAGCTGTCTGCTGTCGTTCAGCGTATTCTGAACTTGACAACTGTAAGCCGCCTTTCAAACTGATCTTCCCTTTCCTATGTACAGCCATTCCCTTTGGTTTATTAAAGAATGAATCTATTACCAACACATATATATAATCTATTATATATATAATCTATCTATACAGATATATAAACATATCTGTCTTGGAGGTTGAAAAGGGTGCATGCATCTGTCATAAAAGTTCAGGCATATTTAGTCATGTCAGGACTGAATATATTGCTCCAAAGGAGCCTACACCCTGCTGTTCCCTACTTTGTGTTCAGATTGCATGGCTCAGCTTAAACATCGTTCTCTAAGAGTGGCTTTCTCTGACCAGACCCCATTAGGTCTCCTTGTTTAGGAGCCCACTCTACCTTTCCTTTTACAGTGCCATTCAATGGTGTAGTTATTTGCTCATTACCTGCCTATTCTGCTAGGCTGTATATTTTATGAGGGCAGGGATTGTATTTGTCTTATTTACCACTGTATTCCTAGTGGCCAACACAGAACTAGGCACCCAACATTTGCTGAATGAATGAATAAATGAGTAAGCCCTCAGTAGAGTAACCTCAGCTGACCTCTATACACAGCTCATGCTTCATGGAAGGGTTTACCTTTTAATGATTTTTTTTTTGTTGAGCTTTGATTTAAATCCAGCTCTACCCGTTGCTGAGGACTGAAGGGTTTGAGGTACTCATCTCCTGTAAGTGAGGAGGTTGTGCTGAAATTGCAATGAACACCAGATGGCAAGAGATTTCCGATCTGCCCAGGAGATATTTACAGGAGAGGAGTCTTTAGCTGGAAATGAGGGGCAATCCAAGCCAGTGACAACTAAGGATCTCCAGTCTCACCCTGCAGGGAAATCTCTGTCCTGGGGACTGTTTTGGGAATGCTGAACAAACGACCTGTGAGCAAGGCTAACATGAACACATTCACAGGATCTAGGCTGCAGCAGCTCTGTGTGTGGTCCAGAAGGGCCAGCCTTCTCAGGCCAAGTGCATCCTGCTTGGTGAGCTTCTTTCCATATGGGATTAGGTTTTATATACCTCACCAAGGTTACTGGAAAGTTCTAATGAGAAGTGGAAATGACAAAGTGTAAAATTAGACAAGTGGGTGAAAGGCCAAAAGGCAAACCAGGTGCTGGCTTCTCATCTGAGTAGGTATGAATAAAGACTATTTTATGAGAAAAAGGACCATGGGAATAGTACTAGTGAATATACTTTTTCTTTATAAGGCTGACACCTCTCAGGTCCTTGGAGGTAGTTTCAGTGTTCTCAAGGAAGTATTATGAAACTCTCAAAACAAAACTTTTATTTATTTTGATTTTAGGTGCCATACTTTTCTAAAGAGGGGAATGTCAACACTTTAAAAAAATTTAGAGAAATCATTTTTAAAAAGTGAAATAACTACTCCAAGAGACTGAGAATCATTGAGATAGCTACTGTGAGAACTAGACAACTGGTGTAATTTTAGAAACAACCAAGCAGATTTTTAAAATAAAAATCATTGTAAAATTCCTTGTCATTGAGAAAAAGACTTTAAAAGCAGTTTAAAACAATAGACTGTTTCCTTGAATTCCCTGGTCTGAAATGGAGCATTTGGACTAAGCTGTGGAAGTTGATAAGTATCGTTGAAGCAACAGACAGTTGTGAATAGTATAAAGTGAAGGACTAAACAACCTAGAATAAAGAATGGCGAGTAAATAAGATGACTAACCAAGAATAGGAGGAAGGCATGATGCAATGAGGAGAAACAAATCATGGGTTGTGCCTTTGATGTAGGGTGAAAAATTTTTTTGATAAAAATCACAAGGATTTATTAAAATCTGTGTAACACTCTTGCTATTGCAATATCACATTCATAAGAAAAACCCTAGGAAATTTGCTTTAGGTATACTTCATAAAAAATGTAAAAGTCAACTTAATATGGAATTAAGAATAATGACAATTATTGTTGCAAAGTATTTTCTCTTTGTTTTCAAACACACACACTCACAAACACACATTCTCTCCAGTACTGGAATGCACCAGCCCTTACCCCACTCCAGATAGACATACTAATTGATGTCCTGTTTCAGCAGTGCTGGGGACACCACCATCACAGAGTTCGCAGCCTGGAGTACTTCTGACATTTCCCAGAACGCACTGATGTACTACAGTGGTCGGCTCTTCTGGATCAATGGCTTTAGGATTATTACAGCTCAGGAAATAGATCAGAGAACTAGCGTCTCTGTTTTGGAACCAGCCAAATTTAATCAGTTCACAATTATTCAGACATCCCTCAAGCCTCTGCCAGGTACGATATTTTATTCCTGCATAGCCTCTCTTCTCCATACTTTCTGTTAAATAAATGTTAAGGTTGGGTTTTTTTTTCTTTAGAATTATGTTTTAAGAGGAAAAAAGGCTGTAGTAGTTTCTGTTAATTTGCTTGCAGTCATTTTACTCTTTACCCAAATTTATAGCTTGAAACAGTCAGAAAAAGATGATTTTCAGGATATATAAAAGGAAAGAAAAATTTTGTTTTGGTTCTAATTATTAGTAATTTCTATTAATCTTCCATGTATCTGTGATAATTGATAATCCTAAATTCTTTCTTTCTCTATTGTTTCTTTCATCCCATAGGGAACTTTTCCTTTACCCCTAAGGTTATCCCAGATGCCATTCCAGAGTCTTCATTTATGATTGAAGGAAATGCTTCGAGTTTTCAAATCCTCTGGAATGCTTCCCCAGCAGTGGATTGGGGTGTCATTTTCTACAGTGTGGAATTTAGTGCTCATTCTAAGGTATGGCATTAGTTCTAGTAACTTCCATTTTTCAAACAGAGTGTACCATCTGTGTCAGCCCTGCCCACACTGATTTGCCACTTTCTTTACTTAGCCAAGCTCATCTCCCTCACTGTTCCTGTAGCATTTGATTATTAAGATTATTCCTGAGAACTCTTTTTTATAGCCAGTCTCTGATTGCTTTGTGGTTAGTGTTAACCGTTGGTGTGTTAGATACACTGGTCCTTGTGGAACAACATGGAATTTACCAACATTAGCGTTTCCAAAATTGCAAGGTTTAACTTTACATGTGAACCAAAGTTTGAAGATTTTAGTTAATTAGGAATAAAAGATGTTATGATTCTCTCCCTAAGAAAATCATGTTTTGTGCTTATATTTTAGTTCCTGGCTAGTGAGCAACACTCTTTACCTGTATTTACTGTGGAAGGGCTGGAGCCCTATGCCTTATTTAATCTTTCTGTCACTCCTTATACCTACTGGGGAAAGGGCCCCAAAACATCTCTATCACTCCGAGCACCTGAAACAGGTACAGGGGTTAAAATATCTTTTAAAAAAAGACAGAATCTCACCTTCATAATCTAGAATGGATAGTTAATAATTTTTAAAAGTAACTTTCAGTTTTGTAGATGTGTTTAGATCCAATACTCTATCAATGACTTTTTGGAGATTAGAATAGCACCATTAAAATAAATCTGCATAATTTATTCCAAAGGAATATCTCAAAGATTTCTTAAAGACTGTTTCACTTGACCGTAATGATATACAGTATGTATATAATGCAGAAACATGGTTCAGGTAATTTGTGAGATGCTTCATAAAGACAAAGGGGATTTAAGAACAGTAAAAATGTCCTGGAAGGCAGGTTTACCAGGAGGTGTTCTCATAGATGGTAACTCAGAATCTTCTGTAGGTGAATATTGATGTCTAAATTTTTTTTTTAATGTATTTAATTTATTTATTTTTGGCTGTGTTAGGTCTTCGTTGCTGTGCGCGGGCTTTCTCTAGCTGCTGCGAGCAGGGGCTACTCTTCGTTGGGGTGAGGGGGCTTCTCACTGTGGAGGCTTCTCTTGTTGCAGAGCACGGGCTCTAGGCACGTGGGCTTCAGTAGTTGTAGCGCACGGGCTTAGTTGCTCCGCGGCATGTGGGATCTTCCCGGACCAGGGCTCGAACCCACGTCCCCTGCATTGGCAGGCGGATTCTTAACCACTGCACCACCAGGGAAGTCCCTATAAATTTTTAAAAAATGTTTTTCTTTGGAATATATTTTTAAAAAAGGAAATTAGCTATACCTTTACATGTGTATATCACTTTAAAGTGTATAAAGCACATTTATATATATCACTCCTTTATTAAACATTTATTACATCCCTATCATGTGTCAGAAACATCATTGTATCATTTCAGTGACCCTCAACATCATTGTATCATCTCTATGGTAGGTAGGACAGGTATTATTATCTTGGTTATGCTAAGAGAAAATGGAAGCCTAGGAGTTGCCCAATATAAATTAGCTAGCGAGTGGCAGGGCTGGGGCTTAATCTGGACTTTTCACTCTAGTTTCTTCAAATCTCCATTCAGTCATTTTTGCAGATGCTGGTGAGTCATCTTATCATGTTAATTTAATTTATATAAACTTCCTAGCACGGGACCTGGCAGGCAGTAAGAGCTCAATAAACAGACATACGTTCACTGTTGCAATTTTTTTTTAAACTGTTAAGATTTTATCAACAATATTTATCCATGAGTCTCATAACAGGAACATAGTGGAGCCTGGGCAGGTTGTGGAGCAGTTAACATTTGGATCCAGGTATGCTCTCTTTGAGATTGTCTTGGGATGTCAGCTTTGGTTGGCTTCTTCTGTGGAAATGGACTTGACTATCAGGGGATGCACTGGGGGCTAGGGGCCATCAGCACTCTGAAATAAGGAAAAAGGATAAGATATGGCCCTTGCCTTTGGGGAATTTACAATATAGTTGGAAATTATTCAAATTGACAAATATTTATTAAGCACTTACTGTGTGCCAGTCCTTTACTAGATTTGGGGGGATTTAATAAGGAATAAGAAAAGGTGCTTTCTCTCTGACGGAGCTCATAAAACAGTAGAGAGATAAACACAGACGCTGCTAATGATAATAGAAATAAGATAGTGACAACTGAGTAGCAGTGGCATAGAGTGAATAAGCAGGCTATGAAACCTTCACCTCTATCAAGCTGCCTCTCATGCAGACTGGTATGGCTGCGGAAGGCCTTTGGGGAGTGGAAACTTTAGCTGGGCTCTAAGGCATGAAGCAAGAAGAGGTTTATCCCATGTAAGTACGAAGCAAGAAGGTCTGGGGATTGGATAACGATGTGAATGTTGAACATTACGGAGCAATATGATTGGAGTGGCAGAGTGGGAGGGGACCTATGGAGGAATCCTAAGAAAGAAGAGGGATGTCTTGGATGGAATGACTTGGAAATCAGGCAGAGGAATTTCTCTTGATTGACAGAGAGAGAGAGAGAGAGAAATTAATTAAAGGATTGGGAGAGGCTAAACTTCTTGATGTGCCTCCAGAATAGATGGCAACAACTAAGCCATACTCTCAGAGAGGGTTCACGGTGAGAGGGCCTGGATCCTGGATATGCTGTATTTTACACCCGGAACTGGCTAAAGGCTGGATAGAGATAGTATCTTCCTTCCTGGTGACTGCCATTTCCACCTCCAGAGTGAGAGTAAATACTGTATTTTATAAGGTGAACTAGCCAGCTTCCATGTATATGGACCACAGATGAGAAAGGTGTGCCTTAGTGGTAGTAAGCAGGATTTGGGTTGGAGAAAAGGAAGATTTGCAGAAATATCAGGATAGGTTCCTGAAGAAATTTATGGAATATTCTCTCCTGAAGATCTTTAAGAAGAAGATAGATATACCTTAACTGTCAGGAATGAGAAATATTTATTACTAAGTTGCTCTGCATCCTCATCATGAGTGGTAGAAGTTGACCTTGTATTGTTTTCTGCCCTGTGTCTCTGCTTTTCAGTTCCATCAGCACCAGAGAATCCCAGAATATTTATATTACCAAGTGAAAAATACCACAATAAGAATGAAGTTGTGGTGGAATTTAGGTGGAATAAGCCTAAGCACGAAAATGGTGTGTTAACAAGATTCGAAATTTTCTATCAAATATCCAACCAAAGCGACACAAACAAAACATTCAAAGACTGGATTGCTGTCAATGTCACTTCCTCAGTGATGTCTTTTCAACTTGAGGGTATGAGTCTTGGGTACAGTGTTGCCTTCCAGGTATGAGAGTGAAAACAGGGATACAGGGGTCTGAATAGTGTAGACAAAAGGTGGATTAAAGGACCAGGTTAAGAATTCTGCCGCTCTGTCAATAATTTCATGTACGCTGTGATCACAGAGGTCAAGTGGACAGCAAAGGTACAGAAGGGAGAGGGGACAGCTAGGGTAAAGGACATCTTGACAATTTTCTTGCTTCCAGATTCAGAACAAACATTATTTTTTGGTTCCACCACTATAGGCCGTGTACCACACTAGGTGCTTTTATATTCATTATCTCATTTGATCCTCACATTGTGAAGAAAAAGCCATGTCCCTGGGTGTATCAGTGAGGTACCAAAGCTGCGTGGTTGGGAAGTGGTGTGCTACAGTTTAGCTTCTAGAGTCCTTTCCACTATATTACATCAACTGCTGGGAGTCATCTGGACACCCCCAACTGCAGCTCCTAAAGGAAATAAAAGCTGAGGGTCTGGGTAGTTGACATCTCACATTTATCACCTGGCTGCGGAGAGAGGAGAAAGTCGGAGAGAGTAGGAGTCAAAAGGAAAAACGACTGCCACCTATTTTGGCATTTTAAATATAATATGACATAGCTTTCCCCTTATGGTAGATAGCCTGATGATTTTCACATCGTCATTATATACCAGGTTGGTGACAAGGTTGTATATATTTAGAGTTATTTTCCATTTCATTTTGGGGAACAGAATGTTTTGGGGAGTGTTTTAGAGATTTGTGGTTTCCAGAGGATCTATTTTCTTTTTGTAAAATTCTAATTCAGTAATTATTTTGATAATATACTAGGTCTACATATACTAATCAAAAAAGTTGTACATAAAAGTTAAAGATAACACACATTCCTATTTGTTAAGAATTATGGGGCTTCCCTGGTGGCGCAGTGGTTGAGAGTCCGCCTGCCAATGCAGGGGACGCGGGTTCGTGCCCCGGTCTGGGAGGATCCCACATACCGTGGAGTGGCTGGGCCCGTGAGCCATGGCCGCTGGGCCTGCGCGTCCGGAGCCTGTGCTCCGTAACGGGAGAGGCCACGGCAGTGAGAGGCCCGCGTACCGCAAAAAAAAAAAAGAAAAAGAAAAAAAGAATTATGTGTGTTCCAGTTAAATAAATAGTCTGGTTAAGTGTATTTGCCTATATGTTTATATTGGTTCAAATCTCAGTCACCACAGAGCTTTGCAAAGTGACCTGCATGTATAGGCATGAGTTTTACTTAACATGGTCCAGTGCAAAAGTGAAGACTGATTGATATATATATGCACCATGATAAACACACACACATGCACACACACCATACACAGATAGTAATAAACAGAATATATTAAAATAGATTTAATCCTAGAAGTGTAATAAAAATAATCCAATGTTTTGTTGATTGAGAGGGCACTTGAGGTTCTATCTTTCAAGGCCATCATTATGGATGGCAATTTTCTTTTAGGCTATAGAACACAGGCAAGTTTTGGAAGTGGAAATAATTATTATATAATAAGAAACATGTAATAAAAATTGTTTAAAAACTTTGCTGTTAGAACGCAGCTTGGCACAGTGGGAAGAAAAGCATACAGACCTCAGAAGACTTAGTTTTATGCCAGTTTCTACGTGTGTCATTGTGGATAGGTTACCTCCCCTAATTACGATCTTTGTCCAGTTTCTACTCTTAGTAGTTGTGAGGATCAAAAGAGATAATATACGTAAAAGTGGTTTGAAATGCACAACTCATTTTCAAATAAAAGGGTTAATTACTATTTTCTTTTTATAAATCTTCTTTTAAAAAAGTACAGTACATTTAGTTATTTGAAGCTTCTTGTTGATTTCATGATAAAGTGGAAGTTTACCATAATCTGCATGGTTTTGTTTCTGTTAAATGTTCCATATAATTTAATTTTGGAAATAGCTAAAGACCTTTTATAGAAATTCAGATCTTTTGCAATAGAGGTTTGTGCCATTACTTTGTACTTTTCTGGACAAAACAATCCTACCAAAAATTGTTTGGGACAATATTTTTCCTCTTAGTAATTTTTTGTTATATACTTAGATGCGAATAACTGAACCTATTCATAATATATCTCATAATTGTGAAATGAAACATTCAATAATTTATCAGTCTCAGAACTTAACTGTTGTCACTGAGGACACTTTTGAATGCACATTTTTGTATCCTTTTCTTTCTTTAGGTTCGAGTCTTCACATCCAAAGGACCTGGACCATTTTCTGACATAGTAAAGTCCAAAACATCAGGTATTTATTATCTAAAACCTGTGCAAATAACAACTAGTGATTTAAAAACATTTTTGACCCTTAGTATTCTCGGGGATACCCAAGTGCTATCTCTGAGCTGAAATTAAAGTCAAATAAAATAATCAATTTTCATCATCACCAAACACGCTTAAATAAACCTAGGCTTAGAGCACCCAGGCAGAATCCATTGAGACGGGTGTAGTAAATGAGCCCAAAGGAGACTCACGGATTTCAAAACGGCCTGATGTTGAATCAAGGGATTTTGCTAAAGTTCTTTTTCTCATACATATTATCTACTTGTTTTTGTTTTTAGAGATCAATGAATTTCCATACCTCATAACTTTTTTTGACAACAAGATAGTTTTGTTAGATATGGATCGAAATCAAGTTGTATGGACACTTTTGGCAGAAGGCGACGTTGGTGCCATGGGCTACACAGCTGATGACACAGTGGCGTACTATGCTCAGGGAGACTCACTCTTCCTCCTCAACATGCACAATCAGTCCAGCTCTGAGGTATTTCGCTATGTAATTCTTCTGAAAGGAAGTGGAGTATTTGCATATCACACAACGCTGTGATGAAAATGATGAGCCAGTGGTTGAGCCATTAAGATTAGAATGGTTGAAAAGGACAGATGTTGTATAATTATTTAGTCACAAATGAATTCAGGTTATGTTTTGTGCAGATGTGATTCAGGCTTAATTTAGCAAACAGTTCTTGGGCTTAAGGCACTGTGTTACCTGAGATAGAGGTAAAACAGAATGTCACAGTCCTTGAACAAATCCAGTCCAGTATTAGTCTAACAAGAGTAAGACAGTATGGCATGGTGATTAAGAGGGTAAGCTTTAAAATCTGACAACCTAGAATTTAATTCTGACTTTACTACATGCTAGAACTGTGACCATCAGCAACTTATTTAACCACTATGGTTGCATAGTCCCTCATCTTAGGGTGAAGATTAATGAGCTAATCCATGTAAGGCATTTAGCACAATGCCTGGAATGTGGTAGGTATTCACTGAGTGTTAGCTAGTGGAGAAGACAGGCAGAAGACTGTAAGTGCTATGCTGAGGGCAGGATGCAGTGGAATCACAGAGAAAGGATGCTTCATCCAGGATGGAGTGGTGGTGGTGGTGGTAGAGTGGAAAGACATCTTGGGTATAAATAAGATGAACCAGGTGAATGTGGGGAAAAGCTGAGGGAGCAGCAAAGTCCGGGAAACCACAGAGCCATAGCCTGTTTGGGGAGCTGTAAGTAGAAGGAGCTTGGAATGGAGGTGGGGTTCAGGGCAGAGTAAGAGGCAGGTGGTAAAGCTGAAGAGGTGGGCAAGAGCCTAAATATAAGGGACCTTCTTTACTGTGCCAAGGAGATGAGTGTCAATTTTGAAGCCAACATCAAGCCATTCAAGAAATTTAGTGGGTCATTAACATGATCAAGTAGTGTTTTAGGAAGACCTCTCTGTTAGCAAAGAAGAGAAGGTTAAGTCTGAGGCAATCAGGAACTATCACAGGAATCCAGACAGGAAATGTTAGGCAGGAAGTGAGAGACACTGAGGTAAGAGAGGAGAGGAGAAACTCAGGAGATATTTAAAATGGGACTAATTCGCTATGGGTAGTAATGGGAGGAAGAAGTCAAGGGGGAACCACAGTTGTCAAGACTGCTCTTCAGGTGAGTGTTGGAAATCCATTAAAATATAAAATGCAGGAGAAAAGGAGGTTTGGGGGTGGGGTGATGAATTTTGTTTTCTGAGATAATTCATTTGGAGATGTTCAGTAGGCAGTTTGATATTTGAAGTAGTAACTCAATGAGAGATCTTGCCTGAAGATGTGAATTTGTAGCTCCTGTCTATGGATTACAGTTGAAGCCATGGCAGTTGAAATTAACCAGGGAAAATATACAATGTGAGAAGAGGACCAGTGTTACAGTGGCACACAGTCCAGAGTTACCAAGATTTTGGATTACAGAAGAGAAGTGCAGTAAATAAGAAATTGAGTGATTACAAAAAAAGTCCTCAGAGTTGAAGAAAATGAGCATTATCTTCTTGGCTGTGTTTTTTACCTGTTGTTAAGATTTTCCGAGATGCACTGGTTTTTGATATCAAAATTATTACAATTGACTGGATTTCAAGGCACCTCTACTTTGTGCGGAAAGAATCACAAAATGGAATGCAACTATTTGATGTAGATCTTGAAAACAAGGTGAAATATCCCAGGAAGCTGAAAATTTGCAACAGAAATTCAACAATAATCTCTTTTTCTGTATATCCTTTCTTAAGGTATGTGAAGCGTGTCTGTTTCTATTGTGATGAAATAGACATAGACATATTTAATGTAATATCTTTGGTTTAATATTAGAGTCAATGATGGGACAGTAAGATGCTTAATGTTCTTGATGTTAACTTATAGTAATTCTACATATAAATGATGAGCCTACAACCACCAACATATACAATTAATCCATACTGACAATTCCAGTAACCTAAAGTTAGGTTAATTACCAGCGGGAAACCAAAGGATAGTTTTATACCAGTGAATTTAATAATATCCCCAGTTGGTAAGGACAAGAAGGGAACTGAGACGGCAGCAGGAAATGAGCAGGAGATAGACAGGAAGCATGTTTTCCATAGTAAATGCTATTCTGGGCTCATCCATCTTTAATTAATGTCCTTATGAGATTAATTTTAAGGCCTTCATTCAGCAACTGAATAGCAGTTTCTCTGGCTGAAGAGTTATATTTTGTTTGTGCCATAAGCATGGTTATAGTCTATCTTGAAACTAGATTGGTAACTAGTATTAAGAAACAGAAACAAACTTGAGAGGAAGGGAATGGAGATGGTGTTGATGAAAAGTATGCAAATATATTTCATACTTAAGAGCCAGTAATGAGTCATTTAATACAATGCCTAAGGTCATTATAGTCTAAGGCTTTCGTTGCAAACACATTTATTGAGAAATCATTGGAAAATGCTACAAACTAGACTTCTTGCGATCTCTTCCATCAGAAGGTTATTGAACACTGGGACATGTTCTTTCCAAAGGTGGCATCTGTCCCCACAATCATTAGAAATGATCGATCTTCATTAGAAACTCATATTTGCAATGATATGTTTTCCTCATTAAGTTGGAGTGTCCTTTTGTTCCTATAGTCGCCTGTATTGGACAGAAGTTTCTGATTTTGGATCTCAGATGTTCTACTACAGTATTATCAACCAGACCTTGCACCGAATTCTGCAACCCCCAGCCATAAACCATCCAAATGGAAGAAGCCAATGTTCTTGCAGTGTGACTGAATTCGAGTTAAGTGGAGCAATGACTATTGATACCTCTGACCTAAAGAAACCACGGATATACTTTGTCAAAGGGCAAGAGATCTGGGCAATGGATCTGGAAGGATGTCAGTGTTGGCAAGTTATCATCATGCCTGCTCTGCTTGGTAAGACACTCGTGTGTGTACGTAGATCTTCACTAATAATGGCAGCCCCTCCTGTCCCATTAAAAAGGGGTTACATTCAACCTATACTCAAAGGAATATGTGTGTGTGTGTGTGTGTGTATATATATATATATATATATATATATATATATATATATATATATATAATATTTGCTCCAGACCGTGCCAAATGTTTTTGTAGAATTCATGTTGTTTTCAGGCAAATTGTACATAGGCATTCACATAATTTTCTGGATCTGTGGGGGGCTCTTTTTGTTGTTATTTTATAATTAACAGTAGAACTACAACTTACTGAGCTCAACTATGTGTTCTAAGCAGGCTACTAAATGTATTATCTCATTTGATCTTCAAATCACCTCAGTGAAGTAGATACTAGTATCCACATTTTACAGATGAGGAAATTGAGGCTGAGAAAGGTAATTTGTCCAAAGGGCCATAGTTAATAGAGGAGCTGGTATCTGAAACTGGGCCTAACTACAGCATCCCTGATCTTCCCACCAGTACTCCACCCCCATGCTGATCATCTAATTGCCTCCATGTTCAGCATGACTTGGTCAACTTGACAGGTCTATCTGCTGAAATTCACAATCTTGTGGAGGAAATATGTGAAAGTCTAAAGTCACCTGGAAGTCTTCTAATTAGGAGTAATTGCAAAAGAAAAAAAACACTCTAAATACCCCCATATATTCTTAAGGGTCTAGTCCTCACTATCCAATCACTAATCACGTGTGGTGATTTAAGTTTAAATTAATTAAAATTTTTAAAAATTCAAAATTTAATTCCTCAGCCACACTAGTCACATTTTAAATGCTCAAAACCCATAGCGGCTAATGGTTACTGTATTGGGCAGCCCAGATGTAAAATATTTCCATCATCAAAAGTGCTACTGGGGGGCCTTCCCTGGTGGCGCAGTGGTTAAGAATCCACCTGCTAGTGCAGGGGACATGGGTTCGATCCCTGGTCTGGTAAGATCTCACATGCCATGAAGCAACAAAGCTTGTGTGCCACAACTACTGAGCCCACGTGCCACAACTACTGAAGCCCACGTGCCTAGAGTCCATGCTCTGCAACAAGAGAAGCCACCACGGTGAAAAGTCTGAGCACCACAGCAAGGAGTGGCCCCCTGCTCACCGCAGCTAGAGAAAGCCCACGTGCAGCAACGAAGACCCAACGCAGCCAAAAATAAATAAATAAATAAATAAATAAATTTATTTATTTTAAAAAGTGATATTGGGTATTGCTGGTTTATATAGTAAAGTTTTGAATTTGCAAATGTGCGTGTGTCTGTGTGTTGTAACTGCATGTATGGTTTTGTTGACATATCAGCCAGAGCCTTTTTTTTTTAAATTTATTTATTTATTTTTGGTTGCGTTGGGTCTTCCTTGCTGTGTGCGGGCTTCCTCTAGTTGCGGCGAGTGGGGGGGTCACTCTTCCTTGTGGTGCGCAGGCTTCTCATTGCTGTTCTCTCATTGTGGAGCACAGGCTCTAGGCACGCGCGCTTCAGTAGTTGTGGAACGTGGGTTCAGTAGTTGTGACGCACGGGCTTAGTTGCTCTGCGGCATATAGGATCTTCCTGGACCAGGGCTCAAACCCGTGTCCCCTGCATTGGCAGGTGGATTCTTAACCGCTGAGCCAACGGGGAAGCCCCCAGAGCCTTTTAGAAGCAATTCCAATGTACTTTCAATGGGCTTAAGAGTGGAGATAATGTTCTGAACTTCTCTTATTAGGAGAATAACTTGATTCTGTTGAATATGTGACAAAGACTCTTTCCTTGATCAAACTTTAATTGCTCTTTTTTTTTTTTTTATTTTGGGCCACACCGAGTAGCTTGCTGGATCCTAGTTCCCCAACCAGGGATTAAATCTGTGCCTCCTGCAGTGGAAGCACGGAGTCCAGAGTCCTAACTATTGGACCGCCAGGGAATTCCCTGGTCAAACTTTAGTTACGCTCCTGTGAGCCCTTTTCTCAACTAGGCCTCAAACTTGGTCTTCCCTGTCCATCCTTGCTGAATCCAGTTTTAGCAAGAGTCTTGCCAAATCAGGCAGAATCCTGAATCCCTCATCTTGGTATCTGATAAAGTTCTTCACCCCCACCCTTGATGTTCTTGGCCAAAAATCCTATGAGGCCAGTTTAGCAAGAATCCCCCTCCCATTGATGTCTCCTCTTAGTAATTTTCTTGACTGCTCTCTCCCTCTGCTTGTTGGCTATAACCCCCAGTTGTCTTTGTTGTATTTGGAGTTGTGCACGTCTCCCTCCCCTACTACAATATTGCAACAGCCTTGATTAAAGTCTTCCTTACCATTTAAACAAGTGTCAGAATAATTTTTCTTTAACATCTGATACACAAGAATTATCTAATGGGCCATTATTTTATAGCTATAGAACTAGTCAGTCTTTCATGAAGCCACAATTGAAATCCATGATCCAAAAATTAGAAAATTAAAATGACTTTAGAGATCATTTAGCTGACGTGATATTGGAAGAAATCCCCTCTACCAAAACAGCCTTCTTTGAGCACCTGTTTATAAAACAATTTACTACCTTATAAGGAAGTCTGTTTAATTTTTGCACAATTCTAAACGCTAGACATTTTTCTTATGTTTAGCCGTTTTCTCCCCATTCCTCTCATTCATTGGCCTGAGTTCTGACTTTTAAATTTACAAAGAATACATCAATCACTTTCCACATGATAGCGACTCAACTATGTGGAAACAGCTGCCATAGCCCATGCTGAGCACTTCCTTTAGAGGAAAAAATTCAAGTATCTGTAAGTACCCCTTAGGTGGTATGGCTTCTAGATCTTTCTTTGCCCTATTCACCCTCCTGAGGTTTCGCTCTAGCTGCTTAGTTCTCTTGGATGTTGTCCCGTAATGACTCACTGTACTTTCAGTATGTTCTGGTCAGCACAGAGGGCCTCTGACTTCCTAGGTCTTCTTTTACTGCAGCTAAAAGTGACATCAGGTCTTTGGGCTGCCTGCCATTTGAAGAACCCATAGTCTTTTTCATGTTAACTATTATTAAGCCAGAATTTCTTTCATTCCTTATTTACAGATTTAATTTTAACCTTGAATTTAGGATGTTATATTTGTTGCTATTAAATTTCAATCCATTTCACGATTCTGTTGTGATATTTTTGAATAAGTCAAAGACAATGTACTAGTGACAGTAAGAATCATGTATTATCTGCAAATTTGGTAAATATGTTTATTATGCATTCATTCTAAATCATTGATAAATATACTGAGCAAGGCACTGAGCCCTATGCCCCAGCTAATACCTCCCTTCAGTTGGTGTTGTTTGGGGTGGAATCACACAGGTAAGGTTTTTTTTTTTCTTGCGGTACGCGGCCTCTCACCACCGCGGCCTCTCCCGCTGCGGAGCACAGGCTCCGGACGCGCAGGCTCAGCGGCCATGGCTCACGGGCCCAGCCGCTCCGCGGCATGTGGGATCCTCCCGGACCGGGGCACGAACCCGTGTCCCCTGCATCGGCAGGTGGACTCTCAACCACTGCGTCACCAGGGAAGGCCCACACAGGTAAGTTTTTAAATCCTGGCTCTGCCCTTGGCTAACTTTGTGGCCTTGAGGGGATTATTTAACCCCTCGAAGCCTCAGTTTCCACTTATACAAAATGAGGCTAATAATAATAGTATTTGCTTTGTTGGCTTGATATGGAGCTAAAATGAGAAAATATCTGTAAAATCCTTAGGCTAATGTCATAAAAGTATTATTTTTTCATATTGAAATAATAGATTCAAAATTTATCAGTTATGTTATAGAAAAAGGATTTCACATATTGCTTTGAGTAGAAAATGTCAGATATGTATTTTGTTCTTTATGTTCTTTTCTGTTTTTCATCAACAGGAAAAATGCTTGTTAGCTTGACTGTGGATGGACAATTTCTATATTGGATCTCCACAGCAGAGGACAGCACACAAATTTATCAGGCAAAGAAAAGCAATGGGGCCATCCTCTCCCAGGTGGAGGCCCTAAGTAGTAAGCATATCTTGGTTTACAGTTCAGTTCTGCAGCCTTTTCCAGGTAAGAAAGTCACATACTTAATCAGCTTGTTCTCCCAGTTTAGGGTCAGGAAAATTTCATAATGTTTCCTCCTCCAGGTCTGTCCCTCCAACTCTTTGTTGTGCTCTCAGCATTGCTCCAAACGGTCAGGGTTTGGTGCACGTTGTGATTGCTGTTTGCCCTGGGTCACAATTTATCTCTGTCTGTGTACATGGCTTGGGCTGTGGCAGGCTACTTTAGACATGGGAAACCCTTGTCCTGTCATTCTCTCTGTCTATCCTCTTTGTCTTCTCAGTCCCATAATTTCCCTTCTTTTTGTCTTTTTTCTCCCCTGATGATATTTTAGACCTCCCAGTGGTGTCAAAAAGCTTTGCATAAAATTTCAGGTCTTTTTCAAGGTAAAATGCCTATGTATTATAGGATTAGATATGTCAACCATTTAACATGTGTACATTTGTGCTACCATTTTTATTAAGTTTCTCTCTTGTTTGTTTAATGCGTCACTCATGAAGTTTTTTAGTGTTGTGCCCCTCACTCTATTTTTCCCACACATCCTCTGGATTTTGTATGATGCAATGACTTTTAGGAATGCATGTATCACATTATGGCAGAACTGACTATATATTTTTTGCTGAGAGTCATAATAAAATAAATGTTTGAAATATAAAAACCAACCAACCAAAAACAAAAACAGCATTACATAGCCTCATGGGTGACATTCAAACCTAAAGTGGTCTCTGAGTTTTTTCACAAAATCTCTCTGCCATTAAAGTCACAATGTCATTCTAAATTCAGTATAATTCCCTCTTAGAGAGGGAGAGAAATGAGTAAAACAAACCCTCTTTGCTTAAATGTATTCAGTTATAAAATATGTAGGTTATACAATATGAAAACATGGGAGAACTTATAAATAAGCTGAGTGCATATTTTGGTGAAATAATTCATTTAAGAGATTTAAGAAATCCATGCAATATCTGTTTGAGTTTGAACACACACGCATATCCCTAGAAATAAAAGTCCTAAAGATAACATCAGTTTTCATAATCGGAATTCATTGAAAAATATGATTGATATAATGCTCTCATTACTTTCTTCAAAATAAAAAAGGGTCAACTTATTTTGCTATTCACTGTCTAGGTACATAATTAAGGGTAGTTTAGCCCCATCTGCTGGAAATTGTAAGCAATTACCAGTTATTTTGCACTCTTCCCCAGGCGTTTAACATGTTCAAAACACATGAAAAAAACGTGTCTTCCTGTCCTGAATAACATTTCCAACACTCCAATATACCATACCTTGTCAGTTAACTAAAAAGAAAATATGATATTATCCTTGATGTTAGATAAATCTGCTGTTTCTCTTGTACGTACATGTGTATATATTTAATCTTTTTATTATTATTTTAGATAGAGCATTTCTGTCTCTAGCTTCAGATATTGCAGAGCCAACTATACTTAACACCACTAACACCAGCCTCACAATCAGATTACCACCTGTCCAGACAAACCTCACGTGGGATGGCATCACCAGTCCCACTCCCACATACCTGCTTTATTACAAAGAAGTAAATGACAGGAAGAACAGCTCTGAACTGAAAGATAGAATGCTGGTAAGGTTGGAGCCCATTGTCTTTGTCTTTTCACAAGATGCCTTTTTTTGATATAAAATCCTCAGCCATAGTATTTTCTATATTATGTTCTGAAACACACTGTGATGCAAACTTTTACAGATGACTCATCAAAACATACTGTGTTCTATCTAGTCTCTTGTCTACGAGTAAGTTAAGCTTCAAGGAAGTATATTAACCCTAATCAGTCGGTAGATTGCCTTATAGTGACTGTTTCCTGAGTGTCCTAAAAGAGCTGGGTTTGTTTCCCTCCCTAATTATCTAATTATCCCCAGAAAGTGATAGAGACTTGTTTTTGTGGCCATTCCTGCAGATTGAGGGGTAAGAAATGAACTGGACAGAAAGAACATTTCTGTATACCTTTCCTCCATAGCATGTAGCTAATATAAAAATTGTACATTATATTTTTGTTTATTTTCTATATGTTGTGAAATGTGTTGTTACGCAGGGACTACGTTTTTATTCATCATTGTATTCCTAGCACCTAGCATACTACTTGGCATTGTATAGGCATTACTAGATATTTCTTGAATGAATGGAGACAATTCATTCCATCATTGGCCTGGGTGTTCCAGTTGTTTTTGTGATGGAATTGTATGTATCCAGTATTTTTCTTTGTGCTTATTTTTTAATCAAGTCAAAAGGTGAAACTGACCACCATCTATTGGAGGTTAAGCACTATATACTTTCTTTCTGATTCTTGTAACTTCCTTTATTTTGTCTATTTTTTAAAAATATATTTATTTTAAGATTTTGCCTATTTTAACCTTTCTTTACACATTTCTAACAGGAGTTGTTTCAGAGACAGGTTGGATCATTTGGCTGACCAAGATTGGGTTTCTGGCATTGGACATTTCTCTTATTAGAGCTTATCTCTTATTGTCTTCATAATGATTAATATGGGCCAAAGACAGTGAGTGGTTCTCAAACTTGACAGCACATTGAAGCTTTTAAAATTTCGGAGCCCATGCTTCACCTCAGACCAATGCAATCAGAATCTTTAGGGGTGGGACCCAGGTATCACTATTTTCTTAAAACTTCCCAGATGATTCCAAAGTGTAACCAAAGTTGAGAACCATTAGTGTAAGGAAAGCCTTTTTAGTTTCTTAAACTTTATTTCTGAGAATGATTAGATCATGTAGCTTAATCTTTTATTGTATTCATTGATGTGTCACATCCTTACAATACCTTCCTGCTGAATTTCTAATGCAACGCTAATGAGATAGTGTGCTCTGGGAATTCAGCTTCCTAAGTGAAATGATTGTGTCACAACTGACTGAGGCTGCCAATCATTTGGCATTTATTATTGGAGACATTCTGGGCAGACTAGGACAGTGAAGATTGTCACTCATGATCCAAGATTTAAAGATGAATTAAAAATTTTTGAGTCTTTTAGTTTTTTTCTCTTTGATTAAATAATTTCTCCCCGTTTGTACAAAAAATAAGACAATGATTTTTTAAAATTAATTACAGGAATTTCAGCAGAGTATAGCCCTTATTGAAGGTTTACAACCATTTTCAACATATATGATACGGACAGCTGTAAGGAATTATTATTCAGATCCTTTGGAACAATTACCTCTGGGAAAAGAGATTTGGGGAAAAACTAAAAGTGGAGGTGAGTTACGGGTGTGGTGTGGGATTTTCTAGAGTGGAATTTTGTGATATATGTGCTTGTATGTGCCTATATTTGTTTTTTGTTTTTTTTTTTTAATAAATTTATTTATTTTATTTATTTATTTTTGGCTGCATTGGGTCTTTGTTGCTGCGCGTGGGCAGGCTTTCTCTAGTTGCTTTGAGCGGGGGCTACTCTTCGTTGTGGTGCACAGGTTTCTCATTGTGGTGGCTTCTCTTATTTCAGAGCATGTGCTCAAGGTGCGTGGGCTTCATTAGTTGTAGCATGCAGTCTCAGTAGTTGTGGCCCACAGGCTTTAGAGCGCAGGCTCAGTAGTTGTGGTGCACGGGCTTAGTTGCTCTGCAGCATGTGGGATCTTCCCGGGCCAGGGCTCGAACCCATGTCCCCTGCATTGGCAGGCGGATTCTTAACCACTGAGCCACCAGGGAAGCCCTATACTTGGTTTTTATCTGGATGCTAAGTTATCTTTATTATGTGAGTTTTTTTAAGCTTAATAAGAAAAATGTATTTCTAGGAGAATATTCTACTGACATGATCCTTACGCTAACACCAGAAGATGATGGAAAATATCCCATCAAAATGAAAAGCAACTACATGGCAAAACATCATAATCAATTCTATGTGTCTGGAAACACATTCTTTGGTCTCACCTCACAGTGTCACTCTCTTCCCATGTATTTACAGGTCTCTGTACATGTGGTGAAACCTAGGAAAGCCAAGCCTCTTCTCTATGCGAATTTTACCAAGGCTACTGAGTTGTAAAGTAATATAACATCGTTGCCTTAAAGAAAGTGGATTTAGAATCTGAAAAGGTGTTGTAAGAGGTGGCGATTATTATGAGGGGAGGCCATTTCTTTCACACATCTCTGATGCCATTCACAAAACTCACCCGAATTGGATTATTCATCATTGGCCATATCTTTGAGCTGCAGTCAGAGAATGATTTAGTCATTAGGCAAAAATAAGCGAGAGCCTTTCAGGCAGCCTGTTAACTTACCATTATGGAGGAGGCTGGCTTTCCTTCGGAACATCTGTCATTCATTCTGCTCACGATATGCCTATCCCACAACCAAGACCCCATTACTTCTTTCCATCTTTCAGTGCTGTTGCAACATGCCTTATTGTGCACTGCTATTTATTTCAGTACCAGAGGCGGTTTGGCTCATTAACACAACCGTGCAGTCAGACACCAGCCTCGTTATATCCTGGAGAGAAACTCACAAGCCAAATGGACCGAAAGAGGCAGTCCGCTATCAGGTGGCAATCTCTCATCTGGCTCCCATTCCTGAGACTCCACTAAGGCAAAGTGAATATCCAAATGGGAGGCTCTCTCTCCTTGTTACTAGACTGTCTGGTGGAAAACTCTATGAGTTAAAAGTACGGCGAGTATATTGGGTACTTTTATTGCCATTCTCAAGTGCAAGGTTCTAGAAAAGGTAAGCAATTGTTCTTTTCTACAAAAAGGTTCTGGCCTGCCACGCCGAGGAAATGTGGTGCACGGAGAGTCATCCTGTCACCGTGGAAACGTTTGACACGCCAGAGAAACCTCATGCCTTGGTTCCAGAGAACACTAGTTTGCAATTAGATTGGAAGGCTCCATCTAATGTTCACCTTATCAGATTTTGGTTTGAACTCCAAAAGGTACATCTCACTGTACACTTTTATTTTTATTTTTTGGCTGCTTTGGGTCTTCATTGCTGCACGTGGGCTCTCTCTAGTTGCGGCGAGTCGGGGCTACTCTTCATTGCGGTGCGCAGGTTTCTCATTGCGGTGGCTTCTCTAGTTGCGGAGCACGGGCTCTAGGACGCGTGGGCTTCCGCAGTTGTGGTGCGAGGGCTCAGTAGTTGTGGCTCACAGGCTCTAGAGCACAGGCTCAGTAGCTGTGGCGCACGGGCTTAGTTGCTCCACGGCATGTGGGATCTTCCCAGACCAGGGCTCGAACCCGTGTCCCCTGCATTGGCAGGCAGATTCCTAACCACTGTGCCACCAGGGAAGCCCTCACTGTACACTTTTAATGCTAATCTTTGTTTTATGCTATAGAATAAATCAAAAGGCCTTTTAAAAGATATCTCTAGGGCATCCAGTTGTATAAATGAGCAATATATTTGACAAGATTCATTGATTCAGGTTTGCCAGATAGAAGTGGTAAACTATCTAGACTAATTTCTGATGGAAAAAATTCCCAGTGAGATTAATTTGCTCTTATAAAGCTTCACATAAAAGGGTATAAATTATGGTTTACTGGTTTCATAATGTTTTACTTACTTTAGATGTTACCAGCATGGCTCTTCAGTTTAAAGTCCATAGCAATTTGCTGTTTTCTACGAAAAAAAAAGGAAAGAAATGAACAAACATAAATCTAAAACCTTGTTTAGAAATGTTCTTTCAGCCATTTCAGGGCTGAATAGCAACAGGAGAGAAGTAAACTATAAAACTAGTTTATTCTAAACTAGTTGGATCTTGGCTTGTAAACTAGTTTAAATGGCTCCTCA
Organism: Hyperoodon ampullatus; assembly: GCF_949752795.1. Classification (NCBI taxonomy): domain Eukaryota; kingdom Metazoa; phylum Chordata; class Mammalia; order Artiodactyla; family Ziphiidae; genus Hyperoodon; species Hyperoodon ampullatus. Next base: position 46,759,274 of record NC_136925.1, on the reverse strand, counting down.
TCCAAAAAACTTCACGCTTTAACCAATGTAAAAATGCCCACTGAATTTAAGCTTCAATTAATCTAATTAATTCACTGCTAGGGAAAGTCTACATTAATTTTTATACTGATATACTTAATAGATGATTAAGTTTTTATAACTGTGATGTTTCACTTTTCATTATTATATATTTGTGTGTCCGCATTTGTAAAGATTGGTTAGGAGTGTTTTGTTTAGTGGGAACTTAAAAACAAATCAGTATAGTCATGACCTCACTTTTCTTTAAAAATGGAGTTGCTTCCCAGAGGTTTAAAATTTTTCTATGTAAAATATTTTTTATAATCTTGTACTTTTAGATAAAAAGTATGAAAAATATGAAACAGCAGTGAATATTAAGTTGGTAAGACCAAAGACCATAGTTCAATCAGATCTCTTCCATTGAGCATGTTTATGATGATTTGTTGCCTATTTAAAAAATGGTCATTTCATAAAAATTCAGTTTTAAATTCGAGAAATTGAAGGATCATCTCTTTGGGGACATCTATTTACGTGAGCTTAATGTGGTTCAGTTTGAGGTCAAGGGGAGTGATGTAAAGTTCATTTCCCAGATCAAAGACGTGAACTGAGGAAGGACCTTAGAGGTGATGACTCCAGCCTCTCATTTTACTGATGAGAAGCCAGAGACCCAGTAAGGCGCCCTGATGAGTCAGATATCACAACCGTGCAGGGGAGGACCCTCAGGGCTGACTCATCCTTACAGAGGTTCTCGTTGGTTCATACACGGAAGGAACATGAGTCATCATCACCCACCCAGCTTCGCAAAGTTTGGGAGAGGGACAGTAGACAGGGGCCACCTGGCTCAGTCCTCATGACTTTCATGTGATGCTTTTTCTTTCAAAACTTCCGCTACACTTGCTCAGCGCAGGTTCCAGATAGACCACTTAAGAAATCATGAAGCTGAACATGTAAGATAGTAATTTCTACATGTGTGACCACCTACAAGTACTAACTGATGAGCACAGTAGAAGGCTGTGTTACATCTAGTCAGAAAGTTCTATTTCTTTTGAGCAAGTTGAATCTAACTCATAATGATAGGACAGCTAGCAATGGTCCTGTAACTCCACACTGAAACTCTGAGGGGTGAGTGATGAGGGTGAGTAAATATTTTAATGAACTTTTTTTTTTTCAGAAAGGAAAGGAGAAAAGGATAAACTTCCAGTCTTCATCTTTTCCTTACATGGAAAAATGAGGGAATTAGAGCACAAGGCTAAATTTTTATCTTGGTCTTAAATTTCATAGATTCTTTCTCACAACAGTATATAGCAGAAGAACATATTCAATTTAAGATTGAGGAGAAACAAATAATTTTGCTTTGGTAAATTTTTTTCATGGAAATTCATTACAGTTGTCTTTTTCTCAGCTGCCCAGGGGAATCCCTACCAGAACCAAACATTTCTGGTTTCAATCTCTGAAACTGAGACACTGAGTTTGCACCATAGTCTGCACCATTTCCCTCACACCCTTGCCCAGGAATTTGGAAATCTTCTGTGGTAGCCTTCCCCCCCTGCACCTGTTGGCCTCTGATGAATGGAAAATCCCAACTCCCTTGTGATTTACTGGGGTAGCCTGTGGTACCTCTCCAAGCTGATGGTCTGCCCAGAACATTCATTGCTGTGGTGAGGTCAATACTCCACAGTTTTCCAGCAAAGCCCCTGGTCAAACATCTCCCTGACATTCCAAGGAGCTCTGATAATTTCTGGATGGTGTGGAATGTTGGGCCATCTAGACTATTCACTGAAGGCTTCTATGACAGAGCATTAAGGAGGCAGAACCAAAAAGGGCTAACATTTTTGAGCCAGGGCTCAGCATTTCTCTCGCTCTGTTTCTCTCAGAAAGTTCAGAATAAATATTAAGGACCCAGTGCATCTGTTTCATTAGGCTATATGTCTTAGTGGGATTGAGACATTTATGAGTTTAACAGGCAATGTCTCTGACATCAGCATTTCTGGTTTTTGTTTTTTTTTCATTCCTTCTGTTGCTCTTTCTTTCTGGAACCAGGTGGTCTACTTCCTGAAGGTGCTACAGAGAATCATTTCTTTTTTTTTTTTTTTATTAATTTCTGCTTTATAACAAAGTGAATCAGTCATACATATACATCTGTTCCCACATCCCCTCCCTCATGCATCTCCCTCCCTCCCACCCTCCCCATCCCAACCCTCCAGGCGGTCACAAAGCACCGAGCTGATCTCCCTGTGCTCTGCGGCTGCTTCCCACTATCTATCTACCTTACGTTTGGTAGTGTATATATGTCCATGCCTCTCTTTCCCTTTGTCACAGCTTACCCTTCCCCTTCCCCATATCCTCAAGTCCATTCTCAAGTAGGTCTGTGTCTTTATTCCCGTTTTACCCCTAGGTTCTTCATGACATTTTTTTTTTTTAAATTCCATATATATGTGTTAGCATACGGTATTTGTCTTTCTCTTTCTGACTTACTTCACTCTGTATGACAGACTCTAGGTCTATCCACCTCATTACAAATAGCTCAGTTTTGTTTCTTTTTATGGCTGAGTAATATTCCATTGTATATATGTGCCACATCTTCTTTATCCATTCATCCGATGATGGACACTTAGGTTGTTTCCAGCTCTGGGCTATTGTGAATAGAGCTGCAATGAACATTTTGGTACATGTCTCTTTTTGAATTATGGTTTTCTCAGGGTATATGCCTAGTAGTGGGATTGCTGGGTCATATGGTAGTTCTATTTGTAGTTTTTTAAGGAACCTCCATACTGTTCTCCATAGTGGCTGTACCAATTCACATTCCCACCAGCAGTGCAAGAGTGTTCCCTTTTCTCCACACCCTCTCCAGCATTTATTGTTTCTAGATTTCTTGATGATGGCCATTCTGACTGGTGTGAGATGATATCTCATTGTAGTTTTGATTTGCATTTCTCTAATGATTAATGATGTTGAGCATTCTTTCATGTGTTTGTTGGCAGTCTGTATATCTTCTTTGGAGAAATGCCTATTTAAGTCTTCTGCCCATTTTTGGATTGGGTTGTTTGTTTTTTTGCTATTGAGCTGCATGAGCTGTTTATAAATTTTGGAGATTAATCCTTTGTCAGTTGCTTCATTTGCAAATATTTTCTCCCATTCTGAGTGTTGTCTTTTGGTCTTGTTTATGGTTTCCTTTGCTGTGCAAAAGCTTTGAAGTTTCATTAGGTCCCATTTGTTTATCTTTGTTTTTAGTTCCATTTCTCTAGGAGGTGGGTCCAAAAGGATCGTGCTGTGATTTATGTCATAGAGTGTTCTACCTATGTTTTCCTCTAAGAGTTTGATAGTTTCTGGCCTTACATTTAGGTCTTTAATCCATTTTGAGCTTATTTTTGTGTATGGTGTTAGGGAATGATCTAATCTCATACTTTTACATGTCCCTGTCCAGTTTTCCCAGCACCACTTATTGAAGAGGCTGTCCTTTCTCCACTGTACATTCCTGCCTCCTTTATCAAAGATAAGTTGGCCATATGTGCGTGGGTTTATCTCTGGGCTTTCTATCCTGATCCACTGATCTATCTTTCTGTTTTTATGCCAGTACCACACTGTCTTAATTACTGTAGCTTTGTAGTATAGTCTGAAGTCAGGCAGCCTGATTCCTCCAGCTCCGTTTTTCGTTCTCAAGATTGCTTTGGCTATTCGGGGTCTTTTGTTTTTCCAAACAAATTTTGAAATTTTTTGTTCTAGTTCTGTGAAAAATGCCAGTGGTAGTTTGATAGGGATTGCATTGAATCTGTAGATTGCTTTGGGTAGTAGAGTCATTTTCACAATATTGATTCTTCCAATCCAGGAGCATGGTATATCTCTCCATCTATTTATATCATCTTTAATTTCTTTCATCAGTGTCTTATAATTTTCTGCATACAGGTCTTTTGTCTCCTTAGGTAGGTTTATTCCTAGATATTTTATTCTTTTTGTTGCAATGGTAAATGGGAGTGTTTTCTTGATTTCATTTTCAGATTTTTCATCATTAGTGTACAGGAATGCCAGAGATTTCTGTGCATTAATTTTGTATCCTGCTACTTTACCAAATTCATTGATTAGCTCTAGTAGTTTTTCGGTAGCATCTTTAGGATTCTCTATGTATAGTATCATGTCATCTGCAAACAGTGACAGCTTTACTTCTTCTTTTCCAATTTGGATTCCTTTTATTTCCTTTTCTTCTCTGATTGCTGTGGCTAAAACTTCCAAAACTAGGTTGAATAAGAGTGGTGAGAGTGGGCAGCCTTGTCTTGTTCCTGATCTTAGTGGAAATGGTTTCAGTTTTTCACCGTTGAGGACAATGTTGGCTGTGGGTTTGTCATATATGGCCTTTATTATGTTGAGGAAAGTTCCCTCTATGCCTACTTTCTGCAGGGTTTTTATCATAAATGGGTGTTGAATTTTGTCGAAAGCTTTCTCTGCATCTATTGAGATGATCATATGGTTTTTCTCCTTCAACTTGTTAATATGGTGTATCACATTGATTGATTTGCGTATATTGAAGAATCCTTGCATTCCTGGAATAAACCCCACTTGATCATGGTGTATGATCCTTTTAATGTGCTGTTGGATTCTGTTTGCTAGTATTTTGTTGAGGATTTTTGCATCTATGTTCATCAGTGATATTGGCCTGTAGTTTTCTTTCTTTGTGACATCCTTGCCTGGTTTTGGTATCAAGGTGATGGTGGCCTCGTAGAATGAGTTTGGGAGTGTTCCTTCCTCTGATATTGTTTGGAAGAGTTTGAGAAGGATGGGTGTTAGCTCTTCTCTAAATGTTTGATAGAATTCGCCTGTGAAGCCATCTGGTCCTGGGCTTTTGTTTGATGGAAGATTTTTAATCACAGTTTCAATTTCAGTGCTTGTGATTGGTCTATTCATATTTTCTATTTCTTCCTGAGTCAGTCTTGGTAGGTTGTGCATTTCTAAGAATTTGTCCATTTCTTCCAGGTTGTCCATTTTATTGGCATAGAGTTGCTTATAGTAATCTCTCATGATCTTTTGTATTTCTGCACTGTCAGTTGTTACTTCTCCTTTTTCATTTCTAATTCTACTGATTTGAGTCTTCTCCCTTCTTTTCTTGATGAGTCTGGCTAATGGTTTGTCAATTTTGTTTATCTTCTCAAAGAACCAGCTTTTAGTTTGGTTGATCTTTGCTATCGTTTCCTTCATTTCTTTTTCATTTATTTCTGATCTGATCTTTATGATTTCTTTCCTTCTGCTAACTTTGGGGGTTTTTTGTTCTTCTTTCTCTAATTGCTTTAGGTGCAGGGTCAGGTTGTTTACTCGAAATGTTTCCTGTTTCTTAAGGTGGGATTGTATTGCTATAAACTTCCCCCTTAGAACTGCTTTTGCTGTGTCCCATAGGTTTTGGGTCGTCGTGTCTCCATTGTCATTTGTTTCTAAGTATTTCTTAATTTCCTCTTTGATTTCTTCAGTGATCACTTCATTATTGAGTAGTGTATTGTTTAGCCTCCATGTGTTTGTATTTTTTACCGATCTTTTCCTGTAATTGATGTCTAGTCTCATAGCATTGTGGTCAGAAAAGATACTTGATACAATTTCAATTTTCTTAAATTTACCAAGGCTTGATTTGTGACCCAAGATATGATCTATCCTGGAGAATGTTCCATGAGCACTTGAGAAAAATGTGTATTCTGTTGTTTTGGGGTGGAATGTCCTATAAATATCAATTAAGTCCATCTTGTTTAATGTATCATTTAAAGCTTGTGTTTCCTTATTTATTTTCATTTTGGATGATCTGTCCATTGGTGAAAGTGGGGTGTTAAAGTCCCCTACTATGATTGTGTTACTGTCGATTTCCCCTTTTATGGCTGTTAGTATTTGCCTTATGTATTGAGGTGCTCCTATGTTGGGTGCATAAATATTTACAATTGTTATATCTTCTTCTTGGATCGATCCCTTTATCGTTATGTAGTGTCCTTCTTTGTCTCTTCTAATAGTCTTTATTTTAAAGTCTATTTTGTCTGATATAAGAATTGCTACTCCAGCTTTCTTTTGATTTCCATTTGCATGGAATATCTTTTTCCATCCCCTTACTTTCAATCTGTATGTGTCTCTAGGTCTGAAGTGGGTCTCTTGTAGACAGCATATATATGGGTCTTGTTTTTGTATCCATTCAGCCACTCTGTGTCTTTTGGTGGGAGCATTTAGTCCATTTACATTTAAGGTAATTATTGATATGTATGTTCCTATTCCCATTTCCTTAATGGCTTTGGGTTCGTTATTGTAGGTATAGTCCTTCTGTTGTGTTTCTTGCCTAGAGAAGTTCCTTTAGCATTTGTTGTAAAGCTGGTTTGGTGGTGCTGAACTCTCTCAGCTTTTGCTTGTCTGTAAACGTTTTAATTTCTCCATCAAATCTGAATGAGATCCTTGCTGGGTAGAGTAATCTTGGTTGCAGGTTTCTCTCCTTCATCACTTTAATTATGTCCTGCCACTCCCTTCTGGCTTGTAGAGTTTCTGCTGAGAGATCAGCTGTTAACCTGATGGGGATTCCCTTGTGTGTTATTTGTTGTTTTTCCCTTGCTGCTTTTAATATGATTTCTTTGTGTTTAATTTTTGACAGTTTGATTAATATGTGTCTTGGCGTATTTCTCCTTGGATTTATTCTGTATGGGACTCTCTGTGCCTCCTGGACTTGATTAACTATTTCCTTTCCCATATTAGGGAAGTTTTCAACTGTAATCTCTTCAAATATTTTCTCAGTCCCTTTCTTTTTCTCTTCTTCTTCTGGAACCCCTATAATTCGAATGTTGGTGCGTTTAATGTTGTCCCAGAGGTCTCTGAGACTGTCCTCTGTTCTTTTCATTCTTTTTTCTTTATTTTTCTCTGCATCAGTTATTTCCACTATTTTATCTTCCACCTCACTTATCCGTTCTTCTGCCTCAGTTATTCTGCTATTGATCCCATCTAGAGTATTTTTCATTTCATTTATTGTGTTTTTAATCGATGCTTGATTCATCTTTAGTTCTTCTAGGTCCTTGTTAACTGTTTCTTGCATATTGTCTATTCTATTTCCAAGATTTTGGATCTGGGAAATAGAATCTTGGATCAGCTTTACTATCATTATTCTGAATTCTTTTTCAGGTAGACTGCCTATTACCTCTTCATTTGTTAGGTCTGGTAGGTTTTTATCTTGCTCCTTCACCTGCTGTGTGTTTTTCTGCTTTCTCATTTTGCTTATGTTACTGTGTTTGGGGTCTCCTTTTTGCAGGCTGCAGATTCGTAGTTCCCATTGTTTTTGGTGTCTGTCCCCCGTGGCTAAGGTTGTTTCAGTAGGTTGTGTAGGCTTCCTGGTGGGGGGGACTAATGCCTGTGTTCTGGTGGTTGAAGCTCGATCTTGTCTTTCTGGTGGACAGGTCCACGTCTGGTGGTGTGTTTTGGGGTGCCTGTGGCCTTATTATGTTTTTAGGTATCCTCTCTGCTAATGGGTGGGGTTGTGTTCCTGCCTTGCTAGTTGCTTGGCATAGGGTGACCAGCACTGTAGCTTGCTGGTCGTTGACTGAAGCTGGGTGCTGGTGTTGAGATGGAGATCCCTGGGAGATTTTTGCTGCTTGATATTATGTGGAGCTGGGAGGTCTCTTGTGGACCCGTGTCCTGAAGTTGGCTCTCCCACTTCAGAGGCACAGCACTAACTCCTGGCTGCAGCACCAAGAGCCTTTCATCCACCCGGCTCAGAATAACAGGGAGAAAAAGTAGAAAGAAATAATTAGTAGAAGAAAGAAAGAGAGATTGAAAGAAAGGAAGAAGGGAAGTAAGGAAGGAAGGAAGGAAGAAAGAAAGAAAGGAGGGAGGGAGGAAGGATGGAAAGAAAGGAAAGAAAGGAGGGAGGGAGGGAGGAATGAAAGCAAAAGGAAGAGTGAATGGAAGAAGAGAGGGAGGGAGGGAGGAAGGAAAGAAAGAAAGAAAGACAGGAGGGAGGGAGGGAGGGAGGAAGGAAAGAAAAAGAAAGTGGAAAGAAGAAGGGAGGGAGGGAGGGATGGAGGAAAGAAAAAGAAAGAAGGAAAGGAGGAGCGGAGGGAGGGAGGGAGGAAGGTAAGGGAGGAAAAAAAGAAAGAGCAGGTAAAGTAAAATAGAATAAAGTATGAAATATAGTAGCGTTATTAAAATTAAAAAGTAATTATTGAAAAAAAACCCGGACCAAAAGAACCCTGGGACATATGGTGGAAGCAAAGCTATACAGAGAGAATCTTACACAGAAGATTACACATACACATTCACAAAAAGAGAGCAGGGGGAAAAATCAAAAATCTTGCTCTCCAAGTCCACCTCCTCGATTTGGGATAATTCGTTGTAAAAAGAGGAAAAGGGCGAAAAGTCTGAAATCTTGCTAAGTCCACCTCCTTAATTTGAGATAATTCGTTGTAAAAAGAGGAAAAAAAAAGGGGGGGGAAAGTCTTAAATCTTGTCCTCAAGGTCCACTTCCTCAATTTGGGATGATTCGCTGTCCATTCATGCACTCCACAGACGCAGGGCACATCAAATGGACCGTGGAGCTTTAATCCGCTGCCTCGGAGGCTGCACAGAGAGATTTCCCTGTCTCTGCTCTCACAGCTCCCGGGTCTCAGCCTTGGACCTGGCCCCGCCTCTGCGCGTAGGTCGCCGGAGGGCGTCCGTTCTTCGCTCAGACAGGACGGGTTTAAAGGAGCCGCTGATTCGGGGGCTCTGGCTCACTCAGGCAGAGGGGAGGGAGGGGAATGCCCTCTCCTCGCGCACCAGGCAACAAAAGGGGAAAAAGTCTCTTGCCTCTCCGGTAGCTCCAGACCCTTTCCCCGGACTCCCTCCGGGCTAGCACTAACCCCTTCAGGGTCTCTTCCTGCCGCCAGCCCCAGACCTCTCCCTGCGCTCCGACTGAAAGCCGATACCCGAGCCTCAGCTCCCAGCCCCGCCCGCCCTGGCGGCCGAGCAGACAAGTCTCTCGGGCTGGTGTGTGCCTGAGGGCACCGATCCTCTGTGCCAAAATCTCTCTGCTTTGCCCTCCACACCCCTGTTGCTGTGCTCTCCTCCGCTACTCCGAAGCTTTCCCCCTCCGCCACCTGCAGTCTCCGCCCGCGAAGGGGCTTGTAGTGTGTAGAAACCTTCCCTCCTTCACGGCTCCCTCCCACTGGTGCAGGTCCCGTCCATATCCTATTGTCTCTGTTTATTCTTTTTTTCTTTTGACCTACCCAGGTATGTGGGGAGTTTCTTGCCTTTTGGGGGGTCTGAGGTCTTCTGTCAGCGTTCAGTAGGTGTTCTGTTGGAGTTGTTCCACGTGTAGATGAATTTCTGATGTATCTGTGGGGAGGAAGGTGATCTCCGCGTCTTACTCTTCCGCCATCTTCCTCCGGCCAATCCAGAGAATCATTTCTAACTGAACAGAAAACTAATATAAAGTGCCCATCCAATGAAATGGCATGACCTTGTGAGTGCTAAATGAAAAAGGAGATGTAAAGTCAGGTTTATTTATGGAAACTGACCTTCTTAGGAAACTCTACTGAGGAAAATGCAAGAAGAACCCTTGACAGGATGCCTCTGTCTTTTCCTATTTTTACATTGAAAAAAATCATCATTTTCAAACAAGATATTAAGGGTCCAAACATACAGATTTTTTTAAAGCAGTGTTTCAAAGAAAGAAGTTTAAGATAGCTATAATTAGAGACCCAGTGAAATGAAAGTAACATTTCCTATATTTAACTTGTAACCTTGTTACTTAGTGACTGAGTGATGGTGGGCAAAAATGTCCTTCTTTTAGGGAACTAGGCTTCCTATGTATAAATATAAGGAATGTTGGTTAGATGTCTGAAGAGGGTTTGGGGAGGAAAAACTAAATGTTTTAATTTATAAGTTACTGTGGACTTCTTCAAAGAATCAAAATATGTAAAAATATTATTACTTTGAAATTAGCAAATCCGTGGAACTGAAAGTATCACTGTTTTGATCCATCATTTCCCCTCAGGTGTAAATTTGTGTTCTCAGTCATCCTGATTTAATAAAAATGCCTTTGATTAGGGATAACAAGAAGTCAAGCTTTGAATCCCCCCTGATGATACATAGTCAGGGGTGCACTTCCGACCTTGGACTTATCTTAAGGACCACCATTCAAGTCACTTATACCTTGTCATAAAAAATAAAATTGCTGTTGGTGGTAAGGATAATATTTGGGATCAAACACTCAAAAAGGAGCTCTTATTTTTTAATAGAAAGTAAACTTTAAGTTTTAATTGCCACAAGCTTTTGAATTTCTATGTTTAAAATGTTTTTCTTAAAGAAACAAAATGTTAATTGAGACTTCTTTTTCTAGTGGAAGCACAATGAGTTTTACCATGTTAAAGCTTCGTGCAGCCAAGGTCCTGCTTATGTTTGTAACATCACAGATCTACAGCCTTATACTTCCTATAATGTCCGAGTAGTGGTGGTGTACAGAACAGGAGAAAATAGCACCTCACTTCCAGAAAGCTTTAAGACTAAAGGTGAGTACTAACATATTCCACACTTAGAAAACTTTAGACGTTTCTCATTTCTTTTCTCATCGCTTACTTCACTAATCCTAGAGGTTGAGATTTTTCTTAAAAGAGTAAATTACTATCTCTAGAGCCTGACTGAAGAAATTGAAAAGAGGTAGGAGTCCTTACTGGCAGTAATGAGGTAATACTCATCTGGTCTTGCAGGATCCTGAACTGGGCAAAATTATTTCAGTATTCTGATTTCCTGTCTAGCTATGATATTTCGCAGTAAGAACTAAATGAAAACAGTGTCACTGAGTGTTCAAATATTTACTACTGACTACTATAACCAGATGCCCAAAATAAAAAATATCTAACAAGTATATTAAATTAACTAGTGTTCTAAAAGGTATACCATAACTCCAAGTTGATCCCTATAAGACTCAAGGGAAAGTGCTCCAAAACTTACAATAATTCTTTTTATTTGCATCACTTATTTTGTGTCAGGCTAAGATCTATTGTTACTCCTATCACTAATCCATCTAATCTGTCACTAATAAGAACCTCAGTTACACATTTAAAAATATGCAATCATATGAGAATTTTTGAATATTTCTTGAATAAAATTTTTGAATAATTTTCTGAATATTTCTTTAATGTATCTGGCTTTCCTCTGAGTAAATACAGTCTATAGAAAGATGTTTTGCAGATTATTTTATACTTCTAACATACAAATCAGATTTTCTTTTGTTTCCAAAGCTGGAGTCCCAAGTAAACCAGGCATTCCAAAATTATTAGAAGGGAGTAAAAATTCAATACAGTGGGAAAATGCTGATGATAATGGAAGCAGACTTATGTACTATATCCTTGAGATGAGGTATGTCCGTTTGCAAAAGTGCTTTGTAAACTACAAAGACCTAAGCAGTTAATTGTAAGGTATTATTAGATCAAAAGTAACAATATTTATGAACGTGTATTCACAAATAAACACAAAGGATCTTTAGTTTAAGGGCCTTGCATGCATCATTAGGTTCTTTGCACAATTCCTAGTGGTCAGCCTTGGCACTCAATTACAAGGCAGATAGTCATTCTTCTCAGAAATCTGCAACTGCTTGTCGATGGAAACAATTCAATCTTTTGAGCATGTAACTAATATTTACTTAATACCTATTCTGAGCTGACGTTTGATGTTAGATGCTGGTATGCATGTAAATTTCTGAGGTTAATTTGTTTTAGGAAGATGAATAAGGTCTAGTGAGAATTGACAATGAGTTAGGTATTTTTCAGAATGTAAAATCAGGTCAAGATCTGAAATGGCCTGCAGTGTATAGGCAACCCAGGATTCTCTCTCTATTGTCAAGATTACAGTTTGTAGTGTGTTCCCAGGGACTGAAAATGTGCCTTTGATGAAAACCTGATGAATATATGCAACCTCAGATCTGGCCAGTATGGGGAGCTCTGTGAATCATAACTGGCTCAGATGAGCTGATTTTGTGCCAACTTGAGGGGAGAATTTCCAAATTCCATAGACACTCCCCTCACGGGACTCTGAAGCCATCTTTTAAGAAGCTCCAAGGACAAAAGTCACTTCCATAATTATAGTCCTGGCAACTTGAGCTTTAGATCTATTTTTACTTCATCTTGCTCTGGCATTCCCATAGCCTTAAAAAAATTTCCTGCTCATGCTAGAGAATTATGTTGGCCATATTTCTAACTGAAACTTTCTTGAAATTTCTGTCACTTTTTTTTTTTTCATGCAGAGTGAAATACATTCTGACCTGCAGAACCGTCCTGGTGGTCTGTGACTGCAATTATGTTCACCAACCAGGCCACACCACGGTCTTACTAGGACCCCTGTAGTGTATTCTCCTCAGTAACACCTTAAGTGCATAGCTCCATAAATACTCTGCATTTCCTTGCCCCCAAGTCTCTACTCTCAAGAGAGGGACTATGGTATAATAGAATGTATTATCTGTCTCAGAGTACCTCACAGTATCTCAGAATATCTTCTTCAGTCAGGATACTCGTGTGTACTTGCTGATGGTGCAGTGGTGGTCGTAGTGCAAGGTGCATGCACTTGGGAGCTGAGCCGACTGTATGAGTTTTCCAGGGAAGATGGAACAAAGTACGACCAACTGGGTGGCTTAAAACAACAGATATTTATTCTCTAGCAGTTCTGGAGACTAGAAGTCTGAAATCAAGGTGCTGGCAGGACTGCATTCTAGGGAAGCATCCTTCCTTGCCTTTTAGCTTCTGGTGATGACTGGCAATCCTTGGCATTCCTTGGTCTGTAGATGCATCACTCCAGTCTCTGGCTCTGTCATCACATGATGTTCTCCTTGTATGTGTCTGTGTCCAAATTTCTCTTTCTTAAGACGGCACTGGTCATTGGATTTAGGGCCCACCCTCATCCAGTATGATCTCATCTTGACTTAATTACATCTGAAAAGACCCTATTTCCAAACAAGGTCACATTCACAAGGTCTGGGTGGCATGAATTTTGGGGGGAATTATTCAACCCAGTACACAGACCATGTTTAAATCCTTGCTTTATTGCTTTCTTGAACTTAAGTTTTCTCATCTGTAAAATGGGATGATGATATCTACCTCTTTAGGTTGTTGAGAAGATTCAATGAAATGCAACAACATATGAAAAGCCCCAGTACGGTGTGTTGTAAATAGAAGGCGCTCAACCAAGGAAGCATTCTTCCTTCTCTTCCTCAGTGGCCAATATCTGTGAAGAGGCACTTTATACATTTTTTAAGGGTCTCTTTCTCTTGGATCAGCGTTGTTTGGGTTGAACAATGAAATTGCCAATGCCCAACATGAGACTTCACACAATGTACAAAATCACTGTGTCCTACAGCTTTACTTAGGATGGTCCTGAGGTCACTTAGCTCCTGGTCACAGTTGTGACCATCCTTGCTGCCCTTGCTCATTCCCTGTCCCTCAGAGGCTCAGCCCTTGCTGTCCTTGGTGCTCTTTCAGGACAACCACTCAGTTAGTGGGAGCAGAACTGGCTTCCATTACTTATCCTCAAGGTTACTGTGGGTTGGTACTAAGTCCTAAAATGGCTGTGGTCTGAGAAGTTTCAGATTTGAAAAGTTCGTTGTCAGAAAAGACATAATTGGAAGGCCTTGAACTTGCCTTCAGTCTGTGGTTCTGTTAAAAGTAATTTCAGTTATGTCTTTTGAACCCAGCTCTTGTTCTCTTCCCATGTTTCGTTATGAAGAATAATGAGGATTATTACATGGAGGTAGTGTAGGCCAATATAAATGCAAGCAATGAACCTTGGAATCTCAGATACAATGATAACTTTGGTAGCTGAACTATTTTATTTTCCTTTTCAATTTTATGTTCTGTATTTTATCCAGATATGGTATCAGTAAATGACAGATAGCATAAGACACCAAAAATTAAGAAAAATTAAAAATTCCCAGTTAAAAATTATGAAATAATTGTCTTATGTGTTTGGAATTCTGAAGAAAGTTTGCACACCCTAGTAGTAAGAAGAGGATCTTCAGCTTTCTCTTGGCCATTGATTATTCGTAATTTTCCAGATGGGCTGAGTTGGTTGGCTCCAGGCACTGTTGGAATGACTTTATAAGACTCTGCTATGTTCTGTAGCCAAACCATGTGAGAGGAATGAAATCAAGGGCAAAGTGTGCAACAGGAGATGCTTTGGAGTTCTGTCATTAAATGATATATGAGCACCTAGAAATAACACATATATTGTCTTGTATATTTCCTATATTTATAACTTTGCTCTTTCTTTTGCAGTAAGGGCACTTCAGAGAATTCACAGAACCAGAATTTAATGTGGAAGACGGCATTTAATGGCTCATGCATTAGCATTTGCACATGGAAGTCCAAAAATCTGAAAGGAACATTTCAGTTCAGAGTAGTAGCTGTAAATAATCTGGGTTTTGGTGAATATAGTGGAATCAGTGAGGATATTATATTCGTTGGAGGTATGTTATCATGTCTGTCTATATATTAATTTGTTACACAAAGGTTCAGAGGTAAAGAGAAGTGAATTCTTAGCATTAGCAGTAAATTGGGTGACTGTATAACTTCACCAGTCTATCATTGAAACTATTGAACTATTCATTTCATCCGATGTGATCTTCCTAAAACGTCAAGATCAGCATGTCCTTTTTCTCCTCAGTAACAATCAGCTAATTGTTAATGCCCACTACATCAAGTCCATGTTCCTAGATGGATTTCCAAGGTTGTCCCCAGTCTGGTTTTTATCCAGCCTTATTATTCTGTTCCTGGTACTCTCATCTGCTACACAACAGGCCTGAAACTCTACTTCCCGATATCTATATCTTCCACTGGGTAGCCTATTTTTGTTCATAACACATTACCTTTCTAATCACATAGGCTAGAAATCTCAGTCCCATGTAGGATTTTTCCCTCTATTCGGCCACCAAGTTCTGTTGATTTTATTATCTTGATTTCTGTCTAATGAGTTCACTTCTTCCTATTTCTACTTTGACTTTCCTAATTTAAGCTACCATTTCTAGCCTGTGTTCTTGGCTTAATCCTACTGCTGACAGTTAATCTAGCTGAAGGACAATCTGGATCACTTCACCACTCTCTGAAATGCTTGAAATGGCTCTCCATTCACTGCCTTCAGAATCAAGTACAAACCTTTCTGTGGCATTTAAGGCCTTTCGTGATTTGCCCTCCAATTGTGGTTCATCTTTCCTGATATTTATCCTTATGCTGTAGCCATGTCAGACTGGTAAAAAACTTTCATGACACTGGGTCCTCAGCCTTTGTTTCCCTCAGCCTAGAATGCAGGCTTGTACTACCTACCACTTGTCCTTAGCTGGGATTTCCTTTCTCTCACTTTCTGTCAACTGAAATTCTTCTCATCCTTCAAGGCCTAACTTTATTTTATTATTTTAAAAAATTTTTTTTAAATTGACATCTTTATTGGAGTATAATTGCTTTACAATGGTGTGTTACTTTCTGCTTTATAACAAAGTGAATCAGTTATACATATACATATGTCCCCATATCTCTTCCCTCTTGCATCTCCCTCCCTCCCACCCTCCCTATCCCACCCCTCTAGGTGGTCACAAAGCACCAAACTGATCTCCCTGTGCTATGTGGCTGCTTCCCATTAGCTACCTATTTTACATTTGGTAGTGTATATATGTCCATGCCACTCTCTCACCTTGTCCCAGCTTACCCTTCCCCCTCCCCATATCTTCAAGTCCATTCTCTAGTATGTGTGCATCTTTATTCCCGTCTTGCCCCTAGGTTCTTCTGATCATTTTTTTTTTCTTTTTTAGATTCCATATATATGTGTTAGCATATGGTATTTGTTTTTCTCTTTCTGACTTACTTCACTCTGTATGACAGTCTCTAGGTCCATCTACCTCACTACAAATAACTCAGTTTTGTTCCTTTTTATGGCTGAGTAATATTCCATTGTATATATGTGTCACATCTTCTTTATCCATTCATCTGTTGATGGACACTTAGGTTGCTTCCATGTCCTGGCTATTGTAAATAGAGCTGCAGTGAACATTCTGGTACATGACTCTTTTTGAATTATGGTTTTCTCAGGGTATATGCCCAGTAGTGGGATTGCTGGGTCATATGGTAGTTCTATTTGTAGTTTTTTAAGGAACCTCCACACTGTTCTCCATAGTGGCTGTATCAATTTACATTCCCACCAACAGTGCAAGAGGGTTCCCTTTTCTCCACACCCTCTCCAGCATTTCTTGTTTGTAGATTTTTTGATGATGGCCATTCTGAGCTGTGTGAGATGATATCTCATTGTAGTTTTGATTTGCATTTCTCTGATGATTAATGATGGGTTGTTTGTTTTTTTTGATATTGAGCTGCATGAGTTGCTGGTATGTTTTGGAGATTAATCCTTTGTCAGTTGCTTCATTTGCAAATATTTTCTCCCATTCTGAGGGTTGTCTTTTCGTCTTGTTTATGGTTTCCTTTGCTGTGCAAAAGCTTTTAAGTTTCATTAGGTCCCATTTGTTTATTTTTGTTTTTATTTCCATTCCTCTAGGAGGTGGGTCAAAAAGGATCTTGCTGTGATTTATGTCATAGAGTGTTCTGCCTATGTTTTCCTCTAAGAGTTTGATGGTGTCTGGCCTTAGGTCTTTAATCCATTTTGAGTTTATTTTTGTGTATGGTGTTAGGGAGTGTTCTAATTTCATTCTTTTACATGTAGCTGCCCAGTTTTGCCAGCACCACTTACTGAAGAGGCTTGTCTTTTCTCCACTGTATATTCTTGCCTCCTTTATCAAAGATAAGGTGACCATATGTGTGTGGGTTTATCTCTGGGCTTTCTATCCTGTTCCATTGATCTATATTTCTGTTTTTGTTCCAGTACCATACTGTCTTGATTACTGTAGCTTTGTAGTATAGTCTGAAGTTAGGGAGCCTGAAGGCCTAACTTTAAATGAACCCATTGTGATGCTTAACTGCTGCTCCTTAGGCAAAATGAGCTACTGCATTTTATACACACACAGCCCATTATTCTATACAAAACTGACATCATTCTTATTTGCATTATAGTTAGTTATCTGGAGAAGAGCTCAGCAAACCTTTTCTGCAAAGAACCAAACAGTAAATATTTTAGGCTTTCCAGGCTACATTCAATGATCTCTGTAGCATCTTCTTTTTTTTCCAAATTATATATATATATTTTTTTTAATTAATTAATTTATTTTTGGCTGTGTTGGGTCTTTGTTGCTGCGTGCAGTCTTTCTCTAGTTGTGGTGAGTGGGGGGCTACTCTTTGTTGAGGTGCTCTGGCTTCTCATTGTGCTGGCTTCTCTTGTTGTGGAGCACGGGCTCGAGGTGCACGGGCTTCAGTAGTTGTGGCTCTTGGGCTTAGTGGCTCTGCGGCATGTGGGATCTTCCTGAACCAGGGCTCAAACCCATGTCCCCTGCATCGGCAGGCAGATTCTTAACCACTGTGCCACCAGGGAACTCCTTCAAATAATATTTTTAAAATGTAAAAATTATTCTTAGTTCATGAATAGTACAAAATCAGGCTGCTGTGGCCAGATGTGGCCTGCATGCCATAGTTTGCCAGCTCTGGTCCACATGTTTGTCTCCTCTGCTCATTGAAACCATCTGAGAGCAGGTACCATGTTATCATGTCTATATTCCTCAGTTCAGTACTCATGGAATTAAATGTACATGAACATGTTATAGGAGAAATAATACTCCCAACCATATGGTGCGTGAAGACTGAGACTTCTTTGTCCCAAATTCACTAAAAAGATTATACATGTTTCCTCAGCCATTTTAAAGTAGAAGATGGGGTGGGTATATCCCAATGATGTATTGGTAAACCAGATCATTGGAAAAGAAAAGAAAAAGAAGAAAACCTTGATTTTGGTTTCTCATGGTGTAAATACTCTCACCATGATTGATTTCAAGCTACCGATGGTTTAACAAGTGGCTTGCAAAAATCCAATAGGAGCTAACTCTGGCATATCTGGCATATCACTGAGACAATCTAGTTTTACTCTTTGAATTAATTTCTTTTTCTCATTTATTTTATTAGATGGTTTTTGGATACCAGAAACAAGCGTTATACTTACTACTATAATTGGAATATTTCTGGTTGTTACAATCCTATTGACCTTTGGTAAGTATAGTAGATTTAAAAATATAGGTAATAAACTGTTAATTTGATCATATTACTTGATTTAATCTCTGAGTTGATTTAATTTTCCACATGAAATAAATTTATAAAATTCACAATGTTACCTTTGGCTATACTTCAATAACCACTAACTTCTGTGAATTTTTTTTTCTAATCTGGGGTAACTTTATGAAAAATAAATCTGTATTTACACTTCACAGTATACTTTAGATAAAACTACTTGCAAAGGCACCAACTTTAGCCTTCTTTAAAACAGTATTATAGATTGGCTATTTAACAAGTGTTTTGTGACTTATAGTTTGAAATAAATAAAAAAAAAATGACTCTGGGTATAAAAAAGTGTTGGATTAAAGGGAAACCAGTGACAATCCTTGGTCGGGATAGTTTAGGTCTCCAGGCAGACAGCCTGGTCTAGAATGAGCAGGGCCTCTTGCAGAAGATCCATTTCTGCCTTATAGCATTCAATACTCTCTCTTTCAGATGTCTGGCCTGCTTGTTTCAAATCGCTGCTCATTTGTAAATGACCAGGAAAGCAGAAGAATTAGGTTAGATAGACAGAAAGCTAGCTACTTCCCACCACTCATTTTATACTAATGTATTGGTCTTAAAAGTCTTTTTTTTTCCTTAAGATTTAATGATGAGAAAATACAGTGACAACTCCTAAAAAGATGATTAAATATGGGACCTATGGGGTTACCATAGTGGATCATACATCCTGCTTCATTCCTATTGTTTCAGCATAATCATTAATAGTACTTCCTTTCAGTCCCCAAAATGTTCTGATTTGGATTATAACATATATGGTCACCCTGTCATTATTAACGTATGAGTCCCTGACATGCTGAAATATTACAAAAAAAGACATGATATTTACTGGAAGAGAACACTCAAGCGCATATTCAGGAAACAGTAGCTTCTTTTTTTTTTTCATAAATAGGGGAAAGTTTAAGGAAAAGTTACAAACATAAAGTTGAACTCTCAGGATAATGAAAGCCAATATTTTACTAAGTGTTCTAAATCTATATTCTTCCCAAAACTGATTGGAGTCATAAGCTATTAGAGAGCACATTGAAACTTGAATTGAGATTTCTTTTCAAAGATTCCACACCAGATAATATATGGAATATATTATTTCTTCAGCTAACTTGGAAAGCTAAAAATTTCAGCTGACCCTGCCAGGATTTTAACCTGTGGTTCCAGGGAGTCTAAGTATTGCACAGCTGATGTTTGTGCCACTAAGCCAGCCCCTCCAGAATTATGCATATGACTGCAGTATATTTGGCAGTTGGCATATAGGCTTGACTGCTTGTCTGCTTTCCTACTGGGAAGGAGTATTACATGAAGAGTCCTTCATCTGACCTTTGCCTGCCTACTTGTACATCACCATTGTTAAACCCATAACTCTAGTGGATGAACATGAGATAATTTCAGACAATCTATTGTGCTTTCAAGACATCCTATGGATATCTGACTTTTGCAAGACTTAAAGGTCTTTATTGTACTTGGAACTCACAGATTTTTGAGTATAGGTAAGCTAATTTGGTTCTTTTGCTTTTAGTAGCAGTGCATGTGGTTTTACTGGTAGGATTATGCGAGTGCATGAGAAAAGATTGAATTATTCAAATAATGAAAATAGCAATTGTTTAAAAATTTGTATTGTGCAGAGGGCTCTCATCAATCATACTTATAAATACAAAATTGAAGCAAGGGTTTTAAAATAAGCATCGACAGCTTTCACTTTGGTGAGTGGTTATATATACTGTGCAACGTGAGCCTGACGCTGGGAGCAAAGGAAAATAAACTGTAAAATACAATTGCTGATCTCAGGAGCTTGCCATTTAATGGGGGAGGTAAGACATACCTGTACGAAAAGATAAATAGCAGGATATATGTTAAACAGCAATAAAAGGAAATAGGAAATGTAGAAGACAGTGACATAGCCATGCTGACTGAGAGCCACAGTTGGTCTTAGAAGTTCAGAGATGAGAGATCAACAGAGGTTGCAGAGGTCTCGGAAGGCATCCTTGAGGATCTGGGGCCTCATTCTGGGCCTTTAAAAATGAAGAGGGGGGGCTTCCCTGGTGGCGCAGTGGTTGAGAGTCCGCCTGCCGATGCAGGGGACGTGGGTTCGTGCCCCGGACCGGGAAGATCCCACATGCCGTGGAGCGGCTGGGCCTGTGAGCCATGGCCGCTGAGCCTGCGTGTCCGGAGGCTGTGCTCCCGCAACGGGAGAGGCCACAACAGTAAGAGGCCCGTGTACCACACACACACACAAAAAAAAAAAAAAAAAAAAAAATGAAGAGGGATGGTAAGAGCATTTCAGGTTTGAAGAATTACATTAGCAAAGGTACTTAAGATCTCTCCCTGTGTGGTCCCTCAGACGGAATTTCACTTGCATAAAACTCTCACCTGTTGGGTACTGAAGCTTCTATGGAATAAAGTTCAAATTTTAATCATCATCTCACAAAGCATCCTTGCTGTTTTCAACTTCTGAGCCAATATTCCAGTATTGATGGGCGATCTTAATGATATAATTGTATTTTAATCTTCAAAAATATTACTTATGTTTCATGATTATAAAAATAATATTTGCCCATTGTATGAAGAAGACAATACAAATCACCCATGATCCCACAGCTAGGGAGGACCACTACTAACACTTGGTAGATTTCATTCTAATAATTTTTCTATGTATTTGAGTATGTGTATTATGAAAAACAATGAATATACACTCCTATACTCTGCATTATAAAATAAAGCATGCC
This sequence comes from Hyperoodon ampullatus, assembly GCF_949752795.1. NCBI lineage: Eukaryota > Metazoa > Chordata > Mammalia > Artiodactyla > Ziphiidae > Hyperoodon > Hyperoodon ampullatus. The sequence continues at coordinate 46,738,399 of NC_136925.1, read as the reverse complement.
ATTATATTGAAAGCATTCCTCAGGTCTGCTGAGGAGTATAACCTGGACATATCTGGATTCAGAAATGAATTTGTTCACTAATAATTATTATGCAAGTTTGTTTTGGTTTATTTTGAGTCTAGTTTATGGGTGATTTTGAGAAATAAGTTCTGATACTAAGTTGCTTCAACTTGTTTATAACAGCAATAAGAAATATATTAAAATTTACTCTGAGAAGTGAGATAAAATGTGGTATAAGTTATGTGTTTTTATATGGCTTTGTACCTGGATTTATTCTATTATGGGCATATTTTTTCAATCAAATTCTGTTATTCTATCAATAGTGTTCTTCAGTATAAACTTTAAAAATGTATTGTTAGCATTTCCTAGAGAAAAAGAAAGCAATGTTTTATTTTGTAAATTATGATCTTTTGTCTTTATAGTCTGTTACAGAAGATTAAAGAATCAAAAAACTCCCAAGGAAGGGCTGACGGGTCTCATAAATGAAGACAAAGAGTTGGCTGACCTTCGAGGTCTGGCCGCTGGAGTAGGACTGGCGAATGCCTGCTATGCGATACAGTATGTAACCTGGGTCGGCATTACAGGGCACCTAGATGAAGAGTGGGCAAGTCTAAAGAGAGTGCCCATGCATGCCACGTTACCCAGGACTGTCCTGCTTTATGCCCATATTATTCTGGCATATTCAAAAGTAACATCCTCTTTCACTCTCAAATGTGACCTGGGATGGATGGCAAATTATGTTGTTATCCTATCCTAAGAAAAATAAACAAAAATTAGTTGTTTTCTAGCATCTTATCACATAGTTTGAAAGTCAATAAAACAAGGAGATAACTACTACGTGGAAGGGAGTAGATGGTAACATGATTGATTCAACTGGAAGAGAAGAATTCCAAGGTCTCTTGTGTGTGCTATTAAGCCAATTTTATTCTGTTTTCAGAAATTCTATGGTGATTGCCTACAAAACTTCTCTAAAATAGATGAGGTTTGAACTTCCATTGTCATCATAATTAAAGAAAATATTTAAATGTCTCATTGTACAAGACACTATGTTATGTTCCACGCAAAAAGGATTATATAGCCATCAGCCTTGCTTCTAGAAATTTATTTAAAGACATAAGAACACAGGATTTGAAGTAGACACAGAAGTGACCTAAATCAGCTTTTCAGAGGTGACTTTTCCTGGAGAAAATACGCAGCATATCTGATATTCAAGATTCTCTTTTAAAATCTCAAAGCGTTTTTAATGCAGATGGATTTCCTCCCCTCATGATATTCCAAGTGAGAAGCTTGACTTTCTAAAAGTTAACCTGATGGACATGGAGTAATTTTGTGGTCATAGTAAATTTTTTACATGTTTTACATGAGAGATCAGGTGTATGAAGTAAAGCAAAAGCTTTTGAGATCATAAGCCCAGCTGTATTTATTACTAATTTGCAATAACTTTTTACACAAATTGGTGACCTGAAGAAATTAATAACTGATAACTTTAACGAAACAAACTACAGTAAAAAGTCTTGAGGCAGTGCACACACAGGCATGCTATCAAAATGAAGGTGCCTAGAAGTGAAGTAACATGTTCTGGGTTTTGGAAGAGAGAAGGAATATTCTGGATGGTGGAATAGGAAAGGAATAGGAACACAGACACATCACTATGTCACGTTGAATGCACTGCAGTGTTGCAAAACCATAAGATTTCTCTTCCTCTTTCTCATACTTTTTCTCTTTCAAACACTAACACCAACACCCACTCGTAAACCATACGCATTTTGGGAGACCAAAAATATCGTTATTTTCCAGTACGCTTCCAACCCAAGAGGAGATTGAAAGTCTTCCTGCCTTCCCTCGGGAAAAACTGACTCTGCGTCTCTTGTTGGGAAGTGGGGCCTTTGGAGAAGTGTATGAAGGGACAGCGGTAGACATCTTAGGAGTTGGAAGTGCAGAAACCAAAGTAGCAGTGAAGGTAATGCTGATCTTTTAACTCCTTGACTTGTTATGTCAACATATTTACAGGGACTTACATGGATACAACTATGATAAAAGAGGAGGGTTCTTGATGGAAAAGATAACTGGGAGAAGGTAGAAACCTGTCCATGGCTACAGAAATCACATTCCCCCCCCCCATTTTCTACATAAATTCCGTTATTAACAGTTACCTCTGAGGTTGCTAATTAGCTAAGACCTGGCAGACAGTCTTTCCCTTCAAATATACTATAAGAGAACTGGGGTGCTAGGTGTTAGGGCAGATAGTAAATATTTTAGGCTTGCTGGCTAGACGGTGTCAGTTGCAACTACACAACTCTGCCATTGTAGTGTAAAATCAGCCACAGTCAATATGTGAATGAATGGGTGTGGTTGTGTTCCAGTAAAACTTTATCTATGAAAACGGAAATTTAAATTTTATATAATTTTCATGTGTTATGAAATACTCTTCTTTTTTATAACTTTTTTCAACCATTTAAAAATGTAACAAGTTAATTATACCTCAATAAAGCTGGAAAAAGCAATCCCACTACTGGGCATATACCCTGAGAAAATCATAATTCAAAAAGAGTCATGTACCAAAATGTTCATTGCAGCTCTATTTACAATAGCCAGGACATGGAAGCAACCTAAGTGTCCATCAACAGATGAATGGATAAAGAAGATGTGGCACATATATACAATGGAATATTACTCAGCCATATAAAGAAATGAATTGAGTTATTTGTAGTGAGGTGGATGGACCTAGAGACTGTCATACAGAGTGAAGTAAGTCAGAAGGAGAAAAACAAATACCGTATGCTAACACATATATATGGAATCTAAGAAAAAAAATGTCATGAAGAACCTAGGGGTAAGACAGGAATAAAGACACAGACCTACTAGAGAATGGACTTGAGGATACGGGGAGGGGGAAGGGTAAGCTGTGACAAAGTGAGAGAGTGGCATGGACATATATACACTACCAAACGTAAAATAGATAGCTAGTGGGAAGCAGCTGCATAGCACAGGGAGATTAGCTAGGTGGTTTGTGACCACCTAGAGGCGTGGGATAGGGAGGGTGGGAGGGAGGGAGACTCAAGAGGGAAGAGATATGGGAACATATGTATATGTATAACTGATTCACTTTGTTATAAAGCAGAAACTAACACACCATTGTAAAGCAATTATACTCTAATAAAGATGTTAAAAAAAATAAAGCTGGAAAAAATAAAATAACAACCAATAAAAATGTAACAATTATTTTCAGATCATAAGCTGTACAAAAATAGGTAACAGGCTGGAGTTGGTCCACAGGCTGTAGTTTGCTGACCCCTGGACTACACAATTATTCATCATGGTGTATTTGATGATGTAGTTTTAAGGAAGCCCTGGATATACTCTCATATTTTTATAAAACTTTCTTTTGATCAAAGGATGATGAATCTTTTATGTAATTGAGTAATATCCTGATCACTGCTTGTTAGGAACTTATTGCTTTGAGAGTGGGCTATACAACCAGAAAAGTTGGCAAAATTTTCTCCACTTCCAATTGATAGCATTTAACAGTCTTTCACATACTCTAACCTCAACTGCTTTAAACAAGTGTTTTTCCTTACATAACAAGTTGACTTCTGGCTTTTGTGTAGTACTGTGTCAGGCCAGAGCCAGGATATCTGAAATTCTCTCAACTTTGTACGTGTATGGTGCCTCATGGTCCCAATATGGTTGCCAAAGGATCAAGCATCACATCTTCATTCAGGACATTGAGAGGGGGAAGGATAGTGTTAGATGTATATGTTCAGGAAAGTAAAAGTTCTGCACAAGCCTCTCTCACCCTCAGCAGTTTCCCCCTTACATCTCTTTGACGAGGACTGAGTCATATGACCACCCCTGTTTGCAAGGGAGGCTGGAGAATTGGAGAACACAGTTTTTTATGATAAGGGTGGATATTACAAAACAAAACAAAGATTGTCTCCATTAACCCAATGAGCTCACGGAAATGTCTGCTATACTGATTCCTGGCTTGTTTTTACATTGCACAGACTTTGAAGAAGGGCTCCACAGACCAGGAGAAGATTGAATTCCTGAAGGAGGCACACCTGATGAGGTATCAGGGCAGCTCTAAAATAATTTTCCCTTGGTATGGGTAGGAAGCTTTTACATATGATTGGTGGATTTTTAACATTCAAAATGACCTGACCTAACAGATCATGCCCAGAATAAACATGGCTGAAGTTTAAAAGGAAATATGTCTGGAGTGACAAGTATTCTATAGAACCCAGTCTTCTGAGCCTGGTCACAAGCAGTCCTCAGGCAGTCCTTTCTTTTACCTTCAATAAGAAGCATGTTTTGCAAGGGATTTCTGAAGCTGTTCAGCTTTAAATATGCTGATGTGCTTCTAAATGTGTGATAATGGGTCAAGTAGACCAAGTAAGGGAGAGTTCTCTTAAGTACAGTGATGTCAATGAGAATATCCCTGGTCTTGGTAAACTTGTCTTCAAGGTTAGAGTTAGTTGATGGTCATGGAAACTACTCAAATACATCTTAATACACCTTGAGGCAGTGGTTGATCGGGTCCCAGGTTGTGGGTTCTGATTGTTAGATTGGGGCTTACTTGCTTTGACCTCTTGAGAAAACATTTGTAGCCAAACCTGAGTGTCTGAATCGTTTCTCTGAAAGGGAGAGAATATTTCATACTTGTCATGACCAAAAACATAATGCTCTAAAATATTTTTCGAAGAAGGACATTAGTTAAAATTACTTTCTTTTCCAGAACATAAAATGATTAATATAAATATCACTTCTTCTAAAACTCCCTCTGTTCTATCCACATGCCTTGGCCACTAGGGGTTGCAATATTACCTCTGTAAGGCAGGCATGCAGCTGGGTTCTTGGAAAAGGAGGCTTTCATTTATTAAGAGGAAAAAAAAAATCAGGGTTTTGAAGGAAACCAGAAATAAAGAATTATTCTATTCCATAAAGATCCTCACTAGATTTTTGTCGTTGTCATGTTATCCTGCCTGTCTCTTTTCGCCTTTTAGTAAGTTTAACCATCCCAACATTCTGAAGCAGCTTGGAGTTTGTCTGCTGAATGAGCCCCAGTACATCATCCTGGAACTGATGGAAGGAGGAGACCTTCTTACCTATTTGCGTAAAGCCCGGATGACATCGGTAGGAAATGGGGTCCACAGTATTGGTTATGTAATGCAGATGGCCTATAAGTTCGTCTTATTTTCCTTTAAATTCAATAGGCTGCAGTTTTGGCTGATGGTTGAAACTTAGAAGACTTCTGTCAAAAAAAATTCTTATATTTCCTTCATGTTGGATTAGTCAAACTAGAACCCTGGGCTAATGTCTGGCGTTTTCTGGCTATTTGAGCCTGCTCTTAGTATCTAATGGAAAAATAGGTCCCTCCCTGCTAGAGTCATGGTTTCTGAAGAACAGAGAATGTGTGGAGTTTCTCTGTACTTAATCTATCTGCCTTTCTGTCCCAAATTGAAATTTCCAGCCCTTAGTCTTACATCTCTCCCAGCTGACTTTTCTCTGTGTGGATTTTCACAGGCGTCTCAAACTTTGGCCAAAACAGAACTCTTGATTTCATGCATCCTCCTTCATGCCATCCATCTGGTTCCTTACTTTTCTTTTCCTACAACCATGCTAATAGGTCCCATCCACTCTAGGGTCCTGCTAACAAAATGCAGCTCCGATCCATCCTCTCCATGTCTGCAGTGCCTAGAGCAGCATCCAGCACAGTGGACAGTGTAAATACTGTGGCACGTGTGAGGAATAAGGGCTGGGGGTCTCAGCACCTGTGGGAACCTGCTTTTAGGTCTCAGGTGAGAAACACCTGAGACAAAACAAGTAACTAAAATTTAAATGTGTAGTTTTAAAAATTACGGTTTTTATTTCTATCGAAGTATACATTATATAGCTAAAAAACTGAAACATATGACAAGGTTTATGGTGAAAAACAGGAGTCCTGTGCTCTCTCTCATCCCCACATCCCAGGCCTCTGCTCATTCCTTCTGGTGTTTACCTCCACTTTCCTAAACGCTCTGCTTATACTGCTGCACAGTGAGTTTTCAACCTTGGGGGAAATCTATTGACTGCCTACTGCAAGAGGCAAGGATTTAAGCTCTTAGTCATGTACCAGCCTGACCCCACCAGCTCTACACACAGAAGAACTTTGCTTTCCCCATCCTCTGACAGTTACCCCAATTTGCAGATAAATCAATATTGCAAGTTTATGTTACTATGTCTATTTAATTATTATTTGCTAAGTTACTCAAATACTATGATTGTGGCTCTTCTCTTGAGTAGTTTAATAAATGCCCCCCCCCATTTGCTTAGGTTTCTATATTCCTAAACTCTCTGACAGAATTGTAACCCTTCTCACAATATAGATAAATATATGAGATAATCCAGTTCCTCACCATATTTTTCCTGGACACTTCCCTCCTGGAGTTGATATAGGCGCTTGTCCTCTGGTCGCTACAGAGCTGTTACTCTAGGGGTTTCCTTCACATGTACCTTGGTAATTTCCATGTTGGACCTTTATTTCCTCAATTCCATGGCTTCTTTGTTCTGTTTTAGAAAAGAGAAAGCATGCAAGGCAAAAGTCTTTTTTTTTTTTCATTTTGAGGAACTGTTCTTCCCTCCTGCCCCACGCTTGATTAATAATTTGGCTGGATTCTAGGTTGAAAATCTCTTTTCCTCAAAAATAAAACTCCTGCATCTTTGTTTTCTAGCTTCTACAATTGCCTTTAAAATGTTTTATGCCATTCTGATTTCTGGACATATGGTCAGTGACTTGCTTTTTGTCCTCTCTTTGGAAAATTTTAGGAACTTCTTTTTTTTCCCCCTTATAAATTTATTTATTTATTTATTTAGTTTTAGCTGCGTTGGGTCTTCGTTGCTGCTTGCAGTCTTTCTCTAGTTGCTGCGAACTGGGGCTACTCTTCATTGCAGTGCGCAGGCTTCTCATTGCAGTGGCTTCTCTTTGCTGCGGAGCACGGGCTCTAGGCGTGCGGGCTTCAGTAGTTGTGGCATGTGGGCTCAGTAATTGTGGCTCGCAGGCTCTAGAGTGCAGGCTCAGTAGTTGTGGCACATGGGCTTAGTTGTTCTGTGCATGTGGGATCTTCCTGGACCAGGGCTCAAACCCGTGTCCTCTGCATTGGCAGGCAGATTCTTAACCACTGCGCCACCAGGGAAGTCCCAGGAACTGCTTCTTATCTGTGGTACTTTTTACTCATCTGGACACTCAGCCTGGAAAATTATCCCTTTCAGTTCTGGGATTTTTTAATATTATTTCTTTGGTAATAAAGAAAACTCTTTGTTCCCTTTATTTCCTTGTTCTAGAAATCCTAGTAGTTGGATAATGGTCACCTTTGTTGTATCCTTTTCTTTTATTAGCTGTTTTCTCCTATTTTCTACACTTTGTATTTTTGCTCTCAATTCTGGTATATTTCCTTAATTTTTTAATAGAATTTAAAAATTTAATTTTCCACAGACTCATTCTTATATTTTGACTGCCTCTTAAAATAGTATTCTGATTTTTCCATACGTGCAAAATCTTCTTTTATCTTGCCTAGGATACTAATCATAGTTTTTTTAAAGTGTTAATTTGCTTCCTGCATTGTCTTGACTTCCTTTTTGCCTCATTGTTCTGGGATCTGTTTGTAATATGAGAAGCTTTTCTCAAATGTTTGGTAATTTGTGGCTGGTCTTCATATTTAATAGTGAGACCTAAGAAGCTGATTGGAGCCTACGTCTGTGGCAGCTTCCTATTGGTTGTCAGGTGGGACCCTGATGTTCCGCCGGGGTCGCCTAATGACAGCATCTGGATGTCTTCCCTGGCATACGCCAGTTTCCCCAGAGAGGAATCTGCTGGTCTCCTGCCTGGGCAATAAACGCCTGAGCCTCAGTCAGGGAGTCAAGTTGGGGAAGAGGGCTGGAAGTCTCAAGGCTCAGGATGAGGATTTTCATTTAATTCCCTTCTCCATTTTTAGCACAGTGCCTTAGTATGACTGGTATCTTTGAACTTGGAGTTGCTCTGGTTCTGTGTGTGTGTGTGTATGTGTGTATGTGTGTGTGTATGTGTGTGTATGTGTGTGTGTGTGTGTATGTGTGTGCGTGTGTGTGGGGTGTTTAGCAGAGGAAAGCCTCCTGCTGCTGTGTGGCGGGGATCTAGGGTGTACTTAGCTCTTAAAACAAACTTTTAAATATTCACCTTGCTTTCAGTCCTGCCCCTCAACCCTGCATTCAGAGATACTTGCTACCTCGAATTCCAGAGTGTTTATGGGGTTCTACAGTGAAACACATCACTTAATTCTCGTCTTCTCCCTCCGCAGGCAGCCAGCTCTCATCTCTCCTGGCTCTGCTAAATGACCACACCCCCACCTGCTTTCCTTCCTCCAAAATGTTTCCTTGTGCTCTATCTATTCTCCTGATCTGTTTATCCTCTTGAAATCACAACATTTCCTCTATAATGTCATTTTAGTAAGGTTTGGGGAGAGAATAAAACTAAAATGCATAAATTCAATTCCTCATCGTTAACAAGAAAGTGCCTCTGTAGATTTTTATTTTAGTTTTTTGTGGGGGAGAGAAGAGACAATGAAGATGGACTAAAAGAACTCACAGAGCTGCTTTTCCCAAACTACTCTTATTCAGCCAGTGTCCTAGTGGTTCTGATGACTGGTTCTCAAGTGCACTTCAGTTCTTCCTCTGCCTTTCCTGCTGGCTACCAAGGCAGCGTCCATGATTGTCTCCCTCGCCCTGACCTTATCGGATAGGGTGCCCTTAGGTGCTGAGTGCCAGAATCAAGGTGCGGGGTCCACAGCGGAGGGCCACGGGCTCTACGCCCCCATCAGGCTAAGTTTACACGGGGCCAGCCGCCTCTCCACAGAGAGTGCTCAGAGGCACCTTTCCAGAATTACCACGAGCACCCTTCTCCCCATCCCCACTCTGAGACTGTTTTGTTGGGTTGAATGCATAAGGATTGACTGCAACTGGGTTTATAAACCTTAGTCTGGTCCTTCATCTTTAGGACTCAGTTTCTGCATCGTAAAATGGAACACTGAATCCAAAACTTTCTCGGCTTCTTTTAGCTTTGATATTCTAAGATTGTAGTAAGATAGAAAAAGTGAACAAAAAACCCTATCTATCAAAATAATACAACTACATAGCCGGATACAATTCAATTCATGAAATTTTTGCCGGGTATTTATTTTACGACAGTGGAGGATGTGGCTCTTGCTTTCAAGGGCCCTGCCACGTGGTAGGGTGGGTAAGTCACATATGAATGACTCATTTAAGGTAGAAAGAGGGAAGGACCATTAGAATGGAGTAGAGAATACACTGCTGAAGCACAGAGGAGAGAGAGAGATGATTTCCAACTGGGGAGATGTGAGAAGGCTTCACGGAGGAGGTCTTCTGTTTGGGACACAACCGAGGTGTGAGATAGAACAGTTTCTGAAACTACACTCATATGAGTTATATAAAAGGCTTTGACTAGGGATGGACAGAGATGGAGGTTCAATGTGTCTGGAGGGTTTGGCAAGAGAAGACAGGTGGTAGCCGAGGGCAGCATCTGGGGTTAAGGAGGCCCGACATGGGGTAATGAAATGTTCCAATAGGTTGTCACAGGGGCTATTAGGAGCAAGTTATAATTAGAGATTTAAGCAGGCAGGCAGCATTTGAATATCTCTCAGCAGGGAACAGGGCACTAGCCACCAGACTGAAGTGCAGGAGTAGGATTCTCTGCGAAGAATGTCTTCAAGAGTAGAGTAGGTTTTTCTAAGGGCAGAGCAGGATTCCATTCACAGAGGAACCAATGGACCAGTCGAGACACAAGGCAGGGACTCAGACACAAGGCTGTGAGACGCGCGTCTAGTGGACCTTAACAGGGCTGCAAGGGATTGATTCTTGGGAGTAAGACTGAGTTTAGTTTTAAGACCTAGGTGTGGTTGAGTGGGACCATGGCAATGTTGAGTCCCAGAATTCAGGATTCTTCCTACTTTTGGGCCAAGACATGAGCTTGTCAGGGGAATCCGAGGGAACAGCATTTAAGAGCACCCATCTATGAGGAATCAAGGGATTTCAAGGTTGTGAATCCTTTGAGATGCTCATTGAAGGATGTGGATGGAAATCAAGAACACGGAGGGCATTCCAGGAATGACAGAAGGACTAATGAAGAGAGGCTGAGAAATGCAGAACAGGTACAAGGAACTGCAAATGGCCCAGTGTGACCAAAGCACAGACTGTGAGAGGAGAATCTATGGAAAATAAATGGATGTAAAGAGAGGCTGGTGCAGCCTGGGGCTGCCATGGAGGCTGTGCTCAGGAATCTGTAATAGACTCTACAGGCAGTGGGTCACAACAAAGTGAGCTAATTAAAGCACAGGAGGCTGGAGACATGGGAAGTTTGGGAAGCGTCAGATAGGGATGATAAAGTCTTGAAACAGGGTAATTGCAGGGAAATGGTAAGGGACAGAGAGTATATGAATATAGCCTCCAGGAAGGAACTTTGAATTTTTTCCATATGGTACTAATAAAAACTTCAACTGGCTTTGTTCATGTAGAAATCATCGCAGCCAGCACAGGCTCAACTGTATATTTGTGCTGGCTCTCTTAGATGAGAGGAGTAGTCTGTGACCTTGAAGTAGAGTATTGCTAACAATTTCTATGGGGCTCATATGGAGAACAAGCCCATTGTCATGACTGACATTATAGCGTGACATTGGGCCAATAATTAAACTGATTAAACTATCATCATTACTGCTAATGAGAGCAGCTACTGTTTATTAAGTGCCTGTTATGTCCCAGCTAGATTACGTATCTTATCTCAAATCGGACACAGTTAGTATTATTGTTCCCATTTTACATATGAGAAAATTGCTTAGTGAATTAAGCAATGTGAGCAAGTTCACACAGCTTGTAAGTAGCAGAACTAGGTTTTAAACTAGTCTGTTTGATCTAACACCCTGAGATCTTTCCAATAAAGATTCTATATTGCTTCTGCTTACTAAAGATAGTCTTATTTATGTATATTTTGGTAGAAAGCATGTAAATGTAGTTCTTTTCCTCTTTGTTTGAATTCTTTTACCATAACTAAAAACTCCTTTAAAACATCATATATATGTGTGTGTACATGCATATATATGTGGCCATATATATACATATATATTTTGTGCAAACTGGAAAAGTGCCTGTAATTTTTCTTTTATTTCTTACAGTTTCACGGTCCTTTACTCACCTTGGTTGACCTTGTAGACCTTTGTGTAGATATTTCAAAAGGCTGTGTCTACTTGGAGCAGATGCACTTCATTCACAGGTACAGTGACATTCTGGATAAAGGGTTCTTATGAAGATTGACACAATAATCACCTGTAGTTTGGGTAGAATATACAAGATAATTAACATTTTCATTCCTTCAAAATAGCAATAGTTTCTGTTAAAATCTCTCTTCTCTACAGACCTCCTAGTGTTACTTGTCTGATCTCTGGTACTTTATTATTATTATTATTATTAAGTATAGCTTCTGCCATAGGGATCTGGCAGCTCGGAATTGCCTTGTCTCTGTAAAAGACTATATTAGTCCATCACGGATAGTGAAGATTGGGGACTTTGGACTCGCGAGGGACATCTATAAAAATGACTACTATAGAAAGAGAGGAGAAGGCCTGCTTCCTGTTCGGTGGATGGCTCCAGAAAGTTTGATGGATGGAATCTTCACTACTCAGTCTGATGTATGGTGAGCTTAACAGGACACAGAGAAACGTGGGCAGAATCATCCAATGCCAGAGCCAGAAGGGATCTTAAAAGGTCATCTAGTCTTGTTTTTTATGTGAGAAAACATAAGACCAGAGAGGTTAAGTGATATGCCTCAAGCTAAAGTGAAAGCTGGTGGGCAAGGAAGGGCTATTCCTGGGTCTCAACAGTTTATACCTCTCCCTCCAATTAGTTTTGATCCGTTACCTTACTGGTATACGTGGAATAGATCCATTTATTTCAGATAGCTTATTACTCTCCAAAAGTGTAGAGGCTATGACTAATAGGAATTGGTGCCTATGAATTAATGTCCAAGTATGTGTTCAAATGCCTACTATTTTGGGATGTTTGGTCATTAATTTATACACAGAATTTAAATCATGGGTCTCAAAACGATTAGGACATGAGGGAGGTTTGGACAGCTCTTTATTATTTGAATAGAACCCCTCATTTTTGCTTGTTGACCCCAAACTTTTGATTAGAGCTGCTCAAAATGTAAAGATTCATCCAATAACTTTTAAGCTGGACTGGACCTCTGCAAAACTGGGGATGAAATAAAGTCTGTCTTCAGTGTCGTCAGTTTATATTCATGCCTTCCCTCTCCACATTTACTAGCACTCAAACTCAGGAAGAAAGGTGAACTGCTTTCTTGCTCACCCCTAGTGTGTTTGCATAATGAAGCTACAAAAGCCATAGGTAATGGAGGTCCACAGTGCAGATTCAGCCAGGGAAGAGGAGCATAGTGTGTGTGTGTGTGTGTGTGTGTGTGTGTGTGTGTGTGTTTGTGCCCCCACTAAGCCTTCCTATCACCTTTGAAGTGTTGCTAGTATGCAGTTGCTTGTTCTCTTTTTCTTGAGGTCAACTTGCTTTTAAGTCTCCCATTTGCCTTTTATGGGGCCAAAATGCCAATCACAAAGTAGACTCTGATAGCCCCAGGAATAATTATGTTGGAAAAACTACTGTAAACATGATGTTTCTAATATGTATAATTAAAGCAAACTCTTTAATATCTTTAGGTCTTTTGGAATTTTAATTTGGGAAATTTTAACTCTTGGTCATCAGCCTTATCCAGCTCATTCTAACCTTGATGTTTTAAACTATGTGCAAACAGGAGGGAGACTGGAGCCACCGAGAAATTGTCCCGATGATCTGTAAGTTAATCATGTTCCATAAGTACCCAAGAACAAAAAAATGTGCACATGCAATCATGTGCCTCATTGGTATGGTATTTTTAAATAAAAACTGAATCTATATATTTGTATATCTTATGTAAAATGTAAATTGATTGTGGCACTTAATTTACTAAATACATGATGGTTTCTTTTTATTTATATATATACATGATATTTCATTTCAGAAGCAAAATCTAGAACAGCAAAATATGTTTATATTCTAGGTTAAGAGAATTCTAATAAATAAAAGCTCTTTGTGTATAAGTGCGTGTGTGTGTGTGTGTGTGTGTGTGTATTCACATACATACTCATTTCATTTTGGAAGATCTAATTTGACTAACATCTTAACCTGCATATTAAAAGGTTCTATTAACTAGGAATATATTGTTTAATAGTTGGATTGCTTTTGTTGATAAAGCTGATATTAGGATATAGTACTGCTAAAAATTATATAGGTTGTTATCTATTTATGAACTTCACACGAAGTGGCTACATAAGTATTAGTGACTTTATCAAATTGATCCTGGCACTGAATTCTAATAGATTTGTGATCCTTGGAACAGTAGGTGATTTTGATCTAATTATAAAGGAAAAACAAGCCAAGTAATTTTGCTGAGTACTAATCTATCTTCTTGTGAACAACCTTAGCAGAAATATCAAGTCTTGACACTTTTTCTAAGAGATGTTTTACCCAAGAAATTTCTAAAAGAATATATAATCAACAAGTATAAACTCCTCTGTTGTGTGCTCTACACCATGCTAAGGACTGTATGGAATACAGAGGTGTTTAAACCGGAGCCACGCTTCTTCAGCATCTCTGAATGTATTTTGAAAGAAAAGACACACACATGGAGCAGTTGGATAACAAGCCAACACGTAATAAAGTGCTAAACTGCGTGGTACAGACAAGTGCAAAAGGAATTAGCAGTATGCGGATACACACCATGGTTGCACTGCCTTGCCTATGCTGTGTTATTTAGAGGATTATTCAGACTAGAGACAAAGATGATTAAGATCTGGGCACCTTGGCTGGATGTTCTATGGGTGAATGTTTTTGTATTATTTAAATTTTCCAGCTAGAAGAAGATTGGAAGCACTGTCTGTTTCTCTTTAGCTCTTATAGCCTCTGGGATATTTACAGAAGGATCAGTTATACACATACCTGAACAAGTTTGGTGGCAGTGTCTAAAAGTATGACTCATGATCCTTTTGAAGCAGATGGAAAAACTTCTATAAGTTAGGGGTAAGAAACTTATACAAAATTTGAAAAACTTTAGTCTAGGGCTTGAGGAAAAAAACCCAGCATACCTAAGTATAAAATACATTTTAATTAAATAGTTAGCAAACTAATCACTGTTTTGTATCTCTTACACATCTACTGAACACTCATAAAATTTCTCCCAAATTTCAGTTGCACAAAATTTTCCTTGTGCTGTTAGAATTCTACTTGGCATATCTTCCCCTCTAGAGGGTAATGTACCTCATCATAATTAGGCTTTTTTTTTTGGATAGGCACTCTAGGAATCAGTCACTGAATTATACATCTTGACTGATGTGTTCACTTATTTTGTTTGGGGAAGAGGGAGGTGGATAATTAATTGCCCTATTGTGGAGAAGAAAAATGCAGGTATGTTGAACTTTGCTCTATCCAAAGGTATCCAAAAATTCAACTAAAAGGAGGAACAAGAAGGAGTGCTAGAAATGTTCTAGAAAAATATTCCTGATTATAAGTGGAAAAAGATAATATTCTATATAATTTTATCTTGAATAATTATTCAGTTGGATACATTATTGCTCGAATTTTATAAAAATATAGTTTCCTTGAAGCTAAAATTTCCATTGCTGATTTTGAAGTTCATTTGAACATCAATAATTAAAAAGTGAACAATGCTCCAAGCCCTCTAAGGGCTACATGCTCCAGATCCCTAGGAAGGGTTAACGACCCATGGCCAACCAGGAAGACAAACTGTGCTAAGGAAATGGAGCTCTCAGCGATGCCATTCAATCTGTCCACGGCCTTAAGTTGTCATGATAAAGATTAACTACTCTCCTTAGAGTACAGAGGGAACTGATTTTTATTTGAAGCAGTTCTCTGAGATCATAGGCCCAGCTTAGAGGGTTGAAAGTCTGTGCTGAGCCAGGCTGCACCTTCTATTCACTGCTTAAATACTCAGCACCTGGATGCACTCTGGGTCAGGTGAGTCCATAGATGGCTACGCTGTGCTTAGCTATTAATGGAATGTGAGAGTTCAGAGCATTCCTGCCCTTCTTTCCATAGCCTGGGATGTACGGTGCAAAGCCCAGCCCTCAGCATTCTCTGCAGCTTTTAGTTTGCACAACAACCATAGCACTCTCAAGAATAAACGGGATCAAAGGGCAATCTACATCAAGTGAGAGCTCTTTCACAGGTATCACAGGGGCAACTGAAATTACCGGAGAGTCTCTCAAATGACGGAGGCGACAATGGGAGAACATGGAGGCTCACCACCTTATTTGTACCCCTTAAGAATATGTATACCTAGATGCTAATTGATGCTAATTGGGTCTTTCCGGGATTGGGTATTTTAAAATCTGTGTTTTATGTGCTTTGCTTAAATACTTATAGAAACTCATCCCCTTAATACTGAAAGATGCCATGGAGTTTGCAACTGTTGAATTTCAATTGCCTTATGAATCCAAGGGTTTTACTCATAGAGACTATTAATGAACATGGTTAATGAGGTTGTGCTATTGTGGAAAAAACTGAAGCAAAGAGGAGTAAAGGGGTTGGCATAGTGAATGGAAGAATTTGAACCGGAACACTTAGCTAAGTGAGATATTTCAAGTATAATGTGTGAGTATCTGTTTAGAGGTAGAACAACCAGCCCAGGTAAATTTTAATAAAAGTGAAGGAGCTGTCAGTTTATTTAGACTAATATGCTTGAATATTTGTAACTATAACTTGGTACAAGTATTTAATGCATGATACTGAATTGTGACAAGTATGTATTTGTAAGGAAAGACCCCTATGCCAAAGATACAGTTGTTGTTAATTTACCTGAAAGATGTAAGAAATGCATTTTTCAGGATTGATAAAATTTTAAAAGCCTAGTCATTTATTCCATTGTCAGCTTAATGCTGTTTAAGAGCACAAGTTTTACTCTTTACTTTTAAATGACTACTGCTTTATAGAGCTCCTCTTTTCTTAATCTAGGGCAATCCAGTGCTCATTTGGCCCTGGATAGTAGGAGAGAAAGGTTTCAAATACCATCAGGTCAATTGTTTTTGCCATCAGAGAGTTAAGAGTAATGATGGACTCAATGTAAATTAAAGCCTCCATAGATGAAAATTAGGAATATCTGATTAAATAACTTGCACAGATTAAACTTTTGGAGGGGAGTGTGAGTGGGTGAAGTACAGAGTGGCAAAGGGGCCACTGTATGGATGGCTTCTCTTCCCTCTCCCTCCGTCCTCCTCTCGCTCCTTCCTTCTCACTAAATCATCTCCATTAAGTGTCTTGAATACTTTGTAGAATGAGGTGGGATATAAATAAATTAACTAGAAACTTCATAATTGAAATACGACAAGTCTTGAGAGATTCAGTGTATCCTCTGGCAGTATCTCAGAATCGCAACTATCTTTTTAGAAGGGATAGGCTCCCTGTGGCAAGTTACACTTCACTTTCTCCTCTCACCTCTTAGGACAACCCTAAGATTCCCATCAAGATTCTACTTTAACTACTGGTTTAAACTCCATGATCGAATATCAGTTAACACGATGTTATTTCAGAGTCGAATTGTCTTTCACTGAGTTCTCTGTGTCATCCCTGTTTCTAAATGCCACAGATTATAAAGAAATATGTAAAAGATTAGGTTCTTAGCGATGATTCTAATCTTTAAAAAATAAAGCCAAGTTTGGCACTCCATATCCAGAATGTAAATTCCTTGTAATATATATGAAAAGTCATTAGATCAATACTGAAAACCAGACCAATATTAGGTTTCTCCATGATACTCTGATATTGAGTATTAACTCTGACCTGAGGTGCTTGCAAGAATGAAAGAGATGGAAGTGGAGTCTGCATGCCATATACAGATACAGCTATTTTAAATACAATACCTATGATGAGTTCTGCGTCATTGTCACCTAGCAATTGAATATTTTCTTACTCCTGCTCCACTGTCATTGTCTTAGTCCAACACCATTATCTCTCACCTAGTCTTCTTCAATAACTTCCTTTGCTTCATCCCAGCTTACTGGACATATATTCACTACCAAATGTGAAATAGATAGCTAGTGGGAAGCAGCCACATAGCACAGGGAGATCAGCTCAGTGCTTTGTGATCACCTAGAGGGGTGGGATAGGGAGGGTGGGAGGGAGATGCAAGAGGGAGGGGATATGGGGATATATGTATACATATAGCTGATTCACTTTGTTGTACAGCAGAAACTAACACACCATTGTAAAGCAATTATACCCCAATAAAGAAGTTAAAAAAAAACAACTTCCTTGCTTCCAACTTGCCCCTCTACAATCAATTCTCCACATATATCAACTAGAGTCATCCTTTAAAGATGTAAAGATCATGCCCACTTAAAAAGCTTGGACAGCTTCCACTGCAGTGCCATAAAATCCAGCACCTAGCCTGGCCCTTGATCTGTGTGATCCTCACTTCTCTGACCTCATCTTTTATACTCTCCCCCTCAATGACTGCTCTACAGCCACACTGGCTTTCCTTCACATTATAAAATGTGCCAAGCTCTTTCCAAATTTAGGAATTTATACATGCTTTTGCCTCTCCTAGTGTGTTCCCTGACTTCCATCCCCACCCAGTCCCCATGACTAGCATCTTATTTTTCTAGAGTTCATTGGCTTAAACATCACCTTTGCAGAGGGTCCTTCTATAAGCAATTTGCCAAAAATGTTCCATCTCTAATTAGAGCTCACATTTGTTTTCTTTAGTATCTTTTTTAGAACTTATAATTTGTAATTGTATATTTATCTGTTGATATGGTAGTACTAATATTTTTAAATACTTCCCAGTTTATGTTTCTTTATCAGGCTTTCTCTCTCTGCCCCCAATCTGCCTTCTAGATCCAGAAAGTAAAAAAGAGAACAGGTACTTGACCTTTTTAGTGAGTCAGCAGACTTGGAAATGAAGCTTGGAGGAGAGAGAGGGTTATCTGTTGGGCTGGCTAAAAAGTGCCTTTGATTTTTAAGTAAAAATAAAAGATACATTTTTCATTTTCACCAAGAACTTTATTGAACACTGTATTCACCCTCTTATTCCACTACCTTCTGCCATTTTTCAGGCAACTTAATAATTCCATCTTCCCAAAACTTATCTTTTTGAGCAAAGTACTGTTCCAGGTATCTTTCACAGTCTTCAAGGGAATTGAAATATTTTCCATTAAGAGAATTTTGTAAAGACCAAAATAAATGGAAATCTGAAGGCACAATGTCTGTTGAATACAGCAGATGAATCAGAACTTCCCGTCCAAGCTGTAACAGTTTTTGCCTGGTCATCAAAGAAACATGCACTCTTTCGTTAACCTGATGGAAGATTATGCATTTTCTGTTGACTAATTCTGGACGCTTTTTGTCGAGTGCTGCTTTCAGCTGGTCTAACTGGGAGCAGTACTTGTTGGAATTAATCGTTTGGTTTTCCGGAAGGAGCTCTTAATACAGGATTCCCTTCCAATCCCACCATATATACATCACCTTCTTTGAAGACTGGCCTTTGGTGTGGAAGGTAGTGGTTTATTTCACTTGCCCCACGATCTCTTCCATTCCACGTTATTGTATAGTACCCACTTTTCATCACCCATCACAATTTGTTTTAAAAACGGAATGTTTTCATTACGTTTAAAGAGAGAATCGCATGAGGAAACACAGTCAAGAAGGTCTTTCTCGCTTAACTTATGTGGAACCCAAACATAAAAGCGATTAACATAACCAAGCTGGTGCAAATGATTTTCAACACTTGATTTGGACATTTTGAGTATGTCAGCTATCTCCTGTGTGGTATAACGTTGACTATTCTCAATTAATGTCTCGATTCGATCACTATCAACTTCACCTGGTCTACCCGACCCTGGAGCATCCTCCAGCGAGAAATCTCCAGCACGAAACTTCACAAACCACTTTTGACACATTCGATCAGTCATAGCACCTTCTTCATACATTGCACAAGTCTTTTTTTGCGTTTCAGTTGCATTTTTACCTTTCTTGAAATAATAAAGCATAATATGCTGAAAATGTTGCTTTTTTTCCTTCCACCTTCAGTATTAAAATGGCTACACCAATTTTGAGAAGTTTTTTTAATAATGCATGCTGATGTGACAGCTCTCACATACAATCTAACAAAATTGTTTTGAATGAAGTTAAAGACAACTAAGTGCTACTAGAGCCACCTTACGGAAAAAAACGAACGACTCTTTTAGCCCACCCAACAGACTCCTTTAGCTCCTTGTTAGCTTGCTAAATGCCAGGTATGAGCAACTAAATCTATAGTTCTATATAAGGATAGTCTAATAAAAAAAGAGGAATTGAAGAGAAACTCAACTCCTTCTAAGCCCCGGGCAAGTGTAGGAAGAGACCTTAACAGATAGAGGTAGGAGGATGAAGATGTTGGATATTTAGGTCTTGAAACCTCTGTAGGCCTCCGTTAGATTAGGTGTGGGTGACACCAAGCACAGGGAGCAACTGCCCACTCCTCCCAATTTGGCAGGATGGCAAGAAGATCACTGAGCAGGGGATCCCCCACATTGACATGGATACCCAGCATCATGAACAGGGTAGGATGGCATGTCCAGACAGAGAACATGTAGCTTGCACTTCTAAGCCTCCTTTGTTTCCTGTGTAGAGTGACATTTTGTTGAAGGCTGGAGATTCAGCCAAGGAGCATCCTGTGGGCATGTAACAGAAACAGGAAGGGATTTCCTGGGCCTTGTCAGTAGATATGGGACATGATGCCGTCTCAGAGGCCTGCAGCTAGAGAGAGAAAAGCGGGGACCAGTTCAGGGAGAAGGGCCAAAAGAACAGGTTAAAGGGATCATAGACTGCAGAGAGCAGCCGATGCCTGCAGGATGGACCAGACCAGTCACTCCTTATGGAATTCCTCATCATTCCATTCTGAGACTAGAGAAGGAGGGCACAGTGGGGTCCAAAGGATCCTTCACCGTGCCAGTACAACTCACAAAAGACTTTCACCCAACATAAATCCTGATACCACCTTGGAGAGGAAGACAGAGGGAGTAGGAATAGCCTAAAGATAAGAGAGACTGAGTTATTATCCATAAAAGACTGAGGATGACCTAAAAAGGGCGGTTTAAAATATTGGAATGGGCTAGGTTATAAATGGCATTGTACTAATTTTCTTCTACTAGGTGGGGCTTTGAGAATTAGTTACAGAACTATAAAAGAGCTACATTTTCCCCCTGCTCCTATGAGTTGTAGTGGATAAATTTTGTCTCCCTCT
This sequence comes from Hyperoodon ampullatus, assembly GCF_949752795.1. Classification (NCBI taxonomy): domain Eukaryota; kingdom Metazoa; phylum Chordata; class Mammalia; order Artiodactyla; family Ziphiidae; genus Hyperoodon; species Hyperoodon ampullatus. The sequence goes on along the minus strand of NC_136925.1, from coordinate 46,718,037 downwards.
TACGTTTGCTATATATATATCGTATGAGGACAGGAGTCACACTGCCACATCTCTTGCTCTTGATATACTGCTCATATATAGTAAGTGTTCAACAAATCTTTGCTGAGTGAATGAATGAACATTAGTCAAGAGTTCTGCACAGACATTTCTTAGACAACCGTTAAGGAAAAGAGAATGTTCAACCAGCTATTTATGTCTAGGAGAACTGAGTCTCTTAATTAACCTGGCAGTGTAATGAAGAGTAAAAGCTTTAGAATTGGGTCTGATTTCTACCTCTGGTTCTGCCACTAAATATCTGTGTGGCTTGGAGTAAATCTTAGATTTTGTTTCAGATATCAGTGTATGAATGTAAAATTTAATCTCAGCTTCTTCAGTAATTTTTATAGCTGTTAGTTTCCTAATGGGTTCAGTAAACATTTTTCAACCATCTATTTACTATCTATTTTTTTAGATTAATAACTGTTGAATGTCAGCTTTTCAGAAGGAAGATGTTTTCTAATAAACGTAGTTATATTGCCAGCCACTATTATATAAGAAACAAAAGCTTTTGTTCTGGTTCAGTTATATTAATTATGGAAAACTGGCAATAACTCAAATTCTTTTCCTTCTGAAATGACCTTACCTGGGTTATCAGTAATGGCTACCTAGTGATATCCGATCACTATTTACTTTGTGTCCTTACCCACATATCCAGGTGGAATTTAATGACCCAGTGCTGGGCTCAAGAACCTGACCAAAGACCTACTTTCCATAAGATTCAAGAACAGCTTCAGTTATTCAGAAATTTTTCCTTAAATAGTATTTCTCAATGCAGAGGAGAAACAAACCCCAGTGGAGTCATAAATGAAGCCTTTGAAGGTAAGTTTGATTCTTCTTCAGAATTTTTGGGTTTTCTCTACAGTGTGAACTGAATAAGGTTAAAATGGGATGTATGCGGGAGACATCTTACAGTGCGTAAGAAGAATAATATACTGGGACCATCCTCATAATCAAGTATTTATTGTACTCCTCTTTGAAAATAATTTTGATTTGTTCATTAAATTAAAAAAAAGAATAATGGTATGGCCCCTGGATTTATAATTTAAGATAGTAAGGATGAGAATTAACATGTTAGACTATATTTTCATGAGGCCTGTTCTCTCCGCCCTCCACCCCTCATGCCAGTTTGTACCTCAGTGGCAGAGTTGAGTTAATTATAGTTGATGGTACATTATTGTCATTGGTTTATGCAAGACTTATCTTTCATTTGTTTGTTTAGTCCCTTTATCTCCATATTCCTCTCCTGTTCTATTTCCTCCCTCCACCTGCCAGGCAGCCATACTAATGTCTTTAATGTGTATCTTTTAATTTGTTGTATATTGTATGCATGGATACTATCATGTTATGTAATGTTTCTTTTCTTTCTTTTTCATTAAGTACTGTGTTTTTAAGAGTCATCCATTTTGCTATGTATATGTCTAATCTGGTACTTTTAACTGCTATTTAGTTTGCTATGATTATTGTAGTGGGTCACACCTTGCTAAGGTCTACTGTGATTCCACTACAGTATTTTGGTATTAAAACACAGTAGTCACTTAACTCATTTCCAAAATCAGATTTACAATACATTTGCCTAATTGGCTGCAGAAAAATAAATTTAAAAATGATCCTTTCCAGCTGCTCTTAAACTTCATCCCATTATTAAAAGTTCATAGGACCCTTTGTTTTTTTTCAAATGCAAACATTATTGCTTAGATATAAACCTGGCAAGATGGACCATGACTCAGAATCCCTCAGAAATTAAGATTCTCTGTCTCTGCACTGATTCATTACACAATGGCTGATGGTTGCCCTGGAGTCATCTCTCTACAGTGAGACCTTCACCTTGAGTGATGCACTTGACGAATAATAGCAGGGAAAAATATGAAGCCCAAGGACAAATATCTGCTTGTCTTGTTTGCTGTGTTTCTTACTATACATTTTGAGTAACTTTGGATCCATGACATGAATGGAGATAAGACTCTGATCATGAGACTTCTTTAACACAAACAGCTAAGTGACAGATTGGAAAGGGCTGTGCTTGCTTTGAGCATGCATCCTGATCCTCATCAGAATAAGCCTTGTTAATAATCTCACATTGGCTCTACCTGCCTTCTCATCATGGAACCGAGCTGATTCTAGGAGTGCCAATGGTTGAGCCCTTAGGAGTTATAACTGCAAGGCAACCCCATTTTTCTGGAGGGTTCTATACGTGTACTTGACTGTGTGAAGATCACTCAGGTTAAGAAAAAACATACCTATAAGCCATTCTACATACAATAAAATCCTTCTCATTTTCTAAACGTTTGCTTAATGTATTCCTTTGAATGAATTTTTGAGAAAATTTAAAAAATTATTTCAACAGATACCTGTTGACTTTTGTGCAAGACCTAGAATAGTGGTAAGCGCCTGAATTTAATGTGTACCATTGGGATGCTTTAAAGAAAGAGGCAAGAATATTTCTTTCCCTTGAGAAACTAGAGTCAGTTTCTTTAATCTTGTATGTAATGTTTAGTAGTGAGCTGTTCTTCTACTGGTGATTTTGAAAGTTGTCCTTGTCATAGGACTGTGTCTCTATCCACAGGAAAGGTGAGTGTCACCAGTCCACTACTGAATAATACTGTTTTGCTCAAGCCATTTGAATCTGCCCCTGCTTGGCCTGGTTCTTATTGGTTGTAACTTCACATATGGAAACCTTAGAGGAACAACAATCTGGGGTGGTTTGCCAATATGTAAAATGAAATCTTTTGTTCCTGAGGTAGATGAATGGCAGTAAGTGGGTTGAGTTGATTGCACAGATGTCTGAAAGGCAAGCAGAACATGGTTTTGCTTACTGGGCCCTGAAAGCATGATTTCCTTACTAAATCACTTCTCTGATCTCTAGAAGGCAAAGCTTAACTACTAAGCCTCTGATTCAGATTTTCTTGTGAATATCATTCTTGTGGCCTTTATAAAATGAAACACAATCATCATCTTTTTAAAGGCTTAAAAAAGAATTTTTATGTTATTTTACAATCAAAAAAGTGATTCCTGATCCTTTCTGAATTTTCTTCTAACTTTCCTAGTAATTAATCTCTGTAATAGTTCTTGCTATATTATTTTTATAACTGTATTTAAAGATCTTTATTAGAAAAGTAATTTATGTTTATTGTTTAAAAAACATATAAAAGTATCTAAGCAGCGTAAAAAGTTAGTCTCTTCCTTCTTCCCTGTCCTTACTCCCCGTGCTAGCCATTGTTTGTGATTTGATTATATACTTCCAGATATTTTATATGCATATACAACCATTTACAGATATGTTCATTTGTGTATGTTTGTATACATACACACTGGCTGGTAGTCTAGAGGAATGAGATGTAGATTCTCTGGTCAGTTCTGCATCATTTTTCTTTTTTTTTTTTTTTAACAAATGAGCTTATTTTTGAAGATTTGGTGAGCAGATGATTTTAAACTACATCTTCTGCCAGAAGCCAGGAGGCATTCAGTTGCCATTGAGAGGGAATTCATGTTCTGTGGGAGTCCTGAGGCAGCATGCCAAACCTACACTGTATGGCAGAGGGAGAGTCAATAAAAGCCACTGAGAGCTTAATCCTAAACTGAGTCCTGCAGGGGGTTGAGAGTAAGGTATCTCAGGAGAGAAGGAGCAGTATGTAGAAAGTCAGGGAATAATAGAGAATGGGGGTTCACAGAACTGCAGGTAGTTTATCACACTTGACGGTGGGAAATGGCAAGTGATGAAACTGGAGGAACAGTGGTCACACTAATCACATAAGAAATGAAAATTAATGAAAGCTGAAATAATGAATGGTGACAGGTATAGAAAGAAGGATATGGGAACCAGACTTACCACAGGGGTAGATGCTAGAGGATTTGGCATCTAATTGGGTGAAGAAGAGAGAGGAGACGATGGTGAATCCCAGTGATTTGAGAAACTAGGTGCAAAGCCATGCTCTTCCCAAAGGTGGGGGCACAGGAGGAGGAACAGCTTTACGCATGTTTGGTTTGAGGTGAATGTGGGAGAAATGAAGAAGCCCAGTATTCAGTTGGAAATACAGGTAGTTGAAGTCAAGGGTGTCATTGAGGTTATTCAATTAAAGTGTATAGAATTAGAAGAGAAGTAAACAGTGGATGGGACCCAGAAAACAGCCAATATATGAGGGACTGACAAAGAAAGATGATGGGCAGGCACTGAGAGAAGAAGTCAGAAAGGGAAGAGGAAGGCTGTCATGGAAATCCAAAGGAGAGAGGCTCACAGACTTGAGAGTGGTCAAATGCTGCAGAGATAAAGAGTTCCACAGGGTTGCGAGGAATTTACAGTTGACTTGTGTTGTATTTTAAAATTCAACTCCTTGCTCACGGAAGCCTTTCCTTCTAATGTGTACAGACATTCTATATAAAAATTACGGAGGCTGTCATAATGGGTGTTAGAGGGCCTGAGAGCTTAGTTTTACCTTAGGGTCTACCAGAAGTCTCCATGAACCCTTAAGAAAATCTTTTCACCATGTAGCATTACCTAGTTCATCTATGAGACCGAGGTAACAGTACATATAGAGAACAAAACTCTTTTTGTGAATGGCTTTTAATTGCAGTATTAGTTAACTTTACTTTAGCACTTTTTTATATATCACTTGTGCTATGTGGGTTAACTCATTAAATCCTCACAATAGCCCTATGAAGTGGGCATTATAATATTACCATTTTACAGCTGAAAAGATTGAGGTTAGTAAATTGCCCATGGTCATCCTGCTGAATGGGGCTGGAGTAGGACTCTATTCTAGAGCCTTTGCTCTCATCCTTCACAGAGACATGGCTATGGTTAGAAAACTGCTCCCACACTCTCCCCACTTTGTTTTCTTTGGTATGCTGATTTATTTAGGTGCTAAGTTGTTGAAAGACTGAATTAAAATTCTAAATAACATTAAAAAAATAGAGAAGCAGACATAATGAGGCAGAATAAGGATGCAGGAAGAGGTTAGGAAGAGGTTAACAGGGAATATAATCAAACTCTGATAATTTAGATAGAAACAAGTAATTCTGTGCCATGACAGATATAGAATTTTGGTACAAGGGAAATTCACATTCTGAGATTTACAATGAATGTAAATCCTGATGATAAGGAATGGAAAGAGATATGGGGATCACCAAAAATTTTGATAATTCGATGTGACTGAACAAAAGTGGTAGAGAAGAGAGAAGAAATAGAATGAAAAGCAGAGTTTGCATATTTGCAAAGGATAGAAATTATGGAACAGTCTCTTCAAGGCAAGCCTAAACTTAAATACCTTTTAAGTAAAAGAGAATGTATTTAAAAATAGTTTGCTGCTTTGCAGACTGGTGGGCATACTTAACAAAACTGTAAGAAGTCTTTGTTATTGTCGGAGGTATGTAAGAAGAGAGGAAAGCCACTGGGAGGACTTTTTTGAAAAAAAAAAAAGGCATTAGGATTTCAGGGAGCAATAATACCATGCCTATGCTATGGTCCTACTGACCTAATGGGGTGGAGAGGGGATAGAGAGAGAAGATTAGTAACATATCTGGGGATCTAGTAAAAATATCCCAGTGACTTCATCAAAACATTTGTGTAAACATCACCTCATCAGTCCCAGAGAGTTCTACAGGAAACAAATCTAAATGCTCTTCTGCTGTTCTAAACATAGCCAGTCAGCCAGCATATGTCTTGTCTGTAAATATCCTGTCTTACTTGGAAGTCTTTATTTTAATATTTCCCTCTTAAACCAAGGGTTGCCAAGTGCATGCCATCTTTGCTCAGGATCTCTCTCTGCTTTAAGGACCTGCAGGTTTTCTATACAGTAGTTTTTAAACCAAAATAAACAACCCGCCCCATCTCTCATAATTACGCAATAAGAAAATGTACTAATTGCTGAAAGCTTGCCAGGGTCAAGTTACTAAATATTGCCCTAAGTACTATGAACCAATGAAATAGTTAGCTAATGATTTTTCTTTGACATATTGCACCAGAATTTGTAAAAAGAATTTATTTGCCTTATGTAAAAGATTTTTTTCCAAATAACTCAATATAGGCAAAAAATTAAATCATGTTTCAGTAGAAAGTTTCCCAATATGCTATTTAATGGACTAAATGTATGGCAGTGAAGCAGCTGATAACATGAGTAGCTAGACCTATATTGTAGGTGTACATTTTTGTTGAAATTCTAGACTCCTTTAGCCTAATTTCTTTAAGCCCTTCAGGAATATCATCCTAATTTCCTCAGTAATCTGGGCTGCTGGGCAATTTAAAGTTAAATACCCTATTTCCTGCTATCATTTTTCAATATTTTCTATTGCTATTATCTTGCATAACAAGTTATTCTTATGAGTTTCTCAATGGCTGTAAGTACATATTGACAATAATCATAACAGTTGGATCCTTCCATAGATATTCAGCACTTAGGCACTAACCAAACCTGACATCTGATAAACTTATTTCTGTGGGGGAGATATTTTACAACACTATCTGACTATTTGTGTGGTTTGAAATATACTAGAATGATGTTTGAAAAATGAAGAGGAACATGGGGTGATGCCCAAGAACCTGTGAGCCTGTAGCTGGGCCTTCTTGCTCTTCAGCAGTGGGGGAGGGTCTGAAAATGAAATAAACACCTAATAAGACAGAGCAAGGACAGTGATTCACATGCTTCTTTCTTTGTAGTTCAGGTTTGGAACTTGGTAATAGGTAGATCCGTTAAATTCCATCAGGGAATAATAGATGCAATGGTGCTTCCCTTAGTTCTTTGAAATTATTTAAAATTTCCCCATATTTCAATTTAAATAAATCCAGCCTGGGTGTAGGTCAGGGCTAAGCACAGAAGCTTGGCAGCCCGGCAGGCCTCACCCACACATTTGGGTGCTCTTGTGCTGGAAGTAGGATGAGGAGAAAGGGAAGGACCTGTGTCTGCTGACTAGAATGTTTCTGATTTGTAAAACGTGATGCTGTATGAAAGGAGAGTAATATTTCCGACTGTAAATTTTTCATCCAGGTAGTAACACCCAGAGATTGGAAAACACTGATAAAAAGCAAATAATTCCCACAATATACATTTGCATATTTATCTTGTTGATTCCCTAGAATTTTGCGGAATGTTTCAGAAACCCTGCAATTAGGTTTCAACAAGAATTCTTATACTTTTCTAAGTAAGAAGGTCAGCCTCTAAGTAGAGAAAGACAAAATAATATGAGCACAATTGTGAAGAAGGTCAAACTACCCTCTGGCTGCCCATCTTTCTACTGCCACACCCACCTCACACACATGTGTGTCTGGAGTCAGTGCCTCTCAAGGACTCCTGCAGGGCACACTGCCCACCACCTTCTTGCCACACAGCACGGCAGCTCCACTCTCCCCTCCGGGAGGTGAACATGAGGACACAGACTAGAGCCAGACAGTTTAGGTTCAAATTCTAGTTGTGTGACCTTGGGAAAATTGCTAAACTCCTCTGTCCTCAATTTCCTCATCTGTTAAATGGAGATAGTGCCAGTACTGACTTAATAGGAGAAGAATGAGTTAATATATGCATATCACTTGGAACAGTGCCTGGTACGTAGTAAGTACTCTGTAAGTATTAATAACAACAATTATTATTATTATATTTCATATCAGTGCTTATCACCACCTGACATAAATTTAGTTTTGCACTAGTTTATCGTCTGTCTCTCCCCATTAGAATGTAAACCCCAAATAGCAACAAATGTGTTTTGTTCACTGCTGTATCATCAATACGTAGGACACAGCCTGGTGTGCAGTAGGCATGCAATAAATATTAGTTTAATAAATTATTAGATTACTTTATCTAAAGAAATACATCTTTAAAGGTAGGTATTTTAGCTGATGTGGCAAGATGAAAGGGTAAGCACTTCACACAAAAAGGGCTGCCCTAGGGCCACTTAATTCCTGTCACAAAGACCATGACCTGTTTCACCTGTTATGGCAGAGTTAATCACCTCTGTGCTCTCATCACTTTATGTATTCCTTTCTTATATACGCACACATGACCTTCCATGGTACTATTTCCGCTTTCCTACTAGACTGCAGTAGCGTCAAGGACAGGGAACATGTCTTGGACTTTTGTGTTCCCTTAGTGGTCATCATAAATATTTGCTGAACCAATGGGTAAGGCTGGTGTTGTTCTAATTCTCATACAGCCTGGATATTACAGATAAAGGAAACCAAACAGATGCTAGAATAACTTTTGTATTTTTTTTCACAGATGAAGATGGTCATATGATTTGTTTGAATTCAGATGACGTTATGTCAACTGCTTTACTGGAAACCAAGAACCAAGAAGGGTTAAACTATGTGGTACTGGCTACAGAATGCAGACAAGGTGAAGCAAATTCTGAGGGTCCTCTAAGCTTCAAGGCATTTGAATCTTGTGGTCTGAGGAAAGAAGAGAAGGAATCACATGCAGACAAAGACATCTGCCAAGAAAAACAAGTGGCTTACTGCCCTCCTGGCAAGCCTGAAGGCCTGAACTATGCCTGTCTCACTCACAGTGGATATGGAGATGGGTCTGATTAATAGCTCTGTTTGGGAAATGCAGAGTTGAGAGAAACACTCCTCCCATTAAGTAGTCAGTGAAAGAAAGCCTAGTAGAATGATAGATGTTGTGGGTGGTGGTCTATGACTCTGAATTAACACAGGGAAGTTCCTGAGTTCTCATCTTGGCCCCAAGAGCCATTTGGTTTTAGTTGTGACAATCCCCATACCAACTGTCTAACCTTCAGCAGAATTCTGAGGTGAACCTTTGAGCATTTGGGAAAACTTAGAAAGACTCATGAGTCTGGAAATGAAACTGTGATTCCTCACCCTGAGGTCCCTTAGGCCACTGCCCACCCTTCAGTCTGGGCTGTAAGAGAAACATCTTAGTTAGGTGGTTAAAGACTAAACACTTATGTTTAGGGACCTGAAGGAGGAGGATAAGAAGTGTGCTCAAGGGGCCAAATGAACAACAGATTATCCCAAAAGGGACAAAGGAAGTGACTAAATAACTCTACACATACAGAAGGAACTAGCACCTATGACACGAGAAGTCATTTGGAAAGCTATTACTACAATAAAATATTGTCCTTAATGACTACTCTAAAATACTTTGTATTTTGGAGACTTGGAACAGCAGCTTCCGTCATAATGACAATAGGACCATGAAGGTCTCTACGTCCTAAAGTTTAGCATTCCACGATCTTTGGGTCATATAAAAATTACTCTGTGACTTGTGTGCTGTTACAGAAATTAGCTAATATAAAGATGGTTTTTGTTTGCCATATCTTTTATACATAACATACTTAGGATTACATTTACTATCCAAGTGTCCTTAAAATTAAACATAAATGATTATATAATGTTAATTCAAGCTGTGTGATCTTTAGCAACCATACAAAATAATAAACACCTAAATGAGAACTATTAAAAATTAAATGAGAGCACCTAAATGAGAGAAATTAAAAATTGCTGCAGAGAAACACTCTGATTTAAAGCCAGTCATTTTTTTGCAGTTACCCATTTAAACCTGAAAGCCTCAAATGCTCTAATAGCAACACCAATGAAAGTATTGTGTGTTACTTAGTTGCAGTATACAGGATGTTCACGAGCTATAAGGAACACTTTGATCATAACATTTGCTAAAAACTACTGTGGAAGAGGAACACATATGTTTTCACCTTGGATCATTTAGTTCATTTTAAAATTTGCCTACTGCCTGAGAACCTGCACAGATGATAGACTTTATGATGAGGAACACAGGGAGGTCAATGTGTCAATTCTGTGGTGAACAGCCCCCAAGTAAAGGTCCAGGATTTATGGCCACTCTGCCACATCTGTCATCTCATTGAACAAGGCAGAATATTTTCCCTCTGATCTTTTGACTTTCTAATGGGCACTGATCATTCTTTTTGTTAGCCCAGCATATGATGCCCCTTCCTGTGTTGGGGAATTCCTCTACCATTATATTCCGAGTGGGAGCTATGCTCCATTTGCTTCCCCAAGATCTCTCACAGTAAGAAGGCAGGCAAGGGACCCTAGCCCCTACCACTCAGACACAGCCACCACAGGCTTCTAATTGAGAGCGAAGGAAGCAAAGAAATAGGAACCACAGTGAGTCGTCCCTGGTGATGGTGGCAATTGCAGTTGGTCTAGCTCCCAGAATGCAGTGTCCAGGGCCAGGAGAGTCGGCAGAGCAAGTCTGGAGCCTGGTGCCTCTGGCAGCTTGGGAGGCCAGAGTGGCCTGGTTCTGCTGTCTGCTTCTGGCCGGGCTCCCTGTTCCATAGCCTCTGAGTTGGGTTCTCAAGCCCTCCCAGGGATTCTGTGACTTATCTCCATAGCCTTTCCCCCATCTTGTATTTACATTTATTGATTCAATCCTTTAATAATTTATTCAACACATAGTTACTACATGCCACGTTCTGTTCCAAGCACTAGAAATACAGCAATGAACAAAACAAAATCCTTGCCTATATGGAGTGTAGTTCACCTACTATGACTACTAGTGTAGTTCACAGTACTGAGCACTTGGCCAGGTAGCAGTTTCAAAAATAAAGAAAATGGGTAACATGGAGTGTGGTCACCTACAAACACTGGCATTAACAGTTCATCCTGTCCTGGGAGAAGCAAAAGAAATGAGAGATAGGGAAGAGCAGACAGTAGAGGGTCTTAGTGCTAAACCACAGAAATTGAATTTCATTCTGTAGTAGATGAGTCATCAAAGCTTTTTTAAAATTATACTCCATAGCCTGTTAATAAATGTTTTTCTTTTAAATCAGCCAGAGTCAGTTTCTGTTTCTTGCAACCATGACTTTTGCTCTGCCAGTGCCACAGACCTTTATTTTGGAATACACAAAGGGATTAGAAGCATATAGAAGAATTCGATTTTCAGTACAATACATTTGCATTACAACCTGGACAATAGAGAAATTTATAGAATAGCTGAGGGGAACAGCCCGTAAAATATCATGTTTCAGCTAGGATATAGGTGCAAATTAGTAGTCTTTTTTTATAATTCATAATGAATAATATTGGTAGAATATTTAATGCAACATAAAATAGACAGTGGCTGAAATCTCATAGGTAAATTTATTATAGATGAAAGTAATTGATAAAAATACAAATGGCTGGTAATACTGAAAACCATGTAAGTTAATTCTGGAAAAATTAGATTTTGTAATCAAGAGGGAAAAAATTGGCAATGGCTAAAATTGGCACTTGTTAAAATATGTTCTTCACTAAAAATTAACAGAAGAATAAACCTTATTGATAAATTTTTTATCTGCAAAATACGACCTGGGAATGTTAGACTTGAGAGAAATAATGGCTCCCAGAGGCAGAGTTATAATTGGTATGAATGAAGCAAAACAATACAAAAGCCGATCAATAAATCTAACCTTCATTTTAAATTGTTCAAGGAAAAGAAATAATCCATAAAATTATTATGGTTTAACATTGCCAGTTGAACAAAATTTACCTGGATAAAATTAATGTGTTGCTATAATTCTGTTGAAAATGCTTTATTCTAAATGTCCTGGAGAAAAGAGCCTGTCCCTGGTCTCAGATACCCTCTGTGTTGCTTACCCATCCTGGTTTTCCCTGGCCTATTGGAATGTTCTCACCTATTCTTCTCTGTTTATCTAAATTCCAGTCTTCCTTTAGGATCAGATCATATTCCAACATTTTGGAAAGGCTTGTCCCTAACTCCCTCCCCTCTCACTTCTCAGAATTACTGTTGCCCTTGTCTTTATATCTCATTTGCTGGCAACCATATGTATTTCTATTCTATTTCTATGTATTTTATCTACTCGAATAAATTGGAAGCTTTCCGAAGACAGGGTGATGTCTTTTAAGACTTTATACCTTTAATCTAAAGTAAGTATTCATACTTAATGGATGAATTGGCTTTCTCATCATCCTTTTCCAACACACTTCACAAGTCTTCACTTTTAGCTCATGGAAGGGATGCCAGAAGATTGGTCTACTGTCAAGAGGGACTCAAGAGGATTCTTTAGATCCTGAGTTATCTCTTGAGACCTAGACATATTATAGAAGTTGGTGGACTGCTTTGAGGTTCAGATCAAACTTAGGTGAGGCCTGAAATTCTGAAAGCCCTTGAAATGATGGTAAAGGATGTTAAAGGAGGCAAAAAGTTATTTTATCATTAGCATTTCTCCCGTCTTAAACCCAGCTTTTATCCTCAGATAGCCTTATGGATGTGGAATAAATGTCATAAATTTTAAGTTATCCTTGACTTCTCTTTGACCTTCTCTCTTTGGTAAAGAGGAGCCCATCCAATTTTGCTTTTTGCAGTGGTCAAGGCTATGGGGTGCCCAAACCAGAAGACCTATCCCAATCCGTCTAGAACTTTTCACAATTAGAAGAATCAAGGGGACAAAATATACAACCCAAACTCCATTGTATATATTTTAGAATATTTCCTTCCAGGTTTTTTTTTTTCTTCCCCATGTGAGCTTATTTTCATGGCTGGAGTAGTTGTATTTCTCTTGTTTTTTTTTTTTTTTTCACTTACTTTATTGCATAAGCTTTCCCCCTTATCATTAAAAATTCTTTGTGAATGTTTCTAATGACTGCATACATCCCTTAGGATGAATACACTGCTGTTTAGTGTTCCCATGTAGATTCATTCACTCATTCATAAATATTTATTGAATGCTTACTACACAGGAAGCATTATTATAGATGCTAGGAATAGAGCAATAAACAAAGCTAAGTCTTTGCCTTGATGGAGGCCACATTCTAACATTCTATCAATAGATGGGGAAGAAGAGATGGTAAAAAAAAACAAAAATATATATGACAATACATTATAAGAATCATACCCCATGATCGAGTGGGATTTATTCCAGGTTGCAAAGATGGTTCAAACATCCACAAATGAGTCAGTGTGATACACTGCATTAACAAAATGAAGGATAAACATCATATGATCTCAGTAGATCATCTCAGTAGATGCAGGAAAAGCATTTGACAAAATTCAGCATCCATTTATGATAATAACTCTCAACAAAGTGGGTATAGAGGGAAGGTATCTCAGTATAATAGACTGTACATGAGAAGCTCACAGCTAACATCATACTCAACGTGAAAAGCTAAAAGCTTTTCCTCTGAGATCAGGAACAAGACAAGGATGTCCACTCTCACAACTTCTATTCAATATACTATTTGAAGTCCTAGCAAGAGTAATTAGGCAAGAAAAAGAAATTAAAAGCATCCAAATTGAGAAAGAAGGGGGCTTCCCTGGTGGCACAATGGTTGAGAGTCCGCCTGCCGATGCAGGGGACACAGGTTTGTGCCCCGGTCGGGGAAGATCCCACATGCTGCGGAGCGGCTGGGTCCGTGAGCCATGGCCGCTGTGCCTGCGCGTCTGGAGGCTGTGCTCCGCAACGGGAGAGGCCACAACAGTGAGAGGCCCACGTACCGCAAAAAAAAAAAAAAAAAAAAAATTGAGAAAGAAGAAGTAAAACTGTCACTATTTGCAAATAATATGACATTATATACAGAAAACTCTAAAGACTCCATCAAAAAACTATTAGAACTAATAAACAAATTCAGTAAAGCTGCAGGATACAAATCAATACACAAAAGTCTGTTGCCTTACTTTACATTAATAATGAGCTATCAGAAAGAGAAATTAAGAAAACAACCCCATTTACAATTGCAACAAAAAGAATAAAATACCTTGGAATAAATCTAACCAAGGAGGTGAAAGAACTATATTTTGAAAGCGATAAGACAGTAATGAATAAAACTGAAGAAGACACAAAGACCCTGAATAGCCAAAGCAATCTTGAGAAAGGAGAATGAAGCTGGAGACATCATGCTTCCTGATTTCAAACTATATTACAAAACAATAGAATTAAAACAGTAGTAGTATTGATATAAAACAGACACATAGATTAATGGAAGAGAATAGAGAACCGAGAAATAAACCCATGCATGTATCATCAATTAACTCATGACAAAATATGCAGGCAAAATGTACAATGGGGAAAGGATAGTCCCTTCAATAAATGGCATTGGGAAAATTGGACAGCCACATACAAAAGAATGAAACTGGATTGCTATCTTATACATAACTCCTTTTAGTTAACAAAAGTTAACTTAAAATGGATTAAAGGCTTGAATATAAGACCTGAAACCTTAAAACTTCTAGAAGAAAACACAGGTGGTAAGCTCCCTGACGTATGTCTTGGCAATGATGTTTTGAATCTGACACCAAAAACGAAAGCAACAAAAGCAAAAATAAACAAGTGGAACTGCATGTAACTAAAAAGCTTTTGCAGAGCAAAAACAAAACAAAATCGACAAAATTAAAAGGCAATCTACTGGATGTGAGAAAATAATTGCAAATCATAAATCTGATAAGGGGCTAGCAGCCCAAATATACAAAGAATTCATATAACTCAACAGCAATAAAAAAAAAGGGAGGGAAGGAGGGGAGAGTGGTAGTGGGGGTTAGATCATACAGGCCATGGTAGGGACTTTTTACCTGATAGGAAGACACTAGGGAATTTTGAACATATGAGAGACATGATTTGACTTTGGTTTTAAAAGGATCATTCCAGAGCCCATGTGAAGAAGGGACTGAGAGTAGGGTGGGGCAGAAAGGTAGAAACAGGAAAATCAATTAGAAAGTTATGATAATTAACCACGAGATGATGACCGCTTGGCAGGGAAGGTGATGAAATAGCAGTGAAAGTGATGAAAGTGGTTGATTCTGTGTTTCTTTTGAAGGTTTTGCTGATGGATTAGACATGGAGTACAAGGGAAGAAAAGATTAAGATTTTTAATCTGAGCAGTGGGAAGAATGGAAGTTACCACTTATCCGATGGGAAAGACTGAAGGAGAGATGATTTATTTTGAGAGGCAAGATGGCCATTAGAGGTTCGGTTTAGGATATGTTAGTTTTGAGATGATTTTTAGAGATCTAAGAGAGAGGCTGACTATGCAGCGGGAGAGGGGATTAAGGAGAGGGTTCAGGCTGGAGAGTTGTCTGTATATAGGTAAGGCTGAGACTAGCCATGAGACTGGTCCAGCTCAACCAGGGGTGTGTATAAGAAAGAAGGTCCAAGGACTGAGGCCAAAATCATTCCATGTTTAGACATTAGGGAGCTGAGGAGAGACTACCAAAGAAGAGTGAGAAGGAGGGGTCAGAAAAGTAGCATGAAAATCAAGAGTGCATGGAATCCTGGAAGCCGAATGAACAAAGTGTTTGAAGAAGGATGGAATTATGAACTGTGTCAAATATTATTGACAGGTAGGTAACCATATGTCTTAATTTGCCTGGGATAGTTCCAGTTTATGCCTTTGTCCTGGATTATTACCAGTGTCCCTTTCACACTTATAAGTGATCTTGTTCAGACCATAAATTATATGGTCCCCTGCGGTGGACACGGAGGTGTGCTATTTAGATCATCTTTCAAGAGAACCTGCTTTGGGGAGCACGGCTAATTGACACCTCCAGCTGCTGTACCTTCAGATCTACTGTGACATTCATGCCAGGTCATGCTTCCCTTGGGCCATTTCCAGCCACTGACTAAACACAGGGGAGTACCAGGAATGGGCCATTCCTGCCTGATCTGGACATTATTTGGCCACCAACAGGCCATTTTGACTTGGGGACTGACTCTCTATCAGTCTGGCTGAGACTTTCCCAGAACTGCACTGTAATCTCAGGCTTTCCCTATCCAATCCTCCCTTCTCTCTCTTCTTAACAGGTGTCAGGCCTGCATTGCAATCTGAAGGCTTTTTTCACCTACGCTTTGTCTCTCCCCCTTTATCCTTCCCAGGCCTTTCTCCCAACAAATCATTTGCACATCTAGTCCTCTTGGCATCTGTTTCTTTGAGGCCCTTAACTAATACAGATAGTACCAGGAATGGCCCAAGAAAACAGGTAGCGAGATGGGATTTGGGGTCTGGCTTACTCATCACCCAAGTGGCTAAGAGGACCTCAGCATGAGTGATAGATATGTGGGGCACAGACAGTCCTGGGCACAACGTGGCAGCCTAAATGCTACGGATTTCACCAGTGGTGAACAAGAAAAATATCCCATGGAGGGGAACACCTTTGCCAATGTGATGATTCAGGCCTTTGAAAGATACAGAGGTGATGATGCCTATGAGAACAGTGGAACTCGCTGGCTGTTTCCCTGCAGAACAGTTGTACTGATTCCCTGCAGAAGGATCATGAGAAATTAAGGGTATGTAGCAAATAAAGGCTAATTGTGAGAGCTAGAAGGTGTCTCTGATAGGTTAAAAAGAGGCACTTATAAACTGTAGAGTAAGAGTAGACACAACTGAGGGGCAAGCCCCGCATGTGATAGTCAAGGTAGGTCTGTTGAGAAAACCTGTGACCCTGAAACCCTGCATGGGGGCAACTGGATGGATGCCCCCAAGGAATTTGGCTCAGCTGACCCCTCTCATCCCTCACTGCTTGTCGAGATGGTTCATACCTCTAACGTAAGAGCTAGCACTTTCTCTGTACAGGGAGATACTCCTGTGGCCTCTCCCCAGCAAGGCAACAGGAGCCCCCTTGGGAGCTGCATCTACCTCTGCTGGAGACTGCCAGGTTGATAACCAGGGTTAAATCCCAGCCTAACCTGACTTGGGATATGCTGGGTCTGATAAAGAAGGAAAGAGATTACATCTCAAAGGAGCTCTAAGAATTAGCTAACATCTAATGGTGGGAGCCAGGGGAGTAGTGCTGGGATTACATTCGGAGGGTACATGAGTAAGGGGGTGAGAAGGTAAGACTGGATAAGCAGGAATTCATTCACTCAGTGGGATTTCCTGGAACATGAAATTTTAACATCTTGGAAAAGACCCAAGGCAAACTTTCAGCTAGGGTAGCCTTGGAAGCCTGGAGAAAACAAAGGCCCATGCTGAGATGCCCTGTCAGATGGGAGAGGAAGGAATAAAAAGACTGAGGGAAGTGGGAATGCTGGCATGGACATATTATGTGAGGCCAGAAGACCCATCAAAGGACACACTAAGGTCATTAGGAACAGGCTGATGAGAGGGGTGCCTCACTGAGCATCACTAAGCAGCTCAGTAATGGCCTCCTCTGCAGGCCATCCACATCTGGGCTCGTTAAAATCTATGGACATGACACAGCCCTGAAATAATAGATACCAGATGGCTGCACTTGACTAGTAGAAGCCAGGGGACCCCCATCACCATGATGATGGAGAAGCCTGAGCATAGGGAGTTGTGGAGATGGTTAATAAAGCATGTTGTGCCCAGGACAAAACAGAAGGGCAGCAGTGCTTACCATTTACAATCAGAGGAAGGCAAAAATGGAGGAGTTAGGAGGCTGATGTGGTCACATGAATAAAAATCACCATTGTACAGACCTGTAACCCATTGACTGAAGAAGTGGACAGGTCCTAGGACAGAACCTGTAACACCATCACGGTATATACTATGATGATTCCACCACAGGGCACTGTGGCCATTTATTCCAGTACTGTGCACTGGGAATCCCCAGACATTTCAGACTATTAGACACAGGATCTGAGTTGACATTGGTATCTAGAGACCTGAAGCATCATCATAGCCCCTTTGTTAGGGTGGGTTTTATGGAGCCAGGTATTAAATTGAGTCCTGGCTAAAGGCCAACCTACAGCGTGTCCACCGGGTCCATGACCCCACTGGTGGCGGGGGGGTTCACACATTTATACACTCTATAAATGTGTAATAGGGGTTGACATACTTGGTGGTTGAATCACTGGATCCTTGGCCTGTGGGGTAAAATATATCATGGTGTGGAAGGCCAGGCGGAAACCTCTGGAACTGCTGCCCTCCTCTCTTCCCTCCCCTAGCCAAGACAGTAAGTCAAAAATAAAATAGGATCCTGGGGAATTACAATGATTAGTGCCAGCATTTATGTTCGAAAGGTCACAGGGTTCATGGTTTCTGTCACACCTCCTTTTTTTTTTTTTTTTTTTTGTGGTACGTGGGCCTCTCACTGCTGTGGCCTCTCCTGTTGTGGAGCACAGGCTCCGGACGTGCAGGCTCAGCGGCCATGGCTCATGGGCCCAGCCGCTCCGTGGCACGTGGGATCCTCCCGGACCGGGGCACGAACCCGTGTCCCCCGCACCGGCAGGCGGACTCTCAACCACTGCGCCACCAGGGAAGCCCTGTCACACCTCCTTTTAATTCACCAGAGCTTCTGCAGAAACCACATGGATCCTGGAGAATGGCTGTAGTGTAGCATGAGTTAAATCAAATAGTAGCCCAACTGCAGCTGCGATGCCAGGTGTAGTATCTTTGCTAGAACATATTAATAAGGCCTCAAGTGCATGGTATATGTCTTGACCTCTGCTTATCGGAGGATCTTCACTGATATATCACCCTATTGATGAGACAAGTAAAAGGTTACTGAGAGCTGATCATCAGGTTTATACAGAGCTAACTGATGACCTTGACAAGTGTGTATGTAGTGGAAGCTAAGCTAGAGTGGGTACAAGAGAAAATGGAAAAGTAAGTGTAGAGAGCAAGAGGATGACTCATTTAAGGCTTGCTGCCATTTAAAGGGAGCAGAGAAATGAGTTAGTAACTAAAAGGAGACAGGGTCAAAGAAGGTTGCTTTTTTTTTTTTTTTTTTAAGGCAGGAAATATTGCAGCCTGTTTTATATTAATGGGAATGATCCAGTAGAGAGGGAGAAATGATGATGCAGGAAAAGAGAGGACAATTTTTGAAGGGATGTCCTTGAGCAGAAGACAGAGATTGAGGATCAGGATACAAGTGCAGAAAAAGGATATTGGACACTGCCTCCTAAAAGTGAAGAACCTCTCCCCACTCCTTTTAATAAGAGGATTTTCTTTACTGAAGCAGCTTCCAGACTATTTTTATTTTGTTTTTTTTTAACTTGTACATTAAACCTCAGATGAACCTGTATTTTAAAATTGGTTTGCACATAAAATAAAAAGTTTAATGCAATAATTTGTGTATTTTTTTCACAATAGTTGGTAGTACCTGCTCAATGTACTTAAATATCCAGCTGAGGGGGTAAAGAATAAGTCAAGGGAGAACGAGATAATCTTTAGGGTTACTGCAACCTTTTAAATTCTGAACTTGTGTCCCAAGATGTTAAATAATAAATGGCAAAAAAATGGCATAGACATTAGTTGATAAGAGTTCTGATATGGGTGAGACCACATACTGTGTCTGGTGTGGAGATAAGGCTTCCAGGAAGAGGCAGAAACTTACGTGAGACGTTGAAGAACAGATAGCATTTGGATGAGAAGGTAGTTAGGGTGAAGGTTTTCTAACAGAATGGGAGGAAGGAATTTACCAGGAACTTTCTGTGGAATATGGGAAAAACACTGCCGAGTGCACTAACCCAGAGGAGCAGTCAACTAGAATTGTGATAAGTACTCTGGTCACTTCTAGATGATGTACCCTTGAGCTGAAATAGTCTCGTAGTGAGCTTGATGTCCTCCTGAGAACTGTGACAAGATAGCTCTAACTTCATTCTGAGCATCCATATGGACATATAGGACAAGCACAAGAACCAGATTAGGAAACGAGCAGATAACACACAAAGCATTTTCTATAATATCACTTTTAGAACTTTTCGGTTTATAGTAAGTAAGGAGAAGGAGAATAAAGCATGGGTAATTTGAGTTCAAATGACAAGTTCCTCTAATAAAGGAAGTGACAAGAATTAAATTTGCACTCTAAAATAGCAGTAAAAATGTAGTCAGAAGCTTTTATGATCTGAAAGAATATACATTATTAAGTGGTATAATTTTGTCTTGTTTTAACTTAATGCCTTGCCCTTGTTCTGTGACACAGGGAGATTCAGTGGTACCTATACTTTCTACCTCAGTCTCCTAAGACCCAAAGCCTATATTAACCTGCAGCCTGGTACATTTTATGGCAGTGAAGCGTTGTTTTCCTTTTTTTAGTTTCAATACATTTTATTTAAAATTTTTGAAACCTTTTTAATTTTATTGGGGTATAGTTGATTTAAAATAGTTTCAATATATTTTGTATCGCAAACAAAAAAGGGAGATGGCAGTATCTCACTGGCAGGTTTAAAAATTTTTCAGTCCTTAAACATCAAATAACCAGGTGTCCCAAACTTCAACGCAAGATGGTGGTGCCTGTAGTATCATTTTTAAAATTTACTAGCTAGTTTGAAACAGTTAAGTATAAAACTGTGAATAAAATTTCCCTTCTCACCAATCCCAACTGAATACAACTTCTTCATGGTTTTCCCTCGGGATACAAGTCTGACACGTCGCTAGGCTCTTATCTTACTCCTTTCAAAAAGTACAAGCGAAGAATGTGTTTTTAGAAGAAGCCTTTGAACAAGGAAGAACAAATATCATAAGCTCTGTTCTTTGTGTTTCTTACCAAATCTGTCTGTCAATGCCCTCTGTCAGTTTCTGAGTGTGGAGGAGAAACTGCCCGAGGTAAAAACAGGATTTCACACTCCACAAAGCAAGATGGAAGAATACTAATAATACAGAACCTTTAGATATATTGAGATAACCTCCCAGATATGTCAAGAAATTCCATAAAAAAGCAGGTACAATGAAAAAAAGTAATATGATACTAGAGGAAAAAGCATCCTATTGTTTTCTGAGATGGATTACACATTGGGTAAAATGCACTAGAAGAAGAAAGAAGAAAAAGGATTGTACCTAGTAAAAATAAACAGCAATAAAAAATTTTGTTTTAACTTTTGTTTGTTTTCCATCCCATTTCTTGATAATACCATTACTGGCACAGGGCTGATAATGTAGTTGCCAAAAATAAGGGCAAGGCTGTAGTAATGAGAATTAGCAGGAAAAAAAATAAGCTCTGACATTCCCATCAATTATAATCCATGTTTTAAGCAATTGTGTGTTTAGAATTTTAAGATACTTGGTTTGCTCTTCCTGAGCGAAAACTATTTTTACCTGAAGTATTCTAAAGAAGCTTCCAAATTATGAGGTAAACAGAGTATTTTACCAGTTGTAAATACATATATAGACTAAAGTATATTCTCCTTAAATAAATGTTGGTAAAAATCTCTAAGTGGTAACTAGATCGTTAGAGTCATGCAAATATTGATTAGGAATCAAAAAATTTTAATTCTTTAGTTTTGTTTTCCAAATTTTAGTCTACCTTTAAACTAAATTTCTTATATATAATGAAAATTGTCTATTTATTAATTTATGCAGTTTTGATAGGAAATGGAAATAATAATGACAGAGGAGGATGGTTTGAGCAAAATCACTTTAGTGACTTTGAAATTTTGGGAGATAAGCAGAACTAGAGCTTACTAGGAGATTCGAAGAACAAAACAAAGGAACAGAAAATATGCTGCTGTTGCTTTTCTAGATGAAAGAAATGAATTCCGTAAGACAAAGGAAATTTGGACTCCTTAATTCTGTTTTAGAGGTGCTTCGTTTCATAAGAGTACACTGGTAAACCCATGGAAACACTGTAAATTGAGGTAGACATGACCCTGTGTTGTGGAGAACCTTAGATTTTTCTCTTATTGAGTTAAACTTGTGTTTTAAAGTGGAAAAATTCCAAGTAAAGAGTAACATTTTACCAAAGTATTAATTATTCCAGTAAATTCACTATATATTTCTCTAAGCAATATGTGTTTCTCTAAAGATTAATTTTTCAGTCAAATATTTTACTCTTTTCCCCCAAAGACAATTTGTCTATTTTCTTAAAGTGAGCTTGGATTAGCAGAATCACCTCTGCCGACTCTGCCAGTGGCCACTCTGCCTGGACACAGTGTTTCCGCTGGGGTGGAGGTCAAGGCTGGAGACAACTGGGCGCTCCTCCTGAAGGCTGCCTTGCCTTTTTAGGTTATGAGGGTCTCTCTGTGTTTAGGATAACATGATTGACAGCTCTGCTCCAGCTCCAATTAGCACCCTATAATTTATTAGCTTCTGCTTTCAGATTGTGCGTTAACTTCACAAATATTTCAACCACGGAAACAGCAGCTATCAAGTGTCTCTCTCCTGATCCAGCCCTCTGTGGCTGGAATGAAATACAAGGAAAGAGCGGTACACTTGGTCTGTCAAGTGAGAATAATCATTTGTGTCTGTGTCTGTCTGAGGGCATGGGGTCTCTGATTTCTCTTTAGGCATGCATCAGTGGTGTGTGTGTGTGTCTGAGTGTGTGTGGTATCTGTAGATAAATAGATTCTATTGTATGGATCCTGTATTTGTATTGAGAGTTTCATTTATTCATGGGAGATGAGGGAGAGCTGGTATTGAGGAAATATGAAATTTACATTTGCTTAATCCTGTTGTTTGTGTAAATGTCAAAACTTCAGTTATGTGCAAACAGCAACTATAACAATGATATTGCCTTTAGGACATTTTTTCCTTTACTCCAGAATTTAGAAATATGCAACAAATAAAGAAGAACAACAAATCTTAAAAATCTTGCAAGGAGAGCAAAGACCTTCACAAGTACAATCAAAATGTGAATTATTTGCATGCAAATTATCCATAGACTGTTGAAGCAATTTTATAAAGGAATCTTATGTTTTTTGGTTTCGTTTATTTTTAAAGTCTTTTCAAATATCTTTCAACTTTTCTTCCATGCTTTGACTCCTAGTGAATTATGTTTAAAAATGCAATTTATGGAAATGGCATTTACATGGAAAGCCGTTTAAGTTTTATTTTTAAAAATCCCCAATTCTGAAGTAACCAATCACTAAGTGTTTAAGAAAAGGTTTCTTGTTTATTTTGATAGAAGGTGTACAGGTGCCTGCACATAAACACAGGATTTACGATTCTAAGCAAATGGGAGGTTAAAATTACCTTACAAGTTGTTTCCCCCTATTCGAAAGGGCACAGAAAATGCAGTACTTACCCAGAAAGAGCGGCAAGAGAAGCTTCCAATCAGGGAGTCTACGTCCCAACACTCACCACCTCTGCCCTCCCTCCCATCCAGGCCTGAATCAATCTTAAGTCATTGCTAGAATTTGCCACGCATCGAAATAGAACTTCAAAGGGGAAATGAGACAGGATGGCAACTCTTATTAAACTAAGGGAGTAGAATAGATAGAGTTCCCTGCAGTTGGGTGACTGAATTCTCAGCCAGAGGGCAATCGGCAACAGGATTATTTGGTGGCGGAGAGCTGTCTCTCCCCTTTTCCTCACCTCTCCCTCAGTAGAGGCCAAGTGCAAAGGGAAAACCGTGGATGAGGAGGACACCAGTGCCAACCGGGATGATTAGAGGAGAATCTAATCTTTCTCTCAGACCCCCAACCAGGTATAATATATGCAAAAACATGTTTACCTTTTCTCATGTCATCCCTCCTTTCTTTGAATGTCCTTTTTTCAACTACTAGGGCCTTCTCTAATCTGCATGGTTTCACAAATATTAGCAAGACAAGCATGAGAATTCATCCTTTACGTGACTTGCTGGGCCTAAAAGAATGTCAAAAAAATGTCAGTTAGAGCTATGAGTTCACCAAAGTTCCCTTTGAAAGTCTTAATACACAGAACCGAGTGATGATAGTTCCAGGGCCTCTTGCATTTCTACTCTGGGAATGTGTAACGTGGAGGGAAATGTTCTGCTCCTCGGCTCCGTGTGTCCTATGTGCTAGGTCACTGGAGCCCTGTTCGGCAGTCTGGACGGTCTGTTCAGGACTGCCCCAAAGGCCAGTCCCAGTGAATGAGTCTCCTCCCCAGCAACCTGATATTCAGGTCGGATGCAGCTCAGGAGGCTTCAGTAATCAGAACCTCGTGGCTGGGAAAAGGCCCCCTGTGGGTTCTGATCAGAGATCTTGTGAGTGCTAACGTAGGTTGAGCACAGGGAAAGCTTCTTGGGGAGGGGGGCTACTTGGAAAAGATGTCCAGCAGAAAATGCACTTGCTGTGCTTTCTTCTTCGTCTGTACACTCAGTGGCAAAGTTTTAAAAGTGCGCTGGAACCAAATGCGTTTTATTTATGCTTGTATACACCAGTGATCCATGCCAATGGAACATGGATTTAAAAAAATCACAGAGAATCCAAAGTTAATTTTAGTTATTGCTTCAATGTCCAAACCTCAGACTAACACGCTTAACACGACTTGGTTAGGTTGGGTGTGAAGAGCTTCAGAGCAGAGAAGGCTATAAATACTGAAATGAATTAATAAGAGAAGCAATAATAATTCCTTCCTAGAGATGAATGGAAAAATGCATCTGGCTGAATGGTCTACAGGTAGTGCCATTTGACGAAGGAGTCTGGACAACGTCCTTTAATACTTCCTTTTAGACCTGGGATTCTATAAGTTCTACAGCATGTCAGTCTTTGCTGGCCTGTCTCTTTCCCCTTCTTTATTCATCTATTGTGGAGGAGAAAGTAAGCCCAAAGTTGAGCATTTCAAGACAGATCAGAAGTGGGCCAGTAGTTACTGCAGTGGATAATAGTGCAGTCTCTGTCCCGGGCTGCCTGGGTTGGCATCCTGGCTCTGCCCAGTTATGTGACTGGGCAGATTACTTCTCCTCTGTGAGCCTCTGTGGTAATAAGTACCACACAGAATTGTTGTGAGGTTTAAATAAGTTAACCTATATATAAAGCCCTCAGACCTATATATATAACCTATATATAAAGTGCCTGGGGCATGATAATTAACATTAGTTATTGCTATATGCAATACAATTAGTTATTACTAATTACTATCACATCTGGGACAATATAATCATATAGTACCTTCCAACTGAGCAAAAACAGTAATACGTTCTTGTAATGATCATAGTCTACTTAACAGGTACCAAAATGATAGAAAGAGGGGATGGGTAACTCTGCTAAGCCATGTTCTGAGTAAGGTCCCTTAACTGCACCCAACTCTTGAGACAATTATCCAATATACACTGTATTTGCCTCTTGTGTTATAATGAAGATCAAGATTTGAATTAATATTTTATGCTTTAACAACTTTCAAGGGCAGTTTGGGCATAACACTAAATCTCTCTCTTTAGAGAAAGAAGACGAGTAACTTTGGCATCAAGGGAAAATGAAACCATTAATTTAATAATTTCTCTTTTTTGGCCTAGCTGTAGGTTTGATTTCCTAGCCTAGCTGATTAAAACATAAAATAACCAGTATTTCCAAAACATTTTAAAATTGAGGACTCTACTATCTGAAGAGTCTAGAATTTAAGAAGTAACAATAATTCTCTTTTGGAGAAAAATGTGTATATCTGACTGAATGGTATACAAGTAGTGTTTTCTATACATCTCTGCTTTTACTTGATGAAGGCCATCAGATAACCTGGCCTTCCGTGGGCTACCATTTTCTTATCTGTAAAAAGGAGGGGGGATACCCAACTTCTCATGTCCAGGGTTGACATAAGGTGGAAAGGGGTTCACAGGTTTCACAGCATGACGATCACTTTGGAAAACCAAAAATATATATACGAAGTAATTTTACTTCCTGACATCGGATCATACTACTATAAATTATTTTATGCTATTAGAGAAAAACTAAGGTATTTGTTTTCCTTTTAAGAAATAACACAGCGACATAGTGGTAAACAAACATCTTTAATGTTCGTTTCTTCTTCCTCATCCCCTTCAGTTTTGCCCACATGTGTACCCCTTCCCCTGTCCCAACACTAAAGTGACCAAACCATGACCACAGAGACTGAGAAGAATATTCGAGGTACCAGAGACTCCATGGGCATCTCTTCCCCTTCTGGTGACTCCTAGTTCTTCTTCTTGGAGACAATTGGGGCCTCTTGATGCTTACTTTTTTTCATCCAAAGGAGGATAGAGGGAGGGACAGAATTTGTGGGAGAGAAGGCAGAGAGAGTTTCTTCTTTCTTCATAAAATGTTCTTTGTAAAAAATATGATATATACACACACACACACATATAAAACATATCCAGTGCAACTGCAATTGCTGTGCCAAACACTGGGAAGTGCCCCCTTTGGTCGATGTATTTCTGGAGTTTTAAACAGTTGTCCTACAACAGCTGCATTTCAGTAAGACTCGGGCAGGTGGCTCCAGATAAGCCACTTGCCGCTCACATTCAGGCTGAGGCTTCCACGTTCACAGTCCAAAGGAAAAAGTGTGTCTTTGTGTCTGGAGTGGGTGTTGTAGGGAGGGAGCGGGCAGGAAAGGAGCTGGAGGCTACAGGTGAGGAAGAAGGAATTGGCTTCTTTTGACTTCTCTACCACAGTCCTTGATGCAAATACAAATACATTTCAGTCTGAGGATATTGACATCGGCAGTGCTAAGATCACACTACTTAATGAAATAATTCACATCAGCATAAAAAATATTCACACCAAAACATCTCTTTTTCTTTCCCTCTTTCCAAGAAAACTATGATATCATGTCACCTAAGTGATCACCAAGGATATTTCCAGTGATTTGCCCAAAAGTCATTAAGCATCATTCAGAGTCTTTGGATTTCCTCTTTTGGCAGAAGAAATTATTTTTAGATGAACATTCTGTCGATGTGTGTTCTGGTTTTCCCAATACACGGAGAAGTTTGAAGTCTCTGCATTCCCCCATGTCCTCATCCATGAAGTGAGAGGCACAGATGCCAGCCTCCATGGCTGGTCAGAAGGGAAAGGGAAGGGGAAACCCTGGGTCAGCAGATCAGCTCAGGAGGGATGCACCACAGAGGGAATAACGACGAGCTGCAAACCAAGATCAGAAGCTGTTACAAACCCACTTGATTTCAGCTCTGAGTGTCACCAATTGCGCTATGCACAGACCTACAGGGAGGAAGGTGGGTTGTCTAGAACCAGTACAGATCCTTGCTTTTGTCCTGAGGCTGCAAATCTGAAAACAGAGAGAAAATAAAAGGGAGAGAGAGAGGGAGAAGAGAAAGAGAGAGGGAGAGAGAAAGGGGTGGGGGAGGGAAGGCACAAGATATTTAAAGAAAGAGAAAGACAAACACCACTGTTTCATTGTGAAAGTCACAGAATTCATCTAAAGGGCATGAATGAAAGTAAAAGCAAAGCAAACAAGTGTCAAATTTGCACCTGAGGGAAGGGAGAGCGGGCAAGACTACGAGCCAATGATTGCATTTATTATATAACTATTTTTTTCATTTGCCCTAAAAATAAAGCAAACCAAAAAGTAAACCCTTATTTAACTGTACCTTTCAAATTCAACTCTTCAAGCTAGGGACTTAATATTATCACTAAAATCATATTCTTGTTAAGTTTTATGTTTTCCACAGACCTATTTAATTTGACAATTAAGTTGATATCAGGGTCATGAGTCATATTTGTATGACTTGTAGCTACCACAAGAGGTGACAAGACCCCCCCACCCCCCACCCCGGGCCACCATTTAAACTACGCTCTTAGCAGGCACTCTAGATCAGCGCTGTCCAACAGAAACACAATGGGAGCCATGGGCATAATTCTAAATTTTCCAGCAGCCACATTGAAAACAAGTAAAAAACAAACAGGTGAGACTTAATCTTAGTAATATATTTTATTTAACCCAATATATTCAGTATGCAATGTGTTGAAAATATTTCAACATGCAATCAATGTAAAACATCAGTGAGATGAATTTCACATTCTTTTTGGGACAAAATCCTGAAATCCAGTGTATATTATACACTTACAGCACATCCCAATTCGGCCTGGCCACGTTTCACGTGCTCAACCGACACATGTGGCCGGTGGCTACAGTACTGAACAGCACAGAGCTAGAACCTTTCCAACAAATTTTATTTTTTAAAAATCCTCTGTAATATTAACCAGTTACTTTCTCATTCTGCGCACACCGATAACACAGGGTCATCTGTCTGCTGAAACACAAGCCCGCCATGCAGACCTTCGGGCCTCAGGGTCACTGGGGTCTCCAAGGAGAACTAAGTAGGGTCCCGGCCTCAGCCCAGGTTTGGGCACAGGGCAGGAGGGGCCCGGGGATGCCACGTTCCCTCTCCCGCTTACCTGAGTCCACGCTGAGGCCCAGACCCCCGGCCACGTCCCCCGTGGGGCTCGCGAAGGGTCCCCCGGGCGCGGCCCACGTGGCGCCGGCCGGCTCGCCCTTGGCCGAGAGCTCGCAGGGCGGGCTGCCGGGCGCGGGGGCCGGCGCGGGAGCGAGGCGGGCCGGGCGCCCCGAGGCGGCTGGCATCAGCAGCGGCCCGTAGCGCGGGTCGAAGTGCGGCGCGTAGACCTCGTGCACGGCGGCGGGCCGCGGGTAGGCGGCGGCCTGGGCGCCGAGGGCGCCGCCCAGCGCGTAGGGGTGGTGCGGATGCGCGTGGTGGGGATGCGCGTGGTGCCAGGGCTCTGCCGCGCCCTGGTGCAGGTGGCCGTGCAGCGCGGCCGGTGAGTAGGGGTCGGCGGCGGCAAAGGGCAGCTCCGAGTGAGCGGCGGCCAGCGGGCTGCCCAGCGGCGCGGGCACCGGCGTCTGGTAAGCGCTGTTCCAGAAGGAGGCGGGGAAGCTGCGCTGGCTCATCGGGAAGGAGCCGTCTTTGGGCCGGCGAGGCGGAGGGGAGGAGAGGGAGAGAGGAACGAATCACCGCCGGAAGCACGGTTGCCGACGCCGCTCGGCCTCCTCAGAACTGAACGGCCGGGGCGGGCAAAGGGCGGGAAAGGCGCCGTGCTGGGCGCACGCGCGGCGCCTCTCTCGCGGGGCTGCGGCCCGGGAACGCGAGGTTCGGGCGCCGCACGGGGGAACCGTTTGGGGAGGAGCGCCGCTTCCTCAGATGTTGCAGGCGCGTCCCAGGCTGCGGGAACCTGGGGACTGGCGGGGAGAGGAAGAGCGGAGAGACTTCTTTCTCCAGCCCCAGTTTCAGGGCGCAGGGAGCTTCCTTCGGACTCCGGGCTGGACGGCCTCGGACCAGAAGCGGCCTCGCCTTCCCGGCCCGCAGCCTCTCCTCAAGCTAAAGGTACCTCTTCCCGCTCTTGGTCGGCCGCCTAGCGATCTCACTACCCGCTCTCGCGTTTCAGCCTCCCTTGCTCCAGAAAATGTGCCCCTCCAAGGCCTCCGATAGACTGGAAGTCCATCGACATATTTCGGAGTCTTGCTATTATTAGTCTCCTTTCTAGAAACTTTATTTCAAAAAAATTTTTTGGCCAAGAGTAAACTTGACCTATTAAAAGGGCAGCTGTATTATTTGCAGAGGGGGACACGAAGGGACAGGTCTTTTCAGTTTTAATTAAAAATTTTTCTGCGTCAAAATGTGGACGCCAGGAATAATAATAATAACAACAATAATAATTATTGTTTGTATCATTGTTGACCCCTAGTGTCTGGAAGCGTTTTAAGAGAACAGCATTTAGATCACATTTGTTGCCTTTAGTTGGGAGGAAAGGAAAGAAAGACTTTTAATTAAAAGAACCCTGGAGAAGGCATCTGCATTTCATAGTAGATAATTTAAAATGCTTTGAAAATGCATCCTAAGTAGGGAACAGTCTTCCTCTTAAAAGTATTTAGGCAACTGGAGAATAAGAAGAATGTTTTGTATTTAAAACTAATGTTTTTGGATCTTGTCTAGGCAAGGTTTGTACAAACTGTCACACACTTAAGAAAAAAAAGGAAGGGCGACAGTTGTCATTTCCCCCAAAATGAAATATTTGTTTTCCTTTGTTACAACAAAGTCCTCATTTCTCAGCTTGGTACACATCAAAAGCTAAGATTAGTGAGAAAGTTACCAAAGTTACCAAATAGTTACTTCCACCCTTGTTTTGGTAATAAAGGGAGGTCAAGTTTCCAGGATAGAAGAGAGAGTTCGTTGACTCATCCAAGAAATCATTGTCCCAGGCTAGGTAAAGCAGTGCTTGGTGAGAAGGGTAAACCAATAAAGAAGGGATGTGTTTGGGGAAATCCCTTAGAGACGTTTTGGCTACCCTTAAATTCTTATTTCTTTATTATTTTACTCGCTTATTGAAAGACATTCTCCGCTTCAAGATTTCCCAAGTAATCAAAATCTGGCAAAAGGCATAAGTAGGTTTTAGGAGACATTCTTCAGCAGGTTTTGCTTGCATTGCATTCTAGGACTTTTTTCTCTGGAAAGATTTTCAGAAATGGGGTAAGGGCCCTGTAAGCTGTTGTTCGTGAAGATCCCCCCACCCCCACCTGCCTTGGGAGGCTGTTGGAAACCTCACATTTCCAGAGCACATTTACATACATTTTCTGTTTCCCTTACAGCCACCTCCAGGGATAGTTAAGTGGGCAAGTATTATTCTAATTTTAGAGACCAGTAAATAGAGTGACCTCCAGAAGGTTAAGAGACTTGCCCAAGGTCATATTGCTAGGAAGTGGTGGAGCCAACACACAAACATAGGCCTCCCAATTCCAAGGCTATTGGTTTTTTCTAGGTCACTGCTCTGCCCTGCCTCTTCAAGGAGAGATCTTAGGCCTGTGCCTACTCCTCCTTCGATTTCCTTATCCTCCCCCAATGGCCCTCCTCACCTCTTCTCTAACACCTAGCATTCTTTCAGCTGCATCTCTTTGAACCCCTGTAGGTGGACCCCAGGCTATGAGGGCTCTCTATCCTCCCTTGCCAGTTGGGGCCCCATACTTACCCCGCCAGGGCCCGGAGCTCCGCGGGGCTTTGCTGCTCGTACAGCTTGGGGAATAGCTGCTAGGCTGGCTCAGGGCCCGGCTGAAGTGCTCGTCCACCACAGAGCTGATGTCTCCCTGGAAATAGGTGAAAAGGACGCAGCGGGAGTTGATGTACTCCGCCTCTGGTGGGCGCTCTTTCTCCGGGCTGCCTTCTTCTTCTTTTATACTAGCCGGAGTTTGGCTGGAGAAGGAGGAGCTGCCACTGCCGCTGCTGTTGCTGGGGCTGGCGTTGCACTCCTGGGCCTCCTGCATTTTGGAGTAACAGGCTAGTTTCTGCTCAAAGGAGAAAGAATAGAGAAGTCAGTTTCAAAAGAGCGAGCAAATTGTGTTCAGACTGCACTCCCTCATCCGGATCCCGAAGGTATCCAGGAGCAACTGACATCGGTGCCCATGCCCAGTGCTCAGTAACGTGGGCTGCAGTCAACAGGCCTCCCAACCTGCAGCTCAAAAAAGGTGGGGTTCCTGAGAGGCCGACTGCCCTTCTTGGAGTCTCTGTCTCCCTGGAATTGCTGCCAGGCCACAGGGAGAAGTCTCTGAAGGTGTCAGGGTGAAGGTCCAGGAAGATGCCTAAGCAGTTTGACCACAGAGCCAGGCTCAAGGCAGATATAGTTTTAAAATCAGGCTCCAAGGGTAAAAGGGCACCCAAGTCCAGTTAGGGCCTGACTGTTCCCTGCCTGAGAATTCAGGGCAGACGTGCAAGATGCAGGATTAAAGCATCCTCATGATAGAACATGAAAATAACAAAATCCACTCTACACAACAAGGATGTAAAGGAAGAACTGCTGCAGGATAAAAACATGGAATAACATCGTGACATGGATCATTTTAATAAATGCAAGTTGATATTTGGTCATTCATAAACTGGCCATTAGAAAGTCTCAGCTTTTAAAGAGATCTTCTTTTGAGTAAGGAGAAACCAGTGGGCTATGAGACTGTGTATATTGAGGAAAAAAAGTAGTAAAAAGGAGCAGAGGGTGATCTTGGCTGTAAGGTTGGGTAAATCATGACTGTCTGCTAGTGATTTACAAAACCAAGTGTGGCCGCTGAAAACTTTCTTAGAAACGAGCAGTGGACTGAATGCAGTGTTAAAGCCGTATGCAGGCAGGGATGCCCTTCAAGGGAGACCCTGATCATACAAAAATGCACAGAGATCTTGGGGCAATAGATTGGTCCAGGGTCAGGGAGGAGAAAGGACCAAACAGACAGAAAACCAACCCTCCTTTCCTCTTTGTAATACTCCCAGCCTGGGAAGGAGCTCATCTTGGACACCGAAGCCAAAAGACTGGAGTTATTTAGCAATATCACCATTTCTACCACATTCCCACTTGGCTTACAATGAGAGACTCTGGTGATTCCTAAAATTAACATTGAGACTAAACAAACTTCTGGTTGGAAAGTTTTAAAAAGGAGAGGAGGAGGGAGAAAAGCAAAAACAAAAGGCAAAATCTACCCATTTCATCATTAATTCATCCGGAAATTTTCAAATAGACATTCTGCAAGCAAAATTGGCAAAAGCATGGACTTGGACACTGGGGTGTATTTCAATTTTCCCGAAGCAGGAGTCCAGGCCCTCACTTTCCAACCTCGTCCGGACTCCTAGGGGATCCCCCGCTCCGCCCACTGGAGTGCGATCTTATTCATTTCCTGGACTACTGTCCTCAGTTTCGACTACAGCAGCTGAGGAATGAAAAGAAAAACTTCGACCAGATATAGCCCGGAGAATAGAAATATTGTAAAAAATTAAACGAAACTTGAAGAGTTTGCAGAACCGGGGCTAGTGGTCTTCTCAAAAGTGGGTTTGTTGATGGCAGGGCAGCCGGACTCAGCTAGCGAAAGGCGAAGTATCTATGAAGCTTGCCTCTGCCGGGTCAATAATATTTCCCAGAACTTTGCAAAGCAAAGATTATACAGCCAATGAGTTTCGTGCGGTTCTCTTTGTAACGAATTCGCTGGTTCTGGAATTAATTGGCCTGATCGCCTGAGAATTGAAACGGAAAAAAAAAAAAGCGTTTGATAAAATAAGCTTGCAGAGATGAGAACGCGAGTCTTTGATTCTCAGACATAGAGACAGGCCTTTGCTTTTGTTTTGTTGTCACTCTCACCTTTGGGACCAAAGTTTGGTTTTCCCTGAGTGAGCTTTGCTTGCATCTTCCCGGGCTTGGAAGAAATCTGGAGTCCGACCTACCCTAAGAAATCAATGCAGCTCGCGCGATCCTCGTCTAACTATTCCCGGGAAGTCCGGGGCACGCACTAGCAGGACTTAGCTGCCTTCCCGAGAGAGCAAACGGGCAAGCTAAAGGGGTTAGCTCAACCTACTGGGAGGCAGCGCGGGCAATCCCCGCATCCGGGAGGCGCCCGCCGCTGTTCAGACGCCCAGTATCCGCGCGGAGGCACCGGGAACCTCGGAGTACTGGCAGTGCTCGGAGAAGCCGGGGCGCGCCACCTGTCTACGAGGCCCGGCCGAGAGGAGACACGTACCTGGTGGTAAGGGGTGTAGGCGGCTGCGAAGTAAGGCTGGGGAGGACCATAGACTTGGTACATAACATCCAGACAGCTCATGGCTTCCCGCAGCGGAGACGGTTAAGTGTTTTATCATCAACTCTCGGGCGGCGGAGGGCAGGGATGCTGCATGGGCGGCACTTGGACCCGAGCTCCCAAGTCATCCGCGGCGGAGCGAGGGGCAGCGTGCTCCGCGGCTCGGGATCCCGCTCGCACGCTCCCTTCCCACCCCTGCAATTCCAGCCGCCACCGCGCTCCGAGATGGAAGCGCCCGGCCTCCAGCTAGTGGGCATTTAAACCCCACGCGGGGCCGGCGTGCTGACGCCACTCCCGGGCCGCGGAGGAGGAGGGGTTGGGGGCGGGGCCGAGAGGCCAATGGGGTGCGTGGGACGAGGGACCGAGGGGCTGCCGGTGCGTTTCCCTGGGCTACCCGGCGGTGAACCTGTGGCCGAAGGGTGCGGTGAACTGCGCAGCCCGGAACTTGAGCCCTGAGACTTCGCACCGTGAGGAGCAAGGATTTTCCAGGCTAAAGCAGGAGGGGGCGGGAAGACGAAGAGGAGAGGGCAGAAATGGGGGCTTTTACATTTAGAGAGAGAAAGAAAGTTGTTGAGTAGTGGGGAAAGGTCTTGTGGGGAGTCCCGACCTCACACTGGAGAGTTGCGTGTGTGCGTCCGGGGTGGCGAGGTGGGGAAGATTCTTTGCTCTCGGCTCCTCGGCGGGAGGAACGGCGCTATCCCTAGGAATCCCCCAGGAAATCCGGATCTTCGCAGACAGGATGTAAGAGTCCGGGAACTCCTCTCTGCGCGGAGGAGCTCCCTCTGCGGGGAAACGGCAGCGGCTGAAGCCTGTAACCGCTGCCCTGCGGCACCTCCTTTGCGCCCCCTCGGAGCCAATCCACAAGCCGTCAGCTACCACACCTTTTAATTCTGCTCACTGGGGCGGGTCCCTATTGCCCCTCTAGATTATGATCCCGCCCTTTCTCTTTGACGCCCTCCGTCTGAACCCTCTAGGTCCGCGTTATTCGCTCCCCGCCTCCAGCTCGTCCGGGTACCAGCTGCTTTCGAGGAGTCCAGGCGGCTTCACCCAGACCCCGGCCGCCCCGAGTCTCCTCGGCCGGCATCCTTTAAAGTTTCAGTAACTTTTTGGAACGAGGACTCATTGGCTGCAAGAGGAATTATCCTAGGCACTGCAGGGAGGTCAGAGAGGACTTTTGCTGACTCTTCAGTCAGTAATACAGCAGCTGCGATTTTGTTTGCTTGTTTCATTTCAGAGGTGAAAGAGAATACACTCCAGTTGTGAAACACTCATTTCTCATCGCCGTTCTGTTTCCTTCCCTGAGAGCTCTCCTGGCTCGGACCTGCTTCCTGCAACGCTTTCCGCCTTCCCAGGCACCCCTCCCCCAGCCCTGTAGTTCTCTGTCCTTAAAGTTTAGGAACGAATTGAGACAAGGCTTTCTGTACGTCGGGACAGGTGGGGGAAAGAGCGTTACAAGAATACCTGTAGGGCATACTTGGGGGTAGGGAGGGTAGAGGTTGGGAGCATTGGAGCCCAGACCCAAGAAAGAGGCAGCGTGGATTACTGATAGAAATGAACTCTAGTGAATAACTAGAGTTTATAAATAGAGTATAAATACAACAAAAAGTCCGACATCGATTCACAGGCTATAAAACTGCGAACAAATGCAGGCTTAAAAGATATATTTGTCTTTAGGGGCTTCCCTGGTGGCACAGTGGTTAAGAATCTGCCTGCCAATGCAGGGGACAGGGGTTCAAGCCCTGGTCGAGGAAGATCCCACAGCCGCAGGGCAGCTAAGCCGGTGCACCACAACTACTGAGCCTGCCGTCTAGAGCCCCCGCTCGCAGCCAGCGCACTGCAACGAAGAGTAGCCCCTGCTTACCACAACTAGAGAAAAGCCCACGTGCAGCAACGAAGACCCAACGCAGCCAAAAATGAATTAAATTAAAATTTTAAAAAAGATATATTTGTCTTTAAAACGTGAATATTTTAAGCCAAATGGTTTCAGTGTTGAATTTTGGTTTTGTCCAATTTATAAATGGGTAGTGGCTGCATGTCTCCAGTTTGGTTTATAAATGGTGAGAAGTCGTGAGTGGCTGAAGTGTTTTTTAAATTAACTACAGTGCAATCTATTTTAAAACAAATTTTTTAAAAAAGACACCCCTGTGGTACAGTTTTACGCAAGTCTCTTTTTAGGGGCCAGGCTGCCTTGTGGCTGAGCTGAGTGGCTTCTGGAGCCTACCATGATCCAGGCGCACAGGTGAAGCAGAACATCCCTCCCACCACTACTCCAACCCTCCCTCCCCAGGAGTTTTGGAGGAGGGCAACAATCGCTTTACCCGTATCTCCTCTGGGGGCAAAAAAGCGAACGGTCATGGGAAGAGCCACCCTCGCTGCTGGGGACCACTTCGTCTCGCACCAAGCCAGGCCCGAGCATCCGTCGCCTGAGTGCGCTTCCTCCCGAGCAGCCCAGGCTCTGCAGCGTGGCCAGAGGCTGGCAGTACTGCGCGGGAAAAGCGGTAGGAGGCAAGCGCCAAATCGCATGTCTAGCCAATGCGCTCGGCAGCTGGAAACCTGTCCTCGCTCACCTCCCAGTAGACATCGCCTATCCTCTGTACCCAGTCACGCTGACATTTTAATTTTACTTTGGCCCTGAACTTTACTTTTCCTACAAATGCAGGAGAAAATAACGACAATCTTTCTGAACCAACAAGGCCCAACAACTTGTTATATTTGAAAAGGATTACAGGAGCAGCGATTTCCCACATTTTGAACGAAGAAAATGAAGAGAATATGATGCCAGTTGCCCAAGGCTTCTTTCTGTTCACATTTCTCAATCCTCTCTTATTTGAAACAGTTTTTAAAAACATCATTGAACCTAACTAAGGGTACCGACTGCACAGGAGCTTAAAGGAACACAGGCAATTGGGCCAGTGAGCATCAATTCTGAATTTAGGCAAGAAAGCAGTCTCCTCCTCCCAAATCCAAAGTAAAGAGAAGAAAACAAACAGTACGCAGTTTTAAAATCCATGCAAAGATTGAAGCATGTTCAGTCGTTTCTGTATATCTGAAGAGCTGTCATTTACACGTGGGTGGTATTTATCAATCTGATGAGGTTGCCTCTTGTTTCTAAGTTGAGGCAGAAAGTAAAGCACAACTAAATTTAACCCTTCTACTCTCCCAGCCATTCAAACTGCCAGGACATTAGTAGGGTCCAAGGAGTCAAGTTTTGATTTAGAACCTTGGGATGGGGTACAGGTTGAAGGAGAAAACTGGGAGGAAAGTCTCTCTCCTCTTCCCTCTTTCTCTCTTCCTCTTTCACAGTTACTTTAGAAGAGATTGCAAAGCAAACAGTTAAATGTCCCAGAACTTGGGTCCCGAGGAAAAATGTACTAACATCCCCAGAAAAATCATCTATTGTGAATTGCATCTAATCTAATTGCCTTTTAACTTCCTAATCGGGCTGAGGGAATATAAAACTTCTTTTAGAAAGGAATTCCACTTTATGATAGCTTCATGGCGATTTACCGAGCTGCCAAGGTGGGGGAGGGGTTGCCATATGAAAATAAAATCAATTACACCAAAATTCCCTTTCAGTACCCTAGTTCTAGTGTGCAATTCTAACAATATCTATTACTGTGAAAATAAAAAGTGCCTTTACTCTCAAAGTTAATGAATGAAGCCAAATTACTCTTGAATGGTACATGTTTCAAGGTAGCATCACAATGAAATTATTTTCTTTTCAGAAGAACTGCCTCTCATTTTTTAATAAACTGACTTCATTACCTTCTGAATTTTTTCTGTCCACCTGTGTCATCTTATTCTGAAAACTGCAAAGAAGCTGCTTTATAGGAAGGATGTAAGGAGTGGAACTAATTTGGAGTGCTGACCTGAGCCAGTCCAGCCCCTCCCTCAGCCATGGTTTATTTGAATCATTGAGTCTTGGCATTTTATGCTGCCTTGTTTTGCCAGCCAGAGGATGAACATGATGGTAATCTTGCAGACTTTTTTTTTTTTTTAAACCCCTAAACCCATCATTGCCTGTTTTACAGAGCAGAGATGTGTTTGGAATTTGGAGAGTAGCTGACAAGATTTTGTGGATTCAGCCTATTAATAGTATTAGTTGAAAACATGTCTGCAGAAGCCAGCTTTTTCAGTGTTAGTTAGTAATGATACTCTAGTGATTAATGGAGGGTCTGAATGGTGATTTTATTTTAAAGAAATAAAGGAAAAAGGAGAAATTCCTGTTCTCCGAAAGCTCACTGAAATGCTAAGTGGAGGAATTCCAGTTTACTTCATGAAAAACCTAGAGAAAGAGGGTTCAATTATTTTCATGCAAATTAGAGTAGTTTTTAACAGTGTTTTCAAGTAAAAATCCTCCATGGACTATCCTGATGAATAGATGAGACTACTTTGTAATTATTAACATATATTTGGTTATTATAAGAATGTTA
This sequence comes from Hyperoodon ampullatus, assembly GCF_949752795.1. Lineage (NCBI taxonomy): Eukaryota > Metazoa > Chordata > Mammalia > Artiodactyla > Ziphiidae > Hyperoodon > Hyperoodon ampullatus. The sequence continues at coordinate 46,680,540 of NC_136925.1, read as the reverse complement.
AGCTTTTCCTCCTTTATATTTTAATGACTATTTTCATGTTAGGTATAAGACAACTTCCTGAATTTAATTTTCTCTTGAATTCATGTTGACAGTAATGTCCAGTTCTAGGATTGAGAAATATATTTAATACCAGATTCATCTTTCAGAAATGAGTTCTTTTTAATGAGTCTCTATGAGATGCTTAGTATAAAAATATTATTATACAAATACAATTCACAAGAGCCAAACCTTAAAAATGATAACAAATGACAAAAAGGGAGATTTGGAATAGATGTGTGGAAAATATTTTGGCTTGTTAGATTTTTACAAGAGTGGAAATGTTAGAAGAAAATTTACATCCTCTGATTATTTACTTGGACACAAAGAGTTAATTCAGAGAACATGTATAAATTATTTCTTAATGGGAAGAAGTTGTTTTTCATCTTTACTTGGCTGGAAAAGTCACTCTACTTGCCTTAGATTTCTGACCATAGTGGATTTTTTTTCTTTAAAGACATACAGTCTGGAGATAACAACCTAGAAACAAACATATGCTAGAAACTAACATACGTGTGAAACTCCTTTTGTAAGATGCAGGGACATAGAGGATTTTGCAGATTCAGAAGGTAGAAGTAGACTGAAGGATTTAAACTGTTGACTTAGATATTTGACAGTATTGGTGTTGATTCATTCCCAAACTTCTGTTTATAAACTTCATTTCAGCAGGATGCTAAAGGGATTAAAAGGAGACCACAGTAATAACAGACAGAAGGTGGATACATCCATCTGAGTGTGATGTCCTGTCACATGCTTCAAGAAACAGCTTCTTAGAAACTCACTTGTAGGAAGTTTCTTTTGGCACGTGTGGAAGAATTTTTAGCACTGACTCCTAGACTGGCATTGTTTGTCTTTAATGTATTTGGTTATAATGACTGATTTTGAAGTCTATTTCATGGTGACATAAGTAAATTAGGTTTAACTGTGCCTTAAGTATAACATGTAGAAAGAAGTTTGATGGTGCATCAAGACACTTAGCAGACCCCAAAGCAGACTACACCTTTTAGTTTTGATCTTAACTTTATACTATAAATACTGTGCATCATATTTTAAGGTAAAAGTCCAGTTGTTGACTATGAAATTTAAGCTTCACCAGCTGCTATTGTTTTTCATCTTTCTTTAAGAGAGGAATGAATCAATCAATTTGTAAAGTAATCCAACCCGTGACATTACAGGGGTAATTAAAAAATAAAAGTTTAAAAAATTTGAAATGTAAAATTTAAGAACAGTATATCATTTTATATGCCTCATGCAAGATATTGCTGCACAGTGAATCAAAGTGGAAATTTGTCAGTTGTCCAGCTAACCTGGAATGAAAACCAGCTAAATATGACTATGTAAGAAATCAAACTGAAAAATTCAGGTCTCAAAGTGGGCTTTCACCAAGGAAGCTTCTTTACATGTTAGTAGATTAATGCTTATACTCCTGAGCATAGCTAATTCTTTCTCCAAACAAATCATGTACTCAGAATGTGGCCATGACTTTAGTAGTGTCTGTTGGTGTTTGTAAATATTTTAAGAAGCCAGTGATTCTGAAATGGTTCAAAATGAACACGTATTTTTACCCCTTAGCGTTCTTTTTCTCTGTGGGAATTCAGTGGAAAAATAAATTTGAAACTCTAATCTGCATCAGTGTATATGGCTTTGTTCCTGGGTATATGAGGAAGTAGCTAATTCCAGGGCACTACCCTTTATTATTTTTGGTAATGGATGCGGTAAAACAGCCTTTCAGTAATGCAGTAGGATAACTCTATTAGTAAACAACTATTGCTGTTAGAAAAATAGGCCATGTCTGTGCATTTCAAATAAAGTGCTAAATTAAAGCAACCCTCCCAACAAGTTAAACAGAAACAAAGGTCCTTTTTTTTTTTTTTCTTTTTACCTTGGGTAGTAGACCTGAAAACTACAGAGAATTATTTCAGTAGAAAGAAAATTCCAATTGTAGATGTCAAAAGGAAGACATTTCAGAGCATTTGTTGTCAAATAGTTAGGTGAGCAAGTAGGCAAGTAGTTAAAGAACCAGAGAGAACCCCTAGCTCTTAAAAGGGGCAGGGAAAGGTGGAAGGGTGTGTTGCTGATTGCCACCTTGGAAGCACTGGAGGTGGCCGGCTTAAGCCCTGGCTGCCTGTAACTGTAGAGTTCACATACTTTGGGATCTCAACCCAGTGGCTGAATTTCATGGAACATTGTCCTGTCTTTTCTCTAAAAGTAATACACCCTCAACCTAATGACATTATCTTAGTTACTTTCTTAAGAATGGAAGGGGCTGATGAGTAGCATGGAAGGAGTGATGGACTGGATATCAAGACACTATACTGACCTGTGGTGTGAAAAGGTGTCTCCTTAAGCCCTCAGCTTGCTCATGTATACAAAGAAGAAACTGGACTAGGTTATCTCTGTCTCAGGATGTTTATGATTCCAAACTCTGAAATTGGAATAAACTCACATTTGATTTGAAAATAGCGTAATGTTTCTAAAGATTTCCGCTATGCGTGTTATTTCCAACCAGAGATCCTTCTTGAAGAATTGTACATGATCACCTTTACTTGAAAATGTCCTGTGTTCCCCAAATCTCATCAAGCAGGGGCCTATTCTTAAATGTTGGACAGAATTAGTTAGCCAGAGATCCTTTAGAATTCCAGGGAGATGTAATACAAAAGGGAGCTGTGTCTTCCAGGCATCGGGAGAGTGAAGCTGAGATCTCTGGTATGCAGTATCAGAAGCAAAGCTGCCCATTATGTTTGCTTTCTGTGGGCCTGAGTACATGTATGTACATACAGTGTCTGCTCCTTGGGAAATAAAAGTACAGCCTTTCTGAACTTTTATGAGACTAGGAACAGAAGATAACCATTCTTTTATCTGGTAAAGTTGGGGCTTTGAAACGAGAACTTTTTCATTTTTATCACAATATGTAATTACTGTATATTTCAATGTACAGTAATATATAGCATACTTAATGGAGGAAATAAATTACTAGAATTATTAGCCATAATATCCTGCTTAGTGATTAGTACCTACAAATCCCCCTGCCCAGGACAGGTGAATAATTAAATAGATTTCTGGAAGAAGACAGGCAACAACACACACTATGTTAAGAGTCTTACTTTAGATAGAAATTTTGTTGTTTATTTTTTCCTAAAGAATATGTGAAAACTGCTTTCTGTAGAGATGAGAGTGAATTAACCATTAGATTCACTCCTTTTGCTCAAACACATATAAATAATAAAGAAAATATAAAAAGAGATAACCAGAAAACACAACTGGACCCCAAAACAAACATTCTAAGGCAAAAAATAAAAAAGAAACTCAAAGCTATGAGCAGGGCTAATGCCCTGGGCGCATCCTGGTCCTCAACCTGGGCTTAAGTGTATTTTTCAGAGCTTCTGCTCCTTTGTGATAACAAAGACAATGCAGATCTAGGCACTGAGTCAAAAGCCATCTAGCCCAGTTCTTGGTCATGAGGCTGTTTTTTTCCCCCTACCTAGCCAGGATGTTTTGTTTGTTTGGTTTGGTTTTCAGATTCCACATGTAAATGAGATAATGCAGTATTTGTCTTTCTCTGTTTGTTTCACTTATTTCATTTAGAATAATACTTTTTTTTTTTTTTTTTTTTTTTTGCGGTACACGGGCCTCTCACTGTTGTGGCCTCTCCCGTTGCGGAGCACAGGCTCCGGACGCGCAGGCTCAGCGGCCGTGGCTCACGGGCCCAGCTGCTCCGCGGCATGTGGGATCCTCCCGGACTGGGGCACAAACCCGTGTCCCCCACATTGGCAGGCGGACTCTCAACTACCGCGTCACCAGGGAAGACCCTAGAATAATACTTTTTGATTCCATCCATGTTGTCACAAAATGCAAGATTTTTTTTTTTATGGCTCAGTGATGTTCCATTGTGTGTGTTTATATATATATATGTATATATATATATATATTATATATATATATATATATAATATATATATATATATGAATGAATTAGTGTTTTTGTTTTCTTTGGGTAAATACCCAGAAGTGGAATTGCTCGATCATATGTCAGTTCTATTTTTAATTTTTTGAGGAAACTTTGTACCGTTTATCATAGTGGCACACCAATTCTCAATCCCACCAACAGTGTATGAGGGTTCCCTTTTCTCCACATCCTTTCCAAAACTTGGTGTTTGTTGTTTTTTGATAATAGCCATTCTAACAGATGTGAGAATGTGAGATCACTAATAATTAGTGATATTGAGCATCTTTTCATGTGTCTTTTGGCCATTTGTACGTCTTCTTAAGAAAAATGTCTGTTCAGGTCATCTGGCTATTTTTTAATCAGGTTGTTTGTTTTTTTGATGTTAAGTTGTATGAGTTCTTTGCATATTTTGTATATTAACTCCTTATCAGGTATCAGGTATATAGTTTGCAAATATCTTCTCCCATTTGATAGGCTGCCGTTTCATTTTGTTGGAAGTTTCCTTTGCTGTGCAAAGGCATCTTAGTTTGATGTAGTCCCATTTGTTTATTTTTGCTTTTGTTTCCCTTGCCTGAGGTGACATATCCAAAAAAATATTGTTAAGACTGATGTCAAAGGGAGAGAGAGGCATGGACATATATACACTACCAAATGTAAGGTAGATAGATAGTGGGAAGCAGCCGCAGAGCACAGGGAGATCAGCTCGGTGCTTTGTGACCGCCTGGAGGGGTGGGATGGGGAGGGTGGGAGGGAGGGAGATGCATGGGGGAGGGGATGTGGGAACAGTTGTATATGTATGACTGATTCACTTTGTTATAAAGCAGAAACTAATAAAAAAAAAAAAAAAAAAAAGACTGATGTCAAAGTGCATACTGCCTATGTTTTCTTCTAGGAGTTTTATGGTTTCAGGTCTTACATTAAGTGTTTAATCCATTTTGCGTTGTGTATGGTATGAGAAAGTAGCTCTACTTGATTCGTTTGCATGCAGCCATCCAGTTTCCCCTGCACCATTTATTGAAGAGACTCCATTGTATATTCTTGCTTCCCTTGTTGGAGATTAATTGACCATATAAGTGTGAATTAATTTCTTTTTTTTAACATCTTTATTAGAGTATAATTGCTTTACAATGGTGTGTTAGTTTCTGCTTTAAAACAAAGTGACTCAGTTATACATATACGTATAACCCCATATCTCTTCCCTCTTGCGTCTCCCTCCCTCCCACCTTCCTTATCCCACCCCTCTCCGTGGTCACAGAGCACCGAGCTGATCTCCCTGTGCTATGCGGCTGCTTCCCACTAGCTATCTATTTTACATTTGGTAGTGTATATATGTCCATGCCACTCTCTCACTTTGTCCCAGCTTACGCTTCCCCCTCCCCATATCCTCAAGTCCATTCTCTGGTAAGTCTGTGTCTTTATTCCCATCTTGCCCCTAGGTTCTTCATGACCATTCATATGGTATTTGTTTTTCTCTTTCTGACTTCACTCAGTATGACAGACTCTAGGTCGATCCACCTCACTACAAATAACTCAATTTCGTTTCTTTTTATGGCTGAGTAATATTCCATTGTATATATGTCCCACATCTTCTTTATCCATTCATCTGTCGATGGACACTTAGGTTGCTTCCGTGTCCTGGCTATTGTAAATAGAGCTGCAATGAACATTGTGGTACATGTATCTTTTTGAATTATGGTTTTCTCAGGGTATATGCCCAGTAGTGGGATTGCTGGGTCCTATGGTAGTTCTATTTTAGGTTTTTTAAGAAACCTCCATACTGTTCTCCATAGTGGCTGTATCAATCTACATTCCCACCAACAGTGCAAGAGGGTTCCCTTTTCTCCACACCCTCTCCAGCATTTCTTGTTTGTAGATTTTTTGATGATGGCCATTCTGACTGGTGTGAGATGATATCTCATTGTAGTTTTGACTTGCATTTCTCTAATGATTTATGATGTTGAGCATCCTTTCATGTGTTTGTTGGCAATCTATATATCTTCTTTGGAGAAATGTCTATTTAGGTCTCTGCCCATTTTTGGATTGGGTTGTTTGTTTTTCTGATATTGAGCTGCAGGAGCTGCTTGTAAATTTTGGAGATTAATCCTTTGTCAGTTGCTTCATTTGCAAATATTTTTTCCCATTCTGAGGGCTGTCTTTTCGTCTTATTTATGGTTTCCTTTGCTGTGCAAAAGCTTTTAAGTTTCATTAGGTACCACTTGTTTATTTTTGTTTTTATTTCCATTCCTCTAGGATGTAGATCGAAAAGGATCTTGCTGTGATTTATGTCATGGAGTGTTCTGCCTATGTTTTCCTCTAAGAGTTTAATAGTGTCTGGCCTTACATTTAGGTCTTTAATCCATCTGGAGTTTATTTTTGTATGGTGTTAGGGAGTGTTCTAATTTCATTCTTTGACATGTAGCTGTCCAGTTTTCCCAGCACCACTTATTGAAGAGGCTGTCTTTTCTCCACTGTGTATTCTTGCCTCCTTTATCAAAGATAAGGTGACCATATGTGTGGGTTTATCTCTGGGCTTCCTGTCCAGTGCCATTGATCTATATTTCTGTTTTTCTGCCAGTACCATACTCTCTTGATTACCGTAGCTTTGTAGTATAGTCTGAAGTCAGGGAGCCTGATTCCTCCAGCTCCATTTTTCTTTCTCAAGATTGCTTTGGCTATCCGGAGTCTTTTGTGTTTCCATATGAATTGTGAAATTTTTTGTTCTAGTTCTGTGAAAAATGCCAGTGGTAGTTTGATAGGGATTGCATTGAATGTGTAGATTGCTTTGGGTAGTGGAGTCATTTTCACAATGTTGATCCTTCCAATCCAAGAACATGGTATATCTCTCCATCTGTTTGTATCATCTTTAATTTCCTTCATCAGTGTCTTATAATTTTCTGCACACACGTCTTTTGTCTCCTTAGGTAGGTTTGTTCCTAGATATTTTATTCTTTTTGTTGCAATGGTAAATGGGAGTGTTTTCTTAATTTCACTTTCAGATTTTTCATCATTAGTGTATACGAATGCAAGAGATTTCTGTGCATTAATTTTGTATCTTGCTACTTTACCAAATTCATTGATTAGCTCTAGTAGTTTTATGGTAGCATCTTTAGGATTCTCTATGTATAACATCATGTCATCTGCAAACAGTGACAGCTTTACTTCTCCTTTTCCAATTTGGATTCCATTTATTTCTTTTTCTTCTCTGATTGCTGTGGCTAAAACTTCCAAAACTATGTTGAATAAGAGTGGTGAGAGTGGGCAACCTTGTCTTGTTCCTGATCTTAGTGGAAATGGTTTCAGTTTTTCACCATTGAGGATGATGTTGGCTGTGGGTTTGTCATATATGGCCTTTATTGTGTTGAGGTAAGTTCCCTCTATGCCTACTTTCTGCAGGGTTTTTATCATAAATGGGTGTTGAATTTTGTCGAAAGTTTTCTCTGAATCTATTGAGATGATCATATGGTTTTTCTCTTTCAATTTGTTAATATAGTGTATCACATTGATTGATTTGCATATATTGAAGAATCCTTGCATTCCTGGGATAAACCCCACTTGATCATAGTGTATGATCATTTTAATGTGCTGTTGGATTCTGTTTGCTACTATTTTGTTGAGGATTTTTGCATCTACGTTCATCAGTGATGTTGACCTGTAGTTTTCTTTCTTTGTGACATCTTTGTCTGGTTTTGGTATCAGGGTGATGGTGGCCTCGTAGAATGAGTTTGGGAGTGTTCCTCCCCCTGCTATATTTTGGAAGAGTTTGAGAAGGATGGGTGTTAGCTCTTCTCTAAATGTTTGACAGAATTTGCCTGTGAAGCCATCTGGTCCTGGGCTTTTGTTTGTTGGAAGATTTTTAATCACAGTTTCAATTTCAGTGCTTGTGATTGGTCAACTTTAAAAGATTCAAGTTTGGGAAAATGATAACAGTAGAGAAATTATATCCAGTTGGGTCTAGTACTGTTTATCTTTTCATTGCTTCTGTTATCTAGATTCTTCTTTATGCTGAAAGGAATTCACATCTGTTCTATGGGGTAATTCATGTTTGTATATGAAGTCTAATAAAAGTTAGATACAGGAAAAAAAGGAGATACTAATTCACCATCTCCTAACTGGTCAGTAGTCTTGGAAAGTATCCAGCAATTTGAGTGAAAAAATGTCTGATTGTTAAAATCTGGGATTTCCTTGCAGGGGAGGGTAGACTGGCATGCTCTTTGGGAAGTGGCCTGGGGAGATCACAATTGCACCTCACGTCTTATGATTGTCAGCTGCTAGAAAAGGAAGAAAATCTACTTTAGCTTAGGTAATCAAATACACTTTCCTCTGAAAGTCAGAGTATAATTATCTTCAAGAACAAGTATTCTTTGTTTTACTGTTGCATGGTTGAAGCCCATGTTTGTTAAGTTGCGTCACCATACCAATTTATTCCAAAGGATTATCATGGCAACCAATTCCAGAAAATTTTCCCCTAAACCTTTATTGTAAAAGTTCAGCTCCTTTACAACTGCCAGAAGATTAGGTTACTGCTTATAGTAACTGCTCATTTATGTTCTTCAGTCTCATAAGGATTTTCAAAACATTTTACTTAACACATTCCATTTCTACATAAAAAGATAGGCTTCAAGTGAGATGCCTTTTTAGTCTGGGTTAAATTTGAGACATAAGTATACATCAGAATTTAAATGGAGTGGAATAAATAAGTGAACTGTGCATTTGCATTTCCAGTCTAATTGCTGAGGTCTGTCAAGACAGTTTGAAGATTCATCAGTTACTTGTACTTACTCTTCACTTCCAACGTGCAGTTATGATCTAAGTTTCACAGGTAGTGGGTGGGGTGTCAAAAACTGAAGATGCAAGAATTTAGAGAAGAATCACCAACCAAGTTATAGCATTGTAACATTTCAACATTTCCTTATATTTTTTCTTTCTCTTTTTCTTTGGGTACGTTGAAGTGATTTTTAAAAATTAAGGTAAATTTGCATACAGAAAAGTTCACCCTTGGCAATGCATAGTCATATGAGTTTTGACAAATGCAAGCAAGAATATAACCCCATCAAAATTAAGATACAGAAGTTTTATCATTAAAAAAATAATTCCCTCAAGTGTCTTTGTAGTCAACTCCTGACCCCTCTCACTCCTAGACTCTGGCAGCCACTGGTATCTTTTCTGTGCCTGTAGCTTTGCTGTATCCAGACTAGAATGCCATATAAATGGAATCATGCAGTATGTAGCCTTTCTTGGTGTGGCTCTTTTCACTTAGCAATATGCATCTGAGATTCATCCAAGTTGTTATGTGAATTAATAGTTTGTTCCTTTTTATTGCTGAGTAGTATTCCATTGTATTGGTGTATCACAATCTGCTTACCCATTCACCTATTGAAGAACATTTGAGTTGTTTCTACTTTTTGAATATTCCCTTTTTACTTTCTTTTTTTTTAAGATCAAGAAGTAAGCCATGATTTATATAAAGAATAAAGCCATCAGACTGGTTATTTCCTAGTCACGGAGTGGGTCTCTTTCCCACTCTGAGCTGCCTGACTCTGAGGCAGCTGAGATGTGAGTGACCTTCACTTCTGAGCCTTATTCTCTTTCGTGCTTTCCTTTAGTTTGCCTACTACGTTCCAGAGTTGCTGTATTACTCTGCACTTAAGACTACCTTTTCGAACCTTTCCATACATTCTCAAAGTCACTAATCCTCTTTCAATAGAAGCATGATTTTATCTCAGAAGTTAGGTTGAAATAAAATATTCAGTGGCATGCATATTTGATCGATTTCTATGCTTCCCACTTGCTTTTAAACCCCATGAGAGGGGGATAATGTATCCCTTTGCTTGCCATTATTACCACAGGAGCTAGCATAATACAGAACCGACAGTGACTTAAATTAGGCAAAAATACAGCACAATTGGATTTAATTATTATTGCACATATTTAGGTATTCTTTTGACGGGTTGGGGATGTTTGGATGAGTAACAACATAGCAAAATATGACAAAACATGCATTTTCTTGCCTTCATTTCGGCAAAATTGCTAATTATGTTATTATCATGAAGAGTTTAACAATATTTGTTTTCTATTAGCAATAATGTCAAACCAAATAACTTTCTTTGAGTCATTGTAGTTCTTTGATAGGTTTTATCAATTTCAATTTGGAGAAACATTGCTCTACTGAGACAGTACCAACTGGAATTCTCAATAGGTTCTTAAAGAAATAATTACATTTGGAAATGAACCATGAATTTTACAAATCAGGTTCAAACATTGCTATGGTTTAGCATATGAGAAATTACCATTTTTACAGAAAATATTACAAGATATTTTAATTTCATCTTCTATATTGCTCTGATTTATATAATGATATTCACCATCTCTAAAAGTAGTATCTAAATCAAATACTGTGTATGTTTCCTTTCAAAAAATTTAATATCAATATATTCCAAAAAAATAGTAGTATATCGATCAACTATAACTTGATCAATAATGGTCAGAAAATAGTATAAATGGAAATTCATTTATTATTTATATGTGAATTAAAGTCACAGTCAGGTGAACTTCCCCTCATGTTTTAATTTCCTTATAATTTATTGGAATGTTACATTTATAGCATTTTATATATCTTTAAATTTAAATACTGTCTTTAAATTTTTTTAAAGTTAAAAAACCTTTACAAAGTGAAATTGCTAAAGTTATATATATTTTGGTAAGTTTTGCTAACATTAATAGCAAGCAACTGTTTATACCAATAACTGTGGCTACTACAAGTTTAAAATTAATTTCATATCATGCCAATGTCCATGATTCACTCCTGGAGGATATTCTGTGATTTGGCCTAAGACTCTGTGCATCTCATATCTCAACTAAATTAAATTTAATTGTCTTAACAGTGTAGTCAGGTATTCTGTTATGTGGCCAAAAATACTTTTCAAAGTCACAGTTGATATGTTTCATCAAGATGTTCTATTTTTGAGCAGATCTAGAATATATTATAAATAATTGTTAAATTGTTCCCCCAAAGTCACTACTATCTGCACAGTTGAGGCCATGTCTTTTAGTGACAAACTCAAAATATACATTGTACTTGGCACAAAGAACACTTCCTGGTTTTCAGCTAAAACTCTGGCTTGTACACCCTTTTCTTCAACAACAATGTTAATGTCATTTTCTTAGTCTCCCTCTCTAGACTTTTAAAATTAATGTCTAAAATTTAAAGTTGTTGTTTCTTTCTTCACAGAGTTAAAACCTTTAGTTTTTTATTGGGTGTAAAACCAAGGAAATACTAATTACTTGTGATGTCTTGTTTTTTTCTCTGGTAGGTCAACAATACATAAACTCAACGTTAATCTTTCAACATGACTTTTATCTCTGGTACAGTTTAGCTGAACTGAGTAAAACTTGTTTTCTCAAATTTTATCTATGATAATTTCTTTCATTTTATTACTCATTAAATTAATAATCTCACTTTGAATTCTCTACACTAGACAGTAATCCTTTGCTTTATTATTAGTATTTTTCATCTACCTTAAATGTTTGGTTATTCTAGCATCAAATTTTGAAATCCTTTCTATTAAATCAAGAAAATTTTCAGTTGTCTGTATATGTCGTACTGACGATGCTGACTTTGGCTAAATACTGTTCACATGATACTATTCTTTCAATATTATTACACTAATATTGTATCCTGACATTTAATTTCTCTGTTGAATCCATTGTTTGGCAGTTTATTCAATTCCTTTTTCAGTTCTAGAACTTGCATGAGTGCTTTTTAGTGTATGCAGGTGAAGTTTTAAGAACATAGGAGTTTCCTGTCAAAAATAACTTCATTGGCCAAAGCTGATCTTGAAGATGAGCTGTGAAAATAGGTAACAGCAATGGCAAAACACTTTGTCTTTGAACTTTGTTACTCCCCTGCCTAGAATGCTCCGGCAGTCTTTCTCGATCTCATCTTGTTTCCTTGCTGAATTCAAGCCTCCACACAAATGGCCCCTCAAAGAGTCTCTTCCCCAATATCAGGTTTCATAGGACCCCACCTCTGTCATTTTTCTATCCCCTCATTCATTTCTCTTTCTAGCACTCAATGATGACTTGCTTATCATGCATCTTCCCAAGAGAACATAAGTCCAATGAGGACAGGGACCCTGCCTGTTTTGGTCACCACTGTATCTCCAGTATCTAGAACAGTTACTGACCTATAGTGAGCACTTATATAGCTGTTGAATGAATGTAGTTTCCATTCTGAAATTTCTTTCTTTATTTCATCAATGAATTTACTCAGCCCAAAGCCAAAGGCCCTTTATTATTTCCTATTAAGTTAATTCCTCTATAGCAGTGATTCTCAAAGAGTGGTTCCCAGACGAGCAGCATCAGCATCACCTGGAAACATATTGCAAATGCAAATTCTCAGACCCCACCCCAGACCTACGGAATCAGACGCTCTGGGGGGGCAAGACCAGCAATCTGTTTTCATAAATTCTCTAGGTGATTTTGATGCATGATAAAATTTGAGAATCACTGCTCTATATATTATAGGAGTTGGCATTGTGAATTACTTTTTAAATATTAAAGTCCCACTGTGATTTGTATTAAAGGCACATTGAATGCTAGAATTCTTTTTCTTTTTTTAGTGTGGACAATCTGGATGATATTGATCATACATTATTCTAGAACTCCCACTTAAGCTTATTCAGGAATCGATTATGAAGACAATCTTTCATTATACTTTAAGAAATACCTTAATAAGAGAGTAAATGATGCAATTGATTCAATACCCTTTATAGTTTATTTGTGCTGGCAGGAGGTGACTACTTCTTGAGGGCTATGGGTTTTAACTTTTTCCTACTTTTTTTCCTACTCTTTCCTCTTTTTTTTGTGTTAGTTCCTAAAACTTGAGAGGCAAATGGATTTTAGGGTGGAAGACAAGTCTGTCTTGGGATCAAGTTTGGGAAAAATGGAAGCTTTCATTGTTCTTTTAGTAGAGAGAATAATTAAGATCTTAGTGGTATTTCCATTTTTATATATTCATAATGGTCTTATCCCATATCCCTAATCTTTCTGACAGTTATCTAAAAAAGGTCAAGGATTGTTATTCTTCTTTCTTAACTGATGTGCTTTGTGGATGTTTTTTGTTGGGTGTCATGCACTCTAGGGTTTATGAATTAAAGTTTGCTAAGTGTTACTGTGAAAGACTCTCCAAGCTTCATTGCCTAATCCACATCTCTTAATTGGTGTGGAAAGTCAAATCAGCAAAAAGATTGTCCTCAAAATAATGAGATACTTGTTGGTCATGCTGTTTTATTTTATTTGGTTTAAGCTAGTGGTAGAATCCTTTCTTATGTATTTTTTGAGAGGATAAGGAAAAATATTTTATTGTCGTATGCTCATTTTTATGAAAAGAGGAAATGGACAAAGAAAGGGACATTTAAAAACATTGATCCCGAGGAAGGGAAAAATGAAACATGTCATTTATTGGAAATTGACGATAGTTTAAGGACAGCTAACTTTCTGCACAGTGTCTGCACTTCCATATCTAAATGTTTTCCTGCATGAATTCTCCTCTTAAATGTTAAGAATTGTTTTCTATAGGCTAAAAACGTGAATCACACTGCTTTTTAAAACACCCACACACATATGCACACATGAACAGAACTCTACCTTTCAGATCTCAGCATAAATCAGCTGACTGACTTTGTCATTACTTTGTCCCTTTTTCAGTTCCCAAGGATTTGAGAAAATGGCACCAAATCCCAAATGAGAGGGAATAAAGGAGTTCATAAAAAACTGAGATTCCCTCAACGACTCCATTTCAGCAGTCATTGATCTGGTGAGTGGAAAGATTACACTTTTATTACACATACACACACATATACACTGGTGGCGTGGATGTAACTTCCTTCAGGGCAATGACATCATGGCAGAAACATACTCCATTGCCCCCTACCTCTGGATCATAGCTGACTGGTGTTGCTTGAGTTGTGGACAGTGCTGATGTCATGTGAGCCATGAGTGTGGAAAGAAACCTGGACTTAGAAACGTAACATCTGAGGTCAAGTTCCACCTTGGCTCTTATCAGGTCTTCTACCTGGGGCTGCTCATACCTTTTTTGACCTTTCTGGCTTTTGTCTCTAAAACGGGCACGATACCACATGTCTTTCTTTCCTAGGGTTTCAGATGAAGTCATGAATATGAATGATCTTTGTAAATGCTGTGCATGGTTCAAGAGGAAGATATTATTAGTGTTATTATCACTATTAACAACTATAAAGCTTTTGAGAAATAGAACATGAAAATAGTGATGAAGGGCAACCATGAAAGACATACACATCCTGAGTACAGAGAGAACTGGGTCAAACTGAGAGCATTTGAAGGATCACTGAAAGATTGCTTGTCTCATCATTTCTTTCTCACTTTCCCTAAATGACATTCATGGCTCCTGGGAACCCACGGCTCCTCGTGGAGCTTCCTGAGCTAATCTCAGAACAGTGAGAAAACTGTGAATCTCTTTTTGGGTTGCCACATTGCTTTCTCTTTCTCAAGACATTCCTATCCCTCTCTTAAAGACTGAATTATGCAGGGATGTTGAAACCTTGAACTCCCCCCAGTGAAGGGATGGGGAAAGTGGCTGCACACTGAAAAATGCAAGGCATCTGGAAAGAGTGCCCAGAGGCTGTAATGTGCCCTGGTAACCAACTGGCTGCCTGTATCCTGTTCTCTCATTCTTTTATTCCCTCCAGACATCCTTGGTTTCTTTTCCAGCCCTGAGTAGTAACGACTTCTTCATCTGGCACAGCCACTGGAGAGGGAGAGTGAAGGCCTTCCCAGGCCACGGGGACCATGCCCTGCTTCTATTGGCCGGAAGAGATGATGGACGAGCAGCAGATGCTGCTGTCAGCCCAGCCCAATTGCTTAGCCTCTGGAGATTATTGATACACAGTAGAGGCCGGTCTGCTGTTCAATGGAAGAGTCCCAGGGTCAATATGGGTCCCAAATCCAGGAATATCGGAGTTCTTAGAAAGCAATTGCTTCTCAGCCCTATGCATAGAATGCTAGTATCCAGAGAGCACCACCTCAGAACCTGAGACTAAGTATACCCCCCAAATATGTACTCTCAGAAAAATAGCCAAATAAAATTCATCCAGGGTCCCTCAGAGGTCCTAGCACCCATTGGATGTTGCCTCTTTCTTGTCCCTCCTTATCACCTTACTTTATTTCCAGATTTAGTGACAGTGGCATTCCAAAGACACACCTGGCAGTGCTGCAAACCCCATGCTGTGAAACACTCTCCACCAATTAGCGCTGACCCAGCATTAGGCTCCAGAATGCCTGTTCAAACCCTTTTCCTTTTGCCTAGTGTTCTCTCAGGAACTAGGGTTGGCCTGTTAATTGGCAGTTTGCACACAAATCCCTGATATGCCTGCAGCACTAGTCCCTGGTTCATGCCCTGTGTTTGTAAAGGGAAAAGCCGATGGGGCTGGACACTTTTTTTCTATGAACTAGACCTCCTAGGTTCAGTTCACATGTAAGTGCTCAGCATGCCGGCCCTCTTTGTGGGCTCCTTAATGAACAGTTGAGTGGTCTCTGATGCATTTCAGTCAGTGATCTTGGTAGGGTGGAGGTGGAGCCTAGCACTGAGCAAGGCAGCAGCTGCTGCCTTCCATCACTCTCTCTGGCCAATAGAAAGAGTGAAGGACCTGCTCGTAGGCAGGATAGGCTGACTGCTGACTGACAAATGATCATTACTCAGGCTTGTAAGAGAAACCCGGCAATGTCATGATGGGAAGTATGACTCTGACAGTGGACCTTTGATAGGTCAAATACTTTTCAGATTCAGAAATATTATGTCTGTTTACAATGTCTCATTGGTAGTAGTTCCTTATTATCAGATTGTATGGTTTAGGGTCAGGATGTTATTTTGGGAAAAATGACATAGCTCCTAGGGCTACCTAAATATATCCTTAATGTTGAAGACTTGAGTTAGGAAACATAAGTTATTACAAAGTAAGCCTGACTGGCAAAGTAGTACAGAATTAACTTACACTTCAATGGATTACAAATAGGTTAAAGCAAATATTTTTTAAAACGGCACAGAAATAAAACATTTAATTTTTTATTTCTAGCAGTGACCTCTCTGGTATTCATCTTTCCTGGAATAAACTCAGATTCTGGGTATGAGTTTGCTTTTCCTGCTCATGGGACCTCAGCTAGCCCCGCTATCCATGATGACAGCACCCTCTCCCTGGGATAGCGCAAAGTCAGTGACTTGTCAGTGGGTTGTATAGTGCCTCATGCCTTTGTTGAGTAAGGTCTTTTTGTGAATGTATCACAGTTTAACTTCTCTCTCTGCCCTATCCTGCTTCCTTCCTTTCCCTTCCCTTCTCTTTCCATCAACAGGTATTGATGTAGTGAACACTCCTCAATAAATTCCTCATACAAATCTCCATATCAGAATCTGCTTCTTTTTCTTGAGGAACCCAATAAATGACAAGGAAAGAGTCTTTAGAAGTTAAAATATGAAATTCCTGAAGTGGAAAGAATTAAATAGAAAGGCTGATAGATAATGCCCAGAAAATTTCCCAGAACTTAGAACAGCTAGATGAGATGTGAGAAAAAAAAATCTGATGTTCCTCCAGAAGGAGTTTTGAAAAAGGGAACAGAGGAAAAAAAGGAGAAGTAATTAAAAAAAAAAGAAACTAGAAAAAAATTCCCAGACTTAAAGGGCACAAGTCTTCAGATTGAAAGCATTCCACTGAGTATTCAGCTAGATGGATGGAATAAAGATTCACCTTTAGACATATCATCATTCAGTTTTAAAACATTGAAAATAAAGAGAAGTAAAAACAAGGAAGGTTTAACTACCACTTTTAGGGAGTAAGTCTGGGGAGTAGGTAGGGGAGGAGGGTATAGAAGTCTTTTATTTTTCCTTTAGTATCACTCATATACTACTTGCAGGAATTACTTTATGACAAACATACAAACTAGTAAATAAAATCTTCTTAGTCTTTGATTCTGTGTAATTTAATTTTCTAAGAAGTTACAGCTGACTTTGAGTTCAGGCTCCAGAGTAAAACTGTCTGCATTTGAACCCTGACTCCCCTGTTTTCTTCTAGTGTGAGCTTGGACAGTTTCCTTAACCTCTCTACATCATCCATCCCCTGTAAAATGGGGATAACAGTAGAACCTACCTTATAGACTTTTGTGAAAATTAAATGAATATGCATAAAGCTATATGCATAAGGCATTTAGCTCAGGGTCAGGCACATAGTAAGAAAGCAATGAACATTAGCTGTTATTATTTTATGAAAATAAACAAATATACAGATAAATTTATATACAAAATGTTTATTACAGTATATTTTGATAATAAAAACCTGAAACAACTCCAATGTCTAACAATAGGCAAATGTTTAAATGTTATGTTGTATTTATAACATGACAGTCAGTTGTTAAGAAAAGTCTTGTTTCCTAAGAATATTTATTTATTTTTATTTTTATTTTTTTGCGGTACGCGGGCCTCTCACTGTTGTGGCCTCTCCCGTTGCGGAGCACAGGCTCCAGGCGCGCAGGCTTAGCAGCCATGGCTCATGGGCCCAGCCGCTCCGCGGCATGTGGGATCTTCCCAGACCGGGGCACGAACCCGTATCCCCTGCATTGGCAGGCGGACCCTCAGCCACTGCACCACCAGGGAAGCCCCTAAGAATATTTATTGACATGAAAAAACACTGATTATATAATCTTAAGTGAAAGATAGGCATGAAACTACCTATATCTATATCTGCATACAATACACACACACACACACACACACACATATACAGATATTCCAATTTTGTAAAAGAAAAATTCTAGGTGTATAGTAAAAGCCTGGAAGAAAATAACTAAAATGTTAATGGTGGTTGTCTCTTTAGGTGATGGGATTACAGGTAATGTTTACTGTCTTCTTCATGGAGCTCCCGCCTTGGTGGGAGGGGAGGTCATTTGACTTGTTTGAGAAGAGTACCTCCCTAAGGTGGAGGCTCACCCACGCAGCCTGTGGTCACCTCTCGAACGCTGCCAGAGCCCTGCTGCTGTCAACCGTGTCTGTGTCTCAGGCAAGCACCTGAGAGCTGAGGAGAGGAGAGGCAGGAGGAGGATGGGCAGAGTGGGAAGGATGGCGACTGACTCCCTCCAGGGCCCTGACAGATCAGCAGGCATAATTATGACCCCCTGAGCTTTGGGATCCAGTATGTAAGGAAATGATCTCTAGAGAGATTCCGCAGGTTTGGTGAACAATGAGTTAGTAGAAGGGAGTAGAGGGTATGCACCTAGATGAGTGGCTTCAGGGTCCGATTATCTCCCACAACCTCCCGTCCTCCTTTCAAAAGATCAACCAGGTGTCCTTTGGCTTGGCTTTGTCCTTCAGATCCTTGTGCGGCCCAGCCCTCCTCCCTGCACAGGACACACACACGTCTTTCAGGGCTGCCCTCTCCTTCCAGCCCACGCTTGCCAGTCCTCCTTTAATCTCCCGCCTTCCAGCACCCTGCACACCCAGCGCTCCACACATTCCATCGGGGCAGGACTCAGCTCCCAGGGCTCTTTCATCATTGGAAGACCTGACGGTTGTTGCTAAGCAGAGTATACAGGGCACAACTGTAGCAACTGTTTAACTCAAGCTAATTCACGGTATTTCTCAGTTTGCCTGGATTATCACTGGGGAAGCAATGACTTCCCAGTTTACTACAAAAGCTGATGTACCTTGATGACCTGTTATGAAAATGATATTTATGTTCTATGACTTGAACTTTACTCAAACCCCAGGAAGCAAACATTTATTAAGTTTATATTACTTGCAGCATAGTGATGAGTTGTGCAGGAAAATAAGAAGTCACAAAAGAAATAGATGACATTGAACCTGGGTTAGATAGCAAGACGACATTTTTGGATAGGGACAGACTGGCACTTATGTGCTTGCTTTTTGTTCCACTTAATCAAGTGACTTGGAGTAAATTGTGTATGCCTGCACAAGGTCTGAACTCTAACCCATGGAGGTCACTTGAAATTAAAGAGAACTAACATCAGATTCTGGCTCCACCTTGTGCTAGTGCTGTGATAGGTGGCCAGTTGCTTCACTTTTCTGAGTCTCAATTTCCTCATCTGTAAAATGGAGGTGATAGCAGTCACTGTGAAAGTAAATGAGGACATGTATGTAAAGGGGCTTCTAGGCGTGTGCCTATGAGGTCATCGCTCAGCAGATATGGGTGCCTCTCCCCCCCCACCGATAAATGGCTGTTCTATGGACTTGAGTGTAAAGTCGAACTATGTTTAAATACTGAAAAATGGCTAAGATAGACGATATTCATTTCTTAAGGAATAATGAATACTACGAGGATTGGTACAATGGGAAACGGAATGATCATTTGGAACTTTCTGTTCTAAAATAATTTTTGACTTAAACTGAATGTCATTGGTTGTGAAGAGCTGGCCCAAGACCTGATGAAATAACTCAATCGGCCTCATTCTCCTGGTTTTTACATATATGATGAAATATAATATAGCCCAACATTATCAGATTCCAAGATCTTATTGGCTAAATGGATGGGAACTATCAAGCCTGGTGTCTTTGTCATAGTCGACGACGAACATTTTTGTTGAACAACAAAGACATAGTGATTTTCAGACTGAAGGCTGTGACTGATTCCATGTGTGCAGCCCAGGGATGTACACTGTGGGAAGGCTCTCACCTGCTCTGTGGTAGGTAATAGAAGAGCGCTTTAAACATCCTTCTCTCGTGGCTGACGGGCTGTTGACATTTATTGTATGCTGCCTGGGTGCTAATCACCTCACTCATTTACATGCTTATCTCTTTCATTTCTCCCAGCCATGCCTTCCCATGGACTATGTCTGAACCAAATGAGGGCAATGTCTCCACAGCATGGAAAATTCACACATTTCCCATGGCCCTTTGGGCAAATTTACAATCCGTGACACAAGGGGGCAAGTTAGGTGGGGTACCAGCTTAGGGGAAAAAAACAGGAAAATCTAAACCAAACTAAATCAAACTTGAGCACAGTGAGACCATGACTAGAGAAGTAGTAAGGAAAGAAAAGGAATACTTATAGAATACCAACTATGTGTTAGCATTATGCACACATGACCTTGAAAGAATCTACTACAGTGTCTTCCCTTTTAGACCTCAGTCCTGTTTATGGCATAGGATCTTTTGAAATACACCTGAAATAAACATGGACAAGCTGGAGAACTTTGGAGGGTGTAGGATAGGGAAGGGAAAATGTTAAGGGAAACTTTAACTATTTCCTCTCCCTGAAGTTTTGCGTAGATCTGTCACCATATTCTGGGGTGTCCTCCTTGAGCTTAGAAGAAGTGATGCCTGATGGGGAGAGCATGAGCTCAGGGCTTAATGGTGGCTCTGCTTCACTTACTGTATGACTTTGGGAAACTAGACTCTGAGGGTTTCAGCAGCCTCAGGTGCAAAATGGGGATAATATGTACCTCAGAGGGTTATTTGAGTATTAGAAATAATGTTTGTAAACGGCCTAGCACATATTTAGTACTCAAAATACTATGGCTATGCCTTGCATCTGTTATTGTCCCTAAATCCAGTGCCCCAAAATCACTTGCTTAGATTATATAAATTTTTTAGTTGACCTACTAGTATTGTTACCTGATTCGACACCAGAGTGATCTTTTTAAAGTACAAATTTAATGTCCCTTTTGTACTTCAAAATCTTGAGTGCCTAAATCTTTAGTGCTCTTTCTTAAAGCATTTTTTAAATATAAATTTATTTATTTTATTTATATTTATATTTGGCTGCGTTGGGTCTTCGCTGCTGCATGCAGGCTTTCTCTAGTTGCGGCGAGCGGGGGCTACTCTTTGTTGCAGTTCGCGGGCTTCTCACTGCGGTGTCTTCTCTTGTTGTGGAGCATGGGCTCTAGGCGCGCGGGCTTCAGTAGTTGTGGCACGCAGGCTCAGTAGTTGTGGCTCGTGGGGTCTAGAGCACAGGCTCAGTAGTTGTGGCACACGGGCTTAGTTGCTCCACAGCATGTGGGATGTTCCCAGACCAGGGCTCAAACCCATGTCCCCTGCATTGGCAGGCGGATTCTTAACCACTGCGCCGTCAGGGAAGCCCTTTCTTAAGGCATTTAAAGAGCTTTAAAACTTGTCCCCATACTATTTTTTTGTTTTTTTGCGGTATGCGGGCCTCTCACTGTTGTGGCCTCTCCCGTTGTGGAGCACAGGCTCCGGACGCACAGGTTCAGTGGCCATGGCTCACGGGCCCAGCTGCTCTGCGGCATGTGGGATCTTCCCGGACCGGGGCACGAACCCGTGTCCCCTGCATCGGCAGGTGGACCCTCAACCACTGCACCACCAGGGAAGCCCGTCCCCATACTATTTGAGAAGATTCTCTATCCTTCTTCGCATTCTCCATCCCCAAGGCACGCTTCTCAGGCAAGCGGTTTATGCAGTTACACAGGGCCTTGCTTTCAAAAGGGCCTCCATCCTAAGGCTCCGTCCTAAGGCTCTGGTATGGATTTCTTGAAATTCTTGATGATTTTATCTTTGAACTTGTGTTTTGTGAGCTACCACACAAGTAACAATAGAACATGGGCGTAAGCAGCGCTGACATGTTAGACTGTAGCTTACACGAGCATGAGCTCAGCTCTGCTGCAGCTAATGTCTGAGCCACTGGCCTGGCCCCCTGGCATGTACCTGGGACAGTCCGGGGTGCCATGGGTCCCCAAGGGGCCATCCAGGGTTAGAACCTGGACCCAAATTGGCAGTGGTCATGGCAGCAGTAGAAGCCGAAGCTGCAGCAGTGGTGGCAATGATGGCCCTGGGAGAGAGGTGTTGTATGGGGTCAATACCTGCACGGTGGTGGGAGATGGGCTTCTTGTCCATCCCTGGAGCCCATCCCTGTGCATTTGCACAAATATGAACTCTCCAGACTGAGGGCAGGGTCAGGAACTCTGGCGATGGGACAATAAACTTTGTCAGTAAATTATTGCAAAATCAAAATGTACACACAGATATTGCAATAAAGCATATCAGGGAGTTATTAGAATTTTTCAAGGAGTTTTGAATTTCTGGTTTTGAAAACTGCTGCAACATTACAAAGCAAATATCCATAGGCTTAGAAACGGAAATTAAATTTAAGGATGATCACATTTGACAGAAAAGAATGCTATTTTCATATGACACTTCACATGAACCATTAAAAGGAGACAATTACAAAATTAAGTTTTCCTTGTAATTGAAGACACAGAGATGGAATGCATAAACAGGTATTTTGAATTATATGCAAATCACGAAGCTACTTTTAGCTTATATAATAACCTCCACAAGTTTTAGGAAATGTCATAGGAAACATTAAAATGTCCTTGTATAAATTTACATTTAAAATTAAATTCAGATCTACATGAAATTGATTTGTAGAAAAAGTCAAATCTTTAAAAAAAATTGTTCTGAAAGAGTTATCAGCTCTAGATGTACTAAAATTTATATTATAAAATAATTTATGAGAAATGTATCAGTGTTGTCACTGCCTAGAGAACAATTCCAGTAAATTTGCATCAGCAGAAAGACCACTAGAGATTATCAAAAAGTATTTGTGATCTTGTGTTAGCAACTGTCATTGCTTTTAATTATATTGTTTGGAAATTTAGTTCCTAAGAGTACAAATTCTTTTTTTGTTGTAAGTGAATTTGTAGAAAAATGAGCCAGAAACTAAGATATCACATTAGTAAATACTGTTATTCATTATAGTACATAAAATTATGACACCAAAAATATTTAATCTTCTTTGCAATTTTCAAGTATGCATTAGTCATATATCACTATTATGATTCTATTACTTTCTTTTTTAAAGGTAAAAGCTCTTTTTTAGTACCTTTCACTGCACTTTTCCCCCTGCTTTTTGAACTAAAAGCCTCACATTTTCATTGTGTAGGGCTCCACACAATATATAGCTGACCCTGCCCATCCCCCCTACCATTGCTCACCTCCTATTAGGCACCGAACACACTTCTGTCTAATAGTTGAACCCACAATGTCCTTCCATTTTGGCATTCCTTTGGTTATGTTGTTTCTTCTGCTTAGAATGACCTTCCTGCCCTCTTACCTGTATAAATCCTACTCATCCTTGCATAGACATATTCTTGTAGCACTTTGCACATACATTGGTTATAGCCTTACTATTTTGTGCTATCATTAGCTGTTTGTATGTTTCTTGCTTTTGCTAGATTCTGATCTCCTTGAGAGCAAAGGCTCTACTTCTTTAATGGATACCATTTCTCAGTACCTAATAACTGTGCTTTTCATGTTTTAGGAGTTTAATGAATATGATTAAACAGGGTATTGAGCAGAACAGCAGTCAAAAATTAATAATAAGGAGATGCTGATCATTTGGCTGAAGGATTGATGAGGGTTTGTCCAGCTGATCTGCAAGCATCCTTGCCTGATCAGTGCTATATTCCTGGAGAAGTTACATAAAATCTAAGATCTGAGGGATCAGTAGATGTTAGGCAGACAAAAGGGAACAGGGCAGAAGAGGGCAGCATCAAAGCAGAAGGGATGCCAGGTGCAAAGGCCCAGAGGACATGGTGAGTCCCAGGAACTGAAGATGTCTTCCTCCTCAAGAAGTATCCTTGTTCTGAGAGGGATAGCTTTCATGAAGAGCGAAGGAATGTTTTTTGACCAAAAATTATAGAAATATCGTATCGGTCTCAATCCCCAGGACCCCCAAATAAACTTTCAGGATTCATCTCTAGGTCAATAACAATGACAGTCAAAATATTTAAGAAAATATTTAATGTAATGGGTAGAACTTTCCTTATCACTAAAGTTTAAATCATTAGATATGTCCCTGGATCCTCTCCACCTACCAGCTCATTAGCTAATCAGTGATGTTATTGGTCCAATTGGATGGTTTCCTGAATTAATTAGCCGGTGTTACAGAGGTTCACTTCTGAGTGTGGGATAGATGGAGATGACTTAGGTCTGTAGTTAGAGATGATGTCCCTACCTTCGGTGTCTAGGTCACAATGGGAAACAGGTAAGAAGGAAGGATCATGGCAAACCCATTTCTATCGGCACAAGTAAAAAACTTCTTAAAGCCTGTGACCTTTGCATACAAAGGGGAACCCAAATCTGTTTTTCTAAATCCAATGTGAGTGTCATCTATCTCCCTGAGTGGGACACAGGTAACATGCCTTAAGAGTTTCCCTATGGTAAAATGTTTTTCTTTCTTTTTTTTTGTTCAGAACTTTAATTATATCTTAAAACATTATAGTTGGTTGTAATGTATGTTGATCCCTTGATTTTAGCAACTATACGTAGCTAACAACTACAAAAAAAAAATCTTCTGAAAAAGGCCTAAGGCAAGACTCATCAAGAAAAGAAGGGAGAAGACTCAAATCAATAGAATTAGAAATGAAAAAGGAGAAGTAACAACTGACACTGCAGAAATACAAAAGATCATGAGAGATTACTACAAGCAACTCTATGCCAATAAAATGGACAACCTGGAAGAAATGGACAAATTCTTAGAAATGCACAACCTACCAAGACTGACTCAGGAAGAAATAGAAAATATGAATAGACCAATCACAAGCACTGAAATTGAAACTGTGATTAAAAATCTTCCATCAAACAAAAGCCCAGGACCAGATGGCTTCACAGGCGAATTCTATCAAACATTTAGAGAAGAGCTAACACCCATCCTTCTCAAACTCTTCCAAACAATATCAGAGGAAGGAACACTCCCAAGCTCATTCTACGAGGCCACCATCACCTTGATACCAAAACCAGGCAAGGATGTCACAAAGAAAGAAAACTACAGGCCAATATCACTGATGAACATAGATGCAAAAATCCTCAACAAAATACTAGCAAACAGAATCCAACAGCACATTAAAAGGATCATACACCATGATCAAGTGGGGTTTATTCCAGGAATGCAAGGATTCTTCAATATACGCAAATCAATCAATGTGATACACCATATTAACAAGTTGAAGGAGAAAAACCATATGATCATCTCAATAGATGCAGAGAAAGCTTTCGACAAAATTCAACACCCATTTATGATAAAAACCCTGCAGAAAGTAGGCATAGAGGGAACTTTCCTCAACATAATAAAGGCCATATATGACAAACCCACAGCCAACATTGTCCTCAACGGTGAAAAACTGAAACCATTTCCACTAAGATCAGGAACAAGACAAGGCTGCCCACTCTCACCACTCTTATTCAACCTAGTTTTGGAAGTTTTAGCCACAGCAATCAGAGAAGAAAAGGAAATAAAAGGAATCCAAATTGGAAAAGAAGAAGTAAAGCTGTCACTGTTTGCAGATGACATGATACTATACATAGAGAATCCTAAAGATGCTACCGAAAAACTACTAGAGCTAATCAATGAATTTGGTAAAGTAGCAGGATACAAAATTAATGCACAGAAATCTCTGGCATTCCTGTACACTAATGATGAAAAATCTGAAAATGAAATCAAGAAAACGCTCCCATTTACCATTGCAACAAAAAGAATAAAATATCTAGGAATAAACCTACCTAAGGAGACAAAAGACCTGTATGCAGAAAATTATAAGACACTGATGAAAGAAATTAAAGATGATACAAATAGATGGAGAGATATACCATGCTCCTGGATTGGAAGAATCAATATTGTGAAAATGACTCTACTACCCAAAGCAATCTACAGATTCAATGCAATCCCTATCAAACTACCACTGGCATTTTTCACAGAACTAGAACAAAAAATTTCAAAATTTGTTTGGAAAAACAAAAGACCCCGAATAGCCAAAGCAATCTTGAGAACGAAAAACGGAGCTGGAGGAATCAGGCTGCCTGACTTCAGACTATACTACAAAGCTACAGTAATTAAGACAGTGTGGTACTGGCATAAAAACAGAAAGATAGATCAGTGGATCAGGATAGAAAGCCCAGAGATAAACCCACGCACATATGGCCAACTTATCTTTGATAAAGGAGGCAGGAATGTACAGTGGAGAAAGGACAGCCTCTTCAATAAGTGGTGCTGGGAAAACTGGACAGGGACATGTAAAAGTATGAGATTAGATCATTCCCTAACACCATACACAAAAATAAGCTCAAAATGGATTAAAGACCTAAATGTAAGGCCAGAAACTATCAAACTCTTAGAGGAAAACATAGGTAGAACACTCTATGACATAAATCACAGCAAGATCCTTTTGGACCCACCTCCTAGAGAAATGGAACTAAAAACAAAGATAAACAAATGGGACCTAATGAAACTTCAAAGCTTTTGCACAGCAAAGGAAACCATAAACAAGACCAAAAGACAACCCTCAGAATGGGAGAAAATATTTGCAAATGAAGCAACTGACAAAGGATTAATCTCCAAAATTTATAAACAGCTCATGCAGCTCAATAGCAAAAAAACAAACAACCCAATCCAAAAATGGGCAGAAGACTTAAATAGGCATTTCTCCAAAGAAGATATACTGACTGCCAACAAACACATGAAAGAATGCTCAACATCATTAATCATTAGAGAAATGCAAATCAAAACTACAATGAGATATCATCTCACACCAGTCAGAATGGCCATCATCAAGAAATCTAGAAACAATAAATGCTGGAGAGGGTGTGGAGAAAAGGGAACCCTCTTGCACTGCTGGTGGGAATGTGAATTGGTACAGCCACTATGGAGAACAGTATGGAGGTTCCTTAAAAAACTAAAAATAGAACTACCATATGACCCAGCAATCCCACTACTAGGCATATACCCTGAGAAAACCATAATTCAAAAAGAGACATGTACCAAAATGTTCATTGCAGCTCTATTCACAATAGCCCGGAGCTGGAAACAACCTAAGTGTCCATCATCGGATGAATGGATAAAGAAGATGTGGCACATATATACAATGGAATATTACTCAGCCATAAAAAGGAACGAAACTGAGCTCTTTGTAATGAGGTGGATAGACCTAGAGTCTGTCATACAGAGTGAAGTAAGTCAGAAAGAGAAAGACAAATACCGTATGCTAACACATATATATGGAATTAAAAAAAAAAATGTCATGAAGAACCTAGGGGTAAAACGGGAATAAAGACACAGACCTACTTGAGAACGGACTTGAGGATATGGGGAGGGTGAAGGGTAAGCTGTGACAAAGCGAAAGAGAGGCATGGACATATATACACTACCAAACGTAAGGTAGATAGATAGTGGGAAGCAGCCGCAGAGCACAGGGAGATCAGCTCGGTGCTTTGTGACCGCCTGGAGGGGTGGGATAGGGAGGGTGGGAAGGAGGGAGACGCAATAGGGAAGGGATGTGGGAACAGATGTGTATGTATGACTGATTCACTTTGTTATAAAGCAGAAACTAATAAAAAAAAAAAAGAATCAAAAAAAAATAAAAAATAAAAAAAAAAGGCCTAAGGATTTTACGCTGAATGAGGTCACAGTCCTTCTCTGTCTTTTATGATCCTTGAGACTGTTTTGTTTTTATGTGTTATTTCTTAAGTTGTCTAGGGAATCAGTCCTAGAAAAAGAATTTACAAACATGCTATTTTTACCTTTGCTCTATAGTGTCTTAACATATGGCAAAGTTTCTGTGAAAGGGGTATGAAAGCCCCAGAAAGTAAAGGAGACATGAGTATACAACTAAATTTTGATATTTATAAAGTACAAGTTATGTTTATAAGCTTATAAATAATTTTTTTGGGTAAATATGCTTCAACTACTAATAATAATCAGGAGAAGGAAAGAGAAGAGTGAGTATGAGAGTTCGTATTTCACCTACAAAAAAAAAGAAAAGAAAGTCCAGATGAAAGGGAGTGAGTGAAAGAGGACGAATAAGGAGTTTATTTCCTATAGTAAAAAATGTACTACTATGTGTTATAAGCTGAGGATGTCTTAGGACTTTAAAGATGTACCCTGTGAAATTTAGGAAGTTATTGATGAAATAATATACGAAGGTGAACTATATTAAAATACTTTTCCAACCATTTCAGACGTCGTGGTCCAAGTTGGCATGTCAAGCCTGGTAGGTCACCCACTTCTGACTGTAGCTTAGATTGCTGGGAATACTTTTCCAACCATTTCAGACGTCGTGGTCCAAGTTGGCATGTCAAGCCTGGTAGGTCACCCACTTCTGACTGTAGCTTAGATTGCTGGGAGACACATCTTCCTCATTAGTTTCAGGTGACAGCTCAGTGCACTCTACAGGAGAGATCTACTTGTAGAGAAAGAGAGAAGAGGGAGAGGAAAATTTAGCACTGCATTTTCACAGGACAAGAAATTCCACCCCATCTCCAATGTTGGCCCATTGCCTGAGATCTCCTTAAACACATGACCATCACTCTTCTCCCTATTTCTGGCCTGGATTTGGAGATTGGTGGCTAAGCAAACCCTAGTTAGAGCTAAAATTAGGCAGCCAAATTGTGACAAAACATACTTGTCTTCAGCAAAGGAGAGATGTGTTTAAAGAAAATTGGATCTATCCATGGGTTAATGCCAGTTGCATGCATCTTAGCAGTCTGTTTCTATTAGGCAAAATCTGAACTAAAATAGACCAACTAACTAAACTGCATTCTGGCTTCCAACCCTCTAGTACTGCCACAGCAGCCCAGTTCTGTTGTAAACGGACTGGTCTAGCTGGAGGAGAGTTTAAGGAGTTCAGCAATGTAACAAGCTATTGACACAGATGGGGTAAAGCAGCGGGAATAAATATAACCATATCCTTTGGATTAACGTAATTTTATGATTTCAAAGATGTCAAAATTTGGAAGTCTTTTGCATCATGGGAGGAATGTATTTAAAGTCTGAGAGTTACAGCATTCTCTTTAACTTGACAAGCATCTGATAGAAGAGGGATTGTCATCAAAACTAAAGCAAAGTGTAGTAACAATAACGGCTTATTTAAAAAATGTTTTTACACATACTTTTCCAAACATCTCTGTCAATATCTTTTGACCATCCACCTTATGGCTGTGGTATTGAAGGGGATTCAGAGATGAATCAGAGATTTTACTCTCCCTTCAAGGAGTGTAGGATCTATTTAGAGGCAAGAAAAAAATGCGGGGAAAATGAAGCAACAAGAAAGAATTCAATAGTAGTTTGAGGTAATATAGAAGAGATAGTTGTTTTTACATAGGAGGTACATAGCTGCACACTTATTTGAGAGATGAAGCAAGCCATCGTAAGTCCAGAGGAAGTCTGAAGACACACAGCTCTTTAGCACCTGTGCAGGGACACAAGCTCAGGGAACCAGACAATTAGGCAATTAGGCTGCTACTCTTTACATTACACAATACTTAATACCAGGGCCAAAACACAAACAAACAAAAAAATGAACCAAACTAAATCAACTAAATAACATATGTCCTCCCCTCCAACTATAACCACTTTAGGGTTAAGGAACCCATTCTCCCTGGTAATGCTAGGTTATTCTTCCATCTCAGTCATTCCTGTGATCCATCCCACTTCTCTCTTTAAAAAAAAAAAAAAAAAAAAAAATATATATATATATATATATATATATATATATATATATTTATTTATTTATTTATTTTTGGCTGCATTGAGTCTTTATTGCTGTGCCTGGGCTTTCTCTAGTTGCGGCGAGTGGGGGCTACTCTTCCTTGCGGTGCACGTGCTTCTCATTGTGGTGGCTTTTCTCTTGATTTGGAGCACGGGCTCTAGGCACGCAGGCTTCAGTAGTTGTGGCTCCCAGGCCCTAGAGCGCAGGCTCAGTAGTTTGGCGCACGGGCTTAGTTGTTCCACGGCATGTGGGATCTTCCTGGACAAGGGCTTGAATCCGTGTCCCCTGCGTTGGCAGGCAGATTCTTAACCACTGTGCCACCAGGGAAGTCCCATCCCATTTCTCTTGAGACAGCTGTTGTGTATCTCATTATGACCATGCTCCCACCTCTGTTTTTCTTGCAGAGTATCTTAGCTCTGTGAATTGTATTAACATCCATCCAGTCACCTAAGCCCTGGTATCAGGATGGAGCTTTTGTCTTGTTGGCTCCTTGTCACTTCTAGTCCTTATATCTATTGGGGAAGAGGGATTTAGCAGAATAACACCAAAGTTCTACTCTAGGGGGATCAAATTAGGAAGGGAGATGTGTGCTTGTATAGTAGGTGCTGTACTCTGAGAAATACCAGAATCCCATACTGCTCTCCCAGGATGGAGGCAGAACTGGGTTTTGCCAGACTCCGACAAAAAGGGTTGGAATCCTTCTGGACTCACAAGGAGCATGCAGTTGCAGGGTGGAGCCTGGATTGTCAGGGTAGTAAGATAAAGGAAAGAGGTTCTGGGCATCCTTCTGAGGCCAACTTTGTTTGAATTGAAATAGCAAAACATTGTTTTGTACCCTGCCTAGAACTCTAATCAGATAGCTAACTCAGTAGAACTAGTTTCTTTTTGGTAATGGATGAAGCCAGCTTCCCTTCCCAAGCACCCTGGAGCCTGTAAGAGCAAGGTTACACCGGAAATCTCTGGGTCACCATTGATCCATTGCGCTGCCTTAAAGAAGTTCACTTTGTACTTCTTCCTCATTTCAGACATCTAGTTGACTTCTAAAATCTATAAATTCTTTCTCGAAGAAGATTTTTGGATTAGTCCAACTCTTTGCAGTACTATTAACAATCTCTTAATCTAGGGAAGCCTCGACTCCCACGTGGATTCCCGTCACAGCATCTTAAGCAGCTTCCCTACCTTTTGCTTCGACCTTCTCAAACCCATCCTCCATACAGCAGCCAGCACTTCGGGTCAGGCCATTCCCCTGCTTAGAGTTCTTCTGTGGCTTCCCACTGCTCTCTGGATCAAGTACATTTTGAACTTCTTTTGGGTTGTTGAAAGTGCTCTGCCTCTCCTCAGACACTTTCAACATTTCCTCTTTGTAGCCTAGAAGACAGTTCTCTTTGCTTTTACGTCACTAACACTAACTCCACTGCCAGGTATATTCCTGTAACTCCCTCTGAGAGTCTTTCCTAATGCCTTCCACTTCTGCCCCGTGTTAGGTTCTATGTTCTTGTTTCTATAGCAACTCATACTTGCCCCTCCTCCACAACGTAGCGCCCATGATTTGTTTTATACCTGGTTTTAAAGTTAATTTTTTAAGTAGTCTTCCCCACTAGCCTATAAGGTCTGTGAAGTCAGGGACCATGATATCTTGTTCACTGCAGTAGGACCTGACTCATAGTTAATCAATGGAAACTTGCTCTATTCAATCCAAGGGAGACCCCTCTCGTTACACTGTCAACAAAACGCAAGCATTTTGGATGAGTTTGAGATAACCTTATAATGACTTCTATGCAGTATTTTAAGCAACTGCACCATAATTAAAGTCATCAACTCAAAGCACCCAAGGAAGGTATAAACTTCTACTGATCTGCCTATTTCATGCCACGCTGAACAACTGTGTTCATTTAATTCAGATTCTCTAATGAGCACCTATGTATGCCAGGTTTTGTTCTAGGTATTGGGGAACAGAAGTGAACTCAGCAAGATTTTTCAGATGGCTATTATCTGTGCTTTCATGGGCCTTCCATTCTAGTGGAAGTAGACAGAGAATAAAATAATAAATATCAATGAGATCATTTTATTAAATAAGTGCTAAAATAGAGCAGGGAATGGAAGGCTGTTACCCAAGGAGATGGTATTGGAGTTGAGACTTGGATGGATACCAAATGTATGTATTTCTTATTATAAATCAAAATATCACAGAACCCCAAAGAACTTTTGTTTATATAGTCATATCTATTGATATTTATTATATTAGAAAGTAAAACTGAGAAATTAAGTAATATTCACTTCTTAATTTACTAAAAAAATCCATTACATGTTAAAATAACATATTTTTATAAAATATAGCCATACTTTCCAAAACAAAATAATTTTAGTGAGAAGAGTGACATTGTTCTATATTTTTTCAAGTCTCTTTAATATGTGGCTTAACAAAAGACAGTTGGATTCTCATATCTGCTTCTGTATTTAATCTGTTGCAATATCATATGTCCTATACCCTCTGGAAAACTCCACTGTTTATTCATACAAGAGCAAGAGGGAAAAAGACAAGTGATATCTTAGTAATATTATGAAAATAGTTTTAATTTCATAGACTTCCCCTGAAATGGTTTGAGAGCCCTAGGGTTCCCAGAAGCATATCTTGAAAACCATTTCCTTATACTTTTCTTATTTTTCTCAGAGTGCTGGCCCCAAAGTAGGTATTCAATATATATTTATTTACACATAAAAATTGAAATGTAGTTTAACTTTTTTCTGCTTGCAATTTTGTTTAATTATTCTTGCACATGAAAAGATACAGCAATCCACCAGTTTTCAGCCAATGCAGGATTATAATGGTTTATTTGGTGAAGTGCTGCAGTGGATGCATATGGAGGAGTGGGGAGAATATGGAACACACACACTGCCCTGTGTCACCTGAGAATGGCAGTGCACACGTGGGCAGGAGAAAGCTGGGATTGCAGGAGTTTCAGGAGAAAGGGCAGGGAGGGACGGATATGGAGCCAGCACTTGGTGCTGTAGTACAAGAGGTGCTTAGTCAGCGTGATTTTAGTGCTCAAGAGCATGGAGTGAGCGTTGGTGAGACCTCATGGATCATGAGAGATCTACTTGCCGGGCGGGCTAGGATGAAACCTTGTAGATAGTAATTCTCTCTAACCATTCATAAGTCTCAAATGACTGGACTTGTTATTAAAGTACTTTCAGACTTTATATGGTACCAACTGTAGTATCTAATAAGGTTTAGTAAAAGACATACAAGGATACCAGGAAATGGACACCCCTCAACCTCCATGAGAGGGCATCACATAACCAGAGGGTAATGACAGTTTTGATGGTGTGAGCTGTGTCCTGGAGGAGGCCCCTCAGCATGGACACTTAACAAGCCAGATGAGAGATTGCTAACTGGATAGGTTGTTTTGAGGGCCCTTTCTCTAAATTCCTATAAATAGGAATGAAAAACTCCATAATATTTTATGGAGTATGTGATAGCTCTAAGTCATGGAGGGTTTTAGTTACACTGTTTGTACTGAAGACATGTGAACGTAAACACCCTTCTTAATCTTTCAAAAAAATGTATGGGGGCTTCCCTGGTGGCGCAGTGGTTGAGAGTCCGCCTGCCGATGCAGGGGACACGGGTTCGTGCCCTGGTCCGGGAGGATCCCACATGCCGCCGAGCGGCTGGGCCCGTGAGCCATGGCCGCTGAGCCTGCGCGTCCGGAGCCTGTGCTCCGCAACGGGAGAGGCCACAGCAGTGAGAGGCCTGCGTATCGAAAAAAAAAAAAAAAAAAAGTATGAAATTACCAATTTACTCCCCAGAACCCCAGGACTGTTACTTTAGAAAAACATCAGAGAAGAATAGAGGGGAAACTAAGGCACCAACAATATTTCTAGTGAAATTGGTGGCCAGCCCTCATACAGGGTCACAGGAGTGACGATAATTCTTTGGTTAAAATTCAGACATCAATAGTGGGAGGGAGAGGAGTGTTAGACACCGAAGGAATCTTAAGGATTTATGTATCAAGGATTTTTCTAGTAAGGATACATGTTTGGTGTTTTATAAGGGAACTATTATAGAATGCAGGTGAGCTTCCCCCCTGAGGCACACTCTTGTGTTGCTCAATTCAGGCATGACCTTGACACTTGAGAAGCCAAACCATTCTGCTTCTTTTCTGAAGCCATCTGTTAACACCAGAAGTGTCCTGACTAAGGGGAAATGAGATTTACGGTGGGCCAAGAAGATGGAGGAAGAGGGAAAAGATTTTATGAACATCTTATGACTTAATTTTACATTGCTTTCCCTGGACTGGAAGTTCAATTGGAAAATAAAAGATGTTTAATGGACTCCAAGGCACAGTTGGAAAGTGCAAAATTTATGGATCATACAATCATTCTAATGTGACTGACATTTTCATATTGACCTTTTACCCCATTTCATTGCATTAACCTAATTATGTGTGTTAGCTGGAGGTAACCTTAGGATATTAAGTATCCCAGCTCATTTTTTACAGAATTTCTTAAAGAATTTAAATTTGGTACTCCACAGCAGGATGAAGACCAATATTTTATTGGCATTGTACAGAATAGAAATTTCACTGTTGTTCTTTAAAGAGATAACAGACAAGACTCTTTTCTGGTTTGGGGTCTCAAGGAATTTCTGCAATGTGTTCCTTCAGTCATTGACAAATTGAAAATATAGAAAATGTCTGTAGAAAACGAAACAACATTTCCCCCCCACCCCAAACCAATGAAGGACAGCTGCTGACAGGGAGATTGGATTAACAAAGGAGCAAGTGTATGAAATGCAGCAGTATTTGCCCAGACACTGAGTTTCTTTCAGCCTCTCGGGCTGGCAGTGGTGACAGAGCCATCTGTCCTATCGTCTTGCCCTCTGTAGTCAGCCATCAATTTTCCACAAGGGCTCTCAGTGACAGCTCCCTCATAGTGACCATACTTGGACACGGCGTGTGTGACACGCTTTACGAGAGTAGCTTCAAGGATTTAGGACTTAAGATGCTGAGTCTGTGGAGTAGGAGAAACAGAAAAACTTATAGACAGGCCAAAGGTAGATGAAAAGTTAGAGAGACATTTACTTATCTGAGGAAATGGCTATACTTATTCTTGTTATGTTTGATCTTGAAATCCCACGCTGTATGGGTTTGACTCCTAATTCACACGTAGTGGGGCTTGTAAACAATGCTGTTGTGTGAGTGAATAGAAAGAAGCCAATAGGCTGTTCCTGAAAGTCAGGGAAAAGACAAAACACAAACTTTCCTGCGTCTCATTTTGCGATGATTTTCCTTTTTTATAATGAGGTCCACAAAATTCTCTTCTGTCTACTTCCCAGTCCCCTCTCTCTCTCTTGCAGCTGTTCTACCCTCACTAGAAATAATATGCATAAAAAGAGTATTCTACAAATATGCATCGAAATTGCCATGCTACTTTCCCCCTGCTTGCACTGATGCTAGAGAGTATTCAAGCTTGGTTTTTAGAGGTCTAGGTTTCATGAAGAATGATTTCAAGGATACATTTAAAATAATCTCCTTAAAATGTTATTTTGATAAAAGAGCATGAGGTCATTGTGAATATTCCTGAAAAACCAACATTCCATTTCAGGGAGAATTCAGTAACCTGCTTGGAATTGCTTTTGGTTGTTCTGAAATTTTATCATCTCCAACACTGCTCATAATAAGTGAGCTATTTTTCTGGGCAAAGAAGCCTTTTTGTGATTTTGGGGGGGATGCAAAATGTAGAAATTTGGGCTAGGAATTTTAATTCTGTTTTTCTCTGTGTGTCTCCTATAGAAGGTAAAACTTTGTATGCCTAAGATCATTTGCAGAATGTCTTCTTAAGACTCAGGCTAAAAATTAGGCTAAACTCCAATCTAGAGAAGAAGTTTACTAATCAATATGCTTGATTCTAGCTGGTGAGAAAACAATTTTCAGAGTGAAGAGTTTCAGATGACTGGTTAATATAATATCAGCAAACTTCAGAGGTCATAGAGGAGAAGATTGAAAGACACATGGAAATTAAGAAGTTATAAAAACAAAAAGCAGATTAGGGGAAAATACAATGAAACAAAATTAAGAAAAATTCTCTGAATATAAGGAGCTCCTACAAAAACGTAAGATGACGTAAACACAAAAATGAGCAAAGAATATGGTCAGGCAATTCCCAAAAGAATAGTAAAGGGCAAATAAGTAGATGAAAATATGTTTGATCTGATTAGTAATTGGGGGAATTCTAATAGAAAACGAAAAGGTAATTTTGCCCATTGCTCAGAAAGTATTAAACATATATCCAGTGTTGGAGAGGATGTAGAAAAATTACAAAATGTATTATGAGGACCTTTGATCTAACTTTACAAAGACACCAACTGTAAAAAAAAAAATCTTTGAAACGTTGAGGAAATTTAAAATATGGGTTGGGGGCTTCCCTGGTGGCGCAGTGGTTGAGAGTCCGCCTGCCGATGCAGGGGACACGGGTTCGTGCCCTGGTCCGGGAAGATCCCCCATGCCGCGGAGTGGCTGACCCCATGAGCGATGGCCACTGAGCCTGCGCGTCCGGAGCCTGTGCTCCGCAACGGGAGAGGCCACAACAGTGAGAGGCCCGTGTACCACAACAAAAAAAAAATATGGGTTGGGCATTAGAAGGCAAGAGGGGATCGCGGTTAATTTTGTTAGGTGTGATATAGCTTATAAATATGTAAAAAGAAGTTCTTATTAGTTAGAGATGCAAAGTAAAATACCTATAGGTGAAATTGCATGATGGCCTAAGATTTACTTTAGAAACACTCTAGAATAAAAAATATGTGGGTGTGGGATAGATGAAACCAGACTGACAAAATGTTGCTAATTGTTAGAGGTGGGTGTATTAGTTTACTAGGGCTGCCATAACAAATACCACAGACAGAGTGGTTTAAATAACAGAAATCTATTTTCTCACAGTTCTGGAGCCTACAAGTGCAAGAGTAAGGTGTCAACAGGTATGGTTTCTTCTGAAGCCTCTCTCCTTAGCTTGTAGATGGCCACCGTGCTGCCATGTCCTCATGTGGTCTTTCCTCTAATGTACACATCCCTGGTGTCTCTTCTGTGTGTCTAAATTTCCTCTTCTTATAAGGACACTAGTCAGATTGCATTAGGGTTTACCCTAATGACCTCATTTTAACATAATCACCTCTTTAAAAGCACTATCTCTAAATACAACCATATTGTGAGGTATTGGGGGTTAGGGCTTCAACATATGAATTTGGGGGGGCACAATTCAGCCCATAACAACAATAGAAAATGGGTATATATGGGTTTATTATGCTATTCTCTCTACTTCTGGTAGATAATGGGTGAACATTTCCATAACACATATTTTTAAAAAGCACATTTGATGGTGCTTTTTAGAAAAAAAGAGAAAAGGAGAAAGATGGAGAAAAACATATTTATCTATCTATCTATCTATCTTCATCTATCTATCTATCTTCTACTCTATGTAAAAAAATGAATGGAAGTATTCAGACCAAACTGTTAACAGCTGTTACTTTTGCAGAGGGTAGTGGAATAAGGAGAGGTAAAGGGATCTTTTTAGATTTACTTTATATTCATCTATATGTTTACCATATGTTTTTTGTTCTTTGCTCTCTCTCCCTCTCTCCCTCTCTGTTGGATTGATGGTTTTCTTTGTTTCTTTTTTAAACACAAAAAGAAAAATTTAATCTTTTATTAGAATTTAGTGGTTTGAAGGTGATTTTTTAATAATACATGCCTATTTTAGCTAAATATATTGAAGTCTTCCAAACAATAACAGATATTATTTTTATTATTTCATTTACTACTATATAATTTTTAAAATATACTTTACTTTTTATTGTAGTTTTAGATCCATAGCAAAATTGAGCAGAAGGCAGAGAGATTTCCCATATACTACCAGCCCCTACATGCACACAGCCTACCCCATTATCAAAATCCTGCACCAAAGTGGTACATTTGTTACAATTGACAAACTTACATTGACTCATCATTATCACTCAAGGTCCTTAGTTTACATTAGAGTTTCCATACTGTGGACTGTGACAAATGTATAATGACATGTATCCAACACTAGGGTATCACACAGAGTAGTTTCACTGTCCAAAAAAATCCTCTGTGTTCTGCCTATTTATCCCTTCTTCCCCACCTACCTCTGACAACTACTGATCCTTTTACTGTCTGCATTGTATTGTCTCTTCCAGAATGTCTTATAGTTGGAATCATACAGTATATAGTCTTTTCATTTTGTAATATGCATTTAAAGTCCCTCTCTGCCTTTCCTTAGCTTGATAGCTCATTTCTTTTTAGTGCTAATATTCCATTGTCTCAAAGTACCACAGTTTATTTATCTATTCACCTACTGAAAGACACTTTGGCTGCCTCTAAGTTTTGTTAATTATAAATAATGCTGCTATAAACATTCACCTGCAGGTTTTTGTGTAGACATAGGTTTTTATCTCCTTCGCATAAATACCAAGGAGTGCAATTGCTGGATCTTATGGTAAGAGTATGCTTAGTTTTGTAAGAAACTGCCCACTGTCTTCCAAACTGTCTGTACCATTTTGCATTCCTGTCGTGACTGAGAATTCCTGGTCCTCCACATTCTTGTCAGCATTTGGTGTTGCAGTGTTCTGGATTTTGGCCATTCTATTAAGTATGTAGTGGTATCTAACTGTTGTTTTGTTTTGTATTTCCCTGACGAGGTATGACATGGTGCATCTTTCCATATGTTTGCCATCCATATATCTTCTTTAGTGTGCTGTCTGTTCAGGTCTTTAGTTCATATTTTATTTGTTGCTCAGGTTGTTCATTTTCATATTGTTGAGTTTTATCTTTGCTTCTTTTTTTCTCTAGTGCTTTGGATCTTATTATCCCTGATTTTAGATATTTTTTTTGTTCTTCTGATGATTTCCTTTAAAATTTTAATATGTGTTTTAAAAATTGATGTCTAATAATATGTATCTACATTTTCTCAATGAACAAACAAAATATTTTAGCATAGTTTTACTTGTCTATATGCATCACCATTTTTGTCTCACATTTTGCAGCCATTAGGATTTTAGATTCAGCTCGTTAATGATTTTTTTAAACATTGTTAATCAACCTTGATTATATGGTTGATTTATGTCTTTGTTCACTATGGTTTTTTAATCCCATATCATTCCTTTCTTTGGATTTTTTTCTTCAGGAAAAGGTTTGTGATGAATAAATATTCTCAATTCTTGCATATCTAAAATGATTTTTGCCCTTGAACTTAATGCTAGTTTTGCTGGGTATAGAATTGTAGGTTAAAGATATTTTCCCTTAGGGCTTCAAAATATTGCTGTATTGTCTTCTGGATTCCATTTTTGCTTGTTTAGAAGTCTCACACCAGTTGGAATCTTTTTCCTTTTTAAATAACTGTCCCCTTCTTTCTGGAAACTTTTAGAATTTTCTATTTATCTTTGGTATTTTGAAATTTCACAATGATATGTTCATCTATAAATTTTTAAATTTATTATGACTGGAATTGATGGAGACTTTCAAACTGAAGGCTAATACTTTTCTACATTTCTAGGAGATTTTCTTTGATTCACTCTGTATTTTTCTTCTTTTCTTTATAAAACTGCTATAAAAATGTATGCAGAGAATGGAACATCTGGATCTATTCTTTTATCTCTTAATTTTATTCCATAACATCTTTGTGGGTTTTTTTGTTTTTTGCATAATATTCTGGAATAATTACCTGACTTGATGGGCCAGCTTACTGATTTGCTTTACTTTTTGTTTGCTTTGCTAGTTAATTCATGTACTGAGTGTTTTAAAAGGCAACATATTTGAAATTTCCAAGCTCTTTAGTAGTTTCTTTTTCAGGGAGGCTCTACCATTTCAAATCTCTCTGAGGATGTCAATAATACTTATTTTAAATTATTGTTGTTTGTCCTATTTTTTTTTAAAGTATGTTTATTACAATATCTTTTCCCTAGATTATTAGTCATTTCTGTTTTCTTCAGACACTTGGTACTTCCTGGTTGTACACTCAAGTTTGTATTTGATAATTCTCATTCATGTGTTCATAGAGCCTAGTTCTGTGTAAAAAAACAATTTGTGGATTTGGCTAGATGTGGTATCAGATGTTCATATCTTCCTTGAGTGAGGGCTCCCTGTTCCTCTGGATGTCACTGCTAGTTGGAGCTTTACCTCTTTGGACTAAGTTCCCATACTTACTTTTATTTGATAATGGATCTATATTACTTTGTGACTTGAAAAAAATAAAAATAAATTTTAAAGCATTAAAGTATTAAAAAAATATAATATCAATGTTTTACTGGAATAAATGATTTCTCACTGCCTGAATCTGGCCAAATGTACCTTTAAGTTTATATTTCAAAAAAAATGGTTAGGGTTTGATTACCTCTCAAGAAACAGTGTGGCAATTGAGAATGTTCATTTTCTGATAAAATCTTTTAGTGAGAAATATATTACATATAATATTAAATATATATTTATGTTTATTATATTATGTTAGATATGTATTTATATAGCTATACATTTATTTATTTATATAATATATTATATATATATAAAAGTGAACATTTGCATATGCCAGAAAAAAGAAGGTAGATTTGTAAGTATGTGTTAGTATTGTTACTATTCTTCGATGTTGCCCTAGGGAAAATTCTTACTAACTCAAGTTTTATTCATCAAGGCAGGAACTAAGTCTATTATACTATTTGAACAGGCACCACTCTGAAAAGTTAACCACGCAAGGGTTATTAAAAGTAAGCCACTCAGAATATTTTGTAAGCATGATTTTGGGAGGAAGTTGAAGAGACTAAGATAGGCACTGTAATTATTTTCCTTACCAAAAATCAGTAATAGATATATAATCATTTCTATATCATTTCTGTAATGGCAGTTTTAAATGATGACAGGAAAAAATATAAACTGTTGCAAAATAGGTTGTCCTTAATACCATTTCTTCCCGTTAATTTGAAGATTATCTGAAATATGTCACTATTGATATGCTTAACTGATTACTACAGCAGAGATGATCAAATTCATTTTTATAGCTAGAAGACTTGAGGCTCAGACTGAAATATCCTTCTTATTAAAAACACATGCAATCAATTAGAAATGTCTGAAAAGTAACTTGGATTCTAGATAAGTAGTTTTTGTTATTCTCTGCACTAGATTGATTGATTGATTGATTCTTTTATTCATTTAACCAAACTCCACTCAACTGACTACCTGATATTTAACAGTAAATACTCACTAAGCAATGTAGTTCTACATTTTTGTGTGATGGCTGTCACAATGCAAGTCATTTATAATGTTTTGAATAAATTTTAAAAATCTACTAGAATTGAAAGCTTTGATTCACCATGTCCTAAAATGAGTTTTCTACTAGAATTGAAAGCTTTGATTCACCGTGTCCTAAAATAAGTTAGGTCAAACAGTACTTTCACAGAAGTTTCCTTTTAAAGAGTAATGTTAAATAAAAAAGGGTTAAATAGATTTTTTAATAAAGGACTTTTCAGAGCCTTTACTAAGCTAGTGGTCACTGTTAATATCCTCTGGGGATAGTATGCCAAATTTCTCAAACTTATTTCACCAAGAAGTACTTTTTTTCTCTCCCACAAAACATCTTGTACATTGATGTTCTGTGGAACACACTTGGCATTGCTCGTTTGAGAGTTACTTTCTTGTTTTCTGTCTTGTGTAACACACTTTGTTTTTTCTTCTTGGTTACTCCAATAATAAATTGTGAGGAGAATCAAGAACTTTCCCTTTAGTTTTTTTCTGTAAATATGCCATTCTACGACCTAGCAAATAAATGTAGAATGATACTGATATATGGGAATCCCAGTGTAGACACGTTGTGAAGGTTATTTATCTCTAATCACAAACAATACTTGCCTTTTTCTTTGGTGGCCACATGAGGGAGCTAAAAAGAGTCAAAGATTTCCTTTTTTTTTTTCTTTAATAGGGAATTTTATCCACTTTAAAATACCTATCAATGTGAGTGACTAAATGTCAGATTTTACTTTTTTCAAGTTCATTTTTTGAAAGTCTGTTAATAATATTATCTCAGGGAAAAGAAAAGCATCAACAGAGGATGAACTCTACATTGCCATAAAAATTCAGGGGAGTATGTGTATGTGTATGTGTGATTCTCTCTCAGTGCACCAGAGGCTAAGGGGGTATAAACTTTCAGAAAGAAGACTGTACATTTATTTAGCTGAGAATTGTTAAGATTATATTTTAATATGTTAGGAGAAACAGAGGTAATGTATATTATATATATATATATATATATATATATATATATATATATATATATATATATATATGAATGTAACATACATATATTAGTAGCCAGGCTGGTAATAAAATTAGCTTTTTTGATTCAAATTCCTAATGTATGGAAAACATTTCCAGGACCCTTGAAAGTACAAGTGTGCCTTTTCCAAATGCCTTCTCCCTGCCTCCTCTCCTTAAACCAGAGGTAAACACCATGGATTGTGTGTTTATCATGCTTTGCATGATATTTAGCACATATGTATACGTTCCTAAAAATACATTTTTAAAACCTTTTTCTTGAGCTTTAAATTGCTTACAGTTAGTCTTCTGAGCCTTTTTCCCACCATACAACATCATATATAAAATTCATTCAAGTTGTGCATGGGGGTGTATTTCACTTATTTTCACTGCTATATAACGTTCCATTTTTTTGTCCCTGCCACAAATTATTCACCAGTTCTATTTATGTGTACTTGGATTTTATTTTTATTTTTGTCCTTATGGAGACTGTATACATTTTCATAGTATGTCTCATGGTGCAAATTTAAAGGAGTTTTTCTAGGATAGTCCGAATCCCTTGGAATAGAGTTATGCACATGTTTGTATTAAAAAAGTAATCGCGGTTTTATTTCAAAGTTTGTACCAGAAATGAATAAGAATTCCTATTGCTCTATAACTTTGCCAACACTTGTTTTTTTTCATAATTAAGAAATATTACTAATTGAGTATGTTTAAAATGTTATATTATTATTGAGGTCTTATGAACATTTGTTTAATTTTTATTGAGGTTTTTTTGACAGGCTCATTGGGCATTTATGTTTCCTCATTTTTTTTGGCCGTGCTGCGTGGCTTGCTGGATCTTAGTTCCCTGACCAGGGACTAAGTGGGCCATGGCAGTGAAAGTGCCGAGTCCTAACCACTGGACCTCCAGGGAGTTCCCTGTGTTTCCTCTTTTGTGAAATGCTGATTTATGACTTTTGTCCATTTTCCTTTTGGAGTGTTTGTGTTCTCGTTGAATTTTTTTTTTTTGTGGTACTCGGGCCTCTCACTGTTGTGGCTTCTCCCATTGCGGAGCACAGGCTCCAGACGCGCAGGCTCAGCGGCCACGGCTCATGGGCCTAGCCACTCCACGGCATGTGGGATCTTCCCGGACTGGGGCACGACCCGTGTCCCCTGCATCAGCAGGCGGACTCTCAACCACTGCGCCACCAGGGAAACCCTCTTTTTCTTTTTTTACCTGGTATTTTAACTACTAGTAATTTTGATTTTTTCCCCTCTTGCTCAAACTTGCCAGAGATTTGTCAATTTTATTAGTCTTTTTAAACACCCAAAATTTGGCTTTATTTGTCCTCTCGCATTTTTATTTCCTTCCTTTAAAAATAAAATTTTGCTTTATCAAAATTTTCTGAGCACACAGAAACATTTGAACATAAAGATGTTCAAAAAATAGTAGGCCCCTGCCTACTCTCTCTCATTTCTTCCTTCTTGGACACATCACTTTCATTTCTTTTCTTTTATTATTTTTTTAACATCTTTATTGGAGTATAACTGCTTTACAATGGTGTGTTAGTTTCTGCTTTATAACAAAGTGTATCAGCTTTTCTTTTAGCTGATTATTTTGATATTTATTAAGATTCTAAATGACAGGTTTTTACTGCTACTTCCTAATTTTTCAGTTTTAGGCATTTTCCAATGAACTCCATATTAGGTTAAAACTCTTCTTTCCTACCACAATATATTTTATTTCATAGCACAAATCACAATCACAGTTTTACATTTCTTTGCATAATTATTTTATTAATATTTGTTTTCCCTTTTAGAAGGTTTGTATGGTCAAGGACCTTACATGCTTTTGGTTTCCATTGATTCTCCAATGTCTAGAACAGGGTGGACATTCAACTATTTGTTGAGTGAGTGAATGAATGAATGAATTGCATAAATGTGAAAAGGAGAACTGTCAGGAATTGAAAGAGATGGGGCTTCTTTGAGGGACAACTTGAACAGGATGAGTGAGGCAAGGCATTGTCAGTTATACCAGGTCATCTGTAGCCAGATTGCAGTACCTAAGAATGTGAATTCCTGTTTTGCACAAGGCAGTATTGGCGCCTTTTTTGGTGTTTCTTTTATTTTCTTTTGTTTCCCTTAGGTTCATAATAAAGAGCATTAAAAAATGTTCTGTTTCTACAGAGCTAAAGGTAAAGAAATATGGAGATGAGTTTCATTCCATAGGCTTAGATGGTGAGGGTGGGAGTGGATTTGTCCTGGAAGGCTGGGTTACTGTTTAAGTGCCAGGGGAGCAAGTAAGTAGAGAAGCATAGTGCATGGGTAATAGTGGTCCTTTCTGATTTCTGTTTTTTTTTTTTTTTTAATATACTCATTTAAATTTTTAAAACTACATAAATTTTCTAGCAGGCACACAATAGTAGACAGAAAGTGAATCCTTTCTCTGTATCAACATTTTTATTTTTCCAATCTTATTTTATTTATCCCCACTGTATTAAGGTTTTCCAGAGAAGCAGAACAAACAGTATATATATACACACACATATATAATAAATCATATGTACATATGATTTATTGTAAAGAACTGGCTTACACGATTATGGAGGCTTAGAAGTCCCA
Organism: Hyperoodon ampullatus; assembly: GCF_949752795.1. Classification (NCBI taxonomy): domain Eukaryota; kingdom Metazoa; phylum Chordata; class Mammalia; order Artiodactyla; family Ziphiidae; genus Hyperoodon; species Hyperoodon ampullatus. Next base: position 46,636,116 of record NC_136925.1, on the reverse strand, counting down.
AGATCTGCATTCTGCAAGTTGGAGACCCAGAAAAGTTGGTTTAGTTCCAATCAGAGTCTGAAGGCCTAAGAACCAGGAGAGCCAATGGTGTCTTGGCAGGTCCAAGACCCAAGAAGGGCTGATGTTTCAGTTGGAGTCTGAAGGCAAGGAAAAACTGATGTTACAGCTCAAGTAGTCAGGCAGGAGGAGTTCCCTCTAACTCAGCCTTTTTGTTCTGTGCAGCTCTTCAGTTGACTGGAGGCCCAACCATGCATTAGGGAGAGCAAACTGCTTTACTCAGATAAAGCTGCTGATTCAGATGTTAATCTCATCCAGAAACACCCTCAGAGACACACCCAGAATAATGTTTGACCAAATGTATGGGTACCCTGTGGCCCAGTCAAGTTGACAAAATTTAACCATCACATTCACCCATATTATGTTTTAAGCAAATTCAAAATATCATCATATTTTAAATGAAAATGCTTCAGTATTTCCTGCTACATCATAAGAATTTTCTAAAAAGTAAACTTTATTTTTTAAATCGGTTTTAGATTCACAGCAAAATTGAAAAATAGTACATAGAGTTCCTATATACCTCATACCCAGTATCTCTTATTATTAACATCTTACACTAGTATGGTATACATTTGTTATAATTAATGAACCAGTATTGATACATTATTGTTAACCAAGGTCCATCATTATTTACATTCTCTTAGTTTTTACCTAATGTCCTTTTTCTATTGCAGAATCCCATCCAGGATATTATATTACATTAGTAGTTATGCTCCTACAGCTTCTCTTGGCTGTGTTAGTTTCTCAGACTTCCCTTGTTTTTGATGATCTTGACAATTTTGAGGACTACTGGTCAGGTGATGTCAGAATGCTCCTAATATTGAAATTTGTTTGACGTTTTTTTCATGATTACACTGACATGATAGGTTTTGGGGTTGAAGACTACAGAGGTAAAGTATCATTCTCATCACATCATAACAACACATACTACCAAAAGGACTTATCACTGTTGATGTTGACCTTGATCACCTGGCTGAGATAGTTTGTCAGATTTCTCCACTGTAAAGTTACTCTTTTTCCCTCCTTTCCATACTGTACTTTTGGGAAGAAACACACTATGAGGAACTCACACTTAAGGGCTAGGGAGTTATGCTCTCTTCCTTGAGTGCAAAGTGTCTACATATATTATTTGGAATTCTTCTTCATGGGGGATTTATCTTTCCTCATTTAAAAAAATTTATTTATTTATTTATTTACTCATGGATATTTATTTTATAGTTTGGGTTATAATCCAATACTCTTTATTTTCTTGCTCAAATTTTTTCATCTTTGATCATTTGGAGCTTGACTACTTGGAGTTCTTTTAGTTGTCTTTTGTGTCCCTTTAACATACTCCCATCTATATAGGTTTACAATTTTCTAATTAAGTTTAAAATTTTTTGAGCACTTTCCTCCTGGAGTTATAGGATGCACCATGCTTATCTTGTATATTTTATGCCCCAGTCTTAGGATCAGCCTTTTCTTAAAGAGATCTGTTTCCTTTCATTGGAAAATGGTGTTAGACACCATGGACACTAGGTGTGCTCATTACTACCTAGTTGTCATTACTTCTAGGCTTTTTCAGCTGACAGAGCAAGGGAATATATGTGTGTGCAAACTTACGTATATATACAGATCTACAAGTATTTCTATATGTAATCATCTGTATATATATTAAATTAAAAATGAGTTCAGACGGATGTCTCCAATTCTAATCCATTACAAAATGGATCATTCTAGCCTCGCACCCTTGCTTATTTGTAAATTACCAGTCCAAGAGTAAGAAATCTGGCTCTCACCTTTCACTGTTTATTTATTTAATTGTTTAATTCGAATATATATATATGATACTGATAACAATATATATATATAGTATCAGAATTGTTAATTTGTAACTTCTTGGGAAATCACTTTATTAACTAGAGTATACTGCTTATGTTCTGTTTCTTTTGCCTTTAGTTTCACAGACTCCACTCATTTCTAAAGCTACTGAGGGCAGCACACCCCCATCCCAACAACATCCAGAGTTGTTTCATACATTTGTAACAGATTGTTTTGTCACATTCTGCATTCCATTCTGTGATTCCCCTCAACTTTCTAAATAATTTCTAAAAATTTGTGTCCATTAAGATTCATTCTTTGTGCCGTAAAGTTCTATGGGTTTGACAAATGCATACTGTTATGTATCTATAAATACAGTATCATATAGAATAGTTTCAGTGCTCAAAAACTCACCTGTGCTTCTCATAGTCAACTCCTCCCTACCCTGAATCCTCTGGCAACCACTAATGTTTTTACTTTTGCCTTTTTCAGAATGTCATAGAGTTGGAATCATACAGTACGTAGTCTTTCAGATGCTTCTTTTAACTTAGCATCATGCATTTAAGGTTCATGTATGCTTTTTGTGGGTTGATAGCTAATTTCTTTTTAATAGCACATGATGTTCCATTGTGTGAATGTGACATCGTTTTTTTAAATCCTTTTACCCATTGAAGGACTTCTTGGTTGACTCCAGTTTTTGGAGATAATGAGTAAAGCTATTACAAATGTTTGTGTGCAGGATTTTGTGAAAACATAAATTTTCAGATTAACTGGGGAAATATCCAGAAGTGCAATTGCTGGATCGTATGGTAAAGCTATGTTTAGTTTCTAAGAAACTACCAAACTGTCTTACAAACTAGCTATATCATTTTGCATTCCCAACAGCACTGAATGAAAATTCCTGTTGCTCTACACCCTTGCTGTCATTTGGCATTGTCAGTTTTTTGTATGTTAGTCATTCTAATAGGTGTGTGGTGGTATCTCATTATTGTCCTAAGATAGTTTTTAATTGGAGAACTAAATCAAATAGCCATTTATATTAGTTAATTAGTGATTTGGATTAGCTGATATATCTGATTATTTTGATTGTTTTTGAAATAACTTGACTGAATTTTTAAAAAATGCTACTTATTTCATTTTGAAGATCTGCACATATACCTCATATATTTAATGAAATGTAAACCCTCATGATAACTATAGTAGAGAAAAGAACATGATTCTTCTATGTAAATGTATTTAGATCATTTGCCTCCTGTAAAATGCAAGATTAATGCAAAGATTGATTTTTTTAATTTTCTTATATGGCATGTTAAAAGTTCAGTTTATTTAAGAACGATTTGAATTATTATTATTTTTCATTTTTTTTTTTTTTTTTTTTTTTTTTTTTTGCGGTAGGCGGGCCTCTCACTGTTGTGGCCTCTCCCCTTGCGGAGCACAGGCTCCGGAGCACAGGCTCAGTGGCCATGGCTCACGGGCCCAGCCGCTCCGCGGCACGTGGGATCCTCCCAGACCGGGGCACGAACCCGTGTCCCCTGCATCGGCAGGCGGACTCTCAACCACTGCGCCACCAGGGAAGCCCTATTTTTCATTTTTATATTAACAAGTTTAATGTTTTAAAAAGACCAAACTTATGGGGGAAGAGGCCAAGGTATTTACATATCCCCCCAAAGGAAAATCTTATAGAAGTGAAATTGCACAATAACAAGGGAACAGAAGAAAGCAGAAGAATGGAAGAGCCTGTGACCACATTATTTATTCGATGTTTGCTGAATTATGAATGAATTCATTCATTCAGTTCAACAAATTTTTTTTCAGTTGTTCCTATGTAGTAAACAGCTGAAGGCGCAGCAGTGAATAAAAACAGACAAGATCCCCACTCTTATGCAACTTCTATGCTAGTAAATGAATTTGGATGATGAGTGAATGAATAAATACTACGACATTCTTTTATGGTCATGTCATAAACTCTTGCGGTCTTAAATTATTTGAATGAAATATTTGAAATTTCATCTCACCAAATGCTACTTGTGCTATGACTCCTTATTTTTTGTCCATTTTTAGGTTGATTTTGCCCTAGAAATCCCCATGCTTGGTCATGTACATGACTGCTGTCTGCAAGGTAACACCCAGAGAGCTTATTACATCCATACGCTGGGGGAATGGGGAACATGTTTCTGGGATGGGTGAATGATTTTTCATTCTGTCAGAGAGATCAAATTATCAGCAGGGCTGCTAATCTGCCTATCTTCAAAAATAGCCAGGAATATGCACAAATGTAAACATAAAAGGAGACGCTCATAATTTGCATAGCTCTCGTGTTTGTCCATCAGTCAGTGTAAATGCTTGTAAGCTGTTAGGCTGGACACACATATGCTGTAGCTTGAGGAGTTGTCATTTTATCTTCCAATGAGATGCTTTATTATCACCATTAATTGATTAAACATTTTCAACACTCTCTGAGTAAACCAGTCACGCAATCTATTTCTACCTTGGGCTTCTGTTTATGGTTGGAGTGTGCCAAACATCCAGACTAAATGAAAATATACCCTCCAGGAACCACGCGTGGCATCTCTCATAAAAAGCTGCAGCACCTCTCTGAAGCACGGCTGCTATGTTGTGGGGAATCCCGGGAATCTTTAGCTTAGCTCACTGTGCTAGGAGGGCTGGAAAGTGAGTGGTGAGGGAGGCTTCATGTGTGCGGATGATTGGCATACATACGTCTCTCCTTTTGAGGGCAAAGAAGCAGTGTCAAGGAACAGATTAGGTATCCCTGGAGTAACTGGGGTTTGTGGCAATCCCAGTTGACAATGTGAGTTCCAGCCAGATCTCTGAGGCTGCCCCAGTGCTGAGCTTCTGTGGTTTTGTGGATCAGGGGAGGGTGCTGATTCCCTGTTGCTTGTGCCTTGCCCATTTAAAATTCTCTATCAAATCCAAATAAAAAGAAATGATCCCTGCTTGCCGCTCCATTTCGAAGATGACTCTAAAGGCTGGGAAGGCCAATGCGGGGGTGGGGAAGGGGAAGAGCTTGGCTAAATGGAAAGTGTTGAGATGATTCAAAGGGCTCATGCTGACAGAGCAGGGTTGGCTTGACCTTCTGTGGGGGCCATGTACGCAGCCTCCTACTGGTGGTTATTTTGGGTGCTGGAAAGCCTGCCTGCCCTGAAATATCTCTCCATGCCATCTTGCCAGGTTCTGAAATTCCCACAAGAGCCATCCTCCACTTAAAGGCATTGTGCCTACAGAAGGCGTGGTTCGAGCACAGCCACCCATAGGCAACAGCACATATTTAACCCGTAATCGCCCATAAGCCTGGAACCTGGCTGCACAGAACGGCTAGCAGCTGTTGGTAACCCAACACTGTCTTGCTAAGAGAAGCTTTTCGACAGCCTCTTCACATAAGTGGGGGAAATGGGTGCCGCAAAGCTCTGGATCAGGAGTGTAATGGCTTCTATGGGAGCAGCCAAATTGCTGCAGTGATGGTGTCTCCATTCCATCCTCCCAGGGTATGGGAAGGCTAGACTTTGGATACTGAGAGGAATGTGGAAATGCAAATACCATCAAGGCAGTGCAGATAAGTTCATGGATGATGGATCCAACATGGAATCAGGGAGTGCTTGGGTCACACCCTTAACTAAGGGAAGAGGACAACTTTATTTGATGCTCCCCCCTCCCCCAATATCCTGCTTCTGGTCAGTAAAGGTGTCTGATGGTTTCACCGTAATTATTCCTTTGGGCATAAGAGGCACCTGTTAAAAGGTAAACATGTTCTCAGAGAGGGATAACCAGGCATTTTTCAGAATTGAGAGCATTCATGAGAATTAAATCATCTCATAGTATAGCCTGAAAGAAAGCTTGGAAGCTTGGTATGCTGCAGCTGTGTGAGAAAAACATTCTCCACAAAGTGTTGGAACCCGACAGCCTGCTCTGGGGAGTTAGCCCACTTCCTAGTAAGTGTGGCTATAGGGTCACATGCTCTCTTCATAAAACTAAATTCTCAGGATGGTATTTAGGGCTGCTTTTCTCTCTGGCTTTGCTCCTCTTCTTTCTTTGTCTTGGTTTCTCTCTCTGAATTCCCTGCAGGGTGTGGAAAGCTGCATCCCTATAACCACCTCTATTTTCCTCACTTCTTCTGGGCACGCATTGCACGGCTCAGAATCTGGCTAGACAGATGGACGCCACCGCAGGTACAGGCAGCCCTCCCTTCCTTTGAACATGCTTCTGGGAGCTGGTCATATACCTGTGCTTCCCAGGCAGCCTACTGACAGTGTGGCAATTTAAGAGCAGACTCCCTGAAGCTGTTCTGCTGGTGAATCTGCCCTAAAAGCAACAACTATAGGTCACCAACAGAGAAAGGGTAGAGAGCACGCTCCCCCAGCGGACAAACAGGAGCCTGCAAAAGAGCAAAGAAACAGAATAGGGGCTTTGAACTCGGGGAGTATTAGGAAGTGCCAAAGAGAGAGCGAGTAGAATTGGATGTGAAAAAAGTCAGATGGACTGGGGTTTAAAACTCAGTAGCTGTGCCACCTGGAAGTTACTTAATGTCTTTGAGCCATAATTATCTTTTACAAGTGATAGATTACTAGTAATATCTGCTTCATGAGGTGTAATGAAAAGCACATGGTTGATCAGCACTATGATTCTGGCTCATAATAGGCATTTAAAATATTCATTATCATGATTATTATTAAGAGCATTTTCGGTAGAGTGGTGGACTGAGTTTGAACAGGCAGTTAGGAAGTGAAGTCCAGTTAGGAAGGGAGATAGAGTTACACAGTTTTAACTTTTGGCTCAGGTGGGGTTGAAGTAACGATTTTTTTTTAGGATGAAGGAAACTTGAGCATGGGTGTAGATTCAAAGAGAAAAGAGGGATAATTTATAAATCAAGTTGCTGAATAACTTAATAAGAAGTAGACATGAGCTCAAGAGCAATGATTATCATCCGAAAAGAGCAGGGACACATTTTACTTTGAAAGAAAGGGAAGCTTTGTAAGGATGGATAAATATTTCATGAGCTTGGAAGTGGTAGAAACAGAGGGAATTTGAGAGATTCATGCCTAGTGGATTCTGATCTATGGAAAGCATTAGTAGTGACCACAGGATCATGGCCTTTGGAAGAATAATAAAGCGTGGAAAAGCCACAAATCTACAAGCCAATGCTCTTCACGATCCAGGGGCCAGTATTGGTCTTCAGTCTGAGACATCATAAGGAGATTATACCAGAATGTAAATCAGTTGTTCCACTACGGGCACTAGTTAATTCAGCCGTTTTTTTTTTCCTTAGCAGGACTTTCTCAATGATGGAAAGAGTGTGTTCTTTTACATTCTGGTGCAAGCTCCTTGTCTTGTCACAGAATGGCAACATATAGTTATGACATAGCCGTGTAGACTGGCTACTTAGAGTTACATTGCTCTAAACCACTGAATTTTGGGGGGTTGTTTGTTGTGGCAGTTGAGACTGACCCAGCCAACTGGATGTTTGCATCATCCCAAAATTCATACTTTGAAATCTCAACCCCCAAAGATGATGGTATTAGGAGGCAAGGTCTTTGGGAGGTGCTTAAGTCATGAGAGTGGAGCCTTCAATGAATGTGATTAGTGCCTTATAAAAGAGGGTCCAGAGAGAGATCGCTAGCCGCTTCAACCATGTGAGAGCACAGTGAGAAGGTACCTGTATGAACCAGAACACCACCATGCTGGTGTCTTGATCATGGACTTCCCAGCCTCCAGAACTGTGAGCAAAAGCCACCCAGTCTGTGGTATTTTGTTATAACAGCCCTAACAGACTAAGACGACAATACAGCAGGTTTGGGGAAACAGAAAAAAAATGCAAGGATAGCAAATTGTAGTCAGAGAAGGAACATTCAGGATTCCAAATGTCAGGGGATTGTGGAATGCTCTTTGTGCTGTAGGTTTGGGAGGCAGAAAGATAGGTGCTAGAGAGAAAGCCCAGAAGTGGAGAGTAACGGCTTTGGAATTCCAGCTGGAAATTTGGTGTAGCATTCTGTCATCATTTAAAAACATTCTCTTTCCAGGTATGGTGAGGATAGTTGTCTATGTCTATGGGAGGTTTTGGAGTTAAAATTGTCATGACTTTTATCTCAGCACCATCACTGTCTGGTTGTTGTCCTTGAGCAAGACACTTTGCTGAACTTCAGTTTCCTCATCTGTAGACATGTGGACAACACTGTTTACTCTACAGTACTGAGTACAGTTCATGATAACCCAAGATAAGACATGTAAAGCAAACAGGACAGGACTGAACACTTATTTCACACCCAATGCAAATTGCCTTCTCTTGTTTCTGTCATAGGCAGAGTGGAGGCCCACCTGATTTTGCTCTATGACCACCCTCCAATACAACTTGTTGCAGTTATAGGAATGTTCTATAATCTACACCTTCCAATGTGGTAGCTACTTCCTCTATGTATCCGAATACTTGAAATGTTGACCAGTGCAACTAAGGACTGATAGTTTAATTTTATGTCATTTTAATTAATTCAAAATTTAATTTAAATAGCTACATATGGCTAGTGGCTATCATATTGGATGGAATGGCCCACAGGCATTATTGTTCTAACTGTTCCAATCTATCTTTTTCTAGTCCATCTTCTGTATTGCTGTCTGAGTTAGCTTACTGAAGTACCACTCTTGTCATATGATTCTTTCATCTCAAACATCTTTAATAGCTCTGTGTTTTCTATCAAACAAAATGAGGTGGGGTCTGAGCAAGGAAGGAAGAGGCCAAGAGAGGAAAAGTGTTAGTCAGGCTTCTCCAGAGAAACAGAACTAACAGAAGATAGATAGATAGATAGATAGATAGGGATTTATTTTAGGGAATTGGCTCATGTGATTGTGGAGGCCGGCAAGTACAAAATCTGCTGGGTAGACTAGCAGGCTGGAGACCTAGGGGGAGTAGATTTTGTGGTGTAAAGGCTGCCTCCTGGCAGAATTCCCTCTTCTTCTGGGAAAGATCAGTCTTTTTCTAGAAGGTCTTTAACTGATTGGATAAGGCCCACCCACATTACAAAGAGTAAACTGTTTTACTCAACATCTACCAATTTAAATGTCAATGTCATTGAAAAAACAAACCTTCAAAGTAACATCTAAAATAATGTTTGACCAAATATCTGAGTACCATGGCCTACCCAAGTTGACACATAAAATTAACCATCACACCTGATAATACCTCTGTCTAGACATTCATCACCAATTCTTAGTATCAAAGAAGAAACAAAGTCAGGCTTTCTGTGTGGGGATAGCCATTCTTTCTGCCATGCCATAGAGTAGGCATATAAAAACTTTCTTTTTCCTTCAAAACCTCTATCCCCTGGCCCTTTGACTATCTCTATTGACCACACCAGTTCTTTGGCCCTTTTCTTGTTTATGAAAACCCAACACTTGTCTATGCTGTCTCCATGTGGATTCTAATCAGGCTGATTCTGAAAAGGACCCTGGCACTGGGTGTGCAGGGTCTTGGTCAGCAGCATGTGCAGCTTTGGTCTCTTCTGTTCTGGGCTTGGCCTGATTAAAACTAGGGACTTGGGGACTTCCCTGGGTACAGTGGTTAAGAATCCACCTGTCAGTGCAGGGGACACAGGTTTGAGCCCTGGTCCGGGAAGATCCCACATGCTGTGGAGTAACTAAGCCTGTGCACCACAACTACTGAGCCTGTGCTCTACAGCCCGCGAGCCACAACTACTGAGCACCCATGCCATAACTACTGAAGCCTGCGCACCTAGAGCCTGTGCTCCACAACAAAGAGAAGCCACCACAATGAGAAGCCTGTGCACAGTGACAAAGTGTAGCCCCCACTCACTGCAACTAGAGAAAGCCCGTGCACAGCAACAAAGACCCAATGCAGCCAAAAAAAGAAAATAAATAAATAAAATAAAATTTATTTTAAAAACCCCCAAAAACAGGGACTTGGAGGGGAAAAGCTTTATATCTTGTTATCAGTTCATTGAGTCATTTAGCCTCTGCCTGACTCTGTAAATGTGACAGTGTTACTAACAGCTTGAGCCCAATTTGATTTATTGGTGAAATTAAATTCTATACTTCTACAATGATGTCAGTACTTCCTGGGTCTTAAAAAAAAAAAAAAAAAAGAAAAAACCAAGGCAGAGCAGCAACTGCAAGCTTAACTGGTTAATCCATAAGTTGTCCAGGCCAGTTGCTCTCTAGATGTCAGGAGAGCAGTGCACTTCCCATTCTGCTCTGGTGAGCACAAAAAGAAACCACTCCTTAAAATTTCCAGTGTAGTCAAGCCATTAAAATAAAACATTAAACACTCTCTCAAAATATTTTGGGGAAAGATTGTGATTTGCATTTCTGAGAGTCTTTTAACAACAAGATTATGATGAAAGCAGGTTTTCTTCACAGAATGTAACAAGATTTTTAAAGAAGGAGATAAGTATGTGAAGCACAATTTAGTATTATTATTGGTATTAAGCTGGCAAGTTTGGTCTGCTTGACAATATGAAGATGACAATATGTTACAACTATGGAGATCAGTAAATTTATGGGAACATTTCTATACTCCGTAAAATCATTACTGTCATTCTCACACTCTGAATTAGGAAAACCCAGCTGCGGAAAAAGCCATTATGCAGTTAAGTAAAACACAGTTGATACAATTGAAACATTCATCTAAAACATGCTGACATTGGGGGAAGAATTTGGGTAGTCCATTTTAATAGGTGACACAGCCCACCTGCCTGGTAAGTGTAACTAATGGAGAAAGACAGGATGGTGAAATCTGAGCCTCCAGCATCTCCAGAAAACGGGTTTTTACTCATGAAAGTAAAATGGGACTTATAAAAAGTAAACCTTCATGTAAATCTATTATTTCTTTGTGGACATGTAGAGTGTGACTCTATTAGTCAGCCTCCTGTTTGTTTAGATTGAAATTGAGCAGCCTGTTTGGACCAAGGGGCTTTTGGGGGTCCTGGAATATTGGGGTAAATTGACTTCAACCTAGTATAGGCACCACTGTTAAAAAGATGTAACGTCAATATTACAAAATGACTTTGTGTAAAGTGTCTAGTTGCAATTTGGAAAAGACTTCATGGACCATGAGAACCTAATAAGAATGAACAAATCCAATTAACATTGTATTGATATATACGTGACTTTGCTTCTGAGTGAGGAGCTGAATATCACCCAGGGTTCCTTGACTGCCAGTTACCCAGATCTCTAGAGAGAGGCATCTGAGACACAGGAAGACATTTCAGTCCATTGGTGGTTGACCTGAGATGCTGTCAGGCCTCCATGACAAGCATGTTCTTTAACCCCAGGAAACTATAACTATGACTGAGTGATTTAAATCACCAGTGCTCTACGATACAAAGGAAATCCATTCTTAAGAAATCTGATGGGAATGGTATAAATGTGACAGTGCAGATAGTGAGGCAGAAGTTGAAGCCATAACAAATGGGATAAAAATGTTGGATTGTATTCAGATGTGCATTTGTTTGAGGAAATCTGTCCTGTCTGGGTGGTCTGGGCCTTTTGTCTTTCTCTTAGCCTTTGCTATTGTAGAACAATCATTCTTTTAGGTCAGCTTTTTATTTTGCTTTCATGATGTATACATGATTGTACATACCTTGAAAGAAAACTATTTCCATGGTTGTTATGCTACTTCCCTAATATGGAAAAGGAAATAGTCAGTCAAGTCCAGGAAGCACAGAGAGTCCCATAAAGGATAAATCCAAGGAGAAACACGCCAAGACACGTATTAATCAAACTATCAAAAATTAAATACAAAGAAAAAATGTTAAAAGCAGCCAGGGAAAAACAACAAATAATATAAAAAGGAATCCCCATAAGGTTAACAGCTGATCTTTCAGCAGAAATTCTGCAAGCCAGAAGGGAGTGACATGACATATTTAAAGTGATGAAAGGGAAAAACCTACAACCAAGATTACTCTACCCATCAAGAATCTCATTCAGGTTCGAAAGAGAAATTAAAACCTTTACAGACAAGCAAAAGCTAAGAGAATTCAGCACCACCAAACCAGCTTTACAACAAATGATAAAGGAACTTCTCTAGGCAGGAAACACAAGAGAAGGAAAAGACCTATAATAACAAACCCAAAACAGTTAAGAAAATTGTAATAAGAACATACATGTCGATAACTACCTTAAATGTAAATGGATTAAATGCTCCAACCAAAAGACATAGACTGGCTGAATGGATACAAAATAAGACCCATATATATGCTGTCTACAAGAGACCCACTTCAGACCTAGGGACACATACAGACCGAAAGTGAGGGGCTGGAAAAAGATATTCCATGCAAATGGAAATCAAAAGAAAGCTGGAGTAGCAATTCTCATAACAGACAAAGTAAACTTTAAAATAAAGACTATTACAAGAGACAAAGAAGGACACTACATAATGCTCAAGGGATCAATCCAAGAAGAAGATATAACAATTGTAAATATTTATGCACCCAACATAGGAGCACCTCAATACATAAGGCAAATACTAACAGCCATAAAAGGGGAAATTGACAGTAACACAATCATAGTAGGGTACCCACTTTCACCAATGGACAAATCATCCAAAATGAAAATAAATAAGGAAACACAAGCTTTAAATGATACATTAAACAAGATGGATTTAATTGATATTTATAGGACATTCCACCCAAAAACAACAGAATACACTTTCTTCTCAAGTGCTCATGGAACATTCTCCAGGATAGATCATATTTTGGGTCAAAAATCAAGCCTTAGTAAAATTAAGAAAATTGAAATTCATATCAAGTATCTTTTCCAACCACAACACTATGAGACTAGATATCAATTACAGGCAAATATCTGTAAAAATACAAACACATGGAGGCTAAACAATACACTACTAAATAACCAAGAGATCACTGAAGAAATCAAAGAGGAAATCAAAAAATACCTAGAAACAAGTGACAATGAAAACACGACCACAGAAAACCTATGGGAAACAACAAAAGCAGTTCTAAGAGGGAACTTTATAGCAATACAATCCTACCTCAAGAAACAAGAAACATCTCAAATAAACAACCTAAGCTTACACCTAAAGAAATTAGAGAAAGAAGAACAACCCCCCCCCCCAAAGTTAGCAGAAGGAAAGAAATCATAAAGAACAGATCAGAAATAAATGAAAAAGAAATGAAAGAAACAATAGCAAAGATCAATAAAACTAAAAGCTGGTTCTTTGAGAAGATAAACAAAATTGATAAACCATTAGCCAGACTCATCAAGAAAAAAAGAGAGAAGACTCAAATCAATAGAATTAGAAGTGAAAAAGGAGAAGTAACAACTGACACTGCAGAAATACAAAGGATCATGAGAGATTATTGCAAGCAACTATATGCCAGTAAAATGGACAATCTGGAAGAAATGGGCAAATTCTTAGAATAAGCACAACCTTCCGAGACTGAACCAGGAAGAAATAGAAAATATGAACAGACCGATCTCAAGCACTGAAATTGAAACTGTGATTTAAAATCTTCCAACAACAAAAGCCCAGGACCAGATGGCTTCACAGGCAAATTCTATCAAACATTTAGAGAAGAGCTAACACCTGTCCTTCTCAAACTCTTCCAAAATATAGCAGAGGGAGGAACACTCCCAAACTCATTCTACGAGGCCACCATCACCCTGATACCAAAACCAGACAAGGATGTCACAAAGAAAGAAAACTACAGGCCAATATCACTGATGAAGATAGATGCAAAAGTCCTCAACAAAATACTAGCAAACAGAATCCAACAGCACATTAAAAGGATCATACACCATGATCAAGTGGGGTTTATCCCAGCAATGCAAGGATTCTTCAATATACGCAAATCAATCAATGTGATACACCATTTTAACAAATTGAAGGAGAAAAACCATATGATCATTTCAATAGCTGCAAAAAAGCTTTTGACAAAATTCAACACCCATTTATGATAAAAACCCTGCAGAAAGTAGGCATAGAGGGAACTTACCTTAACCTAATAAAGGCCATATATAACAAACCCACAGACAACATCAGTCTCAATGGTGAAAAACTGAAACCATTTCCTCTAAGATCAGGAAGAAGACAAGGTTGTCCACTCTCACCACTATTAGTCAACATAGTTTTGGAAGTTTTAGCCACAACAGTCAGAGAAGAAGAAGAAATAAAAGGAGTCCAAATCGGAAAAGAAGAAGTAAAGCTGTCACTGTTTTCAGATGACATAATACTATACATAGAGAATCCTAAAGATGCTACCAGAAAACTACTAGAGCTAATCAATGAATTTAGCAAGGTAGCAGGATACAAAATTAATGCACAGAAATCTCTTGCATTCCTATACACTAATGATGAAAAATATGAAAGAGAAATTAAGGAAACACCCCCATTTACCACTGCAACAAAAAGAATAAAATACCTAGGAATAAACCTGCCTAAGGAGACAAAAGACCTGAATGCAGAAAACTGTAAGACACTGATGAAAGAAATTAAAGATGATACAAACAGATGGAGAGATATACCATGTTCTTGGATTGGAAGGATCAACATTGTGAAAATGACTATACTATCCAAAGCAATCTACAGATTCAATGCAATTCCTATCAAACTACCAATGGCATTTTTCACAGAACTAGAACAAAAAATTTTGCAATTCGTGTGGAAATACAGAAGACCCTGAATAGCCAAAGCAATCTTGAGAAAGAAAAATGGAGCTAGAGGAATCGGGCTCCCTGAATTCAGACTATACTACAAAGCAGTAATCAAGTTGTATGGTACTGGCACAAAAACAGAAATATAGGTCAATGGAACAGGATAGAAAGCCCAGAGATAAACTCACACACATATGGTCACCTTACCTTTGATAAAGGAGGCAAGAATATACAAGAGGAAAGACAGCCTCTTCAATCAGTGGTGCTGGGAAAACTGGACAGCTACATGTCAAAGAATGAAATTAGAACACTCCCTAACACCATACAGAAAAATAAACTAAAATGGATTAAAGACCTAAATTTAAGGCCAGACACTATAAAACTCTTAGAGGAAAACATAGGCAGAACACTCTATGACATAAATCACAGCAAGATCCTTTTTGACCCACCTTGTAGAGAAATGGAAAAAAAAACAAAAATAAATAGGATCTAATGAAACTTAAAAGCTTTTGCACAGCAAAGGAAACCATAAACAAGACAAAAAGACAACCCTCAGAATGGGAGAAAATATTTGCAAATGAAGCAACTGACAAAGGATTAACCTCCAAAACATACCAGCAAGTCATGCAGCTCAATATCAAAAAAACAAACAACCCAATCCAAAAATGTGCAGAAGACCTAAATAGACATTTCTCCAAAGAAGATATACGGATTGCCAGCAAACACATGAAAGGATGCTCAACATCACTAATCAGAGAAATGCAAATCAAAACTACAATGAGGTATCACCTCACACTGGTCAGAATGGCCATCATCAAAAAATCTACAAACGATAAATGCTGGAGAGGGTGTGGAGAAAAGGGAACCCTCTTGCACTGTTGGTGGGAATGTAAATTGATACAGCCACTATGGAGAACAGTATGGAGGTTCCTTAAAAAACTAAAAATAGAATTAGCATACTACCCAGCAATCCCACTACTGGGCATATAGCCTGAGAAAACCATAATTCAAAAAGAGTCATGTACTACAATATTCATTGCAGCTCTATTTACAATAGCCAGGACATGGAAGCAACGTAAGTGTGCATTGACAGATGAATGGATAAAGAAGAGGTGGCACATCTATACAATTGAATATTACTCAGCCATAAAAAGAAATGAAATTGAGTTATTTGTAGTGAGGTGGATGGACCTAGAGTCTGTCATACAGAGTGAAGTAAGTCAGAAAGAGAAGAACAAATACTGTACACTAACACATATATATGGAATCAAAAAAAAAAAGTTCTGAGGAACCTAGGGGCAGAGCAGGAATAAAGACAGAGACGTAGAGAATGGACTTGAGGACACAGGGAGGGGGATGGGTAAGCTGGGACAAAGTGAGAGAGTGGCATGGACAAATATACACTACCAAATGTAAAATAGATAGCTAGTTGGAAGCGGCCACATAGCACAGGGAAACCAGCTGTGTGCTTTGTGACCACCTAGAGGGTTTGGATAGGGAGGGTGGGAGGGAGTTGCAAGAGGGAGGAGATGTGGGGATATTTGTATATGTAGAGCTGATTCACTTTGTTATATAGCAGAAACTAATGCACCATTGTAAAGCAATTATATTCCAATAAAGATGTTAAAAAATGTTTTTAACTAGAAGCTTAGCATTTTACAAAATAAGGAGAATATAGCATACACATGTCTGCAAAACTACAGATGGTGAGGCCATGCATTATACATGAGCAGTATGCATATGTGTGTATATCACTGAGTACCTGTTTATATTCTATGAAGTAGCTATACTGGAATCTAGGTCCAGGTACATAGATTTTCTCATGTCACATCTGTTGGGCTACTTCAAACATAGGCATAAATGAAAGGAACTTAGGATAGATTTTTCTTTATTCTATTTTCTTGCATACATTTTTTTCTGATGTTTTCTTTCTAGATGGTAGAAGCTTCATGTTATGTCAGTTTGGACCATGTTTGGATACTAGTAACATAACACCTAATAGAGATTTTTTTTTGCTGTGGTATGAAGGATTCTTGAAGTTAATGGTGCAGGTATACAATCAGCTTCTCAGTGATGTTATTAAAGAACCAGACTTTTTCCTCTCTTTCCATTCTGCTATCCTCAGCACATTGCCCTTTGTCTTCCTTCTTGATTCCTCATGGAATGAAAATGGCTGCTGCAGCACCAGACATCCTGTCACATTAAAGGCAGGAAGAAGGGAGGGAGGATATCAACTTTAAGAGAGTCTGCCCCCAGATATTAGAAAAGCAAAAGATTTCCCTGAAATCTCTTGTAGACTTAAAGTCTGTGTCATGTGAGACTACTCCTGACTTTATGGAATATGAAGCAAGTGAATATTAAACTGAGAAAATTGCCTCAGTAGCAGAGTTGGAGCTGTGTTAGCAAAGAAGAAAGCAGAAAAGCACATGGGGTAGGCAACAGCATCTGCCACGCTAATCACAATAAAATGTCATTGCTTGGCCGATCTTAATAACCTTCATTGATAGATTCCAACTCATCTTTGTAATGATCACTGGTTCTCCCAGGGTTATACAACAACCAATAGCATGTCATTAGACTCTAGAGCTTCTAATATTTTTCCATTTATTTAGGAATATCTAATATGATCTTGAGAGAAATAATGTTATAAAGAAGATATCCTATGTGATGGTAAGAGAAAAGGAGAAAAGGAGGGATAATATCATTGGCAAGATAATGTAAGTGGAGTTTTTTATGTACCAGATTTTATTTATGTTAGCTTTTCAACTGTGTGGCTTTAGGGTTAATAGTCCAAGACATCACTTTTCAAAGTGTGTTCCTTAGAACAATAAATTCTAAGAGATTCTATGGACAGAAAAGTTGGCAAACTAAGTTAAACGGATCAAATATGGTTAATCAAGTTCCTTTACTGCAAGACCTTTCAGAACCTTTGAAATATAATATGAATTGAGAACATCCAAAGGCAGGAAATTCCATACCATTATTCCATAGTTCTCCTACTTGTAGAACCATTCATTACACCATTTATTTAATAACAACTTTGGGGGAGGGGGAAAAACCATACCTTAAATATTGACTTGATAATAACATATGTTTATCCACACAATTACATTCTTATTTTCTTCTCCTTTATGCTAGCATATTATTTTTAAATGTTGCTTGATGTTTACTTTTCCTTTTTGGAAATGCCTTTTTCTTTTAAAAAAAAAAACAAAACAAAAAACCTCGTAGCCCTTCCACCACTAAAAATAGACAAATATTAAGCATTATTGGTTCCAGAGAGGGAATCCCTGAAGGCAGCAAAGAGCCAAATTTTTGGCTTTTGAGCGATTAAGTAAACTTTTCTAAATTTATACCAGAGCCAATATGCTTGAAAGATACAGCTTTCAAGTGGAGGAGTCAGTTGGCCCCTAGGTAAGGTTATTTTGGAATTCATTTAAAAATATTCCTTGAGTACTTACTATGTGCTGGGTGCTGTAAATATTAATAAACAAAATACCCTACTCTCATAGCACTTGTATTCTAGCCCAAAGTAGAAGACAAGAAATACAATAGTATATAAGCAAACTATTAGGAGGCATTGTGGATACTGTAATGTTCCACTGGAAAACTTCTGGAATGAAGCATTTACTTCTCTTGGCTGCAGATAGAAGTTGACCTTCAGCTGTCAGTCCTCTCTTGGGAGTGCCTTTAAAGAAAACTCCTCACCCAAGGTTAGGTCTCTTTCCAGGGGGCAGCCCACATCCAGGTACAAAGGCCCAACCCTTTCATCTCAACTCAGAATATCCCAGCTCCAGAACTCCCAGAAGGTCAGCTGAGGCCTTCATTGGGGCAGCATTACAGTTCAGCCTTTCCCCTCTCTGCCCAGCCCTGCTTCCCTGGCCTTACTTTCACGGGTGCCTGGTCCCAGCTACTCCCTAATGAACATCCTGCCCTCTTATCAACATCTGGGAATCTGCAGCCCAAGGAAACTACCTGAGACAGCAGGTGATAAACATGATGTTAAGAGGGAAAAAAAAGAGGATGGGCAATTCATTTGGCGGGGCAGCGGCGGGGGCAAGGTTGTAGCATTAATTGAAGTATTCAAAGTAGGCCGCATGGAGAAAGTGGGATTTGAGCAGAGATGGGAAGGTGTTGAGGGAGTTATTGAGGAGATTTTTGGGAGCAGAACATTCCAGGAAGAGGGAACAGTTAAAGCAAATGCCATACGGCATAACGTGCATGCCTGGCGTGTTCAGGGAGCATCAGGAAGGCCAGTGGGGCTGGAGTTAGGAAGGGCAGAGTTAATGGGGTTGAGGTCATGTGAGGCCTTGGAGGCCATGGTAAGGCCTTCAGCTTTTATTGAGTGAAATAAAGAGCAACTGCTAGGTTAGAACAGTGTGTCAGAACCTGACTTATGTTTTAGGCAGATTACTCCAGCTTCTTTGTGTAGAACAGACTATGAGAAAATAAGAGTAGAAGCAATGAGTTCAGATAGGAAACAGTCCATTTGAGCTGCTATAACAGAATACTGTCAATTGGATAGCTTAAAAACAGCAGAAATTTATTTCTCACAGTTTTGGAGCCTGGAAGTCCAAGATGAAGGCACCAGAGGATTCAGTGCCTGCTGAGGACCTGCTTACTGGTTCATAGACAACATCTTTGTACTGTGTTCTCACATGATAGAAGGTGGGAGAGAGGAGGGAGTTCTTTGGGTCTGTTTTATAAAGGGAACTAATCCCATGGATGAGGGCTCCACCTTCATAATTTAATCAACCCAAAGGTCCCACATCCTAATACCATCACGTTGGACATGAGGTTTCAACACATGAATTTTGGGGGGACACAAATAGTCTATGACAGAGACTATTGCAGTAGTCCTGGTGAGAGGTGATAATGGCTTGGAGTAGAGTGGCTGTAGAAGAGACAATATGAAGTTGTTGGATTCTGAATACATTGTGAAAGACCTCAGAGCCAGTAGGATTTCCTGATGACTTGGATATAAGGGCTGGATTAGAATTTTAAGTAATTTGGCTTGAAAGATCAATGCCAAAAGCTGAAGGAAGAAGCCATGGAGTTTATCTCTAAATAATACACTATGAGAAGAATATACCATGAACCCCCAAAGAAATGAAAACCAACTCATGGCAAGGAGGAGATTTGGAGAGGATGTAACCAATTTGCAGTCTGTCTTTGAGAAATGCCCAACATCCTCACCCTTCCAGCTCTGAAACCCTAGGGGTTGACTGGACAATGAACACCCTGGATAGGTTGAGGGGAATCCTTACACAGATAGGACCATTGCAAAGCTTCCAAGTTACGGCCTGGAAGATGGAAAGACTAAGGGAGATGATCCTCATCCAACACAGCATTTGAGCAGTGGATTATCAGTGAGTGAGGCAGGCTTCCAGGTAGATGGGCCTGAGAGGATCCTTAGTGTCCTCTACATCAGAGTGGTGTGGTGGAGCTTCTAAATAGAGAGGGCCATGGACAGGGTTGCTATAGTAGAGATGCGTATGATGAAGGAGACCCAGTGCCTGGGACCCCTGTGAGTAGAAGTTGGTGAGATGAGGAACATCAGTGATGGACACCAGTACGTGACAAGAGGGACCAGATAAGCTGAGGTAAGCTGTCCCGTAGAGGTTAGTATAGATGGAGGAGAGCAGTGCAGTCGTAGACTCTACCTGGGTGCCCAGATAATACACAAGAGGCAGAGTTTTATACTGGAAGAGAATGGCTTACCTTGCATTGTCCACTTTGAGTCTTCTACCTTCAGTGGACATGAGAGCTCAAGAGCTAAATTGATTCCAGTTAATAAAAAAGAAGGAAAATTGAATTTTGATACACTGAACTTTTGTAACTTGAAAATTCATACTTAGTAGATATTTATTCATTGTCCAGAATTTCAGTTTGAACCTAGATCTTTGGAATTTTAAGTGTCTAAAGATATTTCTGACTTAATTCTGGTGCTAGCAGTCATACATGTATAGCATCCTGAAGACATGCTGTTTCTCATAACCTACACTGGTTATCCTGATCTATTTAGCATCTTTTGGCTTGACACTATAAATTAGAACTATATCGAAGAATGCTGGTGTCTTTGTCTCCATTTCTTGATTAGTTAAATCTATAGTTATGACCCTGCATTTAATTAAATTACCTACAGCTAAAATTAAACTCATTCATTTGAAAAGCAGCCCAAATTATTTTTTTAAAAATCGGGGTATAATTTACAACTAATGAAGTATACACATTAAAGTGAACGTTTAAGATGTTTTGACAGCATGTACACCCGTGAAACTGTCACCACAGTCTAGTTGGTGAGCATTTCCAGCACCTCCAAAACATTCCTCATGATTCTTTGCTATCTCTCCCTCAGCCACTAGACCCAGGCAAGCATTGATCTGATTTCCATCACTATATATGTTTGCATTTTCTAGAATTTTACATAAATAGAATCATATAGTATAGACTTTGTTGGGTCCAGCCTTTTTCACTTGGCATCATAATTTTGAGATTCCTCCATGTTGTTTGCTAGGTAGGAATTTCATCATATGGATATAGCACTTGTTATTCATTCACCTGTTGTTGGACATCCCCCCCACCCAGCGTAGTGGGTTAAATTGCGTTCCCTAAATATATATATATTAACACACACACACACACATATATATCCTCATCCTACTTCTATGGTTTGCCTTTTTATTTATTTATTTTTAAATAAATTTATTTATTTAATTTATTTCTTTTTGGCTGCATTGGATCTTCGTTGCTGTGCGCAGGCTTTCTCTAGTTGCGGCGAGCGGGGGCTATTCTTCTTTGCAGTGCCCCGGCTTCTCATTGTGGTGGCTTCTCTTGTTGTGGTTGTGGAGCACGGGCTGTAGGCACACGGACTCAGTAGCCATGGCTCTCGGACTCTAGAGCGCAGGCTCAGTAGTTGTGGTGCACGGGCTTAGCTGCTCTGCGGCATGTGGTATCTTCCCAGACCAGGGCTCGATCCCGTGTCCCCTGCATTGGCAGGCGGATTCTTAACCACTGTGCCACCAGGGAAGCCCTGCCTTTTTATTTTTTAATGGTGCCTTTTGAAAAGAAAAAGTTCTAAATTTTGGTGAAGTCCAGTATCAATGTTTCTTTTGTGTTTTCTATCTTTTGAGCCTTTCTAAGAAAAGATGAAGTTCACTTGCATCCCCGGTGACAAATACTTCCTGTGTTTTCCACAGATTTATGTTCCATAACCCTACTTCTGTGCTTTGGCATGCACATTGCTTTTGTTTCAGTGTTAGATCACATCATAATATTAAGATAGTTTAAGCACAATTAAAGACCCAGATTTGAGTTAAATTCAAATAACCAAAGTGGCAATTGAATGAACTGACTCATTTGGCAAATCCATCACTGTGTTCACATGCGCCTTGCATCCTCCTAGTGGTGGGTGGTACCCCGGAGGTGCTGCCATTCATCCACTCATCCACATCCCTTCACTGCTGATGTGTATGGACATTGACATTGCAGCCCTAGTCTCTGCCTGTGGAAGAAGAGAGGAAGGCAGAGGCAAGGAAGGTGGGTGAGTAGCTGCAGAGAGTAGTGTAGGACTTTTTGCCCAAACCACAGCCATGGTGAAAGCCAGCTGCAAGTTTAATATAACTTTGTCTGCTGTGGTCAGGGCAAAACACTTTCCCTTTAAAGAAACTTCTTTTGACTGCAACAGTTGCTAACTCGGGATAAGGAAAACATTTAAGAAAACTGAGTTGTGTGGTGGTGTGAGGGTGAAGGGAGGGTTTAATTTCAAACTATGGGAGAGGAAAACATATAACGTTAGAAAGCTAAAGATGTTTCCTAAAAGGAGTTTCCATCTGACTTATGTTGATGTGCAGTTAGACTCTAATTAAAACACCCTAATTCTGTAATGTGGCAAGCCTATAGGAATGATCAAAATCTAAAGTGACCATAAAAATAAATTAAGGACATATGATATAACCATCCATAATAGGTTATTTAAGTTTATATCACAAACATAACATTTTCATTAATTGTTTTACAGTTTCATTTCAATATGATGCAGCTCATTTCTCTTTCCTTTTTCACACTCTTTGGCACCCCTTGAGTTGGACTGAAGGACTGAGTGACAGAATGGGAAGAGGTGTTAAAGAGTTTACATTTTGCAGCCGTAAAAGACAGCAAATGTGATAGAGCTGGGAGTTAGGGAAATTGCTGCCTTGTGGAATTCCAGAAGGATTTAGTCAATTTGATTTTGTGTTTGACTCCCAGTAATGGGAGACATTCCAAACCCACTGCTTTTTGAGGGTCAAATGTATTGTTTTTTGGCCACCCAGCTGGGTGATGGGACTTAGCAAGAGTAAGAAACCATCTCCTGCAGAGTTGTGAGCGCCTGGAGGAGGGATGAGTGCTCCCACTGGTATCTGAGCTATAAAGGCGTTGCAGAGAAGCGTTAGAGGAGAGCAGAGACACCTGCTCTGCATTCTCTGCAGGAGTGTCATGCTCCGAGTGAGAGGATGCCTTATGTGACTGAGGATTTAAAATGTTCTAAAGCAACTGAAATGGGAATCACATTGGGAACAAGGAATCAACTTGTGCTTCAGCGACGCCATAACTCACAGTCTACAAATGCAGCAGCAGCCACCAAGGAAAAGCTTATAGATACTTGATTGCTCATCTTTCATGGTACCCATGCTCCTCTCAAATTTCTTCCCATTCATTCAACCAGTATTCACTGAGAACACACTATGCAGCCAGGCGCTGTTGCAGGCACCAAGGGTACAGCTGGGAACCAAACAAAACCTCCCCCCTAGGAGCTAACATTCTAGGTGGGGGAGACAGACCATAAACAAATAAATATTCTATGCCAAATAGTTAGAAATACTGTGGGGAAGAAATACCAGGTTAAATACAGAAGCAGTTTTAGGGTAGTACATTTCGGAAGGTAAACAAGTTTTCCTCTTCATTAAATTTATACTGCTCACAGTGTGTGAAGGCGAAGTAAGATGACTAAGACAGACACACTCCTTGGACACCATGTTTATATAACAATATCTATGATTATTATGTTTTCACGTATATTTCCATTATGGCTGTCACGACCACCCGGCATGGGAAGCAGGACAGGTGTGCTCCTGCTGGGATACTGAGACTTGGAGAGGTTAATGATCTGCTCATTGATAGGCAATTGACTAGAAGCAGACTTTAGATTTAAGTAATGTCATATACCATGCATATATCACACTTAATTTTTCATTCACTCAGCAAATATTTATTTAGTGCCTGGAATGTGCTGGGTCTGGATATGACTTTGGTGTCAATGGCAAAAAAACAGACACTGACCCGGACTCAGGGAGTTCAGAGTGTTGTAGAGGAGACAGATATTAAGCAAATGATTAGGTGTGACATAAATGTTAGGAAGACGTGTTTCAAGCTGGGGAATTTAAACGGGGGGACCTGACCTTGTCTGGCCTAAGAAATACGAAAGAATGAGTCATTTGAACAATCTAGATATAGTTGGGCAAATGTAATTAAATGTTATTGCATTAAAAATTCCTAAATGTAGCATATTTAAAGTTAACTGGTTGATCAAATTTGTAATTTATGTGTGCACCACTTAAAAAATTGAACTTCCGTGCTCATGTATTTGTGTATGTATGCAGTTCTCCCTTAGCCATGACTGAATAGTTCTAGGATCACAGCACCTTGGAGACAACATCCAGGTCTTTTCTTAGTGTATCATGAAGAAAGGACCACTGCTTATTTATCAACTTTTTAGGCATGATAATTAACCTTTGTATATGTTTCTAAAATGGTAAAGATCTACTCATAATATTTTATCATTATTCTGATTTATGCAAAATTTTTAAGACTTGAAATTTATCTATTTAAGAGCAAGAACAAGCTAGACAGGACAATTGCCCACAGGGTGGTACAGAAAGAGGATTGTGAATCATACAACCTGAGAGGTGCCTTCCTAGTGTGGCCCAAGGGAGAAACAAAGGGTTCTAACTGGGAAGACAACATTGTGGTGAAATGTGAAAGGAGGTGATGGTGATAAAAATGGAAAACAAGTAGTGAAGTTGGAATCAGGAGTTCCAAGAGGAGATCAAATAAGCAACCCATGAGAGAGTTCACCAATGGCGAACAAACATGTTTCTATATTGCCAAGCATGGCAAATTATGGTAGCTTTAAACAGTCACTCTTTTAAGATAAAACAGTTAAAAATTTAGACAATTTGATAATTTTGTTCCATATTCCAAGTGGGCCCATTAGCCATTACTCTGGGCAGTTTTGATGCTCATAAATGTTGATTGATCTGAATTATGGAACTACTTTTGGAAACAGCTCTAATTTATAAGCCACTCTAACTTTCTTCAGTTTCTTCAGTCGAGTGGAATTTTGCTTCCCAACTTCTCAGTATTGCCCTCAGAAAGTAAATTAAATT
Organism: Hyperoodon ampullatus; assembly: GCF_949752795.1. Classification (NCBI taxonomy): domain Eukaryota; kingdom Metazoa; phylum Chordata; class Mammalia; order Artiodactyla; family Ziphiidae; genus Hyperoodon; species Hyperoodon ampullatus. Next base: position 46,611,205 of record NC_136925.1, on the reverse strand, counting down.
ATGGATCTTTAAATTTTGGAAAATGATTCTTTCCAAAGTAATCCTTTCTTCAGCATCAAGATAAGTTTTGCTCTTTCAATCATTTCTCAGATGACCTAGTTCTCAAGTCTTATTGTCCCTGTTGTCTTTTTCTAGACACTATCTAGTTTCTTAAGTGCCTCTTAATATGTGCTCACAATTGCCTGTGGTCTGATGGAGGATGAAGCCAATCTTTCAAACTGAGCTTACAGTCACACAAAAAAATCTTTCTGCATTGAAAGATTCCTCAAAAGTTATAGAAAGCCCTGTGTGGGCCTTTAAACATCTAAATATAAGCAAATATTTATTGAGCACTTATTATGTGCTAGGTCCTGTTGTAGGTGCTGGAGATAGAAGAATGAACACAATTTCCAGATTTCTTGTTCTCACTGAGATGACATCATAGCAGAGTGTTAAAAGATAAACTATGACATACTAAAAATTTTAAGTTTTTTTTGTTTGTTTGTTTTGTTTTTAGCAAAAATCTATTTGAATTAGGCAGTGCCAAACTGAAAGTGGTTAGGAAACTCCACCAACAGGAGTTCCAGGAGAGACTTTTATAGAGAAAAGGCAGAAGCAAAGCAAGGGAATGATTGATTGGCTACAGCTTAAAGCCTAGTTGGCTGTTTGTGATTGGTTGTCCTTAGGTTTCCATTTTGTAATCTTGAGGCATTTACAGGCTTAGAGTTTGGTTTGCTTACCTAGGCTGCCATGGCATTAGAGCCACCTTAGTCTGATGGCCTCCTTGTTTAAGGGATTTAAAAGAGGGTCAGGGCCAGGGGACGAGGGATTGATGGGTTGGGAGTTTGGGATTAGCAGATGCAAACTAGTATATGTAGGATGGATAAACAACAAGGTCCTACTGTATAGCACAGGGAACTATATTCAGTATCCTGTAATAAACCATAATGGAAATAAAATAAAGAGGGGCTGGGCAATAGACAAATAAACCAATAATTCTCATGCAATTCTGACAGTAGCCAGTATTTTAAAGAAAACAAAATGGGGCAATGTGATGGGAGCAGGACAGCATTGCCTAGGGGATGGGATGTCAGGAAGTTCTGCCAGGGGTGATAAATGGATGGACACATGATTGGAAGGCATTAGCCATGGCAAGATCTGGACCAAGTGCAAATCAGCTTGCTCCTCCTTGGTGACCCACCCCATTACCCCTTTTCCACAGGCATACTGAAATAGATTTACCCTTCCTTCTCTCAGATGAGTCATTTGAGATTCTCCTCTTTTTACTTCCCTATTTTGTTCTTTAAGGTTAAATGAAGATAAAGTTTCATGAAGATAAATTTGTGTGACTTTTGTTGTTGTTTGCTTGAGAATTAGTATTAAAAGGAGAATAGAAACATTTTTACTAACCCACTTTCCTCTTTCTTTTCAAAGAAATAATAATGATTAGCTTCTATGGAGCCCTTTACCATGTCCTAGTTGCTGAACTAGGCAGTATTCATGCAGTATCTGTGAGGTAGTTTCTATTATTAGCCTTGATTTACTTATGGTTAAATGGAGGCACTGAGGAGTTAGTAAAGGTCCTCAAGGTCACACAGCTGGTAAGTGGTGGAGCCAAAATTTGCACATTTAACTCTTACGCTGTTACGAATGAGTAAGAGCAAAGCTGTAAGTGTAAGTGAAGTTTGACAGTAGCCACAACTGCTTATGTAGAAGCAGGTCCCAACTAATCAGTGCTCACTGTGAGACTGAAACATATACTGAGCTTGCGTGGGCATATCTGGAGGACATTCACTGAGAGATCGAGCTGGCAATGGAGGAAGAAGTCACCCAAAGGGAAGCAAGCTTCAGGGAACAGCAGTTTGGTTCAGGGACAGCAGTCAGCCCTGGAAGGGAGACATAACCCCAGCCAGCCCCACGGCTGTCATCTGAGTGTTCTCTGACCCTCTGGTCTTCCCCTGTGCCTTCATGCATGAATTCTGGGGGAGGGGGAAGGGTCAGGAAGGTGGGACACAGAGCAAGAGTGTAAGAACTCTAGAATCTTTGTAGGTAGCATAGGTTGAAACAAGAGCGTCAGCATCCGTGATATTAGGGATGGAGAATGACATTTTGGTGCCAGGAAAAACATTCAAACACTGATCATGGTAATGTATTGAAGAGACTTTTCTACACTTACCCAGCCCTGATCCTCGGCTCATCTCCAATCCCACCCAAGGACGCTCAGAGATAGGATCAGAAGCTCTCTTTCTTTTGTATCATAAACTTTTAAGGATGTGTTTGTTATATGTGTACAGCAGAGTGCACTAATTATGAATGGACAGTGTAGTCGGTTTTCACAAAGTGAACACCATATGGAGACCAAGAGGCAAAACTTAAATGCATCCCAGAAGCCCCCTTACTCTCCACCTCACTATCTTGACTTCTAACAGCATATGTTAGTGGAAGATATTGCATTTTTAATATTTTTTTAAAAATTGGTTCAAAGACCAATGAAAGTCTCCAGTTGCAAGACTTTTAATCTGTTTTTTATAGCTGATGAAAGAATTTTCAGCAACCAAATTACTCAGTGATGGAAACATTTCCAAAATGTTCTTTTAGAAGCATGAATTTCTTTCAAAAAGCAACTACTTTCTCCCTCATCTCCCTCATAAGAAACTCATTTCTGAGTTTCTGACTAAGGAAATCTGGGGTGGGGCCCTAGAATTGGTATTTCTAACAAAGTCCCAGGTGAATTTGATGCTGCTGGTCTGCCTTGAGAGCCTTGAGCACTACTGTTTGAAGCTAAGAGCTAATAGGGAAAAGATGAATAGGTTTGTAGGACTCCAGGCTGGAAGCCAGAATTTATTTTAGCTGATGGGTACGGAGTCACTTCGCCCTTTCTGGGTAAGGAATATGGAGGCCTGCCTTTGCCAAAGAGTGCCACATTTGGCAGGCTCTTTCAGATGCTTTAAGTGTCTATGAGCAGTGCCACCATCACACTTCCCTTTGAGACTGACAGATATGTCACATCTGCACTTCTTGGGAAATTGTTTAGTGGGTCTCTTTTATTCACCGTCTCCTAGGTGCAGATGATAATATTTTATACTGAATTGTTATATTGTTCTTACTTTATATCTGAAATATATATGATTTATATATATTAAAAATGTCCTATTTTTTCCTATTTCTTCTTATTCCTAAAGTTGCTTCCTATTTATGTTGTAAATCTCATTAGGAGACATGCCCATTATGCTTGAATTTTAAAAACAATACTGCCATAACTACCCACAGTATTCTAGAGCTCTTACTGTTTAATTTTTCTAAGCACTCACTTTCATCAGGGTTTTGATTGTTTGAATACTGCAGGGTCTCATTTGCTTAGGATACATCCACACTGAGGATACAAGTTGTAGATCTGTAATTAGAGGGAGCAGACATCTGAAGTGAAACATCAGTATTGATAAAAGAGAGTTATGTGATGCTGATAAGATTGTCTATACACACCATATTTAATATTTGGGCTCACTCGGAACTAGGGTCGGCCTCATTTATCCTAACTTTATCAGCTCAGTGACTTGCCATTTAGAAGATGCTATCTCTCAAATGTCACCCACAGCTGACTCAACAAGCAATTAGAACTCAATCTTGAAAACAAAAGTTTTTTCTAAATGATAGGATTGTATGGGAAAAAAAAAACTGTGTAGAACACCATAATCTCTACTGTAAATGTTCTGTCGGTCATGACGAGAGGTGTTACTCTGGCCATGAAATCCTACACATTGTCTACAGCCATTCCTCCTGTTCTTACCTGGTGTTACAAAATGGCCACTGGGAGCAAAAGGCTTACTATTTTGATGTCCTAGGAAGGTTAAATGCTGCTGTCTCGACATCTGCTGGGATCTAATCATGCTATACTGTACTACTGACCCCAATTCCTTACTCCTCCTGGTACTTACACCCTTTGCCATGTAACTTTCAGTGGCCTCTAACTATGGAGGAGAGTCTCTCTCTGCACCTTGACTTTGGGTTTAGCATGTGCCTGTTTAGGCTAATGGAATGGACAGAAGTGGTGGTGTGCCAGTTCTGAACCTAGGCCTCAAGAAGTCTGACGTGTTTCTGTCTGTCCTCTTTCACCTCCCATCACCACGAGAACATATCTGGGTTAGGCCGTGGATCCTAGCATTAGAATAACAGACACATGGACAAGAATTGCCCTTGCCAAGATGTACGAGCCAAACCCAGCTTAAAGCAGGGCCGCCATTCAATCCTCAGATATGTGAGCAAGCTAAGCCTAGATCAGCTGATCCCTCTCTGACTGTAGATGTATGAGCAAGCCTCACAGCAATCATCAGAGTCATCCAGCTGAGCCACACCTAGATCAGCCAATCTCTGGCCAACCCACAGATTGCATAAGCTATAATAGATGATTGTTGTTCTAAGCCATTGAGTCTTGAGGTGCTTTGTTATACAGCTATAGCTGACTGATATATTTTCTGATGCCAAAGAGATCACCAAAATGTGACAAAAAAGGAAATGAAAATTGATGCGTGGAGAACTGAAAGCAACATGTCATACATTTCTGTGTAAAAGACACTTCAGTAGTAAAAGGAATGGGATTTCACAAAAGGAAGAAAAGAAAAATGAACAAAATATTTAGAGAGGCATTTTCAAATACACAAGGATGAGCCAAAGGTAAGATAAGATTAAATATATCATTGAATGAATACTTATAAAATAAATGCACAGTGGATGGTTAAAAAAAAAATGCTGTCTGAGGATTCTGGAAAATCCTTAGGCTTCCCATTTAAATGACCAAGCTAATTTCTGGGGGCAAAAAAGATCTAACTGAGGAGCCAGAAGGCAAAAATGTTGAAAAACTTACCTAAATAGTAACTCATTTATTCAATCAAATGACTGCTAATTTCTGGGCATGAAGTGTTCATAAAATGGTTATGATTTTATTCAGATAAAATAAAACTTAATCTTAAATCCATGGCATTTAAACTGATTTGTATGAGATTCTGGTAAAATCTTTTTAGACAACATAAATACTTAGAAATGTGTGACTTTTGTTTGTTTTTGCTCAATATGGATAACATGAAGGAAAACATGAGCTAATTAAATCAGTATAAAAAATAACGTATTTTTATAGTCAATTCTTAATTTGCAGTGTACTTTAATGTATACTATTTACAGCAAAGTTGTTGAGGTCATTATTATCCTTATTTTACAACTAAAGTAACTGAGGCTCACAGAACTTAAGTATTTTGGGGTACAGTTACTTTTGGCTCTGATTTCAGGTACTGATGTGCCCATCAGCATAGCTCTTTTTAAACATAAACATAAATGTTGGCAGCAAAGCTTGAGACAGTTCTTCAATCTGAATTATAGGAGTTCAGATGGAAGTATCACCATTCTGACATAATGTGAGAATATTCTTTAATCCCTGAAATAAGATACATTAGAAATGGTTAGGACTCCTGGGAAAATATTTAATATATACTGTTCTAAGAGAGCTAAAAGTTTGTCATATATTTAGAATGCTAGAGTGAATAAATACTCAGCATTTAAATTGTTTGGTTTTGGTACTTGGTCACACACTGCCTTTTTCAATGTACTTTATGGATGTGTCTTATCTACCCATGTGATTATTCCACTCACATATTTCCCAGATTTCTTAGATGGAGCCAGAAATTCTCTTGGGGCCTTTCACTAATGTTAGTTTTCTTTTTTCTTTTTTTTCCCCAGAACTTATTTTCAAGGGTGCCTGGCCCATAGCAGTTAGGAAATAAATATTTGTTCAATCAATAGGCCCCATGCTATAGGCCACTTGCTGCCGGCAATAATTGTGAATCCATGTGATAAAAATAGACTGCCCTGTGCTAGGTGCCTCACATATGTTATTTCCATTCATCCTTATAACAATACTACCCAGTATGCATTCTTTTCCCTATTTGCAGATGAGAAAATGAGGCTCAGAGAGATTAAGTAATTGGCCCAAATTCACACAGCTGGTAAGTGGCCAAGGCTAGATTCACACCCAGGTTTGTAAGACCAGAAACCTAAAGCTGTTCGTCTCTAACTCCTTTCCTCAACAAATCAAGAAATCTGAGCAGGTTCCTTATTATCCCTGTAAAAGTGAAAAAAATAACGAGCTGTAAAATGCAGTTTTTAATGTGTTCCATTATGCTTAACCTGAAGCAGATCTTGCAGGTGGGCCCCAGAGATCTTAGGTCTCGGTCCAAGCTCAGGGCTTTCCACACCCATCTGCTACTCTTTCTTCATGCCCATGAGCTGACATTTCTTGATGATTGCTCACAAACTTGCATTCTGCTGAAACTCAGAGCTTTCTAAAATGCTTGCTTGCCAGTGGCTCTTTAGAGGTTTTCCAACAGCTGAGTGCTCTGGACAAACCTCCCTCCCTCACTTCCCCCTTAGCACGTCATGCTTCCAGACTCCGCCCAGTCTGTGGGATGTTGTACCTGGGTGGGAAAGGAGAGCAACAATGGAGGAATCTAATTTCTGAGGACCTTCCAACAAAGATCGAGATGGTGGGCACGGTTGCTGAGCTGAGGTTGGACATAAAATATTTGATGATCTCCAACTATTTTAGTGACCTCTTCCTTGAGCTTGTGAACCCTTTGTCTTGCCCTGAGAATATCTCCTGTGATGTAGCTGAAGGGGCAAGCTGTAAGTGACTGGGACCTTGGTGATGTGAAACCCAAACTAATATATAGATTGATGATTGCTTGGATTCTTGAAAGAAGAAAGAAGCCAGCCTACAGATAACCCTAGCCTTCCACCAAGACTCTATTTCCCACTTGTTAGAAATAGGACCTAAATTGGTATGAAACCACCAAACAAAAATCAACAAAAGAATGCAGTGTCCACGTTTTCATACTGGCATTGCAAACACCCAACCAGTCCATAATAATAATTTCCCAAACTTGCCTTTGGCCAGGTCTAGCCCTTTTGCCTTAAGCATGTTTCCCTCTTGATGTCATGCTGTCTCCTCTTTGGCATTTTACTAGATCTTGTGGGTCTCTGTCAAGGGCACCAGACAAGCTTTCTGTCAGGAGTTTTTCCAGGCTAGGAGCCAAAAAAGTGGCTTGGGCTTGTCCAGAACCTCCTTAACTGTTCTTTTTAGCCTCATTGGTTATAAAAGAGGTGGGAGGGTGCAGGACACAATGGCTTATGTCATCTAGTGGTTTGCTGACTCTTTATTAATAAACATATAGAAATCTATAATAAGCATGTGAGTTGTCATTACCAGCATGCAGTTTATATCTAGAAGGAAGACATTAAGGGTTGGAAGTGGGAAATATCTTCCAACTTGATCTGTCTTCACTAAAGGAAGGAAAATCTTCTAGTTTTGCCAGCATGAAAGCTCCATCTGCAACCAGTAATCAGCCTGATATTTGAGTCTCTATGTTCATTGTGGTTTTTGCATGGTGTGAAGTCGGCTGGACTTGCACTGTAACACAGACATCACGCTGGGGCCCTCAGACACAAGATGGAAAGTTGAGCTGCCTATCAGTAAGCAATATTTTTAAAATCTTGGAGCCTTTTCATCATGACATCATTTGGTTTCACAGCTCAGATTGCTTCCTAGCTGATATTCTTTCCATCCAGAGTTACAACGTGCACCTTGTGGCGCTTTGGAAATGCCTCGAGACTTTCACTCTATTTTTACTTATAAATAGATTTCCACTACCATATAAATCAATTTAAGATTAAATCACCTTGTATTAGTATCCAAAATATTGCCATAAATTGGAATGTGAAATAAGCTGTGATGAGACCAAACTCAGTTAGATGACACAAAAATATTGAGCAGCTAACATACCAATTCACATTTTATTCAATTAAAAAATATTAGTTGGCTGGATAAATATATTTTTTTGAAATTCCTTTTCATTTAACTCAAGTTAATTTGTTTAGGTTTCCATTTTGTATCGTTTCTTTTAGGGAGATTAGAAAATCATCATCCATTGAATCCTGGGATTATTTAGTTTGAATTTTGAATGCCTGTTTATCTATTGGATACCTGAAATTGGTAGTTTAGATTGCAAAACACAGTTCAAAAACATACAAGCAGCCTCAGAATAAACACTACAACTAAGTTTTTCATAGATTGCTTAAATCCTCTTATATTCAACTGCGTAGAGACAAACAGAGAGTGCCTTTAGCAAGATGAGCCATTGCTTTATTTTTAAAGCTCGCTTATGTCAACGCTTTCTATCCATGGCTAGGTTAGCCACCATTATTCAGGGGTGAGATCAGAGTCCTTTTCTTTCCTATTGCTGCTTGCCATTTTCTCAACACCTGCCTTGCAAGTGACAGCTCTGTGGGTGTCCTCATAAATTACAAATCATGTGCCTTGGTCCTGATGCCTTGGGACAGGCACAAAGTTAGAAACTGTCCTGTAACTTTAGAACTGTAGCTGCAGGATGGGACAGCTGAGTAGAGAACAGAGATGCACATCAGCAGGGGTTCTGTTAAGACACTATCAGGCCCCCTGCCTGATGCTGGTGGACAGTTTGTCCATTTTGTACTGAAAACTGAGTAGAAGTTGTAAAATGGAAAGCAACGGTCAGCAGGCAGAGGGAATGGGAGGATGCATCTGAAATGGAGGGTTTTTTTCCCCCTTTTTTGGGTAATAATCAGGACTATGATCATGTGGTAAAAATATATTCCCATTGAGCATCCTCACTTTGTTGAGATACTTATTGGATTTGCTAAGACTGATGATGACTTTCTGATATCTGAATGGAATAAGTGTTTTAATTTCCTCCTTTAAACTTTCTCCTCCCATAGATTCTGTAATAAATGCTTGAAGTAAACATAAAAATAGCCAAAAGTGTAAATATATATAATGAGTAGCTTTCTTTCTACATAATCTATCCTAGGTATGTCACATAACTGGTATGCTTATGAGGAAACATGATATATCAGTTAGCTCTAGCTGTGTACCACATCACCCCCAAAGCTTAGTGACTTAACAGAACCATTTATTATTTCTCATGGGTCCACAGTTCTGCTGGTCAGTTTTCCTAGTCTGAGCTGCAATCAGCTAAACTCACTCAAGAATCTATGATCAGTAGTAGGTCCACTAGGCAGCATTTTTAATCTTGGCCAAATTCTCTCATATATCTAGGGCTTCCGTTAGAACAATTGGGCAGATCTGACTCTATTCCATATATTTCAAACTTCCCTGAGCATATAATCATTGTGAATGCTTAGGAACAGAAAGACAATAGAAAATGTGCAAAAGCTTTATAAAGCCTCTGCTTATGTCAAGTTTGCTACTGCTCGACTGGCTGAAGCAAATCACACAGTAAATCCCAGAGTCAGTGTGGGAGGAGACTACAGTGTGGATACGTGAATACATAAAAAATCAGAGCTATACATGCAATTGGTCTTCCACATATGGCAAGCAGCATAAATTTTCCATCTGAATTATTGGTGTAATAGAATGTTATGATTAGGGTTATACTGACCAAGAACTATGGAGGTAGTCTGACAGACCCCTCCGCCACCACCTGCTCCCCCCACCCCGCCCCTGCCAACCTGTCAGGTGCTATTCCTCCACCTAGAATAAATTTATTTATAATATTAGGAATAAGACAGAAAGGTCATGTCTTTGAAATTCCTTGGTTGTATTACAACAGCAGATCTCGCTATTTCTGCCTTTTTAAATGAGGGAAAAGGTTAGAAGGAGGGTTAGGGGACTCTCTTTTTCCCCCCTGCACCTGAAATATGTGTTTTCCAGGGATGGAACCTGCAGTTGACCTGCACTGATATATATATTTTTGAATTTATTTATTTTTATTATTTATTTTATTTTTGGCTGCATTGGGTCTTCGTTGCTGTGCGCGGGCTTTCTCTAGCTGCGGCGAGTGGGGGCTACTCTTCGTTGCGGTGCGCGGGCTTCTCATTTTGGTGGCTTCTCTTGTTGTGGAGCACGGGCTCTAGGCGTGGGCTTCAGTAGTTGTGACTCACGGGCTTCAGTAGTTGTGGCTCACGGGCTCAGTCGTTGTGGCTCGCGGGTTCTAGAGCGCAGGCTCAGTAGTTGTGGCACACAGGCTTAGTGGCTCTGCGGCATGTGGGATCTTCCCGGACCAGGGCACAAACCCATGTCCCCTGCATTGGCAGGTGGATTCTTAACCAGTGCACCACCAGGGAAGCCCTGCACTGATATTTAATAGTGCATTCCTAGGATAAATCAGGCGATTTGCTGATGCTATGCCTAGCAAGGAAAAAATTAATCAAGTTTCCTGACATATGAGTTTTTTTTTTTTGCGATATGCGGGCCTCCCACTGTTGTGGCCTCTCCCGTTGCGGAGCACAGGCTCTGGACGCGTAGGCTCAGCGGCCATGGCTCACAGGCCTAGCCACTCCGCGGCACGTGGGATCTTCCCGGACCAGGGCACGAACCCGCGTCCCCTGCATCGGCAGGCGGACTCTCAACCACTGCACCACCAGGGAAGCCCAACATATGAGTTTTACCAGGTGTCTAGTTTGGTCTTGATGATATAGGATTTCCTCTTTTGCCCCCTGCTAGAGTGGAACTAAGGCTCAGGGCCACACAGGCAGGCATGCAGTATGTTCTGATTTAGAAGCAAACCTCATCTTCTCCAAGACAGAGCAGAATTGTTCATGGACTTGATGAGCTCCACCTGCCCTGTTCTTCTAGTGTGGTAGAGGCAATTCTAGAAAATTTACTGTCTACCCGTGTGTGTGTGTGTGTGTGTGTGTGTGTGTGTGTGTGTGTGTGTGTGTTTGAACTAGTAATTATATAGCGGTCAGTGCTTCTCTTTCTGGTATCACACTCTGTCCTGGGAGTCTGAAAGTTGGGTGCCAGTTTAGTGCTCTCAATATGGGAGCCAGCAGCATCAGAATCATCTGGGAAACTTGTTACAAGTGCAAATTCTGGAACCTTCACCCATTGAATCTGAAACTCTGGGTCGGGGAAGGGGTCCACCAATCTGTGTTTTAACAAGCCTTCCAGGGGATTCTGATTCATGCTAAAGTTGGAGATCACTCATTTGGAGCTTCAGTAGCTGTTCTGTCCAGTATGGTAGCCTCTACCCACCTGTGGCTATTTATATTGACATTACTTAAAACAAAACTATTTAAGAACAGCTCCTTTTTATTGTGGTAAAATATACACAATGTTATTTGCCACTTCAGTCATTTTCAAGTGTACATTCACATTGTTGTGCTACCAGTACAACCATCTCCAGAACTAAAACAGCTCCTTTTTTTAAAAAAATAAATTTATTTATTTTATTTATTTATTTTTGGCTGCGTTGAGTCTTCATTGCTGCACGTGGGCTTTTCTCTAGTTGCGGAGAGCAGGAGCCACTCTTCGTTGCGGTGCGCAGGCTTCTCATTGCAGTGGCTTCTCTTGTTGCAGAGCATGGGCTCTAGGCACACGGGCTTCGGTAGTTGTGGCTCGCCGGCTCAGCAGTTGTGGTTCATGGGCTCTAGAGCGCAGGCTCAGGAGTTGTGGCGCACGGGCTTAGTTGCTCCGCGGCATGTGGGATCTTCCTGGACCAGGGCTCGAACCCATGTCCCCTGCATTGGCAGGCGGATTCCCAGCCCCTGCGCCACCAGGGAAGCCCCAACAGCTCTTTTTGAAATGTCTGAAGATAGTTTTATGTGCTTAATATCTACTAAAAAATTAAGTGTTGGCCAAGCTAATAAAAATTAATATAAATATTAAGAGAATGTTAATAAAATAACTCATGAGTATCTTGAAAAAAATAAAATAAAATTCAGTTTCTCAGCCACACTATGTTTCAAGTGCTCAATAACCACATACGGCTAGAGGCAACTATATAAGATGGTACAAATATGGAGAATTTCATCCATCATTGTGGTTCTGTTGCATAGCTGTGTTCTGTAGCTTTTCAACTCTCCAGCTAACTTTCTGGGACTCTAGGTCCTTCAAGCTCTGCTTCCCTATACAATGGGCAGGGTCTTGACTTTTGTAAACTCGGGTCTTTTATTATCTGGGGTATCTTGGACATAACGAGGGCTTCCTTTCATCCTTGTGTATCTCTTATTTGTCATCTGTCCCTTGAGGCGAGAGGTGGAAATCATGCAGCCCAGTGGGCACATCCCACTCACAGATGTTTTAATTGGCACACATTGTTTAACAATGGAATGAATCCCCATCATTAAAAATTGGGATTATTTTACATAAAAATGTGAAATTTTTCATTTCTCTCCAAAAAATTGGTATATCTGGCCGCCAAGACTCCTAGCTGCCTGTAATCTGCTGGGCTGGGAAACAGGCTCCCCTTTACTTGGGTTTGCACACTCCAGTTTGCCACAGGCCTCCTCCAGCCTGTTTCCCTCATTTACGTTCCCTACCTCACACCCGACTTGAAGTTGGATTGCTCCCCCCGCTACATGCTTCCCGTCATCTCTTCCCTAGCTCCTCATTCCAGGGGCCATCGGGATTCTCACAATATCTATAAAACAGTCTCTGACAAGTTCTCTGATGACTGGATGGCTTGTCATTCCTCAGTGCAATCGATTTTTTAAGAAAACTTTTAACAGGCCACCTAAAATAACTGAAAGAAGCAGATCAGTAAACCAAGAGCGATACATTCACAGACGCCATCTCACTTCTGAGGCAGGATCCAAGACCCCTAACTTCCACTTGACTCAAAGCAAGGCTCCCCAGGTTGCAGTGTGGAGCCGGTAAGACTTTTCCAGCAGGGCCTGCCTCAGGAAGGAAGCGCACTTTTCAAAAACACCAGAGAAATCTTCTTAGGTCCCTGTAGAGAGCAGAGAAATCTGACAGAAATGTGTATAATGCAAATGCACGTATTGAATTACGAGAGAGAAGCTGGGGTTATAGTTTTAAAAATTAAAGTATAGTTGATATACAATATTATGTTAGTTCCAAGTGTACAGCATAGTGATCTGGCAATCAAATACATTAGGAAATGCCAAGTCCAGTAACCATCTGTCACCAAACTAAATTAGTACAATATTTTTGACTATATTTCTTAACGCTGTATATTACATTCCTGTGAATTGTTTATTTTATAACTGGAAGTTTGTACTTCTTAATTGCCTTCTCCTATTTTGTTCATCCCCCACCACCCCTCTCCCCTATGGCAATTACCAATTTGCTCTCTGTATCTGTAAGTCTGTTTGATTCTGTTTTATTTGTTTATTTGTTTTGTTTTTTAGATTCTACCTATAAGTGAGATCACACACTATTTATCTTTGTCTGTCTGACTTATTCACTTAGCATAAAACCCTCTAGATCCATCCATGTTGTCACAAAAAACAAGATTTTATTCTTTTTTATGGCCAATATTCCATTGTATATATATACCACATCTTCTTTATCTTTTCATCTGTCAGTGAACATTTAGGTTGCTTCCATAACTGGCTACCGTAAATAATACTGCAATAAACTTAGGGGTCCATATACCTTTTCAAATTAGTATTTCTGTTTTCTTCTGGATAGTACCCAGAAGTGGAATTGCTGGATCATATGGTAGTTCTATTTTTAATTTTTTGATGAAGCTCCATATTGTTTTCCTTAGTGGCTGCACCAATTTACATTCCCACTAACAGTGTGTGAGGGTTTTCTTTTCTCCACATTCTCACCAACACTTGTTATTTGTTGTCTTTTTGATGGTAGTCATTCTGACAGGTGTGAGGTGATATCTCATTGTGGTTTTAATTTCCATTTCCCTTATGATTAGTGATGCTGGGCACCTTTTCATATGCCTGTTGGCCATTTAAGTATCTTCTTTGGAAAAAATGTCTATTTAGGGCTTTGCCCATTTTTAAATTGAAATATTTGGGGTTTTTTTGATACTGAATTGTGTACATTCTTTATATAATTTGGATATTAACCCCTTATCAGATATATCATTGCAAATACTTTCTCGCATTCAATAGATTGCCCTTTCATTTTGTTGATTTCCTTCATAGTGCAAATGCATTTTAGTTTGATGTAGTCCAGTTGTTTATTTTTGCTTTTGTTGCCCTTGCCTGAGGAAACAGATCCAAAAAAATACTGCCAAGACTAATGTCAAACTGTACTGCCTATGTTTTCTTCTAGGAGTTTTATGGTTTCAGGTCTTATATTTAAGTCCTTAATCCATTTAGTTTTGTACATGGTGTGAGAAAATGGTCCAGTTTTATTTTTTCTGCATATAGCTGTCCAGTTTTCCCAACATCATTTATTAAAAAGGCTGTCTTTCCCCCCTTGTATATTCTTGCCTCCTCTGTGGAGATTGACCACAAAAGCATGGGTTTATTTCTGGATTTTCTATTCTGTACCATTGATCTATGTGTATGTCTTTGAGGGAGTACCATACTGTTTTGATTACTATATTTTTGTAGTATAGTTTGAAACCAGGGAGTGTGATGTCTCCAGCTTTGTTCTTCTTTCTCAAGATTGCTTTGGGTATCCAGGATCTTTTGTGGCTCCTTACAAATTTAAGAATTATTTGTTTTACTTCTGTGAAAAAAATACCATTGGTATTTTGATAGGAATTGCATTGAATCTGTAGATTTCTCTGGCCAAGGTCAGAGTCAGTGTGGGAAGGCACTACCAAAGGTTGTGGATACATGGGTGTAAAAAATCAAGGCGGTCAATCCATTATAGTGCTTAAGAAATACATAAAAATAATTATATTTTATACATTGAAATATAGTAAAGAGGAGATGGTGCTTTTCTCCAAAGGCATATTATAAACTCAGTCCAGTTTAGTGAATCCTATTTGATCACCATTTTCCCTCAGCTGTAAAAATGGGATAAAATTACCTACTGCATAGGATTTTTGTGAGAACTATGTGAAATAATTAATATGCAGTCTTTTCACCATACTTGGCACGAAGTCATCTTCAGCATTCATTTATTTCTTTTTTCTACCTTCCTACTGTCTCTAGACTCCTATGTAAGCACCTTTAATTTTTCACTATTTAGCTCTGTTATATGAAGCTACTAAGAGATATTTCAGGGGTAGAATAGATGTATTTCAGAGATGAATCAACTGACTTAGACATACAGAGGCAGTATCACCTTGAAATGCCTTAAAAAGAAAATTCTCATATTGTATAACATCAGTGAAAAGCACAAGTCACCATTATTACATATCACAGTCTTTTCCAGGAGTTTTGGGCCCATTCTGATCTCACATACTTTGTTTTATGTGAAGATGTTGCTTAGTAACCTTGTATTAAGGGAGAATGGGCAAGAAAGCTATCTCAGGCATTTCTAACTCAGATCAACACCATTATATCCTTGGTTTGAAATTGGGAAATTCTACTCAAGGTCAATGGACTCAATAACATTCTTCCTTGGTTCCAGCCTTTTTCTCTGTGACACATGATTTAAACTGGAAATATTAACTACTAAGCAAGTCTAAATCATCATTAAATTCAGGGTGAGTATCTTACTGTTCTTTGGGATCTTACACTTTCCTTGAGACATAATAAATGCTCAAAGAATGTAGAGTGTTCAAAGTTTAGCAACTATTAATATTATAAAAAGTCCAGTTTAGAAAAAGATTTAATGTAAAAGTCAAAGGGGATGACATTGCCTCTATATTTGTTTATAAAAGATATTAGTAATCCATTCAGCATTTATTCAAGTTTATTAATAAATGATACTATTAATAAAAGTTTCATACATTCAATTCAATTAATATTTACTGAGTGCCTTTTGAGTGTCAGTTATTGTGCCGGCACTAGGTATGCTGAAACTCACAGAAAGGCCCTCATTGTACAGGTCACTTAAAAGCATTGATGACAAAGCAGTGCTGCAATGGTGAATTGGAAAACCCTTAGTTCACAATTACTGCGTTGGGTGTCATGATTGCTTTGCATTCTCTGTTCAGGTATTCAGTCTCCACCATAGGCCTGGAGTCAGCTAGGAATTATTTCTCAATAGGAGAATGGTTGGTTGATAAAAAATGTACGTGACTTTATTTCAAATACTCCTGAATGTCTGTGATTATCTGTTGACTGGCCAAGATCAGGTTTCATTTCTATTCTTTTGCTGTTTTGTATTGGTAGGATCTGGTTGAGATAGGACACAGGACCCTCTTTTGTTTGGAACAGCAAATACCTGGATTCACTATTCCACCGTGATGACACAAAAGGGGGACGGGTAATTTCTCAAATTAAAAAATAGGAGTGGGAGATGTGGAAATGGATGCTGGCTGGATAAAATAGAACATGTTTAGTTTCCAACCATAGGGCAACTAGCAACCTCAATGGATTTGTGATATCTGTAACTCTCAGAATATCGTTCTCTCTTCCAACATTAGAGATACAAAAATCTACTCCACCTTTTAGACCTTCTCAAATTTCACTTATTTCCTTGATGACCCTACAGCTTTTATGAAACAAAATAAGGAATCAGTCATACACTACCTTAGGACACTCTCTGACAGACACTTAGCTCATAGAGACTGTATCTCACACATCTTCAAAGTTCCAACAGCAGGAAGACACCTTTCCCACACTCTAGTCATCTCAAAGGCCTCTGGCCTTGGCTTTTAGGCAATTTGCTATTTTCTTTGCTCCTGTCAATCAGAAGGGACTCAGCCTACCCTGATGAACTGGTCCCAGAAAATCTTCCCAGTACAGGGGCATATATTTCCTACCTCCCCTTTAAAAGGATTTTTCCTTCTTTTTTCATGCTCCTTTACATTTCCTAATGGATTTGCAGAGTTGTAGACTTGTTCATCTCTTCTCACTAGCTTGTTAACTTCATGAATTCAGACAAACTTTAAATGTACAAGAGTCACTATAAGTTGCAAATTAGAAATCAACAAAAGATATTTTCCTTCAGAAGGTGGAGTATGGTATCTTAGGTGGATTCTCATAAAAACAGACCCTGAGACAAAGATGTGAGTGCAAGTAGCTTATCTGGGAGTTGATATCAGGAACGCCAGTTGGGGGGTGGGGAAGAGAGACAAGGAAGGGAAAGAAGACAATAAAGGGTACATTACCAAGCAGTAACTGGGCCACTGGGGCTCAATACTCCTGGGGCACTTTGGGAGACTGGACTGAACTTCTTTCTGTTATTCCTCCTGAAGAGCAAGGAAGTTGGAGAGTTTATTTTCCAATTCTTTTCATTGGCTATGGGCTGCTACCAGGAGTATCGCTTCTGGCACTTCCGGCTGCTATGTGCACTGTCTGAGAGCAAGCCCACGCACAGCCAGTTTCAGTAGGATACCGTGAGCATGAACTGGGACCATGAGAGCTAGTGGGAGATGGACTGGGCACCCGTAAGATCTCCTACAAATGCAGAAGCTATTGGTGCATTTAAGTCCAATGAGATGGTTTGATCTGTTGAGTGCTTTTATTTGTAGAGAATAAACACATTCTTTTTTTCAAGGATTACAGATTAAACAAATGTTTTCCTGTTAGATGAAGTTTGTGTTTGTGCACATGTCTACGATGTGTAGACACATGTGTGTTTCTATGTGTCCTAAAGATTAAAGGTGGATTTTTAGTGCATCAGAAGAAATTTTAGAAAGAGTTAAGGCTATGTGGTTTTAAGGGGTTTTGTTGATTCCTTGAAAACTGAATGAAGTTACTAAGTTAAAAAAGCCCTTGCATCACTAACATCCAGTCTTCTCCACACTAACGTAACTAAACAAAATTTAGACAGCTTTCTCTTCGGTCAGCAATTCCATCACCTACAGGAATTAGTACTCAAAGCCTAATCTTCAAATGTTTTTGCTTAGGTATCCCTTAAAAGCTTTTGAAAAAATATGAGCCCCAAGATATTTATTACATTAATTATAAGTTTAAATATTTGCAATGAATTTAAAATCTTGTGTATTGAAAATATCAACCTTTATCCACAAAACTGTTACAGTCATAATTGAAAGTTTTTTATTTTCATCCCCCCCTTTTTGGAGAAAAGTATATAAATTGAAAAATATTTGAAAAATTATTCCTTAAAGATATAAATAGTAATATTCCTCTTTATGCTTTTTATGGTATTTTGTTATAACTTCATATTTTTAATAGCTTTTTTCATTTTCCTTGGGATATTAATTAGTATTCTTGAAGCTCTCCCTAATGCTTTTCTTTTTCAGTAAGGTAGATACTTCTTGTTTGAAGTCTCTATAAAATAAAATCCCTTCTCCTGCCGAAGTGAAGGAGAGTTACTTGGATGTTTGATTGGCAGACAAAGGGACTGAGTCAAAATGCTACTGATACAAACATTCAACCGAATTCTCCAGTTTTCAGCCCCACCTTCATGTGTAGTGTCTTCCCCAGTCCTTAGTGCTCCAAGCCCTGAACCTTTCTTGGCCTTGCATTCCATCTGCATTTCACCCTTAGCACTTCAGTTAGGCTTCCTCAGCTGTGCTAAGGCAATGCCCACTTGTCCGCTCATTTTCTATCTTTCAGATGTTGTTGGCATCTCTTAAACATTGTCTCTGTTCCCATTTGCGAACTAATCTATAAATCCTTTCTATTGTTCTATAGTGGGGTTTAAGGAGGGCACAGAGATAGAATATATATAGCTAGCTATAGACATGGATACAAATATAGATATATAAAGAGGCAGAGAACAGCTTTGCTGTGGTGCTAAGCCAGGGACTTCTCATATTGTCTAAAATATACGTCTAAGAGATACTGGACCTCTTTAATTGCTATGATCTAGTAGACACAAATATTTGGATGACTCTGTGCTCTCTTAATATCATATAGTCGTCCAAATATTTGTGTCCACTAGGTCATGGGTTAAGTAGTCTCCTACTTTCTTACTAGGTAGAATAGTCAACAATTTTATTCAAATTGAAAGAGGGGACTATTTTTTAAAAAGTTTTCTTGGAGTATAGTTGCTCCACAATGCTGTGCCCGTTTCTATGGTACAGCAAAGTGAATCAGCTATACGTATACATATATCCCCTCTTTTTTGGATTTTCTTCCCTTTTAGGTCACCACAGAGCATTGAGTATAGTTCCCTGTGCTATACAGTAGGTTCTCATTAGTTATCTATTTTATACATAGTATCCATGGTGTATAATGTCAATCCCAATCTCCCAGTTCATCCCACTCTCCCTCTTTCCCCCTTGTCATCCACACGTCCATTCTCTACGTATGTGTCTCTATCTCTGCCCTGTAAATAAGATCATCTATACCATTTTTTTCAGATTCCACATATATATGTTAATATACGATATTTATTTTTCTCTTTCTGACCCACTCCACTCTGTATGACAGTTGAAAGAGGGGACTATTGATTCTCCATTCCCTCTGCTTGAAAGATAGGCAAATAGCAAACCATGGTTTTAGCAATATTTGGGAAAGGAGAGGGGTGTGCACACACATACGCACACATTCACGCATATACACTAATTTTTTCTGAGAACTTAGGAATCTTTATAGGCTCTGCTTTGCACAGGAAAGTTTGGCCTGTAAAAATAGAAATTATTGAATTTTTCAGAAAGTAGCTATTTCTGGCTGTAGTAGTGAAGTAAAGGAATAGGGGCGTAATGAAAAGTTCACCTAGAAGAAAAGCAGAGGCCTTGAGCCAACGTACATATCTTTTCACTGACCCAGCTGCTCAGGAAACATCAGACTGAGATATGTCCAGATACATCAGTTTGGTCTCTAATTCTGGGCTTAAATTTACCAAGCATTAGTGAGTGTCACTACAGTTCCCAGAGACTAAAGAGGCATCAACCTCTCTGTGCAGCCTGTAAGCCTCCCTGTAAGGAAACCATTATTCTGCTACTCAATTAACTGCTATGGAGACCAAGAACTATGTGCCCAGGAGAGAAAACCTTCCTTTGTGGGCTAATCAAAATCCAATGGCTTCTGAAAAGGGCTTGAAAAGATCATTAATTAGGAAGGATGCCTAAATTTGGCATTCAAGGAAATAGTGTACAAGTCTAACAATAAAGGCATAAAGAATAAATTCTATAGACCATAAGGATGTCTGGACTCTTCCTTACTTACCCACTAAGGCTTCTGAGCTCCATTTGTATCTCTAATTACTGGTTAACCATTTGGATTTAATGGTGGGGTTCTTAGGATATTTTTGTATATTTAGCTCTCTGATAGTTTTTTAACTCCTCCAAAGAACAGTGCACCAAACCAAGAATGGGAAATAGGGGGGCAGTTTATGTATTAAATTGTTATTTGTAAAAATTTGTTATTTGTAAAAAAACATGGGATGTTTTGCTCTCTTAACAACCATTTGGAGATTACCTTTTGACTTTTGCCCCTGGGATATAGTAGATGATCATTGATGTTATTTCTGCAAATGATCAAAATATTACTTATTTCCTGTATCAAAATCATTCTAATTATCTATGGATGAGACAGACTCCTTAATCTTATGTGCAAAGATGGAAAGAATGCAAAAGTTGAATGTGAAGACATTGAGGCTGATGGGATCACGTAGTTTTAAGCAGATTCCCCTTGGATTTCTGTTCTGCCTATATTCACAAAGTACCTGGAAGGGCCTCTGTTAAAACAAGGTGTGAATCTGATCTGTAAAAGCCTCTTTACAAAATGCAACTAAGTGAAAAATCCTCTTTTGCATTTTGAAGTGGTGGGGTTCAGGGTAACATTTAATTACAGTTTTGGTCTTTGTGCTTTTTTTCATTCCATAAGCTATTTCCTGAACACAAAAACCCACCACTTCACCTACTTGACATAGAAAAATAATGAATTGGATGGAAAAGTTTTTCTGTGATTAATGAGTACTATTTTGATCAATTTTTAAGTGTTAGTTTATATATTTTATTGGTAGTTCAAATTGTGAAGCTATCCTAGAATAAAACTTGATTGCTTTAATAAAGCAACTAACACTATTCTAGTGATGTAAAGTTGGTAGTTTATTTACCTTTCATGTGACGATTCAGGGAAGGTGACCCAAGTTGGTGAATCTTTCTGCTCCATGGTCATTCAGCGACCAAGGTCCTTTTCCTGTTATTTTTCTGCCATCCCTTAGGACATCGTTTGCATGGGTCAAAACTAAGTTATTGTCATATTAAGGTGCAGCTGGCAAAAGGACAGCTCCTCATTGTCCCAAGAAGCCAGCCCTAAGTGGCACATTACTTCCTTCACTGGCAAGGCTTTAGTCCCATGGCCAGGCTTAACTACAAAGGAGGCTGGGAAACCATGACCTAGAATGGTAGTCAAACTTTTTCTAAGGGTCAGATAGTAAATATTTTAGACTTTATAGGCAAGGCTAGTTCTGCTGTTGTAGCTCAAAAGCAGTCATAGGCAATAATAAAAGAATGGACGTTGTTGTGTTTTAATAAAACTTTATTTACAAAATAGGACATCAGCCTCCAATCCCTTACATGCCCACCAAGCCTGTTACAGTGGAGGAAGTGGCAGAGACCTTTGTGCAAAGCCAGCAGCAACCAATTTTAAAAACCAGCTTTATGTTTCTCATGTAAATAGAATTTTTGCCATTTCTACATATAGAACCATACCAGGCTTGTATTTGTTTGTAAATCACCTTGTAGGTTAGATAAAGAAAATGGAAACAAGCAACTAGACCAGAGTCATGGTATTTAATGGGATTCAAAATCTTCATTTACTCTTTTCTCAAACTGCACTGAGTTTGGAAGTTGGAGAGTATTTTTATTCTCATGAGTTTTTCCAGATGTCTTTATGATGAATAAGGACTGACTGATTTCTTTAAAGAATTTAAAATTTTGTCTTGTTTGATGATTTGAATATCTTTCATAAAGACACCTAAAAAGGCCTTCTCTTCAATAAAGCTCTTGCAAATCTACCCATCAATGGATGGTTTTAAAGTCTGTATGGTATTAGCAGACACTTGGAGTAGATGCTTTATACATCAAAAGAGGTTGTGATTAGGTTGGCCACAAAATCTTTGATGGTCCTCCAATCAAAAAGTGAGGTAAACGTTCTCTTCCCATCAAATCTGGGCTGGGTGTGTGACTGTTGAACAATAATATACAGTGGAAGAAATACTGTGCCAGTTTCCAGTCCTGGGCCTTAAAAGATCAGTGGCTTCCATTTCCCGTCTCCTACAACACAATCTGGAAGCCCTGAGTCACCTTCTAAAAAGTCTGATGACACTGAGACCACCATCTTTGAGAGGCTAGTGTAAGATGCATCCGTTGACAGTCCTGGCTGAGCCCTGCCCTCCAGCTAACCCACCTGGACCCAGTCCAGAGGGAAGCTGCCCTGGAGCCTCCAGCTCAGCCAATCAGCCCACTGAATCCCGCCTAGTAACTTCAGTCAAAGCCACGTGGAGCAGAAAAATGGGCTAGCTAAGCAAGCCCTACTCAAATTCCTAACCCACAAAAATGATGAGATATAATAAAACTGATGTTGTTTTATACAGCTAAGTTTTAGAGTAATTTGTTCTGCAGGAATAGATACCCAGAAAAGGAGAATAAAGGGGAAGATCTCACCATTTGTTCATTTATTGCTGTATAATTTTTTTGTTAAATTTTTCGCTAATGCTAGCTGTAATTAATAACAATTTAAAATTAGATCACAAGGTATTTTCATAGTGACAATATGATCTAAAATTTTCCATAAGGAAAGAAAATTGTCTCCCCAGAGATAAAAGTGCCTTAGAATAAAATTTTAAAATGTGAGACTCACCAAAAAGGACCCTGACTGAAGACTTATATAATTCAAAATGAAAATATATGAACAAGGCTAAAATAGCAGAGTGAAAATAGAAAATGTCTTGCAAAACATTTTCAAGCTGGGAGGTGACATGTTTTGTGGAAGGGCCCGGTGCTTTGCAGTTAGACCCAAGGTCATAATCCATCCAGTGGTTGGGTGACCCAGGGCAAGTTACTGATCCCCCCTGAGCTTGAGTTTCCTGAGCTATAAAATGGGGATAAAACTGCCTTCCTCATAGGGTTACTGTGAGGATTAAGAGAGATAATGTATACAAAGCACTCAGCAAAACACCTGCCATGTGGTAGGTGCTTAATGAATGGCCATTCCCTTCTCTTTTTCAGCAAGAAAGTGAAAAAACTGAATACACTGGTAATGCATAGGGTAGTTCTGCATGGAAAATCTCTTCCACTTCTGATTCTGGAAATTATGGTGAGATCCGATTTCCTAATATGTGACTGTCCTGGATATAGGCAAATAAAAAAGGAGAGAAGGATTTGAGAAGCAAAGGCATTGTTTTTTAATGTAGAAAAAGCAGGACTTTAAACAAAAAAGTTTTGGAAACCATAGACTTTGGAAAATCTACGCTTTTGAAATGCTATGTTCATCCAAACTTATGTAACTTTTGTTTTTGATTTTAGAAAGATTAATGTCAAGTATTAGCTTGGATTTGACAAAATGGCAGAACATTAATATGTGGTGAAAATATTGGAATACTGGCTCCCCAGCGTTAGTTTCTATGGAGTAAAGTGTCCAGAACAAAAATAACACAGTTTTCAAAGCTCACTCGTTGTCTCAGACAGGTTGCTGAAAATTACTCTCTTCAGATCATTGTTCTCATGATTACCTCCTTATTTAAAGTTCTATTATATATGGTAGAAACTTGGAATTATAGCCATGAGAGGTTAACTTTTAACCATAAGGTTAACTTTTAACCTTAAATTTTCAGTTTTGCTTATATTAGAATAATAATAAAATGGTATCAAGAATGTGAGGTGCTTGAGTTTAACAGTTTCTCAGCAGCTGGACTTAAACCAGAAATTATATCTCTTCAATTTTCCCAGACAAGTATGATTTAATTGAATGTAGTTATTTTCAGTTAACATGATTCATTACTTATATATGCTTTTAAATATATTTTTTATTTTTTATTCATCTCTATTCCACCTTGTTACAAAAAGGATTTAAAGGTTACATGAAATTGAAGATTATGTAAAATTAAGATCAATGAGAAAGAAAAGGACAAACAAGTATAAGGATGTAAAATGCAGCTAGGATTGTGACTACCACACAATGTATACAGTAGATTTTATATACTTGCTACTATTTGACCCAGTGTTGATGCTAAACTCGTTAGCAGCCAATGAGAAATTTAAGTCAGTGCCCAGTTGTTCTGGGGAAACACAACCATTCCTAATACTCAGATCAGGAAGAAACTTCTTCCAAGGGTCCTCATAATGCAGATAGTGTGTAGCGTGTTCTTGTTTAATTATATCCTTATAGATTTTCATAAAAAGAATCTCACAAGTCTGAAAAAATATAACAGTCACATTATCTGTCCTGATTTGGGGGTCAGAAAATATTAGCAACATATACATAAATGGAGTGATTTTCCCAGACTCCACAATACCATGGAGGAAGGCAGCAGGTGAGGAAAAAAATAGCTCAGCTGGCTGGGTTAAAGGCCAACAGTGAATGCATTACCACTGTGATGCTCCAGTCACAGGGGAAAATGGTGGGCTTGCCCCTCTGTTCTTCCACACACACCTCTCAGGTCTCCATGATGTCTTTCATCTCCTAGAACCCCATTTACACAAGCTTAGTTTGAATTCCTCATCTCCAGAAGTTTTCTCTAATTCCCTCTGCTTTCTCTCCCCTTTGCAGGTAGAATTTAACCTGCCGTTCCCATTGGTCCTGCAATACTTTGTTTATAGAGCCAGCACAGCCCAATAGTATTTTAGAGCTGTACAATGTATCTCTAGTCTCTCCCCACCCACGATTGTGAGCTCTTTGCAGGCAAGGACTGTGCCTGTCTTATTTCTTATTCTATTCCCCCTTTCCCACTGCAACCCACTGTCTAGACTCTAGAATATTACTTAACCATAGCTGGCATATAATAAAGGTTGCATCGAATCATTTTCCTTTTCAGAGTCGTCCTTGTTATACTGTTCAACTTGGTCAGTTACACCAATAGAAGTTTTGAGATGAGGAAAGCAGAGGAGAGTGATTTGTTCTGGCTGCTGCGGTCTTAGGGAGAGCCCCATTCCTTGGGTATTTATTGTAGAATTCTGTTTTAAGATTCTAGCTTGGCTCATGCTCACAGGAGAGTATGGATCAATCCCTGCTCTTTGTGCAAGGAAGCCCCATGACTCTCGTTCCATGTCTGCCAAGTCTGGTTGATTTCAGTGAGCATCATGGACTTTACATTGTTGTTATTTTTTTTTTAACTTTATGACTTGCTTATTAGCACGCTGTGCAAAGCTGTTAATAAAAATTAAAAGCCCATGGAAGCTTTGCTAATCTACTCCTCTCTTAACCGGCAGGTGTAGGGAAGCTGCTTGTATGTGGCAAAGCTTCAGAAGCTGCAATGTTTCCTTCCAATGGGTGGAGAATGTTGGGTTTTAGTCTTGTCTGTTGAAAGAAGATGAAAAGAAGCCTAAAAATGCTTATGGAAAGGGAATGGACCCAGAGAAAAGCTGAGAAGTCACAAAGGGAAAATGTCAGCCAGCAGCACCCCTATTTGCTAAGCAGTTTCTAAGCAACTTTTAATGGAAGGTCAGACATAAGCAAGATAAAGGGAGGAGAAAAAAACATTATTTGACACAATAAAGTGACTGTGAATGCTGCCAGTTAGAGGGGAAAATAGACTGATCAGTCTCGGCACTTACTCATGTGTGTGGGTTTTTTGTGAATACAAATGAAAATCTTTCATAAAAGAGCCTATCCAATTTGAACAACTGTAATAATCCTGGCAATATGTATATATTATGATTAAGAAAGGTTTTCTGTAAAACACACTGGGATTTGCCAACAAGCATTGACACCCTCATTTCCCCTCATGCCAGTCCACAGGCATTTCATTCATTCACTTATTACATAAATATTTAATGTGCTCCTTCTTTGGATTGGACACTGTGCTAGATCAAAAGAGAGAAATAAGCCCCAGGCTTTGGCTCTGGGGCACTCAGAGTCCAGCCCAGTCTGGTCAGTCAGTGAGTACAGGGCAAGCGTGTGAAATGGTGCAAGGTACCTGGAGAACAGGCACCTTCGTGTCCCTGGGGCTGTCAGGAAGGACTTCCTAGAGAAGGTAGATCAAAGCCAATTTTTAATCAGTTTTCTTAGCTCTGGCTTAGTTTCCTTCACTCAGGTAACTTTGGAATGTTATTTTTCTCTTTCATGGGAAGAATAGAAAACGACCTTTCTTTTTTCTTCAATGTGTCTGTGCAGAAGAGAATGTTAAGTGAGTACTCATGAATATCATCACTGAAATTTATATAAAGTCATTAATGATGTCCTAACTACTACATTTAATGGCCTTTTGGAAGTCGTCTTATTTGACATGGACTGTCTGAATTCTTTGACAGGTGCCCTCTTCTCTAGGCTGCAATGGCCCCGGATTTTCCTAGTTATGCTCCTACCTCTCCAGTTGATCTGTTTCTGTTTCCCTTCCAAGTCCTCTTCTCTCCTCCTCTTCCCAGACTATGCTCTTTCCCTCAGCAATTTAATAGTTCCTCATGCCTTGAACTCATGCTTTTATGCTTACACTTCTCAGAACTTTAGCTCTGTCTTCTCACATAGGCTCCAGTCCCATATTTATAGATGTCCAGGGTATTTCCACTTTGATATTTCATCATCACTTGTAATAGCCTTTCCAAAGTGGCAGCAGCAGTCCAAGATCCATAAAACATGCATAATCCCCAGCTGGTTTGAGGAATCCTATTGTCCATCCAGGAAAAAGGGATGGGTGGTAGTGGGCACTGATCCAGTTGAAGGGCAGGTAGTGCAGATGGATCACAAGGTGTGTGTGAGTCCTGTTGTTTTCCTAAACCATGCTCTGAGGAGTAGAGAGGAGAAGTTTAATCTAATCATTACTCACTTTTGCTACATGGAATGGCAATGGAGAGAACAAAGGAATGTGACTCTGGTGACTTTGGGCTCCTGTGTAGGAAACTGAAGGATATGTAGACACAGATAATACTTTCATTTCTTCTTCCATGCATGACCTCAGTGAATTCTTAGATTTATTCCAGAAAAGATTTGAGTCAAAAAAATACGGATTTGTTCCTTGTTTATTCTAGGGGATGATCTCCTACAGGAGGATGAAATGCCTTTCATGAAGATCCTGACAAATTTATCAGCCTAATCCAGAGTATGAAAACCAAAATTTGAGGTTTTAGGAGAATATCCAGGTACAGTCAGATACTATGAAGGACAAAATATATGACAAAGAGAGATAAATAACAATGCATAGTATTTTGCCAGAGAAAATAAAAAGAAGAAAGGCAGCTATCATAATTATGTCCCTAACTGGAGTACAAATGTGAAGTAAACTCAAAAAGTTCTTTTGACCAGGGTTTCCCAAGATGACTCGTGAATGAAAGATTAATATTATGGTAACATTTTCACAACCTTTTAAAATGAAAATCCCTAGAAAAATCCCAATGGACATGAGACCCTCTGACATCATCAAGCAATAATTTGTCCTTTTCATGGGAAGCAAGCTCCATGCAAGAAACTCCTTTCTTAAAGAATAGGCTCTATATTACAACAAAGGAGGAAAATGTTGTGTTTGCAATTTTCATGATAAAAACAGCTCTTTGTTTAGAAATTATGCTGGCTTTCCATGCATTATAATAGAATAAAATTTTTTTCTATGTCTTAAATGCTAAATTAGACTAATACCAGGGCATATAATGTTTGCCTTGAGAGGGCAAAAATAAAAGGAATTAGACTACCTCCCCTCTTTGGGGCAGTTGTCAGGTTTCCCTTACAGAGCTTGGCTGTGGGTTGCATCGATTTCCTTTGGGTTTTCCCATCATCAGCACAGCCATGTTTGTGGGAGGCCTGGAGGTGATCAGAAATTGAAGAATTTCACCTTAGAAGGGGACTGGAAACAGTAAGGGAATATTTGAATGTTGCTTATGATTATATTTTATAGGAAATAAAGGGATTATGAAATCCTTTTACTGGCTTCTGCCTCTTGATGATCTGAAATTTCCATTTCATTGCAATGAACAGAACCAAATGCCTAGCCTAATTCTAAGGTTTAAGATAGTCTTTAAAGAATAATATATAGGGCTTCCCTGGTGGTGCAGTGGTTGAGAGTCCGCCTGCCAATGCAGGGGACACGGGTTCGTGCCCCGGTCCGGGAAGATCCCACATGCTGCGGAGCGGCTGGGCCCGTGAGCCATGGCCGCTGAGCCTGCGCGTCCGGAGCCTGTGCTCCGCAATGGGAGAGGCCACAACAGTGAGAGGCCCACATACCACCAAAAAAAAAAAAAAAAAAAAAAGAATAATATATAATCTATATTTAATGAGGTATGACCTAGCTTCTTGATATTCATTTCAAAATACTTAATTTGAGAAATGAAATAGGGATTTTTGGATTTGGGAGAATAATTTCCAGGTGGGGAATAGCAATGAAGTCCACGATAAGCGGGTGAACTCCTGACAGAGAACTTAGATCAGTTTTTCTCAAAGTGTGGTCCCTAGAAAAGCAGAATCTGCATCCTTTGGGAACTTGTTAGAAATGGAAATTCTCTGGTCCCACCTCAGATTTACTGAATCAGAAATGTATGTGTGTGTGTGTGTGAGCACGTGTGCACATTCAGGTCAGAGCAATCTTTGTTTTTGTTAGCACTGCAGGTGATTCTGATGCCCTATAAGGTTTGAGAACTCTACATACAATCTAAATACCCAAAGGTAAAGAGTTTATTAGGTAAATTGTTGGTGTCAATGCAATGGACTACCATGTTTTCATTAAAAATAACAATCTGTAGATAAATAAAATAATAACTTTAAAACATAGAACTCAGAATTACATACAAACTATAATACTGAGGTAATTAAAGTGTGTATAACAGGATATTGGAATACCAAGTTTGTAAAATTGGAGATTTAGAGGATTGCTTTGGCTGTATACATGTGCTCATTTTCTGTTCCTATTGTTTAGTAGTTTATCTTTTATTGTTAAGGTAAATATACATTGAAAATTTTAAAAATGCTTACCACTAGAAATAACTTGTTTAAAATGTGTAATAAAAATATAATTATTTATTGAATACATGTAAAATACATATTAATTAATAAATAAACAATATTAAAACTTCTCAAATTGAAAGGCCAGTTGCTTTGGGGTATCTCTCTTGTTTTTAAGTGAAAAACACACAGCTGGGAGAAGCAGTGGCTTTCTTGCCAATACATCTGCTTTCTTTACACTGTTCATAAAATACTTCACACTCTCCAGTTGGAGAACAGCTTTCCCCAGGGTGCCACAACTGAAACATTCCAGTTAAAATACTTCATAACACTCAGAGGTTGGAATCCCCCCACCCTCTTTTTTCTTTTTCTCAACCTCTGACTTGCCAAAGGGGAAAAATCCATATATTCTGATTTCATGGACATAAATGCAGGAAAAGAAGTGAATGTATACCATTTGATTCATTAGTATCTGTAGATTATGGATGATTCAATCTTTAAAAGTTCATGATGTCTGAGGATTGGGTTATTTGAGAGCTTTCACTTAAACAAGGGCCTTTCACCTCAAAATCATCATTTAGAATCTAGACATGGACAATGACAAAGTGCTATAAACTCCTGACCCCTAAGATTTGTTCCAGTTCTAAGTGCTTGTTGATTCTATGATTCAACTCCTGTTTCATGGCTATGAATATTGTGCAGCTTCAATGTATTTTGTGGAACAGAATATGCATTATGTCATTTAGGAAGATATTACAATAGTCTAAGAGTGAGGCCATATTCTTGTGACTGGAGAAGTGACAAGTCTGAATAGGTACAACTAAGTATTGAAAGAGATGCTGTAAAGATTCATCTCATAATCTGTCCACATAGACACCTTAGATTCCCATGGAAGAATGTTCAGAGAAATAAATTTTTATAAGCAAAAATAGATGGACAGAAGGCCCTCGCCTTCAAAATATGATCTCATCAGATTCAAACTGATCAATGTTCTAGTAAGTCATAGAGTGTTTGGAGCATATCTGTTTTCTTTTATGGTTTAATCTAATGGTATCCAGTGTATCCGGGTGTGTTTAAGACAATCCATTGAGGTGTGGAGAGAATATATTATATTTATGTTATAATTTTACCTAGAAATAAGAAAGAAATATGCTTTACTAGCATTTAACATACAAAATGGCACATGTACCTTCACTCGGTCCATATGTTACATTAGGTATGCAAGGTATCCCAAGGGAAAGGTGAAAGTTCCACCAATAGAGAGGCTGACAGTAGAACTTCCCTTATTAAATTATTCACTTATAGGTCATTTTTATATAGTTCAGTTAAGTGGATGTAGGGACTGTATTATTGAATTATCACTAAATAATGTGCACAAGGATTTTAAAAGATCCCTCCCCACAGAACAAAACCCAAAATATGGAGTGAAGATGATACTGATGATGCAAGTACAAGTGAAAAGTGGCAGAACTGATGTGACAATTAAATTCAGTTCTGAGAAATTCTGGCAGTCATGAAAACCAGAGTATCAAATGAAATGTATTGAATATAGAAGAGACCTTTGAATTGTTGAATCACAAAGTGTTAAACCAAAAATTTTCAAAGGTAATGAAATATTTTCAATCAGCTTATTCTTATTAGGAAAGCAAAACTTTTTTTTCAAACCGTTAAATAAAATTATTTTAAATATTGTGAATTTCATTTTGAGTTCACCTTTCGACGTCAGTTTTGTAAGGTGTAACATATAAAGTAAAATTTACTCCATTTCAATGTAGCTTGATGAATTTAAACGTGTATATAGTCATTCATAACGCTAACATCTGTGTCATCTTGGTGTTGCCATCTGCTGATCTTGTTTTTTCATTCTGTTTGATATGTTTCTAACTCTTGGTAACGATTTTTTAAGTTAAAACCTGGACATTTTTGTATTATGTTATGAGATTCCAGATCTTCTGTTTTAGCTGGCTTTCTGTGACACTGTTTTGTAACTGCCTGGTTACTGCCATTGGAGGTAGAATTCCAGGTTTCCCAGTTGGCCTCCAAGGGTAAGTCTTCCCACTCCTGTTTTGTGGGGGTGGGAGTTCTGCCTCTTCATGTGGTCTTGACTGAGCTCATGTTGGGGGTAGCCTCATCACTGGATGATGGTGAAGTCCTGATTCTCCACCAACCCTTCTCTGACAACTACAACCTGATGGGGATGAACGTCTGGGCTCTTGGCCTTTGGTAGCATGGGGGGAGATGAGACCCAGGTTTTTTTCTGGGTGTTTGGCTGAAATAGACCGTTTGTTGTCTAACATCTTTCTGCCTTGCTAGGCTGCCCCTATCCTAGTTGTTTGGCTAAAGAAAACAGGCGTTTATTAGTGGGAATGCTTTTGAGAGTCATTTTTGGTGTATGCATCAATAGATTTGCTGAGTAGTATTCCATTGTGTGAATGTACTACAATTTGTTTATCTGCTCACTGATTGAGGGACAACTGGGTTGTTTGTAGTTTGGAATAATTATGAATAAAGCTGCCACAGTCACATACAGGTCTTTGTGTGGATATTATGTTTTCATTTCTCTTGGGCAATACCTAGGAGTGAGATTTCTGGGCTGTATGTTTAGTTTTTTAAGACCATATCAAGCTGTTTTCCAAACTAGTTGTACCATTTTGCATTCCCTTTAACAATTTACAAAAGTTCCACTTATTCTGCATCAACATTTGGTATTATCTCCTCATCATTTGGTATTATCAGTCTTTATATTTTTAACCATTTTGTTAGGTGTATAGTGGTATCTAATTGTGTTTTTAATTGCATTTTACTAAGAATTAATACAGCTAAACATCTTTTCATGGGCTTATTTGTCATCTATATCTGTTCTTTAATGAAGTATTTTTTATTCACTTTTTGAACTGGATTGTTTATATTATTATTTTGTTTTGAAAGTTCTTTATATGTTTTGGATTCAAATTCTCTATCTGATACACATATTGCAGATAATTTTTCTTGTCTATTATTTCATTTTTTATTTTATTCATGTTATATAAATACATAATATATTTTAATAATATTATTTGAAATGATACATGATATGATACACTATGTTCACCCTGTCTCCTCTTCACTCATACCCCAGCCCATTCTCCTTGTCTTTTTTTTCCTCCAGTAGTTGCAGTTGGTTCCCGCCAGCCTTTATCACCACTTCCCACTCTAGGCTTCTTATTTCCCTTTGTGGTAGGTGGATTAGGTACCCCAAAAGTAATGAGGGTGTATATGAGGTTGGGGTAGAATTCGCCTTATTATACCATATATGTAACATATGTAAGTTATATTGATTATTTCAGAGAAAATACAAACCCTTTATTACTTATTTTATTTTTATTTATTTTTAATTGAGGTATATAATATTGATGTACAATATTATATAAGTTTCAGGTGTATAACATAGTGATTCATAAATTTTGAAGTGATTCATCATTTTTGAATAACTATATTTCATTTATAGTTATTATAAAACATTGGCTATATTTGCTGTGCTGTACCATATATCCTTGAGCTTATTTATTTTATATACAGTAGTTTGTGTCTCTTCATCCCCTACCCCTGTCTTGATCTTGCCCCTCGTCCCTTCCCTCTCCCCACTAATAACCATCAATTTGTGAGTCTGGGTTTTTGTTTGTTTGTTTGTTTATTATATTCACTAGTTTGTTTTATTTTTTAGATTCCAAATATAAGTGATAGCATACAGTATTTGTCTTTCTCTGTCTGACTTATTTCACTTAACATAATACCCTCCAAATCCATCCATGTTGTTGCAAATGGCAAAATTCCATTCTTTTTTATGGCTGAGTAGTATTCCATTGTATATATATACACCACATCTTTTTTTTTTTTATCCATTTATCTGTTGATGGACACTTAAGTTGCTTCCATATCTTGGCAATTTTAAATAATGCTGCTATGAACCTTGGGGTGCATGTATCTTTTTGAATTAGTGTTTTCTTTTTTTTTGGATTTTTACTCAGGAGTAGAACTGCTGGGTCATATGGTAGTTCTATTTTTAGTACAAACACTTTTAATATATTTAAATCATTGATCATTAAATGATTCTAGACAGCTAAAGGCAGGCAAGTGCTCTGAATGGAGAATAAGGATCTTTCTCTCCTTCTTCATTTATTCTCAGACTAAACTCCTCCTATTTCCTGAGACCTGATCCTTCTCATCTCATCTCAGTAAGTAGTACCAGAGCAAAGTGGTCACTGCAGCCCAAAACCTGGGAGTTAGTCTAGGGTGGCCTTTTCTTGCACACAATTAGTCATTACATCTGCCTTCCTAAATGTTTCTGGATCTTTTCTCTCTCCTCTAGCCCTTCTCCCAGTGTCCTCTTAAGGGTAACCTTGATTGCCCGATCCAGTGGTTCTCAAATTTTGGTGTGATCAGAATCACCTCAAAGGTTTGTTAGAACACAAATTCTTGGGTCCCACCCTCAGAGTTCCTGTTTCTGTAGGCCTGGAGTAGGGCCAGCGAATTTACATTTCTGTCAGATTCTCAGCTTTTATTCTAATGCCTCATTCAAACTTTCCCAGATGGCTGAGCCTCATCAAACTTCACTGACCTGGGTTCAAAAAAAACACTGCTCTTCACTAAACAATGATGGTGGTAAAAATTCTAGTGGGTGGCTCTGGCCATGAATGCAGAAATTGTCTTCAGCCCCTGAAAGAATATTTGGGGATGCCACCTGATAGTGGGTTTTCTGGAGAAATTCTCAACTTTGTTGAAAACCAGGGATCCTTGTGATACTTAAATTTTTCTGTTGAAAACTGGACAGCATGTCTGCCACCACCTAGCAGTGAAATCATAAAATTACCACACATTAAGCTGGGAGGAATTGTAAATGTCAGTAATTTATCATTCCCAGTCACTGTCCATGACCGGATTCTAAATGGGACTGGTGAGGTAAAAGACCTGCTATCAAATAAGCTCATCCTCAGGTATCATCTTTCTAACCTTGAGGTATCTATAATTTGTTTTGAACTCATAAAGTCACAAAACATGAGAATGTCACTGAAACACATGATATGCTTCCTGCAAAAATTATCTTTAGACCTTTTTGAGAACAGCCCCACAATACCTGTCAAAACTCAGAGACAAAGCTGATATAAGGCTGTCCACAGGGTTAGATCTTCATGTTTCCTTGCCTTTTGCCCTTTAGAAGTCTTGTTTTTATAAAAGAAATAGTGAAATATTACTGCTCATTGTGTGTGGAATGTGTGTGTGTCTGTGTGTGAGAGAGAGAGTGAGACAGAAAGAGACAGAGATACAAAAAGAGACAGAGAGAGATACAGAGAGAGACAGAGGGGAAGGGGATGTGTATGTTTATGTGAATATTAAAACCTGATTGTGTGATTTAACATTTGAAAACTTCACATTCCTCTTCTGGCTTGAGGGAGTAAAAAGAGCCTATTATCATTTTCAGGCCAGATGTTTTACTTAACTGAGCCAGTCTGATCCCTGCACCTGTCTGGGACCAGCAGTTGCAGGATTAGTGTAAGAGGCTGAATTGTAAAATCTGGACAACTGTTAGTGAGCAAGCGAATGGTGTGAAAACGAACAGGCTTTCAGCATAAAGGATTTACTGTTTATGACATAAGGCGGGGGGACGTGAGCAAGCCCTGTTACCTCTCTGTCCGCGATCACCCGGATACATTACCAATTGACGATTACGGGGACTGTGAGTAAAGGCAGAAAACAGAAGTAAGGGCCTGGGGGTAGAGTTGGAAGAAACAGAGACATACTATACCATCCATCTGTGAGACAGCCGTAGAGCTACATGGAATTATATATTATTTCTGGTGGATTATGACAATTATAAAAAAGAAGAAAATAGCCCCCACCCCCATAAAGATGTTTTTTAACCGCAAGGAAGCAATGGCTTGTTACCCAAAAGTAATTCCTTCCTAAAGAATAATTTGCATTCTACATAATATAGAAAGTAAATATACTAGGTTTTACAAAAGCAAAATAAAAATAAACATCATTTTCATGGGAGTAATACTAGATGTGACTGGGAAATTCTGACTGATCTTAACAACTAAGTGGTCTTTTTCTCTCATTTTAAGGCAATCCACACACACACACACACACACACACACACACACACACACACGAGTGCATATTTGCTTTACCCGCCTGGCTAAAATATAAAATATAACACTGTCCTTTAGAGTAAATGAATTTCAGTGTGTTCCCTGTTTTTCAGCTTTCTGTCATATCGGATTTAATACACACACACACACACACAACACACATATACAGATTTCAATAATATTGACTAATGCTAAAGAAGAATTAATATGGACTCACGTGCTCTTTATCGTCAGAAGAATTGCACTAAATTTGGAGACAGGGACTGGAATTTGCTCTTGACGTCACCTCACCATGTGCGTGTGACCCTGGGCAAGGCACTTAGGCTCCTTGAGCCCTGCATCCTCAGCTCCAGGATTTTTGTAAGGATTAAGGAAGCTAGTGTACATGAAAAGCACTTTGTAATTCATAAAGTGGCTTACACATGTTAGTTCTTACTTTCAATTAAATTTATGGAAGAAAATATGAAATGAATCTGTGTAAAATTAACTCAAGAATGGTGATAAGGATAAACAACAAAGTCCTACTGAATAGCACAGGGAACTGTAATCGATATCCTGTGATAAGCCACAATGGAAAAGAATATGAAAAAGAATGTATATGTTTATATAACTGAATCACTTTGCCGTACAGCAGAAATTAACACAACATTGTAAATCAGCTATACTTCAATAAAATTTTTAAAAATTGGTGATGAAACAAAATTCATGTATGGTAAAAACAGTTTATACTTCAAACCATCCAATGTACACCGTTTCTCTCAAATAGGTTAAAAAAGAGTTTTCTTTCAAGAACTTTAGTCACATCAGTCACACTGTTGTGACTAAAGTAATACTGATGTATTACTTCAACCAGTAATACAATGGGGCACCTGCCATGTGGCAACCCTAGGGACAGAGTGAAGAGCAAGACACAGTTCTTTCCCTCATGGAACTTCAGGCATCTTGAGGAAGGAGATGGCAAGCAGGTAATTATGGAAGCAAATATTTGATGAATTGTCATCGAGATGTGCTATGGAAGGGAATGTGTCAGTGCCATGAGAGGGTTTAACAGGTGCACCTGACCCAGTGGAGGTGCCACCAAGGCTTCCCTGAAGAAGTGGTGTTTAAAATATTATAGTCTTTTGTATAATAGAAGTCACTCATGCTTATCTTTGGTTTCGGACGTGGTTTGTATTTTTGATCTGTTGTTTATATTGTTTTTTCAGGTACGTGATTGTGAGAAAATGCACGGTTTGTATTTTTTAAGTTACGATAAATTTGTAAGCGGTACTTTTCCCAGGCTTCTTTCGGTTGCAGACTTCTCTTGGTTGCTCCCTTTGGGTCTGGAAGTCGAATTAAGCAAAAAAGGAAAATGTATTGCCTTATATAACTGAACAGTACTAGGACTCTACTTTCAGGTGTGGTTGGATATTGGGGCAAATGATATAATCAGGATTAGGACCCTCTCCATCTCTTATTCTCTTCTTTCCTGTGATAACTTTATTCTATGATGGGCTTTCTCCTTGAAAGATCTTCTCTTTCCCAATAATTACAAAGGAAACTCCAGAACAGAATCCTTCTGGCCAGACTTGGGTCATGTGCCTATTTATGGAGGTGAAGTGTGGAATCAATCCCAAACTAGTCATGATGAGAGAAGCGGAGGAGCAGATCTTGGTGGATGGAAGACTGAGGCTATCCTTTGCTCACTGCTCTCAGCCCCCAGAATCAGCCCTTGTTTCTTCTTCTTTTTTTTTTTTTTTTTGGCAATACGCGGGCCTCTCACTGTTGTGGCCTCTCCCGTTGCGGAGCACAGGCTCTGGACGCACAGGCTCAGCGGCCATGGCTCACGGGCCCAGCCACTCCGCGGCATGTGGGATCCTCCCGGACCAGGGCATGAACCCGTGTCCCCTGCATCGGCAGGC
Source organism: Hyperoodon ampullatus (assembly GCF_949752795.1). Lineage (NCBI taxonomy): Eukaryota > Metazoa > Chordata > Mammalia > Artiodactyla > Ziphiidae > Hyperoodon > Hyperoodon ampullatus. Next base: position 46,574,385 of record NC_136925.1, on the reverse strand, counting down.
GGACTCTCAACCACTGCGCCACCAGGGAAGCCCTCATTTTTTTTTTTTTAATATCACTATTGGAGTATAATTGCTTTACGATGGTGTGTTAGTTTCTGCTGTATAACAAAGTGAATCAGCTATACATATACATGTATCCCCATATCTCCTCCCTCTTGCGTCTCCCGCCCTCCCACCCTCCCTATCCCACCCCTCTAGGTGGTCACAAAGCACCAAGCTGATCTCCCTGTGCTATGCAGCTGCTTCCCACTAGCTAGCTATTTTACGTTTGGTAGTGTATATATGTACATGCCACTCTCTCACTTCATCCCAGCTTACCCTTCCCCCTCCCCATATCCTCAGGTCCATTCCTTACACTTCCCCCTCCCCGTATCCTCAGGTCCATTCCCTATGTCTGCGTCTTTATTCCTGTCCTGCCCCTAGGTTCTTCAGAACCTTTTTGTTTTTAGATTCCATATATGTGTTAGCATATGGTATTTGTTTTTCTCTTTCTGACTTCACTCTGTATGACAGACTCTAGGTCCATCCACCTCACTACAACTAACTCAATTTTGTTTCTTTTTATGGCTGAGTAATATTCCATTGTATATATGTGCCACCTCTTCTCTACCAATTCATCTGTCGATGGACACTTAGATTGCTTCCATGTCCTGGCTATTGTAAATAGAGCTGCAATGAACATTGTGGTACATGACTCTTTTTGAATTATAGTTTTCTCAGGGTATATGCCCAGTAGTGGGATTGCTCGGTCACATGGTAGATCTATTTTTAGTTTTTTAAGGAACCTGCATACTGTTCTCCATAGTGGCTGTATCAATTTGCATTCCCACCAACGGTGCAAGAGGGTTCCCTTTTCTCCACACCCTCTCCAACATTTATTGTTTGTAGATTTTTTTTTTTTTTTTTGCGGTACGCAGGCCTCTCACTGTTGTGGCCTCTCCCGTTGCGGAGAACAGGCTCCGGACACGCAGGCCCAGCAGCCATGGCTCATGGGCCCAGCCGCTCCACGGCATGTGGGATCTTCCCGGACCGGGGCACGAACCTGTGTCCCCTGCATCGACAGGCGGACTCTCAACCACTGCGCCACCAGAGAAGCCCAACTGTTTGTAGATTTTTTGATGATGGCTATTCTGACCAGTGTGAGGTGATACCTCATTGTAGTATTGATTTGCATTTCTCTAATGATTAGTGATGTTAAGCATCCTTTCATGTATTTGTTGACAATCTGTATATCTTCTTTGGAGAAATGTCTATTTATATCTTCTGCCCATTTTTGGATTGGGTTGTTTGGTTTTTTGATATTGAGTTGCATGAGCTGCTGGTAAATTTTGAGGTTAATCCTTTGTCAGTTGCTTCATTTGCAAATATTTTCTCCCATTCTGAGGGTTGTCTTTTCATCTGGTTTATGGTTTCCTTTGCTGTGCAAAAGATTTTAAGTTTCATTAGGTCGCATTTGTTTATTTTTATTTTTATTTCCATTTCTCTAGGGAGTGGGTCAAAAAGGATCTCACTGTGATTTATGTCATAGAGTGTTCTGTCTGTGTTTTCCTCTAAGAGTTTTATAGTGTCTGGCCTTACATTTAGGTCTTTAATCCATTTGGAGTTTATTTTTGTGTATGGTGTTAGGGAATGTTCTAATTTCACTCTGTTACATGTAGCTGTCCAGTTTTCCCAGCACCACTTATTGAAGAGGCTGTCTTTTCTCCATTGTATATTCTTGCCTCCTTTATCAAGAATAAGGTGACCATATGTGCATGGGTTTATCTCTGGGCTTTCTATCCCATTCCATTGATCAATATTTCTGTTTTTGTGCTAGTACCATACTGTCTTGATTACTGTAGCTTTGTAGTATAGTCTGAAGTCAGGATGCCTGATTCCTCCAGCTCCGTTTCTCTTTCTCAAGATTGCTTTGGTTATTCGGGGTCTTTTGTGTTTCCATACAAATTGTGAAATTTTTTATTCTAGTTCTGTGAAAAATGCCATTGGTAGTTTGATAGGGATTGCATTGAATCTGGAGATTGCTTTGAGTAGTATAGTCATTTTCACGATGTGGATTCTTCCAATCCAAGAACATGGTATATCTCTCCATCTGTTTGTATCATCTTTAATTTCTTTCATCAGTGTCTTATAATTTTCTGCATACAGGTCTTTTGTCTCCTTAGGTAGGTTTATTCCTAGGTATTTTACTCTTTTTGTTGCAGTGATAAATGGGAGTGTTTCCTTAATTTCTCTTTCATATTTTTCATCATTAGTGTATAGGAATGCCAGAGATTTCTGTGCATTAATTTTGTATCCTGCTACTTTACCAAATTCGTTGATTAGCTCTAGTAGTTTTCTGGTAGCATCTTTAGGATTCTCTATGTATAGTATCATGTCATCTGCAAACAGTGACAGGTTTACTTCTCCTTTTCCAATTTGGATTCCATTTATTTCTTTTTCTTCTCTGATTGCTGTGGCTAAAACTTCCGAAACTATGTTGAATAATAGTGGTGAGAGTGGGCAACCTTGTCTTGTTCCTGATCTTAGTGGAAATGGTTTCAGTTTTTCACCATTGAGGATGATGTTGGCTGAGGGTTTGTCATATATGGCCTTTATTATGTTGAGGACAATTCCCTCTATGCCTACTTTCTGGAGGACTTTTATCATAAATGGGTGTTGAATTTTGTTGAAATCTTTTTTGCATCTATTGAGATGATCATGTGGTTTTTCTCCTTCAGTTTGTTAATATGATTTATCACATTGATTAATTTGTGTACATTGAAGAATCCTTGCATTCCTGGGATAAACCCCAGTTGATCAGGGTGTATGATCCTTTTAATGTGCTGTTGGATTCTGTTTGCTAGTATTTTGTTGAGGATTTTTGCATCTATGTTCATCAGTGATATTGGCCTGTAGTTTTCTTTCTTTGTGACATCTTTGTCTGGTTTAGGTATCAGAGTGATGGTGGCCTCATAGAATGAGTTTGGGAATGTTCCTCTGCTATATTTTGGAAGAATTTGAGAAGGATACGTGTTAGCTCTTCTCTAAATGTTTGATAGAATTCAACTGTGAAGCCATGTGGTCCTGGACTTTTGTTTGTTGGAATATTTTTAATCACAGTCTCAATTTCAGTTCTTGTGATTGGTCTGTTTATATTTTCTATTTTTTCCTGGTTCAGTCTTCAACCCTTGTTTCTTGACACACCAGGGGGCTCCCTCTAGCGACAGAAACCTTCTTATGCTTCAGATCTCCGACTTTCTTTTCTATGACCTCTAGGCATATATTTAAAAGATATATATATTCCATGTATATGTATATTTATTTATTTACTTGTTGTAAGGAATTGGCTTACTAACTGTGGCTGCTGGCTAAGCAAGTCTGAAATCCATGGGACTGACAGCAGACAGGAAGTGAAGATCATAATCAGGATGGAATACTGTGGACACACGTCAAACCACAGCATTTGGAAAACACACAAACCGATAATTCTCATTCTCACTCCCCAGAGAAAGCTATCATTTACACTACGGTATATTTCTTTCCTTCCGATTTAAAATATTTCCCGTTCATTTACTTGTTTGTTGAATATTTATTGACTGTCTACCTGGGGCTAGGCACTGTTTTGAGTACTGGAGAGACATCAGAAAATAAAAAGACAAAAATCCCTGCTTTCATGCAGATTAGAGTCTGATGAGGAAAACAGACAATGGAAAAGATAAATTAATAAAATATGTAGTATGGTAGATACTGATTATTGTGAGTAGATACAAGAAAACAAGAAAATATATGTGGTGAGAGTTGCAGTTTTAAACAGGGTCACTAGGGAAGAAGCGACTCTTCATCAGGAAAGGGTCACTGAGAAAGTCACACACACACACACACACACACACACACTCACACACTGTTTCTCTCTCTCTCTGATGACTAATTAGCAAAATTCATTTGATACTATATATATTAGTTTCCTAAAGAAACTACCACAATGTGAGTGCTTGAACAAAAGAAATTTAATGTCTCGCAGTTCTGGAGGATAGAAGTTTAAAATCAAGGTGTCAGCAGGCTTGGTTCCTTCTGAGGGCTGCGAGGGAGTATCTGTTCCTTGTGTCACCCCTAATTTCTAGAGTTTTGCTGGCAATTTTTGGCATTCCTTGGCTTGTAGAAACATCATCCCCATATCTGCCTTTATCCTCACATGGCATTCTCCCTGTGTGCATGTCTGTTCCCACATTTTCTCTTTTTTATAAGGACATTGGTCAAATTGGATTAGGGACCCATCCTTCCCCAGTAAGACCTCATCTTGTTTACATCTACAGTAACACTATTTTCAGATAAGGTCACATTTGGAGGTATTGGGGTTTAGGACTGGGGGTTATACATTTGAGGGGGACACAATTCAACTCCTAACACTATAGATGCAATTTTTAGGCTTCTGATGTTTTTGTATCATGAAAGTTTGCCAATATCATTAAATATTTCTTGAAACAATGACTTTAATGTTGGCATAACTTTTCATGCTACAAAAGTGTGATAATGACTGAATCATTCATTCCCTATCATTTGACATGAGGTTGATTCAGATTTTTCTCTCAAAATTTCTCATAACTCTTTATCCCACATTTCTCTCAGAGAACTGAACAATGTCAAGAGTGGTTATCCATGAATTGTGGACTTGAAGGGTAAAATTTTATTTTTTGTTTGTTTGTTCATACTTTAAGTTTTTACAATGAACACATAACATTTTGTAATAAGTAAAAAAATCCACCAAATTTATTTTTTAAAACAACTTTCATTGTTATCTCTATTTCCTTTAGTACTCATTTACATTTAATTTCATATGAAAAGCAGATTTCCCATGTTTTATCCTTTTTTGTAATCTGACTATAGAGCATATTAACGTTAAGTTGTTTTAATTATATAATATATATCACACCATGCTGATCACCTTTAGCATTTTTTTCTTTTGATGCTATTCTCTTGTTTTTTGTTTGTTTGTTTCCAATTCTGGGTTGAGGATTTAAAGAAAATTCAAACTAATTTTGATAGTTCTATTCATTTTTTAATAAGTGAATTCTGTGTTTAGAAAAGAATGCAATCCCTTTCAACCGAGTTTCTCCTTTGAGTCAGTTGCACCCAAATGTTGGTGTCAGGAGAAAACCTTGGCAGACAAAACACAGAATTACCTGGTTAGCTTTGTCTCATAACTCAGCCCTGCTTTACCTAAAGATCCTCAAGGAAAAGACTTTGTTTTTGTTACTGTGGCCTAATTCAAGCCAACAAGAAGAAAGACTTTGAGAAGCAGCAGAGAAAGGATTAAGTTGACAGGTTAGGTAACGTATTCCTAAGATTCTTGGGCATTCAGTACAAAAGAAAGGAACTGCACCATATCTTAGAGTCATTCCATTCCTCAATGGCTCGTGTTCTATGCACAGCATTTATTTTTTAATTAAGATATATTCCTCCCCCTTCCCTGACAAATACTCTAGGTCATGTACACAAAGCAGATCTCTGCAAAACAAATTTCTGTTATCAATAATTGTTTAGAAATGGTTAAAACATATAAAGAAAATTCTGCTGTTACTCCTAAATAAGTCTTAACATGTATTTTCTTTCTCCTTGATCTAATTTTATTAATAAAATATGTAATTGAAAAAATTTTAATTAAGCACAATCTTCTGTCATCTTTATATGTTATTCTGTAGATAAGAAATATGCTAGTATCTTTTAGTTACTTAGAATAGGGGGTGAGTAGACTCTTTTGTAAAAGGCCAGATGGGAAATATTTTAGGCTTTGTGGGCGATATCCATCTCTGTGGAGACTACTTGATTCTGCTCTTGTAATGAGAAGAGAGCCATAGATAACACCTAGATGAATGGGCACAGATGTGTTCCAATAAAACTTTATTTACAAAAAATAGGTTTCAAGCCAGATTTTCTTACTTAGAATAATAAAAGTCTGGCATTCAAGGGCGCTCTACCCCATGTCCAGCTTGCTCTTTCAGATTCACCTTTTACAGTTCTCCTGTGTAAATCTTTTGCTTCAAAAATAGTAACCTGCTTATAGTCCCCTGAACCACCTATTCAAACTTCTGTGTCACTGTCCCTCCTAGAAGGTCATTTGTTTCCTCTATGCCTGTGTAAATTTGCCATCCTCCATGAAGCCTTCCCTGACCACCCCTCCTATGAGGAACCCATAATACTAATTCCATGTATCTCTCATTTGTCATCCAAACATCAGTTCTCTTTTGGAGGCTGTCATAAGTTTATTGTGGTCTTCAGATATTGGCTCAATTTCTGCCCCTGTAGCTAAACATACCTACAAAATTCTGCATTAAAAAGCTGGAAAAGTATTGGAAACAAAGTGATTTACTCCCAAGTGTGGAAAGTCTCTTACTCCTGAAGGAGGAGAAGACAGACAAGCGAGGGGGAGGCGCTACAGCCAGGGAAAGTGAAGGTATCCAGGTACAAATACTAATGTGTGGTCTTAAGAATTCCTGAACACAAACAAAAACAAAACCAGGAGAAACCCACAGAGGATTTCAGGGGGACACCAAGACAATAACCAGGAGAGATGAAAAGAAGAGTGGAGGATGGAAACAAGGATGGGACTGCCTGCTGGAAAGACCTCAGGGCACAAGGCAAGGAGTGGGAAAAACACTAGCATGGGCATCGATATAAACTGGTAGGGCAAGAGGCTGAGACTGAGCATATTTTAAAAGAGCCTTACACAGATGTATGTGGAGAAGAGAAGGAGAAGGAAGAAAGAAAGACACCAGGGCATGCTTGGTAGGAGCACAGGTTTTGGAGTCAGAGAGATCTGGATTCACATCCTAATACTCTTATTTATTTATTTATTTGTTTGTTTGTTTATGCATTTACTGTTTCTTTCTTGCTATCTCCTTATTAGTAAAAATGGGAATAATAATACCTTCCTCATAGATCTGTACTGAGAAATCAAAGAGATAACCCATGAGCAGCTCCTGACACACAGTAACTAGTAGGTCATTACCTACTAGTAATGACCACTATAATGCCAAAGCCATGTCCAGGTTGTTGTCCCTGACACAGACAAAAGTGGTTAAGGAAAAGAAAAAGAAAAATTTATTCCATCAATAGGTCATTAGTGTGTCTGGAACCTTATGCTTTTTGAACATTTTTTTCTACTACTATTTACCTATTATTACCATTAATAATTTTAAACTCTTTTTACAAATACATTTCATTTCCATGGCTACAATATTTGGGATTCCTGGCACATTCTCTCAACGGTTCACGGTGTCATCATGTTACAGTGAAAGGAACTTGGCCAGTGAGGAGAGTGAGTTCCCATCCTGGTTCTGACCACCGCCAGCTGTGTGAGCAGGAAGTCATCACTTACCTCTCTTGGGCTCATTTTCCTCATTATTGAAACAAAAATCTTCTCTTCAGCTGTACTTTCTCTTTTTAAAACCACTTTTTTAATCTCTGTTAATACTAAGACCACACTTTAATATTGACCTGCAGGAAACCTCATGGTCCCTGCCATTAAGAGCTGCTCCCTCTAACATTGTTCCTGCAATTGCAGGGTTGGTGCTCGAGGACCTGAGGGAGAGCGTCACCTTCAGCTCTGCACTCTGCACCCCTCTCACTTGCTTCAGTCTAGTTCCACTTTGACTGCCTCCTCACCTGTCTACCATCTCCTCCCTTAGAGGCAAGGGACTTTCCTTACATGGGAGCAAGAGTGATTTCCCCTTGGTTCCAATACCTCTCCAGTATATTTCAGCATTTGGTGGGCATCTTTGGCTGTAGGAGTAGAATGAGACAATGTCTCTAGACTGTGTTACAAAGCTCTGGATTTCTTTCCTGAGTCAGGGACTCTCATTTTGTTAGTATGATTCATTTTTTAAGTTAGCTACTTAGGAATTTACTTGGCTCTTTACTGCCACCTAACACATCCATGTTAGAGTCCTTGTGGTTTATTCCATTGACCAGAATAGTCCATTCAATATTTGGAGAGAAAATATTAATAAGAGCTAACAGTAACCGAGCACTTTTTGTGTGCTGGAAAAAGTACTAAGCACTTTTCTTGGATTGTTTTATTTAATATTTGCAGCAATGCTCTGATGTAGGTAACTAGTTATCCCACTTTACATATAAAAGAGTAAATTTTAGAGAAATTAGTTAACTTTTCCAGGATCACAAAGAAATAATTGGTTATTTTGGGATTCATACCTAGGTCATAGACCCAAGTTCCTGAGTTATTAAACAAGAGTTTTATTGGTGAACCTAGAAGTTTATCTAGTTCAGTAATTTTCTTTTTTTTAGGGATTCTTTTCCCCCTCAAATGAAAGCTTGGGCAAAGCCCCAATATGTAAACCAAATAAACTTAGAGGTGCTTTATTTTGAAATGCATGGGGCTGGGGGCAGATAGGAGGTACAGTTTAGAGTCAGATCTAATTAAATTCTCTTCTTCACCAATTCCCCCCCAGTTATGAGTTGAATTGTGTCCTTCTCTCCCTCCCCTTCCCCATCCACTGGAAAAGATATCTTAAAGTCCTAACCCCTAGTCCCTCAGAATGTGACTGAATTTAGAAGTAGGTTCATTCTGCTATGACGTGGGCAGAAACACAATCAACAGCCATCATGTGGTGCTGGGACGTCAGTAAGTATATGGGTCTGGAAAGCAAGACATGGAAGTAGGAATGGCCCAGTGATGACCATTTCCCAGTGATTACCTTTGGGAACTGGTGTTTCCTGTCTGTACAACTCTGGGCTCTGTGGGTTTAAGATCCTGGTTCACAAAGAGGGAATGCTTCCAACAGAGGACTCAGCAAAAATCCCACTGAACTTTAAGCTGTGACCGATGCCCAGGCATTTCAGGTCCCTCATGCCAGGGATTTGCAGACCAGAAGAGGAGTCACCGTCCTGGCAGGCATCCTTTACCCTGATATCAGGAGGAGGCACAGTGGTGGCAGCAGGAATGTATTTGGCAACCTAGTGATCCACTTGCATGTCTTTGAGTGCTCTCTTACCTAATTTTGATAATAAACGGACAAATGCAGCTACCTCAGCCTAAGTACAACATGGGGACCATGTATTCAGACACCTAAAATCTGAAATTCTGGTTCGTCCCTCCAGGTAAGCCATCAAGACCCAGAGGTACTACTGATGATGAGGAGAATCTAGAATGGATATTAGAGGAAGGAAATGAGGAGTATCATTTGTGGCCCTGAGAACAACTGCAGTCGAAAGGGCCATACAGCTGACCCACTAGCCTGCCCCTTACAAGTTGAAGGCCTCCAGAATTCTGGAGGAACTGCTCTCAGAACTTATGGGAAGAAATGGGTCTATGTGTTACAGGTTCCCACTTAGAAGTACTGCCAACTGATGACCTTCAGCCCCTTTCTGCACAGCTGACTGGGACCTTTGTCCCAACTCTTCCCTCTGCCCAGTCCTGCTTCTTTCTCTCCTCTCACAGGCATTGATCCTAAGAGCACCCTCTAATAAACTTCCTGCATGCTAATCTCCATGCCATAGTCTGCTTCTCGAGGAATCTGACCTATAACAATGTTAGTTTTTCATATTATGCTTAAATATACATGATGGCTTCATTCATTCATTCAAAAATATTTATTGAGTGCCTAATATATGCCCGTTCTGTTCTAGCGCCATGCTGGTGAATGAATCAGATAACATTTCTGCTCTGTGAAGTTTACATTCAGAGGCAGGAGATAAGTACCAAGCAAATAAACTAACAATGAACAAAAGGTCTATCAGATAGTGATTAATGCTATGCAGAAAACTTAAATGGTGTGTTCTGATAGAAAGTGATTGAATGGCTACTTTTAAAGCTCACTAGGAAGGTGCCTCCAAAGCTGAGACCTGAATGTCTAGGAACCAGCCATCTAGACATCACAGGAAAGAGCCTTCCAGGTAGAGAGAATGGCTCATGAAAAGCCTTGAGGTTGAAATGGGGTTGGTGTTTAAAAAACAGAAAGAAGGCCAGTGTGGCTAGGTCTTAATGGTAACCGTAAAGTGTGAAGCATAAGATTCTTAGAGGTAAACAGGGCATAGGGGAGGGAATGTAGGAGATTTGAAAAGGAAGGTTAGTTATAATAGGAAATAATCTTTTTGAAGAGTGCAAAATTTAAAAATTCTAGTCAAATGTGGTAGACTTCATAGGGAGTGTCAAAGGCTCATTTGAGATAGGGGTCCTGGATTTAAAACAAATGAGAAGAGTTGTGTATTTTTTTCAGCAGTGTTCAGCCACTGTTGCAGGCAAGAAATGGGCAGATAGGATTACATGTGTTTAGCCCTTTGGCAAGTTAGATTGATGGAAAGAGAGCATGGGAGGGAATTAAGATTGTTGTCCTGGGAGAGAAAATGTAAGCTGGGTAAGAGGGAACTAGGAACAGAGTGCTAACACCTATTGAAAGAAGGGCAGATTTAATGAACTGAGGATCCAGATGAGAGCAAACACTCGCTTGAGTAGGAATCCTAAATCAGGTGGCTAGAAGGACAGGCTGGAGGGCAGCTAGAATTGGATATTGAAACAGCCCTTTTGCAGATTGTGCTGTCGGTGATGGCAAGTCTAGAATGGACGGCTGAGGTGGAGTGAGGGAATAAATGTCTTTGCAGGTCAGAAGGCTGAGGGAAATCAGTACCTTGCAGGGATTATCCACATGGAGGTAGAAGTCACTGACAATGGAAGTCACCGAGTCAGATATTACAGTCAAATTGAATAAGGGAGAGTGAGTGTGACAACAATCCAGGGTAGTCTACATCAAAGTCTGATGGCATACGTTTCAGGTTATATGTTTTTACTTTTTTTTTTTTGGTCTAGGTTTTTTTATTTGACTATTTTTAATAAAATTTATTTTTAAGAAAAGTTTTAGATTTACAGAAAAATTGAGAAAATAATTCAGAGTTCCCATCTACTCACACCCAGTTTTCCCTATTATTAACATCTTACTAGTATGGTACATTTGTTACAATTAATGAACCAATAATGACACATTATTATTAACCAAAGTCCATACTTTATTTAGATTGCCTTAGTTTTTACCTAATGTCTTTTTTCTGTTCCAGAATCCTATCCCATTTAGTAACCATGTCTCCTTCGGCTCTTCCTGGCTGTGACAGTTTCTCAAACTTTTCTTCTTTTTGATGATCTTGACAGTTTTGAGGAGCACTGGCCAGGTATTGTGTAGGAAACCCTTCTATTGGAATTTTTATGATCTCTCTCTAGATTACACTGGGGCTATAGGTTTATGGGAGGAAGATCACATAGGTTAAAATGCCATTATCATTAGATCACGTCAAGGGTACATACTATCATCATGAATAATCCCTTATGATGTTGGTCTTGATGACCTGGCTAAGATATAGTGTTTGTCACATTTCTCCACTGTAAAGTTATTCTTTTTTTCCCCCTTTCTATACAGTGCTCTTTGGAAGGAAGTCACTAGGTGAAACTCATACTTAAGGAGTAGAGAGTTAGGCACCCCCTTACTGAGGGTAGAATATCTAGTTTAATTATTTGGAATTCTTTTCCATAGCAGATTTGTCTCTTTTTTCTCAAGTATTATTTATTCAATCACTTCTTTATATCACATGTATATCAGTATATATATATATTTATGTACATATATATTTATGTATATATTTAGTATATATATTTATGTACATCATAGGTAGATCAGCACCTTTTCCATCCACCCCCTTTGGCAAGGTAATCTTACACATTTATAATACAGGTAGATTCTCTTGTCATAGTCTGCATTCCTTCCTGGGGCCCCCTGACCTACTAAATGGTTTTTCAAATTTGCACACATTAAGGTTCACTCTTTGTGCTGTAAAATTCTATGGGTTTTGACAAATATATAATGTCATGTCTCCGTAATTACAGTATCATACAGAATAGTTTCACTTCCCTAAAGATCCTGATCCTTCGCTTATTCAACACTTCTCCTATTCCCCAAAACCCAGCAACTACTGATCTTTTTACTGACTCTATAATTCCGCCTTTTCCAGAATGTCATATAATTGGAATTATAAGCCCTTTCAGATCAGCTTCTTTCACTTAGCAATATGCATTTAAGTTTCCTCTGTCTTTTTGTGACTTGATAACTCATTTCTTTTTATCACTGAATAATAGATACACCACAGTTTGTTTATCCATTCATCATTGAAGGACACCTTGATGGCTTCCAGTGTTTGGAGATTATGAATAAGGCCGCTATAAACATTCATATGCAGGCATTTGTGTGGATATAACTTTTTAAATCGATTGGGTAAATGCCTAAGAGTATGATTGTTGAATCACATGGTAAAACTATGTTTAGCTTTGTAAGGAACCACCAGACTTTTCTGAAGTGACTTTATCATTTTGCATTTCCACCAGCAATGAATTAGAGTTTTGTTGCTTCACATCCTCATTAGCATTTGGTATTGCTAATTTCTTGGATTAGAACCATTCTAAAAGCTGTGTGTTGGTGTTTTATTCTTGTTTTAAATTTTAATTCCCTAATGACAAATGAGGGAATAAACCACAATTAAGACTAGTTTATCATAAACTGCTCAAGTAAACTGTTAGAATTACATCCAGATGCTAATTTGGTATATGATCCTTCTCCTCAAGTCCTTGATTTAATAACAGGCCCTCTAGGGTATTCATGGGTCTAACTCGACTGAAAAGACTGAAAATAAGTGGGAAAGTGAAACATACATGAAAACTCCTTAAGACAAGGAGATCACAGTGTTTTCACCTCGTGTCATAATTTGATGTCAAAGTTCAATTCAGTAAACAAACTACTCTAGATGTTTTAAACAAAAACAAAATCATTAGAGCGGTGGGAATTACAGGCTTTGGCCTTAGGTAAATAATAGAAGCACCATAGCTGTGATCCAGACATCAGGAAATGGCTATTGCTGCCACTACACTGTTGCTGCTGCCTTAGGTGCCCTCCACCCACAAAACTGGTGACAGATAATGGAATCTAACGTTCAACTGCTGCTAAGAGTCACATCTGTTGGAGCAAAGTCATATACTTACTTAGATTATGTACACCTTCTTAAATTATGTACAACTAATTAGTAGAATCACGGATTTTGCAAAACGTAGTTCTTAGCTTTCCAAACTCTCTGGGTTAAATACCTTCTCCACACTGTTGTCTGTCCTGGGACTCCGACCTGCATTAATAAGCTCCCTTGTCCAGTGACTTACAAATAGGTTTGAACAAAGAGAAGTGACAGGGAGAGGATAGTGAAGTCGGGGTGTTTATTCCCCTGATTCCCTCCCTTGAGGCTGTCATGAGTTGGCAGCATCATTTTTACAAAAGGCTGAAGCTTCTATCCAGTGGCTCTTTCCAAATAGCTCTGTCTCTGCGTTCTGGTAACTTCTCCATCTCCTCACACTTTCAGGCTTACGAATGGTACTAGTACCCAGTTCTTACTAATTCCGTGGTACTGTCGTTTTCCTTCACCCTGAGCACACCTTTGTCAATAATCCCTTTATTAAACTCTCCTCATATTACTCAGTTTGAATGTACCGTGCATTTCCTGCCTGGCCCTTGATTGGTTTATTCGCTAAATTCAAGTACAGTAAAACAACATGTGAGAGAACCAATGTAAGTATTCTTCACACTTGATGACACCACAAGGTCAAACTGGAAGTTTTGTTTTTGCTCCTTTAGCCATACAGCTGGAAAAGACAGATTTTTTTTTTCATCAGGGACATGCAAAGTTGTTGGGTCTCATTCTGTGCCTTGAAATGAGACTAGCTTTGTTATTGTCTCTCTTTAAGCTGCCCAGAGTAGTTTAGAAGCAGGTCTGCCTACCTGCAGACCTTTAATTCCTTGTGCCCCTTATACTGACATGTGGCAGCTTCAAGGCAAGCCCCAGACCATCACCCTTAGTGGGCAGGCTTTTCCCGAGATATTCTGGGCCTCAGTACCTGGCAAATGTGGTAGAAAATTACCCTTGATCTAAAATTTATGCTAGAGGTTACACTCTTTCTAAGACTGTAACTTGAAAAAGACATGGCAAAATTATAATCATATAGACAAACAGATGTGGAAACAATCTTAGAATACAAGCATTATTTATATGACAGGGAAAATTGTGCAACTTCTGTGAAATCTACTAGGAAATTCTTTTTCTTTCTGGCTAAGATTTCTTTCTGGAAGTTATAAATAAACCACAACAGAAAACAAAAAAGAGCAGGAATTTTTTTTTTAAAAAGTAATTAATTCATTAAACTCATGATATTCTTACTTTATATAAAATACATATGAGGTAGGACATAAAGAGACATATTTTTCAGAAAAATATGCAAATATCGAATATAAAGCAGTCAATGCCAAGAGTAACATGAGTAACTCAGACAGTAAGTTCTAATGGAGAAGTTTTTATAAATTACATTACACCTCCTTGACTAGCTTTACATATTATACCTATAGTGCATCACTGTAATGCATCAACAATGTTTTTAAATCCCCATACAGCTAAAAAGGGAGATGATAATGTTAAACAACATGCCTTAAACAATAAGAAAAGAAAACTAGACAAATTTTCAGTAAGGTCTTGCTAAAATGAAATGTAATCTTTGCCCAATATGAGCTTCAGGTCAGTGTTCTTTTCTCTCTGGTAAACGCTGCTTTGGGAGGAAAATCAAGGAGCAGTACCCACTGCGCTTGCTTTGAACAATGCTTCCATTAGAAGAACTATAACCGTATTTAAGTGGTTTCCTTCCCCTTGCGTATTGCCACTACATTTAATAGCCTTAGGTCTTCCAGAGCATGAAAACAACAACTTTCAAAAGCAAAGCCTGCCTTGAACGTTGAATTTTATCAAATGGAAACTCTTATGTGTATTTCTGAACCCCCTTGGCTTCTACTTCTTGAAGGAAAAAGAGGATGAAGACACTGGTCTGCTAACTACGTGTTTTTATTTTTTGTTTGTTTGTCTTAACCCCATAAGTTACATAGTTCTCATGATAAGCTTCTGGGTCTTAGCTAAGCAGTTCTCAAAGGGGCCATCACTGAATTTTGGATTTGCTTTCATTCCCTCACGTTTATGATCTACTATTTGCTTATCTCAGCTCCTAAACGAACCAAGAGAGCCTCTTCTGAGGTCACTGGGCTGCTTCTGATGAGGTATGGAGAGGTTTCTCATCACTCCCTCTAACCTTGGGTCACCTCTCTATGGGTTCTTCCCCTGTCGGTATTTAAGGATGTTCAATTACCCCCAAGTTAAAAAACAAAAACTCCCCCTCAACTATATACATGGTTACTCCCTGTGAAGAATGGTATCCTGTCTCTTCCTCAATTTCTCAACTCTCCCTTACTCTTCCACCCCTGATAACTGCCCCTTTTCTCCCCTATACTTAAAAACCAAGTCAATGATGACGTTCTTACTGCCAAGTCAAATGAACCCTTTACAGTCGCATCTTTCTAACGTTATCGAAATACTTTTTCTCTTAGCTTGAACTATATCACATAAAAATATTTTTTTTTTGGCAAAGATCCAGAATGCCTGGTTTTAAACTCTCCTCCACTGAGTAGCTATGTATCCTAGGCATGTTATGTAATTCTTTAGCTCCCCCCGCCGGCCCATTTCATCTCAGTGGGGAATAAAAAGAAATTAAATCTAAAAGCACTTAGAACAGTGCTCACCAGCCTTGTTACAAAGTATGCAATAAGTGTTAGCTATTATTATGTTTAATTGTTTGATTTCTTCCCTTAAAACGTGTTCCCTCTGCAGCCAATGAGATTGGGTACTTGACACTTTTACTTTGAAAGACAGATTTGGTATCTAGACCACTGAGTTTACATAGTGGAGGCCCTGGCAGGAAGAGGAAGTGAAGGAATCCCAATTCTGTCAAAAAAGAAGATTGACACAGAGTCAGAAGTAGGAGAACAAACTAATTAGAGATGTGTTCAGATTTCAGAATTGAAGGAGTATTAAGTAATTTAAATGGAGAGTTATTTTGATAGGGCATGAACCCCACTTTCTGGCCACTCTGGGTTCTTGGGTGGTGGGATGGGTTCTAAAACTCCCTGCAGCTACAGCCCACCCACTGCTCCAGGACAACTAAAAAGGAGTTAAGTTGGGAAACATTGGGCTGGTCATGGTGAGGTCTAATGAGCCCTGCACAGAGGCTGGGGTGGACCACTAAACCTGGGATGCCTGAGGAGGACCTGGAAGAGACTCAGGGATTTGTAATGCCACCAAGAGCCCTGGGGAGGGCTGTCAGTCCAGGTGTATTACCAGCTCTGACCAAGCTGAGAGTGATCAGATAACTGGGTTACACTAGCTGCTGAATTTAGCATTGGAGCCAGTGGAATGCCAGCAATGGGAGGCCAAAGGGCAGAGTGGGGACATTGCTTGGATCCTAGGACCTTTCCCTTCTGAGGTCAAAAGGTCCCTTGAGACCTGATGATTTTCTCTCCTACATACTTCTTGAATCTCTCTTCTTAATGCCTGGAATAGGAAACTTCTCTTCTTGCCTGGATTCCTGTAATAGTAATTAGTTCATCTCTCTCCAGCCTTGCTGCTGTCAACCCGTTTGTAACACTGTAGCCAGACTGAGCTTTCTTTTCTCTCAGACTGATCTTTTTAAACCACAAATCTGATTGTGGGACTTTCCCACTGAAAGCACTTCAGCGGCATCCTCAGAAAGCCAGATTCCTTGATACCGTTTAGAGGACTCTTCAGAACTTGTGGCTCCTCTAGCCTCACCACCTTGCCTTTCTCCACTCCTCTCTACACTCCCACCCTCCTGAACTCCCTCCTGAACTACTGTTGACTCCACCACATGGCCATGCTGCCCCCAGTGCCTCTGTGCATCCTGTTTCCTATTCCCGGAAAACTGTGTTTCCATGCCTGCTTGTGCCTTTACCTGGATAAATATATTATAGTTCATAATTTTTGCTACAAGCCTTTCTGACTCTTGGATTCTTGGTTAAGATCACCCTCCTGTGTGTTCTCACAGCACAATATACTTCACAATGAACAACACTTTCCACTTGTGCTTACTCTTTGGGGAAATTGTTGAAGTTTTTATCAGAACCAGTAATTAACATCTCTCCATCCTTTCTTGGCTTGGAGCCACAGAGAACAGAGCACAGAGGAGACAAATTTCTCTGTCCTCAACTTTTTAACCTTTAAAACTATATTGGAGTGCATGGCTTACGTGAGGTCGAATGGTTTTCTAAATCTCCCTTGAACTGAACACATCCTTCAAAATGTCGTTTGTTCTCCCCCATGAGGCCAAGAGCAGATGGTAATAGTCATCAGTTGACTCCCCAAGGACAGAGAAGGAGGAGTCAACCTGTACTTTCTCAGGTCCTCAGCAACTCACCAATCAGGGAAGTCACTCCTACTCCCCTGGGAAAAGACAGTGAGGGAATGGGACCACAGGCCGGGAGAGTTATGCAAGTGAAGATGCAACCTTTCCACTTGGAACCGTGGAGCTGTGGGAGAGGACAGCCTTAGCCCCCAACCTCCTCAAAAGAGGGAGGATTGCATCCAGTTCAATGTCTCATCTCTATCACCTAGCATAATGACTAGCATGAGTTAACACAGTAAATGCTCATAGAAAGAACATCTTCAATAGTTTTGATTTAGATCTACTTTCATAGAAGATCTGGGCCAAATGTCTGCTTGAGATTTCCTTTCATTGTCAAGGGTTAACTTCTGAGTGGTTGCCTTTTTTCAGAATGTGTTACTGTGTGAGAATCACAATGTAGTCTACTGTAGTTCTAATCTAGTCAGCGTGCATTGTCTATTTGTCCTATCCAGTGATTTGATTTGATTTTTGATTTTTTAACATCTTTATTGGAGTATAATTGCTTTACAATGGTGTGTTAGTTTCTGCTTTATAACAAAGTGTATCAGCTATACATATACATATATCCCCATATCCCCTCCCTCTTGCGTCTCCCTCCCACCCTCCCTATCCCATCCCTCTAGGTGGTCAGAAAGCACCGAGCTGATCTCCCTGTGCTATGCAGCTGCTTCCCGCTAGCTATCGATTTTACATTTGGTAGCGTATATATGTCCATGCCACTCTCTCACTTCGTCCCAGCTTACCCTTCCCCCTCCCCATGTCCTCAAGTCCATTGTCTAATATGTCTGTGTCTTTGTTCCCATCCTGTCCCTAGGTTCTTCAAGACCACTTTTTTTTTTTTTTTAGATTCCATATATGTGTGTTAGCATACGATATTTATTTTTCTCTTTCTGACTCTTGAAAAGTCTGAAGATATGGTGAAATAGGCTTGAATTCCCCAAAATTACACACAGGCTGTTTGAGATAGGAGCAGCTGTTGCCGCTTGGATGGGGGGGTGGTACCCGTACATGTGCGCCTTCGTGTCCCGTCTCCACCCCTTGACCCCACCTTATTGCCCGGTACTTATCCTCATTCTATTTGGTTATGTTTCCTGCCTGGCCCTATAACCATTGGAATTTATGATTCTTGTACAACGTTTCAGACAAATTGCAAATTTAGGTTTTCCTAGCATAGTCAAAGTGAAATTTTTTCCTCTTAAATATGTAGTACATATTTTATCCTCTCTTTTGAAAACCCAATGGCCATAATCAAACTTCACTGCTATGGAATAAGTCTTTGGGATGCATTAAGTTTGATTTGATTTGGAAACAAATCTTCATTTATTAGAATCTCTTCGTTTCTCTTCGTTTGTGAGAATCCTTAAGGAAACTCATCTATTGCATAAAGCAAAGTATATTTGATAGTAGAAAAATTATGTGATTTGCAGAACTTAGCCTTCTTGCTGTGTTTGTGGCTTGTCCCTAGGTGTGATTTAAGACTTTCCTTTGCCCAACAATTTATCTGAAAGGTGGTATTGTTATTCTTATAAAACGAGGGCAGTGATTCATATTGGCTGGGGTAAATGGTGTGTTTGCAAAACACTTCGAGTTTCTCTTATCAAAGGGACTATACAAATTCTTTGAAAGGAGCAAGGAGATAATTGTGATCCTATGATCATAGAAATTCATATCACACATGAGGAAGCAGGATGAGTATTTATAACAAAAGCATTCACAGGGATTCATGTAATTCAGAACCAAGGTAAAAGGGTCTCATGTCAGAAATAGTTCTATTAGCAGCCAGATCATTATAGAGGTTGTTTAATTAATTCTTCACTGTGAGGAGAAATGCCATTGACACTTCATTATTTTGATAGTGAAACTACAACAGGGGGGCTTTCAAAATGTGTATGTGAAACCACAAATAGATCCCTTCAGTTCTTTGTGAAAAGAGCTCCTATTTCTCTATTCAAAAGCACTATCTACTGGGTATGTCCTTGTAATTCTTTCCTAATATATTTTCACACTTTGTCCCTGGGAGTCTATGTTTGGGTGAATTGTTAATTGCAGTTTTCATAATTTAAGAAATCATATCCAAGGAATAGTATGGAAAGTGTTCTGAAAAACTGATTGCTAATAATTTATTAAAATCATTTCATTCAAACCCAAGTGACACTCATTACCAGAAAAAAAATTCTTAAAATAAACTGTTATTTTATAGAAAGCAGAGTAAATCCAAATCCAAGGCTTTTGTTATTTTATACTTTCTACTTACTTATTACTTTAAATATTTTATATGATTCATACTTTAGATGGTGATTTTCCTATAAATCTTTCATTTAAAAGATGGATACTTAAGAGCAAGAAAATGATTTTTAAATTATAAATTTATTTTAAGGTCTTTTTTAGTTTTTTTTTTTTCACTTATTTTTAAAAAGTAAATTATTCACTAGTTTCATTTCCATGAAATAGCTTTTTGGATGTATTTTTGGTTCCATAATTTAGGAAGGCATTAGGATATAAAGTATTCTTTCTTTGCATTTATTATTTCTTCTCATTTTCTTTAGATCCAGTATTGCTCTTAAGTAAATCTTTAATTGTTGCATGACTGGTACAGATAATCTGTATAAAGTATTGCCTTAATAAAGATATGGGAAACTATTAATAAACGATAGTAAAAAAAATAAAGATTTTTGGCACATATGAACAATCATTCAACCATGAAATATTTTTAAATTTTACATTCTGTGTTCAGTATCTGAAAACTGGAAAGTGTTATAAATAGCAGAGAAGGGCTGGCAAGAACCAAACTAAGAAGTGAATCGAGTTATTGAGTGACTTTTGTAAAGTGATCCATATCCGGTAAGTATAGTTCAGCGTAGCATAAGATGAAAATAACCTTGTATGAAACAATGCTAAGTGAACTGAAGGAAATATATATAATTTCATGTGCTACATTCTATAATAATGTGCTATATTGAATTTATCTGGATGTCCTAAAAAGTAACTGCACCGTTGTTGATAAAATTAAACAAATTAACAATCCACTTAACATTATTCAGAAAATCCTAAATTGTTAACTAAATTACAAACTGTGCTAGATCAGAGGTAGTGACCTATGTTCCTTTTCCCCCCAACAACTATCTGTATTCTATATATGGCATAGCCTTGGGAACTTCATTAAATCTAATTTAACAAAAGCCCAATTCATCCTTCCAGATACAAATCGTAACTCAATTCAGTACCATTAAAATTGAGCACTTCCTATGTATACAGCCATGTGCTCTATATTAGGATACAAGATAAGACAAAATACCACCCTCAAGGTGATTCAGGATGTGGGACAAAGCAAGCCAGAGAATAAAACAGAATGATGTATTATGGTAGCAGCCTAACTGTCTTTGAGAGACAATGAAGTCTTCCACGGAAGAAACTCCTAAGTGACTCACAAAGGTTATGAGGAGTTAAAGAAAAGGCACAGTGAATAGCAGTAACAATAGTCAGATGTGGGAGAGAGCTTGTCAACTGTCAGGTCCAGGAAATGCAGGTATTTCAGAGGGGTTGGGGGTGATGAGGCTCCAGTTTGACCAGGTCATGAAAAGCCTCATCCTCCTGTGTCCTCTGAATCAGGAGACAGTGCAAATCTCACACAGCTACCAAGTCTGAAACTCTGAGGTCATCTTTGGCTCCCCGCTTGCTGGCACCTCCCACGTGTAATGGATTGAACCATGGTCTCCGTTCTACCCCCTTCCGTTTTTGCACAAATTTGATTCTTTTGTCTCTCACATGATCTACTGGAATGACATTCCTAGTGGCCTACCTGCCTCCAGTGTTATTTTCTACCAATTCATTCTGTACACTGCTGCCAGTGTACAGTTTTAAGGTAAACTTAAAAAAATCAAATTATAACATATATACAAGTGCACAAATGATAACTGTACAACTCAGTGAATTTTAATAAAGTAAATACATTCACATAAACACTATCTAGATCAGGAAATAAGTGATTACCAGCATTTTAGAAGGTCACTGTATATAGTAATCTACAAATATTACTCAGGTCATGTCATGTTAGTTAATACTGTTGTTCAGATTATCTATGGCCCTACTAATTTTTTGTCTAGTTACTCATCAATTGACAATAAAAATATTAAAATCTCCAACTATGATTGTGGAATTATTTATTTCTCCCTTTAATTCTGTCATTTTTGCTCCATATCTTTGAATTTTAAATGTTATCGAGCACATATATTTATTATTATTGCTGTTATTGTTGTTGTTATTATTATTATGTCTTCTCGATGAGCTGAACTTTCAATCACCATGAAATGTTCCTTTTTATTGTGGGTAATACTCCTTGTCTTGAAGTCTATTTTATCTAAATTTAATATAGTCACTCCAGGTGTCTGATGTCTTCTGTTTGCAAGGTGTATCTTTTTCTATCTATTAACTTTCAACCTATCTGTGTCAGTATGCTTAAAGTATGTCTCATGTAGACAGCACACAACTTTTTTTTTTTAGTCTACACCAGTCTCTCCTAGTCTTTTGAGATTCCAATTATTCATATGTTAGATTTTTTGAAATTGTCCCATCACTTCCTTGAAATACTGTTCATTTTTCCAATCTTTTTTTTCTCTGATCTTCAGGTTGGACAATTTTCCATTGATCTAGCTTCAGATTCCCTCTTTGTTTCCTCTGTTATCTTCACTCTTCTGTTAAGCACATCTAGTGCTTCTTTTTTTTTTTTTTTTTTTAAACGTTTGGCTATTGTACTTTTGAGTTTTATAATTTTCACTTGGCTCTTTTTTGGTTAATAATTTTTATTTCTCTATAGATATTTCCTATGTTTTTATTGATTATGAGCATATTTTCCTTTATGTCCTTGAGCACAGTTTCAACTGTTGCTTTAAAATACTTACCTTCTAATTCTAACATTTTGAATCATGTAAGTGTTAATCTCCATTGATCATCTCCATTGATTAAATAAGACCAGGTCATATTTTCCTGGTTCTTTATATTTTGAGATATTTTATTGTATCTAGGGCAATGTGAATATTATCTTATGGAGACCCTGGATTATGTTTTATTTAATCTTCATAGGTGTTTCCTCAAAAATTAACTTGATTGGACTTAAACATCATATTCTGTATTTTGAATGATAGCTCAAATCTCAGATCAGTTCCTTTATTTTTATCTGCAATCTGTCCCATGCATGTGTGGTTAGGGGTCAGATAGAGACTTGGGCAGAGTTTACAGATGGAATTTGGGGCTCCTCCTCTCTAAATCACTCCTTTATGAGATTTTTCTCTCATTTTTCAGTGGGCTCTTGTTGTCCTGAACAAAGATTGTCCTTTGGTTCTTTGGACTAGAAAAACTGGACTTTCTCTCAGAGTTTCTTTGCCCACAGAACATCAAATTTGGCCTATTCTTCCTCTATCAGGGACTTTACTAATCTGTAAAGTCCTTGAGGGAAGGACTGTCTTCATCTTTATATCCCCAGTACCTTAGTATATTGCATGGTTTAGAGTGGAAAGGCAATAAATATTCATTGAATAAATGACCAAATTTGCACTGATATTTCTATTCCGACTTACTAAGTATTTTCTACTGCTTTTTATAGCTCTATGATAGTCATCTGATGATTTGTAGACTCAGATTGCTCCTTAACTAGATTTGCTAATTCTATTCAGTATAGTTAATTTAAATAATCCATCAAAAGTCAAACATATCTTGCTTCTGAAAAAACTGCAAGTCTGGATCCTTAAATCTAGCATCCTATATGAGAAATGGGTTGACTTTATACACAACGCTTTTGCTCTTGATAACTGTTATGGCCTATTTCACCTAATCAGTAAGGTTATTTAAGCAATTTAAATTTTTGCAGAATTTGTTCATTTGTTGTGAAACACTACTTCCTTAGAGAGGAACCATATATAAGTTGAGTTGAATGGATCTCATTATGTTAGTGATCCTTCAAGTTCTTTTTTTCTAATATCTTTGTGAGAAATCAGTACAACTATACTTTTGAGGAACAACTTCTGATCCTAGAATCTGAAAATCCAAGCCAGATATATTCAATTCCTCCAGTGCCCTTAGATCTCTGTTTTATTCACTACAAAATTCCCAGAACTGTTCACAGAGTTTAGCACATAGTAAATTCACATACACTGTTGTTGAGTTAATGAATAAATCAAGGATAAAGTATTGTGTACAAGTCCTCTAGTCATTAACACAGAGTCTTCCTCTAAGCCGTCAACATTAAAAGATTATCAAGAGCCCTGAAGAGACAACTGAACATGAGGGATAATTACTTTCAGAAATAAGATTATAGTATAAAAGAATATCAAATCATTGTTTTAAGCATATAACATTTAGGATTTGGGGCAATTCCAAACAACTTTATTTAACATGCTATTTCACGTTTTAATCATATTCCTGTTAAAAAATTAAGCTCTTTGCAGATACCTTACCAAAATTTTTATAGTGGTGTTAGCTGATTAGTTACTCTAGCCATCAAAGTTTTCCAGGCCAAGGTCAAGTGTTCTATGCTTTCTGGTACATAACTATGGAATTTCAATAGAATACTTACTAAAACATTTGAAGAGCTCCCTAAAGAAATATTCCTTAGAATTATTTTATCTATTCTGTAACTGCTTCTGTAACAAAGATATAAATCAAACTACTTTATCTTCTTACAAAATTTCAACTTTTCCTCTTATTCATCAGGAATATAACAGCTATAGATATCCGTTCAATGAATAGCAGAACACCTTTCTTGTAAGCGCTTAACCATCTCACTGTCGAGGGCATGGTAGACGCTATTGATGAATGTTAGGGGGGTTCAGAAGCTGGGCATCATAGTCACCTGTACAGCATGACATCAACAGATTCTCAGGCCTCATCTGTTGAGACTCTGATAAGGATTCCCCAATTTTTATGTATTTAAAGCACTCATCTAAATCAGAAATTTGAAAAATAATAAAATCATGCTGCCGAAGAGGACTTCACTGAACTCTACTTCATCTCAGATTTCAAGTAGAACAAAAATTAAGCCATCACAGAGAGGTGACGCTCTTTCCCTTATATAAATCCTTATAGAAACCCATTAATCAATTTCTCTTTACAGTATATCTTTGCTCACTTTCAAGACTAGCACCTTATATTTGTATACTATACATTACATGTTTTCAAAGGAGGACAGAATATTTGAAATTAGAAGATCAAAAATCTTTTTTCCAGATACATTCAGTTTAGTCCATGTCTGTGGAAATGGTAAGTTCTGATCATTTTAGAAGGTCTATACAAGAATATCCTCACATCTGTATCAGCTGATAAAGTACAGATTTGCAAAGAGCTTCTTCTCTTTGTTACCAGTAGTTGTTATTGTCCAATGCAAACCTGTGAAAGCATTTGCACTTTACCTTGTTTACTGTGAATTCTCAATGCCTACAAATGCAAACAGACAGATTAGGAAAGTAGGCAGCCATTCCTTTTAGCAGGGCTTGGAAGTACCACACAAATTGCACCTCAAATGCCTTCAGGTGTGGAAAGAACTGCATCTTCTTTTGTGTAATCATGAGGCCAATAATCAGCTTCAAGCTAAAGAGGGACTAGCAAGACTTCCTCTCCGATCAGACAGAGAGATAAGAGTGAAACACTACCTAACAAAGTTTGTGCATGGTCCTCAGATAAAATGACAATTTTAATGGACTACGGTGAGCTCATTTACCTTAGAAGCGAAGGAAAACCCTTAACAATTGAACATTCCCAAGAACCAGGAAATTTAAAGCAAGTATCAAACACATATTTATTGCCGTTACTGAATGACAGGAAAATTGGTAGATAGGGGCAATGAGCCAGCACTGATACATAACTAAAAGGAATGCTTTTTTTTCTCTGCTTTGGGACATGGAGGGAGGGGAAAGCCAGGGTCTGGAGTTATGGTTTTTAAGAGGGTACGTTGGAAAAGGAGTGCGAAGGATATACACAAATTGCAACTGCTGACTTCCTTCATTGGAGCGTGTCTACAGGCAACATTTGAAACTCACTTTTGGGGAGAGGCTGTCTTGAAGCTGATGTCAGACACCAAAAAAAGAGGCTCAAGTGGCCATCATCCCGGCTTGTACTAGTGATGCCTTGTTGAAATGCCATGTCGCTAAAGAGTAGTTTCACATGAATAGCTTTCTTGGTCTCACACTCAAAAACCTACAGTGGAAATAGAATACCTCTGCTCTTTTACTGTGCACATGAAAGGAACAGAAAAGAGGTAGGAGCATTCTGATCCTTTAAAACAAGCTTCCAAGCACTTTACTCTCTTTTGAAAACTCCGTGAATTTTCTTCCTGACACACAGTTCTGGGTCGCATTGTGTGCAGTGCATTAACTCAGCGCCTGTTCTGCACTTTCCCTGCCACCTGGTTGAAATGTCCACCTTCCTCCATGAGCCCTTTGTCCTAGGAGCCCCATCCTCCAGCCTGGCAACAGCATGTCCTGTGGGCAGGGGCAATTGAAGCCGCACTTAGGGTGCATTGACAATAGATTGGTAGTCAGGGGTTTTGGTTTTCTTTCCTGCCTTTCCATAAATAGTTTTTTTGTCCCAAGCAAGCCACTTTGCCTTCCTGTACCTCTGCTCCTATATCTATAAATCAAGGGTGTTGGACTGGTTGACTTTAAGGTACATTTCTTCTCTATAATTTTAGATTTCTACATAGAAATCTAAATTAATATCAGTAGGCAATGATTCTATTTCAGTATCAGTAGGCAATAATTATATTTGAAATCTTCCCTTTCTCCTTTTGGCAGCCTTTTTACATCCCTTCATGGAAGAAGATAACTTTCCATGTGTTATTTTTTTTTAAAGAGTCAACAGATTCTGTTCATGTGTAATTTAACATTTTAATTGTGTACAACTTGGCTTTCATGTATTCTCAAGAACTTAAGTGACTTAGCAGAGCCTCATCCAGCTCAAACTAGCTTTGATTTGATTTCCAGAATTATTTACACTGCCCAGAATACTTGGATCAAAAATGTAAATGATGGACTTGAATAGAGATTTAAAGTGTGTTTGTGTCACCCCCACCATGAGAGACTGTGGCTCAGCTATTGGGGGGAAATAAATGCTTCTTGTGTCCTTGCAAGGTGTTCTCCACTGTTCAGTCTGCTCTAGTAAGATTTACCAGGGAGGGGAGAGCAGAATTTAGGCTAAATCATGGAGGGATAGAGTTTGTTGAATAAGGGATTCAGTGGGGGTGACCATAATCTTTTTATCTGAGCCGGTTCTCTGGATGGATTATTTACATTTTCATTTTCTTTAAAATTTTATTTTCATCAAAGTTATTTATATGACTAGTTTAAAAGAGCAAATTGCTCTAGAAGGCTCATTACAATAAATTATACAGCAGTTCCTCGTGCCCCCTTTCCCTACCTTTGATTCCAGCTCCCAGGCCAATTGCCTTCTACTCTTCATTTAGTCTCCTGTCATGTAAGCTTTTATAACTTGATTATTCACCTTTAGACACTGGTAAAGATTGGCTGGTGCCCAAATCATACTAGTTCTTCTCTTCTTCTTGAGTACATGAGAAGACTCCCAGGTCCCTTGAGGTTACATTAGGACCAAGAAAGATCTATTCATATGAGCAAGAAATGACAGAGCAAATAAATCTACTCTTTTAAAAAAATCTTTTCTGCCCCCATTCAGGCAGGTTCCTCCTGCTCACCAACCTCTAGCTCCAGGCAGTACTGGCTGCTGTTCTTTAGGCTTGTTGCCTTCATCCTAGGGCTTCCTGCATCATCATCCTAGGAATTTCCTTCACCTCTTTCCTGTGCTGGATGCCCTGATTTAAGAACCCAATATTGTCCTCTTGAATCATTCTCTCATTTTACTAGTGAACATGCTCCAGTAGCTTCCTGAGAAAGGGGACCCATTGTTTGGCCCTTGTAGATTTAAATACATTTTATTCTTTTGTTCTCAGCTTAGGCAGGTTTCAGAAGGAAATAGACAATATGTTTATTTGAACTGTTTTGCTCAAACAGTAAGAAGAAGACCAGTGATTTCTTTGCAATATTAAATTCAACTTTGGATAAACGTCACTTCAGTGTGGAGTGAACAAGGCATACTTAACCCTTTGGGGATATGGCCATGCTGATTGCCTCATAAACTAAGGTTCAATTTAGTTCAAAAGTATTTAGCAAAATTAATGTTTTTCTTCATTTTCTAACTCAACACCAAAATTATACTCAGCGTTCTCTGCCCTCAAACCTATTCCTGCTCTCTTATTCCAATTGAGGCAGATAGCAGTCATGCATACAATCAACCAGACATCTTTGGCTCCTTCTCTCCAACCTTCCATGTTCAGAAATGCAGATTTCTCTCCATCCTACCTTTTTGCATTCGGTCCCACCTTTCTATTCTCATTGCCACCCCTAAGCTTTACTCAACCTCTTCTTGCAGCTCAGCCAGATTTCTGGGCCCTTATGTAAAAGGTAAGATGATTTTGGCATGAGTGATGGCCTGAAAGTAGCATTATCTTAATTAAATTTTTATCTTCCTAATCAAGAAAGAAGTCCAGAGGTAAGCAGTTGCTGGGGTGACTAGTAGCTCAACAATGTCATCAAGGACGCACAGACTCTTGCTATATTTCTGCTCTGCCATTCTCACTGTGTAGTAAATATCTCCCTAGTAGTCACATAATGGCTGCTGCAGTACTAAACATGAATCCTTCCTAGTCTCCTGGTCCCCATTTGACTTATCTCTCCTCTGTGTTCAGAGAACTAACCATATTCCTACTTCTGTTATACTTAATAATGGATACATTTACTATTTAGGATCATGAGTTTCTTAGCGGCAGCAACTTATCCCTGTAGGTATCCCCACAGTGTCTTGGTCATAGGAGGTGTTCAGTAAATTTGCTTCGAGTTAAATTAATTTAAATTAAATTATGCGCTCAAGGTACTTGAAAAGAACTCTAACTCCAGACATTCTGTCAACCTTCAAAGTGTCCTAATGAACTTATCTCTCACTAAAATGAGCTAATCTCATTCTTCTTGGAGGCATTTTACTCTGTGAAGGGTATATTGCTGTTTGGTTGGAATGCAATTTACAGATTTGGAATTCCAAGACGTTCAAAGTAAACAAAATACACCAATTGAAGCAATTTAAAACAAACAATATTAGAGACATGCTAGCATTTTGAACAAAGTCAAGTGCTGAAGGAACACTTACAGAAGGTGTTGATTTCTTCCCATTCTTTTCATCCTTAGATAACTTTAACAGCTGAAAATAAGGATTTGTTCTCTCATGCTACTTTACTTTTATTGTCATTCAGTTAATTTACTCATTCATTAAAAGGGCACTAAGCGTATACTAACTAAAAACAATTTATAATTTTTAGTATAGTGACATGCAGACAAGTGTTGCCTACAAAACTGAAGTAAAGCTGCACTAAATTCATAGAAGATACTGATTGGATTCTGTATTTCTCTCCCATTTGAAGACATAGAGTGATACATCATTAAAAACCTAGGAAATAAATGGGCTTTTCCAAACCTTTCTCCTCTCTGAAATTTTGAAGATTCTTTTGGCCCTTAATCATGGATGAAGCAAGTGTATATTATTGCTGTATTTTTAAAGCACTAATGGTATTTTTCTTTTGAAAGCTGTTAGTATTTTATATGTATAAGATCTTACATCAACTTACCAGAAATGTAGTCAAATTTGGTTTTGTGTAGTCAATTAAATTTATTTTTCAAAACACCAAACTTCGTTATCAAAAATGTTAAATATTCATTATTAACATTTTTGATAATGAAGTTTGGTGTTCTCTAGAAAAATACTAATATTATAATTATTGTAAAAACTCCAAATTACAGAATACAATAGTTGAAATAATGGTCTTACTATTAGGAATCAATAGTAGAGTTTTACATTGCAAGCATCTCAAGTTTTGATGTTTCTTTTCTAATTTTATTCCTGAGTTCTCTGCATTTTGAATTTTGGTCATTTTAATAGAAACTCTTATAACAGAAGAAAAATTATTGAGCTTGTCCATTAAAAAGGAAGGTATCAACTACAAGTAAAATGGAAATTTTGAGCATGAATTTTGTTCACTTAATGCAGAGAAGGGGTAGTTAGTCTTGACCATTGAAAAGAACAGGATTGTCTTTCTAAGCTAATCACATTCTTGTAAAATAGCCACTTTTGGAAACAGAAACATCAGGACTGTTTAGTTTTCTGTGAAGCAGCATGTTTGGTAAACAAATGGAGAGAATGGGAACATTTTTCGGCTTCCTGCAAAACCTTTAGATGCATGACTGCACATCATCTCTCCAAAGAGAAAATACAAATGAGAGCAACAACTTAAAATCTGTCCAAACATACACTTTTGTTATAAACATGAAAATTATGGAAATGATCTCTTGCTACTATGAATTATCATTCATTAGACATTGAATTTACTTTAAAGGGTAGATTTTTCTCGGTTGCTTTAAAGCTTTTTGATGTACTAATGGAAAAATTAAAGTTTAAAATTAATTTTTCTGATTTAGAGTTTAAGATGATGTCTAGGTAACAATCTCCCAATTTTTCAACAAAACACTTATGAATATACAGAGAAAGATAAAAAAAATCATAATCAACCCATTTCCAGAATATGGTCAGAAATTTTGCTTCCTTCCATAAGCGTGAAGACATAGGATTAGGAAAAAGTTGGCAACTCAACCAGTCTTCACCCATTAAAAAGACTCACCTGCAGATAAACATAGGTATTGAAACTTTCATAACACTCCCTGATTATTGGGACCTGCTCTATCCAGTACTGTAGCCACCAGCCACATGTGACTACTGAATAATTAGTTAATATGGCTACTAGAAAATTTAAAGTTACATATGTGGCTTGCGTTTGTGGCTTTCATTATGTATAGACAGTGTTGGTCTATATCATGGCTCAAAAAGCCATGGTTCATACTAACTGTAAAATTGGACAGTCATATTTTCACCTGGTAGAGTTTCTGTTTGAAGTGGCTAGAGTACTTTTCTTCCCTACTTCCTATCTTCATATATCCACGTAGTGACTTGGTCTCAGAAAACAAAGCAGAAATTGAAGGTGGAGTTGGGGTGATGATTAACTATTGATGGCTCATTACATCAGGAAGTTTGTGGGGAAGGATAGCAAGGAAAGAGTCCTGATAGCGAAGATGTTGAAAATGGCAGTTATTCATTTATAGCATCATTGCAGCCTGTTAAAGAACAAAGTAGGGTGATAAAATAAGAGCCATACTACATAAAACACTGCTATTCAGTGGAAAGTGAAGTAGAAGCTATGCCTTTCAACCTGCCTTTTAGCTACAGATCTGAGAAGTGGGTTTATCAGCTCCCACATAGAGAGTAAGAACTAAAGACAGACCATGTCCTCTGCTGACAAATTCTACGTCTAGATAAATTTCTCTTCAATCAAATATAATTAAAGAGTGGAGAAAAAATAAAAGAAAAGAAAGAAACTACTTGGACCAATAGGAATAAAAACATGCTGTAGAGCAAAGGAATCAAAACATCATACTGAAGGTTTGGTGGAGGATCGTAATTAAGAAAAAAATTCAACAAGGTTTCAGAGTCTCCTAAAACACTTTAAATTGCACTAGAGAGCTTCAGTAAAAAAGACTATGTGAGGACTTTAAATTTTGACCTGAAGACAAGGTAAAAAAACTGGGAAGTTTCTACATTGGTCCTCAGTGAGACCCTTCCTTCTTGTAGCCACACAGTTGATGTTGCCACGTATAAACATGGACAGATATTTGTGTACAAGGTTACATGCTGCAGAATTTTTACTAGGGAGGTTATGAACAACTCAAATAGCAAGCCATAGGAAAATTGTTTCATAAATTGTATCCTGGTCATGTGATACAAAAATATATGAGGCCATTAAAAACTTAAATTTTTAAATATCAGTGGCATAATATCAATGACATAGTTTTGATATGCTCATGAGAATATGTTAAATAAAAAGTAATTAATCTGTACATATACAATTTTAATTATTAATATAGATACAGTAGATATATATAAAGGTTGACATGGAACAAAATTTAAAAGTTACCATTGTTTATATCAGATGGTGGTATGCTGTGGATAATTTAATTTTTCTTCTTTATGTTTGTCATATTTTTAATGCAGTAGCTATTATTCCCCATAAACAATATAAATTTTAAAATTACACGGACTATTTTATTCACTGTCACGATGTTCTTTATCCTTAATTTTTCCAATATTTTAGAGTACTTTGGGTAATAACTATGGAATGAATGAATACAAAAAGGTGCTTTTCAAGTGTCTTTGGAGAGATCATTGGCAATTTATTTGTTTTTGAAACTTTTTCAGTAGTCATACTATTTTGGCTTATGCAATCTTTCTATTATTTGGTATTTATTTAAAAAATATATAGCAGCTTCTTTCCTAAAATAATTTAAGGTAGTTTACAGAAGATGTGCAATGTTGTAAAAAGTAAATGGAAAATCAGGAGGGCTGGGGAAAAAAAGAAGCTGCAAGTAAGCTATTAATAGGCATTGCCATAACTTATGTGATTGAGCATTAGACTTGTCTGTGGCTATCACCAAAAAACAAACAAAACACACAAATAACAAAACAACAGAAAACCCAAACAGAAAAAACAAACCATTGAGAGTGTCTTATTATCAGGAAGGAAATGGCATGCTTGGAGAAGGGCCTAGGAGTGGGTGAGGAATGGAACATTTATAGTTTGAAATCCTCCTTTCAAGGGTGATTATATTTAATACTTCTCTGCCAGAAGTTCTCTCACAATTAATGTGTGACCAACAGATGGGTGTTGGAAGGAAACTCTCCATGGGTGCTTATGTTCCTGCATGTCCTCCAACTAGAGGTGCTTATTACCTTTATCCTTACATGGATGCTTGTGTGGCAGATAGAGATAGATAGCGTCTCCCTCCAGAGCAGAGGACAGATTCGCTTCTTGTCCAGGATGTTACAAATAATTGCTCCCTCTGGAGCAAAAGTCACATGGGGGCTTCCCTGGTGGCACAGTGGTTGAGAGTCCGCCTGCCGATGCGGGGGACACGGGTTCGTGCCCCGGTCCGGGAGGATCCCACATGCCGCGGAGCAGCTAGGCCCGTGAGCCATGGCCGCTGAGCCTGCGCGTCCGGAGCCTGTGCTCCGCAACGGGAGAGGCCACAACAGTGAGAGGCCCGCGTACCGCAAAAAAAAAAAAAAAAAGTCACATGAGTTTGCTCACTGTCCACTACAAAAACTTAGGGTTCTCTGAACTTGGGGTTCTTCAGCTGTGATTCAAATTCACTGTATGTGCAGCATCCACCTGACCCCC
Organism: Hyperoodon ampullatus; assembly: GCF_949752795.1. Taxonomy (NCBI): domain Eukaryota; kingdom Metazoa; phylum Chordata; class Mammalia; order Artiodactyla; family Ziphiidae; genus Hyperoodon; species Hyperoodon ampullatus. Next base: position 46,541,752 of record NC_136925.1, on the reverse strand, counting down.
TATGACACTTCCTTGGGACTTGGGAGGCAAGGAGAACCGGCCAACAAGATGCTTCTGCTGTCTGCTGTGCCATGAGTAACACAATCTTCGAGGGCTGACCTAGGACACACGTCTTCTGTTAGCACCCATGAAGCTGCGGCAGGCTAGCTCACTAGCTTGCAAATAGAGTAAAAGTGCATACTTTTCAGTTTTTGACAACGATTTGGAAGAGGGGTCTTTTCTCGAAGACCCAGGACTTACAGGGGATAAGACTTTGTCTTTGAATGGATGCATCAACAGACTGATGTGAAAGTAAGAGGAAAGAGGAAATCATCGATAGCTACTGATAGTCAAAATGGATTTGTTTAAAGCAAACTAATTACAGTGTATAGGATATGAATTAGTCAAACAAGTTAACGAGACAGGTAATAAAAAACCCTAGCAATTCCTGAAGATCATTTACTATTAGATATTAGTTGCTGAAGCAACGGCTCAAAAATTTAACTGTTTTAAAATATCTTCTTATTCATGTTGAAGATATCAAGCTAGAAATATGTCTTCTTTTTGTATAGCATTTGTACATAATGACACCCATGCAAGCCATGCTTAAGTCTCCACACTTAAAAGAAATGACCTTTAAAGTCACACTTAGGGAAAGTAAGCTAAAATCAGTGGGGCGTTCCAGTTGCCAAGGACACTTGTAATCATTTCCTTAATTGTCCTTGACAATCTTATCATTAAAGATGTGGGACATTAATTAAAGATGGAACATCTATTCCTGGAAAAATAGGCCTTGGAGGCACAATAGAGTGCTTCTTTTCCATACACTCTTTGTGAACGCTGCTTCTGCAGTGTGGGTCATCCATGTTGCAAGCGTTGCCTGGATGGCATGTAAACATCTGGAGCACTCGATTGTATGAGGATTGGATTGAATAAAATCAACGCTGATAATGCTGAAAATATGTTCAAAACCAGAGCTCCCTAAGAAAGCTTTTATGCCTAGATTAGTATCAGTGTTTAATTGACGGACTCTTCACTTGGTTAATTACTCAGTCTATTGTGGCAGGGAGAGGGAGGAAAGGACAAAAGCATTTGTGTTATGAATAGTTACCAATAAGGGACTCAAATGAGAGAGAGCTGAACACCCTGCTGCAGAATACTATCTTCCAGAAAGTCTTCCTTGTATAGGACATGATTTTATTGAATGACTGTCTTTACAAAAATGGAAATTGTTGAAATAGAGCCTGCCTTTTAAAACAAAAGTTTTAAAAGAACCTTTGTGTTTTTAAGCGACTGTGGAGGGCGAACTCTGAGGTGAACCGTTTTTTTTTTTTTTTGCCTTCATGTACCTTTTGCTGTAAATAAAAGGACATAAGACACTAAGATATGAAAACACATTGAGGGACTTCCCTGGTGGCTCGGTGGTTAAGAATCCGCCTGCCAATGCAGGGGACACAGTTTCAAGCCCTGGTCCGGGAAGATCCCACATGCTGTGGAGCAACTAGGCCTGTGCGCCACAACTACTGAGCCAGTGCGCCACAACTACTGAAGCCCACGCGCCTAGAGCCCGTGCTCCGCAACAAGAGAAGCCACCTCAATGAGAAGCCCTCGCACCGCAACGAAGAGCAACCCCCGCCCGTCGCAACTAGAGGAAGCCCGTGCACAGCAATGAAGACCCAACGTGGCCAAAAAATAAATAAATAAAATAAAAATAAATAAATTTATTTTTTAAAAAATTGCGGATTTATTCTTTGTACCCTTGAACTTCAGTATAAACTAAACCTTTTACACAAAAGGAAGCAGAAATTGGGATACTATGAAAACACATGCACACATTTATTCTTGATACCTTTAATTTATAATACTATAATATATAACAGCTTTTCTAGAATGGAAGAATGTTATGGCAATCCATATTTACTCTGCAATAACGTGATGACATTCAAAGGCATTGAAAACATAAATGAGTTCAGAGGTGTTACTCCTAGTTCGTCTTCTTTTCTGGTACCTCCTCATCAGTCTGACCTCTGAATGTTGTTGCTCCCAAGGCTGAGTCTAATGCTTAGCTCTTAGTCCTCTGATCTTTTCCTTCTGCACATACTTCCTTGGTGACTTCAGTCTCATGGCTTTAAACATCATCTACACACTGTTGACTCCCATGATTGTATTTCCAGCCTGTACCTCCTCCCTGAACTCCACTTGGATGTCTATTGGGCATCTTAACAGTTTCAAAACCAAAACCATCTTGGTCTTCTTCCATTCTGCTCTTCCCACAGTCCTCCTGTTTACTACTCCATTTTCCCCGACCATCCTATCACTCCTTCAACTGAAGAAGAGCCCAGAAACATTGTGGGCTTTTAAGAAAAAATCTCTCACCACTGCTACTATTACACGTTTATCCTTTCTTACCTGTATGTTACTCCAGCCCCTAACTGGGACCTCATTCCCATTCTCTTCTCCTCTTTAATACGATTTAGTTTCCTTTTTAAAAAACCTAACCACTTTACAGATGCTTCATCATTTTAATCCTCATAAAAACGTTCTGGCAGGGGCACGATTATGCCCATTTTATACACGTAGAACCCGAGGATCGGAGAGGTGAAGGCATTTATAAGGAGCAGACCAGCCTTTCTGATTCTTAAGCTTATATTTTTTTCTATTAAACCACATCATGTATTATATTCAGGACTTTAAACACCTGTTAATTTAATGAAAACATTAGAACAGTCATTTGCTGTCACCAATGAGACTGATGGATGGAAGCCTTCATTTCCGAGTACTGGTTTTGTTAGAAACAAACCTCATCTAGACTTAAATAAGCCTGTTGCTCCATATGGGCTAGAAGCCAAGCAAGTCACTGTCCTTTGTGGAGAGAGCAGCAGGAACATTGGAGAGGGAGCCAAGGAAAAGCAGGGGAAAGAGCATGACTTGGCTCTACCAGGCAAAACTTGATCTGTGCCACAGACACTAATTCAGATGAATTTATGGTTTTTTAAAAAAGATCACCATTAGTGCCAAAAATCAAAGCCAAAGACTCATGCCATGATGACTGATATGAGTGACACTACAGAACTCAACCATCAGGCAAGTCCTCCAGTTTTATCCCAACGTGCGTCATACTTGGATTAGTATTTGTTTAGGCAAGATGTTGATACTTATCTTTTTATTTCCTTTGGGAAAAGGAATGTCTCATAAGTCATCTAATTTGTCTTCTTTAATTTAGGCCTGGATTGATATGTCTAAGTCAATGAGTATCTTATGGGGGCTTAAAGATTTCTGGGCCAGAATTATTCCCATTATCATATTCCATCAGAATGGTGGGGAGCATTACACTGATCATGTGTTGATTTTTGTGTATAAAATGATGCTACCAGCCCACTCAAGTTAGGATTAAAAAACATTTACTGAGCACTTACTGCATGCAAAGTAGGTATTATTATTCCCACTTTGCAGATAAGAAAACTGAGACTCGGAAGGGTTAAAAAACTAGCTAACGTCAATGCCACTGGTTAGTTGCAATCATTCTCTTTGGGATCTACATCTGCAGCCTAGTGTTCTTTTCCTCTGAGATTATTAACATAAAAATCTAGCACAACAACAACAAAAAGTGAACACCTTGCTTTTTTTTTTTTACATCTTTATTGGAGTATAATTGCTTTACAATGGTGTGTTAGTTTCTGCTTTATAACAAAGTGAATCAGTTATACATATACATATGTTCCCATATCTCCTCCCTCCTGCATCTCCCTCCCTCCCACCCTCCCTATCCCACCCATCCAGGTGGTCACAAAGCACCGAGCTGATCTCCCTGCGGCTGCTTCCCACCAGCTATCTTTTTTTTTTTTACATCTTTATTGGAGTATAATTGCTTTACAATGGTGTGTTAGTTTCTGCTTTATAACAAAGTGAATCAGTTATACATATACATGTGTTCCCATATCTCCTCCGTCTTGCGTCTCCCTCCCTCCCACCCTCCCTACCCACCCCTCTAGGTGGTCACAAAGCACTGAGCTGATCTCCCTGTGCTATGCGGCTGCTTCCCACTAGCTATCTATTTTACATTTGGTAGTGTATATATGTCCATGCCACTCTCTCGCTTTGTCACAGCTTACCCTTCCCCCTCCCCATTTTCTCAAGTCCATTCTCTAGTAGGTCTGTGTCTTTATTCCTGTCTTACCCCTACGTTCTTCATGACATTTTTTTCCTTAAATTCCATATATATGTGTTAGCATATGGTATTTGTCTTTCTCTTTCTGACTTACTTCACTCTGTATGACAGACTCTAGGTCCATCCACCTCATTACAAATAGCTCAATTTCATTTCTTTTTATGGCTGAGTAATATTCCATTGTATATATGTGCCACATCTTCTTTATCCATTCATCCAATGATGGACACTTAGGTTGTTTCCATCTCCTGGCTATTGTAAATAGAGCTGCAATGAACATTTTGGTACATGACTCTTTTTGAATTATGGTTTTCTCAGGGTATATGCCCAGTAGTGGGATTGCTGGGTCATATGGTAGTTCTATTTGTAGTTTTTTAAGGAACCTCCATACTGTTCTCCGTAGTGGCTGTACCAATTCACATTCCCACCAACAGTGCAAGAGGAACACCTTGCATTTTAATGGCATTTTATTAATGTAGAAATGTAATTATTCTACTTTTGTGAACACAGGATTTAATACGCAGTTGCCATCATATCACAATGTCATTTCTATGGAATCACACCTGTGACTTTGTCCACAGATAAAATATTATTCACATGAAGTAATAATCAAAGATAATATGCTTACTTTATTTATCTTCTGTGTATCCCCATTCAGAACATTCTTTTTAATCCCTAAAAATAACTTTATTATTACTGAAAATGGAATTACATATACATCACATTTAAAGTCCAGCTTAAGGGCTTGAGCCACAAGCCACTTTAATAATAGAGATATTGCAGAATGTTATAGGACCAGCTAATTGTCTAAAGAATATGTTGACACCATAAAATACCTCCTTAAAAGCAATAGATGCAAACCAAACTCTTTATCTAATTTGCTTATAGCACCTCTGTAATACATCATAATTTGACTCTAGGATATACTCAGATTTAAGATGCAGTGAGATTTCCTAGATGTTTATCACCAATGAGAGAAATGTCTGTAATGTCTATCCCAGAAATTCACACACAGAATTACAGTAACCTGCTTCTTATTACAGGTTAAGACACACGTACTTGTGGAATCCAATGCCTCAGTGATAGTTACGGTCATAATTTGACAGACATGACTGCATTCCTTCCAGAGGCACGGTTCTTTATTTCAAAGCATGCAAAAATGATAAGGTAAAAGAAGAGAAAAAAAGATGTAGGAAAGAAGTCAAGTGAAAAAGTGATTGATAATGTTTGGTCGGTAGCACAACCAATCACCAGTTCTGTAATTATTTCAAGTTACAATTTAAATATCTCAGTGGGTATTTGACTGATTTGACTATAGTTGTCTATATACCCATTAAGGCCATTTGGGACCTTAATTACTTGAAGTCTAGAATTTTAATTCCTACATACACACATATACATATAACAATTAAATAAACTTCTGGACTTTGAGTCTTGAATTTTCACCTCCTGTTCACTCCTCAGTCCTTACAAACAAGCTTATTTTCTCATCTGAGGAGCAGAAACTGCTCATGTCAAAATCACTGATGTTGTCCATGTTGTCAGATCCAATTGACACCTCCCTGTCCTCATCTTAACTTGGTTTATTAACAGCATTCAATACAACTGACTACTCCCTCTTGTCTCAAACACTCTCTTCTCTTTACCTGTATGAAGCCATATGTTTCTGGTTCTAGAGATATTGTATGAGAGGCAATTTAGACTTTGATGCCAGACTGCCTGGGTTTGAATCTCAGCTCATGCACTTACAGACTCCATAACCTGACCAAATTTGTTTTAGTTTAGCTATAACTCACATTCCTTATATGTGCAAAATGGGATGATAATAGTATCCGTCTGATTTGGTTATAATGACTAAATAAAGTAGTATTTATAAAGCAATTAGAAAAGTGCCTGGCATATAGTGAGCACTATAAAAATCTTAAATATTTTTAGTATTAGCTGTTCCTGACTGCTCCTTCTTAGTCATCTTTGCTGACTCAACCCAGCCTATAAGCGTTGGCATTCCCTGGTGCTGGCTCTCCACCTGTGCCCTCTTCCAGTCCCATAGCTTCAAATTTCACTTATTCGTTGATGACTCTCAAATATGTGTCATCTCTCCTGTGGACTCTAGACTGACTCTCAGATGCAACTGCTTAGCTCAAAATAGCCTAAACCATAGACAAATATAGTAGTTCATATAACAAGTTCTAAGGTAAAGTGGTTATAAACCACTCAATTGACTGAGCAGCTCAAAGATATCATTATATACCTAGGGCCTTTCCATTTTTTCACTTTTTCATCAGCTACCTCTCCTGGTTACAAGATGGCCACAGCAGTCGTGGCCATCACATTTAGACCTAAAAATGTCTCATGCAGGGTTTCTCAACCTTGGTAATATTGATATTTGGGGCTGCATAATACTTTGCTGTGGGGACTGTCCTATGCATTGCAGGATGTTTAGTAGTATCTCTGGCCTATACTCACTGGATACCAGTAGCATTCAGATATTGCCAAATGTCCCCTGGGATACAAAATTGCTCCCAGATGCGAATCACTAGTCTAAAGTCATCAAAGGAGCTAACTTCTTCTGTGAGTCTTTTATGAACAAGGGAACCTCTCCAAGAAAACTGCCTCTCAGGTCTCATTGTCTATGTCACTTATCCTAAACCAGTCACTAGCAGGGTGAGTAGGATTACTATGATTCGTTGATAGTAACCAGCATTTTCTGGGAATAGAAATAGACATTTGAATAGAACTGGCTAGGTCTTCAAGGGAGAGTGGGGTGTTGGTAGGAATAAGCAGTGGCTGGGTCCCACCCACTTCATCTTTGCACTGAGACTAAAAGTTAGTCCATGACTTTCTTATCTCAGCTCTCACCACTTTCTTCATCACTCTGTATATTCCAGCCACACTGGTCTTTCTATGCCTCAGGTACACATTTCTCATCCCTGTTTTAAGCCCTTTGTATTTGCTAGTTGCTCTCCTTGGAATTCTCTTTCCCCAGAGCTTTTTATTAGTGATACTTTCCTGTCAATTAGGTCTCAGATCAAGTTATCACCTCCTCAGTGATTCCTAACCTAAATTAGCATCCTTCCGCCCAGTCACTTTCTATTAAAGCATCTAGTTTATTTTCTACATGGTACTTACTGAAATGTACCTGTTACTTTCTGAAATGTACCTGTTTGATGGTGGCTGCCCTCCAACAAGATGTAAACTTCTAAAAGCAGGAAATGTGTTCTTTCTTGTTTTTCATTGTATCCTCAGCACCTCTAACAGGACCTGGAATATTAGAAGCTCTCAATAAATATCTCTTGTATAAATAAGTGAATCAGTGAATGAATACCTTAGAAATGTGTTCCTGAGCATATGGGAGGAAGCACTTGAAAAACTCTCAGAAACTGAGACTAGTTGGGGGACAACTTAGTGTGAAATTTTCTATACTCAGTCTAGAAAGGGCTCATTTCATAGATTTGGGAATAGAAAAGATGCATAACCTGACTTCCACTTCGGGCCAAGATGGAGTAACAGGGACAGGATTTACCCTCCCACCTTAAACAACTAGAAACCAGGCAAAATATATGAAATAATTGGACACCAGACAGCACAGGGCAACAATTCTTTTTTTTTTTTTTTTTTTTTTTTTTGCGTTACGCGGGCCTCTCACTGTTGTGGCCTCTCCCATTGCGGAGCACAGGCTCCGGACTAGGGCAACAATTCTTGATAGAAGACAAACCAATTAGAGGAGCCCTCCATGCCCCTGCTTAATTAACACCTGGAGAGTCTCCAGGCCACTTTGCAGGGAACAGGAGTCCAGGCAGATACTGGTAGTTTCCCGTATTTGAAGAGATGATGGGTTGGGAGTTTGGAGATAACAGAGAATTTGGGAGATCTGCAGAAAGCCCGCCCCCGCCCCATACCTGAATAGTGATCACATGCATGTAAGGAAACTATCTGAAACTTGTGGGAGAAACAACCTAAAAGGAGCAGGTAGAGCAATCCTAGGAGCTCTCCCTGGGAATAGTATTATGTCCTAACAACCAAAATGTAAAACCTTGTAATATATGTGACACAGGGTAGACTACTCTGAAGGGTATTGCCTCAGTAATTCAGAAAAACTTGCTTGAGTCTAAAGGCTGCTCTAAATGTGCATAACAAAGCTTAAAGGCTGCATCATTTTACTCTCTCACCAGGAGTGTATGAGGGTTCTGATTCCTCCACATCCTCACCAATATTTGTCATTGTTCACCTCACTGATTATAACCATCCTAATGTGTGTGAAATGGTGCTTTTGGTTTCGAATTATACTTCCCTAATGACTAATGATGCTGATGATCTTTTCATGTGCATATTTGCCATTTATAGATCTTATTTGCAGAATTGTCTATGCAAATTCTTTGCATATTTTTATGTTGGGTTGTAAGAGTTCTTTATATATTCTGGATACAGTCCCTTATCAAACATGATTTGCAAATGTTTTCTCCCTTTCTGTGGTTTGTATAAAAACTTTCTCGATGTTGTCCTTTGAAGCACATAAGTTTTTAATTTAAGTTCAACTTACTTATGTTTTTCTCTTTTGTCACTTATGCTTTTGGTCATATCTAAGAAACCGTTGCCTAATCCAAGATAAATCCAAGATCTTTTACACCTATGTTTTCTTCTAAGAGTTTTTTAAAATATAGTTTTAGCTATTATGTTTAAACCTGATCCATTTTTAAATTGTTGTAAAATACACACAACGTAACATTTACCATCTTAACCATTTTAAAGTCTACAGTTCAGTAGCATTAAGTATTGATACATTAATATTGTTGTGTAGCCATCCATCTCGAGAATTCTTTTCATCTTGAAAAATTGCAACTCAATACCCATTAAGCAATTAACTCCCCATCCGCCCCTCTCCCAGTCCTTGCAATGACCATTCCATTTTATAACAATATCACTTTGGTCTCTTGTGATTTTAGATTACTGTTTTTTCAAAACGGTTTTAATAAAGCTTTTAGGTTCCATTTTGAAATTTAGAAATGTCTCTTTTAGCAGGTTATTTTCTGGGGGTGATTTTAATAGAAAGCTGGTCGCATTCATTTCTGGTTGATTCTTAATGGTATGTATTTAATTTAATTTAGTTAGTTTTAAACAGCTTTGTTGAGTTATAATAGACATTTAGTTAAGTCATACATATTTAAAGTGCACAATTTGATAGTTTTTATATGTACAGTTGGCCCTCTGTAGCCATGGGTTCTGCATCAGTGGATTCTTACCAACCATGGATCAAAAATATTTAGAAAAAAAACTCCAAAAAGTTTCCAAAAGCCAAACTTAAATTTGCCACACACTGGCAGCTATTTACATATCATTTACATTTATTCACAACTATTTACATAGCGTTTACATTACTTAATTGTAAGTAATTTGAGATGATTTAAAGTCTGAGAGAGGATGTATATAGGTTATATGCAAATACGACGCCATTTTATATGAGGGACTTGAGCATCCGTGGATTTTGGTATCCAAGGAGGGGTTCTAGAGCCAATCCCCTGAGAAGAATGAAACATGACTATATACACCCATAAAAACATCACAAAAATCAAGATAATAAACATATAAAACGTATTTAAAAACCAAGATAATGAACATATCCATCATCCCCCAAATTCTTCATGACCTTTGTCATTCCTTCTTCCTGGTCCTCCCTGTCTTCTCAACCCTATACAACAACTGATCTGCTTTCTATTACAATAGATTTATCTGCATTTTGTAGAACTTTATATAAACAAAATAATACAATACTTGCTCTTCATTGTCTGGCTTCTTTCACTCAGTATAATTATTTTGAGATTTATCCATGTTGTTGTACATAAAAAAGTTCATTCTTTTTATTGCAGAGAAGTATGCCACTGCATGGATATGCCATAATTTGATTATCCATTCACCCGTTGATGGACGTTTGGGTAGTTTCCAATTTTTGGCAAATAAATTTGCAATTTTTTTTTTTTTCTTTTTTTGCCGTACGCAGGCCTCTCACTGTTGTGGCCTCTCCCGTTGCGGAGCACAGGCTCCGGACGTGCAGGCTCAGCGGCCATGGCTCATGGGCCTAGCCGCTCCACGGCATGTGGGATCTTCCCGGACCAGGGCACGAACCCGTGTCCCCTGAATCGGCAGGCAGACTCTCAACCACTGCACCACCAGGGAAGCCCTAAATTTGCAATTTTTGACAAATAAAGCTGCTATGGATACTTGCATCATACAAATCTTTATATAGTCATACGTTTTCACTTCTCTTCGATAAACACCTAGGAGTGGAATGATTGGGTTTTATATTAGATGATTATTGAAATTTTAAAGAAACTGACAAACTTTTCCAAACTGACTGTATTATTTTCCATTCCTGCCAGCAGTGCATGAGGTTTCTGTTTCTTCCACATCCTCATCAACAGTTTCTATGTTCCATCTTTCAGTATTAGATATTTTAATATGCTGCAGTGGCATGTCATTTCAATTGGCATTTTCTTTGAATCTGTAGGTCGCTCTTCATACATTGCAGCTCTAAATAAAATATTTCAGTGGACAATTTAAAGCTACATGCTAAAGGATAAAAATGAAACTAAGGGCTGGAAACAAAGTCTATGAGAATGGTTATAATGAAGTCATAAAAAATTGATCACGCTGCCCAGTTATCTAATTCTTGAGATATTAGGGATTGTATTGGAACTCTCTTTTTTCTCAGATTATTTTATTTTTATTTTTATTTTTTGGGGGCTGCGCGGCATGTGGGATCTTCATTCCCCTGCCAGAGATCGAACACGCACCCTTGCATTGGAAGCGTGAAGTCTTAACCACTGGACCACCAGGGAAGTCCCTGTTTCTCAGATGTTCTGATGTGAAAAATCAGGATGAAGAAAAACTGGAAACTCTCTCCCGACTTGGTTAACTACAGAATTAACATATTGAAAAGATACATGGTGGGAAGCTTTTGAAAGTTGTCTATGTGTGGGAGTCTTTCTGACTTTTCTACAGTTTGTTTCTTAAGATTTATCCTTGCTATAATTAAGATATTCTCTAGGAGTTAGAAAAACAGTAAGATGAATCTAGGCTTTGTGAAATTTCCTTGAGCTTTATTGTATAGCATTGACAGCTTATTAGTGGAAATAAAGCCTTGCAATTTCAAACAGCTAACACTGTTAATTCAACTCTTTTATTAACCTTTCACTCCTTTCAGTCTCTTCAAACTTCTCTCAAGGATAAACATTTTCAAAGAACAATTAATGTTAAATATATGCTTGTATATTTATTTTTCATGGTGATCATTACCAACGAAGTTGTAAATCTCCATTAAGCCTGCTCTATCAGGAGTGTTTCTTTTCTTTTTTTCCCTTTGTTTCTTGCAGATTTCAACTGATTTCATTTTTACTTACTCTAATAATATATAGTTCAAATATATAATTTTTGCTCTTGTTCTATGCCGGGCGCTATGCTGAGCACTTTAAACTCATTTTAAAATCTTCACAAAAATCCTCTGAATAGATATTAATTTTTAAATTTTTATTATTTGCATTATTATTAATATTATTATAGAGTTTATCAGTACTAACATTAACAAAATGTTGAAGAAAAAACTGCTTTCACCTTCAATCGTCTTTATTGGTAGATAATACATCACCCCTCAGTATCCGTGCGAGATTGGTTTCCAGGCCCCTTGAGCCGGTGGATACCAAAATCCGCTGATGTTCAAGTCCCTTCCGATAAAGGGGCACGGCACAGTCAGGCCTCCGTTTTCACCAGTCGATCCGCGGTTGATTGAATGTTTGGGTGCAGAGTTCGTGGATATGCAGGACCAACTGTGTATGTGTAACTCGTTCTTAAATTCTATAGTGCTTTTCTATATTGTCTTTTTCTTACCTTAGTTTCCAGGAATTTACTTTTATCTTCTGTCTTGATAATCTCAACTTTAGGATTATATCCTCCTACTTTCCACTGAAAATAGAAGTCTTTCAGGTTCTGACCTGTACCTATTTCTGTTAGTGTTCATTTCTACTGGTGTCTCTATACTCCATAATTCAGTTTTTAAAAATCTCCTCAATGTCTTGGATCCCATGTATACAAATGAGAGACAATTTTACATGGTTTGATCCTCAATTTCTCTGCTACAGTCTACATCCAAATATGCCAACAGGTATCTTGAACTTTTTCTATTCTTATATACAGAAACATTTCTCTTTGTCTTTCTTCTAAACTTTTCTTATCAGATTCACCACCTCTGTTTTAATCAGGCTTTGTGGGTCTTGAGGTTTATACAATTTGGGGGGAGGGGCTCTTTAAGAGAGAGAATGCAAACTTCTGATTATAAATTAGGCAAATATTCAGAATGAGAAAAGCAATGACAAGTTACCAATGTTGAAAAGCTGACAAATATCACAAACACTACAAAACAAAAGAAAAACAACATATTATTTTCTATTACTTTGCCCAGTGTACTTTTATACATTTTCTACTTTTTTTGTCTGTCTACTTTTGGATCACCTAATTATATGCCAAGCAATTTAAAAATATATCCTATAGACAGAGTAGAAAGGTAATTCAGTCTTTCTTCTAACATGGATGATAGAAATTTGTTTTTTATTATGAATTGTTGGACATATAAAATATGTGAATTCACACATGTACTACTTGCAGTTTTGACAAAAGTTTATACCCTACCTCTATAATAATTCTGATAAATTCTATTTCATGAGATTCCCATCTAAAAGGAAAACAATATGTGGTGAGTTTATAATACTCTGCGCTGCATTACTGGGCAGTAATCACATGGTTTTCTGATGAGGTGTTAATGAAAATTGGATAAGAGGAAAAGCTTTCCATAACTAGATTCTACCTCCAAACAATTCAAACCTTGCTACTCCTCCACCCCACACTGGGGACTGGCCTTGTAGGGCACAGTCAGAGAATTGTCTCTGACAGTAAACGATTTTGATATTTTCTCTATTCCTGTCCCTCTGTGTCACAGCACCAGGTGAGTTGTCATAGTAGCAGAAGGAGTATCTAGGGCTTAGCTACACTCAAAAAGGGCTGAAAACCACATAACTGGATCTCATTAACTGAAATTATTTCTTCAATTCAGCTTCCTGTTAGCCAGATTCCCAAAAGGCTCACAGCTACTCTACAATACCATCCCCAGCATGAAAGTAGGAGTGACTGAGGGAAAGTCAATGTGGAAAAGGATAGTAGTCTTATCTATTGTTGTTCAAATGTCCTCCTTTTGATAATTTTACAAGAACTGATGACATATACACATTGCTAGAGTCACTCCCAGGATCTGGGAAGGGGCCTGTACCAGGGAGGGGCCCTGAAGTTTAAGATTATGAGGCTTTTTGTAAATCCAGCTCTAGTCCTCAGTCAAGAAGCTTTGGAATAATAGTTGTCATTCATACATGACTGCCATTCCATTGCCAAATGTTGGTGCTCTTTTCTTCAAACCATCACACAAAACTCAATCTCCCTCACATGATTCACCGTATTTATTGAGCACTTACTATACACTAGGCTTTATGTTCGATTCTGGAAATACAATGATGGATAAGGTATGCATGGTGCTTCTCACAGAGCTGGACTCATTGGCAATTACTCACCTATCTCTAGCTAGAACACCTCAGGTTTGCAGTCAGCTGTCAGCCTTCCTAGGCCCTGTCCCACTGTGACTGATTCTTTAGGCTACATTCCACCTAAGCCTTGGGCCAGACTACCACACCACAACCCAGTTCCTGGGACCATTGTGACTTTCCCATCACACTGGGCTTTAAGGTCAGATTCCTTATCCTCAGTTACAAGGCCCCTATTACACACTCCTGACTGATTCAGTGGGCTCGTATCATTGTGTTCCCCATCCCATTACCACTGTTCAGCTCATGAGAGCTTCCTTCTGCTGTTTGCTCTTTGCATCCAAATTATCCCTCTTCTGGGTTTTTATTACCTCACCTGCCACCCTGTGCAGAATGTTCCTCACACACAATATAACCACTTCACTCAAAGCTGCCCATCATCTGGACAAAATCCTCTCTGAATCAAGTGAGATAGTTTATTTTCATCACTTAACACATCCTTTGGGGGGAAAAATCCTATAAATTCCATTTTCTACATAAAATCAAATTTCTAATATTTATTTAGTCGAGCAGGAGCATGATACTATAAATTTGGTAATCTTTTTTTTAAAAAAAATATGTAGTTTTAGGTAATTCTTTTTTTTTTTTTTTTTTTTTACGGTGCACGGGCCTCTCACTGTTGTGGCCTCTCCCGTTGCGGAGCACAGGCTCCAGACGCTCAGGCTCAGTGGACATGGCTCACGGGCCTAGCTGCTCCGTGGCATGTAGGATCTTCCCAGACCGGGGCACGAACCCGTGTCCCCTGCATCGGCAGGCAGACTCCCAACCACTGCGCCACCAGGGAAGTCCTAGGTAATTCTTTAAATGTTAGCTTTCAGTTAAGAAATCATTACTTTTCTAACTAGAATTTTAGAGGAAAAAGACTTAGAAGTGGTGAAATTTGGTGGTATTCATATTCAACAACAATATTTATTGTCTGATTCAGAGTTAGAGCTCATTCAGGTGGTGTTTGGCTGGCTTTGTTAGGCTTGCATCCCAAATTAGCTTTGCTTTCCGATCCAGGTGTGGATATGTGAAATGACCATCAGACAAATGCAGAAGGATACACAAGTTGGCTGCAATACATGGTGACCTATCTAGTGGAAAGATGAAACTTGACAGAGACCTGGAGGTGGGCTCAAACTCCGCTCTGAGATGCATAAAAATCTGGTAAGAGGCACATTTAAACCTTGAGGGGAAATGATGAACTTGAAAATGTACTAGCTGAAAGGTGCAAAAAGCTCAACCCAACCCTCTTTGGAAAGGCAATCTCTGTCCTGGTGGGTTTCATATAGTAAATCTAGTATCACTACTGCAGCCTTGCTAATGACAGTTGGGGCTCACACGGACTGAGCCATAATCAATCACATGCAAATCAAATATTCCAAGTGTATAAACAGTCTCTGTGAATCAATGAAATGTATAGCCCTGAGGATGAGGGGATAACAGGTGTATAGTCGCTGTTTGCTCAGAGCTGGTCACATGAAGGAGAAAGCAGTGATGTGTGCAGCTGTATTTATATCCCGTGTTCAATCATGGAAAATGCAGCATTCGATTTCATTGTCCACCGTTGAAAGTAAGTCTTGAATAATTCTTTTGGGAATCTCACAATTCATCTGGACACAGAATTCAGTCCTTCACCACTCAGCTCTATGGGGTTTTAAAATGCAATTCCAGTCAGTAAATGTATTTTGAACTTCGTGAAGTCAAGGTAGTTAAGACACATGTATTTTGTGAGAGTCTCTTGGAAATAGTGGCGCCATCCCATCTGAGCAGGCACAATGCCTCTCTTAACAGATGGCTGGTAGAGAAGGCAGCCAAAAGACCATGTATGAACAACAAATGTGCTTGCTAAGGGCGGGAGTCCAAGTGGTGAATGTCGAAATTGTTTTCCATCCTAAGCTTGCAGGCCTGTGGCACAGGGAGTGGGGAGTCAGTTGACTCTTGCCCACTAAAGCAAAATGACCAACAGCTTCCATGACTATAGGAAAAGAGACCAGCAGTCATGGGAGTGGCAAGTGCTCATCGTCCTTGTACCCTTCTGTGGAAGTCTCTTCTGTCTGTTAGTACTGGACTTTATCATGTGTTCATTTACACAAGCTAAAACGTGAGTGTCACATGTACACAGACAGTAAATTTGGCATCTCTCGAGATAAAAAGTATTTCCACTAGAGGCATCAAGTACAAAGTTATATTGCTTAAGAAGACAAGATATTATTTATAAGAAGGAAGCTGCCTTTGATGGTTGCTACGTTTCTTATTGTGCTTTAAACAACTTTCCACCAAATTAACGTGGATATGACTAGTTGATAATCTATCTGTGTAGTTCAAGTGCTGTAGGGATGTAGTAAGACATCTCAAGTCTTGCTTGCATACGTCAAGATTTCTGAAGTAAACAAACTGCAATGTATGTGAATTCTGAGGCTATATTGTTAGGTGATCATTTTTACATTAATGAGAGTGTTTTGGTATAGTCTATGGATGGAACTGAAATTTTAATAGAAACATGATTTTATTGAAATCCAATGTCAACGGGTAAAGAGGGTATGGGGGTGTTTATATACATATGTTTATAGATGAGGATGTTTTCTATATGCAAATAACTATATATGTACAAATATGAATATGAGAAAATGTTCATGTTACTGGACTTAGCTATATTAATTCTTCACACAACTAGATTTGGTCAGTATTCACCTGAAATGGTACCAAAATGTGATAAAGTACAGAGAAATAAGGCAGATAACAGATTCCATCGTAAAATGAGCCCTTTGATCTTTAGACTTTTATTGTGGGACTCTTTAGTTCTTGGAAGCGAGTCTACTTTTTAAAATTATTATATATTCACAATGAGTGAAGGTAAGAGGGAAGGAAGACCCATTTGGTGTCGTAAAATCTGTGTGTAAGTAAGCCTAATACTACTTCTCAAGCAGTAGATGCCCAACACCCCTCCTCCCGAAGAAGATTTAGGGAATAATCACTTTCAACCTAATCTTTATCAGATGGGCTGCACTCTCTACCGCATTATAACTGGGTCCCACTCACACTAAATACAAGGTGGATGTAAAGGCTGTTTAAAAATAGCATGTATTGTTATGTTTCAGATAGAATCTTTATATAAAATAGGGCTGGGTTATTGACTCAAGAATTCTCCCATCTGCTGAATCTGATTAGTACAGCAAACATTTATTGATTATTCTGACACTAATGCAGCTTTGTAAAATACATTCCTAGGAATTCTTTCCAGATCTTCTTGTCGAATTTTTAGTTTGAGCCTTTAGGCTGAAAATCAGTCATGCTGACAACTTATGTTATTTAAATTAAAAAAAAATAATTTACCAAATCCAGAAATATATTCCCTAACTTTTATCAAAACCTAAATGTTATTTATTCTGGCTGCATTTCAAATTTTTTTCATCTGTAGTTTAAAATAATGTAGTTTAAAATGACCTCTCAGTATTGTTGAAATAGCTGAATTCGTTGTTTAATTTCTAAATTAATTTAAATTTTATTCAGTTATAAAATATAGTTAAAGCTTATATAGCTCTGGAACCAAAATCACAGTTTTATGAAAGCAGAATATTTAATTTAAAATGCTGAAAAAATCTATCGGGCTAGTCCAATGAGACATCAATGAGTTTGGATTATTTAATAATTGGGGCCATGTTGCCCTCTACTGACAGTATTGGAGAACTTGCTTTATTTACTCTTCACTCTCATTACCTAGCACAAAACCTGTTAATTTAGGCTTCTGTTTTCAATCCTGGTTGCATATTGGAATCATCTGAGAAGCTTGTAAAACAATCCCCATTCCCACCACCTGATGATGATTCTGATTTATTCACCTATGGCCTGGCATGAGTCATTTTTATAAGCTCCCCAGGAGATTCAAATATGCATCATGTTCAGAAATGCTAGTTGAGACAGAAATAAAGTATTCCCAATAAAAAAAAGTTGTACCCCTGCCCCAGAGAATTTAGCATACCAGTGATCACTAGTCTCTGTCATCTGTTCCACAGTGCCATTGTCAGAGACACGGTTTCTAGTCCAAAATTTTCCCTGATTAATCATGGGCTAGGTCACCACATGGGCACATTAGCATGTGAAACATGCATGCAGAAACACACATACATTCACAGTTGCAGGAGCCGCTCTTCCTGAGAACTTCCAACCAAAACACAGCTTCATTCCTATAACTAAGAAGGCTTTAAAACTGATGGCAGGGCTTCCCTGGTGGCGCAGTGGTTGAGAGTCCGCCTGCCGATGCAGGGGACACGGGTTCGTGCCCCGGTCTGGGAAGATCCCACATGCCGCGGAGCGGCTGGGCCCGTGAGCCATGGCCGCTGGGCCTGTGCGTCCGGAGCCTGTGCTCCGCAACGGGAGAGGCCACAACAGTGAGAGGCCCACATACCACAAAAAAAAAAAAAAAAAAAAAAAAAAAAACAAACTGATGGCAACCTTCATGAGAAGAAAGGCAAACAAAACTGGGGGGATGGTGTTGAAACTGAAAACAGGAATGGGAGCTTTTTAATCACGAGGTGTGTATGTGTGTGTGTGTGTGTGTGTGTCTGTGTCTCTCTGTTTGTGTCTGTGATTCCTGTCTTCCCCTTTGGAATGTAATTCCAAGAAGAAAGCGATTTTTGTATGTTTTAGGGCAATGCCTGGCACACAGTGGGCCCTCAATGGACATTGTTTAATGGATGACAAATAAATAAATGAGTGAGTAGGCTTATGTGTGAGACCGAGAGAGAGTTTGATTATGAATAAATGTTCAAGGCTACTCAAAAAAGAACAGGTAAACCCAAGCTGGATGAAAGAGGAGACCTATCCAACTAAAAGATTGAAAACTTATATCACTGTAAAAAATGATAGAATGAGAATAATAAAAAAAGCAAATTTATAATTAATTTCTGGTAACCTATGAATTGTGTCAAAACCCAACCATTCCAAGACCAGCCTTAGAGGTTATTTAAGAACACATGACTAGAAACAAAACTAATCTGTCACCTTTGGAGCATTTTAGGGAACCCAACTCATTATTTTGATAACTTGCAAATAAAGAGAATCGGTCATTTATTTTGCCTTTCCTATGCAAACTATATCACCGGATAACCAAATACAAGTATACTTCTCTAGAAGTATTCCAGTTAAATGAAGAAAGTATATAATTAGAATATCACAGTGAATTAATGTTTTAGGCATTGAGCATCAGTAGCTGCTAACAGGACAAAAGGAGTGACAACCAGACATTAGATGCCTCTGGATGGAAGAACACACCGCCTATGAAGCAGTATTGTTCAAAAAAAAAAAAAAAAAAAAGAATCTAAATCTGGCAAAGCTCTAGATCCAATTACCAATATACTGAAGCCCAAACTTATGAAGCTATATCACAGAGATGCAATCAGCAAAATTCAGAATGGAGGAAATTCTATAGGACAAACAACCTGGTTTCATTAAAAATAAACTGCAGGAAAAGGAAGAGTCGGAGGAGAAATCTATTGATTAAAATACCGTAAAAGACATATCAACCAAACACAATGCGGGAACCTTAGTTGGAACTTAATTCAAACAAGCAAATTATAAAAAAATTAATGACATTTATGGGCAATTGGAATTTAAACATTTACTGGATATTCAGTATTAAGAATTTATTAATTTTTAGGTGTAATGATGATATTATATGGTCATAAATAGTCCTTATCTTTTAGAACAAATACTGAAGCATTTGTGAATGAATTAAAATGTGTGAAATTTACTTGACAATAATAGGACAAGGGGACGCTGATGGGGGTGCAGACACTTAGGATTGGCCGTGTGTTGATAATTGTGGAAGCTGTGTAGTAAGCACATGAAGGCGAGTACTATTTTTTTTCACTTTTGTATAGGTTTGAAGTTAAAGTTTTTAAACGTATCCAATAAAAGAAAAGCTTCTTCACTAAGGTGAGGTAGATTGGGGAGGGGTGTTCTTCACAAACTATTTAGAAATGGAGAACAAGAAAGAAGGTAGAAAGAGGGAAATGTTTGTAGTAGATTATGTTGTGTCCGTGGTAAGCTGTTCATTCTTACTGTTTTTCTCTGCAAGTCCTTTTAAATAATGCAGTACCTGCCGTTAAAGCCAGTATGCCAATAGTATTCCATTTGCCATGAGGAGGAAGGGCCCACTTACTATCCTTGCTGCGGGATTGGTGGGAAAGAAAAAGAGGAGAGGAAGTTGCATTCATGTTGCTTCTCTAGCACATGGAGAATATTTATTCATCCTTGCTAGGACTATTTTTATAGCAACACTAAATATTTAGAAGATGTTTCCACCTAGGGCCCTTTGCTTATATTTTTCTTTCCTGTGGAAAATAAATTATGCTGCTTTTTTTTTCTTCATCCAGTAACAAACTGTCAAGAAACTGTAAGCTGGCTTTGTTCTCCCCATCCCATCAAAATGTCATTTTGCACTTCAGAGCAGTTGCTCGGTTCACAGAGGGCAGATTGAATGAATGACGGATTTGGAATTTATAAATCAGCCAATCTACTCTGGTAGATCCAGCAGAGGGAGCAGTGACCATGGATTTGCAGACCCAAAAGAGGACGAAGCTGCTTCAATCAGATAGATTGTATTTAGACACACTGTTCCTTTAAGAGCCTGACTGTTTCCTCCTCCACCTTTATTTTACGGACCCTGGAGCTCCAGGTTGATAAGTGAGTATACATAAGCAGATCCTATTTAGTCCTAACCCCACCGTCATAGAAAGATTCTTGTGGTAATTTGGAACCAGGGGACATGAAGCCAAGATTCTCCTTTTATATGATTTTTAAATTATTATTATTATTTACATCTTTATTGGTGTATAATTGCTTTACAATGTTGTATTAGTTTCTGCTGTACAACAAAGTGAATCAACTATACGTATACATATATCTCCATATCCCCTCCCTCTTGTGTCTCCCTCCCACCCTCCCTATCCCACCCCTCTAGGTGGGCACAAAGCACAGAGCTGATATCCCTGTGCTATGTGGCTGCTTCCCACTAGCTATCTATTTTACATTTGGTAGTGGATATATGTCCATGCCACTCTCTCACTTCTTTCCAGCTTACCCTTCCCCCACTGTGTCCTCAAGTCCGTTCTCTATGTCTGCGTCTTTATTCCTGCCCTGCCACTAGGATCATCAGTACCATATTTTTAGATTCCATATATATGTGTTAGCATACGGTATTTGTTTTTCTCTTTCTGACTTACTTCACTCTGTATGACAGACTCTAGGTCCATCCACCTCTTCAGAGCTAGAAATTTCCTTTAAATTCTCTCCCTTTATTTAGTTTTCACATACCATTTTTCCTTCTCTATTTCCATTTTCTCAAAGCCTGGTCAGTGGTGAGGTAGGAGCCATTATACATTTCTGTGCTGCCCACTTTAGGTTAAGGACAGAGCCTCAGACAGGAAAACGGACTCTGCTGTTTCCAACCAGCTATCCCCTTTACATGCCCCCATGACTAAGCTTGAGGATAGAGCAAAGGCAAGGCTACAGTGGGTGCCTTTTGCGCAAAGCTGCGGGGCAGTTAGCTCTGATGGACAGGATGAGGCATTAGTGCCTTTTCCACTTGCTGCCTCTGAAGATGAACCAAACCACAGAAAAAAGGTTTAAGGGACCATGGTAGCAGCTGATCTGCTTTGGCCTTGCTGATGACATTCTAAGAACACACCAGCCCAGCTCTACAAAATCTTCATTCTATAAAAAGCAAGGGAGATGGGCACCAGCTTAGCTTCCCCGGTGAGCGTGAAGGTGGATTAACCCCTCTTGGGCATCAGCTACATCCTCAGTTAGCCATTCTTCCCATAGAACTTGGGTAGAAAATTCTGGACAATGTGTCCCATTAAAAGCATATTGTTGTTATTATTTAGAGCAATGTAAATTAGTCCTCACAGTTTCTTTTGTAGAAAGACTACCCCCACCCCGCCCACCGCCTTGCATCAGAAACTCTATACTCTAGATTAGCGCATCTCAGACTTCAGTGTACACAAGAATCACTTGGAGAACTTGTGGAGCTGCAGTTCTAGAGGAGAGCCAGAGGTTCTGAAAGGGTCCAACCTGGTTTCTCAAAGTGTGGTCCATGGAGCAGCCCCGTTGGTTTCACCTAGGAGTTTGTTAGAAATGCAGAAGTGAAGTCTTGCAACCGTTTTTTCCCTCTGTATGTTCAGAGGTCCATGATACTAGAATGATGATGATGATGATGATAATTTTAAATACCACTCATTGAGTACCTACCTCATGCCAGCAACTATATACACATTAACTCTAATGCAAATAGCATTGTCTTTATTTTACATCCAAAAAGTGAAGCTCGAAGAGGATAAGTAACCTGTCCAAAGTCAGGTAGCTGGTGAGTGTCCCCATCCAAGTCTACCAGTTCCAAAGCCTGGGCCCTGTTCGCCACTCCACGCTGCAATAATTGAGATCCCTCAACCCACTACCGACCCCCTACAAGATTCCCTGACTGTTTCTCCAGCCTTACCTATTGCTTGCTTTTTCCACTGATTTTTTTTTTTTATTACGCTTGCTGGGTCTGCAGCATCTGCATGTGACCTTGGGCAACACAACTGGTTAAGAGCAGTCATTCATTCTTGGGGCAGCTTCTATATACTTGATTCCGCTGGGAGAGATCATTACGTCCTCTTGAGGAGCTTATCAACTGTCTAATCTTTATTATAGAGGAAACAAGCTTCTTTCTCTAATGTTTTATTAAAACATTTAACTTGATTTTCTTCCCACTCTGATTAATTCCCTCTATTTGTATCCTCCTTATAAATGGAAATTCTCATCTTGCAACATCAGATTCAAGACAGTTTTCCTGTAATCCATTTGCTGAGGAGGTGTTTTGATTTTCTTGTAAAAATAGACAGATGTATTGCTTTACTGAGACAAGTGTTTTTGGATTAGCTGCAACATTTTTCCTTAGTCTTTCCCCTGATGCCTACCTACATTTATCCAGTAAATATTTTTTGAGCAGATACTATATGCCAGACATTGCGCTAGGCTTGAGAATATAGTTTTAGTAAAATATACGTGGTCCTTTACTTCCATGGGGCTTCCTTCAATTATGGTATCATGGTAAGCTGGCTCCTATTCTTGTGGGCCTTTTTGTATGACAGCAGGATTGTAATCTCAAGTGTAAATCCTGAAAAAAATGTAGATTTACGGTTTTGCATGGAGTATGGTATAGTAAAAAGAGTAGACTGGGAGTTTAAAGACCTGAACGAGACCTCTTTCTCCTTCCCTTCTTTTCCTCCTTCTCTCCTGCTTCCTCCCTCCCTCCCTCCCTTCTTTTCTTCTTTCCTCCCCCCCTCCCTTCCTTCCTTCCTTCTTCCTTCCTTCCTTCAAACCATCCATCCATCCATTCATCCACTCATCTCATTCCTCTACCCTTCCTTTTCTCCTCCTCTCCTTCTCAATAAATATGTGCTCAACAATGTGGATACAGCAGGAATCAGGCATAAGAGATCCCTATCTTTGCAGAGCTGAGTCCAGTGGGGGAGACAGACCTTGGACATTTCAGTTGCTCTGAGCTGGATGAAGAAGTATAAGGCACTGTAGGCACAGGTCATAAGCAGGCCTGACTTTTAATCTGGGTCTAAGACACAGAAAACATAAAGTGCTGAAAGATGTGTTACAAGCCATTCAGTTCCTCTAGTCCTTGTTGCTGTTGTTTTTTTATGACAGGTATGTGTGTGTGTGTGTCTGTGATGGAGTTGAATTTAACAGTCCTTTTAATTCTTAAAGTTTTAATATTCTAAGCAGGAGTGTTAGCACAAAAATAGATATAGATTTTTCATTATAAAAAATTATAGATGGGGAGGGTGGGAGGGAGGGAGATGCATGAGGGAGGGGATGTGGGAACAGATGTATATGTATGACTGATTCACTTTGTTATAAAGCAGAAACTAATAAAAAAATAAATAAATAAATAAAAAATAAAAAATTATAGATTTTCATTCCTATATAAAATTGCAATTAACATATAGCAAAACAAAGAGACATATGCATGCTTGTAGTATAGAACTCTTCAGAATAGATAAAAACCACTATGATGCTGGATAATTTCTTTCAAAATCAGAAATGTTTTAATACTACAATTCTCTAAGTAATCCTGCTTCTCCTCAGTTACATGACTGGAATATAATCACCTGTCCTGTGAAGGGTAGCAGTCAAATAACTAAAACAATAGAGTTGCATTTCTGAAATCTGAATTACAAATAAAAATAATTTTTATGGACTCCGTCCCCAGTGTTAAATCAATTTTATATATAATAATCTCACATATATATAGACCTACAAAGCTAGATATAAACCTTATTAAACAAAATGAAATTTCAAATTATATATAAACAAAACTACAAAACCAACACTATTCATATTAATATTCAATTTAATATCACAGATGGTTTTGTTTTGCTGAAACTGTCTATTTGAAACACGAAATGATGCTGACTTCTGGGTGTGGGTTTTGTGCTGGACATTCCCTCACTGTTGAGACTCCCATCACTTCTGTTCTTTGTTCTACTGTGATACTGTTATTAAGACAGCAAGCACAGATCATTTGGCCTTCACGTAGCATGAATAAAACATTTGGGTCTGCTTTTGCTCTTTTCTCCTTAAGACTTAGACCATGGAATCATATACATACACTCAGCTATAGGCACCAAAATCCAATGACAATTGGATTAGACAGTCTTGATTAGAGAGTGAACATCCAGATGATTCAGAATAAATTTTTACTATATTATAAAGGTATTTATAAAATTATACAATTTAAAATTATATATAATATATAATACATATGTGTAAGATTTTATGCATATAATTATATATATGTATTATTTTTGTACTATATACATATAACTATGGTATAATATGTGACATATGTGAGTGAGATAATTTGGGATTGAGGATCCTTTCATGATCCTTACCAATAAGTAGGAAATCAGAGCACTTGAGTCTTCCCAGGCAACCTGGAGCATTTCACACAATTTTTTGCACAATCAGCCACTTCCTCTTCCTCACTTGTTGGGTCACAGAAGTGTTCACTTGGTTTTTTGTTTGTTTGTTTGTTTGTTATTTTATTTATTTATTTTTGGCTGTGTTGGGTCTTTGTTGCTGCACGCGGGCTTTTTCTAGTTGCGGAGAGCAGGGGCTACTCTTCGTTGCGGTGCACAGGCATCTCATTGCGGTGGCTTCTCTTGTTGTGGAGCATGGGCTCCAGGCACGCAGGCTCAGTAGTTGTGGCTCACGGGCTCTAGAGCGCAGGCTCAGTAGTTGTGGCACATGGGCTTAGTTGCTCCGTGGCATGTGGGATCTTCCTGGACCAGGGCACGAACCAGTGTCCCCTGCATTGGCAGGTGGATTCTTAACCACTGCACCACCAGGGAATCCCCTGTTCACTTGGTTTTACGTGCAAGTTCCTCTGCTCTTACAGCAAATGCAGTCTTGTCTGGAATTGCTATTCTCCCTAAATCCCATCATAAGCTCCCAGCCTCAGAAGCCCTTGATGGCTCCTGGTTGACCTTGTGATACAGCCCAAACTCCTCCATGTTGTACACAACGCCTTCAACATCTATGTTCTTCCCACGTCTCTAGCCTTATGTTTTGTCCTACACCTTTCCCATGCATACTGACATCCCAGTGTTCTAGCGATATGGGATGACTGGCAAGGATTTTGTGATTCTCTGTTTTTTTCCCATTGTTTGGAATGTTCTCACTTTTCTTGCCTAGAAAACTCCTAATTAATCTGAAAGATTTAGATTAGTCTACTCTACAGTAGGCAGAATAATGCCTCCGCAAAGATGTCTATATCCAAATCCCCAGAAACTGTACTTATGCTGTTATACTTGCCAAACGTGATTTTACAGATACCATTTACATTACACACTGTACAATAGGGAAGTTATCCTGGATTATCCAGATGGGCCCCCTGTAATCACCAGAACTTAAAAGCAGAGAACTTGCCCTGACTGGAGGCAGAAGAGGGATGCAACAGAAGAGGAAGTTGCAGAGACTCGAAGTGTGAGAGACATCTGACGCCCCATGACTGGAGGCAGGTTACAGGGAAAGCTTGAGAAGAACTGTGAGTAGTTCCTAGGAACAAAGACCAGCCCCTAAATGACAGCCAGCGAGGAAATACTAACCTCAGTCCTACAACTGCAAGAAACTGAATTTGGCCAATTTGAATGAAAAACCACGTACCCCCAGAGCCTCCAGAAATGAACACTGCCCTGCCGACCTGTGAGACTCTAAGCTGAGACCCAGCTGAGCCCAGTGGGACTTTTGATCTCTAGAACTATAAGATAATAAATAGATGCTGTCTTAAGATGCTAAATTTGTGGTAATTTTCTATGACAGCAGTAGAAACCTAATACACTCTCTTTCACAAAGTCTTTTCCTGAACCTCCTACAGACACCCCAGGTCTTTGTTGCACACCTCACCTAGATGCTCCTGTGGCTCCCGCCTGTCCCTCAGGGACAGGCCTGTCCCTCAGTGTCTCCTCTACTCCTCTTGAAAACAGGAACCTTAATTGTTTTCTTTTATATATATATATATATATATATTTTTTTTTTTTTTTTGGTTGCACCAGGTCTTAGCTGCGGCAGGCAGGCTCCTTAGTTGCGGCTTGCGAACACTTAGTTGCGGCATGCATGCGGGATCTAGTTCCTGATACAAAGAGGGATTGGTGGAGGCAAACACTAAATGTGAAAATGAGTAAATGAATAATTCCTGACAGTGATAATTTCTAGTAAGACTATAAAATAAAATAATGGGATAGAGGGCTATAGGGTGTGGGGGGCAAGGCTACCATAGTTAGAGTGGTCAGGGAAGGTCGCTCCAAGGGCGATGTTGAGCCAAGACCTGAATGATGAGGAGGAACCATGCGATCATCTGAGGGAAGAGTGTCCCCAGCAGCTGAGGATGAGAGCGCCTTGCAGGAGCAGAGTGTTCCAGAGAGAAAGTGCAAGAGATGAGCCGGCAGACTGAGGTGGAGTTCAGAGCCTTGCAGACGATGAGGGAAAAGTTTAGATTATATTCTGATCCAATAGGAAACCTTTGAAGGAGTTTAATTTACATGATGGGACTTAGGCTTTTCAACAGTTTCCTTTGACACCAGTGTGAAGAAAAGACTGTGGGGAAAGGTTGGAAGCTAGAAGACCACTTCATCCAAGCAAGAGGTGATGGAGGCTTGGACTAGCACTGTAGCAATGGGGATGGAGAGAAGGGGTCAGATGTGAGATATGTTTCGCAGGTAGAGGTCACCGGCCTTGCTGATGGATTTGATGTAAGTTTTGAAGGATTGAGAGGAGTGAAAAATGACTCCTAGATTTTTGGCCTAATCAGTTTGAAGGAGGTGTGGGGACTGGGGGACTAACCAGACTTGGGAAGGAGTGAAAGAGAATCGAGAATTTTGTACTGTGCATGTTAAATTTAAGATGAAAATCGGTCATCTTAGTGGAATCTCAAAGACAACGGATATATAAGTCCAGAATTCAGGGGAGCCCTCTGAGCTGGAGATATAAACCTGGGATTGATGGCATATCAATGATGTTTATTGGCATCAGGCAAGATGATATCATCTGGGGAGAGTTAGTAGAAAGGGTGAAGGATTAAGGACAGAATTCTGGGATGTTCTAGTGTTTAGATGTGATCAGAGGAAGGGGAGTCAGAAAATAAATTGGAGAAATAGTAAAGTGGAAGGAAAAGGAGAGTGTGGTGTCCTAAAAACCGGCAGGAAAATGTGCTTCACAAGAGAAAGTGCTCAGCCATTTCAAATGCTGCCAAGAGGCCCTGAATATGAAGATAAAAAGAATTGGCCACAGAATTTGGCAAGACATGTATTTTGGTCTTAATATGATAGTATTCCTAGCCAGGTCTCTTCACTAGCCTCATTCAATTGATTCAATTCTTCACGAAACTTTAGTTTTTCAAGCATTATGCTAAGTACTGTGGATGGAGGAAGAAAAGGTAACCAAAAACAGGACTTCTTCCCTCAAATAATTTACAATTTAGGTGAAGAGACAGACTTATCAGAAGCTAACAGTGTAATATAAAATATGGCAAGTAAGCAATTCTGGGAGAACTGGGAAGTCTCTAGGGTGGAAAAAGTATGTCAGTTGAGTCTTCAAGAACCAGTAGTATTTCAGCCAGCAGGAGGAAAGAAAGGGATTTTTTTGTTTTTAAGTTTTTTTTTCAAATTGACAGAATAGAGATAATGTAGGTAAGGCATAAAACGTTTCTAAACTAGGGTAATGGCTTTTGGAATGGGAA
The DNA here is from genome assembly GCF_949752795.1 of Hyperoodon ampullatus. Lineage (NCBI taxonomy): Eukaryota > Metazoa > Chordata > Mammalia > Artiodactyla > Ziphiidae > Hyperoodon > Hyperoodon ampullatus. The sequence continues at coordinate 46,513,692 of NC_136925.1, read as the reverse complement.
AGAGGGGGAAAGGTGAGAGGTAACGCCGTCAATAGCCATATCATATTGTGCTTCAAGATATATATCTTTTTCCATTTGTATCTATCATCCATGAAATATATAACCCAGGCATCATTTTCCTCATTTTACAGAGAAGGAAATCAAAGCACCAATTACATAATGAAGACAGAATGAAATCGAATGCAATAACTAGATTGGATTGTCAAAGAATGCCAAAGACTTAAATGTCACCACAACACATGCCATCCCTTCACAGAATGGAAAGTAGATGCTTTTGATATGACTATGACTGATAAACCAGTCCAACTGCATCAAACTAGGGCCAAGACACATCCTTAAGTCATAATATTGGGGCAGACGTTTAACCATGGGGTTCTACAGTATCTAATGGATAATACAGAGGGCATATTGACACATAGGAAGCAGAAAGAGGACATTTCCTTTTGGAGCTGAGATGAACAATTTCAAGGAACGTTACATATCTATGGTATGTGGAATTACAGAGGCAGTTGCACAGAACAGTTAGCATGGGTGAGGATGACCCACGGTGGTCTCTCTTAAAGCTCAAGATCATCACTGAGTCCATCATTCCATAAACATTCATAGACTGAGGTCTTAAATCTCAAATGGCCAAGCTGGAAGCAGACACACGTCATAGAGGAACTTAAAAATGAAATTTCAGGGCTTCCCTGGTGGTGCAGTGGTTGAGAGTCTGCCTGCCGATGCAGGGGACACGGGTTCGTGCCCCGGTCTGGGAAGATCCCACATGCCGTGGAGCGGCTAGGCCCGTGAGCCATGGCCGCTGAGCCTGTGCGTCTGGAGCCTGTGCTTCACAACGGGAGAGGCCACAACAGTGAGAGGCCCGTGTACCGCAAAAAAAAAAAAAAAAAAAAAAGAAATTTCAGTCCCTTAGATCCCTTGAAGCACCTCTGCAAACATGGTGAATCTCTTTAGTAGAGTATCTTTCTATAAGAAGAAAATGGTAATATAGGAGGAGCTGAGAAGCCAGCAAACAGGAAGCCAGGTTCAGTTGCAGAGTGAGGAAGAATGCTTTTGTAGCTTATAGACCATGTTTTATAGAACACCAGGGATAAGTGGTCTTACATCAGGAAAGTCAGTTGTCCTTTCAGTAGAAAAATTTTTATGCCTTTATTTGGACTCTGTAAATCTCATGAGACTTCAGGACAAGCACTTGTTCACATGCTTTTTCCGAAAAAGAACAATCAGTGTAGGCTTAACATTCAAGGAAGATGGAGACGTTTTTTGAGGTCCTTTTTTATTTAGCTCCCTGTCCATGAGAAATCTGATGCTGCATTTGGAAATAACCTATAGAAGTGAAAGAGGAAGGAGCTGAAATTCTCTCACCTGAATAACCTGATTATACAAACTCTAGCTGCCTTTCTCTCCATTTGCTGCTTTAAGGGCTTCCTCTCACATGGCCAGCTTGAATGCTAAGTGGAGGTTAACCCTTGGCATTTTCATATTGGCATTTGCCATAAGTAGGTGCTGTTTCTGTCCATGAGAACTGATTGACACTTACGTCCCACCTAATGCAGTAGTAAAAGATTTAATAGAAGTGGAACGTGATGGCTACAGTATATTTTCAGGCACTAAAGTTTGACCAAAATGGAATAAGGGCCAGGTGGCGGTATCTACAAACTGTGTTAATAGCTCCATCAACAGATGTTTAATGTACTTAGAGTTATTCTTCACATCCTACTGTTGCTAATACATTTCCTCCCATACCTCTTCTCAACACAAAAATTTTGAGAGGAAAGGAAACATTAATAACCCCAAAGTGTTTAATTTTAAAGGATATTTAAATCTTAATACTGGTCATAAGGTGACCTGTTTGACTACTGGATGGCTTACTGCAGGCTCCAATAATTTTGTTGCCATCATTAGCAAAAGTTGTTAACCAAGAGAAGGCTTAAAAATGCACAAGTTGTCTCCTTTATTTACCCTTGGATTGCATTCTGCTTTGAAGATATTTTTCAGTGGATCAAAAATATAGAGGTGCTATACAGTGCTGTTTCAGCCTGGCGTGCAGGTGAGGCTGGCAGCTGCCTTAGTGTGTGTGAGAAGGAAGAGGCCCTCCTTTCTGTCCAGAATTTTCATTTCTAGTCGGTCCAGTAAGTCAGACAACCAAGGCGGATCAGGCAGTTCTAGAGAGTCAAAGTCAACACCAGGGCATGTTTTGTTTGTTTGTTTAACCATAGTAGGAATAAAGAATGAAGAGGTGACTTCCATCCTGTACAGCACTTTCTTCAATGAACATTTATTTATTTATATGACTGTCCAGCCTCCAGATTGCTAGATACAGAGAACCAGGGCCTGAGGGGATAAGCTGCATGACAGAAAAGGTGCTGTGAGAGAGAAAGGAAGCAGGCAGGGTAGTTGGGGAGCACGGTGCTTGTGGCCTTTTAAGGGATCCCCAGGGCACTTCCATATGGATGTGGCAAGGAAGGGGGTGAAAAAATGTGGTACAGCTCATGAGAGAGCCTCTTCCTCGCCAGCCATGTGGATGGAGTGTTCTGGTCCTATCGCTTGTCCTGGTTTCCCCAGTTCATCTCTGTTGTCTCTTTCCCCATCTTATTGGATTTTCAAGCTTTTCAATTTTTAATATTTTTGTACGGAAAAAGGGACCCACAACGAGAAAAGTGCCTCAGGCTCATGATAGTCATGATGAAGCCAAATTTAAAGTATCCTCAATGTGGGTTAGGTATAATCATTTAGTTAATAAGTGAACATAAGAAAAGGTTATCACTGGAATTAGATAATCGCTACTGTCCTTTCTAAACTGTAAGAAGTTCTCTGACTCTAAATATTGGGTTTTGTTCCTGCTTGAGAGAATGACCACTGACATTTTTGTTTGTAGCCGAGAACAAAGGACAGTTTGAAGTAGAAGCAAAATTGAGTAACATTAATCCTTGGCGCTAATGTAGGTTAAAATTCTAGAAGGGCTCTGTCTTGTATGAGACCTTGTTTCTATTTAGTAACCCTAACAATTATAATTTAAAATATTCTCAGTGTGCCTTAGATATAATGATTGAGTTAATTAAGAAACAAGTTTGAGAAGAGAAAAGACGTCTTAAAAGAAAACTACAGGATGTAGAGTTTACATAATAACACTCTACTCTATGCAAAATCTCAACTGTTAGCTTTGGGAGGAAGAGGGCTGCTCCCTAGAGAAGAGAAGGATGTGCTGACTTCAGTTGGCCTTTCTAATGAAGAAAGTTGCAGTACAAAAGAAACTAAATAGAGAGGAAAGACAAAGATTTAAAACAAGGTAGTATTTGAAGAGACAACAATTGTAGACTTTGCACAAACTACAGATAATGATTATGAAAACAATAATGTAAGAACAAATGATCAGGATATAAAAAATAAGAAGGTTTTCTAACACTTAACTCACGTAAAGGCAGTACTCGTAGGTTTTATATTTTCTTTTTTACTTACCTTTTCTTGGCTATAATATCCTTGAATAATACAGGAAAAAAATTTTAAAAACACCCTAAGTCCTATATCATAGTAAACACTATTTATATCAGGTATATTTCCTTTCAGATATATATATATTTAAAAATAAAATTTAGGCCATACTTTATAGTTTTATGTCCTTCTTTTCCCGCAGAATCAAATAGTCTTTAAAAACTTGGTTTTCAGTGGGCCTATAGAATTGTGTTTTTTGGATGAAACTTTTCCCCTGTTGTTAATAAAAATGTCACTATCCACCCTTTGGTCGTGTCTAGTTAGAAGTAACAGACTCGATCCATAATCCAAATCCATAATCCTGAGTGGGAAAAAAGTAGGAAACAGAATGAGATGTGTAACAGAAAACCATTTATATGAATAAAAACATTTGCATTCAAAATAATAATTCATACTGTACAAGGACATAGAAGCAAAGGGCTCAGCACAAAAGCTCATTGTGGTACAGCTTTGGCCATATTGACTAAAGGTGAATATATTATATATGCTGTGAATTACAGTTCCAATCCTAGGCATAATCCTGACAGAAATATGGACATGTGTTCACCAAAAGATGAGAGAGAAGGTTCTTAGCAGCCCTATTAGCAAGGGCAAAACTGGAACCTACCCAAATGCCCATCAATAATAGAATGGAAATGAACAGTGGTTGAGTCACAAAATGTGATATCATACAGTAGTAAGAATGAACAATCTTCAGTTTACACAAAAACGTGAATGAATCTTAAAAACACAACGTTGAACTAAAGAAGCCAGACACATACAAGTGCAAATAGTATGGTTCTGTTTATGTAATGTACAAAACCAGCAAAGTTAACCTCTTCTGCTAAAAGTCAGGAAAATGGTCCCCCTGAGCTGATGGTGACTAGAAACAGGCACAAGAAAGGCTTGTGGGGTGCTAGCAACGTCTGCTTCCTGACCTTGGGACTGACTGCACAGTTGTGTTCAATTTGTGAGAATTCCCCGAGTTGTACACTTAGGATAAGTGGAATGGTCTATTTCTCTATGATATTGCAGTACAAAGTGTTTTTTTCAAGTTACACATTAAATGTATTAGAATGGTTGCCTATCAAGAAGGAAATGAGAGTGAATGAATGAATTTCAAATGTGTGATTTTCAAGAACTTCTTACCGAGCATTACCAAAGAATTTCTTAATTTTATTAATGACTCTTAGAAGTTGAGAGCTTTTGCTTATTTAGGGCTTTTTAGAAAACTTGTGGCAGAGAGTGAAATTCAGTAACCAACTAGATATGTCTTATTACTGTAAATTCAGGTAATTAAATTTTAATACCTCTCCCAAAGTGAAATTAATGTGTGGCGATTATCATTGAGAATGTACTTACTTTGGCTTAATGTCATATTTTTTTTTTTTTTTTTTTTTTTTTAAAGAAGATGTTGGGGGTAGGAGTTTATTAATTAATTTATTTATTTTTGCCGTGTTGGGTCTTCGTTTCTGTGCGAGGGCTTTCTCTAGTCGTGGCGAGCGGGGGCCACTCTTCATCGCGGTGCGCGGGCCTCTCACTGTCGCGGCCTCTCTTGTTGCGGAGCACAGGCTCCAGATGCGCAGGCTCAGTAGTTGTGGCTCACGGGCCCAGCTGCTCCGCGGCATGTGGGATCTTCCCAGATCAGGGCTCGAACCCGTGTCCCCTGCATTAGCAGGCAGATTCTCAACCACTGCGCCACCAGGGAAGCCCCTGTCATATTTTAAAAATTGCACCTTTTAAGCCATTTTTATTTTTAGAATATGGTGTTTATTTACCTTTACTTTCTCTTTTCTTCACATTTTAACCTCAACACCAACCTTTCCAAATGTTGTTGAATGTAATCCCAGGTACTTTCTGCTGGAATGAGGCATTTTCCCTCCCAGAGCAACCTGAACAGATTAGAAATCACCAAATGCTTCTGATTTTAATTCCCTGCAGAGAACTGCTGGAAGAGTTGTTTTAGGTTATCCTGGTGACATTTATTAAGATCAGAAGGTACGGAGATAAGACCATCAGAAACGTTTATTTTACTTAACTGTTTAGATCCTCCCACACCTGCTCAGCTCAGTGACCCCAACTATCCTGTAATTGCCTATATTAAATGTTTAGTGAATATGAAGCAAGAATACACCCATTTAAGGAAAATGCATGTGATTTTCTTTTATATAAGTTTTCATGGATGGTTCTAATTCCATTTAATGGATAAAATGAAAATAATTTCACTAATTGAGTCTTTTGTTATGTCTGAATGTATTGCTAGCATATAGAAAAGCTTTTCCAAGTCACTCTGATTTAATTTTTCAATATTATAAATTTAATTAGAATCAAGATTTAACCCACAAATAATATTTTGTGTCCTCCAATCGTTTCTGTTTTGGAAAAAAGATGATAATTTTATAAAGAAAGCCCACATAAATTTTGCCCTTTTGTGAGATTAAAAAAATAAAAACTAACAACAGCTCTACAAACATCTAGCAGTTGAATCATTTCTTACTGTGTCATTGCTTTTCCTTTGAGTTGTAAGTCAAAACCGACCATTTAATGTTTGGAAAATGACTTACTAACATGTAATTTCAGAATGATGTCCTTTTTAAAATGAATTGCAAACTCATGCCTATGACAAACTCCTTTTTTGTGTATTCTTAACTTTTCCTAATTGCTCATTTTTGGTGAAGTTGAGCCCCATCTCATAATATTGGGTTCCAGTAGGCCTCATCAGACCTGTTTGTGAGTTTACATATATTACACGGTGCAATAGATACTCATGTCTATAACTCTTCGTCCTCTGAGGACATTCAATGAATAAGAACCCAGAATCATGTGTTCCGTAGTTTACTAAAGCCCCATGGAAAACCCTACAGCAGTAGCTATGCAAAGTTCTGGTTAAACATTGCCCTAGCGTTTGCACTGCTCCGTCTGTTGTTTTTACGCTAAAGACTCAGCCCAGGTTGGAGGTAGTATTGACTTTGTAATTAAACCATTTTACCTTCAGAATTTTGTAATCACTGCATTTAAAACCATCTGTTGTGGTGAGAAGGCAAACTCTTTTTTTTTTTTAAAGGTAAGGAAAAAAATCTACAGTGGCCTTTTTTTTTTTTTTTTTACTTTCAGAGTTCTGATTTTAGGTCCTTGATTTACTAGCATATCAATAGAAAAAAAGGAGGACATTATCTGTGAGTGATGGAAAAGGAAGCTTGTCTTAGAATTCAAAATAAATGCAGATGAAAGTACCTTCTTGCCTGCTGTTCTTTTTCAAAGGTATATTGTTTCCTCTTTACATGTGGAGATATTATTAATTTACTCGAGGCTGAGTGGGGTGATATTAAAGACAGGTTTGGCTATGTTTCATAGTGCTGGAAACTCTTCCTGCTAACTTACCACGGTATTGTCAGGACCGTTAAGAGTGTGCGTCTGCCATGGGTAGTGTGGTGCTTACTGCAGCAAGTAAGGCAACACAAGCAGAATGTTCAGGGAAGGGAAAACAGTTTTAAAATAAGGAGCTTATAAAATACATTGGCTTTGTTTCTGTTCCCAGGAAAAAGAGGCAGAAGAGTGGACTAATTTGCACTCTGATAAACCTTTTTAAAGGGCATGGGATCAGTCTCACTCCCCACCCCCCCACACACAGGGGACATGAGTGATGTCTGAATGACCATAGACTGCCCCTCTGCATTTAGGAAATGTAGCAAAAAGAATTTGAAAATATGAATGCTGGAGTCAGACCAGGGGCCACGTCATGGCCTTGTCACTTTTTGGCTCACGGCTTAGGGAAGTTACTTAACCTCCCTAACCTGAGGTCCCTTCATCTACAAAGTAGTGAAAAGAAAAGTACTCTGTCACAGTATTGTTGTGGAAAAGTACTCTGTCACAGGTTGTTGTTGCGGTAAAGTACCTGGCACGGTGCCTGGCACGTGGGAAGCATAAGTAAAATAATGTCTCTATCTCAATTAATTGATTTACCTGAAAACAGATTCTTGAGGCATCTCAGCTTTAAGTTTCAGTGTAGTTTGTCAATAAAAATAACAAGATATGTGGTTTAATAGTGGACTTTTAGAGCAATTTTGTAATTCTCTTTGGCTGACATCTATTATATATGTCCATTTAGGGAGAGAAACAAAACAGGGAAATAATTGCCAACTATCACAAAATTCAGTATTAACCTAAAGCTTTTCCTTTTCTTCTTCTTCTTCTTTTTTTTTTTTTTTTTAAGTAATTTCGAGACTTTGAGCAAAAGGCCCAATTCAGAGATTCCTCCTAAGCAGCTCATGGCCGGCCAACAATAGCTGACTATGACCTGGGACAGGGATGTAATAGGGGTGAGGAGAAGGGAGAGTGGGTGGGATCAGGGCACATGGTCAGTCCTCAGCAGAGCCATATGATCTCAGGATGCAAGCTGTAACCTCAGGGCGCCTAGCTTTAACTCTTAGCTCTGCTGCTTACTCATGTGTCACTTTGGGAGAACCCACTTCATGTCTCCAGTACACAGTTTTCTCATCTAACAAGAGTACCTGCCTCATATAGCTGAGGTGAAGGTTTCCAAAGGGAACTCACATAACCTTCTTAGCACAGTGCCTGGCACATAGCAGACACTCAGTAGATTTATTTTTATGGCAAAAGCCCCGTAATTATGTGATGATTGCCTATTGAACATTGGAATCCAACATAAGAGAGTTGCCACGGAGGTCATGAAGCTTCAGATATAGTTGAGAGCATCCAGTTTCTTTTACAAGTTTACTCATCCTCTGCCAAACTTGAGGACTGTTTTTTAATTTTATGGAGTTGTTGTGACCATATTAATAGAAGCTGTTATTAAAACCATGCTTATGCCAGACAGTCCATAGGTAAATGATCCTTTTTACCATGAAAAGGAAGATGAAGAGTAATTTACCTATAGCAGCACACTGTGCTAGGCACATAAAAATGACTTAAGGAGTGTGCATTCAGTTGAGTTGTATCACTGATGGCATTTATCCTTGAAACCATGGATGTGAGAGAATGTTTATACAGTGGTTCTGATTAAAAATGATATAAAAAGACCAGCAAAAACTTCATAAAATTTGTCCTATTTATGTTTAGGAAAAGAAGATATATATATATGCATATGTATAATTTTATATTTCATTTGTTACAATGAGCTTATAATAAGTATTTATAAGTATATATAAGTATATTTATAATAATCACCCCAAATTCAGGTACGTATAAAAAGTATTGCAGAATTCCCTGGAAGTCCAGTGGTTAGGACTCTGCACTTTCACCGCCAAGGGCCCAGGTTCGATCTCTGGTGGAGGAACTAAGATCCCACAAGTTGAGCAGTGCAGCCAAAACAAACAAACAAACAAACAAGATTATATTTTCAAAAAAATATTGCATAAACTCATAATTCAGGAGCACATTAGGATATGTAACTGTTCTAATTGGTAGAAAGTTCATGGAAAATCTATGAAAAAATGTAAAAATATATAGGCTTGAAAAAGGAATTAAAGCTAACACGAGGAAAATAATTTCAGAGCAATGGAAATTATTGTGGCAACTACAGGGATTTCTAACTGCTTGAACATTCTGCAGAATAAAAAACATCCTATCTCACATTCCATAATCAGTTCAGAAAGTAATACTTTCTAGAACCCTGAATATCCTAGGGAAATTTCTATCTTTCTTAAAACTTGCTCTGGTTTACAATCCCTGTGGGGTAGGCAATCCTCTAGGCTGAGAAGTAGGTGCTTTATGAGCCAGCATCTAACCTCCCACCATAGCTTAGCCACAGATCAATGGTGCCCCCTTTAGCTGTGGGCAAACTCCTTCTCTTGGAGCATGGGACGTAGGAAGAGGTGAGATGGAAAGCCTCAAAATACTCCTGAAAGGAAAACTGTGTGGCCAACAAAAATCACAACCTAAAGATCAATCTGATACTCTTTGGGGAGTTATAAGTAATCCTTTAGATTTTTATGTGAATGTGTTAATAATATGCTGTCATTAGCCTTTGTCCAGTTCAGATACTTTTCTTGTTCTTATCAGTGTAGATAAAACGAGGTAAACCAGATGTGACAGAAAGCACGGGAACCCATCAGCTGTGCATCAGCCACCCAATTGTTCTCTGGCGGTGCTCATCTTGCCAGTCAGCCAGTCACGGAGGCCTCAGCTTTGATGTCAGTCTATCTGACTCTATTTGACAAAGCCAGTTGCACATGCTCTTCATAGAAACAACAGATTACAGACAATACCACGCTAAAGAAATGCTACCTTCTAGCCATGGATACAATGAAAGCCATCTCTTTAGTCTGGGATATGCTTATTTCAAGGAGTCCCAGAAATGAACTATGGCATGAAAGGCATCTATTTATCCTAGTTACAAAGTCTCCCTGAAAAAGACCAAATTTAGCAGCAACAACTAAGTAACAATTGCATATGTCATAAAATAGTATAGATTCATCTGAAGAAGTAGCAAGAAAGACTTGATAACACGCAGGCAGCTAAATATGCTCCACTGCTTCCTGGAACACGTCCTTCCTGAGTTGTTAAAACTGAGCAAAATAATAGAAATCGGATGACTGAGAGTTAACTTGCTGGCATGTGACACAAATCTTAAAAACCCATTTTGAACTTTGCTATCTTCATGACTTAGGGAAGAGATTCTGATTTCACTTTGGCTGATAGCTATACAAGGAAAGATGCCATTTTAACAGCTTAGTAATCTTTACTAAGATGTATGTGGCCTCAAGTTGCCATAAAATGCAAAACCTTTTTCTTTGTAATTTGAAATTAAACTATTAGAATCGAGTAAATGCCTTTGTTGATGTCAGAAGAATGGACTTTGAGTTTTATCCTCATGTTTAGGTCAGTGCATTGCACAGTGGTCAAATCCCTCCCTGGCTGAGCAGCCCCAGAGTATCAGATAAAATGGCATTGTGTTCCAGTCATATTTCTTTCCTGCTAGACTTAAAAACCTTAGTCTTTAATCCTGTAAAGTTAATGAATAAAACTGAAGCCTTTTCTCAGCTTCACTTCCCTTTAAAAATTGAAAGAAGTTACACTTTTTTTTTTTTTTTGAAGGATAGTTGATTTACAATATTGTGTTAGTCTCAGGTGGACTTATCTTTAAGACAGGCAATCTCATGCTCAGAGTGATGTCACACTAGGGCTGGTTTGTTGCTTCTCACTCCCTCTCTTCATTCCCACTCCTCTTGTCACTCAAGTTTGAAAGCTTTTCATATTCTAAGATTATTTATTTACCTCTGTGAAACACATTCTCTAAAAACTTTTCCGTGTCCAAATTAAATAGCTATCACTTTAATTCTGGTTTTAGTTGGAAAGGTACAAATCATCTGCTATATTTTGGTTTTCATCTTGTTGTGGGCAACTGCAGCAATATCTCTAAATTTTCCTGTGTGCATATCTGTTCTCAGCCAATAGAACGCCTATCATTTCTCCTTGATTTGAAACCAATAAAATGGGATAATGCAAAGAGATTCATTAAAAACAAGGCAAGTATTCCGGGTTTTTCTGTTCACAAATCTGGTTCATCAAGTTCAAGCAGGGCCTGCTCTGTAGCAGAATTCTCCAGAAAACACACATTAGTCCCTGGTCACTAGCAAACTATTCAACACTTTTTGGGATATCCACTGTAACTATAATCACCAACATCTAAATCTTGATAGTGTCTACATTATAGTACAAAATGTTTTATATTTTCTTCTAATTGTAATAGTACTCAACAAAATTTAATTATTAGAGGAAATCGTTAAACAGGAAGTTCCCAGTAATTTCCCCACCCTGTCGATTTCCTGGAAAATCCCTCTCAACAATTCGAGGTCTAATCCCCTCCCTAACATGTTCTTATTTATTTTTATACCCCCCCCAAAATGTGTGTTTTCAAGAGGAATGTGGTATCACGTATACTAATTTATAATCTGCTTCACCAACCTCTACCACACTGAGATGTTTCCATGTATTTCAGAAGAGCACTAGGTTTTAAAACTCATTTTGGAGGAAGAAAGAAAACCTCATTTTGTAGAGTGTTTGCCTTCAAAAATATCTAATGTAACTCCAAATATCTACCAAATGTCTACACCCTACAAGGATTCAATATGAGGTCAGCAGGAATAATGGCTCTCCGCCTCTCTTTCCATATCCCTTCTTTTCAGCCCTCACTCTTTTCTTCTTCACTTCTAACCCAGCACCTCGACTTTTTTTCTAAGTACATGTTACATGACACTTCTTATTTTAAAAGTTTGATTTGTTGCAGGAGATTATCATTTCCATCACGGCAAGAGTAAATGATTTACTGTGAGCCACTTTCGTTCCATTTAAATGTTCCTTTGAAAAAATGAAGAATTTGGATGCACAAAACATGCTTGTATTCAGATGATGTGAAAATTTGTATAAGGATATCTATCTTGTCTCAAGTCTTCTTTCTGTTTCTCTCTCTTTCTCTTCTTTCTTTTTCTCACTGTGGTAACCAGGGCATAAGGGCAGCTGGAACATGTGGCTTTTTATTTGATCAAGGGTAATGATCAACCAAGCCCAGAGGAAGGCAGGTCAGCTTTCCTAGTTCACCTGTGACATAGAATCTTTTTACGTGCTCTCCAATTGTGAGTCCATCTGTGCCATCATTAAGAAGGAAAAACCTACAGAAATAAAGGGGCTGAATGTAACAGGAACTGGATATTGAAAGTTGATTTGAATATGCATCTGCAGGGACTGACGCTCTATGAATCGATGTGTGTCCTTTACTCATTTCTGTGAAGCAAAAGAGCCATAGATTGGTTGCTTTTGTTGTTGGCTTGCTTATTTTACTTATAATTTTCTACTCTTACATCATCATTTTTATCTTTGCATATATCTTTTTTCTTTTTTGGATTTTAAGCGGAGGACAAAAGTCTCAGGACTACATCAAGAAACAACAAAATATATGTTCTCTGCAATATATGTTTGCTAATCATAGCTTCCAGAACAAGTGATGTTCATTTGTGAAGAATGATAAAGGGGAGGAATTCATTCCAGGGCTCCTTAGGTAGTTGCTATTCTAGTATACTTCTTCCAGCACTTGAGGAAAATTTATACAGTATCTTGTAATTTCTATGAATTCTGACTGTTTTTCAGATACAAGTTATTCAAAGATGTTGATACATCAGATTTCCCAAGTTTCTGCTGGAAAAACTTATTAAACACTATGGGATTCCAGGCCATTCTGATGCTACAAGCACCTTTCTTGCCCATATCTGATTCCTTATGCTGTTTCTGGGGCTTAGGACTGAGATGTTAATTATTGGTAGTGTTCTCTGTAAAGACAAGCACAAGAAAATAAAATGAGGTAAGGTACACCTGCCAATGGTTGCTGGCCCTGGAAGCCTTGTGTTACCACACCCCAGGATAATAATACCTGGAGCTTAACAATAAATGTTGGTTGACACATTGACTGGTTACTTCAGTAGAGGCTTCTAGAACTGCTGTTGGAAAGTAGTGATAGTTGGCTATGGGATAAAGGAAGTGGATAAAAAAAAATGTCATATCAGCTATGAACTTCAGAAGAGAAAGATGGGAAAAGAGAAATAGGAGGTGGACATTGATAAAAGGTGAGATTAGTAGGAATGAGGAGAAGATAAAGGAAACTAAGGAAGTCACATGACATTCTCACAGGCTGTTTTGATGTTGCTATTTTCACATTATGACTTTTAAATTTTATATACATTAAAAAGACAAAGAGTTAAAATTTCAGCTTGTAAGAACTACCATATAATAAGCATAGCAGGACATCTTCACCACATGTCTAACCCTCTGTCCTCCAGGTCACACGTGGAGGTGGAGGAGTGAGTCTGAGAGATGGGCCGGGGTCAGGAATGGAGTAAGAATGCCTACTGTGCATTTTACTAGGAAATTAAAAAGGCAAAAGTTTTTTGTTTTGTTTTTTATTTGCGGTACGCGGGCCTCTCACTGTTGTGGCCTTTCCCGTTGCAGAGCACAGGCTCCTGATGCATAGGCTCAGCGGCCATGGCTCACGGGCCCAGCCGCTCCGTGGCATAGTGGGATCTTCCCAGACCGGGACACGAACCCGTGTCGCCCACATCGGCAGGCGGACTCTCAACCACTGCGCCACCAGGGAAGCCCAAGACAAAAGTTTAATATCTGCCTTTAGACTAGTTTGAGCGTGTCTATGGCTTGTTATTGCTATATCAGAACTTCACCTAAGGGCCAGGAGAACAATATGTCTTTGTGTGTTCTCTTTATATGTGTGTGTAATGCAGTGGCTTAAAAAGTACTCTAGTTCAATTCAGCCAGTCAGGAAGTCCAGGAGATGTGCTCATTCACTTAGATTTTGCAGAAATCTCTACCTTATCATGAAGATTTTGTGGCTGTGTTGCTTTAATAATTGAGCTTGTCTTTTGGATGAGGAAAACCCCATAATGAGGTCACTTTATTGCTGGTGTAGCAATAGAGAAAGAAGTACACAACCAAATAGAGATTCTTTCTGTTTGGATTCTGCTTTCAACCACCAATCACCAGGTTCATTTCATTTTTCTTCTGCTGGGATTTTTGCCTGAGAACTTGGAAGAGCAAGGCTCACAAATGGATGGGTCGGTTGCAGATCCTGCCAAAGTATGTGAATAGATAATAGCATGTAAATAGAGGGTGTCATGGTAGGTTAGTGAGAAAATAAAAACAGTAATAATCAGTGCATCCCACTAATGCACCCAAGCCTGGATCAGGACACTCCATCCAGTATGTCACTGCATCTGTTGTCTCCATCACTTCTATACCTTCAATATCTTCCTCTCTGTTGTTTCTCTGTAGTCTGTAAGTATGCTTAAATGTTTCCAAGTCAAAAAGAAGAAAAACAAATAGCCCTTTTTCAATCCTGTAGGAAACGTTTTTAAGGGTGTTCCACACTCATTGTCTTCCTTTCTCACTTCCTATTTATAACTCAATCCAAACCCATACAAGCTGGCTTTCGCTCAGAGTCCTCCACTCAAACAGCCCTTGCCAAGCTCACCAATTTCCATATTGCCAAACTCAATAGATATTTTCCAAACCTTTTCTTAATGGAGTGTTTATGCTGTGTTTGCCACTATCGATCATTATATAGTCTTGAAACTCTCCACTTCCTTGACTTTCCCCTTTCTCTGCTCTCAGCTTTGACCATCAGTCTCCTTCATGGATTCCTTCTCTGTGTCTCCTCTTTAAATACAGGATATTCTCTGGGATCTTCTTTTGGTCCACTGCTCTGTTTAGTCTATAAATTCTCCCTGAGCAATAATTTTGACACTTAGAGTTTTAACTAACACCTTATCTTAAGACCATCAAGGACATATTTCCAGCCTTTATAGTCCCCCTGAATTTTAGACCAGAAATAGGCCAATCTAGGCATACTCCAAAAGCACCTCAAAATTAATGTGCATATAATGATTATGTTTCTTGTCAGCCTTCAACTTTATATCCCTCACAGGAACACTACAGTCCCTCCTATATTTCTTAATTGGTTAATGGTATCACCACATACCAAGTCTCCCAGATCAGCCCTTTTCTCTCCCATCACTCTTACCAACACCACCATCTTCCACATCCAATTAATCAAGCCTTGTCTTTTCTTGTTTTTAACCTATTGAATTCATGACAAGAGTTCAAGCCTTTGCTATTTTTTTTTTAACCTAGAATATTGTAGTATCTCCCTCACTGATTATACAGATTGTAGTAACCGAAGGAATGCCATGCACAGCTTTCATGTGACACACGGGGCTTCCTCCCATGAGTTACCTGTACTCTAGCAGACCCATGAACACATAGACCTGCCTCAAGAGACCCAGTCCAAGCAAAAGTATATATATATATATATATATATATATATATATATATATATATATATATATATATAAAATAAAAGTACAATCATATAACTTAGAAAAGTCCTTGATTGTTAGACATTGTTGTTTGCACTGACCTTGGATGGAAAACTGGATTTATTTCTTCACAGGGATGTGCAGAAGATGTGTCGGAATCATTCCTTTTATATAACGGAATGTGCGATACATCTATCCTTGAAAGCAGAAGGCAGATGAGTTGCTAGGCTATTGAGAGGTGTGTTTGCATGGATAAATAATTTCAAGGGAGGAAGCCATGTGTTTATAACCTCATCAATATTAACTGAACTTGAAAGAGTGAATTGTGATGCTGACATTGACAGGGAATCAAATCATGACCCCACAGTGCCTGAATTTCACTAAGCGCGGCTGCTTAATGGCATTTAGCCTCACTTCAGTTCTACTTGCTTGTGTTCCCCATGGTGCATTGTGTTCATGTCTCTTGCCTAGACTATTGTCATATCCTTATGGATATATGAACATAGATGTTTGTGTTTCAGAGGGCTTTTTTGGCAATTAGGAAAACAAGACTATTTTGTGATTGTCTATCTTAAAGGAATCACAAAGCAGTTTCTTCTAACATTCAGCATGAATGTTAATGTAATATGTTAAAAAATAGTTAAAGACAATTTAGGTGATACAAACAAATTTTATTTAACACCTCATGAAATGGACAGTCTCCATTCTAAGAACTGCAAGATGAGAAGGCAGGAAGCTTTTACAGGATAAAGAATAAAGAACAAAGAAATATGTCTAGAGCTAAGAGCTGACTTGGTGTTTTAGGATTGGCTGACTGGTTATACTGCATTTCTGGTCAAGCAGAGTATTTACAGGGACACTAAAGTTATCTAAATTTCAGTTTGCTGACATGGCACCCTGGGCAGAAGTGGCTCCATCTTGGGCCTAGAAATTTATTTCAATAAATATATTACATAGGGTTGTTGTGAGAGTTAAAAGAACTCATCCAGTGTCTGTATTATTAATGTTTTGGAAATAATTTCATTTAAGAATATTTAAACAGTTTAGTCATTTCCTAGGAGTCTGATTTTGAGCACTTTTAGTGCGACCTTCATTTTCCTCACCACCAAAGTAGGCAGGTAAAAATCATTGTGGGGATATAGTCATAGTCTAGGCATGCCAAGTCCCAGACATGCTAAGAGCTGGCCAGGATGCTACAGTGGTTTTGTCTCCTGGATATCAGACATGCTGAAAGTAGCTGGGAAATTTAGTCTGTCAACTGGATGATTCCTTATGCTAGAAAAAAAAATCAAATGTATATGTTTACATGTTGGGGTTCGATGAAAACAATGCTGAATTAGAAGACATTCTAGACCATACTATTTCCAGTGAACCAGGAAATCATTATCTTTTTCTTTTTTTTTTAAGTTTAGCAGCCTCTTAAACATTCAATACTAGGGAATTGGTTAAGTAAGTTATAGCATGTCCATATGAAGAAATTCTACACAGCTACCAAAAATCTTCTGTCAAAGAAAATTAAATAACATAGAAAAAACGTTCATTGTATAATAGTAAGTGCAAACCAGTATGCACAGAGAGATGCCTTTAAATCATGTATGCATATAGGCATGTGCATGTGTGAAAAATTGTGTTTATAGATTTTATTTATAAGAGGCAGGATTATGTGTTGATCCCCCTGCCCTTATTTTACATTTCTGAGCATCTTTTGCTTTGGTAATTAGGAAAAATATTTAAATTTCTGCAAAGAAGAAGGACATTATTTTCCATTCTATCTAACAAAATCATTTATTTCTGCCTAACTGACCTCCCTAGAGATATAAATATTTGCTAATAGGACTTAAATAACCCTTTGACTCTCAAAAGCATATATTTTATTCAACTCACTGCTGAACTAACATCTATGGGTAGAGTTTTAATTTTTAAAACTGAATAGGCATTCCCCTCTTATGGTTTATTTTTCTCTGTTGTAACTCAAGAAATAATTATGAAATATTTAAATTTACTAAAAAGTACACAGAACAACATAATACACATCAGTGTATCTATCACTAAACTTTAACCAATATATAACATTTTGCCATATTTGTTTCACACCTTTTTTAAAGAAGCAAAGTGTTTTAAGGTATTATTAAACCTTCGTCCAGTCTTATTCCTCTGCTTCCCTCACCAAAGGTAATCATTACACTGAAAATAATACATATACCTCCCAACCACATATTTTTACTTTTACCACATATGTATACATAAAAAACAAATAGTTTTGTTTTATGGTTTTAAATTTACATAAATATTAAACTTTATTCTTTTGAACTTGCTTTTTTCACTTAACATGATCTTTTCATGACTTATTCCTAATACATGTAGATTTAATACACTAATTTTTCCGGAATATAGTATTCCATTGCATGAATTCTTTTTTTTCTTATCCACCCATCTATTGACGGTCATTTAAGTTGATTCTAATTTTTTTCCTTTTACAAATAATGCTGTTAAGAACATCTTACCATCTTTCTACTCAAGCAAAAGTGCAAGAGTTTATTTAGGATGTATATCTGGATTTCATGACTTACAAAGGCATCTTCCAAGCCTCCCCAGTCAAGCAATCAATGAATTAATCAATATTTACTGAGGGCTTAGGATATTAAAATAGATAACTAGATCTTAGTTCTTAGAATCCACTTGTGTTTCAACTCTATGACTGAAAATGAAATAAAATCTAAAGACAAAAAAATAGCACAACTTTCTTCTCCAAGGAATGCTTCTGATTGGTGACTATGCCAGGACAAGCCCACCCTCAGTAAATTTTCATACTTTGTGCAGTTCTGGGCCCCTGTTAGATGACCAGCCTGGCTCTGACCTCATTATGTTATTTGATACACAGCATCTTGAACCGAAAAGTGATTATTCATTCTGAATTTAAAGGTGTTTATTACATGCAATTTTAATTAAACGTGTATTTTCTGTGGAAATACATCAAAAAGCCTAACAATCACCTCAGCCAACCCAGAGTTTATAGCCTAGTTCAGCAGACAGCAACTAACATGATAAGTATCATGTTGGAGAAATACAGAACTTAAAGGGAGTGTATAGGAGGGACCTTAACCTGGACTTTGGGGTTTCAGGAGTGATTTCTTAGAGAATGTAAATCTATACAGGAAGGTTGAGTAAGAATCAGGCAAATACAGGAGAGGCAGAAGGAAGAGGAAGAGAGTTTATTGCATTTATTAAATTCCTATATATTAACTTTTTAAAAATCTCAAGCTTAGACTCTGTAAGCCTCTATCTGCCTGTACGTCATTGAGGTCTATCAAGGTCTATTTCCTCAGTCTTTCAATATCACTTTGTCACACATTAGGAAGACTGATAAATGAGCCAAAATTTTCCATTAAATAAGGCTTCCTTCAATGTTGTTTGTGTCAAATGCTAACATCCTGAAATATTTTAGAGCCATTAAATCTATTGATTTTTATCTCTTTTGATCATTTATTATTCATATTTCTATACTTTCTACTCTGACCACAAAACATAAAGGAAATCCCAGTACCTACACAGTGATTACTTTCAATATCTAAATATCCTCTGAAGCTTCCAGTTACAGACAAATTTCCAAAGAGCATATACATTATATTGATTAATATTAGGTCCAAGCAGGAAAAGAGAAAAAGCCTTAGACCCATGCTGACGAGTTTGGGCCCTGTTCCGAGGTCAGAGAAGAGCCAGAGGCCAATCTTGAGCAGCAGTGCAGTTTGTGTTGAAGGCAGCTCCCTCTGGAAGTGATGGAGAAACTGATCGAGTTGGGGCTAATACCATAATCCTGATAAGAGATGAGAGTCTGCACTGGGATGTTGTCTATGAGGATGAGGAGATGAGAGCTCAGAAAGATAACCGGAAGGAATAGAGCGACTGGAAGAGGGGGCAGTGAGGGGGAATTTAGGATGTCTTCCAGGTTTCTGGCTTCCATAGCTCTATAATGATGAGAGGGAAAACATGGTGAGAACACAATCTGAGAATGAAGCCAATGGCTCATGCTGAGCTTTGGGTGCCTACAGAACATCTTGGAGGAGATGTTCAATAATTAACAACTGGATGTTCAGCTCACTAGCTTGGGAGAGTGCTTTTGGCTGAGGTTGTTCTCCTTACTGGGAAGCAGCAGCATAGCACAGGTAGATCAGCTCAGTGCTTTGCGATGACCTAGAGGGCTGGGATAGGGAGGGTGGGAGGGAGGCTCAAGAGGGAGGGGATATGGGGACATATGTATGCATATGGCTGATTCACTCTGGTTTACAACAGAAACTAACACAGTATTGTGAAGCAATTATACTCCAAAAAAGATCTATTAAAAAATAACAAAACAAAGAAGAGAAAGCTTGTCCCTAACTTTGCAGTTATGAAGGTATTAGAAATATCCAACACATTGATAATTTCTGATTATAAATTTAACTATTTACATTTTAAAAATACTAATTTAATTGACTTTTAATGGGGAATAAAATTAATCAATGAAAAATATTTTCTTCCTGCTAGAAATTTTCATAGAAAAATCTCATATTTTTATGGCTGGGTATTATAGGTCTGAAAACAAAGGCAGTCAGACTGAAATAAACATTGACAGTGTCCTCCCAGAATTATTGATTCATAGAGGAAGAATCTGCGTCTTTGTATGAAACCAGCAAAATATGTATAAACACAAATTATTTTTTTAATTTTAATATATATTTAAAAAATTTTTTTTTAATTTTTTTAAATTTATTTTTGGCTGTGTTGGGTATTCGTTGCTGCACGCGGGCTTTCTCTAGCTGCGGCGAGCGGGGGCTACTCTTCATTGTGGTGTGCAGGCTTCTCATTGCGGTGGCTTCTCTTGTTGCAGAGCACAGGCTCTAGGCACGTGGGCTCAGTAGTTGTGGCGCACGGGCTTAGTTGCTCCGCGGCATGTGGGATCTTCCCGGACCAGAGATCAAACCCGTGTCCCCTGCATTGGCAGGGGGATTCTTAACCACTACGCCACCAGGATATCTAACAATCAGATCATACTGTATTCTGTGGATGTCATTTCTATAAAACCATATTGGAGTAGTTAATGATTTACCATGTTTTATTTTTTCCTTTACTTTTACATAGTACATTCTTATTTAACTACACCAGCCTAAGTTATCTTGCTAGATAACTCTAGTAATAGAGCAGTCTATATTACACATAAAGACACACAAGAAGAGTTTGCACTGCATGAAAGCAACGCAAACTGATTTCATGGGATTTGAATAATAATTAACAAGAGTCAACATTTTTGAGTCTGTGCAGTGTCAGAAACCACCATGCTAAATATTTCATAAGTATTAATTAGGTCAATTAATCCTCACAAAAACCTTTTGTGGTAGATAAAATTATTAAGCCCATTTTGCAGATGAGAAAACTGAGTCTTGGAGAAGTTATTTAACTTGTCATACAGCTAATGTGGTTTCAAACATAGGTTTGTCTGACTCTGTCATAAATGTTTTAAATTGCTACATATTTTGCCTCTACTTTGAGATTCTATTTTATGTTACTCCTGTCTTCATAATATAACAGAAACTTGAACAACCACATCAATGCTCACTTCAGGGTAAAGAGAAGTCTGTGGTTCTTGGGGTGGTGCCTTTCCTGGGATAACTCAAGTCTATTCTACATCATCCTGATCTTCTTAGTCCCTGCTGCACTCTCTGAACTTTTGATGGTCACGTGTTCTCAAATGCAAGGAGCCCACGAAAAGCTATTCAGGAGTTTCACTAGGGCAAGTCACTTAGCACTGAAGCATCTGTCAAAGACAAGCTATTCTTTTTGGTTTCCAGAATTCACTAGTCAGTTCTTGGCCACTTTTCCCTTATACTCCCTGGGGAGCATCTGGATGTGAGAGAACCCCCGATATGCCAGGAGGTTCTCTTTCACCAGAGGATCAGTGTTTCCTCAGAGGGCTCTCTGGTAGTTTGATGTCCCACTGCCTCTTACCCCTCGAGCAACTGAATACTCAGCTTCCTGTGAAAATACATCAGGGACCATCTTTAGGTACATATTCTAGGTGAAGTTTCTTTCAGTAGTGGAGAGTTGAAATGAATATTATAAATTGTAGAGCTATCCAAACAAGGTGTAATGAGTGAAAAGCAGTACATGTGTTGGGAGAGGGGATGGCAAATAATACAAAATATTACCTCAAAAATCCAAAGGCAAGAAATCTTGCCATTTTATAATATAAAATATGGAAACAGGGCTTCCCTAGTGGCACAGTTAAGAATCTGCCTGCAATGCAGGGGACACGGGTTCGAGCCCTGGTCCGGGAAGATCCCACATACCGCGGAGCAACTAAGCCCTTCGCCACAACTACTGAGCCTGAACTCTAGAGCCCGCAAACCACAACTACTGAGCCCGTGTGCCACAACTACTGAAGCCCACGCACCCAGAGCCCGTGCTCTGCAACAAGAGAAGCCACAGCAATGAGAAGCCTGCGCACCGCAATGAAGAGTAGCCCCCGCTCGTCGCAACTAGAGAAAGCCTGTGCACAGCAACTAAGACACAACACAGCCAAAAATAAAATAAATGGAATTAATAAATTTATTTTAAAAATATGGAAACAGTTCTGTTTTCCATAGAGGTCATGTATAAAGCATTAATAAGCTAAAGTACTCAAAGCTAGATGACAAATCTGGATTAACAAACTGCCCATGAAGCTCATATTTGCCTCAGTGTGTAAAGATGCTTGAGGGCTGTAAATCTCTGACCGTCATTCTATTGATTGGTAAGAACACCACCCGTGTTTTTAACTAATAAAAACAACGGTTTCTCTTTACTTTAGAGCAGGTATCATATTGAGCAGTTAATTTTTCACTTTTGTAAATGTGTTCCTCACCCAATTTTACCTGACGACGCTACAACATCTATTTTAAGAAAAGAGGTAAAGTCACCGCACCACACTAAGAAATCTTGGTTTTCACCTTCTCTTCACCTTTAGTTCCATTCGACTTTAGGGTTAAAATTAATCACGTCAGCAATATAGAAAAATGCCACTTAAAAGCATTAACATAGTTTTCCTTTCCATGATATTTAAATATTTCCCTGATAGTTCAAGGGAGGAAGTCTGGGACTGAATTTGTGGAAAAAGAATAGTGAGTTCTATTAAAACTTATTTTATTGGCTGAAATCATCATTTTTGAAAAGAGACCTTAATTAAGACCCTCATGAAGAAAACCAAAACCTAAAACTAATAGTGTTATATGTCAAATATATCCCAATAACAAAAAAGAAAACCATGAGATTAATTTCTTTAATTATGTGTTGTCATGGAACACATAAAAGGGGCTTAAAGGCTATTTTTAATAGCGGATTCTAAGAAAGCAATGCTGTTCTCATGATGAAAATATTTTAGCATTTCAGAGTTTATAAACATCTCAGCTTGACATTCTTACCAGCCTCTTCTCATACTTTATAGATCTTTACAATTATATAAGTTTCTCATGTTTTATCAGTAAATCACCACAATCATGAAAGCCTCAGGAGGGTCTTTCTAGACTCATTCTGGCCGCTCTTCCAAGCTCTCCATGCTCTGTCACCTCTTTTCATCTTTTGCTTCCAGTCATAGGTTCCGTTCGTGCTGGATTCCTGTCCTGAACTTGTCCTGCCTGCTCATCCCTCCCTCACCACAACTTCCTTCCTCAACATCCTCTACTTCCTGCTTTTTCCACAGTCTCAGTATATCACTTCTTTCAGGAAGGTCTCCCACCTTATCCCTGCCCAGTATGCATCTCCAAGAGCTCAATTCTTGTTTTAATTTCTCTGAGATCCTTCACCTCTTTTCACAATTTCAACTAATTACTTCTTTTTTTTTTAGCAATGTAAATAAATTTTATTTGCTAGGTATACAAATGATTTTGGACCTATAGAAAAGGTTACCCCAAAGATTACATTTTATTGCCTCAACCCTCTTTGCATCTATTAGCAAATTCATTTCCACATTCCTGATTGCCTGATCTTCGAATTCTCCAGTAACATCTTATTGATTCCCCCTTTAAGTATAGAGACAAAGAAAATATTTGATTTCTGTTCAATTTATGTAAGAGTTATGATTTTATCATTTTGAAGATTATAGTTGAGCAGCAATTTAGCTAATGAAATGTGTGTGTGTGTGTGTGTGTGTGTGTGTAAGAGAGAGAGAATTACTAAAACCCTCCTTGCTCATTTTGTTAACATTTATAACCATAAGTAATCAGCTGCCCCCACTGGGCTTTAGCTGTATCCACATTAAGTCAGTATATTGAGTCTAATTTAGAAAGTTCATCATCACCTAGGTGAATTGCTTTGCAGTTCTACAGAGTTCAAGAAAGATCACGGAAGCTGGCATTTAATGTAATTATAGAATAATTATTACCGTTTGTAAAAAAAATTCCAAGCATAAAGCAGCTAGAACAAAACACTCTTCAAACTAGAGGGAGGTTGTGAAATGTCTAGTTGGTTCAATTGTCATTTCCTCCCACTCAAGGTGTTCAGTCCTTGAATCTTTTCCTTGCTTAGATGAGGAGCTGATTTCACAGGAGTCCTCTCAGTGGAAGAAGAAATGGTTAGAGATACTGATATTAAATAGTTCATGTAATGTGAATTTGAGAACGCTGAAAAAATTGTCATCCCATGAGGAAATCCTGTGTTCATAAGAAAGCGCTGTAGTAAACAATGTGATTCCAATTCAATCCTATTCTTTTGTGAACTGCAAAAGGCATTAACCTCTGTTTTTGCTGCAGGCTTTCAAATAAATAGGTATGAGATAATTACCATTCATATTTTGGAATCAAAGACATTGCTGCTTCAGCTAATCTAACAGGAATCTAATCAGAGAATTTATACTCAATCTCGACTGAAGACAGGCATGCCTGAACCCTTTTTAATTCAATCCAATCTACATTCCTCCTTAAAATGTATTAATATTGCATGTACCCTGTATAATCTTTATTCATACCTTCCTGAATTATCTGAGGATAGGCACAGATTACAAATTAGCCTCCCACCACTATTCTCTTTCTGCTAATAGGTTTTTCATTCGCATATTAGATATTAAAAGTCAATTCTTACTGAAATGAATACCTCATAAAACTATTTTCCCATGTGGAAAGTGTGATAAAGTAAGAAGGTAGGCAAGAGATACAGTCTATTTTTCTTTGCTGTAATTACAATAGTATATATAAATTGTTGTTTGCAAAATCCGTAATAAGTGGAATTTGTGGAATCAAAATATTTTAGTAAGTAGAGATACTTTTTCTTTTACATCTTATTTTAAAAATCTTAGAATATGATATTTATTTGTGTTTGTCCATTTTCTACCTGAATAAAATAGAAAATAGAGCTTACTCTTTTTTATTACTGAGATCTTGCAACGTTATCCTGAATTTTTTTTTTTTTTGCTTTCATATCCCATATTTAATTAATTCAGTGCAATTTCTGGGAGGAGTGGGTTTAGATTAATCAAACAAGAAAAAACCTTTAACCACATAGAAAATAGTCATGAAGGAACCTCAACTAATTTCTTTTTTTTTTTGTATGAATTATTTCACTAAGCATAATACTCTCTAGTTCCACCCACATTGTTGCAAATGGAAGAATTTTATTCTTTTTCATGGCTGAGTAATGAATGGATAAAGAAGATGTGGTATACAGTGGAACTAATTACTTTTTAACAGTAACCAGTTGTGTAAGGTCCATGAGGGAGGGACCTTGTCTCTTCTTGTTATCACCAGTGTGAGCGACACATTTGTTAAAATGTGGGATAAAATGGAGTATCTCTTGGCATTTTTAACACATTTACCCATTAACAAAACCTAACCAAGCCTGAGAATACTACCAAGACATTTCATTAAGAATACTCAAGCAATAAGTAAATTTTAAGTCTTGAGAGTAAATGAAATATTTGTAAATAATGAGATAAAGTTTTTAATAGGAACAGGAATCTATGTTTTTAGTTGTGCTATTTAGAAATATAACAGTATTATGGTCTTCATGCTTCAATTTTCTTTGATTATTGAGTTTCTTTGTTATTATTTTACAGAGTAATAAATAATACAGTATCCACACACACACACACACAAAAAGCTTCCCATGCTACTGAATGGGCAAAGAGGCTTTTACTAGAACCCCTGATGTTGATAAGTAAAAAGGTCAAACTACTGTTAATGAGTGGTGAATTTTATCTTCCTAAACATCTGCATGAATATGATTGAAATTATAGACATTAGAAGAGAAATTTGGGAAAAAATCAGAGATCTTTCCAACTGGATTAGATCCTACAAAAAAACTAAATTATTTTGCTCATTCTGGAAATAGACTATTGTTAAAATAGGAAACATTTCTACCATAGTATTATGTAGCCAATATCAACAAAAATTAAACACTATTTATAAGATTTTGATATTAGAAAACTAATCAAAGACCTTTTTACCAATCAGAACAGAGATAAGACCTTATTTTGTAATCAGATATGTCAAAATTAGCGAAGAGATTGTTCACTGGAGTCTACTTAAAACTATCAGTCTTTCCCAGCCATTGCTAATGCCTATAATCAAGGAGTAACTGAAATTTATTTTCTTTTCATTTAATCAGTGTGCTTTTGGAACAGACAGGTTGTGTTCTCTGCCATTTACAAACTCAAGGATTTAATTTAGAATTCAATAACTGAGTGAGATAGTATAATGACCTTTTATATAAATTCATCATTTCTTATCATTCCCAAAGCACAAAATGTCCCGTATGCCATAATCATTATTGTTTACTTTTCTGGAAGGTTTTTGTTTAAATTTCTATAACTCACCTAGGATTGTAAATCTGCCTTCAAAATACCGTATGAACAGTTTATTACTGCAGGCCTTATAAGAGCTCATAGCTGTTATTGTGAGACTTGTATGACAATTAATTTCACTCCCTTTTACTCAGGTTTATAAAGAAATCTGAGCACCTGTAATATCCTTTTCCAGGAAGTTTGAACATACTCTCATTTGCCTCCTGCTTTTTTGAAAAGATGAAACTTTGGATTTGGGTTTCAGAATTCATTTATCTTAAAGTCTCTGTCTTTCTTTTTCTTTCTTCTTTCTCTCTTTTTTTAAGATTTTTTGATGTGGACCATTTTTAAAGTCTTTATTGAATTTGTTACAATATTCCTTCTGTTTTATGTTTTGTTTTTTTGGCTGAGAGGCATGCGGGATCTTAACTCCCCCACCAGGGATTGAACCCACACCCCATTGGAAGGCGAAGTCTTAACCACTGCACCGCCAAAGAATTCTTCCTTCCCTCCCTCCCTCCCTCCCTCCCTTCCTTCCTTCCTTCCTTTCCTCCCTCCCTCCCTCCTTCCTTCTTTTCTTTTCACCTTCCCTCCTTCCTTCCTTCCTTCTCTTTTTTCTTGGGGGTGAGAGGTGAGGGGAGAGATAATGCACCATCTGAACTGATTTTCGAGGATTGGCAGTATTCTTTGTCCTATTTTTGTGGACTGCATTTGTATAAGCAGTGATCCAAAAACGTAATCAGTGAGCCTCTAATTTATTGCTTATCATGTTTTTCTGAAGAAGAGGAAACACATACTGCTGTGGACTTGGGGGTGTAGTCAGAGCCGCTATGCTCTGGATGGCTAAACGGAGCCCATGTCCTTTAAGGGCTCCCAGGGCAAATCTGAATGGAAAGAGAAGTATTTGGCATTGTTCCTCACTGGTCAGGATGGCACAGGCACAGCTCTGGGGCTGTCTCAGCACCCCATTAGAGGGGCCCACCCATTGCTGCCTCTGGACCCCTCCCAGCTCAGCTTCTTTCTAGCTCTCCTTTCCTTTCTCTCTGCTTCTGGCCCTACTCCTCTGCCTGTTTGTTTCTCTAGGTTGTGTGTGTGAGTTTCTCAGTCACAGTTCCTGAAGAGATGATCTCATTAGTTAAATAACATTTAATACAGATTGCCAGTATTGGGCAAAGTTTTGAGGCAATCCCCTCACAGCCTAGTGGTCTACCTCTATTTCTCCATAGAGTGTTACTGGCTTTTGAAGTGGGACAGTTCTTCAGATCTCTCCCACACACTGCAGGATATTCACATCCCTGGTCCTGACACTAAATACCAGTGCACCTGCCCTCTTTAGGCACCATGTCAATGAAAAATATCCCCCTCCCCATTTCCAAAATAAGCTTTTTTTTTTTTTTTTCCAAAATAAGCTTTTGACCTGGGCAACCTTGAGAGTCCCATGGGCTCTTCTCTCTCAAAGCAGAAACAAAGAGAAAGATTTTACCTCACAACTGTAACTGAAATTTAGCTTAAATTATTTTTTTTTTTAAAAACCTTTCTTGGAAGAAAGATAAGAAAAGCCCCCTCTTTTTAAACATACTGTAACATTTTGCTCACCAAGCTGAGCTATAAGAGGGTCAGGGTTTTTCTTTGTATTCTTTGCATTTCATGTTTCCCTCCAGTATTGGTTCATTCTCATTAATCATGGTTTTTGAAGATAGCTAGTTCATTTGTCTCCAGCAAATAATCATCAGTAGTTTGTATTGCTTTACCTGTACTGGCTTCTAGAGACGGAAACAAACTGAGGTGTCTCTCAGCAGGCTTCTTTTTTACTGGGGGTGGGGAAATCTATGCAAGGACTAAAATAAAACCATCCAAAATCAAAGCAGCAACAACACAGTTCAAATAAAAAAATCAAGGAAGGGCTTCCCTGGTGGCGCAGTGGTTGAGAGTCCACCTGCCGATCCAGGGGACACGGGTTCGTGCCCCGGTCTGGGAAGATCCCACGTGCCGCAGAGCGGCTGGGCCCGTGAGCCATGGCCACTGAGCCTGCGCGTCCAGGGCCTGTGCTCCGCAACAGGAGAGGCCACAACAGTAAGAGGCCCGTGTACCGCAAAAAAAAAAAAAAAATTAAAGAACATTTTTTTTTTTATCATTGCTCGTGGACATCTGTCCTTCCCATCAGTCATCGCGTTTCCCCTCCTTGTTTCCACACCCCTTTTCCTTCATACATGTTTCCAGTCACTTCCTTTCTGTGAAAGGTTGCTTAGCTTTTTTAGAAAAAGTTTTAATTTTTGCTTTTGCTGTTCTTCGTATAAAAGTAGCAGATTGGATGGATGTGTACACTAGGTGTTTGAAATTCTCTGAAAATCCAGAGTGAAGAAACCAGGTGTGGAGGAGGCTCTCCAGCCTCTCTTGAGTACAGCTTTGAGCTGGCTGGAAGTGCTTAATCTGGATCACCATTTTCACAGTATTTTCAAAGGAAAGTTAAACACTGTGCTTATTGGGAAATCTTTGTCAGTTGGTGGTTGCTCCGATAGGTAGCCAAACAAGTTGATGACCTTTTGGATTTTAGCATAGAAATCAAAGTAGAACACATCAGCAAGAGCCTCCTCCATTCCGTCTTTAGAACCAAAACTTTCAGTAGTTGAAGCAAGAGCTCTCTCCCTGACTCAGTGGCAAAATGTCTATATTTTTAGATGCCACTGCTTTTTCCTCAGATGCTCATTTTGTGAATTTCATTTCCTATTTCATATCAGACCAGTGGTTGAGATTGGTAGGTGGGTCACTAGACATGTTTTTGTTTTGCAGACATTATTTCCATTTCGTTTCTCTCTGTACTGTACACTGCAGTAGTATGCAAACTGTGTGATACAAGAGGTTTCTGCCTTATTTCCACATGAAGAGTAGCTGGGTCTCCTCAGCCTGAGCATTTGGTTGTTCAAGCTCTGTCCACCTTCTAAACTGGCTACTGAGCAAATCAACTTCAGCCCTGTCAGAGAGTCTCTGGCAGCAGTTCCTAATAATTATTTATGCTTTTGGAATGTTTTTCAGCTCCTAAAACCTGTCTATTTCAGTTTGATTTTCTCAATTTGTACAATATATGCATATTCTCTTTTTCCCTTTTGTCATCTCCCCACTCCCCAGTGTTTTGCTTTTTAATGTTCTGTAGTTTTGTATGAGATGAGACTTGGGTACTTCTTGCTCAAGCTTTAATGCTTTGTAAATAAAATTGGATATTTATTAAAAAACAAACAAACAAAAAATGCTTTCTGACCTGAAAGTGTACTTGGGAACATATAACTGAGGATAGCTCTAATTTTTCTTAGTGCAATTCTACCTGGAGAAAAGAAAATAAACTAGATCCATTCTGATCTGTGATTCTAGGTTAATGACGTAGCTGGGTTTTAGTTTTTCTTCAAGTTGTTACAAAATAGGCTCTTGGTCTCTGAACTGTATTAAAAATCCACCAAATTAATTGAAACATTCATTTTTCATGTCTTTTATATTTAGTAACCACCATACCATAAGATTTGAAAGATAGTACCCCAAGAATTGAGTTATAATAAACCTAGCATTTAAAAAATTTTAACCTTAATTTTGCAATTCACATAAGCATTAGCTTGAACAGGTCACTTCTTTATAACTGATACTCCACAACTTCTAACAGTTACTTGAAGAATGATTTATTTACTTTTAAAAACATAAAAACCTAGGCAAGATCCTCTTAACTATATTAAAGTTAACCTAAAGAATAACAGGAAATGCCTTAAGCAGCCAAGTTTTAGATTCATGAAGGAAACAATTCTTAAACAATGAGTGTAGCTGGTGGGCAGAAAGGTATTAAATGTCTCAAGCTCCTTTTGATTAAATTAAAGAGGCTGTCACTGTCAATTCGTGCTGGAATAGCACTGCCTCTCCAGGGGCATTTGGATGCTGTGTCGGGAGTACATTGGCATCTAGTGTTGAGGCCAGGAATACTAAATCTTGTTCAATATGCAGAATAGTTCTGCAAAGCAAAGAACTGTCCTGCCTGAAAGCCAATGGTGCCTGCACTGAGAAATACTGTGCTACATCTGATAGCAATAAACTCAAGTTCACTACCTGGGGAAAAGAGCAAGTTAGTCTTTTTGTCGTCAAAATTTAGCACCTTGTTACAATGCACATGAAACCCAGACACTGCTCACTTGTCTTCTGAGCTTCTCCCTGCTCCAATCATTTTCCCTCACCTTAAAAGGGCTGGAGGGAGTACCAATATAGGGTCAACTATTTACACTGAAATACTTTGCAAATAGTGTTAAGGAAAACTTTAGAGCCGCTAGTGACATATTCCTTTTTTTTCCCTTCTATCTAGTCAGTCGCCAATCCTCCAATGTAGTCTTTGGAATGATCCTCATGTTTCTTTAAAATGATGCTTGTGCTTCTTTCTCTCTCCCCTCCTCATTCTCTCTTCTTCCCCATAAGTCTCTGCACTTATCCGCTGAGCATCTGGATGAAAGAAACAGCCTTCAGAGTGGCCCATTCTTAGGCTAATTCCTTTCCTAACAAGTCTACCTCCTCCCTCCAACTGCTGCCTGATGTTCCCTAAACATCTTTTCCTCACCTTGTTTTTTACTCAAAAATCTTCAGTTGAGCTTCTACATCCTATCACCCCTTCATCATTACATCAAACCTTATTAAAGGTATTGGCACTTTTTCATCTTTGTGTTTTTTTCATCTTTTTCATCTTTGTATTTGCCATTGTGACAGACATGAAACAGATGCTGAATATATATTTAATTACCATAAAATGGAGATTTGGTTCTCAATTTTTAAGATTTATGTCCAATCACTTCTTTTTTTTTTTTTTTTTTTTTGCGGTATGCGAGCCTCTCACTGTTGTGGTCTCTCCCGTTGCGGAGCACAGGCTCCAGACGCACAGGCTCAGCGGCCATGGCTCACGGGCCCAGCCGCTCCACGGCATGTGGGATCTTCCCGGACCGGGTCACGAACCTGTGTCCCCCGCATTGGCAGGCGGACTCTCAACCACTGTGCCACCAGGGAAGCCCCCCAATCACTTCTTAAAGCTGTTTTGTTTTCTTCTTCAGTCCAAGCCCTTATTAATTTCATTTCCTTTGCACTCTTATGATATTACCATAGCAAAGAATAGAACACTTAGTTTTCTACTACTCATGATTTGTTATTGTTGCAAAATATTTCTGCTAATTAATTAGCTCATAAACTACATATTACTGAGCAAATGGCAGCAACACTCCAACAAGTCCACAGATAATTGTTTATTGCTTGCTGAATAACAATTCCACAGTTTGTCTCTACCAAATTACATCATGATGTAAAATGGGTGTTTGGGGCTTACAGATCCTTTTATAATGTACCCAGGGCTTACAGTATAACCTAATCCTTAATACAAATAATAGAAGACCTGTCATAGACTAAAGGAGAAGCCTGTAAAGTTAATGGAAGTTTCCCATTATAGGCCATGAGTCTTAACAACAGACCTTTCAGTTAAGACATATGAAAAAGAAAAAGAAACAGAGCTAGATAAATGGTGTATCAAATTGTATTAGTTTATATGTAATGAATCTTTCACTTCTGAGTTTGTTTTTGCATCCAGATGACCCTTGAACACTCATTCACTCTCAGTTTCTAAGCAAAGTTCTCGATTAAAGACTGTTTCCACATCTGCAGAAGTTCAAACAGTCTACAAATCACAATTTCTTTATATGCATGGATCTGTTATGCAGATGTTCTAGAATTATTGTTTTGACCAACCAACTTTACTCTTTAATTTGATATACAAAGGAGCTTTGCCTGCAAATCCCCAGGATTCTTTAGAAACAGAACCAGCCCTGAGAACAACCAAGCCTTTAAAAATATTTCCATACTTTATTTCGTCCTATCTTTTTTAAATAAAGAAGGAAAGCATTTTTAATCTCCATTCAGTTACATAGAATTGGAACACTGCTATGTAACAGAAATCATCATACTAATGCACAGAAACTGAAAGTCAAGCAACTTTGGTCGAGGCTGAATTGAATTAAGTGTTGATCTTGTAAACATTTCCATAGGAGGTAGCCATACACATTTGACTTTTTGTCAAATAAGGGATAGTAAACAATGATTCTGAGATCCTAATAAATTAAAGGTATTTTAAAAGCATTAAATAAATGTTTCTCTTTTTTAAAAACCAAAAGTGAAACAGCACACAGATTTTCAATAAATTAAGAAGTGAAATATTAAATCTTCAGAGTTGAAATGTCTGCATCTTCAAAGCTCCACTGGTTCCATTTGATAATGTTTGAAACTATGATTAATAATGGGACCACATTCTAAACAACTTGTGTGCAAGGCAAACTCTGCGAATATTTCCATTCACTATGGTGTTGTCCATAGTTTTACACCAGTGACCTGAAAAATAATACCGTGCCACTGGATATTCCATTTTCTTTCTCTGACAGCAGTCTGAGTAGATAGCATGTGAGTGCTAGAGACTTTTCAAGTTTCAACCCCTACCCAACAGTGCTGGTTTAAGTGCCTCCAGCTGCTGTTCCCATGAACACAGTGTTGATTGGTGGTAGAGAGGATGCCATTTCTCTACCATTTGCTCCATGGGAATCCAGGGTTTCTTGAGCTGGATATTGATTGGAAGTTCCATACATACACTGGGATGAGGAGGATGGAATTGGGGTTTGCAGGCTGGATGCTGTAAGGGAAAATATAATCAGCAATTGAAAATTGACTGACATTTTCTTTTTTCTGTGCCACTCACTTTACGACTTGCGCATTGAGCACATATATCTGTACTAAATTTGAGTGTGTATGGTTTCTCAGAGCAATGCTCATCTTTTCTTCCATTTTCCCCCCTGCTATTCTCCCACAAATTTTCCTTCAACACATTTCACAAAGAAAATTCAATTTCAAACATAAATTCAGACAACTGTATCACCAAAATATATCCCCAGTCTACGTCCTTTTTCCAGCTGCACCTCCACAACTGTAGTTCAAACCACCATCTTCTCTTACCTGGACCAACACAGCAGCCTCCTAACTAGTCTCATGACCCTCACCCTGCAGAGAGCAGCCAGGATAATCTTGCTGATGTGTATATTAAATTGTCCCTCTTCTCAGATGCTACAATGACTTCCCATTACCCTTAGAACATAATCCTAGGTCCTTGCCGTGGTTCATAACACCCTAGATGAATTGGTCTCTGCCTTCTGATTTATTTTACTCCCCTCTCTTCATTCACCGTACTCAAAACACATGAGCCTTCTTTCTGCCCATTGAATTTTCCCAAAATGTTCCCATTTCAGAAACTATGCAACTTGCCCTTTCTTCTGCCTGGAACTCCATCATCAAATCTTCACATCATTGCCTCCTTCTTATCACTCAACTTGCAACTCAAATATTTCTGCCTCAGGAATCCTTTCCGAGCTACCTTACCTAAAGCAGCTCCTCCATTACTATTTGTCATTTTACCCTATTTAATTGACCTGAGAGTAACTGAAATTATCTTTTTTTTTTTTGCGGTACGCGGGCCTCTCACTGTTGCGGCCTCTCCCATTGCGGAGCACAGGCTCCGGATGCGCAGGCTCAGTGGCCATGGCTCACGGGCCCAGCCGCTCCGCGTCATGTGGGATCCTCCTGGACCGGGGCACGAACCCATGTCCCCTGCATTGGCAGGTGGACTCTCAACCACTGCGCCACCAGGGAAGCCCTGAACTTATCTTTTTAATGCATTTGTTTATATTTTCATTGCCTTATCTCTTCCTGCTGGAATGTAAACTTCTTACAAGCAGGAACTCTGACCTGATTACCACCATAACCTCACACCTAAAATGAGGTTCGGCACATAATAGTAGGTCCTCAGAACGTTTTACTAACTGGCTCACTAGCACTACCTTTCCTGCATTTTTGGTTCTTGCCTTCTCAGTGCTGTTTTTCTTCTTTTTCTAAGTACCATCATCTCTGTCACTAAAAACCAGGCTTTATAATTAAGGAAATATAATTATAGGTCCTAACTCCCCTTGTGCCACTCATTCACTTACTCTATTCCCTCTTTTCTCCCTGAAGCCCTCTTTGCAAGTTACTTGTAAGCCAGCTCTGACAACTGAAGCTTAGAATCTGTCCTACACCCAAACTATGTTTCATCAAAGCATCCACTATCACTACAAGTAAACAGAACTAATAGTAACAATAGCAACTCTGTACATTTCAGTCTCACAGTGAGGAAACTTCCTGAAGTGGAATTTTCTGCTTCATTAGAGTAACCCAGAAGCAATGACCATCTGCAAATAGCATAAGATGATAGCAGACTCTGCTCAGGGAGCGTCTGTGATGGTCATAGGAAGGGAAGAAGTGCTTCCTATTGAATTATTGGAAAAACACACCGAGTGAGGAGAGATGCAATTTATTTCATTTTCCCTTATGCTCTGTTTGGGTGTCAATGCCCTCTACTTATGCTAATCTGAAATCAGTTCCATTGGAAGATTTCAATCATCTCATATAAACATTAACACTCCGCCTTGATACTTATGTGGATATAATACTTGCCCTCTGATACCTTATTAGCAGGTTTAGAAATGAAATCTATGCATTTGTTTCTGCCCCTTTTTTCAACTCAGTGATGTAATGAGTTCCTACTTTGTGGCAGACTTTTTGCTGGGTGTCGGTGATGCATCTAGTACAAGTTGCTGTATTTTCTTAGGGACAGGAACCTGGCTGGAATAAGAAGCTAGGGGACTTCATGGCAAACATACAGTTTTGTTCATTTTTACTTAAAATGTATGTTATAGAATAAGAAAGCAACATTTTCTACAGAGGTATCTAATCACATTTTACATACAACTGAGAAAGTTATAGTAACCGTCATCACAAGTCACCATTTTTTAAAACTTGGAGTGGTTTTAGGATACTGATGGAGATTATGGGGTCCAAAGACAGCTCTTGGCACTGGCCCTGCTTCCAACAGTGAACAAGAGAAAGTGAGAAAAAGATACCATTACTGCCCTTGTAAAGCTTAACAGATTTTTGGACTGCATTTGACAGGTTACATGAATTTTTTGCATACATAATAGATTCCAGAGATTTTTTTTGGAAAGGATACCAGATCTAGCAGGTTGCATGGTGACATGTATATAGAAAAATGGCAAGGCTTTTACTAACAGATTCAGAAACATAACTTCAGATCCAAAGTGATAAACCAACTGTGGGAACGTGAGTGCCCAGTTAACACTGCATAGCTGAGGTTAACAACTTTTAAAGAACGTTTTCAAGAAATGTTAATATAATTTACCTACTACAGGAGTTCGACATGCAACTGCAGGTGGTGTGTCTGCATAAAACGAGCTGGTCTGCTTTCTACTACCATCATCTAAAATGTTGAGCGGGTCATGGATGTCACCATAGGGAGGCAGGGAGCGAACACTGCTGATGACAGAAACATGTTGATTCACCATCGATCCAAGTCTGTGAGACTCTGGGTAGTTTATATTGCTTCCATAGTACCCTACAACAGAAAATATTGAGAATGTAGAGTTAACTTATTACAAGTAATGTTCCAGGAAGATAATAAAAAAGGACAAGGTAATAGGATAGAGCCCTAGAGATATCATACTGTAAATATTACATTTACATCTACATTTACAATATGGTTGGATTTGTGCTTATGTATGGATATGGTTCATTATGTTGTTTTTTGTTTTAAAAAATACATAGGCATTATTGTATTATCAATTTTGAGATGTAAGACAACACCTCTCTCATATTTCCCTTATTTAAATTAACAAGATCTTACAATGCTTATGAAGAAAAAAAAGGCACTATCAGCCTCTCACAAAGATTACTTGTCAAATACCAATTTTATTTATAGATTCATGTTTCTGGGAGAAGGACTGGCCTACACTGAGGAGAGGAGCATCAGAGCAGCCTCTACACAAAGCTTACTTTGGTGGCTGACTAAGTCCACAGATTTTTCCAACTCAGTAACCTCAAGGTACGTCAACAGGAGGCACTGTTTGGGTCCTAATCTTTAAGATCTGCTGCTAGTTCTCCGGAAGAAACATTATTCACTAAATTTTCAAAGGACAGAACATTCTTCTTTTGGGCTATTAAGGTTGGTCTCAAACATATGGTTTGACATAATATTTTTGCATCATGCAGGACATTTAGAAGGGCAACTTTAATAAAGTCACAAGAATTAGGGATATGTTTGTATGTGGCAGAAATTGGCTCCAAGTATCTAAGATTCCATGATTTTGAGAAAGCTCTACATGGGATGACATGCTGTTCACCGGAGGTAGAACTCAATGTCTGATCTTGCCTTACTGCCAACTCAAAAGCCAGGAAAAATTCTTTAAAAATTTCAATACCATTAGGTGAATTAGGAGGCAATGTTGCTCCTTGGCAGCTGGCAGCTCCTGCGTTGCTCAGGAAATTGAAGCTTCCTGTATTTAAAAACTGCATACTGTGTGAATCTTGGCCATGTGGGGATGGTCCATAGCTGGAAGATGGCCGAGAATTATATGGGGACCCAGCACAGCTGCCACTGAAGAAGTCTCTAGAAAGCTGCTGTTCACTCCAGACCATGCATCGACTGTGCTCGGGCCGATGAGGATAGAGTCCTGATGGGGTGTGAGGCTGTGCCCTAAACATAGTCTGATAGTTAGAGTTGGTCCCATAAAAGTCATGGTTGGCTTGAGGGAGAGTAGGATAAACAGGCTCTGAGTATGCTGAGCAGTGTGACGGGGCTGACAGTACTGGGCCCACACTCGGCGGTCTCCCTGCCATTGGCCCCTGATTAATGACACTTCCTCGGCTCGCCATGGCTGGAGAAATGGGTGGTGTCATCAGATGACCAGAGCTCTGGGAAAGCTCCATTTGACCTGGAAAAAAGTTACCAGAGCATTCACTAGTGGCAAGTTAAAAATAGATGGATTCACATCTTTTAAAATTATGCATGATTTATTACTATACCTTTTTTCCAACTTAGTTCATTTCTAACCTCCAAAAATAATGGGACTAGAGACCTATAAAACTCTAGGTTTAAAAAACAGCATCACAACAGTGTATTTCACAACAGTGGCAACTTTTGTAGTTAGTGACTATGGAGGAAAGCTTGGGATGGCTTCATCCTTCCGTGGGTATAAAGATGATTAGAGATCAAGCTTGGGAAGGGCAAGGGGTCTGCTGTTCACATTTCTCTGTAATTAAAAAACAAGCTGAAGGCTAAATGGTTTCAAGTTTAGGGTAAAAGAAAAGGGCAATAATGTCAAAATGACCATGGCTTCAAAGCAGTCCATTCAAAACTTCATACAAACCCCACTGATGAGCAGTGAGTTATGAAAGCCACCAAATCCCTGGGTCTCCAATTTTCCATTGGTGGAATTACGCCCCTAAACTACCCATTCCAGGTTTAAAATTTTGTGTGTCCAATGAAGCAAGGTATATAGAAGGATTTCAAAGAAGACATAAGGCAATAAGCAGACAAAGTATTATCTAGTAGCTAGTTTAAGCCATAAACATTCAGATTGACAGAAACGGGACCCTAGACCAAAGAGGAAAATTATTGTAATGGTTATCCTAAAATAGCTGAATCTACTTTTTAATGGAGGAGAAATAAAGTCTCCTCAAAATCCAAAAATAAATAAGAAGCTCATATTTTTTGACTTTCAAAGTATTTTAATGATTTTGTGAACACCTAATCTACTTTTTTCTTCCACTAAATGAAAATAACCAATTATTGGGACCTCTGATATAACTAAGAGAGTATGTTAAAATGTGATACCTATCTTAAAAATGGCATTGATAAAAATGTGAATGACAAATGTTGAAAATCACAAAAAATATTATAAAGCTTTGTTATAAGTCAGTGAAGATAAGCCTTTTTATTCTTGAAATGCCTGGAGTTTACCAGCTTTAAGAAAACAAAGGAATAGTTTCCTGTGAGACATATTGAAGCCTATGTGGTTTTCTTGGTTGTTTCACAGCCTACCAGTGAGCGGCATGTTGTCTGTATTCCCAGCAGGGAATGGGTGCAGAGCAGAGGTTAAGCCTCCAGGTTGACTGGATGATAGAGGAAGATAGGTTGTTTCCACATGGTTTTCATTCTTCACGGTATCGCTGGGAACAGTGCTCCCTTTATTACGGTTGGCCAGAAAGCATGAACTCGGAGAAGCAGTGAAGGCAGCTTTACTTGCATCTGGAAAGATTTTTTTAAATAGGAAAGCTAATATCATTGCCACATTCCTAGTGGATAAGTCCAAGTTAAAAAAAAACCTGAAAATGTTCTAGGGTTGTGTCATAAATCTGGAAATTCCTGAGAAGTGTTTTCCATGGGAAATAAGACTGGCAGATCTTTGGTGTTGGCAGTGGTGCTGGTTTTTGTTAACTGTATATTTGTGGATGTAGGTGTGTTCTTCAGGGCACTAAATAATCCACTCTGTAGTGAACAGCCTTCAAAATGCAAGTCATCACATCCCAAATATATTGTGTCCCTCCTTCTTTAAATTCCTATAGAACTCATCTCTACACCATTTATAAGGTGGTATACCACATGTGCTGTCTTAAATTCTAGTTATTTTTGTATTATCGTCACTTCTCCAATTTTATCTGAGTTCTCAGAAGTTAAGAATATTGATTTGTATTCTTCAGAGTTTCCAGTAAAGTACCTTGACTACTCTGCATACCAATGGAGGAAAGAAAAAATAGGGCTCTCTTAGTGTTAGTATCCTGTGTTAGTAGTGACATTTTGGGGGTAAAATCTGAGACAGTTATAAATCTATTTAACATGTGTGCTTACAAATTCTTGAACTTAGGTTTCAACAAAGAAATATGCAAAACAAGATACACATTTTAAATCACCTGAATTCTTCATATACTTGTCCAGTAAATTCTGTAACTCCTGCTCTTTGTCATTATTAAACTGGGTCTCCATGGCCAGCAGAATGTATTCATCAAGAAGCATTCGGATCAAATGGAAAGAACCTTGTTTATGGATAGGGAATGGGGAGAGGGCATTGTGAGATGAAATGAGGGAGAGAAAGAGAAGGAAAGAGAAAGAGAGAAGTCAAGTTATCTTTGTGACCATCTCGCAACACTTTACAAGGAGCAACTGAAATAAACAAATACTTGTTGGACTTTAAATGACCTGCTAAGACCAACATGCTTAACTTGGGTCTCTAATCTTTTTGTGTACCACCTGCCCAGCTCACTGTGTGTACTGTCCTGCCAGCTCTTTGGCCACTAATTACATCAAAGGAAAATTCGGATGAAAGTGAGACATGCTTTATGCTTTAAGAGGGCACACATTGGAGTGTGATAAGCTTTAACCTGGGGAGAATGAGCTCTACTCTGCTCTATTTCTGTTTACTTTGTACTAAATAATTAGACAATAGCCAACATGGTCTGAAAAAAGTATCAAGTAAGAAGATGTCTTTCTAGCTTGAAACAAAATGCTCTTTCATTTGAAAAAAAAGGAGAAAAGTAATTTTCATGTGGAAGATGTCCTGGAAAACCTTAAACTTCTTTTAACTATTCAACAGATTTTCCAACAAAAGTCTTTTTTCATAATAAGGTCAGGTTTAAATATTGTATAATTCAAGAAACCTTAAATATAAGCAACATATTTCAAATAATAGACAATATATTTTGTTCATCCCTCAATACAAGTTCACTGATTTTATCTAATTCTGTTAAAAATTAAATGAACCAATTTAGTTAATTGTAACCTATTTTATAATGCGAGGATTTCTCAAAATGCAACTACTAAATGTGGAGGTATTGTCCAGGAGATAGCATTATAACTACAAACTAAGAATCTCAGAAATTTTAGGAAAAAGAAGGTATTCAATTTTTGACAAAGCTAACTTGACTCAATTTTTTCATAAGTTGTATAGATCAGGATAGATGGTTCAAAAACATATGACAGCATGTCTGCTAAGCTGGTCTTTGATTCTTGGAATACAACTATGAGGGCAGGTTCCTGGAAAAGAGGCAAACATTTGCCATATTTCAATGAATAGTGGCTTTGGAAAATAATGTATTAATTATTGTTTATTTGCTTGTTTAACAAAGAAAATTTATCTAGGCACTGATGGAGTGTAACGGTTATAGCTGCTATTTATTGTGTTTACCAGGTTCTGGCAATGTATTTTTATACATATCACGTCACTCAAGTGCCTATATAACCCAATGAAAGAAATATTCTCCCATTTCTACAATGAGCAGCCTAACTTGGGTTAAGCCAAGCCAAAGAGAAGCAGTGTTAGGATTTAACTCTGCAAGTGGTCTGACTACAAAACCCAGGCTAAAACCAAACATTCTCTACTGGCTCAAGAGTCCAATTTGAGAAATGACAGTGCCACATGCTTAAAAATTGATAGGAAATGTGACTGAGGAATGAATGATGTAATTCACCTAAGAAGAGTTTTATAAAGCACATAAGATACCAAAGCTAGATGCATTGTTCAAGGTGAGATTATGCATTACTCGAGCACCAAAAAAGCTCCACTTTAGCAGAAAGTCTTGAGCCCTCTTCTTTAATGATCTTCCATTTTGTTTGCTGGTCTAAAAGTAAAGGAACAAAATGAAACTATAAAATCTGTCATTTCATTATTACATGCTTCCTACGTAAGATCAAGAGGTAGAAAAACTGTCTGACAAATGGACAGATTGACAGGGCATGCCATTTATTTTATCATATAAAATGATGTGTCTAGGGATTTTAATTTTCATCTGGCTTTGCCATCATTTTTCAGTTTAATAGATCTTTATTCTATATGGTTTTGTTACCTAATAAATTGGACAACGAAATGAAATAATTTACAAAATATTTTCTCTCTTAATTTTCCTTTGACAGAGCTTTAAAAAAAAGCAGAAGGCGAAGTGTGAAGGAAGGGTTATATATTTCTGTGAATGATTAACTCTGACTTCTCTGGTCCTGAATGATAATCTGTTTTCCTTCCAGAAAAAAAGTCCCTACACTATAACTAGTTTCCTTGATATGGAATGGCTAACACCAACTGGTGATGGATATATTTGTTCTTATGGCCTTGTTTCATGATGGATGACTTGAAGGTTAACTGAAAGAGTTGAAGAAACCACATGAAAACACAAAATACTGAGCTCCTAGAATTTAAAAATGTAAATACTTAAAACCATATCTTCTGTCAGCTTTTATGAAAACGTGCTTTTTAAGAAAAGGGCCAGCTCTTTCCAGTTTCTAAGTTTATCTTTCACTACTGATGTTACACAGCTGAAACCTTATTGACTGATAGAGAAGGAATAGTGTCTTGTAGTCTGTCAAAAAACGATAAATAGAATTGCAACTGTGCCCAGTGCTCTCAAATCTGCCATATTTCTAATCTTGATATTTGACTTCTCTTATTGCTAGGGTTTCAAAAGCTTTTCAAAGCATTATTACACACAGCCTATCACCATCCCCCACCATTCAAGAAATTACAGCCAGTTTAGCATTTACTATTAACAAAATTTTATTTTCTGAATATGTCATTGAAAAATACCTTAATAACTCTCTGCTCTACCACAGTATCCAACCATTCAATAAAAGCCTCCACAGTGGCATTCTTCTTAAGGAGATCTTTCAGTTCTTGGAACACTGTGA
Source organism: Hyperoodon ampullatus (assembly GCF_949752795.1). Classification (NCBI taxonomy): domain Eukaryota; kingdom Metazoa; phylum Chordata; class Mammalia; order Artiodactyla; family Ziphiidae; genus Hyperoodon; species Hyperoodon ampullatus. The sequence continues at coordinate 46,472,000 of NC_136925.1, read as the reverse complement.
TAGAGTCATCTACCAGGTAAAAAGAAAAAAAAAAAAAAGCAGAATATTGCACACTACTTTGAACCCAAGAGGAAACCTAAAAGTAGAAATCATTAATAATTTTATAGAATAAAAGGGCAAGACAGGTAGATTAAATTAAATGTGTTAAAGAAATTATTTTCATATCCTGGAAACTAACAAAAAATCCTTAGTTCTTTACTCTTCAAAATTTTAATCATAAGTGTATATGTTTTGGTATATATTGAAATGCAGGTTTATATACTATATACTAGGGAAGAATTGTTATCAGTAGAGATGATTATTCATTTTTAATGCAATGCTTTCATTAAATGTAACAGATTAGTTGAAGCCTAATGACTGAACTAAGCTAGACTTGTTGATTTCCTGCTTTCTGAAATATCCTTTATCTTTAGCAAAAATTAACTTCTGCTCTGCAGAATTGAGCCACTTAAATAAATAATCTTTTAGCATGTAAAAGTTAAAGGGGCAGTTAAGGACTATCATTTTTTTTTTTTTTTTTTTTTTTGCGGTATGTGGGCCTCTCACTGTTGTGGCCCCTCCCCCCGCGGAGCACAGGCTCCGGACGCGCAGGCTCAGCGGCCATGGCTCACGGGCCCAGCCGCTCCGCGGCACGTGGGATCCTCCCAGACCGGGGCACGAACCCGTGTCCCCCGCATCGGCAGGCGGACTCCCAACCAGTGCGCCACCAGGGAAGCCCTAAGGACTATCATTTTATTAAAGAGTTTGAGGTTTACTGAATCCCAAAGGGTAATATAATTTTATGTTAAGAAACAGAAAGCAGGACTGAGGTTGGACTGTCCCCAGAGAGCAGTGTGCTGTAGCCTATAGGAGGCTGCATTTTTTGGTGTTTTCAGAGAGGAATGATGGGAGAAATAGTGGGTTGTTATCCCTGGGAAATGGAACCTGGTTGTCCGGTCACACGTACTGGCTTGGTAAATTCTGTCAGATTGTCCAAACCTAAGCAGGGCATTTCGGCTTTGAAAAACAGTATTGCATTGAGATATCATTTTGGTATGCATTATACACCATATGATGCCAAGAGTGCAAAATGCATGGCAATGCGTATGCAAGTAATATAAAACTGGAAGAAAACTCTCAAAACTGTTTTGATTATTCCCAGGTTTTTTCTATTTGGATTATTTCTAGGCAATGAGATTATAGATGGCTTTTATTTTCCTCTTAATATTTTCTATATTTTCTAGGTTTTTCACAATCAATAAGTACAACTGTTTTAAAATAGAGACCAATTTCTAAACTTAAAAGTATTTCTCTAAACCAGAGTTTCTCAAACAGATATGATTTTGTAGTCCAAGGGGACATTTGGGAATGTCTGGAAACATATTTGGCTGTCACAACTCGGAGGAGACTGCTACTGGCATATAGGGGATAGTGGCCAGGGATGCTGCTAAACATCCTTCAATACACAGGACAGTCCCACTGCCCTATCAAAGAGGTAGATATCCGGCCCAAGACATCGATAGTGCTGAGGTTGGGAGACCCTGCCCTAAACAAAAAGAGAAGACTTACATTCAGTGTAGATATCAGATTCAGTGTCTGTGCTGCCCGAAATGGTGAGAAGGGCCTGAGATCCAATACTATTCAAGTCAACCTTTTCAATGTCAGATACCATAGAATTCACGACATGCTGGTCAAAAAGAGCTGGTCTGGCAATCTCCATAAAGAAAGTAAAAAAGACACTAAATTATATCACCGATCCTCCATTTAAAGAAAATTTTAACTTCTAGAGAAATAGTTCCTTGAGAGAAAAGTATCATAAATAACTCTTTTTATTTTAAAACTAAAAGGAGTAGCTGAGATTCATGATCATCTCTGTTAAAGGTTTGAAAACTATTTTCGGAATAAGAAAATAATTTTTTTTACCCGTGGTCATAAAATAAGAATTTCACAATGTTAAATTTCTTATCTGGAACTATCCCAAGCTAGTCTTTCAAAATTTAGGGGGCTAGAAACCTTCATAAAGCAAAGGATCATTTGAGGAGAGGGCAAATATATTTTAACAATATACAAACATGTAACTCTAATTTAAGAATTACTTTTTTCTCCCTATTTAAGAGAACTAAATTAGAGGTAGTTTAAAATGTGCTGTGGGTTTCACAACATCACACGGGCTCATTCCCCATAACCTATTAATTTTATTAATTGGATTCATTTATTAATTGAATTCATCTGGCAAATAAGAGTTTTACATTTTACATTTCATTCAAAAGGTTTTTTTCTTTTTTTACTTTCTGTTTTGAAATAGTTTAAAATTTACAAAAAAGTTGCAAAAGTAGTGCAGAGTATTTTCACATACTCTCTATCCAGCTTCTCCTAATGTCATCATCTTACATAACCATTGTATATTATCAAAATCAGGTACAATACTAGTAACGCTGGTACAATATTAGTAACTAAACTAACTAAACTACCGAATTTCAGCCGTTTTCCCACTTATGTCCTTTTTCTGTTCTAGCATTCACTCTAGGATCTCATGTTGCATTTAATTGCTGTCTACTTAGTCTCCAATCTCTGAAAGTTCCCCAGTCTTTGCTATCAGATTTTTTATTTGGTGACTCAAATCACCAAAAAATGATAAAAATCATGTTTTTATTTGGTGACTCAAATACTCTTGGCTTACCAACATACCTGTGCAAGATGTAAGAAAGATGTTTGTCGTTTCAGAGATGATACAAATCTTCGCACAATAGGTATTTTCTTGTCAGTTAGAGCTTCTGGCAAATTTTCCAAGGATGAAACAACCCATTGTTCCCAATTTTTAGCAAAATTTCTTATGTCTGCTAATAAGCTACAAGAAAACCCCAAAGAACAAAAAACTCTGTATTAAATGCTAAGTAGTTCAAAATGCATTAAATAAAAGCAGTTTAATGGAGGTATATTATTACTCTTTGATTCCAAGAACATGACTGAAGTCAGCCTAGGTCTGCCATTTATCATCTTGGTCAAAATACTCAGTCTCCTGAAGGTCCAGTTTCCTCATCTGTTAATAGGATTAAGAATAGTATCCAGGGAATTCCCTGGCAGTCCAGGGGTTAAGACTTCACCTTCCAGTGCAGGGGGTGCGGGTTCAATCCCTGGTCGGGGAGCTAAGATCCCACATGCCTCGTGGCCAAAAAACCAAAACATAAAACAGAAGCAATATTGTAACAAGTCCAATAAAGACTTTAAAAATGGTCCACATCAAAAAAAAAAAAATTTAAAAAAAAGAAAGAATAGTATCCATGTCACAGGATTATTATGAGGATTACATGAAATAATTCATGGAAAGTGTTCAGGCTAAAACTTGGCAGGCAGAAAGTGATCAATAAGACATACTTTATTATTAATATTAATTCATAATTCAATCATTTTCTATAAAATATTTCTGGGAAAAGATAAGTGTGCACTTGGTTTTGCATATTTTGGCTTACTGAGAGACACGCATAGGGATCATAATGCCATTTCAGGTATTTAATATTTGTTTCTAGTAACATATTCTTATAATCCAAATATAACTGTAGAACAAATTACCACAAACACTAATTAGAGGACCCCATTTAGAAAATTGCAAATGTTGGTTGTGTATATATTATGAAAAGATACAAAAATGTATAAATCCATCAACAATCTACATATTATATCTCAACAAAACAGATCTAAATATATTTAGGATGGAGCATATGTTGGGGAGCAGTGACATAGTACGGGAAAAAAATAGGCAGAATTTGGAGTTAAACAGACCTCAATTAAAATCTAGGTTCTGCTTCTTAAAAATCAGCTGACTCTGGGCAAATAAATTAATTTCTTTGTACTCCCAGGCTCCTCTTTGTGAATTTGGATCATAACAGTTACTTTAGAATAGTCTGACAAGTTGTATTAAAAAATAACCAATTGTTCAATGATAAGGAATTGGTTAAATAAAGTATAGTATTTTTCAGATGCTGGATTTCTATTCAATCAATCATTTAAAAAATGCTAATCTATATTTGTTGATGTGGAAAGATTTTCATATTATAGTGCAGTAGTATGTGTACTATAATTCCATTTTTAACATTCCTAGAAAAAATTCTGTGAGATACAATAATAAACTAAGACATTAAAAATGTGGTAAGACAATGAGTGATTTTTTTAGTTTTATTTTATATGAGTGATTTTAAAAATGCATTTATGCATGTTTTTCATTTTCTAAATGAATATGAACTACTTGCATACTTAAGAGATAAATACATAAATAGTACTTCTCAGGCTAAGTGAAATAATTTATGTAAGTCTCAAATCCCACACTGTGTTTAATAAAAGTCAGCTATTATTACTATTAGTTACCTGGCTGAATGCCTGTCACTATGTAAGCATAGCCATTTTGCTGTGACACAGAAGTGTTAAGTGTACCTAATTCAGAGCTCAGGCTAGATGTTTAAAGACAACATATTAATAATTAAAAGAAACTATTGACCAGGCCAATATCAATTATTATTTAAATAAATAAACCAGTCTAGAGGAAAAGGTAAATCAAAAATAAAGATTGTTTTATCAATCATCATGTATTTATTGAGAACCAACTACGCTCACCCTGTATGTATTTGTGCCCCAAATACTAAAATAAATTTCATTACTTTACTAGAATTCGTTTTTTAAAAATTGGCTTTTTTTTCAAGTTCCTATTGTTCTCACATCAGAACAATAGGAAAAGACTTTGTGAAAAATCTTCAGGCATCATTTCAATTTGCGATCTTATTCCTTTGTTAAAAGAAGGTGATAATTCCATTATGCTACTTTCTAATTTTGGCAATTAAGACCAAAGTTATAATAAATATAAAATAATTTTCCTTACAGTTTTATTATTGTGATTATTTTCCATCAATTATCCCCATTCATCTCCCTCTAGCCAGTTTCCATTGAAGAGTTTCCTCAGTAACCTAAAGGTCAACTATACTTAAATATTTATTTTCCACGTGGGCAGCTCTCAAATTAAAGGGATTTCAGGATTGTTCCATCAATTTTGTTCATTGAGGTTTGAATATAAAAATTGAGGCACATCTCTTATAGCTCATACAAAGGGACAGGAATAGGAAAATAATATTGGTAAATGAATGAATTTCTACTTAATGTTTTGCTTTACTATAATGTATAAGGTTAAACCCTATACAAGCAACTATCATATTTTATTGACTGAACCTACCTTTCAGGCATTTCTTGCATTGTTGCAGGAATGAGTACATCTGTTAGAACCTTAATCACAGCAAAAGAGAGTTAACATAAATCCTTGATGTTTCTATAGAAACACACTTACTCTTTGTCAATTACTTTTTATTCCTAGCTTTCTAGAGAATAATATGTTAACTCATTTCTGAAAGTTATACTTTTATCTCTAAAATGAATGTATATATGTAAGTTTTGTGTGTGTGTGTGTGTGTGTGTGTAAAAGGCAAGGGGAGCGGGGGTATATAGAAGCACTGCAGTGCTAGTTAAGCAGGTGACACGAATGTACCGGGTACAGAGAGCTAATTATTGGAACATAAAGAACACTGAAAATAAAGGGCTAGACTGAACCTTAAATGTGGGGGATATGGTGAGTAGGACCTTGATGAGAACTAGTAAAAAGAAAAAATTAGTGCTGACCGATCCCAGCTCAGGAAAAACTATGATAAATAAAGGAGATAGGGAACCAGATAGGACATGAACAGTACAGATCCCCTAGGCTGGCTCATAAACTGAGTGCGCCAGCCTGGAGAAGAGGACCAAGAGGTCCTCTTGGATATTTCAAAGATATTTCAAAACGTGAGTAGATACTCATCTACAAAGGCCTGTGCAGCTTACCAGCAAAATGCACATGTAGTCCGTGTATATGAAACACTAAAACAAGAGACAGTATTGTATATGCCCAGTATGCTAGTTACCAATGAACTGGCCTTGGCAATCATGTACAGTTTTATGGACTAAAAGCTGACCACTTTCTAGGGATGAGATGAAGCTCTTACAGAAGCTCATATTACACTGCTCTATTTACAGTGCTCACTGTGCCTCCCTGGGTCCACCAGGAGGAGGAAAATCTTTGTGCACGTAACGGTACTTAAAGTCTGGACTTTTGTGTTGGACTCAAAGAAATAGACCATTTGTGGCGGGGGGGGAGTTATGCTTTAAGAATATTTCTTGGAGGTGTTGAATGACAGTCCAAAACAGCTTTACCTTGATACTGGTAAATGTGTGTGCATGAGTCCAGGTCTTTTCTTATACCTACTCTTAGAACCACCTTCTTTCCCCTTTCTGGTTACTTCCTCATGTCTTAAACACTTCAGACAATCTGTTAGTGCAAACTAAACTCTTTCTCTCTAAATGATGATACTCTTATTTGACCCAGAAAAATGAGACAACCCTTGCTGTCCTTTGTCCTTCTTCAGCTTTAGCTTGAACTAAAGGTAGAGACTCTATTTTCTTATACTGTGATGAGGAAGAATGGAAAAGAGGATGAAAATATGGGCTCCCTCATCCTGGTTCAAACCCACCTACAGTGCTTGATGTGCAAAGTTGCTTCTGGTCTGAGTTTATCTAGCTTCTGCTTCACTTCTCTGCAAAGTTGAGAACGAAACAGCAGCAACTAACTTAGAAGGATTTTACTTCCTAAATACTTAACAGGACTCCAGCTTGGGTTTTCTTGCTCACTCAAATTATGTTCTAAAAGGAAAGCTTTTCTTTTTCCTTCTGACAATTTAGGAGGTTAATGTAGACAAACTCACTTTAAAATACCCAGATTGCAATAGAGTTTTCTTCCTCAGCTTGGACCTGTGTCTGCTCTAAGTAGGGAACAGACTGTTGGGGGAATTAGCTTCACCTTTTTCCCAGCTGAATGGCTGGCTAGATGGCCAACCAGCTCCTATTTGTTTACGATATCCTTGTGATCCTTCTCTAGACACTTAGGGACTCTTATTTGGCTTAAGAACAGAATTGGTCATTAATGCATTAACACTAGAGATTTCCAAATTTTTCAAGTTATTAGTCCCATAAGAGTGCTTAATTCTGCTTTCCCCAAAACACTGATACTGTGAAAAAGCCACTAAGTTATTTACTCTGAAAACACCTTAAACAGTTAATAAAAATTAACTAAGTTCTTATGGAAGTATGTCACATTTAGAATCATTCTTAGCTGTAAACAGAAACTGATTTTGCTTTACTTAATGAAAATTTATATTAAAATACATTCACTATTAAATATACACTATTAAACTGCTTGCTTTCTCATCAGAAAAAAAATTAATAGTGTATCTCCAGCCAGGAATAACAAATTTTTTGAAAATATATTGCAAAATTTAGATGGAATGTTTTTTAAAGAAATATATGGTTCATGTTTGACATGCTAAGGAGCTTACCTTATAAAGAATTGAGTCACAAACACAGAAAATGTCAATGATAACAGGGTTTTCAAGCAGGGGAAGAAGATGATCAGGCATTCCTTGCCAAAAGTGTAATAAGAAATGCTGGATCTAGTTGAGAGCAAAGCGTATGTACATTAATATTAACATTTTCCTTAACATGAACTCATATGAAGAACAGGACAAGAACATTTACATAATATAGTCAGCAAAGCATTCTTTGTCACTCTTACCTCCTCAAAGTTTCCATTTATTGCATTGTCCAGGATGCACTGGCAGTGAGTTTTGTACATCATTATTAGGGTATCAACCTATTTCAAGGAAGAAAAATCTTAACAAAAGCACCCTTTCAGTGCTGCCTTCATTTTGTTCATGCATTCATTTGTTCATATATTCAAACACATTTTTAAAGTTCATGTTATGTACCAAGCATTGTGCTCAATCCGAGGAATCAAAAATAAAGGCACAATTCTTATTTTAAGGAGCACACTGCCTTGTGAAGGGAGAAAGGCAAGCAAATGGACAATTGCAGGACAGTGTGATAAGAATGATGAAAAAGCTGATTGTTCAGGAAACTATGGGCCAAAGCAACATTGTAGTTTTCTGCTTAATAAAAAAATTACCTTTGATTGGAGAAATAAATGTAAAATGGTAAAATACATCAAATCTTCACACAGTTTTATTAAGTAGGTGCTTGGGCAGTGTGGTGCAGTGGTTTCGTTTCGGTTGTGGAGTCAGCTAACACTGAGCATCAGCTCCACTGTGCTGTTTTGCACGGGTTACCTTGTCTCTGACCCCAAGCTTTATATCTTCGAGTAAGGTAGTAATAACATATCATTCATAAGGTATTAAAGAAGATAAAATGAGACATGATGCACATGGAACAGTTTTCCTGGTATGAAGTATAAGACTTTACTACATTACCTAAAATTAGTAATAATATCAAATGACTTGTTGACCAAAAAAAGATTTGAACATTAAATGTCTGTTATGAAAATTCTTTATTTCCATGTTACACTGATATTTGTATTGCAGAGATAGAAAGTCTTAAACATATTTTAAAATATGCGATGGATTAGAACTTGATAATATTCTGGCAAACTATCAATATTCATATTCAAAACATCTTTATTTCATAAGCTAGAAATATTCCTACCTGTTACAGGTTGTGTGTTCTATGTGAACAGGAACAGGCTTAGAGGTTAGAGGTGTGAACTTTGCCTGCAGGATACCTGGATTTGAATGCTAGCTCTAATCTGCTACGTGATACTGGGCAAACTACTTTACATTTATGTGTTTTAATTTCCTCATCTATAAAATGGAGATCATAATAACAGTAAATATCTAGTCAGGTTGTTATGAGGACTAAATAAATTAACACATGAAAGTGGTTGGAGTAATCCATAATTTATGTTAAGAAACTTACAGTTGTTAGCTATTTTTACCTTCATAGTATCTAGGGTGGTCATGATGATGGGGGTGTCCTGCCCCTACTCTTTGCTCTCCAACTTGTCCCCGCAGCCCAGTGACAGCACATATCTTTGTGGTTTAGCGCAAAGCTGTATAACGATGACATGCAGATTACCAATCTACTTCCAAGGAGGTATGCTGACTACACACCTCTGGCAGGACATGTCACCATTGATGCAAATGAGACATGCTCTTTACTTTAAGCAACGATTTTATATTTTTAGATAGGTTGCCAAGACATATTTCTAAAATGAGGATAAGGACAGCATGAAAGATAGAAAGGAATTCATAATTGTTGTCCAAAATTAACCCTTTGATCCCTGAAACCTACTAAAGTACAAGTAAACTTTTATCTTCACAAGTATTTCCATTTATTTGTGTCAGAATTTTTTCTCCTATACACAAATCATCAAAAAATTTAAATCTTATAACTGATATTTTATTTAATATTTACATAGTCTTAAGACAATAAATTTTCACTGTAGCATACTTTGCAGTCTTTATAGACATACTTTTGCTCAATTTTCTGAGAATAGACACCACATTACAGAGGGTAGGAGCAGAGGCAAGGCTTAGCTCTAGTAAGGTCAGTGAGCAAGTGGGGGAAGGGTGGCAACTGCCCTGAGTGACACTGTGATGGGGGCAGAAAGCAGGCCTCTCAGCTTCAGCCAGCACCCCTCACTGGGGTCAGCTTCTCCCTAGGAAGGCTCCATCCTTCCTGCCTCGAGAAAGTAGGTGCTTAAAGTGCTTAGCTTCAGCCCCACCCGTCTTTCTAGGAACTGACAACTTACCTGGGGAGCCTGGCTACTGGCTAAGAAGGTAAAAGGCAGGGCCCAGATGTCCTCAAGGGACAAAGAGTATTAGTACCTAGAGCTCATGATGGGGACGACTGGGAATGAATTTAGAAACGAGGGGTTATTTAAGCGTCTTGAATACTGAATGAGAAATGACCTATAGACCAGTTTTTCAAGTTGGCAGGTAAGGAAGTCCTTGGAAACTAGCAGAGAAGCTGAAATAAACTATTGGAACGTATTCTTCACTTCTCTTTTTTTTCTTTGTTACTGTCTCCATCTACCCTCCTCACCTGGTATATTTACACAGTAAACAGCTTCTTGATATGTTTGTACGTAAGCTATCCTCTCCACAAAGGTGAGCCAACAACACCCTCCCCCAAAGAACTATGTTCCCCGAGGTCCCGCAGACTTCCACAAGTTCCCCCACAAATTGCCACATGTTAACATCTACTGGAGGTGTCTCAAATCTGAAGTCATAATATCACACATTATTTCTATATGGTTAAAAAATGATGTGATAACCTTGAGGAATGTGATGGGAGAGGAGAATAGTAGGAAGTGGACATACTCCAGGAGACTTGAATCAGCATCTGAGAATTATCTTCAATATTTTGCCTGTTCTTAACTGGGAGAGTAAGTCTGTCGTTAGAATGAACACCGGAAGTTGCTGTGCATCTCTACTTATTTATCAATAGACCTTTTTATCAATGTGTCATTTTTATTTCTAGTTTCTACAAAAGCCCGTTACTAAAGTAATACAGGTAGACATTGTTAATCATATTCCTCTATCTTTGCACCTCAAAATATGAACTGACTTAAACTTACTATGAAAGATGTTTTCCTCAAATGCTAATAAAAAATGAACATTAATTGAAAGAAGAATGTAGAAATCCTTATGCCCTGATTTAATAATGGATCCTACTATTAGTCAGCAGATAGCCAGGAAATGACTCTAGAAGTTCAGAAATAGAGGAGGATTTAGCTTTAGACGTTACTACATAAGCACTGAAAGTTTATTTATAAACTGAATTTTATGAAACTGTTTCTACCTTAATTTTCAACAAATTTTGCAACAGAGCACAGAGTTTTACAATGGAGAGGAATCTTTGGAATCTTCGAGTGGGGTCCTTGCATTCATCTTGGCATTTCCCCCTCAGTGCTAGGAACAAATTCTGTCCTAGAGAAGTGCTTGATGACCAGTTACTGAAATTAAATGAAACTAATAGAAAATATAACGCTTATAATTAAAGAAATTGCATGTGATAGACACATTCTAGTATTTTCTTCCTCGATACTAGTTTTAAATAAAAATAATCTTTAGTCTTTAGAGGTTTATTTTACCACCTTCTGATTATGTACTATCATGGAGATGGTAAATAATTAATTGGAAAGTCATTAATCGATGTTAGTAAATGTTTGTCCCTCCTATAAATCAGTCAATTATGTTTGATTATGTAGATTTCTATTTCCTGCGAGTGCCATGAGATTCCCAGCAAATTGAGATATGGAACCAACATATCAGAAAATCAATAGAGAAGTATCTTTAATTGATACCTTGTCCTTAGAAATGCATCCTTGGTACACAAGGTGTTGAGCATTTGGGAATTCTGGAAGAAGTGTTCCAGTTTTTGAGCTAAGCGAATATTTACGAGTGAAGCCACCCTATAATTTAGAAAAATGAAAAGAAATAAATCATTATCAATTGTTTGGCTCCAAAATACAATTCTAACAAAATAGAAACTTACAGAATTTCATTCTTTTTCATCCTGCAAACCATGACAAGTTAGGAGATTTGGGTAACTGTTTATTAGATCAGATAACTGAATAAACTAGACATTTCAACAGAATTACTGTTGCGAAATCATAAATAGTTTCAGAGTGGATATTTTTCTTATACTTTGGATTTTAGTTTTAGACACTTGCGATTTTTCTCAACTTTTAGAAATTTAATTTTAGTTCACAAGTTTACATTTGTTAGTGACATAAGTTTTGAAAGATCTATTTTTAGACTACTGAACTTATTTTAATATGAAAGGATCAGAAATTGCCAAATTTACTTATGGATTACCAAATCATTTATGGATTAAATAAATGAGATGATAATAAGTTAATTAATTTATCCAACCTCAGAGATAATTAATGGTAAGATTGTGATTGCAGTCCCAAACTAGTACTCTGGATTTTCCCACCTCAATCTTCTTCCCCCTGCCAAATTCAGATATTTGTTCTTCTTTTGAATCCTTTGGGGAAAGCATACCTCTGGTAGTTTTCAGAAAATTAGAAAAAATGACAAATAAGTAACATATAATACTGCAGTGCTAATGTACCTACAAGAAACACACACAGAAAGAGAGAACGCATATTCATGACAGAACCAGAGCCTTAGTGAATCAGTCTCCCAGGTCACAACTGATTGTTCCTTCTCCACAAACAAAACTTTAACAAATTGGATTCTAATAAAAAAGTTTGGCAAAGAATAAAATTGTGAATACGGTAAAGGAAGTAAAGTATTCCTGGCAAGGACCAAATTTCATTCTTTCTCATAGTTTTCCTACATTTGCTTCTTGAGTTTTTGTGTTTCTTTGTGTGTCTTTGTCATATTGAAGATGTTTACCAGACAAAAGCTTCATTACTTACATAGGTAGATTGGGTTCCTACCCTATCTTATCATTCCCAACATTTGTAGACTCTTACAGAATTATCATGATGAATCAGAAAGAAGTTGGGGGGACTTTTGAGTCCTTAAACACCAATTTCTCATTGACGGATTTGATATATGCTTTCACACAAATTTTATACTAAAAGTGCAGTAGAATTTCATTACTTTCAGGTTAGGTTTTAGTTTTTAGCCTTGTTAATTTTTATTTTCAAGTATGGATAGAAAAGGATTATTCTGATTAAATAATTTTTAAGAAATTAATAAAGAACTACATAAATATCATAAACTGAGATAATAGCATGGTTGATACAAATTAAATCAGTCTTAATTCAAGATATGCTTCAAAGATTTTTTTTTTTTTTTTTTTTTTTGCGGTACGCGGGCCTCTCACTGTTGTGGCCTCTCCCATTGCGGAGCACAGGCTCCGGACGCGCAGGCCCAGCAGCCATGGCTCACGGGCCCAGCCTCTCCACGGCACGTGGGATCCTCCCGGACTGGGGCACGAACCCGTGTCCCCTGCATCGGCAGGCGGACTCTCCACCACTGCACCACCAAGGAAGCCCTGATTCAAAGATTTTTAATTGCTTTGGGTTGTCATTTATGAACACCAATTATCATTGTGCTGACAAAGAATGGTATTGTCAATGAATAGGGAAAAATAATAAAATGCAAGAAAATAAAGAATTTAATCTGGAAGGAAATGATGTGACAAAATATGAAACTAATATTTGATAAACATAACAAAATGCACCTAAATTCTAAATTTAGGAAAGCTTACACCTTTTTCTTATACCTTTTCTCTTGGGTGGAATATCATGTTTAATTTAGCATAATTTGGTGAGATTGGAAAAGAGAGACAAAGAAATAGAAACCAAAAATGACAATACATAATGTACATGGTGTATTAAAGTTAGGAATATGAGAATAGTCTCATTTCCATGAAACATATATAATTAGTAATAAAAAATCTTTCTACAAAGGAAAAAAAAAAACTGGTCCAGGAGATTTAACAGATGAATTTTCTCAAGCATTCAGGAAACAAATCATTTCAAACTGAAAAGATTTCTTCCATACAGTGAAAAAGAAGAACCACTTCCCAATTCATTTAAAAACTTTTATGCCAGAATTGGACAAGGACAGAAAAGGAAAGAAAAATTATAGGCCAATCTTTCTTAGTATCATACTTGAAACAGTACCAGACAAAATATTAGCAAACCAAATCCAGCAATCTATAAGAGTGATCATAGCCACCTTAGGTTTAAATTGATCACATTAACAGAAAAAAAATGAGAATTATATATATTACATAACCATCTCAATGGATGCAGAAAAAGCATTTGTTTAAAATCCATCTACCATTCACTACTTTCTCTCCCTCTCTCCCTCTCTTTCTGTCTCCCCTCCTCCATGCTAGAAACAGGAAAACTCCTTAATCATTCAATAAATATTTATCAAAAACCCACAGCAAATATCATCTTCAATGGTAAAATACTATAAACATTCTCTTAAAAAACACGAATAAGATAAAGTTCCCTACTCTCCTATCTTTTATTCAACATTGTATGAGTTATAGCCTGAGCAGTAAGACCAGAGAACGTGATGAAAGATTAAATATTGAAAAGGAAGAAACAAAACTAGCATTATTTGCAACTGAGTTGGTTGATTACATTGAAAACTAAAGCAAACTGCACAAAAATTGTTACAGTTAGCGAGAGATTTTCAGCAACGTTGCTGAATACAAAATCAATGAAAAAGTCAACTGAATTTCTAAAATCAAGAAACAAATATTAACATACAATAAAAAGATACTGTATAAAATAACAACAAATATTAAAATAAAGTTGAAATATCAATAAAGGGATAGAAAATCTTAAAAGAAACCAAAAGGAAATTCTAGAGCTGAAAAGTACAATAACTTAAATTAAAAATTTATCAGAGGGATTCAAAGGTATATTTGAGTAGGCAGAAGAAAGAATCAGAGAACTTGAAAAAAGGATAATGGAAATTATTGAATCTGAGAAACAGAAAGAAAAAAATGTAAGAAAAGTAAACCAAATCTAAGGGACCCATGGGAGATTATCAAGCAGACCAACATACACATTGTGGGAATCCCAGAGGAAAAGGAGGGGGAGCAGAGAGATTATTTGAAAAAATAATGGCTCAAAACATCCCAAGTTTGATGAAAAACATGAATATAAACATCCAAGAAGCTTAACAAGGTCCAGATAGGATGAACTCAAAAAGATGTACAGCAAGACACATTATAATCAAAATTTCAAAAGACAAAGAGAGAATCTTGAAAGAAGCAAAAGAGAAGTAACTCATCACCTACAAGGGATACTCAATAAGATTATCAGCAGATTTCTCAGCAGAAACTTTGAATTCCAGAATGACATATTCCAACTGCTACGAGAAATAAATTGTCAACCAAAAATCCTATACTTGACAAAACTGTTTTTCAGAAGTGAAGGAGGAATTAAGACATTTGCAGATAAATAAAAGCTGAGTGAGTTTGTTACTACTAGACTTGTTTTACAGGAAATGCTGAAGGGAGTCCTATGGGTTAAAATGAAAGGACACTAGACAGTAGCTTGAAGTCGTACAAAAAAATAAAGATCTCAGTAAAGGAAAATACATGGGCAACTATAAAACTAGTATTATTGTAACAACAGTTGTAAGTCTACTTTCTGTTTTCTACATAATTTAAGAGACATTTTTTAAAAACAAATATTAGTATAAAAGCTAATATTATTGTAACTTTGGTTTGTAACTCCATATTTTGTTTTCTACAAAATTTAAAGACTAATGCATTATTTTAAAAAACTATTATTGTATATTTTTGGACACACAATTTGTAAAGGTCTAATTTTGTGACATCAATAACTGAAAGAGAGACAGAGCTGTAAAGGAGCAGAGTTTTGTATATTATTGAAGTTAAGCTGGTATAAATTCAAATTAGAGTGTTATAATTTAGGACGTTAAATGTAATCTCCATGGTAACCAAAAAGAAAATAGTTATATAAGGTACAGCAAAGCAAATGAGAAGGGAATTAAAATGGCTCACTACAAAAAATCAACTAAACAAAAAAGAACAGTAATGCAGGAAATGAGGAGTAAAACTGCTCTAAGGCATATAGAAAACAAATAGCAAAATGACAGAAGGAAGTCACTCCTTATCAGTAACTACTTTAAATGTAAATGGATTAAATTCTCCAATCAATCAAAAAAAAGTCATTGGCAGATAGATTAAAAAAAATTATCCAGTTTTGTGCTATCTACAAGAGACTCACTTTAGATCCAAAGACACAAATAGGTTGAAAGTGAAACGTTTGCAAAAGCTATTCCATGCAAATGAAACCAAAAAAAATGGGGTGGTGGGGGGCTACTCTAATATCATATAAAATAGACTTTAAGTCACAAAATATTATAGAAGATAAAGAAGGACATTATATACTAACAAAAGGTTCAATAAATCAAGAAGACATAATAATTATAAATATTTACATACCTATAACAGACCATCAAAATATATGAAGGAAAAAAATGACAGTATTAAAGGGAGAAATAGTTCTACAATAACAGTTGGAGATGTTGATACCCCACCCTCAGTTATGCACAGAACAACAAGACTGAAGATAAGTAAGGAAATAGAGGACTTGAGCAGCACAATAAACCAACTAGATCTACAGACATAAGCAGAACACTCTACTGAACAACAGAATACACATTTTTCACAAGTGAACATATAACATCTTCCAGGAGACACCATGTATATTGGCCATAAATTAAATATCAATAAATTTTAAAAGATAGAGATCATACAAAGTACCTTCTCTGATCACAGTGGGATGACAGAAGGAAAACTGGAAAAATTAACAAATTTGACAAAATTAAACATACTCTTAAACATCCAGTAGTACAAAGGAAAAATCATAAAGGCAATTAAAAAATATTTAGAGGTGAATGAAAATGGAAACGACACAAGAAAACTTACAGGATGCAGCAAAAGTAGTACTAAGGGAAAAAATAAGAAAGATGTCAAATCAACAACCTACATTTACAACTTAAGTAATTTGAAAAAGAACACACTAAACCCAAATGGGTAGAGAGAAGGAAATAATAAAATTTGAGCAGAGATAGATGAAATAGAGAGTAGAAAAACAATAAAGAAAATCAATGAAACCAAAAGTTTGTTCTTCAAAGAGATTGAAATTGACAAACCCATAGGCAGACTGACTTTAAAAAAGGAGAAAAGACTCAAATGACTAAGGCAAAAAATAGAAGATAACTGTGTCTACTGAAATAAAAGGATTTTTAAAAGAGTACTATGAAGAACTGTACACCAACAAATTGGATAACTTAGATGAAGTTGATAAATTCATAGATACACAAATCCTACCAAGACTGAATCACAAAGAAACAGAATATCTGAATCAGTCTACAACTAGTAAGGAAATTGAATTAGTAATCAAAAATCTCCTGAAGAAAGAATGGATCTGGACCTGATGGCCTCACTGGTGAATTGTACCGAACATATAAAGAAGAAATAACACCAATATTTCTTACAGTTTTCAAAAAAATTGAAGAGGAAGGAACACTTCTTAATTCATTCTATGAGGGCAGAATTACCGTGATACCAAAGTCAGACAAAGACACTTCAAGAAAAGGAAACTACAGACCAAAATATCTTACGAAGATTGACACAAAAATCCTCAGGAAAATACTAGCAAACTGAATTCAGCAGGATATTAAAACGATTATACAACATGACCAAGTGAGATTTACTCCTGTAATGTAGGGATGGTTCGAAACACAAAATCAATCAATGTAATACACCACATCAACAGAATGAAGAAAAATTAAACACATGATTATCTCAATTGATGCATTTGACAAAGTTTGACACCCTTAAAAAAAAAGTTTGACACCCTTTCATAATAAAAACACTCAACAAACTAAGAATAGAAGGAAACTACCTCAACATATTAAAAGTCATATGAAAAACCCACAGCAAACATCCTACTCAATGGTGAAAGATTGAAAGCATTTTCTTTAAGACAAGGATAAGGCACGGCTGCTCATTTTCACCAATTCTATTCAACTAGAAGTTCTAGCCAGAAAAATTAGGTAAGAAAAAAAAACATCCAAATTGGAAAGGAAGAAGTAAAATGATCTCTGTTTGTAGATGATATGATCTTATATGTAGGAAACTTTAAAGATTCCACACAAAAAAAACAAAAAACTGTGAGAACTGATAAATGAATTCAGCAAAGTAGCAGGATACAAAGTCAACACACAAAAATCAGTTGCATTTCTATAATATAGCAATGAACAATCTTAAAAAGGAATTAAGAAAACAATTCCATTTACAATAGCATCAAAAATAGATAAAAATTAACTTAACCAAGGAGGTGAAAGACTTGTACAATGAAAACTACAAAACATTGCTCAAAGAAATTAAAGAAAACATAAATGAAAAGACATCCTTTGTTCACAAATTGAAAAACTTATTGTTAAGATGCCAATACTACCCAAAGCAATCTATATAGATTCAATGCGAAATCCCAATGATGTTTTTCGCACAAATAGAAAAATCCATCCTAAAATTCATATGGAATCTCAAGATACACCAAGGAGTAAAAACAATCTTGAAAAAGGACAAAGTTGGAGGATTCACACTTCCTGATTTCAAAACTTACTATTGATATAAAGCTACAACAATCAAAACTGTGGTGTTGACACAAAGACAGGCATATAGATCAATGGACTAGGATAGAGAGCTCAGAAATAAACCCTTGCAAAAAATGCTCAAAAGATTTTGACAAGGATGCCAAGAATATTCAACAGGGAAAGCGCAGTCTTTTCAACAAATGGTGCTGGTAAAACTCAACATCCATGTATAAAAGACTAAAGACAGACCTTTACCTAATACCACATACAAAAATTAACTCAAAATAGATCAGCGACCCAGATATAAGACTTAATATGTGAAACTCAGAAACAAACAGGGCAAAATCTTCACAACATTGGACTTGGCAAAGATTTCTTGGATATGATACCAAAGGCACAGGCAACAAAAACAAAATGAGACAAATTGGACTTCATAAAAATTACAAATGTTTGTGCGTCAAAGGACACTATCAACAGAGTAAAAAGGCAATTTATGAAATGAGAAAAAATATTCACAAATTCATATCTCAAAAGGGATTAATATTCAGAATATATAGAGAACTTGTAAAACAACAAAAAACCAACCAGCCTGATTCAAAAATGAACAAAGGACTTGAATAGACATTTGTCCAAAGAAGATATACCAATAGTCAATAAGCACATGAAAGATGTTCAACATTACCAATCATTAGGGAAAATCAAATCAAAATCAAAATGAGATACCACTTCATCCCCATTAGGATGGCTAGTATTAAAAAAAAAAAAAGAAAAACAGAACATAACAAGTATTAGCAAGTAGGTAGAGAAACTGGAACACTTGTACACTGTTGGTGGGAATGTAAAATGGTATAGTGCTGTGTAAAACAGTATGATGGTTCCTCAAAAAATAAAATTACTATATGATGCAGTAATTCCTCTTCTGGGTGTATCTCCCAAAGAATTGAAAGCAGGGTCTCAAAGAAATATTTGTACACCCATGTTCATAGCAGCATTATTCACAACAGCTAAACCATGGAAGCAATCCAAATATCCACTGAGAGATGAATGGATAATCAAAATGTTGTATATACATACAATGGAATATCATTCAGCCTTAAAAAAGAAGGAAATTCTGAAATATGCTACAACATGGATGAACCTTGAGGACATTATGCTAAGTGAAATACAAATACTGTATGATTACACATATATGATGTACCTAGAGTAGTCATAATCATAGAGACAAAAAATAGAATGTTAGTTTCCAAGGGCCAGGGGGAAAGGGAGATAGGGAGTTATTTTTCAATATGTATAGCCTTTCAGTTTTGCAAGAGTAAAAGTTCTGGAGATAGGTGGTGGTGATGGTTGCACAACAATATGAATGTACTTAATACCACTGAACTATATGTGTACTTAAAATGATTAAGATAGTAAATTTTATGTTAATTATATTTTGCCACAATAAAAACAATCAAAAAATCAATTACAGGTGAAATAAACACTTGTGTTTGAAGAATAAATAGAAAAATATTTTTACGATTTAGATTATACACAGATTTTTTAAAAAGATACAAAAATGCTAATCATAAGGTTTAAAATGATCTTCATCAAAAGATACTATAGGGCTTCCCTGGTGGCACAGTGGTTGGGAGTCCGCCTGCCGATGCAGGGAACGCGGGTTTGTGCCCCGGTCCGGGAGGGTCCCACGTGCCGCGGAGCGGCTGGGCCCGTGAGCCGTGGCTGCTGAGCCTGCGCGTCCGGAGCCTGTGCTCCGCAACGGGAGAGGCCACAACTGTGAGAGGCCCGCGTACCACAAAAAAAAAAAAAAAAAGATACTATAGAATGTTGAGCCATGCCACCAACAGAGATAAGTAATTTACAGCACATAACCTACAGGATATTAGTATTCAGAATATATAAAGTCTTTGAACCAAAGTTGTTGTGTTTTTTTGTTTTGTTTTTTTTTTTTGCAGCACGCGGGCCTCTCACTGTTGTGGCCTCTCCCGTTGCGGAGCACAGGCTCCAGACGCGCAGGCTCAGCGGCCATGGCTCATGGGCCCAGCCGCTCCGCGGCATGTGGGATCTTCCCGGACCGGGGCATGAACCCGTGTCCCCTGCATCGGCAGGCGGACTCTCAACCACTGCACCACCAGGGAAGCCCTGAACCAAAGTTTTAAATAGAAAAATTATGTGATCTGAACAAACGTTTCATAGAATAGAATTGACTGATAAAAATCCCAAAAGATATTCAAGCTCATAATTTTGATGTAGTTATCAAAAACAATTTTCAAGTGAAAACCACAGATACAATTTTACACCTATTGGACTGGCAAAAACTCAAATGTCATTCAATGCCAAGTGTTCCTGAGAATGCCGGAGCAAAAGGAATGCTCACACACAGCTGGAGAGACATAAACTGATACAACCATTTTGGAAAACAACTTGATATTAACTAGTAAAGTTAAACATGAGTACGTATATCCTAAGACCCGAAATTCCACTCCTGCACATGTGCACCTGGACAACATTCAGAGTAACAATGTTTTTCAGGCAAAAAGGAAAAAATTCTCCCAAACTGGAATGAATAAATGAGCTGTGATATTTTCATACCATGGAATATTAGCAGTACAAAAAAGGTACTAGAACTACATATATTAACATTGATAAATTACAAAACCTAATGTTGAACGAAACCAGAAAGTCATAGGGAAAAATGAATCCATTTTTATGTAGGGCAAATAATAAATAATATATTGGTGATAACAAACTGGGCAATAATAAATGATACATAATATTTACTATTTTAATCATTTTGAAATATATAGTTCAGTGGTACTAAGTACATTCATATTGTTGTGTAATCATCACGACAGTGTTTAATATTCATGGTATACATTCATAAGTGATAAACTTTAAGGAAAGACAAAGGAGTAATTAACACCAAACTCTGGAGTGCAGTAATTTCTGGTAGGGAGGGGGAAGTGACGGGGTGAGGGCACACAGAGAACTTATCTCTTTTCAGCTATGAGGTAGGTCGTGAGTTTTTATCTTATGCTTATTTTTAAAACTGTGTGTGTGTGTGTGTGTGTGTGTGTATGCATGTGTTACAAATAATTCATTACCCAATAAAAATGTTAGAGTGCTATGGAAACACACTTAAGGAACAGAGTATACGTCTTTAATTCTTATTTAAAACTCTCATGTTGATAAATTATAGTTTTGTGCAACAGAAGCTAGCAACACGTGTGGAACATCAACAGGGGGCAAGAGTGCCTAAAGAAAAAATTCAAAAATTAAATTTGTTTGGATATGTTAACAAATGCCTACATGGTATAAATCAAATAATAATATTCTGTCTAGAACATGTAACACAAAAGGAAAGGAGAGATTGATAAGCTGGGAAAAATTAGAATATGATCATTTTAATTCCACTAGTAGATTTTCTATTTTAATTACACTAAAAGAGGTGCCAGATCTTAGACCACTATGGAGGTCTGGGTTGTTTTTTTTTTTTCTCTCAACTGATGACTTCACTACTCTTGGTTGAACTATTAAGAATCTTATTTCCAAAAGAAAACAAGAAGGAACCTACAGAAAAGAAACAATATGATTAGAAGACAAGAGGGTCTGATTTATGAGGAAAGATTAAAGGATTTAAGCTGCACAGTTTGGCTAAGTGATGACTAAAAGAGAGCATGATAACAGTCTACAAATATTTGAAAAGCATATACCAAGGAGGGAGGATTTGCTGTTTATCTTGGTACAAAGTTGTTAAACTGGCCATGAATGGTTGATGTTAAGGAGAAGGAAACTCAAGCTATCAGGGAAACTTCCTGGTTGAAATGTACGAAATCAAGGGACTTATTCCCTAGGAAATAATGGCAACTTCATTACTAGAGCTACTTAAAACAAAATTGACCCACACTAAAAGATTCACAGGAAAAGAAAGGCTTCCTTTGACCAGGACAAAGTATTAAAACTAGGTTTTATTTTTTTTATTGCTGGGAATTAAAGTATTCTGAGACTTTCTCTAAGACATTTTTGAAATCTGAACCACTACATTTATGAATAAAAAATTTAAAACAATCAAAATCCATACCACTGACTGATAATTACTCTTAATTTCCTCCACGTTTTGTTTTGTTTTGCTTTCGTTGCTGTTGATTTTGTTTGCTTTCATATTATGAGCTATTTAAAACTTAAAAAAAGGTATAGGTAAAAAGTAATAAATACTCATGTACTTACCATCCCAATTAATATATTAGACATTTGAAATATTAAAGCAGCCTCTGTAGCCCTCCCTAATCTCATTCCCTTCCCTCCCCATAAGGAATAATTAATGTTCAGGATTTGGTTTATACCATTATTATTCAAACCTTTAAAAATTTACCGCATATGTAAATATCCTTAAATAACATATACTATTGCTTTAAAACTGGTACCATGCAGTATGTATCTTTCTACATTCAATGAGCTTTTTTCATACAACTTTAGGTATTTGAGATGAACCTAATTTGATTCTTATAGCTACAGTTCACTCATTTCCAAAGCAGTATAGTATTTTCCTGTATTGAATATATAAAAATTTATTTTCCCACTGTGTCATAATAGACTTTCATTTTTTGGTATTCTGAAATTATAAACAGTACTGCAATGAACATCCTCATACATGCCTCCTTGTGCACGGTGTAAAGTTTTCTCTAGGAATGCAGTCATAACGTGCGTGAACTTTCAACTTTTCTAGATGTTGCCCCTCCTACCATTCATGACAGTCCCTCTGCTCCACATTCTTAACAATATTCAAAACACATATTTTGATACTTTTTAATTGCTGTTATTCCAGTAGTGGTAAAATAATTACTTTTAGGTTCTAATTTGCATTTCCCTGATTAAAAATTAGATATGTTTATTGGCAGAGATAGTATTCAAAATATTTATTGAATATATGCTATAGAACCTGGTCAATCAGAATGGGCACCACGAGCACCAACATTATTTATCAATCATTCTTTTTCATCTTGTGTGAATTGCCTGTTCATATACTTTGCTACATTTCTATTGGGTTATCTTTTTATTATTAAGTTGAACACATATTCTAAAATGGTGCCATCTGATAGAAATTTCTGTAATGATGAAAATGTTCTATTTTTTAAAATGTTCTATTATCTGCACTGTTCAAATACAGTATTCACTAGCCAGCACTTGAAATGTAAATAATGTGCAGAGAAACTGAATATTTTATTTTACGTAATTAACAGCCAAGTGTGGCTAGTGGCTACCATACTGCATAGCATAGTATTTATAGATATTAATCCTCTATCATCCAGTTTTATTTTACACATTTTACATATTTGAAGCCATATAAACATATATTTGTTTTTGCATCCGGTTTTTCTTCCTAATTAACATTTCTCCATGTCATTAAAAGAGCCCTTTAATAAATGATATAATATTCAGTCCCATAAAAGTCTTATAAATTATGTAATCTTTTTTTTTGTAAAAAAAGACTTTATTTCTTTTTATTGCTGAATAATATTTCATTGTATGGATATACCAGCTTTTGGTGGGTTTTTTTGTTTTTTTTTTAACATCTTTATTGGAGTATAATTGCTTTACAATGGTGTGTTAGTTTCTGCTTTATAGCAAAGTGAATCAGTTATACATATACATATATTCCCATATCTCTTCCCTCTTGCATCTCCCTCCCTCCCAACCTCCCCATCCCACCCCCCAGGTGGTCACAAAACACCAAGCTGATCTCCCTGTGCTATGCGGCTGCTTCCCACTAGCTATCAGTTTTTATGTAATAATTTTAATTTTAGTCATTTAGATTGAATACAGTTTTTCACTGTAGTCAATAACAATTTTGTCCATAATATTTTGTCTGCATTTTCTATTATTTCTTTATGTGTCACCCATACAAAAGTGAAATTAGTGGGAGAAAGAGGATAAACACTTTAAAGACTTGAACACAAATCTTGCAATTATTTTCCAGAAAGTTTGTTCTGTCTTCACCAGCAGGGTATGAAAGAACTTATCTCACTATACTTTCACCAGCTTCATAGTAATTTCTTAATATTTGATAATTTTATTATTTAAAATGTTAATTTTAATTTATTTGGTAGTTCATTTTTCATGCATTTATTGGCCTTTTCTTCCTTATGCATATTGTCTATTCATATCTTTTTTTTTACTATTTATTGAGGTCTTCATTTTTTTTTAATTGATAGGATTTCTTCATATAGTAAAGATATTATCCCATTGTCATATTTGCATGTGACAATGGAATATCTTCCTACTGTTTTT
Source organism: Hyperoodon ampullatus (assembly GCF_949752795.1). NCBI lineage: Eukaryota > Metazoa > Chordata > Mammalia > Artiodactyla > Ziphiidae > Hyperoodon > Hyperoodon ampullatus. Next base: position 46,447,737 of record NC_136925.1, on the reverse strand, counting down.
CTTCTGACTTCAGATTTTGTATATGATGCTTTGATTTAAAGGAGTTTTCAATTTCCATTTTGATTTTTTCCTTTGAAATTTCTTAAATTGTTTTCATGGTAGAAAGTCATTCTCTGTGCCCCCCCCCAGAAATGAGGTAGATACATGTTTCCTTCTAATTATTATTTTTGTATTTAATAATTTATATGAACTTGATAAAGGTATGAGGTATAGAAATTTTTTTCCAAAAATTTTTTTTTCTAACATTATGCCCTGAAGAATTTTATTTATTTATTTGGTACTCTATCTTCCTTCATAAAGGACTTATGACAATTCACTGAAAAATATTTCTTCCTTCATTGGATGTAATGTCTCCTTGATCACACACTAAATTATTACACACACTATGGCCCTTTTTCAGGTAACTAATTTCTGCTGTAGATTTGTTTTACCTACATTTGAGTCAGTATCATAGTGTCATAATATTTTGATATCTGCCAGACAAGTCCCTTTTGACTATTCTTGTTTATACTTCTCTCAACTATTACTTCCTATATATCCTTCTAGATCAAGTTAATCATTTCCAAAAAAAAACTGCCCACTCAAAATTTTAATAGAGTATTAAATGTCTAAATCAATTTAAGGAAGAATTGACATATTTATAGTATCTAGCATTCCTATCGAGACATGTGGTATGTCCTTTCATTTAAAATTTTCTTTTATACCTGTATTTTTTTTCAGATAGGTAGTATGCTTCTCTTGTTATGATTACTCCCAAATATTTTGCATTTCTGCTGGTTCCTGCAATTTACATTTTATAATATTCTACCTTTCTTGTCTTCCACAGAGACTGTTCCCACCTCTCTCAATAGGGAATCTGTGAGAAAAGTCAGTCCTGTAGAAAAGGATTTGAGTGACCATTTTCTCAGTTCTCCCAAGGATGGCACTTAGCTGGTACCATTCCAGATGCATAAAAGAGCCCATTTCCTACATACAATGGATGCCTTGGGGCATTAGGGCTACATTCTCTCTGGGAATCCTGACTGAGAAGAGCTGGGACTTTTTTTAACTTCTACAAACTCCTAATACTCCTTACCAAGATTTCATTCACAGAAAATGACCTAACTGACTGCTGATACCTCAGAGAGAAATCCCAAACCAGCAAACTATCTCAATTTCCTGCCACAAAATCCACAAATCCTCTTGCATCTGAACTAACCCATTTCTTTTTCCAGTTTTAATGGAGTAAGTGTTCCTTCTCTCCAGGGCTACTTTCTCCACTCGGAAGCTCTTCCCTGCACTCTCAACTTTCCCCTCTCTTTCACATCTTTGGTCTCTACTCTTTACTGAATCTGTTTTACCAACATTAGAACCATAGTCTAATCTTCCTTCAAAACTAGATGTCAGGCTTCCCTGGTGGCACAGTGGTTAAGAATCCGCCTGCCAATGTAGGGGACACGGGTTCGAGCCCGGGTAGGGGAAAATCCCACATGCTGGGGGGCAACTAAGCCCGTGAGCCACAACTACTGAGGCTGCGCTCTACAACCCACAAGCCACAACCACTGAGCCTGCATGCTGCAACTACTGAAGCCTGCGTGCCGCAACAAGAAAAGCCACCGCAATGGGAAGCCCGCGCACCGCGAAGCGTAGACCCCGCTCGCCGCAATTAGAGAAAGCCCGCGCACAGCAACAAAGACCCAATGCAGCCAAAAATAAATAAATTTATAAAAACAAAAACTAAAAAACTAAATGTCAAGCCCTCCTCCAACTGTCACCCTTGACTTGACTAAATTTTCTATGTTCAATGCCACTGCCCATTCGTTTCACAAACCAAAACCCGGCTCTCCCCTGATATCTTGCTGCAGTCATTAATTATCTCCACTTAACTAATTTAATAGATCTTTTCCAGTTCTTATCTTGATGACCTTTTAGCACCATTTCATAGTAGCAACCATTCCCTCCTGTTGGAAGCACTCTTTTCTCTTGGCTTTTTTTTTATTTTTTTTATTGCGGTACGTGGGCCTCTCACAGTTGTGGCCTCTCCCGTTGTGGAGCACAGGCTCCGGACGCGCAGGCTCAGCGGCCACGGCTCACAGGCCCAGCCGCTCCGCGGCATGTAGGATCTTCCCAGAGGGGGGCACGAACCCGTGTCCCCTGCATCAGCAGGCGGACTCTCAACCACTGTGCCACCAGGGAAGCCCTCTCTTGGCTTCTTGTGCCACTGTATTCTCCTTCCTCTTACCTCTCTGGATTCTCTTCAGTTATCTTGCTGACCCTATTTTTCTTTCCCACTTTTCACAACTCTTTTCTCGTAATGTCTTCTCTTCTTATTTATTTTTTCCTAGAAATTTTTATTCATTACCCTGACTTCAGTCACCATCAAACCAAATACCTAAATCCTCTTGTCCAGTCACATATATCCAACTGCTCACTTCAAGTCTACACTGGATGTTTTACAAGCACATCCAATATGGCAAGTTCCAAATTGAACCCCTTATCTTTCTATTCTTTCTACCTGCTTCTCTTCCAGTGTTTCTTAACTAAAAGCAGTCACTTCTCTCCATCCCTAGGGCTATTATCCTCATTCAGATATTTTCTTATCCAGACTATCCATACATCTATAACATGATGCTCCTCTTGTTTGCCTTCCCGTATGCCAGTGTTTGATATCTGGCAATGTCAGAGACATTTTTGGTTTTCACAATGAGGAGGAGGGAAGGCTATTGGATTCTAGTGGATAGAAACCAGAGACACTGTGATGTTGCTAAATATCCTACAATGACAGTACATCTCCCACTACACAGAATTATCTGGCCTAAAATGTCAGTGGTACCAAGGCTGAGAAACCCTAATCTATGCTGTTCCATCTGTCTGGACCACTCTTCTTCCCTCGGCCCCTACTCCTCCTCCAAACTCCTTCTTATTCTCAGTTCTTTCTTTAAATGTCACTTCCTGTAGGAAATGTCCTTAACCACTTAAACCAGGTTAACTCTCAAGACACCCTTTATAATTAGTTATGATTATGTGCTCAAGATAGGTTTTTCTGCTACACAGTAAAGGATCAAATCTATCCATTCACTATTTTGCCCCCTCATACCTGTATCACCACATATCTATTGATTAACATTTCAACCATGGGTTAAAAAAGTAGAACTTTATTGTGAATTTTTAAGAAAACAAATATATCTCAGCCTCAGTTTCCTTAGCTGTAAATTGGCAATATTATCACCTATTTTCCCTACCTCACCGTTCTTAATGTTCAAATGACCTGAAGTATATGAAGGTTTGCACTGACAGTCTCACACCCTGAGCAAACTGTGATGGCTGGTCACTCTAAGTACAAAATAGTTTTTTAAAATTTCAACTTTGTTAAACAAATATTTTATCATAATTTTTAAAAAGTATTTAGAGTATTTTTGAGCCTTTAGAAAGCCCTTAACTGTGCTCATTTATATAATCATCACAATAATGATACTCTATTATTGCTTCCGGTAGCTTTAGAAAAATAGGTTTTATAGCCTAACCAAAATATTTTAGTTTTACTTTATTAACAAAACCTACACCTGAGTTTTGATTGTGCTCTTCTAAGGAGGAAGCAGTAGACTTGAGAGAGATTTTTCTTTTATTCGATAAAGTGAGGCTTGCCATCTGCATGCTGTACCAGCTAATGGACCGCTGGTACCACCAGTCTCTTCAAAGTGGTAGAAAGAACACCTGAGAGAAAATGACTTAAATTCCCTATTGACATAAACTTCAGTCAACTGAAGTGTATTTCTAAGTCAATATTTTTGCACTTTCACAACCGTTTATCTAATAAAGAGCTATTATTTCATTGATAAAAAGAGCAATCTGGAGGATTTTATTATGTAATTAGCCATTAACTGTATTAAAAGCACTGGTGGAAAGAAATTGGTCATTTCAGAGGGTTGGGGGCTTTATATTATTTCTTAATATGCCTGCATCATTTCACCAAACTAATGGAGTTACAATTTATGTCAGGTCCAAATTTACCACACAACACATTATCATGTGCCCTCAGTTCTGTGGCACCTCCTTTAATGATTAGTGAACTTGAGGATAATGAAGGCCTTATCATGTGCCTAATTAGCCATGCAGTCCCTAATGGTAGTTTAACTCATTTAGATAAAGTCAGTTTGCTGATCTGTTCTTTGGCTGGGAGTGAGAAGGAGGAGGGTAGTCTAGGGAGAAAGTGTGTGCTGTGCACGTGGTGGACCCTTTCTCCTTAGTTCCCAGCCCTGCCATCCCCATCTCCACCCCCAGTGCAGAAGAGATCAGCAAACTGACTGATACACACACACACACACACACACACACACACACACACACACACAGAGTGAAACAATCAAGCATAACATTTGGGTTTCTTGATAACTAGCAAACGTTTTGTCTAGATAGGTATATGCCAAATATAATTCTTTCCATATCCTCAGCTGTAGGCTTTCTGTTTATATTTAAATAAAAATTTCTTGGATCAATAGTGGTCTTTTTTTTAATAATCTTTTCAGTATCTGATATTAGGTAAGGGTAATTGAAAAATTACCCCTCCTAGGGTAATTGCAGGTGGTTCAGTAGGTCCATGTAAAGAATCATTAGTTGCCACCAAATCTAACTTAGCTCTGTCTAAAGTCCTCAGCCATTCAAGGGACTCAATAAAGGACATTTATTTCTATATTTGCCAATAAGGATGAATAACTCCTATTGTTAAACAGATGTAAAATAGAAATGAAACTAGTTCTTACCTCATTCTTCAGCTTGCTTCCAGAAAACCTTAAAAATCAGAACATTTTTCATTAGTTAAAAATACATATACAGTTATATCTATCAAGGAAATGCAGAGGACCTACAAAAGTAGTAACCTTATATCATGATCAGTGAAATAAATCTGGAGAAATTTGTTTGATTTTCAAAGGGACCCAAGCATCTTTCTCAACTTACTAACAAAATAAGTCTATTACGGGAAAGTTAAATAAAGGATATTTAGGGAAGTCAGGTAAAATCTGAGGCAATCAAAGCACACTTGATATTAAATATGTGTGCGTTCTGGCCTGTATTTTCACTTCACAGTGAGTAGTGGTTAGTAAGCTGCCGTTATGTTCTTTGTAATATCTGAGTTCATCTTAGTATGACTAGGGTGACTAAAATTATTATTTTTTCCACAAGATACCTTACTTTTAAAACTAATTCATTCTTTTGAGAGCAGTTCTTGGGAAATCGTGCCATAAAGCAATCTCAGATGCAGATTTAATCATTTGGAGCTCCAGTATTTTTAAAAATAATAATTGCATATTATCACTGGTTTCATTAGATGTCCCCTTACTTGTCAATAACCTCCACCTGATAGTCGATGACAGATTAGAGCAATATGTTCTTTATATTCATTTGTGTTTTTTCTTTCACAGAGACTCAGTAGCTTAAGTCAGTAGCTTTATCTTACAAAGGTAAGCTGGTATATCAAAATATATGTGATTAGAGATGATTATAATAAACTTTTCATCTGTGTAAAATACTGGTCAAGCACATAGATCCTTAAAACAGGTTACCTCTTAGAAAAAAAATTACATTTTCTGCCTTTATTTTGTTGAATCTAGCTTGAAAACAGATTCAGTCTTATAAGTAAATACTAATTTAAAGCAATTCTGCTTCCCTGATTTCTCTTTTACATCTCTTTGGGATCCCTGGTTCACCATTAATTTCTTATTAATGATTGCAAAGTATATTAATTGCCCAGTCATTGTAAATAAATGTCCATACAAAGTTAAAATTAAGGTTTGATGCTTAAAGGAAAATATCTCAATAAGCAAAATTAGTAAGTCATTTTATTCAATAAACATTATACATATTTAAAGACATACAGAACTTATCTTGAAGATAGTGGAACTCTACCTTGTCAGGCCTTTTCCAGAATAAACGGAGTGGTAATACGCACTGCTCTCTTTTATGCCAATCCCATAATAATGATACCTAGAGCAAGAACAGGAACCAGCTCTGCGTTAATGTAGTTTTTTGAAGGGGAAAAAAGAGACTAAAGTAGAATTGAAGTAAATCACAAGTAAGAACTGCAACCGCAACCTCTTGGTCTGCATCTTCCTTTCCTGATTTTTTTCCTGATTAAGTAACATCTTAATGTGTTTAATCCTTCTTTAATGGTAACTAATTCTACTTATGGTCATATTTCTGGCTCTAAGCTTGAAAAAGACAGGAGAATTGTCTACTGCTAATCCCCCTCAAACCTCTAAAAAATTAGGTTTCAAAAACCAAAAAAAAAAAAATTATAATTGCAGGCATTTAACTGCAGGCACTTAAATTTGTAAATGTAGACATTGGCTCTAAGTATATCAAGTGTATCTGCAGACTGCTTGGTTCAATTTGAATGTGGTCAACTGAATAAGAAAATGGTGGGTTTTCTTTGTCGTACATCTATTGAATGGAGAAAAGAGTGTAACATTATGTGTGGGAAAGACGTTGATGTCATGCATTGTAATATGTACGAAGCATCTGACCCTTTGAAAGTTATTTTCCTCGTGAGGAATGAGAAGCCCAAGTCACTGTCATTTTCACTTCAAACTTTTGTGCAACAATGGGGAAAAAACGTCTCTGTGATGAATCAATGGAAATATGAAACATGGACTGTAACAGTGTTATGAATAATTTGTTATAAATGTATCTATGGATCCTGAGCCACAGGCAAATGTAGCATCTCTCAAGTTGTACCTCTTCTCCAAAAATGCAGACCCCAGGCTTACTCCACGCCCAAGTACAAATGCTACATATGTGACACAACCGCTAGTCAAAGACTGGGTATTTAGTGAGGGTGACCAAAGCCTGCTAATTTCTGCCTTTACGCTTCTTTCCCCCTCTGTGCACCACGCAGCACCATTACCTATCTGGTTATTTACCATTTCAATCTGCATTCATCTAAGATCAGGGAAGGAATGAAATAAAAGAATAAGGGGGTTTCCAGTAGATTCAGTGTAACCATATTTAAAACTTTATTTCTTAGCATCACCATCTGAGTTTAAAGTGGACAGGACAGTGAAGGATCTATGTTTCAAGGCCCCTTTGCTGACCTCAGTAATAAAGAAGGGACTTGTCAGAGCAACTCTACCCCTAAATGTTTTCAAGGCTCAGGACGAGAGTACAAATGGAGGCCCACATACCTTACGCCTAATTACTTAAAATATATAAATCAAGTGAACACATTGTGAAATAAAATGTCCCTGTCCTCCTATCTTGACAATGTACCTCCATAATGATCTAGTAGGTAATTCTGAGCTTAGAATGCCTAGACTCCTGGAGTTCCATGAGGAAACATGGTGGTGGGAGGAGAGCCACCCCCAGCTCCCTTATCTCCCCAGCCTCTGCTGCTTTGTTCACTGTGAGGGGCCTCTTGAGAACACTCCAGCCTCCATGTCCAAGATCCACTCTCACACACACACCCCAGACAGCTGCCCCCTGGGGGAGGCACCCATCTGGTCTATGTCTCCTGAGGATGGATGAGGGAAGAGGCCCACTTCGGCCCAGGAGGCAGGCCTGAGACTGTTTGGAATTCTTGGGCCCCACAGACCTGAAATGTGAGCTTGAAGGAGGATGCAGTCTCGGGGGACACATTCACTCAGGCAATGGACTCCTTGTCTCCTGGGAAGGAGATCAGCTGGAGGAGGGGAGGAACAGAGCCCTCTATAAGTATGAGTCCCAGAGATGGCTTCTCTCCCATTAGGTTCTAAGGGCAGAGAAGTTGCCTCTAATGACCCTGGGCCTTTTGAGATGGAGAAGGAAGAGTTTTTAAATATGAAAAAATTACACATATTATAATAAGAAATGTTTCAGAAAGGGCTGTTATGTTTGAGAAACTGTAATGGAGGGTGATCACGGTAGTGAAGGTATTTTATGAGTGTGGCAGACTGGGAACAAGTTTTCAAATCCTCAGTTTTGGTAGAAGGACAATAGCAGTCTGTTAACCTGGACAGAAGAAACTCCATTCTTACAGTAAGAAAATACTCCTCCAGTAGATAAGGGAAAAGAACCTCTACAGTATATTGGAACAAAGGGAGAAATGAAGGAAATATGAAACTTAAGCAAAGGACATTACAAAAAGCAGCTATATTAATAGAAATTGATAAGGTAAATACCTAAAACCATAACAAATGAACAGATTTAGATGATATTCAGCCAAGCCTATTAGGATTAGTGAGTGAACATGAGTCTGAAATAAGTATAACTATTTTTCTTTATTAGATTTTAGAACTAATATACCAAAGAAAATGTCTTTGTATTAGAAGAAATAAAGCAAGAGATGCTTGAGAACAAGAGAATCTATTACAATGGAAATATATTGCAATTTCATGGTCTTTTGCAAAGCTTGCTGTTTGTTCTATGGATACTACAGTTTAAATAACTTCATTCTAGCCACTTGCTAAAGCAATACATGTTAAACATTGCTTTAAAAGTTGATAAATCTTCTTTTACTATAACTTTAATCTTCTTGTTTCTCATCTATAATCCTTGTCTCAACATGTAAATAATATTATACCATGGTAAAGTGGTTTGCCATGCAGATTGCGAAGAAACTACATTGCCTTCACGGTGGTAGACAAAAATCACAAGATAAATCAAAAGGATAACCATGAGTTCAACAAATATTAGATGGCACACTAATCCTGACCACTGTGAGAGCTGTCAATACAATGATTAAAAACCGACATGGATAATCGAGCCAGGAACATATATGCTTCTGAATTCCACCCTAGTCCATGGTTTCCTGAGCAAGACTGCCTGCCAGTCACAGAACAGTGACCACATTGAGCAGCCCTGAGGCAAATTTGACTTCCATTTTTAAAAAATCACTTGATGAACCCTTTTTGTAAAACTGGCAACATCCTTTAGGATCCAATAAATGCTGAGTAACATGGATTTGTAATTCTTTTCTTACTTAGGATTTTTAAGGAAAGGATATTTTTATTACACAATTCATTTGTTCCTTATTTTTGTAAAACAACTGTATTATTTTGCTTCCTCCTTTCTAATCATTAGGGCAGAATATCTTTGAAAATAGAAGTACTTAATACCTCCACTTACATTTAGAGTCAAGATTTTACATCTAAAAAAAAAATCTTTTAAGTAATGTATTTTATTCATAGGTCAAATGTAAATGACACCATCAACCAGACACACATTGACACCCAAGGAAGGTAACTTGGTCAGCTACATTCCACCCTACAAATGAGAAGCAGCATGTCCTTTTCTCATTAGCAATGCCTCATAATTTAGACATGTTGATGTAGCTGAGCATGTTATATCAATACAATCTTATAATTACACTGGCCCACAGGGAACGAGTGAAAAAGTGAACTCTTTCCTTCAAACATGTACTTAATGCTTATTGTGTGCTACATGCTGAGGATTCAAAAAGAGACAGATGAGGGTTTCTGCCCTGGAGGAGTTGATAGTCTTGTGGGGGAAAAAAGCATGCAAAGAAAGAACTGCAATACAAAATTAATATGTGCTAAAATTGAAGCAGGTGATAGTAGGTACTAATATAAATAGTTACCATTTATTGAGCAACTATTACATGTAAAAAACTTTATGTATACTTCATCTCAAAGTTCCACAGCAGCCTGCAAGTGAAGTAATATCTCCATTTCAAAGCAAAGTTCAAAAAAGTTTATGTGATTTGTTTGGAAAAAATATGTGAAAAGTTATGGGTTTGAAGACAAAATTCAAACCCAAAGCTCCACAGAGCACTCTTTGTTTCAACAGACTATACTCAAGATGCAAAATATGTATGTATATGTAATTTTGTATCTCAGTTTTATTTATAATTAGAAGTTCTTAAATGAAATATAGTTTGAGTATGCTTGCACTCAGCATATACACTCTCTCTTCAACTTCAGCATGAATCTTTAAGAATTGATAACTAACTTGAATCATTAAGAACTATACCATTGATCTGAATGTTTCATATTTGAAATTCCATATATAAACAGACTCCCTCTAGAATATAAGCTCCCTATAATAGGAACTCAATAAACATTTGTTGACTAAATAAATTTATAATATGAAAAAAGTTAAAAATAACAATGTGTCATAAAGAAAATTTTATAAGCAGGAATTTTTAATAAAGGGCATGCATATAGTATCATATACTTAAACATAGCACAATTTAAAATCTGGTAGAGATTAAAAAGCCTCTTGTCTAATGTGATGTAAGGAAATCTACTAATTCCTTTAACTCTACCACTAGTACTGTATAACCTTATCTATTTCTATCAGAGTTACTTGCCCTCCACAAATAACGCGTGCTTTCGTCACTTTGTGCCTTTCCTTTTTGAGCTCTTCATTGGGAATGCCCTTCTTCCTGCATGTCCCCATTTCTTATCCGTGCCTCAAGGCACAGCTTCAACACATGAAGCTTTACCTGGTCTCTTAGGCAAAATTAATTTCTCTGTCCTTTGAACTCCTCTCTTGGTCAGTTATCCCATGGAGCTTTGCATCCTCTACTAATGGTATATGTATACACGGCTTACCTCCCCTACTAACCTATAAGATTTGGAGGAAGGGAATTTCATCTTCCCCTTCATTGTGTTCCCCCTTAGAAATTACTGTAAAGAAAAATCCTTATTTATTGGACCAGTCAATGTGTTCTGCTAGAAATCTGGAAACTGATAAAACACAAATTCTCTTAAAGCCAGTTGTTTTCAATAACTGCTTCCTAGGACTGTGCCTTTCCAGGTTACTGGTAAAATATTGGCATTGAACAAAAGTTGTATCCCTAAACAATGCATATAAAGGACATGCAATCAGCGTATTTAGGTGGAAAGACTAGAAATTGCTAGAAATAAAAATCTCAATATTTTGCAATGACCATTGTAATGCTTTAGCACATTTCATATCCAGTTTCTTCTGGAGCCAATAAAATAATCTTCCCCTTTAATCTTCCTTTTAGTCTAACTAGGAACATGTTATTGTCTGAGTGATGATTTAGTGTCTTTGAGAAGAGATAATAAATGAGCAGCTCTCTGTCTTCCTAACAGCTGAAGATAAACCTCATAAAACCGGGGAGAGTAATTTCATACACAGTTTACATGGATTTTTCATCTCACTTGCAACATTTTATATCACTATTTTGTTGTTAATATATTACCCTAAAATAAATCTTGCTAGGAAATATTTGCCAGAAATATTCTAGCATAACAAGAATATATACAGGTAAATGTTGAATAAAAAGTGACATTTGCCTCACTGTGGGCTAACTAGTTTTTAAAATTTATATACCAATAGCTAATGCCTATCCTGTAGGTTACTCTGAATAAAGATTCCCAAACATTTCACAGTTCTTTCTCCCTATATGATTTTTATTTTAAAAGATATATGATAACTGCTTAAAAATCCTAGATATGATTAGCTAATTTCTCTAAGAAAATGTTTGCATAATACAAGTAGTCTTTGTGATTATCTAACAAAATTGTCTTCATTCATTAGCATCAACAGTCCTTAGCCTTGTATCAAGTGACAGATATCATTTACATTTTAGGAATAAAGAAGAATAATTAATTAATTTTTATGCCCACATTTTACAGTGAATGTGTTATATTTTAATAGGACAAATGAAATTATTGCTCCTCTTTTTAGTACTAAAGTATTTACCTTGTGTCTAATACTTTTCTTCATTTGCTGATCAATTTATACCTGCACCTATATTTCTTCTTTTCCATTTTGTCATTATATAGAATTCCTGAAACATATGTTCCCACTGAGCTAGTAGCCCTGATGTTAGTTTACATTATACAAATGATAACTGATAAGGAAATGATGGGATTAAGTTGTTCAGGGAGTTGCAATAACTTACTATGATAAGAGCAGCTGCCATATCAGTTTTATTAACCCACTAAATCACTACTAATAAATAAGATAATAGCTTTTATCTGTCATGTCTGAAAACCAAGATGTGACTGATCAAAGTCTACAAGAAATTAAAATGTAACTTCAAATCAAACAGTTTACTGTGTGCATGAAATCTCATGAAATCTAATCGGTGGGCTCAACTGTGTTCTCCCTTATCCTGCTGAGCCATTTTGAGCAAGGGTGGGACATGGCCTCTTTTGCTAATCATTATATCTTTAGGGCCTAGTCAGCACCAGGACAGACGTAAAATGTTTACTAAATAAATGAATATTAATAGTGAAAATTTTTTGACAGCATGTACCCTATCTTACTATTGTTTGCACCTCAAAAACTCTTTGGCACCATGCTTTGTCATCAATATAAATATGAATGGATTGATTATCCTTGCTATAATACATTCATAACATAAAATAGGCAAGAATTACCTTTCATTAGATACTCTTTGTACCTATAGAATTTTGATTCATTTTTATTTATTCAAAATCTAAATTTAAAAATTTTGGGACTTCCCTGGTGGCGCAGTGGTTAAGAATCTGCCTGCCAATGCAGGGGACACGGGTTCAAGCCCTGATCTGGAAAGATCCTATGTGCCGCAGAGCAACTAAGCCCGTGCACCACAACTACAGAGTCTGTGCTCTACAGCCCGTGAGCCACAACTACTGAGCCCAGGTGCCACAACTACTGAAGCCCATGCGCCTAGAGCCCTTGCTCCACAACAAAGAAAAGCCACAACAATGAGAAGCCCAAGCACTGCAATGGCCCCCGCGATGCAACTAGAGAAAGCCCGCACAGAGCAACGAAGACCCAACACAGCCAAAAATTAAAAAATAAATAAATAAAATTATATTTTTTTTAATTTTGCACAGGAAGAAAATCAGGATATATTATTAGTATTGGTGGTAAATCAAAGAGAAGAAAAGAAAAACACAAAAGCAAAGTCAGTTTTTATCTTGGTTTTCAGAATGTGCAGAATCTGCCATTGGGATTGTTGGTTTTCTTGGCAGGGAGGGGATGGTAAGAGAAAATGAAGGGATGGAGCGCAGAGCTTATTATTTATTTATAAATTAATTAATACCAAATTTATTCATATATTAGAAATAATTCAATAGATATTTAGTGATAGTATGTTTTGGGAACTATGACAATACAAGGTTTTACAAAATTACTAGTAAAATTGGGAGAAATTATAAATTCCTGTTTCTCCAAAATATGCTTACTTCTTCATTTATATTGCTATATCATCAATTGTTCATATTTCCATATACATAAAAATGTTTTTCATCAAATGTAAATTTTTTAAATATTAAACATCCAATAGAAATGATGATTGTGAAGATAATATACCAACACAGAGAACATTTTGGACAAAAATTAAAAGCAGAAAGCAAAACTGTGTTTGTGCTACAAATTTGCTTTTATAGAAAACATAAATATATCTACACAAATATAAAATAATTTAAAATGCCTTATGATTGATGCTTGAGAAATGTTGTTAGCTCTCTGAAGAAGAATCTAATATATTAATTAACATTTAAAACTGTTAGATCAGAAAAAATAAATAAGGAACCTCCATACTGTTCTCCATAGTGGCTGTATCAATTTACATTCCCACCAACAATGCAAGAGGGTTCCCTTTTCTCCACACTCTCTCCAGCATTTATTGTTTGTAGATTTTTTGATGATGGCCATTCTGACCGGTGTGAGATGATATCTCATTGTAGTTTTGATTTGCATTTCTCTAATGATTAGTGATGCTGAGCATTCTTTCATGTGTTTGCTGGCAACCTGTATATCTTTTTTGGAGAAATGTCTATTTAGGTCTTCTGCCCATTTTTGGATTGGGTTGTTTGTTTTTTTGATATTGAGCTGCATGAGTTGCTTGTATGTTTTGGAGATTAATGGAATGAAACGGAGTTATTTGTAGTGAGGTGGATGGACCTAGAGTCTGTCATACAGAGTGAAGTAAGTCAGAAAGAGAAAAACAAATACCGTATGCTAACACATATATATGGAATCTAAAAAAGAAAAAAAAGAAAAAGAAAATGGTCAGAAGAACCTAGGGGCAAGACGGAAATAAAGATGCAGATCTACTAGGGAATGGACTTGAGGATACGGGGAGGGGGAAAGGTAAGCTGGGACAAAGTGAGAGAGTGGCATGGACATATATACACTAGCAAACGTAAAACAGATAGCTAGTGGGAAGCAGCCCCATAGCACTGGGAGATCAGCTCGGTGCTTTGTGACCACCTGGAGGGGTGGGATAGGGAGGGTAGGAGGGAGGGAGATGCAAGAGGGAGGAGATATGGGGATATATGTATATGTATAACTGATTCACTTTGTTATAAAGCAGAAAGTAACACACCATTGTAAAGCAATTATACTCTAATAAAGATGTTAAAAAAAAAGAAAAAATAAATAAAATTTATACCTCAAAAACTCAAAAGTTCAATTAAACAGTATTTTGTTGGGCTTCCCTGGTGGCGCAGTGGTTGAGAGTCTGCCTGCTGATGCAGGGGGAGATGGGTTCATGCCCCGGTCCGGGAAGATCCCACATGCCGCGGAGCGGCTGGGCCCATGAGCCATGACCACTGAGCCTGCGCGTCCGGAGCCTGTGCTCCGCAGCGGGAGAGGCCACAACGTTGAGAGGCCCGCGTACCACAAAAAAAACCCAAAAACACAATATTTTGTTGATATGACTGATATAGGAAAGAAGAAGCTTTATCAGTTGACAAAGCACAAACTTTAGAGCCAGATAAACCTTGATCTAAATGCCAACATTGTTATTTTATAGTATCTTTGTGGCCTTGAGCAAGTCAGTGATCTTTGAACTGCAGTTTCCTCCTTTGTAAAACACAGTAATTCCAATCTTGTATTGTCATTGTGAGGATTAGAGAGTGTGTGTGTCTGTGTGTGTGTGTGTGCTGCTCAGTAAATAATAACTTTTAATGCATTGCTGATTCTTGGATACATTGTGAATATCATATTATTAATTTTATATTATTATTATTATTATTAATTTCATTACTGTTAAGGATAGTGAGGTTGAAAGCATACTAATGTCTCCATTCATTCCTATACTTTTTCATTTAATTCTCACACCAAACCTGTAGATAATGGCATATCCAACTTATTGATGAAAAGCTGAACAGCTCATCTAGTTGTATATGGGAATATGGGATTAAAGCTCAGATTTGTCCAATTTTAAACCTCATGCTCCTAACCACTAGGCAACTCTGCCTTTTGATATATTATCTTCCAAGATAAAAAAATCTAAGGGTATTTCTTGGAAATAAATAAAATCAGGAAAAGTATCTCGCTAAGAATAATTACATCAGAATATTAACAATGACAAAATACACAAACTCTACATCTTGCCATATCTTTCAAAATACGTAGTTTACATATAGAAAAAAATTTTCCCCATGATATGAAAATACCAAAAATATAATATGCAAATTATAAAAAGCAAATGGCACATCAGTAAGTAGGAAAAAATTCAAATTGTTAATGCTATGCTCTTGGGCATCTGTTCTCAGATACCAAACAAATTGCCTGAAGTCACTACATATTGTTACAACATAAACCTACACACTGGAGCCTCATTGTGTCACAATGGACAAGGTTAATGATTCATCCCTAATCCTAAAGGCTCCTTCTAGGATTAATTGACTTTCTCTGCAGCCTGCCTGCCTGTCCTCTTGTAGATCCTGTGAAGAGGATTTCTCTGCATTGCTTTGCCTCTTTTTCCTCTATCTATCTATCTCAAACACTATCTAATCTTTTCTCTACCTACACAAGTCAGTAGGAATCTATTCAGTAGAAATTAGGCAGTTAAACTGATTCGACTTTGAAAAAAAGCTGACTTGGTTAGAAGGAATGAGCCAATTTTGTCTTTTTTCAATCTGGCATTTCATTTCTCAGGCCACAATACTATTAACATTAATAGGAATCAATTAAATAGATATAAATTGATAATCTATTATGTAGCAGACCACAGAAATAGTATGAAAATGGGTGAGACAAAGTCTCTGTCCTCAAAATACCACCTTTTGAGGGGAGGAGATAAGTTAATTTCGCATTAGGGTAGGTATCAAAAACTGCTATGAGGGTGCAAAGAAAAGCCTACAAAACATCAAGAGGCTAAGAAAAGGTTCAAAAGACGAGGAAGTTCAGGAAACATTCTTTTAAATGGATAGGATTTCAACACACTTCTAGGGGAAAGGGCATTTTTCATGGAGGAAGAGCATAGGCTGCATGCTGAAAAGTGAGAAGTAGATAATAAGGTAAGAAAATGGTTTGGGACTAAATCATAATGGACCTTGAATGTCAAGGTGAGAAAAGTTTGTCATGAGCAGGTGAAAATGTCCGAGGATGACAGAGAAATGATTGAATCTGAACTTCAGAAGGTCAGTTTGGAAGAATGGTATTGAACGGACTAAAAAGACAGAGTCAAGGCCAGTTTTTGAAAGTGAGAATGGAGAGAGAGATTCAAGAGAATTCATAATAAAGTAGGATCTGTTCTTTTGGCAAGTGACTGAGCCAAAAGACTGAGCTAGCCAATAGAATAGCCACAAGTTACATGTGGGTATTAAGCATCTGAAATGTGATTAGTCTGAATTGTGATGTGCTGTAGGTATAAAATACACACAGGATCTCAAACACTTGGTAGGAAAGAAAGAATGTAAAATATCTCATTAATAATTTTAATTTTTATTATATGGTTAAACGATCATGTTTTGGATATGTTGGATTAAATAAAACATAGTAAAATCAGTTTCATCTGTTCCATCTTACTTTTTTAATGTGGCTACTAGAAATTTTTGATTTAAATATGTGGTCATATTATATTTCTTTGGACAATGCTGAACTGGATGTTAGAGCTGAAGGAGACACTGGACAAACTAGAAAATAAGTGGCAGAAGAGGGAAGAGGACTTGGTAGTGTTGCAACAGAGAAGCTGTAGGGGAAGTTTTATGCATTTATTTGTTTTAAGAAGACATTATCAGCAGGTTCAAATGCTAGACAGGTGCCTAGGAAGATCGGTAACAGTAAAAACGAGCCATTGAGTTTTTGCCCAGGTAAAGAAATGGACAGGACAGAGGCATGTGATCAGTGCTAAGGCAAGTGAGCAGATAGCTACTCTCAAGAAATAGCAGAGAGAAGAAAAATAACAGAGCAATAACAAAGAGTATAGCAGGTTTGAGACAATTTTATTTTATCAACACAGAAGAGATCTAGATATGTTTGTAGACAGAAGGAAAGGAACAAGTAAAAACACGGTGGACAGAAGAAATAATGGGTGAACATGAACCTGTAACTGGGGGTTCTACAGAGGTTGCCACAAGAGATAAGTAAAGCTAAAGTTATCAAGAGAGAGAATTCATGACTGCTTATTTTATATTTATATTTCCATTGAGTCATATGGGCATGGCATTTGTCTTGAAGAGAAAAGAGGGGAATATAAAAAAATTATTATCTGGGAAAGAAAACCAGATTAAGAACCTGGACCATGTTCAACCCCTGGCTTTGGCCTTGCTCTTTGGAAGTGTTGTGGATTCCATTTGGTCACTTATGTGGCCATATGTAATTCCCTTTCATGACACTGGTACCTTCAGTCGTGGCTTTAAGATTACAAAAATGATTCATTTAGATTATTTCATCAGAAAAAATAATATATTATGATTTTTCTGTGTAAGTTTTGCTTTTTAAACATTATTCTAAAATCCACTTATTTTTCTTTTTAGGTCTTAGAGTTGGTAAAAGTCTGCTTTATTAAAAAGAGAATACCTAGTTCTATTCACTGATAAAGACAATACTTGTTTCCATTGCGTTAGTCCTCATATACAATGCATCATATGTACAGATCTGAAATGTGCTCATCCATGTGCCTTACTTTGAATGGCCTCTTGTTCCAAGCCGCCGAGTCGTCAAGAGGGGAAATTTTTGACGAATTGTCTAAAAAGAAAGTCAATTACTTTAGTTTTGAGAAAGTGCGTGGTTCTGTTGCAAGCCTCTCATATTCATTTAATTCTAGAAAGCAAATGTTGAACTTTGAGTAAATATTTAGTCTGGAAAAGATAATATCATACACATATTGATACATAATGACACATCAGCAAAGGGAGGGAGGTGCTTTTTTGATGACATTGTTCTACTGCCCTTTTCTCAATGTCCAAAGCAGATCATACCAATATCTGCTCTTGCTTGATGTTACTGCCAAAGCAATTATTACTTCATGTGTGTGCTTTGTGGGAAGATTTGGGTTTCTTTATAGTAATTCTTTGCAGAGATTTACCCACAATTAAGTATCTATCTCCAACCCTGAAAGGACATGGAAATTTTCTTAGCCTTACCAGATCTTCAAAGCCGTGTTTGAAACTTTTTCTTTTCTACGTTCCTTTCTCTAAATTGGCTAAAAGTTAGCATTTGATTAAAGAACAAAAATCTCTTCTACATAAAACAGGGTTTTTAACCTGAATCTTCGGAGATCCATACATGATCTTCTAAAGGCTCCATGGCACACTCTGTGTATTAGTATGTGTTAATTTCTTGGGGACTGGTTCTGTAGTTTTTATCAGATTCTCAAGGTGTTTTATGGCTCCCCAAACAGTTAAGAATGACTGCCATAAGGGGCACTAATAAAATATTAAAGCTAAAATGGATATTAGAAGTTGTCTTATGCAGCCTCCTCATTTTACAGAATGAGTGAACTGAGTTTTGAGGAAGTTTAGTGCTTTTCAGTTCTCGCAACAAATTAGAGTCTAGGCTAGCACTTAAATCACTGGATTACCATGCCTTTATCACACTGTCTTCTGTAAACAATAGGTTTTCAAAATAAATTAATAAATTATTTTAGTTAAAAAAAACTGGGAAGCCAGACCATAGTAATCATTATTTTCTAGACAACGAGTCCCTCTACAGGTTAGAATTTGGATTTCAGTTTATAAGAGATGCAGTATTTGAGATCTAAGCTTCTTACAATTTTTCTGGGATATCCTTGGTTTTAGATAATAGAGCAAGACAAGAATCTCAAAGAACAAGTCTTTCCCAAGAGATTGATATTGTTTCCTGATTCTTAAAATGAGATCAATATATGTAAGTACAGTAATGTCAGCTATATAGATTCCCATCCTAACCACACAGATTGGGTAAAAAGGAATGTTTTTAAATGAGAAATTTAACCAATCCCATCACGACATCTTGGAGTTTGGAGTGTAAATATACTTAGAGCAAACGGAGAATTAGGAGAACTATTTATGAAATAGAATAAACACAGTCACCAATTACATTAACAAGATACCTGTCACCTCCACTTAATTCTGCTTCTCAATACAGGCCATACCATACTCTTTAATGTATCCATCTTTGAAAGGAAATATTATTGCTCAAATAGAGCTTCCTTTAAGGTCACATTAAATTCTTCTAATAGCCAGGGTTCTAATATTCAAAGCATATAGTAATTCAAGGTAAAACAAATAGTAGGTAAAATCTAGGTTAAACATATAATAGTTCCAAATGCAGCCAAGAGATTTCATTTACAAAACAGATTTCTTAATATTCTATAAGAAAATTTGAACAGATAAGTTTGTTTCCATACTGTCTTCCTGACATGACTTCAGTTGTAAGGTAGTATAGCCAATAGGTGTTATTTACCTTTCCAAAGGTGGCTGCGCAGGCTGGCTCCAGTTTCTCTTTCCGGCAGAAATCTAAATAGTGAGCATAAAGGATGCACCGTGGTAAGCAAACTCCTTCACATACAATGTAATTCTCTTCAAGCCTAAGAAAAAGGGCAAAGAATTAGGTCAAACCTTTTCTTTATTTCTTCTTTCCTTTCCCCTCTCACGTTGATTTAATGCTCCTTTTGAATACAGACACTATACAAATGAGTTCTTGAGCAGACATGAGTAGACTTCTTTTTTTCTGGATAATATTAAAAATATGATCACAAGGATTAAAGTTAGAAGAGCAATAACCCCAATGAACACCTGCTAGTGCAGTTAAAATACCATGGCTAAGACAAAACCACTCCTGCCTGGTCCACATCCCAAAGAATAGGTCTTACTTCCGTATAAGTCTTCCCTGTTCAACACGCTTTGCTCTGTGATAATCAAATATGAATAGTGAAATTGAAGGTGATGGTTTTTAAAAATAACATTCTCAACACTAAACATTCTCTTACTTCTGTGTAAGCCTTCCCTGTTCATCACGCTTTGCTCTGTGATAATCAAATACGAATAGTGAAATTGAAGGTGATGGTTTTTAAAAATAACATTCTCAACACTAAAGGGCTGCCACACTTCAGGTTAGCAAATGTCTATAATCTCTTACTTTCATTCACAAACTAGTTCCAAACACTGAATAGTTAGGGAAGCATGGTGATACATTTATTTGCAAAATACATAAGAGTAAATTAACTTCACTTAAGTTTGAAATGGTACCGATCTATTTCTATCTCTACACTTTATACTGTAATCAGTACTTACAATTACCTAAAAGATCCTGTACACTAGAAACATACTGTTATTCTCTATAGATGCCTCCAAACATGACATGTAAATTCAGCTCCATATTATAAACATAATTATATAAACTTTGAAAATTTAGAAGTAATTCCACTTAATTTGGATGCCTGCAATTGCAATTACACACAATTTATATAAATGTAATAACATATATTTAAGTGTTATAAATATCTGAACAGCAGTCAGGAAATCAGAACTTGTAGATTCTACTCTCAATTTTTCTAACCTTTCAGTAGATGATATTGGCTAAAATTTACTTATACTCTTTTTATGTATAGTAAAATCATAATTACTACTATACAAGAGCAATGCAATATAGAATATGCATTCAGATTAAAACTGAGTGAAACTCTTCTAAACTCTTTAGATCTGATTTAACATGTTCCCAAGGTGCATGAGATAAAAGCTACAGGACGTGTTTCCTAAGCAGGTAAAGCATCAGACATCCATTTTTCTATGACAAAGGAAAAAAATGAATCAAAACCCAATAAAATTTGCATACATAAAACCAAACACCTAGTTGACAGTGAAAATTGAAGTTAGGCAGATTTTTCACTTTAATTTTCAATTCTACTGTTAGGCAGATTTTTCACTTTAATTTTCAATTCTACTGTTTAACATCCCCGCTATAATCTATAACCTTAAGGAAAAAATTATCAGAAAGTAAATAACTCACCTAGGCTATTTTTTTTAATTATGTAACACTTTTTTAAGAGAGAGTATGGAGAATTCAAACAAAATGACAACATTTTATAGTTTCAAAAAATATGAAAATTACTGAGAAATATTCAACTATTTAAAACTATATTTTAATGACATGCATATAATGCCCACTTTTTCACCTGGCTATTTTGATGGTGTAGGCATTATTTTTGTCTTCAAAATACTGAAAAATCCTAGACATAAGTATAATGTTAATTTGGGGTATGACTTTTTTCTTTAATTGTAATGCATTTATATTTATAAAATAAAAACCCAAGTTTGTTTCCATTCATTCAAGTTGAACTGAGTACTGCAAGTGATCATTCAAAAGACCTTTATAACATATCTGAAGTCAAAACCTTTTAGCTCCAATTATCCTAAAAAAAATAGTTGTGTCCTAAATATTTCAGATAATTAGCTCAACTATTTACTGCTCTAGTATATTCTTAACCAGTAAATGTGATATCAACTTCAATAGTTAAACCATAATTTTAGAAAGATATTTAGTTTATATTTCAAATATTTGAAAGAGTTAAGGATATAATTACAAAATTTACTACATGCAAATTGTAATTCAGTGTTTAAATAAAATAAGATGTGCTAGTTTTTTTTAAGATAGTTTTTTCTATTGTATTTTTCTAAGATTTAGATCACACTTTACATATAAACAGATCATGTAACTTATCAGCAAGTAGACATTTTTACTTTTTTGTGTCTTATTTGGAATTTGGGAGGAAATTTATAGTTCTATTTCTTCACACTACATAGGGAAGTTTAATATGTTTTTACTTTAAATTTCTCTTCCTTTGAGAATATTATAAAATGTTCTGTATATGTAGAGAGCCTACTGATAAACTCTTGGTTTTAAAAGATTTTCCACAAAATCCAATTAGTGATATTTCACTGTAATAAATCATATGTGAAAGGTAGTTGAACATTTATTTAAGTTAATAGCGTCATCTTAACTGATTTTTCTATGTCTTCTAGTTCAAACACATTTCATCTTATGGCCAATACACAATTTTGAATTTGCCCTCTACGGATAAAGGCACCGTTAAGATCCTTCCTCCTTTTAAGTTGTTTTTAAGAGTCATTTTTATAAACATAAAAATAACAAATATATAAGGACTGAATTGATTGCATGTTAAGCAAATAAGTAATAAAAAATTCATTATTGCTTACATTCGAAGAAATTATAGTTTTAGTCAATAATGAACAGAGTGATGGTTTTTTATTGCAGATCATTTTTCACCTGTACCAGAATATGTCTCTATACCAAATATTCCGTGAAAACAATTTTTGGATGAATTTCTAAGCGGTTTTTTAAACTTCTCCAAGAAAGTCTGAAGGAGAAGCAAATTGAGAAAAGCAAAGAATATGAATATTCTGACTTTAAAAATTCAACAGGTGCTTAAGGGTATCCTTGGGCGAGTCTTACCACTGCAGGGTGAGCTGAGTCTGCTTCTTTTTATCCTTCATAATCTGCGTGATGGTTTTCTTCTGAGAGAGGTGTGGATCGGTTGCTTTGGTTTTGCTGTCTTGATTGTCCGCAACCTCTTCTTCAGAGGAAAAGTTACCATTGCTTAAATGCATTTCTGATTGCAAGTTGAAAAGATGATAAAGAAAATCAGAATATACAATCAATTAATCAGCCTCTAAATGTATTTTGGCGTCAAACAGGGTGGCCTATGGGGGCGTTCAGAGGAGAGCTATGCAAAATCCCTTCGACTTAATTTCTAGTTAACAATCATTTTCCTAGGGGAAATATATGCGCGTTTGCGGTATGTTTCTCTTTATTCTCAGATGCCCTGTAAAAACTACATCCGCGTCCCAATCACGTCCCGGGACGGGGCAGAGCACTCACCGGCTTTCACTCCCACCGGCGGCTCCGGGTCGTCCCCTTTCTCCCCGCTGCCCAGCGCACCCCCGGGCTGCGCTTCAGCCGCCAGGTACACCCTTTCTTCGGGGAAAACAAGCAAACCCTTGCTCAGGAGCTGCACACAACACTCCTCCTGGACTTCGGGGGAAACCTGGGGAGAAGCTTGCACCTGCAGGAAGGCGTCTTCCAGCTCCGGGACCTTGGCCATCCTCCTGGCCACGGAGACTCGGGCACCCACCGCACGACCGGCTCCCAGCGGAGCCCCGAAGCCGGGGCGGGGCGGGGCGGGGCTGGGGACCCGGGGCCGCTGGGGCGGGGACGGAGGCTGCGGCTCGGGATTCCCCGGGCGAGGGGGAGAAGGAAGGCCGCGCACAGGTACAGCTCGGACCGCCCTGGGAACTGGGTGGGCCGAGGTGGGACTGCCTCTCTCCACCTGTCTGCCATCCTGGCAGATGCTCAGCTTGGAACTCACGTCCTCACCTGCGCTCGTCGAGCCGGAGCAATGGAGTCCCATTCCCCACATCTCCTTTCCCCTCTTCCCTCCCTTTCTCTCATCTTGCCCTGGGACCGAGCACTCTTTCCACACCCAAAGCTCCCAGAAAGAACCAAGAAAGCTCCACTGCCATCTTCGGGGGGAAAAGCGACTGTCCGCATCTCTAAGGAGACAACAAGGATGCTTCCGCGGACAGCGTTGACTCTGCAGGCCCAGGCCAGGAGAGGAGGACCCCAGAGCACCGCTCAGTCTTTGCACAACATGTCCTCGGTTGATTTATTCCTGGAGTAATCCTAGGGGATGGTGAGGGCCCTTCTCAGTGACTTGGGACAGACACCAGCGCATGCCACGAGTGTCCAGAGGGCCCTGGTCCCGGGCACAGAATGCCGGGCCTCTCTGCCCTCCAGGATCTGGCCCTGAGCTTGGAGGAAAAGATGCATTCACTCCCTACACGTTTGTAATTTAAATGCATCCCTGACAATTCCTCACCTCTTATACCTAGTAGTAGTGCAATGGACGTTTGTTGAAATGAAAAATGAAAGAAACCGCCATATTTCATTTCCAATCCAAAATGGCAAGAAAGTCATGTGGTGGAAAATACCTTGTTCTCTCTTTAAGAAGGAGAAGTCAATAGACTTGGGGTCTCTGTTGCCTGACTGCCACATACTCCTTCATTCCTTTCACCTTCTGTTCTTTTGACAGATAATGCCCTGTGCTTGCTATCTATATGCTTAGTGCTCTCCAGAAAGGGCAAGAATCCTGCTTCGGTTCACATCGCCTCACCACAACCTGCAACCTGTCACCCTCATTTGGAGCGTTAGAAAGATAAATCACCCTTGAAGTTTAATTTAATATTAAACTATATTACATCAAAATATAACATAGAAAAAACAAAATGGGACCCAAGGTGATAGATGGCTGAAGGGTGGATTTTGGGGAGGAGTAATACAATCTAAGAGCATTAACTTGCCTACGTGGCCAAGATTATGAGTGTATTTGACCCTTACCCATTTTTTAGCACCAATTATGAGAAAGGTACCACCTCTCTGTCAAAGGTTTTCTCCTTCGCTGTACCTCCAGAAGCTGGGTCCAGGCTGGGGCCATCCACCCATCCAGGCACCCAAAGTTCTGAGGCTATACCACCACCTCTCCCCACAACCTTGCAAATCTTGCAATCTCCTCTACCCAGTCCCCCCACCCCCAAAGCCTCAGAGTTTTCTCAGTCTGTGGGGCTTAGCTCTACAGTACTGAACTTTAGAATCTTCCTTCTTTACAGAGACACCCTCAGACTCATTTTGTAAAGGAAGTCGTAGTGGTTAACTGTACACAACAAGACTCTGCCCACTTATATCACATAATCAGAAGAAAAACATTCAGGAAAATTACTGGGATTTAACAAAAAATTTTTTAATAGCACTTGATATCCAGGTTGATTGTGTGTGTGTGTGTGTAAGTCATACAGACACTAAGTGAATATCTGGCACTTATCCAGAATTGATCAGTGAAAACACAAACCATTTAAGGCTCTAAATGAACTTTTTGCCTTAATTTTAAGTAAACTCTCTGCCTAACAAAATAACATGTAAGTTCTTTGTACTACTGGTCAGAAATAGAAATCTGAAAGACTTACAATAAGTAAAGAAATTGAACTACTAATAAAAACACTTCCAACATATAAAAGCCTAGGACAAGATGGCTGCAATGCGGAGTTATACCAAATGTTTAAAAAAGAGTTAATGCCAATCCCTCTCAAACTTATGTGATGCAGTAAAAGTGGTGTTGTGAGCAGGGGAAAAAAACCTTCTATCATCCTAAATTGCCATCTGTGATAATTATAATTTGACCTCATGAGAACAATGTTTTAGAGACGTAATAGTGATAAGCAAGTCATAAAAACCTAGGCAGGAAAATAGGTAAATATAGAGAATGATCTTTTAAAATAGTGATTCTAAACATTTTGTTTTTTATATTCCCATTAAGAAATTTGTGTAAGCCATAGATTCTCTCCCCAGAAGAAAAAAAAGCATACACATACACTCACATACAAAATTCTGCATGCAATTAGACAGATCCCAAAAAAAGAATATCTAAAAAAAGTTTATTCTGTTTGAAGAAAATAACACAATGATATACAAAAAGGAGATTCTTGGAAGTTCCCAAATGACATTATCTTCCTGACTGGAGGCACCACATTAAAGGGGAAAGGAATTTGGAGTCCGATACATTAGCATTCATTCTCTTTGTGACTCTGCGCACTTATCCTTTCTGTTTCTTTCTCTCTAAATTGGAAAAAATAGTACATTATCTGTAGCAGACTCATGGGTGCTTGCCCAGATCCTCTTGGATCCCCCTCACATTTTCAAACCACCCTTTCTCCAACTTCAACTTCCTTTTGTTTCCAGTAACCAGCTCCACCACGAACACCACCTGAAAGCACCTGAGACTCTTCTTTGGAGGAGCTGCCCTTGGCTCCTGGACCACCATTGCCCATAGGCAGAGCGAGCAAGCACCTCAGTGTTTATACATCCCCTGGGTAGCCCTTAGCCAATGACTGATGACTAAGGAGAATAAAAGTCCAGCTCATTAACCTCATGGTAGATAAATCTGAGTTGCAGTGTACAATCCAGAGCTCCTCTGTGGGATCAGGCTGAAGCATTCTCTGCTGGATAATTCCTGGAATCCCATCCTTGTTTGGCTACTTCCCCTTCTCTGTCCTGCTATCCCTACTCCTTTACCTGTTTCTCCTAGAAACACTTTCTTAAAGATCACATTTGTAGATGACTGCTTGACTCATGTTCTGCTGACATAAGACACCATATTATAGTGCTGATGTAAGAATTAAATAAAACATTATAAAAAGAACCCTAATACAGTGCCTGGAACAGTAAGCATTCAATAAAAGGTACCTAATATTTTTATTCTGAAACTTTAGATCGCTTTCAGTGCTCATAGGCAAAAAAAAGAAAATTTTTTCTTTCATTGCAGAATGATTCTGAGAAACATCTTCCTCCTTGTCTAGACTCTGAGTGTAGTATGATCTGCAGTGACCATATATTATGAAACTTTCTTCTGTGAAAGTTCATACCTCACCTAATTTTTTTTATGTTCACCAAGATTACTTTTTAAATATAGAAACTACTTATTTTACCTTCAGGTAAAAAATTTCATGTTGTTGCTACATTCAAATAAAAGTAAGATCAGTTGTGAACCTAACGACAGATCCCCCAAATACATGAAGCAAATACTGATTTTGCAAAGATGCTAAGACCAATCAATGAAAAAAGAATAGCCTTTTCAACAAATGCTGCTGAAACAACTGGATATCCACATGCAAAGGAAATCCTTTCCACATGAATCTGAAACTTTTCTTCACACTATGTACAAAAATTAACTCAAAATGGATGAAATCTAAATATAAGAGCTAAAACTGTACAACTCTTTTATTTATTTTATTTTTAAAATATTTATTTATTTATTTTTTTTGGCTGTGCTGGATCTTAGTTGTGGCACGCGGGATCTTTTAGTTGCAGCATACCAGCTCTTAGTTGCGGTATACATGTGGGATCTACTTCCCCGACCAGGGATCAAACCCAGGCCCCCTGCATTGGGAGTGCGGAGTCGTACTCACTCAACCACCAGGGAAGTCCTAAAACTGTACAACTCTTGAAAGGAAACCTGCGGAGTTGTACTCACTCGACCACCAGGGAAGTCCCTAAAACTGTACAACTCTTAAAAGGAAACCTAAGTGTAAACCTTCATGACCTGAGACTAAGCAAATATTTCTTAAATATGACACAAAAAGCACAGCAACGAGCAAAAAAGATAAATTGAACTCCACTAAAATGTGTGCATCAAAGAACACTAACAAGAAAGTGAAAAGGAAACACCCAGAATGGCAGAACATTTAAAAATCATTTGCCTGATAAGGGTCTAGAATCCAAAATATATAAAGAGTTGTTATAATTCATCAAAAGATAGCAGCCCAATTTATAAATGGACCAAAGATTTGGATAGACATTCCTCCAAAGAAGATAAACAAATGTTCCATAAGCACATGAAAAGATGCTCAATATCATTTTTCTTAGGGAAATGCAAATCAAAACCACAATGAAATAGCACTTTACTCCCACTAGGATGGTTATAATTTTTTAAAAGGAAAAAGAAAATAAGATGTGGAGAAATTGGAAGTCTCATACATTGCTGATGAGCATGTAGAATGCAGCCACTGTGGAAAACAGTTTGGCAGTTCCTCAAATAATTAAACATGGAGCTACTATATGACCCAGTAATTCCATCCCAAGATATTTACCCAGGAGAATTGAAAACATATGTTCCCATCAAAACTTGAATACAACTGTTTATAGCATAATTATGCATAATAGTCAAAGCAGATACAACCCAATGTCCATCACTATTGAGTAGATTAAAAAAACTGTGGTATATTCATAAAAAGGAATATTATTCAGCTATAAAAAATAAAGAACTGATATATGCTACAATATGGGTGAAACTTGAAAATATAATGGTAAGTGAATGAAGTCAAATATAAAGGCCACATATTGTATGAGTCCATCCATATGAAATGTGCAGAATAAGCAAATCCATAAAGACAGAAAGTAGATTAGTGATTGTGAGAGGCTGGAGGTGGGAGTAACAGGAAGTGACTGCTTAATGAATATGGGGTTTCTTTTTTGGGTAATGAAAACGTTCTGGAATTAGTGGTGATGGCTGCACAACATTGTGAATACGCTAAAAGCCACTGAATCGTACACTTCAAAATGGTTAAAATGGTGGATTTTATCTCAATAAAGAAAAAATATTTAAACAGGCAAGTTCAGGTTATAGGATATCTTACCAGATAAGAATGACTACTTAGTCCAAGACTTTGCTATGAAGAAAATTTACAAAGTTTGGACAAACTTCCCAGGCTTATTCTCAAAATATGAGCTATTAGTTTTGCAATTTTCCTATAAATTTCAGCTAATTATGTCTACATTCCTTCTTCAAGTCTAATTTCTTCCTCCTTCAGTCTTGAGTGTGCCATGTTATTTTTTCCTTCCTTCCCTCCTTTCTCCCTCCCCCACTTCCACCCCTTTCTTCCTTGTTCTTACTGCATGTAGGATGAGAAAGAAGTACTAGAAAACAAAGAACAAAGAGGAGATAAAGAAAGAAAAAGGATCAAGAAATGGTTGAGAGGATTGAGGGAGTCAATAAAAATAAAGATGAAATATGTCCAGTTGGTTAGAATTTAGTTGATGGCTGCAGTTTAGATGCAGGCAGAACCGTTTTTTTTTTTTTTTTCCATAACTGCAAATCAATGTAAAACGTCAATTAATTTGGGGAAAAGCCAGGAAAACAGGTTTCAAGGAAGCTATAGCTGGATTCCATCCGGGCAGTGATCAGGACCAGGAAAGGGAACGTGCCCTTGGAAATGGGATAAATGGCAGGTATTAATGTTATTTAAAGGGAGGATCAACATTGCCTGGTGACAAATGGACAAGTCTTGCATGAAAAAGAAAAGTTATTTCCCAGGTTGCAGTTTTTAGGAACTATGAAATAAAACAAAATAAAATAAAATAATTGCTATGTAAAATAATCACTCAGCTCCTTGCTTGACACTGAGCCAGAATTCACTGTAGCCATTGCCAAACACAGTTACCAGACAATTTCATGAATAATGGTTACCTCTTTTACCACCATCATTTCAAAGATAGACGAGACTTAAGCCTGAACTGAAGTCAAGAGCTAATAACTCAGTCCTGAACCAGAAGTGACTCTACTGAGAGAGTGCTGCTCAACCCCATTCAGGTGTCTAGACATTTCATCAGATTTTCCTAAGGGCCGTGATAAGATACTCTTCTTGCCTTGTAACTCTCCATACTATAAACCCTGCTGAGTGACTGATGCTAATATGTTTATTTCTTACTTGATATGTTGTTTAGAAAAGTAAAAATGCCAGGATAGAGAGTACATATGTGCGTGCTAGGTTACTCACTTTATTTTTCTCTAGATCAAAACTGTTTCAAAACAAAATTTAAAAAGCAGGGTAAATCTTATCTTTAGTAAAATTTTGACCTCTGGTTGCTTATAAATAAAAGATATTTATATAATTCTAGGGGTGCATATATACATGTAAAATATATTAAAGCTTGAGAAATATATATATATTTATTACAAAGCTCCTGTTAAAAATGGAGAGAGAGTGTATTTCAGATATTTGAATATTCACTTCTTTAGTTAAAATAAAATCACTCTACTCTTATTGAAAGTTACTTTGTTCAACCTTAACATCCAGTGTCTCTGGTAACCTTTATCCTTCACATGTAAATAACCACTTACTTCTCTCTCCATTTCAAATACAAGATAGTCTAACAGTCTTTTTTTTTAATATAAGACCAATTGTATGTTTGCAACAGTGAAGAAAATAGATTAGATTAGTCCATATATAATAGTAAATTATGTACTACTTTATGTGTATTTGAGAACTACTTCTTACATAGTGTTGTAATAAATACATATAGTAAAAAGGAAAAATATAACATGCAAATCAAATATTAGATGTATATGTTAAACCATAGCTGGTACATAGTAGATACCTATAAATATTTATTACAAAAATGAATGGAAAGTGGTAGTAGTTCTCCAACTTCTCTTCATTCACAAATAAATAAGACATGATTTCTCTCTTTCAATATTCTCAATGAATTGGAGGAGGCAGACAAATTAGAATATAACAAGATAAATACTATAATGGTTACATGCACAAAGTGCTCCAAGAGCACAAAGGCAAGAGTGACCATCTCAGGCAAGGGCAGCCTCAGTCCAAGGAGGACAGTCAGAAAGCTTCACAGAGAACATCTGAACTAATTTTGAAGGATTGGTATGCATTCACAGGTGGAAGACAGAATAGAGTGTACAGAGGCACAAAGGCAAGAAAGGGCTAGTTGGTGGAGTCAGTAGTTGGGTGTAGCTGGAGAATAAGGAGCATCATGGGACACGGAGGATCATGAATTGAGGTCAGATGTTGAAGGGTCTTGTTCAAGCTACGAAATGTATAGTTTATTATAACTAAAAACAACAAGTCACATTGAGAGATTTTAGGGAGAAAAGTATAAAGCATGAGTGAATTGTGGATGAGGAAGGCTAGGAAGACCAAGTGATAAAACAAAGGCTTAGACTAGAGCAACGGCAGTGAAAATGGAAAAGAAAGGAGTGATTCAAGAACATATTGAGGATGCATACATGGTGATGGTGATAGATTTTTACAGTATTGGCTCCTAATGCATTCTCCATTCATACTTTTGGGTAATTCCTTCCTATGCTGACTCTGAACTTGTCTATTAGCAAACATGCAAGCAGAGGCTTGAAAAGACTTATGCACTGGGCTCCACTTCTGTTGCTGATGCTGGAAACCCTGAGATACCACCATGTGGCCAAGGCCAGGCTAGCTTGCTGTAGACATGTCAGACCCATCACTCCAGCTGCCACCCAGAATTAATTAATAGCAAGAACCAACTGCCAGACACATGAGTGATTTAAATGAAGCCATTGTAAAGTAACCAGCCTCCAGCTGACTTGCCAGTGAGTGCAGCTTCATGAGTGAGTCTCAGTGAAGCCCAGTCCAGCTGAGCTCAACCCAAATTGCTGACCCATAAAATTATGCACTAATAAATGATTGTGGCTTTAAGCCAGTAAAGTTTGGGGTGGTTTGTTACACATCAAAAACTCACTGATTGAGTGATGGATTGGTTATAGCCTTGCATATCACAAAAAGTTGGTTGAACTTTGAGACACTGAAGTAGCAGTAGCTCGTGGGAAAAGCAATTTGGCAAGTATGTGTAGAGCAATTTTTTATTTTTTGCTTTTCATGGGGTTTTTGGTTTGTGTTTGTTTTTTTTTTAGATGAGGAAGAATAGAACTCAAAGGTTAGGGAGATTTTTGAATAATAAAACCTACTTCAAAGGGTTCAAATAAAGATCAAATGCAAATAAAGATCAAATGCAATAATATACACAAAAACACCAAATGAAAAATAACTGTTACCTTATATGTCTGTATATATGCAGACTATATGAACTTTATTTTTTACTTGACTTTTTAAGAAATTCACACTAGTGGGTATACACACACACACAGATCTGCATCTGCATCCCATTTTTGGGAGAAACAACATGGAGTGCCCAGTACACTCTAAAACAGCTCTCTCTCTAAAGTTTCTGGCTACAGGTGGAATGTAATTTTTGTAGGCACATCTCTTTTTCTATCCCCAAACCCAGCAAATTATGCACTTGCTTCTTCAAAATAAAGAGTCCACACAGAGTCACACTCTGTGGGTATAAACAGAACAAGATCTTCCAAGTGTGAACACTAAACCCTCTGAATAAATTAGGCATGTTTGAGGGCTAAGCAAACTCTATTCATTTTCAAACTTTTTAGTTACAGTATTATATTTACCACACAGTGGCCTTGGTGCTGAAGTTACTATTATTTCAGATAATTTATGTAAAAAGATATGCTATTTTATCAACATTTAATTTCAAAACATAATGTGTAGTGTATAAGATGAAGACAGTATAGTGTCCCAAGGCAAAAGAAATAAAAGCAAAAATAAACAAATGGGACCTAATCAAACTTAAAAGCTTTTGCACAGCCAAGAAAACCATAAATAAAAAGAAAAGACAACCTACAGAATGGGAGAAAATATTTACAAATGACGTGATCATCAAGGGCTTAATTTCCAAAATATACCAACATCTCATACAGCTCAATAACAAAATACAAACAACCCAATCAAAAAAAATGGGCAGAAAACCTAAACAGACATTTCATTTCTTCAAGGAAGATACACAGATGGCCAACAGGCACATGAAAAGATGCTCAACATTGCTAATTACTGGAGAAATGCAAATCAAAACTACAAGGGGGTATCACCTCACACCAGTCAGAATAGCCATTATCAAAACGTCTACAAATAATAAGGGTGGAGTCAAGATGGCGGTGTGGGAAGACATCGAGTTAGTGTCTCCCTGCAACTAAGGTGCCTGCTGGCTGCTGGTGGGGGACCCTGACACCCAAGGAGATGGGAGGAACCCCCAAGTGAACCAGTAGGATGTGCGGGGACAGAGTGGGGAGGAGAAGTGGAGGCCAGACAGGATCAGCATCCCTGAGGCCAGGGAGATCAGGAGAGGTAGGTGGGAGGGGCCCTCCAGAAGGAGTGGGAGAGGAGCAGAGGGAAATCTCCTGGCCCACTCAGCCCGGGGAGCCTGCATAGCTCCCAGGCCAGCCCCCTGCCCTCCAAGTTCCCCTCCTCCCCCTGGGTGCATTGGTCCTGGGGCCACAGGAAGAAGGACAAGGGGAAAACAGGAGAGGCAGGTGGGAGGGGCCCTCTGGGACAGGAGAAGCAGGAGGAGCAGGAGAGGAGAGGACGGCGTTTGCCCTGCCCACTCGAGCCCAGGAAGCCTGCTGGACTCCCAGGTGAGGTCCCCCGCCCTCTGAGACCTGGGGTGGGGGATACGTCTGGGCGCCTTCTGTTCCTTGAGCCTAAGCGCCACCCCCCACAGCCCCCAAGGCCTTTTCCAGTCCTGTGGGTCCTGAGCATTGGCCCCGCCCACTGCCCAAAACTTTCCCTTGCTTAGGCCCTGCCCTCCACAGCTTTTTCCCTGTTTTTCTTTTTTTCCCTCTTTTCCCTCCTCCTTTTTTTTTTTTTTACTACTGTAGTACTATTGTACCTTCCAGTTGTTGATTCATCTATATTTTTATATTCTTTACAACATATCTGTTAGTTTCCAAGTCTAATTTTATTTTTTACTTTGTTATTGTTCTCTCTTTTTTTTTTTTTTTTTTGCCACCACACATGGCTTGCAGGATCTTGGTTCATGAGCTGGGGGTCGGGCCAAAGCTCCTGTGATGGGAGCTCTGTGTCAGAACCACTGGACTAACAGAGAACCTCAGATTCCAGGGAATATTCATCGGAGTGAGGTCTCACGGAGGTCCTCATCTCAGCTTCAAGACCCAGCTCTACCAAACAGCCTACAAACTCCAGCGTTGAAAGCCTCAGGACAAACAACCAGTAAGACAGGAACACAATCCTACTCCAAAAAAAAAAAAAAATGAGATGGCAAAAAAATATGTCACCGATGAAGGAGCAACGGAAAAACCTACAAGACCAAATAAATGAAGGGGAAATAGGCAATCTACCTAAAAAAGAATTCAGAGTAATGACAGTAAAGATGACCCAGAATCTCAGAAACAGAATGGAGGCACGGGTTGAGAAAATACAAGAAATGTTTAACAAAGATCTAGAAGAACTAATGAACAAACAAACAGAGATGAACTACACAATAACTGAAATGAAAAATATACTAGAAGGAATCAATAACAGAAAAACTGAGGCAGAAGTATGGATAAGTGAGCTGGAAGACAAAATGGTGGAAATAAGTGCCGAGAAGCAGAATAAAGATAAAAGAATGAAAAGAATTGAAGACAATCTCAGAGACCTCTGGGACTACACTAAACACACTAACATTTGAATTATAGGGGTCCCAGAAGAAGAAGAGAAAAAGAAAGGGTCTGAGAAAATATTTGAAGAGATTATAGTCAAAAATTTCCCTAACATGGGAAAGGAAATAGTCACCCAAGTCCAGGAAGCAGAGAGAGTCCCATACAGGATAAATCCTAGGAAAAACACACCAAGACACATATTAATCAAACAAAAATTAAATTCAAAGAAAAAATATTAAAAGCAACAGGGAAAAACAAAAAATAACATAACATATAAAGGAATCCCCATAAGGTTATCAGCTGATTTTTCAGCAGAAACTCTTCAGGCCAGAAGGGAGTGGCAGGATATACTTAAAGTGATGAAAGAGGAAAACCTACAACCAAGATGACTCTACCCAGCAAGGATCTCATTCAGATTCGATGGAGAAATCAAAAGCTTTTCAGACAAGCAAAAGCTAAGAGAATTCAGCACCACCAAATCAGCTTTACAACAAATGCTAAAGAAACTTCTCTAGGTGGGAAAAACAAGAGAAGAAAAAGACCCACAAATAAAACCCCAAAACAATTAATAAAATGGTAATAGGAACATACATATCGATAATAACCTTGAATGTAAATGGATAAAATGCCCCAACCAAAAGACACAGACTGGCTGAATGGATACAAAAACAAGACCCATATATATGCTACCTACAAGAGACCCAATTCAGACTTAGGGACACATACAGACTGTAGGTGGAGGGATGGAAAAAGATATTTCATGCAAATGGAAATCAAAAGAAAGCTGGAGTAGCAATACTGGTATCAGATAAAATAGACTTTAAAATAAAGACTATTACAAGAGACAAAGAAGGACACTACATAATGATCAAGGGATCAATCCAAGAAGAAGATATAACAATTATAAATGTTTATGCATTTATATTATGCATATTATTATAATATTATTATTATATAGATTATATTATTATATGCATAATGTATATGCATATACATTATGCACCTCAATACATAAGGCAAACACTAACAACCATGAAAGGAGAAATCGACAGTAACACAATAATAGTAGGGGACTTTAACACCCCACTTACACCAATGGACAGATCATCCAAACAGAAAAAAAATAAGGAAACAGAAGCTCTAAATGACACAATAGACCAGATAGATTTAATTGATATTTATAGACCATTCCACCCAAAAGCGGCAGAATACACTTTCTTCTCAAGTGCACACGGATCATGCTCCAGGATAGATCACATCTTGGGTTACAAATCAAGCTTTGGTAAATTTAAGAAAATTGAAATCGTATCAAGTATCTTTTCTGACAGTAATGCTATGAGATTGGAAATCAATTACAGGAAAAAAACTGTAAAAAAGACAAGTAGGGCTTCCCTGGTGGTGCAGTGGTTGAGAGTCCACCTGCCGATGCAGGGAACACAGGTTCATGCCCCGGTCCGGGAAGATCCCACATGCCACAGAGTTGCTGGGCCCGTGAGCCATGGCCGCTGAGCCTGCGCATCCGGAGCCTGTGCTCCGCAACGGGAGAGGCCACAACAGTGAGAGGCCCGCATACCACAAAAAAAAAATTATATATATATATATATATATATAAAAACAATAAATTCTGGAAAGGGTGTGATGAAAAGGGGACCCTCCTGCACTGTTGGTGGTAATGTAAACTGATACAACCACTATGGAAAACAGTATGGAGGTTCCTTAAAAAACTAAAAATAGAACTACCATATGACCCAGCAATCCCACTATTGGGCATATACCCTGAGAAAACAATAATTTAAAAAGAGTCATGTACCACAATGTTCACTGCAGCACTATTTATAATAGCCAGGACATGGAAGCAACCTAAGTGTTCATCGACAAATGAATGGATAAAGAAGATGTGGCACATATATACAATGGAATATTACTCAGCCATAAAAAGAAACAAAATTGAGTTATTTGTAGTGAGGTGGATGGATCTAGAGTCTGTCATACAGAGTGAAATAAATCAGAAAGAGAAAAACAAATACTGTATTCTAACACATATATATGAAATCTTAAAAAAAATATGGTACTGATGAACCTAGTTGCAGGGCAGGAATAAACATGGAGACATATAGAAAATGGACTTGAGGACACAGGGTGGGAGAGGGAAGCTGGGGCAAAGTGAGAGTAGCATTGACACATATACACTACCAAATATAAAATAGTTAGCTAGTGGGAAGCAGCAGCATAGCACAGGGAGATCAGTTCGGTGCTTTGCAATGACCTAGAGGGCTGGGATAGGGAGGATGGGAGGGAGGCTCAAGAGGGAGGGGATATGGGGACATGTGTATGCATATGGCTGATTCACTTTGGTGTACAACAGAAACTAACACGGTATTGTGAAGTAATTATACTCCAATAAAGATCTATTAAAAAAAAGTCTACAAATAATAAATACCAAAAAGGGTCTGGAGAAGAGGTAAACCTCTTACACTGTTGGTGGGAATGTAGATTGGTGAAGCCACTGTGGAGAACAGTATGGAGGTTCCTTAAAAAACTAAAAACTAAAAACAGAGTTACCTTATGAACCAGTAACCCCACTCCTGGGTATATATCCAGAAAAGATGAAAATTCTAATTTGAAAAGATACATGCACCCCAATGTTCATAGCAGCACTATTACTAATAGCCAAGACATAGAAGCAACCTAAGCATCCATCAACAGATGAATGGATAAAGAACATGTGGTGTGTGTATATATATATATATATATATATATATATATATATATATATATATTTCTGGTGGAATATTACCCAGCCATAAAAAAAGAATGAAATAATGCCATTTGCAGCAATATGGATAGACATAGATATGATCATGCTAAGTGAAATAAGTCAAGCAGAGAAAGACAAATATCACATGATATCACTTATATGTAGAATCTTAAAAAAATGATTCAGATGAGCTTATTTGCAAAACAGAAAAAGACTCACAGACACAGAATACAAACTTATGGCTATCAAAGGGGAAAAGGGGGAAGAGATAAATTAGGATTTGTGGTTAACAGATAGACACTACTATATATAAAATAAATAAACAAGGACCTACTGTATAGCATAGGGAGCTATATTCAATATCTTGTAGTAACCTATACGGAAAATAATCTGAAAAAGAATATATATATATATATATACATATGAATCACTTTGCTGTACACCTGAAACTAACACAATATTGTGAATCAACTATAGTTTAATTTTTTAAAAAAACAACAAAAAAGATGGACAGTAAACCACTTCATGTAATACCAGTGTTTACTTGGGAGAAATGGGCAAAACCAGAGATGCTTTTTAGTCCTAATATCCCCATCATAACAAGGCCGATAATTAAAATTAAAAGATGTACATTGTAGGTATGAATTTTCAGTCATGTTGTATCTACTGTCATGGACAATTTAGAAGAAATTAGATGATCTAATTTAAGGCAGCACACATTATTTATCATAATTTTGTTCTTACCTTTTTTTTAAGTCAATAGCTGGCTCCAAACCTGTTTTTCTTCTAAGTATACTTCTGTACA
The DNA here is from genome assembly GCF_949752795.1 of Hyperoodon ampullatus. NCBI lineage: Eukaryota > Metazoa > Chordata > Mammalia > Artiodactyla > Ziphiidae > Hyperoodon > Hyperoodon ampullatus. Next base: position 46,410,177 of record NC_136925.1, on the reverse strand, counting down.
TCATTGCCCAGTTGTGACATACACTCTATATGATTCCTTTACTTAGAATCCCTCTTCCATGAATATTGAAGATTGTAGCTTTTATTTTTTCTCAGCCTTTGAATTTTTGTATTTTACAAAATTGACATGTGAATATACTGTTTGTAATCACTTTACTGTATATCATAGTTTGACTAATAATCACTAGTAATTTTGATGAAATATATTGCTTTTTAAATGTAATACTGAAATCAATAACTCTTTTAAGAACTCATGTAATTTCCTCAAGCTAAACAAGATTAGTTTTGCTTAGATCACTAATTTTGTAACTTGTCACTGAGTGGAATGGATACTATGCCTACTAACTGCAGGTTGTGGTTCTAAGGCTGTGTGTACAATGTATTTATTCCTCATCCCTCACTCTGCTTGAAAGCTTTTGAGCCCAATATATCATCTTTACCGAACAATTTATCAATTGGAGGAGCTGAGTAAATGTTACTCTTTCCATAACATATTGCTTTTGGGTGCCAGTAAAGGATAAAGAACGATAGAATAACATAATAAGTAAGTAAACATTAGGTCAAGAGAAGAGGTAGGTGGTCAGATCTAATGCAAGGTTTAAAATGGTACTTCTTGAAGTTGGACCATCTGCACCAGAATTACACAGGAAATATGCAGATACCTAACTCAGAACCAGGGAATCACTGCATGAAACGGATTTTATCAATATAGTGTCATAAATTTCTCACATCAAGACAAGAAAAATTGGCTTTTTGAAGATACGAGGGAGGAAAATATGTCTCAGCCTAAGCCACAGTCTAAAACCTTAGAGACATAAGAAAGGATCCGTCAACGAGATTATGATTTAGCATTGGCTCATTGAGAACAGAGTGTGGAGGAGAGAGTTGGAGGAAGGAGGAGGGGACCAATATGGAGGGGAGGCTGAGGAATGAGAAGGTGATCATAACCTCTCAGTAGTCTCAGCTGTGCTTTCCTGGTTTTTCACATCATGGCATATGTAGAAAATGATAATGTTGTATCCAACACACTGGGGTAAACAGATGAATCTTCTGATAGACAGGGGTAAGCAGACCAGAGACTCTGAATGCCCCAAAAGAGACTGAGGGGGAATCAATGCTATCCCCTTGGGGACACTCTGTTGGGAAACTCCTCCAGGGAGCAGCCATCACTCTCTAGGTTGGCGTGTACATCACTACATGGTGTAGCAATGCCTGGGCACTGCCTGCACCTTCTCTGCTTTGAAGAATAGGAAAACTAATACCAAGAAGTTGCCAGGTCTTTCTCCAGCTCCTTATAAAGAAAGTCATGGGATAATTTCTCCATTTCCACAGTCAACTTGTGAATACTATTAAATGGATAGAACACTACATGTGGAATATTCTTCTTGATTACTACAAGAAATAATTTACATTTGAATGAAATAATTTAATAATTACTGTATCAGAAAGCATGTTACATATGTTATCTTTTTGATTAGCCATATATGTATGATGTGAAATGAAATTTCAAGAGAATTTTTACTATTCTACATAAAATAAGGAAATATAAAGTTAAAAAATGCAGAATATATAGAAAGGTGATAGAACCCATATTTATCCTGAGATGAAAACTGTTTGCTAATCATGTTGGCAAACAAACAAAAAACATCATGCATTTCAGCTTTAAAAAAAAAAAACAAAGGTGGGGAGGGGGAGTCAATAAAGGACAGAGAAGTAAAAAATAGGCTTTGATATTAACTCTATACAATCAAAAATAGCTAAAACCATCAAGTGATTAATATTTCAAATACAAATCCTTATTGATCATTTTCCTAAATTCTGTAGTACTAAAAATGTGTTTCCATATATACATTAAGTCGACTGTGTTGAATTTTAGCAATGTATCTTTCAACATCAATTGTATGCATCAAAATAAATTAGAAGATATATAACTTTGAAAATAATATATCAATTTAAAAAATTAAATGGCACAGAGTACCGAAAGTAAACTATAGCAACATTTACACTAACATGGAAAACAAATAATTACATATGATTACAGGTTTTAGGTTGATCTATTTGTAATTTCTGTTTGCTCACATCTCTAGGAACTTAATTCATTGACAAGGCCACATAAAATCAGATGTAAAACCAAAGTGTATATTAAGCCTATTCACAAACTTAGAGTAAATGTGAAGTAAGCTTCAATTTTATGAACTGAATAAATAGCCACTTCATCCTCACAACATAGCTATAATAGCTACTAATTTATAACTTAAGTCACATCAAAAAGCTGCTTGATTATCTATTTCTAACCATGAGTTAATTTTGAAGGGAGACATAGGAGACATAAAAGTCAATTGGTCCCTCCAGAGATTGTAGGCAAATTGTCAAGGTCATTATATGATTTGGTGGTGGATCACGTAAGGAAAATTAAACTAATGGAAAATTCTCCTACAACGAGTTTCCATTAAATAATCTATTAATTGCCAGCTGCCTTCATCATTCACTTAGAGTTAGAAATAAGAGGATTAAAGAAGACCATAAAAAAAGGAAATTGCAATAGTTGAGACAGGAAGTGATTAAGGTAAAAAGATGGACTTGAGTAGAGTCAGGGTCATGGTAAGGATGATTTCTGTTTTGACTCTGTTCCGGTATGTTGATAATTACAAGCCTATAGAGAGAAAAAGTAATTCCATGGTGCCAACAGCAGTCATATGTTAGACTTCCAATTATTTCATCATCCACTTTGATGTGAATGAATCCAAATTTTTAACCTAGAAAAACTGGTACTCATGAAAATTTGTGAGACTGTGAATACATGTTATGGATAATGAAATTCTGAGTTTAACTTAAAAGTTAAGATTGTAAAGTGATTTTTTTCAAATTCATGACTTTCTGATGTTTTAAGATTCATTGCGCCAGAGAATGGAAGGATATGATGTCTTCACTGCTTCATTCCATAAGCAGCAGGCATGATGCACTCTCTGTATGGGTAGCTTTGTGAAAAACCCTACCCTTGTGTAGGAAGTGAGGCTCCCTCCCTCTCAGGGACGCTTTTTAATTCCTGCATTAACGGGACACTCCCAGGCTTGCTGAGGAAGCAGGCTGCCTAGCCTCACCCAACAAAATGATCTCCTCTGTACACAGATTGATGACATCCAAAGAAAGCTGAACCTCACATTCACCTGTGTGCAGTCCTGAGGTCCAGCAGGGAAATAAGAAATGCTAATGAGCATATGGAAAGTGAGAGAAAAGGAAATTTAAAAAAAACCCAAAACTAAGTGTTTGATATATTTGAATGCAAATTCAAGACCCAGAATAAATAACCAAGACAAACTGAAAGGAGTAGAATTTGGCATACTTGGAAAAAACATATGGTAGAAGGATAGCACATTGAATCTTATGAGCCAAAATGGAGATAAAAGTTCCTCAGGAATGAAAGAATAAATGTAAAGCATTTATCAATATCTATATCATTAACAGTATATAACACTTTGCTTATAATTGGTATTCAATACTCATTATAGGAATTAATATACTTACTGGGGTTTAATAATAATACATTGTATACCAAACACAAATATGCTCAGCACATGTTAAGTACTTTATATGTTATATCATTTTATCCTCAGTGATTCTATGACATAGGTAAAAATGTGACTTTTTTACAGATGATAATACTGAGACTCAAAAAATTTCAGTTACTTGCCCAAGGTCTCATGGTTAGTAAATGAGGAATCAAGCCCTGCTTGATTTAAAGGTTCATAGTCTTACCAGTATAATACCAAGCTTGTTAGACCTCCTACCAGCAAAGGGTCTGTATCATACATACTTGGACCAGTGGTTCTCAGCCCTATGAACTCACATCCCCACATCCTGTTTTTATAAGAAATATTCTGTAATATTGTCTTTACTATGCCAGAGAAAGTCATAGATAACTACACAAATATATTTAATCAATATAATGCACTGGCTCTAATATAAAGAGTAAACTAAAGAAAGAAAATAATAAGTAGCATGCATATCAAAATAGATATTCAATAGATACACCAAAACACTTTATTAAGAAATCTGGCGCTTGTATCTAAATATAGAATCACGGTGAACAGAACAGTTATACATGTAGGATAATATTGGTGTGGGATTTTTTTGTAACTAAAATACATGAGAGATATTGCTGTTGGTGATGTGATTTTCTGAATGGTAAGCAACATTTATTGAAGTTCTATACAAAATATTGCGGTTATATTAGCATAAGACAAAGTAGAATTCAGAAGAAACAATATTATCAGAGATAAAGAAAGGCATTTCATATGGATAAAAGAGTCAATTCTTTATGACCTTAATATGTATGCTTCAAGGACAAAGTTCATTGCAGCCCTATTTGCAACAGCCAAGACATGGAAGCAACCTAAGTGCCCATCAAGAGATGGATGGATAAGTAAGATGTGGTACATATATATAATGGAATATTACTACTCAGCCATAAAAAAGAATGAAATAATGCCATTTGCAGCAACATGGATGGACCTGGAGATGATCATACTAAGTGATGTAAATCAGACAGAGAGAGACAAATATCATATGATACTGCTTATATGTGGAATCTAAAAAAAATGATACAAAAGAACTGATTTACAAAACAGAAACAGACTCACAGACTTTGAAAATAAATTTATGGTTACCAAAGGGGAAAGGTGGGCAGGAGGGATAAATTAGAGGTTGAGATTAACATATAGACACTACTATATATAAAATAATCAACAAGGAGCTGGTATATAGCACAGGGAACTCTACTCAATACTCTGTAATAACCTATATGGGGAAAGAATCTGAAAAGGAATAGATATATGTATATATATAACTGAATCACTTTGCTGTACACCTGCAACTAACACAACGTTGTGGATCAACTATACTTTAATATAAAACAAACAAACAAAAAACCCCAAAAAACAAAGCTTCAAAATTCATAAAGCAAAAACTGGAAGAACTAAAAGAAGTAACAGAAAGTCCACAATCATAGGTTGAGATTTTGACATTCATCTCTTAATACTTGGTAGAACAAGTAGACAAAAAATTAGTACCTAGAAGATATGAACAAAACAAAAAAGTATTTTCTGTGAATGGAATTAAATTAGGAATTGACAACAGTAAGACATCTAGAAAATCCCCAGATATTTGGAAATTAAATAGCACACTTCTTAGTAAACATGGGTCAAAGGAAAAAATCATAAGAGAAGAAAATGAACTGAATAATAATAAAAAACAATCTATCAAAATTTGATTTTGATCAAAATTCATGAGATTCAGCTAATGCAATATTTGAAGGAAAACATATAGCTTTAAGTTACTACACTAGTAAAGAAAATAGGTTTAAAATTAGTGATGTAAGTTTCCATCTTAAGAAGTTATCAAAAGAAAAGCAAATTAAAACCAAGTAAGTAGAAGGAAAAGCATAATAAACATGTGAGAAAAAAATCATTTTAATAAAAGATAAACATTAAAGAATATTCAAAAAGTTGATTATCTGAAAAGATTAATAAAAGTTATAAACCCCTAGCAAGAATAATAATAAAAGGAATGAGATAAAATGCAAATGACCAACATCAAGTATAAAACAGGAAATACCACTACAGATCTTAGATATAGATAGCAAAAGGATAATAAGGCAGTATTTAGGAACAACCTTTGGCCACTAAATTTAAAAATCTAGGTGAAATGGACAAATTTCTTCTAAAAAACAACTCATCAACACTAATACAAGAAATAGAAAATCAGAATAACCCTCTTCTATTTTAAAAAATTGAAATCACAATCAAAAACTTTTCCTTAAAGACAACTTGAGGTCTGAATGGTTTCTTTAGTGACTTCTATATTAAAAGGATGACATATCATGACAAAGGGGTTTCATCCCAGGAATGCAAGAATACTCTGACATGTTAAATGAATCAGTATAATTCACTACATTAACAGAATTCTTTAAAAAAAAAAAAACTCAATACACATAGAAAAGGCATTTTGACATAAGTCAGCAGCCATTCATACCAAAGCACTCAGCAAACTAGGAAAAGATGAAAATTTAATTTGGGCTCAAAAAGGAAAACTATTTAGAATAACGAATGAAAATAGTTGAGATGATGCTTTACTCCTGTCTCACAAAAGGAATTGCACTGGTAAAATTATTTTTCAATTTGGGTTTTCAAGCAATGACAAAGATGGTGATGATGATGATGATGATGATGACTGTGATGATGATTATATTCTATTTGGAAAATTGTCTCTTCCAAGGATGAAAAGGCTTGCCTAGGGTCTTCTGGCTCAAATGCATACAGCAGGGAAAATAGCCTCACATTCAGAGAATTCAAGTTAGCTAAAGTTTAACATTTTTCTCTTTAAAACTAAATTAAACTTACTTTTTGAAGACCGATGTATGTTCAGCAGAAGACATTGTAACAGTATTAATTCGAGGTAAACTCATTCATTCAAGTATTCAACGGTACTTACTGAGTACTTCAGTAATTGCCAGGCACTTGGGATTCATCCATGAACAAAACAGAAAAAGATCTTGCCCTTGGGGAGCTCATATTCTACCCAAGCAGATAAACAATTTAATAAAATTATGAATAAATAAATTATGTCGTAGGTTAAAAGGGCATAAGTATGGGGAAAAAAGTCAAAATAGTACAGGATAAGGATCAAGAGTGCTGGGAGGGTGGGAGTGCCAGGGGTGGGGACAATTAATAGTGTTAAATAAGGTCATCAGGATAGGTCTCATTGAAAGGCCTATTGAGAAGTTGACATTTGAGAAAATACTTAAGATAGGTGAGGGAGTTAGCAAAGTAGCTTTGTGGAAGAAGAGTGTTCCAGGCAGAGAAACTGCTAGAGCTATTAGCAGGAACCTGCTGAGTTTCTTCCTGGAGAGCAGAAGGTCAGAGTGGCAGGTGGTGACTGGGCAAGGGAGACAGTAGCAGGGAATGAAGTTAGAGAAGTAATAGGGACTGTATCATGTAAGGCCTTGAAGGTGACTATAAGAACTTTGGGGTTTACAGTGTTAACAAAGTTTACAAAAAGTTGACAGAACTTTGCAGAGTTTTGAGCAGAGGAGGGACATGGTCTGACTTACATTTCAATGTTCCCTCTGGCTGCTGTGTTGAGACTGGGCTGCATGGGGATGTTCTGATTGTAGCTGGCTACCAATTTACCCCAGAATGTAGTGTTGTAAAACAACCATTATCTTATTGTATCTCTTGATTTCATGAGTCAAAAAATGCAGGCAAGGCTCAGCTGCACAATTCTTCTGTTCTATGTGGCATCACCTAAGGTCACTTAGTGGCATTTTGCTGGTGGAAGGGCTGCTCTGGTGAGTCCAAGGTGGCTTCGCTCACATCTTTAGTGTTTTGGAAGTTTCGGCTGAGATTGTCAATGGAGTACCTACACATGGCCTGTCCTGTCAATGGAGTACTTACACGTGGCCTGTCCACCATGGAGGTCTCAGTGTAGTTGGATTTTGCATGGAGCCTCAGGGCTCCTAGACTATTCCAAGAATCAGGAAGTGGAAAAGGCCCATTTCTTAAGACTTGGGCCTGGAAACTGGCATAGTGTCACTTCTGCGATATTGTGTGGGTCAAAGAAATTATAGAACCAGCCAAAATTCAAGGAGAGGGGCCATAGATCTCATCTTTCCTCTCTCAGTGACAGGAGTGTCAAAGAATATATGGCAAGCTCTCCAGTCCATTCTGTGACCACAGATTACTTGTATTCCTTCCACTTCTAAAATACACTCCCTCTCTCCCCAAATCCCTAAATGTGTCATTCCCTTATGGCACCAGGCTCCGGCTCATTATCTAGATCACGTCTTTTCCCAATTTCCCATTTCCCCTGGCCTATGAGATCTTACTCTAATCAGGGTGGGGAAATCTGCTTTGATATCATCATATATTTTTTCACATCAACTTTATAAGGCAAATGCTTCATGTTCTCTTGCCTTTTGCCCTTCATCTTTACATTTTTTCTTCTCCCACAGGTTCAACCCTATCAACTGAAAATCTTAGCTTTAAGACTGTTGTCTCTGATATAAAAATTTTTTAATCTTATTTATTTATTTATTTATTTTTTGCGGTACACGGGCGTCTCACCGCTGCGGCCTCTCCCGTTGCGGAGCACAGGCTCCGAACGCGCAGGCCCAGCGGCCATGGCTCACGGGCCCAGCCGCTCCGCGGCATGTGGGATCTTCCCAGACCGGGGCACGAACCCGTGTCCCCCGCATCGGCAGGCAGACTCTCAACCACTGCGCCACCAAGGAAGCCCTAAATCTTTTTTTAAAGTCTATTCAGAAACTTATTTCCTTTCTTTGTTTTTAATCATCATGAGAAAATTAATGTCACAGTACAAAATGGATAGGCTTGGGGAAAAATGGGAGGCAGAGAGGCCATTTAGAAGGCTGTTGCAATCTTGTACACCTAAGATGACATGGACCCAAGATCCTGCTTTGGATTGAGTCAGTGATTCGTTCTCTTGCCCAGTGGTAACGCTGAAAATTATTATTGCTTCCTTAGGTTATATTGACTCAATCCAAAACAGTTTCTTATTCTGTGATTTACCATCTCATAAAACTCTTGAGAAAGTCTCCAAGACCTTGTAAGTGCTCAGTACACATTAATCATTATCATTATTAGTAGTACTTCATATCTTTAAAACTAGGAATTTTCAGTTCTTTCACCAGTTGAATAATATTATTTAGAGTTACCAGTAGGTGGGGATGTTGAACAATATTTTTCTAGGTTGTCACAAGCCTTGTTCCTGACTTAAAAAAAAAAAAAAATAGACCTATGAATAAAGAACTTCCCTATTATATTACAAAATCTCTTCTTAATGGAAATTTTTTCTCAAAATTTACAAATAACTTCTTAAAGTTTTCAATATAACCATAAAAAAGATTGGATTCAGCCTAAAATATGAACTCTGGAGCTTCTGGAGAAAGGCCCTCTCACTGCAGGGGTCAGTCTGTTGCCTCGAGGCTGCTTAGTGACTCTAAATCAATGTCTCACCTCAATTTTGGACCCAGTGCTTTGGGAGTGGATTACAAAATAGAAATGAAGAATTAGTGCTTGCATCTAATCCACATGCCGAAAATACTAGAGTCTGACTCCTTCTCCTTTCACTAATAATACCTATTTAGCAACTACTGGTGCCAGGTGCTAAATTAGGTACTTTTCATACTTGGTATTATTTAATCCTCATAGCAACCCTAGGAGGTTGGTATTATTAGCCCTGTTTACAGATAAGGGATCTGAGAAATTAAGTTACTTAGCTAGGTTCATTCAACTATTTGATGGTGGAGACAGAATTTCAGCTCTGCCTTAGTCGACTCATGTTTTGCTTATTTTCTGCCTAATAAGATATTAAAAGAGAAACTAACTTAAACGTGTGCACTGTTGGTCATACCTCAGCTTAAGGTATTTATTGATGGCCTGTCTATGTTTTATCCTAGGAGTCAATTCTGACTAAATATCCTAAAGATGAAGTGAAACTAGCAAATATTATTTCCCTCAGGGCCCAAAATACAGCATTCAAATGAAACCTCAGCTTCAGTTTCATTGTGGGGTTTTGTTGGCATCTATGGAAACTTCCAGTTTAGCAACAAAAGAACAATCCCTTCCTGATTTACCCATGAAGTTCTTTCCTTGGACTTATCATTCTAACCTAAATGGGACATTATTTTTCTCTGATACCTCAGAGAATAACAATGGAGAGAGGTTTGAGAAGACAAGATATACAGTGTTAGAAAATTATTTTAATTCATATGTCTAGCAGAATTTATAAAGAACCCCTTCAAATCAGTAAGAAAAAGGGACAAATCCCATTTTCAAATGGACAAAGCACTTAGCACATGCGTTTTGTAAAAGATACCTCCATGTGGCTGTTTCTCTCTAAGGTAAATAAAGGCTGAGAAATCAGAGACCTGGGCTGCGGTGGTGGGCTAGGGGGTATATGACTACTTAGTTTAACCCAATGTTTCCTATTTTATTTAAATAAAAAAATCCTTTTATCAGAGGACAACTATTAACATCTTAAGGAGGTTTGGGAAACCTTGACCTAGAGATTTAATTTTTTCTTTTCCTCTAATAGCTCACATAAAATTCTCTCAGATTTTCCTAGCACCCAAACTAGGAAGTCATCAGACACCTCTCTTGCTAGCATTCTATCATTCACTGAAATTGTAACTCATCAGTGTTTTGTTTTTCTTATCTCTCCTGGAAGATATTTTCTTAAGTGGAGTTTAAATTTTTTGTTTACTTCATAATCACAAGAAAATGCTTTTATCATCTCTTGTTTACTAAAGCAAGTTATAGTGGTTTTAAACTAAGCATGAAAGTGTGAAAACACACTAAGTAAGAGATAGTGACAGATTTCAAAAGTTGAAAAATTCAACTATTATTCTTTTCCTGTTTTCCCTTTACTGTCTTTGAAGCCAAATGTTTGATCTTTTGCATTTTCCGAGATGGACATATTCTGTTATTGTTAGGTAAACACAAAGACAGAACCATGAAGTTCAAAATAAATGTTCGGCCACAGCTCATTAAAAATAATATTTACTATATACTTAGTAAGAGAAAATACAAACTTTGCATTTTATCTTTTATACCATTTTATTGAATATCTTAGGATAAATATAATAATGGTACAAAATATTGAGAAATATTATGTAGTTTTTCTTGAACATTTATCTACTTCAAAATATAGTCTCTATAGCCAAGTAATTTGACTGCCTGAATCTATACCAGCGTCTTTAGCATAGCTATATAATGGAAACTGAGAAATGAAAAAAATATTTTAGAGCTGGCCATTTTCTAAGTAATGATGTCAGCAAATTCTGCTGGCTCTACTTTTTAAATACGTCCAGAATTTGACTACTTATCACTTTCTCTGCTGCTACCAGACTCATCAGAGCTAGCCTCATCTTGCCTAAGTTATTGCAACGGCTACCAACTTGCTTCCAATCTACTCTCAACACAGAGACAAACTGACCCTTTAAAAATGTAAACCAGGTAACACAACATTGTCAATCAACTATACTCCAAAAAAAATTAAAAAAAAAAAAGAAAATGAAAAAGCAATGAAGTGATCTAACAAAAATGTAAATCAAGATATATCACTCTAGGGGCTTCCCTGGTGGCGCAGTGGTTGATAGTCCGCCTGCCGATGCAGGGGACGCGGGTTCGTGCCCTGGCCCGGTAAGATCCCACATGCTGCGGAGCGGCTGGGCCCGTGGGCCATGGCCGCTGAGCCTGCGCGTCCAGAGCCTGTGCTCCGCAACCGGAGAGGCCACAACAGTGAGAGGTCTGCGTACTGCAAAAAAAAAAAAAAAAAAAAAAAAAAAGATATATCACTCTACTACTCAAAGCCTTCCAATAACTTCTCATTTAAAACCAAAGTCCTTGCAATGATTTGCAAGGCCCTCATATATGGTCCCTGTCATTTCTCTGATTTATCTCTTACTACCCTCCTCCTTGCTCCCTTTACTCCAAATGCACTGGCCTCCTTGCTATTCTGGGTGCTCCCTCTTCAGGCCTTTGTACTCCTCTACCTGGATCATTCTTCCCTCTCATATCCATAGGCTTCTCTCCCTCACCTTCTTTAAATCTTCTCTCAAATGTTATCTTCTCAGCAAGCCCTTGAATAACCAACTTGCCTGACCAAAATTCCAGACCGACTCTGGAACTTCCTATGTCTCTTCACTGCTTCATTATTCTTATAACCTTCTTAATACCTTCCAATATATTATAAAACATACATTTTGTATAATTATTTGCCTCCTTTATTAGAATGTAAGCCTCATGAGGGATGGATTTTTTTTTCTGTTTTGTTCACTTCTGTTTTTCCAGCACCTATGCCAGAGACAGCAAACACTCAGTAAGTATTTACTGAATATGAATACACTATAGGCACAGTTTAATATGACTCTTTACCAAGAAAGGAAAGAATCTACAGACAAATGAAAAGTAACTTTGATCAACTGCCAGGCACTGAGACTAATTTAGATAAAGCATGCCTTAGAACAGAATTGCAAGTATAAATGATCCAAGTTCTCTCTACATTTCCTCAAAAGCACTGAACTGATACATAATCAGTTTACCTTTGATAGTACCTCAGGAAATGGATAATAGTCTATCCGCACACATATGTTTATGATTCAACTTTATTTCTTGTTTCCAACTCTCATTCTCTACTTTACAGATTTAAAGAATTATATACATTTATTTCTACAGTATTTGAGGACAAATTGATGGATTCAAAGAGCTAAATGATGCTGGTCAATTGAGTCTAACCAACTAGGATTCTATACAGCAGTCATAAGTATAATTGTTATCTTTCTAAATAAGTTATCTGTTACAATGTCTTTTTGTAATCATAACAGAGAAGATTTTACCTGTTTGTTTTCAATAGCTCTGTTATCTCTTTTTATAAGTAAACTTTGATAAAACCCTTCAGTGATTGCTTGACAGCTGGAGCAGCCAGATCTACAATAATTCACCAACCTGGTTTAAGCAAATTTGTCTGCCTTTGTTTGAGGGATTAAATCTGTTGATTATCTGGACTCTCAAGGGAGAAGAGCTGAGCTTGTCTCTTAGATAATGTCTTATTTCCCACTCAAACTCACCAACCTCTTTATTTCTGCCTATATTGATGTGAAACCTATAAAGGGAAATACTCCCATTCCTGAGCAATCTTGCAGTTTTTCCACTAATAACCTGTTCATATGACAGAGTTTCTGAGTTTGTTGTCTAATTACTTATCATTTACTTTGGCCTGTTCCTGCTACTGAACTGAAACAAACCGCTGCATGTGAAGCACATATAAAAAGTTATTTATCCTTAAAACACAGACATGTGACGTTCACAACGTGAACTGTGAACCTAATGGAGTATGTTGAAAACAAATAACAGGTCGTGAACAGTCTGTTGGATCTATAATCAGCCAGTAGGAGTGGAGGGTGGAGAATGAATAAATAGGGGAGCAGGTGTCACTGATTCCCCAAACAAACCTTCGTTCTGAGATCACAAACCAGAGAAGACCAATGTGAACTTGGAGTTTCTGCTTTTAGCTTGTGAGTGGGATTTACCAATATTCCGCTTTCAGAGTTCCTCTGGGTGCTGCAGGTTCCTAAAGTTACACGCACCCAGCCAAGAAGGGCAGTCTAAACTGTAGCCACCCATTTTTGTGCTGTTCCGATGTACTCATTCATTTGTCCAAAAGCTTGTTATTGAGTGTCTACCATGTGCTAGGCCCTGTAAAAGATACTGGATATAGCCAAGGAACCCTGTGGACATAATCTCTATCTTTATAGAGTTTTAAAATATAATGGAGCAGATGGACAGTAAACAAATAACTAACTGTGAGAGATATTAATAAATGCTGTGAAGAAAATAAGTTCTCTAAGGAAGTGACAGTTAAAGCCAAAACCCAAATACAAACAGGTTGAAAATACTGTAGTATCAACATCTCTAGGGTAAAAAAAAGATTATCTTTAGACTTTTTCAACTTTGAGCTCAACACAGTAACCTGAGTAAGAAGGAGTAGGTTTCTCACCAACATAAGCATCTGTTGTATACAGCATACTTATTAAGGAATGTGGGGGTACAGGAGCACAGTTTTCAAATTCCTGAAGAAAATTTATTTTATAAATTATGCATTATTTATTTACCATAGAGAAAAGAGAGCTAAGCACTTGTCTTGGACTATGTATGTACACATCAAAAAACTGAAAAGTAGGGCTTCCCTGGTGGCGCAGTGGTTGAGAGTCCGCCTGCCGATGCAGGGGACACGGGTTTGTGCCCCGGTCCGAGAAGATCCCACATGATCCCACATGCCACGGAGCGGCTGGGCCCGTGAGCCATGGCCGCTGAGTCTGTGCGTCCAGAGCCTGTGCTCTGCAACGGGAGAAGCCACAACGGTGAGAGGCCCGCATACCACAAAAACTGAAAAGTGAGATGTTCACTCAATCAACTAATTGTATCAACAGCATGAAAGTAGTGATTCAGCAGATTTGTTTTTCCAATTTAGCTTGATATTGAAAATGGCTTTAAAGCATGTGTAATTTAAACAAAAGATGAAAGCCTTTTAACTTTTTTATAACTCCACTGAAGATAAAATATAATTTGAAATTTGAGAGATTCAATCAATACATAAAAAGTTGAGGCAATGATTGGATACTGAGGAAAATCCTTTGGGATTTTGATTTCCTTGCCTATTTTACAATTAGGGATGAGCTGGGTGAAAGAAGTACTTTTATAACTGGAACAGGAATATCAGAGCTAAAAGAGAAGATGATGAAATGCTACATTACCATTCCATGTGAGATTATGAAAGGTAGATCTAAATGGTAACCTAAATTATTAAAGTTCTCCTCTTAAGAGGGAAACACACACACACCCTCAAATTACAACAAAATAATTATTTTAATAACAGCATTTTTTGCATGATTGGTAGAAAAAAATAAAATGAAAATAGCTTTGAAAAATGAACATTTGGCCTGTTCTGTTCTGAACTAGTGAAACAGTATAGACTGTTTCTGCTGCTTAACTTCACTGGAAAACAACAATCCTTCCCTTCATTTTGTGGCAAGTAAGGTAAGTAGGCCTGGTCTTCTTAGGGTGGTGAGCTAGTTGTCCTCTGCTTTGTGATGGATAAGTACTTTGTGGGTCTTTTGACTGGTGGTGTTAAATGATGAATGGGTATCAAACAAACGATGAAGTTGTGGGTGGAAGATTAGTGAGGATGATTTGAGTTACAAATAGGTAACAACAAAGGCAGGATCATTATCTCAGGAAACATTCCTGTGTTTCCTGGGAAGCAGGGCTCAAGATAGTCATAATAGACAGTAGTGCTTAACTTCTCTGGGGGAAACAGACTCTGATAATCTGATAAAAACACTGAATGCTCTCCCCAGAAAAACCCACATACGCATGTTCACTCAAACTTTTTATGCAATTTGAAAGGATTCACAGACTTTTATGAAGTCCATCCATAGACATCCTAGGATGACCTGAGTAGGATAATATCCTCTATGTTGAACATTAAAGAAAATTAATTTCCTAATGCTAAAACTATATATTACATTAAAAAGTGCTAGGAGAGAAATTTCAGTTACAGACAGGAGTGCAGCAGATGGGGTATGATGGAGCAGAAGTGTTGCAGTGATAACTGACAATTCAATGTGGAGTACACGGTGATGGAATACTGAGACAAGCTGAGTAAGTACAGGGGAACAGGGGACCCAACAGAGGAAAGATTGCAAGATGACCAAAATTTGACTCAATTGTTTTATAACCTTCTTAAGAACCAACTCTAAAATTATTGATATATTTGAAATCCAACTAAACAAAATCAATTACTTAGCTATGCAGCCAACTGGGTCCACTGGGGATTTAGGCCTCTACCATCTAATTTTACCTCTAGCTGAAGTTTGCTGAACTTTGTGACTTACAGTACAATGGTATCCCTCTAGCATTCAATGCTGCTTAAGCATCATATTAATTGATAATTTGATTTTTGCAAGTGAATGATAATAGTAATAGGCCATCTAAGATGCTGATCATATCTAGTGACTACTGTAGCTCAGATTAGCTTACTGGGGCTGTAGTAAGTCATCCCATCGAAGTGCTACAAACTAATGATAGAGCAAAGCACCCTTACTCATTGATTTTACATCCCTTACTATACTTGTCCCAATGGGGCGATGGTGTCTTTATAAGAATTACTTGGGTAGTGCTATCACTTCAGTACTATTCCCTTTAAATAATATTAGGCAGATATCTCTTTATATAAAGATAGTTACAAAGAAATATAGAACCTTGAGATCAAAAGGAGGAGTAAGCTACTGCCATCAGTAATTCATCTCTCAAAACTTCTTCCAGTTTTTGTCTTTCAGAAACAGTTAAGGCTAAAAAAAATATCTTTTGAAATAGTAAGACTTATTGTTGTCATTTTTAAGTCTTTGTAAATTGCAGAAAATGTACAGTAACTGTAGATTCAAAATGATGGCTAAAAGTTTTGTCCCTGGTCCAAAATCAAATCTTGATAATAATAGAAACTACAACAATGAGGATAATGTGTCCAGTGAAATTCTGAAGTAATCAGTATACTGTGTATCTTCCTTCACCCTGAACTCAGTAATGGATTTATATTTTAGGGAGACAATAACCAGCTAATGGTACAATTATAAACATCATCATTTCTACCAGGCATGCATTTAAGATGTTTGAGAAAGAGCTCTGAACAATGATTTAACCAATTGTGGAAAGCATTCCAAATTTAGGAATTAATAACTTTCAGTTTGATTTTGGGAAGGGGAAGGAGGGAACTGCTATGTTCTGAATGTTTATGCCCTCCCAAAATTCAGATGTTGAAACCTAAGCCCAAAGGTGATTGTATTAGGAGGTGGGGCCTTTGGGAAGTGATTAGGTCAGGAGGGCAGAGCCCTCCCAAATGGATTTGTGCCTTTATAAAAGCAACCTTGAGAAAGCTCCCTTGTCGTTTCCGCCGTGTGAGGTTAATAGCAGGCTCTCGGCAGACCCTGAATCTGCCAGCGCCATGATCTTGGACTTCCCAGCCTCCAGTACTGTGAGAAATAAATGTTTGTTGATTACAGGCCACCAAGTATATGGTATTTTTGTGATAGTAGCCCTGATGGATTAAGACAGGAGCTAATTATTGAGTGCCAACTAGAATATAGGAGCTTTACAAATCGATTCAGCTCAACTTCCAAAACATATCCATGAGATAGAGTATCTTACCTATTTTATATATGAGAAAATTATTGCTCAGAAAGGTTCTGTAACTCATTCATGGTCACATTCATGGTCACCCAGTCTGTCAGCTTCTGAAGCTTGAGCACTTTCTGCCACTGAATTTTACAGGACAAAGGCTTTTGAAAACTTTTGTTTTCCTACTTTCAGAAGGCTCCTTTATAGAAATAGATTTTACAACTTAGATTATATTTATTAAAATAAGAAAGTCAGATAACAAAGACCCTAAATATTGTTAAAATTACAGCCTAAGAGATCATGGGCATAACTTTTGTCACTGATTTTTCAAATAAATGTCAGGTCTGAGCAATATGGTCACATGAGGGTCATATCTTCCGCATCATTCTGAGTTGCCTAATACCTATTATATACTTTTGATAGACAATTATCTGAATTTCTTATTTTTTAGTATATCTTTACCAGAATCATCTTTGAACTTATAATCATAGCAGATCTTGGAGATATCTGAGCAAAATAACTAAATTCATGAAAACATAAATTTATCCAATTGCACATATGCACATACACAAATGAATAATAAAGATTAATTAGGTAAAATGCAATTGCTAAACATCTGAAGAGTCTTCAGCCTCCTGTATATTAAACTTTCTGGACAACTGAAGTTCACTGGATTGGATCCTAAGAGGAAATCCTGCCGCTAGTAAAAATGGTAAGACTTAAGGAAACATGTGATGCCATGTGAAGGGCTGTGACCTCTCCACCCTTCAGCTGGCACAGCTCCACATGTCAATGGAACCTAAGGATAATTTCAATGACGAAAAATATCGTAATTGCCATTGAACTCTTTTATTTTCTGAAATTCTTTTAAATGTATCTGCTACCCATCAAATAAACTGGATGTATTAGATTTGGAATTGCTTGCCCATGATATATTCCTCCTTAAACCAATGTTTGAAAAAGACTGATTTTAAAAAGTAAATTAAAAATTTTTTAACTTCTTGATAGTGCCAGTTACTGAGGTTTATCTATCTTTTGTTAAATTCTATAAGATATCCACAAAGTCATGTTAGTTAGTTCAGATTCTGAAGCACTGAGAACATGTAGCCTGAAGAGTTCCAAATGTATAAAAATAGAATCCACAAACAGCGGTGGAAATGTCAATGATCTATGACAGAACTTTCTTGTTCAAAGCAAAATACTACTACATCAGACAAGTTTCATCTCATTTTTAGTTTTGCCCATCACCACAGAAACTACTTATTTCTAACACATGTAAAATCACAGTGATAAATACCTAAATATAACTGAATTTCATTTTTTACATAGAGCTTTTCTGGGGAAATAAATTTGGGATGCTATTTTTCTAAACAGTTTATAAACTACTTTTCAGCTTTTGTGCCTTGAATGTGATACCTTGGAAAATGCAAAACTGTCCATTTCTTCTTTTTTTTAAATTCTTCAGAATATTTTATTTATTTATTTTTATTTTTTGGCTCGTTGGGTCTTCGTTGCTGCACATGGGCTTTCTCTAGGTGCAGTGAGCAGGGGCTACTCTTCATTGCAGTGCGTGAGCTTCTCACTGTGGTGGCTTCTCTTGTTGCAGAGCACGGGCTCTAGGCACGCAGACTTCAGCAGCTGTGGCACGTGGGCTCAGTAGCTGTGGCTCGCGGGCTCTAGAGAGCAGGCTCAGTAGTTGTAGCACACGGCCTTAGTTGCTCCACGGCATGTGAGAACTTGCCGGACCAGAGCTCGAATCCATGTCTTCTGCCTTGGAAGGTGGGTTCTTAACCACTGTGCCACCAGGGAAGTCCCAAAACTGTCCATTTCTGAAGAGGGAAAACTTTCCCAAACTGCTCCCTCTTGAAGATTCTATATCTTACCTCAAAAGAAATGCCAGCATGACTCAAAGCCCTTGACATGTCAGTTGAGTAAAAGATGCTATCACAGTGAGGAGCTGTGTTTCTAATTCTATGAGCTTTACCTGGCATTACTGCCATCACACATCAACAACGGAGTGTGAGAAAGTCTGCTATGTTCTTATTGGTGAAGATCTGTTTTGACTGTCATCAAGCATGTGAACACTGAGTGTTTCTGGCCCTTGACACTATCCAATACGTTATATGGTGTTTACAGGTTAAATAAGAATGATGGGGCTTCCCTGGTGGCACAGTGGTTGAGAGTCCGCCTGCCGATGCAGGGGATGCGGGTTCGTGCCCAGGTCCGGGAAGATCCCACATGCCGCGGAGCGGCTGGGCCCGTGAGCCATGGCCACTGAACCTGCGCGTCCGGAGCCTGTGCTCTGCAACGGGAGACGCCAGAACAGTGAGGGGCCTGCACCACAAAAAAAAAAAAAAAAGAATGATGTTGCTGGCACTCTGTGAGCTCAATGATTCCTCAGAACTCGCAAGAAGTGAGCAAATGAGATAGGAACATGGCACTACTGACAGTACTGATTACCTGTTTTGTGATTATTTTTGCTACTTCCTAGCCTTGCCAGACCCCTGATGACTTTGTGGCTGCCACTTCTCCAGGGCATATCATGATTGGAGGTTTGTTTGCCATTCATGAAAAAATGCTGTCCTCAGAAGACTACCCCAGATGGCCAGAAATCCAGAAGTGTGTTGGGTGAGTAAAGCTTCAGAGAACACATTTAGATTTCAAGATTATGCAGTGAGACTAGGGCATGTAAATGTTTACTTGTAGTAACATCTAAATTATTTTAACAAAATTTAAACTCATATATTTTTAAGTTGCATAAAGTTAAGTCTTGCTATTCTTCCTTACAAGAAAGATATGTTAGCACTATATGTATAATCAACCTCCAAGTACAGAGGCAATGAATGCTTTCCATTAATATATTTATTCGGATTTTGCCTATAAAGAATAACCCCTGAAGTCACAGGAGAAAACCAATAAGACACAGTAGCCTGTCCACTACAAGCATACATAGCACAATTATATTCCTATCACCCACAAATGTGGGTTGTTTCAAACATGGATCTTTATTTAATTCTTTGTTTAAAATAGACTGCACTTAAAATTTTTCTCCATACTAACATTTTTGTCAACACTGTATTTATTTCATTCTTGAAATCATCTAATTCTTTCATAATGAATTAAGAACCTACTTCAACTCAGAGTGTTCCTTCTTCCTTCATGAACACTTTATATTGTGAAAGCTTGGCTACAGAAAAGACATTTGTCACAGTGTATTATAGAAAAATAAAGCTAGATGGAGGATACTACAGATGGTTTTCTTTAAGGAGAACAGGCTATTTGAATTCTAATTTCAGTTTGGTGACAAAGTAATTTTGTAGATTTAGGCAAATCATTTAAACTCTCTGAGTTTCAGCTTCTGATTTTTCTCTTCTGTAAAATAAGGGCCTGGATAACTTTTAAAGACAGGCAGCATCAGCCTCTGTTGCTATAGCAATGTGATCCCATTGCTTCCTTCTAACTCTCAAATCCTGATTTCTATCTTGATACTTTTGTATATAAATTTAATCTCCTCTTTTCTCCTCCTTTTTTTTCTTTTTTTAATCAAAAAGTGTTTAGCATGCCCTCTATGAATGCTTTCAGGTGAAATGTGATCCCACATCACTCTAAGATTCCTTCCTGGCATTAAGTTGGGTATTTTGAGCTACTGGCATCTTAATCATTGATTATCAGGAATACCAGCGAATACCCCAAAATAGTTAATGAGGATTTTTCAGAGCACTAAATAGGCACTGCAGATTTAAGGCCCACAATCATAGGCCAACAAATAAGGATGGAAAATGATTAAAAAAAAATCATTTGGGGGCCTCCCTGGTGGCGCAGTGGTTGAGAGTCCGCCTGCCGATGCAGGGGATACGGGTTCGTGCCCCGGTCTGGGAGGATCCCATATGCCGCGGAGCGGCTGGGCCCGTGAGCCATGGCTGCTGAGCCTGTGCATCCGGAGCCTGTGCTCCGCAACGGGAGAGGCCACAACAGTGAGAGGCCCGCGTACCACAAAAAAAAAAATTAAAAAAAAAAAAAAAAAAAAAATCATTTGGTCTAATAAGCAAATTTATTCTGGAAAAAAAAGCCACTGAACATCATTTTGCTTTATTGTCACTCCTTGAGAGAAACAGTATTCATTCACATTGAACAACTATTTATTAAATGCCTACATTACCTAGGTCGCATTCTAGGCATGGGGGATCCTGAGGTAAACACCAAAAGGGTTCAGTCTCTCATGAAGCTAACACGTGGGGGACTCTGAAAATATTACACATTTTATTTACCAGCCAATTCATTACTTTAACCTTTCTTCTTTGTTTCTTTCTTTAAATTAAACACTTAATGTTCATTGCCAAACTTCACATTTAGATAGTCTGTAATGACAAACAGCATTATCCAAATATTATTTAATTTATCATAACTAAATGAATTAAAAGAAACTTGAAAATATCAAAACCCTGAACAATATCCCCTTTTATTCATTCAAAAAGTATTTATTGAATTCTTACTCTGTATTAGGCACTGTTTGTAACCTTCTGTATACAGTGGTGGGTGAAATAAACTTAACAGTAAATCAGTAATTAAACAACTCAGTGCTCTGGAATAATCGCAAGTCCAGAAGCCAACTGGAAAAACCCACTAAAAGGGGAAATATCTATGCCTCGGAACTGAAATAGTACATGTTATCTAGGAGAAAGCTATTGTGCGTTTACCCAGAGCCTGTTTTATAAGTCATTCTTAAGAGTCTTATTCGTCTGGTTTCCAACCACAATAGATTAGCATCACAAAAGTAAAAAATGGGAGAGTCTATAAAAGCAGATTCTTGGACAGCAATAAAATGCTGACATCTAACTACAAAAACATCTTCATACTGTAGAATACTAAACTGAATATTCAAAATGATCCTGAAATTAACCAAGAAAAGGTTAAATCCTGTTCTGTAGACTCCATTTGAGAATCTGTGGGTTCCTATATACTCTTTTTTTAAAATATTTTTTTTGGCCACGCAGCATGTGGGATCTTAGTTGCCCAAACAGGGATTGAACCCACGCCCCCTGCATTGGAAGCACGGAGTCTTAACCACTGGACTGCCGGGGAGGTCCCCTTATATACTCTTGAGAAAGGTTTCCATCAAAAACTATTTTTAAATAAATAAAGTTTAGATCCTTCAAGAGATAAGTGTCACCGATTCAGAAACTGTCTATTATACGGCAGAAATGAGAATAAAATAGGATATCATCATGTCTGTAGAAGAGTTATGTTCTAATTTCAAAAAAACTTGTTTCTCAACAGCTTTGAAATATCAAATTTTCTTCAAACTCTTGCCATGATACACAACATTGAGATGATCAATAATTCAACACTATTATCTGGAGTCAAACTAGGGTATGAAATCTATGACACTTGCATAGATGTCACAGAGGCAATGGCAGCTGCTCTGAGGTTTCTCTCTAAGTTCAACTGCTCCAGAGAAATCGTGGAGTTTAAGTGTGACTATTCCAGATACATGCCAAGGGTTAAGGCTGTCATAGGTGCTGGCTACACAGAAATAACCATGGCTGTCTCCCGGATGTTGAATTTACAGCTCATGCCACAGGTGGGTTTTGTTCTACCTCCATACATTGGGTTTGATCATATTCTTTATCATGAAAGGATCAGGGTGATCTGGGAAATTAGTGGGGGAGATGCTTTTACTTTAACCTTTCTTTCTCTTCAGTAAAAAAAAAGGATGTGCCCTATTATGGATAGCATAGTGATCAAAGCACTAAGGGAGTAGTCATCCCTCAATCTGTCAGGTCTAGTTTCTGACAGTTTTCAGTGTGATTTGGATAAGACAGAAACTTCTGAGCACCTCAACTGCCTTGTTTCTAAAATAACATCAGTCAGGTACCATGAAGAAAACTGCAGGGGAAGTGAGGGGTAAAGGGGCGTGGAAGTCAAAGAAGACTCTCAAGGAGGTGACGTTTAGCCTGAAACTTGAATGAAAAGGGACAGTCAGGAGAAGATGGGGAGAAGAGGAGAGTACCTAGGCTGAGAAAGCAGTAAGTACAAAGTTGAAATGTCCAAAGAATAACAAAAGGTCAATATGGTTAGGTCAGTTTGGGCAGAAAGGAGCAGAGAAAGAGATGCATTTGTAGAGGTGGGTAAGGGCCGGGTCATATACACCTTGTAAGCTGTGGTATGGTTTGCGCTTTGTTCTGAGTATGATGGAAAGGCTTTGAGCAGAGACTGTGAACTACTGAGCTTCCTATAATGCAAACCATTAACCAGGAAGTAAGCAAAATGGTCTCTGAAAGACCAAAGTTTATATTAGACAGCCCTGCACTAAGTTCTTGCACATTACTCAGAGTCAAGCAAGCTCTCTTGGTTTTGATTTTGAACCAATTAGCCTTCATATCACATCACTCTGTAACTCACTAGTTCATTACTTTCTAAAATCAAGGAAGATTAGAAGCAAAAAGTTAGAAAAGGCTTAGGGTCAGATTATCAAGAAATGACCATCTGATAGAAGTGAACAGATAGAAATATATACATGTATAATATAAGTACATAAGAATTCAAAATAGTTAACTTTCTGGAGCTAGACTAAATAAGTGCATATACCCATATAAGACTCTGAGAGTTCCATTATATTATAGCCTAGAGAAGTTGATAATGAAAAGTTTAAGTCCAAAACAAAGCAAAACAAAAAGAACTATTCCCCCAAATATCTCAGAGATAAGGCTTTGCCCCCAAATTTCTAGACTACGTATAAGGTTAGTTAAGTGACAAGTAAGAAAAGTAGACTATTTTTAACAATGGCTGTTTAATGGGAAAATGTAATTTCCATGATAGACCACACAGTAGGAGAGGGGACTGTCCGTGGTAACACGGATTTTGCAGAAGCCCAGGTGGCACAGTAAAGGTGAGCATAGTAATGTCAGGTACTGGGAAGGGAATTAAGGTTTAGTGAATGTCCACTGTGTGCCACTATCCATTTAAAATTTCTCCTTCAGTCTTCACAAGAATCCTGTTGTTTCACAGGGAAAGAAATGTTAACTACCTTTGCCAAGTTTATTGGAGTTAGGATTCTAACAGTTTGTTTGACTCCAAAGCCTATTGTCTTTCCCCCATACCATGTAGCTGCTGTAAATAGTAAAAAAAAAAAAAAAAAAAAAAAAAAAAATCACTGAGGAAGTGGCACAGTGCAATTGCAGCTGTGGAAGGTAATAACTCTCCCTAGAATAAAATCAACAAAGCTGTAAATTAGGCAAAACTTTGCACACATTAGGGAGGTCTCCTAAAATGCTGCTGCTCTTTTGAGTAGATTAGGAGTCCGAAAACTACTGAATGTATAGCCTGTGGGTCAAATGTGGCTCTCAAGCTCTTGAGATGTCAAGCTAAGAATGATTTTTACATTTTTTTAAAGGTTGTAACAAAAAATACAAAAATAATGTATGACAGAGAGCACATGTGACCAACAAAGCTTAAAATATTTTACATCTGGTCCTTTACAGAAGAAAGTTTGCTGACCCCTGGACAGATGATTATTTGTCTGGATGATTTATTTTACCTAGAATAAAAATCATCAAAGTTGTCATTTATACAAATTTTGAACAAACTAGGTGTCCGAAAATTCATTTTGCTTATTTGACTGGCTGCATTTTCCCATATTTATCTCTAAGTATTTAAAAAATATCCACTATTGGCCCTGGCCTGAGATATAAGATAGATATAAGTGGATATAGGAGTGTAGATGGAGATTTAAGATAGAGCCTAAACCCTTGAAGAGCTTATACTATACACAGTACCAAATGATTGAAAAGCAATGACTCTCAACAGTCACCAGGTACTAAATATCATGATTTAAGCTATTTATAAAGTAGTTCATTGAAGGGGAAGGATGGAAAGGATCAAAGAATTTAGAAAATGTTATGGAAACTCACAGAAATCAAAGAGAAGACTATCTACTATGAATCACCACCTGGAACTCATCAACACCATAACTAAAAGTTTCTGTCCATTTCCAGGTGAGTTATGAATCAACTGCAGAAACCCTAAGTGACAAAATTCACTTTCCTTCATTTTTACAGACTGTGCCCAGTGACTTCTACTAAACTAAAGCAATGGCCCACCTGATTCAGAAATCTGGATGGAACTGGATTGGCATCCTAACCACAGGTGATGACTATGGACGACTGGCTCTCAACACTTTTGCAATTCAGACCTCAACAAATAATGTGTGCATAGCCTTCAGAGAAGTTCTCCCAGCCTTTCTCTCAGATAATACCATTGAAGTCAGGATCAGTCAGACACTTGAGAGAATCATAGCAGAAGCCAGGTTAGTGTCGCTGTGGTATTTCTGAGTCAGTTCCATGTTTTCAATCTCTTCAGTAAAGCTATTGAAAGCAATATAAATAAGATCTGGATTGCTAGCGATAACTGGTCAATGGCCACCAAGATCACCACCACTCCTAATGTTAAAAGGATTGGCAAAGTTGTGGGGTGTACCTTTAGAAGAAGGAATATGTCCTCTTTCCATTCCTTTCTTCAAAATCTGCATATGTTTCCCAGTGATAATAACAAGCCCTTAAATGAATATGCCATGCTCAAGGCTCTGCCTGTGCATATACTAAGGACAGTGATCTGAGTCAATGCATTTCCAACTATTCTCAGGGGACTTTGGCCTACAAGGCTAACGAGGATATGGAAAGGAACTTCTCGCTGAGAAATGACTTCCTGTGGGATTACACTGAGCCGGGACTTGTTCACAGTATTCAGCTAGCAGTGTTTGCCCTTGGTTATGCCATTTGGGATCTGTGCCAAGCTTGAGACAGTCAGACCCCAATGCCTTTCAACCATAGGAAGTACTAACTCACATATCTGAGAAAATTCCCCTACCATCATTTCTCTCCTTTCTTTAATCTGCAATATTTATATAAACTGCTCTTAACTGTATTCCTTTTATAAGTAGATACTTTCAGTGTTTGAATAACCTGAATTTCTACCACTAGTTCTTTGTTCTTAAGGATAATAGAGTTTTTATTTTACCTTCACCTCCTACTCTGACCCACCAAAGTTGTGTTCTTTTAATTTCCAAGAAGATTCTGTTCATAGTGCTATTTTCCTTTGGTTTATGAATTTGTATCTGATCTTGCAGTTTTTCAAAGCTTCAAATGATTATTTCTTTTGATGCTCTTAACAAACACAAGACCAGGTATGTTTAATGATCCCCTTTATTATTGCTAAATATTATGCATAAAGAAACTAAAGCTGAAAGTACCAGAAATATGACTCTAGTCTGGGTCTTCTGACTCCATACCCTTTGGTTTTCGTGGTGTCTCTGGTGGTTATAGTTCTAACGCCTTCAGTTATGACTCTTACTTAGGGCAGTCTCCCTAGGACTCCAGTCTTCTTCAAATGAATGTTGTTAGGTCAGTCATAACAAGTCCTATGATATCTCAGGTTTAAATGAACCACTAATTGTGTAAAAGAAGTCTTTCCCTTTCTTCTCTTTGATTAGTTTGTAGAAACTCTACAAACTAATTTTGTAGTTTTGTAGTGAAAATTTTCCATTGTGTTTTTTAAATGTTCATAAACAAGGCATTTAAAGCAAACTGCTGCTTTATATGATAAATTTTACTCATTAGAAACACATTTCTCACTAACGTATATTCAAAGCCAAACCTGTCTGTCTTAAGGCAGAATCATGTTCCAAAAAAGATATTTATTTTACATTTGTTAGGGAAGAAAGGTAAAAGGGAATAAGATCCAATTCTTCTGATCACATAAGTGAATGTCCATGGCAGGCTGTTTCTACTTTTGTCATTCTTACTTTAAACACCCACAAATACAAGCTCCAAGGTCTGAAGTGATCAGCTTACATTTGGGTGAATCATGTGATGGTCATAGGGTGCTCATTTTAAAACTAGTTTTCACCTTGTAATGCAAGGCAAAAGTAAATGCAAGGCAAAAAAAAAACCTAATGAAGAGGTAAGACTAGAGATTAGAATTTTTATTTTTAATTAAAACTCTCTTTAAAATATGTGTGTATACACACACACACAAATTTATATGTCTAGTGATTTTAAGATACCTGTTTGAAAACATACTCTTTGTAATGTAAAACTTTAATGAAGGATTAGTTAAAAAAAAAAAAAACTCTAAGTGGACCAACATAATGAAACCACTACATGAAATTTTAAGAATGAGAGGTTGAGAAAGAGTAATGGAGAGAAAATAGACAATCAGAGACAGATGGGATAAAGGGGAGGAGCTATAAAGAGACTCATAAGAGAAGAGAAGTACAAATAGCAATAGCTATTTATCCTCTGGAAAAGTATTTTAAGTCAGGAATAAGTCTCAAACATCCTGAGGAAAAATCTTGAGAAAGTATAATTGAAGCAGATCTTCTAAAATGTTTTATTTAAACACTAGGAGCCTGGGGTCATTGTTTATTCCCGCCCACCCCGGGAGCATGGTAATCCAGAACAAACAGAAACAGACTGGAAAGGAGGAATAGGGGAGTGCCTTGCTCCTTTGATCACGAGTGAGCCATGTCTATGCCAGAATTAATTGGACAAATAATGCAAACAATTGTCTTTTTAGGAAGAAATCTCCATAGACATTAAATTTAAAAGATCAGCAACACTTAGGGTCACTAATCAAAAATATACTCCTAAAAATTATTTTGTCCCCTGGCAAAATTCGCTAATATTTAAATAATACTTTCTGAATGATTTTAGATTCAAATAACTTTAAAGGAGTTAGTTTTTTCCAATATTTGAGGATAATCCTTACTTTGGCTCCACATTTGGTGATGTGTGTGAGCAGTATTCAGGGATAGCACAGTCATACTTGTTTTATCTCAACAGATTTTTTTTATGTTCCTCAGATGTGTGTGAGAATACCACCTCCTTGTTGTGAATAGTGATTTTGGTTTTCTTTTTTGTTTTCCTCTACTGTGGATGATATACAAGGTAGTGAGTGGTGTATGTGGGATGAGAGAATGTATAATAGTCAAACTACTCTTTACACAATTATTTGGCAAATATTTGTTGGGTGTCTCAATGTTCCAGCCATTGTGTTGAGTGCTGAAAATATTATGGAGAACAAGACAATTTTCTCCCTAAAGGAGTCATGTGTCTAGAGGAGTAAACAATCTAACAATTAAGGAGCTTATCAAAGTGCAGAAGAATGCATTACAATGTTTCATATAAATACAAGATGGTAGAGAAGCATATAATTGAGGCAACTAATCCAGTATTAGCAATTCAGAGAACATTCTCCAAAGATCATGACATCTCTGGTGAATATGATAGATGGGTAGGAGTTAAGCAGGACAGAAATACTCCAGCAAAGTCACAGAGAGAGAAAGCATGGCATCTTCGGGGATCAGAAAGTAGTGCCATAGAACTGGAGTCTTTTGTGGAAATTACAGGCAAATGAGAGTGGAGGGTTAGTGAAGCATCCATCATTAGGGCCTTATCAATCAGAGCATCTCAAACTTGATTACCTGGTAATATGATTATCATGCTGATGCTAATTCAGTAGTCCCAGTGTGGGGGACCTGAAAGTCTGCACTTCTAACAATCTCTCAGGTGATGCTGATATTGCTGGTACAAAGACCATCCTTTCAATAGAAAGTCTGCAAGCTATGTTTAAGGGTTTGGACTTGAGAGAGCAAAGGGGAGCCAATTAAAGCTATTTTTAGACAGAAGAGTGATGTGACTTGCTTTCCATTGTAGAAATAGTATTCCTACTGCAATGTACATTGACTAGAGGAACACAAGACTAGACAGAGAAAGACCAGTTTGGTAATCCAGGCATCCAATAAGGATGCCTTATACTTCAGATATAAGTACTACAGGTACTAAGGGTGTGACAATGAGGATGGAGAGGCATATACTTAAGAGGAAAGACGAAGAGTATTTGGAGATAGATTGGATGTAAAGAATGACAGAGAAAAGCAAAGATGTCACAAATGATTCTAAATTTGGGCAACTGGTGCCATTTATTGAGATGGAAACACAGAGAAAAGTGAAGGTCTGGACGTGAGAAGAAATATTAAGCATTCCGTTTTGGACATGTTGAATGTGAAGAACTTATGAGACATTCAAGTGTAGTGGTCCAGAAGTCAGAAGAGACATTAGGACAAAAAGGGAAAGATTGTGGAGCAATGAGGAAAATAATAACTAATAATGTTTAAGGCCTACTATACTAAGCATTGACACACATCATCTCTAATCTTTAAATATTATGGAAGATCCACAGATTCTTGTTCATTACACTTCATCCTAAAGAACTGGCAAGAAGAAGTGTTACTGGTGACTGAGACTTGCAGCAGTTTAGAGATGGAGGGGACCTCAGCCATAAGGGTCTGGCCCGTGGGCACTCATAGAGTTAGCAGTGAAACTGTCCCAGCCTTAGTCATGTGCGTTTTTGCTACACCATGGAAAAGTTTACAAAAGAAAAAGACATAGGTTGGGTACCAGACAGAGATGCAAGGCTGCTTCCTTGCTAGTCTCTAATTCACTCACATAGATACCTCTTTTCACAAGCACAGCTCACTTACGGAGACGTAGTGGACAGTAGAGAGGCTGAGGACGTGGAAAACAACATCAACCACAGCAGCTTAATTGGAGTGGTCTCCTGACCTCGTGTTCTCAGAAATAGGTCATTACCATACAGAGGTGAATTATATAATCATGGAGACGCAAATCCTACTCTCTAAATATTTTAGAGTCAACTTATCATGAGTTTCAGAGTCTTGATGAAAAATAAACAAATAATGGATGGAAAAAGCCTTAAATAGCTTAATAACTGTAAGCATTAATGTTCAAAATTACCTTAATCCAGAGCAAATGTTCAATAGAATATTTAACAAGTGATGAATGTACTGTTTTGTTTGCCTCCACCCTCTTTCCTGTAAGAACAAACATGGAATTGTGCTAGTTTATTTACATCATACAATGTTATCATTATTTACAGAACGTATATGTGTCAGAAATTTACCCTGTAAAGCCTGATTAAATGGAGGAAAAAACTGGTGGAAATTATAGTTCAAACAAAAGAATGGAAGAGGATATGCTCTCTAAACAACTAAGTTCCTGGGGCTTAGGTGTGTATATTGCTTAAGGAAGGAACAGAAGAAAAATAATACACAGGTAGAGATGGGAACATTGAAGGTAGGGCTTTACTTGTTCTAGTTTTGTTCCCTCCATATTTTTTGTTCCAGGCAATTGCTGGAATAAGATTTTGTCAGTTACTTCTACCACCTTAGATCTGACATCCTGCTTCTTTAAAGCAATACTAATTAATTTGAATTGATTAAAAGAACTAAGAAACCTGTGAGGACATATAATAAAATCAATATACATGCTTAGAGATTTTGCTAAAGTGATATTTGGTTATTGACATGACTACTGTAGCTAATATATTTACTTAAAATACAGTTTGGTTTTCTTATATTCTATTTGCCAAAGGGGAAAAAAAGCTGAAGGAAAGAAATATTCATAAAAGATTAACTAAGGGACTTCCCTGGTGTTCCAGTAGTTAAGACTCCGTGCTCCCAATGCAGGGGGCCCGGGTTCGATACCTGGCCAGGGAACTAGATCCCACACACCGCAACTAAGAGTCCACATGCCGCAATGAAGATCCCACACGCGGCAGCAAAGATCCCACATGCCACAACTAAGACTCGGCACAGCCAGACAAACAAATAAATAAATATTTTTTTTTAAAAAAAAGATTAACTAGGAAAAAATAGAATAAGAATAACTCTATTCAAATAGAATAATTTCAGCCTTGTTTCATAGATTTTGCACCCAACAAAAGCCACATAAGCATCACAGATATAGATGCACGGGCCCGTGGAGCCAGAACTCAAATGTTTTCCTCCCTCCCAGTCCAGTATTCTTCTCCTGCAGTGCAAGCTCAATACGGCTGCCTCATTTG
Organism: Hyperoodon ampullatus; assembly: GCF_949752795.1. Lineage (NCBI taxonomy): Eukaryota > Metazoa > Chordata > Mammalia > Artiodactyla > Ziphiidae > Hyperoodon > Hyperoodon ampullatus. Next base: position 46,379,507 of record NC_136925.1, on the reverse strand, counting down.
TCAGTAAAACATTTTCTGTTCTATCTCTATTGCATACAAGTTCTCACTGAACAAACTGGGTAACAAGAAAAGTACTTTTTCATTATGTTTCTTCTCAAGCTAAAAAAAATCATTTTCTGAACTAAATTGGAAATAGAATTTCGAAATCACTTTACTATGCTCTCAATTACTGAAACAGACTTGAAAACCATTGGAGATGATGAGAAGATCTACTCGTCCCACCAAACGAGTATGGACTTAGGAGGCAGACACTAGCAGTTACCACAGGCTCACCAATTAAACTTCTCGGGTAGGGACGCCCCTCAGCACACACCCCAAGAGCAGGGTGCCGTTGTTACCGGACTGTTGCCCAGGTCTGTATTTCTGTCCCCTCAGCCTTCATTTGGGGTTGGTGAGCATGACAGCTACTGGCTTGGATTACCTACTCAGACTTGGCCAAAGGCCCAGGCTGATTGTGACTCTAGAAGGAAAGGATGAATTTCCTGCCTTCCATAACTCCAAATGGCACAGGGATGATTGCCTTGAGTCAGAAGGAAAAAGATAATGAGGAGAATTTAAATGGATATATTGTTAGGTGCAATGGAAAGACCTCATAATGAAAGTCAAGACGTGTATCCTCAGATAAGGTCCTTCACCCCTTGGCTGGGGTCCTCCTCTGAGAAAAGAGGAAGACGATCCCTGCTCAGCGTGCTTTGCTGAGTTGTTATGGAGTAAAAGGGCATCACAGATTTGAGTATTAGCATGTAATGTATGAATGTCAGGTGACTTTATTAGTTGATAGACGCAAAGTATTTTTATTTATTTGCACAACATCCCTATTAGCTAATAACAGGTACTTAAAGGTATTAAGCTAATCTCTATTAACCCCTAATCTGTGCCATATACAGGGCTAAAGTGCTTACATCCATAATTACATTTAATTCTTACAATAATCATATTAAGTAGGTTTCATTTACCTCAACTGTGGCCTAGAAAGAAATTGTAACTGCCAAGATCACACCACTAATGAAATATGGAACCAGAATTAGAGCCCAGGCATCTGCCCCAGAGGACCCATTAATTCTGCAACGTGGAGAAAGTAAAGATGGTCAGATTTCAATTTTGTAGGCTAGAGAAACTACCTCCATAAACATTAACTTGCTTTCTCAAATTCACAGAGCAAGACTTTGGCAGAAATTCTCAACATTTCTCATATTGTTGCCTAGTAGTTAAAAACCTTCTCAACTAATTACCACACTCACTGATCCAGAATGTCCTTTTTCTAATTTTTAAGTGATATTCCTGTAAGGCAGTGTTACAATTGGGATAACGGATACACTTACAATATTTCTATCAGTCTTTGCTTCTGTTTTTATTGTTCATAGTTACTTGATGTACTGAAAAATGTGACGTTCACAGATGCAGGGAGTTCATTTCATTTTGATGCCCATGGAGATATGAATACTGGATATGATGTTGTGCTCTGGAAGATCAACAGCCACATGACTATTGCCAAGATGGCACCATACGACCCGAAGAATGATGTCTTCATTGTCACAGACCAAGAAACAAAAATTGAGTTCAGGAATCTTGAGGTAATTTTGCTGTTGGCTGCTTTGTAGCATTCAAATCAATTGGTACTTCAACTGCCAAAGTCCTTGACCCTGCCAGGACCTCCAGCGGTCCTACTGCCTGTTCTCTGTCCCCAACTTCCCCCCTTAAATTCCATAGTCAACTTGTATATCACTCCCTTGTACACACCCTCAACTTCCTTGCCCATCTCTCTCTTCATCTTATTAATTGGACCGAAGTATAATCTTGGTGATATTAAACTAATCAGTATAGCCCCCATGTAGCTGAACTTGGCAAAAACAAACAAGCAAAAAAGAAAAAGAAAAAAACCCCACCTACCTTGCTGACTGTTCTCATTTAAAATTCATCTCTAACCTCCAGTGGGTCCTAAATGCTATTGGGCAATCAGACTATTACCCTAGCCCATAATCTGTCCACCTTCCTAGATGGCCTTTTATACTTTCTTTTCTCTTCTTTGACTCCAACACATCTTCCCCATCTTCACTTTCAGTGGACCCTGCTTCCTATTTGACTAACAAAACTGAGACAATCAAAAGAGAACTCCAGTGTTCTGCTGCCACCACATCTGTGCCTGTATCCCTGCTTTCCATCTGGCACTGTGGATGGACTGTCTATGCTCCTAGCCAAGGTCAGCTCCTCCAGTTGACTTCTGAATCCCAACCCCTTTTACTTACTCAAGGACATTGCTCTGGCAATTCTCCACTCTCTTCTGCACCCTCAAGTATTTTCTGTGTTATTTAAACAGTGATACAAACATGCTGTTTTTCCTCCCATCTTAAGAAAAAAACCCGAAGAACTCCATTGATCCCCCACTTTCCCCTCCATATACTACCCATTCCTCTATTTCTCTTTACTGCAAAACTCCTTGGAAAAGTTGAATATATTCACTGGCCTCAATATCTCTCCTCCCATAATTCTTTTGAACTCTTTTCAGTCCATCAAAATTCTTTCTCTCTAGATAATAAATACAAACATCATCTTACTTCACTTACTGGCTAATTATTCTCCCTTTTCTGCGGTACGCGGGCCCCCCACTGCTGTAGCCTCTCCCGTTGTGGAGCACAGGCTCCAGACACACAGGCTCAGTGGCCATGGCTCACGGGCCCAGCCGCTCCATGGCATGTGGGATCTTCTTGGACCAGGGCACGAACCCGTGTCCCCTGCATCGGCAGGCGGACTCTCAACCCCTGCGCCACCAGGGAAGCCCTATTCTCCCTTCTTTATTTGCTTCCACAACAGCACACTCCCTTGGTTTTCTTCCTCTGTTTCTGGCCACTACTTCTCAGTCTCCTTTGCTGTTTCCTTACCATTCTTATTGCCTATAAATATTGGTGGGCCCAGAGCTCAGAACCGCTCCTCTTTCTGGTCTGCACTTTTCCTTAGTGATCTCATCCAGGCATTTAAATAATGTCACTATATAGAAGGCAGATGACTCCCAGATTTTTATCTTCTGAATTTCAACTCAAGTAAATACACAACTGCCTGACTGACATCTCTACCTGGGTGTCTGGTAGTTATCTTAACTAATTATCTCCAAGACTGAGCTCCAAAAGCTACCCCCATTGCAATAAATGGCAACTCCCTTCTCCTAGCTGCTCATGGAATAATCTGGTGGGATCCTTGTCACTTCTCTTTCTGTCACACTTCATATCCATCCTAAGTTATACTTTCAAAATGAGTCCAGAATCTGACACTTTTGTCCTCTATTCTGTTGCTACCACCCCACTCCAAGCTAGGATCACCTCTCACCCAGATTCAGATAGTAGGTTTCTAACTGCTCCTTGCTTCCACTCTTAGCCCCTTCAGTCTGTTCTTAAGGCAGAAGCCAGAGTAATCCTGTAAAATATCATGCTCTGCTCAGAACCCTCCCTATACATCCTATTTCTCTCAGGGGAAAAGCCAGTGTCTTTAAATACCATACATTACCTGCCACCAGCACCTCCCTGACCTCATCTCCCACTACCTTCCTACAACCCCATGGGCTTTCTCAATCTTCCATACATGTCTTCCCTTCTCCTAGCTCAAGGCCTTTTACCTGCTGTTTCCTTTGCCTGTAATAATCTTCTCTGATGTCCACATGGTACACTTTCTAACTTCCCTTCTGTCTTTCCTAAAATGTCACCATCTCAGGGAGCCCTTTCCTGGTCACCTTATTTAAAATTGCATTGTCAACCTAATATTTCTTCTATACCCTCCTGTCTTTAGTTTTTCTCCTTAGCACTTATCACTATCTAGCATTCTGTACATTTTGCTTATTTTTATTTTGTTTATTATCAATCTTGTCAACTAGAACAGAAGGCCTCTGAGAGCATGGAATTTTGTATTTCATTCCTTACTGTGGCTCCAGTAATTGCAACAGTGCCTGGCATATAATAGGCCCTCAAAATGTATGTGTTCAACGAAAGAATGAACATAGAAATGCTTTAAGCCACTATCTTATTCTAATTTTGCCTGTCATAAATTTCAGTTAAGTAAGGTACTTTTTCCTTGAAACACAGAAATGTAGCCATCCTTCTGCATTCTCAAACTTTCATCATTGTCTTCGTTATCATCACTATCATCCTCACAACTACATTGTGAACCCAACACTCTTCTAAACACCGTAACTCATGCTGGATTTTTTAAACCATGCTGTGACTCATTTTATTATTGAATATAGAGAGGATTCCCTATTATAACTTCTGCAAGAAGTGCTATTTTTAACTGTTACCAAGACATCTCCAGACTTTGTAGGGGAGACACTAAATGTGGGGGAGATGATAGGATGACAGATAACTGAGTGGGGCTTTTAGGGACTAAACGGAAGGGACTGACAACCATGAAAAGAGGGACAAGGCTTTCTTTCTGATGGAAACACCCATACATATTTCAAGGAAGTAGTAGAAACCAACAAGATCTGAGATCAGTTAGGTCAGACTTCAAGATTCACTTGTCAATCTGCAGGCTAGTTGGGGTATCAGCATTTTGGTAAGTCGTCAAAAACCACAGTCCAAAATATCAAATAATCTTAAATTTATTGATGTCCCCCAGTTACCAATACTAGACTTTAGAATGTCTTCGCTGTCTCTTATGTGGGGAGAGAGAAGGAACTGTCCTGCTGGGAAGAAAGATTTCACTTTTCTCCTCCTAATGATGTCCAGCTTTATTTTGTAGTTAAATCCTTTTGTGTCTTTGGAGCACCCTCCGGGAGTGTGGATACTTCAGATTAAGAGTTTTGCCTGGGGAATCCACAAGGCAGATATCCTGCCTGCTGAAAACCCAGATCAGCAATAGCTGTGGTGAGAAGAAGAAAGCCAGCACTTGTGAACCAACGGCTACTAATCTTGGCTACTTTTCTCTCTCGGTCAGATCATTTTCATGTCCCAAAGAAAAGACTAGTTAGCTAAGGACTTTGTGTTCCAGGCTAGGAATAGCTGTTAAGAGAATCTAGAGAAAGCCTCATTTACCCATTCTGCTTTGGCTTTCCAAGGGTAAAAGTGAGACGGTAATTTTTATCTCACGAGATGTGCCATGAGAAAGGGATTAGGAATGGAAAAAAAAAAACACAGCTGAAATGGAAAGAGTTATTAGCTATATTGGGAACAGAGGGTTCCATAAAAGTAGAATGCTACGTGTGATTCACATTGTGACATGCAGCATTGTAACCTAAATTCTCAGGGTGATTTAAATATTATTTATATAACTAGGGTTATCTTTTTAACTAATACTTCAATGGCTTTAAATTCAAATTTTTCCATTGTTTTCTTTTTTAAGATTAGACTGGGCATGCTCCTTAAATAGCATGATTAACAACCTTCTTCTAAAGAATATAAAGTCCAATAATTCTGAGTCAAGGGACTTTTTGAAAGAGTTAATTTCCCTTATTTGCTTACAAAAGTTATTAATGTGACAAAAACTGTGTTCTTCCTAAACTGTTTCACTATCTGAAATATTTTCTATTTTTTAAACTTGTTGAAATTCCTCCAGATAACAAAACAATTCCATTACACTATGAAGAAAAAAAAAGACCAAAATACTATTTTGTAAATAAATCTTTAAATTAAGTGAAGGATAATTAAGATAAATCTTTTAAAAAACCTATTCAGGATTTCTTTTCACTTTGCAGCAAATTCAATCTAAATGCTCCAAGGAATGCAGTCCTGGGCAAATGAAGAAAACCATAAAAAGTCAACATATCTGCTGCTATGAATGTGTGAACTCTCCTGAAAATCACTATAATAATCAGACAGGTAATTAATTACACTCATTACAACATGTACAGTGACACATCTGAACAATTTCTCTTAGGCTGATTTTTTTTTAACATGAATTCTGTTTGGTTAATTTTTTCATCTGAAAGGTAAAAAGTGCCAGATGCTTCTGCTAGATTAAATTCCAGTGAGATTTCATTTTCTCTTGGAATATGCTCTATTTTAGCAGCAGATGCACAACCAATAGCTAATAGAGATGTAAAAGAGACTTCACTTCCAAGGGAAGATGTCATCCTCTCCACTGGACTTACTCTCCAGCACCTCTTAAAATAATGCGAGTTCTCTGTCTATTTTTGTCCATATATCCCCCACACAGACGTGCCTGACTTGTAATCAGGGCATAATAACTATAAATAAATAAATGCTGAATTAACTAAACTGAGCATGATGAAAACCCAGAGGTGTGCATACCCTGGAGATCTCGTTATTCCTACCAAGAGGCAACAGTGAAGCCTAAAAAGAAAGAACCTTCTGTGAGAGGAGGAGCTGAACTACTGATAGAGATGAGATGATACTGATTGTTTGCCAGATCTGTTTTTAACAATTTGACAAGGTCAGAGGAAAATACACAAAGTAAAGAGCAAGAGTGAGGTCGGCAGCCTTTGGAGCCCTGAAAGGAGCCATCAGTACTTTTCCTGGAGCTAAGCCTATTTTAAAAGCATTATATTCCCTGGTTTATTGTAGCATTCCTACTCAGCTCCTATAAAAGCTGAGAACTCCAGAGCCAGAATAGTTCCCAAATGCTTATTGGCTCCAAAGAGAGAAGTATCCCAATGTAAACATTCCAATATTCATGTTCTATCACTGTCTCACAACAATGCCATGTATCTCTCCGAGATGGATTGTGCTGTGTAACAAAGTAATTGGGGAGGAAATCTTCCAGGTAACATGGTATCTAGTGACTGTCTGCCAAGTGAAATAAATAAAAACACCAAGAAAATATGCAGCATTTATGTCCCATAAAGGTGTACAAGAGTTTTTCAAGATACAATCTGGGCTGTCTTTGACAACCAGGGCAAGTTGCTTCCAAGAACAAGTGTAGAAGACTGAGCACGACTTTGAAGGGAAAGTGCTCAGTGATTTGAAAGGACACCATCTATTCTTCTCTGTGTGTCTCTAGCACACAGCTCTTGTACATAGACCGGGCCAAAAATGAATGATAATGAATGAATGAATGAATGAAATGGCAGACACTAGCAGCGGTGGTTAAGGGGAGGACAGAGAAGAATGCATATTTGTAGGGAAATAGGGTTTGGAAAGAGGAGGAGGCTGGAAATGTGAATAAGTTTATAAATAGAAACACAACCTGACTTTGAGATTAAGGAAGAAAACACAGGCACTGTGGAGTGTAATCAGATGGATGCCCGAAGAGAGGCTTTTTGGAAGTAGGTGGGACCCCATCTATAGGGGGTGGGAATAGGAAACCAAAAGCAACCAAATTCCTAGAAATTCCACTCTGATATAAACTATTCATGCCACCCTGCAGCCAGAATCAGCATAAATCATTTTCAAGCTTATCACTGCCTGTGTGAGATGCTCAATTTTACTAACCTCCTGGGGAAAAAATAAACTAATTCTTCACCAACTGACATTGATTACAATCCTGTGTTATCCCACTTTTAGAGAGCTTTTAGGGTGACCCAACCATATTGTCTCTGCTTTTAGAAGAACTGCAGCCTTACTTATAATAGCAGCTCCCACCATATTAAGTTTATACTGTGTGCAGTGCTCCATTGAAAACATTTTATATTTATTATGTCACTGAATGCAGCACCCCAGTGAGGCAGAGTCTTTTTTTTTTTCTTTTTTTTTTTTTTTGCTGTACGCAGGCCTCTCACTGCTGTGGCCTCTCCCGTTGCGGAGCACAGGCTCCGGACGCGCAGGCTCAGCAGCCATGGCTCACGGGCCCAGCCGCTCCGCGGCATGTGGGATCTTCCCGGACCGGGGCATGAACTTGTGTCCCCTGCATCGGCAGGCGGACTCTCAACCACTGCGCCACCAGGGAAACCCAGGCAGAGTCTTTTTTTAAGGGATTTGGAAATAGGTTCAGAAAGTTCAATTCGCTTGTTCAAGATTACAGGAATAGTAAATGATTGAGAAAGGGCTTGCGGTATGTCTGGTTCCAAAGCCCTTATTCTTGACAGTCCCTGAACCACCACCTATAATATCAAGTTCATAGGAGGCCAGCCTCTATCTCAAGTGTATTAATTTCCTAAAGACTCACAGCCCAGATGACTTTTTCTTTTTTTCTCTTCCCTTCTTCCTCTTTCCTCACTGTCACCCTTTCTCTCTCACCTTCCATGGGTTGTGTGCATGCTTTATTTTAATAAGTAACCAATGTGACAATTATCTATATCTGTTTTCCAGTCAGAACTTTTACCTAGGAGTCTCATTTATAGCATTGCGGACAATCACCTGGTTTAAATGTTTGCAATGTAACTGAATCTCCTGTCTTTTAGATATGGATCACTGCCTTTTATGCAGTAGCAAAACTCACTGGGCCCCTGTAAGGAGCACAGTGTGCTTTGAAAAGGAAGTGGAGTATCTCAACTGTAATGACTCCTTGGCTATCCTGCTCCTGGCCCTCTCTCTGCTGGGAATCATATTTGTTCTGGCCATTGGCATAATATTTACAAGAAATCTGAACACACCCGTTGTGAAATCATCCGGGGGATTGATGGTCTGCTACGTAATCCTCTTCTGTCATTTCCTCAACTTTGCCAGCACAGACTTTTTCATTGGAGAACCACAAAACTTCACGTGTAAAACCAGGCAGACACTATTTGGCGTGAGCTTTACTCTCTGCATCTCCTGCATTTTGATGAAGTCCCTGAAAATTCTGCTAGCCTTCAGCTTTGATCCCAAGTTGCAGAACTTCCTGAAGTGCCTCTATAAACCGAGCCCCATCATCTTCACTTGCACGGGTATCCAGGTTGTCATTTGCACACTCTGGCTCATCTTTGCAGCACCTGCTGTGGAAGAGAATGTCTCCTTGCCCAGAGTCATTATTCTGGAATGTGAGAGGGATCTATCCTTGCATTGAGCACCATGTTGGGCTATATTGCCATCCTGGCCTTCATTTGCTTCATATTTGCCTTCAAAGACAGATAGTTACCTGAGAATTACAATGAAGCCAAATTCATAACATTGGGCATGCTCATTTACTTCATAGCTTGGATCACATTCATCCCCGTCTACGCTACCACATTTGGCAAATATTTGCCAGCTGTGGAGATCATCATTGGTTTCATTTCTAACTATGGGATCCTATGTTGCACATTCTTCCCCAAATTCTATGTTATTCTTTGTAGGCAAGAGACTAACACTAAATGTGCCTTTCTCAAGATGATTTGCAGCTACTCTTCCCACAGTGCAGGCAGCCTTGCCATGAGCCATGTTTCACTGGGTGTCACTAACAGCAATGTCATAACAACCGATACCAGCTCTGCGGGCAGGTCTGCAGCCTGGCAGAAAAGCGAAGATCTTCAGGCACAAGCATCTGCACACATATGCAGAGAAAATGTTACATGTGTATCTAAAGCTTTGCATCGAAAAAGAATCTCAAGTGTATGAATGAATCCTTACGACATGGTGCATTTCAGAATGAAATATTTCTAGGGTCTTTGCATTTAAGATGTGCATTTACTTCCAGAGCAAATATATCCTATGTTTCTTCACGACTACTACCTTCACTAAATTTTAGTTGAACACTCCCTCTGTTCAACCACCTGTTTGACAAAGAAGATAGAGCCCTGCACCTGAAACTCCCTTCCTTCCTCACCACCTGCATCGCCTCCACCTTTACCTCCTTCCTCCTAGATCCCCCTTCATAGTTAAAGGGGGATTTCTTCTATCAGAATTAGCTCATAATACAGCATCCTTATTCCACCCTCTATAACCTCTTCTTAAACCTTTTTGTGTGGGTCCTCCTTCTCTCTTGAGCATCTTTACCTTCCCACCTTGTCCGCTTAGGTCAGTTAAACAAGCAGTTGAGCAGTCACCATGTGCAGGTGATATGCTAAATACAAAGGTACAAAAAGGATCAAGTCACATTTATGGCTTTAAGGAGCTTAAAATCCAGGGAAAGACAGTCACACAGAGACATCTTCAATTCATCTACAACTCTATGGTTGTAATGTATGTAGGGCACTATAACTGTAGAGTGAAGTGCACTTAGCCACCGTGGGGGATGATGGGAGGGTTTCAAAGAAGGTTAAATACAGAATGTGATGTTTAGTTGAAGTCCTGAAAGATGAGTAGAGTTACAGCTAATCAAAGAAAGTATAGAAAGCTGTTCCAGACAAAGGGGGAAAGCAGGAGCAGAAGCAGAAAGTGTATCTAGAACACGTGATCAGGCAAGGGCAGTCATTTTGGCGTCACTAGAGAGCAGTCCTCTCTCATATGTAAAGATTAGATTATTACCAGAGTTCTTTCATGAAAAGCTTAGGTCTTTATCTTGTGGGTAGAAGGTGACCATCAAAGCATCTGGCAGAAAGATGACAGGTTCAAAGTCCTGTCTTAGGAAGATCACTGTGATACAGGGTGGAGGATGGAGTCTAGATAGGAGAGGATTAAGATCTATACCAGGGAACAGAAAGAAGGATGTGTGTGTGTGTGTGTGTGTGTGTGTGTGTGTGTGTGTGTGTGTGTGTATTCAAACCATATAGGAGGTAGGAATTTATTTTGAAGTAGTTGGTGAAGGATAAGGTACAGATTCATAGTTTGGTTCACTGAAGGGTGGCATGGAATACAAGAGAAAGACTAGTTTAGAGAAAAGGAGGAATATTGGACTTGAGGTGCCTGGAGTGATTTCAGGATGTATCAAGCATTCACATGGATATAAGACTCTGAGTTCAGAGAATAGGTCAGGGCTGGTGATAAGGATTTGGATGCATGTTCACATCACTTTCATCCTTATAAAACAGATAAACATACAAAATAACATTGTCTCCAGTAATCTTGACATTCTCTTTGGGTACCACTCTCTCTCTCCCTCCTTCTCCTAATTGAATGCTTGAAGGAATAGTGTCATGATTGACTTGTGACCCATTAGTTCTGAGACCACTGAAATCTGGCTTCTAGTTGCACCACTCTGCAAAAAATAGACCACAGAAAAAATACCTGAAGCTTTTTAGCTGTCAAATTCAATGGTCATTTTTAAGTATTCATCTCCTTTGAATCTTAATGGCATTTGTGGTATAATTCCTCCTACTTGAAATTCTCCTTCTTCATTCCCTCCATGATTTTTCTAAAGCTTTCAATTATTCTTCAATGTGATGCAAAGGCTGTTTTGGTTCTATTCTGACATACCTGACCATTCAGTTTTGATCTCTGTTGCTGCTATGTCTTTCTCCACTTGACTCTTAAACATGGGTATTCCCCAGAGTTTCTCTTGTGGTCTAAATCTCTTTTCTCTCAACCTTCTCTCTCGCTACAATATTATACATCTTCATGTTTATTGTTTTTGGGGTTTTTTTGCGGTATGCGGGCCTCTCACTGTTGTGGCCTCTCCCACTGCGGAGCACAGGCTCCGGATGCACAGGCCCAGCGGCCATGGCTCACGGGGCTAGCCGCTCTGCGGCGTGTGGGATCTTCCTGGACCGGGGCACAAACCCGTGTCCCCTGCATTGGCAGGCGGACTCTCAACCACTGTGCCACCAGGAAAGCCCTCTATTTTTAATTTTTTAAGGAACCTCCATACTGTTCTCCATGGTGGCTGTATCAATTTACATTCCCACCAACAGTGCAAGAGGGTTCCCTTTTCTCCACACCCTCTCCAGCATTTATTGTTTCTAGATTTTTTGATGATGGCCTTTCTGACTGGTGTGAGATGTTACCTCATTGTAGTTTTGATTTGCATTTCTCTAATGATTAATGATGTTGAGCATCCTTTCATGTGTTTGTTGGCAGTCTGTATATCTTCTTTGGAGGAATGTCTATTTAGGTCTTCTGCCCATTTTTGTATTGGATTTTTTTGTTTTTTTGATATTGAGCTGCATGAGCTGCTTGTATATTTTGGAGATTAATCCTTTGTCAGTTGCTTCATTTGCAAATATTTTCTCCCATTCTTAGGGTTGTCTTTTCGTCTTGTTTATGGTTTCCTTTGCTGTGCAAAGGCTTTTAAATTTCATGACATCCTATCCATTTTAACTCCACTATCTTCTTCCCCCTTCTCCACCTTTAATTCCTCATCTGTCTTATTTTCTAATTCCTGCATTTTCTCAAAATCTTGCCAAGATCTCTATCCCTGTTATTACTTCCTAATCTAGGACTTCATCACTTCTTTCACAGATTATTGCAATAGCCTTCAAATTTGACTCTGGTCTCTCATTGTTTTATTGTAAACATAGAGAAGGTCTCATTAAACCTTCCATTCATTTCCGGTAGATGTCTTTCTATAAAAAAAAACCTCTTTGTGTTACTCAGTTGTTTTAATACCTGCAATTAGTCAAAACTCCTTATCCTGATGTTCAGGTTCTTTAAGTCCAGTTCCAACATCTACCCCTTCCTGCCTGGTGCACTACCCTTGGGAAACGGCCAACTGCTGGAGATTGTTCCCACACCTCAAAGCCCACCTCTTCTTGCTGCCTTGATGTCCTCTCCACCCCTTCGTCCTCCTTGCTGGTCCATCAGACACAATTCAAGCATCTCCCCTTCAGTATTTCCTTGGCAGTCCAGTGGTTAAGACTCCATGCTTCCATTGCAGGGGGCGTGGGTTCGATCCTGGGTGGGGAACAAAGATCCCACATACTGTGCAGTGCGGCCAACAAAAAAAGCATCTCCCCTTCTACCAAGCCTTCCTTTCTGCCTCTGTCACAGCACCTATTACACTTTATTGTATTTACTTGTTTTTATTCTAATTTATTCTACTAACATTTATCAAGTGTCTACTATGTACCAGGCATAATTCTATGCATGGGGAATATAAAAATGATAAAAGACCAACAATTCTGTCCTCTCGAGGAGTTTACATTCTAGTGTTTTAACCATTCTGCAGTGAACAGTCAATTCTTCTTTAGTAACAGCTCTCTCAACTGCTCTTTCCTCTCTACTGTTAATACTGTCATCATCATAATTTAGGCTCTTATGACTTCACCCTTCTGTTGTTGGAAGATTCCATACTATTACCTACCCCAAGATTCCCCTTCTAATACATCATCACAGATAATTGTTCTCAAGTTAGTTCCAATACTATCATTTTCCTATTCAGAAAACTTTAATAACCTCCTACTGCCTTCAGAATTAAATTAAATTCCCCCACCTTGCTAAGCAAGAGCTTCCACAGTCCTACCTCAACATGGACTGAATGTTAAAACAACAACAAATTTAAAAAAACCCAAAGATATTAATCCTAGTTGACTGCTTAGCCTAAATGTATTTATATACAATATAGTGATAATATCTCATAAAATTGTTAAGGGTATAAAATATTCTGATGTACATGAAAGTGTTAAGAAAAGAGTATTCTGTTTGTGATTTCACTGACTCATTGTCCTGTTGATATGAAAACAGTTTCTCCTATTGACGTGAGAGCAAAGCTGTGGGAGAGCTTCCAGATTCTTGAGTATAATCTTGAGTATAATCACACAAAACAGAAATCCCAGCACTGTCGTGCCAATAGAACAATAAAAGAAATATTGTTTCATAAGAGTTGTGAGTTTTACTACAGTTACAAAGCTTTCAACCATTATTCCAGGAGAAGAAAATGCTACTCCACCTATGAAATTAAGTTCTGAATCCTTTAAACCCATAGCTACCTCCTTGAACCATGTAAAACAAATATCTAAGTGAATGACTGTTGTCCTTTTCATTTTTCTGTTAACTTTTGAGGCTTTTGAATTCAATTGGGTATAAATGCAATGATTTTCTTCCTTTTTTTGGCATAAAGGGCTTCTTTTTTATTATAGAGGCAAATATAAATATTATGAAGAAATAAAAAAATAAGCAAATGAACACACAAAAAGGACCCATATAGTCATCCCCTTACCCTGCTCACAGAGACATCCTAAAATCTTTAATTGTGAAAATGCAGGGGTGCTTTTACTGGTAAGATGAAACCAGAAGCCAACCAGCACAGGTTGTGAGGTTCTCAAGAGCAAGGTCCAAGTGCAACTGTGCATTCTGGGTTTGGCACAAGGCCACCCCCAAAACTGGCATTCAATAAATGTTAAGTGAGCAATTTTAATGTTCTCACAAATTTTCCTTATATCTTGGTCAGCACAATAACTCAATGATTGTATTCCCAACTTTCCCCTCTGATACTAGATTCTCCACAGCTCTTGAGCTGTCTTTAAACCAAACCTTCAGTGGCCCTTACTGCCACTGTCAGCAAAATTAGACTTTCAGAAAGTTAGAGTAGAAAATAATTAATTGCATATCCAAAGTTGGGTTAAAATAAGATGGAGAATAAGCATGTGAACAATCAAACATGGAAGTGATGTGACACTTCCATTGTGACATTAAAAGGAAAGGAGTATGCACTCCCCTGACTGCTTTTCCCTTCTTGCTGGTTTCTATGCAACAATGGAGCTGCCATCTCAGACCACGAGATGGAATCTGCAAGTTGAAGATGGCAGAGCAACAAGCCTGAGGAAGCCTTGGCCCACAGCACTCTGGAGCTGCTTCTTCCACCCTGGATCGCTTATGCTTAGAGAATATGTAAGAAAAACAAACAGCTGATAAATTCATATATGCACTGCTTGTCTACTTTAATGAGTGGCCAAGCACAAAATCAATGTGAAGAGTTGGAAGATTCAACACAGCAAATAGATGTATTCACATCAAGAACCCTTTGTAGGAAAACCTCAGGTAATTGAAGTTTCTTATATTTCACAACTCTGCTCCTACATAATTTTTCTGGTACCTTATTACATTTCCAGCCAAAATCAGATTACAGGAAAATAGAAGTTTGAGAATTCTAGACCTAAAAACAAATTAATCAAATATCTTCTTGTTTTTGCAGATAGCCATTCCTTCACATCCATAAATATGTCAACTTGATCTATATCTTGCTCGTTAGAAATGGAAGGCACGACTAGAAAATGTACAAACTGAAAATGTGAAACCCAGTCTTCAATTAACCAGTGTGTCTGTGTTAGAGTATTTCCCATCTAAAGAGCTATCCATTGTAAATACTCAGATAAACAGAAAACCTGGAAGCCAAATTCTGGGAGTTACCAATATAAAACTAATGGAATCCAGCATATTAGAAAAATTGCTATGTCCTTACATGACACTGAATAGACATGAGAACTGACAGTAAGAGACCCCTGGGTCGGTAAAAAGCTCAAGAAAAATGAAGTGTTGAAGGGTACAAGTTATTTATTATATTTGCAACCACTTATTTCCAAAAAGAGATCTGAAGTGAATTTTAAAAAAGGAAAATATATTTAGTGGAATTCTTAAAATAAACATTTAAAAAGGAAAATGTAGTGGAACAAGGCAAATAATAACTGAAATTGAAGCTAGGAATAGTGATTGCTTTTGTACTAAATTTAGCTCTAGGCATCATGGCAGACAAGAGAAGTGGGCACCAGGGCCCTCAGCAGGCATAACCTGCAGTACCGTTGGAAAGTTCATAGCCTACGAGGCTTGTTTTCTGGTCTTGGCTCCTTCTGTATTTGCTGTATAACCTTACATGCCTCCATCCCTCTTCACAATTCTTTGAGGAATTGTCTACTCTATATGACACTGAAAGGACTGTCATTCCTGGAGCACTACAGTGGTGGAAAAGTGTCTCTGACTGAGCCATAAGAGTCCTTCTGGGTCCTCTCTGCCCTTGGTTGGGGGGGACAGAAAGACCCTCCCTGATTTTGGTTTGTGAATAATAGGGCTACCAACAATCATCTTTCCTGTCACATGAAGGAAACCTGTTTGAGATAGGAGATAATGAGGTCAAAATGAAAACAGAAGCAGAGCCAAGTGATAGAGAAGAGGGAAGGAGGGAGAAGGGAAGGGGAAAGGGAAGGAAGACAATCATTTGAGCACCTTGATCCAGCTGTGCCTAAAGCTAAAGTATTCTTAGACCATCGACTATGAAAGCCAATAAATTTTCCTTTCTTTTCTTCACCTTATTTTCTTGGATTTCTACTATTTGAAACTAAAGAATCATGACTAAAACACTTGTGTCTCACATCAGTTGTTACATGTTCCCATCTGTAAAATGAAAGGCATGGGATAAATTTACCTCAAACTTCCCTTTCAAATCTAAAATTCTATAGTTCTAACTAGATTAATATGTGAATTCCTTCAGGACAAGGGTATTAACTCACCTATTTTGGTATCCAGAATTTCTGCTACTTAGAAGGCTCTCAATAGCTATGTCTTATAATCAGTTGAAAAAAACAGTCTGGCCACTCTCTAAACCTATCCTATAATAAAGCATTTACCTCTGTTATCTTTGCTTACTTATTTCCCATCTGTATCCCCAAAAAAGCAGTGTCAGGTACATGCTCACAGGTTTCTCTTTCCTGGAAAAGGAGCTAAATCATGCAGTTAAATTACTGAATGGGTTTAAAACCCAAGTGAAAAACACACATTGCACTGTAAATCTGATTCCATGGGAAATATAATACTCCAAGAGAGTTATTTATTAGTGACATAGTCCAAGCTATAGAGAAAAATTGTTAATCATTCCACTTATAATGAACTTTAAGATTTGACATTTCTTGCTTTCTGTTTGTGGAAACCAGGAGAAGTGTAAAAGCATTTACTGGATCAATAGATTTAAAAAGTATAAGCCAAATTTTGGAACTTTAGCTCATGAATCTGTTAATGTCAGGACTTTCTTTTCTTTCAAGTATCTGCTCCTACTCCTCAAAAAGAAATAAAAATACACATTTACATATACCACTTCACCCTCCAGGATGAGGGAGAAAATGACAAATAACTCTTCTAAGACACATGAGAGAGGGTCCTTTTCCCGTTCTCCTTTAAGAGCCAGTGTGTACTGAGTTCTGGGGCTATCCATAATAACCTAGTGTGCAAGGCCCCAAATCAGTGCTTGTAATGAAGCTGTAGTGGAAGCTGAGAAAACAGAAGTACAAGTTAGATGCATAACCAAGGCTTCCAGTGGTGACCGAGGCAAGAGGAAACTTGCCTATTTTATTTCCACTGGGCATGGGTGAGGCGAATTGCTATACAAAAGCAATGGCTGTCTAATAAGTCACAGTACTTTTATCATGTACACATTTATAAATCACACACATATTTCTATTTCCTAGTAATTAAACTTTTCTCCATAACCGTATACAAAGAGTTTTGGTGGGAAAAGCGGAGGGAAAACAGTTGGTCACAGACTGGTCTTTTCCTCATTGTAAACATCCTCAGGAATGTTGAAGAAATGCCATACATACACAGCAGTGCCTGAAACTATTTGCCAGGAACTCTTATGTAAGTGTTTCCTTGTCCTTGGTAGTAACGTTAACTTGTCAAAGAAACATTCCTTGATATTGTTACCACATCTTAACTGTGCCTTAGTTTTCTTATGTGAAAAAATGATGATAAAAATGCTTGTTCTGTCTACCATATAAGGTTACTATAAAGATCTACAGAGATAATGCACATTAATGTGTTTTGAAAGCTATAAATCACTATTTGAAAATATTATTACTATCCTCATCACAGTTATTATTTGTTTTCACAACAATTTTGTGAGGTCAGCAACTACTACCAAGGAGGAATTTAAGGAACAGTAAGATTAAGTGTCTTGCCTAAAGTCCACAGCTATTTGGTGGCCAAGTTGATGTGAATTCAGACACTCCAACTAGCTGCTATACCATACAAATCCATATACACTGCAAATTAGGGAGAGAAAAGGTTTCCAGAGTTGTATATCAACACTTATTTTCATGCCTTTGACCTAAAATGTTTAAACTTTTAAGGAGATACGTTAAATAATCTTATAGCCATCCAAGTATCAGGTTAGAATCATAAACCTGTTTCTCCAGTGAGTCAGTCAAAAACACATACAGAACAAGAGGAAAGGGTGTGTTCCACACAGTGTTTACCCAACTAGAAAAAGATATTCTTGGACCTTCAAAATTTGTTAAATTTACTAGTTTGGAAGTAGGAATTATTATATTCTGTAGATGAAACAGTAATTTAGAACACCTGGTTTGTCAATATCTATCACAACTGAAGACAGTCTCTGACTTAGCAATTCTGATAGAACATTTAAACCTCAGAAATAAATTCTCAACTACATAGAAATACATGATATGCCTTGTAAAAATCCTTATAAGAATTAAAAAAATTTTAACTTCAAACAAGTTAATGTCTATAAACTAAATAAATTATGGTACATTTGTTCAAGAAAAGACTGTTCAGCCACTTGAAAAAGTGAAGTAAGTTTATACGAACAGCTACTAAAAGGCCCTGCCATCTATTGTGAATGATGGAAACCAGTTGCAGAATAGTATAATTTTTGTATACATACTATATTAAAGATTGGGAAGACAAGTATCTAACTGGTAATACTAGTTTCCTCTAAAGGGTACATGATTGAGCAGACTTTCACTTTCTATGTTTTATTACTGTTTGAATTTTAATTACAATGAGCATGTTTTACTTCAGAATAAAAATTTTAAGAAAAATAATTCCTTAACCAGCCCATTTGCTGATTTGGCATTATCGCAATGAAAATCATGAAAAGCTGTTTTATATAATAAAAATAGAAAGTAAGCGGTAAAGAACATTCTAAAAGAGAATAATAATGATAAAAGTGGGAGAACTGTCAGGAGTCAGTAGTTCTTCCAGATAAAGTAACAATAATTAAATGATGCAATATTGAAACAAAAACAAACATAAAATGGAATCTTAAAATCCAAATAAGCCCATTTATGTATTATATTTAAGCATTCAGTAAAATAAGAATCACATAATTCCAGGAAAGTGAATACTATTTAATAAACAGGGAGGGATAATTGTAGTGCTGTATAGGGAAAATTGATTTAGATCGAAAACTTATACCCCAAATGAACTCTATGTCAGCTATTTGGTTACAGAAATGCAAAAAGAAAAAAAAAGTAAAGCATTAGTTACAAAAAATAAAGTTATGCTAACATATGAAGAAACATCATAACATTGGATTACTTGGACATTTTTTGTGTGTTTGAACTATTTCCTTAGGTCAACTTACCAGAGTAAACTGTTGGTGTGTGCACGCGCACACACACACACACACACACAACACACATTTACATGGTTCTTGACCATGTTGGGAGTTGGGAATCAAATTCAGAACACATGTTTTGACAAATATGAGAGTACATATTTAGAGATAGAATTAAACAAAATATCTGAACTAAAGCCCATCCAGAACATCATATATTCTGTAATTAATTACAACAGGTAAAGTTAGAAACAACCTACGTCCACCATAAAAATAAAATAAATTATAACATTTCTTTATAACTAAATATTAAGATGCCACATAAAAAGATAAATATAAAGATTAGGCTGCAAAATGGAAATGGTTTATGATCTATAAGTGAAAAATTTTAGATGTTATGGGTACTCTACTTAATAAAGATTCTAAGGAAGCATAGAGAAATAGAAAATATTAGTGTTCAGGATGTGAGAATATGGGATAATTCTATGTTCCCTTTAATGTTATTTTAATAATATGTTATATATTTAAATCTCATAATGGAGTATACTGAAATGTACAGATGCTAAGAGTAAGATTATTCCCATCAACTTGCAATTCTATTGCCACTAGTTAGGGCGAAAGTAGACTATGAAGTAAATGTAATAAATGTGAACTGGATGCCCTAAAGCACAGCTGCTATCTAATCCAGTTTTAATTGTCTGGAGGCTGAGAATTAATTTAATTGTCTGGAGGCTGAGAAAAATCATGAAAAAAAGCAATGCCTGAAACCACATATGTTTTTAGCAGAAAAACTATCATAGAACGTCTATTAGATTTACCTTTGCGGGCTGGGAATTGTGACACTAAGCTCATAATTTGCTTCCAGGCACAGCACATGACACTTGGTAGCTCAGACTCCACACTGGCAAAATGGCTATATTAAACTCACTTTTTCTTCTGATACTTGAGAATAGTCTATACTTAGAATTTTTAACGACCAAAAAGAAAGGAAAAAAACCAGAAAGTACATATATTTGAGCTGCAGAATACAGACTGTGAGCTAGTTGAGCGCAGGGACAGAACTCATCCTCTTCAAATGTATCATGAGAATT
Organism: Hyperoodon ampullatus; assembly: GCF_949752795.1. Classification (NCBI taxonomy): domain Eukaryota; kingdom Metazoa; phylum Chordata; class Mammalia; order Artiodactyla; family Ziphiidae; genus Hyperoodon; species Hyperoodon ampullatus. Next base: position 46,359,483 of record NC_136925.1, on the reverse strand, counting down.
TAGGAAAACTCCCCTATTCTGTAGGTGTGTATTTGTAGAACAATTTGGAATACTGTTGCCACCTAGTGGGCAATTATATTTTTACTTTTTATTTATGGTCAATAGTATAACAGGAACTAGGACCCTCATGGAACACTTTTAGAACAGCTTCATGATAAACACTTATATAGATGTTCCTGTTTAATTCAATACTAATGAATACAAGCATTAAACTAAAATATATATTTTATTAGTTTACCAAATAAAGTAATTAAGAAATGGTAATGTAAAAATATATTCTTAGGAGCAAAGAAGTTACTTTTAAGTTGACTCCAAAAAAATTACAACTTTTAATTTTGGCAGGGCAATAATCCCTCATGTTCAACTTATATACATTTTTTTCCTTGGGGAAAAGTATAGAAATTGCTCTTATAGAAATTGCTCTTTCTTCCTAAATATTCAAACTATAATACATATGAACAAAATCTTCACAAAAAATTTTAAAACTTTTTCACCATTTATTCATTCATTTAATATTTCTTGTTGTAGCCTTTCCCTTTTCACTTAAGGAAGATCCTTTACACTTCAGTAAGGTCAGTTTAGTATTGATGAACACTTTTAGTTTTTTCCTGCCCTAGAAGCTTGTTCTCTCCCCTTCAATTATGAATGATAACCTTGCTGGGTAGAGAATCCTAGGTTATAGGGTTTTTTTTTTTCTTTAAGCACTTTACATATGTCATGCCACTCCCTTCTGGCCTTATAACTCAATTTTTTAATAAAACACACAACTAGCAAGTGCTTTAACGGACTCTTAGAGCAGTCCAGCTTTTTATGAACTAGGTTTCAAGATTTTAGATGACTACTAGAGGAAGCTAGGAAACACTTCAAACTCAGAATATGATGTTTGTAACAGAAGTAAAGACTATTTAACATTTAGGTACCTATGCCTCCATTCCTATTTAACCTTTTTTGCATCATCTAAACAGAACTTTGTTATTGAATCAATGTTTCACCCTGTCAGTGTCATAAATTCTTTTGTTTTAGAGTTAGCATTTAGTCAAAGTACACATAGACCTTCCAATAACAAGTATATATTCAAGGAGACAGCTGTTTTTGATATTTTTAATGCTTTATTTTTGGACAGTCTAGCAGGGATAACTCTTGGATGTTTTGTAGTACTAAGCTTTTGAGAAAAGGTGTTTAATCTACACTTTCTGGTTGAATGAAAGAATGAAGGAATAATGAACAAATAATAGCTGATTTTTAACCTCTATAACATTCTCTCTCCTAGGCTATACAGTTTTAATCTTAAAAAATTTCCCTAGATTTTGGGTTTTTTACCCAACCCAGACCTCTTGTTGGAGAGCGCTGATAATTTAAATGATTTGTGGTATTAGTGCCCTGCCAATTATCCTTAACAAATTCTGTTGTTAATCTTCATTATCATGATCATAAATAGTAAATAATAATTGTGTCCATTTGTAGATAGTGGTGAAAGGAGAAATATGAAAAAAAACCACCTGAGACACTGTCCTCTTAATTAGTTATGCCTAGATATTATTAGACTTCACATTGGAAATTAGAAATCGGTATGAGTAGCCCCAAGTAAAAAGGTTCAGAAGAGAAAAAAGAAAATTATTTTAATAAGTTGATTTTTTAAATCCCTGAATAGGGAAAACATTCAAATAGGCCAGTTCCGTGTCTCCAAGAAAACATGACCATATAAACCAAGAGAGAGACAAGCAGCTGAAAGAAGCTGAAGAACTGTATGAAGGTATGTAGGACAAGAGGTAATTGTCTTAAGGGAATCTGAGGTGGCATCATTCACATCATGATTATGAAATAACAACCCTTCTTCAATTGTAACTATATAAGTAAGGTATTATATTGTACACTTATAATGGGTAGGATTAATTTTGCAAGACCACTTCCCTATAGGTGTATGAGGAGGGTGGCGTGGGACACGGAGCTGGAGAAGCACTGGCAAGTCATCATAAAAGGCTATTGCAGGATACAGATTGGAAGCACATAAAGTCATAATTGTGCCTCAAGGGTGAAAAGTCTGTAGCAAATTCAGTGTTGGGGACCATAAAATCCTCACTTTGTCATACAAGATTGTTACTAGGAATTTTCGAGTTTGAAATTGATCACGGGAGCCAGAGGATGCTCCACCAAAAATGATTAGCAATTGCACACAATCTGACATATATGAGTCTTAATAGACATTCAAGTAGGCTACAAAAATAACCTTTCAGCCAAAGAATATGAGAGATATGACCATTGCAGATGCCTCTTCACTGTCCTGGGGGCAGTTTGCATAAATAGTACTTCATAAATATGCATATATTTCAGATTTGCTATTTCTAAAACAAATACAAGCTATGTATTATTGAAAATATGAAAGGTTTTGATCAGTGCAGGGGCAGTTAATCCAACCTGGTTTCTTCTGAATGTATTTTTCAGACTAATGTTTAGAACAATGGGACAATAAGCAGCTCAACCAGTCAGAACTCAGCCATGCCCTGATGAGCGCTGGTCACACACACAGTGCCTACCCAGCTATACAAGCCAGAGCTAAACTGTGATGTTAGTTGATAGTTGTGCATCACTATTAGCACAGAGTAATTCAATGTAACCTACCTACCTGTGCTTAGTGACATTTTAAATGTCTAGGGATATGACAAGGGCATAGATTTGAATCAGACTATGCAAAATATCAAAGCAGAAGACTTTGAAAGAGTCCTCCCTGCCTCATTATAATATTTTTTCAGGGTCGTTTTTTGTAGTCTGTGGATAGGGATGTGGGGTGCAGGGTTAGAAAAAAAATAGGAAAGAGATTGGTGCCATGAGAGTTTTATACGATAACATCCATGTTTTAGAAAACTATTTCTGGAAGTTAGGCAGAGAAAGGATTGGAGAAAGAACTGACCAGAGATGAGGAAAATACTTTGGAGGTCATTACAACAGATGGTTGAGAGAGAATAAAAAACTGAACTACAGCAATGAAAATGGGATTTAAAAAGAATAACATGAAGAGCTGTATATAAATCTTTTTTTTGGTTTTTGAGATCTCATTTTGAGCTTTTGCTGGTGTCCTCAGCACATACTTAGTACCTAGCAGGTAATCAGGCGCTTGCCTGGACCACCCACTTGATAAGGTTGCCGGAACCACTGGAGGCCACTGTAAGCTGGGTCTGCAGGGAAACTGTCACTTTAGCACTTTCCCTACAGAGACACTAGTAGGGGATGGGAAAGCAAGTTAGTTAAGGTCTCTCCCAGCTCCTCCTTTGGGAGCAAGGCATTTCCTGATGAGGGAATATAGTGCCAGCCAGACTGGGGACTTCTTGGGGACAGCAGCAATCTTTGCATTTCCTGCCTTAGCCCAGTGCAGAGCACACACTAGCTTTCAACAATAAAAAATAATAATAATTTTAAAATTACCACACTTTCCACTTAATCTATGCAATCACTTTATTTAAAAATTATTCCTATCTATAGCAATATATCTTAAGAAGTAAGTAAATTAACTGTAGGAAATGGGAACATAAACCATAATAATAATCAAAACAAGCCTTGAAGGAACAAAACTGAAAATAGTATATGCAAATTAGATGAACCATTGGACTGAGAAATAACATAGTATGGAACGTGTAAACTGAAACCTCCGTGGATTAATAAAAAACTCTGTGAGGAGCAAAGATTTTTGTATGCTTACCTGTTATGCTGTAACCTCAGAGCCCAGAACAGTACCCAGCACATAGGAGACATTTAATGAACATTTGTTCAATGAACAAATGAACGGTCCTGGTTTAAAAGAAAGAAAGAAAGGAATATAATTCGTTTTTCTTCTATTAGAAGTTGATTCGAGTTTTTTTGTTTTGTTTTGTTTTGGTTGTTGTTCCAGTTCTAGAGCTAAAGAAAACATCTCTCATGCAACTGTGTTTTTTTTTTTTAATGTAGAACACTGCCGAATAGTGATATTTTAATCGCATCAGGAACAGAGAACAGAATGCAAACTGTTCTTTCTCTCATGACATAAGCCACGATTCTCTTGCCCTGTGGTTCTGCAATGCTAGAGAAGCTTGAGATAGAAAATCATGTGTAGATACCTGACATTTGGTTCTCTCCAGGGAAATAAACTTATTTAGTTAGTTTAATATTCCTTGGTGAACTATTACCAATTGGCTGTTTCACACAGATGTTTTTCTCTAGCTCTATGGGTATTTTCAGTGATGTGAAGAAAGATAAAATATTAAAGGAGAAAGCAACACATTTGAATAATGGGAGAATTTTCAAGTAGCATATTCCTGCAACCATCAAATATTATCTATGGCAGCATACTTTTTCAGGTAGGAATTCATTCTGTTCATCATGCAGCATGTCCTTAAGTATTCAATCTTTTCTTAAACTAGCCCAGATAGAGTCTATTTCATTATTGAAGATTTTCATTCATTTTTTCATCTACTTAACAGATTAAAATTAAGTATCTACTAAGTGCCAATGTTTCAGCTACACCCTTAGGGAGCTCATTGCCTCCTACAGTTCCCGACAAGAGATTTCATGAATTAAAATGCCCTTGTGTTTGGGGACTAGTTAAAGAATGTGAAGGCAAAGAAGCATCTTTGAAGTGTTATGAATGTACCAGGCATATTTAGCGGGGCATCTCTAACCATCCTTTTTAAATAGCGTCCACCCCATGCCTGCTTACTTTTTTTCATCCTGCTTTTTTTTTCTTCATCTACTAATCCCCACTTGACATTGTTCACTGCTCTATGCCCAGCTCTGCGAAGTCGCTGGCATAGAGTAGATGTTTTTGTAGTTGTTGCATGAATGAACTTGAAAGGAAGCAACTCTTATTTTACAAATGAGACCAAGACAAATGACTTAAATGATTTGCTTAAAATTGTGCAGCCCTTAAATCACAAATTAGGGGATTAAACCTTAGTGTGAAGGCAAAGCTCATGGTTCCTTCCATAATTGTGTCTCTAAATGCATATTTCTTTACTGAGATATGAATCTGTCTTCTTTTGTTAAAACGCCATTATGTGAAAGACGCAGAGTTACAGAGATCTTGCCTTCAAGAACCTGACAGTATAGTTAGGAAGGAAAGAAATATGTGGGGATCCAACTAAAAGTAGGGCAGTGTCTGTGTTGGGAAGAGACCTCAGAGACAGTAAGGAGGAGGGTGGGTTAGCCTGGGGCTGGGTCCTGGAGAGCACCTTAACGTGGCTGGGGTCTGTTGTCCCTGGAATGTGAGGAAGTAGACTAGGTAGATTCCTTCAGAGTAGCCAGCTTTCCTACAAGCCCTTTCTCTGAGTCCCTGTTCCCATTTAGATACCAGAGAAAAGTGTATTCTCCCCTCTTTTTGAGAGGGAAGATAGAAAAAAGGCTCATTTTGAAGGGAGTTTGAAGAGTTTGTGGTCTAAGAAACAAAGAGGTGGAGAAAACCAGTGGTAGGAACTGAAGTTGTTTTACCTGGAAAAGAGAAAAGGACGGGAGTGGAGGGTGGGGTGAAGAGCTAACTTCAAAAAACCTCTTCATGGGAAAATCAGAAGTTCGTTGAAAGTCCTGACACTTACTTGGTAAACATCTGAAGCGACCTGAACTCGAAGGCCTGACTGTTGCCCTTCTCTGGAGGAGAGGGTTTAGATTTATTCTCTTGGGCACCAAACAGTGGAACCTAAAAAGCTCTGACGGAAACTCGCTTCTACTCCACACCAAGAAACGCCTTTAACACGAGCGGCACGGAGCTGCCTCAGGAGGAAAGTAGTCCCGTCGTCAGGTCGCTCCCCGGCCCCGCCTGGCGACCGACTCAGCCTCCGTCCCGGGTCGCCGGCTGGGGGCGGAGTCCGGGAGCCCAGGGGGCGCACGACAGACTCCGGCTGCGCATCCGGGGCTTCTCTGGGAGCTGCGCGGGGCGGGGCAGGCGTCCCGGGAGCTCGGTCCCTGGCTCCGGCTGCGTTGCGGCCGGGGCACCAGGGCGCAGCTTGCTCGCCGCCGTCGGGCGCCTCCTGCGCCTCCGCCTGGGGCGCATCTCCCGCTGCGCCCCGGGAGCGCCCCCAGAAGCCGCGCGGCGGCCCGTCACGTCTCTCCGCACCCCCGGTCACCCCCAGTACTCTGGCGGCGGGGCCCCCGGCGGCTCGGAGCCCCCAGGTTCCTGTGAGCAGGGACTGGGAACGGCCTGGGAGGGAGGGGTCCGCGGAGGGGCGGGCGAGGAGCCGGGGCTAGGGGCGATGGCGTGAGCGTGCACTGGTCTCTGTGCCGTCGGTCTCTCGGTGCCTCCGTACCTTCCTGTCGCTGTCGCAGCAGGGAAGGCCCATGGGGTCCCCGCCGAGCACAAGCCGTCGCAATTCGACAGGAAAATCCTGCTGTGGACCGGGCGTTTCACAACGATGGAGGAGATCCCGCCTCGGATTCCGTAAGTGTGGCCTGTGCCCGGCCCGAGTTGCGTGCGCCCGGCAGGGTTGGCGCCGGGCCTGGGGGGGCTCGGGGTCCATCCACTTCCTGACCTCTGCGCACCCTGGAGCGGAGGCGGCCGCGGAGCCACACAGGTGTTCACAGTAATACCTACAACCTTAAGGAATTTACCCACGCCCCCCGAGTGCGGTTAAATGCCAGGCTCCGTGATTGGGCCGTGGGAGCTAAGCTAAGCTTACAGAGAGATTCTTGAAGTCCGGTGAAAATCCTGAAGTTCAGTGGGCACTTCCACCGTCGCTCAGATACCCGCCCCCAGCGAGCTCCGGGCCATGAGACAGTGGAGTATACTTAGGCCAAACAGAAGGCACTTGGGTGGCTGAGAGGGCGAGGGGCTCTGGCCTGGGAGGGGAGGGGCGGGGAGGGCGGCTCCCTGAAGCACGCAAGGAAGCATCATGGCTCGAGGGGTGGCTGGAGAGTCTCTGGGAAGAAGCCACATCCATGTGACCTCCTCTTCTGGGGCGGGAGATGCCTGGTGTACGCGGTCCTGCAGCCCTCTGAGTACCGGTTTACTCGGACTGGGACCCACGGCGCATCAGCGTCGCTGGCCTCTTCATCATCCCAAACCCAGGACAGAGATTCGCTTGATAAAACTTAAGCTGACAACTTCAACTCCAGGGTAAATGTAATATATATATATATTTTTTAAAGTAAATGTAACCTGTAAAAACCATCTCTCTGCAGCTTCAGTTTATGCAAAGCTCAAAAATCTTCCGGGAACTTTACAAGGCAGTGGTTACAAGGGGAAGGAAGGAAACTAAAGATAACATCAATCTACTACTTTTTAAACTGATCTCAAAAAAACCGGGAGACTAGAACTATAAAATCAAAGATTTCAGATGTTCAAATATTATATTTATATGATGTAATCAATGCCTATTAGAATGGATAATGGAAACTGGGCCTACATCTTGTTCTGTGCATATTGCCTACACGTTTGTTGATTGTTAATTTATTAGTTACCAAAAGCATCGCAAATAAATGGAAAACAAAATATGGTGGGAAATGTTCATTCAATAATGAATTCTCAAACATTCTTATTCCTTTCTTGTATCAAATTATTTAATGAGGAATGGACATGGAATTTGAAATAACATGGAATTTGAATTCTGTTTTCAGCATTTATTCAACCACAAAGATGTTTTTTAATATTATAAAACAAATTTTGTTTTCCTTGAGATCTATAACCTCTAAAGACTTAGCCCAAAGAAGAAATTAGCCCCAGAAAAGCTTAAAAAGACCATCCTCAGTGTTTTTGGATTTTGAATTCTAGTGCTACACAACAGAGTAATCAAAAATGTAAAGAACCTGCATTATTGGAAATTAATGCTCGTCAAGAGAACCTAGATCCATTTTAGCATGGCTGTATATGTGGAGAGACCCATTTTACAGAAATAATTTAATTTCCCCAGGATCACAGTCAAAAGAAATATTATAGGGCTTCCCTGGTGGCACAGTGGTTAAGAATCCGCCTGCCAATGCAGGGGACACGGGTTGGAGGCCTGGTCTGAGAAGGTCCCACATGCCGCGGAGCAACTGGGCCCATGCACCACAACTACTGAGCCTGCGCTCTAGAGCCTGTGAGTCACAACTACTGAGCCTGCGTGCCACAGCTACTGAATCCCGCGTGCCTGGAGTCCATGCTCCGCAACGAGAGAAGCCACCTCAATGAGAAGCCCACACAACGCAGCAAAGAGTCGCCCTGGATTACCACAACTAGAGAAAGTGTGCACGCAGCAATGAAGACCCAACGCAGCCAAAATAAAATAAAATAAAAAATATTATAAACAGAAGAATTTAACTTTGAGCAAGGTCTAGAAAAAGTATTGTAGATTTGGGTTGAAAACATGAAAGTATTTGAATATTTTATTATTTTCTATAATTTTTTAAAAGCATTGCTATTTAGGAGAGCTATGCCTCCTAAGCTAAGTGTTAGATATACAATATAAACAGCTTTCACTTTTATGCTTTTAATGGACATATAATTAAGTGACCTATAATTTTTGGACCATACACTAATGATATTTAATAATGACTGTACTTTTTCTTTTCTTTTCAGTGTTAAACTAATTTGGTATAGCTGTTCAAAGCCAGATGGATGGGAAAAAGATCAGATCTTTCAGGTTCCATCTGGAACAAAAGTCAACAACAAGTATAATCTAATAATGTGCTAAAATTCACCTGTTGGCAACTACCTTAAAACTTACATTAATCTGCCTAAAATCTGAGGAAAGCAGGCTAGATATTGGTTTTCTGTGTTCTTTCAACTAGTGGAAAGTTAAAGAAAAAATTTTTCATTTTTAAGAAGAATTGCAAATTGTCTTCCTGGAATTCTTTTTTTATGTGACTACATTCTATTTAAACTTGACAAAGATAAAAAATACTGCTGAATACATTCTCAAAAGTCATTCTTTAATTATATGTATTTATAAACTTCCACTTCATATTACTGCAAATTGTTAAAATTTATTTTATCATAAAGGCCTACAGGCATGATTACTTTTGTAACACTACTTTGCTAAAATCTGGACAACTTGCATATAACTTTATTAATAAATAAGACTTTGCTGTATTCAAGTAAGCATATAAAATTTCGGAATAATAATAAGAAAATGAAGGTGTGTTTGTCTTTTCTTCAACAAATTACTGTGATTTTGATCACTTCTTTTGAAAACTTCATGCAGAAGCCACGAAGGAAACACCCTTTCCCTAATAGACATTCTCACAAAATATATAATGTATAATAGCAGTATAGTAAGAGTCTTCACAAAATGTGTAATAGTTTCTTTAATGGAGTCAGGATTGGAGGGGGCAAGAAGAGATTTGGAGGCTAGTGAAAAACCAAAATGATGAAAATAAGTTTTCAGAAACAACCTGTTCAAAACTGAAAACAAAGCCCACTTAATAACACAGGGGCCAAATGAACATGAGTCATAGACATACATAGGCATTAATTCTTACTTTTATCCCAGTCAATGAAACAAAAATGATGGAGAGTCAGGTCATAATCTCTAGTAGTTATATTTTGAACAGTTAGAAACTAAATATACTGTATTGTCATTTCATAGTGGCTAACATTATTTAGGACCTGAATAAATACCTGTTAACTTGAAATCGGTAAGATAATGGGCTAGCATTTGGAAATCTTTCACATCTGTCATTTGCATTCGGGGACATTTTTGGAATATTTACATAAAAAATCATTGTTTATTATGCCAGTCGGAAAATCATTTTGCTTTAATATAATTAACAGAATACACATCTTGGTTTAGGTCAGAAATGATAGATGCCGCGAGAAACAAAGCGCGAGTGAAAGCTTGTTACATAATGATTGGACTCACAATCATCGCCTGCTTTGCAGTGATAGCATCAGCCAAAAGGGTGAGTACCTCTTTAAAGTAAAGGTAGACTTGTGAATTTTAAGAAGGATTATGAGCTTTGTTCTCCTTTGGGGGATTATTGCTGTTTTCTCAATGTAAGAACAATTTCATCTCAGACACCTTGAGCCACCTGCATATATTTGTCCTACTGGAAACAGCATTGTTCATGGAAATTTGAGTCAACAAATTAACTATATGACAGGAGGGACAGAAGTTTGTTTCCATTTATAAGATAAGCAAAAACAAAAATAACAGTCTATAACGTGGTTAAAATCTGCACAGGAAGAACTTTGTTGTATGAAAGTTATCCAGACTACATCATTCCTTAAATCATGAACTCAGTTAGCTATTGCATAGAATCATGAAATAGTTAGAAGTGCAAAAGTTGGAAATGATGACCAAGGCGGGCTAGTTTGCCTGTATCCTGTGTATAAGCCCTTTCCTTGTCATCTCCAATATGTAGTTTCTAGAGGGGAATTAAGAACTAATTACTGTCTAATTTTGCTTCTTGCTTCCCCAAATTCTTTCATTTGCTGATCACCTTTTACCATGAAGAGCAGCCCCACAAATACTGGGAGATATCTGATACATCTCTGTGAGTCATCTTTTCTCCACTCTTAATTTCTCCATCCCTAACAGCTTTCCTCTATTTTGAGCTCTTCTCTGGACACACTCCAGTTTATCAGTGTCCCTCTTCATTGTGATACCTGCAACTGAGTCCCTTAGAGTGCGATTATAACTTCTTTGTCTTTGAACACTGCATTTTAGTAACACAGCCAGAGTTGGAAATAGATTTTGGCAGCCACATCACACAGAATAGTTTGCCTGGATCCATCTTCACTCTCTAGGCACATTTAGCCAATGACCATTCTGCCTAGTCCTATGATCCTGCTCTTCTTTACTTCTCAGGTTTTCAAGAGTATTTGAACCCAGTATTTCACACAGGGACTGGGTCTTCTGAGCTTACTGATGTTATATACATGTCTACTCATTTCTGTTGGCTTGGCAAAGAGCTTATGCTTTGAAATTATTCTCATCAAATGGAAAATTTCTTAAATGTTTGCTGGGCTGAACACTTAAACATAGAAATAAAGAAATTCAGTCATCTCTTGTTTTTAACCTATCCTAGATAAAATGACTGTCTACCCAGTTGGTGATTCTCTAGCTCCTAAATGATAGATTGGATTTTGCTACTACCTGGACCCTCTGTGTTTCATACCATCTTCCCTTAGTTCCTTATGCTTCAGCCACACTAGTTCTTTTTTGTTTTTTAATGCGTCAGACCCTTTATTCTCTTGGCCTTACTGTAGCTGACTCATTCTCACTCTTCTCAGTGAGAGCTTCCATGACCACCCCATCTGAAATGGCCTTGCTCAGGTACTCACTATTTTATTATCTTTCCAACTGCTCATGAGTAAGTCGTTATATACCAGCAATCCTGTTGACTCCACTTAAGACTATATGCACAATTGGACCACTCCTCACCATCTCTCTTGATATCACCCTGGTCTGAAATAACCACCATCTGTTGCCTAGTTTATTGCAGTATCTTTTAAATCGTCTCACTCTGTCTCTCTTCCCTCTCTCCAATTCACCTTTCATTTTGAATAATTAATGCATGTACCCTAAATAAGATGGTGTCATATAGAGATGGAGAAATGGTTAGCAATTTGAGATGTATTTGGGGGTCAAAAGGGTAGAATTTTGGTAAATTCAATGTGGGAAGAGGAGAGAAAAAGGGAGAATGACATCAAAAAGCCTGGGTTTTTGCTTTGAGCACCTAGATGGATGGTGCTGCCATTTGTTGAGATGTCTAAGGCTGGGGAAAGAACTGATAGGCATGACAGACAAAATATGTCAAGTCCTCTATTTCGGACATACTGAATGTGAGATGCGTATTAGACTTCCATCAGTATCTATTTTTATTTTTTCCGCTAAGGACTTCGTATGTTCTTCAGTCTGAGGACCTATAGCTTTCCTCACTTCTGAAAAAGTCTAAGTTGTTATCACTTCAAATATGGCTTCTTTCCCCATTCTGACTCTTCTTCCCACCTGTTAAGAATATATGTTGGTGGGGAGACCTTCAGGATGGCAGAGGAGTAAGACGTGGAGATCACCTTCCTCCCCATGAATACATCAAAAATACATCTACAGGGCTTCCCTGGTGGCGCAGTGGTTGAGAGTCCGCCTGCCAATGCAGGGGACGCGGATTCGTGCCCCGGTCCAGGAAGATCCCACAGGCTGCGGAGCGGCTGGGCCCATGAGCCATGGCTGCTGAGCCTGCGCGTCCGGAGCCTGTGCTCCGCAACGGGAGATGCCACAACAGTGAGAGGCCCGCGTACCACAAAAAAAAAAAAAAAAATTGTGGAATTAAATCACTAAGGGCTCTTTAGAACCTAAACTAATCTTCAACCAAAGTTCTACCGTATTTGGTGATTGGTTAGTCCCTCCGGGTATTCTTTTCATAGTTTGCAACTAGATGAAACAGGTTTAAAAAGTCTTATAAACTGAGAAGTATGAATTTCAAAACCTATTTTAAAATGATAAAAGTACTAAAACAGTCATTGTAAAAGCAATTTAAAAAAGACAAAAACATTAGAGAAATAAAAATGGTATGAGTCAATGGTCTTCAAACTTGAGTAAGCCCTAAAACAGCTTTACAAATTATATATCTCCTCACACATTTTAATTTGGCATCTATAATTTTAAAATCATAAATGTAATTAGTTGAAATGATATAATTTCCATTTTATTGTGTATTAAATGTACTTTAAATATATTTTCCATCATAACCCTGAAGCTACATAGTTAGCTCATTCAATTTATGGAGGATGTCCGCTTTGTAATTTTCAGGACAAAGCCAGTCCTCATTGTCAAACTAATAAGTCAAATCAAACCTAGAGTAACTTTCTGTTCGAAAAAGTCTCACTTTGATTTGAAAATGACTGTGATACCCACCCCTCTGACGATAATCTCACCTCTTTTTTTTTTTTTTTTTTTTGGTGGGTACGCGGGCCTCTCACTGTTGTGGCCTCTCCCATTGTGGAGCACAGGCTCCGGACGCGCAGGCTCAGTGGCCATGGCTCACGGGCCCAGCCACTCCGCGGCATGTGGGATCTTCCCGGACCGGGGCACGAACCTGTGTCCCCTGCATCGGCAGGCGGACTCTCAACCACTGCGCCACCAGGGATGTCTGATAATCTCACTTCTGCGTTCAATTCTAAGGTAGATAGAGAAGGCAGGAAGCATTGTTATGAGTCCGCCCCCTGGATGAACCAAGGCATTGGCTTCTGTAGCATTTTGCACAGGGGCTGTCTTTGCCCTTGTGGGACTCCTCTTCAGGAGCTGTGTGCTCTGAATTACCCATTTGTCATGCAGAAGGCTTTTACACCACGGAGCATGAATAAGAATAAGAATCAAGAATGGAAGAGAAGTATTGATATTTTGGGGGGCATAACAGTACAGAGTTGATTATGAGAAGAGGTAAGAACCAGCAGACCACAATCTATTCTCAGACAGGTCAATTTTAGGAAAGAGTATATATAAAGTTTAAAGATCTAGAAATCAATTTTCTTAACAATACCTTACTCTGTATACTTCCTTGAAATTCTTTGACACTCTGCTTGAAGATTCCTGGGATATTCTAAATATTATAGAAAACCTCAAAGAAAATGTTTATAAGGATGTGATGATTTCCCTTTCTGGTTAGATGGAAGACTAGATTTCCAGAGAAGTCATCCAGCACTGAACTAAAAATTCTGGTTAAAATATTTTTTAAAACATCTTTTAAAATACTTGACTGAACTGTTGGGAAAAGAAGGAAGATCCTTGCTATAGACAATAAGAAAGTAAAAATCCAGAGTTAAGCCTGTCTTATGCTGCTGCTTGCCATGGGAGCATCTAGATATCCTAGGTGATCATATGCTAGGGAGAATAAACAAAAACATGAGGCTTGGTAAAGCTGAGAGGATGGACATCCACATGAAGCCAGAATCCCAGAAAGTTTATATTGTCAGAGGATTGAACTGGGATTTGGTGGTAATGGTGGGGTGCCTGTATCAGTCAGAGTTCTGACTGATTATATCTATATCTATATATCTATATCTATAATCCAGTACAAGAGTTTATCTATGTCTATATAAACAGATTTATCTATATATTTATCTCTCTATATATATTTATTAACCATTTATTTATTTATTTAAAGGGATTGGCTTACATGACTCTGGGAGCTGGAAAATCAGAAATGTGTAGGGCAGGCCAGCAGGCTGGGAACCCTCTGGCAGGAGCTGAAACTATAGGCCAAAGGCAGAATTTTTGTCTTCCTCAGGAAACCTTTGTTTTGCTCTGCTGGTCTTTCAAATGATTGGATAAGGCCCACTCAGATTATCAAAGGTATCTCCTTTTCTTAAAGTCAACTGACTGAAAGTATTAATCCCACCTACAGAATACCTTCACAGCAACATTTAGATTAGTGTTTAAGTGGGTAACTGTGTACTATAGCCTAGTCAGACTGACACAAAAACCAGCACAGTGTGGGGTTGAGTAAGAAACTCACCTATTTACTATCTTTAGATTTAAATGAAAAGTAGAAAACAATCCTTGAAGAATTCCTAACCACAAGTTTGTTACCACGTGTATTTGGGGCCAGAATTTATGCCATCTGTGTTAGCTGCAGCCCCCAATAAATCTACACCAATTATTTGGTTAAAAGTATTAACAGCAGAACTTAGATGATGGAAGTGCTCTGAAACTAGACTGTAGGAATGCACAACTGTGTGAATTTATGAAAACTCAAACTGTACACTTAAAATGGGTGGATTTTATGATATATAAATTATACCACAATAAAGCTGCTTTTAAAAAAAGTGAGCAGAATAACATACCGTTTCCAAGGTTGTGAGAAGGAGGTACTCACATATGTTGCTGTTTGGAATGAAAGATAGTACAACCCTTATGGATGGAAATTTCACAATACCTAGCAAAATTGTATATGTATTTATTGAGTCAGAAATTTACAGTGATATTCATTGCCACACTATTTACAATGGCAAAAGACTGAAAACAATTTAAATGTCCATCAATGGGGGATTAATTAAATAAATGGCAGACAAACTTTAAGATAAAATGAATTACTAGAGATAAAGAGGGTTACAAGATATTGGTAAAAGATTCAATTCATCAAAAGATATCATTCTCTTGGTACAATGGCATCCAATGGCGAGATTGGCCTGTCCACCCTCAACAGCAACCTGGCAAATTTAGGGGCTGAGAGCCCCTGGATGCTGGACTCCAGGGCTGGTTCTCTGCCCTTGGATACATTTTGTCCCCAACATCACCTTTGGTCACCCTGCTGTAGAAAGCCTCCACGACCAGCTAGGTTTGGATATGCACGTGATAGTGTCTCGGCTAGACCAGTGGATAAAGCGAATGGCTGTAGCAAGAACCAATCAATATTTAATCTGGAGGTTACTGAGAATCCAGGGCTTTGATTAAAGACATGTGAGGATGAGATGAAATTGACCTTGCCATCAAACTAGGCATGTGAGCATTTGGCACCATGGGCTAATCAGATAGAGAAGGCTTTGGTTATGACAGTGGAACCTGGGTTTGGAAGGCAGAAATCCATGGAAGATATGATGCCAAGGATTCACTGATTGACAGTGGAGTGGGTACTGACACTGTCCATAACTGTACAGAGTCAGGAGGTAACATGAGTGTGTCTGGCAATGAGGAGTGAAGATGTATCTGTGACAATGTGTTTAAAAATGTTTGCTCAGTGTCTACTCAGAAACGTTCTCTTGATCAGTGAAACCTCAAAATCCGAGTGTTTCTTCTCATGAAATCTTTTAACTGGAAAGCAACAATGTTGACTACAAAATTATATTGGGATTGAGGCAATGCTGCTTTCCTGGGCAGTTATTCATTCCAGTGCCTAAAATCTATTTGTTCTGAGAGGTTAGAAATTGATGTATTTAACTACATTTTCAGAGATGGAATTTAAAGATTAGTGTGATGAATATTCTGCTTTTACTTGGTGACTTCATTTTTATGAAGTGTGAATATATGGCTTTATTATTACGATTATAAAAAAGTATGTTTTAATGACTAAGGAAGGCATATTAGTTACTATTAGAAAATTATTTTTCCTGCTTTTCTAAAAAGACTTGTGTCCCACACGTCTTCTAAAAGCAAAGGAAGTTGTTATGTTTTTCCTCTTTGGGGTCATTTGTGATTTGTCTATATGCTTGATAATGATTAGAATGGAAGATATGAAAAATTAAGCTTGGATCTATCTGGGATAGATACCGTATTTTTCTTATGTCTAAAACATCTGTTCTTCACTTTCATCTTACAGTTGATGCATCAAAACTATTTTAAAATGTATGAAATACAGGGTATTTCAGGTGGTCTGTGGTCTATTCTAAAATGTGAGCATAGGTTTCACCTGTCAGTTTTGCTGGTGGGATAGATTATTCAGTGATTTTTTTCCCCCTTTCTCTAACACACCTAACATCCTTAAGGACATTGTTGCCTTAGTTTACAAAGGAAAAAGTAAAGTCTCTCTTTGGAAGTAATATCCAGAATCTTGACTCTGCCTTTTCCAGCTGTTTGACCTTAGCAAATCACTCAACCTCTGAGCTTCTAATATTTCATTTAAAACTCAATGTAATTATAACAACTTTGCAGGGTTGTGTTGGGGATTAAAAGAGGTAACATTATATATGTAAAGCACCCAGCACTACTCCTAGAACTTAATAGATGCTCAATACAAAGTAGCTATTATATAAATTTATGTTTCGTAGGTACAGAGTACTTCGGTATAATTTCATTAAGTCTGTAAATTATTCTAATGAGTGTTGGGACAGGTATTTTTGACCCTATTTTAAAAATGAAGAAACTAAAATTCAGCAATAGGCTGATACCCTGGAAAGGATCCAGGGGACATAGGATTTCCGGTCTGTACTCCTTACAAATGGGGCCTTGGAAGGTAGGTCACATAAAGCAAGATGCTTTTATCTAACATTTTCTTATTTCCAGTCTAACTTTATCATGTAGCAGGCCAGATAGCTGAGAATATTCTGGAACTATAGATTTTCGCCCCAGGGATATGCATTTTATTATTCCATGAAAGACCAGGTAGGCTATTAGATGACAGAGTTAATTCATAAACTAAAAGTTTTATGTGTTCTCCAAATTACACTTGGACAACAAATATGTATTTACCTCTTCATTCTTATAATTACTCTTGCTACATAATAAATATGGCAAGAAATAACAGAGCCAGTGTCTCTAAACTTCTCAAGGTTACTATGAATTTTGAGAAATAAGGTTTGAAAAATAAGAATGTTAGCACTTAAGTATCAATATATAATAGAGTCTGTTTTTTTCCCTCTAACAGTATAAGATAAAATTTTATTTCTTAATATTTGTTTTTATTTTGGCCTAGGAAAGGGTTGTGTCATGAACAAGTGGCATTTTACCCAAATCAGACAACACAAGGAATATAAAAAAACAGCTGTAATTTAAAAATTTACATGCAAGATTATAATATCAGACATAATAGAAAGATTTGAGTTTATTTGTCTGGACAACTTAGGCTTGACCAGCTTTTGTTTTCTTTTTCTTTAAAAATAAATGTACAGGGCTTCTCTGGTAGCGCAGTGGTTGAGAGTCTGCCTGCCGATGCAGGGGACACGGGTTCGTGCCCCGATCTGGGAAGATCCCATATGCCGCGGAGCGGCTGGGCCCATGAGCCATGGCCGCTGAGCCTGCGCGTCCGGAGCCTGTGCTCCGCAACAGGAGAGGCCACGACAGTGAGAGGCCCGCGTACCGCAAACAAAACAAAACAAACACACACACACACACACACACACACACACACACAAAACGTACAGTGAAAGTACAATAGTGCTTGCTTCAACAGCATGTATACTAAATTGTAATGATATGGAGATTATGGCCCCTGCACAAGGATGACATGCAGATTCCTGAAGCGTTCCATATTTTTTCATCACAAGGAAAAAACCAATATTTTTCTTTTTGGGGGGATATCTATGTGAGATGATGGATATTAATTAAACTTACTGTGGTAATCATTTCACAATAATTGTAAGTCAAATCATTACACTGTACACCTTAAACTTAAAACCACAAGTGACTAACACTTGTTCGTGGGTGAAAAGTTAGTTACTCCTGTGGCTCAAGAAGGAAAGAAAAAATACTTACCTTGCCTGTCTCATAAACAGCATAAAAGATTAATACATGAAGTATATGCTCTTATTCTGAAGTTCTGGCTGCAGGGAGTAGGGGATTGAGAACAGGGTTTTTTTGTTGTTACGAATCCTGTTTTCCCTTAAGTTGTGTCATTTTATTAACCAACCTATTCTCTTTCACTTATTTTTTTTAACATTAGTAAATCCTAGATCAAAGGTTTCATACTCTTCCATTCCATCTGCTGTCTGCCTCTTTGGATGGTGGCCATACTCTGGTGTACTGGTACAGAAGATTTCATCATGTAAAGCCATGCCTGACCTTTTGATCTGATCATATTTTTCATCTTGACATAAGACTGCTCTTCAGCCTTCAGGAGGGAAGTCCATTTTTCCCACCACAAACACTGAAAGGGAAAATATTTTCAATTAAGTTTCAACTAGTTTGTTTTATTTAAATTCATGTATCATATAATCTGAAAATATCAGTTTTGTAATAACTATTGTTCTATTCTTTTAGCAAATAAATGTACATATTCTCATTTGAACCTGAAAAAATGATATAGTAATTCTAAATCTGCATGCACAAAATAATGTAGCATGTAAATACAGCCAGAACTCCAAGGAAAAAAATGAATAAACCCACTATCATCTTGGGAAATTTTAACACACCTCTCTTAGAAACTGACAAATTAAGCTGAATAGTAAAGATATAAATTATGTGAATCAATAAATTTTCTAGCACGCATGCAACATTTCACTAAAACTGAGCACATACTAGGTCATGAAGCACATTTCATCAACTTTTGAACTACATGTAATCACATCACAACTTAGAAATTAAGGGCATGTTTTTAAAGTTTGAAGATTTAAAGACACATTTCTAAATGACTCTTCAGCCAAAGAGTAAATCATAATGGGTTATTATTTTTTTTTAATGATGTTGGGGGTAGGAGTTTATTAATTAATTTATTTATTTTTGCTGTGTTGGGTCTTTGTTTCTGTGCAAGGGCTTTCTCTAGTTGTGGCAAGCGGGGGCCACTCTTCATTGCAGTGCGTGGGCCTCTCACTATCGCGGCCTCTCTTGTTGCGGAGCACAGGCTCCAGATGCGCAGGCTCAATAGTTGTGGCTCACGGGCCTAGTTGCTCCGCGGCATGTGGGATCCTCCCAGACCAGGGCTCGAACCCGTGTCCCCTGCATTAGCAGGCAGATTCTCAACCACTGTGCCACCAGGGAAGCCCATAATGGGAGTTTTAAAATGCTTAGAGCTGAATGATAAGAAAAAGCTATATATTAAAGTTTGTGGAATGCAGCTGAAGTGGTACTTCAAAGTAAATTGTTAGCCTCACAAAACGCTTTTCTTAGAAAAGAAAGGTTTAAACAAATGTGTAAACATCCCTAAGAAATTAGAAAAAATTGAATAAATCCAAAGGAAATAAAATATTGGAAATTATAAAATTATTGTTGCTGAAACTCAGCCTCTGTTCACCGGTGCCGAATAGAAACGTGGAGACAGAGTTTTGGGTGAAGTAGAAATGAGTAGCTTTTATTGCTTTGCCAGGCAAAGGGGGCCACAATGGGCTAATGCCCTCAAGACTGTGTGTCCCCCCTGGAGGGGGTAGTGAGTTTTATAGTGTTCAAGGAGCAGGGTGTGATCAGCTTGTGGACATTCTTCTGATTGGTTGGTGGTGAGGTAATTGGGAGTCAGCATCATGACCCTTCTGGTTCCAACTGGTCTGGTCTGGAGTCTACATGCTTGTGGGCAGCGGACAGTTAACTTCTTCCACCTGGTGGGGGATTCAGTATCTGCAAAACAGCTCAAAGGACAGGGCTCAGAATATTATGTACAGCCCTTGGGGAAGAACTAAAGGTCCTTGACTCTGTTTAATGGCTAAAGTATTATTATTTTGTCTTGCTTGACTGTTTTCCTTTCTTTCTGCATTTTCTCACTTCTCTGATTGATTTTATTCTTTGACTAAATTCTTTCTACAGACAAAAGGCAGGCAGAGGACATGGATGGGGTCTGTCCTGGGAAGGTCTTATAGCATCCTGCTCGGTTACATTAGGAGCAGAAACTAATGAGGTAAATGCAAACATAGAATTTAGAGGATCACTATAACCTAATTTGGCAAATGTCATCAAGATAAAAGAAAAAAGGTACAAGAAAACAAAATTAGAAATGATAAAAGGGATAAAAGCCAAAAGAACATTATAAATTTGTATGTCATCTTTCCCTCTGGCCAAAATGGAATAATAGGGACAAGAGTCACTCTCCTGCCACAAACAACTAAAAAATTAGACAGAAATATGAAATGACAGTTTCCAGACACTGGACATCAGGCACTCAAGAACAGTGATCTGTAAAATAGAGGAAATAAGTTAGTTGGGCCCTATGATTGCTCCACTTTACTGCCTAGAGAGTTCAAGACTGCAGGACATAGAAAGGAAACCCATGTGGAACTTAGAATTCTCTCTGAGTTGAGGAGAAAGACTTGGGAGGCCAGGGGAGATAAGACAACCAGATTTCACAGGGTAGGGTATCAAGGTGACAGAGCTGCACAGATAGCTCCAGAGATCTGCAGCTGAGTACTGATGACCACATGTGACTACTACCCAATACCATGAAAAGAACCACCTGAAAGAACAAGGAGAAACAATTTTTGGAGCTCACACATGGCCAAGAATAGTTTCCAGACAAAGTGGAAACCCTTCTGTTTCATAGAGTAGCAGAGTACTGGGAATACTATTGTCTCCGTAAAAAAAAAAAAAAAAAAAAGCTATCTGTGCTCACCTCACAAAGTTCAAAAGCAAGCCTTTATGTAAAGAATAAAAATTTCTCCAAGTAACTTAATTTTTCTGATAACAAAGCTCAAGAATATACATATATATGTGTGTGTGTATAATCTAATATCTAATAGCCAACAAAGTAACATTCACAATACCTGGTATCCAATAAAAAATTACCAGATGTGCACAGAACACATGCCAATGTAAAATACAACCCAGAGTATGGAGAAAAATCAATAAAAAGAAAGACCAAGAAATGACACAGATGATAGAATTAGCAGACAACAACAATATACCATAACATCTATAATTCTACTTGCTATGTTCAACACAGTGGAGGAAAGCTTGAGGATGGTAAGAAAAACATGGAAGATATAAAACAGACACAAATAGAACTTCTAGAAATAAAATATACAAAGTATCATATGAAAAATACACTAATTAAGAGCAGATTAGACACTAATCTTGTTGATTAGTTAACTTGAAGACAAAGCAAGGAAAATTATCCCAAATGAAACACATATTGTGGGCCTCCCTGGTGGCGCAGTGGTTGAGAGTCCGCCTGCCGATGCAGGGGATACGGGTTCGTGCCCCGGTCTGGGAGGATCCCATATGCCGCGGAGCGGCTGGGCCCGTGAGCCATGGCTGCTGAGCCTGCGCATCCGGAGCCTGTGCTCCGCAACGGGAGAGGCCACAACAGTGAGAGGCCCGCATACCACAAAAAAAAAAAAAAAAAAAAAAAAAAAAAAATGAAGGTGAAATAAAGGTTTATGTTGGCATACAAAAGCTAACAGAATTGATCACCAGCAACTTAAAATACAAAAATATAAGTCCTTCATGCAGAAGGAAAATGATATCAGATAGAAATCTAGATCTACACAAAGAACTGAAGAATAGTAGAAATGGTAACTATGTGGGCAAATATATTTTTTAAAACCTTTATAATTTGTTTAAACCTTTTAAACATAGTTGACTGTTTAAAGCAAAATTTTTAGAAAATGCATTGTGGAGTTTATAACATGTAGAAAAATCTGACAGTAGCACAAAGGCAGAGAGGGAGAAAAAGGAAGTTTACTGTATTAAGCTTCTTATACCACTGTCAATGAATAGAAAAATAATGCCATATATGTAATTTGTTTCTAATAGCCATGTTAAAAAGTCAAAATAATCAGTGAAATTAATTTTAATAGAATATTTTACTTAATCCAATGTCCAAAATATTATTTTAGCAAATAACTGTCCTCAGTTTGCCTTAAATAAAACTCTTTTCTATTCCTATTATAGATTATTATTTGTTGATAACATTTATGAAGACAATTATAAAATTTTGTTGAAATACAGTACGGAAGATCTAAATACATGGTGAGCTATATAACTTGTTCATGGATAGGAAGAGTTAGTATCATTAAGATGTTAATTCCTCCAAAATTGTCCTATGGATTACATGTAATTTCATCCAAAATCCCTAAGGGGCTTTTCATGGAATTGAACAAGTAAATGCTACATTTATATGGAAATGCAAAGAGCTAAGACGATCCTGAACAAAAGCAAAATAGAACTTTCCCTATCAGACATCATGACGTAGTCACAAAATGGATTAGTATACAGCAAGGAAAATGAACAAACCACAGATACATGCATCAATATGAATGAACCTCAAAAAATGTTAACATTGAGCCAAAACAAAAAAGCCACAGATATAAAAAATATTCCAGTTTACATATTTAGAAAACAGGCAGGGGAATCTGTATTTCTTAGGGATACATACACATGAGATGAAACTGAGGAAAAAGCACAAGGATTATTAATAAAATCCAGAGTAGGGGCTTCCCTGGTGGCGCAGTGGTTGAGAGTCTGCCTGCTAATGCAGGGGACACGGGTTCGAGCCCTGGTCTGGGAGGATCCCACATGCCACAGAGCGACTGGGCCTGTGAGCCACGACTACTGAGCCTGTGCGTCTGGAGCCTGTGCTCCGCAACAAGAGAGGCCGCGATAGTGAGAGGCCTGCGCACTGTGATGAAGAGTGGCCCCCGCTTGCCACAACTAGAGAAAGCCCTCGCACAGAAACGAAGACCCAACCCAGCAAAAATAAATAAATAAATTAATAAACTCCTACCCCGAACATAAAAAAAAAAAAAAAAAATGCCGGCAGAGGAAATTATAGGGCAAAAATCTCCTTTAAAAAAAATAAAAATAGGGGCTTCCCTGGTGGCGCAGTGGTTGGGAGTCCGCCTGCCGATGCAGGGGATGCGGGTTCGTGCCCCGGTCTGGGAGGATCCCACATGCCGCGGAGCGGCTGGGCCCGTGAGCCATGGCCGCTGGGCCTGCGCGTCCGGAGCCTGTGCTCTGCAACGGGAGTGGCCACAGCAGTGAGAGGCCCGCGTACCGCAAAAAAAAAAAAAAAAAAAAAAAAAAAAAAAAAAAATAAAAATAAAAAAAATAATAAAATCCAGAGTAATATTTACAAAGGACTGATAATAATTAATTAAGCTGGATGGTGAATATACAGATGTTCATGTTATTATTCAAAGTGTCTTCTTACACATTATTCTTTTTGTATATTTTATAATAAAACAATTCAAAAGATGGAATGCTCAGAAGTCATGCTGAAACCCTAAACAAAGAATATTAAATGTTGCCATGCTTTCTTAGAACAGTTAAAAAAAACAACCATAACTGAAAGGGAACAGGAGGGATCCCTCAAAAGTAATGTCCAAAGTTTAAAACTCCCAATTTTTAAATAACAGGTACTTTAGGGAATTGCAAATTAAATTCCCTAAACTGCCTACTGTTTCCAAATTTAAATATTTGTGCATAAACTAGTGAACTTTCCAAGCTCTTTACTTGGTGGGGTTGCTCCCAATCAACATTTTAGTTCTGGTAGTGCTATACAGCAGTGCTTGCAAGTGAAACTACTTGAAATTTTTATTTCAAAACAGAATGGAAAATTGAAATGTTAAAGTGCTACTAATAATGATATGATGTAAGTGTCTCTTAAAACTTAAACTACTGAAGCAAACATGAAAATCATTAGATGTCCTGAAAGGGGGGAATCATATGCTCATTTAATTTCAGTGGTAAACTGTTCAAATATGAAAGGAAAAAAATGACAGAGCAAATATACAACTGAGCAAACACATAATTAAAGGGTATACTTAAGGACTTCTGGGACAGGAACTCCACTTAGTGTTTAAATCTATTGTTTGACCTGTATATTATATTTTCATACATTTTCAGGAATTCATTTCCCACTAAAATTGCCAACCACTTTACTGGGAGCAAGAAACCCTAAAAATAATTGATCCAATTACTTTCACTACTCTGTGATTAACATAGTTTCAAATACTGAAGGAAATGACACCAGCCAAAGCAAACAAACACCCCCCCACATAAAAAAATGAACAACAGAAAACCATGGTAATGGAAGAAGAAAAAAAAACACTAAGCTAGGAGGGCCTAAGCTTGGCTACTGTGTGATTTTGTGTTTCACAGTACATTAAGAAAGTTAAATCAGACATTCCCTCCTTATTAGGTTTAAAACTCTAAGCCTTAAATAAATGCATTGTATTGCATTAAAATAACAGAAAAGGAAAAATAATCTCAGTTGAAATATGTGAATGTCCCACTAACTGCCAAGACTTGAGCTACAAAGATAAATTGGATATGTTCCCCGTTACAGCTGAATATACAAGTTGTAAAATAAAAGCAACATACTACTTTATCAGATAATGCTACCAATGAAATCTTACTGGTTTTAGAAAGGGGATGGAATTTTAATGAATCAGGGCATCTATTTTTGCTTTATTAGGCATATACAATCATAAGTGAAAACAAATGAAACAGATACACTTATATAAATGCAACTGTAAAATAGTATTTTATTATTTTTAATATAGTGCTGTAACATTTCATAATATTGCGTACTACTCAAATGTTGGTTTATTTAGTTTGGCAAGAATATCTTCCCCTCATCCCACTTCCCAATTAGAATTTGAAGATGCGTTATCCTTTTAGAGATCCATCATATTGGCTCCTAATATGTTACATTTCATAAAACAGTAATGCTCTGAACTAAAATGAGTAAAGGTTAACAACAATTACTTTGATTTCACAGTTTCACAAAGCAGCCAGTAGATTGCTGAATTTAGAACAGCAACAAAAATCCGCTAAGACTTTGTATTATAATTACTTTTTCCATAATGCTCCTTCTTGAGAGAAAAAAAAATATGAAGGCAAAGGTAATGCTTTGTCCAACAAAAGTCCTTTATCCGAAAAAATCAATCTTTATCTGCAAATAGGTTTTACAGTTACCAAATGATATGCTGTTTCTGTGCCAACAGATTTTATCACTTTTTTTTGGTTTTTATTTTTTGCTTTCTTGTTCTAGTGCTACCAGCAAGTGAACAAAATGACACTAAAAATTAAGTTCTAGTAACAATTTTCAAAATAAAACTTAGAGTAAAAAAAACCCCAGGGCACTGAGTCAAGTACTTACAAATATAAAATAAGTAAGCATAATTGGATAGATTAGCTAGTAAAAATTCAAATTCAGACAAAAATAAAACACCGAATTTAATTAAATAAATGTAAAGGACTCTTTGAAGTACTCACTTGATTTTTACATTAATGTTGCATGCATTGCCCTCTTACAACATGTTTTCCTTTTGTTTTTTGGCACAGTTTCTCTCGGATTAAAATATAATAAATCTTAGGAAAGCAAGTTGAAAAAAGAAAATTTTTCCCACAAGGGTCAGTGAAGATTAATGAAAATACATTTTGGAGCATTTAAAATAGTACATTTGAAAAGAGTAGTCATATTAAAAAAATTTTTAGGAACAAAGTATTTGCTAGTATTGGTTCAATAAAGTCATCACCACACCAACTATTACATATTACCCCTTGCATTCAAATCTAATCAAATTAATTACCCAAGTAACAGATCCAATGAATTAAATATAATTTTATATATAAAGCTTAAAATATGGTCAAATTCTATACTTAAGAGATATAATGCTTGTTTCACTGGCAAAAATTTAAAAATCCCCCCCTCAAAGGTCATTCTATTATTTCTATTATTTTTTCTTCTGTAAGAACTATTTTGTTTGAAAGACTTAGCTTAGAGATTTATTAATGTGACTACAGGGTCCTCAAAAAAAAAGTAGGCACAGCTGGTTAGTTTACGAATTATGCTGCATTAACAAGTTCAATTGATTAGAAAGAGTGGAACACCCTGTCACCTGATACTTAGACTATCTGCATCACACAAAAGTGTTTATCTGATAAATTCACCATCAATTTGGTGATCTTTAATATAACTACCCTGTTCTTTTGAATATCCATATACTGAACTTCATAACTTCTACTACAATAAAAAGGGCACAGATACAATCTTCTACTTAACAATATAAAAGAGGTTTGGCAGATGCAGTCAGCATTGTGGACACCATTTAAACCTGTATTCTATAGCTTGTAGGTTTTTAAGTGTCTTGCCAAAAGCTTAGTTTCATGATATTTAATTTACAAAGTGTCATACTATTTAAAAGTACTCCTATATTCATTTTCTTCTTGTAACATACCTCTGATTTCCAGCAGAAACATTATAAATGCTATCATAAATGAAATCTTTCTTTACAGAATAGACTATGAATCATATCAAAAATGCTTTTAGTTCACATCTTAAAACATCAGTAAACTAATTTTTAAACAAGTATTTTAGGTATACAATTGGAAATGTAAATAGCCTGCACATAACTATAATAATGAAAAGACTGATTCAACAGTACCATATCTGCTTAGAAAACTATCAAGTATAGTACTGTGAGAAAAACACACAGATACACACATATATATGTATCTGTAAATAAATATATATATATAATTTTCTATTGAAACTTTTTTTTTAAAGTTTCACAGTATGAAGAGGTTTTTGCTGTTAATACATAAACACATACATTATATTGACGAATCTGATACAAATGTAATCTAATACGATGGTTCATTAACAAGCAGCAGTTTGACCCTCTGAGGATCACCAAAGGGGGAAAAAATCCTAATATAGGGTTCAACCAATTAAAGAATCCTTAGTAATTTTCATGAATATCATCCTTTTGTGTCCAAACCATTAAGTGCATTTAATAAAATTTAACACGTAACAAGGTGATTTCTTCAGGAGAATTTTGCCATTCAAGTACCTAAGTTCATTATTACATAGAAAGTGAAACTTTTCAATTACTGCTCTGAAAAATCAGAGAAAGGAATACAGTATTATTTTTGCTATGCAGCACTACTTTAGATTCATGATGGCATCTCTATCATGATGCTCTTTAAAATGAGCAGTGAAAAGATAATTAAAAAAACACTATTTCAAAAATGTTAGCATATTTGGTCAAAATACAAAATATACTAATATAATAGCATTTATATGTTAAAAACACAAACATTTAAATGTTGTGTAATCATTTTAATGTGTTCAACATGAAGAACAGCTTCTCTCTTCACAATTGCCACATTTTAATTGATTATCAGTACAATATTTCTTCTGTATTTTATAAGTGACTTTTACAGGTATTCTGTTGTAATTTTTTTTTTTTTGGAAAGTATAACCTATAGCACAGTGATTTATAATTTAAGGTAATAGTTATTTTCACATTCTAATTTAGCTTTTTCTCTGTTTCATGCTTCTGAAGCTCTTTTGTTTTGTTTTTGCTTTGAGAGGTAGATTTAGTAAAGAATGGGCATGCCAAACTTACTGCCAAAATGCAATTATCAACAGCTGTACTGCTAATGTGCAGTTTCCAAGAATGCTAGAAAAATTCAGAACCATTATTGTAATACTTTACTAAAGTTTTCCTTTTCAGGCTTATATTATTAAATAATCTCATAATGTATTTAACTGTTCACAAATAGATACAAAAAAAGATAAAACAATGAAAGACATATATACAGGCACACCAAAATAACAACAAAACTATAATAAAAGGTTGCATATGGATGGAAACTTTTGTTTTGTTTTGCTTTTTAAAAGTGCATTAACGTCTTTCTTTTTTGTTCTACATAAAAACACATCAAATATTCCTAATGACATTTCAAGAAAGGGGAGATATCTGAAGCTACCCTTTTTAGCCATTAATTTTTCCTCCTACCAAGTTAAAGTTGAAACCCTTCCATTGGTGCTTCCTGCTGCTGAAATACAAACTGTTGTTGGTTTTCATCCACTTGAGGTACAATATTGGAGTCGTCATCTTCTACACCAAAGTAATGTTCAATCAGATCAAAAGCCTTTTGGTAAATTTCCTGATTTTCATGGCTTTGCAGAAATTCGATTTTATACAGGCCTATTAATGCAAAGCATATGTACAAAAACAAAGTTGTTACTCAAATTTCAACATATATTTAAGTCAAAATAATCAATAGCATCCATCAGTCCACTGGCAGTTGGATTGTTATTTTTATCTAATTAAAAAGATTAAAATATAATTTTTAAAGGTTACTTTCCATTTACAGTTATTACAAAATATTGGCTATATTCCCTGTGCTGTATAACACATCCTTGAGCCTATCTTACACCCAATAGTTTGTACCTCTCACTCCACAACCCCACAGGTAACCACTAGTTTACTCTATAAGAGTCTGCATCTTTTTTATTATATTCACTAGTTTGTAGTATTTTTTAGATTCTACATATAAGTGATATCATAACTTTTATCTAATTTTTGCACATACTGATAGCCAACACTTATGCCCTATACTTCAAGAATGAAAGAATGGCGCAATGTGGTATGAAGAATAAGCACAGGCTGGGGAGTAGGAAGATCATAGACTCCACCCTTCTAGTTGTGTGATTTTTCCCAAATAAGTTTGGTTCCTCTGTACTTTAGTTTCTGAATTTTAAAATGACAGTTTTACATTATGTAACTCCACAAGTTGTTTCCAGAGTAATTGTGCTAAATAAAAAGCACAAAAAGGGAAAGCAACAAAATAAAAATTAAAAAACTAAAATACAAGCAAGCTACCACACAAGTTCTCTCACAGAATGAGCCAAAAGGTATCAATAAGGATAAATGAATACTATTTGCAAATCCAATACAGCCTATAAGTGAAACTGAAAAAGCTCATTTCGATAGTATAAGGAGAATCTACAGCGCTCTATTTTATTGCTTACAAGAAAATAATCTACATATAAGTCTGGGTGATGCTAAAAATCTTTTTCACTTATTACAGATAAACCTCTTCAATTATATGATTGCAGGATATAAGGAATAAGCAAAGTAGTCATATCTATATACAATCATAGAATAGCCTAAACTCTAGTATAACTTGGGATCAAAATAATGATTGTAGTAAGGAAATATTCTTAAATCAGTGATTGATATCTTTTATTTATATGATGTTTTAACCATTGACATTATATAATTTGAAATAAAGGCAAAGTGGTCTCCCAGGCTTGGTTCAAGAATCACAAATAAAAGCTTGACTCAACCATATAATATAATAGGACTTAAGACAGAAAGTGAATATTTAATGGAAATATATTGAGAGGAAAAAATACTGATTTAGATTCATGTGTTATCCTAAAATAAATTCCATGTGAGTTAAGTTAAATATTTTAAGACTCCAATCAGAAAAATCTAGCCAATAAATAAAATAATTTTCATCAAATCTCTGTGAGGACAATGACTTTATAAACTTCGAAGGAATAGAATATTAGGCTGAACCATTTATTAATTATAAAAGAACACGGTTTGGGGCTTCCCTGGTGGCGCAGTGGTTCAGAGTCCGCCTGCCGATGCGGGGGACACGGGTTCGTGCCCCGGTCTGGGGGGATCCCGCACGCTGCCGAGTGGCTGGGCCTGTGAGCCATGGCCGCTGAGCCTGCGCGTCCGGAGCCTGTGCTCCGCAACGGGAGAGGCCACAGCAGTGAGAGGCCCGCGTACCGAAAAAAAAAAAAAAAAAAGGTAAAAAGGATGGGAGAAAAGCTGTATTAAAATAAAATTAATTCAAATTTTTACCAAAAAAAAGACAAGTTGGTAACTGGACAAAGTATAATAAAGATGTAATTGAGATAAGGAAATACACTAACACATAGAAAATACACACCACTTTCTACATGAAATGAAACAAGAAACACATAAAAGCAACTTGGTGGTACCATTTTACATTGGCTAAATTAGCAAAATCAACAAAACAAGTAAGAGGCAGTGACACTGCCGAGTAACATGCCTTCAGAAAGCAAAATGAGAAAACATATGAAAAACTTAAAAAGAAGTTTGTGCCCAAGCTCAGCAATAATATTCCTGAAATTTTATCCCCAAATATTAACTCAACAGAAGAAAAATATTAATAAATATTATATTTTGTATTATTTGTATATTATTATTTTGTATATTTGTATATTATAAATATTAAAATATATTAATAATATAATTTTAATAAAAATTTTAAAATAAGCATCAGAAAGATGTTTATTTTGGCATATGTAAAGTACATAACGAACTGGAAACAAACTAATGGTCAACTACAAGAGTGTGGCTAAAACCCCACTTAATATGGCTAAAACAGCATGCAACATTCTCTTTTTATAACATTATGTGGCTATTGCAAATCACAGAAAATTATGCAAATCATAGAAATTATGTATTGTTTGGAGAAAATGTAAAATTTCTCCAAAATGTTAAAAGTAGAACACCAAACTATACATGGACTGCAGTTATATCAATGTAAACTAATTCTGCATAAGGACCATGTAAAAAGGATGGTAAATAATAAAAAGAAATTGTTAGGATAATAGAATTAAGGGTAACTGTGAAAAAAAGATATCAAAAATATTATACTGCTTTTACACAAAATATTTTTATAGAATTAGAGGGGGGAAATGCCTATGGTAGATAATTAAGAACTAACTCTCAACAAAGTGGGTATATAGTGAATGTACCTTAACATAATAAAGGCCATATATGACAAGCCCACAGGTAACATCATACTCAACAGTGGAAAAGCTGAAAGCTTTTCCTCGAAGATCAGGAACAAGACAAGATTGTCCATTCTCATCACTTTTATTCAACATAGTAATGGAAGTCCTAGCCAGAGCAATTAGGCAATAAAAAGAAATAAAAGTCATTCAATTCAGAAATGAAGAAGTAAAACTGTCACCATTTGCAGATGGCATATTATATACAGAAAATTGTAGACCCCACCAAAAAACTGTTATAACTAATCAATGAATTCAGTAAAGCCACAAGATATAAAATCAATATACAAAAATCTGTTGCATTTCTATACCCTAATAACAAACTATCAGAAAGAGAAATAAGGAAAACAATCCCATTTACAATTCCATCAAAAAGAATAAAATGCCTTGGAATAAACTTAACCAAGGAGGTTCATGAAAGACCTGTACGATGAAAACTATGATGAAAGAAACTGAAGAAGACACACATAAACAGAAAGACATTCTGTGCTCATGGATTAGAAGAATTAATACTGTTAAAATGTTCATACTATCCAAAGCAATCTACAGATCCAATACAATCTCCATCAAAATTCCAACAGCATTTTTCACAGAAATATAACAATTAATCTTAAATTTGTATAGAACCACAAAAGAACCTAAATAGCCAAAGAAATCTTGAAAAAGAAGAACACAGCTGGAGGCATCATGCTCCCTGATTTACACACTATATTATAAAGCTATAATAACCAAAACAGTGTAGTATTGGCATATAAACAGATCAGTGGAACAGAATAGAGAGCCCAGAAATAAACCCACACATATATAGTCAATTAATTTATGACAAAGGAGCCAAGAATATGCAATGGGGGGAAAGGACAGTCTTTTCAATAAGTGGTGCTGTGAAAATGATAGCTACATGCAAAAGAATGAAACTGGACCACTATCTTACACCATACTCAAAAGCTAACTCCAAATGGATTAAAGACTTGAATGTAACATGTGAAACCATAAAACTCCTAGAAGAAAATATAGGCGATAAGCTCCTCGACATTGGTCTTGGCGATGGTTTTTTGAATTTTGGAGTTGATGCCAAAAGAAAAGACCACAAGAGCAAAGATAAACAAGTGGGACCACATCACACTAAAAAGCTTCTGCACAGCAAAGGAAAACATCAACAATATGAAAAGACAACCTATGAAATGAGAGAAAGTATTTGCAAATCATATACCTGGTAGGGGATTAATATCCAAAATATATAAAGAATTCATACAACTCAATAGCATAAAACCAAACTATCCAATTAAAAAATGGGCAGAAGATCTGAATGGGCATTTTTCCAAAGGAGATACACAGATGGCCAACAGGTACATGAAAAGATGCTCAACATCATTAATCATCAGGGAAATGCAAATCAAAACCACAAGAAGATATCACCTTACACCTGTTAGAATAACTATTATGAAAAAGACAAGATAACAAGTGTTGGCAAGGATGTGGAGAAAGGGAACCCTTGTGCAGTGTTGGTGGGAATGTAAACTGATGCAACCACTATGGAAAACAGTACAGAGGCTCCTCAAAAAATTAAAAATATAAGTGTTGTATAATCCAGCAATTCTACTTCTGGGCATTTATCTGAAGAAAATGAAAACACTAACTCAAAAAATATATGAACCCTCATGTTCACTTCAGCATTATTTGCAATAGCCCAGACATGGGAGCAATCTAAGAATCCATCAAAGAATGAATGGATAAGAAAATGTATATGTATATATATATATATATATATATACATTCATTCCACACACAGTGGAATATTATTCAGCCATAGAAAAAAGAAGGAAATCTTGCCATTTGCAACAACCTGGATGGACCCTGAGGGTGTTACAGTCAGTGAAACAAGTCATAGGATAAAGACAAATACTGTATAATCTCACTTATATGTAGAATCTAAAAAAACAAACAAACAAACAAAAAACAAGCTCACAGGCACAGACAGATTGGCGG
Organism: Hyperoodon ampullatus; assembly: GCF_949752795.1. Lineage (NCBI taxonomy): Eukaryota > Metazoa > Chordata > Mammalia > Artiodactyla > Ziphiidae > Hyperoodon > Hyperoodon ampullatus. The sequence continues at coordinate 46,326,696 of NC_136925.1, read as the reverse complement.
TTGCCAGAGGCAGCAGGTGGGGGGTGAATTATATGGGTGAAAGGGGCTGCCAAAAGGCACAAACTTCTAGTTTGTACAAGCTTTGGGGAAGTAATGTACAGCAATGGGGACTATAGTTAATAATACTGTATTGTATGTTTGAAAGCTTCTAAGAGAGTAAATCTGAAGAGTTCTCATTACAAGAAAAAAATTTTTAACTATGTTTCATGACATGAACTAAAATTATTATGCTCATTTTGCAGTATATACAAATATTGAATCACTATGTTATATACATGAAACCAATGTAATATATCACTTGTGTCTCAATAAAAAAGTTGATAGTAATTATAAATTTTTGACTGCTTACCATATGCTTCTTCAATGAGGGCACAGTATGGATTAATGCCTATTCCATTCTGCTTACATTCTTGTTCTCCAAGACGTAAAATATTTTCAAGTCCATTTAAAGCCACTTGCACTATTTTAGAGTCCATAACAGTCAACAGGTCACAAAGTGGTTTAATGCAGCCTAAGGCTACCAAATACCTTCAGAGTAATTAAAAAAAGAAAAGTGCAGAAAAAACATTTTAAAAGATTTAAATAAATATTATTTATAGCAATGACATGAAAATATTCTTCAGCGAAATGCTACATAAACAATTAAGTATTCCTATACAATCTCAAACATCAAAAAAATTTAAATCTTCACTTACATAGGAACCTGAAAATTCTTACTCTCCTAGTTTCATAATTTAACATAATTAGCAATAAATGGTATTACAAATATTACAGAAAAATACATGCAAGCAAACTTGTACTTACACCTGTTTTTGCATAGCATATGCGCACTAAGAATAATGGGCTCAAGGTTTATTTTTGATTTTGATTTTTATGGTTAGTTAGCCCATGAAACACATGGAGTCATATGGGGGTAGGTAGAAATGAAGATGGAGAAGAGACATCTAAATCAAACTTCAGGAAATTTCCCACAAAAACAATTGTAGTTAATGTTCTAAAACATCTGCTATGTTTCAGAAGCATAGAAGGCTTCTAGGAGCAAAACAGGCCATGTTGTGAATAATTTTAATAAATAATGATCACAAAAACTATTCTACTCATTTCCTAATGCTTTTTTCCTTTTCTAGTTGTTATTAGCTCCTTAAAGTAACTGATTTGTTCACTTGGCAAAAAGTCCACATTAAGCATGTCCTGAAGTCCATATTAAATATGCTCTAAAGCCAGGCTGCATGGCTTCAAGTCCTAATTCCACTCCTTATTAGTTGTTTGATTTTTGAGTAACTTCTCTGTGCCTCAGTTTGCACATCTTAAGTGGGAATAATAATAGTACCAAACTCAGAAGGTTGATGTGAGAATACTGCAAGTATTCAGTAACAGTTTCCATCCCCCCACCCCCTGGTTTTTTTAAATGTGCATACCTTCACTGGAGCACTCACTTGCCATATACTATTATTACTGTGACTGATCAAATATAATTGCTGAATGAATAACTATCTCACAGAGTTATAAAGTTAAAGTAAATAAAATACTTGAAAGTATTTGATGCACGGCTGATGCTCAATAATTGAAACGACTTAGCACAACAACTGGCACTCAGTAAATATTAGTGATATGCATGCTGAACCTTATCTGAGATCAAGACTTCTTCCCATATATGTAGAGTTAATGAAATGGTGAAAACTGGCTAGAAAAATAATGATCTCAGTTTGGACACCTGATTCATACTAATACATTTTAAGGAATAATATACAGAACAGACACAAAGACGAAAATAAATTGAAAAAAATACAACTGTTTATAGGTGGACAAACTTTGGGCCCCTAAGCAGATAAAAGTAACACCAGCATTTAAAAAAATACAAGTTAGAACAAATGAAAGACCTTGTTTTATTACTGCTTGTATTCATGACACAAATGAAATGGAAATAATACTAATTAAATCAAAGAAGAGGAATGGAAAATAAAAAGCAGAGACAGATGTTATCAACATGTAGAGATATGAATCTGAGAAAAGAAGATAACAGTACAAATGAAGGCAATAATAGACAATGATCTCCCAATAAGTAGATTTCAAAATCCTCTACGTGATTTGTAAAATGGTATAGCAGCCTGACTTCTTGTTTTTTGTTTTTTTTTTGTTTTTTGTTTTTTGTGGTACGCGGGCCTCTCACTGTTGTGGCCTCTCCCGTTGCGGAGCACAGGCTCCGGACGCGCAGGCTCAGCGGCCATGGCTCACGGGCCCAGTCGCTCCGCGGCATGTGGGATCTTCCCGCACCGGGGCACGAACCCGTGTCCCCTGCATCGGCAGGCGGACTCTCAACCACTGCGCCACCAGGGAAGCCCTGACTTCTTGTTTTATAAATTAAGAAATAAATCAAATATGCATTAGAAAATATTTCCTAAATAGTCACTTCAAGAAACCTAAAAAGTCCCGAGTTTCATGAAGGGATCCTCAGAACAAGAAGATTCTGTAGGAAGTCAGGCTTTTATAGAATTGCAAAGTAGAATTTTGCTATCAAGGAAAAAAGAGTGAAAGCAGAGAATTCCCTGGTGATCCAATGATTAGGATTCTGTGCTTCCACTGCAGAGGGCATGGGTTCCACCCCTGGTTGGGGAACTAAGATCCCGAAAGCTACAAGGTGCAGCCAAAAAAAAAAAGAGTGAACGCAGAAGATGAAAAGAGATTTAGGAATTGATAACAAAAATTATAATAAATTATACTAATGATAATAGCTAATCTTAGTACAGACCTTAATGCTTAGGCACCATGCTAAAGCACTTTAAATGTATGAATTACATTTAATTGTCAACATACTACCACAAGGTACTATCCATTATTGAATCCATTTAAAAAATGAAGAAAACTGGATTAGAGAGACTAAATGACTTTGTAAAGGTCACACATCTTTTACTGAAGGAACAGGATTTGAAAGCAGGCTGACTTCAAAGCCTATATAGCTATTATTTATATTGTTAGTAAAAGAAACAAATAAACAATAAAAGGCTAGAATCAAAAAGCTATCCTAAAAAAAAAAGCATAATTTATGGAAAAATACAAGTGAGATACTATCCATAGGTAAAGCTAACAACCAATTAGGAATGTCTATTTCAATTTTATTTTAAATAAGTGGATATTTAAATTTATTAGCCATTTTATAAAGTTACATGCATGTGATTTTAATGGCCTAAAAAATACTTAATGCCCATGATAGTATATTTTTCAAATTAACACAGGCTTCTTCTTCAGATTTTTTTAACCTCTGATTTTTCATAAGTAGTCTGCCAAGGAGAATGATGTTAATTATACTTTAAATGAAAAAAATAAACCACTGTGAATGAATAACTGATATAACAAATGCTGTCATTTCATATTAGAAATGCTTATGAAACTAACTTAGAAATAATGTTTTAGTTTCATCAACAAATAAAAAATATGTATTATTTGAAATTTTGTCCTATTTACATTTGTAAAACAGTTTAAAAAATCTGTTTCACACCTTATCTGTTCTGGAGTGCCTCCTGATGTCGCATTAGTTATTGCCCAAGCTGCTTCTTTCCTGGTGCGAAACTCTGCTTTCTGAAGAATATCGATTAATATAGGAAAAATATTTGCATCTATAACAGCCTGAGGAGAAAAAAATAATCATAATCAATACAAATACTATTTTAAAAATATTAGGAAGTAGATGAATTTTGAAACTTGTTGGCTTTAAAATGTCAGAATTTTTGGAAACACCTTTGGAAATATTTTTACTTCCAATCTTCCAACAAACTTTCACATACTTTCTTTTTAAGACTGTAGAATATATTAGCAGAATATAAATTTTAAAGATGATAAAGCACCAGCATATGATTGATCAAAATGCATTAGTAATCACTGACTCAAGGAGCTTGATGGGGCACTAATAAATCATTATTTAAAAACTTTGAGAGGAAGATCATTGCCTAACTTATATTTAAGCCTAATGAAATTCAATCCCTTTTTAAAGACTAAATGTTATGTGTCAGGCACTGTACTAGAATGCCTAGTATAAGTAAATGTTATTATTTTAAAGGAGGAAAGTCCAGTTCTTTAAAACACTTTTCAAGAATCTTTTAAAAACCTTTTTTTAGTAACTCACTAAAAAAAATCACCGATAAAATGCTGACTTTCGTCCAAAATGACTCCTGAGATCTTCCTGTTTTTTTCAGATCTGAAAGGTATTTACCTGAATCTGAACTCTATTTCCAGCAGTGATGTTTGAAACAGTCCAGCAGGCTTCTTTTCTGATTGACTCCTTTGAGCTATACAATAAGTGTAAGAGATAGGGTAATGCAAAGCAATTCAAAATTACCTAAAACAAACAACAACAAAAATGGAAATAGAAAGTTTTATTGGAGAAAAACTACACAAAAATATACTAATTATTTGGTACAGATGAACCGGTTTTGCAGGGCAGAAATAGAGACACAGATGTATAGAACAAAGGTATGGACACCAAGGAGGGAAAGCGGGGGTGGTAGTGGTGGTGGGATGAACTGGGAGATTGGGATTGACATAGATACACTAATATGTATATAATAGATAACTAATAAGAAACTGCTGTATAAAAAATAAAATTCAAAACTTCAAAAAAAATACTATTTAGAAACACAAAAATCATTCTGCATTAAAAATCATTAACTGCATTGAGAAAAAAGAAAAAAGCAATTCCTCTCAAAGTAAAACTTAAGCACTTGCTGTCTTCTACCCTCCCAATTTGCCAAAAGTTGTTCAATGTTGGTGTAGTGAAGTGCCCTGTTCTCAATCCACTCATCTGCAAATAAAAGCAGCGTATTCAGAGGTGTGTCCTTCAAGTTTACAAATACATTCAGAGTTCGACTGATACAACTATTTGAAGAGAGATTTAGTGATTGGTCAACAACCATCCTCTAAGTTTTGCCAAATGAAAAAAATGTACAGGGAAAAATATATCTGTCTATCAACATATCTCAAACAGTCTGAAAGTATCTAATTCCATAACTGTTACGAAACCTTAATGTGTATAAGTCTGTTTGTTTCATTAAAATTTTTACTGTTCCATTTTCCATTTTCCTTTTCTAAGTAAGTATAGTCTGCTTTGTCTCTTTACATTCGTTATTCCATGGCAAGGTTAACTATGTTCCATTTTCATAGTACCCACAATGATTTACATTAAGTTTACTTGGTGAAAAACATATGAAGCAGTGCACCAAAATTCTGCTGAAAACAGTGTATGTTTAGAAGTGCATTTTATTTTAAAGAGCTATTTTAAATTAATAACTATCAATTTCTAAAGATCTACTGTTTGATAACTAAAGTACCTAAATAAGTACCTAAATATGACTTTAAAATATTAAAACTGAAAGAATGTAGATTAGAATAAAAAGGTTACTTTATGATGGCAAACAAAGGAGGATTTAATGTTTCAGAGTTTAAGCTTCTGTCTTCAAGAAAGACCACCCCACATCTGAAGTCAATCTGACAACACACCTTTTGTTTTTGACACCTCACCATCCTCCAAGACAGGCAGACAAAGGCAGACAAAGACACACACACACACACACACACACACACACACACACACACACAGAGTGAGTTACTAATCTGGAAATGTTTCCTTGCTATCCTTCCTTCCATTCTCATAATCAGTCTACAATTTACTATAAAAGGCCCTTCCATTTCCAACCCCACTTTTAACCTATTTATAATCAATCACCATCTCACTAGCAGTTTCTTTACCAGTCAAGTTTAACGCTTCTTAAACATAACTCACACGTCTGTCTCTGTACCTACAGTCACATGAATTTCTTCTAGTCTGCTGAAATTCTTCTCCACTTATAAGATTTAGCTTTAGTTCCAACTCCTTTATGGAATCTACAAAGATTTCTCAGCACACTGATCTCTTTTTAAAATTTTTATACTATTTACTGACAAATCAGTTCTCAGCAAACATACTATCTCAGGTAATTTGCTTTGTTTCAATATATATTTTCTCCTCAATTGAACTGTAAACCCCTGAAGAGCCGAACTCCTATCTTGTACTTCTTTACATCGATATAGGTCTAGGATAGTGCTTTCAGATAGAGGTATCTGAGATGGATTGCTTACTATCAAAAATATGCTTACTGTCACACTGTAGATGCCTGCATAATTATGGTAATGGTAACATCTTGATTAATATGTAATCAAGTGGTGTGAAACATGATAAACTTCTTAAAGTTCATTATGTCACCAGTTCATCACATTAAAGTCTGAACTCACCTGTGTTTGTATATCATCACCAGTCACAATATTACCAACTGCTCTTAATGCAGGTGATACAACTTTATAATCATTGTGCCTAAAAGTAATAAAAATATGAACTTACATACTATACTAAAAGTTACAGAAAATTTGCAAAAATTGTACAGAAAATTCTTGCATACTCTCTACCCAGAGATCCCATTCAAGTTTCACTAATTATCTCAGTAATATTCCTATAACAAAGAATCTAACCCAGAATCATGTGTTGCACCCATGTCTCTCTAGTCTCTTTCAACTCAAAACAGTTCCTTAGTTTTCCCTTTGACAATCACAAGCTAGTTATTTGTTTTTTTTGTTGTTGTTCAGTGATTAAGACCAAGTTATATGCTTTTGGCTGAGATGTCACAAATGCTATATAGTCTTTTCATTACATAGTATTGGATGGCATATGGTATCTATTTTGTCCATTATAGTGGCACTGGCCTCTGGTCACTTAAGATGGTGTCTCCCAGATTTCTTCACTTTAACATTACTGTTTTTCCCTTTATAATTGTTTTGTGAAGAAATACTACTTTTAGACCATGTAAAATCCCATTCCTTAATCTGCTTTCACCACGAGTTTTAGCATATCTTGATATTTATTGTCTGAATTATTAATAATTATTAGTATTGTTGCCCATGATGATTTTCTAATACTATCACTTCAACTATGTGTCTTTTCTATCTATTGATCTATCTACTTATTTTAGTGTGGACTCATGGATTCCTATTTTATTCAATAAGTTATGTTACTACAATTTATTTCAATGCTCAAATCATCCCAGGTTTAAGCAATAGGAGTCCCTTCAAGTGGACTTCTGTGTCCTTTTGACATTTCTCTATTCTTTGAGCACTCATTACTTTCTGGGTTCATCTTATTTTTTTCTCAGTCCCAGCCCTGGAATTAGTCATTTCTTCAAGAACCTGTTAACTCTACGTGGTGGACAATAGTGTTTAAAAACCAAGATTTATGCATTTGGTGTGCTCATCTTGTTAGTACAGATGTGTCACTGCTCTCAGGCCCCTAAGAGGACACATAACATACATACACATATATTTACATATACATTTTTTTCTATATCTATCTCTTTATGATGAAAGCCATGAGTTCACATTGATACCTCTACTTCAGATCTAATACCACAAGATTATTCTGGCTTTTCTCCTTTTCATATGTATATCTCCATTTTCTAAGAATAAGAAGCTGGCTTCTGTTACCATAATCTCTCTATATATGACCAGTCTTCTGATCCAGCTAAGCTGCTATCCTATCCCATAGTGTGTTGGCTCCAACCCCTGCTCCAGCCTGCTTATCTGCTCTGCTCTAGTGGGTGCCATCCTTAACCTAGATCCTGATCTGATCACCCTGTTGGATCTGCCTTCCCATCCTCCTCAGATGTTGTCCTCAAGCTAGGGCTACAACCCCTTATCGAACCTCTCTTTTTCTACCATCTACCTTGTTTGGGCCTACCTAATGGTTTTCTGACAAAAGAAGAAAGGATGAAATATAATACATTTTTTTAAAAGAAGAGGATGAGGAAACTACAATATCTTTCTAAAACAAGTTTTCTTACAACTTTTTAACTTCTTTGTAAAGCAAATCTGTTCTTTTTAAAGAAGGTAGCAATAATAGCCCAGCAAAGAGAAACATGATCTTTAATACAGGTGAAATACTAAAGTTTTTCACTGCATGGACTTATACACAAATTAATTACTGTAATGAACAATTAACTAGATTATTGGTCCTGTGAGAGCAGAAACTGTATTCCATACATCATTAATACATTGCACAACAGTAGCAGGTAATAGGCATTCCATAAATACTTGTTGAATTAAGTCCCGCCCATTCCTGAAGAGATTAAAACTAGTAAAAGATTAAAACTAGTAAAATTCATTAACAAACTGATTAGTTCCAAACAGTTTAAGGGTCAAATTCTCAGTATTATAGCTATTCTGTGGAGTGGACTTGGTAGCTTTTCAATCCTTCCTGAAGATAGTGAATCTTGAGATGTTTAGAAGGCCACTACTCTAATTGCTAAACTTAAAACACAATCATACACTTATTAACAATAAATTATAGTTACATCAAAAGTTCCACCAATCTTCGACAGACTCCAGAATCAATGACAGCTTGAATTTTATCATTGGATCCATCTGAGAGATAAGAAAGGGCCCAACACACATCTGCTAATATATCTGGGTCACTGCTAAACAACAATCGTGACAGGACATTTAAGCAAGGTGAAACCTGGAAGGGAAGAAAGAGCCAGTATTTAAAATTTTTCTCTATCTGAAACAAAGTTTCTTTAGGAAAATTGTTTCTACTCTGTTTAAAGTGAAAATTTAATGCTACAAAAATACCAGAGAAATTAAGACATTCTATTATTTTAAATTATGATCATGAAAACTATATATAAATATGAAACTGATTATGATTCCAATTTATCTTATATTGAATAAGATATGTGGTAATTTAAAGTTCTTAAAAATAATTAAGTACGTATTTGGGATGCCCTGTCTATGTCCAAATCATACACACACACCCTCAATGATTTAAAAAACAAAGTCCTACAGAGTTCTAGTTTTAAGAGAGTAAAATAAAAACATTTCTGTTTCTGGCTTCTCAGAAACAAGGAAAAGAAGAAATAGCAATACAAATCTCATCTTTGAGGAGTCCAGTAGACATTTATACCTGACCACAACTGGTGAACTACAGAAACTGAACTTTGGGGTATCAAGCATAGAGGAGGTTGAAATTAAACACTGGATTGGAAACTATAGAGATTAAGTAAAAGTTACATACTGATTGAATTGAAAACTTCCAGCCCTCTTGCAATTCCCAGCTCCCAGATCTCCAGTGGTATTACCTAGTCAACCCAATTTACCCACCTTCCAACAGGAGAGTGGAAAATCTGTCTCTAGAGAAACAAAACAGTCTTAGAAAACATACTGAAATTTTGAGTTCCTCAAAGAAAATATGGTTTTGCTGCCCAATTATTCTACAATGAAGCCCATAAGATAACAAGCCTGTACACCCATCTTCCAATCAGCTTTTTAGTGCCTGCCTCCTGAGTATTTCCAGCGTGTCAAGGATCACCAGATATATGAGGAGAGCCTCCAGTACGAAAGAGATCAAGACAAACAAACCATAAACAAAACAAAAATGTAGAAAGAGAGACATAGAAAAAAGAAAACTTCAAAAATTATAAATCCACAGGTAAGAAAATTTGCTGAAACAATAAAAGAACAAAATTCTACAGAAAGATAAGCAATCAAAGAACAAACAAAATTATTGTTGAGAATATAAAATATGTGGAAATAAAATTTCAAAAAAATTTGAAAGATAAAGGAATCTCAGAAAATCACAAAAAATTTACTTAACAAAAGTCTTAAGCCCTATTACTGTGATATTACACTGTAAGTTTGGAATACATAAGTAAACAAAAAAGACCAAGATTCCTAACTCTAAAGAGTTTACACTTTAGAGGAAGATTTTTTTAAGTTAATATAAATAATAAACACATATTATGTTAAAAGGTGTTAAGAAAAAATGAGAGTAAAATGTGGGGGTCCGTGGCTGGAGGATAGTGATAGATTATACTAAATACAGTAGCTAAGGTAGAGCTCATGGAACAGGTAACTTCTAAGCAAAGACTTAAAGATGAGGGAATTAATCAGGTAGATATTAAGCAATGTCATAGGGCAGTGGCTCTCAAAGTGTGGTCCATGGACCCCCTTGAAAACTTTAGGGGGTCTTTAATGCCAAAACTATTTTCATAATTATACTAACACATAATTGGCCTTTTTCATTTTGTTGACATTTGCATGAAAAGTATAAAAGAAATGGTGGGTGTCATACAGAGTGAAGTAAGTCAGAAAGAGAAAAACAAATACCGTATGCTAACACATATATATGGAATCTAAAAAAAAAAAAAAAATGGTTCTGATGAACCTAGGGGCAGGACAGGAATAAACATGCAGACGTAGAGAATGGACTTGAGGACAAGGGGAGGGGGAAGGGTAAGCTGGGACGAAGTGAAAAAGTAGCACTGACATATATACACTACCAAATGTAAAATAGATAGCTAGTGGGAAGCAGCTGCATAGCACAGGGAGATCAGCTTGGTGCTTTGTGACCACCTAGAGGGGTGGGATAGGGAAGGTGGGAGGGAGGCACAAGAAAGAGGGGATATGGGGATATATGTATACACATAACTGGTTCACTTTGTTATACAGCAGAAACTAACACAACATTGTAAAGCAATTATACTCCAATAAAGACATTAAAAAAAAAAAAAGGTGGGTAAAACTATCAGCACATTTGCACAAATCAAAGCAGTGATACCAAATGTACCACAGATCTTTGTATTCTTCATGTCCACACACTTGTAGTTAAAAGTGGGGAGGAAGAATAACCTTGAAGAAGCAGTAAAAATTACTAATTTTATTAAATCTCAACCCTTGAATACATGTCTTCTGAATATATTGTGAGATAAAATGGGAAATACACATAGTGCACTTCTGCATTATCAAAAAAGTAAGATGGTGATCCCCAGGAAAAACACTCATTTGAATTACAAGCTGAATTAGCAATTTTTTCCCATGGGAATACCATTTTTACTTAAAAGACTGTTAATCATTATTCAGTCTTAGATATTTGGCAGACATTTTTTTTTTGGAAAATAAAGTGAGCCTTTCCATTGTATATCTTTTGATTTTATGTATGTGCAAATATTGTCTAGTCAATAAAAAAAATAATTACTAAAAAAAGAGTAAAGTCCCTTTAATCTCTAAAAATCTATAATAAGGAGACTTAAAAGTTTATGTAGACAGATTCCTTAATTTGTATATTTTACAAATACCTTACTAAAGTTTGGAGGAGGATTTTTGCCTCTACATAAATTTGAGAGGGCCCATACTGCATTTCTGGTTGTTGTAAGTCTGTTTGAATTTGTTAATAACCTGCCAAGAAAAAGAAAAAAGGAATTGTCACTTCACATTCATTTTTCCTCTTTAGCTATTTTCTACTATCATAACATAAAAATTCTTTATATACTTTATAAGGAATTCAAACTGACCTGGTAAAATAGGAAAAGGGATTTTTAAAAATTCAAAAACAAATATATCACAGCTCTGTTTTGAAATTTAAAAAATATGACTTGAATGGATTCTTATAAGACATAAAACATGTTCAAAATAAAGAGTGCCATGGTAAACTGACATTAATTTCTATTTATTTTAAAAAGAATATATTATTAGATTACTTTTTTAACCGTGAAAATAATACACTATACAAATTCATGAAGTAAGGACTACAGAGCCAAACTGAATGAAGATCAGCTGTTGAGAAGAGATAGTTTGTTTTCTTTTGTTTTGTTTTAAACAGATTGCCTATCTTAGTATTTTCATCTGCAATCTGCTATCAACCTGCTAGAAGTACAGAGAACCTAGCTTTAAAAAAAATTCTTGTTCTGGAGTGACTTCAGCAAAAATGGTAGAGAAGGGAACTCTGGGGGCCTATCCTTCCCCGAAACACCAAAAAATTTTTGCAAACTCTGTCAGAATCAACTTTATCAGAACTCTCCAAGAAAGTAAAAGTTCACAATAAGCAAGTAAACTTTTAATCAGGGGCTGAAATGTGGTAGGAGAGCTTTCTGGCAATATAACTTGCCTTTGCCCAATCCCCTCCCCGGCCTGGAAGCAGCCTTGAAGACAAAAGCTGGAGTTCCCACTGTGAGTTCTGGTTCCAAAAGGGGCTATGGAGACTTTGTTTCCAAGGAATTGTGTTGCTCGGTTTTGACCTGTCTGGGTACTCCCTGAAGGACCAATGAAGGGCTTGCCTTTGTTTTGCCTAACTGGGAACTCGCTCATTAAGATCAATATCTGATTTGTCATCAAAAACCATGGAGGACAGAAGGCAATAATATATTTAAAGGGCTGAAAGAAAACTGTCAAAGAAGAATTCTATATCCAGCAAAATTACACTTCAAAAATGAAGGAACAACAAAAGCTGAGGAAATTCCATCACTAGTAGATCCGCTTTATAAGTATAACTATAATAACTAAAATGTCCTGAAATAAAAGGACAATAAATAATGACTCAAGACCATATGAAGAAATAACACCACTAAAAATAACTACACAGGTAAATGTAAAAGGCATTATTATTTTATTTTTGGTTTATAATTTCTCTTTTTTCTATGATTTAAAAGATACATACATAGAGCAATAATTACAAATCTATGTTAACAGGCACACAATGTTTAATAATGTAATTTGTGACAACAGTAACTTATTGTAGGACAGAGATGTAAAGGAACATGCTAAAACCTACAGAATGCAGTGAAAGCTCAGAGGGAAAATTGTAGCTGAAAACACCTACATTAAAAAAGATCTCAAAAAAATATAACATAAACCTTCATCTTAATTAAGAAACTAAAAAAATTAGAGCAAACAAAACCCCAAGCTATCAGAAGGAAGGCAATAATAAACAGCAGAAATAAATGAAATAGAGAAGAGAAAAACGCTAAAGAAAATGAACTAAATCAAAAGTTGATTCTTTGAAAGAAAAATCAACAAAATAAACAAACCTTTACCTAGACTGACAAAGAAAAAAAGACTTAAATTAGGAATGAAAGTGGGGATATTACTACTTATCTTTCAGAAATACAAATAATTATAAGAGAATACTATGAACAATTGTAAGCCAACAAACTGGGTAACCCAGAAGAAATGAACAATTTCTAAGAAACACATAAACTACCAAACTGACTCAAGATGAAACAGAAAATCTAAATAGATATATAACAATAAAAGATACTGAACCAGTAATCAAAAACTTTCCAATAAAGAAAAGTCCAGCACGAGACAGCTTCACTGGTAAATTCTACATTAAAGAAGAATTAAATCCTTCTCAAACTCTTCCAGGAAATAGAAGAGAACATTCCTACCTATCAGCATTACCCTGATATCAAAGCCAAAGACATCACAAGTATGTATGTATATTCCTAGTAGATACGAAAAAACTTTAACACAATTCTAGGAAACTGAATCTAGCAACATATTAGAAGGATTATACACTACGAACTAATGGGATTTATCCCAGGAATGTGAAGATGATTCAGTGAACAATAGCAAACAATATAATACACCACAGTAATAGCATGAAGGAAAAAAACATGTGATCATGTCAGTTGACACAGAAAAAGCATTTAACAGATCCCAACACCTTTTCATGATAAAAACATGCAACAACCTGGGAATATAAGGAAACCACCTCAATATGATAAAGGATATTTATGAAAAACCCACAGCTAACATCATTCTCAATGGTGAAAGAGTGATAAAAGGCAAGACAAAGATACCTGCTTTTGCCGCTTTTATGCAACGCTGTACTGGAAGCTCTAGCCAGAGCAATCAGGCAATAAAAAGAAATAGAAGGCATCCAAATTGGAAAGGAAGAACTATCACTATGCACAGGTGACATGACCTTATATATAGAAATCCAAAAAAATCCACACAAAAAACTAATAGTGCTAATAAATGAATTCAACAATGGTGCAGGATACAAGATCAACACACAAAAATCAACTGTATTTCTATACATTGGGTACTGAACAAGTCAAAAAATCCAAGAAATAACTGCATTTAAAATTGCATCAAAGAGGATAAAATACTTAAAGATGAAATTTAACCAAGACCTGTACAGTAAAAACTATGAAATATTGTTGAAGAAATTAATGAATACTTAATTATATTAAAAGATATCACATGTTCACAGATGGAAGACTTGATTTTGTTAAAACAGAAATACTCCACAAAGTGATAAGTGATATACAGTTTCAATGCAATCGCTATCAAAATGCCAATGGTATTTTTTAGAAATGGAAAAGGGAGGCATCAAATTTGCATGGAATTACAAGGAACCTTGAATAGCTAAAACAACATGGAAAAAAAAATTGAAGGCAAACTGAAGGACTCACACCTCCTGATTTCAAAACTTACCATGAAAGCTACAGTAATCAAAACAGTTACTGGCATAAAGACAGATGTACAGATCAATGGAACAGAATGTAAGAATCCAGAAATAAACTCACACATGGATGGTCAACTCATATTCACCAAGGGTGTCAAGACCATTCAATGAGGAAAGAACAGTCTCTTCAACCAATCATGCTGGAACAAGTGGATGTCCACATATACCTCATGTCATATAAAAAAAAATAGCTCAAGATGGATCAAAAATGCAAATATAAGAGATAAAACTATAAAACTCTTAGAAGAAAACAAAAGGGTTTCATGACCCTAGATTTGGCAATGGTTTCTTACAAATGACACAGAAAACATAAGCAACAAAGGAAAAAAATAGATAAATTGGACTTCATCAAAATCAAAAACTTTGTGAATCAAGGAAATTATCAAGAGTGAAAAGACAACCCAGAGAATGCAAAAAATATTTAAAAATCACATATCTGACAAGAATCTATCCAGAATATATGAAGAATTCTTATAACTCAACAACAAAAAGACAAATAACTGAATTTAAAAATATGCAAAGGACTTAGATATTTCTCCAAAGAAGATACACAAATAGCCAACAAATGTATGAAAAGATGTTCAGTGTCATTAGGAAATGCAAATCAAAGCAAAATGAGATACCACCTCACATCCACTAGGATGGCCTAAATCAGAATAACAGACAAATGTTGGTGACAAAGTGGAGAAACTGGAACCCTCACACACTGCTGGTGGAAATGTAGAATGGTGCAGCTACTGTGGAGAAAGTTTGGTGGTTCCTAAAAAGTTAAAGATAGCGTTACTACATTACCCAGCAATTCCACCGGTAGGTAATACATAAAAAGAATTGAAAACTGGTGTTCAAACAAAAACTTGTACACAAACGTTCATAGGAGTACTATTCACAGTAGTCAAAAGGTGGGAATAATCCAAATGACCATCAACTGACGAATGTACCACAAAATGTGGTACATCCATACAATGGAATATTATTTAGCTATAAGAAGAACAAAGTATTGATACATGCTACCATATGAATGAACCCTGAAAACCATATGGTAAGTGAAAGAAGCCAGACACAAAAGGTCACACACTATAATGATTTCATATATATGAAATATCCAGAATAGGTAAATACATAAAGACAGAAAGCAGATTAGCGGTTTCCAAGGACTGAGGCACTGGAAAAAGGGGATGTGACTGCTTAATGGGTATTGAGGTTTCTGTCTGGAGTGATAAAAAGTTCTAGAACTAGATAGAGATTATGATTGCAAAACACTATGAATGTACTTAATGGCAGTAAATTGTACACTTTAAAATGGCAAATTTTATACTGTGTATATTTTATCACACACACAAAAAAATGTTCTAAATGTTTTCCTATAAACAGTCTTTGAAGCCTCCTAAAACCATAACTCATTTAGAAATAAATTAGTTACACTGATTTTCTATATCAGGGGTTGACAGACATTTTCAGTAAATACTTTTGGCTTCACAGGCCTTTCGCTGTTGCAACTATGAACTCTGCTGACGTAGCATGAAAGCAACCGTAGACATTAAGTAAGCAAATTGATGTGACTGTGTTTAATAAAATTTAATTTTCAAAAACAGGGGACAGGCCAAATTTGGCCTGAAGACTGTAGTTGGCCAAGCTGTGATGTATACTATTTTCTTCACTTGTATTAATGGGATTATTATGAGAAATTGCAAATCTTTTCTTGTCCAGATTTGCTGTATTATAAATTAAAGTTGAATTAAATTAAAACAACAAAGCTGTATCAGTATAGAAAGTCCATAGTAGCAAAAGGCTTATATTTACTGAGAATAAAACAAGTTGAAACTCCCCAAGGCAGAATTGATAAAACCATATTATATTAATAGAAATTTTATGTATACTTAAGCATTAGCTAAATGTGAATTTCAATGTGAACTACAGATTATCCATAATCTTTTTTAAGTTAATACCATTTTTCCTTTTGACCAACTACAGTGAGAACACCTGGCAGCTAACTTGACATAACTTCCTTTTTACGACGTTTCTCAATTTTTTAATGAACCTTTGAAACTTTCTAAACCTACTCTTTTTCTGAAATTTATTATGTTTATAACCAGGACTACATAGCTGGGTACTATTTGTTTGTCATTAGTTTTATTTTTTAGTTTGGTTTCTTTAGTCATAATTAAAAGCTCCTTAGAACATTTAAAGGGATTAGAACTAATAAATACATACTTACTATTTCATAAACCATTACCAACTTGAGATATTAACAAATAATAAAATGAGCTAGAGACAGAGAGCAAAAGTGAAAAGAGAAACAAAGTGCTCACAGTTAATCTACAAACCATATAATCAGGCCAAAAAAGTCTCAAATTGAAAATTTAAGAGATGTTTTTAATAGTATGAACTCCAAAATAACTCCGATATTGAACCCTGAATCAGTGTTTTCCTTCATGGCTTAACTAAATTCTCAAATACCATAAAGCTTAACTCTGGATAAGCCCAAAGTAAATGAAATCACAAGTGGTTCAGTGGCATCCACATAGTAGGTACTCAATGTTAGTTGAGTGAAATGATGCTGAGAAATCCATTTTGTCCATGGAAAGTTATGCTCTCTAAAATAATAAAATATCTTTTGCAAAATCGTATCTAAAAAGTTATTCTTCCTATCCAATTTCTCAGCTTGGAAAGGATGGAGAATGGCCTAGAAATGATAAGAGTAAAATTTTCCCTTTCAATCATCTCCTCAATTAGTTTTTCCTTTTTCACTATTGACCACTGGCATTTAGCCTAAATAAAAATCCTCTTAGTAAATGATAACCAACATAGATAAAGAAACCTATCTTTCAAATAATTTTATGTCATTTCTGTAAAGAACCTTACATTATAGGGTAATTTCTTTTTTAAAAAAAGTATAAGGTATTTGAAAAAGAAACGATAGCTAAGTCATTTTAAGTAAAATTCTAATTCTGAAAGAAAACTCTTTGTTCTCTGAACATTTCAAAATCAAATATGAAAACCTGACATCCTCAATACATCATCTGTTCATGTAGTAAATACTCCCTGCTTTAGCAACTTTTAAATTTTTATTGTATTAAAAACTATTACTTATCCTTGTTTTGTAGAATAATTATTTTAGCACAGTAAGCATCAAGTAAGCAAGGAC
This sequence comes from Hyperoodon ampullatus, assembly GCF_949752795.1. Lineage (NCBI taxonomy): Eukaryota > Metazoa > Chordata > Mammalia > Artiodactyla > Ziphiidae > Hyperoodon > Hyperoodon ampullatus. Next base: position 46,309,234 of record NC_136925.1, on the reverse strand, counting down.
CACTGTGAAGTGTGGCTTAAGAGAACATAAAAGACAGATATGATACAACTGGAAAAATTTTTTTGTTGTTAGTTTTACATACTTTCAAGCTATTTCAGGCTTGGATAAACATAAGCGAAATTTAAAAGTATCACTGAAGAACTTAATTGTGTATGTAGTAATATAGTGTAGAAAACAGTTTGCTTTTCCCAAAGTAGTATTTAATCATGATAAACTTAAAAGTACTTACTCTAAAAGAGGAGGAAGTATTTCACAATTCAAAACAAAATCTCTGCATTCTGCATTGTCACCAGCAATATTACCAAGTGCCCAAACAGCCTTAGAAAAATAAGAAAAAAAGATTCTTTTATGGCAAGATCTTAAATAAGATGCTCTCCCTTAAGAATGAGATTTTAGTGTAAAAGGAAAAAAGTGATAGTTTTCAAGATGTTAAAACAAACATGCTAGTAGGAAACAAGAAAGGAAAACTTTAAAAGTACCTTTAATAATATTTTTAGTCAAACTGAAGCATAGGGCATTTAAAAACTTTTTCTTACATGCTAGTGAAATGTTTATTCTGTTCAACAAAGAGATAGTTTGTCTACTCTGAATCTACATGGAGAGACAAAATAGAGTTGACCCTTGAACAATGACCAGGTGAGGGGCACTAAGCCCTGCACAGTCGAGAATCCATGTATAACTTTACAGTTGGCCCTCCTTATCCAAGGTTCTGCATTTTCAGATTCAACCAACCTCAGACTGCACAGTACTGTAGTACGTATTTATTACAAAAAATCCATGTGTAAGTGAACCGCGCAGTTCAAACCTGTTGTTGTTCAAGGGTCAACTGTATATCTATATTTAGTGAATCTTCCAATTCCCTATGCTAGAGGTTTGCTCCTATGCCAAGGAATCCACTCACTGGGAAGGGACTGACTTGTAAAAGAAAAAAGGAAGGACAGACAAAGCATAGAAAAGGAAGGCAAAGCTAATGTGAGAATTGGCTTGAATTGATGCTTGAAAATAAGTTTAGAGTTAGTCCAGCTTAAATAAATGATAGTAAAAGATTATTCAAATATTAAATTTCAATTAGATGAGAAATTACACAAATGCAAATGATCATTATATTCTCATTTCAAGCTTTTCATATAAGCATGAAAGTAGACATTAAGTTACTTTTTCAATTGGGAAAATTTTATTTTAACATCTAAAATATGCGTTAATATTTTTAACATCTACTCTAGACCTACACTTATTGTCTATTTTTTTAAGAAAAAAAATTTTTTTTTTTTTTTTTTGCGGTAAGCGGGCCTATCACTGCTGTAGCCTCTCCCGTTGCGGAGCACAGGCTCCGGACGCGCAGGCCCAGCGGCCATGGCTCACAGGCCCAGCCGCTCCGCAGCATGTGGGATCCTCCCAGACCGGGGCACGAACCCGCGTCCTCTGCATCGGCAGGCGGACTCTCAACCACTGTGCCACCAGGGAAGCCCAGAAAATTTTTTTTAAGTGATGACATTTTGCAACCTGTGAAGTATTTTGTTGGTGGGGATATAAATTCGTTAACATTTTTGGAAGTCTACTTTGAAATATATAATAAGAACTTAACAATTTTTTCTTTGACTGAGTAAAGTCATTTTTCCCTAATGAAATAATCGAGGTACATATATATGTCAAGACATATTAATATCAAGACCGATATATAATGATGTTCATCACAATATTATTAACACTAATAAGCTAGAAATAACTCAAATGTACAACTATTGAGGAACAGATAAATTATGGTACCTACCTGAATGGATAATGAGTAATCAGTAAAATTTTCTTGGAAGAATAATTAATGCCATATGCAAAGGCTCTCAATACTAGTGTTAAGTGGGAAAAAAATATACACATAAAAATAAAAATATAGGGCCTCCCTGGTGGCGCAGTGGTTGAGAGTCCGCCTGCCGATGCAGGGGATACGGGTTCGTGCCCCGGTCTGGGAGGATCCCATATGCCGCGGAGCGGCTGGGCCCGTGAGCCATGGCTGCTGAGCCTGTGCATCCGGAGCCTGTGCTCCGCAACGGGAGAGGCCACAACAGTGAGAGGCCCGCGTACCACAAAAAAAAAAATAAAAAAAAAATAAAAAAAAAATAAAAATAAAAATATAAACAAACAGATGGAATGGTAGAGAGATCTACAGATCAATTTGCATGAAAATGATCCAAAACGAAAATATAAAAACATTTGACTTTCTCTGGATGGAACAAATTATATGTGATTAAATTTTCCCTGTTACAACAACTATGAGAAAGTTTAATCTAAAATGGTTCATTCAAAATAATGTGATATATTAAAAAGAAACAATGAAATAATCTACATACATGCAAAGAACAAGGAATCAGACTGGCCCAGGTTTAAAACCTGGTTCAGCCACTCACTGTGACTTTGGGTAAATTACTAACTTTTCTGGGTCTCAGTATGCTCTTTTATAAATGGGAATAGTAATTCCCAATAGCTGAGATGCCATCTTTACAAAACCCAGGATTATGCCTAAGACAGTTCATTCTTCCTTCCTTCTAATTTGACAGTAAATAGAAATTATTGTATTCTAATAAATGTAATGCACAGGCGACTTGGTAAAACTGAATTTCAAACCATAATCGCAAATGGTACTTTCAAGAGAAAGTTAAAATCTAGTAGATATAATAGGTCAAATTAGAAACTTACCTGTTCTTGAACATCTTCATGCTCTGAATTAAGAAGTTTGATAAAAATTGGAACAGCCCCAGTTTCAATCACTACTTTGGTATGTAGAAAAGTTCCAGATGCTATATTAGTTAATGCCCATGCAGCTTCAAACTAAGGAAAAATAAAAGTAGAATAAATGAAAGCACCCAAAAAATGTCAGAAAGGAGAAGAAAGGAAGAAGAGAGGGAGTAAAGACTTAGCTGAACAAGTCGGAGAGAAAGACTGACTTACGATTAATAAGATTTAATGTGAAATCAGATTTGATAGGTAAAAATGCTTTATTTTAAAAAAAGGACTCTTCAATCTGGAAAAATAAGAACTGAGAAGAATATAATAAAAATTTACAAAAAAAAAAAAAAAAAAAAAAAATTTACAAATCATGAGCAATAAATGAACACATCTGAATTTATAATTCATAAAACTCCTAATGTTTACAATTAGGGAGCCAGGTATTCTAAAGCAAGCAGTGTAAAAATAAATGAGACACTACTTAATAGAGTAATAGTATATCTATGGAACTTAGACTCATAAAAGGTATTTTTGTTTCCCTAGGCATCATCTAGTCCTACCCTCCTCACTTAAGAAATAAGAAAATTATAAGTCCAGACATTTAGGTGATTTGTTCAAGGTCAAAGAGTTCATTATTAGCAGATATCTTTTAAAACATGTGCAGGCCAAACAAAATTTGTTTGTGGGTCAATCTGGCATGTAGGCCCCCAGTTTGAGGCCTCTCTATTAGATCAATGTTTCGAACTAGCATATTTCATATGAACTTGGATAATATGGCACAGCATATAGCTGCCCCAAGAGCATACTGCTGAATTTCATTAGGTTTCAAGTATAATGATTAATAAACACTCAAATCCCCAATATTCTTCTTGAATACTGTATGCTCTCTGCACATGTTATTCTCACAACCTGAAATTAATTTTCCTTTTTTCAGCCTGTTAAACTCTCATTCACCCTCAAGACTAGCCATGCGACACTACTAAACCAAAAAAAACCCAGATAAGTTGCCATGTTCTCTGTGCTCCCAAAGCACTCTGTATATTGTTTTGTTAGCACTAACTGTACTATGGTATCACAGGTCTGTTTATGCGTTTGTCTCCCCCAACAGAGTGAAGAATTTCTGCAAAAAGGGACAATATCTTACTCAATTTTTTAACTACAATGCCTTATACAATGTATTGCTTAAACTAACACTCAATTTTATTCATTCATATTCACACACTTCTTCTTTCAATCACTTAGAATTAAAGAGCCAAATAATAAACTAGTTATCAGGAGGCTTAGGTTTTAGTCTGGACTCAGAGCTTATGAATAAGGCAAATGGACTAGATCATGATCTCCAGTCCTTTCAGCACTATCACCTAAAGACTCTGAACACTAATTGACAATAAGACTATACTATGGATAAAAGGGTCTTTTCCTCAGACACCCTTGTTGTAAACATTCTCAACAATTTTTCAGCATAAAGCTCATGATGGTTAATAGTCACAGGTTCAACACATTCCTTTGCTTATACCTAGATGTGAGGACCTTTCCCAAATTACTCAGATAAGTGGAACACAATTCTAAGTTGTAATTTCAACAACTATTACTCAAATACTAGTAAAAGTCCTCCATGACCAACAAGAGCATTGAGAAATTAGATGTAGGTCTTGTGCAATTCCTGATAGATATAATTCCACCCTGTACACTTACTTAAGAATATTTATAGCAATGAAAGTCAGGAAGAACAATCTTAAACAGTAAAATACCTGCAAACTTCGGTAATTTACTATTAGTAGCCAATTATTTGGAAGACATCTTAAAATTTTCACTATAGTATAACTGAGAAGCAATGCTCTTTAGGACAAACTTAACTTTGGTCACATTTTAAGTAGATTATAATGATTCATTCTTTTTTCAAAAAGAGAACTAATCCATCAGATAAAAATGTTTTAAGAGGTACATGAGTTTATACTAAAAAGTTACAACTTTAGTTAGCTAAGAGCCAAAAAAAATTTAACCATTAAATTAACATTTTGGTTTATGGTTTTCTAAAACAAAAGTTATTAAAGGTTGACAACTACAAAATTTTTCTTAACATTAGGAATGATTTTATATATTTTTCCCAAAATTGTTTAATTAAATAACAGTTCCTAGAAAAAATTAGCATTGCAACCTTGACCAAGGCAAGACAGGTAGCACCACCTTTAATTGCCAAGTATTTACTGAATGCTTACAATATACTCAGTACTGTAGAAGCTGCTTTCACTAGACACATTAATCCTATGTCATTTCTGGAAAAAGATTAAGAAAGTAAACTACAGAACTCACTTGTAATGTACAATTTTCATTTCTTTCAAGAAATTTCACAAATCTCTGCACAACTCCTGGTTTCTGTAAAACTTGATCAATTGGTGGATTAGGTTCTGAAAATTAAAAAATAATTAAGTTATTACATAGACACAAAAACACAATGATCTGGCCCCTATGCCAATTAACAGGGCACATAAAATAACTCTTTCCTAGGTTTCACTGATCCAGTTTAAAACCCTTAGCTGGATGTAGCTGAAGAAAATAAACGTTCTCATAATTGCAATGTTTACTGCAAAAAAAAAACAAAAGCAAATTGTTTTTCATTACCATAATGATAAGAAAATTTTAAAATATTTCCTATACAAATATTTATAATTCATAAATTGAATGCTATTTAGGAGGTCACCTTCACAATATGGGAATATTTCAGTCCAATACTCAAAATACCAATAGAAGGATAATGTGTCTTCTAATTCTTCATAACCATACTCCAATTTCCAGGGATGTCTCTTTCACTATTAACCATGAATTGCCTAATGTCTTTCAGCTAGATAGGTTCTATTTTGTCAGGGTATTATTTATTATTTACAAAAATGCTATTGAACTACCTAGAATTCTTTTTTTTTTTTTTTTTGCGGTACGCGGGCCTCTCACTGTTGTGGCCTCTCCCGTTGCAGAGCACAGGCTCCAGACGCGCAGGCTCAGCGGCCATGGCTCACGGGCCCAGCCGCTCTGCGGCATGTGGGATCCTCCCGGACCGGGGCACGAACCCGTGTCCCCTGCATTGGCAGGCGGACTCTCAACCAATGCGCCACCAGAAAAGCCCCTACCTAGAATTCTTGATAAATTCTCATGAAATGCTGAGGACTTTTGAGAATCATAAAATCTCTAAGAAATTTTAAAACAAAGACATGTAAATTGAAAACAAAGATATGTTAATTGAAAACAAAGATATTTCTGGGACTTCCCTGGCAGTCCAGAGGTTAAGACTCTGTGCTTCCAATGCAGGGGGCACATGTTCGATCCCTGGTCGGGGAACTAAGATCCCACATGCCGCGGGGCACAGCCAAAACAAAACAAAGATATTTCAGCTCCCAATAATATAAGTACCAAGAATTCTTTCTCCTCCCTTGGCTTCAGCAACAAGTACACTCTCGTGGTTCTCCAGGAACTTCTTCACTGTTGTTCCTTTGGGTTAGTTTTCTCCGTTATCTATTCTCCTCCTAGAAAATTTATTTTTAGGAAATCCCCTCCTAGAAAATCTATTTCTATTTTATTTCTATTTTGCTAATTCAGTTATCACTTATCATTCACAAATCTAACCCCCGTAAATTCTTCTTTCCTAGATTCTGTCCCACATTTTTAAGTGCTTATGGTTACATTTTCCCCCCACAGCTTCTTTAAAATGTAGCATAAACAAAACCAAACTCATAACATCACTATGCTTATTCCTTCCCCTTGCCCTGTACCCACCACACAAATTTGTCTGAGCTATCTGTCCGCCTGGTTACATGAGAGAAATCTCATTTCCACTTTTGACTCTTCCTTTTCTTAATTCCTGTTTGAGTATGTTACTGATCATAAATAATGTTTAATCAGTAGAATTAATAAATGAATGATAACCATAAAAGATCTACAAATCCTGCTTGTTTGATATAGAAAAACCTTATTATTAAGTTTTAAGTCAGTTTAAATCTTAGAAATCGTGTTCTAGGGCTTCCCTGGTGGCGCAGTGGTTGAGAGTCCACCTGTCGATGCAGGGGACGTGGGTTCGTGCCCCAGTCCGGGAAGATCCCACATGCCATTGAGCGGCTGGGCCCGTGAGCCATGGCCGCTGAGCCTGTGCGTCCGGAGCCTGTGCTCTGCAACGGGAGAGGCCCCAACAGTGAGAGGCCCGCATACCGCCAAAAAAAAAAAAAGAAATCGTGTTCTCAACTGTTAAGAAAGATTTATTTAGGAATGGACTTCTTGGTAATTCCCTGGCGGTCCAGTGGTTAGGACTCCACGCTTCCGCTGCAGTGCACATGGGTTCCATTCCTGGTTCCATTCCATTCCATTTCAGGGAACTAAGATCCCACAAGCTGCATGGTGTGGCAAAAAAAAAAAAAAAAGAATGGACTTTTTTCTTCCTTTTCTTCTTTTTTCTACAAATCTGCTTTCTAACTTGCTCAAAAATTGGGAGATTTCTGCAAAATTAGTAAAGTTAAAACTATAAAGTTTTGTTTGGGTGTTCTAAATGAAAAGTCTGGATGCTTCAAAATGTAAATTCCAGACCATAGCTTAAACTGTTCTTATAGTTATAAAACATCAACAAGATAAAATAATATATATTATTAATGCCTTTATTCCCATCTTAAAAAAAAAAATCAAAACAAAATAATTAGATTGTGGGGGCTTCCCTGGTGGCGCAGTGGTTGAGAGTCCGCCTGCCGATGCAGGGGACACGGGTTCGTGCCCCGGTCTGGGAAGATCTCACGTGCCGTGGAGCGGCTGGGCCCGTGAGCCATGGCCGTTGAGCCTGCGCGTCCGGAGCCTGTGCTCCGCAACGGGGAGAGGCCACAACAGTGAGAGGCCCGCGTACCGCAAAAAAAAAAAAAAAAAAAAAAAAAAAAATAATTAGATTGTGGTTACCATCTTTACCTTCCAGTTTTTTCTCTTTTCCCAAAAGAAAATTCTAAATCTACTTTCCCCTTATTTTTGTACAGGACAAAATTTTGTCTTGCTCTTTTTGAGCAGAGAAGAAAGGGGAGGTTGAGAAACGGAAGTAAGCATAGAAAATTGGTTTTCTAGTTAGAGGGTTGGGAGAAGTGGGTATTGAGACTGTCGGTATTGAGACTACCTGAATATGTAGATAAAGAAATATAGACATAGATACATATATAGATTTAAGAACCCAAATATGACCTCTTCCTGGGGAATTACTTTACAGTTACTTTCATCTAAAAGAAAGCAATTAAAGTATGCTTGGATCATCAAGTAATCTAACAAGTATCATGAACTTTTAACTTTTACATTGATATTATACTGACAGAATAGCCTACCTTATCTTATAAAGGTGACGAACTATTACAGAGAAGACTTAGTCAATATGGCAATGTAAAACATAAGTAAAATAGAGGAATATCTGCTTCAGCACTGAAGACTAATCAAGAGTCATCCACAACAAAAAAGCCTTGGAGAAACAAAACTGGGATTGAACAAAAGAACAATTTGTGATTTACATCTATAAGAGTGGCCATGATAGGGAAGTAAATAACAGGTTCTAGCAAAAGGTCATTATCATGACTTAAACCAGAGGAGTTCTATTTCTATTTCAAGCTCCAGTTCTAGTTCTAGCTCCTTCCCCATATTTCCTACAGTGATGGACCAAGGAAAGTTATAGTAAATCTAATATTCTTCTAGACCTAAAATATTTGGCAGGAACTCACATCAATCAGCAAAAGAAAGTATCTATAATTCCTGACATATGCCCAACCTGGGCAAACATAATCCCACTACAAGAAACAGAAAAATCATTGAATCTATGAAAAAGATACTATATTTTAAAAGATACAGAACACCCTGAGGAATTAGGAATGAAGATAAAATCTTATGACTAAAGAATTCAATAATGGGGAAGTTGTGGTATAAAAACTGGTGGCAAACTCTAATATTCTTAAATACAATTAAATCTAAATTAATTGTTAATTGGTTATAACATAATACATATGCCAAAAAGAAATCTTAAAAGAGAATGTGGTAATGTAAAAATTATTGATGTGTTACTATGAATACATTTAACTTATTTTTTTAAATTAATGTTTTAATTTAAAAATATTAATCTGACTAAAAAAAAAATCCAAATTAAAAAAACAAAAGCTGTGGAATATGGTGAGGAAGAGGAAGCTACTCTTGATTTTATAGGGTCTCCTAACATTGCTAAGCTACTTTTGCTTGGAAGATAAGGGATGGAAAAGGAAAATTAAAGGTACTTATGAAAAAGAACTACAATAAGAAAGCAAAGGTAATAGCCTGTAATCTGTGCTGAACTGAACACAAGATTTCTTTTATTCCTCGTACGTTACTAAATTTTGTCTTTCAGGAAGATACGGCAGCTAGCCAAGGGCAATTTCAAAATCTTATCAGTTCATGTATACAGCTCAATATAATTAGAATTACTAATCCTATAAATTCCATGTATGAAAGACGAGATAGACTAAGGGTTAAATTTTTATTTAATAAGGAATTTTTATAAACTCAATATAAAATTGGATAAATAACATAAATAGGCAAATTATAAAGGTCAATAATAAAAAATATTCAACTTAGGTGCTCAAAAACTGCCACACTATAAGCACTATTATATAACCATCTTTTTCTTTTTAAAAGATAGTTGTGTTGGTAAGAATATAGTGAAATGAATATCTGCACAAACTAAAGATGGGAATGTAAATTAATACACTGTTTATTCCCTTTGACCCACAATTTCACTTTTACAAATTCATATTAAGGAAGCTTTAGGTATACAAGGATTTATGTAGCTTTGCTTATGAAAATCAAAAATTGGTGAATCACTTTGCTATATACCTGAAATTAACACAACATTGTAAATCAACTATACACCAATATAAAATACAAATTAAATTTTTAAAAGTTTGGAAAAAAATCTGATTGATTGATTATTCATTTTACAGTCATGCTCTGATGTTTTGCTGCCATTTTAAAAAGATGTCTGAGGGCTTCCCTGGTGGCACAGTGGTTAAGAATCCACCTGCCAATGCAGGGGACACGGGTTCAAGCCCTGGTCCAGGAAAATTCCACATGCCACGGAGTAACTAAGCCCACGCGCCACAACTACTGAAGCCCACTAACCAACAGCCTGTGCTCCACAATAAGAGAAGCCACCTCAGAGAGAAGCCCACACACCACAACGAAGAGTAGCCCCCTGCTCGCTGCAACCCAACACAGCCGAAAATAAATAAATAAAATTAAAAAAATTTGACCACAGATGTATGGGTTTATTTCTAGACTTTCAATTTAAAAAAATAAATAAAATAAAAAAATTTTAAAGTCTGAAAAATATTTCTACAAGAATTTAAAAATATGTTATTTCTAACTTTCTTTCTTGGCAATGGGACCAATTTGGGACTATATTTGCTTCTTTAGATCCTTTTATATTTGCAGATATTCTACAATCAACATACGTTACTTTGATAATGTTTAAAAAAGAGATGTTATTTAAAAATATATTTTAGAGAAAAATTAAGACCTACTGGCAAAGAAAGTGCCTTAAAATTAAAAAAATATAATAAATAAAACTGTACTACAAATTCTTGTAACATCAAATAAGCATACTGAAAATAATTCTTGCCTTTAGAAAGCAGCTTTCTAAATTTCTGTGTTGCTGTTAGTTGTTGATCAGCATTATTAGAAAAAATCATCTGAACCATATCTGTGGTAATAACTTCTTCCTAAAACACAGAAAATACAATTGTTATTTAAATATTCTGCATTAGCAATGCTGCTGTATCAGCTCTGTAATACTGTTGAAATATAATTTGAAATACGTTTTTGTAATATCTACCTCTGGAATGGGTACAGTGGAACTGATATCCGGATCCTGGATAGGATTTTCTAACATAGATTCATCATTTCTGGGCAAAGAGACATTTCGGCGTTTGAATAACTGTAATAAAGAGAAATAACTTAATATATTGAGCTTTCCATAAAATACTAAATTCCCATAGAATTATATTTTTCCTTTACTGAACAAAACAATAATTTTATTCAAAATTCTGAATATTTTAATATTTCTTAATCATCATACCATAACAAATTTATGAGAAGTTTTGGGGCTAAATTAGCTCTTGTCCTATAGACTGCTGCTTAATCTCAGGTCCAATGTCTAGTAGCATAAGCAGAGTACACATTTATATTTTACAGCACTTGGAAAACCACATATGCCTATACTAAATTATGAGATGTCTAAGAAGAAAATCTTAGTTGAAAAGCAAATCTGTTATATGAGTGAGATAATGTGGTATATTAACAGAGTTGGTATATTAGATTAACAAAGAATAGAGAGCAGCTCTCAGGAAAGAGGACCCTATGCTTATTAACTCAGGAGTGAATATAAAGAAAAAAAACAGAGGAGGAAAGAGACATGGTCAGGTCACTGAGAAAGATTTATAGGTACATCTCATAAATCAAAATTGATGAAAAAAATCTGGTATCACATACTTTTTGATAGCTAAATAAATTCTGCTGTTCCTCAGTCTGTACACAGTTCTCTTTCTATTTATTTATTCAAGAGATTTTTTTTTTTGAGTACCTACTGTAATATAGTAGAGACTATGTTAGCTACTACAAATAGGGGAACGACAAATAGTCATATTTCTATAACAGGCCTTTTTCTACTTTCTTCATTGCTAGTCCCTTTTACACATTAGTTTTAATTCATGTATGTGAGGACCATACCCTCCTAATTATTTATGAATACTTCTAAATTTAGGTATATCCTGGAATGAAAAATGTTGAGATGCATTCTTTTAATTTTTCTATTCCTTATGTCACATATGTAAAGTTCAAACAGAGAAGGCTAAGAGGTCTGCCTGATAGACTATAGGAGGAACAGTATGAATAGCATACGAAAACGATTATAATTAATTTAGGGGCAAGAGCTATGAAAATCATAAAGCAACAAATGAATACAATTAATGTTTTTTTAGGGGGCAAATTTTACAGTGACAAGTAGAAGTGATCTAAATAGGCTCAAGAGTAAAAATTTCTTAGCACTGGAGCAGAAATATTAATGTAAAAGGTTTATCAATGGAACAGAAAAGCCATTCTTGTCGGTGATTAAAAATAGCACAGGATTCTGATTCGTGAATTTGCTAATATTATTACTGGAGCCTAATAAATTAAAAAATATATTTACCCATAATCACTTTCCTAAAACATTTTTTTCATTTAAAATTATCTAAAGATCAGCAGCAATAATACTACTTCTAAACTCTTTATATAATGTTTTTATGTTAACACAATTAAATATTTTAAAACACCTACCTGTTCTTCCCTTTTTTGTTTTCGAAGCTGTATTCCTTCTTCTTCTCTTCGTCTACGCATCTCTTGGGGATTTAGGGCTTTATTCTTATAACTTTTCATTCTATAGTTATCTTTCCCTGGACTAGCCATGGCATCTTAAGATTAGGAGAGAAGAAAACAGATAGTGATAACTCTCAAAACAACACAAGATGTTTACTCTAGGGCAATTAAATTCAGGCTCATGGATTAAATAGACCAACAAAACCCATTCTGAAAATTATGTACAAAGAATACATTTCCTCACTGCCATATCAAAATTGGAGCAAAATGACCAAATATTTTAGAACTTAACTATCAAATAATAGATTTTGGTCTAAACACAAAGTCATTACCCTAATTTCACTGATTCTGAGATGCACTCCCCCATCCCTGGTATTTTAAAGTTTCTGTAAGTGAGATGCATCTTAAAATTACTGTCAGCCAGGAACTAATCATGAAATAGTTGGGTAAAAAACTTCTAAATTACAGCTTATGGAAAGATCAAGAAATAACCAGCAATGAATTGTCTTATTTTCAATAAAATATGGTATCAGGCTTCAGTAAGCACACCTCACATATTTATTGGGGTCTGTCTTCTTTCATTTACTTAAGGCACTGCCTAAAGAACTAAAGCCACACAGGTCATGACCTGAGTTATGACTGCCTTACCAGTTTTCAGTACTAGAGTATAATTAGTTCTTTTAAAATACTGAAATACTTCTATTTTATTTTTAAGTAGTTTTATTATAAATGTTTTTTAAAAATTAACATTTATATAAACATTTTTATAAGTATATTTAAAATATATATTTTATATAAATATAAAACTGTATATTTGAATATATATAATAGTTTTAGAAAAAGAATTATAAACACTTCTTAGTATTACATTAATATTTTGGTATTATTGGAAACAAATACAAAATTACTAATACTATAACCTATCCTGCATTTACACATTTAAAAAAAATCAGTCTAAAGCAGGGTTTCAATTTGAATTTAATATGAGAGATAATTAATGCCTATCTAGAATGTTATTCTGATAAATTCTGATGACATACCCATGTATAGCCAGAGAGAATGCTGTAATCAATTAGCACTTATGAAGTAAACAGTAGAGAAGGAGAGATGAGCATTTATATGCCATCCCTGATATAGAAGAGCTAGATTAATGAAATGGCAAATTACATTTTAAGTAGTAAAGTACACTAAAACATAAGCATTAAATCCTGCGAGAGCACAGAAGACACAGAAACTAACTGTGCCTTAGGGAGTTCTGAAAGATTTCCCAGTTATCCTGTCTTAAAGGATGAGCAAGAATTTGCCAGGGAAGAGGATGAAAGGGGAAAAGGAAGGGAACAAGTATTTCAGACAGAGGGAATATATGTAAACACAGAATTCATGAAGAAGCCTGGCATAAACATGGAACAGTAAGAAATCAAGTGTACCTGAACAAGAGGATGCATGGGAGAAGGGGCAGGAGATAAAGCTGGAAAAGTAGGTAAGAAAACATATGCTTCCTGCAATCGGGTTGAGAAATCTGGACTTGATCCCAAGGAATAGAATTAAAGAGATTAAAGTGAAGGTTGTTTCAAGCTTTGATGATAAAGACCTAAACTAAATTAGTAGCTGCGATGAAAAATATAGAAGACAGATTGATTCCAGAAACATTTCAGAAATTGATTCAATAAGAATTAGAGGCCAAATGAATGTAAGGAATATGCGGTAAGGAAGAAAAAGGAGTTGAGGATGACTCCATGGTTTTTAGTGTGAGCCATTTCAGTATAAGGACAAAATAACCCAAAATATGGAATACCGATAGAGGAACAGAGTGGTAGTTTTGTTTTCTTGCCTCCATGTTTTTGAGATGAAAATAATGAATTCAATTGTTTTACTTTTCATTTACATACAGCAAAAATCACTCTTTCAGAACTATGAATTTGACAAAATGCACAGGCATATAACCAACACAGTAAGATACAGAACAGCTTCATAACTCCCCCCAAAACTTCCTCACGCTGCTCCTATTAGTCCTTCTCCCACTCTTAAAACCTGACAACCACTGATTTGTTTTCTACTTCCATAGATCTGCCTTTTCCTATTTCCACATACATGAAATAATAACAGTATGTAGTCTTAATTGGCTTCTTTCATTTATCATAGTGCATCTATAAGTCATCCATGTTGTTGGCATGTATCAATAGATTATTCCTCCTTATAGTTGAGTAATATTCTATTGTACAGATATACCACAGTTTATCCATTCATTAACTGAAGGACATTTAGGTTGTTTCTAGTTTAGGGCAGTTACGAATAAATCTGTTATAAACATTCATGTACAGGTTTTTGTGTAAAAGTAAGTTTTCATTTCTCTCGGGTAAATACCTAGGAGTAGGATTGATGAATAATACGACAAGCGTATGCTTCCCATTTTATAAGAAACTGCCAAACTACAAAGTAACTATAACATTTTGCATTCCCATTAGCAACATATAAGAGTTCCTGTTACTCTGTATCCTGGCTATACACTTGGTATTGTTAGAATTTTGTTATTGTTAATTGTAGCCATTCTAATGGTATACAGTGACTTTTAATTTTAAATGTGTTAAATTTACAGTACATAGGGCACAAACAGAAGGTTTTTATTTATGGATGGTTAAAAATATGAGTCAAAACTCAGGAAAAGAGTGCTGAATGATAATCCAAGAGCATTAGAGCTATAAAAGAAAGATGCCCAAAGGAGAAATCTTAAGGATATTAACATTTCAGTGGAAAATGGAAAGAGCAAAGGAAACCAAAAATAAATAGGAGGATCAGAAGAAAATAAGAGTAATGAAAAAGAAGGGAATTCAAAAGATAAAGGAGTATTTCAGTTGTAGTAGCACTAAAAACAGGTCACCCAATTTGTTCATTCATTGATTTATCCAGCAAATTTAAGTGCCTACAATAAGCCAAGTACCATAGGAAGGAAGCAGTAGATTTGATAATTAGGTCACTGGTAAAGATATTGAGAGAAATTTCATTAGTGGTGGAGCTAAAGGTTGAATGGAATGGGCTGAGGACTTCACAAGGATTTAAAACTTTGTGCCTCTGAACTTTTATTATTAACTTTCTTAATAATAACAATGTTTAGCATTATTCTCTACTTCATATATAAAAATTCTGTCACAGTAATAAAAGCTTAGGCTCTTGGAAGGGAAAAACAGAGATAAGAGTTCATGACAGAGCAAACTGGGCTTCAACATTAGTTGCTGAATTATGTTCAACAGTATAAAATATCTTAGCAAAATGAAATGTTTGCAGCAATAAACCTCTTTAATATGCTTACCACCTATACATTAGGCATCTTCTAGGCCACTGGCCTCTTAACTTTTTGATCACATATCCTATGTACACAAAATACGTTTGGGAATTCCATGTACACAAAATACATTTGGGAATTCATCCTCAATATGTTTATTTATATACATGTATTACTAGCTTAATAAACTATCCCATTATAAATTCACAGATAGAAAATTTTTTTAAAAAACAGAGTAGTTTTAAAAGGTAAACAGACAGAAGTTCTAATATTTTGTCTCCACATCTGATTGAATCACCTTGTGCCTCCCAACACGCAGCAGACACTACTCCTTAATACCATCAGTCTAGGCAATGACATTAAAACCTTTCAATATAAATGTTAACCAAATAAAATCTAGCCCCAACAACTCATACATCATTTGTTCCTTTTTCTTCTGTAGTACTAACTTCTTTTTTTAATTTTTTATTTATTTATTTTTATTAGTTTCTGCTTTATAACAAAGTGAATCAGTCATACATATACATCTGTTCCCACACTTCTTGTCTCTTATTTAACATCCGCATCCTCACTGCAGTTGCTTCAAAGGGGATGTAAAGTTCAAGGAAAATGATCTTTAAAGGGGCCTCACCCAACGGGATTGTTTCTTTCTCTGGATTATAGCTTAAAAGACTACTGTACTTCAAAGGTTGCTGTCTCATACAAGTTATTTTAAATATAAGAAATGCTATTCAAACACTGTAAACACTGTAAAGTTGCCAGAGGAATTTTTTTTCAGTCATAAGTATATTTTTTCACTCTGCTCTTTGAAAAACTGCTTACGTTGGGCAACAACTGGAATCCGAACTTTTTCTAATATATATTAACGGAATTTCTTGTCTCCATAAAGCCTCCATTTCCAGGGGCTGGGGTGGCTGTTAGTAAGATTACAAGATCAGTACAAATGGGAAAGTGCACCAACCAGAAGATCTAAAGGACAAGAGGGAAAGTCACTTTATTACCAAGAGAGAAAGTCACTTTATTACAAAATAAATCACTGAATGTTGTAATTAAGAGACCTCAAATCAGAAGGCTTTAAAAAAATGTGTTAAAAAAGCCGAAGAGTTAATGCCCATGTCATATTCTTTTGAAGTATCACTATCCCGTTTAACAGCTTTCAACTCCTTTCATCTCTTATGCATTATCGAGGAGACACGATTAAATTTTCATCTTGGAAGTGAGCTGGCCGACTACTAGAGAGAAGCATCTAAGCCACGCTCGCCCGCGTCAGGACTGAGCCCTACCTGGCACCTGCATCCAGGTGGAGGGCAGCTCGTGGAGGTAGAGGGTGCGACCTAACATGTGTAGGCCCCTGGGACCGAACTTGCCTTATTCTGGACACGGTGAAACTTCTAATAAGCTGAGCCGCGGGACAGACTGCTGAGCCCCAGAAGTGACAGGCAACGTTTGACAAGACCATGTACCAAAAAAAGGAACTACCGAGAAACAGTGGAGCAGACTGGCGAGAGGATGAGATCCTCTGCCTGAAGCTCCTTCAGAGGACCAGCCCGGCTCTCGGAGAGGCTCAGTGCTCCCCGCGACTTCGCCTCCTCAAGAGAAAGGTCCGGCTGCCACGCCCCCGCCACCGCTCTCTCCCTCTGGGGAAGCTGAGAAAATCCCGGCTTGGCCTGGTACTGAACCCTTTGTAGGGGAAGGGGTAGATCAAAACAGTGGCCTCAGGAACTAGTAGCTCCCAAAGGGACCAAACCCGAGGCTCACCCAACCTGTCCAGTGTCACTCCTACTTACCTATTAATGTGGCACTATCCGGCGCTCTGACTTTCCAGTCCCCAGCTGCGGCGTCTGCTGCGGTAACAGCGGGGTCACCACTCCGCCCCTAGCGATGAGTCTAGAGACCAGGCTCGCAACTCAAGATGGCGGCTTCCTGCGCCCCTCACCCGAGACCCCAAGGCTCGCCTCCCAGAAGCCCTTGCACGCGGCGGCGGCGGCGGCGGTGGCGGCACTGACCAGCAGAGGGGGCGGAGAGAAACGGACGCCCCAGCGGCACCCACCGGTGGGGGAGCCGGCTTCTGCCCGGGCTCCGGGATTTTAACCCGGCGCGGTTGCTGTTGCAGGAGTGTGTCCTACTGCCCTAGTCCTCCGTGCCAGCTCTCAGTCTTTCATTCACTCATTCGTTGGTTTGCTCACCCATCCATCCATCCACCCATTCATTTGTTCATTTTACAACGTGGTATATTGATGGAGGGCATAATCTGTGCCAGGCATTGTTTGATATTGGAGGTACAACAGTGTACACAACGGATAAAAATCTTAACCTCATGGAGCTTTATTTCCTTCCTTCCTACATTCTCTGCTCATTTGTTTCAAGCGTTTCAGTTAGCTATTTATTTAAATTTTTGGATTCTGTAACATCTGTGGATTTTTTGACAAAAAAGTAGTCAGTGATATATGAAATAAATAACTCCAGATAAAGTACTCTAAATTATTATAACATATATATAGCCTTGTAATCCACAGCAGTATTGAAAACAGACTGTTTTCTACATGTAGTGTTAGGCACAGAATATGCAAGATAAATAACACGATTCCTTCCCCGAAGAAACTCCTGTTTTCCATCTCTTGTTCTTTTTGTTCTCTTTTCTGAGAAATTTTTTGGGTTATCCTACAGCTCTCCATTGATGTCTTTTTTAAAATTCTGCTATTGTATTTTTTAAATCCCAAGAGCTGTTTCATAATTTTAATTCAGGGATCAAGATAGCGTTATCTTGTAACCTTGAGGCAAGAACGTGTCTTTGTCATCCTCCATAGTTCTGAGTTTGGCACGCTGTAGCATTATAAACCCTTTATTGATAACGTAATAGAGTGCTACTCAGTCAGGCCCTGGATAGTGGGTATTGTGGATTCGTGTAATACCCTAGGACCTGCCCTCTCCTCGTAAATTAGGCATTGGAACCTTGTCGGGAAGGTGCAAAAAGACTACGACTCCCAGAATGCACTACAACCCAGATTAGCGTGGGGCGGTGCATGCTGGGAGTCCTTCCCTTCCGGGGAGTAGAAGAAGAGCTTTTTTGAATTCGTTCCTGGAGGCTGAAGCTTTTCGGAGTCCCTGGTTCTCTTCTCGGTTCACCGTGAGTCTCTGGTGAGTCTCTGGCCCTCTAGAAAGAGGGCCTGCCTCAGTCTTTTAGGCCGGGAAAGGTAATCGACGCCGCGCACGCACTCCTCTGCCCGCAAGCCAGACGGCGTTAGCCGCGGGATCTGAAGAGGAAGCCAAGCACAGGGCAGTGTGGCCGGCCTGTGGCCGGCTGTCCAGGCCGGTAGGAAGTGACCGTCCAGCCCTGGTTCTCTGGGCCCAACGCTTTGACCCAGTTAGTATCGGGTCTGGTTTCCTGTCCTGGCCCGGGACGCTGGCATGGACCCTTGCGTAGGCTCCGGCACCTCTCGCCGGCCTCCGTAAGTCTCATCCCCTTGTGATCTAAGTGCTGGGGAGTTGAAGCGCATCCTTCTGCGTCCAGCTGTGTCCCAGCCCGGGGAACGTAGAATTTCTCTGCGTGTGACGTTCTTTCCACTAGGAGTTTGGGTGAATTTTCATCTAAAATCAGAGACTATTTTCACTTATCTGAAGGGAAATGGAAAAAAGAACAAAGTTGGGAGTTCTTAGAAAGCTACATTTATTTAAATGATGGGAATAGTTTCCTTATTTTTCATTTCCTGTTTGTTTTCTGAGTAGTTTTTAGCTGAACGATAGTCTGTAGTAGAAAGGTTGTGACGGTGATTGCTTTTTGAAAATTACTTCTTAGCAAAATCCCCTTTGTGTCAGTAGCCAGTACTTTATTTGTCCGTAAAATCCAGAAATGACTGCTGATTTAGTACAACTCTTTTTGTAGACCGAACCTCAAAGAGGTGAGATGTCTCACCTAAAATTATGAAACCTGAGATTATAATCCAGTTCTCTTTGACTCTGGAAGCAGTGCTGTTTTCTATTATGCTCACTCTGCCTTTATTTGTTTGGGTGGAGAGTACAGCCTCTGGAGCGTGACTGGGTTAGCATTTTGGCTAACCATTTTGTGGCGCTGGTGACATAACGGAGCTAGGGTTTCCTCCATATAGAATGATAATAATGGCGCTTGAATTGGTTTGATACATGTAAAGCTCTTTAACTGTTAACTGCTATTATAAAGATTTGTTTATTTACCCAATTCATTGTTAATAATTTTAAAGTTTTTTATTTAGATATATCCGTTGATAAGGTTTCTTCTCTTTGTTTTCTCTTACTTGACTTATTTTACCTGGGCAAGTTTATAAACGTTATTTTTTCTCTACCTCAGTCCAGAGACACACTTTTTGAAATTTTTGAAAAATTATTTACTTTAATTTGCATTATTATCGCCTTTGTTTTATCGAAACCATAAACTTGAAATACAGTAGTGAAATTTTGGTTGAGATTTATAAATAAATTTGTGTATTTGAGGAACAGTAAGTACATTGAAAATTTCTTCATCTAAATAATCCAGTTATAAATAACAAATATAATTGCTCGAAATCATTTTACAAAATGTATTTTCTTCAACTCCTACTTTCTAACTTAAAATAATATTGTATTCTTTTCTAGTTAGCTGCTGTACCATGCTATCTTGCAATATATGTGGTGAAACAGTAACCTCAGAACCAGACATGAAGGCTCACCTAATTGTTCACATGGAAAATGAAGTTACATGTCCATTTTGCAAGTTGTCATGTGTGAATTACGATGAAATGTGTTTTCATATTGAAACTGCTCATTTTGAGCAAAATGAACTAGAAAAAAACTTTGAGAGGATTAATACAGTACAGTATGGAACTTCCGATAGCAGGAAGGACAGCACCCTACAGTGTAGAATGGAAGTTAATTCAAGTATTCATTCAGCTTGTGCATCTAATCATCCGAAAATTTCAGCTCAAGGCCCGCCTAACAATGGTATTTTAAAACATAAAGGCTTTTATTCAGATAACTTAACTGAATCTAGAAAATTCCTGAAAAGTAAGGAAAAACAGTCTGACCGAACCAAAATTAAAGGATCAATTTATGAAGCAATGTATAGTCCTCCTGAATGTCCATTCTGTGGAAAAATAGAAGGTTGTAGTCAAGATATGGAAACTCATGTGAAAACAGAGCATGCCGATCTTTTAGACACTCCATTAGAAGGTAAAGTATTCGTTTTATATAATAAGTAAGTAGCAGTAGTCTCAGTTTAATATGTGGTGTCCCAAAAGTTGGTTTGTAAATGAGATCACTACAAATGTGTTTTCAATTTGTTTATAACATTGTTCATTTGCCATTATTGCAATATGAAAATACAATAATGGAAAAGAGTTTTGATGCAAATAATAAATGTTTCAGCTACATTGAAAATAGTTTTAGAAACTTACTGAGGAGAAATACACTCAGAGTACAGTTTGCAGAGGCCATTCTTTTTTTTTTTTTTTTTTTTTTTTTTGGTACGTGGGCCTCTCACTGTTGTGGCCTCTCCCCTTGCGCAGCACAGGCTCCGGACGCGCAGGCTCAGCGTCCATGGCTCACGGGCCCAGCCACTCCGCGGCATGTGGGATCTTCCTGGACAGGGGCACAAACCCGTGTCCCCTGCATCAGCAGGCGGACTCTCAACCACTGCGCCACCAGGGAAGCCCTGCAGAGGCCATTCTTTTATTTACCACCAGCCCAGTGGCATCTGAACTGTCTGGGACTCTGATTTTGTTACCAAGTTCTAGTTTGATTCTGTTATGATCAGAGAACAAACTTTATGGTTTAAGTTCTTTTGAATTTCTTGAAACTTGTTTTATGGCCTAAGGTATGGTATATGGTCTATCTCAGCACATGTTCCATAGACACTTGGGGAAAAAATGTGTGTTCTGCGGTTGTTGGGGAGAGTGTTCTATATTTGTCAATTAGGGTGTGTTGTTTGATTGTGTTCAGATCTTCCATGTCCTTGCTGATTTCCTGTCTAGCAGTTCTACCAGTTTTTGAAAGGGAGTTGAAGTCCCTAATTATAATTGTATATTTGTCTGTTTTTCCTTTCAGCTCTATTAGGATTTGTTTCTTGTATTTTGAGGCTCTTTTATTGGTGCATACACATTTAGAATCATGTATTTCTTTGATACCATTGAGTTTTTAAGAGTAATTTATATATTTTGGATGCAAGTCCTTTATCAGATAATGTGTTATACAAATATTTTATCCTGGTCTGAGGCTTGTCTTTTCATTCTCTTAACAGTGTCTTTCACAGCACAGAAGTTTTTACTTTTTTTTTTGGTATGCGGGCCTCTCACCGCTGTGGCCTCTCTCGCTGCGGAGCGCAGGCTCCGGACCCGCAGGCTCAGCGGCCATGGCTCACGGGCCCAGCCGCTCCGCGGCATGTGGGATCCTCCCGGACCGGGGCACGAACCCATGTCCCCTGCATTGGCAGGCGGACTCTCAACCACTGCGCCACCAGGGAAGCCCAGAAATTTTTACTTTTAATGAAGTTCAACTTACTTGATTTCTTCTTTCATGGGTTGTGCTTTTGGTGTTGTATCAAAACTCTTTGCCAGGCCCAAGGTCACCTTTCCCACGTTATCTTCTAGAACTTTTATAGTTTTGAATTTTACATTTAAGTCTGATTCATTTGAGTTAATTTCTATAAAAGGTTAAAGAGAGTACATAGATTCATTTTTTGAAATTTAATAAATGCTATTTTTTTTTATTTCTGAACCAGTGTTCATGTTTATTAATTATTGGGAAATAGCCAAAATTATAGCCAGATAAACACTAGAGTCATTAATATGCAGGACCCAACAACATCTCAGGGGTTGGGACAACACTCTCTTGGGATGTAAAATGGGACTAATGGATTATTCCCTTACAGTATAAGTTATAAAGGTTTGATGATGGCTTGGAAGCAGGATAATCAATAGTAACTAAAAAGTGAGCTGACAAGAATGGGATAGTATATGTGCAACATCTTCTTTATCCACTCCTCTGTGGATGGACATTTAGGATGCTTCCATGTCTTGGCAATTGTAAATAGTGCTGCAAAGCATTGAAAAAATAATGATGAGATTTCAAATTTTTGGATTCTTCATCCACTTCTCCTTTCACAGCTGGCTCTCTTCACCTTGGTTAAGAAGGAAAAAAATCTGCTTACTTTTTGGATTGAAAGTCAGTCTTCTTTGAATGTCGTTCACCAGCTGAGTGGGACGGACTGAATGCTGGCAGAAGACCTTAGACTTCCCAAAAGCCATGTGGCTGACAGGGTCTTGGGGCTCCATCTGGCTGTCAGACCTGAACCTCTCCTAGAGAAATGGAAATAAAAACAAAAATAAACACATGGGACCTAATGAAACTTAAAAGCCTTTGCACAGCAAAGGAAACCATAAACAAGACAAAAAGACAACCCTCAGAATGGGAGAAAATATTTGCTAATGAAGCAACTGACAAAGGATTAATCTCCAAAATATACAAGCAGCTCATGGAGTTCAGTATCAAAGAAACTAACAATCCAATCCAAAAATGGGCAGAAGAATAAATGCTATTTTTTAGGGAAATTTCAGGTTCACAGCAAAATTGAGTAGAAAGTACAGAGATTACCCATATACCCCCTGTCCCCTTATCCTCACAACCTTCTCCATTATTCAACAACCCATACCAAGTGATATGTTTGTTAAAATCAGTGAACCTACCTTGACACATCAATATCACTCAAAGTCCATAGTTTACATTAGGGTTCATTCTTGGTGTTGTATATTCTACAGGTTTTGATGAATGTATAATTACATGAACCCACCATTTAGTATTTAGTATCATACAGAATAGTCACACTGCCCTAAAAACCCTCTGTGCTCCACCTATTCATCCTTCCCTCCCCCTGGCCACTGGCAACCACTCACCTTTTTACTATCCATATTTTTGCCTTTTTCAGAATGTCATATAATTGGAATCATACAGTATGTAGCTTTTTCACATTGGTTTATTTCACTAAGTAATGTACATTTAAGATTCCTCCATGTCTTTTTATGGCCTGATAGCTCATTCTTTTTTTTTTTTAGCATTGAATAATATTCCTTTGGATGTGCCACAGTTTATTTATCTGTTCACCTACTGAAGGACATCTTGGTTGCTTCCAGGTTTTGGCAGTTATGAATAAAGCTGCTATAAATGTCCATGTACCGGTTTTTGTGTGGACAGAAATTTTCAATTCATTTGGGTAAATACAAGGGAATTCATGATTCTGGATCATATGGTAACAATGTGTTTATTTTTATAAGAAACTGTCAAACCCTTCCAAAGTGGTTGTACCATTTTGCATTCCCACCAGCAGTGAATGAGAGTTCCTCTTGCTCACATCCTTGCCAGCATTTTGTGTTGTCAGTGGTCCAGATTTTGGTCATTCTAATATATGTGTAGTGTTATCTTGTTTTAATTTGCAGTTCCCTAATAACATAATAACATTTTCTGTACCCAGTATCAGCCAGGTCTTGGTCTTGTAGAGGTACCATTTCTTCTGTCTTGGGCATGCTCCCAACTAGGGCATTTGATCCCAGTGTCCTGCTTTTATGCTGAATGCTTGAATTCTGCACGTCACCACGCAGTTTGGAGGGTACTGAGAATCCAGCCCCCGAAGTCCATATCTGAACTGGCCTCTACTTACCATTTGATTTTCCTTTTTACTTTTCTTGTTTTGACTACGGAACTAAATGTTTATTATTAATATTTTCTTTTATTGTAAGAGGTTTGTGCTTATGCTCAGGCTTTCATGTTGACCCTAGAAGTAGAAAAATTGCTTTAAATCCAACTACAAAGAGCTTTTACTTATTTAATAAAGTTAGTGGGTAGTAGAGTCTTTGACTTGGGGTGAAAAATTTAAAGGTTTTAAAAATCAAACCAACTAAATTATATCTCTAATACAGATTGTAATCAACCACTCTATGACTGCCCTATGTGTGGGCTCATCTGTACAAATTACCATATTCTCCAAGAACATGTTGACTTGCATTTGGAAGAAAGCAGCTTTGGACAAGGTATGCCTATATGTTTAAAGATAAGAATGTCATGATTTAATTTCTACTTCCTAGGATACTATCTACTTTTTAGATTAGTGTTATAGAGGGAAAAAAAAACCCACACTGGTTAAAAATAAATCTGTCCCTTAAAAAATTCTAATACCGCTTCAACTTTTTTTAAGAAGTTTTTTCACAGAAAAGTTATAAAGGATGAACTACTGTGACCAACAACTGAACTAGGGGTGTGAATCCAGGGTTTTGACCTAGAACATCAGTATTTAGAAGATAGTGAAATATTGTTCAATTTAAAAAATCTTTTTGATTTATAAGTTGAGGCCATTCTTTCAGCAACTGGAAATAGTTGAATTTAGCATCTTGTCAGTAAAAATTGTTTATGAACTAGGAAGCTGCCATATGGCACATATAATTTTAAAAGGAATATGAACTATGAGACTTGAAAGTTTTTCAAGTGCATTTTCAGATACTCTTCTAGCTTCTTTATTAACCACCTGCTAGTTTTATAAGAGATTCTAAAGTTTTCCTCTGTCCCCTATTTTTTTTAATAGTGTCATTGATTAAGTAATCATGAGGGTGCCTTAGAAGTGGAAAGGTCCTATATGATTTTCACAATTCCATTGAAACAAAATGTAATGTAGACCTAAAGAGAAACCAATTGTGTTCTACTGGATTTCAGTTTCTTAAGGCACATAGATATCTCCTGTTCATGCAGGGAGATATCTTTTAGTGTTTGATTCATTATCAGTATCTTTTAGGATCATTGATAATGAACACTATCTTTTTAGTGTTCATTATCAATGATCCTAGTACCACTTAGTGATGTCCAGGGACAGCATTACCTGCTCACTCAGCCTAATACGAAGATGAGAATTACTGGAGTAAAGATGGAACAGTTCTCTACTGTGGTGGTTCTTTACTAATTACTGTGGAAGAATAAATCTCTGAAGTTGAGAGTCTAATAGTTCTTACTTTGTTTATGATAAGCTTTGTATGGGTACATAAATTTTTCTGTAAGCCTGTAGTGGGTAATGAGAGAAAGATATGGTCTGAGTGAATCACTGTTGATAGCTTCAGAAGTATGCTAAGAATCAGTTTTGAATTGCATATTTCTACCAGTGGAAGTAGGGACGAATTAGGAAGATGTAGCAGAGGCTGAGAGATTTGAAAGGAAAGAAAGAATATTCAGATACATAAGTAAACCATCAAATTGGGAGGTCAAGGAGATGCTGGCCAGAAGACACTCACTAATGGATCTGTGGGACACTGGGTAGAGAGGAAAAAGGGCAAGATGTTCCATAGTTGTACTATTTGCTTGGGGGTCAGACTGTAATTAAGTTACAATCTAATATCTGTACTTTGCAAACTTATATTTTTACCCTCTTTATTATTTCCTTTTCCCCCCCCTAGTATTTCTTTTAAAAACCAATCTGCCTTATTTTTGTTAATGAGGGGCACTACTCAAGGGTGCTACTTAATTTCTCTAAGTTCTGGTTTCCTTAGTAGATAATAATACCTAACTTCCTAAGGTTGTTATGAGGATCCAAATGAGATAATTAATGAGAAGTGCCTGTCACAGCCTAAACACTCAGTGAGTATTAGCGATTTAAGTGGAGGTTATACCCTTACAGAAGCAGTTCAAGTTCTGCTAGATTTGTTCTCAGTGCTTCTGTGACAATATAGTCATGAATAAATGGCAAAATAATAGCATTTACTCCTTTTAAAAAATATGTATTAACATATAAGTGAGACTTTATTTTAGTAGTTATTTTATTCTAAACATTAAAAATGTATAATAGGTATGGATGGAGTCCAGTGTTCTAGAGATCTGGAATTGGCCCAACAGCTTCAACAAGAAGAAGACAGAAAGAGGAGATCTGAAGATTCAAGACAAGAAATGGAAGAATTTCAGAACCTGCAGGTACAAAGATTAATAGCAATTATATTATTTTGGTTTGGTTAGAGTTCTTATTTTTCAAACATGCTATCAAGCCTTCAGTCTATTACTTTTGTCTTTATTATACAAAATATTTTTTTACATATATGTTTTATAGTTCATAACAGCCACCATTTATAAGTACTCATTCTGGTCATGTACTAGGGTGAACACTTCGTATAAAGTATCTTAAAATCTTCACTGCTCCATGAAGTTATTTTAGACTTTTTTTTTTAACAGCAGATGAAGAAATGGAGACACAAAGTACTTAAGTAGCTTAACTTGCTCAGGGTTTGGCAGTATTAAATGGTAAAGCCTGAATATAAACCTATGTCGATGGGGAAAATTAGGAAATTGAGACTCAGAATTTTAAGTGTTTGTATAGGTACTTAAAACAGAAACTTAGAATTAATGTCTCCTGAGTCTTAAATTCTTTTAGTGATTGTAATTCAGGCATTTAGAAAGAACCATTTTTAATGGAAAATGCTTTTTGATGATGTTTGAGACTTCATTTTTTTTAGGTGAGTGGTGGTATCTGTTGAACTAAACTGGTAGCATCTATTATATTTTTAATGCATTAAAAATTTTAACAGCTTTTTCTACTTTTTTCAGAGCTAATTTGCTGTAGACTATGATGTCCTCTGTGCTAATAATGCTCATAGAGTTTTTAAGTGTTCTTTTTCTATGTGCTAATAGGGTAATGTATGAGTAAAAAGTGTTTATGATTGAATAGGTTCGAAAGTGTCCAGTTAAACAGGTTTGTGTACTTGGGGTCTTCTCAAAGCCTTTAACATACCAATATGCATTGTACATATCATAATCTTCCTGAACTTATTTGACCTCTGACTTTTTTTTCTCCAGTATCTTAGACATAGCTATTCTTCCTTTGGAATATCTAATTTAGGCTATTTTTCTCATTCATGATTCATTTATTTGCAAAATTATTTTCCCACCAGGATTCAGAGGAGAAAAGAAAGTTGGCTTTTCCTAAGTCTTCTTTGCCTTATATAATTTTGAAACGTTTATCAATACAAAAAGTTTTCAGTGTTTAAGGGAGTTTATTATGTAAGTTTGCAGGTTACTTGTTTAGATCTCAGAAATGTTTTCCATAGGGGCTGTTTTAACATATTATTGTCAGTGTGCAAAAACATAGTTCATGCACTACATAGAATGAATACCTGAACGAATTATGGATTAAGTAGGCCTTTGTAGGCTAGCCTAGGAACCAAATAACAAGTACGGACAGGTTGTCTTGAAAAAATCAGCAGTATGGTCAGAACTCATCTGCCTTTCACAGTACCATTAGTAGGAAGACAGGATTCTATACTTTCCCTACTACAAGGAAAACAAGTCTCTTGCCATGATGGTTGTTTGTAGAGAAAGGCTATTATTAACTTAGGGATGTTTGTGTGTGTGATTTATTTTTCATAAAAATCTTTTAAGTTGACTTGTATAAAAGTCTATAAACCAGAATGTTTCAAAATATATTTCCAGATATAAAAAATAGTGGGAAGTTTCCATCCTCATTAATGTAAAGGGACATAAAAATTAAGTCATTTGTTTTTATGTTCAATAGAGACAATATGGTTTAAATAATTCTGGAGGGTACAAACAACAGCAGCTACGAAATATGGAGATAGAAGTAAATAGGGGAAGAATGCATCCATCTGAATTTCATAGAAGAAAAGCTGATATGATGGAATCACTAGCTATTGGTATTGATGATGGAAAAACAAAAACTTCTGGTGAGTATTTAAACATCCAAATTATGGTTTTAATATTCCATATATCACTGAAGTAATAATCAGAATTATTTGAATTTTGCTTAATTTTCAAAACCCATAGTTTGTATAGTTTTAGGTGAGACTGTGTGTTAAAGTAATTTTTTGTTTGTTGTTTTAAAACTCCTGAACTTTTATTTTTACAGTAAATAATTCACTTAAAAATAATTCACTTTTATATTGTGTCAATTTATTTGACATTTAAAAACAAACCTTTTAGAAAAGTTTTTAAGTGCTTACTATGTTCTAGACAATTGCTGTCTAGTAGAATGTGAGCCACATAAATAATTTTAAATTTCCAGTAGTCACATTAGAAAAAGTAAAAAGGACTAGGTGAAATTAATTTTAATATTTTTCCAGCATGTCCATAATATGTCAACATGTAATAGGTATTAAAAACTATTAATGGGGGCTTCCTTGGTGGCTCAGTGGTTGAGAGTCCACCTGCCGATGCAGGGGACGCGGGTTCGTGCCCCGGTCCGGGAAGATCCCACATGCCGCGGAGCGGCTGGGCCCGTGAGCTATGGCCGCTAAGCCTGCGCGTCCGGAGCCTGTGCTCCAAAATGGGAGAGGCCACAACAGAGAGAGGCCCACGTACCGCAAAAAAAAAAAAAACTATTAATGGGATATTTTGCAATTCTTCAAAATCCAATGTGTATTTTACTTTGCAGGGCATCTCAGTTTGGACAAGCCACACTTCAGGTATTCAAATAGCCACCTGTAAATAGTTTCTACTATATTGTTCAGTACAGTTTTAGATACTTTATATATATCGTATCATGTAACTCTCAAAAGAAAAATCTTGTGTACTGTTAGATTTTTCTGGACGAGGTCATTGTGACTTAGGTTAAATTACTTTCCCAAGGTAAGGTTACACAGCTAGTTATTGGCCCAGCTGGTATTCACAATCAGATCTGCCTTGTTCCAAAGAATGCCATTTTTCCTGATGTTTTTAACATTTTTTTTAACATATCTATTAGTATGGTTTTAAAAAAAAACCAAATTATATGGAAACAGCTTTGTTCCCACCACCCAGTTTTTATGAAATTTAATGTTTTAAAGCTGTAAACCCTTTCATATGTATTTTAATCTCCTTGCGTACCCCTCATTCATTTTGATTTCTGTCCTCCACAAAGGGAATCATTATCCTGAATTTGGTATTTATCAGTCTCATATATGTTTTAATAATTTTATCTTATATGTAGGTTTCCATAATAATACATAATCTTTTATATTTTAAACTACATGTAAATTGGTATACAATATGTATGCTTTAATTGGATTTGCTTAAATATATTGATTCTTACAACTGTACTTCATTCATTTTGATTTCTGTATAGAATTTCCTTGTATTACTTAGGTTGTTTCCAGTGTTTTATTCTTAAAAATTGTGAACAGGTTTCTCCCTCAAGAGTTTCTCTAACATCCAGACTGGAAATACTAGATTAAAGGGTATTTGCATAATTAACTTTGTTAAGGGTATTATGGAGTTGTTTTCTAAAATGGTTGTAATCTACATTAGCATCAGTGTGTTCTGACTTATACTTTGTATCGTGACACTTTTTAATTTTTGCCATTTAATAGGGCATGAGAGGAGGATACATCTCTTAATTGTATTTCTCCGATTACTCCTGAGTTAGTTTCTTCTGTAAATAACCTAGTCCCTTCCTTTTTCCCTTCTCTCTTGGGTTGTTTGTCCTTTTCTTATTGATTTTTGGAAGTCCATTAAGTATTCAGGATACTAATTCTTCATTGATTATATGAGGAGCAAATATCTTCTTCAAATCTATAATTTGCCTTTAAATTTTGTACATGGTGTCTTCAATTAGACAGAATTTTAAATTTGAATATAATCGAATTTCTCAATCTTTCCCTTTATTTGTATTCTAAGTGTCTTGTTTAAGAAACTCCCCCATCTTTGAGATCATAAACATATCCCTTTATATTGTCTTTAAATATTTATACCCTTAAAATGGATAACCAACAAGGACCTACTGTATAGCACCGAGAACTCTGCTCAATATTATGTGACAACCTAAATGGGAAAAGAATTTGAAAAAGAATAGATACATGTATATGTATAACTGAATCACTTTGCTGTACACCTGAAACTAACACAACATTGTTAATCAGCTATACTCCAATATAAAATAAAAAGTTTTTTAAAAAAGTATATATTTTTTAAAAAAGATAGTTCCTTCACATAGATCATGGTATTTTTTTATGCCAACTGGAAGTGATTATAGCACGTAAAAATCAACTCACTGTGATAAACCATAATATGAAAAAGAATATTATATGTATAACTGAGTCACTTTGCTGTACAGTAGAAATTAACACATTGTAAATCAACTGTACTTCAATAAAATAAACTAAAATTTAAAAAAACAGAACAAAAGAAAAATTTATGCCTGCTTTTCATATTCAGGAATTCCCTGGTGGTCCAGTGGTTAGGACTCCGCACTTCCACTGCAGGCACAAGTTTGATCCCTGGTTGGGGAACTAAGATCCCGCAAGCGGCGCTGCCAAAAATATAAAATAAAATAAAGTAGCCATTACTTAAAAAAAAAAATTATACCTTGCTTTTCATATTTTGACTTTTAATCAACTTGGAATTTATTTGTGCATATGTCTGTGTGAGAGAGAGGGAAGGAGGGAAAAAGTTGAGTGAGAGAAAGAGAAGGTATGGATTTAATTTTTCCCCTTATTTATAGTGATACTTACGATACTAAGTTGTTATTGCTTGTTTATCTCAGTACCACTTATCAAATCTGTACTGTCTCCATGTATTTGTAACACATATGTCATATTTTCATATATCCATAGGTCTGTTTCTGAAGGCTGTCTTTATACTTCAAGGGTCTCCCTGCAGAAGGTTTCCATACGGGATAGGACTTCCCAGCAGATGTGTAATATGATGCATTAGGGTATATAGGAAGAAAATATTAGAACTTCTACTTGTCTTTAATTGATGGTATCTTTTAATTTCTGTTTATGCATATGTTTTAGAGTTACTGGAGAATATAGTAGTGTATGTATAATTTAAAATAAATGTATCTGTAAAAGATTGAAGAACACTGCCCTGTAACATACTGTGTCCTTTTTATAAGCTACCTTGAAATTTAGATGTAATCGATTTTGTGCTAAAGATTTTTTTTACTCCCTTCACTCATTTCTCCCATCCCCCCATATCCTGCCTCCGGCAAAGACCAGTCTGTTCCCTGTATCCATGAGCTTGTTTTTGTTGTGGTGGTGGTGGTTGTTTTGTTGTTGTGTTTTTAGATTCCACATGTAAGAGAGATCATGCAGTATCAGTCTTTCCCTGTCTGACTTACTTCACTTAGCATAATGCCCTTAAGGTCCCTCCACTGTTACAAATGGCAAGATTTCATTCTGTTCTGTGGCTAAATAATCCATTGTATGTATGTATGTGTGTGTGTGTGTGTTATCTCTTCTCATTTTGTTTTTTTTGTTACATTAATTTTTTTTTATTGGGGTATAGTTGATTTACAATATTATGTTAGTTTCAGGTATACGACATAGTGATTCAATACTTTTTAGATTATACTCTATTTAAAGTTATTATAAAATATTGGCTATATTCCTTGTGCTGTATAATATATCCTTGTAGCTTATTTATTTTATACGTAGTACTTTGTACTTCTTAACCCCCTACCCCTATCTTGCCCCTTTTTCCTTCTCTCTCCCCACTGGTTAACCACTGATTTGTTCTCTATATATGTGAGTCTGTTTCTGCTTTGTTATATTCATTTGTTTTATTTTTTAGATTCCCCATATAAGTGATAACATACAGTATTTGTCTTTCTCTGTCTGACTTATTTTACTAAGCGTTATTATCCTTCAGGTCCATCCATGTTGTTGCAGATGGTGAAATTTCATTCTCTTTTATGGCTGAGTAACATTTCTTTGCATGTATGTATGTGTACCACAATTTCTTTATCCATTCATCCTTCAGTGGACACTTAGGGTCTATATCTTGCCTATTATAAGCCATTATGCAGTGAACATAGGGGTGCATATATCTTTTCAAGTTATTGTTTTTGTTTTCTTCTGATAACAGATTGGCTTGCTGTGTCATATGGCAGTGAAATTGCTGGATCACATGGTAGTTCTAGTTTTATTTTTTTGAGGAACCTCCATACTGTTTTCAATAGTGGCTGCAACAGCTTTCAAAAGTATGCAAATATATACAGTCCTATTGGACTGCTAGTATAAGGCCTGCTGACCAGGTGATATGGCAGTGTCCCCTGGGTGACAATCGCAAAAATCAGGGTTGCATACAACTGTTTGGGCTCTTTTCTGGAAGTCACTGGTAAGCTGGAGTAAGGCAGAGGGAGAATGCCAAGGTGGCATCCACAGCCTTCGTTCCTTGAGAGCAGCTCCCTAGTCCACTAGATATGTGCCAATCCTGAAGCTTGCCCCCCAGGCTGAAGCTCTAAGAGAAAGAAAGAGGCTGCCTTCAGAGAAGGACTTGGGGATATGCCTCAGTTTTTTGTGCAGTGCCCTGGAGGTGACGGCCTTCTAAGAATCGTCTTCCCGATTGCCATAGTCCTGTGAGACCCAGGAATGCAAGCCCTCCTGGCCACCAGAATCAGGCCGTCAGCGTGGCAGCTGTGAAAGCTGGGGTACCAGGCGTAAAAACCAGGACACCAGCCGTGTGTAAGGCTCCCCTCCAGGAGACACTGGCTTTCTGAAAACTTCCCTAACCTTGGGAAGGAAAAAGAAATCCAGATCCAGGAAATCCAGACTTCCAAATAAAATTGTTATTTTTTGTTAGTTATGCAGATGTTAATAGAAGCTGCTCTCATTTGAAGAGTCTCATTATGTTAACATTCTATATTCTATATAGAATAGAATATAACAGAAGGTAGATTCATCTTGGAAAATATCTAAAGACATTTAGGTGCTAAGAAATAAAAAACTTTAATTATGAGGAAATTTTCCTTTAAATTTATATATTTATTCTTGTCTGTGTTGGGTCTTCATTTCTGTGTGAGGGCTTTCTCTAGTTGTGGCAAGCGGAGGCCACTCTTCATCGCGGTGCGCGGGCCTCTCACTATTGCGGCCTCTCTTGTTGCGGAGCACAGGCTCCAGATGCGCAGGCTCAGTAGTTGTGGCTCACGGGCCCAGTTGCTCCGCGGCATGTGGGATCTTCCCATACCAGGGCTCAAACCTGTGTCCCCTGCATTAGCAGGCAGATTCTCAACCACTGCGCCACCAGGGAAGCCCGGAAATTTTCCTTTAAAAGCAAGTGCTATGATGTGGTTACTAGGACAGTATTACCTATGCAATGAGGCACCATTGAGTTAGTAATAACTATGCCAAAGTATATTAGAATGTACATTACTTTATTTTTCTATTTTTCTATTATTCCACCTCACTCTTAAATGTCTCTCAAATCTTGATCTCTTTATCAAAGTCTGTGATACTGAATCTCACATTAATTTCTCTGAATTCCTAGAGTACCCATTCCATGCTACAACATTTAGTACTCAGTTATATAGCGTTTTAATTGTTCTTTTTCTTGACCGTGTGTCTCATTTTTTTAAGTGCCCTGAAAATGGTTATAATGGTCTATATTTCTGTCCTTCATAGTGTAGGCACAGCTACAACTCTTGGTTCCTTTAATTGTTTTGATTTATTGACTCTGCCTTCTTAAAGACAAAAACCCATTTTCCTATAGGATAATCTTTATTCAAGTAAAGCATTTAGTGATTGCCTTTTTGGTGCCATGTTCTATGTGAGAAAGTATGGGCTATCCAAATAAGATTTTCCTGCCAATAAGCTTCCCAGAGTCTGTAAAGTATACACAAAGAACTGTAGTATTCTGCCATGAAATATGACCAGTACCTAGGAGGCACAACAAGTAAAATGTAGTGATTGTTCAGAAAAAGAGGACCTTTTTGTTTGGGGTTATGGAATCAGGAAAAGTGTTTACGAAGACTGTAGCATTTGCTTCTGAAGGTATCAGTAAGATTTTGAAATATAGGGAGAATTACTAGAAGGAGGAAAGGGATAGAATCAGATGTACCCTGTCCTAACACCTTGTTATTCATGCTGTAGCACTTATTATAATCTGGGTCCAGGAGATTTTAAGGAATATTGTCATAATATATTGTATCCTCAATGCTTAGCATAGTGCTAAGTATATTAAAAGTGCTTAGTAAATATTGTAATTGAATGAAAACTCCATGGTCAAAATCATGTTTAATGTGTTCAGTTAGGCCACAGCCAAAATTGTGGCAAGAAGAGTGGTTTGAAATAAAGGTAAGTTAGAGGATAGCCTGCTGTGGGCTTCATATACCATGGATTAAAACTATTCCATGGGTAATAGGAAGCTATTGAAGTTTTTAAATTGAGAGCAAATTGACTAGGACTGAGGTTCAGAAAGAATGATGTCTAGCAGAATGTATAATAAAATGGGGGGTCAAGAACATTCATTCAGCAGTGTACTTTTATGTGCTGGCCCTGCAGATGCAGAAGTGAAGGAAACAAACAGTTTCAATTCAGCATAATAAGTAATATGCTAGTATTAGGAAACTCGCATAGTAGTGAATAAGCAGGACAATAACCAAGATTATATCAGTAAAAAGATAAAGAAGATGGAATCGACAGGATTTAGATGTGGCTCTTGAGAAAGAGGTTGATATTAGAAATATATGAGACAGCCATAGAAAGATGATATCCCTCTAAACTTTCTAAATCTCTTTTTCACTTTAGGAATTATGGAAGCACTTTATAGGTATTATCAGAATGCTGCCACAGATGTGAGGCATGTGTGGCTTTCTACAGTAGTGGATCACTTTCATTCATCTTTTGGTGACAAAGGTTGGGGTTGTGGTTACAGAAATTTCCAAATGCTGCTTTCATCATTATTGCAAAATGATGCTTATGATGATTGCTTGAAAGGTATGTGAAATAAGATACACTCAACTTATCATCTGATAAAGTACATTTGATGTGGAATGAATTAATATATAGTAGGCACAATTAATAGCTTTAATAAAGATGTATTTTAGTGGATATTTACATTAAAAACCTGAATTCTGGTTGAAGGAAGAGAAAATGATACAGTAGAAGATGTCAGAAATAATTGCTTAAAAACTGTAGGTTCCTGTAGAATGTATGGTGTACTGCTAAATGATATTATTCAGTACTTTAATGTCATATTACATATTTGCTTTGTATAATTTTAGGTATGTCAGTTCCTTGCATTCCAAAAATTCAGTCTATGATTGAAGATGCATGGAAGGAAGGTTTTGATCCCCAGGGTGCCTCTCAACTTAATAACAGGTTACAGGGAACAAAGGCCTGGATTGGAGCATGTGAAGTATATACACTTCTGACCTCCCTAAGGATAAAGTATGTAGCTAAAAAACCAAGTTAATGTTATTGTCATATCTGGGAAATTTTTGTTATTGTGTTTTTTTTAATCAAAGGGATAGTTAAAAAATAAAATTTAAGTAGCATTAAAATGAAAGACTTAAAATGAAAACCAGTAACTCATTCCCCATTTCATGCTCTTCTCTATTCTCAAGTCCTGTCTCTCAGAGGCAGCTGTCACTTCCATTGTTTTTAAATAATATGCTTTCATGGCTTTTTCTTGGTTTGTCACTTTTAGACATGGTCTGTTGCATTCTCCTTATATCTCCCATCTGTTTCCCCTCAATTTTTGTAATATGGTTAAATCTCAGTTTTTATTAAGTTAAAGTCAGAGTTTACATCATGACTGTGTAAATATTATTCATTGCTGATTTTATATCTTTCCTGAAAAGCTTTTTTAAATTTTCTTTGAGTTAAGAATTGCCTTTCCTTTTCCGTTTTACAGTTTGGCTGCATCATGGTCAAATTTTTCCAAAAACTACACTTATCTTGAAATCTGAGGTGCTCCTTATTCCTGGACACCTTTTTCTTGAAGCTGTCTTTCCTCTACTCTAGCCTGGATTATTTGCCGTCTAGATCCCTTCCACAGCTCTAATCATATTGTATTTCTTCACTGTTTTCTTGAATTGGGTCCTGGATTTTTCCTGGATTCCATGTCTTTCTCTTTTTTGGATTACTCTCTTTTGCTTGAACACTTCCTTTATTAGCCTTCTAAGAAAGGGTACCTAGTCTTATTACTAAGTGATAGTTTGTGTGGCTGTATTATTCTTAACTCAAAATCATTTTCAAATCAGATCAAGTTGTTACTCTGTTGACTTCTAGCAATCAGTATTACTAAAGAGAAAGTAAGCTGCCATCTGATTTTTGTTCCTTTGTGTATAACCTATTTATTTTCTCTGGAAGTTTTTTTGCATCTTTTCTTAGCCCTGATACTGTGAAATTTCACCATTGGATATGGGGCTTTGATTCATTGTGTTGGGCATTTGTTTTTCCTTTTGAATCTGGAATCGTAGGCTATAAGATCTCAGTATAGTGGTTAAGAGCTTAGACTTTTTGAAGTAAGATTGCCTACAATTGATTCTAGCTTTCTGCCTACTAGCTCTATGACTTAACTTGTTGTCCTAGTCCCACCATTGATAAAAGAACATGTAAATAGTTACTGCTTCATAGAGTTGTAGTGATAATTAAATGAGATAATAATGTCCTTAGGACTATGACTGGCATGTAGTAAGAGCTTAGAGGTTAACTGTTGTTTGATAATTATGATCCCTCCATTTTCTTTATTTTTCTTTCTGGAACTCCTGTTGGTTGGCCACTGAACTTCTTTGACTTTCTTTGATTTTGTTTTACTATCTAAATTTACTCAACGTTATCTCCCAACTACTCTATTGAAATTTTCATTTTAACAATCATGTTTTTAATTTTAAGGGGTAATTTCATAGCATCATATTCTTTTATGGTTGTAAATTTTTTTCCCAACATTTTCTTTTTTTCTATTCCTTGCATTTTTGTGTATCCTCCATGTTAAATTGTTTTCATGTCTATTTATTTTAGTCTTTTCCATTTGGAAGGCTTTCTTCTAACTTTTAAAAATCCTTAGCTGTCTGTTCCTAAAGTGAAGAATGAGGCAGTAAAAAGCTGATTGGCAGACCTCGGCTTTCAAGAGGCATCGGAGATAGATGCTTATGATCATCTTTAATGGAAAGTTTGCCTTAAGCTTCATGACTCTATTTTTCCTTTTATGTTTGTTTCTAAGTAATTTAACCAGTGTTTTACATCATTTCTATCATGTTAATTGATTCAGAAGTAAAAATATTTCTTAAATTTTAAATAGAAAAATGAATGTATATATAATAACTTTCTTGAATTATTAAATTGAAAGGACTATTTTAATGCCCTCTAAATTTATTTTTTCTTTTCCTTTTTGCCAGTCTGTTCACACCTTCAGATTATATATACTATATCATGTTTTGAGCTTTTAAGTAATTTTTAAGGAAAGGAAAAAAATTTTTTTAAGTACCTGATGTATCCAGCTGTTTTCTTGGCACCTGAAAAAGTTTAGTTTTTTGTAAAGCCTTTTTATTACTATACCCTGAATTTGCTTACTAGTTATTTAAATGTCTTTCTTTTGCTCTCTGTGAATTATAGTCTGTAGGATACTATTCACATTCTAAATCTAAGCCTGCAGTCAACTGCTAACTCAAAAGCACTGTTCTTTTTGATAGTTTTTCCAGAAGTTCATTTCAACATTTAAAGCTCAGTAGTAATCAGTTGAAAGTTACCAACATTAAACTTGGTGTATTTGGAAACTTTATGGCCAAGAGAGACAAGGATAGGATATCTGTGCTCTATTTTAAAGTGAAAATAAAGCTTTTAATTGCTTTTACTTATATTCGACCTTTTTTAAAATAGTTGTTGAGAAGTGTAAATAGTGCTCCTGGTTAAAATAGTTTGGTTTATTCATGGTTGACTTCCTCTTGAGGAAGCAATACCACCATGATCTGTTGCCAAATAAGAGATAGATAGATATATAGATGGGGGTACATACAGGTTTTTTATGATCTTTACAGGTATTCTTTTCTTGTCTATTATTGAAATTTGAGAGAACTGACAGGAAAAAGATTTAGGATATTTTTGATAGCTTCAAATGGCTGTTGAGGAATTATAATTAGAGGTCGGCTTCTAATTGATCATCGGGTTTAGAGACTTTGGAGTAAAAGTCCCTATGTCTCAGGTTATATGTAGACTTTTAAAAATCAAGTATGATCCTCATTTACTACTAATGGAAGTTTTATATGTCAGAAAATTTTTGTAACTTTTATATCTGTCATTAACCTTAGAAGTTATTTAAATAATTTCCTCATAACAGTTTTCAGATAAATAATATAATTTTTATTTCTTCTTAAGAAAATGATGATGAAATTAATTCTAAATTAAGAATTTTTGGTATTTTATAACTCCATTGATGAAAAAAAATTTTTTAATAATTTCTAAATAATCAATTTTGTCAATTTTTTTTATAGGTGTCGTATTGTTGACTTTCACAAGTCAACTGGCCCTTTGGGTACACACCCTCGCTTATTCGAATGGATATTGAGCTACTATTCTTCAGAGAGAGAAGGGAGTCCAAAAGTACTGTGTACATCTAAACCTCCTATCTATCTTCAGCATCAAGGTTAGTATAACTTACAGATACTAAGTATAACTTATAAGACAATTTATTTTTATAAGACAGGTAATTGGCTTTTGCTTTAGGATATGTTAAGATTCTGATAATGGGAGGAGAGGAGTATTGTGACATTACTCTGATTTTTAGAGCTATATTGTCATCATAATACATTCCAGTAATGGATGATATCCTTGGTATCTTCAGGGCCACCTGGTTCACTCTCCCTTTATTGTTCATCCTTTACATTTTCCAAGGCTTTACCTCACTTCAGTGAGGCCTTCCCTGACCATCTTTTTAAAAATTTCATCTTGTTATTCTACCCCCCTCCAACAATGGCATTTCCTATCCCTCTTCCCTGCTTTATTTTTCTTTATCTAACATGATATATATAAACTTTACCTATTTACCTTGTTTATGAAGAATTACTTCCTATTAGAATATAAGCTCTGTGAGGGCAGAAGTGTTTGTTTTGTTTGCTTTTGTATCGCTAACTGCATGGAATAGTGCCTGGCATATGGATATTTCATAAAATTTGTTGAATGGATAATTTGGATTGACAGGAGGAAGGAGAAGTAAATATTAGGAATTTCATTGTTTAGGATACAAGCTAGAAAGTTTAAGCCCTTCCCATTGAAGTTCTAGTATATATAAATTGACTTTTGTTTACCTTTTGGAACCATGAGAGTTTTTGTTCTTCAGTAGGTAAATTTCAAATCCATTCATCTGAGGTAATTTGAATAAGAAGGACTATGGGATTAGGAAAGAAAAACTAAAATATATGGCATAGTGAAAGTAGAATTTTTTGCCATGAAGCCTTTAGAAAACTAAAATTGAACAAAGAAAACTGAAAGTGTCTTAGAACTGAAAGAACTCAGATAACCTATATGTCAGAGGGACTGACTGTATTTATATTCTAAACACACATGTGCACACACTATATATAGAAAGTGTATATAGCGTGTCTTTATATATATGTGCGTGTGTATATATAGTAACTTATATCTGTATATAGCTGTACATATAGGTAGATATCACACATGCACACACACACACACACACATACACATATATATATATATATATATAGCTCTTACTTGATTTTTTGATAGGTCATAGTCAAACAGTTGTTGGAATTGAAGAGAGAAAAAACCGAACATTATGTTTACTAGTATTTGATCCTGGATGTCCTTCTCGAGAAATGCAGAAACTCTTAAAACAAGACATGGAAGCTAGCAGTGTCAAGCAACTTCGGAAATTTGTGGGGAATTTAAAACATAAGCAGTACCAGATAGTGGCAGTAGAGGGTGTTCTTTCTTCAGAGGAGAAAATTGTAAGTATCTAAATATTTATTATGTGAAGCTTGGACAGGTTGAACTTCAGAGTATAAAATTTTTAGCTAACTCCTAACACCTCATTCTGTAACATTAGGTTGGCAAAGATATTTTGAATGTCATTTAATTTCTGGAATGGACATCTTTAAATTTCAAATGGTACCTAACTTTGT
Organism: Hyperoodon ampullatus; assembly: GCF_949752795.1. Classification (NCBI taxonomy): domain Eukaryota; kingdom Metazoa; phylum Chordata; class Mammalia; order Artiodactyla; family Ziphiidae; genus Hyperoodon; species Hyperoodon ampullatus. Next base: position 46,269,035 of record NC_136925.1, on the reverse strand, counting down.
CAAATATTTTACTTGGAGCTTCACAAAAATATTTAATTTTATAATACATAATTTAATTTTTAATGTCAGGGGAGTAATGAAAAATGGCAACATATATGGTAAGAAAAAGGTAATTTAATCCGAGGAGTTCTAACTCATATTGGTTTCATAATTACTGTTTATTAAATGTGATTCTAGTGATTCCTGAGGCTCTATGTTAGGCACTTGGATATGTTGGATGAACTATTGGAGATATATATATCACACTATTGAGAGAGTGAAGTACTCTAATAGGGCACATACACTTATTTATTGGATATATACAATTCCAGAAATTAACTTCAGTACAGTTACCTCTTTATCCCTTGCATTTAAGTGATGAGTAGTACATTATAGAAGAATTCCTAGGAATTGGAAACCCTCCACTTGTATAAACTGAAGCTATGTGGTAGCATATCAAGTCTAGAAAATACACAGTTCTCGAATCTTAAAGAAAAAAAAAATGTCCCTATTAGAGTACTTCACATTTGTTTCCCTCTAAAGAGAAGAGATAGAGCTGTAGAAAGGAGTGTTTATGAAGAACAATAGGATCATGAGGGAAATGACTAAAATTGTTTGAAATGAGAGATAGAGCTAGAGTAATCTTTTCAGCATCACAACTTGGGATATAAAGGCAAGGACTGTTGAAGAGGTTCTTCAGTTTAATTATGATACATTAGAGGTTTCTTTGCAATGACTTAAATACCAAAACTACATTCATTTTTTTCACCCTACCATTAATTTGGCTGAATAAAGTTAGAGGTTAATTTTAACTGTTATAAAATACCAAGACGCTTGTTCACCAATATACAGATAACTTTTGACATCATAGTTGGGGTTAAGATGTTATGGAAAAGCCCAAGTGAACTTTTTTGGCTGACCCAATATCATGGAGTAGCTGCACATTTTATTTAGCTGTTAGCTTTCTGGTCTTGGAAAGTGAGACCTTGGTGGTGTTTCTCTGCTTGTAGCCCCATCTCTATCTCTCCTTCTCTCTGTTTTTACCTCTCTCTGACTTTGAGCCAGGATTTTTCATTTTGATTCATTATTCCATTAAAAAGGTGATATTTTCTTTTTAATTCTTTGTGTTTTGTCTTTATCTGGAATTTTCTTTAATTTTTTAATGGCTTGGCTTTAAAAATGTTTTTCCTAATTTCCTAAATTTGAAGTTGTAATATTCCTTAAGGAATTTTCATTATCTTGAAAAAAATTCCAGATTTTTTTAATAAAATTAATACATATTTTAATTAATTGACTTCTCCCTTACTATTAATATTTTTTAAAATTTCTTTTCAAGGCCAGGAGACAAGCTTCTCAAGTCTTTACAGCCGAGAAGATCCCTTGAAGAAGTAAGCATTTCAGTGATTGTGGAATTTTACTTTATTTTCCAAATTCAGATATTAAACTTCTAATACAACATACGAATTATCTAAATACTCCATTTATAATTTAATTTCTAAAATTCTAAATTCTACCTTTAGTACTCCATTGTTTAGTAGTTATTCCAATAAAATATCTTGTTTGCATTGTGGGTTTTATATTTCTTATCCATGTTTCAGAAACTGGTTTTGTATTATAGTCATATGACTATTTATTGGGTTCTTACTTGTGTTAGGTATTCTCAGTATTTTGTGTGTATTAATTAGTTTAATCTCCAAAATAGTTCTGTGAGACAAATACTGTTATTAGCCTGTGAGGAAGCTGAAACTCTGAGAGATTAGTAATTTGCCCAAGAAAGTGGTCATCATCCAGAGTGTGAACCCAGACTGCTCACCGCCAGGCTCTTACCATTATAGCATTCTGCTTTCTTCTATTATTATATATGTAATGAAATTCCCTCCTCACTACTTAGAAGTAACCTTAATATTTAATAGGCATAGCTCTAAAAAGAGGGATTTGCTTTTGTTAAATATTTACATTCGTACTTATACAACTGTGATGTAGAGTGTTGTGTTTATTGTGTCCTGTAGGAAAGAAACTTTCAGATTCATGTTGGATTTGCCATGTAAGGTTGCAAGCTAGAATCCTACTCTGGCCAATTTAAGTAGAAGAGAATTCATTCAAATTATCAGAAGCTCTCAGAATCCATAGGTAACTAGGGAACTCTGCCAGAACAAAGGCAACAGTAGGGGCTAGAATATGGCATAATTTACAGCAGGGTCAATCAGGTTAGGAGCAGAGGTAGAATGTCTGCTCAAATTTCAGATTCCAGAGAGGGCACATCTAATTAGCATGTGACCGTATGCCATGGGACAGAGGCAATTTCTCAAAAGGAAATCCGGGTAGATGAAGAAATGGATATTAAATAACAAAAAAGAAAAGCAGTAAGTGTCTACTGCCCCGTGAAAAAATGAACAAGGGCTTCCCTGGTGGCGCAGTAGTTGAGAGTCCGCTTGCCGATGCATGGGACACAGGTTCGTGCCCTGGTCCGGGAATATCCCACATGCCGCAGAGTGGCTGGGCCCGTGAGCCATGGCCGCTGAGCCTGCGCGTCTGGAGCCTGTGCTTCGCAACGGGAGAGGCCACAACAGTGAGAGGCCCACATATCGCAAAAAAAAAAAAAAGAACAACTTATTTGAAAGAAGTTCTATAAATATTATTTATGGCATCAAATACAGAAAGTTGCACTCCAAGAATGAATAATATGTATAGCTGATTCACTTTGTTATAAAGCAGAAACTAACACACCATTGTAAAGCAATTATACTCCAATAAAGATGTTAAAAAAAAAGTTAGTGTGTATTAACAGCAAGAACTGACAAAACCATAAACTTCATATTCTTAAAAAATAATAATAGTATTGCCAGCTGGAAAATTCTGGAAACCATCGTTTCTAATATTCTGTCATCCAGACTGGTAAACAGGTTTCTACTCTATATCCCCATGCAGTTACGCTCCTTCTTGCCATCATTATCTCTTACCTAGACAATGTAATAACCTCCTAAATGGTCTCCCTGTCTTGATCCTCTGTCAGTCCATCTTCCACACGGAAGCCAAACCATTCTAAAATACAAATGCAATTTTGTGACTTCTAGTTCAGTCCTCTTCATTGCTCATGGTTAAAATCCAAACATCCCACACAATCTGGGCCCTGCATACCTCTCCAGTTTCACCTCTCACCACTCTCAAAGTTTCACTCCTTTCAGCCTAAAGACCTTCGCCGAAACACAGCTGGTGCTGCCTAGGGCCCTTACCCCCTTAGTTCTCCTCTTAGAAGAGCTTCCACTTAGAAATGCTTCCTGAACTGCTCAAGTTTGGGTTAAATGCACCTTCTAAGTGTTTGATAAGCAACGTTTCTCAAAGTATAGATTGCTGAGCTGCAAACCGCCAGTCTGTGACAAGATAATTATAGAAGTTACAATTGCTGACATACTTTTATTCTATTTTACACAGATAATAGCCGTGGATTAGCAGGTTTTTTTTAAAATTGGTTCTTCACCACAGAGTTTGACAGACACTGTCCTATGGTATAATATTTGTATCACAATACCTGCTATTCTAATTATCTACCTTTATATGTTTCCCTCCTTGAATGTAAGTGCTAAGTTTTCAGGAGCAATGTCTAGTTTTTAACAGTAGCCCCACAGTGCATGGCACATCACATATAGAACTTAAAAATACTATTTTGGTGAATGGAAATAACTAATTTTAGAAAAGCAGTGGTAGAAAATATCAGTTTGAAGTCTTTGGATGTCCCAGCTAGCCATCTCTGTGCAAATTGTTTTCCCTGAAATCAGATAAAACCAATTTCTGTAGGATGAAAGAAGAGTTACATTGAGACATTTCTTTAAGAAGCAACAAGTAAAAGAGTTAAAAAATTTGAATGTTCCCACAGCCTTTGAGCAGGTGGTGGAGTTACATACTCTCTCCCCACAGTGGGGGCATATATATATAGATGTATATACATACACACAGTATTTGCATACAATATCACAGATTGCTTAAGAACACATGCTCTAATTTAGTTATTATCAATATTTTTGGTCTCAGTATTCCTTGATGCTCAAAAAATATTTAAGTTCCCAAGGAGCTTTTTTTTTTTTTTTTTTTTTTGCGTTATGTGGGCCTCTCACTGCTGTGGCCTCTCCCGTTGCGGAGCACAGGCTCCGGACGCACAGGCCCAGCGGCCACGGCTCACGGGCCCAGCCGCTCCGCGGCATGTGGGATCCTCCCAGACCGGGGCACGAACCCGCGTCCCCTGCATCGGCAGGCGGACTCTCAACCACTGCGCCACCAGGGAAGCCCCCAAGGAGCTTTTGTGGGTTATGTATTTCCATGTTTGCCATATTAGAAATTCAACCTGAGACTTAAAAAGAAAAAAATATAGAGGCACATATTCCATTAGCTGCAGCCATCAGAACAGTAATGTAAGAAAATGTCATTTAGCCTCTGAAAGATCCATTGAGTATCTTTCTAAAAGTACATATTAATAGTTCTACATACAAAATTCCAAATTTTATATTTTCAAGGAATGATATTTTGCACATCAATAGTTGCCTATATATATATATATATATAGGCAACTATATATATATATATATATATATATATATATATATATATCAGTCCCAAATAAGGAGTATGTGTGTATCAGTCTCATAAGACTGGGCTAATTTTATTTTTATTAGTCATAGTCATCTTCCTCATCTCCATCTTCCTCAGTTTCTTCATTTTCCTCTGTTGAATTTACAGCTGCTTCTTGTGCAGCCCTGAAAGCCTGCTCCTCTTCCACACTAGGGTCATCCATTTCTGTAATTTCTGGTCCACTGGGGTACTCTTGATAAACTGGTGGTGGAACTGGAGGTGTATAGCTGTCTGGACTATATTTATGACCCCAGCCTATGTAGAAATTTTCAAACTTTCTGTAAGTTAAAAAAAAATGTAGATCATTATATAATTTTTCAGTAAGAAAAATTGATCCTTTTCTGTAAGGATAAGGTGCTTAGAGTATCATAGTCCCATAATGTTAAAACAGTACAGTATATTTTAAATGCATTAGAGATGAAATATCCCTAAATGATTCTTTTACCACAGGGAATTACTATGATCCAAACTGCTTAAGCTGGTTAAGAAAACATAGGGCCAGACCCTGTCAAAATGTACCCTACACCTGGACCAGAGCCTTTCATCTTTTAATTATTTTCAGAAAAAACAAAGCAACGAAGTTAAACATTACATACTTTCCTTAAAGTTAGAAAGAATTAAGAAGTTGCCAACCTTGAAAACTCTTGGCTGGGTGAGAAGTCGGACTTGTGGTTAACAACCTATGTGTGATTTTTCAGGTCCATCCTTGAGCAATTACAAAAGCTTTACCTAGTTAGGCCTCACTGGGGGAAAACTGCCCTCTCCACCTCAGACTTGGTGCATAGCAAGTGCACTGCAATCTCTAAGAGAGCGTTGTGGTCAAGGATTCTGGCCCCTCTGGCCTGTCATGCTTTTAACACAATTGTGTTCCTGGCCCAGGTGCCTTCATTCCCAGGCCTCTTCATCTGAGGCCTTCAGCAGAGGTCTTCTTCAGGCCCCTTTGCCAAGGCTTCCTAATGAGGGTTGGGTGAGAGAAGGGGAGACCTTATAGACACACTCCCCTACTCTTGACTCAGTAGCCAGTACTTTTCCCTAGCCCTCCCCACCTTTCTCTGGTCACAGGTCCTTAAAACTGCAGGAGCCTTATGTGGGGACTTCCTTGTCATTGAGATGACCCCACAACTCTGCTGACCCATCTGACCTTCCACCAGTGTGCCATTCCATGGGGGCAAATGGAACGGGGTGGGGGAAGGGGGGGAATCAGTTCTTCAACTTGGTTATATCATCACAGTAAGTGATTTTATAAAGGCTTAACATTTTCATTCCTGGCTTGTTGCTTTAATGGCTACTCTGACATTTGACCGCTCAGATCTCCAGCTCAGCCGAGCTTCTGACACTAGGTTATTAAGTACGAAATGGAAGCATAAGACAAATGAAAGTGTATGCTCTGGGTGAGGAATTAAAGGACGTTTACTATCCTCTTATCCTAATTCTTTTGAAAGTGGTAGCCTAAATCATACATATTTTAAATTATCTTTTATCAAGATATCCAACAAAAATGAAGAGATTTAAACTAAATACTGCTTAGAATTACCTCCATGAAATGAATATCAATTACTCAAATAATCACAGAAGAAAAAACATTTTAGCCCCATTAATTGGATAATTCAGATGAAAAGGCAGAAGTCTGAATTACTCTAATGTTCTAAATTTGATGCTTTGTTGTATAAGATGGATGTTGTTTGAATTAATCTTATGCCATACACACTTGACATTCCAGTGATAACTTATAATTTCCAGAAGTTAAATAATCAAAATAATAGCCTTGTAAGTTGTTACATACTTACTTGCCATTGGAAAAGGCATATGCTCCAGTCCAAAGGTTGGATCTAAGGACTGCAATAGCATATTGAGGAATGAGATTTGAGGATAACCGTGTTGTCCAAGGTGGTATATTCTGGATCTCTGTAAACCAAAGAGAAATTCAAAATAGACTTAACTCCTAAATAGACAAGGATATACTGTGTAACAGAAAAGCTGTATTTATAAATCTTAAAGTACACACGACATAAAGTTAAAACATTAGCAGCTTAATATAAGATCAGGAGGGTATTATATGAACGTTGTGGAAAAATGAAATTTGAAAAGAAAAGTGTGTATACATTTGTATATATATATTTGTGTGTGTTTATATGTGTGTGTACATTTGTAAAGCAGAGAAAATAAGTTTTACAAGAGGAGGCCTATGTGGCGGAGGGAAAAATACGTGATGACCAAATCATTATTATGAAAGAGAGCTGGGGTTATAAGCACGAATGCTCCAAAACTGAATAGGAAGAAAAAAAGAATATGAAAGCAATAGTAGATTAGAAAAAAAACAAAAACAGTACCTCATATTTTAACTGTGTCTCGTGTTTATGATCTGTAGAATGCAAAACAAGAATGATAACAAAGATAACTATCAGCATTTCCACTAAGAGGTAGAGCCACCTTATACTTCCTCTGCAGTGCACTCCCGCAACCTCTGTCCTAGACAGTTCTTGGTGGGGCCAGCTACATTACATTCTTTATTCCCACCATGTACTCTGTGTGTGTGTGTGTGTGTGTGTGTGTGTACAGGTTTCCCCCGCTATCCAAAAGTAGAGCATTCCTGTGAAACCTTTTGTAAGCTGAAATGACATAGAGCGAAGAAGCAATTACTTTAGGACACATCTTGCTAATGGATTGACAAGATTAACTGAGATAAAGCATAGAAGCTCACAAGCACAGTTCAAAGCTATGGCAACTTGATGCTGAGATGCTGAGTGTAGTTCCTGGAGAAGGAGCTTGGAGGTGCCCCTCTGACAGATTGAAGTGTGTGCTGCTTCTATAACTGCTCACTGCAAAACAAGTGCTGAACGCTATTTTTGCCTTTTTTTTTTCTTCGTAAAAGAGAACATCTTCTGGATTTCTATCAGTGAAAATAGGTACTAATGTAGTTGTCTCATAAAAGCAAAGTGGTGTAAGGCTATCTTTTGAAAGCAGGAAATACCTGTGTATATATACATGCGTAGTATCAATATAGAGAGAGTATTTGGTATATATATAAAAATATATGTTACATTGTATACATACATAGTATGGCATACCTTGTTTTGTAGTGCTTAACAGGTATGGAGTTTTTTACAAATGGAAATTTTGTGGCAACCCTGCATCAAGCAAGTCTGTTGACACCATTTTTTCCAACAGCATTTGCTCACCTCGTGTCTCTGTAACATTTTGGTAATTCTCTCAGTATTTCAGACTTTTCATTATTATTGTATTTGTTATGGTGATCTGTGATCTTTAATCTTACTATTGTAATTGTTTTGGGGTACCACTAACCATGCCCATGTAAAACAGAACTTAATTCTATAAATATTGTGTGTGTTCTGACTGCTCCAACAATGGTGAATTGTGTTGTGCACCAGGAACTAATATTGTGCTGTAGGTCAATTATACTTCAAAAACAAACCAAAAAGCTCATAAAAGAAGAGATCAGGTTTGTGATTACCGGAGATGGTGGGTTGTTGGAGGGGGAATTGAAATTGAAGGAAGGTGGTCAAAAGGTACAAACATCCTAATAAATAGGTACTAGGGATGTCATGTACAACATGATTAATATAATTAACACTGATGTGTGTTATATATGAAAGGTGTGAATAGAGTAAATCCTGAGAGTTCTTGTCACATCACAAGGAAAATTTTTTTCTTTTTTCTTTTTTAACTATATGAGATAATGGGTGGTGACTAAACTTATTGTGGTTATCATTTTGTGATGTAATTTAGTCAAATCATTATGTCTTACACCTTAAACTTATACAGTGCTGTATGTCAATTATATCACTACAACTGGAAGGAAAAAATAAATAAATGGGAGAATGTAACAAATAAAATTTTTAAAAACCTGTAAAGGATTCACCTTTCTAGATGCCATTAAGAACATATATGATTCATGGGAAGTGGTCAAAATGTCAACATTAACAGGAGTTTGGAAGACATTGATTCCAACCCTCTTGGATGACTTTGAGGGGATCAAGACTTCAGTTGGAGGAAGTAATTGCAGATGTGGTGGAAATAGCAAGAGAACTGTAATTAGAAGTGGTGCCTGAAGATGTGACTGAATTGCTGCAATCTCATGATAAAACTTGATAAGGAGTTGCTTCTTATGGATGAACAAAGACAGTGGTTTCTTGACGTGGACATGGAATCTACTCCTGGTGAAGATGCTGTGAAGATTGTTGAAACGAATACAAAGGATTTACAATATGATATAAACTTAGTTGATAAAGCAGTGGCAGAGTTTGAGAAGATTGACTTCAATTTTCTACTGTGAGTAAAATGCTATCAAACAGCTTTGCATGCTACTGAGAAATCGTTTGTGAAAGGAAGAGTCAATGTGGTAAACTTCCTTGTCGTCTTATTTTAAGACCCAAACCTTCACCAACCACCACCCTGATTAGTCAACAGCCATCAACATCAAGGCAAGACTCTCCACCAGTAAAAAGATTATGAGTCGCTGAAGGCTCAGATGATGGTTAGCATTTTTTAGCAATACAATATTTTTTTCTTCCAGTTTGATCTCTTTTTCTTTGAGTTTGCATGTATATTTGTTTTTTTGAACTATAATTGACCTACAACACTACGTTAGTTCCTGTTACACAACATAGTGATTTTTTTTTTGTGTGTGTGTGTGCTGTACACGGGCCTCTCAATGTTGTGGCCTCTCCCATTGCAGAGCACAGGCTCTGGACACGCAGGCTCAGCGGCCATGGCTCACGGGCCCAGCCGCTCCACGGCATGTGGGATCCTCCTGGACCGGGGCATGAACCCGTGTTCCCTGCATCGGCAGGCAGACTCTCAACCACTGCACCACCAGGGGAGCCCCAACATAGTGATTTTTTTCTATACATTTCAAAATGATCACCACGACAAGTTTAGCCACTTTATATGTCACCATACAAAGACCTTTTTATTTGGACTATATTCCCCACACTGTACATTTCATACCCTTGACTCATTTATTTTGTAACTGGAAGTTTGTACCTCTTAATCTCCCTCACCTAATTCTCTCATCCCCCCCCACAATACAGTATTTTTTAATTAAGGTATGTACATGTTTGGGGAAATAATGTTATTGCACACTTAATAGACTACAGTAGAGTGTAAACAAAACTTTTATATGCACTGGGAAACCAAAAAATTATTGACTCACTTTATTGCAGTGGTCTGGAATTTATCCCGCAATACCTCCAAAGTTTGCTTGTATGTACATGTGTACATACTTATGTATGCCTATACACACACACACCCACACCCACATATAGTGTGTAAAATTACCTAAATCTTCAGAGATTGGTGTCAAGAGAGGAGGCCCTACTTCCTGTTCTATGTAGTCAGGCTCTTCTCTTTCTTCTTCTTCTTCTTCTTCTTCTGCTTCTGCTTCTGCTTCTTCTTCCTCCTCACTTTTTTGCATGGGGTTGAACCAATTACAGCGACCCTGGGTATAAATATTGGAAGATTTAGTAGTCTAACAAGGACCTTAAAGTATCAAAATATTCTTTTGGATTGAAGTAATTATCTGCATGACATCCCATTATGTGGCATATTGATCATTCATTCAACATATATTTACCAAAAGCTGTTTTGATCAATGTTATTTTAAGCAAAGACTGTACTATTTCAAGAATCTGCCCACTTCTTGAAGTTACAGAACATTTATATATTAAAATCATTAGAACCTTTGTGAAGAAGGTATCATTTTACTGATTTATGTGAAGGTAAGGTACTATTATTATTATTAATAACAAAAATGTGATAATAAGATTAGGTATGGAGTTTGGGGCTTATAATTTCTCATTTAATTAACTCATCTAGAGGTATTTAAGAATATCTCATGTACATCAAAGTATATTGAAGATTTTTTACCTACAGATGAGACAGTTTAACAGATTGATTAAGAGTATGGACTCTGGATCCATTCTGCCCATTCACATCTGACCCTGTTGTTTATTAGCTGTATTCCCCCTGTGACATTTCTTAAACCCTCTGCCTTAATTTCCTCATCTGTAAAATAAGGATATTAGTCTTTCATACAGTTGTGAGTTTTAAATGAGATAATACATATAGAGTGCTATTAAGAACAACTGGCAGAATAGGTTCTATATAACTGTTACAGAACACTGTTTACTTGTTTTTGTTAGAATCTTTTATCATTCTTGGCAAAAAAAGTTCCTTGTATTATAAAAATAGAATAAAAGAACTCCTACCAAAATTAATGTACCATCTATATTTAACATATAAAAAATAATTTCACAACACACCTAAATCTAAATCCTTATGTAACTTGTCAAATACTCCATAGAAATATTTATTTTATTTACATTTGAATCACAGATCTATACTACTTGGCAATTACACAGTACTCTGTGTTTTCACTAGGTTTTTTAATTGTCTCTGTCTGGAGTCTGAAGGCCTTTGTCTTGTATATATTGTATGCATTGTAGACAGAATTTAATAAATATTTGCTGACTAGATGATAGATTGAGAATTGCAAAGCCCCTACCTGAGGGAGTATATGTTGTACATGATGAACCCAATTGGATAGGGATTCCACTAGATCAATCACTTGGATGCCTTCAAAATCGGGGTTTTCTTCAAAGCTATCTCGCCTGCCTTCTGTTTCTTCCTCCTCTTCTCCTTCTTCTTCACCAAAATGATAGAATCCTAGAGGGCTAACCTGAGTCCCTGCTGAAATTCTGGCAATTTGTGCTCGTAAGTAATTACTCTCATTTCCTGGGAAGGGTGGGTAGCTTATGATGGGGGTATCCAATCGCCCGGTGAAAAATTTCTTGATTTTTCTTGCAATAACAATTTGTGCAGGTGTAACTGCTGGTAACTTCACCCATGGTCTTCCTGGTTCATTGCAAACAAAGTAGACATATTTGTTGGCACCTGTTCTGCTTTCTTCCTTTGGAATAGCCTGTGGGGCCTTGTAAAAGGACCTTGGTAATTCATCTTCATCAGCTTCATTGTCTCCATTGTCCCTCTCTTCAGGTACCTCTTCCTCTTCCACCTCTTCATCTTCTCCCTCACGGAATTCCACTTCAGCTACAATATAATTCATTTCCAGACCTAAGATCTTACCCCAGAAACGACATTTTTGGATTGGGTGGGTGTCAGTAAGCTGCTTGAGGGCAAGAAATATGCGATAAGTCTCATCTGTGCCCAAACCAACTCCAGCTTGTTCAAAATAAAAAGCTGACTCCATTACATTTGGAAGAGAGTGTTCTGCCTGGGAATACAATTGCTGTGATTAATATTTTATCCATAAGAGAACTGCTTGCAGTCTACATTAATGTGATCCCTATTTTTAAAAACCATGACATTTTTCACAGAACTAGAACAATTAATTCTAAAATTTATATGGAACTACAGAAGACCCAGAATTGCCAGAGCAATCCTGAGGAAAAAACAAAGCTGGAGGTATAACCCTCCCAGACTTCAGACAATACTACAATGCTATAGTAATCAAATCAACATGGTTTTGGCATGAGAATAGAGAGCCCAGAAATAAACCCACACACCCATGGCCAATTAATCCACGACAAAGGAGATAAGAATATACAATGGAGAAAAGACAGTCTCTTCAGCAAGTGGTATTGGGAAAGCTGGACAGCTACATATAAATCAATGAAATTAGTACACTCCCTCAAACCATATACAAAAATAAACTGAAAATGGCTTAAAGACCTGAATATAAGTCACAACACCATAAAACTCCTAGAAGAGAACATAGGCAAAACATTCTTGGACATAAATCATAGCAATATTTTCTTAGATCAGTCTCCCAAGGCAAAAGAAATAAAAGCAAAAATAAACAAATGGGACCTAATCAAACTTACAAGCTTTTGCATAGCAAAAGAAAATATTAACAAAACATAAAGACAACCTAGGGAATGGGAGAAAGTATTTGCAAATGATGCTGCTGACAAGGGGTCAATATCCAAAACATACAAACAGTTCATACAACTCAATATCAAAAAACAAACAACCCAATCAGAAAATGGACAGAAGACCTAAATAGACATTTCTCCAAAGAAGACATACAGATGGCCAACAGGCACATGAAAAGACGCTTAAAATCTCTAATTATTAGAGACTACAAATCAAAACCACAATAGGTATCACCTCACGCTGGTCAGAATAGCTATCATCAAAAAATTTACAAGGAGAAAAGGAACTCTCCTACACTGTTGATGGGAATGTAGCCACTATGGAAAACAGTATGGAGGTTCCTTTAAAAATTTAAAATAGAGCCACCATATGATCCAGCAGTTCCATGCCTGGGTATGTATCTGAAGAAAACAAAGACACTAACTGCAAAAGATACGTGCACCCTGATGTTTATAGCAGCACTATTTACAATAGCCAAGACATGGAAACAACCCAAGTTCCCATCAACAGACGACTGGTTTAAGAAGATGTGGTATGTGTATACAATGGAATACTGCTCAGCCATAAGAATGAACTATTGCCATTTGCAGCAACATGGATGGACCTAGAGAATATCATACTAAGTGAAGTAAGACAGGAGAAGACAAATATTATATATCACATGTAGAATCTAAAAACTAATGTAAATGAATCTATATACAAAACAGAAACAGACTCACAGACACAGAAAACAAATTTATGGTTACCAAAGGGGAAAGGGAGGGGAGGGATAAATTAAGAGTATGGGATTAACAGATACAAACTATTATGCATAAAATAGACAAGCAACAAGGATTTACTGTATAACACAGGGAACTATATTCAATATCTTGTAATAACCTATCATGGAAAAAAAAAGTCCAACATCCTCTCCTTATAAGAAATATTTAAGTGGCCCCTTTACTATCTTGAAATAATAAAATATAGTATACAGTAATATGTATAAAATAGATAACCAATAAGAACCTGTAGTAAAAAAAATAAAATTCAAAAAACATTTAAAAATAAAAAGCCATATTTGCCAGGTAAATAAATAAATATAGCAAAACCTACCTACAGATATTTAGAAAAAAATTTTTATAAATATATGTTTATGCTTGTTTTTATATATTATCATACATTTACTTAATAAATATTTATAATATGGATATGGTAAGATATAGGGTAAATAAAAATCAATATGGGTGTAATATACAGGATAAATAAAAGGAATGTATGATAAGATAAATGCTCAGGCATGACTACATTTGAAGACATAATTTAGTTATATGCTTGTTTCTACTTATGATAAATAATTTTGGGTTTAAAATGAGAAAAGCAGAAATAATTCCAAAAAAGAAGTACAGGAAAATAAAAACAGAGTCTCAAGTGAACTCTAGAAAAACATTTTTGAGAAAGTAGAAAATAACCTTAACTGAGCTAGGGATAACTTGGCAAGACAACCTTTAGAACCTGAGAAATTAAGAGCACTTTGCTATTCTTACAAATGATCTGCTCTTATTTGTATTATAACTTGAGTTAAAAAATAGAGTGTCAAAATAATCATAATGACTTTTTTCAATCCTAATCTCATCTGGTTGTAAGACTTTCTTTGGGATCTATTGCACCATGCGCTCTGATCCTACTCTTCTATAACTATTTCTTCTTAGTCTTTTTAATTAATTGAGGCCTAAATATCGGTGTCCTCAAAATTTCAGTCATCTCATCACTCAGTACTTTATGCTTAGAAGATTTCTCCCACACCAACCCAAGTGATATGTGGTTTTTAAAATCTACTTCTCTCACTCTGACTTTTCTCCTACATTTCACAACCTTATTCCTAGCCAACTACGAGAACTTTCAATCTGAACATTTTCCAAAGATATCACCATCACTCAGTTTCCAGAACTAGAAAGTTCAGTCATCCTTGCTCCCTCTGACTCCCTTGATTCTCATATTTAGTTAAAGTCCTATTGATTCCACCACCTAAAAAGCTGTTGGCATTATCCCCTCCTCTTTAACATGCTAGTCTCCACCCAGACTACTTGTCCTGTCACGGAAGTCTTCTAATACTGTCTTCCTTGTCCCCATTCAAACCCTTCTTCTTTCATTCTGCTCCACATTACTACCAAAGTTATGTTCCTAAACCATAAGTCAGACCATGCTTTCTCTACTAAAAACCTCTATTAATTTCCCACTGTATGCAAGAGATCAATTTCTTATCAATACACGGTGAGCAGTCTAGCTTTAAAGCACCTTGCTTGCTTCATTTCCTTCACTCAAAATCCCTCAAATCTGAAGTCAGTTTCCCAAATGCTAAATAGTCTTTCCTGACATTTTATTGTGCTTTTGTCCCAGAATTTTATGCCTTATAGTCTTCACCTGGTGAACTTCTACTTATCCTTCATGATCCAAATGAAATATCACTGCCATTACACAGCATTGCCCAGATCCTAATAGCAGAGTTCGTTGCTTATAGCTTTTCAGAACAACACAGTAGTAACTGCTACTATTCATTAAGTTTCTAGGATGTGCCAGATCCTTTATGTATAGGACCTCTACCCCTCAAGTTGTTGCCATGTGATTATCCCTGAGGCTTGGAAATGTTTAGTCATTTAGAGTCACACAGGGAATAAGTGATTGAACTAGGATTCAAATTCAGATCTAATTCAAAAGCCCCTGTTTTTTCCACCATATCTCTATTACTGCAGTAGTCAAATAACTTTAATCTTTTTTACCTCTTTCACTAGACTGTGACCAACGTAAAGTTAGAAAAGTCTTTTCTATGTGTATATCTCAGTACCTAGCATGCAGTAGGTATGTTTGCAAATCAATGGGTGAAGGAATAAATGACTGCTGAAGACTAAGAACAGGAATTCTGGTGTGGTCAAAGACATGAATAGAAATATTAATACTCTAAACATATCAGTCTGGGACAGAGTTCCAAGAGCTACCTGTCTTCCTGTTCCTGAATCTTTCTACTCTCTGAGGTAGAACTTTTTATCTTCATCTGATGATTTGGTTCATCCTTTCTCTAAAACCAATCCTACTCTTTATTAGGAGGAATTGAGGGAGTCTGGTTAAGAGGCTCAGGTTCCAGGATCAAAACAGCTTATCTGTATTCTCATCCCAAAACCCAGTTCAGAACACAGATCCCTGCCTTGTAATACTGTGCCTATAGATAGTGCAGTGCCCTATTCTCATACTGGAGTCTAACCTTCTTTGATAAACTCCTGCATGAGAGTGCCTGCCTTCTGTTGGATCCCCACATGCTGTTTGCTGCCAGACTTGTCAATACTATATGTGGCTACATAATCAAGTGTTTGGAGTAAGATATTTTTAGAAAAGGTCAGCCAATATCAAATCCTTGACACCTATCGCTTGTTCCTTCTGAGTATTCTATATCTCACTGTGTCAATTTGTGTCTCCCTATAACAGCTAAGGCGCTCTAGAGGGTAAAGCTACTGTGCATATCCCTACTCCTCCTCCTTTCTTTGACTGAAATCCATGTCCTTTTCTGAACATATGTTACTCCAAACATCAAATTTGCAAGTATGAGGACAGTTTTAAATAGTCTAGTAGTAACAGAACATAGAAGCTCAGTAGATGTACAGTAAAAATTACTCAGTAGAATAAACTGCAAATATGCAGGCATTTAGGAAACAGTAGTGTATACTGATTTGAAATATTTGGAGGTAAAATTTCAGTAATACAGCTGATTTTATTCTCGAATGATACCTTTTTATCTCTGTCACCAACTTTGTAAATATTTTCAACAATTTATCTATGGGGATTAAAAGAAATATTTTATTTCTCTCCTCTTCTATTATGTCTCATTGACATAATATATATACTGTCAAGACACAATATGAAGAAGTAGCCTTGGAAGAGAATGCAAATGACATTAGAAGTTCTTTTAATTTTTCCAGTAAATTAAAGGAGAAAATATGCAACTTGATTTAAAGCCTAATTTTAAATTATGTGACATTTATTCATTCATTCAGCAAATATTTAATAAGAAACAGCTACACACTCAGATCTGTACCAGGTACTTTGGAGAATTTAAAGGTGAAGAAAACTTTTTTTCTGATATCAAGCAGTTTAACCCTACAAACATATAAAACAGCTAAGCCTCTGAAATACTAAAACACTGTGTGAAAACATAAGAAACTCTAACCAAGGAAATGAGTGGTGTGAAATGAGGCTGCAATACTATTTAGTAAGCTATAAAAGGCAGTGGATATGAATTTAAAGCCACACCCCACTCACCTCAAAACCCTAAGGTTGACCTATTCAAATTTACAGGAGTGACTTACTATTTCATCTTCCATTTCTTGGTCAGCTCCTTCTAAATTTCCCTGGAGAAAAAGAGCTTTTTGCTTCTCTGCTATTTCATAGGTTGGAAGCATCTCATTCTCATTTTGGAGTGTATCCAGTTTTATACTAAAATGTTCCATCTTCACCTCTTGGCTAACATTTTCAATGATGTCCACAGCATTTTCAGGACGCTTATCTAAGACCTTGGTCAGCATTTCAGAAAGATGATCATATCTACCCAAAAAGAGAAAATTCCAGATAATAACCCTGTCAAAAGCATTTGAAAAACATTTCATGCATTCTCGGTGGGTTTTTAGGAAACTTCAAGAACTCGAAGACTTCAGAGATTTTTAGTGGGAAAATCACAGTAACTTCTACCACTGCCAAGAAAAACTTTGAGCATAAGATAAATCAAAGCAAGTTCTCTATTTTTTTTTTTTTTTTTGGCAGTGCTGAATGGCTTATGGGATCTTAGCTTCCTGACCAGAGATTGAACCCGCACACCCTGCATTGGAAGGCGAAGTCTTAACCACTAGACCGCCAGGTTAGTTATTTTATTTTTTCTTTAATATCTGTATCTATCTAACGGATCTTAAGAATGTCAGAGAAAAATATGTAGATTATATGGGCAACCAATGTGAAGGCCAGTTTACAAATATTATATATGAAGAATATCATATTCTTTCTCAAAATATTGCTATTTTTATAAATGAACAGAAATATTATGACTGGCAAAAAAGAAGCAAGCAATTATTTTCTGTAGACTTTTTATTCAACATGTGAAATATTATATTTTAGGCAAATATTGTTTTAATTGCAACAACAACAAAAAAACAGCTTTCATGGCTGTCAAATAAGGTCTGCATATAGGAGATGGAGTTAAAGTTGTCCTTTACTAAAAGCCATTTTTAACTACAGGCTCTAAAGCACTTAGAAGATAATAGTGAATATTATGGAAGGTATTCATTTGTTACCTCAGAGACTTAATATTTGGAAATTAAATTAAATTTAGCTATTTAAGTAATGTCAGTTACAAAATCATTCAGTAAATGAAATTTTCCCGTTTTTTGTTTAGTATTCAGTTTTAAATTGTGAACTTTCAAGTGTTTATAATGAGCTCTTTTGGCATTTTATCAAAGTTTGTAAATTCATGCTTGTTATTTAACCCAGGGAATTGTGACAAGAAGTTTATATCAGTAATTCAAATAGAATCCACTGCTAAGCAGCAAATCACATCCCTGAAATGTAAGTAAATTGTAGTTCAAAACAGTAATTTATAAATAATATTTTAATTTGGGTTTTGTGAAGATTTCTCGCATCAAACATTCATTGGTTTCTTATTCTTCAAACTTTAAAATTATACCTCATATTTTTAAAAGCCAAGTAATAGCTACAAACATTTGCCACATACTGTATATTGAGTGGGCATTCATTTAATGTTTGCTGATTAATCAGGAGGCATCTCAGCAAATTACGTGGTGGATTAACTAGATTCAAAAGGTCCAGGCTGTGTTTCCTGTACTTCCATTCATTAATTCATTCTTTATTCAGTAAATAGCTGATAGCACTGTGCTAGGCATTAAGTATATAGTGGTGTACAAAACTCACATGGTCCCTGCACTCTGAAGGCCTGCACTTTAGTGAGAGAGTCAGACATTAAATATAAGTCTATAAGTCTATGTACAATTATAAATGTCCTTACGTGCTATGAAGGAAAGAACAGGCAGTTATAATAGAGTTCTGTGGAAGCTGACTTCTAAAAGATGAGAAGCCAGCCAGGAAAAGACTTAGAAAGACTTAGGGCAGAAGCCTTTCAGGCAGAGGGAGCAGCATGGGAACTGAAGAGGCCATGTGGCTAAAGCATAGTGAGGGAAAGGTAAGAGTCAGTGAGTGCTGTAAGCCAGAGAAATCTTGAGCAAATTAATTTTTCCATGACTTGGTCCCCTCACTTAAAAAACAAGTGGATTGTATTAGATGTTTTCTCAAGTCCCTTCTAGCCCTAAAATTCTGTTGACTCTATTGTTATGTAACCCTGGCAACAAGAATCTCTAGAAATCTATACTCAACCATAAGATCTGAATTTTAGCTATAATGGGATGGTCAGAACATTCCTGGGCCATTGATCACCACATTTTAAGAGATCTGGATAAAATGGCATGTATTTTTGGGTGGCCTGTGTAGCGACCAATTCTCCTGGTTTGCCTAGGACTGAGAGGTTTCTCAGGATGCAGAACTTTCAGTGCTCAATCAGGACAGTTCCAGGTTAACGCAGGTAATTTATCACCCTAGCACTGGCCTGGGTGGGGACTCAAAACCAAGCCATATAAGCACTTAGAATGCTTAGATTTTGGTAGACAGTCCTTTTTTACAAGCATCTTGGAGAGATGCTTGGACTTCACTGTCTTTATGGCTTCTTTCAAACACCAGACTCCATAATTCCTAGATTTTATTTCTGTGCACCTAGGGTCTTTAAAGAAGCTAGAAGAATCTCCACCAGTGACCTATTTTGAGTCCTATGATACAAAGAATTATTAAGTCACTCTCTCACTCATACAGACTTTTCAGATATATTTCCATTCACCCACAGAAACACATCCCCACACAGAGATACTCATACCCCCTTTCCTTTGCCAAATTTCTCCCCCAGCCCCCTTCCTCCAAGACTTACAGATTTAAGCCCGACTTGCTACTGGACTTTAGTAGGTAAGCCTTAGCATTCTGAATGGCGATCTCAAGCATGCTGGGGGCCACTTCAGAAGCCCCAGACTCAGGCTGATCCAGATCATAGTTACTGTTTGAGTCTTCTTGAAAAATGTCAAATCTCAGCTCTTTCCGTTTAGAGTTGTTGTAGCTCACATCCCTCGGTCCATACAGGTGACATTTGGTTTGCTGAGATTGATGAAAAAAAGTGTTTCCCTCTGATTGGCATGTTTGATGAGGAGTTGATTCTTCTTTATCAGATGATTGTTCCAAATGGTCAAAGTGAGCTGTCCCAGCTTCAGAAATCACACTAGTGGTGTTGTCTGACTGCCATGGTGCCATAAGGTCCTGCGCGGCCAGAGCCAGGGGAGAAGGAGTAGAGGAGGGCTCCTGAGATGGGGAAGGTGGAGATGACACACCTGGTCCTACGAGGTCATCCACAGGCGTGCTGGCTCCAGATTGGGGGATCCCAGGAGGGCTGCTCTTGGACTGAGGTCCAGTTTCCAGCCCCTGCTCCGACTCTGAGGCCTCGGATAACCCAGGTTCAGGATCTTGGGAGGTTGTTTCCATTTCTTCCCACGGCCGCCTTGTTTCCCCAAGTTCTTGGTGTTCTATTTTTTGTTTCAGGGGGGTCGAGTCTTCCATGGAAGGAGTCAAGAGAAAAAAAGTTCTGGATGAAGGGGGCGTGCAGGTATGGAAGGAGGCAACGCAAGGCAGTGGCTTTGCTTAGGTCTGCTAGGCGATTTCTGGGTCCTAGTTGCTCTGCAAGTCGCAGCGTCCTATCTCCATAGCAACACCAGGCAGGGTTCCCCTAAGAGAAATAACACACATCTGTTGCCAGGATTCTAGGGAGGGGACCAAGAAAGATGAAAATCCTAGATGTGTGATTTGGTGGAGCCTCTGCTCCTCTACCTGGCTCAGCCAATCCAATCTGCAGTCCATCAGTCGCGGTTGGAAACCTGAGAACTGGTCGGACGCAGAGAGGAGGAGCCGCGACCCGGCGGGATGATTTTCAGGGTCTGATAGTTTGATTCAAGTTGCACGTTGAGGAGTGAGTCCTGCATTAGTGGAGGGACAATACATTTACAGAGCTTGTATATGTGTGTGTGTGTGTGTGTGTGTGTGTGTGTGTGTGTGTGTGTGTGTGAGAGAGAGAGAGAGAGAGAGAGAGGGAGGGAGGGAGAGAGAAAGGAGGGATGAAGGGACGGAGGGAGGGGGAGACCTTGGTAATGTTGAGGTGCAGGTGACAATGAGACTCTAGTGTGCAGAACATCAGAGTCCAAGATTCACTTAGATGGCAAAGGTGTCTCATCTGTGCCAACCAAACTTGGGCAACTTTTGAACAATAAACAAGGAAGTCCTTATTTTTGCCCTTCTCCCTCATGTGGAATCTGCCAGATGAGTAGGCAGAAAATTACCTTCAAGGAGACGGCAGTGCAGAAGCTTACCCTATATAAATAGACAATTCATGGGTTACCTGTTTCCTAATAGTTGAAATTCAAATTAACCCTAAAGCTATATTAGTATAGTGTAATCTTTATTTGATAATATGAATGTGAATTCATAATTTTGCAATATTTAAGATCATGACTATTCATTCATATTATTCCATCTCCAACATAAAGAAGGTATAGCGGATGGAACCATATCTGGCCTTGACTAAAAACTGTAAATTAAAGTCTTTTTTTTTAAGATTACAATTAAAAAAAATTTTTTTTGGCCACGTGGCTTGTGGGATTTTTAGTTCCCTGACCATGGGCAGTGAGAGTAGAAGAGTCCTAACCACTGGACCACCAGGGAATTCCCTAATTAAAGTCTTTAATGTTAATTTATTCTGTATCTCTCTCTCTTTTAAAATAAACCAATTAATACTTGATATAACTTCCAATTAGCAACATGTTGGTCATAAATTCTAATTTCATGAAAGAGCATCATACTTACCTCCCACCCCCAATTTGGTGGGAGAAGCACAGAACTCTTCAATCATTTGTTCAAAGCTGTGGATATTTACCCTTCCCAAAATACACATGGGTGTGCACACACCAAATGTTGCATGTAATTTCTTCTGGTTCAGGGACTCCTTGAAGTCAGAGTCCCAGATTAGAACTCTTGGAATAAGACTCGGAAAAACAAAATGAAAGGTAAACTGGAATTATAAATTGGAGATTTTTTGTAATTGATACAAGGGTTGAAGGGGGGATAGCATTTTTTCCCCATCATAGTTCTATTTTCTCCACCCTTGAAGCTGACAAGATATGATGGAGGCTTTTTTCTTGGACTGACAAGCCAGAGCAGGGTGGTAGGACCAGAAGAAAGGCATGATAAGGAACAGTTTTTTGCATCTATATTCATGAGAGATCTTAGTCAGTAGTTTTCTTTTCTGCAATGTCTTTGTCTGGTTCTGTTATTAGAGTAATTCTGGCTTCATAGAATGAATTAGGAAGTATTTCCCCTGCTTTTATTTTCTAGAAGAAATTATAGAGAATTGATCAAATTCACCTGTGAACCCATCTGGGCCTGTTTTCAAAGATTATTAATTATTGATTCAATTTCCTCATATATATGCCTATATATGTGTGTGTGTGTTTTGGCAGAGTGTGTTTTTCAAGGAATTGGTCCATTTTATCTAGGTTATCAAATTTACAAGCATAGACTTGTTCATAGTATCTTGTATTATCCTTTTAATGTCCATGGGATCTCTAGTGATGATACATCTTTAATTTTCGATTTAGTAATTGCATCTTCTCTCCTTTTTTTCTTTTTCTTAGCCTGGCTAGAGGCTTATTAATTGACTGACTTTTTCATAGAACCAGTTTTTGGTTTTGGTGATTTTCTGTTTTCAATTTCATTCGTTTCTGCTCTAATTTATACTATTTCCTTCTTTTGCTTACTTTGGATTTAATTTGCTCTTTTTTTTCTAGTGCCCTGAGGTGGAAGCTTAGACAATTGAAGCTTAGGTGATTTAGATCTTTCTTCTTTTCTGATATATGAATTCAATTCTGTAAATTTTCCTATAAGTATTGATTTTGCTGTATCCCACAAATTTTAATGTTACAATTTCATTTTCATTTATTTCAAAATATTTTGAGATTTTTTCAGCTATTTTTCTGTTATTGATTTATAGTGTAATTCCATTGTGGTCTGAGAGCAGGCATTGTATGATTTTAATGTTTATTTTCTTTATCCTTTAAATTTGTTGAAGTGCTTTTATGGCCCAGAATGTGGTCTATCTTGGTGAATGTTCCATATGAGCAGAAAGTGTATTCTGTTATTGTTGGAAGAAGTAGTCTATAGATGTCAATTACAGCCAGTTGATTGATGGTATTGTTGAATTCAACTATGTACTTATTGATTTTCTCCTTGCTGGATCTGTCCATTCTGATAGAGATGTGTTGAAGTCTCCAACTACAATAATGGATTCATTTATTTATCCCTGCAGCTTTATCAGTGTTTGCCTCATGTATTTTGACCCTCTGTTTTTAGGTGTGTAGCCATTAATGATTGTTATGTCTTCTTGGAGAACTGATCCCTTATCATTATGTAATGACCTTCTTTATCTCCGGTAACTTTCCTTGTTCTGAAGTTGCCTTTGTCTGAAATTAATATAGCCACCCCTAGTTTCTTTTAATGAGTGTTAGCATGGTGTATTTTTGCCCATCCATTTACTTTATTCTATATGTGTCTTTATATTTAAAGTGGGTTTCTTGTAGATAACATGCTTCAAGACCCCACAGTTGTATAGGCCCCTTCCCATGCCCTCTACTTAATTTTGAATTCATAAATTTGCAGTCTTTTTCTTAAGAGACCCCTCCAAATTATATAAGCTTTAGGCACCACAAAGCCTGGATCTGCCCTATTCCTGTATAGGAATCAAGAGGAAGCTCATACAAATAAAAAGTAACCCTGTGTCCTGATTTAAATTGATAACTTTACAGATTAACAGTCTAGTTCTCTTGGGTGACCAGCTCTCTTATGTTAGCTTGAGGTGAATAGATGTAATTCATTTATGACTTAGTTAATTTTATGTGCAGTCTTCTATAGAACCCTATTTTACAGTGAGAAATTAACACTTTTGAAAACACATATGTGCTATGTTGTTGATATAGAATATTTCATTTGACCCCTACTGGAACCCCAAACTGTAGGAATTACGGTCCCCAACTCTATCTCAGAGTATTAAAGTAATTTGTCCAAGGTTATACAGCTGGAAAGTTTGCATCTGGGATTTTAAATGAGTTCTGACTGACTCTAGAGCTCGTGGGGCCTCCATACAACACAGCTGTAGTGTTCTTTTTATTTTTCCTAAATTGATATTTGATTTTACCAAGATCATCCATAGAATCAAAGCTAGAGATAAGTGTGAGGGATAAGATACTCAGAAACTTTTCAAATAAATTACTTGGTAATAAGAAATTTAACATAATGCACTGCATTTTTCCATTTTCCACAATATAAAATTATCGATGAGGACTATTTAAAAGAATTGTTCAGCTCTAAATAGGTGGTGGCAACAACATTTTCTTCTGCATAGTAACTTTTCACTTCCTCATACAATTAACATTGCTATTCCTCCTCATACATATCCAAGTGGAAAAATTTGTCATGGGCTTGTGCAAGGGCCAGAAAAATAAAAATAGAGCATGTCCTCTCCTAACTTCCTGTTTGGCTAATTGTAAACTCAGTTAACATTTTGGGGATGGATTTATAAAATCCATGCAAAAATGCATAGTTTGCAACTATGCAAAAATGCATAGTTTTGCCAAGCATTTGCAAAACAGCAGAATTCCTTAATCCTTAGGCATCAATTTCTACAGCATCTTCCAAATGCCTTAAACTCTGCTCACCCCCATCTGTGACTCTTCTGGCTGCGGCGGGGCCCAGTCATCACAGTCCGGAAAAGCACCGTAGGAGTAGCCCTGACAGCCTTGGTATACTCTGTATACGATGATCGGGTGGTAAAATCTGGGGAGAAACAGCAGGATGCCAACAGTCAGAACTGGAAAGGCTCGGTTGGTGCCAACTTTGCTGATGTAGCCTGCCAGCAGGAGGCAACCCATAATAATGGGAAAAACACCAGTCAAAAACTGTAAGGAGGCGCAGGCAGTGGCCTTATAAGGAATGTTAGTAGGGCTTTTCTTGAACTTGGAGATCTCAGGACACCTGGACATTTTTTCGATTGAAGCTCGCTTCGGCAGGTGAAGTTTCCTCTGACAGTTAATGTGTCCATCATCAGTGCTGGAGAGCTTTGAGTATTTCACTTTGCTGCTGGGGATCCCAGCAGACACGTTGGTGAGAGTGGGCACCATAACCAGCAGAGTGGGTGGGGAGCTTGCTCGCTGCCACACAGGGCGGAGGCGTCGAGGCCAGGGCGCCCACCCAACGGCCGCCTGGCCACGCAGTGGGTTGCCTCAGCCTCTCTCCTTCATCTGCCTCCCCCTAACTAACTGTTTCTGGGAGACTGCCCTGTTTTTTATGGAATCTGTCTTTTATCGTACAAGGTTGACATTACTTTGATAATCTGTTGTTATATTGGCTCTATTTGTTTATTTTCTTAAGCCAGTTCTAGTAAACTCCCAAATTCCTTTGTGATCGAAAATCTGCATTTTAACAATCCAAACATTCACACTAAAAATTCAGAATCAAAAAAATAAGTGATAAAGCACTGTCTTGGTTTCCATGAATGTTTTATCTCAACCTCCAGAGAAGGCTTCATGGGATGTTATTTGACTCCCAGTTAAAAGATCCAATTAAGCCCTACTAACCTGCCAGAGTTTCCTCACTCAAGCTGAAATCCAGGCAATTTCTACTAATGAGAACTGAGTTAGAACAGACTGGCTGATAAGCCATCAAGTACCGTTTCAATAGAGGTAGGTGGAGAGTGATTATGACACTAGTACACAAATTTTCCAGGAAAAGCCTTGGAGAAACTAGTCTGTGGAATGTGGTAGGGAAGGATTTATACTGAAGAACATGGACAATGCAAAAGTCATAAGTTGGGAGTATAGTTGAAGAGAAAAGCAAAGATGAAAATGTGAGTCACTATCACATTCCTCCTGACACCCCACAATACCACACACACACACACACACACACACACACACACACAGGCTTTAAAAACCAATTCCAGAAAATCTGGATGCTGAGAAAAGAGAAAAGAGTGTCAGCCAGCCCACACAAACACTCTGAACATCATTCTATTTTTGCTGTTTATTATGTTTAGTCTGTCTTGCACTGTTTCAGGAGAGAGAGAATTATAAGTGTTGGTGTATCGTAGAAACAAGAGAAAAAGAGTGGGATATGGGGTAGATTCATGTGGGATGTGGGTACTGGCAAAATATATATTGTTTGCACCTCCTTGATTAATATGGAGGAAGTGATTGTGTAAAGGACATCTTTTGTATCTCTCTTATTCTTGCACTGAAGTTCAAAAAAGCGAAGGAAAAATATAAAACTGATGAAAAAGTAAATTCATTTGTATGCTAAAGAGGGGGTGAGATTTGAAAGAGCTCTAAGTCTACCCTTTTACTACTCACTGTTACAGGTTCACTGAAGAAGCAAAATCCACTTCTGATATAACTTTAAGGATGATAGGGATCAATTTGTTGTTGAGAAAGAAATATCCCCTGCAGAGTTTGTCTTGGCCAATGAGTATTGTTCTAGGGTGTAAGAAGGTAACTCAGTTTGGATAAATAAATTGGGTAAGATTTTGCTGACATTAGGAAAACGAGATCCAGTTATTCCAGAAACAGCAAGAGTCAAAACTGTTGGGTACACTAAAGAGAACTGCATGTAACCAGTAGTCATACTTACTTAACTTTGGCAACTCTCCAACACACAACAAGATGTATTTGAAAGCTACAGCAGTGACTTCCTTGGGCATGAAATAAGGTTAGTGAGATCTTTTATACCTATCTCACAGGGCTGATATTTATTTTTCATGTCTTTATTTGCACCATCCTATGTAAAAGTGGCTATGGCCCTGGAATGTACCAAGGGTCTTATAAAATCACTGATATTTAAATTATTTGTTCAAAAACACCCAGGGTTGTCGATCCTAAGTGATGCCCTTCCAATTTGTTTATCTTTTTTTTAAAGTAGACATTACAGAAGCTTTATCATCAGGAATGAGACTAGAATGCCCACTCTTGGTACTTTTACTCAACACAGTATTGGAAGTCCTAGCCATACAAATTAGGCAAGTAAAATAAATAAAAGTCATTCAAATTGGAAGGGAAAAAGTAAAACTTTCACTTTTTTCAGAGGATATTATATTATACATAGAAAACTCCAAAGACTCCAAAAATCTATTAGACTAATAAATAAATTCAGTAATGTTGCAGAATACAAAATTAATATACAGAAAGCTGTTGTATTTTATACACTAATAATGAATAATCAAGAAAAGTGAAGAAGAACAATCTCATTTACAATTTCATCAAAAATAATAAAATACCTAGGAATAAATTTAATGAAGAAGGTGAAAAAACTGTACTCTGAAAACTATAAGACATTAAGGGAAGAAATTGAAGACAGATAAAAGGGAGCAATAGACTGTGCTCATGGGTTGGAAGAATCAGTATCTTTAAAATGTCCATACTACCCGAAGCAATCTACAGTTGCAATGCAATCCCTATCAAATTACCAAAGCCATTTTTCACAAAACTAGAACACATAATCTTAAGATTTGCATGAAACAGCAAAAGACCTCAAATAGCCAAAGCAATATTGAGAAATAAAAACATAGTTGGAATTATCACACTCCCAGCCCATTTTTTCTGAATTCAGCAATAACTGAAATTTGTCTCAGATCTGTCCTAACATCTCTTTTGGACATTTCCTCATTCCTCAGTCATCATGCTTACATAAGCTTCTCTTTGATAATGATTTTCAGGTTTCCACTAAACACAGAATTTGATTCCAGGGGAGATCTTTAATCCCTTCAATGTCCAAATCAGCACTGATAAGGAAATAGGGTTTAATCTCAGGGTAATTTATGCTTGGAAATGTTCATCTTATCTCTTGTTTTACCTAATGTTCGTGAATTAAGGCACTAATATATTTTGTGAGAATGGCAACCCTAAAAGTAGAAATCAAAGAGATTAGAACACTTACAAAGGTGAATAGCTCACCCAATAATTTCTGATTTCATAGCAGGAATTTTCATTGAATTGAATGCTTTAGGGGCCTTTAGAGATGCTTGAGATCTCTCTTTAGACAAGTCTGTAATAACATGAGAGTGAAAAAGACAGTGCCACATCTACAATTAAAGGAATTGTCTTTGTTTCCTCATTTCTATACCAAAAAAAAAAAAGATACGGTACATCTGCAACTAAGAATGCTACTAACTTTTTGTTTCCTTGGAACTTTTTTTTTTTTTGCGGTACTCGGGCCTCTCACTGCCATGGCCTCTCCCGTTGCGGAGCGCAGGCTCCGGAAGCGCAGGCTCAGCGGCCATGGCTCACGGGCACAGCCACTCCGCGGCATGTGGGATCTTCCCTGACCAGGGAACGAACCCGTGTCCCCTGCATTGGCAGGCGGACTCTCAACCACTGCGCCACCAGGGAAGCCGCCCTTGGAACTTTTTAATGATCAGTGAAGTTTTAGTTTCCTAAGCTGTTGGAGGGGATGCCCTATTCCAATAATGGTCTGCCCAAAATTTTAACTAAAGGTGAAATGGAGAAACGTTTTAGAAAGACCTGTATAATCGTGATGTCGTAATTTGTTCCTCTTCTTCACTCCAAGTAATCAATTCATTTTTTTCATTTTGGATCTCAAAGAATTTAAGTAATTGGGAGCACATCATAACATCACATGAAATTGTACCATGTTATATTACCTAGGTCTGTCTGCTGAGGGACCTGGAAGCAATAAGAAGTCAGAGCAATGAGCATACCTAAAGCATACCTAAATCAGTCACAATCAATGACTGATTGCAGTGGAGGGGCAAGGAAAGTACAAATGAGCCTAGAACATCTTCCTATATCAGAAAGAACTGAAAGAATACCGGAAACATGTCAAAAGCACACCAGAGCCAACTTGGACTTATTGCAACTGACAAATTCTGGGACATTTTAAATATTAAAATAAATAAAGTTAGTACAGATTGTACTGTTTAAATAAAAAAGAATACATGAACCTAATACGAGGCATAGGCAAACTTTTCGGTAATAGGCCAGTAATTGTTTTAGTTTTGTGGCCCAAATATTATGTGTTTATATAACAAGAAAGAAAAAAGTTTCCACAGTTTTTCTATTATAATTTATTCAAACTAGATTATAATTTATAATAATTCTTTGTAATATATGTCCACTAAAGACAAGGGTAGACTCACAGATGTTGGGAGACAGTTTACAGTCTTAGGTATGTTTATTTTCTATAGACATGTTTCTTTAGATGCTTTACTCAAACTCTAATCAACCCAACATCAATAAATAACTTATTTTGCTTGGCTAACAAATGAATCACTGCATATTTATTTTGATTGCAGCCTCATTTTTTACTTTTATTTTTGTGAAGCGATTTTGTTGAGATGAAATATTCTGTTTAAAATTTCATATTTTTTCTGTCCATTTCTTTCCTCTGAGTTGGGAGTATTGCGATTACTGCTTAGTGTGGTTATATTAATGCATATCCTATTCTTTTAGCTTAGCTATAGTGTCATTGTGTAATAAACATGATGCTTTACCTATTCTTCAATAAAAGTAATCCATTCTCCACTGTGCCTTAAAAGCATGACATTTGAATCTACTTTTCTTTTCTTGTTTCTTCATAATGAGCATGTACTGGTAATAAAAAGTAAACTATTGAAGTATGGCCATACATACTCTAAAAGGCTGTTTATTTATAATGACATCATTGTAATTATGTTTATGACTTATTTCACCAGTTTTATTAATATATGACAAAATACATTGAAAATCACTAATCACATGCACAGTAGCCTGATAAATATTCACAAAGTGACCACACCTATGGAACCAGCACTAAGATGAACAAACAGAGTATTACCAAGACCACAGGAATTCTGTTATTTGCCTTACCAGTTACTATACCACTCCTATAGGTAACTTCTCTTTTTCTAAACCCATAGATTATTTTAACCTATTTTTTTATCTTATGTAATGTTTCATGCAGTAAGCGTCTAGCCTTTTTTCCACTCAATAGTACGTTTCGGAGATTCGTGTATGTTTTCAATGTGGTTGTAATTCATGCATCCTTAGTAATGTACACTGTACATAAACATTGAGTTCTTTCCTTTGTTGATTGCTGTGGATAGTGGTGACTTGAAATGTTGATGATTGTAAGTTTACTAATTTTTTCCTTTAAGTTTCTTCCATTGATTTATGCTTCACAAGTTTTTTCCCATTTGGGAATTATGATCAGATTCACTTATATTTTTCTAGTTATTCAAAATGATTTTATCTTAAATTATTTAACCAGTAAATACATATGGAATTAGTTTAGTGACTGAGATGTTATGGATAAAAGTATTTTTTCAACCAATAGTTAAATGATAGAACCATTAGATGATTATTTCACCTTTGAACCTCTGCTCTTTCATGTAAACATTGTGATCTGGTAAATTATTAAATAGATGCATGTGTTTCATGTGAGTTCTCTATTTTGACATTCACATTGGTTAAAACCAAAGAATAAAGTTCACTTAGAAGATGAAAGGATTTTTACTTTTTAATCCCAAATTTATTTGTAGATAAAGGAAAAGTACACACTACAGAAAACTCTCTCAAGGGATTTACAATTCATGCTGCATGCTTTCTGTTTTTCCCTTTATCTTACAGGCTACTAATGCAGAGAATCTCCCAAATCATTTTAATGTTTGAAATTTCAAAGTGTTTACAAAACTCATGGCAATGAATGTAAGCACTGCTCACTAATTTTGTTTAATAATAAAGTTTTATAATCAACATTAGCATGAGAAGTATGTATTAAAATATGCCCACAAATTTAGTAGATTTTTATGATTCTTTTGCATTGATTCTATGCCTCATTTATGTCCCAGATGAAATTCAAGGGAAAATATTTCATCTTCCTTTGGAATACTCTGTCAAATGTTTCATTTTGCTCCACGTTCAAGTGATGTTTCCAGTCTCCGATGGTACCTAGTAGGACAAGCACACCAACAACAACTGGGTAAGAAATAGCACTATGAGGGCAAAAAGTTCCTCCAACCCACTTTAATCTCTTCTCCAACTTACTTCAGTCTGTTCTCAAGCCAGCTAAATGTCTGTTGGTTCTCCATAGGCTTTGATACTTCACTTTCCTTTTACAGTTATCAGCTAAGAAAAAAATTTAGGATGTAGTAAGACTGAAAATAGGGTTATAGTCCACTACATTATCAGTTAGATTTCCAACAACCACTACCATTAAATTATAACATTTCTTAAGGGAAAAAAACCTTAAAATATATGAAGAGATTTGAAAACTTAAATATGTTTTACTAAATGCCAGGCACCATACTTGGCAAACTACATCTATCATGTAATATTAATTCTTAATACAACCCTTAAAACAAACCAGCAACATATTAAAAGGATTATGCACCATGATCAAGTAGAATTTACTTCCGGGATACAAAGATGGGTCAACATGTATCAATTAATTAATGTCATACCACATTTACAGAACAAAGGGAAGAAAACCTCATGATCATCTCAATAGAGAAAAAGCATTTTATAATATCCAACACCTTTTCATGATTTAAAAAAAACTCAAAAAATAAAGAATAGGGAGAAACTACATACAAAAAGTCATATATGAAATAGCTACTGCTAACATCATAATCAATGTTTGAAGACGGAAAGATTTTCCACTAAGATCATGAATAAAGCAAGGATGCCTATTCATGCCATTTCTATCTAACATAGTACTGGAAGTCCTAGCCAGAAAAATTAAGCTAGAAAAAGAAATAAAAGGCATCAGTTGGAAAGGAATAAGTAAAATTGTCTCTGGTCACAGACAACATGACTTTATACATAGTAAAACCTAAAGATTCCACACAAATATTATTAGAAGCAGTAAACAAATTCACAAAATTGCATGATGCAAAACCAACAAACAAAAATCAGTTGCATTTCTATACACGAGCAAGGAACAATCCAAAGAAAAAAATCCACAGTTCGATTTAACATTGCATTAAAAAGAATAAAATATTTAGGAATAAACTTAGCCAAGGTGGTTAAAGACTTGTATACTGAAAACTACAAAATAGTGCTAAACAAAACTAAAGAACACAAATAACTAGACAATATCCCTTGTACATAAATTGGAAGATATAATAATGTCAAGATGTGAATACTACCCAAAGTGATCCACAGATTCAATGCAATCTTATGCAGTAGTCCACTAATATTTTTTGCACATAGAATAATTTACTATAAAATTCATATAAAAATCTCAAAAGACTCTGAATAGCCAAAACATTCTTGAAAAAGAACAAAGTTGGAGGCGTTAGATCTCTTGATTTCAAAACTTACCACCAAATCAGTTATCAAAATATTGTAGTATTGACATTAAGACAGACAAATAGATCAATGGAACAGAATACAGAGCCCAGAAAGAAACTTTCACAATATCAAGCAAAATGAATTTTGACAAAGGAATCAAGACCATACGATGGGGAAAAGACAGCCTTTTCAATAAATGCTGTTGAGTAAACTGGATATCGACATGGAAAAGTGTATAAAGTTGGGCTCCTACTTACACCATATCGAAAAATTAACTCAAAAAAGGAATATGTTTAAACATAGATATTTTACCAAAGAAAATATGCAGTAAATCAAAAAGCACATGAAAAGATACTCAACGTCACTAATCATTAGGTAAATACATGTCAAAAACCACAATGAGCTACCACTTCACACCCATTAGGATGGCTAGTTACAAAAAAATTAAAATTAAAAATTAAAAAAATAACAAGTGTTGGTAAGAATGTTGAGAAATTGGAACCATCGTGCACTGTTTAGTGGGACTACAAAATGATGCAGTCACTATGGAGAGTAGTTTGAATAGTATGGTGGTTCCTCAAAACATTAAAAATACAGTTACCATGTAATACAATAATTCTGTGTGAGGGTAGGTACTCAAAAGAACAGAAAACAGGGACTCAAACAGATAGTTGCACTCTTATGTTCATAACACCATTATTCACAATTGTCAAAAAGTGGAAGCAATCCATGTGTCCATCCATGGACAAACGGATAAATAAAATGTGGTATATAAATACAATGGAATATTTTTCACCACTCAAAATGTAGGCAATTTCACAACATGGATGAATCGGGATGGTGTTATGCTAACTGAATTAAGCCAGTCAAAAACGTTTAAATACTCACTCACATGAGATCTTAGTATAGTAAAATTTATAGTGACATAAAATAAAATGGTGGTTGCCAGGGGGTAGGAGGATGGGAAAATGGGTAGTTACTGATTTGGAGTACGAGTTTCAGTTTTGCAAGATGAAAAAAAAAATCTGGAGATGGGTGGTGGTAATGGTTGCACAACAATGTGTAGTTAATGGCATGGAACTGTATGCTAAAAATGATTAAAACAGTAAATTTTATGTTGTATTCTGATGCAATCTTTAATAAAACTATCGAGGGGGGAAACTGGAAAGAGAAACACCATGAACAATGGAAGTTCACAGGAAAGAGAGATTTAATTTATCTTGGAAAAGAGAGCAATTTTCAAGGAAAAAAGAACATTTCTTCCACTTCAAGTGGAAAGATAAGAAATGTCCCTGAAAAAGCTGGAAAATTCCTTTGAAAATGTGAAAGTAAGTCCCAAACCACAGAAACTTGAAATATTTTCCATATTCAACAAAAATTAAACTTCACTGTCCTTGGTACTTGATAGACTCACAAGAAATTTGCCTGGAGATGCAGGTTGAAGACAAGATGAATTGTCTTCTATGCCTGATGAGTACCTTAGTATTTATATTTTAAGTAGATTGTATTTCCCTTGTTGTCAGTGGAAAAGGTTGAGTGTGATGGGCTGAGTAAAATAACCCTAAAAAATAAAAAATAAAAGGACCCTCATTATCAAATTACTTCTTCAAATAATGTTTGTATACAGTAACTAACATACAATCAAGACATGCAAGTATTTGAAGATATAAGAAAATTTAGCCAAAAACAGCAGAAACTAAGACAATAGAAATGAATGAAGATATTACACATACTGCAATCATCTGAAATAATTCAATTACTATGCTATGATATTCAAGGTATCAAAGACAAAATTTAAATTAAAATTTGACAGAACTGGAAACTATAAAAAATAATATAGCAGATTTACAAGAGATCCCAATGCATGAATAGAAATGAAGAACTCGGTGAGATTTACATTCTAGCCAAAAATATTGGGTTGAATATTACTATATAAAGTAAATCTTATTATCTGAACAGTAAAAATGTATACAGTTTTAAAACAAAAATCGAAGTGACTGCCTAGATGAACTAAATCAAAATTGCATACCCTGAATGCTATTTTTTTTTCACTTCAACGATGGTTGCATTGATGTTCACTTTGTAGATTCATTATTATGTACACATATGGTCATGAACTTGGATAATTTATTTTACTTGATAATTTAAGCCAAGTTTTTTTTTTTTTTTAAAAAAGAGAGCTAGCATAGGAAACCACAGAAAGACTGGATTATTCACAAATATGAGTTTCAGCAGTAAAATCCTGAGGATTCCTGCTAAATATTGCCAGAGATCTCTGACATGTGCCTGCCGGGCTTTCTGCCTGCATTTTAGGAAAAGTAGAAACTCCATGACCCACTGTAAGGAGTTCTTCAAGCATTGCTTGTGTTCTAGAGAGAATCTGATGGGAAATTACGTTGTTTTAAATAAGGATCCAGATAATTTAACAGTGACCAGAATAATGCTTATAAATTAGCAATAATAAACAAAAGATTCAATTATCTGCTTATTCAAGAGCAGATCATCTGAGGATATGGTGGTAACTGGCCAATTAGCCATGACTGCCACAAGATTTTTCCTCGACTTTTACCAAGAGTTAATAAATAACACTCTCCTTTGTTATTTTTTACAGTGCTATATCTTCTCTCTCAACAACTTTCTCTTCATATCATTAAAAAATTAAAGTGATACTAGTTTATGTTAATATTTACTTCTTTAAGTAAATTAATCATTTGAGAGTGCTTTACAGCTACATAGTATTTGTTGGCCCAAGCAATACATCTTCCCATTGTGGTCTGTCTTATTTGTATTTAAATCCATAACTGTTTTGTTATATGGTCAGTGGCAATTAAGCTTTCTGATGAATTTTTGAAATTAAGCTTTCCGATGAATTTTAAAGGCCAAAATTCTTGTAATGATCTTTTCAGTAAATTAGCATCCATGTAATCCTTAGATTGCAAAAATAAAAACAGGTTTATTCATGGGGATTATCCCAATAAAATTTAAAATCTTGATATCAGTTTAGTAAATAAGGCAGCTCCAATTATACTTTGTGCTTTAAAAGGAAAGTTTCTCAGACTCACAGGCATAAAGAACAGACTTGTGGCTGCCAAGGGGATAGAGTGGGAGGTTGAGGTGAGCAGATGTAGGCTATTATATATAGGATGGATAAACAACAAGGTCCTACTGTATAGCACAAAGACCTATATTCAATATCCTATGATAAACAATAATGGAAAAGAATATTAAAAAAATGTCTATATACATGTATAACCGAATCACTTGTTTTACAGCAGAAATTAACACAACATTGTAAATCAACTCTACTTCAATACAAAATTATAAATAAGGCTGTGATACACGTGAAAAAATTAAGTTTCTGATCTTTCTATTACTATTTTGTGACTAGTTCAAGATGAAAATGGCTATTATACTTCAGAATATAGCTAATTAAAACATGTTTTTTGGTGAAACTGTTATTTATTTGCCATCATTGTATCCAAGTCTTGTTTTTTCCCTCCATTTGAGGCCTAGGAGTGGAAGAAATAATAAAAGGAGAATTTATTAATGAGACAAACAATATGTGATTGAACTGAGGGCTATCATGTTAAAATTTTAGAGTAAATGACAACCTTAGGCTAAATGACAGAAAGCTCTTACTTCCTTATACTACACTTACTTTGGTGTGGAAGGCAAGGGGGAAAGTAATTTACCTCTAAATTTAGAATTTATATAAGGACCACATAAGTGTAAAATGGTTGTTGTATTCTGAATTGTATATCACATGAACTTTCTCTGGGCTCTTTTTTAACAGCTTTATTGGGAGAATATTTAATTTAAAAAAAATTTTTAATTGAAGTATAGTTAATTTACAGTGTGTTAGTTTCTGGTGTACAGCAAAGTGATATATATATTCTTTTTCATATTATTATCAATTATAGGTGATTATAAAATATTGAATATTGTGTTATACAGTAAGGCCCTGTTGTTTATCTCTTTAATATATAGTAGTTTGTATCTCTTTTATATATAGTAGTTCATACCTAACCCCAAACTCCTAATTTATTCCTCCCCTATCCTCTTTCCCCTTTGGTAACCATAAATTTGTTTTCTAAGTCTGTGAGTCTGTTTCTGTTTTGTAAATAAGTTTATTTGTATCATATTTTAGATTCCATATATAAGTGATATCATATTATAGTTGTTTTTCTCTTTCTGGCTTACTTCAGTTAGTATGATAATCTTTACTGTAAATGGCATTATTTCATTCTTTTTTATGGCTGAGCAGTATTCCATTGTGTATAAATGCCACATCTCCTTTATCCATTCATCTGTTGATAGACACTTAGGTTGCTTCCATGTCTTGGCTATTGTAAGTGCTGCTATGAATGTTGAGGTGCATGTATCTTTTCAAATTAGAGTTTTCTCTGGATATATGCCCAGGAGTGGATTGCTGTATCATACGGTAATTCTATTTTTAGTTTTTTAAGGAAATTCCATACTGTTTTCCATAGTGGCTGCACCAATTTACATTCCTTTCAACAGTGAAGGAAGCTTCCCATTTCTTGGGGGAATATTAATATACCATAAAATTCATCCCTTTTATGTGTATGATTCAATGATACTTAGTTATTTACAGAGTTGTGCAACCATCACCACAATTCAATTTTGGTACAATTCCATCAACTCCCCAAAGTCTACATGTCCTGTGATAGTTAATCCCCATTCTCATGCCCCAGACCAGGCACATACTCAACTACTTCTGCACCTATTGATTTGTCTTTTTCTGGACATTGAAGTTCATTCATGCTGTAGCATGTATCAATATTTTGTTCATTTTTATTCCTGAAGTGTATACCAAGGTATGGATATACCACATTTTGTCTATCCGCTAGTTGATAGACATTTGAATTGTTTCCACTTTTTGCTACAGTGAATAATGTTGCTGTGAACATTCATGGGCAAGTCTTTGAGAGGACATATGTTTTCCTTCCTTTTGGGTAGACATCTAGAAGTAGAAATGCCAAACTGTTTTCTAAAGAGACTGTCCATTTACATCCCCACCATATGTGCGGATTCCCATTTCCTTATATCTTTGCTGATGCTTGTTATTATCAGTTTTTTTTGTTGTAGACATTATGGGGGTATGAAATGGAATGTCTTTGTGCTGAAGAAGATTCAAGAATATTGTAAAGGATTATCAAATCAAAATATTAAGTAATAGTGCTGTGCAGAACCACACTGAGGCAAGAAAGAAAGTCAGTACTTATTTAAAATTTGGATATTTGTTTACCATCAATTTTACATTAATTTTTATTTTTTTTAAGTATTGCATTAAAATATTATTTATCTGGATTGCTGAGTTTTTGGTGCCTCTTTAAATCTTCACCTAAGGTAAGTGCCTCAGTCACCTCCCTGTACTCCATGGTAGTTCAAAAAGGCTCTCAGGGTTACCTGGCGTGCATCACCAAGAACATTAGGTAGAAAGGCCTGGAGGTGGAATCACATGGAGCTTTCAGGTAAGGAAACGTTTTCGCATAAATGAAGGTGCTCAATGGACAAGTAAAATGAAGCCATATTATTGACAGCCTCAACCAGATACTTAATATAAATAATTAGAAACCTGAAAATTATTGGAATGTGAGCTGCTACCACATGCCCAAGATGTTAAAAAATAGGTAATTGGCTTTGACCATAGCAGTGTAAACATATTTAATGTGGTATAATCATTAAATGAATATGAAGTATACTCCAAATTTGGTGGTATCTTTTTTTATTTTAAGCATTTTATTTGGTTGTATCTTTAATATATCGATTCTTGTGGAACTCCGACTATTTTGAAAATATGGATCCAGAACATTTACCACCTATAACTTTTGAATATATATTTTTAAAACTTCTTAATATTAATTTGGATGTGTCTTCTGACATTAAAATTTCGTCCTTATAGCATGTGATGAATTCATGCCTATTTATCTAAAGGCCCTTAAGAAATTAGGACCTGTTACCAAATGTATTTGCTTTAAAAGGTAAAGATTAGTGCTAAGGTCTTTAAAACTGTCACAAAAGGAAAGGGTTAGGCACATTCTCAAAGATATGTATTTAATGTCTTGTCTTTTTTTTTTTTTTTTTTTTGCTATTATCAACTAGTTTTATGGGATTCTACTTGAGATAGGAAGTGTCTCTGTGTACACGTAATTTTTTACATTGGGAGGTTGGGATTTCTCTCTTTCTGACATTGGTGCTCAATTCATAATGAATCAACACAATTTGAGGCTGCCAGAGGGAGCTTGAGCAGAAGGGGGGAAATTTGAAGATTTAATATTTAATCCTGAATATTTTAGTCCACCACAAAATTTAACACATTTCTCAGTACGAAAATGTATGAGGTGGCTCTGATGAAACAGAGGTGAAAATTAGAATAATAGGTTCTTCTACTAATGGTGGGAGCTTGAAAAAAATTCACATAACCTCTGATCCTCAGTTTTCTCACCCGGAAGATGAAAGCCCTGTATATGAAAAATATATTTAAAAAGGAAAATTAATAAACAAATTCAAAACTGGTCACTTAACAGTGAACTTCTTCACAGGGCTTTGTCTACAAATCCAGCCCACCTTTCCCACTTGCACCTTATTCCACCTGCCCTACACAGCCAAATTACAGTAAAGAAGTCTACTGCTATGGACTGAACGTTTGTGTCCCCCCCAAATTTATATATTAAATTATAACCCCCATGGTGATGATGTTAGGTGTTAGGGCCTTTGGGAAGTGATGAATGGGATTAGAATCCTTACAAAAGAAGGCCTTGGAATCTCCCTTGCCTCTTCTGTCATGTGAAGTACAGAGAGAAGACAGCCAAAAAAGCAGATTCTCACCAGACATGTATCTGCCCTTGTCATAACCTAATAAAGTTAGTTTTACAACATGCTTATAGGTTCCTGATTGAACTTTTAAAAAATAAACTATGTTAACTGTTTTCACAGAAAGTTTAGGAGACATACACACACACACACACACACACACACACACACACACACACACATCAGATAGCTCTTCTGATCAATACAAAGAAGCCATAGATCAATGTCACAAAGTGTGGCTGAAGACCCCCCCACAAATCTCAGTCTTCGGGACCTCACCCAAAACCTGAGAAATTAGAATCTCTGTGGGGTGGAGCCTTGAAATCTGTCTTTTCACACACTCACCCGGACATTTCTATACACTTAAATTTCAAAAAACTGCTGTTACAGTACACGTGTATTTAGTTTGGAAGAGAACTTTGTCTCACTAACAAAGGGTCATTTGGGGAAGGTAAAGTCTCAGATGATTTGTGTAAAAAATGGTAAGAAATATGTTTTTCATATTGACAGGAGCATCTACATATATATATTGTGAAACAACTAAACCAGTTAATCAACTGGAATATAATAAAATATTGTTCAGGGTTACATATCAGAAATCTTGGTTTTTCCACAGATGAATTTAGGTTCATCAGTTTACCTCTCTTCTTGGAATACATGATAGTTCAATAAAATTACACATAAAAGTGCTTTCTATGTTAACAGGACAACAGGAGAGCACTTAAGGAACATGTTCAGACAAATGATTTTATATGACAAAGTGTGTCACATTTTGGAAATAATTAGGTAAAATACTTGTGCTATTTAGGGTCATGCACTTGGACTAGCTAATTTAATTATATAGGTTGTGACTCACTCTCTCACTTAAGACCCATGATTTCCTGCAAATGTATTTGAGGGTTAAAAATAGCAAGAGTGAACTTCCAACTCCAAAGTGTCAGTTGGCATTTAAGGCTACAGTTGAAAGATAGACAAGCGAACTCTTCAGAGTTGGAGGGTGGTCACCATAATTGGTCAATTACGGCAGCTAAGAGGGTAGCTATGGTAATACACTTTAATACAAATCATCCTTTAAAATTGGGTTAACAACTTTCTTTCCTGAATAAGAAGGATATATTAGGTTATGAGAGGCCAATGCTCCCATGGTGAAAACCAGTAAAAAACAGGTAAAGTACAAAAATTAAATTTAAAAAACCCTTAGATCTCTGGAAACTATAATTACTAGATTAACTAAAGGTCTAGAGAGGAAGAGCCCTTTTGTAGGTGAGGCATCATTAGTTGTCTTTTCAGGGTGCATGTGCCAATTCTGGGCTTTTGGGCCAGAATTTGAAACTTTAGGGCAGCAGGAGATTATGAAGAACTAAAATCTGCACTTCTAAAAAGGAGAACTAAGTACTCCCATTTTTAAGGGCTCACGAAAGATACTTACTGGGCAGTCAGTGGAAGGAGGATAAACCAAATGTAGACTTGAATTATATTAAAATAGCAACTCAGTCCCCAAGCAACTTAATCCTTAAAAGTGAACTAAAAGGCAAGACAAGAATATCAAAGAGTTTTCAGTTCTACAGTCAGACCAGGTTTTGCATCATAATGCTAATGCTTACTAAATATTTGCCCTTGGGAAATTTAGTTCACCTCCCTACACCTCTTGTTTTCTTATTTATGAAGTGGCACTTACCTCATTCATTTTTTGTTAATAATAAAGGAGATAATTCATGTGAAAATCTAACTCCATTCTGGTATGCAGAAGGTGCCAATATTTATTTTTTTATTTTTTTTTTTTTTACATCTTTATTGGGGTATAATTGCTTTACAATGGTGTGTTCGTTTCTGCTTTATAACAAAGTGAGTCAGTTATACATATACATATGTTCCCATATCTCTTCCGTCTTGCGTCTCCCTCCCTCCCACCCTCCCTATCCCACCCCTCTAGGTGGTCACAAATCACCGAGCTGATCTCCCTGTGCTATGCGGCTGCTTCCCAGTGGCTGCTTCCCACTAGCTATCTATTTTACGTTTGGTAGTGTATATATGTCCATGCCACTCTCTCACTCTGAGTCATGTACCAAAATGTTCATTGCAGCTCTATTTACAATAGCCAGGAGATGGAAACAACCTAAGTGTCCATCATCGGATGAATGGATAAAGAAGATGTGGCACATATATACAATGGAATATTACTCAGCCATAAAAAGAAATGAAATTGAGCTATTTGTAATGAGGTGGATGGACCTAGAGTCTGTCATACAGAGTGAAGTAAGTCAGAAAGAGAAAGACAAATACCGTATGCTAACACATACATATGGAATTTAAGAAACAACATTTATTTTTTTAAGCACAAGATTTCATTTCCATTGCTAATCCAAACACTGTTTGAGAAGAAAAAAGGAGAAAGGAGGAGAAAAGGAACGTTTCTCTCCAGACATATAACATTCCTAAGCCAACACTTGTGGAAGTTATGAGCACTTCAATCAAAGGAGTTCAGAAAGACGGGAGGTGGAGAACCAGGGGTGGGACACAAGGGATGAGAAATTCTTTTCTATGCAAGAATCAGAGCGCTTTATATCCTAATTTAAAGCAGCACCTATGAAAATCACTGTTTTTCTTAGGAAAGATAAACAGAGTGATGAGCAATTGAAATGAAAGCAAGTGAAGCAGCCAGCCTTCCTACGTTGGCCATGAATCAGCAGAGTGATACAAGTGAGTGCAGAATCTGATGGTTGGAGCTGGTGGCATCCACTCCACTGCTGGCCTCAGACTAAATGCATTGCTTCTCCTTCAACCAGACTTAATACCAGAAACCCAGATTATAGAGGAGCAGGCAAAAATCCAGGAGCAGAAGTAAGCAGTTAGAAACGTAACTGAAAAAATATCCTATTCACAATAGCTAGAAATACTATCTATACATGCTTCAGAATAAACTTAAGAAATGAGCAAGGCTTTTATAAGAACTAAGTTCTTTATCAAATGATCTGAAAGAAAATACAAATAAATTATGAGCATACAATATTTCTGGTTGGGAAGACTCATTTGTAATGATGTCAGATTTTTAAATTACTTTTTAAGTGTAAAACAGTATTTTAAAAATTCCAACATTATTCCTTATGAGAGTTTAATAATTTATTTTAAATTAAAATGTCAATTCCTTGGAAAGAAAAGTATATCAGCAGAATAATGTGTCATTATACATGAGTCAATTATGTACATATAAATATTTATAAATGATAATGTCTCTTTTTATCAGTAAGTTAATGATGGACCATTCAATAAATGATGTTGGGTCAGTTTGTTATCTATATCAAAAAATTGTTTTCTCACAACATAAGAATAATATCCAGAGTAAATAAACATGTGATTTGTAAATACATGAAAATATTTGAATAGTGATCCTTCTAATTAAATCTCAAAAGCTAAAGGCCATAAAATAAAAGATCGATTCATTTGACTATATGAAAATTAAAATCTTAAATATGAAAAAGATCACAACCAGTGTTTTTTTAATTGACATGAATTCTATTTCAGGATAATGAATTCATCAGATTTTATGATCTCTTTTGCTCAAGAACTCAGGAATTACTAAAAGTAAAGTAAAAGTATTCCATAATTATATGCCAAAACAGTAAGAGGAATACACTTTTAATCTGAAACTGAGGAATCCCTGGAAATGAACAGGCTACAGATGCCAAAGATGTAAATACACTATATTAATATTTATTATTCACTGAGGTTTTTCAGAAATGATCCAAGGACAGTTAAAGATTAAAGTCTGTAATTAAATGTATTTTTTTTCTGAAAGTGCTATATAGGAATTTTTTTGTGCTGAGCTTAGAATTCTATTCTTAATTTATATCCCAGGTGAACTTAAGGGAAATCTTTCATCTTCCTGTGGAAAAGCTTGTGAAATTTGGATTCTGCTCCAGATTCATGTGATCTTAAAGTCTCCAATTGAATATGAGAAGAAAAACAAGGAGATGGCTTCAGTGAAGTTTTGGGGGAACAGGAACATGATAACTTAGTGTTGGATAAAACATTATTTTCCCACTTTTATTTTTATTTCCACTAAGTTCCCAGTTACTCTTCCACATAGCCATGGCTCTGCCAGCTTATGGCAATAAGGCAAACTTATCATTGGAGTTATACTATTGTTAGATTTAATTAGCCTCCCTACTCAGCTGTCAGCCACCTGGGAAAAAGCAAAATTAATAAAACAGGATCACAAATTTTTTCCAGGCTAACATTAGTTATTGTATCTTACAGTCCTTTAAAAATTCCATAGGATCATATATCATTGAGCTAACATTTACTGATGAGGGCAAGCAAGGGACAAGACCAGATATCTTTGAGCTAATATCTACTGATGAGGACATGGGTGGTCAGAGAGGTTATTAAAAGCAGCCCACATTTACAGAGTTTATAATGGCAGACTTGAATTCACTCCATCTTTTCCTTATTTAAGTATGAGACAGACTTAAACTAAACTTACAGAGATACAAAATTGCCATGACAAATAGAAGCTGATAGGAGAGGCCAGAAAAGAAGCACTGATTTTAGAAACACACTGAATTGAGAATAAACAACTAAAATAAACTGAAACACTGAACAAATGGAAAACACAAACAAAAACCTAGTGCAGGAGTGGAAAAGCCATTGCAAATTATGTTCAGCCAGGTAACCCCCAAGAGAGAAGTGTTTGTGTATCTGCAAAGTAAACATGGGTATATGCTTCACTTCCACAAAGATAGTTTGCTCCTACTATCAATATTTTTCTTCTTAGCCATTTCAGTCTCTAATTTTCAGGTTTTGTTAAAGTCATAGAAACACAGAAAGTTTTCTTTTTTCAAAAACCAAAACATGCAAAGCAGTTGACAATCGCCTTAGAATCCTGAACACAGTAGAATGTGCTGGGACAAACAGGAAAGAATATGTGCTCTCATCAGGTAGGCTGCATTGTTACCAGTGCTTCATATTTTCAAGAAGAGGGAAAGAGACAACCTGAGAGGAAAGGAAAGAAATACTAACTTAGAGAGGTCAAAGTCAACATTTATTGCTATTTGACAAAAAGGCATATTACCCTGTAATTGCAATATCAATGTCTATAATTCTATTATTACACATTTTCTATGTACTAAGTTAGAAGATCACAGAATATAATTTAGAATGATTGTATAAAATAATAAAAATATTTTAACATGTTCATATTTATCAGTTTTACAAAGAATTTATTCTAAACACTCAATTACCAAGTAAATGAGCTGTTACTATAAATTTCTATGATACGAGATTCTGGTGTAATGAAAAACATGTAATAGTCCCTTCCACTAAGAAAAGAAGTACAAATTTTGCTGTTAATTCTCCCCAGGCGGAGGTTCAGGACACACCACTGAGGTGGTATAAGAGCAGCCAGTGATGGCCAAAAGATCCTGTGGCCAATGTCAGTGAGGCAACAAGGTAAACAGGAAATGAACAACAGTTTTGCCTCCAGCACCGCTCTAAGCATTGGTAGATTTTCAGGAGCCATGCAGTAGACCAGGTGATTTTAGGTTACTGATCAGATACCTTCAGGAAGCAAATAATGTAGTCTCATGAAGACCACCAGGCAGAAATATTGGAAAATAAACTGTCTAGAGAAGGGAAGGGGACCATGAGGGCTCCACTTTTTGGAAACTGGCAAGAAACCCAGCACTTTGCACTTTGGTTCGTTTGTACCACAGACCAAGACAACCATACACTGCTGAATTTCACCTTTGGGAAGGAAATGGCCTCTTCTTTTTATCCCAAGCTGGCTTTTCAGAATATTTTTGTAATTTGCTCTTTGGGCATGTTCTGAAATGTGGCCTGTCTCACAGCATCATCCATCGTCTCCTCACTCAGTTCTTTTCCCTGAAGTTTGCAGACTTCAACACAGAACTTCTGAGATCCCCAAATAAATCAGAGTATGATAAATTATGAAAATTATAAGAAGAAAGACATACAAATGGCACAGTGAAATGT
The DNA here is from genome assembly GCF_949752795.1 of Hyperoodon ampullatus. Taxonomy (NCBI): domain Eukaryota; kingdom Metazoa; phylum Chordata; class Mammalia; order Artiodactyla; family Ziphiidae; genus Hyperoodon; species Hyperoodon ampullatus. Next base: position 46,224,192 of record NC_136925.1, on the reverse strand, counting down.
CATCATCGGAGTAAAAAATGTAGGTGCTGGCTTAAAATACAGAGGTACACAGTTAGAAGTGACTTTCTTATCCTGTCAAGGTATAATTCATTTGTCTACAGTTACAGTGTTCATTTGGGTATATTTTAAAGGTGCTTATATATCACTTTATCTGTGCTCACTGCAGAAACATTTTGGGAGTAGTTGCTATTTGTCAGACACCACCCTGAGTAATGGCGCAAGTGAACTAAGGAATGACAATGACAGAACTGCTGGAAGTTGTGTTCAAGGACCTATGGAGGACCTATGGGGAATTTCAGAGAATTTCCAACATGAAGATAAATGTGTTCTGGGTCTTAAAGGAAAAACAGGGGTTCTCTAGCTAGGCAAAACTGGAGAACATAGTCTAGAGAAATGAAGTAGTATATGCAATCTGTCTTTGCATGGAAAGTGTGAGATGCCTGGTCACAGAAAAGGTAGAAGTTGAGGATCCCTGGAGCTTGATGGGGACAGGAGTGGGATGGGAAACTTGGGAGATGTGGCTGGAGGAACTGGAGGGGGCCATATTGTGAGAGCGTTGCAAAGCCAGCCAGATACTTGAATTTTTTTTTTGGTGAGTGATTTGGACTCAAAAGGAGAGTCTAGGGCAGACTTTAACCAAAGCTAGCTAAAAATATTCAGCAGCAGGGCTACCCTGGTGGCGCAGTGGTTGAGAGTCTGCCTGCCGATGCAGGGGACACGGGTTTGTGCTCCAGTCTGGGAAGATCCCACATGCCGCGGAGCGGCTGGGCCCGTGAGCCATGGCCGCTGAGCCTGCGCGTCCAGAGCCTGTGCTCCGCAACGGGAGAGGCCACAACAGTGAGAGGCCCGCGTACCGCAAAAAAAAAAAAAAAAAAAAAAAAAAAAAAAAAAAAAAATTCAGCAGGTGGAAGCCAACAGTTCTTGTCTTCATTGCCATCTTTCTTTTCTTTCCTACTGAGAGATCTCTGGTGGTGTTCTGGCAATAGTGTCTAGCTCAATAATGGAATAATCCTGATTGATCCAAGAGATCCCCATGCCAATTCCATTCTCCTTTACAACAGAGTGGTCTATGTCAGTCATTTGACTGAATTTTGTAGTTGAATGGAAACTGAAAGTCAAATAGAAGCTTCTGACCAATTTTCCATCACCATTTATTGAATAGACTGCCATTTCCCCATTGTATATTCTTGGCTTCTTTGTCATAAATTAATTGACCATATATGTCTGGGTTTATCTCTGACCTCTGTGTTCTGTTCCACTGATCATTGTGTCAGTTTTTATACCAATACCATAATTTTTTATTATTAGAGGTTTGTAATATAGTTTGAATACAGGAAGTGTGATGCTTCCAGCTTTGCTCTTTTTTCTCAAGATTGCTTTGGCAATTGCGGGCTATTGTGGTTTCATACCAAAAAAGTTTTTTTTAATAAATTTATTTATTTATTTAATAAATTTATTTATTTATTTACTTATTCTTTTGGCTGTGTTGGGTCTTCATTTCTGTGTGAGGGCTTTCTCTAGTTGCGTCGAGCGGGGACCACTCTTCCTCACAGTGCGCGGGCTTCTCACTGCCGCAGCCTCTCTTGCTGCGGAGCACAGGCTCCCGACACGCAGGCTCAGTTGCTGTGGCTCACGGGCCCAGTTGCTACGTGGCATGTGGGACCTTCCCAGAGCAGGGCTCGAACCCGTGTCCCCTGCATTGGCAGGCAGATTCTCAACCACTGCGCCACCAGGGAAGCCCTCATACAAATTTTAGAAATGTTATTCTATTTCTGAAAAAAGTAAGTAAAGTTTTCAATTGTATTGAATTGGTAGATTGTATTGGTAGCATGGACTTTTTGAAACTATTAATTCTTTCAGTCCATTAGCATGCAATATCTTTTTATTGTGTCATTTTTTATTTCTTTTAGCAATGTCTTATAGTTTTCAATGTATAGGTGCTCACCTCCTTGGTTTGATTTATTCTTAGGTATTTTATTCTTTTTTTAAATTCTTTTTGATACAATTGTAAATGAGATTCTTTTTTAACTTCTCTTTCTGTTAATTTGTTTGTTGTGTGAAGAAATGCAACATAATTTTTATATTGATTTTTTATTCAATGCCTCTACTGAATCACCAAAGCAACACTTATCAACACACTCTGTAAAGTGTTTCCACGATTTCAGTTCTATTACAATGTCCCCCATATAAACCAAGCTTAATATCTGCTAAGTCCAGATGGTACCTGTAAAACTAATTTTTTTTCCAAACCCGAACTAATTTTTAATAAATAATTCAGGGCTTCCCTGGTGGCGCAGTGGTTGAGAGTCCGCCTGCCGATGCAGGGGACGCGGGTTCGTGCCCCGGTCCGGGAAGATCCCACATGTCGTGGAGCAGCTGGGCCCATGAGCCATGGCTGCTGAGCCTGTGTGTCCGGAGCCTATGCTCTGCAACGGGAGAGGCCACAGCAGTGAGAGGCCCGCGTACCACAAAAAAATAAATAAATAAATAAATAATTCAATAGTAATGCATTCCATCTCAAAATTCTTTGGAGCTTATTTCTTTTAACCACTCTAAGGATGCCAGTGAACTTCCCCAAGATGTTTGTTTGTTTATATTTTCACCTTAAAACAAGTAAAGATAAAATCAGGGCTCTTAGTTCCTTTGTCACACCGAAGGGCTGTGTTTTTTTCTGATTTCATGATAGTAGTGATTCAAATTAATCCTGCAGCTCCTTTTCTGTTAACTGTAATTCAAGTAAGATTTCATTTTACGATTTTGTGTGACTCCTCTGCTTCTCCTTCCTTAGCCTGCTCTCATAGAGCTTTACCTTTACAAGTATAGACAAATTAAGAGCTCAAGGCCCCTTTCACTTCTTTTTTTTCCCTTATTGTATAGCATAGGTCTTCCTACAGATGTTGAGTAAAAGTAGTGATAGCTGGCATCCTTGTCCTGTTCCTCACTATAAATGTCTATTGCATTTGATATTTGTGGTAGTTTTGGTAGGCTCTGTTATCAGGTTAAAGAAGTTCCCTTGTCTCCCTAGTTTATTAGTAGTTTTTATTATGAATTGCTGCTGAATTTTATTGGATGCTTGTTCTGCAGTAATGGGATGATAATTCAGGCTTTCTCTTATATTCTAGTAATAAGAGTGAACTACACTAGTAAATGTTGAAAACAGTCTTTATGCTTGAAATAAACCCACCTTGGTCATGGTGTATTTTTTAACATTGCTGGATTTGTTTTGCTTATAATTGGTTTAGGATTTTTTCATTAATATGCCATCAACGTTCTGAAAGATGTGTGATGTCAACAATCTTACAAATGTCACTACTCAACTGATTTACATCCATGATAGATTTGATACCGTTTATAGTGAATCCAGGGGAGACTCACTAATCTCCCCTCCAAGATGAGTAAGAACCCAGCAGGCTGGACTGAGAACTGGTATGCAATGTCTCAAACACCTGGGCAGTTTTAAAGGTAAAGAAAAGATTTAAGATTTTATGGTTGCAATGCTTGACCTAAAACTAAGCAAACTGAGATGTCACCAACTTCTAGGCAGAAAAAAAACAACGATAGATGTGCTAAGAAATTTACAGAGTAAAAGACTCCAGGGATAAAGCAATGTGTTACTACTTTGGGGAAAGTAAACAAGGTCATAATTTTCAAACTAGGTGGTAAAAATAGGGGCTGCAACATATTCATGAAAATCAGGAATAATCTTTTTTTTGTGTGTGTGTTGACTTAAACCCCAGTGTACCTTTGAGCAACATTAACCACTCAGTACAACATTGCTTCAATGGCACTAATCAACCCATGTTCTAAAAAGCACAATTTAAAAATAAGGTTTTTTTTTTTTTGCAGTGTAAGATTTGAGGATAATTTATTTTAATTTAAAATTATTTAATTATTATAGAGAAATATAAAGCAATTAGAGTAATTGAAAGACATATTAGGAATTAGTTCTGACTGAGATAATCTGATAATAAAAATCTTGCTGGGTTTTCAAACATATTTTGTTCCATCTCCTACTAAACATTTATGAAATATCAGCTGTTGGCTCAGTATTTAGCTTCTTCATATGTGCCAGCAGAAATGACACCATATGCATTTCAAATGGCCTTATATCATAGAAATTCAAGATATATTTAACTCTTTTCTGACCCTCAAAGTTTCTATAAATGTGGGTAGGCTACTGTCAATGTCTAGAACAGGCACGTCTGTACATGTGTATTACCAAACCAGAGTGAAGACTGAAATAGGTGTCCCACTCTTCAAACTTGCCAGATTTTAGACATGTTATAGTAAAGACATTATCATTTCTAATTTCAAAATCATCTAGATTTGTTAATCCCTTTGAATTTTCTACATAGACTATCATATCATTTGCAAATGATGATTTTCCAATCTATATACCTTTTCTTGCCTTTTCTTGCTTTATGGTCCTAGCTAGGCTTTTCCAGGACTATGCTGAATAGGAGTGTTGAGAATGGACTTAAATATCCAATTACTATTACAGTTTTGCTGACATATGTTTGGATATTTATCTCATGCATCAAAGCTACTGAGCAGTATGCTACCTTACTGACTCCTTTGGTTTTGTTCCAGAACCTGCCCTAATGGCTGTGGTTTAGACTAGCAATTATTTAATTGAGTTGAGGTATTGTATTAGTTTCCCAGGGCTGCTGTAACAAAATACTGATGTACAGATGGCTTAAAGCAAGAGGAATTTATTGCCTCACAATCTGGATCTAGAAGTCCAAAATCAAAATGTCAGTAGGGACATACTCTCTTTAAAACCTGTAGGAGAGAATCCTTCCTTGCCTCTTCTAGGTTCTGGTGTTTGCCGGCCATTTGTTTGCATCCTTTGGCTTATAGATGCATCATGCCAAACTTAGCCTCTGTCATCACATGACTGTCTTTAACCCAGTGTCTTTCCTCTTCTCATGAGCACATCAGTATTATTGGATTAGATGCCCTTCCTACTCCAGTATTTGAAAAAAAACTAATTACATCTACAATGACCTTATTTCGAATAATGTCACATTTGAGGTAAGGGAGTTTAGGACTTACACATACCCTTTGAGGATAATTCAGCCATAATAAGTATAGGAGATTTTTTCCCCTGTCCATCTCATCCTCTCTAGGACATTACAGCTTTCTATATGCTGTGTTTGTACTCCATGGCTATTTTGCTTGGACCATAAGTTGACTGCTTAGGGAAGCCTGGTGACCTACCCTACACCATTCAGTTTCTCTTCCTGAATTTGAATTCAACAACAGCTATCTTTTTTTGTTGTTTGAACTGAGAAAATTTGTGTTGCAGAGTCCAAGCTCATACCGCTCAACATAACAAGCCAATAAATGGAGAGGAGGTGTTGGGACAAGGAATAGCAACTATATTCAGAAAGCCAGAAGACTGAGAAGTTGGCATACTAGTGTCCCAAAGAACCATCTTACCCAAGTTAGAATTCAGGCTCCTTTTATACTAAAAGGGGAGGAAGAGCAGCTGGTTATTGCAGACTTCTTGGTGCTCACCCGACCCCAGAGAGGACGTGATAATCCTTTGCTCTTGCAGCTGTCCATAGATGTCTGGTCACATGTTCCTATAAACCTTTAACAAGACAAATGTTATTTTCTGTTCTGCATCTTTTTATCTCTATATGAATGAAAAGTGTTTTGTGTTTAAATGTCAAGCCTGGGATGCAGAGCCTTGAGAAAGGCTGTTATGTATACTCAGGCTATAGGCAACATTCTTTTAGACAAAGGTGCAGAGCCAGCATGACTAAGCATGGGCAACAGAGCACAAAGTTTAGAGGTAAAAGAATGTCTCCCATGTGGAGTCAAGTTTGTTCTTCTCTGCTACTTTTGGACATAGTATATGACTGCCACCATGCTGAAGCAAAGCCAGTCTTCAGAAAGAGAGGGAGAGAAGAATGTGTCCTTCACATGCAGAACAGAGATGAGAGACCATGAAGTTCTAAGACAAGAGAGAGAGAGAAAAAATGTCAAAAAGATATGAATCCCTGACAGCTTCATACTTCTTGGTTCTAGATCTTCAAGAAGTTCAAGAAAATTCTTATTCTGTGAATCATTTTAATGAACTACCCTATTTTGAATAAGCTGCTTAGAAGTAGCTTGACCGAGATGCAAGGAGAAAGTTTCGAAAATGAGAGAAAATCTCAGATTTAGTGTTCTTCACAAAGATGTAAATAGATGTTTTACCTGTGCAATAAAAATAAGCTAGTTGCATGCACATGGAAAAGTAGTTAGTTGAAAAAAAGAAATGTAGTGAAAGTAAAATTTAAACTGCAGAAAATTGACTTAACAGATAGGAGTTTGGAAGTTTCCTAGAAAAGAAATTACAGGATTATAGAATGTGACCATTCTTAAGACTTTTGATCCTGTTTCAAAATTGCTATAAAGAACACTTGAACTAGTTTTGTCACAATTTATATGAGACAACATTCATTTTGCCTTACTCTAACATTGAGCATTCCTAGGGTTTTAAACTTTTGCCAGTTATGAATCCCAATGTTTTATCTTTTCTCCAAACTGCAAGGGTTTTGTTCATCTGGTAGTCCAGAAAATTTTCATGCCTGTGAATTATTTCACAAATTTTATTAATATATGGAAAAGGGCTTCCCTGGTGGCGCAGTGGTTGAGAGTCCGCCTGCCGATGCAGGGGACACGGGTTCGTGCCCCGGTCTGGGAAGATCCCACATGCCGCGGAGCGGCTAGGCCCGTGAGCCATGGCTGCTGGGCCTGCGCGTCCAGAGCCTGTGCTCCGCAACGGGAGAGGCCACAGCAGTGAGAAGCCCACGTAATGCAAAAAAAAAAAAAAAAAAAAAAAAAAAAAAAAAATAATATATGGAAAAATACAGAAAAATTCACAAATTATACATGCATAGCACGATGTATAGTCACAGTGTCTACACCTATGGAGCCAGCAGTAAGATCAAGAAGCAGAATATTACCAACACCCTAGGAATGCTCTCATTTGCCTAGCCAGTTATACCATCTCCCAAAGAAAGCCAACTCTCCTTCTAAACCCATAAATTAATTTTACCTATTTTTAAATCTTATATAATGAAGTATGAAATCAGTGTCTGGTTTTTTACACTGAGTAGTATGTTTCTGAGATTCATGAATGTTTTCAAGTAGTGTAATTCACTCATCCTTACTGTTTCTACTTTTATGAAATGTCACAATTTACTTATTCATTTTACTGTCACGAACATTGGATTCTTTCCATTTGTTGGCTATTATGGACGATGGTGCCTTCAAGTATCAATGATTGTGAATTTACTAAATTTTTTCTTTTCAGTATCTTCCAATTTTTTTAAAGGTTTAAAGTTTCATTAGAAAAATCATATGCAAAATAAAAAATATATTTATCAAGAACAATAATGGCAATATTTCATTCAGCAAATTCATTTAATACATGGGTTACAGTATAGAAAGAGAAATGACAACATAAAGTCTCACACAACTAACTGATCTGGAAAACCAGTCCCTTAAAAGGCAACGGTAGTTCCATTTTCCAAGCACTCTTTTTTTTTTGTGGTACGCGGGCCTCTCACCGCCGCGGCCTCTCCCGTTGTGGAGCACAGGCTCCGGATGCGCAGGCCCAGCGGCCATGGCTCACGGGCCCAGCCGCTCCACGGCACGCGGGATCCTCCCAGACCGGGGCACGAACCCGCGTCCTCTGCATCGGCAGGCGGACTCTCAACCACTGCGCCACCAGGGAAGCCCTCCAAGCACTCTTCTTAAGTTGAGGATCTGTAATTTGTTTTACATTGTTTTCTCCATAACAAGTTTAAAGATGCATGTCATTTCCTCATCACCAAGTACTTTATTCCCCAAAATGTTTAAACCAAGTACCTGATAACCAGGTGTCTCTGTTGCCTCCAATTCTTTTATTTTGTTAAGGAATATGAAACTGTTTTGAAAGTCAATCCAAGATCAAGTCCGTACGAAAGTTCTAGCACTTGGATATTTGTCCTTGTTCGCTTTTTAGGAAGTATGATTAACAGTCATCAGTAGCTGCACAACTGAGATTATAATGAGTATTTTTTTTCTCTTTGTAAAGTCTGCCTACTAGGTTCTACCTCTTCCCTGCCCACCCCTGGGAGCTCCACCTCCCCAGTTAGATTTAGATTTGGGAGGAGGTGATTTTGTTCCAAGTCTCTCAGTTTCTTCTGTGGTCAAATTATATGAGTTATTTAAGATTTTTCAAAAAGGAAGAAAAAAGCAGTCTCTTTTTATTGTTTCAACAAGAAAATATTAAAAGCCTAAGAGAGGGGCTTCCCTGGTGGCACAGTGGTTGAGAGTCCGCCTGCCCATGCAGGGGACACGGGTTCGTGCCCCAGTCTGGGAAGATCCCACATGCCGTGGAGCGGCTAGGCCCGTGAGCCATGGCCGCTGAGCCTGCGCGTCCGGAGCCTGTGCTCCACAACGGGAGATGACACAGCAATGAAAGGCCCGCGTACCGCAAAAATGTTCAATTATATGAAAAGTTTCTACGGGCTTTTCTATATTGCCAATTTCAGGTTCTTCTGTGATAATCAAGTCAATGTCAACATTAGCATGAATGAAGTCCTGTCTGTACTACGCTTAACAGTTCCTTTGATCCCCATAAGGCAGTGTTCCTTTGTTCTCTGGAAGACGGCCTTTGGATCTAAAGTCTTAGTCTTCCCAGGATTGTTTTTATTGGTTTTAATCCAACAAGTATCTTCACATCTGTATGTTTACTTGCATAAACACACTCTTCCAAGGTCCAATCCCTCCCCAGAACCACACCAGAGAAAAATAAATAATCGAGGTGCTGCAATCTCATCAATTTCTAACGTCATGATATCACCCCAAGTCCAGCATTTTTCATTAGCAGTGATGCCAGTCTCTCTGTAATATTCTTCTAAAGGGGGGTTCAAGAAGAATCACATCAAATTTGGGTGTTAGGTCTCTGATGTCAAAGAGTTCTATATCTGCTTGTAAGTACATAGGAGGAGTGTTAAATTTATCTATTAACTCATCCTTCAGCCTGATGAGCTCCCTCAGTTTAGGGTATTCTTCAAATCTGTCAGCCAAACCTACATCTCTGACGAAATTTTGAGGTCTATGTTCAGTGTCTACAAAATGTTGGCAGTAATCATTATGGGGATTTAAACTCTGTGTTCCCTTAAGAAGAGTACTAGAATCTTTGTAAATCTCTTCTTCATATGGCAAATTCTCTTCCTCCTATTGCTTTTTTTTTTTTTTTTTTTTGCGCTACACGGGCCTCTCACTGTTGTGGCCTCTCCCGTTGCAGAGAACAGGCTCCGGACACGCAGGCTCAGCGGTCATGGCTCACAGGCCTAGCCGCTCCGCGGCGTGTGGGATCTTCCCGGACCAGAGCACGAACCCATGTCCCCTGCATCGGCAGGCGGACTCTCATCCACTGCGCCACCAGGGAAGCCCCTCCTGTTGCATTTCTAATTCATCCTTATATTCTTCCATTTTGTCTTCATCTGTCTCTCCTTCATCCTGATACTTAACATTTTGCATTTGGAGCAGAAGTATCATAGGAAGCCCTGCAAGTTTCTCTTGTTTCAGCAATTTCTCTCTGCTCGTCTTTGCATCAATACTGGCAGCACTTTCAGCTCCCAACTGCTGCACGAGAAGCTGTCGCGGTAACTTCTGCCGCTTCCGGATCTCCTGCATGTCCCAACCCTTGTTTTCCACTACCTCGAAAATGTGACAATTAGCGGATGAATACCCGCCCAATTTTTCTTCGGAGACTGTGGAACACAAAATTCTCCAGGAGCTTCAGGCGACGGGTACCCAGTATTTTTTCAATAGGTGTTTCCTCTTCCAATGTATTTATGCTTCACAGGTTTTTCTCCATTTGGGAATTACAAACTCATTCAGCTATATTTTTCTAGTTCTTCAAAATGATTTTGTCTTAAATATTTAACTATTATATACACTTTGAATTAGTTTATTGAGTGATATGTTATGAATACATCTATTTTTAATCCAAATAGTTAAATCATTGCACCATAACATGAAGTAATCCACCTTTGAAACTTCGATCTTTAGTGCAGATTTCGTGACCTCATAAATTATTAACAGATGCATATGTTTACATGTGTTTTCTTTATTTCAACACTCATACTGATTTTAAACCAAAGAATTAATGTTTAATTAGAAGAAATAAAGGACTTTTAATGTTGATTAATTCTAAATGTAATTATAGATAAAGAAAAAAATACACTCAACAGAAATCTCAATCATTTGAGAAATCTCAATCTCAAATCAAAAGACATGCAGAATTCATTTTGCATGCTATTTTTCCTTTTGTCATATTGGCTACCAATGCCGAATATTACTCAAATCATTTTAATTTAAAATGTTCAAAATGTCCATCAAACTCATGGCAACTAATGTAAGTACAGCTTACTCATTTTGTTTATTAATAAAGTCATATAATTAACATTTATGTGAGCAGCACAAATTAGTATGTATATTTAAAATATGCTTTCTGGCTAGTAGATTTTTTATGTGATTGTTTTACACTGATTCTACTCCTCATTTATATCCCAGATGAACTTCAAGGGAAAATCTTTCATCTTCATTTGGAATATTCTGTCAAATCTTTCATTTTGCTCCACGGTCAAGTGATGTTTCCAGTCTCCGATGGTACCTAGTGGGATAAGCACATGGACAGCACTTGGTGAGGAGATAGCACTATCAGGACAAAAGTTTCCTGCAACCCACTCTAATCTGTTCTCCAAGGCAAGCTAAATGTCTATCTGTTAGTTCCCTATGGGGCTTGATACCTTACTTTTTTCTTATACAGGGATGAGCTAAGAAAAAATCTTAGGATGCAGTAACACAGAAAATAGAGTTATCGTCCACTTCCTTATGTATTAGACTTCCACCAGCCACTGCATTAAATTATAGCCTTTCCTTAGAAGGAAAAATAAAGCTAAAATACATGAAGAGATTAGAATATTTAAAAATATTTCAGTAAGTGCCAGGCACCACACTTGGCAAACTACATCTATAATGAATATAATTCTTAACCAACACTTCAAGGTAAATACTACTTCATTAAAAAAATTGGACCCAAATGTTTTCAAGTAATGAAATCAAAGTCACAGAGGTTGGCCAGAGCTGCCATTGCTGCAGTTTTATATGACAAAAGTTTGAAACCATCATTATTCAGACAATTTTACAATGAAGACTAATAATTTGGCATTTTTAAGGTATCAGATTTTCTTATGTAAAGGTTATTGTTGGAATGTGGAATAGTAAGCAAGCTTTTATGGGCATGAAAAATGCTTTATATGTAATCTGATTGAGCAATGAGAAGTGAAAGCTGATAATACCTGGGACAAAAGAAGAAACAATAACTTTTAAAAATATCAATATCTACATCAATTTCAATAAGATCTTTAGATAATTAAGATCAATCAATGCCCATCACATAATGCTAACTTATGAATATTTTAGGGAATAAAATATGAATAAATTAGAGAAGTACCCATTATGTTTTAGAATGATGTACATTAAAAGATTAAATTTAAAAAATTTTGAGCTTAAGGAGTATCAGAAGGAAAATATTTTCTTTCTTAACAACTCCTGGCATATTATAGGAGCACAATAAAAATGTATCACACATTATTGAATAATTGAATAGCAGATTAGGTTAATGAGGTATCAGTCTACTTTTGACAATGAAGGAAATCTAACACATGAGGAAATTACAATAGTTCAAACCCCATCTCTCAAAACAAAATACATGTTAACTTTACTTCTAGGGTGTTCTAGGAAAAATGAAACAAAGACTTGCAGCTATTCTGGTCACATATATCCTTTGCCTCCAGATAAGACTTGTTAACAAATTTTCAAGAGTAGGGTCACTTGTACTAGAAGGAAAGAACCTAATATTTATAAGTCAGAATGGTTCTGTTTCCAGGGATACTTTTAGAGGCTATTTTCAGTTAGAATCTTTGGTCCTCTCTAGGCCCCAGATGGCAGTGCTCAGAAAGAAATGTTGGAAGCACTCCTTACTTAATCTAGGGGCCAAGGAGTCAAGAAAACATTCAACATTTTGCTCCTCTTAACCACTGAGCATCACCTTTGCGCAGGAAATCTCCTTCATTTGTTCTTGTCAAGTTTACAGATTTTAGAATATCATCGTAATTTGCTTGTGGATCAAGCTTCATGTTCTGAAATGTAGCCTGGTTCACAACAGCATCCAAGTCCTCTTCACTCAGTTCTTTTTCAAGAAAATTGCTGATTTTAAGCACAGAACTTCTGAGATCCTGAAAAAATTGTGTGTATAAGAGGCTATTAAACCTATAAGGAATACATGAGTTACAGACCAACATCTTTATCACATATTGGAAAACTGAAAGTGCTTGGGGTTATTCTAAGTCTAAAGTTTGACAAGAATATATTCCTACCTTATTTGTTCTTTGAAAATGAGTGCTCTGGTTGTCAGCTGTTAGAGCATCCTACTGTTTGATTTTATAAGGAGAACTCACCTCAATTCATTCAAATAACCAACACTATTAGGATACCTAATAAGTTTAAAAAACTGCAAGATACTGGAGAAGGTTAAGAGAATAAAAACATGCTATCTGGGTTCATTAAGAATCCACAGGGCTTCCCTGGTGGCGCAGTGGTTGCGGGTCCGCCTGCCGATGCAGGGGACACGGGTTCGTGCCCCGGTCTGGGAGGATCCCACGTGCCGCGGAGCGGCTGGGCCCGTGAGCCATGGCCGCTGGGCCTGCGCGTCCGGAGCCTGTGCTCCGCAACGGGAGAGGCCACAGCAGTGAGAGGCCCGCGTACCGAAAAAAAAAAAAAAAAAAAAAAAAAAAAAGAATCCACAGTATCATGAGGAGTAGAGTCAAGCAAGTAATTAAATACTATGGGCACAACAAAGAAAAGCCCAGGTCTGGATGGCTTCTTTGGTGACTTCTACAAAGCATTTAAAGAATTAACACCAACACTCATCAAGCTCTTCCAAAAAATTGAAAAAAAGGGAATACTTTCAAACTCATTCAATAAGGAGCACTATCCTGATATCACAGCCAGAAAAACACTATGGGAAAAGAAAATCAAAGACCAGTATCATGAAAGATAAAAATGCAAAAATCCTCAACAAATTAATAGCAAAATAAACCAACAACACATTAAGAGAATTATATACCATGATCAAGTGGGATTTACTCCTGTGATGCAAGCAAGGTTAAACATATGATAATCAATAACGTAATACCACATTTACAGAAAAAAGATAAAGAAACGGCATGATTATCTCAACTGATGAAGAAGAAGCATTTGACAATATCCTTCACCTTTTTGTGACAAAACACTGAATGAAGGAAGAATAGAAGGAAACTACCTCCACCTAAAAGGTCATATATGAATTACCTACTACTAAAATTGTACTCAATGGTGACAGACTGGAAGATACTTTGCAAAGATCAAGAACAATGCATTTTTTTTCAGCATAGTACTGGAAGTCCAAGCCAGAGCAATTAGGTAAGAAAAAGAAATAACCAGCATCCAAACTGGAAAAGAAGTAAAATTATTTCTCTTCACAGACAATATGATTTTATACATAGAAGACCCTAAGATTCTGTAAAACAAACTGTTAGGACTAATATACAAATTTTAAAATGTTGCACAGTATAAAACCAACAGGCAAAAGTCAGTTGCTTTTCTATATAATAATAAAGAAAAATCCAAATGGAAATTTTTTTTAAATTCCATTTACAAGTTCAGCAAAGAGAAAAAAATACTTAGGAATAAACTTAACCAAGAGGTGAAAGATTTGTGTACTCAGAACTGCAAGCCAGTGCAAAAGAAATTAAAGAAGACACAAATAACTGGACCAACATCCAATGTTGATGAATTGGAAGACTTAATAATGTCAAGATATCAATACTACCCAAAGTGATCCGCAGATTCAATGCAGTCCTTATCAATATCCCAGTGACATTTTCTTCTAAAATTTATGTGGAATCTCAAGGGACCCTGAAAGTCTAAAGCAATCATGAAAACAGAGAGGAAAGTTGGAGGCATCAGACTCCTGAGTTCAAAACTTACCACAAAACCACAGTTATCAAAACAGTGTGGTGCTGACATAAAGTCAGACAGATAGGTCAATGGAACAGAATGTACAACCCAGAAAGAAACCCTTACATATAAGATCAAATAATTTTGAGAAGGGTACCAAGATCATTCAATGGAGAAAGGACAGCTTTTTCAATAAATAGTTTTGAGAAAATTGAATGTCTACACGCAAAAGAATAACTATGGTATGCTATTTATACCATTTACAAAAATTAACTCAAAATGAATTAGGCTTAAATATATTTCTCCAAGGATAATATATAAAAAATGCATAAGCACATGAAAAGATACTCAACATTATTAATCACTAAGGAAACATAAAACAAAACCAACAATGAGATACTTCACAAGGACTAGAATGGCTATTATTTAAATAAATAAAATAACAAGTGTTGATGAAGATGTGGAGTAATTAGAAATACCTCGTGTACTACTAGTAGGAATAAAATGGTGCAGTCAGTATGGAAAATAGTATGAATAGTATGGTGGTTCCTCAAAAAAATAAGTATATAATTACGATGTCATCCAACAATTCCACTTGGGGGTATAAACCCACAAGGATTCAAAGGGGTACAACAAAGGGGTACTTCCCTTGCTACATTTCTGATAGTATCTTTTCTGTTACCTGCTTTCTCTCCATACCCAAACTGTTTGTCTTAATGTCTCTCAATTACAGACTCTAGTTCTTTTTTTTCTCTCTCCTCTTTCTCCCTTTCTTTCTTACTCCTCTTTTTCTACCTTTCTCCCTTCCCACTCTCAATTTTATGCACATAGTTTCAGTTATAGTCTATACAGTGATACAAGGATAACTAGGAGAATGCAGTTCATTAACCAAGATAAGAAAGGGTCTCAAAGGAATAATTTTAAAAACAAAACACTCCTCCTACCTTCTTCATCTCCTCATACATCATGAACAAAATATTAAAGTCATGTCTGTGTTCATACCAGCCTCTGATGTGATCAAACCAAAGGCTTCCCATCACTGTGGAAAATTAATACATAAGAAGGTAAAAATATTGAACTAATTGAACAGCAAGCTACAGTTTTTCTTTTCTGGATCATCAAGACAAATCAAGCACCAACCACTGGACTAGATCTATGCTACCTTTTTTAAATGGTGTTTGGGCAAACAAGTACATGGTTTTCACAGAAACCTGCCTTTGCAAGGTATTCTGTGTATGTAAGGAATAGGGAATTCAGAAAAAACAATCTCAAAAAATTCATTTTGAAGATTTCTTTAAGGTAAGCCCCTTCATTTTCCTACTTCCTCCACATGAAAACATAAGTCTTTGTTTCCCCTCTTGTTGCCTATTTTAAGATCCGTTCAGAGCAAGTTTAGCTATCTATTTATATTGGGTTGGTCAAAAAGTTCCTTCAGTTTTTGCCATAAGATGTTACAGAAAAACCCGAAGGAACTTTTTGGCCAACCCAGTATTTATCTAACCTGAATATAATTTTTGAAATGAGTGAGAGCCCTGATTCCACATTCCACAAGCCTCTTGCATCAATTAATCCTCCTCAGTGCTGGAATGAACATTTCACAGCTGCCATATAAGGCCTACCCAAGCACCATGACAGAGAACAAAAACTTCACCCAATCTAAACATTAGCTATATTGAAACACCTGGATCTAACTTTGGATCTAACCAGTTTGAATTGCTAGGCCATTTGTAGATCTCTTTTCATTTGGTCAAAATATATCTTTGCAACCTTGACAATGCCCAGAGTGGTCCTGCTGAGGATAGAAAAGCCTTTGGGTGACAGATTAAGTTGACAGACAATAGTGACCGTTTATGTGCAATTCCCCCTTCTATGATTACCCTTCTCCATCTCCCCAAACTTTTTTCCATAGGTTTGAGAATTGTTGACTAAACAGCAACATTGCCTCATAAACATGTTGCCTGAGAAATGAATTAATAGTTACCTTTTCCATCTAGAAACCTTTTCATGAAATGTTCTATGTTCTCTGAAGGTTCAAATGTAAGTAACCAATTTGAAAAATGAAAATATGAAGTCAAAATATCCTTGGGGTTTCTATAGATGTAAACAATCTGCAGGGGGAAGAGTGAAACAATTTTAACAATTATTGGTCATCTTAATAGATTTTTTAATATCTACATAGTATTACATCATATGAATGCATAATAATTTATTTTATCTGGGAAAATCACAATACTGTTTTAGGGAAAGACAACTAATTTCAATAAAAGCATAAGAAAAAGGAAAAATGTTGTGGAATTATGAAGGTAACAGGGTCAGATATACTTATAATGGACTTTAATTAAATCTTCAAAAAATTCTGTTGATTTACATTTATAACTACTTGATAACCTAGCAAAAATACCAAAAGCTTCTAAACTTATTTACAAGACTAGAATAAAAGCAATACTAAAATAAAGATAGAGCAATCGCAAAAAATTAAAGTATATTTTTAAATGATTACAGATAAAAATTTCTGAGTAAAAGAAAACAAAACTCTTCTTGCAGTATGTTAAAACAAGTACTAAACTATGAACAGGTAGGATTTATTCCAGAAATAGAACATTAGTAAATTATTAATGAATTTCATTTCACTATAAATTGAAGGGAGGTTTGGGGAGGAGGGGAGACGTGGTACCGTCACATTTGTCAAAAAAGGCATTTTATGTGAGTAGACCTTTTCTGAACAGCAAAAAGAAAAAAAAAAGTAAAACTCCAAGTAAACTAAGAACAGAAAAAAATTATTTCTCGGCATTATGTGCCTCAAAAATCAATTGCAAAACAAAGCAAAACAAAAAAAGAAAGCCAAGAAAAGATATTAAAAATGCTACAGGGCTTTCCTGGTGGTGCAGTGGTTGAGAGTCCGCCTGCCGATGCAGGGGACACAGGTTCGTGCCCCTGTGTGGGAAGATCCCACATGCCGTGGAGCGGCTGGGCCCGTGAGCCATGGCCGCTGAGCCTGCGCGCCCGGAGCCTGTGCTCCGCAGCGGGAGAGGCCACAGCAGTGAGAGGTCCACGTACCGCAAAAAAAAAAAAAAGAAAATGCTACAAAGACAAGAGAACAACATTCATCATCACCTCCATTATTCTGTTTTTTTCTGAAGATTTTAACTAAGGAAATAGAAGTGCAAATATTGGAAAATAAAGGAATATAAAATGTATTATTATTTTAAGAAGAAATATATTCCAGAGAATATAGGGAAAATTAATAAAACTAATAAGAGAAATTAAGGAAGCCAAATATAATAGTGTACCAAAATCAGTGCCATTTACTTTATAACTAAACAGAAAAAATAATTGTGAAAAAATTACCTGTTCATAATATCCATAAAATAGGAATAAAAAACTGCAACTTCAGAAAAAAAAATGTGTAAAAAACATGCAGAGAAAAACATAGCACATGAGGTGGGTTTGAAAGTAAACCTGATAAACAGAGCATCAGAATAATGAAGGATGAAATGTTGGAGTACTGCAATGCTAATGATTGTCCTAGAATTAATCTATATAATTGATCAATTCTAATCAATATCTAAATATTATTGAGGGAATAAACATATTAAAAATAAAGTTGATAGCAATTTGCCTTATCAGTTATAATATGAAGAACTATCACATATTAAACAGATCGTACCAATTTTGGTATGAAGAATGCAGGGTCAGAGGGAGGAACTATGGAAACGTAGTATATCAAAGTGCAGACTTCAAATTAGTAGGAAAGACTAAATACTTAACAACTCATAGATGGTCAACTGGCCAACCCCCTAGCAAATATCATGCAATAGTCGTATTTCAAATCACATGTATTGCCAGATATAATTTACAGTGAAATGTAAAAAAATAAATACATAAAGTTAATTAGAAAAAATTTGAAGTGTATTTGCATATATTTCCTTTTTTTGGTGGGGAAGTGTTTTCTTGGCAAGACACAAGATCCAGAAGCTATGAAAGAAAGATTGATAGGTTGATTCTATAATATTAGAATCATTCAACAATTTGTAAAGGTAAATTGTTAATTGGGAAAATATTTCCCCCATATAAAGGCTTCTGCAAAACAGTAAATAAAAGACAAGCTAGAGAAAAATGGGCAAAGAATATAATGGATATTTCAAGATCTCAAAATATACAAAAAGATGCTCAAACTTATTAAAAACAAAAAGGTTGCAGTTACTTAAGAATGAGATTGCTTTTACCTAGCACACAATCTCTGGTGAGTGTGTGAGGAAAAAGTCATTCTTGCTATTTGAGAAGTGTGAATTGATACATTATAGAAGGCAAATAGATAATAAGTACCAACACAAAACTTTTGGACACTTTAACCTGAAAATTCTGCTTTTAGGAAAGCATTTCATCAGAACAAAAAAGTGCAAAGATCTATGAGAATGTTTATTGCTATATGATATGTTCATTGGCTGCCACCTACCTGTCCATCAACACACATTCAATATTGTGTAGTCATACAACAAAATCCTACTAAACCATTAAAAAATAGAACTATACATGCTGACATAAAATTATTTTTACTATATGTTACATAATTATACTGCAAACAATGATGTATGGTGACCCAATTTATATATATTCTTATAATTTTGTATATATTTTTATTATGTAAAACGAGATTATAAAGACTATAGTAATCACATTTGAAAAGATGTGGATGAATGGGGCTGGAAAACAATACCTGAATAAAGTAATTTTTTCTGTGAAAAATGTCTATAAGCTATTTCTGTGACTTACTTTAGCTTTTTGTTTCTTGAGACCTTTCGGTGCTAAATAATATGGGATGTGGGAAGTGAAGAGACGAGGGGATGGTCTGTTGCCATGGTCTATTTTCTCTATACTGTGTTCCAGGAAGGGGACCCTATCACATGTGTTCACCAGTTCACTTCTGTTACGATGTCCTTCAAAATAAATCAAGCTTAATATCTGCTGAGTCCAGATTGTACCTGTGAAAACAGATCATCTTGCTTTCAACAATGAGTTAATTTTTAATTATAAATGTCAACAGTAAGGCTGTCCTCAAAATTATTTGGAACTTTTATTTTTTTTAATCACTCTAAGGATGCCAATAATTTGCCCAATTTTTTGTTTGTCTGCATTTACATTAAAATTAATGAAGATAAAATCAAGGACTCAGTTTCTTTTTCACTCTGAAGAGCTGTGATCGTTCTGACTCCATGATAGCAGTGATTCAGATTAATCTTTCACCTCCTCTCTTTCCTGTACTTCAAGTAAAGTCTGTTTCCACGATTTTCTCTGACTACCTTTGTTTCTCTTTCCTTAGTCTCCTTTCTTAGAGTGTTATATTTTAGAAGACAAGTTAAGAACTCAAGTCCTCTTTTACTTTTTTTGTTTACTTATTGTGTAGCATAAGTCTTCCCACACAATATTGAATAACAGTAGTGACAGCAGGCATTCTTTTCTTGTTCCTGATTTTAAATGTAATATTTATTTGTATCACTGTTGCACATGATATTGTGGAAATTTTGGTAAATTCTCTTTATCAAGTTGAAGAAGTTCCCTTTTCTCCTTAGTTTGCTAATGGCCTTCATTATGAATGACTGCTGAATTTTTTGAATGCTTTATTGAGACGATAATTCAGGCTTTCTCTTATACTTCAGTAATGTGGGTGAACTACATTAATAATTTTTTAAACCAATCTTGACTCTTGAAATAAACCCACTTTTGTCATAGTGTATTTATGTTTTAACATTGCTAAATGTGTTTTGCTTATATTGTGTTTAGGATTTTTGCATTTTTGTCCATGAATATACCATCAATGTTCTAAAAGGATGTGAGATGCTAAAAGTCTCACAATGTCACTACACAACCGATGTACCTACGTGATAGATTTGATGCAATTTATAGTGAATCCTGGGGAGACTCACTAATCTCCCCTCCAAGATGAGCAAGAATCCAGCAAGCTGCACTGGGGACTGGTGTGTTGTGTCCCAAACACTAGACTAGGATTAATGGGAAAGAAAAGACTCTTTTATGGACTGCATTGCTTGACCTAAAACTAAGCAAACTGAGATACCCCTAACATCTAATGCAGGAAAAAAATAGCTCAATCAGATGTGCTCATAAGTTCTGAGAGTGGAAGAATTCAGGGGTAAAGCAATGTGTTACTAATTTGAGGAAAGTAAACAAGGTCATGAGTTTCAAAGTAGGTTAAAAGGGAGGGACTGGAGCATTTTCATGAAAATCAGGAATACTTTTTTTTATTGCCTTAGACTCCAGTATATCTTTGAACCACATTAAATACTCTGTACAACATTGCTTCAATGGCACCAGTCATCTTATCATCCTATGTTCTGAAAAGTTCAATATAAAAAATAAGGTTGGGTTTTTGTCTTCTTTTTTTTTTGGAATGTAAGGTTAAGAGCAATTCACTTTAGTTTAAAATTATTGCATTATTCTAGGGAAATAAAAAGCAATTAGAGTAATTGAAAAGAATACTATGAATTAGTTCTGACTGAGACATGATGGTAACAAAAATCTTCCTAGGTTTTTAAATATATTTTCTTCCATTCTCAGACCAAGCCAACAGGTCAGTATTTACCAAGTACCTCCTCTTAGTTCAATATTTGGTTTCTTCATATATTCCATCAGAAATGACAATATATGCATTTCAAATGCATAGAGATTTGAGATTTATTTAACTTTTTGTGATCCTAAACAGTTCTGTAAATGTAGATGGGTTACCGTCAATGTCTGGAAAAGGGCACATTTGTCCACATGAATTACCAAACCATGGTGAGGACTAAAACAGGTGGCCACTCCTCAAACTTACCAGATTTTGGATATGTAATTAAAAACACATCATCATCTCTAATTTCAAAATCATCTAAATGTTCTATAAGGTCAAGATCAAGTAAAGAACGTTGAAAATAATAGCCTTTAAAGTTCAATAAATATGAGTCTGTGTTGTCCATAATTATTCACCTACAAGTAAAAACAGATACAATTATTTCAAAGTTCTGAGTATTTCATAATAACGACTAACACTTCCTGAGTGTTCAGTATGTGCAAAATGTCCCATGTGTATCAACTCATTTAGCATACAAACCACCTTCTCTATATTAAATCATTTACTCTTCACAGCAATCCAAAGTTGCTAAAGGTATTGTTATTACAACTACTTCAAGGATTAAGAAACTAAGATACTAAAAGGTTAAACATCTTTTCCTAAAACCCCATGAATGAGTTATAATCATGATTCCAAATATACAGATGAGAAAATTAAGGCACAAGAGGTTCTGTAAACTGTTCAAGGTGGCCCAGCTGCAAGAGTGATGCCAGACAATTTAGCCAGAGTCCATGCTTTTAATCACTTTATCATATTTTCTTAATACTTTATATTTTTATTCTTTTTTTTTTTCTTTTGCGGTACGCGGGCCTCTCAATGTTGTGGCCTCTCCCATTGAGGAGCACAGGCTCCGGACACGCAGGCTCAGCGGCCATGGCTCACGGGCCCAGCCACTCCGCGGCATGTGGGATCCTCCCAGACCGGAACACGAACCCGTGTCCCCTGCATCGGCAGGCGGACTCTCAACCACTGCGCCACCAAGGAAGCCCTATATTTTTATTCTTACATTTTTTTCATTGTTCCAGAAATATAAAATTCTTTAATTAATACAATTTATATTTCTTTTTTTTTTCTGGAGCATAAATAATCTGCTGTCTGTGAAAGAAGCTTCTGAGGCTTTGAGATCTGATACACTGTTTGAAATGAATTGTGGGAAATGTTTTGCATGAGAAATACTAATTGCATTTACTTTGTAAATGTTCCCTCATATAGTTGCAAGATGTTTTATGGTAATCGTCATATTTTCCAAAAGGAGTTTTTTATCAGAATTCTGAAATAAATCTAAAAATGAAAGCCAAAAATCAGAAACAAACTGTCTAAAGATACACCTGTTCAAAAATTGGACCAGAGACTTCCCTGGTGGCTCAGTGGTTAAGAATCTGCCTGCCAATGCTGGGGACATGGGTTTAATCCCTGGTTGGGGAAGATCCTACATGTCGCAGAGCAGCTAAGCCTGTGCGCCACAACTACTGAGCCCACGTGCCACAACTACTGAAGACCATGCACCTAGAGCCCATGCTCCACAATAAGAGAAGCCACCGCAATGAGAAGCCCGCGTACCACAATGAAGAGTAGCCCCCCACTCACCACAACTAGAGAAAGCCTCTGCGCAATAACGAAGACCCAACACAGCCTAAATAAATAAGTAAATAAATAATTTTTTTAAGTTTAAATTTGGACCAGGCAAATATTTCTTTATTAGCCATGCCTGAGAAATGTTGAATGTGAAATAGGTGAGGGATCCCAGAAGTTCTAATAACGTTAGATTTAGAGCAAGCATATATTTTCATTATGCACTTTAAAAAATTTCTGTGAACACCAAGAAAATGAATTTGTTGAAAAGCTGTACATATGGTTTTGTCTAAATTGCATGTCAAGAAACAATTAATCCCTTTACAAACAATCAAACTTGAAGTGAAAGCCAAGGATGACAGTGTGAGTCACTGTCACATACCTCCTGATGCCCCACAAAGCCACCCCAAACAGGCCCTAAAAAACACCAATTTCAGAAATTCAGAATGCTGAGAAGAGAGGAAAGAGTGCCAGGCAGCCCACAGAAACATTCTGAACATCACTCTTTTTTGTTATTTGTAAGCTTAATCTCTCTTGCACTGTCTCAGAAGAGAGAAAATTAGAGAGCTTTGTGTCACATAAACAAGAGAAAAAGAGTTTAGATTCATATAGGATCTCAGTATTGGCAAATCATATATTGTTTGTATCTCCTTGATGAATATAGAAGAAAGTGCTTGGATAAAGAGGTAGGACATCTAATGTCTCCCTCTTATTCATTCACTGAAGTCTGAAAGAATAGAAAGAAAAACAGAAAATTGAGGAGAAAAAAATAAATACATTTGTATGCTGAAGAGAGGGTGAGACTTGAAAAGGCTCTAAATCTACCCTTTTTCTACTCACTGTTACAGAAAAACTGAGGAAGCAAAATCCACTTCTGATATAACTTTAAGGATGATAGTGACCCACTTGTGGTTGAGAAAGAAATATTCCCTGCAGAGTTTGTCTTGGCCAATGAGTAGTGTTCCAGGGTGTAAACAGCTAGCTCAATTTGGATAAATAAATTGGGTAAGATTTAGTTGGCATTAAGATTATCTGGTTACTCCAGAAAAAGCAAAGGAGTCAAATACTAGAGAACTTCAGGTACACAGTAGTCCTGTTTACTTAATTTTGGCATTCCGTACAAAACACAAATCAATCTGTGTGATACACCACATCAACAGATTGAAGGATAAAAACTATATGATCATCTCAATAGATGCAGAAAAAGTTTCTGAAAAAATTCAAAAACACCCATTTATGATTAAAAAAACTTTCCAGAAACTAGTTTGCCTAGTTCTCCACATTGGGGGGGAATCAGATATCATGAAGTGGCTCAGAGGTATGCTAATGGGGAAATGCTGTGTGGGCTATACATTTTATCACTTGTACTTAATTGTCACACAAGCATTGTACATGTGCTTTTAGCAATGCACTTAAAACAAGCAGTGATACATGTCATGGATAGTTATACTCTGTGACAACTTCACTAGAGAATTTCTTTTCATCCTGAACATTGGGGTCAAAAGTATTGTTAGAAGTAAAACAATAAATTTCCATTTTGATAGGAAGACAAACACTTGGTAACAGTGCAATTGAATTAGTTGGATGGTTCTTACAGGTCTGGTCCAGATTTTTATGTCAGCTTTCTTCCACTGCTATTGTCTTCTTCTCATCCTGGTGTGAGTGTCATTTGGGGTCAGCAGTCTTTTCTATAGACAGTCCAATGCAGAGACCCTTCTTAAATGGAAATACGAATTCAGGAGTCAATTCCCTTCAGTTCTGTTGTACATGTGCTAGTTAAGAGTACCTGATAACAGTCCTTTTATTTAGTTTGGAGATAGTCCTTTAAATGATGTCTTTTCCAGTATGCATATCCTCTTAGATGTAGGTCACAGGGCATCTGATCTTCAACCAAAGATAGATTACTGTGATCTGCTTTAGAAACAAGCTTAGAATATTCTTTTACTAATTCAATTAAACTTTATAATAATGTAACATAGCAACAAGGAGACATCTTGGACATAGATAATAAATGCAAAGCCTCAGTAAATACAAAACTTCAATATCCACAAACATATACTATTGAAACATAATTTTTCTCTCTGGATTATCCTCATTTTTACTAAATCCAGCTAAATTAGGGCTGATTTGTTCAAAATAAGTCTGGTTTCAATAAACATGGCCTGATTATTCATATAAATGTAATTGCTCATATAGGCTCTTTTCAATTGGCTGCACTGGAACTTTTCATTAGGAATCTCAGATTGGACTTTTAAAAGGCCTTTCAAGGCCAGGAAAGCCATGCCAATGGCTTGCTTTCAGATTCTGCCTGTGATATATATATATATATATTGGGCAAATTTGTCTCTTTTCCAGGTCACCAGAATATCTAGATTTCTGCACATGTCAAGAGACAGTTTTTTCCATTCACCTGATAAGGTTGCTCAGAACCCAAGAGTCTCCAATTTCTGGAGGAA
Organism: Hyperoodon ampullatus; assembly: GCF_949752795.1. NCBI lineage: Eukaryota > Metazoa > Chordata > Mammalia > Artiodactyla > Ziphiidae > Hyperoodon > Hyperoodon ampullatus. The sequence goes on along the minus strand of NC_136925.1, from coordinate 46,199,484 downwards.
CCAGGCAGCAAGAAAAGAAAAATATTTTAATTTTAAACACAAGTGTAAATTACCAAACTGTTGTAAATCATGAGTAGCTTGAGGAAAAGGGCTTTTTTATATCTGAAAAACAAAGATTAGAAGCCAGTAGTATGTCAGACGAGTCATAAAAATTAGTCATATTTAGTAGTTCATTTAATCCCATGTAATTAATCTTTGTTCTGTTTGAGCCCAGTTTTTCCATTAGTTTCATTGACCTTGGCTGATGATTGAGGATGATAGTGACAGTGATAATTTCAAGAAGTTCATGAAGTTTTTGTTAAGGCTTGTATGATTTGTCCAGTGAAGTGGATGTCTTGATCACTGGAGATTGTAGAAGGTACACTCCAAGTGGGAAACACATTTTCTAACCTTTTCCTTTTCATTGTGAGGGCATCAGCCCTGCAGCCAGGGAAAACTTTAACCCACTGAATAGAAAATGAGGTTTGTCAGGGAGCCAGGAAAAGTCAAGTAGCCATCTTGGACTTCCCATAGCCCTGATTTTTAAAAATATACAGCTATTGTTTATTCATTTTAAATTTCCTGATTTAGGAGTAGACCATTTCCATGCTATAAGGTCACCAGAATGGCAGAAGTCTGACAATGAGGAGCTCAGTCTTAATGATGTACAAAATTCTTTTCTCAAAGTGCCTTTTTCACAACCCTTTTATCACTTTCTGGATTCATATTAATTTGACCCTTATTTTTTCCATCCAAAAACAGCCAACTGTAGGACAAAATTATTGGCATCATTATTTTCCTCAACAAAAATATTTCCAGTCTTTATATCTTCTCTCGCTGGCAATGTATCTCCTACTTGCATTACACATTGAAATGTTTCCTATATAATTTTAGTAGTTTTCATTACATATTATAATTTTTAACCCTTAAAAAAAAACCCTTGTTCTCTAGTGAGAACTAAGAAGAAAGCAATTGTGAACTGCTTGTCATATTGGCATTCTCTGATTAGCAAATTTAAGAACATATTCTATAACCTCTAAAAACATGCATTTTCCCAAAGCACAATTTCTTTTCTCAAAGTGGCACAAGACATGTGTCTAATAAACACAAACATCTTTAGTTTCCCTCTTGCAAGAAGATAAAAGTAGGTAAATTTAGATTTGTTTCATTTGTAAGCACTTACCTTTCTTTAAGCCAATTAAATAAAGCTCATTTTCAAATTAACCTCAGCAATATTATCCAAAGACAAAGACACATACTGAGACATACATACATCCAAACGAACAGAGATCTCTTTGTTTCATCTTTTTATATTTCATGAATCAGGCATTGCAATTAAACTTACCAGTTTATGAATAACAGTCAGAATAGTCAAATTTACACATTTGATTTTAAAAGGCTTCTTTTTCTTCCCTTTTTTCCTCCCTTGGCTGAAGTTCTACTAATTAACCCAAGGCTGAAGTCCCAGGCAAAGTGGGCTGTGTTTGTACTTCAAGGACATGATGAGAGTTAACTTCAAGTTTTCTCCTAAGAATATTTTTGTTCTCTCAGGGTCAGTGTTCTGAAAAAAGTATTTTATCAAGCCAGCTTTCTATAACTGCACATGGGTAAAGGACCAGTTTTGGAATTTCAAAAGAGTTTCATCTCAACAAATTTTCTCCAGAGTCTGAAGAATATTGTGACCACACAGTGTTAAATTATTTTTTCCTTATTTATAGGTTTATAATTATAGGTTGACCAGTCTGCCAAAATATTCCCTAGAGGGTTGTCAGTTGGAATTGAAGAAGCACTTCCCATGTTGAGTCAAATTAAACACTGCCATACTCCCTCTGAAGACTGTAGGTGAGAATCCTTCCTTGTAGCTTCTAGATTATGGTATTTGCTGAAAATCTTTGCCATTCCTTGGCTTACATCACTCCAAACTCAGCCTCTGTCATCACATGGCCATTTCACTCCATATCTTTCTTCTTCTTAAAAGGACACCAGTTTTATTAGATTAAGGCCACACGCCACTCCAGTGTCTGAATATAATTAATTATATGTACAATGACCCTATTTCCAAAAAAATGTTACATTTTGAAGTAATGGGGGTTAAGACATTAACATGCCTTTTAGGGATAATTCAAGCTATAGCAAGTTTAATAGATTTTTTTTTTCATATCTATCTCATCCTTTCAAGGATGCTACAAGGTTTTATGTGCTGTGCTTATACTCCATGACCATTTTCCCTTGACCGTAAGTTGACTGCTCACAGAAGCTAAATGACCTAACCTATACCATTCAGTTTCTCTCCCTGGAGTTTTCATGTGAATTCAACAACACCAGCCTATCTCTGTTTGTTAATTGAACTAATTTCATTTGGACTTAGTGTCTGACTACAATCATGCTGAAGCACAGCTAGTCTTCAGAGACACAAAAAAGAATGTCTTCTTCACATAAAGAACACAGAAATGAGAGACCACGAAACTCCAAGATGAGAGAGAGAAAAAAATTGAAAAAATATATGAATCCCTAATGGCTTCATACCCTTTGGTTCTAGTTCTTCAGGAAGGTAAGACAATTTCTTCTGATTCCTTGAGTCATATCAATCATAATCATATTATGCATAACTGGTCAGAAATAGATTATTCTTATTTGCAACAATGTGCTTGACCAAATGCCAGGGAAATCATTTTTAAAATGAGAGAAAACCTCAGATTCATATTCCCACAGATATGTAAATAGATGTTTTATCTGTGTAAAAAAATAATCCAATTGTATGGACATGGAAAAAAAAATGTTAGTTTAAAAAAACTGGAGTGAAGGTAAAATTTAAATTACAGAAAACTGAGTTAATTGAAAGGAGGTGAGAGGCTTCCTAGAAATGAAATTACAGGATAATAGGACATAATGATTTTTAAGACTATTGATCCTGTATCAATATTACTATAAAGAAGATTGGAAATGATTTCCATTTCCACAAAACTATATGAGAATGTTTTTTTCATCCTAGTCTTTCTAACATTGAGCATTCTGCATTTTTAAACTTTTGCTAATTATGACTAAATGTTTTGCATTTTCTATAAATGGCAAGCTTTTAGTTGTCTGGTCTCACAAAATGTTTGCATGTTCAGGAATTATTTCACAATTTTTATTAATTATGACATAAATAAAGAAAAATTCACAAATTGTACATGCACGTCCCAATGAAAATTTTCAGTAACAACACCTAGGGAACCAGCACTAAGACTCAAGAAAAGAATATTACCAACACCCTGGGAATTCCTTCATTTACCTGTCCAGATACTACACCATTCCCCAAAGCTAACAACTATGCTTCTAACCCATAGAGTAACTTTGCTGTTTTTTAAATCTTACATAGCAAATCATTCAACAAGTGCCCGGTTTTTCTCACTGAATATTATGTTTCTGAGGTTCATGTATGTTTTCCATGTAGTCGTAATGCATGCATCCTTACTGTGTTTCCTTATTTGAAATGCCATAATTGACTTGTTTTTTTAACTGTACGTGGACATTGAGTTGTTTCCATTTGTTGACTATTAAGGACAGTGGCACTTGAACTGTTTATGACTGTAAATTTCCTAAATTTTTTCTTTTAAGTTTCTTCCACTGCTTTTATGCTTCACGAGTTTTTCTCTATTTGGGAATTATAAACAGATTCACCTATATTTTTCTAGTTACCAAAATAATTTATCTTAAATATTCAAATATGAAATGTGAAAATTAAATTCCATGTGGTGGAATTAGTTTAGTGAGTAATATGCTTTGGGTACAGTTATAGGTACAGCTGAAATGGAGCAGCACCCTATGGTCCTTGCCCGTGTCCTCCATCTGCCTTTTGTCTGTGGAAAAACTTTAAGTTTTTACTTCTCTGATAAGTTTAATCAGAGAAGTGAGAAAATGCAAAAACAAAGGAAAACAGTCAAATGAGACCACATAATAATGTAGTCATTAAGCAAAGTCAAGGCCCCTTAGCTCCCCCTCAAGGGCTGTAGATAATATTCTGAGCCATGTCCTCTGAGCTGTCTTATAGATACTGAAACCCTACCAGGTGGAAGAAGTTAACTACATGATAACCAGGCTGTAGCCATGACACAAGCTGCCACAGTTCCGAGAATTGGCCTCAAAGAAATGGAAACAAACCAACCTTGGAACTGAAGGTTAACTGTACTTAAAACAATCAAGATGACACTGGTCAGACCACCAATGACCGATTTCAAGATGACATCAGAGCTGACTGTGCTGTTTCTGCATGTAGCCACCTCGCGCCGTCTCTAAAAGAAAGGTCTTGCCCCCTGATTGTCAGTGGGGGGCAGTTGGCCTTGCACAAACATTCCCCCTGCCCCGGTTGCAGGCCTCGGAAATAAAGCAAACTTTCCTTTCCACCAACCTTACCTCTTTATTGGCTTTTGAGCGGCGAGCAGCCAGACCCCACTTTTGGTTACACAACTACTATTTTCAAACAAATAGTTAAATAATTGAACCATTAAATAATTAATCCATTTTTGAACCTTTGATCGCCTTTCAAACTTTGTGATCTGGTAAATTATTAATAGATGCATTGTGTTTACATGAGATTTCTCTATTTTGACATTCACAATGATTTCAAACCAAAGACTTAAGGTTTAAATAAAAGAATAAAAGGATTTTTAATGTTTGATTGATCCTAAATTTAATCGCATATAAAGAAAATATACACACTACAGAAAACTCTCTCCATACATTTACAATTCATGTTGCATGCTTTTTGTCTATCCCTTTATCATATAGGTTACAAATGCAAACTATCTCTCAAATCATTTTAATTTTCAAAATTTCAAAGTATTCATCAAACTCATGACAACTAATCTAAGCACAGTCTATTCACTTTGTTTTGTAATAAAATTGTATAATTAACATTTGTATGAGCAGCACAAATTAATATGTGTATTAAAATATGCTCCCTGGTTAGCAGATTTTTTTATATGATTCTTTCACATTGATTCTACTCCTCGTTTATATCCTAGATGAACTTCAAGGGAAAATCTTTCATCTTCCTTTGGAAAATTCTGTCAAATCTTTCATTTTGCTCCATGGTCAAGTGATGTTTCCAGTGTCCAATGGTACCTAGTGGGATAAGCACATGGACAGCACCTGGGTGAGGAGGTAGCACTCTCAGGACAAAACTTCCTACAACCCACTTTAATCTCTTCTCCAACCCAAGCCAAATATCTGTTAGTTCTCTGTGGGGTTTGGTACTTCAGTTTTTCTTACAGGGTGATGAGCTAAGAAACAAACATTGGATGCAGTAACACAGACAGTAGAGTTATAGTCCAGTTTCTTATCTGTTAGACTCCACCAACCACTACACACTATCTGGTTTGGAACGTAACTCAAGCTCTTCCTAACACACTTCCCCTCACTCCTGTCCCGTAGCCACTGCTCCAGGCAAAGCCACATTGTATTTCTCACTTAGAACAACCCTTAGTAGCTTTGGAGTTCATAGTTTCATCTTTTCTATTGTCACCTTTCATTAAATAAAAACTTGATCCAAGGAAGGCTTCAATCCCTCTTTACCGAAGAAATCATTACTGCTAAGAAAATAAGAGTTTGATGTGACAGACACTTGACCTTATAATTATTCCGACTGCCTTTTTCCACAACGATTTCTAAATGTTAAAAAATAAGCCATTTCTAGAAGACGAAGTATGTTAATAGAAGAGAATAATTATGAGAGTCCAACTAAAGTGAATAAATTAAGGCAAGTAAACTGAATCTTATGGTTGGTGAACTTTCTAATTCATTTCCAGTCTTATAAGGGTGAAAAGGTAAAAAACTTACTAGCTTAAATTATTTAAGCACAAACTCTGACTTATTATTGACTGACCACTAAGCTATGCTGCTATGCAGGCCCATATGTAAATATAAAACTACAACTTTTAATTTTTTTTAATGAGTGGAGACATCAAAGTTTGCAGCCTGCTGGGGAAACAGCTTCCATAGAGTTAATTTTATTCTTGAGTTCATTAAATTGCCTTTCTGAGTTATCTTGTACCTCATTGAGTTTCTTCAAAACAGCCATCTGAATTCTTTTTCAGTTAGATTGCAACATTCTGTGTCTTTCGATTGCTTTGCTGAAGAATTGTTTTCTTCTTGTGATGCTGTATTACTGGGCAATTTCATAGTGTGTGATAATGTTACAATGCACCTTTGCCATCTCATTTGAAATGGCAAACACCTTTCTTATTTAGGGAAGGCTTTGTTTACCTTGATTCAACAGTTCAACAGATTGACAATTAGAAATCTTTCTTTTGTTTTCCAGAAGCTGGTTCTTAGCACAAATTTTTGGTTTCTTTTAGTGGAGCTGACTTGAAACTAAAGTTGGGAGTGACCCTAAAAAATATGGCATAAAAAGAAGCTGGTGGCAGCGTGGGAGAGATATATGCATAGCACCTGGGGCTTTGGCTGTGTCTAGAGCCCAGTAGGGAGTCCTAGGGGACTGTGGGTTGTCCTCTTACTGAAATCATGGGGTGGACAGCAGGAAATGTGATCATTTATTCTCTTTGTCTGCCTTCTTCCCTTTCCTTTTCCTCCTCAGGGTCACAGAGGTTTCTTCACAGATCCAGGCGCTGCTGGAGAGCAACAGGTCTCTCCAGCTGCACCCAGGGAAGCCAGACAGATTTTCACTAAACATCTTTCCACCTCCTTGGCTAGAGAGGCCACCACTGCCACCTTTGCCTCTATAGCAGCCGAGACACCCTCAGCTCCACAGTCTCCTTCGAGGTCCAACCCACCCACTTTCAGAGGCACAAAATGGATGTACCTCAGGTGTCCTGGTGTGCTGTGCAGAGTCACTTTTGTTTGGTTATGGATGTCCAATTAGTTATAAATCAAAGGAGAAGAGAAAGGGAATATCTTATGCCACCAAGATGCTGATGTCATTCTCTACTTCTCTTATGTCAATGGGTGTGATTGAGACTTGGAAAAAAGAAATCTCTTCTCTCTGAATTTTTTCTAAGTGGGCATTGATTTAAGGTTTAAATGCAGTACAATTGTTTCCTGGGAAAAACAGGGATGCAGGAAATTTTAGGCAGGGAACCTAAGACAGGCCACATTCCAAGGAACAACGACAGGTGCCTATTTTTCTGTATAAAAATCTTACTCATACTAGAAGAGAGAGAGAATCTTGTCTGGGAGTCAGAATTTTCTCTGAGATCAATCTAATCTAGAGGAGTTTAAAGCCCAACATGGTCATCCAAAGCTCCATAAGATTCTAGAATCAAAACCCTATCACTCGGGGCTTCCCTGGTGGCGCAGTGGTTGAGAGTCCGCCTGCCGATGCAGGGGACACGGGTTCGTGCCCCAGTCCGGGAAGGTCCCACATGCCGCGGAGTGGCTGGGCCCGTGAGTCATGGCCGCTGAGCCTGCGCATCCGGAGCCTGTGCTCTGCAGTGGGAGAGGCCACAGCAGTGAGAGGCCCGCGTACCTCAAAAGAAAAAGGAAAAAAAAAACAAACCCTATCACTCAAGTTCTTGTTCCGGGATGGTGGCATAACTCCTTTCAGCCCATCTTTCAAATATCTATAAACTCTCTGGACAAGTGACCTAATGAAGATATAGATGAAGATACCAAAGAGTAAACGACTAGATGAAGATACCAAAGAGTAAACGAAGGCAGACATTGTGTGGAGGGGATGCAAAACTTGAATAATTGGTCACGACGGGGATGGTCTCCTATTTTTTGTTTGTTCAGTTTTGGTTTTTGCCCTCTTTGTCCCTGGAGCCAGCCACTGCTATCCAAAAATACTAGCGGTTAAAAACGCAATAGATTCCTTAACCACTAGATGACACTTGCGAACCCAGCATTTTCAAGATGATTTACTCATTTTGGTTGATAGATGGCGATACAGTCCTCTTCAAGATCAAAAGAGATATTTAACATCATTTACAGAGTGAACAGGCAGTCTCAGGAATACACTCTGTGCTTAACAAAAAGAACTCTACTATGAACAAAGAGTTTCTTCTGAAATGGTAATAATGTATTGTATCAGGTGTAATACAGAATAAAACTGACTTCCCCATTCACAACCATGCTTGGGCATGTGCTTATCTTTGCTTATTTTTTCATCATAAAAATTATGAATAATTAAAGAAACTCATCTCACTTGCTACAATACAAGCAGTACTGTCTTTCTGATATAGCTAGAACCTAACATTCTTGAAGCATAACTGCAGGACCTGCATGATTTTCATACCCACAGGGATTTTCAATAGATTATACTCTGTGCTTATTTATTAACTAAGCTATTTGCTACCTTGAAGCTGCCTCCTGGCACTGAGTCAAATTCAAGACAAGGCTCTAATTATATTATCTCAATTTAATTCTCCTATAACAAACTTAATGATTTATACTCCATGACTAAGCACTGTGTGAAAAAGTATACATTTTCTATTTTCTATACCAATTCATCTTATCCACAAATCCTCCTTCCCACTAACAAAATAAATAAATAATAAAACGATAGATTAAGATTATATGTCTCCTCCAGTGTTGAACATGGACTTGAGGTAAATTTAATTAAGACACTTTAAACTCCCTGTCAGGCTGTTTCACTCCTCCTAACTTATCTTTCCTCCTACTTCTCCTTCTCAAAAGGGTCTGCATACTGGTGGGGGGATTCTCGTCTAGACTGGCCTATGTTCTGTCTTCTCAAGCTTTGCAGACCTCCAGGGAGATGTCTCTCCTTCCACCGGGGCCTCTGGCACAGGTGTGTGTTGCATGAAACTGGCAGCTACTGCTGGTGACCGTGGACCTGCTTTGCCTGAGGTCTCAAGTTCCTCCTACTCAGGAGCCTCTTATCCCCCCTCTCAGGTTTCTTCTTGTCCGATTCTATTATTACTTCTTCATCCTTTATAGAGCTTGGTGGAACTTATGTCCTAGAAAAATAGTTCTCAGCCCTATCACATCCCCACATCTTTGGGGGGGTTTCCTTCTTTTTTTTATAACACTCTTTGTTTAAATTGAGGTTTGATTTACATCCTATAAAATTCATGAATGTTAAGTGCGTGGTTGATGAATTTTGTAAAATATATACATTTCCCTCAACCCAGGAAGTTCTCATGTGACCTTTTCCAGTTAATCTCCCATAACTCAGAGGAAACCATTGTTTTGATTTTCTTAATCAACATTGATTGGATTTCCCTGTCCTAAAACTTTACATAAAACGCATCAATTACCTTTTGCTAAACAGAATATTGTTGATAGTCATCCATGTTTGAATGTGTACCAGTAGTTTGTTCCTTTTTATTGCTGAGTAGAATTATATTGCATAAATATAACACAATTTGTTCATTTACCTATCAAGAGATATTTAGGTTGTTTCCATTTTAGGACAATTATGAATAAAGCTGCTATGTATATTCTTGTACAACACTTTTTGGACATACATTTTACATCTCTTGTACAAATACCTAATGAGAAAATTACTGGGTTGTAGAATAGATGTACTGTTTACTTTGTAAGAAACATCCAGTTTTCCAAAGCGCTCGTGCCATTTTCACCCCAACATCAGTGTGAACAAATTGCAGCTGCTGCGCATCTGCACCAACATTCAGATTGTTCTTTTTTTTTAAATTTTAGACGTTCTAGTGAGTGAAGGTATATTATTGTGATTTTTTCATTGTAATTCCTTTACTTTCCTAAGATAAAATCCATAGATAACATGATCTAACTACATATGCAATTTGAAAAATAAATCAATATAATACCCTGATTATAAAGAAATACAAAGAAAGTTACAAATAAAAAATAACGTGTATTTACATATGAAATACTCAAGTATTCCTGCAGTATAAGATGTCATAAAGTAGACCAGTCATTTCACCTACAAGCAGAATCACCATAGAGGCAACAACTCTAATGAATGCAATATATACATCGCCTTGGTAATTCATGTTGAATATGAGGAGTTGTTACCTGCAATGTTATTTTTTTGATGTTGAAAATTTTTTTAATATATTTCTGGAAACAAAATACAATCTTTTCTTAATTTGCATGGTAACAACATTCTGAAGTTCTTACAATTATGCAAAATAAACTTTGAGTTCACACACAACTGGAATTAGTTCAACGCTAAGGTAGTTAGACAGGTTTTTCACAGCCATGAATGTCCAGAGGAAGGTGAGAAATCTGTGCAAGATTCAGAACAGTTTTTCTTGTTGTGAGAACGTCCTCCCACCAGAAAATGTCTATTATCTCTGGCTTCTAGCCACCCTGATATATTGTGACAGCCAAAAACGCTCCCACACTTTAACCCTGACCCAGAATCACTCCCGAGCACCACTTAGGGTCTGTGGGCAGCCAAGGGCACTGACTCAAGGTCCATCCCACCAAACTCCGCCCTCATATGTTCTGATCTATCATTGTTCTGCCATTGGGTCACCGTGCTGCTTTAATTTAAATTATTATTATAAGACATTTATTGTAAAAATTATTGTAAGACATTTTAGGTTGGGTTCCCCCAGGAAACAGAGACGTGCCTGCAGACTGGGAAGAGCTCTCAGGAACAACACCTGTGAGGAATGAAGGAAGCAAGACTGGGCACAGGGAGAAGTTGAACTGCAATGCGGCTTAACAGTATCCACAGCAGGTCACAAACACGGGGCTAAGGAGCTGGGACACCCTTCAGAGCTGTTCTCACTTGAGGCACTTTTGCTGCTACAGATGCAAATGCAGGGCAACAACTGGATCTCAAGGAGGTGCTAACTCCACTGCAAATATATCTTTTGTTCTTTTCCAGAATTAGATTTTTTGATGAAATACTGGCAGAAGGAAGATGGAGGAGCATTTGTCTGAGTGTATTCAGACTGCTCTAACAAAAGACTGTAGACTGGGTGGCTTATAAACAACAGAAATTTATTTCTCACAGTTCTGGAGGCTGGGAAGTCCAACGTTATGACAGCAGCATATTCTTGTCTGGTGAGAGCTGGCTCCCTTGGCTGTCTTCTCACTGTAACTTCACATGGCAGAAGGAGCAGGGAGCTTTCAAGGCCCTCTTTTTACAAGGGCAATTATCCCATTCATCAACTCCCAAAGGCACTACCTCCTAACGTCATCACCATGGGGGTTATAATCTCAACATTTGAATTTCAGGGAACTCAAATCTTCAGTCCATAGCAGTAGACGTCTTCATTATAATTTGATTGTGTAGGGCAGGTGGAATGGGAAAGGTGGGAGAGATTAGTAGACAAAGGCCTGTGAAGAAGTTCCCTGTTAACCGCCCAGTTTTGATGTTTATTAAGTTTCCTTTTTTTAAAACCTTTTTCATGTTAAGGAACTATTATAATCCCCCACTTTACAGATGAGAAAGTTGAGGATCAGAGGTTATGTAAATTTTCTTCAAGTTCCCACAGTTAGTAGACAAGCCCATTATTCCAATTCACACCTCTTTCCAGCAGTACCATCTCAGATATTTTCATATTAAGCAACACATTAAATTTCAGTGGTGAACTGAAATATCAAGCATTAAATCCTTACTTTTTTCCTTTTTTTTTTTTTTTTTTTTTTTTTTGCGGTACGCGGGCCTCTCACTGTTGTGGCCTCTCCCGTTGCAGAGCACAGGGTCCAGATGCGTAGGCTCAGCGGCCATGGCTCACAGGCCTAGACGCTCCGCGGCATGTGGGATCTTCCCGGACCGGAGCACGAACCCGTGTCCCCTGCATCGGCAGGCGGACTCTCAACCACTGCGCCACCAGGGAAGCCCCCTTACTTTTTTCCTTTTGTGCTCAAGCTCCCAGGGGCTGGCTCAAAGTGTACTTGGTTTATTATCAATTGAGCACCAATGTCGGTGAGAAATCTCAGCCTCACTATGTAAAAAAAATATGTATGCACAGAGACACTTCCTATTTCTATTCTATTCTAAATAGAATCCCATAATATCAGCTGATAATAGCACGGAAAACATTAAATGCATACCTTTATTAGCATCAATATTTACCTTTTAAAACAAATACCTTTAGTAACAGACCCTAATGTCTTAAGGGCCTTTAGATCAATAGAGATGGATCACTCCGATACTTTAAAAGCAAAATTTACGTCAGAAGATACATCCAAATTAAAATCAATAAGTTTTTTTAACTTTCTCTCAAATGTACCGGTGGAGAATGTCCTAGATCCATATTTTCAAAACAGAGTTCCACAACAATAAATCTATTAATGATACCACCAAATTTGGAGTATAATTCATTTTCATTTAATAATCAGTGACCTATTTTTTAATGTCTTGGGCATGTGGCAGCAGCCCACACTCCAGTAATTTCATCTTCTTAATTACTTTACCTTAACTATTTGGCTGGTAGTAATATGGCTTCATTTTGTTTGTCCACTGAGCACTTTCATTTATGCAAAGAAGCCCACTTTACCTGAAAAAGTAGTTTCTTTTATGGTCTTTCTACCTAATGTTCTTTGGGATGGAGGCCATAGGACCCTGAGAACATTTTTTTTTTTTTTTTTTTTTTTTTTTTTTTTTGTGGTACACAGGCCTCTCACTGCTGTGGCCTCTCCCGTTGCGAAGCACAGGCTCCGGACGCACAGGCTCAGCGGCCATGGCTCACGGGCCTAAGCCGCTCCGCGGCATGTGGGATCCTCCCGGACCGAGGCATGAACCCGTGTCCCCTGCATTGGCAGGCGGACTCTCAACCACTGCGCCACCAGGGAAGCCCCTGAGAACATTTTTGAAACAGCAAGGATGATGGTCAGGTGAGTGAGGCACTTACCTCGGGTGCAAAATTTAAGGAGATGCATAAAATTCAACAAAGATAAATAATATTTTAATGCAGCATTTAAAAAATAAAAATCAATGTAAAAATCCATGAAAAATGAATTATCCAAATTTTAAATAATTATTGATTTTTCCTTTTAGCTCAGGTGCCATTATGGCTTTGCACAGCACTGTGAAATTTTTGATTCGATAACCCTTTACAATATTCTTGAAACTTCCCCAGCATTTTCCCATCTTTTATTAATGGAGGGGATTTAGTACATTTGGAATCCAACTCACCCCCCTTCTTTCAAGTCCTTTGATGAGTTTGCCCAAGAAAGGTGACATGAAAAAGAAACCTATAAACTTCACAGTACACCTTTTGGCAACATTCTGTCATCTGTTACTCAGACACAGGTCCCAAGGCAGCAAACAAACTAGTGTCATTCACATTTACCTATCTACATGAATTCACACTCCATGTGTCATTTGTGGAAAACTTTCCCCATCACTTTAGACTTCAATGGTCTCTCTAAAATTACTCCCTACAGTTCTTGAACTGTGTGACTCATTTTGACCCATAATCATACAATCCCTATGACTGCTGCCTGTCATGTATGTTCTCTGGATGAAAAACACTAGGAGCTACTTGCAGTCGTTTACTTACTATCTGTTTGCACCTTCATAACACCTAACGACCAGCTAGCACATAAATATTGAAAAACCACAATTTCCTTTCTTCTGGAATCCAAGAATGCATCTCTTTACTTCTTGGCACATATATCTTGGGAGTTTGGGACAGTACAATCAATGATCTCATCATTTTCACTGATAAGAGATGTTACTGATATCTCTGTTGGTTTTACCTCAACTAGGAAATGTTCATGTAACCTTTTAGATGTGTTATCTTAGATTAGTATTTATTCACCTTTTCCCCTCAGTCGTCCTTGCTGCCACAAGGGTAACCTCTTAGATGTGTTGCCTTAGATTAGTATTTATTCACTTTTTTCCCTCAGTCGTCCTTGCTGCCACAAGGGTAACGTCTTAGATGTGTTGCCTTAGATTAGTATTTATTCACTTTTTTCCCTCAGTCTTCCTTGCTGCCACAAGGGTAACCTCTTAGATGTGTTGCCTTAGATTAGTATTTATTCACTTTTTTTTCCCTATGGCATGCTTGCTGCCAGAAGAATGTGAAGTAAAGCAGAACCTAGAAGCAGTACTCAAAGTTGCAGACGGAAAATAGAACATTTCTTAGAACTCTTATATTTTATCTTTAAAATGCATAAGCATCTTGCATACTATTCCAACAATTAGGTGCCTACTCAGTGCCATTGTTCCAGGGATACAGCAATGAATACAAATATCTGTGTATGTTTTTAACTTAATAATACTGTATACAAGTTAACACAAGTAGAAAAACCAAAACAAAAATTTTCCCAAATCCAAGAGCAAAACTGATAATTCAAGACGGGCCAATTATTGCTTCAAATACCACCAGTCATGCTGTTACACATCCAGGAATTAAGTGTGCTCCAGTTTGAGAAGCAGAGTCTTTGGTTAATTCCCAGAATACAAAGCCAACAGTAAAGTTAATTTTTACTCCGGGTGAAAATATTTGGGATTATCATTAGAACCAGGTTGTCTTCATTTCTATTTCATTAGTGTCTGCCTACATTCTGAAATGACATAGGTGGTTATTCAATATCTGTAGAAAATGTATAAAACTTAGACTTTAAAAAATTATGTGAGGGGCAAGTGTCATCATTCTTGATACTTCAAGGTCAAGTCTTCATTGACCTCATACTACACTGCTCACAACTGCTTTTCTTAACTGAACCACTCCTTCAGGTTCTTATGCAACTGCTGATCAGCTGCAGAAAGGATCTCTCCTTAGGAAAAGCAAAATCTCACGTAACAAACTTTTGGACTTCTCTCTGCATAGAAGTACTGAACATTACTGCTATTCCTCTTTATTGGTCAGGATCAAGGTGGGTGAAAAGCATTAAATTCCTCAATGATAGTTCTGTCTTAACTTTATTTTAATCATAAGGTCTGACTTCAAAAATAAACATGGATTGATATTGCTGTGTTTGTAGGTATATAGTATTTCTGAATGGAGGAAGCTATATGCAATAGCACAAGTGATTTCCTATTGCGGTTAAGATTCAATCCTCCAGAACTGCAATGACTGGATAACTTGCATGAAGCCTGGCTCTCCTACCTGGAGCCCCCAAGTCGATCATTCCAAATTATCACAAAGGTCTAATGTGTGCATGAATGTGGATGTGTGGTACTCTTGCAGACAGTGTACAATCCCAAGAATTCAGACCACTTCAGACTGGTTAATTTTTTTTTTTTTTTTTTTTTTTTTTTTTTTTTTTGTGGTACGCGGGCCTCTCACTGTTGTGGCCTCTCCCGTTGCGGAGCACAGGCTCCGGATGCACAGGCTCAGCAGCCATGGCTCACGGGCCCAGCCGCTCCGCGGCATATGGGATCCTCCCAGACCGGGGCACGAACCCGTATCCCCTGCATCGGCAGACGGACTCTCAACCACTGCGCCACCAGGGAGGCCCCAGACTGGTTAATTTGAAAAGTGGGGAAAATCACAATTTATAGACTTGTCAACTGTAAGACAGTAGTTCTTTATCAGGAGTGTGCATCACAATCACCTGTGTCACAGGTATGAGATTTCACTGTTTTAAAACTCAGACTGAGGCTCAGTGTTTATTAACCTCCACTGAGAAGGGACTAGGAGTGTACACTTTTTAATAACTCCAAAGATGATTCTGATTCAGATACTACTACAGGACTAAAGTCCATTTTACTCCTGACTATTATATGGGCTTCTGGTTGTTAAGACTTAAATTTATTATGCCTGAAGGCTAGAATTCAGAAGGTTTAATGCTCTGTTCGCCTCAGTCTTCTAATATTTTATATGAATGACAACCCTTAGAATTCAAAAGCCACCAGTCTCTAGCACAAAAATTCCAAGTTATTCCAATTCCTTGCATATAAACCCACACCTGGGTACAGCAACAGCTGACCTTCCAGTCTTGGTGTTTTAGGCAGAATTTCTCTCCAACACTAAATGATTTTAAACTTGTGGCCTTCATCCCACCAATAAGAGGAATTGAACATTTTATATCTGAAATTTTAAGATCAGTTTATTAAGTTCAATGATGAAAGCCATCAGAAGAATATTCTCCTGAAAATTATTTTTTCTTAGAAAAAAGAAAGGAAAATCAACACCCTCTTAGCATAGCCACAGATGCTATGGCAGTCAAGCCTCTCTGAAGACGGGACGGTCCATTAGTCGGTCAAGTCACTCTCCCGGTCAGCAGGATTGTAGTCTGGATCATCCTCATCATCCTCCAGCTCCAAGTCATCCATTTCCTGGAACAAAGACTCATCTACCTCCACGTTGTTTCCAGCTGCAAAAGACAGAAGATTTCCCCTGCAGTCTTACACTCAGAAATAAAAGATACAACCCAATGGCCGTACCAAACAGAGACTTCTTAAATGTGCATCTGAGGTGCAAGTGACGAAATCCTGAACTACTACTCATACCAACAGTGATCTGCATTGGTCAGCAGAGACTCACACATTTTAAGAGCAACTTCATGCTTCCAGTTCATAGCCTAAAAAATCCAGCTACAAAAAAAGCCATTCTAGAATGAATTACTTATGATCTGGCATGTTATAAGTTGAAGACAATGATGATACAAAGTTGATTATCACTGACCATGAGACCTGTACCAAGAGTTTATCTCTTCCAATACTGGAGATATATACATCATTAAAGCTCAACTATACTTATAATTAATTGACAAATTTGATCTTCACTCTCACCCACTTCCCCTGTAACCAGTGGTATGCCTTTCTAAGATTCCAAATGTCTAAGCCCTATAGGAAGTAACACCCAGCCTTTGTATGAAACATCTTCACTCTTCAGTCTATCTGTAGTAAATAAAGTAGGATATTACAGTACTCTTAAATCACCAAAACATTGTTTGCCTTCTTTCCCTCAGACTCTAGTCCACTGACATTCAACTCAGTGAGAAGGAGTCTTGCTTCATGCCTAAGAGCAGTTCAGTAATAAAATACAATTTGTTAAGTCCAAGCCAAAGAATAACTGACTCAGCCTGGGAGAAGTAGTGAAGCCCTCACAGAGCAGATGACATCTGAAATATTTTCATGATAAATTTGAATCCAACCAGAAGAAAAGGAGCCAGGATGAAGCAATTCTAGATAGGTTATGCAAAGGCAGAGAGAAGAGCTGAATACTTCTAAGTGGAACACAAGATTCCTGAGGAAAAACATCTGGAGATAACACAGATGAAGGCCAAACTGAAGGACTGTGCAGGTCAACCTCTCCCTCTAAGCAGCACAGAACCACCAGAGGACTGTACGGAGAGAAGTGGCATCATTACACATGGATTTTAGAAATACCACCTCAGAGGTGGTGACTACAAGGTAGGTAAGGGCACCAGGAGGAAGAGACTGAGGCAGGGAAATAATTTATGAAGCTATTACTCAAGTCCAGTTGAAAAATAACAAAACTTTCAAATTAGGAGGAAAGAGCTGAAAAGACATTTCAGAGGCAGAATCAACAGAGAGCTTTTGGTAGTTATTGGATATAAGGAGACACTTGATCCATTAGACAGGGAAAAGAGTCAAAAATGAGTAAAGACAGTAAAACTTTTAAAGTTCAAGAGAGAATGAGATTAAGCTTTCTGGATCTAAAACTTCTCAACAAAACAGAAAGTAAAATAAGCTCCTAAAATGAGAGGGAGGATAGATGTAGATATCCTTGTTTTCTGTTTCGCGGTTTTTGGTTTTTTTTGTTTGTTTGTTTGTTTTTTTTTGGAGACTAAAAATCTTAGAACAAGAATGTAATAAGATATTAAAATTTTAAAAAAATTGCTCAGTGTCAGTAGGAGCCCAGCTCAGGTTAAGAAGCATGATTTAGCAGTGGGCCACCTCAACAGATGGTTGATTCTTAACCTTCTTAACCTTTTCCAGAAGGTAGTCCAGGAACGAGGTTGAAAGGCCAGATGCTAGAGGATCCCCAGCTGGCATAATGGGCATGACAGAAGGACGATGAAGTACAGAACCCAGGGAGCGACTGGAGGGGTGATGAGTAAGGAGCTCAGTGTAACAGATACACACAGGGCTCAAGCCCCATGAGGGCAGGGAAATCTGTCTAAATTGTCCTCTGCTGTATCCTCAGTGGCCAGGACAGTGCCTGCCTTACAGGGATGCAATAAACATTTGTGGACGGATAGACAATGGATGGACAAAGAGAGCAAGAGCATAAGGGTCAGGATAAAAAAGAAAAGGAAAGCACAAGGGACTAGAGGTTCCAAAGACAGTGAGAGTGATATAAAATCTAAGACTTTTGGTTAGTTACACGTTTGAGGTTTTTATAAAGCTCCATGACAGACCATAGATTTGTGATACTAGAAATTTGAAGAAAACAGGTCACTTGAATCATAGTGACCTGGTTTACTAGCTGTTAGAGGCAAATGTGACCATATTGTTTACCTATTGCTATCTTTGATATTGCTTAAGTTATCATAAAACTTTAAAAAATACATTGCTGGGGGGAGACCTTCAAGATGGTGGAAGGTCTTCCTTCCTCCCCACAAATACATCAGAAATACATCTACATGTGGAACAACTCCTACAGAACACCTACTGAACGCTGGCAGAAGACCTCAGACTTCCCAAAAGGCAAGAAACTCCCCACATACCTGGGTAGGGCAAAAGAAAAAAGAAAAAACAGAGACAAAAGAATAGGGACGGGACCTGCACCAGTGGCAGGGAGCTGTGAAGGAGGAAAGGTCTCCACACACTAGGAAGCCCCTTCGCGGGCGGAGACTGCGAGTGGAGGAAGGGGGAAGCTTCGGAGCCACGGAGGAGAGCGCAGCAACGGGGTGCAGAGGGCAAAGCGGAGAGATTCCCACACAGAGGATCGGTGCCAACCAGCACTCGCCAGCCCGAGAGGCTTGTCTGCTCACCCGCCGGGGCGGGCGGGGGCTGGGAGCTGAGGCTTGGGCTTCAGAGGTCAGATCCTAGGGAGAGGACTGGGGTTGGCTGTGTGATCACAGCCTGAAGGGGCCAGTGCGCCACAACTAGCCAGGAGGGAGTCCGGGGAAAAGGTCTGGAACTGCCTAAGAGGCAAGAGACCATTATTTCGGGGTACGCAGGAGAGGGGATTCAGAGCACCGCCTAAATGAGCTCCAGAGACGGGCGCGAGCCGAGGCTACCAGCACGGACCCTAGAGAGGGGCATGAGATGCTAGGGCTGCTGCTGCCGCCACCAAGAAACCTGTGAGCAAGCACAGGTCACTAGCCACACCTCCCCTCCCGGGAGCCTGTGCAGCCTGCCACTGCCAGGGTCCCGTGATCCAGGGACAACTTCCCCGGGAGAACGCATGGCGCACCTCAGTGCCACCACAGGCTCGCCCCGCATTCCATACCTCTCCCTCCCCCCGGCCTGAGTGAGCCAGAGCTCCCAAATCAGCTGCTCCTTTAACCCCGTCCTGTCTGAGCGAAGAACAGACGCCCCCAGGCGACCTACATGCAAAGGAGAGTCCAAATCCAAAGCTGAACCCCAGGAGCTGTGTGAACAAAGAGAAAGGGAAATCTCTCCCAGCAGCCTCAGGAGCAGTGGATTAAATCTCCACAATCAACTTGATGTACCCTGCGTCTGTGGAATACGTGAATAGACAATGAATCGAATCATCCCAAGTTGAGGCAGTGGACTTTTGGAGCAACGATATATATACTTTTTTCCTTTTTCTCTTTTTGTGAGTGTGTATGTGTATGCTTCTGTGTGTGATTTTGTCTGTATAGCTTTGCTTTTACCATTTGTCCTAGGGTTCTGTTTTTTTTGTTGTTGTTGTTTTGTTTTTAGTATAGTTTTTAGCACTTGTTATCATCGGTGGATTTGTTTCTTGGTTTGGTTGCTCTTTTCTTTCTTTCTTTATCTCTTTCTTTCTTTCTCTCTCTCTCCTTTCCTCTCTCTCTCTCTCTCTCTCTCTCTCTCTCTCTCTTTCTTTCTTTCTTTATGGCTGACAGGGTCTCGGTGCTCCGGCTGGATGTCAGGCCTGTGACTATGAGGTGGGAGAGTGGAGTTCAGGACATTGGTCCGCCAGAGACCTCCCAGCTCCATGTAATATCAAACGGTGAAAGCTTTCCCAGAGATCACTATCTTAACGCTAAGACCCAGCTCCACTCAATGACCAGCAAGCTACAGTGCTGGACACCTTATGCCAAACAACTAGCAAGACAGGAACACAACCCCATCCATTAGCAGAAAGGCTGCCTAAAATCATAATAAGGTCACAGACACCCCAAAACACACCATCGTAAGCAGACCTGCCCACCAAAAAGACAAGATCCAGCCTCATCCACCAGAACACAACCTCTAGTCCCCTCCCCCAGGAAGCCTACACAACCCACTGAACCAACGTTAGCCACTAGGGGCAGACACCAAAAACAACAGGAACTACAAACCTGAAGCCTGCAAAAAGGAGACCCCAAACACAGTAAGTTAAGCAAAATGAGAAGACAGAGAAGCACACAGCAGATGAAGGAGCAAGGTAAAAACCCACCAGACCTAACAAAGGAAGAGGAAAGAGGCAGTCAACCTGAAAAAGATTCAGAGTAATGACAGTAAAAATGATTCCAAAATCTTGAAAATAGAATTGAGAAAATACAGGAAACGTTCAACAAGGACCTAGAAGAACTAAAGAGCAAACAAACAATGATGAACAACACAGTAAATGAAATTAAAAATTCTCTAGAAGGGATCAATAGCAGAATAACTGAGGCAGAAGAATGGATAAGTGACCTGGAAGATAAAATAGTGGAAATAACCACCACAGAGCAGAATAAAGAAAAAAGAATGAAAAGAACTGAAGACACTCTCAGAGACCTCTGGGACAACATTAAACACTCCAACATTTGAATTATAGGGGTCTCAGAAGAAGAAGAGAAAAAGAAAGGGGCTGAGAAAATATTTGAAGAGATTATAGTTGAAAACTTCCCTAATATGGGAAAGGAAATAGTTAATCAAGTCCAGGAAGCACAAAGAGTCCCATACAGGATAAATCCAAGAAGAAACATGCCAAGACACATTAATCAAACTATCAAAAATTACATACAAAGAAAAAATATTAAAAGCAGCAAGAGAAAAGCAACAAATAATATACAAGGGAATCCCCATAAGGTTAACAGCTGATATTTCAGCAGAAACTACAAGCCAGAAGGGAGTGGCAGGACATATTTAAAGTGATGAAAGGGAAAAACCTACAACCAAGACTACTCTACCCAGCAAGGATCTCATTCAGATTCAATGGAGAAATTAAAACCTTTACAGACAAGCAAAAGCTAAGAGAATTCAGCACCACCAAACCAGCTTTACAACAAATGCTAAAGGAACTTCTCTAGGCAGGAAACACAGAGAAGGAAAAGACCTACAATAACAAACCCAAAACAGCTAAGAAAATGGTAATAGGAACATACATATCGAAAATTACCCTAAATGTAAAGGGATTAAATGCTCCAACCAAAAGACATAGACTGGCTGAATGGATACAAAAACAAGACCCGTATATATGCTGTCTACGACAGACCCACTGCAGACCTAGGGACATGTAAAGACTGAAAGTGAGGGGATGGAAAAAGATATTCCATGCAAATAGAAATCAAAAGAAAGCTGGAGTAGCAATTCTCATATCAGACAAAATAGACTTTAAAATAAAGACTATTACAAGAGACAAAGAAGGACACTACATAATGTTCAAGGGATCAATCCAAGAAGAAGATATAACAATTGCAAATATTTATGCACCCAACATAGGAGCACCTGAATACATAAGACAAATGCTAACAGCCATAATAAAAGGGGAAATTGACAGTAACATAATAGTAGGGGACTTTAACACCCCACTATCACCAATGGACAGATCATCCAAAATGAAAATAAATAAGGAAACACAAGCTTTAAATGATACATTAAACAAGACGGACTTAATTGATATTTATAGGACATTCCATCCAAAAACAACAGAATACACTTTCTTCTCAAGTGCTCATGGAACATTCTCCAGGATAGATCATATCTTGGGTCACAAATCAAGCCTTGGTAAATTTAAGAATATTGAAATCGTATCAAGTATCTTTTCCGACCACAACGTTATGAGACTAACTAGATATCAATTACAGAAAAAAAATCTGTAAAAAATACAAACACATGGAGGCTAAACAACACACTACTTAATAACCAAGAGATCACTGAAGAAATCAAAGAGAAAAGCAAAAAATACCTAGAAACAAATGACAATGAAAACACGATGACACAAAACCTATGGGATGCAGCAAAAGCAGTTCTAAGAAGGAAGTTCATAGCAATACAATCCTACCTCAAGAAACAAGAAACATCTCAAATAAACAACCTAAACTTACACCTAAAGCAATTAGAAAAAGAACAAAAAAACCCTAAAGTTACCACAAGAAAAGAAATCAAAAAGATCAGATCAGAAATAAATAAAAAAGGAATGAAGGACACAATAGCAAAGATCAATAAAACTAAAATCCGGTTCTCTGAGAAGATAAACAAAATTGATAAACCATTAGCCAGACTTATCAAGAAAAAAGGGAGAAGACTCAAATCAATAGAATTAGAAATGAAACAGGTGAAGTAATAACTGACACTGCAGAAATACACAGGATCATGAGAGATAACTACAAGCAACTATGTGCCAATAAAATGGACAACCTGGAAGAAATGGACAAATTCTTAGAAAAGCACAACCTTCCAAGACTGAACCAGGAAGAAACAGAAAATATAAACAGACCAATCACAAGCACTGAAATTGAAACTGTGATTAAAAATCTTCCAACAAACAAAAGCCCAGGACAAGATGGCTTCACAGGCAAATTCTACCAAACATTTAGAGAAAAGCTAACACCTATCCTTCTCAAACTCTACCAAAATATAGCAGAGGGAGGAACACTCCAAAGTCATTCTACGAGGCCACCATCACCCTGATACCAAAACCAGACAAGGATGTCACAAAGAAAGAAAACTATAGGTCAGTATCACTGATGAACATAGATGCAAAAATCCCCAGCAAAATACCAGCAAACAGGGCTTCCCTGGTGGCGCAGTGGTTGAGAGTCTGCCTGCCGATGCAGGGGACGCGGGTTCATGCCCCGGTCCGGGAAGATCCCACATGCTGCGGAGCGGCTAGGCCCGTGAGCCATGGCCGCTGAGCCTGCGCATCCAGAGCCTGTGCTCTGCAACGGGAGAGGCTGCAACAGTGAGAGGCACGCATATCGCAAAAAAAAACAAAACAAAACCAGCAAACAGAATCCAACAGCACATTAAAAGGATCATACACCATGATCAAGTGGGGTGTATCCCAGGAATGCAAGGATTCTTCAATATACGCAAATCAATCAATGCGATACACCATATTAAGAAACTGAAGAATAAAAACCATATGAACATTTAAATAGATGCAGAAAAAGCTTTCGACAAAATTCAACACCCATTTATGATAAAAACCATCCAGAAAGCAGGCATAGAGGGAACTTACCTCAATATAATAAAGGCCATATATGACAAACCCACAGCCAACATCGTTCTCAGTGGTGAAAAACTGAAACCATTTCCACTAAGATCAGGTTGCCTATTCTCACCTCTATTAACCTAGCTTTCGAATTTTTAGCCACAACAATCAGAGAAGAAATAAAAGGAATCCAAATCGGAAAAGAAGAAATGAAACTGTCACTGTTTGCAGATGACACGATACTATACATAGTGAATACTAAAGATGCTACCAGAAAACTACTAGAGCTAATCAATAAATTTGGCAAAGTAGCAGGATACAAAATTAATGCACAGAAATCTCTTGCATTCCTATACACTAATGATGAAATATCTGAAAGAGAAATTAAAGAAACACTCCCATTTACCATTACAAAAAAAAGAATAAAATACCTAGGAATAAACCTACCTAAGAATACAAAAGACCTGTATGCAGAAAACTATAGGACACTGATGAAATAAATTAAAGATGATACAAACAGATGGAGAGATATACCATGTTCTTGGATTGGAAGAATCAACACCATGAAAATAACTATACTACCCAAAGCAATCTACAGATTCAATGCAATCCCTATCAAATTACCAATGACATTTTTCGCAGAACTAGAACAAAAGATTTCACAATTTGTATGGAAACACAAAAGACCCCGAATAGCCAAAGCAATCTTGAGAAAGAAAAACGGAGCTGGAGGAATCAGGCTCCCTGACTTCAGACTATACTACAAAGCTACAGTAATCTAGACAGTATGGTATTGGCACAAAAACAGAAGAATAGATCAATGGAACAGGACAAAAAGCCCAGAGATAAACCCACACACATATGGTCACCTTACCTTTGACAAAGGAGGCAAGAATGTACAATGGAGAAAAGACAGCCTCTTCAATAAGTGGTGTTGGGAAAACGGGACAGCTACATGTAAAAGAATGAAATTAGAACACTCCTAACACCATACACAAAAATAAACTCAAAATGGATTAAAGACCTAAATGTGAGGCCAGACACTATAAAACTCTTAGAGGAAAACATAGGCAGAACACTCTATGACATAAGTCACAGCAAGATCCTTTTTGACCCTCCTCCTAGAGAAATGGAAATAAAAACAAAAATAAACAAATGGGACCTAATGAAACTTAAAAGCTTTTGCACAGCCAAGGAAACCATAAATGAGACGAAAAGACAACCCTCAGAATGGGAGAAAATATTTGCAAATGAAGCAACTGACAAAGGATTAATCTCCAAAATTTACAAGCAGCTCATGCAGCTCAATAACAAAAAAACAAACAACCCAATCCAAAAATGGGCAGAAGACCTAAACAGACATTTCTCCAAAGAAGATAAACAGATTGCCAACAAACACATGAAAGAATGCTCAAACCACTAATCATTAGAGAAATGCACAATCAAAACTACAGTGAGGTATCATCTCACACCAGTCAGAATGGCCATCATCAAAAAATCTACAAACAATAAATGCTGGATAGGGTGTAGAGAAAAGGGAACCCTCTTGCACTGTTGGTGGGAATGTCAATTGATACAGCCACTATGGAGAACAGTAAGGAGGTTCCTTAAAAAACTAAATAGAACTACCATATGACCCAGCAATCCCACTACTGGGCATATACCCTGAGAAAACCATAATTCAAAGAGTCATGTACCAAAATGTTCATTGCAGCTGTATTTACAATAGCTAGGATATGGAAGCAAACTAAGTGTCCATCGACAGATGAATGGATAAAGAAGATGTGGCACATATATACAATCGAATATAACTCAGCCATAAAAGGAAACGAAATTGAGTTATTTGTAGTGAGGTGGATGGACCTAGAGTCTGTCATACAGAGTGAAGTAAGTCAGAAAGAGAGAAACAAACATCGTATGCTAACACATATATATGGAATCTAAAAAAAAAAATGGTTCTGATGAACCTAGGGGCAGGACAGGAATAAAGACATGGACGTAGAGAATGGACCTGAGGACACGGGGAGGGGGAAGGGTAAGCTGGGATGAAGTGAGAGAGTGTCATGGAGTTATATATACTACCAAATGTAAAATAGATAGCTAACGGGAAGCAGCTGCATAGCACTGGGAGATCAGCTCGGGGCTTTGTGACCACCTAGAGTGGTGGGATAGGCTGGGTAGGAGGGAGACCTAAGAGGGAAGAGATATGGGGATATATGTATATGCATAGCTAATTCACTTTGTTATAAAGCAGAAACGTACACACCATTGTAAAGCAATTATACTGCAATAAAGATGTTTTAAAAAAAAATACTTTGCTGTAGTTTAATGTATAAATTGATCAAACATTAGAATTTATTCTTCAAAATGTGTTTCTTTATAGCCTTGGGAGGAAAAATTTACATTGTTACCACTATGATTTTCATGGTTTAATATTAAAAACAGCACATTATGTATATGTGGAATTCTAACATTATCTTACCATCTTCCAAGAACTGAATATCAGATGTGTCGAGATTATGATCTGTTTCAAATAGCTGTCTCCCTAAAAGAAATAAACATATTTAACTCGAATGGCATACTTTTCCTCCATCTTCCCTACAATGCTTTAACCAGTAGAATAATATAAACAAGTTATTAAAAAAAGTCTTAAAACCTGTTTTTCCTGTGAATTTCAATCAATTTATGAACTCAGTGAGTAACTAAGAGGCATATGAAATGTATTTGCATTAAAATGGAACAAGTGAAAGCCTAATCTGCCTCAGAGTCCTAGAAAAACAAACGGGTTTGATTCTACCAGTCCTAAGGCTTGTGATCCTAAAAGTCACGGTAGTTATATCACAAGATCTATCCACTCCAATATTTAGATGAAAGATAAGCCATAAAAATTAATTATAATTATGTGTGAAGAAACATCACCATATGGAGAGAATGCTTTCTCTTTTTGTCCTAGATCCCTAAGTATATTATTTTCTTATAGAAATCTGTCCAAATGATCCTCTTGCTATATGAGAAATAATATAGGAGGGCTTAAAGGGAACAGGATATGAGGGGTCATACCACTTAATTTATTTTTTCCTGCTTGCTCTTCTTCTTTCATTCGTTTCTTTTTAATTTCCAAGAGTTCTGCATCAAACTTGGCCTTCCAACTTAAGAAATTCTCGATTGTAACAGGAGTGCCATGGAATAATTGCTTAGAAAAGAAAAAAGACACATCACCAGATAAATGATACAACAGTTAGAAAATAAAGCCTAATGATCTTCTAGACAAATGAATACAGCCACTTACAGGAAAAACAGAGAAAAATGGTTTCAAGTTTAAAATATTTAGTCTGATTTCTGCCTGCATTAGCTACTCTCATTGGTTTTGGCAATTTACTCTGGAAAAGTCCTTTTTTAATTTTTATTACAAAAAAAGCAAAGATAATATGTAATGTGTCCCCATTGCTATTCACTGTTAAGAAGAAAGTTGCTACTGTCAATATTAATACGTTTAAATACACATCAATTCATAACACTAACATCATTGCTTATCTTTTTTACTTCATTTTAGAATCTAAGGTTTTCTTTACATTTAGTTAATATTTAAATCACTCTGGTGGAGGCTTTATAATTCTAAACTCTATAACATAAGTGAAATAGTTTATATTTCTTGCTTTTACCTGCATGAGCTTTATTAACCTTTAACTAACTGATTATTAATCATTATTGTGCCATGCGCACCAACTAAATGAGGGACCTTCTAAAATTTTACTTAGTAAAGCTTTATTAAAATTTACTTGTGTTTCTTTTTGTGATTCCCCCCAAATTACTGAAATTTCCAAAAGCAAAAACAAAAAAACCCCCAAAAAGCAGATTTAAAGAATAATAAAAGAAAACATGACTTTTAAATATACCTTTTCAGCTTCTTCTGCTTCTTTTTCTTTTTGTTTTTTTTCTTCTTCTCGTCTAGTTTTTATTTGATCTACTATTTCATTTAATTTTTCTTGCACGGCTGTCACTAAAGTAAAGATCATCACCATACCAAGGTTTTCTTCTGCCTATGTAACCAAAAAAGGAAAAAAGGTTGTAGTGAGAAACATAATTCTCAGAAAAATAAAAACAACTAACTAACCAGTGGGGGAAAAAAGGTGTTTCAGCATAATTACTACACTCCATACATTTATAACATGATTACTAATTCAGTTACACCATAAGTTTGGACTCTTGGATCACTTAAGAATTAAGCATATATATAAAAATAACATCTTAAATTTTAAAAGTCTTGTAATTTGCCGTATTCAACCTAAAACAGAGAAAAAAAGAAATTTCAATAAATTCTATGTAATAATCATAAATGTAGGTAGAATTCAGAAAACCTTTTTCTACAGTAGCTAGCAACATCAGTTCTCCAGCATGTTTTCATCATTTTAGCTTTAAACCATTATGAATAGAAAGAAAAAAAGATACATAAAGATAAATCATAAAAGTACCTACATTCTTTATTGTTGTATTATATTAGAAAATCACTTTGCCCTCAAAATTCAGTCCATTGTCAGAGCTCTTAAAATACCCTCAAAGAACTAAAATAATGATAACATACTGGAGAACTGATAGTGCTAGCTACTGTAAGAAAAAGTTTTCTGAATTCGTACCAAAATGTTATTAGGCATTTATACCTGACTGGTGAGATTAAGGGTAATCTTTATTTTCTTCTTCATTATTTTCTGTATTTTCTGAGTTTTCTATAATATAAATTTATTATTTTGATAACTAAAAATTAATATAACTACTTTTAGGGGAAAAATACAAATATGCGCTCTATCTCTGATCTCAGGTAAGTATCAGAAAGAAATCAAAACTTTCTTTTTGAAAGAAAGGAGTTTGAGTATAAATGAAATAAAAAATGCATATTAACAAAATCACTCAGATCAAATAACTTACATTAATATATGACTGACTGAATACAGTATATTGTTCCAGGCTCTCTGCAATGTTTTTACAAGAAGCATGTTAAACCAAATATATAGAATTAATATAACTTCACACTGGGTAACAGAGTGAACAGGGCCCAGGATCAGCATAAATTAATGTTTGATATATCCTTTCCCTCTTCATTCTCTAATAGCTCCAGGTATTTTTTAAATGTCAGCATTTAGAGTACCTATAGTCCCTGAAATATACAAGTCACATTTATGCTGGAGACATGTTTTCTGTCAGTTCTTAGAAAACAAACAAAATCAGGACTTCTGCTTTTAAGATGGTGGAGTAAGATTTTACTTGCCCTCCCTACTCCCTACTCTGAAGATCCCATGAAAACTCTCTACCCAAGCAAGAGAGAGCTTTAAATATCCCCCATGCCCAGACTGTGAGTAGCCCATCCCATCACAGAACTAGCCAGGTAAGAACTTTCTGATACCCATTTTTTTCTTCCACACAACACCTCCTCTTGGAAGGGTCATAAACCATTGTTGCTGTTTGTAAGCTTAGGGGGCAGGAGAGATAGGAAAGAAAAAAAATCAATCACCACTCCTCTTACCAAATTATAGGCAACTAGACTGCAACAGGTCAGAGAGGTTAGGAGTTATAATTTTTTTTAAGTTGGAATTTTTAAGCGCACATGGGACTAGGCATTCTGAGAACCAAATTTTAACTGTGTTTATAACTTAGAGTACCTAATCAGACTTATTATCACCTACAAGTCACAGGGTTAACTGAGTTTCAAACAAGGGTATAGGGAGAACTTCTCTTACTCAAATTTTAAAGGTACAGTGGGAAACAAAAATAAAGATGCTTTGTGAATATATATATACACACACACGTCATGAATTGTGCTTGTTCAAAACACTGGTTATACATATTTAATTGCATTTTCTGACTCTTAATATTACTGTATATTTAAGGCCAATAAAATAATGCCATTACAAAACTTGTTATTTCCTTACCTGTAATGCTAATAATTTTAAAATGTCTGAGACATCATTATCATCTAGATTTAACTGAGAGAATATTTCATAAAGGGGAGCTTCATCTGGGTATTTTTCACTGTATGTAAACTTGAGGGTAGTCTGGACAGCTAAAGACACAAGATAAGAGATTGATATGAAAAGCTTAAAATGTAAAGTACAGAGAGGTCAACATCTTTGTGGAGTCAGTAATTAATTTACAATGTGTCAATGAAAAGTAGCACAACAGATTTTCCTACAAAGAAAAACAAGGTTACCATGAGACCAGATAGATAATTACTAACATAAACAACATGTACCACAAATATAAGTGAAAACAAATCATAGGAATACCAAAGATCACTTCTAACACATGAAACACATCTACTACTTGTGAGTATTTTATCATATTGCACATCAGAGAAAGAGGATGAAGAACACATTCTTTTTAAATCTCTCCTTAAGATGAACAAAAGGCACTGAATATGACATATAGAAAAAGTACTACCTTAGGCTCATTTTCAGGCCTCTACCAGAGCCAGCTTCAGTGCAGAAGATCTGCCTTTAGCCCTCGAGTCCATACTGCTATCTGCACAAGCCAGCAGGGCATTGCTAAGGGGTTGCTAGAGTACACAGCTGTGAACTGGACAGTTTGAGAGGTTGTCTGAGAAACTTTTAACCTGACTCATCCATACATGCTCCCCCAGTCTTTTGGCCTGTGCCAATTCACAGATCTGACACTGGTATAGGTGTGAGATTCTTACAGGCGCATTAGTGCAAAGTATCTCTCTGCTACCTAGCATGATGAATTCTCAATTTCACCAACTAAGCAGTAGGGCTAGACATTTTCTGTTTAAACTTATTTGTCAAAATGACCCTTTGTCTAGATTTTGCCTTTCCTGTAACTCACATTTTAATTATTAAAACCTCCTGATTTTGATGATTTTAACTGAAATCTAGATTTCTCTTCATGGGAATGGAAAAAAAAAACACCTCAAAATGTGCTGGCTTGATATTTTGTTTTAATTTTTGTGTATGACATTAACAAAGAAGTTTATATAATTATATATAAATATACATAAATATACATATCTATATAAATATATGTAAATAACTGTATCCAACAGCTTTTTAATTCAGATTTCAGTAATATCAATACTAACCTCATTTTCAATTCTACAAGACAGATTTAGAGTTATCAAATGATACCACTAAAACGGTATTACTGAATACCCATGACAGAATTTTACTTGACAGGAAAAAAAAAAAAATCCTTGGGGTTAACACCAACTTATATAACATTCTTATCAAATTACAATATTAACTGAACTGGACTAAAAGCAGAAAAGAACTTAAGACACTCTTCCCCCAACAGGTACCAAATTTAAATTAATTTTAATTTATTAGTTTTATAGCTCCTTTATTTCAGTTTGTATATCTGTCTTAGTTCTACACTTGTATAATATTGGTTTTTATTCGGTTTTATGTATACACATACTTAAATAACAGTACAATATCCATTCTAAAGAGAGGGGAAAAATGCAGATAGGTATTTATCCAGCCCAATTTATAACAACAAATTTCCAGTAAACAATCTAAATATCCAAAGAGGAAAAAGTCCATGCTATGCCAAGGAATACCACACAACCATTAAATTACGTGTGCATGCCAAGTGTTCTTGACAAATATGTCCTACCCTTTTTCTATCTGCTGTATTGTTAATGTTTCTGTTTCACTTTTAAGAATTAAGCTTACTGTCAGAATACATCTCCTTGACTTCCTCTCTGTTTCTCTAGAAGTCATTATTCCATAGTAAATACTGACTAGAAATATGTAATACTCATACTAAATTCTTAACAGCACCTTAGCACCTCCACACATGCAATGCCCAACACAATGGCTGCAGAATGAATAAAATTCCCAAGAGAAGGGCTTAGAAAAACCTTAAGTATTTTTGATTAGACTTACTTTCATCATTTTCTCCAGCCTCAGATGTCACAGTAATGGTGAAGCTGGGTGGATTTTCTGATAATACTGCAAGAAATTATACACAGAGGTTAAGTTATTAAGATGCTTCCTAAGGCACATGCTTTTCCTTATTAGCAAAATATCAATATCCAGTCCTAGAAACTGATCCCTAGCCTGTATTTCCATTTTCATAAATACAGACTGAATAGAACAATTCAAATGATAAAACGTCCATCAATTTCTATTTAAATCTAGGGTTTTCTTTAATCTGGGGAAAAAAATACCTATAATACCTATAGGACCCTCTTTGAGTTTTATCAAATCAATTAAAATAAGTAATTTACTTTTTAATTCTAAATTTCCACCTATACATGGAAAATTACATTCTAAAAAATTTCAAGTGAAACGGCAAAAAAAAAAAAAATTGATGTTTCTCATCAGAACCTACCCCCTCATAAATACGCAGTAGTATCACTAATTTTTATACTTATATATTCTGAAATATAATTCAGAATCTCCATGACAAACAGTAAATATTAATTTGTTAGAGTTTGTGTCTTCTAGCTCTCTCGTTCTTCTATATCATCTCTAGAACCAAGCTTTATTCTTTCACCAATTATTGAAAATCTGCCATCTTTCATGGAATTACAAAATTATCCATGAATCCAAGTATCAAATTACCTATAATTTGTTAAGCAAGACATGTCAATCAACATTTACATAAATAAGAAAGCTTTACATGCTATTTTGCAGCCTGATGTCTATCTGATACTATTTACCTGTTTATGATCTATTTCCCCCCAAGAATACTGTAAAAACTCTGAGAACTCCTAGATCAGTGCCTGGCAGTATCTAGAAACTCAATAAAGTTTGGCTCAATGAAAGAGCTAAACTAATATTCAGAACCATTAGATGACCAAACAAGGAAAATTCAAGTCACCCTTGACTGCTGCTGAGCCCACAAGAAAAGTCTGTGCTTCACTTCAGGCCTGGGAAGCCCTGACCCCAGTGCAGCTCAGCAGCCTCTTTCGGACATGAAAGAGTAAGGGGATCTCTGAAGAGGTCACCACAAAAACTACTCAGCTTTTCCTATTCGAGAACTTCTGAAGTCTTCATAAATAAATGAATTATCAATAAAATGAATTATCAATAAAAGTTTCAGGGGACTTCCCTGGCAGTCCAGTGGTTAAGATTCCAGTGCTTCCACCACAGGGGGCGTGGGTTCGATCCTTGGTGGGGGAACTAAGATCCCACATGCTCTGTGGCATGGCCAAAATGTTAAAAAAAAAAAAAAAAAAATCAAGACATAGTCCCTCATTTTAATTGAAGTTTAAAAGTATTTGAAGAGGGGCTTCCCTGGTGGCACAGTGGTTGAGAGTCCGCCTGCCGATGCTAGGGGACACGGGTTCGTGCCCCGGTCCGGGACGATCCCACATGCCGCGGAGCGGCTGGGCCCGTGAGCCATGGCCGCTGAGCCTGCGCGTCCGGAGCCTGTGCTCCACAACGGGAGAGGCCACAACAGTGAGAGGCCCGCGTACCGCAAAAAAAAAAAAAAAAAGTACTTGAAGCAATGATGAACATCTATGATTAGTACAAAGGTGTTTGTCAGGAAGATAAGAGACTCACTGGACTCATATTTTAATAGGCCTCAGGCAGTCCAGCCTATGCTGAAAAAGCCCCTAAAAGGTAATTATAATAAAGCTTTTATAATATGATTGCCCTACCTTTTTTCTAACAAACGTGTGTAAAATATATTTGATGTACTTCATTCCTATTTCTTTTCATGACCAACCTTAGCATTTACATGTCATGGAATACAAACATTGCAACTATAGAAATAAGCGTTCAACTCAATGACATTCCAACTTATTATCATTTTCTAGGGCTCCATGAGGCTGTAATTTAGGGGTTACCTATAACCAGTAACAACAGCTAATATTTATTGAGCATTTACTTTGCACCTGTGCTGTTCTATGCATTTACACAAAGATCCTTTACTTCTCACACCAAAATCGTGCTTTTATACTGTTACCATATTTCACCAAGTTTAAGATGCCATCAATTATGTGATGCGCCCTACTTTATGTACCACTAAGAAAGAAAAAAGAAACTGCCAATTAAACTATGATATGTAATCAATTATAAGACAAATTCATATTTCAGAAATGTTTACATGTAAAATTATGTCTTCGAATCAGTTAAATATAGTATCATCCCAATTTTATAGATGTGGAAACTGAGATAAAAGAGCTATATAGCCAGTAACTGGCAGGACTGAATATAAACTGTATAGAGTTTCATTTAAAAAGAAAAAAATTTTTTCCAGCTTAGAAATTCCAGGGAAGTCCTTTGAGCTAGGTTGTGAATTAAGGCATACTGGTAAATAGAAATGGAGAAAAGGAATGCAGGATAGAGTAACACGGCAAAGGGTATGATGGTGCAAAAGCTTAAGGAATATGCAAGGAATTAGAAATTATTCCACTAGTGAATGTATATGCGGTGAATAAAACAAGTTGAAAATATACAGCTGAAAGTTTAGTGTGGACAGTGATAGCTTTCTTTAGCAGAAGTAATAAGGTCAGAATTCTATTTCTAAACATAGAAGATAAATCTAGCAACATTGCATAAAATGGAAGGGGAAAAACAAGACTAGATGCAGGATGAAACTTGATAGTTACTGAAATCGTTTCAGCAAAGTTAATGAGGTTCTGAACTAGGCTGGTAGCAATGGGAACAGCAGAGAACAGGGAGAAATCTAAGATGGTAATAGGTGACAACTTGAAGTTGCAGGCAGTGCCACTAACAAAAACCAGAAATAGAAAAGAAAAGCCAGATGTATTTGAAGAACACAGGGAATTTCAGTTGGAGGTATCAAGTATGCATCAGAAATGGGCAAATGGAGCTAAAGAGAGTTGGGCTTGAATTTAATTTGGGATCATCCACAGAGGTGATAGCTAAAGCCATTCGACTAAATGAAATCGCCAGAGGGAATACAGAGAGAAAAATAAGGGCCAATGTCAGCTATGTAAGGGATCCTAAATTTGCGGAACAAAAGTAAGAGGAGGAAAAAGTGCCAAAGGTTAAAAGAAAAGCAGCAGCCATGACAGGTAAAAACAAACTCAAGAGAAGCCTATTTTATTTGTGAAGCCACCTAAGTACCGAGAGATCCAGCTCTGACATGGCAGTGTCTACGTGCTGTATGTGTCTGAGTAGCTGTTGGTGGGGGTAATGGGGAATGAACCATTGGCCTGCAAGATCGTATCTAAATCCCTAACAAGGCCCGTTGTGATCTGGCCCCTGCGTACTTGTCACGTCTCATTTTCCGTGACTCTCACCTTACTTTCTAGCCATACCCAGCTACTTGTCCTTTGAACACATTTCGCTCTCAGAGTCATGCTTCTGCTCATATGCCCCACCCCCCAGCCTCACTCACATAACTCATCACCCCTCAGCTCCCCAAAACAACTCAGACCGTCCCCTCTCCCTTTGCTGTGGCTGCATTCTATATGAACCTCCATGAAAGAATCATCACATTGTGTTGTAAATTATTTATCTGATGTCTTTTCCCAAGAGATTGAGCTTCTAACAATACGTATACTAAATATCTGCTAAATGAGGAACCCATGTGGTAAATGAGGACATGGGAATGCTAGCAAGAACATCACTGAACTGCCTGACCTTGGGAGCTAGACAGAACAGGGAGGCAAGATGAACAAGAAAGAAGCTGATAAACTATCAAACCATGAGAATTCATGATGAGAGGCATGTTCACTTAAAGCATGGGAATGAAAAACCGTGGGGCTACAAAGCTTAGAGACAGAAAGGAATTTCAGAGGCCAAAATTTTAAAGATGGCCCATCCAAGCTGTGGCTGTGGCCCCATGCAGTTGGAGGAAATAGAAATCAAAACTGTTCGTTGATAGAGACTGGAGTTATGAAGCCATGTTATTAGAAGAATCCACAACTAAGATGGTAAATTTCTAGTAAAGAGTATCTTATATTTGTTTAACAGTTATAAAGTTTTTACACTTACATTATTCCTTATTAAATAGATATGTAAACTGAGGCTTGGAGAGGTTATATGGTTTGTCCAAGGACAAAGAGCTGATACGCATTCCACCAAACTGCCATTACAGAGAGAAAATTGTGAACCAGGAACAAACAAAAAAAAATATTGGAGAACACTGCTAATATCCACTCTCCCCTTCTTCCAGTTATACCATTTTTAACTGAGCGTATTGCCCACCCAGAATGAAGACTATCTTTCCCAGCGTCCCTTCCAGTTAGGTCTCACCAAATGACTGAGTTCCAGCTAATGGGATAGAAAGAAATAAGCCCTTTGATAGTTTTGAGGAAATTTCCTTCAGAAACTGCTGTCTTTTACTTCTTCTTCTTTTTTTTTTTTTCTCCTTCATTCCTTTATCTATCCTACTGTCTGGAAAAGGAATGCTGCCATCTTCACCATGAGCGTGAGACTACATCTTAGGGATGACAAAGAACTAAGAAGAAGCCTGGGTCCCTGAAGAATTCTTGCACCAGAGCTACACATCTATCAGTTATGTGCAAGAGCAATAAACTTTTACCTTTTTAAAACCAGTTATTTGGAGTTTTCTATCATAGCTTAACCTAATTAAATTTAAAAAATGGAAAAGGGATAATATTCCAAAGCTTGGAGGTTACTAAAATAGGGAAACTTACTGAATTGAACTTGCAAAGATGAATTATTCCTGAGTTCTCATGAAGCAACAATCCTATCCCAATGCATTACACACTGTGAGTTGGGGCGAGTTGAGGAAAGATTAGCTTTCACTAGAGACCAGACTTCCACCACTGTGAGTGGATCAAAATACTTTTGAGAAAAAGAATAAGGTTGTTGGACATTGCAGAAGGAACCAGTGGAGGAGCAGAAGTGTTAGGTGATATGGGGCAGATGATGGTAAACTAGACAGAATTTATGATTTTGTAAAGAGCAGAGAAAATGGAGGTAGTAGCTGAAAGGTACACTAACAGGACACACAAATGACACTAAGGTTTTCACAAAGAACCAGATCAGCTCATGTTAAAATAAGTCTCTTTGGGTCTTAGAAAGTGACTGTCCTAGAAAAACTGCTTTCACAAGATGACTTCTGCCCCATCTCTAAGATGCAACTTTAACTGTTAAGCTCACGGGTGTTACTTAGAGGTACTAATATAAGCAAATACAGGATTACGTACCCCTCTCTGTAAGATCAAACAGAATTAAGGGAACCTGACTTTTGTTTAGCCTAAAGCTAACCAATTTGTTCCAACAAAACACCCGATAGCCAGGATTTTGACACAGAAATGGAAATAACCAAATTCAACTACCTTAGTAGGACCTTGTCAAGTGAAGCACTGAAGGAGAATGTGGTATCAGGAAAGTCCATTTATATTTTGGGAGACTAGTTGTTAGGAGGATTGGATCAATGTGCAGTCAAGCTACAGAATAGGCACAAAGAAGAAACTGTATTATGATCTGTTATATTTCACAACAAATGCAACATCAGGCCAAAAGTTCTCTGCAAATAGTCAAGCAACAATTCTAAAGTCAGGTTAGGTCTATGTGCCTAGGACTATGACTGGCTGAACTGTGCCTCTTCAGCATCCACAAGGGGGTCATGATGTATTTAACAAAGGCTTCTCTGTCAGCACTCCACCATGTACTTAAAAAAAAGTATTGACCAAATCTAATATTCAATGTGATTCAAAGTGACATTTGAACACTACCAATTAGTGTTCCTTGGCAAACTGACACAAACAAGTTCTCTTTCTGAAACCTGGTATGAAAATATTAAAGTATGAAATCATCAACACAAAAGAAAGCTATAAAACAGTAAACCTTGCGAATCCTCAAAATTTCAAAAGACCAAACATGGAAATATATGATTCCAAAGTCCTCTGCCTTTTCCTTGAGGTATCATACAGAACTTGATCAAAGTTCCTAAAGAACTATAAATCAAGACATCTCATTTTAATTTATTTAATGCAATTGTAGGAATGATGATAGGAATTAGAGACAGGTGGGCTCAGCTGACACTGCAGAATACTTGATGCGTCAAAAGATTCACATATTGTCTTTCATTACCCTGGCTCAGAATCCTCAAGCACTTTTGCATCTGACAAGAATTTCACATACTGAACTATATCAGAGCTTAGTACAATTTGAAAGAACCATCCAATTATTCTAGGGTTAAAAATGTATCACTGTCATAAATGTTTATGTGCACAGTACTTAATGAGTGATACCTTATGCCCAAAGAAATGAAAACAACAGCACATCTTATGCTTTCTTAACTCTGCCTACACTGTGTTCATGCCTGTTACATTTCCAATGTACTAGAAATGACCAAACGTCATGATTAAGAATATATCCAACAACTGACCCTATATTCTATTTTATTTAGACATTGATATATAAGCAAGGATAGATAAGGGAGCCAGACTCCATACACACTCACCCAGTTAATGACACTCTCAAACCCCTCTTCACTCATCCCCTTAACATCCTCACAGCACAGTTGTACTGCTGTTGAGAGAGAACATGAACAGGACTGGAGCTATACAGGGATAGCTGAGAGACATCTGCCTGTTGGCAAAGCAGAACAAAATTTGCTACCATTGCAAGCAGTGATCAAAGGGTAGAGCTAAGAAAACTAAGCTAAACAATGAAAAGGGAGTTTATGAGTTATAATATTACCTTACACTCTGAATTCTGACAATCAGCGATGCACAACACTCAGAGGAAGGGATAGGGAAGGTAAATCCCACAAACCTAGGCTATACTCGCTCATATTGGCTTTACTGGATCACCTCTCAAAAACTGAGTGTAAAGTGAGAGAAGCCATATTGATATGGTTATCTTGCAGCATTTTCAGAATCATCTGAAGGCTTAATACTGAAGAATTCTCTTCCTTTAAAATATACCAAATGAACTTCTCATTAATACTTTACATTAGCCCAACTTACCGAGTAATCTGCTCC
Source organism: Hyperoodon ampullatus (assembly GCF_949752795.1). NCBI lineage: Eukaryota > Metazoa > Chordata > Mammalia > Artiodactyla > Ziphiidae > Hyperoodon > Hyperoodon ampullatus. The sequence goes on along the minus strand of NC_136925.1, from coordinate 46,161,297 downwards.
CCCTCATCCCAGCTGGAGCTGGATCCCAAGCCCCAGACCTTACTCTTATTACCAGTCCTGCCACTAAGTTTCTGGCCAACCCAGAGCAAGCACTTACCTCTCCTGAGCCTCCACTACCTTGCTTCTAGCAAGAGGAAGCCAGGCCTGATGACGTCTGATATCCTACTATTGGTCTAATTACCTGTGATCTTACAGTGGACCTGAAATTTGGGCCACCTCATTCATGGGGCAGTCTGCAGAATATCAGAATGTTAAAAAAAACAAAGAACGAAAGAAAGAAAAGAAAAACGACAAACTTCAGGGACAACGGTACTCTCAAAACGGATTCTGAGTAACTTTGAGAATTCTGAATCCCACAAACTTTAAAACGCCATCGTCTGAAAAACAGCTTCTACCAGAATAGAGGTGAAAATATGAAAACTGACACTTCTGCGGCACTGGAAAGACTACTCCCACTTGGAGTATCTATATTCGTGTATTTCACTAAACCTCGGGCTGCTGTTAAGTGACAATGAAACCCTCTGGTGTTGTCCCCGACTGAATTCCAGGCCCGAGACTCCAGGGACCTCGCCAGCCTCGCCCGGACTTTCAGATTTCAGGGAACAAGCGAAGAAGAGAAAACAGCCGTATAGTTACTCGTAGATGCCTGAACCCTTGAGGAGAAGTAGAGAAGAGAGCGCGGTGGCCACACGGCCTCTCCGTTCCCTTCTCCATCCTGGCCCGGGATGCCGAGGGCCGTGGCGGTGGCGGCCGGTCCCACTCCACCCCGAGTAGCTGCGGGCCCGCGGCCGCGGAAGTCACCTGTGAAGGAGTCAGGGTAGATGGACTCCAGAGCCTCCAGCTCGTTGCGCTGCTCCTCGCCGTAATCTGTCATCGCGGCCCTCGCTGCAGCCCATGGATCGCCCAGACACCCAGGCGGCGCGCGGCAGCCGGGACCGCGGCGCGCTGGGTGAGCAGGCAGCTGCCGGGCGGGCGCAGGCGCAGACTCCCCGGCTGAGAGGCCGGAGGCCCAAAGACAGGCTAGGCCTGCTGAGCCACAGCCCAGCGCCTGCCTCCGCCTGCTCCCTAGTTCCGCGTTCGACTCGTTGGGCCTGGCCGGTGGGCCGCCTGTCCCACGCCCGCTCGGGATTTGCAAGGATGGGGAAGACACCCGGTCTGGCATTAGCCACGGACACCTAAGGATTGGTTCCTGGGCTATGCAGGGCCTGAGCCTGAAAAGCCCCTCAGCGCCGCATCCTTGCCCGACTGGTCTGGGCTTAAGGCCGGCCTGGCGTGCGGGGGTGTGACTGTGTCGCTGGAGGCGGGACGCTGGGAACTTCCGCAAACTTGGTCGCTTCCGGTTTCCGGGTTACGAAGTTGTGGCAGCGGCAGAATGGGTAAAGGCGCGTCATAGTGATGGCTAATGGCGGGTCACAGGTGATTTCTACGTTCCTGGAACCTCTAAGTTCTTGGCATCCCACGAGAGTGTAAGATCCAGTGGGCAGAGGAGCAGAAGCTCTGTTAGTGCATGGGGCGAGTCCAGAAGGATCAGCCCAACTGCAGAATAGCCAGAGTGAATCAGGGGGAGAAATCAACTGGAAGTCCTGAGATCTGGGTTCTAGATTTGGATTCCAGGCTTCACTTTTGAATTTGTAAAATGAACGCGGCAGGATACAGATCTAAATATTGCTGTGATAGCAATTTATGAACTGATGAAGGGGGTGTAAATTTGGGTAACAGTTCTGATAAGTAATGTGAAAGTAAGTATAAATACTCCGAAAGATATTCAGAATTTTTGATTTGGGAGAGTGAAACTGAGGAAATAATAGTACTTAATGTATATTATATACATCTGTTATCTTCAAGTTCATCGCAGCAGTTACAAAGAGATATAATGGCAACAAGTATATAACCTTGTTGCCATATATGGCAAGAAGCTAAGAAAATGGCTAAACATGGTACTTTTATGAAATGAATGCTGAAGAACCATTTATGTTTATAATAAAGGAACATGCTTATGTTGAGGTTTTTTTAATGCAGAAAAAATGTAATTAAAAGATTTTTTCACATTCGTTTGTGTTTTCCTTTGTTTTGTTTTTTGTATTAAAGCTGGTTTCACTTGTGTAGTGGGGGAAACAGTTTTTAAATAGGAAGTTCCCTAATGATAAAGGCTCTAAAGTTTTCTCGTGTTAAAATGATGGTCCCATGGACCAGAAGGCACTTGATCTTTTGTTGGGAATTGTTGCCTATTTATAGCAGAAGGATACGTTAAAGCAAACATATTCAGATACACTTTGGTACTGATTCCGTGTCTTCAGTATTAAGGGTTGATTTGGGACATTCTTTTAAACTTTCAGGAAAAACGTGGGAACTCTTCTGGTAATGGTAAGAATCAAATAAAATACAGGAAGTAACTTTGCAAATACAAGGTGCTTCTTATTCTGGATATCCTCAGCTTAGAGAAATCAATGATTTGGTACTGGAGAAGGAGCTTCTGTGCAGAGGGAACAGCCAGTGCTAAGGTCCTAAGGTGAGAGCCCACTTGGTATTTTGGAAGCCAGTGTGGCTGGTGCACAGTGAACTGGTGTGGGAATCCAGATCATGTAGGATCATTGGAGGGTTTAGGTTGAAGAGTGACAATTTTTAGAGGGACAAAGTCTGAAAGTGTGGAGACCAATTAGTGCATGGCAATAACCTAGGCAAAAAATAGCGATGACTTGGACCAAAGCTATAGGACTGAACGAATTCTGGATATACTTTGAAGCTGTCAGGGTTCGATATGTGTTGTACGAAAGGGAGAAGTAAGGGGTGATTTTTGGCTAGAACAACTGGAAAGATGAAGTTCTTTTGACCACAGTGACAGGTGAGGAAGACAGAATGAGTATGGCAAGGAAGTTGATAGCACCTTTAATCCATGGATCAAAGAAAAACATCAAGTAAAAATGTTTTAAATTTCCTAACTGATAATAAAAACAACTTATCAAACTAGGTGCAGCAAAGCAACCAATTTAAGGTTTATATTAGAAAGAGAAGGTTAATACTGGTTACAAGTTTAGGTAAATGGAGTGCCCCTTTATTTGCTTTACTCTTTTATTAACAGAGTTTTTGGTAAAGCATCCTTTTCAAACCTGTTGTATATCCACTGTAAAAAGCCTTCATATTTCAGAATGCTCAAGAGTTCTTTAGTTTTTTAATACTAGAGATAACTTTCTAAGAGACTTCCAATGCTAATGTAAGCAAGATAACATACCTCCAAATCTTTGTCACACCTACATGGGCATCATTAAGCATTTTTGGTTGATCTCTAATTTCAGTTTGACACAGAGACAATTCAGCGAACACAGGGAGGTCCTTAACTTCCTGAAAGTGGAGAATTTTTATGAGGCAGATTGGCTTTCTTTCAGTGTTTCATTTTTAATTTGTAGTTACAGATGTTATAGGATAAGTGTGTTTCGAGCTCTGCAGGGATGTAAATGATGTAGTGGGTATAACCATCATGGGATCTGGAGCCAAAAGTGAGAAGCCCAGCCTTAGCCATTTACAGGTTATGTAAACTTACAAGATCATTTGAATAACATGAAATAATGTATGTGAAAGCACACTGCAAGTTCTCAAATAGGATATCAGTGTTATTAGTAATTAGTAATATATATACATACACACATATATATTCCTCTGAAGCTGTTCTGTTCTCCCTCTTCTCTGTTCATCTTCACTGCTAAAGAAAAATGTCCCTGAGAGATTCATCTTACTCATCTGTATTTAGGTTTTTTTCTGCAGATAATGCAAAGTCATAGTTGCTGCTTCCTAATATTAGCAGTCTTTAAAGTGTGTTTTGATGTTTATTTTTGCTTTTCTATCCTTATGAGTTATCTAGGCAATCTCGCCTCTCTCAGAGGTGCAGAACTGAGAATTCCCTATTTAAAGGTTAATCTTCTCAAGCACAGTTCATGTGGCTAATGTTTTAGTTAGTCAGGTGTCTCAAGAACTCATCACCAGTCACAAATACAAACAGCCATATGAAATTCTAATTCTGTGAGTTCCTTTGAAGGGTCGTGAATTTCAGTATCACTTCTAGCCTAACTGGTCTCCCTGACTGACTCAACACAGCAGCCAGATTGATCCTCCTACAATGTAAATTAGGTCATGTTACTCCTTTGCTCATAACTGCCCCCTCCCCATCTCAGATTAGAGGCCCATGTATTTACAGCCTAAACTCTATAGAATCTGGCTCCCTGGCCATCACCTGCAGCTCTTGTGACCTCTCTAACCTTATCTCCTATTACTCTGCCACCTATGCTGTGCTTCAGCCACACTAGACTCCTTGCTGTTCCTCAAACCCACAAGGCAGGTTCTCCTCCTAAGGAGGGACTTGCTGTTCCCTCCTTCTGAAATGCTCTTTCTCCCATGCCCAAATGGCCTACTCCCTCATCTCCATTTTTTTTATTAGATTAGTATTTCTTTATTTGTGGAATTTCTCCCAAAGTGAGGCCAATTATATTGTCATTCCTAAAAACAAGCTACAGGTTTTGTAATACGTATGCAATACAAATAAAATTCCCTTTCTTCTCTGAGCAGACTCATCAATTTCTCAGTGGGTATTGAACTTCTTTCTAAAGAGTACATGCACTAATTTCATCTGGAAATTGTTATTCCATGATTTCTATTGATTATTTGTCTTCTAACATTGAAGCCCACCATCTCCTCTATCTATAACAAAATCTAGGCCCTCTGATTTCCTCCTATTGAAAATCTTCTGTCCCACCTTTTTTTTTTTTTTTTGCCTTTTTTTTAACATCTTTACTGGAGAATAATTACTTTACAATGGTGTGTTAGTTTCTGCTGTATAACAAAGTGAATCAGCTATACATATACATATATCCCCGTGTCCCCTCCCTCTTGTGTCTCCCTCCCACCCTCCCTATCCCACCCCTCTAGGTGGTCACAGAGCATCGAGCTGGTCTCCCTGAGCTATCCAGCTGTTTCCCACTACGTAGCTATTTTACGTTTGGTAAAGTATATATGTCCATGCCACTCTCTCACTTCGTCCCAGCTTACCCTTCCCCCTCCCCGTGTCCTCAAGTCCGTTCTCTAGTAGGTCTGCGTCTTTATTCCTGTCCTGCCCCTAGGTTCTTCATGACCATTTTCTTTTAGATTCCATTTATATGTGTTAGCATATGGTATTTGTTTTTCTCCTTCTGACTTACTTCACTCTGTATGACAGACTCTAGGTCCATCCACCTCACTACAAATAACTCCATTTCATTTCTTTTTATGGCTGAGTAATATTCCATTGTATATATGTGCCACATCTCTTTATCCATTCATCTGTCAATGGACACTTAGGTTGCTTCCATTTCCTGGCTATTGCAATGAACATTGTGATACATGACTCTTTTTGAATTATGGTTTCCTCAGGGTATATGCCCAGTAATGGGATTGCTGGGTTGTATGGGAATTCTATTTTTAGTTATTTAAAGAACCTCCATACTGTTCACCATAGTGGCTGTATCAATTTATATTCCCACCAACAACTCAAAATGGAGGGGTGGGATAGGGAGGGTGGGAGGGAGATGCAAGAGGGAGAGGATATATGTATACATATAGCTGATTCACTTTGTTATACAGCAGAAACTAACACAACATTGTAAAGCAATTATACTCCAATAAAGATGTAAAAAAAAGCAGTTAAAGGAAATAGAAAACAGATTAAGCAACTACATGTTCTAACAGGAGTTCTGGAGGAAAAAATGAAGGGGCAGACAGAAAAGCAATATTTGAAGAGAAATAACTGAGAATTTTGCAGAATCAAAGAAAGTTCCTACATCAGAAGAGTGTTATCTATTCTGAACAGTGTCACTAAAGATAAATTCACATCTGGACACATCATAGTAAACCTGCAGAGTGTGAAAAATAAAGAGATAGTCTTAAAAGCTGCCAGAAAGAAAAGACAGATAACCTACAAAAAAATGACAATAGACTGACAGTACACTTCTCATCAGTAACAACAGAGACCAGAAGATGATATTCAAAGTGCTTAGTACCAGCTAAACCGTCATTCAAGATAGAGCAAAATAAAGAGACATACAGACTAAGAGAATTTACCACCCACAGAACCTCATTAATAGGATTATTAAAGGATATATTTCAGCAAGGAGAAAAATTAAGGCTGAGGAAAGACATGGGAGCAAAAAATAATGATGAGTACAAATATATTTTTAATGTTCCTTTATTTAATTATTAGTTATTTCTACAAATAACTACTTTTTATTTTAAAAGATACAACTAAGGTAATCCATGGTTATAATAAGATATCACTGCATAGCTCCTAAAATGGCAAAATTTAAAAAGACACGCCATACCAAATGTTGGTGAGGATTGCAGAGCAACTGTAACTCTTATATCTTGATGTTGGGAATGTAAAATGAAATAACCACTTTGGAAAATTGTCAGTTTCCTTAAAAGTTACCTATATATACCTGCCATAAAACACAGGCACTTATCTCTTAGTTATTTACTCAAGAGAAATGAAAGCATATGTCCACATGAAAACTTGTACATGAATGACAGAGCAATTTTATTTAAAATAGCTGCAAACTGGAAACAACACAAATGTCCATCAAGAGGTGAGTGAATAAACAAACTTATATATCCATGTAAGGGAAAACTACTCAGCAAAATAAAGGGAATAATCTTTTGATATATACAATAACAAGAATGAATTCAAAATAATTTTCTGAAAGAAAGAATTCAGGCACAGGAATACATAATGTATGACTATTTATATAAAATTCTTTAAAAATTCTTTAAAAATTAATCTCGGGCTTCCCTGGTGGCGCAGTGGTTGAGAGTCCGCCTGCCGATGCAGGGGACACGGATTCGTGCCCCGGTCCGGGAGGATCCCACATGCCACGGAGCGGCTGGGCCCGTGAGCCATGGCCGCTGAGCCTGCACGTCCGGAGCCTGTGCTCCGCAACGGGAGAGGCCACAACAGTGAGAGGCTCGCGTACAGCAAAAATATATATATAAATAAATAAATAAATAAAATAAAAATTAATCTCTACTGACAGAAAACAAACCAGTGCTTGCCTAGGAAGTAGGGGAGGAGGAATAAGAAGAGAGGAATTGCCAGGGGCATGGGGCAACTTGTGGCGGAACGTATCAATTTGAACCATGGGATTTTAATTGACGGAAGTGACTGAGTGATGACACAGAGACGTCGATGCCACTGAAAGAAAAGTTTATTACTTACATTTACCAAGAGAAGGGGGCATGCCAGGCCACTCAGGGCCACATGGGGGAGTGCCAGGTTTGGTCAGGAGGCAGAAAGGAGGAAGGAAAGCCTAGGCCACAGCCTTTAGTGGGGTTTCTGTGGGAAAGGCAAGGCAGGTCAGGGGAAACAGCTTAGGGTTGGCTAATTTAAATAATTCTGGTGGGCTTCAGGGCATGGGGGCTGTTGCTACTTGTCTGGTACCTGGTCCTGGGTTGATTTAGAGCAGAGGAATTTTTGGCTTGGTGTATGAGAGTTAGACAAGAGAGTGGGTCAGAATATGGACTCTGGATCACACAGGAGATATAAACTACTTTGGCTGTTGCTTTAGTCCTGTAGTTAATGGATACAAAATAGACAAAGAATCAAAGAAAACACAGTTACAAAACAGGAGTGATGGAAATATTAATTATGTTGCTTAATTTGATGGCTTCAGGGGTGTACACATGTCAAAACTTATCAAACTGTAAATTACTTATATTTCAATAGAGCAGTAAAAATCTTAAGTATAATTACTAAACAATAGAAATACAGTGCATAGATCATTCAGAAACAGGGGAAGTAAAAAGAGAATAATAAGAAAAGAGATAGTAAACAAAGGAAAAAGGATGGTAAAAAGAAAACACAAAATAATGGTAGAAATGAGACCAAACACATCATTAATTACACATACAAAAATTTTAAATAGCTAACAATTACTGAGTGCCCACTACATACCAGGCACTGTTCAAGAACTTTATCTTATTTAATTCCCACAATAATCCTATGATGAGGTACTAATACTATCCTCAGCTTTTTTACAGATGAGAAAATTGTGGTATGGAGAGAGAAAGGAAATTGCAAAGGGCCACACAGAGATGAGTGAAAGGGCCAGGACGAGGAGCCAGGTGGTCTGGCACATGCTTTTAAGAGCTGGTGTGAACTCACCTACAGAGTGATTAAAAAATAGAGTCGTGCCACTTACCAGTGACACACCTAAAACTAGACCACACACAATGCTTGAAAAATAAAGGTATTGAAATATGCATGACTGGAAATAATAATATTAATACAAGCAAATAATAATATTAATACAAGCCCCATATATAGATAAATCTTAAATAATTTTGAAAGAAAAAGGCAAGCTGTAGGATACCTGCAGTATGATACCTTATGTAAAGTATTAAAATAAAATAATATTATGTATTCTTTATGGTTACTGACATCTGCAGAATTTAGAAACATATAGAAACAATAAATATCAAGTTCTGGGTAGTGGTGAGGAAGAAAGAATAAGATTAAGGAGGGTACAGGATATTTCAACTGTATCAGCACTGCTTTAATGCTTAAACAAAGCCTGGGGGCTTCCCTGGTGGCGCAGTGGTTGAGAGTCCGCCTGCCGATGCAGGGGACATGAGTTCGTGCCCCGGTCTGGGAGGATCCCACATACCGAGGAGCGGCTGGGCCCGTGAGCCATGGCCGCTGGGCCTGCACGTCCGGAGCCTGTGCTCCGCAACGGGAGAGGCCACAACAGTGAGAGGCCCGCGTATTGCAAAAATAAAAATAAAAACAAAGCCTGAAGTATAGATAGAAACTTGTTCAGTAGAGCTTGGTAGTAAGTACTACATCTTCCTTATGTTTATAATTTCATATTTTAAAAATCCGTTTAGTAGAGTATATGGGAAGTAAGGAAGTGGAGAAGGAAATTGTAGATGATTCTTTCAGGGAACATTTATTAGAAGTTGTTACTGAGGAGTCAAAGTCTTGCTGTAAAGGAGTTTGCTGATGATAAATTCTTAAGTTTTTATTGTCATTTACTGTTGAAAGAACTGACTTTGTCTGCAGTACTAGCATGTACCTTGTCAATGACTGTGAACGGTTGCATCCATGAGTAATCATTTTCTTTGGGGCTTTATAGCCAAATAGTCTCCTTGTTAAAGATAGTTTGCTGTTGCCTGTCTAGCCAACATGTAAAATGTCTACCCCTCAGCAGGGATCCGCCAGCTCATTCACTGAGCACATGCTGGTATTTGTACATGGGTACGGGAAATCAGGTCTGACGGCTAGAGCTGTCTTCAGAGAGGTAGGGGTGCTGAGCGAATTAACACTGATTTTACGTAAAGAAATTCACTTAAACACCAAATGTAGACTTAAATAGAAAAAGAAGTTGCAGAAAGATAACAAACCCCTGGACCAGATGTTATTGTAACCGGAAGTGGCTTTGCATTGTCTAAGAGTTAGTGGATGATCACCATTATGTTTACCGTTATGATGGTAAACATAATGCTGACAGATCAGTAGATGTCCTCGTCTTTTAGCATCTCCCCAATTCTCTACTCAGCTGCCCTGGTACTTCCTAAAGGACCAGTATAGGGGAGTGGCCCAGTTCACCACTTACTTGTGTTGATTGGCTGCAGTGCAGATACGATGAGATTGAAGAATGCATCATTTTCCCAACACTGACTCCAAATTCAGTCCTCGGTTACAGAAAGAACACTTGATAAAAGAGGAAATTTTTATCTTCTGCATTAGTTTGAAATGACTCTTCTTCCTAGTTTGCTGCTAGGGCAGAAATTATAGATCATCCAGCTGTTTGAAACATAACCTCTGTGCTTTCCTCTATTAAAGTGAAGGGCGGTTTTACATAAAAAGGAGCCTGGGGAACACAAGGCTCGCTTTGATCAGAAGAGCTGCTGAAGGTAAGCAGGTTTCGTAGTCTGAAGCCCAGCAAAGCAGTGACCCAGCCAGTGCCTGCAGCTAGGCTTGTGCAGGCTGTGGTTTTGCATGGAAGCGCCTGACAGGGGCTCCTTCCTTAAGCGCCGTGGTCCTGGCTGCCAGGGTGGGGAAGTGGGGGAGAGCCATCCGTCTGGAGGAAGGACTGGCTTTTTCTAATGAACCCATGATGTCCTGAATTTTCGTAGTGGCCCTGATGTCACCATAGCATTAGAGTTCAGTGAAATCGATTCCTGTATCATCACACCCCTCCCACCGAGTACACAGGCCTTATCTGTTGTTCTCTGGATGTCTGATCCAGAACCAAGAATTGCTCCCAGATTGGGCACAGAAACATGCTGTCAGCATACCTGATTAGCTTTTGTGAATCTACCTCTAAAATACTTTGCTCTAACATAATTAGAGTGTGTGCAGTAGAGAAAATAACATTCTTGATTCGCAGTCAGCAAATTGAGCCCAAATCACTCTTTGTTGTCTACTATCCAGCTAACCTTGAACAAATTTCTTAACCTCTGACTCTTAGATTCCTTTCCTTTAAAATGGTCATGATTACAGTACCGACTACTTCACAGGTTGTAGTTGAATTAAAATGAGATAAAGAAAATGAAAAACATGTTGTAAACTGTAAAGTTTGTATAAATGTAAGGTGTTATTAATCTGCTGCTGAAAAGCCCCCCCAAGCCAGTAACACTGATTTTCCTGATAATTAGTCACATAGGCACTAATGGAAATGTCTTAAATATTGTAGAATTCCATTCAGTATATTCAGTACAAAAATCATCTATAGTAATTTGTGTTTATATAGTACATTATAATGTGTTTTATAGCGTACATTATCTCTGATCATCACAATTATTCTGTGAGGTGGATATTATTATTGCCATTTTCCAAATGTGGCAAAGAGCAATATAATGGCTTGTCCAAGGTGACTCGGTCAGTAAATGGTAGAAATGCAGCTGAGCCTGAGCCTACCAAATCCTCCTAGGCTCTTTGAACTACACCACACTCTTCTTCAAAGTACTCAGTAGTCTGTCACTTTAGAGCAAGAATTTTCCAGAACACATAGGCTAATTGACTCAAGCTTTAAGAAATAGGAAACTACTTTCTCAAATTGAGCTTTATGCTTCTATTTCTGGAACAGTTTTGATCCTCTGAGCCCTGCAGTTGTCACGATGAGGTTTCTTGTTTTAACGTGATGTATTTATACTTCTGCATAAATAAAGACAGCCTTCAATAGCTAACATCTCAGGTGCTTTCAAAAGAAAGCTAAGGGCTTGCTTTCTCTGACAGAATCGTTATACATTATTAAACTGTAGAACATGCGTTTTGAGCAACAGTTTTGTAAGAAAATATTACCACCCAAATTCTATCATACCTTAAACTTGCTACTTATGAAGAAAAAAAGTTACCAGATATATTTGAATTTTGTAATCACACGAGATGGGTATCTGTGATACCTGTTATTTGGGGGATAACATGATACTTTGAATCCAGGATTTAGTGCCTATAGATTGCTGATCCTGTCTCGAATTCACACAACAATCAATACAAAGACTGAATAACGCTAACATTTAGATTTGTCTTGGATTGTGAAGCTTTCTGTTTGTGATTTTAAAACAATGCCTTGGCATGAGAGCAAAACACCACTCATATCCCCTTGGGCAGAATTTTCAGTAGCTGGTGCCTCTGGTCTAACTTTTCACTATCAGCTTTTATGCCTTTAGGTTACAACTCATCCCCACAAGTGAAGCAGTATTTGATTGTTGGCAATGTACACGGGTATAAGACAGTCCTATTTACAATTCTTTTCCTCTTCAGTTCAGCAGAGAGCAAAAGCAGTAGTGCAGAAGTAGCACCCGTGTCTCAGAGCAAGGAGGAACTTGCAAAAACAACACAAAAGGACAAAGATTGATACACTTTCTTCACCTGCCAGGCAAAATGTCTGGTCCTGCACACGGAAGACCAGAATACCATAAAATAGTAAGATCTTTTTATAAACGTATTCTCAAAGAGGTTTTTTTTTCTACTTCAGAGAAAATGTTTTCTTGAGTGATTTCTGAATTGTTTTTGAAAGGTGATGCTATTAAGTAGACTTTTTCAGCGGAGCAGGGAAGTGTTTAGTGGAGAGAATCATAAATGACACTTCTGGGAATAGTTACAATGATCTCTTACATACTGTGAGAGAATAATCGATTCTTTATACATATTTTAAGGTCTTCTTTTCTAACTAATTAGATCTACAAAAGCGTCAAATTTTTCTTTTGTCTCTAACAGAAAATGTGAAAAGAGTAAGCAATTCTTTGTATTTCCTACTTGTAATTTGTTGTATTTCATACTTCATGAAATGGGAAACAAAATGTATACAAAATAGGTGATTATGTATTAAATTAAGTAGAAACAGGTCATCAAAAACTCAGTATTAAAAGGTTGCCTTTAGGGCTTCCCTGGTGGTACAGTGGTTGAGAGTCCGCCTGCCGATGCAGGGGACGCGGGTTCGTGCCCCGATCCAGGAAGATCCCACATGCCACGTCTGGGCCCGTGAGCCATGACTGCTGAGCCTGCGCGTCCGGAGCCTGTGCTCCGCAATGGGAGAGGCCACAACAGTGAGAGGCCCGAAAAAGAAAGAAAAGAAAAAACAACTAAGAACATATACAACATCCACTTTCCAAATATCTCTTCTCTAAACTTTATGTCTTTTCTGACCTTTCTGATGTCATGTAAATTCTTGTCTGCCCTTCCTGTCCTCAATGAACTGGGCAAAGATCCACTTCCACTCCTATGCAAAATTCCTTCTTATTAATGAAGAGAATATTCGGTCACCCTCACCCTTCTCTTGTGCAAAGGGGCTGTCTCTTGGCCTTTGCACTTTCCTTCAAAGACCCGATTTCCTCCCTCTTGATCAATTTCACTTCGCCAGCAAAGTGTTCTTTTACATGTGGGAATGATGTCACCCAATTCAAGAGCATTTTAACACAAATGAAGGGTCAGACTTTATACTCACCCACTGATGCTTTGCTTATAATTAGTAGCTTTTGTTAAAAGGTTTGGCCTTCAGCAGCGTTATCTCATTAGGCAAGTGTAAAATGTTCCATAGCTGGTGTTAAAGAGAAGTGGGGCAAGCTTAGAGGAAGTCCACATAGTCACATGCTGCCCGTGGAGCACAGCAGAATCAGGAACAGAACCTAACGGTGTGCCTTTTGTTTGGCTGCCCTCTCAGACCATGCACCTGTACAGAAAACCATCATCATCCTTCCCAAGTACCTACTGTATACCTACATACCGTGGCTTCCACAAAACTCATGATTGTTTCCTGGCTCCAGAGAAGGAAAGAGAGAAAGAGGATGCATTTGAAGGGAATTGACTAGATGAAGAAATCTATGCCCATATGAGTGAAGTGACTCTTACAGAGCTGATTAGGGAAAGGCTGCACATAGGAACAGGTCTCCTGACTTTATGCCCTACGCTACACTCCTTCATACACAAGTGTCTCCTCTCAGAGACAACTATGTGACTTAGGGTACTAATAACATTCTCCTCTCTCTTGTTTTCCTCATTTTGCCTTTTCTACAGGGCAGGTTGTCACTCTATCACTAGGTTTCTGACAAATTCTTGACAGGCTTTAACCTTAAATTGCGCCATCTAGCGATGTGAAAAGAAATCTCATGCCAGAGACCAAATCATTTTTGACATGTACAGAATATTTTATTCAATAACAGAATATATATTTTTCTCAAAATTACACCCAACATTCACCAAAATATACCACATTTCAGGTCATTAAAACACTTCCTTTTTTTAGATTCCACATATAAGCGATATCATACGATACTTCTCTTTCTCTGTCTGACTTATTTCACTCAGTATGCTAATCTCTAGGTTCATCCATGTTGCTGCAAATGGCATTATTTCATTCTTTTTAATGGCTGAGTAATATTCCATTATATATATATATATATATATATATATATATATATATATATATATATACCACATCTTCTTTATCCATTCCTCTGTCTATAGACATTTAGGTTGCTTCCATGTCTTGGCTATTGTCTTGCTGCAGTAAACAGTGAGGTGCATCTATCCTTTCGGACCATGTTTTTCTCCAGATATACGACCAGGAGTGGGATTGCAGGATCATATGGTAGCTCAATTTTTAGTTTGTTAAGGAACCTCTATACTATTCTCCATAGTGGCTCCACCAGTTTACATTCCCACCAACAGTGCAGGAGGGTAGTCAGCCTTACATTTTAAATAAAAAGGAGATAGGTTACTTCTAATGTCAACTTCCTGCAACATTAAAATGTATCCATTTTAAATGTGATTTTATCATATACAAGTGTACTTTTTGTGGTTATTGACTCAAAATACGACTACAAAATTTAAATAAGACATTATTTATGAAAATTGTCAGCAGCATTGTAACATGATATACAGCAGCACATGATATTTTATTTTTTTATAAATATTTATTTACTTATATTTTTAATTTTTGGCTGCGTTGGGTCTTCGTTGCTGTGCACGGGCTTTCTCTAGTTGTGGCGAGCGGAGGCTACTCTTCGTTGTGGTGTGCGGGCTTCTCATTGCTGTGGCTTCTCTTGTTGCGGAGCACAGGCTCTAGGCGAGCGGGCTTCAGCAGCTGCGGCATGTGGGATCTTCCTGGACCAGGGCTCGAACCCGTATCCCCTGCACCGGCAGGCAGATTCTTAACCACTGCGCCACGAGGGAAGTCCTGATATTTTAAAACATGAATAATACAGAGCGTTTCTTTAGAAAAGCTCAAAGTAATTCCCACCTATTATCTGTTTTTCCATTACAAGAGCCTTGTGAAGTAAAAAGGGCATCTGCCATTAGCCTCATTTTACATCTGTCATTAGCCTCATTTTCCTGATGCTGTAATTAAGACTTAGATGATGTCACCACGAACACATAGTAAAAAAAAGCCAGTTTAACTTTTTGTGTAAATTGGTACAGCTACTATGGAAAACAGTATGGAGATTCCTAAAAAAAAAAATTAAAAGTAGAACTATCATAGGATCCAGCAATTCCACTCCTGGGTATTTACTTGAAGAAAAAAAAACACTAATTAAAGAAAAGATATATGCACCCCTATGTTCATTGCAGCATTGTTTACAATAGTCAAGATATGGAAGCAATCTAAGTGCCCCTTAATAGATGAATGGATAAAGAAGATGTGGAATACATATACATATATAATGGAATATATATATATATTCCATTATATATATATATATATATATATATATAAAATGGAATTCTACTCAGCCATTTAAAAAAAAGAACAAAATCTTGCCATTTGCAATAACATGGATGGACCTAGAGGGTATTATGCTAAGTGAGATAAGTCAGACAGAGAAAGACAAATACTGTATGACTTTACTTATACGTGGAATCTAAAAAGCAAAACAAATGAACAGACATAACAAAACAGAAACAGACTCACGGATACAGAGAACAAACTAGTGGTTGCCAGAGCAGGGATGGGAGAAGGGGTGAAATGGTTGAAAGGGATTAAGAGGTACAAACTACCAGCTATAAAATAAACAAGTAACAGGGACGTAATGTACAGCACAAGGAATATAGACAATATTTTTAATAACTTTGTATGGTGTGTAATCTATAAAAATATCAAATCACTGTGTTATACACCTAAAACAAATACAGTATTGTAAGTCAACTATACTTCAATTTTAAAAATTTATAGTTTTCAGAGAAAAAAAGCCAGCTTAGAATTTAATTCTTCTGACTTTATTCTAGTGCTTTTTCCAAAAATTAATTGTTTCCTTAAAATATACCTTTGAATAGAATATATATATATATATATATACACACATATATACAACTGAATCACTTTGCTGTACACTGGAAACTAACACAACATTGTAAATCAACTATACTTCAATAAAAAAATAAAATATAAAATATAGCTTTGAAGATTTTCTCTTATGATGATCATCATTCTGAGAAAAATGAAAATGTGGAACTTGCAGTAGAGTTACCATAGTTGATTTTAGTTGTAGTAATGAAATATCAGACGGTTTAACTTAACAGGCATAAATCACTGTGTTTATTATAAGAGCAAGCCGAAAATAAAGTTGTACTTCTCTCTGGTCTAAGGTCTAAAAGTAAGCTCCTTAGTTACACAAAAATATATTTCATGGTTTCCAAACACATTTATGATAAAAGTTTTATTATTAGGAGAAGCTAATCAGAGATAAACTTGATCATTTAAATCAAGATAATCGTAAAGGATAGGTTTGACAAGAAATATTATGATGTTGCCATTACGAGTTAAACATGAAGAGCTCTGATCCTCATCAGAGTCAGAGCGGTAGTCTAACCAAGTCCAATGTAATGGCGATTAAATATGAAGACATATCCTGCTCAGCCACATTCCCACTGTGTGACCCTGAGCAAGTCATTTAGCCTGTCCAAACCTCGTTTTCCGTATCTGTCAGGTGAGACCTCTTCCAGCTGTAGTTCTCCTGATTTTCAGGTATTGCTTTCCCTAGCTAAACTCTGGACACAGAACTAGATCATAAATAGCTGAGTGTGTTGATTGTAGCTTCCAAAGCTTCCCTTAGGGCATCCGGGCCTTCTAGTTACTGATAGTGTTTACAGATACTTGGCCTGGTGCAAACTCTGTTCATCAAAGCTGGGAAAGCTTTTTACTGTCAAGTCAATGTCATTATGATGGTTGTTCTGAGGGGTATAGAGGGAATTTATGATTTTTCAGTAAAAACATCACATCATTGGTGTTGTCACAGTAAGATGAAATTTTTAAATAGAGAAAAATATGATATAAACTATATAAAAAATAGAAACAGACTTATAAAACTTGAAATTCTGATCCTTAGGTTCAAAAATTGGAACTCCGTATATTGTGCTTGTTAGAAATTCTGGAAAGCAAAAATGAGATCTTTTCCTTTGAATAGTATAAGTTGAAATCTTGGAAAGGTAAGGAAATTCATGATCAACTTTACTGAGAGCATCTTTATTATGAAAATAGAGCAGTATAAATCTGCCTTTTAGTTTAATGTTTTAATCAGTATGTGACACACAGTTTTACTGTATTTTGTGCCTGTTGATCTTCTAAGAACTTGCTGTTGGCCAGCTTCTTTTGTATATATTCCTATTCTCCATCCAACTAGGGCAAAAATGTTTTACAGAGAATGAAAATAATATGAAGTTTTCTCAAGTTATGTTAATAGACATAAAATTTGACTTGATACTTTCTTAGATTATCAAGTGAAGTTATAGTTCATTTCTGGGAAATTTCATTTCCCCATCACGTCTGTAAGCTTTTCTAAAGGAAGGGAAATTTCAGACATTCTTGGGGTTTGGCCCACCATGCCATGGCAAACCAGCACATTGTAGACATTCATTAAATATAGAAATGAATTTACAAAATATTTGAAGATTTTTTTTTTCACACATCTACACACTGTTGCTCCTCCTATTCTGTCCAGAAGAGGGCAGTGGGCAACACTCATCTCCAAATTAAAGACTCTTTCCTATCCCTTCCCCCTTACCCTAACTCTCACTACCAAGGGCAAAAGCCCCCTTATTTCAAGCAATATTTACTACGGTGAGAATTCAATGCTCCAAAAATGTCTGGTTGCTCACAATAACAAAACAGCAATAACAAGATTTGAATTACAATAGGATCCTGGATAGGAAAATAACTATCATTAAATAATAGACAGTAAACTCATCTTGATAATTTTATAGAAACCTTTATTTTTTCCATGATTTATATGAGTGTAGAAAGTTTCGGGACAAGATTCATTCTTGCTACATTGATGTCAATTGTGATTACAAATGGCAATTTTTAAAGAGGTAATCAAATTGCTAGATATTATATTTCACTTAACTTACTTAATGGGCTCATATCTCTTCCAGTTTATTATAAGGGCAAATAGAAAATACAATTGTACCTTTCTCTGGTCTAAGATCTAAAAACATCTCTTTAGTTACACAAAAATATATCTCATGCTTTCCAAACATACTTATGGTCAGTTTTATTATCAGGAGATGCTAGAGACAAAAATGATCATTTAAATAAATCATTCCCATTTATTGTGGAAAATATTTGAAATGTATCCTAAAACTCATCATGGAGCCAAATTGTGTTAGGTAGGCTTCTTTATGTTGCTGGCATTTGGGTTGTCAGGTCATAGGGGTTTATTGTGAGGATATTCTGGGACAAGACAGCTAAGCCTCATGGAAGAACAGAAATTCAGTCTGTCTTGTCGTCTCAGTAGCGGGCATTTATGGTTCCCTACTTCAGTCTTCTGCCATTTTGGTGACTCAACTACTCTCTGGTTATTATGCTCTTGCAGCTACATATTAATATCATTCTATTCTTCTATATCTTCTCTCCATCTCAGTGATTCTGCTCCCTCTTGGTTTCTGCTTACTCTCTTTTTCCCCAGGCATTTTTTGTCTTCTGCCCAATCATCCAAACTGTGACTCTCTCTGTGTGTCTCACATTCAAAGTCCCAGAAAGAGTCTCTAGCCTGTGCAGCCAATCACTAGCCCTCTGCTGGGTAGAGTTTTCATGCTAAGCCACTTCCAGGCCTATAGCCAAACTATGGACTGACAGTCCGGGTTCTCAAATGCCCAGCCTTGTCCATTATCTATGGCCAAAACAATAGGGTAATGAGACACAAAGCACGGCCATCATAGGGAACCCCTCAGGAAGGGCATTTGGTTATGAAAAACATCCTGAGTTTTCCCCAAATGGGGAAAAGTAATTGGCAAAGAACTTGTTCTTCCTATCTAGGAAATTAGTAGCAATAATTTATGAGTCTTACTTTACCTATGAATGCTCTGCTCACTTTATTCATCTTACTGATGCTGTTGTTTGTTTTCCTTTGTTCCAGAAGCTAGAAGTCCTGTATAGAATAGTGTAGCAGGCTCCATTTAGCATGCTAACTATAAGGTATTGAAGTAGGGAATTGTCATTGTTATGCATTTTGGAGATAATAATCAAGTAAGCAAACCTTTCGCCAAAAAAAAAAAAAAAAAAAATACTTCCCCCATGAGGCAGTCCAAGTGAAACTACATTGTTAGTTGAAAGTAAATATTTTAGACCATTAGTAAGAGTGGGGCAGACATTTCTTAGAACAGTAAACTCAGAGGGATGCTTTGGTGGAAGGGAGACAACCAAGTTCTAAGAAAAATGATTTTGTACTACAGTAGATAGTATTAGGTTTTTCTTTTGAATTTCTTATAAAGGGACCAATCATAAAAGTTCTGGTTCTCTAATCCTATGGGGCTTTTATTTTTGTTTCTCTTTTTCTAAATCCCTTGCAGTCCTTTCTCTTGGCAGTCTGTTTTTTCAGAGAATGTTACCAGAGATGACCTGATTTTTTTATGTGAATAGAAAAACTGCCCAGGTGAAGTGAACTTGAACCAGGCCATTCGAGTCAGAGACATCAGCATATCTTAGGATATTTTTTTCTCTTAAAAACAAAACAAATAGTTTTGTTCCTTATGTTCTGTATTTTACTTTCTCTCCTTTTCCACCCCCCGATATTTGGCTCCTTTCATTTTCTAAACAATGTACATTTTTAAAAGAAGTACTTTCCCTGAAAATTACCATATTTCACAATTCTGAGTATAAGCCTAAATGGAATGCACCCAGTACCAGGCACAACACACAGGATTATGTTGACATCATAATTCTGTGCACAAAACAGAAAGGCTTTTTTTCTGTGCTTTGAACGTTTTTTTTTTTCTTTTACCAGGATGAAAATTTAAATCTCAATTTTAAAGTTGCCTCCATTCCCACACCACCCTCCCACCCATCACGTAGACACACATAGACAGACACATACCCCTTCCTTTTACACACAACTTACTTAAAGGGATAGACGAAGAAATGCAGCCTGAATGGCATAAAATAGAGGGAGACTTGGAACATTTTTATTGCTAGGCAATGCTTGCCCTTTGTGGAAATCTCTCACTGATGCGGAGGACTGTATTTTGCCGTGATGTATTTTGCTTTTACCGCATCAGGGCTGGGAGCGTGTCATTGCCTCTGCCTAGTGGTCAGCATCACCAGATGATAACACGTCCTGGCTCAGCCTTCCTTCTTCTGGAACATGTGCTCCCCACACACATACTACTGGAGGCCAACTTCCACTCAGCTCAAATCTATCCACGTCAGGCAACTCAAAGATAACCTGCCAGGAATCCCAACAGTGCAGGGTGGGGAGGGATAGAAGGGGCAGGGTGGCTACCACTAATTTCACCTCCGTCAGACAGCCAAGCATTGTGACTGTCACAGAGATTCCCCAATCCTAAAATATTTAGGTATCTTGCCACTGTTTTATACTAGAATCATTTGTAAATAGAAGATTGAGTACTTAGCCATGATGGTATGGGCCCCTAACCCCACCCAAAAGACTGAAGTGGGAAACGGAGGTCCTCAGAGTCTACGTTGCATTTGGGAGCCAGGCATTCCTTACCTGTGACTCATGCAGGGAGCTGAAGGGTGGGAAGAAGCCAAGTGACAGACTCGGTCACTCATCAGAAGACTCCGGGCAGCCCTGGAGGGTCAGATTCACAACCAACAGGGTGGACTGGAGACCAGGTCAGAGGGCAGTTCTTAGCACAGCGCAGGCAGAGGTGGGTCCCAGGGTTAAGGCGCCTTGTGTGCCTAATTCCCAACCCCCTTCCTAGGATTATTGCTTCCTTTCATCCCTCCACCAAGCAATGGAAGCTAATCAGATTAAGCCTAAATAGAACATCTTTCTTTGCTATTACTTACTATTTTTCAAAGGCTAACTCACAATTTAGTGGTAGAGGTCTATTGAATTACTTTACTTTTTCCAACATATGATATTAAAATAAGTGAGAGCCCTTGGTAAACAGGGATTGAATTCCATAGAAGTCACAGCACGGCACCACACAGCCTTCCAGAGAAGGATGGCCTCACAGTTAGCTGAATGTCAGGCCATTTTCCTTCTTAGTAACATTTTTGAGCAAAGGCCATTTTCCTTCTTAGTAACATTTTTGAGCAAGGAAGACGGGAGTGGAAAAAATTAAAAGGAAAGAAAAACCCTTTATAGTCATAAAATTCTCAGTATTTAAAAATGGTGAATATTAACAGCAAAAGGAACACACAAAATATTTTGAAAATTCTTACCATTTGGTCCAGAAATATGGCGGAGGAATTATTAAAAATAAGAAACTTGTTTAAACAAACATAACCATTTAGGCTTAATTTTCCCCTCTGAGTAAGCAAGAACTGCCTTATATAAACACCCACGCACTTGCTCTGTTCCCCTTTGTACCTCTGGGAGGGGAGAAAGAAGAAAAGCGTAGGAAGTTTTCATTTGTGGACAAGCTTGTGTGCATAACCACAAGATCTGTGGATTCTGCAGACTGATTAGGTCTAATCCAGAAGACTACATCAATTACTTAAGGCAGATTCCCAATATGAAGGCAAGGCATCTGCAGGAAAATTACGCTTAAACTTTTATTGTGACTACGTTTGTATAACATTATTTTTCTTTTAGTCACAGAAAAGTATCTCTTAAGGCTCAATTCTCAGTAAATTCTGCAAGTTATCTCCCCTTACTTATGAACGTCCATCTTCTACTCCTGTTCATGATCCAGTCTTAACAAGCAAACTGGCTTTCTCTAGGCATCTTGTCTCCTTAGCACTATTACCAAAGATGTTCCAGAAGGAAGTTTTCAATCTTCCAGATATCTCAGCCCATGAAAATCTAGGCTGTCCTAAGTTTCCATTGGAGCCTCTTGTTTTTATTCCTATTGCTTAACTTATTTGGAAGAAACTCATGAGAGACGGACTTATGAAACAAACCTACATGTGTGGATTGAAAATAGCAACCGCATGGGGAACGTTTCATTAATGTAACTATTTACAATGAAATTCCTTACTGAGAGATGAAAACAGTTGAGGAAATACTCTGGGAAACTAGGCTCAAGCAACCTTCATCTGAGCCTAAAGATTCAGAAGCACATGGGGAAGGCCAGCCACACTCAGAGACACATGGAAGGCCAGCCACGCTCTTGGTCAGCCCTGCTTGGTGTGACTCTTAGTTTGTGTCAGAAGTAAGATTTTGTCCAGACTTGCCCTGACCTCTCAGTGAGGCTCCAGCATAATGGTTATCAATCCTGACTCCCCCAAAGAATCTCCTGGAACTTTTCCCCCAAAATCCTGATGCCCAGGCCCTAATTTTGACCAATTAACTCACACTCTCTGGGAGTAAGACTCCGGCATCAGAACTTTTTTAATGCTCCCCAGGTGATCTTAATGGGCATCCAGTGCCCTAGAGCAGGGGTTTTCAAACTGCGTTCCTTGGTGCTCTAGGGTGATCACTGCAGAGGCAAGGTGGCTTGTGATGACTGCTACCCCTCCCGTCCCTCAGTCCAAATTCTTCCAGAGTTACCACTCATTTTGTTTCCTTTAAGTGTTTCAAATAAAATAAAATGTCATTGGAAAAAAAGTGGAAAACATCAGAGAGATGTAATCAAGGATAGTCTCGATTAAAACAAAGCCCACCAGTGGTTGGGATAACTAGCTTATCTCTCGCAGAGGAGGTAGGGAGAGAAGTTTTATCTCCCAGGACCTTCACTCCAAAGAAGATGGATATTGATCAAACACTAGTCTGTAACTCTATATTTGTCTGCATATTTCTTTAACCACTTTACTTCCTATATAGGGTCAGTGAAACTCACTCATAGTTAGCCAACTGTTTAAGGAAGCAAGCGTTTTAAAAGCACTATCCCTCGTGTTTCCTCTCATGGCACAAATACCAACAAAACTCCTGGGAGAGTCATCTTGATCTGTGGATATCATCAGCAATTATTATTATTGCAGAAGCACATCCTTTTATGTTAAAATCTAAGAATAAAACGTTGTTACAATGCAACTAGTAATCATTTTATAGGTTATGTATTCTGCCGAAGGATGCATATATTCTGAGGTATTTTCTTTTTTTTTTTTTTTTGCTGTACGCAGGCCTCTCACTGCTGTGGCGTCTCCCGTTGCGGAGCACAGGCTCCGGACGCGCAGGCCCAGCAACCATGGCTCACGGGCCCAGCCGCTCCGCGGCGTGTGGGATCCTCGCAGACCGGGGCACGAACCCGCGTCCCCTGCATCGGCAGGCAGACTCCCAACCGCTGCACCACCAGGGAGGCCCTCTGAGGTATTTTCTAAAGCAAAATTATTCAATATTCACCTGAGTTGATAATTTTACTTACTTTATCCTATTCCTTGAAATGATATAGAGAATGTGATTAGGTGAGTTGATTAATTCATTTTTCCCAATTTAATCTCACTTTTCATTACAATTTAAAACGTTTAAAGATTTTTCTCTGGCATTGGTGTAGCTGTAGGGTCAGGAAATTTGAAAGTGTGAAGAGAGAGCTGTTCACACAGACAGACAGAAAGATGTGCTCTAAAAGGTATAAAAGTTAAAGTTTGGGGACTATTCTAAATCTTTTATCAACTTTCCCTTGCTGAAAATTTCTTCTTTATCAATTGTCATTTTTACCTAAGGAAATAAAATGGGAAGTTGACCTCATCAATATAGAGAACTAGAAGCATAGTTAGAGCATAACTGTCTTAAATATCTAGAAACCCAAGGTGGAAAAGCTGTGCTGAAAGGGAAAGAGGCCAGGGACCCAGACAGAGGCCAAGAAACTTGGAGATAGGCACCAATTCCCAGGAGTACATCAAGAAGCCAACTGACTGGGAATTCATGTGCTACTGGCCTTAAGATTTAGGACGACAGAGTTGAAAGAAATTCTGATGTATTAATCCAACACTCTAATATTACAAGTGAAAAAACTTGCTTCAAAAGATTAAATAAACACTTGAGAATATACCAACATGAGGCAGCATTTATGTGATGGGGGTTAGGAATCAGACTAATTCATGTCCAAATTTAAGCTCTATCTTTTACCTGCGGCTTAAACGTAACCTTTTTGAAATTTAACCTTGTGAAATTTTAAATATAAATCTTATGTAAAGTATCCAGCACATAATAGTTTGTTAATAAATTTTAATTCTGCCTTTCCTTTTCGGTGGAATAGCAAAATTTAGAATATGATCTCTCTTACAGCTGGGCAAGTATTCTTTCTGCATAACCCAATTTTAACAAACTACTGAACTTTGAAAATATTATTTAGGGCTTCCCTGGTGGTGCAGTGGTTGAGAGTCCGCCTGCCGACGCAGGGGACATGGGTTCGTGCCCCGGTCCGGAAAGATCCCACATGCCGCGGAGCGGCTGGGTCCGTGAGCCATGGCCGCTGAGCCTGCGCTCCGCAACGGGAGAGGCCACAACAGTGAGAGGCCCGCGTACCGCAAAAAAAAAAAAAAAAAAAAAAAAAAAAAAAAAAGAAAATATTATTTGAAGCAACCTAAAAGCAGTTTTCTTCCAGACTCAAATATGACATTTTATGTTTGTAATAAGAATCTTCTGAGCTCCCTGGTGGCGCAGTGGTTAAGAATCCACCTGCCAATGCAGGGGACACGGGTTTGAGCCCTGGTCCAGGAAGATCCCACATGTCGTGGAGCAACTAAGCCCATGAGCCACAACTACTGAGCCTGCGCTCTAGACCCCGCGAGCCACAACTACTGAGCCCGTGAGCCACAACTACTGAAGCCCATGTGCCTAGACTCACAACAAGAGAAGCAACCACAATGAGAAGCCCATGCACCGCAATGAAGGGTAGCCCCCTGCTCACTGCAACTAGAGACGGCCCGCACGCAGCAACGAAGACCCAATGCAGCCAAAAATAAATAAATAAATATAATTTTTTTAAGTTAAAAAAAAAAAGAATCTTCCAATCTCCAAAAGGGATTAAACTAACCTAATGCTCTTGACCAAAACCCTACTCCAATAGGTATAAGTACAAAGCCACTGACACTTGCCTTGCCTACAAGTGATCCCAGGCGTCCTTCTGGGTTTACGCTCCATGCTCAAGTCCAGCCTCAGTAGCTCAGCTTGCACTTCTACCTCTCCTAAAGTCTCATTATGTCCCAGTACACATTTGGGGCTTCATTTAGGTTTAGTCAGAAGCCACTCCTATAAATGATTAGAACTGGAGCCAGATCCTTCCTTGTGTTAGCTCCTCAGGGCAATCTAGGTTCCCCTGGGAACTTTGGGCAATGATGGGATTGGTTGAATACATGACAACAATCAAGGCAGCAACCACACAAATGAGAAAAGTCTTCATCCTTGCAGCTGCCATATAAAAGGTACATGTACAGATCCACTGCTCCTTGCTATTCAGCTCATAGGTGAGGGGCTGCAAGTATTGACTTTATTCTGGTTGCATGAATGGGCAAAGGAGAAGGAGAGGGTAGGAATGGGTTAAACAAGAATCAAGACCACAAGATAACTTAGCTTTTTAAAATTATTATTAAATTAATGAGATTCCAATAGGAACATAGCAGTGGCTTAATTCTGAATCTAAAACCATAAGGTTTCTTAAAAATCATATAGAACAACAAGGAGAATAATGGGAAACACACAAACTCCATTTTCTTGAAACAAGAGAAAATATTTCTCCATAATGAAAGAGTATAACTTATAGCAGGGAAAATTGATCCAAAAGACCTATCTGAAAGCATATTTGGTACTGTTTTTGGACTTTAAAGATGAAGAAAGAATTTTGTGAGAATATAGGTTAAAAACATCATGTTAGTAATAAATTAGGATGGCATCAGATGTTTCCTTAACAGAATTCAGTGACAAAAGACAGCGGAATAACACTTAAAATATACTCAAGTAGAGAAAGTGTGAACCAGCTAAACTGTCCTTCAAGTATAGAATAGGTCAATAACTTGAATATGTAAAAATTCAGGGAATAGGATTCCTGAGAACTTTTTCTGAGAATAATACTGGAGGGTAAACTCCAGGCAAGCAGGAGTTGATTGACAAAACTTCAGCAAAAAGAACTGAGGTGAGCACATAGTTTATTTCATTATATAATTATTATGAAAAATTTCAAACCTACACAAATATAAAGAGAGTATGTAGTAAGTCCCAAGTACCAACTATCCAGCTTCAATAAGTATCAGTATTTTGCCCATCTTGTTTCAACTATCAGCTCCCCCTTTTTTGTGCTGAAATATTTTAATGAAAACTCTAGACATTCTGGTAATTCACATATAAATATTTCAATGTGCACCTCAAACTGGTAAAACATAAAGCAATGTGCTATTATCATACACATCAAAATGAACAATTCCTTGAAATTATCTAATACCCATTTAATACCCATTCATATTTCCCTAAATATCTCAAAGATATCCTGTGTCAGTGGTTGTTTGAAACAGGATACAAATGAGGCCCACATGTTGTCTCTGGTCATTACGTCTCTTAAGTCTTTTATTCTCCTTTTTTTAATGCCATTGGTCTACAGAAAGCTGAGTCATACGTCCAATAGCATGTCCTATATTCTATATTTACTTGGTTGCTTCCTCATGGTGTTAATTAACTTGTTTTCTCTTGCCTACATTTCCTATAAACTACGAGTAAGATCTTGATTAGAGTCAGATTTAGTTATTTTAGGAAACAATATTTCACAAATTGTACTGTGTACTTACTCTTGCACTGCATAACATAAGGAGTCACATAATGTGTGGTTGTCCCGTTTTTAGGGATGCTAAGACAGAGGAGTGGCTTCAAGTTGCATGCTCCTCACCCATCCCGCCTTCACCTAGTAGTTCAGAATTCATTATTTGTTGTCCAGATCCATTATGTCATTAGGGGTTGCAAAATATTTATTTTCTAATTCTGAAAAGCTCTACAAAGAATAAGATAATTTAAAAATCAGTAAGGTACAGTGGTATAAAACTAATATGCATAAAGTAATAGCTTTTTCATGTACTCAGATAACCATCACTTAGAAAATATCACGGGAAAAAGAAACCTTTAGACTAGCAGCAAAGAAGTTACCTACAAATGCACAGAGCTTGCAAAACTTATGTGAGGAAAACTTTAAAATATTGTTAAGGGATGAAAGGTTACCTTGAATAAATAGAAAATACATGGAAAGTTACCCCATGTTCTCAGGTTGATAACAGCATAAAGTCTAATTCAGTAGGTCTGGGGTGGGGCCCAAGATTCTGCATTTCTTCTAGGCTTCCTTCCCTGGCGTGGCCTGCTTTGTGCTTTAGAGCAGTTGTCCCCAACCTTTTCGGCACCAGGGACCGGTTTTGTGGAAGATAATTTTTCCACAGACTGGGGTTTGAGGGGGATGTTTCAGGCGGTGATGTGAGTGATGGGGAGCGATGGGGAGTGGCAGGTGAAGATTCGCTCGCTTGCCCGCTGCTCACCTCCTGCTATGCTGGTTCCTAACAAGCCACGGACCGGTAGTTGGGGACCCCTGCTTTAGAGCAGTTGTTCTCAAGATGTGATCCCTAGACCAGCAGCAGCCGCACCTGAGAACTTGCTAGAAACGCAAATTCTCATCCCAAACCTACCAAATCAGACACTTGGGCTCAGCAGTCTACATTTTAACAAGCCCTCCAGATGATTTTGGCATGCGTTAAAGTTTGAGAACCACCACTCCAGCACTTCTAAAATTTAAGTTGCATAGGAATCACCTAAGATCTCGTTTAACAGCAGGCTTGATTCAACAGGTCTAGGATGGGGTCTGATTCTGCATTTCTAACAGCTCCCTCATTTACTGATGCTGTGGTTTGAGGCAACACTTTGAGGAGCAAGACTAGAAGACCAATCTGTTTCTAGCTTACTCAAGTCCAACCTATCCTGTACCTTCTACTGCCATTTTCTTCTAGGTATTAATGATAATAGTATGTTTCTCCTCTCAGTTATTTATTTTAAACTGAATTAACTCACATCAGTGTGTTCCTCTCAAACCAAATTTAACCAAAAATCATTAAAAATGAATTTCAGGCTTTGGTGGAGCTAGTTTGGAGAGGTACCTATTCAACATCTATCAAATCATTCCATAGAGGATATACTGCTTCCTGAAATCAAGAGGAAAAAATTATTAAGGAAACACCTATGCATAGGGAGAATTTTTGTATAAATCTATGCATAAATTCAATTTGCCTCTAATTTCTCTCCTTTAATAAATTCTGATTTTCACATATTAGTGTTCAGGCTATCTTACTTCATAGTGCCCCCAAATCTGATGGCTTAAAACAACAAATATTTTTTTAAGCTCATGATTTTCTGGATCAGGGATTTGGACAGGACATAGTGGGGACCCCTTTGTAATGTCTGCAGCCTCAGATGGTATGGCTCGAAAGTCTGATGGCTGGAATGACTTCACTCAGACCATAGACCTGGGACCTTTTTTCTGGCTGTCGGTTGGGTCCCCTGGTTCTTCTCCATGTCTTGTCTGCTGAGGCTGGAATGTCCAAAATGACTTCTTCACTCAGATGCCTGGTACTTTACCTAACCTATCAATAGAATGACTCAAAAAGCTGGAGTTAGCCAACTAACTCTTTTTAATCTCTCTCTCTTTCTCTCCATTTGTCTAACTTGGCTTTTTCAGAGCTTGGCGCTCTCAGGGTAATTGGAATTCTTACATGGTGGCTGGCTTTTACCAGGCTGAGCATTGCCAGAGACCAAGGCATAAGCTGCAACAATTTGGCAATCTGGATTCACTTCTGCTACATTCTATTGGTTCATTAAGGTCAGAATCAAGAAGAGAAAGAGACTCCATCTCTCAATTGGAGCCACTGAGCTAAGTTTAATTTCCCATGGTTAGGTTTTATTACAGTGAAACTCAGATGCATCAAAGTTGCACGGGAGATGGTCTAGCTAGAATCAAAGTAAATGCAAAAAAAAAAAAATACTAGCTATAAAAACTTCTTAGAAAGTTCCGGCTCATAGAGCCCATAGTTAGCATCTCTTCCTAACTCTGCTTTCAGTGACATCACCTTGGTAACTTGAAATTACATCATAGAAATTGGCAAACACTTCAAATTAGGGTTTTGGGTTTTTTTTGAGAGCCAGTTGTTAAACATTTATCACATACCATGTTTAAAACCCAAACAATATTTCAAATATTGCAACATCACAGCCCCCACCTCCCACTCTCCCACCTACACACACACACACACACACACACATACACAGCCTGACTCTGTACCTCCAAGTTCCCAAGGATATGTTGTTTCACGTCTTATACCTATAGGATCCTTTCCCCAATCTGGGATAATGTTCCATGGTAATAAGGAGTTCATCCCCAGGATTCTCCAACTAGGAGGCAAGGACTCTCTGTGGTATAAGATGTGAGCCACAGCATAGAACATGGTGCCTCTCCCTTAAATATCAATCCCACTCAGAGATTTAGAAGGAATTAATATATCTGTATAGTTAAACTAATGTGGATATATTACATAATAGAATGCAAAATTTGCATTCTGTAAGTGCCCACAAAAGTGTTTTTACTTTCTTATAAAGTCACAGGAAATAAATGAACTTCAAGGTTGAAAAAAAGTTTTAACATGTAATATTAATATTCTGTATCAATAGTCATAAATATATATATACGTATATGTGTGCTTGTGTGTATGTGTACATGTGTATTTTTTAATGTAGAAATGGTTTCATGAAGGCAAAAGTACCTAGAGCCCACAAAAATCATAATACAGCCCTGACCGTAGGGGTCTACTTTCAGTGCATAGTGGAAACATGTGAAAAGCTCTGAATTTTAGGCATCATATTCTTTTAATGTGTTATTTTGAGAACCGGTGTCTTCAGATTCCAAGGAAATGAATTTCAAATGATAGAATTTCACGCATCCTTGAAAGGCAGTAGGATAGATTTACTGAGTGAGGATTTCCACCAACTACACTGCAGATCCCGCTGTACAGAAGTCTGCTAAGAGTACCACACTCACTCACTCACAAGTCACAAATGAAGCACAGCTCCCATCGTGTGGAAGTCCTCACATTTACTTTAGTCACTTGTGCTTGGCTCCCTCGGATCTTCCTCTTTTCTTTAACCTCTACCTTTCTTTTTCCACACAGCTTCTCCTGTAGGCCAGTAGGCCATCTCACCTCAGTATCTGAACCAATTCTGCTGTGTCATCATCTGTTTGATCAGCTTCAGACTCCCCCTCCCCCCATTGCATGACCTTACCTTCGACTCGCTCTCACCTGAGTGCTGAGCACTGAGCACTGAGCCCTCTGTTCTTCCCTAATTCATGGTACCCAGGGTCTACCTAGACATGGTGGATGCTCCCGCCCCAGCCCTCAAGAGTGTCCCATTCTGCACGAGTCTTCTCCCTGAAACCCTGGCGTTTTTCTCGTCAGTTTAGAACACTTACTCCGGGCCAGCAGCTTTAGAGCCATTTACGTCCAGCATCCACTATACCTTCCAGCACCCCTCCAAGGTAGGAGGAAACTCTGAGGAAACTGGGACCCTGAGGGGTCAAACCAGTAGCTCTGGGCCACATAGCTGGTAAGTGGTGGAATCAGTATTCAAACCCACGGAGAGCAAACTCCAAGACAGAGATCTTGCCACTGCTCTACCCTACCTTCCTGAGGAATAGCAAGCCACCCAGCTGGATTCCATTTCTCTGCTCCACCCACAGACGCGGCACCTTTTGCCCCCAGCTGCACACCCAGCTGTTGGTCTGGACTCTTTGTCGCTCCTTCCTGTGGGAAGTACTGTAGTCAGCACCTGCGGTGACACAGCTCCCTTTGTCCACATCTCTTATGCCTCTTCTCCTAGGGATCAGCCCCAGGCCCGTCTCATTCCTCTGAAAAGTAAACAGGTCAGCATGCCCAGGCTAAGCTATTGGGAGGATGTCCGTGATTTCCTTATGCCTCTGTTTAGAGAAGAAAAGTTCACACAGTGGCAAGTGTTTGGATCTACCTGAATGGAGCCTGGTGCCCGAGGACACAAATCATACGTCACTCATTGTATCAGAACACTTGTAATTAATACCTTCCTTCAACCAATGAAGGAAGACATTTGGGAGCCTGGCATGTTTTTATCTAAGATGCGCTTTATGCATGAAACAAAAGATTTTGTTTGGGGAGCATTTTTAGGCTTAGCAGTTTATGAAGAGAGTATGACTGTATTGCCAACCAGTTTTGGAAAGCATGATTTTAGAAAAAGCTTTTGCCTTGATGTGTTGTTGAAAAGGCGAGTCTAGGCTGAAAGAAAGTAAAATTACACTATTTCCAGCACATTTATTCTTAAACAAATAGCATTCCTGACAAACTGTGGATCTATTTATCTACTCTTATTACTTGTTTTGATTTGGGGAACGTCATTCCTTCTCCTCACAAGTAGGAATTCAGTCTTTTCCTGAGGCCAGGGCCAGGCTCACATCTGGATTTGTGCTCACGTACCTGGAAGGATGACAAGCTACTTCCTTGTGTCAATTAGGTAAAGCTACAATTTCCTGTTGTTAAATAAAACAGTGCCCCAAATCTTGAGCTTCTAAAATAATGTAAGAACTTTTTTTAGCTGTAGAGCACAGAGCACAGGACAAAACCTCCCTGGAGAATATGGTCCCGTTTCACTGAAGGCTATTTAGAGACTGCCAACACCCATTTTATACAGGAAGTTCTTCTCCATCTTGACAATATTTATACATAGAGATAGCAGTGGCCAGAAATCATGCAAGGGAATCTCTACACTAATTATATTATGTGCGGCTTTGAAAAGTGTTATCTCATTTCGTTCAGCAATATTTTAATCGATGTGTGCGTTTTTCTGAGAAACCGTTTGAAAATAATTAATAGAAGGCAGTAACTTCTAATTACTCTGCCATTAGCACTCTATTATGAGTTAGTGTCATGCATTATTTACAAAATCAACCCAGAGAGGTTGTCTTAAAGTACATAAGTATTTACTTATGTATAACTCAGAGGAGATTTCTTTTCAGAAATGGAAAAGACAATCCAATCAGCAATTTTACTAGCCAAGCAACCACTGAAAAGCTTTTCCTCAGATTGTCTTAATGCTGCCCCGTGTTCCAATTTCCATTTAGTTTCAAAATGTTTTAGGAGGATTCAGACTCAACCCTGGCTCAACAGAGTACAGAGAGAACACTTCAAGCTCACTCTGGGGAAAAAAAGAAAAGAGTCATGTTTGTCTTTTCTTACCTGAGGCTGGGCTTGCAGGGACAGTTTCAGTTCTTCGTTGTCCGTAGGGGTCATGCTGATTTTGCCGCGAGGTACTTTGTGAAGTTCGTCCCAGCACTCTTTGGGCTTGCCCTTGCAAATCAGCCCCAGGAGTCTTGAACTTTTGGTCCCACGCATGGCACATTCATAAAATGTCCCATTGAGCAAAGCCACAGAAAGCCACATCACTGGAGCCACCAATGAACTCAGAGTGATCTGACCGGGGACATAGAAGCAGCGGCAGCTGTGGCCCCTGGGGAAGATTTTCCTGGGATTCACACAGCAGCCTGTGAAGAGTCTCCATGACCTGCTGTTCAGAAAGAATCCCAGGATCAGTAACACCCAGGCAGGAGCAAAAAGGAAAACCAATCCGTACACAACATTCTCAGTGCTGCAGGGACACTTAAAAGCCACGAGTGAAAAGAGACGCTCACCTCCCACAGTCAGCAGAGCCAAAAAGCTGTAGCCAGTAACAGTTTTCTGGTTGAGGATGAATTTTTAAATCCCCTGAAAAGCATCCATGTTGGAGATACACAAAGGGAAAACGCTTCGCTCTTATTTATTGGCAGAGCAGCTGTGGCAGTGGCCGAGGGTGGAGCTCTTTCTCCGTTAGAAGCAACAGTCCTCCTTCTCAGACTGAATTCAGCCACATAAGGAAACAATGTCATTCCCTAGGAATGAATATTTCCCAACAGTGTTCAGATAATGCCTCCTACTGGTGGATATTAGGCCATGAAACTAGAGCCAAAACACTGAGAATTAGAGTAAATTCAAAGTGAACAGCCTCCATTTTTATGTTATTTCCATGTGGCTTGGATTGAGAATCAGAAAGAAATTGCGACTCTACAGATAATAATAGTCTAGGAATTTTCCAACCAGAGGAATCAACATTAGCAGAAATAGGGTTTCAGCCAATTGATTGGGAGCCATTGAATCAAGCCTCCTAGCCTAGAGTTTCATGATGGTATTTTTCTCCTGTTGCTTAAGACTTTTGCACTTTGACTTAAGATCTGGAAGATTCATTTTACATCCTCTTTAACTGACTAGTGACTTAAACCAAATGTTAGGAGTTGGGCTATTTGAAATTTATACGGAAAAGTTCAGGGAGAGTTTGAGTTTTGAATGAAAGACAAAGTGAGAAGGGTCCTAATCATTTCTTTCCTAGACTTTCATAGTAACCTCTTGATTGGTATCTCTGCCTTTGAGCTCATGCCCACCCCCATTCTCAACCCTAAATCCATCCTCTATGCTGACATAAAGGAGATCCCTCGAAAACAGAAAACCAGTTCCTCCCTAGCTTACTCACACCTTTGGGGCTCCCTGTTACCCACAAATTGATAGATGCCAACTTCCCCTGAACCTCATCATGGTATTTCATGCCCTTGACATGTTCCTTCTATCTGGAATATCCGCCCCCTCCCCCAACACACACACACCTGACCTTGTCCACCTGGCAAACTTTCACTCAATATTCATAAACAGGGTAGAAGCTTCTTATTCTGTGAATATTTCAAGGGTTGCTACCAAATATATAACATTGTACTTGCAGAGCTTATCATAGTATTGCAGTTATTTTTTAAATATCTATAGCTCCTCTTTAACTGTGAGCTCTTATAAAACAGGAACTACATCTTATTACATTTTGTATTCTGGGCATCAATATGATGTCAAACACAGAATGGATGTTTACTCAATAATTCGTTTTTCAAATAGTTATCGAACTCCACACTCCACTCCACAGTGTTCCAGGCACTGTGCTAGACAGACAGTGCTCAATGAGTACTATTGAATGAATGAATGAATGAATGGTGAAATTTTTAGTACTTCTAATTATAAATAATTTAAAGAAATTGTCTCCATATCTGTCCTACACTGCTTTTAATTTTAAAATTAAATTAATTCAGGCACTTGAAAGACAACAACAACAAAGTCAAGCTGACAAATTTCCATTAATGAACTTCAGATTCCAGGCCTGTATATTTTGTGACAAGGAAGTCCCTTGGACTAGAAGCCATGGAACTAAGTTACAATGTAACCTTAGCCATGTCATTTTACTTCTCTGAGTCCCAGTTTACTCATCTGAGAAACTGGAGGTATGCCAGAAATAGTCTCCAAGGCTTCCTCTATCTCTACATTGTAGAATTCTTTCAGCTTTTTAAAACAGCAGAACTTTTTGAGAAGCTGCTTTATGACTCACTTATGTGCCTCCCACCACTAACCCTTGTTCCTTCTCAGAGACTAGTCATCCTTGGTGTTACGGCTCCCTCCACTTCCCAAAACACACCCTTGGGTTTAATCTTCCCATGGCACCCTCTGCCCTCTGCTCTGTCGCCTTCCTGTTGTGGCAGGTGTGTCTTGGGTCCCTTCTAATTCAGGATCTTATCCTTTACTAGGCTCATGTGACAAACATTATGCTAGTATGCTGATGATTAGTAATATTTTAATTTCTTACCCTCCTAAAGGATATTCACTTTTGAAAAAGATTTTTTCAAAAATGATGCCTTAACTCTAAGTTTCATAAACCATATTGTTTCCACAGAAAACTTGTCCTTTAGGATACTCCATGAAAATAAAAGGGTTGAAGACTTGCACAAGTCAGAGGGTCAGTAAATTTCAAAGCTGAGTGTGAACCCAGGCTTTCTGACTACAAACTCCACGAGCTTAACCATTGTGCCTGGAAAAAGGTATTTGGGTGCCTTACTAACAGTTCTTTGTTCTAGACCAAGTTTTGTAAATTTTTTCCTGTTTACTAGGTTGCTTTCAAGATGTACTTGGGAATTACACCAAGTGTGACCTGCAACAATTCAAGCAGAAATGAATTTTCCCTGATTCTAGACAAGAATCCTCTGGTGGAGTTTGTGGAAGAGCTCACTGCTGGGCGATCTTCTCTGTGCTACTGCAGTTTACTCTGTGGGATTATCAGAGGGGCCCTGGAAATGGTAAGGCACAGACTCTATTTTGCCAGGTATATTCATTATCTAGTGCTGTGTAACTACCCCCAAACGTAGCCTCTTAAAACAACAAATATTTATTATCTCACACAGTTTCTGAGGATCAGAAATCTGGTAGCAGCTTTGCTAGGTGGCTGTGATTCAAAGCCTTTCACAGCTTAATGCACATGCAATCAAGCGGTTGGTCAGGGCTGCAGTCTCTGAAGGCTTGACTAAGGCTGGGAATCTACTTCCAAGCTCACTCAGATGGCTTCAGTGCCTTTCTCGCAGTCGGTTAGAGGCTTCATGAAATTCTTTGTCACATAGGTCTCTTTGTAGATCTATTCACAACAGGTGCTGTCAACTCTGGGACAACGTTGGAGAGGACTACTTGAATGATAGGAGGCGGGGTCATTGTGAGCCTTTTTTTTTTTTTTTTTTTTTTTTTGCGGTACGCGGGCCTCTCACTGTTGTGGCCTCTCCCGTTGCGGAGCACAGGCTCCGGACGCGCAGGCTCAGCGGCCATGGCTCACGGGCCCAGCCGCTCCGCGGCATGTGGGATCTTCCCGGACCGGGGCATGAACCCGTGTCCCCTGCATCGGCAGGCGGACTCTCAACCACTGTGCCACCAGGGAAGCCCCATTGTGGGCCATTTTGGAGGCTGGCTTCCACACCTGAATTATTCATTGATTTAACTAAGACAGTGATCAGCATCTGTTAAGAGGCACGGAGCATACACAGATGAACAGAACACAGTTATTGCCCTTCAAGAATCTTCTGTCCAGTAGAGAAGTCAAATGACTTAGGGCCATGGGAGGACCTGGGGTGGGGTGGGGTGGAGTGGGGTGGGAGGTGGGCAGGGAAACTTTCCTAGGGAAACTCTGAACTGACATCTGAAAGATAAAAAGCAGTTAGGTGACGGTCTTGGGGTAAGAGGAAAATAATATTCCAGGTAAAAGGAGGACCTTGCCCAAAGGCACAAAAATAATATTTTGTTCAAGGGACAAGGAATTTGAATTAGTTCAGTGTGATTCACATGTAGATTGGGGAAAAAAATCAGGTCCAAAATAGAACAAAGAAGTCTCTAGCTTTCATGGGTAACAGCTGATTATATGTGCTGAATGACAAATATGTATCAGACTTCATGTGGTCCCAAATATCCAAATAATTTCAATGTAGTCTTTTTGTTATTTTAACTGATTTTCAGTTAAATTATGACAAAGACAAAAAAGATCTTATGGGGAGAAAATGAGAGTGAATTTAGCTTCCATATTCCAAAGTGCACTGTACATCCTTCTGTTGGATGGTGAGCATCACAAAAGCACGGTTTTTGCACTCTACAGGAGCAGATAATTTGATACACCAAAGTCTATGGTTTAACAAATGCAGGCTGGTTGGCCAGGGAATTCTTAGTGAGAGAGGGGAGTTAGGTAAGACTCAGTAAATATTAATTAACTGCCTACTAGACCCAGGCTTTTTCACTTATTATTTGCTTTTACTAGGTATTTTTTTAACATTTTTATTGGAGTATAATTGCTTTACATTGTTGTGTTAGTTGCTGCTGTATAATCAGCTATACATATACATATATCCCCATATCCCCTCCCTGTTGCATCTCCCTCCCACTCTCCCTATCCCACCCCTCTAGGTGGTCACAAAGCATGGAGCTGATCTCTCTGTGCTATGCGGCTGCTTCCCACTAGCTATCTATTTTACATTTGGTAGTGTATATATGTCCATACCACTCTCTCACTTCGTCCCAGCTTACCCTCCCCCCTCCCCATGTCCTCAAGTCCATTCTCTACGTCTGCGTCTTTATTCCTCTCCTGCCCCTAGGTTCTTTGGAACCTTTTTTTTTTTTTAGATTCCATATATATATGTTAGCATACTGTATTTGTTTTTCTCTTTCTGACTTACTTCACTCTGTATGACAGACTCTAGGTCTATCACCTCACTACAAATAACTCGAATTTAGTTTCTTTTTATGGCTGAGTAATATTCCATTTTATATATGTGTCACATCTTCTTTATCCATTCGTCTTTCGGTGGACACTTAGATTGCTTCCATGACCTGGCTATTGTAAATAGAGCTGCAATGAACATTGTGGTACATGTCTCTTTTTGAATTATGGTTTTCTCAGGGTATATGCCCAGTAGTGGGATTGCTGGGTCATATGGTAGTTCATATGTACAGTGCACTTTGAAATATGGAAGCTAAATTCACTCTCATTTTTTCCCCATAAGACCTTTTTTGTCTTTGTCATAATTTAACTACTAGATATTTTTTACTAGGTACTTTTGCTTATATCTTATTTATCCCAATGACTTAAAATAGCTGAACAGGTACTTTATTGAGGGTAGGTCAGCAATATGCTGCTCTTATGTGAGTATATTTTAATGAATAGAGAAGCAGGCCCTAGGGTTTGCTTCAGTGTCTGGGAAATGAGAAATGCTTTATCATGGAAAAGAAGGCCTGGGTATCAAATATTCATGTCTATAATTTCGATTTTTAATTTTTACTTATAATTTATTTAGTTGGTGTTTTTTCACAGCTCTCAAAGCCATAAGTAATTGCTAAATGTTGTTAGGACAAGTGATTATGTTATTGAGCTAATGACAAGAGTGATTTATAGCAAGTCAATTGGAGAAAAATCATTTTAAGAAGCCATTTATCCTTGGAAGTTCTGCTTGGCAAGGCACATTGAGTCAAGGCTATCTTTGAGTTGGGAATTTGTGTTCTTCCTGAGATGGAGCCTTAGTTTAGACCTGCACTGTGAGCAAAAAGGGGCCCACATCCTGGGCTTGCCCCAGAATCGACCAAGTTGAGCCTGTCCTGGACCACCCCTCTCTTTGCAGACTCAAACAGAGAGCTGACCACAGCCAGATCATCAATGGAGGACACCCAGTAAAGGGCCCTTCATCCACAGAAAAAGCTCTTTTTTTTTAATCATTTTGTAAAGAAAGTCAGCTCTTTATGGGGTAAATCAAACTGAAAATAAAGACAGAAAAAATTAGAGGTTGTTTTTTTTTAAACCTGAATGACTCAGACCTGTTTATATTTTTTTCTTTTTGTCTTTCCTAGGTTCATTTGGCTGCTGATGTTACATTCTTGCAAGACAGACTAAAAGGTGGCAGTGTGACAGAAATAGGAATAATATTTCTGAAAAAGCTGGATGAGGAAAAATACAGACGGAAAAAATGAAGAATAGCATGCAAAATGCCACAGGCTGGCTGGTTGAGCAGTTAATATTAGCTAAACATATATAGCCATAGAAGTTTTGAATTGTTTAATAGCATGGGATTTAAAAGACTTATAAATCAGCCAGAAATTTGAAATGCAGGGCACTAAGATTTAAAGCTGTTTTTTTTTTTTTTTGCTTGTAAATCACACATTTTCAATCTCGAGTCTGCAAGATTTCATATACAAATAACTCCTTGTAAAATAGTAAGCATGAACTCTACATATTACATAATCCATCCTAAGAGAGTCTGTTTTTTTCATTTTCTTATGGTAATGAAAAAAAGTATACGACCTACACAGTTGGTGTATTTATCCCTTCTTACTGGAAAAATGGATGAAATTATACAGTATCAATGTCACTATATAAAGACAGTTTCCAGGTACTGTATATTGCATTCTCTATAGGAGCAGTACCATTTGTAACAATTTTCCATATTTTTGAGAAGTTGTACATATGACTTTTCTCATATATAGGCTTGGCTTATAGCTTCGGCCTCTTGAAGCTACTCTTGACTTGTAAACATCAAGGCAAACTATTTATTTGAATGTTAATTCTGAGATATTTTAAAATAACATTTAATTTTAAGTCATTTAATTTTTAGATAGCTGGTAATAACCAAATTCCTTCCTTTTCTCAGGAAATATTACTGATGGTCAGGCCAGGAAATAAAATGAAAGGTAAAGAATGTTCTTTGAGAATACTTTCTTATCCCAAAGCTTATTCAGTTAGAAATTTTAGTATAATTTTTATCCCCTAAAAATCATACAAAGTATATTTTGTTTGTGACCAGAACATATTTAAAATTTGAAATGTACTGGATTAAATAAATGATAATCTTTACTAGACCATAAGCATATAGCAGTCCAGAATCTACTAGGCTCTGCAGAGAACTCAAATTATAAGTAAAAGTACCAATTAGTGTGGCACCATCAGTTAAAACTGGTGTAAGTAATAAGGTAGTGGTAGACCTCAACTAGGTCTCAGGATCCTGAAGATACAGTCCCAGTTCTGTTTCTAGTGTCTTCAGCTGATCCTGACTAGTGGCTAATCCTGGGCAAGGCACATCATCTCTCAGCCTCTCTGCATCTCTGTCTCTCTGTCAGTCTCTGTCTCTGTCTCTGTCTCTCTCTCACTTATCTGTAAAATGAGAGGATTGAATGTAGTAAATATCTAAAATTATATCAGTGAGTTTAAATGACATAAACAACCACCACTGGAATTCTACATTTCTGGACTTTAGAAGGCTATGGGGAAATTGTTTGTTCCCCACCTACTCAGCTATCTCTTCCAAAGGACATTGAGGTAGGTACTAAGGACAGAATAAGGTCACTGGGGTAACTGCAGCATCAGTGGAAGGACTTTCAAACCAATACCACAGAAGACCAGGAGTAGAATCTGGAAGAAGAATGTTATCTGATAGCAGAAGTGATATCGTAAGCCATGGATTTTAAACGGATGCCTTCAAGGATGTTTGTCCACAATCCACCCCAAAACTTATTTTGGGATGTTTCCATCTTCTGCTCAGTTTCCTCTTTCTCCTCTATAGTACACTCACCGCTCCAGAAACCCAAGATATTCATGTCTAAGTGTCTCCCTCTGAAGTCAGCACTCAACAAGCTGTCTTGAAAATGTTCCATGCCCTGGAATATTCTCCTACTTGTCTACACCTTCATCTCCTTTCTTTCCCAACCCAGCCATCAAAATTCGCTTCTCCCAGTCCTTTTATTACCCACCCCTTGAAGGCAGCTAATCTGATACTCTCCGTGGTGCTGAGTGTTGAAACTGGTGATTGCTTCAAGATGGGGTTTGTTCTCCATACTTTTTTGTTTTCCTCACCCTGGAGAGGGAGGCAAGTCTCTTGGCATTGAATTTATGCTATGAAAGGTGATCTATATAACCAAGAGAATGGCTCGTTTGTATTCAATCTTGAATTGCTCCATCTTGAAGAATGCAAGAATCTAGAAAGTGCCGTTCATTAGAATTATGAGAGACACATATATAAATTTTCTAATAACCACATTAAAAAAGTAAAAAGAAACAGGTAACATAAATTTTAACAACATATTTTATTTAGACTAATTATCCAAAATATTATTTCAACATTTAGCTAATATAAAAATGATTATAGACATTTTACATTCTTTTTTATACTAAATCTTTGAACTCTAGTGTGTATTTTACACTTTTAGCACATCTCAATTCAATGCTAAGTTTTCAAAGTTTACAGTAAAATGCAGTCCTACCAAAATAATCAAACTGTGTTTAGTGTTCTTTAGTAGCTTCAGTTTTTAAATCTAAATTAATTAAAATTAAACTAAAATAAAAATTCATTTCCTCAGTCACACTAGTCACATTGTAAGTGTGCAATAGCCATATGTGACTACAGCTACTGTAATATGTACACAGGTCTAGAATTCCCAGTCAAAGATCTATTGGATCTCCTTGACCTTGGACACAAAGAGTAAGTGGGGAGGATCCAGGTTCATGGAGAGGGAAAGAGGAGATGAATAGAAAAGATAAAAGGTAAGGAGAAAGAGAACATCAGAGATCCATGAAATTCTATCTCTTCACAAACTGAAAGGGGATACATAAAAACAAAAATGCTTCATAGTAAAGAAAGGTTGCACACCACCCCCTGGGCTCCAAGTGTATTTTCATTGCCTTTGTGTAAAGCTGAGTCTTTAAACAAAGAACTTTTGGAAATTGCACAGTGTAACTACAGTTATATACTATTTTTATTTCATAAAAGCCTTCACTCTGAACCCCAAACCTTGATCAATGCAGAGATTTCTGTCATCTTGGCAAAGCCAAAGGGAAGAAAGGTTTGGGACAGAGGGATAGTTTCATGCTATTCAAATGACATCACCAGATGGTTCCTTGAGCTGTTTTCTGAGGAGACCTGCCTTGGTTGCCTGTTCACTGTTTAAAGATGCCAGGAATCAGACATACTTCCCTCAGAAGCCTGCACATTTATTTATTGTCTTCTCAAATCTCTCAGTTACACCCATTAGTTATTGGAAGCCTGGATCTTTTTAGCAGTTGGAATGGACTATTATGAATAAGTGGAAAGTTCCCCCTTCTCCTTCTTTATGAAGGACCAAAGCAGAAATTTGGAAAACCAGACACTTGAAGTGCAAATATAACATTAAAACCTTTGTAACCAAAGAGGTCCCTTTAACCAAGACCTGCTAAATGTTGAGTAACACAGCAAATGCTGAAAGATATAATGTTATTCATTGTTAAGGGTCTCTCGAGTTGGGACTGTAGACTCTGGGTGGCTGTGATAGTTCACAGCTTCATCCACCAGCTATGGAGGCTAATTCATTTCTTCTCAGTAACACTGAAGGAGTCCCTGACGAAGGCACCCTCCCAGTCCTAGGAACTTTGGACAACGAAAGACTCCCTTTTTAAAAAATGAGCCAAGTTTTCTTTACATGGCTTGGTTGCATATTCCTTAAAAAAAATCTGTCCAGTTGTTGCACTTCCTCATTCTGGTAAAAACCTTCCAGAACTTTAACTGGACATGACCAATGGTCAACCTACAGTGGCTATGGCAAATAATCAGCGGACAGAAAAGGGATGCAGCCAGTATAATGTACCCGTCTAATGATCTGAAAAGGAAACCGTTCTTATTCAATCAGTAATAGTTACCCTAAAATTGAAAACAAGCCATAGCCACAACAATCATTAGCAAAATTTTATTTTTCAAGTGTTTCACTGACAGAAGACCAAAAAAATGCATCAACCATTGGAAATCCTTCACTAAAAACAGTTAAGAAATAAATGTCCTAGGATAATTCCTTGTTCTCCCTTAAACTCAGACTCTGTTTTTCCCAATTAAATCTTTCTTTGCTTTTATTCCTTCAGTTTCTTTTGTCTTCCATTTTTTCTTCTAGAAGCTCTGTTTCCACTACATACACTTCTCTTTCTTCCAAAGAAGTCTCCCTGCAACTCATTTACTTCCTTTTTTATTCTCTGTTTCAGTTCCTTTATTTTAATTATTCTTCATTTAATGGACACTTGTTGACTGCCTGTATGTTTCCCTGTCCTAATAGAATGACATGTTTCTGTTCAGGTGCCCACCATTTTATTAGGCAACCCAACCCATCTACTTCAGAGGAAGTCATCCATACGTCCAGCTTCATTGCTATTACCTAGGTACAGTGGCTCTTTCCCAGTTTAAAATCTTGCCAGCCAGATCTAAGCCAATCGTGACATGGCATTCCCCAGATCACAGTCATTGCTGCTGACATAGGGAGGGGGACAAGGCTGAATGGACTGAAGAGAAGAAAAACCTGCCTGTCACATGAGGCAATAAATTTACTATATTCCTTAAGTAGTAGAGTTGGGTTTCTGTTACAGTAATGCAACAAGGTTCATTGCATGATAAATATGTGATAGGTCAGATAATTTGCAACATATTGGAGAATACCAAAGAGAATAAACTGCTTATTATTACATTTTTCACATGGTTGAATGCTCAATGAAATAAAATTTGCATTGACAATAGCTCTTTTCCTCACAGAGAAGAAAAGGTTACAGGACAGAGAGAATAGAACTAGCATTATGGTGTGCATCCACAGAGCACAGGTTCCAGAAAAAGGAGATTTCATAGAAAAAAGACATTTTCAATCAGTGGTAGCCCTTAAAAAAAAACCCACAAAAAACTCATACATTTCAGGTTCTTCCTTCAACTATTTCTACTGGAAACTTAAATCACATCCGGAGTCACTTGAGGATTTCCAACTCGGAATCCTTCTGATTTCTGGAGCCTCCCAAGTGGCCTGAATCTTTCAAGCCAGCAGACTGTACTTAGTGACTTGCTATTTCCTTGTAGCATGTGAACCACATAGATTTTAATGACTTAAAAGAGGAAGTGCTAATTCCCAGTGGTCCGTATATGCCAAACAATAGAAGCACTTGGAAATGCTGCTTTCTTGGTTTTGGATTCAATTAAGATTTTTATCAGGTGCTAGGTACGTTAATTATGTGGTATGTCACTTAATATTCATAATAATCTGTGAGGCATTAAGTTGGTAACAGGGAGAGAAAAGGAGTTGGATATGAAACTACAAAGGGCCTAAATTTGCCTGCTTTAAGTGTATTATTCGTGGGACCGGAAATCCAGGGAGTTGGCAATGTCTCCCGAGTATCTAGCTTGGGAGGCTGGGTGAGGGATGCAGGAAGAGGCGGCAGCTTAGGAAAGAAGCTAATAAGCTTTGAATATTTTGAGTTTGAGGTGCCTTTGAAACACCCAAACAACATGAGGAGCTCAGGAGAGAGGTCTGAACTGAAGATGGACTTTGGAGTCATCAGTATGCAAATAATAGTAAAAGCAGAGGATGAGGATGGCAGCATCCAGGGAGAGCATGGACTTCAGAAAATACAAGGAGCGAAGATAGAATCTTGAGAAATACCGCCATTCAAGAGGCAGCAAGAGAAGAAGAGCACAAGGGAGGCTGGACTTCTAGTCAGAGACGGAGATGGGAGAAACTGGTGACACTGAGACCAAGAGAGTTTCAAGGAGAGTAGAGTGGTCAGAGGTATTAGGTGCCACAGGACAGCCAAGAAAGTTAGTCCAGAAAAGGGACATTGGACTTGATGAGGAGGTCTTTGCCTCGGATCAACAGGGCAAGATGGAGACAGCAGCCTCATTGCAGTGGACTGAAGGGTCAGTGGCAGGTGAGATACTAGTATAAATGATTCTTGGAACTTGACTGTAAATGGAAAGAGAAGTAGGATACTGGTATAAAGTTGGGCTGTTTGCTCTTTTATTTTTATTTTTTAAGAATGCAGGCAGAGAAAAATATAAGAGAGAGAGAATGATTGACAAAGCAAAGTTGTCAGAAGGTAGAAGGGGACAAGATCCAGATCATAAGAG
Source organism: Hyperoodon ampullatus (assembly GCF_949752795.1). NCBI lineage: Eukaryota > Metazoa > Chordata > Mammalia > Artiodactyla > Ziphiidae > Hyperoodon > Hyperoodon ampullatus. The sequence goes on along the minus strand of NC_136925.1, from coordinate 46,117,154 downwards.
AAAAGTTTGACTCTGAACAGCAGAAAGACCACCCCTTCCCCTGAGAAAAAGCGATGGCGGTGAGAATGCGCATAAATAGGAATGGGATTGGAGGTGTTAGGGGAAGAGCTTAGAGCTCGTGACCACTGGCCTCAATCTTCACTGTGAAGCAAGATTCATGGTCTTTGGGGAGATGGAGCGGGGGTGGAGGCTGGATGAGGACACCTCCTGGGGCAGGTCACAGCCCATCCTCTCAGCAAGCACACCCGGAAGTAGAAAATACCCCAGCCTTCAGCTTGAATGACTGTACACATACCTGGGGAGAAAATACAGATCACCTTTACTTCCCCTGTGCTCTAATGAACCATTCTCCCCTCGCACCAACACAAAGGGGATAACAGCCTCACTGCATGCTCTGACCTGAGACTCCACCTGGATCAAAAGCGGGATTCCCTGTGTCTCGGAAGGAGATTGGGAAATTCAGCTCTTTTAAGGAGCTCTTCCCTGCAGCGGGCACTAGATTTGTGGCTACAAAGTTGCCCCAGGGACTCCTGCATTCTGAAACTGCTGATGGTATACACAGAAAAGTGACCACTAAGGAAAGCCATAGAAAGCCACATAACTGGACTACAAAGCCTTGTAAGGTGATTTTCCAAAAGATGTAAAAGAAATGGCACTGTTCCTCTTTGGGAAATATTTTTCAAGGGTTCACACAGAATCCTGTAAAAAGCTGACAAATGCCACTATTGAAGGAAAAAAACAAAACAAAACAAAACAGGAAAAGCAGCACAAAAGCTGGAGCCAAAAAGGAAAAAGTGTCCATGGACATAATTTTTACTGCTGCAGAGACACTTAAAAACTAACAGAAAGAAACAAATCCCCATCCTGAATGTCAGCAGTCCCTAAAAACTATAACCTGTGCCTGCCTTGTGACTACCTAAGACATTTCAGACAGTTTGGAAGCGTTCCAGCTCTAAACAATGTGCTTTTCAACCCCCTTGAGAGGTGGGAAATTGCCTCTTTAAACTTTTCTAAGCAGCCACCGGGTGGAGTCCTTCAAGAGGATGTCAAATCAAAATGAATGAACTGGGGGGAAAAGGAGGCCAAAACTAGTTGCTTGAGTTTACACAGCTCTGGGGACAATTCTTTGCCAAGAATTCAACTTCTCCGGGTCCAATAGTTTCTACGCATGGACTGGGCCAGCCGTCTCTTGGCAAAGATTTGTGATACTCTATAACTGAAAGTTAAATGTACTTGAACACGATGATATGCCTGGTAGCTACCTTTTAGAGGTAAAAATATTTGCAGCAGATCTGGCTTGGCAGCAGGAATATAGACAATACAATAACTCAGAGAGTTCTTTCCAGCTCTGGGATGGTAGATTTTATAGAAAAAGCTACAAAGATAAAAATTTAGTACCAAACATGGTCTTGGGGATTATCTAAAGTATCCTGCTTTTTAAAAAATTAATAAAGGGCTTCCCTGGTGGCGCAGTGGTTGAGAGTCCACCTGCCGATGCGGGGGACACAGGTTCGTGCCCTGGTCCGGGAAGATCCCACATGCCGTGGAGCGGCTGGGCCCGTGAGCCATGGCCGCTGAGCCTGCGCGTCCGGAGCCTGTGCTCCACAACGGGAGAGGCCACAACAGTGAGAGGCCCCCGTACCACAAAAAAAAAAAAAGAAAAAAAAATTAATAAAGTTACTGAGACCTGAAAGGTTGATAATGATGTCAGGAGGAAGACCCCAGAGCAAATTAAATAATTACTAGTCTATGGATTTGCTTATAGAGACACAGGCATGCTCTAGCTCGCACTACATCCTCAGGAACCTTTCTTAGTCACTTATCAACCTTCACCTTTCACTTGGCTCCTTCTCATAAGCCTAAAAGTATGCTCAAGTCTCCACCATCCTAAAAAAAACATTCTTGACACTGCTTACTTAACAGACAATTGATACCTCCTTCATCCTTTCACTGGCAAATTTTAAGAAAATGTGATGTAGCAGAAAGAGTGTTTTATGGACTGAATGTTTGCCTCCCCCGAAATGTCATATGTTGAAGCCTTAACCCCAATGTGATAATATTTGGAGGTAGGACCTTTGGGAGGCAATTAAGGTTAGATTAGGTCTTGAGAGTGAGGCCCTCATGATGGGATTAATTCTCTTACGAGAAGAGAGACATAAGATCTCTCTCTCCTGGCCTTCTGAGGATACAACAGGGCAGCCATCTGCAAACCAGGAAGAAGTCTCTCACCAGAATCTGCTGGCCCCTTGATGCTCAACTTCCCAGCCTCCAGAACTGTGAGGGATAAATGTGTTTTGTTGCTTAAGCCACCAAGTCTATGGAATTTTGTTATAGCAGCCCAAACAAAGGCAGAATGCCAGCTTTGAAACTGGACAATTCTATGTTAAAATATTTGTCTTAAAATTTCTCTATCCTGATTCTTCTCCTCTATTTTAGCTGGCTATTAATTCTAAGTCTCCTTCATTCTCCTCCAGTTCCTCTTTCTTCCCCAAATTTTGATATATGCAGGCTCCATGGTTGGCATTTTTCTCAAGGTAGACATTTCCCCTGGATAGTACAACCCTTACACAGAAAACCTCTCCTCTCTACCTCTTCACTCACCTGCTCCTATTCCCTACTGGTCACTCCACCTAGATGTTCCAGAAGCATGTATTTTGTGTGTCCCAAACTCAACTTGTTATTTCCTCTCACTCTCTGTTAAACCATTCAGGGCAATGCTGAAGAATTCGGTTACTAAATGTACAAGGCCGTTTGTGCCTCTGTTCCTTTTCACATGCTGTTCCTTCACCTGCAATGGTCTTCCCCTGCTTGTACACCTGGTAAATAATTCATCTTCCAAAAACCTCTACAGGTCTCGTGTTCTCTAAAACCTTCCCTTATCATCTCTCTCCAACTCCTTAGTCAATTTATATCTCGCCCCCTTCCATAAATACCTGAGGCAACTCTCAGAGAAATTATCACTCTACTATTTCTCTGACATGTACACACATTAATCTTTGCACAAATCCCATTACATTTTAATGATTTGATTCCAGGGCTGCCCATTCCCTACTAGACTATGATCATGTAATGAATGCTTAATAAATGTTAATTAAATCAATCTGTCTCCCGTTTCAAAAGTTTTTGGAGTGACATTGCAAAGAGAAGGAAAAGCTAAAATGAAGAAAATCTATTCAATAACTGGAATATTGTTTTTCATACTTTAAATCAGTAGTCAACAAAATAGTCACCAGAACTGATTAAAGTTGTCACTAGAAATTTTGTTTCATCTCAAAACACAAAAATGTTCTTCTCAAAGAGCAGATTATTATGGCTCCAGTCATAGGATTGTTTTTCATCAGTTCAGAAAACACTGGAAGATCTTATGTGAAAGTTAATATCATGTAAATATTCCTCTCTGTACCTGTAAGGACCATATTTGAGGGGCCCCTGGAAAAGGATTTGACATTGCAAAAGACGTAAAGCACCTATTAGTAAATTGGTGACATTTACAGACTCTTTCCATACATTTTAGTGATTATTTTAGTAATTATCTTATTTCTCTTTTCTTTCAAAATTTACTTAAAAAAATGTATTCGTGCCAACAATCTAAAGCATCACATGAGAGTGTGAATCATCTGCCTGCCTCTCCTCCCTGACCTCCATCACTTTTACCTTTTACCATTTCCTGCTTCACCTCAGCATCTCCTCTCTACTCTTGTGACCGATTCTTCTGTCATTTACTTCATCTTTATACATAAAATGCTTATATAGCTCTTTATTTTTTCAGTTTGAGATATTATTTTTTTATTTGACACAAGAAATATAAGGCTTTCTCACACACAGCCTCCATCCTAACCACACACATAGGCAAACTTCCGGACTGTCATCCCTCCTACTATGGTGTAATTGGGGTTAGATCAATATTCGGTGGTTACATTACCAAGACTGTGTAAACACTATCGACCACTGGACCATGCAGCACAGTAAGAGTAGGTTTCCTTTCCTCTACAACTTTTCCCTAGAGTTAATAATAGAAGAGTCTTTACATTTTCTTAGCTTTCTCTATTCTTATCAGTAATCCTTAAATTCTTCCCCCACATGCATAAATCTCCTCTTAATATTTTCAAACACATTAAGTTCTCTATCAATTTATCTTCTTAGTGATAGTCTCTCTCCAGCCTTTTGATGTTGTCTTGTTGCTTACCTATTGCAGTGGGAAAAAAACGTACTCAAAATTTAAAATAAGATTCTGATGATGCTGAGAGCTGCAATTCAGGAATGAAGAAGTGGTGATTACCAGCCAGTAGTTGGGCATTTACAAATCCAGATTCCTTAACCCATCAAAATCACAGTTCTTTTACACACGAGTACAGTGTAAAACTCTCTTCAAAAATTGCCTCATGGTCAGCAAGAGTGTCAACCTGTGACACTCAGCTAAGAGCAAATGAGATATAATGTCATAAAACAACAGGTGGGAGAATGGACCTTAGAGACATAAGTTACTTCAAAAGGCAGTGAACTGGGCTTCCCTGGTGGTGCAGTGGTTGGGAGTCCGCCTGCCAATACAAGGGACACGGGTTCGTGCCCCGGTCCGGGAGGATCCCACATGCCGCGAAGCGGCTGGGCCCGTGAGCCATGGCCACTGAGCCTGCACGTCTGGAGCCTGTGCTCCGCAACGGGAGAGGCCACAACAGTGAGAGGCCCGCATACCGAAAAAAAAAAAAAAAAAAAAGGCAGTGAATTATTTACCCTTTGCTGTGTAACAAATCACCCCATAATTTTAAAATAATTAATGATCTAAGAACAATAATTATCTCACAGTCTCTGGGGGTCAAGAATTCAGAAGCAGTTTAGCTGGGTCATTCTGGTTCAGGGTTTCTCTCAAGGCTGCCATCAGGCTGTCAGCAGAGTCCGTAGCCATCTGAAGGCTTGACTAGAGCTGGAGGATTTGATTTCGAGACAGGCCATTCACATGGCTATTGGTAGGAAATTTCAATTTCTCACCACATGGGCTTCTCCTGAGGCTGCTCTATCACCCTCACAACCCAGCAACTGAATTCCACCAGAGAGAAATCCAGGAGAGAGAGAGAAAGGACGCTGCAACATCTTTTATGACCTAGGCTCTGAAGACACTTGATATCATCACTTCCACTTTTTTCCCATTCGTTAGAAATGAGTCACTAAGTCCAGCTCACAATCAAGTAAGGTAATTCATCTCTATCTCTTGAAGGAAGCAGTTTCAGAGAATCTGTGGACAACGTTTTATAAACACCACATGCTATTTGAAAGATGTCACAGTGATTTTCCCGTAAAATATTAAGAATGCATAATTTTGTTGTTTTTAACTTTCTTCCTTTCTGACCCTTGACTAACCCAGATAGGGCTAATCTTATTATCAGGGGTTAATTTTACCATCATTTTTGTCTTTTCCTCTCACTATCCTCTTAGAGATTCTCTTCCCCTCTATCTTCTATGGGATCCTTTGTTTCCTTGATCCTATGACTTTCCTTTCTCCGTGTCCTCCCTCTTCTGAAAGAGTGCATACCTTAGTAGCTTCATGATAAAGAGTGAATAGGGAATAAAGTTTGTGAAAACATGATCATCTAGCTTCCAGATATTTTTCAGAAGTTCAGTGCTATTTGATTTTGGATTCTTGGTCTATTATTTCTCTCTGGAAAACTTTAGGATCTTCTTATACCCATTGTTCCAAAATTGCACCATGATGCATCTCACTGTGGCTCTGTGTCCTTCTACTGTGCTGATCACCTGATAAACCCTTCAATCTAGAAATCCATCTTCCATTTGGTGAAAACATTGAATTATTTCTTTGATGATTTCTTATCCTATTCTATCCATTTTCCCTGCTTTCTGCTAGGCTCTTATTAGTAGGATGTTAGATCTCCTAGACTAGTTCTTTCTCTCTTTCTTTTTTTTTTTAAACTTTTCTCTCTTTTCCATCTCTTTATATTAATATTTTACATCCTGAGAGATTTCCTCAAGTTTATCTTCCAAACCATCTATTGCATTTTTAATTTCTGCTATCATGTTAATTTTCAAGAACTCTTTTGTCCTTCAAAAGTTTTTAAATACAATTCTATTCTCATTTCATACATGTCATGTCTCCTGTTACATCTCTAAAATCATTATTGGTCATCTTTTTAAAGTTTTCTTATGAGTACATAGTGTCTGTTTCCTCCAAGTAACTTTTTCCATTTGTTTTGGCTTCTGCCTCTCATACTTTTTTCAAATCTCTGGAGCTCCTTGGTTATCTACCCATATTGGATAAAATATGAACTTTAGTGGAGCTTGTAGATTATGGCCTTCAACATAGAATAATAAATTGAGGGACTTATTATATTATTTTTTATCTTAATAAACATTTTACTTTAGAATAGCTTTAGATTTATAGACCCGGAAAACCATTAATTTGTTTTCTCCTCTTCTGGATCATTTTATGAGGATTCATTGGGAGTGGGATACAGATTGCAGTAAGGAATTTTTTTCCAAAGATTCCAACTTGGTGATGTTTCAGCTAGGATTTTTGAAAGGCCATCAAAGTACATTATTTCTTCTCCAGTTTCACTTTGTCTCAGCCCTGATGGACTGATCTAGACCTGGCTTTGACATCTAGTTTCAGAGTTAAATACTCTACTTTCTGACTCTCTCAAGAGTTGGATAGCAACTGAGTTAGAGAATTGGGAAAGGCAGGCAGCTATGGGAAGGATCCTTGACAGCTTGGCTTCCGGACATTCTTCTGTCTTATGGGGCTGTGACAGGGGAGTGTTAATAGTTTCTGCTGGTCTTTCCTGGAGCCAGATATCTCCCATAAAACATAGGGAGCATCTGCAAAGTGAGGCCTGTTTGCTTGGATGCTTTCCTGAGTCTGTCCTTGTACAGTGCAGAATGTTTTGTGGTGGTGGCTGTTCTGGACCCAGGCTTCAGTCTGCAAGTAGGCGGGCTGGCAGTGGGCAGGATAATATCTATGGGCAGCTGGTGGGCTTTGCTTTGGGCCCCAAGCACATTCTCTGCTTAAGGGAAAGGGGTCTGTGATCTCCTTGGTTCTGGGTGTGAACGGGCAATGGGTGTGAATGCTTATGGCCTTTGCTGGATGTGCTTTTTCAATGAGATCATTCCAGAATTACATTCCTGTGAAATATTTCACTCAGGATGTGAAGCTAGATTTGTGTGAGAGCCCCGGCACTAAAACTCAGGGCTCAGAGAGGGGCAGGAATGATAACTGAGACAAACAGCTCTTCTTTAGAAGGAAGGCAAGGCAGAAGGAGAGAGAAAACAGTTGTTAATTTCGCATCTTAAACTGGTGCACTGTAAGCACCCCAGGAAGTCAGGATTGCCACTCAGACCATGGAGAGGGCAGATGTGATGTTAGTTGCCCCAGCTGCCTGCCACCCCCGAGCAGTATGGCAAGTTGGGGAATTTAAATGTGAACCTCAAAATGTGTCATTTTATTGAGGTTTCTTCTCTTGGGCAGTCAAATTTGCTAGATATGACTCTTCTGACCTACTGCTTGAAGAATGTGAGCCTGAATGCCAGAATTCTGGGAGCCAGGTTGGGGAAAATAAAATTCAGTATGTATACTTTAACTTTCTTTCACTTTGTTCAATATAGTATCCCTGTCTTCAACTATCCTGTTGTCTCAGTTCAGAAAATTTTTGAAAAACTTTATCTAGAGATTAAAACCCCCGTTTTTGCTAAGGTAGGGAGAAGCAGTTGTCCAGCTTCTTGGAATGGCAGCAGAGATCTGAGAGACCAGTTCTTCTTAAACAAGCTTTCAACCAATCCTGCTTATAACTCTGCTGCCAGACCCATTTCCAGAGGTGACTGTTGCTGCTAAATCCTGATCGTTTTGTACAGATTGTATGGTACAAATCATATTGCTTCTTATCTTTCTCCAGTTCTGGCTTGGGATTCAGATTTCTCAGGCCTGGTAGTACAGCCACCACTTACCACCTGCTTTCCAACTTCCAAAAAAAGTGTTGCCTTTTCCTCTCCTGTTCTCTGGTTGCTTTATGACATGAAAAAAGATCATTTTATTTTGTTTGCTTGTGGTTGAATATGTACTTTCAAACCAACAATTTAAACCAGAAGTACCTCTTTGGGTAGCCTTTCACTGCCAATGATTGCATTTATCAAGCACTCCTTAAGCAAGTATAAATTATTGAATCTCAAATTGGAGTGGAGATATAGAGGATGTGCAGTAAAGGTTTACATTTTTAGAAAATAGAATTCCTATTTTATAGAGAGAGATTCAGCACACATCTGCAGGGAGAGTTAGGCAGCTTCTAGCTGGGATAAATGTGCCTATGAGGCTGGAAGGGTTGTGGAATTTTGTTGGTATGTACAGTGGCAAGCAGATTTAAAGTTAAAGCATGTGGACTCAAAGTTAGTCTTCTTAGATTGCATAGGAATTGAATAAAAAGCAGTTGTCTCATCAAGAGTTCTTGAGCAGAGCTGGGAGCTGAGAAAGGGGTTAGGATTGTTTTGATTTTTTAAGAGGAGAAACATCCGTTTTTTATTTTATGCACTGCCCTCTTTCCAAGTGCTTTTAAGTATCTTTAAAGATGCCTAGACACATGATGATCTGGTCTCCATGAAATAAACTATGGTTTAATGAATCCCCTATGTATCCATTTACTTGCTTGGCCATTGAAATGTTGCCCCACAGCTTGACCATGTCTCAGACTTGAGTTCATTCAAGTTGCTATTTTTGAATAGACTATGTGATTTGAGAATACCGTGAAGCAAGCCAAACAACAGTTGATTTTCCATCTGCCTCTGATTATCTGAGGTGCTGTTTCCCAAACTGCATTCTGTGGAACATCAGTAACTCAAGTTGCTAGTGGATACGCCATGAAAAAAAATTTGGCTTTTAAATTTTGTTTCTCTATGATATGCAAGCAAAATATTAAATATATTTATATAACTGTTTTTCTTATGCTATAAACTGCCTTTAAGAAACGGAGTGCCATACACATAAGACGAACAAATAACATAAAAAATCACGTGATTGACAAACACGTGGTTTTCAAGTCTAGAAATGATAGTGTATTTACCAAAACTCAATCTCTGGTTACTGATATATTATCATGGTCATGTACCCTGTGTCTTAAAATTTCAAGAAGTATTTGTGATACTTAAACTCTCTTTTCTTCTCAATGAAATAATAAATACATTTAATCTTTCTCACTTGTTTTTATCAGTTTTGTTGTTGTTTTGTGGCATTTACAAGATAATTTTTTTTAAGTCTTCAAAAGTCATAAAATCATTCTGGGAAGAGAACACACAAAATTTTAATATGATACAAACAAGTATCTGATCAAGTGCTACAGTGAGTTTGAGAGGTAAAGTCATGAGTTCAGAGAATTAAGAAGTTGCTGTGGACTGATGGAGTTGGAGGACGCATTGAGGGGCAAGTATGATTTGAAATGGGGCTTGAAAGTTGGAAGATATTGTGTGATGGGAGATAGTCCTCCCTTGGTCTCTCATGCTTTTGCACGTCTTACTAGTATGCCAGGAATGCAAGGCTCTGACTGCTTTTTACCAGGTCATTTCTCAGGGCTGTGTTTGCAGCAACCTGCCTTGAGAGAAAAAATTTCTCTCTTAGACAGAAAGCAGGCTTCACTACTACTTGCTATAAAATGGTGGTGCCCTAAGCTCAGTGTTCTCTCCAGCAACATAACGCACACTGTGTGCAGGTATTCATCTTAGCTTTCTGTGTTGTTCCCCTTAGGACCTGGGGGCAAGAGGAACCAATGCAAACACAATGCTCATGCTGTCTGCTCTGCTGTGATTAATATAGATTTTGGTTATTGGTCCAGAAATTTCATCTCTTCTGCCAGCCTCCATTTTACAGTAACAGGCTAACTATTAGCTTGTAAGTAGGATAAAATCAAATCCCAGTCAAGACATTGGAACAATGACTGAAAAGAGAACCAGTTGAGTGAAGAGGTAAGACTGAGCCTTTCACGCTGTTTAATGGGTGTGGTAGGATGTCAAAAGCCTGATTAACTCAGAGATTATATTTATATTGGATAATATTAAAGAGTAAGGGTAGACAGGTGGGATGGAGTGGAGGACAGGTAGATTTTAAAAGTTTTAAATGACGATGCTATGGACTGAATATCGGTGACTTTTCAAAATTCATATGTTGAATTGGTTTGTCTTGATTCACAATAAATGTCAAAATTTGTGGATATTGAGCTCTTTGTGACAATCACTGTTTAATATATGAGAAAACGTGACCAGACACTGCGAACATACTGGGAAGAGTTCTAAGGAAGTTAGTCTCCATAGCAGTATTGGTTTGAATTAGATAGATTCTTAAGCTGCCACTGTTAAAAAAAAAAAAAAAATTCTACACACACCAAATGAAACATTACATTGAAAACTACAATCACCATGCCCACAAAAGAAGTTGAATTCAAGAAAAGAACGCTCCAGAGAAAGAAGCTATTGTGGAGAAACTCTGAAATGGCACATTGGGGTGGGGCAGGGAGAATTCTTTAAGACTTAATGCTGATTACCATGTTCTAGAGCAGCACTGTTCAATAGGAATGTAACTCAAGGGACCTTCGTTGGGAGGCTCTGGGTAGCCTGGGAGTTTATTACAGTTTTAGTAGGTTGACTTTTCAGTCCCTCCCTGATGAGTGGGATCCAACTCACTAGGAAGCCTTAAACTATTTCCTCTTTTGTGAAAATTCCTACAAATATTCCTAGGCAGAATTTATTTTCTCTTTTCTCAAAACACCTTGCTTATGTTTCTAATTATCATATATTTTATTCCCCTTCCTATAATGGTTAACTGTTTACTTATTTGCCTACCAATTCCTTGAGAGTTCCTTAAGAGTGTTATCTTATTTCTCTCCTTTTCTCCAATCCAGTTAGCCTACTGCCATACAATAATAAAAATATATTATGTTTATTGAGCATTTTCCTGGCATTATCTCAGTTGTAAGCAAAAATCATCTGGGTAAATAATATGATTACTCTACATTTTACAAATGCTGAAACTGAGATTTGGAGAGATGATTAAGCTCATATCCTTAGTAGAGGCTGAGCCAGAACAACAACCCAGTACTGTAGACTGAATGTTTGTGTCCCTCCAAAATCCATATGTTGAAACCTAATCCCCAATGTGATGGTGTTTGGAGGTTGGGCCTTTGAGAAGTGATTAGGTCATGAGAGCAGAGCCCTCATGAATGGGATTAGTGCCCTTATGAAAGAGACCCCAGCTCTCTTGCCCCTTCCACCATGTAGGACACAGTGAGAAGATAACCATCTGTGAACCAGGAAGTAGGCTGTCACCAGACACTTAATGTGCTGGTGCCTTGACCTTGGAGTTCCCAGCCTCCAGAACTGTGAGAAATAAGTTTCAATTGCTCATACACCACCCATTTGTCTCCAGTGACTGAGCTCTTAATCGCGATATTATAAAGACTCCCACATACAGTAGCTATTCTCAGTATATGTTTGGATGTTTCTTGAATGACTGAAAATAAACATATTAAGATGTTGATGGTGAACATGAAGGCATAGGTTAAATGGAACCCAAAACTTGACAAAGGGAATCACTGAAAAGTGAGTTTCAGAGTTTTAAAAGCAATCTGTGACTTTTGAATATACAACTTCATTTCTCATCACTATCAATTCTTTTATCAAACCAAGTTTTCTTAAGTTAATATTCTCCTAGCAAAACAATAAAAAATGTACTTGAGGCACCATAAGAGAACTCATGTATACACACACTCACACACACACTCAGATACTTCCTATCTGACTTTAATTCCACAATAACATATTTCATTAGGTCTTAGGCATTGTTTCCCTAGTTCCAGGACTATGGCCATCTATGGTCAAAAAGGGAGCATCACTTGTTTTTTAAGTCAGTATGTTCTTGCCTTCTGTTGATTATCCCTGAGGGCCAACGGTCTAACGCAGTTAGAATCATCTGATTCAGGTATTGTAGGGAACGTGTAAGGTGGTTATTCAGTTCATTCAGAGTAAAAGCCAAAGTCCTTACACTGGCCCAAAAGTCTTACATGATCTGCCCCTGCCTCCTTACCTCTCTGACCTCATGGCCTACTTTTGTCCCCTAGCTCACTACCCTCAGGTCACACTGTCTAAGCTCTCACCCCTTCAAGTTTTTGTTAAAATTCACTCCTCGATGAGAGAAACAGCCCTCCAATCTCCAACATTTCTAATACCTTTTAGAAAGTTCTTGTTTTTCTTTCCTTCTTAGAATTCTAGTTCCCCTTACATGTCCAATTATTTACTTATTTATTATCCTTACTGTTTATTATCTCTCTTTCCCCTTAGAATGCAAGCTCCATAAGGTCAGGGTCTTTGCTGTTGGTTTACCGATGTATCTCAAGTACCTAAAATATGCTCGAAACAAAGCAGGCACTCAATAAATATTTGTTGGTTTAAGTGAAAGATATAATAATGAAATCTTATAAATCAAAAGGAAAGGGCTTCCCTGGTGGCACAGTGGTTGAGACTCTGCCTGCCGATGCAGGGGACGCGGGTTTGTGCCCCGGTCCGGGAGGATACCATGTGCCGCAGAGCGGCTGGGCCCGTGAGCCATGGCCGTGGGGCCTGCGCGTCCGGAGCCTGTGCTCTGCAGCGGGAGAGGCCACAAAAGTGAGAGGCCCGCGTACCGCAAAAAAAAAAAAAAAAAAAAAGAAGGAAAAAGACAGAAAACCCAAATATTAAAAATAGGCAAAAGGCTTGGATAGGCACTTCATAAAAGAGGGTATCCAATATCCTAGCAAATATATATGTTTACATATATGACTAGTAAACATATGAAAATGTGCCAAAGCCTTTAATGATTAGGGAAATGCTAGTTAAAACCACAGTGATAGAGTTACTATGTGCTCCTGCAATCCCACTCCTGGGCACATATCCAGAGAAAACTCTAATTTGAAAAGATATATGCACTCCAATGTTCATAGCAGCACTATTTACAATAGCCAAGACATGGAAGCAACATAAATGTCCATCAACAGATGAATGGATAAAGAAGATGTGATATATATATATATATATATATATATATATATATATATATATACACACACAATGTAATATTACTCAACCATAAAAAAGAATGAAACAATGTCATTTGCAGCAACATGGATGGACTTAGAGATTATCAAACTGAGTGAAATAAGCCAGACAGGGAAAGCCAAATATATGATATCACTTATATGTGGAATCTAACATATGACACAAAAGAACTTATTTATAAAACAGAAATAGACTCACAGACAGAAAACAAACTTATGGTTACCAAAGGGGATAGTGGGGTAGGGGGGCAGAGATAAATTAGGAGTTTGGAATTAATATATATATCCACACTATTATATATAAAATAGATAAACAACAAGGACCTACTATATAGAACAGGGAACTATATTCAATATCTTGTAATAACCTATAATGAAAAGAACCTGAAAAAGAATATAGAATATATATATATATATATATATATATATATATATATATATATATATAAAACTGAATCACTTTGCTGTACACCTGAAACTAACACAACATTGTAAATTAACTATACTTCAATAAAAATGGTTAAAAATAAAATAAAATAAAATACAGTATACACTATGAAATAAAAAGAAAAAAAACACAATGGGAAATACCATTACATACTCACCTGAGTGACAGAAGTAAATAATTGGAAATACCAAGTGTGGCAAAAGTGAGAAGCACTGGGAACTCTCACAGTAGTGTAAATTGGTACAACCATAAGGGCAAATATTTCACAATATCTAGCAAACTGGTATATGTACATGCCCTCGTGTTTCATCTGTTCCTAGGAGCACACCCTGAAAAACAACCAGCATGTGTATACCAGAATATAAGTACATGAATGTTCACTCCAGCTTTGCTCATAAGAGCCAGAAACTAGGAACAACTCAAATACCCATCAGCAGTTAAATGGATAACTAGACTGTGGATATTCATGCAGTGGAATATTATACAGCAAGCAAAATAAATAAGTTGTTCTAGACACAATATGGATGAATCTCTCAAACAAAATCAAACAAGAATGTGATAAAAATAATTCTTAGAAGATGATTTCATTCATAGAAAGTTCAAAAACAGACAAAACTAAACATTAACAGTTTAGAAATGCAAATGTACGTGTAGGTGGTAAAACTATAAATAAAAGTAAGGAAATGATCAACCCCCCGACTTCTACAGGCAGAGAGTTGGGATTGTGAAGGGGCACATGGGCCAGGATTTGAGGGTGCTAGAAATGTACTATTTCTTTCCCCTCTGTGATGGTTACATAGATGTTTGCTTTGTAATTATTCTTTGTACATAAATGTTTCATATACTCCTCTCTATGTTTGATTTCTCACAATTTTTAAATGACAATTAATTGCCTTATCTTGTAGAATTTTTCTTTCACTTGGAAGTTTTTATGTTCTCTTCCTATGACAAAGGGTCTTGACAGACCATCTCCCTCTTTTTTTTTTTTTTTTTTGGCCATGCCATGGGGCTGGCGGGATCTTAGTTCCCCAACCAGGGATCGAACCCATGCCCCCTGCAGTGGAAGTGCAGAGTCCTAACCACTGGACCGCCAGGGAAGTCCCCATATCCCTTTTTTGATATATGTGCCTTTCCTTAGATAAGAATATAATATAATCAATTCCACAGTCCTTACATCGAACTTTATAAGAGATATTTCATAATTAGGTAATGAAGAGGAAGAGACAAAATAAGACAACTAAAGTCTTAGCTTTCAGGGCAGGCCCAGTGTTGGACACATGGTAGGCACACAGTGGGAGTTTGCTGTGGACAAGATAGGCAGTGGCAGCTGTTGCTGGGCTGACTCAGACAGGGAGCCCTTCTTCATCTTCTATCTTAGGAAGAGTTGTTTACAGTAGGCCACCTGGTAGATAAGATGCAAGATATTGCAAAATTTGGGGATTCCCAGATGCTTTTCAACCAGAGATATTTGTGTATGAGGCTAGTTCTATTTTCAGATGCTTTCCTCGGGACTTTCTTCTTTAATCAGTTCATGGAGCATTGACTTTACTGTCCACGGCTTTGGATGGAGCAAAGAGAACATGCCTAATCTTATGCTCTGTAAATTGTATCACCTTGCCAGTACTCAATACATATGGAATCATCTCTTAGAACAATATAGCTGTTTTTCAGCAAATACTAATAGCAGATGCTGTGTCTGAATCTCTTCTAAGGTTAAGGCTTCAGAGCAGCATAAAGCCGGGGTGATTACGAAGAATCATTTGGTGAGCCAGCAAAAAACTATACATTGAGTATAAAAATGCTTCTTGAGCCCAGACATGGCCTGTTTGGGGCCAGGGTCAGAAGAGTGATGTATCCTGTGAAATAGTGGTGACCGTGTTCCCACCATGAAATAACTGTGCTGTGTCCTTGTTTGTTCAAGGTGGTCTTAGCTATCAGTAGTTGCCAAGTTTCTGAAGGACATGAAAATTCCTGGGGGTCGCTAAGGACATCTGTACCTTTTCCTCTCACAAGGGCACATGGGTTTAAAAGGGGAAAAAATCTAACCCAGTAATAAAAACAGCCAAGTGGCCACTTTGAACTACATGATCCAGAAAGGAGCAGTCCCCTAGCTTCAGTTCTACCATGTGACCTTGGCCTAGCAATGTGACTTCTCTAACCTTCGATACCTTAATTGTAAGTGTGAGTGATGTGTTTCATGGGTATTCCACAAACTCCTGAAAATAAAATGAAGTGAAAGATGCAAAACCTCTTTATTGACTGTAAAGCCCTACACCAGTAGTAAGGGTTCTTTCTAATCGTTTCTAATTATACTCTTAATATTTATTATTTATTATTTTAAAATCCAAAGATCAAAAGTGCATGAGGTTCGGGCTGCCCTGGTGGCGCAGTAGTTGGGAGTCCGCCTGCCGATGCAGGGCACGCGGGTTCGTGCCCTGGTCCGGGAAGATCCCACATGCTGCGGAGCGGCTGGACCCGTGAGCCATGGCCGCTGAGCCTGCGCGTTCGGAGCCTGTTCTCCGTAACGGGAGAGGCCACAACAGTGAGAGGCCCCCGTACCACCAAAAAAAAAAAAAAAAAAAAAAAGTGCATGAGGTTCAAAAGAATTCCCTGACCCATTATTATTCCTCAGAATTGACCAAATCTGACAATTTTGTGCCTATCTTTATATACTTTATGAATGTGTGCATATATATGTGTGCATATGTGTGTATTTTTTTTTAACAGAAAAGGAATCATATCCTACTAATCAGTAGAATACTATGCAGTAATTTTTCAGGAGGTAAATTGTTATGTATATATACATGGAACTATGATATTTTATATGAAAAATGTGCAGAGCCACATTTATAGTATGAGATAATGCTTATCTAGACATGGAGTATACAGCTTCCTCTGGGAAGAACATATTGCAAAGGAATGAGGTGATTTCACTTTTTCTTTCACACATTTCTCCATCATCATTTTTTATCTTAAGCATATATACTTTCACAATAATATTAAAGACTGTGCAAGAGAAAGTGGAGCCTAAGTCAATAAAATGGAACATGAGACTATTGAAGACAGTATTATACATAAGTATAAATGGTAGGCCAGAAAAAAAAATATTGAAGAGAAGAATATACTAAAGAAATTTTAAAATAAAGGAAGCAAAAATGAAAGTAGTCATGATATGATTTTCAAAATTATTCATTAGGGAATAGAAAAGAACTGATCATGCAGTTTCTCTGCCAACTTTCTTGCAATATATGACTCTCAATAACAGGATATTCAGCTCTACTGACCAGTACTTTTTAATGGCCCCTATGCAACAAAGGGCAAATAGAAGCAGGAGCAAGGATCTGCCGAAAGAGGAAGAAGGGCTAAATATGATCTGTGCTTAGTTGTTTTACAAAGTTTTCATAAGTCATTTTTTTAAACACACAGAACAGCCATAAATTTGGGAGATGGACAGGAATGACAATCTAAGATCCACTGAAAAGTCCTGGCATTATCAAGCAACAGAATTTTATCTATAGATATTTTTGTTCTCAAAAAAATCCTTGCATCCTTTCCATCAACAAATGCTGTCAAAGTCTACCTTGAATCTATCTTCTTTTTCTGTCTTCATCACCACCAACCAGGTTCAAGTTCACTCCCACCTATTTCCCTTGCAGTAGCCTCCTGATTAATCTCTCCGTTTCCACCCTGGCTCTCCCTCTTCCCCCTGCCATTCCTTTTCCCACAAGAAAAGCAGATCAATCTTCCTGAGATGTTCATAGGATGAAAACCAAAATCCTTTGCACGACTTCCAGGGGCTGCACGAGCTGTCCCTTGCACATTTTCTCCAGTCGCCTTTAAGGCTTCTGACTGTACTAAGATCTTCCTCACCTCAGTCTTTGTACATACTGTTCTGCAAACTGAAATGCTCTTCTCTGACTCTACAGATTTCAGTTTCTCACAGACCTCCCCAATCCCCTCCTCCTGAATCTAAATCAGCTCACAATTTGTATTTCTATATTTATTTGTATGGTGTAGGCTTTAGCTGGCTTCCCCACTCCGTTGAAGCTGTGTAATGACCATATGAGGGTTCATAATACTAGCCTTTCTACCTTTGTGTATATTTGAAATTTACCACAATAAACAGCTTTAAAATTTTCCTTCTGATCCTACAAACTAAATACAGGTTATGCCTGCAATTATCATAGTTTTTCAAATTTTGTTTTTAAAAAAATTTACTTCCCTTTTCATGATGATTTTTTGTGTGTGTTTTGTTTTAGTAGCCATAAAATGCCAGTATTTTAAAGTTCCAAACAATGTGCTGTCTGCATGAAAGTGAATTTGAAATTAACATCAGATACCCTAAAAGAAAGGTCTGAAGTTCAATTGTTCTTTTGCTGTTTCTGTTACTAAATTCTTTTATTTGAAAGCAGCATTATTTTTCAGTGAAAAAGACCCTAGGCTAGGGATATAAAAATTCTGATTTAGTTCCAGGTTGTCACTTTGGGTGAACCGTTTACCTTTGCTTCGTTTTTTTCTTATAATATAATAAAGAGATAAAGTTCTAAATTTTTATTTGATTTAATATGCTATGTTTCCATAATTTGGAAGACCAAAAAAAAAGTCATAAACAATACCAATGTTTATTTTTTTAAATGAATCAATAACTCAAAAGAACTTTTTTCCTATTCATAAGGTCATAAGTCTGGAGTGCTGTTCATATCAGATGAATCTACAAAGCCAAGAACAGGAACCACTGCATCTTCTTCAGAAGATCTGATACTTCGATTCTTCTCTTTTCTGTTCACATATTTGTGCAAAATGCTGTAGTACTGTTCCTTTGGATTGAAAGTATATAGTGATGAAATTTGCTGCCAGTCTTTTATGCTTGGAGTGTTGTATTCCTTTGGATGTGAACACTCAAAGAAACACTTGATATTTTCTTTTGCCAGTTCGGTTGCATGTTCTGTGGCTTGACTTTTAAGGATCCGCTGCTCCTGTTCCAAATAGATTTTCCAAAATTTCAGCTGCAGGAAGCTAACTGGAGATAGGCATCGGGTGATGGATGTAAAAATCAGGAGGACGGTGATAACAACTGCTATCAGGACCCAGCCCAACACCTTAGGAAAACACAACAAAATAGCAATTTAGTCACTTTTTTTTTTTTTTTTTTAGAAATTTTTAAATCCTCAATAAAGTTTGAACTACTTAGAGTTACGATGATGAACAAGCAACAGCTTTAGGTCTTAATCCCTTACGAGAAAGAAGTGGCAGTAACCTCTCGAACCCCTCAGTACAAGTGCTCACTTGACAAGACAGTCATTTTCCAAGGCATGTCAAGGGCCCAAGGAGGAGTTTATATGTCAAATCCCTGGAACTCAAAACATGGAATTTCAGAAAATCCAATGAAACAAACATTCATTTCCAAGAACCTCTTAGCTTTACAAGCCCAGAAGTAGTGTGGGGCGATGGCTTTAGAGCCAGGCAGACTCATTTTACTGTAACAATTCTGACTGGACAAGCAACTTGACCTGGACTCAGTGTATTCACTGTAAAGACAGAAGAGAATAATAAAGGAAGTAAAGGGCCCAGCACGGTGACTGGTACAGAGTGGATGCCTGACACTATACGAGTGCCCAAGTGCCTTTCTCCCTTTAATTAGTTATCTTCAATATTTTGTAATAACCTATAAGGGAAGAGACTCTGAAGAAGAATACACACACACGTATAACTGAATCTCTGTGCTGTACACCTGAAACTAACACGATATTGTAAATCAACTGTACTTCAATTTAAAAAAGAAAAAGCACCGAGATAGAAAGGAAGGAAGGAAGGAAGGGGGTTAGGGGAAAGGAAGAAGAAAGAAAGAAAGGAAGGAGGGAGGGAAGAAAGAAAGAGAGAGGAAGGGAGGGAGGGAGGGAGGAAGGAAGGAATGCCTATCGGCTCACGAGAAGCCAACAACCATTCTAGTTAGTCTTCGGGTGTCCTATGTCTGGAGAAAGGGCACGCATTTCTACCACCCCCGTCCATCCCCGTAGAAGCCCGTCCCTCTCCAATCCCCACAGCGCGTCCAGCGCGAGCGCCCGACCTGCGACTGGGCCTTGAGCTCCTTCTGCAGGTCCTGCACGTCGGGCGCCTGGACCTGACGGCAGGGCACCAGCGGCAGCTGGGCCGCGCAGCCGGGGCTGCGGCCGAAGCACAGGCGCCGCGCCACGAAGGCGCTCCCGCTGGCGGCGCACTCGTAGAAGGAGCCCCCGAGCAGCGCCACGGCCACCCAGGTGAGCGGCGCGACCGCAGCGGCAGCGCTGAGCTGCGCGCACACCAGGGCCCCGCGCAGCGCTGCGCCGCAGCCAGTGCGCGCGCCCGGCGCGCAGCAGCCGGTCAGCAGGCGCCAGGTGCGCGCGCTCAGCACGTAGCCCAGGAGGAAGAGCGCCAGCGCCGGCACCAGCAGGAAGACCAGGCCGTAGGGCAGGTTCCAGGCGGCGCTGCACGGGCACTGGAACACCGCGGTGGAGAAGATGCGCTCCCCGCCCGCCGTCAGCAGGCTCACCAGGCCGTAACCCAGCGCACTGCGGTGCTTGAGGTGCAGGTCCAGCACCGCCTGAAACTTCTCCATGGGTCCCCTACCCCAGGGCGCCGTGGACGGGCCCGTGTGCTCCTGCCTCTTCGCTGCCCAGCTCCTCGAATGATTTGGGGAGGGTCTGGGGTCTGGGATTTTCCCTGCTCTGCTAAGCCGCGCCTTCCAAAAAAGAAAGAGGTCTTCTCTGGGTTTCCTGAGCTTTCGCTTTCTTATTTCAACCGGACTAGGTGTGGCAGACTCAAAACACACACACCATTGACCTCCCGACTACCCACGCCTTTCCAGAAGCGGAGGTACTCGTGACCCTTATCCCGCAATTCCGGAGCTCTGAGGGAAGATAGGCCCTGTTCCATTGTGAGTTTTGTTTCCTCCTAACTGACAAGGGGACTTTCCTTCCCCTTAATGACCCTATGCAGTCACCAAATGAATACTTTTTACTTGGGTAAACTGGGAAAAACACCAGCTTTTCCTCGATGGCAGCCACCCTGGCTCCAAAACCCACTCCCAGTCAAACCAAACAATTGCAAGAAACAAAATAAAACAAAGAAACCAAACAAAACTGATTATTTAGAAGAAACATTATTCAAGGGCAAATTTCCAGTTTCTCTTTCATAAACTAAATCACAGCAAAGCCCCGCTCAAATTCCAGTAGGTCCATGATGTCTGTCTCCTTTCTGTGCCCCTCTGGACAGAACTACCACTGTCCTCTCCTCTGCCTGGTCTCCTGCAGGGCATTAGCCTGAATAGACGGTATTGACTTCCGCCTCTTTTTTTCCCCTCAGGTGGGTCCTAACACTGGCAGTACGTGGAAGAGTGTCAAATTCTTACTCAGTGACCACCAAGTTGATCAGCAGAGGAGAGCGGTACATGGTTGCTCAAAAAACACTAGTTGAACCAAAAAATTTCAATCTGCAGCCACATCTAACTAACATTATTTCCTCCGCTTTCAGTTTTCTCAAAGCAGCATTTCTCTGACACGAGCTAAAACCACTTCTGTGAAACTGAGCCTTACTCTGTGCAGCTCTAGAGTGAGGTGAGGTGTACTTGAAAGAACATGGGCTGTGAAGTCAGGTGCATGGTGTGTGTGTATGTGTGTGTTTAATAAGTTAGCTCCCCCTAGACTCATCATGCTCCTTTGTAAAAGCAGAATTTAGTGCTCACTTTTCAAGATTGTTGAGACAAGTAAATTGCGTAGCATCTGTAAAGCACTTTTACACACAGGGTGTGCCTATTAACGAATGCTCAGTGTGAGGGATTACCTCTCACCTTACAACGTCAGGAAGAGACAACAGACAACTGTGTTGTACATTAATTAGGGAGGGTGGGAGGGAGGGAGACGCAAGAGGGAAGAGATATAGGAACATATGTATACGTATAACTGATTCACTTTGTTATAAAGCAGAAACTAATACACCATTGTAAAGCAATTATACTCCAATAAAGATGTAAAAAAAAAAAAAGGAATCCAAATGAATGCTCTATTTTAGATCAAGGATTGTATTCAGTGACTCAATGATCCTCCAAGACCTTCAGAGGATCAGTGTGCCCTTAGCTGTCCATTTCACTTCAAGGAGGGTGTCTGGATACAGAGTCTGGGGGGCAGGTCGCAGTGAACTGGTTGCTGCTCAAGCCCATCCCCTAGGTTTGCCTTATTTATCGGGGAAGAACAGGTCGCCCACAGAGCCGAATGAACTGTTAGAGACGGGGCAGGAGCATGTTACTCTTTTCTTAGTTCAACTTGCCTCCTGAGCTCCCTCCCACCACCAGTTCCTGGCACAGAACCACCTGGCACTGGGATGAATAGCTCCTCTCTCTGTGTGAGTGTTCAGAATCTGTCCCCAGATCAAGGTGCTTTCTGTCATGCTGGACAGTTGGGGCCCTCTTCTCTGGAGTTGGACCAGGTACTGCCAGGCTTCCTGTAAACTTGCATCGAAGTTGCCTGTTTGAGGCAAATCACTTTTGCTCTATCATCTCTGTAAGCCCACATATGCAAAAAATCTTCCTTCCCTTTTCCTGTGGGTGACCCTTCTCCTCTCTTCACTGCCACCCTACGTCTCTGAGATGTTGCCTCCTTTCCCACGCTTTCCACATACCGTCATGAACAAATTCCACTATATCACAACCTTTGTGCAGATGGCTTTATCCAAATCTCCCTTAATTGTAACCTAACTCAAACATACCCTTCCATTCTCTTGAATGAGATTTATTTATTCTCCCACATTTCTCAGAACAAGAGGGAGCGCTGGCATTCCCCCACTACTACATCCACACCTGGACTTTTTCCATCACTTCTAATAGTTTATTCTCCATCAGGGCTCAAGCTGTTCAGCATGACCTCCTCCGTCACCTCAGTCCTGCAATCTGTTTTCATTCCCTTCATTTATTAAGACATTTGCATCTGGCGACAGCCTTCCTCTTCTTCCTCGCCGCTGTCAAGGATTTGGTTTCATTTATTTTTTGTTACTATCCTGACTAGAGTAATTCATTTGTTAACCAATTTATTAATTAGTTCATTTGTTCATTCAGTCATTCATTTAAAGATTTAATAAGCACCCAGAATATGCTAGGTACCTAAAAAAGTGCCTGGTGTTATTGGGTGCAACTAGGAACAAGACCAAGAGATGCCCTGCTTTCATTGAGCTTATGTTCTAGTCGAGAGGATATAGATGATGAGGGGGAACGTCCTCAGGTTACGCAGATAATTAAAATGCAATCATGTGGTACAGAGTTTTCCTGAGAAAGCCTCTATGAGGAGAAGACATTCAAGCAGAAATGCGAATGACAAAGGCTCTGGGTGTAAAGGAGCTTAGTATTCTGCGGTTAGAAAGACAGCCGGAGTGACGAGAGCATTGAGAGTGAGAAGGAAGGTGGTGCATCACGAGGACAGAGCTGCAGGTGGAAGGTCAGGTTTACGGGCTTCATAGACCAGAGTATGCAGTTTACGATCCTGCCCCCAGAAACTCATTACAGACTGAGCTGCATCCTCACCTATTATCCTGTCAGCTTCTGTCTCTAAACACCACCTCCTGGGGATGCCACCACTGTGCTCCCCCGATCACAGATCTCCCAGATAAGATGATCCTTCTGTACTTATTCCAGGTTTCCATAACTATTAGAGTCCAGCTGCGGCCCACCAGCCTGAATTTCCTCCCAGCCCCTGATTTGAGTCTAGTGCCCGGACACCCACCCTTACCACCTCTGGAGCAGTGGGTGGTTCTAGTTCTGGGTCTATTGAAGATTGTCCAGCCCTTTATACTCGGCTCTGTTCTGAGAGGCC
Source organism: Hyperoodon ampullatus (assembly GCF_949752795.1). Lineage (NCBI taxonomy): Eukaryota > Metazoa > Chordata > Mammalia > Artiodactyla > Ziphiidae > Hyperoodon > Hyperoodon ampullatus. The sequence goes on along the minus strand of NC_136925.1, from coordinate 46,093,803 downwards.
ATTGCTCAGAAGTTCAGCCTTTAGTGCAAATAGAGTAACATAGTAATTCAAGAAGATTCAAGAATTTTCTCTGAGAATACACTAAATAATATTTGAAAGAACTTTACACTTTTGAAAACCTATAATTTAACATCAGTTTACTTTAGCTTTTAAGAAATGAGTGAGAGACTCTCATGTTAAACACAGCGAAAAACCAATGGTTATGGGTTTTGTTTTGTTTTGTTAAACTGTAGTACTTTGTTTCTCAACACTGTTATTATCGGTGTCAGAAATGGGTTTCAGGAACCACAAAACATTTCTTGGAAAAGAAAGCAAGAGAAACTCTTGAAAGGAAGTATACATTCACACTGTGAATCTGAAAGTTCCTTGCAGTCATCCTTAAGTGAGCTGGATGTCAAACATTAGTCTCTGTAGTTCTCATGAGAACTTAGACTAATTTTGTATGGTCCTGCTTGGAATACAACTGCTAGATTCCAGCAAAGTGTCAATCCTGGCCCCAAGACCCATGAGAGTAAAATCAAATTAAGGTTCATATATCTTTTTTTTTTTTTGCGGTACGCGGGCCTCTCGCTGCTGTGGCCTCTCCCGTTGCGGAGCACAGGCTCCAGACGCGCAGGCTCAGCGGCCATGGCTCATGGGCCTAGCCGCTCCGCGGCACGTGGGATCTTCCCAGACCAGGGCACGAACCCGTGTCCCCTGCATCAGCAGGCGGACTCTCAACCACTGCGCCACCAGGGAAGCCCCATATATCTTTTAAGTATCTGCAATATGCAAGACACAACTTTGGATGCCAAAATAACAAGTAAATTTAGAATGTCTGACATTCTGAGTCTTAGAGTATACCTTTCTGCATGCTGTAACTTGTGGAATATACTGTTTATGTTAAGTAATGTATCTGAGAGTCTGGGACCTGGGACATGTTAATATAATAAGATTTTTGAATGTTTATAAAAGTTCTTCCTCTGGAAGTATAAAGCGGAAAGAAGGAACGTTCAGACTTTTCCGTAGCACAGCAGTGTCATTTGCTAAGTGGCAATCCCATAACATTTCAAGTAACCTTTTAATAGATTAGTTTCCCCTTTTCTGAGCATGAATTTCCTAAACCTATCACAAAATGTTAAGTATTCCGTGATTCCCACCCCCCAAATTTTTTTTCTTATGGTAGATGATTATTTTAACTCTGAGAACCTAGATGTGGCCAGTCTTTGTTGTCACCACCATCATCATCGTCTGGTACCATAAAAGGCTATTAAAGGTCCCAGTTTTCCTTCCATGGTTCTTAAGACCTGTATCTATTAGGAATCTTGATAAACACACATTAAATTGTGTTTTCCCATCGATTCAGATAGTCATTTTAGAGTGATTTTAACATGGGATAGAGCTTCACTGTCAATGGCCATTTATACTTTGCTTCATCACAAGCCTAGTTCCCCTGAACTCAAATTTGGTTTGCTAGTTTATGAACTATGACCAAAGATTTGGATTTCCAAAGATAATAATGATGAATAACAAATAAGATTAAAGGATTAAGATAAAGAAAATGAAAATAACTTAACAGGAGAAAATTTGTGTTTCTTCAAATTATAAATGTGGCTATTGCAAAATCTCAAAAATTTAAATCAACTCACTGGAGAAGTTAAACTGTTGTGAAAGATCTTCCCTAAAAGAATAAATCACATGAAATATGCTGCATATTTAAAACATTCACAGTCAGATAAGGTCCCATTGTAGAGAACTATATATATAAATTATGGGCATCTATGCAATAGAATACAAAGCAGATCCATATGATTGAGGTCGATCTGTATGTGCTGGTATGGTTGAAAAGACAGAGTAGACATGGTAATTGAAAAAGGCAAGCAAAAACACTGCATGTCACACAATCCATTTGTGTAAAAATAAAGCAAAAAGTTTTAAGATATATATACAGTATTTGATTTTTTAACATGCATATGTTACTTCAACAATTAAAAAAACTAATATAAAATACCTTGATGTAATGAGAAGGTCTAAGGAACATCTCTGGCAAGAGGCTTTTTCAGTCTCTTCTTTCTCTTTCTTTGCACACAGGGCTCATATCAAGGGCTGCTCCCTGAACCTAGAATCCTAATAACTCACCTCTTGTTGCCAAAAGTAATAAATCCTAGTGAGAAACTGTGTTTAAAGAATATGGAAGATAAAGAACCGTTTGAGAACTGAAAGGTGTCAAAAATCAACAGGAGGATAAGTGGAAAAGATGGGCTCGGGATCTGGTGGCGTCTGCCCAAGCCCTGGGGGATACAGGATGGAAAGAGCCACCTGCCCCATTCAGACGAGGCTCCAGCTGTGCTCTGTAGAGTCTTCTGTGTGCCCACTGTTGGGATAGAAACAAGGCCAGGAGGAAAGTTGGGTGGAGAGGGAAGGAAGTAGATGAGAGGCTGAAACTCACTAATCTTCCCCAAAGAAACAAACTGAAAGTCCAAACCGGTCATGACATGGAGCTCACAGTCCAGAATATCTGGGTAGTGTGTGATAGTCTCCACATCAGGTCTTCATGTGGCCCTTCTTGGTCCTCAGACTATGAATTCACAGTAATAGATTAATCCGTTTGCCACAGACAATGCCTAGTGGAGGAACAGGGCCAGGGCAACCACAGGAAACACTCCATCCTGAAAGGGAAAAATGGAAGTAGGCAGCAGGCAATAACTAACCTGTTACAATTCTGAATTACTCCTGGGCAAACACCACAGAGGTCCCTACCCTGGTGACTGCAAAATGTTCTTTGATTCTCATGACTCGACCCTCTGGAAGGTCTTCTGTTATCTTCCTTGGCTCAATACTACTTAATGCGCACTTGCCTTTCTTGGTGGCTGAGTAGTTTTCTTCATCCACGTGCTACTTGTACAACGTTGAAAGACCACAGGTCCAGTTGGGATTACGATTCCTTTGACTATAAATGTCTCTCAGATTTTCATAAGCTTCTTGTCTTTTTTATTCAGTAAACTATATTTGCCAATATCTATACTCAGTTGTTTTCAAAACATGGTTCTCAGATCTGCTGTATCTTTTTGCTTTCTTGCTCCATTCTCTCTCTAGGTAAAGATAGAGGTATAGGTATAGGTATAGGTATAGGTATAGGTATAGGTATAGGTATAGGTGTAGGTATAGGTGTAGGTATAGGTGTAGGTATAGATATAGATATAATCTGTCTCTCTCTTGCCATTACAGGTACCCTGAGTAAATATGAGACTACAGTTTTCTGTAGAAAAATTGTACTTTGATCTTTGTCCTGGCTCTTTATCCAATTGAATATCTTAATTCTACCTTTGCCTTGAAGTTCCTTAATTTACTGAGAGGTATTACCAATAGGTGTGGAGACCATACTTTTAATTTGGCCTTTCCACGGGTTTATTTTAATGGACTTTGTCTTTTGAGGTTTCCTAAATTTCCCTCTTAGTGTTTGGAATCTAAAACTCATCAGGTTTTCCAGTTTTGCAAGCCCTAGTTTTGTAAAATATTTCTATTCCTGTTCATTTCTGCTTACAAATCAACCAGTTCCTTTTTTAGCTTATAAAGCCTTGCCAAGACATAGCCAGTAGCAGCCAACACACACTAGAAACATTGTTTTCCAATCTTTCTCCCTAGAGTCACATTTTTTGAAGCTACATAATCTTCCTTCCAAGTTAAGGCATGAGTCAGTTTTATCAACAACCACATAAGAAGAAATGCCATCTCTCCAGCCTCCATGATCAGTTTCTGTGCTTTCCATCCACCACTGGACTGCTAAGCTATTGCCACATATTTTAGGAAAGGAAGTAAAATGTCTTTAAAGAATCTAATAATAAAATATAGAAAAATAGTTCTTTCCCTTTGGTTGCTGCCCACAGCTAAAGTACAAAGAAAATCCCTCTGTCAAGTAATTCACTTATGTGTGAGTATGGGAAGATGGTAGAGAAATGGGACAAGTAGTGAGGAAGACAAAAAGAGACTTTTATTATGGAAATGCCCTGTTCCGGTATCAATATCTGGTCAGAACTAGTCACAAGGCTCTACCTAACTGCAAGGGAAAGAAGAAGTATGGTCCTCTCCCAGGACTTTGAGGAAAAGAGAACTGGACATGGGATGTGTCTACCGTGTCTTCTATGACCATTCTTTTTCAATTCCCCCATCCATCCCTTGACCTTTTTTAGTCTCATATTTGTTTCCTTATTTCATATGATAGTTCTATAGTCTTTTATTTGCTGCTTACTATGTCTTTCAAATCCCCAGCTAGATTATCCCTTTCATGAGGACAAGGACCATGTTTGATTTAATCCCTTTTTGGTCACACAGGTCTTAGCATAGTACCCAGGACATTATAGGTGTTCAATAAATATTTGTGGGACTAATGAGTGAATCAGCAAATGAATGAATGAACAAGAAGCAGACTTGGATGTTCTCTGCTCTTACTGCAGAGTCAGCACCATGCCTGCTTTCTTCAGCTCAGAACTTGAGCCCTTCTGGGCATGCCACCCAGCTCAGAATAACATAAAGCATCTTGAATTGCCAACCTTGTGACAGACAGTAAGTAAGTCTATGCAGACAGGAACAGGGCAATACCAAGGAGAGGACAAGGCCATCGGGCAGGTCCCGGTACAGCTGTAGGGCCACCTTGACACCCATTCCCACCCACTTTCATCAGTGTCACCAAACCACAGTGGGGGATGTTTGTTAGGGCCGCAGGGCTTGGCAGAGCAGGGACTGTCCCGTGACTTACTCCTGGCCTCCTTCCTGCCGGGCATAGCTTGTTTACTCAGCAGAGTTGTCTGGAATGTACTGCTCAACTTCCCCACTACCTGCCCCACTTCTCCACCATCTTCCCATACCCATACATAACTGAATTACTTAGGGGAGAGATTTTTCTTTGTACTTTAGCTGTAGACAGCAACCAAAGGGAAATAACTATTTTTCTATATTTTATTATTAGATTCCATAAAGAGGTTTTCACTTCCTTTCTTGGAAGCAATGAACTGAGCCTGAGTAGGTTTTGTTGACACCTAGACTCAGACTATATGTGCCTCTACTTTGGTATGCTACCTGACCTCCCCCAGTAGGGCTAGGCACCTGCAGTACTTCCCTTATTAAGTTAATTTATGTTTGACTATTAATTACACTCTTCTGGCTCTCCTCCTAACTTGATGACTTCATCTGAGTCTCCTTCCCAGGCTCCTCTGCCTTCCAGCCATTAATATTGGTGCTCACTAAAGTTCGATCCTTTCCACATAAACTTCTGAATAATCTCTTGGTGCCACCACTGACTACCTGTGTGATCTTGGGCAAGCCAGTTGGCCTCTCTGTGCCTCAATTCTCTCATCTGTAAAATGAAAATAATAATATTACCTTGCCTGATTGGGTTGTTGTTTAGATAGTGAGTTGTTACAAGTAACATTCTTAGCACAATGCCTGGCCCATAGTAAATGCTCAAAAAGTGTTGTCAGTTATCCTTATTCTCCTTTCCCTTGGCTTTGACAGCCAACTGTATGTTACCATTTCCAAATCTTCATCTCCCGCTCTTCCTTTTCCTAAGTTCTAGATAGGCATTTCTGATTGCCTAGCAGATATTTTCACTTATATGCCCAGCAGTCACCTCAAACCCAGAACAGAACTCTCTTTTCCCTAAAACTTATTTCTCCTCCAGAGTTTTGATGTCAGTTAAGGGTATCAGTCTTTCAAGCTAGAAAACTCAGGGTCAGCTGTGGATGCCACTCCATTTCCTGTGCAGCTCAATTCTTCCTGAGGACCATTTCTCAGATTGGACCTCTCCATCCTCAATGAAAGTGGACAGACCCTTATTACCTCATCTCACTCTCTTTCTGCCACACAGTCATGAAAAAGGAATCTGAATATACCCTAGAAAGTGTTATGCACATGTGAACAGGGTAGAAACACCTCATAGTAGTATTGTTTGCATTCTGTGAAAACTGGTTAAAAATCAAAGAACAAATATCCAACAACAGCAGACAAGATAAACTGCGAAATATTCAAACAATAGAATACTATACAGCAATATAAATAAATACTACTATAGCAACAATCAACAACAAGGATGACTCTTAAAAACATAATGTGGAGCAATAGAAATCAAACACAAAGAATATATTCAGTATGAGTCCATTCATAAAAAGTTCAGAAACAGACAAAACTAAACTTTACTTTCTGAGGATGTATACAAAAGCGACAAAACTGTAGAGAAAAAGAAGTGATTAAGAATCACAAGGAAAATGGTTATTGTCTTGGGGTCTTGACTGGGAGCTGTCTCAACCTTTGTCATACAATTTCTGTATTAAAAAATAGAATGAGATAGTGTAAAGAACCCAGCACAGTACTTAGAACATTTTAGTTTCACAAATACATTTTGTAAAAGATTTTTTAACAGTGGTGACTCAGAGATGTGCTAGAGGGCGCTAAGGCACCATATAATAGGCTACTGTGCTCTATGGGGCATTAACACTTAACTTGCTCATCTAACCAAGAACCAAAGAAAGAACAGGAAGTTTAGTAAGCAAACTATCAGCCATCTTTATTTAATGAAATAAATTAATATAATTCAAAAATTTAAGCCTTTAACTCACTTGAAATTATTTTGGGGAAGAACAGTCCAACAGCCAGATTGATGGCATTGTAAACCTTATTTCCCAACCTAGGGTTGATCTAACTAGCAGTAGAAAAGTCAAAACAGGCAGTGATGATTTAGGTGATGCCCTCACCTGCACTACAGTGAAGAAATGCCAAGCAAGGTGTTTCCTCAACTGTAAAATGTGAGGGTTAGACTAGATCATCTTCAGGGTCCTTCTTAACTCTAACATTCTATAATACACAATTCTAGCTTATTAAAGAAACAGTCATGGCCTCCAAAAATACAAACACTCAACCAAGAAGTGACAAAATTCAATCAAATGTGAAAAACAAAGAATTTTTTTAATGTGCCCAAACAGAAGACAAAAGTTCCATATTTTTCTTCCATGTAATGCTGGAGTTTAAAAAGCCAATGTGAGTGACAAACGATTGGATGTCTGAAAGATGTATTGTTTGTGAAAGAAATATTCTGTAGCCTCTTCCGTATCTTCACACCTGTTAATAACTATTTCAGCCAAATCTTTGTCTTCTTTAGGAGAGGGTGATAAGTGGGTTTATTTTGTAGAAATTATGAGCTGGCCAACAAAAAACACAAGTTTTACAATGACTTCATTAATTTCAACCACCTGAAAAACCACAAACATCTATGACTGAGGGCAAAGTCCAGAAAACAATACTAAATTAAAGATGGGTATGAATTAATTAGTAAATAATTTGTTTTTACCTTTATGACGCTCTTCTATTTTGAAAGCGTCAAAATAACTCACAGTCTGAGTGCAGGATGAGACTAGAAACTAAAAACAGAAGTCTGATTTTGCTCTAATGGTGTATCTTACACTCTCTGTAAGCTGTCCTGCAGGATCCTAAACTCTGACAGAGTTGTAGTAATTTCTAAATTACAGGTATATCCTTTAGTCTATCTTATTTTTTAAAATCTATTTTGACAAGAAAAATTTGCTTACTCTTTTCAGTTTCACAAGATTAAAGGTAAAAAATTGCTATATCAAAATAGGTTTGATATAACTATGCTGATAACTCAATTAATAGTTTAAATGATTATAATGTGGCATTTTGAACATTCCAAATAATTAAAGCCAAATATTGGACATCCCTGGTGGCACAGTGGTTAAGAATCCGCCTGCCAATGCAGGGGACATGGGTTCGATCCCTGGTCTGGGAAGATCTCACATGCCGCGGAGCAACTAAGCCCGTGTGCCACAACTACTGAGCCTGCACTCCAGATCCCACGAGTCACAACTACTGAGCCCACGTGCTGCAACTACTGAAGCCCGTGCGCCTAGAGCCCGCGCTCTGCAACAAGAGAAGCCACCGCAATGAGAAGCCCTTGCCAGAGTCTTTTTGAGGAAGTCTGGCGTATTCCGAGGTGCCAAGGTGGGACTCTCCATGTCTGTAGGTGTGGCTGTAAAGCCAGCTGAACAAGCCACCCTCCCAGCCGCACTGCCTGCCCACATCCCCTGCACCCACACTGCACTGTCCTGTGTTCTTTAGGAAGTCAGCTGTGCTGGCATAGCCTCGCTTGCTGGATTGCACTCAAAAGGCATCCTCATGGGTAACTGCTGAAGCTTAGCAACAGTCTGTTGATTACTGGTGGTTTACAACATCCCACACAAACGGTGTGTTATTTTAAGTTGTGCTTTGGCATCTGGGCTTTCTATCCCACAGGGGACCGCCACATGTGTAACAGCCATATAGCAGCTGTATGTGTATCTTGTTAACATCTGTCTTTTTCATGTACCCTGTCCTGAACATTGATTTTTTAGGGCCACCACATAGCCCAGAGGTGACAATGTTGAAACAGCTCTAGGATCTAGTGTGTGGGAGATTAGTGATGTCAGCTCATTGTAAGAGCTGGAGCTTTGTATGTTAAGGTCTTTTGGGGCCACAGTCTTCTGTGCTCCATTCTTGTATTCAGTTAGTCAATTCATGAAGTATTTTTTGAATACCATGTATGTGCCAGGTACTGTTTAAGAACCATGTACATACAATAAGCAAGAGAGTGTAGTCCAAGGAATGTAGCCCCCAAGGAGTGTAGTCCAGTGGGGAAGACAGGTGGAGTAGCGACTTTTATAATCTCTTTATATCTCCTAAGTGTGAGCTACCCAAGGGCAATATTCAGTAATAGCAATGTTTTAAATTGTTATTGCAATGTATATTCAACTTTGATAAAAAGTTCTGTGAATTCATCTTTCAAAATAATCACATTTTCCTCTCTTCAATTCTTTTTTATTAAGAACAGAGCTTTAAATATGGAATATATTAAGGGCTCCAAGAATTCTCCTCAGAACTCTAATAAATGTCATGGGTCCATCCTTCCGTCAGTAAAACAAATTCCTTAGAGAGTGGGGTGAAGGAGCTAAGAAATCAAGAGTATCTGCACAGGAAGGCAATAAATGGGAATTTCTTTTATTTTACCGGTTGTCTCTTATCCTGGACAAAATTTTAGAAGTGCTAAATAATAAATGCTGAAAAATGGAAAAAAAAGGAAAAGTAGGGAAAATTGACAAGATGTTCCCTTCAGACAGAAAGGTATTTCCAATACCGTTATTACTATTTCTTTGAAAGAAAAAGAAGGTACCTAAACCACCGAAAACATTTTTGTTCAGAAAATAATTCTTAAATATATACTAAAATCACTTTTCCTTATTTAATTTGGAAAGTGATGGGCTGACTGAAATGTTTTTAGAAGCTCTTGCTTTAAGAAAATCTACCTTAAACCAAAGCCTCAAAGACCCTTCCCAAATCATTGGTGTTTCCTTTGAGATTCACCACGAAAATCATATGATTCTTCTACAACACAAACTTCCCAATAAGACATGGAAAAGAAGAAGCATTTTTACTTTTCCCATGTGGAAGGTATTCCAACTGCCTGGATTACTCAAAATGCTCATACAATTGGCGTTATTTTAAAAAATTAAGTGGAGGGGGAAGAAAGGAGCACCTCCTCTGCACCCCCGTTTACCTTCCCAGTTTTGTTTCCCACCACCTTTCCATTACACACCCTACACTCCAGCCACACGTCTAGGTGAAGTCCCTGAAACAGGCAGGCTGAAAATAGAAATGGCAGGAAGGTTTGGACAATTTTCTGTTTATTAAGGGACAGTCAGGTGATTGGATCAAAGCCAAGTCAGGCAATCTGCTCTTCTACAGTAAATGAGACTCAGAGACACAGTATCCTGAGGGCCCCTTGATTAATCATCTTTTGACCAACATGCTCCCACAAAATAGACACTCTTTTGGTCACATGTTTTGCCTATGAGCTGGGCCTTAAATATTCCCCCTCTGGACTTAGTCAAGGGAGCTGATTATCTCCTATCTAGACTATTCCCCACAGTACTTTTCACTACTTGACCTAGTGTATTTTTGTTGAGTTTGTTGCTCTTTGCCCCTCCCATCCACCCACTCACTCATATCATAAGCTACATGAGGACCAGGTTTTACTTTGTTGTTGTTCTCTACCAAATCTCCAGTTCCTAAAACAGTACCTGGCACATAGTAGGTGCTCAATAAACACACGTTACTGTCATTCTTGTTATTTGTCAATTCACCTGAACAGTGAAGTGGGGCTTCTAGTTAAACATATTGGATTCAATATATGAATTATTTCTGATCCTTCCTGAAACTCTACTAAATCCACTAAAGGGATTTTAAAAATGAAAAAGACAGTGGGAGTGGGGACATCAGCAGAGCCTATTCTGACCACCCTCCCCTTCTCAATCTCCTTATCCCATCTTTCCCTCCCCTTCTCAATCTCCTTATCCCATCTTTCCCTTCCCTCCGTAGCACCTATTAGCTTTTAATAGATTATATAAGTTACTTATGAATTATGCTAATTTGTCAGACCCATCCCTAGAATGTAAGCACCAAGAAGGCAGGACCTTAATTTTTTTTATTCACTAATGTAGTATTCCAAGTACCAGAACAGTGCCTCGCACTTAGTGGGTACTCAAAAAATATTTCAGAATGAATGAATGGAGAATAAAATAAGACCATGGAAGCTGAGAGTAGATGGTTGAATGGTAACCAAACAGGAGGCTGAAATATAAGCCAGCAAGAAAATGGGATTGGAGTTGACAGAAACAAGCCAGTTCACTCAGCAGAACCACAAAGATGCTCAGGAATTGGAAGTAGGTGCCTGTGAGAGTGGGAATGCATGCGAGTGGAAAATGGAACCACAGTAGGCCGAATGCACTTGGACTCCAGCAGATGATGAGGCTTCGACTCCCTGGAGAGACTGAGAAGAGGGATTCTGGTTTAAAGACACAGCACAACCGAGTGGAGGCACTGTAATTAGAGGATAGGTGTCTACTTATGAAACAGTGAGACTTTTAGCCCCTTTCTCCACTTGACTTTGAGAACACAAGCAGTTAGACCTATTAAACAATTCCCTCCTCCAGCATCTCTCCACTGAACTAAGCAGGGAGATGACAGACTTTCTCCGGTTAAAATCTCTGTCCAAGAGAAAACTCGGTAACAGAATTCTCAATGGCTACACTAGAAACTGGAGAGTCCTAGAGCCATGCCTTCACATCTCTGAGGAAAAGTTATTTCCAGACTAAAATTTTTGGAAAAATGATCAGTCAAGTGAGGGAGAGAATAAACTTTTTTTTTCAGAAATGGAAGGAGGCAAGATTTTACTCCCTGTGCATCCTTTCTCAGGATTCTCGGGGAGGGTATGCTCCATCAAAAAGAGACACTGAGGAAGAAAAAGGAAAGCATGGGGTCCAGGAAACAAAAGATTCACACAGAAAAGTGGTATCGAGAATCCTTAGAATGATGGAGAAAGGAGATTTGAAGACAACCATCATGCAAGGATGGCCCCAAGAACAAAAAGAACTGCCAAATTACATAGATGTGATTGGACAGAGGGAGGAGATTCATACTTACATTGGAAAGTTTGGGGATAAAATGAGGTTGCTTGACAACTAAGGAAATGAAGAAAATAATCATTAACTCTGGGGAAACCAAAGTTGTTTATGAAAGTAAGAAAGTACATTTTATGGCTAGCCTTTGAGTCATACTTACATAGTTTTAACATATAAATACTGAATAGTGACTTAGCCAAAAATTATGATAGCCCCGTTAGAAGGAAGGCGGTGAATGAAACAGGTATGAAGAAAGGGGAGATGGAAAAAAGAGATAAATCCTCTTTTCCCTGGTAGGAAGTTTTAGATCTTAACATAAACAAGGATGTAATGGACCCAATGGCTAAGATAGTCAGAAATTGGTTACTTCTGGGAAGCACAAATCAAGAGTGAAAAGGGAGAGGGCAGGAGGTGTTTAAAAGTATGAGCCTTCTAGTACTATTTTACTTTTCCAATCATGTATGTTTATAACTTACACAAAACAAAAACAAAAAAGAAACCCCCCAAAGAGAAACTGCACAGCCAAGAAAAAGAACAGGAAAGTCATAATGTAACTTTATCAACTTTTATTCTTCACATGGCAACTACATCTTGCTTAATAGAGTTTGAACCTATCAAAATTGATGACTACAATTGAAATATTTAGACCATGTATTGGAATGCATGATTTCCTTGTCAGTACTTCACTGATGTTACATAGCGTAAAGCACATATCTAGCTGAAACATTGCTGGCAAAATGGTTCACCTTTGCCAGTAGGCTAAATAAGCTGCAGAAACTGACCTCTTCTCAACGCGAGCATAAAGAGGAAAAATCAAGCCAGTGGGCTTTGCCAACAGAAATGAAGCACAAGAATAAGCAGATAAAAGCCCACTTTGCTTGAGTCTGTTTCCTCACCTGCAGATTTTGGAGGCTGCATCAGATCATCTCAAGTTCCTGTTTTTAGCGCTAAATTTCAAGTTAGACCTTCACACACATCCCTAGCCCCTTTTATTTCCTGAATTAATCTAAGACACAGACGACCATGTCCTAGTTTTCCTAGAACAGTCTTGGAATCTGTTGCTTGCTTCTCCTTTAACTCTCAAAAGTGCCCAGTTAATTTTGTTTTATATTTCTAAGGAAAAACATGCATTTACTTTTTAACTTAAAAATATAACATTTCATGACTTGCTTTCTCTTAACAATTTGGAGAAATTTCCAATTCCTTTGTGGTGGTTTGTGAACTACCAAGAATTTTTTAAAAGCAGATTAAGGTGTAATATAAATTTTTCTTCTAAAAAATTATTCAGTGTGCATAATATCCTTTTAAAACTATTCTCTAGTAACCCTGGAACATTTGGTACTTCCTAAAAACTATGACTAAATCTTTGTGGAAGAAATAGGTGCTATAATAGATTCTATTTATTAAAACAGTCTGAGAATTGAGAATGTCTTCCACTTGACTTTATTAACAATTATAACAATGATCTCAATACTGTTCTCTCAGCAAATGATAGGTCTCATCCATCATCGTGGCTGTTAAGAGGCTAATCAGTTATCCACCAGGGAATATGACCCTCCCACTGCACAGACAAGCTCTATTTGCTAATGATTCCCAAATTTTCTCTAAGATGAGGACTAACGTCCTGCCAGTCCCCCAGACAAAAGCTCCCATATTATCCAATGAACTTGAAACACTCCTTTCACAGTGAGCAGCACTGAACATTCCATAATTAATTACTCAGTTTCAAGAGAGATTTAACATGGCTTGCTTTTCTGGAAGATACAAAGAGTTCCTTAGTTTTATTCAAATATTAGCTATCCCTGATATAAAACATGTCTCATTATGAAGAGCTGTGATTTGTCTCAGCATTCTTTTTCCTTACTTAACCACTTAAGTCACTGACTGTGGAAATTTTTTTAATTGAAATAAATACAAGGTCCACTTAGAAGGAAAATAAACCCATCAAATAATTTTGTTTTAAAGATATGTGATTACCATATTTTTAAAAGTTGCTTTGAAAATGAGCTAATGTGTTACACTAGGATCATGCTGTGGGGACTAATTTATTGTCTGCCCTAACCTAGTAAAAACAAAAGGAAAGCTGGATTTGGCACTCGCTTGCACTCTTCATCTTTATGAGAAAGTATGCCTGAGTTTTTGGGTCTGAGATCAGGTTTGCTTGGTAGCCTCAAAGAGCAATTTACCTTCTTTTTCAAAATTTGCTTTTGATCATTTCAGACAATTCATCCTTTCTGAATGAGAAAGACTAGAAGAGAGGAATGTCGAATGAGGTTAAGTAAACGGAGAATCTGTCACATAAAGCAAGTTTAAAGCCCCGTAACAGCATCCATGCAGGACAAACGGAAGCATTATTCTTTTGAAAACATTATTCTTTTAAACAGTGTGTAATGACATCCTCCCCAGAGACTTCTTCCATAAAAGAAAAAAAAAATACTTCCTCAGAAGTCATCTTCTAGATTCCCAGTATAATGAGTGAAGCACAGTGAAAAGTCAGACTTGTGTTTTTTTATGTAAGAAGGTTCAAAATTAGAACTGCAAAAAGGGGCTCATAAGTTTCTGAATGTTTTTATTTTCTGTTACTCACTGGTATTTCCATGAACCAAAAGGACAAGTGAAAGGAAAAGATGGTCATTATTACCTTAGACCTGTATCAGGGAATGTGTTCTTGTTACAAACTGGAGCCAAACATATTTTGTTTTCAAGGGAGAAATACATAAAACTCAAATATGCTAAATGTACGATAATTCACTCTTAAGTTCCTTTTATCATTTTCTTATGCTGAAATATCAATCTGTGGAATGTGTTTCCAGTACTCTGTGTTGCTATTACCTCCTGAGGACTTAACTGAAAATAAATATGAAAATTTTATGTTTTAAAAGTTTGGTATTATTTAAATATCAGAATTTGGCTTTTGTTTTAAATGTTTAAAATATGTTTAAAAAACAAAAAGGTAAATAAGCAGAGAAATTACTTCTTTCAATTCCAACTCTACTTTGTTTAATTAATGCATGTTCAAATAAACAGTTATTCCTAAAAGATTTCAAAATTGTTGAATGTAAAGGAAAAATGAAGAAAGACACTATAGAAAAATCACAATTATGATGTTTATTTAGCAAAATAAATTGAAGAAAGTTTTCTATTAAAAAAAAGTAAGAATCATATCCAAATTTTAGCTTCCCCATCTTCTTTGGTACTGAAATCAGTGTTCAGGATATATTTATTTTGAAGTTAGTCATTGGGTCTATAACAGTTTTCCATAGAAGGAAAATAGAAAATTAAGTTACCTGTAATTGTCTCATTTATTGAATAACCAATGGGTGTGTAAAAGCAGTCAATTATGTGCAAGCTGAAACCAACATCATCAAGGAAATTCTTTCATAGATACATGTTTTCCACTGGAAATATATCCCAAATTTTTCAATAATCTTCTGCCATCATTTTACTATGTTATCTGAATAGTAACCCAATGTACAGATGGTGTTATTCACTTAACTCATGAATTACTCTCTAAGGAAGGTGACACCACCACACCAGGACTTATTAACATTTATTTTCAACATGACTACACCATTAAAATTTTTTTTCTGTATTTCTTAGAATTGTGTGCTTCAGTCTTTTCATAAAATAGTATCTGGAGATCGCTAATAGCATTAAATTAATATTAATAAAATCCAATTCTATCTAAGTCTTTTTCTCTTAAGAAGAAATATTACTTAAAACCAGACATTTTATTCTTTTAAGAGCAGTATTATATGGACTGCTAATTCAGCCAAGCCACTTCCAGAAACACCATGTGACAACCAAGCTACTCCTATTCCTTTGATAAATTCTTTGCCTTTACCCATACTGATTTCTCCATGTCCCTGCTTTCTTGTGTGAAAGTACCTTCCCCTTAATTTGTTAAAAGAATCTGAGAAAAAAAATCCAGTAACAAACGAGGGCAATGATTTTATTTTTTGCACAGACTTGTGACCACAAAATGATCAAGCAATTTATAGCTTCAGTGCTAACACTGTGATTGGGAACAAGAAGAGTACAACCATAATAAAATACAGCTGTCTATTAGAAGGACTGCATAAAGACATCTTTGGCCATGTAGGCTCTGGGCCCTCTGGAAATAAGTCAGTTGCATTGCCAACATGACAAAGAAAATAGCGATGTTCAGAATCAGGAACAGCCTGGTATACGAAGCAGACAGCGCTGGGGCTCTGCTGCGAGTCGTCGTCACCATCCGAGCCTGTCCAAACCGGCCTTTCATCAAATCACCATTTTTGTGTTTCTCATATGTTACATCTGCAAAATCTAAAAGGTCTTTCATTTCTTCATCTTCATCTATGGGCAGTTCTTTCTGTGCCAAAATCTGAGCTTTCTGTCGAATCTTTTTTTCATTGACTTCAATCTGTGCAAAAATATCAGGGACGGCATCCACAAATTTATAGCGCTTGCCTCCCCTTCGGTTTTTCTTGGACTTGCTTTGCTGCTGCTGCTGCTGTTGCTGTGATATGGCAAAAATCCTGTCGATGGCCTCCTCAGTCTGTCTCTTATCTGAAAATCTCAGCAGGCGCTCAGCAGTCTTCCTAAAGCTGGCTGTGTTCCGGACTCGGGACAGGATCTGCTTCTCCAGCAGCTGGAACACTGGCTTAAAATGCTGCAGGTTCTGTTCCACAATAGCGGCGTAGTCCTTCACCTCAGGGACAACGGTGCTCTTGATGGCTGAACTCCAGTCAAACAGAATTTTCTGACGGTCGGCAATGACCTGTGCCAAGGCCAACTGTTCTGTAGTCTCACCTGTCCACAGGTAAGTGGCGTAGGCATGCTCGCTGGTGGCTACGAACACATCCAGTTGTTGAGAGTCTCCGTGGATGCTGAAGCTCTGAACATCTACGGAGGGCCCTATGAAGAGGTAAGCTGCCCTGGTGATGGGACTTCGGAGGTGTGTGGTGACATTCACATAGTTGGTCCCGTTGTAGGGATAGCCCCGAGGGTATGTCACTGAAGCAAAGGTTCCTTTCTCACTGTAGCCAGTATCATCCATCCAGTACATTTTATAGAGCCCATCTCGCTGCCTGATGAAAGCCCCATGGACCCCATCTACCACTGTCTCCTCAAAAGAAAAATCCACATTGTGGAAGAAGCTTGCTGCTATCTCCAAGGGGCTGTCCTCTCCCAGGTGTATCTGATCCACGAGGAGGAGAAGCTGTGGATGCAGGAGGATCAGATTCCTCTGAACGTTCTTCAGATGGAGCTGGGGGTTATAAGCGCCCACACCCTCTCCTCGGATGAAAACCACCCCATTTTTCTCCACTGCAGCAACAACTCTCCCCTGACAGCTAGCTGCCAGGTCATGCTTGTATTTAGACCATTTTGATGAACAGTCTTCTGTGACCTGACCTTCCCAGGGAGAAAAGCAGCTCTTGGACACAGCTGGGGAAAACATCAAAACATTGTTGAAGAAGGTATACTTTGGCCCATAGAGAGCCTCAGTAATGAAAGGCACACCGTTGGGAGCAAAAGTAAAGGAGTTTTGATCAGGATGTTCATGCCCTGCATTAAAATTTCTCCAGCCTTTGATCCAGTCTTTGTATTTGTTTCTGTGGACAATGTCATATATTGCACGTCCCCCAAGTTTTCCTGACTTGAAGGAAAGGAAAGATCTATTGATTTCTGCAGGCAGCGCACTTCCATAAGTCACAACACCCCAGTCTTCAAAATAATGCAATGCTGGGGTGCCAAAATCTGGAGGGGGGACAGATTTCAAGCTGGCATCATACCTGAAAGAATCAATTTTTTAAAATTAAATGGTTTCCCGATAGAAGTGAAAGGAACACAGCAGAGCTGTGAGGCCACACGGCAACGTGGCTGGAGGAAACAACATAAAAACGCCACCCAGAGCACTGGCAGCGTAGACTGTGTTAGGGGCATTTCTGAAAACACCCACGTATAATCATGCCCTTGGTGAATGGGAGAGGAGTGCGTCTTTACAACTGTGAAGGGTTTGAGCCGGAAATGACAGCTACTGATAGTCACTACGTGGACACTCTTCACTTAATGATTTCAGAACTGCCACCCAAACGACTGGGGCTCATAGAATTAAGCAGCTCATCCAAACCTCTAGTTGAGGGGCTCCTATTCTAGGAAACCACATGTTAAGATTTGGACTCTAGCAATCCTTGAGTGCTAAGGAAGCACTGTTCTGCGAACAACTGATATTATTGAAAGTTTGGTAGAGTACCTTTTTCCCCCTCTAAAAAAATAAATTTAAATAGAGTCGAATTTCACATATTAGATAAAATTTACTGCCAACACCACATCTAAGAATATGAATGGATGAAATTCAGGAAATGATCTAACAGTGGAGGATTTATGATCATGCCACCCACTGCCTAGCCCGATTCCAAGGTTTTGTTTTGTCTTAATCTGCAGATGATGTCATGCTTTTTTTTGATATAAGTTTATTTTAATGTATGATGTTTATTATCAAAGTAAGATAATTCACATCAAACTTTCACCATGATTAAGAACACAAGTTTTGATTCAGGAAGGCTCCAAAAATAATAATGAAGACGACTGTTCACTTTTGGTGATCTGAGACAACAGCCTTGACAGGTTCATATGATTTGCTGCTCAAGGGAAGAAAGGCTCTAAGATACTTTTTCTCTAAAGTGAATCAGTCACCTATGGTAGAGTTAATCTTATTGATATTTATTTGATTTGGGCTGTTTTGTCTTTTGTTCTGGAGTCTCAGTTACGGACATCAGCAATTTCTCTCTGCTTCAGTCTAGTACAGTGTTGGCTTAATTATGATGATTTAACAAATCCAGAAACAAGTGGAACTGGCCATCCTCCTCTCAGGTTTTGGTCAGTTTTCATATTCCCATAAAGGCACTTTCTGAATCTACTTAGACTTAACATTAATCTGACTCCTATAATCAGCTTTATAGAACTCTCTTGTTTATTTACGGGTAAGTGAAAAACACTATTAAGTAATTACTTCAAATACCTAAAAGGAGCCAAGAATGGTTGCATGTTAATATAATGCAGTTCATCTGTGAAGATAGTTTTTAAAAATGCTGGTTATGGGCTTCCCTGGTGGCGCAGTGGTTGGGAGTCTGCCTGCTAATGCAGGGGACACGGGTTCAAGCCCTGGTCTGGGAGGATCCCACATGCCGCGGAGCAACTCGGCCCGTGAGCCACAGCTACTGAGCCTGCGCATCTGGAGCCTGTGCTACACAACAAGAGAGGCCGCGACAGTGAGAGGCCCGCGCACCGCGATGAAGAGTGGCCCCCGCTTGCCACAACTAGAGAAAGCCCTCACACAGAAACGAAGACCCAACACAGCAAAAATAAAATAAATAAATTAATAAACTCCTACCCCCAACATCTTAAAAAAAAAAAATGCTGGTTAAATTACCTCAGTTACCACTTTACTTTTTTTTCCCTCTTAATTGTTCAATTTTTTTTTTTTGTAAATGAAAAGAAGCAATCAAACCACAGAAGCTTACTTTGGAGTTGAATGCAAATTTCAGTAGCTTGAAAAGACATCAGGGATTAATGATTAACCAGTTCCCTGTAATTTTTATTTTAATTTATTGGATGCCAAAAATGTATTTGGCAGTACTTTAAAAAGGAGAGCCTGGCTTCTCCTTCTAGGCTTAAAAGATTAAGGCAAAAAAATTACATGGTTCTTTTATTATCAAAGTAAAACTGTCAAATACTGTCACCACTTTTAAATAGTTTTGAAAATTTAGCAACAGCTTTGCTATTAGAAGATTATAATGCTCCATTTATCAAAACAAAACATTTTACTAGTTTTTTTTTGGTGTGATTATCAGAATAACTCAGTCTAAATTACGTGGTTTTTCTCTTTATATGATTTCAAAAATGATGTAAATCAAAACATGCATATCTAGGAAATAGTGTGAGCCTAGTATTCTAATACATGGAAAGCAAAAACGCAAACAGTAATCAGATCTTAAATGGAAGGAAATGTTTCTAACAGAATTTCAAAACTGTGATATGAATTGAATTGAAGCTGTGAGTACATAGGTGGCGTGGAGAAAGTGTTAAAAAGTAGATTAGTTTTTCTTTTTTAAGGTAAAAATATTAGCACGCTGTACCCCTGGGTACAATTTCTGTTTAAAGTCAGTACAAGGTAGCATACCAGAGAAATTCTGTGTGAAGCGTACACCAGCGCTGCCCTTTGGAAGGCGTCCCTGGACCTTCCATCACACGGTTCCTTCTGATCTGGTCAGCCAACCAGTTACCACTGCCGTTACGCATGACAAATTTATCCAGGAACACTAATTGGCTTTCTGGACCATAAAACCAGTTGTAATTTGAGTCTGCAATAGCCACAGTTCTTTGAAACCCTGGGGAAAGAAGTTTGACAGAATTAAGATAAGTTAAAAACTGCCTACTTCCATAAAGGCCCAAACAATGATTCTCAATCCTGGTTCCAAATTAGACTCAATTGTGTACCTTAGATAAAAATAAGAAACAAAAAACCACCATGCCCCCGCTCTACCCCAGGCCAGTTAATCAGAATCCTTCTGAAAGTCTTCCACAAACCTGTGTGCAGGTTTGTCATGTGGCAACTTGTCTTTGGTAATGGAAACAACTATTAATGCTTACGTTTGTTGCCTACCTTCCTCATTTTCTAATGTCCATGCTACAGGCAAATATAATTGCATGGATACATGGGAGATCTATCTTCTTGTGCATGGTGAGTCCCTGAACCTGGGATCAGCACTAGCTTTCCCACCAACTCATCCCACATCCCAGACCAAGATAATAACATAAGGTGCTTCAACTTGGCATCCAATACAGCAGAAATTATAAGGTTTCGGGGAGAAACTGAGTTTCTATGGGAAGAAAATGAAACAATTCCAGAGAAGGTCCTGCCTGTATGTACTATTAGAAGTTGAAGAAAAGAGAGAAAATGTAAAGATCATACTGGAATAGGTCAGAAAAACAAATGTAGGTAAGACCAGATAAAATTCTGGGTCAGACAGGAATAATCGTTACTAGAATAGCCATTGTAGAGAAAATAAAAAAGAAATGTTGTTGAGAACAGACTGACTTAACACAGAATCCCTTCTAAAAATGCCTGCATGACCATATTTACATGATTTACAGCTAATGTTTTTGCTTCTAGCAGTTTAGTAAACTCTCATCCAAGTACATCTTACTATAAAATGTGATTTTCTGAATCTTCTACTAACCTGTATCTTAAAAGCAGATGGGATGTTTTATTACTCTGAATCCCCTGCCTATTACAGTGCCTGGCACATAAATGTCCAATAAAGGTTGTTTTACTAATTGACACAAATACATGATTTCTCCTCTTAGAGGTGCTCATATTGTCTTTTTCACCTTAGGAAGTAGCCACATACACAGTTTACAGCAAACCCAAGCCCTGATGTGGCTGGCTGTTAGAACTCAGATCAAATTACAAAGCACTGAGACCTCTTAAAGGCCCTTGCTTTAGATGGCCTTTGTTTACCAAGATAAACTAAAGATAAAAGAGGCCTCTCCTGCATGCTTAAGGATAACCAAAACAATAGGGTTCCGCATGTGAGCCTAAACTAAATTTTTCTAAACTAAACATGGTTCTTTTGCTCTGCAGTATTTTTTTGATAACTAATCCAACAATGGAGATTCTATCCAATCCATGTGTATATAACCAGAGCAAAAAGATTTAAAAACTGGATTGTTTGCTGTAGGTCTAGAATCATTCAACTAAAAAATTGCATTTCACTGAGGGAAAACCCACCCTGATGAAAATTTACCTCCTAAACTTTTTCTAACACGATAGTCCTGTTTAGAAATAAGGAGAGTTATAGGCTGTCCTAGAAATGAATAAACTCTTTATGTGTGTGTGTGTGTGTGTGTGTGAGCCAGTTCTCTTAAAAGGCTAAGCTACATAGCAACAAGAAATTAAAAGTTTCATAGAAATTCATTTTTTTCTTTCTTTTTTTAAAAAAATTTTCAGCTGTGTTGCGTGGCACGTGGGTCTTAGTTCCCCAACCAGGGATTGAACCCACGCCCCCTGTAGTGGAAGAGCGGAGTCTTAACCACTGGACCGCCGGGGAAGTCCCAGAAATTCATTTTTTGGTTTGCTTTCTATATCTTATACCATTTATTTCCACAAAATATTTTGAGTATTAACACATTATTGACCAGGGGATTTCTGCAGAAACTAACGCCTGTGCCTGTAATACGTCTCTGGTCAAAAATGTGTTAAGAGAATACTAAACCCCCAATTTAAATATGTAGATGTAATCTTTCTTTTGAATCATGTTTGTATAGTTTGGAAGAAAAAATTTAAAACTAAAAAAGTAAAATAGGATCAATTAGGGATCACACATAAAGGAAAATTAACATGTAATCATAAGTATTTTTGTTCTGTTTAGATTCATGAAAATGAGTTTGTATATGTACCCAAGTTTGTACACATACAAAAATAAAAGTACTGTGGAGGCTACAAATTATATTTGATCTGTTAAGCTCTAAGCTTTATAATACCTAAATCACATGAACTCTCCAAATATTCCTGGCTATATACAACTCTTGAATTATTCTTTGGTTAAAAAAAAATCCCTTTAACCTCAATATGGCTCAAATCCCACGTCTCTTTTCTTAGTCTAGTCCATCTTCATAATCAGAAAAAATTACAGTTGTTTAATGTTTTCCCACTTCTAAGTCCTCACTGTACCTGGCAGGATGGTTCTATACATAAATGCAAAGTGTTGTTTAAGCCATGGGTGGCCAAAGTGGTTGATGTCAAAGTGCCTCTGAACAAGAAACATATACTGGAAGAGTGATCTAGTGGTGTAGCTGCCATATGCAACTCCTTCATAGAGGGAGCCGTCTGTCACCTCTCGGAGCAAGACAAGAGACTTCTCCATGATAGTCAGAACTTGTTTGGTCCATAAGTAAGCTTCTTGAAGATACCCTGAAAGATGAAAACACATGGAAACAATGACTAAGGCTGTAACAAACTAAAAACAAAAATATGGCCAAATAAAACCCTCTGAGTTATCTGACCAGTTTATACTGCAACTTGCATTTTGTAAAACTCTCACTTATCAACATTATAAATAACATCCTGCTAGTCCAGGTTTATGATGAGTCCATGATCTAAGTTAAGAAGTTCTTGAATACAGGTCATTTATTAATTAAAGACAAACCTTTAAATAAGTATCAGTCATTTCGTAATCTTTAATAAGATCTAAGATTACAAATTGTACATACTTTATGTCTGCAAGAAAGGACCTGTACATTGAGACTTTTACTCAATTTTTCTAGAAAACACTGTTTGAAAATATTTTTGAAGTTTTCCGCTTCACAAAAACTGTCACCATTATTTTACAGAATTTTTAATGAGCTGCAAATATTATAAATGCTAAATGAACAGTCTCCAACGCATCCTGTTCTTAGAAGACAATACCTCATCCTTTACGTGGTTTTAGATTCCACAGCATTGGAAAAGGCAGCACAGTGAGGTGGAGAGACCATTGGAGTGGCAATCTAAAGGTGACAAAAATAAACTGGGAGTCCCTAATCTGCCAAAAATGAGCCACATGATTTTGTTCAAGCACTTCTTCAACCTGCCACATTTTTCAATTTCCCCAGCTGAAAATTAAAGCTCTAAAATTTTTTCTAAAATCTTTTTGACTTGGAAATGCTTACTTCCTATAATTCTTGTGAGACCAGCGTTTAGGCAACAATAACAATTCCTCACGTTTCGTAACATTTATAATTTACACAGCACCGAACATAATCTTACTTAATCCTTTTAGCAACTCAATTATGCATTATTACCCCAAAATTACAGAAAGGTTGACTTGTCCTCTGGCATATGACTAAAAATGAACAGAACTTTGATCTGAACCTAGGTCTTTAGATTTAAGGTTTGTTTTGTTTGCTTGTATTTAAAATACACAACCTCTAAGGATAAAATTAAGCTCACTGCCTCCTAATGAGTGGACTTTTGTTGTATCACTCCCATAGACGTGTGTGTGATCATCCATGCTGAACCCTCTACCACAGTCTACTAGGTGTGCTGGGTTTGGGGGCTTCCAGAGGCCCAGGTACCACCAGGTACCTCCCAGCCTAAATCCAAGGTTCCAGGCTAAGTAAGACCAAGCTCTCATCTCATGGGGGTGCAGCACCATTCTTAGGCTCTGCTGTGCAGAGGTTACTGTTAATTGTACACTGGCTCCTTCTCCCATCCAGCTCCACACCTGACCTCCTGGATAGTTTTCAATTTCCATTAGTCATTAGAGTTTAAAATCTCAATCATCCTTATCTTTTTTCTCTCTGTATCCTCCATCTCCAATCAGATACCAATGTGACTGATGTTTAAAATTAGAACTGCTACTCACTGCTGCCCAGATATTACCTGATTTTCCTTATAAAAACCCTATTCATGAGACAAGGCAATGTCTACCTTTGTAAGCTTCAAATCTTTCAATACGAGGTACCAATATTGTTGTTACTGATGCTCTGCCCTGTATTTTTTTCCATCATCCATACACCTTGCCTGGAATGTTCATCATTTTCAGTTATCCATATCCTACCCATCCTTCAAAGTTCCATGCACCATCTCAAACTCACCTAAAGAACCTTGTTCTCCTGAATTCAAACTTAACACACTCGTTGGATATTTAATCATAACTTCATGATCCCCTTATTTCATTCCGTGGTAATACTATGAGTATGGTGTAGTCATTTAAACATTTCACACCTGTCTTCTTTCCAACTGACTTGTAAACTGCATACGTGTGATCCTGTGGGCCCTGTATCCTAAGCCTTAAGACAGGGTTAGCAGAACAGAGGGAAAATCCTAACTCTCTCACTGCTGAAATTTCATCTGAGTCCAGTAGGAGCTACACCTGACTAAGCTACCTCAGTCAGTATCTACAAGGCTGCTCTGAGAACATGGAATTATTGGCACGGCGTGCCTGAGGTAGCTCCTAAAGTTAGAGTGAGGCTGCCAAGAAAGCCGGGGCTGTAAGTCTGATTATTAACTGAGATGTGCAGGACCAGAGATTTCACTCCTTCTTTTGTCCCATCTTCTTAGAAATGTGTGTGCTGCTTATGGAATGGCTCTGGGAGAGTGCATCCCAGAGCAACCCACTACTTTACTCAGAAAACAAAGGCATGTGAACACTCCTGCCAGAAGAAAATTCAAATTTTGACCCAATTCGAGCCAGTATTTTAGGTGCCTGCTTAATATCTGGAACAATTTTATCTACTGTGAAGAATGAAGAAATAAGCTCTATTCCTGTTGGTAAAGAACTAAAATTTATCTAAGGAAATAAAACTGTACTAGACTAAAACTCACGGCCCCAAGCTGCAATCCAGCTCACTCCAAGGTTCTTTCCACCAATTCATGATGCTATCTCTCCACAGGCCTGTGGATTTATAAATGGTTTGATGGTAGATGTTCACATGGCTTACCTCTTGACTTTTAAAATTTCATTTGTTTTTGTGAGAGTGGGGGACAAAGGGAGCTAGCATGAAAATTTACCCTCTTAATCAAGCTTTCCTTAAGTTACTAAAATTGAACTTCTATTCTGAGAGCGGTAACAAAATATAGTGGAAAGCCAATGAAGTTTGAGTTTGTCTAGAACTGGGTCCAAATCCCAGCTTCCTTTTATGGTTGATGTGAGAATTAAATAAAATATGGATAAGGATTAGCACATGCCATATGCTCAATTAATTTGTTTCTTTTCTTCTAAGACCTAATTAAAAGTGATGGTTCATATGACAAGGGAGAAAGCTAGGCTTGGGTAAAATCTGATGCTGGATAACGTGCAAAATGCTTACTAATTCTTATGGGGAATATAATCAAGAGTTAAGATTTGCCAGTTACGAGTATATATTTAATGCTAATAACTACTGTGATTTAGGGTTGTTTTTCTTAAACATAATCTTATTTAGTCATTTATAGACTTCCACAGGAGTTGTAATTAAGTCAGAATTACAAGAACAAAGAAAACGCAATATTAGCAATTACGTAATACAATAAGGTAAAGCAGCTATACGATCCACAAAAGTCAATTCCAAATTTGACCTGAATGATGTAGATTGATTGTTTTAAAGTCTTTAGAGGGACAAAAAAAGTAGTGCTGTAATGATACACACCTGTGTATGAGGACTATTCAGTTCATATAATAAACCATCTGTTCAGCTTTTAAAAACTCTATCCAGGCTGGCTGCCTTCACTGTCAAAAATCTTTGGAAAAAGGAAGATTCACCACTGATCCTGTGCTGTAAGGATATGGCTTGGGACAATCAAACGCCATACTCAAGTAACCTTCAGGCTAATATAACAAGCAGAAATGAGGAGAGAGATGTCTCTCAACTCTTCAAGAGGTGTCCCAGATATTACTTCATCTTATGGGCTTAGTTAGGATCCAAGCATGAACATATACTTAGACTAGTTATATAAATGCTTTGCTCACAACATGGTAACTACAACTGATGTCAGCTCAGGCATCCCCTCGGTGTGTCCGTACGTACCTTGATTCATCAGGACTAGGCTTCCTGTGAGCAAGGCCATGCAGTTGGTGGGCTGATGATTGTGCAGGTATTGAAATCCCCATCCTCTCCTGTATGAAGTTTCATACATATATCCCGAGGCATTGGCAATCACTTCAAGAAACCTCTCCTGTTGTGTCTTGCTCAGGTAGTTGTACAAGAAGTCATAGGCAGTGGCAAAACCAACCAGGGAGTGAGCAAGCGGGACTTCATCCCAAGGAGCATCTTTCACCAACCTGTAAAGGAAAAGAAGCCATGCAAATGAGTGCCACCAGGCTCACAGCCCTCATCACACTTTTAAAGCGTCTATTTCTCAGAACTAAAGGACACAAGTGGAGATACAATGCAAAAGGTTTAATGACACAAAAGATAGATTTCCCTCCACATAAGACACAAGCATAAAGTTTGTCTAATGTGAAAATTACAGTTAACACTTTCCTCTCTCCAGCTTCTGGCAACATCAAGATGTTGAGATTTTTTTACTTTTGACTTTTTTCTTTACTCTTCATGAGAGGTAGAAGAATATATTCAAAGAGATCGAAAGCACATAACATGTCGTGGCAGAGCAAAGTTCTCTGGAGTACCCATTAACTAGTGCTCACCCCCCCTTTCTACCTGCAGTAGGGTTCTCAGTTCTGTTCTATGGCTGCTGTGCTGAAACTGTCCAACATGTGTGTATATCCTATCTTATTTCCCACGGGCCGGTCAAGGTAAAGGTACCACGGTGTACAGTTTGGGACCTCTCAATCTATACAGACCCACTTGGTCAATGCCGTGATGAGGAGAGTGGCTAAAACACTGGTGTAAGGGAGTAAAATGAGCTGATTCTAACTCAGATTTCTGCGTCTCATTTTTTCTCATAGAATGAACGGCACTGCCTTTAAGGTTCTTCAAGTACTTTTCAGGGAAGTCTATAAAAGCTGATCTGTGAAGTATTAAACTGTCATTTGCTAGGAAACCAAATTTCTGCTTGACTTGCTACATAATTCTGCAAGTGCATTAATAGCGTGTGGCCTGCATTACACAGGAAGCTAAAAAGGATCTTTTGCAATCACAGTTCTAGGGAATTATCCAGAAAACCCTCCCTATCTGTTCAGGATGTATTTGAGTAATCTCTAAAAGAGGGAAACAAATGAAGGGCGTGCTGTACTTGCGGGAGGTGGAAGAAAGCTCTCAATTAGGGATTAAACTAAAGCTTAACATTTCTATGCCAGAGCCTCTTTTTTGGCAAACTTGTGAAGCCTCAGCCTCTTTCTCAATATGTTTTAAAATTCATAACATATAATACATAGGGGTACCAGGAAAGGTATTACTTTGAAATATAACTATCAGTACAGATATTTTAAAAAATTGTGATATATGTGCTTCTTTATTAAGGCATTAAAATACAAGATTTAATGGCAGGGATAGTAACTATGATAATGTATAAGTAGTGATAAGCATAAGTAATATTTTGAGATGTACACAGTAACTGAATGTGACATGAAAATATCTGTGACCAAGTTACAGGTTCTCCTGATATTACTATAGTTGGTTATCCAGATTTATGATTTAGAAGAGATGCTAAAATTTCAGTTAGAGTTAGTGAAAATTAAGATGCAGGATTTCTCCCATACAAACCCCACAGACCCTAGGTTAAGAATACTTAAAATGTTCTGAGACACTACCTCTTCTAGACTGTGCTCCTCTTTCAGGAGTTTATATTAAAGACCTGATCTTAGTAAGGCCTTCTCTGCTCACTCTGTCAGAACTTCAGCATTACTCCCCAACTCACAGTATTTCATTTGCCTTCCTACTTTTTTGTCCTCTTAGCGTTTAAGTATGTATATGTATATGCATATGCATATGTTTACGTATACGTATCCCCTACTAGAATTGAAATTCTACAAGGGCAGGGTTATCTTTTCTTCTCTGTTGTATTCACTATTGGATCCCCAATCCTACAACAGTGTCTGGCACACAGGAGACTTTCAATAAATACTTTGGGGAAGAAAGAAAAAAATGAAGGAACAAGCCTATAAAACTAGGCTACACTGTTGACAATGAATATGTGATGATTAAGGAATAAGGAATTTGGAAGAATCCTTTGGTATTTAACAATAACTTCAGTGTTTGGTTAGCTGTGCTAGTGATAACAGCCTGGTGCTAAAATGACTAAAGTTGATGAGCTTCTTAACCAGTTGGTCACGGACAAAGCTGCCTTGCCAGTCAGCTGGCCAGTGTGTGTACTGGTTGTAAACAGACTATGAAGAGTGTGAATTAATTCCCTACTTCTAGGAAAAAAAACAACTCAGACTGCAAGCTCACTGCCAGGGAGTTAGAAACACAATCTTCACTGACTTACAGTGATTGGGGAAGCAGGGAGAGACTCCAAGGCATTTTTTCCCCAGCCCTGTGTCTCTGCCCCATGTCTTCTATAAATGACAGCACATACACGTAGCCACGATAAAGCTGGCATCAATGAGCTGCTACCATCTATTGAGCCCTGACACGTCTGATACACCAATGAACTTATTTTTTATAGATAAAAGAACATTTAATATAATTGTTCTTCAGGAAATATTACTATGCAATTTGTGAGAAAATTTCCAAATTCCCACGTATAGTTGCTTACTCCAAGCAGTTTCCAATTCAACAAAATCCTAGCTTAAAATCCTAGCACTGACTTAAAAAAAAAAAAAAAAAAGAGTTCCTGGTACCATCAGGTGCATCACTATATCATTATGAAATCTGATCTGTAATAGCTACATTTCTAAGAGTTTACCTAGATTCTTTACCAATACATTCTTACCCAGCTTCATCTTCAGATACAGAGAGTAATTATGGATGACACTATATTTTACTGTCATGGAAACCAAAGGAAATTTGCTTCTAGTTCATGAATAGCAGCAAAGGAACTATCGTATTCAATGTGATCCTAACTAGCAGTTACTAAAACTACTAAAGAAGCATGTTAAGAATCACAAAAAAAGATACAGGTATTAATTTATGAATTTTATTTCAGCGTAACATATTTATATGTACATATTTACCAATCTTTTGAAGGGGAGCTAAAAGCCTTGTCTTTGAATGTGGGTCTACGGATCAGTGTCATTGTTTTTCCCTGCAAAGAACACATATGACACATCATCACAATTTCCAGCCTTGGTTTCTTTAATATAGGAAGAAATTAAAGATACTTGTGAAGGAATATAGAATCCTTCCAAACTTTTACGAGTTTTTCCCTAAACTTTTACTAATCTCATCCACATTAAATTATGACAGCAATTTTTTATAGTAAGTCATTCCAAAGCATTTAAGTTGGTTCTGGAAATATTAATTCTTTTTTATAAACTCACACTTATTCTATTTGTATAATATTATTAAAATTGTGTAATTAGAGGTATTAGTGAAAGTGGCATAAACTGGTTTGAGAACAAATATAACTGACATTTGCTAAGCACATAATTCTACAGGTGGCAACAGAAATTAATGGACACAGCCTTGACATTCAGCAGTCTCTGAGAGCTGCTGCCAGTTACACAAGGAATGGAGGTTAATTTCATTGGCAAGTCAGTTAAGAGGTGGTTAGTTAAGAAAAGTAAGTTAAGTGGAGGTTAGTTAGGAAAATTTTTACTGTATTCCTCTTTTTATAAGCTACACTTTCCCCTGTTTAGAGAGCTGTTCTTAAATTAAGGTCCATGCACCCCTGGGGTCTCTGAGACTCTTTCAGGGGATCCATGACTAAAAATTATTCTCATAATAATATAAAGATGTTATATGTTGATATTTGCACTGACGGTGCAAAAGTACTAGTGGGTTAAAAATGTTGGCATCTTAGCAAGAATCCAGGCAGGGGCACTGAACTGCTCTAGTAATCCTTGTATGATTCTGCATACTGCCGTGCACTCTAAGTTTAAAAAAAAAAAAGCCAGTTTCACTTAAGAATATCCTTGATAAAGTGGTAAAAATGATTAATTTTATAAAATCTCAACCTTTTTAGTTTATATCTTTCTAATACCCCATGTGATGAAATGGGAAGTATGTAAAAAGCACTATCCGTAGCAAAGTAAATAACTATCATGAGGAGAAGAAATTGTGCACTTAGTTGAGAGCTGAATTAGCTCCTTGTTTTTTCACGAAACATCGTTTTTACATGAGAGAATGACCAACTGATAAATTACAGTTTTTTAGACTTGGGTATTTAAG
Source organism: Hyperoodon ampullatus (assembly GCF_949752795.1). Lineage (NCBI taxonomy): Eukaryota > Metazoa > Chordata > Mammalia > Artiodactyla > Ziphiidae > Hyperoodon > Hyperoodon ampullatus. The sequence goes on along the minus strand of NC_136925.1, from coordinate 46,063,588 downwards.
TGGAAGTCTTTTTGAAACAAGGAAGCCTGCCAGTTCGAGAAAAACTGAAAGGTTTTGTTGACAATGACAAAACTTGAGTTTTCAAGCAAAAAAACAAAAAAAAAAGAATTTTGGAAAAATTGTATTGCTACCATGAGCTTAAAAGTTTACCAATACTTCAAGACTTTTCTGACGAGGTCAGTGATAACAAGTGTGATTTATTTTTATATTATATAACTAAATGCATCAACATTTGGAAGATGGAATAACTCAGCGAATAAACATTCAAATAAAAAAGGCATATTACAAAACCATACAAAATAAAAGATTCATTATAAGTGCAAAGCATACTAATGGATTTTTTACCAATTAAAATATATGAGGAATTTTATTAACTAACATGGTTTCAGATTCCACATTGAAACTAACTTTTATAATCCAGATTCTACATAGAGCTAACTTTTACAAAACTACCACTTGTCAAGTTCTAGTACAGTAGCAAAGAAAACTGTCATAATTATCTGAAAAGACTCTTCAAATACTCCTCCCTTTTCAGTCAGATGTCTGTTGAAGCTGGATTTTCTTCATATTTTCAACTTAAACACTACATTGCAACAAACTGAATACAGAAGATATGCAAGATTTGCAAAAGTATAAAACAATGATCTCCTTCACACTAAATATTTTGTCTCCAAAAATCTAGTTATATTTTGCCTAAAAATATGTTATCTATGTTAATATGAAATGGATTTATTTTTCAAGAGAATGAATAAATTTTTTTTTAAGTTTTTAGTTTTAATTTCTAGTACGGTAAATTTCAATAGGTATAGCCCACATAAACAAAGCTCTTTGATGTCTGATGTCGTCATTAATTTTTAAGAGTGTAAAAGAGTTCTGAGTCCAAAACATTTAAAATCTGCTGCCTAGAATATTTCCAAAGGTGAATTTAAGTGAATTTATGTGAAACAGAATGATGTAAACATAGAAAGGAACTATTAATTGCCTGGGTTGGGGTGCATGGTATTGGTGGGGAAAGGCACAGGGTTTATCATGATGTGCCATTTCCATAAATCAAGTTGTGACTGTAAAAGGAAGAGACATAAAAACCTTCCCAAAATTTAGTAGCTTCACTAATCAGAATTTTTATAACAATTTCATGTGGATAGACTGCTTCCATTATCATAAATGCTTTTGAACTACTATGTACAGAGTACAAAAGTAGGCAATCTAAGGAGTCTATTACTTAAAAATTGACAGCTTACTTGATGAAATGACTAATATAAAAAGTCTAATAACAATGTTGACATCCATTTTTATTTGCATAGATTTGTTTTAAATGATCAAATAATTATATTCAAAATTTTTCCATATAGTCTTGGTAGATATTTTGTAGAAAATTATTATCTGTGAAAAGATTAATACTTAGGTATCTAAGATTAATCTTAGGTATTATGAGGTTCACAGAATAGTCTATGTATAATATTGTTTAAATTTTTATACTATTTCATTTATACAAATACTGTTAAAATAAATACTTGGAATAACAGAAGTTCTGTATTTAAAATCTAAGAGGTGTCAAGAGATCACTGATATTTAAATATTTAAATGAATCAACGATATACAAAAAAATATATACTGGAAACAATGGGACAACTCGTAACTCCCTTTATAATGTTATTATGGTTATTAGTCCTGTTTTTTGAGCACTTTTTACAGCTTGACAATTTTATACTTGGATTTTCATATGTAACTGTATTTTGAAGGTCATGATTTGATCCATGGTATAAGCAAGTCTATGTGTTTTCAAAAGTATGTTTAAATGAGGCTCCACTGTTTGTTAAACGTTTCCAAAAAGTAGAACTCAAAACAATCCTTCTTCTTCTCATTCTGAGATAACATACATTTTTATAACCCTATAAAATATTTACATAGTAAATTCATAAAGTAGAAGATTCATATTTCAAAATCTGGTTTATTTTAGACACTAGATGTTCATGTATAAATTTAAGAGAAAATGAAATAAGCCTTAAAGGATTTAAGAATTTAAACGTACAGTGCAGCGATGAGCTCTTTAGAAATTCCCAGATGTAACTTTACAGGGCAGAGCAGCACCAACTTCACATTTTCCAGCTTCGCTGCAGCTGTGTCTACTGCACATAAGCTACACCCCTGCCTATAGCATGTACACCACCAAAATATGCCAATATAAGGTCAGTTCTATTCTTAAAATGTAAATTAATCTATTCATTCTAAAAGAGTCCTGAAGACAGTAACCTGACAGAAAGTCATTCAGTTTTTCAACCAAATACTTTTGTGTGCTTGGAAACAACCTCCAGTAAGTTAGAAGAGTCATGTGTTACCACTACTTTTAATAATATGACTCATGGCAATTGTGATTCGTCTTTTTTCCCCTCTGTAAGTTAAACATAAAAACTAGCCATAAATGTTAAATGTCAGTAACATGTTAAATTTTGTAAGTAATTCCTGTAACATTTAGCCAAAGGAAGTGGATTTCTAACCCATGTGGCCTTGCCTGTGAAGCACAGTAGGACCCTGACAGTGATTTGCCAAGAAGAGTAGAGTAAGCCTGGAATATAGAGAAACTTGATCTAGGGGCCTCTGAGTGGGCAGCAAGCTATCCAAGGGGTTTGTTAAACTCAACTCTGGCCTGGTTTGTAGTCCATATTCCAAATGTTTGATCATGTGGCTAAGGGGTGGCATTTGCATCATGAAGCAAAATCAACTATTTATAGTTGGGAGGAAAGAGAAAAGTTATATTTCATATTAATTAAGCACATAGTGTGTGCCAAGCCCTTTACATACTTTATTTCATTTAATCTTCAAAATTTACATTAGATGTTACAGCCCCATTTCATAGATTGTAAAAGCGGTGTTTGGATAGGAAAATTACTCGTTGAAGATCACGTAGCTAAGTTAAATAGTGGAGCCAAGAATGGAATCCAGGACTACCTGAATCTAGAATTTTTACTTCTTCCTGGTGAGGGAAAGCACTGTGCTTTTAAAGAAAGTCACCAACTTTGCAATAAGAACCCAGCCAGAAGAAAGGGCTAGTCAGCAAATCTACCAAGAACTAGGCAGAAGGGCACTTATGCTGAAATACAACACAGGGTTCCAAAGCCCTGCCATGTTCATGATACCAAGAGAGAAACAAGGCATGAGGTGTGGGAAAAGGGGCACACATGAGGAGAGATATCATGATACTGTGCTCACAAGGTTGCTCAGGGCCCACCCTAGGAACATGTGATTCCAACCATGTAGCATTCTTGAAACAATTCCTCCTTCTCCCCACAGACCTCTGGTGAGCGTGAAGCTCCTAATGTACTGCTCCAGGTCCAGCTGGTCCAGGGGCTGGTGGGCCTGAACCTGCATGCTGAGAACGCTCAGCTCCTAAAGCTAGCCAGGGCTACAGACACAGAAATAGACAATGAGCTTTCCTTTTTGAACATCTACTTTGCTCCCTACTAGAGAACAATTGCTAAAAGGATAACAGAACAATAGAATGGGAATTGACTGTATATTAAGACATCTTCAGGGAAAATGACTTATGGGCCATGAACTATAAAAGGTCATTTCTTGGGCCTCCCTGGTGGCGCAGTGGTTGAGAGTCCGCCTGCCGATGCAGGGGATACGGGTTCGTGCCCCGGTCTGGGAGGATCCCATATGCCGCGGAGCGGCTGGGCCCGTGAGCCATGGCCGCTGAGCCTGCGCGTCCGGAGCCTGTGCTCCGCAACGGGAGAGGCCACGACAGTGAGAGGCCCGCGTACCACAAAAAAAAAAAAAAAAAAAAAAAAAAAGGTCATTTCTTCCACAATCTTCATTTCCATATTCATGAAATCACTGGATTCAATATATAGAGTACTACCACTTAATTTCATTTTAAAGCTATAAATTCAATATTCCAAATATTAAATTCTAAAATACAAAAATTTAGGTCAGTTTGGCCCTACTCAAGAATAGTGAGGAGTCAATTATGCAAAAGCAGAAACTAAAAAGAATATTCTTTTTTACTTAAAAAAGTATTCTAATGGCTTATAGAGAAAATGAATTAGTCTGAGTGTCAAAATATACACCAAGCTAATGTAGTAGTGTTGTTAAATGGGAAATGGCACTGCCATGTCATTATTCCAGTGTTTAATTCACTGACACAAAGTCCTTTTATCCAAATATCCAAGTATGCTATCCAAGTAGGCTGTTTCATTCTATTTAAATGGAATCAAACAGCATTCAAAATTGTAATCCCTTTTTGCTGGCCGAGTGTGTTTTGGGCTAGTGTCCAGCCTGAAAAGGTAAGAGGGAGAAGCACAATAATTAAGATGATTCAGATTTGATAAGAAGACCTCTGTTTTGTAAGAAAGACAGAGCTCAAAGGACTAGAGTTTAAAACAGGCTCACCTATCACATTCTAATAATAAATTATGAAAGAATCTGTTATAATGGAGAAATTCTGAAACTTGAAAAGGTGGTAGGAGAGAATAACCTAGATTTCCTGCATTGTTCAGAAAAGCTTAATCAAATGATTTTTGGCCTTTAAAAAAAGTAGCTTGGTATTTTATAGGCTTAACATGCTTTATATTTATATATGTAAAATGTTTCTAAAAGTTCAGTTGAGGACTTCCCTGGTGGTCCAGTGGTTAAGACTCCACGCTTCCAATGCAAGGAAGGGGGCACGGGTTCAATTCCTGGTTGGGAAAGTTCCACATGCCACGTGGTACAGCCAAATAAATAAATAAAAGTTCAGTTGAACAATTCATAGATGTCATCACTTCAGTCAATGACTATGCAAGTATCCAGTGATCATGTGAGAAACAATGCCTAGAAGTAGTTGATTTGATTTTAAGAAAAAATTAAACATGGAAGAAGAGTCAGGGAAGTCAATGAAAAGAAGAACAATGATGGAGGGTGGCTAGCTCTGCCAGAGAAGAAAACACACTATAAACCTTCGCTAATCAGAATACAGTGGTACTGACACATAAATAGATAGACATACCAATGGAATGAAACAAAATTCAGAAACAGGTACAAAACATATGGAAACTTGGTATGTGATGAAGGTCGCATTAAAAATCAATAGGGAAAAGAAGTACCCTCTAACAAGTTATACTGGAACAACTAGATAGTCATTTGAAAAAAGGAGAAAACTGGATCCAAACCTCATAGAATACAAGAAAATAAACTCTAAATTAATTAGGCATCTAAATATAAAGTATGAGATAAAAAATCTTAAAAGAAAGCATGGATGAATTCCTTTGTGACCTGGAGAAGGGAAAGCCTTTCCAACTATGATTCAAAAACAAGAAGCAATAGAAGAAAAGACTGATCATTTTGGCCATATAAAGCTTAAAAGAAAAAATAAGACAAAACCTTTTGCATAGGGGGAAGAAAAAGACCACAAGTAAACATGAATAAACTGGGGAAAAATATTTGTATCATATACCCTGAATACAGTTAGACTTATCCTAACATACCAAAGGCTCATAAAATTTAAGAAAAAGATCAAAATCTCATTGGAAAAATGAGCAAGTGACAAACAAGACAGTTAACAAAAAAAAAAAAAAAGGGCAAACATCCCTCATTCAAAATTCTCATCTCCACTTATTATAAAAGAAATTTAAATCAAATTACAACTGATCTAACATTAGAATCAGTAAAAATCTCACATATGACAAATACTCTAGTCAAAGCTGTGGAGAAATAGGCACACTCTTAAAATGCTGTTAGGGGTGCAGCGTAGTACAAATCCTATGGGGTAGAGTTTGGTAACATTTAACAAATTTTATAAACATTTTATATTTTGACCCAGTAATACCACTTATAGTAATCTATCCCAAAGACATATGTCCACAAATAAAAAACCATATGTGCATAAGGTTATTAATCGTGGCATTATTTGTAATATGATTCTGACATGGTACATTGTGAACCATGTAAATATTTCAGATATTTAAAATTAAGTCAGAAATAAATATTGAGATGAAATTATGTTTCAGATTTGATTCAATATAAAATGAACAAATAGGAGAATATGTTCCAAACAAAAGAGAAAGATAAATCTCTAGAAATCAACCTTAACAAAATGGAGATGAGTGATTTATCTGATAGAGAGTTCAAAATAACAGTCATAAAGATGCTCACCAAAGTCAGGAGAGCAATGCATGAACAGAGGGAGAACTTCAACAAAGAGACAGAAAATATTAAAAAGTACTGAGCATTGCATTGTCATAGCATTGAAAAATTCAATAATTGAACTAAATTCAATAGAAGGATTCAACAGCAGATCAAGTGCAAGAAAGGATCAGTGAACTTAAAGGATCAGTGAACTTAAAGAGAGAGCAGTGGAATTCATCCAATCAGAAAAGCAAAAAGGAAAAAGAATAAAAAAGAGTGAAGATAGCTTAAGGGACTTATGGGACACCATAAGAAGACCAATATACACATTATAGGGGTACCAGAAGAAGAAGAGAGAGGAAGGAAGAGAAGCTTATGCAAAGATATAATGACTGAAAACTTTCCTGACCTGAGGAGAAAGAAACAGGCCCCCAGATACAGGTAGCCCAGAGTATCAAAAAAGATGCCTCTAAAGAAACCCACAGCAAGACACATTATTAAATTTTCAAAAATTAAAGAGAATCTTAAAAATAGAAAGATAGGGACTTCCCTGGTGGCACAGTGGTTAAGAATCTGCCTGCCAATGCAGGGGACACGGGTTCGAGCCCTGCTCTGGGAAGATCCCACATGCCGCAGAGCAATGAAGGCCGTGTGCCACAACTACTGAGCCTGCAGTCTAGAGCCCACTAGCTGCAACTACTGAGCCTGTGTGTCACAACTACTGAAGCCCACATGCCTAGAGCCTGTGCACCGCAACTACTGAAGCCTGCATGCCTAGACCCCGTGCTCCACAACAAGAGAAGCCACTGCAATGAGAAGCCCGCGCACCGCAACGAAGAGTAGCCCCCACTCACTGCAACTAGAGAAAGCCCGCTCACAGCAATGAAGACCCAACACAGCCATAAATAAATAAACTTATAAATAAATAAAATTTTAAAAAAAGAAGATAAAAGCAACTTATTACGTACAAGGGAACTCCCACAATACTATCAGCAGATTTTTCAGAAGAAACTTTGGGGACCAGAAGGAAGTGGGACGATATACTCAAAGTGCTGAAAGAAGAAAACTGCCAATCAAGAATAATCTACCAAGTAAAACTGTCCCTCAGAATTGAAGGAGAGTTAAAGAGTTTTCCAGATAAACATATGCTGAAGAAGTTTATCACCACTAACTGGCCTTAGAAGAAATGTTAAAGGGAGCTCTTCAAACTGAAATGAAAGGATGCCAATTAGTAACGTGAGAACATATGAAAGTATAAAACTCACCGGTAAAGGTAAATATACACTTAAACGCAGAATACTCTAATATGTAATGGTGGTGGGTAAATCACTTATAACTCTAGTATAAAGGTTAAAAGAAGACAGTATTAAAAAATAACTATACAATAATTTTTAATAGATACACAATGTAAGAAGACATCCAAGTTTTCAAAATTTCCTGCTTATCAATACTTCCTCTGGAAACCAGTGAAGAATTTCTCCACCCAAATTAAGATATATACCAAAAAGAAGACAACATGAGATTCATATTGCAGAGGGGACTCACTCCATGAGAGAAAAAAAGAGTAAGTCAACAGCCATACCGTAGATCTAGATTATAACCAGTCAAAGGCTTTGGCAGGTTCCTCTTCAAGAAGATGAATTGTTAAGAATGTCTTATTAAGAACATCTTGTTTGAATGGATTAAGAGACTTACATAACTGAGTGAGAGTATGGTTGGTAATTAGTGATAAATGTATAGGAAACTAAGCAAATAAAGCAAAAAGGCTGTTATTAATCCTAGAGAAAACAAAAAGTTGCACACAAACTGAAAGTAATCATAGTATATGACACGGTTCAGCTGTCAACAGCTTTTGCCTCGTTAAAATATGCAAACACAATATTCATTCAATTAAAATGACAACATATCTATATTGGAAGGCTGGAGGGACAAGCAGTTTGTATGTGTTGGTGGTGGATGGTACGTGTGAGAGGTAGATGAGTGATGCATCTATAAGTCAAGGAATGCCAAGAGTTGCCTACAACCACCTGAAGCTAGGGGAGTGGCATGAGACAGTTTTTCCTTGGAGCCTCCAGAAGGAACCAAGACCCTGCTGACACCTTGGTTGCAGATTTCTAGCCTCCAGAACTGTGAGAGAATCAACTTCTGTTTGTTTTAAGCCACCTAGTCTGTGTTACTTTGTTACGGCTGCCCTAGGAATAATACAACAACCTTCAAGAATCTGACTTGTCATCACTGCCATCTTGTATGCACCATCTTCCTGCTGCTGCCTGAACACGTGGTGACTCCCATTTATTTTAAAGAAATCCTCTAAGATTTTGACACCACCACATGCAAAAGGGCAAAGAATTACCTGTGACAGTAAGTTTAAAAAGTGAGGGATACTTTAACAATGGCAAAAACGGTAATCAAATTGCTAAATCTTGCCACCCTGATGTTAGGAAGATACCAAAACCAAAATAAGGCCGACCTTAAGGTGCTAGGATACATGAAACAGTATTTTACTTTCTATTATGGTTTCCTCAGTAAGGTTAATATTTACCTAAGATTCCCACTTTTTAATGCTTTATCAGAATTTCTCTCTTTTACAATACACTATTTCAAGGTTTTGCTGAAGTTGCCTTTTTAAAACAGTGACTGAACTGTTCTCGATTTTATTCTGGGTGCCAACTGGAAATAATGTGCTGCAGAATTTATTCCACTCAGCCCTGGAAACCTGAAATGTAATCATTAATCACAGACACAACTGTTTCCTAATGAAAAAATGACGCTTCCTAATATATTTTAGGAACAAGTACTCTGAACACTAGAATTATGGAATAAGGAAGCCACCTCAAAGAGTGAAGCAGTCCCCTCACTGGAGATATTAAAGAAGAGGGATATTAAGAAGGGATTCTCTGAAAAGGAATCATGTGTTTATCACAATGTTAGGCAGAGTTTCCAAATTATAAATAACAAGCTATTAACAGATTGTGGAATGAATATAAGGGGTTGTGACCAGCATATTTTTAGTGGAATTTAATGGCATGGAATAGGAAATAGCAGAGTGCAAAGCATAACTTAAATGCAAGGGCTGATTCACACAACTTCCACTTATATATTTACATATGTAGAGTTAAAGTTATGTGTACATGGGGATGTAAACGTTATTTCTTACTGTGGGTCACAGTCATAAAAGGTTTGAAAGCCACTGTCTTAGAGTGTAAATGTGCCATCAAACAAGCAGCCCATCAGATGCATCCTGTAGGCAGAGAGGACCCAGGCCCAGGGCCTGCTTCAGTGCGTGGAGCTAGGTTGAGACTGGGTTGCCCCAAACACTTTCCAGCAGAGGATCTGGAGCCATCCATGAGGGAAAATCTATCATGAGTTCATTAGGAAGGGACCCAGACCACCAGAGAAGTTCAAAATGTTCAAAGAGGCCAGTAGACAGTGTATGACAGAGGCAGATGTGAAACACCAAATGGGTCCACACAGTCAATTCAAGTACGAAAAGTAAGTTGTCACTGTGTAGAAAAAGAACAAGAAAACATTTCTCATCCCCCAAAACGTTTGTTTGGCTTTGAAGTCATTTATTTTCAAGAGAGGTAATGAAATAATTCCTATGAACAGCACCTTGTACCAATAATGTTTATTTTATTTCATGTCCTGGGGACACAGTTTTAAAGAGTACTTCTTAATTTGGCAACAAAGTGGAAGAAGTCAGTTTAGGAGTTTTCTTTGTGAATCATAAAAAATCTGGAGGATGTGCTATTTGCCGTAAAATAGAATTAATGGATAAAGTAAATTTAGATTAAACTATGAGCCAAACTTGTGAACCATCTTCAACATGCCATGGGCATTAAATACTTCCCCAAGTTTTAGATCTAGAGTTATCTGTCATGTGGAAAATAAAAGCTGACCCCACCCCAAAGGTTGAATGTAATCACATCTTCTTTAACCAAGTGACAGGCTATGATAGAAAAGCAAAGAGTAAAAGATTCAAACTGGCTTTAGTAATAGTGTAAAATCTTTGCCATGTCAACAGGTTCTCCAAAGAAGGTAAAATAGTAAGCTCCATATGGTTTTTCAAAATTATGGTCCAAAGTTTAGGGCAGAAAGATATTAAAGTTAACACAAAATTTTAGCAATATGTGTGGATTTATTCTTAACTCTCCCTTTCCTTAGATTTTCTTTTCTTGGAATAGTGTATTCCCTGTAATTGAATCACAGAAATGAACTAAAAATTGCACATTAAATTGTTACAAACCCAAATTGCCATCCACACCTCATCAAGAATCTTTTTTTTTTTTTCTTCTTTTTTTTCCAACTTAAGAAGAAATAGCATGATTCTCTCAAGCTGATACTTTCCTCCTGGAGTGATGGCTACATGACGTTTCATTTTGGCTTCACATTGAGGACACCCAAGTGGCTCTTTTAGCACTTTACCTTTCTTCTCATTCTTCTTGTTGTTATTCATTTATTTGTTGTGATAAGCTTACTTTAATTAAATCTGACTTTTTTTTTTTTTTTTTTTTTTTTTTTGCTGTACGCGGGCCTCTCACTGTTGTGGCCTCTCCGGTTGCGGAGCACAGGCTCCGGACGCGCAGGCTCAGTGGCCATGGCTCACGGGCCCAGCCGCTCTGCGGCATGTGGGATCCTCCCAGACCGGGGCATGAACCCATGTCCCCTGCATCGGCAGGCGGATTCTCAACCACTGCGCCACCAGGGAAGCCCTAAATCTGACCTTCTTTGAACTTTCCTTCTACATTTTCCTATCATCCACAGAAACTATGTCTGTTATACTTGAAAGCATATTTTATATTGGATAAATTTTTTTTTTCCTGGTGATGACATTTTTTAAAGTCACAGTACACTTCTAGCAAACAGGAGGTAGCTAAAAATAATGCTGGAGAGACATGAACTCAACATCTCCTCTTGGGTCCACAGGCACTTCAAACTCAGTCGATCCCAAACCAAACCCTTATTAGTACTCTCCAAGAGTTCCAAGTGTTGCGATCTCATTGAAAGGTCCCATGCCTCTCAGCATCCCATAAAAGAAAGTTCTTAGTCCTCCTTGTCCTCAAATATCATTGTCAAGTCTTATATTGGGTCAGCCAAAAAGTTCATTTGGGTGTTTTCTGTAAGATCTTATGGAAAAACCCGAACAAACTTTTTGGCCAACCCAATACATGCTAATCCTTAAAACTTTCTGGAATCCATCATTTCTTTGCATTCTCAGAGCCTCTATTCCAGGCTGTCATCTGGAAAAACACAAAAGGCCTAACTGGTCTTCCTGGTTTGACCTCTGCAATCTACTCTTCACATATGACCAGAGATTCTTCCTAAAACACAAATCTGTCACATGGAGAAACGAGCAGCCACTTTGCGTCTCCCGATGAGAGAACAGCCACCACCTATGCTTGTGTCAAAGTGATCAAAACTGAGCTGGAGCAAGCCTCAGCACCCAGCTGTCAGTTCGTAGGAAATGCCAAGGGTGGAGGAACTCACTGAGCTGCATCTTGAGCCTGCAATCAACAACATTCAGACTGTGGGAAGCTGAGCAGGTCAAAGGGCCCAGATTCTTCCACAGATAAATTGTAACAAAAATAAAGGGATGGAGGGGAAACTGCAGATAAAAAAGATGTAAAAAACATTTAAAAAATGAGCAAGACTAAACTTGTGCCTAGGGATGCACACTTGAATGAACTATAAAGAAACACAAGGACGTGACCGATGACCCTAGAAGTCAGGGTAGTCTTTGTAGGGACAGAGGGAGCTGTGATTGGGATGAGGCTTGTGAGGGGCTTCCCAGGGTGGCTGGCAACGTTCTATTTCTGGAGCTGTGCTGTGGTTACCAGGGCGTTTGCTTTAAAATACTTTACTAAGCCACACGTTTGTTCGTATGGTGCTCTACGTTTATTTTAGAATGAAAAAGTTAAACACACACACACACACACACACACACACACACAAATCTGACCATGTTGCTGCCCCGTTAAAACCCTTCAATGGCCTCATAGTTCTTGTAAGAAAAAGTCCAAACTCCTTCACATGGTGGACAAGGCCTTGCAGCATCTGGCTCTCTACTCAAAGCCTCAATGCTTGCCTGTCTCCTCCCTACATTAAATTTTCAGTTCCTCAAAAGCATTCTGCTTCCTTCTGTCACGGCCTCTGAACGTCAGTTATTTCTGCTTGGAACAATCAAACATGCTCTCTTTCCCCTTCACTTGGCTGATTCCTATTTGTCCTTCAGGCCCCAGGAGGAAAGCCTTCCCAGTGCTCCAATGTTGGGCATCCTGAAGTACCTCTCTGTTTTCCCATTACACACTATACTTTCTCAATCACAGCCTTTATCATCTGCATTAATATAGTCTATTAGTTCATATTTTCCATAGATCAACAACTCTAGGCAAGATGTATTAACTTGCCCTCAAATTTTTATATCCCAACACCTAGCACAATGCCTAGACAAAAACCAAGTCCCATGCTTCATAAAACCCTTCTCTATTTAATTTTTAGCATGCCTCAGATCACATGGGGGACTTGTTCTTTGGTCTACTCCAAATGATCGTGATTCACTGAGTCTGGGCCAGGCCCAGGAATCTGTGTTTTTAAGAATACATATATGATTCTGGTGAAAGAACCATACTTTGAAAAAGTGTCCCATATCCTATCAATCTCTTTGTATATTCTCTGTCCTACATCTCTCTCTCTCTCTCTTTTTTTTTTTTTTTTAATTTTTTGGCCGTACCATGCGCCATGAGGGATCTTAGTTCCCCGACCAGGGATCGAACCCGTGGCCCCTGCAGTGGAAGCATGGAGTCTTAACCACTGGACCGCCAGGGAAGTCCTGCCCTAAATGTCTCATATTCATTCCTTCTTTTCCCCACTCTCCCTGACTTAACTGTGGTCTTCATTTCCCCCCTAGACTAATATAAGCTTCCACCTAGTTCCCCTCGTCCTGATTCCTCTCCTCCAAGCCATCCACACACAAAGCTTCTAAACACAGGCTTATGTGGGAAACACAATCATCTGGCCCCTGACTATGGTTCCTCCTGCTGTCCTAAGCCAGCATGTTGACACTGGAAAGGAAAAGGAAGGATGGATGAGAGAGACTGTGTTAAACGTGGCTAAAACATGTTCTCTTGATGGATACAGCAGAAGGAAATGAAGAAGTAAAATGCCATTCTGAAGATAACTAAGGTAAAAAGAACTACGCAGCTTTACAAGAGACTCCACGGACATACTCATGTCACTACTATTCTCCAGTAGTTATATATATATCTCTATATAGCATTAGTAAGAACTTAATGTCAGCAAGGCCCTACGTCTTTAGTGGTATTAGAACTAAACATGTATCTCACTTAACAGACAAAGGCAACTTTTAAAAAACAATTATAAAGCATTATTGGAATAGAATACAGATATATATGCAGCACTTGCTAACTAACATCTTCCCTCAAGATACAGGGCAAGGAAGGCACAAAATTTAAACAACATGCTTAGCAAGTTTTTTTTTTTTGAACTTTTGAATTTTATTTATTTTTTTATACTGCAGGTTCTTATTAGTCATCCATTTTATACACATCAGTGTATACATGTGAATCCCAATCGCCCAATTCATCACACCCCCACCCCCACCCCCAGCGGCTTTCCCCCGTGGTGTCCATACGTTTGTTCTCTACATCTGTGTCTCAACTTCTGCCCTGCAGACCGGTTGATCTGTACCATTTTTCTAGGTTCCACATCCATGTGTTAATATACGATATTTATTTTTCTCTTTCTGACTTACTTCACTCTGTATGACAGTCTCTAGATCCAACCACGTATCAACAAATGACTCAATTTCGTCCCTTTTTACGGCTGAGTAATATGTAAGAGCCAGACTGTAAAGTCGGTGTGGAACTCACTACATTCGCATCTTTGTGGTATACGTGGGGTGAGGGGCACAGGCTTAGAATCCCATCAGAAGGGGGACGAGGATGCCTCTGGCCTTAAGCAGAGCTCCCTCGGGCAACTCTGCAAGCCCACGTTGCACGTTTTAGTAAAAAGGCAACAAGTGACACTAGAGGAGCAGGATAGGAGAGAGCGTTGCTCATCAAGGAGACAGCTGAGGGCTGCACCAGTGCTGCGTGTTAGACTCAAACAACAAACAGATCCCACAAGAAAACTAACGTTGCATTTCCTTCCAGCTGTGTATGTCTAGAGGTGTTCTAAACAGTCTCACATTTGTTGTTAGAAAGAAGCGTTATTAAAACCGTTTTATCCTCACTCAATTTGAAATAGATGGAGAGGAGTTTGCTTGGTGTGTATGAAAACCTGCACTGAGATGCTCAGCTAACCCACACACCTGACCTGGCCTCTCCCTAAGCAATTCCTCACCTGCTGTCTCCTGACACCAGTCCTTGCCCAGTGTCTTCATCTGCAACGATGCTGGCAACAACCTGCTTATTAAATGGTGTAAAAGAAGGAAATTCCCAACAGCCAGGTTCCTAACACATATGTTTCTGTAAATATTAAAGAATCTGAACATCATAAAAAGCCTTGTTGTTATCAGTTTCAGCCTTCTGTTTCCAAGCATCTGCAGCAGGGTAAAAGCAGTAACGTTCTTCAGATCACAGAATGAAAGGAACAGAGAGAAAAAGAGGCAGAAAGAGGAGGGGGAAGGGCAGAAGGAAGAGAAAGCACGAAGGAGAACAAGCCAGGGGAACTGGGGGCTGGGTTTTCTGAGAGCCTGCATTTGTTTCACGGGGCCACTGGATTTGCTTCCTTGAATCAATGGATTCCGGGTGCACTCTGGGCTACGCCTCCCGGTCTTCACCACTGTAAGGTCAGGAGAGGAAAACCTGATCTTTTTGCTCCCGGTGCTGTGGCTCCACATGTTGGGGCCCAGCTACATCCTCCCCCACTTTGATTCCCAGCCTTAACATGCAATTTAGAGAAATAAGAAGCCTGTGAAGCAGCTGTAGGGAACTGCATTTGGAGCCCAGCACGCCACGCTGAGAAAGACGGGCGCACTCTTCATCTTGGAACGTACAGGAATGAAACTGATTGGTTCATTTCGATCTGCCAGGGGCTTTTCTTTCTCCTTTTTTCCCCTTACTTTATTGTTTTTTTAATATTTTACTTTGCAAATGGGCCCTCACGTGTCAATTTCCAAAATTTTGCAATCCACAGGCAAGGGAATTAATACAAGGTCTGTTGCGAATAAAATTATAACTACTTCTCTGTCCAAAAGTTCAACTTTGTTTCCCTCACCAGTTCTGAATTCCTGTAGCTGACTGGCACCAACACAAGCGTGAAGTAATTTCTTTCCTCTGTGGTTTATTTTCTGATGATAAGTAAGCAAAAATACTATAAAGAAAGGGAAAAGAATGATGCAAAATGAGTACTTCTCAAAAACACAACTCCAGAGTGAGAGTAGGTAAAATGGAGTCCTGTATGTCAAGAAACTTAAGAATAAAGCTACGTGGTCATACCTATTTCTGTGTAATAAAAATAAACATTTTAGTAAAACTATGTGTCAGGAACATAATGCTAAGAGCTTTACATGCATTATCTCATTTAATCCTTGGAACAACTTATTTGCATGGGAAGAATCATCCACATTTTAAAGATAAAGAAAATGAGGTTTACAGAGGTTAAAAAAACCCTGCTAAAGCCTAATATAATAGCAGAGTCAAGAGGAAAGTGCACCTCTGCCTCCAAGGACTGCTATGCTAGGCCCCTTCCCCAGGCTTTACAATGTTTAGACAAAAGCCTTGAAAAGCCCACTGCTCAGAAATGCACGTTGGATAACTATGTGCTGTCAACAGAGGTTGAACAACACATCTTTTCTGTTACAATCACTGTTCAATGTTGAATGTTTGCCATTCATCTCTCCATAGTAAGTGAGATATGGTCAACTTTCCTTTATCTTAAGTGATTCAGGTGTGTAGTGTTTTCCAGTAATCATTTGAGTGAGTTTTTTATGTTTGTTTTTAGCTATATAGAAGATCACTGTAAGAACAGGCAGAGCAGTATAATACCCAAGCTCATAGAACCCATCGATCATGAGCTCAGCTGAGATACACAGTGTATAAAGAGGCTGCCTGATAGATACATGGCCATTTCATTTTTCTGCATATTCAAATTCTACTGAAGGACTAAGCTAGACTAGGAAAAAAAGTGGCCTGGGACTAAACCGTATGTCCATCCCTTCTACCTCCACCCTGGTTTTAGTGAATTTCAGTTTGGAGCATCTCCAGGGATGCTAGAGCATTCATTCATTGGGCAGAAATCTACCTGATACTGTGTTAAGTGCTGAGGGATATATGCATGAGCAAAACAGACCCGGTCCTGCCCTCAGTCTAGTCTAACATAAAAAAGCCAGCACTGTGCAATTCATCACACATGCATTGGAAGGATGTTCATGAAACTATTGTGCAGGTTCCTCATGAAAACCCCAGGAGAAATTTCTTTCTGGTCCTTGGGTCAAGAGTAGTAGTTCTGTAGAGAAGATGATCTACTTTTAATCCCATGGACACTCTATACTTTGAAGTAATTGAGCCTACTTTCTTTGCTGTTAAAAAAATTCAGGGCCCACATGTGGCCCACTCACCCACGGGACATAAGATGCATTTCAGTAACTGTCTCATTGCTACTCCAGCTGATGTCCCTTATCTTTTTCTTTCCTCCTTTCTTTCTCAGATATTTCTTATTTGAATATTGTTTTTTGTTTCCTTAATCTTTAGGGAAAAAGGTATAGTAGAAAAAAGTAAAAATAAGTAAATAAAAATATACACACGTATGAAAATTTTAGGAAAGTAGAGCAATGTCTGCTGACTCCAAAAACTCCAAAAATTTGACTTTTTGGAAATCTCTTAAATCTTGACTAAGAACCGTTTTTATTATTTTCCCACCTTAAAGTTTAAGCTTTTGGGGAAAAAAAGCTGATGGAGAATTTTTAGTTATTTGGAATCCAATAATGTTCTCTTTTTAATTATGTAAGGACTGAATGCAGAAAGCAACTATTTATAAATGAGAATACCCCCATGTGCCAACTGACATACACAGAACTTGCTCTGGTGACTAGGTGATACTGTATTAAAAAAATGAAGTGACTTTAAGTGTAATAAAATGCATTTTCTGTTGTTACCAGTTCTAGATTTATGACCTCAGCTCATTAAGCTTTCTTAAAGAAGTTGCCTGATTAAGTTCTAATCACACTTTTATATAACACAGAGCCAACTATAACCCAAATCCTAGCTTTCATCTGGAAGATGAGATCTATAGGGGACTTAATTCAAAGGTCAGAGACATTATTGGTGATGCTGAAAATAATTTGCCATTTTATATATAGGTTAAAATAACATCTTTTTAAATTTGATTTTTAGAACTAAGTTAAGAACAATTAAATTACTCTGTTACTTTTACTGTTATGAAGGATGTTATGAAGAATGCATGACATTAACAGAAGGCAGAAGAACAAAGGAGAGAGCTTCTGAGAGAGAATATGGGCATCTCCGCAAAAGCAGATACAGTATGTAGACATGTCTCATCTTTCTGTGGTGCCCAATCATCTGGGTACTCGCTGACACACAGAATTATAATGTCAAAAGAAGAAAATTTTGCATGTTGTTATTTTTCAATCACCATCATCATTATCAATCTATGAGATTCCCTTTCTACTTTGTAGTACATTATATCAGATGAACACATAAGATCAGTATATCATTAGATAATATTTTCCATTTAATTTTTCCAATGGCCCTAGACTCTTAAATAAGTGAATCTACAGGTGTGACCTTTTAGCTCTTTATTTACAAACTACTCAAATGGTATATGTACAACTGATTCACTTTGCTGTACACCTGAAACTAACACAACATTGTAAATAACTATACTCCAATAAAAATTAAAAGAAAAAAACCCCAAAAAACCCCCAAAATACTCAAATGAAATGAATCACATGAATAAATCTGTATGCATGTATATCTCAGATGTACTTCTTTTGAATACCAGACAAAAGACACATCACTGTTACTTTCCCCTAAGCCATCATGATTGGTGTTACCATCAGATTCTTATATGCCAAAAAAAGGGCCCAGGGGAGCATCGCTGAAAGTTTTAATGGAATAAAGCCAAAAGGAATATGTTATGAGTTAAACAGATGTTCTAGTTTTGAGAGCAATTTGGACAAAGATAAGTAAAATCTCCAAATAAGTCCCAAACAAATACTATTTCCTTATAGCCTACATACACCAAATTATAAACTAAACAGGATCTAAGTACAAAGCAAATATCAGTAACAATAATTATCATTATTCTTATTTATTGAAGGCTTACTATTTGATAGGAACTGTGCTAAATACTTTACATTATCTCATTTAATCCTCAAATCTTTAAGTCATGAATAAAAACTAATAAGATACTCCAATAAAAATTACTTAAAATTTTTTTAAATTTAAAGATAAATAAATTAATTTAAAAATCCAGATAGTCTTGAATTCTGCTTAATTGAAAAACAAAAAACTAATGAACCCCTACTATTAAGTGATCCTTACACTTAATTCTGAGCAGAGAATATAGTCCTAGCTTAGGTTTCAAATACCCAATGTTTGCAGCCCTTACCCTAGGTGCAAATTTTTAAACTTACTGGGCTATTTTTTTCATCACTGAATCCCCAGCACCTAGCATGGTACATGACATACAACAGATGCTCAATAAATGTTTGTTAATTGAATAAGTGAGTGGACACAATTTAGTCACTGGTTTTCAAAGGAGTAGAAAGGATCCTCACAGAATATGGCAAATGTATTAAGTCTGATGAAGCCATTGTAGGAAGCTTTTAAAATTAATTAATTAATCAAATTAATTGATTGATTAATTAATCAATATTAATTATTGATCTCTTTTTTAAATTACAAAATAATGGCTATATTTCACTGCACTGTACAATATATCCTTGCTGATTATTTATTTTATACATACTAGCTTTTTTTTAAACATCTTTATTAGAGTATAGTTGCTTTACAACAGTGTGTCAGTTTCTGCTTTATAACAAAGTGAACCAGTTATACATATACATATGTCCCCATATCTCTTCCCTCTTGCATCTCCCTCCCTCCCACCCACCCTCCCTATCCCACCCCTCTAGGTGGTCACAAAGCACCGAGCTGATCTCCCTGTGCTATGCGGCTGCTTCCCACTAGCTACCTATTTTACATTTGGTAGTGTATATATGTCCATGCCACTCTCTTATTTTGTCCCAGCTTACACTTCCCCCTCTCCGTGTCCTCAAGTCCATTCTCTAGTAGGTCTGCATCTTTATAAATAAGAGTCAGTCTTTTATTTTCCTCTGAAACCAAATATAGGTGAACTATGTCCTAAGACGATGACGACCACAATACACTTCTCTGGGTACAGTGGGGACATATGATTTAGTTGATTTAAATAGGAACAGTTGAACTACCAATACATTTAGCAGTGTTTTAAGTTGTCAAAAAGTGATTGATTATATTCAACTACAATTTAATAAAAAGTTAAGGGTCTAGGGGTTGGGTGTGGTTGCTCTTAAAAAGTTAAAATTTCCATAAAATCATTTAAAAGTACAACCTAGTAACAGTACTTGCCAAGACAAAATGTTCCAGTAGCTCGACTTTTTATGCTAGGATCACTTCTGGAACTAGAAACCAGATGTAAAGGTAAATTCTCAATTTCTGACCTTCATCTTCTAAGAGGTCTAGGGAAAGAAGTCAACTGTTCAGCTCTATTAAATCACAGACTGGCTTTTGGGTTACTGGATAACGGCACAGAGGTATACCTATTTTTATCAATACTGCCATGAACAAGGTACTAGTCCTCTAATAAATTCCTACACAACTCCACAACCAGTAATTCTGAACTTGCAGAAACTACAAAAATGTTTATTTTTATTTGTTTTCCTCCTTTTATCATAGGAGTCTAATCCTCTCTAATGACAGCATTCCTTTAAGTTGGTATTTATATGCCTGAATGTTTTATAACATCATAATACAATTGCACTGGTCTTGTGAATTCTCTTAATGTGACTGTATTTGTACTAAAAAAAAATCTCCATTAAAAAGCAGTACTTCGCAGTTAGCTACTCTTTCATGAAGTGAAACAGACGGCTCTCTGGAACATTTTCATCTGCATCTTAATCTGTCAAATTTCACTTACCTATCTAAAACAAAAAGGACTTTAAAAGTACCCTTATAGACAACAAAGGTTTTTTTCCCCTAAAGTAAATATGGTTGCCACTTTTTAACTAACTGTACAATGTCAAGTGAGTAATTGTAACACTTGATAATAGAAACTTATAAGTCAAATATCCAATTTTCATCCATCTTTATTTTCCTTCTTGGTGTCAGTAGTAGAATGAGGTTAGTCAAGAACTGAAACTATGGCATACACGGCTCAGCTTTGAAACAAATCAAATAAAAAGGATCTTTCCAACCTAAAACATTGTAAGCTTCAAAATGATTATACATACCTCATAACAAGCCTTAAAAAAATAAGCTCTGATATGGATTTAATGTCAACTCTTCCATAATCTTTTTCATTTAGAAACTCCAGAAACTCCTTCAAATTCTATAAGCAAACAACATTCTTTACCATATTGGCAGAAATTTAGGAAGTATTAAATTTACTTACCATACTGGCAGAATTCAGGAAGCTTGCAAGCTACCATTATTCACCCTTATGATATCTGAGATGTAACTCTTCACAACATTAAATGCATCACTGATTTTTCTAAGCATTTAAAAATGAGTTCTCTCCAACCCTATGACAAGTATCAGCCTACGTAATTTTAAAAGGATATTTCATACAGTTTGTAATTTTTTTTAGTGTAATTGGACCATGTGTATTAAAACACAGTTTAAATAAGAATACCCGCAGAATCCCTAGTTTAATTAATTCATCCCATACCTTTTGGAAGCAGGTAGACACATTAATTATACACAAATAAAATAAATTTAAGCTAATCAAGAAGAGACAGGAAGTTTGTTCTCAAATCTTGAACTTCTGAAAGTAAATTATTACATAATTAGAATTCCTCACATAATTATACCACAACATTGGTTTTCTTACAGGTTTGGGCAATTTGCTGGTTACTGGATAAGATCTTATTTATAAATTGTCAGTTAATCCTATCACATTTACTTTTAGCTCCTAATTGTCCTAAAATGCAAAGAAATCTTAATTGGCGGAAATCTCTTGCTGGCAAAAGGTTTTAACCACTTGGGGGTCAATCAGAACCTAAGGCCTGATGATGGTAATACAAGGCTGTTAAACAAGGGGGAAGGAAATCTCAACAATCAAGATGATACTATTTACTCAATGCAGCAAATTATTTTTTCTTTGGTTAGGTTCTACCTAAATATTTTTCTTCTAACTTTAAACATGGAAGTTACTAGGTCTTTTGAAACTAGGGACCATTCATAAGCCACTAACAACACAAATAACAAGTATCCTATCCCCTTCACTCACGCACACACACAAGTATGTGAAAATCTGGCCTCTGAGATTTCATTTGACTATGAATTCATTTTTTTAAATTGCAGAGTTTAATACAGTAAGAAGAAAAAGACAAAAATCTACCAACTAGGCTGAGCTGCCATCCTCTCCATGTAGTCTTTGGCCATATCTCGGGCTTCAATGTTCTCAGGATACAGCACGCAGAACATGGCCAAGGCCCCCAAGTTGTTGCCATAAATTTCATTCCAGCGGGCGCTGTACTCCTTGGGATCCCAGGGAGGGAGGTACTCCAAGGGGCTGGACAGCATGATGTGCACGGCCTCAGTGAGCCGGGCGGCAATGTGCTCGTGGGAGCTGGCAGCTCTGAGCTGGAGCTTGGCCACCTCCGCCCTGGAGAAGTACAGCATTGGATGGCTGTCGTAGTTAGCATTCGTAAAGGGAATCATGACTTCTGGGTTCTCGTCGGTGACGTAGGCTGACACAAAGCAAAACAAATATATGAAAAACACACTGGGAGCCCCCCGTGTGTGAGTCCTCATCGTGGCCTCAGATCTCCAAATCTCCAAGGCAGCCAAACCATCTTCGAAAGATCCTACAGGACGGAAAAGAGAAGAGGAGGATATGTCAACCAGGGGACCATGGTGAAGCAGGAAATACGTGGTAGGTAGCGACCTTGCTTACTATGAAAATTAAGCTTATGAATTTTTAGACTTTTCAAAAATACAGCAAAAATTTGATCTGGGAAGAAACTAAAACCTAATCATTTAATTAACTCATTAATTAATTACACATGATACAACAGACATATTCATTGTGGAAAACAGAAACTTTGGACTTGGGAAAACAGTATAATAATATCTGCTCGAGCAGAGAAGAAAAACTCTTGTTGGCATTCTTCTCACGTTTTATCACACAAAAAACGTTTTGATTTTACGGTATTTTTGGACATTAATATGAAAACCACAGTAACCAAAAGCTTGTGGTGAAATATCGTCTGGGAATCAGAATGGACGTTAGGAAAAAAAAAAAAAAAAAGAAAATCCTGTCTTAATACAGCCTCCTTCACTCTAAGTTCTCCCCTCTTCTCAGCATTCTCCATTCTGAACCAGGGATTAGGATCAATACATCTATATGAATGTGAGCAGACAAAATATTATGAGTAAGGCTAAATATTCTCTTTGTGTCAGCAGAAGGTGGGGACTATGACAACAAAAGCAGGGTAAACATCTGCTAAGCCCATGTGTTCCCTGGGCTGACATCAGCAGGAGTGCAGGGCAAGATCAGACACGGGGCTGCAGGGACTAGGGACTGACATGCCTTCATTCAGAAAATAAAATTCCAGAATTAAAAGGCTGAAAGAACACGTGTGCATTTTCCCCTTATTATTTGAAACTACTGTCTACTTTTTCATTTTGCATTCGGGATTTTGGTGTCATTCAGTAAGTCAGACATTTAAACCAAGCTCACATATTTTCTTAACTGCTTAACTTTCTTGAAAATCCTTTTTTTCAGTGGCAGCTTTGCTCACAGGTTAGCAAGAATGTCTTTCAAAGTAGGAACATTAAAAAAAAAAAAAAAAGAAAGAAAACCCTCAGCCTGGTCTATGTCCCACATCTGGGATAAAGCAGGCATAAAATCCCCCAGAGGAAAGTCAGGGAATTCTTAAAATTCCTCAGAGGGGAAAGGTTATAGAAAGCAGACCAGAAAAAGACAGTTTTATGTAAATAATGAACAGTAGTTTTCAATTATTCAACGGAGAAACTGGTGGAGAAAAATCAACCTCTCCAGCTGAACACAAACTATTTTTCCAAGGAAAATCTGCCTCATCACATTCAGAAGAAAGAAAACTAAGGATTTAACACACATTGGAGAACAATCCATATTCTCAACTTGGTCTATCTCCAAGAGAAAGGCAACATGGCATCACTTGTAGATGCTGCCATAAACTCTAGTATTCTTTGTATTTCTGAATGTGCTTTAGACTATATATATAAAACTCAGTGGCAGTGATTTTGTGAAGCAGTTTAGATTTACTTCAAGAGTAGAACCTGTAATGAATAAAAACAATTAATATAGCCATGCTAAATAAAATACATAAAATAGAAATAACTCTTGGACTCTACCCGTATTGTGTCTAGCACCCAAATCTTCAAGGCAACTGGCTGCCTCCTTCAAGGCCAGAGAGCTGGCCCAGAGTCTTCTGTGGTTATGTCTGAGGAGGGGTGTGGTCTCTGGCAACACAGAGACATGGCTGAGTCTGAAGTAATGCTCAGTCCCCACTGCCCCCACCCCAAGGTGTATTTTTTGCTCTTTTCAGAGAACAAGTGTGTTAATTTTTTTTTAAGCCTGCATATATTAAATCCCCAAAGGTGTACGACTGGATGCAGCCATCAATGCAATTGGCACTGTGGTGGGGTTGGGGGTTGTAGGCAGCCAGACTGAGGATGGCTTGGAAGTTTCTCCTTTAACTGACCTCTACGTGCATAAAATAGAACTGAAGATCTTCTCTCAACTACTGAGTTTTTGTTTGTTTGTTTTCCTTGTTTAAAAGGATTTTAATATAAAGCAAATAATTTTTTGCAACACTGCCCAAACTTTTCATTGTCAAATTGGCTGAGGCTTCTCAACGATTATCATTTCACAACAATATCTCCATTTTCACCTTCTTTAAATGAAGTGGCCAACAGATGTACCATTAAAACAGAGCTTCACTCTCAACATATTTTTAAGTTTGTATTCAAACAGTATGAAGAAAACAGGATCAGGGAATTCAGCCATAAAAGTGAATGGATTACTGATACATGCTACATCATGGATGAAACTAAGTGAAAGAAGACACGAAAGGCCACATATTGTATGGTTCCATTTCTACGAAATGTCCAGCAGTGGCAAATCCATAGACACAGAAAATATTATACATTAGTGGTTGCCAGGGGTTTGGAAGAGAGGGAAATAGGGAATGACTGCTTAAAATGGGTGTAGGTTTCCTTCTGCGGTGATGAACGTGTTTTGCGTCAACTACTGGTTTTTACATGTGTAGCTCAAGTTCTAGGTGGGTAAGGAGGTGGCGTGTGTTATGGATGGATGGGTTGGAAGCTATGTGGAAACCAGAATCTCCATCTCAGATTCTGCACACACATTCCCTAAAAGGGGCTAATAAGGTTGATTTGTTTTATTCTCTTTCTCCTGCCTTATGCATATCACCCTCCTATCCAGGTCTGGAGTCATTGAGATAGAGACAGCTGCTCCACAGTGACCCTCCCAAATGCAGGACTGACTGAAGCTATGATCGCAGCCACTTCTGCCACATTGCTTCCGGTTACATAGGACGCGCCTGAGGGTATTTAAACAAGAAGCGCTGCTTCTGAAGCACAGACCTCATTAAGATGTTGTTTTGGGAACCATGCCACCTCAATATGCCAACTGTTACCGAAGGTTCCCTAGTTATTGCTTCATGTTCACGTGAGGGTGTCAGGGCAGCAAGGCCTGAGTTACCGCACATTTAAAACATTCTTGTTGGAATACATGTGGGCCAGTGCAGAACCCACAGAAATTCTGCTGAATAATCATCTACGAAGAATGAGAAGACGACCAT
The DNA here is from genome assembly GCF_949752795.1 of Hyperoodon ampullatus. NCBI lineage: Eukaryota > Metazoa > Chordata > Mammalia > Artiodactyla > Ziphiidae > Hyperoodon > Hyperoodon ampullatus. The sequence goes on along the minus strand of NC_136925.1, from coordinate 46,038,429 downwards.
GGCACTCGCAGTGGCACAAATTGTGTGGCTTTCCTCATACATACAACAACAACAATACATACAACAAGCCCAGCCTCCACTCTCTGTAAGTTAATGCCTTTGCTGATCTACCTGAAGAGTTAACATCTCCTGTATTTGGTGGGTACCTGTACCACATCGGACTGTTTCAGCTGTTTATGCCACACCTCACAGAAGAGGGGACCACAGCTTCCTCTTTGCATCACAGGGATTAGCAGTGTGTGCCTGGCATATAAAAGGCAGCTCACAGACACTGGCTGAATTTGTGGGCCTAGGAGCTGATAGAGTGGATCTCATCATTGAAATGAGCAAGGAGAAACCTTATTCCTCCTTATTTGAAGCCAAAGCAAGTTTAGAATTTTTGAGAAAAAGTTTCTGCCAGGAAACGAAGAGAGAAAAACACTCACGAGGCCTAGAAACTTCTGTAGCCTAAAACATATTCACTAGGTTTTGTTTTTCTTTTTTAACATCTTTATTGGAATATAATTGCTTTACAACAGTGTGTTAGTTTCGGCTTTTTAACAAAGTGAATCAGATATACATATACATATGTCCCCATATCTCCTCCCTCTTGTGTCTCCCTCCCACTCTCCCTATCCAACCCCTCTAGGTGGTCACAGAGCACCTAGCTGACCTCCCTCTGCTATGCGGCTGCTTCCCACTAGCTATCTATTTTACATTTGGTAGTGTATATAAGTCCATGCCACTCTCTCACTTCATCCCTGCTTATTCTTCCCCCTCCCCGTGTCCTCAAGTCCGTTCTCTATGTTTGCGTCTTTATTCCTGTCCTGCCCCTAGGTTCCTCAGAACCATTTTTCTTTTTTAGATTCCATATAGATGTGTTAGCATACGGTATTTGTTTTTCTCTTTCTGACTTACTTCACTCTATGACAGACTCTAGGTCCATCCACCTCACTACAAATAACTCAATTTCATTTCTTTTTATGGTTGAGTAATATTCCATTGTATATATGTGCCACATCTTCTTTACCCATTCATCTGTCGATGGACACTTAGGTTGCTTCTGTGTCCTGGCAATTGTAAATTGAGCTGCAATGAACACTGTGGTACATGACTCCTTTTGAATTATGGTTTTCTCAGGGTATATGCCCAGTAGTGGGATTGCCGGGTCATAGGGTAGTTCTAATTTTAGTTTTTTAAGGAACCTCCATACTGTTCTCCATAGTGGCTGTATCAATTGACATTCCTACCAACAGTGCAAGAGCATTCCCTTTTCTCCACACCCTCTCCAGCATTTATTGTTTGTAGATTTTTTGATGATGCCCATTATGACTGGTGTGAGGTGACACCTCATTGTAGTTTTGATTTGCATTTCTCTAATGATTAGTGATGTTGAGCATCCTTTCATATGTTTGTTGGCAATCTGTATATCTTCTTTGGAGGAATGTCTATTTAGGTCTTCTGCCCATTTATTGATTGGGTCATTTGTGGGTTTTTTTGATATTGAGCTGCATGAGATGCTTATAAATTTTGGAGATTAATCCTTTGTCAGTTGCTTCATTTGCAAATATTTTCTCCCATTCTGAGAGTTGTCTTTTCGTCTTCTTTATGGTTTCCTTTGCTGTGCAAAAGCTTTTAAGTTTCATTAGATCCCATTTGTTTATTTTTGTTTTTATTTCCATTACTCTAGGAGGTGGGTCAAAAGGATCTTGCTGTGACTTATGTCATAGAGTGTTCTGCCTATGTTTTCCTCTAAGAGTTTTATACTGTCTGGCCTTACATTTAGGTCTTTAATCCATTTGGAGTTTATTTTTGTGTATGGTGTCAGGGAGTGTTCTAATTTCATTATTTTACATGTAGCTGTCCAGTTTTCCCAGCACCACTTATTGAAGAGACTGTCTTTTCTCCATTGTATATTCTTGCCTCCTTTATCAAAAATAAGGTGACCATATGTGCATGGGCTTATCTCTGGGCTTTCTATCCTGTTCCATTGATCTATATTTCTGTTTTTGTGCCAGTACCATACTGTCTTGATTACTGTAGCTTTGTGGTATAGTCTGAAGCACAGGAGCCTGATTCCTCCAGCTCCGTTTTTCTTTCTCAAGATTGCTTTGGCTATTCAGGGGTTTTTGTGTTTCCATACAAATTGTAAATTTTTTGTTCTAGTTCTGTGAAAAATGCCATTGGTAATTTCATAGGGATTGCATTGAATCTGTAGATTGCTTTGGGTAGTATAGTCATTTTCACAATGTTGATTCTTCCAATCCAAGAACATGGAGAGAATATCTCTCCATCTGTTTGTATCATCTTAAATTTCTTTCATCCGTGTCTTATAGCTTTCTGCATACAGGTCTTTTGCCTCCTTAGGTAGGTTTATTCCTAGGTATTTTATTCTTTTTGTTGCAATGGTAAATGGGAGTGTTTCCTTAATTTCTCTTTCAGATTTTTCATCATTAGTGTATAGGAACACAAGAGATTTCTGTGCATTAATTAATTTGGTATCCTGCAACTTTACCAAATTCATTGATGAGCTCTAGTTGTTTTCTGGTAGCATCTTTAGGATTCTCTATGTATAGTATCACGTCATCTGCAAACAGTGACAGCTTTACTTTTCTTTTCCGATTTGGATTCCTTTTATTTCTTTTTCTTCTCTGATTGCTGTGGCTAAAACTTCCAAAACTATGTTGAATAATAGTGGTGAGAGTGGGCAACCTTGTCTTGTTCCTGATCTTAGTGGAAATGGTTTCGGTTTTTCACTGTTGAGAATGATGTTAGCTGTGGTTTTGTCATATATGGCCTTTATTATATTGAGGTAAGTTCCCTCTATGCCTACTTTCTGGAGGGTTTTTATCATAAATGGGTGTTGAATTTTGTTGAGAGTTTTTTCTGCATCTGTTGAGATGATCATATGGTTTTTCTCCTTCAATTTGTTAATATGATTTATCACATTGATTGATTTGCATATTATTCACTAGGTTTTCAAAAAAAAAAAAATGAAAGAGGTAAACAAATTAAACTTAACTAAAGTCTAACCGAAACTTGCTTTAGTCTAATAACCCAAAGGGAGACCTAATTCCCATCTACCATCTTAAATCTGTCTAGGAAATTTCATCGAAAAGCCCCTATATCCAGGCTTTGGGTTTGGGTTTCCCCTTTAACCTTCTACTTTTGGCATTCTGTATATCCTCTCTGTAAAGAGAAGAGCTAAAACTAGGCGGACAAAGCAAATAACAGAGGAATAATCTCCAAAATATACAAGCAGCTCATGCAGCTCAATATCAAAAAAACAAACCACCCGGGCTTCCCTGGTGGCGCAGTGGTTGAGAGTCCGCCTGCCGATGCAGGGGACACGGGTTCGTGCCCCAGTCTGGGAAGATCCCACATGCCGCGGAGCGGCTGGGCCCGTGAGCCATGGACACTGAGCCTGTGCTCCGGAGCCTGTGCTCCGCAAGGGGAGAGGCCACAACAGTGAGAGGTCCGCCTACCGCAAAAAAAAAAAAAAAAAAAAAAAAAAAAACCACCCAATCAAAAAATGGGCAGAAGACCTAAATAGACATTTCTCCAAAGAAGACACACAGATGGCCAACAAACACATGAAAGGATGCTCAACATCACTAATCATTAGAGAAATGCAAATCAAAAGTACAATGAGGTATCACCTCACACCGGTCAGAATAGCCATCATAAAAAATCTACAAACAATAAATGCTGGAGAGGGTGTGGAGAAAAGGGAACCCTCTTGCACTCTTGGTGGGAATGTAAAGTGATACAGCCGCTATGGAGAACAGTATGCAGGATCCTTAAAAAACTAAAAACAGAACTGCCATATGACCCAGCAATCCCACTACTGGGCATATACCCTGAGAAAGCCATAATGCAAAAAGATACATGTATCCCAACACTCACTGCAACACAATTTACAAGAGCCAGGACATGGAAGCAACCTAAATGTCCATCGACAGATGAATGGATAAAGCAGATGTACTACATATATACAATGGAATATTACTCAGCCATGAAAAGGAATGAAATTGGGTCATTTGTAGTGATGTGGATGAACCTAGAGTCTGTCACACAGAGTGAAGTAAGTCAGAAAGCGAAAAACAAATATTGTATATTAACACATATATATGGAATCTAGAAAAATGGTACTGATGAACCTATTTGCAGGGCAGGAAAAAAGACACAGACGTAGAGAATTGACTTGTGGACACGGGGGGAAGGGGAGGGTGGGATGAATTGAGAGAGTAGCATTGACATATATACACAACTATGTGTAGTGGGAAGCTGCTGTATACCACAGGGAGCTCAGCTTGGTGCTCTGTGATGACCTAGAGGGGTGGGATGGTCGGCAGGGGGAGTCGGGGGGGATTGGGGGGCAGTCAGGGGGGGATTGAGTGGGGTGGGAGGGCGGCTCAAGAGGGAGGGGATATATGTATATGTATAGCTGATTCATTTTGTTGTACAGCAGAAACTAGCACAACATTGTAAAGCAAATATACTCCAATAAAAAAAATTAGGTGGACAGGTTTTATGCTAATTTTATGTACTTATTTCAATGTACATTAGAAAAAACTATAACTATCACATCAAGCCTGAGATTTCAACAGATAAATTTCCTGTTTAAAATACATTTAAGTTTAAAAGTAATTTAAAAAGAAAAGTAAATGGATAAAGCAAAAACCGTTGAAGGTGGTGCCTGAATGACTAAAGTTTGGAAGATGATGAAAATGGTGAGTGAAACAATGGCCATTAAAGGCTAATGAGTTTACCAAAATGACCAACGCTCACTCTCTGGCTCCCCCTACCACAACACACACACACACACACACACACACACACCCCTTGCACAAATTAAGTCTGTACTTTCAGATGTCTGCGGATGAGCTCTCAAGCCATTCTCCCCCTAGTTCGTTGTGCTGCAAACACGGCAGAGTGCTGCCACCTTCCTTAAAACTTTAAGCTGCCCTTGGCCCAGTTCAAGAGCATGGAACTCTCAATATGGCAAAATCGTGAGCTCCCCTCAGCAGCTGCCTAAGAGTACACAGTTTACCCATAATTCAATTCTCAGGATGGTTCTGAATGACCCTATTAAGGCCTCATTTCCCCTAACAGTCTTTCTCTTCTCTTCCCCACTAGTTTTCCTAATCCAGTTTTCCTTCTTATTTTTTGGTCTCACTCTACACAGCTCAGAGAGCAAAACATTCCTAAATTTTGACCTAATCAATGAATAGAGTATAGTTGAGATAATTCAGATAGCAATTTAATCATTTCTCTGCTTGCATGACCTACATATATCTGCAACAGCTCAACTGGCATTACGCTAAGGCCAAGCCAAATAGTGCAAAAAGAACTTAACAAACTGACCGAATTCCAATTATCTTAAGTAGGTCCTCACAAAGCAACAATAAGCCTAAAGTTGTTTTGCTTTAATTCTGGTTCCAACAAGCCACTGCAGCTATTATGATTGCTGACACACAGAGAAATTTTGTGTGAAACGCTCTTCACGTATTTGATCTTTCCCTTTACAATAACTCAATGTGGTAAAGCAGTATTAAGAGTTAATCTAACAACATCTTAGCGTAAACTTCAGAGGCAGAGAAACAACCTCAATCTCCTAAACCCTAAACCAAGGTTCTTTCCTTTAGCCAAATTGTTAACATTCAACAACATTAAAGGTTCCATTTTTGTCATCCTTACACAAAGAAAGCACAGAAAGAGTATGCTGAGAAGGATCAAGAACTGAAAGCTATACGAGCACATCGAGTTTCAAAAATGAAATGGGTTTCCAAATAGTCTGGGCGATTTATAAATGAAACATACAGTAGTACAAAAGTTCTTTCAATTCCTCTGGCTTTAGAAATATACAAAGTATAAGAAGTAAGAAATCACCCTATAGAAAGTAAACCATGTCCCAAATTAAGATGGATTAAAAAACCCCTTATAATACGCGCCAAGTCTAAGGAGCACAGCATTATGATTAACATTATGGGCGTGGAGTTGGGCAGGCATGAGTATAAGTCCCAGCTCTGCTGTCTACTAGTTTTGATCAACTGAGTCCTGCTCTCGGAACCCCCATTCTCTCATCCATAAAATGGTCCCAACTTCCTGAGGCAAAATAAATATTATATGATGCACTTAGCATAGAACCTGACATGAAGAACTTCATAAATATTTGTCATTTTTAATAAAAGGGAAGAAGTTTCAGACATGCAAGATGATACTAACCTACTCATAAAATATTTTATTTGAAAGAAACTAAATATTATAGTAAAAGAATAAGAACTAAAGATATCCACTGACTAGGGCAAGGTCATGCCACGTTAGAGACTTAGATGAAACTAGAACACAAGGCTCCTGACTCTTTAAGGCATCATTCACAGTAAGCTCCACACTCACTAGACAGGAAAGCATATGATCCTTGAAATTTTTCAATAATTTGTTGGGGGTTTTGCCCCCAAAGAAAAGCAGAAACATTAAATAAACTATTATCTGAATTTGATTGCTTTCCAAGGCCAGTTATTTATTCTTGGTGTACAAAAGGTGACTGCTGCTTACTGTATTCTTTGGAAAGAAAGGCCCAGTGATACAGTAAGTGCTGGGAAGAACAATCTCTGGCTGGGGAGCTGTTTCCTAGGAACAAGTTTATATTACGGAAGGAGTACATGAGTACTTGGAGGACATCTGCTGCCATTGCCAGAGATGATGATTTAACCTCAGTCCAGGCTCTGGTCTTGGGTCAGTCTATGTCATCAGCATCTCAGCTGATCATCCTAGGAGATGCTACCTGATGTTAATAAAACTAAAACCCTCCTCCCCCAACATATATAAAACCAGAATGTCAGTGTACTCATTTATGAGAAATACAACTATCAAGCAGATTAGGAAATATTTTCTGGCTTCATCAGAAAAATACAAAGGAAGTAAAACTATTAGATAATTGCCTGGTATACAAGGAATCAGAACAAAGGCAGTGGGAAGGGCCCTGGGCCTGGAGCAACTCAACGAGTAGAGATCACCACCGTAGCTGCCCTTGAAAGGAGTCTGTGCTGTCAGCATGTCACAAATGCCCCTGGGACATCATTAAAAATCAAAGTCTAAAAATTGAATTGGGGCTTCCCTGGTGGCGCAGTGTTTGAGAGTCCGCCTGCCGATGCAGGAGACATGGGTTCATGCCCCGGTCCGGGAAGATCCCACATGCCACGGAGCGGCTGGGCCTGTGAGTCATGGCCGCTGAGCCTGCGGTCCGGAGCCTGTGCTCCGCAACGGGAGAGGCCACAACAGTGAGAGGCCCGCGTACCGCAAAAAAAAAAAAAAAAAAAAAAAATTGAATTGTAGTGAATATTTAGGAAAGAAGAGCAAAATGTATGCCCCCCACAGCTCCTGCCACCACCTCCACCAAGCTCAGCCCAACACCAGCTGTTATGGTTTGCCCAACCCAATGGATAGGCCCAGTAGTTAATAATATGACTAGGACAGCTAACCCTTCCACATGAGATCTGGATGTGCCCTTATCCATGAAGGGCTGAAACAGTCCAGCAGACCAGACAACTGAACACCCCTGGCACCGTACCCTCTGCCCTGGAAAATGTGCAGACCCTGCAGGAGTTAGCAGCTATAACTCCTTCCTCTTCATGCTTCCAGTGAAACCCAAGTTCCCTCCCTCTATAGGCCTCCAATCACGGTTTAGGCAAACCAATGGCCTAAGAGCACTAGTACATCCCAGCAGAGCTATTTATTTCCTTCTCTGATCTATTTTAGGACTTAACTCTCAAAGAAACCTAATTCCAAGTATTTGAGAAACATCTTGTTATGGTCTCACACATACTACTTCCCTGTTTCCATATATTTTAAGTAACGGAATATACAGGTGTTTAAAGTTCTCCTAACTTCTCTATTTCAAGTTTATTAAAGGTATCATTAGGATAATTTTAATTATTTTTCCTCAATATCAAAATAAAGCCTTACATGTCCTTGGTAAATTTTTGTAGTGAAATAAATCTAACATTATTCTTAAATGTGTCAAATGTTAAGCAAACATATGGTTTTGGTACTATGCAATCATTCCCTAAAATTATACTCCCTGACGTGTAAAGCCTATGGACTCTGCCAAAAAAGAAAATTTTAAAAACCAAGGGCTCTTAATCAAAATGAAAGTTCTTTTTACTGAAGGCTTATTGTTTCCTTATTTAAGGGTGAAACGAAATACATTTCCCCAAAAAAGTCATTTCCAAACAAAAGTCCACAATATGAAATTATAACATATGGAAGCCCAAAGAATTTACACACACTACTGAGGGAGTAATTATAACCCTGAACCCACACAGCAAAACCACACTGTGTATAATAATGATGTTCACCACCTTTGCACTCAACACTGGAGAAACTTTAGGTTAAGTTTGTAAGTTAAGTGCAGCTCTGCATAGTCAAAGAACATTTCTACATTGTCCCCAGGAAAGTTGTGAAGATACCACATTTTCTCATAATATAATCTGAAGCTCACTTTTTTTTCTACACCAACAATAACAGTATAACTTCTTTATATGAGAATAATTAATCTAAATTATGTTTTAAATGGTCAGAGATATTTTCTGGTGTCAAGTCTGAAGGCTCCATCTCCCACACACCAGACACTATCAATACTTGAATGAATAACTTAGTGGCTATCAAACTGAAGGCATAATTTAGGAGGAGAGTTTTGCCTGGTGTTCATTCCTACAAAACTAAAAACCATTAAGATCCAGCTTTTGAGAGAGTGGTTGTCCTACAGAAAGCAGAGAGGAAGTAAAATCCGTATCATTTTCATGGAGGCAGAGAGAGCAGTGTAGAGGTGGGGGGAAGGTCTACAAAGACACTGATGAGACCAGTGGAGCACTGAATTTTGCCTGCAAAAAGGCTCAAAGACAAAATGAAATGGTTATACTTCATAAGACAAGCTATGAGTAAATTCTAGCTTATCTAGCAGTCTAACAATTGCATGTCTTCTGAATGGTACTTCTTTGTTACAATTTTAATCAATTTTCTTAATGATGACATCGGATGATAATATCCTATTTTCCGAATTTTTTACTCTTATATTATTTTCAGACTCATTTAATGAGTGTATTTCTTTTTTGGTATTCTGAATCTTTTAAAAAGCAGTAACTTATGTGTATTAAGTATTCCACTGCATTGTTTTCCAGAATTGGAATATCAGTTCCCTATCGATATTGGGGGTAAGAGTTTCTTGTAAATATTAATTAACTCAGCTATGTATTGAGTAGCCATTAAATCCAGGAACTATATACTAGACATGAGGATACAAAATGAAAATTTTTCCTTAGTCCAAAGCAATTTATTTAACTTATTGTACCTGGCCCCAAAAGACAATTAGCAATCTTTTTATTTTATTTTTCCAAAATTTTTCTAAATAGTGAGTAATCAAAGATTTTTCTAGAAGAGTCTGAAAAATCAGCTCTGGCTTTCTCAGCAATCGCTTTAACCATGAAAACACTCTTTTCTGGCATTACTGACTAAAAATATAAAGCATGAAAAGATGAATAAAGATAATGAAGCCAAGAGCTAAACATAACCTTATACAGTTTCAAATAACAGTTAAACTAAACCACGAAATGCCCATGAAAACTAATGTAAAATTTTTCTTCCTGCCATAGATTCATGAGGGCAGACCAGTGAGGTAGTTAGGAGTGCTGTCTCAGGGGTCAGAGTGGCTTTTTTCACCACTGTATGACTTTGGACAAGCTAACTCTCTAAACCTACTCCCTTACTTAAAATGAAGACAGAAATGGTATTTGTCTCACAGACTGCTTGAGGGATTAAATGATATAACACCTATAAAGTACTTAACGCTTTCTGGTAAGTGTTCCCCAAATGCTGGTTCTCATCATTCACCTCCGAACCTGATTAGCAATTGAGGGCACAAGCTGGAGCCAGACTTCCAGAGTTTGAAACCCGGCACCACCACATTCTTAGCTATGTTCCTGTTTCCTCCTCTGTAAAACGGATAAAATAATACCTGCCTCACAGGGTTTCTGTGATCTTAAATTAGCTTCAAGCATTAAAAGGGCGCCTGGGATTTAGAAAGAGTTCAAGAAATGCTAGTGGTTGTCATCACCTTGTCAACGAGAACACCAAAGTCAGTCCATATAAGAGGAAGTGTGCCATGACACCACGAGGAAGTGCTCACGAACTATCACTCACAGAAAGTTATTTTTAAAATAGGTACGGGGCCTCCCTGGTGGCGCAGTGGTTGAGAGTCCGCCTGCTGATGCAGGGGATACGGGTTCGTGCCCCGGTCTGGGAGGATCCCATATGCCGCGGAGCGGCTGGGCCCGTGAGCCATGGCCGCTGAGCCTGCGCATCCGGAGCCTGTGCTCCGCAACGGGAGAGGCCACAACAGTGAGAGGCCCGCGTACCGCAAAAAAAATAAAAATAAAAAAAAATAAAATAGGTACGATGCACCGGGTACTCAGAACCTTGCAGATTCTTCAAGAGCTTAAAAATATCAAATACTTTGACAGATATAAAGTATTTGATGCCAAGAAGTTGGTCCTTCTTCCTGCACAACTGCACATTTGTAACTTTCAGGCTACACATTCCATGTAACTGAACACATCTGAGGAGAAGTTTCCACATTTAATACTATTTCTTCACCAACCAAATTTTATATACAGAGATAAAGCTTACTGATACACCATACTGATATATATGTGTTTACACAGTCAGAAAAATATTCTAAACATAGAAACAACAGTCTTGGTAAAATGTAAAGATTAAAAACTTACTTCTGAACTTAAAATTTTAAATATCTTATGTTTGACTGAAATATATTTTCTACTTCCCATAAATGATATTATACATTAGTTTTCAGTTGGTAATGTAATTCTTTGAATTTGTGAATATAAGTGCCTTTAATTCTGTAACCAAATCTCCCCCTTTGATTCTGAGATATGTTGACTTCTTTTCTTACCAGTTGTGATGGTTAATTTTATGCATCAACTTGACTGGCCAAAGAGTGCCCAGATACTTGGTTAAACATTATTTCTGGTTGTGTCTGTGAAAAGGTTTCCTGAAGAGGTTAGCATTAGAAGCAGTAGCCTGAGTCAAGCAGATTGCTCTGATATGGGTGAGCCTCATTCAATCCATTGAGGGTCTGAATAGAACAAAGAGGCAGAGGAAGGGAGAGATCCCCCCACCTCCTTTCTCTTTTTCTCTCTCTCTCTCTCTCTCTCTCCCATCCCTCTCCTCCTTTCTCCCTCTCTCTTTGCCTGACTGATGAGCTGGGACATCATCTCCTCCTGCCCTTAGATTGGGACTTACACCACCAACTTTCCTGGGTTCCAGCTTGCAGACAGTAGATCGGCCTCCATAGTTGCATGAGTCAGTTCCTCTGCCTCAACTTCAACTTCCAGGCTCCCTTCCTCTTTTCCACCTCTTTCTTGATCTCAATCAATACCACATAATTGCAGGTCAGTTCCTCTATTCTCCTAGCCCAGCATCTGCAAACTTATGTGGGATGTGTCATGACATCAATTATACATTTTCAGGCAAAGTACCACAAAACACGTTTTACCCTCTCATCTATAATCTACTCAGGTTCATTCATTTACAAATTTAGCTAAAACTATGTATACTTGGGGTATGTCCTTATATCATCCCCTCCAGCATCAGGTCCTGGAAATTTACCCTCTAATGATAATGACTCTAAAAGCACTAATACCATGTTCAAAGCCCTACCAAGCTATGCCGGAAAGGGTTAACTCAAAACCTACACATTTCCAAGGAAGGCCTGTCTTCAGGACTGGCCCTTGACTGGCTCATGGGAGATGAGCTCTGAGCCCTTGTAATATTCTGTGTGATAAGAGGGTTTTTTTTGCATGCCTGAGGCCTTGGGTCATGTGGTACCAGTATGATCAGATAGTTTATACTAACAATGTGATTCACGACAAACTCCTATCTTTGCTCTGGGGGGCTAGAATCTGAATATCTGAAGTCATTCGTATAGGCCCTGCATGTTTACACGACTGAACCCCAGTAAAAGCCCTGGACACCAAGGCTCGGGTGAGCCTCCCTGGCTGGCAAAGCTTTGCATGTGTTGTCACATATTGTTGGTGGGAGTGGAACTTCATTAGGACAGGATACTGGAAGCCAGTGCCTGTTTCTCCCAGACTTAGGCCCATGCACCTTTCCCCTTTGCTGATTTCAATCTCTTTCCGTTGGCTGTTTTAAAATATAACCTGATTTTAACAGCTTTTTGAGTCCTTCTAATGAATCACTGAGCCCAACAGTGGTCTTGGGGACTCCCTGACCTCCTTTTAAATTCCTGTTAGAATTCTGAGTCTCCTCATAACTCTTTGTCCCATTAGACAAGAAAATGTCGTGATACTTTTCACCAAATCTTTTTCTTTACTCAACTTCTATTATTTTTCCAACTTCAACCCAGAAAAATGACTCTGTCCAAGGATGCTGCTGTTAAAACAAAGGACACAGCAGGATATACTGGGCTCAGCAACTGCTTAAAAGCTTTAGATATTGTCTAAAAATGAAATACATGATGTTAGGCAAAAAGCTTAAAAGCCTTTCATTGTAAAGTAATTTGCTGGCATTAAATATACAATTCCAGTTCATTTGATTAAAATTAAACTTTCATTTATTGGATGGGTACATATGGAGTGATGCTTTTATCACAACACACAAGCTCTTTTTCATTTCTTACTTATATTCAAGCATTCTTCCATTTTTTAATCTTCAAATACTCACCAATGATAAATTTTACTTTTTTTGTTGTTGCCTTTCACATTCTCAAACATTTTTATGTATACTTTTGTTGACTCTCATTTTTGTCTCAGATCATAGTTCTTTGGAATCAAAATCCCTGAGTACTTTCCAAATGTCCTATGAATCATAATCAAAACTCAGAATAACACAGACTTGGTTTGTGAAACAATGATACAGAGATGTAATTAACCCAAAGATGCAGGCACTGCCGTCTCAGACTTCCCCATCTCAGTCTCAGTTACTGGCAACCAATCAGGCTCAAACTACCCCTCCTTCCCTTTCCCCCTCTGTCTTCATATTCAAACCATCAGCAAATTATGTTGGCTCCATTCTCAAAATACATCCAGAATCCAGCTACTTTTGCCACCACCATAACAGCCTAAGCCACATCATGTCTTGCCCAAATTATTGCAATAGCTTCCAAACTAGTCTCCCTGCCTTCACCCTCATCTCCAGTAGACATTCTCAACATGGGAACCAGAGCCATCATGTTCAACCATACCTCAGATTATGTCACCACTCTGTTTAAAACCCTCCAGTGGTATCCCATCTCATTCAGAGTCAGCACCAAAGTACTGACAATAGCTCTCAAGTCATTACATGGCCTGGCTGTGTTATCTCTGCCTTCACATCCTACAGCTCTCCCCACTCTTTCCCCATTCTAGCCAGGTGGCCTCTTTGCTATTCTTATACACACGGGGTGTGCTCCCTCCTCAGCACCTGTGTGCTTGTTCTTTCTGCCTGGCATGCTTCCCCCAGACATCCACATAGCTTGCTCCCTCACCTCCTTTACGTATTTGCTCAACTGCCACTTTCTCAGTGAGGCTGGACGTGACCATCTTATTTAAGTTACATTCTTACCACGCACGACCACCACCATTCCCTAACTCCCTCCAGGGTTTTATTTTTCTTCATGGCACTTACAACCCTTTAATCTACCACACAATTTACTTATTTCTTTTGTGTGCCTGGCTCCCCCGTCTAGAATGTAAGCTCCGTGAGGGCACTTTGCTTTCTGCTATATCCCCAACATCTAAGAGTGCCCAGCACTTAAGAAACAGAATATTTATTGAATAGATGAATTTAATGAATGTGTTAAGATGTAAACCTTTAAATACTCAGAGATAACTATACATATATTTAGATAGCTATATAACTACATAAAAAGAAGCAATAAAAATCTTTTGTGTACCAAGATAAACATTTTGGAGGTAAACTATACTACAATGCTTGAAACTTTTAAGGTTGCTGAGGGCGATTCTTATGGAGTTTACTGAGATTTGCCCCCTGCCCAGTGCCCTCCCAACCCTTGCTTAGGCACAAAGCTCCATGTCCACCCTCGGCTGTGGCTGGCTCCTGTACCCCCAAGCCTGCCATGCCCTTGTCAATGTGCCTGGCCCGCCTCTGACCATAGTCCACTCCCTGAGCATCCCTTGCTGTTTCCCAGCATTCCATGAGTGGTTTTCATGGGTTTTCTCAGGGTCTTTCCTAAATGCCACCTTAAAACTTTCAGCCCCTATTGCACAGGATTAGACATCCTGTCTCTCCCCTCTCTCCTCAAGCCCAGACTGGCCAGGCCTCCCTTTCTGCGGGATAACTATTTCAGTACTAAGACTTTTACTGAGGTTCTTCTGTTTTCAAATTTAAAGTGATTCCCTTCATGTCCCCACTTTTAACCACATTCCCAAAGATTACCATCATTATTTAACGGTTTGGTTTAAGCGTTTTATTAGTGCTATTATTTGGAAATTTTAAAAAAATCCTCTGTACTCCAACATTTCTTTTATGTAGAGATGTCAAAATAATAAGGATACTTTCCGATGAATTATTCTTCCTTTCACACCTACACTATTCCTATTATCTTGTGCTAAAAACTTCTTATGATGAGCTTTTATGTTTCTGTCTATAAAATGTTAGTAGTCGAGAAACAATTTTTAATGAAAAGCTTTACTAGACTGCTGGAAACCATGCATGCTGTGCAGAACAAGACAATAATTTCTGAACTGATGGTCACAGGCCAAAAAACATGCTCCTGCCAGAAACACCCCAATTCAGAGCCTGAAATGCCAGATATTTAATATTTGTGTCTGTGTGTATATTCAAGGTCATGAATGTTTAACTTGGTGTCTATATCCTCATATTGGTGAATTAACTATATTTTTTTCTGTCTTTAGCATCCTACTCTGGTAGTGTTAGCCCCATTCTTTGCATCTCCTCAACTAGGAATATACCTCTCATATCTACCCTACCTATTTCACCCCATCTCTGCTCATGGCCAGATTTTACCTAGCTATTTCTTTTGGTCAAACCTGACGGAGTTCTCTTCATCCATCCTGGAGAAAAGTCCTTTTCTACTAATCTTATGTCTTAGACTTTCTTCTCATGTCTTGTCCTAAATGAACATGGTGATGAGATGACCACCTGTCAGGTGGTTCCTGAGTTAAATGCGGCAAGGGAGGGTGCAGAGATCACTTAAGATGCTTCCAAATTAAAGATTTCGTGAAGCAACTTTGACTCTTTCAGTGATACATCCTCTGTTGCGCTCTCCCATGGAGACCGAATGCCATTCTCCCCAAGCCATAAGCAAGATGGGAGCTAGCTTCTTCCATTCCTGGGGCCACCTTAGTTCTCTCAGTGACTCGCCAGGGGTGACTCTCCTGGCACTTTCATCACTTGCAATCACTATCTGTCTCCGTACTCTTTTTAATCTTCACAGGTCATTTTTATTGTTTGGCGATATTTCTAACTCCCTCAGTGATTCGGGAACCTCAATCAGCTTTGTCCTTTCTACCTCGATCCCTACTATAAACCTGGGAGGCATCAACTTCTATCTTACATCACTCAAATGCATACCTACCCACTTATTCATTTCCAGCTAACTTCTCAGTAAAATCTTTACTGTGATACTTTAGATTTTTGCCTCTTTCCAAAAGCATTCCATTCTTCCTGTATCACCTATACTTTGGGACGGTGACATATCATCCACATTTACAGAGAAAACTGAAATTATCCAGTGCAAGTATAATGTCCCTAAACTTCTCTTAATGTCTTTATCTCTAATCCTAAATGGAAAGAAGTCACAGAAAGTCCATGCTGAAAAGAAAGAAGAAACCCAAAAGATCCTTTCAGGACATGGGGAGCACACCAATATCCCAAGGCCGACCACGACATGTCCATTGCTGTGGCTGTTCAGGGAACAGTGCAGGTCCATACAAAGAGGAGAGAGAAGAGACGTGAACAGCTCATCGATTATTTCTCATATAAACCCACAGATGCCTCCTCTTTTCTACAATCCTTTTGACACACCATGGCATACTGTGGTAGGCTCAAAAGATGTAACTTGGGGCTTCCCTGGTGGTGCAGTGGTTGAGAGTCCGCCTGCCGATGCAGGGGACGCGGGTTCGTGCCCCGGTCCGGGAGGATCCCACATGCCGCGGAGCGGCTGGGCCCGTGAGCCGTGGCCGCTGAGCCTGCGTGTCTGGAGCCTGTGCTCCGCAACGGGAGAGGCCACAACAGTGAGAGGCCCGCGTGCCGCAAAAAAAAAAAAAGATGTAACTTGAAATCTGTAATGGGTTGAATTGGGTCCTGCAAAAATTCATATGTTGGAGTTATAATACCTAATACACCAAAATGTGACCTTATTTGGAAACAGGGTCATTGCAGATATAATTAAGATATAATAATTATAATTAAGTTAAGATGAAATCTTACTGGAGTAGGATGGGCTCCTAATCTGACTGTTAACTTTATGAAAAGGGGAAATTTGGAGACAGAAACACATACACAGGGAGAATGCCATGTCAAGATAAAGCTAGAGATCAGGGTGAAGCATCTACAAGCCAAGAAATACCAAAGATTGACAGAAACCACCAGAAGCTGGGAGAGAGGCATGGAACTGATTCTCCTTCATGGCCTTGGAAGGGACCAATCCTGCTGACAAGTTGCTTTTGGACTTCCAGCCTCCAGAACTGTGAGACAATAAATTTCTGTTGTGTAAGCCACCCAGTTTGAGGCACTTTGGTACAGCAGCCCTAACAAACTATACATAGTCCTAGCTCTACAGTTTTCTCATTTCTAAAGTAGGGATCGTAATTCTTATTATATCTACACCAAAGGCTGCTATAAACAATAAACACATATAGTGCTTACCAAGTCCTAGGAACTATGCTAAGTACTTCATATGGGTTAACTCATTTAATCTTCACCACAGTGTCATAATATAGATACTAGTATCATCCCCTTTTCACAGCTGAGGAAACTGAGGCACAGACATAAGTAAGGTCACACAGAAAGTGAAGGAGCCAAGATATAAACCTAGGCAGTCTGCTAATATTACCCATGATATAACTATCTTTGTAAACCATAAAGTTCCTCTCAAATTAATCACCATCATCATATCACTTTCTTACTCAAGAGCCTCTATACACACAGCAAAATGAACCATTTTCTCCTCCAAGAGCTTCCACAGTCTAGTTCTGGCCCACCTTTTCAACATTATCATTCATTTCCTCCCTACACAAACTCTCCCTTCACACTTATCTGTTCATCCTTGCTTGAGCACAACTCATATTTTTGCCCTTGATTCCCTCTGTTACTCTCTCTGGGGGTTCCCTCTACGGGCTCCACTTCAACCGCATACCTTTCTCAAAGAACACAGTGCTATCTATGAGGCTTTCCCTAGCAGCTCCATCCATAAGTGGTCTCCCCTATGGCCCCATATATGCATTGCTCAATACTCTTTGGGAATTCAGGGATGATGTCAACCAAGAAAGTGCTTATGCCATCGTATAACATGGCAAAAGAGAGAAAATATTAACACAAACCACTAAAGAAAAAGGAAGTAAGGGAATTCCCTGGTGGTCCAGTGGTTAGGGCTCCATGTTTCCGTCGCAGGGGGCATGGATTCGATCCCTGGTACGGGAACTCATATCCCGCAAGCAAAAAAGTCAAAGAAAGAAAAAGGAGGTAAGTTTGCATGAGAATTACAAAGTACTACTTAAGTTTACAGAAGTAATACTTCCAGCTGAGTTGAAGAAGGAAGGATGCACTGAGGAGGTGGTATCTGAATTGGGCCCTAAAAAGGAGTCAATATGCATACTGAGTTACTTGAAGGTACTTGTTATCTTCTTTTCTCACATTTATTGTTTCAGTCCTCTCTGGCTCCAAAAGGGATGTGAGGCAGATCTCACCCGCTCAAGTATAAGCTGGTGGAAGGCAGGGGTCTTAGTCTTCTTTGTCTTCCCTATGGTGTCATGCACAAATGATTACATGCAATACAGGCCTTCAAAAATATTTGTGGAAAAGAATGAAAGAGTATACAAAGAAGGTAAGGACGAAAGGAGAGAGAATGTCGTAAAAGGAGACAAGTGAATTCCCATGATTTTTCTAAGAAGTTCTCCTTGACCTGGCAGCCACCCCATTCCTTTGCTCACTCCTCTTCCTGTGCCTTTGCTTAGCTGGCGGGCTCTGCTTGCAATGCTTTCTCCCCTCCCCTTTTTGGCATAAAATCCTCTGAAGCCCAGTTCACTCTTCCCTTCCTAGCTGAGTATTCTCTGCCCACGTAAGCCTCACAGACATCTTCCTTCCTGCAATCCTGCTGCATGCATTTGTCTCTGTTCAACACTTAATTGTTCTCATAAAGTTTCATATTTAGTTATCCTCCAACCAGATTTTATAGCTCCTGAAGGCTGGAAACCATGTCATATTTCTTTTGCATGCCGCCCCTCTTTGCCTCCACCCAGATGTCCCCTCAAACACAGAAATACCTGGCAAGTACTTGCTGAATGACTAAATCCTTTCAGTATTTCTATTGCTAAAGTAGAACGTTCTTTCATCTGACCTTCCAGGTTCAAAAGGACATCGAAAAAAGTTATATATCAAAGCATTCATTTCTGGTAACACAGATTTATCTTTTCTAAAACTTGCAATCACTGAACTAAACTTCAGTGGCTTCACCAACAAGAAAGAAGGATGTAAACACACAAAGAAGGGTCTGTTACATAACCACCCTAATAGTTCTAGCTCCCCTCAACTTCTTTAGGCACAGAATTTATCATTTTATGGCAATTTAGTAGTATAAATACTGCCAACACATTTCTTCCCCAAGAAAGAGATACTGAAAGTGGTCCAACTTATCCTAAAACTTGCCAGATTAAATTTCACAAGTAGAGGTGAAACGGAATTTTTAAAGTTCCCACAACAGATACTCAAATGCCATTTGTTAATTTGAATTTTATACAGAATAACTCTATGCAAGTCACAGTAAATCTAAAAAGTGTAATGGTGAAAATCTTAGAACCCTAGCAGAGCATGTGGTAAACAAGATGAATCTAATCTGAACAATACTGGTTTCCTTAGAAAAAAAGGTGGATATTAAAATTTCACACTCGGGTTTAAGAAAGGATAAATTGAACTATTGCATAAAAGTAACAGATCGATTCTTATCTTGCTCTCTATTCCTCCTGGGTTCTCATTGGAGCCAACAGGCTCTAACTTGTAAAAGACTTACGTTAAAGACAGAGGAAGAAAAGAAATTAACCTCACAACTAAGGGAGACACCAAAAGACACGTTTACCTAAGTTAACTCTGCAGGCTTTTCAGTGATTCCAAGAACCAGTTTCCTCTGAGAAAGGTAATTGTGAAAAACATTTCAAAATTGCTTTAAAACTATGGGCTGTGAAACTAAGTAGAGACATTTAATTCCAGTTGCCAAAGACACGGACATTGTTGGGCTCCACTTCTTGACATCCCCCAAACCCACTGACCCAATATTGGCTAAGTGTGCATTTTCCAATACCTTTTGCAGCATCGATATGAGCCTGCTTTTAAGATGATTACATCTTAAGTCCTGCCTAATTTTCTTACTGAGAAAAAACATAACTGGTCTGAAACCATCAATTAATTCTACTAGATCGCAGTATGTCAAAGGGACAAAGCCAACTGAAAGAGTACCCAACGTCCAAAGCTGAAACAATTTGAGCAACAAAATAAATAAAATAGTTCTGGATTACAACCCAAAGTATAAAAACAATATCCATGAGTCCATACTGATATAAAAATGATTGAATAAATAAATACATGAGGGACAAAAGACAAATCTTTTGTGTATAAGAATTCCAAATGTTCGGTGTAGATACCCTGCCCTTTCGGAAGTGGAGCGTGACCTCCCCCTCCTTAAGTGTGGACTGTGCATAGTGGCTTCCTCCCAAAGAGGACAGTATGGACAAGGGAGAAAAGATAACTTTACAGTAAGAAACCTGACAAACGCTATTTCAGCTGGGTGATTAAGGTCAACATCAGCCATGATAAGTCATATTTATGATCTGTACCCTTGATATGATGTGATGAAAATGGCACTTTACTTTTATGTTCTTCCTCCCCCAAACCTAAAACCCCAGTATTATAATGAGAAAAATACTAGACAAATCCCACTCGAGAGACATTATAAAAACGCCTGACCAGTCCTTAAAATTGTCAAGGTCTTCAAACTCAAGGAAAGTCTGAGAAACTTTCACAGAAAATAGCAGCCTGAGGAGACATGATATTGTAACTAAATATAATGTGGTGTCCTGGGTGAGATCCTGGAACAGAAATGGGATATTAGGTAAAAGATAAGAAAATTTGAATATAATTTAGTTTTGGGGTTTTTTAACACTTCCTTATTTTCTGCCACTGCAAGATGCTCCAGAATCACCTTGTATATTTCCTGCCCAGTCCTAGAATCAGCCATTTCTCTAAGGAGCCCTGGTTACTTTTGCGAAGAATGATTTTAAAAACCAAGAACTGGGGCTTCCCTAGTGGCACAGTGGTTGAGAGTCCGCCTGCCAATGCAGGGGACACAGGTTCGTGCCCCGGTCCAGGAAGATCCCACATGCCGCGGAGCAGCTAGGCCTGTGAGCCATGGCTGCTGAGCCTGCACGTCCAGAGCCTGTGCTCCGCAATGTGGAGAGGCCACAACAGTGAGAGGCCCTCGTACCGCAAAAAAAAAAAAACCCAAAAAAACAAAAAACAAAAAAAAACAACCAAGAACTGAGCGCTAGGTGTGCTCATTACCACCCGGGTATCATGGCTGCTTGTCCTTTGCAGCTGACAGAGTGAGGAAATACATGCGTGTATACTAAACCATGTATATGTAATACATGTATCTATAAACAATCCTAAATTTAACCATCTGTACTGATATTAAGCTAAACATGAGTTCACACTTATGTCTCCAGCTCTAATCCATTACCGCAAGGATCATTCTGGCCTCCTTCCCTTCCTCTTCTGTAAACTCCTACTTCGCTGTAGAAAAACTGGCTCACTACAGAAAAAAATTTTTCTGTTTCTTTAATTTTGTATCTACATGAGATGCTGGATGTTCACTAAACTTATTTCATGATGTAAGTCAAATCATTATGCTGTATACCTTTAACTTTTATACAGTGCTGTATGTCAATTATATCTCAATAAAACTGGAGAGGGAAAAAAAAATTCTACTAGAGCGTCTATCTTCCTGAACAAAAACGAAGCAAAGTTCACATTGTTTCTATAAATGCTATTATTATTTTTAACCAAAATACTGCTATAAGAAGTTTGGAATATGAGAGAAGTGTCCAGACTCTTTCTGACATGGGCAACCTCTGTGTTTTGACCACATGGCTAATGAATGCCCCATACATTCAGGTGACCACTGTTGCCAGTCTACTATTTTTTCTAGTCTACTAGAAAAAATGGGGCAGAGAAAAGTAAAAGATATTACTGAAAGTCCAAATGGAACACCACAGTCTGATGCCAAGACCTTTTCAAAGATTTTCTAAAATAAAAAAGAAATGTGGAGAAAAGTGACCTGTTTGGGGAGAAAACAGATTAAGCATAGAGGAGAGGAGTTTTCAGACACTGTAATGTGTACCTGTATGAAAGGTTGAAGCAATCTTATATAGAATCAATATTTAACCAGTTAGCAAATACTTTGCTCTAGTAAATAAAAATGCTAAGTAGAAACTATAAAGACAACTCGCATTTCAAATACTGAAACTGACCATTTCTTCTACATTCATATAATTAAGTCATTTTTAACTTCTAAGATTTTCAAATCCAGATGAGCAGAGGTCATAAAATTAGAACCCCAGAAGATAAATGCTAACATCCCTTCTGGACAACCTCACTTAAACCTCTCTAAACAGAGAAGAACTCAAAGGCCTCCTTCATAAATCCATTCTAAAAGTTAAAACATTCAGAAAAACTTCCCTGTATTTAGCATAAATCCCTCTTGATGCCTGCTCTACGGCGATTTCCTCTTCTTTTTCTTCAGGGAAGATGGAAAACAGCTGTTCAACATTCCCTTTCAGGCTCCTTTTTCCTTCCTGCCAGGCCCATTCCCCGCCCTGGGAGCAGTGTAAACACTGCAGGTGATTCCTAAATCCAGCTGGCCCCTGCCCGATTATCCACGGGTCTGGTGAGCCCGGCCCCATCCATACCTCCTAGGATGATATCATTCAACTGCCAAGGCCCCAAGAAGAGCTCTTAACCAGAATTTGTGGAATTCCAGAAATCCATTACTTATGGTCTGTCCTCAGATATAGCCAAACAACAAAAAGAGCACTGTGTCAAGAAGAAAAGCTGACAGTCACAACTGTAAAGAAGGTAAGCGGTGTGATCCTGCAGCCAGGCCACCTTTACTACTGCTCTACCTGGTGTCAGGGTGTTGAGTGCACCTTGGCGTGAAACGTTTTTAAACTACTTGATGACTTTTATCATGCAATTCTTGAGTTTCTTGTCACTGACACAACTTTCTGGGTGTAAGCTAACTTTAGAAATGCAATAACCCTTTCAATACTTCAATGTAAAGGACTACTCTAAATGAAGGTGTCAATTTGTAGTCTGTTATTTCTTTACATGAGTAATCTCTACCAGATTCACAACATAATCTACAGATTACTACATTTTACACTAAGATTTATATAACCAACCTAATGTTGTTATCTCCCACTTCAGGAATTGCTAACAAATATTCCATTTTTCTTGCAATAGCAATTAGACTCCCACAGTAAAGCCAGTATATTGCCTGTGTACTTCATCAATAAAAATATTACAGACCCACAAGCTTGGTGAGCCCATTTCCTTTACAAATTCTTTTTAAGAGTTATGAAATGCTGACTCAACTTTGTTGTGGTAGAACATCTGCACACATTAAATGCCTATTGCTTAGTAGCTAAGTTTGCTACACGTGAGAAAAACGTAAAATCCTTGATTTAATCAGCAAATTCACAACCCTATGGCATCTGTGTATGCAATGAATATTTCAAATGGACAAATTTAAATGACAGCTTTTTAAATGAGTGTGGACCTACTCAATTTCTTCTGAAAGATCATGTACACTAATTTAAACACACACAAGGAATTTTACTATGATTATCCTACTATTTTCCACATTTACTGGGGAGAAGAGAGGCACTATTAATTCCATAAATAATACCAAAAAA
Organism: Hyperoodon ampullatus; assembly: GCF_949752795.1. Lineage (NCBI taxonomy): Eukaryota > Metazoa > Chordata > Mammalia > Artiodactyla > Ziphiidae > Hyperoodon > Hyperoodon ampullatus. Next base: position 46,015,210 of record NC_136925.1, on the reverse strand, counting down.
ATGTTTCTGGCATGCAGACACATATATACACTCAGTTGCAAACTCTCTCTGACTCTGTCTAGGACAAAGCAGATGGGCACAACCTACAATGGATACGTCACATATGTGTCATTGAGAGTTAACTGCATACATGTCTTTTGCTATATTTTTAAAAACAGGACTACACTTACCTAATGGTTATAACTATGCTCACATATAAAATGCCAAAACAAATCATGCTTATTATCAGGATGTTTATAGCTTCTACATATTACTAAAGAGGCAAATTCTGTTCTTTCAGAAATTACCTACTAACATTTGATGACAACACTTACCAAGATCATGTTTATGGAACACCCCAAGGGAGTCGAAACAAATAGAAGGAAATTCAGCGGTAATCTTAAAGCACATCAAAATTCATAGTGTTATTCGGAATTAAGGACTGAACTCCATTCAAGAAATAAACAGATGGCCTCAACAATCTTTTCTTCTCTTCCCAAAGTAAAATCATTCCCTTTTATTTTCTGTGATATTCAACAGACTCTCTGAATATTCTGCCCCCTGCAGGTTTATACTCTTCTGGGCATCTGACAGAGGATCTGAAATCCACACCCTCAACAGGCTGGAGCTTGCTGAGACAAGCAGAAGGAAGCAACACAATTGGTAAAGCACCCCAAAACCTGAAGCCAGCTAATGAGAGCTGAGCAATGAGCCTAGGGTTTTGTGGGAATTAGAAGGGGCCCCAGGATGGAATCCTGACGAGGATGAGAAGAGATAGGCAGAGTGAGAGGAGAGAGCTGTGGGAAGAGGGTCAGTAAATAGCCAGTTTACGGAAGCCTGGGAAGCACATAAGCATTCCAGGGAGCTGACAGTTCAGGGACAGTAATGAGTAGTAAGCGGGATAATAAATTAGATCTGTAGGAAAATGAAATGTAAGAGTCTTTAACAACATGAATGTGGAGTCGTAAAGGAGAAAAGTAGAATTACATACGCCATTTAGGTTAATCTCATGTTTAAGGTAGACCACTAATTACTTGCAAATGAGAGACAACAGGTCTTCCCTGGTGGTGCAGTGGTTGAGAATCTGCCTGCCAAAGCAGAGGACACGGGTTCGAGCCCTGGTCCAGGAAGATCCCACACGCCACGGAGCAACTAAGCCCATGAGTCACAACTACTGAGCCTGCGCTCTAGAGCCCGCAAGCCGCAGCTACTGAAGCCCACACGCCTAGAGCCCGTGCTCAGCAACAAAGAGAAGCCACTGCAATGAGAAGCCTGTGCACTGCAATAAAGAGTTGCCCCCACTCGCCACGATGAGAGAGAGCCTGCGTGCAACAGGGAAGACCCAATGCAGCCAAAAATAAAATAAATTTTAAAAAAAAGACAAGTCTCTTACTTTCATGGTATTTCCATTCCTACACCCCTAAAATGACGATAAGACACCTGCTCTACATCACTCTCCATTTCCACTAGGCTAAAATATTAGAATTATTTGAAAAAATATTAAATTACCAGGCAGTTTTAAAATGCAAGCATTCACGTAGCCGTATGATCTATCAAGGACTCCTCCTTCAATTGTCTAAATGTATATGAATTCATAAGTAAGAGTTTATTAACGCTAGTTTCTCCTCTTAATCGCATCCACAATACTTTCTAATTTTCTTTCCAGTATGATTCTTCCCTGCAATATCTCTCCACCATCCCCTAACCAAACCACTCTTCCATACACAACTAGAAGTTGTGAAACAATAACGTTAGATGGGTCAGAACTTGGGACTACATTTATTAACTAACATATATAGAAAGATTTTCTTTAAAGAAAAATTGCTTCAATTAAAAATATTATCCACTTAATGCAAAGTTTGATTTTTAACATCTTTCTTGGAGTATGATTGCTTTACAATGGTGCGTTAGTTTCTGCTGTATAACAAAGTGAATGAGCTATACATATACATATATCCCCATATCTCTTCCCTCTTGTGTCTCCCTCCCACACTCCCTATCCCACCCCTCTAGGTAGTCACAAAGTACCAAGCTGATCACCCTGTGCTATGCAGCTGCTTCCCACTAGCTATCTATTTTACATTTGGTAGTGTATAGGTGTCAATGCTACTCTTTCATTTTATCCCAGTTTACCCTTCCCCCTCCCCGTATCCTCAAGTCCATTCTCTACCTCTGCGTCTTTATTCCTGTCCTGCCCCTAGGTTCATCAGAACCATTTTTTTTGCAAAGTTTAATGTTTAAAATATAATTTCCTATTAGAGTTGGGCACTAGAGTTGGCAAGACTTTTTGAAATTCATCCATTTCTAATTATTGCTATCACCAAATAGAAGCATGGATCAGTGCCTCTGGAATCTAGGACTTTAATCTCTACTTCCATTCTGCCCTTAATTAGTCATATGAATTTTACTGGAAAATAATTTCTTTTTGGTACTCTGGGCTTACACGCTTGCCTAATTCCCATGTTGGGCACTGACTCAGGTTTAGAGGATTACATTGCATCATCCAAACACCTACTGGTAATTTGGTGACCACCGAAGAGTTCTTTTCTACAAATCACTGTAGGTGAAGATAATGTAATTCCAAGATGAGAAAACCCTAAGGCATTTTATAATATAGTAATAAGAACTGTCCTGCCCTCCACTTGGACCCATTATTTCAGAAGGGTTGCTGGACATGGAATCTCTGCCTTACCCACCCCTTCATAATAGTAAAGATCCAGCCCCTCTCAGTAAATGGAATAAAAGTATCCACTATAATGATGGAGTTCCCTGGACCAGACATTCTTGATCTCCTCAAAGGCCTGCCACAAACATATCCCACAAACATATCCCAGGACAATAACAGTATTCCTTTTTTTTTTTTTTTTAATGGAGGAGGGTGTAAAAAGGATAAGAAAATGTGTTATATCTAGGACTCAAACATGCTAATGATTTAAGTAATATTTAACACATGCTGCAAATACAAAATGCTTGTCCCTTAGTAGTTTCTTTACCCCTTTGGAACACAAAGGTTACTGATATATTAAAACCCAAATTTAAATGTATCTTTCTTTATTCCTCTCCATTCATTTGTCAAAATCATAATAGAGTAGATATCATGTAATTTCTTTCATGAACATGTAATTTCTTTCATGCCTTAGTGTAATCCAAGGCAAGTAGAAATAAATACCAAAATATTCTGCTACAAATAATATTAAGAAATGTATAAACAAATATTTTTTTGTTTAATTGCAGAATGCATTTTCATCTATGATCTTAAAACACTTCTTCAGAGATTAAAAAAATCTTTATAATGAGGTATTGGGAAGGGCAGGGCAACATCTGTGAAGCTAAGAACTTTCCCTCCTGGATGGCCACCAGATCAAGGCAGCACTATGGCATATTGGACCGGAAAACAAATATCATTGAAAACCTGTAATTAGCTAATTTGTGGACTAATTTTATAAACACTAAAGTAGATGCACACACAAATATTAGGTATTATGATGGTCCTGACCTCATGTGGCAAACTTAGCTAACTTCTTACCCAGTGTCTTTCCATAACCAGGCCCCTAACCTCAGAGGGAGGAACTTTAAACAGCTTCTACCCAGCAGGACCAGGAAGGTGCTAATAATCCCCTCAGTGACAAAGGCCTAAACCGTATCCTGTGGCAAATTTCCCTCTTTATCCACATTTCTTTTTTTTGAGAATTCCATTTTACTTGGTAACTGTACTATCGATACTTTTTAACCTGAATGTAAAAATGTACTATGTAGGTCACTGTTTTTAATGAAAGCTAGATGACACTAATACTGACATCATATACCAATTAATGAAAAATGATGCTTCCCAAGCCCAAACTCTCAGGTGCTGCTTATTTATGGTTTCTCCCTTTCTACCTTAAGAGCTTGGGGACAGCCAGGGCAGTTTCTTATATCCCTCTGTATGTCTCCTAAGTAAACAGCACTGTCTTGCACTTATTGCTGAACCCACACAGAGGGGTCACTAGATGATGGAGGCATCAAACTCAATATTTTCTCTTCTCCATTTGTACTAGAACACATCTTACCTGCACACTTCATAAAAGGACACGTATCTGTATGGGACCTTGTAGTACATGACACACAAATACTCAAATAATGCTGTATTTTTTCCATGCACATTACGAACAATTTGGGGATCCCATTTTAGAAGTAGTGTCAAAATATTCTATATAACAGTGCACATAGAGACTTCCCTGGTGGTGCAGTGGTTAAGAATCCGCCTGCCAATGCAGGGGACACGGGTTCGATCCCTGGTCCGGGAAGATCCCACATGCCTCAGAGCAACTAAGCCCAGCCACCACAACTACTGAGCCTGTGCTCTAGAGCCCGCGAGCCACAACTACTGAGCCCACGTGCCTAGAACCCGTGCTCTGCAACAAAAGAAGCCACCACAATGAGAAGCCCGTGCACCGCAAAGAAGAGTAGCCCCTGCTCGCAACTAGAGAAAGCCCGCATGCAGCAACGAAGACCCAACACAACCAAAAATAAAATAAATAAAATAATAAAAAAACATTGCACATATTTCATTTCATACGGGTTATCGTTTATTGAGAAATTTTTAAAAACTGAAGAAAAGGAAATTCCTGAAAGGTTAAGTCTATAACGTGAAAAATAAAATACTGAAAAAAAACTGTTTTGAAACTATTTCAGTGAGAACGTCCCTTCTCAAACTTAATGTAACATTAACTAAACCATGACTAATGAAAAAATGTTTTTAAAAACTTTATAACACGGAGATTCCCAGAAATTAAAAGTGGCATTTCCTGATCTAAGGAATTCCAGGTAAATGAGGCTCACCTACTTTTTTTTAAGCAATGGATTCGGTTTCAGCTCCAATGCCCGCCAGCCTAAGCAGAGGCTGATGCCTCAAATGAGCAATGAAAATGAGAAAGTTCTCGGGTCACAAACTTAGCTCAGATTCCAGCCGCGACAGATCTTGAGCCCATGTGGCATTGCTCACAGAGCTTCCCAGCCTGTGAGTCAAGCACGCCCCAGCCCCACCCTATCACCAGGGGCTGCCAGGGAGTGAGGTTTACCAACAATTTCTCCAAGTGTCTGCGGAGCCGGGCGGCTCTGGAATCCAGCGTCTGGGGGAGGCTCGGGACGTGCCTGCCCGGCTTCCACAATCGCAGAGGCGGGCTGCCAGTGCCAGGATCGACACCCACGACCACTACCACCCCAATTAACGGGGAGATGCAGGGAAAGGAGGGCGCGAAGCTGTGCCAGGCTACCGGGCAGAGGGAAGCCGGAGCCCCCCGGCCGTCCAGGAAATCGCTGCTGGGCCGGCCGGACCCGACGCACCGAAAGTGATCTGAGTTCTTATGGTGCGCCCGGCGCTCGAGGGCTGGGAAGGGACTAAAAGCTGCCCCGCCGCCGGGGAAACCCACGGCTCCGGCTTCACGCCTCGCGCGCCCTCCAGGAGCCCAGCGGAACCGGGTTCGGGCGCGCAGCTCGCGCGCTCGGCGCTCGGCGCCCGGCGGGGGACGTGGCTCCTCGCCTGCCTCCCGCCGGCGCCCGGCCACCCGCCCGAATCTCCGGAAGAAAGTTGCGCCGCGCGGGGCCCAGAGCGGCGCCCGCCGCGCGCCCCTGCCCACCACTCGCGCGCCCCTCCGCTTACCGCTCCCCGCCGCGGCTTCGTCCTCTCGGGCGTCGCCTCCCAGCTTGGGCCCAGGCTCCGGAACCCCTTCCCGGCCCCCCTCACTCCAGGGCGCCCGGGCCCCCGGCGCCCTCGGAGCCGAGCCCTCAGCGCGCCCGCCGCGCCATGGGTGCGGGTGGGCGCCGCGCCACAGGATGAGCCGCTGCAGCCTCGGGCGGCGCTACTGCGAGCCGGGCCGGCGCGGGCGGGTGGGGTGTGGGCGAAAGGGGAGGAGGGCGGGACGCGGCGGGCGCTGAGGCTCAAGCTGCAGGGAGGAGGAAACCGCAACGTCACCAGCGCCCCGGGAGGCGAGGACGGGGAGGGAGAAACGGGGACCCCTTCCCGCCGCCGGACCCCGACCTCCGGCCCGCCCCGCTTTCTCTTTCTCCTCCTCTCCCGGGACTCGCGGCTCTCGGCCTTCCCCTCCACTCGGGCCCCGAGTCCACGCACCCCTACCCTGCCAGGCCTCTTTGGCTTCAACTTGCTCTAGTTTCTAATGACCCCACGCGCTTCGGGTTCAACTCTAGAATCGCCCCCGAGCGAAGGGTACTTTTGGAGGCCCGAGGAGAGGAGCTGATGCTTCCATAGAGCTCCGGCAGAGGAAACCGTTTTCCTCCAACGTTGAGAACTTTACTACCGAGGCTGTTACCCACTCCCCTCGCCTTTTCCAAAATTGTTACCCCCTCCGTTTCTCCCGAATTCGGTTTTACTCTCTTCTCAGACAGAAGGGTGGAAATCACCTATTTAGAAGCAGTCCTCGCCTTAACCGTACTAACAAAATACAGTAAAGCCAAAAGCACTGAACCCTGCAAACTGAACGGATGTTAATCAAAGGTAAAGGGTCAGGAACAGAACATTTGATATATACAACGCACAAGAGGAAATTTAATTTACCTTATCTCCTAGGCCTGGGTGGACGAGGGAGAGAAAGAGAGAGAGGGATACCCCGCTCATACGTCTGAGTTTTTCAGGTGGAGGATTTGCAACCTTAGTAGTCACAGCCCCTTTGGAGAAGTTTCCTGCCTTCTCTTTAAGCAGCCATTGCACACAGCCTGATCCAACCTGGCCTCAGGAAAGTGGCAGACAAGACCAGGGCCGTCACCGCAGGGCTTCCTCAGCCTTGGTTTGTAATTAACCTGCCAGAGCTAGGCGGTACAGAAGTGACAGATGTTCATCCATTCTTTAGCACTAGAGATGTTTTACCTGAGAGCAGTGCTTTCCTCCCTTGCTTCTCCCGTGCTTTGTTTGAGTTCTGAAGGGCCACCTCCATCCATTTTCCTGTCCTCAGAGTATCTCAAGACCTACAGAGTAGTTTCCCTCAGGCCACATTATAAAGAAATGTGGGTGTCGACTTTTATGCTTCTTTTTTTTTCAGAAATTGCATTTGGAGAGAAATTCCTTACAAAATGGTCAAGAGGAAGTGGTTTTGTTAAAATATTTTAAATGTTCACTCAAGTAAACCACTAATTTGCGTAAACTTCCAGATGTTTTAGAGGTGGACTGTGGAGGAGATAAGGGGCTCTAGAACTTAAAACTAGTTTAATCTGGTTTAAGTCCTCATTTTGCAATTTACTACGAGGGTCCTTGGAAAACTAACTTCAGAGTCTCCGTCTTCTCAACTGTAATGTAGAGATATAATACCTCCATCGAACAGTTATAGAGAGGATACAATAAAAATATCGAATATTTGAGTTACTACATGCCAGATACTGTGCTAAGAGATTTACATATATTAATTCAATTATTAGAGAAGATTCATTGTCTAGCTGTGGTATGTAACCCATAAGTGTTAATTTACACTTACCTTCTCAAATTTGGAAGAGACCTTAGAAAAAGCGTCTAGATAAGTAGTCATCTAACTCAGTGGTTCTCCAACCTGGAACATTAAATCAGCAGGGGAGCTTTGATAAAATACTTTTTTTTTTTTTTTTTTCGGTATGTGGGCCTCTCAATGTTGTGGCCTCTCCCGTTGCGGAGCACAGGCTCCGGACGCGCAGGCTCTGGACACGCAGGCTCAACGGCCATGGCTCACAGGCCCAGCCGCTCCGCGGCATGTGGGATCTTCCCAGACCGGGGCACGAACCCGTGTCCCCTGCATCGGCAGGCGGACTCTCAACCACTGCGCCACCAGGGAAGCCCGATAAAATACTTTTTAATGGAGACCCCCACACCACACCAATAAATCAGAATCTCTAGGGCTAACATGTAAGCATCAGCATTTTAAAATCTCTTCCCAGGTGATCAGAATGTGCAACCAGGATTAAGAAATCTTCAAAGGAGGGCTTCCCTCGTGGCGCAGTGGTTGAGAGCCCCCCTGCCAATGCAGGGGACACGGGTTCGTGCCCCGGTCCGGGAAGATCCCACATGCCACAGAGCGGCTGGGCCTGTGAGCCATGGCCGCTGAGCCTGCGCGTCTGGAGCCTGTGCTCCGCAACGGGAGAGGCCACAACGGTGAGAGGCCCGCGTACCGCAAAAAAAAAAAAAAAAAAAATCTTCAAAGGAGACAGTACCCACTGTCTTTTATTCCCCTTTGCTCCCAGTTTTGCTGTAAATTGACCTGGAGATCTGCTTCTGAATAACATCCACCTCTTGCAAATGGCCCCCCAAACAGTAGGACTCAAAGATCTGCAATCTTGCCCTCTGGGGTCTTCTAGGATGCATTTAGCATTAATTCCACAGGAGAGTGCTTCAATTTGTCTGGATACCTACCAACTCCATCAGCTTTCCCTCATCTTTTCTGAAAGCCCTTGGAAGGTGGTTTACTTTGTCATTGTTCCTCTCAAAATCTGATCCCCAAAACTGAGTTCAAGGTTTTATTCAAATAACACAGATGTTTAACGGCTTTGTTCTAATTACTGTATTTCCCCCAAGTAAATCCTAGGAACTATTATGGCAGCAATATTACCCTATTGACTCCTATATTACAATCTACTAAAATTCTGAAGCAGTAACGTCTTTTTCACACCCACTCCAAAACACTTCTTCCCGAGCCACACCCATTATAGTTTGTTCAACACTTAGCACAATAAAATTTAATACAATCACATGTTAAGTTAGGCCTCTTCTTTTAGCTTATTGACATGTTATGTATCACTGATGTAATTGAGTAATTCTACGTCCCAGCTTCACGTGTTCTGCAAATTTAGTCTGTATGCCATGTCGGCATTCAAGTTCTCATTCTCAGATGCCTTCCACTGCTGACACTGAATTAGCATGCTGTTGATGAATAGTCTCATCAGTTGAGGAACCTCACGTTACTTAATATTTTCTTCCCTTGTCCCAGAGCAGCTAATGCACACGGGTACATGACATCTTTGTAGAAATTAAAGTACACCATTATTTCCCAGGCTGAGGGATTAGGGAAAAGTGACCTCTTCCCCCAGATACAGCCCCAAACAGCAGATGTGCTTTGTCTATTAGATGTCCTTGCTATATGGTGTTACAACATAGTCCAAAAAAGGAAATAAATGACTACTTGTGAATTCTTGTTAACTTCTGAATTTCTTCCTTTTCTAAGTGCCCAGATATTATCTTAATCATAGGTTTATTCATTTTGCTCAGGATCTGTGACAAGCTCCTTGTCTTGGTTTCAGGAATCGAGCTGCTGCTTCTTTTTTTTTTTTTTTTTTTTTTTTGCGGTACGCGGGCCTCTCACTGTTGTGGCCTCTTCTGTTGCGGTGCACACGCTCCGGACGCGCAGGCTCAGCGGCCATGGCTCACGGGCCCAGCCGCTCCGCGGCATGTGGGATCCTCCCAGACCGGGGCACGAACCTGCGTCCCCTGCATCGGCAGACGGACTCTCAACCACTGCGCCACCAGGGAAGCCCTGCTTCTTTTTTTTGAAAACTGGAACTCCATTTGTTCATCCCCAGTCTTTTAGTGTTCATCTCTGATGCTGATTCTAGATGAAAGTCCTTATTTGTAAACTCTCCTTGCTGAGATGTAATTTTTCTAGGCAAGAGAAGTTAAGCTTTAGAGAGCTAGGTTTTCTTACAAGTTCTTCACCTATCTTAGCTTTCAATCAACTATTGCAAAGTACATTTTATTCTTTCAAGTTGAAGAGTTATTTTTTCCATGATAGGGAAGAAAAAAGGGAGTTAGTTCTGGTTTATCATCCATTTACCTTAAGTGGGTATATCCCTTCTATGATCTTACAAAATGTATTTTTGTTGTTGTTGTCCTTAGTTTATTTTTGGCTCTAGCCTAATGAACCCCAATCTTACAGGGCTGTTACGAGTATATGGTTTCTGTTCTCTTGTTTAAGTCATTAAAGTCAAATTTGCCCCTTAGGTTTTACTAACCAGCCAGCTGGTTAGTCCATGACTGCATACCTACTTCAATCCTTGAAAAGCCTTTTTTCCCCCCTCAGACCAAATTAGTCTATGCATAAAACCACCTTACCCTACATCTAAAAGATACATCCTCGAGTCACCGAAGAGGTGTGATCATTTTGGTTTGCTCAAACCCTATTGCCCTATACTTGTACTAACTTCCTCAGTGATAATATCCTTCAGCTTCCCCTTCCATCTCTGGGCATTCAGCCCTGGCCAGACATCCACCACCAACTTCTCCAACCTTCCTTTCTCAGGCCTGTCACCTCCCTGGCTCTTCCAGTGCTGACCTGCTCCTTGCCACTGCCTAGACTGTTCTGCTGCTACTGCTTCCTCTCCAGATGATTCAAGCTTCCTGAACTTAGCTTTCATCATTAATACGAAAGGAAACATTTACCTACATTCTTAATCATAATTGAGTTGTAACCCTCCACTCTGTCACAATTTGAGGCGTTTACATATAATTCTTCAGATACATATTTCCTGGCCTCACAATCTTTTAACAGATCGATCATTAAGTGTGCCAGGCACTTCCATCTGTGTCTCATTTTATCCTCACAGGCACTGATGTCAGTATTACTATGTTCATTTGACTGATGAGGAAACAGAGGCTCAGAAAGTTGAAGTGAATTTCCCAAGATGTAATGGCTCAGACCACATATGATTAAGTTTTCTGTTATCAAATCCAGGCTCTTTCCACTAAACCACTTGGCCCATACTAACTTTTCATATATAAAGCCCCACTTACAGTCTGAGTGTCCTGGTCTCAGATGAAAGTTATCCTCCATTCGTGCTCCATTGACTTTTGAAATTGATGATTTTTACATATCCCCTGAGTTACCTTAAACTACTGTTGGGCTGCACCCTGCAGGCCTGCAAGCCTTGTAATTGCCCAGCCTGGAGACCAAAGAAAGAGCCTGGAAACAGTGACAGAGACATCAATGGTTTATTGGACAGGAGATCTTAAGCAAAATGTGCCTGGAGGGGCACCCCACTGCCTACAACAGACAACATGGCAACAATCTTCTCTACTCAAGGGAGGAGGCTACTATTTATAGGTGGAATTGACATCAGGTGGGCTCATCAGTTACAGGAACTAATTTAGCCCTATAATTAGGAGGTTGGATAGCTGTATGAGAGAAGCAGGGACTGGTCCAGCAGGAGATGTACAGGGAGCCAGAGAACAGCCATCTTGAATGGCCTAACCATACAACTACCCAAGGTGTCCCTTACACCTACCAAACTATAGCACTATTCTCTGAAATTACAAAAATGATTATTAATTTTTGCCACATCAATGGATGGAATAAGAAGTTTGTTCTTTACTCAGAGTTATGGAATGGCTCAAAATTTTAAGCATTTAGTATTTTTCTTAAACATGGCTTTTGAGAATTGTAAAGAAATCTGGACATCACTGAGGAATTTAGAAAATAAATATTTATTGAGGTGTTTTTAATTGGGTGATTCAGGTGCTTGGGTAGTGCTTAATTCTCCTCTTTTTACCAAACTCTGGCTTTTTCCAGAAAAGTACAACTAGGGAAGAATTGTGTTAAGAAGTTTCTGAGGACAGGTTCATGGCCCAGGAATCTGATTGCCAAATGTCTGTGTATTGTTATGGTCTGTTGTATCAAGAAATGGCCCAACTTCTCTCTTCATACACCCCACTCACAGCCCTGCTGAAAGTAGTTGAGTTCATGCCAGGTTTGCACGAGTTTGGAAGCCAAACCTTATGAGACTTTATGCTCATGTATTCGGGAAGCCATAAGGAGTTATTCAGGCAGTATTCTGTAGTACAATTCTAACCCTAAGGCTACATATTAGCGTCACCTGGGGGAGTACCTAAAACACAGCAATGCTCAGGCTTACTCTCAGAAATTCTTATGTAATTCTTTCTAGGATGACATCCAGACATCTCATATTCTTTTTAAGATGCCAGATGGTTCCAGTATGTAGCCAAAGTTAGAACCAATACTCCATAGCAGTGCTTCCCAAACTTTGCTGTACTTTAGAACAACCTGTGGGCTTTTAGAACTTCTGATGCCCAGGCTGTAGCCTGTACCAATCAAAGCATAATAACAGGGTGTTTAAAGCCCTGTGATTCCAATGTATAGAAAGTTTGGGAACCACTGGTCTACAGGAGTATTACTCAGTGGGCACTTGCATCAAATGAAGCATTAGATTTAGGTGACAGGTTTATTTGCCACACTTGTACTGGTTTAATAATGATATAAAATATTGTGAAGATTTGTTTTCATTTATATCAGTTCACTAATATATTTATTTCTAAATACTTTTGTTGGATATACAGTTTGGGGAAGTATCACTTGATTTCAGTAATGGCTGAACTAGTGAAGTTGCTTTCAGATTATAAGGTTTCATTTCACATTTCTGCTGCCCAAGTATTATAAATAATGAATTCCAATAGCCAGGCTATTCAGGCTTTTTCTTCTACTGGTGCGATTAACTGTATCAGGCAATGAAAATCTTGTCTGCTTTGCATTTATAGTATCTTTTAGATAAGGAATAATTGACAGTTTGCTGATATTAAACCTAAGTATGTGATCCGATGGCATTTTTCAATATCTTTTTCTAACCTAATTCCAAATAATACAGACTTGTTTCTTCTTCTGTTTTAATTTTTATGACTTTTTAAAATGGTGCAATTTTTGAGTGGCCATTTTTACTCTTTGTGGACAAATGGAAACAAAATTTAAAATCCCAAGTACAGTCTAACAGAAAAACAGCATTCCTTAGAGGCACTTATGATCTATGAAGAAAGGTAAAAAGAAACTTGGAATAATACAAACCCTTTCCTTTTACAAAGAAACTGAGGTTAACATAGGTGGTGATTGTTACAGTTCCTGCTGCTAATTACTGGTAGAGATGAGAAGTCAGTCCTCTTGGTTCCTAGCCAAGCTTCCTTTCTCCCACTTCTCCATGCTGCATCACTGGCCAAGAAAGTACAACTAACTTCTTTTGAGATTCTCATGTTTTACGTGAACTGTGGCAATTTATTTAAAAATGTCAAGATACATTTTTTTCCATTAACAAAAGGTCAATGTATAAAGAGAAATAAGCCTTATTTTAGGGAAAATCAAATGCCTACTCAAAATGTACACAGGATAGCATGTTTCCTTTATCATTGTTAAACTTGACGGTGTATATTACTTGTGATATAATTTTCCACCGAGTTATGGGCAAAGTAAGCTCAGCACCACATACTTACCAAACCAAGCTCCTGTCCTTGAGGTGAAAGTTCAGTGAACTTCTACCCATCTTGGTCATTTATCCTCATTTATGGCTGGGATTTTTAAGGCGTTCAAGTCTTAAATTTTCATCTTTTTATTGCATGAATCAATTTTCTAAGTTTCCTGCTATTATACAAGAAGCAAAATGCTAGATAGCAGTGTTTCTGTTCATGGTGAGCAAATTAATATTGTGGTGTGAAGGTCAGCCACATGTATACCTTATACATGTATATGTATATATATAAAATATCACTTTCTATTCAGTCTTTAAGCACGTTGCAACAAATAACAACTGTTATGAAGCAGACGAAGGGCACAACATTCTTGGATTGTACTATAACGGAAAAGGCACTTAAAATGAATCTGCCAGAATTAAACAAATTTTAATGTTGTTTGGGGAAAAATGAATGGGTTAATACTGGAAACTGAGAGTGCTGGGTTCTAGCACTGTGTCTTTCAAATATCAGCTGTGTGAAGAAATTATTTTTTTCTCCTATAAATTTGCAAAATTCAGCAATAGCATACATGATAACTTGGGCAAATCACTTAACCTGTTTGAGTCTCAGCATCCTAGTCATAAGTTGAAGAAACCGGTCTTGATCTGTGGTTCTCAATCCTGTCTATACACTAAAATCACCCAGGAAATGTTAAAAAATAATGACGCCCTGCACTACCCTCAGACAAATTTTAAAAGTTTCTGGGGTATGTGGCCTAGACTAGTGGTACTCAAAATGTGGTCCATGGACTGCTAGCGTCAGCATTACTTGGTATATTAGTCAGCTTGGGCTGCCACAACAAAATACCAGAGACTGGGTGGCTTAAACAACAGAAATTTACTTCTCAAAGTTCTGAACCCTGGAGAGTCCAAGATCAAGGTGCCAGCTGATTTGGTTTCTGGTGAGAGCTCTCTTCCTGTCTCCTGTCTTCTATGCTGTAACCTCACATAGCCTTTCCTTGGTGCATGCACATGTAGAGAGAGAAACAGATCTCTTTCTCTCTTCCTCTTCTTTTTTTTTTTTCTTGGTACACGGGCCTCTCACTGTTGTGGCCTCTCCCACTGTGGAGCACAGGCTCCGGACGCGCAGGCTCAGCAGCCATGGCTCACGGGCCCAGCCGCTCCGCGGCACGTGGGATCTTCCCAGACCGGGGCACGAACCCGTGTCCCCTGCATCGGCAGGCAGACTCTCAACCACTGCGTCACCAGGGAAGCCCTTCCTCTTCTTTTAAGACCACCAGTCCTATTGGATTATCACCCCACCCTTATGACTTCATGTAACTTTACTTCCTAAAAGCCCTGTCTCCAAATACAGTCATATCAGGGGTTAGGGCTTCAACATATAAATTAGGGTTGGCGGGGGGAGAAATAATTCAATACATAGAACTTGGAATTTTTTTTTAATTTTTAAAATTATTTTATTGGGGCATAGTTGATTTACAATGTTGTGTTAGTTTCAGTAGTACAGCAAAGTGAATCTGCTACACATATACATATATCCACTCTCTTTTAGATTCTTTTCCCATACAGGCCATTACACAGTATTGAGTAGATTTCCCTGTGCTATAAAGTAGGTCTTTATTAGTTACCTATTTTATATATATCAATAGTAGTGTGTATGTGTCAATCCCAATCTTCCAATTTATCCCTCCCCCACCATCCCCCAGTGACCATGGGATTTTTTTAAATGTCAGCTCCAAGCCCAGACTCTGGGAGTAAGGACCAGGAATCTATGTTTTAACCAACTCTACAGGTGGTTCTTATGCACAGTGAGTTTGAGGATTACTGGCCTAGACCACTTGTTCTTACACTAGGCTGCACATTGAATCACCTGGGGAATTTTTAAACATTTGATGCCTGGGGCCCAATCCCAGAAATTTCGATTTGTTACAGGATGCTCACTCTAAGTTTTAAAGCTCTGCAGGTGACTCCAATCTGAGAACCTCTGGTGTAGAAGGTCTCTAAGGGTCTTTTCAGTTCTTAACTGGTGTGGATTTTAATACAATGACATATACACATATATATGATATATGTAATATACATAATCTAGATAATGTACAACAAAATGAGGGTGATCAGATAGCTCTTTCTATTTTGTAGTTTCAGATACAAACACATTTGTTAGCCTCTTTTCATTAATCACTTGATTATATGATGCAATAAACAGGAACTTTTTTAAGAATTGCTCTTTTTTTTTTTTTTTTTTTTTTGCGGTACACGGGCCTCTCACTGTTGTGGCCTCTCCCGTTGCGGAGCACAGGCTCCGGATGCGCAGGCTCAGCAGCCATGGCTCACGGGCCTAGCCGCTCCGCGGCATGCGGAATCTTCCCGGACTGGGGCACGAACCCACGTCCCCTGCATCGGCAGGCAGACTCTCAACCACTGCGCCACCAGGGAAGCCCGAGAATTGCTATTTTGTTAGTACTATTTTGCTAGAGATATGGTCCTTTATTCTTCATAAAAATCAAAGATCTATTTGATGGTCAAATGTCTTTCCACTGTATAAAACTAACTGAGGGTTTGGATAGTAGCCAGATGTTTATGAGATATTTTAAAAGAATCTTACAAATTTAGAGTCCAGGGGTAATTCTAAAAAAACAAACATAACGTGATTATTTTGTAAATCTCAAAAAGTTTATTCAACCATATAAATAAAAGAAATATGGGTATTTCTTAGTATTAAAACTTATATTCAAATTATATAAACTTATATATAATTTTAAAATCTCTTTTGATACCAGGATATAAATGGCTCTAGGATAAAAACTGTATGCCATTTACCCCCAAAATGTACAATAATAGCTGTAGAAAAGTGACATTTTAAAATATCTCAAATCACCAGAGCTCTGACCAGTGAATTTAATTGTAATACTGTCAGCATAAAAGTTAGCACATCAAAGTAGAAAAACACAACCCCCTAAAATACTGTCATTTCTCTTCAGGTACATGAATTATTTAAAAACTCCAAATTCATCAGAGAGGAACAAGTAAATAACGAATAAAAACTAATAATCTTCCTAATAATATTGGGGTTTAATAGAAGAGTTATTAAGAATAGTATTTGAGCACTTGGCTTAATTATAATTCTGTTCTGATGAGGCCAAGGGGGCAACATTTTCAAACATATGGACATGTTAAATATCCATACTAATGCTCACAAAGCACCTGGGGGAATTAACACTAAATTGGTACATCCACTCAAAAATTCATGCTCTATTAAAAGTGGGATAATGGTGTCACCTTTGTTTACAAGTCCTTCAAAAATTAGCTTTCAAATATTTTCTGCATCTTTCAACAAGTAAAAACATTAACAGGAAAACTACAAATGAAATATTAGAAAACATGTCAAGATGTAACTTCCTTTCCAAATGCAGATACATGACAATATTCCTTCTCTATAGGCAAGTTTATAAGTAAAACATAATTTGCTGGAGAATTGTTTGAAAACAGTGCTGCCGTATTACTTTTGCTTTTGTTGGATACCAGTAAGAATACCATGACCTAGCAATTTAAGCTAAGAGATCTTGCCTCACAAGTCAAGAGATACCATTTTATGAAGAAAGCAAACTAAATCAACACTTAGAACCACAGATGAGCTGAGATTAACAAATGCTTGCAGTGAAAAGGAAGTATTAGAGTTCTGATTTGTAATAGTAGTGCAAAACTCCCAGCTGTTTCCACTTAACCACATCACCTGTTATCTATATTGTATTGAAATGAAAGATCTGTATTACAGAGTTTCTATTCTGAGTGTGAAAGAATAGTACCAACTTTTGTAGGTCCATGATCTGTCAGATGTCATTCTCTGGAAGCCAAAAAGCTTCTGAACTTCATAGTTCAGGATTAAACTGTATTTGCTAAGTATTAAACTAGTATTTGCTGTATATAGGAAATAAAATATATGAATATAGTAGCTTAGCCAAAATTATAGACAGGAAAAAAGATGTATTTAAACTTGATCATGATGGTTGACAATGACTACTGAAATCCATAAAATTCTGGTAATAATTGTTGTTAAATTGTATTTTAGTACTAAGAATCTGGGTAAAATACACTGTTCACTTTCAGTGAGGAAATTGATAAAATGCCACTCTAAACATAAATTTTTTGTTTTATTGAAAGAAGCGTTGTCAGTTAGAACTATATGTTTTTTCTTAGTTCAGAAATATATAAGAAAGTCTTATTTGCCAGCTTTACCAGGAACTGACAGCAGTGTCTGTGTCTTCCTTTCCCCAATAAGCAGAATAGTTCTAATGAAGGATAAACCAGAAAATATAAATTATTTTTGGCCTCTATCTTTGTAGGTGACTTTTGTTGCTTAGACATTGAGATGACAAATGACAGCTCTATTATTCTGGATTGACAATCAAAGAAGTGCCAGGTTCTATACCCAGAGTGGATGACTGAAGTGTCAAAATTGCATAGGGAAGCAATATTTCACATGATATCTACTCCTTTAGAAATTATGCTCTGCTTTTCATACCATTATAAAGTTTTCACTTTAAATTTCTGCTTCTGGTTTGGTGTTCCTATTGCTCAGAAGTTTAAACAAGTCTCATTGGCTATTGACCTCCAAGTACATTCATGATATATGATACATGAAAGACTGAACAGGTGCCTGATTCTTCCACAACCTCTTTCATTTAATGCACCATTGACAGCCAGTGCCCACCAAGACAAAGGCTTCAAGGAGCTGACATTTTACCTGCCTCTTCTGCTGGATGGCATCAGTGAGGAGGAACAGGAGCTGGATCTGGCCCAGAAAGCTTGGAGCCAGGATTCAAAGGCCTCTAATAATTTTTCTAGATGTCTTTAAGAGTTAGTATTAGGGCTTCCCTGGTGGCGCAGTGGTTGAGAGTCCGCCTGCCGATGCAGGGGACACGGGTTCGTGCCTGGTCTGGGAAGATCCCACATGCCGCAGAGCGGCTGGGCCCGTGAGCCATGGCCGCTGAGCCTGCGCATCCGGAGCCTGTGCTCCGCAACGGGAGAGGCCACAACAGTGAGAGGCCTGCGTACCGCAAAAAACAAAACAAAACAAAAAGAGTTAGTATTAATCATTTTTAATGTCCCTACACACAGTTTTAAAAGGCCAAAAAAAAGTCCCCCAAACTCCCCCCAAAAAATCCAACATGTAGCTCTGGGAGGAAGAAGCTATAAAAGGAGGACATCATCATATACGCAAACTCAGAGGAAGTGTTCCCTATGTAGCATACTAAGAAATCATAAGAATTGTCACAGAATCTAATAATCTATTTCTGACAGTTCCCACAAAACAGATTTTCTTCAAAATTCTTTTTTAACTACAAACTAATATAGATAGAGAGATGACAGAAAAGAGATGATAGATAATAGACAAGCTAGGTAGATAGATGATAAAGATATAGAAATAGATATGTATAAAACAAAGTTTCAGAAACCAATGTTTACATTTTTTATTTTAGTCGATTTCTTTAAAAAAGAAAGATTTTGATTGCTAAATAGATTTCAAAACTCACTAATGGATTGCAACTTGCAGCTTAAAAACATTGCACTGGGGTTATTGTGTATGTGTAGAGAGAGATTGTTCATGTTTAGTTTCAAAGTTTAAGGATGTAGACCTCTAAGAAATATGAAACTGAAACTGTGGTTTCTGCATTCTTTCTAACCTACGTAAATCTGGAAGATGTCTTGATGCTTTAAATAGAGAAGTAGAGACAACTCTGCTTAAAAACAGATACCTTGTGACATTGAGAAGCCTGCTCATAGTAGCAGGAGAAGAAGGAAACAGTAGTAACATAGATAAGGTTTAAAGCAATACACTACCTTTGAGATTTTCCCAAGGGTCACATAGATATTTTAACAGGAAGAGTGTGTGTTTTTGAGGTACATCAAGAAAATTTGCGATTGTTAGAGCTGTAAGGCACCAGTTTTCCCACACCTTAGAAGTCATCAGTTCATCAAGGAGAAAGTCCACCTGGATGATCATAAGTCATCAATTCCTGCCACTGGGAAGAAGGCTTCCAAGGACTGCCACATCCCAGACCACACCCACCATATTCCTTCACTACCTCATCTCAGGTTTTTTATTACTAAAGAATAGCTCTTCCCCTCAACAAAGCTAGAGACTTTCAAAAACTCTTTCCACCTCCTCCATTTATAAATAATTCTATGGTAGCATACATACCAGCATAGGCTGCAGCCTGCTGTTGCAGATGCTATTGATACTGTAATCTCTAAACATGTCATCTATTGATTATTATTCTTATTTCTTTTCACAGAGTGACTATCTCTATGGTCAGAAAGAATCAGCGGCAGTGAAAGATATCTATAAGTCATGAGGAAAATAGGGCCATAAAAAGAAATTTTTGCTGCCCTGGACACAGGGCTTTGGAGTCAGGGAAGGGGAACATGCCTGATTTCTGCCAGCAGCAAGGATTCAACTAAATAGTAATGGACTGAAGTTAGAAATCATGTTGTGACCTAGTTCTAAGAAATTCTAAAACCAGATTTATTTACCTAGCTTTATTTTCCTGGGGCATTTTAATTTATCAGTGACTTGGGTTAATTACTCTATAAATTCTACACTTGACAGCTCAGCTTAAACCTAAGGAATCCAGAAAAAAATACATCAAAATGCAAAGGCATCAGCCAGGTGTTTCTCTGTGTCTTCAGACTTAGACACACACATACACACATCTTGGAACATGTACGTACATGGACCTCAACCAGCTTGGAATCATCTGGGAAAGTGGGTCCCTGGAATGCACCGTTCAGAGCAGCAAATATTCCTATTGCAGGGCAATGGATTCTAGAAATATTTTGGATGCTACCTATTAACATTATTTGTTAAAATTTCTCAAATAATTTATTAACAGATGAGAAAGAAGGAAAAATATTTTTTAGCTTAAAAAGAAGTCTTATATAAGCAAGGCTATGTTGATGTCATTTAAAAAAAAAACCCAAAAAACCTTGTTTTTATGGCTAAAGGGCAGAAGCCAAGGAGTGGCTCACCAGCCATCAGCACTTGATCCTTCTGAAGAGTGAACTACTACTGGAGAAGGAACATTGTTTTGTGGATGCCAGAGAAAATCAAGATGTAGTAAACTTTGGGGGAAAAAATTATTAATGGGGCTTCCCTGGTGGCACAGTGGTTGAGAGTCCACCTGCTGACGCAGGGGACACGGGTTCGTGCCCCGGTCCGGGAGGATCCCACATGCCACGGAGCAGCTGGGCCCATGAGCCATGGCCGCTGAGCCTGCACGTCCGGAGCCTGTGCTCTGCAACGGGAGAGGCCACAACAGTGAGAGGCCCGTGTACTGCAAAAAAGAAAAAAAAAAAAAAAAGAAAGAATGACTGAGAACTTCCCAAACCTGGGGAGAGATTCGGACATCTAAGTTCATGAAGCTAATAGTTCACACCAAAATTTCAATCTAAAATGATCTTCTCCAAGACACATTTTAACCATCTAAGATCAAAGACAAAGAGAGATTTTAAAAGCCCAGCTAGGAAAAAAAAATTTCTCTCATATAAGGGAACCCCCATAAGGCTATTAGCAGATTTCTTAGCAGAGATCTTGCAGACCGGGGAGAAAGGGAGGATATATTCAAAGTGCTGAAAGAAAGAAATTGCCAACCAAGAATACTTTACCCAACAAAGCTGTCCTTTAGAAATGAAGGCAAGATAAAGACTTTTCCTAACAAACAAAAGCTGAGGGAGTTTATCTCCACTTGCAAGAAATGCTGAGAGTTTATAACCACTTGAAAAAAATGCTGAAACAAGTGGATACACAATATAAAAGTAATTTCTATTATAGGTAAACTATAATATCAAAAACATAAAAGGGTGGAATAAAAGGGTAGAGTTGTTCTATGCAATAAATGTTAAGTTGTTATTAGCATAAAATAGACTGTTATATCTATAAGCTGTTTTATGTAAGCCTTATGGTAACCACAAAGCAAAAACTTATAGTAGATTCACAAAAGGTAAGGAGAAGAGTATCAAAGCATACCACTATGGAAAATTGTCAATTCATAAAGGAAGGCAGCAAAAGAGGAAGCAAGGAACAGGGAACTAGAAAACAGTTAATAAGATGGCATTAGTAAGTCTTTACCTATCAGTAATTACTCTAACTATAAATGGAATGAATTATCCAATCAAAAGACATTAATGGATTAATAAAACAAGACCCAACATCTTTCTTACGAAAGACTCACTTCAGCTTTTTAATACACATAGGCTCAAAGAGGAAGAATGAAAAAATATATCTCATGTAAATGGAAACCAAAAGAAAGCAGGGATACCCAGGATAGCTATATTTATATCACACAAAATAGACTTTAAGACAAACATGGTAACAAGAGACAAAGAAGGTCATTATATAATGATAAGGGGGTCAAGTCATCAAGAAGATATAACAGTTATAAATACATATGCACCCAACATTGGAGCACCTAAATATATTAAGCAAATACTAACAGATATGACAGGAGAAATAGACAATACAATAATAGTAGGGGACTTTAATACCACACATTCAACAATGCATAGATCATCCAGGTAGAAAATCAACCAGGAAACACTGGATGTGGAACATATTTTAGGGCAAATAGACTTAACAGATATATACAGAACACTACATCCAACAGCACCAGAATACACTTCTCAAGTGCACACAGAACATTCTCCAGGATAGATCATATGATAAGTCACAAAACAAGTCTTAGCAAATTTAAGAAAACTGAAATCATACCAAGTATCTTTCCTGACAAGCATGGTATGAAATTAGATATGAATAACAGGAGGAAAGTTAGAAATTCACAAATATGTGGAAATTAATCAAAACAGTCTTGAACAACCAATGTGTCAAAGAAAAAAATCAAAAGAGAAATTTAAAAATATCTTGAAACAAACTAAAATTGAAACACAACATATCAAAACCTAAGGAATGCTGAAAAGGCAGTTCTAACCTATATTAAGAAAAACGAAAAAAATCTCAAATAAACAAGCTAACTTTGTACCTCCAGGAACTAGAAAAAAAAAGAACAAACTAAGCCCAATTTTAGCAGAAGGAAGGAAATAACCAATGGTCAGAGCGGAAATAAGTAAAGAATAGAAAAACAATAGAAAAGATCAATGAAATAGATTGAATTTTTGAAAAGATAAGATGGACAAACTGACTAAAAACTAAACTAACTAAGAAAGCAGTCTAAGAAGTTAGACTAACTAAAGAGAGAGAGAGAGAGAGAGAGAGACTTAAAGGATTAAGTCAGAACTGAAATAGGAGACATTACAATTGATACTACAGAAATATAAAGGATCGTAAGAGACTACTGCAAACAATTACATGCCCCCAAACTGAATAACCTAGAAGAAATGGATAGACTCCTAGAAACATAAAACCTACCAAAACTGAATCATGAAGATATAGAAATCTGAACAAATTAATGAGTAAGGAGTTTGAATCAGTAATCAAGAACCTCCCAACAAAGAAAATCCCAGGACCAGCTGGTTTCACTGGTGAATGATATCAAACATTTAAAAAAGAATTAATGCCAGAAAAATATTATCCTTCTTGAGGGGGAAAGAGTGAGCTTCTTGAGCTGCTTCCCATTCTGACAGAGTTCTAACTGAAGTTCTGTAAGGCCTTATTGTACAGCAATTCCATACGCTTCATGGTTCCCTTATTGTGCAAACCTTCCATCCACTCTCTCTTAAAATAAGTTACCCCTTTTCAGATAGCAATGAGAGTGGCAACTCTGTTTATTGCAACTGAAAGAGCCTGACTTGAGAACAAAAACTGGCCTGCACAGCAGCTGTAGGGTCTACATGAGGTTATGTTGTCTAAGACCAAAGCAGCACATAGCACACAAAATGCTTTCAATCAATACATAAAAATTTACTCATTGGTTGGAAATAAAAACGTTTTCCAATCTCCTTAATTTTTTTAAAAAGGGATTTTGATAATTAAATTTATATAGTCTAGGTCAACATTTACTTAATGAATCTCCAATCCTTACCTCACTTCTCAAGGACAAATATGAGGAAGACTGTTCCTGTGTAGACTGCACTAAATATAATATTCATTCTTTTTAAGAGAAGGACTATATATCAGAAAATATTACCTCTACATATTGCTCTAAATATAGGTGTATATTTCAAAGCTATCTGAAGTCTACATTCTAGAAAATGACGTTACATCACTTTTTAAAAGCAGATAACCATTATGATTCAGTATCTGAAGGCTGCTTCCATATACTCTAAAACCTTTTCTAAGAATCTAAGAAAACGTATCACTATGTTTAGATCGACTCTAAGACTTTTTAAACTTAAAATAATAATTATCAAATTATTTTACATTAACCATTAAAGCTCACAAAAAGCAAACATCTTGATAGAGAAGCTCTCATCAAAGGAGAAAAATTATAAGCCCCACATCTACCCGAGTCCCTCTATGTCACAATGGCAAGTGTCCTATGGATAGAGACAATCAGATCTATGTTCAAGTAACAGCTGTACAATTTATTTGCTCTATAAGCTCAGGAAAATTACTTAGCACCCCCAAATCTCAGTTTTCTGGGGATATTAATGCCCATTGTGCAAGGTTATAAGGATGAATGTAAAGTGTTGGACACAATGCCAGACAGAGTAAATGCTCAAAGGTAGCTATTATTATTAATGAAACAAAGTCTATTTAAAGATTTTACTGATAAACATTTATAAGATTTTCTGGAAATTAAGAAGGCCTTCATGAGAAAAGATATTTATTCCCAGTAACTATCCATGACATAAACAGGTTAATTTGAACTACTACAAAGGAAAATATCCTCAAATTTTCCATTAAATATTACCTAACACACACTCACACACGATTCGACACCCCCCCAACACACACACACCCTTAGTAGTCTTTCCATTTCTCAAGAGGAAAAGTAGAACATAAAGTTCCTTCTGCTTAAACACAAATTAAAGGTCATTGTCAGGTCATTTGTAAAAATATCCATCAGTGTTTATACAAAGACAAACCCACAGAGATATACACTTCCATGTACACACATACACACAAACACATTTACTTATATGTATACTTGAACCATAAATTAGTAAAGACCTAGGTTTTAGTGCTTAGATAACATAAATGAGTAAGGTGGTGCGGAAGCCCAAACACTTATGATGACCACAAGACTCATGCCTCTCTTATTCTTAATCGTCCCCAATGAACTTGTCTGACAAACACATTCCACAATCCCACAGATTATTCTGGAGAAGGGGAGAGAGAGAGAGAGACGGAAGAGAGAAGGAGGAGGGAGAGGAAATGGAGAGAAGGGAGCAGGGAGAAGGGAGGAGGAGGAATAGAATAAAGGGAGGGAGGGAGGAAGGGATGAAGGAAGAAAGAACAGAGGAAAAGAAGGAGGAAAGAAAGGAAGATTCGATGTGTAGGGCATGCGTGTGGGTTGGCTTGGCAAGCCAGGTCAGTTTTGGGAAGCCAACTTTTTTGCCCAGACTTGCCCTAAGGTTATGTTGTAAAACGGGTAGTGATTTATCTTCCAGGCATGTTATTGGAATGAGTGAAGTCCCAGACCTGACTAACATTTTCTTCTTGGCCCTCTTACTTCTTTAGCACAAACATCTGGGCTGTGATGGTTTGAAGTGTGCTCCTCAAAGAATCCCAAAGTTCCTGCTTTTTGTTTCTCAATTTCCTACTACCCAGTTCCAAAGCTAGTGACCTCTACCCTGTCTAGCACTAACCCTGTAGATTTTTAAGTCCTTTTGCCTTTCAGAACCACCATTCCTGGCACAGCTACCTCCATGCAGAGTCTAGAAATTAGGATCAATTACCCATGCCAATTCAGTACATATTGAGAGATTCTTCTAGGGCAGGTACTTTATCATCTGAGGCAGATCTGTGTTTGGGGAACCTTTATGATTGAGCAAAGAAATGGTTCTAACTGGTCATTTTAGTTGAACGTATCCTTGAACATAGTAACAGTAAGGTAAGGTCTGAAAAAACTGGTTGTGCCCAGGAAGCTATGTGTAGATAGATAATGTGTAGTTAGATAATAGCCGACTCACACAAAGTAACATTCATCAAGGCACCACTGTATATTGATACTGATTCCAAGAATATATAAACACCTAAAATCATGAAATGTTACAGCTAGACATCTAGTTTGACCCTTTTGTTTTACATATTTATTGACAGAATTGAGGTCTGGAGATTCTAACTAACTTTTCCCAGATGATGGGCAGAGACTGGAATGAGCTTTAGTTACAGTCCAGTGGAAACTAATTGTAACCAAGGAGGTTACACACAATTGTAAAGGTTTAATGATGGGACTTAAAGTTCTCATAAACTAAAAAGCAGCACTCTGGAATAGGAGAACTGCAGTCACTAGAAAGGTGTGTGATAAAATGTAAGAGACAACTCTCCAGGTTCTACCAGAGTTGAGAAGAACATTCAAGACCTTTATCTCATTCATAGCTTACCAGGGAGCTTTCTAATTACAAACTCAAATCCCTAAAGCCCTGAGATTAGAATCGGAGTATACTTGATGACAGAGAGGACTATTTTTTTTTTTTTTTTTTTTTTTTTGCGGTACGCGGGCCTCTCACTGTTGTGGCCTCTCCCGTTGCGGAGCACAGGCTCCGGATGCGCAGGCTCAGCGGCCATGGCTCACGGGCCCAGCCGCTCCGCGGCATATGGGATCCTCCCGGACCGGGGCACGAACCCGTATCCCCTGCATCGGCAGGCGGACTCTCAACCACTGCGCCACCAGGGAGGCCCAGAGAGGACTATTTTAATCAGCAAAGACTGATCATTTGAATTAAATTGATAAACCTGTTTCTAAAATTATATACCTGAGGACACTGGATTCATGAAAAATTAATCCAAGATGATCAATAACCCTTATTCTCTTTTTGTGGAACATTATTAAAAATTTCAGTATATATGTAGCTATTTCATAAGGAGGTAAAAATAGTGAAGTTATTAATAAAGAGCAAACATTACTATAATGAAATTGTAGTAGAACATAGTTGTGATATACTTAGCCAATAATAATAATAATATTATAATCAGCTATAAAATGGTTCTTAGAAATTTAAATGTTAATAAGGTTACCGACTTAACACTTTCTTAAATAAAAAAATAAAAGTTTTAAAATGTGATATGAAGTATCAGATTTATTTTTATCTTCTACTATACTCAAAACACACAGTTTTCTCCCACAGGTACTAGCAAGGGTTACTCTGTTGCTGCCAGGAGATCTGGGTATGGAACAGCCAAACTGAGATCAGATGACTATTCAGTTAAAATAAGGGTTCTAAGACTGTGGATTCATGAGACTGGGGATTCAGCAAGGAGAAAACATTCACATCTCTGTTACAGGAAAGTTATTAATGGTGTTGACTATTTGGAAGAAAAAAGAAAGACAAAAAAACCTCCAAATTCATGCTCAATCACAGCAAATGTTCTACTAACCACTATGTAAAAACAAACTATAGTATCGGTAATATTAGCCAATTTGAGTAGCTTTTAACACAGGAATAAACATTCTTTTCTAAGACTGTAAGTTCTGTGTAAAATAATACAACACAGAACAGAGACTGGGATGTTTCGTGGGACTTTCAGGGCTTTCTTTCTTTCCTTTTTTTGAACAGAAGATATGCCAGGAAAATCATTATACAATAAATAAAATAGTCTATCTTCATCATGTCTAAAGTCATGAAAAACACCCAGATATTGCTCTACCTTTTTTCTTTACTTGGAGGCTGACAGTAGTGTACGTGTTCAGTGCAAATACACATGTGGAACATAACTCCTCTTTGAGAATACCATGACAACAGTGAGGACTTGCCTGAGGTTTACAGAGCCCTGTACTTTGCTGTTTAAAGACAGTCTTAAATATCATAATCACCAATTGAATACAGTGTAATACCTGACTGGATTCTTTGCTCTCTCTCAAAGAGGAGACAATTGTGTCAGTGGATATTTTTATGATTAATGGGCAAATGATGGTCTGTTTAACACATTTCCCTGAGAAAATGTGGGAGAAGTCAAGACCCTGCAAGTTCTGAAAGTGATTGGCTTATCCAGGCTTCTCTGAAGTAAGCTTTTGTGATATGAAAAAGAGATTCAAGTTCCTTTCTCTGAAGAATGAGTTCTGATATAATGATGCTTCTTTAAAAGAAGTTTATTGCCAGGAATTCCCTGGCGGTCCAGTGGTTAGGGCTCTGTGCTTCCACTGCAGCGGGCCTGGGTTCGACCTCTGGTCGGGGAACTAAGATCCCACAAGATGCATGATGCGGCCAAACAAAAAAGTTTATTGCCACAGAAGTTAGAGAGTGGAAGGTCTCTGCCCTGTGAGGAAGTAAGTACATTGATTCTACATTGACCTTCATGCTAGTCCTCAGCTAATCCCCTTCAACAGTTTTTATTAATGCATTTGAAATGGCCTGATCACTTTACAATTTTCTTATTATCCTATTTCTGTAGGACACATTAAATCACTCTGAAATAGAGAAAAAGTAAATTATAAAATTTTAAAATGAAACAGATTTGGGTGACTTAATCTCTTAAAGTTTATGAGCTCAGAGTAATCTTTTAAAAATTTTATTCATGTCAACATGAAACAGAATTAATATATAATCCATTCTTCTTAAGGCAATAAATAGGTGTGGAGCTTCTAGTTATGAACATGTGAGGAGACTGATAAATCCTCTCTCCAAAAAGCAACCATAGAGCTAGATAAAATCGACAAAAACAATCATTGTAGCAGCACTCTGAAAACTGACCAAAGGCATACAACAATCTGTGAAGTGTTTAGGTTTGAAAAACTGCTGAACTTAGAGTAAGAATAATTAGAAGCTGTGCCATTCTGTCCTAAAGCTGCTCCCACCCTGCCCTGCTCTCCTATTCCTCCCCTGCCTCCCACTCTGCCCTCAGTAAGGACAGAAGTTTTGTAGAGGCAGGGCAGCTATGAGGACTGGCAGCCTCTCTGTCAACCGGGAGTGGTGGCAGACAACCACTCCCAGCAGCATTCTCAGTGAAAGTGATCATCTCACTTAGGTGGGTGAACAAAGAAAGCTAAAAGCTCTACCAGTCTGAGCTTGTGGTCATGGTTGAGGCACATTCTTGGCTGTGTATATGTGGTGACTAGAGTGGGCCAAAGATAGTCACCCACTCCTAGCCAACCCTGGAGCTGTGTGCATGCACAGAGGACATAAGAAAAGGCCCAGTGTAAACTAAAAGCTGGAGCTGGAGCAGACTTGGGAACAGCCTGAACTTTGAATGAGCTCCCCTACACACACAGAGGTTCACTGGCAGAGGACAGAAGTCTTATGGCTTAAGGTGTTGAACACAACCTCTGTCCGATCACTCAGCCATGTAGACAAAAGGACATCCTTAGGAAACCAGGCTTAGAATAAAAATAACTGTGTGTGTGTGTGTGTGTGCGTGTGTGCATGTATGTGTGTGTGTGTTTGGGGGTTGTAGATACACTATATACATACATATATAACTCTGCTCAGTTTTAAAAAATATATATACATACATAGATATGATATATATAATGTATAGATACATATAGATATACATATATATCTATATTTCTATACATATATCTACATCTATATATTTTTTAAACTGAGCAGAGACATCAGCACATGCAAATGGCAGAGGAGAAAATTTTCACAAATTTAGCCCAGGCAAGTTACTAAACAAGCAAACAAAAATCCACAGCAAAAATAACCTTCAGAAGTAAAAAAAAAATCAGAATCCAGACTCATTGAGATATATTGTCTAATACATCCAGTTATGTAGGGCTCTGTGGCACCATGGATAGAACACTGGACTTCTAATATGTCCAATTTTCAACAAAATGATTATGAGATGTGCAAAGAAACAAGAGTGTGTGCCCTATATTCAGGAAATAAAGCAGTCAATAAAAACATTCTCTCATTGTCACCAAATGTTGAATCTTGCAAACAGAAAATACAAAACACTTATTCTAAAAAGCAGCTATTTAGTTCAAAGAACTGAAGTAAACTATGATTAAGAGTTAAAGGAGGGCTTCCCTGGTGGCGCAGTGGTTGAGAGTCCGCCTGCCGATGCAGGGGACACAGCTTTGTGCCCCGGTCCAGGAAGATCCCACATGCCGCGGAGCGGCTAGGCCTGTGAGCCATGGCCGCTGAGCCTGCGCGTCCGGAGCCTGTGCTCTGCAACGGGAGAGGCCACAACAGTGAGAGGCCCAAACACCGCAAAAAAAAAAAAAAAAAAGAATTAAAGGAAAGTATGATAGCAATGAATCAACAAATAGAAATTCTCAGTAGGGGGACAGAAATTAGAAAAAAAGAACCAAATGCATATATTCTGGATTTTAAAAATAAAATAAAAAATTCACTAGAAGGGCTCAATAGCAGATTTAATATGGCACAAGAAAGAATCAGTGACAGATTGGTAGAAACTATCCAAACTGAAGAACAGAGACCTGTGGGACAACATCAAGTGTACCACCATCCAAGTAGTGGGAGTTCCACAAAAAGAGGAGAAAGGGAAGAGAGCAGAAAAATATTTGAAAAAAATAATAACTGAAAACATAACAAATTTGAGTAAAAACATTAATCTGCATATCCAAGTGTCTCAATCAACTCCAGGTAGATAAACCTTCTGCATGAAGCTCTCCTCCCTGGTTTTTTGTGATTGTGTACTCTCATGGGTCCCCTCACACCTCCATGCCTATTCCTCTTGTGTACTTGTCTTTCTCAATCCTTTTTGTCTCAGTGAATGTATTTTAAAATCCCATGCAACTCATCTTTCTATACTACACACTCTCACATAGAAATTCTATCCATTTTCAAAAACTATCAGTAAAGAGACTTTCAAAAATTATAACTTCTGTATTTCCACCGCCTGGTTAAATACCCCTTCTTGGGTATTTCACTATCTCCCTAACTGCAGAATGGATATTCTTCTGTTGTTCCATATTTCTATAACAGCATTAGCACTAAGAGTGGGCAACAGGCAACCTGAAACCTCAGTTACCTTTGACTTTCCATCTCCCCCAATTTACTCAGTTGTTAAATCCTACCAATTCTACTGACAATTGTCTCCTTCCTAGTCATTTCCACTACTACTTCCTTAGTTAAGGATTTCATTACTTTCTCACCCAGATTGATCCTACAGCAATAACTGGCTTTCATGACCCTGTTCTCTTCTCTTTAATCCATCCAAAACACAGTAGTCAGATTACTATTTCTAAACCATAGCTCTGATCATTTCACTCCATGTTAAAACAACAAAATGATGGTTTCCCATGGCTCACAAAATAATATCTGAGTTTGTTAACAGAACATTCCTTTCAAAACTATATTTACCACTTCCTTTCACCAACCTCCAATTCCAGTTGTGAAAAAAAAAAATTTTGGAGACTGTTTTCAATTCAACTGAAATAAACCATGAAGTTTAAAAGAGAAAAAGGAAAGTTTATTTTTGAAAAAAACGTGAAAAAAAGATTATTATTTGTGGGTGAGTGCATGTTCCCTGACAACTTGTAAATGTTCTAAGTTTTATCATTATGTAAGTTCTTGGAAGCAGAGAGTAGCCACATCAGCTATGGGAGAGGAAAAGTTTGGGACACGTGGCCATGGGATATGGTGAACAGATGGATGGGGCTGGGGTGGAGGATCCCATGCTGGGCTTTTTCAGCCAGTTATAGACAAGAAGACGAACTAATTTATCTACTGACAGGAGCAAGTTACTAGTAAATGGATACAGATGAACAGAGATTCTAGCACAGGGCACATGAGACAAATAAAGATTAGAGGAAACATTTCTGGAATACTCAGTTTTGCTATTTGTAATCATAGAGGAACGTACAGTTCCAGATGGACCTGGGCAAAGATGTCTAGGAAAGCCCTCAGAGGTCCAGACACTCTTGACAAGGGGAAGCTGGAGAATCTTGATTAACTGGCAAGAAGCTGCTTTGTTTTATAAACATGCTGCTACGTGTACAGTACTTTGCTGGAAAATGGAAAAAGCTTTCTATCACTCTACAGCTGTGTGAATAGAATAAGCTACGTGGATTTTGCAAATGAGGTAACAAAAACCCTGCAGATGCTGGTTGGGTGTGGGTCAAATTGTTTAGCTAAGCTTTCCACTCTCTCTGTACTTATGCCAAAGGCAATTTTTCGTTCAGTTTACGAATTACAATGATTTCTGAATTTATAGGATCAAAATTTAAAACATTTCGCTATGAAATGATGCATATTAATTAAAGATAAATAGAGCCAGAAAAGTAAGGTTAATCAGGACACAAAACAGAAGTGTGAAGAAAAACAAAGCTCTCGTTTTACAGAAAGGAACTGATGAAGTTTACTCTCTGGTTATTGTTGTTTCTCTAACCTGACAGGATCAATGTAGTTATAAAATTTCTGCTGTAATTGCTGAAGATAATTGTCACGGTTATACCAAATTTTATTATGTCTCCCCAAATTGCTAAGGGTGTTATTGAATACAGGAGTAAAAAGTCTCTATAAATCAGAGCAGACTTAACATATTTGATATCTTCAGAGCCACTTCTAAAAAAAAAAAAACACCACCAAATCACATGGGACATTTTAGCTTACAAATAGTGATTAAGAAGTATGTGAAACCATTTTACCATGGGGTATCTGAAATCTCAGACTTCATCAAAGCACAATTTTGTAAATCTTTAGCCTTCATTTGACCTCAGGACTCTCTCTAATCATCAGTAATACCAATGCTTTTCATTTTTTCCAGATTAATTCTGCAATAAGAGCATTTCTAATCTTAAATGATGAATAATGACACTATTGAAAAATTTAGCTAAAGTAAATCCTGCACAAAGTATCTTTTCTTATATAT
Source organism: Hyperoodon ampullatus (assembly GCF_949752795.1). Classification (NCBI taxonomy): domain Eukaryota; kingdom Metazoa; phylum Chordata; class Mammalia; order Artiodactyla; family Ziphiidae; genus Hyperoodon; species Hyperoodon ampullatus. The sequence continues at coordinate 45,983,139 of NC_136925.1, read as the reverse complement.
GTTTTCCTCATATATATGAGGTACTGCATAGCATGTCAGTAGGGAGCAGGGGTTTCGGAGTCACTTTATTTAAATTTATGTACCAGCTCTACCACTTATCAGCTGTGTGACATTGAGCAAATATTTATTGTGTGTGCCTCAGTTTTCTTATCTGTAAAACAGAGATAATGATAGTATTTACAGCTCATAGGGCTACTGCATTAACAAAGATAAAATCTAAACTTCGACATTATCAATGTATCACTATCATTAGCTTATTCTCTTTATAGTCATAAATATTTATATGTATCACATAGCCATTAATGTTTTTGCATCAAAGACTATGAACTTAGCCTAAAATACATACATATTTTGAGCACAATATAACGACACTAATAGAATTTGATGTTATTTTTTTCTTTAAAACATGCAAGTAAATACAGCAGACCACATGTCACTCAGGCATTTTAATATTAGTTTTAAAATAATGTTTCCTTCTTTTTTTAACATCTTTATTGGAGTATAATTGCTTTACAGTGTTATGTTAGTTTCTGCTGTATAACAAAGTGAATCAGCATATGCATACATATATCCCTATATCCCCTCCCTCTTGCATCTCCCTCCCACCCTCCCTTATCCCACCCCTCTAGGTGGTCACAAAGCACCAAGCTGATCTCCCTGTGCCATGCAGCTGTTTCCCACTAGCTATTTTACATTTCGTACTGTATATATGTCAATGCTACTCTCTCACTTCGTCCCAGCTTACCCTTTCCCCTTCTCATGTCCTCAAGTCCATTTTCGAGGTCTGTGTCTTTATTCCTGTCTTGCCCCTAGATTCATCAGAACCATTTCTTCTTTTTAGATTCCATATATATGTGTTAGTATACGGTATTTGTTTTTCTCTTTCTGACTTACTTCACTCTGTATGACAGACTCTAGGTCCTTCCACCTCACTACAAATAACTCAATTTCGTTTCTTTTTATGGCTGAGTAATATTCCATTGTATATATGTGCCACATCTTCTTTATCCATTCATCTATTGATGGACACTTAGGTTGCTTCCATGTCCTGGCTATTATAAAGAGAGCTGCAATGAACATTGTGGTACATGACTCTTTTTGAATTATGGTTTTCTCAGGGTATATGCCCAGTAGTGGGATTGCTGGGTCATATGGTAGTTCTATTTGTAGTTTTTTAAGGAACTTCCATACTGCTCTCCATAGTGGCTGTATCAATTTACATTCCCACCAACAGTGCAAGAGGGCTCCCTTTTCTCCACACCCTCTCCAGCATTTATTGTTCGTAGATTTTTTGATGATGCCCATTATGACTGGTGTGAGGTGATACCTCATTGTAGTTTTGATTTGCATTTCTCTAATGATTAGTGATGTTGAGCATTTTTCATGTGGTTCTTGGCAATCTGTGTATCTTCTTTGGAGAAATGTCTATTTAGGTCTTCTGCCCATTTTTGGATTGGGTTATTTGTTTTTTTGATATTGAGCTGCATGAGCTGCTTGTATACTTTGGAGATTAATCCTCTGTCAGTTTCTTCACTTGCAAATATTTTCTCCCATCTGAGGGTTGTCTTTTTCTCTTGTTTACGGTTTCTTTTGCTGTGCAGAAGCTTTTAAGTTTCATTAGGTCCCAGTTGTTTATTTTTATTTTTATTTCCATTTCTCTAGGAGGTGGATCAAAAAGGATCTTGCTGTGATTGATGTCATGGAGTGTTCTGCCTATGCTTTCCTCTAAGAGTTTTATACTGTCTGGCCTTACATTTAGGTCTTTAATCCATTTTGAGCCTATTTTTGTGTATGGTGTTAGGAAGTGTTCTAATTTCATTCTTTTACATGTAGCTGTCCAGTTTTCCCAGCACCACTTATTGAAGAGGCTGTCTTTTCTCCATTGTATATTCTTGCCTCCTTTATCAAAGATAAGGTGACCATTTGTGCATGGGTTTACCTCTGGGCTTTTTATCCTGTCCCATTGATCTATATTGCTGCTTTTGTGCCAGTACAATGATTCCTGTAAAAGTTTTAATTTCTACGTCGAATCTGAATGAGATCCTTGCTGGGTAGAGTAATCTTGGTTGTAGGTTTTTCCCTTTCATCACTTTAAATATGTGCTGCCACTCCCTTCTGGCTTGCAGAGTTTCTGCTGAAAAATCAGCTGCTAACCTTATGGGGATTCCCTTGTGTGTTATTTGTTGTTTTTCCCTTGCTTTTAATATTTTAATTTTTTTTCTTTGTATTTTAATATTTTTTCTTTGTATTTAATTTTTGATAGTATGATTAATGTGTGTCTCGGCATGTTTCTCTTTGGGTTTATCCTGTATAGGACTTTCTGTTCTTCCTGGACTTGATTGACTATTTCTTTTCCCACGTTAGGAAAGTTTTCGACTATAATCTCTTCAAATATTTTCTCAGACCCTTTCTTTTTCTCTTCTTCTTCCGGGACCCCTATAATTTGAATGTTTGTGCATTTAACGTTGTCCCAGAGGTCTCTGAGACTGTCCTCAGTTCTTTTCATTCTTTTTTCTTTATTCTGCTTCCTGGCAGTTATTTCCCCCATTTTATCTTCCAGCTCACTTATCCATTCTTCGGTCTCAGTTATTCTGTTATTGATTCCTTCTAGAGTATGTATAATTACATTTATTGTATTGTTCATCATTGTTTGTTTGCTCTTTAGTTATTCTAGATCCTTGTTAAATGTTTCTTGTATTTTCTCCATTTTGTTTCCAAGATTTTGGATCATCTTTACTATCATTATTCTGAATTCTTTTTAAGGTAGGTTGCCTATTTCACCTTCATTTGTTTGATCTTATAGGTTTTTACCTTGCTCCTTCATCTGTAACATTTTTTTTTCATTTCTTTTTTTTTTTTTTTTTGATGGGTGGTGCCGTATTCCTGTCTTACTGGTTGTTTGTCTTGAGATGTCCAGCACTGGAGTTTGCAGGCAGTTAGATAGAGCTGGGTCTTGGTGCTGAGATGAGGACCTCTGGGAGGCCTCACTCTGACTGATATTCCCTGAGGTCTGAGGTTCTCTGTTAGTCCAGCGGTTTGGACTCAGAGCTCCCAAAAAAGAGAGGATAGCATTTTAAAAGGATGTTTTTATAGATATACTGAAAAGAATATGGCATTGAGAGCTGGAAAGACCTGGCTCTTCCACTTAGTAGATTTATAGATTTACTAAAGACCTTTGGCTTTCCTGAAGCTCACTTTTCTTTTTTGTAAACTAGATATGGTACTTGTCCTGAAGGACAGTTAAGACACAGCACAGGTCAGTGCTTGCCATTTGAATGCATGAATGATATAAATACATGTTAATTCCATTCTCTTTTTATGGACAATTTATCGTTTTTTCATTTAACAGTGAATGAGAATTCTTGTTGCTCCATAACCTCACCCATACTTGGGATTATCAGTATTTTAAATTTTAGCTATTCTGGAGGAAATCTAGTAATATTTAACTGTGGTTTTAATTTGCATTTAATTTAATTTAATATGCATTTGCCTGACTACTAAAGAAATTAAAGACATTTTCTTGTATTTGTTGGCAATTGGGGTATCCTATTGTTGTGAAATGCCTGCTCTGGTCTCTTGCTTATTTTTCATTGTGTTGTTTTATATATTGATTTGTAGATGTTCTTTTTATGTATGCTGGATACAAGACTCACATATGTAATATATTCTTCTACCCTGTAACTTGCCTACAGGTAATTAAAGGTGTCTTTTGATAAACGGAGGTTCTTAATTTTAACATGGTGTAATTATCAGTCTTTTCCTTTTATTGGTACTTTTCGTGTCCAGTTTAATATAGAGACAATTGATTTATTTCAAAGGTGCATCTCCTTCTGGACTCTGATTTGTGCCACTGATCTTTTTGTCTATTCTCACCCCAATACTACACTATCTTAATTATTACAGACATACAATAAGTATTCATACCTAGTAGAAAAAATCCTCCTACTTTTATCCTCCTATTTGAAGAGTGTCTTGCCTGTACCCGGTTCTCTGAATTTTCATATATATATATCTTTAGAATATTTTTAAAGTTCCTTTCTCTCTCTCCTCATATACACACACACATACAAATACGCACACACTAGGGACATCTCTGGTGGTGCAGTGGTTAAGACTTTGCGCTCCCAATGCAGGGGGCCAGGGTTCAATCCCTGGTCAGGGAACTAGATCCCACATGCATGCTGCAACTAATAGTTCTCATGCCACAACTAAGGATCCCGCAAGCTGCAACTAAGACCCAGCTCAACTAAACAAATACATACACACTTAAGCACACATATAAACCTACTTGGATTTTTATTGGAACTTCATTAAACCTAAAGGTCAGTTTCAGGAAAATTAACATTTTTTTTTCTTTTTTTTTTTTTTTTTGCGGTACGCGGGCCTCTCACTGCTGTGGCCTCTCCCGCTGCGGAGCACAGGCTCCGGACGCGCAGGCTCAGAGGCCATGGCTCATGGGCCCAGCCGCTCCGCGGCATGTGGGATCTTCCCAGACCAGGGCACGAACCCGTGTCCCCTGCATAGGTAGGTGGACTCTCAACCACTGCGCCACCAGGGAAGCCCAAATTAATATTTTTAAATGCTGAGTCTTCCAACATGTGAATGTGGCATCGGGCTGCTTTAATTTGTTTTTTATGTCTCTCAGAAATGTTTTGTGTTTATTTCCCATAACTCTTTAATATTTATTGCTAGATTTTAAATATTTTTGATACAATTATAAATTTTTTGTTTTATTTCCTACTGTTACTTGTCATAGAACTGTAATTTTTAAAATCTACAGGTAGATATTAGAATTAAATGAGCTTAACAAAGACAACCTTGTTAAACTCATTTAATTCTAATATCTATCTGTAGAACTTTGGGATTTTACTATATACACAATCATATCAAATAATAGCAGTTTTATTTGTTTCTTTTAGTTCTTTTTCTTTCCTTTCTACACTGATTAGGACCTCTAGCATAAGGCTGACCAGAAATGGTGATAATTCTCATACTTGTCTTATTCCTGATCTCAGAAGGAAAGCTTTCAATATTTCCATGGTGTCTGCTATTAGTGTTTTGTAGATAACCTCTATTAGATTAAAGAAATTTTCTTCTATTCTTAGTTTGCCAAAAGACATTTTTAATCATAAACAAATGCTGACTTTAATCAACTGCTTTTCTCGTAAGATGATCATATAATTTTTTCCTTTTATTCTTTTAATGTGGTAAATTCTACTGATTAGTTTCCTAATGTTAAACTAACATTGTGTAATTACAACAAACTCAACTTATTTGTGACATATTATTGTTTGTACATGTTGTTTGGTTAGCTGAAATTAAGAATTTTGATATATATGTTCATGATTGAGGTTGCCCAGAAATTTCTTCTTCATAATTTCCTGTTCATGCTTTGATGTCAAGGTTATGCTGGCCTCATAAATTAAGTTGAAGAGTGTTACCTTTTTTTTTTTTCTGTTTTCTGAAAAAGCATAAAAGATGTTTATTTGTTAAACATTTGCTAGAGTTAAATAGTGAAACTATTTGGACATATATTGGAAGGTTTTAAATTAGAGATTCAACTTTTTTCAGTTGTTACGAGACATTCATAATTTTTATTTCTTCATGTCTAAATTTCAACAGGCTGTATTTTTTGTATTTTTTTCAACCTACTAAGCTTATACAAAATAGTTAAGACATGAAGCATACATTTATTAGAAATATAATTACTACCAAAATCTATGGTGCATAAGAGCTGTATTTAAGGGTACTTCTATTTCTTATTAAAAGTTTGCCTTATTAAAATGAACTGCTTTCTGGCATAATTTTCAAAAACAAAGTTGTGTTACTAAAAAGATCAAGAATGTGTTTTATTTCTTTTGAGTTAAAATGAAAAGATGGATGCAGTGGCACACCTAGTGTATTTGACACCTGAAAGGGACCATTTTTAACACCTCTCCCCCTAAAATATTTTCAGTAATAATGCAGAAATAATGCAGAAATGCAGACAGTGACCATTTTCATTTATTAAATTTTACATAAATAATAATGCTAATAAAAAACTAATAAATGCAAAAAAATAAAGTTTTAATACGTTTAAGTACATTGATGTGTTTTTTGGAAAAAGGAGAAAAATATTCATACTTACATTTTGGTCCCCATGGTGATGGTGATGAATAACTCCACTGTGCTTTCTGCTTTAAGCCTTCACTTCTGCAAATCTGTCAATGGCTTTGTCAAATTGATCTTCACATATTCATGGTCAATAGAATTGGTATGGCCTCACTCATAGTTGATAGAAGGTCACTATTTTAATTTCAAATGTTTCTTTCACATGAAGAAATAGATACACAAGTAATTAGAAAAGCTTTAAAATAAAGATAAGTTTATCAGAGTTTCATAAAAATCCCATTTCATAGTAACTTCCAGAAACTGCAATACTGTCCATGTCTTTGTTCTTTCGGATCAGCTCTAGCAGCTTTCAAATGTTTCTGCAGTTGAAAAATTTCCACTAAAATACCTTCACCAGAAAATTCATCATAAATTTCTGTTATATCAGTAAAATTCTCCAAAGTGTGTAATGGTTACGAATTATTTGAACTTGCTCAGGCTCAGTTCATATCTCTAACCGCTGTGGTACTATATAATCCTGTGTTTAAACATTCAAACTAAACAATTATAGCACAGTGATAACGAAAATGAAAAAAACAGAACTTGGCTGCTTATTCTTGAAATAAACATGTGTAGCTGAGTCCATGTCCAGAGGAGTTAGGTTTATTTCCATGTAGACTACAATGTTTGTTAAAGAACAGGTAACCAAAAAAATGGTAATTCTCAGCTTACATATATATTATTAAATTTCAGTAATGGCAGCAGTTGTTTAGAATTTAGACCAACAAAAATTTTTTTTTCAGAGAGAAGTAGTATGATTGGCATTGCTTAGAATTGTCAGTGCATAGTGATAACAAAAAGCAGGCTGGGGCTTCCCTGGTGGCGCAGTGGTTGAGAGTCCGCCTGCCGATGCAGGGGACACGGGTTCGTGCCCCGGCCCGGGAAGATCCCACACGCCGCGGATTGGCTGGGCCCGTGAGCCATGGCCACTGATCCTGCGCGTCCGGAGCCTGTGCTCCGCAACAGGAGAGGCCACAACAGTGAGAGGCCCGCGTACCGCAAAAAAAAGCAGGCTGGCTTATTATTATTATTATTTTATTTTATCCCTTTAAAATGTTCTACACACAAAGCACTCCCTTATTGCCTATACTAGGGGTGGACCACTTGCACCATCCCAGTTTTGGTACACCATAGGATGGATGAGAAAAATAATGAGGGAAACTGACAAGGAACATTTTTTTCCTTTTAACCAGCAGGCCAAATATGTTTTAGAATTAAGAGATTCCATGTAATTATAAGAGTAATAAAGTGGCTTGTTGTCCTATTTCTGGAAATACTCATAAATATACAAATTATATTTCCTTTTGCTCCTTCATTAGGCTTGTTTAAATCATTACACTGCCTCAATATCTTATCTGCTGTCACTGACAGTGAAGTAATAGAATTAATCTGACGTAATGGGGTGGATAACCAACTAATATACTGAGATTAAAAATTTTGGTAAGGCAAACAAACCTCTGAAGTATTTGAGGTATTTCCTGGCCTTATCAGTCATTTTCAGATCCCTATTAAAAACTGAAGGGAGGTAAAATTATTCTGCTCAATATATGCACATCCTCTTGGATCTAGAGAGGAAATATCTGGGAAATTTAATTAAAAACTTGAGAATCATAATGTGAATCTCAATAGGCTGCAGCAAATGTTAAGTTGCTGGTTCACAGTTTAAAAATAACTTAAGATGTGGTAAAATTCCAACATCCTAAGAATGTAGTATTGCATAAATTATAGGAAGCAAAATGAAAAACAGCATTAAGTCATTTTGCAGTCAGGGTTTAACCAAAATGACTACACCTTTTATGTGTTCTATGCTTTACCGACAAATTTTATTCAAAGAACTAAACTACATGTTTCTTCATAGTCACAAAATAAATAGAAGAAATGTCTATTTGATGCTTCCTGTTTGGTTCTGTTAATGGACTAATGTTCCCTCCTGCTGTAGCAATTGAGGATGTTTGTATTCTTGACCCCTCCCACAGGGAAGCAGGAAAGAATCTGAACTCTGATGACTAGCTGTACTTCTGGCTTTGATATACTGCTCTGGCCTCCCGTGGAGGAGGAACAGACTTGAACTTGTACTAAAAGAAGTGAAAATGCCAATCAAGAGTCTGACTTTAGCAGTCGTGTCTCTAAGCTTCTTGTGTAAGAACATAATTTCTTAATAACACACATAATGGTTTCAATTATCCTCAAAATTAGGCAGATAAAATATACAATAAGGCATTTTCTAAAAACTATGTAAAATGGCCAGTGAGGTACGAAGCATACACCAATAATGGGCCCATTGATAACAAATAGAAATACTTACTGGGAGCACTCTGTAGTCAAGTATTATGAGAATGCTTTAAAGTTCTAAACTCTAAATACCCTGTAATCCCAATGATTTCTATCCTTTGGACACCAGTTATGGTTCTTCCAGCAAATCATTTGTCCAAGATCCTGATGATAAAATCCATCTTCCTTGGATTCTACCTTTTCTGGAACCCCAACACCATACAAGATCATTCAGGGTCAGTTATAAGCTCTCCAGGTCACGTCGGGAAGTTTAAAAGTTTATTCTAACCCTGTCCCTTAACCTAACCCTCTTCTTTCTTACCTGTTTCACCTTGTGATGGAAGAAAGGGAGAAATCCATGAAACACCTATTTTAATTTTTTACTAGGAGATAATCTCCTGAAGTCTTTGACTCACCTCTTTTAGTACCTAAGAGCTAATAGATAACTCTTTGTGATGTGCTGGGTAACTAGGTAACTGAGGAAAACAGCATCTGTTCTGGAGAAGATGGCACTATACCAGCTGAAGATACCTTTCCCTGACTTTTCCCTGTTCTTTCTTCTTCTTACTATCTGCACTGTAAACTCCTTTAGAATCCACCAATCCATTTTCCCTGGAGTGATAAGGGCTACGTAGAAGGCCTGCATATTTGAAGATCATATAAATGACCTCCAACATGAGTCTCAAGGCTACAGTTTAGTAAATGTGAACCGTCATGAAAATCTAACTGCCTGACTGTCGTCATTCTGAAGAGTCTACTTAGGGTTATATTTCTATTTGGCCTTTCCCTTTTTCCACTGGAGTGGATTTAGGAAAATATATTTATTTTCTCACCTGTCTAGTAATTTTCTGCTTCATTTTCCTCTTACACCCTATTTCCCCCATTTAGATTTAGATATATTTTACTTTTCTTTCCATGAAGTCTCCATCCTAATTCATGCCTCATAGCTCAGCAGTAAATTTTAGGGAGCACCCAATACCTTTACATTTGACAAATGAAGAGAGAATGTAACAGTTTCCTTGGCCAAGCAAGAGAGACAGAGTATGACTGTAGTGAGTCAGGATTTGGTCACCTCAGCATCAGCCAAAAGACACCTAGACTGCCACAGCACTAGATGAAAGTACACGGCGGAGAGTGGGACAGATGGTCAAATGGTGTTATGTTGTCACCATTTAAATATTATCAACAAGATCTAAAGAATTAAGAAGATCACAGTAACATCCAAAAGATTTCATCACTTTGGCACAAGCAGCTCCTAAGATATTTCAAACATAAAGGTTTTTCTTTCACAGAAAGAGTTGAGGAGAACCCTTACCTCAGATTTTCCTTTCTTCTGTGTAGGCTCTTGCTTCTCAGGCTTCTGCTTTCGTGTCCTCTGAGCTCCTTCAGGATGAGGACTCTCTCCCAGTTACTATAGTGATGGGCCAGGAAAATATGTGAATGCATGCTGTAAGTCAGACAACAAATTATAAATGGGTTGGCATTTGACAAGGCAGAACTATAAAAACAGAATGTAGCGGTCTTTACTGCAAGGCAGAGGAAAATTACATAACACACATCAGAGCATCACACTGTGACAAAACAGAAGTCGTATAAACATCTTAACTTTCAGGAGCCCATCTATCTCCCCCAGTTGCAACACAGTGCATTAGGTTTTATCAAAAATGATGAAAGGGGCAAGGAATTTGATGGAGTGTCAGAGACAGTACCCAGAAGAAGTCATGATTAAACTGAGATGTGAAGGTGGAGTAAGATTTAGCTACTCTATGAAAAGGTAGGGACTGACTATCAAGTGCAAAGGCTGGTGACCGGGAGAGAAGGACATTTGCAAGAAGCTAGGGGTTTACCAACATGTCTGGAGTGAAGAAGGTGAAGGGGAAAGAATCAAAAGAGGTTGAGAAGGTAAGCGAATCAGGCAGAGCCTTACAGGCATGTTCAAGGTACTGCATATGCTCTAAGGGCCACAAGAAGGCATTGTAGGATTTTAAGTAAGACCAAGATATGATCAGATTTACATTTCACATTCCCCATTTTCCCTCTCCGTTTTCTGTCACGGGCTTTTACCCTAATAAATTTCTTGCACATTTAATCCTGAATTGGCATCCACTTTTTGTATAATTTATACTAACGTAAACTAACAGAATTTTTAGAAGTAAATGAGTTAAGATATCTGCACAGTACTTTTTTTCTTAAGAAGCTCAATCAATTTCACAGGCACTTTTAAACACATTCCTTACTGTAATTAGTTTCAGGAAGTCACCTACAGCACAATCAAATACCAGTCTTCCTGGGCTGGATGTTATTTCAGGTCATTCAGCTCTATATTCGATTGCACTGTTGTGGTAAAGATTATCTGACAAATTGAAGGGATAATGCTTCACCAAAAAGTACTTTTCAAAAATTCTGTTTATCTAGTAGAGCATGGATCATTAATTGAAAGCTGTGTAAAAAACAATTTCTTAAGTCTAGCGCCAGGGGAGGGTTGCCGTCCATTTATTGTTAGACACAGATATCTGAAATGGAAGTATAATCTTGAAAATTATTAATTACTATTTTGATAAGAACAATGATAACATTTTCTGTAAGAACTTTCCTTATCACTGTTACTTTTCTTACTGGGATATTAGAGTAGTAATTTCATTCCTTTGCTGGTGCAAGATTATTGAATTCCTTGTAGGCAAGACATAGTATATTCTATATAATAGAGTATTTAGGCAGATGGTTAAATCACTAATGGTTACACCACTGATTTTAAATCACATAGATCATTATAAGTTAATGATCAGCCTACAGTCTCTAGTTATGAGTCACAGGTCAATCTGATGTAACATTTAGGACCAGTTGGAAAGTCTTTGTAGAAAGATCCATGATCTCAACCATGAGCCCAACCATGAGCCAGATAATGAACCTAACTCAGAAGCAGGCTTTGGTCCTACCGTCTTCCATTTGACCTTCTATTTTCCAGACTCAGTCTGAACTACTTTCAGAATAAATTTCAAAGATTTATAAAATTAAGAGATTTATTGATATAAAATTTAAGCATTGAGTCTCAACTTTAGATGTAATTCAGTGCATTTGAAATTTTAAGACAGAATGTAGTGACTCCAAACCCACTAAAGGAGAATCAGAGTGTTTAATGGGGGATAGTGGCATCAGTATGTTTTAAAGCACCAGATATAATTCTGATGTGAAACCAGCATTATGAGACATGGCTTTGGAAGCTATCAGTTACCTAATTTTATGCAGTATAACATAGTGCTTTAGAGTATGGGTTCTGGAGATAAACAGCCTGGGATCAATTCCTCAGTCCCTTTTACTAGCTTCATGAGCATCAGTAAATTACATAATGTCTCTGTACCTCATTTATTCAATATCCAGTGTATATTTGTTGAGCACCAGGCTCTGTTCTAGAGGTACCAGTGAACAAAACAGATGGAATCCCTGCCCTGTGACGTTTACATTCTAGAGCAAGGACACTTTGGCGGGGAAGGGGATTGAGAGAGTATGTGAAGATTAAACAGATCTTATATGTAAGGTGCTTGGAACCGTGCCAGGCATAAAATGTTCAACAAATGCTATCTGCCATTTCCTTATTTTACCAATGAGGAAACTGATATCCAGAGAGGGGGAGGAAACTGCCCAAGTAACTAAGAGAGGAGAAGACAGGAGGCAAATCAGGCTCCAGGCTACCTTCACCTCACCTCCCTCAGCTCACTCCTAGAAGAATTTCAGTCTGGGGCTGCAAGACAGATGCTAAAACAATGGGGCCAGAACCTGCCTCTTGACACAGATTCCTGTACCTGAATGGAGCTCTTGCTGGTGCCATATGTCAGAAGCAAATATTGCTAAATGCAACTTTTATTTGGCATCCCTGAGGACATGGAAGATAAAGGGTTAAAAGAACTCATCTTGTTTGTAGCACCAGTCAATTCTTTAAGAATCCTTATAACAGTCACTGAGGGGCTATCTACTGTTCTCCATTTATATTATGAATCGGAAAAGAATGTCTAAGGAAAAATGTAAAAGGAAACTACAAAATGTATTTTTGATACCATTTAATATAAAATAATTATTAAAATCTCCCTCAAATAAAATGGTAATATCTTGTGAATAAAGCATATCTGATAATTTCCCCTAATATATTTAAGCCAGAGCATTACTTTAAAGCATTTAAGAGTCAGATGGAACTTAAGAAGCTTACAGGAGACCAGGAGTCAGGAAAGCAATAATTGAAGATGATAAAATGTATTATTGGAATAACTCATCTGAGTCAAACTCTTATGAGATGTCCAAACATTTCTTCTAACCCTTTATTAGAATGACTAATATTTGTTTGCATTATAAGATAACTATAAAGATTAAAATCCATATGATGTGACTAAGCTCAAACTTGTTCCCATGACCCTCAAGTCTTAAAAAAAAAAAAAAACTGAATTCAAATTTAATTAAGAATTAAATTTGAAGTTGAGTAAAGTAAGGAGGGGCAATCAATTTAAACGTGTTGCAATTCATACTAGAATCTATTTGAAAAACCTAATTTGTTCTGTTAGAGTCCTGTCTTATGATAACACAGCAAAATTTTCTTTTATCCTTATTATGAAAGCACATGAACTGGAAAAGAAAAAGACAAAATTGTAAACCTTGTTTTAGTATAAGAGATTACATTGACAGAAAAAAAATGGGGAAAAGGAAATCATCAAGGCAGTGGCTGAGAGCCTTGAAAACAAAGATAAGTAAGCGAAACTTGATGTAAACCATGAGAAAATTGCTCTGTACCTAGAAGGGTTTACGTATATGTATCATTAATTTCTCTATGAATTTGCTCTCTAACTCAGGATATGAGTTAGCAAAGTTATTGGGATAGTAAGTCCTAAATCTGTTATTATAGTCAAGAGAGTAGGTATAATAAATGACCAGATGACAGGCATGTTCATGAACTTAAAGCCAAAAAGTTAGTCTGTGCTTTTTAAGAAAGCAATAACTAAATCATTTGATCGACTATACACAGAAATTAATCCTTCAACTAAGAGAAAAGGAAAAGAAAGCCTACTGAAGCTTGAGCTTTTAAACTAGAAAATGAAAACAGAAGGTCTATGTCTGAATCTGCTGGTTATTCACTCTTTGTGGCTTGAATTACTCCAACTCTGCTTGCAATTAATTTATAAAGGATTTATGTGCAAAGAGCAGTTAAAGACGCTCACACATTTATGGGTGTTATGTAAGCAATCATTATTGCTAACCAACAAAAAGATATAGGGAGAGCTCTAATCAAATTCACCAAGTGCTGCATAAACCCATTTAGAAAGCAGTGTGATGATTTACTACGGTTTGGCTTCATTTAAAAATTGGGTTGTAAAAGTACAAACTATATATTATTTTTCCAGGGCTGCCATACAAAGTACCATAAACTGGGTGGCTTAATACAATAAAAATGTATTGTCTCACAATTCTGGCAGCTAGAAGTTCAAAATCAAAGTGTTGGCAGGACTATGCTCCCTCCAAGCCTCCGGGGAGGATCCATTCTTGCCTCTTCCAGCTTCTGGTAGCCCCAGATGTTCCTTGGCAGATAACTCCAATCTCTGCCTCTGTCTTCACAGGGCTGTCTGTTTATAAGAACACAAATCATACTGGCTTAGGGGCCTACCCTACCTCAGTATGACCTCATCTTAACTAATTACATCTGCAACATTCCACCTCCTAATAAAGTCACATTTGGAGGTACTAGGGGTTAGGACATCAACATATTTTTTTTAACACAATTCAATCCATAATAATCTGTAACTGCTGTTTGGCATACATATTCTGTCTACAGAAAAGAAAAAAAAAGGTTAATGTATATAAACCAGAAAAACATAAGAGAGTAAGTTTCTCCATTACTGGCTTTAAAGATTTATAGATTGATGTTCCAGTTCCTATTTCCAGAGTAAACCATATTACAGATGGCAATAGGTTTCTCCTCTCAGAGTCTCCCTCCTATACCTGGATTACCCCCGGCCCCCCACCAACCACTCCTTACCCCTTCAATGCTTTCCTGAAATGCTCCTTCCTCTGCACCATCAGATCCTTTCTGTCCTTTAAGGACCAGCTATGTCATCCTTCAGGAAGGCTGCTCTGACCAGTGACTGTGCCCACGGTGACTTACGTTCCTCCAAACCCTTACAGTGTTTATGCCCGAATTACTGAACTGGTTACCATCTTACTGATATTTTTCAAAGTGTATTTATGTAGTTAAAACAAAAATGTAATACATTACATACTCCAAAGCTGAAAAAGTACAAAAAAAAAAAGTCCTCTCATCCCTGAACCCCACATTCCCTGGACCTCCACACATCACCTAGCTCTCAGCTCAGTCATCTCTTCTGCAAAATCAAAACGTGGACTAGATGTTCTCTAAGGTCCTTTTCAGACTGAAAGCACTAAGGTCCTAACACAGAAGATTTTAAGAATGAGGGGTAGCACGTTGTGGTGGTTGATATACTCTAGAATCAAACAGAAACTGACTTAGAAACTCAGTTCTACCTCTTTCTATCTCATGTCTTGTTTCTAACTTCTGCCAGCCACTGTTCTAGGCCCTGACAATGCAGCAGCAAATAAGACTGTCAAGGTCCCTGCCCTCATGGTGATTACATTCCTGTAGGAGAGATAAACAATTAAAAAATACAGGGCTTCCCTGGTGGCGCAGTGGTTGAGAGTCCGCCTGCCGATGCAGGGGACGCGGGTTCGTGCCCTGATCCCGGAAGATCCCACATGCCGCGGAGCGGCTGGGCCCGCGAGCCATGGCCGCGGAGCCTGTGTGTCCGGAGCCTGTGCTCCGCAACGGGAGAGGCCACAGCAGTGAGAGGCCCGCATACAGCAAAAAAAAAAAAAAAAAAAAAAAATACATAAATGTATGAGTAAATAATATGATTTTGGATGATGATAATTACCACGCAGAAAAGTAAAGCAAGACAAGAGATGAATGAGGAGGTGTAAAAGATATTTTAAATAGTTTGTTGGGGTACATTCTCTGGGAAGTGCTATTTGACAGAGAGTGAAAAGGTCTGGAGAAGTGCATTTCAGAGAGAAGCAGCAGCATGAGTAAAGGCCCAGAGGCAGGAAGGCAGATGGTCAGAGCACAGGTCTGCTACTTACTCTTTTCATTTTATTTTAGAGATAGGTCATTGTGATCTTTTTCATTCTTTTATACAGGTGGCTTTTTTTCCTATTGTATGCATGTTCCATGAATTTTTTAATAGTTCTCTTTTGATAGGCATTTGGGTTGTTGCCAATCTTTTGTTGTTACAAGCAAAAAATTACAAACATGAAATTGTCAGCACAGCCTGCTGGAATGCAACAGACTCTGAGCTGGAAACAAAGCTCTGTCTTTCTCTCTCTTTTCTTGTCTCTCTCTTTATTTTGACTGTATTTCACTGACTGTTTTAGGTAATAGGAATATAGCAGTGAGCTAGATGTCCAGGTCCCTGCCTCAGGATACTTATATCTTGATGGGAGAGAGAGACATTATGAAAATGAACATACATGTAAAAAAGATATGGTTTGGGATTGTGACAAATGATGTAAAGAAAATAAAGCAGGACAAGAGAACAGTAAATGGCAAGATTGTGGGTTCTCTTCCAGATATATTGGTCAGGACAGGCTTTGAGAAGGTGGTATTTGAGTAAGACATGAATAATGTGAAGGGTCAGACATTCAAAAGTCTAAGGAAGAGCATTCCAGACAGAAGGAGCAGCACATGTAAAGACCTGAGGCAGGAAAGGGCTTGGCACACTGGGGGAACGGCCAGAAGACACAGTGGTTGGGAGCACACCCAGCCAGATGGAAGGAAACTGGAGCTGAGGCTGGAGGCACAGGCAGGGTGGGGCACAAAGGCCCTGTGGCCATAGGGGACACTTGGACTTGCTCTAAGCGTAACGGGAAGCCATGGGGAGAGCCATTGTAAAAAAGAATTACATGTTCTGATTCATGTTTTGGAAAGCTCACTCTGGCTGTGTGTGGAAAGGAAACTATGAGGGGGGTGAGTAGAATCAGAATACGCGTCTTGCTGAAGTCCAGGCAAGAGTTGATGGTGGTGTATCTTTATCTATCTATCTATCTATCTATCTACCTATCATCTATCTTATCTACATCTATAAATAGAGTGAGTTTGATAAATATGGTGAGAAGTGTACACATTTAGGACAAAAAAAATGCTGTTGGTAGACCGAATGCCAGTAATATAAAAAAAAAGAGGGAAATAAAGGATGACTCCCAGGTTTTTTGTTGTGAACAACTGGGTGAACGGACTGAGTCAGGAAAACTGGGGTAGGAGCACAGCTGCAGGGCATGGGTGGGACTACCAAGAAGAATATAGTTTAGAGTTAGAAACCTATTAGGCATCCAGATGAAGATTTTGGGGAATGGCTGTATATAAGAAGAGGACCTCGACAGTGACTGAAAGAAAAAAAAAGAATTCTTCAGCCTACAGGTGATTCATCAGTGTACTCAAAGCCATTTGAGTTGATGAAGCAACCTAGATAGGAAACATGTACAGAGAAGAGAAGAGGGCAAAGGCCAAGTCTAGAACCCTTCCATATTTAGAAGCTAGGAAGAAAAGAAGGACTAAACAAAAAAAGATGAGAAATAGCTGCCTATAAAATAAGGGCAACAACTGGAGAATGTAGTATCCTGAAGCCACCTACCAGTTATAGGACCCAGACTTTGAACCTTGGCTTCCTCATCTGTAAAACAGTACTTACCTATAAGAATTTGTGGGGACTGAATGCAATTATATATGTAAAGTGCCTACCAGGAAACCTAGCCATAATAAATATTCAGTAGACTCTAATAGTTGGCAAAATTTAGAATGTTGTTTATATGCATGACTATTGGGCTATATTCATATTGGAGTTAAGATAAGCAAAGGTGAGTGTGTTCATATATTAATGTTATCTGAAGTCACAAAGTGGCAATAGTAGGATTCGCACAAAACAACAGATAATCTATAGGTAATTGACCTTCATTTTAGAGTGTTGTGTGTGTATTCAAATGACATATCTAATGACTAAGTATATAAAAAAGTTATTTTCTAGACCATCTTAGAAGAAAGAAATCTTCTTAAATAGAGATTTATGTGTGTGAAGGTTGGGGAGAAGCGAATAAAATGAGTATTTATTGAGTGCTTACTATATGTCATGCACTACAACAGATGATTCAGATTTACTTACTTAGACATAAAACTTCATAAAACATTATGTGATATTATTAATATGTTCAATTTACTAATGGGTGTTTTAAACAAAATAAAAAATTTGGGTAAAAGCAATAATCAATTAGAGATTTTAATTACCTATCAGTTTCTTATTTTGTTCTCTTGAATTAAAATTATTAATCATAAAAGCTACTGTTTATTGATTATCTACTATGCTCAAGGCACTGGAGCTCATAATTTACATGTATTTTTTCATTTTCAAAACAGCTCCCCAGAAGGATAGGTATTATTATCACCATTTTATAGAAGATATACTTGAGACCCAATGGATTTATGTAAGTGGTTTAAAAAATACAGCTAATACATCACAAAATAAAAGACTGTGGACTCTGGTCTTTCTCATTAAAAAGCCCTCGTTCTATCCACTATACAAGACAGACTATCACCATAATATTTTGACATTTATTCTTCATGTTCAACCTTCCTAATAGTTTCATCTATATTTTTAAACAAATATTTTCTGTTTAAACAGTTCATTTCAAACTATATTAGAATAAGGAAGGACACATCCAGTTCTACGTTACTTTACACATTTACAAGATTTACAAATCCTTTATAAGAGTTAAGCCAAGATTCAAAACAAAACAAAACAAGCAAACAAAACTCTAGAATTTCTGAGTCTAATGCTTACCAGGGAACAACTTGCTTCTAATGCTGTCAATGTGCAATATGGGGGCAGGCAGTGTCAGCAGATAAATAGTGTGTGAGGCAGCCAGGTTGTATGACAGCCAGTAAAGGAAGTGAATCTACTCTGTTGTGGACTGAATGTTTGTGTCTCCCCTAAAATTCACATATTGAAGCCCTAACTCCCAAGATGATGGTATTAGGAGCTGGGGCCTTTTAGATGGAGATGAGGTCTCCAGAGTGGTGTATTCATGGTGGGTTACTACCTGCATAAAAGAAAGGAAGAGAGAGGGAGTTCTGGCTCTCTCCATGCACACACATCAAAGAGAGGCCATGTGAGCACACAGGAGAGAGTGACGGCCTACAAGCCAGGAAGAAGCCCTTTACCAAGAATTGAATATTCTGGCACCTTGATCCTGGACTTCTTAGCCTGAGGAACTGTGATAGATAAATAAATATCTGTTATTAAAAACCACCCAGTCTATGGTATTTTTTTATAGCAGCCCAGAGTAAGACCTACTCCATAACACAGTTGACATAGAGCTGTAGTAATATGTGACTGAGGACATTCAAAATTAGTCCAGCTGGTCTTCCAAAGAACATAGAAATGGATTGATGGATTTTACAATTGCTATAGATCTCACTGAGTATTCATGGCCATGTACAGAATGAAATGAAAACAAAGAAATCAAGCAAAAGTGATCTCTGAGTTGATAGGAATTACTACCAGATAACTCAGAATTAAGGAAAATATTAATCTTTTTTTCTTAATTAATTAATTAATTTTTGGCTGCTTTGGGTCTTTGTTGCTGCACACGGGCTTTCTCTGGTTGTGCGAGCAGGGGCTGCTCTTCACTGTGGTGTGTGGGCTTCTCATTGTGGTGGCTTCTCTTGTTGCAGAGCATGGGCTCTAGGTGCGCGGGCTTCAGTAGTTGTGGCACGTGGGCTCAGTGGTTGTGGTGCACGGGCTTAGTTGCTCTGCAGCATGTGGGATCTTCCTGGACCAGGGCTTGAACCCATGTCCCCTGCATTGTCAGGCAGATTCTTAACCACTGCGCCACCAGGGAAGCCCATATATATTAATCTTTTCAGGCTTTTCCAATACTTCCTCCTAATTATGCTTGAACTTGACTAACTAGTTCGTATTTATACAACCTGTCTCCAGCTTTCGACTGGGGAATGATCTTGTGCACACTTCCTCCGTTACACAGCATGGGCTGCACAGTTTTGTTCTGTTTTGAGTAAAATATCTGCTGAAATGTCTGTGAGTGAGGGGTTGGGGAGGGGACTATATAGGAAAAAGTTTTTTAATTAAAAATGAGCTGGAGTAAAGGTAACAAATAGAGATGAATATTCCTACCCTTGTTTAACTTTGTACTACCTAACGAAAAAGAATTATTCATAAATTATTAATAACTTTACTTCATTTTTAAAAAAACTTTCTTCATTAGTGTAAGCATGCTTTATCTAGTTCATGTCCACATAAAGTATATGAAGGAAAGTTTATTTCTTTTCAGAATAACAGTTTTCAATTAAAATATTCTTTACTAAAAATTCTCACGACCAATGAAATCTATAACTCATGATATAGGAAAAGGAAGGCAGGGCTATATCCAATGCCTTTGCTTCATTAGAAACTGTGTCTCTCTTTGTCGAATGCTAAAATCAACTTGTCACAAATTCAAATGAACTGGCAATGAATCCATACTCAAACAGTAGAGTTAAAGAGTAATTGAAGTGGTCAGGTTTAGATTCTGCTTCATTCATTCAGCCAGCCTGGACTCCAGGGGGTCAGGCACTGTGTTGGAGACAGAGAGATAAGGCACACAGCTGCTGCCCTCAGGATTTGCTTCCTGTGGGAAAGATCCATCAGCAACTTAATATAAGACAGAGTCCTAACTGCTATAGTTTACCTCTATGCAAAGTACTACGTATACACATAGTATACACATATGGGCTGCCATAACAGACTGCATAGCTTAACAAACAGAAATGTATTTCTCACAATTCTGGAGCCTGAGAAGGCCAAGATCAAGGTGCCAGAAGACTGGCTTGCAGAAGGCCACTGTCTCACTGTGTCCTCACATGGTGGAGAGAGACAAGTTCCCTGGTATCTCTTTTTATAAGGGCACTAATCCCATCATAAAGGTCCCATCCTCATGACCTTATCTTACCCCTTTTCCCTCCAAAGTCCCCATCTTCAAATACTATCACCTTGGGGGTTACAGCTTCAACATATGAATTTTAGGGAACACAAACATTCAGTCCGTAACAGGAGGGATGTGTTAACTCTGCCTAGGGTTATAGTGGAGGATAGTGCAGAAATGACTCCTGGGCTTGCTCTCAGAGCAAGCATAGGAAGTCACCAGTGAAGAAACAGTGAAGGCACATCTTGTAGAAGAATAGCAGGAAAAAAACCAGAGAAGGAAGAATGAAAGGTGATCATTTCGTCTTGGATAGAATGAGTACCCATAGCAAAAGGAAACAGTGAGGTAGAAAAGTAATTTGAGACCAGATTATAGGAAGTCCTGAGCATGATGCTGAGGAGCTTAAAATTTCTTTACATGGGCAGCGGGAAGCTGATGAAATTGTGTGTGTGTGTGTATGTGTGTGTTATCAACAAAGTTTGGTGTTTGGATAAAAGTAATACACGTTTAATATTTTAAAATTGAATTTTTATAAGTTTTTAGGATGAAATAATATCAAACTTAGAGAAAGCAAGAATAGTACGAAGAACTCCTGTATACTCTTTACCCAGATTTACCAATTATTACTATTTGCCACATTTGCTTTATTTTTCTCTTTTCTTTCTCTGTATAACATATATATTATTTATATAGACATAGAGAAATAGACATATAGATATGCATGTGTATGTATACACACATACACATGTATATATACTCACATGTATATATACACATTTTTTTCTGAACTAATTGAGAGTAGTTAATCCTTTTACCCCTTAATAGTTCAGTGTGTATTTTCCAAGAATAAAGGCATTCTCTTTTATTACCGAATTACAATCTTCAAATTCAGGAAATTTTAATCCATGTAATTCCAATTTTGTCAATTGTCCTAATAATGACCTTTATAATATGACAATTTTTATCTTGTAGAACCGAATCCAGGATCATGAATTGTGTTTCATTTTCCTGTCTCTTTCATGTCCTTTAATCTGCAAAGTTCTCCAGCCTTTATTTTTCATGACATTGACATTTTTAAACAATATGTTAAGAATACTTTATTACTGAAAAATCACTAAGGTCAATGAGAAAGAGGTGGATGGGTAAGAGACAGCATAAAATAAGGGGCAGAGAGGAGACCTGGGAGACAGAAACAGCTTGAGGTGATGAAGGCTTAGTGGGATGGGAGAGAAGGGGCCCCACATGGGAAATTCAACAGCATTTAGAGCCCATTATGTGTGTAAAGTAAAGAAATGAAAGTTTGATTTTAGCTTGGGCCATTCAATGGATGGTGATAAGGATTATAAGTAATAGCTTTTGTCCTTTGTTTGATTCTAGGTTGAAGGAGGATAACCAGTTTTGCTTTTGAGTGCTAAGTAGATCTACGTATTATGCAGCTGGAAATAAGACACGGAGCTTGGGTGAGATGTCGAGGATGGAGAAGGATTACCTAAAGAAGAATAAACCTAAATAGTCTATCTTCTGCTTAGCGTTCCATCTCCCAACTGAGCCCTGTAACACAGCAGATACTTAGTACGGATTGTAGGCTGACAACCATCTCATAGTAGCTTAAGGGAAAGGGAAGGGGTGGCCAAGTTTTCTTCCAGGCAGATGAGGGCTGGGAGGACTCTGGGGATTTCCCTGCAGAAATGAGGAAGCCCTGAGCAGGTCAGGTCGGCTCCTCCCCTGCTGCTGAGACTCAAACAGGAACTAACAGGGCGCCAGAGGAACAACGCTTTGTACCAGGTTCACGATTCCCCATCCAGAATTTCCAAATCCAAAAACCTCTGAAAATAGTTTTGTATCTCATTTGGCAGCAAAACTTGACCTGAAGTGATCCTGAGGCTCTTGATAGTGTTTATTTATCCCACTCACTGTGAATATTCATACGTTTCCCCACAAGCCTATTAATGTATTTGATAATTAAGAAGTGCTGCCTCAGAACTCACTGTGGGTAGTACTCAATTCATGGTATATCCGCCCTATATACCTCCTTTCTAAAAACCGAAAAACTCTGAATATCAAACTCATGGGACTGTAAAGGTTTCAGATGAGGAAATGTGGAAGTGTATTTAAAAAGTAGGGGTAAATACTTTGCAACCTAGACTGACACTTTTAAATGAACATTCCACCCATGAATATGTGAGTGAAGCTCACAGAAGACTCCCCAGGCTTTGGCACCTTACATCTGGAACTACTGAGGGGACCTTGGTTTCCCCTGTTTTGACTCACTTCTCCTCACTTCAGCATCTTTGGCTCTTTGCTTGATTTTATCCTTCAGCAAACATTACAGGCCTGGCTCACCATTTAATCCAAAGCCCTCACTCTTCTTCAGGATATGGTTTTGGCTATTTGATCTCTGGCCCTCCTGAATTGTAACTGCCTCTAAAAAAAGGGGCTTAGACTTCCCTGGTGGTGCAGTGGTTAAGAATCTGCCTGCCAATGCAGGGGACATGGGTTCAATCCCTGGTCCGGGAAGATCCCACATGCTGCGGAGCAACTAAACTCGTGCACCACAACTACTGAGCCTGCGCTCTAGAGCCCGCAAGCCACAACTACTGTGCCACAACTACTGAAGCCCGTGTGCCTAGAGCCCATGCTCTGCAACAAGAGAAGCCACCGCAGTGAAAAGCCTGTGCACTGCAACAAAGAGTAGCTCCTGCTCGACGCAGCTAAAGAAAGCCCACGCACAGCAACGAAGACACAATGCACCCAAAAATAAATAAATAAAATAAATAAATTTATTTTAAAAAAGGGGGGGCTTATCAGCCCCTCTCTGCATCAGCCCTCCTCCACCCTCACTGTTCTTATGCCTTATAGGACCCATCACGTACACCCGTCTCCTACTGTCCTGTCCCTCCCATTGGGGGGTTGGGAGGGAGTGTGCAAAAAAGAATCAGACCATCCAGCTGGTCATTTGTTGGCTCATCGTTTATTCATTCATTCAAGAAATATATATTGAATGTCTACAGTGTGCCTGATGCTGTGCTAGGTTCTTAAAGTTTGGCAATTAACAGACATATTTGATGCCATCACTGCATTTACAATCTACCAAGGGAAACATATTAAATAAATAATTAACTACAATTGTAAGTGCCACAAATGGGGATGCAGAGTGCAGTGAGAGTGTATAAGGAGGGGGAGGGCCCGACTTGGTGTAGAGGCTCAAGGACGTCTTCCCTTCCTCACAAGAGGAAGTCTTGTGAGTTGAGATGAGAGGGTGAGTAGGAGGTAGCCGGGTGAAAAGGGTGAGGAAGGCAGAGAGGATGGGGTAGAGAGAATTCCAGGCAAAGCAAACTGCGTAAAAAGGACCCAAGGCAGGAAGGAACTCTGCCTAAACGTGGAAGTGAAAGCCTTCACTGTAGCTAGAAGGGAGAGAGAGAGGGCCGGCGGTGAGGTCTTTATCCTAAGAGATAATCAGCCACTGGGGAGGTGTGGAGGTGGGGGGTTGGTTAACTAAGGATGTGAACTAATCAGCTACTACTTCTCAGGTCTCTCTGGTTGTGAAGTGGAGAAGAGATTGGAAAATCAAGGGTGAATGTATGAAGAACAGAATAATACAGTTCTTCCCTCTTGGGACACATAGACATTTAATAGAAGAGGTAACACAGAAACATACTGAATGAGCATGACCCTGAACAGGACTTGACCTCCCTGCTCCTGAAACGGTGGGTTACACAGTCTAGCTCCACATGGCTAAGGCCAGGGATTTCAGGAAGGCCTGGCCATCTCCAGGGAAGAAGAGAAACAAGACTCCCTCTCCAGGTGGGTCCTCAGGACTGCCTTTGACCTCCAAGGGAGAAGCCTGCCCCAGAACAGTTTGTCTGCTCTCTCTCTCTTTATGCTGGCACTTATAGCCACTCCAAAACCTTTCAGCCTGACCACTTCAGTAATCCAACTACCATTCTACAACCAAAGAATGCTCTATCTCTTAGGACCTTGCTCCATAATTTGTATTTGCATAGTATCTGAATAAAAATCATACTTGGGATGATTTCACCTCTAAGTTTGCTGCCCATAATCACTCATCATTTAACCCAAGAAAAGATGGCCATGAAGTTTGCATTAAGAATCGTAATCATATGTTATCATATATAAACTACTTCACTCAAATAGAGCAGGATTTACTCTGGCTTACTTCCATATTCCAAGACTTTAATGCTGCCTGTTGGCAATAGGAACACTGCTGGAATTCATTCTTGAACAGAACTTCTTCTGAACTGGAACTCTACACTAAAAAGCAGTGAAGAAAACTTGTTACCATTCATTTATTTTGGACTTAAATTCAAAGGGTGGGAGGAATGGGGGAAGGACAATAGTTCTTTGACACTAGCAAGTTAGTAGAAGGCCAAAAACCTCATTTTTAGACTTGACAGCCTGAGGCAGAATAGTCAGGAAAACATCCTTGCAAAGTAGATCTTCAGCAGGAAGGGAAAGATAAGATAAATATATGTAATGAAGTATATTAAGCAATTGCAAATATTGTACCTGGACCCTCTGAATTCTAAAAGTTCCCAGCTCTTCACTTATGTGGAATTTGATCAAAAAGTGAAAAAATTATATATTCAGAAGTTAAAGGAACTTGCACATTTGAAGTTGGACTTTTTTGCTTTCATTTTTGCATTTGTATGAAAATAATATTCAAATATGGCATGAAATGAGTACTGTAACTATTAAGGAATATTCAGTATTCCCAAAATAGTAACAGCCACTTAAAATATACTACTTGAAACTTGCTATTCAAACATGACTCTATTACTTTCACTTGTTCTCTAATCAGGACTTGAGGTCCCAAAGGACTGCAGCAACCTCTGTAGTAGTTTAGTCTGAATAAAATGTCTTTCTGGAAGATGTGAAGGCGTGTCTACACTTCCTTAATACTGTACACATCTTCCTAAAAAAATCTACACTTTTTCTTCTGGGCTAAGATTTATGAATAACTGCCAAATTAAAAATAAATGGTTTGAACAAAAGCAAATTATTAGCAGACCAGCAGTTTATTAAAATTCCACAACTCGATTTCCATCTAATGTTCCACATTATGCCTGCCCACAGACAAACACTGCCAAAACACTAGCAATCTCAGAAAACAGCAAAATGTGCTAACTTTCTTTTAGACCATGTTCATTTTACTTTCTCAACTTCAATATTCACAGTATCCTATGGAATTTATTTTGACATTAATAACTATTAAAGATATCCACTGAAGGATTACCTTGGACCTCTTAGGTGAGAAAAAAAAGAGTTGTGAATGGTTTTGTTCAAATTTTGGAGGTTTTATTCGGTACAAGTTGAATGAGAGGAACCTCCCTCAGCTCTCTGTCTCTGTCTCATCTGTCTTTATCTCTACCCCTATCCCTATCCCTAATCTATATCTATCTAGATCTATATATTTATGAATTATGTCTCCTCTGCTTATAATGTCTTCTGACTCATTTAGGAAAAAGGAAGCAACCCACTCACATTCTTAAGTAACTTAAATACATGCTGCTGTAGCTGCTGCATTAGCTAAAAGACTTAATAACACCAAAGAAAACCCCATGTAAAAATGGTAACATCCCCAAATGATTTTTCCAAAGCATGAATCCAATTACGTCATCCTTACCCCACCAAAAATTCAGAGCTTCTCATCACAGAATAGAATCCAGCTTCCTTACAGCCTTCAAAGCCTTGCATGACCTCCCTACCCCACCTCTCTGACTTCACCTCCTCAGTAAAGTTAGTTCACTACTCAAGACACCTACTCTTTGTTGATTAGACTTGTCTCAATCTTAGCTCTTTTCTTCCTGCTGTTAATAATGCTCTTCCCACCTTCTCACCATTCAGTTCTAACTCAAAAATCACCTCCACACAAAGGCCTCTTCTTACTACTTTAGCCGTAATCACTTTTTTTTTTTTTTTTTGGGGCTGCATTGGGTCTTCTTTGCTGCACGTGGGCTTTCTCTAGTTGGGGCGAGCAGAGGTTACTCTTCTTTGGGGTGTGCGGGCTTCTCTTGTTGCGGAGCGTGGGCTCCAGGTGCGCAGGCTTCAGCAGTTGTGGCGCATCGGCTTAGTTGCTCTGCGGCATGTGGGATCTTCCCGGACCAGGGATCGACCCTGTATCTGTTGCATTGGCCGGTGGATTCTTAACCACTGCACCACCAGGGAAGTCCCAGCCTTAATCACTTTTGAAACTGACTTTCTTTAGAGCATTTAACAGTCCCCCCGATTATCTTTTTATATGTTTTTATATTTATTGTCTCTCTCTGCACACCAGAAAGTAAATCCCTAATAGTCAGGGATTTGGCCTGCCTTATTCAAAGCTATATCCCCAGTACCTAGAACATACTAGGGATTTCAGAAATATTTCTTTACTGAAAAAATGTTTCCAAGATGGATGAGATTGAATGAAAGGGCTTATCTGTCTTACACATTGTAAGTATAACTCCAATATACCTTGTTTATCATTGGTACAATAATCATGAAGAGATGGTTTGCTAAGAAAAAGCAAAACTGAGGAGATTATGGAAAATTTTTCATTAGTGGAGTCCTAGTTTATGGAATTCCACTTCTAAAGAGGTTTCTAATGATAATGTTACAGCCATTTTTAGAATGAAAATAAAATGCAACTTCCAATTTTCTTTTTCCCCTTAAGTAAATCCATTTGTAGCTTTGAGTTAAAATTGTTCTGTTCCTGGGTTTAGTCATGCATTGAAAAATAACTGAAACGAATGGTATCAAAAAACATACCAATTTCCAGGAGATAAATTATTGCTTTCTGAAAACCTACAAGCTTTTCTTGTTTAAATATTTAAATTAAGGCAGTTATATTTTATTTTCCATGTGGAGTTTCCTGCCTTCCCTTTCTATACACTGGCTAAATTAGCCATTGAATCACATCTCATCTTATATAAAGACCCTGAAATTAAAAAATGTTTGGGATAAAGTCAGCAAATTTTAAACAGGAAAAAATAAATGCATGCTGTCTGAGTTCAATAGGACGCCGATGGCAGAACACAGTACTTCACAGTGAGCCTCAAAGCCCCCCAAATACAGCACAACTCACATTCCAGCCTTCTTCCCTCCCCCTTCTTCCCCCTGCCCATGCCACTCAACTTTGTCTATACTTGCCCATGTCCCATCCTCTCCTCTAACACCTTTCTTCTTCCTTCAAGTCCCAGCTCGTGTCCCCTCTTCTATAAAACTCTCTCCAAACCCCCCAGGCAATCACTAGGTCTTTTTCCTGTGCTCAGCACTCAGTCTGTACTTGGTAAAACATGGCTAACATTCACCTTTTCAAACTGCAGTGTAATGTCCTCCATCCCACTGGATAATCTCTCGAGCAGCAACAGTGTCTTTATCCTGGAATCCTCCACGCTTACACTTACTTACTGGGAAGTGCTCAATAAGTAGTTGGTATTCAATTCATTTCAGCATACTTCCAGGTTCTGAGAGGGTACGTTCTGCATATATTATTTTATTCTGCATTGGTAGTTGTTAGTAAAGATGCGGTGGGAGAAGATTAGGGGAGGGACTTGTTATGCTCCAGTCTCCTCTTTTCCTTATATTCTCCCTCTGGCCTCAAGATGGGGCCAGCGACTACTGAATAGACTCTGGGCTGAGGTTCTGACTTGCTCAACTACCTCTAACACCATGAGTAAGGTATTAGCTCTCAGGTCTTTTCACTGACATCTTACCTCCATTTACGAATACTCCTTCCATCTACTCTCAGTCCTCAAGGACTCTTGTACCCTAAAGCTTTTCAAGTCACATATTTAGGGCTTTCCTATTCCTTAACACTTCTGTTAATACATTTAGACCCCAAAGTTCAATCTAAGAAGGTTGGTTTACAGTTATTTACGTTACTTTAACTAGTGTATAAATACAGGAGCCTTTATATTTTAAAAGGAATTGGTTACCTGCAATGAAATTCTAATAAATAATTTTTAACTTGGCAGCTAGCTGTGCTTTTGCTAACTGCAGTATCTTGCTTCTAAGCCTTCCATATAAAATAACTTTTTATAAAAAATACATACTTATTAACTATTCACTAATTACTAACTTGCATATTGTGACAGTTAATTTTATGTGTCTTTTGACTGCACTGCTTGACTAAACATTATTTCTGGGTGTTTCTGTGAAGGGTATTTCTGAATGAGAATAACATCTGGATCAATGAACTCAGTGAAATAGGTTGCCCTCCCTAATGTGAGTGGGCCTCATCCCATCCATGGAGTGCCTGAATAGAACAAAAGGTAGAGGAAGAAGGAATTCACTCTTTTTCCCGGGCCTCATGCTTGAGCTGGGACATCTCATATTCTCCAGCCCTTGGACTGGGATTTACACCATCCACTCCCCTGGTTCTCAGGCCTTTGGACTCAGACTGAATTACACAACTGGCTTTCCTGGGTCTCCAGCTTGCAGATGGCAGATTGTGGGACTTCTCAGCTTCCATAATCACGTAAGCCAATTCCCCCAAATAAACATGTCTATAGCTACCTCCTGATGTTTCTGTTTCTCTGGAGAACACTGACTAACACAGATATATTTTGAAAGATATACAGTACTTCAAAAAAAATTACTACCAAATAAATCACCAAGGTCACTTCTAGCTCACTGGTTAAATCAACCAATGCTCCATAATACATAGGTTCATCTCAGCGAATTAAGTTTCTGATTGAGTTCCTGTTGTTTTAAATTACTCTCTAACCTATTATTGGCCTCATCTTCCAAATATAAGCAAAAACAAAAAATCTTTCATTTACCTTGAACTCAATATCACATTTTGAGCAAGTGTTTTTGCTTCAGCCTTTAAATGCCAATCCAAAAAATTATCATAGCAAATATGTTAGTTTATGGTGTTTTCTTCTTTTGAGTGAATACTAAACTCTGTATTTGATCATACAAAGTTAAACTATTTCATCATTTTATGAGAGGGTTTTCTTTAATGTTGTTTGAAAAATATTTTAAATTAAAAGTGCAAATGTTATTCTAATGTCACCACCCCTCTTTAAAATTGCAGGAAGCAAGGAGTTAAAGAACACTTTTCCTTTTCTCACCCCCATTTCCCTGGAGACCACCACTGTTGGCAGCTGGGTACACATCCTTTCCAAATATTTTCCATGTTTATATAGATATATGGGTATCAACTTATATTATTTATTAAAATACAATTATGATATTTTTATCTACAATGTTTTTTGTATCTTTCTAATTTAACATGGATACTTTTCGAAGTCACTACTTTGGATCCATTTTATTCCTTTAAAGGTTATGTAATATTCAATTATGTGAACATGCCATAATTTATCCAACTTTTCTTCTACTTTTAGTTTGTTTCCATTTTTGTGTGGAGGGGGGCTGATGCAATGGATTGAATGTTTGTGTCCCCCCAAAATTCATGTTTAAATCCTAACCCCTAAAGTGATGGTGTTAGGAGGTGGGGCTTCTGGAAGGTAATTAGGACATGAAGGTGGAGCTCTCATGAATAGTCTTAGTGCCCTTGTAAAAGGGACTCCAGAGAGCTCTTGCCTTCTTTCCATCATATGAGGATACAATGAGAAGTCAGCAGTCTGCAAATGGGAAGAGGGCTCTCACCAAGCTCAACCATGCTAGCGCCCTGATCTCAGACTTTCAGCCCCTAGCACTATAAGAAATAAATTTCTGTTGTTTACAAGCCACCTAGCCTATAGTACTTTGTTATAGCAGCCTAAATGATTAAGACATCTGGTCTATCCCTACTTTAGTAAGGATATATGATTAGGACTTCCTTTAATTCCACTTCTTAGAAACTGTCTTCCTTCAACCCAACATCTCCCTGAATCAATCACATAGTCTTTCTCCTTTTCTGAACTGCCAATTATGAAAGAACTGGCCTCACATGCTAGCTATATTTCTTCATTTCTCATTCACTCCTCAACTCTGTAACCATCCTGCCCCTCCACTCTTCTCAAACTGTCCTCCCTAAAGACACCCACGCCCACACGGTTGCCCAGTTCAGGAACTTTTCTTCCCAGTCTTCATCTCACTCAACATGGCTGCATCCTCTTAACCCTGGTTTCCTGAAGTCCATTTCTCCCTTGCCTTCTGGGACAACACTCTCTTCTGGTTCTTCTCCTACCTCTAATAGCTATTTCTCAATTTTTCTCTGCTTGTTCCACCTCACCTGTCTCTCTCATGTCAGTGTTCCAGAGTTCTATTCTTGGCTCTCCTTTCCTCTCCTTCTACCTGTCTTTCTGGTGTTCTCATCCTCTCTGATAGTTTCAACTATCACCCATACACTGATTAGGTCCCAATCTACCTGTAGAACACACTCTTCTCCTGACCTACAAATGCCCGAATTTATCTTCCCGTATCTCCAAAGGGCCACCTCAGATTGACAACAAAATTCTCCTTGTCTATAGCTGAACTCATGATTTCTCCCCTCTCGTCAAAACCTGACCCTCTGCCTATATTTCATAACTTACATTTCCACCCATCCCTGTGGTCCAAACTAAAACAAATCAATCTTCCTCAACTCCTTGCCCACCTTCATATCTAGTTTTTTTAATCAGTTCTTTTATTATTTCTCTGAAGTCATCTGTTCTGTTACTACCACATTTCTAAAGATATATTCATTAATCCTTGTCTGAATCATTTCAACATTTCACAACTGATCTCCCAGCCTTTAACCATACAAACTTCAAGCCGTTTTCTTGGCAATTAAGTTATTATCTGATATAATGTATGTTAGTCCCCTGTTTAAAGACCTCCAATATCCTCTAATATTCACAGGGTTTTAAAATGCATATATATACTATATGCATATAATAATGTATATTACACACACAAGTATATAAGAAACTGTTAGTCATTAGACTCCATTTTATTGAATTATCACCCCTACCCCCAACTAACTGCCCTCTCTTTCAGCCATTCCCCAAGCTGTCTGAGCTCCTTCTTGAGTCCCAGGTCTTTGCTCAGGGTATTTCTTCAGCCTGAAATTCTCTCTCTCCCTCTTCTTGTTATAATCCTATTTTTCTATTAGGACTCATCTCAAAACTATCTCCTCTGTGAATTCTTACACAGCTCTCTTGTCAATTATAGGAACATAAACTTCCTGTTCTGTGAATCCACAGCCCTTGGCTCACACCACTCTTGCTGCATTTATCATCTGGTATTATAATTATCTATTTCTCTATCTTTTCCACAATGGCATGAATTCCTAATGAACAAAGTTCACGTCTTTCAGATCTTTGAATCCTATCACACAGTTCTGTGTCTTGCATGTAGTAAACACCAACAAATATGTTTTGAGTTTACAGTTTAGAAAGACAAAATAGAGTGATCAGGTCTCCAATCTATGCCTCCAATCTACTGTGCTCCAAAGACAATGCAGACCAGAATGGTGACTAGAAAATTTAGCAAATTTAGATTGGGTGTTCTGTTTACTTTGTTGTATTAGTAACACAGTTCTAGGATCAGCATTTCATCAGCACTTCCACTGGGGATAAACCCAGAACACTTCCTCTCTTTGGGAGAGAAGAAAGTAGTTAAGATGATCCTGTTCGGTTTTTACAATCAGGGAAATGTTTCCAATAATGAGAGACTATATATGGGCAGATGAAATGCTAAGTGGGAAGGATGCAGATTACCACTCTTTTCTCAGGGTAAGTTAGAATTATTTTCAAACTGGACTTCATGCATTTCCTGATAACAAACCTTTACTTTCAAAATTTCCCCCTGAGTATAGTACAGTGAAAACTAATGAAATATTTACAGGCAGAGCTCTTTTTACCCTTGAGTTCATTCATTGCAAATGAACTCTTTGAACCCCACGTCTAAGAATCTGGAAATGCTGTTAAGTTACAAATATCAGCAGTAGCAGGCGGTACTGTTTCTTAAATCTGTTCCACATTTAATAAATGCTTCCACTGAGGGCACTTGTCTCCTAAAAGCTGTATGTTCTGTTTAGATTAATACATTACAGTTTCCATGGTTGTTAAAGCTGGATTTCAGTGTGTAATCATTCAATCAATGCAGTCAACACTGTAGGATGATGCTCTGGGTGGTGGGCACTGAAAATATAAACCCTGGAAAAAGCAGTTATCAGGAAAGAGCCAACAGTCCTTGAGTTCCCTGGTTACTGTCAAGGATTTAAAAAAATCAGAAAAGCAACATGGCATAGCAGAAAGAGCTTGGAAGTCAGCCAAACTGGGTTTATATCCACACTACATTACTTACTAGCTATATAACTTTAGGCAAGTCACTTGACGCCTCTGAGATTTCCTCATCTTTCCAATAAGGTGAATTCTACCTATGTCATACAGGAAGATGAGATAGTTTCTATTAATGATCAAATGAATGAATGATGGTCTCCTTCCAAATCAACCATTCACATTTTTAAGACAGATGTGCATAGAATGGATTGCTTACAAACTCAAGGAAGTTGTAATATAGTCTTAGAGCCAAAGAATTCACAAGGCAGAGTTCTCAGGTAACAGATGAAGTGTTATGAAAGAAAACCAAAGTATCAAGTTAGACACTATAATAAGAACTTTTCATATTGAATTAATTTTTATGTGCAAAGTATAAATGACCTTGATGAAACTTGCTTTAAAACAAGAGGGCTGTTTTTCATCATGACAGTCTGGTTATTCCAATAAGGTTCTTTGACCGTGGGGCTGTACTTCAAAAAAATTACTGATTTTTTTGTAACTTATATATGAGCTCTGGAGTTTTAATTAACAGCCACAGCACAAATTCATGGGAACAATGTTTAAAGAGTTTATCTAGAAAAGACAAAGAAATATTTTCCCTTGTATGAAATTTCTTAACCTTAGGAGTTTGAGATGCTTTCAAATATAAAAATCATGTTTATTCAATGGCTTTACTGTCGATTTTCAGTATTGTACCAAACAAATCCCTATGATTCATAGTAAAATTTTTAAAATCTACATAACTATTTCCATTAATTTTTTTTCATTTTATTAAAAATTTTTTCATCTTACTAAAAATACAGTAGGAGTTCATTCACCAAGAACACATTTTATGGGTTATTTAAATGACTAATGTAATTATACAAATTTTTCAACTAACTCTTTCTGAATTTGATTCACTTAGCTTCAGTCCTTTCTCTGAAGGGTAATGGCTCACTTTGGTAAGTTATTTTAAATCTGTAAGTTTTATAGTGAAGGATGTGGGTTGCATAATATTTGGATTATCTTTTTGATATTAAGTGAGCCAATAGATAAGTACTTCCAGTGAGAATACTTACTCCCAATATAAACACACACAATTTTTGCTAAAAAAGTTAACTGAAAGCATGAATTTTAATAAATAATTTTTTTCTAAGAACTTTATGAAGCATAAACCTCTCTCTGTTGTATGGCATTTTAATTCTAGCAAGCGTTTTTTCTACCACCTGAAGCTATATGTCTAGTACAGCATTGTCCAATATAACTTTCTGCCACAATGAAATGTGGCAGTAGCCACTAGCCAGATGTTGCTACTGAGAACCTGACATGTGATGTGACTGATTAAATGAATTTTTTATTTTAATTAATTTAAATTTAAATAGCTACATGTGGCTACTGACCATTATATTGGACAGTGCAGGTCTAGAATGTATGTTGAAATAACTGGAGCAGTGGACAAGTATGCTTACTATGTCCTAATGCCCCATCTCCTTCTCAAGCCCCTTACCTTTTACCCATAGCAGGATACAAGTCAAGTGTCGTTTCTTCCATGAAGCTTTCACTGACTACTTTAATCCACATGGATGTCTTTCTCCTCTGAACTCCTATACACTTATCTGTTTTATAATGCAATTTAGTACCCAGTTATTATACCATGGACAATAGTTTAATGTATGTAAATTTTAGCATAAAAACAATACAAATAATAGTACCAGCTTCTATTCATTGAAAGCTTATAATGTTAAATATTTTACAGTATCCTATTTCATCTTTTTAATAGGCCTCTAAAGCATGTATTATAATCTCTATTTTATCTATGAGGAAACTGACTCAGAAAGATGAAGTTACTAGTCCAGGTCAAACAGCTAGTTAGTGGCAGAGCTGGAACTTGAAACTGGGTCCATGACTTCTGTAATACAGGGTAGGGGCCTTGTCGGAGTAGGCAGGGTCATATGAGATACTTTGGCCTGATTTGATTATGGGAAGCCATTATAAAAAACCTAAGCCTGTGTGAGAAAACTAATTTGTAACGATTACAGCTTAGAGGGAATAAAAGATTATGATTCAATTTCAATTACAAGAGTATTTCATTTATAGTGAGAGACCATTCCAAAGTTCTTCCATCATAGACTAGATATACCACTTTCTTAGAGACGAGTTGCTCCCTCTAGTGAAAAGCGATGGGAATACCGTACCCCCAAGTATTCAAAGGAGAAAATCTCTGTAGAAGCGGTACTTTCCTAAGGGGTCTCTTGGAAATTTGTGGAGGTGAGTTTTAGATATTACAAAGAATGGAGGTTGTTATTGGCTTTCATTAGGTGGGCCAGGGATGCTAGATATCACGCAGGAAGTCCTCATCAACAAGACACTAGTCTATTTCTGGGAGGGAAACCCATTCATATTTATCTATCTGAGCCTGGAATTTAACATCATTTTACATATAAAAACAAAATATGTTTGCACTGTTTTACTATGCAATGAATTTTCCAGGAAGGAAACTATGGCATTTCATCTGACAAAACACTGTCAGTTGTAAAACATAATATTACTTAAATATCACCAAGAATGAGAGGACGACAGAGAAAAGGGAAGAAAAACATTGCCAATTAAGCTATGACACAATGCATTCTTTTTTTTTTTTTGCGGTACGCGGGCTTCTCACTGTTGTGGCCTCTCCCGTTGCGGAGCACAGGCTCCAGACGCGCAGGCCCAGCGGCCATGGCTCACGGGCCCAGCCGCTCCGCGGCATGTGGGATCCTCCCGGACCGGGGCACGAACCCATGTCCCCTGCATCGGCAGGCGGACTCTCAACCACTGCGCCACCAGGGAAGCCCGACACAATGCATTCTTATACATAATTTTATCTCTATTTAAAGGGCTCCTTTAGACATATTTAGACACAGGTCAAACACACCTGGACACATATAAAAGAAAAAAAAAGCAAAATAAATTAAGGTGTTTCTAAAACTTCTTTATATTCAGAAAATTTTTGACTCAGAGTTGTCAACATCCATGTTTTTCAAAACAAAATTATTCTCTTGCTATCGAGTATTTTGATGATGCTGTATTTCTTAAAACAGTGCTCAACTCGTGTCCAGGTTTTCTTCAAAGTCACACCAATTTCATATGTTTTTTGTTTTTTGTTTGTTTGTTTTTTGGTACGTGGGCCTCTCACTGTTGTGGCCTCTCCTGTTGCGGAGCACAGGCTCCGGACGCGTAGCCTCAGCGGCCATGGCTCACGGGCCCAGCCGCTCCGCGGCATGTGGGATCCTCCCGGACCGGGGCACGAACCCGTGTCCCCTGCATCGGCAGGCGGACTCTCAACCACTGCGCCACCAGGGAAGCCCTGTAGGTAATTTTGAGTGACTCAGTCTCTGCCTCATTTCCCTAGTGGGTAAAATGAAGGTCATAACAGCATTACCTCACAGGGTTCTTATGAGAACTAAATGATACAATGGGATGGTGTTTACAACAGTGACTGGTACATCAGAAGCAGTAAATATGTGAAAGCTTCATTAATTACAAGCATAAAATATATCATTCTGCAAAACAAAGATGTCTGAACTTCTGCTAAGATCATTACCATCTGAGAAATCTTTCCTGAAGAATCAATGATTCCTTGATATATGGAGAATAATTTCATAGTTTTGTGAATGTTTCCTCACAGATACCATATTAGAATATATTAGATTCCTTGGGGGTAGTGGGGTTTATTGCCAACTGCCCAACAACTGCTCTGTAGTGTACAAATACATCTTAGTAATATATGAAACACAACCAAAATATATTCCCTCATCAAGTAAAATGTAAAGCAGTATAGACACAGTGTTAGTTTTTGTAAGATCATCAAGGTTTTAATTTATTCAAATCAACAAATATCCTTAAGAATCTACCAAAATCTCAGCTCCATGCTATGCTGAGTAAATACAAAGGAAGAAGCAACTGGGCTCCTATCTCATGGGATGATGCTGAGATGCTGGGATGATGAGACTGACATGTATGAAACAACCAGGGTCACTAAGAGGAAGAGTATAATTACATCTAAATTGCATGGCACAGCTCATAAGAGTTGCAGGAGTTCAGAGGAGGAGTGGTAGAGTGGTAAAGGAACTCTACCTTAGGGGTAGAGTTAGGGAGAGGGAGGCAAAATGTAGCGTATGACCTTGGTTAGGGCAGTTAACCTCTCAGCATTATTGTTTCCTCTTCTATAATGTTTGACAATTTAATGCATGTAAAATGCCTAGCACGATCTAAAGCAAGAAAGGTTTGTGGTGAGGTCTTACAGAATGGGTAGTATCTGCCCAAACAGAGTGTGTTTCAGAGAGCAGGATAACCTGCATCATATAAAAGAGACACATATCCCTTTTAAGGTTTTAGGTTAAAAAAGGAAGAACTCACAAGGAATAGCCCTACTATAATAAGTACAATCTTCTGTGGCAAATAGCAACCACATTTTTTTTTCCCTGCATGGCAAAGTAACTCCTTTAGCATGTGAGACTTGGTTCAGGTTGAAATCCTAGACAGTTCCTTCTGACAAGCGGACTCTTTCTTTAAAAAAAGAAATGGCGGGCTTCCCCTGTGGCGCAGTGGTTGAGAGTCCGCCTGCCGATGCAGGGGACACGGGTTCGTGCCCCGGTCCAGGAAGATCCCACATACCACGGAGCGGCTGGGCCCGTGAGACATGGCCGCTGAGCCTGCGCGTCCGGAGCCTGTGCTCCGCAACGGGAGAGGCCGCAACAGTGAGAGGCCCGTGTACCACAAAAAAAAAAAAAAAAAAGAAATGGCATAGAACACACATACCTGCTTTTCCTTCTAAATCCTTGCTTCTAGCTGCTCCTTCTCTTATTCAAAAGTGAGCACTTACTCCAAAGTGATCATAACCTCGCCCCTCCATCTTCTATAATAAAGAGTTATAATCATAATCACTTCTCTACTGTGATTTTCAGATAATTAAAGTTAGAAGAAATTTAAGTTTGTCCTCATTTCTGATTCATTCAATCAAATAGCCCATATCATGGTATTTTTCAAATGTACTGACAATAAGAGAAGGAAGGGTTCCCCCCAAAGTGTCTCAATACTCTTGGGGGAAATTACACTCACCACAGTCCTGATTACATTTACACGCACCATCTATCACTGGAGTCTTTCCTAACATTATCAGTTAGAGTACTAATTAATTATACTTTCAGACATCATAATGGTGACTTGGACAAATAAAGCCACATCTTCTAGTACTGGTCAAAGCCTGATACTGTCTTCCGCTCAAAAATAGAAGGCATGTTAGTAATAAAAGCTTCCACTTTAGGCCAAATTAAATTATTCTAGTTCCAAGACAGAGGATGATTTCATAGTAATGAGGAAGAAGTGGGCCTTGTGGAAAATTCCATTATTCATTCTTATCTATACAAAAGTAATTTCAGCCATGCATAACAGGCTCATATCCATTTCTTGCAGACAGAAATGAAGTAAGGCTTGGAATCATTACCTTGGCTTGTTCATAAATGAGAGAGAAATTGGAAATACAGTGCTGGTGGTCTGAGGCTTTGCTATGTAAGCTCACCCAAATATGTCAGTCCTTTCAGTGTTTGTTTGTCATACAGTGTGACCACACAAATATACATTATTTGTAAAACAAAACTGTTTTCCCTGTGGTTTTTCTATGCTTTCTGAGGCTTTGATGCATATGTCCAAATTCATTCTGACTAGGATTTCGTTACTGAAGACAGTAGAGCAGTCCTCTGGTTTGCTGGAGGCTGACAGGGAGGAGAGCAGGGTGACAACCCATGTGCCCCTTACTTCTGCAAGCACCAAGCTTGTGCATCTGTTCCTTTGTTTAACATTCTAATAATCTATGCAACACTGTGGAAGGCAGTGTACCAGGCACTAGGTAAACAGTACTAAACAAAACCATGACCCTGTCCTGGAGTTCACAGTCTTCTCAGACGTATTTTATGGTAGGTTTTGGGTTTAACTTTGCCTTTCTGTGTACGTATTGCCTAAGCATATTTCTGGACTTGATAGCCAAAAAGAGACTCAAGATATGATACATCGTAGCTGTTGGGCAAGACCTCAGGGGAAGCAATGGTGAGGCTGAAGGGGATGCTGCCAGGAAAAACTTGAGCCACACGTAGACACAACCAAACCTCAACCCAAGGAGTGTTCATTTCACACTGTTTAACAAATTACGACAAACTTAACAGCTTAAAACTACACAAATTAATTATCTTACAGTTTTGGAGGTTAGATGAAATCAAGGTGCTGGCGCAGTTGCATTCCTTTGGAGGCTCTATGGGAAAATCTTCTTCCTTCCTTTCCAGCTTCTAGAGTTTACCTTTATACCTCGGATCTTCGTTCCTTCCTCCATCTTCAAGTCTTTTTTTTTCTTCTTTCTCTCTCTTTCTCACCTCTGCTCTGGTCATCACATCTCACACTGACACGCCTGCCTCCTTCTTATCATCATAATTACACAGGGTCTATCCACCCGAATAATCCAGGACAATCTTTCAATCTCTGGCTCCTTAACCGAATCAAATCTGCAAAGTCCCTCTTGCCACCTAAGATAACATACAGGTTCTGAAGGTTAGGACATGGACATCTTGGGGGGCCATTATTCAGTCTACTATACAAGGCAAAGCAAATAGAAAAAAAAAGTTTGCCTCTTTTTCACCTTGAGGCAACTAACTGAAAGCTGGCATCATGCAGTTTCTTTTCTACTTAAGACCATCTTGGTTACCGTTTTAACTGGCTTTTCTTCATAAAAATGGCAGTGGGTGGCCCCTCCACCGGTATTTCTCTGAGGCCTCCTAACTCTCTAACACCAGTTTTCCTCACAAGTCAACAAACTAAAACAACCAGAGACACTGACATCCCTCTTAAAGTTAGCTCTATGAGCTAATTACCATGAATAGATACTTCACCAAAGCCAACCTTTCCTACCTCCTTGCAGAACTAAACTCGTTAATAGATTAATAGTTTACGGGGCTGGAAATAGCTTTTCTATTTCCTGCAGTGAGGGGCCATGGAGCAAGATTTAGCAAATCGATCCTGACTTAATTCCTGCAGACATTACGCAGGACAAGCTCTTCTTTGATGCAGATTATAAAGGTAAGACTAGCAAGGAAAAATATGCATCAGTTTCGTGGTGAAAAGTCGCTCAGTAGCTTTTTCTCCCAGTGATGTCAGAGGCCAGAATATTTTCATTTCACTTCTACTTGAGAAAAGGGAAACAATTTGCTATTCAACTTAGTTTAAAAATAAAGAGAAGATTTTTGCTCCTGGCCATTATGGAATAACAGGGAGTAGATTTACCTTCTTGCCTAGAAAATACCAAACACCAGAAAAACATGTTTTCAGACTACAGCAGGCAGTGTAGTACTGGGATCCCTACAAGCTGGAGGTACTCTCCAGATGCATCGCAGGGAGGGTCCTCACTGCTTCAGCCTCTGAGTGCGAGCCACATTTATTTACGTAAGTCAAACTACCAGTCCACCCGATTAAATTCATAGGAATAAAACTATGAAAGCACGCTCGGATCGCAGGGTACCAGGTAAGCCACGCCAGGACTTGCCAATTCTCGCGGCAGGGTGGGAGCTACAGCCGTGACGTCACCCTCACGGAGACGCTCGCGAGACCAGCGAGTGGGTGGCGAGAGCGGCGGGTTTTCGCCGAGCGCGGCTTCCTCAGGGAAAAACAGACGGTAGCGTGACGTTTGTCTGGCTGCTGCCGACATGAGCGGCCCGGATGGGGTCGAGAGGACGCCTCTCCCTGAAACCCACAGTCTCACCGTCCCCGACCGTGCCCCCGGAGACCCGGATTCTCCCAGGTGCCTGAAGCTCCGTGAGGAAACCGAGGCGTCACAGGTGATGGCGGAGACGGGTGAGGGGAGCTTCGAAGCCGTCGCGCTCCCACCGTTCCAGCTTCCAGAGGAGCGGGGCGACCCCGGCGCTGCTCCCGCAGATCCGGTCTGTGACGATAAGCCCCAGATCGGAGGCGGTGGGGATGGCGGTTACGTAGCGCCCGAAGCGGGGCAAGAGCAGGCTCCGCCTCCCAGAGAGAGATTGGAAGCGGCGTTTGTAACCCTGGCGACGGACGGCAGCCGGGGAAATGACGGCCGGCGGGGAGAGCCGCGGGGCCCGGGTGGGGAGAAGGCCCTAGAAACCTGTGGCGCGGAGAGGTTCGGATCTGAGCTGATGGCGGAGGCGAAGGC
Organism: Hyperoodon ampullatus; assembly: GCF_949752795.1. Taxonomy (NCBI): domain Eukaryota; kingdom Metazoa; phylum Chordata; class Mammalia; order Artiodactyla; family Ziphiidae; genus Hyperoodon; species Hyperoodon ampullatus. The sequence goes on along the minus strand of NC_136925.1, from coordinate 45,942,300 downwards.
TGAGGAAGTGAAGACTGAAGAGGGCCCCCTCTTCTCAGTCGCAGTGGATGAGGAGGTGGCGGAGAAGGAAGGAGTGAAGGCGGGGGAGGGAGTGGAGCAGGAGATGGAGATGGAGGAGAAGCCAGTAGGTGAAGAAATAGAAATGGTGGAGAATAGAGTGGTGGAGGAGGCAGGGCCCCGGCCCCTGCGGATGGATCTCCGCATGAACCCTCTGGAGGCCATCCAGCTGGAGCTGGACACTGTGAATGCTCAGGCTGACCGGGCCTTTCAGCAACTAGAACATAAGTTCGGACGGATGCGTCGACACTACCTGGAGCGGCGGAACTACATCATTCAGAACATCCCGGGCTTCTGGGTCACTGCCTTTCGGAACCACCCCCAGTTGTCCCCCATGATTAGGGGCCAAGATGCAGAGATGTTAAGATACATAACCAACTTGGAGGTGAAGGAGCTCAGGCACCCTCGAACAGGCTGCAAGTTCAAGTTCTTCTTTCGAAGAAACCCCTATTTCCGAAACAAGCTGATTGTCAAGGAATATGAGGTCAGAGCCTCTGGCCGAGTGGTGTCTCTTTCCACTCCAATCATATGGCGCCGGGGCCGTGAACCCCAGTCTTTCATTCGCAGGAACCAAGAGGTCGTTTGCAATTTCTTCACCTGGTTTTCAGACCACAGCCTTCCAGAGTCTGACAGGATTGCTGAGATTATCAAAGAGGACCTGTGGCCAAATCCACTGCAGTACTACCTGCTGCGTGAAGGAATCCATAGAGCCAGACGTCGCCCAATAAGGGAGCCAGTGGAGATCCCCAGGCCCTTTGGGTTCCAGTCTGGTTAAACTTTGCCCTTGGTAATGTTCCTGCATTAAGTCCCTTTCTGCCCCTTGCTGGACCTGTGCTTGGGCAACAGAAATGGGTATGCCTTCTACTTTTTTTTCCCCCCTTTCTTTTTCTGACATTTCTGCAGCCTTTTTCCCTTGGACATTCAGTTCTCTCAGCCTCAAGATTGAGACCATCATGACCACGCTCCACCACTTCCACATGTGCATTAATATCACATGCTGCATGGCCATGATTCACACCACTCCTAAGCCAAGTTTGTGATGCTGTAAATTGCACTGCCTTTATCTGCACTACTTGGACCCTGTTTGTTCCCAGGGCCTCCGGTCTGCCTCTTATACCTTGAATTCTAGATTTGTCTAGGAGCCCATTCTACCCACTTTGCTCTGCAGTACAGGCATATAGCCTGTGGACAGTTGCGGGCCTTTAATGATATCAAGGGAGAATGGCAGTGGACCACTTGGCCTGTATGATTTATGTGACTCCATTGCTCTTCTTGTGCCTCTGGTCACCACCTGTCGCTGTCTGCTACTGGCTGTGCCCTTGGCTGCTACCTACTGGATGAACATCTTCTAGACCACTGTCAGCCCCACTCTGGTTTCTGGTAAACAGTCTCCAGGTTTCCTGCCGGCACACAAAAGACCTTCCATTCTTCTCCCCAAAAGACCTCTCCTCTATTCCTCACACCCACCCTCTTCCCTTCACTCCCATCATCCAGAACCCTATTAACTGTCAGGCAAGTGGTTGAGGTGACAAGTTAGACTCGTCCTTGTGGCAGGATGGTCTAAGGCTGGTGTCCATTCAAAGTACCAGGCTTTCTCAGCCTCAACTAGTGAATTCAGCCAAAACCTAGGTACCTCTTTGTGCCTCCTTTTCTCATCGGGAGCGTGATTAAGTGCCAAGGTGGCAGTACACTTTCTCCATTGTCTCTCTCCTGGCTCTTAAAAGAAGTGATAGCTCATAAACATCTGCAGAATCAGGTCTTTTAGTTTTAATTTGGCTCTCCATTATTTCCAGAGACAGGTTGTCTTGTGTAATAGACTACCAGAGCTCTTATTTCCCTCTGCTTTCTTCCCTATCCTCCACCCACTTTAGCAACATCTAGAGGGTTTAAAGGGAGACAGATTTATTAGATTAAATGAAAAGTGATATCTAGGCCCTAATGGATGGAAGAACTAAAGATACTGTGATGGGTGCCCAAAGCATGGGAAACTAAACAGAAGACCACAGGCAAAAATGAGCCAGGTAAAAATTGGGCCTAAAATTAAGACTGAGAGCCTTCAAGGAAGCTTCTTGCTCTGTCAGTGGTGATGAGAGAAGTTATTTTTCTCAGGATAAACATGGGAGAATTGAAGGGTCTTGGAATGTTAAATATGTTGTCTAGAGAAGAGAAATTTAAAGAAATGCAATGCAACTTTGAGTGCTTTCTCTCATTTTCATTTGACTGACCTTATGAGGAGGATTAATACTGTGTCTTTTATTTCACTAGTATTTAGTAAATCCTGTTATGTTATTTCTGCTTACTGGGAAAATTGAGCTGTACAGGCTTTATTTTGCTTTCAGTTGGGAACATTTGGAACAGTCTTATTTTCCTGTATGATATAGAGACTTAAATGAATATCTATAGCGGATTTCAACTTGTTTCTGTTAAAACCGTATCCTTAGAAATATAATTTGAATAACTTGTTCTTGTCATATTATTAAGACTTTGGAAATTGTTGTCTTCATGGAAAAATAACTTACTCAAAATGTGTGGCTGAATTGTGTTGATAATTTGCCCAGTTAACAACTTCGTAATGTGTCTCTTTTCCTAAGTAGCATAAATACGTGTGAGGTTGCTCTGTCTCTTTGAAAGTATACCATTGATATATTTGTCTTTCCTTATATGCATGACGGTAAAATAAAAGCATGTTACTCTGCTAGATTTCTTATTTCTCACCCTGCGCATAAACACACATGAAGAAATTGTTCTAGGTGATGGCAGGTTATAGAATTTAATTAAAGTTCTTAAATAGGATACAATAGGCATTATCCCAAAAGTAAGAAAATGAGGAACACTACTGTACTTCTGGTAGGGAGGTTTGTTGTTTCTGTTGTTTTACTTTAAAATGGTAACAATTTCAACTTCTTACTCATGATTGCATTCTTTTCCATACAGCTTGTGTAACACCATCCCCCCTTCGCTTCCTTAAAGCCTTCATTTCTGTCTCTATAAATGATATTCTCAGGTCATTCAGACTCTCTTTATTCACTTGTGCATTTAGTAAGCAAACATTCATAGAGTTCTTATCATGAGTGATACACTCTTCTATCCTTATACTTTCTTAGCTGTAGAAACTTGTTTTCTTCAAACCTCACCACCTTCTGTGTCAAATCCTTTAAGGCCTGTCATATATAACTCTTTTGCCATATAGTTTTTCTATTTTTCTTAGGGAAGATGAAATATTTCTTTTTGTACTTAGTGTACTTTGTAGGGACCTCTGTTCTAGAAAATAACATGTAATAATTCATTATAGTGAGTTCCACAAATATTAAGGCATTTTGTCAGGCCCTGGGAAGATGAGAAGACCATTCCCTTTGTTGTTAAAGAATTGGGGAAAGACTGATGTCCAAATAATTGACACAGTGATACAGTAAAATAAAATAAAGAGATATACTTTCACATGTTATTCCCTCTTTCCCTTTCTTTCTAATTTGAAAGCTTTGTGAAAGCAGAGGTAGGGTGTCTTTTACCCTCCTTATTGCATCTAGCATAATGTTTTGCCCATACTTGTCACCATATAAATATTTATTGAATGACAAAATGAATAACTCAAATGGAAAAAAAGAACAAAATAACTTAGTACCCAGAAAAGACTTTTGGTGACGTAATGGAAAGAAGAAGACAGTTTTCAAGGCATTTGTGAAAGTGATTGTCAACAAATTTGCAAAACCTTTCTTAAATTTCTTGTTTACATAATTAGAAAAGGTTTAAACACTATAACTAACTTTTCACTTGCCATTTTAACAGGGCATTAATTTTGGATCAACTTTTATGTGCTTTGTTTTTGTACATTTTAAGGTGACGATCACACTGGATAGAAAGGGGGCTAGCCTCTATAGACATGTTCTGTCTAATACAGTAGCCACTTGTCACCAATGGCTATTGAGCACTTGAAATGTGGTTAGTCCAAATTGAGATCTGCTAAAGTATAAAATATATACTTGATTTCAAAGACAGTGTGGAAAAACAGAATGTAAAATGTCTGAATTTTTATATTGATTGCATATTGAAATATTTTTGATATATTGGGTTAAATAAATATATTAATAAAATTAATTTCCCCTACTTACCCATTTTTTAAAAGTGGCTGCTGGTAAATTTTATATAGGACAGCGTGGTTCTAGACTTCTTGATGAATATATCAGAGCATATAAAATATCTGTAAAAGTTTAACATGTTAATCTTTTCTCCCCATGAAATTTTTTGTGACTTTAGGGCAAGGTTTATCTAGCTAAAATTCCGGATGCATAAAGTATAGCTAGAAGCAAATGGGTAAAAGGTAAAATTATATGTCTTTAATCAATTTGTTTTTGAGTACCTAAGATATACTCAGTACTTCGTAAAACGTATTGCGTAAACTAATTTGGGGTATAAGTAAGGTAGATATGGGTGCCAAATTTGCACTGATAGTTACATTGGTTATTTAAGGTAGTCTCGGGCTTCCCTGGTGGCACAGTGGTTAAGAATCCGCCTGCCAATGCAGGGGACACGGGTTTGAACCCTGGTCCAGGAAGATCCCACATGCCATGGAGCAACTAAGGCCGTGCACCACAACTACTGAGCCTGGGCTCTAGAGCCCGTGAGCCAGAACCACTGAAGCCCGCGCGCCTAGAGCCCGTGCTCCGCAACAAGAGAAGCCACCGCAACAAGAAGCCGGCGCACCGCAACGAAGAGTAGCCCCCGCTCGCCGCAATTAGAGAAAGCCTGCACGCAGCAAGGAAGACACAACTCAGCCAAAAATAAATAAATAAATAAATAGTCTCTAACAACGTTTATGACCTACAGCTTCGTATTTTTCTAGAATAAAATGGTCTGTATTTTTTGGTTTACAGATGTACATGAAGCTCAGAAAATAAAATGATTTCAGTCAGTAAACACACCATTTTGTGTATGTTATGTGGGCTCCAAATTTTAACAATTGGCCAGCAACAGAAAAAAAAAATCCCAAGCTAGCTTTGGACCAAGTCAATTCAATGCTCACCACTTGAAGAAGTATATTTGATTTTATTTTTTAATATTTATTTTATATTTTTATGTTCTCTGTACCTTCCTGAAAAGTGTATTTTATTTTTGAAAATTAGTGTCGTCTAAAGTGTAGTGAAAATTACAATTTGCAGCAATTATTACTTATTTTGTATTGGATACTATATTAAGGATTATATGGGATAAAGTAAAGGTTGTCCTTGCCCTTGAGGAACTATCTCATTAAGGGGGTGCCATTCTTTGGATGTTTCCTCTTCAGCAAATTCACATCCTCAAACTAGTTATGTGCATAAGAAAACTCGGGGGCTTAATGTGGCCAGGAGAAGGTGTCAGATATGATCAGGACCATACCCTCAGGGCCATCTTCCTCTCCCTCAATGTTAGTATATAATTGAAGTCCTAGATTGTATACAAGTGACAGATAACAATCTTTATCCATTCATCAGAATGGGAGGTGTTTCACTTGTGAACAGTACCATCTCCATGTTTGCTTGAAGTGTTTGAGCTCTGTAGGGTCACCTTGATCTATTTCCTCTGACTTCAGAGGTTCTCGAAACCTACAGAAGAATTTCCATGGGGCTACGTTAGGAAAACAATGTCTACTTCTCAGCTTCACTTTTTCAGGATTTGCATTTAATATAATTTCCTTGAGAACAGGCCAGGAAGAAATGGGTCTATTAAAAATGGAAAAGGTCGGGCTTCCCTGGTGGCGCAGTGGTTGGGAGTCCGCCTGCCGATGCAGGGGATGCGGGTTCGTGCCCCGGTCCGGGAGGATCCCACGTGCCGTGGAGCGGCTGGGCCCGTGGGCCATGGCCGCTGAGCCTGTGCGTCCGGAGCCTGTGCTCCGCAACGGGAGAGGCCACAGCGGTGAGAGGCCCGCGTACCACAAAAAAAAAAAAAAAAAAAAGGAAAAGGTCAGTTAGGTAAATTGCTAATTTTTATAAATAACCAAATGTCTTATTAGCAACTTGAAGAGACAGGGAAGACACGCTGGTTTTAAATTGGGATTAACTCAAGTTTTACAATCTACCACCTAGTGCATTAGCCAAAGTAAATACCTTCCCTGAGCCTCAGTTTCCTTGTCCATAATGCAGGGATGATAATTTCTTTATTATAAGCTAATATTCTCCCAGGATATATTTGGAGAATAGATTATATGGTTATAGAGAGGATAATAACAGCAACCAATTGGGAGCTTACTATGTTCCAAGCACTGTGCTAAAAGATTCCAAGTATTAACATAGTTAATAAAGGTTAGAGTGTGAAAATGCCAAGCACAATGCCTGGCATATAATATGTAACTAAAAAATACTAATTTCCATTTACCTGCCTCTCATTTTAATTTCTTATTTAGTTCATATCCAGACAAGTAGTCATCTAGCTTAATATTTCTCAAACCTGACTGCCCATTATAAATAGCTGGGGAGCTTTGAAAAAATTCCTGATGCTTAGGCTCTCCCTCAAACCAGTTAAATTAGATCTTAAGGTGCAGACAGGTTTTAGAATCATGGATAACCTTTCCTTGGACTCCTGAAGTGAGGGAATGCTCACTCGTTTTCAGTTTTGTTAAATTTACTCAGAAATCCAGTGCCTTACAACATCTAGCTACTGCAAAGGGCCTGGCATATAGTTCCCTCACAGCACATTTGCTCCATTATTTTGACCCCTGTAGTCTTGCAGAATGGAATTAGCCTGATTCCACCAAAGAGTTCTAAGTATTTGAAGATCTTCATTACATCCTTCTCAACGTCCCCTCACCAACCTGGCTATATATCAGTTCCTTCAATGTTCCTCCTCTGTTTTGTATGCTAATTAAACAAGATTTATTATGCCAGTGCTCTTACTAAACTCGGTGCCCAGAACTGAACAAAATAACATCCAAATAACAAAACAATGAGATTTTTTTTTCTGCCTTTATTATGAATAGTATTATTTCTTTAAATGGATCCTGGGAGAGCATTAGCTTTGGGGGCAGCAATATTACCCTTTTACTAAACCCTTAAGTTTTAAAGTATTCACATGCTGCTGAGTTTGGCTTCACCATCTTACTGCATTTTATTGAACTTTGTGTCCAACACTTTACACGTATCTATACTAAATTTTATTCTGTTAGGCTCATTCTCCTAACTTATTCACATTTGGAGGATTCTTTCTAATGAGTAATTCTCCCTAATTTCATGTCGTTTGCAAATCTAGTCTGTAGCCACCTCATTGTTGAACTTCTCCCTCCCAGGATCTTCCTTTCAGAGTGACATAGCATCTTTAAGACACGATCTTTCCATCAACTGTAGATCCACCTGTTATCGTGTGTGTGTGTGTGTGTGTGTGTGTGTGTGTGTGGTTTAACTTTGTTCTAGGGCATCAGCAAGCATACTTGGCACCTCTTAAGGAATTAGGGAAAGATGCCCCCTCCAGGCAGAGGGGTTAGAAAAGTGTGCCATTTCCTCCCAGATGCAGTCCATTATAGCAGATGTGCTTTGTCTTTCAAATTTCCTTGTCAAAAAAGAAAATGACTTCTTAGTGATTTTTTTTTTTTACCTCTATTTATCACCCTGCTTTTTTTTTCGAAGGCAGTATTAATAATAATTTAATATTACTACTTCAACTTCTGTGGGTTTGAAATTTTTCAAAATAAAGTTGGGGAAATATTAAGAATGATGTTATAGAGCTTATTTTTAATCAATCATCAAAATTAGAAAACAAATAACTACAGAAGTGCACAATTAAAAGCCTAGTTTAGGACTTCCCTGGTGGCGCAGTGGTTAAGAATCCACCTGCCAATGCAGGGGACACGGGTTCGAGCTCTGGTCCAGGAGGATCCCACATGCCGCGGAGCAACTAAGCCCGTGCACCACAACTACTAAGCCTGCACTCTAGAGCCCATGAGCCACAACTACTGAAACCGGTGCACCTAGAGCCCGTGCTCCTCAACAAGAGAAGCCACTGCAAGGAGAAGCCCGCGCACCACAACAAGAGAAAGCCCGTGCGCAGCAACGAAGACCCAACACAGCCAAAAATAAATAAATGAATAAATTTATAAAAAATAAATCCTTTAAAAAAAAAGCCTAGTTTATAGACCTGCTCAATTTCCATCAAAGTAATAAAAATACTCATATTTAAAAGATTGTTCTATAATTAGAGACTATAAGAAGTAAGTAGGAAGCATATATTATTGTGAAGAGTTATTGGTGAAAGTGGGTTATTTCATACAGCTCTAGATAAGACCCAACATTGCCCCAAATTGACCATATATCTAGAAACTTATTTTGGGATTCATGTACTCCTTTACAAAGTTCTAGAAATATGGGTCTTATTGAGGGCTTCAGCACACATTTCTTGAGGTTGAGGCCCACTGATGGATCTGAGATTGGCATTGCAGAATCAGCCACAGCTACTAAAAGCATGATTTGTACACAGAAGCCTGTGAATGTCTTCATTTCCAAGTCTTCATTTTTTTTTAAGCTTCAAACTCTGATTCCAGAGTTCAGGAAAGCTTAGTATTGGAAAATAGTGTGTTCCCTGCTTGATTTCTACTCAGTATACATATCCCATTTGAATCAATTTGCATTTCCGTGATCACATTAATAGTGGTTAACACTGAGTTCCAAATATTTAACCCCTACCACCTCACTGTTGTTTTTGCCTCAGCCATTCTCTCTTTGCTATTTTAAGTGACCAAAGATGTTACCTAATAATAGATTTTGTTTGTTTTTGGTATTTGTCATTGTTTTCTTTCTTAAGGTATGATTTACACACAGCACAAGAATGTTCACAGCAGTTTTATTCACAATAGCTCAAAATTAGAGCAAACCAAATGTCCACCAACAAGTGAATGAATAAATTATGATGTATTCATACAATGGAACACTACATGTAGTGTATACTCAGTAACAAGGAGGAACAAACTTGATTATGCAACAACATAGTTGAATCTCTAAATCGTTATGTTAAGTGAAAGATGCCAGATAAAAGAGTACATACTATATAATTCCATATATGTGAAGGTCACTAGCCCAGGAAACTTACCTATGGTGACAGAAATCCAAAAAGTAGATTGGGGAGAGTAACTAGAAAGAAGCACGAGCAAACTTTCAGAGGTGATAGTAATGCTCCCCATCTTAATCTGGGTGATGATAACACAGATGTAACCACTTGTCAAAACTTGTCCAACTGTACACTTAAATTTCGTGCACTTTAGTGTATGTAAGTTATAACCTCAATAAATAGCACATTTTAAAATATTGTTGAGAATTCAAAAACTGGAACTCCATTTGCCCATCTCCAGTGTTTTGGCTTCTCTCCTGTTCTTAAAAGTTGCTGACTCTACTTGCAAGACTATTTGCAAGTTGTTCTCATGCTGTAGTATAATTCCAATTTTGGAATTACTTTTCTTTTCTTTTTTTTTTTTTAACTTTTTCTCCCTTAATTCCAGGCCAAAATAGATCTCTTTGGAGATACCCTTAACTTACAAACTAAGAAGTTCTGTTATCCTCTGGTCACTGAAGAAGTTCAGTCTGCTCAGGGCATATTGTTCTGTAGGTAATACTGATATACTCAATAACAATCTCCCTGGGGGCACCCTCAAGAATCCCCCTGAGCTTCCCATTCCATTTCTGCACATTCAGATGCCTACAAGATGCTTCTCTGACCTTTTAATCACAGTTGAATTCCTTGTCCCACGAGTCACAATTTGAGCCTTGGGGATAACCAGTTCTCCTTCAAGTACACATCTCTGTCTCCATAACCTTCTCCACAGATTGTTAGAAATATCATGAATTTCCATGTATGCTCTTGTTTTAGGTTTCCATACCACTATTCCCATTTACTAATAAATAGGGAAATAGAGGCTCAGCAAATTGAAATGTATTCATCTAGATGTAAGCAGCACAGGCTGCATTCAATTAGGGTTTCTTATTTAAAGCTACAGCACATTCTACCACATTGCAGCAGCCTGCAACTTTGGCATAAAAACATATATAAAATCCTAGTTAAGTACAAGTATCTTGGCCTTAATTGAAAGTTATTCCTAATTCATTCATAAATGGTTTTAAAAAGGATATGTTTATTTATTTATCTTTATATATCTGTTTATCTTCATGTTAAACAGTAGAAGGTATCCAAACCCCATCAGATATCTATTTCCTATATTTTAAAATATAATTTTTGATATTTACTGTCTGAGTTAAATGCTTAGTTTTACTTTTCCTCAGAAGAACAGAATGGGCCAAATGTCAAATGTTTTAATATCATTCTGGAATTTGGCAGCTGAGATATAAAGAACTGCTGATATCACTAAGAAATGTAGAGGATGTATATTTATTGAAGTTTAATTGAGTCAACAGAGTGATTACTTATAACAGATACTTATCCTTTTCACCAAGCTCTGCCTTCTCTTAGCACGGTGCAATTAAGAGTTGTGTTGAGATGGGCCTAAGAACTGGTGGGTACCTGGTAGTCTAGGTACTGTTGTAGTCAACTATTGTTAAGTAATGGCCAAATTTCTCAAGTTTACTCTTGGGTCAGTTTTGCTGAATCCTCTCCAATTAGCTATTAAAGGTATATATTTCACAGAATTTTTTCCCTTAAAGTATTTTATAAAGTAATATTATGTGGAAGAATGAGGTAATGCATTTAGTTCCAGCAATAAACTTTTTCTATGAACTGGAAATATACTATATGTCTAGAATCATTTAGAAATAACTGGAACATTGCAGTATTATTACTACATCCTAATGTTTCATGTTTTTCTCAGATTATTCCAATTATATTTACTTGGTCCAATTCAACTCTGCTTTCTTTCACTTACTGCTTCACCCTTTATGGATTTATGGATTTCTTTCATCTTTGAACTTCGATATACTTATTGTTTCATAACAGAATTTGACATTGATTTTGTACTGTCTGCAGTGTATTCAATATAGGTAAAACTTAACATAAAAATAATAAAAATGACCAAGTCAGCTTTTATTTATTGAAAGCCCATTGGGATACTTTACACATATTTCATCTTCACAACAGTCCTGTAAATTAAGTTTTATTATATTCATCTTATATATAAGGAAATTGTGGCTCAGACAAGTCAAGTGACCTGTTCAAACTGAACAGCTAGTAAGTGGCACAATTGAGATTTAAAGCCAGATCTGTCTGATTCCAACATCTGTGTCTTTATTTAGCATATTAGTAGGGTTTGCCAGAGAAATAGAGACAACAGGAAGAGACTTATTATGAGGAATTGGCTTGAGTGGTTACGGAGGCTGAGAAGTCTCATGATCTGCCATCTGCAAGCTGGAGACCCAGGAAAGCTGGTAATGGTATAATACCCATCTGAATCCCAAGGCCTGAGAACCAGGGGAGCTGATGGTATGATTACCAGCCCAAGGTCAGGAGAAGACTGATGTCCCAGCTCAAGTACTCAGGCAGGAAGTAAAAGGGGCAAATTCTCCCTCTACCTTTTTGTTCTATTCAGGCCTTCCTGGATTGGATGACGCCCACCCCGATTGGGGAGGGCAATCTACTGACACTTTCCTGAGTCCACCAATTCAAATGCTAATTCCAGAAAAGATCCTCACAGACATCCCCAGAAATAATATTTAATTTGTCAAATTAACCCTGTCAAGTTGACACACAAAATCAACCATCACACCCAGCATACAAAGGCATGAGGTCACTCAGGTCAGGGACCTTGTCTCTGATTTCCCTTATGATTGGTAAAAGCAAGGCTTTTTTTTTCTGGTGGGGTGAGTGGCTAAATGCTGTCACAGGGAGTCATCATAACCAAACAAGCTTGTCTGAGAAAATTTTAATTTTGTAACAGTGATAGCCTAAGTAAAAAAAAGATTATGATTCAATTTGAAAAACATATAGAGCATGAAACATTTGTTGAAAACTCATACCTTAGTTCTTTTAATGAATGTATGGTTGGCATAAATTGGCATAAATATTCTCTTTGGAACGGTTTAAACTTTAACACCAACTACAAACTAGTCAGATTATTATTAATTTTTTGGTTCATTATTTGTTTTTTAAAAAATAATGAAGCCAGCTATTATATTTAAAATTGTTCTATAAAATATTTTAAATATAATAGATTATTTTAAAGTCTACTTCCTCCCTCTAGTGACCAGGAATGGGAATACCACATCCACAAGCATTAAAAAAATGATTCTCAATGTGTTTGTGTAACTCCCCCTAGAGGATGCTTGGGAAATTTGCCAGAGTTATTTTGGTTATTATCAATACAATGAATGTGGGTGCTACTGGCATTCATCAGGGGCATTAAGGACGCTAGCATCCTGCAATGTGATAGACAGTGCCCCATATAAACTAATTATCCATTGCTGAATATTCATGTAGATGAAAAATTTATTATTTAAGCCTAGAACCTACCACTATCCTACATATGAAAACAAAATCTTTTTCCACTGTTTATACATTCCATTTTTGAAAGCAACTTATTTCATTTACTCTAAAACATTGATTGTAAGATACATCATTACCTAACAGTAAGAGTGAAAAAAACTGCCAATTAAACTCTGACAGTTGCTCTGACAGTTGTCCAGTTGCTTCAAAGGTGTTTGCCAAAGTACATATACTTTAAAATCTGTAAGGCAAATTGAAATAATCCTTTATTATGTCTTCTTAGGATGAGAGAAACTTCCCTTTTAGCTGCTCCTAATTTTTTAAAAATCATCACTTTTAACACGGCAACACTTTTCTTAGAAATCAAAACCTGCTCATCTCAATTCTTTGGTAACAGCAATGAATCCGTACGTTAAAGAAGGGCTGCGAATTGCTGAAACCACTTTACTATATAAGAGAGGCCCCATGAGCTGACCTGAATAGACAATAACTAACCTTTCTTAGCAGTTAAGTATTTTAAAAGACAGTAGGTGCCTTAGAAATTCATTCAGAGCCTTAGAAATCCACATTAACACAGTTCTCACTTGCTCGAGTTTGGTCTGTATCCATTTATGCAAGCCAAATCTTTTCCAGACTCACGAAATTCATAACATCTTGTAACAAAGACAAAAAAACACCTTTGACAGACTAGCATAATCATAAGACGCAACGAACTCTCGCGCGATGTTGAGACGCTACCGCCAACGTCACCGGTTGCCATAGCAGCATCCCTCAGAGCGGAAAAGAGGGGTGGTGCGAGGGGTGGAGCGCGGCTTCGGCGGAGGACAACGGACGCTCTCCTCCTGCAGGTGTGACTTCTACCAAAATGAGCGGCCTGGATGAGGGCGACAACCTCCCTGTCGCTAAAACCTGCGGTCTCGCTACTCCCGACCATGCCCCGGGACATCCGGACTTAAAGCAGTGTCAGGGCGAGGAAACCGGGGCCACCCTGGTGATGGCGGACACAGGTGAGGGCGGCTTGGAGACCGCCGCAGAGGGAGGCGCGCCCCGGGACCCCGCGGGCTGTGGCCTTGCGCTCCGCATTCGGGTTGCTGGGAGTCGCGGCCGCGTAGCGACCAAAGCGGGCCAGAAAGAGGCTCCTGCTTCCACCGAGGGCATGGAAGCAGCCTCTGCCTCCACCTCGGTGGCAGCCGACAATAGCCAGGAAAATGGCTGTCAGCGTAGAGAGCTGCGCAGCCCTGCTGTCGAGAAGGCTCTAGAAGCCTGTGGCGCAGGGAGGTTGGGGTCTCAGATGATACCTGGGGCGAAAGCCAAGGAAATGACGACAAAAAAGTGCGCTGTTTCAGCAGCAGCGGAAAAGGAGGGAGTAGCGGAGGCGGTGGTGGAGGAAAAGAAGGTGATGCAGAAGGAGAAAAAGGTGGTAGGAGGAGCGAAGGAGGAGGCCCGGGCCAGGGCCCCGAAGATCAATAACTGCATGGATTCGCTGGAAGCCATCGATCAGGAGCTGTCAAATGTAAATGCCCAGGCTGACAGGGCCTTCCTTCAGCTGGAGCGCAAGTTTGGCCGTATGCGAAGGCTCCATATGCAGCGCAGAAGTTTCATCATCCAAAATATCCCAGGTTTCTGGGTCACTGCCTTTCGCAACCATCCCCAGCTGTCACCTATGATCAGTGGCCAAGATGAAGACATGATGAGGTACATGATCAATTTGGAAGTGGAGGAGCTTAAGCACCCCAGAGCAGGCTGCAAATTCAAATTCATCTTTCAGAGCAACCCCTACTTCCGAAATGAGGGGCTTGTCAAGGAATATGAACGCAGATCCTCTGGCCGGGTGGTGTCTCTTTCCACGCCAATCCGCTGGCACCGGGGCCAAGACCCCCAGTCCCATATCCACAGGAACCGGGAAGGCAACACTATTCCCAGTTTCTTCAACTGGTTCTCAGACCACAGCCTCCTAGAATTCGACAGGATTGCAGAGATTATCAAAGCAGAACTGTGGCCCAATCCCCTCCAGTACTACCTGATGGGTGATGGGCCCCGCAGAGGATTTCGAGACCCAGCAAGGCAGCCAGTGGAGAGCTCCAGGACCTTCAGGTTCCAGTCCGGCTAACTCCTGCCCTGTGAGAAGCTCCTGCACAAGTTTCCTTACCACCTCCTCTTGGACCTGTGCTTAGCCAACAGCATGCAGTCTTCCATTTACTTTCTCTTCACACTGGATTATTTTGTCCTTTTGTCCTTCTAAATCCTCAGAAATCAGTGGCAAGATAATCGCTTATATGCCTATGCTCTTCTTCCTCTGAGCCTTCCTGCTGTTCTGCATCGTGTTACATGTTCCAAGTGCACGGCCTTCCACTACTTCTATGCCAAGCACATGATACTGTAGATATGCACTCCCTTCTTTTGCATGCCCTTGGCCCTGACGATAGCCTTCTCCCAGTTTTTAAAGTGGTTGTCTACCACAAAGAAGCTTGATATACCTTTGCAAATACTTAGCTGGGCTTCATACTTTATGCAGGCTGTCCTCCTGATACCCATGTACTCTGTGGCAAGATCTTTGAGTTTCACTGCTGCAAGATGAAGCTTATGTAGATGATGCCAGTCATCAACCCAAACTGAACATTCCAGGCTACCAGTAACTGGTTTCCAACTGTCTTCCTGGGTCCATGCCATCCACGCTGCTGGTTATCTGGCAGAATCAGCAGCTGGCTGGTGGGTGGCTACTAGGCATGAATGAGGTAACAGATGACAGGTGTTCTGTGTTATCATGTTGGTCTTCTTATGCCTTTGGGCACCCTGCATTGTGATCACATACTGGTGAGTATGAAGGCCTGTGATACGGCCCACCCGAACCCGCACTCAGCCTTCTGGATGAGCTTTTGCACAGGCACCATCGCCTTCCTCTTCAGGAACTATCTGTAGACTTAAGCTCCTGGGTAGCACACAGGAACTATCCCCTTCCCTGCCCCCCAAATGGCTACCCATAAACCCAACTGGCTGTCAGGCAGGTTGGGCAGTCATAATATCACAGCGTCCAAAGCAAAGCTGGTGGGGGGTCCCTTCCAGCAGTTAGCCTTTTTGAGCCCTAGCTGACAAACCACCCTTAATCTAGGCAACTTTATTAGGCATCCCCTTCGCAACCCCTCCCGCACCCATTCTGAACATGACAAAGTTGCCAGGGCGGGGGCACCGACGAAGAGGTCTTTCTGGTCTGTGGCGCCTGTTATGCATCTGTCTCTGTCTCCGTCTCCCCCACCCCGCCCCCCCCCTTCATCTCAGAAGCAGTTACAGCTCAGAAACGGAAAACGAAACTGGCAAAGCAGGCTTTTTAATTTGCTCTCCCTTTGGTTGTGTCCAGAAGGAGAAAGGTACTGTGCATCAGACTCCAGATCTCTTATTGCTGTCTTCTGCCCTCATGTCTCCACCTCACTTCCTTTAGCAAAATCTAAACATTTCAAAGGAAAACCTGTAGGTTAATTGCCTACTTATGGGCATTGTTTTTTTGGGCCAACTCTGACAACCCCATCCTCTTCCTCATCCATTTACCAAAACCTTCTGTGTGTTTTCTTGAGCTTTAGTGTGAGAAGCTGAGAGGAGAGACAGAAGGGCCTCACAGTAATGGCTTCAAGACAGACCCAGAGCAGGCTGTGATCCAAGGCAATCAAAACTTAGTTTCACTCCACCTTTCTAAGCATGGAAATTCTTTTTTGGGCCTTGGACCACTTAGAAATAACCCCAAGGCAGCATTTTGAGGGTCACTCGTGTCCTCTGTGCTGTTCTTTGACTGCCCTGATGTCCCACAGCCTCCATCCTACTGCCCGGCCTTCTTGGCTCTCAGTCCTCAGATTCTGCATTTCCTTCCCTGCTTCTGACCTAACCAGCGGGCTGCAGTCTGCACTGTGGGAGCTGCCAAGCCTCCCTCCTAGGGGGTAAGGGGGTGTGTGAAAGTCTGCTCCACGGGGCTTGGGATGTCTGGACACAGAGCAGTGGGAAAGGTGTCCTAGGCTGTAGAAACTGAAAACAAATGAGCTTGCTGTGGATTGGGCTTGAGAAGGTAAACAGGAAAGACTGGAACCCTGTAGGGTCAGGGGTAGGAGGAGAGGCCCCTGAGGTTTTTCCCAGGAGAGGTGGGAGAATGAAAGTGGTTGATGTTTAAAGAGTACGGTGGGAGGAGTTACGTTTTCCTTCAGTTTTTCCTAACTCCTCGAATTCACCAGTAGTTTTTTGTACACAAAAATGCAAGTCTAAATGTTTTGTATTATTTTAGAATATGTGAACGATTAATGGTGTATGCTCCTTATTTCACTGTGTTTGAGTAAAGTCCTGTTAATTCCTTTCTCCATTTATGCTTTCTGGCAAAATTGACATTTACAGGCATGCTTTTTGCTTGTAATTGAGAATGTGTGCAAAAATATCAGGCTTGTTTCCTATGCAGTATGAAGAATTCTGTGAATATTCACTAATATATCAGCTTGTTCTGTTCTCTCTTCTTATATAGCTCTATTCTTAGAAATATAATTGAATGTGACCTTTGAAATTGTGCTGTCTTGTGGAAGTATTCTCAAACAGAAAAACCTAACTGTCGTCTTGATATTTCTTGGCCTAGCAGTAAATATTGTACTTGACATCCTATGTTCCTAACCAGTGTAAGTACTTGTAGAATTGCTGTCAAACTAAACAAAGATAGTACTTTAGTCTTCTCCTATGTGCTCGAAGGAAAAATAAATGTTACTCTGCTGTATTTCTTGTTTTCACTAAATAAAAATAAATAAGGCTTGTCTGTTTTGTCTAGGCTAATAAGTGGTTGGAAAATTAAAGTTATCAAGTTGTCACAGTAAGTATCATCCTGAACCTTAAAAAAAAAAGGCAATAGTGCACCTTCCAAGATTTTTTGTGTGAAAAATGGTAAATAAGCCCAAATGCATACTCATAAACATATTTCCTATACAGTCAGTGTAGGTTTTGGTAATTGAAACACCATATATTGATTTTTGTCACTCACTTAAAATACTGTTTTCAGTGGAAAACTGTTCTCTATGCCCCATAATAGTTTACTTATCTATTTATGTTAACTATGTCCCACCTTGGGCTCATTCTTTTATTTAATGAGCTTAAGATAGACTTTTGGAAGAATTAATCATTGAATATTCTTTAAGTACTACTTAAATTCTTTTCCTACAACAGTGTGGTGCTCTAAAAAGAAAGAAAAACAAAAAAGTTATGATAGATATAAAGTCTAGAAACATGATATCAGACATCACAATGTCAATTACCAGCAATGTTTTGCTTTTCAGCAGCTATTACATGAAGGTTTGGGAGATACATACTTCTGCATTCTCTGTAGCAGAAACAACAGTGAATGCTGCAAGGTCTCCATAAATGAATCACTGATATTTTTAGCCGTCTAAACAAAGATTTGACATAAATGGCCCCAAATTACTGATTTGAATTAGAGATTGTTAATTAAACATACAGTTAAAACAGACTTGCTGACTCTTGGTGCAATATTTATTTGCAAGCTCTATTTGCTGAAGTATAATTTTTCTAGGCCTGGAGAACTTTAAGTATTAGAGAGCTAAGTTTTCTTTTACATGTTTTATACCTATCTTAGTCCTAAATTCCCTATACAATGTTCATTTTACCTTTTCAATTCAGTGATTAATTTCTGCCTTGTTGACCATCTGTTTCAAGCTATCTCTTTATCCTGTTCTGGATATAATCAGAAAATCATTTTTGTTGGTTTACTATCAGCTTTAGTCTAACCAGTAGTACTCATTTTTCTAGTAGGCTGGTGCTACTCGTTTGTTACTGATTAACATGGTTTCTGTTCTGTTTAGTCTAATAAAATTAGACTCAGCTAGCATTCTCTAGGATTCACTCACCACCCGATCGGTTAACTCATGTAGCCCTGCTCCATTTCTTTGCATTGCCTTTTTGTTTTTCTTCCTCAATTCCAGACCCAACTTATCCTTAAATCAGACCTCCAAACCCGTTAAAGAGTTTCTCTCATCCTTTTCACCAAAGTAGTATTACCATTTTGGTCTGCTTGGGCCATTATTGCCCTATGAGTAATAGTGACCTACTTCATAATTTCCCTGGCATCCTCTTCTATTTTTCTGGGTATTCACCTCAGGCCAGACACCCACAGTCTTCTCTGACCTTCCTTACTAGGCCCCCTACTCCTCCACATCACTCCTCCTGCTGCTTTAGCTTCTGCTTTACCTCCAGTTGACTCACGTTTCCTTAAATCAGTTTTCATCATTAAAAACAAACCCCCCATAAATGACCAATATTCCTAATCATTGAGTTCCCAGTCTCACAGAGTCACAATTTAAGCCTTCGATACCCAATTTTGCGTCAGATATGCATTCCCTGGCTTGACAATCTGAAGAGATCTGAGGTGACAGTAGGTACGTCCATGTTTGTTCTTATGTTACCTTCATAATCCTGACAGTTTTACTGTCCCCTTTTAAACAGTTGAGAAAACAGGCTCAGAAAGTTGAACTAAATTGCCTAAGATGCAAATCACAAATTGTGCTTTCAAGCTAGGGTACCTTCCACTGTATCACAGCCATCTGTACTAAATTTGGCATAAAACAAAACAAAATCCCTATTTATATGAGTATTCAATTGAAGGTTATTCTTAACACATTCATGATGGTCTTTGAAGGGTTTTTTTTAATCACTTATTTTAATTAATACAGAATTCCATAGTTACAGATTAAAATACTCCTGAAGTTACATATGTAATCATAATGTTTGCTGCATAAATGAATGAAATTAGCAGTTTGCTCCCTTCATTGAAGGGAGTAAATGTACAAAAAGGACTTTTATTTATTAAAAAAATTTTTTTAAATTGTGTATTTTATTGTACTTAATTTCTGCTGTACAGCAAAGCAATTCAGTTATGCATGTACATTCTTTCTAAAAAATTCTTTTCCATTATAGTTTATCACAGGATATTGAATATAGTTCCCTGTGCTATACAGTAGGACCTTATTGTTAACCCATCCTATGTATAATAGTTTACATCTGCTAACCCCAACTCCCACTCTGTCCCTCCAACACACCTCCACCCCTTGCCAACCGCAGGTCTGTTCTCTATGTCTGTGAGTCTGTTTCTGTTTTGTAGATAAGTTCATTTGTGTCATATTTTAGATTCCACATATAAGTGATATCATATGGTAGTTATCTTTCTCTTTCTGATTTACTTCACTTAGTATGATAATCTCTAGTTGCATCCATGTTGCTGCAAATGGCATTATTTCATTGTTTCTTATGGCTGAGTAGTATTCCATTGTATACATATAAACCCAATCTCCTTTATCTATTCATCTGTCAATGGACATTTAGGTTATTTCCATGTCTTGGCTATTGTGAATAGTGTTGCTGTGAACATAGGGGTGTATGTATCTTTTTGAATTATAGTTTCGTCCAGATAAGTGTCCAGGAATGGGATTGCTGGATCGTATGGTAATTCTTTTTTTTTTTTTTTTGCGGTACGCGGGCCTCTCACTGTTGTGGCCTCTCCTATTGCGGAGCACGGGCTCCGGACACGCAGGCTCAGCGGCCACGGCTCACGGGCCCAGCCGCTCTGCAGCATGTAGGATCTTCCCGGACCGGGGCACGAACCTGTGTCCCCTGCATCGGCAGGCGGACTCTCAACCACTGCGCCACCAGGGAAGCCCGGTAATTCTATTTTTAGTTTTTTTTGAGGAAACTCCGTACTGTTTTCCATAGTGGCTGCATCAACTTACATGCCCACCAACAGTGTAGGAAGGTTCTTTTCTCCACACTCCAGCATTTGTTTGTAAACTTTTTAATGATGGCCATTCTGACCAGTGTGAGATGATACCTCATTGTAGTTTTGCTTTGCATTTCTCTAATACTGCCATTGAGAGTTTTTTCATGTGCCTGTTGGCCATCTGCATGTCTTCTTTGGAGAAATGTCTATTTAGTTCTGCTGCCCATTTTTTGATTGGGCTTTTCGTTGTTGAGTTATGTGAGTTGTTTGTACTGGGTTGGCCAAAAAGTTTGCTTGGGTTTTTCTGTAAGATGTTACAAACTTTTTGGCCAACCCAATATATTTTGGAAATTAAGTCCTTGTCAGTCTCACCGTTTGCACATATTTTCTCCCATTTTGTAGGTTGTGTTTTGACTGTACTTTCCTTTGCTGTGCAAAAGCTTGTAAGTTTGATTCTGTCCCTTTATTTTTGCCTTTATTTCCACTGCCTTGGGAGAATGACCAAGAAACACTGGTATGACTTACATCAGAGAATGTTTTGCCTATGTTCTCTTTTAGGAGTTTTGTGGTGTCATGTCTTAAGTATTGAAGTTATTTTAGTTAATTTTTGTGTATGATTGATTTACAATTTACAATGTAAATCAACTGATTTACATTGATTTACATGTAGCTGTCCAACTTTCCCAACACCCCTTGCTGAAGAGACTGTCTTTTTTCCCATTGTATATTCTCACCTTCTTTGTCAAAGACTAATTGACCTTAGGTGTGTGGGTTTATTTCTGGGCTCTCTATTCTGTTCCATTGATCCATATGTCTGTTTATGTGCCAATACCATGCTGTTTTGATTACTGTAGCTTTGTAGTACTGTCCGAAGTCTGGGAGGGTTATGCCTCCTGCTTTGCTCTTTTTTCTTGTTTTGGCAACTATGGGTCTTTTATGGTTCCATAAAAATTTTAGGATTATTCTAGTTCTGGGAAAAGTGCCATGGGTAACTTGACAGGAATCACATTAAATCTGTAGATTGCTTTGGGTAATATGACCCTTTTAACAGTATTAATTCTTCCAATCCAAGATCATGGGATATCTTTCCATTTTGAATCATCTTCAGTTTCCTTTATTAATGTTTTATAGTTTTCAGCATATAAGTCTTTCACTCCCTTGGTCAGGTTTATTCCTAGGTATTTTTTTTTTGATGGGATTTTAAAGGGGACTGTTTGTTTACAATCCCTTTCTGATATTTCATTCTTAGTGTAAAGAAATGCAACCAATTTCTGTATGTTAATCTTGTATCCTGCTACCTTGCTGAATTAGTTTATCAGCTCCTGTAGGTTTTTTGTTTTTTTTTTTGCGGTACGTGGGCCTCTCACTGTTGTGGCCTCTCCCATTGCGGAGCACAGACTCCGGACGCACAGTTTCAGCGGCCATGGCTCACGGACCCAGCCGCTATGTGGCATGTGGGATCTTCCTGGACTGGGGCATGAACCCGTGTCCCCTGCATCGGCAGGCGGACTCTCAACCACTGCGCCACCAGGGAGGCCCCAGCTCCTGTAGTTTTGTGTGGAGTCTTTAGGGTTTCCTATATATAGTATTATGTCATCTGCATGTAATGACAATTTTACCTTTTCCCTACCAATCTGAATACCTTTTATTTCTTTTTCTTGTCTGACTGCTGTTGCTAGGACTTCCAATACTATGTTGAATAGAAGTGGTGAGAGTGGGCATCCTTGTCTTGTTCCAGATTTTAGTGGGAAGGCTTTCAGCTTTTCACCATTGAGTATTATATTGGCTGTGGGTTTGTCATAAATAGCTTTTATTATGTTGAGATATTTTCCCTCTATACCCACTTTGGTAAGAGTTTTTATCATGAGTGAATGTTGAATTTTATCAAAAGCTTTTTCTGCATCTATTGAGATGGTCATGTCGTTTTTGTTTTTTCTTTTGTTGATCTGGTGTATCACATTGATTGATTTGCGTATGTTGAACCATCCTTGTGACCCTGGGATGAATCCAACTTGGTCGTGGTGTAGGATCCTTTTTCTGTGTTCTTGGATTTGGTATGCTAATATTTTGTTGAGAATTTTTGCATCTATATTCTTCAAAGATATTGGCCTGTAATTTTCTTTTTTGGTAGTGTCTTTGTCTTATTTTGGTATCAGGGCGATGGTGGCTTCATAGGCCTGTATGCTAATATTAAATTTAAGTCCTCTGTCCATTAACACAATTTTCCTGCTTTCTTATTTCATGTAACTTTATTAAAGAATATACAGCTTTTCTTCTCTAATATCCTCTTTTAAATTTTAAATATACCATTTTTGATGATTATTTTTACTCTTCATATACAATTAGAAACACTTTTTAGAAACAAATAAAAAATTTTTAAACTCTAATTACAGTCCAACAGAAAAACATTCATTAGAAGCACTGACTGACTCTGCTAGAAAAGTGGGAGGAAACTTGGATATAAACTCTTAACCATCTTTTTGACAAGATGGAAAAAACTAAGGTCAGATTAGTTGGTAACTTGTTCAGATTTCTTTGGTAGCTACTGGTAAAAGTAGGACTAGAACTTCTGACTTGAGTGAATTTTTCACTCTTCAGTGGCCAAAAAAATGCAATTAACTTCTTACCTTGGAGTTCGCATTTTTCATATTAACAAGAGCAGTTTATAAGCATTTAAAGATGTATTATTCTTTGCCATTGACAAATAAACATGCATAAGGAAAAACAGCTTTATTTTTAAAAGAAATCAAATGTCTACTGAAAGTATACATGAAACAGCATCTTTCACTTAAGCCCTAAGCTTGATTATGTATGCTCTTTATTATATTCCAATAAGATTTTGGAATTCAATTTCAAAGACAATCACATTTATTAGTAGATACTGAAGAAAGCTACTGACTTTGAGGAAAAAAAATCAGTAACTGTTGACCTACCCTGAGATACTCATCCCCACAATATATTTGGGGTTATTTGAACACTTAAAAATTTAACAAAATACTTTTCATTGCATCCATCAATATGTTAAATTCTCTGCTACAATCCAAGTAAAATGATGGTGACCAGTGTTTTCTGTTATGTCCATGATGGAGAGGGTAAAATTACAGCATAAAGAGTAGCCAAGAATTTATATTGTAAACATTATCTGGGTCCAAACATCTTGCAACAAACAGCTACTAATACGACTATACGTTAGCACATCGAACACAATAATCCTGCATTGTAGTATAACTATAAAACCTCTTAAAGCAATTTTTTCTCAACCTCTCTTTTCATTATCACCCCTCCCTGCCCTAGGAGAAAAATATTTAATTAATAAATTTAACTTTAAATTACATTTCTCCCTAATGAGAGAAATTAATACTAAGGAATAAGATTTTATTGAGTAGGGTTGAGATATGGAGAACCATAATCCATTGCATTATACTAAGATTTTTTTCACCCCAAGAGCCAATTTTTGCCCCACTGAGAATACATGCCTTAGAGTGAAGTAAACAGCCTTTAACATTATTAGGGAGGAAAAAAACCCTAATGGGTAACATTGGAGGCTGAAATAGTTGGCTTCTCTATCATCCCTGTCCCATTATGGCTGTGTGGTCTCAGAAGACATCATGTCTACTTCCTTGCTTTGGTAACAACAAAAATAGCATAGTTAAAATAATTTAATCTTACTAGACTTGGTGTTCTGAACTGTAAGTTGAAACAACAGGTGTAGATCAGTTATTCTCAATTCTGGCTGCATTTTCCTGGGACATATTAAAGACATCAATGCTCATCTGTATCCCCAGACCAATTAAACCAATGTCTGGAGGTTATGGTCTAGTCAATGGTTCTTAAACTTTAGTGTGAACCACACTGTAATTAAGCACAGATTGCTGGGTCCCATTCCCAGAGTTTCTGATTCTGTATGTCTGGGATGGGGCCTGTAAATTTGCATTTCTATCAAGTTTGCAGGTGCTGCTATGCTAGTGGTTTGGGGAACACACTTTGAGAACCACTGGTCTAGGCAAATGTGTAAATATGCATGTGTATGTATATATGTATATGTGTATATATATCCCCAGGTGATTCTAATCTCAGAACTGCTAGTATAGAAAATATTAATAAGATTCTTTTCAGTTCTAAGATATTGAGATTTTAACACAATGAGAGTTGTTGGGTATCAAGATGATCTCTACAGAAAGGAGACTTATGGAAAAACATACCAATTTCTTGGTCACTTAATTAAGAATTTGTTTCTATAAAGCATTTTACAGTAGTCTTTGAAAAGTAACATTTTTACAGTACATTTGCTGTATATATGGTTCTTCACTTCATTTTTCAGTAAACATAAGTTTATTTGGTTGTCAGTTTCCCATCATTTGATAAGACCAATGGAGGGTTTGGATAATAGCCTGCTGTTTTTGAATTGTTTGAAGAGAAACTTGTAAATTTGTAGTCCAGGGGTAATCCTGGGGAAAAAAAAAAAAGATTCTGCAGATTTCAAAAGAACTTTCATAAATATAAACAAATCGAAATTTGATAGTCATTGATAATAAAACATTTTTAATTTCATAATTTTAATATTTCTTTTGTCACCTGGATAGGTTGCATGATGTAACTGGTAAATGAGAAGTAATAATCTTCATAGCCCTTAGTAATAGTTACTAAGAATAATCTTTGAATGCTTAGCTAAATAAGAATTCTAATATGCACAATATGTCAACGTTTTCCATATGATAAGCATCACACACACACGCACACACACAAACACACAGCCACAAGAGGGGGGAGAGAACATAAAATTCATACTTTATTGATGGTGGGACGTTGTGACATCTTCAATATAAGTATCTCAAAAGCTAGCCTTCAGATATTTTCTTCCCAAGCTTCTTCAAAGAACCATTACCAGAAATATTACAAGTGAAACGTTATATGTCATGTAATGATAGTCATTCCACATGCAGATACTGGGTAGTCATCCTTATTTCACAAATTTCACAAGTAAAACATTATTTGGTAGTACTCAGTATTTTGAAAATGATACTAACATAAAAATTATACTTTATATTAAATGCCAGTGAGAGTTATTAAGACCCAAATAGTTAATCCTTATGAGGAGAAAACTAGTGCTAAAGATTGGGCAGAAGGAACACTGCCTTTCTGAGGCCAGAGAAAGCTAAGATTACTATAAACAGAAAAACATTCGTATTAGTGAATTTCACTGGTCTTCACTGCTTCAAGTTAGCTGGAGCATATTTTGAGCCATTAAAAAGGCTCATTAAAAGGCACTGGAAAGTACATTGATAAAACTGAGTTTCTAAAATAGTGCATCTGAGGTCCTCGATTTCTTATAAGCCACAAAAATGATACAGGCTGGGAGCTGACCCAGCCACCTCTTTCTCTGTCTTCCCTACACACTTCCTAAAGTAAATGTTTTAAAAGTTGTTATAAGGTTAAAATGATTACATTATCAAAATGCTTATAAACCAACCATCATGGTAATGTATATTGCAAACTTTTATAACATCTATAAAAATACCTCCTAAGCATTTAAATGTCAATGAGAGAACCACATCTAACAGAATACTGACGAATGAAGAAACATTACATGAATACAAAAAAGGTTTTAAGAGACAAAGGGGGAATATCAGGTTTGTTTTTCATTTCCTATCTCATTTAAAACAAAAATTTTATTCTCTCTCCCAGGTAGCAGAAAAAGTCTACTAAGGTTAAGAAATCTGGGTGTGGAATAGCCAAACTGAGATCAGATTACTACTGTGTTAAAACAAGTACGTCCAGATTGGGGATTCAACAAGAAAGAGACATTTGCATGTCTTAGAGAAGTCACTGTTGGGTGCTTTTTAGAAGAAAAGAGAATGGTAGGCAAAGAACCAAATTCTTGTTTACCACAATGATGTTCTATTAAACTCTGTGTACTAAATACACCATAATATCAACCACATTATCTAATAATTAAATGAAGAGAACCAAAATGAACAAATATTCTTAAACAGTAAGTTCAATGTAAGACAACACAGAAACAGAACAACTCTCAGGACTTTTTTTAAAGATACTGGCAGGATAACATTTAGATAAAGATCCTATCTTCAACATGTCTAAAGCCATGACCATCACACCATTTTTCTTTCAGCCATTTTTTCTTACTTGGAGGTCAATTACACAGTACTATCCAAATTTACTAAATGTTACTGAAATAATAAATTTCAAATTCTGTGTGAGATATAATTTCCTTATGAAAATGTGATCATAAGCAAGTGCTAAGTTAAAGAGAGACTAACTAACACTTTGCTTTTTGAGGCAATGTCTTGGACATCAAAATCGACAATCAAATATAACTTACCAACTCTCTAATTCTCCCCCCCACCCCAAATCGACTTCTTTATCTTTGTTTGACTACTGGTGAGTCGAAGTATTTTGTCCTAAGAAAAGTTAGAAGACAAAGGCTCTGCCAAATTATTTTCCAGGGTGCTAAGGAAGAAAGCTTTTGGAAGGTGAAAATGGGAGCCACACTGATGTTACTACTGCTTCCTTAAGGAGAAGTGATTACCCCAGAAGACAGGGGACTATTTTCCCATTTTTTGAGAAATATTTAAATCCTGGAATAATGGAGAGTCACTTTTCCTTGACTCTCTTACTATTTCACAACCATATCCCTCTGAATAGTTTCTATCCAGGTACTTTAGAATAATTCAGTGACTTCCATTATCACACAACCCTACTCTCTCACTATAAATTTGAGTCACTTTGAAGGAAAGAAAGAGTGAAATATAAAAAATGGAAAATAATAGTTTAGTCCTGGGCCAGTCCCTCCCTTCAAGTTACAGGGTCCATTTCTTTAATAGGAAAATTGTATGTGAAAGGAAGAAATATATTCTTTAATTTTATGTGTGTAAGCATGGAACAAAATGAAAAAAAAAAACCAATCTTTTGAAACTGGTGAGAATGAGATTATTTCAGTGAGTAAGATATATTGACATATTGGATTTGTATAATGGCATAGAGGATGGACCTTTTGGAAGGTCACACATATCTTAGGGTCATCATCATCCTACCAATAAATATCAGATAAATATCTGACTTTACTTTCTCTCATATCCACCCTGTGAGGGTGGTATACCCAGTTTAAGGAAGAAGAATCTGAGGTTCAAAAAAAAGTAGACTTCCACTTCTGAATTGAAGCTGAGACAACTAGAAAAGCTGGATAAAATAAAAGCATCAGAGTGAAGTTATTGGAGAGTTGAAGAGGCAACTAAGACCTGAGGACAAACACTTCCTGGGAAGGAACAAACAGCAGTGAAGTGAGCCAGCATTCTGCCACAGCTTTTCCCTTTAGGCACCAGAATTCTGGCTGGGGGCGGGGCAGGGGCAGTTATTAGCAGCAGAAAAACCAGAAGAGATTTTGGCAGTCTTGAAGGGCTACAGAGACAAAAAGTGAGGGGCTGGAACCTGCTATAAACAAAGGGGTGGAGAACCGGGTTCTAGTCTCAAGCCCTTCGCCAAACTCTGCAAGGGAACTTCAGGAAACTAAGAAGCAAGCAGAAACATACCCCTCTGTAAAGCAGAGTAGATTTTTCAGCAGTTTCTTGGTATTGAGAAAACAGGCAGGGATTAAATTCTGACCTGAGAGAAGAGAGGGTGAATACCTCAGACTTTCAGTGATACTATTTCTGAAACCAGAATTTATTATTATGAAGTGATTCTCTTTCATGTTAAGGGATTTTTTTTCCTTCACATTAATAAAGCTAACTCTAACGTTCTTTCGGTTACCATTAACATGGTGTTGTCTCTTTCTATCTTTTGATATTCAAACTTTCTGCATCCCTTTCTCCCCATTTTTCTCTCCATTTTTGTTTTTTTTTGGGGGGGTTAAAATTATTTTACATAATTAGTTCGGTATATGTATCATTACAATGCTTTTGGTAGTTATCTACGAGATTACGAGATGCATTTTTGACTTAATATCTAACATACTCTCACCCTTTGCCATATAATAAAACATGTTAGAACACATTTAACTCCAGCTGTCCCATTTTGTGATTTATATGCCATTGGTGTCATATGTCTTAAAATTCTTTATTTAAACCCCATAGGATTTAAAAAAATTGTTTCTAACTGTAAATATTCATTTTAATTTATTCACACATCCTTTTGTTGCTGTATATTCACTTCTTTCATCTCCAGTCTTCCAAGAGGGATCATTCTCACTTTTGCATGAAGAACAAGACCCTTTAGTATTTTCTATACAGTGCAGGTCTTCTGGAGATACATTTTTGTCTGTCTAAAAATATTTTTCTTTTATTCTTTAATAATATCTTTACTTGGTATAGAATTCCATCAAGACTGACAAGCATTTTCTTTCAGCAATTTAAAGATATCATTCTACTGTCTTTTGGCTTCTTTTTGTTTCTGGGAAGAGTCAGATGTCAGATGTCTAACACTCTTATGAAGTACTCCTTTGAAATCAATCTGTATTCTCTGACTGCTTTTAATATTTCTTAATTATCTGGTCTTTAGCAGTTAACTTTGGGATTTCCTTTTATGTATTGTGTTTCAGTTCTTTGGGCTACTTAAACCTTTGGCTTATTTTCTTTCATCATTTTTGGAAAGCCTGTTGTAGCTATTGCTTTTGGCTTATTCTCTCATCTCCTAAGATTCTAATTATAGGAATCTTATTCCTTCTCATTGTATCTCCTGTGTCTATCAGTCCCTCTTCTGTATCTTCCATGCTTTTTTCTCTTCAGGCTTCATTGTGGCTATTTTCTTTTGGCCTATTTTCCAGCATACTAATTAACTTTTCCTGTGTCTAATCTTCTGTTAAACCCATCCATTAAGTTCTTAATTTTTACTTTTTAATATTTCAATTTTAGAATTTCCACTTTTTACTAGTTTTTATATAGCTACCAAATTTCTCATTCCTTTCTTTTCTGTACTTGAACTTGGTTATTTCTGTTAGTGTAGTCTCATACCCCTGTGTACCTGGTTATTTTTCATTATGTGCTGAACCTTGTATTAATTGTTTTTTGAAATAATTTGAGTCCTAGAGTGATGTTATCTTCCTCAAAAGAGAACAGTCATTAATTCTTACCAGGTGCCTTGGGGCACTACCAATCTAGAATCTCCTCAATCCAGTTTTAGGGATTCAGCTGATTTAAAGATGAGCTTCAGTTCCTGTGAATGCCTACTTCTGATTCATCCTTCAGAGTCTCAACAGAGACTGAGAGAGTCCACCAGGCCCACCCTTCCTTTGGCAGGCCCTACCTTCCACTTTCTACCCCTGTAGGTTCATGAAACTACGAAAAGGCCACTCACTTCTTTGAGTGCCTTCTCCTGAGTTAGCAAACGGGGGGAAAAGCAGCCCCCAAAGTCAGGTTCACCTTACTTGGCCTCCTTAGCATCCTGTCCTGGTAACTCTTCCCTAGCTTTCTCCTATGACTCCAGGCAGACTTAAAAAAAAAAAAAAAAAAGTACAGCATTTGTAGTTGGCTCCAGCGGACAGGCAGGTCTTAATTACCTAAACTGCCATATCTAGGTGTTACCCAAGAAAAATCTATAAATGCCATGGGAAAATTTTCTTCTTTTAAAGAAAAGAATTCTAGGGCTTCCCTGGTGGCGCAGTGGTTAAGAATCCGCCTGCCAATGCAGGAGACATGGGTTCGAGCCCTGGTCTGGGAAGATCCCACATGCCGCAGAGCAACTAAGCCCGTGCGCCACAACTACTGAGCCTGTGCTCTAGAGCCTGCAAGCCACAACTACTGAGCCCGTGTGCCGCAACTACTGAAGCTTGCGTGCCTAGAGCCCATGCTCCACAACAGGAGAAGCCACCGCAATGAGAAGCCTGTGCATTGCAACGAAGAGTAGCCCCCAATCGCCACAACTAGAGAAAAGAACGTGCGCAGCAGCAAAGACCCAACACAGCCAAAAAAATTAAAATAAAATTAATTAAAAAATACATAAAATTTAAAAAAAGAAAGAAAAGAATTCTAGTACTTCAGGTCATTACTGTCCAGCAACAGGTAAAGCTTTATAAGTATTATCCACCTTACCTGCTATTGCTTCAATACTTGGAATTGCAATAGTGCTGTAAGCACTGATTCTCTTACAAGACCATGTATAAACCAAGGAATCTTCTGTATTTTCCAGTCCAGAAACTGAATCAATAAAAAAAGAGCCCCATTTTTTAGATAATCTATTTAGAGGCTTTGCCTTTGGTCCCTGAAACAAGAAATAGAATAACGAAACTGTGATTAATTAGTGTTCAACCTCATAAGTTTTTTCTACCAATAAGTAAATCAAAATAGAACTGTGTAGGAATCTCAGTTGTTTAACCAGACTATATACTATATAAAAAGTAAAACAAAACTTTGTAGTCCTTTAATGTATTCTCCTCTGGCTTTGTTTGGGAACCCCTTTCTCATCCTTTGGGATCTGGCTTGGATGCCACCCAGGATATTCTCCTTGATTTCCCACAGTTGGGTTGGATTAGGTCGCCTCCATTTTCTCACACTCTGAGTTTATCCCTAATATGGTACTTCTCATACTATCTTGCAATTATTATACTATTTACTTTTCGCCCTGGACAAATTATGAACTACAGAAGGTTAGGAACTATCTCATGTATTAGTGTATCCTTAAAGGCTTAGTGCCTAGGACATAGCAGGCACAGAAATGTTGTAGACTAAATAAGACTCATTCAAAAAATACTTCTCAGTGTTTTATGGGTGTAGTATAAAACTAAGAATGGAAAAAAATCCTATCACGTCCATAGAAGTTGGATTATAAAATCTGTCATCCTTTTCTGATGAAAACTTCATTTTGAGTCCCAAATATGCCTTTAGATTCATGATTCTTTGTGCTGGAACTCACTTTGTGAAGCAAGATGAAAATATGTGTTTTTCAGATGATGGTGTTTAGAAATCACTTAGCAAGAATCTATCTGGATTTCACCAAAGATATTTAAGAGCAGTATGGAATATAAATATCTATGCTTCTGTGTGTCCATTTAAGGTGTATTTAGATATAATTTCTCAAGGTGTAAAGAGAAGTTTATAGTGTCACTTTTATTTAGTTCATTGTCTTTTCTAAAATAATGAGTGTGAAAAGAAATGACTCACATCACACAGGCTATATGTAGATAATGGTTCTGCCAACACTGAGTGGTAATCTGGGCTGCACATTATTCTTTTGAAAAGAGGAAAACAGACCTGTTTACCCTTTCTGGTTCAATATATTATGGATGCTGTTATTGTCTAAATGTTTGTGTCCTTCCAAAATTCATATGTTGAAATCCTAACCCCCAAGATGATGGAATTATGAGGTGAGGCCTTGAACAGGTGCTTAGGTCATGAGGGTGGAGCCCTCATGAAGCCCTCATGATTAGTGTTCTTATAAAAGAGATCCCAGAAAGCTACCTTCTCCCATCTGCCATGTGAGGGTACAGGGAGAAGATGGTGCTCTATGAGGAAGTGGGCCCTCACCAGACAATGAATCAGCTGGCACCATGATCTTGGACTTCCCAGTCTCTAGAACTCTGAGAAATACATGTTTGTTATTTATAAGCCAGCTAGTCTATGGTATTTTGTTAGAGCAGCCAAAATGGACAGATGCTAATCTTTGTTTATTCTGATGCTGAAGTTTTAATGACTCATTTTCTCAAATATAAAATATATATATCACTAATCAAAAGAATCATGCCATTTCTTGAATATATCAACAAGGAGCACTCCTATTTTCATTGAGCCTTTATATCTTATAGATTTCATCCCTTAATGGTAAGTGTTCTCACCAAGTCTCTATCTTCTTCTCTTTCTCTCTTGTCTCTCTCCCTTAGACATCTCTCAATTTTCCTCACTTATCCTAACCTATCTCCCAAACCAGTTTGATCTCATCCTCCAGCTATTTCAAAGAAATGGGATTCAACATTAAACCAATCACATCTCTCTCCTCACAAAACCAGGTCTTTCTCATGACTTCCGTATTTATATGAATAAAACCCATCAATTCCAGTTGGCTGCGCTTAAAAACCATCGATGTTTTGCGTCTCAGCTCCTACCACCAGCATCCCGCTAGTTGTGCCTCCAGAACAGCCGCCATGTACTCTCTCCACCTCTTTCTCACTAGTGCTCACTGTTCATGTTTGTATCACCTCTAGTCTGGGCTGCTGGGACAGCCCGCCACAGCATCCCTTCTTCCCATGTGCTGAGCCCATCCTTCACACAGCTGCTAAATGAAAGCTTCGCCCCTGTTGCCTGCACATTCAAAAACTGCTAGTGATGCCTTTGGCTGACAAACCTACACATCTGCTATTTTACGGTCAAGACTGTGTATTGTAGCCTGTACATTACAATCTCTGTATACTTATTCATGTTACTTCCTGAACCAAGAATGTTATTTCCATCAGTTGAAAATGTACCTGTCCTTCAATGTTTACCTCACATTCTACATTTTTTAATAAAATTTTCCCTAATTCTCCTCAATGAAGTATCCTTCCTGTCTTGTTTGTAATTCTTTTATAATTTGTACCCTCTGGAGGCAGTTATGCTTTATTTGTATACTCAAGCTCCCTGACCCCTTTTATCCACAGACTAATATTTTCTGTTAAAAGGATCTGTGTATGATTCATTTATAAATCCCTGATATTCATAGTAGGGAGGCTTGCACAAATTAAAAACTTAGTATATGTTGAACAAGACAATGGTGTCAGACTGGTCATTTAATGAGTGGCCTTATTAAGATATCTCTGCTAATCCAATAAGCTCTTACTTATGTCTGATAGTTGTGATGAAAGTTTTGAGTATTGTTCTGAAATCTGTGTATGTGTGTGTACACCCAACAGAGAGCTACCAAATCCTGTCTCTTCAGTCACAGTGGGTGGATTTATTAAGGACATATATGTTCAATGGAGCACGGCTGGGGTGGGGAGGTGGAGTGTGATGGTAAAGGAACATTATTTCAATTCTATCTTGGGAAATAAAATCTTCAAGGCTGTTGACTCACTGTTTGCTGTCGAAGAGCCAATTATTAACTCTTTGTTCATGATGTGTTTATAACTAATTAACAAGAAAAGGGGTCTGTGGGAGAAGGATGGAGCTACTGTTTTTGTAATGCTAAAGGAAACATTCCCACTGATTCTTCATTTCCTTATTACTGTCTGTGCATTCTCAAATCATTTTGAAGAAACCAAATCTCCTTATTTCTCTTTAGGGGAAACCTCCTCCCAAATCCCTCGGGTTAGGCCCACCTCCTGGAATTTTATTTTAAAGCTCTTTTTAACTCAGTCCACAGAACTTCCAATGTCACACTGAAGACCACATGCTACTCAGTGGAAACCTTGTAGAAACCTGACCCCTTTTTTCTAACATTCAGTTGCATCTACTTATAGCTATCTTTTTTTTTTAAATAAATAGACTTTATTTGTTAGAACAGTTTTAGGTTTCCAGATAAATAGAGCATCTCCTTCCCCCCTGAGCCCTGGGGCACCCACTGTTCTTTTCCAGAATGTCATATGGTTGTATACAGCCTTTTCGGAACTGGCTTCTTTTTTTTCTTTTTTTAAAGATTTATTATTTATTTATTTATTTTTGGCTGCATCAGGTCTTAGTTGCGGCACGCAGGATCTTCGCTGAGGCATGCAAGATCTTTCGTTGCGGCACGGGCTTCTCTCTAGTTGTGGCGTGTGGGTTTTCTCTTCTCTAGTTGTGGCACACTGGCTCCAGGGCATGTGGGCTCTGTAGCTGTGGCACGTGGGCTCTGCAGTTTGCGGCATGCAGCCTCTCTAGTTGAGGCACACGAGCTCAGTAGTTATGGCACGTGGGCTTAGTTGCCCCACGGCATGTGGATCTTAGTTCCCTGACCAGGGATGGAACCCGTGTGCCCTGCAATGTAGGGCGGATTCTTTACCACTGGACCACCAGGGAAGTCCCAGAATATTTTATATTGTAAGCTTTATTACCATGTTAGTTTCTTCTTCTTTTTTTAAATTTATTTTATTTATTTTTATTTTTGGCTGCGTTGGGTCTTTGTTGCTGCATGCATGTTTTCTCTAGTTGCGGCGAGCAGGGGCTATTCTTCGTTGCGGTGCGCAGGCTTCTCATTGTGGCTGCTTCTCTTGTTGCAGAGCACAGGCTCTAGGTGTGTGGGCTCAGTAGTTGTGGCTCGCAGGCTCTAGAGCTCAGGCTCAGTAGTTGTGTGCGTGGGCTTAGTTGCTCCGCGGCATGTGGGATCTTCCCGGACCAGGGCTCAAACCTGTGTCCCCTGCATTGGCAGGCGGATTCTTAACCACTTCACCACCAGGGAAGCCCAAGGGATTCTTCTTGGCAGAGAAAATTGGAAGCAATTTGAAAGCACATACAGACTAAATTACCTTTCTATTCGCTGTAAGATCTGTCTTCCAATTCACCACTCCAACCTCATGCTCATCTGGCTACACACTCAGAGACTTTTGGTTTTGCCTTTGCTTTTTGTCTTGGAATCTACAAGCTCCTTCCTACTTCACGTTCTCTTGCTTGCTGTTTCCTCAGTTTTTTCTTAAAGTCTTTGTAAGGCTGGTTTCTTCTCATTGTTCAGGCCTTAGCTCAGAGGGCTTTCTGACCATACAATCCAAAACAGTTGTCCCTTCCTCACATTATGCTCTCACAGTAGGTACCATTCTCTGAAAATGATGTCAGTGACATATTTATTTACTTGTTTACTCTTTGCTTCTTTCCACCAGCATGTAAACTCCACGAAGACCAGGGCCTTGCCTGTTTTGTTCACCACAGAATCCTTAGGACTCAGAGCAGTGCTTGACACACAGGTGGATGTGTGTGTCACACATAGATATGATAGTTCAACTTGTCTTTGGGGTTGATTCTGCTGCTCGAGTTCAGTTCCCACGAGAGGAAGCGTATTCCGCCTCATATTAAACAGAAGAGCCTCAATTCATTATTGGGGCTGCAGGAGGGCGACTCCAGCAACTGATCAGCTAGGGACTTGACACAGAGCAGGTCCTGCGTTCGTGAGGCAAGTGCGGCACCTCAGCAACCTGCCAGCCCTGGAAGTTTGTGAGTCTCCACTTGTAAGACTGGTAGTCACATTGACCTCCCGGACAGGTGGGGAAAGTTAGCCCTGGGCCAGAGGCGGGACGTAAAAGCGAAGGCTCAGAACTTTCCCGAGCCGGAACTGGCTTCTTTCACTTAGTAATATGCACTTAAGTTTACTCCATGTTTTTCCATGGCTTGATAGTTTCTTTTTATTGTTATTTTTGATTGGACATTTGTTTTTTGACTTGTGTTTTCCCTTCTTTTTAGATTGTTCCACTGGAATGAATTTAGGAAAATGCATTTTATTTTCTGACCTTTCTTCTTTTCTGCTTACTTTTGCTTTTATACACTATTTTCCCTTTCTAGATTTATGACATATTTTACTTTTCTTTCCCTCAAGTCTTTACCTAAGTTCATTTTGGGTGGCTCAGGAGTAAGCTTAAGGGAGCTACCAATTTTGTTAAGTTAGACCCATGAAGTGAGAGCACAAGGGCTTTCATGGCCAAGCAAAAGAGGTAGAGTATAACCGCAGTGAGTCAGGATCTGGCCGCCTCATCGTCAGCCAAAACACGGCCACGGTGCCACAGCACTGGATGAAAGTAGAGAACTCGGAAGACAGACATTACAGACCATTACATTAATGGTCAACAGCATTTATCTTGGCATCATTTAAAAACTATCCACAAGATCAACTGTAGAGCTGAGATGGCATGAAGATCACAATAAGTGCCAACAGATTTCATCTCTCTTGGCACAAACAAGCACTTTCTAAGATATGTGAAACACAAGGTTTTTCTTTCAAGGAAAGAACCAAAGGAGACCCTTACCTCATATTTTCCTTTCTTCTCTAGAGGCTCTGAGTCCTCAGGCTTCCCGTCTCTGTCCCCTCTGAGCTCTTCCAGGATGAGGACTGTCTCCCAATTACTATAATGACAGGCTGGGAAAATATCTGAATGCATGCTGTCACCAAAGTAAACAACCTGTAAGTCAGATAGCAAATTGTGTTTGAGACATGAGAACTGTGAAAGAGTAGTGTTCATTTTATAGAAGGCAGAAGAAAATCCCTCAACAGGTATCAGAGTAAGTGATATAAAAGTTGCATAGACGTCTTAAGTTTCCTTGAATAACTTCATAGGTGACCTGTCCTATTTGATTCACAAGGTGTCAGGTTTAAGAAGTTACACAATTCATTTGCAGAAGAAAGGCAGAAGATAAGTGAATTCAACTTGCTGAAATGAAAATTAAAGGGCCCATATGTTTACAGTTAAACCTGCCCCTGGAATTGAAGAGCTGGTGAGATACTGGAGACAACCTGTTACAGAGGGTTAGATTAGCAGGAATGCACAACACAACCAATTTACCAGTTTCTGGGCGCCACCCAGACCTGCTGAAACAGAATCTCCGAGAGTGGGTGGGCAAGTGGACTCTGGGACACTTCCCAGGCATTCTGAGGCAAAGCCTCATTGATCCAGTCCATGTCTCTTAATTCACAGATGAGGAAACAAGGTTAAGGGAACATGAACTAGAACCTCCAAGGCAGGAGTCCCCAGGGGGCTGTGACAGTGTACGAGCCAGTGGAGTAGGGCTCAGTGACCCACTGACCCTCCTTCTCATGGGGCTCCTGGCAAACGTGTTTTAGAAGAAAGCATTCTGCTGTTTAAAATATACCAACGTCCAACATCAACAATGTGGCCAGGATGTTAAAAGCTAATGTGTCTTCAGTCTATAGTATAATCAGTTACTGCTTGTTTTACACATAAAAATGTTCCTGATGGACAGTCATCAGGATAACATTCCTCGGTAACCCACACACTATTGCATTGTATCTCTCAGGTCTGTGGCCTCCTGCTTGGAATATCTGCCTTTCTCTGTTACAGAGAAAGACTCAATGCACATCAACAAAGGAAAGACTTATTTAAGCAGAAGAGGTAGGCAAGGAGGTTGGCAGACAGGCGGAGGCAGATGATTCCCCCACAGATAACTATGCTGAATGCATTTAGAGTTATGGTTTTAGTTTACAAGGGCTTATATCTCCAAGCCCTTGTAAACTGGGCTCAGTCAGAAAAT
Organism: Hyperoodon ampullatus; assembly: GCF_949752795.1. Classification (NCBI taxonomy): domain Eukaryota; kingdom Metazoa; phylum Chordata; class Mammalia; order Artiodactyla; family Ziphiidae; genus Hyperoodon; species Hyperoodon ampullatus. Next base: position 45,905,037 of record NC_136925.1, on the reverse strand, counting down.
ACCTTGGGTTCAGGTTTGCCAGTCATTTTCTTCAGAAGTTCATAAAGGTGGACCGCATTCCCTTGGGAGTACCAGCCAGGTTTATCCAGAGATGGCAGGGCCTCCTGCTCCTCGTCATTCTCTGAAAGCACAGTTGGACAATCATATACTTTATAATCAAGTGATAGCACCCAGCTGGACGGACCACACTCTGGCATGGCTGTAGGACACGTATAAGAAGGAACCATGTGGGGATGGGAGCTAGCATTCAGTGATCACCTATATATCATGAGCACTTCATGGACATAAATATATATACTTTTCAAAGATTTTTTTTTTAAAGAGCGGTTTTAAGTTCACAGCAAAATCGAGAGGAAGGTACAGAGATATCCTATACACCCTCTTCCCTCACAAAGGCAGAGTCTCCCCCATTGTTGGTGATAAAAAATGAGTCCAACATATCACAATGATATGAGTGAATTCCTCCAGAACAAGGAATTCTAAAAACACATTTACAGATAATTAAAGCCATATCACAGCAACTGCCAGCTTAAGGTCAAGAGATATTTATGCCTATTTGGTTGACATTTCAGCAGCCATTTTTAAATTCTTCTACACAATCAAATGAAAACCCTACTATTCTCTAAAGAGTAGTTAAAAAACCAACCATGTATTAGCTTAACATTAAGAGTCTAAGAAGACTCAGCATATTCCTGGAGAAACACAGTGAAAACCAATTATTTCTCATGTCTGTCTGTCTGTACGTACTTAGCACAGAATGTCTTACCATGTAAATAATGTGGGTTTGATGGCAACTGGGAAATGAGTAATTTACGCAAATATTTTTGAAAGCAAATGTACAGTTGATATGTAGAGGCCCACTGTACAGGAACCGTGGGAAGGGCATCTTTCCATTGCTTATTAAAAACAAATCTACAGAATCATAATTTCCCACATATTGGGACTCAGTAATTAACAAAAAGGAAAAAAACCCTTCTTTATACAAAGACCAAAACAGAATACTCACTTTACACAAACCCCTCCCCCTCCCCCTCCCCATTTCCATCTCCCACACTGGAAGCTGCTCTGCAGGGTACTAATTCATGCAGGGCAGCTTCCAGGGCTCTGGGAGAACCTCCATAACTGGGAAGCTGTGGGACTCAGAAAACTATTAATTCCAGCAACAGGGAGCCAATGTGGGCTGTGAAAGCATCAGAGCTGAAGTGGAAGCAATACAATCCAAGGGAACAAACTCAAGGAAGCTTCAAGCACAATCTTTATAAACCCAAACATTTTCACACTTCTTTTCATGGTCTATGGGAAATAGTTATATGAACTTTCATTTTCACATAATATAAATAAATGTGCCCTGCAAGCAGTACAATGATGACACTGATTTGAAAAAGTTTACTTAAAAAGTATATTAGAAGATAATAAATACAATAGAAAAAAAACAGAGGAGGGCAAAGGGGATAAGAGAGTGACTGGGATTTGTTTCCTCAGTTTTAAAATGGGGATAATAACAGTACTTCCCTCATAGAGTGAGTGTCTAAGTGAATTAATACAGATGGAGCACATGGAAGAGTGTGGGCCATGTAGTGTTGAAGAAGTCTTAGCTGCTATCCCTTCAATTCACAGGCGCAGAAACTGATATCTGAAGAAGCTAAGGAATCTGCCCAAAGTTACCAAACTGCTACAATCACCCCTCAAAGGACTTCAAATTAGGGCTAGAAGACAAGGAGTAAGATAACAATCAATTAAAGCAAATAGTAAATCAAACTAAAACTCTTTTGAAAACTATAATTTGCTTCTGGATACAGCTGTGTTTTACAATAACAAATCTCATTTTTTAACTGTAAGACCATATGGACAAGTAAAAACAAAAAAACAAAACAGTACGTTTTTAGTCAGCATTAATAGTTACAAAATTAATATGGGGAAATGACAGTCAAGGCTATGGCTGACAGCCTTGAAGAAAGCAAGCTCCACGACTCAGATAAGACAGAGAGCCAGAGAACTCACGTGCCTGGGCCTGACTGGTGTAACGTCAGAACTGGCTCCTGCGGCAGCTCCCAGCAGCTTCTCCCAACTCCCAGAGCCTTTGGTGTTACTACCTTACCAATGTTTTAAAAGTATGTATTTGTGTGATGTTTTTGAATCAGTAATACATTTAAGTATTTTTAAAAGACTCGATTTTGAGCTCAACCTGCTATGTGCTCACCTCTTCTGCAAAAGGTATCATTCTTTTATGCATATAAAAGCAGATATAAATATATATTCTTTTTCTCCACTTTTGAAATACATTTATTGAGGTATAATTGACATACAATAAACTGTGCATAAAGCATACAATTTGATTAGTTTGGGCACATGTATATATCTATTATGAGCTGAACTGTGGTCCCCTCAAATTCATATGCTGAAGCATTAACCCTGTTCCCCAGAATGTGACTGTACTTGGAGACAGGGCCTTTAAAGAGGTGACTGAGTTAAAATGAGGCCATGGGGTGGGCCCTAATTCAATACTATTGGTGTCCTCATAAAAACAGGAAATTAGGACACATAATTAGGCAATTAGGACACAGAAGAAAGACCATGTGATGCTACAGGGAGAAGATGGCCATCTATAAGCCAAGAAGAAAGGCCTCGGAAGAAACCAATCTTTTTGACACCTTGACCTCAGACTTCTAGCCTCCAGAACTGTGAAAAAAGAAATTTCCATTGTTTCAGCCACTCAGTCTGTGGTATTTTGTTACAGTAGCCCTAGCAAACTAATGCAACACCCGTGACCCCTCCTCCCTTTTAAATGCAAATATCAGCATATTCGGCACACTGTTCTGCAACTTAATTTTTTTAAAACTTTACTTTATTGATAATACATTGTGATCTGCCTGTTTTTTTAAATTCCATGATTTATTTAATAGTCTTTTTTTGATAGACATGTGAAATGTTGTTACAAGGAAAAAGTTACAAACATGTAAGAATTCGCCTGGTGGGATCAAACAAAATCCCACCAGGATTTCTTTCTTTTCTTCTTTCACTCTTTATTTCAACAATCTTTCACAAACCAATTTACGTATGAGGGATATGGCAGTGAACTAGATGGTCTGAGTTCTTGAGCTCAGAATGTTTATTTTCTAGGAGCAATCTCTGACTTGCTAGGGGTTTACTTAACAGTGATTTATGATTAAAATATATTTATAATTGTTTTGATTTCTAGGACTCCTTCTTATATGAACTTCACTGAACAGTTCAAATTTACTTTTATACATCCCTTCTTCAATTTTGAGCTAGAAAAATTTCTCACCAATTATGGATTTTCATACACACTTTCTCCATGGTTTTTGGAATGGGCAGTAAGATACTTTTCAAGTGAAATACCTCCTAAAATGCCTGCCTGTGTTGGGGACTATAAAATGGAAATTATACTATTAAAGGAAATGAATACTTTACCAGTGAGCTGGAGCAAATTTCATAGAACAGAAAGTGAAACTCCTACTCTTACCCTTTATCTACTTTGGCTTTGGTCGTTTAGTTAAATATGCTTAACTACCTAGCTCATTTCCACACCTAAAATGATAGGAAGTTTATTTCTTTTCAGAATAACAACCTTCAATTAAATGTACTCACTAAGACATTCTCTTGGTCTTACTAAAAAGTCCGTCTTGGTGATCTGACCAGTAGCATCTGTTTCAACAGAAAATCTGTTTAGAAATGCAAATCGAAGCCTTTTGCCCAGCCCTACTGGATCAGAATCTCCATCTTAACAAGATCCCTAGGTGATTTGAGTATAAAGTCTGAGAAACACTGATGTAGAAAGAACAGCAGGAAAACAAAACAAAACAAAAACCTGATAGAACAATAAAAGGCATTCATTTCACCAAGGAGGGAGTAATGGGCACCTGTGGGGAGCAGTGAGAATGAAGATGAAAAGGTAACCTAGCAACCAGATTTAGCCTTAGGGTGCTATATGGAGTGGGGAGCCAATGAGATTCTGTGTGTGATAAATATATTAAATATATTGTAAGTCTAACAGTAATAAGTGAGCAATACAAAATATACTGAAATTAAAAGCAAGTGACAAATAGAAATCTATGCCAATGAAAAGTATTTGAGGGCAGTGGGCAAGAGACAGAGATAGAGGTATAAAGGGAGGCGGAGGGACGAGGTAGAATGGGGAGGAATGATCAAAGCTTAACGGGAAGGGAGGGGACGGCAGAGATGAGATATTTCTGAGGTAGATTAAACAGGACTTTATGGAAAAAACAAGACCAAACAAGAAACAAACAAAACCCCCCAGGACTTGATGCACAGCCTCCTGGATGTGAAAGGGTGAAGATGATGAAGGTTTCCAGCTGGGTTTATTCAGCTGCTGGTCAAGTAATGAAGGTAAGGAACACAAAGTGACCAGCATGTTTGGTTGTTGTTTGCTTTCAAGGTGGAAGGAGAATCAAGTTTGATTTCAGAATACTGGGTGGAGGTGTCTGGTGTACAAGACAAAATATGGTGTGAGGTTCTGGCAAAGACAGCTGGGGCAATGTCTGCGAGTCAGTGGACAGGTGAAAGCTGAGGCCAAGACACCAAAGACAGCAAGTTGGGTCATGATTCCCAAATTGGGCGGCACGGGGGAGGGGTAGGTAGCAGGACACTGACGTGGTCCCTCTCCCCACTGAATTTACGATCTTGCAAGGTGGACGGACTCCCTCCCCACACCAAGCCTTAGCTCTGGTGAGGAGCTGAGTCGTGAGATAACAGATTTTGCCTAGAAGAGGTTTCCCGCCCCCAAACAGTCCTTAAGCCCCTGTAGGGATCAAGCTGAATGGAGCTCAGCCCCCTGCCTGCCGAGTCCCCACCCTCCCTTTCGGCGCCTCCATGACAACGGCTGCCATCAGTCCTGTACGACTGCGCAGAGGATGCTGCAGCGCTGGGGTCTCTGGGATTGGCTCACCGTGCCTTCCATCCCAACAAGCTTCTTTGCCTTAATTTTACTTCTAACTTTAATCATTTGGAGCAATGATCTGGTTTACGAAGACACTGGACTGTCACGTAAGGGGCAACTGACGTGACTTGTGCAGTAACATTAACTGCCGTATGTGGGATGTTTGGTGGGTTACAAGGCTGAGAGATCAGTTAAGTACTGTAATAACCCAGACCTGATGTAATACTGTGCCAATTCATACAAGGGATGATGAGGGAGTGGCAGGTGACAAACTTGAGAAAACTGGAGGATAGGTTAGCTGTTAAGGGGAGAGAGGAGCTGAAGATGACAGATTTCCCTGACTTGGGCAAGATCTGTGGTTCGAAAAGTTATAACAGAGTTATGGAATATGGGAAATGAATAAGTTGTTATAGGTATGTCAAGTTTCATGTGATGCCAGGGTTCTGGGGCATGGAAAGCTTAGAAGACAGATAGAAACAGGCCTCTGTAAGTCAGGGAAAAGTAAAACCAAGAATTAAGGAATTAGGAGTCATTAGCGAACAGGTGACAGTTAAAACCAGAGGGTGGTAGAGAGCTGACAACAGCAGGAGAAGAAAGGAGGGTCAATGCAGAACGCTAGAGAGTAGCGACATTTAACAAGAAAGGTGAAGGGAAACCAGCGGTGGAAACAGAGATAGAGCAGTTAGAGGCAGAAGAATCAGAATCAGCAGCAAAATAAACACTGTAATAGAACACAATGTATTAGAGATTCTTTAATATGAGCAGTATGAACCTCTTATTAATAATAGTTCTGGCAATCATTTTGCCCTCTAAATGTGAATAAACTATTTTGTATCAGCTCCAGAAACTGCAGGATTCACTGTGTCTTACACCAAAATATTTTAAATCAGAGAACCAGAAAACTAAAGCTGAAAGTACTTTAGAGATCTTCTAGTCTAATCCCTTCTGGATGTGAAAAAACTGAGACAAGCTCTATATCTATATAAAAGCATGAAATCCCATACATTCTGAGGTCTGTAGGCATTTTTTTCTAATCATTATAGACAATGGTGATAGGACTTTGGGTCTTATTTCATCCATCCAGACTTTTCAACTCTTAAAGTTAAGACTTATAACATTTTCATACTTTAAATTCAGCCAAGATGACTATCAAGTCTTTTAATGAATATAATATCTGAAAATATAGTTTGGATACATTATTATGTCAGTCCTCAAATCCAATTTGATAGTGTAAAACCAAAAGAAAATACTGCACAGAGGTTATAAGATAGATACCTCTACATGGTTATAGTTTTTAAAAGCTTACCCTTATATCTCTGAATACTCTTCAATTAAATAGAAATACTGCACAAAGTACAGTAATTTGTCAGCATAAGTTGATGCCTTTGTGGTCTCCAATATGTTAAAAAATTTGGTATATTTTTAATGTGCATTGTTTTCTGTTACTGGTGTTTGTGTGTCTGAGTAAAATTTTAATAAAAACCTTGGTGAAACGGCGTAAGTACTACTGTAGGTATAGAACAGACATGGATTTTCTTGGAACAAAATATGAAAACCTTGAAGATAAAAGTAAAAATAAACATCTATTGAGCACTTAGTTAATGTATTTAAATATAATTTTGTGAAGAAGGGAAAAACATTGAATTTTTTTTCCTGGTTTAATACAAAGAGTCCTATTTGATGCCTTGATTATTTCTTTTTTTTTAATTTAATTTTTATTTTACATTGGAATATAGTTGATTTACAACGTTGTGTTAGTTTCAGGTACACAGCAAAGTGACTGAATCCCTGATTATTTTTTTAACATCAAGGATTTATATAAGACGTTAAACCAATATATAAAAACCACCATCGATCCCTGCCTTTCTACTAGGCCAGGGTTTCTTAACCTTGGCACTACTGAGATTTGGGGCCAGATAATTCTTTGTTGGTGGTGGTAGGGGTGCTGTCCTGTGTGCTGTAGTTTGGTTAGCAGCATCTCTGGCCTCTACTCACTAGATGCCAGTAGTATCCCTCCTCCAAAGCTGTGACAACCAAATGTCTCCAGACATTGCCAAAGTTGCCCTGAGGAGCAAAACTGCCACAGTTGAAAACAACTGTACTAGACCATTCTCATCAGCATAATGCATATTCGAGTATCTTCAGTTAAAAACAATAAACTACAGGTCTCCCTTGATTTACGATGGAGTAAATCCAGCATAAAACCAGCATAAGTTGAAAATATCGTAAGTCCAAAATGCCCTTAAGGGCTTCCCTGGTGGCACAGTGGTTGAGAATCCGCCTGCCAATGCAGTGAACACGGGTTCGAGCCCTGGTCTGGGAAGATCCCACATGCTGTGGAGCAACTAAGCCCGTGAGCCACAGCTACTGAGCCTGCGCGTCTGGAGCCTGTGCTCCAAAACAAGAGAGGCCGTGACAGTGAGAGGCCCGCGCACCGTGATGAAGAGTGGCCCCCGCTCGCCGCAACTAGAGAAAGCCCTTGCACAGAAACAAACACCCAATACAGCCAAAAAAAAAAAAAAAAAAAAAGCCTTTAATACACCTAACCTACCGAACTTAAACATGCTCAGAACACTTACATTAGCTTACAAGTGGGCAGTCATCTAACACAAAGCCTATTTTACAACAAAGTACTGCATACTTCATGGAATTTACTGAATCAGTATTCAATTAAAACAGAATGGTTGTATGGGTACAGCATGGTTGTAAGTATACTGGTTGTTTAACCTCATAATCTGAGGTACTGGCTGACTGGAGCTGTGGCTTGTTGCCCATTCCCAGCATCAAGAGAAAGTATCAAAAGGCATACTGCTAGCCTGGGAAAAGATTAAAATTCAAAATTTGAAGTACAGTTTCTACTGAATGTGTATTGCTTTTGCACCATCATGAAGTCAAAAAATCTAAGTTGAAGCACTGTAAATCGGGGACCATCTGTATGCCCTTGATCCTACACTGTCTTCCAGCTAAAACCTCAATTGTTTGACTATTTCCATAGCTAAAATTCTAGAAAGAGCTGTTTACACTCATGGGTTCCACTATCTCCAGTGAACTCTTCAAGATACTGCAGTCTGGTTCTATACCTATCAGTGCTCAAGACGCCAGTGATCTCTGTCTTGTCCACTACAATGGACATTTCTCTTTCTTTTTCCAATTGACTTTCAGTAGCATTTGCCCTAGGTGACCACTCTCTCCTCTCCTCACTGGTTTATGAATGTTGTACTCTATTTCCCCCACTATAATCTGTCTGCTCCTACATCACACTCTTTCTTCTCTATCCCTAATGTTAGAGTGTGTCAGAGCTTGGTCTGGGCCTTCTGCCTATCTGTATTCTCCCTCTATGTGATCTCATGTGAGCCCAAGGCTTTAAATACCCTTCTATGAGCTATGAATCCCAAATTTATATCTTGAACCTACACCTCTTCTCTTGGACTCCAGGCTCATTTATATAAATTTCCTAATTGAGAGCTCCAGTTAGATAATTCACAGTCATTTCAAAATTAATATGTTGAAAAATGAGTTCTTAATAGTTATATTAAGAACCACCCTGCACGAACTTTTCCTCTGTATTTTTCCTCATGGCTGTAAATGGTCCCACCATTTACCCATTTGCTCAATTCAGAAAAAAAAAAAATCAGCAACCTGAAGTCATTTTTGATTAACTCCCTTTTCATCTGCTGCTTCTAAAGCATCACCAAGTCTTGAGTTTTCCATCTGCACAACGTATCTTAAATATGTCTACCTCTCTCCATTTCCAGTACTACTGCCTCAGACCAAAGCACCGCAATGTCTCACTTGCGACATTCAATTGCCTGGTCTCCCTCTTTCTCTCTATCCTTCCCCACATCCAATCCATTCCCCACCCAGCAGCCAAAAAGGTCTCTATGTCACTCATACATCTCAACTGAATAGCTTCAGGTTGCTTTTGGAATAAAAATTAAAACCATTTCCACAGTGTATGAGGCTGCCTGACTCCCTGATTTCACCCCTTCTCTGTCCATGACTGTGTGCCAGAATCACAGGTCCCTTCTCTGTCACAGGAACGAGCCCAAACTACCCTCACACGGAGGCTTTGCATTTGTTTGTCCCATTGCCAGGGATACACTTCCTCTGCTCTTCTCATTACTCATCCCGCAGGTCCCTCCTGGCAAGTCACCTCATCTGACCTTTTCAGACAGGCGTCCCCTGGCCAGGCACTCTAAGGTGGCCTCCCGGTTTACTACCTCACCAGGCAGTCATTTCCATCTCAACAGGTAACATGACCTGTAATCATATCCCAGGCATTTACCAACTTGCTTATGTGCTTGTTTATGCATCCCAATGAGGGAAAAGAACACCTGGTATCTCTTTTATTCCCCTTGTTGCATCTAACACAGAACTTTGTACGTGGCTGTCAGCCAGCAGGTATTTATTGAGTAAGTGAATGAACAAATCTTAAATAGGACAGTAAAGATACAAAATGTTAACTTACCAAGTGTCCGGAAAGGCCTCTGACTTGGTAAATGGGAGAAGAAACCAGGCTTCAATGCATTTGTAATCACAATGTCAAAAAGATATTCAAAATCATTCCTAAAAAGCAATGATATTTTTCATAAATTTATTTTAAGGAATTAGAAAAGGTCCATATAAAACAGAACTTAATCTTTGCCTATTTGACCACAGCATCATTTCTGATCTTTTGATAACTTTTCTATGCTTTCTATACATTCTAAGGTGAACCTTACACTGGAAATAGAAGGTAGTCAAGCACTAATCATCCTGACACCACCCTGAAGTATCAATACAAACATAAGGGGAAAAAAAAGCATATTAACTCATTAACTCTAGGTGCTAAGCTGGTTTTCTCACTATGGCAATAATTGTAGTGTGTAAATTCAATAGTTTCTAACACATAAAATACTCACGAGCTATGTTTTCAAATTTGGGGCCTGAAATTTGTCTGGGTTTATTAGCATCAAGAGTTATTAATAATTTTGTGTGTTACATGAATCCTACAGAAAGCTAGCATTATAACAAGTCAGATGACATCTTTCAGAGAGTGGTCAAAATGTGAACATACCTTATTTTGAAAATCAGGGTAGTATTATAGTATGGTAATTTTTAGGCAACAATAATAATTGTTTTTTAGTCTGTATTTAACACTATATTAAGGACTATTTGGGACAGCAAAGGAAAGATAGTCCTTGCTCCTGACAGACTCACTATTACACTGGGGAGATAATATTTACCCAACATTCCAGAATACTTTTACACAGTGAAATGACACTGCAGAGGAATTAAGATATGAAGGAAAAGTTTGGTAATCTATGCTAATGAAAAAGAAATTAAGACTCCTAAGTGTTTATTCTGAAGCATGGTCCCACTACCAGGACAGCAAATGTCTCTATAAAAGGCACTTTCCAAGGCATCCAGGGCTGCAGCCTTAATTCACTTCAAGGATCCCAAACCTATACATTAATCAGAAAGCAGAAAACCACCGACAGACTGTAAGTACACCATAGGCCAGTCTGAATCCACATGTGCTGAGGAACATGGAAATCAGGAAGCTAAACAGGTTGGCAAGAGGTCAGTTTTGAGGCTAAAATTTGCTTCATACTCACGGCAATTCAGTACAGTATCTGCTAAAATTTGAGGAAACAGTAGGGGAGATCTAACAGCTCATTTTAGAATCTAGCTCTGACCATGGATATTCCCTAGCATTGCCTGTAAGAATGCCACAGATAAGTATTAACACTTGCTGAGACTTACCAACTACTCTCATACTTTTACCTGTATTGTGCTATTTAAACTTCCTGTCACGCCTATGAGATATTACTGTCCCATCTTTAAGATGGTGAAATTGAAGCTTAGAGAGGTCATAGAACCTACCCTAGGTCACGGGGTGAGTTGCAAGGCAGGGCTTGAGCCCACGGCTGTCTTACTTTAAGTCTATGCATTTATGCTGCCTCGATGTTCATGGATGTCAATCCCACCCCTGGCCGTGTAAACGGGGAAGTGCCTGGCTCCACACAGAAATGGCTACGGAGGGATTGTATTCCAGGTAAGTGTCAGGGGCTATAATCTACAACTCAGTGTCCCTCAATAATCATCCAAAGCTGAGAAACCAAATTCATGGAGGACTGCCCGAAGGACATGCGGTCCATCCACCTTTCAGAAAAGCTAAAGCCCAGACTATGAACGGGCTCTGAGCATACTGACCCGGTAATATCGCTCTGCTACAATGTACTTGGGGTGTGTTTCTGTCAGGAGATGTTAAGGGCTGTTATGAGAGACAACCACTTGTCACTCAGCATTGTTTAATATAATGGTATGGTCACGGCTAACACTTTTAAAAAGGCACTGGTGTAATTTGTTATCAGCATTTTATAAGATCATGAAAACGAAATGACTCGTCACTTACCCAAGGATATATTCACAGAGAAGTCTACAGTAATCACTGTGAGAACTGGTAATTAACATAAGAATTTTCCCAGCATTTTTTAGCTGTCGAAGCCACTTTTTAACAGATTCCGGACAAGTGTGTAAATACCTGCCTGGATCTCTTTTTATTTCTGGAAAATATATTCCACAGTTTTCTGAAAAATAAAAATATCAAGGAGGTTTTTCTTTTTAAAATTTTTTGACTCAGTGTATTCTCAAACAAGTTCCTCTCTCTCAAAGCTATAGATAAAACTAAAAGGATAAAAACTAGGTTCGAATAATCAAGCAACGACGCCATTACTAAATTGCTTTTTAAGAATACTTCTTGTTCTTAAAAACATGATGATTGAGAATGTCAGTTGAAAATATTTTTTGGTTATTTGACAAGGACTGATAAAGTGTTAAAACAGATAACACGATAAACACAATACATCAGCATTTTCAAATCAAAGAAAACCTTACTGCATTTGAAATGTCAATTAATAAATATTCTTTCAATCATTCAACAAATATTTGCTGAGTACGGATAACAAACAAATACATATTCAGATAATGCACCAGGAACACGTCTTTGGCATGATGTAGTGGAGAAGGGAGCTGGGTTCCTGAGTCAGTGTTGTTTCAGATGAAACTGAGACTAGAGGCCCTGGTCTATTACAGCCCCTGGGAGGTGATGTGATGTTAAATGGAAAAACAAGTCATAAAAGGCAGGAAGGGGACTTCCCTGGTGGTGCAGCGGTTAAGAATCTACCTGCCAAAGCAGGGGACACGGGTTGGAGCCCTGGTCCAGGAAGATCCCACATGCCGTGGAGCAACTAAGCCCGTGCGCCACAACTACTGAGCCTGTGCTCTAGAGCCCCCATGATGCAACTACCAAGCCTGCATGCTGCAACTACTGAAGCCCGCGTGCCTAGAGCCTATGCTCCACAACAAGAGAAGCCATCGCAATGAGAAGCCCGAGCACCGCAACGAAGAGTAGCCCCCCTGCTCGCTGCAACTAGAGAAAGCCCGCACAAAGCAATGAAGACCCAGCGCAGCAAAAAAATAAAAATAAAAATTATTAAAAAATCATTTAAAAAAAAAAAAAGAAAAAGAAAAGGCAGGAAGGCAGTGCAGTTGACAGTGAAAGCCGAAGAACCTGAGTCACTGAGCTGGGCTTGCCAGCTCTGTCCCTTTGCGTCTTTAGAGTCCAGAGGGTCAGCCTGAGCTCCGAAGCAGCTGGTACCAACATTTCCAGAAGTCCTGGTCAAATGCACCCACTATGTTTGATATGATGCCTTAAAAGTTATGAGTACTTAGGCACATAATTGCAGATTTGGTTGAAATGCTACTAGATTCATAAAGCACTTTAGAGATACTGTTCTTTGGGCATGATAGCAGTAGTAAGCAAATAAAGAGAACCTGAGTTCCTACTTTCCTTAGCTGCTAGGAAAAAGACACATGCATAAACGAAACAAGAAGTGAACGAGCTTGTAGTGAATTATAAACTCTGCAATAGATACAGGCTATAACTGTAATTCTGTACAATGTCATGCACTTGAAATAAATGAAATGAAAGTTATATATCAAGAATGTCAGGACAGGACAGAAGAGTCTCTTAAGAAAAAAAAAAAAGAAAGAAACAAAAGCAGAAATGGTAGCAAATACTGTTGTCTGACTGCCCAAATCCACTCCCCTCCTTCTTTGCTAAAGAGTATTCTGATTGTGTTTGAAGTTTCATCCTCCTCTGAGGGGCTAGGTGCTCAGGGAGGGTGGGTGTCTACCAGTCTAACCTAACAGGATAATTCCTTCCCATGTCCTGGTCATGTAAAACAACCCAATTTAATGAGCTTAAACATTAAGGATATCTATTATTTGCAGCCTACAGCAACTCTGTTCAGAAAATAATACATTGTAAGAATTAATCATAACCAGATTTAAAAAAATACTTAACAAAATAAAGAATATGTTACAAAATGAGAATAATATTCAGACATCAGAACATCAAGAACAAAAACAAAGTTTGTGCTCTTGTATTTTGCCTACAGAGAACACATGTGTAAATCTCTAGGATCTCTTAATATCCCAGAAGCTATGTAATGGCCCTTAAAAAAATTAAAATATACCTTCTTTTTCAGGGAAGATGAGGTACTAGTAGTAGAGGACTAATTTAAGGAAGACAAAAGAATAAAATTAAATAACTAAAAATATAATAGTTTGATGAGTGAGTGGCTATCACAGCAATGGAAGAAGCTGTGTCTTTCCCAGAATTTATCTAAAGGAATCATATGTAAGATTATTTCACCCAGAAAAACAAAGCTTTTGTAGCAACAGTAATATTATGGGCTGGATAACAAAGATTTGTAGTATGTAATACTGAGAACATTTATATACTTAAGCATCTGTATTCAAAAACAATCGCTGAGAAAAGGCTATTTTTTCCTTAGCTATGTGTGCTTAGTGCCATCTAGTGATCAAAATATAAGTTACTGTTAAAACGCTACTATTTCATTTCCAAATGAATAAAATAAAACATATACATTTAAATACTATATTTAAAAATTCTTGCCTAGATTAGTATTAGTTTCCCTTAATAAGCCTAATCTAAAAGAGTGCAAACATAATAGCCTAGTTGGAGAAAATTACTCTCTGAGGAAATAATGGGGATGTCCTCGTTTTGTTCACAAGCCAGAGTGAAATGAACAAACTAAAAAAGACAAGTCCTGTACAAACAGATACCCCATGGCAAGTTATGGGTCGCTCTTGCTATAAAAGATCACTAACTGTTGTTGGGTAAAATATTTTCATTCCCATGTAACCTTAAATCATTAAAGAAATAGGAGGTATATTAATATAAATATACTCATCTTTTTAAATTTTATTTTTATTGATATAACTGACATATAAACTTACTATGTAAGTCTAAGGTATACAACGTGTTGATCTGACACGTACATATTGCAATATGATTACTACTATAGCATGAGCTAACACCTCTATTATGTCACATAATTATCATTTCGTTTTTTGTGGTGGGGACAAAAAGATCTGTTCTCTTAGCAATTTTGAAGTTTATAATTTAGTATTGCTGTCTCTAATACACGCTCATATTTTGTTGAAATAAATCAAGCTATTAAACCAAAGGAATTTATGTTAAACATACTACACTGGAATAATAACTGCCTATTAAGTTATTTGCCTAAAGGTAGGGAGTCTGCCTTTTTGTTCAGCAGGGAGCAATCATTCAATGAATGAATACTTAAATTAGTTCAGGGACAGACACAGGAACATTTATGTTTATTTAAAATCAAAGTAATAATATGATTTGTAACAATATTACCTAACTGTGACAAAAAACTGTATCATTCATGTCCTATCAAAGTCATGCTATCTAAAGTACCTTCTTTTTTTACCCCTATTGATACAAATAATCATGTTAATTATATTTTTATACTGATAGAGTAACACTGAATAGACAAGACAAGGAATTGAGACCTAAGGTGGAAAGAAAGGACTGGTCTTGTTTGTTCCCAACTCACAAAGCAGACTGTGTTTTCACTTAACCTCAAAGGAATTCTACTTCACTGCCATTTTATGTAACTCATTTTCCTGGCCTTTCCATCCCTCTTCTCTCCTCAGATACTGGTATTTTCTGTATCCAGATGGGATTAAAAGTATAATTTTTAAAAAGCTAGTTCTAAAAATAAAAGTTTTGTCCTTTTATATTAAAAATTGGGTTAATATAGAGTCATGGAAATAACAGCAAAGTGCTGCGACAGTCTGACAGGCACTGAAAATGGCCTGCATGTATCAAACATGATTAAGGATTGAGGGACCTCTAGTGGTAAAAAAAAAAAAAAAAAAAAAAAGTACAACTTGAATAATAAAAATACCTTTTTTAGTCTAATAGGTAATCGTGCCACATCACGATTTCTATCATCATGGCGTTAGTAAGCATTTTCCTCACTTACTGTATCACTACTGTTTGTGTGATTTGTGGCTACAGTTCTCAAAGCTGTTGTGCAGGGGGATTAGAGATGCCAGGATGCTAATAACACCTCCACCATCAGCCTCCAAATAAGGTCTGTTATTTCCATTGCAGAACATAATTTAGGAGAGACTGAAATATTTACAACCTTTACAGGTTATAGAAGAGCATGCTAGTGAATAGCTAAAATGTTTAGCCGTGAACTGTTTAAATGTACTTGCTGTAAGAGATGATATAATTTTCTGAAATATACATATACTATATGATTTTTTTTGGCCAAGAGGTACTGAAATAGTTTTTGAACGATGAAGGAGATAAACAATAGATTAAATATGTTCTAGATTTCATTTGTTTATTTATAGAAGGCAAAAGATGAAACTGAAATTTAATATTAAAACAGATTTCTTGTTTATGGTTCCTGTATGATTTGTTTCTACCTAATATATTTGTAAATTAAGAAATATTGAATGTCTAGATTGGGTAAAGTGAGTATCTATGTGCTAAATATAATGCTTGGAAAAGGACAACAAATAAGAATTGAGAAATGAAGTATAAAATGTACTGAAAAACACAATTTATAACATTTTACATTAATAGTATTTGACTTTCATCTCTGTATCCGTTACCTACCCCAAAGATTCTGATTTAATTGGTCTGGGCTGGGGTGATGCCACTGATATTTTTTTTAAAGCTCCCCAAGTAATTTCAATGTACAGTCAGGATTAAGAATTATGGCTCTAAGCTATAAGAACTAGAACTTTTGCTATTATTATCTGTATATCTTGCATGTGTCATTGTATATCACTGGCTCTCAGAGAGCAGGGATTTCTTAATTTTACAGTATCTGATTACCTAACATACAGCTTTATACATAAGAGGCAACCAATACATATTAATTACTGCTGATGTGCGATGTCACACATGGGCATGAACACGGAAACTATTTTGAAGTAACATTAAAGAGATTAAATTATTGCTCTTCTTAACAAATACGATACATTCCTGCTATAGAAAATTCACTGTATTGGGTTTACTATCTCTGGATAACAAACCACCTCACACAGAGAGGCTTAAAACAGTATATTATCGTATCATAATTCTGAGGTTTGACTGAGTTTAGCTGGGCGGTTCTCCCTTGGGGTGTACCAGTCAGATGTCACAGTCTGGCACCTGGGGCTGGGATGGCTGGAGCAGTGAGGGCTGGTAAAACATCTCTCCACTTTGCTAGCTTGGGCTTCCCCATGACATGATGGTTTCAAGGTAGCTTGATTTCTTAAATGGCAGTGGGTTTCCCTCCAAAGCAAGTGTTCCAAGACACTAAGGCAAAAGTTGCAAGGATTCTTATGACCTTGTCTTAGAAGTCTGTAGAGTCACTTCTGCTGCATTTTACTGATTATATGGGGCCATTTCATTTTCAAGGAAAAGAAAACAGAAGGGTAAAAATTCTGGGAGGCACACTTCATTAAGAACTATTATCTTTTCAGACTAGCTACCCAACACACTAATATTTTGGTGTGATTCTTGCCAGTATGTTTTCTATTCATATATAACTATATGGGAATTTTAAGTATACCACATACAGATTTTTACCTGTGCATTTTGTTCAGTGTCATATTTGAGCAATTTCCTAAGCATTAACAGTAATTTTAAAACATTTTGATAAATTTGCCTTAGTATTTTGAAAGGATTATTTATAATAATTATCTTTACTTATAGTAATAACTGACATACTTTGAGTGCTTATTTCTGCCAATAACAGAATTGCCAACGTAACTATAAGACCTTCACAACTACTCATGTATTTAATCCTTCTAACAACCCTGCGAGGCGGGTCCTGCATTATTCCCATTTTGCAGTTGAGGAAACTGAGATACAAAGAGGCTGAGGAACTTGCCCAAAGTCGCAGAGAGAGAATGTAGTACAGACAGGATTTGAATGCAGCCCGTCTGCTTTCAGAGCCTGTGCAATACCACCTCTCTACTGATACAGCATTTAAGTACTGTAGAACAACTTCAAGGATTCCATAAATCCTTACTTTTTTTTTTTTTTTTTTTGCATACGGTGCATTACTAAATAGTATCATAGTTCAGGGACTTTGGGATTGACTGGAATTAGAATAAGTGAGAGTTTGAAATTTGGACAAATCAAATTAGATTTCTGCAGAGGAAAAAGTATCTATCGATATGCACTCTGTCTACTTTTGTAGTCACAGCATCTAGAACTGGAAGGGGCTTTAGAAATCAACCACTTAAATGCTGTCCTATTAAAGATGAATTTGTAGAGACCACAGATTTTGCACGCAACTATAAAGTTAGTAATAAACTTGGGAATGGAATAGAGTGCTCGAGAATCCCACCCCACTAAACCTTACATAACCTCATATGTAATCTTAGCAGTTACAGGAGATATGTAACCTCACTGTTTACATGTCTAAATCTTTGTGTTTTAAATCTAACTTATCTGGTGATCAGTGTCTGTTAAAGAAAAATAATGCATTCAGAAGAAGCAGAAGTCAAATGCTTTAAATGGTATCCCTATTTTGCTCTGTAATTATTGAATAATGTGCTTTTCCTCAGAATGTCTACAGAAGTTTTTTGTAGTGACTGAGCTCATGTTATATATGCTATTATCTGGGAACTGAGCTTTTTTTTTTTTTGCGGTACGCGGGCCTCTCACTGTTGTGGTCTCTCCCATTGCGGAGCACAGGCTCCGGAGCTTTTATGTCGAGACAGGCAAAAAACCCAGAATAAGTGTCTCACATTAAGGTGTAAATATTATCTTCCTTCCTGGAATGCACTGTCCTCTCTTTGCTGCTTAGAAATGTTTGCGGCTTGTCTGTGGAGCCCTCTCCAATCCCCTTGCACAGTCACACTACCTCTGGACATCATTCATCACACTACACGATAATAAACACTCGTAATAAGTGTGTTTATGTATTTTTCTCTCTCCTGAGACTGAGATCTTTTAGGAAAAGAACTGTCTTTACATTCGTATTTACATTCTTGATGTCAGGCAAATGGTAGAGGATTAATAATTGCAGAAGTAAGCGTGAGGGGAGAGCTACCAAACAAGATTTTACCAGGTGATCATAAAAACCAGAGGTTGGCAAACCACAGCCCTCAAGCTAAGAAAGGTTTTTACATCTTAAAATGGTTATATAAGTATCTACATAAAGCCTATAATCCTTATGATCTGGTCCTTGGAAAAAAGTTTGTTGATTCCTGATATAAACATAGTATTTCATAATTATAGGACAGTAACAATAAGCAACAGTTATAACTCAGTTTTAGAAAGTGCCAACAAGATTAATGAAATTGTTCATTTGAGAGATTCTGTTTAAAGGTTACGCAGTCTCTCAGCAGAGTGAATATTAGAAGATCATTTGTGATAAAACTGCTTTTTGAAAGACAATATAAATACTTTCATGTATTTTTTTCATCACAGTGGGTCCCCAGCCATGATATACTTGCCCCTCAGTTATCCTCTGGCCCGGGTCTTCTAACAGTCTATTCTACGGAGCCAGAAGAGGGTTCTCATCACTTTGCCACCTTGCTAAAACAAATCTAAATCTGCTTTTGCCATTGCCTTTATGACTCTGATACACTTTATTTTTAGTCTCTGAATAAAATGTTTCCAGGCTCATTTGCTCTGCTTGCTGATAGAGCAATAAGAGCAGGGGCCACAGCAAGACACTGCAAGTCCAGGCTGAAAGCTAACAGTTGGTAATATTTTCTCTTAAGGTCAGAGGAAGTAGAAAGATCCAAAAAATGCACATGATGACATCATCAGAAGGACCTAAAGAGCTTGTAGCTTGGGATGAATAAAGGCACTATTGCCTAAACACACTCTTACATACTAGCTGCACAAGAAACAGGAATGTTTTCCTTGGTATAGCAAACCAAAGATGCCTCCAGGTAAAACCTCGGACAAATTTTAGGGGTTAGCTTCAAAGAGATGCACTGTAAATTTTGTCTCAAAATAGTTTCTAAATGTATTTGCCAGGCACAAAACCACCTTGCAAGGTTTTGTTTTCACCAGAGGAAGTGGGCCCACATATTATCCTGACTTGAAACCTCCCACCTCCTCCAGAAGAAAGAAGCTGGAAAAAATTAGAAGAACTAAAACGGGATAGTTTGGGGCAAAGCAGGCTCAGAGAGGTGCCATTGCTTACTCCTTAAAAAGAAAGTTATAGTTGACTTCTCTAGCTCCGAGGCACAGAGATCAGAAACAACAACAGGAACAAAGCAGTCAAACACCAGACATTAGGGTTCATTTACTATAAATGTCTTAAGGAAACCTGCCTCCTACTGAAGACTCAAATGCTCAGTTATTTAACAATTCTTTAAAAAACAAAAAACCTTGAGTAGAACTTTCACTGAGTTTCTACCAACCTGGGTTTTCTTCCAGAGTCCACAGCTTAACAGAATGCCAAGAGAGCATTTTAGCATGTACACACTATGCTCAATTCAGCTCCCCCCAAAACATAAATAACTAAAAAGATCCATTATGGGAACCCAGTCCTCATTCGACAATAATCCATTATGAGGCAGAAAGTGGAGAAAGCCGGGGCGGCGGGGAGGAGGGGGTACAGCTGTCCCGGCCTCAGTACCTAACACAGCTTGCAACCTCTGCATGGAGTGGGCCGGGTCTCAGGTAGAAAACGGTGGGAATGGGCGGGAAGGGTTCCTAGCTGAATAATGCTACGTTCGGCTGGCTTCCAGAGAATATTCTATGTTAAGCAGGGCTTCTAATCTTCTCAGTTTCTCTTTTTTCTTCTTTGGCCTGATTCCTTTCACCTCTTTCACTCTGCCTCCTTCTAATTTGCTAATACAATAAGTTTACATATCTTGGGTATTTTTCTGAACTGATAAACATACAGTCATATTAAGACAACAATCGTATGCATTTGTAAAATACTTAAATATGAAAGACTTCTAAAACCAAAAATCAAAAAACAACTCTGCCGGGTTAACATGAAAAATCTTAAAAATAATGTTAAAAATTCAGTAAAATATATATAAAATTAAAGATTTTGAAAGGAAGGTATTTTTCTGCTTTCTCCATCCCACTGTCAATCTTAAGCCATTACCTCAAAACTGATTCCTTCTCTGCTTTTCTAAATTCCACCCTGCTTTTAGGGGTCAGCATAATTTCCATTTTTTCTAGTTTTCTCTCTCCTTTTGTCATGCCAACTACTACATGCTAGTTCACATACTCCAACTCTTGTTCATATATTTTTCTATATAGTTTATTAATTGCATAAGAGATTTTTATCTTCTATTTAAGCTCTATAAATCAAATTTCTTTGTGCCATTATAGTGATTAGCATTACAACGATTAGATTCTGGGCATAGAACACATTCAAAAAAGGTAATGTAATTAAACTTTCTCTTAAGGATGTTAAACATACTTGATTGAAATCTCGGTGACTATAAAGTACTACATGGTTTAATGAAATAAACCATCTCTTCTGTAGTCAAAGGTGAATTTTATTTCTGCTCAATCTAAATGAGGTCTACTTATAAATTTTAATTAAATGGAACCTCAAGGCTAAAGTTCTTAGGAGCAGCAGCGCATATCTGATTGTTGGTGTATATTTAGTGAATATCTTCAGTTTTTCAGAATAAAGCACAACAAACCCACTACATGCATACAACAGTTCTAGTTATTAAGGCCGGGATCCTACAAGTTCCCAAAAGACCTGAATAAAACAACACTGTCATAATCAAACTATTCATTATGAAAAATTATATTCTGACTTTCTTTTGCCCTAAGAAGAAATTTGTTAAGAAAGCACATGACACAAATGATCAGACTATTTCTTTCTAAAGGAAAGGAGCTGGCAACATAAATCCAGAGAAGCTGAAAGCTTGGAACTACTCAATAACCAAGAATGAAACATTCAAAATTCAATTTAAGTGAGGCAGATATCTGCATTTTACTCACAGTGTTTAGCACATGTTAGCAATAAACACCAAAATGAGCTATGTGTACTCAATGAAGAAAAATGTGAATGAAAAGGAAATTGCACTGGACCTTATAGATGCCCAATAACAGTTCCATTTTTCTGAAAACCAAGACAAAGAAAATGTTTTTCCCTCCAGATAAGAACTCCATTTAAAACTTCAAAAGGAGTTAGTTAATCTAAATGTCTCATGCCAGCAAATTAAATCATTATAGAGCAGAGGAGGGAAGGGAGAAGGGAATTCGTGATTTGCAGACGACTTCATTAAGTAATGGCTGTTGCTACTGATGTGAGGAGAGTGGCTACTCCATTCATGCTGAAAAACCTTCAAAGGACAGAGAAGGGGACTTCCCTGGCGGTCCAGCGGTCCAGCGGTTAAGACTCTGCTCTTCCAATTCAGGGGGCACGGGTTCAATCCCTGGCCGGGGGCCTAAAATTCCACATGCCGCGGTGCGGCTTAAATAAATAAATAAGTAAAGCAGTTCTGTGTGGAGCACATATACATACATAAGCACATTACAGGATGCAGTCCTGGGTGATCCTGGGTGGCCTGAATCTGGATCAAACAGTCCTGATTCAAGTCTCAGTTGTACAATTTGCTTGGGCAAGTGTCTCAGTCATTCAGACATTTTGTTGGCTTATCTGTGAAATGATGAAAATAGAACCCATCTGATAAGATTACTGTGTGCATTAGACACAATAATGTATGTGAAACACTTGCACAGTGCTTGGCACATAGTAAACACTCTCTGTGAGTCGCCCTGGCTTAAACATACACAGTTAATCAACTGTGAAATCACCCTATGGGCTACACTGCATCAGGAAATTGCCCAGTAAGGGTTCAAAATGCAAGGCTTCACTTATCAAAATGGCACTTAACTTCAAAACATATTTGGAAAAGACTTCAAAAGTTCTACTGAGGGGGATGCAGGGAAGTGTCTCTTCTTGTCACTTCCACGGAAAAAATGCAGGGCTGGATTGCCTACTGCTCCATTATTTAACGTTTCTCACAGCACTGGGCAGAGAACCTTGGGGACCACAAAACCCCATCTCCTCACTGTGCAGACGTGAAAGTGAGGCCTAGACAGGTTGAGTTACCTATCACCACACAATGATGTTATTACACCTTGCATGCCCCTGTCCACTAATCAAGTAGAGGATCTTTATTAGTCACCATCTTTCATTCCTTTTGCAGTTCTATAATACACAAGGTTGGGAACGAAGCACTCACCGAAGGAGAAAAAAGTCTGTTGACTCCAACTGGGTGAACTGAGGGCTATTATGTCAAATTACTTTATTATAAAAATTCAGCAAACCCACCTGGAGAGCACTTGGCAAATTCGAGTATCATTAACTCAAGTATTTCTTACTCCACCGAAAGCCTGTAGGCTCACATCAGTGCATCATTCTCTCTTATCCAACTGTTTCCCTGCAGGACCAAAGGCCACTGTCTTCAAGGTATTTTCTGGATGGGCCTACAGAAAGTTGCAAGTGGGTACGTTTGATGATCACTCTGTGTGTGTGTGTGTGTGTGTGTGTGTGTGTGTGTGTGTTTGTGAATCTAGGTGTATCTGTGGCATAAAACTATTGAGCCAGCTGCTCCCTACTGGCTTTTTCCAAAAGTTAAATTATGATTACCATTATAGATATTAAGTGGTCCCACCAAATCCTGACAGTATCATGTATTGGTGAGGATACTGAGAATATAAAGTATCTGGAACTCTCTGACATTGTACAAGTATTTTGGAAAATTGTTTGGCAGATCTACCAAAACTGAACACACACACACACACACTTACCCTATAATGCAGCAATTCCACTTCTAGGGATAGATATAACAGGAGCATGTAAACAGGTACACAAAACACATGTACATGATGTTCATGAAGCATTATTTGTGATAGTCCCCAATTTAAATTTACCCAAGTGTCTATCAATGATGTAGAATAGATAAATAAATTGTGACAGAGCCATATTGTATACTGTACAGTAATGAAAAGGAACGAATTACTGTTACACTCAACAACAGGGATGAATTATAGAAACATAATGTTGAAGGAAAAAATAGCCAGATATAAGAACATACAGACAGCCTAATTCTATTTATATAAAATTAAAAATCAGGCAAAATTAATCTATGGTGTTAGATATCCCTCCAGGCAAGGGATGTTGGCTGGAAGGGAGAATGAGGAGGGCTTCTAGGGGACTGGAAATGGTTCTGTTAGCTGAAAATATGTTCATGTTTAACAGTATTTAACAACAGTAATTATAAAGAACTGACACAATATTTTCATGGCCATAAAAATTAATCCAAGAAATTAAGTAGAGATAAGCGCTAAATCAGAAATTCAAGAGTCACATCAAATGAGAATCTATGTAACCCAACATTGTAAGACAGTTCAGTATAGAAAAGCAAGCATTTGGTAAATTAGTTTGTTTAAATTTTCATTAAATAACATTTTAGATTAACTTTACTATTTCCTGTCTCCCGGCACAAGAAGTGTTTTTCTAATATCATAATCTGTGGGAGACAGTTGTCTATTAAACTTAATTAAAAAGTGTTGTATTAAGAAGTCAAAAGCCATGTTATAAGGAAAAAAACTTCTAGTAAGATAGGACCCCACATTTTTGAGCATTTTATATTACTCCTAATAATATCTGTTACCTTTGTACTTTCCTCACTGAGAACTTCCAGCCAAGGAACTGTCAGGTAATCAAGAACTGTCAATCTTTCTAATTTTCTCTATGGAGCTTCTGAATTTATTTGTTCAATTCAACAACAGTAGTAATGAAAACAGCTGTCACTGTTTTAGTATTTTAATGTTTATCTGCAGTGCATTTTAAATTTATAAACAACAGTTCCCCTTTCCCAGACTATAATCTCAGAATTCCATTCTTAGCTTAATGGAAACATCATGTCACTGGATTTTTGTCTGGCTCTGTAAATATCACTCAATCCTGATTTAATGCGTCACTGAACTTTGCAGGCTTCAAATAACAGATTTGTATCTGTAAAAGAAAATAGTTCTTTGTTTTTAGAATTAAAGAAATAAACCTCTTGCCAATAATAATTTTCTAAAGTTTCAGACTCTTAAAGGTAGAATCAAGGACATATGGGCTCACTCTCTCATTTCCCCCAAAAGAATATGGTATACTAAAACTCAGTGACTTTTACTTTTTTAGGGTTGATTTAAGATCTCATAACTTTCAATTTAAATAGGTCAAAATTTAGTAGGAACTTTGTTCTGCCAATGGTTATATATTCCAAGCATCCTAAGCACAAGAAAAAAAAGGTTCTCAAAAAATAATTTTCCTCTAAAAGAAGGGCCAAATGTGCACAGCAACTCTGAGAGCTAACATATGAGAAGAGCCTGCATCAGAATGGAGGATTCCTATACTGTCTAGACCTGTGCTAATATGGTCATTAGCCACATGTGACTATTTAAAGTTAAATTAAATAAAATTTAAAAGTCAATTCCTGCAACACCCTCACCACATTTCAAGCGCTTGACAGAAACATGTGGCTAGTGGCTGCCACACTGGACAGCACAGATACAGAACATTTTTTATCATGGGAAAGTTCTATTGGTCAGCACTCCTCTAGGTTAACTTCAGCCCATGATCCCTAAAATTATCAGCCGTGGCTGCATAAAGCTACCGTGTGGCATTTGAATCAAAACAGCAAGCAAATCTGATCTGGTCCAGAAATAGAGTATTTAAAGAAGCAGAAATAATAATTATAATCATGAAACCATGCCAAGGCTGCAGTGTGGGCTTGTAGGGTAACAGTCTGCCCAGAATCAGGTGGCTCAGGCTTTACACCTGCATTTCAGCTGTGTGTCCTTGTCCTCACCTGTCAGATGGCAGTCGTATGTTACCTTCCCTACTTCCTGGGTGGGATGGATGACAAACAAACCTCAATGATGGGGGTGCTTTGGAGAGTGGTAAACACTTGTTGTTTTATTGCTATTTTTATGTTAAACAACACTATTTATTTTATCAGCAGTAAACTTGACTACAGCAAATGTTTAGCTCACTGAGGTACTTGAAACCAAAAAGGATTACTGGGGAGATTTCATAAGTCAGCGGTCATATTAGGGAAACTTGATGGATCAATTATTTAATACTAAAAGATTACACAACACTGCTCTCTATATAATGGAATGATTCTGAATTCAGTATTTATAATGAACCACGTTCCTATATATACCTCTACACAGTGCTACACGCCCAGAATGAATAAACAATACTGTTCACTGAAATAAAGATGGTGGAGTAACTTCCAATTACACAGTTAAGTATCATGGCTAAAGCTAGAAAGGTGAGTATCACAGAGAAACTAGGCACCTACATTAAACTTTTTTATCTTGTAATATAGTGTCTCTCCAAGGTTTTACTATTCTGAAGGATCTCCCCATCTCCCATTCTTATTCTGCACACATCCAGGTACATTACCTGCTGAGCAGGTCTGTGCTTCACCCCATAGCTGTAAAGGGATGCTGCCATGGACCTACTTTTTCCATTCCCCTTTGAGAAAATAGAAACCAAATAGGGAAACTTCCAGACCTTGGTTAGAAGAAAGAACCTATAAGCTGTAAAGGCAGCTGTATCTCTGACAAGGTGAGGGAAGAAGGGAGCACATGTGGATTTCCTCACAACAGAAAGTGAACCTGGTCTGCCACAGGATTTATGCCAACACACTGAAGATCGTTATGTGATACATAAGTATGACTGCTGAGGACATTAAATATCACTGTGAGAATGATGTCAGGGAGAGACTTCACGAACAGACTTTTAAAACTAAGAAAATCATATACTAGAGCCTGATAATATCCTTCTGGATAAAATAACCATTGTTTATAACAGTGCCTTAACTCTATTTAGCTATACTTTTAGAAATGAACTTTAAACTTCAGAATAATTTAAAATCTACAGAAAAACTGCAAAGACAGTACAGAGAATTCCCATCCTTTACACTCAGTTTCCCCTATTATTAACACTTTACAACATTATGATACATTTGTCACAATTAATGAACCAATATTGATACATTATTACTAACTAAAGTCCACACTTTATATTTCCTTAGTTTTTATTTAATGTCTTTTTTCTGTTCCAGGACCCCATCCAGGATTCCATATTACATTTAGTGGTCATGTTTCCTTAGTCTCCTCCCTCTTGGCCGTGACAGTTTCTCAGACTGTCCTTGTTTCTGATGACCGTGACAGTTTTGAGGAGTACTGGTCAGCTATTTTGTAGAATGTACCTCAACTGAGACTTTTCTGGTGAGACTGGAGTTATGTATTTTTAGGAGAAAGATCCCAGAGTACAGGTGCCATTCTCATATCATATCAAGGGTACATACTATCAACATAACTGGTCACTGTTGGTGTTGATCTTGATCACCTGGCTGAGGCAGTGCTTGTCAGGTTTCTCCCCTGTAGTTACTCTCTTTTGCCCCTTTCCATACTGTACTCTTTGGAAGGAAGTTACTATGTGCAGCCCTCGATTAAGGAGTGGGGAGTTATGCTCCATCTCCTTGAGGATGAAGCGTCTGCAAAAATTATTTGGAGTTCATCTGCACAGGAAAGTAGGCTCTTCTCCCCATTTATTTATTTGTTCAATCATTTATTTATATCAATAGACTCACTGATATTTATTTTATACTTTGGGTCTTTGGGTTATAATCCAACACTATTTTGTTCTTAAACAGTTCCAGCTTTGGCCATTGGGAGCTCTATTATTTGATTCCTGTGTCCTTTTGACATACCCTGTCATTATGGTTTTTTTTTTTTTTTTTGGACCACTTCCCTACTTTCTGGCACTACAAGATGCTACAGGCTCATCTTGTGTATTGCCTACCCCAGTCCTAGAATCAGACATTTCTCCAAAGAGCTCTGGTTCAGATTACTGGAGAATGATCTGGGCACCTTTTAAAAAGTTTTTAAAGGTGTTTTCATACACACACTTCTCTCACATCCACAGCCTCTCTGACAGATGGGTAAACTAAGGTTCAGAGTAGCTGAAGGATTTGCTCAAGATCAAGACTAATAATGGCAGAGGTGGGATAAAATTCAGTCTTCTGATGACAGTTCAGTGTCTTTTCCATTATGGGTGGTTTCTGGATGAGGACCTAGCCTCAAAGACCAGATTCACAACTTGTAGGAAAAAGGAAACAGGCATTTCTAGAACAGTCTTTCCAGGAGGGAAAATATATAACAGAGGTATGTGACAGACTCTATCTATCCAGAAGAAACAACTGGAGATTCTGTCTTCTATGGAAAGAGGTCTCTAACTATATTACAGCAGTGGTTCTCAACTGGGGGTGATTTTTCCCCTCCCCCCGCCACCCTCGAGACACTTTGCAATGTCTGGACACATTTCTTGGGTAGGGGGCGTGCTGTACCTGGCATCTAGTGAAGACATGTTGCCAAACATCCTATAATGCATAGAAGAGCGCCCACAACAAAGAATTATCCACTTCAAAATGACAGCAGTGCTCACACAGAGAGACCCTATAGCCAGAGACCACTGGAGAACTTCATCCAATTTTACGCTGTTTCTACTCTTGCTGAATTTTTTTCCCTTTGGTGGCTGTGAGGGATAATCACAGAAGATTCTGGGGGATTCTGTGACCTCATGAGCTGGTCTATTAGAAGAAAAAGCCCCCCATTTTGATTAAGGAGTGTGGCTCACAATCAGATAAAAGAGACTCACCTGGTTCTCATGTGTGGGCCAAAGAGCAAGAAGGGGCGCTCCTTAAAGTAAGCTGCCTGAATCAAGCAGGGCATGAACAGGGCGAGCATTTCTGCAGGGTGAGCATAGTTCTATGTAATCAGCCAGAAAAGGGAAGGCCTAGCTCCATATATGCCATCATTTACCGGCCACGCATCTGCCGTCTTCTAGTTCAGGAATGAGTTGTGCAGACCAATAAGGTGGCTTGGAAAACCTGCCAGTGAATTGGTCAGGCTTACTAAGTAGATGGCGGTTACCCAGAAACTGTTGCTCACAGCTCAGTGACCTCAATTTGGAGAGGAAGTAAGTGACTGAGTCCCAGTGACCACCCAGCAGTCTGACAGAAGAGAGAACACTTTTTGTTTACCAGGACCTCTCTTGCAAGCTTTAGAAAAGCTTGCTCACTTTTGGTACTAACAAGTCAATGATGGACATTTTCTGAGCAAAGCTAGGTGTGCCCTGGGACCACCAATTGCCACTGCCCTCTATGAAAAAATATAGAGAGCTTACAGGGGCAGTATAATTTGGGGTGATCCTATTTGGAGAGATCCTGATAATGCAGACATGTGTATGTAAAAATACTCAATGCACCATAATGTCTGGTACACAGTAACTTTTGTCAGTGGTAGCAACAATAAAAGACCAAATGTTTACTTAATGTTTTCTAAGTGTCAGGTCCTGTGCAAAGTACTTTACACATTATCTCGTTGAATACTCATAACTAGCCTATGAGATAAGTACCATGATCACTACCTAAGCCATAAGGAAGTCAGATGCTTATGCAATACATGATGGGTAAGGGAAGGTTGAAAATGTCCTTTCGTGAGACAATCTGACTCCTGGAGATGACATGAGGTCAGGAGATCACAGGGATAAACAAATGTCAGGTTTAGCTCCTTAACATCCCCACACTACCAACCACAGTCTTACAGTAGGTGCTGAAACAAACACTGGATGGACGGATGGAAGGATGAATGAATAAGTGACCAAAATGCTTGTTATTAAACATGGTTATAGAGTAGAGACTCTCTCTCTTCCCATCTCAACTTCCCCCTTCTCAAATTATGGTTCAAAATTACTCTTTCCAGTCTCTCTGAAAGTTAGTGCTAGAAAAGATCTCTCTTTGGTCTTCATCCGTGATGTCAGAGTCAGCTCTGTGCACATCCCATTTGTTTAATCACTATTACTTGCTACTGTTGCTCTAAATCTACCTGCACTTTCAATCTTAGTCAATGAATACATTTGGCTGATTAACAACAGAGTCTACTGTTTGCTAAAGATGTGCCTTCTTCAACCAGAAATCTGGAAGACAGTTCTGACATCCATCTCTCTAACCCCTGATTATTTGGAGGAAGTGACAGGGAAAAATCTAAGCAATAATTTCAAATGTGCTCATATCTAAAGGCAGAATATTTGGATTATATTTGGCATCCTTATAGTGAACTATTCTTAAAAATAAATATTTCTGGAATGATTTGGTCAAAATCTGGCCATGTTCAAGCCAATCTAGTACACTACCACTAATTCTTTAATAGAAAAAAATGTGAATTTAATAAAAATTTAAGATAAACAATAGAAATATACTAGAAAATTTTAAAAAGTGCTTCCATAAAACTGCTTATATTTTGGACAATCAACATACTCCTCTTCTGCAAGATTTTTATAGTGAAATCTTGGTATAAAGTCCTGGCAAGCCATTTTCTAAGCAGCAGATATACTGTTTCACTTACTAACATATACTTGCATTGTGCATTGAATCTGCTTTGTTTTATAGAAACTTACTATCCTGACACTTCAGTGAACAAGATAGCTAAGAATTTCCACTGATGATATAACATATAGTATGACACAGGCTAACTCTAGGTTGCAAAGCAAAAACACTCCATGCTACCCAGGTATAAGAGCAGGACACAGAAAGTTTAGAAAGAGTGGTGAGCAGGAATAACAGGGAAGAATGATGACTTCAGGCTTGACGAACTACAGTATATCTTCTAGATTTGAGGGTGAAAATGAGATATGCCACAGCCTCCATGCACGGCTTTTTGCTATCACTATATTTTAAAAAATGCTTTAATCAAACATGGACATGGTCAAAAACACTAATTAGAAAAGATATATGCACCCCTATGTTCACTGTAGCATTAATTATTCATTGTAGCCAAGATATGGAAGCAACCTAAGTGCCCCAAAATAGATAAGTGGATAAAGGTGTGGTATATCTATCGATTGATAGGTCTATCAATTTATCTAGTGGAATATTAGCCATAAAAAAGAATGAAATCCTGGACCTAGAAGGTATTATGCTAAGTGAAATAAGTCAGCTAGCAAAAGACAAATACTGTATGATTTCACTTATATGTGGAATCTAAAAAACAAATGAACAAACATAACAAAACAGAAATAGGGTTACAGATACAGAGAACAAACAGATGGTTGTCAGAGGGAAGGGGGGTGGGGAGAGGAAAGAAATAGGTGAGGGAGACTAAGAGGTACAAACTTCCAGTTGGAAAATGAATGAGTCACAGGTATGAAATGTACAGTGTGGGGAATACAGTCAACAACTATGTAATACCCTTGTATGGTGATATATCATAACTAGACTTACTATGGTGATCATTTTGAAAATGTATAAAAATAACAAATCACTATATTGTGCACCAGGAACTAACGTAGTGTTATAGGTCAATTATACTTCAAAACCAACCGACAAACAAACTCACAGGAAAGCGATCAGATTAGTAGTTAACAGAGGTGGGGAATAGAGGATGGGGAATCGGATGAAGGCAGTCAAAAGGTACAAACGTCCAGTTATAAGATAAATAAGTACTAGGGATGTAATATACAGTATGATAAATCTAATGAACACAGCTCTATGTTATATATGAAAGACGTTAAGAGAGTAAATCCTAGGAGTTCTCATCACAAGGAAAAAAGATTTTTTCCATTTCTTTAATTTCGTATCTATGAGATGATTTATATTCACCAAACTGTGATAATCATTTCATGATGGATATAAGTCAAATCATTATGCTGTACCCCTTAAAACTTATACAGTGCTGTATGTCAATTATATCTCAATAAAACTGGAAGAAAGAAAAAAACAAAAGGTTCTAGCCCTATACATGCCCCTCTTCAGTCCTGTGCTCAAAGGTCACCATCTTTAGCCATTTGTTCTTAACTCTTCTGATAATTTACATTCACAACTCTAAGTAATATACTTAAGTTCTTAGTTCATAAGCTTTAGACAATATCCACTGACTTCTTACTAAGAAATGAGGATTTACTTAACTCACATTATCCTTTATTATCCTTCTCCTTTCTGTTTACAATATTTATAGTTATATTTAGTTTTATTCTTTTACTGGTCACTTTTTAAATACTGCACTTCAAGCTCTTATTTGTTGTTCCATCAAATTTTAACTCCCCACAATGTAAAACAAGTTATTAGTGACTCTGCTTCCCACCAACTCTCCCACCTCCTTCTACATCCTAACTTCTGACCATCATCTTATTTTTTTCAAATTACCAAGAAATCTTTCTATGCTTTGTTTATGAGTTGTTTCTAAAAATTAAAGGTAAATAATCTGTGTTTACTGTATTGTGATCTATAAATATTATTCATAGCAGAAACAAGTAATGTTTTAGAATTACATTTCTATTTCCAGAGATCCATTTTTATGAACTGTCATTCAAAAGAACATGTTACTAGAATAAAGGTCAAATAGATTTCTTTTTCTTAGTTTTAGTAATTGCTCAAAATCAAGCCACATTTTTGTGGAATTGTGATTGGACAATGACCTTATTGTACACTTTTTATCTGGAGTTTCTAATTGCCTTTACTTTTCTAATGTTCATCAAATCATCAAAAAACAGCAAAATTATGTTTGGGTCCAACACATAAAGATGAAATTTTCAAAGTTTATTATAGCAGACTTAAAATGAAAATAAACTTTTGAAAACACTATTTTGTTTTTAAATACTTAAAGATAACCTTTTGCTTATGCGTCCCTTAACATGAAGATGAGATATATTCTATGTATATTAATAAGCTCCATTTATATGGTACTGTCAGTTTATGAAACACTGCTTGCACATATTATCTTATGCTCTCAACCCATGAAGGAAGCAATATCTTCTCTATTTCACAAACACAGCAATTTAACATCAGAGAGACTGAGAGATTTAGCTAAGATTGGACAGCAAGTAAGCTGCAAGTTCCAAATTTGAAAACAAGTTTTCTTTTTTTTTCTTTTCAAAGTCCAATGTTTTTTGCTTCTACCACAGCTGCCTACTACATGGGCTCTTTCTACCTTTTGTTTAGAAATAAAACATCATGATTTTTGGTTTAGAAGTTTTGTTATCAGTTAGAGCACTCCTATGGAAAGCAACACAGTACTTTCACTCCTTACTTATTACTAGATTTTTGGGGCAGGAATTTTGTAAATAAACAATGGAAAAGCTGGCAGAACCAGGAGAAAAACACAAATAAACCAAAAGGACATTACATAAAGAGATGCTACAATAACAAACTGAATAGTCAAGGAAGGCCAAAGATTCATAAGCACTAGCTTTCTCAAGTAATAAATGAGCGTCTATAAGGCACTGGAGTTACTACTCCAGCAATATAGCATTGTTATAAAAATGGACATTGATCCCAATCATACTCTGACAAACCAAGTATATCTCACACAAATAGCTTCTTAGGAACGACTCTGGGTACTGATTCAGAAAGATCAAGGGCAACCAAGGAGGAGAACTGGGGTATGGAGAAGATGCTGTGTGAGGAACCAGGGGAAGCTGAGCATAGAGAAGTAGGCTCATGTTACAGTCATATGAGCACAAAGAAGCAGGTTTCAGCTTAACACCAGGAAGATTCCAACAGAGGAAATGTGCCCTCAGAAACAGACAAAATATTATTAGTATTTGGACCAGGTGGATTTCTGTTAGTTGAAGCTTTATAGACTCTCTACACAGGTATAAGGCAAAAGCTGAAAATTCAATTTCAGAATTTTGAATTTCACGTTTACCTTTTATAATAAACAAAATAAATATTCTTTAATGTTATTTAAGATCTTATTTTTGACTTTACATCAAAAGAAAATAGTTCAGGAAAAAAAAGTTTCTTAAAACAAGAACCTACTTAAAGATTAACAAAAACACAGAATGCAATTTGAGCAAGAAGAAATGTCCAGGCTTTCATCTGTATATGTTTAAACTCTAACATGTCAACTTTCTTTTTTCAAACTGATGAGGGAAAGTAGTCCAGTTTGATTCTTTTGTATGCAGCTGTCCAGTTTTCCCAACACAGTTTATGAAGTGACAGTCTTTTCCCCATTATATGTTCTTGTCTTCTTTGTTGTAGATTAACTGACCATATAAGTGTGAGTTCATTTCTGGACTCTCTATTCTGCTCCATTGATCTACATTTCTGTTTCTGTGTCAGTACCACATGGTTTTGATTACTGTAGCTCTGTAGTATAGTTTGAAATCAGGGAGCATGATACCTCCAGCTTTGTTCTTCTTTCTTAAGATTGTTCTGGCTGTTTTGGGTCTTTTGTGTTTCCATACAAATTTTAGAATTATTTGTCCTAATTCTATGAAAAATGCCATTGGTATTTTGATAGGGATTGTACTGAACCTGCAGAATGTCTTGGTTACTATGGTCATTTTAACAATATTAACTCTTTTAATTCATAAGCATGAACTAACTTTCCATTTGTTTGTGTCATCTTCAATTTCTTTCATCAGTGTCTTATAGTTTTCTGAGTACAGGTCTTTCACCTCCTTCATTAGATTTATTCCTGGACATTTTATTCTTTTTGATTCGATTATAAATGCGGTAGTTTTCTTAGTTTCTCTTTCTGATAGCTCATTGTTAGTATATAGAAATGCAACAGATTTCTGTGTATCAATAATGTATCCTGCAATTTTACCAAATCCATTGATGTGTTCTAGTAGATTTTTGGTGGCATATTTAGCATTTTCTATATATAGTATCATGTCATGTGCAAACAGTGATGGTTTTACTTCTTCCTTTCCAATTTGGATTCCTTTTTTTTTTTTTTCTTGTCTGACTGCTATGACTAGGACTTCCAGTACTATGTTGAATAAAAGTAGTGAGAGTGGGCATCCTTATCTTGTTCCTGATCTTAGAGGAAATGCTTTCAGCTCTTCACCACTGAGTATGATGTTAGCTGTGGGCTTGTCATATGGCCTTTATTATGTTGAAGTTAAGTTCCTTCTATACCCAATTTGTTGAGAGTTTTTATCATAAATAAATGTTAAATTTTGTCAAAAGCTTTTTCTGCATCTATTGAGATTATCATATGATTTTTATTCTTTGCTTTGTTAATGTGGTGTACCATGTTCATTGATTTGCGGACACTGAACCGTACTTGCATCCTTAAAATAAATCCATATAAACTCAAAATGGATTAAAGACTTAAATGTAATACCTGAAACAAAACTTCTAGAAGAAAGCATAGGCAGTATGCTCTCTGTTAGTCTTAGCAATAGTTTTTTGGATATGTCTCCTCAGGCAAGGGAAACAAGAGCACTAACAAACAAACGGGACTACATCAAACTAAAAAGCTTTTGCACAGTGAAGGAAAGTATCAACAAAATGAAAAGGCTGCCTACTGAATGGGAGAAGATATTTGCAAGTGATATATCTTATAAGGGATTAATACCCAAAATACACAGAGAACTCATACCACTCGACATCAAAAAAACAAGAACAAAAACAAACAAACAACCAGATTAAAAAATGGACAGAGGACCTAAACAGACATTTTTCCAAAGAAGACATACAGATAGCCAGCAGGCACAGGAAAAGATGCTCAACATCACTAATCATCAGGAAAATACAAATCAAAACCACAATGAGATACTACCTCACACCTGTCAGAAGGGCTATTATCAAAAAGATGACAAATAACATGCATTGGCAAGGACGTGGAAAAAAGGGAACCCTTGTGCACTGTTGGTGGGAATGTAAACTGGCGCAGCCACTATGGAAACGGTATGGAGATTCCTCAAAAAATTAAAACTAGAACTACCATGCTATCCAGCAATTCCACTACTGGGTATTTAGCCAAAGAAAATGAAAACACTAATTCGAAAAGATATATGTGCTCCTATGTTCATTACAGCATTATTTACAAAAGCCAAGATATGGAAGCAACCTAAGTGCCCATCAATAGATGAATAAAGAAGATGTGATATTTATATATACATACACACACATACACACACACACACATATATATCTATATATGAAATATACAGGGGTTTGGGGGGGATGAGAGAAGCAGGTGAAGGACAAATTTCCAGTATAAATGAGTTACAGGTATGAAATGTACAGTGTAGGGAATATAGTCATTAACTATGTAATATCTTTGTATGGTGACACGTTATAACTAGACTCTTTTTTTGTGGTGATCAGTTTGAAATGTATAAAAATACCAAATCACTACATTGTGCACCAGGAACTTACACAGTGTTGCAGGTCAATTATACTTCAAAAACAAACTCATAGAAAAAGAGGTCAGATTTGTGGTTACCAGAGGTGGGGGTTGGGGGGAGGGGGAACTGGAGTAAGGGGGGTCAAAAGGTACAAACTTCCAGTTATAAGTAAGTACTAAGGATAATACTAAGAATATAATGCACAACGTGATAAATATAATGAACACTGCTGTATGTTATCTATGAAAGTTGTTAAGAGAGTAAATCCTAGGAGTTCTCATCACAAGGAAAAATATTTTTTTCTTTTATTTTGTATCTATAGGAGATGAAGGATGTTCACTAAACTCACTGTGATATCACTTCATGATGTTTGTAAGTCAAATCATTATGCTGTACACCTTAAACTTATACAGTGCTATATATCAATTATATCTCAATAAAGCTGGAAGAAAAAATTCAAATGATAGGGGGAAACGAGTATAAAACTCTCCAAGGCAGAAATATATTTCATAAGAATAGTTGATTACATACAAAAAAGGGAATCGTCCCTTTCATCAATAATAGTATTAGCTGATATTTATTGAGCTCACTACATGTTAGGCACTGTGTTTAACACATCATATGCATCATCTCACTAATAATAATACAATTTATCCCAATTTTAAATATTAGCAAATGAAGATTTATAGGGGTTAACTTGCCAAAGTCAAAGACGTAAGTCCAAGCTCACATCCATCTCTTAAACATCACATACACTATCACTAACTACCTAATTCAGTGGATCGGAAGTCCATGTGATAAATTCTTACCATGATATTAATGATTATCAATTTTCATCTGAGTAATGGGCAAAAGGGAGATTAATCAGATGCATTTCATAAGCCCAAATTCTCATTCTCATGTTTGTTGATAATTTCTATTATGTTTATTCTGTCCAAAAAAAAGGGAAAATCAATGTAGCTCAAGAGTAGCAAAACTAATTTGAATTCATCTCTGATAATGCTTCACTCTCCCTTGCTGTTGAGGACATTAATAAACAATGAGAATCTAGCAGCCTTAAGGTCTAGGGAGTACAAGTATACAAATGCTGCATATTGATGATATACACACTTTTAAGAGATAGGTCTTAGGAGAAACATGTCAAATTTTGATGTTGATTGCAGAAACTTATCTAACTACATTACTACATAATAGTTAGACAATTTTGTAGAATATTTTCAGCAATAGGAAGATTTTCTTTACAGATAGTATAGACCAGCAGTCCCCAACCTTTTTGGCACCAGGGACTGGTTTCATAGAGGACTATTTTTCCACGGACCGGGGTGGGGGAAGGGGGATAGTTCAGGCGGTGATGCCAGCGATGGGGGAGCAGCAAATGAAGCTTCGCTGGCTCGCCCGCCGCTCACCTCCTGCTGTGCGGCCCAGTCCCTAACAGGCCACAGCCCACAGCGCGGTAACGTTCCACCGCGCAGGGCTTGGGAACCCCTCGTAGACAGACTATTTTCCTACTGCCCTTCATTCCATGTACCATGCAAACTGAATAATCAAGACATGGTTATTCTTATGTATAATTAATCAAATACATAAAAATCTTTTTGAGTTAGACAGTGATTGCTGAAGGCTATTTTATCTTATCAATAAACTATAATCTATCAGTAAATATTTATGAAGCACCTATGAAGTGGAAATCACTTGCACCATAAGACCTTTTTCTTTCCTCTTCTTTCCTTCCGCAGAGAAACAGGAGCTATGACAGTAAGTACAGCAGGGATTTTGTTTACTTATGGTTAACATTTTTTGAAGACCTCAGATGCTCTTCCTTGTTTTGTACCTTGAAGCAACTGGTCTTGTTTCAGGTCATAGGCATAAATTCTTGCTAAACTACAGAAGGAAGAGCCGGAGTTGTTTATTTTCTTTCTTTTTTTTTTTTTTTCTTTACCATATTGACTTTCAGGACTGAGTAACATTTAAATGGGTAGAAGCACACATTACATTTCTAAAGAATGGTTTCTCCTATTATTAGCATTTAGCCCAGGAGTTCAGAGACAGGTTGTGGCCCTAGTTCTAACACTTACTCACTATGCAGCTTTGGGGAAGTCACCTTAAGGCCTCTCAACCTCAGTTTCCTTGTTTAAAACAAGGAACTGGAGTTGGATAATTTTTCAACTCCATTCCAGCTCTGTAATCTTAGCATTTCCTTGTAATGGTCTTTATAAATAGGGGTAAACTACTAATGAGGACCCGTGTAGAAGCCCCACACAGAACCCAACCCAATGAAACTGAGAATGCATCTCTGGAACTTTCTCGGATTACTGGAATCCAGCAGACCTGTCACTTGCTCCCCAGCAGAACGACTCTTTCCATACCACATGATTCTGGCAGTTCAGAGACCACCACATTTTTGGCAGCTTTGCAGGCCTAAAATCTTTCCTATTTGATTTTATTCAAGACCCAGTAAAGCAAAGAATTGTGCAAAGTCGATGCTTTCTGCGCTGGGTGTGTATCTCTATAAACACTGTCACTTTTATTGCTCTTAAATTTAGCATGTAAAAACAGCAACTAATGTGATGGGGTGTTTGTTTGTTTTGTTTTCTCAAGATGCAATGCTACTAGCTCCTTTATCCTACCTACTGTCTCCCTTAACTCTCACCCTTCCTCCAAGTAACTATCCATAGCTCCCCCTTGCTACATCCACCAATGTAAGAACCATCAGAAATTACTTCCTTTTATCTTGTAGTGACAACCTCACTTTTCAAGGAAAAATCCCCAGTATTTCACCTAATAATGAAAGAAAAAATAGGAAGATAATTTTTAAAAATACTGTTTTGGCTCAGGGAGTGCTGGCTTTCCCTCACTGAAAATGCGGTGATAGGAAAAGAAAATAAACATATACTATCTACTACATGCCAGGCACTTTATATACCTCATCTCATTTAACATCCACTACCACCTCTGTGATAGATACTGTTACACTCTTGTCACAGCTGAAAAAAGTCCTGAGGTTGAGTCAGTGGGATGAAATAATTTGCCCATATTTAAACAGAGGCCATGCAGTTTCCATTATATCATGCGGCACATATTACTCTGACACTCTCTGAAAACTATTAAAAGAAAAGCATATATTTCATTTCTCCTGTGAAATCAGTTTAAAAATCTTGAAAGGCAAATGCATAGATACAGCAAAGTATACAATAAAATAATTATGTACTTCCTTTGAAGGGATGCTAATAAGCACTTAGCATTTAATTAAGTATCTGCTCTGCCTACCATCACTTCATTTTCCCTACCTTCTGCATATGAATAGATTTTTGTATCCATCTCTTTAAGGATACAGTTTTATTAAAATCATTTTATTCACCCTTAAAACATTTTACCATAGCCAACTATAAATATTTACTCTCACTTGACAAGCAAGAGGCTTACCAAAGGAGAGAAAAATAGTCTGCACAGCTGGTTTAAACTTTTGAACTCGATTTCATCCACAAGAATTATAGAGAACCAGCAGTCTCATGAGCACAACTCCATGTCATCCAACATGAGTTCATCTGTTTGTATGTACATTCATGTGTCCTCCTTAACGTAAAAAGGATCTCAATTACTTGCACAAAATGTTTAGGAATAAGATAAAGATACAGAAGACAGAATAAACATCACAACCAGAGGAAATCAGAGTAAAATGTCAATACCAGAAAGAAAAAAAAATAAAACGCACACATCCAACAATAATGGACTACATATAAGTCACCAACTGAACTCTGAACTTACTGGCACTCAAAATGGGGAAAATTACATACACACAATTCTAATTGTCTCTGAGAGAGAAAACTTCTAGTTAATCGAGGTAAATCTTTTACCACAATTTACACCTGAAAGAAATTTCTGAAGAGTGAAACTAAAAAAGAGAGGAAAATTTAAGTAGAAGGGGATATATGTATACCTATAGCTGATTCACTCTGCTGTACAATATAAACTAACACAATATTGTAAAGCAACTATATTCCAATAAAAAAATAAAAAATTTAAGTAGAAGAGATATTCCTAAACATCCTATTTCAACCAGATTCAATGAATCTTTGGAAGAGTCATTGTAATGATGAGTAAATTGACAGGTGAAGACTTTGCTGTAAGTTGAGAATATGCAAGGCTACAACTTCTAGGATTTATAAGGTCTGTTTTAAATACAGTAAAGTTCTACTGTCTGAATCAATGTTAATGTTTTATTTATCCATTGCAATTACAAACTTAGACTCCATACTTTAAAATGATAGAGCTATTTAATTAATTTTAAACAAATAAAAACAGAACAAAACGAGAAACAGTTCTGTTCTGATTACATATTTATTTCAAGAATTCAAATTGGGAGCCAAAATAACTAGTTTAGAATGTTTTCTGTTCAAAGTATACCACATGTCTTAACTTGGTTATGTGAATTAAATTATGGTTATGATTTCCTTGTTATAACAAATTCTTCCTCCAAAAGAGATATCACTTTTCTACACTTGTAATTACATAAATATTTCCCAAAAGAAATCCCATGAATGATACTAAGATGTATAAAAAATATTATTAAACTTGAGAAAGTCATTAACACCATGGTAAACCTATTAGCAAAAGATATTAGCTTTGTCTTATATTGCATGGTGAGAGAACTTCATGGTGGAAGTTCTATCTTAAAGCTGCACTATAATGTTTAGTATAGATCTAAGGAGATTCTAATATATATAATTTTCCTATAGTAAGTAGTTCTTAAGAAAATATCCAAGGAAGAATTCAAATAAAACAATGATTCTGTTAATATCCAAAGATTAAGAATGAAATGACCAGAAAAAAAGGATCTACCTTAAAAAGCCACTCCCTCTTACATACTACTTTAGTTGATAAAAAGTAAGCAAAAACTAAAAATAATAGAATATTTTAGAATAAGTACAGTATAATAAATTAATTTTCCTCATGACATACCTGAGAGATACTGATGATCAGTAAAATATGGAGGCAGAAACTACAGGGAAGTTTCAAAAAACAGCACAGATGAGAGGGAGTAAATCCTCTTCTTTCACTAAGCCTACTGTGCTTAAATCTGCAAAATTCTTGCTCTTCCTCAAAACACTATAAATCTTGCAATACTTATTCATTAGAGAGCTCCTATCCAATTTTAATAAGAAAATTAATTTTATGTTGCATCATAAAC
The DNA here is from genome assembly GCF_949752795.1 of Hyperoodon ampullatus. Taxonomy (NCBI): domain Eukaryota; kingdom Metazoa; phylum Chordata; class Mammalia; order Artiodactyla; family Ziphiidae; genus Hyperoodon; species Hyperoodon ampullatus. The sequence continues at coordinate 45,864,383 of NC_136925.1, read as the reverse complement.
ACTGAGTAGGCATTTTCTAAGAATCCACATAATTTGCAAATGAGTATCTTTATTTAGCAGAAAACTTTAGGCAAAATATGGAGTAGCTGAAAAATCAACATGCAAGCTCTGCTTCTGGTCTGGATGAAGAAGGATGTGGAAGACCTTTGCTCCTGCTGAAAGAACAATGAATCCCCAGATAAACCTCAACACATTTCTTTCCATAGAAGAGCTGCGAACACACAGAATGTAAAAAGAAATGTTAAAGAACTAAATGGGAAGAGGCCACTTTCATATCTTGGACCCATTGCTGAGCTTGGAGAGGTGAGCCCACCACAGAAGGACAGTTTGTCAGGCAAGAAGAAACCAGACAGAATATGGATGTATCTGTGGACTTACTGTTAGGATTTAAATCTGTAGGGGCTCCAAATGCAAAGATAATCCTCTCTGCTAAGTCACTGTCCTACACACAGGGATTTTAAGAATCAGCAGAGGTTGGGCATAGGACACATGAACTAGCTCCTTGTGGCACCGCATTGGAGGAAAGGGGTCAGCCACAATGAAAGGTGGTAAGAAGACACTGGCTACAATTTTAAAAAGCTGCCCTAGCTAAATGTGGGACAGCATGTCAGCCTGAAATAGCTCAGAGCACCTGACAGCAGGGGTCTCTGGATTCACTCACAAGGCTTTCCACAGGCCTCCATCAGGTACTCATGACAAGACTGGGGGTGGGGCAGGAGACCTGACAGAGCTTTGGTACAACAAAAGCAAAATACAAAGCAAAAATGTTATGGGAGCTAGAAGCAGTCCAAATTTATCTGGATAAAAATTCAAGATGGTTTTCATTAAAAACAAAGACAAAAAAAAGCTTACTGAAAGTCATAAAGGGAAGAAGCCAGAATTCTCTAGTGAGTCTATTCGTCATACAAGTTCCATCACTTCTATCATGAAAGCAAGCAAGAATAAGGAATACTTTATTCACTAAACATTTGTATCTGGTCATGGGCATAATTTGAGTTAAATGTTTCACTGAACATGCATAACATGTTTTGCATCAGGAGAGAGGGAAAAAATTAACATTGGAGAAGAGTCCTATTAGTAGCATCAAAAGAGTCTGTTTATAATGTTCTTACAGAAGAATTCCAAATTAAGTATATTTTCCCCTGTTCCAAGCAGGGGAGTTTAATTCCTGTCTCCCAACCTTGCGTGTGGGCTGGACTTAGTGACTTGTTTCCAAAGAACAGAGTATCAAATGGGGAAAAATAGCAATTTTACAGTAGACAAACCTGGAAAATGCTATGTTGACTATCAAGGTTAATATCATCAGTAATATTACATTGATAGTATATATCCCGGATATGATGTGATGAGAATTACTTTTCACCTCTATGGGAGTTTCTTCCAAACCTGAAACCCCAGTCTAGTCATGGGAAAAAAAAAATCAAACAAACCCAAATGGAAGAACACTTTACAAAATACTTGGCTAGTGCTCCTCAAGACTGTCACGGTCATGGGAAATAAGGAAAGACTGAGGAAGTGTCACAGCCAGAAAAGACTAAAAATAAGACATGATGACTAAATGTAATGTGGTATCCTGGATGGGATCCTGGAACAGAAAAAGGACATCAGTGGAAAAACTGGTGGAATCCAAATGAAGTCTGGAGTTTAGTTTGTAGTAATGTATCAATGTGTTTTCCCAGTTTTGACAAATGCATCGTGGCAATGTAAGAAGCTAATATTTAGAGGAAAATGGTTGAGGGCTATACGGCATCTCTTCATATTATCTTTGACACTTTTCTGTAAATCTAGGGATTATTTTTAAAAGTTTATAAAACAAAATTTTTTTTTAAAAACCCACAAAAAGTAGTATGTCTAGGAAAAGAGAAAACCAGGGGATTTCTCTGACCTGTGCCTTGCTTCCAGGAGCACACTTGCCCTCATACACCTTTCCTGTCACTGTTGCTGGAATGGAACACTCCACATGAATGAAGCTCACTTCTCTAAAGTGGACTGACAGACTGCCTATCCCCTCATACCACAGCACTAGAATATTCTTTTCTGTTATCTAAAAAGCACAGAAGTAGAAGACACCTTCAGTGTTTTCACTAATGCTCCACATCATTCCACCACCATCCCAGATAGGTGCAGGTATTTTGGTTTCAGGCTGTTAAAGGCAAATGCACCAATTTCTTCCTATTTTTTAATCATAATTTTTAAAGTTTCAATTTTGTTGCCCTTTAAAACAAAATTTTGAGAGCTTCAATGTGTATTTCAAGTGAGTGGTAATGAGCAGCCTTGAACACAGTTACACAACCAGTTGATCACTCAGATGGACACTGCTAAGGGCTATGGTGTGACACTTACATAGTGTCTTTAGTTATTTTTAATACACTGTGTTTAATTTACTCACATAATGGGCCACTGGAAAAAGATCAGAAGCATAAAGACCACAAATTTTGAACTTTAACAAATTATGGAAGACTGTAAAAATGACTAATTCTAAAGGCTCACCCCAAAATAATAATATCTATGAACTACAGTCATCTGGTCAAATTTCTTATGTAACAAATCAAAATATCTCTGGTATTTCAGTAAAAAATGTTAAAAGAAACAATATAAAGATGATTTTATCCTAATTGGTTATCCACACCTGCATGAGAAATTGTTCAAAAGTGCTTACAAATAAAATCCTGAAACATTCTTTCTTATCTCATCATTTAGAAACCAAATAGGAACAGAGATTTTCCTAAAGGTCAAAATTCAAGAATTCCAAACATCCAGATATGAAAATAGTTTTTGACTATTTTTGATGTCTTAACACATAAAAAATATAATAAACACTTTAAAAATTCTCAACAAATAATTTTTCTTATAGTATAAATATTACCAAGGATTATCTTAAAATGAACTTTACAGTATAATATTTAATAGTATGTTAATCTAATATAATTTTTAACTTTAAATCATATCCTACACCATGTAAAAATGAAAAAATAATTTTCAAAATTTCTATGAGGGAATCAAGGAATCATTACTTAGGAAAGGGTTCACAAATACACAAAAGGCTACGAAATGTTCAACAAGTTCAATTATCTTGATTTACAGATGGAAAAAATTAACATCCAACATTTGTTTAAATTCCTATAGAGTTTGGAAGAAGGTAGTGTTCAGGCAAGAACTGACTTCTCTCTGTTCCTCACAATCTTTCCACAAATAACTTCTCCTTTAAGAAACTGCAGCGTTCATCTGGCTGCCATCCATCAAAAAGATCCTCACCGCTAAGCAAAGTGAGTCAGAAAACTCTCCCATCCTTGGACTTCACTGTGTGTCGGAACTGGATTTAAAAACTCTTTAAGCACCTTGCCAACATCAAAACACAAGGCTTAGAAAATATACACTTATACCAATGGTTATCCCAAGGCTTCTCACTGAACCCCAACTGCCCAACACAGCCCCACTATTCCCACCATGGGAGGAAAGCTAAAAACTCAGAGTTCTGAAATGATCTGTAAAATCAAAAGCAGAATAGAAAATAGCAAAGAAAAGCAGAGGGGTACAGAGGATCTCTAACATAAAATTCAGCCAAATCAAATGTGGAATAAGCTTTCTTCTTGCTTTGCCCTCCTTCCACCTCACTGCCTGGCCCATTCCAGGTCCCTCCCAAAAGCTAGTTCTCAAGTTACATGACATTTATGATTTAAACAAGTATTTTGTAAGTACAGGTCTAAAATCTGATTACTATGATAATCATCATCTTCACTACCACTACCACTTGCACAGAATGACTTGTTTTTGAAAGCATATTCCAAATTTCTGATAGCTAGAGCATAAATGGCCTTTTAGAACAGGGTCTATTTGTAATTCCCTTTCACAAAATGATCTTCTAAGCCAGAGCAAAAAAAACACATCTTTATTTGATTTTATGACTTGTATTCTTTTTAAAATAATAATCTTGGCAAGTAATTAACAAATAAATCAAGTGATGAAAACACTAAAATATGCAAAACCATAAAAGTGGTGGCAACTATATTTTAATGGTTCACTCACACATCTATTAATTTATTCAACAATCATTCATTGAGCACTTACTATGGCTCGAGGATTGTGCTAGGGATAAAAGAAGATGAATGTTCACTACTTTTAAGGATATTACAGGGCAGTAAAGAGAGAGAGCTGTGGGAACCAACAAGTTCAAAGAAGAGTGGTAGGGTAATCGGTGGGTAGAAGGAGGCCGTCGAGGAGAAAGGGTAGGGGTCAATCACAGAATTACGTGGGATAGGATAAGTGTCGGGAAAAGCCTCAGGGAGGGGGTGACCCTGGAGCTGAAGTCTGAAAGATCAGTTGGCCCTGGTTGATAATGAAGATGGGATATCTGGAGGGTGGGGGTGGGATGCTGACCTTCCGAGCTGACGCACTGAAGTACAGTGTAGAGTTCTACGAAACACACTGGAAAACAGCAAGCAAGCAACTCGGCAAGGCTGGAATTTGAGGGAGTGAGATCCAGCAACATCCAAGGCCTAGCTCTTGCGAAGAAATATAACTCTATCCATAAATTGTTCTTAATTGTTTCTGGACACAGATCCTTTCCAGAATTTAAAGGAAAATTAAAAAACCAACAAAAACAAAACTCAAGAGCTAAAGCGTACTGATCACTTACTATGAGTCAGGCATTTTACATACATTTCTCATTTAATATTATATTCTCAACAATCCTAGGAATAGGAATGATTTAATTGTTTCTAAACACAGGTATTTTTCAGCATTTAAAGGTAACAACAACAATAAAATTAATAGCCATAGTGTATTTATTACTTACTATGGGTCAGGTACTTGACATACATTTCTTATTTAATTTTATATTCACAACAACCACAGGAATAGGAATTATTTCTGTCATTAATGACGGCTAGGTAATTCGCCCCCGAGCACCCAATTAAGTGGCAGGGTGGACTTCAATCTCAGTTTAACTTAAGCCTATGTTCTTTGTGCTCTTGGGACACTCTCTCTGAATAACAATTTTTAAAAAGCACATGTATCTACACCATTATTTTCTTCTTCACGTTCAGACTGAACTCCCAATCATGGGGCAGGGGGGTGAGATAATCTCCTTTGATTTCACATCTTCCTTTAGCTACCACTCCCTTTTACTGCTTCACAGCAAAACCAATAAGAAGTTGTCTACACTGGTCATATCCATTTTCTCACTTCCTGTTCTCCTTTCAAAGTAGTCTTCTTGCTGAAGAAAGTAGGAACCTGTTCTGGACAATCCCAGCTACAGCCTCCATATTGCTAATTCAATGGCCAACTGACTGTCCTCATATTACCCCACAGCTCAGCAGGTGATTACTTTTCTTCTCTTAGCTCCTGGACACCATTCTCCACTATTTTTGTTGTTTTCCTTTTCTCCTTACCTTATCTGCCCTCTTCTCAGCAGCTCTACTGCCCTCAGGAACTCTAAATGTTGGACTGTCCCTTGCTCAGCCCTGCATTTTTTCCCTCCTTTTATGAAGTTAAATACCATCTATATGCTGATAATCAATACATTTTTTAAAATTCATTTATTTATCTTGGGCTGCATTGGGTCTTTGTTTCTGTGTACGGGCTCCTCATTGTGGTGGCATCTCTTGTTGCGGAGCACGGGCTTCAGTAGTTGTGGCACGCGGGTTCAGTAGTTGTGGCACACAGGCTTAGTTGCTCCGCAGTATGTGGGATCTTCCGGGACAAGGGCTCGAACCCATGTCCCCTGCATTGGCAGGCGGATTCTTAACCACTGCACCACCAGGGAAGCCCTAATCAATACATTTTTATCTTTAACCCTGAGCTCCAACTATTTGTCCAGCTGTCCACTCAGCATCATTTCTAGGATATCAAATGGGTATCTGAACATCAACAGAACTTAAAAGAACTCTTCACTCCTCATGCTTTGTCCATTAAAAAAAATTTCCCAATGGAAAAAAATAAAGCTTAGCATACAAAGATACTACACCCTTCCCCATGGCTAAAGAGGTTATGCAGTGCTGCATGTATTCCATCAGTATGCAATATGAATAGCCAGAATCCCCACAACTGTGTTTAGATATATATGTTCCTATCATGTATACATTCATATAGGACTTAGGGTGCCTATCATGATACTCTGGATAATCACTTTGCTTATTGTACTTACAGAAGTGGAAATTTAATAAGCAATGGTTATATATCAATAATCTTAAACAGGAAATTATAACATGGTTTATTTTTTTTAAATGTTGATAAAATTGGTCTCCTGCTGCTCGTGGTGGAAGACTATGCAATTTGAACCAAGAGGATAACTAGAAAAATATGACAAAGTTTAAAAAATATATGCTGAAAGGCACTGGAAAGTCAAAAAAAATCAATGAAGGTTTAAGGGTGCAAGATGAGAAAGACCAGAGAGGTGAGCCTGATACCTGGGGCCTCTTTCGAGAATTAGGGGCAATGCCAATTCCAAAAGATGTAAAGGAAAGCCTAAGAAGTCTCAAGAAGCTTGGGAGACAAAAAAATTGAGTCTAGTGCTTATCAAGGTAGAGTGACCCAAAGGGCTACACACTATAGGAGTTAGTGTGAACCAGACACAGTACAGTTCTCAATGGCCTGAAGCACACTTTAAATTATCTCAATCTTTGAAAAATGAACTGAAGGTTATCTAGGATTACTACTACCCTAGCTGCCTTCCAGAAGCAAAAGTAAGTTCTCTCTGTAGAAAGTTAACATAATCATAATAGGCTGTTTAAAAAAACACAATAGCTGATTCAATTAAAAATGATCAGGGCTTCCCTGGTGGTGCAGTGGTTGAGAGTCCGCCTGCCGATGCAGGGGATGCGGGTTCGTGCCCCGGTCCGGGAAGATCCCACATGCCGCGGAGCGGCTGGGCCCGTGAGCCATGGCGGCTGGGCCTGCGCGTCCGGAGCCTGTGCTCCGCAACGGGAGAGGCCACAGCAGTGAGAGGCCCGCGTACCGCCAAAAAAAAAAAAAAAAAAAAAAAAAGATCAGACACACAAAGAGACAATATAACATGAAACAAAATAAAATAAAAATAAAAAACCAAGAGGGAAAACACATTACAGAACAAGATCCACAGGGGCTCCAATGGTATGATGAGACAGACTTTTTAAAAAACTTAAAAAAAACAACAACTATGCATATAAATTCAAGGAGCTACAAAATAAAAATTAGGATTTTGTCAGGGAACTAGAAAACATAAAAGGAACTAAATGGAGTTCTAGATCTGAAAAATATAGTAACCAAAACTAACAGTTCAATGGATAGGTTTAGAAGAGAAGATACTGGAAAGAAGAGAAAATACTGGAAAGAAGGTAAGAAACATAAAGAATCAGTAAAAACATCTTCTAAAATATGTGTAACTGAAATTTCAGAAAGAGAGAAGAAAAGAAAAAGGGCAGAAGCAATATTTTTTAGAGATGATGGCTCAGAATTTTCCAAAAACCAAACAATGGTATTAAGCATACATTTGAGAAACCCTGCAAGTCCCAAGGGAGATAAAGAAAAACTATACAAAGGTACACCATAATAAAAGGCTAAAAACCCAAGACAGAAATTTTTCACTGTAGTCTAAGCCAAACAGATTACCCTTTAAAGAACAACTATATTAGAACAACCCAACATAAACAACAGAAACGAGAAGATAGTTCAGAAAATAACCACTAACTTATTTAGACTTCTGTTCCTAGAGAAAACATCCTTCCAAAGAAGGTGAAATAAAAACATTTTTAGAGAACAAACACCAAATAAATAGAGTAATTTTTTTTTACATTTCAGCTGAGTTAAATAATCATATCTACTCATCACAACTTAAGGGCTATGCAAGGTAATTACTCAACAATGGCCACAGGTATTGCCTTTTCTTAAAAAGCTCTATTTTCAAGATACTGAAGACAAATATTGTTTATAAACAATTCAAATCAATTTAGAAACTGATGGGAGGTACAAGAGCTAAGAGAGGAAGGAAAGAACAACACTCATCAACTTATAAAATATGTGAATTTCATCAAATGAAATCAGTATAATTAATCACTGTCAAAATTATTTATTTTTATTGCCTTAGAAAGTTGTTTTATTTGAACTAATTTTATAAATGCTTTTAAAGTACAAAGTATATCACTTTTACATCTGACGCATTTCATTACACATACACAAATCATCTGTGATAAAAGCCTATGAAAGATTCTAAAGCAGTTGAATGGTCTGGATAGTCTGAATGTGATTTGATTTTCTTGAAGGCAAGACATATTTCTCAACTATCTTTATAACTCCGAGAGTGTGCCTAGTGCACAACTTTGCATACAGTAGGCTTCCCAAAGTAATCTACTTAATAAACAAAATTCAGAAAGACAAGAAAGGCAAGATACTTTACCAGCTCAATTCTGGATAAGAAAAAAAATTATTCTCATTTCAAGGTTAGAATAGGCATACTTAAGAATTGCAGTCCTTTCATCTTTAAATAGAAACCACTGTGATGACTTCAGGGAATCATTTTCATCTTTTATATATATTTAAGTAAAACTATACATAAGATGAAAGAAAGTTCCTTTGAAAACTTAGTATAAGTTTCCCATGGATTTAGATTATAACTGAACTACTCTCCAAATATATTACTGACCTGCTTTCAAGAGTGTTTTGTCTTTAACAGCACCCCAGTGTTATGTGTGATCCAGGGAACATAAAGAAAATACAGCAAAGGTTAAGTTGGTAAATTAATTATTTACATGATGATGTCAAGAAAATCTGACAGTCATGATGGTGAAAAAGAGTCTCCAACAATTAGGACCTTCTATAATTCATAGTACTTGGGGGAAATAAAAAACAAAGGAATAGGCATGAAAATGAACAATCATATATATGTAAATTGTCCAATTTGGATAATTAGGCAGAAGCATGTGAGTAAAAAAAAAATAGGATTAGTGATTTGTTGTCTCTTTTTTCTCTTTATATAAAAAGGTTATGTTTCTCTGGCTTTTGATAAGAATAAACACACAGCTGAGTCAATTTTAAAAAGGAGTAAGAATAAAAATCAAAGTCACATATAATTGTATACTTTTAAAAATACTGCTGATCCCAAAAGAATGGCATAAGAAGGCAATCTTCTGTGTAAATCCCTAACATTGCTGGTTAATAAGTACATACAAAATAATTTTCCTTCTAAAATGCACGCATCATTTAGATTTATTAATTTAAAGCTACTGAAGGATTTGTTTTTTGAGCCATCCCAATGCTAGTGTTTCTTGCATTAAGATAAGGGATCAAACAAATGGAATTCCCCAGTCCCCATCCACATCTCAAAAAGTCACCAACTGCTGGAAAACAACAGAAATTTATTCTCCCCTGGAAATGAATCAGAAGGCAGACCATCATTTGGTAGCCAGAATATGATTCAGCAGAGGTTTGTATAAAAAGTATAAAGTTCAAAACGACCCAAAAGGGACTTGGAAGTAGTGGACTGTTTTTACTCTTCCTGGAATCACTGCCGCCAGCACCTATGAACTCCTGACTGTGTGTAACTGAAGAACACACCAGGATGACAAAGTAGTGACTTTTAAAGAGCAGCCGAACAACAAGCACTTAGGGACCATTTCAGTAAATACAGGTAGGAAAAATGCAAATGTATAATAATAGGTTTATAAGGCCAGTAATGTGATTAAATGAAAAACAGGGTATGAACATTGCCTGTGACTATTCAAATAGTTTCTCAGAAGAGATAATAAAATGTATTTACAGAAAATATAATACTTTTTTCTGAGTCTCATGAGATTGCTCTTCATAACTTATTGTCTTCACTTAGCAATGGTTAAACAAAAAGCAAATCATTTCCAAACTCAGTATTTTTTTATGCATTTGAATACATGTTGGAATAGGCAATTTAAACAGGAGGAAAGCATCCATACAGATGCACAGAACTAACATGAAAGCTAGTGTTTGATATTTCATGTATCTTCAAATGAGGTATCATCTTTAAGGTACTCCCAGATCCTTTGTAATCTTCTGCACCCACTTTAGTAATACTAAAAAATCTCCTGACAATGAGAGACAATTAGTATTGTTAATTAGAGTTTATTATGCAATAAAAACTTCAGTAGAGCAATTTGCACTTATCACAGCTATCAAAACCATAAAGTTCTTGGGAGTTCAGAGAACTGCCTTGTTTTGAGCTCAAACTGCCAACATGTGATGCTTTTTCTCTCTAAAAAGGGAAAGCGTCAAAGAGAAGATGGGAGACTGAAAAGTATAAAAAGATCTAATTGAAATATATGCTTTTCATTTTTCTAACTGTTCTTTTAATATTTGTAAGGCATTTTTCTTTTGTACTTTAAGAATGCTTTTAGTGTCTACAAGATGTACAACTCAAGGACCCTAAGGCTTTCAGAAGGAGCCTTAACAGAGATGGGTCAGGTCAGCTACTGGTCTTTATGATTTCTCTCTTAAAGCCTCTGAAGTAAAATGTGCCTTTCATCTCTCCACCCATGTTCACTTCAACATCCTAATGCAGTTTGACTTTTTTGTCTTGTTTTGTTAAAAAATGGGCCCTAGTAAGGGGAGGACAGGGAGATACCCTCTCTTGTGGTTCCATATGCTTTTTTGTTGTGGTCTACTGAAAAAGAGTAACTTAAAAAAAGCCTGCAGTTTCACATACACTTGATCTCCCTTTGGAGTCAAATCTCTCCAACAATTCACGTCAGTACTTTTCATATGTGAAAAACTATTTAGTTTTAAGACTTCAACAATGGTTTTCGGCAGACAGCTTTTCAACATGGTTTCAACTCTTTGAACCTGTCCCCAGAGTTCACTTCCACTGTCTGGGCTTCCAAGATAGCAGTGACTAAAGGATTTAACTGAGTGTGGATGCCCATAAAAGTTATTTGTCTAGGGTTCCCCTACACAAGTTACACTAATAACTGACTGGTCTCACACAATTTGACACTTTTACAGAACCTTAGAGCACTGCAATTAATTCAAGAGATGGAGTGGGGGGATCCTCATTCTTAGACCAAATTAATCAAGAAACCATGAGACAAAGGGAAAAGGGGCAAAATATCTGGGATACAAATAAGTAAAGTTTCATTTTGTTTTTCCCCATCCCACCCCAAATAATCCAGGTAATTGCAGCCCAAGGTTAATCTCCTCCCTTCCCTCTCTTATTTGGTTAGAGGGGAAGTGGTGTTATGGAGTGAGTATACTTAGGCAAAGAGAAAAAAACAAAACAAAGCAGAATGAACAAGGTGTAATGAGGAGAGATGCAGCAACTGTCTTCTCAGGGAGTAAATGGCTCCTCTGTGGACCAGGGGCTAGATGCATAGATTGGGGTCCTGAGAACACAAGGAATTGTGCTGTGATAGGAGACTGGAGTGGGGTAGGCTGGGGAGAGGACTGGAAGCACAAAGTCACTGTCATCTAACCTGTATTATCTTCATATCCATAGTCATCTTTGATAACAATTTCAAATGTAGTTTTTACTCAAGATATACTGTTAAAAGCAAATATTATCAAAGGGTCATAAGAATATCTTTAGTGTCATCCTACCTGACTCACCCCACGCCTCTCTAGTTGATCAAGTTCATCTCTCAAGGCAACTTTAAATTACCACTGCTTCCAGGAAGGCTTCCTTATGCCATCCTCATCCATCTCCAATTAGGAACTAGTAATCTCCCCCTCTCTTACTTTACCCACATCTTCTTTATGACAGGTTCCTTTCTGCTTTGTATTATATACATAGCATGATACTCCTTTAGCAGACAGACTATAATAAGCTGATTTAATACTTCGGGATTAAAAAGCAGAGATCACATAATACGTCTTTTCAAACCCCCAAATCAAAGCTCATTAATTTTGTCAGAAACTTAGAGGGACAGGGACTACGGAAAACACTACAGAAAGTAAGTGTGAAACAGGAAAGCAAGAGGCAAATGGAAAATACTCTTTATTTTATTTATTCCTCCCCAAAATAAAGGACAATGGGGAACAAGGGGCCAATATTGTTTTTTCAAAGTAAACAAATATTATTGACCTTAACATAACTTCAAGATTTTTATGCAATGGCATAATCAGAAAAGTATATTGGCCACTATCATGAAATTTCATTACAGGAGATACTTCATTACTCAGCTTGATTTAAGTCAGTGTAATTTTTTCTAGCCTATTCCCAACCCTAGTGCCTTTAGGTAATTGCTAATTTTAGTTTCTTGCATATTCTTCCAGTTTTTTAAAAAATAAATACTTACTTGTCCACCCTCTACTTATGTTTATACAAAAGATAGCATAAAATATATAAACTTCTGTACCTGGCTTTTAAAAAACCTTATGTATCCTGGAAATCCTTCCATTTGAGTACATGCAGAGCATCTTCCTTCTTTCCCTCTCTCTCTCTGTCTTTTTTTTAAGGAGAAGCACATTATTTCTCTGTGTGGATGCACTGTAGCTTATTTAACCAGTCCCTTTTATGGATACATGCCTTGCTTCCAATCTTCTGCTTTTATGACCAATGTTGTAATGGAAAACCTCATATATATGTCCTTTCACTGATGTGTAGAATACTGATAGGTAAATACATTGGTAATTTTTGATTGATTCAAAATCATTTTAGGGGCTTCCCTGGTGGCGCAGTGGTTGAGAGTCCGCCTGCCGATGCAGGGGACGCGGGTTCGTGCCCCGGTCTGGGAGGATCCCACATGCCGCGGAGCGGCTAGGCCCGTGAGCCATGGCTACTGGGCCTGCGCGTCCAGAGCCTGTGCTCCGCAACGCGAGAGGCCACAGCAGTGAGAAGCCCACGTAATGCAAAAAAAAAAAAAAAAAAAAAAAAAAAAAATCATTTTAAACTGTTCACTTTAGCCTTTAAAGGACATGTTCAAAATTCTTAAACTGGATTCAACGTGTATTATTTAATCCCCAAATATGGTCTTGGGCAAAGGATGACTTACAATAGTCTTTTAGGTGACCTAAGCAAGTGCCACTGATTTCCAGAAGAGGTGTCTGTGCTGATAAGTGACAAGAACTATAAATGTGCTGGTAAGTGACAAACAGTATAAAATGAAAACTACCACTATAAAGCACTAAATGAAAGACTGTTATCTTTCTCAGATTGTCCCAGACTGCATGGAGAGGTTTGGAGAGGTTAGGAAACTCCATAATATGTAGCCATCATGACTATATGTTTCCTATAGCTCTGAAGCTTATATGTTAAATATTTGTACCCTTAACTAATCCAGATGGAGAAACATTTCAGTGCCATATTAAGTTGGCCACATATAAAATCTATATAATCCCTATCTAAATGAAGTCCTATTCTATCATAACAGCCTCACTTCAAACCTACACAGGGAGTAAAAACAGAACAGATGAAGAATGATGTGACTGTAAGTTTCTTTTTTTAATCCTGAATGATGTTTTCTATTTTTATCTCATAAAGAAATATTATATTTTATTCTCAAAACAACTCATTATTTTTCCTCATTTACAGGACATTATAGCCAAATCAAGAAATGTAATAAGATGCCCCTGCTAAGAAGTACCGCTTAATTATTAATCCTGATTTAATAAAGCACATCAAACATTGCTTTATTTTTAATTTGATGGCTAAAATAAAACAGAACAAATACGGAATTATTTAATTCCATCATCAAAAACATACAAATACTTCTCAGGGGGGATCTCTCCCTTTCATAATTAAATTAACCTGTAAGTTTACCATGAATAGGGTAATTTCAAATGGTTACAATACTGCCTCACTGTCCTAGCATTTTTTAAAAAAGCAAATACAAAGTTTTGTGTATTTTTTAAATCAACATTTTGCTGGAAGACTTAAAATAAGGTTGACATAAAAATGCCAAAACACCAGTCAGATCACCTGTAGCAAGGAGTACAACATGTTTGGGTGAATCTGGTATCAGAGTTCAGGGAAGAAAACAAGTCGCAAGCATGCCTGCCCTGAGAGGAAACTGGGTTACCATGGACAGTGTTAGGATATAGGAATAGGAAGAGATTCAAGGCCTCAGTGACAGCAACTTAATTAGCCCAAAACAGCACTTCAGATGTTTTGCTCTTTTGTTAAAGTATTAAATGTATTTACCAATTATTTAAAATTTTCATATATTTTAAATGTTAACACTACCACTAGGTAACCAAAAATAAAATCATTAGAGTATTATATTAATTCTATTCCAAGGGAATAGGGAGAAATTACATTGCAAATCAATGATCTGAGACCCACGCTTTAATATCTTTTTGGTTAATCACTTCAACTAGCACATAACCAAAACAAACCTAGAAATAGTCCCTTTAGACATGTATTGCACATCCTAATTTCAAAGATGCACCCTGCACTTTCTGAGTGCAACAAATATAACTTTACATTAAAATGGTCCTTGGAAACTCTCTTTGGCATTTAATAAGATCTACTGTCATCCTGAAGCTCTGTGCCAAACTGCATTTCTGTGCGTGTATCTTCCGCAAAATCCCACAGAGAAGGTGAAGAAATAATCCTGTCAAGGTCACACCTTTCATTTACCAAGGCTTAACAGCTCCCAAACGACAGGAACTATTCAGTAATGCATGAAATGTAAGAAATAAAAATTACTGGGAATTCCCTGGTGGTCCAGTGGTTAGGGCTCCACGCTTCCCCTGCAGGGGGCCCCGGTTCGAACCCTGGTTGGGGAACTAAGATCCTGCAAGCCATGTGGTGTGGCCAAAAAAAATAAAAAGAAAAAAAAGAAAAAAATTAGATTGGACTATATAAAACTGCTGATATTTAACTGCTTTTGATATGCAAAAATGGCAACTTCATGTGGTTCAACTTAATATACTCCTGAACCCTGACCAAAAAGAGAGACCAAGACTTGATTTAAGGAGACTTAATAATTGGAACAAAATGTTTTACAACTTAAAATTTAAATGGGGCTTCCCTGGTGGCGCAGTGGTTGAGAGTCCGCCTGCCGATGCAGGGGACACGGGTTCGTGCCCCAGTCTGGGAAGATCCCACATGCCGCGGAGCGGCTGGGCCCGTGGGCCATGGCCACTGAGCCTGCGCGTCCGGAGCCTGTGTTCCACAACGGGAGAGGCCACAAAGTGAGAGGCCCGTGTACCGCAAAAAAACCAAACAAAAAACAAAAAACAAAAACAAAAAAAATTTAAATGAAGACATGGAGTATTATTTTTTTGTTTCATTTGGAACTCTAGTTGAACACAGACTCTATAAAACACTATGCTTAAACATAAACTGAATATACTCATCTGACAACAGATATTACTGAATATTTCTCTAACAGAGTTAAATTCACTTTCAAGGTATCTGTGAAACTTTTAGAGCTGATGTTTGTGGATATTCTGTGCAAGAATATGATTTTAAAATATACTGGCCTTTTAAATGTCTTACCAAAATATAACATTTTATAAATTAAAGCTAAAATCATACAAGGTCATCATTTTTACAAGTTTTTAAGAAACAATCCTTAATTCCAATTAGGTCGACTATTGAATATTAAATTATTTATGTGTGTATATATGTATGTATGTGTGCATATGTGTAAGCGCATATACATATTTATGTACCAGACACATTTTGTTAAATATTACATATTAGGCTACTTCAAGGGATTAAGATTTTACTCCTTTTCCAAAAGTAATGTAGTTCAGCCATCTAGTGGTAAAGTATAAAGCAATCATTTCTCTGTATTTTATTATGCTATGAAAATAAGACTAGCAGTATGGAGAGGGATTATAGGTTATTTAGATTTGCTGTTTCTTTCCTCTGGTGAGGCCACATAGCCTAATTAAGAAGTCAGAAGCATTTTCTTTGTAGACCTTAAAATGACGATTAAACATTAACATGGCAAAGCATCAACTTTTATTTTTTATTGTACTATAATGAGCCACATCTTTATAAAATATTCTACCAAAAATTCTATTACTTTGACAAGTAGATATGGTCCGAAACTTGCTGACACAAGTCTTAAGGCTACAGAAGATACAGTCTAGTGAGAATGGGATATATGTGTAAGTCACAGGAAAACGTAGTAAGTGCTAATGTGAGGCTCTGTGGGAACAAAAAGGGAGAAATGCTTTTAAACTTAACTTCAGTTTCTTTGTGGAGAGGTTACTTGAGCTGAATTTTGGAGGTTAAAACTGGAATTCACCTGATGGGCACAAGTGACATTAGCCTTCTCTTCACCTTCTGTGCTCTGTGTCCTCTCTCATGTCTTCAATGTCCTCCTACAGATGGGTTCCTTCCAAGTCCATTATCTCCATATCAGATCTACCTCTGGAACTCCATATTCACACAAGTCAAACGAATAACTGAAGCCCAACAGGTACTTCCAACTCTACATGTCCAAAGATACAACTATCATCTTTGAAAGTCTTGCTCATTTTCTCGTATTTCAGGTCTTAATGAATGGAGCCACAAACCTTTAAGTGACCAAGCCTAAAACCTCAGAGTCATTCCTTCACTCCCACTATCCCAATCAAATGGAATATAAGATCCCGTAGATTCCACCTCCCTACTATATTTTGTAAACACCGCACTTCTGTATCCCCTCTGAGACTCTTGAGTTTTGTTTCATAACATCTTTTATCAGGATGATTACAACAGTCTCCTGATTCCTAACTCTCTGTATCTAGTAAGTTTCCAACAAGGATGTTGGAAATGAGTCTGGAGAAGAGGCCAGAGATCTTAAGTAGAGATCAGAAAAGGGAGAAATAAGCATCCAAATAAATGGTGAAGTTATGACAATGAGTGTGGCCATCCAGGTAGCCCCTGCAGTATAAAGAAGAGGACTAAATATAGAATCTTTAGGAAACCCAACATTCATGGGTTGAGCAAAGCAGAAGAAAAAAATTAAGTAATAAAGCAAAGAAGAAAGTCAGAATTGATGGGGGAACCAGGGAGAGAGGTAGTAAGAAAGTCAAGAGGAGAGGGTTTTGAGAAAGAGTGACTTATAAAAAGTCAGATGTTTAGAAGGTAATACGACTACTGAAAATAGATCACTGGACTTAGCAAATGGGAGTTTCTTGATCTTATTAAGAACAGTGGAATGATCTTATTGATCCTATTAAGAACAGTGTAATGGGGCCAAGAATTGTATGTGTTGTAAAAGGAAACAGAAAAGTATAGAACAATTATCCAAGAAGTATGGCTGTGAACGGAGAGAAGGGAAGAGAAGAGAAGGAATTGTAGGCTGTAGGAAGGTTTCTCTTTTTATTTCATAGCATTCAAAGTCTTGAATATGTTAAGGGGCTTCCATAAGATGACAAAGAATAAATGGCAAAATAAAAGTCCCATTGAGATAGAGGGAGATGAATCCAGTATATATAGGAGTTGGACTGCCCTGGAGAAAAAGCAAGGTACCTCATTCGCTGACATGGTAGTATGGGTTATTAACGTAATAGAAGAAATTAAAGGTAGAAGAGTTGAAAAAGTTGTTATCTAATGTTTTCTCTTATTTTTGAGACAAGAGGCAAAGGGATCTATCTCATGGTGTAGAAGCAGGGGCCAGGATAAAAGGGATGGAAGGTAAGTAGTAAAAGAAGCTGAAGAGTCAACTCCTGTGTGTAACTTTAAGGTGATAAAACCCAAATCATTAACAGACAGAGAAGAATCAAACAGTTCCTATATTTGCCAATCATATATGCCCATTTCAAGTTCTGAATCATCAAACTAGTTTAACATTTGCATTTCAGAAATTAACTGAACTGAAAGTATAATGAAGACAGTGTTTCCTTTTAAAGAAGACTATGAAACACAAACCTCACAAACTCTATCTCCTCCAAAGTTTCCATTTCTCCTTCTCCTTTGTAAGGAATAGTGTACCAGAATAAACCAGGTCGCTGTAATCCTGAATCTTAGTCAAAGAAGTAGCTTAGTAAAATAAAATAGGTGTTTTCGATTAAGTTGGCATCAATTACTGCCCAAATAACATGTCCTTATAAAGCTTCAGAAGCCAAAATAAACTCCTCAGTGCTCCAGAAACAAAAGAATATTTGATGAGACAAAATGATCAGATTATGAATGTTTCAATAATCAAGAAAAGAGCTGTTATTATTCACAGGCTACAGTGAAGTATTTTATTGCTGCCTTATTATTATTTAAAGTTTTATTTGCTGTGCTAGACTAAACTGGTATTTATTACAGAAAAGCTAAAATGGTCAGACTTTACTCCTATTATAAATGGGAAGTAAAATAAAAAGTAATGTTTTCTAACATTTATACTATCTATATACCTAACCCTAAATTTAACAACCTAATGTCACATTTTTCAATATTTACATGTACTGTTTTCTTGATTAACACTGTGAATTCTAAAAGCATACCAAGAGACCACATATAAATTATTTACATTTCATAGCCCTATATTAACAAACTTAAATAATGAACAGCATGCAAGAAAGTAAGGTGATGGAAAAAGATCTCTCATGCAAATGGAAATGACTAAAAAGCGGGGGTCATAATACTCATAAGAGACAAAATAGACTTTAAAACAAAGGCTATGAAGAAAGACAAAGGACACTATATAATGATAAAAAGGAACAACATGCAAATGCTCAATATATTTCAAGTGAATAAGCAAATTAATGGAATAAAAGCCTGTTCTACAAGGCTTTTAATCATATGATAATTCTGGAGGGCATAAGCCCAAAACAGTGTAAGTTGAAAACATTTAGGATTTTCCTTCTTGTGTAATTTATTCTGAGAAAAAATTAGCCAGGAAAAATATGCATAGTAAAAGTGTATTTGCACATATGAATGGGGTTTATGATGGCTGATACACTCACTGACACGACAATCCTTCACTGTGTAGGGGGAGGGGAGAGAGAAGAGGGATGGTGCAGGCACTCAGGGCAGTGGGAAGATGGGCAGGATACTGTACAGAAGCAAAAAAAAAAAAGGGATGAGCAAGCGATACAAATTACAATTAGGAGATGCAAACCCTACTCCCTGATCAAATTCAGAAACACAGGTAAATCCAGAGATGCCAAGACTTCTGTAGACAAAAGATATTTTTTTTTTTTTTTTTTTTTTGCGGTACACGGGCCTCTCACTGTTGTGGTCTCTCCCGTTGCAGAGCACAGGCTCCAGACGCGCAGGCTCAGCGGCCATGGCTCACGGGCCCAGCCGCTCCGCGGCATGTGGGATCCTCCCGGACCGGGGCACGAACCTGTGTCCCCTGCATTGGCAGGCGGACTCTCAACCACTGCGCCACCAGGGAAGCCCAAAAGATAACATTTTTAAATGCCGTAAAAAGTTGTCAAATGTCATGTTATCAAAAATCCTAAAATCACATATAACCTGAAACTGTTTTATTCATAAACTTTAAGTGCCAATCATAGTACCTATATCAATTTATGTAATATTTAAATGAGAACTCTGTATATATTACATATAATTTTAAGTGATATTCCCAAACTCACCATATTTGATGTTTACTAAATATAATATTCCAAGACTCTCCAGTTTCCCTACTGATATTATATTAAATGACAAGAATATATGACAGAGAACTACAATAGCAAGCAACATGAATAAAAATAAGCTTATCAAATACTGCAAGATGACACTTCAATCTCTCAAAATTAGCATTTAAATATCACTTTTACCCAGCTACTTCACTCCAGCCACACCACACCATTCTAGTCCAAGACACCATTTTCTTAATGACCTCCCAGTGACCACTGACTCCCCCAAATTCTGCATATTGTAGCCAGAGTAATCTTTTAAAAACACATATTTAATAGGTCACTTTTCTGCAAAAAAATCCTTCAAGCCTTGGCCTCTCACGGCCTTTGTCAAAGACCAAGCTCTTTGGGTCTTCACAACTACATGATCTAGCTTCTTTGCTTCTAGTCTCATCATTCATGGCCCACAAGCCTTCTTTCAGGTCCTTAACAGTAGTTTGGGGGCAATCCTCAAAGGGAGCTATCCTAGGAAATAATATCCCTGTGAGGGGGATACCAGACTTTAGATAAAAAGCCACGGGTCCTAATCCTGATTCTCTGTATAAATCAGATTCCTTCTCAATATCCTCATCTCTAAAGAAAGGAGATTGGTCAAAAAGATCTCAAAGAATCTTCAAGCTCTCCAATTCCATAACCCTTTCACCACTTATTTTACAGAGAGCAATTATTTTACAGAGAGATTGCAGACTCAAAGGTTCTACACCAATCTCTATACTGATTTGATGCATTGAGATTAAGTTCAACTATTTCCTTTTTAATTCAGTGACTGTACTAAGCAATGGGACTCTTGTGGAAAACAGTTCTCTCTCCAGTTACAAGTCTAGCCACCCTTTTTGACAGCTGTCCTTTGGTTCACTTTTGTGAAAAGCAACAGTGCTATATATTTCACTATTCAAATAGCACTGTTTGGAGAGCTCCATCTCAGACTCAACTTACTTATCCTACTAGAGCAGCTTTGAATAGATCAGTGTTCTGTTAATATTGGCAAGGAAATAATTTAGAAGACTATAATCCTAAAATGCAAAGTCAGTCTAGTATAGAAACACACTGTTTATTCAATTTCCTGTCACACACAGTGGGAAGAAACGTAAGTTAGTATATAGAAGTGGCTTATAAAGCTCTGAAATTTTGCAGTGACGAACACAGCTATTTACGCTTTTAATTATGAAAAGTTCTTAGTTTAATATTTTAGAAGTCACTGAGTAATTTAAATTGTGTTGAATATGCTAATAATATCACTTACACCTTCAAATTCTGACCCAAATGTATAATTACCCTAAAATGTCCTGCCAGGAAAAAAATATTTTGAGAACTTTGTTGGTTCACTGTCCACCTGTGTTTGTCCATGGGCGATGTACCTGTCTTATAATAAAGAAAGGAAAATTTAAGAAACTTGTGAAATAGACTGAAAATCCAAATGTCTAGGAAAGTCTGAGAAGAACGGTCAATTTCCATCACTTAAATTTTCAGTATGTTCTAGTGATAAAAAAGATTGGCTCCTTCAAATAAGCTGTAACTTATAAATCCATGTCATATATTTATTGAAAATATTTCTTTGGCTAGATTCTTATTTTCCCTGTTATGCTTTCAGTTTGATTTACTTATAGAAATGACTGCCTATAAAGGTACCCACTCAAAATATGAGTTTAGAAAGTCAGTACATTTAAGTATATCTTAATAGTAAACATTATTTTCCTAATTATTTTGCTCAGTTTTCCCACAGAGAAAAACAAACAAAAAAAATCTCAAAATTTAGTTAATAATGCCTTTGTTATACGAACCATCTAACTTCTAACCATTTCTTCCTTAACAAAAAAACTAATGTACTGAAAAAATACATATAAAATTCTGTTATCATTAATACTTCTATTAATTAACATGTCCATATTTTGAGAGTACAATGAAAACTGATATTCACAAGGATGGTCCTAAGGCAATGTAAGATTCAGTAGTATTAGTAAAAAAAAAAAAATTAACTATAACTTTAGGATTATTGTTATCTACTACTGTATTCAAATGCTCAGAAATGCAGGAACTCTTTGGATGGCATGTACAGTAAATTCAATGAAAACAAATGCTTCATTCTTTTCTCTTTTTGTCTTTTTAAAAGATGTATTTTGGAATATATTATACTTTTACATGTTACAACATTCAAAAGGTAAAAATGGGCATACAATGGAAAGTCAGTCTCTCTCCTACCCCATCCAATTCCCCTCCCAAAAGGCAACCACTCTTACTAGTTTCTTGTCCATCTTACATAAAGCGTGAGAGATAGTCCGTGATACATATACAACAATTATATGTATTTTACACAAGGGCTGTTTACCATATACTCTATTCTACACACATTGTTTTCTACTAAATATATTCTGGCGGTCCTTCCATATCAGTCCCTAACAAGGTGGCTCCATCTTTTCAATGACTACTTAATGTTCCATTGCACAGATGTATGAAATTGTAGCTAGTCTTTATTAATGAATATTTGAGTAGCTTCCTTCTTTTGCTATTACAAACAAATGGTGTAACAAGTAACCTTATATATACATGTCCTCTGAACACATGGTATTATATTTGTAGAATAAATTCTTAGAGACGGAATTCTTGAGTGAAGGTCATGTGCATTTAAAAAATTTAAAGTATGTATTAATTTACACGTTGTGCAGCAGTTTCTATTTGCAACTTCTTGTTATGAATGAAACTGAACATCTTTGCACAAGTTTAAAGCCATTTATATTTCCTTTTCTGTTAACTGTTTATATCTTTTGTCCATTATTGAACTTTTTTTTAGTATGTTTTTAAAGAAACTTTTATATTTTAAGACTATTAGCACCTTGTCCATTACATGAGTTGGAAATTTTTCTCCTGATTTGTCATTTGTCTTTAATTTTGCTTGTATTTTTCTTCACATGCAGAATGTTTTTTAAATGTTATCAGATTCATACATCTTTTCTTTTATGGCTACACTTAGAAAGGTTTTCTGACTCCAGGATTTAAAAAAATACATATTGGTCTTACATTTTTTAATGGCAATTTAATGATTTCTTTTTAATGGTCAGACCTTTGATCTCTGGAATATGTTTTGGTGTTAGATATATTTGGAGGTAAGGCACAACTTTACTTTTCAGAAAGCTACCCATGGGTTAAATAGCATTTATAGAGTAAATCATTTTCCACTGATTTGAACTGCTTTGATCGTATACTAAATTTCCCAATCCTTTTGGGTCTATTTCTGGACTATCTATTCAGTTTTAATAATACTATGATTTTTAAAAAAATATAGATCAGGAAGAATTTATAGTACACTAAAGCTTAAGAAATATGCTATGTTGTGTCAGAATTACAGGAAACTATAAGATACAGATAGTATAAATATTCTTCTTAACCCTAATTCTTACTTGTTAATTCATTTATCTTTCTTCTCCTCCCGGCAATTCTTTCTTTCTTTAAGGAGAAAATTTTCAAGTGGCCATCTGAGAATGTTCCTGGCTTTAACCCAAAGGGATTTCTTTTCCCCATCTTGAGTGAAGCAACTCCAATTATTTACTTATACCATATAGCTGCACAGATATTCCCTTCCCCCCCCCTTTTCTGTGCAAGTGTTTGCTGCTCTTAAATACTGTTGAATAAATGTTAAAAGGTGAGAAGGTACCAAAAATTCTATTTGGTTGGTTTACAAATAGAATTTTCAACTCAGCCACGTAACAGCTACTGGTAAAAATGAAATCGTATTCTAAATAACAGAATGTTATTTAGAAAATAAAATATAAAGTGGGAAAAAAAAGAAACAAACCATTTTCATATTTTATTGGATGGAAGACACAAATTTGATTTTTAGATAGATCTCTGGCAATATCTAAGAGAAACCTCTGAAACATTAAGAGTAGAATAATGTATAAAATGGTAAATAAATAAATATTGGGTAAGAGATGAAGAGAAAATAGTAAGATGACAATGACAGGACTTGTAATAAAGTAACAAAGAACCCATTTTAATGTCTTAAATGAATGTGAAGCTTGTGGATTTATTCTCAAGCAATGATGTAACCAGTCTCCTTACTAAGAAATAATAAAGAACAGAGAAAACTGCATTTTGAAAATCAGCATTTCTTTTTAACCATCAATTTAATACTATTGTTTAATTTTTTTTAGAATCTCACAATGGAGAGTTATTGAACTCAGATCTTATGATGTAGAAAATCCAAATATTTTGTTGCCGACTCATTTCATCATATATCATCTTTCAAAACAAATTCATTTGGAGACATTTAATGGTAAGCGGTTATCAGTATCCTCTGTATTATAACACACTTTGCAGAGGGAGGGGAAGATCCTAAAGAAGCTTCCAGTCTATTACAAAGCTTCAAACCCATAGGAAGCTTTTACGTCCTATTACTTTGCTCACATACTAGGTTTAAAAGGCACTCCATTTCTCATGTGTCAATCTGATACAAGAATCAAACCTAAGAGTTCATTCACTCTGAGAATATTTCAACATCATACTCCAGCTGAATCCTTTTCCCTTAGATCACGTCCCCACTGCTGGCAACTAGCACATTTTAAAATAAATCCAGTAACTTTCAACAGACTCGTGCAGACAAGTCAATGCTGTCAATCTAAGATCCCTGGGTTAAAAAAAGTCTCATTTTGAACTATATGCCAAAGAGAGGTCTTATTCTCCTATCATGCATATTTGTGGCTGGGATACGGTGAACTAGCTCAAAGTTGTCAGAGACAACTGCAATCACACCCAGTCCCTCTAAAGACTGTATTACTGCTGTGAAGTCTAAGAAATAGTCTGGTGTGTCCCAAAGTCTGGTGTGGATTAAAATTAGCTCTAAGAGTCCATTTACTAGCTTATTGGAAATCAGTGTTAATTCAAATACACCCAAATATTTGAGTTCTAAACTTAGAATCCTATATTTAAAGTAATATAGAAAACTAGAAAAGACAAGTTCAACAAACATATTTAGCAGCTCAGTGTATATGAATGGAAGTTGGTGTTCTGTAAGTTTACATTTTAACATTGTAACAAGAATAAATGTTCATTTTCATATTTTCTGTTATAAAAATGGATTCCAATTATATAAAACCCTAGAGGTTCAATAATGTTCAAATGTAGAATGGCCAATACCAGGAATAAATTAGCTCTGGATATCCTCATCATTAAAAAAAATCAACGACCATACTTATTTGGCAATGACTGTGAAAAATCATAATGAAAAAGCTCCAATCTCTCTAAAATTTTCCCCAAGTTGTAAAAAAGGCTTAAGACATCCCATTCACACCTGCATTTTTATAAAGGGTTAAAAACTTCTTACTGTTATAGATTAAAATCTAGTAGAGAAAATACATCACAACCAAACACGGATATAAATTCAGCCATGCTGCAATTAATGACACAGTAATAATCCTTCTTGATTTGATTACAACAAAACAAATCATTATAGTTAATTTTTTAAGTAAATGACTTGCTTCCTTATAGGCTTATCCATAAAATGATCACTTGTCTTAGGAAAAAGGGCACACTCCCATTCCTTATCTACGGCTAACAAGGATAGTGTAACTTGTTGGCAGTTTTCATAGGGAGAAAAAAAACTATTAGTAGAATTAATTCATTCTAAACAAAAAAAATCAGAAAAAATGTAGCAGAAAAATGTAGCACTATTCCTTCTAATGTTATTTATGTTGGTGGAAATTCCTTTAATTATTATCTATGCCAGAGGCAAATTTAGTATGAGTAAAGTATCAGGCATTTTGATATTACTCCTAAATATTATACAAAATAACAAAATCATGTCTCTGTAATTTCACAGTAATAGCAAAATGTGTATGACAGAAGCACAGCCTTCTTCCAAATAAGATAAAACCATAATATCTATGTTTTTATCTACCAATTTTCCCACTATAAAATGTAGAGAAAGTTAACCCAGGTTTTTTGAGGCATTTGCTTGATTTCCATGTATTCAGACTGACACATGTGTTTAGAGCTGAAGCATCTGGAACAAAGGCCTTTGAATAAGAAAATATCTCCTAGAGCTAGTAAATACAGAACCTTGCATCTTCAGCATCTGAAGAAGACAGGTGACAAGAAATGAAAAGAAACAAGAAAAGCAGTGCCAAATTATTTTTCAAGGTTTGAAGAACACTATACATTTATTTCACTGATTCCACTGCCATGAGCCTCTTTGAGTTGTCATTCTATCAAGATGCCCAGATCGCTAAAGACATTTCTTATTATAAGCACAAAACTTAGTTTTCACCACACACTATAATCTCATTTTCCTGTACATGTTTGTTTTCAGATTCCAACAAAATTACTGGAAACAAGTTACAAGCTCATCGAACATGTTTTAAGAGTAAAAAATGAATTTGAGAGTGGAATTGGCATTGACAATATATAAAATCCTTAAATGTAAAATATGAAACCTGAAACTAAGCAGGAGATACTTTTTCAGTAGACAAATTAGGTTGTGGTTTTGATTTTTATGTTAGTAAATTTTTTTTTCAACTCAATGCAACCTCTACTACTTTTTCCTAAGAATTTTCCAGGTAATGACTTTTTTAGGTTAAAAAAAAAAAGCAAAAATGATGTTTAATAAAACAGAGCTTGTGGTATTGTCTTTTAAAATTAAATTGCTAAAATCGGTGCCCAAAATTCTAAAAAATAAAATGGAACACCTGTGAACTGTACTAACATTAGTTTCATATTTTGAACGGGTATCCATTTAGCCCCTTAAAATGTTTTATAATTCTATTTGTATCATGCATTACAAATCAGCTATGAAGTGAAAATAACGTAAAAAATATATTTTTGATTTTTAATCCAAGTAACTTCAAAATTTTCCTGTAAAAGGAATTCCTCTTTATTTTTCTAGACTACAGATATACCACATTTACAGTATCTTTCTCAGAAAATCACTTACTAATACAATTAGGACCTGTATGAGGATTTTCGGTAATTAAATGCTGATCATAATCCTCAATCGGAAACATTTTCCTGTTGGAAATACCAATAACACAAATGTGGTACTAGTTATTATTGCATGAAAATAACTTTTCCTTGAATTCAAATGTCGAATATAAACTTTTGTTAATGATTTATGTAGAACTTTTTCAAGTAAGCCTAGAATTTCAAATTCTGTAAAGAGAATGATTACCTATCTCTATTACAGAAAAGAAAGTCATCAAAAGAAAAATTTAGTGAAACCGTCTCTACCGTCATTCAAAGAGGTGCCAGGTCTTTTCTTGAATATACAATGGCATAAAGTCCCACTGGAAAGTTGGGAAAAGAATAACAACAATTAACTTACTGGATCTCAATGAGCTATTTTTTAAAATAGAGTTTTTCTTGGCTAGATAGCTGTAGACAGTATATAAGATGCCATATATTACACCATTGTAAAGCAATTATACTCCAATAAAGATGTAAAAAAAAAAAAGATGCTAGATATCTGCAAAACACATAACTAATGAAAATCAATATTCAAAATATGGAAGGAATGTCAAAAAAAACCAATGACAACAACAGACAACTCAATAAAATATGGGCAAAGATACAAACAGGCATTTGAGAGATGAGTAAACACAACCGGCCAATAAACATATGAAAATATGCTCACCCTCATTAGAAATCAGGAACATACAAATAAAAATCTAATGAGACAGCATTTTACAACTACTGATTGATAAACCTTAAAATTCAGATGGCACCACGTGGTTGTAATTCTTATGCTCTACTGTAAAACATAAAATGACTTTAGCAAACAATCTGGCATTATCTAGTAAAACAGAAAATATGTATATTCAGTATTATGCTCCTAGTGTACTCCCTAGAAAAATTCTTTTGTAGGTAGCTAGGAAATATGTAAAAGAATGTTTAAAGCAGCATGATTTTTAACAAGCAAATAAAAATAAGCTAAATATCCATCAGCAGACGAACAAATAAATTCTGATATACCACAGGAAACTATATAGCAGTAGAACATGAACAAACAACAGCCTCACACATAATAT
Source organism: Hyperoodon ampullatus (assembly GCF_949752795.1). NCBI lineage: Eukaryota > Metazoa > Chordata > Mammalia > Artiodactyla > Ziphiidae > Hyperoodon > Hyperoodon ampullatus. Next base: position 45,836,919 of record NC_136925.1, on the reverse strand, counting down.
AGACAAATCTCAAAAATCATAATGTTGCACCAGAAAATCAAGTTGCAGAGGCTCAAACACAGTATAGTTTCTTTTAAACAGAATTTAAAAACATGCAATAAAAAAAGTTATTGTGGGTTATGTATGTGTGTGTTTTGGGGGGTGGGATGTGGGAGGCTATCCTTTCTATGATGACAGAGGAATAACAGACACATAATTCAGCAGAGTTACCTACAGGGGGAACACAGGGAATAAGTCAGGGAGGTAGGCACAGGTGCTTCAAGAGTAGCGATAATGTAGGTTTCTTTAGGTGGGTGGCAGATAATATATGTTCACTTTGTTAATATTCTTTGCTTTTTGTATAAAAGAATTATATATACTATATATACATCAAAATTTTCCCAATTTTAAATATTAAACAAAGGGGTCCTTGTTCTTGAAAACTGTGGAAAGCAATGATGGAAGGCAGAAAGGGGAGACAGGCATAATGTGGCCAGAAGAGCAAAAGAGTTGCTTCTACCCTGAGAAAGTACAGCAGCCAAATGATGTAAAACTGCTACATTAGCATTTCAGCTAGCTTATAAGGGATGGAACTTTAGCATAAGTTGATTGATTTAAGTAACCATCAGAGGAAATTAAACAAAAGAGGAGTATTTAAAAATACATGATTGCATGCTCTTGTGGAAAATGCCAGTGTAGCATCTGAACCTGGTGTCCAAACTCTCTGCTCTGCCACCTACTGGCTTATTGAACCTGTGCAATTCCTTTACCTGCTGCGCTTCAGTTTCCTTATGTTGGAAGAGTGATAATATCTGTCACATGAGGTTCCGTGGGTCAAATGAGAAAAGCGAAGTACATGACACACATAAGATACAAAACAAATTCAAGGCCAATCTGACGACAAAGTTGAATCAGATCTAATTAGAGTGTAGATCAGGGAATGATATTTAAAAAGGGACTGACAAACTCTAGGGCTTTACTAGGGTCTCACAGACAGACAACATTTATACAAATGGCCCTTACCTTGAAGAAGATGACTTAATATTTATAATGTCTCTTAAGAAAAACAAAGTTAAATTCTTATTTCTCACTTTCCTCCCATGACAAGAAATATCTAAAGAACCACAGCTCATTAAAGTGCCCCACATATGCACTTTTCAGTTGAAAAATCAGATCCTAGACTAAAGTGCTATGAAGTTAAATTTAAAAAGACATATGGGCTCTTTACTGTCATATGCAATGTTTTAAAAAATTATGATTAATTTATCAATGCTGCAAGTCAACCAGTTCAACACTGCTATATTGTAGCACACAATATGCATTAAAATGTACAAGAATTTTGATGTATCAGTACTGAGAGCAAAATAAAGTCTAAGTATAGATGGCTCTCAAATACAATTATTTCTCAACATTACTGTGAAGTCAGCTTTTAAATGGTATTATCCAAAACATAATAATTGTATTACCCAAAATCTACATGAGTGTAATCAACATTTGTACCAGACAACAAAATTTTAAGTCTTTAAGTTAATCACTCACAAATTGTTACTAGTAGATTGAGCACTTTTCCCCCCACCAAAAAACATACAGTATTTCGTAAGGTTGATTGTTTCCCACAGGCCACAAAACTCTTAACATTTCCTCCTTAAATTCTCCTATCAGAATTTTTGCCAAATAATTCTTTTCTCATTATACCTGTATTTTTTATTGTTGTGCTACATAGCATACATCTATTTTTTGTAACTGTACTATTTTATCTGTCATCTATGATCAATATGCCTTTTACTGAATTAATCTTTAAAAGCTTTTCTTGGTTACAATACACAAATCCTGCTGGTTGCAAAGTTAAAAAGCAATTATAAACTAAATTTACCAATGTGAGAAAGAAAGGTTTATGGGGAAATCAAGCGAAAAGTAAAACTGGAGGCAAAACAGAAAATATCCCAATATCTACTCTTACTCTCTTAACATCACAGTTGTAGTCAAGTGCAATTCCCCATCATTTTTACCTCAGGCTAAATAAAATGTTTTATACAAATATGAAGATCAAAAAATGAACTTCTAAACGTATCCCATTAGAGTATGTAAATTAGTGTGCTCTTTGCAAAACCAAGCATAGATTCTAATGCTACTCCACCAGCCCCACTCAAAAATTATATCTAAATATTAAATACAAATAGTGAAACTGCTATGAACTCAAAATTAAGAAGAGGTGTTATATCAATGAAACTGTATACTGGAATACAACTTTCTATATACACAATAATGGACTTACCTAAATTTGAAGAAAAAAAGATTATTTGATGAGCATGTTATTAGTCCCAGTTCAAAATAGAGTAATACTAAATTTAAAATGTATTTTAAGGTTTCTGGCACCAATACAATCACATGACACTTGAGTTCTTTATGTTGTATTTGACAACTCAAAAATAATTTTTCCATTTGAAGGGCAGGAGTGAACTAAAGACAGGACTTCGGTTAAGCTTTAGCTCAGAGTTGAGTTATTCTGAGCATATTAAATCTAAAGAAATAACAGCATTTGAAGAAGTAGGTCACCGGTCACCTAGGATATATCAACAAGAGAATTCAAATAGTAAGTCAACTCATAAAAAGCTCTCTGCCTTTTCTTTTAAAAACCATCAAACTCTCTGAAGTTGAGAATCCCACACTAAAGTTTCCCCATTTCGGGATCTCTTTTTACAGAACAAAAAGCCCTCATAACTTTTATTACAGCTTATCCATTGTTAGGATTAAAATATTAGTAATAATTCAAACATCTCCCAAAATATTGAGAATTTTTTAGTAATGCCACCCTGCCTTTCAACCATTATAAAAGACCATGATGGGCTAAAAATAACTATATTAGACACTTCTTCAGGATAAAAGAAAACATATTAACATTAGCACTATTTGCTTTTTAATTAGCTTCTTTTTTAATTAGCAAATTCTAAACTAACCAATTCTAGAACTGAAACAACATGCTCTTTCAATGGCAAAGAATGAAAACAGTTTCCTTAAATTTGAGAAGCTGATCTGGAAAGCAAGCATAATGGGATTACACTGTCATACAAATTCTTGACAAAGAACAGCCAACACAGTAGTTCTGAATTAAACAGTGCTATACTTAGAATTATGCTGGGTCCCTTGTAAATCCTTAAGAAATATATCCATAGACAATAATAATTTTACCATCACCTACTGTGTGATCTTGGCTAGGATGCTTAACCTCTCTGGGCCTCAATTCTTCATGTCTAAAGATGGGTATAATAACAGTACCTACTTCATGGGGCTGCTACAAGGAGTAAATGAGATAAATAATGCAAAGTTCTTAGAACTGTATCTAGCACATGATAAAAGCTTAATATATGTTAGCTATTCAGGTGGACACTTTCTAACAGATTTCAAAATTCTAAAAGACACTTGATCCTCCATACAAATTTCAGGAGCAGTAAATAAGAGTATTTGTAAAAACATGACCAGGGATGAGCGTAGAGCTAAAGCAGTGCCTGAAGCATAGCTAAAAAATACCTTTCAACTGAATTAAAGTATAATGAAGCTAGAGTAAATATTAAGTATAACTTGTGGAAAATATGTTTGGTAATATAAGTTATATTACCAAAATCATATTACATTGTTCATTAAATAATGGAGTGATACATTACCTATGGTTTTAATGGAAAAGAGTGAATTCTGCTCAAACATACCTTTGCTAAATACAGGTGTGTGTGTGCATGTATGTGTGTATGTTACTGTTACCCAGAGGACTTAGAGTCATAAAAAATGGGTTTATGTCCGCTTCAGACAAAATTTAAATATCAGTTTCTGGTACTTACTAAGATTAGCATTTCTTGCAGCTCAAATATTCATTTTTTTGTGATACTGAATGTGATTCTCAAAATTTTCATCTTATAAACTCTAATGTTCTAAAATATCTATCCAGTGCCCACCTTCCAAATAATAACTTATTTTCCCTTTAAAGGTCACGTATTTCCATTCAGGAGAGAAGATGCTAACAGGTAGTTTGGGCAGAGAAAGAATTAATAAATGCTGTCAGTAGTCTATGAGCCCATTTGTATTTGGCATGTGTGTTTAATACATTGAGGATTTGAATGAACTGATATATCAACAAGTAAATGAGGTATGGATGGGTGAAGAAATTTGGAAAATGAAGCACAGGCTTGTCTAAAAAGTTATTCGTTGCTCTAAAACTGTACAGTTCAAGTTTCTGAGACATTTAAAGAAATCCTTTTAAATTCTCGAGAGTATGGGTTCCTCTTCTTTTTCTTTCTCTCTCCATTCAGCCCCTCTCTTGACCTATCCACTTAACTCTACACCTCCAACCATGGCTACCTTGAGAAACACTGTCTTTGTAAAATCTTACTCTGAAATTCTAAGTCGATTACCAATAGGACACTGGAAGGTACATAGTCACTAGAACAGGAGCCACAGTCTCTTTTGTGAAATGGCTTTGGGAAGCAGTTGTTGATGCTGTGACTTCTGCAAGAATTCCGAGTTATTTTAAGGTAAGACACAGACTGAAAATACCCCAATTCAAACCAACACTGCCAAAAGGACCCACCCCGAGTGCCCACAAGTGTGAGGCAAAATGCCCACACTCAATAAATATTGAAACCTGGTCTCCTAAAGCTCTTAATTCGTTGCAAATATTTACAAGGTCCATGCTTTGTACTCGTCACTACCTGTACAGAGTGGAGTTTCAGTGGTAAATAACCAACAGTCCTTGAATTATATTCAGGAACAATTAAAAAGTGTGGTAAGAGGACACCACTGATGATTTGAAAGACGGTTTCACGCCAGAATCCACGACTTCTGCATTCTGAAGAAGCCAGAGTGTTTAGTATCTGTCTCCTCCATTTCACTAAGATCACCAGTAGCAGGTTAGCAGCATCTAACCCAGCAAATGGCACACAATAGAGACTCAAAGTTCGTCAAACATTTGGGAAGACTGGCGCTATAAAGAGATTCAAGTATAACATCAGAGGCGTATACTCCTTCAACATCATGGTGGCCATCACCATCACTCACATTTACTGAGCATTCCCCGACACTGTTCTACCACTTCACATATATCTTATTTCATCTTCCAAGGTTCCTAACAAATAAAAATAAGAGAAAACAGGACAGGACCATAGCATGTCTATTTCAGCCTTACTGGTATCAGAAGTGGCAAGATGTATTTTGACATAGGTGATTAAAGATAATTGATAGAAGCTTAGCACTAAACAGATCATTTGCAGGGAAAATACCACTATTAATAGTTATTATACCTCCCTGGTGTATAAATTTTATTTTCTATTTCCTACATTTTCTCTAAATAGTAATTACTTTAAAAATCTGAAAGCAAGTAAGCAGGCTTTAGGGATTTTACTAATGAGGAAACCAGGTGTAAGAAGGCAGGAGCCAGAGATGGCAGGAAGAGTAACCCTTTAGCACTGGTCCACAGTCAGGGGCAGAGGTCTGCCGGCCAGGTAACAGTTGATTGATTAAAGGTAAGTAGACTGGGGCCCAGCATTAATTAAACTAAAAACTCCAGGATGTATTTTAATTGTTAATATGAGTAAGTTACACAGCTACAGGGCATCAGTCTTGAAGGAAGGTTTCTTGGTGGTCTGGTTGCCACCCACAGAAACTGTGCTTCATACCTTCTAGGTAGGTAGTGATCGTGGAGTTGTTCTATGTATTATAATAAGCAGGGGGGCAAAGAGATTTAAATAAAAAGCATCACCCCATGACTACTCCAATTAATACTTTAATTCTCTAATTTCTCCTTCCAACTTAGCAGACTGCACATGAAAAGCTGAACTTGTTAATAAAGTAGGAATGTGTTTGAACGGCCGAGACTCTGCTGGATGGCCAAGATCCTTGAAGACCTTAGGTCAAAGGCCCAAGAAACTCTATTTTTTTTCTTTTTTTTTTTTTGTGGTACACGGGCCTCTCACTGTTGTGGCCTCTCCCGTTGTGGAGCACAGGCTCCAGACGCGCAGGCTCAGCGGCCATGGCTCACGGGCCCAGCCACTCCGCGGCATGTGGGATCCTCCCGGACCGGGGCACGAACCCGTGTCCCCTGCATCGGCAGGCGGACTCTCAACCACTGCGCCACCAGGGAAGCCCAAGAAGCTCTATATTTTTAACTTGGCAGGTTACTATGGAAAGACGGTGATGTCATTAAGCACCTGAAGCACAAAACTATGAATTCTTTAAGTAATGTGGCAATTTATTGTGCAACAGAAAATAGAACATAAAGCCCTTGTTCGAACTTTCTAAATGACTGTTTTTCTTGACGTGGCCTGAAGTTTCAGGGGTTTTCATCAACACCTGTTTTTTGCATGAATTTCTCCTTTCAAGCCCTCAGCAGGTATCTAACCACTAAACCACATTAGGTTATTTACACAAATAGATCATTTTTAGCTCTTGGGTTCTGTAATAGCAACTACAAATGTTCTTTTAAAACCTTTTCAAGAGGAATGAGGTGCAGCTAGGTGGTGGTGGAAGCTGTGGGCCTCCAAGTGCCCTAACTAAATTTCTGGGCACCTTCCTCATTTCCGCTGTTAAAGACTGAAGGATGATTGCAACAGGAAAGTCAGTATCCTGCTAGGGTAAGGAGATGAACACATCAGCTTAGTCTGTGGGGTTTCCCCTCAATGGGCTCCCTCACCAACAGCTCTTTACTTCAGAAACTTAACTCAAGCTGACCCTGGGAAGATGGCGGAAGAGTAAGACGCGGAGATCACCTTCCTCCCCACAGATACATCAGAAATTCATCTACACGTGGAACTCCTACAGAACACCTACTGAACGCTGACAGAAGACCTCAGACCCCCCAAAAGGCAAGAAACTCCCCACATACCTGGATAGGGCAAAAGAAAAAAGAATAAACAGAGACAAAAGGATAGGGACGGGACCTGCACCAGTGGGAGGGAGCCGTGAAGGAGGAAAGGTTTCCACACACTACAAGCCCCTTCGCGGGCGGAGACTGCAGATGGCGGAGGGGGAAAGCTTCGGAGTAGCGGAGGAGAGCACAGCAACAGGGGTGTGGAGGGCAAAGCGGAGAGATTCCGGCACAGAGGATCGGTGCCCTCAGGCACACACCAGCCCGAGAGGCTTGTCTGCTCGGCCGTCGGGGCGGGCGGGGCTGGGAGCTGAGGCTCGGGTATCGGCTTTCGGTCGGAGCGCAGGGAGAGGACTGGGGCTGGCGGCAGGAAGAGAGCCTGAAGGGGTTAGTGCACCACGGCTAGCCTGGAGGGAGTCCGGGGAAAGGGTCTGGAGATGCCGAAGAGGCAAGAGACTTTTTCTTCCCTTTTGTTTCCTGGTGTGCGAGGAGAGGGCATTAAGAGGGCTGCTTTGGGAAGCGCCGGAGACGGGCGCGAGCCGCGGCTAAAGGAGCGGACCCCGGAGACGCGCGTGGGACGCTGGGGCTGCTGCTGCTGCCGCCACCGCGGGGCATGTGTGCGAGCGCGGGTCACTGTCCACCCCGCCTTCCGGGGGACCTGTGCACCCCGCCACTGACGGGGTCCCGGAACCCGGGGACGGCTTTCCCGGGAAAGCGCACGGAGCGCCTCGGTCTGGTGCAACATCACGCCGGCCTCTGCCGCCGCAGGCCCGCCCCACTCTGCGCGCCCCTCCCTCCCCTCTGCATGAGTGAGCCAGAGCCCCCGCATCAGCGGCTCCTTTAAACCCGTCCTGTCTGAGCGAAGAACGGACGCCCTCCGGCGACCTACACGCAGAGGCGGGGCCCGGTCCAAGGCTGAGACCCGGGAGCTGTGAGAGCAGAGAAGAGACAGGGAAATCTCTCTGTGCAGCCTCGGAGGCAGCGGATTAAAGCTCCACGGTCCACTTGATGTGCCCTGCGTCTGTGGAGTGCATGAATGGACAGTGAATCATCCCAAATTGAGGAAGTGGACTTTGAGGACAAGATTTAAGACTTTCCCCCCTTTTCCTCTTTTTACAACGAATTATCCCAAATTAAGGAGGTGGACTTAGCAAGATTTCAGATTTCTCGCCCTTTTCCTCTTTTTAAAACGAAGTATTCCAAATTGAGGAGGTGGACTTGGAGAGCAAGATTTTTGATTTTTCCCCCTGCTCTCTTTTTGTGAATGTGTATGTGTATTCTTCTGTGTAAGATTCTCTCTGTATAGCTTTGCTTCCACCATATGTCCCAGGGTTCTATCATTCCGTTTTTTTTCAATAATTACTTTTTAATTTTAATAACGCTACTATATTTCATACTTTATTCTATTTTACTTTACCTGCTCTTTCTTTTTTTCCTACCTTCCCTTCCTCCCTCCCTCCCTCCGCCCCTCCTTTCCTTCTTTCTCTCTTTCTTTCCTTCCTCCCTCCCTCCCTTCTTCCTTTCACTCTTTCTTTTTCTTTCCTTCCTCCCTCCCTCCCTCCTGTCTTTCCTTCCTCCCTCCCTCCCACCCCTCTTCCTCTCACTTTCTTTTTCTTTCCTTCCTCCCTCCCTCCCTCCTGTCTTTCTTTCCTTCCTCCCTCCCACCCCTCTTCCTCTCACTTTCTTTTTCTTTCCTTCCTCCCTCCCTCCCTCCTGTCTTTCTTTCTTTCTTTCCTTCCTCCCTCCCTCCCTCCCTTCTTCCATTCACTCTTCCTTTTTCTTTCATTCCTCCCTCTCTCCCTCCTTTCTTTCTTTCTTCCTTCCTTCCTTTCTTCCCTTCTTCCTTTCTTTCTCTCTCTCTTTCTTTCTTCTACTAATTCTTTCTTTCTACTTTTCTCCCTTTTATTCTGAGCCGGGTAGATGAAAGGCTCTTGGTGCTGCAGCCAGGAGTCAGTGCTGTGCCTCTGAAGTGGGAGAGCCAACTTCAGGACACGGGTCCACAAGAGACCTCCCAGCTCCACATAATATCAAGTAGCGAAAATCTCCCAGAGATCTCCATCTCAACACCAGCACCCAGCTTCAGTCAACGACCAGCAAACTACAGTGCTGGTCACCCTATGCCAAGCAACTAGCAAGGCAGGAACACAACCCCATCCATTAACAGAGAGGCTGCCTAAAAACATAATAAGGCCACAGGCACCCCAAAACACACCACCAGACGTGGACCTGTCCACCAGAAAGAAAAGATCGAGCCTCAATCACCAGAACACAGGCTCTAGTCCCCCCCACCAGGAAGCCTACACAACTTACTGAAACAACCTTAGCCACTGGGGACAGACACCAAAAACAACAGGAACTACGAATCTGCAGCCTGCAAAAAGGAGACCCCAAACACAGTAAGATAAGCAAAATGAGAAGACAGAAAAACACACAGCAGGTGAAGGAGCAAGATAAAAACCTACCAGACCTAACAAATGAAGAGGTAATAGGCAGTCTACCTGAAAAAGAATTCAGAATAATGATAGTAAAGATGATCCAAGATTCTATTTCCAAGATCCAAAATCTTGGAAATAGAATAGACAAAATGCAAGAAACAGTTAACAAGGACCTAGAAGAACTAAAGATGAATCAAGCATTGATTAAAAACACAATAAATGAAATGAAAAATACTCTAGGTGGGATCAATAGCAGAATAACTGAAGCAGAAGAACGGATAAGTGAGGTGGAAGATAAAATAGTGGAAATAACTGATGCAGAGCAAAATAAAGAAAAAAGAATGAAAAGAACGGAGGACAGTCTCAGAGACCTCTGGGACAACATTAAACGCACCAACATTCGAATTATAGGGGTTACAGAAGAAGAAGAGCAAAAGAAAGGGACTGAGAAAATATTTGAAGAGATTATAGTTGAAAACTTCCCTAATATGGGAAAGGAAATAGTTAATCAAGTCCAGGAGGCACAGGGAGTCCCATACAGAATAAATCCAAGGAGAAATACGCCAAGACACATATTAATCAAACTGTCAAAAATTAAACACAAAGAAATCATATTAAAAGCAGCAAGGGAAAAAAAAACAAATAATACACAAGGGAATCCCCATCAGGTTAACAGCTGATCTCTCAGCAGAAACTCTACAAGCCAGAAGGGAGTGGCAGGACATAATTAAAGTGATGAAGGAGAGAAACCTGCAACCAAGATTACTCTACCCAGCAAGGATCTCATTCAGATTTGATGGAGAAATTAAAACGTTTACAGACAAGCAAAAGCTGAGAGAGTTCAGCACCACCAAACCACCTTTACAACAAATGCTAAAGGAACTTCTCTAGGCAAGAAACACAACAGAAGGAATATACCTACAATAACGAACCCAAAGCAATTAAGGAAATGGGAATAGGAACATACATATCAATAATTACCTTAAATGTAAATGGACTAAATGCTCCCACCAAAAGACACAGATTGGCTGAATGGATACAAAAACAAGACCCACATATATGCTGTCTACAAGAGACCCACTTCAGACCTAGAGACACATACAGATTGAAAGTAAGGGGATGGAAAAAGATATTCCATGCAAATGGAAATCAAAAGAAAGCTGGAGTAGCAATTCTTATATCAGACAAAATAGACTTTAAAATAAAGACTACTAGAAGAGACAAAGAAGGACACTACATAATGATAAAGGGATCGATCCAAGAAGAAGATATAACAATTGTAAATATTTATGCACCCAACATAGGAGCACCTCAATACATAAGGCAAATACTAACAGCCATAAAAGGGGAAATCGACAGTAACACAATCATAGTAGGGGACTTTAACACCCCACTTTCACCAATGGACAGATCATCCAAAATGAAAATAAATAAGGAAACACAAGCTTTAAATGATACATTAAACAAGATGGACTGAATTGATATTTATAGGACATTCCATCCAAAAACAACAGAATACACATTTTTCTCAAGTGCTCATGGAACATTCTCCAGGATAGATCATATCTTGGGTCACAAATCAAGCCTTGGTAAATTTAAGAAAATTGAAATTGTATCAAGTATCTTTTCCGACCACAATGCTATGAGACTAGACATCAATTACAGGAAAAGATCTGTAAAAAATACAAACACATGGAGGCTAAACAATACACTACTCAATAACGAAGTGATCACTGAAGAAATCAAAGAGGAAATTAAAAAATACCTAGAAACAAATGACAATGGAGACACAACGACCCAAAACCTATGGGACGCAGCAAAAGCAGTTCTAAGGGGGAAGTTTATAGCAATACAATCCCACCTTAAGAAACAGGAAACATCTCGAGCAAACAACCTGACCCTGCACCTAAAGCAATTAGAGAAAGAAGAACAAAAAACCCCCAAAGCTAGCAGAAGGAAAGAAATCATAAAGATCAGATCAGAAATAAATGAAAAAGAAATGAAGGAAACGATAGCAAAGATCAATAAAACTAAAAGCTGGTTCTTTGAGAAGATAAACAAAATAGACAAACCATTAGCCAGACTCATCAAGAAAAAAAGGGAGAAGACTCAAATCAATAGAATTAGAAATGAAAAAGGTGAAGTAACAACTGACACTGCAGAAATACAAAAGATCATGAGAGATTACTACAAGCAACTCTATGCGAAAAAAATGGACAACCTGGAAGAAATGGACTAATTCTTAGAAATGCACAACCTGCCAAGACTGAATCAGCAAGAAATAGAAAATATGAATAGACCAATCACAAGCACTGAAATTGAAACTGTGATTAAAAATCTTCCAACAAACAAAAGCCCAGGACCAGATGGCTTCACAGGCGAATTCTATCAAACATTTAGAGAAGAGCTAACACCCATCCTTCTCAAACTCTTCCAAACAATTTCAGAGGAAGGAACACTCCCAAACTCATTCTATGAGGCCACCATCACCTTGATACCAAAACCAGGCAAGGATGTCACAAAGAAAGAAAACTACAGGCCAATATCACTGATGAACATAGATGCAAAAATCCTCAACAAAATACTAGCAAACAGAATCCAACAGCACATTAAAAGGATCATGCACCATGATCAAGTGGGGTTTATTCCAGGAATGCAAGGATTCTTCAATATACGCAAATCAATCAATGTGATACACCATATTAACGAGCTGAAGGAGAAAAACCATATGATCATCTCAATAGATGCAGAGAAAGCTTTCGACAAAATTCAACACCCATTTATGATAAAAACCCTGCAGAAAGTAGGCATAGAGGGAACTTTCCTCAACATAATAAAGGCCATATATGACAAACCCACAGCCAACATTGTCCTCAATGGTGAAAAACTGAAACCATTTCCACTAAGATCAGGAACAAGACAAGGCTGCCCACTCTCACCACTCTTATTCAACTTAGTTTTGGAAGTTTTAGGCACAGCAATCAGAGAAGAAAAGGAAATAAAAGGAATCCAAATTGGAAAAGAAGAAGTAAAGCTGTCACTGTTTGCAGATGACGGGATACTATACATAGAGAATCCTAAAGATGCTACCAGAAAACTACTAGAGCTAATCAATGAATTTGGTAAAGTAGCAGGATACAAAATTAATGCAAAGAAATCTCTGGCATTCCTGTACACTAATGATGAAAAATCTGAAAATGAAATCAAGAAAACACTCCCATTTACGATTGCAACAAAAAGAATAAAATATCTAGGAATAAACCTACCTAAGGAGACAAGAGACCTGTATGCAGAAAATTATAAGACACTGATGAAAGACATTAAAGATGATACAAATAGATGGAGAGATATACCATGCTCCTGGATTGGAAGAATCAATATTGTGAAAATGACTCTACTACCCAAAGCAATCTACAGATTCAATGCAATCCCTATCAAACTACCACTGGCATTTTTCACAGAACTAGAACAAAAAATTTTTAAATTTGTTTGGAGAAACAAAAGACCCCGAATAGCCAAAGCAATCTTGAGAACGAAAAACGGAGCTGGAGGAATCAGGCTCCCTGACTTCAGACTATACTACAAAGCTACAGTAATCAAGACAGTGTGGTACTGGCACAGAAACAGAAAGATAGATCAATGGAACAGGATAGAAAGCCCAGAGATAAACCCACGCACATATGGTCAACTTATCTTTGATAAAGGAGGCAGGAATGTACAGTGGAGAAAGGACAGCCTCTTCAATAAGTGGTGCTGGGAAAACTGGACAGGGACATGTAAAAGTATGAGATTAGATCATTCCCTAACACCATACACAAAAATAAGCTCAAAATGGATTAAAGACCTAAATGTAAGGCCAGAAACTATCAAACTCTTAGAGGAAAACATAGGCAGAACACTCTATGACATAAATCACAGCAAGATCCTTTTGGACCCACCTCCTAGAGAAATGGAAATAAAAACAAAGATAAACAAATGGGACCTAATGAAACTTCAAAGCTTTTGCACAGCAAAGGAAACCATAAACAAGACCAAAAGACAACCCTCAGAATGGGAGAAAATATTTGCAAATGAAGCAACTGACAAAGGATTAATCTCCAAAATTTATAAGCAGCTCATGCAGCTCAATAGCAAAAAAACAAACAACCCAATCCAAAAATGGGCAGAAGACATAAATAGACATTTCTCCAAAGAAGATATACAGACTGCCAACAAACACATGAAAGAATGCTCAACATCATTAATCATTAGAGAAATGCAAATCGAAACTACAATGAGATATCATCTCACACCAGTCAGAATGGCCATCATCAAGAAATCTAGAAACAATAAATGCTGGAGAGGGTGTGGAGAAAAGGGAACCCTCTTGCACTGCTGGTGGGAATGTGAATTGATACAGCCACTATGGAGAACAGTATGGAGGTTCCTTAAAAAACTAAAAATAGAACTATCATATGATCCAGCAATCCCACTACTAGGCATATACCCTGAGAAAACCATAATTCAAAAAGAGACATGTACCAAAATGTTCATTGCAGCTCTATTCGCAATAGCCCGGAGCTGGAAACAACCTAAGTGTCCATCATCGGATGAATGGATAAAGAAGATGTGGCACATATATACAATGGAATATTACTCAGCCATAAAAAGAAACGAAACTGAGCTATTTGTAATGAGGTGGATAGACCTAGAGTCTGTCATACAGAGTGAAGTAAGAAAGAGAAAGACAAATACCGTATGCTAACACATATATGTGGAATTAAAAAAAAAAATGTCATGAAGAACCGAGGGGTAAAACGGGAATAAAGACACAGATCTACTTGAGAATGGACTTGAGGATATGGGGAGGGGGAAGGGTAAGGTGTGACAAAGCGAAAGAGAGGCATGGACATATATACACTACCAAACGTAAGGTAGATAGATAGTGGGAAGCAGCCGCAGAGCACAGAGAGATCAGCTCCGTGCTTTGTGACCGCCTGGAGGGGTGGGATGGGGAGGGTGGGAGGGAGGGAGATGCATGAGGGAAGGGATGTGGGATCAGATGTATATGTATGACTGATTCACTTTGTTATAAAGCAGAAACTAATAAAAAAAAGTTAAAAAAAAAAGAAACTTAACTCAATTAAACATTAGGGAATGAGACATTCATAACAGAGGAACTAGTTTCCTCCTCTGAAGAATGAAATGATTGATCCAGATAACCTTTAATGTTCCTTAGAGTTCTGAGTCTGAAAGAACAATAACATTCTGAATCAATAGTTTATGTACCTTAAGAGAAAATTTTAAATGTTAAAAAAACCCTCATGGGTAAACTAAAAAGACAAATGACAAACTGGGAAAAACATATGCAAACTATATCATAAAAAAGAGGTTTGTTTATAGGATACAGAACACTTCTAGGATAAGTGGGCTAGATATAAAGTCTTAACTATATGAAGAGATGCTCAACCACACGCTTAGTAAGAGGAATGAAAATTACAAGTAGACCAAGATTCCAATTTTCACTTCTAAAATGAGCAAAAATCTAAATGTTCAACAAAAATGAGCAAAAATCTGAAAATTCAACAAAATCTAAACAACCCATCCTGTTGGCAAGGCTGCAGGGACAGGCACTCTCACATAGTGCTGGTGGAAATGCAAAATGATACACCTATGGAGGGGGATTTAATAATATGTAACAAAATCATATATGTATTTACCTTTTGACTCATGAATCCCAGTTCCAAGAATCTCTCCCAAAGATTCAGGCAAGTGTGTGTGTGTGTGTGTGTGTGTGTGTGTGTGTGTGTGTGTGTGTGTGTGTGTGTGTGTGTGTGTGTGTGTGTGTGTGTGTGTGTGTGTGTGTGTGTGTGTGTGTGTGTGTGTGTGTGTGGCTACACATATATACACACAAAGAAGAAGTAAATGTATTAGCAAAAAAGAGGAAATAACACAGATGCCCATCAATAGGGAAATGACTGAAAATACTACAGTACATTCATATAATAGAGTACTACGCAGCTGTAGAAAGGAATGTGGACCATCTTTCTGTAACGTTAGTCAATGATCTTCAAGAAAAACTGTTACATAAAAAGAAGTTAAATAAAGTATATATATTAGGATGTGACTTATCAAAGAAATTGGAAGGGGATATGAATGAGTACTTATTATTATTATTTTTTAAATTTATTTTGTGTGTGTGTGTGTGGTACGCGGGCCTCTCACTGCTGTGGCTTCTCCTGCTGTGAAGCACAGGCTCCGGACATGCAGGCTCAGCGGCCATGGCCCATGGGGCCCAGCCGCTCTGCGGCACATGGGATCCTCCCGGACCGGGGCACAAACCCGTGTCCCCTGCATCAGCAGGCGGACTCTCAACCACTGCGCCACCAGGGAAGCCCGAGTACTTATTTTTTTGTGTGTGTGTGTGGTATGCGGGCCTCTCACTGCTGTGACCTCTCCCGTTGCGGAGCACAGGCTCCGGACGCGCAGGCTCAGCGGCCATGGCTCACGGGCCCAGCCTCTCCACGGCATGTGGGATCTTCCCGGACTGGGGCACGAACCCGCATCCCCTGCATCGGCAGGCGGACTCTCAACCACTGCGCCACCAGGGAAGCCCCGGAGTACTTATTTTTAAAAACAATTGAAAGATAAACCAAAAACTTTTTTTAAAAAAAAAAGCTTACTTACAGAAGGAAGGTGAAACACAGGGTGGGTAATAGGTCAGTAATGGAGACCAGATTTCTCTGAATATTCCTTGTTTTGTAAATTTGATTTGGGAAATATGTAATGCATGTTGGAGCTGGCTTGTACTGGCTCTTGGTAAAGGTTCAGGTGTTTTGTGAGCTGGTTGTCTTTACCCTTGTAGCTTGCAATTGGCCATGGTGGGAGTATCTACCCCACTGATTACAGCACACAGACCTCCCTAACCCCCAAGAAACATTTATCAGGACACTACAGGAACTTTAGGAAATTATCAAACAAAATTAAATTTAAAAAGAGCATTCCTAAAAATTGAAAGCAAAACAAAACAAACCTAACAGTGAATTGACTGGGTAGCATTACTACATTGAAATGAGCCATTTCAAGGGACCGTAAGGCCCAGTGATTTGACTATACAGCTATAGTGGAAATACCAAAAGAATTAAAAAATAATCCTAAACCTTTTTCAATACTGTGGTGTGAATGTTGGTATTGTCATTCTAAGAAGTCAGAGTGTTAAGGAATAAAAAGCAAATAAATAACTACATTACTGTCATGAGAATGAGATTTTTAGTATAGTACTAATGAGCTAGAGATACAGGCTGGAGGTCACTAAGAAAACACCCCGTGGTCCTCAATCTGAATTAGATGTATTAGTATGAAGTTATGATGTCTTATATTTAATTAACATTACATGAATGAATCCCCTACCTCTCTCCACTGAAAAAGCCCAGAAACAATCATCAAACCAGGAACAATGCACACCCTTAGGACCCAGGCACCCAGATTGTGGTCTCCAACTTCTATTTCCCACAAAAGGAACCAAGACTCCCCAGTTACAGTTCTGGGTCAGGGAAGGACAAAATATTGGAAGGGAAGAAGCTATAAAAGACTCCTCGATCACACCAAAAGGATTCAGAAGCCAACATGAAGAGGTTCCTGCTGACCAAAGATGGAGGAAAAATCTGAGCAATAATAACAACTGCCATGGACTGAAAAACATAAAATACATTTAAATCCATGAGTTTATAATGACACTCAAACACCTCACTGTGCCACCTCTGGAGAATGCTAGGGAATAAGCTTATTGTTTTATACACTGGTAAAGGTATCTATCCTGCTTTTTCTATACAAACTGTACTTCAGGGTAACCAAATAGTTGGAGTATTTTTCTTTACAGAAGTATTCTAGGTAATAAGCAAAGGAGCAATGATAGAATTAGGTTACCTAGGTAATGATCATTCCTAGTAATATCACAAAGAGAAACAACCAGTAATAAAAGGTCTCCTGATTGAAATACACCATACCACTGTCTATAAAGTATTCTTGGCCAAAAAGTATTTGTGTGTGTGTGTCTCAAACCTGAATCAGATTAAACCTCTAGATCTAACTACCAATTTACAGGAAAAACAGGACACAGAGAAGCATGTTAAGTGACAACAAAATCCACATTGTAGGAAACTGTACAGGAAAGATGACCCAGTTTCTCAACAAATAAGCTGTAAAGGGAGAAAAGAGACATGGATAAGAAACCTACATTAACAGGGAGATATCAATTAGGGGAAATTCATGAATTTAAGTTGAACAAACAATAAACAATCAGTAAAAAAATATGAATATGTATGTATGCTACACATGTGCTTGTGTATCTCTACATATGTTGTGAGTATATATATGTATATATATATGTGTATATACGTGTGTGTATATACACTTACATGTGTGTGTGTACACACATAATTGGGGAAATCTGAAGTGAACTAAAGCATCTGATAAAATTAAGAAATAACTAATTTTTTATGTTTGATGAAGATACTATTTTAAAGAAAAAAAACTTATCTTCTGGAGAAATATACTGAAATTTCACAGGTAAATTGG
Organism: Hyperoodon ampullatus; assembly: GCF_949752795.1. NCBI lineage: Eukaryota > Metazoa > Chordata > Mammalia > Artiodactyla > Ziphiidae > Hyperoodon > Hyperoodon ampullatus. The sequence goes on along the minus strand of NC_136925.1, from coordinate 45,819,099 downwards.
TACAATATATGGGATTTATAAATATGGGGGGTGATGAATGGAAGAAGGATTGAGTGACAGTGACTTGAGATTAGTTTAAGTTGGGTAGTGGGCACAAAGGCATTCACTGTAACCATTCTCTCTATTTCTATGGATAAAACTAAATTTTTCTATAGTAAAGTTAAAAACCATATGAACAAAAACAACAAAAATTATGTATCTAATATTAACAAGCTGGTAATAGAACACTGATAGCAGACTAAGACATTCCAACTTAGAAGTCCCTCATGATCACCTGAGAAGCTTTTTCTAAACATCGTCTCTGAACCACCATGATCTTAATGAACCCCAAAGACAGAAGGCACTGTGTCATGTACCCCAGGACTGCACAAAGAAGGTTGAGAACCACTGTTTAAACACTGTAAGGGCGGGGGGGGCGGCTGTACATCATTCGTGCAGTTTTTTATCTCCATGCCTGACATGTAGAAGGTATGCAAGAAATATTCGGTGAATTAATGATACCCTGGGAAGTGAAAATGAACATGTGAGCTTAATAGCAGCTAAATGCTAGATGTGCAAAAAACACTGATATTTGATATTTAAAAACCACTTAGGTTACTGAGCTTAAACAGCATGACTTTCTGTTCTTTAAGTAGAATGGGTTTTCATCCTAAAGCCACAGACTAGTCACTTCCAACAGCTACAAGTAAACTCTTAGAATAAAAATAGTTTTAAATACACAATTGGGTGGAGTGAGGCTAGCAAATATTCTGATTCTACAATCTGTTTTGGACAAGACAGTGTTTCTTATGTGACTAACAAAGCAAACAGCAGTCAGATTCCTTGTGCTGAAATAAGTACACTATTTGCAAAAAGGGTTGAGCATCCAAGGCTTATTCAATAAAGACACCACATTTTCCAACGTTAAATGGGAATATAGAATGACAAATACCCACATATATTTACATACCCCCAAAAGAAGGCATATGACCACTTGGTATGGATTTTGTCTCATAATTACTAAATGAAGCCAAGCCCGCTGTCTCACCCCAGGAAACAGCAAAATATCTCAAGCACAAGAATAATCTAATTTTAAAGCTGGAAGGAGTTTAGAAACCTAATACAACCTTTTCATTGTGTTGATGAAAAAAGAGACACCTAGAGAGGTTAAGGTGAAAAGTTCTGGAAATAGAGTAACTACAGAGGAACGCTTGGTCTACACAGGTGCACAGAATGAAGGGCCAAGAATTAATCTTTGAACTTTCACATGAGTGATGTCTACAAGGTAACAGTCTCGATTACAAACAAATAAGTGTATGCGTGTCACCATATATACACACACAAATAATAGAATATGCACTTCTAATAAATACTTTTAAAACAAATTCTACAGCCTAGTATTCAAGGGCATCCATAATGTTACCTCACCTACTTTTTCAAAATCTTTTCCAAATGAACCATAGTAGATGGAAGGCAGCCACTTCTCTCACTTATCTTTGTGGTCTCTTACAAATGTAGTAGAGTAATAGTATAATTACAAAAGCTATTGCATAGATCATTTTCAATGATGAAAGAATGATGAGAATATACAGAATGGATAAACAACAAGTTCCTACCGTATAGCACAGGGAACCATATTCATTATCTTGTGATAAACCATAATGGAAAAGAATATTAAAAAAGAATGTATATATGTGTATAACTGAATCACTTTGCTGTAAAGCAGAAATTAACACAACACTGGAAATCAACTATACTTCAATAAAAAAAGAATGATTAGAAAATAAAATCTTTCCAATTCTTCTGTAAATCTGAACTGATATAAAAGCCTTATTTCATATATATCTGTGAATATTATATAGAGACATATAGGACATTGTAAATTTTTAAATATGGCAACCAATAAAAGGTTTAAAAATGAGAGAAGAAAGGAAGTGAGATGAGTTATCCGCTTACATTTCTACAAGGTGCTATACAAGTCTTAGTTCAAAATATCTACAGAAAATTATATGCAGGGGAGGAGGAAGGGAAGAAAAAGAACAAACCTTATTTCACCTACTGGTCAAACATTCAATTATTTCAATTATTGATCAATCCTGAATCCATACCACTTCAATTCTGCAGAGATTTTTTAAAAAGATGTATCTATACCTATTATGGAATTTTCCTTCTCACCTATTTTACGTGGACAGTTGATGTGATTTAGCTCCAAAATTATGAAATTTAGTAAGAATCAGAATTTGGCCTCTCAACTTCCTGTTATTAGACTTTTCAGGATCCTAAAAACTGATTTAAAGAGTCTCCTAACATTGTTAAAGAGAATACTAACCACTGAAAATTACAATGATAACATTTACTTTCATCTTTGGGGGAAAAAACGTTTCTAATTGGGCTGATTTAAGATCCCTGAACAAAATTGTAAGGTAAACCAATAATACTTTTAAAAAGCCAAAATCAAAGTCTGAAGATTATTTTTCTTATGAAATGAATACAGCAACCTTATTTAAATGGACATGATATGACCTTATCAAGTTAAGGGTTTTTGTAATCTCCACTGCAACTCTAAAGTAAAACCCAAAATTAAGCAATAAAATCTGAAGCCATTTACTGAACACAGTATAGTGTTGTAAACAATGAATTTAAATCCTTCAGGGTGCAATACAGCAGCTTCCCACTAGCTATCTATTTTACACATGGTAGTGTATATATGTCAATGCTACTCTCTCAATTCATCCCACCCTCCCCTAACCCCCATGTCTACAAGTCCACTCAGCTTGGTGCTCTGTGATGACCTAGAGGGGTGGGATGGGTGGTGGGGGGGAAGGGAGGCTCAAGAGGGAGGGGATATATGTATACGTATAGCTGATTCACTTTGTTCTACAGCAGAAACTAACACACCATTGTAAAGCAATTATACTCCAATAAAAAAAAAGTCACACACTCAGAATAATAAATAAATTCTTCAGGGTAATTATTGCTAACTCTACTATCAAATTCATGGATATCTTGCCTCTGTCTAAAAAATTTTAAATAGTATGCAAACACTGAAACATTTATATGCTAACATTTAATATTTCTCTTATTAATGGCTGAGAACTTATATTAAAATTCTGAAATACAGGACCGCATATCTACATTTTCACCATTGTGCTTCTCTCAAGCCTAAAAATAAGAATTGGAGTAAGCTATTTTCATAAAAATTTAGAAACATTCACGGACACATTAATGGCTTCATGTAATAACCGAAGTAAATTTAGATGATGGTTTAAATCCACACTCCCCTCCAAAAGGCTTCTTCCCCTACTTTTATATACTACCAAGTATTTTCAACCAACTAACACAAGAATGTGCTTTCTAAAAATATAAAGGGGATAGGATCATCCCATTATGAACTAACCTAAACATCTGAGTAATAACTTCTAAAATAAAATCACAGAAAAAGATGGTGCATGGTTAAAACTATTAATATATATTTAAGACAAAGAGTTTATTTTTCAATAAGAAAACAAGGAAAAAGAGAGCCCAACCTGATCTTGTATGCCTGCCCAACAGAACTTTCCACCATAACTTGTGCTTTTCACCTCTGGGGCAGGGGGAGGAGCTTAAACTCTGGGTAACCTCATGTAGTAAGGGAAAAGCAGTATAAATACTGCAGGACAGCTCACCCGGGCACAGAGGAAGGCACAGAGAGCTGGTAAGAAACCAATTCCAGAAACTTCCAGCATCCAGGTAAGTCTATGACTGGTGGACTTCCATGTTAGCTTATTTGGGAACAAGCTTCAATTAATTATTTGTTTTTTGTGATGTAAAAAAATGGCTTTCCACTAAAGTGCACTCATAAAGTTTAATTTGAATCAGTCTATAAAAAATAGTCCTAATTAAACTATATTTGTAAAAACATGTCCTAATCTGAATTTCAGTGTATTTGAGACTATCAGTAACTTCGGTCTATATCAAAGATCTTGAATTATTTAATACAGACATCCAATTACAGTTTCTGTGTTTCTTTTATTCAAATAACTTTATTTTCACTTGATTACCTGAATGTAGTTTTCAAAAACAACTAAGACATATATTTGTATAATTAACAAGATTATATCTCTCATTAATTTATGGAATATATTCAGAATATATAGGATAAGGTTAAAAAAAGTACATAACTATTTAAAGAATTCATCTGTGAAACATCAGAAAAACAAAACAGGTCAATAATGAAGCTATATGAAATTATTGTTTTTCAGAATCCATCTGAGAACATGCTGCCACAAATAGCCCTTCTGCTGCTAATATCTTTGAACTTGGTCCATGGAGTATTTTATACTGAGCGGTACCAAACACCTACAGGCATAAAAGGCCCACCATCCAACACCAAGACACAGTTCTTCATCCCTTATGCCATAAAGAGTAAAGGTAAACTGAACTATATGTTTTGCTCTCTTAACTAGTGGGTTTTTGTTTTCTACAATCTTAATGTTCTCTTTAACAAAATGTAAATTTTATTTGGCGTTAAATTTATCTTCAAACTCCTCAATTAGCCCAAAAGGATTTATGGAAAAAGTATTTCCTCTCTACTTTAACAATTAAACAGATTTCCAACCAGACCAAGACAATTATTTTTAGTACAGACATGATCTTTATAAGATTCTGAAGCAAATCCCAATTTAATATGGTTTGCATTTTTTAAAATGTCCTATTTTATTCTAATCATTAAAAGAAATCCTTTATTCATTTATTCTATTTGCAATGTATCAATGCTCATTTATACATACAGACATATCATATATGTACACTAAAGTCAAGCAACAATACATGTGTAAATACATGGGAATCTCTTCCATAAATTAATTTTTTCATGGTGTTTTTCCTGATGTCATTTTCTTAAAATCTATGAGTAAATAAAACTCCACACATTTGTTTGCAAAATGAAATATAACTTCTAGTTAGTACAAAATATAAAGATACCCAAATGAATTTCCTATTTCAGTATATCTGTTTTAATGATTCTGCTCTGTATTTTGTTTCATTTGTTATCAAATGTTTTTCAAATATCAGGAACACCTCTACCCAAGAGTATAATATTCTCAACTACTGTTGGCTGACTACTTCTTACATGCCAGTTAATTAATATGAAAGATTTTAAATGTGCTAACAACTAATAGTTAAAAGAAACTATACCCATAAAAATACATTTTCAAAGGCAATTTACAATTCAATTCATTAAATATTAATTCCATTTTAGTCTTCATTTTGATATTTAAAGCCATTAGAGATTTAGTTAAATGGAGTTTAAGCATATTAATACTTTCTGTACAAAAAAGATGTATCTCAAAAGTCACAGTTATAAGTCATTTTCAGGGTTTTGATCAAACTATTTGACTACTGCGACATCTACTAAAACTATCATTACTATGAACTATTTTCTGACAGTATAAGAATCTAAATAGTATACACAGGCATTCTAACTATATTTCTGAAAATTTATTAAACAGAAAATTAATTTTAATATAAATCCTGCAAGTAGATATTTAGAAACATAAGCAATTTCATTACCATCTTTGCTAGCTATCAAAGAATTTCTCTGAGGAAAAAAAGACTATTTTATCTAGAGGCTTATGATAATGCTGCCTAAAGATTCTTTGACATAGTAATGCTTCCGTAATGGTATATCCTAATGCCAGCAATGTCTGTTACATCCCACCTTAGATTGACTAAAACTAAAACCCTGGACACCTCTTAAAGCACTTATCAGATGGACACTTGTTTTATTCTCTTTGTGATTAAAGCTCTTATAGGAGGTGTTTTGCGCTTTTCCTATACTTGTCGCTCAATAGCATGCTTCACACCACAGGCGCTGAATAAGTAATTTTTTAGTTTAAATTTATTATATCAGTATAAGTACTTAGCTCAAATGAACCCACAGATCTATGAAATCAACAATATTTGCATTAATCAAAGAAAACTTTATATAAGCACTTTAACACTACTGTATATACCTTGCCCATTAATTCTCTAATTCCTTGTTTCAATGTTAAGTCAATAACAGAGAATGTACGAGCTCACGGTATGTACTGAGGTTAAAAAAAAAAAAAGTCATTCTAAATCTAAACCGTTCAGCAGGGTAATGGCAGACGTAAATTAAAACAGACTGCATTTCTCCCTTATCTTATAGGATAGCTTTTTTGAGGGAAAGTTGTTATAGTTCTTAAACTTGTTCCCATTTACTCTGTACTTGCCTTTTTCTGTCAAATGCCCTTTTTTCCCCCCTTCCTTTCTAGGTAGATGATTTTCCTAAAATAAATGTGATAAATTTACCTCCAATGCACTCTTATTCTAAATGAATTCTTCAATCCCAGCTTATTTTCATGGATCGTTAGGATGCAATGAAAGTACTATGGTAGTACTTTCACAAGTACATGATCTTGTGAAATCATCTTCTCTAGAGGTGTTTTTAAAAACAATATAAAATGTATTGTCAAACCATTTAAGACCAGTCTGCCAAAATGGTCTGACTGACACTGCAATGTCCTGTCCTCATTTATATTTTAAGAAGCAATGATTCCTTAGCATTACTAACCACCCCCCACCCGGACCCGGTATGTGTACTGGGCATGTCTTGTAGGTATATCAGTAAGAGGAGAGCAAGGTATTCCTGGTCCACCAGGCCCTGCTGGACCTCGAGGGCACCCAGGTCCCTCTGGACCACCAGGAAAACCAGGCTATGGAAGTCCTGGACCCCAAGGAGAGCCAGGGTTGCCAGGACCGCCGGGACCATCAGCCACTGGGAAGCCAGGTTTGCCAGGACTCCCAGGAAAACCAGGGGAGAGAGGACCATACGGACCAAAAGGAGATATTGGACCAGCTGGTTTACCAGGACTACGGGGCCCACCAGGGCCATCTGGAATCCCCGGCCCAGCTGGAATTTCTGTTTCAGGAAAACCTGGGCCACAGGGACCTCCAGGAGCCCCGGGACCCAGGGGCTTTCCTGGAGAAAAGGGTGCACCAGGAGTCCCTGGTATGAATGGACAGAAAGGGGAAACGGGATATGGTGCTCCTGGCCGCCCTGGTGGCAGGGGTCTCCCAGGTCCTCAGGGTCCCATGGGACCACCTGGCCCCCCTGGAGTGGGGAAAAGCGGTGAAAATGGGTTTCCAGGACAGCCAGGTATCAAAGGTGATCGGGGCTTTCCAGGTAAAAGGGGGTCAACTGGCCCACCAGGCCCCCAAGGTCCTCCTGGGGAACAAGGACCAGAAGGCACTGGAAAGCCAGGAGCCCCTGGAGCCCCAGGCCAGCCAGGGGTTCCAGGGACAAAAGGTCACCCTGGGGCTCCAGGAATAGCTGGGCCCCCAGGGGCTCCTGGCTTTGGGAAACCAGGCTTGCCAGGCCTGAAAGGACAAAGAGGACCTATAGGCCTTCCAGGGGGTCCGGGTGCCAAAGGGGAACAAGGCCCAGCAGGTCATCCCGGGGAACCAGGTCTGACTGGACCCCCTGGGAATATGGGACCCCAAGGACCAAAAGGCATTCCAGGCAACCACGGGATCCCAGGCCCTAAAGGTGAGATGGGGCCAGTCGGGCCTGCAGGATACCCTGGGGCTAAGGGAGAAAGGGGTTCCTCTGGGTTAGATGGAAAACCAGGGTACCCAGGAGAACCAGGTCTCAGTGGTCCCATGGGTAACCCAGGGTTGCCGGGCCCAAAAGGTGACCCTGGAATTAGAGGACCTCCTGGCCTCCCAGGCCCTGCGGGCCCAGCAGGAGCTAAGGGAGTGCCTGGGCACAATGGTGAGGCTGGGCCAAGAGGTGCCCCTGGAATGCCAGGTACTAGAGGTCCCATCGGGCCACCAGGCATTCCAGGATTCCCTGGATCCAAAGGGGATCCAGGAACTCCAGGTCCTCCTGGTCCAGCTGGCATAGCAACTAAAGGTCTCAATGGACCCACTGGGCCACCAGGTCCAAGAGGGCACGCTGGAGAGCCTGGCCTCCCAGGGCGCCCGGGGCTCCCAGGCCCCCCAGGCCCCCCAGGCCAAGCAGTCCTGCCAGAGGGCTTTGTGAAGGCAGGCCAGAGGCCTTTTGTTAGTGCCAACCAGGGAGTAACAGGAATGCCTGTGTCTGCTTTCACTGTTATTCTCTCCAAAGCTTACCCAACTATAGGTACCCCTATCCCCTTTGATAAAATTTTATATAACAGGCAACAGCATTATGACCCAAGAACTGGAATCTTTACCTGTAGGATTCCAGGAATATATTACTTCTCCTACCACGTGCATGTGAAAGGGACCCATGCTTGGGTGGGCCTGTATAAGAACGGCACCCCTGTAATGTACACCTATGATGAGTACATCAAAGGCTACCTAGATCAGGCTTCAGGGAGCGCCATAATCGATCTCACAGAAGATGACCAGGTGTGGCTCCAGCTGCCCAACGCAGGGTCGAATGGGCTATACTCCTCTGAGTATGTCCACTCCTCTTTCTCAGGATTCTTAGTGGCTCCAATGTGAGCATATTCCCACCGAGCTAATATGAATCTGCTTGAAAAGGCGTTCCCCAACTCCACCCCACCCCACAAAATGCATATGGAGGTAGGGTGAAAAAATGTGACTAATTTTAGTTTTCCAAAATACAGATCTGAGCTTTCAGACATAGTGTACAATGTGTGAAGACCCTCTCGAGTTTCTAGTCAGCAATCCTAAGTCTCTTTAAAGTTTTCTGTGAACTCCTTCAGTATTTAAAAATTCTACCATAAAAGTACTGCTAAGCTAAAAAAATAAAATGATCTCAAAAAATCCTGAAATGTGATGCTAAATCATGTTAAATTTGATTTTAGAAATTCAGCACTTCCTTTTAAAATAAGCCTGTTTCTAACGATTAACAAGAGAATTTCTAGGAAACATTCAGGAGGTGTCATGTATCTTTATAGGACTTAAATACTTGAATATCCAAATTTAAAAGACATTGTATACCCTAAGATCTTTCTGATGGCGCATTACTCAAAGGCTTACATGGTCCCCTTCATCAATATCTATTCAAGTATACAGGTGCATATAGACTTTTTACAGCTCTCATAAAAAACCCAAAATATTATGTTAAAAATAATCTGAAGTGCAAGGTGCTTTAGTCATGAACCTTTTCAAACTTTTCTGTGATTGAGGAAAGCTTTCTGTATACCCTTCACAACTTGGGTAGTGAAGGGTATACAGATGATGTCTGTATGAATAGGATAGGTCAAACAAATTGATGTCTGACCTATTCTATTTATTTGACAGAAGTGTATTAATTTGCTTTAATTCCTTATTGAGTCTTATGTAATATGATTTTGTGGGTTTACAGAGCATTAGCATATGTACCTTGGGCCTTCCATTCCAGTGAAATTATAACTGATATAAAGGATTTCAAAATGTGACTAGAAATGAAACGATGTTATTTATTTATGCTCTGTACTGTATTTTTATGTTGCTGTTTAAAACTTTTAACTGTGCCTCACGAAATGTTTTATCTACTCCTTATTTACAATGCAATAAAATAACATGAATAGATTATTATGCTGAATTTATCTGATACCAGCAATTTGCTATTCTCAACCATTTTTTTAAGGCTTTTCATTTTACAAAGTTAATAAAAAGTAAAATGATAAAGTGGTGGGTAGCTTTTATAGGTGTCATGGTTATGCCCTCCTACTGGAGATGGGCATTCCCACACACCCAAGCACTCAGTGTGGACTGTGAAAAGCTATCAAACAGAACCACATGTGATCTACAAGCCAGGGTGAAGGGCTGGTGGCTGGGATTAGAAAAGTAAGACAATCACCCAAAAGTAGTGATGTTCTTCTGGGAAGGAAAGAAGCAGGCAGCAGAGAAATATGTAGTCTGAACAAATATTCTGTAGTCACTGTTTATTGCCTTGACATGTTTTTAGTCATAATATTTAGGATTAGTTTGATGGCTTACACTACATTAAAAGGAAGGCAAGCAATTTTTATGTCAATCAAAAGGCGACATTTTTCTCAGCTGAAAAACACTGCTCTTGAGCATCCATTGGTCCATTGGCTGAATTAGGGCAGTCTGGTTCAAGTCATCAGGGTAACATACTATAAAGGCATCTCTTAATTCCTTAGAAGCAATCTCTCTGTGTAACCCAAGCAAACCTGTGGATGGAACCGTAAAACCCTAGGCTTGGGTTGGTGATATCTCCGCTCCCATTCTAGGTGAGCCGGTCCTGTTTTTAAGCAATAAGAATAGAATTTTCACTTTCCCTATCTGTCTATAATTACTATACTAATGATTGCAAGTGTCACCAACCTTCATTCCCAAGCCAGGAAACAGCAAATTCTGGGGAACCCACAAAATGACCCTATTGGTAAGCATGCAAAAGACTGCATATCTTAGGATGCCGGCCATTATGGCCACGAAACAGACATGAGTAAAAGAACCTCTTAAAATACAACCAGTATCAACTTTATGGCAATATTTAAAACCAAATTAAATCTTAATTAAGGAACACAGAAAAAAAGGTAACTTCTAAGTAATTCATTAGATACACAGCATTGAACAAACATCTAAAGTCTCTCTTCACGTTACTCACCTTTAAAAGCTGACATTTTATAATTATGTTGTATACCAGCAACTATGTCCTTCCAAAAATCAAATGGTTTTTGACCATTGTTCTGCTAAAGAAAAAAAAAATCCAAATGTGATAGATGTAATAATTTTGTTTTTAAGCATAACAGAAAACACCTGACAAACAACTATAATATCACTGTATTCTAAAATAGGGATTCATGTTTTAGAAAACATAACAGATAAAAACTTCTCATTTTTCTAAATGTGATTTTAGAAAGAAATCTTCCATGAAAATCACTGATACAGAGAGATATATACATATGACTAAATATTAATATAACTCACATAACCCAAATAAAATAAAAATTTCCACTCAATGTTACGTCTAAACATTATAGAATATTTTTAACACATGAGCAAATCTACAACGTTATAGCCTGTGAGGTACCAGAATGTGTCACTTCATGTACCATGGCATCAGTGGAGCTAAGAGACCTGAAGCCTTAAAACCTCAAAAGCAGGTTACTATAGAATTCTGTGCACATTTATTTGAGTTTCAGTATAAAAGAGGAGCAAGTCTCTATTATTAAGGAGGTTCCTAATCCAAAATTCAAATCATTTTTACTAAGATTTTTTTTTAAACCAGAAAGCAAGTAAACAGGAAATTATACAATGTTATAACCCTGTGCTTCCTTGGAAACATTAACCAGTGTCCTTCTATCTAAACAAAGACCAACTACTAGATATTATTAAATTATATAAAGTCCAATTTAAAGACTGGTGCATTTGTATATAATCACTATAAAATGAGAAACTGACTTCATCTCATAATAACTTCTATAAGCCAGCACTATTGCTCAACAGAAACTTTCACAAACATACAAATTAATTCTGATTCAAAAATAAACCATTATCTAGTCCTATCAGAAACATTATCATTGTGATTTTTAAAGACAATATATGCAAAAAGGAAAGTGATTCTGCTATAAAACCAGTTTATGTTCATAGGTCCTAAACTCTAGGTATAAACTGATATAACCAGAGATCTATTTAATCCTGATACATAGGACAAGGAAAAAGTCTATATGCATTAAACTATGACCAGAATGATGAATTTTAAAATTTCATCTCATTTTTCTGGTTTTATACTATTTACAATGCTTAAAAAGACACACGGAATTTCCTTAAATTTCTTTTATTTATTTTTTAAAATTCTGCTAATGAAACCAAGAAATATTTTTTCCATATGCAGGTTTGGTATTTTCTTTTTCTAGATTATCGCACCCCCTGTTGCAGAACAGGTTTATTATTGGTGGGGTCAGGGAGGGAGAAGGGATAGTCGCTATTTAATTTTCCAAAAAGATTTTGACCAAATTCTCTGTTTTTCCTCCTCAGTCACCTCTGAAACCACAAAGAGAAAACTAAGTAAAATCTCAACTCAAAAGACATATATAATTAAGTCCTCTGATTTATAGCTAAATACATTGCACAGTTTCTAAAAAATGAGTCCCCACTCACCTTTGTTAAAGAGTCCACCACTCTGGCACACAGAAGAGCTCCAGGCAGGTCAAAGTAGTTATCATAAAAATAATATTTTCCTAAAAAGAACAAAAATTTAAACTGGCAACAAACTGATGCCTCGTTTATGTAACATACACAGAAACTTGGCTGAAGAGAGACTAGATTTTGGTTTCACTACTTAAAGGGGCTTTTATTTCAATTCAGAATCACTCCACTACAGCCTATCATCACCTTTTAAAGAAGGCTTCAGCTACAAAGCTACTATAAGAAAGTTAAAAAAGGATATCCATAGTTAAGCACTTTATTAAAAAATATTTATTTTTTAAATGTGAAAATTAGACCATATCCCAAATATGAAATAGATTATGAAAAAGTCACAATTTAAATTATCAATGTCACTGAATTTCAAAACCATCAACCTAACACTGGAATACCACGAAGGGCTCCACACAACAGTGCCTTTGCAAATCTGTGTTCTGGTCCCCTAGAGTCTGGCATTCAATCTTCATACAATTTCAGACAAACTTCAGTACAATGTTAAGAACAGCCAGGGTGAAGAGAAGAATAAAAAAATCAGATCACGTGAGGACACAGTGTGCTTATCTTAGAGAAACTCCAAAGCACAGGACTGGCACACTCTAGGGTCTCTGGGAGAAGAGGGATTTGATTTATCCTGTTTGGCCCTAGGGTAGAATTAAACTTGAGCCCTTCCTTGGCACCGATGTCAGTTTTGACTCTGCTGTCCCTGGGCAGACACTTTTGAGGATCCATGTCACATCCCCTTGGTCCGCGGCTGATCCCAGCCACAGCTGTGCTAAATAGCAGCATCCTACCTCAAGCTCACCTGTGCCATTCCCTTTCTCTGAGAGCCTCTGGAGCCCACATGCAAGCCTGTCAATAGGGTCAGGAGCCAGTGAACGAATGCCCCAGCCTCCTGTCCCGGGAACTGACAACTCTGAGAGGTGTTCTCTGCACTTCCCCTCAGAAGTCCCGGTGGAATCCAGCTCCTGCTGTTCTTTCCTGCCACGTCACACCCTCACAGCTATCTCACTCCCACATTCTGCGATCAGGAGCAACCACTCTGCTCTGAGGGGGAACGTAACCTCAGAGTCCTCTAGAGAACCCCTGGTACAAGGAGGAATCCAACGGAACCAATACATGGAGTCAGATTTCAGTTTAAGGTAAGAAAGTACTTTTCAAATGGTCATAATTACTCTTGTGCAGAGTACTGGTAACTGCCTGATTCTGAATCCCCACTCCTCCCATTTGTAAGCTGTGTATGAGGTTATGCAACACAGCTGCCTTGTTCCTTAGTGTCCACTAAGCACAATGTCCAGCATATTGTAGGCACTCAATAAATGTTTGTTGAATGAATGAATGATCTAAAACTAGAGTGGATTACGGTCAACCCTTGAGCAACGTGGGTTTGAACTGCATGAGTCCACTTATACATGTATTTTTTTCAATAGTAAATACTGGGCTTCCCTGGTGGCGCAGTGGTTGGGAGTCCGCCTGCCGATACAGGGGATACGGGTTCGTGACCCGGTCCGGGAAGATCCCACATGCTGCAGAGCAGCTGGGCCCGTGAGCCATGGCCGCTGAGCCTGCGCGTCCGGAGCCTGTGCTCTGCAGCGGGAGGGGCCACAGCGGTGAGAGGCCTGCGTACCGCAAAAAAAAAAAAATAGTAAATACTATAGCAGTGCATGATCTGTGATCTGCAGTTGGTTGAATCCACAGATGTAGAACTTCAGATAGGGAGGAACCCCAGGTAGGGAGGGCGACCATAAAGTTATACGCAGATTTTTGACTTCACAGGGGTCAGTGTCCCTAACCTCTGAGTTGTTCAAAAGTCAACTATATTTTGGAATGAAGAAGTGTCACGGGTAAATCAGGAGAAAACTCTCTGCAAGGGCCAGATGTCTATCCCTTTAAATGCTATTTAATGCCCCTCACGTCTTCATGTCAAATTATTAAGGATATATAAGGAATAAAGTCAAAGTTCTGTTAATTCACAAAATGGTTGCATAGGTTTGTATGTCCTTTCCCTCAGTTAAAAATATTTAGGTTAGCATAGTCTTCCTGTTTTTTACTCTTTCACAGCTGAAATTGTTGTGGGAACATCTCAGACTCATTTTCATTCCTAAGGTTAAGATGTCTTTGTCAGCGTGAGGAAAAGCAGGAATTTGGAGGAAAGGGAGAAGCTATTCCATGTTCGCTTCTGCCCACACTGCTATGCTATGAGACCACACAACACTCCAGTGCTGCAGGGACCAGGACAATAGGCACAGGTTCCCAAGGCTCACTAACCTGCACTGTATCTAACCTCTTGGCCTGTGACACCAGAGTGACCTGCCTGAACCAGACAGCCAGCTGTCTTGGGCACTGTGGGAGCAGGAGGTGTGTCATCGTTGTACCCGTGCTTTTCCCCTCCCCTTTTTCTCCTTTTGTGGGCATTAATAGATGAAATTCAGTTTATGAGTTGAAATATGGATTATGAGCCTTGGTTGAGGATCTAATCAAATAGCTCAGGGGTTGGATGAGAAGGACTCATTGACTTCCACCCTCAAGGCAAGGGGCTGATGTCACTCGACTATCAAAAATGAGCTAGATGACCACCGCGTGGACATAACGGGGTTTGTGCAGCTGTGACATGTTAACAGTGCCAGGCTGCTCTCGACGCCTCTCCCAACATCAAACTCACAGACTGTGCTCATGAAAGCTTTGGCCCTCCACCTCTTTACAGGGCAGACAGCTCACTGGGAATGAGGTGATTACTGAGTTTAGTTCAAGAGAAAAAGCCTCTGAATCAAGATCGAGTCCTATAATCATTAAGCTTTACACACAGAAAAACTGTTCCACCAAAACCCACTGCCAACACCTCAGCCTTGCAAACCTGTGTACTCTTAGTGATGATGGAACAAAGGCATATGAATGACTGAGGGGAAGAGAACAATTCATGATAGTGTAAGTTCCCACTTCTGCAGACAAGTGATATCATCTCCATTTAAAGATAAGGAAAGGGATGTTAAGAGTGGCTTAGTAACTGACCACATCACTTTATCCAGCAAGTAACAGAGTTACTACGATCCAGGACTGTCTGGCTCCAAGCGCCTTGTGATTTCCATTAGACCAAGCCGTTTCTGCATAATCTACCAGTATGGGAAGAAAAAGATCAAAAGGACTTGCTCTCTGGAAACTGGCTGGTAAGAAAAACCATACTCATGCCAAGGCAACCACGTGAAAAGTGCTTATCAAATAACTTGTCAATAAAATGTTTGTGTCCATCAATGCTTCAAATTCCCTAAGTGTACTGGTAGGGATTTGTACTTTACAACTCTCTACTTAACTCTGAACACGAATATACTCAATGTAGAAGGAAGTAGCCCATAAAGAATCAATTGGAGTTCCTGAAAATAAAGGCCTTATTTGGCAATAGTTTAAACCCACATACCCATAGAGCAACTATATTTCTAAAAACTTACCCTGGATATATTTACAAAAGTGCAAAATATACATGTATGAAAACGTCACTGCAGGCTCGTTTTTAATGGTTAAACACCACTCACAACAAAAATGTCCAATGTGAGGACACTGATGAAATAAATCATGATATAGGCACTGGATGGCAGCGCATGCCTGAATTGAAAAGAATGAAGTACATCTGTGTTTGTGCTATTGTGACGGAATCTCCAAGATGTAAATGAAAAAAAGCAAAGTACAGAAGAAGTATGATCCTTTCTGTATACTTAAAAAAATAAGCTTCTGCGGGCTTCCCTGGTGGCGCAGTGGTTGAGAGTCCACCTGCCGATGCAGGGGACACGGGTTCGTGCCCCGGTCCGGGCGCAGCGGCTGGGCCCGTGAGCCATGTGAGCCTGTGAGCCTGCACGTCCGGAGCCTGTGCTCTGCAACGGGAGAGGCCACAACAGTGAGAGGCCCGCATAACGGGAAAAAAAAAAAAAGATACTACTAAAAAATAAGCTTCGTGGAAAGGGGATTGTGGGGGACAGGGGTTGGAAATAATTACTCTTCATTTTATTTCTTCCTATAATATTTACATTTCCTGATCATATGCTCCCATTATTTTTTTTAATGTAAACAAAGTTTAACTGGAATCACAGGCCATTTTTTCCTTCTTTCATGTCTCTACATTAAAAAAAAAACTGTTATGTTTCAAAGGCATTAGCTTTCTCTTACTATTTTGCAGAAACAGTAGGCTTCTACTATGTGTCACAGCCCCATCACTGGGCACCTGGAGTGGAAACAGTTCCCTAAGCAGCCCAATTAGGAGTAAATAAACTCCAAGACCATCCTCAGAGCGAGCGCTCCTGGGTAAATTATGCATCACATGGAAGCTTTGGATTCTAGGAGGCAGTGCTCTCTAGCGGGCAGAGCAGTGGGTAAACAGGCATGTCGTGTTGGGTGAATGCTTTCTTTTGTAGCTGGGAAATACTTCACTTCTTTAAAATACTCCCTATTTCCGAATGGATGTCAGAATAAAACACTTAGCTGGGTGCCTGCCTTTTCTGGGAGAAGGGAAGAGTTTATAGTTAACCCATGAACAATGCGGGGAGGGGAGGTTCGTGGCTCTGATCTCCACACAGTCCAAAATCTGAGTATAATTTATAGTTAGCCCTCCTTACCCGCAATTCCGCACCCATGGATTCAATGAAGTGTGCATCGTGTAGCACTGCAGTATTTACTATGGAAAAAAAATCCACGTATAAGTGGATCTGAGCAACTCAAACCCGTGTTGTTCACGTGTATTTACAACTGCCTACATCTGGACAACAGGCGTTCCCTATCACTTGAGTAAAAGTGATACTCCCATCCATTTAACTTCCTAGCTATTCTAAGTTGAGATGTGTGAAAACATTCTATACCTAACCTCAAGGTGAAACCTCAGTTTTTCCTATCAACTTATTTTATCAAGGTAACGCACATTTCCTGACATTTTCATCTCACTACAATATAAAAAAAAACAAAACCCAAAAGATAGCAAATGTAACAAACAAAAACACAACAGTAATAAGGAATAACTCCAACTGTTTTCTGGTTACTACATTTTCTAAATGAAAATAGGTGCATTTCAAAACTGTAGTGTAGGAGAAAATGGCAAAAAAAAATTAGAACAAACTAAAAACTATCAGGACTTTTAATAAGGTCCATCTATTTATAATAATGTTTTAATGATTCTTTACTAATTTATGCACATCTGTGTTTATAAATAATTTTTGAAAAATCTTTTCCTGTTTGCTCACGGTGAAGCTCTTTAAAGAGAGCTGGAAAAATGTGTAAAATCACTTGAAGTAAAGGGGGAAAAAAAAACAAAGGCAGAAGGTACTAGAAATGGCAGTAAAGAAAAGAATTCTAGAAAACAGGAGAGATGAGTAATGTGGGGAGAAGTGGGGGACAGAGAAACAAAAGTAAGGATTGTGCATGTAACAAACTGATAAAAATACAGAATAAGGAATGTATTATTCCTTGTTCTTTACTCCAGAACAAGTGCAAGTAGAAAGGTGAATCAACAGAACGTTAAATAAAACAGAACCAATTGCCAAAGAGAAAATCAGACACGTGGGAAAAAAATTCATCCTCTTCCTATGAAACCACAGCAGGTCCTTTGTGGGTCCTGCCCAGCAGGGTGCAAGGAGGGTCTTCTTTGTGTCCTGACGTCCCAGGCTCAGGGTCCAAAACAGGGAAGGGAATGGCAGTGCTGCCCCACACGACCCATACCTGAGCGGCAGGCCATTCCCGGGTCTGGCGTGAAGTGCTTCCACCCCTTCCTGCCGTACTCCTCCGCCAGCACCTCTGGAGCCAGCATCTTTGTGCCGTGGCTTGCCCTGGTTTGGGGAGATGAGGCACGTGACTCATCAGTGGTTCTCCTGAACACCCCCTCCTCCAGCCTTGTTATTGTTAATTCACCCTGATACTATGAAAGGTTTTTTACAAAAAAGGTTTTCAACTGGATGACTTCCCCATTTAGGATCCTATACGGCATTTCTCTTGACAGCTCTTATTCTTCTCCACGTCACCCATCAACCAGAAAAGTGATCAGGGGCAGCTCACTCTGAGGTCAACGCTGTGGCATTTGCCCTGGACCAATACTATAAACCACAATTTCTCTGGGAGAAATATGACGACTTCTTGCCTAAGACGCTGTCAATTAACTATGCAGATAAGATTAGCCTAACTGGAACAATGAGGAAACAACTTCAGGGACTGGGTGGGAAGCTGGGCTGGCAGCAGGAGAGAAAGAGCAGCAAGTCAGAGCATGAGCTGCGTCAGGCCCGCAGGAGCAGGGAGGTGCCTGGCACCCAGGGCCGGCGGCTGTGAGCACAGGGGACTTATGAAGATGAATATGGGGCAGCAACATGCCACTCAGGGACACCACATAGCTAAAAACACAAATGGGAAACAGCAAGACGAATGTGGCAAAACTTGGAACAGGAAGACAAGAAAGTAGCTATTTTTTGTACTCGAAATACTGCTTTTGCATCCGTTGGGCCTGACTAAGAGAATCTTACCCTGTAGAGAAACAGTTGATATTTTGTGTTGTTTACTTTGAGAAATTACAATGCTAGGGAGTATTATTAGTCTTCTCTTGGTGTTATATTGTGGTAGCAAAGCAAAATGAAGGAAAAGGAAATGAAATAAGAAGGGCAAATGGAGGAAAATCATAATCGGGATCCTATTTATAAACAGATTAATATTTACATAAAAGCTATATGTAAGGGTGGAGGAACCTTGAGCAAGAAATAACGATCAGAAAAGGAATCTACTATATTGTTTGAAAGCAGGCATCAAGGACATAACCTTGTAAATTCAAGAGAAGCTGCAGGTTGGCCAGAACTTGAATGGAGACGGTCAGACCTTGGGAAAAGGGTATTGGGAGTGGGGACCAACAGACAGACATGACAGTAAAAGAAAGAAGCGAAACTGTGGAATGTTTTCTATTCTTTTAACCGTGATTGAAGACAGCCAAGTACACTGTAAGAATCTGAAAGTGGCATTTAAGGTCATGGTCAAAGCTGCATTGTGTGTGTGTGGTGTACACACACAAATCGATACACACACTCTACCTCTAGTTGCCTGAGAAAAAACATGCAAATGAATTATAAAATAATCAGAAGTGGAACCATACCTGGCCTAGCTAGCTACACCTTAGGGGACGGTCTGGGGTGGAGTGTGAGTCTGTACTGTGCAAAAAGAATGATGTACCCAAAGGGAGGGTATGTACAAGGGGTAGCCTGTGCTGAGCATCCTCTTCGTGAACTCTGACCATGTCAGCATAAATAATAAATTGTACACCTGCACGGCCACGTTAACTGCCTGTACTGTCAGTACTGGGGGAAAAATAGATGCTCACTCCATGGTACCCTCTGTAAGACTAAGAGCAGCGATGGCAGCTGCTTCTCAAATGCTTGCCCTACTCTTACTAATACTCAAAGTGTTGGACTCACCCTAGGAGGAGGGAAGGAAAGGGAGTCAGCACTAAGTTTGGGAGGGGGGAGATACTTATGAAGGTTGGAACAATCTAGAAACACTTCCAGAAGGAGCAGAGACACAACATGGGTGCTGCATGATGGGGGCGAATTTGGATAAATGGGGGAAGAAAGAGCAGTGTGCCTAGACCACCAATCCCCACCCAACATCCATTCTCTCCTTCTTCCTTAATAAAGACAGCTTCAATTTTACTCCAGGTTAGCACAATATAATTACCAGGCTCTGTGGTCAAAGAGATAAAGCAATTTATTAACATTCTACTGTATTTCCTGAAAATATTTCTGAGGAGCTAAATTTAAAGAATTAGACCTTTCAATCTAATGCTTCCAGATTTATATTTAAATGGCTCAAACGATTCACACAAAGACATGCAGGCACACAGATAATCTGCCATCTGATTGACTAAAGTAATAATCTTCTTTAACCCATACCTTAACTATCAAATGCTATATGGTAATAAAATGTCCTGGAAAGAGTAAAGTTTTGACTTCACAACTAAATTTTATTACCTGAGCACGGTGCCATTATCTGCAAGTTTAATGAAGTTGCCGTCTTCCAGATCCAATGCCAAGCCCTTGCAGCTGACATAGAAAATTCTGATTACCAGTCAATTCACATAGTTAACTAACCCAAGAAATAAAAATTTATATTTAAAAAAAATCACAATGCTAAAAAAGGACTCTCCCACCCAAGTGAATGATATGTTAATCAAACAAGTAAGAATATCAATTCTAAAATTAAATATCATCCTCAGAGCAAGTACATAAGGAAAACTGTTATGTGGGCAAACCAAGGACAGCATATTAAGTGTCTAAAATCTTTGAGCTTTTAAAAAGAGGAATAAAAAAACTCACAGAGAACAAAAAATGAACACCATTGTATGCCTCTGTTAAAATGTACAAATGCTTTCTATTAAATAAAACACAAACACACATTTGTATTCTACAAGTTAAGATCTTAGCCAGAATCTTTTCTGTACTCTTTAGAATCTGCCTCAATTTAGGTCGGGTTATAAGAACGAGCCCTCTGGACTAGGCATACTATTGAAAACCACTAAAACAAAGTCAAATACGAAGTTTTGGGTTCTTCACTGTAAAAGACTTATGGGATTTGGGAAGAAAAATGGGTACAGATTCATTATCATGAGTAATAAAAGCAAGAAGGTAAAACGGCCACCAAATACCAAGAGAATTAAAAAGAAAACGACAGGTACTTTAGAAGCATTATTTACTTTGGTCCGCAGTAAAATTTCCGGAGTCGGCGGTTTCATACAGTAAAATATTTCTGTTTTTTCGTTTGCTAAAAGGGATAAATCAAAAAGGACTAACCAAACATTGGAAGAATGTATAACAGACGAACTCTGTTGGTCTAGAATTATTTCTGTATGTATTTTTCATGCGTTTCAGGACTACTATTATTTTTCAACCGAACAATTTAAAGTGGTTTAATAGGACTTTTGTTTGTTTTATTGTTTAAATGAGGAAGAAGGACAAAGGAAGCCTTGGAAAGTTGAGACTCCTAAGCCAGGAAGGGAGTAAGCAGTCAGAGTCTCAGACATAGGGGTATCTACCCAATTACAGAAAAACAAATGTCCCAATTCAGACACTTATTCAAAACATGATGATTTCCTCTTTTCTTACAGTTCTGTATTTGAAGGGCAATAAAAGAAAAATTTTTTAATAAAAGATGTAAATTTTAGACAGCTCTTAATAACCTCTCAAACTCTTAATAACGACAGACTTAAACCATGTAAAAATACTCAAATTAGTCACATATGCTCTTAGCTTATTTTCATACTTAATTAAACAAGTCTTAAAGTAGAAAGGACTTTAATTCATCAAACATAAAACTTTTTAGTACAGAAGGCATTTTGTCCTTTGACTCAACTTCACATTTCACTTTCTGCTTCCATAGAAGAGGAAGCATTAAAATTTTATCCACAATAATTAAAAATCAGAAGGAAAGTGCTGACCTTAAAAAAGCTGCTTACCAGAAATCCCAATCCTCTGGAGTCACAGTGAGCAATTCCTTGTCATACCCTTTCTCCTTGACCAGGAACTGAGCAAAGCTATTATAAATGAGCTGTTAATAAAAAGAAGGAAAAAAGACAGATTAAATGTAAAATTCACTATTCATTCTTAGCTTCACAGACCTGAAAACCTAATGGAATCAGTCATGAGACAGGTGGTAGGGAATCTGTAGTATCTGTAATTGTGAAGCTCTGCAGGTTAACACTCCATCCCAAGCAATTTACCCACTCCTGAGAGCCCCAGGCAGCTGCTGTGTCGTTTTTATACCATCAGTATACAATTATACCACCAAGGACAATTATTAATCTTACTCCCAAAGCCTAATGGGTTGGAGATCATTAAGACTTGACAAAGCTTTGTAAACTGATTTAACAGATCTCCAGAGGATAAACATAATGACCACTCTATCATCACATCCATCCTCCATCCGCCCTTGCTAGAAAGGCCCCATGGCGGCTGATAATGCTAATTTATATACTGGGCCCCACAAAATGGAGGCCGCCCCACTGGCCCAGCTGTGGTCACAAATCTAAACCTAAGACAGTGTGCGTTTACAGAAAACCCCTGTCAAGGAGACCTAACATACACCAATCACAATCCTCCACGTCAGCTTTAGCTCGCTTACCTCACCCTAGAAAACAGGACCTTCAGTGCCCATCAGGAAATCCCCGACCTCCTAGCCAATCATGCCCTATTTCTGTGGTGCCTCTTCTAACACTCTATAAAACACGGTCTTGCCCCAAATCTCTGGGGGAGAGTACTCCACTGCTTGTGGGGCACTGCACTCTCCCAATCTGTGGATTATCTTCTCCAAAGGAAGGATATCAAACTCATTACTACCTTATTTTAGTTTTGTCATCTGACACAGGGGAGTCTCAAACAGAAATACACATAGGGACCAGGCAGGTAATCTAAAGAAGGAATCATGGTGCCTCCATCAGACAAAGTGAGTACCTTTTCTTCCCCACCATAAGAAAAGCTAAGGAAACAGGAAAAAGGAAGCCTCTGGAAGCAAGCACAAAGATAAATGCTCTGCTGATGGCTGACAGATCTTTTCATTCTCAACAACAAAATGACAGGTTTTCTGAGACTGAAGAGTGTCCAAGGAGACACACTGAGCAACCTGATCCTCCTTCTGGAGATGTTAACCCATGACAGACTTTTTTTTTTTTTTTTTGCGGTACGCGGGCCTCTCACTGTTGTGGCCTCTCCCATTGAGGAGCACAGGCTCCGGACGCGCAGGCTCAGCGGCCATGGCTCACGGGCCCAGCCGCTCCGCGGCATGCGGGATCCTCCCGGACCGGGGCACGAACCCGTGTCCCCTGCATCGGCAGGCGGACTCTCAACCACTGCGCCACCAGGGAAGCCCCCATGACAGGTTTTGATAGCACTGGAATGGCACAAGGGGGAAGCGAGAATAGATACAGCAAGAGGAGTAGGAGAAGGCCTCCCTGAGGAGGTGATGTACACACTGACACCTGCAAGATGGAGCAGTTAGCTGGGTGAATCCAGCAGGGAGAGGGCAATCCCAGTCCAGGGGGCACACAGCTGAAGTTGGGGATTGGGGTTACGAGTGTTAGGAGATGAGTGTGGAGAAAGCAAAGGCTCCTTGTCAAACAGAGCTGTTCTCTGTCGTAAAGTTAATGAAAATGGCTATACATGTACCCCCATACAATGCAATGTGACCCTGATCCAGGTCAGTTGTCCACAGAGCTACAGTAAGTCAACACTATGTATCCACAGTTCTCAACCCTGGCGGTAGTCAGAACCACAGATGATGGTTCTTAAAGCCACCCAGAAATTCCAAGCCTACAGGATAGGGTCGGGCCCCGACAAAATTCCTGAAACCCCGAGATGACTGAAAATCATTGACTTCTATGTTATATGAATTTTCATTCAAACATAAAATGTACTGAGTCACTCAGGTACAAAGTACTGTGGACAACAAAAAATACACATCATGATCCTGCCTGCAAGGAACCAGTGCCCTGGGATTAAGAGATGTAAATCCCATGTTAATGAAAATCCTCAGATGCTTAGAGCAGTGCATGGCATACAAGTAAATTCAATTTAAGTACTGCTATTATTATCAGTCGGGCACTGGTTAAAAAAAAAAAAAAGGTCCTGACTTGTAGCATCTGCTCATTTCCATGGTATAGTTACCCCCACCATGGCCAGTTTCAAGCTACCAATGGTTACTGCCCACCATCAGACTTGCCTCTGGTCAAAGTATTTACTCAACCTTGGACAACTGGAGTGTCTCATCCCTTGGCAATACTGATTAACATATGGGCATGTGATTCCAATGAGGTCAGATTCCTTCCCAAGAGAAAGGGCCCTTTCTAGCAGGGATGCCACCAGGGGCATCCAGAGCTGTGTTCCTTACCTCTCCAAGGAGATGGTTCTGTAATAGGAGAGAATGGGGTCAATGTGTAAAGAGGAGCAGAGAACAGAGGTGCTGAGAAAAGCAGGGAATCTGTGCCTTTGAAAGCCCTCTTCTAGCCCCAAGGCCTTGGTCCTTGAAGCTCTTCCTCAAATTATGTTGAGTCACCACAGAAGCCTTCATGGCACAGGGCCCCCACCACCCTCCCCCTTGCTCTCCCAGCCTTAACTGCCACTTACTTTCTCAACAGTCTCACGTGACTAATAATCACACACAATCCACAGCGGGTGCAAACTGGTGCCCTGTGGGTCCTACGCAGACCACAAATTACATTTGCTTCCCACTGAAGGCTGCCAGATAAAATATGAAACACCCAGCCCAATCTGATTTTTGGCTAAACAACAAATAATTTTATAGTATGAGCTTATCCCATGAAATATCTGGAACACCCCTATACTAAAACTGTTTTATTTGAAATTCAAATTGAACCGGGTGTCCTGTATGTTTCTTTGCTACATCTGGCAACCCTATAATCCTGCTGTGTTCGAAAATGAGCTGGTGTTTAAAAATTGAAAGACTTCTCATACAAGCTTAGATTTCTAATTTGTCTTGAAAGAATTAGATCTGACAAGACGGAGCCTCTACCTACGCCCCACGGCAAACGCTGGCAGGAGCTGAGCACAGCTGCGCCTGAGGAGGGGCGTGTACGCACTCTCCCAGCCGCACGTTTAAGTTAACTGCCTGGGTCCAGACACTCCTGAGTCAGCAACTCCAGGACAGCACAGGTGTCATCATTTCTACGATGCTTTTCCTGAGTCCCCCGGTGAGGCGACGCACCCAGCTTCACATTTGCACGACACTGTGCATTTAACTAAATGCCTATGAGACTGATATGAGAGGCACGCGCAGTGATCCATGATGCAGCGCCACTGCCATCTCCGGCATCTTCTCCTGCAACGCCCCACCTTCTGCTTGACACCCAGCAGATCCAGGCGCTGGTTCTCACCTTTAGGTCCTTGCCCTGGCCATATTTCCTCTGCCAGAAATGTTCCTCTCTGCCTACTCACCTGCCACTTGTAACTCCTGTGCTGGGACCCAAGCATCACTCACTCCAAGGACTCTCCTCTGGGATTTGCAGCACACATAAAGCCTGGTGGGAGGTAGCAGAGACCTGCCAGCTGGACCACCTTGCTGGGTGGCCCTGGATAAGCTACTTATCCTTTCTGTGACTCAGCGTCCTCATCTCTAAATGACGATAATAACATCTAACTCACATGGTTGTACGGGTCAAACCAGTTTATATAGCAGAATGCTTATTAGAATAGTTGCTGTTTGTGCTATTTTCAGTTACTAAAATACCTATTATTTATGCAATTGTTCCACAATTATTTATTGAATCCCGTACGTGCACGCAGTCAGCTTGGCACACAGAACACACAATCAACTGTCACAGATACTGGTGTCAAGGGGTCATGGCTCTAGGATCTAGGGCAAGATTCCAACAAGTAAACAGGAAAATTTAATGCAGTGTGTAAGTACTGTGAGAAATTAAGGTTTTTACGGAAAACTGCAGATGGGATAGGGACAGAAAGGTAAACTTTAGGGGGCCAGGCGACTTAAGATGAGACCTGCCAGCTGAGGAGTTTGTGTGATGAAGGGAGGAGGGCCCCAAGCACAGGTAACAAACAGTCAGCAGCAAGGACCAGGCAATGCTGCCCTCAGCACAGGGGACCAGAACTAACCTTTCAACACCTTTACCCATTACAAGGCCACCTGAAGACCTGTGTTATCTCTGTATCCCTAACTCTATTATGGTGCTCAGCATATTGTTGGTACTTAATAAAAGATTTCTGAACCAAACAGGATACAAAACGCACTACGTTAATGTTTTCAACCTTTTAATAGCTCTTATATTCGAGGCTTATAGTAAAGAACTCTTGTCTTTTAAGGATCCTGTATTCTGAAATTTTATGCTCACACATGCACAAAATTGGCTCTAATGACAATGGTTTTAACAATATTTCCTTCAGATGAAGGTGACTAGGGAGGAAATGCAAGAAAATGTTACTCAGGAGAAGATTTGAAAGGCAAAGGGAAGGTAAATATGAGTCAAAGACCTAGAGGAACCAGTGGCCAAGGATCAAGAAGTAAAGTCTCCTCAACTCTCAACATGACTGAGGAAACACCTGTACAGCAGGAAAGCAGGAAGTATAATAGAAGGAACAGTACACTTCTTTTTTTCCACCATCTGTACATAGAGAACATGAGTAATTCAGACACTGTTTTGACCTTTGAGGGGTACCTGAACTGCTGATTGGAGCACTGACCTCACCATACTGAGCAGCAGCCCTGGCTGATGCCTGCGCCAGTGGCCAGGAGCTCTATTCATAAGTGGTCAGGCTGGGGAATGATATAGGTGGTGACTATAAAAGTAAACACTTGTTTGTGTCCAACACAGCTCTAAGCATTATACATCCTTTACCCTTTTAATCCTTTCAACAACCTTTCCAGGCAAATCCAATTATTAGCCCCATTTTACAGATAGGGAAACTGAGAATAGACACGGGTTAAGTAACTTGCCCGAGGTCACAGAGCTAGGAACAGAGGAGCTGGTGCCCTCTGTCTGCAGTCTGGCTGCAGAGTCCTCGCTCTGACTACCATAACCAGCTTATTTCGCTTGGATACTTACATATTTGACTGAAAAAAAAAGTTAATTTTTCAAAATTAGTTTCCTTGTGAAACCAAAGGAATGGGGGAGGGACAACAATTCACTTCAGGGTACAGGTGTGGAATCATACACACCCCACTTCCCCCTCCCTCCCTACGTGCAGTGAGGACCCGGGCTGTTGTCAGGATTAGACCTTACTCAAGGTGCATGGAGCACGCAACAGGTGAGCAAAATTTATTTCCTTCTCTTGGCAAAAGGCAAAATTAGGGCTAACATGTTAATGACTCTTCGGTTAGTCTTCCAATACACCACACAATTTCTCCCGGGCTGCAGTGTTTAAAAACTGACAGGCTGTCTCATGGACGTGCAAAAGAAAAACGCAGCCAAAGAAAATACAAGTCGTTAACCAGGTGGCTGTATCGACGCTCTGCTGGTGGCCAGAACGATTCTCTGAGAAGTTCCAAGGCCGGGGATATGCAAAGGACACCCCGAGTTCCCCTAGCCCCGCCCTTCCTCTGCCCCAGGAACCGTTTCCCTAGCCCAGTCTTGCACGACTTGTCCCTCCTTCGCCCCTTTTCTTCCCTACCCATCTCTCAAACTTGCCTAAGGGCTGGGCTAAATAAGCCGGTACCCACAGCACGGGCGGGGATGGGGGGGATGCACACTTCCTTCCGCCCCGCCTCGCCGTGGGAGGCCGAGTTCTGCGCAAAGGCGCGGCGGCTGCAGGGCCCCGGCGATGCTCGCCGCCGCCTAAGCCGGGAGGAAACTCGAGCCCCAGCCGCCATGGAGGCTGCACGCCGTGCGCCCCGGCAGCCCGCGCCACTCACCCGGGCGCTCTCAGGCAGGTTGTAGCGACACAGAGTGTGGTCCAGGTCGAAGCCGACCACGTCGCAGGCGGCCAGGGAGAAGTGCTGAGCCATAGCTGCGCGCGAAGCACCACCGAGCTCCTGGACCCCGAGAGGCGGCGAAGAGCGCGCGGGTAGGACGCTGCGGGACTACGGGGCAGGACGCGGCGGGGCGGGGCGGGGCTGCGGCCGCCCCCTGGACGCCGCACTGCTGCCCCTCGCGCTTCCCGCGCCCGCTAGCCCCGCCCCCGGCCGCGCTTCTGCCCGCCTCTCGCGGGCGGCCTTCCCCGCGCCCTCACTGGCCGGTTCGCTGCCCGGCTTTCCGCTGACACTCCCAGGCCGGCTCCTGCCTCACTGTCACCACCCTGACCCCCGCCCCGAAGTCCCGAAGGCGGGATGTGACCGGGAGCGGAGCCGCTGCTGCAGGAATTGGAGGCGGCACTAAGCCCCTGTTGGCTCATAGCCTTCGCCGCAGAATTAACCGGGCCTCCCCTTGGCTTTCAAGGCGCCAGGGAAACCAAGAGAATGTCAAGGTACACCTGACGCTTTACTCTTGTGTGCGAAATAATGTAAGATTATGGAGAAAATGTTACCCACTAATATTCCCCTGACCCAATTAGCCTATAATTTGGATGAGTTTTTTTGCCCATGAGATCTCTAACTATGGATTCAATCAAAAACTTTATATTCTTTAGTAAATTCCTAAGTGTATTTGTAAGTAGAATGGGAGACCTTTCAACATTTCACCCCATGGACCGCGTTAGAAAATAAATTTATTAGAAATCGTGAAGGACCATTTTGCAAAATGACAATGATTAAAGAAACCAATATTTGTTGTTATTTGATTATCCTATTTTTTATTGTAATGCATTTTTTCTATGAAAGAATATTAGAAACTTCATAGAACATACTACAGAAGAGAGAACTTTATGCAAACAGAAAGGTTTAAAGTTTATAGAACACAGTAATTTGAGTGACAGTGTTCTCAATTCTCTCAAGGACTGTTTATAGCTAGTATCATTTTAGATGGATGAAGGGCTAGGACTTTGAGACCTTTAAAATAATTTAAAAGAGAAAATACAAATTATTTGAAAGAGAAAATACAAACATTGACGTTAAAAAGAGAAAATATAGGGCCTCCCTGGTGGCGCAGTGGTTGAGAGTCCGCCTGCCGATGCAGGGGATACGGGTTCGTGCCCCGATCCGGGAGGATCCCATATGCCGCGGAGCGGCTGGGCCCGTGAGCCATGGCCGCTGAGCCTGTGCGTCCGGAGCCTGTGCTCCGCAACGGGAGAGGCCACAACAGTGAGAGGCCCGCGTACCGCAAAAAAAAAAAAAAAAAAAGAGAAAATATAAATGTATTATCTTTGTACTGCTTCTGTTTTAAATTTAAAGGAACACTTTACCCAATAGAAAAAAATCAATAGTCATGACATAATGAAAATATAATTGGTTAAGAATTCCATTTAACCCTTACAAATACTAACACTTGTGGGGCTAATAGACCAACCAAGGAATAGATTTAGTACAATAAATAGTTCAATATAGTAGGACACTTATTATACCTAGTGCACCCATTTGAATAAATTGATAACTTGTTCCATTATGACTTGTAAAAGCCCCAAACAAATCTCTCTGGAAGAGGACAGGAAAGAATCCTCAAGAAGATTGAGTGGGGGACTTCCCTGGTGTCCCAGTGGTTAAGAATCCACCTGCCAACACAGGGGACAGGCGTTCGATCCCTAGTCCGGGAAGATCCCACGTGCCGCGGAACAGCTAAGCCCGCGCACCACAACTACTGAAGCCCAGGCGCCACAACTACTGAAGCCCTGGTGCCCTAGAGCCTATGCTCCACAACAAAAGAAGCCACTGCAATGAGAAGCCCCCTCACCGCAACGAAAAGTAGCCCCTGCTCGCCACAACTAGAGAAAGCCCATGTGCAGCAACGAAGACCCAATGGAACCCAAAAAAAAATTTTTTTGATTAAAAAAAATAAGATTGAGCTGTTCACTGATTAGAGCCCAACAACCATGTCTTTAATGTCTGTGAATCAAAAAAGACAAAAGCTGGATTGTATCATAGCTCGTACCTATTTCCCTTTTGTGAGTCTATTAGCCATAGAACTGACCTTAGCATTCCTCTTTGGCCCCTGCAGTAGAGTGCCTTCCAAGGTCAAACTTTCAGGTAGACTACACATTGAAGGCCATAAGTCTCCTTGGAGGATATCTTGTTTTATTGTGGGATTAGGCACTTTAGGGACTTCCCTTAGTAATGTAAATATACAAGTGCACTCATTGTTAGAAGGAAGAGTATGAAAGGATGTTTTTTTCATGGCGTAAGTGTCCCTTGGACTGGAGAGTTGGCCCTTAGACCTGAACATGCTGAACAACAGTTGTATCTCTGCTGATAAACAACTGTTATACATCTTATATTCCTCATGGTCTTGTGCTAGACAGCCTACAACATTTACACTTTGTAGGAGGATTTAGAAAATAATTGCATCCCATCATCCTGAAAGATCTGCCACTCCTCCTGGAGCTCCACTCACATTTCTTGGCCACTAACCTCAAAGCTCAGTCTAATTCCTCTAAGAACACATGGGATGGTTTCCCTCTTTCCCTTCACTCCTTACATAACCCTGAACTTAAATGCAGACATTAGCTTTGTTTCACAGGCTTATTTTCAAATGAAGATACTTTCTTTTTTTCTGTACATTAAACTTTTATCAAATGTAGTGGTATATCACACCTCTTCTATTGTCAACCAAAAGTTCAATGTTCTACTCAGATTCCAATTAATTTCTGTTTCTTTGAGTGATATATAAAATATGCCAGTGTTAGGGACTGAATTGTGTCCCCCAAAGTTCATATGTTGAAGCCCTAAGCCCCAATGTGACTACATTTGGGTATATGGACTTAAGGAGGTATGTATGGTTAAATAAGGTCATGGTAGTGGGGACCTATCAATATGGCTGGTGTGATTATAAGAAGAGGGAAAGACACAAGGGATGCACATACACAAAAGAAAGGCCACGTGAGGACATGAAGAGAGTTCAGCTTGCAAGCAAGCGGAGAGGTTTCACGGGAAACCAGGCCTACCTACACCTTGATCTTTTTTTTTTTTTTCCACATCTCTATTGGAGTATAAATGCTCCACAACACTGCGTCAGTTTCTACTGCACAACAAAGTGAATCAGCCACACGCATACATACATCCCCACATCCCCTCCCCCCAGACACCCCCACCCTACCCACCCCATCCCTCCGGGTCCTCACAAAGCACCGAGCTGATCCCCCCAACATCACGCAGCAGCCTCCCACCCTACACCCAGTAGTGCACATATGTCAATGCCACCCTCTCACTTCCTCCCAGCTTCCCTCCCCTTCCCCCCTCCCCTACCCCACCCCCCTCAAGTCCTTTCTCTACGTCTGTGTCTTTATTCCTGCCCTGCAACTAGGTTCATCAGTACCCCTTTTTAAAATTCCATATATATGCGTTAACATACGGTATTTGTTTTGGGGATTTTTTTTTCTTTTATTTATTTTCCCAGAATTTAATTAGGCTTATTTTTTGTTGCAACAGCTTTCAAATTCTTTTTTTTATTCTTTTTTTTAATGGAAGTATAGCAGTTATACAATCTTATATAAGTTACAGGTGGACAATAGTGATTCACAATTTTTAAAGGTTATACTCCATTTATAGTTATTATAAAATATTGTTTATATTCCCCGTGTTGTACAATACATCCTTGGAGCTTATTTTCTACCTAAGTTGATTTGCTTTTTTTTTTTAAAACATCTTTACTGGTGTATAATTGCTTTACAATGTTGTGTTAGTTTCTGCTGTATAACAAAGTGAATCAGCTATATGTATACATATAACCCCATATCCCCTCCCTCTTGCATCTCCCCACCACCCTCCCTACCCCACCCCTCTAGGTGGTCACAGAGCACCAAGCTGATTTCCCTGTGCTATGCAACTGCTTCCCACTAGCTACTTTACATTTGGTAGTGTATATATGTCAATGCCACTCTCTCACTTTGTGCCAGCCTACCCTTCCCCCTCCCCATGTCCTCAAGTCCACTCTCTACATCTGCCTCTTTATTCCTGTCCTGCCCCTAGGTTCTTCAGATCCTTTTTTTTTTTTTTAGATTCCATATATATGTGTTAGGATATGTTATTTGTTTTACTCTTTCTGA
Source organism: Hyperoodon ampullatus (assembly GCF_949752795.1). Lineage (NCBI taxonomy): Eukaryota > Metazoa > Chordata > Mammalia > Artiodactyla > Ziphiidae > Hyperoodon > Hyperoodon ampullatus. The sequence goes on along the minus strand of NC_136925.1, from coordinate 45,787,423 downwards.
CTTATTTCAATCTGTATGACAGACTCTAGGTCCATCCACCTCACTACAAATAACTCAAATTCGTTTCTTTTTATGGCTGAGTAATATTCCATTGTATATATGTGCCACATCTTCTTTATCCATTTCATCTGTTGATGGACACTTAGGTGGCTTCCATGTTCTGGCTATTGTAAATAGAGCTGCAATGAACATCGTGGTACATGACTCTTTTTGAATTATGGTTTTCTCAGGGTATATGCCCAGTAGTGGGATTGCTGGGTCATATGGTAGTTCTATTTTTAGTTTTTTAAGGAACCTCCATACTGTTCTCCATAGTGGCTGTATCAATTTACATTCCCACCAGCAGTGCAGGAGGGTTCCCTTTTCTCCACACCCTCTCCAGCGTTTACTGTTTGTAGATTTTTTGATGATGGCCATTCTAACTGCTGCACCTTGATCTTGGTCTTTCAGCTTTCAGAACTGTGAGAAAATAATTTCCTGTTATTTAAGCCTCTCAGTCTGTGGTACTCTGTTAAGGCAGCCTCAGCAGACTAACATATAGATGTTGTTGTGTCCAGTGTAGCAAATAATATGTGTTGTTTGAAAGATCTTTGCTTAAGTTTTTTGCTTATTTGTTAGTTTTTAAAATCTTGGTACTTTTATTTGTGTGTAATATCAATATCATGCTGTGAAATTTTAGGGTTTCTTTAGTACTCCTTGTACGTATACATTTTTTCTTATAATTAGGAAGTTATAAAATAATTTTGAAAAGCTCAGAAATAAGAAGTTATGATTTTTATTGCTGATTTTCTAGAATTGAATTTCATCATTATAACTGACCTATATTTTAATAAAGATAATACTATAATATAGGAACTTTAACCTTAGGTTTGGCTTTTACTTAATTTGTTATTTACCTAAATAATAACTTTGTGATCAGCTAGCTTAAGTTTTAGACACTAAAATAACTCATTAAGTGATATTTTGTGGATTTATAATACTGTATTTTAACACCTACATTGTAAATGTTATTTACCAAACATTTGGGGTGGGGGGGAATGGCCTGATTGATTAATCTTTCATTAGTTTAAAATGTGCTTTTCTAAATACCCCAAAGTAAACATAATGTTCAACCTTTTATATAATATAAGCCAATCTACACGTCTTCTCTGGGTCATATAATTTGTTTAAGGGGGAATAATAAAGACTATTTAGTACTTTAAAAAAATGATAAAATGTACAAATGCCTAAAAATTAATCTCTCTAAGCCATTTAGCTAAATAGAACCAAAAGCTGATTTATAATACTGGGCTGTGGCCTTAAGATGGCAGTAGTTCTGCATTAGGAATATATTTCATTTAATTTCTTTAGTAACCTTACAATTTTTTAATAAAAAAATACATCATTTTCTACTCTCCATTTCTGCTCTTGCCACAAGAAGAGAAGCCTACTTAGAAATTTTAGTGTGCGGTTTTTTTGTGAGTCTATTTATTTTTGATGGTGGAGAGGGAAAATGTGATGGGATGAGGTCCTTTGGTAGAAAATGTCTTATTAAGGTGTGTGTGAATAAAAAACCAAAATGTTTAAAATGTGAAATGTGCTCCTCTTGGAGAGAGAGCTAAAATACCAAATGGCAAAATTGTGATTCAAAAAGATCTCAAACAATGTAGCAATGGATTGAAATTTAATTGGGACAAATGTTGAGTTTTGGGTTAGGGTCAAGTGATTAACTTTATCAGTATATTATGGAGCATCTTGATTTATCAGAAGTTAAGTCAGAAAAAAATATGGATAAACTCAAGATGAACTCAGCTAGTTATGATTTGAACTCAGTTTCTCTTTAATTGGCTGTCACTTCACAATACTTCCCTTTGCCTTGGCTGTCCTTCTGGGGTGTGAAGGTTCTACATTGCAGAGGGGCTAACATGTTGTCAAGGAGTCTGGGAAGAGACTTTAGGTCCTTGGTTAATAGCATCCATACAACTGCTTTTCCTCAGCTAGACCATCCCTGTCAGTCTTTGGTTGCCTCTGGTCACATTGGCCACACCATCAGCAACAATCCCTGCTGCATAAGCTCTGAAACACCTCTAGTTACAGTGCCATCAGAAAAATGTTTAGTTTCACCCAAACCATGAAACCATTCCATACTCAGCCAACGTCTGTTTTTCTCTTGACCAGTTCCAGGAAACTTTCACAGGAGACTTTTGATTCCGTTATGGTGGAGTCTGGCTACCTCACACCCCTTTTCTACCTAGTTGTGACCCACCATTCCTATTCTAGTGATTGTCCTGTACTGTCATAGGACATTCTGCAAAGCTTTTTTTCTCTTAGAATTTCAAATGAGAATTAAGACTCGATTCTCTCTTTAGGACTCTCAAGCTCATGTGGAAGGTTCTGTTGCCTTCCATACAGGGGATTTAACCTTGCAGTGGGACAGAATGTAGGGTCCCTTTCTCAGAGACCCATACAAATGGTTCGCTCCCATGCTCTCCATCCTGTTTCCCTGGGACTCACATTGTCAGATAAGATACAGAATGCCTTTCAAGTACTTAGGTGAGTAGAAGTTTCGATTCTTCAAAGGCATCCAAATATGAACATATCTCAGAAACCCCTTATGAAGTGTGGTCCACTCAATGTGGAGTTCCCTCAGGCATGAATCCATAATTTCTTTGTCTCCAGACCTCTCAAGCAGGATGTTTACTTTCATGACAAATACTGAATGCATCTTATCTGTATATTTTCATTTTTGACCTTTTATCTCCTTCCAATCATGCATTTTTTATGATGTACAAAAAGTTTCATTAAATGAGTAACAACACCTCTCATAACTTAATATAGTTTGATTCTTTACTTTGCCCCAGTTTCCTCATCTGTAGAATCAGGTATTTGAAAGTTTTTTTTAAATAATGGTATCTATTTATTATTTTTTTAAAAAGGCCTTCAAAATTGATTATTTTATTGCTCATCCACCCTTCTCTACCAATGTTTTTTCGTAAACACCTCGTAACAAAAATATTCCACACCAACCCTTTTGAAAAGCAACATACAAATGAGTATCAAGAGTCTTAGAAATGGTTTATATGTGTTGACATCTTTAATCCAATTCTAGACATCCATCCTAAGATCTCTATCCCAGAAAAACATCAGGTAACAGGGTAACTGGGTAATGGTACTGATATACTTTTCCATAATATGACCCACTCTTGTGTTTCAGCTAAACATTCCAACCACTATTCCTCTAAAATGGATTCTTAAAAAGCATTCAATTAATACAAAAGAAGGCAGACAAAGAGAAAAAAATGAAAGGAATGCTTAACAGTTGGGAGCAATAGAAAGCACGTAACAATATGGTAGATTTAAACACAGGCATAATGATAATTATATTAAATGTAAATTATCTAAAGACTGCAATTAAAAGTCAGAGGTTATCAGGTTTGTTCAAAAAGCAAGATCTGAGTACGGCACCTAAAGAAACCAACTTTACACATGAAGCTATAAATACCATTTGAAAATATTGGAGATGCACCATGAGGTATCTGCCATCATGAAAGACTTTAATATAGTAATCCACTTTATTAGTTTTCTCTAACATATTTCTATATAAATTGACTTGTTATAAACAAAAATAAAAGATATAAACAAAGAAGGACTGTTGCTTAGATTTCTAAATTTCTGGATCTTAAAACAAAATCAGTTTAGTAGTCAAAAGACTTGTTAGGCAGGAAACAAAAAGCAAATCATGTATTATCTCCCCTATCTTTGTTTTTGAGTTGCTTTTAACCTCTTTTCTCTATTCTTCATACCTACCCACCCACAGAAACTGGTATTGGGATTTGTGGAAACACAATCACAAACATATCTGGTTGGCTAAGGTGGGTTTCCAGGCCACACCTGCCCCCTTCTCCATCACCACAATTCCCACTCACAAGTGGCTTACAGTCCTTTAAAAACGTGGCTGGGCTTGTCAGGATCGGGGATGGGAAGTACAATGAGCAATTCTGTGGTCGTTCTGTGGTTGTGCTTCTTAATCCTTTCACCATTTTTGTTAGCATAAAGAAAAGCTCCACTCATTTTGACCACATTAGCTAGTTCTGCCTCATAACAGGAGCACTGGTTAGAAATGGAGTTGAGTAATTGGAAATCCTCCCACTTCTGTAAGGTACACGTTCCCCATTACTGTTAAGTACATTAAGTATGTTTTCTTTACGGTTGTTTTATTATTACTTGTTTTTGTGTCAAGCTTCTCTACCAGCTGTAAGTTATTTCAGACTGGGACCTGTGTCTTGTGCATCTTTGTATCTCAGTTCGTAGCACACAGCCTGGCACATAATGCCCATTGAATGAATGTGTGAATTTCCATTTCCTAATTTCCATCTTCATCCATTGTGAATTTTTGAATGGGTTCAAGGAAGCTTTTACTTGGAGGCAGGAGACACTATATTTCACTGACACTCTAAATCCATGTTCTCAGTAATCAATAAATCAGGATTTCACAGATTTATAATAAAGATTTTAATCTCTTGGAGCCACAGTTTCAGGCAGTGTTCTGACAACCATTAATTTTTAGTCCTGTCAAATACTAGTATAAGTGTATCAGGCACTAATTTTTCATTTGACCTTTGGTGGACTCTTCACTGTCTACATAAGAGCTCTCATGCAGGCTGTATAAATTATCACAGGGTAAAAATAGCGTACGCTAACATTTTGGGAACCTAAGAATTAACTTCCCCAGTCACACTTACTTTTTAACGGTGCATCGTGTAGAAAAATACTCATTTAAAAAACTTTGGTTTATATATTTTATTGTGAGGTTCACAGAATTTTTCTAGTTTCTATTAATAGATGCTGCCTATATTAAGATAATACTGCCTATTAAACTCTTCATTAGAACTGTTGACCCTTGGAAAATAGCATTTTTTTATACACTGTAATTTATTCTTGTTCTTAAAGCTGTATTTTAAAAATGTCATTTGGACATGCAAACAGTTCTTAATGAGAACGGTTGAATAAATTCTGCTTTTGGCTTGCAGTGGAAGTGTCAATATATGCATAATTTATTATTATTAGTTTATTCTGGAAATTAGCCAGGTAAGCAATATGAACAATATGCCCATTTCCTTTTTTTTTTTTGCCCCCAAATATGACAGTACTCCAAGGAGAGTACACAAGTGCTACAGAGTCTCTGGGTGCACACATGACCTCTGTCCTCTCTCTCTCTCTCTGTGGTGTATGGGCGTGCACACACTCACACAACTCACTTGCACGTGGGTAGGGGGGCTTGTCGATGAGTGGAGGAATAGCAAACAACATTGAGCTTCTTCCATGCTCCAGTCATTGTGTTAAGAACATTAAGTAATGACCTCACTTGATCATCACAACATAGAGGTAGGTAAGAGCATACTCATTTTACAGATGAAATTCGAATCCAGATCTGTGTGACAAGAAGGCAGCCACTTCTTTTTTCAAAGCTCTACTTCACTATAGTTATTTATGCATAATACATGTGTGTTGTAAACAACAATGAAGCAAATAGAATGAAAGTGAAAATTGTCTTTCACCATTACTCAACAAGTTATAATTTATCTTCCTAGAAATAACTGCTGTAAGTTGAATAAATGTCCTTACAGACCTATTCCAACATACAAAAATGTAAATATTATATATTTTTAATGTTTAAATATATATATATATATATATATATATATATTTATCAACCTACCTCAGTCCCTGCCTTCATATTTCCCATTCCTGAAGATTTTAGTTCTTAGTTCATTGTAATTTTTTCCATCTCCACTTCTCTCTTAATTTTGAATGTTTCCAATACCCTAGCCTCTCAATTCCTTTAACTTCTCTTCTACAATGATCTTGTCACTCACACCACTTCAGTGGCCCACTCCCACCTTCTTTATAATCTCAAAAACAAGCATCCCACTCTCTTGCTACCCGCTTCTGTTTTCCAGCTCCAACAATACTTGAGTCCACTGATATCTACAATCCAATGATTCCCATCTCCTCTTCACTGTCCTTCACTGCCATTATGTTCTCGCTTCTTTTTGCCAAGTTGAATATTCGTGGAGAATCATTATAATCACTTAGTTGATACATCCTTAATTCCTATATTGTTTTTTCACCTCTTAAAAAAACATCACAACACTGGTTGTGGTAGATTTCAAAAACAACCATAATTCTTCTCTTCCTTGTATCTATGCCCCTTGCACTACGACTCTGCAAACCCTCCCACATGGAATAGGGTCTGCTTCTCTACTCCATGAATTTGGTCTAGGCCTGTGACTTGCTTCGGCCAACAGCATGCAGTGGAAGACATTTTTTCAGTTCTGTGCCTGAGTCACAAGAGGCCTTGAGGGATTCCATACTCTTTGGGAACCCTGCTACTGCCATTTCAATAAGTCTGGGCTACCCTGCTGGATGATGAGACATTATCTTAGTCACTCCAGCCATCCCAGCCTACAGTCAGTGAACTACAAGACAAGCGAGGAAGACCATCTCAGTAGGGGTTACATAAGTGTTATTTTCCAACAATTCATTAAACTGCAAGTTTAAGTTTTATGCACTTTTCTGTATGTTTGCTGTACATCACAGTTTTGAAAGTTTAACTAAATAAGGCATTTATTTCACGTGGGGTGTTGTGTGTATTAAAATGCATAACACAGGGCATTCCCTGGTGGTCCAGTGGTTAGGGCTTCCACTGCAGTGGGCATGGGTTTGATCCCACAAGCCACACGCATGGCTAAAAGAAAAAAGAAAGCAGGGGAGACTACAGCATATCAGACAAAATAAATTAAGGACCCAACCCAAACTAACTCAAGAGACAAAATACATTAAAAAAAAAAAAAACCTAATACAAAGCCTGGAACCATAAAAATTCCTCACCAACATTTGTTTTTAGGAGTCTGTGTGTCCATCCCAAACTCTTTATGAGTCCTCCTGTATCTAATAACTGGATTCCAGCCTGGTTAGACTCATTTTTCCAGATTGGTCAAGAGGCATTAGAAGCAGAACAAGACTGTCCCTATGGGAGTGTTCTATTGTCTTTGATCTTGGGAATAAACAATAATGGTAGCCAACAAGTTAAATACCTCTGTGTAATAAACCCTTGGATGCCATGCTCATAACTGTTGGAAGATATTGAGGGTGTCCAGAAGATGTGATAATCTACTCCTGGGTCAAAAAGCCATCTCCTCCAGTTTTCATTCTCCAATGTACATTGTCTTGTAAGACATGTCAGTGTCCAGCTTTGTGTAACTGCTGTAAGAGCATGAGTTGATCTGGTAGGGTCAGAACAAATGAAGGAATCTGGTCATAGGCAGGATTTGCATCAAGATCTATGACCAAGTGAAGGTGATTCTCCATCTTCTTTGAAAGAAAGAAGCACAGGCTTTCTCCAGTGCCAGCACAGTCCCTGGCATATAGGAAGCAGTCAAAAAATGTTTGTTTAATGAGTAAGGGAATGTATAAATAAATACAATAATCAGGAAAGAAGTTAAGAGGTAATTACAGTTTAAATCAGAGGAGAGGAGACCATAACTTACAGAAAGATCATATTGAAATAGCACTGTGAACCTACTACAAGGATCAAATTACAAATCTGAATGAGGTAAGAGGTGAGAAGAAAAGCGTTACTAGCTTCATAATTCTAAAGCTTGGATTTAAATAATCAAAGAAGATAAATAATATTATTAACTATCTTTTATTGAGGGCTTACTTTGTGTCAAAAATTTTATAAGCATTTTACATCTATTATCTCATTTAATCTTCACAATGATCCATATGGTGTAGATACTATAATTATCCTCATTTTTACAGATGAGGAACTGGGCATCACAAGATTAAAAAAAAAAAACCTCAAACTTGCTTATAGTCACATAGATAGTAAGTAGCCATAGAAGCGACAAAAACCTCGTGACCTAGCAGTCTATTCCATCCATAGCAGAGAAATGAATGGATGATGATGTAAGAGCCGGTTTTTCTCCCAGAAGGAGAGAAGAGTTCAGCAAGCAGGTGGAAGAAGAGAAGCAGAGGGGCCTTGGTGAGAGCAGAGACCCCCGCGGGTGGTTGAAATGAGCCTAATCTCTGCGCCTCCCCTTCTGGCTGAGCACTCACGAGGGAGAGGATGATGGGGCACCCCAGTGCAGTGAGTGTTCCTTGCTTCCTAGGCTGTAACCAGAGAAGACCTCACCTAGCAAGTCACGGCAGGGAGGAGCCATTGAAGATAAAACAGGGCAGCAGCTCAGATTCTCTTGTATCCTGGAGAAGAGTAGGAACTTTCCTTTGTCCCTGAATAGAGCTCTGAGGTAAGATTGCGGAGAGCTACAGATGAGAAGAGGCCTTGGGATGGGACAAGGGGACTTAGACCTCTCCAGTCTGACTCTTATACAAGGGAAGAATCTTTTTTTTTTTTGCGGTACGCAGGCCTCTCACTGTTGTGGCCTCTCCCGTTGCGGAGCACAGGCTCTGGACGCGCAGGCTCAGCGGCCATGGCTCACAGGCCCAGCTGCTCCGCGGCATGTGGGATCTTCCCAGACAGGGGGAAGGAACCCATGTCCCCTGCATCGGCAGGTGGACTCTCAACCACTGCGCCACCAGGGAAGCCCAAGGAAAGAATCTTAAGACAAGTTTTTAATATGGCTTTTTATGCCTACTGATGGTCCCCATGGCAATTTGAATACTGTATATGAAGTTTTGCTATCTATGAAAATTTGACCATAATGCAATAAAAAAGTATTTTAAAAAATACTTTAAAATTTTTCCTCAAATTTAATTTTGCCCCTTATATATCTGATTACTTGCAGAAATAAAGCAACTGGTTAAATTCATTTCGTCACATAAAATAAGCAAAGAAGAACCAGCATATTTCATTACCGAGAGGTAAGCTCATTAACTATATGGATTTGCCTGAGACCTCCCCAGTTTTAACACAGATAGTATTTTGTGCCAGGAGATCCTCAGTCCTTGGTAAACCAGGACCGTTGGTCAGCAGCAGCTGCATACAAACCACATCTCCCTAACATTAAAGGAATTCAGATGAGTCAGTCCCAGTATGACTGGTTGTAGCTCTGCACAATATTCCTTCTTAAGCTCTAAGTAGACTTACCTCATTCGGACTCATTGAGGATTTCTTGAGTCATCAGCAGGCCTCTGAATTGTGGATTTAAAAATTTTTTTAATATTTTCTAGGGAGATGTGAGATACCTAACTCTATGAAACACTAAGAACTGGGCTAGAAGAAGCATCTGTGATAGCTTTGCTGACCAGGCAGGGGTAATGTGGGAGCAGGTGCTTTTGACTTCTGTGTCACTGGAAGATAGGAGTCAGGACAGGACAAGAAATTCTCTGACAGTCTTCTTTGCCCTAGCAACAGCCAGGATCCAGGATTCTGGACTTTGTTGTCAGCTTTTTTATTAATTCCCTCAGCAGTCCTTGGCATGTTGTCAGCTCTTTTATTAATTCCCTCAGCAGTCCTTGGCGTCATAGCCAAACATCATTTTAAGCTCTCAGTCCGTCAACTCTGGATAATTCTTAGCTATCTCACAGTGTTGTTGTGGGAACTGATTAATATTTATGAACACATTTAAATGGGAAAGTACAGTAGAAATATGATTGAATGAATTGAAAAATTATTTCCTATATAATATTATGCACAAAGGAAAATAAGCCATGGACTGTAGTGTCTTCTCGGAACAGTTTTAAAATAATGATCAGTTATCTGCCACTTCCCCTTTCATCTTTAGTAAGCTTAGTGTTTTGTTATTTAATGTTCTCAGCAGTGATTTCTGCTAAATTTATTTTTATTATTATTGTATTGATACATTTTGTTTCCTGTTAAATTCAGTACATCTCTTTATTTCCAGTTAAGATTTTCTAAATCATTGACTATGATTTTCCTCCACTGAAATTTGTCCAGTATACAAGGGACATTTGTCATTACTTAAGAATAACTATTGAAACTCACTGCTTAAAAGAATAGATATTTCTCTAGCCAACGTCATTGCATCACATTTCTGTTACATGAATTCTTGCCCCATCCTTACATTCTTCTGAATAAAATTAAAAGTATATCTAACTGGAAGAAAATGGGATTTTCAGCATAATAAAATTATACTTAAGGATTTGGTTAAGCTCATGAATTATGTAAAATAGAGAAATAATACCTTTCTCATAAAACACGTATTAGTAACAATTCTCAAAATACTTGTTTTGATAATATTTTACAAATGGTAAAAAATAAATACATTAAATGTGAAAAGATAGTCCAGTTCAGAAAGATTATTTTTAAAAATTCTGCCTCATGTGTTGTGACAGCAGGGAAGTAGCAGTCATTTTAACAATTTAGCATTTAACAATTTAACTTCTGTATCATGTTTAAGACCAAAGTTATTATTGTAAATGTTTCTCTCATTTCTCATAACTTCAACCTACATAACTCTTTCCAGCCACAGCTGCTATTTAGTTAAGACACTGACAATGTTGTCTCCAATCACCAGATGTTGGATGTTACCAAGCAGATGAGAACTTCACTCTAATATGTCTTAGATTGGGAGCCTTTCTCATTCTTACCAAAATTCTATAATTATAACCGGTAACTAAAAGCAGAGTACATACAGTAGAGACATATTGAAATATTCTTTTTGTCTACTCTTCTCTTTCAATATTTCTTATTGGTAACATACACAGAAAATCCTTCATAATTACATAATGAATTTCCTCATGACAAATATATTACGTTTACTAGGATCTATTTCAAAGGGATACTTCCTTTTTCAGGGAGTACCCTAAGGCTTTTGCTGAGATTTGAGAATCGCTCTAATCTTATCAGCAGTTTATTTAATGTTCTTCTAGATGTCTTTCCACTGCCCAACCCCCAATCCCTGGTACACTTTCTGCAGAAGTCTAACTTTTATCAGTCAGTTAGCATTAGGTTAAGCTCTATGAGAAACAATACTTAAAAACTCTGAAGCCTAAAACAACCAAGGTTATTTCTTCATTAGTTTATATGTACCTAGCTGGTAGTGAGGCTCTGTTCCATGCTTTGCTCAGCCAGGGATGCAGGCTAATAGATCACCTTTCGTCTGGAATATTGTTGTCATGGTAGGGAAAGGAAATGTAGTTAATTGCACACTTCCCCTTAAGTGTGCAATTAACTACATTCTTCCTACTTGGAAGTGATACATACTAGTTCTAGTAACGTTTTGTTGGTCAAAGCAAGTCATATGGTCATGCTTATCATCGAGAGGATAGGAAAGTACAGTTTTACTATGTGCTTGGAGGAGGAGGACTAGAAATGTCCTTGAACAGTAATAATAAATACCACATCTAGTTATTCTGATTAATATTTCCATTTTTAAGGAGTGCTGTTTTCTGACATGGTTCTCAAATTAAGGGCTCAGTCACTCAACAAATACTTAAGTGTCAACTTTTTCAGTCTACTTTGCCAAGCTCTGTGGAAGATACAAAGATGAAACAAGTATAGATCTAAAGACTGGAATATAATAGACTACAACAGTCTTTTTAATAGCACTTGGTACTTCTGCTTCATAGTCCTTAGCAAGTGGCGATTAATTGTTTCTATAGCTATTTGTGTAATGCTGTCTCCTCCACTAGATTATAAATTCTATATAGGATATGGGCTGTATCTCTTCTCCTGTCTATATTCTCAAGAGCAAGCACCACCATGCCTGATACCCAGTAGGTGATGTTTCAATGACTATGTACTGAATATATTATAAAAGAGGAAAATTCTTGTGGAAGTCAAAGAGGGAGACATTACTTCCAAACAAACTTATTCCTTATTTAGATCTGTATCTCCCTTTGTACTGACAGTATTGATCTGGTCACATTTTTGATTTGCAATAACGTCCTTACACAGGACAGACTATGCTTTTTTTTAACTTAATGTTATAACCCCAAGCACTAGCCCAGTGCCTGACACATGATAGGAGCTCAGTAAATATTTGTTGACTCAGTGAAGCAAAGGAGCTAAGCCCTGAGGATGACTGAAATAAATAATTGCCAATACGCAAGCCACAGTTTTATAGCAGTCACTAGAGTGTACTTCCTTCAACCAGTCCATTAGTAACATATGGTTTAATCTTCTAAAGTGTGAGTGTTACACACAATTGCTTCTGATAATTTAGCAGATGAGTGTTTTTGTAATTGAACAAAATTCTGATTGCATCGAACACTAACTGGGCAATAGAGCTTTAGCAGATGACCTCCAGTGGCTGGAGACAGACCGTCTGCTGGAGGCCAGAGTGAAGGGTGATAAGAGGGAGGTTTGTCACATTCTATACATTTGGGGCTAGGTTTGTAACATGGATTTGTAACTCAATTCATATGTACTCTTTTAAGTTTTGATATTCTGTAATTTCTCTTAACTGAGGAGATGTAAAAATGTGTACAGTCAACCATACTGTAATGAATACTTTCTGAAGATGAGCATAGCACACAGATTATAGGCTTTTCATGCTAACGTGAAACAAATGCATATATCACTCTGTACATGGGGGTCAAGATGTTACTTATGGTTTAAATTTAATTGAGTAAATGCAAACTACCTTCTCATAGGCTTTTATAATATGTTGAACATATTTACCTTGATGATTCTCCAAGGAGCATTGATCCTCTGAGCCCTGGTTACATTTCCAAGATGATCAACCATTTTTCAAGGTCCAGGACAGCAATTACACCAAGTACAAGTCTGTAAATTGTTGTGCCATAAAAGCCTCTACATATTACCTGGTTTAACAAGAGATTTTCAATATAAATATTGCTAAAACATCATTATTATGAGCTTAGTTATTAAAATTCCAAGAGCTTGAAAAAAATCTAACCATCTAAAGTCTTTTATTATTTTTGAAAATTTATTAGAGGTATTTATCTGGAGTCAACCAAAATATTTTTTTAACCTTGACTTTAAATAGTAGGAATTTATGAAGATAATAGGATTGGTTTTTCTTTTAAATCAAGGAACAAATGAAAAGAAATGCTTAAAAACATGAGACAATTAGACAATAACCATTTATATGAGCAGTGGAAACCTGAATGTGCTTACTTAGGAATAGTTCAATATCAAAATAAAGAATGCCAAATATACTACTTACTTATCGAGACACAAAAAAAGGCCTAGCTGAACAGGAAATTCTTGAAGCTCTGCCCAATTACTTGGCATGGACATTGGAAAATTCTAAATCTGGGAAGTTTTGTATAATAATTTTTTTCTTTGTTTTTATATAAAATCATGTATGTATAAGTAAGAACCAGTACATTTGCTATTGTTGCTAATTACTAACAGAAATAAATCTTTTACAATCGCTTTCAATTGGAGAATGCCTGTTAGACGTATGGCAATATTCTTTTCACTCCTCGGGTTAGGATTTTGTAAATACTCTTGGAATTTTGCAAATACTAAAAAATACTAAGAATGCTAAAAAACTTACTACTGGGATTTATTGTATCATAAATGCAGCATTATAAGAAAGGGAAGCCTGGGTTCAGGCTACATGATTCATGGACATCATAATTAGAAGGATACAAAATAAGCTGTCCAGACTGAAAATCAGGAGATAGGAGTCCTACCCCAAAGCTCACATAATCCTCTTCTGGGATCTTGGATAGGGTCACATCAAAATGATCCTTGGTCCTTTCATCTTCTACTCCTTAAGTCCTCTTTCCCCCAACTATGACAACCACAGATTGTATGGAATCCCCTTTTTTTTTTTTTTGCGGTACATGGGCCTCTCACTGTTGTGGCCTCTCCCATTGCGGAGCACAGGCTCCGGATGCGCAGGCTCAGCGGCCATGGCTCACGGGCCCAGCCGCTCCGCGGCATGTGGGATCTTCCCGGACTGGGGTACGAACCCGTGTCCCCTGCATTGGCAGGTGGACTCTCAACCACTGCGCCACCAGGGAAGCCCTGGAATCCTCTTTTGACTGGACTTCTTGAAGAGGACTGCCGTGTGGTGGAGAGGAAGGATCCTCCCGGGCAGGAGTGCTGGGTATTCCTTTATCATCAATATAGTAGCTCAGTGACCTGAAGCAAGTCACTTCCTCATTTCTGAGCTATTTCCTTCATTCTAAAACGAGGTAATTGGACTAAATGGTCTTTAAAATCTCTTTCAGGATAGAAAGAGACTAGACAATAGCATTACTTTCAAAGGTAAATGATTGTCAGCTGAGCATTTGCTGATGTCCCACTCAGAGAAGCAAGCTGTCACTAAATTCTGCTACACAAACTGTGGTCTAGAAATCAGCAGCATGGGCATCCTCTGGGACTTCGTTGGAAATGCAGACTCCCAGGCTTCACCCCAGATCTATGGAATCAGAATTTACGTTTTTACATGATCCTCAGATGGTTCACAAGCACATTCAAGTTTGAGGAGCAGCTGGGCTAGATCAGGTTTGTGAATGTTGATGCCTGCTCAGCTCTGCTTTGTGTCAAAGGTGAGAGAGAGAGAAGGTAGCCCAAAGCCCCAGCCAGTTTCCCTTAACCCTCTGCAGGTCTCCCAGCCTGAATCCTTTCTTGTTTGATGTGACAAATTAAGCAGAGTTGAGTCTGCTCTGTACCTGGATAAGACCTCCTGGAAATGTCAGGTGAGGGTGGCCTTTAGTTCTCAAAAGACACCAGCTCTTGTGTTTCCTCTGGATCTTTACACTTGCTTTCCCTCTACCTGGGGCACTTTCTTTCACTCCCCTTTTCCCTTGGGTAACTCATATTCTTTCTTCTCAAGTCTCAGTTTAGATGTCATTTCTTATTTCTAACTGCCCTCTTTTCCCACATGCCTATCTGGGATAGATTTCTCTTCTGTATGTTCCAACCTATCTCATTAACAGAGAAATTGGGGTGCCTGCGTGTATGCGTGTACACACACAAACACACAATCTATTTACCAATGACGCTGTTAACTTACATGGCTCATACAGACCTATTCTCAGACTTTTCAGAGGTCCTTCCATGCTGAAAGCAAGAGCAAGAAAGAGACTCCTCCACCCCATCCATGGGGCTAGGACATAATAGATTGAACAAAAGCATCCTAGTGTTCTATAACATTATTTTATCATTTAAAATTTTATAATAAATGTTGGTATTTTGGAATCTTTTAATGCCAAATCTTAACATAAAATATAAGATTGAAACATACTTTAGTTGATCTACTGGGGGCGATGCAGGTGTAATTTTATTTTATTTTATTTATTATTATTTTTTTTGGCTGTGTTGGGTCTTCACTGCTGCACATGGGCTTTCTCTAGTTGTGGTCAGCAGGGGCTACTCTTCATTGCAGTGTGCAGGCCTCTCATTGCGGTGGCTTCTCTTGTTGCGGAGCACAGGCTCTAGGCGTGCAGGCTTCAATAGTTGCAGCACGCGGGCTCAGTAGTTGTGCCATGTGGGCCCTAGAGCATGCAGGCTTCAGTAGTTGTGGCACGTGGGCTCAGTTGTTGTGGCTCGTGGGCTCTAGAACTCAGGTTCAGTAGTTGTGGCTAACGGGCTTAGCTGCTCCGTGGCACGTGGGATCTTCCCAGACCAGGGATCAAACCCATGTCCCCTGCATTGGCAGGCGGATTCTCAACCACTGTGCCACCAGGGAAGTCCTGTAATTTTAATTTTAGTTCATACAAACTTATAAGTTGATATTTTCCTGAAAGAAATATGTGAATGAACGGATGATGAGAGATGGGGAGAGGGATAGAGCTGCAGAGGGTGAGAACTAAGAAATGATGGGTGGGATAGCAGTCATATGGAGAGAATTTCTGGGGAAAACCAGAGATTTTAAAAGAGGTTTTAAAAGGTTGTTTTCCCATGCAGTGTGACTGTCTCCTTCACATCCTCACAGATCCATAGTTTTAGCTATGTATGTAGCAGTGCTTTTGGAATTGGATATGTTGCCTGCATTTTGCTTTTGTTTGAAGTGGGGGTGAGCTGCGAATGTGATGATTTCCTACAACTGTTTTTAGTAGTACAAGGAGAGGGCACAGGTACCCCAGGGGTGGCCCAGTTACATATTTTCATAATAATGGCTAATATTTATTGGGCAGCTACCATGTCCTGGACCGTGGGCTAAATATTTTAATGCATTTTCTCATTTAATTCTTATAACTCTACGAGGTAAATGTTAGTGTCTAGGAATTGTCAGCATTTTACAGATGAAGAAACTGAGGCTAGGCGGTCAATAATTTATCCAAGACCACAGAGCCAAAGAGTGCCAAGGGAACAGGAATTCTCACCCCCAAGCCATGCTGCCTCCTTGTGATAGTGCCCCAGAGACCTCCACTCAAACGGCATCAGTTAAACAAGCTATGCTATTTGGGTTCATTTCTTCAGCCAGTTGTGATTCTATCTAACTTTCCTGTTATCTCATGTACATTAGCAAAGCCTTTTCCATAGCAATATTGAGTAAGGGTTAATCTTTTGAGAGGAGTCAAACCCCAGCAGAGTCATGGCTCTACTAATCTTATTTTGCACATGGAGTTTGGAATTAGCCAAGAAACTTAAAAGATTAACCCTAGGAATCATACTTTAACACTATATATTCTGTCTACCCAGCCACAAATTTTCTATCGCAGGTTCGTCAAAATATCAGAAGGTCTTAAGGAAAACAAACAAACAAACAGACTTCTAGGTGTTTGCGTTTTCTATCATTTGGGGGAATTGTGATGGTCTTTAACAGACTAGCGAGAGTCCTCAAGATTACTAAAATAATTTTGCTGCTGGATAGATGAAAACCTTGATTAATGAAGTATTTGTTTAACAGGCAAGGACAAACCACCTGGGTGAAACATGTTTACTTCTTTCCATTTTAGAAAAGGCTTATCAGCTGTTTCTAGGAGATTGTATACATGAGAATATTCAGTCCTTTTTGAAAGCAAGTGGGACTTCCCTGGTGGTTCAGTGGTTAAGACTGCACTTTCCACTGCAGTGGGCACAGGTTTGATCCCTGGTCAGGGAACTAAGACTCTGCATGACGTGCGGTGTGGCCCAAGATAAAAAATAAAAAATAATAAAAAGAAAGCAAGTTCTTTATCCCTTTACAGATATCTCTAGAATATTTTTTTCAGTATCATGCTGAAATCTAGACATACTATGCCTATTTCATGTCTTTGATAGTGCCAAAGAAAGAAGCAAAGAGCTTTAACCATTTTTGAATTAAAATTTTTTTAAATTTTTTCTTCCAAGCTGAACTGATTTACTTGCAAGCAAGAGAACTCATATCAGTAAAGAAATTCACTGCATAGCTCACTGAGGGGAAATGTCATGGTTTCTGAAGTGTTAGAAATGGAGTTTCCTGGTTATACTCTTTAAGTATCGAAAACATACCCTTTGGATAGGGCAGAATGAGTCCCGTGTTGGCTGATGTTTAAAGTAGTCCACTGTCGTTGGTCAGGAGAAATACTTCAGTTACAAACAGTAAGGGTCTAACGTGCAACGGCTCCTCAAAGTTCATATCCTTCAACAGTTTTAGCTTGTTCCAACTAATGCTGAACAGCATTTGGCTTTGATATTCCCTAAGTGCTGCTGTAAGTGAAAAATTTCCCCTTTATAATAGCAATTCCTATGACAAAAGAAAATTGAGGTTAATTTGGCATCTTTTTTTCTTTTTTCATTTTTGGGTCCATGTTGGCTTCTAATAATTAAGATGTCTGCTGGAGGTCCAGCCATCTCAACTGAGCTTCAGTCAAGAGGAAAAAGAAGAGAGGGAAGGGAAAGAGAGTAGATCCTCCAGCTGAGTCTGCCTTTTTTTTTTTTTTTTTTTTGCGGTACGCGGGCCTCTCACTGCTGTGGCCTCCTCCGTTGCGGAGCACAGGCTCCGGACGTGCAGGCTCAGTGGCCATGGCTCACAGGCCCAGCCGCTCCATGGCATGTGGGATCCTCCCGGACCGGGGCACGAACTCGTGTCCCCTGCATCGGCAGGTGGACTCTCAACCACTGCGCCACCAGGGAAGCCCTGAGTCTGCCTTTTTTAAGGGACTTTCCTGAAACCCCACCCAATGACTTCTGCTTACTTTCTTCTCGGCCACTTCTAGTTGTAAGAAGTCTGCAGCCTTTCACTGCTATAAAAGTAAGGTTCTGTTAGTAGGAAGAACAAACTGGACATTGGATAGGCAAGTAGATGTTTTTGTCTCAGGGAGAAAGAAAGTGCAAGGATTTGCAGATGTAGATATATTTTTTGATGCAAGGAAAGGACATTGAATCGGTTAATATTGAACAGATTTGGAATTTCTGTGACAAGTTCATCATTAGAGAAAAAGGATATCTGCAGAGAGTCTAAGAAGAATGGTGGACAATGTGGAAGAGTGCTACTAGAAAATGAGGAGAACCGCATCTAAGTGGACCGGCATGTAAAAGAATGTTGAGCAGAGCTAAGGGCTTAGCAGGAGTTGGAGATCATTAATTTGTCCTGGTATAAAACTGAGTAGCTGTAGGATTTTTTCTGTTGCAGTGCTCAGCAGATCAGATACAGGAGCATGGCTAAATTCATTTAACGCTGTGTGTATGTTGGATGTGGGGTTGCAGGAGCTAGTAAAACTCAAGGGAAAGAAAAATTATTTTGGCAGAAATGGACAAGGAGGTTCTAAAGGAGGTATGGGATTTTTATTCAGGCCTCAAAATGCAGGCAGAAGTCTGTTGGGAGGAGAAGGAATACCAAGAAAAAGCATGGCAAAGGAGACAGGATCAGAGGTGGGAATGAACAAGACCTATTGGAGACACAGTAAACCTATTTGGCTGAGTGGGAGGGTTAACATAAGGCAGTAATGGAAGGAGGATGTTGAAAGGGTACATCTGATAAAGATCAGATAAAGTACAAATTCTTTCGTCTTGAATTCCAAGCCATATCTTCCAGGCAGTGAGGAGCTGTTGAAGGTTATTGTGCAGGAGAGTGATTTAAGATTAATGTGGTGCCAGTGTGCGGTAAGGATGGGAAGGAGAGTGGCTGTAGGCAGGAAAACCGGTTTAGGAGGCTGGCAAAGGAATCTAACATTTGGGAAACAATGCGTGGAAAAAAGGGGACTAAGAGACAATAGACAGAAAGTCACTATCTTTGTGGTCCCAGCTCTTTTCACGCTCTTTGCTCTCATTCGTGAATACTTGTATACGTGTTTATCTTACCCCAGTGGCTCCTTCCCGTCCCTTCCTTCCCCTTCCTTCCTTCCATCCTTCCCTCCTTCAACAAATACTTATTGAGTATTTACTGCTTACATACTGGACATTGTACAAGGCACTTAAGATTCCAAGAAGGAAATTTTATTCTCCTGGGAAAAGCAAACAAGTAAGGGTATCAAGTGGAATTTAATAGGAGACCAAGTAGAAGTGTGTGTGCCAGGTTTTAGGGGCACACAGAGTAGAGGCCCCTAATCTATTATGGCAGAGAAGGTGCTACTTG
This sequence comes from Hyperoodon ampullatus, assembly GCF_949752795.1. Lineage (NCBI taxonomy): Eukaryota > Metazoa > Chordata > Mammalia > Artiodactyla > Ziphiidae > Hyperoodon > Hyperoodon ampullatus. The sequence continues at coordinate 45,768,053 of NC_136925.1, read as the reverse complement.
AACCTGCCTGGAAAAATCACAAGGAAGTCACCAGGGGAGCAGGTAGAGAAAGGAGCAAAGGTGCAGCAGGAAAGAGGGCCTTGGGCTTCAGGGGCGGCTGGTGGCTTGGTGAGCCTGCATCACAGTGTGTAGATGAAGGAGTAAAGGGCCGTGAGGTTCGAGAAGTTACCAGAGCCTTGTGTGTCCTGATAAAGACAGCAGGTTCTATTCCAAACATGTTGGAGATCCCTGAAGGATTTTACACAGAAGAATATTAGCCTTTTTTTAGAGTCATTGGAACACAGGAGTTAAAATCTCAGACTCTGGAGTCAGACTGAGACCAGGGTGTTACTCATGGTTCAGCCACATGGGGGCTGTGTGACCTTGGGCAATTTACTTAACCTCTCTGTTTCAGTTTCTTTTTCACTAAAATTAAAAAAAATACTACCTTCCTCACAAATATTGTTGTTTTTTATTTTCTGAGAGTTAAATGATGTATCATTTGTAACATTCTTAGCACAGTGCCTGGCACATAGAAAGCCCTCAAAACTGATAGCTACTTTTACTAGTACTCATATCACCTCTGGCATTGTTACTATTATAAGAACTGCTCTGGGAGTGGTGTGCAAGATCAGTCAGAAAAAGGAGATAAGCTGGAGGACAGGGGATTAGTTACGAGCCCTCAGGAATAATCTAGGGAAGAATATTTGTTTTGTCCAACACCCAGCTGTCATTCAGAAGGAATAAAAAAAATGTAGAATAAATGGAAAGACAGACAAGTGGAATTTAGTGATTGATTAGCTCAAAGAAACCAGGGAAAGAGTAAAAGATAACTGCAAGGCTTCAAGCTTGGGTGACTGTAGAATTCTGGTGCTATCAACACAAGGAAACCCTTTCTCTCCCCACCCCTTGCCTCAGGTTTCTCAGGCCTTGCTTACCTGATGTCTTTGGATGGCTGGTTTCTTTTTTCAGTTTCATTCACTAGCTCAGTGACTGTGCCGTGCAGGTCTGCCACTCTGTCTTTTTCTGGAATGCCTTGTCATAACCATAATGGAGGCATATTTGAATTTAGAAACTTCAAATTTCTTAAGTCTTAAACTCCACTTAAATATTGGTTTTGAATACATCTCTCTAGTTGCTTCCAAATCTTATTTCATATTCTAGATCATGTAGATATCTCTGGAAGGACTTTAGCATCTATGCCTCTGTTTAGGGGCATTAATAGGATCCTACACTTTTTTACAATTAATATTGTGTTTGGAACAAAATATTCTTGTGGCTTCTCAATATTATATAATCATTATTTTCTCTTCTGTTTTATATTGGAATTCTATTTTTGGTCCCATATCACAAACAAACACACAAACAAACAAACCTGGCTTGGCTTTTGGCTTTTCTCTTCCTGCCAAATTAGTACTTTCTACTCTGACTCTGAAGACAATTGGAGAAACCTAGAACATGAGATCTTGTTTTAACCAAATGATCTGTCCGCCATGAATGCCTGACTTTAGTACAAGGAAATAGCAGGAGGGGCTAAGGTCACGGTCCTCTGGTTGTCTTTCTTTTCTTCTTTTTTTCTTTTTCTTGAGTTCAGTTATTCTGATTACTAAAAGTGCCTTGCTATTTGACAAAGAACAGGAATTTTGAGTTTGTACTGGGGTTAGGTTAGCCAGGTTCAAGGCTCCAGCAACATTTAGAGAAATTGTTTTTAAGAGAGCAACTTGGTAATAAAGGCCTTATACAAAAAGAAGTGACACATCATAAACAAGTCTGCAGTGTTCTCTACTAGTGAAAATGGCCTTGTGTTGACCCATCTAAACTTACTGCCTAGGTGTTCTTGGGATCCAGGGCACCCATTTGTGAGACAGCTGCCCTGAACTAGGGGAAGTAGAGCAAAACTCACTGCCTATCGCGATGGCTGCCCTGATGTCGGCTTCATTAGTCCCTGAGCTCCTGCCAGCGAAGTTAGCAAGAGCTAGTGCAGACCTGAAGTCAAAGTTGAACAGAAGGAGCTTCCACAGCAGCTCACATGCAGCCCTCCTACTCTTTCTCTCCGCTGGTCACCTAGTCTGTGTGTGTGTGTGTGTGTGTGTGTGTGTGTGTGTGTGTGTGTTTCTGAAATAGTACATGAAGGATGGGAAATTACATGTCTTTGTGGGAAAATGCAGTGTTTCGGTTTCTCACCGTTTTAGTCAGCTGCTCTTACATTTTTCCAGACTGTAAATGTATTTTGAGGCTATTAAAATCTATTCACAGTGATTAAAAAAAAAAAGGTAGGAACTCAATGGCTCTTTCCCAATTGCCCTTTTGTCCAGTAACAAATACCCAAACACTTTAATTTTCCATTTTATTCCCCTTAGTGGTGGCAAAACTATCCTACTCGTCCCTATGGAAGAAAAATATCTCTGCCTTTAATTTCTGTGCTGGTAGCATAGCGGGACAAAATGCTCCCTGGGCTAGCCTGTCTGTCCAGGAGCATGGATTTTTTTTTTTTTTTTTTTTTTTTAATTTTTATTTTTATTTTTTGCTTTATCACAAATTTAATCAGTTATATGTATACATATGTTCCCATATCCCCTCCCTTTTGCGTCTCCCTCCCACCCTCCCTATCCCACCCCTCCAGGCGGTCACAAAGCACCGAGCTGATCTCCCTGTGCTATGCGGCTGCTTCCCACTAGCTATCTACCTTACATTTGGTAGTGTATATATGTCCATGCCGCTCTTTCACTTTGTCACAGCTTACCCTTCCCCCTCCCCATATCCTCAAGTCCATTCTCTAGTAGGTCTGTGTCTTTATTCCTGTCTTACCCCTATGTTCTTCATGACCTTTTTTTTTCTTAAATTCCATATATATGTGTCAGCATACAGTATTTGTCTTTCTCTTTCTGACTTACTTCACTCTGTATGACAGACTCTAGGTCCATCCACCTCATTACAAATAGTTCAATTTCATTTCTTTTTATGGCTGAGTAATATTCCATTGTATGTATGTGCCACATCTTCTTTACCCATTCATCCGATGATGGACACTTAGGTTGTTTCCATCTCCGGGCTATTGTAAATAGGGCTGCTATGAACATTTTGGTACATGTCTCTTTTTGAATTATGGTTTTCTCAGGGTATATGCCCAGTAGTGGGATTGCAGGGTCATATGGTAGTTCTATTTGTAGTTTTTTAAGGAACCTCCATACCGTTCTCCATAGTGGCTGTACCAATTCACATTCCCACCAGCAGTGCAAGAGTGTTCCCTTTTTTCCACACCCTCTCCAGCATTTATTGTTTCTAGATTTTTTGATGATGGCCATTCTGACTGGTGTGAGATGATATCTCATTGTAGTTTTGATTTGCATTTCCAGGAGCATGGATTTTGACAGCTGCTTTTAAGAGTTTGGCTTCCTGGTGAGGGCGCTAGTCTCTCGGGTGTGGGAGAAGGGAGAGGTAGAGAGGACGGGAATCCCGTTTAGATCACAGACACAAAAGAACCAGGAAGTAAGAAGAAATTATTACAGTCTGTTCCTAGCTCAGGATGTTAAAGGCAGAAGCCTGGGCCGGTTGGTTATTCATTGACCAAAAAAAAAAGAGCAGTGGGAGTCAGGACTGGTCAAACCACAGAGACAGACCTGACGCGGGAGAGAGCTGCTGGCAAAGGTAAGACGTGGAGATCTTACCTGGAGTTTTCACCTCTTTCGCTTGGTAACTTTTCCTTGGAACAAGAGGCAAGAGGACTCTTTTCTGTTCTCAGACATTTGTCTAAATAAAACCCTCTCAACCCAGCTCCCACCCGGTTTTGCTCTGGGGCAGCAGCTACGGCCACAGAAAGCAAGCCGGTGAGTCTCCCCAAGCAGGTCCGCCGGACTGCTGGGAACCAGGGCTTGGTACACGCTCCCCAAACCTGGAGGACTGGTGCTGATTTCAAAGTTTCCAGGTGGAGGAAGAGAAAGTGGATCTGCAGAGAGTAAGGGGAGAGGGAGAAGCCCCTCTCCCCCACTGACCACGGGGGCGCCATGGGTAACATCTGCCTGAGGCTCCGGACGTACCTGGAGCCCTGTCTTCCCTGTTTGTCTCAGGAGGCAGACAAGTCGGTGGTGATTCAGAACCCATGGACTGTCTGTCCCCCCGATCCTCCCCGACCGCCGAGTCCGGAACCCGAGAGAAGCCAGGGCCAGTACTTTGTGGCTCTGTTTGATTACCAGGCTCGGACCCCAGAGGACCTGAGCTTCCGCGCGGGCGACAAGCTCCAAGTCTTGGACACATCCCACGAGGGTTGGTGGCTCGCCAGGCACTTGGAAAAAAGGGCAGACGGCTCCGGCCAGCCGCTGCAGGGCTATATTCCTTCTAACTATGTGGCTGAGGACAGGAGCCTCCAGGCAGAGCCGTGAGTAGTACACACATTTTATTTCTCAGCTCTCTGAGGGTGGGTAATGAGGTTTCCTTCTTACCTACCTGCAAACCCACTAATTTTCAAAGAGCTGCCAGGAAAGTATAAGGAAGTACTGGCAAGAATCTTCTAATTGAAACACACCTCCCCTGCTAGGTGTGAGTGAAACTGGAAGGTAACTGTTGAAATGACTTCTATTAACAGTTTGTATACCCACAGGCCCTGGGTGCGTTTTCATCAACGTAAACGAATGGTGCATTTAATGCTCTATCTTTTCTTTGGCTGTAAAATAAGTCATGCCTCACTTTAACACAGAACTGCATTTCATTTGCAGGTATATCATAGATCTTCCTTAAACTACACTTGCAAATCTAAAGTCCAGCTCTCTCTTGTTTTAAACTTTTGGAAGCATCAACTCCTGTTCTGATAGGCACACACAGGGGTAACTAATGTAGAAGGTCACATTTAGAAGATGCTACATTTTCCCAGTGAAATCATGACTGGATATTTTTCTTTGAGTCCCAGATATGGAGTTATGCTACCCAAATTATGATATCTTTTGGGTTTTATTATGATTAGAAACTAGCCAGCTACAGATGTTTAGGAAGCTTTAACAAGAAAAATAATGACATTATTTCTCCAGAGAAGGAGATTAAGACTTTACCCTGATATTTGAATAAATCCTATGAGTTATAGTGGAACCAAGGAAGAAAATTTTATGTACTTATGCACATATCCATTCATCCATCCATCCATCCATCCATGCAAGTGTCAGCTGGAGTAGTGGCATGGGGTGAGAAGGGGCAAGGTTATGCTAGTGGTAGTTGAATATAAAGTAGATAAAGCAAGGTCTTGACACTATTGTCATACTTGGGGTCTGGTGTGTTGAGAAGCAGGCACAGACTGCTACTTACCCTAAACTTCTTGCTGCCTGGTTCCAGTGAAACCTAAGACTGGGAATGTCTCTCAGGACTCATTTTATAGAGTGGGTCCTTAGTAGAGGAACCTCTGGGGATTCACTCATTTTCTCATGTGTTTTTTCTTTTGATGTGAGCTGCAGCATTCCTTACTGGCCCAGGTAATAAAATTGTAGGAAGAGCTATGGTGCATTGTTGCTGCTTTCCAAACTCAAATTCAAATACAAAAGGGGGTTGGGGGGCTTTTGAGATTCTTTCCAACGCCAAGGGCCTATAAATAAGACACTAGGAAACGTCTTATTTTACACCTAGATAGAAATGAACTGAAATCTAGAATTTTGACAAATGGAGTTGATCAGTTCTCAAATGAGAAAATCACCTGTATGAACAATTATTTCTGTGATAATCTATACGAAGTATCCTTACTTATTCATTGAATGCTTAGTTATGTGCATTTATGATATGATTTTCACTACTACATGATTTCCACGTAAGGTATGATATTATGTATGTTTTTGTTTTGTTTTTGTTTTTTTGTTTTTTGCGGTACGCGGGCTTCTCACTGCTGTGGCCTCTCCCGTTGCGGAGCACAGGCTCCGGACGCGCAGGCTCAGCGGCCATGGCTCACGGGCCCAGCCGCTCCGCGGCATGTGGGATCTTCCCAGACCGGGGCACGAACCCGCGTCCCCTGCATCGGCAGGCGGACTCGCAACCACTGCGCCACCAGGGAAGCCCTATGTATGTTTTATATTCAGTGTAACATATACTATTAAATTAATGCTGTAATATTAATACTAGTGCCTTGAATTCATAATCTACTAGTCTTGGATATTTTCAATTCATTTAACTGCTTAGGACCTCCGTTTCCTCATCTGTAAGGTCTCTGGGGTCTCCTAGTCCTCTAGATTCCTTGATTATCTGGGAACATGACTTCTTATGTTTCAAGTGTAGTGGTTCAGCTACATTCATACCTGACAGAACAGCAAATGCTGAAGAGAGCAAGTAAATTGAAACAAGACAAGCAATTCAAAAGAGATAATGTTTTGGGTAACAGGATCAAGCACAACACCCTCACTTATTTAGATTCTTTTTGCCTATCAAAGACAAAGTAAGACAACTAAAGTATTGTGGATATTTTTTCATTCTCAGGGGCTGTCTGTAGCCAAGAATACTCTTTTCCCTCTGTATATAACTCCTGACCTTTCCTCTTGGAATTTGTTCTCAGCAGTGTTCCCCTGTGTCACTACCATCTGGTGTCTCTGTGGTGGGCTTTTCTTGGGATCTTCGCATCCACTGGGATAAAAACTTGTTGCCCAGGTGCTGCTGTTATGCCTCCTGGTCAGCTTGAGCAACTTGTTTCCTTTTAAGTGTACACCATGGCTTTCACCTGTGAACCCAGGTTGCTAATGAGGGTTCTTGCCACCAAATGGCAAAATTGCTTCAATACTTTTAGTGCAGGTGGCTGTAGCCTCTAGAATTTCACCCCATTTCAAGTAGAAGCAATTTTAACTTAGTCTTCTAAGTGAGGGTGTCCAAGTGACCCACAGTGCCTTAATACCCATGGAATTATTTTAAAAAAAACTTCTTTTAATAACTTTCTTATATGAGTTTTCAAACTTGTACTTCATTTTTTTCCTTATGAATACTATGAAAGTTAACGTTTATTTTATGAGCTCAGTATACAGTATTAAGTAAAGATTATTGTTTATATTCACATGTGTGAGATGAGAGGCAATGGGAAACCAATGAAAGTTGAGTCATCTAGTTCCTTATTAGACTAGTTTAGTGAATGCATTTTTGTGTTCATCTGTTAATGCCTTTATTCTTGACTTGCATTAATAAGAAGACAGTGCAAACACTTTTGGAGTTATTAGTGGCAGGGCAAATCAGGTAAGTTTCAGTGTTTGGTTTGTTTCTTTGTTTCTTTTAACACTAGGAAGTAAAGATGTTAAAAAAAAGAACTAGAGTATTATTAAAAGATAAAGCAATTTTATAATTGACTATTAAATTCCACCTAGAAATTCTTTACCTTTTCTGAATATTTTACATTAAGTGATATAATAAACCCATTCTTAATGATTTATTTTGTTTCTAGGAAGAATCATTGTTTTATCTTATCTTCAATTTGAATTCCTAGATCCCTTCATAGGGAGTGTTTTCCTTCCACATCTTCAACATGGAATCCCTCAAAAATCTTGCTCTTAGGTTCTGATTACTCAGTACTCTCTGTATACTTTTTAAATTCATAGTGTTTTTAGAGATGTAGTTAAAGTTCACCCAAAAAATAATGGTATGGAAATTACATACGAATCATGGAGCCAAGAGCAATGGCTTTAAATTGCATTGTTTTTATTATTAAAAAAATGCAAGTAATGCAATATGTTGATGAAAAGCAAAATGATCAACAATTGTATAATTTACACAAAGCGTCATTCATCTACAAAGAGTTTAAAAGTTGTTTGCCTTACTGTTTAAGTGTGCTTTATGCTAAATTGCTCTAGGCTCAGAATTACTTTGTGGAAAAATTTTCCTACTCCTCTTACTGCCATGTAAAGGTAGATTATCTCCAATTCCTCTCCTATTCACCATCTTATGGGCTGCCTTGAAAAAGATCTCAAGAATAAGTATTTGTAACTTGTAAGTTTGTTGTTAGTTTATGCTTATGGGATAAAAGTGTTAGAATTTTTTGAAGTTTGAAGGTAATGGAATTTCTCTCCATTTGTTTAGGGAATATTTTCCTAATCATGGTCCTCTTTAATATGTCAGACTAGAGTGCTGTCAAGATTTTATCTAATTTAAAGTCATTGCCATTGTCTGGCTTGAAGAGAGTAGCATGGAGAAATAAAGTAGTATATACTCACAAAGAGAATTCTCTTATACCACCATCTAAAAATACAATTGCAACTTTACTATTTGGTGATTTGAATACTGCTGAATTTAATAATTATCTAATACAAGTTGTACACAGTGTTCCTAGTCATCTTCAGTCTAGATGTCAGTGGATTTCTTTCTCTGCTGGGATATAAAGCCTGCTTTTGAATCTTAAAGATAGAGGAACAAGGTGGTTTAAAAATTAAAATTATTATTAATAAATAAATAAAGAAAAAGGCATCAGAATATTCACAAACCAGTCTGACATATCTACTTGCGTAGATATGAGTAGTTTAAATCACTAGAAAATCACCTATCAGCAAGCAGGCCCATAAATATTCTTTTTTTTTTAAGATTTTTTTTGATGTGGACCATTTTTAAAGTCTTTATTGAATTTGTTACAATATTGTTTCTGTTTTATGTTTTGGTTTTTTGGCTGCAAGGCATGTGGGATCTTAGCTCCCCGACCAGGGATCAAACCCGCACCCCCTGCATTGGAAGGCGAAGTCTTAACCACTGGACCCAGGAAGTCCCTCCTATAAATATTCTTAATCCAGATCATTTATTTATTTTTCTTTGTGCTAGGTTTCAGGGAAGACTAAATGCGTACATGTAGAAATTGAAAACAATACATTTTCAGTTTCTTTCCTCTAAGACAAAGTATACTTAGATCTATAGTTTAAGAAACTAAAAAAGATGTTTATATATATAAGTTAAATGCATTATAAAAATATATATGGCTGTTTATCAAATTAAATGTTTTGGATAATCCCAAGATAAGAATTTTAAGACAAATAATTTAAATCAACAAAAGCATATTTATATGCTGAGATTGATTAGAAAACTCTATTATTAAATGACTGCATTATAGAATTATAGATGAATTATGAATTCATCTATAGAATTATGATGTAGTCTTCTTTCTTTATCCTTTGATATAAAATAACAATATGGCAAATAGGTTGCTAAAATAATTTGTAAAAAATTACATTTCAGCTATAATGTTCTATGATTTTTTATATTAATATAACTGTACTACATTTATGTTTATATAACTGTTTATCTCAGTTATTTAAAGCATTTTTATATACATTGTCACCATTTTTAAGAAAAATGATAATTAACTGCTAAATTAAATACATTTTATAAGAACAACGGCAAAATCACAGAAGTGAGGGAAAGAGGAACCAACTGAACTTCATTAAAGTCACAGTTAAAGTATAAGTGTAATTAATAACAGTTTAAAATAGTTGATTAATAGAAGTAAAACTTGATTACATGCATTTCAAAATACCTTTGAGAAGCAATGAAGTGCCATAGTATGGAGTCATTTAAATAAGTCAGGAGTCATTCTTAATCTTTTCTAGGAAAATTGATAATACTCTGGAAGTTTCAGTTGCAATATGCTATTCAGAACCACTCTCTCTTAATAAAAGCATTGATTATATTTTTCTTTTCAGGTTTTTAACAAATTACTAGTAGTGGAAAAAAATTTATGTGAGTGAAATAAACTCACATAAACTACTTTGCTTCAGTCCTAAAGATTAGAACCTAAATTCCAACTTGATTGAATTCATTCTTTGAAAAAAAAAAAGAAAGATTCTATTGGTTTGTTTTTTCAAATTGGTTTGGTTTTGTTCAAGTGAATTTATTGAAATGTTTGGTTTGTCTCTGTAGATATATCCTAGTGTTACTTTCTCAAGCATTTCACCAAACTGACATCTAAGTAGACACAACCTTCTATATAGTAAAGTAGGACTGTTGTGAAGCAACTAGTATGTCCTGTGTACTAGGTCTTGAGGGTCCCCAAAGAAAAACAAACAAGACTTTGCCTCAGTTAACTGTCTGTTTTTCAGCTCAGAAAACTCTCTTTGTATTTTCCAACTGCCAATACCACAGTGAGAATCTATATGGTAAATAAAAATCAGATAAATTTTTGGGTTTTTCTGGTGGATATTTTAACTAGGTCCAAGCGTTAGTGGTACAGAGTTTTGATGGAGGTATAATGCTGGTCGCCCTTTTTGATCTGCCCTGTGGTGTGCTTAAAAACACAGGCTATGGGCCCCAAAGATCTGAATTTGAATCTGGCTCTGTCATAACTTAGCTGTGTGACCTTGAGCAATTTATATTAAATAGGAATAAAAATGACCCGTATCTCACAGGATCGATATGTGACATAAATGTGGTTATTTGTGCAGAAAGCATGCACCACAGAGAACCTGACCATAGTAAGGGTTTGAGAAATGTCATCTGTTATTTAGCTGGGCAATTCTTCCTTCACCTCTGCCTAAATATATAATATTTTGCACACCTCCACTCCAGCCTCAGCTCACAATGTTTTCTCCCTATAACAGCACTCACATGCCGAGTGTCTTTACATCTTTCTTCCATACTGTCCTTCACCTGCGGTCTTGGGCTTCTTATAGGAATGGGCTCTTCTCCTGCTTGCCAACTCTCCCTCCTCTTCTTTTTCTGACCAACTCTCATTCATCTTTCAGGTCTTAGTGGTTATTCCTCTCTCCCTGAAGCCTTTCCTGACATTCTAGACTACATTAGGTCTTCCTACTCAGAGCCTTTAGCATCATTTGTCATTATTCTCATTTATTTTCTGTAAGACTTGTAAGCTCTGGATGGGGAGGGGGGAAGAGGCGCTATTGCCTTGGGCTCTGGAGCTTAGTGTGGTGCCTGTGCCTAATAAACACTCATAAATGTTGGTTGAGTAAATGAATAATTAAATGATGATCGCTTATCTACCAATCTCAGGTCTTTTAAAAAGCAGCTGTCAGAGCCACCTCATTTCTTCAACTTTTCCTCTCTGAGTTGCTTTTTTACTTACCAGGAAAATCTACTGAGTTTCCTTGTTAAAGGCATTAGGCCATTTTGCATTCTTTTCTCAGTGAATTGTTCATGCCTCAATTTCTGGTTGGACTCATAGTCATAATAGTATAATTTACAGGCTCCTAGAAATTAGTGGCTTTACTCTGTCCCTAGGGGAGAAATACTAAGGGTGTCACAGACTGATTTGTGTATTCTTTGAAGTGTAGAATGAATATCAAGCCAGGAACTGATTGTGAATCTCACTGAAGTGATATCTAAAAATGACATATATACATGGTAAACTATACTGTGGTTAATTTAAAGTAAAGGAATCACTGGCCTGAGCTTTTCATGGACAGAAAACCAAAACCCAGTTTGAAAAATTAATGTTGTGGGGCCAGAGTTGTAATTTCAGTTTTTATGGTGAACAGACATAATTTCAAACTATTATGTATATGAAATATTTTTCAGTTTGTGCATGCTGAAAGTTTTACTCTTTTACTGAATATTAGTAGATTTTCACTGTTACATTCTAAAACATTACCAAACAGAATAATTACATGTTCTTTTCACTAGTTTTCTTACTGATTAGCTGCTAATTTCTCTGCAGCATTCTCTGACTCCCATTTTTAATGGGAGTTCTTAGCACTGGAAAGATTGGGCCAGTTTTTCTGGGGAAGGTAGTTATGCAGATTAATAGCAGCTTGAATAACATTTCAGACCTCCTGATGGATATTTTCTTGGGACTGCAACTTTAGCAGTTAGTTTATGTGAATGTTTCTTTGAAGATTAACATAACAGAAGAATTTTGCTAAAATGCATAGATGCAAACATAGAACATGTGATCTGTATTACCCAACTTCTTGCTTGTTTGGCTAATTCCAGGTACTGCACTAGACTATCCCTTCTGTAATATCATTTTTTTCTACAAAGTTTCTCAGTTAGATTTTTTTTTCCTATTTAAAAATTGAATTGATTTTCGTGTTAGCTTCTTTAATTGTTTTATTCATGCTTTCTTTTTTATTGATAGGACATCTTTTATACTGCCTTTAAATACAGACTAAATTTCTCAATTAGAGGTTTTTTTCCATTAATTTTGTGCCTTCTTAAGGGTAAAATGAGAACGCAATTCAAGAAATAGTATTACTGAGAACTTTTGAACTTTTTATTAGGTTGCTAATTTGAAAGGCATTTAGAATCTTATTTCAAAATAAATATTGCCACGAACACAAATGTTGCATAGCCCATTGGCAGCATGATTTGGATGATTCAGAAGAATCCTATATAGTTCCAATGAAAGGCCAGTAATTCAATAGATTTAAGTCACTCTAATGCTGTTCCAATATCACATATACTTTTAGCCATTTCTGAAAATCAGTTATGACATACCAAGATTCCCGTTACAGGAAGGACATTATTGCAATCCCCAGAATTGTGCTGCTTGCAAAGTCACTGCCAGGAAGTCATCTTGGAAGGGTGCCTGTGTCAATTCTGTGAAGTAGGACTCAGGACACTTTCTCCAAAATCTTTTCAGCATTTCTAGTCATTGAAGAAGATACAGTCTATGGGATCCATTCAATAAACTTTTTGTGTATATTTACTATGTTAAAGGCACTATTTTTGAGCAATAGGAGACCTCAAATGAATAAGACAATTCTTTTCCTCCAGAGAATTTTATAATTTCTGGAGCGAAAACTATTAAACCAAGAATGTATGTCAATGCCTATTAGACAAAGACCACCACGAACACACCTGAAGTAGTTTATTGTTCATTTCAGGGGAGGAGAACACACACCACAGACAACAGTGGAGCATCTCAGTAAGAGTGTGTTAGAAAGGACACATTACAGGATTTGGGGTTGTGACTCTGGGGAGAGTTTAAGGAAGCAAGACTTTGCTCTGGATTGATTGCTGTCAGGAAGTGAGGGCAACTGTATGATTGTGTATTTTAATTAATCTTATAGAGAAAGAAGGAAGACTAGATCAAGATTAAAACTATAATTGGTAAAGAAACAGCAGTCACTTATACTAGTCAAGATAGGTGGATGCTTGGTTATTTTTGCTGTTGGACAATGTCCAGGCTTTTGTGAGTGTTCAGATATGATTAAGAGTGATCCGATCTTGATCGACCTTCAAGATGGCAGAGGAGTAAGACGTGGAGATCACCTTCCTCCCCACAAATACATAAAAAATGCATCTACATGTGGAACAACTCCTACAGAACACCTACTGAACGCTGGCAGAAGACCTCAGACTTCCCAAAAGGCAAGAAAATCCCCACATACCTGGGTAGGGCAAAAGAAAAAAAGGAAACACAGAGACAAAAGAATAGGGACGGGACCTGCACCAGTGGGAGGGAGCTGTGAAGGTGGAAAGGTTTCCACACACTAGAAGCCTCTTCACTGGCAGAGACGGGGGGTGGGTGTGGGGGATGCTTCGGAGCCATGGAGGAGAGCGCAGCAACAGGGGTGCACAGGGCGAAGCGGAGAGAGTCCCACACAGAGGATCGGTGCTGACTGGCACTCACCAGCCCGAGAGGCTTGTCTGCTCACCCGCCGGGTTGGGCGGGGTCTGGGAGCTGAGGCTCGGGCTTTGGAGGTCGCATCCCAGGGAGAGGACTGGGGTTGGCTGCGTGAACACAGCCTGAAGGGGCTAGTGTGCCACAGCTAGCCAGGAGGGAGTCCGGGAAAAGGTCTGAAGCTGCCAAAGAGGCAAGAGACCATTGTTTCACGATGTGCAAGGAGAGGAGATTCAGAACACCACCTAAACGAGCTTCAGAGAGGAGTGCAAGCCTCGGCTATCAGTGCGGGCACCAGAGACGGGCATGAAACGCAAAGGCTGATGCTGCAGCCACCAAGAAGCCTGTGTGCAAGCACAGGTCACTATCCACACCTCCTCTCCCGGGAGCCTGTGCAGCCCGCCACTGCCAGGGTCCTGAGATCCAGGGACAACTTCCCCAGGAGAACACATGGTGCGCCTCAGGCTGCTGCAATGTCACGCCGGCCTCTGCCGCCACAGGCTCGCACCATATCCGTACCCCTCCCTCCCCCTGGCCTGAGTGAGCCAGAGCCCCTGAATCAGCTGCTCCTTTAACCTCGTCCTGTCTGGGCGGGAACAGACGCCCTCAGGTGACCTACATGCAGAGAGGTTGCCAAATCCAAAGCTGAACCCCGGGAGCTGTGCAAACAAAGAAGAGAAAGGGAAATCTCTCCCAGCGGCCTCAGGAGCAGTGGATTAAATCTCCACAATCAACTTGATGTACACTGCATGTGTGGAATACCTGAATAGATGACGAATCATCCCAAAATTGAGGCGGTGGACTTTGGGAGCAACTGTAGACTTGGGGTTTGCTGTATGTGACTGACTAGTTTCTGATTTTTATGTTTACCTTAGTATAGTTTTTAGCGCTTGTTATCATTGGTGGATTTGTTTATTGGTTTGGTTGCTCTCTTTTTTTTATTTAAAAATTTTTTTTAATTTTAATAATTAAAATTTTTTTTTTATTTTCATAACTTTATATATTTTATTTATTTTATTATTTTTTCTTTGTTTCTTTTTCTTCTCCCTTTTCTTCTAAGCCGTGTGGCTGACAGGGTCTTGTTGCTCTGGTTGGTTGTCAGGCCTGAGCCTCTGAGGTGGGAGAGCTGAGTTCAGGACATTGGTCCACCAGAGACCTCCCGGCCCCACATAATATCAATCGCCGAGAGCTCTTCCAGAGATCTCTGTCTCAATGCTAAGACCCAGCTCCACTCAACAACCAGCAAGCTCCAGTGCTGGACGCCCCATGCCAAACAATTAGCAAGATAGGAACACAACACAACCCATTAGCAGAGAGGCTGCCTAAAATCATACTAAGTTCACAGACACCCCAAAACACACGACCGGATGCAGCCCTGCCCACCAGAAAGACAAGATCCAGCCCCACCCACCAGAACACAGGCACCAGTCCCCTCCACCAGGAAGCCTACACAAGCCACTGAACCAACCTTACCCACTGGCAGCAGACACCAAAAACAAAGGGAACTACGAACGTGCAGCCTGTGAAAAGGAGACCCCAAACACAGTAAGTTAAGCAAAATGAGAAGACAGAGAAATACACAGCACATGAAGGAGCAAAGTAAAAACCCGCAGACCAAACAAAGGAAGAGGAAATAGGCAGTCTACCTGAAAAAGAATTCAGAGTAATGATAGTAAAGATGATCCAAAATCTTGGAGAAAGAATGGAGAAAATACAAGAAACGTTTAATAAGGACCTAGAAGAACTAAAGAACAAACAAACAATGATGAACAACATAATAAATGAAATTAAAAATTCTCTAGAAGGAATCAATAACAGAATAACTGAGGCAGGAGAACAGATAACTGATGTGGAAGATAAGATAGTGGAAATAACTACTGCAGAGCAGACTAAAGGAAAAAGAATGAAAACAATTGAGAACAGTCTCAGAGACCATTGGGATAACATTAAACACACCAACATTCTAATTATAGGGGTCCCAGAAGAAGAAGAGATAAAGAAAGTGACTGAGAAAATATTTGAGGAGATTATAGTTGAAAACGTCCCTAATATGGGAAAGAAAATAGTCAATCAAGTCCAGGAAGCGCAGAGAGTCCCATACAGAATAAATCCAAGGAGAAACATGCCAAGACACATATTAATCAAACCATCAAAAGTTAAATACAAAGAAAAAATATTAAAAGCAGCAAGGAAAAAGCAACAAATAACATACAAGGGAATCCCCATAAGGATAACAGCTGATCTTTCAGCAGAAACTCAGCAAGCCAGAAGGGAGTGGCAGGACATGTTTAAAGTGATGAAAGGGAAAAACCTACAACCAAAATTACTCTACCCAGCAAGGATCTCATTCAGATTCAACAGAGAAATTAAAACCTTTACAGACAAGCAAAAGCTAAGAGAATTCAGTACCACCAAACCAGGTTTACAACAAATGCTAAAGGAACTTCTCTAGGCAGGAAACACAAGAGAAGGAAAAGACCTACAAAAACAAACCCAAAACAATTAAGAAAATGGTAATAAGAACATACATATCGATAACTACCTTCAATGTAAATGGATTAAACGCTCGAACCAAAAGACATAGACTGGCTAAATGGATACAAAAACAAGACCCATACATATGCTCTCTACAAGAAACCCAGTTCAGACCTAGGGACACATACAGACTGAAAGTGAGGGGATGGAAAAAGATATCGCATGCAAATGGAAATCAAAAGAAAGCTGGAGTAGCAAATCTGATATCAGACAAAATAGACTTTAAAACAAAGACTATTACAAGAGACAAAGAGAGACAAAACATAATGATCAAGGGATCAATCCAAGAAGAAGATACAACAATTGTAAATACTTATACACCCAACCTAGGAGTACCTGAATACATAAGACAAATGCTAAGAGCCATAAAAGGGAAAATCAACAGTAACTTAATAATAGTAGGGGACTTTAACACCCCACTTTCACCAATGGAGAGATCATCTAAACTGAAAATAAATACGGAAACACAAGCTTTAAATGACACATTAAACTAGATGGACTTAATTGATATTTATAGGACATTCCATCCAAAAACAACAGAATACACATTCTTCCAAAGTGATCATGAAACATTCTCCAGGATAGATCATATCTTGGGTCACAAATCAAGCCTGGGCAAATTTAAGAAAATTGATATTGTATCAAGTATTTTTTCAACCACCATGCTATGAGACTAGGTATCAATTACAGGAAAAAAAAACTGTAAAAAATACAAACACATGGGGGCTAAACAATATGCTGCTAAATAACCAAGAGATCACTGAAGAAATCAAAGAGGAAATCAAAAAATACCTAGAGACAAATGACAATGAAAACACAACAACCCAAAACCTATGGGATGCAGCAAAAGCAGTTCTAAGAGGGAAGTTTATAGCAATACAATCCTACCTCAAGAAACAAGAAAAATCTGAAATAAACAACCTAACCTCACACCTAAAGCAATTAGGGAAAGAAGGACAATAAAAAAATTTGAAAGTTACCAGAAGGAAAGAAATCATAAAGATCAGATCAGAAATAAATGAAAAAGAAATGAAGGAAATGATAGCAAAGATCAATAAAACTAAAAGCTGGTTCTGTGAGAAGATAAAAAAATTAATAAACCATTAGCCAGACTCATCAAGAAAAAAAGGGAGAAGACTCAAATCAATAGAATTAGACATGAAAAAGAAGAAGTAACAACTGACACTGCAGAAATACAAAGGATCATGAGAGATTACTACAAGCAAATATATGCCAATAAGATGGACAACCTGGAAGGAATGGACAAATTCTTAGAAAAGCACAACCTTCTGAGACTGAACCAGAAAGAAATAGAAAATATGAACAGACCAATCACAAGCACTGAAATTGAAACTGCGATTAAAAATCTTCCAACAAACAAAAGCCCAGGACCAGATGGCTTCACAGGCTAATTCTATCAAACATTGAGAGAAGAGTTAACACCTACCCTTCTCAAAGTCTTCCAAAATATTGCAGAGGGAGGAACACATCCAAACTCATTCTACGAGGCCACCATCACCCTGATACCAAAACCAGACAAAGGTGTCACAAAAAAGAGAAAACTACAGGCCAATATCACTGATGAGCATAGATGCAAAAATCCTCAACAAAGTACTAGCAAACAGAATCCAACAGCACATTAAAAGGATCATACACCATGATCAAGTGGGCTTTATCCCAGGAATGCAAGGATTCTTCTATGTACGCAAATCAATCAATGTGATACGCCATATTAACAAATTGAAGGATAAAAACCATATGATAATCTCAATAGATGCAGAAAAAGCTTTTGACAAGATTCAACACCCATTTATGATAAAAACCCTCCTGAAAGTAGGCATAGAGAGAACTTACCTCAACATAATAAAGGCCATATATGACAAACCTATAGCCAACATCATTCTCAATGGTGAAAAACTGAAACCATTTCCACTAAGATCAGGAACAAGATAAGGTTGCCCACTCTCACTGCTATTATTCAACATAGTTTTGGAAGTTTTAGCCACAGCAATCAGAGAAGAAAAAGAAATAAAAGGAATCCAAATCAGAAAAGAAGAAGTAAAACTGTCTCTGTTTGCAGATGACATTATACTATACATAGGGAATCCTAAAGACGCTACCAGAAAACTACTAGAGCTAATCAATGAATTTGGTAAAGTAGCAGGATACAAAATTAATGCACAGAAATCTCTTCCATTCCTATACACTAACAATGAAAAATCTGAAAGAGAAATTAAGGAAACACTCCCATTTACCATTGCAACAAAGAGAATAAAATACCTAGGAATAAACCTACCCAAGGAGACAAAAGACCTGTATGCAGAAAACTATAAGACATTGATGAAAGAAATTAAAGATGATACCAACAGATGGAGAGATATACCATGTTCTTGGATTGGAAGAATCAACATTGTGAAAATGACTCTACTACCCAAAGCAATCTACAGGTTCAATGCAATCCCTATCAAACTACCAATGACATTTTTCACAGAAATAGAGCAAAAAATTTCACAATTTGTATGGAAACATACAAAAGACCCCGAATAGCCAAAGCAATCTGGAGAAAGAAAAATGGAGCTGGAGGAATCAGGCTCCCTGACTTCAGACTATACTATAAAGCTACAGTAATCAAGACAGTATGGTACTGGCACAAAAACAGAAATATAGATTAATGGAACAGGATAGACAGCCCAGAGATAAACCCACGCACATATGGTCATCTTAGCTTTGATGAAGGAGGCAAGGATATACAATGGAGAAAAGACAGAGTCTTCAATAAGTGGTGCTGGGAAAACTGGACAGCTACATGTAAAAGAATGAAATTAGAACACTGCCTACACCATACACAGAAATAAACTCAAAATAGGTTAAAGACCTAAATGTAAGGCAAGACACTATAAAACTCTTAGAGGAAAACATAGGCAGAAAACTCTATGACATAAATCACAGCAAGATCCTTTTTGACCCACCTCCTAGAGAAATGGAAATAAACACAAAAATAAACAAATGGGACCTAATGAAACTTAAAAGCTTTTGCACAGCAAAGGAAACCATAAACAAGATGAAAAGAGAACCCTCAGAATGGGAGAAAATATTTGCAAATGAAGCAACTGACAAAGGATTAACCTCCAAAATGCACAAGCCGCTCATGCATCTCAATATCAAAATAACAACCCAATCCAAAAATGGGCAGAAGACGTAAATACACATTTCTCCAAAGAAGATATACACATTGCCAACAAACACATGAAAGGATGCTCAACATAATTAACCATTAGAGAAATGCAAATCAAAAGTACAGTGAGACATCACCTCACACCAGTCAGAATGGCCATCATCAAAAAATCTACAAACAATAAATGCTCGAGAGAGTGTGGAGAAAAGGGAACCCTCTTTCACTGTTGGTGGGAATGTAAATTGATACAGCCACTATGGAGAACAGTATGGAGTTTCTTTAAAAAGCTAAAAATAGAACTAGCATACTACCCAGCAATCCCACTACTGGGCATATACCCTGAGAAAACCATAATTCAAAAAGAGTCATGTACCACGATGTTCATTGCAGCTCTATTTACAATAGCCAGGACATGGAAGCAACCTAAGTGTCCATCAACAGATGAATGGATAAAGAAGCTGTGGCACATATATACAATGGAATATTACTCAGCCATAAAAAGAAATGAAATTGAGTTATTTGTAGTGAGGTGGATGGACCTAGAGTCTGTCATACAGAGTGAAATAAGTCAGAAAGAGTAAAACAAATAACACACCCTAACACATATATATGGCATCTAAAAAAAAAAAAAAAAAGGTTCTGAAGAACCTAGGGGCAGGACAGGAATACAGAGGCAGATGTAGAGAGTGGACTTGAGGACACGGGGAGGGGGAAGGGTAGGCTGGGACAAAGTGAGAGAGTGGCATGGACATATATACACTACCAAATGTAAAATAGATAGCTAGTGGGAAGCCGCCGTATAGCACAGGGAGATTAGCTCCGTACTTTGTGACCACCTAGAGGGGTGGGATAGGGAGGGTGGGAGGAAGACGCAAGAGGGAGAGGATATGGGGATACATGTATACGTATAGCTGATTCACTTTGTTATACAGCAGAAACTAACATAACATTGTAAAGCAATTATACTCCAGTAAAGATGTTAAAAAAAAAAAGAAAGAGAATCTGATCTTGTTTTTGTCCTGATCCGTCATGGTCACAGAGTGGCCTTTTCTGATGTTGGTATTATGTGACGTTGTTTGTGTTCAAGAGGAGAACACCCAGGCCTAGTCATAAGTGCCAGGCAAACTCCTGGATGCTAGGGTCTGCTTTTCTCTTTTTCAGCCAGCATAATACAGATGCTGCTAAATGCTGTAGAGTCACACAACTGTCTGTCATATAGCATGCACTTAAAAATAATATCTTAATCGATGAATGAGGAAACAAATACGTGGCTGAATGTATGCAGACGTAGAACAGCCAAGTCCTGCTTCGGGGAGAATCACACCTTTCTTTCAGGGTTCAGCTCTCACGACCCCCTTCTAAGAAGCTTTTTCTAACCTTCATAAAAAGAATTCATATTTTTCCCCCATGATTTTGTATATCTTGTTAGTAGAGCAATAATAAATAATAACTGATGTTTATTGAGAGTTTACCATTATGCTACTGATCACACAAAATAAGTGCACTTGTAATACCTTATATGTTACAACCTGCTGAGGTAGATACTTTTATTACCTGCATTTACAGATGAGGAGACTGAAGCTGAAAGAGTTTTAAGTAAAGTGCTCAAAGATTTGCCTGCTTCCAGCCTGCCTCTGGAGCTTGTACTTTTATTGTATAATGGCTAGTTGTACAACTTCTCTCTTTCATATAAGACTGTGAAGTCTTTGAGGGCAGGATACTTGTGTTTCCTGTATTATGCCTGGAAAACTATTTAAGACAGTGCTTGTGCTCCAGCAAATTTATAATCTCAGGAGGTGAGACTTTCTATTTCCTCTTGAAGTTGTAGATTCTGTGTAGTAGAAGCACTGTCCCATTCAGTTTTACTCAACGCTTATTGACGGGACAATTCAGTACAAATTGTTGAACATGGTAGAAGGGAAGTAAAAGTATATTCAGGGAATGGGAAGTTGTACAGTTTGGTTGAAGCATTTACGGAGAGAGCAATGAGAAATCTGGAAAAAGAGGTTGGGACGAGGTTTCGGAAAAGACCATGTGTGCCACGTTAAAGAGTTTGGGTTTTGTCTGATAGGAAATAGATGGAAATAAGAACTTTGAAAAGACAGTGGTGATGTGAGAATGGAATGGAGAAGAGAGAGGCTAGGCAGGAGTAGGGAAGTTGTACCAAATGTCTCCAGCATGAGGTTGTCAGGGTTTAATTTCTTTTTTTTTTTAATTTTTTTTATTAGTTTCTGCTTTATAACAAAGTGAATCAGTCATACATATACATCCGTTCCCACATCCCTTCCCTCATGCATCTCCCTCCCTCCCACCCTCCCCATCCCACCCCTCCAGGCGGTCACAAAGCACCGAGCTGATCTCCCCGTGCAGGGTTTAATTTCTAATTGTGGTACTGTTAAAAAAAAAAGAAGAGTAGGAATATGAACAATCTCAGGAATGAAAAATCGAGAGGACTTAGGGGAAGGGAAATAATTAGCATTTTTAAGTACCTTTGATGTGCTGAGCACACAAAACCATATATATGAGCTAATTTAATCTTTATGATAGCCCTGCAAGGCAGGTTTTCTTATCACTGTTTTTAGGATGAGAAAATTGAAACTCAAATTTAAATAAATCCAAGAGCATTCTTATCTGATAAATAGTAGAGGCAAAACTACAAATTAGATGTAGAAGAGAAAGAGAGAGAAATAAAAATGTTATTTCAGACCACGTGAAATAGTAAGAGAAATATACATTTCATAAAGTACTTCTTATTAGGGGGTGTGGTTGAAACAAAAGCTGACAACACATTCGCTTTTAGGCATGTTGAATGTGAGATACTAATAAGTCATCTCAATGACAATGTCCAGGAGAAATGTAGAAATACAAAACTTTGGGCAAAAAGAAAAGTCTATTTTGTGAAGGTAGATTTTTGAAGGCATTCACACTGAGGTGTTATAGATATTACAGGAATATAAGAACTGTAGGGCATTGTAGGCTTTGCAAGGATTTTGAGAACCATAGTGTGAGACTTTAAGAAACAGGAGAAGGGGCCAAAGATTAACTCTATAGAAATGCCCGTAATTTATGTGAGTAGATGCAGTGAGTAGATTGTAGTAACAGCCCTGTTTTTTATACCTCCTTACTACACACTCTCGGGTAGTCTCCTCCCACACAAAATCTTCGTTGACCACGGAACTTGCTTTGGCCAATGGGATGATAGTAAACGTGACAAAAATAGAGATTGAAAAGGGCTTGCATGTTGGGGCTTGCTTTCTTATTGCTCTTGGAATTCTGTAACTACTATGAAAAAACTCAAGCAAACCTCCTGGAGGAGGGAAGACCATGTGAAGAGAAGCCCTATTTTGTCCCAGCTGACTTACCAGCTGAGTGGAGACTCATGAGCCCAGCTAAGGTCAGTGGAGCGCATCCCAAATTGCTCACCTTTAGATTCCTGAGTTAACCAAACACAGTCAGCTCTTCATATCTATAGGTTTTGTATCTGTATATTCAGCTAAATGTGATAAAAACTAGTTGGAAAAAAAAAATCCAGAAAGTTCCAAAAAGTGAAACTTGAATTCGCCACATGTTGGCAACGGTTTACATAGCATTTATGTTGTATTAGGTATTATAAGTAATCCAAAGATGATTGAAAGTATCTTTAAGGGATGTGCATAGGTTATATGCAAATAATACACCATTTTATATAGGGGCCTTGAGCCTCCACAGATATCAGCATCCTGGAACCAATCCCCCTCAGATAAGGAGGGAAGACTGTAGTTGTTATGAAGCAAAACCTAACTCATACAGGGAAGAAGAGCCCCTGAAGGAAACAATGAGCATCTTACTCAAAATAAGAAGATAAAATGTCAAGAAGGAGGTTTTGGGTCAAATGCTAAGCAAAGGTCAGAGTGATGAGGAAGAGGTAAAGACCATTAGATTTGCTGGAAGATTACTGATGACACTAAAAAGCAGTTTTATAATGTAAATACAGATGATGTCATTCAGTAAAGAGAGTGAGCGAGTTATAACAAGGAACTTCATGCTCTGTCTGGGACTCTGCATTGGGAGGTTTTGGCTGGGTTGAGCCATAGAAAAAGTATTGTATGATAGGGCTCTACATGTGGGACTGGGTCCATCCTGAGAACCTGAGCTGAGGAAAAGCAAAATTAAAAGAGGCAGTGGAACTTAGCTGCCTCTGTCTCTGAGCAGAGTATGCAGGGTCCTAAGGACTATGTCTGTTTGGTTGGGATTTACCAAAAAATTCACCTTCTCTAGGGCATCAAAGTTGTAGCTTTTAAACATCCTCTGATAAGTTTAGATATTTAGATTTAGAAGTTGGTGCAGAGTGAGGATAAGTCAAAGTTTACCTTTAGTGCAGTTTGGCCTTCCCAAAATTGTTGGCAAAGTTAAAGAATTTTTCTCTTGAGTGCTATTCTCCGAGTTTTGGGGTCATGTGGAAAGACTGAGCTTAGTTCAAGGTCTTAAAGTACAGGCAGCAAATATATGTAACTTTTAAAGAAGTTTGTCTGTGAAGGTAAGCCCTGTTGTCTTCTATGACATACTATAGTTATAAGATATTCCTCGGTTTAACTTCAGGGTATTATCATGCAGAGAATACAATGATGTTTCAGGTAAAAACAATAGAAAAGTGACTCAGTATCTTGTATCTGTGTTAGGCAGTAGTTTATAGGAATCAGGCACATATTGGTGTTGATGCTGAATCACTCTGAACTCTGTACTACCTCTTATTAAAAGCCTCACTTTAAAAAGCAGTAGTTTAGGAAAATGGAAAGTCATGCCATTAATTTAGCAGGTCCTGGTAATATGGTAGAAAGCAAAATAGTTACATGATAATTAATAGAGATCAAAGGATCCCAATAGGTGATTTTTCTCTTATGATAATTTTGGTGCTTACTGAAACCCCTGATATCTTTTAAAGCATAATTGTCCATTTTCTGAAAATTTTAATATTAGAAAATATTCTAGTTTACTGATGGTTTTTAAAAAAACAACAACTTTATTTTTTTAAAAAAACATGTTTGATAAATAGAAAATAATATGTGCAACTTTAAGGTAAGATTTAAAGCATGCTGATTAATGAACATCCATTTAACCAGCTAGCCTATGACCTAGACTATTACTAACAATGAGTCTATGAGTTTTTCCCCTCCCCCATCTCTATAGTAAAACCTTTTCCTAGGCAATGTTGATAGCAACTCAATTTCTAATAGCGAAAGACTGGAATCAATCCAAATGTCCATTAATAGGAGAGGGATAAATTATGGTTTATTTATTCAATGAAATATTATACAATAGTGAAAACGATGAAGTGAGTGGCATGCAACAGGTTGGGTATGTTTTTTTTTGTTTTTTTGTTTTTGTTTTTTTGCGGTACGTGGGCCTCTCACCGTTGTGGCCTCTCCCGCTGGGGAGCACAGGCTCCGGACGCGCAGGCTCAGCGGCCATGGCTCACGGGCCCAGCCACTCCGCGGCATGTGGGATCCTCCCGGACCAGGGCACGAACCCGTGTCCCCTGCATCGGCAGGCGGACTCTCAACCACTGTGCCACCAGGGAAGCCCCATAGGTATGCTTTTGAAATATGTTGAGTGGAAAGTAAATTTCAAGAGGTGGCATATAATATGATTCTAGTTTATGAAGTCTGCAAATAAAACCACATCATATATTGTTTGGGCATGTATATTAGTAAACTATAAAATAAAGTAGGGGAATGATAAACAGCTATTTGATTTACTTATCTGAGTATTGTAGATTCTATGCTTCTGTTGAACATTTAAAGAAACGATTAAAAGAATGATTTTCATGATTCAATCATGAAAAGTAAAGGTAACAAATATTCTGGCCAAAAGTTCAAATGTAGATATTGTGATTGATCAGATATTGTTTATGACTCTGCCCTCCTCACAATACTATTTTCACTGAATTATCCTTTAATATTACCCTCCTAATATAAGAAAGGCATAAAAAGTTATAGCTTTGGGGACTTCCCTGGTGGTGCATTGGTTAAGAATCCACCTGCCAATGCAGGGGACATGAGTTCGAGCCCTGGTCCGGGAAGATCCCACATGCCGCAGAGCAACTAAGCCCGTGAGCAACTACTGAGCCTGCGCTCTAGAGCCCGTGCTTTGCAACGAGAAGGCACGGCAATGAGAAGCCCGCACACCTCAAAGAAGAGCAGCCCCCAGCTCGCCACAACTAGAAAAAAGCCCGCGCACAGCAACGAAGACCCAACGCAGCCAAAAATAAATTAAAAAATAAATTTATTTAAAAAAAAAAACTTATAGCTTTTGCAATTACTGTTGTCATTATCCACTCTGACTTTTAAGATACTCCTTCCCCGAATTCCAGTGACAAGAATTCTTAACCTTAGACCATGGACTCCTAAAGTTTCCAGAGAGGGGCTTGAGACAGTCTATGAACCCTCTGAAATTGCATATAAAATTTGTGTGATGTATATTTGTGCATTTTTTAGGATAAGGGGTTATAGGTTTTATGATATTCTAAAAGGAATGGTGTTTTAAAAGTGTAAGAACCTGTTGTAAAGTTAGCACAGGCAAAGTTTGTTTGTTTCTCTTGAAAAATTTATTTACTTCTTTATAGCAAATAATAAATTCTTAATTTATTATACATCACATTTTTATTCTTAGCTACGAGGAAGCTCAGAGTCCAGTTAAATGCTTGTTCACAATAACTGTATTTGACCTTAATTCTGGCTTATTTTCTTCCCTCTCTCTCTCTTTCTTTTTTTGAATTCTTTTTTATTTCTACTTTCTAGAACATAATATTGAGTTTTGTAGGGGTCTGTTGTTATAACCTACTTTAATACGTAAATACTGATGATCAGTCTAGACATGTTTTATGTTTTAGGATCTTAAATTATAAATAAAAATAATTTTATATCTTTATATACTAATTAAAGAGTACTTTAAAAAATTGTCTTTCTGAGCTTTGTTGAGCGACTGGTTCTAAGCCAAACTGACAGGTTGTTTGATAGAATACAATTAAAGACTGTTGGCCAAAAACCTACTTCGCTACTCCCTTACTTTGCTCCCACTTTGCTTTTCTGGCTCTAACACTGGTTGGTGCTGTCTCCCCTGCCTCTTACTTGTTTGTTTCATTGCTTTCAATTTCAACCAAGGGCACACATCTTTGTCTGCTGGAGAATTTGATACAGCCTCCCCACCATTTCTCCTTGTTTCCTGGATTGCAGTCAGCTTGTGTTTGTGCACATGTGTAGGATTCATTCTGGTTATCTCTTGATCTGCAGAGTGAGGCAGAAAAGTGCCCTCAC
Source organism: Hyperoodon ampullatus (assembly GCF_949752795.1). Taxonomy (NCBI): domain Eukaryota; kingdom Metazoa; phylum Chordata; class Mammalia; order Artiodactyla; family Ziphiidae; genus Hyperoodon; species Hyperoodon ampullatus. Next base: position 45,741,571 of record NC_136925.1, on the reverse strand, counting down.
TAGAGGCTTCAGCCCTGTGTAAGACCCACATGCATTAGAGGAGAAACACACAAGGAGCCAAGAAAAAAAAAAATAGAGACAACGGGAAGGAAGGGACATAGTAGTTTAAAATGTCGGTAAAAAAGGCAGGTGAATTTTTAATAAACATCAGAAAAGGAGATGTAAGGAACAAACCGAAGATCCCATAAGCTAAAATAAAATAAAATAAAATAAAATAAAATGAAGTTAATGTTTAAGGAATACAAAGTGAGAGTATGTGAGAAATTAGAGAGAATAGGAAAGAGGATTGAGGAGCAGACAGACAATATGGCTTGGTTTGTAGTTGAGGGAAGACTAGGTAAGGATACTTAGCATTTCCATGCTAAGAATGGAAGTATGTCAGACAAATGTGTTCTGTAGGGAAGTTCATGATTCTAGGCTTATCGTATTTAACTGTATTAAAATAAATATTCCTGGAGCTTTTGCTTTTGTGTTACATAAGCGTTTATACTAAGGAGACTATAGGCAACGTAACTTTTCAAAGGCAGGCTTTCTGTTGGGTCCATAGTGAAGAAAATAAAATGCTAATCATTGTCACTGAAAGTGAGTTAAACCCTTTCGTCCCTCATTCTATACCCTCTTTCTACCACCCAAAAGATCTGTTATATTTTAGGGTTCATCATCTTTCACAATGTAAAAAGAAAAGAACCCACAAAAATATGCGTATTCATCATACAGAGAATGAAACCAAGTGACTTCAGGGACCTAACAATGAATTGGCCTCCTGCCTGGACTGTGGGCAATTTGGATTAAAGCAAATTGATAGTGATATAAGAAGTCTTTTACACTCACTAATGGAAAATTGGCTGTATAGGCAAAGCGGTAAAACAGAAGACTTCTGTAGGGAATTAGAGGAAATTAACAGCCTTGCTTGCTCCCACTGGTTGAGAAGGTCTCACAAAGAAGTACTCCATTAGGGCAAACAAGGATTTATTATTTGCTGATTTAATTGTTAAGGAAATACTATGTTCATAATAGTAAAACCAACTTTTGTTCTGCTGACATGTTCACATGTAGACTATGAAATCTCTTTTTGAGGAAATAAAAGAATAGATAGCTGAACATTTATCAGGGAAGGTTTACATAAGCTTCTGCACAGTTCCAATGATGACTTTTCCTAGGACAGAGGTCACTTACTTTGCTTACCTTATCTATACATTTACATTTGCAGTTAAGAAGACTAATATTTTTCTTGTAAAGCTATTTCATTTATTTAATGCACAAAATACTATTTTTTTCCTTTTCAAAGGAACATTTTCAGTTTGACTTTGAAATTAACTTAATAGAAGCTAATCTTCAAATGCAAAGAAAGAACATCTCCCAGGAATCTTTGCTTAACAGTTCTAGGAAGATAAAATATTGCAAAAAGCGTTTCGTTTTAACATTCTAACTGCATTGTTGCAGCTGACAGAGATCACTGAACATGCTTAGTGGTTTAGTTTTGTACAGGGGTTGTTATGAGAAAAATGGTCCCAACTTGTTTTTCAAACCTATGTTCTTATCCATTCAACATATTTTAGTAACTTTTGGTTATTATAATTTTGTGCCATTGTAAAGAAATAGGAGTATAAATAATATACAGTTTAGTTTGATCCAGCAGAAAGTAAGTATATTTGCTAAGGGTAACCCAAGTAATTGGCAAGGTTACTGCATTCCTGGAGCTTAACCTATCTGATGGATCTCAGTCCCTGCTGAAAGAGGGGAGCAAACTATCCTTATCACTGGAGGTTTTGTCATGGAGAGAGGCTTTGTCCAAGCAAAGAAGGTAACTTTGTCATTTCTTCTTAAATTGCTTTTCTATTTTTAGAAACCAAGTATTTGGTCTGACAAACTTATTAAAAAAGAGCAGACAGGGCTTCCCTAGTGGCGCAGTGGTTGAGAGTCCGCCTGCCGATGCAGGGGACACAGGTTTGTGCCCCGGTCCGAGAAGATCCCACATGCCGCGGAGCAGCTGGGCCCGTGAGCCATGGCCGCTGAGCCTGCGCGTCCGGAGCCTGTGCTCCGCAACGGGAGAGGCCACAACAGTGAGAGGCCCGCATACCTCAAAAAAAAAAAAAAAAAAAAAGAGCAGACAGATCTCCTACTGCATGTCCTTCTTCTGTCCAGACACTTTTCCTAGAATGGAAAATTGAAATGAAATCATGTTTAATGGAACTTAGAGGTAATGGTCATTGAGAAAGCCAGATGAAGAGAAAGAAAATAGATGGAATGAAGACAAGACAGAGGAGATGAAGGAGAGCATAAGGAAGGAGAAGGCAATTTCTATTACAAAGGAAAGTAACAAGTGTCAAACAATCACTGAGCATGTTCTTCTGTACTGTTAATAGAAACCACAGAAACAGACATTCACCCTGCTCACTATTTATTTGTGAGGATTTGTTGCAACACAAAAATTCATTACCTGTTAGCTTAGCCACTAATATTGAAAAAAGAAAATCAGTACAGTGGAGTATTAAGGAAAACCTTTAATAATAGCTCGATTAAGAGGTCAATGAGTTGGAAAGCTTGATTTTAACGAGTGGCTACACAATTTATATGACAGTTTCTCTTCTACCTTTTTTGATTCAGTCATTTTGTTACATTTAGTTCAAATGTATTGACTATAATGCACAATACTTTGCTAATCAAATATGTTAGCAGATTATAACTTTGAAACAGAATTTTTCAATCAATGTTATTAGGTGAAAAGTTTCTGGTAGTATGTTTTTGGTGGGTGCATAGGAGTGAATAACGGCTGAGGGGGCATATTGAAAAAGAATTAGCAAGTTTAGAATGGGCCTGAACCTTAAGCGTTCTGTAGCTTCAACTGAAGTTGAATCTATGGATATTCATTTCTTATAAAAATTCTTGACCTCTCTTAAGGTCACCACTATAATTTAAATTCCAGTTAGTAAAGAATTAAATTATTTTTCAGAACTCATTTCCTCTTGGAAAGCTATGCAGCAGCAAGCAAATAAAATCAACAGTCTTAACTCTTAAAAACAACCCTTAACTCCTCTCCCCCTCTGGCTATTGCACATAATCTCTTCTCTACAGCAAACCTTTGAAAAAGTTGCCTTTACTTGGGGTCTTTTTCATTTTTTTTTTTTTCTCTATCTCTCTCTCAACCACACTCCTTCTTTAAATGTTTTTACTATATAAATTTTCCAACATTTACAAAACTGTAGAAAACAGTACCCCGTGTCTCATCACTCAACTTCAACAAATATCCTTATACTCCTTTTTCCCACCTCTATTCCCACCCCACCATGGGTTAGTTTGAAGCAAATCCTAGACATCATATAATTCTATCTGTAAATTCATTTGTAAGTATCTCTAAAATACATGAAATACTCTTAAACAAACAAACAAACAAACATAATTAGAGTATAATGATCACTCCTAAAAATATAAAATAACCCTAATATCATCAAATATCTGGTCAGTGTGAAACTTCCCATAGTTTTATAAACCTTTTAATATTTGGTTTGAGTCTAAATTTTTGTGGATTTATTTTGTGATTTGTTTGTGAATCCAAATAAAGCCCATACATTACAATTGGTTTATTTGTACCTTTTAATCTCTCTTAACTTGGATTCCTCTTCATTCTTGGTTCATTCCTTGAAATGTATGTCCTTAGCTTCCCAAGCTGGATTTTGCTGACTGATTCTCTCTTGAATTGACTGTAATTAGACTTTATCACTCCAGGAAGCTGCTCTTATTAAAGCTCACCAAGAAACTCCACATTGCAAAATCCATTGCTCAGTTCTTAGTCTTCATCTTAGTTATCTTACCAATACTATAATATTTAACACACTTGATAACTCCACCATCCTTAATACACTTCTTTTAATTGATCTCCAGGATACCCAGTCACCTGGTTTTCTCCTGCATAACTGACTGAGACATTTGGGCTGGCACCCTCTCTTCTCCCAGACCATTAAATATCGGAGTGCCCAGTCCTCTGACCTTGATCCTCTTCTCTATCTGGCCTCATTTTCTTGGTCATCTCGTTCAACTTGAGACATGTATACTTGACATCACTATATCCTAATGGAAGTTTCCAAATTCCAGGCATTTCCAACACTTCCAAAACTGAGCTCCTACATTCCTCCTATGAACCTGTCGCACTGTCTTCCCCAGCTCTGTCAATAGCAACTATGCGTCCATTTGCTCAGGCCAAATATCTTGGAATCACCAACTGCCATTTTCCTTTCAGACCTCACTTCTCATCAGTCAGAACATCATTTTGCCTCTATCCTCAATAAATAGCCACAAATCAGTACCTTACCAGCCCCTGCCATTGTCTGGTCCAACTTATCTTGATCTTTCAATCTGGCTTAGTGTGATAGCATCCTAACTGGCCTCTCTGATTTGACTGTTGCCTTAAAATATAATCTATGCCCAACCCAGCAGGCAGAGTGACCCTTAAAATGCCAAAAAATTAAAATTACTTCTCTGCTTGAAACTCTCCAGCAGCTTCCTGTCTCACTCAGAGCTAACTCCCAAGTCTCCTTGCAGTGACCCACCCCCCCATTTCTACCATTACCTCTCTGACTTTACTCCTCATTTCTTTCCCTTTGGCTTCTACCTCTGCCACATGACTTTTTGTGGGGGAGGGGGAGTGTGGATCTAGCTGAAAATGATTTTGTAAAATTTTGTTTAGAGTCTGGAATTTGAATTTTTATTGCTCATTAAACTTGTAAGACATAGGGAGAAATAAAGAACTTTGTAGGTGTTCTCGTAGATGCAATAACTTGCTCTACCCTGAACCATTGATATACAAGGTGTGGCCAAATTACTCCTAAATCATTAATTTTGATATTAAGGAGAGGAAGTCTTTCTTGGTCCATGAATATGTATATTCATCCTAAGAATATTGGAGAACATAACCAGTTTCAGGTCTATTGATCAGGTACGAAAGACTATTATTTTCACTTAGATTTTGGAATTGAAGAGTGGCCTTTTAATTAGCTTGTGCTGATGTTTCATCTGTGTTTGGCATTTCAAACTGATTCTCTTTAATAAGGGACAGCCTATGTGCCATTGTATAGTTTTGAGAACACAGTCTTTCTTGCTCATTGATGCTGAGGGCAAAAGGGGAAAATCTGGGAGTTGAACAAATTGGTCTCTTGTACTAACATCAGCAAAAGGCTGTGTTATTACTAAACAGGTATTTAGATTTCAGTCCCAGGCATTTTAAGATCCTTGACATTGCATTTGCTTTTCTCTTATTTATGTCTTTATAGGAGAATTTTTCTTAATGAATTCAATGCAATGTATGCACATCTAAAAATAGCTACAAAAATTATGAGTAATTATGTGTTGTCATCACGTAAAATTACCTTCTGCATCTCAAATATGTTTCTCCTTCCCCTAAGAAATTAAACACAAACATGAAAATATAAATAAATACGTTCTTGCTGTAATGCTACTTGACATTTTAGCTGTAATTAAAAGGACTTCGAATATTAACAACATTAATTAACAATGTAAAGTGCCTTAAGCATGAAGTGTAATAACAATGCTGAGTAGACTAGGCACATTCATCAATACACTTCATGCTTATTAAAGATTTGTTTTTGAATGCTGCATTATTAAACAGGTTTATTATGCCTACTATATGAATCTTGAGTTTCTGCTATATTTGTTCTGTAGATATTACTCCTTCCTGAGGCTGTTGTGGTGTTGAGGACAGGTTCCATGGTCTGAGTATGCAGGGTGAGAGGCTGATTGGAGGTGTGGTTCTGGGAGAAGCAAAGCTGACTTCTGTTTTTGATTTTGGTTATGCTAGTATTTTATTTTTCTTAAGTCCCAAAGTGCACCGGGGAGTTGAGGGGGGAAGCAGAAAGGAGGGAGAATAATACCTCAGGAGTCCCACAAAATGCTATTTCTTTTGGTGTGGTATGCCTGGCACTCTATGATATTGCTAACTTACTTCCAATGAATCCAAGAACTCAGCAAAAAAGCATTCCCCAGGTGGTGCTATTTGTGGATTCTGTTCACTTATAATGTCTATGCCGGTAGTTTTCATTCAAGCAGCTTGTGGCTAGAATGGCTTTGTGCCTTAGCTGCCCATCCTCTCATGACATTATGTTGCACAGTCCCCACCTTGGACATTTTTTATGACTATTATAATGATTTTCAGTTTTCCTTTCTTATAGATACTGGCTGGCTTCTCCCTCGACCCCTGATCCTACCACTGAATAGTTCTTTTTGACCAGTGTCTCTAACTACCCTGACTTACTCCTGTACATTAGCATTAAACGAAAAAAAAAAACCCTCAAAAGTTCTTGTTTCACTTTGAAGTTTTCTTCTAATTTTAAGAAATCTTAATCTTTTTAATCATATTTTTTCTTCTTTAAGCCATTAACATTTTTTTGTTTACTGAATCTGTTGTAGACCTATAATACTGGATTAAAAATCTTCTGTTTTCCCTTTTCATTGCAAGTACTTCTTGCTTTATGTTATTTTGATTTATACTATTTTATATATATTAGCATATTTTAATTTTTAATTATGATTATCAATTACAGTGACCTTTTTATTCTGATGCTTTCAAAAACCTCCAAAGTCTACTTCTTCTAAATTAATATTATTTTTTCAAGATTAAAAAAATTAAGTGGATAAGCATCTATCTAACATTCTGCTGTTATTATTTCTGTATCTTTTTACCTTTGGTGCCCCAAATAGTAAAACATGCAGTTATATTTGGTCTTTTAAGCCAGTCTTAAATTCTATGACTTGATGGACCATTTAGGCTGCTTATATCCATTATTCATTATATAATATTCATTTGCTTACATAATATTTATAGTTATAAGTATTGTCATTTATCATCCTATTTGACACTTTAAAAATTATAGCTCCTTGTCTCTTTTCTATCGAGGGTCTTTCTTTGGGACTGTTTTTATTTTGCTCTACTAATATGACAGATGGAAGTTATTTCATCTTAAAGAGTAGAAGTGTTTAAACACTGCTAGATGATTTAAATATGTTTTCTCATTAGTCCTTTCATCATGTAATTAGTAATTATTATCTTCGACACATCAGTCAGTTTAGGGTGGTCCATGGCCAACTCTTTAAGGCCTGATCCTAACCCTGTGGGAGCACATCACTCTGCATAAAGCAAACATGATGGCCGTGTCCAATACTTTTTGAGATTTATTATGAACTCCTTATCATCTCTTCCCTACTCCATACCCTTATTTCTTGCCCCATATTGACACCTTTCTCTGTTTCTCCAGGTCCCAAGTCATGGCATCCTTTACTTATAGGCTGCATTTCCCTTCTTCTGGTAAATCATTTGTGAGGATTATCTCTTTGATAACTCACCTTTTGTCTTCTCAAGATCTTTCCTTTTCTGATTATTCTTGTGGGAAGAGTAGCCAGTTTTCTCTAACTTGAATCCCTAAGAACTTGGCTCCTTGAAGGACCCATTATTCACATACCTGACACTTTTTCATCAGTGAAAACAAATCTTTATCTATCTATCTATCATCTGTTATTTTCTTATGGTAACTGATGTTTGATCTACTCTGGCCCCTTTATTGTCCCTATTATGCTTTGGCCATGAATATGGGAACTACTTAAACGACAACAGCAACAACATCAAATTTCTGGGCACTGTTACTCAAGAATTACTCTGGGTGCATCTCTTCTTCAGTCACTTAGAATTTCCTTACTTATCAGTATGTCTTGTTTGTCATCTCACTGACTTCAAACATTTTACTGGAAAACTGGGGCACAGGAATTGGTGCCCTGTGGGTTTTTCTCTGTCATCTTTCTAGAAATGGATGTTTATCTCCTCCTTGTTCTTTTTCTTTACCTTTTTTTTTTTTTTTTACTTTATCAATATATGTTATTTTAGCTTGCTGTTCAAATTTGGTTCCTTGAAAAGTGTAGCAACTCAATTTCAACTAATAATTTGGATACCTTTAAATATACCACACAGTTGATATTTTGACATCTTGTGCCACAGTAATTTATAATTGCTACAACCATTAATGCCTGCAGCATATATAAAATAAACCTCAGTTTCTTCTTTCTAGGTCTTTTATTTATTAAACAAGAAGGCATATTAAATTATAAGCAAGTGGGATAACTGATTCCACTCTGAGCTTTAAGAGACTGGGCAATTTGTAAACATCAGTTTTATTTATTTATTGTATTTTATTTTATTTTTTAACATCTTTATTGGAGTATAATTGCTTTACAGTGGTGTGTTAGTTTCTGCTTTTAACAAAGTGAATCAGTTATACATATACATAAGTTCCCATATCTCTTCCCTCTTGCATCTCCCTCCCTCCCACCCTCCCTATCCCACCCCTCTAGGTGGTCACAAAGCACCAAGCTGATCTCCCTGTGCTATGCAGCTGCTTCCCACTAGCTATCTATTTTACGTTTGGTAGTGTATAATCAGTTTTATTTTAATTGAAGTAGAGTTGATTTACAATGCTGTGCCAATCTCTGCTGTACAGCAAAGTGACTCAGTTATACACACAGAGACATTTTTTAAAAATATTCTTTTCCATTATGGTTTCTCCCAGAAGATTGTATGTAGTTCCCTGTGTCGTATAGTAGGACCTTGTTGTTTATCCATTGTAAATGTAATAGTTGTAAACATCGGTTTTTTAAGTTAAACATTTTATTTTAAGATAATGGTAGGTTCACATGGAGTTGACAGAAATAATACAGAGAGATTCAGTATATCTTTTCCCCTCTTTTCCCTAATGGTAACATCCTTGAAAACTATACTGCAATATCGGAAGCAAAATATTGATGTCACTGTAGTCAAGATTCAGGCAGTTCCATCACCACAAGAATCCCTCTTCTTACTCTTTCATAGTCAGCCACTGCCCTGCTTCTCACCACCCCAGTCCTGGTCCCTCCAGCCCCTGGCCCCGTCCCCTGAAAACTACTAATCTCCATTTCTTTAGTTTTATTTCAAGAATGTTACATACATGGAATTATACATTTTGAGATTGGATTTTTTTCCCGCCCAGTGTAGTGCCCTGGCAATTCATGTAGGTTGTTGTGGGTATCAGTAGTTTGTTCCTTTTCATTGCTGAATAGTATTCCATGATGTGGATGCACACAGTTTGTTAAACCATTCACCCACTAAGGGCATTTGAGTTATTTACATGTTTTGGGTATTATAAGTAAAGCTTCTATAAACATTCTTACTCAGGTTTTTGTGTGAACATAAGTTTTCATTCCTCTAGGATGAATGCCCAAGAGTACAATTGCTAAGCATATGGTAGTTGCATTTCAGTTTTATAAAAATTAGCCAAACTGTTATCCAGAGTGGCCGCAGCATTTTATATTCCCGCCAGCAATGTATGAGTGATCCAGCTGCTCTGCATCCTTACCAACATTTAGTATTGTCATTTTTTATTTTAGCCATTCTGATAAGTGGTAATGATATCTTTTGATTTTAATTTGCATTTCCCTAGTGGCTAATGATGTTGAAGATCTTTTTATGTGTTTATTTGCCCTTTGTATATCCTCTTCCATGAAGTGTCTCTTTATGTCTTTTGCTCATTTTTTTAAAGGATTTTTTTTTCTACTGTTGAGTTTTAAGAATTCTTTATATATTCTAGACACTATCCCTTTGTCATATATGTGGTTCGCATATAATGTACATATTTTCTTTCAGTCTGTAGGTTGTCTTTTTATCTCCTTAATGGGATCTTTCCCAGAGCAAAAGTTTTTAATTTTGCTGAGGTTCATTTTATCATGTTTGCCTATTATGTATCATACTTTTGGTGAAAAGTTTAAGATCTCTTTGTATAGCCCTAGATTCTGAAGATTTTTTTTTAAATTTTACATTAGTGCATTTTAATTGGAGACTTACTTGCTGCACTCCTCTGAAGTGAAATCAGTAGTCTTGATTTCAAAGTCAAAAACTATGTAAATGAATAAATGTATGAATTAGCCATAGTCTATGTCGCTGGAGTCTTTAAAAAATATTTTTGATGGTTTTAGCATTGTGAAGAAACACAAAGTGCCTCTACTGTAGGTACTGTCATGAAGGAAGAAGATCATGGATTGATAGGACTCCTGCTCTCTGTGCCTTATAGAGTTATTGGTAGATTACCAGAATAAGAGGCATCCAATAGAAATGTCGAGAAGGAAGCTGAGGTCAGAGGTCATGCAGCATGTAAAACATATTCATTTCCAGAGAGTAAATGGCAGACTTTGGACTCAAGCATAAACCGAGAACTTTTAGCTTGTTCTCCTAAGTGTGTTTACTGTCCTGTATTACAGAATCACAGAATCAATGTAACATGACTCCTAACAACAAAGGATTATAACCCATGAAAGGTTAGTAATAGGTAAGAACATTGCTGAAAAATAGACTATCAGAGAAAGATATAATCACATACCTTGGGTGTTTGGGCCTTCTAATAAGCCTGGTCTTTTAAAAAGGTCAAAATTATAAAGGTGTGGCTTCAAGCTTTATTATTTCTGAAAAGGGCTTGATTACTTTGAAAATATGTTCAAGGTTCAGGCATAAGTTCACAATGCCTTCATCAGTAGTGGTAATTTCCTTTTAGAACTGAAAATTAAAATAATTTTTTACAGTTAAATAAGCATAGAGTTCATATATAGATTTTAAGATGAAGTTTATAGTCATTTTTCAAATAAAAGTGAAAGCAAACAATGTATTTTTGTTTACTTCTTGGTCTTAATATTTCCTTTCTAAAAAAACTAGCTAACCAGAAGCATAGCTTTGTATGACATATTGAAGATTAGATATTTACTTTCTTGACTTCAGGCTTTGAGCACCAGTTAGTCTCCTGAAAATGTGAATATGTCTATACTGTCATAATCAAAGATGCAGTGGCAGCCTATGTGGTATCATTTGACAGATGTTATGAGGCTGCACTAATCCCAGCTTCTCCTTTTCATGGAGCCTGGAATTTTTGCTGTCCTTTGAGTTAAAGCCTTCTATGCAGAAGATCTTTATTAAAAAGGTAAATATCTTACCAGGGAAGTAGATATTAATATCCTCAAGAGACTCACATTTCCATACCCATCCCTTACCTGAGAATAGAATCCTAAAGAAGCAGAGCCAGGACAGTTATATTCATATGGGGCATCTAAAAAGGGTGGACATTTGTAGGTGCACAAGGCAGCACAGATACATTTTATTAAAGGGAGATTTCTGAGGAGGTCAAACTTTCCAAGTGAATCTTTTTTGCAAATGCCAGCCTACTTATTTTCAAGTATAACTAAGGAAATATTGGCATTATAAAAACTACATAGTATGGTTTTTTTTTTAAAGTAAGTTTTATGAAGTACAGATTACACACAGCAAAATGCATGGATCCTAAACTTACATTTCGAAGAAGTTTGATAAATGTATACATACGCCCATATAAACAACACAACAATTAAGATGTAGAACATTCCCATTACCTCAGAAAGTTCCCTCATAGTCCTTTTCCAGACACTCCCTCTTCCCTTGCCCCTAGACAAACACTATTGTGATTTCTTAGCTTTGCCTATTCTGGCACTTCACATAAGTGCAGTCCTACATTTATTTTTTTGTGTCTTGCTTCTTTTGCTCAGTATAATGGTTTTGGGACTCAACCATGTTGTTGTATTACCATTAGTTTGATTTTTAGTGTTAAGTCCTAGTTCATTGTATGCTGTACCACAATTTGCCATTTCATTTTCTCTTTGATGGATATTTGGGCTGTTTCCCATTTTTGCCCATCATGAGTAAAGCTGCTATCAGTATTTTTGTGCAAGTCTATTTGTGGACATGATTTCATTTTTCTTAAGTAAATACCCAAGAGTGGAATGGCTGCTTTAAAGGTCAATGTATGTGTAACTTCATAAGATATTGCCAAATAGTTCTTCAAAGTGTTGTACTATTTTACACTCTTACAACAACATATGAGGGATGCTTTCTATCTTGCCAGTGTTTGATATTCTTGGTCTTTTTAATATCAGCCCTTCTACTGGGTATAAATATCTCACTGTGGTTTAAATTTGCACTTCCTTAATGACTAATGATGTTGAACACCGTTTCCTGTCGGTGTTGGCCAGTCTTATACCTCCTTTTGTGAAGTGTCTGTCCAAGTCTTTTGCCCATTTTTAAACCCAATACTGGGCCTACTTGGAGTTAATTTCTATTGACTGCATTTTTTTCTTGAGTGTGGATCACACTTTCCTGTTTCTTTGCAATACTGCTAATTTTTGGTTGAATACAGGACATTCTTGCAGCTACTCTAGATTCTGTCACATTCTTCTGAGAATTAGTGGCATCCTATCTTAGTAGATAGTTAAACTTACTGGGCTTTAGCTGCACACTTTGCCTCTTACAAGGTATATAACTACTTGTATCTCTATCCTGTTCTTATTTCACCATTGACTGTGATGTTAGGTTAGGTTATGTAGTTTTTATTTTTAGTCCATTAACATGGTCAGTTACATTGAATTTTAAGTATAAATCAACTTTCTTTATCCCCAAGTGGGGATAAGCCCCACTTGATTTGTGAGATATATATATATATATTTGGATCTAATTTACTAATATATTTTAAAGGTTTTGCATCTGGGCTAATGAGATATTTATCTATAGTTTTCTTTTCTTAAAATGTCTGATTTTGATATCACAGTAATTCTGGCCTTATAAACTAAATTGGAAAATATCCTTTCTTCTTGTATTTTCTGAAATGGTTTGTATGTAAGATTGATATTATTTCTTCCTTAAATTTTGGTAGAATTCACCTGTAAAGCCTTGGGGACATAGAGTTTCCTTTGTGGGAAGGTTTTAAATTATTAATACAATTTCTTTAATGAATGTAAGGTTATTAAATTTTATATTTCTCCTTGTGTTAGTTGGGTAAGATGTATTTATCAAGGGACATGTCTATTTCATCCAAGCTGTCAAATTTATGGACATATAGTTGTTAACAATATTCCTTTATTTTTATTTTAATGTCTGGGGGAATCTGTGATGGTCCCTTCTTTAACTGCAGATATTGATAATTTGTTTCTTCCTTGAACAATATTGCTAGAGGTTTATACATTTTATTAATCTTTGAAAAAAATCAATTTTTGTCTTGTGGATTTTTTCTATTTTTTGTTTTTTCCACTGTTGTTTTTATTATTTCTTTCCGTCTGTCTCTTAGGTTCAATTTGTTCTTTTTTCTATTATGTTTAAAGGGGCTCTCTGGTACGGTTTTGAAAAAGCACTAAGAAGATATGTATACGTTTGCTTAGAAAATTTATGTTAAACAGTTTTGCAATCTTATTTTTGTTATTTTGTTATTTTTGTTATTTCTTTTCAAGTGACATGATTACTGCTGTAATTTAATTTCAGTTAATTACATACAATGGACATGAAGATTGTAGGCAGCATAGAGAAATTATAAGGCAGAAAAATCCTTGTTTTTTATTTGTCAAATCAAACTCCTAAAAATAGCACTTTAATTTGAAAATAGAAGTATAGTTATATATTTCAGGCAATATACAGCATTAGTCTTTTTTTTTTCATAGTCTCTGCCTTATCAGCCACTATATGTGAAATTTTTTCTGCACCATTGACATATTGATCATACATGTCAATTATGAAACACTTCACAATACATTTCTTTTAAAATGTATTTCTCCAATTATCTGACATCAAAATGATGTATGATATGGTTAGGTAGTGTAAATGTTTTGACTTTTTTTTCTTTTTATACTGATCTACATGTATATTTTTCCAATTATAATGTAAATTTGTAAAAGCAAGCATAGTCTCAGAGTAGGCCTCAGTAAATATTTATTTTAACGTTTTTCCTTTTAGATATTTCTCAGCATTTAAAACATCTTAAAATTTATTTTTTTAGTTTCTAAAGAATATGAAGAATCTGATTTTAAAAGTTAGTTGATCATAAAATACCATTTTTAAAAACAACATAAAACCATTGAAATTTTTGTAGTTCTTTTTTTTTTTTACTCCAATTTTCCCACCAAATATTAGAAACCCTGTGTTGAGTAAGTCTATTGGTGCCATTTTTCCAACAGCATTTGCTCACTTCGTGTCTCTGTGTCACATTTTTGTAATTCATGCTACATTTCAAACTTTATTGTTATTAATACATTTATTACAGTGATATGTGATCAGTGCTCTTTGATGTTACTATTGTAATTGTTGGGGACCCCACGTACCACATATAAAACAGAGAACTTGATAAACGTTGTGTGTGTTCTGACCGCTCCACCAACCGGCTGTTCCCTCATTTCTCTCCCTCTCCTCCAGCAGGCATCCCTACTCCTTGAGACACAACTATATTGAAGTTAGGCCAGTTAATAACCCTATAATAACCTCTACATGTTCAAGTGAAAGGAAGAGTTGCATGTCTCTTGCTTTAAATAAAAAGCTAGAAATGATTAAGCTCAGTGAGGAAGGCATGTTGAAAGTCAAGATAGTCTGAGAGCTGGGCCTCTTGTGCCAAACACCCAAATTGTGAACAGAGAGGAAAAGTTCTTTAAGGGAATTAAAAGTACTGCTTCAGTGAGCACACAAATGATAAGAAAGCAAAACAGCCTTACTGTTCATATGGAGAAAGTTTTAATGGTCTAGACAGAGATCAAACCAGGCACAACATTTCCTTAAACCAAAGCCTAATCCAGAGCAAAGTTCTAACTCTCTTCAGTTCTACGAAGACTGAGAGAGGTGAGGAAGCTGCAGAAGAAAACTTTGAAGCTAGCACAGGTTGATTCATGAGGCTTAAAGAAAGAAGCCATCTCCATAACCTAAAAATGCAAGGGGAAGCAGCAAGTGCTGATGTAGAAGCTGTAGCAAGTTGTCCAGAAGATGTAGCTAAGATAATTAATGAAGGTGGCTGCACTAAACAAGAAATTTTCAATGAAGATGAAGTAGCCTTAGGTGGGAAGAACATGCCATCTAGGACTTTCATAGCTAGATAGGAGAATTGGTTTGAAAGGATGGGCTGACTCTCTTGTTAGGTAGGGGCTAATGTAGCTGGTAACTTTAAGTTGAAGCCAGCACTCATTTTCCATTCCAAATATCCTAGGGCCCTTAAGAATTATGCTAAGTCTACTCTGTCTGTGCTTTATAAGTGGAATAACAAAGCTTGGATGACAGCACATCTGTTTACAACATGGTTTACAGAATATTTAAAGCTCACTTTAGAGACCTGCTGCTCAGAAAAAAAAGATTGTTTTCAAAATATTACTGCTCATTGACAATGCACCTGGTCACCCAAGAGCTCTGATGGAGATGTACAATGAGATTCATTTTGTTTTCATGTCTGCTAACACAACATCAATTCTGCAGCCCATGGATCAAGGAGTAATTTCTACTTTCAAGTTTTATTATTTAAGAACTACATTTCATAAGGCAATAGCTGCCATAGATAGTGGTTCCTCTGATGTATCTGGGCACAGTAAACTGAAAACCTTCTGGAAAGGATTCACCATTTTAGATGCCATCAGGAACATTTGTGATTCATGGGAATAGATCAAGATATCAACATTAAAGGAGTTGGAAAGAAGTTGATTCCAACCCTCATAGCTGACTTTGAGGGGTTCAAGGCTTCAATGGAGGAAGGAACTGCAGATGTGGTAGAAATAACAAGAGAACCAGAATTAGAAGTGGGGCCTGAAGATGTGATTTAATTGCTGCAATCTCATGATAAAACATTAACGGATGAGGAATTGCTTCCTAAGGATGAGCAAAGAAAGTGGAATCTACTTCTAGTGAAGATGCTATGAAGATTGTTGAAATGACAACAAAAGATTTAGAGTATTACATAAACCTAGTTGATAAAGCAGCAGCAGAATTTGAGAGGGTTGACTCCAAATTTGAAAGCAATTCTGTGGGTAAAATGCTATCAAACAGCATTGCATGCTACAGAGAAATCGTTCATGAAAGGAAGAGTCCATTGATGCGGCAAACTTCACTGTTGTCTTATTTTAAGAAATTGCTACAACTGCCCCAGCCTTCAGTAACCACCACCCTGATCAGTCAGCAGCAATTAACATGGGGGCAAGACTCTCCCCCAGCAAAAAGATTACAACTCACTGAAGGCTCAGATGATGGTTAGCATTTTAAAGCAATGAAGTATTTTTTAATTAAGGTATTACATTGTTTCTGTACACATAATGCTATCGCATACTTAATAGGCTACAATGTGTAAGCATAACTTTTATATGTACTGGGAAACCAAAAAATTCATGTGACTCGCTTTATTATTGTGATATTCACTTTATTTCAGTGGTCTGGAACCAAACCCTCAATATCTCCAAGGTATGCCTGTGCTACAAGAAATAAGATTTTTAAAATGTTGATAATTATTAAAGTTGGCTATTGGGTAAAAGTGGGTCATTAAACTATTCTCTGCACTTTGGACTGTCTTTGAAAATTACTATAATGCAAAGTTTAAAAATGTTATGAGTATGTACATGGAAACTAAAGGAGGTGGGAAACTTGTGTCTTGTCATTGAGATTTTCTGTCTAAGAAAATATTTCTGAACATGGGTGGATCTAGGTTTCATGGGCCTACAGCTTATATAGTCTGGAGGGGGAGGTTCTCTTTAAAAAAAAGAATTCAAAATTATGTAGACAAAATTTGGTAAGAAGGGGAATATTTATCAAGAGCAGAAGGTGAAATCACTACAAATTATTTAACGAAGCTGACAAATAATAAACATTATAACTATAGTAAGATATTAATGAACTACATTCTCTATAAAGTTTTCCCCTGCTTTTTTTGACTTCATTTTCTTTGATTGGCTCTTCATGTGAAAATGATTTTGTAATATCATTTTCTATAGAAAGAATAAGTGATAATTTTGTTTTATTTTTGAGATGTTTAATCAATTTTTTGGTTGATAGTATAGAAAAGCTGCTTTAAGCTTCATAATTCATTATTTGCAATATCATCTATAATTTTAGGATTGTTTTACTTATTTAAATATGTATTTGAATCTTATTTTGCTTTCCATTTTCAAGTTTTGATCCTTATGTAACCAAGCCTACCTCTGAACAACAAACAGGAATTAGTGTTTAACTTTAAAAAAGTATACTCTGTTATTCTGTGGGAACATTTTTTTTAAAGATTTTTTTGATGTGGACCATTTTTAAAGTCTTTCATTGAATTTGTTACAATATTTTTTCTGTTTTCTGTTTTGGTTTTTTGGCCGCGAGGCATGTGGGATCTTAGTTCCCTGACCAGAGATCGAACCTGCACACCCTGCATTGGAAGGCAAAGTCTCAATCACTAGACCACCAGGGAAGTCCCCGTGGGAACATTTTTAATAAGTTAGCTCTTAGTAAGTCAAAACTATTGAAAGTGAACAATACTTTGTGTTGTATATAATATTTTTTTAGGCAGAATGTCAAAGAAAATGAAGGGTAAATATCCTCATGTGATTTTCTTTTTTTTTTTTTTTGGTGGGAAATCAGTGAAGTTGAAGGGAAATTTAAAAAATGAAAAATGAAAGTATATGATTTGTTACAATAGTCCAAAGCAATGGTTCACTCTGTTTAGCATTCTCTCTGGGAGATAGCTAAAAGAGAACTTATCTATTCACAATGAAAGGGATGTGTCCCCAAACATCCTGTTTTCTACTAAGGCCACATTGTGGGGCAGTTTTCTAAGAATTTAGGTAACATTTTTAAAATGTCTTTTTATAATAGTTTCAACCTGATGCTCCTCTTTATGCAATCACTTCTTTATATTTCTGACCCACTCTGTAGAGTAAAATTTTGATTTGAGGACAAGTCCACATTTCCTACTCCACATTCTGCACAGTTTTAGAGAGGTCATACCTAACTGCTTTGGACATCTACCAACACACTGGCACTGGTTGCTCTCTGCATGACTTGATCAGGTTATGCCATTTCTCCCGGCTCTAGTTTCCTCCTCCACAAAATGGGGATATTGAGGCGCCTGCTCTGACTCCCCCAAGATTTGCCATGAGAATGAGTGCCATGATGTAGGTGATGACACTGTGAATTGTAAAGTGAAATCCAAATGTTATCCTATGGTGATTGTTGTTATTGTCACCTTTTTTATAGGACTGTGATCATCTGATTGGCTATAAGGATATTCATGACTGATAAAATCTGACTCATTCTTTTGCTCTCTGTTCCAAACCTTCAGACAATTCTCTCTATAAGAATGATCTATTTTTTGAAGTTATTTGGTCAGCTTTAACTTTGTAAGCCTCACTTTAACTTGGTAAGACTCATATCCCCAAATAATAATTTGTTAATTCATTCATGGTATTTATTGAGAGTATATTTAATACCAGGTGTTGTGCTAGGCTCTGAGCATTGCAGTGATGAGCAGAAAGATAGGGGTTTGCTCTCTTGGCACTTACAAGTATTGTACGGAGACAAGGATTTCCTAGCCCAAGAGGCTTGAGCTGCAATCCAAAGGAGGAGTAGGAGTTGAATGGGAAGGAGGTGTCACATATAGTAAACCTACCATCACTCAGCCTCGCCAAAACCTGCCCCTCATTCTTATTGAGGGCCCCAGTCCTGAAGCTCTAGGGTATTCCTGTCCTGTGCTCTCATTCCAACAGCAATTCTTTTCAAATGTGTAAGATTTAAAAATCTCTTTTCTGGGACACAACTGACAGGTCAGAGTTTAGTGTACTCTGTATTTCACTGAGTTCTTCAATTAATCCCAGGCCAAGATGTTAGCATAGTGTTTTAATAGCTGGAAAAGTCTTTGTATCACCAAAATTATGAAATGAAACCTTACTGAATTGCAATTGGCTAATGAGTAAGGTGGCCATCCACGCAGGGCATATTTCAGCTTCTTAGAACACAGACTTGTGTACAAATAGCTTATGTGCTATTTATAAGTAATATTTACATTGTGTATCATTGGAGTTTATCCCCTTATGAAGACACTTTGAGAGAGCAAATATTTTAACTTAATTCAAGAAATTCATTATTTTAATAAAGTTGCATTACTTAAAGCATAAATTGTAACTGGACGAAACTTTGCCCCTTCACCCTTATGCTTGGGTGTGTCCTTGTCCTTGTCAGCAAGAGAACGCGTAACTACATCGCCGCCCTCTGATATGGGCTATGGTGTGAGAGATGCTCTGCCTAAAGATTTGATGTGCTGAAAAAAATTCTAGTTTCAAAACTCTGACTGTTGGTGCTGATGAGAATCAAGACCTGGAGTGGATGGGCCTTTATTGGACAGAATAATTTAATATCTATTGGAGTATCCAGAAGGAGCCCCAGAAGCAAATTGCTTTGCATACAAAAGCAGAGGGTATTTTGTTGTAAAAGCAGGTGGCCCTGGACCTGAGGGAAAAGAGGTGATGGGAAATTTTCTCCTCAGGGGAGAGGATATAAATTTCTAAGAACAGAGATTTCTGATACATGTTTGAACTTGTTTTCTATTCTAGATTGTACTTAAATCTTTGCTCTTCACAAATTTTGCATAAAGTTTGGACTGAATTTATAACTTGTTGGATGGGTTGAAAATGAGAGAGTGAAGTCCAGTGTGGGGCAGAGTAGACCCGAGAGAACAAAGGTTTGGGGTCGATGATACAGACATAAGAGAAAGGCTTTCCACTCAGAAAACAGGGCTGTACTTCTCAGACCATGGTACCTGGTTCCAAGCCTCTGAATTGTGTGCTGCGCTTGGGAACCTGCAGCATCCCGAGCTCCACCTCAGGGCTGGGGGCATTTGCCTTGTACACATTCTTCCTGGCATTCTTAGGCAAACTGGGGTTGGAAACTCAGGCCCTGGAGGAAGTTAAGTGGCCCTGGTGTGTGTGCGGCACGTGAGGGACAGTTTTGCTTTTCTCAGCAACCTTTCCTCATAACAGTTCCCAGGAATGAAGCTTTAATATACTTGTGCAACTGTCTTTTCCTCTAACTCTAAGCAAAAACAAGCAAAAAACCAATTTTCAGGTTCAGAAAAATCCTCCAGGGCTGGCAAAGCCTTCCTTTTGTTTCCTGACAAATAGCTTGTTGACACTGAAAACAAAAGGTGTATTTTCTGGCACTGCTTCTGGCTTTCCTTTTGACAAGAACCAGCTGCTTTGTGGACGTGTTCAGCTTCTACCATTTCAAAGTCCAGTGGGTGGCATTTACATAGGTTATAAACTTCGGTTATTTATGCTAGCATTATTATTGGTAATTATTAATGATATCATCTTTAGTGGGTAGCTGGGTGCACAGGGTCAAATTATTAGAAAAGAAAAAACCTGTTTTTTCTGACCTTTAGTGAACTCTTTGTCTCACTCTTTGTCTGCCTGGGAACACCTGCTTCATTTAAACCCCTAAAAAAGCAGTGAAATTAGTGCACATCTGTGATGGTGGCTGCAGGCATACACACACACACTTATACTTCCACATCCACATAGATGTGTGTGTCTCTGTGCCACATAGGGATAAAGATTAGCCAGTAGAGATTTTGTTTTTCATTGTATGTTTGCCAAATGTGAAAGACAATTTCATTTAAACATTTTGATTTTTATATGGATTTAAGAGATATCTATGAACAAATCCTACATTATTTATTCTATTAGAATCAAAAATATTATTTCTATTCTGTGTATAGTTATTTTTCATAAAATGGTGCTCTTCCCTTTAAACAGATTGCTTACTTTTCTTTGGCTAACGAGCCCTTGCTTCCAAGAAGACCCTTGGAGGATACTCATAGCTCCTGGTGTTTTGCATTTCCATAAACATCAGTGATAGAAATGAGTGGAGTTGATGGACACTGTTTATTCCTTAATTAGAAAAAAAAAAACTGCTGATAGATCTTGGCCAAACTGCAGTTGAAAAACCTGGATATTGACTTCAATCCTAGAGTGGATTATGATCCTCACTCATTTACTTCTCTCAAAGATTCAATTCAGTTTTTCTCCATAGCTCTATTTATTCTGATTACTTTGACTTTAGGAACACACAGGAAAACCCTCTGGAATTACTGCTGCCTACTAAGAGTGGTTTTAAAAATGCACTCTCTCTCTTCCTTCTTTTGCTACTTTTTTCTTTCTCCTTTGCACTTATCACCTTTGAACTCACTATATAATTACTCATTTATTTTGTTTGTTGCTGTCTTTCCACATTAGTACGTGAGCTCCACAGAGGCGGCATTTCTTGTTTCTTTTATTGACTGCTGTAATTCTACCAACTAGAACTGTGCCTGGTGCAGTGTAGGTGCTTGAATGAATGGTTGTAATTGTTGAATGAAAAATGAATGAGTGAATGAATTTTATGGTGGTAGACTCTGGTTATAGCTTTGTCACCAGCTCTTGTGTGAACCTGGAAAAAACACTTAGCCTTACTGAGGAAGATGAGTATTTTCTGTCACAGGCATCACTGAGAATTTAATGAAATGATAGATTCTTTTCCCAGAAAAATGCATGTACTCTTTAAAACACATTTACAGTGAGTTTCAAAGATTTATGGGCCCAGATAAAAATTTCTTTCCAGCTCTAACCTTCTGATCAACTCTCCTGTATTCCTCCCACAGGAGAATTCTTCCTTGTTCCCACCCTCCATACTGTCATCTCTTAAATTTATTGTTTAAATAAGTTTTAAAGAACAAGTCAAAATTTTCTACCATTTTTGCTGGTGTGCCCCAAACTTAATATTCTCTACCATGCTAAATCTTAAATGCAATATCTTATCCTCCTAATGAACTTTTTGAATTTTGCTGAAGATCTACTTCTTCCATGGAGTTAGTAGTTTCCACATGGAATTACTTATAAACATCAAAGAAATGGTTTTCTTGTTTCTTCCTTTAATGGACCCTTCTCCCCCACTGTTGCCCACCAAACCAATCTGCTCACAGACACCTTGCTGGTTCTTTACTTGTGCACATGCCCTTGCCCTTCATTTCTTTGGATTTCTCATCTTTTCCAAATCCGTATTCACTTAAGAAAATACACTTAAAGTGTATTTTCTTTAAGAAGCCTTCCATCGTTGACTCACTGTTAGTTGTTCATATCTCTGGCGGTACACTCTTGGTGATTAAATGTTCTTTTTGTTTTATCACTTTCTTTTTGAGTTATTACTCAGATAAAAAGGTCTTTTATCCCTCCCTCGATACTCTAAGATTCTCAAAGGAAAGGACATACACCCTTCTTTTCCTCTTTTGCTTTTTCACCTGTTCTCCATATAGGTATTATGAAGTAAATATTACTGATATATTTCAGCTTATAAAGCACATAGAAAATTATATCAATATTACCCTGTAGGGTAATAAGAAGGTTAAGATATTTTAAAGATGTTTACTATCTTTTATTTGGATAAAGGATTTAATGAAAGTAAGGGATGACACAGTGCATCCTTTAGTGTTAAAATGATAAGTACCACGGCTGAAATGTGGACGTGAACCTCTGGTTTTGCTGGTGTCTGTTCTAATAGTGGGCACCTGTGCTGTGTCAGTCATAAAATACTTTGAATATCACCTCCGATATTGGCAAAAAAGAAGACAGATACTCCTCATTTCTTCTTTTTGTATGAGAAACCTGTATCCAGTAAATGCAGACTGGGCTGCAAGTCCAAAGCATAGCATTATTAACCCATCCAGAGCAGATGCACACAGGGACTGCCAGCTGATTAGAGTGAAATGTTTGGTCTTGTTTATTCCATGAAAGTAGTTCCCAAAGAACAAGTTATTTTGTAGCTTGTTAAAGGATACTCAGTGGCTTAAATAAAGTGGGATGAGATAATATCATTCATGACACCAGAAATTAAAATTCTTTAAAGTTAAGTGAATTTAAAAGTTCCTTTTATTTTTGTCTTGGAGTGAGAAAGGAAATGATTCATGAAAGTAGATAACTATTTTTTTGGTAGGAAACTAAGTGGGGCTATCACTCTGAAATTAGTGACCCATATAACTATTAAAAAGAAACGCTACTACCCCAAAGCTTATTGATATAAGGAATCCGAATGAACATTTGTGATGTTTGTGAAGTAAAGCATTTCCCCAGGAATTATAAAATCAACTGCATATACTTTCTTTGGATGGGACAAAGGTAGAAACTATTTAATGGTTAATGCTTTCAACTCTAATCCATATTCCTCTAGTTTCTGGGACAAACATTATCACAAATGTTGTACAAAAACAAAGCAGACAGATTGAAATTTACACTTTTATCTCAGGCTTGATGATTGGAAATACCATAATGTATGTGCACATCTTGTTTTTTATTTTAAAAGAGACATCAATATTAGCTTTTATTTCCTTTTACACAGTCGGTAATTGTTGTGAAGCAAAAACACTGCCTTGAGATTAAATGCCCATCTGAACTTTGCTGTATTCTTTGTAAATCTTTTGTGAGGAATTGCATACTTTTGATGACTAGACTCAGGGAAGTGGATTCAGGTTACAATCAGATTCTTTCATAAACACACAGTACACACCTTCCTCAAGTGGGGAAAGTACCAATTAGTTCACCTTACTTCCTCCCTAAGAAAATTCCTTCAAAAGTTCCCTTTTGTGATGACTATAAAGGTGAATAATAGCAACAAAAAAACTTTATCAAATGACCCACACAAGGAATTTCCTGTTTTCTCTGTGACTGCAAGACGTACTTCAGATATTGGATGTGACATTGTCAGTTTATCATGCACGGTTTTCATGTGTGCAGCCCTGACATGCTTGTGTTTTGGAGAACAGAAGAGTCAGCCTCATTTTTGGTCTCTACATTCATGTGGAAGTGTTTTTCCCCTTTGGGAGAAGAGAGTGGTCAGATTGGAATCTGTGGTCTGAAGCCAATTAACATTCGAATCTGTACTGCAACTGGCCCAGAGCAGATAAGGCTTCTCTCCTAAGTGCTTTACCCTCCACGCACTGTGGCAAGCACAGATGAAAGGTTACATGAAAACACAGGTGTTATCTAAAGTCCAACATTCAGTATAAACCAAAAGACTATATAAGATGCCCACATTAAGGTACAACGTGTTAACTGTTCATCAGCAAGTATTTATTTAACTGCTCCAAAAGGCATATGTGGTGTTATCAGACTCAGTCTCTGTGCCAAGAAAGTCTGCAGCCTCAGGTGAACACAGGGAATAATCTAAAAATAAAAAGTAAAACTGTGCAGCACTAGCTTTTGTGTGCTCCATTCCAAACCAGAAGGGTAGAGGCTGAGAACTGTGGGAATTGTGAGTAGGCATTTTTAAGTAATGCTACCACCAACAGCGGTGAGAGGATGTGTTTAGCTGGAGCACAGTTGATGTAGGGAAGGTAAGATGGAAGAAAGGGCTGGCATCTAGATGGAGGTGGGCTTGGAATTCCAGGTTAATAAGGGTTTTCGTCCATAAGCAAAGGGAACCCTTAAAACTTTTTAAATGTGTATGTACCAGTGAGATGTAGCAGGTCATATTTTCAGATGATTAATCTAGTGGTGGTGGTGTAAGCAAGGGGGAGAGAGACTGAGGTGATGCACATACAACTTGTAGCAACAGTGCCTGGCTCCTTGTGTGTGATCTGGAAGTGGAAGCTATTAAGATTAAAGATAAGAGATAGTAAAATATTACCAGAGTCCAAATAGTGATGATGCATTGGACAAAGTTTGCGGTGGGGGAAATGGAAAGGAAGGAAAGAATAAGAAAATACACGGAGCAGTATTATTATTATTATTTTGTCCTTATCACGGTAGGGGAGTCGGGAAAAGTGACAGGGTTCATTTACTGCAAGCCAAGAGGGATGCTGAGCCTAAGGAGATTTTTAGAGAGGGGAAGGGACATGATTACCTGGACCATAAGGAACTTCGATAGAGGCTTTCCTGTCAATGTTGCTGAAACACAGATCAATGCAGGCGAGCCATATAGAACTTCCATAGCTCAAGGGGTCATGATTCCAAGCCTTACATTTAGGTACCATAAATGGCTAAAAGTGATTTTGAGTGTACCCGGCAAACTGTAGTTATTTTGCAAAAATGTTAGTGTCACTGATCCTCCCAAACCACACTGGTGAGGACAATAGGTGGGTTTATCCCTGATAACGTGTGTAACTGTGATGACAACAATAAAAACACCCCTAGCCTGCATTCCACCAGGGGAGGCGCCCAGGGTACCTTCCCTGTGGTGGCTATGTGTCAAGTTGATCTACCCACTTTCCCTTTTGCCGTTTCTGGGAAGATCCATGTGTTTTTCTGGGACTCGTTTTAGGAGTTTATTTTTTGAGGGTCTGTCTACTGTGGTTTAAGGCCAGCTGTCTTGGATTTTAGGGAGACATTGGGGAAAGAAATTGTTAAATTTTGTAAACCTTAGCCAGCAGTTACTAAGGATGGGTTTTCCCTTTTTAAAAATGTAGGAGGAAATTACCTCCATCTGATTGGAATTATGAGTGTCCTACTTCATGCCAGTCAGTGAGGCAGCAGAGTGGATAGAATAAGACTCCAGTAAATGAAATGAGGAAACATTCATGGAGATACCACATCGATTAACAGGTTGATTTCCCTCAATTTTGATTGATATCTATCTATATTATTTAAATGTTTTTTTTCTTTAGGAAAAATGTAATACATACACACAATCAAAAAATAAACTGTACAAAACAGTGTTGGGTAACCTTCCACAAATATTTTATAAATATTCAAGAGTGTGTATAAACACATCCTGCTTTTCTTTTCTTTACTTAATTTATTTATTGTTTTATACAGCAGGTTCTTATTAGTCATCCATTTTATACACGTGTTACTGTCGATTTCCTCTTTTATAGCTGTTAGCAGTTGCCTTATGTATTGAGGTGCTCCTATGTTGGGTGCATATATATATATAATTGTTATATCTTCTTCTTGGATTGATCTCTTGATCATTATGTAGTGTCCTTCCTTGTCTCTTGTAATATTCTTTATTTTAAAGTCTGCTTTATCTAATATGAGTATTGCTACTCCAGCTTTCTTTTAATTTCCATTTGCATGGAATATCTTTTTCCGTCCCCTCGCTTTCAGTCTGTGTGGTTCCCTAGGTCTGAAGTGGGTCTCTTGTAGACAGCATATGTATGAGTCTTGT
This sequence comes from Hyperoodon ampullatus, assembly GCF_949752795.1. Classification (NCBI taxonomy): domain Eukaryota; kingdom Metazoa; phylum Chordata; class Mammalia; order Artiodactyla; family Ziphiidae; genus Hyperoodon; species Hyperoodon ampullatus. The sequence continues at coordinate 45,715,572 of NC_136925.1, read as the reverse complement.
TTTTGTATCCATTCAGCAAACCTGTGTCTTTTGGTTGGAGCATTTAATCCATTCACGTTTAAGGTAATTATCGATATGTATGTTTCTATTACCATTTTCTTAATTGTTTTGGGTTTGTTTTTGTAGGTCCTTCTCTTCTTTTGTGTTTCTCATTTAGAGAAGTTCCTTTAGCATTTGTTGTAGAGCTGGTTTGGTGGTGCTCAATTCTCTTAGCTTTTGCTTTTCTGTAAAGCTTTTGATTTCTCCATCGAATCTGAATGAGATCCTTGCCAGGTAGAGTAATTTTTGTTGTAGGTTCTTCCCTTTCATCACTTTAAGTATATCATGCCACTCCCTTCTGGCTTTTAGAGTTTCTGCTGAGAAATCAGCTGTTAACCTTATGGGAGTTCCCTTGTATGTTATTTATCATTTTTCCCTTGCTGCTTTCAATAATTTTTCTTTGTCTTTAACTTTTGCCAATTTGATTACTTTGTGTATCAGCATGTTTCTCCTTGGGTTCATCCTGTATGGGACTCTCTGCACTTCCTGGACTTGGGTGGCTATTTCCTTTCCCATGTTAGGGAAGTTTTCGACTATAATCCCTACAAATATTTTCTCGGGTCCTTTCTCTCTCTCTTCTCCTTCTGGAACCCCTATAATGTGAATGTTATTGCGTTTAATGTTGTCCCAGAGGTCTCTTAGTCTGTCTTTATTTCTTTTCATACTTTTTTCTTTATTCTGTTCTGCAGCAGTGAATTCCACCATTCTGTCTTCCAGGTCACTTATCCGTTCTTCTGCCTCAGTTATTCTGCTATTGATTCCTTCTAGTGTAGTTTTCATTTCAGTTATTATATTGTTCATCTCTGTTTGTTCTTTAATTCTCCTAGATCTTTGTTAAACATTTCTTGCATCTTCTCGATCTTTGCCTCCATTCTTTTTCCGAGGTCCTGGATCATCTTCACTATCATTATTCTGAATTCTTTTTCTGGAAGGTTGCCTATGTCCACCTCATTTACTTGTTTTGGGGGGTTTTATCTTGTTCCTTTATCTGGTACATAGCCCTCTGCCTTTTCATCTTGTCTATCTTTCTGTGAATGTGGTTTTTGTGCCACAGGCTGCAGGATTATAGTTCTTCTTGCTTCCGCTGTTTGCCCTCTGGTGGATATATATTATTTAAATGTTGATATTCAGTAACACTGCATAAATTTTGATTTTTTGTTTTTAAAAGACGCATTGTGCCTTTTTTTGTAAAATAACGTCCAGTTAATCACCATATAGCTTTCGTTAGCCTTTTTGGTTTAATAAAATGGTATACTGCCACCTGGTGGCAGCATGACCTAGTCAAGACTGGGCAGGCAGAACAGCAAAGTTAGTACAAATACAGTTAGAGAAGTGAGATCATGTTCACATATTCACTCATGTTCTATCTTTACCTCAAATCCATCGTGTCTAAAACCAAATATATAATTTCTCCCTTAAATCAGTTCTCTTAAAATAGGTGCTATTTATTAAGTGTGAATGTGGCCAGGCATCAAGCACTTTACACACATTATTTTTCTTCATCTCAAAACAAGCCTACAGGGTAATGATTATTAGTCCCACTTACAAATGAGAAAATCCAGGCATAACTTTCCCAGTGAGATGCTGTAGCTATTACCTGTTATTACACTCTGGCTTCTGATGTGCTGCTGAGTACATTGTCCTCTAGTCATGCAGATTTGAAACCCTGGTGTCATGTTTGATCTTCCATCTGTTTCACTGCTCATCTATAATCACCCATCCCATATTCCTTTGAGATTTTTCTTTTAACTATCAATTCTAACTGCCAAAATCTCTAGTCCAGATCTTTATGACATGTAGGTTTTTGTAGCATATACCTGATTGACTTCTTTCATTTTTTTGTGTATAAATAAATTGTGAAATGATATAACTACATCTTATCGAAAACATCCAATTATAGAGAAGAATACAGAGTAAAAAGTGAAAGTCTTTTGTCTTCTATTTTGTCATCTCTCCCTAATCTCTGGAGAAGTAAGCACATATAATTTTTGGTTTGTTGGTTTTTAAAATATAAATAAGACTATAATATTCCTAGTACTCTGCAATTTACCCTTTTTCATTCAGCAGTATATCTTGCAGATCTTTCTGTGTCCATGCTACAGAATTTACACACAATAGACACTCAAATGTTTGCAGAATGAATTTTAGATTTCAATTACATACTCCTTTCATCTAAAACAGGCAGTGTACTTTTTGCTCCATTTTCACCTAACTGAAGCATTTTTCTCCAAGGTTATAGGTTATTATGGATCTCCTCTCCTTTTTGGTTATTCTTAATCAAGATCTCTTTCATGGCAGGTATGGCATAGTAATAAAGATTATTTTCATTAAATATCAATAAAATATGTATGTGTGAGTGTGTGTAGTATCATTTTATTGGATAGTTTTTACATGTAAGTGCCAAATCTAACTTATTTTCGGATGTCTTGTGTAAATTTCCAACTTCTTTACTATTTCTGTACCTCAGTAGTTCTCAATCTTTGGTGTGCATAAGATTTACTGGGGGACTAATTATTAAAACCCAGATTTCCGGGCCCCACCTTCAGAGTTTCTGATTCAGTTGGTATGATGTGAAGCCTGCAAATTTCCAACAAGTTTCCGTGTGATGCTGATGCTGATCCACATTTCGAGGATCACGATCTATAAGACTCTCCCCTGATGCTTTCTACCTCCTAGGATATCCTGATCTCTTCTCAGCACTCACTGTTTACTGCACATAAGAACTACAGCTTAAAGGGAGCGTTGAAAATGGCTGTGGTGGACAACGAGGCCTGGGGTATACGTGCCCTTCCAGAGTGGGACCAGCAGGGGCTCTAAAGGCAGAACTGAGGAGAATGACAGTTCTGCCCATGGCTCAAACCACAAATTAAGGAACGGTTTTCACCTGTGCAGAGGGTGGCCCGAACTATCGGTTACCCATTAGTCTGTACAGCAGCACATGCTCTAGCAATCACAATCTATAGCAGACGCATCATCTTTGAGTATGAAAGATGGCATTATAATGCCACTACATCCAGAAAACAATTATTTATTTTCTTCACTTCTTGATGGTAGCTCAGCCAAGTAAAATTCCAGGTATTAAGTGAGCTGATGCATCCAGTCAAATAGTTACATGTATTTCATTGTTATTATCAATTCATTACTGGTGTGATTTGCCTTGTAAAGTGATTGTACAAGAATCCAGAATTCAGGGTGGTGGGGGTGGTGGTGTGATGAATTGGGCAATTGGGATTGACATGTATACAGTGATGTGTATAAAATGGATGACTAATAAGAACCTGCTATATAAAAAAATAAATAAAATTAAATTTAAAAATTAAAAAAAAAAGAATCCAGAATTGGTGAGACAGAAAAGAATTAAAAAAAAAATCATCACACAGTTCCTCTCTAAAAATGTAGTAAAATTATTATATCTTTAATCATTTGATTTACAAAACCTGCTTGCTTATACCTATATTAGGCAGAGAAAAGACATCATTTTATAAACTTGATTATCCAAAATACAAATGTAATGTATATATGTAAAGCTTATATAATGGAGTATTTATTCTTTAGAATTATGAGATATATGAGATATAATTGTACTTCTAAGAATTTAATCTGTTAGATAAATTGTAATTCTTGTAAAGGTTTACATATTTATATTTGGACCAAACATTTTAATGATGCTGCATAATTAATGCACTAGAAATCAGGAAAATGCATGGGGTTGATAAGTATATTTGATCCATGTTGCTTCTTTGCTTGAAATATTTGTGTGAAGAAATTTTTCCATTGCTGGAAATGAAGTCTAAAAAAAAATTGCCTGAGTATTTTAACTATTAGCTTTCACTAAGCATGCTATCCATAAAAATATCTAATGTTTTTAATGTGTTTGTTTAAACTGTATATAAATAGTATTATAAAGGTATGTATCATTCTTCAACTTCCTTTTGTCCCTCAATAATTTATTTGTTTTAACTGCCATATAGTATTCCATTTTATATCCATAATTAAGTTGATTTATTTCCCTATGATGGGCATTTAGGTTGTTTCCAATTTTCCATGCTAGAATTCTTCAGTGAATGTGCTTGTGGTATATTTCCTTGAGAACATAGAGTATACAATCTAGAAGTGAAATTAAGTAGCATACAAATATTCAGCTTTACTAGATATTGCCAAATGTTCTCTGAATTAGTTGTACCAAATTACATTGCCACTAGTATTATATAAAGGTTCTTGTTTCACGGTTTTCCCAGTGCCTGAATGTGAGAGTTTTAAATTTTGTCCAGCCTGAAAAGTGTGAAAGTGCATTTCATTTTTTTATATTTAATATTCTTAATATTCCTGATTACTGGCAATAGACAGAGCCTGTACTTCTTTCCTTATTTTTATTAGTTATTGGGTTTTTCTTTTCTGTGATCTATCCAGTTATATACTGTGTCAGTTTTTCTACTGTGTTGTTTTTTTTTTTAGTGATTATATGTCTCTATATAACCTGAATACTAATCTTTTTTTTTTTTTTGCGGTACGTGGCCTCTCACTGTTGTGGCCTCTCACGTTGCGGAGCACAGGCTCCAGCGGCCATGGCTCACGGGCCCAGCCGCTCCGCGGCACGTGGGATCCCCCCAGACCGGGGCACGAACCCGTGTCCCCTGCATCGGCAGGCGGACTCTCAACCACTGTGCCACCAGGGAAGCCCCTGAATACTAATCTTATTCTTGTTTATATGCTCTGCAAATACCTCCTCCAGGTCTGTGGCTTATAGTTTAATTTTATTTCATGGTAATCTTGGTGTTGCAAGTTTTTAATTGTGGTGTAATAAATACTATTAATCTTTTCCCTTAAGGCTTGTATGTCTTCTTTTTCTTTTTGTCTTGTGGAAGAAAACTTCCTTAGTCTTATAGTCTCAGAAAGTTTTAGAATGTGCCTTTTACATTACGTTTTTAATCTATGTAAAATTGTTGTGTATGCTATAGGTAGCAGCAATTAATTTTTTTATATGGATTATGACTGGTACCAGCATCGTTTATTGACTAATCCATCCTTTCATCACTAATTTGTATGTTTGGGTCTGTTTGAGTTTTTTATTATGTTCCATTATTCTATTGATATTTATTTATTTCTGCAATAGTGGAAAACATATGTTTCTATTTTTCTGTGAATTCATTCCATGGCCACCTTGGAATGTTTCCAAGCCTTTTAAAATTTCATTTGGACAAACAATAGCCTATGGACATTAATTTGGTTCCTGATATTGAATCAATATGGTAGTCATTAGTGTAGTCTACCAAATGTTTCCAGTTTTCTGCCTTCAGGGAAATAGTAGGATTGCATTTTCTACTCTCTTTGAATTTAGTATGAACATACAACTTATTTCTCAGTGGGCTCATTCTTGAGCAGAAGCTTTAAATAGAAGCTCCAGGAACCAGCCTGTGTTTTGCCACATTTTCCAATCCAGCTTGCCTAGTCAATCTTGGAAGCATGGAGATGGAAATTCTTTGGTGGACATAGAGATGGACATGGCACAGATGACCTTCAGTGGACGTGCAGTTGAGTGAAAAACAAATCTTTGTTGTCTTAAACCACTGAGACTTTTGGAGTTGTTCATTGTTCCAACATAATCTGGCATTTCCTGGCTAATAAAGTTAATATTGTGTAATTTGCAATTTGATGATTGGGAAAATGGTAAACAAACATCTTACTTTTGTTAGAAGGTAATTATATTTTAATGTCTCTTTTTTTTCAATTTCTTCCCCTCTTCCTTTCAATTGTGTCACCCTTAATGCACTCGTATTCCCCAATACCCATGACCTGTCAAACCAATCGGAACCAATTTTTGAAGTCCTCTCCCAGCCTGCAATTTCTCACCTGGCCTGTATTTCTTCCCTCGAGCCTACATTTCTTCTCTTTGAGTGTTTAAATTTTTAAAGATGATGCCTAGAAAGATAAATGTTTTACCTGAAGTCTGTTATGATAAAGATCGACATTATGACCCTATAGGGAAAGGTCATTAACGCAAAGCTGGCTGTCTCAGTTTCCTCTTATTATCACATTAGTGTCTGCTGACTTGATATATGTTTCAAACTGGTTCTGATATTAAAATCCGTAATGCTTTGTTGGGGTTGATCACATTCACATTTACTGACTCTTGTGGTTCTGGAATGTTAAGGATAAGAGTGTAAAGATGAGAAGTGGAGAGGACACTAAGAAGACACATCCCAGGCAGAAGTATCTTTTTCACATAATCTCTCCACCGATGAAAATTTCCTTTTAAACATGCAAAACCATCTTATATTATGGGGGGCGGGGGGGTTGGGCGGTGATGGAGGGGAGAAAGATGCGAATTAAAACCCAGAGAACTACATTTTTACTGTTCACACTTTGATGTGAAATATATGAATCCCTGGATTGGAATGTTTGCCTCCTAACACCTAGAAGGTGTTAGGAGGGGCAGTGGACAGTCTGATGGTGATGTGAATAGTTTTAGAGCGTGGAACACGGCAAACTTACCGAGTGGTGGGCCCGCCCTAGAAGCTTTGGATTTGACAGAACACAGGGTTTCTCAGACAGAATGCAGGTGTGAGAAGACATGTGGTAGCAGAGGCATCAGCCAAATTCCTATTTTGTAATATATTAAAGACTCCTGGTGAGTGTTGCAGACATCCAGAAAAATCATGTCAAGTATCAAAAACTGCCGTTTATACCTGTTATAGTTTCACTAAAGAGTATAAGCCCTTCTGATATTGGAACTTTCTTGCCAAACTTCTTGCTCCTTAAAAAAAATGAATGTCGGGGCTTCCCTGGTGGCGCAGTGGTTGAGAGTCCACCTGCCGATGCAGGGGACACGGGTTCATGCCCTGGTCCGGGAAGATCCCACATGCCGCTCAGGCTGAGCCTGCGCGTCCGGCTCTGCAACGGGAGAGGCCACAACAGTGAGAGGCGTACCGCAAAAAAAATTTAAAAAAAAGAATGTTGACTGGTTAATTAATGTTTATATCTCTCTCTTTTTAGGTGGTTCTTTGGAGCAATCAAGAGGGCAGATGCTGAAAAACAACTATTATATTCAGAAAATCAGACAGGTGCTTTTCTAATCAGAGAAAGTGAAAGTCAGAAAGGCAACTTCTCCCTTTCAGGTATGGGCATTGTCCTGTGTGATTTAAATGTGGATTTGAGAGTCTGTAGTCATGGACCTTCTGTGTGAACATGGACATGTTAATTTTAAATTTGACTTATCTGTTATCTTCACAATAGTACCAAAATTAAATCTATTGAACTACTCAAGAGTAATATAAAAATTAGCAAAACAATTTCTGTCTGTGGCTAGATGTGACTATAAATGTTTCAAATACACACACTCTAGGTATGAGATGAAAAATATATAGATCTGCCTGTGTTTTCTCACTTTTGCATTATCTAGGAGCCTATCCGTTTAGGGAAATGATAAGCAAGAAGCAAAATCCAAACTGTTGTCAAAATTGATCTTGCCATAATACCTTTTTTTTTTCTTTTTGCATTTCATTTGTTTTTGCCTGGTAAATAGAAAATGAATTGAAATGCTGAATGCAAATGTGCTTAATTAACCAATGACATGTAACATTCGGTCAAATGTAGTTTTCCAGCTGAGAGTCAAGTGCATGTTTACTTTACAATACCCTAGGAAAGAAAAAGCACAGGAGACCTGAGAATTATCTTTAAGTGTTACAGGTGCTTATATATTAGGTAGTCATTAGTTAGCCAAAAGCTAGATTAAATGTTTTAGATTCTAGCATTAAAAATATAGAAGTAGAATATTTCCATGAGGAAAACAGAGAAAAAGTAGAATTAACTGAGTCATATCTTTGAATAATTCCCAAGCTACAGTGACTATTCTGAACACTTTCTTAGTAGAATATTATGGAGCAAAACAGCTTTACAGGCTTAGGACAAAATTACAAGGATATTGGCTGTTATGTGCTGAGAATACTGTAATGCTTGCTTATGGGTTTAGGAAGCTTTGTAGGCCCTACTTGGAGACTAGCGTAACATTATAGATTCCTTTTCAATGAAGTCAAACCATTTAGAGTCTTTCAAACAAATTATCTGATGGCTGTGTATTCACTAGGGGACAAAGTAAATGCAGACTATTATGTCTACTGAAAGGATAATTTTCTTATTAGCCAGAAGGAGGGCTATACAGGAGAAAAATGGAAAGAAAAGGGTCTTCGATATAATCTACATTAAAACGAACAAACAAGTGAACAACCCAATTGCTGACTGTTGATTACCACTAAGGATCTTCAGGTATACCAGTCATGGATTTATTTCTCAGGGCAGTTGTCTCCTAATCAGTCTGAATTGATGGTCTTCAATTTTGCTGACAGTTATGCTGCTAAAGGAAGGCAAATAATATCCCTTTTCTATCTCTGTCTTTCCCACATGAGTTTTCCTTAGAAGTATTGTCTTTATTCCTCAGGCGACAATGGCTCTCAGCTGTCAGAGAAACGCTTCATGAGGGGGCATGATTTATTGATGCTGCGGCAGGCTGCTGAGAAACAGCAGCCCAAGGTTGGGGTGGGTGCTAGTTGGCTTGTTGTGATCCTTGCATGGCTGTCAGCTCTTGTGAGGTCTGAGTAGAGAGCTGGGGAGAGAGTTAGGGCTATGACACCTCTCATAACGGCAAGACACTAATTAGCTATGAATTACAGCAGTGCTTTTGGATATTACGTATTATACGTGGTAGCCAGAGAATCCGTCTTCATTAGATGCATGACAGGTAGTTTTAGGGGCCTTACTGTTATTTGTCATTGGTAGAGAATTGTTTTTCTGATGAAAAATATAAAATTCTGACTGCATGTCAACTGGTTTGGCTATTTCTTGACTTCAATCATTTACTTTAAAGGAAATTATTATTGTTATTGCCATTAATATAAATTTGATGTTTGGCATTCCATGAGCATTTATATTATTGCTTAAAGTACACTTTCGGAAAAATACACCTTGAGGGATAAAACTGAATTTCAGGCAAGTTTTTCAGAAAGGATTTTGCATTGCACATTGTAATTTTACTTTAGGCAGCTCTGCATAGGAAAATCTCTAGAGTAGTAGAGGGAATTCCAGATTCATCCTCAGCGAAAGCTTTTTAAGAGCGAATGATAATAGATTGAAGATAGTTGAAAAATGACAGAGGACATGAGGCAAAAAAGCTCATCAGCAGTGTTCAGGGTGATGCATCTAGTAGCTGATATCATTTATTTATACACTGTCTATTTCTTGAACAAATATTTGAGTGCCTAGTCTGTGCCAGGCTTTTGCTAGGTCTAGGGCAGCAAGGAATGTGAGGCACAGTCCCTGGCCCAGTCTCCAGGAAGGTGATAACACAGCTGTCTGGTGAGACAAGAGGAGGCAGGGGCCAAGTCTCAGAGGGAGTTAGGAAGGTTTCACAGAGGAGGTGGCACTTGTGTTCAGTTTGAGTCACAAGGTAGCCGCATGGGAAGGATTATTCCCGGCAAGGCAAATGCACAGAGTGGAGGGTAGGGAGTGGGGAGGCCAGTGCAGGTGTGTGTGTGTGTGCGCGTGTGTGTAGATGGGGAGCAGAGGTGGAGGAGAGGAGGAATGGCCAAAAATGAGCCTGGAAAGGAAAGTTGGAACTAGACTGTTCAGGGCCTTGTATACCATGCTGAGGAATTTGGAGCTTTTTCTACAGGTCCAAATATAGAGGGAAGTTTTAGGCAGAAAGTGACTCGGTCTGACCTTTGATGACAGAGTGGAGAACAGAACGGTTGAAAGATTTATAGATAATAGTCTGGGGAGGAGTGATGGGGCAAACAGAGAGGCATCACTTGCTGCTGTCTGAAATCACAGGTGTGAGACAGAAGAGTCAGTTAGCATTCCGCGGAGTAGAGCCAGGGAACCTACATTCAGCTGGCTGCACTAATGCTCCTCTGTCCCCAGATGCCTCACGGCCCCTCTGTTGCTCTCCTTTTTTTATGGGGCAAGTGTGGGAATGGCCTTAGGACTCTCAATAGCAGTCTTTGCTTTGGTGCTAAAAAGTGAGTTTGGACATCAACTATTTGCAGGGTGGTTTGAAAAGCCCAGCACCTCCGGACTTTGGCACCATGCGAAATTGCAGCTTCTCTTTTGTAGGAAAGGAAACCATAGGGCCTGTTGGAAGTTGAATTCAGCTGCAGTCCTTCTTGCTGGCCATAGGGGGCGATGGTGGGACAGGCCCAGTGGACCCATTACCATGCCATCTAGAAGGAGCTCCTGGGGCTCTTTGCTAGAGAGTCTTGTTTATCTCCACAGGTGATGGCTTGATCCAGGGCAGTTTTGGCAAATAGAGGGTAGGGCATGGAGGTGTGAAATATTTAGAAGATAGAGCCAACAGGAATTGGTAGTTGATCAGAAATGGGGTAAAATAAGGGAGAATGCAGAATCTAGGATGACTTGCAGATCTCTGACTTGAGTGATGGGGGGATAGTGGTCAATTGAGCCAAGATGAGGTCCATGGGAGGAGGTACTTACAGGAAGAGAGAAGAGGGGACCAAAGGAATTAAGTTCAGAGGTGTTTGAAGTAATTGCAGGGGACATACAAGGGGCCATTATCTCTTTTTTGACTTGTGTCTGCTGATTTTGAGCTGAGAACTCACTGTGATACATCTCCATTACAGTGAACATGTAGGTCCCATGGAACGTGCAGGACTTTTCTAATAGTACTTTGTGATTGCTATGAAGTCTGTTCTTGAGAATATAGGTAGGTCTCTGTAGCAACATAATTTAATTTTAAAATAAATATACTAGAAATTTTAGAACCAAATAAATGTTTTATACTTCAAAGGAATAGACTGCTGTTATTCAAAGTATTGCACAAATGGTAGAACTCCCTTTACAGAAAGGATATCACTTTATGTTAAAGGCCTTAGCTGGGCAATTGTATGTTCATTAAGTGCAGCTTTGATACTTGGAAGTGGCCAGAATTATCTGAAGCCACTTTCTGAATAATATGGATGATTAACCCGAGCGAAACCATGGACTTGTAACTTTGTAAATATTTCTGCATGCCTTACAGGTTAATTCTGAAGGCAATTCAAAAAGTAATGAGAATAACAGCAGCTTCATTAGGGAAGATGTGTATCTGTTCATGTTGACCTTGTGTGTATCCTTCATGTTGAACTTACATATTCAAAGAATCTTTTATATTTATGAGTAACTCTTTCACTGTAGGTAAAAATATGCTTCTCAAACTAGGTTATACAGTCCTTGAGCTGAAGCAACATACTTTTATTTCTTCTGTTTCATGCTTCTTCTCTATCTCCATAGTTTCTAGTACAGTTTGTAAAGACAGTAGATGCTCAAACACCTCTTTACCCTGTCATCTACCAAGAGCAAAGATAAGCAAGGCCATTGTCATATTTCTTAAACCTCTGAAGTCTGGACCATGTAAGATCACAAATAATCCTCTTCCTTGCTGTGTTTCAGATTTATTTTAGAAAGACAATTTCTCACCTTAACAGGTTAGTTGTTTCCCGGTAACAAGACTTTTGTAGAGGAGACAAAATTGGAAAAGGATGTCACTTGCATTGTGACCCTGTCTCTCTCCGCCTGGCACAGGGTTCAGACCCAAACTCACTTTCCAGCAGCCACTGAGATACCATTATTTCTCCCAAACTTTTTTATTTTTATTTATTTTATTTTTTTTTTATTAGGTTCTGCTTTATAACAAAGTGAATCAGTCATACATATACATCTGTTCCCACATCCCTTCCCTCATGCATCTCCCTCCCTCCCACCCTCCCCATCCCACCCCTCCAGGCGGTCACAAAGCACCGAGCTGATCTCCCTGTGCTCTGCGGCTGCTTCCCACTATCTATCTACCTTACGTTCTCCTAAACTTTTTTAAGACCTGCTGATTCATTCTAATCTGATGCTGACCAATGGCAAAAGGCTGTGTGTTTCATTGTCAATCCTCTGAGCCTCCATTTATTCTTCATTTAAAATTAATGTGGACATAGTGGCCATAAGAGTGTGTCAGGAATTCTATTACTATTAACCATGGATGTAAATACAATTGTATATCCCAAGGAGGGGCAAGTATTAAATGGTTGGAAAAAATTGCTCCTTGAATTTATTATGCAATGAAATGTCTATGGATTCTGGGAGCATTTTGATATTGGTTAGAGATGATGTTTTGCTTTTTAAAAAATACACAAGATGCAGAAAGAAATTTTTGTTAATAATTCCAGTACCTCATATAAAATGTATTGAATTTTAAACATGTTGGTGCCATCTTAGAAAATGCCTTTTAATTAAAGTCATAATTTAGTTGTGTTCAACTTAATTGCAAATATCATTGCCTATAATAGCAAGTGGCTTTTTGGGTCAGTTATCGTATATGCTGCCTTTTCTTAATGTTACTACTGATAAATTATATTTCAGATGTTTTAAATACTCTATAAAGTTAAATTAACATTTTATTATATAGTACATATATCTGTGTTTGTGTGTGTACACAAACATACACACACAGATGCACAGGCAAAGAACTTTTTTCTCTAGGGCACTGCTCATGGAGAAATCTTTTATTTTATTGAAAATCCATGGCTAGCATTTCTAGAAGTTGCAGTATTATTTAGGGTGCTTGCATTTTTTTTTCTTTTGCTTCTCTGTGAACACCACATGTTGACTCATCTAAGTTTTCTCTTCTCTTCTGCTTACCTTATTTTGTTTATTAAAAATATCTTTTCTGTATGAGTAGTTTGAGCTATTTGGAGGCAAGCACAACAAAGAACTGATGCATATTATTGCCCTTTGAATGTAACTTTATAGTAATCAATTCCAGATATTAAATAAATGAGAAGTTGATAAGTCATGTGGAGGTTGGTGAAATTGCTACCTTTTCATACTTCATGACATATTCCATTCTCTTATTTTTTTTTTCATTTTATTGGCTGCCAAATTAAATTGATCCTTTATTTACATTTTGTCCAATGTTGTACTTCAAATGAAGATAGCGGCTAGCTAACAATCATTTAAGTTAGCATCCCCTACATTCTATTCAAGAATATACATAAGAGATACAGAATCAGAGCAGCCCTGTAAACTGAGTCTATCAATCAATGATTTGTTAGACTCTAGGTAAATATTCTCCCAACTTCAGTGTGAATACAGGTGAACTGACATATAGGAGTAGACTTTGACTTTTGCATCGGTCAGGGCTAGTCATAAAGAAGGTGCGAGGCTGCTTTGACCCCTGCTCAGTATGTGCCCCTATCTTAGAGAGGCAGGACATGCAGATGCCAGGAAACCAGGCAGCCACTGTTTTGGAACCGACTTAGTGATTTTGGTCTTCCCTGGGCATCTGTGCATAGCCCCCCCCCCCACCTTTCTACATCCAGTAAATGTTATAAGGGCAGAAGATGACAGATGCTGACTGTGTGTTGCAAATTAGGTGAAGTTAACCTTAAAGAAAGAAAGAAATAAGAACTCTGCTCTCCTGTGATTATGTTTTTCATACAATCTTCTGGTTAAACAAACAACTCAGCATTGCTGCCTTAGTTTGGACTGCTATAACAAAATATCACAGACTGGGTGGCTTAAACAACAAATATTTATTTCTCACAGTTCTGGTGTCTGCAAGTCCTAGATCAAGGTGCCAGCAGATTTGATATCGGTGAGGGCTCTCTTCCTGATCTGCCTTCTTGTTGTATCCTCACATGGCAGAGAAAGAGAGAAAGAGCGCTCTGGTCTCTTTCTCTTCTTATAAGGGCACTAATCCCATGATGAGGATTTCACCCTCATGACCTCATCTTAATTACCTCCCAAAGACCCACCTCTTAATGCCATCACATTGGGGATTTGGGCTTCAACATATGAATTTGAAGGGAAAACAAACATTCAGTCCATAGCAATTACAAAGGAATGGATTCTATTTCTTATGGCAGGCATGCCAAGTGAGTAGGAGAATATCCACCCTTCCTCCAGCAAAGCCACAGGAGCTGAACATTTGCTAGACATCGGAAGTATGTTTAGAGGCTTGGTGTGTTAGCAGCCCTGCTGTGCGTGTGCTAAGGGAAGGAAATGTACACTCATCTAAGTGGATGGAGAGGAGGACCGGTTGCATATGTTTTTTTCCTGAGCATCAAATTTCTTTGCATTCAAGGATGAGTATAATAAAAACAAAAGTCATGAGATTCTGGATGCTCAATAACAAAATTTTCCAACTTATGTTCTAGAACAGGAATTCTTTGGTAAGTCAAAAGCATTCCATGGGACAGAGGGTTCAGGAGTTAAATACATTTGAAGAACACCTCATATTATATCCTCTCTGCCCTGACTCAACAAAAGCACATTAAAGTCTCAGAAGTCCTACAGCCAAGAAAGTTAGCTTTTCAACCCAGAGTTTTCCAAATTACTTGATCATAGAACCATTTCTTTTTCTCTCAAACATGATTTGGGAAAAAATAATTGTGTAACAGATGATAAACAATAACCTGAAGATGTAGAGAAAACTCATTTTTTGAGACATATTCACTAAAAGAAACAGAAGAAAAAATTGAAAGCATTTGATTTGAAACTATAAAATACAAGAAAACACAAACTATGAAATTAGGCATCAAAAGGAGCATGAAAAGGCAATAGATGGGAGATAGGAAGCAGAGAAATTGTCACTTTAGGGATGTAAAGAGCAGACTTGAGGTGCTCTCTGGAGAGAGGAGAGAAATCAATGAAAATATGTAAGGGTAGATCATGCACAAATGGACATTTCTTTGACATGTAGTAGAATAATTAAATGGAAGCAACAGCTAAATATGTAGTAGAAGAAAACTTTCCTGAGTTAAAAAAAAATCTGTGCTTGTAGATTAAAAGTACTCCTACTTGTTCTAAGTAGCATAAATGAGAAGATACATACCTAGGGTATCTTTTCAAAATACTTTAATATCAGGCATAAAGGAAAAATTCCCTGAGCGTCCAGGAAAAAAAAAAACACTGCAAAACAACTCCACACCACTAAATACCAAAACTCAATATAAACATATAGAGTCTTTGTTTCTCCCTAACTTTATTGATAAAGTTGAAAAGATAACTATGTCCTTTCACCTAAATTCATCAATTGTTAACACATGGTGACATTTACTTTCCATCATTCACATATCTATATATGTCTCATATATGTAACATATATGTAAGTTCCAGGTATTATGTCACTTCACCTTTAAAAGCTTTAGTATTAGTATGTATGTCCCAGGAATAAGGACCCTCTCTTACATTATTATAACCCCATTATTAACCCCCCAAATTTTCACACTAATGCAATAATATTATCTACCATAGAGTACATACTCAAATGTCTCCAAATGTCCTTGCTAACCCTTTGTTTATTTATTTGCTTTTTGATGCAATAAAGGATTATGCATTGCATTTGGTTCTGTATATAAAAACTCAATTTTCAAAAATATTGGCAAGAATATTTTGAATTATTTTTTAACCATTCATGTATTCATTGATTCATTCATTCACTCGTTCATCATAGAACTTTCATTTGTGTTTGCTATATGGCATAATTGTGTGAACAACTAAGCAGTTCACACTATAACATTCACTTGATTATTATGCATATAAAGCACTAATAAGCAAAGTGCTTTAAGAATTCTGAAAAGAGAACTGTTATTTTCTGAAAGGGATTAAAAAAGGAGGGCATTACAGGGAAATGAGACAACAGTCAACACTATACCAAATAATGAGTAAGAGTAAATGGATAATAGCATGCATAAAACTTATTTTTCTCTTTAGATAATGTTCATTCTTAAGAATCTTTCTTCCTTTGAAAAATCAGGTGATGCTCCTTAGATTAAAAATAAATCATTTTCTGTGATGCACTTTTGAACCCTTTAAAAAATAAAATGGAGATCTGTAAATTGTTCATCCATTGCCATCAGCATGCTTTAATAACTAACAAGGTGCTAGATTGTATGTATTATAAATGCGATCATGATAAATTCAATATGGGTTATATTTTTGGATAGCAAGACATTACCAGACCTGAGGTGCCCGACCAGTTCTCTCTGGATCTTGGGCTTTGATAATATATAAATTTAATGATCTCAAACTGGGAAAAGGGGGAAGGATTAAAAGCAGAGTTGAGCAGTGGAATACAAAAGGAGGTATAGATAAGGAAGAACATTTGAGGCATGGTGCTGAACTTCGGGTTGAACAGAAAGTCAGAGACCAGCAGGCCTTCCAATTACTCCTCCTTACCGCCAGGCTTGAGCAATTTAGTCCATTTTATACTTCAGTGAAATAATAGCTAAATAGACATTTACATTTCAAGGTTACCTGATTCTTAAAGTATCTAAGCAATTTCTTTTTGTTACTCTAAGTAGCAAATATGTGTAATTGAAAAAAAATTGTAAAATTAAGCTTAACCAGAATATTTCACATGGTGTTTATACAAACAGGGACATTGTCTGCAATGCTGAATGCTATATGTGTACCTTTATTTTAAAACCAAAACACCATACTGGCTTCTGCTTTCTGCTCCCCACTCTTTACAACTGCAGCTGAGGGCTTTCAGTCAGAATGTGCCCCCTCTTGTGGCATGTCAAGAAATTGCATGCCATCATGGAAACAGTAGTTTAGATTGTTTTCATGACCCATTAATTTATAGGAAGGGGAAGAATATCTGATTTTAGTTGAAAAGAAGTTTATAATTTTAAAATACCTCTAGCAACTTGTACTATAAATATTAAAAACACCCGACTGGCAGTAATCTTCCTTTATTAATGTCAAAAAATTGACCAGGGTTTACATTTTTCCTAATGATTCAGGTATCTAGTTTCTTTGTAATGAAAGTTACATAAGATGTGTTCATAATGTAAAAAGTGAATGAAATAAATACAGTCCAATTTAATAAAAGAGAGGCTCTAATTTTAAACTGTGTATTAAAAATGATATATGTATATTAGCTACTTTCTATTTGTCAGCATTGCATCTATCATGAAGTCATTTCTAATGCATTTTAGAAACGTGCTTTGCATTAAGCTATTAGGCGCTTTGGCACAGGGATTACAATTTAAGAAAGTATTCTGTTGTCTTAAAAGCCTATGCATGACAGAGACTAAATTTATTTCCTTATTTGTTTCAGCAGGGCAGGGACTTTCCTTAAATCCTCTCTCTTAGCTATCTCCCTTTCACCTGCAGATGCTTTTAAAAATGTTTTGCTAGAAATAAAATATGCAGGAAGCAAAAACATAAAAGAAGCAAAAATTATTTTCCTATTTTCATATAATTTTAGTAAGCATCATTTTCTGTATATCTCTTATGTGTATAATCCTGAACAAAATGATGATCCAGGCCTTAAAGAACTTGGGATTCATTCATTCATTCATCAGATACTTATTTAATGCATACTATGTGCAGTTGGTATTCAGAAGGCTGGGCTACAGTGGTAAACAAGACCATCCCTGACCTCATGAAGTGTATATTCTAGTTGGCAGTGGAGGGGAGATGCCAACTAAATAGAAAAGACACACTTGTTTAGGAAAGATATCTACTTATTTGTTGTGTTACTCTGGTTTTTACAAGACTAAGCAAATAGTGGAAATCAAGGAAAGCATTTTGATTTCTTTCTTTTTTAAAAATTTTTATTTATTTTTTGGCTGCATTGGGTCTTTGTTGCTGCGCACGGGCTTTCTCTACTTGCGACGAGTGGGGGCTACTCTTCGTTGAGGTGCACAGGCTTCTCATTTTGGTGGCTTCTCTTGTTGCGGAGCACGGGCTCTAGGTGCACGGGCTTCAGTAGTTGTGGCGCTCGGGCTCAGTAGTTGTGGTTCATGGGCTCTAGAGCGCAGGCTCAGTAGTTGTGGTGCACGGGCTTAGTTGCTCTGTGACATGTGGGATCTTCCTGGACCAGGGATTGAACCTGTGTCCCCTACATTGGCAGGCAGATTCTTACCCACTGCGCGACCAGAGAAGTCCCACACTTTAATTTTCTATAGAGACTAATGATGGGTTGGAGTAGAAATGAGGATTGCTTTCTTACATTGGAAATTTGAGAGAAATCTGGAAGCAGAATATTATGCTAAGATTATCTCGGTTGGGAAGATGAGGTCATCAGAGTGTCAGTTGGATTCTCCCATTAAACGGTAATAAACTCTGCAGCCTGGGTATGGCACTCTCCTTTGAAGGGCAAGGGGAGGAGGGGAGGACATACT
This sequence comes from Hyperoodon ampullatus, assembly GCF_949752795.1. Lineage (NCBI taxonomy): Eukaryota > Metazoa > Chordata > Mammalia > Artiodactyla > Ziphiidae > Hyperoodon > Hyperoodon ampullatus. Next base: position 45,697,366 of record NC_136925.1, on the reverse strand, counting down.
GTTCAGACTCTTTAAAGCTTCTGCTAGGATGTGCCATGTATTGTGTTTGCCCGCATTCCAAAGCAAGTCACAAAGCTGCATCCTAAGTTAATGTGATGGGGAATGATGCTCCACCTACTGCAAGCCATTGCAAAGGCCAAGAGAGAATGATTCACTGACCTCATGTCTCATATAAGTAAATGCAATCAAAGGGCTCAAAATCCAGTAGGAGAGGTACAGTATAAATTACAGGAGCAATACTGTGAATGAATTCAATAGCAGAAGTTGATGTGCAGTGGGATATGAAGGGCCAAGTGAGCTGCTCTGCTTGCTTGAGTCTAGGGGCTTAATCGAGGAGGAGACGCCTGAAATGGGCCTTGAAAAATGAACTTGTCTATAGCACGTAAATAGAGTGACATCGTAGTTGGAGTAAATAGTCTGTGCAAATGCACAGAAACAGAAAACACCATGGTGCATTCAGGAAACTACAGATAAGTGTTTAAACCTTGAGGGTAGGGTGGCAGGAGAGAATTCCGTTAAGGCGTGTGAACTTTAGGCAATGGGGTGCACTTGAAGAGCTTTAGAAAGGAGGATAACAAATTCAGATTGTGTTTTAGAAGATGACTCTGGAGACTGTGGAAGCTGGACAGTGATGCAGGACACAGGGAAAACAGTGTATGAGCTTACTGCAGTGGTCCAGAAGAGAGACTTTAAGGGGCACGCCACAAGGTGATGGCAGTGGAGAGTACTGACAGGCTGACAGGACATAATGCTCGGTCAGAGATGAGAAGTCAGGGAGAGAGAGGAATTCTCTCTCATGCTCATCAGAGAGAGGCATGACCCTCAAATCTCTAGCTTTACTGTCTGGGTTTCAGGATGGCAGTGCCATTCACTGAGATAGAATATTCAAGCTGGGGAGGAAACTTAGGGAATAAGAAAATGTGAATTAAAATTTTGACTTGGTACATTTGAGGTGCTGGCAAGGAAGTTGAGTGAGCAGTTTAGCAGAGAGAGACTGGGGAGTCATTACACATTCAGTACAGTCATCAGAAGCCAAATGTCTGCAATATTACTAAGAATGGTTGTGAGAGCTGATATGGTGGCCCAGGTGAGAACCAATATAGAAGGAGAAGATGGAGACAGAGAAGCCTGAGAACCAGTAACAATAAGAAAAGTAGAATCCCTGTGTTAGATGGAGGAGTGTTCAACCTGTGTTTCCCTTTAAAGGTGTCAGTTGCAGAAATAGACCTTCTCTGCAGCATTATCCTCATCTCAAGATTAAATAGTACCAATAAGCCTCCTTGCTCCCGGAGCTGTGAGCAGTGTCTTGTGAGAGTTGCCTAAAAATACTTGCTGTTTGGCAGTAGAAGGAGACAGTTGGTGGAGGGATTAAGAGTGTGGTGTGGGGGCTTCCCTGGTGGCGCAGTGGTTGAGAGTCCGCCTGCTGATGCAGGGGACACGGGTTCGTGCCCCGGTCTGGGAGGATCCCACATGCCGCGGAGCGGCTGGGCCCGTGAGCCATGGCCGCTGAGCCTGCGTGTCCGGAGCCTGTGCACCGCAACGGAAGAGGCCACAACAGTGAGAGGCCCGCGTACCGCAAAAAAAAAAAAAAAAAAGAGTGTGGTGTGGGATTCAGAGTCTCGTTCCCTGGTTTTGACTCACAGAATGAATATTTACCTGCTTTGTATCCAGGGGAAAAGTACTTAATCTCCCTCGACTTTAGTTTCTTCTCTGTAAAATGATGAAAATAATATCCATATCCCTTAGGGTTGGTATGATAATTAAATAAAATACTTCATGAAAAAGCACTGAGCACAGTGCTTGCTTAAGGCAGGTGCTCAATAAAAATCCAATTGCTTTTATGTTTATGCATCAAGAGTACTACCTTTTGCACAGAAAGATGGAGGTGTTGGCCCACCTTGCATTGGAACGTGTACTTTGAACTGTTTTTCTGGGGTAGTGATGAATCATCCTGAGTACCCACGGTTGTTTACCTGGTTCACCCCTGAACTACTGAGAGTCATTAGGAAGATGGTTGGCCAGCCTTCAAAGTGTAGCCTGTGACTAGGAGATGGTTTGTCTTTATATGAAGTGTTACCTGAACATGACCTGAACTGTGCTGGCCAGAAGTTATGACAAATGAAACCAAATCTAAACAGACGTGTGTAAACTTTGCCTAATACTTGTCTGAAATAAATAGCAGGAATATATCTTATATCAAGGGTCCTCATTTAATATGAAGAAATTTCCAAGAATGAGAGCTCTCTGCTTTTGGAAACGTGAAGGAATAATGAGCAAATTACCAAAAGTTGTCTTGCATATGTAAAAACAATGAAAAAATGGAAGGAGACAGTATTCTGCTGTGAAAATCAATTAGCTAATACATGAGAAGGTCCTTTGTATTTTCACAAGAAGATGAAAATTGATTTCAAGGTATTTCAATTATCACCCATTACATATCTCCAGGACTTTCATGTTCACTCTGTTTAGCATGTCTCCTGATTACCGAAATGGGGTGCAGAGAAGAAGAGAGATTCAGGGACTGAGTTCTCCTTCATAATAGAAAAGGCTTCCCAAGAGTTTGGGGAGAGTTTGATAGGGACGGGAAAGATGGCATTCTAAAAGTCCTAAAACATTCTCCTGAGAAATTAGTAAATTATTACTTGAAAAAATAGAAAACAACTAAACAAAACAGGAAACAAGAAATAAACAGTTAAAGGTTTCTACTATTTCTACTGTCATTCACAGGACACCCTAGATGACTAGACTTGGATTCCAACCCTGCGAACAAATAGTAGTTTATTTTGAAACTCCAGACTCATCAGTAAAAGAGGAATTTAGACTAAATCATCTTTAAAATTTCTTGTCATTGATATATCATATTCTCCTTTCGTTGATAGAATAGTAGGATTTGCAAAAACTGTCTAGTCTCATATTGCCCTTTCTGAGATCTCTTATAATTTGAAACTTCTAAGGGGAGCATCAAACCTCCCATGAACAGAAACCCCAGAGAACCAGCCTATTCTGGTGTTGGACAGTTCATTTCATGAGAAATTCTTTCTTATGTTGAGTAGATGTGCCATTTTATTTGATTATTTATCACTTCATTTGTGAATGTGTTTGTTTACTTCTACGAAAGGATTTAAGTTGGCTTACATTGCTGAAACACCGTGCAAAATAGAGCTAAACATAAAAAAGGCAAATCAATGAAAAAGAACAGAGAAATAGATCTTGCTGAGCCTCAAATGGGAGATAAGTATCACAGTTTAGAAATCAGTTTAGCTGGGAGTTCTCTGGCAGTTAAGGCAGAAAGGGAACCATATTGTGCTTCTCACTGGGTTACGTAAGAAGAGATGCATTATATCTTAAGCGTTAAGTTCAAAGAGAAATGAGTTCATGGGGGTCTTTATATAAAGAATATCAAGGGGCCTCCCTGGTGGTGCAGTGTTTGAGAGTCCGCCTGCCGATGCAGGAGACACGGGTTCGTGCCCCGGTCCGGGAAGATCCCACATGCCACGGAGTGGCTGGGCCCGTGAGCCATGGCCGCTGAGCCTGCGCGTCTGGAGCCCGGGCTCCGCAACGGGAGAGGCCACAACGGTGAGAGGCCCGCGTATCGCAAAAAAAAAAAAAAAGAATATTAAATATCATTATAGTCAGTGTCTTGAGAAGTATATGTGGACATTGTCTTAGGTAGTTAATTCTTATGTGGCCTCTCTAAAAAAGTGGGAAGCATTATGTATATATTTTTATTTTAAATTCACTATACCTTCATTACAGTTGGTTTGGAAAAACAGAGTGAGTAAACTACTCACAAATCTGCCAATCTAACTCAGGTGTTACCATGCTGGCAAATTGAATCATCTTGGGCCTCATGCAATTATGGTTTTCACAAGGAACCTCAGCTGGGTTCCTTCAGCAGGAAAAGGCTCCGGGATGTGTGAGCAGCCAGATGTATCCTCATGTTTAAAATAATACTATTCTCTTAATTTTGTATCCCAGTTATTTCACTTAACACATTTTATTTCACTTAACACATTATCTATTTTTTCTTGTTACTACATAATTTTTATGATTATAGTATTAACTCTTAATTTTCAGATTTGCTACAATTTTCCAGTCATTTAATGCTGTAAAAATGCTGCAGTGAACATTCTTATACATATTGCTTTCCCTGTTTTGGCTGATGAACAGTAGTTAGTTTCCTATACAAATGTTTTCATTGAATTTCATGTTGGAAATGGGCCCACATTAGTGGACATTATAAGAACCAGCCTTTTGCAGTTTACTATTAAGAATCTTTTTTGTTTGTTTGTTTGCGGTATGCGGGCCTCTCACTGTTGTGGCCTCTCCCATTGCGGAGCACAGGCTCCGGACACGCAGGCTCAGCGGCCATGGCTCACGGGCCCAGCCACTCCGTGGCATGTGGGATCTTCCCGGACCGGGGCACGAACCTGTGTCCCCTGCATCGGCAGGCGGACTCTCAACCACTGCGCCACCAGGGAAGCCCTACTATTAAGAATCTTGATGATGATATTGCTCATTACATTTTCTGTGTGTGTGTGTGTGTGTGAGTTGTGTGTGTGTTTTATGAAGACCTATGTGAGAAATTTCTCATTTCAGTACCAGCAATAGCGTTTTGGGGTGTTTTTTTTTTTTGAGTAACAGTTTATTAATATTTTATTCAGGGAATCAGGTAACTGAATGAGTTTCTCTCATGGTTTTGAGCTGTCAAAAATGTGGAGAGCCAAATCTTTGGCCCACATCTAGCAAACATGGACGGAAATCTAAAGAATACCTTACATAAAGCATACCAGCCTTGTTCCTGGAGTCATTGTCCTTTCCTTTCCTTTTTGTCCACTTATCTTAAATTTCATTTTATCTTGATAATTTATGCAAGCCTTTGGATCTTTCTGGAACAAAGCAAATATATAACTAAATGAATGCATGTAAATACTTGGATTATTTCCTTAGGGTAAGTTTTGAAAAGTAGAAGCACTGGCTTTCATGTCACATTAAATCTTAATCCAGTGAAAGACTTCCTATAGGAAACTGAGATAATGTAATCCACGGATGTAAATTCCTGATGATTTATTGCAGATATAATACTGAATGAGAAGTTAAGAGTCCCAAGAGGAAGAAAGAGTCAAGTTGTTTCCCAGAGACTTTCTGTGCAATATCAGATGCTGCAAATGCTATTTTCATGTAAAACTGTGGTAGATGCTTTTTAATTAACTTATATGACAAAATATTGAATGTTATAATTATGTATTAATTAAAGTGATGCTCATCTTCATAAGATATCATATGTATAAACAGCAAAACTGACATTTTGTTCTGAAAATTTAAGAGCCAGCTTTGATTGGGGATTGGCCTGTTTTAATAAGGAGTTAGACCATAGGGGTCTTGAGGATAAGACCAACAGTTTTCTCAAAAATATCCTAAGTATTTGGATAGATATGTGGTTCAGGCTCATGGATTTCCATGCTATATAATATGGAAGAGATAGTTGATTTTTGCACATAAGGGTAGTTGATTATGTTGTCTTTGACTATAAAAATACCTCAGCTGGTCTACTGGACCAGTAACAATGCTGAAGACCTCAGGACATGAGAGCTATCAGATGTATCTTCAAATAGATTTTTTAAGTTTTTTGAGTCACCTAATGTAGACATTCTCTTAATGAGTCTTCACTTAACCTAGCAGTTTAGTAGTCAAACTTACTGACTGATGTCCACAGCACACTGAATATGCCTGGCTGGGAGACAGGTGACCTTGGGGACCCAGTAGTTGAGTTTTATGCATGAAGAGAGTCAAATCTGTTTGTTCCTTTTGGTTTAGTGGATTTTTTTTCATCAGGAAAGAACAAGTCTTCTACATGATACCACTTTAATATTTTGAGACAGGTGTAATTTCTTCTTTCAAAACTACTCATACAGGAATTCTATTCTGTTTGCTGTAGAACAAAACACAGTGTAAAATGGGTGTGTGTGTTAGATTCTGTTTTAATGGGGGATACAGTGTAATAACTCAATTTAATGTTATTTACTTACTGGTGTAGAACTATCTTTTTTTTTTTTTATCATCTTCTCCTCTGCCTTTTCTTTTTTTTTTTTTTCTTTTTTTATTAGTTTCTGCTTTATAACAAAGTGAATCAGTCATACATATACATCTGTTCCCACATCCCCTCCCTCATGCATCTCCCTCCCTCCCACCCTCCCCATCCCACCCCTCCAGGCAGTCACAAAGCACCGAGCTGATCTCCCTGTGCTCTGCGGCTGCTTCCCACTATCTATCTACCTTACGTTTGGTAGTGTATATATGTCCATGCCTCTCTTTCCCTTTGTCACAGCTTACCCTTCCCCTTCCCCATATCCTCAAGTCCATTCTCAAGTAGGTCTGTGTCTTTATTCCCGTTTTACCCCTAGGTTCTTCATGACATTTTTTTTTTTTTAATTCCATATATATGTGTTAGCATACGGTATTTGTCTTTCTCTTTCTGACTTACTTCACTCTGTATGACAGACTCTAGGTCTATCCACCTCATTACAAATAGCTCAGTTTCGTTTCTTTTTATGGCTGAGTAATATTCCATTGTATATATGTGCCACATCTTCTTTATCCATTCATCCGATGATGGACACTTAGGTTGTTTCCAGCTCCGGCCTATTGTGAATAGAGCTGCAATGAACATTTTGGTACATGTCTCTTTTTGAATTATGGTTTTCTCAGGGTATATGCCTAGTAGTGGGATTGCTGGGTCATATGGTAGTTCTATTTTTAGTTTTTTAAGGAACCTCCATACTGTTCTCCATAGTGGCTGTACCAATTCACATTCCCACCAGCAGTGCAAGAGTGTTCCCTTTTCTCCACACCCTCTCCAGCATTTATTGTTTCTAGATTTCTTGATGATGGCCATTCTGACTGGTGTGAGATGATATCTCATTGTAGTTTTGATTTGCATTTCTCTAATGATTAATGATGTTGAGCATTCTTTCATGTGTTTGTTGGCAGTCTGTATATCTTCTTTGGAGAAATGCCTATTTAAGTCTTCTGCCCATTTTTGGATTGGGTTGTTTGTTTTTTTGCTATTGAGCTGCATGAGCTGTTTATAAATTTTGGAGATTAATCCTTTGTCAGTTGCTTCATTTGCAAATATTTTCTCCCATTCTGAGGGTTGTCTTTTGGTCTTGTTTATGGTTTCCTTTGCTGTGCAAAAGCTTTGAAGTTTCATTAGGTCCCATTTGTTTATCTTTGTTTTTACTTCCATTTCTCTAGGAGGTGGGTCCAAAAGGATCTTGCTGTGATTTATGTCATAGAGTGTTCTACCTATGTTTTCCTCTAAGAGTTTGATAGTTTCTGGCCTTACATTTAGGTCTTTAATCCATTTTGAGCTTATTTTTGTGTATGGTGTTAGGGAATGATCTAATCTCATACTTTTACATGTCCCTGTCCAGTTTTCCCAGCACCACTTATTGAAGAGGCTGTCCTTTCTCCACTGTACATTCCTGCCTCCTTTATCAAAGATAAGTTGGCCATATGTGCGTGGGTTTATCTCTGGGCTTTCTATCCTGATCCACTGATCTATCTTTCTGTTTTTATGCCAGTACCACACTGTCTTAATTACTGTAGCTTTGTAGTATAGTCTGAAGTCAGGCAGCCTGATTCCTCCAGCTCCGTTTTTCGTTCTCAAGATTGCTTTGGCTATTCGGGGTCTTTTGTTTTTCCAAACAAATTTTGAAATTTTTTGTTCTACTTCTGTGAAAAATGCCAGTGGTAGTTTGATAGGGATTGCATTGAATCTGTAGATTGCTTTGGGTAGTAGAGTCATTTTCACAATATTGATTCTTCCAATCCAGGAGCATGGTATATCTCTCCATCTATTTATATCATCTTTAATTTCTTTCATCAGTGTCTTATAATTTTCTGCATACAGGTCTTTTGTCTCCTTAGGTAGGTTTATTCCTAGATATTTTATTCTTTTTGTTGCAATGGTAAATGGGAGTGTTTTCTTGATTTCATTTTCAGATTTTTCATCATTAGTGTACAGGAATGCCAGAGATTTCTGTGCATTAATTTTGTATCCTGCTACTTTACCAAATTCATTGATTAGCTCTAGTAGTTTTTCGGTAGCATCTTTAGGATTCTCTATGTATAGTATCATGTCATCTGCAAACAGTGACAGCTTTACTTCTTCTTTTCCAATTTGGATTCCTTTTATTTCCTTTTCTTCTCTGATTGCTGTGGCTAAAACTTCCAAAACTATGTTGAATAAGAGTGGTGAGAGTGGGCAGCCTTGTCTTGTTCCTGATCTTAGTGGAAATGGTTTCAGTTTTTCACCATTGAGGACAATGTTGGCTGTGGGTTTGTCATATATGGCCTTTATTATGTTGAGGAAAGTTCCCTCTATGCCTACTTTCTGCAGGGTTTTTATCATAAATGGGTGTTGAATTTTGTCGAAAGCTTTCTCTGCATCTATTGAGATGATCATATGGTTTTTCTCCTTCAACTTGTTAATATGGTGTATCACATTGATTGATTTGCGTATATCGAAGAATCCTTGCATTCCTGGAATAAACCCCACTTGATCATGGTGTATGATCCTTTTAATGTGCTGTTGGATTCTGTTTGCTAGTATTTTGTTGAGGATTTTTGCATCTATGTTCATCAGTGATATTGGCCTGTAGTTTTCTTTCTTTGTGACATCCTTGCCTGGTTTTGGTATCAAGGTGATGGTGGCCTCGTAGAATGAGTTTGGGAGTGTTCCTTCCTCTGATATTGTTTGGAAGAGTTTGAGAAGGATGGGTGTTAGCTCTTCTCTAAATGTTTGATAGAATTCGCCTGTGAAGCCATCTGGTCCTGGGCTTTTGTTTGATGGAAGATTTTTAATCACAGTTTCAATTTCAGTGCTTGTGATTGGTCTATTCATATTTTCTATTTCTTCCAGAGTCAGTCTTGGTAGGTTGTGCATTTCTAAGAATTTGTCCATTTCTTCCAGGTTGTCCATTTTATTGGCATAGAGTTGCTTATAGTAATCTCTCATGATCTTTTGTATTTCTGCAGTGTCAGTTGTTACTTCTCCTTTTTCATTTCTAATTCTACTGATTTGAGTCTTCTCCCTTCTTTTCTTGATGAGTCTGGCTAATGATTTGTCAATTTTGTTTATCTTCTCAAAGAACCAGCTTTTAGTTTGGTTGATCTTTGCTATCGTTTCCTTCATTTCTTTTTCATTTATTTCTGATCTGATCTTTATGATTTCTTTCCTTCTGCTAACTTTGGGGGTTTTTTGTTCTTCTTTCTCTAATTGCTTTAGGTGCAGGGTCAGGTTGTTTACTCGAAATGTTTCCTGTTTCTTAAGGTGGGATTGTATTGCTATAAACTTCCCCCTTAGAACTGCTTTTGCTGCGTCCCATAGGTTTTGGGTCGTCGTGTCTCCATTGTCATTTGTTTCTAAGTATTTCTTAATTTCCTCTTTGATTTCTTCAGTGATCACTTCATTATTGAGTAATGTATTGTTTAGCCTCCATGTGTTTGTATTTTTTACAGATCTTTTCCTGTAATTGATGTCTAGTCTCATAGCATTGTGGTCGGAAAAGATACTTGATACAATTTCAATTTTCTTAAATTTACCAAGGCTTGATTTGTGACCCAAGATATGATCTATCCTGGAGAATGTTCCATGAGCACTTGAGAAAAATGTGTATTCTGTTGTTTTTGGGTGGAATGTCCTATAAATATCAATTAAGTCCATCTTGTTTAATGTATCATTTAAAGCTTGTGTTTCCTTATTGATTTTCATTTTGGATGATCTGTCCATTGGTGAAAGTGGGGTGTTAAAGTCCCCTACTATGATTGTGTTACTGTCGATTTCCCCTTTTATGGCTGTTAGTATTTGCCTTATGTATTGAGGTGCTCCTATGTTGGGTGCATAAATATTTACAATTGTTATATCTTCTTCTTGGATCGATCCCTTTATCGTTATGTAGTGTCCTTCTTTGTCTCTTCTAATAGTCTTTATTTTAAAGTCTATTTTGTCTGATATAAGAATTGCTACTCCAGCTTTCTTTTGATTTCCATTTGCATGGAATATCTTTTTCCATCCCCTTACTTTCAATCTGTATGTGTCTCTAGGTCTGAAGTGGGTCTCTTGTAGACAGCATATATATGGGTCTTGTTTTTGTATCCATTCAGCCACTCTGTGTCTTTTGGTGGGAGCATTTAGTCCATTTACATTTAAGGTAATTATTGATATGTATGTTCCTATTCCCATTTCCTTAATGGCTTTGGGTTCGTTATTGTAGGTATAGTCCTTCTGTTGTGTTTCTTGCCTAGAGAAGTTCCTTTAGCATTTGTTGTAAAGCTGGTTTGGTGGTGCTGAACTCTCTCAGCTTTTGCTTGTCTGTAAACGTTTTAATTTCTCCATCAAATCTGAATGAGATCCTTGCTGGGTAGAGTAATCTTGGTTGCAGGTTTCTCTCCTTCATCACTTTAATTATGTCCTGCCACTCCCTTCTGGCTTGTAGAGTTTCTGCTGAGAGATCAGCTGTTAACCTGATGGGGATTCCCTTGTGTGTTATTTGTTGTTTTTCCCTTGCTGCTTTTAATATGATTTCTTTGTGTTTAATTTTTGACAGTTTGATTAATATGTGTCTTGGCGTATTTCTTCTTGGATTTATTCTGTATGGGACTCTCTGTGCCTCCTGGACTTGATTAACTATTTCCTTTCCCATATTAGGGAAGTTTTCAACTATAGTCTCTTCAAATATTTTCTCAGTCCCTTTCTTTTTCTCTTCTTCTTCTGGAACCCCTATAATTCGAATGTTGGTGCGTTTAATGTTGTCCCAGAGGTCTCTGAGACTGTCCTCTGTTCTTTTCATTCTTTTTTCTTTATTTTGCTCTGCATCAGTTATTTCCACTATTTTATCTTCCACCTCACTTATCCGTTCTTCTGCCTCAGTTATTCTGCTATTGATCCCATCTAGAGTATTTTTCATTTCATTTATTGTGTTTTTAATCGATGCTTGATTCATCTTTAGTTCTTCTAGGTCCTTGTTAACTGTTTCTTGCATATTGTCTATTCTATTTCCAAGATTTTGGATCTGGGAAATAGAATCTTGGATCAGCTTTACTATCATTATTCTGAATTCTTTTTCAGGTAGACTGCCTATTACCTCTTCATTTGTTAGGTCTGGTAGGTTTTTATCTTGCTCCTTCACCTGCTGTGTGTTTTTCTGCTTTCTCATTTTGCTTATGTTACTGTGTTTGGGGTCTCCTTTTTGCAGGCTGCAGATTCGTAGTTCCCGTTGTTTTTGGTGTCTGTCCCCCGTGGCTAAGGTTGTTTCAGTAGGTTGTGTAGGCTTCCTGGTGGGGGGGACTAATGCCTGTGTTCTGGTGGCCGAGGCTCGATCTTGCCTTTCTGGTGGACAGGTCCACGTCCGGTGGTGTGTTTTGGGGTGCCTGTGGCCTTATTATGTTTTTAGGTAGCCTCTCTGCTAATGGGTGGGGTTGTGTTCCTGCCTTGCTAGTTGCTTGGCATAGGGTGACCAGCACTGTAGCTTGCTGGTCGTTGACTGAAGCTGGGTGCTGGTGTTGAGATGGAGATCCCTGGGAGATTTTCGCTGCTTGATATTATGTGGAGCTGGGAGGCCTCTTGTGGACCCGTGTCCTGAAGTTGGCTCTCCCACTTCAGAGGCACAGCACTAACTCCTGGCTGCAGCACCAAGAGCCTTTCATCCACCCGGCTCAGAATAACAGTGAGAAAAAGTAGAAAGAAATAATTAGTAGAAGAAAGAAAGAGAGATTGAAAGAAAGGAAGAAGGGAAGTAAGGAAGGAAGGAAGGAAGAAAGAAAGAAAGGAGGGAGGGAGGAAGGATGGAAAGAAAGGAAAGAAAGGAGGGAGGGAGGGAGGAACGAAAGCAAAAGGAAGAGTGAATGGAAGAAGAGAGGGAGGGAGGGAGGAAGGAAAGAAAGAAAGAAAGACAGGAGGGAGGGAGGGAGGGAGGGAGGGAGGAAGGAAAGAAAAAGAAAGTGGAAAGAAGAAGGGTGGGAGGGAGGGAGGGATGGAGGAAAGAAAAAGAAAGAAGGAAAGGAGGAGCGGAGGGAGGGAGGGAGGAAGGGAAGGGAGGAAAAAAAGAAAGAGCAGGTAAAGTAAAATAGAATAAAGTATGAAATATAGTAGCGTTATTAAAATTAAAAAGTAATTATTGAAAAAAAACACGGACCGAAAGAACCCTGGGACATATGGTGGAAGCAAAGCTATACAGAGAGAATCTTACACAGAAGATTACACATACACATTCACAAAAAGAGAGCAGGGGGAAAAATCAAAAATCTTGCTCTCCAAGTCCACCTCCTCGATTTGGGATAATTCGTTGTAAAAAGAGGAAAAGGGCGAAAAGTCTGAAATCTTGCTAAGTCCACCTCCTTAATTTGAGATAATTCGTTGTAAAAAGAGGGAAAAAAAAGGGGGGGAAAGTCTTAAATCTTGTCCTCAAAGTCCACTTCCTCAATTTGGGATGATTCGCTGTCCATTCATGCACTCCACAGACGCAGGGCACATCAAATGGACCGTGGAGCTTTAATCCGCTGCCTCGGAGGCTGCACAGAGAGATTTCCCTGTCTCTGCTCTCACAGCTCCCGGGTCTCAGCCTTGGACCTGGCCCCGCCTCTGCGCGTAGGTCGCCGGAGGGCGTCCGTTCTTCGCTCAGACAGGACGGGTTTAAAGGAGCCGCTGATTCGGGGGCTCTGGCTCACTCAGGCAGAGGGGAGGGAGGGGAATGCCCTCTCCTCGCGCACCAGGCAACAAAAGGGAAAAAAGTCTCTTGCCTCTCCGGTAGCTCCAGACCCTTTCCCCGGACTCCCTCCGGGCTAGCACTAACCCCTTCAGGGTCTCTTCCTGCCGCCAGCCCCAGACCTCTCCCTGCGCTCCGACTGAAAGCCGATACCCGAGCCTCAGCTCCCAGCCCCGCCCGCCCTGGCGGCCGAGCAGACAAGTCTCTCGGGCTGGTGTGTGCCTGAGGGCACCGATCCTCTGTGCCAAAATCTCTCTGCTTTGCCCTCCAACCCCAGGAGTTGCTGTGCTCTCCTCCGCTACTCCGAAGCTTTCCCCCTCCGCCACCTGCAGTCTCCGCCCTCGAAGGGGCTTGTAGTGTGTAGAAACCTTCCCTCCTTCACGGCTCCCTCCCACTGGTGCAGGTCCCATCCATATCCTATTGTCTCTGTTTATTCTTTTTTTCTTTTGACCTACCCAGGTATGTGGGGAGTTTCTTGCCTTTTGGGGGGTCTGAGGTCTTCTGTCAGCGTTCAGTAGGTGTTCTGTTGGAGTTGTTCCACGTGTAGATGAATTTCTGATGTATCTGTGGGGAGGAAGGTGATCTCCGCGTCTTACTCTTCCGCCATCTTCCTCCGGCTCCTCAGAACTATCTTCACATGATTTCTAAAGCAATGGTATAGGAGGTGTTATCATGATTATAATAGTTTTGAAAAGTACAAACCACCCTTCCAAAGAGAAATCAAATAAACAGGAGTTTACATGAGTAGGAGTTCTCTCACACAGAATTAATGGCAGTTTCTTCACTTAATATGTTTGGTAGCCACTATGTTATGTAGCCTTTATTGTGCAAAGAGTGGAAACTTTTACTTTGGAAGTGGCTCTCTTGTTGACAATGCTATTTGATAATAATGATATTCTAGTACAGTACTCACACATTGCACATTTAGAAATGTCTATCATCCTTTGTGAATAAAGACACTCAAACTATCCCTGTGAGAGTATATAGATAAGATCATTATTTTCATTTTCTAGATAAGGAAACTGAAATGAAATTCCTTGCCAAAGGTCAAAGAACAAATCACTGGGAGAATTAGATTAGGGCAGTGAGTTCTTGATTTTCAATCCTTTGCTTAATCATCTAAGTCATATTGTTTTACCCAGTATGGGAATAGATTATTTTCAGTCAGTAAGAATAAGGCTGTGCCCAGATGATGCCAGAAGACTAGCTGAAAAATGAAAATCTGCTCAATAATTTGTTTATCTGTAAAATGCCAAACTACTTGTTATACTGATATTTTTCACTAAGCCTAATAGGTTGTCTCATGTTTTGCAGACATAGCCTCTAACTTAATGTTTATATTGTACTAAAATTAACTTTAGTTAATTTCTGGGGGTTCTGTCTTTTAAAAACTTAATTTTGGAATATTATAATTATTTACTATGTTCTGAATAATATGTTAGTCGTGTGGTAAATTGAGGATAAAAACTCTTTGAAAGTGTTTTTTGATGAAATCTCACACCTTTGTGCAGTGGTAGACAAACTCTTTTCTATCATCAGAGACTATACGATAAGATCTCACCATTAGGAGAAAACTGGGCTTCTGTGTCTGCCACCAACTCCTTCTAAATTCATTTGGGCCTGGCATTTAGGACTGAAATCATAAGACTCCATCTATATCACATGCGTTCCCACAGAATCAGTTACCCTGGATGTGAAGGTGGCCAAATAATCAGGTGACCAGTGCCATGGTCCTTATAGAAGGTCATGGGCAGAAATAGCTGAATTCTTTCAATGTTCAACAAACCTTTATTGTACTCCTCATACATACTTACCTGCATCTCTGCAATATATCCTAATTCTTGGACATGTTCTGGTAGATTAAGCAGTTGACAGGTGAAACATTTTCCCCTAGGTCAAACAGCATAAATGAGAGTCAAGATGTAAACTCAGGATGCCTGGCTTTTAGTACCTCAATTCATTCAATTGTGTTGCTACTGAGTTTGTTGATGGATGATTCCGTTATATTTTATATAATGTTTACATGTTTTGCAGTTAAACTACTAAAATGCTTAACTAATCTGAACTCATAGTAATTCACAATAAGAATGGCACAAGCATTATCATTCACTTATAGCCTGTAGAATTTGGAATAGGTTTGGTTCAATAATAAAGATCAAAGCAAACCAGAAAAGGAATAGAAAATTCATTTCTCCTTAGTTCTGAGACCTTCTGAATTCAATCTTTATTAAGAATGACAGTTTGCAAATGTGTGGACTCACTACTAACAAATTAAAATCACTTAAAAAAACCCACTTATTTTGGATTTGATTACTCAGGAATACAATATTAAAAGTGCCTTCATCCTGACTACGGTGTATTGAATTTCTCTGATGTAGCTTCTGTGATCTAATTTTAAAATTATATATACTTCAGACTTGGCTAGACTGAAAACTTAAATGAACTGCATATAAGTAATCTATGATGCTGGTCAGAGATGGAGTACTTATTCCTGTGTTATGTTGCAAAGCTCAAGAAATTAGATATAAACATGAATGACTGTCCTCTAATAGTATTTATATGCTGGGGCTAAGTTTGTTTTCCTCTATTTAAAAATAAAATTCCAGGGAAGACTTGACTTAAAAGTATTTGTATAATTACCTGTTTAATTTTGCAGCAGGCATTTCAGAAGCTTACATTTCTCTTCAAATCCAAGAGTTAGTGACATCATTCATTCATCTAGCAGATGTTTATGTTAGTTGTTACTCTGTGTCAGGCTCTGAGTAGGTATTAGTTCAAGACACAGAGTCCCTGCCCTTCACAGAGCTGCCTCCACTGAGATAAATCCACCATCACAATTAAACTGGGTAATGTGATAGAAAGGAGCTGGGAGGAGTACATGCAACAGGGTGATGGGGAAGGCTGGTTCTGAGGATTTAAATTGAGACCTGAAGAGGGGCTGGCTACTAGAAAATTCATAGAAAAAGCATTCAAGTGGTGTTCAAGGCTCCAAGGTGACAATTACTTTTTTTGTGTGTAGTTTTCACAATTTGTAGTTTTCTGAAAGCACTACAGAAAGAAATGAGAATTCAGAGAGAGAAAGCAACAGCCATTAGAAATGTTGGAACATTAGAGTGGAAACATTTGGAAATTTGGAGTTTTCTTAAAGCCTGCTCTTTTAATGATGAAGAAATGGAGGCCCAGTGACATTGCCATGTTTTGGTCACATACTAGTTAAATTGTAACCTGGGTCTCCCATCTTCCTGTCTATAGCTTTTCTCTATTAAACAAAACTACCTTTATTGTGCTTGACAACTCTAGATGTACTGAAAGTATTGGTTTTTACAGTTGAGAGTTTAAACCTTTATCTACAAATAGTTGGCAAACATTTATTTAGGCTTTCTTTATGATCAATGGCAATTGCCAAAGCCATATCAATCATTGGGATTTGCATCCCTTATTAAGAAAATCACAAAGAGTATTTTAATCTTTCAGTCGTCTATTGACTTTAGTTTCTAGCTCAGAAATCATGAAGTCTTTTGTGATGCATTAAAAGGGAATTCCTGAGTTTAATTTCCATGTAGTCCACTTCAGTTTGGAACCAGATATGGTCCATATTGATTAAAAAAGGAGAATTTTTTTATTGCTTCCCATCATTTCCAATTATAGATCTGTTGGCTTGCTAGACATCTCAGTCATACTTTATGCAATTTTCTTTTTGATAAATGGCAAATGAATTTTCAGGCCAACAATTTATATAAATTGCAGGTATAATTTATACTTAGCTACCTTTCTACTTCTAATATTTTTATTACTTTGTGGAGAAATGAATTGGGGCTAATATTGTTTACATCTCTCTTTGATTTTTTTGTTAGCTTTTTAATCCATAAACGGAATCTGTAATGAGCTTAGCTCTGTATCCTAATAAAGCCCCTCCGTTTGGTGATGATTATATAAGGCAATTAACATTGCCCCAAGAGTTATAGTCAGTGGGAATGGTAATTTGACAGATCAGAGTGTACAAGGATGTGTTCCAGACACTTAAAAAATTGTAATTTAAGAACCTTATATTACTTTTGGAGGAGCTAAATGTTTGCCTGTTCTCTGCATTTTATTATAAAGAACCGAAAATAAAATATTCTCCTGTATGCAGATGAAATGCTTTTTTTCAGTTTTATTGAGGTATAATTGACAAATAAAATTAAAAGGTATCTAAAATGTACAACATGATGATTTGAAATATATATACATTGTGAAAGGATTCCCCCTCCCCACATCGAGTTAATTAACATATCTATCACCTCACATATTTCTCTCTGTTTTTGGTGAGACCATGTAAGTTTTACTCTCTTAGCAAATTTCAACTATATCATACAGTGTTATCAACTTTAGTCACCATGTTATATACTAGATGCTTAGAACTTACTCATCTTATAGCTGAAGTTTTACCCTTTTACCAACTTCTCCCTAATCCTGCTCTCTCCAACCCCACTCCCAGGCAACAATTTTTCTACTCTGTTTCTATGAGTTTAATTTTTTTTAAAAAAAGATTCCACATATAAGTGATACTACACAGTATTTGTCTTCCTCTGTCTTATCTCACTTAGCACAATAGTCTCAAGGTTCATCCATGTTGTTGCAAATGACAGGATTTCCTTCTTTTTTTAAGGCTCAATAATATCTCTCTCTCCCTTCCTCCCTCTCTGCCTCTTTCCATCTCTACCTGTAGTTATATCTATATCTACACATAGATTTTGCTTTCTGAGAACACTGTTTATTTTATTTTAGTGTCCATGTTATAGAATTTCATGGGAGGAGATTCTCCTTTGTCTCTGTACCAGAAAGAACTGTTTCTAAACATCTTTTGTGATTTTATCTTATGAACACTGTGGTTTCTGAAACTCTTTCCTTCTTAGCATTGCTAGAATGATAGAGTCCATTTTATAGCTTGTTTTAAACAAGTATACTAGGCCTCAAATCATGGTTTATTTTTGGTGGTAACTGTACTCTTTTATTTTTATATTTCCTTTAAAATATGATTCCACATTCTTTTTTCCTTTTTAGTCTGCTGTATGTCCTTTATAAGCTTCCTGAAGTCTTTTCTGAAACAAAGTTGAGAAATAAATAGAATTTGTTAAAATTTTATTCCATGCATTGAAACTATCATCACAAAACAAGCAAATCTCCTTTGCTTTGGCAAGAAGTTTATTAAAAGGACTTATTTTGGGTTCCAGTTTTAGACGAAGGGGTTGTGAAACACTACAGAATCAGAAGACTGGATGAAGGGGACTTTTTCCTCACCCGGAAAAGAACCTTTTCAACACTGAATGAATTTGTGAGTCACTACACCAAGACAAGCAATGGCCTGTGTGTCCAGCTGGAAAAACCATGCTTAAAGGTGAAATGCTTTCAAACTCTGTTCCTTTATTTTTGAAGTTAATTTTTTTTCCTTCAGGTGAGGAGTTATTTGTCATGTGATATGTCAGCTCAGAAAAAGAAGGTCATTGAATACCCAAGTCATGGATAGGCAAACTGTGGCCCCTGAGCCAATACGGCCCCACACTTATTTTTATAAATAAGCTTTATTGGAGCATAGACATGCTCATTCATTTACAGATTGTCGTTGCTTTTTTGCTATAATGGCAGAGTTTAATAGTTGAAACAGAGACTATATGGCTTACAAAGCCTAAAATATTTACCGTCTCATTCTTTTCAGAAGAAGTTTGCCAAGTCCTGACCTCAAGCAATCACTGAACACAGAAAATATTCATTCTTTGCACTAAGAAACTAATCTGGTATCTTGTTATTGCAGCATTTAATGATATGGCTGGAGGGGAAAAAGGTTATGGAATACAATTCTTACTTAGATGATCTGTGTTCAAGATTATTAACATGAAATGACTAGGTTCATTATCTGGTTGTCTGCATATAGATATCATTTAACTGTTCTAACAGTTTGATTGTTTGGCCTGGCTGTTTGGTGGGAGGAGGTAACATTTATAGAATTAATCTACATCTGTCATTAAATTCTGTTGTTTGCATGTTTTACCTAAATGTGTTTAAAGCTAAGTAGTAGTCATACACCTCAGTGGGGCAAGCCCTCAGCTCCGCATCAGAGTTCAGGTCTCATGTACTGTCAGTGGTATAGCCAACCCTGTAGTTTATACCTGGATGACCGGTGAAAGCTTCCTTGTGATGCCTGTTTAGAATTCTACAGACAAGTAGAAGCTGAAGAATTCTATCCTGTATGCAGGGAATTTATGAGTTAAATCCTGAGACGTGAATAGGCAATTTTGGTATAAGTATGTACATCTTAGATGGAATAGGAATGACCTCACAAGGATATCTAAGCTTATGCTAAGAAATAGTTCAACTGATACAAAGATATGACTTAAAAATTTTTAGTTTAACCAATATTGTTGAATTCTGGTAGGGAAAAGGGTTTACAAAGCATAGGTGACCTTCTGTGCACTCAAGATGCTGATGACTTAGTGGAGGAGATAAGATACATTTCTAAAGGCAGATGACAAACTAGACTATGCACTCTAGGAGAGCAGAGACCTTGCCTATTTTGTTTACAGAATGGAACCTAGTTGGTGCTTGAAAAATATTTATTTATTAAATAAATGAGTAAATGAGTGAATAAGTAAATGAATTTGAAAAAAGATGAAATTAATTATGAGAAATTTTGTGATACATATGGTAAATGCTATAGGCCAAAGAGTTGGGCAGATAATTATGGATGAGATGGAACTTCAGTTTAGCCTTGAAACTTGATTTATGTAGGCAAGGAGGCAAAGAGAACTCCCACCACATAGGTGAGAGGGAGGTATTTGGGTGTCGTGTGGGACAGATGGACAGCAAGGTGCCTGACTTAGCAGGATTTGGGAGATCAGCTGGAAGAGGCAAAGATACAGATTCTACCACAATTGCTTTCCATTTAAAAGTAATTAGAATAAAATTTACAATATTTTGTTTTTAAAAATGATGTCTCTTTTTAAAAGTACCTAGACTGTTATTTTCAACCAAAAAATTGTTGAATATAACTTTTTTCTTACCAGTATTCTAATTATTCTGTGAAACAGATACAAGTCCCAGCTCCCTTTGATTTGTCATATAAAACCGTGGACCAGTGGGAGATTGACCACAGCTCCATACTACTTATGAAGAGATTAGGATCTGGTCAGTTCGGCGAAGTATGGGAGGGCCTATGGAACAATACCACTCCGGTAGCAGTAAAAACATTAAAACCAGGTACGAGAACAAGAATGGCAAAGGTTAAATGGCATATGTTGATACTTATAAGCTCAACTTGCCACTGTAAATGTCCAAGAGGTCATGGGACAGCTAGTGTGGGCACCAAGCACATGTTATAATCACTTTCTGTAGTGACCACAATGATCTATCCCAGCACCTGAGATTTTCAGAATTACTGCAGGTATGATTATGATTTTGAATCCTAATCTTATTAACAACTGAGACTAAACTTTATTGTCCAATCTGATCATTTTTTTCCAAAAAAGAAGCAGCTAGCTATCCATCCTAACACTGCTCTCTAAGGAAGGCCTTTTGGAGGTCAAAAGAGAACAAAAAATCAGATTTCTTGTATTAAAAAATAGCGCCATGATAGTTTTCTCTCCAAGAGGAATAATTATTATTGATTTACAGTGTAATAGCAGCAAACAGCTTTGGTGATTGCTTAAATGTCTTCACTTCACTGGGGCCATTAATCAATCTTCTCAGCTATTTATTGCTTAGCAGACTACCACGCAATAAAGACGAGCCTGAAATCAACTCCCACAGTAGCTTTGACAGGCAAAAATTAATATTTAATGTTGCATTACTAGCTGAGTTGAGATTGGGTCTCTTTTGCTATGCAGCTGGTCAGCTGTAACCAGCGTAGCCAAGGAGTGCTCTGAGCAGGCTTCCCCTGCAGAGGCTCCTGACGTACATGGTTTCAGCTCTAGCGGATGGTGTGATTTGGCAATGATTCAAGTGTCCTGCATTCCGTGAATCTGATGGCCACCCAAAGCATCAACATAGAAACATATTGTAGATAAATCATCTGAATGGAGATCATAATTGCTGCTATCACTGGAAACTTCATCAATCAGATTGTTTAGGGGTGGGGGAATGATCCTACTATATCCATAACTAACCATAGGCCAAACTAATTATAATAACCAAAAGCAGTCCTTTATTATGGTTTGGATGCCTCTTTTATTCTTAGCTCCATTTTGCCACAATGATTCAAGACTTTAATCCTATTTGATTATGTGGAGCAGAACAGTGGTAGAGATGGAAGTGAGGGAGCTCAGCAAAAATTGATGGAGAGCAGAATAGGCCATTTCCCCCTATTCTCCCTCTGTAAGTCCTTGCCTCTTCCCCTCAGCCTGTGAAGAAATGCTTACAGTTGATCTGTCTGGTTTTCCTAAGAATATGCCTATTATTAATAATAATACAAATATAGTCAACACTTATTGAACACATATGTACCAGACAATGCTATTATCCTGACAATGATTTTATGTCAGTAGGATTATTAGCCATGATTTAGAGATGAAGAAACTGAAGTTCAGAGATGTTTGGTAACTTGCTCAAGATCACACAGTGAGCTAGGATTTGATCGAGCCTGGGTAGTGAACTTCAAGACTCTCAAAAAGCATACCAAAGGATAGATTGCCTAAATGCTTTATGTGAAATGATCTGCAGGTCACATGTAACTCTTTCTAACTGCATATTAATAAACAGTCAGAGTGTTAGCTTGGAATGTCAAAGCTTATCCATGCCTGGGGTTCAAATATTAGCTGTGAAGTCTTCTATATGAGAGAATGAGGAACAAAACAGACTCTTTAAGCATCAGTGAAAATGATATTTGCACTATCCATAGTGAATACTGAGATGTGAAACGACAGTATTCCTTCAGTTACAACAATGGCTATGAAACATCATATCCTAAAAGAAATAAAAGATTTTTAAATGACTAATGAAAGGTAACTCCAGGTATTCTTCTTTCTCTTAGGTTTTTTATTTATTTATTTATTATTTTTTTAAATTAGTTTCTGCTTTATAACAAAGTGAATCAGTTATACATATACATCTGTTCCCACATCCCTTCTCTCATGCATCTCCCTCCCTCCCACCCTCCCCATCCCACCCCTCCAGGCGGTCACAAAGCACCGAGCTGATCTCCCTGTGCTCTGCGGCTTTTATTTGATGTTAACTGTTGATACTTGGCACTTTGCATCGTGAGTCAGAGTTGAGCCATTTAAGTGCAATTTAATTGTAGATGAGTCTTCAAAATAGGCTCCAATATCTCCCTTAACATTTGGTCAGGCTATTAAAACCAACTGTGGAGATATTAATACAGGAGAAAATGTTGAATATCAGCTTCAAGAGGAGGAAAAGAACACTAAGTTTTGGGAGTGGCCCTTGAATGTTTTCTACTTGGCCTATACTATGGATATATGTCCTTGCAGAATTAAAGACATAAATATGGCAGAATATCATTGCTTTTTAGAAAAGTTATCCAGCTCTTCCCACAGTGGGTACCAAGGACAGGGCAACTATTAGTCTTCTCTGCATCCTGGACAGAAAAACTCGCTGCAGTAATTAAACAGTCAGTGTCTTCCAGTGTTCATGTTAATAGAATGTCTTCTCTTTGTGTCCTAAATGCCTGCCTTGTTTTGTCAGTTAGACCATCAGTGTTTCCTTTTTCCTTCATTTTTCACATGGACCTGAATCAACCTCTCTTTACCTACAGGTCATAATACATAAGCTGCACAACCCTGATGCACCAACACATCAGTTATTAGGTTGCCCTGGTTGAACCTGATTCTCTTCGTTGATAAATCTGAAGATTTGTGACACTGATGCTCTTACTTTACTGAGCGGCAGGAAGCAATCTTGGTGATTCCCACCAGGCTTCTGTGAGGATAGGAATGCCTCAGTAACATAAAGTGATTTCCCCTCTTCTTGTTTCAGGTTCAATGGATCCAAATGACTTCCTGAGGGAGGCACAGATAATGAAGAACCTAAGACATCCAAAGCTTATCCAGCTTTATGCTGTTTGCACTTTAGAAGAGCCTATTTATATTATTACAGAGTTGATGAGACATGGAAGTCTGCAAGAATATCTCCAAAGTAAGCTAAAGACTTAATAAAAGGAAAAAAGAGGAATTTAGTTTAGCTAGTCCTATAAATGTCAATTTAGCAAGGCTTCTATAACCCAAAGGATATCTACTATGGTATATCTGTGACAATGAATGTCTTACCATTGAATTGCTCAACTACTCTTTAATAGGATATATACCGTGTACTCAAAGGGAGGAAAAATATTTATGTAGTGGAAGAAAAAATTGTTCACCATAGACATATCAGAGTACTTAAATGTCATGTGGAAAATTGAAGAATAGATGTTTTTCACGATGCTTTGTTTCCTACAATAACTAATTGCACATTATCAGTCATGGACCAGTATTTTCTATGGCCCAGAATTAGGGGACATGGAATGCTTTCGGGGGAAGGGAGGGAAAGGTACCCTCATTTTTCTCTTTGCCAGTTTTGCACAACATTGTGCTTGTTGGAATTTAAAATACTTCCAACCGCTAGGCAACATTAGAATATTCAGACTAAAAAGCAGAAATATACTATTACTTTATTTTTACATCTGCTTCCTGTAGTCTGAGAAGACTTAAGGGCACTGTAGAATTTTGATGTTTATTACAAATTAATAATTTAATAAGCACAATATTATAAGCATTAAAATGAGATGTTCAAAGAAGTGGAGATGAAGTACTGAGAGAATAATTCATGCTTTAAAAAAGGCATTTTCTATACTTTCTTGGAATGACAGAGTGGGACTGATAGAATGTCTAGAGGTAAAGGGAGGTGAGAATAATGGAGCAAACATATCGGAAAGATAGGAGTATTCTCTCAGTTCAGGGTGACTTGTGAAGCTGGTGATATTAAATTGCAAGACTAGATAGGAACAAAGAACATAAGACTTGCTAACTGCTGTTAAAAACAAAAATAAACCTAGCTCCCTTGCAGAAAGATATCAAATTTAACAGTATTAGATTGTGTTACCCACCATAGAGAGACTAACCTCAGCCATTGACTCCTTTTGCCTTATTCCCAGGGACAAAAGTACAGGAGCCATTTCAGGTCATCTCTAACGAAAATGCTTTGTCAAATTATAAACATTTGCGCTGTTAAATCTCACAGTCAATTCTCAATCCTCAGATCTATCAGCAGTATTCAGTTCAATGGACACTGTCTCCTTCTGGTAACACTACCTTCTGGAAACACTACCTTCCTTTGGCTTCTGGGACACTTCATCCAATGTCCTTTTATCTTCCTTTCTTGCCAGTTCTTCTCAATCTATATGATTTCTCTCATCTCCTACACTTCTGAATATCTTGGAATTTTCCAAGACTCTTTTGCAACATCACCAGATTCCTTGCTAATCTCAACCAGTCTTATTGTTTAATGACATTTATGTATTACCAATTGCCTAAATTGTATCCCTCCATTACTTCAGAATCATATATCCAACTACCTTCTTAACTTCTCCACGTGAGCACTGTATCAGTCTGGATAATATGGGTATGATGCAGTAACAAATGCCTCCAAATCTCAGAGTCTTAACACAGGTGTTTATTCTTGCTCATGCTACATATGAGATATAGATTGGCTGGTGGCTCAGGTCTTTTGATCACCTTGGCAGCAGTAGGGGATATGACTATTCTCATTCTGGCTCTTAAAGCTTCTGACCAGGAGTGACAGAGGTCATTTCTGTGCCCTTTTCATTTGGTTAAATCAAGTCAAAGGGAGTTGGGGAGTACAGTCCTCTAAAGTGCTTAAAAAAAATAAAAAATAAAAAAAAAATAAAGTGCTTAAAAGCAGGAAAAAACAAAAGTTTGCAAACAGCCCTCATTTCTACTACATATGTCTATTAGACATCTCAAAATAATTTGTCCCCAAACCGATCTCTGATATTATCCTCAGTAATCTGCACCTCTTGTGGTCTTTCCTTCTCTGACAGTGTCAACACACAGGCCTAACATCTTGGAGTCACCTCTACTTCTCACATCCTCTATCTGACCAACCAGCAACTCCCACTGGCTTGCTTTCCAAATATATCCAGAATTTTACCACTTCTCAACACTCCTACTCCAGTCCGAGTCATCATCAACTCTCTCCTGGATTCTGCAGTAGCCTTCTAATTTGTCTCCCTCTCTTGGTTCTTGGCCCCTTCAGTCTCGTCTCAACACAGTAGCTGGAGAGATCCTGTTACAATGTAAGTCAGGTCACGTCCCTCCTGAGCCCCAAACCTTCAGTGACTCCTTGGTTCTCTCTGTGTAACCCATAAAGTCCTGCCTGACCCGGCTCTGCATTGCCTCTCCAACCCCCTCTCCCACAGCTTTGCCCTGCTTCACTCTGTCAGCTACACTGCCCTTCTTTGCTGCTCTTTGTATCTTCCACATGTGCTCTGCTGCAGGCCCAGCGCACTTGCCGTTTCCTCTACCTGAAATTTTTTCCCGTTACTTATCCGCACAGCTCATTTCCTCACTTCCTAAAGTCTTTACTCAGGTATTCCCATTACAGCGAGTCCTTCCTGGGTCACCCTCTAAATTCTAAGATTTAATCTCCCTTTGCTGACTCTTTGTATTCCTCTTTCCTGCTTTTTATTTTCTCTTCCTAGCTGTTAGTCGTCATATAATGCATGACATATTTATGTAGCTTATTTTTAGTGTCTTCTAAAATACAACTTAGAGAGGACGGAGATTTTTCTTTGTTTTAGTGCTAGAACGGTGTCAGGCACACAGAAGGTGTGCACTATTTGTGTGTTGACTAAGTGAGTGAATAAATTAATGGATAGATTAAGTCAGGGCTATCCTGAACCTAATACAGTTGGGACTTGTTTTGTTGCGCTTGATATCAGCTTGCAAAGATACACTTAGTATATTGCAAACTCCTTTGACATTGAGGATTTCTGTGGTTTGTTGATGTGTTTTACTCAGGGTTGAGCATGAACTCTGTCGTCTTCTGGGTTGAACTATCAGGGTCAAGTTTACAGAGGCCTTCATTTGCCTGGATACTTAGCAGCCAGGGGGAGTAATGAAGGCATGCTCATTACAGATAATCCCTTCCCAATCAAGAGGATTTGATTTCAACAGTGATCTTAAAATGTATCTGCCACTCTTAAACATCCCATAATGATAAATATTATTAAGCTGAAATGCTCTTGAGTAATGGAACATAACTGAAAATATTTCCTTGCTGCAGATGCAAATTGTCACAGGTCTATGAATGTTTATATCAGTTTTGACATCTGGCTGCTGTATTAGAAATGTGCTCTGAGGTTGTATGCAGTTCCTAGGCCACTGTACTTTTCAGGGCAGGAAATAGGTTACTACTCAGTTTCCCTCACTATTGTGCCTGTCAGTGAAAACCTTTTTATATCCATTGTAATAGGATTAGATGTTGTATTTGATAGCTGAAATAACACACATTTTTCTATAGAACCATCTTTGTAGTCCCTAAGCTTGGCTGAATATTTTTTTGTAATACATTTCTCCAAAATGGAAAAGGCTTGTCAAAAAACTTTAGCACTAAGAGTAATTGATGCCTGGTATTTCTTACTGAAGTTTAAAGAGGATAAATATCTGCAATTTTTTTACTTTAGCTGGGCTTCTTTTCTTTCCAATAAATACTTCTAGAGCATCTAGTATATGTCAGTATATTTCCTTTGTTTTACAAATCAAGTCCTAGCATGTTGTTCATCGTTCTCACAGACAGTTCAGTTAAGTGGATTGAAGGAGACAGGAATGCTTTCACTGAGATACCCTTTAACTGAACACAACTCCATAACTATTTGCTGTCTGCATGAATGGAAGTCTCTTCATAGCCCCTGACTTTGGGTGCTCAGGAGTGTAAGGTGGATTTTAGGGAGGCAGTACAGAATAAATTTATGACGCATGAGATTTCAGCCTCCAACATATCCTGGATTTGAATCTCTACTCTATAAATTATTACCTGTTCCTCTGAGTGGTAGGACACCTATCAAACAGGGCAAAATACTTCCTATAGTTGTTCTGAGTATTAAATGAGGTGATTTACTGGAAAATCAACCATATGGGATAGTGGTAGGAGAGGAGCATATACATTTTAATTTTTTTTTCCTCTAAAAAACACTATATAGCACTTACTGTGTGCCAGGAATTTTTCTAAGTCCTATACAAGTATTATTTTAGTTCATTCTTCTAACAACCTCATGAACTAAGTATTATTATCATCATCCCCATTTTGCAGTTGAAGAAGCTGAGGTATGGAGAGATTAAGTAACTTATTCAAGGTGGTTGAACAAGAATTCAAACCCAGGAAATCTGGCTCCATAGTCCATGCTTTTAACCATATACATAGCACTGATATTATTCTCCTAATATCCAACTATTATTTATTGCTGCACGACAAATTACCCCAAAACTTAGTGGCTTACAGTGGCAAACATTTATTATCTCGCAGTTTCTGTGGTCAGGAATCCAGGTGCAGCTGAGCCGGGTCTTCTGGGTCAGGGTTTCTCACAAGGCTGCAGTCACGGTGTCAGCCAGGGTTCCAATCATCTTTATCCATTCATTTGTTGACGGACACTTAGGTTGCTTCCATATCATGGTTATTGTAAACAATGCTGCTATGAACTTTGAGGTGCATATATCTTTCAAATTAGTGTTTTTATTTTCTTCAGGTAAATACTCAGGAATAGAATTGGTGGATCATGTGGCAGTTTTATTTTTAATTTTTTGAGGAATCTTTATACTGTTTTCCATAGTGGCTGCACTAATTTAAATTCCCACCAACAAAGCACTAGGGTTCCCTTTTATCCACATCCTTGCCAACACTGGTTATTTCTTGTCTTTTTTGTTTTGTTTTGTTTTTGGCTGCGTTGGGTCTTTGTTGCTGTGCGTGGGCTTTCTCTAGTTGCGGCGAGTTGGGGGGCTATTCTTTGTTGTGATGCGTGGGCTTCTTATTGCGGTGGCTTCTCTTGTTGAGGAGCACAGGCTCCAGGCGCCAGGCTTCAGGAGTTATGGCTCGTGGTCTCAGTGGTTGTGGCTCATGGGCTCTGGAGCGCAGGCTCAGTAATTGTGGCGCACAGGCTTAGTTGCTCCACGGCATATGGGATCTTCCCGGACCAGGGCTCGAACCCGTGTCCCCTGCATTGGCAGGCGGATTCCCAACCACTGCACCACCAGGGAAACCCCTATTTCTTGTCTTTTTGACAATAGCCATTCTTACAGGTGTGAGGTAATATCTCATGGTTTTGATTTGCATTTCTCTGACGATTAGTGATTTGAGCATCTTTTCATGGGCCTGTTGGCCATCTGTATGTCCTGTTTGGAAAAATGCCTATTCACATCCTCTGCCCATTTTTTGATCAGATTGTTTATCTGTTTTTGATGTTGAGTTGTATGAGTTCTTTATGTATTTTGGATATTAACCCCTTATTGGATATATCATTTGCAAATATCTTCTCCCTTTCAGTAGACGGTCTTTCCATTTTATTGATGGTTTCCTTCATTATGCAAAAGCCTTTTAGTTTGATTTGGTCCCATTTGTTTATTTTGGCTTTTGTTGCCCTTGCCTGAGGAGACAGGTCCAAAAAAATATTGCTAAGACCAGTGTCAAAGAGATTACTGCCTGTGTTTTCTTCTAGGAGTTTTGTGGTTTCAGGTCTTACATTTAAGTCTCTAACCCATTTTGAATTTATTTTTGTATATGAGAAAATGGTCTAGTTTCATTCTTTTACATGTAGTTGTCCAGTTTTCCCAATGCTACTTATTGAAGAGACTTTCTTTTCCCCGTTATATATTCTTTGTTGTAGATAATTGACCATGTGAGCGTGAGTTTATTTATGGGCTCTTTATTCTGCTCCATTGAGCTATGTGTTTGTTTTTATGCCAGTACCATACTGCTTTGATCACTATAGCTTTGTCTGAAGTCAGGGAGTGTGATACCTCCAGTTTTATTTTTCTTTCTCAAGATTGCTTTGGCTATTCAGGGTCCTTTGTGGTTCCATACACATTTTAGGATTATTTGTTCTAGCTCTGTCGGTATTTTGTGAGTATTTTGATAGGGATTGCATTGAATGTGTAGATTGCTTTGGGTAGTTAAAATGGACATTTTAACAATATTAGTTCTTCCAATCCATGAACACATAACATCTTTCCATTCATTTGTATTCATTTGTATCATCTTCAATTTTTTTCATCAATGTTTTTTAGTTTTACAGGTCTTTTACCTCCTCAGTTAAATTTATTTCTAGGTATTTTATTCTTTTCATTTGCTTGTATATGGGATTGTTTTATTGTTTTCTCTTTCTGATAGTTCATCATTAGTGTATAGAAATACAACAGATTTCTGTATATTAATTTTGTATCCTAAAATTTTACTGAATTCATTTATTAGTTCTAATAATAAATGAATCTTATTTATTATTGGGATTTTCTGTATATGGTATCATGTCATCTGCCAATAGTAAAAGTTTGACTTCTTCTCTTCCAATCTGAATGCCTTTTATTTCTTTCTCTTGTTGGTTGCTGTGGCTAGTACTTCCAATATTATGTTAAATAGAAGTGATGAGAGTGGGCATCCTGGCCTTATTCTGGATCTTAGAGGAAAAGCTTTCAGCTTTTCACTATTGAGTATGATGTTACCTGCAAGTTTGTCATAAATGGCCTTTATTACTCAGAGCCTATTTAAATATGCTGCTTGCATTAAAAAAAACACACACATTCACACACAAACTGTGCTTAGGTGTTTCCCATTTGAAAACTTCCCTTGACTCCATTTATTTCATTTTTTTAATTGTAAAAGATGACATACATGTAGAAGGGACATGCACGATTTACGTCCTTTCTACATATATATTTATCATGTAATTATAAAGTGAGCAAGTAAACAACTGTGTAGCCACTATGCAAATCAAGAATGAGAACATAGCCAGCAGCCCAGAAACTCCTCTACTACCTTATCAATGACAATCCTTCACTATCAGGAACCTCATGATAATTGCTTTCCCTTCCTTGACTTACATTTTTCTCTGCTAGCTTCTTCTTGTCTTCCCTTCTTGACTAGGTTTTTGGAAATTGACATCTCCTCTTACTACCTCCACATCCTCAGCTCCCCTTCAGCCCTTAACCCTTTATACTCCATCTCCAGCGAGACTCTCTTTCTGCAACCAATGTTTCCAGTGACTTCTTAATTATTATATTTTAGAAATGCTTTTTAGTTCTTATCTTGCTGGACTTATTTGACAATGGTGGTGATTTTCTCTTCTCAAACTTTTGACTGTTATGATGTTCTCTTCTGGTTCTTCTCTCATTCTTTAGGCTGATTCCTCTCAGTTTTCTTGCAGGTTTATTTTTATATGCCCACTGTAAATGTTGGCATTTCTCATGATTCTATCACTTTCTAGCAATCTCACCCACTTTTAATGTTTAACTCTTGCTCCTAAACAATGACTGTTAAATCCATATTTCTAGCTGCATGCTTTCCTCTGAGCTTCAGAACCATATGCTTGTCTTCTTTTAGATATTCCCTCTTGGGTAATCCATATGCATCTCTAGCTTAACAAGTCTTAAACTGTTTAATTCTGATCAGGCAGCAGCAATGATAGATAATAAGAACAGGTAGGCTTTACTAAGTTCTTCCTAGGTGCCAGGTACTGTTTTAAGTGCTTTACATGTATTAACTCATTTTAATTCTCATTTTAACAAATAATACCACAAGGTTATGATAATTATTGCTATATATATGGAGAAACTGAGACACAGGAGTATTAAGCAGCTCACCCAAAGTCAGGAAGAAATGTAAGGCAGAGCCTTGATTCAAATTGTGGCACTCTAGCTTCAAACCAATCTTCCTCACTCCTGTACTGTAGTTGCTCAAGTCAGGAATTGTGTCTGGGACTCTTGACCATAAATTCAATGCATTTTTGGTAATATTTGGCTTATTCAGATAGGGATAATGATAATTTGGATTTATATGAGACTTTTTCAGTTCTCCAGAAATTTGAAGAGCTCTACTAACAGTATGGCAGCTAAACACTTATCCAGGGATGGCTGACCCCATTTCACAAAGTCACCACAAAATAACACTAATCTCTCTAGTAATGATCAAACTGACTCTACTACATAAATTTCCTATACTTAGTTATATAGAATCAGCAGGAGGAGAAACTATGTCTACGAAAGGTATATCATGCCTATACCTTCTCTTCATAGAGAGATGAGCAACCTATTCTAAGAATAACAGGCTAAGAAAGGAAAATTTAATGCATGCATCAAGCTTAATGGAGTACAAATGTAATATACACAGTTTATAACTATGTAACATATATAGAGCCTTCATTATTTTGTGAGCTAGTTTTTAAGAACAATATGATGGAAGAATGAGAACTTTTCATTGGTTCAGCCATGCAAATTAGTATTATTTTTAGGTTTAAAGACTAAAACAACTATGAAATGTTTCAAAGAAATCCAGAGGCAACCAAGTAACAATTTCCATGAAGAGATGAGTCAGTGACGTGTGGTATTAAAAATGGCAATACCTGGACTCTTTCGGATATTTATACCTGTGTTTGGATCATGTGGTACTGTTGCTCCTTTCTCCCAATAATGCTCATTTAGGGAAGGGAGGGGCTCAGCTTTGAAATGTGTTTGAGCTCTGAAAATTGTTGCCTCATTAACCCTTCACAGGAAATGAAACGGTTTGTACTTGTTATATTTATTTTCTCTCAGTTCTAGGCACTTAATCCCACTGATAGCTCATTCATCAAAATTCCTAGAATTTGCTTCAATACTTCAAATGTTCTCCAAAGTGAATCTCTTATTTTCTCTTTTTACCTAGATGATGCTGGATCAAAAATCCATCTGATGCAGCAGGTAGACATGGCAGCCCAGATTGCTTCTGGAATGGCCTATCTGGAGTCCCAGAACTACATCCATAGAGATTTGGCTGCCAGAAATGTCCTTGTTGGTGAACATAGTATCTACAAAGTGGCAGATTTTGGACTTGCAAGAGTTTTTAAGGTAGATTTGGCTTTGTTTTAATTAGTTAGTAATGGGTCAAAAGGCTAGACCAGTATACTAATAGGTTTACTGTTATTTTTCAACGTATTTCTCCAAGTTCTATTGGTCCATAGACCATTTCAGGATCCCAGGGCTCTACAGACAAACTACTCCCTATTTCTATTTCTTCACCAAAGAGAAAGAAACAGAAAAAACGATGATCAA
Organism: Hyperoodon ampullatus; assembly: GCF_949752795.1. NCBI lineage: Eukaryota > Metazoa > Chordata > Mammalia > Artiodactyla > Ziphiidae > Hyperoodon > Hyperoodon ampullatus. The sequence continues at coordinate 45,665,325 of NC_136925.1, read as the reverse complement.
CCAGATGGGAAAGTACATAATTAAGTTTGCAGTTGAATAAATGATCAGTTTTTCAGTACCAGTAGCCTCTGTTTGTCTGCCTCTATTTCCCTTAAAAAAGGCAGCACTCTTTGTACAGAGTTACCCTATCCATTGTTGCTCACTGTATGCCAGACTAATATGCATGCTGCCAGGCATGCTGCCAAAATTCTTCAGCAAACCTTGGCTTTTAAAATCCTGCCACCCCCGCTCCCATTTTATGACATTAGGCCAAAAGACACTAATATAGGAGATATAATAGTAGGTGTTTTTTTCTGAATTTAATTTTTTATTTCTACATTGTATCATAAAAATATGAGTGTGGGGCATGAAACACAAGTAAATGATTCTCTTTTGATCTTTATGAATTTATCATCTTTTCTCTTTGTAAATTAATTAAATCCCCAGTGAGTTGATATATTAATTTAAATCATTTGGACCCTACTTTTCAGTATTAGAAAATGGTTACATGGTAATTATCAACGTCAGTGGCTCTTCAATACCAGCAGTAAATCAGAAAACAGGCTTTGCTTTCACTTTCTATATTTGCTAAAGACCAGGTGTAAAGCCAGTGTCATCAGAGATGAATTTCCCATATGTATTACAGTGCTCCTTCCAGTGCTACTTTTAGCACATAGTAGGCTCTCAAATAATATTTCATTAATGAATTCCCACAGATTATTCAGTCTTGCGTGTCAGATTTGGAATTTGCTACTGTAATTATCATTTGAACTAAACTCATTTTGAATCTTGTCCCTCTAAATTTTAATGCAAAGCAAGTTACAGACGAATGAGGGTGACCAAAAAAAACCCCCACTTTAACTTAGCTTGATTCCTTAATGCATTAACAGGTAGATAATGAAGACATCTATGAATCTAAACACGAAATAAAGCTGCCGGTGAAGTGGACTGCGCCTGAAGCCATTCGTACTAATAAATTCAGCATTAAGTCTGATGTGTGGTCATTTGGAATCCTTCTTTATGAAATCATTACTTATGGCAAAATGCCTTATAGTGGTGAGTAATTAATTCTGAAGTGGACCTTTCTGCTGCAGGTCACTTACTTAGGTGTGACTTTAACTGCTTTGCCCAGACTTAGAGGGCAGAGTTATGAGGCTGACCACACCATGTGCCTGTGGGAGCATAACAGATAAAATTTGATGATGATGATTTGCATTAATGAGGGGGTTTATTGCCTCCTTCTTTGCTCTTGAATTGCAGTCTTATAGACATTACTTGCTGTAGGATTTAGTTTAGTCTCTGCAGCCTGGGAAGGGGATGGTAGACTTCATAGTTTCTCCAGGGAAGTCAATTTGCTTTGTCCTCTAGAGTGTCAGTATCTATTAATTTAAGACTCTGATTTCCAACTTGTTTTTTATTGGTTCCATTTTATATTTTTTAGGTATGACAGGTGCTCAGGTAATCCAGATGTTGGGTCAAAACTATAGACTCCCTCAACCATCTAACTGTCCATTGCAATTCTACCACATCATGTTGGAGTGCTGGAATGCAGAGCCTAAGGACCGGCCAACATTTGAGAAACTGCATTGGAAATTTGAGGATTATTTTGAAACAGACTCTTCAGATTCAGATACAAATAACTTTGCATGATGAACACTGAAGAACATCAAATAATGGAGTAGCAATAGAGTTCAATAATCAGTTCAGAAATACAATCATATTAACCAACTGTAAAAATGAATTTATCTTGACATATTCAAGTGATACGGTAAGTTTGGCCATATAATACAAAAAAGATTATATGCACATTTTATCAACTAGGCAATACTGCAGGACAGTCTAAGATGAAATATCATCTCCCCACTGCCTGGCAAAATCAAATGCACTAAACAAAGTTATTTTCCTTCTTAAAAGACACATTTCTATTTATTGTTTGAAATGCCATTCAAGAGGATCAACAGATGATAGCGAATTTTTACTCAGTGACTGTTGTAGCATTTTCCTGTTTACTGATTAAGGTGGTTATTCATTATTCCTCGGATTGCTGAATCCCATCAGGCTGTTATTATGAAGAAATCTGATTGCTTTGCTGCACAGCAGGACCTGTGCTTTGAGATTTTTTTTCTCTTTTAAAATATCCTGTTAACTACAATGAAGGCAAAGACATGTTAAATGACTTGATTGTACTTGGAGTAATTGCACATATTTTTTTCCTATGCATAAAAAAATGAAGCAGCTGTTGAGAAAAAGAATTAAAATCTCTCTCATTTTGTAGAAGGAAATGATGGAATTTTTCTCTACCTCGGTATGTGTCATCTGAGATTCATCTACATTAGTTTTAATCTCTTAATGCTAAGAATCAGCTTGCAAAGCTGATGAGTTATTATCTTGGAAATATGCAAGAAACATCTAATAGCCTGCCAGATCTGAGAAATAAGTATCAAAATAGTTTAGGAAAATGAGAGGAGAGCAGTAGGATTGCTAAGGCCTGGGATTTCTGAATAATTTTAAAAATGTACCTTTGCTATATAGGCTACAAAACAGGCCAAGCTCTCTTTCAGATCTAGAGAGTAGGAATAAGGAATAATAAGGTTTCATAACATTGGTTATGAAACTGTATTTTTTGTGTGATAGGACAAGAGGGTTTTTACTCATCTTAAGTTTTCATTAACCTTTGTAAGAATGTTATTTCTTCTTAAGCAATGGGTGTATCAAGTTCTGTGCCTCATTAGATGATTAGGGAGAGCTCTCAAAATCAAATATATATTCAAAGATCTTCTAATGTAAAGCAATATGAATGAAAAAATTCATAAGACAATTTTGAGTATATTGAGAATATTTTGAGTATCTTCTTTTATCTTTCTTTAAAGGGGAAGAAGAGCATTTTTAAGTGGTTACAGAAACCCCAACACAAAGTAGATTAAGCACTAAGTAAATCTGTATACTCTGTAACTGGAAGACAGAAATTGTTAAAAAGGAGACAACAGGCCCCAGATGGAGTCGCCTGTGCTAAGCCCCATATCAGCAAACCAAGACTTAATACTTAAACTAATTGCAGTTTCAGCATTTCCCAGAAATGTAATCTTTAACCAGTCAACCTGGAATTACCTGGCCAGCATGATAGACCCCTTCCATCCCGCTTAGGAGGGCAGGAGGGCGACCTTGTCAGAAACAATGCATTCTTTGCTAATGATGTTCTTTTCCCACCCCATTTCTGCTTTTAAAAACCCTTGCTTTTCTACAGCGTGGCCGTGCTCCTTTCTATTTGTTAAATGGGATGCTGCCCAATTCACGAATCACTGAATAAAGCCAATTTGATCTTTAACTTTACTCAGTTGAATTTTTGTTATTTAACAAGATAGAGAGGACTCCATGCACAATACCATTAACAATTCAATGATGTTAACAAAGACCCAAGTCCTTTCCCAACCTTCCCTCTGCCATCAGCATTGTCCTCATTCCTATGGTCATAGATGGCTCTCAGAACCAACTGGGGTTCCCTCTTCTCTTCACCCAGCAGGAGAAAATGGGAAGCCTCTCTCTTTGCATTTTCAGCTTACATAAAAATCATTTTTTCTGTTCAGGCAAACTGGGGTCATGTGCCTAACCCTAGACCAATAATAGACTCTTATGTGCTGACTGAGAATACATTCTGCCACACTGAAGCTGGGAATATGGTAACCTTTTCTGGAGACTGGTTGGGAGATTGGCTTATCTGAATAAAATTAGAGAAGATTGGATCCTGGGTAGGTGTCCATTAAGGAGAAAGTCCCCTGAGATGAAGTATCTATACTATACATATAAAATAGGTGTATGTATGTGTATATACACTTAAACTTTTTTGAAACTAAAATGGGTCATATGGAGCTAACAATTATAGAGCCCCTTGATTCCTTTATGAACAGCAAATATTTGTAAGGGAAGGTCAACACTAATCTTTCTAATTAGTTGACTATGTATAGGACAAATTCAATTATTTATTTAAAGTCATAGAATCTAATGCAAAGAGCAAATTATAAATAACCAGTTATTAAAAATAAAAAGAAAATAGCTCATTTTCTTTGAGTTTATTTCTTGGAGTTCAATCCTGCTTGAACATATACAGAAATGAATTAAAATATTCCCATTTCATTGTGAAAATTCAACTACTGTATAATTTATTTTTTTTGTAGCAGCTAATAACAATAAATTTTTTAGTAAGATCTGATTTTGAAATGTAAAAAGAAAGTTATCCTTTCTTGTTTTTATACTACCTGAAACCCGTTTTACTTACCACATTTGATTCTTGGAGACATTTATGTTCAAGTTGCTGTCAAAGCAATCTATTATTCTTGTTTTTACCTGATGGATCACAGAGCAAAATAATGGATTCAGTTACGAGAAGCAGGAATAGATTTTTTTTTTAAACTGACATAAATTTCTTTCCCTGTATAGAATAAAAGGATCAGGAAAAGGTAAGTTGAATTTTCCTACAACGAGCCAGCTCTTGTTAAATTTACGTCCCCTAAATTGTAGCTAAGCACTTTCTATGTAATGTTTTATTTATGTAATTCAGTTATTTGGAGGTGGTGGTGAGGGATGTGAGTACATCATTTCCTGTGGTATTTCAAATCTCTTTTGACAAAAACCTAAGAATTTTCACAATAGAAAGAAATTCAAAATTCCATTAAGGCTCTTTTAAGAAGGTTATGAAGGAAATAGCTTTACATTGTCTAAGGTCAAAAGAGACACAGAGTACAACTTCTAATAGTTTTGAAAACTGAATATTATGTCATTAAAAACAAAGATAAAGTCTAAGTGACCAACAATCTGCAAAATGGGCTGTGGCAATGGGTCATCTTAAAGGACACCAAAGAACAAGACATTGGGAAATATCAGGCTGGGCACATTCACTTACACATTTTGCTCACAATGTGTGTCTGCACAGTGACTCCATGGATGACTGAACTATAGGGGGCCCAAACTCTATCCATTCTCTCATGGCCCAATGGGAACCATTGCCCCTGGAAGGATGCCGACTGTCACCCAGCTGGTGTTTCCTGGAGGAAGCAGGGCTCAGCTGGTGATCCAAGGCTTTGCCAAGCATCTGCCCTATCTGAAATTCTGTTTTTCGTGGTGTACTTGAGCATATGGTTTCTGGTCCAAATGGCCTGGTTGGTAGTGCGTTTTGTGCTGACTTTTCAGGACTCTTTGCAAAGATATATTATGTGAATCACAATGGTGATACTTTGGATACTTATTCAGATTGTGTGAAAGGCCACTTTAAAAAAAGTAAATGAGGCTTTTATACATGGGTATTGGAATTGCCAGTGGGTTATCTGGAAATGTTCAGTCCTTGTATTTCCTGGCATCATTACAGAGAAGTTTTGATCTATAATCTTCAACGTGATCCCAAAATTCCATGGAGTATGCTAAAAAAAAAGAAAAAAAAAGCTGGAAAGTTTGATGGAGAATACTTCAAATCTTTTAAATCCATGACCCTTGAAATATTTTAATTTTCACAGTGTCATCTTTTCACTGCCTACATTGCCCCATTAAACTCCTTCAGATTTTCCTTTTTTATATTAAGGAACTGATAGTAAAACTCTTTAATTATTTATTATATTTAGAAATGAACTGGAGAATAAAAATAGTGTACAACCCTGACTCTCAGAGCCTTTAACAAGTTTAGCTTCAATCTGCACTCAGATGTCACTATCTACATAGGAGTTATAAGATTAAGTTATAAGGAAAGAGACACCCAATTATTTCCATTTACACTTCTTGCTTGGGTAGTTAATCTATTAGTCATCTAAAGCAACTGACTGCAATGTAACATCTTTTTCATCCTCATAGAAAATAATCAGCTCTTCCAGAAAAGGGTAGCAAATCTCGAACATGCCTTAAGTATCTAGTTAAATGTATTGCTGTACAGGAGATTCAAATCATAAATATAATAACCATGGACTCATATGTTAGGGGAAAATGGTTAAAAGCAACTAAAGTTGCTTGGTTTGGAAGAAGCTAAATATTGTCTTATAATAATTTCTTGAAATTTTAGAATAGAGGCTTTAATTGTACTATTTGTGAAGGATAAAAATTGCTTGATATTAGCCAAATTATGTTTAATTTTTATGGCCTACACAATTTCAGGATAAAAGATATGATAGCTTTTAATCATTTTTCTAAATCTACATTTAATTATAGATTCAGAAAGTGGGAAACAAAGCAGATTAGCCAGATTAATATATTTTAAAGATACCTCAGTGAGATTTTTGTCTCTAAAAAATGTGTATTTCTATATTGTACTCTTTAATAATATTTACATGTGAATGTATTACACGTGCTTAATTTATATGTGTAACAAAAGGGATAAAAAAGACCTCTTTTAATTGTACCACTCGTTATACTGCTATTACTTACTTTGGTTCAAATGCAAGTATTTAATTTTTAAAAAACTTTTTATTTCTGTGTTCTTTAAAATACTAAGGTAAAGGCTTTTCTTGAAAATATATTTTACCCTAAGTGTTCTCTTTTCATTCACACTGGGTTTGTTTATTATGCTAGTTATTTCAAACTGATTATTTTTAACTTGACTTTTAAAAGTTGACTTTATTGTTTCAGAGGTCAAGTTAGTTGTGAATCCACTACATAAATTTAATGTATTTCATAGCAAGTAAAATGTTTCCTCAGTTGACTATATTAAAAGAATTTACATTTGTATGATGGGGAAAGTCTGTGAATCCTAGGAATATGGTCTTGTTTATGTCACATATTCACTAAAGCTTGGCTGCTTTATATCACCTTTCTCAGAAACCCAAGCAAATGGAGAAACTACCAGCTCTTAAGTTGTTGGTTGCTCTGGCAGTGGGAATGAGAGTGCTGGTGGGTCTCATGTTGGCAATTAAATCCTTGGGCTTACAACTCATCGGCCACAATCACAGGGCTTCACCCAGACACAAGGAGTTCTGGATGTGCAATCCTACCATGTACCCAGATATAGGGCACCAGAGATTCTCAGTAAATAGCACTAACACTGTCATACTGCATTAAAACATCAAGTAAGTTTTAAGAGATATTGTGTGGTGGAAGGTCATGTATACTCATTTATCCATTTCTTTTCTTTAATTATTTTATTCATTTGTTCATCAAACATATATTGATTACCTATAAGTAGCAGACATTGGGCTAGATGCTTAGATAAAATCGTGAACACGAGAGAAATAGACCCTGCTTTCCTAAGTTTACAATCTGTCAAGAGAGGCAGATTGGGGTATGTGAATCTCAACTCATAAACCTATAAGTACAATTTTACTTTCTCATTTTCTTCCTAAGAATTAACTTATTGTCTGCAAGCTGCTACGCAGTATCCATTCTCTCCTTGCTCCTTAATAGCAGAACCTGTTTTCTTGGATCCCAGCTAAAAGATCACATTTCTTAGCCTCTTTTGAAGCTAGGGGTGCCTAGGAGATGTAAGAGAAAGTTGTTTGGCAAGACTTCTAGGAGTGTGTGAAGTGAGGGGGAAAGGCACAAATTAGGGCTAGCCAGGCAGGTCCTGCCCCAATCATGGGGGGCTGTGTAGTCCTGGTTAGTAATCTTAATCTTCCTGGACAGACATTGATAGCCTTTAAATTGGTAGCATAATCGAATTTGAACTTTAAAAATATTATTTTCATAATGTATGGAGAATGAATATGGGGAGACAATCTAGGAAGACTGATTGGGGGAGCGATGATAGTGGGTCAGGTGAGTGGATGGCAGGAGATAGAGAAAACAATGAACACACGTGAGACACTGGAGGTAGAACCAGCAGCACTTGATAACTGTTTGGCTATGTGGATGAGGAATAGTTAGGTATCAAGGATGACCTCACATATCCTCTAGGGGAAACTAGATATGCCATAACAGAAAAGAAGCAGGTAAGGGAGACGATGATCATTGGAGCTAATTAGCTGATCAGTTGTCATGACATCCAACTTGAGATGTTAAGGAGTTGAGTATTTGTACATGGAGCCTAGAAGTGAAGTACGAAGCCAACTGTAAATTTGGGAGGAGTTGGCATAAGAAAATCACGTAAGGGAAGGGGACCACTGAAGGAGAGAATGGAGAATGAGGAAGAAGAAGCGTTCAGCATTAGTCCCTGAGGAGATGGGACATTTAAATTTAGGTGGAGAAGAAGAGGCCAGAGAAGTGGGTGAAAAATCAGGAGTGTTTTCACAGAAGCTAAGAATTAAGGAACAGACAATTGTATTGCATGTTAATGAGAGGTCAAAGACCTTGGAAAGTGAAGGTTTTCCATTAGCTTTTACCAACTTGGTGGTCCTGAGGAAGTGCATTTTCACTGGAGAAATGGGATCAAAAGTGAGACTGTAGTAGGCTGAGGCAGAAGCGAGAGATGAGTGGGGACAACGCCTATGGCCCTGGCAGTCTTTCCCCACGTGTGGTCGTGAGTGTAAGAGAGAGACAGCAGCTCACCGTAAATATGGGATTCGGGAGGCGGGAGTGTATGTTTCTAAGAATCAGGGAGACGACACCTTGTTTGCATGCCGTTAGGATGGTTGTTGGAATTTATTTTAGCAGGAGTAGAGTACATAGTGTAGGAACATTTTTCAATTCAAAGAAATCTGAAAGAACAACTGCTGTCTTGCTCACTGAATTTGTATGAATTTTATAATATGAATATTTCGTTGTTAAACGAAATATCTTTGCTATAGGGGAACTAAGGCCTGGAACCTACAAAAACATCCTTTGAATGAATACGTCTCTGTTCCAGGACCATTTATTTTAATGAAAATTTCATGGTGAAGTTTTCTTACCTGTTTCTTCAGGATTGATCTAGTTTCCTAATATTCTGTGAGTAGATAGGTGGCTTTTCTTTGGAAATGTAAGTTTTATCTGGATTAGAGAAACAGGGCAAAAAAAAAAAAAGAATTCAAGTAATTCCAACTAAAGTATCTATTCATTTTCCTTCAATATGGATGTCACGTCTAATTGTTCAAAATGAAACAATATGGCTTATTGCAGATGAATTATGAAATCCATTTAAGAGCATGTTAAAATAGTGTCAAAGAGGTGATAAGAAAGCTGGAGTTTTAATATTTCAGGGAGAAGACATATGAACCACCCCAAAGAATATAATTATAAGAAAGAATAAAAGGGAAAAAGAAAGGAAAATAAAGCAAAGAAAGGCAAAGCTATTTTAAGAAAACATATCATCAAAGTCTTAGAAGAAATTGTTCTTCCTTTATTTGGTTAATCGGCTTATGAATAATGCAGAAACGTTCTTATTTGGCTTTAAAATATCCTTAGTTCAAACTCTAAGTTTTAGGACCTGAGTCAGACAGAAGTGATTTTGTAGTAAAAATCTTTCCTGGGCATTATCAGCATCAATATATTTTCATAGAACTGCAGAATGTTAGAGCTGGTAGAAACCTTGGAGATCATTTGTCAGTCTCTCAGGAGTTCTTCTCCATCTTTTGGAATAAAAACTCAAAAGCAAAAATAATAAAAAGAGATATTTAGTCATTTGAGAGAGATTTTCCTTCAAATAAAACTGCTTCATAGACTCCTTAAATCCTTGCAGAATTATTTGAAAATCTTCAGGAAAAGACTTGGCATAAATAAAATTGTTTCAAGTTAATTGTCTCTTCCCTGTATTTTGGAGAAACTTATGGCACTTAATTTAGAGAACAGCGTAGAGAAACTTCAAGAGTTGATTTTGTGGCTGCACATTAAAGATATTTTAAAGCATGCAAGTTGTGCTATGTTGTGCAAATGGGAATGGGTGCCAATCTTAAGTAACAGCCAAAAGTCAAAGCAGCAGGATAAATTAATTCCATAAGTTCTCAAGCTGACCAGCAGGTGGGGGCCCAGATTGCTGCCAAAGAGCTTTTGATTGGAAGAAAAAAAGAAAAGGGACCTTAAAATAATCTAAAATTCTCATATAATATTCAGTCCATGTGAAAAAAATTACTGGAAGTAGGCTCACTTGATCGTAGGTAACTATGCTCAGGCCTGCAATGAAGACATTGATTACAGATTACAACACAAGTGCTCCCAGTTTTGGAGAAATGCAAAATTACATAGTTCACTTCTCACCAAACTGTAATTATCAAAGTAACTGAGTGATCCTCACCAAAGTAGAGTTACTGGTACATAGCCCCCATGAATGTTTCTTTTTCTATATATAGGTTCTAATATTTCAGCTCTTATTTTTATATGTATTTTTATGATGCATTCAATGTCTTCCCACATGCCCAATTATATCTCAAAAGCACTGAAATCTTTTTTATATATCTTTGCTGGCTTTCTTTGCTTATTCACTCTTTTAACAAAGAAGTATGAATAGACTTCTGTAAAATTAATTTTAAAAAATTACTGGCATTTGGATTTTGCTATTAATACAAAAAGTAAAACATTTTCAGTACCAACTTGCAAAACTGACAACTAATCATAGTCCATTTTTTCAATCATAGGAGAGTTAAATTATTTTTATACCAGTGAAAAATTGTGCAATTTTTCCTACTGTGGTTTAGAACTTTTAGTTCACAAAACAGTGAAAATGATACATTGTTTGTGGCATTAACTCTACTTAATTTGGAACCTTAGAATAATTTTATTTTCTTCCATTAAATCTTTAATGCATTTTCAGCATAAAATTTAAATGTATTAATATGTCAAATATTGATTCTGTGTTAACCTTTTAAGGCTATCTAAATTACATAGATACTTTTTGGTGGATCCGAAAACCAGTTGATCTCTACTTTATTATCTACTCAATATTATGATTTTAAGTTAATTTGTTGGCTAAAGTAGAATTACATCCTTCAGGTTCATTCTATTATGATAATAAAATTTTTAGTACTGTGTAAAAGACTTAGGAAGATTCACGTACTTTTTCTGAATAAGTGATACAATTGTATTTTCTTTCTCATTTTTGACATTACATGGTTAAATTCTGGCAGTCTCTTCCATGGTGAGAAGGTTTTAAGAAAGGGAGGCACTACTTGATTAATGCTGGAAAAATGCCAGTGGAAGGTTGACTTTACATCTTGTTGGTCTTATTGTTTCTCGGGTAAGACGGATGAGAAAACATAGAATGTTAGAACCCCAGTCTGGTTCTGACAGAATGCTGTGCTAAGAGAAAATTTGCCTTTGAGCCCATTTAAGAGAACATTTGATTTACCTGTGGAACAAGCTTTCAGTAATACCTTTATAACTACTAAGTGGTTTCAGGAAAAGACAAAACTTCCTGAAAGGGCAAGGGTGGATGCTTTCTGAGGAATTCAGGGATTTTTTTCTTTATGGATCCCACAGGGGTTGTTCTATTTTCCCTACGACATACTTCCTGTGTTTGGCAAAGGGTAGGAATGAGATAAGAGGGAAAAGGAGAAAAAGGGAACTAGGAAGAAGAAAAAATGTAGTTAGCAGCAAGACGGTGAGCTGGTGGGAGAAAACTAGTTCTTCCCTCTTGAGACTTAGTAGTCAGATTTATAGTATCTATTTCAGTCTCAGCCAGAGATTTACTGACAGATCTTTGCCAAATCAAATCACTTAGTTCTATAAGCCTTTTTTTTTTTGCTCGTGGTAAGATATTATTGTTAGTATTTATGAATTGCAATGAGGATTTCATAAATATAAAGCCATGAATATTTCATGACGATCTTGAGACATTTGGATCTAAGTATGTGTTATCAAATACAACCAACTCTCAAACATCACTTAGTGGGTAATGCGTGGAGAACTTAGTTCGGGACTGATATCCCCTTGCCACGTAATATATTTCTGAGCTGTCGCCCTTCACAAGTTAGTCAGTGTGTAGTTAAGGAAAGCAATCTAATTTAATTTTAGTCTGGGCAGTAAATCTCCTGCAATAAAGGTTGAGATATAAGGAGGTTGGGGAGTAGTGGAGGAGGAACTGATCTGGGCTTTCATTTAATCATCAGTCCAACATGTAATGAACATCTGCTCCATGCGAGGGACTCGGTTAGTGTTTGGGAGTAAAAGTATGAACAGTAGAGGAAGCCTGATGTGGTTATGTGCTGAGGCTTTGGAGCTAGATTTATAGAATTCTCGATTTGGGTTACTAGTCCTTAGCCTTGAGCATGGTACTGAATCTCTTTTACCTGTTATCTGTAAAATGAGGATAGTACCTAGGTCAGAGAGTTGTTTTGAAAATTAAGTGAGAAAAGCACTTGTAGTGAGTGGTATCTGGCACATGCCTATGCACTCAATACATGTTAGCTGTCAGGATCAGGTCTCTGTCCTCCAAGATAGTCATCTATGGGGAATTTGAGTAACTGATGACTATGACATAGTGTGGTAAGTGGTGTCACCCAGACATGCATGGGCTATTAGGAAGGCTCAGGAGACACACTGAAATCAGACTAGAGGGTTAATACAAGTTGGAAGAGGATGTCAACATCAGGTTTTGAAGGGAATTGCATGCTAAGCTAAGGACCTATATTCTAGTCTGAAAAAAATATGGTATAAAATTTTCAAGCTTCTAGTCTGAGTTTCAAGCTCGGGTGATATTTGAAAACTGACTAGGATTTCAACCTGTGACCTCTCTCTTAAGACATGAGAGAACATAGTTTTACATCTTTGACTTTTGACCCTTTTAGTCCATCAAATATTTCATTTAATTTTTAGGGATCCCTTTATCTGATCAAAAATTTTAAAATTAATTTTATGTTTCACCTATTTTTATCTACCTTTATTAGCCAATTTATTCTTTACATTTTATTCCTATTTAAAAAATGTAATCTCTTTCTTTAGAGGATTTTGGAATTTCTTGGCCCTCATAAAATATGTTTATTTGCCTCACATTTTCCTTCCAGTCTGGAATATATTGTGGAAGAGGAAACCCTGATTTAGGACAGGTGGCTCCAGGGTAGCGATGCAGTATGTAATGAGGTTTGGTAGAGAGAACTCAGTATATGGAGGAGAAGGCCTGTTCTCTAACTCTGTGACCTTGAGCTGACTAATTAATCACTCTCAGTCCCATTTTTATTTTATTTTATTTTTTTATTTTTATTTTTTTTTAATTTTTTTATTAGTTTCTGCTTTATAACAAAGTGAATCAGTCATACATATACATCCGTTCCCACATCCCTTCCCTCATGCATCTCCCTCCCTCCCACCCTCCCCATCCCACCCCTCCAGGCGGTCACAAAGCACTGAGCTGATCTCCCTGTGCTCTGCGGCTGCTTCCCACTATCTATCTACCTCACGTTTGGTAGTGTATACATGTCCATGCCTCTCTTTCGCTTTGTCACAGCTTACACTTCCCCCTCCCCATATCCTCAAGTCCATTCTCAAGTAGGTCTGTGTCTTTATTCCCGTTTTACCCCTAGGTTCTTCATGACATTTTTTTTTTAAATTCCATATATATGTGTTAGCATACGGTATTTGTCTTTCTCTTTCTGACTTACTTCACTCTGTATGACAGACTCTAGGTCTATCCACCTCATTACAAATAGCTCAGTTTCGTTTCTCTTTATGGCTGAGTAATATTCCATTGTATATATGTGCCACATCTTCTTTATCCATTCATCCGATGATGGACATTTAGGTTGTTTCCAGCTCCGGGCTATTGTGAATAGAGCTGCAATGAACATTTTGGTACATGTCTCTTTTTGAATTATGGTTTTCTCAGGGTATATGCCTAGTAGTGGGATTGCTGGGTCATATGGTAGTTCTATTTTTAGTTTTTTAAGGAACCTCCATACTGTTCTCCATAGTGGCTGTACCAATTCACATTCCCACCAGCAGTGCAAGAGTGTTCCCTTTTCTCCACACCCTCTCCAGCATTTATTGTTTCTAGATTTCTTGATGATGGCCATTCTGATCTCAGTCCCATTTTTAGAACTCTTAAAAAATATGTGTATCACATGTAATAATGAATATGAAAATGGCCAGCCCACCAAAGATACTGAACAATCTAAGTTGCATCTAGTTTGTGTTCATGAATAGAACCCCACCTTGCACTTTACAATTATTTTCTTGTCCTAGAGGAAACTGGCCTCACACTACAAATGACCAAATCTTAGCACAGCACTGGCACACAGTAGGCAACCGATATATAATATTTGCATGAATAAATTAAAAAGTGAGACAGCCAAAATCTCCACAACTAAAGCACAGCTTCTGTCTTCTCAGCAGGTTGCAGGTATACCCCAAGAGCATACTGGAGATGGTGTGGTTTGCTTACACGTAGATCAGCTGGTGCCTGGTGGTCAAGTGGTGAAACTTTCTGCTTCCAGTTAAGATATCATGCAGTTGGTACCATAGAGTAAATGTGAATAATGGAGCCTAAAAGTGCCATGTCAAAAGACATTTTCCAGTATTCACCTACTCACAATTCTGTTTCTACAAAAAAATAAAGTGATAATAAATTTTTTCTTCAAAGGTTTCTACAGAGAGTCACAGGATAGGGTTCCTGATACATTTATTGGAATACCTGCTTCCAGTATAAATAGAAACAAATGGATTAAATTCATTTTCGTCCTGGGCTAAATTTTACAAGGATTCTTTATCTCCATTCCCTTCTCTCAAACAAGTTACCTGTGGTTGGGATCAATAGAATCCAAATTTAGTATAAAGATGGATCATCTCATTTACATAAACTAGGTAAAAGAAGTACTTTTGTTGTTTTTATTTTCATCCATGCTAAGAACGAAAACTAAGTACACATGGAACCTGCTGTGGGTGATATCTGTTTGTCAGGTTTGTGACTTAATAATCTGAAGCGACTTGAAAGTCAGGATAGGAGATGATCTATCAAATCTTAGACTGAGAAGTTTCCACACTATGGGCTGGTTCTTAAAAAGAGCCTCCTGAATCATAAAGGAAAATTTCAGGTGAAACAAATTTATCATTATAATCTAATCCAGGTACACTCAGGCTAAGTCTTTGCTCAAGTTCCCAGGATGATTCACTATTAGTGCTTTTCTCCATTCTGAAGATACATGTTTCAGATCAGGTTAAAGTGATCATTCTTTCATTCATTTTCATCCAGCAACTATTTATTGAATGCTTATTATGTGCCAGGTATTTTCTAGGGATAATGGGGCAAATAAAACAGAGCAAGTCTCTGCCCCATATTCTAAGGATGATTTCATGCTTAACCTTACTATGACCCAGTATTCCTGCCTGAATCCTGCAGTTTACATAATCAGAAGCATTTTAACTCCATTTCACCTTATATACCCATAATACTGCCCTTCTGCCTTGGTGATTGAAATTGGTCTCAACTGCGCTATGCTTGGAAAACAGAATTGACAATCCCATCTCCTGGTTAAATAAAGATTATCAGACTTTTTTTATCCTATAAAATTTCTGGACACATTTCCGGTAGAACTCATGAGAAATGATTTAAGTGCCTACATTAAAAAAAATTTTTTTTTTTTGCAAAAGTAACATTTCAAGCTTAGATGATCATAGTTTACATTAGGGGAGCTACAGCAGGGTACTGTTGGCAATTATAGGTCTTTTAAAAGAGAAACTGAAAATACAAATACTACTGATACAAATACAAGCATTTCACTCAGTTCTTCTATGAGGGTCCATCTGAGTTTTGTCAGTTGCAGTGTTTCTGTAGCCGTAACAAAAACAACAATACCTCTGTGTTCTTTTAATCATCTGATCAGTAGACGAAAGCTGAAAAGGGCCTTATATCTTTTTTCATGAATCTTTGCTCCCCTGCTTTTCAGACTTCTCTGATAAAGCAGGACATTTTGATATCTACTTAATTCACCTTTTCCAAGTTTGCTTTTAAAGTTAGTGAGAGTAATTTGCTTAGTGATATGGTGATTACAATCAATTGATTTTCTCCCTCTTTTTACTATTTATCATTTTTCCTCAGCAGTGGACTCAAAGGCAGAACTCTACATTCTAATAAAGTCAAATAAACACCACAGGCTTCATGATGGATGAGAAATTTGTCTCAGTTGAAATGTGGGATGGGACAGTTTGTTACTGAAAATATTCACGGGTAAAATTATAGAATCAGCATATGAAAAAATGGGTGACCAGCAGCAAATATCATGCATGTTCCCTTGGTCCCTAAATATGGGCATTTCTTTTTCTTTTTTGCGGTCACTGTTGTGGCCTCTCCCGTCGCGGAGCACAGGCTCTGGACGTGCAGGCTCAGTGGCCATGGCTCACGGGCCCAGCTGCTCCACAGCATGTGGGATCTTCCCAGACCAGGGCACGAACCCCTGTCCCCTGCATCGGCAGGCGGACTCTCAACCACTGTGCCACCAGGGAAGCCCAAATATGGGCATTTCTTAAGATTTGCTCCTGGATTTTCTTTTCATTTCTAAATATACTTCTGCTAGAATTCTGGTCTACACTTTTGGCTTTAACTGTCATCTCTACGTAGATTGAGCAACTACTAGGTCTCACTGGACACTGTGCTGGTTATTCTCTGCTTGCCCTTGAGTTCTTCTCTGCCCTGCTTTGTTCCATGAGAGGCTGATTGCCATAGACTGCATTACCCTAGCTCCTTGCCCTGCACTCTGGTTGTATGTAGACAATGGAAGGATGGGAGGAAAGTGAATTAGGGTTATTATTTATCTTCCCTCCTCACTGCTGAACCTCAATTCTGGCTTCAGCTCTTGTTGGCCGGCCCCTTCTCTACCACCAGCTCTCAGTGGGCTCAGTGTAACATCATTTCCTCCGCTTTCTCCTTTGTACCTGGCGTTAAGGGCAGTTTCCTTCTGTTGCTGGTTTATGTGACTATCTCTTTTGAGTCTCTTAATCCTGCCACACTTTGTATCCTGACAGAGGCAGCCTCTCACTGGGTACCTGGAATCATGGTAAGTGGTTAACAAAACAGGTACTGTTTTTGTCTTTGTGGAATTTAACGTCCTAGTCTGTGGGCATAGTCGATAAACTAGCAAACTAAAAGTAAAAACAACAACTACCGTTTATAGTAAAATTTATGGAAGGGGCTTCCCTGGTGGCGCAGTGGTTGAGAGTCCGCCTGCCGATGCAGGGGACACGGGTTCGTGCCCCGGTCTGGGAAAGATCCCACATGCTGCGGAGCGGCTGGGCCTGTGAGCCATGGCCGCTGAGCCTGCGCGTCCGGAGCCTGTGCTCCGCGACGGGAGAGGCCACAAGAGTGAGAGGCCCGCGTACCGCAAAAAAAAAAAAAAATTATGGTAAGAACAAAGTGGTGTAAAAAACAGACAGATGTGGGGATTTGGAGTGTGAGCTAATTTAGACATGGAAATATGTTCCCGTGGGGCTAACACATGAGGTAAGACATCAGTGATTAGAGGTAAGCTAGCCATTTGAAGGGCAGGAGAAACAGATCAGCAAATACAAAGAGCCTGAGGCAGAAAAGAGGTTAGTGATACTTTAATCAATATCTAAGTAGAGGACCTCATATTTAAAATCTCTTCTTACATCTTAAGCTGTTTATAGATGTATATTTCTATACTAAACAAAGACTTAGATTGTACTTGCCAAGTGCCAGACACTGTTCTAAGTGCTTTATATTACCTCATTTAATCTTCATTAATATCTTAAAAACAGATGCTATTTCCGTGGAAACTGTAACACAGAGAAGATATGTCCTATTGTCTCTCAGATTTGGCAGATCCAGGACCAATTTTATTTCTGATTTTTTCAGACTTATTTATATCAATGGAATTCTCATTATTTCAATCCCATGGGGTACAAACTTTGATATTGGACTTCTTTTTTTTTTTTTTTTCCATTCCTCTCATTCCCTTTATCAGGCATGAGCCCTTGTCAATTATTCCTTCAACACATCTCTTACATGTGTCACTGTCTTTCCATTATCACCAGCAATGCCCTAATGCAAGCCCACTTCCCCCCTAGATCACTGGATTACAGTAGCATCCTCTGATTGTCCCCCCGCCTCAGAAGGGGAGGGTCTGAAGAAGCTACCAGATTATTTCTTCCTAGAAAAATCAATTCATCATGTTAGTCCCCTTTTAAAAAAAAACCCGCTAAAGTTCTCCCAATTCCAAGCAAAAGGACCCATCATTAGGGCGTTTGGCAATCTAACTTGGTTCTCTTTATCCTTAATCCCCTGTTCTTTCATCGGGGGTCTTCTGTACCTACTTTTCTGATTTCTCTACTCTTTTCTGAACATGAAGGAAACAGAAATTCCATGTGTACCGCTGTCTTCAAGCATAAATCAGGTGAACATGTTAGTTGTAGGGGAAAACGTGTTAATCTAGGAATCTATTAATATTTGGAGGATTCAATTAATATATATTACAAAAAGATTACACACATGTGACTGAGAACACATTTATAAATATGAGAAATGACTCCCTCTTCCTGCATCCACCATGCTGATTAAATAACAAGGTAGTGTGTTTTGTTTTTGTGTGTGTGCATGTGATTATCACAATTTCATTTTCTTTAGTCAGCAGTGCTTTTGCTAACTTGAATGTTGTATTTAGCTATGAGGAATGTATTTAAGGAAATTAAATCCATTCATTTACTATAGTATATTTACTGAGCCATTATTATGTGAAAATTCTGTTTTAGGAGCCATAGGGAATAGGAGAATAGGATATGCTTTTCCCCGCTAAAGGACCTTAGAGACCACCGGAGTTCAAAATGAAGCTTATACAAGTTCACCTGGAGGGTTACTGGCGAATAGTGGAAGGAGCTATTAGAGGAACCCAGGCACCAGGTAGGTAGAAAGCACTCATTAATTGACACGGTACTTGGATTCACCACTTTGTAATGGAGTTTGAATTTCTTTCCCTTTAGCCCAAAGCTGCTCTCTGGTTCAGTGCTTAATCTTCACTTATACTTTTTAGCATTAAGAAACTGCCAATATTTGTCTGAAATTAAGAACTGAGAAATCAATTTTTTTAAAAAGTCCATAATAACCAATCTCCTAGGGTATTTACTCACTTTCAGAATCACGTCTATTTCAATCAATGCAAAAGCTCTGGATTTATTATCCTGCCTCAAGAGCTAGTCCCTTTTCCCCAACATGATATGTTCTTGTGTCTGCATAACTCGGTCTAGAATAATGCCCCAGGAGTTCCGGTCTGTGGTGGCTTTTGTCGTTCTCTGTACCTCAGGGTAGTAAGGGGACAGGAGAAGGAGTCTCAGTATTTCAAATCCTTTAGAACTCTTTGGGGTGGCCATGTGCACCCCTATTTCAGTTCTCCTTTGAAATCTCCCCATTAATATAAATGGTATATAGGCCTCTTAGTTTTTCTCATTGTCTAAAACAATAACTATAGGAACATACACACATTGTCACTCCCAAAGACAAACATTAGCTCTCACAGACAATACAGCTTAAACTAGGGGGTTCTAAATTCAACTGTGTGCTGAGGCCAGCTAGGAAAACCAGGTGAAAGTGGGGACACAGTGTCACAGGGAGAGATGGGGACTGTGACAACCTCTGCTTGCATCCATCTTTTTGTTACTACACGGGATTGAGAGTCTTCAGTGTTGCCATACAATTTGAATTATGTCAAGAAGAGCTAGAAATCCATATTTTTAAAATAAAAAGACATAAATTTTTAAGTACTGTGATGATAAATTTTATGTGTCCACTTGACTGGGTGCCCAGGGATTTAGTCAAACATTATTCTGGATGTTTCTGTGAGGGTGCTTTTGGATGAGATGAACATTTAAATAAGTAGTCTGAGTAAAGCAAATTGCCCTCCCTAATATGGGTAGGCCTCATCCCATCAATTAAAGACCTGAAGAGAACAAAAATACTGAGTAAGAAGGAATTCTTCCTGCCTGACGGGTTGAGTTGGGACACTGATATTTTCTAGCCTTTGGATTCAAACTGAAAAATTGGCTCTTCTTGGGTCTCAAGCCTGCTGGATTTAAAATTGGAACTCACACCATCACCACCAGCATTCCTGGTTGTCAGCCCTTTAAACTTAGATTGGAACTACACCACTGGCTCTTCTGGGTCTTCAGCTTGTCTCCATAATTTTGTAAGCAGCCAATTCTAACCTCTCTTCCCCCGCCATATCTCTCTCTCTCTCTCTCCATATATATACATACGTGCACACTCATACATACATACATATAGTGCCTATTGGTTTTGTTTCAAATAAAATAAAACAATGGCATGAAGTCCTTCATGACATGCCTGAAAGCCAGTGCCATCATTTCAGACTTTATATTAAATCTGTAAGAGAACAGGTAAACATTTCTTAGCTGCTCCACACTTTTCAAAGTTCATTGCATCTCACAATGAAGATATGATATCAAGTTAGTATGTAGAACAGTGCTAGTGATTTTATTAATCTTCCTTTTCCCTTTTAATGATCTTTTTTTAGATCTTTCTAAGGCCTTCTAGGAATAAGAACCACCCCGTTTATGGACCACACACTTGTAAGTGACTGTTCTCTTAGTGACACAAAACCCATGCCAAAGCTTACTGGGACTAGTAAATTCTTAGATCAGAGACCTCATCCTCCTTAGTCCCCATTACAGGAGGTATTAGAGAAGCAGGGGATGGAGTTTCATTATTCCAGTTAGGTAAGTAAAGAGACTTCACTTTTAAGCAAACCAAACCATATACATCAAAAGGGCTGTTGATCTTTAAGGTAGTCCCCTTAAAAACTATACTTTTTAAATAAAGATTCTGCCATTTATTCAAATAATATTTTTATTCCTCTTTCAGAATTGCGTTTTAAAACAATTTCACAAGGAAATTTTCTACAATTAAATTAGTTACTCTTTGTGTTTGACTAAAAACATGAACAGCCAAATTAAAAAATTCACCTTTTCAAATAACTTTTGGTTAAAAGGTGAATTTAAATATACCCTCAAGGAAAAAAAAAATATTTGCTACCCCTAAGACTACATAAAAGAATGCACCATAGACAGGTGGCTAAAATATTTTAAGCAATGGCCATATCACTGGAATAAATGCATATTATGCAAAGATGGCTGCTCTGAAGGGGTCCCATGGAAGGGCTTTGGTGCATTTTATTAGAACTCAGTCTTGTTACTCAAAGCGAGGGTTGCAAACTCATTGAGTGACTTGGGTTGGGAATAAGACAGCAGGAAATGTGGTGAGTTTAGGGACGAGGCTCTGGCAAGAGCAGGCAGCTGCTCTGCGGCAACACCAGATGTGGTCAGGGAGGCTTTGAGCCATGTGTTCTCAAACTGCTGGTATTTCAACATCTATGGAGAATGCAGAGGAGTCTGGTGACGTGGGGCTGACTGGTACCATTGTGGGCATGTTTCAGTCATGTGGTGGCCAGAACAAGAGCGGGGAGAAGTAGAAACCCTGAGTGCAGATTGTGCATTTGCATTTACCTGTGAAAGGAAGACAATAAATTAGGATATTAGCAAGGTCCAGTGGATTTTCATTAAGGTGGATGTAAGTGGGAAGGAAGGATTCTGAGCGTAGGATATGAGTAATATGAGTGGAAAGGGAAGAGTGAAAATGTTGTGGAGAGCAGGACTGAGGAACATGGAACCAGGGAACTTGAAAAGGATTAAGCCAAGGGTCCAGGATGAAGGGAAGGTTATGGGAATGCAGAAGGAGATCTCATCCTCTGAAAAAGAGATTTATTGTGGTAGAGTGAGATGATCAATTACTTGGATAAAAATAGAAAACACACTTATCAAATCTGTGCATACTACCAATCTGTGAGGAATAGCTAATGTGATTGATAATAGAGTTAAGAAGTCATGTTGGAATGTGGGAATGATGAATTGAAACAAAATTAAGTTTAGTGATGATAAATGCAAAATTTTGTACTTTATACTATATACTTTATACTGAAATAAATCATTTAAATACAGAAAGGAGAATAAGTGACTTTATACCATTTCCCATGGAAAAGATTAGCATTTTACCTGATAAAAAGCTTACGTATTAGTAATACCAGAAGGGTAACATAATTGCTTCAAAGCTAATGCAACCTAAGTTTAATGAATTGGGAGAGTATACGGTTCACCTCAGGAGAGTCTATAATTATGATATGTGAAATGTCTAAAATCGGGGCAGAAGGAGCAGTCTATAACTGGGGCACTAATTAAACAAACTATGATAGATCCTTATAATGGAATACTCTGTAGTTATGAAAAAGAATAAGGAGGCTCTCTGTGTACTAATTAGGAAAGATTTTCAGAATATATTGTTAAGCAAAAGATGAGGGTGCATGATAGTACATATAGCTGCTACTTCTTGTCTATGTAATGGAGAAAATAAGAATATATAATCATGTTTTTAAAGTTTACATAACTAAATCCCAAAATAATAAAAAAGGAATTAAAAAATGTGGTTACACATAGCAGGCTGAGTGGAAATACAGTAGACGATGACAGGGTAGGAACCATCACTGTCCAAATTGGATAGGGACGCTATCCAAAATTATATTCTTCCTAATGAGGGGGTTTGCACTACATTTATCTGTTCTTCTTCTGTAGTGTCTTCAATAATATTTGTCAGGTAGAAGGCTATCAACTAAATATTTGCCAATCAAATGAACAAATGAATGAGTACATGAATGATACGACATGAGATGACAACTCTCCTCAAATGTACAAATGGCTTGTGTCAAATAAGAATTAGCCATTTTTAGTTCTATGTGATCAAACTAGAACGAATGAATGAGAGTTATGGGAAGAGAAAAAAAACCAGTTTGTTCTTTCAATAACCATTTTTGAGAGACTATTTTGTAGTGGGTACAAGAATTATCAAGCAGAATAAGACATGGTTTAAGCTTTCAAGAGGGTCGCAGTTTAGAATCAGAGTGTCAGGCTCAGAGATAAGTACATTATAACAAAACAGACACAATGCTAGAAGCAGGCATAGAAAGTGTGGAGAGTGCTGAATAAACCTGGGATGAAGGGGTATGTGTGAGTTTGGGGTGGTCATAATTAGCTTCCTGGAGAATGGCATGGCTGAGCTCGATCTTAAAATAAAGAAGGGGAGGGAAAGGAAAGGGGAAAGAAGGAATAATCCAGGGAGAGGGAAGGCAAGGGCAGAGACTCAGGGCAGAGGAGAGTGGAGTGTGTTGTGAGGAACATCAACCAGTTCATCTTGGTGGGAGCATAGAGATCAGAGCAGGGATGGCAGGAGATGTGACAAGAAAGGGACGCAAACAACCTTGAACTCGGTATATTAAAGAGATTGCTAGCAGGCTGCGTCATCTAAAAGCGGGAAATGGTCCTCAGTGGAGGTTTTCACGTTCAAGCCCAGGCAGGCTACATGACCTCTTGCTAGTGCTGTAGAAAATAAAAGAGCGTGGGCTCAGAATTTAAAGTAGACTTTTGTCTTTTAAAAGAACTGCATTGCAGGAAGAAAGGAGGGTGGGGATGATTACATTTGAGTTCCCTGACACATCAGAATTGCAGGTTTTCTTTTACACAAGTGCTACTTGCGATCACATCTACCACTGCCTGCTGGTTAGCAGGAGAGGAGGGTGTCATGACACTCAGGGAAAGGAGAGAAGACCTCATGATACTAAGCAGTGGGGAGAAGGTGGATCTTGAAGTGAGTAAACTTGAAAAAGGTTGTTTGCAAAGGGTGTTGATAACATGCATTTGAAAAATCCTTGTAATCAGTAAAGCATTAAGCAGCTATCATTTTGTTGAGGCTTAACTTTCTCTAAGGACTCTCATATAGAGCGGTCTTATTATGGAGAAGCTGATTTTTTTTTTCTTCAGAAAAGACAGTAAAGAGAAGAAATCTAAGCATAGTGTAAGGGGTTGGACTAGATCGTCATTTATGATACTTTACAGTCCTGAGTTCAGAATGTGAAAGATCGCTGTTAAAACCTGCCTTAGGACTGTCTGGCCTCATATCATTCTGAGAAAAAATCTTTTTGAGAGGAAGGAAGGTTTTTTGTTTGCCTTTGCTTCCCACGACTTACTACAGAAGCTTGCTACCTAGTAGGGACATGTGCTAAGTAGCTTCTATAAATCTTTTAATACACACACAAACACACACGCACACCTTTTACAGATGCAAAAGCTGAGGAACAGCAATGTTAGGTAACCTGCCTGACATCACACAACTAGTCAATGATGGAACACACAAGGTTTTCTAACTCCCAAACTCATGGTCAGAGACTACTGTACTGGCAGATTTATTTGGCTTCTTCTATTATTCATTCTTTTTGTATGTATTTTAGATTTTATTTTTTTAATTTTTAAAAAGTTTTATTTACTTATTTATTTTATACAGCAGGTTCTTATCAGTGATCTATTTTGTACTTATCAGTGTATACATGTCAATCCCAATCTCCCAGTTCATCCCACTACCACCCCCTCCCCCGCTTCCCCCCTTGGTGTCCATACTTTTGTTCTCTACATCTGTGTCTCTATTTCTGCCTTGCAAACCAGTTCATCTGTACCATTTTTCTAGATTCCACATATATGCGTTAATATATGATATTTGTTTTCCTCTTTCTGACTTACTTCACTCTGTATGACAGTCTCTAGGTCCATCCATGTCTCTACAAATGAACCAATTTCATTCCTCTTTATGGCTGAGTAATATTCCATTGTATATATGTACCACATCTTCTTTATCCATTCGTCTGTCGATGGGCATTTAGGTTGCTTCCATGTCCTGGCTATTGTAAATAGTGCTGCAATGAATATTGGGGTGCATGTGTCTTTTTGAATTATGGTTTTCGCTGGGTATATGCCCAGTAGTGGGATTGCTAGATCATATGGTAACTCTATTTTTAGTTTTTTAAGGAACCTCCATACTGTTCTCCATAGGGGCTGTATCAATTTACATTCCCACCAACAGTGCAAGAGGGTTCCCTTTTCTCCACACCCTCTCCAGCATTTGTTGTTTGTAGATATTCTGATGATGCCCATTCTGACTAGTGTGAGGTGATACTTCATTGTGGTTTTGAGTTGCATTTCTCTAATAATTAGTGATGTTGAGCAGCTTTTCATGTGCTTCTTGGCCATCTGTATGTCTTCTTTGCAGAAATGTCTATTTAGGTCTTCTGCCCATTTTTGGATTCGGTTGTTTGTTTTTTTAATATTGAGCTGCATGGGCTGTTTATATATTTTGGAGATTAATCCTTTGTCTGTTGATTCATTTGCAAATGTTTTGTCCCATTCTGAGGGTTGTCTTTTCATCACGTTTATAGTTTCCTTAGATTTTAAATACTTTTCAAAAGCTACACAAAGGAAACAGGGTGGGATTCTTTCCCCTTAAATTAAACCACAAGGTCCTGGTGCTTGTTAAGAAGGAATCCCAGGGTAGCAGCCTGCATCCCACGGGGAGCCCGTGTCTGCTTTAGAGATTTGTCTTGTAATTTGGAGAATGGTCGAAGCTGACAGTGTAGTGAAAAGGGTACAGTCAGCTTCCTGACATGGGAAGAAAGCCTGCTAAGAGGTAGTCTCCCTGGAGCCCCTGGGTGCCAAGTGTGGGACAGAGCTAACAACTTCCAGAGGGATTTGGGGCCAGCCCTTCCTCTCCAGATGGCTCACTGCAGGATGGAGGGCCCCACAGTGGGGGGCTGTGGAAGGGGCTGTCCTGGAGGCAGGAGAAAGCGATAACAATGAGGAACCCTTCCGGTACCAACTGGGGCACGCTATCCCTGAAAAAGAAGGATCTGAACTACTGTCACCTCACAGCAGGAAGCTGCCTCTCACACTGCTCAGCTGGACTCACCCAGGCACTCCTTTTGATGTGAATAATTATAAAAGCACTAGATACAATCTTGCATATGTTTCATTCTTTGGCAAAAGTGTTTATACTAATTACTAGCATTTTGAGGGCGTGTCATTGTAGCCAGACACCTGAGGTGAATGCGTTTTTTTAACCTCATAAGAGAAGCTACAACACCCTACACGTGTGGTCCTGTATTAATGAGTTACCGAGAATATAATTTAACTGATTTTGGCTGTTTTCCTCTTCTGTGTGTTATTTCCTTTCTACTTCCCTGAGCGATTGGGCTTGCAAAGTCTGCAGCAAATGGAACCCTGTAGCCATCATTTCTCTAACAAGAAGAAAAATCAAATGTAAAACCCACAAAGCTGGCTTCCCTTCACATAGCTATGATTTTCTGTTTTCTACCTTCCTCCTACAAATAAAATCTAAGAGAAACATAATACTTTCCAAGAGCTTTTTTAGTTTTTCTAAGATTGTAATTATGATAAGATTCAGTTTTACCTTCTGTTGTACGTCTAACCTCAAAGACCTTCTACACTTGCTAAGACATTAAATTTAACACACCTGGAAACCATTGTTTGACTCCTTCTTTCACTGTTGCTCGTTAGGCAAACTGCTGTTAACACTTTACACGTTTTTTGCTACTGGGCGGGGCCATCCCGCCCCCCGCCCCCGCCCCCGCCTTCCCCACCCTCCTCGTGCCGGACCTGGCGTCTCAGGCCGGAAGGCCCCCGCGAGCGGGCCTCTTGGAGACGCGCGGCGAGCGCGGCCGTGTGGCCCGCCCTCCTGCCACAGACACGGTGACCCTTGTCCAGCTTCCTGACTCTAAGCCGTAACGCCACCACACAGCCGGCGCCCGCCGGGCTTGCGCCCACCTTGCTCCTTACGCCTCAAGACCCGCGGAGGAAGAAACTACCCTCCCTTTTTGCAAGTGGAAACCCAGGGACTGGACAGGTCACATGACTAGCCAAGGTCACACTGAACGGGGACAAGGGCAGCGGGGACGGGCCGGGCTGGCCGCCTCCGAAGCCAGGCTGTTCGTCGAGGCCCACCCGGCAGCCCGCCTCCCCGCAGAGGCCGCACGGGGCGCATTGGGGCCCCGCTGGGCCGCACGCGGGCGAGAGCTCCCAGCTGCCGAGAGCTCCCAGCTGCCGACTTCGGAGTTGCAGGGTGACGACTCAACGCCAAGGCCAACCGAGAGCAGGCGGCGGAGGCGTCAGGTAGGTGAATCCGAACGAGGGACTCGGAAGCGACACCTCTCACCTCCACAGCAATGTCCTTCCACACTGAGGGAGAAACGGACCGATAGTGTATACTTTTAAAGAGCTTTTAAGACATACGTTATGTGCTCATTAAAATAATTAGTCCTGGGCTTTTCTGGTGGCGCAGTGGTTGAGAGTCCGCCTGCCGACGCAGGGGACACGGGTTTGTGCCCCGGTCTGGGAAAATCCCACGTGCCGCAGAGCGGCTGGGCCCGTGAGCCATGGCCGCTGAGCCTGTGTGTCCGGAGCCTGTGCTCCACAACGGGAGGGGCCACGACAGTGAGAGGCCCGCGTACCGCAAAAAAAAAAAAAAATTAGTCCTATTTTGTAAGAAGTTGAGTGACTTGCAGGTTGGCAGATGGTGGGTGGAAGCTGGTCTCTGATTTGTAATTTAGGGCTTTGATCATTGCGTTTTCTTGCTTTTCTGAGAGAGAAAATTTATCTCAGCTGCTAGGAACCCTTAGGCCATTTTCCTCTCAATTTATGGCTGCTTCATGTACAGCTATTTAATACAAGGGGAAGAAGCGGAGGGTGGAATTAGACGAGTATCTCTGGAAGGGTTGGTCCTTGACTGATTTCTTCTGCCTCCCAGGAATATTGCTGTGGTCACTGTTGTTCAGTTGGAAGCACCATTTCTCTCAGAGTTGTTTTTTTTTGGGTTACTCCAGAAGAAATAAAAAGGATCAGGAGAAACTGAAAGATCAAACAACCCACCTCCTAAAAGAAGTGGGGAATGTGACAAGAAGACATCACTCAATCCTCCAGAATTTCCTGGGTCTCTTCTGCCATCTTCTCTTCTACATCTTCTCTCATCTCTTTCCTAATTCTCTTTCCCCATTCCTTTGGTGTTGATACCCATTTCTCACCTTCATCGGTTCTGTGAATCTCTTGCCCTTTCCCTTTCCTTTTCAGTGTTTCTGTGGTATCTGGAGAGGGTATGACATTGGCTCTAGGTAGAACGAAGGATCTCGGTCTGTTTAACAAATAGTTAAAGAATCAAGAACTTAGTGGCCACAGTGTCACGTCATGCTTGTCTGTGTCAAAATCTAATGAACAGTAGTACCTCTTCCTTTTACCAACAGCTTGTTTAGCTAGAGTGGGCAGTGTAGTCAGGATATAGCTCTCTATCTCCATCTCTATTTGCCTCTGCATCTCCACCTCTCCTCTATTTCTGTATCTTCATCTATGTATCTATGTATCCATGGCTCTCTCTCTTTCACTCACTCACTTGCTTTCTCTCTCCTTCCTCCAAAATGAAAAGGAGAAAACTATCAGTTATATTTTGGTTTTACACATCTAAGTAAAAATTTATTTTCTTATTTGCCCCAAGGATTTGTAAAATAAGAGTAATGTAATGATACCTATAACCAGTATGTTGATATAAAAAAGTAACATTTAATAAGAAAATTAGAAAGTGTTACAGTTCGGTTGGGGATGCTGAGAGATGTCTGATTCTTGCTAGACAAAATTCATCTGAGGAGATTCTTAACTCTAAAGGTCCAGATATCTAGGAGTCACTGAACTTGAGACTTTGCCGCCTTTTAACAAATATTATGCTGAAATTTATGGAAAATTTCCATACTACATAGTGATATTTGTTGTTAAAAGTCAGTTATCAATTTAGTAGAAAGTAATATGACAGCTTTTCCTATGTTTTTTTAATTAAAGGAAAATATCAAACATCTGTGGTAGTCAAGCAATTAGGAAAGACTGGGAGCAAAATGCTGAGAGTGGAGAAAACTTCAACAAGAAGTAAACTGGCTATATAAGTGGGAAAAATGACTATTTACATTCTTTGTGTGAAAGTTTAAGGCAGTAACTGGAGGGAAAACCCCTAAGTACTTAATACTAAAATATATACTATTAGTTTAAGACTCTCAGAGAGACAGGAGGTCTAAGATTAATTACAACTTTATATTAAAACTATTGTGACAGAATTGTTTGTTGCCTACCCAATATCCACTTGCCCTTTTCTTTATGCACTAGAAGAAAATTTATATCAATGGGTGGCTATCTACCCAGCTAAAAACCATTTCTCAGCCTCCCTTTAGATATAGGTGTTAATGAGCTATAAGCAGGAATCTTTACCAAGGGTACTTGCTCAGTGACAACTGCCTTTTTTGTGCCTCTTTATCTTTACTTTTACCTGTGTGTAGACATGATAGATGGAGAACAGTGGCTATCTTGTGACCACAAGGTGACCTTCAGAACTGGGGCCATGGGACTGGAAGGCTGATAGAAGAGCCTAGGGTATCAGTTATACCTTGGAGCTTCCATACTAGCTTTAGTCTGCAGTACATCAGAAAAATTATCCCCTTTATACCTATGTGTGTATGTATAGTTTGTGTATTTCATGTGTGTATATATACACACATATATCATAATTAAGCTGGTTGATTCCCTCAGTGTTTCTTCTCCAACTTCCAGCAGTCTCAGTCACATTACACTGTTCTACCTTTTCTTTTTTTCTGTGCGCTTATCACTTTTTCACTGCTCTACAGTTTCTTTTGTATTATGTGTGTTGTCTGTCTCTCTTTGATAAAATATCAGCTCTACTAAGGCAGGGGTCACTGTCTGTTTTGCTCACTGAAGTATCCAGAGTGCTTAGAACAAGGTCTGGCACATGGTAGGTGCTTAGGAAATATTTACTGGATGAATGGATGTGCTGCTAAATACAAATAATGTCAGTGAAATACTTGGCAACATCGAAGAATAAATTGTAAATAGTAGAGAACGTAATCTTCCATGCATATGTGGGATATTTGTCTCTGGATTTTGTGTGTAATGTTGGTTATTAAAACTTGAGAAAGCATAAGGGGATTGGGGAAGGACTACAAAAGGACAGCTAGAGAGGGCTGGATATGAAGGTGGACTTTAAAAGATTAAGATTACTTAGTTTGGTCAGCCAAGCTGAAAGGAAAGTTAACCAAAGTTCAAAAATTCTGTATGGAAGTTTCTTCCACTGTGAAGTACCTTGTTCATCCCTACCCTGCCCTCTGCCTCCACCTCCACCAGTCAGAGTTAGAGGCCCCTCCTCTGTCCTTCTCCTCTCTACTTTCATGAGATCTCCTGCCTTATAGAACTTCTGAATGCTTCACTTTCTAAGGCATTGCCTGTGAAGCTGGTGTATTAATAGGTGTTATGCAAAGAAAAATCATGTAAATAACTTTACATAAAGTCTAAGTAAATAATTTTGGATTCTTAGTAAGTAATTTAAACGAGCTAAGGCTACTTGGAGTATACAGATGACTTTTTGGAAGTTAATATCTATGGAATAATCCCACCTCCCATGAACCTATTTTGGGGTCATTCTCAGAAAAGTGTACTAAAATGGAGAAGCTATGAATCTAATTGAGTTTATCAATTTATGTTTTTGATTAATGAGTTAAACTACAAAAGAGAAAATAAAAAATTTCCCTATAGAACGTTGGTTTTTAGTATCATAACCATTACTAACCCACTTATTTGTAATCTTTCTCCTATGGCTTACTTTTCATATTTGCGTTAAGGAGAGAATTTGAAAAATCACATTGCCCTGTGCCCATTTTTTTAATGCCAGTATGGCAAAACATTTATCTGTAAAATTATTTCACCACGTGTCTTGAAGTTTGTTTCTATAAATGCCCTGATTTTGCGTTTTTATAGGCAGTATTCTAAAGGGAGATATTGTGGCATTAATTAACCTTTTTTTGAGAAAGTATAACACGGTTGGGTTTGTATATATGTGCAAAGATTATTTATATAGAAATGGGCTTAGGGAATAGTGAATTCATACGCGGAGCATTGTGGTATGTTTATCACCACAAATATGCTATTATTAAAGATGGGGACTTTTTGGATCCTCATTGGCTGCAACCAAGGAATGATTCTGGTTTCTAGGGGTGATTCTGGTTTCGACAGGTGGTTCTTTGCCAGTATTCTTCATGATGGCCTTCACACAAGGAAGTTGGGCCCTACCTATAAGGCAGTACTCTGAAAAATCATTATTAGAAAAAGGAATAGCCCTTTTGCCAGCTAAGGAAACTAATACTTTTTATCCTTTATTCCCCTCTAGTCACGATGGATAAACACATTAATTCACTGTGTACAAAGGGCATGCAGCTCAATTATTTACTAGAGGCATAAATTAAATGCTGAGCATAGTTCAGGAGGCGGAGCATCTTTCTTTCTTGAAAAAGTAAAAGGAGAGAGAAAAGCTTTAGATGCTTCTAATCTTGCCTATTCATATTATAGGGAACAAATCAGGTTTAATCCATTTCACTGTTGGGCTTTAAATTTTCATCTTTTCTCTTTGTTTTTCAGTAGAAGCTGGCGTGCAGACCAGCCATAGTGCTTGTTTGTTTTTATCAGAACAAATGTCTCCATTCCCACCAAAGGGCTTGTGTATTCTTCACCCTTTCTCTTCCCAACGACCTGTCAAAACTCAGAAGTGCCGTGTTAATGTTTTACGGACAGACTATCCCAGCTGCTTCAGGAAACGGCAGCATCCCTTCAATAATTCACATGGCATTTCTGCTCTACTTCTTTTTGTGTCTGTGAAGCTTCAGCAGTGAAAAAGCAGACAGCAGTAGGGCTTTTAGGTAGCGTATCTATCTCTAGAGCTTTGTCCACTTCTAGTCCTACTTTTTCCTTCTTAAATAAAAAAGTCAAACAATTTCCATTTTCCAGGCCAGTAGGAACCATCAGTCCATTCTCACACAGGGGCTGTGTTTCAAGTTCATTTTGTGGTTCAAGTTTCACACTTGTTTTTACCTGTTGGATTTATTAACTGTACTTTGTAATTAACAACTTATTTTCCATTAACTTGTTCATTACGGGTTCCATCCATAAATAGCTTGGTTCCTTATCTTGAAGAAAATGTCCTGGCTAAGAAGGGAGTGCATACTTCCTCTGTGCCAATTTGATTTATTCATCTAAACTCTGGCACATTAGACTCAAGTATTTTTCAAGTGTAAAAAATATTATCATGAACAAAGTCTGCTTTTGGTTTAAATATGGTGTGGTGGAAAGAGCAAAGGCTTTGCAGCCAGGAGGCCTCGAATCAAATTCTAGTTTTGCCCCTAACCTAACCTTTTTGGATCATAGTCAAGGATCTCTGTTTCTTCATCTGTGAGGTGAGAATTCTAATACTTGTCTGACATCTCACAGGACCTGTGTGAGGACAAAATGAGATGCTGTATTTATAATGTTTCATAAATAGAGGATCTTTAATCAGATCCTTTCACTCTGTGAGTCTGGAGCTGTCACACACATTGACCTTTGTATCAACCTTTCCAGGCCTTGGTGCTCTGAGTCAACACAAGTCCAAGTGGGCAGGGCTTAGTAGAAGCAACATAACCTCGTGGCTTCTGGAAGTGTGAAAACGCCCCCCAAACAAGAAAGCTGTAGCAGGGCGAGTGCAGTTTGGTGCAGTCTTGTGTCAGAGTGTGAAATGTGTTAGATAAGAGAAAACCATTTCTGCTAATTTCCTTCCAATAAAAGGATGCCCTACACCAAGGCCTGGTCATCTTTTTCTAAACTCTCATTCTGAGGCATTAAAAGGCATATACTTTTCTGAAGAACCTTAAACTTACAGGTCTTTGTTAGATATTTTTTAAATAAAAGAGCATGCGCTTTTGTTTAGGATTAATTTCCAGGGCAGGTTAGCTGCTATGCATAATCTAAAGTCTTGGTTTATAAAACAAAAATCTAGCATCCACCAAGAGGTACATATTTTCCATCTTGAAAATGTGTATTTGGAATTTTACTTTACATGTAGATTATTTTTATACATAGCACTAAGTATCTATTATGGCAACTGTATATAAATTTGAATGCATTATCTTATGTTCTGGTATGTTTAATTGCCCTGCATCTAAATGGTTTGTACATTGTACATAGTTTCAGAGATTTCCCAACTTTATTTCTTATATTATAATATCTCCCTTACCAAAATGGGTTATTGCCTTGAGGTGGGGATAGTAAGTAGAGAGGCTTAAGTCTGTCTTATAGTTACTTCTGAGCTTATCTTTTCGTTCTTCTTTTTTTTTTTGGCTGTGTGTGCACCATGTGGGATCTTAGTTCCCCGAACAGGGATCGAACCCGCACCCCCTGCATTGTAAGTGTGGAGTCTTAGCCACTGGACCACCAGGGAAGTCCCTTCTGAGCTTATCTTATCTTTCCTTTGGTGCAGGGGATTCAATCATGTTTTCATAAGTCA
This sequence comes from Hyperoodon ampullatus, assembly GCF_949752795.1. Lineage (NCBI taxonomy): Eukaryota > Metazoa > Chordata > Mammalia > Artiodactyla > Ziphiidae > Hyperoodon > Hyperoodon ampullatus. The sequence continues at coordinate 45,632,279 of NC_136925.1, read as the reverse complement.
CATAATTACTTGAATATATTAGTTGCTGAATAGATACTTGTAGAAGGAATAAATTACTGTACTTTGTACTGTCTTGACAGAATGATTTCCTAAATGATTTTCATAATCTTCTCCTTTCAGCACTTTACTATGGCAGACTTAAACCATCTAAACTCTTGGGCCTGTTCATTGTGAATTCATGAGGCAAGTGATTTCATGTCTCCAGGTATCAGTTTCCTCACCTGTAGAGTGAAGATGCTGACATGGGCAATTCCCAAGTTACCAGAAGCTGATTCCATTGTTTTTCTTATCACTCAACTCAATGCCAGTTCCCTGATTTAGATGCTGTTACTCCTACCTGGAATTTGTCATGTGCCTTAGGGCACACATGTAACCATATGGAATTAATGACTTTATCATTCTATCTGTGTCAAATTTCCCTAAAACTTCCTTGCACTTTTGAAGTAGAAATTAGGTGGAAGCGGGAGTGTAAGTGAGTGTATGTGTACAGAAATTGGAAAATGTTTGCAAAAATAGGTATTTGTTGTCTGTAGGTGGACTGATTTTTCTTAACTAATTGAAGAAAAGGAAATCAGTTTGTTGAACCAGCAAAGGATGATTTGCAGCTCTTGAGAATTCTCCAACTATCTGCAGATTAGGAGACAGACATGGGAGATCCCCAACATCTTGGAGAAGATAGTTGCAGAGAATAGGGGACCTATGTACAATTTGGCGGGGGTGGTGGTGGATATCCTTCTTAAAAATGTGTGATGCAGGGACTTCCCTGGTGGTCCAGTAGCTAAGACTCTGTGCTCGCAATGCAAGAGGCCTGGGTTTGATCCCTGGTCAGGGAACTAGATCCCACATGCTGCAACTAAAGATTCTGCATGCCACAACTAAAAAATCCCACGTGCTTCAACTAAGACCCTGCACAGCCAATAAATAAATAAATAAATATTAAAAAAGAAAAGGAGAGGTCACAGGGGAGCATGTTGCTGTAGAGCTCTAGTACCTGTAAGTCCCTCCAGAGCACTCCTGGACCTCTTCCTAAAAAAAAAAAGTGATGCAAATAACATTATTTATTCCAAGGAAATTACATTTACCAGTTAACCTAAATATGTTGCTAAGTGATGCCAGTGCCATAACTTAAGTTTAACATTTTTATAATGGAATATATGCTTATAAATACAGTTTATTATTTCTCTCATAGTTATTGTTCACTCAAATTGTCCATGGTGGTGTCTCACTGCAGCACCCTCCTGCTCACCATTACGGTGGAGAGGACAGCATCCCTGGCGGTCATCATAAGGATGTTTATCCTGCATTGTGTGGGTGCAAAGGCTCTTGTGTTGCAGAGTTCCAACTGTTAACTCTCAATTTTGATCTTGGCTTAAAGAAGGACCACCCCCCATCTGCTACTTGCAGAAAAAAATAAACCAGTTTCCATTGCTGCATGTCACCAGTCAGCAGATGTTACCACTGTCTTTAACTGGGCATGATCCATAAAAATTATTTAATGTACCAACTAACATTGTAAAATAACCTATTATTTGATTTTTTTGTATTATGATTTTTTAAAGAAACAAGCAAACAAGAGACTTTGCCTTTCCAGAGGGAAATAAAGTGGATACCGCTACCAATTTAGGTATCTGTTGAAATAATGAAATAATAATGAAAAAAGTTAAACCTAGATGAAGAATATTACTGGTCACAGTTACAGAAAGTGAGGCATAAATATTAGGTATTAAGGACTTCTTGAATGCTAAAACACGTAGTTGTGACATCTCCCTCTTGAAGGAAGCTGGGCACTAAGAAATGTGCTACGCTTTTGGCAGAAAGTTGCTGGCTCAGTTACTGAGTGGTTTGGTCCCAGCTGTGGGTTGATTGATGGCACTGCATCGGAGAGCACTCTTAGGGGAGCTGTTTACCTCCATCTTCCATCTGGAGCTGCTGGGATATAGTTCACTGTGATGATGGCTACTGAATGAGCTGCACTGGCAGGACCTCGGCAACAAGGAAGGATGTTGGCTGGGGAGCGGGCCCAGAACCAAAGGATGTCAGGGTAATGAATGGAGCTAAGCACAGAACAGCCAGCGCTTCTCAAACATGACGGGGTGGCAATTCAAAAAGAAGGATGGTGCGCAGCTTTTAAAACTACAAATCGGGGAAATATCATGTCCCTTTGTTCTGTCACTTAGAGACGTTACTTTCTAGAGATTTATTTCAAGTCAAGGAAACATTGTACTTATGACTGAAATACAGTGACTTTGTTGACAACTACCTATTTAAAATTCATTTGACCACATTAGATGATAAACTTCTTTTAAGGAAGGTATTTAATATTTATCTGGGCACATTGACAACCAGTAGAAGAGGTGCGTTCTTGATCCACAGGTTCTCTAGGAATCTGTAATTATTATGTATTAGGAAAATGACAAGAAGTAAATGTTTTATATATATATATATATTCTTTAATGGGAGACGGTACAGAAAAGTCCATAAAAATAGTACAGAAGTGATAGTGCAGAAAAGCGTTTGCAAGAGGTGGATGCACACAAACACACACTCCACCAACCACAGGTGTAGGTGGAGTGAGTGCTAAGTATTACAGGGATTTGAGAGGCTATTGTAGAGGTGAGGGCATGCCTGGGAATGAAGCCAGCAGGAGAGTGTCTAGAAAACCTCTGTGGAAGGGATTTGTAAGGAGAGATTGCAAGGAAGGAGAGATGTGAGTGTCTGGGTTGTTTTTTTGCGGGGGGGGGTGGGTAGTTTACTCTTCTGCTTGTGGCTATGTATTATCACTCTGGCACTCTAGTTTTGCACAGTGTTACTAATATCCTTTCCTTTTCATAATAAAATCCATTTCCTAAACTATGCTGAGAGTTACTGAGCATGGCATGTAAAATATCCCAGAGATGAAAAATGTAAGACTTTTAAGAAGAGTGAATACTTAGGCTAGATCCTGAGTCGGGTATGAATTGGGGCAGTTTGGTTGGTGGAATAAAATTTTGTGAGCATTACTTGTAATTTGATAAGAGATTGTTGCAGTGATGAGATCAAAATGGTAGTTGAGGGAGGCAGAGTTAGCTGCGTGGAGTTCCCGAGGATTATTTTCTGGAAGGAAGTTTGAAGGAAGGAAAGCTGGAGTAATGAGAACATAGCTGAAGCATCGACACATCTTGGTTCTCACGCAAGCAAGGAAGGTCCAATCAGAGAGTTATATCTGTTTGTCAGCACTTTCTTTTATGAAAGTTTTGTTCATTTTGCTATTTGGAGTTCATGGATTGATCTGTGATTCTCACTATCCTGGCTATGCCATGTATTATCACTTTGCTCCCCATTTTTGCACAAAGTTAATATAATACTTCTATTTTTTTTGCAATAAAATCCATTTCTTAAACTATGCTGATTAGGTAAAAGAATGTGCTTTTTGGAAGGAAAATTGCATTGTGTATTCTTTTGCTTTGTAGGCAATATTTTTTTAAGGCCTGCACTCATAGACACTAAGATTCTCATTAACTGAGGCAAGTACAAACAGGCGTAAAATAATTAACACTTGAAAATCAGTAAAATTACCAGCTAGGCACCTAATTTGTGTCCACTGCTTTGTATTTGACTGCTTTTTAATCTCTCCACAAGAGTACCATGATGTAGGCATTAAAATGGATTGAGTAATTTGCCTGGGGTTATGTGGTTAATGAAAGGATGAGCGGAGATTTGCACTCAGCTCTCTGAGTGGATGCCCACCTTTTACCCATTACTCAATTTTGCTTGGATTTTTCTACGCTTGATTATCTAGACGTTGAGTTTCTCAAATTTTTGACATCCTACAAGCTGCTTCTTAGCTAGCTGCCCCAGGGAAAATGAAAAAAGGTAGAATATAAAATTCATCAATCTTGTTACTTACTATAGCTCATAAAGAGTTTTGCTGAAGAAGAAATGGAAACAAATGCCTCAAATTAGAAGTGTATAATTGTGTAACTATAATTTAAATTTTTAAATTCTGTCTCTGATGTAGAAAATTGTGACTCAAAAACAGGAGTTACAATGTAAAACCTTTGCATCTAAAGTCAACATTTTAAGGGAATGAAAGTTTCCCATTCTTCCTTATGTTCCCATAAAGTGTGATTGACACTTTTATTAGATATAAGTATTGCTAGATATACTAAACATTATTCTAAAGCATTTAGCTCAAGTTACAATGCTTTTTTTAAAAAGAGATTTTCCTTTTTAAATGTGCTTGCTGTTTCTGTTTACTGTTAGCTTCTGAAAAATTTATGGAAAATTATTTTCTGAAAAGAATTATGATTGGATCTGTTTAGTGTATTTGAGTCAGACATTTGTTGTGGGCTGGATTGGATCATCCTAAAATCTATGTTCAGATCCTAACCTTTGAATGTGACTTTATTTGGAAATAGGGTTATTGCACATGAAATCAAATTAAGATAAGGTCATACTGGATTACAATGGAGCTTAATACGGTGACTATGTGTTTATAAAGAAAAGAAAATTTGGACACAGACACAGAAGGACACATAGGGGAGAGTGCCATGTGAAGACAGAGGCAGAGATTAGAGTGATTTGTCTGTAAGGTAAGAGACACCAAGGATTGCCAGCAACAACCACAGTCTAGGAGAGAAACATGGAACAGATTCTCCCTTAGAGCCTCCAGCAGAAATCAACATTGCTGACACCTTGATTTTGGAATTCCAGCCTCAGCACTATAAAAGAATAAATTTCTGTTGTTTTATGCCACCCAGTTTGTGGTACTTTGTTCCAGAAGCCCTTGGAAACAGATACAAAAAAATCAACAACAAAGTGCATTTTTCTCCTCTAACGAGTATTTTCTTTTTCCAGTTTTACACTTTTTCTGTAATGATATCAATAAACTCCTAATAGGGAACAACCAAGAAGTATACATATATTCCTTAAAAAATTTTTATTGAAGGCAGAACATTTCCTAGTATAAAGGCATTTCTAACTTCATAGTTCTGAGTGCATCTGGACTACATTTTATTTTTAATATAGCTACAGTGCTTTTTGGGAGGAAGACTTATAAGACTCTCAGCAGTTTTCAAATATACAATACAGTATTATTAACTGTTTTCACCATGCTGTGCGTTACGTTTTTATTTAGGAATGGCAAAGGAAGACTTCTTGGTTCAAGATAAAAGGATTCAAACCATTTATATGAATTCTTAGGCATCAAATAACATCTACACAATAAGATGTAGCAGATGTGCTACTGTTAGGAATCAATGTGTGATCCTATCTCTGAGAAAAGAGGAATGTGTTGGGCAAAAGGATGGTGGGCACACGCCAGCAAGGAGACACTCAGTTTGAAAAGTTTGAGTCCCTGCACTTGACCAACCTCGCTTATATTTTGTCATTTATAACTGGGAAAAACATCCTTCACTTTAACATCTGTTTGTTAAATAAAAAACGACTAAAAGTAAAACTCAAGATAACTATAACTATTATAAAGGATAAAGTCATAAAAATGATTTAGAAAACCAAAAACTAATTGGGTACTGTACACTTTGTGCTTTTGCATATGTGGTCTTGTTAATCCTTCAGTAAACCCCATGATATACAAATATCATGGACAATTTCCCCTGTTTTTTCAGTCAAGGAAACAGCATCAGGGATGTTTAATGACTCAGCTGTGGCTGCAAAGCTTGTTATTTGCAGGGTCAGCGTCCAAACTTGTAATCCAAATCTTCTGACTCACGTAGTCACCAGTTGCCTCTTTTATGCTAAAGTGCATTGAGATGACCTTCTGTCTACTAATCTAGAATATAGAATGCTTATGAAACATCCTGGCTGAAAGAAGGCTCAGTGAAAGAGATGCAGAAATGATTTCTTACCTGGGGACCAGAGGCTTGATCTGAAGGATCAGATCAGGTCTATGTAATTGAAACGTTTATATGAACTTGAGCATTTTACAAAAGGATCTTATTTTGAGTGCCTTCATCTGCACTAACTAAGGAGAAGTAGAAATAATCAGCAGACATAAAATGAATAACATGCAGTGGGTTCCGATATCATTTTTCAGTTTTTACTCATGAAGGGGTTGCTGAAAATGCGTCACCTGAGGCTGAGATTTGTGTGCAGCTGGTCCTGTGGGATCCTCCACAGCAAACCTCAGGGAATTCCACTCCTGGCAGGGCAGTTTGCAAGGCTTCAGGCATTTTACTAAGCCTCAGTATTGACATTTGCAGTGGACCCAACTGCAGAGAATTGAGTACTGGGTCTTGACCAATTGACACCCACAATGGTGGCATAATGGCAAAATGCACTTATTATCCATCATGCCCTAAATAGTGTAGGCTCATGTTCACAAATGCCCTTTTAACCCTCTACCCAAGATAGAATGATTTACAGACCCTTTTCTGTCCTCAGCTTGTCTGTATATTCTCTTATTTCCTAACCAAAGAAAGCTCACCTGAGATTTTTGCCCCAGCAAAGATGTATTGACATACAAAAATACCTTCCTTTTTTCTCTTCTTTCTCTTTCTCACATAGCCTCTTTTTGGCTTTGTTGTGCTTATAATAGACTTTTCCTTTTGCTTTGAATATGTCTCTGCAGGAAGGATGTTTCTGGTCATTGCAGTCAGGCTGAATTGACAAAACCATCTTCTGGGGGATCTTAGTGGGTCATTACAGCTGAGTAAGTGGTTCCTTTTGCCATTCTGAAGTCAGTTTGCTTTTTTTATATATTTTGTATGATTCTAAGTCCATCTTAGACACGATATTTCTGTTTTTTAAATTCAATATTCCATAAGAACATATTCACCATTAAAGAACTTCTTTTCTTACAAAACGTGCAAATTTTCAAAATGCCATACATTAAAATAGAAGAGGAAGCAGAAACTAGGACATAGCTTTTTTCCCTCTCCTCAAAATTGTAGCATGGAGAGTCCCCACTAGAGGGTGTCATTGAGCTGTTATGGTGTATATGACCTGCTCCCACACAGGGTTTATTGCCTGGCAGTCTTGCCTCTTGAATGGATAATGTGGATAGCCTGGCATGCAAGGGAGGAAGTAGTGATGCTTCATGGCCCTAAGATTCTACGTGTCCAAATGGAAAAAAAGAGAGGTTTTGTATATATTTTTAAATTTGATGAGCAAACTCACAAGATAACCATTCTTCACAAACAGCACACATTTGTACACACATTCACACATAAAACAAAACTTCACAAAAGCCTAAAGATACTTGGCTCCAGTAGAAATATTGTTTTCTCTAGAGTTCAATGAATCTAAGACCTGAGGTCATGCAGATTGATGCATTTTTTTTTTAACCAGGAAGATTAACAGAAACATTTCCTGAAGCTTTACTGTGTGTTACTTCCCGTTACCCCTAATTACTAGGTTTGACTGTAAAAATTCCCATCTAGATGCTTCTTTTTCATTTCCGATCTCAGATGCCTTCATTCTCCATGCCACTCACATCAGAAACCTAGGGGTCAGTCCCAATTTTTACTTACCTCTAACCTCTTTGGACTAATTAGTCACTAAATCCTATCTCTCAAATATACTTCCTGTCCAACCTTATCAAGATTGAGTTAGTTCAAGCCTTCAAGAACTCAGACAAGCCTATAACTAGTACCCTCTTTCCCTCAAGTCTCTCTTGTCTATTCACCCTCTACTTGCCTTCTAGAGTTAACTTTAAAAAAAAACAGATCTAGATAGTGCAAAGTGACCTTGGTTTTCTGTGTTAGAGTGTTTTCATTATAAAACATTGTAAATAATTTTTAAATAAAAATATTGCATTTGGCTGTAAAGAAAGATGGACCACATAGCCTGGCATATAGCAAGCTCTTGATAAATGTTTATTTATTTATTTTTTATCAGTTCTCTCCCCCAAAGCCTTTGCCATTTTATTGTAAGTGTTAGGTGATATGTTAACTTATTCTTCATTTTATTCACAGGGCATAGCATAATCTCTGAAACATAGCTGATGCTTAATAATTATTGATTGAATGAAGAAAAGTGTAATTTCATTTATCTACAAATATAGACTTTCTTAGTTTTATTGCCTTTTACATTTTCAGTGTCTTAATTTTTGAAGATGCTATTATCAGATAAAAATATACTATAATAGTTTAACAAATATTACCTAACTATATGAAAGAATTAACCCGTGAACATATTGCCCTCAAGTTGGCAAAATCCCTAGCACATTTTACAAACACATTTCTTTTGAAGTCCTGAAGGAGCAAAAGTCTTAATCTGCCTGTAGCTGGGCATGGTGAGGGGTGCGCAGAGCCCCTGAAACTCCTGAAATTCCTCCTGATACTTAGCGCATGTGGCCTATGTGTTGCTTTTGGTGGTAGGAGTAAGGAGGAGAGGTCCATTGCTTTTGTCAGATTCTCAAAAGAGATCCATGACCCAGACACGTAATAACCACTGTCATAGAAGATGGCAGGCCACAAAGCACCAGGGGTTGCGAGGTCCCATGACAGGCTAGTGGGATGTATTCTTTGGCAGCGAACAATTTTGGAACATGTCAAATCACACAATGCAGGCAATTGTCACATATTTAGGACTGAACTTTCAAAATAAATTATCTGAAGTCCATGGCCTTGAACGCAAAGTACCTGAACCCTAAGCAAGAGCCAACAAATGAAACCGTTAACTCACAAGGCTTAATTTTGTTCATGCTTATTCAGAGTGCCTCTTGGGTTTATTGCCAACACTGCTGGGGTTCACACAGAGCCTGTCATGTTCATAACCTTGGGTTTTGTTTCTTTGGTGTAAGTCTCCTGACTTTTTCTTTCATTTATGTGTTTTCAGCATGATGCCTATCATTTTTTTAATTTTTAGAATAGAAATCAGAATACATCTACAAAGAGAACAGTGTAGCTTCCCTGTTTTAAAAAGCCTGAGCAGAGAAAAAAATGAGCTGCTATTTGACCTTATAATAGCTTTTGAAAAATCATATTTGTTACATGTTTTATCAGGCTCCTTTTGAACTTTGAACTTACTATGTAGATAGTGTAACTAAAACTCAGTAAAATATTGGAAGATTCAACTTGGATGAAATATAGATTCTAAATGTAAGATCATAAGCAATGGGACAGGAATGGGTAAAGAACCTAGAAACAGTGAAGAGAACGCCCAAACTACCCACAGCAGAAGTTTTAACTAGCACCTTTGATATGAAATTCCATATGCATCGTTTGTAAGTACCAGGCTAGATTAGAATCTAGAATCCAGTCCCCGCTCCATAGGGCATATGTTTCCATTAGCCCAAGACAAGCCTAGTTTATACCCATTGCCCTAGAATCTTATTGGTTCCTTTTTCACTCTCAAAAGTATCTCAGTTTGGACAGCAAATTATATGGACTTGCTCTCTGCCACAGTGTTAAAAGTCTACTGATGCCTCTATAATTACGTACATATGCAGTCCTGATTAAAACCGAAAGGGAAAGTGAGATACTGGGATGGCCAGGCATTATGCTCCTTTTGTAGAGGCATTAGCTCATAGCCTAGGGAAAAGGCCATAGATTGTGTTGCCTTAAAGGTTCAGCATTATGGTGGAGACATGAGGCATGACTGTGTAGAATAACCTGACCTCATCATTCAGCGTGTTCTTGGTGGACAGCCCATGGCTCAGTGGTCTGTGCAAAGGGATTATGATCAAGATCTTGTTCACAGAAAATGGAGAAATGCCTCAATGGCTACCATGGTCAGCCTTTTTTCTTGTGATGTATTTCATTTCTGCGTACGTGCACGTTTGCTGAATTAACTTAGAAGAATCGAATCTGTGATGAGGTTGTGGGACCATAGGTGACCTCTGGTGCTCCAGGTGGTCTGATGGATACGGAATGTGTTTTAATCCAAATTCCCGATTATCCATTTTTTCCCCATTTGTGGCTTTTGTAAATTAAAAGTAGAACCCTTTGTTAAAATGTATCAAAATGAATGTGTTGCTAAACACTTTAAAAATAACGCCCTCCTTGAAATAGCTTAATGAGAACAGCAGCTTTTGGATAGTTGGTGCGTTTCTTTCTAACGCTTTACTGTTCAGATTCCTGGTCCTCTCCTTTTTCATTTCTGACTTCAAAAAGAGACATTTCGGGCTTTTGTATTTGTCGACTGCTCACTTATTAGACTCTGCTGGAGTATCTGTGGCCCAGGTTTGTGAATGACCTTGGTTCCACTTCTGGCTGTGATCACGCTTGTCCCTCAGCCACTCCTGCAGACACACGAGGCAGACACGTGGGTGAGTGGGATGTGATTCCTCCTTTGTTGGAAACTCTTAGACCCAGTTTATTTATTTATTCTTTCCTGTGAAACTAGAAACACATTGTATACTTCATATCATTGGAATCCTACTTACCTCAGAGTTTTCACTGCAGGTTTTCTTCCTTCCTTCTTTTTTTCTGTTTTGAAGAGAGAAATAGCTCTGGACGCTTAATGGTGTTTTTTTTACTGTCACTGGAGTTCATGTAAACTAAAATTTAAATTCCTTGCAATAAATCTTAAGTGACAGTCTCTTTTCAGAAACAAACTGCATGTTGACACAGAGCTTCTAGTTGTAGGGACTGGATTTTAAAAATAAATAGCTTTTAAACTTGCTTGATGTAAATATGGGTTTTGAACAGGTGAGTGTTGTTTTGTTTAGTGCTCTTTTGTTTTCTTGAGGTGTTTCATCCATACTTCACATTCTACCAACAGCCAGGAATATATTCCTTTTTCTTTTGCCCCACTTATTCATCCTAGTCCATATGTAATGGCTGTAAAACCTGTGAGTTAGCAATGGCCACCTGTGCAAGAGTGTTTCAGGAATAGAAGAATATACAGGAAAAGAACAATTAAATGTGGGAAATATTGAGTGATACTAATCTTATCAAGTGATAAGGAGTATGCTCTTTTAATGAAAGGCTGGCTAATGTTCATTGAGAAACTCTGAGAGGTGGCGGATACTGCACAGTATTCCCTAGTATGTTTGCCCAAGGGAATCTTGTTTATGGATACTTCTTTGGTTTTGAATATTTCACGGGGGCAGTGGCCCATGGTAGAGATTTTGGGAAATGCTCTGCTTGTCCTATTGAGTGAAAACAGATGCGGTAGCTGCATATGTGTGGATACCTCTGCGTGTATCCGTGTCTGGCTGTGTGTGTCCACGCGTGCATGCATCTATCTATAATGACTTCCTGGCAGTGGGAGGCACTCTTCTGTTGGCCCCTATCTGGATTGACGCCTGCATGGGGGATGTGTCACTCCATGAGTGAATGTGCAGGTGAGTGTAGATGGATATACTTTATGCCTGTAGTTCCTGTGTAAGACAAGGGGAGAGTCAGTTTTCAGCATGACTGGTTTCAGGCCAGTATAAGATGGTGACTGGCGTTAAGCCAAGATTACTATTTCCATACCTAATTACATATACAGATCTGCTGGCATATAGGATTTATATTTTAAACATTGCGAGAAAGTTAACTGTGAGCTTAGAGTGGAAATTGAAGCTGTGTTGAAGGGAACATATGTAATTGAGGTGCCGGGGGCTCCAGTACCATGGGTAATTGTAGCTTTGTTGCATAATGTATGTGAAATTTGTATGGACTAGGGCAGGATTCTTCCTATTTCTGGATTCTCTTTTGTTTATATGGGCAATGACACATCAATTATCACTGTTCAAATCACTTAGTGCTCCAATTACCATTCACTCCAAAGTGTGTGCTTTTGACTTCAGTGCCTAGGTCAGAGGGTAACTTGGAAAATTATGTTTGGCTAATGGCTAAGAGCTCCCTCCCACTCCCATCTTTTGATAACAGTGCTGCCCTTATTGTATGCTTCTGTACATGAATAAAAATACAGAATTGCTTCCAAGGCGAAGCAAGTAAGGTGTCTGACACAAGGGCTTCCAGTGCCTCGTCCCTAGTGAAATCTCAGTGTCCGCTTGTACTTAGAACTCCTTTGGGTCTGTGACAGATTATATAATCACAACTGAGTCCCCAGAGGAATGCTTCCCAGATTATCACCGTTTTAAAAGCAGATCCGTGTCACAAAGGAGGCAGAGTTAAAGTGACCTGAGTGGAAGCTGACAGGTCGAGAAGGTGAATTAGCCACTGGGGTGTCTGTGGGTGCAAATCGCTGTAGGGGTCGGTGACCATGGAGGGAAAGGTCCCTTCTGGGTTAGCTGCTGGGCCAATTAGGTGCTAATGGCGGCAGAGAACTATCCTTTTGGTGGCATAAGGGGCCCGTGGAGATCAGTGTCAGTAGGATTGCAAAGATGAGCGTTTTGTCATGATATGGAAACAATAGATAGTTGTAACCTTCTTTTACAGCATGCTACAAAAGCACACAAGAGCTAGCCTGTCAATAAAAATTTTACTTTTCTTAAGGACCTTTGCCTCCATTAAAAGCAATATTTCACCTCTTCACTGTTTCATCTTTGTGTGTTTTCCTTCTCTTACCGTTATCCTGTTCAGCCACATGCAATTCAGTTTGTCCGTGCTTTATAGCAAGAGTCTGGCTTTGAATTATATTTTCTGACTGATCCACCCACCCTTGGAATATGGGATATGAATTCCTCTAGAAAATAGTTTGTGCTCTCATCATAAAGAAATAACATACATGTGATTATAATTTGGCAAATCTATTTTAAAATCACACATTTTAAAAGGCAGATGGATTATTTTATTAAATTAAAGTCTTATGGCATTATTTGAATAAAATAATTATGATGCTATGAACAAATTCCATGACAAAACACAATATTTAAAATTTGTGGTGTTTACTATCTGGTAAGATTCAGTAACATCAGTTTGAAGTCCTAAGAGGTTTGATTTTAGATTCAGTCCTGGCCAAGAGAGTAAACTTTTTAATCTCCTTTATCTATGGAGTGTCTTTCGCTTTTATACCATCTTGGCACTAAGTGTCACAAAAAAGGATCTGACAAGGACATTAATCTGACAAGGAGTAATTGTAAGTATGAAACAGATCATTTCGAATGTTAAAAAGGACCCCCCCCCCCAAAATGACTGCTTAGGCAAGAGGAATGAATCACCACATACATACAGACACACACACAGGCACACACATGCATGTGTATACACACATTATACATTGAAACAGACCTTTTTGGTAGAAGGAGAGTGGCCCTTTTCTCTACCTTTTTAATCAATTCCATTAGTACACAGTCTACTCCATGTCCTCATTCTGTACAAATTTTTGTAGTATTTTAAAAATAATCCTTCTTTTATCTTGGAAACTTGTAAAATACTGGATAAATGTATTAAATCTTTTTAGTAAACTGGGGAGAGATTTTTTTTAATTATAATTTTTTGAAACAATATATAGCAATAGTCTCTTCTACTACAACTCAATTGTAGTGTTTTCAGGAAAACACAAGTTATTAAAAATTGCATTATAACAATAATAATTTCAACGAGGAGAAGAGGGAAATGTTTAAGTGCTTTAGACCTACAATAATGAAGTTACTGTTTTCTTTCAAAAATTTCAATAGTGAGGGACTTTTAAATAGCTCCAAAGACCTCTGAGACCTAAGTATCAGGGAGCGAATCCAGCATTTGATCACATCCATTTCTGCTCAAGACTAATGAAGAACTTCCATTCACTTTTAGTACCTGTATCACTCATTGTTGTGAACAACAATACACAACTCACCTCAGTTTCAACAGCCCCACTGCAACAGAACTTTTTACCTAGCCCTGACCCTAGTAGAATTGATTTCTCATCTACTGTGGTTAGTGTAATGCAGAACATCCATAATTAATCTCTTCTGTTATATCCAGTACTTGTTATGAAAATAATAATCTGACAGAGAGACAACTTTTTTTTTGGAATGGAAGCAAGCATTCATGATAGACAACATGTGGTATGTTGGGTCATTCCAAGAGGTATAGACGATCAAGGCTTTGCAAAGACCATTGAAAGTATTCCCAAACTGGACTCAAGAAACCACTAATTTATGTGTCTTGGAAGAGGGGTGGTGCCTTGTGTAAGTTACAGTTCCTTTTCCCTTTGTTGTGTTTCACAAGCTTTGTTGTGTTTCTTCTTCACCCTATGTCTCGTGAACTGTTCATCTCATTCACTTCTGCTCTGCTTTTTTTTGTTTTAACTTCAACAATAAAACATTTTTTAAAACTGAACTTTGTATCTCACTGATTAAAAAAAAATTTTATTTTACATAAGAGGATAGTTGATTAACAATGTTGTGTTAGTTTCAGGTGTATAGCAAAGTGATTCAGTTATACTTATATACGTATCCTTTTTCAAATTCTTTTCCCACTTAGGTTATTATAGAATATTGAGCAGAGCCTTTACCTTTGGGAGGTGAGTGTGTGGACTTGTTTGAATCTTGGTAAGGAGCATCTAGAGACCACAAAGAGGAAAATGAGCAAATATGGGGGAATGGAAACATTGGGAAGAGAAATAGGAATAAACAGAGGTCTGAGAACAGGGAGAAATCCCCAAGCCAACTCATCATTTTCTTTATATATCGTGGTGAAGAATTTGAGGGACCTCCTGAGCTCAGTTCATTACTTGCTATCTTTTTTTTTTTAAACATCTTTATTGGAGTATAACTGCTTTACAGTGGTGTGTTAGTTTCTGCTTTATAACAAAGTGAATCAGCTATACATATACATATATCCCCATATCTCTTCCCTCTTGTGTCTCCCTCCCTCCCACCCTCCCTATCCCACCCCTCTAGGTGGTCACAAAGCACCGAGCTGATTTCCCTGTGCTATGTGGCTGCTTCCCACTCACTTGCTATCTTTAGATGCCCATTTCTTTTCTGTGCTTTTGACACACATTTCATCTTGATTTTTCTGTCTTCTTTGTTGCTGGAGGCTGCCTGGGCCCTTCTGTGCTGGTCAGCACATAGTCTGTTGCTTTGGCACTTGCTTGTCATCTTTACGTGAAGTGCCATAGGCATTCACATCTTGTCAGCCATGTCACTACTCTGTACCTATCAGCATTACAGTTGTCACCTTCTTGATAGATGGCTTTGGAAACTGGTTAACATTTCACTTTTGCTTTAAACCATGTAAGAATGTCATCTTATGGACCAGATAGAAAAAAGTAAATTAAGAGATTAGAAAACAGGGAAAATGAAGATCACTAGAAATAAAATTTTCCTATTAAAATGCTGAGCTTGAGGATTATTGAAGCCAAAATGGATTGATGAAAAGTGACCCTAACATACTGGATCCAACTTAACTCTGTTAAATATCTTTCCATAAAATTACCATCTTGTGTATCTATATTCACTTCACACAATCAAGTCATATCTTTCAATCAAAAGTTTTTGTACTGTCCATTTATCTAGAAGAAAAAAAGTTAAGTATTAATAGTGATTACCTCTGGATGGTAAAATTATTGGTAATTTTGTTGCTTTTAGAAATGTTTCTTTAATGTCCAAATTTTCCACTCTGAGCATTAAAATAATGCTACTCTATGATTATAAAAGAAATGCTTTTATAGTCATAAAAAATTTAAGACACAGAGTCGATAAAGTTGTTTTTGTCACATGCTTGTCATCTTCATGTCTTGTCGACTGTATCACTACTCAGCTCTTTTGAGTGGGGGATAAAACAGCAATAAACTGTTGTGAATCCCCTGAATCCATCTTTTTGCCAAAGATGGTGTAACCATTCATCTCCATAATATTTATGGAAGACTATCAATTTTCTCACTAACGCAATTTGCTATTAATTGGACTGCTATTTCCTTCAGGCCAATAATTATTTTATTTATCTTTACTTTCAAGACCCTCAGTTAGTGTCTAAGATACATAGAAAAAAATAGTTACATAATTTGAATTACTTTTTGGGATTTTGGCAGTCTAGAGTACTTTTACAAAAAGAATCTGTATACTTGAACTAATATGATCCACAGATTTTATAATATCTCCAAAGAATTTATTAACACCTGGATATTATATATTTATCTTATGTATTTATTGTTTGCTTTTTCTTCTCCCACCCAAGTCAAGTAGAAATAAAGTAAAAAGTCAAGTCTCAAGATGGCAGGGCCATCGTTTGTTTATGTGCCAATTCTGTAGCCCCTGTGCCTCAAATAGCACCTAGTAGGTACTCAATAAAAATTTGTTGGATGAATGAATATAGTATGTTTCTTCAAAATTATAAATTAAATGTTTACAGCAAAAAATTAGCATATATAGAATTGTATAATAAAGACAATAAAAATCACTCACAATTCAATTACTCAGAGATAATCACTGTTAAATATTTGGTGTATTTCCTTCCAAGATTTTTCCATGCCTGTAATATAAATATGACATTATAATTATAAAAATGAAATTATACACATATATACATATATAGTTATGTAATCTGACTTTTCCCAGGTTTTTTTTTTTTTTACTTTTTTTTGGCTGCACCCAGCGCATGTGGGATCTTAGTGCCCCAACCAGGGATCGAACTCACGCCCCCTGCTTTGGAAGCACAGAGTCTTAATCACTGGACCGCCAAGGCATTCCCTGACTTTTCCCATTTTTGATATGAGATAGACATCGTGATTTGTAATGACTGCATAATATTTCACTACAACTTTTTCAAAGTTTGCAACATAGGCTTGTATTTTGTGGAAAGGGCAGAGGCTTTGGAATCAGCCCAGGTTTGAATTCTGGCTCTTCTGTTTAGTACCTGTGCAAACTTGGGTATGTGACCTACATTTCCATGCTTTTGAGGCAGGTTAGGAGAAGAGAGCAGGAGAAAGAGGTGCTAGAGAAACAAGGAAGAGGGTAAAGGAGACAGAGTCCTGAAGAGGAGGGAGAAGGGAGGCAGACAGGCTGGAGACTGGACCCCGCTGGATTCCAGTGTCACACCCTGCTATTTCAAAGCAGTGTCTTCCTCCTCTGCTTTTTGCAATCATCTTTTTTGATGGAGCTGTGTGTTCAGAAGATTCCGGCATTGATATCTTACTACACTAGCCTAGTGCTGAGATTATGAGGTGTCAGTATCAGCAAAGAGTGATTTACGGTGCCCACAAGTGAATGCTGTTTAAGTTTTGTACTAGTTGCTTTTCTGCCTTAGTTATTCATATTCTTAAAGGAGCTCATTACAGGTCATTTCATTTGTCAGGGCTTAATCACCACTTGTCTTCTTTTTCTCCTTAAAACTTTTGTCATTTAGAACCACATACAATTTTAGAATCTGTTTTTCTGGAGCATTAACTAGTAGATCACTTCTTTGGAGATGTACGAACTTCCTAGTAGGTGACCTTCATGGTGTACTTTTATTTTTAAGAAGCCCAACCTTCCCCTTTCTTCCACCTCAGTCCAATCCCCAAAAGACCCCTCTCCCACCTTGGTCACTATAATTTAGGGTCCTTTCTGAATCTTCAGTCCTCGGGATAAATGTTATCTTAAATCAAATAGCTATCTACCATTACTTACTTGGTGCCAGGATACATTTTAGAGCCATTACTGTGTGAATGATTCATCAAGAAGTAGGCAATTAAAGTAGACCCTTTATTTTAGGTTTTACTTTAGGTTCAGCAGCCTCACTGAGGTTCTTTTCTGATTGAGTTGTTGGCTGGTAAAAACTTCTCAAAATAGTTTGTAGAGGGAAGGATCTTAGAGTGAAATCCTACTTGTGCAAATGCTTCAGAGACATTGAAGTTTTTTTCCCAAGAAAACTTTGGCTCTTCCAGTAGAGGCCAAGTGCCTAGGCTCTAAAAGTTGATGTGTTATTTGGGAGAAAACATAGATCCAACTCTTGGACTTTTACAACAGAGACTTTGTCTCTCTTGGCTTCTTTGTTTTGTTTTTATTCTCAGGAAGGGAATGTTCTTCCCAAGAGGTGACAGAGTGGCAAAATGGCCACCAGCGGCTCCAGGTTTATATCCTATCAGCTTAGTGATGCCAGTGGAAAGGAACGACTTTTCTGCAAGATCCTGTAACAGTTTTGGACTTGTAGCTCATTGGTCCAGCCTGAGTCATGCATCTATGGCATGGGTGGTGTGATAAACATACACACACACATATATCCATGCACACCCACATAACACACACACACAACCTAAACCACCAGATTGCTCCCTGGTTAAAGAAAGGGCTCATAATTCAAGCTGAGCAGACCAGATTTTTCCTGAGAATCTAAATCGTTTTGTAGAGACACACAGCACAGAGGTAAAAAATGATTAGGGAGGATTCATCCTTGGTAATGGCACCCTAAAAATGGCCCATTGGTTCTTGTTTCCTCTAATAGCCAAAGGGCTGCTGGGTGGCAACCTTCTGGTGGTTCCTAGAAAATTATATTAGGCAAAACCAGAGCATTTTCAAACTCAGACAGCCAGTAGCCTCCCTCCACAGCAACAGCAACAACAACAAAATCAAACTATAGTATTTAAAGTAAGAGAGAGAAAGAGCCAACTAAATTTTATTAGATGTGCTGACAGGAGATTTTCAAGCCTAAAATTGTTTTTAGGACTTGGGACCCAGATAAAATGGCCAGTATTATTTTTCAGGGTTAGATTCAGAACATTTATATTGAATGCAAGCCAATATTGATTTGATTAAAAAATTAAATAATTATTAGAACTTGTGAGAAAAAGCCTTAGATTAATAAATTTCAAACTTTTTCTCCTAAGCATAATTAAACTGACTATGTTAAAATAGCATGATAATAGGAGGAAATATAATTTATTGCAATGTATTTGTAACTCTAGATCTCTGGTTTCAAAATGATTAAGGTGAAAGCTAAATGTCTACTCAGTTTGCTAGCACTAACATACAACCCATTTGAAAAGTCATTACCAAAAAAGGTGCTACATGGGACAAAAATATCCCTGAATGGAGGTTATGTCCTCTTTCAGAACAATAGTATGATGCAAAATGCAAAGTGGAGGTTAAGATAACCTGTTCTCTTCCAAAGGAAATACAAAATTGTCCTGTGCCCATTTCTAAATTCTTTAGTCTGATTGCTTCTTTCTGGGTTGTTCATGCCCCATCAAACACAGAACATAGAACTGCTATACTAAGTCAGATATATTATGTTCCGTTGTCAGCTGAGCGAGAGGGTTTCATATGCTCCCCCCAGTGGCACTGGTAAAGGTGAGGCCAATACCATCATCTTTTTATAGTCTCTTATGGCTTATATTCATAGGTCTATTCAAATCCTTTCAGCAATAACTTCAATCACTTCCTGTAAAAAGTCATGTATATTTATTATTCTCAGTGTAAAGTAGGACTCTGTGCTTTATTCTTAGTTTAGTTTAATATTGTTTGAACATCTCTCATGTGGAGGCGGGGTAGGCATTATGCTAGAAGCTAGAGATGGCAAGATGTAGAAGATTCCTTTGCATCTTTTTTTATTGGGGTATAGTTGTTTACAATGTTTGATTCATGGTCTGACAAGGAAGGTAGACAAGTCAAGAGATAAATCTGGTATAGTGAGGTGAGGACAGAAATCATAGTGACTAAGTTTGTAAGTGCCCAATGTCACAAAGCTGGTAGGTGACAGAACCAGGAGTCAAACCCAGTGTGCCTGATGCTGAAGTCCACTTTCTTAGCTACTGTGATAGTCAAGCAGAGTAGGTGTTAAGACATACACATGGCAGTATATGGGAGCACAGAGGTACTGAACCAGCCTATAAATTCAGGGAAGGCTTTCCTGTGTGGTCTCCTAAACTAGCCTCTCAGGAGTTAGCCAAGTGAAGGTGGGAGAAGGGCTTTCTATGCAGATGAAAGATCCCAAAGAAAGGTATTGAAGTGAAAACGTAGGATGTGTTTGGAGTACAGTACCAGGAATGATTTAGTAAAATAGGAACCTAACTTGGCAATGGCCCTGATTTCTACCCAGAAAAGATCAGAAACACTGTTACAGGTTTAGGGAACTCACTGATGGTTTTAAAGCAGGGAAGTAATGCTTTTAGATGCCTGTTTCAGAAAATGCAGTGAGGAAGATGAGTTTGAGGTAAAATTTGAGGCAAGGGAACCAGTTAGGAGATTGCTGCCATAGCCTAGATGGCACATGCCTAAATAAGATGTAATAGTGGTGATGAGGCCATGGAAGAAGGAATCAAGAGATATTTAAGAGGTAGAATGGATGAACTTTATAAAGGGGCAGTATAATATGGTAGTGTCACACAGGGTAGGCTGAAAATCTGATTCTCTTACATATTGGTTATGTGACCTTGGGCAAGTTGCTTAACTTCTCTGAGATTCAGTTTTCTCATCTGTCAAATGAGGGTAATAGCAGAACCCATCTCATTGGATTGTTATGAAGATTAAATGTTACTCTGTGTGTGTGTGTGTGTGTGTGTGTGTATATATATGGAATATTATTAAATATTAATAAAAAAGAAGGAAACCTTGCCATTTGTGGCAACATGGATGGACCTTGAAGGTGTTATGCTAATTGCAATAAGTCAGACAGAAAAACAAATAATGTATGATCTCACTTACATGTGGAATCTAAACAACAACAAAACAAAAACAAATAAACGAACAAACAATGAGCTCATGGTTACAGGGAACAGATTGGTGGTTGCCAGAGGTGGGGCCATGATGAAGGAAAGGGGGGTGTTGAGGATGGGGGGGGTGGGCAAAATGGATGAAGGGAGTTAAAAGGTACAGACTCGCAGCTATAAAACAAATACGTCATGGGTATGTAATGTACACCATGGGAGCTATATTTAATAATACTGTGTTGTACATTTGAAAGTTGCTAAGAGGGTAGGTCCTAAAGATTTTTTAAATTTATAACCACATACGGTGATGAATGTTAAGTAGACTTAATTAGGTGATCATTTCACAATATATACAAGTGTCGAATCATTATGTTGTACACCTACAACTAACGTAATGTTATATGCTAGTTATATCAAAATTTTTAAAAAATGTTAATGAGTGGAAAATATTTAGAACAGTGTCATGTATTGTTGTTTCTGACTGGATGTGAGTGATAGGGTGGCACTTATTGGTGACTTGGTGGATGGTTGTACCACCATTTGAGGTAGAAAACTCTGAAGAAGGGGTTGGCTTACAAGGGAGATTTTTGATTTTGGTCGTATATTTATTGGGCTTGATGTGTTTGAGTTACATTCTCAGGTAAAGTTGTTTAGTAGACAGTTGCACACATGAATCTGGATCTCAGAAGAGATTTCTGAGAAGCAGATACAGATCTGGGAGTTGCCAGTATTTCTATGTGTGTGCCATTGGAAAGTATAGGTATTAATAAGATTGTTCATATAGACAGTATTCAAGTAAGAAGGGAGGATGATGAAGAGCAGGACCTAGGCAAGTCAGCCATGAGGCTGGAGGAATGAGAGCTGATGGAGGCACTGAAGTAGGACCAGGAGAGATTGGTGTCTTTCCTGTGCACAACCAGAGATATCTGATGACTGTTAAGATTGCTTAGATAATACTTCCCCTCTGGAGGGGATGAAAATAAGGTGAACAACAGGCATTCTTGTGAATCTCTGAGCATAAGTGGCTGAGAAGACAGGAAGTTTACATTTCTAGGAAGGTTCTACTGACAGAAGGTGAGCAAAATTCCCACTTTTTTCACCTACTCCATGAGTCAGCTTCACTTTCCATTTTCCATGCTCTTCCTCACTGCTTTTCTTTCTGCTAGGCAGTCTCTAGTTTCACCAAGCCCACTTTTTGAGTGGCAATCAGAATGAACACGGCTGTTTAGCTATGGATGAACCACAGCTTTATGTAAAGAAATATATTTTCTGATTATTTCCAGAACTAAAGACTGTTGACTTCATCTACTGCAAAGCTACGTTGTTCTGATTTTGTAAGAATCTAGCTTTCTGTGATGACTCTTGGTTCCTTAACTGGGTTGTAAAAAAGCTCTCAACTCTTTATTTTATATGCCCTTTGCAGCCACGGATAGAAAACAGAAACAACAAACTTTTCCTCCACTTCCTCTGAGGACAAATTCTTTCATAGCCTAAATTTCTCCTCTCTCGCAGAGCTTCCCTCCATGGTTTAGGATTGTAAACGTTCCTACTTATTCACACAGTCTGAGCAATGTTCAGTGCATCTCATCTGTTTTTTATATGACACATGGATAGAACAATAAATAATGTGTATACATAAATGAACAAATGTAAGTGGTTTGATCATGCACTCAATGGAGCACATTATACATACAAGATATTATGGCATGGCATGGGACATGTTCCTATAGCAAACAGTTTCTCTTTGTGTAGAATCAGAGTTCATCATTTTCTTTGTATCCCTAAACTGAATCTTTTTTACTTCAACTTCAAAAATGTTTGAATTAGTTTCCATGTTGACTAATACTATGGATGATGTCTGCCATCTTAGTGAAATGAGCATTTTAATGTAAGGTAAATGTCATCTATGAGCATAAACTTCTTTTATTCTTCTTCTTTGGGTTTTATTTTTGAGGCAAGAATAAACCACAAAACAAGAAAACACCTGGGAAAAAATGTAGCACCAGTTTCAGAAACAGAATTCCTTTCACAATATAAAAACATTTTTCCTTTGTGAGAACTATTGATTTGTGTAGTTTTCTACAGATTATGTGTGCTTTCAACCTGTGATATAAACCTTGAGACATGAGATTGGCAGGTGCTCCTTCCTCTTTATCATCACTGAGCAAACTAACCCAAATACTGCTTGGCATCTTTGAGAGACCTGCGTGCATATTTACACTATAATTATTAAGGATTTGGCTCCTGTGGTTTTCTGTAATTATGGGTTCATGTTTCTCCACAAGGTAAAGAAATTAGCCTGTAACAGAAGAACAAGGACTGAACTATATATATTAAAAGTAGCGTTAATTTGTAAAATGTTGAAGCTGTCTATAATTCTGATTCTTGGACATTATGAAAAATCTAGTATCTGAGGTATCTGTTTTTTATTTCACTTCTTTTATTCCTTTTTTAAAACCTTATTTCTACTTAAATATGCTGCTTATTGCTTAGCAACTATGTTGGCACTGCCATGTTTCTCCTATAACTGAATAATAGGCCATGCAGTAAATAAATTTCTCATAGGATCCTTCAGCCAGGAGCTGATCAAGATGCTAAAATGCTGTAAAAGGTGGGCAAGCATAAGATTTGGCTGCAGTAACAGCATTCAAAGGCACCATCAATTTCAAATATGAGTTCAAACCTACCATGCAAGTCTCATTAACAACTGTGGTCTGGTACCTCATCTAGGTTTCATCCCCAAGTACACTACTATTAAATGTGAAGTATTTCATTTTAATGTTACCATTGCCTACTCTAACTGTAGACAAAAGGCTGTTCTTACTTCAACAGTTCTTCTAGTATTATGATTCACCAGTCAGTTTTATTATCCTAAGTCAATTTTTGAAAGACTTTTTTCACAAATATTTCTGTTGATTAAGACTTTACCCATGTGTACACACCATCCTTCATAAATGGATCGGATCTGTGTTAGAAGTTTCTTCCACTTGCCCTTAAAATTTATTGGCTAAATGTAATCATAAGTTATAGGGCTAGATAGTAATTTCCAATCCAATGTTCCCCTGTCTTTGTGCATGACTTCTATGGCTAGGTATCATAAAGAGCTTATCAGGAAAAAGCAAAAGTTCAGAAGATGTAAAATGAATATGTTTATTTGTAACTCTCTTTCTGTTTTGTAGATAAGTTCATTTGTACCCCCTTGTTTTAGATTCCACATATAAACAACATCATATCATATTTGTTTTTCTCTGTCTGACTTACTTTACTCAGTATAACAATCTCTAGAGTTACAGATGTAGAAAATAAACTTATGGCTGCCAAGGGGTAAGTAGGGGGGGAGGGATAAATTGGGAGAATGGGATTGACATATACACACTACTATATATAAAATAGATAACTAATAAGGACCTACTTTATAGCACAGGGAACTCTACTCAATACTCTGTAATGGCCTATGTGGGAAAAGAATCTAAAAAAGAGTGGATATGTGTGTATGTATAATTGATTCACTTTGCTGTACATGGGAAACTAACACAACATTGTAAATCAACTATACTCCAATAAAAATTTAAAAAAAATGTTTATTAGATTCCTTCATGTGAAGACTAGCATTAAGAAGACTTTTCAGAGGCTCATTCCACTGGTAACTGCTCAATAAGCATCACTAATGAATTGGGTAGTAATTCTGCCCCAGGGTCCAGTCCCATCAGCTGTCACAGGTTAAAGAGAATGGAACTGGCCACTCAGTAAGGTCAGCAAAGACCCTCAAGGTCCTAACTAAAATGCTCTTATTGATTCAGTAGGTGGCTCATCTTTCTACAGTTATATATATATAGGTTTTTTTTGGCCGTGTGGCATGTGGGATCTTAGTTCTCCAAACAGGGATTGAACCCATGCCCCCTGCAGTGGAAGCACGGAGTCTTAACCACTGGACCGCCAGGGAAGTCCTATATCCTTTTTTTTATGAGCCAAAGTCTCTCTCCTATACCTTTCCCCTACCTCCACTCCATCATTCTCAGTTTGGTGCTCTAACACTTACAGAATATGTTTATTTCATCTCGTATGAGTGCTATTACAGATATTTGAAATTAACTCTAGCCTCCTTTTCAGTTAGGATATCAGTAATTCTTTCAACCATTCTTCAGTAGGAGAGCAAAGTTTGCACCCCGAAGCTTCTCTTTGGCATATGGATTATTTCGAGCTGAAAACAATCAAGGCCCAAAGACTCAGGAAGAAACTTTGACCTTCCTCCTAACTGCCTAAAAGAATTTAGATAGAGGACCTGTTCCTGGAATCACTAGAGATACCTGCAAAGAATATGGGCTAGGTGTGATTGGGGAAACACTGCAGGGCCTAGAGATCAGGGTCCACTCTATGTCCCATTGTCTCTGCAAGACCCAGCAAACATTTGTTTATCAAACATTTGCTTTTTCATCTTCATATTAATCGCCTTCCTCCCCTTTGAAGTCTCAAACCATTACC
Source organism: Hyperoodon ampullatus (assembly GCF_949752795.1). Lineage (NCBI taxonomy): Eukaryota > Metazoa > Chordata > Mammalia > Artiodactyla > Ziphiidae > Hyperoodon > Hyperoodon ampullatus. The sequence goes on along the minus strand of NC_136925.1, from coordinate 45,607,406 downwards.
CCCAACATCCTTTTTTGTCCTTAGCTGAAGATGGTATTTAAAGTAAGAGTTTCACCCACTTTGGCAAGTTACTCAGTTTTCCTGAGTCTCTCCCATGTATACCTGTTATTTAACTTTTTAAAAAATTTTCTGCTATTAATTTGTCTCATGTCAATTTGATTCTCAGACCAGCCAGAAGAATCTAGAAGGGTAGAGGAAAATTTCTTCCTCACTGACACTTCTCACCTTATAGTTGTCAATATTTAAGAATCCAGGTTATTTTCTAAACGTTCGTGAGGTAGTTCTAGTACTCACTAATCTCTTTCACATATGGTTTTAGGACACTTACTTACTCTAACTTTAGTAAAGTTCTCACGGACAGTCTCCATGTCTTGTCTTTCTTGGAATTCATTTGAGGGTCTAGCACAGATTGTATCTTTTACACATAAGTGTTTAAAAGAAACACTTAAAAAAAAAAGAATTAAAAGAGTATTACTAAAATAGAATTGTCAACTTTCTAAATCAATGAATTGTCTGAAGCAACTAGTTGTTTTTACATCTACTCAGATATATCCTCACAATATTTCATAGGCTTATAGGGATGGAAGGGAACTCGGAAATTTAAGTAGTCCAGGCCTGTTGTCACTGGGGCATGGGATTAGCTAGAAGCCTTGCTTTCATGGAGGGTAATTGAATTCCTGTGGGTTTAATGGGATCCTTCTTTTTTTAAAAAAAATTAATTAATTTGTTTATTTATGGCTGTGTTGGGTCTTCGTTTCTGTGTGAGGGCTTTCTTTAGTTGTGGCAAGCGGGGGCCCCTCTTCATCGTGGTGCGCAGGCCTCTCACTATCGTGGCTTCTCTTGTTGCGGAGCACAGGCTCCAGACGCACAGGCTCAGTAATTGTGGCTCACGGGCCCAGTTGCTCCGCGGCACGTGGGATCTTCCCAGACCAGGGCTCGAACCCATGTCCCCTGCATTGGCAGGCAGATTCTCAACCACTGCACCACCAAGGAAGCCCTGGGATCCTTCTTTTTATCCTGACTTCACTGGGTATATAATTTCAGAGTACAGTAATAAAGGTCGAATTATATTGAAGTTGTTAGGATTCTGTGTCTCCTTACTAGCTTACTATTGTTTTTATAACTTGACATGATTTATTTACATGAACATGCTTAACCCTCCTGTTCTTTTTTCTGATGCAGAAATTGAAGCATATACATGGTTAAATTAAGAACCCAAGGTCAAATAGCTATTAAGGGGCAAAGATGGATGACCTAGGATATGTTATCTTTGCATTTCCAGCACAACATAGTGCTTTTCTCTTAATATATGTTTGTTTCATATATTAGTGTCTCAATAAATATTTGTTGAAGGAATAAATATATTTGTTTGTATTTAAAATTAAAATTGTATTTGTATCATAGTTAGTTATGGATTGAACCTAAAAGGTTAAATAGTTTTGCAAGGCTTAAGATAAAATAGTACTTGGTCCTCTCATCCACCTTTCCCTGTCCCTAATTATGAGTTTTAGGGAGAATTTTCAATATTTTGTCTTGCTGATTCTGGAATTTACCCCCAACTGACTAAAAAGCATATTTATTTTGTATGTTTAGACTTTGGTTTGACTTTTTACTGTGGAAGGTAAGGACTTTGTTTCTTACCTCTCTCCTCCCACACACGTGTATTTCTTACCTCTCTCCTCCCACACACGTGTATTCATTACCCATCTCTCATCCTTCTGATATAGGTATACAATAACTTCTATTAATTAGTATTTAGTGGTTACTTTGTTGTGACAGTAAATATTTTTTCCTTCTAGTTTTATTGAGATATAATTGACTACAGCATTGTGTAAGTTTGAGGTGTACAGCATAATGATTTAACTTACATACATCATAAAAAGATTACCCCAATAAGTTTAGTGAAATCCATCATCTCATACAGATACAACGTTAAAGAAATAGAAAAATATTTTTCCTTGTGATGAGAACTCTTAGGGTTTACTCTCTTAACAACTTTCGTGTATAACATACAGCAGTGTTCATTAGATTTATCATGTTGTACACTACATCCCTAGTACTTATTTATCTTATAACTGGACGTTTGTACCTTTGACCACCTTCATCCACTTTCCTCTCCCCTCATCCACTGTCTCTGGTAACCACAATCTGACCCCTTTTTCTATGAATTTTTTGTTTGTTTGTATGTTTTTGAAGTATAGTTGACCTATAATACTATATTACTTCCTGGAACACAACATAGTGATTTATAGTGATTTGCTATTTCTGTACATTTAAAATGATCACCATGGTAAGTCTCATTGTCATCTGTCATAATATAAATATATTTCATAATTATTGACTATATTACTCACATTGTACATTTCCTACCTGTGACTCATTTATTTTTGTGACTGAAACTTTGTACCTCTAAACATTCCTCACCTATTTCTCTTCTCCCCCACACCTTTCCTCTCTGGCAGCTACCTGTTTGTTCTCTGTGTCTATGACTGTGTTTCTGTTTTGTTATTTTTGTTCATTTGTTTTGTTTTTTAGACTCCATATATAAGTGAAATCATACAGTATTTGCCTTTGTCTTATTTATTTCACTTAGCATAATACTCTCTAGGTCCTATTCATGTTGCTGCAAATGGCAAGATTTCATTTTTTTATGGCTGAATAATTTTCCATTGTATGTATATGTACACCACATTTTCTTTATCTGTTCATCTACTGATGGACACATAGGTGGCTTCCATACCTTGGTTGTTGTAAATAATGCTGCAGTGAACATGGGGGTGCAAATATCTTTTTGAATTAGTGTTTTTGTATTCTTCAGATAAATATCCAGGTGTAGAATTGCTGGATCATAATTTCTTTAATTTCTTGAAGAACCTCCATACAGTTCTCCATAGTAGCTGTACCAATTTACATTCCCATCAGCAGTGCATGAGGTTTCTTTTTTCCCCATACTTCTCAATGCTTATTATTTTTTTGCTGGCTTTTGATAATGCCCATTCTGACAGGTGTGAGGTGATATCTCATTGTGGTTTTGATTTACATATCCCTGATGATTAGTAATGCTGAGCCTCTTTTTCTGTACCTGTTGGCCATCTGTATGTCATCTTTGGAAAAATATCTGTTCAGGTCCTCTGCCCATTTTTAAATTTTTTTTGATGTCTAGTTGTATGAGTTCTTTGTATATTTTTAATATTAACTCCGTGTCAGAGATATTGTTTGCAAATATCTTTTCCCATTCAGTAGGTTACCTTGTTATTTTGTTGGTGGTTTCCTTCACTGTGCAAAGGCTTTTTAGTTTGATGCAGTCCTATTTATTTTTGCTTTTGTTTCTTTTACCTGAGGAGACATATTCAAAAAAATATTGCTAAGACCGATGTCAAAGAGCATACTACCTATGTTTTTTCTAGAAGTTCTGTTTCCAGGTCTTACATTTAAGTCTTTAATCCATTTTGAGTTTATTTTTGCATATGGTATGAGAAAGTAGTATAGTTTGATTTTATTGTAGCTGTAGTTTTCCCAACACCGTTTATTAAAGAGGCTGTCTTTTCCTCATTGTATATTCTTGTCACCTTTGTCATAGATTAATTGACCATATGAGTGTGGGTTCATTTCTGAGCTCTCTATTCTGTTTCATTGATCTATATGTCTGTTTTTGTGCTAGTACCGTGCTGTTTTGATTACTGCAACTTGTAGTATAGTTTTGAAATCAGGTAGAATGATACCTCCAGTTTTGGTCTTCTTTCTCAAGATTGTTTTGACTATTTTGTGTTTCCATACAAATTTTAAAATTATTTGTTCTAGTTTTGTGAAAACAATGCCATTGGTGGGCTTCCCTGGTGGCACAGTGGTTGAGAGTCCGCCTGCCGATGCAGGGGACATGGGTTCGTGCCCCGGTCTGGGAAGATCCCACGTGCCGTGGAGCGGCTGGGCCCGTGAGCCATGGCCGCTGAGCCTGCGCGTCCGGAGCCTGTGCTCCGCAACGGGAGAGGACACAACAGTGAGAGGTCCGCATACTGCCAAAAAAAAAAAAAGAAAAAAGAATGCCATTGGTATTTTGATAGGGATTGAATTGAATTTGTAGATTGCCATGGACAGTATGGTCATTTTAACAATATTAATTCTTCTAAACCATGAGCACATTATATCTTTCCATTTGTTTGTGTCATCTTCAGTTTCTTTCATCAGTGTCTTATAGTTCTCCCAATAAAGGTATTTAACCTCCTTAGTTAGATTGATTCCTAGCTATTTCATTTTTTTAATGCAATGGTAAATGGGATTGTTTTCTTAATTTCTCTCTGATAGTTTATTGTTAGTGTACAGAAATATAACAGATTTCTGTATATTAATTTTGTATCCTTCAACTTTACCAAATTCATTGATGAGTTCTAGTAGTTTTTTGATGGTGTTTTTAGGATTATCTATGTATAGTATTGTGTCATCTGCAAACAGTGACAGTTTTACTTCTTCCTTTCCAATTTGGATTCCTTTTATTTCTCTTTCTCATCTGATTTTTGTGACCAAGACTTCCAATACTATGTTGAGTAAAAGTGACAAGAGTGGCATCCTTGTCTTGTTCCAGATTTTAGAGGAAGTGCTTTCAGCTTTTTGCCATTGAGTTTAATGTTAGCTGTGAGCTTGTCATATATGGTCTTTATTATGTTGAGGTATGTTCCCTCTATACCTACTTTGTTGAGAGTTTTTATCATAAATGGATGTTGAATTTTGTCAAAAGCTTTTTCTGCATCTGATGAGATACACCTTAACAAACTGAAGATTTTTATTCTTCAGTTTGTTAAGGTGTATCTCATTGATTGATCTGTGGATGTTGAACAATCCTTGCATCCCTGGGATAGTTCCCATTTGATTATGGTGTATGAGTCCCTTAATGTATTGTTGAATTCAATTTGCTAATATTTTCTTGAGGATTTTTGCATTTATGTTTATTGGTGATATTTGCCTGTAAATTTCATTTTTTTTAGTGTCTTTAGAATTGGGGTGATGTTAGCCTTGTAGAATGAGTTCAAAAGCATGCCTTTCTCTTCAATTTTTTGGAATATTTTGAGAAGAATAGATGCTAACTCTTCTTTAAATGTTTGGTAGAATTCACCTCTGAAGCTGTCTGGCCCTGGACTCTTGTTTGTTTGGAGTTTATTCTTTATTACTGATTTAATTTTGTTACTGGTAATTGGCCGGTTCATAGTTCCTATTCCTTCCTGATTCAGTCTTAGAAGATTGTATGTTCCTGGAACTTTATCCATTTTTTTTTAGACTGTACATTTTATTGGCTGTGCCTACTAGTGCACCCACAGTAGTAACCCTACCAGAACAGAAGGACCCATTCAGCCCACATAGAGGACGACCCTAGAGCATAGAGCTCTGGTGACCAGAAAGGAATGCTCTGCTGCACCCCACAAGATGTTTCTTATATGAGGCCACTTCTCTGAGATCAGGAAACGTAACCGACCCACCAGATACACAGAAATAAAAACAGAAAATTAGGCAACATGGGGTGACAGAAAAATATTAAGGAACAAAAATAAAACCCCAGAAGAAGAATTATGAAATAAAGATAAGCAATCTACCTGATAAAGAGTTTAAGGTCATGATCATTAAGATGCTCAAAGAACTCAAGAGAAGAATGAATGAACAGAGTGAGAAGGTAGAAGTTTTTAACAAAGAGTTGGAAAATACAAAGAAGAATCAAACAGATTTGAAGAACACAACTGAAATAAAAAATACTCTAGAAAGAATCAACAGTAGATTAGATGACACAGAGGAATGGATTAGCAAACTGGAAGACAGAGTGGTGGAAATCACTCAAGCTGAACAGAAAAAAGAAAAAAAGAATTATAAAAAATGAGGACAGTTTAAGAGATCTCTGAGATAACATCAGGCCTACTAACGTTCACATTACAAGGGTCCCAGAGGGAGAAGAGAGAGAGAAAGGGGCAGAGAACATATTTGGAGACATAGTAGCTGAAAACTTCCCTAACCTGGGAAAGGAAACAGACATCCAGGTCCAGGAATCACAGAGAGTCCCAAACAGGATCAACCCAAAGAGGGCCACACCAAGACACATTGTAATTAAAATGACAACAATTAAACATAAAGAGAGGACATTAAAAGCTATAAAACACTGATGAAAGAAATCAAAGATGATGTAAACAGATGGAGAAATATACCATGTTCTTGGATTGGAAGAATCAATATTGTGAAAATGACTGTACTACCCAAAGCAATCTAGAGATTCATTGCAATCAACAGATTCATTGCAATCCACAGGTTCATTGCAGTCCCTATCAAACTACCAATGGCATTTTTCACAGAACTAGAACAAAAAATTTCACAATTTGTATGGAAACACAAAAGACCCTGAATAGCCAAAGCAATCTTGAGAAAGAAAAACGGAGCTGGAAGAATCAGGCTCCCTGACTTCAAACTATACTACAGAGCTACAGTCATCAAGACAGTATGGTACTGGCACAAAAATAGAAATATAGATCAATGGTAGAGGATAGAAAGCCCAGAAATAGACCCATGCACATATGATCACCTAATTTACAACAAAAGAGGCAAGAACATACAATGGCGAAAAGACGACCTCTTCAATAAGTGGTGCTGGGAAAACTGGACAGCTACATGTAAAAGAATGAAATTAGAATACTACCTAATACCATACACAAAAAGAAGCTCAAGATGGATTAAAGACCTAAATGTAAAACTAGACACTATAAAACTCTTAGAGGAAAACATAGGAAAAACACTCTTTGACATAAACCATAGCAAGATCTTTTTTGACCCACCTCCTAGAGTAAAGAATATAAAATCAAAAATAAACAAATGGGACCTAATGAAACTTAAAAGCTTTTGCACAGCAAAGGAAACCATAAACAAGACAAAAAGACAGCCCTCAGAATGGGAGAAAATATTTGCAAATGAAACAATGGGCAAAGGATTAATCGCCAAAATATACAAACAGCTCATGGAGCTCAACATCAAAAAAACAATCCAATTAAAAAATGGGCAGATGACCTAAATAGACATTTCACCAGAGAAGACATACAGATGGCCAAGAGGCACATGAAAAGATGCTCAACATCACTAATTATTAGAGAAATGCAAATCAAAACTGCAATGGGGTATCACCTCATACCAGTCAGAATGGCCATTATCAAAAAATCTAGAAATAATAAATGCTGGAAAGGGTGTGGTGAAAAGGGAACCCTCTTGCACTGTTGGTGGGAATATAAATTGATACAGCCACTATGGAGAACAGTATGGGGGTTCCTTAAAAAACTGAAAATAGAACTACCATATGACCCAGCAATCCCACTACTGGGCATATACCCTGAGAAAACCATAATTCAAAAATAGACGTGTACCACAATGTTCATTGCAGCACTATTTACAGTAGCCAGGACATGGAAGAAATCTAAATGTCCATTGACAGATAAATGGATAAAGAAAATGTGGCACATATATACAATGGAATATTACCCCGCCATAAAAAGAAACGAAATTGAGTCACTTGTAGTGAGGTGGATCGACGTAGAGTCTGTCATACAGAGTGAAGTAAGTCAGAAAGAGAAAAACAAATACCGTACGCTAACACATATATATGGAATCTAAAAAAAAAAAAAAAAGGTACTGATGAACCTAGTTGCAGGGCAGGAATAAAGAAGTAGACATAGAAAATGGACTTGAGGACACGGGGGGTGAGGGGGAACCTGGGGTGAAGTGAGAGTAGCAGCAATGTATATACACTACCGAATGTAAAATAGATAGCTAGTGGGAAGCAGCAGCATAGCACAGGGAGATCAGCTCAGTGCTTTGAGACGACCTAGAAGGGTGGGATGGGGAGGGTGGGTGGGAGGCTCAAGAAAGAGGGGATATATGGGGATATACGTACACATATGGCTGATTCACTTTGTTGTACAATAGAAACGAAGGCAGTATTGTGAAGCAGTTATACTCCAATAAAGATGTATTAAAAAGAAAAACAAATAGAAAAATAAAAGCAGAAAGGAAAAGCAGCAAGTTACATACAAGGAACTTCTATAAGGATATTAGATGACTTTTCAGCAGAAGCTCTTTAGGCCAGAAGGCAGTGGCATAATATATTTAAACTGATGAAAGAGGAAAACCTATAACCAAGAGTATTCTACCATGCAAGGCTTTCGTTCAGATTTGATGGAGAGGTCAAAAGTTTTACCAACAAGCAAAAGCTAAAAGAGTTCAGCACCACAAAAACGAGGCTTTGAACCAAGAAATGTTCAAAGGACAACTCAAGTGAAAATGAAAAGGCCACAACTAGAAACGTGAAAATTATGAGACAAAAAAAGTCCTCAGCCTACCTGGAGCTTCTTTTCAGATTCAGAAATCACTTATTGTTGTGAAGGAGTATTTTGAAAACTCTACAGGATGAAAGGGTTTAATTTAAACTGTGGTTAAAAAAAAAAAAAAGGAAAAAGTGTGGTAGCTGGGTCAGTATTGATGGAGGTGTTCCATGTACATGCAAATATTATAATTGACTTCCTTGGTAGGATGGAATTATGAGACCTCTGGAAATTTACACCAAAGAAGAAAATATGGGATAGAAAAAATACAGTTAAATAAAACAATAAATGTGGTTTTAGTGTGTGCTGTATCTTATCAAGAAGTAATGCTGCAGCTAAAGTAAAGCAATTATAATGACGTTACTTGCTTAAGATGACCCTGTTTAAAAGTTCATGTAGGGGGCTTCCCTGGTGGCGCAGTGGTTGAGAATCTGCCTGCCAATGCAGGGGACACGGGTTCGAGCCCTGGTCTGGGAAGATCCCACATGCCGTGGAGTAACTAGGCCCATGAGCCACAACTACTGAGCCTGCGCGTCTGGAGCCTGTGCTCTGCAACAGGAGAGGCCGTGACAGTGAGAGGCCTGCACACCGCGATGAAGAGTGGCCCCCACTTGCTGTAACTAGAGAAAGCCCTCACACAGAAACGAAGACCCAACACAGCCAAAAAAAAAGTTCATGTAAAGAATATGCTGGCATTCGTGCTATGTAAATAGAATGTTCCCTACAACATCATAATATTAACATGTAGGAAAAGTTTTTTTTTTTCAGATGGCCTTCACTATTGTAGAACTTTCTGTATTTTTTTCCCATTTCATTTTCAATTGATTTTGACATTCAGGCTCTCGGTCAACTCTGGGTAGCTAGCTGTCAAGCAGACAAACACCTTTAATGGTAACCAAATCTAAATGGAGATAAAAACAAACCCTTCAGTATCCTGATGGATTAATGCTTCTTGGAGATAGTTTCCTTCAATAATTGATTACTTGCTGTGGTTTGACTATGTGTGTCGGGGACAGTATGTCTGTTGTCATAACAAACTAATTGAGCAATTCAGTTGACACGGCTTCTGGTTTCTGCAGTGTGGCGAACTTCAGATGTGACTGCTGAGCACGACTGTGCTCTGAAAACAGTATGTCTGGGAGACTTGAGCCTTTTCCAGTTCCCTTCACCTGTGACTCACTTCATGGATTTCAGACTTGTGTGAATCTGATCCCAGATGGGACAGCTCACCTTCAGTACCCTGTCCTGTAGGTAAAGGGAGTAGACCATCCATTACCATCTCCTTCTCATTCTTAGGTTAATGACTACATTAAATATTAAATGAGTTTCTGTCTCCAGAGTGCCCATGTAAGTGATTTTACATTAGCTCATCCACTTTTGGCACTGTCCTTTCTTTGATTTCTGATAAAGCATGTTGCTCTGTGTAACGTAATTCAGAGGAAATCATGATTGATTTGACAACTCTTAATGTGATGCTTAGTATTAACCTTCTTCTTTAGAAATGGAGGCGGATAGTGAAGGAGGAGGCGAGGGAAAAGAAAGAGGAATCAGAGAAAGAAATGTGTCTTAGGCTTTTTGAAGGTGACAGGGATGAATGATCTCATTAACATACCACAAAAAAGTTAACATGTTTTTCCCCCTCTTTCTTCTTCAAGACATCTCAGAATCTCTGATGACTCAGAAACTGATTCTAACTCCTCCCTCCCAGAGCTTTGAAGAGCTGCACCAAGAGGGTGAAAATCATTTGGGGATACAAATATCTTGGGAATAAAATCTGTGGGATTTGCTGCAGCTTTTCAAAAAGGGTTAGGGTTTCACCTTCAGCTACCTTCTGATTTAGCATTTAATGAGAAGAGGTGCTGTGGTGGAAACTGCAAGGAGAGCAGAATTAAGACATAATCTCTACGCACTGAGATTATTATCGGAGAAGACAGACAGGCAAGACCCCTAGAAATTAGAGAGTGGAGGCGGGAGCATCAAGGAAGGTGGTTTCCTGTGGGACTCTAGCTGGAGACCGTGAGGCATCTGTCCGCAGCTGTTTTCAAAAGCTTCAACCAGTAAAGGAAAGGCATCCCTGAGGCTTTTCCTTCTAAGGCAAAGCTTGTTCTTTTTTTTTTTTTTTTTTTTAACATCTTTATTGGAGTATAATTGCTGTACAATGTTGTGTTCCTTTCTGCTGTATAACAGATTGAATCAGCTATACGTATACATAAATCCCCATATCCCCTCCCTCTTGTGTCTCCCTCCCACCCTCCCTATCCCACCCCTCTAGGTGGTCACAAAGCACCAAGCTGATCTTCCTGTGCTATGCGGCTGCTTCCCACTAGCCATCTGTTTTACACTTGGTAGTGTATATATGTCAATGCCACTCTCTCACCTTGTCCCAGGCAAAGCTTGTTCTTAAAAAAAACCAAAAAACCTCTTTTTGATATTCAGGGGAGTATAGTTGCCCATGCCTCTTTTGGCTGTTCTTTTAGGAAGGGAACTAGGTTTATATACTTTTTCATTTCTTTGCAGTAGACAGAGAAGTGGAAATCCCTGGGTAATTGCAGAAGTTGGTGTTTTTGGAGCTCAGCCCTGCAACGTGGAGTCCATTCTCACTCCAAGTTGTCAGAAAGAGAGCAGCAGTGATTTGGGTCTGTTTATGACAGATTTGTCCTTTGTCATCTCTCGGAGGCACTCTTGCACACATTTTAACAGGATTAGGAGGAGGGAACATGGGTCTAGTAACATTCCATGCCTCACTTTTCTTTATTAAGCCTTGCATATTGAATGAACCTGGCCTGGATGAAAACTTTTATTGGATTTGTATAACTTTTGCTCCCTTAGGAGCCAATATATGAGCATGTTACTTAAGTGCTGAAGATTCGTAATTGAGTAAAGTTTTACAGTGGGAAGGGATCTTTTAACTAGATCACCCTCCTCATTTGGCCCATGAGGAAACTGAGGTCTTACCTGAGTAAGTGGTCATCTAAGCTTCACGGTTGGTGGTATACAAAATAGGGAGACCCAGCCACAGGGCCCCATCTATGCAAAACCACTCTGAGATAAAAACAGACACAACAGGGAAGAGAAATACGATTGAGAGCAGGCTAGCCAGCTCCCCCCTTGTAAAGGAAAATGTTACAAATATTCTAGTAGAACATATATGACCAGATTACTTTTTTAAAAAAGTATCTTATGAAAAATTTGTCTTTTGCTGCACAGGCTGGCTGGTAAAATCAAGTAGTAAGATTTTTTTAAAAAATTATTTAACACAAAGATCCCTCTCTGAAAATTCACTGTCTTTTGATACATGCTGCTCTTTTGTCTTCTCAGTATGCATATCAACAAAACAAAAAAATCTGTAGTGAAATTCAAGTTTATGCAAATCATTTAATATGAGCTGTACACAGCAACTGACAGCGATGGGCAAGATCGCTGCTATGTGATCACTGGCAACAGTTTTACATCCCAAGTAGTCCCTGTGACCTGCAGTAGCTCAGAGGCTACTGCAAGCATCTAGCAGCGGGAAAGTGTGGAGTTTTGTATCATTAATCAGAGTTTCTCAATTAATTGCTGACACTTTGGGCCTGGGAATTCTTTTCTGGTACATTGTAGGATGTTTAGCAGCATGCATCCCTGGCCTCTAAACCCTAGGTGACGGTAGCACCTCCCCGCTACCCTGTCCCGGCCCACTGTAACAACCAACTATGTCTCTAGACATTGTTCCCTGTAGATGGAGGAGGGGCAAAATATCCCCCAGTTGAGAGCCAAGAGCTGTTGCATTAGACGATAAAGTCACTTCAGAATCAACCCATGTGACCAGTTTCTTCCAGACCACAGAAGCCTGCCTTTATTTCTTTTCTTTTTTTTTGAGGTATGTGGGCCTCTCACTGTTGTGGCCTCTCCCGTTGCGGAGCACAGGCTCCGGACGCGCAGGCTCAACGGCCATGGCTCACGGGCCCAGCCACTCCGCGGCATGTGGAATCTTCCCAGACCGGGGCACGAACCCGTGTCCCCTGCATCGGCAGGCGGACTCTCAACCACTGCGCCACCAGGGAAGCCCTGCTGCCTTTATTTCTTAAGTAGGAGATAGCAGCGCAGAGGATGGGTATGCATGTATGTATGCGTGAAAGAAGGCAAAACGGGACACACTTTCTATTTCTTCAGAGACTTCATTTTGTACCCCGCCCCCAAAGCTAATGAGGTACAAATGTAAGTGCCAGGTAGGTGAGGGTGTCTATCTTGAGGCAATACCCAAGGAATTTTACACTGATACTGATTAAGCAGGAACTTTCTAAACCAATCAGATTAAATGCAGAAAAGGAAGAGACAGAGATTACTGGATCAGTCAGGGTCTAGCTAGGAAAATAGAAACCACAGGGGAATAAATGCAGGGAATTGTTAACACCGGTGATGTGTTGAGCTGAGAGTTATATATGGAACTGTAGGGAAATCCAGAAATGAGCAACAACAACCATTACCCTAGGCTGGAGAGACAAAGAGAGGTCCTCAGGGACCTGGGTCACGCCAAAAGAAGCTGGGACCAGAACGGGCCTCTCTGGTGGGAAATGGAACCATAATGGAGAAGTGAAGCTGCCCTAGGCAGAGTAAGGAGGAGAAATTCCCTGTTTCTCTCACCCTCCAATCTGTTGCCACTTCCTCCCCATTTCAAGAGCTAGTTTTCCCACTTGCCATATATGGTATATAGAGTACAGGGGGAAGGTTGGAAATGGACCTAAGGGCAAGCAGGCCCAAGGCTGGCACAAATAACTGTGTCCTAACCTGTTCAAAAGCAGCAAATGGCATATCCTGTTTCCTGGAGAACTAGAACTGGGGGCATGAACTTATCTTGCTTAATGTCTAAAACATGACACACTTCCTGTTTCTTCAGGGCCTTTATTTTGCACCTCCCCCCGCAAAGCTAATGAGGTACAAATACAAGTGCCAGGTAGGTGAGGGTGTCTATCTTGGGGCAATACCCAAGGAATTTTATACTGATACTGATTTACAATGAAAAATCACAGTAGTGAGTAGCTTACTTTTATGGAGTATTTGCCATGTGCCAGACTCTATGTTAATGACATGCATAATTTAATTATAACTTTCTGAAAAATTTTATGCTGCAGGCACTATTATTTTCCCTTTTCTAGAGATTAGAAAACCAAAGTAGGAAGAACTTTAAGCAAATTTCCCAAGGCCACATAACTTGTAAGTGGAGGAGTGTGATTTGAATTCAGGCCTGTGGTATTGTGTACCTCACAATCTTGGCCACTATGTTACGCTATGTTGTTGGAATATGATGATGATAGCTAACATTTATCAAGAAGCTACCGGGTGCCTTGCTATGTTTTAAGTGTTTTTCTATTTATTATTATTAGCTCACTGAAATCACACAATAGCCTATTTTACAGATGAGGAAACTCAGGCACAGAGAGGTGAAATAACTAGTTGAAGATCATAGAGCCACTAAGTGGTAGAGCTAGGTTCTGAACCTAAGCAATTTTGGTTTCCGACCTGTGCTTTTAACCACTAAAGTGATAAAAAGATTTTGTGTGTATGTGATTTATTTATTCATTTTTTCACTTCAACCAGTTCTATTCAACGCAGGGCACTTTCCTAGGCCTTGGAGCTACGAAGATGAATATGACATCAGTGAGGAGCTTATCATTTAGTGGTACTTACTGTTTAGTGGAATGCTCACCAACATGTAAACAAGTGATGATGATTTCATGTGACAGATACTATAAGAGAAGTTCTTCCCAGGAGATATGGAGGAGTACAGAGAGATCGGGAATTTTCTGTACGTGGGATAGAAAATTGAAAATGGAAAATAAATGAGGATTTCATAAGAGAGCTAACTCATAAGATGTATTTGCACTGCAGAAGTTACGCAAGTTGTGCAAAGGAAATGTCAGAAAAGAAAGTGGAAACTAAAGGAATATTCATTTGGCTAAAGCATGGAGTCCAGGAGGGTTGGACAAGGAGGTCAGAAAAGAAGATAAGATCTAGAATAACAGGTCCCATATGATCCAGTAAGGAGCTGGGAAGTTTTCCTTTTGCCATGCCTTTAAAATTCCTTAGAGCATGTGCTGCATTTGTTTTATTTTTCCATCTTCTACCAGTTATAAAATTATGTTTTCTGGTGCCTTTGAGTACACTGCATATTGTTGGCAAGACCTAATGAAATCTTTCTCTGACTGTACTACACTCTAGCTGCTTTGTGAGTGACACATGTGAAAACTCAGAGCTCAATCGAGCTGGCACTTAGGAGGCTCTGGTGACCTGGATTTGGAACAGGCCTTGACCTAAGGCTATATAAGTCCTTATGGAGAGATTGCTGTGAGGTAGCTGCTGAAATGTCACTCCAGCCTCACTGTCTGCTTCATTGCTGTCCAGCTATTCCCCAAATGGCTTTCTTTGGTGGTTAGCTTCACACTGAGTGTTCAGACCCAACAGACAAAGTGGAAACCTGCAATTTGTGATCAAAATGTGTTGTCGGAACTTTAGCCTGAAGATGTCACAGCTTCTATTTTTAGAATATGCATAATATAGAAAGGTAATTAAATTCCCCCATCATGGATACCATGCTTGGCTCAGTATTTAAGGAGGAGCTGCCCTGGGCAGCTTGGCATCTACCTTGTCCACTGGACACTTGTGTGACTTCTCCAGTTTCCAAAGCCCTGTTGGGGTATGGATCGATGGGAGAGTGGGGGAGGTGACATCTGCTTGAAGGTGATTTTGACATGATGCCATTGGCTTTTGACAAGTAAAGCAATCTAATGAGCACTATTACTTCTTTCCCAAACTGTGGTTCTTTTGTTCCTTGGTTACTGATAATAATATAGTGAATTAGAGGGAAATGTTAGTTTTTGAAACTTAGAGTAAAAACACCAACAGAAGACAGAAGAACGTGGATTTGAGTGTCAGCTCTCCTGCTTTTCTGTTGTATAACCATTGGGAAATCAATTAATCTGTAAGTTTTAGTTTTCTCTACTGTAAAATAATTCCTGTTTCATGTAGTTGGTGTGAGGAATAAAGGAATGAATGCATATGACAGTGATTTGTGCACTGTGAAATACTATACAATTTAACATATTCTTCTTAACAAATTGACAAGATAAATAGCCTGTTAGCCCCAAGTATTTTCATCACATTTGAGATCTAAGTATGAATATTGGGTAGTACTAAGTGCATCTCTTAGCAGAGGGTTCTTTTTCATAAGAAAACTTTTTCTAAGAGCCCCCCTTTGTTCCTCATTTTGTAACCATGGTCCAGAGTTGACAAATTTTAGAATAAAAGTTGTTATTGAGCCACAGTGATCTCATTCTGGCTGACAGATGACACGGGAGCACCTGGACCCCTCTGGCTCGAGTCTGCTTCTGAAGAAGGGGGATAATAATACCTACGGCAGAGGACAGTTTTTAAGACTAAATGAGTTAATTCTTGCAAAATACTTAGCATAACATGTGAAACAGTATTTTCAATGACTGTTAGCACCTGTTTTTATTATCATTATTATGATACCCACAATCTGCGGGCCCATGTGATGACTGTTGACTTTCCTTCTGGCTGCAGTGGAGAGCCACTGTGGGATTTTTAAGCCACTTTTGGAAAATTAGTTTGTATCTTCAAAATCACTCTCATTTTGCACAACTCAAGGTAGTGTCTGAGTATTGTGTATCAAGTATCTACTATACCCTGTTTTCTGTAGAAAATAATGGGACCTTGTGAATCCAGTATGAAAAGCAAATTTAACCAAGATAATTCATATATTAAATAATGAATGGAAGTTGATAATTTAATGGAATCCTATAGGGAACTTTTAGAACATGTTCATAAATTTTTTTGATGAATAACCCTCTGCTAACTTATTTGAGCATGTTTAGCTTTTTATTGTACAATTGACCTATATTTAATACAGAAGAATTAGAAAGGAAAACTACCAAAGAGAAAGAAATATAAAATTTCCTATTGCCTCATTAGCCAAAGATAATCATTATTAATACTTTGGCATATACTTTTTTTTGGTTAAAATTTTCAAAGTTACACTTACTTGAATTAGATATATGTCTTTAGCTTTGAATTCTGACAAGATAAAAGGCCTGTCATGAGAACTTTACTTAAAATTCAAAAGAAATAGAATGAAAATTAAAAAATCCTAACCCAACCTAGAATCCCTTTTGTAGTCCAGTTTAAATATGTAATTCAGATGAAAAGTACAGGAAACCTTTTGTGGATTGCTTTCCCAAACTGCAATAACGACCTTTTCTACATATGTTTACCTGCTTTGCACCATAAGCAATAAATCACAAATTGTCACCTCTGTGTGTAATGCTTTGTAGCTAAATTATCTTGAAATGTCCAAAGGGAGAACCATTCAAAGAATGATTTAAAAGAGATGAGTATATCTGAGTCAAATACATTACATAAAATGATTCACAGAACATGTCTTTGTGAATTCTTGAATGTCACTCTGAGTATATTTTGTCTCCATCTTTTTTGTTGGCTTTATCCCTGCACTCCAAAAAATCGCTGTCAGTTTGTATTGACACACCTGTTCTCATAACTTACTATTTACTCTTTGTTTGATACAGTAGACATTGGAAGAAAATGGGCTAGAATATTCTAATGGAATGGTTGGAAAAATACATTTTAGAAGTGTGGATACATTACTTGTTTAAGGGCTGCCACAGACGGTTTGTACTTACCTTAATTTGTGGATTCGTGGACAAGCTAAAAAGTCACAAAGCTATGCTGTCTAAATAAATGAGTGGTGCCGTTCTCTTCCCTAAGCTGTAAAAGCTAGTCAAGAGTAAACAAAGCACCTGGACATGAACAATTATTGCAGTATCATCATAAGAAATGATTGGTTATATTTACAGCGCTAAGGGGTTTAGCGGGAGAAGTGGAACACAACTGATTCTTTCAGAATAAATTTGCATTTATTTATGTAAGACTATTTCTTCAATTGAATTTAATCCCTAGAAGCAGTAAGTAGGATTCCTTTTCTCCTATCTACCCTTTGCATATGACCACAGGATCATAGAGGTGCGGACATCAACCACCTGTCATCCCAGTTTAACTCTTATCAAAGGATGATAGAGGATGACACGTTGAAACTCGCCTCACTTAAATGGTCAGCAGCAGTGCACTAGCTTGCTCAGCTTGTCAAGTCAAAGAAAAATTGCACCAGACAAGTTAAACAGGCAAGGAAGACTTTATTCAAGACTACTGCAATAGGGGTCAAGACTATTGAAATAAGGGAGACTGAACTCAACTCCACTAAAACAAAAGGCAGAGAGTTTTTAAGCACTAGGGTAAGTGCTAATGGAAAAGACCTGGAGGATGTTACAGGGACGTTGTTAGTGTGACTAGGATATCTGTGTTTGCTGATTGACACTTATCTAAGTTAGGCTCCTATTCCCCCACAGAGTCTGGGAGATAGGGGTGCTGTCTCCCTAGATGATTACATTTCAAAGGGATGGCTCTCAGGTCCTCAAGGTCCTGGGTTTTAAAACTGGCAAGAGGCTGAAAAAGATTTCATCTCAGAGGGGAGAGAAAGAATTTACAATTGCAAGTTTTCCAAAGTAAATGATCTAAAGAAAGGGGATTCAGGGAATGATAGTCAAGAAGGAACCTGCTTAAAGGTTAGTCAATCTGAAGGAAATGCTGAGATTGTCTTAGTCACCAGAGTCAGATATTCAGAAAAGCTGCCCTGTGGTCAAGAGCCTTTGCTTCCATCCTCCCAGCTCCTGATTGATTCCATAAGTAGACATGAGATAAGGTGGGTGTGGATTTTCCAGAGGGGATGAATTATACATCTGTGATCTGCATGAATATACATACATAAAATATACATGTCAGTGCATAGTAGTATATGTGTGTACCTCTCTATTTCTATCTTTATCTATCTGTCTTTGAGGGGAAGTCTGTCTTTGCCTGGAATTAAGAATCTTTCTTAGGAAGAGGGCTCTCTGCCCTGTTGGAACAGCAACTCCTGTGTAAATTAAATGTCAGTTCTTCTCTGAAACACTTTAGTGTTGAAAGACTTCATTTAATCTCTTCTTTTTTATTATAACTTTTACAGAATCTGATTTTTTTTAACTTTTAGAATGATCAAAGTTTTTGGTAATATTTACAGTAACCATTTTTTAAACACTAATTTTTATTGAACACAATACTTAATTGTCAAGAGGAAGGTGGTGTGGCATGTAGACCTATTTTATTGTATTTATCAAACAACATGATACAAGGCTTGGAAAGTACATTTGAGAAGAGGAAATGATGAAGCTTTGTGAGCACACAGAAGAAGGAATGGTTAATTTTGACTGTGGATGAAGAGAAAGGCTTTATGGGAGAAGGAGCATTGAGGTGGGTCTTGAAGAAAGACAGAATTTTGAAAGCATGAAAGAGAGAAAAGGGCAGCCCAGATCCGGGTGCCTGTAAGCAAGAATAAAAGGTGTGAACTTGTGTAGGGTGGTCAGGGAGCAGTGAGTAGATGGATTAGGATTGGATGTAGCACCTATGGCTTTCAGGACCAGATCATTAAACAGCCCTCTGTTCTCTGCTGAGGAATTTTGATTCCATTTTTTTAGAGAATAATAACCAACTAAACATTTTTGAAAATCGAAATGATAGCAAATCTAGTTTAAGAAAGTGATGACTGGACTTGTGGATTCCTGGAAAGTGAGTGGGGAGTTGAGAGGCAGGGAGGACAGAGAGGAAGCTATGAGTGTTTTCACTGTAAGGGGTGTGGTCTGACCCAGGGCAGAGGACAGCACATATCTCAGAACATCTAGGCATTGGAGTCAGTAAATATTGGCTGAATGCAGGACTGCATGAAAAATTAAATTGGGTGTAGGAGATAAATAAAAAGGGGAAGTGGGAAAAACAACTGAGGTATTTTTAGCTAGAATTATTGCGAGGATGGTGATGCAATCCTTATACAGTTTTTTCCCAAGGGTTTATAATCTATGATGCTATGGGAGCTTGGAGGAGGTAGCAACTCCCTCTGCCTGGGAGAATCAAGGAGGATTCAATAAGGAGGCAATTGATGTTGATTGTGTCAGAAGACGAAGGAGGGCACGTGTGGCCAAGACAAATGAAGGAGCAGGTACAGGGACCATACAGCAGGATGGGAGGTCAGGCGACAGGGGCACAGGCTTGTAGTCAGGAGAGTTGGAAATGGATGGGAGCCAGAGCTGTATTTCCATGCTAAGGAGTTTTGTTTTAATCCTTTAGCAATTTGTTGCTATTATTATCGTCACTACTACTTACTATTTGCTTAGTTGAATTAAGCCTATTAATTTCTTAAATATCCTTCATAAAATGGCATAGTGGGTGAGAGAAATTCCCTAAACACCTGTGTTAGCACATAATAATCAACACTGCTACCCACTCTGCTACCCTATAACTCTAGTTGACAATAATGTAATTGCCTTTCTCTTTCTCTAAGCATCACTTTACATAGTTTTCATTGCAGAATTATAATAAATTATAATATAAATTAAAATCATTTACAGACCTTAAGAAGCTGTCACATTTGACAGATGAATAATAACCTTTTTATTACTTTAGTTTCCCTAAACTATTTTCTTCTACCCTCTTCCTAGAAATAAACGTGATGACTCAGAAGACATTTTTCAAAATTACAGTAATGATGCTATTTCATATTTCTAGTATTATGTATGCAAAAATTAGCAAACTGATATGCCTGATCTCTGTAGATCCTCTTGGCATTGGACAAACATCTTACATTATGAACTTAGAAGGAAATAGGTGGGAAGTTTTATCCCAAAAGGGCCATTATAGGTTAATTTTGGGGGGGGTGTTCAAATGAGTAAACAGTTTTGTTGCTTCAGGTAAAATTCCTTGAAGAGCAGAACAGTAGGTGATCCACTACTAAGCTGTTACATTTTTTCCGCGTTAACCTGATCAGATGGATTTAAATTCTATCAGCTCAGAACTTGAAATGTATCCTTTTTAGGGTGTTCTCATATTCATTTCATTTTTAGGGAAAATAGAGAAATTATCTAAATTTGAGATTATACCCAACATATTATTTTGGACTGAGGTATGTGTAAAGTACAAAGACAGAGCACGCAAACCACAGGAACCCTCATGGATAGGGAGCTTGCATGCATTCCAGGCTGTATCTTGGCTCCATGGCAGGAGTCTTATGAGTATAGGGACCCCAGTGAGGAAGGTCTCCTTTCACATGCTTTCACATGCTGATTGGGATCTACCAATTAATCTTAACATAAATTCTCTCAACTTGGGAGCATTTTCACTGATAAGTATTCTTAAATAATCTGTCCCTAAATATTTAATCCAGGATTTACTCATTTGAGAACACTGAGACATTTTGTCCTCTTCAATTTCTTTGTAGAACTATGTACTATTCAGCTTGTCAGTGTGATTGCTTCCCCAACCTTCCTCCCATTACATAGGTCTCTTCTTTGATGTCCCAGATTTTCAAGATGATTTTGATGATCTTCACTCCCATGAACTCTTACTCTTTTTTTTTTTTTTTTTTTTTTTGTGGTACGCGGGCCTCTCACCGCTGTGGCCTCTCCCGCTGCGGAGCACAGGCTCCGGACGCGCAGGCCCAGCAGCCATGGCTCACGGGCCCAGCCGCTCCGCGGCACATGGGATCCCCCCAGACCGGGGCACGAACCCGTATCCCCTGCATCGGCAGGCGGACTCTCAACCACTGCGCCACCAGGGAGGCCCAACTCTTACTCTTTATAACCATTGTTTTTTATAATTTTTTTTTCTCATGGAATGACTCCTTATTGAATTTGTTCTTTCATCTGATGGCCTGGTATATAAAACCCATAAATTCTGTCCCTAAGAACTGGTCCAGATAAATTAGTTCTGTTCAACACAAGTGATATTAGAAAATCAGAAATTATGGAATGTTTTAACTCTGAATGTCCAAAGGCAAATGATTGGATTTAACTGGATGCTGAGAACATTCTGGAGTGTGCCTTCTAACGACTAAAGTTTTTCCTGGAATAGGAGATTTAAAATCATTGGTTTACTAAAGTCCTGACTTTCAGAGGATAAATTTTATTACACCCAAGGGTTCTGTTCCTTCCATCCCTTATGCAAATCCAGCCTTGCAGGAAACAAACATGGGTACACTCTTCTGATTTTAGATAATAACAGAGGGATAAATTCTGAACTCCATGCCACATATGATACAGTGTCTTTGTCTGGATGTTAATCTTGCTTTGTAATAAGGTGTGCACACTCACACACAGATGGAGAGACAAATGGCTCTATTCATGATGCACAGGAACAGTTTTAAAGTACCTTGGTTAAAGTTTCTTCCTTTAACTTTTGTAAGAAATGTTCTGTGTTCTTTCTGAGCACTCAGACTTTACAAACCTCCATTGAAGTAAAAGATTTAATATTAATCCACCTTTTAATGGCTGTATTTTATTGATAACCTGTTTTCTTCTATTGTCTTTAGTCCAGTCATTTACATAGATTTGATTTCCAGGTATGTAAGATATGTGCTTATTCTCTGATATGTGTGCAGATGGTCTATACAAAGTACGCATAAGTGGCATTATTTTCTACAGGTCAATACTATGACTTTAAGAATTTTGTAAGGATTTTTAAAACATTGTCACTCTTCCATGCTTGTTCTTTTTCACTTGTTCCACCAGTTTCCTCATAACAGCAATAAAATTCTAGAAAAACAGAGATGTGTTCTTGGTATTCAGCAAGGAAAGGCAGGCTTGGAAGACAGTGTCCCTCTTCCCAGGCAGTCTGTGAGTGGGACAAGGAACAACTCTAATGATATATTAGGTATAAGAAGCTTTAAAAGGTAAAAAAAAAAAAATGCACGTTACATTTATAAGCCTGCTGAATGGGTAGAGAGGTGAGAACTGGGAGCTAGTATGGGCATGAGTAATTGAGGTTCTGAGTTGTTCTTAACCTGGACACTCCAAGACAAAAGACATGACACCACATTTTTCTGTGCTTTAGGGAGACCCACAAGCATCAAACAGAGTATCATCATACATAAGTGGAACAAAGCAAGAGTCTATGTACAAAAGGGTACTAAACGTCCATCTAGGCAGGTAGAAATGTCCATTTGTAGGAGGCAGGGTTGAGTTTGCATGGGGCTGAACAGCAGACCCCAGGGCAGAATTTGGATGGAAAAGTGCTAGAGAAGGCAACATCATTACAAGCAAGTCAAAATCCTCTTAAGATATGAACAAAGTCACCATGACAAGTTCTGAGACACAAGTGATAAAATAATAGCCAAGCCTTAAACTTGGCTTATAAGGGTTCACTTCTTAGAGACAAGGTAAAGGTACAGTTGTTAGAACTAGTTTGTGAAGGTTATCAGAGCTCAAGGTGGAATTGAAAATGAATTCCAGATCTTTTCACATTCTCATACAAAGTGATATTTCTGTTTCAAAAAATTAAAAGTATGCCTAGGGGCTAATAATGTAAACTAGGAATTATGAAAGCATAATTTACCTTGATGACTGGATGAATTATTTCTTCAAACTTAATGGGTGTTGATTTTTCTTGTCCTAGAATTCCGTATGGAAGTTTTTCCCACTGTGTTTCCACTATTTCTTTGTTCATCCTTACCCTGCCTTCTCCCTCCACCTCCACCAGGCAGAGTTAGAGGCCCCTCCTCTGTCCTTCCCTTCTCTACTTTCATGAGATCTCCTGCCTTATAGAACTTCTGAATGCTTCACTTTCTGAAGTGTGCTCTGGTATATATATATATATTTTGCGGTACGCGGGCCTCTCACTGTTGTGGCCTCTCCCGTTGCGGAGCACAGGCTCCGGACGCGCAGGCTCAGTGGCCATGGCTCATGCGCCAGCCGCTCCGCGGCATGTGGGATCTTCCTGGACCGAGGCATGAACCCGTGTCCCCTGCATCGGCAGGCGGACTCTCAACCACTGCACCACCAGAGAAGCCCTGCTCTGGTATCTTAATAGGTGTTATGCAAAGAAAATTTTTCATCAAATAAGCTTGGGAGCTTTGGAGTTAAATGTATTTTCTTGCTGCATGTTGTTTCAGAGCCTGTAGTCAGCTATTGTCATCTTGAATCTCTAAGATAGAGTATTGATCAATTCCCACTCTCTTTCTAGGCCATGGGCCACTTTGTTTTGGGTAGCATCTCAGAGGGTAGTGTTTTCTAAAACACGTTAGAAAATGCTCTATATCTCAGGCGTTTATCTTCTTTTCTTTCCCTTACTAGTTTGTGTTAGTTTTTTGAGGACTATGTCTTGCTCATTTTTTTTTTCTCAAAGCTGAGTATAGGTACTTAAATGTAGAAGGACTCAGTACTTTTTCCCCAGTTTTTAAAAAATTCTTGTAAAATACACAAACATTAAATTTACCATCTTAACCATTTTTAAATATACAGTTTAGTGGTATTAAATACATTTATAATGTACTACCATCACCACCATCCATCTCCAGAACTCTTTCATCTTGTAAAACTGAAACTTTATACCCATTAAACAATAACTCCCCACACCCGGCTCTCCCCAGCTCCTGGGGATCACCATTCTACTTTCTGTCTCTGTGATTTTGACTACTTCTGGGTACCCCATAAGTAGAATCATACATGACTTGTTTTGTTATTGGCATATTTCACTTAGCATAATGTGGACTTAATATTTGGTGAGTGAATTATTGAAAAATAAGATAAACTAAAAAAAGCTACCTCAAGATCTTTGGGCACCCAAAATATTGACACCCTAATTTGAAAGATACATATTTATTTGTATGTAAAGTATAATTACTTTTACTTTTTTTTCATTTATGGACTCAATTAACATTCATTAAGCCCCTCATATGTTCCATGTACCTTCATCAGCACTGACCTTTAATGATGACTAAGACAAAGCATCTGTCTGTGAGGGGTGGCTTTGAAGGAGAGTTTATTACATTTTCAGAAAAGATAACCCTTTGACAAAATTGGTAACCCATTATTTGTTTAGACATCAAATTTTACCAGTTTACAAGGCTTGATCTTTCAATCTCATATTTTTAATGAGGAACAAGAATATTTTAAGTATATCAGTTCTCCTGTTGAACATTGTTATGCCATTTTTATCTTTCTGAGAAGTCAGTTAAGAACAAGGTAAGAATTTTTCTGCATTTATTGATCTGGTATGTACTGCTGATTCCACAGAAAAAAAGTGTCTGTGCTCCAAAGCCTATGATCTTGTTATAGAATGAATTATAACTTTATTTCAACTCCAATCCTCAATTATTGATAGAATTTGTATGAGTGGGAATGGTATTCAATTTTAAACAGAGTAAAAGATGACTTTGTTCCAGTTTGTCATGTTTTAAATATGTGGCTAAATAACTCTGTTGAATTTTAGATCAATTGGATCCATGCCCTTCTTCCAGAACAAACTGGAAAGAATTAGTTTACTTTAAAATGATGATATTATTTAGGTGTTTATTCAATAAATATTTATTGAGGGGATAGTTTTATAAGATTCTGCATTAGGCAGAAAGATTCAAAGTTATAAAAGACATAATCTTCAAGGACCTCACATTCTATTGGGAGAAGGCAATCAGTAAAATAAAATGGCAATACTTAGCATACCAAGCAATAAAAGAGGTATATGCAAAGTGAGGTAGAAGTACAAAGGAGGAATAATTAAGACTTTGCAAGGAAGAGGAGAATATTCACAAAGTAGTTAACATTTGCATAATTAAACTAAAAGTAGAAATTTTCCTGAAAAAGAAAGAAAAGAAAGGGCATTTCAAATAGAATAGAATGTGACCAGAGCCTGAGTTGCATGACAGGGAATGCTGCATCATGAGATTGAAGAGACATGTTAGAAGCTGATTGTGAAAATCCTTATGCAGCATGATACAGTATTTTGGACCAGGTAGCAAGAAGTCAAAGAAGGAAGATATGCAGGGAATTCACAAGATACTATTTATATTTAGAAAGATGTCTGATGGTTGAATATAAGTAGAATGCGGTTACCATAGTTCTGGCAAAAGATGGTAAAGATCTGTGTCAAGGCTATGTAAGTGAAAAGGAGGGAACAGGGAATTTTGAAAAAGCACTTGATGGCTGATTGTGTGTGATGGTTGTGGAAGAGATAATAATAAAAATAAGAGTAATAAAACCCTTAAACACTTCTTGGTTACACAAATGTGATAATGTTAACTCACATTGTGAGGGCAGCTATGAGGAAGAAGAGCAGAGATTTTTTTCTTTGTGGTTTCGTTAATTGATTTTGGAGGTGGTGAAGTGGGTGAGGTTTGTGTTAGTTAAGTAAAGTGTATGAGATAAGGCAGAATGCTCAAGTACATGAAAAAGATCAAAATGACTAGGGGTGGAAAACTGTTGGATAGCATTTAATATGTGTGAAGAGGAGTAGGAATTAATGAGAGACCAAACATGAATATTTAGTGAACTAGGAAAAAGAGGGTAGAATAGTTTTCACTTTGCACTATGCAATTCAGATTCCTTCTTGTCTTTTTGTGCCTTCATAGTTCATTTCTTTTTATGGGTGAATAATAATCCATTGTATGGATGTACCATAGTTTATCATTCACTTATTGAAGGACATCTTGGTTCTTTCCAAGTCCTAGCAGTTACGAATAAAAATGCTAAATACATTCATGTGCAGGTTTTTGTGTAGAAGTTCTCAGCCCATTTGGACAAATAAAGGAGTATGATTGCTGGCTTATATGGTAAGTGTATGTTTAGTTTTGTAAGAAACTGCTAAGCTGTCTTCCAAAGTGGCTGTACCATTTTGCATTCCTACCAGTAATGAGTAAGAGTTCTGTTGCTCCACATCCTTGTCAGCATTTGGTATTGTCAAAGTTTTGGATTTTAGCCATCCCATAGATGTGTAGTGGTATTTCATTATTGTTTTAATTTGCAGTTTCTTAATGACATATGATATAGAGCATCTTGTCATATGCTTATTTTTTATCTGTATACCTTCTTTGGTAAGGTGTCCAGATCTTTTGCTCATTTTTTAATCAGGTTATTTGTTTTCTTACTATTGAGCTTTAAGAGCTCTTTGTATATTTTAAATACCAGTCCTTCATCAGATATATGTTTTGCAACTATTTTCTCCCAGTCTGGGGCTTGTCTTCTCATTCTCTTAACAGTGTCTTTGGCAGAGCCAAAACTTTTCATTTTAACGAACCCAAACATATTAATTTTTCTTTCATGGACCATCGCTTTTGGTATTGTATCTAAGAAATCATTGCCAAGTCCAATGTTTTTAATACAATGGATTTTGTTGTCTTTTGCTGGGAGTCAATGTATGAAATTATAATTTGAAGCATATTTCTACAAATTCTAGAAACCAGTTGTTGAAAACATTGTTTTAATGTTTTATTCATTTTTTAAAAATAAGAGATCATCTTATAGAGTCCTGTTATAATTTAATTCTGGATAATATTTGCTTCTAAGATGTACTTTTAGGCTTTCTTTCATTAACGTGATTTAGTTTATTCATTGCTGAGAAATTCTAAACCTATGACTTTTTGTTTTGACTTCCTAAAAAGCTAAATTTATTCCTCAGTGGCAGTAATTATCTCAGTCTTATTTCCATATATGTCCCTGTCTTCCTTCCTCTATGTGGATTTCTGGCTTACCTTTTTCCTTTAAGTTTTAATGTAGCCATCCTACAAGAAATGTCTTTAAGTTATTTCAGTCAGTTTTAGAATGACATGACATCCTGAAAGAAGCACCACTAAAATTTGCTAACTGTATGGTAACTTGGAAACTTAACTGCATAAATCAGATTGGTTGATTTAACCAGAATGCCCAATTTTAAGTCAGAAGCAACTGGTTAAAAAATAGATTTTTTAAAAATTTAGCTCTGTTTTAATCAATAGCCTATTGCAACTGCCTGACTGGGGGCCCAGGTCACACTCACCTGTCAGAGTATATGATAGATGAGCACTGTTGATGGATCTGTGATGGAAGCTGTGCAAATCCTGCCCTGTGAAGTTATTTGAGATTCCTTCTGAGGGCTTACTAAAGGAAAACATTTACAATATTTGTCTGCTGCATAGGCCATAAATAGAAAGATTTCTCTAAGATCTTCAAAAAATATGGGTTTTGTTAATATTTGGGTGTATATTCCCATTCCTTTCTCTTGTTCTGACAGCTCCTAATGGGGAAGATAGTGTCAGATAGAAAACTAAAAAGGGAATTTTAACTAATATCCTAAGTTCTATAAAACAGCTAAGGAAGGGAGCTAACACATAGAAGGGCTACATATAGTAGCTTTAGGATCTTTCTAGAAACTTACATCAATAAAAGATCCAATCCCTGAATTCCAGGGTTAGCAGTCTACTGAGGAGATAGATAATTATGATAAAATGTGTAAATTACTACTGTGTAAGATGAAGAGAGAAGAAGGAATACTGAAAACCATAAAATAAAAGACTGTATGTAGTTTCATTACAATGTGCTGACAGGCAGCATAAGGGTTTTAGGTTAAAGGCAAGAAAATATTTCCTACCAGTGGGAGCTGTTAACATTTCATGGACATTGAGGAAATTTGTTAAACCATCCTGGCTGAAAGGTCTTTTAAAACCAGGGAGATTTTCACATGTCTGAGAGGGTAAGTGTGGACCTGCCTGCAGGCTGAGGGATGGATTGGATGACCTCTTAAGAGCCTTGATTCTATTAGTGAATTTAGAAGTGGAAAATTCATCTTGTGTATTAGATGTTACCTTAAAAATGTTAAATCTGTCACAAAGCGATAATCAGTGAAATATTTCACACTCTGTGAGGCCAGAGCAACCTTGAGGCTCTTTGTGAGCCTGAAACAGTGGGATGATGGCTTACTCAAGAGTCTGATGTGCAGCTCTGGGGTCCTTCAGACTAGTTAGAGAGATAATAGTTTCTGCCTTGGAACCTGAGATTTTGACATTCAAATGGCAGTTCGCCATTTGTGCTGTGTTGGGTCATTCATCAACATCAGTGGCATTGATATTCTGTACAATATGCTTGCATGCAAGACCATCATCATGTCTCCACAATAATTTTTTGTCTGGATCACAGTTTATGTATTCCAGCTATATTTTTGATTATATGTGCTCTTCACTTGTTTAGTTGTTCCTGCCAGTGGACAGCATGACTTTTTAAATAGGAAAAAATGTTAGACTGCTTTCATGTTATATCACCTCATAGTAGGATCCAGGCAGTGATGAATAGGCAGGGCTCTTCAGCAGGGGACAGGGCAAGAACTTGGCCAATCAGGAAAGGTCTGCCAGGAACTCCATTCAAAGAGCCAGAAGGTAAGCTCTGATGGGCAAACAGGACTGGCATGTGGTGGCCTATTCAGGCCCACCTTGGGAGGTTTATTCTGAGGGAGTCAGTCACGGCAGGAGAGGTACTAGGCAGGTAGGAAGGTAGTGGTCTGGGGGAGCTCAGACACAGGAGGGCAGCTCCTGGACGCAAGCCACAGAGCAGCGAACCTTGAGTCAGGGGCAGGGGCTGCTTTCCCTCTGCTAGGCCTGGACAGCTTGGAGTCTAAACTGTTAGTACTAGAAAGATGGAGGCCAGAGCCTAAAGGTGACTGAGGAAGGGGAGTATGTGTTCTCAGGGATGCAGTGGAGCACAGTGGGTAAGGGTGGTCACTGGAATCAGCCAACCTGGGTAAAAACTCAGTTCTGTTCTCTGCCATCTGGGTGACCTCAGCCAAACAAATTAATCTCTTAGCCCTTCAGTTTCCACATCTACAAAGTAGGGGGGATGCAAGTCCCTTCACTTGGTTGTACAAAGTACAGTGCATAGCACATTGTAAGCGCTTTATGAACCATTTAATTACATAAACACACACACACACACACACACTGCTTTAGTAACATAGTAGTAAAAATTCAAGAAGTAACGTCAGAGAGTTTGGGGTGAGAACATTATCTGGCATATCCTATCTTGGCAAAATACTTTAGAATCTGAATTTCGGCTTCTTTCTATGTTAGAATGAAATAATATTTTTAGATTGCAGAGTTGTCATAAGGATTAGGGCAATATAAGTAAAGGGGCCTGGTGCAGTGCTTGACAAATAGTAGGTCCCCAATAAAAGACACCATTGCTTCTGCTGTTATTGTTACTATTATTGCTATTACTGTTAAGCCACTTTGGGATGAACTAACTAGACTCTATCCACTGAAATAATGGCCTCATTAATGGAGTCCCAGAGTTTTCATCGCTGATTAGGCAGTGTTGTGGAAAAGCAACCCTAAACTACAGGCCTAATGAATCTGCCTAGAAAGAGTCTGGCCTGGGAGGCCACAGAACCTGCACTTAGGAAAAGCAGAGAATGCTGATGCGGAAGCTCCACAGTATGCAGCTGGGGCAGATTACCCTGGCCTTCCCAGACTTGTTTTAAGAGTTTCAATTTTTAAAAAAATATATTTTTTCTAATGACAAAAATAATCAATTTAGCATGTTTGAGAAACATGAAAGTATAAGAAACTAATACATAATAATTTCCAGGTATCCTCCAAGAACTAAAAATGATTAGTCACTATTTCGATATATATTTCCTCAGTTTTTCTAATCATATATATTATAAAGATTACAAATGTTCTATATTCTACATGCCTTTTCATATTCTAATAAATCATGAATATTTTTCCATTTTGATAAATAATCTATTATACTTTTTAATAATTGAACAATACTCCAGTGAATTCTTGTAATAGCATTAACCAATTCTTCATGGTTGGACTATCAGTATTTTCTAATTTTCATGATTTTCCCTTTTATATGTGTCTTTTAAAAACAAATATCAGAATTATTTCTTAAGTGAAATTCTGTTGAATCATGTGCAGATAACCACTAGTAAAATAATTTTACTCTTTATTCACACACACACACACACACACACACACACATGCACATGCACACACACTCAAGAATATTACACAGTGTTAAGAGAAACATGTTTAGAAAAGTCCTGTAAGCAGAATGCCGTTTGTTTGGTGGTCCTTGACCGTCATGCGGGGTGAGGGTTGAGTGAGTCTCACTTGCACTGCAGAGGTTGGAACACATCATAGTGTCTAATTTGATGAATCTGGCACATTAAGTCCTAAAAGTTCACTACATTCATCCCACTGCAGGCTTTGGTTATTATTTTCCAGTTGGAATAAATTGCATGTCAGACCTTGCCCCTTGAAACATGACAAACTCAGAAGTTGTGGTTAGAGGCAGGCTGTACCCTTGCTTGCTTCTGGTTGCCTTTGGCAAGGGCCAAAGGTTTGGATCCTTAGAACTCCAGTTCTGTAGAACCCTTATCTGTTTGTTTCCTATTGCTCCTTTCACAATAACCACAAACCTAGTACCTTTAAACAACCCAAATGTAGTATCTTAACAGTCATGTGAGTAGGAAGACCAAAGTCAGTCTCAGAGGGCTCATGTCAAGGTGTCAGCCGGGCTGTTTCTTTCTGGAGGCTCTAGGAGAGAATCTGTATGTCACCTTCCCCAGCTTCCAGACGCAGCCTGGATTCTTGGTCATGGCTCTTTTCTCCTTCTTCAAAGCCAGTAACATAGCATTGTTACAACTCCTTCACCAACTCTGCTTCTATTGTCACCACTGCTTTCTCACTCTGACACTCCTTCTTTCTTACTGAGACTCCAGGGATTACACTGGACCCACCTGGATAATCCAGGAATCACAAAATCCTTTACTTAATTATATACGTGCAGTCCCTTTTGCCATGCTACATAAAGTATTCATAGGTTCTGGGGATTTGGACGTGGCTGTCTTTGAGGGGCCAGTATTCTGCCTACGACGTCCTCCCTCCTTGATATCCATCTGTGAGTCCATGCCCAGATGGACATTGACATATCTGGAAAATGTTAAACTTGATATTATTTCTGGGAATACTGTTATTAAATCTTCCCTGAATTTAATGAGTGAGTAGCTCTGGGAAGCTGATGGTAAGATGTAAAAGGACTGAACTGGACACTGAGCTCCAGAGCTCTGTCATCTCTGTGACACCGTCTGAGCCACAAATAGAGCCGTCATTAGCAGGGTCCTTTCATTAAATCTTTATAACCTGCAAATTTACAGCTCTGTCAGTGAGGCCCAGGCTTATCTACATGCACTGATTGAATATAGAAGGAAAATTATTGGTGCTATTGTCAGTAGTTGGCAGAAAATTTGAACTTGGAGAACAACTCTTTCTTAGAATGAGCGGCAAAGGCTTACAGGCTTGCTCATATGTACCAGTTGATTGCCAAACTTAAAACTGTAGCATAGGGGCTTCCCTGGTGGCGCAGTGGTTGAGAGTCCGCCTGCCGATGCAGGGAACACGGGTTCGTGCCCCGGTCTGGGAAGATCCCACATGCCGCAGAGCGGCTAGGCCCGTGAGCCATGGCTGCTGAGCCTGCGCGTCCGGAGCCTGTGCTCCACAATGGGAGAGGCCACAACAGTGAGAGGCCCGCGTACCGCAAAAAAAAAAAAAAAAAAAAAAAAAGATCAACAAATAGGTAGAGCCAGGCACCATATTAAATCCTTCAGAAACAGCAGTGAATGAAAACAGACAAGATCCTTGTCCTCATGGAGCTTGCAGTCTTGTGAAGACAGATAACAGAAAAACCATAAAAAAACACAAAACGGTTATAATTTTGAAATGCACAAAGGGATTTAAAAGGGTCCTATTATAGGGAATAATAGAAGAGTGATCATTCTGGATAATGAATTGGGTAGGGCAAAAGACAGAATTTGGTGAACAGAAAGGATGATGACTTGGCTTAAATTAGTGGCAGTGAAAATGGGAGGAAGTTGTGTTTCAGAGGAAGAAACATCAGCATTTGCTATTAGATTAGATATTGAGGAGAAGAGGAAAGAAAATTCAAGGATGATCCTCAGGTCTTTAGCCTGAGGTCATTATGTGAGAAGGTCAGAAGAGGACTGGTTTGGGAAGGTGGAATCAAGTGTAAAGTTTTGAACATGATAGTTTAGAGACATTCAATTGGAAATACCATGTGTGGTAGTTTATAAAGTCTGGACCTCAGAGGAGAAGTTGGATAATAGTGCAGAGGAGATGTAAATTTGGGAGTTATGCTTATAAAGATAGGATTTAAGGCCATGGTAATAAATGAGATATTGTAGAAAGGGAGATATAGAAAGAGAAGTTGGAGGATCTAGCATAGAGCTCCAAATCACTCTATAATTTAGAGAATCGGTAAACAGGAATATCATATATATATATATATATATATATATATATATATATATATATATGCCAGTGAAATAGAAAATTAGTAGATTGTGGTGTTGTAAAAGCAAAGAGAAAAATATATCAGCAAGGAGAGAATGCCAGTTATCACTGAGGGTGAGTTAGACCAAGAGGTACGTTTTCCAGGATTTTGGTTTCAGCAAACGTTTACAGTCCTAAAAATTATGGAGGACCCTAAGGGGCTTCTGTTTTTGTGAGTTATTTCTATCAAAGTTTACTTTATTAGAAATTAAAGCAGAAAAATTTAAAGTATATATTAATTACTTTAAAAATAGCAAAAATAAGTCAATTTCACATTAACATAAATAACATACTTTTATGAAAAACTATACTTCTCAAAACAAAAAATATTGAGAATAGGGACATTGGTTTATGTTTTTACAAATCTCTTTGTCTGGCTTAAAAGAAGGCATCTGGATTCTCATTTCTGCTTCTGCACCAGTCTGTTTTGTATGAAGAAAATCTGGTCTAACACAAAATGTAGTTGGAAAAGGAAATAATATTTTAGTAGCCTGTAAAAATAGCTGTAGATATTCTTTTATACTATGCCAAAACTTGGTAAGTGGCAATTTGTTAAAAATTAATTGCTGTGTAGAATCTAAAACCATATCAGTGAAAATTTAATACTCTGTTTAATACCTATCAGTCTACTTTATACTTTGAATGGATATTTTCACCCATGCGTGATTTTGTAATATCATGTATCACCCAGAAAATATCGGTTTACTGAGTTATACACATTGGTCAAATATTGTCATATTGCATTTGACAATATTTAAAAAATCACATTAATTAATATTGCATCTGATGTTATCAGTATTATTATAGGAATAGATTTTATAACATAAACTCCTTGAAAAATTTTTTGGTATTCCAGGGATCCCTGGACCACATTTTGAGACTGATTAGTTAGACAAAACTAGAAAATTATTCATTGGATTTGACAACATGGTGACTTTGGTAAGAACAATATTGATGGAAAGAGGGAGACAAAATAGAAATTGGAATGAGTTAAATAAAGTAAGGAAGTATTGATTTCACAAAAGAGTACTCTCCAGAGACATTTATTTGTAAAAATAAGCAGAAAATTGGGATGGTAGCTGAGGATGTGTGGTTAAAGGAAGATTTAGTTTTATTTGCTTTGCTTTATTTTAAAAACACAACCACATATTTGCATATTGATGGAAACATTTGAGAAGACTAGAAGAGATGACTGGTGTAGGAGAAAGAAGCCATGGCTTCTTTAAAGCCAGTGGCTTTAAATCCCTTTGTCAGGGATTTAAGGTGACTTACTCTAGTTGACAGGTAGCAATTGCACATTATTTCATTTTTAGAATTCAGGTAAATACTCCTTCCTCCACCAAACACAATTTACTGCAAAGTAAATACCTCCTGTATAACTGAGCAGGTATAATTAATAAAGTGCAGAAAAGACTTGGAATGTTTGCTTCATCTATGGATACTCAAGTAGAACTTTTCTTTTTCTTTCTTTTTTTTTAGTTTTTTTCAGAACACTGAGCTGTTCATATAAAATGCATGTGACAGTCAAATGGCTTTTGATTTGCAAGTTTGCAGTCACAGATCTAGAATCTCTTGTTTCTGTTGCTGGCTAGATAAATGCTTCCAGGATCTTATACAAAAGATGAAAGTCCTGATGTGCACACATAGTCAGCCTTGCAGATGTCAGAAGGGCACGAAATGTTGCTATTCTTTTCCTGAGTCAGAAGGAGAAAAGTTAAGCCCATATTTTATTGAGTGGCATGTTATGTCTCTCCTTTGGAATTCAGATCTGATCAGCCAGAGGGTCAAATAAAAAGGGCTCACAACTGGATTTTGATCCAGACTTGTGCTTTTATTCAAAAGCACCAACAGCTTGTATGCTTGGGGAGTTAAATTTGCTTTATTATTTGGAATCAAACCTCTGCTCTGTGCCCCTGAGCTGGATAATTATTCTTTTAGAGAGAATTAGTCTTCTGATGACACATTAAGAGGTTATTTTAGAAAACAATACATTTTTAACATTGGACTAAGTCCCAGGATATTTGAAATTAGTGTAAGTAATGGTTGGAAAGCCCCCAAATGATGGTTGTAAATGACACGCAGAGTGGCAGGCTCAGTGGAGGCAGGGACTTAATGGGCACAGAGACAGATGCCCTAGAGGAGCAGAACGCCATGCTGAAGGATTAAATGGCCAGTGTCTAAGAGGCTGGATGCTACCATTTGGGATTTATTATGGCTGTTCTAGAATGATTTCTTCAAAACCAATGCTGGCATTTCAAACAGTGCTTCCAGGGGGCTTGGCTTACAATGAAATTTGACTCCGCTTGAACAAAACATTTCAGATATGCTGGCTAGAAACACATTCACCTTATATTAGTTCATTTGTGTGTGTGTGTATGTGTGTATACTTTCTTCCCTGAGGGGTAGATGCTGTGATGCTAAGCAAGTATTATTGCTGGATCTGTGCACATGACTCCCATATTAATGAGATCCCAGATGAGTTGCGAGAATGTACATGAAGGGTGTAGATGAGTCACAAACTGCTGTTCTGTAGAAAAAGTGTTTTACAAACATTGCAAAATGTCATTTCATTATATAAGAAGTAATTTTTCTTTTCATTTTTCCTTTGGCATTTTGTATCAAGTGCCATGTATTAATTTGTGAAATAGCAATTGATGACTGAGTAAAATTGCTACAAATATATTCTGTCAAAAATATGAAATCAAAATTGGTCCCCAAAGGAAACAGATAATATGCAAAATCATTGTTTATTACCCTTTCATTTTTAGGTTTTTTAAAAATGATCCTTTTCTGTTCTTCTGGGTGACTCTTTTTCTTCTTCCCATTTACTGTTTGTGAATATTCATTCCCCAAGGTTTTAGCCATCATTCAGTTCTATTTCCTTCTCTGTCTATCCTTTCAGCTGATGCCGCTATCTATTATAAACGAGTAAATGGTCCTACCTAATGCTCTGAGACCTTGGTGCCATAGCCTAGGGGCAAAATGGAGAGGTGGTGAATTTTCTGTCAGTCATAACCTTTGTCCATTTTCTCATCTTCTTTGGAAGAATTTTCTGCTCTAGTATGCATACGGTTCAAACCAGTGCATAAATGTATATTTACAAACTGTGAAAATCTGAAACTACACATTGGGATATACCAAAGGGACGTGAGAGACTGTGAATTCTAGATTCTAGTTGAACATCTCATGCCAGTCTTACTCATTTATTTTGTAATGGTTGCTATTCATATTTATCTTACAGAATGGTTTTGGTACTGAGATAGAAGTTCAGTGAGTATCTTTTACGTCCAGCAATAATTTAAATGGTTTTTAGAGAAAGAGTTACATTTTCTACTTCTTTATGTCTTTGGTACTATATTGGGTATACTGTGGTTTTAAGAGATGAGGGAAGAGTCAGTGAGTTAATGCTCCCTAAATACTCTACTAGGTGTCAGTTGGGATGAGTGATATGGAAGGAAGATAGAATGACAATGACATCTGTGACCTAGTTTGAGTAATTTGAAGTCAAATACCTGTAGGTACAAAGTTGCATCTATCAATGCAGATGGAATGCAGAATTAAGCAGGCAGTGGGATCTTTTTAAAATGAAAATCTGATCATGTTATTTCCCTTGTATAAATCACAACAATATGTTCCCAGTAATATTAGGAATACCCAGATTCTTTACTTGACTTATGAGGCACTTCATAATCAGCTATTTCCTTATTTATCCAGTCTAATTTTGTCACTCCATTCTTATGAAACTACTTTTAATTGCTCTAGTATGGCTGAACTAAAAGCTGTAGAAGAAACGAAAGCTTTGGCTCAACAGATCACAGACTTCCTCTTAGGTAGTATCTATTTATTTAAAGAAGAAGGAAAAGCATGTATATACCCAATATATTTACCTAATGAAGGTGTGACTTCAGGATTCAGTTGCTAGAAGTAGATAAGGTCACATTTGGCAAGTTTACACACTTGCATTTTCAGCTAAAAACAACTCTATCAGTTGTCCAGGATCATAGAATAACATCATCCTACCTCATTCTAAGGATAATGGGATTACTAAATTCTAAATGAAATAGTGGAAGAACTTTTCTTAACCATAATCTTTGTCTGTGACTGATGCTGCTTAAATTTTCCAGGGTGGTTAAAATCAGCAGAGGCCAGGGGAAGGGATTGGGGAAGAAAAGTTTGGGAAAGAAGTTTCAAAATGAAAGGCACACTTTCTTTTCCTTTTGTTTTAGGGTTTGTACGCTGCTTTGCTGCTTAGCACATTTTTATTCAAACATCATTGATCAATAAGTATGAATAGGGTTATCTTTCTTTCCCATGTTAGAAAATAAAGTGAACTTGTTCATTTTTTTTTATTCTGACAAAAGAAAATCTATATTAAATATTTGTTTTATTGGGCAGACTTTCATTATTTCTTTTTCTTAATGCAAGCATCTGTTCCTGTTATATGATATCCTTATGTGATACTGGGTTCTCACTTTCTACTGTATCAAAGTCAGATTCTGTGGAATATTATTATTTTCAATCCCTTGACCACCAACAAACTCTCTTGTCTCTCTTTCTCACTATCAGACTAGTTTAGTCAAACTTTGACTCTGATTGAGCTCAGCTATCTGACTTAACCTACATCCAGAAGAAAGAACTATCAGTTCTGCTGATTATTCTCCATCTAAATTATGAGCATAAATCTAAAAGGGCACTGAACATTTGCCTGCATTTATCGTTTGCTTGCCTAACATGCTTTGGATCTTCTATGCCTCACAAAGACTATAATACACCTCCCTTTGAAGTTCCTAGACCCCTACCACATCTCACTCACCGTTTGTGACCTTACTTCACACATCTGCAGACTTGAACTGCCTCATCATCTCACCACAGTCAGACCTACTAGCCAATCTTCATCTGAACCTACAGTTTCTCCTACTGCAATACTCCCATCAAAGCCTTCCCTCTGGGAGCTCCAGCCCGTGTTCCTCACCAGCAGAACTCAAAGGAAGATAGAGGGCAAGGGAGCACATTGAGTAGGTGGAGGAAGTGAAGAGTAAATCTGGAGTGCCCAAATTGCCCTGGACAAAGTTAACCAAGCAAGGAAGAATTTATTCAAGGCTATTGCCATAGAGGAGTGAGGCTAGAACTCAACTACACCACAGTTAAGAGCACTAGAGTTTTTAAAGGGTGAGGTGGGCTTGTGGAAAAATACTGGAGGATGTTAGAAGGAAGTCATAGGTCATCTGTGTTTGCTAATAAACTTCACATATTTTTATGAAAAGTGGTAGTTTTGCAGCTTGAAGCAAGGCCACCACAGAAGTTAGGCTGTTACCTTACCATAGAAACCAGGAGATGGGGACTCTATCTTTCTTGATTACATTTCAAAGAGATGGCACCCAGGTCACTGAGAAAGACAGTCCTGTGTTATGAAATAGACAAGAAGCCCTTAAAAAGAGTTATATTTAAAATGGGTCAGAGAATGAATTTGTAAGTTTTCTAAAGTAAATACTCTAAGAAAAGGGAGGTCAAGGGTCTATCAGGAAGAAGCTTGTCTAAAGTTTAGTCAAGCTGAGGAGAACTTTAAAGTGTCTTGGTCACCAGGTCACATCAGCATGGTATGGTTAAAACAAACATAACAAAGTGTATTTTTTTCCTGCTGCTACTGCTCCATTTCTCTCCTTGTCTTCAAAGCAAAGCTTCTTGAAAGAGTTGTTTATAGCTATTGTCTTTGATAAATCGCCTTTTGTTCACCCTTCAATCCATTCTAACCATTTCTCCATGTCAGATATTCTCCTGTGATTGATCATCATGTTGCCAAATCCAGTGGCCAGTGTCTCTCTCTGTATCTTACTTGACCTCAGCAGCATACGACAGAATTAACCACTTTCTACTTGAAACATTCTTCTCTTAGCTTCTGTTTTTTCATCCACGTCACTGGGTGTTCCTTCTTTGACTTTGCTGGTTTCCCCCTCTCTAATGTTTAAGTTTGGAATGCC
This sequence comes from Hyperoodon ampullatus, assembly GCF_949752795.1. Lineage (NCBI taxonomy): Eukaryota > Metazoa > Chordata > Mammalia > Artiodactyla > Ziphiidae > Hyperoodon > Hyperoodon ampullatus. The sequence goes on along the minus strand of NC_136925.1, from coordinate 45,568,848 downwards.
CCAGGGCTTGGTCTTGGGTTCTTCCTTTTTGGACTACACATTCTTTCTAGGACAGGGGTCCCCACCTCCCTGGCCGTTGAACAGTACTTATCCATGGCCTGTTAGGACCTGGGCTGCACAGCAGGGCGTGAGCAATGGGCGAGCGAGTGAAGCTTCATCTGCTGCTCCCATCGCTTGCATTACCACCTGAACCATCTCCCCTGCCCCGTCCGTGGAAAAATTGTCTTCCATGGAATGGGTCCCTGGTGCCAAAAAGGTTGGGGACTGCTGTTCTAGGTAATATCATCCTGGACCATTACTTTAAATATCATCCTTATGCTGCTGACTCCCATTCAGTACCCTAATTTTGACATTTTTCTACAACTTGAGAATCAGGTTTCCAACTCCCTGCTTCGTGTAGGATGTCTAAAAGACACCCAAACTTAATTTGTTCCAAAGCATACTTCTTGTCCCTTAACTCAAATTTGTTTCTCCCCCATTTTCCATCTGGTAAATAGCAGTGTTACTCACCCAATTGCTCAAGTCAGAAGCCTATGAGGAGTCTGGAGTTACTCTTTTCCCCTCCTTTCCCACATCCAAATCATTAGCAAGTATAATTGATTCTACCTGCAAAAACGTATCTCTTCTATTTCCAACAATACATGATCCAACCCATTATTATCCCTCCCTGCAATACTTATCTGTTTGCACTTCTGCCTCCCCGTAATTCATTCTCTGTAGTCAGCAGAGGGATCCTCTAAAAAGCAGACATCAAATCATGTAACTTCCCACTCACACTTAGAACAAACTCCAATTCCTCCCATTCCCTACGATATCTCACATGAGCTGATCTTTGCCTCTGGATAAATCATGGATTTTGTGTCTCAACACCCTCCCTTTGCCTACTGCTCCCAGCCATGTTGGTCTCTCTGCTCCTGCAATTCTCTTTCTCTTGATCTTTTCATGGTTTTGTGTGTGTGTGTGTGTACGTGTGTTTTGTGTTTGTGTGTGTGTGTGGTAATTCAGGTCTCAGTTTAAATGTCGTGGGAGAAGATTTCCTTGACCACTCAATCTAAGGTGACCCTGCCACTCTATTACATGACTTTATTCTAATTATTTGCAGAACATTTATTATTCTCTGACGTTTTCTTCTTTATTTTTTATTGTCTGCCTTATCCTGCCCGAATCATGAAATCAGGTCCTTCATTTTATCCACTGTCCTTGGAACATGGGCTAGCTCATAATAATTACCATATAAAAATATGTTGAATTAATGTTAATAGAGGAGTGAAAGCTACATATTCAAGTGGATTCAATTTCCTGACCATGTTTCAATCTTGAAGCTAAGTCTATATTCTATAAACTGACATCACTTTTTTTTTGTATTAGCAGTAAATCAGTGTACTTCAATTAAATCAGAAAAAAAGACTAAGATTAAGTGATTAACCAACAGAAGAAATTGCCAGAGTGATGGAATGATTTTTTCATGTGACATAGAGGTTCCTATTTATAAGGTTTTATGGTGATGGTCTTTTCCTTAATGGTGCATTACATAGATATATGTATGTATTAGGGTTAGGCCTTGAGGCTTACATGAATACCATGTTAATTCATTATCTATAGCATTTCAAACATAGAAATAAATAAGAGTGAAATCACTAAATGGTAGGCAACTATTTTAAATGACTAGAGTAAAACTAGCTAATACTGGTAAGATTTAATTTGGTTGAACAAATTATTTTTAAAATTCTTAAAATAAGTACCCATGTATTACATGTTTTGGGTTCATTGAGGAGGATTCTCCCAGAGATTTTTTTTTATCCTTTTTGACTTATGAAATTAATTAGATTCGCAATAAATAACAGGAATTCACATACTGCCAGATATCAAAGTATTTTATAAATACAAATTGACCACATGAATGGTCTTTACAGAGTAGATGTTAGGGTTTATGAAAATCTGAATGGGCAACTGATATGACCACAAATATAAGTGTTCAGGAATAAAGTATATTTGAAATACTCAAGTCTAGCACTACTTAGGGCAAGTTTGCAATAAATTATATTGTATTAGCACAATTGTTTTGCTTAATTTATACAATGTTTTAAAAATCTTTAGACTGCAACTGAAAATCCATATTTTTGTTTTTGCTCAAAAAACCTAATATCTCTCCTTCGGTGAGCCCTCATTGCCACATGGCAGCAGTCAACTGAGCAGAGTAGTTTCTGGTCCACTCTCCACCACTCCCTAGTGTTCAGTGCTTGCCCAGTTTCTCAGTTCACTCATAATTTCTTGCCTGGGCCCTGTACACATTGTGTTGACAAATCTATCAATTGCTCTAGCTGATAGCTGATTAGGTAATACCTAATTCATATGGGGGAAGTATCTATTTGCTTCCTGTCTCAATGGCACAAAAGATTATATATTTTTTGCATAAAATGTTTCACAGTTGGTGGATTAAATCAAAGGTTAGCAGAAATTTTGAGGTACTTAACAATACAATAATATAAAATAATGTTATTAATTTTGTAATTTAAAAATTTTGGCCTATTTTTATGTTAAATGGTATTAACTTGACGAATTCTTTTTACCTAAAATTGCCTAGTAAAAATGACCAATTCAAGAGTATATTAGAATATATATTAGCACACCTTTTCCATATTGATGAATGAAAATGTACATTTATTTTGCAACATTTTATAATTACAAACTATACATATTTACAGTAGAAAAAACTTACATGCAGAAAAATTCAGAAAAGATAGAAAATTACCCATATTCCAACTACATTATGATAGTGAGTATATATGTGTATATGTATGTGTATATGTTTGTATATTGTGTGTGGATATATATATCTCGAAGTATGTATAAGAATTATATATATAGTATATATATATATTTTAAAGCAAAACTAAAAGTTAAAATTAAGATTAAGTAAAATTTAATAGTAATGTTTCATTGTCTAATATATTGTCAACAATTTCCTGTGTTACTAAATTGAATGGACAGTTCTGAGAGAGGAGTTCTTTTTATTTATAACAGACAACAAATGAGAATTTTTCATTTAATTTTAAAACTAATCTTGTTAGGACCAATCAGTCTTGCTCAGTTCATTTGAAAGGGGAAAGATCTGTAAAGAAAGCAAAAAGTTATAATAAATAAATAAATTTATAGCTTTGCCCCAAAAGAAATATTTATTTTCTCCACTTTTATACTCTTTACTAATTGTCTGATTTGATTTGGCCTCAAAATTGAGACTTAGAGATATTTTTACCATATGAAAGGCAAGACATGTTATTGTAAGAAACCTGCTACTAACATCTGAAAGATCCCCATTTTTCAGTATTCTGTTTTGATAAAAATAGAACCATAACTGAAAATGAGTAATTCAAAGAAATAATGTTACCATTTGCTAAAGGGGGACCCCTTTCTTCCTTCATTTTATTAAACATGAGAACCAGTGAGTTGGATTGGGGGGAACTTTTAATTATTGTGTGTATGTTTAGAACTAAATATGGGTCCATGTATACTTCACAGCAGTTAATTCACAGCTCCACTTTGTTTTACTTATAATGGTTTCAGCTATGAAATGAGTGAGTTTTACTCAGCATACCCAATAAAACCCATGTAAAATTTCATTTCTAAACAGATTTGATAAGATTTTTATTTTGATAATTTCACTTTACAGATGAGGAAAAATATCCAAGGAAACAAATAACTTGACCCAGTAACATAGGAAGTTAGCAAGATGGTGAGGCTCAGAACTCATCACCTGACAAACAGTGCAATAAAAAATACCGAATATTACAACCAACAATGCCAACTTACTACTTAACTAAAGCAAATAAAATAGCATGCAAAGGCGATACCTCTTTGTAAATTAGTGTCTTTAGGGACTTACATTTAGGGAAAGCATTATACTATAATAGATATAGTATTACCATCTCAGATATGTAACAATTTAGGTGCGCATTTCAGTCTGGTAATACCCAAAGCAATATTTCAGGCAATACAAACATTCCCCAATTTAAAAATGGCCATTTACCATGATCTTATCATTTATAATCTGAGATCTTAGTAAAAAATATTTTGATAGACGGGATTACATTGCAGCCATCAGACCATCATCAGTGGTTTTCTAGAAGTCACTCTTTACTGCTCTCATCCCCCTTTCTACCACCCCTCCTTCCTGCTCTTGTCCACATTTTCAGCAGCTGCATTATTTACTTGGTTATTATGTTCATATCAAAAGTTCACTGGTCTCGATTGGGCATTAGAAAGTAAATCACAGCTGAGGTCCAGAAGGGCTGCCTATAGTGCAAGGTACCATTTTAACTTTCCCATGTAATAGGTTATTTTGTCATTGGCATTACTGTGCTCCCCAAGTCCTAACAACTAGGCTAAAATAACTCCATTTGTTTCAGCCACCCTCTGATTATTGAACTGTGGAACAATTTTCCTTTTGTTTCCCTCTAACACTTTAGAAAATAAAGTTATATAAGTATAGTTCTGGGATCCTTATTGTCTCTAAAGGTCATCTGCTCTGGCCAGAAAGATTTCTAGGCAATGAGAAATTGATTTACCCAGAAAACAGGGAGCTTCGTTTTTAATTCTTCCTAATGGCCTTCATGAGGGAATTAGAACATCCTCCTCAGAAAGGTTGACATGCTCTGGCATAGATGGGGGTCGAGCTGCGCTATAAACATGTTAGTGTCTTGCCTGTGAATTGCTTGCCACCTAGATGAATGCTCATCACACTCTCTGGGAGACACTTGTCACAGCCTCGTCAAGATCTGCTTATCATTCATGTGGTCACTTCCATTACTTCTACTCAGTCAGTGCTGACCTGCTATTAGTGACTCTAATTTAATTTCCCTCACTAGTGTCATGGGTTATTTCTTCCATTACTTGAGAGGTTTAATTTACAGGGTAAACTCCGTTACATGAGAGAAGGAATTTTTCATGACAGTAGGAACTAGTACCTTTTGAAGATTAAGATGATGCTGGCTATTTATCTTGGTCATCTCAGTAGCTGGCAATTGAAACTTCATTGAATGGTAATATATTACTGTATTGATGGTGCCTCTGACAGGAATTAAGCAGTGTATGTTTTACTGATTTTATGGAGTCACTTTTTGGTGCTATTCATTCAGAGAATCTTAAGTAACAGGTACAGCATGACTTATGAGAGGTAGAGAAAGAATAAAAGGATATCATTTCCCTTTTGTTCCCCTATGGACTTCAGAATCTGACTTCCTTCTGTTTTATTATACTGTTTCAAAAGAACAAAGTGGGAAAAAGTCTCCATTGTGTAAGTTCAGATTAAAAGCTTAAAAGATGTTATTCTGCCTGTATTTAGATTTGATTTGAAGCAATGCCTGATAAGAGGGTACCTTTAGAGCAATGGTCCCCAACCTTTTTGGCACCAGGGAATGGTTTCATGGAAGACAATTTTTCCATGGACGGGGGTTGGGGGGATGGTTTCGGGATGATTCAAATGCATTGATTTATTATGGTCTCTGTGCAGTCAGACCTCTCTGCTAATGATAATCTGTATTTGCAGCCGCTCCCCAGCACTAGCATCACCGCCTCAGCTCCACCTCAGATCATCAGGCATTAGAGTCTCATAAGAAGCGCGCAACCTAGATCCCTCCTATGCTCAGTTCACAGTAGGGTTCATGCTCCTATGAGACTCTAATGCCACTGCTGATCTGACAGGAGGTGGAGCTCAGGCGGTAATGTGAGAGATGGGGAGCGGCTGTAAATACAGATGAAGCTTTGCTCTCTTGCCTGCTGCTCACCTCCTGCTGTGCAGCCTGGTTCCTAACAGGCCATGGACCAGTAGTGGCCTGGGGGTTGGGGACCACTGCTTTAGAGTACAAATAATGGAGGCAGAACTGATGGTACAGCATTGGAGACTATAAAAAAATTAAAGTGTATTCATTATTTTGATCATTATTTTTTTTGATTAATTGCCAGAATGTTTAAATATTTTTCACTCACTTTTCCCCTTATTCTTCAATCTCAGGACATTGCTTAAATGACTTATTCTTTTCTCTAAGTTCTTGGCTTACAAACACTCAAGAGTCCTTACAGATTATGACTGCTTTCCTTGGTCTGAGTAATGCCCCCAAAGGACTGATGCCTTGTGAACTTAAATAAATAAAAACAAATAAACAAACAAATGGAGAGCTTTGTGTCTGTGGGCCTGGATGTTGAGAGAGAGATGACTATCTATTCCTCTCCTTTTTCCGATTTCTGTTGTTGGCTTTCTTGTTGTTCAGGTCCCAAACTTGAGTTCATCCTCAACTCTTTTCTTTCTTTTACACCATAGATCTAATTCTTCAATATATACTCTACTCTCAGAATTGACCCAGAATGTGTCCACTTCTCTCAAACACTGATTTCTCTGAGGGTGAGGGCAGGCATCTGTTGCTCCCTCTTAGAGAACAGTGTGCTGGCCACACTGGGTAATGAGGGGGTGGGAGAAGGGAGACAGAGGAGGAGGCAGGTGCTAAAGTTTATTTTAAACTTTTAGTCCTAAGAAAAAGGGAAGGAATTTCCTTCACATTCTCTTTTTCAATCCCTATTTCAACTCTTCTATTGTGCTCCTTCTCTAGGGGATGAGTAATGGTCCTTTTAAATCAGTTATGGTAATTTCATTCCCCTTTGCCAGTAATTGGGCCTGGGGTGGTCATGTGATTTTATTCTGACCAATGAGATGCTCATAAACCCCACTGAGGAGATTTTATTCTAAAATTACCAGGTGAAAGCATCCCCCCAGCCTTCCTTCTTGCGTGGAACACTAAAATAATATTTGAGGCCATACTGGGGCAGGAGGGGAAAGCATGGGGATGACAAGACAATACACGAAAGACACAAACAGCCTGGGTCCTTGGTGACATTGCCAAGTGACTGAATCAATCCTCAGACTTCTATAAATAATAGCAGTCTCAATTAGTTAAGTTTGGCTAAGTTTAGTTTGCTCTCTGCAGCCAAAACCATTTCTAACTGATGAACTTCCAAGTAATTTTGCCTTGGACTCCCTGTCATTATGTTCCACCCAATGTGGAGTGATCGTGTTCTTTTTACTTGGAATCCTGGTGCACTCAATTTGTGTAAACCATGACTAGAAAGTGCATCCTTGGTTACTATGTCTTGTCCCATAGATGAACTTCAACTAGATTTCCTAGACTTAGGGGGTCACAGGTTATAGTGGTTTTTTAACATGTTACAAAGCCAGATCTTCGGCTGTGTTCTTTCTCTCATTAGCCAGCATGTACTGTTATGAGATACCTGAATGTCCTAAGTATTTTTTAGATTTATGGCTATATTTTATTCTTCTTAGGTGGGATAATATATGTGAATACATTTTGTCATAGTTAAGAATTGAACATATGTGTGGTACTATTATTGTTGTTATAATTTTTATCATTACTGTTCATTATCGTCCTCTTCCTTCTCCATGTTCATGATGGACTCTTACTCCCAAGATCAGAATTCTGACTAGTATTTCAGTGCTACGATCAGTGTATGGAATTACAATGAGACTCTTTTAAGATGTTGGAAATAAGAAAAACATGATTGCTCTCGGAGAGTTCAGTTGGAAAATTAATATAGGATAAACCAGAACTTTGCAAGTATAAAGAAGTGCCAAGGCTATAAAACTTTATTGTTACCTGAATGAATGTATCAACATGCATAAAGAAAAAGGATATTGATTAAAGGGGGGGGGGTTGGTTTGCTAAAGAAGCATAAATAAAGAGAGTTAGAGTCAAACATTGGCAGTGCTCTTCAACACCATCCAGGGTAGAGAAACTTAAAGCATAGATCTTGAATATTCTAGCTTTTGAAGCTTTCTTAGATTCTGTCATTTCCATTTCATCAGGGACTCCTGAACTCTTCAAACAAGGTTTTCAAGCTGCTTTGACAAAGCCAGTTGCTTCCTTAGGAGGCATTCTGAATGAATTTTATGATTATACAGCTTTTACTTATTTTTGGTGGTTGAATTGTTTCTTGGAGTGTGACTCCTTACCAGCTGCCAGAAGAAAATACTTTTTATTCCTTTTACTTGGGAAGAAAGAGAGTTGCTTTTTGAGGTGATGGAGTGGACTGTACCTTGATAGAAGTTGATTTGACTCTGACAGTTGGACATGTAGAGTCATTGACCTTCAAACTATTGTGACATTTGAGAAAGTGCTGAGCTTCTGAATAGCAGCAATTGTAGACAATTTTAATAAATCTATCAGTTATATACCTAAAACTAAAGTTTGTAGAGACAAGATGTTTAGTATTATTGCATCATATAATTTTTGCTTTTTTCTATTAATGTGTGTGTACAATATTTTAAATGAATAATTCATTATGGGTTTGTTTGATTAATTCTTCTGTACACTCCTTTGTCCTTGGAAACCCAGAGGAGTAAAATATTACATCTGCTCTTGTGCCTGTCCGTGAATGAGTGGATCTAAATGCCTAGTTGGGCAGTGATTAATCAGATCTGGCCTCCCCTGGAACATCTGTGTCCAGCACATCTCCCCTTGGAGTTGGTCAGAGCATAATTTACCCCTAGGGATGGCATATGTCTCAGTTTATTTTATAATTTAGCCCAGTGATTTTTTAAGCTTTCAGATGCAGGTGACATTTTGGTAAAGTATTAAGGGAACCAGATTTGAGGTCAAAGATCAAGGTTCTAGGTTTGTCTCACCCCACTGATTAACAGACTGACCTTTAGGAAATAACCTGTTAGCCCTACATTATACTCTAGGGCACAGAGTAATACTCTCCTCCTTAATTACCTTTCCATGTTGTCAGAAGCAACAAAGAAAACTATATATATATATATATACACACACACACACACACACACACACACACACAGTATATATATATTAAAATAAATACATAGAGAGCTTTGAAGTAGTTAAAAGGGTTTGTGTTTCTAATAAAGAAAATTTATTATTTAATCATGTAAGTGTTGGGCTACAATTTTATAGCATATGCTCATGAGCAAAATTATGAAATTTTTTGTTTTCTTATGCCTGAACTTCATACTACTGGGAGTTCTCATTCCCTTTGATGGAAAAACACTTGATCTGTTATCTCCTAAGGAAATTCCAACATTTCAAAATTTGTCTTAGTAATTTTGAATTTAACTCAAGACAGTGAAAATTTCTCCCTCCTTTTCCTCCCCTGCAAAAGTAGCTCTGAATCCCTGGCTTTCTGTCATACAAAGGTGTGTTGGTGGGGAAGGAGGGGGCATCTGGTCCGTGGGTACCCTTTGCCCACCTTGGCTGTGCTCTGGAATATTCAATCATCTTGTCCATTTCTAGTGGTTTGCTCAGGGTTCCTGCATCCCCACCTGGTGCTCACACTGACCGTCTACGGGTCTACATCAAGTTCCACTGCAGTATCCCCTTGTCCCAACTGTGAGAGTTTTGCTTTGCCAGCCCTTAGTGTCACTTCTCTGCCATTCTTGGTCATGTGGGAGGGGCAGGATGGCTCCCCAGGCAGCCCTCTCTTACTTTCTATGCATGAGTGGTGAGGAGGTTGCTGTCCTGATCAGGATGGAAAGGAGGAGTTTGGTTTTCTCTTTGTCTTCCTTAAACTCTCCTGAGCATTCAGCTTTTCTCCTCTTTGACCTGGGGGATCTTGCAGGATGCAGGGCTGTTCCTTTTCCCATGGTCCAATTCCATTTTCTCTCTTCTGCTGTTAATGTATATCTAGTAGGTAGGAAATTGGAGAGGGGCGTGGCTGTTGGTTCTGCTGATCATATTCCATTCAAATTTTGCCTATCAAACCTGGTCTAAGGAATTTTGAATTTAACAGTCAAGAATTTATAATCTTTTACTGTGATTTCCCTACCAGTGCTGGGTGACTAGGCACTTGGTAAAAGTGAAGAAACTCAATGAACAAGGTGAGTAGGAGAACAAAACATTAATTATAATCTGTCATATAAATTCATGTTTGTCTGATATTTTCCTGACAAGATATCTCATAGTGTCACTCAGAATGATGATTTTTGAGAAAGATGGAAATTTGAAATGTGAACATTGGACATATGGATCTCCAAAAAGTTTAAAAAATATTCCTGGAGGTTTTAACTATAAATCTGACGCATACTACAGTAATTTCATTCTATTTCAGTAGATGTTAATGAGCTTTATTTTTCTTGTATCCTTATAAAACTGTTTGTTGGATGACTGCTACCTTTTGAGGAAGTATGTTTCCTTATATATTAAGTGGGGTATCATTTAATAGATGAAAGATCTCTGCAAAGTACTATGGACATCACTGAGGTGTTGTGTGTTTTAATTAATGCCAATCACTTGCATACACATTCGGGAGGCTTAATAAATAGTAAATAATTAATTATCTTTAAATATTTGGAGGAATGTGAAGTGGAAGTCAGGATGTAAATCAACTTTAATTTTAAAAAATTGCTAGAACGAATAGATTATATTTTACTTGGTACTATATTTGTAGAAAGGAGAGAACTTCAGGAATAGGAAGGAAAAAGAGGAAATAGAGACTCCTAAAAATATTAAATGTGAAACAGTTTTGACTTAGAACACATTTTTTTCTGATTTTGTCCTAAAAACAGATATATTTTCATTGTTGATTTTGTGAATGAAAATGGTGGCTCTGCCTCTCTGAAGTTAATAGTCTATTCGGAGCAAGAAGCAAGTAAATAAAACTAAAGAAAACAAACAGAACTCCACAAAATACAATGCTGTAAATGCTGCAATCAAGTCATGACACCAAGTAGTATCAGAGTTCTATGGGAGAACCACTAATATATCAGTCTCCTCATAGAATTGCATTATGCTCTTGTGCTGTTTGAAACTCTGTTAATAATATGAAAATATATCACAATGTCCTGATACTGACAATATTTAACTTGATAACAACTTATAATTAACATCAACCAATCTTTCTTCAGTTAAAGGTGTCAAAGTTGCATGTTATGCTGTCAGCAACATAACCAGGAGACATGACTGTGATATAATAATCCTTTAAAAATATTACAGTTTATGTGCATACCATTTTTTATAGGAGAAATTCGGAAAGGAAACATGTGCTGTTACTTTGAAGCCAAACCACCACCCCACCCTGCAAAACCAGCTGTGAACAATTTAGCTGCAATAGTCTCTCTTTTAGCCTGTTCCAGTGGTGCTACTAAGTCAGAGATCAGAGGCAGTCCAATCCAGTCCAGTCCAGGCCAGCCTAGCCCAGTCTAGCAGTCATTTTATGCAAATACCTGTTGGCTTATTTGGCTGTAGGCACAGTTATCAGTTACATGTCCTGTTTATCTTGAGCTTCCTCCTATGACCTGGCATCTTTCCAGTTTCTCTGGGTCTGTCTTCATCAAGCTTCCTAAACCTTAAGCTTTGCCTTCCTTGAAGCTGAAGCTGCAAGTATCATTTTAGCATCTGCAAGAGCGGCAGCGTAGTGTGGGTCCCCGGATGTTGGTCCTTAGGCACAGTGAAAGGCAGAAGCAGTTAAGTGGATAATAAAACTCTGCTTGCCAATACTTCACCCCAATAGTTAACAAATCAAAAATTCACCTAGATTCTTCCTAGGATGTATTTTATCTTTTAGTGTTTATTTCCAATAAGACCTCAGTGACTCTTCACATAGAGCCTTCCTTTTCTGAGCAACAGTTTTCCCTCCAGAGCTCTTACTTGTAAACAGTGATTCAACTGCCTGCCACATGGCAAAAAACCTGGATTACTGTATTCTGTGGCTGCCATAGTGATAGCTTTCATAAAACAAATGAATTCTTGAAACAATAAGAAAATCAGGTCCAGAAGCCCAGAACAGTGAAGAGCTATTATTATTTTTTTAATAAACTTTTAATTTTAGAATGGTCTCAGAATTACAGAAAAGTGAAGATAGTAGAACTAGTTCCCATAAACCCCACACTCATGTCTCCCGTTATCGGCGTCTTATGTTACGATGGTACATTTGTCATAATGAACTGAAATTGATGTATTGTTTTTTAAAGTCCATACTTAATTCAGATTTCCTTAGTTTTTACTGAAATATCTTTTCTGTTCCAGAAATGTAATGCATTTTCCAGAAGACTACATTAAATTTGGTTGTCATGTCTCCTTAGGCTCTTCTTGGCTTTCACAGTGACATTCCTCTCAGTTTAACTAAATTTTAGACAAATTTCTTCCTGATGATAGGCCCTTAGTATACCTTTCCTTAGATCATTTACTTTAGAAAACATGCAGTTGTAAATTTTTTCTCTGCACCTTTGAGATGTAAACGTAAGTTTTCTCCCAGCCTCTTGCCACTTTTACAACCCAGTGAAGTCTTTCTCAAGGACCTGGGAACCATCCTTGGAAGTATAAACATGGAAGGAGATAGCCCTCCTATCTCCCAGTCTCTATAGGAGGGTAGGAACCTAACTTTTACTTCATAAGTGTCGAGATGGTCCAGTCATAGAGAAAAATATTTGCAAACTCAGGAATAATTTGGTATGCTTGGCATATCTCATTGACAACCTCTCCTAGTACTTTTCCACTTGTTCAGGCAGCTCTTAAAAACCCTCTTCCTTTTGTTTCTGTGGAATTGAGTTCAGTCTTTCACCCCTTTGCAATAATCTAATATAAAGTCTTCCTCCTTGTGTGTTTAACTTTGGTGCAGTTTTTGCTCTGACAACAAAAATTTTCCCTTTTTTAAAAAAGATTTTGATGACCATGGCACTTTTGAGAAGTCCCAGTCAGGTACTTTGCCGAATGTTTGTCAGTTAGGATTTATCTGATGTTCTTCTCGTGATCAGATTAGAGTTGTGGGTTTTGGGGAGCAGGGAGTGGATATAAAGTGCCATTTTCATTACATCATATCAATCACAAATAATATCAACATGATTTATCACTATTATACCAGAATGGAAAAGAATATGAAGAAAAGTATATATGTGTATCACTGAGTCACTTTGCTGTATAGCAGAAATTAACACAACATTGTAAATCAACTATACTTAAATAAAATTTTTAAAAAACCCATGATTTATCACTACTGACATTGACCTTGATCATTTGGCTAAGGTGGTTTTATCAGGTCCCCCTGTCCTGCTTTTCTCTACTGTATTTAACATGTGTAGCATAGTGAAGTTACGCTCCTCCTCCTTGAAACTGGAGTATCTTCATATATGATGTGGAATTCTTTTTCATGAAAGATTTTGTCTCTTCTCCATTTATTATTTTCTTCAATCATTTATTTATATCAATATGGATGCATAGATATTTCTTTTATACTTTGGGTTATAATTTAATGCTGCTTTATTTTGTTGCTTAGCTATTGCGACCCCTTTCGGTTGACTCTCATGTCACTTTGACACACCCCCATCTTTGTTATTTACTTGTTTATTAATTCATTCATTTATCTATTCATTCATTTATTTTAGTACTTCCTTACTTTCTGGCACTACAAGATGCTCCAGACCCATTTATTTTCTGCCTCAGTCCTAGATTCAGCCATTTTTTTCAAGGAATCCTGGTTCCTTTCATTTGAGAACGATACTAGAAATCAATAGCTGGGCACTAAGTGTGCTAGTTATTATGAGGATATCCTTGCTTCCAGGATTTCTCAGCTCATAGAGCAAGAAAATGCATGTGTTAATACTAACATATGTGTATACATATATTTATAAACATCTCTATCTGTAATCTGTATCTATATTAAGCCAAAACAAAGCTATAATAAAACTAAATCAGTTCATATTGATTTCTCCAATTCTAATCCATTAACACATGGATTATTCTAGCCTCCTTCCCTTGCTGATTTATAAACTCCCACCCCAACAGGGAAAAACCTAGCTCCCACCATCTGCCTCCCATTTACTTAATTGTTCAGTTCTGTTATGTATGTAGCAATATCAGAATTGTTAACATGTGTTTCCATGGGAAATAACTTTATCAACTAGAGTATAGTGTTTATGCACAGTTCCTTTTGCCTTTAGTTTTACAGACACCATTCATTTCCAAAGTCACTTATGTCAGCTCTGCCCACCCCTCCCCACTTCAGTGAGGCTTTTTCATATATTTGTAATACAGTTAGATTCTTTTTCACATTCTACATTTCATTCTGGGATTCTCTCAACCTCCTAAATGATTTTTTTAAATTTGCATACATTAAGGTTCACTCTTTGTGATTATTAATTTTAGATCTTTCTTCTTTAATATATACATTTAATGCTACAAACTTCCATCTAAGCACTGCCTTTGCTGCATCCTACAAATTTTGATAAATTATATTCTTGTTTTCATTTAATTCAAATATTTTAATTGCTCTTGATATTTCTTCTTTGGCCCATGGATCCTGTGAAAGTGTGTTGCTTACTTTCCTAGTTTGGGGGGATTATTTAGATATATTTTTTGTTATTAATTCCTAGTTTAATTCCATTCAGTCTGAAAACATGCTTTTTATGATCTCTATTCTTTTAAATTTGTTAAGTTATGTTATCTGGCCCAGATAGGCCCAGAATGTGGTCTGTCATGGTGAAAGGTCCATGTGAGTTTTAGAAGATGTGTATCCTGCAGTTGTTGGAGTAGTGTATAAATATCAATTAGATCAGTTGATCTAGTTGATTGATAGTGCTGTTCAGGTCAACTATATACTTACTGACTTTATGCTTGTTGGATATATCAATTACTAAAAGAAGATAGATGTTGAATTCTCCAACTATAACAGTGCATTTGTCTATTTCTCTTTTCAGTTCTATCAGTTTTTGCCTCACATTTATAATGCTCTGTTGTTAGGTGCATATACATTTAGGGTTGTTCATTCTTCCTGGAGATTTTACTCCTGTTATTATGTAATGCCCCTCTTTATTCCTGATGATTTTTTGCTGTTGTTTTGAAGTCTGCTTTGTCTGAAATTAAAATAGCTACTCCACCTTTCTTTTGATTAGTGTTAACATGCCATTTCTTTCTCCATCTTTTTACTTTTAACTTACCTTAGTCTTCATATATAGTGTTGGTTTCACATAGACAACATATACTTGGGTGTGACTTCTTTTCTCATTCACTCTGACAATTTCTGTCTTTTAATTGGTTTATTTAGATCATTCACATTCAAGTGATTTATTGATATAGTCATATTACTATAGACCATGTTTGTAACTGTTTTCTATTTAGTGCATTTGTTCTTTGTGCTTTTTATTTCTTCTTCCCCATCTGGGTTTAATTGAGCATTTTATATGATTCCCTTTCTCTACTCTATTACCATATCAATTTTACTTATTTGTTTGTTTTTTTAGTGGTTGCCCTAGAGTTTACAATATGCATTTTAAAGTAATCTAACCCCACCTGCAAAGAACACTATACTACTTACTAATTAGTACAGGTATCTTATAAGAGAGAATTCCCAATTCCTCCCTTTTGTATCTTATGACATTGCTTTCATTTCATTTATCCATGTGCTATAATCACCCAATACATTGTTACTATTATTACTTTGAAAAAACATTTTTCTTTTAGATCAATTATGAATAAGAAAAATAAAAGTTTCTTTTAACCTTTACTTATGCCTTCTCCAGTGATCTTCTTTTCTTTATGTAGCTACATTTCTGACCTATATCATTTTCCTTCCTCCTGAAGAACTCCTAACATTTCTTGCAGGGCAAGCCTGCTCATGATGAATTCTCTCAGTTTTTATTTGTTTGATTATGCGTCTTTGTTTCTCCTTCACTTCTGAAGGATTATTCTATGTTGCTGTTCTTTTTTTTCTCTTATTTTGATAGTTCAATAGTTCACTTCACTCTCTTCTTATTTGCATGGTTTATGCAGATAAGTCCCTTATAATTTCTATCCTTGTTCCTCTATAGGTAAGGTATTTTTCTCTTCTGGCTTCTTTCAAGATTTTTTCCTTCATCTTTGATTTTTTGAACTATGAATATGATATCCCTAGGTGTGATACTTTTGGATATCCATCCTGTTTGTTTTTCTTTGAGCTTCCTGAATCTTAGTTTGGTATCTTGCATTAATTTTGGAATGCTTTTGGCAATTACCGCACCAAATATTTCTTCGGCTTTGTTCTCTCTTCTTATCTCACATTGCAATTCTGCATATAGTACACCTTTTCAAATTATCCCTGAGTTCTTAGATATCATGTTCTATTTATTTCTTTATTTTTCTTTGCATTTCATTTAAGGAAGTTTCTATTAATGTATCTTCAAGTTGACTGATTCTTTCTGTGTCTACTGATAAGGCCATTGAAGGCACTTTTCAGCGTTGTTGATGTCTAGCCATTATTTTTTTTTCTGAGAACTTCCATCTCTCTGCTTACATTATCCATTTTGTATGTTTTCTACCTTTTCCATTAGAGTCTTTACCATATAATTACAGTTATTCTAAATTCCAACATGTATATCATAGCTGAGTTATGTTCTAATGATTGATTTGTCTCTTCACACTGTTATTTTCTTGCTTTTTGGCATGCCTTGTAATTTTTTGTTGTGAGCTGGATATCTTGTACTGGGAAGAGGAACTTATGTAAATAATTCTTTAGTGTGAGGATTTATGTTAATCTGTTAGAAGTTGGGCTACTTCTAATGTTTCCTATAGCTGTAGGTGCCAAAGACTTCAGATTCCTTTAGTGGCCTTGTTTTTGTTTGTCTTTTATTGGGCTTCCCTAAGTATTCTTGCCCAGAGAGAGTTTAGATTTGCAACCCTTCCAGCTACGCTGTTATTATACTTGAGCCTTGTTGGTGTGATTGTAAGTTGTGACCAGTGCAGAGAGGAGGCATTTTATAATTTTCTGATTAAATCTTAATCATTTAGTGGTCCTGTGCCTTGTGACCTTCACAGTTGTATCTGTGGTGGTGTAGTTTTTTCACTCTTTCCCCTATTCTCTTCATTGGATGCAGTGTTCCCAATCCATTTCCTTGAGGCACTTAGCCCTGTTGAATTCTTCTCCTCTTAGGTGAGCAGGAAAGCTAGAGCAGGATGGAGAGGGAAGAATGCCCCTCCCTCAGAATCTCTATAAACTTCTTTGTCCTTGAAGAATAGGTTTTTATTATGAAGAACACTCTGGATATATTTCATAATGATTACTTTTCCCTTCCTCCTGCTAGAGTTATGATGTTTCTTTCTTGGATCTTCACTATAAGAACCTGGTGGGGTTGTTGGAGGTAAAACTCATGACAGTGTAGGGGCCCCACTAAGATGGTGGCACCCAGGAGCTTAGCCTCCAGCAATTTATCAAAATTACCATTGAACTGGTCCTATCAGCTTATGGCTTCTGCAGCTTTGGCATCATCTCAGCAGATCTCAGATATGACTCTTTAGATGCACTGTTTCTCTAGATTTTGTTATGGCAGTTTGCCTGCAGCCTCAGTTCTCTGATGGGTCCAAGAAAAGTCATTGATTTTCAGTTTGTCCAGCTTTTTCATGTTGTAATCATGGGAGCGACTACTTCCAAGCTCTTTACTTGTTAGAGATAAAACTGGAAGTCCAAGGATTATTTTTTATGTAAATGTCTTGACCAGTAAAATTCAGAGTGAGACAGATAACTCGTTCTCTCAGATGTCTCTTATATTAGTAGCTCCAAAAGTTCATTAAATACTATCTTACTCCTTCTACAATCACTCTGAGGAGCAGAATCAAAGAAAAACATCCTAACTGTGCAACAGGGAATATCTTGGAACAAAGAAAGCTTAAATCACTTACCAAAGGAGATATAAAAGCATCACAGCAAAAGCAGGTACAGAACTTAACATACGGCCAAGTGTTCTACTTTCTTGACCTAATTTTGCTTGCTTTCTCTCCTTTTACTTACTCCTAATGCAAACAAAATATGGCTGTATGTCTCACTATGCGAGTGAGAGGTCGGAGCTCTGCGCTAAGAGATCCTCCTGTAGCTGTGGTAATTTTGACACATATAGCACCGCTTATTCTAACACATTATCTTTGCTCGTATTCTAATCCCAAGTGATCCAGTGCTGCTCAACTATTCCAGAAAAGCACAACAGTGAAATCTCAAGTAAGGCTTTTATATACTGGGGATTTGATTAACATGACTGTATGAGAATAGAGCTTGAAGCTTTAAAATATATATTCAGTGATATACTCTGTGCATCCTACAAAGTCTCTAATAACTGGTGTAAATGCTTAAGCATCAATTTAGGGAATTGAGTCTGAAAAGTGTGGACAAGAGCCAAGCAGATTCTCTAAAGGGCAAGACAGTGAGCGTTAGTAATGCTGTCCTGCCACAGAGTCATACATGGGTAAGCATAGTACCACTGAAAAGAGACAAGCCAGGGTGCTTGCAGCCCCAAGTCACACCTGAGTTACCCAGGGCTCTCTAGTTAGTGAGGCTTAGCTTGCTGGTCTCAAGGGTGAGATAAGGAAGAGTGGATTCGATTGTGATGCTGACCCAGCAGTGTGCAAGAGTGCTGACAGCATACAGCCCTGGAGTCTGTGGCAGAAGAGCAGCTTACTTGACAAGGTTCAGGAATCCAAAAGTGATATGCAGGACGTCTCCTGTCTCAGCAGCAACCAGCCACAGCGCAGAGTGTCAGCAAAAAGAAAGGCAAATGAATTTCTTTACTTTCTGTTGTTCTCTTGCAAGACCATAATAACCAAAGTCACCTGTTATTTTGTATTAATTCTCTTAAATAATAAGTAAAGAATGTTGTTAGTTGTATTAAAATTCTGTTCCCAAGTGGCAAAAAGGTGAAACAGGAGAGTGAAAAGTGACATCTTTGAACAAAGAATGTTTGGGGAGAAAAAGGCCTTGAGTCATACATTTTACAAAATAACTTTTAAAAAATGTCCCTTTCAAGGAAGGCTCAATTATTAAATAAGAAACGAATGCGTATGTGAAGAAAATAGCTTATTGAGGATAAAGCAGCATAAACTAAAAATTATACAGTGCTTTTATATTGGATTTGAGAAAAATCCATGATATGGTGACTGAAATAAAAATATAGAAGGATGCTGGTGCTAAATAATGTAAAGAATAGAGGAGATATACATTTAGAAAATAAAAACTCATGACCATCATTTGCTTTTTTCCCCCCTAGTTCTCTGTATAAGATGACGCTGAAGGATACACTGCTCTTACAAAAACAATTTTCGAATTACTACTACAGAAAAGGCACTGAGGAAAAGTTTTGTGAGTTAGTATAAAATAGCCTCTCTGCCATAAATGATCCTGTCTAGTTGGGATGTCATGGGTGCCCAAGTCTGCAAATCAGAAAGCAGTTCAGGACTCACATCTACTGCCAAATCTCCTTCCTGTGTAATGGGAAGGATAAATGGTGTGGGAGGGGCCCTCATTTCTAGTGTTTGCTGATTTCTCTGCTGTTACATACTCCCACCTCAGCTCATTTTAAACTGCTAGTGTGAAATTGACCATCTCTCAAAGTTCCTGACAATTTATAATCAGTGATTGCACATCTATTCAGGGTTGCTGCAACACTACACCAGCTCAGAGGTTGCTTTGAGCTGTTGTGGCTAAGAAATGCATTTTGGAGAAATTGGAACTTAGGTTGAGTATTAAAGGATAGGTACTATGAAACTAAGTTTTGGAGTTGGGGGTGAAGGCTTTTAATTCAGATAGGAAATAGGCCATGAGCCCAGACGAGAATTGGCAATGCTTCTGAGTGAATAAAACAGAATGAGTGCCCTGGAAAAAGAAATCTGATGTAGGGGTGTGGAGTTGGAAAAATGACACCAAAATCCATATAGTGTCTTAAATGATAAAAGGAAAAGGTAGTGTTTTTGCTGTATGTAATGGAAAACTGTTGAAGGTTTCTGTCAAGTTTAAGACAAGATTATAAGGTAGTGACTTGTGAAGATTAGTCTAGAAGAGAGGGGATTGAAGGAGACCTGAAGCATGGAGCACAGTTTTTATCCTATCACAATGCAGGTTCCCCAGGAAGCACACTGTGAGAGAGAGATTTGCCTGCAGGCCATTTACTGGGGGGAGCTCTCAGTTGAACTGCAACGCAGTCAGTCACAGCAAGGACCTTAGTTAATCCTGTGGGGAACTCCAGCTGTGATGAGCCTTCAGAGATGTGTTGAGTTGGAGTGAGGATGGTGGGTCTTTTTATTGTGACAGCAACAGATTATTAGATGTGAACTGTTCCCAGAAGGCGATATGACCTTGGGAGGCATCTTTCTTTAGCCAAGGACAAGTCCCAGAGAGGTACTTGTAGGCAGCCAACCCTCCAGGCAACTGGGAGAATGAATGTTGCAGTCCTGGCATGGGGGACCTGGGTGGCACATCACAACACCACATACCTTTTCTTAATATGCAGGTAAATTAATGAGAAACTAGTCTAAGGTGGAAATGGAATCGGAAAGGAAGCTACACCTGTGAGATGCATTTCAAGGGGACACTTTCTATTGCAAAATCATTTTTCACTTTTACAAGTTCTAATTTCTACAGTCTCTTGTTGCTTACTCATTTTGTTATTCTGTTTTTATTTCTTAAAGTTTCCTTTAAAATGTTTATTTTTAAACATGCTCTTTACATGATATTTCAAATATCTAAAATACTTAGTGTATGTATCTGTTGTTTGTTGTTTCTCTGGAATTTCATTAATGATTGTTGTTGTTTCTCTGAATCTCATGATGATTCTCAGTTTGTGTTTGGTGATATTTGATGATGAGACCATGTTTATTTGATCACCATCAGTGGGAACCTTGGGGGTCAGAATTGAGATAGCTCTCTCCAGAGAGGATTTGAAATTGTTCCCAAGGCAGCCAGGTGCTCTAGCAGGTTGAGGTCCCTTCCAGCATCCCTAGCTCGGTGCAGGTGTCTTCGAGTCAGCCATACTTACTTACAACTTCACTCTTAGGGCAGGGCTACCTTTCTGATTGTCCAGTGGTCATCGTTCTCTGCTCCCCACTTCTCTCTCTGGTTTCAGTTTATTGTGTTTTTTGTTTTGCTTTGTTTTGTTCTTTTGAAGGGGGTGAAGATAGGGGTTTCTGTCACTTTTGGGGAGTTCACTGATGCACTAAATAATGAGTTTTATGGAGGAGGTACTTGCTCTGTAGTTAGGAGAGTACATTGAAATATTTAGTTCATCGTACATTGAAATATTTAGAGGCCAAAGTGACTGGAGATATGACATAAGCAAGATGAAGGCATGAAACAGGAATTTCAAATTTCTGGATTATAAAACTGGAATAATGATGGGCAGAAGTATGAAAGTCAGGAGAAGAAGTCTTATTGATGGTTTGGGAGGAAGGTAGTGTGTTCTAATATACTTCACTCTATTCTGTGCACAATATATAAAAGTTTAAGTACTTGAGTGTAAACCAATAGTAAATTTTTATACAAAAGTATTTCAAACAAAAGCTTGCACAGCTTTCAGGACTATTTAGTAACTCATAAATAGTGCAAATATATTTAATTTTAGTTTTTCCCTTATTATTTTGGGTGAGAGAACACTATATTTAGTATGGGACGTGACAGAAATGTGTGACATGTCAAGGAGTTGTATGTTAAAAGTGTGATCAGCTGTGAATGAAAGTAGCTTAAATTAGTAGTCAACATTAGCTATTTACATAAAAAACACTCAAATAATTTCGAAATAAGGCATATATCAGAAATATTTTGCCTCTTATACTAGGATATCCCCAAGTAAACTGTGTTGACTGATTTTATATGAGGTAAAAGTTTAATTTATGGACTAATTGTTTGCTTAGTTAATACTACACTATTAATTTTAGGAGGTTTATAATATGTGTTAATATTTCGTAGGACAAATTCTCCTACTCTCCCTTGGCTTTTATTTTTCAGATTCTTTTTTCTTGATTAATTTTTTTAAAGTACACAAAAACTTTAGAATCAGTTTGTTTAGTTTGTTTCTGAAATCTTATATTTTGTCATTATTGTGCTAAAGTTATGAATTAATTTAGGGTGATTTACATCTTTATTATATTTTCCTACTTGAGAATATGTCATGACTTATTTATTGCTTGCATATTAGTTTTTGTCCTTTAGAATTCCTTACATTTTTGTACAATAGGTCTTGTACTTTTCTTGCCAGTAAAATGTTGAATTACTGTGGTGAGAGTGGGCATCCTGCTTTATTCCTGATTTTGTGGGAAATGCATCTAAGGATAACTAGTGTGACTGAGCTGGAATGCAAGGCCTAAGTTCTTTCTGTTCTGACACACTAACTCTCAGTAAAGCTTTATTCTTAGGTGAAAATGTACACTTACATAATTTTATAAAAACATGTATATCTATAAAATATAATAATAAGAGTAGTCAAATAATAAAAGTAGTTCAATACAAGCTAACATATACCTGGGGGTATTAATATTATCTTTTTACATTTTATTGAGTCTGAGGTAAAAGGCATTGCATTTTGAAGTGGTCTTTATTTCCTGAAATTCACTTAAAATGGCACTTTCTTGTATATTTTACCCATAAATGTTCCCATGATATTTATAAACATAGATTTGAAGACTGTAAAATCTTCCTCTCACATGCTGTTCTACAATGTGACTTTGCCACTCCTTCAACAAGAGGTGGCTAATTTTCTTCCATTTGGGTCTAGGTGGGCTTATGATTGCTTTGACCAGTAGAGTACTATGGAAGTAGTACTATGTGACTTCTGAGGCTGTGTCATAAAAGGCATTGCAGCTTCTGTCTTACTCATTTGAACACTGGTACTTGGAGCCCTGAGCCAATGTGTAGGAGGTCTGACTGTGAGGTTGCCATTTAGTGAGGAAACCAGTCTACATGAAGAGGCCACATAGAGGTGCTCCAGTTAGCAGTCCTAGCCTTCAAGTCACACAGTCCAGGCACCAGACATACTAAGTAAACAGATCTTAAGATGACTTCAGTCCCCAGCCATCAGGCCACTTCCAAGCTTTGAACCTTTCTGCCTAGACCCCAGAGATCATGGATCATAGACAGCTCAAGACCTACTGTGAGTTGCTTGAATTCCTAACCCATTGAGCCCATGAGCAGAGACAACATTGAACTTTACCTGAGCCCAGTGCTCTTGGAAAATAGCAATGGTTAAGAAATCTTCTCATGCTTTGTGTTCTGGGAAATGGTTTTTTCGTGAACATTTCATGGTTTTTTTTGTTGTTGTTTGTTTGTTTTCTTTGTTTAATTTGCTTGCCTCCTGCTCTGAATATATGATGACTTATGACAAAGCCAGACGCAGATCCTCCAAATTCCCATTCTTTGTCTCATAAATGATTAGTTGAACTCTTTATCTTCACTGACCAATACAGATAAAATGACTGTTGACTTGACCAAACTTTGATTTCCTGGCCCAGAATTTTTGCCCACCCTTAAGTTAAGAAAGTGTTGGAACAATCTAGCAGTGGAGAATCTGCTGACTATAGGGAAAAAATATCCTCCCCAACCATCCGATCATGTCACCTGCTCACCCCATTGCGCCACACCCAATTCTTTCCACTGGGTTATTTTTACTTCTCTCTGCAAAAGAAATCCCTTCTCTTTGTGCTTTCACTGAGGGAGACTTGCAGATCTTATGGTTTGAGGCTTCTCCCTATTGAAATAATCCCCTTCCTCATATTGTCTCAAGAGTCCCCTTAACATAGTCTTTCCTTACTAATGTAAGGACTTGCTTTTTTTTTTTCTTTGACAGCATAACAAAATGATTAATCTGCTAACTATTAGGTTAATTAATTGACTTTTTTTCCCAGCGTATTCAAAAGCTCTTTTTACTCAGGGAAGCATAAGTTATGTCAGTGTTGATTCAAAAATTAAGTACTGTAGGCAGGATTATTTCACTACAAAACTATCAGAAATGTTTATACTCATATATTTACTGGATAATGATTTGAATGACTTCTAATTTTTGGTATTTGAGTGAATGCAATATTTCATTATTATATTCTAGACATTTTAATGATAATTTTCATGTTAGTTGAGTATGATACTGATAAATTTTATCAGTCCATCCAAAATGTTTTCTATTAGTAGGTATAACATGATATAAATTGTATAAGAGCTATGTTACAGAAACTTGATTTTTAAGACTATTGATGGTGTCCAGCTAGAGAAGAAATATACTGAGTATCAATTTTGTGCTAGGTCTTTCACATTCATTACCTCATTTAACAAACAAAGCAGCCCTGAAAAACTATGTTTTAAATTACATTTTTATAAATGATAAAATGGTCTTCCTCAAGATAATTGAATTCTTTCTTTGAAATTTTAGTTCTTGTTAAAAATTAAACTAATCTAAAACTAACAGACAAAGACAAAATCAATACTGTGGAAACGGAAAAACCTTTCCTTAGTATTTTTATGGCAAAGATAAGAGATGACTTTATCTTATCTGATCGCATTTTTTTGTAGGTGACAACTAAAATTTTAGAGAGAAACAAAGATTGTGGTCCACACACAGGCTTAGTAAATGGACATAAATAAGGTTTTTTTTTGTTTGTTTGTTTGTTTGTTTTTTTGCGGTACGCGGGCCTCTCACTGCTGTGGCCTCTTCCATTGCGGAGCACAGGCTCTGGACACGCAGGTCCAGCGGCCATGGCTCACGTGCCCAGCCGCTCCGCGGCATGTGGGATCTTCCCGGACTGGGGCACGAACCCATGTCCCCTGCATTGGCAGGCGGACTCTCAACCACTGTGCCACCAGGGAAGCCCAGAAATAAGGATTTCTAATCTGGATTGTGCACTTATTAGCATGATGGCCTCTCACAAATTTCTTGTCCTCTCTGAGTTTCAGTTTGACTGTTAGATGCTAATTTCTGATACAGATACAATTCCTGAATATTGTAAGGTTAAAATTAGAGCATGTGCTGAGTAGTGCTTGGATATCAGAGTGTTCTACAAAAGCAATGGACGTAAAATCAGAACTTGACAAGAGCAATACATACAGAATCAGAACATGTTCACATATAGTCTCTCACTTGACTCTTACTTCCAAACCATATTTGCTGAAATGCTCCTTCTACCTGGAATGTTCTCAGGTATGAATACAGACATCTAACCCCAGCGTCAGGCTCTGCCTCAGACACCATCACTTAATGCAAACTTTTTCTTAATCCAAATGGTTGTACTTGATACATCCTTTTAAAACATTTCTATGGTAATCTGCACTTTTAAAAATGATACTGTTTAACAGTTAATTTTGCTGTTTACAGGTCATTTCTCACTTCCAGGCTGAAAGGTCCTGGAGAGAAAGGAAGGACTGCTTCTTATTTCCTGAAGCTTCAATAGTACATTGCCCAATCCTTTGTGGAGAGTGGGAAGCTCAATACATATTTTTTCAATTGAATTCTATAAATCAATAACTAATATTAATGACTTCTCTCTGAGATATTGTGAGAATAGCAAATTTTAACTTTTACATAAAAAATGTAGGGTAAATAATAAAACGAAAGTTAGTAAGGTTGTATGTCTGATTTATCACTTTTGTGAAATAATCACAATTAATTTGAGTACATCCATATTCCCTGACATGTTATAGTTTTTTATGTTCCTGTTAATCAAGTTTTATCTTTGCAAAGTGATAAAAAATACACCCTGTGATATCAGGGTGTATTTGATTAATATTTTATTAATATTCCTTTTTAAAGAAGATCTAAATTAAATTGATTTCTTAACATCAGTAGTATATTTTGCTCAATTTCTATTATTAGTTCCTTCAGGGTTATTCTCATCAAAAGTAGTGGTTAAATTCTTTTTTTTTTCCTTGAAGTTTTTGACAGTCCTTGGTGCCACTGGTGGATACTTTGTTGTCTGTGTCCAAGGAATGTTAACTTGCTCAGCACATAGAGTGAATTACCTGAAGATGGCCAGCTCTTTTGATGTGGCTCTCATTCTTTTAATCCTTTCTTTTCAGATAGAAAAATTGGAAGAAAAATGAAATACATTACAATTTTAGTTGCTGATTAGCTGCTTATGATAATAGAGCCAAATGGTTTTTTGTTTTGTTTTGTTTTGTAATGGAACCTTTCTTCCATTGATGGCTGAGTTCTCTTAATCTCACTTAACCTAACTGATTTGTGCAGGATATGAAATTTATGTATCACATAAAATTTTTTAGGAAACTAATATATCTGTTTGTGAGCCACCAATGCTACGGTCTGTGAAAAGCTCTGTTAACCCCTTTTACACAATATTCGGAGTGCTGAAGAGAAATCCAATATAAAAAATGATTTTTCCTAAAAATTGTATATAGACTGGGAATTAGTTGGTAAAGAAAAGAGGAGTTGGTTATCTTATTATTCTGTATGAGTCCTTCTGTGATAATAAAAGTAGAAGTTATCTTACAATCTGAGGAGGCATGTGAAAACTCACTCTATGGAGCATAGTGACACCCTCTATTGTTAGGTAAGATGATTTAGAATTAGTTTCATTTATTCAACAAGCATATTTTGAGTACCACCGTACACCAGAAACCATAAAGTTTTCTCAGGGTGCAACAGGGAACAAAAGAGATAGGGTCCTTACCCTCATGGAGCTTGCCCTCATAATGTAGTTGGACATTTGTCTCTAGCTGAAATTGCTTAGTTTTGAAATTCAAGATGAAATAAATTACCATTTTTCATCCTTTATGCTAGCACATAAGTTCCATGTGGGCAAGAATCTTTGTTTTTTTGTTCACCAACTTATCCCTAGTGCCTAGAACAGTGCCTGGCACATAGTAGATTCTCAATAAATATTTGTTGAATAATAAGTACTTTCAACAACAACTACCCTTGGTTAAATTTCTCTTATATGCTAGACATTTTACAAGACCCTGTCTTCTAGATGTCACTGGGTGGTGATAGGGGAGGTTGGTACTATTTTATCACATTAACAGTAGAAACTCATATTTTCTTGACTCCTCCTCTTACCTTCATAAATTATACCCTAGAAACCTCTTAAAAATTTCACTCATTTTTTGGAAATTGCTCAGTGGGTGTACAAATATGAAAAAGTTGTCATGCACATCTGGCAGATTCTTCCCCTTTATGGCCCAGGTCTACTCACCGACTTCCTCTGCCAATGAAGCTGCTGGAGGGTATTTGTCATTGACATTCCTGCTGGACAATCTGTCTCCATCAGGATAATGATGTAGTTTGTGCCTAGTGTACTGCCTCCTAATGTTTCTGAAATGCATACGTATTTCCTCCACTCTGTCACACTCCACCACAGAAACTCCAGAGCAAAGCTGCTCGTGCTCTGGGTCTCAGACTTTCTTTTGAGAAGAAAACCTTCAGATTCTGTGAGCAGTGCTCTCTACATTGAGCTCTGACATAAACTGCTAAGTAGGTTGTAGGCACAGGTAGACCTTGCTGCCTTCTCCCCTTCCTCTACTCTTCTGTTCCTTGTGTAGACTGATGCTTGGACGTGGTGGATGCAGTGTGGCCCAGGCCTAGACCTGCGGAAGTAACCTGATAGCGACAGGCTCAAGGAGTAAATTATAAAACTAGAACTTAACAGGGGAGAGTACTGTTACCATCATAGGGGCAGCAACTTCTAATCTAAATTCTGTCATTAAATCTGACCATCTCCCTAAAAATTATTTTTCCTAATTTCAGGAAACTAAGTGTTCAGGTCCTTGAATAAGTAAACCTCCTGGAGAGATAGAGAGAATGTCAACACAAAAACACATTGGAGGCTTCCAGCTGCATGTTATCTTATTAAAAGTCAGTTTGAATAAAACTGTTAAGAGTTAATCAGGCATTTATTTGTGCCTGGCACAGTTGCCCATGAAAGAAGATAAAGTTCTTGTTAACTTGGGAATTATTTGGAGGGGGGATGGAAAAATCCCAAACCGCAGGCAGATATTAGCAGCATGTACAGCTACATATGTGGTGTGATTTGGGGGTTTTTAAGAAGATCCTGTGAATTCCACAGTTCTTCCTTGTCCTGCATGCTTATGCATGAAATCGTATTAGGAGTAAAACATTTTTCAATTCAATTTCAGTTAGTTCAGTGTAAGGTGGCCACAAAGGAATTAAGACATTAAACATTTCATTAAAGGAGATTTTCATGGGGTTGGGCCCAGAGAGGCTTGGAGCTATTATCAGCATACTGGTTTTCTGCAGAGGTAGAGGAGAGGGGAAGGGCAAAGTTAGGATAGGTTGAAGGCAAGCTGCAGTTATCACACAAATTTAGTAAAAATAATTTCAATGAGGATTATATCTGAACCATACAAACATTAAAACAAGGATTAATATCAAGAAGTGGAGATTTCATTGAAGTAAAATTCAAAAGAGCCAGGTTTTAGTTCTGACCTTGATCCTTGCTGACTGTGTGATCTTGGGCAAGTCACTGAAACTCACTGGGCTTTCTCATTCTAATATCTTCTGGTCCGGTTCTCAAATTTTGTGATTCAAATGGCTGGGTTGTGTGGACAGACCTAAAAAAAAGAGCAGTGTAGGTTGGAATAGTTTGTAGACTTTGTGGGAAAGGTAAGTGTTATAGATTGAATGTTTGTGTCCCCCCAAATTCTTATGTTGAAACTTAATCCCCAATGCGATGGCAGTTGGAAGTGAGGTTTTTGGGAGGTGATTAGGCCATAAGGGCAGAACCTTATAAAAAAGATTCCAGAGAACTCCCTTACCCCTTCCTCTATGTGAGGACACAGTGAGAAGATAGCTATCTATGAACCAGGAAGAGGGCTCTCACCAGACATCCCAGACATTGAATCTGCCACACCTTGCTCTTTGACTTCCCAACCTCCAGCACTATGAGAAACACATTTCTGTTGTTTATTAGCCACCCAGCCTACGGTGTTCTGTTATAGCTCCAGAACAGACTAAGACAGTAAGTCTAGAGCTAGACCACCAACAAATACAGTAAAAGGGTTCTGTACCCCGTTTCTAGTTTGGGGGGAATCTCCACAGCACCAGGCAATTCTTGGGCATCAGCTGGGCATCCTACAATTCAATTCAATTCTGACACTATCTACCCAGAGATAGTACCAGATTCCACAGGCTAAAGGGACTGTACCCTTTACCCCACACTTCAGGTGCCCATTGCAAGCCCAGGTTTTCACCTGGGCTTCTACCCAACCAGCTGTAGATTGGAAGTTCCAATGACCCTTCTCCAGCTCAGGGTGCCAATCACAAGTCCAGGTTGTCACCTGGGCTTCTGAACAGGGATGGGCTATAAATCAGAGGTTCCAACAACTCCCTCTTTGGGTTCACTTAATTTGCTAGAGCAGCTCACAGAACTGAGAGACATTTTACTCACTAGATTATAGTAAGTTTATTATAAAAGGTTTATTATAAGAGGATATGACTCAGGAACAGTCAGATGGAAGAGATGCATAGGGCAAGGTATGTAGGTAGGGGCTCTGAGCCTCTATGCCCTCTCTGAGAACCCCATTCTCCTGGAATCTCCACCTGTTCACCAACCTGGAAGCTCTTGCAACCCTGTCCTTTTGGGCTTCAATGGAATAGGCATAATTGATTAAATCATTGGCCATTGGTGATTGAATTCCAATCTCAAGCTCCTTTCCCCTCCCCGGAAGTTAAGGGTGGGCGGTGGGACTGAAACTTGTAACCCTCTAATCACCTGGTTGGCTCCACTGGCAACCAGCCCCCAGCCTTAGGGTCTAAAAATCATCTCATTAACAAAAAACAATAATTAATAACTCTCACCTATTAGGAAATTCAAAGAGATTTAGGAGCTCTGTGTCAGAAATAAGACAAAAAAGACCCAGTAAATATTTCTTATTATAAATCACAATGATCACATACAGGAACTAGATTATTGGAGAAAGAGAAGAGGAAGGAATTCCAGTAAGAAGGGCACAAAATGCAAATTGTAGATCTCAAGGAAACTGATGTGACTGGAAAAAGGTCAGGTTGGTTGTACTAAAACTGTATACTGCATTTTCTAGAATGATCTTTATGATTCCAAGCAAAATTACTCTTCTGCAATTGTGTTGTGAAATATTAAATTCCTACCCTCTTTCCTATTGCTCCTACCCTGTCAACTCTCTAATTCCCTTAAGATGCCCACTTTGTGAATTTGTTTTAGCCACTAATATCTTGATTATTGTTGTTCTAGTTTCAATGACAGGTGTCCTTTCTCTGTGCAAAGCCAAGGAGCATTAATGGAGTCTCACTTTTTGTAGTAGGGACTCTTAGTTTGGGATTGGACTTGAGGCCTCACAGCATATTCTGTTCATCTGTATTTTTCTACTCCTTTCACTTAGACTGGCTGAATTTTTTCGTCTCTGCTTTCATATTAACCTGTGCATTCCTCTATTGCTTCATTGATATTTAACTATGTGTCTTTCTACATATGTATCTTTCTTCTCAGCAAGCTCTGAGTTTCTTCAGGACAGATTTCTTTTTTTAAGCTGTAGGTGTAACATAGTGAACAACACATGGTAAAGGTACACCTGGTTGAGTGAAGAAGTTACCTGTTGTTAAGCTATACGTCCCATGTTTTTTAACAGAAAATGCCATCTTGATGTTGGGAGCTGAAGGAACTTTTGAACTCAACCATATTTTAATACAATTCTGCCCTCGATTTTTTCCCCCTAATATTCTTTAGACTCCAGCTACATCTCTCAGCAACTGAAAAAAATGTGAAGCTCTATTAGCAAAGGGAAATATTCAGACCTAAAAGACCTCAAATAGAAGATCAGTAGGCTGTGAAGGCAATTATCTGATTCATCTGGGTCACCCTCACCTTTATTGCTAGAAGAACTGGCTTTCTTTCAATTCAGTCGTAAAACTGGTGGGTTATTAGCAAGAAAACAGGCAAACAGTTCCTCCACCATAGCTACAGTTAAGAACAATTATGGTATTAAGTTCATGGATACTGAAGAGATTAATAGACTTTTCAAGGAGTTTTATGGACAATTATATGTGAATGATAACTGTACTATATGTTAAGGGGAAAGCTCATATATCTGCATTTCCTTAAATGTGAACAAATTTTGGAAGGAAAAGAAACCTTCTTGAATAAAGCTATTCTTCCTACTTAAAACTGCCAAAGTCCTAAAAAAAGTCTAGGTAAGATCAGGATGTAGCCAGCTCCATTAATGCTTTGCATTAAAGGTTTCATTAATCTTTTACAGAATGTATGATAATAAGACTATTTTATCTCAATTGATCCTGGCCTGGATTTTGCTTGACGCGTGTTTTATTAAGTGCTCTTATCTGCCATCTTACTAATCCAGTGCTGGTATTTATTAAAAAGTTTTTGTTAAATCACATTTTTCTATGCAGTTCCTTCATTTGAAGAAGTTGGAAGAGTTTTATTGTTATCTTATTAATGTATGCTGTCTTTCTCTGCTGGAGATGTGTAGACAGTGTTTCTCTTTCCAGTATCCTGTTATGTCCTTCTACTGTGCATCTCTTCTGGTTGTTATGTTTCTCCCAAGACAGAAAAGGCAAAATGGAGACATTTTCTGCTGGGTTTAGGGAACTACTCAATACTGCTTCCTCATTTAAAGGAAGATTGAAGGAATCATACAATCCACAGAGAGTTGTCTAGAAAAGAAATATACTTTGAACTATTTTAAAGAATAGTAAGCATTTTCTTGCATTCCATGGATAGGCTTAAAGTTATTCTAATACAAATTGAGCTTTTATTTTGAATGGCACATTTTGTAAGATGTACATATAGTAAAGGTATGAGTATCATGGGTGGGCTGGTTTGGGGTTTTTTGAGTGATTGTACCTAAAGAGTTCACCTCTTTACAGTGTAGAATTCTCAACCTTTTAGGGAGTGATTAGGTCCCAGAACTGATTCACTTCTCAAATTCAACAGATGGATCTTATAAAGCAATGTGACAATTTATTCATTTTTAATATGTGGTATAATTTATTACTGTGCAGAATAGGAAAGAATATATAATAAAGCATACTATCTAGAATAGTACATGAAATAATATATATACAAGCCCTTAGGTGAATCCCTGGCATTTAAAAAATACACAAGAATTGTCAGCTACATCTGAAGTAGCAAGGTACCTGGGGAGAAGACTTTAATAACCAGAGGTTGTATTTGAAGTTAGTAGCTATTTTGAGAAATCCATGAAAGCCCTTGCTTTATTACATGGCTGAAATCTCCAGAATATGAAGGATAGTTAAAAACCCTGCTGATACAGTGACTTTCAGATTACAAAATATTTTCATGTATGTTAATGCTGTCCTGATAAAAATATTGTGTTAAGTGACTACTCAGTCACTTTTGAACTGTGCTAGTAAACATTGGTGAAATTAATTTTCCCAGTTCTCAATATTGCCACATAAAGGATACATTTCTCCAGTTCTCCTTTTCTTTTTTCTTGTTTTCTTTGAAATCTTCTGGGTGTTGTTTTATTCTTATCAGTAAGTCATTGTCAATTTCAAATAATTTTATTACTTTTGGGAACTTTCCTATTGATGGCTAAGCATATTTATTTGCTTCTTTGGTCCTGCATTCTTATTTGCTTTGGTCATGTAGGGGAGCCACTTAATCAATTGACCGCTATTCCTTCTGCCTTTCTCTTTAGATTGTGGATACAAGTTTGCTCTTGGTTCAGAACTCTTTTAGTGTTCTTTCAGCAAACATTTATTCACTACTTACTTGCCCCCTGACAGCCTAGCAGCATCTAAAATGAAACACTTCCTATGGGCCTGGCCCTGTCCAGTCAATGAGCCAGAGAGAAGCAACAGTGCCTGGCTTTACATTAGGAGCTCCATCTTCATTTGTCAGGGACGTTTGTTGCTATGCCACTGATCCTTGTTCTCCTTAGAAAATAAGCAGGATCTCCCTATTTAGTCTCCCCTCACCATATGGCAGACTATCTGCTCTGGCTTCTCATTCCATTTGGAATTGGGGCTTCATTCTAGTTCCCCCTCATCCAGGTCTTGCTGTCAACTTTATTTCCATATCAAAAAACTGAACCTGGAACTTGCCTAACCTATACCTTGTCCACCTACCTGAAGCTGAGAACTGCTCCCCTGGTTCATGTCAGATCCATCAGTCAAGAATGCCCTCCCATGTCAAACTAAGGTTCACCAAGCAACCTTTAACCATGTCAGTATGAACTGCTGCTCCTTTCTAAAGAGGGTCCAGTCTACGGCCATACCACCCTGAACGCACCCGATCTCGTCTAAAGAGGGTCCATCCAGTTCCATTTCCTAAATCCTGTCTGATCTGGTTTTAAGGGGAACTTTAGCTTTTATGTTGCTAGGGCTTTGGAGAGTCTCTAGCCAGGCAATCATATACCAGGCAATGCTAGGATACCCCTGCTGAGCTAGAACAACAGCGCTTATGTTCTCCACGAGTTTTTCCTTTCCTTTATGTATAAACTCTCCACTTCGCTCTCACACAGTATCTGTGGTGTTGACTAATGAGAGGACATCTATATTTTCCCCAACATCAGCTTGCTTTCTTTTATTAGCTAAGTCCTTGGTGATATACTGTTAAGTCTGGTGTGTGGTTTTACTCTAAGAAATAAAGTAGATAAACATTGAATCCAATCTGGGGTCATGTCTGTTGTAATATTTTAAAAGAGGGACTCTTAGATTTTTATTTTTACCACCTTCTCTAAGCAAGAGCATAGAGAGAGCATAGATCAAATAATCATTATACAATTATGTTTTTCTACAGGTACAAATAAAGCCTTTTCAAATATCTGCATCCTTTCTGGTCAGCCCTATCTGAAGCTAAATGACTCAGGAAGGGTACTGCAGTTCTATCTAAATCTCAGATTTTGAGGAGAGATTAATGACTCATTTAATCTAAAGCTTCCAAGTGAAATAAAACCCTTGGGTAGAATGAGCTAGTGGTACAAAGAAAAAAGGACCATAAAATTTAGTGTGCATAATAATTACCTGGGGTGGTTTTTCATAAGCCAGATTCCATGACCCAGCGCAGAGATTCTGAGCCAGCAGCTTGGAGCAGGACCTGAGAATCTGCCTATTTCACAAACACTTTTGAAGATCTGATGCAGGAAGTTCCAGAACCCCACTTACCAAACTGGATCAGGTCTGTGTGTGGACATGGCTTTATTGCCCTCCTTTGTCACGCTCTGGCCCTACATCTCTTTGGTTTGAATGTGGTGAGAAAGCTGTTTTCATACTACTTCCCTAAAGCTGTGTTTCTCCAAGTGAATTCTGTGGACATCACAATTGCTTAGGAAACTTGTTAAGCCTGTGACTTCCTGGGCCCTACCCCAAACTCTGAATGAGAATCTCTGGGAGTAAGAATTTGTATTTTTAATATGCTCCTAATTCGCTCATGTATGCTAGAGTTGAGAACAAATATCTCAAAGATTTTGACAATGAAATTAAATAATAAAAATTCCTAATGCTTATGTATTTATATGTTTCTCAAAATACTTTCTCATATATTAATGTATAGTATGTTGGTGAGTTAGGTAACGGTATCTCCATTTTACTGATGATGAAATTTAGTTTTGTGTTGGTGGATGGCCTGGTCCAAGATGGTAAACAAGTATGTGTCTCAAATTTTCTCTGAATCTTAGGGGAAAATCATTTCTTTATTCATTGCCCTGTTATTTATTTTATTCATCCATCCATCTATCCATCCACACACCTATCCATTTGTTCAACAAATACTCACTGAAGACATGTTATGTGCCAGGTAATCTGTCAGGTGCTATAGATACAAAGATAAGCAAGGCTCAAATTTCATTTTCAAAGACTTTATAGTGTAGAGAGTGATGGGGTAAAGTGAGAAGAAGTTTAAAAAAAACACAAGAATAGGTACAGTCTATTTTCCTTGTTTTGTTAAGAGTGGGCTGCTGGGCATCATTATATGGTGAAATGGAGTTAGTTCTTACGCACTCACTCTCCCTGTCCCTCCCCCCACCCCACGTGCAAACGCTGGGGACTTCCCCTTTCATACCATCATCATAGCTTTAGGTATCTAGTCACGTTCTCCATCACAGGGGCTTAGGAATATATACTGGTCTTTGGTTTTTCAGATGTGGCTAAGGCATAGATAAAGCTTATTGTTGCTGGACAATCAGCAGGCAATTTACTGTTAGCTGTTCTTCCTGGATGACAGTGACAAGGGCAGTAATTATTGCTTCTAAGCACATATGATATATGGAAACTACTTAAATGGCTACTAGGTGTTCTGCAAGTCTTGAATCATCTGCCACGTGCTAGTAGCAGCTGGCATTCACCAGGTAGAGGGTCTGCAGTTGCTTGCTGTCAACTCTTCTGGCCCTTTCATGTGATCTCTGTTCTTCCCTTTAATCTGGTGGAATTATTAGCCCCTCTACAGGCAGGGAGTCCAGGTCACTTTCTATTTCCCTCAGTCTATTAAGCTAAGTCACACCACGGAGTTGCTGA
This sequence comes from Hyperoodon ampullatus, assembly GCF_949752795.1. NCBI lineage: Eukaryota > Metazoa > Chordata > Mammalia > Artiodactyla > Ziphiidae > Hyperoodon > Hyperoodon ampullatus. Next base: position 45,533,627 of record NC_136925.1, on the reverse strand, counting down.
TGTTTGCAGATGGGCAAGAATGCCATCGTTTTGGTGCATTTTCTTTTTTTGTGCCTGTATATGCGTTCTTTTTTTTTTTTTTTAACATCTTTATTGGAGTATAATTGCTCTACAATGGTGTGTTAGTTTCTGCTTTATAACAAAGTGAATCAGTTATACATATACATATGTCACCATATCTCTTCCCTCTTGCATCTCCCTCCCTCCCACCCTCCCTATCCCACCCCTCTAGGTCACAAAGCACTGAGCTGATCTCCCTGTGCTATGCGGCTGTTTCCCACTAGCTATCTGTTTTACGCTTGGTAGTGTATATATGTCCATGCCACTCTCTTGCTTTGTTCCGGCTTACCCTTCCCCCTCCCCGTATCCTCAAGTCCATTCTCTAGTAGGTCTGTGTCTTTATTCCCATCTTGCCCCTAGGTTCTTCTGACCATTTTCTTTTCTTTTTAGATTCCATATATATGTGTTAGCATACGGTATTTGTTTTTCTCTTTCTGACTTGCTTCACTACGTTTGACAGTCTCTAGGTCCATCCACCTCACTACAAATAACTCAGTTTCATTCCTTTTTATGGCTGAGTAATATTCCATTGTATATATGTGCCACATCTTCTTTATCCATTCATCTGTCGATGGACACTTGGATTGCTTCCATGTCCTGGCTATTGTAAATAGAGCTGCAATGAACATTGTGGTAAATGACTGTTTTTGAATTATGGTTTTCTCAGGGTATATGCCCAGTAGTGGGATTGCTGGGTCGTATGGTAGTTCTATTTTTAGTTTTTTAAGGGACCTCCATACTATTCTCCATAGTGGCTGTATCAATTTACATTCCCACCAGCAGTGCAAGAGGGTTCCGTTTTCTCCACACCCTCTCCAGCATTTATTTTTTGATTATGGCCATTCTAACTGGTGTGAGGTGATACCTCATGGTAGTTTTCATTTGCATTTCTCTAATGATTAGTGATATTGAGCATTCGTTCATGTGTTTGTTGGAAATCTGTATATTTTCTTTGGAGAAATGTCTATTTAGGTCTTCTGACCATTTTTGGATTGGGTTGTTTATTTTTTTGATATTGAGTTGCATGAGCTGCTTGTAAATTTTGGAGATTAATCCTTTGTCAGCTGCTTCATTTTCAAATATTTTCTCCCATTCTGAAGGTTGTCTTTTCATCTTGTATGGTTTCCTTTGCTGTGTAAAAGCTTTGAAGTTTCATTAGGTCCCATTTGTTTATTTTTGTTTTTATTTCCATTTCTCTAGGAGATGGGTCAAAACGGATCTTACTGTGATTTATGTCAAAGAGTGTTCTGCCTATGTTTTCCTCTAAGAGTTTTATAGTGTCTAGTCTTACATTTAGGTCTTTAATCCATTTTGAGTTTTATTTTTGTGTATGGTGTTAGGGAGTGTTCTAATTGCATTCTTTTACATGTAGCTGTCCAGTTTTTCCAGCACCACTTATTGAAGAGGCTGTCTTTTCTCCATTGTATATTCTTGCCTCCTTTATCACAGATAAGGTGACCATATGTGCATCGGTTTATCTCTGGGCTTTCTATCCTGTTCCATTGATCTATATTTCTGTTTTTGTGCCAACACCATAGTGTCTTGACTACTGTAGCTTTGTAGTATAGTCTGAAGTCCAGGAGCCTGATTCCTCCTGCTCCATTTTTCTTTCTCAAGATTACTTTGGCTATTCGGGATCTTTTGTGTTCCCATACAAATTGTGATATTTTCTGTTCTAGTTCTGTGAAAAATGCCATTGGTAGTATGATAGGGATTGCACTGAATCCGTAGATTGCTTTGGGTAGTAGAGTCATTTTCACAATGTTGATTCTTCCAATCCAAGAATATGGTATATCTCTCTGTCTGTTTGTATCATCTTTAATTTCTTTCTTCAGTGTCTTATAGTTTTCTGCATACAGGTCTTTTGTCTCCTGAGGTAGGTTTATTCCTAGATATTTTATTCTTTTTGTTGCAGTGGTAAATTGGAGTGTTTCCTTAATTTCTCTTTCAGGCTTTTCATCATTGGTATATAGGAATGCAAGAGATTTCTGTGCATTAATTTTGTATCCTGCTACTTTACCAAATTCATTGATTAGCTCTAATAGTTTTCTGGTAGCATCTTTAGGATTCCCTATGTATAGTATCATGTCATCTGCAAACAGTGACAGCTTTACTTCTTCTTTTCCGATTTGGATTCCTTTTATTTCTTTTCCTTCTCTGATTGCTGTGGCTAAAACTTCCAAAGCTATGTTGAATAACGGTGGTGAGAATGGGCAGCTTTGTCTTTTTCCTGATTTTAGTGGAAATGGTTTCACTTTCTCACCATTGAGAACAATGTTGGCTGTGGGTTTGTCATATATGGCCTTTATTATGTTGAGGTAAGTTCCCTCTATGCCAACTTTCTGCACGGTTTTTATCATAAATGGGTGTTGAATTTTGTCGAAAGCTTTTTCTGCATCTATTGAGATGATCATCTGGGTTTTATCCTTCAGTTTCTTAATATGGTGTATCACATTGATTGATTTGCAAATATTAAAGAATCCTTGCATTCCTGGGATATACCCCACTTGATCATGGTGTGTGATCCTTTTAATGTGATGTTGGATTCTTTTTACTAGTATTTTGTTGAGGATTTTTGCATCTATGTTCATCAGTGGTATTGGCCTGTAGTTTTCTTTCTTTGTGACATCTTTGTCTGGTTTTGGTATCAGGGTGATGGTGGCCTCATAGAATGAGTTTGCGAGTGTTCCTCCCTCTTCTCTATTTTGGAAGAGTTTGAGAAGGATAGGTGTTAGCTCTTCTGTAAATGTTTGATAGAATTCACCTGTGAAGCCATCTGGTCCTGGGCTTTTGTTTGTTGGAAGAATTTTAATCACAGTCTCAATTTCAGAGGTTGTGATTGGTCTGTTTATATTTTCTATTTCTTCCTTGTTCAGTCTTGGAAGGTTGTGCTTTTCTAAGAATTTGTCCATTTCTTCCAGGTTGTCCATTTTATTGGCATAGAGTTGCTTGTAGTAATCTCTCATGATATTTTGTATTTCTGCAGTGTCAGTTGTTACTTCTCCTTTTTCATTTCTAATTCTATTGATTTGAGTCTTCTCCCTTTTTTTCTTGCTGAGTCTGGATAATGTGTTATCAATTTTTTTATCTTCTCAAAGAGCCAGCTTTTACTTTTATTGATCTCTGCTATTGTTTCCTTCATTTCATTTTCATTTACTTCTGATCTGATCTTTATGATTTCTTTCCTTCTCCTAACTTTGGGATTTTTTTGTTCTTCTTTCTCTAATTGCTTTAGGTGTAAGGTTAGGGTGTTTATTTGAGGTGTTTCTTGTTTCTTGAGGTAACATTGTATTGCTATAAACTTCCCTCTTAGAATTGCTTTTGCTGCATCCCATAGGTTTTGGGTCATTGTGTTTTCATTGTCGTTTGTTTCTAGGGATTTTTTAATTTCCTCTTTGATTTCTTCAGTGATCTCTTGGTTATTAAGTAGTGTATTGTTTAGTCTCCATGCATTTGTAATTTTTACAGATTTTTTCCTGTGATTGATATCTAGTCTCATAGCATTGTGGTTGGAAAAGATACTTGATACAGTTTCAAGTTTCTTAAATTTACACATGCTTGATTTGTGATTCAAGATACGACGTATCCTGGAGAATGTTCCATGAGCACTTGAGAAGGAGGTGTATTCTGTTGTTTTTGGATGGAATGTCCTATAAATATCAATTAAGTCCATCTTATTTAATGTGTCATTTAAAGCTTGTGTTTCCTTATTTATTTTCATTTTGCATGAAGTGTCCATTGGTGAAAGTGGGGTGTTAAAGTCCCCTACTATGATTGTGTTACTGTAAATTTCCCCTTTTATGGCTGTTAGTATTTGCCTTAGGTATTGAGGTGCTCCTATGTTGGGTGAATAAATATTTACAATTGTTATATCTTCTTCTTGGCCTGATCCCTTGATCACTATGTATTGTCCTTCTTTGTCTCTTGTGATAGTCTTTATTTTAAAGTCTATATTGTCTGATATGAGAATTGCTACTCTAGCTTTCTTTTGATTTCCATTTGCATGGAATATCTTTTTCCATCCCCTCACTTTTAGTCTGTATGTGTCCCTCGGTCTGAAGTGGGTCTCTTGTAGACAGCATATATATGGGCCTTGTTTTTGTATCCGTTCAGCCAGTCTGTGTCTTTTGGTTGGAGCATTTACTCCATTTACGTTTAAGGTAATTATCGATATGTATGTTCCTATTCCCATTATCTTAATTTTTTGGGGTTTGTTATTGTAGCTCTTTTCCTTCTCTTGTGTTTCCTGCCTCAAGAAGTTCCTTTAGCATTTGTTGTAAAGCTGGTTTGCTGGTGCTGATTTCTCTTAGCTTTTGCTTCTCTGTAAAGGTTCTAATTTCTCTATCGAATCTGAATGAGATCCTTGCTGGGTAGAGTAATCTTGGTTGTAGGCTTTTCCCTTTCATCACTTTAAATATGTCCTGCCACTCCCTTGTGGCTTGAAGAGTTTCTGCTGAAAGATCAGCTGTTAACCTTATGGTGATTCCCTTTTATGTTATTTGTTATTTTTCCTTTGCTGCTTTTAATATTTTTTCTTTGTATTTAATATTTGATAGTTTGATTAATATGTGTCTTGGCGTGTTTTTCCTTGGATTTTTCCTGTATGGGACTCTCTGCTCTTTCTGGACTTGATTGACTATTTCCTTCTCATATTAGGGAAAATTTCAATTATAATCTCTTCAAATATTTTCTCAGTCCCTTTCTTTTTGTCTTCTTCTTCTGGGACCCCTATAATTAGAATGTTGGTGTGTTTAATGTTGTCCCAGAGGTCTCTGAGACTGTCCTCAATTCTTTTCATCTTTCTTCTTTATTCTGCTCTGTAGTAGTTACTTCCACTATTTTATCTTCCAGGTCACTTACCTGTTCTTCTGCCTCAGTTATTCAGCTTGATTCCTTCTAGAGAATTTTTAAATTCATTTATTTTGTTGTTCATCATTGTTTGTTTGCTCTCTAGTTCTTCTAGGTACTTGTTAAACGTTTCTTATATTTTCTCCATTCTATTTCCAAGATTTTGGATATCTTTACTCTCATTACTGTGAATTCCTTCATTCTTTTTCACATAGACTACCTATTTCCTCTTCATTTGTTTGGTCTGGTGTATTTTTACCTTGCTTCTTCATCTGCTGTGTGTTTGTCTGTCTTCTCATTTTGCTTAACTTACTGTGTTTGGGGTCTCCTTTTTGCAGGCTGCAGGTTCGTAGTCCCTGTTATTTATGGTGTCTGCCCCCAGTGGCTAAGGTTGGTTCAGAGGGTTGTGTAGGCTTCCTGGTGGAGGGGACTAGTGCCTGTGTTCTGGTGTATGAGGCTGGATCTTTTCTTTCTGGTGGGCAGGACCACATCCGGTGGTGTGTTTTGGGGTGTCTGTGACCTTATTATGATTTCAGGCAGCCTCTCTGCTAATGGATGGAGTTGTGTTCCTGTCTTGCTAGTTGTTTGGCATAGGGTGTCCAGCACTGTAGCTTGTCGGTCGTTGAGTGGAGCTGGGTCTTATTGTTGAGATGGAGATGTCTGGTAGAGTTTTCACTACTTGATATTACATGGAGCCAGGAGGTCTCTGGTGTACAAATGTCCTGAACTCGACTCTCCCACCTCAGAGGCACAGGCCTGACTCCCGGCCGGAGCACCAAGACCCTGTGAGCCACCCCTTTGGGAAGTCTGAGGTCTTTTGCCAGCGTTCAGTGGGTGTTCTGTAAGAGTTGTTCCACATGTAGATGTATTTCGGATGTATTTGTGAGGAGGAAGGTGATCTCCACGTCTTACTCCTCCGCCATCCTGATGGTCTGTCTACCATATGTAGCTTTTTGTATAGTTATGATTGTGAGGTGCAAAATTTTTTCTGAATATAATAGTGATTTTCTACATTATTTGCCTATATGATTACTTTCAGTCAATGTGTCAGTTTTCTTTTCCCTGTTACTTTTGTTCTGATTATTTTATTGAATGCAATGTTATTCTGTTGACTTTAATAATAAAAATATATTTGTATTTTGCATATCTTTTAAATTTTATTTTCTAATTTTTTATATTTTCTTTATAAAATATTGGTATGTGACTGATTGTTATAAATTGAAAATAAAGTGGGTCCTTCACATTAATTAGAGGACTGATCTAGAATACAAAGGAACCAAAGAAAATTACCAATAAAACAAAAGATAATAGGAATATTGGCAAAAGTTACAAACAGGCAATTTTCAGAAGAGATGAAAATTCTAGCATGGGGGCTTCCCTCGTGGTGCAGTGGTTGAGAGTCTGCCTGCTGATGCAGGGGACATGGGTTCGTGACCTGGTCTGGGAAGATCCCACATGCCGCGGAGCAGCTGTGCCCGTGAGCCATGGCCACTGAGCCTGTGCGTCTGGAGCCTGTGCTCCGCAACGGGAGAGGCCACAACAGTGAGAGGCCCACATACCGCAAAAAAAAAAAAAAAACCACAACAACTCAGAATAACATAACAGATAAAGAAAGCTCTTTCATGCTGAAGTGACTGTTCTCCAAGTCATCAGAGATTGTAGCAAATCATTTCGGGGGAAAAGGCAAAGAGAGAAAAGACAAGAGAATTGTACTGTTCAGCTTTCAATAAAAAATATTGTTCAGGTTTTTTTTTTTTTTTTTTTTTTTTAGTATTTAGCTAACAAAATTAGTTCAGGAACACACTTCTGGACAGATTATCAAATACCTTGCCCACTTCTGTTTGACAAGTCCTTGCTTTCCTTTGTTTCAGTGCAAATTTTTCATTTTCCTCAAGTGAGTCCATGAAATGGGATTGATACTATGTTTGACTAGGACTCATTGTATCTGATAAAACAGATTTCAGTGCTCTGTACTAGCATGCTGCATTACAGAAAAGTCACTTGCACTCAGATTAAGTAATATTTATTGGGTGATATACTCTTAAAATGGAAGTAAATCCCTTTCTTTCATACCTGTTTCTCTGCCAGTTTTTCCTTTTCTTTTCTGTTTTTGTTTTCAAAAAACTGAGCACCTTTTCCCTAAATGGACTCCGGTAACCTGTCAATGTGAAGAAACAGTCCATACCCTGGTGATGGAAGGTCTATTCTTATCCCCAGCCTATTGGGATATACCCTCTGACCTGTCACTCTTCTCTGTAAAACTAAGACTAATTTAAAGATAAATTGTCCGGAGCTACTGTGAAGCAGAAGCAAAGATAAAGTTAATGGGAATGTGATTCGATTTATAAAAATCTGATTTACGCACAACTTTTCAGTAGCACATTTATAACATCAAATGAGGAACATCTGTAGTAAAGGAAACAACAAATTCCTTGAGATTTCATTATGAAAAGAAATCAAATTGTGAGGAAAGACAAGATATATAGGCAATTACTCAATATCAACATGGCTGACAAGTTCAACTATAACTGGTTAGAAAAAAATAATTAAATTCCTTGAACCATAAACTTGTTCACTTTTTTTTTTATCTCGACTGTCTGGGGGGAATAGAATAGTGATTGTATATTGTGAAGCAAGGACAGGTTTTGTTACTAGAAACTTCACATCTTTCAGAAGAGCTGTGATGGTGAGAGTTACACTTTATTATTGGATGATATCAGCCTCTTAGCAGAGACATTTATTGTTCACTAAGCATCCTTGTTCTCTCTCACAGTCTTGGCTTCCTTCCAGTTACCTGCAACCATGTGACTTTCTAGCCAACTGGTTGGGGTGGAAGTGACCTTGTCACTTCTGGGCCAAGGCATTTGTGGACAGGTATAAGTTCTCTACTTTTTTGCCACTGTGAACACCAAAGTGGAATCTTCACCTGCTGAGATCCCCAAGTGAGTATATGGAACAGAAGCCTTCACTGACCTACACTGACCTGTAGATGAATCAGAAATAAACTTTTGTTGTATTGAGCCACTTAAGTTTGGGGATTAATTTGTTACTGCAGCATGAATCAGTGTGTACTGATTAACACAACTGCATAGGTGTTGCTAATTCAGACTTCATACTAATTTTATTGCTCTGTTATAATTTTTTGAAGTATTTAATTTTACTTTTTAAAAGCAGAAATATTTTAGAGAGGTAAAGAGAGTGGGAAACTACCATAGTTTCTAACTTTTAATTCAACTTTATTTTAAGGCTTTTATTTTTGTTCCAGGAGTTGTTTAATGGTATCATATTCAATATCACTAGATACAGGTAAAAATGTGAACACTTCTACCAGGGTTTCAGTAATTTCATCAACTTAGAATTTTATTTCTTTAGGTAGAAACATCTTTCAATCAAGGCATCCTTCAATCAGTCCACATTCTCCAGGGTTGCTATTAAATTTGTGGAAGAGGAAGGAACAAATTTTTTAAAAGAGCTCTGACAATTTATAAATAGGCACTGGGTTGTTAACTTCAAGCCAAGTGAGAGAATATATAGTCTTGCTAAATTTATATTTCAGATATTCTAGTAAACATACCTATTGTTTAGATATGAATTTTTATTCTGCTGCTGATAGAGCCAAGAATTTAGGAAGTGATTTTTAACACAAAATCCAATGTAAAAGGCAAAACCTTGACATAATAATTTCAAATGTGGATGCAGTGTACATTAATTTGGTAATGTTAGGTTGCAAAATGTACATTTAATTTATTAATAAGTATTTATTGAAGTTCTCAAGAATATTAATTGTTTGAACTCATCATCATCAAATTATTATAAAGCCCAAAGTCAGGGCATTATGTGCAACGATTCTTTAAATTCCACAACAACACGAAGAAAAATTTATCATCGTTAGCCTTAGGCTTAAATGAAGACCTTGAAGCAGAGGAAGGTATAGTAACTTGCCTGAGGCCACATGGCTAGGAAGTGATGTAGTCAGGCTTTGGATCCAGGATACCCAGTTCCAGAGCCCTGTCTCTTAATCCCTACACCTTACTAAATCTATTACTACTTGTCAGGTATTGTATTACACATGTCATGGATAATATTTTGATTACTTCACTTATGAGGTATGTATTAATATCCTAATTTTCACAAGTAAGAAGACTGAGGGAAGAAAATGTTAAGGTAAAATCAGCTATACTCCAATAAAAATTAATTTAAAAAAAGAGAAATGTTAAGGAGCTGGATCCTAATCATACAACAGCAAATATTGTGGTAGGAGTTGACTTCTAACCATGCTTAAAGAGGAATGAATTTGATTTCCAAATGATGATGCAGATAAAAACTCTGTGTTCAGATATATACACATGACACAATGGAAGGTCCTGTGCAAACGATAAATTTGGCAATGACTTTGTGGCCCTCTAAATACATTATAGTTCCCATTCATATATTTAGTAGGGCTGTCCGATTTCAAAACAAAAACAAAACAACTATATTCCCATTTAAATTTAAATTTTAGATGAACATAATTTTTTTTTTAGTATAAGTGTCCATACAATATTTGGGACATACTTATATAAAAAATTGTTTGTTTATCTGAAATTCAAATTTAATTGGACCTCTTCCATCTTATCTGGCAATCCTATTTTCTAGAAGTTTCATTACTTGTACTTTCATTTTGTGATTATTTACCACATTCAAGGTACAGCTCCCTTTTGTTATGTCTTTGGAGTAAAGGTATTATAAAACTCTATAGTTCATTATTGCTGTTTATTTACCTAAAACAAATGGGGAAGGTGGGATGAAACAGTTTTTAATCTTTCCTTTAGTATATGAAATATATAAACACGGACATTCATATAAATTGCTTTTTTGCATTATTCTCTAGTTACAGTGTGTCAGTTCCTCCTTCATCTACTTATAAAATGTAGATATAGATGCTCATAGAGCAAAACCCCACATATTTATTAGTATTTCATACACATGTACTTGAAAGATAATATGATCCTCCTTGAAGTCAAATACATTTAACAATAGATATTATTAGATTAGATTTTTGATGGTCTGACTGTTGTTTTGAGAACATCACTGAGAAATTTTGTTTATGGATCAGATCCTGAGACTGTCTCTTAGTTTGAATATAATTTTTCTTGGAAATCTTGACTGCTGTTCTTGTATGCTCTTTCCTTTTTTTTTTTTTTTAATTGCGGTACGCGGGCCTCTCACTGTTGTGGCCTCTCCCGTTGCGGAGCACAGGCTCCGGACACGCAGGCTCAGCGGCCATGGCTCACGGGCCCAGCCGCTCCGCGGCATGTGGGATCTTCCCGGACTGGGGCATGAACCCGTGTCCCCTGCATTGGCAGGCAGACTCTCAACCACTGCGCCACCAGGGAAGCCCCTCTTTCCTTCATTTTTAACAAATCACAATGTAGTCAGAGTACAAAAACACTTTAGAACAAAAGTTTGATGAAAAATAGTAAATTATCATTATCTTGGATTTTTTTTTTCATTTAAAAACCTGTCCTTTCTCCATTTATGGAGTTGGGGGCTGTAGAGGGCACTAATTTCTGTGTCATAGCAACAAAAGCCCAATATACCTGACAAAGGAACAAAAGGTAGGATTGGAGACTTGTGGTTGTTTTGGAAAATAGTTTCCAAGATGTGCTTCATTCATCTCTGTTAATTATTAAAATCAGCTGACTGACCCTGTGACAAGAGTGACTAATTTCCAATTTTCATTTGTTCTGGCTCATCTTCTTCTCTGAAGTTCCTTGTTAATGTGTGAAAATAACTGGTGATGCTTTTCATTTTCATTGGAATGGTTAAGCTCATTGCTTGGACTGATGCAAAGTTTGTGAAAAGGAATACATGACACTATATAAATGTGAACTTTATAATAATGAAAGTACATGAGGAGAAGAGAAAAGAACCCCAAATTTTTCATTGCAGAAGTAAGAAAGGGAAAAGGTGAAGCAAGTGCTTTAATCCCAGAGAGTTGCATCTTACTCCTTCCGTCATCTGCTCTCCATCAAGTGGTCTTGGGCTGTGAGAGGCTAAGAGTGGAGTTTCTTCTTATCTACACAGTATCAAAAATCCACAGATTTAAAAATCTGGTGATCCTCCTCCCTGTCTTTTTTTCTGGAACTTCCTTGATGGTCTGTGAAATTTACTGGGCTGAAATTGAAACCCAGGAATGTTAATTATTTACCTAAGAAAAATATCTGAAAATAAGATTTTTCATATAAATTACAGAATAAAATGTATCTAAATACCTTTTTGTTTAATTTTAATATTTCAGGATTGCACTTTATCTGCACATTGTATGTATTTCCTTATAACCATGACTGAGTTTGTTAAGAAGAATTCTAATGATGGCCTGTTTTATTCAGAGAAAAAGGTCCCAGAACAGTGTTTGAGAGCACCTCTCCACAAAAAGGGAGAAATCCCTGTTAAGTACAACGTCTATTCATCTTCACTAGGAAAGCGTTTCCTAGGCTCTTCTCTTCACTAATTCTGGGGAAATTGGTCAGAAGGAGGTTAAATTGCATGGCTGTATATTTATATCAATGTCTTTATCATCTATATCTAGATTTTGCCATAGTCAGTGCAGGTTTACATAAACCTTTTCAGCTCTGAAAGGATTCTTCACATTAGGAAAGGAGGGTAAGTCATCCTCATTGCTACTTAGGAGAACTTCTTTTCTACTTCTGTGACCCAGTTAGTAGGCTTCATCGTAGCACACCAGAGACTGACAGAATTTGGGAAATTCACTTCCAAATGCATGGACTCAAGAGTAATCTTTGCAAGTCAGAGTACATCGGTACCTGGGGAAACATTTCGTGAAATCATGTGCACTGGGTAGCTTTTATGGAGCTCATTTTCAAATGGGAACATTAGGCAGGAATCTGGCAGAGGAAATGTAATCAGGATTTATAATTAAATGAGAACAGAATTTATAAACTTGATTATAATTGTAGGGTTTCTAGGCCCTTTTCCAAATATCGGCCACATGCACTGCGACTACGAAATAAGAATTTGTATACTAAGAATTCTTTATTATGATTTCAGTTCTGAAAACTTTGACAGGTTTAATCTCAAACTGAAAATATTGCAATCCTTCTAAGGAAAGTTTGGTTATGGGATATTTCTGGTAGATCCAGTCTGGAAGTATTTCAAATAATTACATAACTCAAAATAACTTCTCAAACAAAAATTCATTGTTTTTCTTAAGAATGTTAGTACTGTTCTCTTTAAATGAAAGAATTTTTGAAAGATAAAAAGTTTGCTTATTTTGTAGGTACATCTTATCCTGGTAGGACTAAAGACAGCTCCATCTCCCTCTTTCATTTATTTTATTGTTGATCTTCTTAGGAGTTTAGAAACAATAATAGAATTTTTTGGAACTAGCAGCCAGGGAGTTGTGGGCCTTGGGCATTGTGGCTGCTGAGAAAGACAGATAAGCATGGCCCTGACTAGCTGCTGTAGCAGGTAGGGCTTGGAATTAGGTGACTCATTACTCAAGACTGATAGTCTAGCTTGTATAGCATTAGCCAACATAGTGAAAGAACAGTTTAGTGGTTCAGAGTTGGGTTTTATACCTAGCCTGACCTGGATGTGAACCCTGGCTATAATACTGACCAGCTGTGAGAATATGAGTGTTACTCAACTTAAGACTCAGTTTCCTCATGTGTAAAATGAGACTAATAAAGCCAAATTTCATAATTATAAAAATTATAAACCTCATAAAGAGGTTTAAAATTAACATGTAAACATATATCCCTGATACATAGTGGATGGTCAAATAATGGTACCTATTTTCATTTTTGTTATTTCACTGAAAAGTCCTTGGCTGAGTTTCTAGCCATCTATATATCTATATATAGGACATTATATTTCCTCTCTGATTACATATAGTGTGTGTGTGTACCTACTTGTTAAGATATACAAGTAGGAACTAGTGTTTTACAATGGGGACAGAACAAAGTATAGACATTAATTATGGCTCTGTTTTTAGGTTAAATATAGGAAACACCTTTAAAACTTAAGATCCTTGATTTTACTTGTAAATAAAATCAAAATTATTGATCACCTCAAAGTATTCTGACTTCAGGGGCCTTAAAATCTGTTTAGTGAGGCAGAAGGCATGAACTCGTGAAAAGTTAAAACAGACAGAAGACAATACATTACCAGTGGCCAAAGGAGTGGATGGGAGTGAGAGACCTTCATGGCCACAGGCAGAGCCCTGGGCTAGAGAAACCTGGGGGCCCTCGACAGCAGCCCTGAACTTAGAACTCTGCTGGGGTATGTGGGTAAGTGTGGAAGTCAGGCATCAGGGAGCTCTCACAGACAACCTCTTACCCAGCCAGAACACTAAGTAGAACATTCATCGTACAAACCAGTAGTGATCATGAAGATCTAAATAAACTTAATGGAAATTAATTAAAAATATATCAGCCTCTTTATAAAAAAGAATGTGGATTCATGCATTTAAAAAGATTTCTTATGGCCTATCTTGGAAATGTGATGCTGAAATAGAATAGTTTTTGAAAAGTATCCTGGCTACTCCCACTGCAGCCTGAAGTGCAGAGACTATAGGAATCCCTGGGCGGGGCTGGTGGAGCTACGATCACAGCAGGAAGACCCTGGCAGGGAGAGTGCTGTGGGTTTTGCTGCCTGTCACACTTTATTGATGGGATTCTTGTTACCAAACAGAACATTTCATGACATATCCAGTTTTTGTTTTATTTTGTTTGGCTACCGGGAATATAAGGGTAAATTATATAGAGCATGTTGACTTGGTGTTTGTTGTTTTCATTTCCTGTACCTCTCAGGTTGTAGTGATTCCTTTCTATTACAGTGGAGACACACGCACATACACACACCTTTCTAGAATACATATATTATGAATAATTTATTAGACAGATACATAAATGTGAGGGTGGCAGGAGTAATAAAGAAGAGTTCCTGGAGTTTTGCATAGTTTGTGTCTGAACTTCTGAGGAATCTGTCCTGTGAGTTCTTTCAGGCAGTTCTGTGTCTTATTCGACATTGTATCCCAGCACCTAACAGAGGGCTTGGCATATGGCAAGTACTCAACAACTAGTAACAATAGTGAAAATACATTTTAATAGAGTAAGTCACCAATAAATGAATAATAAAATAAGAATGAACATTCACTGAATGCTTACTCTGCTTACTGTGGGTGGGTACTGTGTAAAATAACATGCACATATTATTTCATTTAATCCTGAGGTAGGTAGTTTTGACCAAACTTAAATGATTAAGTAATCATTTAAGAGCCTTTAATTAACCTGTCTGGAGAAACATAACTAGGATGTGCCAGAGGAAGATGGGAACTAAGTCAGCTCGACCAGAGAGCCCTGGACTTAACTAGGCAAACCCTGCCTCCCTAAACAGATAAAGAGATTTCATTAGTGAATCTGTTGATGCAGAGGAAGGTCTGTCCCTATAGCTGCAACTTTTCTGGAATGACAAGTAAGGGTCCAAACATAAAAAGTACGATTTAAAAATTATATATATAATACTCTCCAGTTTATTATGTAGACTTTTACTTTAACCTGACCTGAAATTTGTGTTATTCATGTTGACACTAATTTTTTCTCTATGTATATATATATAGATATACACACACAAACACATGCACGTATAATATATGTGTGTGTGGGTGTGAGTGCATTTACGTGTGTATGTGTATTTGTGTAAATACCATCCCTAAAAAAATTATAGACCAAGGACTCCCCTTTAAGTGGCATTAAATTTAGAGAAAAAATGAAATAGGAAAACTGGAGGTAGGAATATTTGCATAGTATTTTGCCTTGTTTGCTAACTTTTAGTTCAATTTTTAGAAATATAGATAGTTACAGCATGATAAGCTTGGAATTACTCTTTTCTCTATGTCCTTCTGTGTGAACAGAGCAGAAAGTGTGAGAAGGTTTATTTTGATCTCCCAACAGAGGGACCAGTATCTCTCATACAGTCAACTGTTCTCTTCTTCTTGGAACATTTTCTTAGGTCTGGAACACTGTATTTTCTGTGTTCTCTGTCTTCTTAGCTATTTCATCTAAGTTGCCATTGCTGGCTCTGTGTCCTGGGCTTGAATTCTCTCGGGTTGCTGCCGGACTCTGTCCTACACCACCTCCCTCCCTTCCCTTCTCCAGCTGTGCTCTCTCTTTGGGTGGCCTTGTGAATCTCATAGCTTTCAATGTCATCTAGATCTTCACAAACTCTATTTCCAGTCAGTGCTTTTACCACACCTCAAAAATGTAAAAATATCTTACTGTGTATTTGACATCTCTTTAACACAGACAGTGAGAACTTCTGTTTTTCTCCTGAAACCTGCTTCTCCCTTAGTCTTTTCCATCTCATTAAATAGCACCACAATATACCCAGTTAGTTGCTCAAGGCACAAACCTACGAATGATTCTCAGTTCTCCTCTTTTCCTTCTAAGCCAACATGAAATCCTCAGTAGGTTCTGTTGTCTTTCTCCTTCATATCCTTAATTTTCATTTCATTTCCAACACTACCTCCTTGGTCTAGGCCACAATCTTCTCTTGCCTAGAATAGCCTCTTAAGTACTTTCCCTGCATCTGTTTTTCCTTGTTATCATTTAAGTATCAGGAGTAATCTTTTAAAATGAGTAATAGACTCATGTCTCTTCCCTGTTAAATGAACTCAAAGGCTTTCATCAGTCTTAGAATAAAATCCAAACATATCGCCTCGCCTGGTTTAGAACACCCTGTATAAATCTGCTCTCTGTTTACCTTGTTTACTTCATGTCATACTAATAACCTCCCTCCTCCTTCCCTCCCCATCTTGGTCACTGTTTTTGCCATACTGGTCTTCTTTCTGTTCCTCAAAAACACTGTGTCTCTGCCTGACTTAGGGCCTTGATCCCAGCTGTTACTTATGCCTAAATGCCCTTTCACCCGACCTTTGCTTGCCCACCTTCTTCTTGTCATTCAGATGTTATCTTAAACATCTTTGGTTTTGAGAAGACTTCCCTGACCACACAAACCAAAGTACACACCCAGTAATTCTCTCTCACACCACCCTGTTTAAATTCTCTCCATAACACTTAACATGTTCTGACAGTTTCTTATTTACATTATTTATATATGTATTTGTTTGTTTATCAGTGTTGTCTCCACTAGAATATAAACTTCTTGAGAGCACAGACCTTATCTATCTTGTTCACCACAGTACCCAAAGGCCTAGTTAGTGCATGTCATAGTAGACCCTTGGTATGTATGTGTTAAATATTGATAGAATGAAGGCTTGCATGTTGAATTCAAGATGTTTTTGAATGGATCCTCCATAGCTCTTAGCTGGCTCCAACCCTTTAAACCATGGATCTTGGTTTATAAAGGAATAGATGGAATTGGGTGAGTTTTCTGGCAGGTACTAAGCATCCCACTGTGGGAGCTAACAGGCAGTTTGCCTTATGCCAGCCTGAAAGGCTACATAGAGTTGTTGACTCTATAATCCACCCATAATTCTTGAATTATGATCCACCCATAATTCTTGGCATCTGGAGTACAGAATGAGAAAGTAATGATAAAAAATTGATATTCACCAACCATTATGTACTAATATAATATCCCAGGAAAATTAGGCTGATAAACACTCTGATTCAAAAATCCTCATAATCTAGCCCTCTAGGAATTCAAGCAAATCAGCAGGCAAACGAACAAACATAAACTTAGTTACCAACATACTAATATTAAAGAGTCTATAGTCACAGTTTTCTAGTTGTAAGGGTTGTTTAATCAATAATGTGATCTAAAAGGCATCCTCAGTAAGAGTTGACTAAAATGAAGCTCTGTGGTTGGTAGAATTTGATGTGGCTTTTACCACCTGCTAGTAGTCCTGTGATTATGTTTTCTTAAAAAAAGAGCTCTTGCAGATGTATAATTAGTGGATTTTAATTAGGGATTATCTAGGTGGGACTAATCGGATCCCATGAGCCCTTCAATAGCTGGGAGTGGTCATAGAAGGGGAAGTCAGAGAGATTCAAAGTATGAATAGGACTGATGCCCCATTCCCAGGTTTGAAAAGGAGGTGAAGGGACATGTGAAGAATGTGGGTGGCCTCCACAAACAGAGAGCAGTCCTCGGCTTACAGCCAGCAAGGCAATGGGGATCTAAGTCCTATAGCTGCAAGGAACTGATTGCTAATCTCCTGTTCCCCATCTGCACTCTGGAGGATGGCCTCCTGCTTGCTAGTAGCTGCAGACTACCTCTGGCCTGGCCAAATCAGTGAACTTTTCTATTATCTGGTGGGCTGGACCACACCTACTCCACCCCATCCCAAGTTTATTCTCCCCTGAGCATTCTCCCTCAGCCCTAGGCAGCATATAAAGTTCCCTTACATCTTATAGTTAATCTTTTATCATAGTTAATCATTCTTTATATTAAACTTCCACTGTTTAACCTACTGTGTGATTTCTATCTCCTGATGAAACTTAGAATGATATAGCTGACCACGATGAAATCACTCATTTTAGGGCATTTAAGACCTGTTTTTGAATACATGATTTAATCAAACCTATATTTAAAGTTTCTATAGGTCATTGCCCACTATAATAGGAACAGGAGTTCAAATTATACAGATTTTATCACGGGGAAGGAAATAGTCTTGTATTTGGATTTTTATTCAGAAGGTATTTTATCTCATATAATAGAAATCACAGGAGCCTTATTACCTGTGTAGCAAAAATTTCCATGCCTATCTCTGCAGTGCAAGGCAAATTTTCAGAACAAATACATAAATAATTGCTGATGTTTTGAAAGAAGCTTAGCTTACTTACTAGACATAATTTCCAGGTTCTACTTATTTTATAACAAAGTAATTTCTACTTTAGAATACCAAGTAATGATTGTTTTAAGTAACATTACTTTTTTTGCACCTTACTTCTTCAAATTTTACAACTTATTTACTCTTATTTTTAACTTAAGGTCTTGATAGACTTCCTGGTTTTAACATATAAAGTAAGAACGTTTGGGGTCAGTCCTTCTTCTGCCGTTTGGTGGTCAATATTGAAAATGCTTTGTGTCCACTCACGTGTACTACTTGGAGCTGAAGTTGTCCAGCTGGGGAGGAGTTCAGTGGGAGAATGTGGATGGGATGCAGTGGATACAGTAGGAGAAGGTGGGCTGAAGCCCATTCCATCTTCACTGACACCTGCAATGTTTCTAAGACACGATGCACAGGTGCATATGAAATGAAACTCTCATCAAAAGAGCATATGCAAATAAATGAAATTTCAGAATAACTCAAATCTTCCATTTGTACTTAATCATCATGAAGGGGACACAATGCCCAGTAATAACTCTTACAACCTCCTTTTTTCTCCTTTCCCATCCATTGTCTAGGTGTGCCACTTCTGCTTTCAGCCTTTCACTCACAGTATCTCCCCCCAAATGCCTCAGCTTCTATCAGTGTTTGCCTCTTGCTCTCTCCTCCATCTTCCTTCCTTATTCTCCATTCAAGCAAGGGATCACCTTAATGGAAGATGGAGAAGGAGAAGAAATTTGAAGCTGGACAAGTTGGAATCCATTTTAGTGGTAGAGGTTTGACTTAAGGCTGGGAGATCTCATTTATTCTTCATTTTAAATTCCATCACTGATGTTTACCAACAGTACCAGCTCCAATGAAAGACAACTGAAAAGTAATTTCCAGTCTATATTGAGTCAAAGTTCTAGAGCAGGAAGGTGTACTGTTTCTGAACCAGTTAATCTGTGATCACAAAATCTGTTCCCTAGGAAACAGATTTTGAAATGGAGATTAATGGGCAGGACATCCATTAGGGATTGCTGTTGAGTTGTGGGAGGGAGCTGAAAAGCGGGGTTGGTTAGGAAGGAGTTGAGCTTCAGTCAATCTCCATAATTGTGTTAGCTGACTCTTTGAGGAGCTCTAGGGCTGGGATGGCCCTTTAGAGCTTTCTTGGGTGGGGATGAGAGAACATGGTCTTCATGTTCCCACACTGATGTGTGGATGTGAACTGACCCTGGAAGGAAGTATAACTTTGAGCAAGGCAGTTTTCTTCAGCTAAGGCAGTCCTCAAAGAGGGCTAGTTTTTGGAGATCATCTTCTGTCAGCATTCTCAACAGCTGGGGGAACAGGCCCTTCATTCCTTAAGAGAGATCCAGGCAGTATATCTGTGCATCCATCACATGGGACCATATGATGGCATTTGTCAGCCAGACATGTGCTTGGTCAAACGTGTCTTTAACTACTACTTGTAGGAAATCTTAATAGAGATTTATCATGGAACCCTCTAGAAAAATCAGATTTTATTTCTAGCTATCAAGGAAATTTATAGAACAGCTTTCCTTGGCTGACCCATTTGTAGAACGAGAGAGGCTACTCCAAGGTTGGAATAGATAAATTAACAAGATAAAGATATAAATGAACACAGACTGGGCCTGGAGCCCATGACTCCTAGACTATTAGGAAATACTGCTTGTGCAGCTGGAAGGGTGACAGAAGACAGAGGGCAATGATCCTAATTTGGGATAATTTTCTTTCAGGCTTCTCAGGTGACTCCTGTGCCTCCACATCAATTTCTTCCTACAAATGAGCAAGGATTGGTGGTTCAGATGAAGGTGTCTATGTCCCTTCACCATTAGCTGGAAAAGTGGGCACTCTGGAAAGTCTGAATAATAAATATACCCCGCTTTGCTCCCATCCTACATTCCTGAAAGTTTTGTTTGGAATGCCTTTCATGTTTTGGAAAATGTGATCTAAAATTCTGAAGGTCTAAATCTTTCTCACAGAGCTATCAGAAGACACATCATAGTCAATGGTTCTGTTGGCTCACTTCCTTGTTCAATTATGAGCTCCTTGTGGGCAGAAGCCATGCCTCTGTTCTCTATCCCTCCTGACCAGCATTCCAAGCAGAAAGCAGATTCTCATCAATGTTTGTTGAGTGATTGGATGAGTAAATGAATGGTTATTCTGTACTGCTGTTATGGTCTTGCTACTCAGTACTTTTTTCTCTGAGAATTTAAAATTATTTTACTAACTGGCCGCTAGCCTCCTGCACAACAGACACAGCTATGTTGGGGCTTAGTATCAAAACATACCAGGGGGCTTCCCTGGTGGCACAGTGGTTGAGAGTCCGCCTGCCGATGCAGGGGACACGGGTTCGTGCCCCGGTCCGGGAAGATCCCACATGCCGCGGTGCGGCTGGGCCCGTGAGCCATGGCCGCTGAGCCTGCGCGTCTGGAGCCTGTGCTCCGCGAAGGGAGAGGCCACAGCAGTGAAAGGCCCACGTACCGCAAAAAAAAAAAAAAAAAAAAAAAAAAAAAAAAAAAAACATACCAGGAATGTCTACTGTGTATCTAATTAGTTGGGAGCAGAGTATCTTTCCTTAAAGACCATCTGCATTTTTTAAGAGCAGAGGGAGCTTGTGTGGCCGAAGCCTCCAGATTCCAATTCAATTAGGTGCCAGACTGAAGAGAGCTGTAATTGGAATCTAATCAGGCCATCAATACTGGTAAGAGTAGAAATCAGTCAGAGCAAACACATCAGCCTGAAGAACAGAGAGTGCCTGATTTGACCTTTATTTAACCGGAAGGTGATCATGTTGCAGCTGCATATGAGTACAGAAGCTCTGTGTGGCTGTGATGGGAAGTGGAGGACAGAGTAGAAGTTGCAGACATGAATGTGAAGTGGAAAGACCAAATCCTACTGGAAAAGACTAATAGTGAACATAAAGTAAGGTTAAAAGGAATAACCAAATGGGGATGGCATAAGAACTCCTGAAGTAAGAGTAAGGATTGTAATGCGGTGGCTCTGTAACTCCTCAAGGGAGAGCTCATAGCTCTATAGATGAGGCTGCAGACACATGACCATAGCATATAGAGAAGTTCTCTCGGTTAAGAAGGTGGTCCTTCCTTATACTTTACAAAGAAAGTAAAACATGTGAGGTGCTTCTTAGGTTTTGCTCTCCCACTTTACAGTGATTCAATCCTCTTGGTATTTACCTATATACATCTAAATAACATGCTTATATTGCTAGCCACTGCCCCCATTACAAAAAAAAGTTTGGTCTCTATCTACTGACTTTCAGCTATAGAAGATGAAGATTTAACCCTCTTTCATTGCTCCCTTCCCTCACACACATGAATAGGTTGCATTACAAACATTGTAATTTCAGTTAGATCAATACACGTTAATATTATTTTGATTATGTAAGAAGATTCTCAATGAAGCCATGCAGTACGCTGTGATAAATTTTCCTTTCCTGTCTATATTTTGTCCCTCACCCCATGGCTCGGTGCTTATATTTGTCATGGTTTTTTTTTCTGCCAGTTTTCTTTGCTGCAACTGTTAAAATCTACTCTCAATGTGTTCAAACACATTAAATATCATATCAATTTCATTTCCTTGAAGATATTTCACCTGAGACCTGTAATCTGCTCCTGACTGGCTGATGCTTTCTCAATCTGCATCTCATAATCTCTCTGTATTTTGCCTTTCTCCTTGTTTTAATCTCCATGTCCTAGATCCCATATCTTTCTCTTTCCAGGTTTACTCCCTCATTTTGGTAGATCACATTGTCCATAGCTTCCTGAGACTGGATACATAGTAGGTAGAGTTTTTGACAACTCAGTTGTTTGGAAATGTCTCTATTTTACTCTTACCTATAATTAATATTTGGCTGGATTTTTATATTAGAGACAATTTTCTTTCAGATTGTTGTTGAGGAGCCTGATGATGCTCCAATTCTATCCCCCCCCCAGCTTTATTGAGATATAATTGACATACAGCATTGTGTAAGTTTAAGGTATACAAGGTGTCGACTTAATACATGAATATATTACAAAATGATTACCACCACTGGGTAAGCTAACACCTTCATCATGTCACATAATTGCCATTTCTTTTCGTGGTGAAAATATTTAAGATCTACTCAGCAACTTTCAATTATATAATACAGTTTTATTCATTATAACCACCACGCTGTATATTAGATCCTCACTGATTCTTGATCCTTTGTATAAAGCCTATTTTATTATCTCTGGAAGAATGTATTATCTTTTTCCTGAAGTTATGAAATGTCGTGAGGATGTGCACTAGTGTGAGTCCATTTTAATCCATGGTGCTGGATTCTTCTCAGGCCTTTCCAATAAGGCAACTCAGAGCCTCATTTCTGGGAAAATTCTTAAATAGTTATTTGAAGAATCCCTTCCCTTCAGTTTTCTGTTTTTTTCCTTTTGGAGCTCTTTTTATTATCTTTTCTCTATTTCTGTCGTTTTGTCTTTTTGCAACATATCCTTTATCTTCCAAACATTCTATTGAGATTTTTTTTTTCATTTCTGCTGTCACATTTTGAATGCCAAGAACTTCTTTTGTTCTCTAAATACCCACTCCCCCTTTTAAAAATAGCATCATCTTCTTTCTACACAACTATGCTTTTTATTATTTCTTTCTGGCTCATATTGATAGTATTTGTTTGAATATTTTTCCTCTGCATGGTTTCTTTTCCCTTCAGATCGCTTTCTTCCATTCTTTATTTTCTTTGTTGCCACTTTTCATACTAGATGTTGCCTCAGATATGTAGTGATATCTGCCTCATATTTAAAGATGGGACAATAACAAGCTGATAGGAGCTCTGTGCTTGTGGATGGGCTTCCTTAAATGTGATATTTACTCCTATTGTGATCATGCTGGCCCTTGCCTTGGGTAACTTGGTAACCCTGGATGTCTGTTTCTTTAGGTGTTTTCTCTTGGGCTGGTCAGATTTCCAGGAGAAATCTCCTCCAGTTTCTTGACTCAAGGGTTTATGTCTGATTGCTAGCATTCTGAGAGGCTAGAGGTGGAAGAAAGCTGAAGGTCTGAATGTTAGTGTGTCTACATTGTAAACTATTTTAAATTGAGCCCCACGCCCACACCCCAGCTAATTGCACTGTAGCTGTGGTTAGTGTTCTACAACCCTGAGACCTTCTGTTACCTTTCTAGAAAACAAACCTCTGGTCTTCTGTCAGGGTGACAGAGGGGCACTGGTTTGTGCATAAGGCTTGTTTCTTACATTTTCAACCAAACTTTGTTTTTAGCTCCATCTTCACCCCAACTTTCCAAGATACCCAGAGCCACCAATTTCTGAGACTCTGTGGGTTCTGCAATGTATGTAATTTTGCTCCTCAGCTTTCCCAATTTGGGATTCAAAAAAGATCTCAGGTTGTAATGTCGGTTACCACACAACCTTCTGCTCTTAGGTTTCTGGATCTCTCCCTTTCTCTCTATCCTCGTGGGTTTATGCCTTTAAAAAAATTCACTTACAGTCATTTTAGAGCTAAATCCCTGTGCTCAATGCTCAATACACATTTAGCCAGAAGTTTTCAACTGTGTTACTACATGTTGTTACAAGCTATCTCTATACAACAAGCTATCTATACAACTAAGCCAATTTCTGTTCAAAATTTATAGTCCAAGGTTATATTAGATGTCACTGAAGAAAATGAACGGAATTTTCTTTTGGTTTTTGCTACTCTACAAACAAGGAAAAAAGAATAAAAATGACTTTGTGCTTCTCCTATGACACACTATAGTTGTATTTCTGCTGCTAATATATTAACTCTTTTGTAGTGGAATAGAGTATCTGAGTCTCAATTTCTATCCACATAATGACAAAGATCATCCTGGCTGGGATTTGTGTCTAAGGAGTAGATGCTTGGCACTGAGTCTTAAGGGCTAAAAATTAAAGGAAAGTATTTTACTTTAGGTAGCTGGAGTCAAAAGGGAAAAGAGAGAGTGAGTATGTGAGCTAAAGTTCTTGTTAAATGTTGAGGGTCAGAATCAGGTAAACCAAAAGCAAATTTTAAGTCCATGGGTAGAAAATTAGTCTGGGATTATATCTGGAAAGCTTTAAGTCATATGAGAAATTTACATTTTAAATAGAGATGAAGGGGTATTCTTTTAATAGAGTCAACTTTAATGAAATTTAAAATATGGAACTAAATTTTCGTGGATCATTCAGAAACCCCGGGTCAAAAATGAGGGACAGAGCTGAGTGTCAGTGGCCAGGTAGATCTAAAGCCTTATGGAGCAAGGAGACCTCTGTGGGTGAATTTGTAGGGTCTGAGACTTGCTTGATATTGGTCATTAACAAGTTGTGCAAGGAGGGTATGTCTGCTTTAAAGGCACAGATGAAAGATACCACATCTGAAATGCTCTCAGTACTAATCTGAATGAGAACAGATTCATGATATCTTTTAGGACACTCTTGAGTGTAAGATGTGTTTAGTCCTTAGCATCACAGTCAGTGAAGATAGAAAGAAACCTAAGGCTGATAGAAGGATGGGAGTAATCTATATAGTTCTGAAGTCTGGCCTCTGAGGGGCTAATGGGCTGTATCATTCATTGATTTATTTACTCATTTATTCTTTTAAAAAATGCTTATTTATTAGTTTCTATTTGTCAGGCCCTGTCCTTGGTACTGAGGATATAGTAGTGAACAAGATACATTCTTCTGCCTTTAAGTATCTTATAATTTCTTGAAGAGCTCAGGAGTGGATCAAGTGAAGATTATAATGGGGATTCAGTCCAACAGATAGGAGAGTAACAAAGGGATTCCAGGAAGGAAGTGATATCCAAAGTGATACAGGCTAGTGGTAGGGTCATGGACTAGGAGGGCATCCCATTCATCCGAATTCAATCCAGAGAGAAGTGTTCATTTACTCATTCCTTCATTCCTTCACATTACTTACTAAACATCTTACAGAGTACCAGGCACTGCGCTAGGGGTTCGTAGATAGACTCTTTAGTTATATATACATGAGAAAAAATGGTTCCTGCCCCCAAAGAGCTTGCATCTAGGAATAGAAGAAGGCACGTAAATGAACAATTATAACATAGGATGTGAAGTGCTACAATAGAGGTAGTACAGGATGCATATGAACATTCAGGAATGACACTTAAACTAAACCTGGGAAATGAGGGGAGACTTCTTGGAGGAAGTGGCATTTATGCTGCGACCTGAAGGGTGAAGAGCTCCTGAGGCAAGGGTGCAAAGTACAACGAATACCCGACTTTTCCTGGCTGGAACTTATATGCCCTTCTGACTGGTGGCTTTTCTACCTTGGCTTATAGGAACTCAAAGAAAGGAAACCAATATTATCCAAGATGTGTTTAAGTTTGTACCTTTCAGAGTTTCTTAAACAGAACACAGGACTTCCAGGTTTCTTGGGTACTGCAGTACAAATAAATCTATCTGTAATATGTTTGTCTAAGAAAACCAGGACTGGTTATTATAATTCATGAAAATTCCAAATGTTTAAGCAGGCATTTGATGAAACTTTTGGAAAACAACTACAACAAAGGCTAATGGCGTGTAAACGATGTTAAATTGCAAGATCTATTTGGAAACTTTAAAAAAAAAACAGTCTATACCATAGTGATATCAAGGGGGTTGTTTGGGGGATTTTGACAATCCTTGCTCTCCCCATATCCATCGATCCTCAAATGAACATTAGTAGCAATGTACTTACTATAGTAAGCCCTGCTTCAAGTCAAGTCCCCTTTTTTGGACTAGGTAGCTGCCCATAAGCTCTTTTTATATAGAAATCTAGAGCTGCCACTGAGTCTGCATAACATAAAACTTATGAAAGAATTTGTCTCAGCAGAAAACTCTGCAGCATTTTCTGATGGAGAGGATTCAAAAGAATACTTACGTACCAAAGCAGGTTTTAATGGATAAATCTAGTTTGGGTTTGGTAACAGATGATTCTAGAGAGTTTGCTTACTGCTTTGAAGTTGTATTTATTGCCATTTTATTGTTTATCTCTTAATCCCATATTTTGTGTAAGACCGTTATCTTGCCAAACAAGTTTTGCTAACCATAGTACTTTTTAGCAATACAACTTTCAAAATAGAGGGACAATTACTAAATTCCTAACCTTGTCCAGATGAGCTTAGGAAATATGTAGGGTCAGAATTGCAAATGTTGAGTAGGGATTTAGAATAACAGCATGTGTTGTATTTTATTGTTACAATAGCCGACCCCCAGCCCTCTTTTGAGTTTCCCTAAACAATTCTATCCTTTTGTCAAAGCAATAGTAAACAATGTAGAATAATATAAAGTGAAGGAAAAATGAAGGATCAAGTTTACCTAGTACCCAACACAGGAAGTAACTTGAAAAACTTTCTTAGATATTTTGGTTCTCCAAAGAATCTCTGAGGTTGCATCACTTACTGGGGATCCTCTTTTCTCTCAGTCACTGGCCACACCCTCACTTCTCCCTTCATGCCACAGAGTTCAGTACAGTTATTCCTCTCTCTGTTTTCTTACTTACGGATAACCTCTTTCTTCTATGGTAGGAAAACCAGGCACAGCCAGGAGAGGTATGCTTTAATCCTACCTAGAGTGCAGCAAATCTTCTTTTCCATAAAACTCTTCTCTTTGCAAAGGAATTAAGTCAAACCAGACACTAAGAGGGTTCTTGAGGAGTGGCCCACAGGTAGAAGTTGACTAGGCAGAAATGTTGAGAGAGATTGACAGACAGGCAGTGTGACTGCAATGCTTACCTGAGTAGAAGTTTATACCTTTGTGGAATATATGGAGCAGTAGAGAATCTGGTCTTAGCAAGAGTCTCTGTTTATTACTCTATCCAAACTTCATGCAATCTTTTTTGCATACTTTGTGTTTAAACAAAATTTTCAAATGAACCTTTGAACTGAATGCATAATTCCTAAGGAATGGAGTCAGAATTTCTGAACCTCATTCCAAGTGATCACGTTTGAATTCACTCCAGAATATCAGGAAATTGGAGAAGCTGGAGCAGAGAGCAGAGAGGTGCTCATTTAGGAAGGTGTGCTTTGTCCCCTTTCCACCTCTGACCTAACCTCCCGGAACCAAGAAAGAGAGTGGGCATGTTAAATAACATTTCAAGAGAAAAGGAGAATGCTTAGTTTACTTGCCTTAAAATATTGTAAATTTGGCATTTTTCCTATGACTTTCTTTTTTGATTGTCCTACTTTGATTATTATTTATTGAATTACTTTTAGCAATCTCCATTTATCTACTCACTGTGCTTTTTTGGTACATTACTTAAATAGCTCTGAAATTATAACATATTGTGCTAAAAGAAAATGGCAATTTCAATTTGCCCATGTAATGAACATAAATTCCAAGGACAATAAATTGTCATAATCATTTGAAAATTCAGTAATATGGTAATTTAACAATAGGGACTTTTCTGTGACATAGACTGTTCTGCATTATACATTTTAGTGCTACCATCAATTTGGAGAGGAAGCTATCTATAAGAATATAGCACTTGTGTGCTTTTCCTATCTTTAAGCATGTGACATTAATTTATAGGAAAATGGAATAGTTTTATCTGCTTAAGGAATGAGCAAAGAAGGAAATATTAATAAGTAATGTGAGTCAGGTTACTAATGACTTATTATCTTTATTAGATTTTGTGTTCAAGAAGGTTTACCTAATGACCTCTTAGAGTTCAAAATTATTAAAGAAACTGTACCTGACCTTTCTTTTTTTCTTGTTAGCATTAAGCAGTCCAGTGAAGGCACTCAACACATGCTGAGGTTCTGGCAATATTGCCATTTTCCTATTTTGTTATCTATTTTCTCTCAATATCTTGATTATTACAGGTGCCTAACAATGACGTATTACTTGTGACCTTGAAATCAGTTAAGTTTCAGAGCCCAGAATTCACAGGCTATCAGCTAAAACCTATGGAAATATATTTTTTCACTGCTTCTTCAATTTCCACATTTTCTGTTAGAGGAGATGTGCTTGCTTAAATATCTATTTTGCTAAAGGACAAGCAGGCATTCTAATTTCTGGAAATCTGTGTTTTCCAAATGTTCATTGATGGTGTGAATTGGTGGGACACCGTGAGTGAAGTGGTGACCAAATGATGATGGCTCAGAGGTGATACATAAACAAATCCTCATTACTTTTCATATTTAACCTTGATAGGAGTTTTTACTCTATGATCCATGAGAAGAAAAAAAGTATTTCACTCACATGTTTCAGTAGATTTTCACTGCATGGTTAGTGGAAATTTTAACTGACTTGAAATCAGCAGATTTGGGTCACAGTCCTGACAGCATAATTTTCCAGCAGATCACTGACTGTATGAAGCCCAGTTGTCTCATTTTCAGATCAGGAGTAAAACGTGCAAAGCCTTGCATAATTTTAGTGAAATTCTGAGAAAATAATGACCTTTAAATATTTTTAAATATCCAGTTTAAAATCTATTATGATACATAAAGAGTGCTATGTATTTATTTATGGTGTAAACATTTCCATTAACTAATTTACTTGACTAGAACGAGTCATTAAAAGTTAAGATATGATAAAGACCTATTATTTCTGGAGTGTAGAAGGCACTATACCAGGCACATCATTTTCCTTATTTGACTTGAAAATTTTTGGCTATACATGTTACACTTGTAAATCAATCAAAACAGAAATATGTAGAGTGATTAGTGAAGGCTCTTTGTTACAGAAACGTCTATGACTGCTCTATTTTCTTTATGACTTGAACTCCGTAATGGTTTTTTATCGAGGTAAACGTAAATATTGTAATGTGCACAAATCTTCAGTGTATAACTCATAGTTTTATAAATATACAGATACCCATGTAAACACCAAAGGATCACTTTCCAGTAGTCTCCCTTATGTTATTTCTTAGTTGATATTCTCACCTTTCAGCGATATAACATATGCTGACTCCTTTTCATCACTGATTAGTTTTGTCTGTCCTTGATTCACAAGTAAATGGAACATATGTACTCTTTTGTTGCTGGCATTTTATGACTCATCACTAAGTCAGTGAGATTTATCCACAGTGTTATATATAGCATTAGTTGATGTTTTTGACAATGCTATTTAGTATCCATTGTATAAATACACGAGGACTGATTTATCTTCTCTCCTGTTGAAAGACATCTAGGTTGCTTCCAGGTTTTGGCTGTTATGAATAAAGCCTCTGTAGACATCTTGGTACTTGCCCTTTGGTGGACATATGAACTCACGTCTCTAGAAGAGAATTACACTTTTTTTTTTTTTTTTTTTTTTTTTTTTGCGGTACGCGGGCCTCTCACTGTTGTGGCCTCTCACATTGCGGAGCACAGGCTCCGGGCGCACAGACTCAGCAGCCATGGCTCCTGGGCCCAGCTGCTCCACGGCATGTGGGATCTTCCCGGACCGGGGCACGAACCCGTGTCTCCTGCATCGGCAGGCGGACTCTCAACCACTGTGCCACCAGGGAAGCCCCTGGAGTATAATTGCTTTACACTGGTGTGTTAGTTTCTGCTTTATAGCAAAGTGAATCACCTATACATATACATATATCCCCATATCTCCTCCCTCTTGTGTCTTCCTCCCATTCTCCCTGTACCACCCCTCTAGGTGGTCACAAAGCACTGAGCTGATCTCCCTGTGCTATGCGGCTGCTTCCCACTAGATACCGTTTTTTTTCTTTTCTGGGGACCTTTTTTTTTTTTTTTTAGTTTCTGCTTTATAACAAAGTGAATCAGTTATACATATACATACATATATCCCCATATGTCTTCCCTCTTGCGTCTCCCTCCCTCCCACCCTCCCTATCCCACCCGTCTAGGTAGTCACAAAGCACTGAGCTGATCTCCATGTTCTATGCGGCTGTTTCCCACTAGCTATCTATTTTACATTTGGAAGTATATATATGTCCATGCCACTCTCTCATTTTGTCCCAACTTACCCTTCCCCCTCCTCATATCCTAAAGTCCATTCTCTAGTAGGTTTGTCTTTATTCCCGTCTTGCCCCTAGGTTCTTCATGACCATTTTTTTTTTTTAGATTCCATATATATGTGTTAGCATATGGTATTTGTTTTTCTCTTTCTGACTTACTTCACTCGGTATGACAGACTCTAGGTCCATCCACCTCACTACAAATAACTCAATTTCCTTTCTTGTTATGGCTGAGTAATATTCCATTGTATATATATGCCACGTCTTCTTTATCCATTCATCTGTTGATGGACACTTAGGTTGCTTCCATGTGCTGGCTATTGTAAATAGAGCTGCAGTGAACATTGTTGTATATGACTCTTTCTGAATTATGGTTTTCTCAGGCTATATGCCCAGTAGTGGGATTGCTGAGTCATATGGTAGTTCTATTTTTAGTTTTTTAAGGACCCTCCATACTGTTTTCCACAGTGGCTTTATCAATTTACATTCCCACCAACAGTGCAAGAGGGTTCCCTTTTCTCCACACACTTTCCAGCATTTATTGTTTGTAGATTTTTTGATGATGGCCATTCTGACTGGTGTGAGGAGATACCTCATTGTAGTTTTGATTTGCATTTCTCTAAAGATTAGTGATGTTGAGCATCCTTTCATGTGTCTTTTGGCAAACTGCATGTTTTCTTTGGAGAAATGTCTGTTTAGGTCTTCTGCCCATTTTTGGATTGGGTTGTGTGCTTTTTGATATTGAGCTGCATGAGCTGCTTGTAAATTTTGGAGATTAATCCTTTGTCAGTTGCTTCATTGGCAAATATTTTCTCCGATTCTGAGGGCTGTCTTTTCGTCTTGTTTATGGTTTCCTTTGCTGTGCAAAAGCTTTTAAGTTTCATTAGGTCCCATTTGTTTATTTTTGTTTTTATTTCCATTTCTCTAGCAGGTGGATCAAAAAGGAGCTTGTGTGATTTATGTCATAGAGTGTTCTGCCTATGTTTTCCTCTAAGAGTTTTATAGTGTCTGGTCTTACATTTAGGTCTTTAATCCATTTTGAGTTTATTTTTGTGTGTGGTATTAGGGAGTGTTTTAATTTCATTCTTTTACATGTAGCTGTCCAGTTTTCCCAGCACCACTTATTGAAGAGGCTGTCTTTTCTCCATTGTATATTCTTCCCTCCTTTATCAAAGATAAGTTGACCATATGTGCATGGGTTTATCTCTGGGCTATCTATCCCATTCCATTGATCTATATTTCTGTTTTTGTGCCAGTACTATACTGTCTTGATAACTGTACCTTTGTACATAGTCTGAAGACAGGGAGACTGATTCCTCCCGCTCCATTTTTCTTTCTCAGGATTGCTTTGGCTATTCCGGGTCTTTTGTGTTTCCATACAAATTGTGAAATTTTTTGTTCTAGTTCTGTGAAAAATGCCATTGGTAGTTCGATAGGGATTGCATTGACTCTGTAGACTGCTTTGGGTAGTAGAGTCATTTTCACAGTGGTGATTCTTCCAATCCAAGAACATGGTATATGTCTCCATTTATTTGTATCATCTTTAATTTCTTTCATCAGTGTCTTATAGTTTTCTGCATACAAGTCTTTTGTCTCCTGAGGTAGGTTTATTCCTAGATATTTTATTCTTTTGGTTGCAGTGGTAAATGGGAGTGTTTCCTTAATTTCTCTTTCAGATTTTTCATCATTGGTATATAGGAATGCAAGAGATTTCTGTGCATTAATTTTGTATCCTGCTACTTTACCAAATTCATTGATTAGCTCTAGTAGTTTTCTGGTAGCATCTTTAGGATTCTGTATGTATCTGTAGTATCTGTATGTATCTGTAGTATGTGTATGTATCTGTAGTATCTGTATGTATTTGTATGTATCTGTATTCTGTATATTCTGTATGTATTCTGTAGTATCATGTCATCTGCAAACAGTGACAGTTTTACTTCTTCTTTTCCGATTTTGATTCCTTTTATTTCTTTTTCTTCTCTGATTGCTGTGGCTAAAACTTCCAAAACTATGTTTAGTAATAGTGGTGACAATGGACAACCTTGTCTTGTCCTGATCTTAGAGGAAATGCTTTCAGTTTTTCACCATTGAGAACAATGTTGGCTGTGGGTTTGTCATATATGTCCTTTATTATGTTGAGGTAAGTTCCCTCTGTGCCTACTTTCTGGAGGGTTTTTATCATAAATGGGTGTTGAATTTTGTCGAAAGCTTTTTCTGCATCTTTTGAGGCGATCATATGGTTTTTCTCCTTCAATTTGTTAATATGGTTTATCACATTGACTGATTTGCATATATTGAAGAATCCTTGCATTCCTGGGATTAACCCCACTTGATCATGGTTTATGATCCTTTTAATGTGCTGTTGGATTCTGTTTGCTAGTATTTTGTTGAGGATTTTTGCGTCTATGTTCATCAGTGATGTTGGCCTGTAGTTTTCTTTCCTTGTGACATCTTTGTCCGGTTTTGGTATCCGGGTAATGGTGGCCTCTTAGAATGAGTTTGCGAGTGTTTCTCCCTCTGCTCTATTTTGGAAGAGTTTGAGAAGGATAGGTGTTAGCTCTTCTCTAAATGTTTGATAGAATTCGCCTGTGAAGCCATCTGGCCCTGGGCTTTTGTTTGTTGGAAGATTTTTAATCACAGTTTCAATTTCAGTGCTTGTGATTGGTCTTTTTATATTTTCTATTTCTTCCTGGTTCGTCTTGGAAGGTTGTGCTTTCCTAGGAATTAGTCCATTTCTTCCAGGTTGTCCATTTTATTGGCATATTGTTGCTTGTAGTAATCTCTCATGATCCTTTGTATTTCTGCAGTGTCAGTTGTTTCTTCTCGTTTTTGTTTCTAATTCTATTGATTTGAGTCTGCTCCCTTTTTTCTTGATGAGTCTGGATAATGGTTTATCAATTTTGTTTATCTTCTCAAAGAACTGGCTTGTAGTTTTATTGATCTTTGCCATCGTATCCTTCATTTCTTTTTCATTTATTTCTGATCTGATCTTTATGATTTCTTTCCTTCTGCTAACTTAGGGTTTTTTTGTTCTTCTTTCTCTAATTGCTTTAGGTGTAAGTTTAGGTTGTTTATTTGAGATGTTTCTTGTTTCTTGAGGTAGGATTGTATTGCTGTAAACTTCCCTCTTAGAACTGCTTTTGCTGCATCCCATAGGTTTTGGGTCATTGTATTTTCATTTTCATTTGTTTCTAGGTATTTTTTAATTTCCTCTTTTATTTCTTCAGTGATTTCTTGGTTATTTAGTAATGTATTGTTTAGCCTCCATGTGTTTGTATTTTTTACAGATTTTTCCCTGTAATTGATACCTAGTCTCATAGCGTTGTGGACAGAAAAGTTACTTGATACGATTTTAATTTTCTTAAATTTACCAAGGCTTGATTTGTGACCCAAGATATGATCTGTTCTGGAGAATGTTTCATGAGCACTTGAGAAGAAACTGTATTATGTTGTTTATGGGTGGTATGTCCTATAAATATCAATTAAGTCCATCTTGTTCAGTGTATCATTTAAAGCTTGTATTCCTTATTTATTTTCATTTTGGATGATCTGTCCATTGGTGAAAGTGGGGTGTTAAAGTCCTCTACTATGTTTGTGTTACTGTCAATTTCCCCTTTTTTGGTATTAGCATTTGCCTTATGTACTCAGGTGCTCCTATGTTGGGTGCATAAATATTTACAATTGTTATATCTTCTTCTTGGATTGATCTCTTGATCATTATGTAGTGTCCTTCTTTGTCTCTTGTAATAATCTGTATTTTAAAGTCTATTTTGTCTGATATGAGAATTGCTACTCCAGCTTTATTTTGATTTCCATTTGCATGGAATATCTTTTTCCATCCCCTCACTTTCAGTCTGTATGTATCCCTAGTTCTGAAGTGGGTCTCTTGTAGACAGCATATATACGGGTCTTGTTTTTATGTCTATTCAGCCAGTCTATGTCTTTTGGTTGGAGCATATAATCTATTTACATTTAAGGTAATTATTGATATGTATGTTGGTATTACCATTTTCTTAATTGTTTTTGGTTTGTTTTTGGAGCTCTTTTCCTTGTTTTGTGTTTCCTGCCTAGAGAAGTTCCTTTAGCATCTGTTGTAAAGCCAGTTTGGTGGTACTGAATTCTCTTAGCTTTTGCCTGTCTGTAACGGCTGTAATTTCTCTGTGGAATCTGAATGAGATCCTTGCTGGGTAGAGTAATCTTGTTTGTAGTATTTTCCCTTTCATCACTTTAAATATGTGCTGCCACTCCCTTTTGGCTTGAAGAGTTTCTGCTGAAAGATCAGCTTTTAACCTTATGGGGAGTCCCTTATATGTTATTTTTTGTTTTTTCTTGCTGCTTTTTTTTTCCATTTAATTTTTGATAGTTTGATTAATATGTGTCTTGGCATGTTTTGCCTTCGATTTATCCTGTATGGGACTCTCTACACTTACTGGACTTGATTATTTCCTTTCCCATATTAGGGAAGTTTTCATCTATAATCTCTTCAAATATTTTCTCAGTCCCTTTCTTTTTGTCTTCTTTTTCTGGGACCCCTATAATTAGAATGTTGATACATTTAATGTTGTCCCAGAGGTCTCTGAGACTGTCCTCAATTCTTTTCATTCTTTTTTCTGTATTCTGCTCTGCAGTAGTTATTTCCACTATTTTATCTTCCAGGTCACTTATCTGTTCTTCTGCCTCAGTTATTTTGCTATTGATTCCTTCTAGACAATTTTTAGTTTTATTTATTGTGTTATTCATCATTGTTTGTTTGCTCTTTAGTTCTTCTAGTTCCTTTTTAAACGTTTCTGGTATTTTCTCCATTCTATTTCCAAGATTTTGAATCATCTTTAGTGTCATTTTTCTGAATTCTTCTCAGGTAGACTGCCTATTTCCTCTTCATTTGTTTGGTCTGATGGTTTCCTTACCTTGCTTCTTCATCTGCTGTGTCTTTATCTGTCTTCTCATTTTGCTTAACTTACTGTGTTTGGGGTCTCCTTTTCGCAGGCTGCAGGTTCGTAGTTTCCATTGTTTATGGTGTCTGCCTCCAGTGGGTAATGTTGGTTCAGTGGGTTGTGTAGTCTTCCTGGTGGAGGGGACTAGTGCCTGTGTTCTGGTGGATGAGGCTGGATCTTGTCTTTCTGGTGGGCAGGACCATGTCCAGTGGAGTGTTTAGGGGCGCCTGAGACCTTATTACGATTTTAGGCAGCCTCTCTGCTAATGGATGTGTTTGTGTTCCTGTCTTGCTCGTTGTTTGGCATAGGCACAAGCAAAGTAGCTTGCTGTTCATTACGTGGAGCTGGTTTTAGCATTGAGATGGAGATCTCTGGGAGAGCTTTCGCTGTTTGATATTACATGGAGCTGGGAGGTCTCTGGTGGACCAGTGTCCTGAACTTGGCTCTCCCACCTGAGGGGCACAGGCCTGACTGACTCCCAGCCGGAGCACTAAGACCCTGTCAGCCCCACTTTTGGGAAGTCTGAGGTCTTTTGCCAGCGTTCAGTATGTGTTCTGTCAGAGTTGTTCCACATGTAGAAGTATTTCTGTTGTATTTGTGGAGAGGAAGATTATGTTCATGTCTTACTCCTCTGCCATCTTGAAGGTCTCCTTGCCTTGACTTTTGAGTAAGAACTTGTCTTTGGTGATAGTTATAGGCTACCTGGGAGCAGTTTCTTTTTTTTTTTCTCCTGCTCTACTGCTTACTCCATAGGTATTCATTTAATGTCACATTTTCTAATTTGGAAGCTATTCTCATGATTATATCCTCAGGGTAGAAACAAAAGTCAGCTACTCTGTTCTTCAACTAATTACCTGGTGAACAGCTCCCTGACCATTCTTTCTCACAGCTTTAATCATGCATGAGGCCATTCTTGGGTTCTGCTGTCAGTATTCACTTTTCAGTGGTGCCCTCATTTTTCTGTATGGTTTTCCTGTGTGATCTTGCTTTCCTGTATGGCCTTGGCTCTCTTTGGTCTTCTGTCCTGCTGTCATCTGCCTTATCTTTTCTGGAAAGTTAACAATTCTGATCAACTGATGACACCATCTCAGACTTTCAGTGTTGTTGGAAATTTATTTTTATTTGTGTTGTATTATTTTGATAGAATTTAGGGTTGAGGAGAGGCAAATGGTTGAGCCTAGTTAGTTATCTTGAACCAGGTATCTCTTGTGTGTTTTTTTCAATAGCTCTACAAATTGTATAACAGGAGAGAGATTAAATAATATATCAAAGTTTATATTACTGGCATGTGGAGAAGTCTGACTGATTTCAAAATCCAAGTTCTTTTCAGTACCCCCACCTTATTTTAAAATAATAGGGAACCAAATGCCCAAAGGATCAGGTCAATGTGCTGTTTTTTAGGATTTTAAAATTTTATTTTCTGATTTCAGTAGCTTTGTGTTTAATGCTTGGATTACACTTGAATAAAATATAATTGCCAATAATGGATCTGACAGCATGAGTGGATTAGTGTATTCAACAGTGGTTTGATCATTAGAGGGAAATACTAATTTAAAACTCCACATTCCATTCTTTAAGCCCATTTCTCATTATTGTAATAATATAAACAGTTGATTCCCCTTTAAATATTATTTAAAGATGTAACTCCACTTTTGGATAGAAGAAGGAGAGGAAGAAAGTTATGTGCTTATTTTTTTTCAGGAGTTTTCTGTTTTATATTGTTAGGTTAGGTTATCAGAAATAGAGCTCATAATAATGTTTAAGTATTAGAAATATATACAAAGTCGTTTATGTAGAATAACACTATTTGTGACAAATATTTTTTCTCTCTGAAAATTACATAATTGGAATGCTAATTGGTAGTTTTATATAAGCTTTGAATATTCCTTACATTTTTCTTTGAATGGAAGACCCTGTAGGTGAAAGAAATAATCACATCAAATATGTTCGTTTTATTATAGTTGTTCAAATAATAAAACTTAATTTTATTTGTTAGAATATTGAAATTATATTAGACATTCATTATCTGGTATACTGATGTTGTAGTTAAAAAATAGCAAAATTGGTTAGCTTAATTTCACTTGAACAAAGAACAGCGAAGCAAATAGGCTTTTCATTAGTAACACTGAAATATGTGTTTTCAAAGGACATGAATTACAAGAGGGCAATGTCACTGTAGTTGAGTGGAGCTTTGTTAAGTCATATTTTTTATGTCAGTTTCTGGTGATCACTGATGGTCGTGGTAATTACGGCAGGGGCACTATTTGACAATGAGACATGGAGCACGGAAGACTCCAGCTTTTTTCCTTATTCTAAAACTGGACTCTGAGTTAAGGCTTTTTTTTTTTTTCAAAAATTTGATGTGATGGCATTATTGAAAAGGATATTTTTTCCATGATAATTTGCAGTTATTAATAAAACATCTATTACACAATAATTGAATACATTTAATTAAAGTTGATGCAATGACAATAATAGAAAAAGGCAAGACTTTCCACCAGTGGGTCAGAACTGAGTGATGGTAATCAGTCTAGATAGTGCCAAAGAGGAAATAATTCCAGGAGATGAGCTTGATGGCCCTTATTCAGGGACTCTTGGTTCCCTTACAATGAAATTTTAGTAGGAAATGCTAAGTTATGCACCCTCTTAATATACAGTGACAGTAACTCAATATGTCATAATCCTCCCCATCGTCTGACACATCTTGACACAGATCAGCAAATCCTGACTTCCTTTCAACCCTCCATTGGTTCTTCTAGACAAACTCTAAAAATGTCTTTCTGTATCCCAAACAACCAACTATGGACAGTCTAGCCTTCCACCTAGAAGGGATGATTTTCACTCAAAGGCCAAGAAAGTGTATCTGGAAACAGTTAATGAATACACATTATTAAATTATCTGTTCCTAATGATTATTCTATTAGCTAGAAAATGATTGTGGTAATTATAAGCAGAACAGATATATGAGCTCATAACAATTGTGTGGATTTAAATTTTTACTCATGGTCTCTTTCATAAAAAATTCCAAACGATGATTATGTTTCATTTTCTGTATTATTAGCATTTAGCAGCTGTTTTGCATAGATACTGAGGAATCAAAATCGACTCACAGTTCAGGAAGATTGAATTCTCCAAAGCACACAATGATGATCCATATAATGAATTTTTGGAGATTTGATGTTAAATGGACATTGCTGTGAATTCTGAAGCAAAGAAGATGCACTTAGGGGAAAAAGAAAGGAAAGTGCTGTGTTGAGAAATAGATAAAAAGGCAAGGAAAGAGTAGACACTTTCAAAATGATAGTTTTTAAAACTAAAATTATTCACATTTAACTTTTCCCCTTATTCTTTTCCATCATGTACTCACACGACAACCCACACAAACCATGCAGATCTCCAACAGATGTCACAGACACTGGAGTGTCACACTGTTACTCCTTGTCATCCACTCCTAAGGGCCATAATCATTTACATAATAAGGAAGCATCATTTTATGAGACCATGACTGTGCTCTATTCATGGGTGAAAAAAATTCAACTCCTCTCCTGATTATATTAGTCAGAGAACAGTTATTGTTTCTTCCATTTCATGGCTCTTATGAGTTTTTAGGAGGTATGGCCTTCAAATATATTAAGCAATATCAATTGGATAGAAAGTGCTTCTAAAATTTTTACAGTTGGTAAAAATATTTTTTTGTGCTGTACCCAGCAACATCACACTTGTGTGTGTTTACCTGGAAGGTTGCATGACTCAGATCCCAATTATGCCAATGCAACAGCTCAACCTTAGGTCACCATAGGTCATAGAAAAGAAGAGTTTGGTGGTATAAATGAGAGAAGGGAAGCATGGAACATTAATATCCACAATGTTTGGGTTGTCTACGTCTGGATGAAAAGAGTAAGGCATTTTTCCTCATTATAAAATCAGCAAGGTTGTTTCTACTTGTTGAATATGAAAAGATATATAGAAGGTTAGTTTGGCCGAATGTGAGAAAAACTGGACCTAAAAGATCTGGCTTTACCATCTGGCTTTGTCAATTACTAGCTTCTTTTTTCAACAAATTACATAACATCTGAACTTCAGTTTAATCCTCTTAGATGTCTCACTTCAAAATTCGTTTAGAATATTTGAGAAGTCATAATTTATAGTATAAAGTGATTCAAACATAACATAATAGAAAATAATCACAATAATATCACTTTTATATATGGGAAACTTAAAAAGTTTTGGGGAACTTAGAGAGTTTTCACACTATTTACGCCAAAAAAAAGGCTTTGTGCTTCAAGGGCTTCTGAACAACCTCTATCATCTGCTGTTCCACAATCCTCCACATGTTTGGACCAAGTGGAAAGGATTGGTGTCAGGTTTGGGGCTTTTCGTCTTCCTTCAGTGTCTTTATTCACTAATACTCAGATTAGGCATTGCTGACAAATCAAGCTCACCAAGCCACTATCAGTGGCACAAAGCTATGACTGTTGCAGGAGTGGTTTGACTTAAAATCAGAAATTCTTTGAATTTTGCAACACGCTTAAGACAATCCTGTTCGATATGTTTCTTCATTAAAGATTACTGGACCTTTTCCATAGAAATATAGGAACTTTGGAGAAATTATGCTGAATAGCCTAGCATTTTATAAACCTTTACAAATGTCTTCTGTCTGAGTCAAAATTAAGTCTGGTCCCTTCCCCATATGTTTGTGCAAGAGATGGCTCCTAACACTTCGATGGGAACAATTCTGCAAAGAAAAACAAGTTCATTGGTCAAGATTCTATAATGGCTGCTTTCTAGAAAAGAAATAAGATTCCCTTTCTTTTATATGCTATTAACTCATGCTGATGTCTTGTGACCAGTGTGAATTCCTCAGGCACTTTCTTACCTTCTCAGCCATCCACCTTCAGGCACAAGTTACTGTGATTTGATCAACCAGAGAGCTTGGTCAGGGAGGTCTTGTAACATAACATCTTCTAATGGAAAGAATACAACATAATTGGGAATCTGCAATGGCAGGTGGCCCAGGGCATCATCTTTCAATATTGCTCTTCTAGGCTTGTAGATAAGCATGTAGCTGAGTGCACAGAACTAATCAAGACCCAAGAGCAGCATATGTGCTGTTATAATTAACTGAAAAAAGGTAGTATACTATTTCAGACCTTCGCTGTAAAGCTATAAAGCTTTGCTTCTCATAGTGCGATCCTTAAACCAGCAGTCTGCATCACCTCAGAGCTAGTGGGAAATGCAGCTTCTCAGGCCCAACCTCATATATACTGAATTAAAAACTGCAAGGTCCCCGGTGGTTTGTATAAATATTAAAAAATCACCACTCTAAATTTGTGGCACATGGTGCCATAAAAGTTGGATTTCTAGCCTTCCTTGGATATGACACTTCAGTTTTGTTTCTGTTTTCTTCCTTAGCTTGATTTTTTTTCAATAATGATGAATCCAGAGACTTCTAATACTTAGGTGTCTTCTTTTATTTGCTGTTAAAGCTTATTATCTCCTAGAAGTCTCCTTATCAAGGTTTTCATAACATACCAGTCATACTGGGCCAGCTCTTAAACAGAGTCCTTGGCCTTTAGAAAAATTAAAGCAGTTAGCGTCCCACATCTTGATGTTATGGTCCTAATAATCCACTTCAACTTTTGGCCTTGACCTATGTAGTTTAGGTGAATGGGGGCACTGGTATAGATCTTTGCAGATGCCCTGCACATTTGAGGAGATATGTACTAATTGGGCTAAATTCCAACCCATGTCAAATGTTATATTGTTTATTATTGGCAATTGGACTTAAGTGGTATCTGACCAAACTACATATATCATGCCTTGTGTACTAATGTGTACAGTCAAATATAAGACAGGAGATCAGGAAGAATTTCCTAATGTATTTAGCATGCAGGTTGTGGTAGGGGAATGGAGGACTGGCATATGAAATATCAACAGTTTTGACTTTGGATATTCCCTGACACTTAAGGAATAAAAGAGAGCTAGAGAAGTAGCTGAGGGGTGGTGGTGAAGGTATTCCTTCTTCTTGAGTAGAGTATGGTCTGCTTGGAAGGGGAGCAGCACCATATAGAGATGAGTCCCTGTGACCTTATAGGAGGGAATCCATGAGGATTCAGTGACTTAATGAATCGAGATGAGTGGTCTTTAGTTAATGGTATTAAGGTTCAGTCACTGCTGATGGTGGTGGTTTAAAGAGGTTTCATGGAATTGAGATGGTTATATATTTCTAAAGACTGAAAAAAATATTGAAATCTGAATAGAACATGATACTGCAAGTTGAGGGTATATTTACCTGCTGGGTAGAAAGCCAGTGATTCGATGCCCAGTCTTTTATTTAAGGTGTTTCTATTAAGAGAATGAAAAGGAAAAACAAGACCCCATTAAAATGAATTTTCCAGTCCTGGAGGTTCACCTACATGTCACCGACATCCCCAACCATCCCCCATCATGGAGCATAAACTATTTGGAAGTTCTGGTTTATTTGGATAAGGAAATTGTGTGATGGCAATTGTGTGTTGGCAAGCCTTTGCAAAGTGTGAGAGCTTTTAATTACCTTGAGGGATTATGTGGAAATTGTCACTGGTCAGATGTTTTTTCTAATGATTTGAAGGGTATGGAACAAAATATCTCTGAACAAGATATAAACACAAGTCCAGAAAATACTTTTTATCCCCTGTATTCATTACCTGTGATTGCTGTAACAAATCGTCAAAAACCTAGTTGCTTAAAACAACAGAAGTTTAGTCTCCCGCAATTCTGGAGGCCAGAAGTCTGAAATCAAGGTGTCGGTAGGCCTGCTTTCCTTCTGAGGCTCTAGGAGAGAATTGGTTCCCTTTCTCTTCTAGCTTCTGCTGGCTGACCCAGCATTCCTGGGCTTATGGCTGCATCACTCACTCCAGTCTCTGCCTCTATGGTCACACTGCCTCCTGGATAATCCTTTCTATCTATGTCTACACTCCCTCTGCCTTTGTCTCATATATATAAGGATGCATGTGATGGCATTTAGGACCCTACTGGATAATCCTTTCTGTCTATGTCTACACTCCCTCTGCCTTTGTCTCATATATATAAGGATGCATGTGATGACATTTAGGGCCCTCCTGGATAATCCAGGATAGAGGAGTGATACTAAGTAATACTTCTTAGAAGATGATATCCACTCTTTAGCTATATAATGTAACAAAAGGTTCCATAGATTAAGACATGGATATATCTTTTGGGGGCCCACTATTTAACCCACTATACGCCCTACTGTTCTTTCTAACAAACTTT
Organism: Hyperoodon ampullatus; assembly: GCF_949752795.1. NCBI lineage: Eukaryota > Metazoa > Chordata > Mammalia > Artiodactyla > Ziphiidae > Hyperoodon > Hyperoodon ampullatus. Next base: position 45,491,802 of record NC_136925.1, on the reverse strand, counting down.
AGATCATTACATTTTGGAAGATGCATTAATTACTGTGAGTAGAGAGTCAAATACAGACTTACATTCCCAAACTTCTCACTCTTTTGACTCTAGGTTTGTATCCTGGCACTCAGATCCTTTGCCAGATAAGGAATGACCAGGATCAGCTTGTGGCTTGGGAAGAGAAACATGGCACTGGCCTATGGACCTAGGGTATTATTGTCCAGGGAACCTAGGATCGAAGCAAGCCTTTTGTATACACAGTGACATCCATGTGGATAGCCTGATGTGGAGTTGTATCAGTCTTCTGGGGAAGGGTCTAGCCACTAGTTACAGTCTGTCAGATAATGCAGCTTGATATCTTATTTATAAACTTAATATTTACACTAAAGTGGTATACATAAGTTAAAAGACTTTTAGGGGTAGGTTTCCTTTTAAGTGAGGACTGATAACTTCCTCACAAATGCCTTTGGATGAATTGAGTACTATGGGTTACAGCAAGTGGCTTCCTTGGTGAGTTGTACTTTTCACATTGATTACAGATGGGTTGAGTATCAGAGCTGTACATGCTCTGTCTCAGAGGCCACTTGTGTGCACTGACACCATATCTAATAGAGAGGTATATGCCAACTGGGAGAGCAAAGGTGCTGCCTATAGGAAAAAAGAGAGTACGACTAGGAGCTTTGGGCTATCCCCTGAGCTGTCGCCGTAGCATTAGTGACTCCTATTTTCTTACTCCCTTTGCTGCTGTTTCCAGATGAGGGGGACAGAATGGAGGGAGGTGATTCAGAGCACTATGAGATGATTCACAGCTGCAGCCACTTGTGGAGGGAGGAAAGGAACCCTGACGTTGGTAGGGATGCAGGTATCCTCCAACTTCAGGAAAACTCTGCTCTGTATGTAAATGGGTGGAATTTCACAAACTGATAGCATACTGTGTGTGGTATTGCTATGGAAGTAAGTTTTCTGTTCTTAGAAAAAATGCCTGAGGTGCTGCATTAGACTTAGGACTTTCGAAGAAGGGATAGAGGCCAGGGCGAATTAGACGTAGGTTTTTCCTCTAACCCAGGAAGATAAAGGAAGTTCAAGCAAAATATGTTACTTGTACCTAATGCATTCAGTTACATTATTGCTCCCCAAAGCAGTCTCCTCAGAAATGCTTACCTAAATTCCATTTCTTTCTCTAAAAGTAGACATTCAGAATATAAGCATTGCTGGTCACAGGCACTTTACATGTTACATCAGAACATTTTCTGTCCAGGCAGAAAAAATCACTGTGAGTGTTTTGAGACAACTTCACAGGTATGGACAACTTGCTTAGTTCCAGATTTGTAAGTTTCCTAATCATATCCATTCTTAACAAAAAAGAAAACTGGAGAGTAAGTTGCTACAGGAAATTATTTCAGTTGACAAAAATGATCATCAAGGGTCTAAGAGATTTGACAGAACTGTTAAATATTAGAGGAGTGTCTAATGATTTCCTAATAGATGAACTAAGGACATAGATGTACTAGCAGCAAAGTGGAAACACCAAGTCAATTTTGGGGAATAGTTTTATAACTGTATATTTGAAAGAAAAGGTTCAAAATAATAAAATCGAAAAATAAGATTAAGTTGAACTTTATTTTGTAGTGTACCGATCACTTTTAATTTGACATATAAACAGGTGCTCACATAATCTTTTCAGTGCTTAGGTTCTCTAAAGATATAATCGTAGCATTTTCTGGACTCCAGATGTCAAGGTGCTATTAAGAATGAACTAGTATGTGAGCTTCCTGTGCCAGGCATGCAGTGCTACTAGTATAATGTTATCAATTGCCCTCCTTGTTTATTGATATTCAGGATGGATCTAAAGACACTCATTGGCCAGGGAGGGAGGCAAGAATAGATAGTTATAACAGTTCTACAGTTAAAATAAGGAGCAACATCCAAGTTACTCACTACCTTTGGATGCATAGTGCTGTGTACCAGCAAAGACACCTTAACTCCAGTGACGGGCAAGGAAATGCAGCCCAGAGACCAGGTCCTACTGTTAATTTTGGACACATGGTATATATAAGCTAGGGGAACATGGAAAGGGCTTCTATCTAGTGGTGAAATAGTGAAGATCGTTAGTAGTTAATGGTGTGGAGTGGCTCCCCAAAACTGAAGCTGTTAAAATAATGGCTCCCAACAATAATTCATAAATTAGGTAACTTGGTGGTGAGGTGTTGGTGACCGTGGAAGCATCTGTGGTAGTAGAAGTCACCCACTGCCGCCTCCTAACAGTAAGAGCCATGACTGGATGAGCTGCAACTCCTTCAGTGGAGTGAGTCGGGAGTAAAGAGTAACCTGGAGGGGAGAGAGAGGTCTGACAGCATATGGAGGTGGAGACCCAATACTTCTCCATTTTTGAAGAGTTTCCAAAGACGAATAAATACCCCCTAAAAATGATGTCAAAGATGGTACAAATGGGACAACTCCTCCCAAAGGGCACAAGGAATTCCACCCAATGTTAAGGCTGACAAAACGCCAGAGAGGATATGTCCCATGTGGTTAAGTATTTACCAGTGTGTGAATTGCCATAGTACACCCCAGGGTGGGAAATCTTCATTAAGAATGGGTCTGGAGTAATTGGACAAAATAGACTCTCTTTTATGCATAGCTCAGGTGAGTGTTTGAGCAAGTGTCAGAGTTCATTAACAGCAAGTAACAAAAAAACAACTCTTGTTTTTTTAAAAAAGGAATTAATTAGCTAAAAATTCAGCCTAGAGAAAGATCAGGAACCAGGCAGTTCTGGGGATCTTGGGAGGAGAAACTGATGAACAACCTTTTCAGGGTTTTGCCATTAAGATGAATTAAGTTCAGCCACTCTCCAGCTGTGTGACATTCTGCTTAAGCTACAACTGTTCCAGGTTGTCCATGTCTGTTTGTCCCAGCTGGGCCATGTGTAACTGCTTGTCCAGGAGAGAGCAGAGCAGTATACTGAGAGGTCTGGAGACATCTTAAAACAGGAGAGGGCTGTCTCCTCAATGGAAAAAATAAGGTGATGCTTGCAATATGAGAGGCAATGCTGAACAGAAAAAACAAAAGTTGTGCCCTGTAGCCCAGACCTTGCCTGCCCATATTCATAACATCTTTATACCCATATCAAAAATTAACCATCAATAGAACAACATAACTATCCTATGTACAAACATAAACCCTAAACTAAAGTCTAATGTGTTTATTTAATTTCAGTTTAAAAATAATTGGATGATGAACATTTTGTTCTAGTTCAGTCTCTTTCCTGTCACAAGGTAGAAGCGGAAAAAAAAGAATATATATATATATATAATATATATATATATATAATATCTGAATCACTTTGCTGTACACCTGAAACTAACACAACATTGTAAGTCAGCTATACGTCAATTAAAAAAAAAAAGTGGAAGCAGAGACAAGCAGGCAGTGTTTCCCCACAAGCTGTAAATGGGTCATAGCCTACCATCCAAATATGATTTATAGCGCCTCCAAAATTCTCGATGAGCGAGCCCAGTCTCCCAGCCCCCCATTCCTTCAGGGGTTAGAGGTAAATGATGTTATTTGTCTTTTATTTTGGAATTTGAGGGAAGTTCTCTTAAATCTTACTGTGTTAGTTTTTTTCTGCTGCTGTAATACCTTTCCACAAATTTAGTGGCTTAAAATAGTGCAAATGTATTATCTTATAGCTCTGTAGGTCAGAAGTCTAACACAGGTCTCATTGGGCTAAAACCAAGGTGCTGGCAAAGCTGTGTTCTTTTCTGGCTGCAGGGGAAACTCTGCTTTCTTGCCGTTTCTAGCTTCTGGAGGCTGCCTTCATTCAGTGGCTTTTGACTCCCTTTCTCCATGTTCAAAGTCAGCAAGATCACATCCATCTGACCCTTATTCCATCATTACAACTCTCTCTTTCTAACTCAGCCAGAAAAAGTTCTCGGCTTTTAAGGACTTTTATGATTACATTGGACGTGGCAGAATATCTGGGTTAATCTCTCCATCTGAAGGTTCATATTCTTAATCACAACTACAACGTCCCTTTTACCATGTGAGATAGCATATTCACAGGTTCCAAGGATTAGAGTGTAGATATCTTTAGGGGAGGGGACATTAGTCTGCCCACCATAGTGATTAATCCTGATAGTGGTGCCTTGAAGAGATAATGCCATAGATCCAGATGTCAGATACCAGGAGCTGCCTGGTTCCTGTTTATTCTGAAAGCTATTGTTCAGTTATTCCCTTGGTTTTATGAATCACCATCCACTATCCAATAAATTCCTTCTTTTCCCTTAAATTAATTAGACTTAGTTTCATTTGCTTACCTAAGAAATTTATACCGTGAGTTGGGAAGGGATATTGGGCTTGAAGAAAGAAAAAAATATCAACTTTCCATTAAGACAAATTGGTAAAGTTTATAGTGCAGGGAAGAACCAATGTGGAGTTGTGATTCACTTTGGATGGGTGGCAGGTAATAAACATAGGTAGACAGGAATTAAGCACAAGTAGGAGCTAATCCTTTTGACTTAATGCCCTTGGGGTGGGGGGGCAGTGATCAGAGATTGAAACAAAGCAGGGCTAAAGCATATTTAATTTGGTCCACTTGGGGAATTGAGAATCAAGAGACATCTTTCAGTAGGCCCTGTGGTGGCTTGGTGTAAAAATGGAGGTTATAGATTTGTTTGATGCAAAATAAGTTTGTTTCAGAAATTCAAAGCCAGGGGACCAGGGCAAGACCTCTAGGTAAAAAAAGCTAACAGGAAGCAAATAAGAAACAGATTTCAGATACACAGGGATAGCGGTTGACAATGTTATGGGCTTTGACAGCAGCGGGAGGGTATTGCACAGAGGTGATGGGTAGAATGTCTGGTTACTCTCTACATATACACAGAAGTGCAGATATAGTTCCTGAAACATGAGGCTTCAAATTTCAACTGAAAATTTAGATATCGTTTCAAAGCATGCTGATATCTGGGGTGAGGGTTATTATTATATTGACCTGATATTTTCTCATGTACCTCAGGAAAGGGTTGGGTAGATGGCTTGCAAATATCTGGTCTCGTAGGAATAAATTAAGGATAAATGAGGTAAGTTAGAGAGCGAAGGCTAACTTCCTCAAGACCTCACATTCCCTTAGCACTCTGGTAGGTGTTTTTATGAAAGTAGTTAATGAGAATGATATCAATAAGTACTTGGTTTATTTTAGTAGAATCTTGTACTATTTGGACACATAATTTTTGATGGTAGAAAAACTAATTCTGTACTCATTGAAATGCTATGCCATAGATATATACCTTTTTCTAATTGTTGATGCCATCTTGTTTTACCTGTAGTCTATTCTAGATCTGCTATTAACTACCTGCTTGACCTGGGGTAGATCTTTTAGCTGTTTTGGATTTCACTTTCACATGTATAAACATAAGCAAATATTAGGTGGCCTCCATCATTCATTCACTGGATAAATATTTATCAAGCATCATGGCTAGGGATGCAAAGATAAAAAACACATCCCCATACCTGTGAAACAGACAAATAAAAGCTTAATTTTAAAAACTGTGATTGATTTCTACATAAAGGGAGACAAAGGGAGCTAAGGAGGTACTGGGGGGTGGAGATAAGGAATGGGAAGGGCAAGGAAAGAGGGGCTGTCCCTAAAAGTCTTCAGTACATGTGACATTGTATCTGAGTCCATTGGTTCAGGAGTGAGTCAGGCAAAGGTGGCCTCATATTGGAAAGATGGAGGAATCAGTGAGGGCTTGGTGCCATCTAGGAAGAGTAAATGCTTCTGCACAGTTACAGCGTAACTGTGAGAATCTAGATGTTGCTGCTAGATAAGGTCATGAAAACTAGCCTAGAAAAGTGCTAGATAAGATCATGAAAACTAGTCTAGGAAAGCTGCTCGGCTAACCATCCCTCTCTCTGAAAACATCTGATGCAAGCATCCTCAATTTCTAACCTCTGGAAGGCACCAGAATGCACAAATCTACAGACAGATACGTCCACAGCCTCACCTCCTCCAAATCTTGTTCAAAGGTTGACTCTTCATGGACGCCTCCACCACCTATTTATTGAATTAAATTTCTTTAATTTGAAATTAAAGCTGCCAGCTTGCCTTCTGACATTGCTGTCTTATTCTGCTCTGTTTTTTGTTTTTTCAAACAATTATCATATTCTAAAAGTGTGTCATAATTTACTTCTTTATCACGTTTGCTGTTTATTAAGTATCTCTCCTCCCAGAATGAAAAGCTCTATAAAGACAGGGATTTCTTTCTTTTATATTTTCTTTTTTTGTGATTCTCTGTATAGCAGTACGTGGCACATAGTAGATGCTCAGTTGAAAGAATGAACCACAGAGGAGTTCAAGCCTAAAGGACATGCAGTGTTTAAAGAATGGACATAGAGGAACATTGGAGGCAGTGGCATGTAGGTAGATGAATATAAATCGAATTTGGGGTGATAATTGACCAGGAAAGCTTAGGAGAGCAGTGGGAGATTGAAGGCACCCTAAGGGCTTTGGTTGCCTGATTAAGAAATTTCGATTTCACTTATATCCATGTTGTTATGGGTAAGAAAGAGTCTAAATAAAAATTTAAAATCAGAGTTCTGGTAAGAAATTACAAAACTGTGAGCTTAATCTGAGCTTTCAAATATTAGTGCTAATGGTGAGACCCTTCCAGAATTCTAAATATACTATAACCTTCTTGCAGTGTTAGGTCAAAAGGAAAGGGACATAAATAAGAAGATGAAAATATAATGCTACAAAAACAAAATACAGTATTTAGGAAAAAAGGAAAGAACACCTAGACATACAATGTCATCTTAGAGAAAAATTAAAGTAAAACAGAAGCAAATAAAAAGAACATAATTGATCAAAGAAAAGAAAATGTTTTAAGGAATGTAGACTTTGATGGACAGTGTAACAGGAAATGAGAAATCGAGTGAAAAGGTTGGAAGATGTTTGACATTAACAGTACAACAAAACCTATGAGGCAAATTTGATTAAAAGTATTCTGGGGTTTCCCTGGTGGCGCAGTGGTTGAGAGTCCGCCTGCCGATGCAGGGGACACGGGTTCGTGCCCCGGTCTGGGAAGATCCCACATGCTGCGGAGCGGCTGGGCCCGTGAGCCATGGCTGCTGAGCCTGCGCGTCCGGAGCCTGTGCTCCGCAACGGGAGAGGCCGCAACAGAGAGGCCCGCATACCGCAAAAAAAAAAAAAAAAAAAAAAAAAGTATTCTGAAGGCCATTTTTGTTCTGTTTCATCCATTTTTCCCACTATACTCACTGAAAAAATGTCACTTTCCTTGTTCTGTATGTTATTAGAATCATAAAGCCTTGGGTGACAAAACTCATTCCCCCCTTCCCCTTATTTGTTCAGTGCAATGCAAACTGTATATTGACAAGCACAGAAGATCCTCTCACTAATGACAGGCACAGTGTCATCTGGAAAGAACTGGAATGATAATCTAGTAGATTGGTTATTAACCTGAAATTCATGAACAGGTCAATGACCTTCTGACATTTTATGGAACATTTTGTGAGTATGTACATTTTTCTAAAGGAAGGGTTCACTCTTTTCATTACAGTTTTGAAAGAATCTATGGCACCCAAGATGTTCATGGTTATTAGAATGACCAACTATCTCTGTTTGCTTGGATGCAGAACTTTCAGTTTTAAAACTAGGAAACATCCCAGGCAAACTGGGACAAGTTGGTCACGCTAATGACTACTGTAATCCATATATATATATATATATATATATATATATATATATATATATAGACACTTAGACCCAGAAGAATGGCACTGATTTCCAAAGATTCCAGATTTGTTGGAAAAGCTGGGGTTCAAGGGTTCTTGTCTTTTCCTTGTGAATAGGTAATTCACATGTTACAATCTTCGCCTCTCTATAGTAATACCATTTTCTCCTCTAAACTGTTGAATGTGAAAGAGTTACCACAGGCAAAAATATACATCCTACACTTCTCTATATAATTTCTCTCTATAAGAACACATATATTTAGTATATTCTCTATTTAGATACTGAACTTCAAATATTTAAAAGTCTGGTATAAACGATTAGAAATGGAGAAATATGATTTGAAAAGAAAGTTTTAGCAAGGTTTTACCCTGTTTACTTCTTCAATGCCAGCCACTTTAATACTGGTTTACCGCAAGGTTAATTACAGATTAATTACAGGTTAATTAATTATAGGTTAATTGCAGAACTACAAAATGTATCATTCACTCTTCTATTAAAAGAGAGTTAATTGCCTCCTCTGACTGGATATCATTGCAGACACTAATTTTCAACTACAATGAGAGTTTTAGAGCAAGTTTGAGCACTGTGTAATTTATTGCTCTTGATGGACTCATCTACAATGGCATCATCTAAATCGTATTTCACGGGATATAGTCTATGTTTTTCAACATGTGGGTTTTTTTTATTCACAGAGAAGCTGTATCATGATAAATATTATCTTAGAGTAGTAGTTTGGTTGTTTGGCTGACACGCATATGACAGTACTGAGGTTTCAATTATCCACTTGCATCAATCAGTCTTTTCGTTTTCAACACTGTTGCCTGCAGTAATATCACAGCTTTTCTGTCAGACAGAAGAACTTTGTGGGAAACGTTATTCATTATAGCTGCAAATCTGTCACCGTGCCTGGCATGGCTTGTTAATGACAACATTTATTTCAAAGAGCCACGTTTCGCTTTGTTGCAGGAGAGTAGACTTTGTGATCGTAAAGTATAATGAAATGCCAAGAAGATGAAGTGAACAAAGTTTTCCAAAAATATACTAAAGTGATCCAAATCTGTTTTTTAAAAAAGAAGACTATGTTTGCATTCTTATTTTTATGCCCTCACTTGTATTTGCAAATGAGCACCCTTGGAATCAGGAAGGCTGTCTGTGTTTGTGTGGCTGCGGAGAGATCCAAAGACTGTTCTTCCTTTGTCTTAAGATTTCTGGTGGACACAAGCTTTGTGAAAGCTGCATAGTGACTAATAGCAGTGCATAATGATTCATGAAAACTAATATTCTTACTAATTTATGTGTGGTATTAAAAAAGTTGAGTGCTAAAAGGGATATGGGTTATTGAGATGAGTGCTAGGAAAAAAATGGAGGGATATAACTCAATTTAAACTGAGAAAGTTAATTTCTGGTTTTTTCAATGGCTAAACTGACATGTAGTTTCACATGCTTCAAAGTGAAACTAACACTGCTGGTCATAAAACTTCTGTTTGGCAGGTAGGTTTTATTTTATTTTTTTTTTGCGGTACGCGGGCCTCTCACTGTTGTGGTCTCTCCCGTTGCGGAGCACAGGCTCCGGACACGCAGGCCCAGCGGCCATGGCTCACAGGCCCAGCCGCTCCACGGGCATGTGGTATCCTCCCGGACTGGGGCACGAACCCGTGTCCCCTGCATCGGCAGGCGGACTCTCAACCACTGCGCCACCAGGGAAGCCCTGGCAGGTAGGTTTTAAAAGAAGTGCCGTAGTTCCTTGCATCTCCTTCCATCCAGAGATGGGAGGTGGAGCCTATTTCTCTACCCCTTGAATCTAAGTTGGCCTTGTCACTAGTTTTGTTCAACAGAATGGGAGAAGCAAAGTTGAACTGGTTTTAAGCCTGGGCCTCAAGAGGCCTTGCACACTTTCTCCTGCTCTTTTGGAGCCCAGCCACCAACCTGGGCTGCTCTGGTGGAGAGACCAGGTGGATATTAGATAAGCCATAGCACTAGGTGAATGATCTTAGCCCAGTCAGCACCCCTTTCATCCTGGTGGCTCCCCATAGAGCCATGAGTGACCCAGCCTAGATAAGTAGTCAGTGCAGAAGACCTGCCAACCCATAGATTCATGAGTTAAAAAAAATGGTGCTTGTTGTAACCTACCAAGTATCAGGATGGTTTATTATTCAATTTCTTTATATGGAAGATGAAAGTATTGAACCAAATGATCTTTCAGTTTGTTTCAAGATTTATCTTTCATGGATCTTGTGAACCAAGGTGAAAAGACTGTTAAAGAAGATTAAGATTGCAGGTGTGATGTAAAAAATTCATATCTTTTTAAGAAAGTAAAGTATCTATATGCATATAAGTACTATTATCTGTTCCATCTACCTTTCACCTTATTTCTTTCTCTGTATACACCTCTCTCTGTATATACCTATTTTCTAAAAACCTTTACTGGTTTCCCTCTGCTTGTAGCATAAATTCTAAGTTCTTTAGCAGGTGGATTTTTTCTTCCAGTTTCATTGATATATAATTGACATATAACATTGTGTGAGTTTAAGGTGTACAGCACAATGATTTGATATATGTATATATTACAAAGCAAGTGAATGTTTGTGTCCCCCCCAACCCCATTCATATGTTGAAACCGGACCCCGAGTGTGATGGTATCAGGAGGTGGGACCTTAGGGAGGTAATTAGAATTAGATGAGTTCGTGAGGGTGGAGCTCTCATGACTGGGATAAATGCCCTAGGAAGAGTCACAAGAGAGCTTGCTTTCCCTCTCTACTCTCTGATATGTGAGGTTACCATGAGAAAGTGGCCATTTGCAACCTGGAAGATAACTCACCAAAGCCCAACTATGCTGGCATCCTGATCTTGGATTTCCAGACTCTAGAAATGTGAGGGAAAAAAATTCTGTTGTTTCTAAGCTACCCAGTCTACTGTACTCTCTTACAGCAGCCTGGACTGAGACATCAGGACACGTAAACCACTAGGATACCCGTTCCCTTCTGAATATGCCAAGATTTGTCATCCTTCTTGGCTTTGTACATGCTTTTTATCTTCTTTCAATATACCCTTCTCCTCTTCACCTGATGAACAGCTTCTCATTCTTCAAAACTTATTTGAAATCTTATCTCCTCTGTAAAGTCCCTCCTAAGTTTCCTAGTTGGAGATATTTGTTACAGTGACAAGCATCCACTGCAATGGATTGTGATTTTTTGTTTATATGTTTGTTTCTTCTCCTAGATTATGCAATCTTGCAGAACTTCAGATATTAGGGAGAGCAAATATTTACCACCTACACTGTCCTTGCATAAAAATATGCATCTTAATAATCACATGGATGAAAAGAGAGGGAGTAACTGATTTGTCTTTTAGATACTATTCAAGGAGGTTTCTAAGTTCAGTATAGATAAAATTCATGTACCACTTTTCTCTATGATCTCACTGATTTGTCTTAAGTGTATTACTAAAGCTAAGTGCTAAGAACAAAACAACAGTATATTAAAGGAGCAGTTTATTTAGCATAAATAGGTTATTCTTCAGATCCTTAAACACTGAATATTCTTTCTATCAGTAGAAAAATATTAAAGTCTGAAGAAAACCCAAGGTAGCAGCCTCATTGGTAGTAGTAACTGTGTACATGCAGAGGATACCTTGAAATCAGTTAACATGGAAGATTATCATCGATCGATTTGTCATCTTCCAAGAGCTTGAGTTACTGAAACTCTTGAAGCAACCTTTGCAAAAAAAGTGGACAACCTTCATATTTGTTGCTTGCTAATTTTCTTGGGAGAAAAACATGAACTCACTTTGTCTAGACATGCTGATTGTAATCCATCAAGCAATGATTAAAGAGTAATACTCTTCTTCATTATACAGAACGTTAAAGAGACCCTTGAATAACAATTAGAATTCTTGAAACACAGAACGTAAAAGGTCCCAGCCCATTATATATTTTCTGTGAAACAAAGGCTTTATAGAAACTCATATGCAAAATAAAAGTGAGGATAAATTCTTCATTCTAAGAAAAAGATAATGAAATAACAACCATGTTATAGGAACCTGATTCCAAGGAATTTAAAATTAGGTATCTTATAATCCAATTTTGGGAATAATTTCAATGTAAATATGTAAGTAAAATCTTAATACATATTAAAATATATAATATATAATTATATTATATAATAATTGTATATATTTTAGATATAAAAAATTCAACCCCATGTGGATTAATCATGCCATTCACTCCAGCACTGATATTGTAGGTTCCATACAAATGCACAAGTTTTTATTTAATTATCATCTCATCTGTTTTTTTCATATATATTTCTTTGGTCTCTTCTGCTGGGTTTTAATCTGTTTAGAGAGCAGAGTATTTCTTCTTCTAGGCCTTTTGTTGTCATCACAGCTGAGTGAATGTCTGTTCAATTCTAATCAATAATTTATTGATTGAAGAAGAAATGTTAGAGAATGTAAATTATCAGTTTCTATTGTTCCTTACACATGTAATTTATCATTTTATGCAGTTAAACTATCCCCACCAAGCCTTGCTCAAATACTTCCTCCCCCAGAAAAACATTCTCATCTGAATCTTAAAAATGTTAATCAATCTCAGCCACCTCAACTCATAACATTAACCCTCTACGAATCTTCTCTATTATTTTTTTCCAAAGACATAGCAATATGTATTGCTATATTTATTGTATTTTTCTTCATCTGTTATTAACAAGTGTTTATCTCTTTTTTTTCATTAGATTGGGAACCCTTTGAGTGCAAGGAATAGCCCTTATTTATTTATGTATTGTCCATGGTGCCTTCCTCAGTTCCCGTCATATGCCATAAATGATGCTCAGAAAAACATCTGTTATTTCTAAAAACAAATGGTGATAGCTGATCTATCAGTTTTCCACTAATACTTTCATAAATCCTGACCATGTTTACCTCTGCCAACCTCATTCTAATTGTCTCTTTTCCTCCAACCTTTGTGGGAGGAGGTTTAATATTACCAGTATAGGATAAAAAATGCTTCTGTCCCTCCAAAATGAGCAGGAGTGTTTGGGAAGCAAAAAGTCACAGTAATAAACATAAGAATTACATTATTGGGGCTTCCCTGGTGGCGCAGTGGTTGAGAGTCCGCCTGCCGATGCAGGGGACACGGGTCCGTGCCCCGGTCCGGGAAGATCCCACATGCCGCGGAGCGGCTGGGCCCGTGAGCCATGGCTGCTGAGCCTGCGCGTCCGGAGCCTGTGCTCCGCAACGGGAGAGGCCACAACAGTGAGAGGCCCACGTACCAAAAAAAAAAAAAAAGAATTACATTATTAATGGAGAATGGATTTTTAAAATATCTGTTATATAGTGTTTGATACCTTAGACTAATATGTACTCAGTGGTATCAGGAGTAACACCCAGAATAAATGATTTGTTGGGTCCCCTCTGGATACATCCAAGAGTCTGTTGGCCAATTCCATTGTCTCGTCTTTGAGTATGCCTCACTTTAAGACAGGAGCTGTACTCAGGATCTGACTGAATGACAGTTATCAACTGTCACCAGACCATTTAAAAGTGAAATACACTTGCAGCCAACTGTCAGTGCCAGATGCAATGGCAAATCACTTTACAGGTTGCTGACAAATTGCACTGATATAATTTCTGAAGAGCCTCAGTAATTTACACTAATTAGGAGTGGGCCAGTCTGAAAAGTGAGACATCTGAGATACTTAGGGAATCTTTATAAGAAATGCAATTTCTTAACTTTTACGTTCAATGAGTCACATAAACTTGGTTAAAGAAGGATTTTAGGGTGTATCTGCATTGATGAGTGATTTTTCAGCATATTCATAAATAAATGGAGAAATGATGCTGGAGGAATGACCCGTATGACAGAATCAGAAATTTAAGTGACTTTCAATAGGCTGAAATATTGAGTTAAGTATAGTAAAATAAAATTCTTTAGGAGTAAATCTGTAGCTCTATATACATTTTTAGAAAAAAAACCCAAACTACTAGACATGTGCAAGTTGGGTAAGCCACAGCTAGACAGTAGCAGTATTAACAGACAGACATAAAAAGACAAATAAACAAAAATAACAAAAACTCTGAAGTTTTCATTAACCAGAAGCTTAATATGAAGCAACAGTATCATGTGGCTGCTTCCTCAAAGTAAAATGGTGAGTTACACTAACAGAAGACTACTGTTTTCTTCAATGCAGAAGTAATAGTTTTAGCCTCAGCACTGGAGAGACCTTGAAACTATAGTACTATGTCCAGTTTTGGATGCCACTGAGGACAAGATGAGTGGCAGATGAGTGGAGGTCCAGAGGAAAAGGACTGGACAGTGAGAGAGCAGGAAATCATAGCCCACAATGCAGAAACTGGAGACGTCTAGTTTAGGCCGGAACTAGTTTAGGATTGACTACAATATCTTGAACTCTCATGTGGGAGAGTTGATTAGATGTCTTATCTTTGTCTCCATAAAACAGAACCAGGGCAAATGAGTAAGAGAAACAGATACCAGCCCAATAACTGGAGTGATTGAAGCAGGGATGCTTAGGACGTTATAGAAGACTTTCATCCATGGACCCAGATCCTTTCAACCATGACATGTGATTAATGTGATAGTCTCAAAAATTTTATTAATCAAACCCATATTTATAAGGCTCCTTTGCATCATTTTATGTTTATCTTGGCGGTAAAATAGAAACTTCCTGCTTTACATTCTTACTCTCTCCTGATCTGCCTGCCTGCAGGCTCTTTGCATTCTTCACTCCCCTCTCTTGTCTAAGGCTGAGTCTATAAAGCTCTTGGAGCAGGCCTTACTGCTAGCATCTCTGTGTCTGGTGTAGGTTAATCTAGGGAAGAGCAGATGTCCCATTTCAGACTCCAGTACCACGCAGTTTTTCAAATCCCCTTTACTCATAATATCCTTCTGTTTTTGTTTCTGTTTTTGTTCTTTTCATCTGTAAACAGGGCATAATAGAAGTACTTATCTCATGGGTTGTTGTGATAATAAAATGACTTAATTTATGTAAATCATAGTGAATCAACCTGTCACATGCTTAGTGTTAGCTATATTAGTAATATTTTGGACTCAAAAATTCAAATTTGAGTTGGAGAAACAGTTAAAGGTAGAAATTAAAGAGCTCTACTTCTGTTTTGGGTGTGGTGTGGGAGGCCAGGGTTAGTTCATGGAGAAGATGATAGATGATCTAGCAAGATGGGAGGAGAAGTAGGAGAACACGTATAGGAGTAGAAGAGAGAATTTCACTGAGGAAGTTACGGTAACGCCACAGAGAGGTTAAAGGAGCCTGAGGCAGCTGGGCAATGGGGAGGCCATGATGATCTTGCTGGAGCAGCTTCCTTGGTGAAGTGGGGACAGTCACATTGCAGAGGTTTTAAGACTGAATGGAAGTGAAGAAATGGGCATCAATTGCATGTGGATTGTCTTCATAAAAGCTGGCTTTGAAGTCGAGGAGAGACAATGGGTGGTAAGTTCAAGGAAATGGAGTTTAGAGACACCTTTAAGTTTGGAGTTTTTAATGACGTAGGGTGAATGTGTTTATAGGTAAAGAGTAACACTGTTAGGGAAATCAGCCAAACACGTTTCAACCTGCCAGTGACCATCCTACGGAAAAATAACATCTGTTCTTACCTTACCCCTGAACTTTGGCATTTCCTGTCTCCTTAACTCTGCTTTATTTTCCTAGATTTCATTTTTCTAGATAAAAGCCATATATTTACAGCTATATTTTTTTATTCCTTGTCTCTCCCCTCCAAACGCTATCTCCCTTGGGGCAGGGTTTCTTGTTTACTTGTTTGTTTTATCCTCAATACCTAGAAGAGTACCTGGCCCATAGGAGGAATACAATATTATTTTTGTGGAATAAATGAGTACAACATCTGTGCTACTCTAGCATTTTTACTGCCTTTTGAAAGAGTGAAACATGTTAAAAAGAAGTAGGGTAAATCAATTTATTTTTTAGCTAGAAATAACTGGGACAAAATGCGGGTATAAGATTTATTGAGCTAAGCCTGATTCTCCTGATTACAAAAAAATGAAGTACAGTTTGCTAAGAAGATTCTTGTAACCATATGGCAGGGACAATAAATGTCGCTTTTTTTGCAGTCTGTATAACTTGGCTTATTTTGTTGCTTCAGTGTGTATGCCTCTCCAGTTTCTTTCCCTAAACTCCTTAAAATGTAAAAGTCCATGTGCCTAATTTTTATCTAAGAAATTAAGGAATTGCTAGGAATACTGTCTAGTTGGAAGAAAGGGAGAGGCCATGTCAAGAAGCTTATTAATACATACATATATTTTTAAAATTACTTTGCAGGCTCTACATCAAAACCTCTGTTAAGCCTTGGTGAACTTCATTTCAGCTTTATGTGCTAGTTGGAAGTTATGGTTATTGTACACTAAAGAGTTAAGAAACAAAGGGGAAAATGGATATGGAAAAGAAACAAACAGTGATGTATGATCCCTAACTCCACAACCTCAAATTAAATGAGCAGGTGAACATTATTCAATGAGGAGAGAAAAATCAATGAAGTACAAACAGTCTTCCTCAGAAAGTGAATGAGGCAAAAATGGACTCTTCCCTTTATTGAGTTTGGGTGCTGCTGGTATCCTGTTGATGTGTTGATGCTAATTTTATTAGTTTTCAACATCGATTTATTTATTTATTTAATCTGGGTCAGTGTTTCTCACACACCTGAGGATAGAGTCCAGTATGACCAGGGGCCCAGAGATAGCAGAGTGTGGGTCTGTTAGAGATGCCGTGAAATATGTTGAGTCACACACAGAAGGTATGGATGCACCAGTTACCTCCGATTCTCTTTAGATGCACAGTTACTTATAAATAGAAATGACTTTTCTCTCTTCTAAATACATATTTATTTTGAAACAAGGAAAGGTATAATACTTGATTCTCATTTATATTCCCCACCTAGAGGTAAATATTGATCAGGAGTGGGTGCATATCTTTGTGGACTGTTGAATGCATTCACACCCATATGCATATATCCACATACATACCAACACACAACCAAGCACACTTACACATTTTCATACTACAAATGCTGTGATGTAAACTCCCTTTTTACTTTGATGTTGGTCTGGAATAAAGAAGATAGAGAAATACAGCTTTTTATTGGGAGCTAAAATTTAGGAGGACATGCAACAGGTGATCCTAATGGATGATCCTCATCAGAGGGAAAAATTATATTACAATTAAGAGATTTTGATAGACTGATTAATGTTTTGGCAAGTGCACTTTCTAGGTGGTCATACATGTCAGGGAACCTATTATTTAAAATGTTATATTTTGGTGTGCAAAACAGAAAGGGTTAAATCAGTAGAATAAAAAATATGACTTGGTCATTAAGAAAAGTATATTTTGGTCAACAAGCTATATGGAAACAAAGATATGGTACAGGAGGAAAGAATGGGCAGACTTGAAATCCTTGAGACTATGAGAGAGAAGGGAACTAGAACGGAATGTGGGAGGAGTCTGTGCAGAGGACAAAGACTGAGGTTCTTTGGGAAAGGATTTAGGTCAAAGGTGCCAGATAGGTGATATTCTGAATACTTACATGCCTGCTGTTTCCAGCTGGCACTTTCACAATCTGTGTAAATAAAGCAAATATTTTCTTACCCATCCTTATTGACTTAACTATCTGGAAGAAATCCAGTAGTGGGAGATGATGGAGTTCATATTACCTAGCACTTCATTACATAAATCTTTCCACATCACCTTTCCATGTCATAATCTTTTTGGATTTTAATGGTTGCCAAGAAATTCATTGTAAGATTATACCATGGTTTATTAAGTCATACCATTCTTGATAGTCTTAGGAGTGTGGTAGGCAGAATAATGACCTTCCTAAGATGTCTCCGTCCTAATCCTGGGAACCTGTTAATGTGTTAGTTTACATGGCAAAAGGAACTAAAGTTGCAGATGAAATTAATGTTGTTTATCAGCTGATTTTAAAAAGAGGGAGATTATATTGGATTATTAGGGTGGGCCCAATGTAATCACAAGGGTCATTAAAAGAGGAAGGGGAAATCTGAAGAAAGTCAGAAAGGTGGCAGCATGAAAAGTACTTGGCCAGATGGTCTGAAGTTGCTGGTTTTGAAGATGGAGGAAGGGGTCCATGAGCCAAGGAAAGCAGGCAGCCTCTAGAAAATGAGAAAGGCAAGAAACTGATTCTCCTCTACAGCTTCCAGAAAGGACGCTACAACTAGATCTTGGCCCAGTGAGGTGCCTGTCAGATGCTGACATATAGAACTATAAAATTATAAATCTGTGTTATCTAGCACCAAAGTTTGCTAAGTTGTCACAGCACCAATAGAAAACTAATATAAGGTCCAATTTTAGCTATCTAATGGCTTTCCAGATTTCAGTCTAGACCCAATACAATTCTCAGAATAGTCTTTTAAAATGTAAATTTTTTCACTTTACAGCTCTTCTTAAAGCTCAGGTGACTTCAAATTGCCCTTAAGGATAAAATTTAAACTTTTGCAAGGACCTATAAAGCCCTGCATGAACTAGTCCGTGTTGATAAACTTTCCTACACCCTTCAAGCCATTTTTCTCTTCACTCTTCCCTCATCCTGTCTTTCATTAAGGTCCTTAAAGAAGCCAAGCTCTTCATATCCATGGTGGTAGGCATAGTGGTTAAGCACATAGACTCTGGAACAAAAGTGCTTGAGTTTGAATATTTGCTCTCTTGCTTACTAGCTGTGTGACCTAAGGAAAGTCACTTTACCTCTCTTTCTCTTTCCTCATCTGTAAAATGGGATTAAATCTATTTTTATGTTTAGAGTACATGGAACAGCTCCTGGCACACAGTAAGCACTTTGTATTTGGTATTATAATGTGTAAAAAAGCCTGTTCTTGGAGCACTCTTCTCCCTGCTCTTTGCATAGATGGTTCTTTTTCATCCAACAAGTCTCATCTTGAATGTCATCTCAGAGGGTATAACTGCCTCTCCGCCTTTGTTATTCATCATCCTGTTTCCTGCAAGTACCCTGTTTCCTTCAAGGCACTTATCGCCTTTTGAATTATTTCTGCATTTGTTTTTGATATATCAACTGTGCTTCTACCTTTATATTGTAATTTATGTAAGGGTGAGAGCCATGTCTGTTTTTTTAAACTTTGGTGTGTCCAGTACTGAGCATGTAGTTGGTATGGGGGTGTTATTTTTTTCTTGCTCTTCTTGGACACAGGATGCTTATCTTTATCATCTCCCTTACACTTGGAAAACTGTTCTGGGCAATGGCAGAAATGACATTTAATTGCTGTGTGAGACCCTCCAGGGCTCTCTCCCATGTTGTGGAAAATCTTAAAGTAGTATGTTGGACTGAAGGTGTCACAAGATGGAAACAGCCTGAAATGCTGAACCATTGCATAGAGGACAGCCTCCCTGGAGAGTTGCAGAGTTTGTGTGAGAGAGAAATAACTCTTGTTGGAATAAGATCCTGTGGGTGTCATCTGTTATTGCAGTAAAACCTAGTCTCTGTCACTCATACAGGTGATAATTGTATTAGTTTGCTAGGGCTGTTGTAATAAAGTACTGCAAACTGGGGGGTTAAACAAGAGACATTTATTGTCTTACAGTTCTAGAGGCTAAAAGTCTGAAATCAAGATGTCGGCAGAGTTGGGTTTTTTTGAGGGTTGTGAGGGAAGGATTTCTTGCAGACCTCTCTCCTTTGCTTGTAGATGGCTGTCTTCTACTTGTATGCATGTCTCTTCCTATCATTTCCTCTCTATGCCTGTCTGTCTCCAAATTCCCCCAGCCCACTCCAGTATGATCTCATCTTTATTTAACTAATTACATCTGCAATAAACCTATTTTCCAATAAGGTCACATTCTAAGACAGTTAGGACTTCAATATTTGAATGTTGAGAGACACAATTCAACTCATAACAGAGATGATTATATACGTACACTCAATGGAGAATAGATGAAGTTTTTTCTGAGGATCTCTGTAACTCTTTGCTTAGTATCTTTTACCTCATATTCTCCGTCATAACTAAAATTTCAAAAGAACAGAAGTATGTCCTTTTAGATGGCAAAAACTTAGACAAAATGTCAACCATTTATGAAATAAGCCTGTCCAAATGACACCACACACTCAGCCTGTCCAAATGCTTGTCTCTGAAGACTTTGTTTTAAACCATTAAGTGTAATGCCCTTCTCATCCTGTGGTCAGTCTAATTGCTACCTTTTCCTCTATTCTTAATTCTTGTTAATTAACTTATTTTGATCTGGGGACTGAGGGCTTCTGGATTCACCATTTACTAATTGCTTTACTTTGGGCAAATTATTTATTTTTTGAATCTCAAGTTTTATATCTACAATATGAAGACAGTAATACATCATAGGATTTCTGTGGAGATGAAAAAAGATAACAAATCTAAGATGTCTAACACAGAGGTATGCACACAATGGATGCCTGAATGCTAGCTATTAATAATAATGATGCTAATAATAACAACAATAATAAGAGTAACTGCTAACATTTATTAAATGTTTTCTATGTGCTAGAAACTGTTCTAAGTGTTTAATAAATATTAGCTGATTTTTTAATCTTCACAATTACCTTAATAATATTGGTACTGTTGTTTCTCTTAATTTTCAGATGAAAGTGAGGCACAGAGAGTTTGAGTAATCTGCCCGAGGGCACACACATAGTAAGTGGCAGAGTTAGGGTTTGAACTCATATAGTCTGGCTCTAAAGCAATGAAAAAACCAAGCTTATTAAAAATTATACAGAAAAATAACAGAAATAAAAACAAACAGACAAAAAAACCCCTAAAGAACTCCTGAAATAGCTGAAGTAAACTTTGGAGGTGAAACACTTTTAGACTGCCAAAATTTTGGTCTCAGAGGAACTTTTTCTTTCTATCCAAGTGGAATTCCATGTCTTTGAAGTTAGATAGCCAGTGCTGTGACCTCAGGGAACATAGCTTTTTACTCTGTGCCTTTTTACTAAAAGCTTAAATCCATTTCCCATCTGCCAGACAATTGCAGTCAGGGAGAAGAAGTGGTGAGTCAGCAAATTAAAAATCACAGGAATTAACCATCTGAGGAAGGCGTCGATGTGGCAGGGGTTCAGGCAGACTTGGAGGAGGTTATGCCTGATGGTGGTCCTGAGGTCAGGGCTGTTCTGCTTTCTTCTTATGGCTCCAGTGCATAGCCCAGAGTCAGGTCAACACTTGGTGAATGTTTGTTGAACTAATTTAAGCTGAAGTTTATCTCTGTGGCCTCCAGCCAGTCTTGTCCCAGCTGACATTTCTCATCTTCCCAAAATTAACCTGGACCAAATTCTTCCTTACAATCTGGGTTTAAATCCTTATCATTGAATAAAGCCTGTCATCTCCTAAGAGATGTGAACATTTTTAACAAGGAACTCTAGATCAGTGATCCTCAGCAAGGGGCGATTTTGTCCCCCAGGGGACATTTGTCACTGTCTGAGGACACTTTTGGCTGTCACCATTGGGATGATGGTGTGCTCTATCTAATGGATACAGGTTAGGGGTGCTGCTTAATGTCCTACAATGCATAGAACTACCCTCTCCACCGCCTGCCTCCAGCAAAACTAAGAGTTGCACGTCAAAGAGTAGGACTGATATTTTGAGGATGGCTAGTGACTTGAAAGCATAGCACCATGAGATCCATGACTTCTTCCTTGTTGGATCAGGCTGGGGCAAGAGAAAGAATATGAAGTCTTCTAAAGCCCATCCATTTGATGCATGTGTCAATTGATGACTCATTTGAAAAACCAACAAATCCTGGAGTGATTGTAATAAAATAGGAGACAATAGTAAGAATAGTAAGGGTTTAAGCTTTTAGGCAACATGGCTTGTGTTCAAACCCTAGCTAAACTGCATGACTTTGGTAAACCTATTTAGGTTCTCTGGGATTCTGTCATTTCCTTACTAAAATGCAGATAAGACTATATGATAGCAGCAAGGATTAAAAGGGCTAACATATATGAAAGGCTCAGCACATTTAAGCACTGTGTAAGTGCTAACTGTATTAGCAATAATAGTAATGTTTGCTAGTATTAAAACAGTATGGTGTATCAGAAAGAACACAAAATCTACAGTTAGAAAAGTTTAGTTTTCTCCTATGTAACGTTGGGATAATAAAGTTATAGGGGAGTATAAAAACTAATAGTAACGACGGCAATAATGTTAACATGTGTAATAAATAGGTAATATTGTATGTACTAGGCACTATTTCAGATTCTTTGCAAGTTTTAACTGATTCAATTCTCACAGCAGTCCTACGATGTGGGTAATATTATAAACCCTATTTTGCAGAAGAAGAAGGTTAAAGCGCCTTATAAACTGCAAATCCCACCAAAATGTTGATCGTTACTACTAGTCACATATTACAAAGTCTTCTCCCTACACTATCTTTTTGGCTCCATGTGACATCCCATGACACCCTTAGGTGATATTTGATGTCTCTACTTCAAAGATATTTATACCAGTCTTAATGTCTGCTGAAAGATACACATACTTATTATTTAATGGAAGCAGAGAGACTGCCATCCAGTTCCCACCATTAACTTCCTTCCAAATGTAAGGACCAGAGCCAGCTCTTTGCTGCCTTGGCCCAGACTGATACTTCAGATGCAGAAGGGCCTTCCTGACAGAGCTCACATAGATCTCAAGTGTCCCTTGCCAAGTCTCACTCAAAATGGGAAAGGAGCGTGAATTACAGATTTTGTGATGTTTTCATTATTCCAGTCAGAAGGGTCAACACTCACCAGAGAATCTCACCCCCAACTCTATTTTAGTTCTAACATGTTTGGAGGAAGAGGAGGGGAAAATAAATCTGTACTACTGTCTTCCCCCATGGCTTCGTTATGCTGTGGGTGGTGAACTGATATGATAGGTGATGACGGGAATCTAGATACCTTAAATGCTATGCTGGTGACATACTCCTGTCACACAGCTACCACACCACAACTTCTGTTTTGACATATTGATACATTGCTTTTTTGTTTGTGGAATTTGTTCTGTGGGTGACTTCTGAGACTCGACATGAAAGTCTTTGCCAGCTCTGGGCAAACTTAGCCTAGGTTCTGGTAGGAATAGAAAGAGATTTTTTTTCCCCACTCTGTATGCCCAGGAGAAAGTGTTGTTTACACTCTCATTGAAAGCTGAGAGGAAAATCACACTGATGTTATTTTTAAAGTATTGTGAATTAAATAGTGATGCTTGACCCAAGACAGGGAGGAAAATTTTATTATGCCAACTTTTAACATTCTTTGGGCACCCTAATTTGATAATATTTCTTAATTGCTTAATGTTGCAATAATGCATTTCCTCCTCTCATTTTCGTATTTAAGTAGCAGCCATTGAGTAGAAAACATTTCTGGGAATTTACCTACATTATCATATATTGCCTTTGATGATAGTTGATATTTTTAGTAAAATTTCTATTAGAAAAGGAAATATATTGAGATGAAAATATATAGCTATAATATTTCTAAGTCTAGAAAGATATGTGTGTTTTATTCTTCTGGTAACATCAAAGTTCTTGTTCTTTCTCTGACATAGATTATTGCATATTATTTGGTGTATATTTAATGCTGAATCTCCAGTTTTATCTAGACTGATTCTCCCATTCACAAGTAAGAACTGAAACTGTGCTAAAGGGGCACAAATAATTTTAAATAAATAATTTTTTTAAAAGCCCTTGTGAGTATTTTCCTTCTTGTTGCCTTTTCTTTAATTTTAAAAGCATACTGATTTTTCAAATGTAACTTACTATTTTGTGTCAATGTTTAAATAAGACAGTTGGTGATTTTTCCCTTTGAATTAACGCTGCCTATGGTCATTTTATGGTCTGTTAGTTTAATGTTGATTTTCTAAACCCTATCTTTGGTGTATGACTATTGTACAAATGATTTTTTTTTTGCCTGTAATTTGTTCCAGACAATAATCCCTGATATCACACCAGGAAATTTCTGTGTAATGTAAATTTCAGTGTTAAATTATTTATTGCATATAAATTTTCTATCAGAAGAGGATCAACACACTGAATCCACTAATGCTGGCCTAATAGAAAGTTAATGGCTTATTCCAAGTGATTCTGCAAAAACAAAGGGATACCCGAACCTCGATGACAGGGTGCAATTAGCCAAATGCCCAGGGAATAGGTTTTCTATAGTCCACATAAAGTCTGCAGAACTACAAAGGTAGCAACTTCTTTCTAAGCCATATTCCTTATTGGATTATCACCATTAAACCCGCAGAGAGATGGTGCTGAAAATCAGTAGTACACTTGGGTGGATAGAAGTCTTCTGAGACAGATTGTTTACTTAGTGAGTGCTTAATACTAGGGTATTGTGCAGGCCCGGGAAGCGTACATGCTATAACTCCTTCAAGATATCATTGCTCTACTTTTCTAGTTTGAAAATTAGAACTGAGGGGACAGCATGAAGACTAGTGATACAGATTCAAATTATTTGCTTTTGAACATGATTCCTGGAAGCAATGACTCCACTTCCTTTTGGTAAATCAAAAGGCAACCAGTTACCTAGTCAGGCAGGATTCTCTACAGCTTCTGCGGTTATTTAAGCCATCACTCTGGCTTCATCAAATGAAAAACTTATGCTATTCAAAAGACACTATTAGGAGACCTTCAAGATGGCAGAGGACTAAGACGTGGAGATCACCTTCCTCCCCACAAATACATCAGAAATACACCTACATGTGGAACAACTCCTACAGAACACCTACTGAACGCTGGCAGAAGACCTCAGACCTCCCAAAAGGCAAGAAACTCCCCATGTACCTGGATAGGGCAAAAGAAAAAAGAAAAAACAGAGACAAAAGAACAGGGACAGGAGCAGCACCTCTGGGAGGGAGCTGTGAAGGAGGAAAGGTTTCCACACACTAGGAAGCCCCTTCGCGGGCGGAGACTGCAGGTGTCGGAGGGGGGAAGCTTCCGAGCCATGGAGGAGAGCGCAGCAACAGGGGTGCAGAGGGCAAAGCGGAGAGATTCCCGCACAGAGGATCGGTGCCGACCAGCACTCACCAGCCCGAAAAGCTTGTCTGCTCCCCCGCCAGGGCGGGCGGGGCTGGGAGCTGAGGCTCGGGCTTCGGAGCTTAGATCCCAGGGAGAGGAATGGGGTCAGCTGCGTGATCACAGCCTGAAGGGGTTAGTGCACCACGGCTAGCCGGGAGGGAGTCCGGGAAAAAGTCGGGAGCTGCCGAAGAGACAAGAGACTTTTTCTTGCCTATTTGTTTCCCGGTGCGCGAGGAGAGGGGATTAAGAGCGCTGCTTAAAGGAGCTCCAGAGACGTGCGTGAGCCGCGGCTATCAGCGCGGACACCAGAGATGGGCATGAGGCGCTAAGGCTGCTGCTACCGCCACCAAGAAGCCTGTGTGCAAGAACAGGTCACTCTCCACACCTCCTCTCCTGGGAGCCTGTGCAGCCCGCCACTGCCGGGGTCCCGTGATCCAGGAACAACTTCCCTGGGAGAACACACAGCGCGCCTCAGGTTGTTGCAACGTCATGCAGGCCTCTGCCACCGCAGGCTCGCCCTGCACTCCATACCCTTCCCTCTCCCCGGCCTAAGTGAGCCAGAGCCCTCTAATCAGCTGCTCCTTTAACCCCGTCTTGTCTGAGCAAAGAACAGACACCCTCAGGTGACCTACATGCGGAGGCGGGTCCAAATCCAAAGCTGAACCCCAGGAGCTGTGTGAACAAAGAAGAGAAAGGGAAATCAGGAACAGCATATTAAATCACCACAATCAACTTGATGTACCCTGGATCTGTGGAATACGTGAATAGACAACCAATCATACCAAAACTGAGGCGGTGGACTTGGGGAGCAACTGTAGACTTGCGGTTTGCTTCCTGCATCTAATTTGTTCCTGGTTTTATGCTTAGTTTATTATTTAGAGTTTATCATTGCTAGATATGTTTATTGACTTGGTTGGTCTCTTCCTCCTTTTTTTTAAAAAAAATATATATTTCCTTTTTCTCTTTTTGTGAGTGTGTATGTGGATGCTTTGTGTGATTTTGTCTGTATAGCTTTGCTTTTTTTTTTTTTTTTTTGGCAGTATGCAGGCCTCTCACTGTTGTGGCCTCTCCCGTTGTGGAGCACAGGCTCCGGACGCACAGGCCCAGTGGCCATGGCCACGGGCCCAGCCGCTCCGCGGCATGTGGGATATTTCTGGACTGGGGCACGGGTTCGTGCCCCCTGCATCGGTAGGTGGACTCTCAACCACTGCGCCACCAGGGAAGCCCTGTATAGCTTTGCTTTTACCACTTGTCCTAGGGTTCTGTCTGTCTGTTTTTTTTTTTTTTTTTGTATAGTTTTTAGCATTTGTTATGATTGGTGGATTTGTTTTTTTGGTTTGGTTGCTTTCTTCTTTCTTTTTTTTTATTACTTTTTAATTTTTTAATAATTATTTTTTATTTTAATAAATTTATTTTATTTTTTTCTTTCTTTCTTTCTTTTTTTCTCCCTTTTCTTCTGAGCCGTCTGGCTGACAGGGTCTTGGGCTCTGGCTGGGTGTCAGGTCTGTGCCTCTGAGGTGGGAAAGCCGAGTTCAGGGCATTGGACCACAAGAGACCTCCCAACTCCACGTAATATCAAACGGCGAAAGCTCTCCCAGAGATCACCATCTCAACGTGAAGACCCAGCTCCACTCAATGACCAGCAAGCTACAGTGCTGGACACCCTATGCCAAACAACTAGCAAGACAGGAACACAATCCCATCCATTAGCAGAGAGGCTGCCTAAAATCATAATAAGGTCACAGACACCCCAGAACACACCACTGGACTCAGTCCTGCCCACCAAAAAGACAAGATCCAGCCTCATCCACCAGAACACAGGCACCAGTCCCCTCCACCAGGAAGCCTACACAGCCCACTGAACCAAACTTAGCCACTGGGGACAGACACCAAAAACAATGGGAACTACGAACCGGCTGCCTGCAAAAAGGAGACCCCAAACACAGTAAGTTAAGCAAAATGAGACGACAGAGAAATGCACAGCAGATGAAGGAGCAAGGTAAAAACCCACCAGACCAAACAAATGAAGAGGAAATAGGCAGGCTACCTGAAAAAGAATTCAGTGTAATGATAGTAAAGATGATCCAAAATCTTGGAAATAGAATGGAGAAAAAAACAAGAAACGTTTAACAAGGACCTAGAAGAACTAAAGAGCAAACAGACAATAATGAACAACACAATAAATGGAATTAAAAATTCTCTAGAAGGAATGAATAGCAGAATAACTGAGGTAGAAGAACAGATAAGTGACCGGGAATATACAATAGTGGAAATAACTACCACAGAGCAGAATAAAGAAAAAAGAATGAAAAGAATTGAGGACAGTCTCAGAGACTTCTGGAGCAATATTAAATCCTCCGGCATTCGAATTATAATGGTCCCAGAAGAAGAAGAGAAAAAGAAAGGGACTGAGAAAATATTTGAAGAGATTATAGTTGAAAACTTCCCAACTATGGGAAAGGAAATAGTCAAGTCCAGTAAGAGCAGAGAGTTCCATACAGAATAAATCCAAGGAGAAACATGCCAAGACACATATTAATCAAACTATCAAAAATTAAATACAAAGAAAAAATATTAAAAACAGCAAGGGAAAAACAACAAATAACATATAAGGGAAACCCCATAAGGTTAACAGCTGATCTTTCAGCAGAAACTCTTCAAGCCAGAAGGGAGTGGCAGGACATACTTAAAGTGATGAAAGGGTAAAACCTACAATCAAGATTATTCTACCCAGCAAGAATCTCATTCAGATTCGATGGAGAAATTAAAACCTTTACAGACATGCAAAAGCTAAGAGAATTCAGCACCACCAAACCAGCTCTACAACAAATGCTAAAGGAACTTCTCTAGGCAGGAAACACAGAGAAGGAAAAGACCTACAATAACAAACCCAAAACAATTAAGAAAATGGTAATAGAAACACACATACCGATAATTACCTTAAATGTAAATATATTAAATGCTCCAACCAAAAGACATAGACTGGCTGAATGGATACAAAAACAAGATCCATATATATGCTGTCTACAAGAGACCCACTTCAGACCTAGGGACACATACAGACTGAAAGTGAGGGGATGGAAAAAGATATTCCATGCAAATGGAAATCAAAAGAAAGCTAGAGTAGCAATTCTCATATCAGACAAAATAGACTTTATTATTATTTTTTTTTTTGCGGTACGCAGGCCTCTCACTGTTGTGGCCTCCCATTGCGGAGCACAGGCTCCGGACGCGCAGGCTCAGCGGCCATGGCTCACGGGCCCAGCCGCTCCGTGGCATGTGGGATCTTCCCGGACCGGGGCACGAACCCGTGTCCCCTGCATCGGCAGGCGGACTCTCAACCACTGCGCCACCAGGGAAGCCCCAAAATAGACTTTAAAATAAAGATTATTACAAGAGACAAAGAAGGACAATACAGAGTGATCAAGGGATCAGGCCAAGAAGAAGATATAACAATTGTAAATAGATATGCATCCAACATAGGAGCACCTCAATACGTAAGGCAAATGCTAACAGCTATAAAATGGGAAATCAACAGTAACACAATCATAGTCGGGGATTTTAACACCCCACTTTCACCAATGGACAGATCATCCAAAATGAAAATAAATAAGGAAATACAAGCTTTAAATGATACATTAAACAAGATGGACTTGATATTTATAGGACATACCATCCAAAAACAACAGAATACAGTTTCTTCTCAAGTGCTCATGAAACATTCTCCAGGATATGATCATATCTTGGGTCACAAATGAAGACTTGGTAAATTTAAGAAAATTGAAATCATATCAAGTATCTTTTCCGACAACAATGCTATGAGACTAGATATCAATGACAGGAAAAAAACTATAAAAAAGACAAACACATGGGGCTTCCCTGGTGGCGCAGTGGTTGAGAGTCCGCCTGCCAATGCCGGGGACACGGGTTCGTGCCCCGGTCTGGGAAGATCCCACATGCCGCGGAGCGCCTGGGCCCATGAGCCATGGCCACCGGACCTGCGCATCCGGAGCCTGTACTCCGCAACGGGAGAGGCCACAACAGTGAGAGGCCCGCGTACTGCAAACAACAACAACAACAAAAACACATGGAGGCTAAACAGTACACTACTAAATAACCAAGAGATCACTGAAGAAATCAAAGAGGAAATCAAAAAGTACCTACAAACAAATGACAATGAAAACACGATGACCGAAAACCTATGGGATGCAGCAAAAGCAGTTCTAAAAGGGAAGATTATAGCAATACAATCCTACCTCAAGAAACAAGAAACATCTCAAATAAACAACCTAACCTTACACCTAAAGCAATTAGAGAAAGAAGAACATAAAAACCCAAAGTTAGCAGAAGGATAGAAATCATAAAGGTCAGATCAGAAATAAATGAAACAGAAATGAAGGAAATGATAGCAAAGATCAATAAAACTAAAAGCTGGTTCTTTGAGAAGATAAACAAAATTGATAAGCCATTAGCCAGACTCATCAAGAAAAAAAGGGAGGGCTTCCCTGGTGGCGCAGTGGTTGGGAGTCCGCCTGCCGATGCAGGGGAGACGGGTTCGTGCCCTGGTCTGGGAGGATCCCACATGCCACGGAGCGGCTGGGCCCGTGAGCCATGGCCGCTGGGCCTGTGCGTCTGGAGCCTTTGCTCCACAATGGGAGAGGCCACAACAGTGAGAGGCCCACATACTGCAAAAAAGAAAAAAGAGAGAAAAGGGAGAAGACTCAAATCAATAGAATTAGAAATGAAAAAGCAGAAGTAACAACTGACACTGCAGAAATACTAAGGATTATGAGAGATTACTGCAAGCAACTATATGCCAGTAAAATGGACAACCTGGAGGAAACAGAAAAATTTTTAGAAAAGCATAACCTTCTGAGACTGAACAAGGAAGAAATAGAAAATATACACAGAACAATCACAACCACTGAAATTGAGACTGTGATTAAAAACCTTCCAACAAACAAAGGCCCAGTACCAGATGGCTTGACAGGCAAATTCTATTAAAACATTTAGAGACGAGCTAACACCTACCCTTCTCAAACTCCTCAAAATATAGCAGAGGAAGGAACACTCCCAAACTCGTTCTATGAGGCAACGATCACCCTGATACCAAAACCAGACAAAGATGTCACAAAGAAAGAAAACTACAAGCCAATATCACTGATGCAAAAATCCTCAACAAAATACTAGGAAACAGAATCCAAGAGTACATTAAAAGGATCATACACCATGATCAAGTGGGGTTTATCCCAGGAATGCAATGATTCTTCAATATATGCAAATCAATCAATGTGATAAACCATATTACCAAATTGAAGGATAAAAACCATATGATCATCTCAATAGATGTAGAAAAAGCTTTCTGCAAAAAAATTCAACACCCATTTATGATAAACACTCTCAGAAAGTAGGCATAGAGAGAACATACCTCAACATAATAAAGGCCGTATATGACAAACCCACAGCCAACATTGTTCTCAATGGTGAAAAACTGAAACCATTTCCACTAAGATCAGGAAAAAGACAAGGTTGTCCACTCTCACCAATATTTTTCAACATAATTTTGGAAGTTTTAACCACAGCAGTCAGAGAAGAAAAATAAAAATAAATAAAAGGAATCCAAATCAGAAAAGAAGAAGTAAAGCTGTCACTGTTTGCAGATGACATGATACTATACATAGAGAATCCTAAAGTTGGTAACAGAAAACTACTGGAGCTAATCAATGAATTTGGTAAAGTAGCAGGATACAAAATTAATGCACAGAAATCTCTTGCATTCCTATACAATAAGGATGAAAAATCTGAAAGTGAAATTAAGAAAACACTCCCATTTACCATTGCAACAAAAAGAATAAAATATCTAGGAATAATCCTGCCTAAGGAGACAAAAGACCTCTATGCAGAAAATTGTAAGACACTGATGAAAGAAATTAAAGATGACACAGATAGATGGAGAGATTTACCATGTTCTTGGACTGGAAGAATTAACATTGTGCAAACGACTATACTACCCAAAGCAATCTACAGATTCAGTGCAATCCCTATCAAAATACCACTGGCATTTGTCACAGAATTAGAAGAAAAAAATCTCACAAAATTGTATGGAAACTTAAAAGACCCTGAATAGACAAAGCAATCTTGAGAAAGAAAAACGGAGCTGGAGGAATCAGGCTCCCTGTCTTCAGACTATAGTACAAAGCTACAGTAATCAAGACAGTATGGTACTGACACAAAAACAGAAATATAGATTAATGGAACAGGATAGAAAGCCCAGAGATAAACCCACGCACATATGGTCACCTTATCTTTGATAAAGAAGGAGAGAATATACAGTGGAGAAAAGACAGCCTCTTCAATAAGTGGTGCTGGGAAAACTGGATAGCTACATGTAAAAGAATGCAATTAGAACACTCCCTAACACCATACACAAAAATAAACTCAAAATGGGGGGCTTCCCTGGTGGCGCAGTGGTTGAGAGCCCGCCTGCCGATGCAGAGGACATGGGTTCGTTCCCCGGTCCAGGAGGATCCCACATGCCACGGAGCGGCTGGGCCCGTGAGCTATGGCTGCTGGGGCTGTGCGTCCGGAGCCTGTGTTCTGCAATGGGAGAGGCCATAGCAGTGAGCGGCCCGCGTACCACAAAAATAATAATAATAATAATAATAATAAACTCAACATGGATTAAAGACCTAAATGTAAGGCCAGACACTATTAAACTCTTAGAGGAAAACATAGGCAGAACACTGCATGACATAAATTACAGCAAGATCCCTTTTGACCCACCTTCTAGAGAAATGGAAATAAAAACAAAAATAAATAAATGGGACCTAATGAAACTTAAAAGCTTTTGCACAGCAAAGGAAACCATAAACAAGACCAAAAGACAGCCCTCAGAATGGGAGAAAGTATTTGCAAATGAAGCAACTGACAAAGTATTAATCTCCAAAATTTACAAGCAGGTCATGCAGCTCAATATCAAAAAAACAAACAACCCAATCCAAAAATGGGCAGAAGACCTAAATAGACATTTCTCCAAAGAAGATATACAGACTGCCAACAAACACATGAAATAATGCTCAACATCACTAATCTTAGGGGGAAATGCAAATCAAAACTTCAATGAAGTATCTCCTCACACCATTCAGAATGGCCATCATCAAAAAATCTACAAACAATAAATGCTGGAGAGGGTGTGGAGAAAAGGGAACCCTCTTGCACTGTTGTTGGGAATGTAAATTGAAACAGCCATTATGGAGAACAGTATGGAGGGTCCTTAGAAAACTAAAAATAGAACTACCATACGACCCAGCAATCCCACTACTGGGCATATACCCTGAGAAAACCATAATTCAAAAACAGTCATGTACCACAATGTTCATTGCAGTTCTATTTACAATAGCCAGGACATGGAAGCAACCTAAATGTCCATCAACAGGTGAATGGATAAAGAAGATGTGGCACATATATACAGTGGAATATTACTCAGCCATAAAATGGAACGAAATTTAGTTATTTGCAGTGAGGTGGATGGACTTAGAGTATGTCATCCAGAGTGAAGTAAGCTAGAAAGAGGACAAATACCGTATGCTAACACATATACATGGAATCTTAAAAAAAAAATAAAAAAATTGTTCTGAAGACCCTAGCGGCAGGTCAGGAGTAAAGACACAGATTTAGAGAATGGACTTGAGGGCATGGGGAGGGGAGAAGGTTAAGCTGGGATGAAGTGAAAGAGTGGCATGGACTTATATATAATACCAAATGTAAAATAGATAGCTAGTGGGAAGCAACTGTGTAGCACAGGGAAGTCAGCTCGGTGCTTTGTGACCACCTAGAAGGGTGGATTAGGGAGGGTGGGAGGGAGACGCAAGAGGGAGGAGATATGGGAATATATGTATATGTGTTGGTGATTCACTTTGTTATAAAGCAGAAACTAACACACCATTGCAAATCAATTATACTCCAATAAAGATGTTAAAAAAAAGACTGTTATGAGAATGAAAGGCATATAACAGACTTATAGGATATTTTTGCAAATCACATTATCTAATAAGGGACTTATATCCAGAATATATAAAGGATGGTCAAAACTCAATTACAAGAAATAAACAAAAATAATAAAATACAAGTAAAAGGTTGGAAGAGCTAACTTCACCAAAGAAGATTTATGAATGAAAATAAGTATATGGCAAGATACTCAACATCATTAGATGGGAATTTCAAATTAAAATCACAAAATAACATATACCTATCAGAATGTGCAGAGTTCAAAAGACTGAGCATACCAAGTTTTGTGAGGATTTGAAGCACCTGGAACTATCATAAACTGCTCTTAGAAATGCAAAATGAGAATTAGCCGTAAAATGGAAGAAAACTGGGTCATTTGTAGAGATGTGGGTGGACCTAGAGTCTGTCATACAGAGTGAAGTAAGTCAGAAAGCGAAAAACAAATATCATATATTAATGCATATATGTGGAATATAGAAAACTGGTACAGATGAACCAATAGGTTCATCTGGAATAGAGATGCAGATGCAGACGTAGAGAATGGACATGTGGACATGGCAGGGAAGGGGAGGATGGGATGAACTGGGAGATTAGGATTGACATATATACACTACCATGTGTAAAATAGATAGCTAGCGGGAACCTGCTGTATAGCACAGGGAGCTCAGCTCGGTGCTCTGTGATGACCTAGATGGGTGAGATGGGGAGGGGCGTGGGAGGGAGGTCTAAGAGGGAGGAGATATATGTATACATATAGCTGATTCACTTCGTTGTACAGCAGAAACTAACACAACATTGTAAAGCAATTATACTCCAATAAAAAAAGATACCCATTTTAGTAAACTGTTTCTTAAAAATTTGATCATATATATACCATATCATCAGCCGTTCTACCCCTGGGTTTTTATATAAGAGAAATGAAAGCATATGTCCACACAATGACTTATATATGAATGTGATGGCAACTTTATTGGCAATAACCAAAAACTGCCTAAATGTCTGTCTGTCAATAGGTGAATGGATAAAGATATTGTGATGTAGGCACATAATGTAATACTATTCAGCAATAAAAATAAATAAATTAAGGCAATGTTATCAGTGAATTTTAAAATAATTATGCTGAGTGAGAGAGGCCAGACCAAAAAAAAGTATATACTGTATGAGTCCATTCATATAGCATTCTAGAAAATGCAAATTAATCCAGAGTGACAGAAAGGAGAACAGTGGTTGTCTAGAGACTGGGACTCAGGAAGAGAAGGAGATGAGGATATAAAGAGGCACAAGGACACTTATTTGGGGTGATGGATAACTTAATTTTGGTTATGGCTTCACAGGTATATGTGAAACATTAAACTTATTAAATTGTACACTTTAAGCATGGGAAGTTTATTGTATGTCTGTCATACTTAAATAAGGCTATTTATTACAAACAATAAAAAGCTCTTCAAAATAGTCATGCCTTTCCTTGGAGAAACAATTCAACAATATGTGATTTTGAAAAAAAAGTTTTCCACTTGATGAATTTTTCCTTTATCTTACCAATTAGATGCATAGCCATCTTTCTGTTTTCTTACCTCATCTCTCTTACATTCCTTCTTACTTTCTTTTATGTTAGTTATTGATGTTCATTTGTATAGTCATTTGACAAGCATTTATTGAGGATATTCTCTGTGCCAGTCACTGGTCAAGATTTGGGGATGTATTAGTGAACAAAACAGAGTGAAATCCTGATGAAGCTGATGTTCTGAGGAAGACAGACATTGACATCATTTTAAAACAAACTAAGAGACTGTTAAGGGAAGTGCTATAAAAGGGAAGTGCAGGGTGCTATGAGGGAGTGTCACAGAAACCTTACCTGGTCTACA
This sequence comes from Hyperoodon ampullatus, assembly GCF_949752795.1. Taxonomy (NCBI): domain Eukaryota; kingdom Metazoa; phylum Chordata; class Mammalia; order Artiodactyla; family Ziphiidae; genus Hyperoodon; species Hyperoodon ampullatus. The sequence goes on along the minus strand of NC_136925.1, from coordinate 45,457,174 downwards.
GGATGCTGGAAGTCTTGCTTGAGGAAGTGACACTTGATGTAAACTCCTTAAAAAAGGTATAGGCTCCGTTATGTCTACAGGTAGACCTGTCTCCAGGTAGATGCTGTATATATGTTTTTGAATTAAATGGAATATTTCCTTGTACTAAGTAAGTTAAATACTTTCTTAATAGTTTGTTTTCCTTTTTTTTCAAAGTAACCTATTAATACTTAAAGCACTATTTAACAAATAAAACTAATTTAATCAGATTAAAATTACATTTAACTCTACTTTTTTGTGTTCTTTTTTTAAAAAAATGGAGATATACATCTCTACTTTGTATCCTGCCTTTTTAAAGGTTCATCATAAACCCATGACAAAATCATACTAATTGAAGACAGATAATTGAGGGGGTAATGTTCAGGGATTTTCTTTATTAAGGAGAGTGCCTAAACTGCATGTTTTCTTCCCATGATTGCACCAATAATTTTAATTTTTTTCAAGACTGATATTTTCTTTTCATGTAACGTATTTTCCCCTAGAGCTCAAGAAAGTGGGACTCACAGACATAGAAAACAAACTTACGGTAACCAAAGGGGAAGGTTGGGGAGCGATAAATTAGGAGTTTGGGATTAACATATACACGCCACTACACATAAAATAGATAACCAACAAGGTCCTACTGTAGAGCACAGGGAATTGTACTAAACGTTTTGTAATAACCTATAAGGGAAAAATTTTAGGAAAGTGTGTATATTTTATGTATATATATATATATATATATGTATATATATCTGAATCACTGTGCTGTACACCTGAAACTAACACGACGTTGTAAATCAACTATACTTCAATTAAAAAAGAAAAAGAAATGTGGGACTGGAGAACCAAAGTGATCATAATAGCTTAGTCTCTCTGGACACCATTAGTCTTCCCAAACAGACATTTTTATGACCAGTTAACATCTTCCTCCAGCCACTGGGCCTACATTTGGAGGCTTGATGGAACAAGTCTTACATATATTTTTTCCTCACTTGTCTGCTTGGATCAATTTAGGTATTTTTCATATAAAATACAACTAATATGTACTTTAGATCAATACTCACAAAAGTAAGTTGTTTCTCATCTAACACAGATAAATAAATTTAGGAGGCTCTCTTTTTGAAATGGCAGTTTAAAAATCAAAGCTAAAGTTGTTTTAGATATGAAAATATAATACATGTAATGATTTATTTTAAAAATTGTCTCTAAAATGTTACTTTTTCATTTCTTTGGCATACTTAGGTGATCAGTCCCAAGCTGTAACTCACTTGGAAGATCAGGCTACAGAAGACTTCTTCTCTGTAAACTCTGAAACAGCCTTTGGCTAAAAGCAATAAGACAGGATTTGATCTGAAGATGTGCATCAAGAAAAAAAAAAAAGGAGACTTATTTAACGCTTTTCTGCACCACAGCCTGGAGAGAGATGAGGTGGAATTTGATGTTACTTCCATATTACCAAGGAGGGAGAGAAAAATCTTGGAAAACATCTGTGACCATCAAGGAGATTGGAAGTGTGAAACATTGGGGGGAATTTTTCAACCAACACAAGTGTTCTTTGCTTCTTCCTCCCTGATGAAATTCTGGTATGCTTTCCCAGAGGATGTTCACCTTATCTTCCTCACAAGCCACTTCCTTGCCCCTTCAATGCTTTTGTAGCCTCTGTTATTGAAAGGTAACTTTCTCAGAACTCAGGCTTGTTGGATGGTGGGGGGGAAAAAAAAAGACAAAGGACACCTGGACTAGGGCATCAACATAGAAGAATCAGAAATGTATAACTCAGCCATCTCAGCTCTGGCTGCATATCAGGATCACCTGGGGAGCTTTGAAACCTAGTAATGCCCTCCCAGAAATTCTGACTTAAATGACTGGAGTGGACCCAGGAATTGGTACTTTTAGAAGTCCCCTTGTGGGGACTCCCACTGTGGAGTCAGGGTTGAGAATCAATATTATAATTTCATCATTATCCTGCTATTTAGATTTGAAACAGAGATTTTCATAGCTTTTGTGACCAGATTCTTCTAAAGGAGACACTCCTAAACACCCTCCCCGTCATTCTGCTCATTGATCAAATTCATACTAGACCAAAGGAAGAGGTTTACAAACTGTTTGCCACCTCTACGGACACTGACATAACAACTGGCCTGATAGCAGTCGCTGTGAGGCTGAACAAATCACCAGCTAAGACACCGCAGCTGCCATCCACTGAAAGAGCTGAATGGTGAGTAATGCCAAGCAGAGTGGCCCAGCCCAGGGCTTTTCTCTGAATGGCCAGTCCTTATCAAGGACCTTTGTTTATTGAAAAAAAAACTACTTTTCTTTTATCATAACCTTAAGATGCTTGGGAATGTGAGGGTAGAACTGTCTATGATTTGTGCCTTATAAGCCTTGGATGCTGATAGCACGTTAATAGGAAAGAAATATGACCATCTTTTATGCACATCTCTGAGTTAGGAGTCCAGCAAACTGAGCTTAGTGAAGCCTGATGGACATAGTAGTGGTAACCAGCTTGGAGAGATCATAGCATGGTGAGTGTGGAGAGTAATTGAGTTGGAAAGGATTTGTGGTCATGGATCTGCCACCAATTAACCTTGTTACCCTGAGACCTTCCTTTGGCTTTTGGTACTTTCTTTTCCTTCATCAAAAGGGGCCTGGGATGGGATTAGATAATACCTAAGACTTTTTATAACTCTCATATAATCCTTCAGGATCTATTGGTGGATATTTATCTATTTATAAATATAAGGTGAGATATTGGAGGAAACAGACCCTCTTCACCAATTTAAAGTGGTCATAGAATGTTAGAGCTAGAATTTAGTCAATCACACACTTAGTGAGCACCTGCTCTGAGCAAAGGACTATGTGGTGGTTGGGGGTTGAGAATCAAAAAAACCCAGTTATGGTTCTTGCCTTTCCCAGACTGGCACAGCATGGAGGACAGAGGAAACCACACAGATGGCTGAGAGAATGCCAGCTTGGATGAATGATTTAATAGAGGTGCAAAGATCAGTGGGTGATTAAAGGGAGAAATAAAGGTCATTTGACTTCATTGTGATGATTAAGAATGGCATTACAAAATCTGTATTTGTTCTTTGGAAGTGTTGGAAGACATTTGGGAAAGGCACTATGTCCTCCTTATTGGTAAGCCCTATGGTGTTAGCTGGGCATCTGTGTTGGCTGGGTGCTCAGTACGTGCTACTCTTGACTGATTGTAGATGAGAAGTTATTGTTGGTATTGCTTTCAAACCTTCTCCATCCAAGAGCAGCATTAGCAGTGGCCTGGCACCCGCTGTATAGATTTGTCATCGTATTACCAGGAGCAAAGCCATTTGGCTGGGCCTCACTCCAGGCCTCTTTGCTGGATTCTCAGATGAGAAGTGCGTAATCATGCCAGTGAGTTCCGATGGCACTTTCACAAGCTGTTCGCACTGTAATGAGGGTGTGGTGGTCATCAGACCGGAGTGTGGATGAGCAGCCTCCTGCACCTCACACAGCTCCTCTCTCATGGTGGCAGCCATTGCACACTGGGGCAATGAGCTCTGTCACTGGGGCACGATAACACTGCCAGGAAGGATTATGAACAGAATGTACCCAAAGAAGCTGGTGGTGCTTGTGAGTGCCAAGAGGAACAGGTTGCACTGCAGAGGGTGTTTAGGAAGGCCATTAGGACAACTTAAGTTATCAGAAGACTGTGACAGGAGACCAGTGATGCACAGCAGTGATAGACTTAGGGAGTGGAAAGACAAAGAAGTGACTTCGGGTACAAAGGCAAAGTAAAGAGAGCAAAAGGTATATTCTGTATTTGGGTACATGACAAAGTCATGCACTCGTTGAAATGATACATATTGCTTAAAAATGACTTTAGCTGGGGACAAGAAGGAATATAGAAAAGTCTGCATAGTAAGTCCCTTTCATAGCAGGGAACACTTAGGTTCCAGTTAATGGGGATACCTAGGTGTGGCCTACAGGAGGGAACATTGTGAGCAAGGAAGTGGCCATGAAGCAGATTCATGGTGCACAAGTGTACATGGTACACAAGGGTCCGTGGAAGGCCTTATCCACAGCTGCCATTGTATTCAGCCGAGACCCAATGCATGCTCACTTCTCTGCTAATGCCTGAGGCCTAGAGATCAGAGTAGAATATCTGGACGCTTGGATGATACAAGCTCCAAGAAGCCAGAATCTGGATCTTATTGAGATTATAAACCAGAAAGAGGCAGGCAAATATTGGAAGAATCAGAATCATTGTGTATACTTCTTAAGGCTTCAGGTCATCTCTTAGCCCTGGTTCTGAGACAATCCCCTGCCCCCTCCCTGCCGTGCAGCAGAGGGGTGCACCCTGAACAGACGGCTGCACAGCAAAGGGACTGATCCAGGTCACTGTAAGATGTTTTTTACAAAGAGATAACAGCGTATACAGTGATGCCAGCTTTGAAATTAAGGTATAATAGAAAGAGCTGGGGGTTAGTCAGACACACATTTGGTGAACAGCTATTAGTGAACAAGGTGTTGTATGTGAGGGTTCAGCACTGAGCTTAAAATGGAGCCAAATCTGGTCCCTTCCTTTCCCAGATGAGCACCCCAGGGAAGGGCAGAGGTGCCCACCTAAATGGCCGGCAGAAGCCAGTTCAGATGAATTATTTAACAGAGGTGCAACATTCAGTGGGGGAAATGAAACAGAGAAATAAAAGTCTTCTAGATCAGATTCTTCAGTTAATGGATGAGGAGTGGGAGGCCTAAACAGTCACATAGTGAGCTGGTGGCAAAACTGGGACTGGAAACCAAGTTTCCTTCAGGGAAATCTGTGAATGTGCCATCACCATGTCCTCTCATTTGGCACTGAAGGTTTTGAGATTATAATGTGCACCAAATTATATCTTAAATTTCTATTGAATACAGTCGTTTTAAACAAAAAGTTTTTGCTTGAGATTGAATCATGTATTCCTTATTGAGTCACATCTTGAAGGTAAAACATGAAACAAAACCAAACGAAGCTGTACTTTGTGATACAATCTTATTTCTCAGTCAGTGTAAGGACCACCTTGGCTTGTCTGTATCTGAGACTCGTTCCCTCGAACGCGAGGAACCCTATTTGAACAGTTTACTCTTCTTGTTTAGTGAGAGCCTTGCTGTTTAAAATGTCATCCCTGGACCAGCAACATCACCTGAGGGTTAGTAAAAATGCAGCATCTCTGCTCTCACCACAAACCTACTGAATCAGAATTGCCTTTTAACAAGATCCCTTCCTTAATGATTTCTATGCACATTAAAATTTCAGAAGCTCTGCCTTAGATTCCTTCCTGACCCCAGATTTGTTGTTCCTAATACTGACTTTATGTCTCCATCCGGCTGAATCAGAAGCAGCTTTTATCCCCACTGCAAATGGAATTTATGATCATTCTCCCAGAATGACCCTTCTTATATTTTGAACTCTTTTTGATGGTGTGACTTCCCTACCCAATCCTAAACTCCAAACACCAGGGTCATTTTCAGCTCTATTTTTTTCTTTACACCGTTCATATCCAGTGGATCCAAATGGAACTTATTCTGTCCCAGAAATGCCTCTCTCACCTGCCAAGACCTCTCTCCCCACCTCTGTTCCTTCAGTTCTGGAAGTTTTCCCAGGAACAAATTCTTTTTCAGTGTGTCACTATTTCCCCTGGAACCTCATGCCCACAGCTTCCAACCCATCCAATTTCCCTTTGAAAAATATTTCCATTTTTTTCTCAGTGGTGAGTCATCAGCTAAAACTGCTATAGGTATTTTGTGATAGCTATGGTCAACATGTTGGGGTTTTTTTTCCTAGAACAACACACACATATATACACTCCACCACCCTATTTCCCCATCATCTCTAGCTCTACTTCTCTATGTATGTGTGTACACCTGTATCTCTATCTATCTATCTAATCAATATATTATACAAAACTTTTCAGCAATTTAAGATCCAAATTATAGTGGGAAAGCAACTACTCAGTTACTCAGTTACACTGAAAATTGCAAAATTGTCTCTTTTGCTCTAGAATAATCAGAGTACTTCAGTTATGCTTGTGCCATCATATTAATAGAAATAAGCTCTGTTCACTTCTGAACTTGGCAGCTTAATGAAATAGATTATATTTTCTGACCAAAACAAGAACCAAAAAATACCCCAAACCCTTTTATGTGTTCCTTTCGGGAGAGAAGTTGTTATTAAAAGTTACTCAGGCTTAATAGCATTAAAAAAATGGAGTTATTCATTTAATTTTAGTGCTACCATATGGGAATGATGGGTTATTCCTAAAATACATTTAAATTTTTATTTTTCTGAAGAAATTTTATGACATGTGCTACATTTATGTCCCTGATTTTAATTTTAATATAATTTAAAAAATTATTAGAAGGCAAAAACAACAATACAGTTTTCAATGGGAAACCTTGGAGGTTCTTGCATGAATTAAGCTGTCTTTCTAGCTGTGATTAACCTGTAGGCTGAATCAGAGGGGAAAAAAAGACATGGCTTCAGAGGAAGCCATGGCATTACAGGCTTCAGAGGAAAAAAAAAAAAAAAGACATGATTTTCTTTGCTTGGCATGTTGAGAATTTTTATCCCCTTTGTCTGACCTTTTTATCTTCTCCTTATAAGTCATATCTACAGTTCTTAAGCGTAATGACAACACTGGTTTATTTTGTTGGCTGTATGAAATCTGGTTTAAAATGGTTCTTTTCTTGCTCAAGTTTGGCACCTATTTATTTACTTAATGAAAAACTGCACCCTTTATTGTGACATTCAAATATTAATGTTTAATGCAAGGAACATGAAAAATATATCAAAGGTATTGCTTGTGATAAAACCTGAATCAGAGCCTGATCTGCTCAATATGGACACTAATGACTCCACAGTGGTTTTGTGAGGCCAGAGTGCTTGCTCCACAAGATTTTTAGCCCCAAGCTGAAAACCTTGGCCTAATGAGTTTAGCACATCCCTCAGGATTTATTATATTAGGCTGGCTGACAGCGAGTAAGGGACAGATTTGTTCAGACCCAAAAGGGCACACCGCTCCAAGGCAGTTAAAAGTAGCCAAACACTCCTGACTTCACATCTCCATTTCCATTTGGCAGGGCTTTTTCTGCTTCAAACCTAAGTGAAATTCCAAGTTGCAGTTGTACATTTATCATTTTCTAACCGAGAGAATGCTTTTGTGTTCTTTCCCCATAATAATACCTTTTATATGTGCAGCAGTTTGCAATCTGCACAGTTTTCACTTCTGTTATCCTTTTTAACCCACACACTAACACCGGTAGTTATTGTCTTACTGTTCTCACGTTTATAGATAATGGAGTTGACGCTCTGAGAGCATAAGTGATTGTCCAAGGTCACATAGGTGGTAATTGGAGTCAGAACTCAAACCCAGGTCTTTTGGCTCCGAGTACAGCTGAGGGCTCTTTCGACTATAGACCCTTTTACAATAGAGTAGGATGTCTTAACCTTACAAATTGCCAGAAGGTTTTCAGAATTTCTTTAGAAAGTGGATTGAAACACAGGAACATTTGTAACGAGTGTTTTTCTTTCAACTAGAACCAACAGTGAGTCATTCACTGTTTTCCCTCAGAGCATTCTCATTTTTCATTCTACACACAAAATGCAGTGTTCATTACATTTGACAGTACTTTGGGAAAACTTGTTTTTAATATTAAATATCTCACTGGTGAATATTCAAAGGACTTATGCCTGGTTTTGTGGATAACCTGCTGTGTGACCTTGATAAGGTTACTTAACCTTTTTCGTGTCTCTAAATTTAGGGTAAAATCTTTCTCGTGCTTGGCAATTGTAATGCATAATTAATTAGTGCTACTGGAGTGAAATCAAAGGCTTTGCCACTAAAAGCAAGGGAAATGCAGCACACAATATTACCTTAGATAATCACTGGGGCTAACTGCTCTGAGCCCATGACTGCAGATTGGGAGCTGAGATCCATTTGTTGTCATTGATGACAGTAGGTAATGCAACGAAGACTTGGTACTTTTTTTTTTTTTTTTTTTTTTTACCACTATCTGCCCTTCCCAATACACCCCAATACAGCACACAAAAACTCAAGGAATAATGGCAAGATGTTTCTTTGTGTTCAGCACCTCATCAAAACCTCTTTTACATGTTCGTATTTATACACAGTATACTTTCCAAAAAATTTCATTCTCCTCAGAGGGACACAATTACAATTTTTGCTTTTATTTATTCAGTTTTCTAGATTTTTTTGGTCAGTTAGTTGATGGTTTTATAGTGGTGGTATTGGTGGTGTTAGCTATTGCTCAAGAGTTCTCTGCAAACAGTCTGCCCCGTCACGGAAATGGTTTGGGGATATCTTTTCTTTTTGTGCTCTTCAATTCTGTTGTCTGATGGAACTGAGACAGTATGTGTTACTATCTCTCTTTTAACGGATAAGTAACTGAGGAACTAAGAGGTTAAGGAATATATTCACTGTTACAAACATAATAAATGTCAGAGTCAGAATTTAAATTCAGCTTTGTCAGATGTTAAAATCCTTGAAAAAGATACAACAAAATAAAAACAGAGCAAGACAAAAATTGTAGAGATACTTACAAGTACTATGGGAGGTCAGAGGACAGCATTGCGTACCTGTATAGATTTCTGGCTAATGATCACGGTGAGTCACAGAGGAGTCCCCTTTGAAGCTCATGGAGGGACTAGCATCTGATCTGGGTCTGGAATGATGAGCAGGTATTCAACAGGCCATAAATAGGGAAAAATATTGGTGGCTGTAACAGTAGGAGCAGATGTACAGGGGTAGAGAGATGTGGTGGTAGAGACTGCAAGCAGCCTTGTTTGACTGAACAGCAGGTGTGTTTGGAGAATGCTAGGTCAAGCCTCTGTGGTCTATGCAGAGGAGTATGACTCCCTGACATTGCAGGGGTAATGTGATCATATCTGTGCTCTTGAGGAGTTATTCTGTGGGTGAAATGAAGAATGGAATGAATGATAAGAAGACAGGAGGTAAATAATATCGACAGAGGAGACATCCAGATTGGAGAGATATTTAAAAGGTAGATTACCCGTTACCTAGGGAGGTTCAGAGGCAGGCTCCTTGGTCTGGAAGAAAGAGCCAGTAGGAAGTTATACTGAGAAACATGCTCTAGAGCCATAGCCCTTTATCCCATCATTCCAGTGGCCCCTATTATTAGTCCTTCCTTTCATAAACTTTTAATAACCCACTTGTGCTCTTCATGACAAAACCCACCAGATGAAATCACAGCCCTGGTTAAGTAAAACTTACTTAAACTCTTACTCTTTGCCTGCACTTCAGCTCTGAATGTGGCTGGAGAAAAACACAGAACTGTTTAGTCTAGTCCACTTAAGTTCATGACGGACTGACAGCTAACATTGAGGCTGCTTGGTGCTGTCCAGCGCTCCTGCTGCGTTTCTCCGTTCCATTTTCTCTCCCACTCTCTTAAGCCGCTAGATAATTTTAATTTTTACTACAGAATCATTTTTTGTTTTAGTCATTTGGAATGAAAGAATTTCAGCCTTTTTTTTCCAAAGTGCTTACCTTCTATTTCATTTTTCATGAAGTACTTCATTATGAGTGTCCTCAGAACAAGAGAATTCTCTAACATAAACATAATAACCCTGTCACATGCAGAACTTAGATGATACCATATTATCTGTTATACAGTCCATTTTCAAATTGCTCCAGTTATCCTCCAAATGTCCTTTATAGCTGTTTTATTTTTTTATTTTTTATTTTTTTTTGCGGTACGCGGGCCTCTCACTGTTGTGGCCTCTCCCATTGCGGAGCACAGGCTCCGGATGCGCAGGCTCAGTGGCCATGGCTCACGGGCCCAGCCACTCCGCGGCATGTGGGATCTTCCCGGACCGGGGCACGAACCCGTGTCTCCTGCATCGGCAGGCGGACTCTCAACCACTGCGCCACCAGGGAAGCCCTAGCTGTTTTATTTTTAAATCGAGACTCCAATTAGAAATCCTTTATTGGTTTTGGCTTTCAAATTTATTTTCTCCTTTATTGTACAAGAGTCCTTGCGCCTTTGTTTGTTTGTTTTTCGTGACATTATGACTTCCAAATACATTGTTTTGTAGAATGTTCCTCAATCTGGATTTGTCTGATTGCTTCCTAATTACTAGATTCAGGGTAAACAAGAATATTATAGGGGATATGTATTCCCGTTGCCTTGAATCAAGAGACACATAATGCCAGTTTGTTTGATCAGCTTTGGGTTAAGGTGAGTCTACCAGATGCCTCCATTATAGAGACAGCTTTCCCCTCTTTATAATTAATGAGTATTTGATGGAGTGATACTCTGAGAGTGTGTAAACATCTTGATTGCCAAAATCTTTTACCTGATGAGTTTAAGATCTATTGATGAACTTTTTCTCCATCAATTATTACATTGATGGATATAAAATTGGGATTTTTCCATTTCATTATTTCTATAATATTGATTAACTGGCATTGTTCTGATTAGCTATCTCCCCCCTCCCTCTTTGAATATCATTACAATTTTTTTCATTTTTTATATTCAGTAAGTTATAACTCTTTACCATCATTATTCTTTCAAATGGTGAAATTCTTTCAGATTTGTCAGTGGGAATTTCTTGACGTTGCCTTGGTGTCTTTTTGACATTCCTCACTTCTTTCTTGGCACGAGGTATCCTTTTGCTTTCTCTGGCTTTGACATGGAATCTGACATTTCTTCAAGGATGACTTGTTCATTTTATTTATCCAAGAGTTATTTAACAATTCATTTAAAATGTCCCTTGATAAGACTTTCTAGGTTTATTTTTAATTTCTAGTTGAATTGCACTGCAGTTAGAGAATATTTTTGTGTTATTTCGACCTTATGAAACTTATTGAAGTTTTCTTTGCGACTTAATATATGGTCAGTTGTGTATGCTCTGGGCCCACTTGAAAAGAATTTATATTTTCTGCTTTGGGGATGCCTAGGGGTTCTTATCCCATCCATGGTTTCAAGTGCCACATAAATGCTTCAACTCCAAGAGGTGTAGCTCCAGCCTTGGCCTTGCTCCTGAATTCTCGTCTTATAAATACAATTACCTTCTAACAGCTCTCTTGGAGACTTAATAAGCATTTCAAATGTAAAATGTCCAAAGTGAAATTTTTAATTTCTGCCATCAATCCTACTATCATCTTTCTTGAGTCAGAAAGTAAACAACTCCAGCCTGCTTGGAGATGTTCAGGTCAAAAAACTTAGAGCCATCATTAAATTCCTTTTCTCTTGTACTCTCACATCCAATCAATCAGCAAATTCTGGTTTTTTTTTTAATCTTTGAAATATCTATCTATCTATCTCCACCACTACTGCACCTCTTTATTTAATTGTTGCAGCAGCCTTTGACTGACCTGCCTGCTTCCCTTTTGGCTCCTGCTGTCTAGTATCTTCTCTGCAGCCTGACTGATGCTTTAGTAATGTAGAGACTCCTTACTCATCCACATGCCATTTAGGTAAATGTGAAAATATGGGTCTGTATCTGAGGGAGCTAATCTTACTACTTAAATCAGAATACCTAAGAGCATTGAGCTCACTCCATTAGTACTGACAGGATTTTCAAAACGTAGCTTCCTCTGAGAGAATAATATTCCTGCTAGGAGACTGTCAATTTTGCATCTAAGAAAACAAGTGGAAACTGGTCCTTAGTGCTGAATATTGCAGAAGTCTTATGTATTGGAAATATATTCGAGTTTTTTTACTTCTTTTCAATCAAATCTCTTAGTTCGTTTCTTCTGCTTTGACTGAATGCTCAGTAGCTCTTTCTTGCATTTCTTTAATCTGAATTTCTCTTTGATCAACCTGCTTGATGGTCAGCACTAACCTAGCAAATATAGATGAGAAGTGTTATATGTTTTGTAGGGATGCTGATACTAATGCAGCTGATATCTGGATCATATAAATGAAAGTGCTATGTAAGTCAAAATGTGCTATTTATCAGTGTTGTCAAGTGTGATATGATTACAATTATTATCATTGTTATTATAGCTATGAACTTTCCTTGATAAACTCAGGAGTGTAAGAAATAATAATAGTTCTTATTTAAAAACCGTATCAATTTAAACTTAGCTCAGAGCTCCCTTCTTGCTTAGCTAGGAAGAAATTCAATCTTGACATTGTTGCTCACCCCTTCCCTCAGACAGAATTCTGCAAAAATTTTCATGTCTTTCCCTGAGTCAAAGCACTGAGCTGGGCCCAATGGCCAATGGCAATTAGTCAAACTAACAGTGGTTACTGAAGGAACTGCAGGTTCCTTTCTGGTCTGGTTGCTTTGCTGCTTGCTTGCCATTCTTGGGACAGAGGACTCTGGTGAGGCTGGGAACTCATGTGCCTAGAATGCTACATTCTTATCTTATAGAACATAAGAAAAATCCTTTCCACTTAGTATTTTATCAGTTAGAGCTCAGATTTGCTGGAACAGAATTGGCTTTAGCTAGTTTAAGCAAATGGGTACATTATATGGAAATAAAAAGCTTATAGAATTTCCAGAGGGGCCAGGAAAACAAATCTGGAGATTTTGTAGTTAGATAAATGCCCAACCACATGATGGTACCATTCTAACAGGACAGGAGATGCTGTTAGGCTATAGAAGTTTATCTCTTGTTTTACTGTTCCCTGATGGCACAGTAACATTTAGGGCACAGACATGCATTGGTTTATACTGGGCAAGCGTTTCAACAGTTTGTTTGCATTGCATCTATCTATATTGGTGAACTTTGACGAGAATCCAGGCTCTCTTCCTGCTGATTTTCCAGGCACCCTGGAAAGAAGGTGGTTTGATCTGTGCCATCAAGTGTCCATACCTATTTGGAAGGGGAATAGAAAACTCTGAGAAATATAGTCATATTAGGTTTACTTAGTAATTTGCATCAAGTCAAGCAGACTGAAGTCTTTAGTATTGTCTTTAGTGATAGAGACAAGATGGCTATTTTATGCAGATGCTCTTCTTCACTTGCATGGACAATTCCAAATAACTCCATTTTGTGGTTCAATTCACCAAGTCAGCTGGGGGAACATTTAGCAGCTAGCTGCTCTTGGTTGACCAATCACCATGAAGTCTGTTCAAGAATAAATGTGCTGTAGTGGCCATACTAAGGCCTTTTAAGGTTGAAGCCACTTATTTGTAGCTGTTACCCTCAGGAAGTTTTAAGACAAAATTTTCTGCTTTCTGGAAAACTGTGGCTTAGTAATGTAGGTTTTCATACGTTTAAGCAGGTCCAAAGCTGCCTCCTTAGGAAAGTCTTGGCCTTATCTTTATATATTCCTATGGTTTTCATCCTGTAAAGGTGAAGGACACTTTAGGTGGTTAAGTTTCTACGAGAAGATACCAGTTTTTCTAGTGAGAACTTATTATCTGAACAATGCAAGGCTCTTTTTAAATAACAGAGTATAATGGACACTTGCTTTTCAGCCGCAACTGTGGTTTCTTTTTAATTTTGTTTGCTTCTTGTTGTTGTTTTTTCTGCATAGCATTTTAAACAAATATGAATTAGTTGCTAAAACTTAGACATTGAGAAATTTTACACAGAAATCTAGACTTGGGTTTTCTCCTGAAAAGTTGGAAGCTCTGGCCGTAGCACTGAGGCCTCATTGCTACCTGGTAATAGAAGGCAGGTGCTGAGGAGCTGAGCCTCTGGTCTGTTTCTCTTCAGGCCTCATGGCTTCTCACTGTATTCCCCCCAGCCCACTTCACTCTGTTATATGCTGATCTCCTAGGCATTTGAGTTTGTAACCTCTAGTCTTTGCATATAGTTATTTATTTCCTTCAAGCAGGAGTTTTGAGGAGTTTTTCAGTGAGTAAGCATTTTGCTTTATTTTTGTTTTTAACCTTGGATGTCAAAATGCACATATCTGTATTTTTTGAGGGGAAGATTCACAGCTTTCATTAAACTTTCATAAGAGCTTAAGAACCATTACTTTGTATGTTCTAGGTCTCTCTTCCTCCCATGTTTTAAATCTAAATTTAAATCTATGTTTGTGTTTCAATGTAAATGTTTTAAGTCATCTTTTGGAATTAGGTATAATAGAAATAATGTAATAGAAATAATACTAATAATAAATAATAAAGAAAAATATCATCCAGAAGCTAACTTGATCTTAAAGCATGTTCCAGTCTTATTCCGTATCCGTAAGTTGCAGAGTGCTCGAATTCACTCTGGGGCAGTGGTGAAGAATTGTAGAACCTGCAATTTAGTAATGTCAGTTTTTGTTCATATTGACTCGAGGGGTTTCTAATAGTCTACCACTCTCCAACTAAGGAAAGGCTACCATAACAAATTATCAGAGACTTGACTGCCAAAGGGAGGAACACAACGCTCTCATGGATGAGCCTTATGTAGCTGACAAGCCAGACACAAAGCAGGGGCTTAAAAATAGAGAGTTGAGATGGGTAACAATGAATACATACCTCACAGAACACCTGGCAGGGAAAAACTATAGGGAATCAAAGTCTAGTGAAGAATATCAACACCCAGTGTCTCTGACAGCACCTGTGATTTATCTTTCTCAGGTACTCCATCATCTTCCTCAGTTGTTTATGTGCTTTTCCCTTTACTTTAGAAGGCAAAAAATCCTTCACTTAAAATTTTGGAGGTAAAGAAATTAGAGAATTGTGATGTACTTTTTATATAACAATATACAGATCGTAAAAATACCTTCAGAAAAGAGCACTGGCATATCTAGAGAAAAAATACTGTAATTTACCTTCCTTCTTCTTGCTCATATTAGAAGCCTTTGAATGACTCATTTTTCCATATGAGTGAACACTTGGAGTCCATGGTAAATAATCTGAAATTTTGCCAAACTCTTGATATGACTGTAGCCTCAACACACCAGCATGGCAGCTTTGAGCATTGTGCTTATAGGATGGAAATCTATTGAGTTGTACAGAGAAAGAATGAACTGGTAAGATGCCCTCTGGTATATGTATTTCTGAAGAACAGCCACTCTAGAAAAATGCATTTGGAGAAATCATTTCAAAAGAACAGAGCAAGAGGGCTTCCCTGGTGGCGCAGTGGTTGAGAGTCCGCCTGCCGATGCAGGGGACACGGGTTCGTGCCCCGATCCCGGAAGATCCCACATGCCGCGGAGCGGCTGGGCCCGCGAGCCATGGCCGCGGAGCCTGTGTGTCCGGAGCCTGTGCTCCGCAACGGGAGAGGCCACAGCAGTGAGAGGCCCGCGTACAGCAAAAAAAAAAAAAAAAAAAAAAAAAAAAAAAGAACAGAGCAAGAAAAGGGAAAAGGATGACACAATGTTGTTTTCTCATAAATTAGTATGCAAGCTTAATTGTTTTTATCATTTTTATTTTTTAGCTTTGTTAAATGCGGTTTTGTTTTTTGGCAGAAGGTCTGAGTCAATTTTATAAGCATAGTGATAATTGGGACTGTAATAACTGCCAGCAAATGGTGTTTCCTGAGGGATGACTTATGCTGGAAGGTGATTCACTCCACTTCAAATTCTCAGCTCCGTGTGAACTGACCTAGCTCTGAGAGGGTGGAAATGATTATTTAAGTGTGCCGTCTTGCTCTTCAACAAGGATGAAGAGATGTTGGGCAGGGTATCAGGGTAAGTCCCCGGGGGGCAGAAAGTGGCTGTAGGCTGAGGCAAGTGAGTGCTTCAAGGCTCCCAGCCAGGGCACAGGAGCGTGTGCACTGCCTGCCTGGCTTGTTGTGGAACTGGGCAGAAAGCTCAACAGATGCGTTTCTTCCCATTTCCTCTGTCGCTGCTACTTTCCTACCTGGTCCTGTGCCTATAACCAGGGCAGAGGAGGAAAAGTCCTGTCCCTCATCTGTGAATGCAGCTCAGCTCCTATTATTAAACTCCAGACTCAACTCGAGGGTATAATGCAATGAACTTGACTGGGTTCCATATTACTAGTGACTGCTATGACATTTAGATAAATATGAGCCTTTTCTTATCATCTTAAAAAAATATGTCTTTATAGAATAAAAAAAATCCATATAAGATAGACTTCTTTTGGTCTGTTTTATACTAAGTGGGATGAAAATGTGCATCTATAATGTAAATAATAAAGAATAGACAATAGAAAGAAGCTAGAAATTAGAAGATCTGTTTTCCAGTCCTACTTGACTACTACCTTACTATTTTTGGTCTTCTAAAATATTAATGTGCATATGGGGAATGCTGTTAAAAATGCACATTCTGGTTCAGGAGGTCTGGGGTGGGGCCTGAGATTCTGTATCTCTAACAAGCTCCTGGGTGATGCCTCTGCTGGTGGTCTCCAGCCTATACTTAGAATCACATGATCTGAGTCAAATGCTTGACTGATTTCTGTCTCTTGCCTCTTCACTTCCTTCAGGCCTTGGGTCACATGTCGCCTTCTCTCCATAGTCTTCCCTGACTGTGCTAGCTAAAATGGCAGTTCCCACTGTCACCTCATTTTCTTCATTGCACTTCTCCATAGATTCTGACATAAGTATTTATGCATTTATAATTTTCCTATTCTCAATAGAGTGTAGGCTCCATGAGGGCAACAGCTTTATTTATCTGTTTATTTATTTTCTTTTCTTACTGTATCCTCAGTCTATAAAGGAGTGCCTGGCATGTAGAGGAGCACAACATTGAGTGAATGAATGAATGGCTGGAAGGATGGAGGGATGAATGAATGAATTTTTCTCCCCATCATGCAATGTGTGACACCTTATCTGGAGTCCAGGGTCTTCTGAAAGATTGAACAATCCCACCTTTGAACAATCCCAGCATAGGCAAGAGCAGTGTTGGTAATATCTAGATTCAACTTGTAACAGAATTTGATGTTGACTAAAGGGAGTCTACAACTCTGGTTGGGCTCTTGATATTTTGCAGTTTCCATGTCATTGTAATAAAAATAATCAGAGTACAATCTTGCCCAGAGAAGTCAAGCATTCTAGGCTTTGAAAGAGAGTTCCTCAGGATTTCATGGTTAATTAAAACCATATCAGGAATCCTTCTTCCAAATTATTTCACCTAGTACTGGAAGATAGAAAACCCTTCAGCCCTTCCCGCTTATATTCATCCTGTCTCAACACAGAAGGAATTTTGTAGGGGCGAATTGAGTTGTTACAGCTCCTAAGAACACAATCATAATTGCAGCTCTCAGGAGTGGAAACCATATTAAGCAGAGGTCAACCAGAATCGTAAGGTGTAATTTGTAAAACACCGGAACAGGCGAACAACTGTAACTGCAAATCAAGGAATTTTTGTTTTATTCTGGGTAGAAAGGAAGCGAGATGGGTTATGGGATTCTCTTCTGCCGTATCACAGTGAGTAATAGTGACTTCCATCAAAATGATCATCTTCAAATTTTATTTATGTATGAAATAATTTGTGGGAGCACAAATTGTGTGAAAATAATAATTTTTCCATCATTTTCAGAACCAAACCTCATATTTTAAAGAACCCCCCCACAGCAATAAATGTCCTGTCTTCTATGTGCAACACACAGCAGAAGGCAATAATCACACAAGAGCTATAGATGACTAAGAGATGGCTTTTTGCAATATTCTAACTCCAAATTTAAAACTAATTATCTTAATCAAATTAAATAAATTGCAAACTGCTAAGAAAGAAGAGATGTGAGTTGAATTAGTCTTTGTTCTTGCCCCTTGACAAGGGTGAAAAGGAGAATAAGTTATTTTGATTCAACTAAAATCTATGATTTAGGTAAACTAGTAAAGCAATAATTTCAGCCAAAAGTTTTGTTTCCTCTTTAATTCCAAACACACCTGCTAATTTTCTCACTTGTAGAAAAGCAAATTGTAAGATTTGTGGATGATTGCTTCTCCAACAGAAGGCCCTAAAACATTTCTGACAAGGAGCTATCTCTTATTTCCAGTTATTTCACAATCATTGCAGGGAAGTAAGAAGAGAAAACCACAATGTGAATGCAAGCTAATGATGGGGCTGCTGGGGGGCATTTTCTCTTCTCTGAGACTCCCTTTAAGCCACAGGGCTTGGAAGCCTTCCAGATTTATTGGTATAGAAGCTTATCCCACCTGCTGGATTGTAAAATTCCCACACACAGAGCTTTGTTGTCTATAAATCTGAACTAGAGATGACATGGTATCAACATTTTCTTCTAATACACATCTGTTGAGAAATAGAAAAACAAGTATTAGGTGCTCATAAAATCACCACTCCGCCAAATTCATTTGTATTTCAAATCTATGAAAAAATATTATTAATGGGATAAATTAAAGATGTCAAAGATAATAAGGTGATAAATAAATTAATAAATTCTTCCCATCATGAAAGCTATCAGGATTATAGACTTGTGTAAAGTGAGTTCCCTTTAATTCACGTGATGGTACAATTAGGGCCAAGACTATGTCGTTGAGGAAAACAGTGATGTTGGTGAAAGGAAATACACATACATACATATAGACACACAAAGGCAATTTTCACAGCTCACAATGACAGAACATTTTGTTTTTCTGTTTGATTTAGTTTTAGAAAGCTATTTTCTTAGGTCTAGGTAAGAACACGGCTGTTGGGCTTTACCAGTGGTTGCATCTTTAGTCATGTAATAAATATTGATAAAATAAAATACAGAATTTCCCCAGATATTTAAAGGTCATTTATCTTTCTGGCCTACTTCATGGAGTTGAAAAGAATATGACAAGAAGGGTGCTTCCCCTGAGATACTTGGTTAATAAAGCTTTACTCCAGTAGTGGTAGTTACATAATCTTGTGCAAGAAGCATAAATCTTACTGTGCAAACCAGGACTGAATAATTCCTGGGATTTTAAAGGTATGGTGGCAGGTGATTACCATATGAGAGCTTATCGGGCACAAGGACGGGACTCTACTATTGATAAAACAAATTAGTTCATAATATTGGAATAACCATTAACTAATGGATAACCACCAGTCAGCAACAGTGCAAAAGCAATATGTAATTTAGCTCTTGCCATTATCTAAAATGGCTGTACTGTTCATTCATTATTTGGTTCAGCATCTGACCAGCCTGTGTCTAAAAATGGCACCCTCTTGGAGGGGAACAGAAGTGGGTAAAGTAATATTTCCCAACATGGTAACAAATGTTTCTGGGTGAATATGTTACCTTATAATGAATATACAGAAAGCATTGGCAATATTAGGGGTATACAAAATGGTTAAATGGATGAAAATACCATTTTAACCAAATAGGAGGACATCCTATTACATTCTCTTCATTAAACGTCCAAAAAGTAAGTGTCACATCTGGCCTATTGTTCAGTCACTTTCCAGTCAGGGTTCTTAAGTGATTCCTTAGTGCCATGAAATGCATGTTGAGAGGGGTCCTTTTCACTCTGCTGTGGCCTCTCCTCTTGAATTGACATTACACAGTGCACATCACTGTCACTGTCACAGCATGAGCTGCATATTTTGGATGAAACTTCTTTCATATGGATGTCAGATACCCCAGCCAGTGCTACATGTTCAGAATTCAGATCTTGTGTTTTAGAAATAATTTTTTTTCCACTTGGTTATATAGATTCTTTAAGATTTGTTATTAAAATATGTTCAGTGGGCCCTATAATTGGTGAATTTTTGGAGAAGGCTAATATAAATTATTTTATTTTATAGCAAATCAACAATGATCATGTGGCTAGGGAATGTCCATTATTTTAACATCTGAGAAGCCAAGACTTTTTACTTGCCATTCATTTATATGCTTTGTGTGTGTGTGCGTGTGCATATGTACACACAGACGTTTATATAGCAAATGCCTGAGTTAAGCATATTATCTTGAATGCAACCTAGAAAAAAATCAGATACATCTGAGATATAGAATCAGTTATAATATAATCAGTTAGATACATTGAGAATAATCTTTTACAATCGTTCCTTGTTAAAAGCCAAACTTCTGCCCACCAAGTAGTAGAACTCAGAAACTTTGGCGAATACGTTAACTGGATCTTTCTTCCAGGTCTGATATTTGATCATGTGACATCAGTCTTAGAGGTAAGACAAAAAATTCTTACCTCTGACATTAATTTGCAGTGTGACCTTGGAAAAGTCATTTAACCTCTTTGAGTTTTATTTACCACATCTATAAAATGTCGGGTTTGGAAAGGTTAAAGGTATTATTTTGAAAAGTAAGCATTAACTATTATTTAAAACAATTATAAAAGAAATTCAGGAAAGGAAAAAAGAAGGTAGGTTTCTTGAAGCTTTGTGTTGAGACCCAGGGTAGAAATTTAATTCAGGGTAGAATTTCCTCCTATGGAGGAAATGACTAGCTGAGAAGCATTTCTTTCGCCCACCCAAACTGCCATGAAAAGGACTGACTGATAGAGGATGTCAAAAATAAGAAAGGGTTATGGTCCAGGAAATGCATGCTGCTGTGGTCAGTTTGATGGACTTGGTATCTTGAAACATAAGTGGCAGGTCCAAGAGGAAGTGTGGGCAAGCAGTGGATATCAAGGACATTTAGCTTAGTTTATTGATGGCAGCAGGTTGTTTCATAAAGCAGAGAGAGAACCAGCTGGAATCTTAAATCAGGCCACATTCTGTAATGTGACTGACTCATTGTCAGTATCAGGGAAGTATCAGTAGATATCAAGGACTAAGAAATGATAACATCATAGGTGCTAGACTAGGATGACTAGAAAATACCAGACAGAACTCCATACTTGAAGTCTACATAACTCCAGGCAGATTATGGAAAGTTGCAGCTAAGGAAGGGAAAGATGAAACATTTCTTCACCATTCTGTGAGCTTCCTTGTAATGCAGATTAGACCATGGACCATTCATATCATTTTTGTCTCCCTGGCACCTACCCCAGTGCTGGACATTCATTATATACCTAACATAATTTGCCATTAAAAATATTAAATTATAGGATTCAGATGAATGGTGTTAATTTGACCTTTGATCTTAATAAATCAGAGTCATAGAGGTAGGTCACATTTGTTATTCTGAAAAAATTTAGGGGATTTGGTTTACAAAATAGTGAAATGAGAGAAATATATATATATATTATATAAAGATCTAAATATTGTTTATGAGACAATAGAAAATCTTGGAATTTGTGACTTGTATTACTTAAAAGAAATTTTATATTGTATTTATAGTAATTAATGGTGTAGTCACCATTAAATGCTGGTTTTGCTGCATGACACAAAATAACTACATGATAAATGTCAATGAAATAAATAATGCAATTTATAATATGTTTTTTTTCAACATCAACTTAATCTATAAGTATGTGAAATAATTACATTAATGGAATTGTGGAAAAATTGGGACATGTAATTGATAATATCTAAAGAAAATACACTATCATTTTACTTAGTCATGGGGTTAATAAGATAATTGAAAAATCACTTTGTTCATTCCATCCCCTTTAGGCAAAGCTAAAATGTTTATAGTTTCCTTTGAGAGGAGTGTACTTTTTTATAGTGCAGTTTTTATAAATGATACTTATAAGCTTTGATAAAATGTAACAAATTTTAAAATTAATATCTCTTCCAAAAAATCTGATGTAAAACAAATTTCTTTTTGTCAAATGATATTTTAGAGTAATTGCAAATTAAAATTTAAAATCTATTCTCATGTTAAAAATTTGCCCTCTAATATAATAACATTTACATGTATAAAAAAGAAAAATTCATCAAAATATTTAAGGATAAAATTAATAATTTTCTAATACAGTGTATATAATCATTGTCACAAAGTTCAAATATTCTATTGAAATTAGAGTACTATAGAGAAAAGCTATATTCTTTTGGTTCTGAGTCCTTGGAAGAACGAAATGTGGTCTACATATTGCCTGATTCTACCTTGTGTCTCTGACTTTTATCCACAGCACTTAGGTTTTTTTGGTCCTTTTTCTAATTGGGTTTGTTTATCTTGTTTGATATTTCTTCATGGTTTATTTAGTAGCTCTGGTAAGGCCTGTTAGGGGTATTTGATTTGTTTGTTTAGCATACTTTTAAGCAACTAATTCCAACATAGGATACAGGTATCATTAGAAAAGGATGGTTACCACAATATATTTTTTCTTAAAGTGCAAATTTCACTTAGTGACTTTGCTTTTTAAAAAGCATATCTATAAACCAGAAGGATAAATGAACTTTGTTCACATGATTATATAGCGATTCCTATTTTTAATGTTGTCTAATATGAACTGAAGGCACAGGGATTGAAAATTTGCACTTCTGCCTTTCCTTTTATTTGCACTGTGGTTATAATAATCCATTTAGCACATAGATAGTTAGATACCAGAAATGACTGACTAATAAATGTTACTGGTTACTTCATGCAATATTATGAGGCACTGTACTAGGCTCAGGAGAAGCATAGACTGTGCTCTCTGAATTTATAGTACTACTAAAGCCAGACAACGTTTGCATGAATCTCCTTGGCCTTGGCTAACTCATTTTCATTTCATTTCTTTTTCATTTCATTTTCCTCCCCACCTTCAACTTCTTCATCTGTAAAAGACTAAATTTACAATAGAGTTCCAGCTTCTAGCTGGAACATTCTATAATTCCATAAATAGAAATTCCAGTTTTCTCTCTCTCGCTTCTGCCTTTTTAATTTAAAAATATTTATTTATTTGTTTGTTACCAAAGACTGTGCCATTCTTTAACTTATACTACCAGGTCACTTCTTTGTGAAAGTAGAGGTGACATGTACCCCTTCAAGGTAACTAGACCCAAGCTTGTTCAACTAGTCACTCAGCAAACAAATACGAAATATCTACCAGTGGAAGCTCTGTGCTCTACCCTGTGGAGGGTTTGGAAAGCAAACAATTCACACTGTCAAGAAACTTACATTCCAGTCCTGTGGTCTCCATCTTTTTAAAGATTAGGATTCCTTTTTTTTCCCTTTAAAAACAATTGGCATTTATTGAATACATATAACCTGCCAGGTACATGCACAATCTCCATGCTAAGTTTGTAATATGCATTATCTCTATGATGTTTTTTGACTTGCAGGGTTGTGTGTGTGTGTGTGTGTGTGTGTGTGTGTGTGTGTGTGTATGTATGGTATGTCTATATTTTAAAATTTTGGTAAAATACATAAAATTTTTACCATTTTAAACATTTTTAAGTGTACAATTCAGTGGAACTCATTATGCTCACAATGTTATAAAATTATCATTACTATCAACCTGGCATTTTCATCGACCCAAACAGAAACTCTATACTCATTAAATAATTACTTCTATTCTTCCCTCACACAAGTTACTGGCAACCTGTAATATACTTTCTGTCTCTGTGCAGTTGCCTATTCTAGATATTTCAGATAAGTGGAATCATAAAACATTTGTCCTTTTGTATCTGGCTATTTCAGTTTACATAATGTCTTCAAGATTCATTAATATTGTAGCATGTATCAGAACTTCATTGTTTTTTATGTCTGAATAATATTTCATTGTATGTACATACTACATTTTTATTTACCCATTCATCTGTTGATGGACTCTCCTCTGATTTAGCTAAGCTTCCAATTTTTGTAATCATAGATCTACTTGGTGTCCTGATATTTTCATCTTTTCCTAGTGCTAAAGGCTAAAATGAAGCGATCCTCCCTCCATGTTTGTCTTCACCTTTATTCTATTCAGAATTAGCTTTTTCATTAGCTTCTTTTATTCCTGTTTTATTTTCTCTTTCTGCTAATGATTGTCTTAGCATATGTATGACTATTTTTTTCGAAGGTATAATTTCAGTGGTCCAGTGTGTTTACATAGGAACCTAGATTGTTAAATATTAAGGAAATATCAAAGCCATGATTAAGATTCCTTTGAGTTAAATTTTTTCTAGAATTCATTGCAGTGAAAATATGAATGTGAATGTTATTTCCCTCAACTCATTGATGTATTACCATTTTCCCCCCAAATAATATAAGGAACTGTACGATACTTATATAATTTACTAAAATACTAGCATTGATCTTTGGAATAATTACTTAAATTCATTGCTAAGTTTTATTATAAATAAATTTTTAACATTTTATAAGATTATTCTAAATATGATGTACTTACTAAAGTCAAATTGCAGGAAAGACTAAGGCTGTGCCTATGTAGAAAATTCTTCCATAGTTGTTGACATTTCTATAAACCCTTGTTACCTAGCTAAATTTAAAGATGTCTTTTACTGATGAGATATTAGTAAATTGGGTTTAGAAAATAAATATTCCATATATTTTATTCTTAGGAAAAAGTTTAGACCAGGCACATTAATGAATTACATTTAATGAGGACTTTTGTGGCAATAATGATGGAGTGTCAAGGTCTCTAAAATGCCTCATGCTAGCTAGCTATTTTTCATTCTCTTTAATTTACACAAGAAGGCTTAAAGAGCTCTGGGCAAGCTGCTTCAAAGAAAAGAACATCACTGCTGAACCAAAGTTAATGCAAAATTATTTGAAAACTAGAGAGTCCTTTTAACACACAACCATAGAGGAACACAGAGCTTTTATATAACAAAATATAAGTTCCCTTGTAAAGGATTTTTCCCTCTTTACTGTTCAAATTAAGTACATCCAATTTATTTTTTATTCAGTCCACAAGTTTTAAGACTGTGTGGATATGTTGGTTTGTGGAAAAATCTGATATTAAAACCAATTCTATGTTAACAAAAACCAGCTGAATTTAGTTTAACATTTCTTATATTTCCATTTATTTTAAGTAATGACATGCATGAAAATGCATGCAAGTTGCATCTTTAAAGAATCTTTGGGTGAATAAAGTAAGGAAAGGAGGAAGGGTTTATAGTACCATATATTGTAGTTGGAAATCTGATACCTGAGATTGTCTATATGTGTTAGGGGAACAAGCATAAAGACCAATTAGCCCATTCTTTTGATTATCTTCATAATCAATACTGATTTCTGTGTTTTCATTGATCTGCTCACAATTCACATTGAGTCTTAGCTTGGAAAGAGCAAACACTTTCTCTCTCCCTCTCTCTCTCTAGCTGATTGCCTGTGCAAAGGAGATGCTCACTAAATGTTTATGAAAGAACAAGATGAAAGAGGGTTTGATATCATTTCCCAGAAGAAAACATGGCCAAATGGCACTTTACAGTGCAATGCGATTTGCACTTTTTATTCTTTTGACTTCTTTTTTTAAAAAGTGGAATAAAACACAAAACAATATAATGATACTTTAGCACTTCTCTGTCAAACATTCTGTGGAGGCTCAACAAATGCCAAAGCAAAAATAGAAACACTGTATGTTCGTAAGTTAAATTCAACTGAATTTATTGTTCAAGACAAAATACATACAGCAGGCATTATTAGCCAGGGTTCATGGACCCCAGGACTGCATAGTAGTGGAGAGCTTCAGGGTATCTGTGAAGACTCTGAAACCACATGCAAATTTTGGAGTGTATTTTTCTGAGATGATATTACTTAACAGTGATGGAGAAGTTTCTAACTGTTTGGAACTGTTCTAATCATTTATAAGTTTTTATTCACTTGATCCTCATGACAACCTTAGGATATAAGTGTTCCCACTATTTTCGTATTACAGATGAAAAAATGACATACAAAAATTTCATGTAACTCACCCAGGGCATCACAGCTACTAAGCAGTCAAGCCAGCATTTAAACCCAGAAGTCTGGCTGCAAGGTCTGAGCTCTTAATCAGCACACACACTGTGCTGTCTTTAATAGGGAATAGATTTTGTAACTTTTCTTTTCATATTTTCAAGAGGAGTTTGTGATCAAAAGACAATAAATATCTGCTGGAGTAGAGGAGACATCTAGACCACAGAAGTGCTGCTTTCATTAGACATGCTGTTGCTTAAAGCACACGGGGTTTGCCATAGCTAAGGAAAATCAGATGTAGTCGCCTGCAGTCACGTAGATGTTAGGCATTTTTAAGGTCTGCTGATAAATGTCCCAACTATTTATTTATTTAATCTGGCCACCCAGGATGTCATATTTCATATTGCCTACAATAAAATGGATCAAAAATGATAAGAATCAAGATTCTGACAAAGCAGGTAAAATGAATTGATCAAAATCTGGAAAAAAAAAGTTGAAATTTAAATGGAGACCATAGAGTAAGCAAAATGCATTTACTTAAAGTTGAGCCTAGAATTCCTGTTGATCAAAGGAAAGTTCAAAAGATGATCAGTTACATGATTCACAGTGTTCCTAAGAAAACCTATTACCTCCTCAGAGAGAATAATAACATTACTTTGTTTGAAGTCAATAATACATGCTCAAAAAAATATATAGTGAACACTTTTTTCAGTAGCATCTCTCTAGTAAATGTAATAACTGCTGTAATAGACTGAATTGCATTCCCCCAAGATTCATAGGTTGAAGAAGTTCTAGCTCCCAGTATCTCAGAATGTGACTATATTTGGAGATAGGACCTTCAAAGAAGTGATTAAGTTAAATAATATGGTTGGGCCCTAATCCAATATGACTGGTGTCCTTATAAGAAGAGGACATTTGGATCTAGATATTCCCATGCACAGAGGAGAGATCACATAAGGACACAATGAGAAGCTGGCCATCTACAAGCCAAGGTGAGAGGTCTCAGAAGAAATTGAACGTGCAGACACTTTGATCTTGGATTTCTAGCCTCCAGAACTGTGAGAAAATCAGTTTCTGTTGTTTAAGCCCCACAGTCTGTGCTATTTTGTTATGGCAGTCCTAGCTTACTCGTATAAGCAGGTTCCTTAAAATACTTTGTAATAATCTGTACTTCAGCATCATTCTGGTTCTTACAGTATTTTTTTCATGGCAGTTGAGGAAGCAGTGCAAGTTAATTGAAGACCCCCAGTGAAATTCTGAGACCTCCCCCCGTCCTCCACCAAATGTAGTTCAAACACAGTGCCGTCTCTGGGACAGCTTTATTTGGAGATAAGATCTAGATTATTCAGAGTAATGGATGAACTCTATGTGTGTTCGGGCTTTTGATAAGTCATATTGCTGAAGAAAGCACTTAAACTTCATAGTAAGGCATGAAATAAAATGTCGTTTCTGTATTGCTAATTAAGAGCTAAAAATAGACTATTGGTCACAAGACTTGACCTTTGATGAAAATGGAAAGCACCACCTCCCTCCAAGGGTTGGATCCCTCTAGCTCATGGTCACCTTCTCTCCAAACCAGGGGAAATTCTACTCAGGAGCAAGAATTTTTGTTAGAAAGAGTGTGACTCAAATCTGATGCATGAAAAAATTAATGAATGACATAATGTTAAAGTTGCACACTGCAGGTTTGTACAGAATATTTTCAAAGCAAGAGTGACCAGAATAACTATACCAAAGAAAATCTCATTAATGTAGGCATATAAATGCAAATTTAAAAAACAATGAAACGTAATGGTGATTAAATGTATGAAATGATTCACCATGAAAGTCTCACAGTAATTTATGAATAATATTATAAATAATTTCACTTTTTTATACCTCTATTGTAACATATGTCACCAAGATTATAATTAGCTGTTGAATTGGTTGTGTCCTCCCTACTCAGTTACATCTTTGAGAACATGAATCTCATTTAATTTCATTTTATTTTCTATCAGTGATGCTCAATACATGTTTTTAGAATGACTGAGCGAATAAAAAAATGAATAGATGAAAAATGAGCACATGATCAGCTAAAATGTGCACAGCAATTAGATTCTTACACTTTTCATATATCATTTAATAATAATTAACAAAATATTTCTGTACACTTTTTTTTCTATGATGTGAAATTTGATGCTACCCAGTTTTTTAAAAAATTACATTTTGGAAGATAAAGTTGAGAAAATGCTCTCAGTATA
Source organism: Hyperoodon ampullatus (assembly GCF_949752795.1). Lineage (NCBI taxonomy): Eukaryota > Metazoa > Chordata > Mammalia > Artiodactyla > Ziphiidae > Hyperoodon > Hyperoodon ampullatus. Next base: position 45,429,412 of record NC_136925.1, on the reverse strand, counting down.
GTGTTAAGTACAGAATACAAAATTATATATAGACTATAACACACACACAGAGAAATAAAAGTAAGTAAACCAAAATATTAGCTATGGTTATTACCTGGGTGAAGAAATTCATTCTAGAATCTTCCTTCACAGCCAGGTTTCCTGAAAACATTAACATATAAAATTCACCGTTGTTAGTGCATAGTTTGATGAGTTTTGATGAAGGCATAGAGTTCTATGAGCTGTTTTTTTGGACATGTGACCACAACAACCAAGTAAAGAACACTTCTATGATCCCAGAAGTTCCTCAATGTTCCATTGCAGTCATTCTTCTTGACTCCCACCCAGTACACTGCCTGTGGCATCCACTGATTTCTTTTCTTATAGCTTTGCCTTACTCCCAGATGTCATATCCTGAAATCTTAAAATATGTAGTTTATGAATTTGGCTTCTTTCATTTAGCATAATGCTTTTGATATACATCTGTGTTGTTACATGCACCCGTATTCATTTTTTTTTTCTAGTTTTGGAGTGTATGGAAAATCTCCTGCTCTATTCCTAATCCCTTCATGAGTACTCATTAGAGGTTTGTAGATAAGAGTCAGAGAATGGGTGCAAACTCCTCTCATACCTGGAGCTCCCGTGGGTTCTGCACTTTCACACTATTTGGCTTTTATAAGTTTGTTAAACATTTTAGATGAGTTGTTATTATCTACTTCTATGATGCCTTGTGTCTTGTACGCCTGTGCTCTGCCACAGGTGAGCCAATGCTTACATCCTGTTGTTCTTTCCTTAGATTTCAGACCACTTAGTTTCTGTGGTCTTCAGCTCTCTGAAGAGTTGAGAAAAGGTCTCTTCATTAGATTGTAAGTGCCAAGAAGAAAAGGCTAGAGGCCTGGAGCATAGTGGGTACTCAATGTTTGTTACATAAACAAGTGAGCAAGTGGATGGATGAATGATACTTTTGCTTGAGCAGTTCTATGTAAAATTTATTACTTCTTTATTGAATGTTAATTAGCTTTTGGGAAACCTGTTAGAAACTTCTCTGAGCATATATGCTCCAGTAGATTGGTTTCTGGACCCATACTCATAGTGGAGAGAGGCTTCATTCAGCCCCTACTGAGGAAATTATAATCTGACTACAATATACCAAGGTAACTGGTAGAAAAAGTGAAAAATTCAATCAGCAGGTTAATTTGAATAACTGATGCCAGATAGCCAGTTGGTTTGATTTTTACCCCTCACTGAATTGAATTAATTAACAGCTTATTTTCATACTGTGTAGCTATCTCTATGCCTGTTGACACAGAAGATTATCATTCACAGTAAGCAAATGATTTCCCCTGAGAGCCAGAATTCAACTGCTTTACTACTCGGATTAGAATTTCTAGCTCTTTTTTTTTTTTTTTTAATATGGCACAACTTAATGATTTTGCTCTTGTTGGTGTACACTAAAATTTTATCTGTTTAAACACACATTTAACATAGAATATCTTGTTTCTAACTTTTAACACATATGTGTGGTTTAAAATGAACTTCAGTAATTCTGGATATTGCAAAAACTTATAAATAGGCAGCAATAAGTTGTGAAGAATTAATTCTTTTAGTTTCTGATGGCCTTATAAAACTTTATGCAACAAGCTACTCATGTCTATGAAATCATACTGGGTGATACAATTATTTTTCTCAATGTTCGTTTTTTGTTATATTTTCATGCTTTTTTTTGTTCTTTTTCTTTTTGGTTAGAATTAATATTTGAGAATAATTTCACTAACATAATATGGGTCTTACTTCACAAGAAGTTATTATAACAGTAGACCAATAGACTAAGCTCATTTTATTCATCCTCTGACCATACTTTTGAATAGTATTTAGTTGTATTGATTTATAAGCTTCTGGTGTTTTTTAAAATAACATGTTTTAAAATTCTGCAAATTGACATGTTTATGGGTCTAGTTAAGGCAGGTAATATAAGTGAAGGCAGCCAGCTAGATGTGGCAGACACTACGCCCACCTCTTTAAATGAAGCTGCTATCACTTGGCTCCTGCAGGAATGCAGGTTGCAAAGACCTTCAGGCTTTCTGTTTCTGGTTCATTTTTTTACCTTCAGCTAAAAACTGGATTTTAATTTTTTTTTTTGCGTTACGTGGGCCTCTCACTGTTGTGGCCTCTCCCGTTGCTGGAGCACAGGCTTCGGATGCGCAGGCTCAGCGGCCATGGCTCACGGGCCCAGCCGCTCCGCGGCACGTGGGATCTTCCCGGACCGGGGCACGAACCCACGTCCCCTGCATCAGCAGGCAGACTCTCAACCACTGTGCCACCAGGGAAGCCCTGGATTTTAATTTTTTAAAAAAATCCTCATACCTTAACATCAGATAGATCAATGTGCAAATCCTGGCTTTGCTGCTTAAAGCATTTATCTCAAAGGCCATCAGACCATTCAATAAATAATAACTGTGAATAGTTAAATGAACATGCTAGTTATTAATTGTAAAACTAGAAAAAACTTGTAAGTTGACTTGAACTCTAGCTTCTGTATTGCTCAAGAGTTCTTAAAACAAAATGTCTAACTGCATACTCTGACCTGAGTGTGGGCATATACGTGTTCACATATATATTAGAAAATAAAACAAGAAAAGAGTAAGAATTTCTGGATAGATATAGATCAAAATTGGCCAAAGGCAGAAAGACTAACGCAGAAAGAAGAATGTTTTCTGCTAATTCTGAAAACTTACTACCTCAGAAATAAAGTGCCCTTTTCCTACTACCCCATGGAAATGCATTTGTTACTTGTTCATGTTTGGTTCCCTCAAGGGTTTTGTTTGAGTGACTGAGACTAATCTGATGAGTGAAGCTCCTAATGGCATGTAATCACTTAATGTCTTATCTCTTCCACGCAACTTTTGCATTTTAATAGAGGCCTCCTGTGCCTTAACCCAGTGGAGTGTGTAATAAGATTAGAGTGACCAGACGCAGGGCTTTGCACCTGAAAGTACACAATGGTCAATGTTAATGGATAGCTTTGAGAATTTCAGGTCCTGGCAAGGCCAGGGCCAAAATATTTTTGAGAAAGAAGACATTTCAGTACCCTTCAAATCTAGATATGGGTAGGGTTTACTAGTTAGAACACTATTTTAGGTTGTATATATTATATCTGTATTATATGAAAAGTAATTAATAATTTGACTTATTTGAAAATGTTTTTGATCAGTCATGTTGGAATAACACAGGCAGATCATTAGAAGACCAAAAAAGGGTTAATGACAGAACCTCTCTTTTTTAAGCTTCATTTTATGCTAATATTTTGTGCTTTCTCTGACCATTCAGTATAATCTTATAACGAAGATCTCATTAGCTTTAACAAGTGCTATTTTGGTATCATTTTCAATTGCACATCCTCTCTCTCCTACAGAGTCTCCCAAGATTTCTTGAAGTTCTTGGGGATGGCACGTGTGCTCACAGATTAGCCCTATATGGCATATACATTTCTCTTCTGCTCCAGCTTTTTCTCTGCTGCAAAGGCCTAAGATAGCTGTGAAGCTGTGTCTCAGTATTTCTCCCACTGGCCTGCATCCCACTGAGAACCATTTTCTCTGTTGTGCACTAAACAGCTTAATTGGGTACCATGGTCACTTTCAAGCCCTATCGCTGCCTCATCTGGGCACAGTATCTGGCAGGCACTGCTCACACCTTTGCTCATGAATTGGGGCTTCAGGGTTCTGCAGTGTTACCATGCTCTTTGGAGTCCTTGGACTCCTTGAATCCTTTTAACAACAAAGGGTTTATTTTGACCACGTCATGTACGTGCTTTCTCTTCTTTTAGGAATGGGTTACATTCTCAGCAGGAACAGGTAGATAACTTTCTCCACTCTTTGCTGTCTTGTACTTCAAGTTAGTTTTAGATTAAATAATTCTTTCAATTTTAATTTTAGACCCTCTTCTTGTGTCCATACAAGCATAGACTGAGGAATAAACTCAAGCGATAAGATACATTATGTCTTGTTTAGACTAGAAAATCCTTTTAACAACAAAGGTTTTATTTTGACCACATCATGTACCTGATTTCTCTTCTTTTAGGAAATGTTCTCTCTCTGGAGACCATATGTTTTAAACAGCCTCCCTGGTAGCTACTCTGTTGACTGTCAGACATGACCACACCTCAGCAGGGCAAAACTTGCCATCTAACTGGGCTGATGCACATCTTCAATTGGACTTAATGCCAGTCCCTACATTAAGCCACCATTAGTAGAATCTTCTATTATTGTTATATCGATGAATCTGAATTGATAAAATTCTAGCTTTAAACATCGACATTTGTTGGATAAACAACCACATTTTATATCTTATATACCTGTTAAGCCTTGACAAGTTATTTTCTAAATGAAAAGCAGTTTATACAAATGAAAGATAAAGTATTTTGGAGCTTATGTCTATGTTTTATTCAATTCATCCCCAAACTCCAGCCAATATTTTGCCCTAAGATGAAATCATCATCTTAATTGTAGCCTAGTAGGATTTAAAATAACTTGAGTTTTTCTTTCCAAATGAGATATTTAATGGAAATGCTTTAAGGGTCCAACTACTGAGTGAAGCACTATTGTTACAGCTATTTCAAAATGACATTTATGCAGGCTATGTAAAACGTTCACAGTCATTAAGTAGCATCCTATGGCCACTCATTTATCCTCCCTCAATTATGTAACAAAAGGACTAATCAAGATCAAGTCCCAGTTTCAAAAAAATTGCCTTTTTAGCAGACCGCCCCGAAGCTCAAATAAGTCAGATTGGTGCACATACTCTTAAAAGGACTTAACGCCAATTTCTATACTTATGTACTAAAGAGTTGTAAAGTGGAATGAGTTTGCAGTGTTTCTTGGGGGCTTTCTTTCATATGAAGATAATTAAGACTTAACGTTTCCCTTCTTGTTTCCTAATATATATGACACAGAAATATACATTTAAGATGAACAGTATTAATGTATTAGTCAGACTGCCAAATAGGGACTTACTTGTCCTTTCCTCTCATAATTGTAGAAGGGTGGGATGTTGCTAGCACGGTGGGACACCTCCTTCATACACAGCGTTCCTCTGTTAATCTCACTTCTGCTCTTCATGATTAAACTGTATTGAAAGACTTCTTCCATGATTCAAAAGATTGTTTTTTAATATTTATTTTAATATGAAAGAAGGATATGCTCATTCATCATCAGAAATGTTGTTAAAACAGCACTTCCTATCAACCATTGATGATGAATGGGAAGATCTTTCCTTAGTACGGGAGAGAATATTGCACAAATCTTCCTGAGTCTTACCACAAATCTCTCTTAATAAAATTCAGCTCATCAGTTTGCAGGATAAGAATATGTCTTCAGTCATAAAAGGTATAGTGACAATCGGAGACGTTTCAGAGATCTTTTATTTTTATTTATTGTTTTTACTGTGCTTGGGCTTCTAAGTAGATAACAGGCACAGCTGAAATCATATTTGTTTTTAACAGAGAAAAATTTAGGCTGATAAAATTTGTTTTGAGTGGACAGCCTATCATCTCGTCATATAGTCTCTGATATTTGTTAGCTATCAATTGAATGTGGAAATAGTTCTAGATATTGAGAGAAGTTACAACAGAAAAGAAACCAATAAACAACATTCTTTTAAGAGCTAGAGTAAACATGTATTAAATAAAAGATGGTGCTATGCTTGCTGAAATTACTACACTATGCAGTCCTTCATTAGTTACTGAGCACTTGTTATACCTGGGGTCCTGATAGACCCAGAGGTACAGCTGTGCACAAAGCAATGCTCCTGCTCTCATGGAACTAACATTTAACATGTCCCAGGGGTCTTCCATTTGTCACTTGAGAATCTAGCCAATAAACAGAGTCATATTTTCAATCATCTAACAATTCTTTATAGATTGGCAAAAAATATGCCCTTTTTAAGTTAAATGTGTTATTTCTTTATCTTCAGGAAAAAATGATGAGGAACAAATTTGGATCAGATATTGCAGTCTAAGTAGTTTCACTGGCTGCTAGGTAGTCCTAAAATAAGGATCTACAACATTGACCTTGAGCCTTGGAAGCATTAGGACTGCAAGAATCAATTCTGTGTCAGAATCTTTGAACATATCAGGAGGTCAGTTCTGCATCATTCATTCCACTGATCTTCCATTGCTATCATTTAACAGGTCAGATGTGCAGCTGGCAGACAAACATTGCAAAGTTAAGTTAACACGTGATGCAGATGGAGAGTGTCAATTCAGAACTGTGTGTCAATTCATTGGTCTCTCCAGAGTTCAGGGTCACAGCTGAAAAAACTCAGTCTTTTTTTTTCTGCCAGCTAAGCAAACATGCTTGAAAGTATGGAAGATAGAATATCTGAATACTGTTGTACTTGCTGAGGAAATTTAGGCATATCTAAATGTCTTCAGAGTCAACCCATGAGATCCTTTGAGGTAGATAGGGTCAGCGTGGGATCTTCCTCTTAAATGTTCATTGTGTCCTGCCTGTATCTTCACTTCCTACAGTGCCATTTGGTTGGGTGTGGGTGTTGGCTAGAATCTCCATAGATACAGCATTTTGTCTTAAACCCAGCTCTTGTAACAAGGAAATAATGTAGGTTTAAAATAAAGATGGTAATGAAACTTTTAGTGCAGTAACAGTCCAACTGGATACACTACCAAATTCCTTCCCATGAGATATATAATCTCTGTAATGGAAAGGGGGAAAAAAACCCCAAAAGATGTAATGAATACAAATAATGGAATGAATAATTATAAAATGGTATGAAATTAACTTTGCGTTGTTAGAATTTGCTTTTAAAACCATGAGAATATTTAGGAGAGATTTATATTTTTATGTTAATAGGCTATATATGGCTACTGTGGCTGAATAATAAATGAAAGTCCTTCTGGACTCTATGGTAGCATATGAAAATGTGTAAAGTAATATTAATTAGAATGTAATGTTTAGCCATAGTTTACCAGTTAGAATTTAAATAGATACAGTACTTAAATATTCCAGGTATAAATACTGGTCTATAAATAAATCTAGTTAACTCAGTGTTTCTCAAACCTAGCACTTTTGACATTTTGGGCCACAAAATTCTTTGTTGTGAGGGCCTATCCTGTGCATTGTAAGATGTTTAGCAAATCCCTGGCCTCTACCAACTGAATGCCACTAGAACTGCCCCAGGGGTTACAAATAAAAGTGTCTCCAGATATTGCCAAATATTCTCAGGGGGAAATATTACCTTGGTTGAAAACCGCTGAGTTAACTAAACCCTTTTTATCTCTTATTAGAATTCACATGCTACTGTAGCAAGTGTGAAAGGGAGGTGGAGTTGTAAATGGAGTGTAATGGTTAATCATTTGTTCATATTTGTAGAAAATAACTGCTACAATTAAAGTCAAGTCCCCACCAAAAATAAAACCCTTGTCAAATGGCAAGATTTTAGTTGATAAATTGAGAATTTTACAAAAGTAAAGGAAGACTCTGAGCTATGTTATTGGGAAGCTTCCAAACTGGAAGCATGGTAAACAAAAGGAAAATCACATGTAGATAGAGCATAGAAAAACTGCTTAAAGCAAAAGACAAAGAGACACTCATAATAAATAATCAGAATAAAATGATATGTTAATTCTGAAATAGGAAGAATAAGATTGGCATCTGCCTTCTCATGATAAACAGTGGAAACTAGAAGGTAATAGAATGATATCTTGAAAGCTCTGAAAGAAAATTATTTCCAACCTATAATTCTATATTAAGTGAACATTGCCTTTAGAAAATAGAGACAAATAAAAATATTGTTTTGGATAAAGATTGAGAAAAATTATCTTCATGAGTGCTGCACCAAAGGAAACAGTCAAGAGTGTTCTCTAGGCAAAAGGAAAATAATCATAGATGGAAGTTTTGAGATGTAGGAAAAAATAAAGGTCAGTAAGAACAGTAAAAATGTTGGTAAAACTAAATAAATATTCACTATACAAAACAGCAATAATTTGTTTTGGGTTTCAACATATTTAGAATTAAAATACACAGCAAATATATAGCACATAAATCACAAGGATATAGATTGTCTGAGAGGTAGTAAAAATATAGAGTGAATATAAGCTGGTTTGCATAAGCCTCTTATCAAGGCATCATTCATGGTAGAGTCTTGTTTCACCGTCAGAATGTCCTGATTTGGGTGATAAATTAAATGTTTGCCCTTTAATACTATTAATTTTTATCAGAGGTTGATAAATTAAGAAGTCATATTGTAACTTCATGAGTAAACAGTAGAAGAATAGCAACATAATTTAAACTAACAATCTAATAAAAAGGAAAATAAAACAAAAATAAGTAATATTAAAAAAGACAAGAAAGAAAAAGAATATAATGTAGTACAAATATAAATCAAATAATAATATGGTAAATTTATCTTATACGTGGAATCTAAAAACAAAACAAAACAAAACAAGCTCAAAGGTATAGAAAACAGATTGGTGATTACCAGAGGCGGGAGTTAGTGGGGGGAAGAAGTGGGAGAAGGAGTCAAATGTTAAACAACAACAACAACAACAAAACCTAACTTTGTTGCTTTCTCTGTGGAATTATCATTACCTTACCCAGGGCTGACATGGGCTTCCAGAGTTTTCCAGTCCTTCAGGGATAATGCTTTACTGGACATGGGTAAGGGAATGGCTCACTGGAAGTATGAGGAAATGATGGTGGGGGCAGAATTCTTTTGCTAACATAAGAAAAGTCTAGATTCACTTGTAAAACATCTCAAACAGACCTTTTCTACATGACAGACTTCTTTCTTGAATCTGAAGCTGCGGAGCTCAACATGGGTGCTAGACATCTCACTTTTATTTGCTTCTTGTAATGGATGAGTCAAAACATAACCCCAAACCAGAAATGAAAGTGAAATATTTGGAGCTGTGAATACGGATATTTTATTTTGTCAATTAAGTCTAGATTAATATGCTTTTGGGAAAAAATAATACAGTAAATTTAAAGCAGAATTTATTGTCATTTTGATTAAATGTAAATAAACTGTATACTACAATTAAAAGACAGAGCACCAGACTTAATATAAACAACAAATAACTTCTATCCATATGCTGCATGTAAGAGATATACTGTAATCAGAAGGATACAGAAAGTTTCAAAGTAAAGAGATGCAGGAGAAAGCTTCTATAACTACACTAATATCAAATTTAAAAATTTAAGTTAAAAATAATAGAAATAGAAGGGCACATTGCATAATGGTAAAATGTTAAATTGACCAGGAAGATACTAGCATTCTAAATTCATATATACTTAATAAAACATAGTATGAAAATATAAAGCAAAATTGACAGAATTAAAAGAATTATATAAATGCACAATTATAGTGGGAGACTTCAAATAAAAAAAGAAAAGCAACAGAAAATACAATAAAGACAAAAGTTGATTCTTCAGAAGGACAGATTAAAATTGATAAACACTGGTGACACTGTGCATGAAAAAATGAGGGAAAACACAAATAACTAATGTGGATAATTTAAAAGGTAGCATTACTAGAGATCCTACAGATATCACAGAGAGATTACTTCCAAACTTAATTTTTGAAGGAACATATACCAAAAAAAGCTGACAAGCCCATTTACAGGAGGAAAATCAAATACCAATATCTTTCATGAATTATAAAAATTCTACACAAAATATAAGCAAACCAAAGAGAGCAATATATAAAAGGAAAATACAGCAGAGATGTGTCTAAAAATAATGGAGAGAAAAATAATCATAGTAGAGTCCATTTTAATAGCCAAACACTACAAATAAAATAGATACTCACCAAGAATAAAATGGATACCTAGATGGTACTATAGTTCATGTAGTAACATTATACAGCATGAATATTAATGATTTGCTGCAATAAAAAGTATCACAAGGGATAATCTCAAAAATATAATATCAAGCAAAGAAATCAGATACTTCTGTATGATTACATTTATATAGAGTCCCAAAACAGACAGTATTAATCTATGATGTTCAGAATAGTACTGATAGTTAGTTATGGGTCTTTTATGGTGTTTTAATGTTCCATTTATTTTCTTAGGATGTGGTTACAAAGGTGTGTCATTTTGTGATAATTTATTGAGTTATACATTATAATTTGTGCATTTCCATCTATAAATGTTACTCCACAGAAAAATATTTATTTTTTAAAATGGCGGCCCATAGACTGCTTTACTTCTTATTTGATTTTGATACCTACAGTCCTTTGACTGGTAAACATTTTTTGTTAGTTCAACTTTTGTTATTGACTTAATCTAATCAAATCTATGGGCCTGATTAAGCTGGTTAATGAAGGTAGGCATGGCCTTAAGAGTAATATTATATCTTTTCTAATTGATTAAACATTTCATAAACATAAAATATCATGGCAATTAGAGGGATATATAGGGCAGATCAATATTCCTTCTAGTGATGTGAAATTATTCAATAATTTCAATGAATAATACAATAAACACAATTTTAGGGAAAGAGCATTTGTTATTGAAAGGTGCTTATCGTTTCGTATAGAAATTATGTGTTATTTGGGATAAACTAGAGCAAAATTTACATAACTAAATATTTGTGAATTCAATGTTGATTTCCATGCAAGGAGATTATTAATTGTTTCTCAGGAGGTGTCCCAGTTTCCGAGATGTGAGTAGTGATCAGCAAAATCAGGTTGTGCAGATTTGTGCAGTTACCACTGGTAACACTCCAGCTGCCATTTTTGGAAAATTATTACAAGTTCTTGTAATACGACCACACATAGACATCTTTATTCAAAGCACTGTGTGCTAGAAGGTACTTTAAAGAGTGTTCTGCTCTGGGTTTTTATCATTCTAGGTTTTGGATTGTCAAGGCTGGGAACTCAATAGGTTGACAGTTAAAAACAGCAGCAATAAGATCAAGAAGTCAAGTGTTTGTTCTTTCAAGTAATATGAAATATATCATTCCTCTTCCATAAAAATGACTTCTTTTTTTGTGTGTGTGTGTGTGTGTGTTTTTTTTTTTTTTTTTTTTTTGCGGTACGCGGGCCTCTCACTGTTGTGGCCTCTCCCGTTGCGGAGCACAGGCTCCGGACGCGCAGGCTCAGCGGCCATGGCTCACGGGCCTAGCCGCTCCGTGGCATGTGGGATCTTCCCGCACTGGGGCACGAACCCGTTTCCCCTGCATCGGCAGGCGGACTCTCAACCACTGCGCCACCAGGGAAGCCCTAAAAATGACTTCTTTTTGGTAAAATGTGCACTAATCTTATTTTAACAGAGAAGAGCAGGCATTGCTTCAGAATTTCAAACTTTACTGATTGTACCAAAAGGCAATTGTTGAGAGCTGCTCAGCAGATTGAGTTCAGTTCACACCTCCACACACAAAATCATATTCAAGACAACCCTCCAAAGCAATTTCAGTGACATGGCAACCACAGACTATTCCTGCTTACCAAAGGGAAGTCCTTCCTAGGTCACAAGCAGGAGACAGGTGTTTATTAGTTTGGGCTTTCAGATAATCTTCCCACTGTCCAAAGATCCCATTAAAGAGTACAGTAGTCATTTCAGCTTCATGACTGAGGCAAAGGTGTAGCTGTCTTTGAGAGAGCCTGTTTTCAAGATGTCCATTCACTTGAGTTTATGAGGAATGACTACTGGAGGGAAGGCAAGCATTCTTCACAGAGGGAAGAAAGCACTTTGAACTTTTTAAGCAACAGACTCTTTCAAACCATCTAGCATTGCTGACAATTATTTCCAGTTTGCTAGAGTACTACAATCATAGTTTATGATATTTTGAAAGCATAAAGCTAGGACTGGAAGCTTTGAGGTGGAAACTTCAGCCTCCATTAGCAGGGTGCATGCTATAGTTTACCTCATTTTTCACAAAGGTAGTTTTGGAAACTGGTTCCAGAGGAGACTTTGACACTGATTAATAGATCTGGCTAACACAACTGAGGCTTCTCCTCTAAGGCTCACATTCACCTTTTAAAGATCTATAATGTTTTGAATACAAATCCAGCATCATCTACATATGGAGAAATTTATAGCAAGTTAAGAAAGTTCCTCTGATGAGAAAATGCTGAGGTCTGATCTACAGACCAGTATTTTTGCAAATACATCATTTTCACTGTAGTTTGATGGATTAATCCAGACATAGACTTGTATCTTGTCCTCTGCTCAGTGGCCTCTTCCGAGAGAAGCAAATGCCCATGTCTCAGGGCTGCTGTGATTAAATGAGATCATGTTTTCAAAATACCATGCAGTAGGTGCATGATGAGTGTCATCTGTTGCTTCTAGTAACTATTATGATTTCATTAAACTGGAAAAAGTTATCAACAATACACTGTATGCATTGGAATGAATATAACTCAGACACTGGGAGTTAGATAGATGGGGATTCCAAACTGAGGAAGATCCACTCCCAAGGTTTTTGTAAAATTTTTTAAGAAAGCAAAAGTAAAAGATTCACTAAATATTTCACTGAAAATATGGCCTTCATTGCAGTAGAGAAGCAGCTGAAAGAGTTAGACACAGAACAAGCAAGAGAGAGCATGCACTCTGGAGTCTGTGTCAGTAGGTCTGGGAGGGGTTCTTGGCTCCCTTGCTTAGCTGTTGAGTGATCTTTGCAAATCACATAAACCTTTCTGAACCTCCTTTACCTTGTCTCTCTCTCTCTCTTTTTTAACATCTTTGTTGGAGTATAATTGCTTTACAGTGTTGTGTTAGTTTCTGCTTTATAACAAAGTGAGTCAGCTATATGTATACATATATCCCCATATCCCCTCCCTCTTGCGTCTCCCTCCCACCCTCCCTATCCCACCCTTCTAGGTGGTCACAAAACACCGAGCTGATCTCCCTGCGCTATGCAGCTGCTTCCCACTAGCTATCTATTTTACATTTGGTAGTGTATATATGTCAAGGAGATGAGGACATCTTCTCTGATCTTCTCACAGGGATGTTGTAAAAATAAAATTGGACATTATGTGTCTGTGTAGATATCATCATGTTATATTTGTAAACTGCAATGGAAACTTTCACGCTGTTCACAGCTTTCTTCCCCTTTCCCTGAACTGAAATGCAAAACCTTCTTCTCTACTCTAGTCCACCCTCAGAGGACAAACTTCCCATATTAAGACAACCTTTCCTTCCTCCCATCCTCCCACCTGTTTCCAAGTTTGAAGAAGAATAGCTTTGAGAGGAGAATTTCCAGGCGGGGAGATAGAGAACCAAATCTATACCAGCAAGTTCTGCCTTATATTGGTTTCCGTGGTCATTAGCTCCCCATTGCTCCCTTTTAAATAACCCACAAATGAACTGAAATCCTTTTGTTTGGCTTCCCTTGGCATAGCTGAAAACGACTGACATTTTCAAAAGCAACTTTAATAAATACATTTTCAAAACAGAAATGAAATCATTAAAAAATGCCAGTAAAACCAAAGCTTTTTCAAAAATTTATAACTCTACAGGGATGGTTGATCTTGTTTTCATATACTGGAAAATGCCAAGGAAAGTTCCTGAAGAGAACCTGTGTACCCTTTTAAATCATAATGTAACAACCACTTCATAATAAAATATCCATTTGTTTATACAGTAAGAATTACCCATATATAGTAAGAGAGGGTACATTCTTCTATACTCATAAACCTGCTACCCTTTAAAGTTACTGCTCATTTCCTTCTTTGTAGACTTGTCAGTAGTCTAGCCCACCTTCACTGACTCCATTTCTTCCCCATCCTTTGGCCTCTAACCCTTTGACATCTATTTTCTGTTGCCAGCAGTTCACTGATTCCAGTTTCCTTCAGGCTACCTATGAACTACAAGTTACAAAGTCTAACCCCTTCTTCTCAGTCCTTCTGCTTCCTGCTCTGTCCTTTAGTCAGGATTCTTGGTTGTTAGTGGCAGAACCCTTACTATAAAGAGATTGAACAAGGGAAAAAGTAGCATTTATTAGAGTGATTCTAGGGAAGTGTGCAAATTAAAATAAAGTGGTAAAAAGTCAGTCTTGAGAGAGCAGGAGTGAGGGCAGTATTAAAGCCCTCTGAGATTTGAGCTCTGTCAGGACTTTCTCCTCCCATATCTCTTTACTCTCCCTCTGCATATCCCACCATGGACTAAATCCTCCAAATTGTGGGAGACAAAACCATTAGTTCTAAGTTCCAAGCTCAGATTTTCACAGCTTTGTCAATCTTAATTCGTCCTCATCTTTTCCTCCCAGTCATACAGGAAGGGGTCTAAATGATTGGACTCTGGTTCCAAATTTGAGTCCCAGTAATTGTGGTCATGGGCTGAAGTACCATGTCTGACCCAGCTTGGGATTCTAGAACCCTTGTGTTTCAGGAGAGGGTAGACATGGTACTAGAACCAACGACCCCAGTTGGAACCACAATTAGTATTGGAAATACAATTTCTTCTCCACACTAATTGAAAGTTCTCTCTACTTGAAAGAAGCAAAGGAGGAAGTGCTCTTTTCTGAAGATGGGGACATGGCAAGTCAAAGTATTACTTATCTCCTATGATCCTTTGAATATGACATGTTTTGGCCATCTCCACTTCCCTGCTTCTGTGAGACCAGAGCAGTTCTCCTGGTTATTCTCCTGTCTCTCCAGTGTTCTTTCTGGGTAACTTTTCCTGTATTGTTTCCCTCTAAATTTAGGCATTTTTGCATTCTATTCTTGTGCCAGTTCTCTTCTCTTCTAAATACTTCTCTCTTGGTATCTTTATTTTTGTAGCTAAGCAATCCTCCTTATTTAGATGACCCCCAAATATATATATATATATATATATATCTCTAATGAATTTTTTCTACTGAATCTTGTAGACTCATATTTGGACTGTACCCTTAATAGTTCAATTGGATATATTCAAAATCAAATTTATTATCTTTCCACTTTTTTACATTTATCTTTTGTTTTGCTCGGAATAACAGGCAGTACTAGAAAATTGCTGAGAAGTTTGAAATTTTGATTCATATTGTCAGAGGCAGTAACATGGGGAGGCAGCAATTACTACTATATGGAGGTTATTAGAATTTGAGGAACTGAAGAAAAAGAGGCTAAAAGCCTTGGTCCAGAGCTGAAATTTTATAGCATTTAATCAAGGTAATGAAACACAAAACTCAAGAAAACATTGTAATTAATTCTCTTCTCTGTCTGGGTTTAGGTTTTTCGGGCTGCCTTTGTATGTGCCCTCTTATACCCTATAGCATCTTAAGGCACCACATAACACCTAATTCACAGCATTCATATTGTCCTAGTCATCATGGATCAAAGTGTCCTCCTTCCCACTCACCTTCCCCATAGAATTAGCTGTCAGGTTCCTTCAGTTTTAACTCTGTAATACCTACTTCCTTTTTTTTCTTTTAAAAAAAATACTTTTGTTAAAAATCCCTACGTTCAGGCCCTTTTTTTTCCTCCTAAACTACTTCTGAACTGGGCTCTTCTTTCTGGTCTCTTCTTGCTTCAGTACAACCAGCCTACTGATGCCAGAACAATCTGTTTAAAGTGCAGCCCTAATCATGCCACTTCTGTTGATTAGAGAGAAGGAACTGGAGTAGAAAGGTAAAGGGAGGTGTCAAGTTGATGGATGATCAGATGTAGACTTTTTGAAATTCAATCTTTGGAGATACAAAGAGCTCAAGTCAAATATACTTATTATTGAGAATCTGGGGTTGATGTGTGTGTATGTGTGGATGGAAAGTAAAGTGTTTGGCTAATGGAACATCTAAAATGATGCTGTCATGGACCCAGCTAATGCCATATAATTCTTCATCTTGAGGAGAAGATTGGTGAAATGCTTTTCTCTCTTGTTATGCTAATCTAGTTTAACTAATACAGTTACTCAAAGCAGAAGAAAGTAGTGATGAGGAACACAGATTCTAAAGTCAGATGACCACATTGGAATCTTGGATCTCTAACCTAACAAGTGTGCAACTGTGTAAAATTATTTTAACATCTTTGAGTCTCAACGACCTCTGCTGTAAAATGAGGATTGTTGTGTGGATTTATTTATTGAATAGTTAATATTAGATTACTATGTCAATTTATTGTGTGGCTTATACTGTGGATAATATCAGATAAGCTATATATATCATATAGAACAGTGCTTACAAAGTAATAGTAATAATAATAACTGACATTGAGTGATTGCTATGTATTAGGTGCTGTTCTAAGCACTACCGATAAGCAGTGCTTAAAATGCTATTTAATCTTGATAAGATGCTATTTTACATAATGTACTGTTATTATTTCTTTTTTTACACATGAGGAAAATGAAGTGCAGGGATGTTAATTACCTTGCCCAAAGTCATACGTCGAATATATGACGGTATCAGAATGCAAAGCGGTAGTCACGCTCAGAGCCTGCGATTTTTCACTCTGTACTACACTTACCTTCCTGCTAATGATAACAGTATACTTTTCCTATCTCAATCGTGATCATTTTGCATCTCCAGAATTGAGTGAGATTGGATGAGGGAATCAGCAACTCACATTCTCATAAATCTTCAAGTTTCCCATTGCCTGAAGAATAAAATCCACAGTACTTATTTAACTAAAGGTTTTTTGTAATCTGGTTTAGACTCACATTTTCAGCTTTTTCTTCTGTTTCTTTTAAATAATCATAGAATATGATAGAAAACTCTCAGCTCCTTCTAGGTTAACAAGCACATTTATTTTTTCAGTCTCTTAATTTTTTACCTTGGCTCTCTGCTGGGAATGCCCCTCACCCCCAATGAAAATCCTTCACCATCTTATGGCCCCGAAAAAAGGTCCTTTTTTTTCGGTACATACTCTCCATGAAGAATTCCTCAAACTTTTATTCTGTTTACCAGTAGCAAAATTTTGCAGCATTTAATGTGAATGATTTTAGTTATAAAAGAATCAAGATTGCACATTTATCACAAAGTCATTTCTCTAGAATTAACATGTTTTGAGATACTGAAATATCACTGAAAAGTCTCATGTTTTCTTAATTGTTTTTACAGCTAGATGGACCAAAGCAAGACAGTGATTTGTAGAGTAGTTGTGCCTAAAACATCTGTTCACTTCTTAGAAAGGATATTAGACTTAAAACCTCAATTTGGAAATTTGTTGGAAAGAGTCCTAGCACAAAGTTTAAAAGGATTGACCAGCTGACTAATGGGATAGTAATTTGGGGAAATTAGAGGATTTCCCTTTTAGAAGATAAGGTAGAATATACTTTGAATTCATACTGAGGGAACTATACTTGAGGAGTTAATTAGGGTAAATACTTTGGCAGTTTTGGGGGCCCACCACTTAGGAAAAGATTCAAACATTTCTAGCAAAAAGAAATTCCCTCATGGGGCCCTATTTAGCTTTGGGCTATTGATCAGATGTTTTAATGTGGTTGTAGTTATTGGACTACAGATGGGGAGATCCTGCAGTCTCAAAAATGCATAGAGATCATCTTTAGAACCATGTGAATTAATGGTTCAGTTGCTGATAAAGATGGAGCCTCTGGATTTATCTTCTTGAAACTACACTGTTGACAACAGCCTCAGTCACTACCACTCAGGTAATATGCAGAGTCTCCCACTGATATCTCTTGGTATCTGAATTTTACTTTTGAGAGGATGAGTTGCTTATAAAAATATCTCATTTAAAAATGTTGGTTACTGTCATAGAGAGGTTTTCACAGAGGATATTTAATCGCATCCTTTTGAGCAAAGACAGGTCATCCTGAGTTGGGGAGGTCTCTTTGTATTGTGCAAATATACAACTTGGGACACAAGTGGAGATTTGAGGAAGGGATTCCTATAGCACTAGCCAGGACCACTGAATCAGCCTTGTTGACTGAATGACAGAAATTGCAGCTGCTTTTGCTCACCTCTGTCACCCCCATATGATTATCACTTGCTACGTGATTTTTCCAGGTTTATTTGGCTTTTTAACAGATAGAGCTAAATAAAATTCTTTCCTTGATTGCCTAGATATAGAGATACTGTAAATAAACTGTACATAGAAAGAAAAGTCTTGAGAAGAAAATGAAGAAAAGTGATGTATGTTATATAGACTTCAGAAAGGTACCTGTAGAATAGTATGAAAAATGGGACAAACAGCTTTCCTTCTAATTTCTCCATTCAGTATTCTAAATATATGTATGATAAGATACAGGGACAGCAATAATGGGGACAAAAAGTATATTTTTACCCAGCCCTCTCTAAAATGGAATTAAGCAAAAATATTTCTGGTAATTAAAAACTTTTTAAACTGTTTACTAAGTAATCTAGAATTTAATACAAATGTTTCTGTGGATTTGTTAAGGGTGCCTGTAGGCTCAAATGGGGGGTGGGACTGCTTTTGGAAACCTTTAAACTTTCCTCAAAATGTCACAAAATTTCTACTGTATCAGCACCTCTTGAGATGCTAATTAAAAATACGGATTCTTAAAATTTACCTCAGACATACAGAGTCAGAATTTGGGGAGGTGGATCTGGGAAATAAGCATTTAAAACAGGTTTACTATGAGTATGAGTTTTGTTATGAATGTTTGAAAACCATTTGTTTAAGGAAATCTCAGACATTTGCCTAGGATCTTAACTATTACTGATATGTACAGAACAGGAACACAATCTTCTTAAGATGAAAAACAGTCTATCACTTTGTTTGAGAAGAGTAGATTGGGAATCTCAATTATGTTTTCGGTAAACCTACCAACAGGAAAGGTGACTCCAAGTGGTTCAGAGGAGAAAATATAGGTGATATTCCCTATACTGGGCTGGAAGAGAATTCTCTTAATGTGAGGCAGAACTTAGAAGAAAAAGCTCATATTTTTGGAGTAGTGATCATTCTATTGCCCCTGAATAAACACAGCTCTGCTAGTTACTAGAGATGTAAAGATGAATAAGACAACATGGCTATCCTTAAGGAGTTGACATTATTTTGGGGAGGCTGACTTGAAAATAGATAATGGCAAGAACAGAATCAGTCATAAGACAGCACAAAGGAGGGAAGGATCAGGGAAGGATCCATTAAGTTAATTCTTGAAGGATGAGTTGAAATATCCAGTTGATTGGTAATGGAAAAGTATAGGTGACAAGATTGAATTTTAGGCCAAGGAACAATATGTGTAAAGACATTGACATCTGAAACAACATAATGTATTTGCTGAGCTGCAGATAATTTGATTTGGCTGAAATGTCTAGAACTGTGCATATGATAGATTTCAGGTCCTAGCTGTACAATGCTTAAAATTCAGAATAGACTCTGTGAGAATAGTCTAAAGTAAGTAAACCCTAGAGAAGGCTTCAAGATGATCCTCTCCTGTCCTGTCAGTAACTATTTTGACCTCTTTATCTGCACTTTTTCCTTAAATGATTCTTTCCTGCTCTGTGGCTTTAAATACCAACTCTGTTGAGTATTTCTGATGGATATCTGCAGAACCAGTGCCAGATTGGTATCTTATTTCCCACGTCACCTCTCCATTTGGCCTCTAAATGATAACATATTCAAGGTGGAACTCCCGATTTCACCCTCATCAACCTACACCTGGCTGAGTTTTCTCCATCTCATCCAAACAGTTGTTGAAGCTGAACTCCAAAGAATTCTTCTTAATTTCTCTTTTTCAATCATCTCTCGTACTCATTTATCAGTTTTTATCTGAAAAATATGTTCCAGAATATTCTACCTCTCTTGATTGCCCTTACTCTCCATCACCACAACCATCATTAGGATTCCATCTAAAATAGTAATTCTAACAACCGGCTAGTTACTATTCATCACATTGCCCTGCTGTTTTCCTTTATTATATTTATTGATGGTTCTAGTTATCTTGTTGATGATATGTGTTTTTCCCCACTAGAATTAAGTTCTCTGTGATAGGGTCCCTTTCTCTTTTATTCACTACTGTATTGCTTCCAGCTGGAACTGTGCCTGGCACAGAATACACCAAGGGTATCTGCTGTAAATATCTGTTGAACAAATGAAAAAATAAAGGGAGTATTTTCAACTAAAACAATGATGAACACAACACAATCTCTAGAATTACCAGTAAACCAGCCATCAGCCATATGTGGCTATTTAAATTCAATTGAAAATTAATTAAACTTAAACAAAATTCTAAATTTAGTTCCTCAGTTGCATTAGCCACAACTCAAGTGTTCAACAGTCACATGTAGCTAGTGATTACTGTGTTAAACACACAGAAATAGAACACATCATTTTTGCAGAAAGTTCTACTGGGCAGCACTCTGTTCTAGAGAATGAAGTGTTTAAGCCATAATAAAAGAATAGGTGTTAAAGGAAGAAAATTTCGAACCTAGACAGGTTATATAATTTAAGGAGTAAGTGAAAAGCCATGAGATTTTCTTTTAAAGAGCTCTTTTAAATAAGATAAATTCTCAGCTCCAGAGAAGGCTTAGCAGCCATATAGCCTAGAGGTGGGTCTTTGACTTTTGACCTCCCAAGGTCCCTCTTGGATCTACACATTATTCTTGTGATCATAATTACACTTGCATTGTGCCAGCCAAATGCTAAGTCGTTCACTGAATCCACAGAAGACATGGTCTTTGATTGCAAGGAATTTTTCAAGACTCTTTTCAAACTGTATTTAAGAATAGATCACATATTGTAAGAGCTTTAATGAAAAGATTCATGATGATTGATGACTGAGAAAATGTGGGTGACAGAGCCCACGATTTCAAAGCATTTCCTTGTCCTGTTTAATTTACAAATTAGAAGAAATTGACTTGTCCTATTTAATTTGCAAAACTTCAGAAACTCTCCAGTTTAAACTACTAACAATCGTAGCCAGGTTTTATTAGATCTTGACCTATGGGCTTGTCAGACTTCTTCTAGCAGGCTAGTGTATCTTCTAGCTCATTCCCAGAGTGCATTACAGCTGCCTTCCTTGTTATGGCAAAAACAGTCAGAGCTCTTTGGAATAGTCCCTGAGACAATATTTTAAAGGAGCTTTTTACTGAGTCTGAATACAAAGGTATCCATGGGGCTTGTTTGTTTTCAATTCAAGTCAAGCGACAAGAGAGGACATTGCTTGTCTGAGAAAATACGATCATGGTTCAGAGAATTCTTCTGTTCCATAGACAGGGAGCATGCTGAGAAGAGAGCAAGAGGGACAGCAGAGGGATGGAAAACCCTTGTTTTTGAAAAACCAGCTCTGGCCTAACTTTACAGAATGGCGAATCTGCATGTGACTCCTACCTGGAGAAAGGCAGTTTATTTGATATTCAGAGGAATGAAAGAGCATCAGAGAAGGCTTTCATGAGCTGTTTTCATCTTTGCTGGCTTGCAATGTCGTCGTGTATTTCGGGCCAATAGAGTTTGCATCAGTTCAGTTGACAGGACTTCATGAATTTTAATATCCTAACTTCATATTCATGTTGGTGTTGATGCATCCTTGCACCTTTTTTTCCCCTTCATTTTTTTTAGTAAAAATCTGGATTTGTGCCCAAAGTTCAGAGAATTGTCATTCTGTAAATTATGTGAAACAGTTAATGCAGGTTAAATGAAAAATTGCATGAGTTTGTGTAATTGGTTTCAACACATCCATAGGCTATAGTAGGTTTCATTTGAATGAGTAAAATAGAAGACACATTGCATCATTTTGCTCCTGGGCTCTTGGATTTGTTTAAATTGGACTCCTTCACAAAATCTTTCAATACCTTTCAGTCTTGGGTTTAGACAACCTGGGAGTTGGTTTGTGATGTCACTGCAAGAGAGTATTAAAACTTTGTATGCCTGCAGAAAAACAGATAATGCATTTTTAAGGTTATGTTCATACATAAAAAGATGAATACAAAACCACACAGCTACTATTTGGTTATTTATTGTCTAAGAGACCTGAGTTTGACACTTTGGAATGATGTTTTCACATGAGTAACTATGGTTCTCCTAATTAACATATGGTATTTGGTCACCTGCATGTTCAGTTACCCAAAGAGGGAATGTGCACATTATAATTTGAGGTGCAGAGAAAATAGCACAAAAGGGAAAGGTTATGCTGATAGAGAAAGATACACACATTCACAGTTGCATGAAAAAAGCAGTTCAATCAGCATATTTGTTTTTCCATTCTGCAACATATTACCGTAGGGAAGACAAAATTTGTTTCTTGAATAGTCAACACCAGAACAAATTTCTAGTCTTGCTACATAACAGATGTTACTTAGAGACGCAGAAGTGCATAAGTAACTGAAAAGTTGCAATTCTAGATACAATAATTCAGAGTTCTTGAACACAGGTGTGTCATTGCTATGCTTGGTTTTAAGTTATGTTGTCGTCATATCAAATCCAAGCCCATCCTAGGAAACTGAGACAGAACTTTTATCAGCTTTCATTGCATTCAGCTAGTTGTAGAGTTTCCTGTGGGTTGCAATGCCTTAAAGGTTAGCTCACCAACTCAATATTGTTTCCTTAAAATATATTGTCTAAATAGTGCTAACAGTGAGAGTATAAGGATTGCTGTGCCTTTCTGAATTTTTGGTTTAGAACAATAAGAAGAATTTCTGATTCAGAGGGCAAGAGAATTAAGTTCAAATATTTGACCTTTTATTAGAAAATATGTAAACTTAAATCCTGATTTCCCTTTGGAAAATTGTATTGGTATATAGATTTCCTTAGCTTCATTAAATATAATATTTTTGGCAATGACTGTAAACATTTTCACCCAGTACTCCTTCCAAGATGATCATCTCAAAGTTATCATCTCAAACCAAATGTCAAGAAATTTTTTTTAATATTTCTAAGCACATAGATAAAATGTTTATTTTTGAAAAAGGGAAAGTTGAAGAAGCATCTTTCCTTTCTTTAATCAGTTATTTCAGAAATGAGAAAGGCTTTACTTGAGACCATGGTTCCATAAGAGAGTATGAGGCTATAAAAAGAGGATAATTAACAAAGGGCAAGTCCAGGCTGTTACACAATGGAATAAGTGTAGCCATCAAACTTTAAAGCTGAATGGGGCTTTAAAGAGCTTTGTCCACTTGCATATAAGCCAGAGGGGAAGGCTATGACTACCTTACTCATTGATCTCCCTGCTCCCTCCAAGTAGCTAACACAATGTTGGAATGAAGTAGATTAATAAACACTTGTTGAATAAATAAAAGAACCCAGAGGGACTTCCCTGGTGGTCCAGTGGTTAAGACTTCACCTTCTAATGCATGCAGTGTGGGTTCGATCCCTGGTCAGGAAGCTAAGATCCCACATGCCTCGTGGCCAAAAAAGCACAGCATAAAACAGAAGCAATATTGTAATAAATTCAATAAAGACTGTAAAAATGGTCCACATCAAAAAAAAAAAAATCTTTAAAAAAAATATATAAATGAACCCAGAGAGGGGAGTGGGTTTTCCAAGTGAAAACAATGTTACAGTTTTACGGTGAATTCAAGAATCAAATCTAAGCCCTTTGTAGTCTGACTTATGATATGATGCTCTTTCATGACTCTGGTACTTTTGAAAAATTTTACAAGCAAACTCTTAGCAACCTGAAGACAGCCAAATCGAGCAGTGATCATTATAAGCAACTTCATTTTCAGTGGGGTAAATGTTTTCCCAGAAAAGGTGAACTCTTGCTGCAATAAATATAACTTTAGGGGGAAAACTTACGGGAAAATAAAAAGTCACCATTTAAGGTCCAGTCATACAGGTCTAAGATCTTAGGGTTGGGGGACCTTCAGGATGGCAGAGGAGAAAGACATGGAGATCACCTTCTTCCCCACAAATATATCAAAAATACTTCTACATGTGGAACAACTCCTACAGAACACTTAATGAAAGCTGGCAGAAGACCTCAGACTTCCCAAAGGACAAGAAACTCCCCAAGTACCTGGGTAGGGCAAAAGAAAAAAGAAAAAACAGACACAAAAGAATAGGGATGGAACCTGCACCTCTGGGAAGGAGCTGTGAAGGAGGAAAAGTTTCCACACACTAGGAAGCCCCGTCACTGGCAGAGATGGTGGGTGGGTGGGGGGAAGCTTCAGAGCCATGGAGGAGAGCACAGCAAAAGGGGTGCAGAGGGCAAAGCGGGGAGATTCCCACACAGAGAATTGGTGCCGACCAGCACTCACCAGCCTGAGAGGCTTGTCTGCTCACCCGCTAGGTGGGTGGGGGCTGGGAGCTGAGGCTTGGGCTTCAGAGGTCAGATCCCAGGGAGAGGACTGGGGTTGCCTGCGTGAACACAACCTGAAGAGGACTAGTGCACCCCAGCTAGCTGGGAGGGAGTCCGAAGAAAAGTCTGGACCTGCTTAAGAGGCAAGAGACCATTGTTTCAGGGTGCACGAGGAGAGGGGATTTCTTCCCTGTCTGCCCACAGAAGGCAGAGCACCAACTAAACCAGCTCCAGAGATGGGTGCAAGTCACAGCTATTATCTCAGACCGCAGAGACAGGCATGAGATACTAAAGCTGCTGCTGCAGCCTGTGCTCCACAACGGGAGAGGCCACAACAGTGAGAGGCCCGTGTACCGCAAAAAAAAAAAAAAAAGCTTCCAACAAACAAAAACCCAGGACCAGATGGCTTCACAGGTGAATTCTATCAAACGTTTAGAGAAGAGCTGACACATATTCTTCTCAAACTCTTCCAATATATAGCAGAGGGAGGAACACTCCCAAACTCATTCTTTGAGGCCACCATCACCCTGACACCAAAACCAGACAAAGATGTTACAAAGAAAGAAAACTACAGGCCAATATCACTGATGAACATAGATGTAAAAATCCTCAACAAAATACTAGCAAACAGAATCCAACAGCACATTAAAAGGATCATACACCATGATCAAGTGGGGTTTATCCCAGGAATGCAAGGATTATTCAATGTATGCAAATCAATCAATGTGATACACCATGTTAATAAATTGAAGGATAAAACCGTATGAGAATCTCAATAGATGCAGAAAAAGCTTTCGACAAAATTCAACACCCATTTACGATAAAAACTCTCCAGAAAGTAGGCATAGAGGGAACTTATCTCAACATGATAAAGGTGATATATTGAGAAACCCACAGTCAACATCATTCTCAATGATGAAAAACTGAAAACATTTCCTCTAAGAACAGGAACAAGATAAGGTTGTCCATTCTCTCCACTATTATTCAACATAGTTTTGGAAGTTTTAGCCACAGCAATCAGAGAAAAAAGTGAAATAAAAGGAATCCAAATCGGAAAAGAAGAAGTAAAACTGTCACTGTTTGCAGATGACATAATACTATACATAGAGAATCCTAAAGATGCTACCAAAAAACTACTAGAGCTAATCAATGAATTTGGTAAAGTAGCAGGATACAAAATTAATGCACAGAAATCTCTTTCATTCGTATATAATAATGATGAAAAATATGCAAGAGTAATTAAGGAAATGCTGCCATTTACCATTGCAACAAAAAGAATAAAATACCTAGGAATAAACCTACCTACAGAGACAAAAGACCAATATGCAGAAAATTATAAGACACTGATGAATGAAATTAAAGATAATACAAACAAATAGAGACATATACCATGTTCTTGGATTGGAAGAATCAACATTGTGAAAACGGCTCTACTATCCAAAGCAATCTACAGATTCAATGCATCCCTATCAAACTACCAATGGCATTTTTCACAGAACTAGAACAAAGAATTTCACAATTTGTATGGAAACACAAAAGACACTGAATAGCCAAAGCAATATTGAGAAAGAAAAACGGAGCTAGAGGAGTCAGGCTCCTGGACTTCAGACTATACTACAAAGCCACAGTAATCAAGACAATATGGTACTGGCACAATAACAGAAGTATAGATCAGTGGAACAGGATAGAAATTCCAGAGATAAACCCACACACATATGGTCACCTTATTTTTGATAAAGGAGGTGCGAATATACAATGGAGGAAAGACAGCCTCTTCAATAAGTGGTGCTGGGAAAACTGGACAGCTCCATGTAAAAGAATGAAATTAGAACACTTCCTAACACCATACACAAAAGAAACTCAAAATGGATTAAAGACCTAAATGTAAGGCCAGACACTATAAAACTCTTAGAGGAAAACATAGAACACTCTATGACAAATCACAGCAAGATCTTTTCTGACCCACCTCCTAGAGAAATGGAAATAAAAACAAAAATAAACAAATGGGATCTAGTATCACCTCACACCGGTCAAAATGGCCATCATCAAAAAATCTACAAAAAATAAATGCTAGAGAGGGTGTGTAGGAAAGGGAACTCCCTTGCCCTGTTGGTGGGCATGTAAGTTGATACAGCCACTATGGAGAACAGCATGGAGTTTCCTTAATAAACTAAAAATATAACTACCATATGACCCAGCAGTCCCACTGCTGGGCATATACACTGAGAAAACTGTAATTCAAAAAGAGTCATGTACCACAATGTTCATTGCAGCTCTATTTATAGTAGCCAGGACATGGAAGCTACCGACATGTCCATTGACAAATGAATGGATAAAGAAGATGTGGCACATATATACAATGGAATATTATTCAGCTATAAAAAGAAATGAAATTGAGTTATTTGTAATGAGGTGGATGGACCTAGAGTCTGTCATACAGGATGAAGTAAGTCAGAAAGAGAGAAAAAAAAAAGTATGCTAACACATATATATGGAATCTAAAAAAAAAATGGTTCTGATGAACTTAGGGGCAGGACAGGAAAAGAGATGCAGACGTAGGGAATGGACTTGAGGACATGGGGCAGGGGAAGGATAGCTGGGATGAAGTGAGAGAGTAGCATTTCCATATATACACTACCATATATAAAATAGATAGCTAGCGGGAAGCAGCTGCATAGCACAGGGAGATCAGCTCGGTGCTTTGTGCCCACCTGGACGGGTGGGATAGGAAGGGTGAGAGTGAGATGCAAGAGGGAAGGTATAGGGGGATATGTGTATACATATAGCTGATTCACTTTGTTATACAACAGAAACTAATGCAACATTGTAAAGCAATTTTTTTTTTTTTTTGTGGTACACGGGCCTCTCACTGTTGTGGCCTCTCCCGTTGCGGAGCACAGGCTCCGGACGCGCAGGCTTAGCAGTCATGGCTCACAGGCCTAGCCGCCCCGCGGCATGTGGGATCTTCCGGACCGGGGCACAAACCCATGTCCCCTGCATCGGCAGGCGGACTCTCAACCACTGCGCCACCAGGGAAGCCCTGTAAAGCAATTTTGTGCCAATAAAGATGTTAAATAAAAAAAAAAGATCTAGGGTCAATGGTATCATTTTGGCTAGTACTTTCCCAGTTTCAGCACTGGAATTTCCATGTCTCAGGAGCCCCTCAGTCCAGGTCAAATCAGGATGGTTAATCATCCTATTCAGATTTGCAAGAGGCATAATAAGATTGGGGGATGTTTCTGAGAATATAAGAAACCCATAAGTGTACACATTTGCTCAAAAATATCTGTCTCATTTTGGTATTTTAGGGGAAGTAACAATTTATATCTTTATAAATAAGCACAAGATATCAAAGGAACATTCACTATCTACCTTAAAATTTCTGAGGTTCTCTGCTGCGCAAAAATTATTTGGGTGGAAAAGTATGAGAATATCCGATACCTTGGTTGGGCTGAAAGATATGGGTGAATGCAGTGACTACAAAAGTTTGTATATTTGGAAGTTCTCATGTGACCAAATAAGGCATACTCACATAAGACATTAATAAAGATAAAATATATGATACAGCAGGAAAAAGAAAGCATAGGTAGTTTTTGAATAGTCCAAGGCTTCCAGAGGCAGCTCCCCAGGGCCCTCTCAGTCACACAGGTTGAATATGCTTTGTCTTTGGATTATGAATTATCCAAGATATGTGAGAGACATTTTATTTTTGAGAGAGCTCATGCACTAGTTTCCTGCATGGGTTTTTTTTTTTTTTTTTTTGTACTCTGCTAATGACACAGCTAAAAGTGGGCTGAGTAACCAATGAAACCCCATACAAGCCATCAAGCTATATAGCCTAGACATTGCAAACAAGCTAGTACAGAATACTTCCAGGGAAGTTTTGAACTTTAAATAACAGAGTATATCTATCATGTCTCATCTTTATCTGGCCATTCCCAAAGGTAAGCATAGAGTTACTCAAGTCCAACTATCCAGCTGCAAGTTAACCCTAACCACACACCGTGGATAGTTATTGGAAGTTACTCCTTAGTATTTTCATAGTAAGAAGATGAGCTTAGAATGGAGTTATTTATGATCAGTGGCTATAAAATAATGAAAATAACTGGAGAGTAAGTCTCAGAATACTAGAACTAGGAGATAATTTTTGATGCCTGAATGCTGACTTAGAATAAATGAAATGAAGTATTACTTTACGATTCAGGTTGTAAACCCATGGAACTTCATTTTCTATGAGAAGGTTTGAGAAGAATATATCAATGACTTCAAAGAGGTTTTAGTAAGTCATGTTGACTTAACCTTGATGGGATTTTAAGGAGGTAGGAATTGTTTGCAGATATTCTTTTTTTTTTTAAATAAATTTATTTATTTATTTATTTTGGGGTGTGTTGGGTCTTCGTTTCTGTGAGAGGGCTTTCTCTAGTTGCAGTGAGCAGGGGCCACTCTTCATCACAGTGTGTGGGCCTCTCATTATCGTGGCCTCTCTTGTTGCGGAGCACAGGCTCCAGACACGCAGGCTCAGTAGTTGTGGCACACAGGCCTAGTTGCTCTGCGGCATGTGGGATCTTCCCAGACCAGCGCTCGAACCCGTGTCCCCTGCATTGGTAGGCAGATTCTCAACCACTGCGCCACCAGGGAAGCCCGTTTGCAGATATTCTTGAGTCTGAGTTTAGTATCAAAAATACTGACATACCTCTCCATCATAACTCCGTAGATGCTCTGATAGAGAACTAATGTTCTGCTCAACAGATCATACATATCACTCAGGGTAGCATTTCTCCTGTTCTTAGTTGAGTCATTTTATCAAGACTCAGGATGTGAGATGGCAGCTAGAAAATCTGGTAAGCTGGCCCATGTTCATTGGTCAGTTCCATAATCAGGTCCCACTTACTTTGTTCATCTGATCCACTACTATTCTCCACTCTCCATTATCTTGCATCCCTTTACATATATCTGCCATTGGCTCACACTGGGCTAGTCACTGTTTTCTGATCTTCCAGGCTCTTCTTCACCACCCTTGCATTTGAAAATGTAATTCTATATTCAGGGAAAATTGGCAAAATCAGCATTTGTCATCTTCCTCTTTAACTGTTATATCTTCTTCTTATTTGGGTCAAAATTACACTTGCAGTTGACCCATTGTAAATGCTCAAAATGGTTGCTAAGTAAATGAATGGATATTGGTGTATTTTCCTCCTGAAAATGTATATTTCACATGTATATGTATATGTATATTTCAATGGGGGTAATTTCTTTACACACATAAATGATCTGAATATATCATTTAATTAGGGAGAAGAAAATTGTATTTAGGTACACATGTAGCCTCACACTAAGCTTCAAATGGCACCTTCATAGGAGATCTGCACACTTCATTGCATTTTCCACATTGATGTTTAGAGGAATCTGTCAATCTTGAATCACACCAATCTCTGGACTGCTCATCATCTAGCATCATAAGATTGTGCAAAAAAGAGAGATAAAAGCATAGAGAATTCTGTATTAGGCATAATTTGACAATCTAGAATATAGAAGTGGAAAACTCATTTCTGAAGAGTATCGTACATATATGTGTATGTGGTTTTCCTAACTCAGGTGAAAATGTAAATAAAATGACATGTAAAATTATGAATTTAAATATTTAAAAATATATATAAATATGAAAATATGGAGTAAAATGGTACTTTTAATTTAAAAATAACTGGTTTTGATTCTATATATTATTAATTTTTTTCTTTCACAAAACTCCATCATATCATAAGAATACATTCATTCCACTATTCCACATAAATGACAAGCCAGTTTATTACTGGCCAGCTTTAAGCAAAGAAATAGGACACATTTAATAAAAAAAATCCTGCATTTTCTTTTGTATATCCCTATTAGGTCATCCACACAGAAACTTCTCTGTAGCTACTGGTAAAAGCTTTTTATCCAGATATAGTACTTATTGGACTGAGCATTTTAAAAGGATGTAGAGGTTATTTCCAGTTCAGCCCAATTTATTTTCAATGTGAATTTGTTCAGATATTTCTCATCCTTTTCTTTTTGCATATAACTTATCTTTAAGCCTAATTGATGTGAACATCCTTTTGCAATGATGTAAAGATTTTCAAGAACCTGCACCTCCAGCAGTTAAAATTACTTACAGTAGAATAATTTCAGCTTGGTCTTAGTTTTATTTCTTATTGATTCATTTTTTAAGGGGAGGATAGGGAACTTGGCCTATTCTTTTGGTTATTCTATAAGCCTTTTTTCTAAACCATAGTAAGTCTTTACAACTCTCAAAAAAAAAAAAAAAAAATCAGTGAACTTTTCATTGCTTGCCCCGCAAGGCTAATTCTTGTTAAAAGCCTGTTTGAGTAGATGCTGCCACTTGAATTTTAAGTTCTAACTAGGTGTCCCATGCCATGGTTACAACTTTCAATTCCCTCTCCTTTCACTTTCCAATAGAGAACAATTAAGAAATGATCAGGATCAGTTATGATTTGTGGTTTCTTTCATAGGTTACCACAAAGAAGTATATGACTCCTACCAAGCTTTCATCTGTGAATTATGGGGAACAGGGAACTGATTCAGGGGCTTCCTACAGGGCTGCCAGCATGCTGATGAATCAAACATAAGCCTGACAGTGAAGCAAGAAAACAAAAATTAATTAAAATAATTTTTGGACACAAAAGTAATACATTAGCATTATTGAACATTTAAAAAATACAAGGGAATATTAGAAATATAAAATTATCATTATGCTACCACCCAAGAAATATTAATATTAAAAAAAATCTTTATATAGTAAAAAACTGAGCACATGTTGTATTTACCTTGCTTCTTTTTATGCTATTTTAGTGTTTTCACAATTTTTAACATGATTTTGAATAGCTTTATAATGTTCCATTATGTGGGTTTCCATAATAACCTGGAGTTACTTTGACGTAAAATTTGGAGATGAGACCTAGTTCTAGAATTTAAATTTCTATCTTACCAAATATATGTTTGTTGATTTAAAAAAAATCATACGTCCCTCATTTTCATGGGGTTCCTGTCCTTTGTGGATAACTGCAGTGACATTGGAGTACATCATCCCTGGTGTTTCTACTCATGGCACTTACTAACTGTAAAAGGTATTTCAAGGTATGCTGAGAATAGAACTCTACATCAAATGTGCTAACCAATGTGAGCTTCAGAGTCTCAGTTTGGTTTTGATTGCTCTCCGAAGCGCTTTCTGAACAGGGCACTGTTTTAATGTCACAGAATCCTCCAGAGGCAAGAAACAATGCATCACGAATCTGCATGAAAAGGTAGCTAGATGAGAGCTGAATGTAATTCTTTTGTTGAAGGCAGGGCAAATTATAGCAAAGTGCCACTGTAGCAAGTTTCCAAACAAATCCATAATAAAAAACTCAGCTGAAGATAGCATTGCAGCAGAGAGTTGGCCAAAGGCCATATTTTTTGAAATCCAGAAAAAACCATATATTTCTCACCTTCAAACATGGCAGTTGAATTGATGATCTCTCTTTGTTTCTTTCTGTTTTCATTCTCTTTACTCCTGCCCTTACTCTTAGTATGTGCCTTAGATGATAAATTGTCAGTGTTTGTGGATTTTCTTGTATGATCCAAATTTCATTACTTAACCAGCAGCCTAAATCACCTTCATTGAGTGTAGTACTTGATCAGTCTCCTTAAATTCATATTGTTTATTGGCACAGCTTTGAAACTCATTTCCAGAAATTTCACGTCCCATTTCCACTCTCATACACAGATTTACTCCATCCACACCCGCACACTCAGGCACATGCATTCAAATTGTTTCCGAAGTTTGCGCTTCTCTCTCAGCTGACTTTTGTTGTCATATCACCCCCTCCCCTTACCATCTCATAGAACTAAAAGACCATGAGCCCCGAGACAGAAAATCATGTTGGAAACTGCCTGGGTCTGAGGTCCAGAAGAACTTCAGTATCAGACTGAAGCTGCCATTGATCAGGTGTGTAAAATCAGGCAATTTACATTCCTTTTGTCACTCAGTTTCCTTAAAAAGAGACAATGAATGAGCTTATACCTGAAATCCTAAATGAAATGACTTAATAAATAATGCAGGTAATTTTCATAAATAAAATAACAGAAATAACCCTGTGTAAGACAATAGCAAGTCCTGAGAACTGCAGACAAATGAAAACTATATATCCAGTATAAAAGCATTAAAATGTGTGGCCCCAAACAAACAGATAAGCAAACAAAACAAAACAAAACCACACTCTCTGCTACCTGGATTCAGTCCATGGACTAGCAGTGTGCAGCCAAAGTTTAGATTCTCTCTTTCTCTTCCTACCTCTGAAACTCTATAACATTCCAGTGTCAAAATTCTTTACAGAAAGAATTTTTAACAATAGCCAAAGCTAAAGAGGAGAGGAAAAAGAGGATGTTGGACTACTTTCAGTATCTCTTTATCAAACCTCACACTGTATACCTGAAGACACCCAAGAATAAGGAACAGGCTTGGGAGCCAGACATAGTTCCCAATCAGGAAGAAGTAAGCTTTGTTAACACTTCGTTAGGGATGATGGATCCATTGACTTTTGAAGAAAAAACAGGGTACATTCTGAATGACTATATGCACACTCTAGAATGAGAATCATATACCAAGTATTATTAAATTAAACATGAATCATTTATAAAACCTAGCAAATAACATGTACTATAGTTATCAGTTATAAAATTGGTGAAAAACTTTTTAGCTAAGTCTGGATCAGACACCTTTCCGATCTATCCAGTCTTGCTACACTCTCCTCAGGATCCACCTAACCTTCAGTGACCACAGTAGTTTTATGCCATTCCAGCCAATGCAGAGGTTTGGCTTCCTTGTATTAATTTTGTACTAGTTTTTGCTTGTGTTGTTTTTCAAAATTCAGAGTAAATAATAAATCTTTTTCAATGTATTGGAAGGAGACATGCTCCTCTGCCATAAACATGGCAAATATCAGCTTCCACTTATTTCTCCTTGAATTAATGTTTAGCTCTCAATGTAAGGTGGTCTGAGTCACAGAGTAGCATTCTTTTTCTTGCATTACATTTCATTCTTCTAAGAAGAAATTCAACTTTCAGATTGGACTCTGAGCTTCAATTCAGTTCAACACATTTTGTGCCAGGTACAGGGATAGAAAGGTGAATTAAATATGGAAAGAAGAATGAGAAGATTCTTACTCTTTAGAGAGTATATTCACTTGGAGAATATAGGCACATATAATAGGTACTTTAAGTACAAGGTGATGAGTACAATAATGCAGGTCTCCAAGGTGCTTTGAGGGCTCAGAGTAGAAACAGCTCACCCAAAGTAGACTTAAGGGGCAGAGGAAAAGAAAGCATTCTGGACGTTATGTATTCTGACTGCCTTATGGAGTGACAAGCAATGAACTGGAGCTGAAAATATTAAAAAATTGAGTGCATTCAGGAATTTTCAAGTAATTCTGTGTGGCTTTAGTATAACATGATGCAAAGAATATTGAAATGAGAGTTTGGCAAGAAAAAGCCAGGTAACAAACAGGCTTGTATATTATATTAGAAAGTTTAGATTTTATATTTTATTTTTTTAAACTTTTTTTTAAACATGTTTATTGGAGTATAATTGCTTTACAATGGTGTGTTAGTTTCTGCTTTATAACAAAGTGAGTCAGCTATACATATACATATATCCCCATATCCCCTCCCTCTTACATCTCCCTCCCAACTTCCCTATTCCACCCCTCTAGGTGGTCACAAAGCACTGAGCTAATCTCCCTGTGCTATGCAGCTGCTTCACACTAGCTATCTATTTTACATTTGGTAGTGTATATATGTCCATACCACTCTCTCACTTTGTCCCATCTTACCCTTCCCTCTCCCCGTGTCCACAAGTCCATTCTCTACATCTGTTTCTTTATTCCTGTCCTGCCCCTAGGTTCTTCAGGACCGATTTTTTTAGATTCAATATATATGTGTTCGGATATGGTATTTGTTTTTCGGTTTCTGACTTACTTCACTCTGTATGACAGACTTTAGGTCCATCCAACTCACTACAAATAACTCAATTTCTTTTCCTTTTAAGGTTGAGTAATATTCCACTGTATATATATGCCACATATTCTTTATCCATTCGTCTGTCAATGGACACTTAGGTTGCTTCCACCTCCTGTCTATTGAAAATAGAGCTGCAGTGAACATTGTGCTACATGACTCTTTTTGAATTATGGTTATCTCAGGGTATATGCCCAGTAGTGGGATTGCTGGGTCATGTGGTAGTTCTATCTTTAGTTTTTTAAGGAACCTCCATACTGTTCTCCATGGTGGCTGTATCAATTTACATTCCCACCAACAGTGCAAGAGAGTTCCTTTTTCTCCACACCCTCTCCAGCATTTAGTTTTTGTAGAT
Organism: Hyperoodon ampullatus; assembly: GCF_949752795.1. NCBI lineage: Eukaryota > Metazoa > Chordata > Mammalia > Artiodactyla > Ziphiidae > Hyperoodon > Hyperoodon ampullatus. The sequence continues at coordinate 45,394,943 of NC_136925.1, read as the reverse complement.
TTTTTGATGATGGCTATTCTGACCAGTGTGAGGTGATACCTCACTGTAGTTTTCATTTGCATTTCCCTAGTGATTAGTGGTATTGAGCATTCTTTCATGTGTTTGTTGGCAATCTGTATAACTTCTTTGGAGAAATGTCTATTTAGGTCTTCTGCCCATTTTTGGATTGGGTTGTTTTTTTTTTTTTGATATTGAGCTGCATGAGCTGCTTGTATATTTTGGAGGTTGATCCTTTGTCAGATGCTTCATTTGCAAATATTTTCTCCCATTCTGAGGGTTGTCTTTTGGTCTTGTTTATGGTTTCCTTTGCTGTGCAAAAGCTTTGAAGTTTCATTAGGTCCCATTTGTTTATTTTTGTTTTTGTTTCCATTTCTCTAGGAGGTGGGTCAAAAAGGATCTTGCTGTGCTTTATGTCAAAGAGTGTTCTGCCTGTTTTCCTCTAAAAGTTTTATGTGTCTAGTCTTACATTTAGGTCTTTAATCCATTTTGAGTTTATTTTTGTGTGTGGTGTTAGGGAGTGTTCTAATTTCATTCTTTTACATGGAGCTGTCCAGTTTTCCCAGCACCACTTATTGAAGAGGCTGTCTTTTCTACACTGTATATTCTTGCCTCCTTTATCAAAGATAAGGTGACCATATGTGCATGGGTTTATCTCTAGGCTTTCTATCCTGTTCCATTGATTTATATTTCTGTTTTTGTGACAGTACCATACTGCCTTGATTACTGTAGCTTTGTAGTATAGTCTGAAGTCAAGGAGCCTGATTCCTCTAGCTCTGTTTTTCTTTCTCAAGATTGCTTTGGCTATTTGGGGTCTTTTGCGTTTCCATACACAAATCGTGAAAAAAATTTTTTCTAGTTCTGTGAAAAATGCCAGTGGTTGTTTGATAGGGATTGCATTGAATCTGTAGATTGCTTTGGATAGTAGAGTCATTTTCACAATGTTGATTCTTCCAATCCAAGAACATGGTATATCTCTCCATCTATTTGTATCATCTTTAATTTCTTTCATCAGTGTCTTATAATTTTCTGCATACAGGTCTTTTGTCTCCTTAGGTAGGTTTATTCCTAGATATTTTATTATTTTTGTTGCAGTGGTAAATGGGAGTGTTTTCTTAATTTCCCTTTCAGATTTTTCATCATTAGTGTACGGAATAGGAATGCTATTCCATAGGAATGTATATAGGAATGTATAGGAATGTATAGGAATGTATAGGAATGCTAGAGATTTCTGTGCATTAATTTTGTATCCTGCTACTTTACCAAATTCATTGATTAGCTCTAGTAGTTTTCTGGTAGCATCTTTAGGATTCTCTATGTATAGTATCATGTCATCTGCAAACAGTGACAGCTTTACTTCTTTTCCGATTTGGATTCCTTTTATTTCTTTTTCTTCTCTAATTGCTGTGGCTAAAACTTCTAAAACTATGTTGAATAATAATGGTGAGAGTGGACAGCCGTGTCTTGTTCCTGATCTTAGTGGAAATGGTTTCAGTTTTTCACCATTGAGGAGGATGTTGGCTGTGGGTTTGTCATATATGGCCTTTATTGTGTTGAGGAAAGTTGCCTCTGTGCCTACTTTCTGCAGGGTTTTTATCATAAATGGGTGTTGAATTTTGTCGAAAGCTTTCTCTGCATTGCTTGAGGTGATCATATGGTTTTTCTCCTTCAATTTGTTAATGTGGTGTATCACATTGATTGATTTGCATATAGTGAAGAATCCTTGCATTCCTTGGATAAACCCTACTTGATCATGCTGTATGATCCTTTTAATGTACTCTTGGATTCTGTTTCATAGTATTTTGTTGAGGATTTTTACATCTATGTTCATCAGTGATATTGGCCTGTAGTTTTCTTTCTTTGTGACATCTTTGTCCGGTTTTGGTATCAGGGTGATGGTGGCCTCGTAGAATGAGTTTGGGAGTATTCCTCCCTCTGCTATATTTTGGAAGAGTTTGAGAAGGATAGGTGTTAGCTCTTCTCTAAATGTTTGATAGAATTCACCTGTGAAGCCATCTGGTCCTGGACTTTTGTTTGTTGGAAGATTTTTAATCAGTTTCAATTTCAGTGCTTGTGATTGGTCTGTTCATATTTTCTGTTTCTTCCTGGTTCAGTCGTGGAAGATTGTGCATTTCTAAGAATTTGTCCATTTCTTCCAGGTTGTCCATTTTATTGGCATAGTGTTGCTTGTAGTAATCTTTCATGATCCTTTGTATTTCTGCAATGTCAGTTGTTACTTCTCCTTTTTCATTTCTAATTCTATTGATTTGAGTCTTCTCCCTTTTTTTCTTGATGAGTCCGGCTAATGGTTTATCGATTTTGTTTATCTTCTCAAAGAACCAGTTTTAGTTTTATTGATCTTTGCTATAATTTCCTTCATTTCTTTTTCATTTATTTCTGATCTGATCTTTGTGATTTCTTTCCTTCTGCTAACTTTGGGGTTTTTTTGTTCCTTTTTGTCTAATTGCTTTAGGTGTAAGGTTAGGTTGTTTATTTGAGATGTTTCTTGTTTCTAAAGGTGGGATTGTATTGCTATAAGCTTCCCTCTTAGAACTGCTTTTGCTACATCCCATACGTTTTGTTTTCATTGTCATTTGTTTCTAGGTACTTTTTAATTTCCTCTTTGATTTCTTCAGTGATCTCTTGTTTATTAAGTAGTGTATTGTTTAGCCTCCATGTGCTTGTATTTTTTACAGATTTTTTCTGTAATTGATATCTAGTCTCATAGCACTGTGTTCGGAAAAGATGCTTGATACAATTTCAATTTTCTTAAATTTACCAAGGATTGATTTGTGACCCAAGATATGATCTATCCTGGAGAATGTTCCACGAGCACTTGAGAAGAAGTTGTATTCTATTTGTTTTGGATGGAATGTCCTATAAATATCAATTAAGTCCATCTTGTTTAATGTATCATTTAAAGCTTGTGTTTCCTTATACCATAAAAATTAACGTAAAATCAATCATAGGCCTAAATATAAAAGCTAAAACTGTAAGACAAATTGTGGTATAGATATATAATGGAACACTATTCATTAATTAAAAAGGAATCAACTATTGATATGCACAACATGAATACATCTCAAAAATAATATACTGAGCAAAAGGAGCCATGTGATTTCATATATGTAATGTATATGTAATATATGTATGTAATATGGAATTTTAGAACAGGCAAAACTAATTTATTGTGACAAAGCAAATCAGTGGCTGCTTTTGGTAGAGGGGGTTGGAAAGGTTATTGACTGTAAAAGGCCGTGATAACACTTTCTGTTGTGATGGAAATGTTCTATATCTTGATTATCAAAATACATCAAAGTACACAATTAAAATGAGTGCATTTTACTGTACCTCAATAACATCAATTAGAAAAATAAAATGTATATATTGATAATAGAAAGATAGGAGAGACATGAAATGTTTAAAAGCTGCTGTCAAAGTGCCAATAGAAAAAAACGTTGAAGATACTGGAGAAGCTCAATTAAGTAGGGAGGTGTGGTATCTGGGAAAATAGGAGGAAATGATATCAAGGTCAAAGATGGGAGGCAGGTGTTACATGATAAATAGGATATTTTACATTCTGAGGTAGAAGGGAGGTAAGTGGTAATACCACTGTGTCTGTTTATGGGGTTAGGTCTGAAAACATGAAAAAAATCATGATGTATAGCCTTAGTTCCACTGGTGAAGTAGGAAGAAAATCTTCTGTTGAAAATGGATTGTCCTATGGGCCAAAGACTTCCTTGCAGTATTTTCAAGCCAGAAACTAACACTTAAAATAAGACTCCATTAAATGTTAAAATTCAGTCCCACTGTCAATTCCAGTTTCCCTTCTCTCTGCAGTTTCTATTCAGCTCTATGACAAGTCTTGGCTTAATGAATCTCTCCACTTAGAAAAGAATGTACAAAACAATTCAAGTTATTGAGGAAATACCATGGATATTATTAAATATTTAAATTTTGAAAATTGTAATAGAAATATCAAGTAGACTTTGCAAAATATTTAAAATTTGTGATGTGCATGAAAGTCTGAAAGAGATGATATTATTTCAAGGCTTTTAATAACAAAACATATGCTAAAAACAAGCTTATTACTTAATCTGTAATACCTTCACACTTTCCTGTTTTCCTGGCTTCATGAGATAATATCTATAACTGGGAATAACATATCCTTCTTTTTGAATTTTTAAGATGTTTATCTGTTAAATTTATTTTCCTTCAAAAATATCTAATTACTTCTGTGTTCCTATTTACAGGGTGTTTAAGTGAAAATTTAGGTTGATTAGACCATCGCAATAAGACATTATAAAAGAAAATGTTGTATAATAAAAGCACTACAGTTAAATCTTCCTAATTTCAAATTTAAATGTCATAAAGATGTTCTTTTAATTAAAAGCCATAGCCAAAAATGCCACATAAGAACACCCATTAAATGATGCTATAAACAGAAATTGACTGAGATGTGTGGAGAGCAAGAAGCCAGGGGCCCAGACTTTAATCTACAGCTACTGTAATCAATAAATAAGTGAAACAACAGTCATTAAAAGGAATACTAAATAATAATACTTTAAAACAGCCTCAATGTCACATTTATGTAATAGGCATCTGTCTACCAGGGGCCTTTTAATGACTCTTTTTATGCTATCCAAGGGACTAACTCAGACCGAGTATAGTGGCCATTATGACAGAAATAGTGCCACATTCTGGAGAAATAAGTTCATATTCTCTAACATACAATGGAAAACATGCAAAAAACACAGGATATAAATTTAGTAGAACAACTTCACGTAATTATGTATTAGATATAACAGTAAAATTTTAAAAAATGGATCAAGAACACTGTTAACCTGTAAATCACAGACACACAGTTTGAACTGGCTTAAGCAAAAGGATGAGATTATTGAAAGGCTGCTGATATATTAGATAATCCAAGAGAAAAATTTGGATCAATCAACGTATAGGAAGGGTAGAGATGCATCTAGCCTTTGGAACTAATAGAACTAGGTTTGAAGATTGATGACATCCATTTATATCTAGACTCTGCTTCTTCTCTGTTTCCTTCCATGTTCTCTCTTGCTGAAGACTGGTTTTCTTCTTATGCAAACTCTGACCACTATTTTTCCTGAAAATTTATATCTCAGCCCTACACAATAGAAAGAGTTGTGTTTTCTCTTGGTTCTATATCTAAAAATTTACAGCAGGGACTCATTGGCTGTGCTTAGAGCAAATGCCTGCCCTTGGTCCAAGCGATTGTAGCCAGGAGAGAGGGGGCTCACGGTAAAGTGGGCGCTCACGCAACAGCTCTGAAGATGGATTGGGGGACAGGGAAGGGATTCTAACCGTGCAGATAGTTCCACAGATGACCATGCATTGCCTTATTTCTCCAAGGCAATAAAGGTGTGGTTTTAATGAAAAACATTCATAGTAAGATACAGGTACAGAGTTTAAATGTCAATTTGTAAAACCAAGTATAATTGAACCAATTTAAATTACCTTGTTTAGATGCCGGAAATACACAGGGTGTTGCGTTGGTCACTTAGAGGGAGCTTAATTTCCAAGATTTATTTGTGATCTTAGAAAAATAATTGGAGGTATATTTTCTATTTGATAATGCAAATAAAGGATTCTTTTAAAAACATTACGAGTTCTGTAGGTTTGATAAATGCATTTATGAGGTCCTAGATTTTTTTCATCTTTGAGGTTAGCTGATTGGGAGGATGGCGTTATACGTTACTCAAATAACTCAAGTAACAAATAAGTCAAATAAGTCCAACAACATATAACTCAGGTTTAGTCAGGACTCCAATAAGGGAGAATTTGTAGGCAGTTACATGTGGAAAAGTTTATACACACATATTTACTAAACACTTTGACGTGTGTCCCTGAGTGCTTATCAGAGATGCACATATTGCCCTCAAAAAGCAGTATAGGGAGGAAGATACATACAGTTAACTGTATTTCAATGATGTGTATCACTTTCTCTTGTTTTCCTTCATTTCTCTCATCTCTTGTGGGATCTTCTACTGATGTTTATCTCTTAATTGTTTAAAAAGAGAAGTTATCAACTCATGTAGATCATATATAGCTTTAAAAAATTAAACAGAAGTCTAAGTGCAAACTCTAAGAATGCTTATTATATGGTCTGAAGTTGCCCTGATAATCTGTATTATTTGATCATTTGCAGGTAGTTTTGATATGCCCGCCTAGTTAGAAACTAATAGTATTGATTCTGAGATGTGCCTGGGTCCCTGTTTTCTTTTTACTCTGAATATTCTTTCTTGATAATTACATATCGTCCTGTGTCTTTATTGTTGTCCCGTGATGAAGAAGCATAAATTTATATTTTTAGCTCAGACCTGATATTCAGACAGGTACATTCAACTGCCAACTGGACAGCTCTGCTTGCAAGTTCCACCAGAATCTCACACTCAACATGTCCAAAATTAAATTCCTCATCTCCACCCAGCTCTCCCAACCAGTTCTTTCCATATTTCCTGTCTTGAGACCACCACCATTCACCTAAAATTCCATACCAGAAAGCAGGCATGTTCCTTACCTCCCCTCTCTTCCTCACCCATTTCTCTCCATCTCCACTCTGTGCCTCAGTTCAGATGCTTATCATAACTCTAATAATGTAGTGACCTACTAACTGGCCCTGACTGTAGTCCAGTCCAGAGTAATGCCAGAGTGGCCTTGCTAAATGAAGATCGGCTTGCACAAACTCCTTGCTTAAAACTCTCCAGTGGCTTCCTGTATCTTCAGCACAAGGTTAAAATGCCTTTGTCTAACAAATAAAATTTTCCTTCATCTTATATATAGTTTTTGCTTATTATTTATATGACTAGAATACAGGTGTTTTTAGGCATCAACTTAGCCTGCCTTGTTGATTATTATATTCCCTAAACCTGAAATAGCCTTGGAATACTGCAGGAGTAAACTACATATTTGTTAAATGGATTAATGTGTTAGTCAAAGACTGAAGGTATCTAATCTCTACAAACTGTTTTGACTTTGTCCTTTGTTGTATTCATGCTGAACTATTGCAATTGCAGGGACAGGCTGTGATACCACATAACAACCTTCCTCCCAGTCTGCTTTCTCTCTTGTTTGGTATTCTTCTTCCTGTCTCTTCAATTTTTCTTCTTTTTTACTCCCTCCATCCCCACAATGTGAACTCCATACACACACATACTCTGACACACATGTACACATGCATGCACACAGGCATGTACACTTATATCCACACTTGAAGCAGACTCTTATGTATCAGATTTTTGAGAATATGTTTTCTGACGTGTCTTTCTTACCACCCCTCCTCCCACTCTCAAAGCCCAGTAGGTGTCCTTTCTTTATTTCCATAAAAGACTGTCTTATGTTGCAGTTGACTTTGGGGGGTTTATCTCCTCTAACAACTATAATATTTGAAAGCTAGAGCTGCATCTCAAATTCCTGAATCCTCAATATATGTTAGATAATAAATACAGATGAATGAATAAAACAATGAATGAGTGAAGCACTAAGGAAACACAGCGAAATAAGTGACAAATAATATGAAGCTGCTAAAGAACTACTATAATGTCAAAAGATGAGTGATATTAAAGAATTTATTAAGAAGTTGAAATTCACATTATTTATCTAGAATGACATACATGCCATCTGTTGAATAATTTAATTATAGATTCTAACCGACATTACTGACCTGTTACATTGTGAATGATAAGATCACATAAGTATTCGCCTTCTAGGTTTTGGACTGCTGCAGTGTTGGTACCTCTTAAGTACATTGTCATTCATGCCGAAGCCAACCCCAGAAATAACGGAAAAAAGGAAGTTGAGAAATCCTATTATATGTAATAAAAGCATTAATAAATTCAATCGATTATGGATCTCACAGAAATTAAAAAAAGAAATACAAAAGGTGTGTAAAGTGAAAGATGGACATCTGAAAATTCTTTACAGACAAAATAAACAGGAAATAATATTGAGAAGTGAAATAATGAAAAGATAAAATAATAATAGTATAACAATAATATTAAAAATAGTCTGTATTTCTTTAAAGAGAGCTTGCAGTATGCCAGAAACCATGCTTAGAAAGGAGTTTTAGACTAAGCTAGTTAGAAATCAAGTGAAAGTGGATCACGGAGTTTCTGATGCCAATTGAATTATGTATTATTTCTTTAAGCATAGAATTAATAGAGTGGATTCTGGAATTGGTCCACATGGCCTCAACTCTGGGCTCTACCATTCATTCAGTGGGTGAACTTGAGCAGGTTATTTAATTTCTCTGTGCCTCAGTTTGCTTCCTTACTAAGAAACAAAAGGAGTATCTACCTCATAGAGATGTGAGGACTCCATGCATTAATATACATAAAACAATGAGAACAGTGCCTGGAAAAGAGTTAACACTCAGTAAGTATTACTACTGCTACTACTTCCACTACTACTATTATTACTACTACGTCTTCCACTGGAGAGCATATTTTCCCCTGATGATGTGTGCTCGTGGCCTATGACAGGTCATAACTCAGTGACCAGCTTTCAAGACTGCCAGGAGGAAGAGGAAGGTTAGATATTATCAATGCAGAATCAAAGATTAGTTCTTTTGTATTTCAACCTTAATAAAATTTTTAAAATGGGAGAAACTGAGAGCAGATAGCAGATTCTGCCAGTTCATTTTGAAACACAAGTGCTCTTCTTAAAGTAAGTTTTAAAAAATAATACATAAACTTTTTTTCTGATTCTAAAATTACACATTTATTACAGAAAATATGAACAATAAGGCTTACAAAGAAAAGTTACTCATCTCTCACTACACAGAGTTAACCACTCAGGATTTCTGAGCAATTATTCTCTATCATATTTTTTGCCTGTAACAATTTACATGTTTAAAGACTCTCCCATCAATAACTTCAGTTGTCCAGTGAGTTTCAGAACATATGCTTGTGCATTTGTGTGTGCGTGTGTGTGTGTGCACGTGTGGAGGAAGAGGGCTGGAAGAAATGGAGTATTTAATAGTAATTGCTATAAATCTTTCATTTGTAGGAAGTGGTGGATTGGATAGCTTAAAAAATCTCCCCGTATATTTTAATCCTCAGGGCAAGATTCTCCTTCATTAGGGGAAGTCTATATTAGTATATATCTAACATATGAGCATATTATCTTATATAGTTAGGATCAAACTGCATTTTAATTATGTATCCCTCTTTTCTACTATACCATTTCCTCAAAAGCATTTCCTTCTTTTCAATAAAAATAATACTTTTTATGAGCATAAGTTTAAACAGCTTCATTAAACACCATGCTGGGCTGGGATATTGAACATATAGGCTATATGAGTCTAAAGCCCATACACTGAAATCTGATTGGCTCAGCCCCCACAAAATCCCATATGTCTGTGTGTATTAGTCCTGCGAGCACCTACTACTCTCCCAATGATGAGATATCGAGAGAGGGATAATCAAAATAAATTTGATGATATACATTTTAGAGCCACCAAGTATAAGAAAATGGACAAAAAGATTAATTTTACAAAACCTTTATCAAATAAAGTCTCAACAACTGCAGCTGACTTGAAATATTTCTCATGCAGAGTGACTGAGGTGATGATATTTTATCAAACTCTCTGACTTGGCAGGAGAGGCATGCAAAGAGAGGGCATAACTACCTAATTAAATATGATAGTGGGGAAGCTGAAGGCTACTTGACTCATTTCTTTCAGTTATTCTTAAAAAATTAGGAATTCTGAAGTCAGGAAAGTTGAGCAGATCTCATGGAGACCTTGAAGCATGGTGGTGGCAGTGGAAGAAGCAAGGATAACGATAAGAAGCCATAAGAACAATAATAAAAAACGGAGCTGCATTGCTTTGAAGAGATTCTTTATATTCATTGTGTAGCCATAGCATAAATTACTTTTTCACATTTTTAAATAGTATAGGATATGTGGGTGGTTTTCAAATATTCTCTATTAAAAATAATGATATAGATACATGAAAAGATGCTCAAATCACTAGTAATTAGGAAAATGCAAGTCAGAAACACAATAAGATGTCACCTTCTGCCTGTTAGAATGGCCAGCACCAAAAAAGAGAAGAGATAACAAATGCTGGTGAGAATGTGGAGAAAAGGGAACCCTTGTGCACTGTTGGTGGGATTGTAAACTGTAAACAGTGGTACAGCCACTATGGAAAACAGTATGGTGGATCCTCAAAAGATTAAAAAGAGAATTACCATATAATCCATCAATTTCACTTCTGGGAATATATGCAAAGCAAATGAAAACACTCACTCAAAAAGATATCTGCACCCCCATGTTCACAGCAACATTATTTACAACAGCCAAGACATGGAAACAACCCGTGTCCATCAAAACTTATGAATGGATAAAGAAATTGTAATATATATGTAATACATATATATATATGAGTATTATTCAGCCATTAAAAAATGAGGAAATCCTGCTATTTGCAGTAACACTTGATGGCTCCTGAGGGCATTATGCTAAGTGAAGTAAGACAGAGAAGGGTAAATACTTTATGATCTCACTTATATATAGAATCCAAAAAGCAAAAAACACTCAAATTTATAGAAAAAGAGATCAGGTTTTTGGTTACCAGAGGTGTGCTGGGAGGAGGGAGAATTAGAGAAAAGTGGTCAAAGATGTAAATGTATAGTTGTAAGATAAATAATTACTAGGAATGTAGTGTACAGCATGATGACTGTATAGGAAAGTTGTTAAGAGAATAAAGCTTAAGAGTTCTCATTACAAGGAATTTTTTTTCTTTTTCTTTTAATTATATTTATATGAGATGATGGGTGCTAACTAAACTTATTGTGTTAATCATCTCACAATATGTCAACCGTTATGCTGTATATCTTACATGTTTACAGTGATATATGTCAATTATTTCTTAATAAAATTGAAAAGAAAAAAAACAAAAACAACTAAAAATGCAATTTTAGTAGCTAGCATTTACTGAACACTTACTATGTACCAGGCAGTATGTTAAAAGCTTTTGTTTATATTCTTTTGATTCTCTCAGCAACTTTGTGAAGTAGTTGCTTTATCATGTCCATGATAAATGGAGATTTAGAAAGTTTTCTTTCCATGTGCGTCATGCTGCTAGCCTGTAGCAGAGTGGAGCTTTGAACCCAGGCACTCATAGAGAGTGGCACACACTCTTATCCACCAAACGGTATCACTATACATTGGTAATAGCCTATGTCACATAGCTCTTTCCAGATTATAAAATGCTTCATGTTAAAAAATTATAATGATATGATGAATCTTCTCCTGCTTAAGTCTTTGTTTGCATTATGGATTATTTCTTTTCAGCGAATAAGACAAAATTTCTTAGCATAAGTTGACAAATGATGTTCCAGAGTGTTTATACCAATTTTCACTCACCTGCCAAATTAAGAGAGTGCCTATTTTTTTCATGCCCCAAAGAGAGAAGTTTGAAAACAGAAGAGTGCAACATGGTTAAATCATATATAAATAATAATGAAATGGAGATTAAACATTAAGGTGGAAACTAGTAAAGTATTTCACAGAGAAATATCAGAGGAGCTTTACATAGGTTGATAGACTTGAATACAGTATTGATGGATTTGACAACAGAAAGAAGAAGAAGGTACATAAATTATTTGGAATTAAGAAATGCTCAAGAAACTCAAGAAATGCTCTTTAAAATCAGCACAAAATTCCAATTTATGAGTTACTTTAAGACTTGAAAAGAAAAGAAAGTGGATACCTTCCTGGGACATTGATTGAGTTGGCATAAACACAGATGTTGATAAATGTGAAAAAGATAGAAAAACAAGACAGAACGATTAATTATCATTATTATGATCATTATTTTCAGTTTAAACACATTTTGTTTTGGGCCAATCTACATATGTTTATTTCTTAATCTTTAAAAAAAGAAAAGGAAGAGAATAGACAAAAGCAAATAGGCATTTGTGAGTACTAGGTTCATCAGAAATTGATAAGGAATGTGTAGAGATTTTGCTGGTGTTGGTCATGTGAAAAGAACTTTAAATAGGTAAATACCATATAAGTAAAATTTTTAAGATAAAATATGATAAAGGATGTGAAAATACTCTGAAAAGTGTAAAGCACCATGGAAATGTAATAATTAGGTTATGACTCATTATTAGATCACAAATTATTTGAGAAATAATATGTTGGTACACTTCTCTGACATGATTTATCTTGCATTAAATCCAGAAAAAAAAATCATAATGGAAGATGTCATTTTACTAGTGGCTCAGTTTGTGTTATGAGGGCATTTGTCATTAACCATGTAGTTCGTGAAGCAGTTCTGAATGTCAGTTTTCAGGGAGGGACGATTTCTACTATTATTCTTTAGACCACATAGGACCTGGTAAACTTTATAATATGTTAATGAGGTTGGACAAAGAAATACTAAAGAGCTGAGCAGTTAAATCACCTTCTAGAAAATGAGCCCTACTGTAGATAATAAATTTTATAATATTGTCCCGTCTACTTTCTGTAAACACGTGTAGTACAGGCTCTAAGTTTATGAATAATGGCTCCATTTTGAAGCAATTAGGATTCAGTGCCATTAACAACCAGATGTCTGGATAATTATAGTTTAGAATGTAATGTCTAAGAAAAGGCATTTCTGTTCTTATGACAATTATGCATGTGATTAATGGTATAAATGACAATATCCAATATACATACAAAACAGCAAAATTAACTGTATCTATCATGAGTGACAGTATGAAAATTAGATGAAATCAATAAGCAGAGGTAAAGAATAGCTCCTTTAATATTGTGTTCTCCAAGGCAGGGCAGGTTGGAGCAGGGGTCTGGGGGATGGGTAGAGATGGTACCTTTGTCAGTCTCTCTAGAGTCTTAGTGAAGATCAATCAGTAAATACTACCTTTAATTATGTGCACTGTGTAAGTGCACCAAAATCTTAAGGATGCTTGAATGCTAAAGGAACATCTCAGGCCCAATTTTGAAAATTGCCATATGCAAACCTTTCAGAAGGAAAATTCAATTCTAGGATTTATCATATTTTTAGAGTAGTGTGCCCCAGGACCTGTCCCTGTTAGATGAGGCAATGGGATTTTTCCAAGGCATGGAGCACACCTTTAGGAGTTAACCCCAGGCATCTGGGCATTTCCTTCCTCTACAGTGAGAAAATGTTCTGCAGGTCTCCAAAACCAATGACTTGCATTTAGTTTTTTGTTTTTTTCATTGAGACATATTTGTTTCTTTTCCACCTCCTTCCCTTCACCCTCACACAGCCCTGCACACACATGCATTTACACAGGTATCTGAATTGTTTTTATTTTGCTTTGTTTAGTGTTCATTTATTATAATACTTAATAAAGACTTTCATCAACTTTACTTTCATTTTTTTGAAACTTCTTCCTTTGGAGGTATCTTGTATCTTTTAATTCTCCTTTGTAAATATATCTTACCATCTGTACACACTAGACACCCATTAATTTCTATATAGTAAGTACTTCTTCCTCTTTTATTTCTCTACCATGCTATTAGTACTATTTTCAAATGTCTTAAAAAAAAAGCGTCTTGTCATGAATAAATGGAAAAAACTTATAAAACAGATAATAATATAATCTACCTCCATGTGCTTATCTCTCAGTTTAAACTATTCTCAGTACATTTCCTTTCCTACCTACAATTACTTCCACTCTTGCACTGGATTATTTTGATGTAAATCCCAGGCTTCTTATCATTTCACCCATAAATACTCTATATTTAAAATATAAGGATCATTATTTTAAAAATAACCAGGGTATAATTATCTCACATATTATGTCAAACTACTCCCTGAATTTCCCATTCTATTTTAAACAATTAGACTAAATTCACTGCTTTATATTCCTATAGTCATCATTAAATAAATAAAAATGTTTTTGCTCCCATTCTATTGTCCTTAAAATAAAACCATTCTCTTTTTTTCTTATTTTCACCTGTTTTGACCATTATTAACTAAAAGTTATGTTTCTAATGATCTCAGATCCTTCAGTTTTCTTTGAGGTACATAATTTTATTTTCTTCTTGAAGAAAATAATAGGATGTAGCCAGGCCAGCAGGAGGGAAAGGGAATTTCATTAGAAATAATTCGAAAAGAGAAACAGAAACACATAAAGTACATTTTTGGTTAGATTAAGTTCAGCAATTTCACTCTTGCCAGAGCCCAGAGGGACTAGTAGGTCTTTATAGAGGAGAAGCTGTAAAAAGAAAGCAGAGCCCCAACCTATATATCATGTATGCAAGTGTTGCTTCTTTACAGAGAAATGAAACAACCTGCTTGAGGGACTTTGGGAGAGGAGTAACGTAATAAGATCAGAATTTTACCAGGGGCACAATTGAGACAGCATGGAAAATGTATTTGCAAAGGGGCATATCTGGAGTCAAGTACACAAGTCAAGAACATATTGCAAGAGTTAGAGTCAAAGATACTAGGGTCTTAACAATAATTTAAGGTAGTGATGATGAAGAGGGACAGATTTAGTAGGAGACGATGCTGAAAGAAACTGATGGGGATAGAGGGGGGAAAATCTTTGAAGACTTTAGATTTGGGACCTGACTCAGGTTTGGATTAACTGGATAGATTTTGGTGCTTTGAAACATGGGGGACATAGAAGAACTGATTGAGGTGGGAGCATTGGGAAAGGAAGCAGGGAAAGTTGTGATTCTAGCTTGGGACACTTTGAGTTGGAGGATCTGTGGGACATTCAAGGAGGAATATGAAGCAGGCAGTTAAATTAATCCAGAGCTCAGGACTGAGGTTGTTGCTGGGAATTTCCATCAGGAATTAATCCTGCTCAGTTGGTGTGGAGGCCTTGAGAATGAGCCTGGCAGACCTCCAGAAATGCCCAGTAGCTGAGCTTTCAAGTTCATTGCCCAGGCTGAGGCCACACCCACCACACAGGGTCCTTGCCAGTGACTGAGTACAGAGAGAACAAGATGGTAGACCGACACCTGGGAGAAGCAGGACTCCTTTGCTAATCAGCTTTGGCTGAAGCGCTTCCTATGGGCTTTGCCAAACCCTTCTTAGATGGCATGTCAGTTCAGGAAGCTTCCACTCAACCCTTTCTCCCAGGCCTCCATAACTCCTTCCTATACCCCCTTTCCAAGGCCCTTCCCCCTCCCCCTCACTCCATTTCCCCTAATAAAATCCTTGCTTGTTTAATACTTTTTGGTATCACTTCTCAGAGGACCCTGAATAATGCAGTGCATGAGTAAAGTCATTTTGGTGTGGAGAGTGTAAAAAAAAAAAAAAAAAAAATCGATCAACCTGAACATAGGATAATCTGGGATTATAAACATAATAAAATATATATAAACATAAGATAACCTGGGATAATCATAAGAGGAGTGTTCCATGGAAGATGGAAAAGATCTGAAACCTAAGAGGAAAGTCTTTAGCTGAGGCATTCTTTAAGAGAAATACAGAACTACATCCAGGTTCTTAGCTTGTTAGTCCCATCGCATCTCTCATTCCATCTACATTTGTCCAGTAATCAAAATAAAAGCCCCCAAAGGCACCTCTTCCCAGAATATTCTTTTTCTAAGACTGACTCCTAATTCTTCCCTACTGACTCAGTTATTTCAGGTGGGCCCTCTAGAACCACTACTGTTGGTTAAATCAACAGTGAGTCTCATACTGTTTATAGAATGCTCCCTCTTACTTCCTTACTTAATGGAAAAATTCCAAAGGCTAGACATTAGAGCCTTTTAATTAAAGTTAAGATTTCTAATATACAATACTATCAATTACATATTGACCACTTGTCCTGTGCCAGGCATTATGCTACTTGCTTGGCATATATTATTAATTGTTAAACAATGCAGTAAGATCATTAATATATCCAACTTTAACAGATGGGTAAAATCACCTGAAGTCCCTTGGCTGGAAAATTGGCAGTTGATGCAAATGAACCCTGATTCAGAGCCAGCATTCTCTGAACCCTTGAGTGCACTCTTCATGTTCTCCAGCACTCCTCTACAGTGAGGCCTTCAAGTGGGATCAACACTGTGATCTGATCTCTGGGAAAGGTGCTTCCTTCTCTGGGATTCATCCTTCTTTATTGTATCATCTACCAAGCCCCACCTTGGTTGAGATAACACACACTACATTTTCACCTCACTTGATGTCACTTTCTCTGGAATCATAAACTCTAAACATTAATTAAAGCTATCAATATTTTTAATTTTACCATTATTTCATTCCTAATATACTTACCCTTTGGTCTCATCAAGACTTGACCATTGTTTAAGTAAAGGGGGGTGGCATGAAACAATATAATGTATGAAGAATAAAATACTCTGGCAAATAGTAGTTCTTAATTTAACTATTCAAGACAATGAAGGAAGGAAAAAAATGAATGAACATATTCTAAATAGTTCTTATCATATTATCATTTAAAAATACAGTGAAATAATGGCCACTATTTCAGTTGACTCAACAGGTATTTATAAACTATGGAAGTTTTACTATTAAAAATGTGTTCCAATATATGTTATATATGCACGTAGTTGTACGTCTATATACATTATGTTAGCTTATCTAAACTACAATCTATTTGCAGTGGATTAAGCTAATTTCAGGGGATTACAAAGATATTCAAGTAAAGTTCTGTGTTGGGAACCACAGGTTATCAGTAGGAGAAGCTAACTTGAGGTTAAGAGGTTTTTACACTTTACATATCAAGAGGTATTTTTGCTATGGTCCAGGGGATGGCCTTCATTTAGCATGTCAGTAAATATGATCTTTAAACCTTGAAAGTATAACCATTTTCTCTGATAGACTCCCATAAACTAAGCTCATAGAAATGACATATACAATTTTAAAGTCACTTTATTAATTTATACTAAGTAGTATAAGTACCAATGTAATAAGGGAAGAAGCCAAATTTTAATCAGAATATTACTTGCTGAACATGGAATAAAACAAAAAGGATATTTAATGAAGGGGTTTATTTAGTAACATTGGTTTAGAGCAGTTGACTGCATCTGTCTCCACCAAGGGCATCAGGAATGGAGTCCTTTGGTTCCAACAAGACACTCTCTTCTCTTTAAAGTGCCTGGATAGGCACTATCTACATTTTCCTTTGTGAATTTTCTGTTCTTACATGTTTGCTGCTGCTTAAAACTATCTCCTTCCAATCAAAGGAATTTTTCTTTAAACATGATAATATAACAGAGATGTAAGCTAAACATCCCTGCCCCTTGAGATCTAGGTAAAACTGCTTTTTAAACTCCTATTTCTGGAGCTTGATGGAGTCCATAGCCTTCCCCAAGATTTCTGTACATTCCCAGAGTAATCTTTTAGATTCTTCTACCATTGTAATCCTGCTTCCTAAGTGTTTTCTTCTCCTTCATGCATTTATTCAGATGTGATTATCTATCCTTCATAATTTGACATACATGCGCACATTCTACTTACAGAGAACAACAATAATTATGCTAGATTTTTACTGAAGCATTGAAGCTCTATGGGAGGCTTCATACTGGTGTGTTTACTACATGCCATCTAGCAAACTCCATAGAGAAATCTCTGTTAGGCAGTCCCATCTCCCAAAATTGCTTTCAGTCATGCTGTTACTGTGGTTCCCTTCCTTGGATCTGTCTCTTTAGGCAGAGCTTGACCTCCCATGTTCCTCCTTCTTCTTCTCTTCCTGTTCCTCACCTCTTTCTTTCTAACCTGCCCTCCAGACTTTAAATTCTTCTGTATCTTGCAGAGGATATAAGCTGTATCCCATTTTCCCTAACTTGCACTGCCCAGCCTTTCAGGTAGCTGAAAGACAGAAGAGCCTTTTCATTTACAGAAATTATTCAAAGAAAGCAATTATATTTTTTAAATAACAATTAAAAATATTCATTTGTTGTAATGCCAAATCTTGAAGGACTGGTTTTAAGGTGACTTCATGCCTCCATGATATGTTACCCTTTTCAACTTACTTTCAGAGAGGAATATCACATCCAAGTTTTTGGTAGACATCTCCTGTCACCTCTGTGTACTGCCTACAGTTATCAAAATCTAAAAAGAAAATGATGTTAGTGAAAATCAAGGGTAAAAATCAACAGCAGCACAATGAACAAATAGATGTTTACTTCTTGGTAAGAATCATTCAGTGTAGTATGTCAACATCTGGAAACATAAACTATTCTATGCATTTGTGTTACCATTGGGTCCCTATGGATGAGAATATTTAGTCAGCATAATTGAAAAATTCTAATTTCAAAGTACAGGAAACTGTCATCCAAATCAATCAAAAGGTCTTTGAAGTTTTAATGTTTCAAGTTCCTTTTTTTTCATTTCTAATGGTCTGAAAAAACTTTTCAAACAAAATATGCCCAGAGAGTCATCTTTAGTTAATTGATTTACAATTTAATGACTTCTAAAGTGCCATATTGCTTTATCCACATCAACAATTTTGCTTTCACTTAATTGCATAATTTCTTTTCTTAGTCACTATCTGTTACACAAGCTTTAAAATTGTGATTACCACTGCACAGAACCATATATTTAAATAGTGGAAAAGTCCTAGAATTTTTAAGAAGCCCTAAAGAAATTTTCTTTCTGCAACATAACCTGGACAGGTCAATATCCTGTTTGTTTGCTTCTTGTTTTCCTGAAGATGTCTTAGCTAAGAGCTATAAAACACTTAGAATTCCAGAGTCCTTAGCCTCACTCCTCCTCTTGCCACCAGAACTCCACTTGCCACCAGAACCCCACCAACTAAAATCAGTGTGTGTGTTCTGGTCCCTTTGTCATACCTGACAGTTATAGAGGAATCCAAAACCACAGGTAATAGCAATGATGTTTCACAATCAATTAGAAAGTTACCAGAAATATTTTTTAATAATTCGATCTCTTTTGTAATAAATCTGTAGGCCTTGTCTAGGGTAGGGACTATGTCATACTTATACTGGTTCAAGCCCAGGTTTGCTATTTACCAGCTCTCTGACTTGGGATTATTTAGCAAAATCCTGTGTATCTTAGTTTTCTCCCATGGGAAAGGCAGAGTTCTGATACCTACTTCATAAATTTGTGATGAAGATTAAATAAACTAATACATATAAAGGGCTTAGTAAATTGTTCAGCATATACTAAACACTATACATATAGTAGTTACCATGATTTATTTATTTATTTATTTTTAAATATATTTCATAGCAGAGCCTTTTTTTTTTTTAAGATGTTGGGGTGGGAGTTTATTAATTAATTTATGTATTTTTGCTATGTTGGGTCTTCGTTTCTGTGCGAGGGCTTTCTCTAGTTGTGCCAAGCGGGGGCCACTCTTCATCGCAGTGCGCGGGCCTCTCACTATCGTGTGACCTCTCTTGTTGCGGAGCACAGGCTCCAGACGCGCAGGCTCAGTAGTTGTGGCTCACGGGCTCAGTTGCTCCGCGGCATGTGGGATCTTCCCAGACCAAGGCTTGAACCCGTGTCCCCTGCATTGGTAGGCAGATTCGCAACCACTGCGCCACCAGGGAAGCCCAATTTATTTTTTAATTGTTAATAGTTAGTACCATGCTTGGAATATAGTAAGTGCTTATTAATGTTTGTTGAATATATTCCTAAATTACACATTTAAAAGACCTGAATGTGCCATGAAACACATTTCAGCAACTCAGTGGGAGGAGGTCTATAGTTGTACAATAAACTGAAGCAGGGAAACCCTGTTATATCTTGGTATGTTAATAAAACAATGCTTTATGGAAAGCTGCTGATTAATTGGGATTCTTATTTATTCTTTTCCACCATGACAAACAAATGAGAAGTAATCAATAAACCTAGGTAATCCTTTAGGAATCTGTTCAGTAGAGCATACTATTAGCATAGGATTATGCCCCAGAAAGCACAAGTATAATATGGGTTTTTTTGTAGTTTGAGATATGAGTCACTTATAGTTGGGGTAACCATATAATTTGTTATTTAAAATGTAACCGTTTTAAAGAGTGAGAAGATTTATTTCATGATGGACTTGTTGATCAAGGTCATTAACTCTGCTAACCATCCATCCACAATATTTTTTCCAATACCACTTATAATAACATTTTGGGTACATAGAGAGACATAGCACGTCTATTTTCCCAAGTACAGAGAGTTACCTGGGCACAAGAAGATAACGTATTATTTGTTCTGTCGTGGAATACTACAAGTACTTTGAGAACTTCACTCAGGAAGCATTCCTTAATGTTATGCAGAACCTAGAATTTACATCTGATATCTCACCACCTGATGAACTGGGATAATGGCATCTCAAGCTGTATGGGAAAAAGGTTTGCCCTGAAATCCAGGTCTCAGAGGGTGGCTCTGGCTGTGGAACTTGCTTTGGTCCCAGCAGTCCACAGTCACTGTCTCCATGGTTGACAGCCCAGACTACTTATCAGAAGGTAGTTTTTGTTGAGGACCATAGTGATAACCAACACATGGATTTTGCTACAGGTTACTGGGGACTCTGGTTTTGGTTTGTTTTCAGTAAAGTAAAACCTGGAGGATAGAAGATAGTTTATCATTTTACTTTAATTATTAAATAAAAATGGCATCTAGAGCACTAATTAATTCATTTACTTAAAGGTTATTGGGAGAATGTAATATTCCTTTCCTTCTGAAATCCTATTTTATGTGTATATTCATGTATATGAATGTACGATTGTGTGTATATATGTATGTATGTATATGAGTATATATACATATTCCTTATTGAAAATTTTATTATGTATTATTTGTCTGTAGTTCCTTTCCTCTTACTAGTTATAAGCTCCTTGAGGGCAAGGGTTAGGTCAATTATATAAAAAATAATCCTTTGTCCTTAGCATGGTGCTTTCTTTATAGTAGGTGATAAATATATACCTGCTGATTAAATGTACAGATTCTGTTAGCATCATTTATCAGTATGGCCTTATGAAATATGTACATTCCCATGAAGCTATCCCTTGCTGTAAATGAAATAGCAGTGGCATAATTATAGAGAAAACAGCAATGAGCTGTAGACTTCTTTGATTCCAGCTTTGTAAGGGTTATGAGGCAGCATGGAAAACCTTTGGTGTCCTTCCGATACCCAGGTTGTAAAGTATCTGGAAAGTTCACATCCTCACTTAATAGATTTGTCCAGGAAGTAAGATCTTCTAACTCTGGTCATTCTTTCCTCCTGTCATACTTTGCCCTGAGCTCCAAAGTCCCCTGATCCCGTCTGTGATCCTTACAAGAATCATTATGCCTCCCATATAAGGAGATCTTTCAAAAGGTTTTACAGTGACATGGTCTTCCTCTTGACAGATAGAGCCATTTTAAAGATACCTTTCTTCCAGATAATTTATTTGCAAGGTGCCACTTCCATGATTAGGTTAGAAAGACTAGCATGGAGGTAAACTATTAAAAACAAACACAAACAAATAGTACAACTTTACTGAACACCAAATTAATTCCAGATGTTTTCTTCTTTTACTGAATAGAGAAACAAATGGGAGTTTATTCAACAAAATACTGAATTAATCACTAGAGACCAAACATATCTATTTTTAAAGCTATTGAACTCTGTATAACATAAAAAAAAAAAAAAAAAAAAAAAAGGATTGACTCTCTGAGTCAAGCCATAACTGAACAGATACCTCATTTGGTCCAAGCTCCTGATAATTAGTGGGACTTAAATCTTCCTGGCACACCTCAGCATGTTTAATCACAAGCATCCAGTATTTATAGCACTTATTTTCATTCAGCCTCCGCCTCTTTGGTTTCATTAGCAAGCATTACTCTCCAGGATATTTAGGCCGAGTTTATAGGAACATTGCCAAGTGAGTCAAGATCAAAACATTTAATAGATTCAATTCACTGTTGCTTATATATACAGTTATGCCACATGTTGTGTCCTAGAAGCACTTTTTCTTTAACATGCTGTGGTGGTGTGGCTGTCTTGAGATTTTTAAAATTCATGTTGTATTGTGAAATAATATTAAAAGAGAAAATATACTTAGCATGGAGAATGACACAAAAAGATAATCAGTAAATTACCAAAGTCATACATATGAGTGAAAATAAGGACCTAAAATCTTTAATATAAAGAAATAAGTAAAAACATATATATCTAAAGTTTCCTATTCTTACAGCATATACTCTGGAGGGAGACAGGGAATAAGTGAACTCTGATGGCCCAGGCAAAGCCACCGAGCAACTGAATAGTGCCTTTGCCTCCCCCAGTTGACTTCTTCATTCAGCACACCTTTTCTCCCTTTTTATTCTCTTTCCTCTTCTTTTTTAAAATATTAATATCATGTTTATAGCAGTTTAAGATTCACCAAAAATTGAGGGAAGGTACATAGGATTCCCCCACCATGCATAGACTTCCTAATTGTCAACACACCCCCACCAGAATGGTACATATGTTATAACTGATGAACCTATATTGGCACGTCATCATCACTCAGAGTCCAGAGTTTACATTAGAGTTCCACTCTTGGTGTGGTGCATTTTGTGGGTTTTGACAAATGTATAATGATATGTGTCCGTCATTATGATATCATACAAAGTATTTTCACTGCCTTAAGAACCCTCTGTGCTCCATCTCTTAATTTCTCCTCTCCCCATTCCTGTCAACCTGTGATCTTTGAACTGTCTCCATAGTTTTGCCTGTTCCAGAGTGTCATGTAGTATGTAGCCTTTCCAGTTGGGCTTCTATCACTTACTAATATACATTTAAAGTTCTTTCATGTCTTTTCATGGCTTGATAGTTCATTTCTTTTGAGGGCGGAATAATATTCTGTTGTCTGGATGTGCTGAAGTTTATCCATTCACTGATTGAAGGACATCTTGTTTGCTTCCAAGTTTTGGCAGTTATGAATAAAGCTGATATGGATATCTGTGTACAAGTTTTGTGTGGACATAAGTTCCCAACTTCTGTGTGTAAATACCAAGGAGTGTGATTGCTGGATTGCATGGTAAGAGTATGTTTAGTGTTGTAAGAAACCATGAAACTGTCTTCCAAAGTAGCTGTAAAATTTTGCATTCCTACCAGCAATGAATGAGAGTTCTTGTTGCTCTACATCATCACCAGCATTTGGTGTTGTCTTCCAGATTTGGGCCACTCTAATAGATGTGTAGCAGTGTCTTGTTTTAATTTGCATTTCCTTGATGATATATGATGTGTGGCACCTTTTCATATGCTTATTTACCATCTGTATATCTTCTTTGGTGAGGTCCTGTTAAGGTCTTTGGCCCATTTTTGAATAGCGTGGTTTGTTTTCTTATTGTTGAGTTTTAAGAGTTTTTTTTAATATATTTTGGATAGCAGTCCTTTATCAAGTATGTTGTTTGTAAATATTTTTTCTCTTAGTATGTGGCTTGTTCTCTCATTTTCTTGACACCATCTTTTACAGAGCAGAAGTTATTAATTTTAATGAATTCCAGCTTATCATGGATCATGTCTTTGATGTTGTGTCTAAAAAGTTATCACCATACCCAAGGTCATCTAGTTTTCTCCTATCAATCCTTCTTTTTCAAGCCTCTGGTCATTTCAGAATAGCTCCTTCACTTTCCTCTACAGTTATCCCAAATCTCCCTCACAATGATTACTTTCTAATATCTTTTTAGCCCTTCAAACTCTGTGTAAGGTAATCAACAAATCCATGGTGATGTATTTAATGGCACTCATTGATTCATATATCTGCCATCTCAGATATATGAATTAATAGGGATCATCTTGGGGTAAAAATACCTTAAAGCAAATGAGAAACTCTAAGTTAGTTTTGCAGGCAACAGGATAAACAAAGGTAAGATTCCTGGAAGACAAACTTTTAGGAAGCTGTTATAAATAATGTTATAAATGGATACTCCCACTTGTGAATATTCTACATTACCAAAGAGGAAAACATCATTATCAATATGTGTACATACTCAAAGGTAATTTTTTGAAGTATAAGAAAAATTTCTCAGAAGACTTGGAATAGAGGACAATCTCTACTTGATAAACAACATCTCTAAAAAACTTACAGCTAACATCATACTAATGGTGAACAACTAAATGATTTCCCCTTAAGATAGGGAACAAGGCAAGGGTGTTTACTCTCATCACTTCTATCAGCATAGTACTGGAAGTTCTAGCCTGGGCAAGAAAGCAAGAAAAGGTTATAGAAGACATAGAGATGGGAAAGGAAAAAACAAACTCCATCTATTTCCTGGTGACATGATTGTGTAGAAAATCCCAAGGAATCTAGGGTTCCTAGAACTAATAAGTGCATTCAGCAAGGTTACATGATATAAGGTCTACATATAAAAATAAAATATATTTCTGGATACTAACAGTAAACTCATAGATACCAAAATTTTAAAAAATGAAACACTATTTATAATTGCTTAATCAAATGAATTACTAAGGTGTAAATTTAACAAGACATGTACAGGACCTCTACGGTGAACACTATACATTGCTGATGAGAGAAATCAAAGGAAATCTAAATACATGGAGAGATACATTGTCTTTGTGGATTGGAAGATTCAACAGAATAAAGATGGCCCTACTCCCCAAACTGATACACAAGCTTAGCACAATTCCTATCAAAATCTCATCAAGAACTTTTGTAGATAAAGACAAGATTATTTTAAAATAACAAACAAAGGAAATAGGATAGCTAAAACAATTTGAAAAATAAGAATCAAGTGGAAGGAATCAATCACCTGATTTTAAGACTTATTCTATGGCTACACTGATCAAAGCTGTAAAGTACTGGTTGAAGGGTAAACACAAAGATCAATGTAACAGACTAGAGACCCCAATATAGACCCACACAAATATGTCCAACTGATTTTTTTTCCACCCTACCCAGGGCACTTTTGACAATTTTGTATGAGTATCTATCTCTAAAAACTGCTTCTCCACCCTCCAGTTCTCCATAATTTCTGACAGATTAAATGGGAGATAATTTAGCTGTGCCCTGGAGTCTTGGACTCCCTTAAAATACACAGAGGCCATATTATCCTTCCACATTTAACATCATTCTCTTGAGTGGAGCACTGAATAAGAAAGATAAGGTTTTTCCTTCTGTCACTTGTGAATTTGACATCGTCTTCCCAAGCACTAGATTAATCCTTTATTTTTTGCTTTATCTGTACATTTTCCTAAATAGCTTTATTTTAAAAAGATAATGTTTTTCCATGCAATTCACCATTTAAAGTGCACAGTTGTTACTCAGCTTGGGCTGCTGTAACAGAATGCCGTGGACTGGGTGGCTTATAAACAACAGAAATTTATTTCTCACAGTTCTGGAGCCTGGAAGTCCAAGATCACAGTGCCAACATGGTTGGAATCTGGTGACTACCCACTTCTGGGGTACAGACTGCCGACTGCCTACATCTCACATGTTGGAAGGGCTCTCTGCCCTCATCTTTTTTTTTTTTTTTCTTCATCAAACTGAACTTCTTTATTAAGTGCCAAGGGTCCAGGTGGGTGCTGCCCCCTGCCTGTGCCTGGAGCATTTCTGCCCAGGCCTGTACCTGGAGCATTTCTCAGGAGCC
The DNA here is from genome assembly GCF_949752795.1 of Hyperoodon ampullatus. NCBI lineage: Eukaryota > Metazoa > Chordata > Mammalia > Artiodactyla > Ziphiidae > Hyperoodon > Hyperoodon ampullatus. The sequence goes on along the minus strand of NC_136925.1, from coordinate 45,369,426 downwards.
AGAGTGCCTAGCGGTCCTGGGCTGGGGCAGCCCCTGCAGAGCAGGCTGTGCAGCCTCTGCCTGTAGCGTGGCGGCACTCACTGCACGTGCTGGGCCGCGTGCACGGAACAGTAATCGTTCTTGTGGGTGATGAAGGGGGACAGGCTTCTGAACTTGTCGCACAGGCAGCAGTACCTGTGCTGCCTTTGGGCACAGGGGCCAAGGCCCCCTGGCTGGGGGGTCTGCAAGCCCTTGTCTGAGTGGGAGGGGGGCGTCCGCACAGCTTGGGGGCCCGGTCTAGGGCTGCCAGCTGGTGGAAGTGCTGGATGAGGTTGCCTGGGACAGCACCTTGGGGGCAGTAGGGCCTGGCGTTCTGGCTTCTTGCTCAGGTCTATCTCTGCCTCCTCTTATGCAGGTATGAATCCCACTCCCGAGGGCTTTAAGCTCATGACCCAATTACCTGATAAAGGCCTCACCTCCAAATACTATCACACTGGAAATTAGATTTCAACATATGAATTTGGGGGTGGGGGGCATACATTCAGTCCATAACAAGAATTTAATGGCTTTTAAAAGTATATTTACAGTATATTGCTTCCATCACCACTGTCTAATTTTGGTACATTATTGTCCCCCACTAAAGAAACCCTGCAACCATTAGCAGTCGATCCTAAGCACTTTTTCCAATAAACATATTTTTTATTGGAGGTATAATGGGAATATTAAAGAGTTTTAACTATAAAAGACTTATTAAAAAATGACTTAAAAGACTTTAAAAAATGCTTATTTACTATCTACATATCCTTTTCGGTGAAATGTCTCTTCATGTCCTTTGCTGATCTAGTTGGATTGCTGATATTTTACTACTGAGTTTGGAGAATTTTTAATGCATTCTAGATATTAATCCTTTGTCACATAAGCAGTTTACAAATAAATAAGCAAACCTTAGACTAAGTCTCATATCCTATAGAAAAATCATTTCAAAATGCATCAGAGATTAAAATGTAATACTGTAAGACTTTTAGAAAAAACGTAGGAGAAAATATTCAAAATCTAAGTCTAGGCAAACAGTTTTTAGACTTGTCACCCAAATCATGGAAGTATAAAGAGGAAATCAATGTATTGAATTTCATCAAAATTAAAACCTTTGGCTCTGCAACCGACCCTATTAAAAAGATGAACAGACAAGCTGCATACTTGGAACAACTAGGCATAGTTATGCAATTGAATTATAGAACAGAAAAGTGTATCTTACATACTGGAATTTGCAGGTTGACATGAACCTACACAGTCTATCTTGTTCAACACTGTGTCTTCAGAGCCCACCACTTACAAAGGGTTTAATGTGTTCCTGTGCCGAGTTTGTTGTCTGAAAGAATAGTATAGTGTCAGATAGAAGACTTGAGAGACTATGATGAGAGCAAAAGGAAGTGGTTTTTGGTTTTAGGGGAATCAATCCTGAGAGTGGATGGATGGCAATACTCAGGTTTCTTCTGAAAACTTGTAGGGTATCAGTCTTGGTAGGTAGGACAATGATAGGCTGTTTACTAGGAACTTTATTCCGGCTTGGATGAAAAGAGACTCGGTGGTGAAATTCAGGCTCCCAGTACACAGTTGAGGTGGGCCATGGGGTATGTGCACTCCCTGATGCAGGCATGAAAGCTCCAGGAATTCCTTCGTGACCTCTTCCCCACCGCTCTCCACCCCACACACAGAAAAGTAGAAATTGTATCATGAAGGCGTAACTGAAGAGATGATGTGCATGATATCACCTTCCACCTTGATCCTCTCTTGGTCTTTGTTGACTCTAGCAAGGTAGAGAGACAATCTGAAAATGCTCTTATGGACCCTAGGAAGGGCATAGATGGTAACTAAGAAATAATTGCCTGACTTATGTCACAGCCACCTGGGTGCAATGATCTCAATCCTGTATGCATATTTAAATCCTGGGTCCCTTTCCCCAAAATAGATTCTGATTTTATTGTCTGGATTGAGGGTCAGAGCACCAGTTTCAGAAACGTCCCAGGTAATGATAATGTAAAGCTAAGTTTGAGAGCAGTTGCCCAACAGCAGAAACAATGTAAGAGTTCCAGCAATGGATTAATGGGGTTTGGTGGAGGGAAGGGTGCAGTCAAGGCTCAGAGGTGTCTCCATCAGAGGTTTAAGATGACCAGCTTTGGCAGGGCCAAAAATAGACCAGGGGTTGTTCCAGCTGTGAACACCACAAGGACAGAGGCCAACATATAGAGGCCAAGCTGCAGGAGGCACCTTGTGAGTCAGGAGGACCAGGAGAGAAATAGAGCATTTATTCTACAAAGGTTGAATTATATCCTCAAGACATGCTTAAGAAAATTTGTAGTGACTGTAATATAGTTTTTTCTTAAATGTTGTCTTGACCCAGTTTTAAAGCTGTGACCAGAGGCTGGTCAGTTTCCCTTCTTGAGCAGCTGATTGTCTACACCTCAACCCCTTCCCTGTACTCAGAGGCCACTGTAAACCACCGTAGTCACACCAGGCCCAGGCATAAGACAGCTGTGGACAGCCCCTATGCCCTGGAGCTGAGAAATTATTCAAATTAACCAATCCGTAGCCCACCAAACCTAGCTAATCCCCACTTGTTTGCCATACATCAGTCCCCTGCAGATCCAGCTTGCTGTTACCTTGTCCCAGGTACAAAACTCTGTGCCCTTACATAGTAGCCCTTATGTAGTAGCCTTCTTTCCTTTGGAGTTGTGAATAATAGCCTTTTGTCTATCTGTATGTCATTGTGTTATGTCTCACTATGGAAAGAAATTTTAAGTCTTATAAAATATTCCGTTATGTTTAATGGACAAGATTAAGGATCTAGTGCTTTCCTCCTTTCTCCACCCCCTCTTCACACACATTCACAGGGAAAATTAAAGTGATGAGTGATGATGTGGTCAGTCACAAAAATAGTTGCTTGATCTTGACCAACAAACTATCCTCAGTGTAGATGACGACTTGAAATGCCAGTAACTTACCAAGAGTGAAAAAGGGTCTTGGCCTAGCTTCTGACCCAGGATTGACGAGCTCAAACTGTAATAATCCTTGGAAACCTTGATTTTATATCCATCATTTTGTAATACATGTTAATTGTATTACATGGCAAGATTCAAATGATCAGGCATGTGTCTTCCATAGAACTCACTTTAATGGAGTGAAAACTAAATTTGCAAGTACTGTCTTGCTTAGTGTTCAGTGCAGGGGCACAAAGTCCATATAGCAAATCACAAAAGCCCAGTGATCTAGAAATGCGATGAGAGTACATAAGTAAAAAGTGTGGCTTAGTGTAGCATTGAAAGTACTCCTACACATAAACCCTGGAGAAGATATTTAAGAAATAGAGTATGATTTAAGCAGATATTTATAACTGAAGTCTTAAGGAATAATTGAGGGTTACAAAAAATTTAAAGTTGCATGTACAGAAAAAAATGTATTTGAAATGGATCTGATTACCATGATGAGAGTCCACCTCAGGATGGTCATAACTCTTCAAAGATCTAAAATAAATTTTTTTTAACATGCAAATACTTAAACTTCAATTTTTAGACAGAAGTAGAACTCAAAGAATCTGAGCCTATAAACCTTTTGGCTACATCATTACAAAATTTCTTTCATTATGATTTTCACCTAATGAACCAGCTTTAGTGTACTTATAGGTTGGATGACTGACAGAGACCTCCATGTATTAGTTGCTCCGATGGAATTGCTTGAAGGTAGATGTTAGGAACAAGTTTGAGTTTAGGATGCAGTTGGAAATGTCATAAATGTTGAGCTTCAAGTGCATGCAATCTCCATTTTGCATTTACAGGTCACAAAAGATGTCTTTTCCACCAATTTCATGAATAAAATACTTCCACACTTGCCATTTGGTGGACAAATATTACATGTGTCAATAAACTGAGTGATTTAATGCTTGGAAATTATACCCTTCTTTTGGTTTCTTGAAACCTTGTTTTCAATGACGTGTGTTTGGGTGCTATACTCTAAACTCTCTTTGAAAGAAGCTACTAGAAATAGCTTCTGAATATATTGTGTTTTTGAAAATGCATTCAGTGCATCAGCCCCCTAAATTAGTACTACATGGAGTTCAAGAGCAATTGCTTATGAAATGCTTTGATTTCACTTATAACCTGTATAAGTATATGCATGTATATGTATATCTCTCTGTACGTCCACGCAAAGTTAGAATTATTACATTGTTTATTTTGTTTTCACTTTATACTTTGTTTTATAAGAAGCTCAATGTAAAATTTTATATCTCAGTAAAGCAATATGGATATTTTTATTGTTTGAATGTTTGTGTTTTTCCCTCCTCTTGTCATGGACTGCTACAATTTATTGTATATTTTTTGGTCACTGACATTTATTCTTACTTATCTTTTATTACATATGTTTTGCTTACTTTTACATCAGGGCCTTTGTGGGCCATGTCAGGATACAAATAAACTGGTAACCCAACATATAAATTGGTCATAGTAAACTCAGGGACAGAAATTCTTAAAAGTTGAGACAGGACCAAAAAGACCTGGAAAATGAATGTTTGTTTTACATACAGAGATTGAAGCCTTATAGCACAAAAAACATGCATGTTCAAATTATACATATTAATCAAGAGAAAAAGAAGGGATGTCCCATAAGGTTCTAGGGACTGTTCAAAAGAGTATGAGATCTTTGGGCTTCCCACCAAGAAAGGCTTAGGGACCACAGAGTTTGGAGAAAGACCTTGTAAATCACAAGGTAGCATCTCATTTGCAAATAGATTTGAATTTGAAAGTAAGCCTGTAACTTTGTTGAAATGAAAGAAATAAAAACAAAAATGCAAATACATCAACTGTTTTTTTAATAATCATCCTTCATTTTTGGAGGTGTTTTCAGAGGACAAGGGGCAACTTCATTTTGTGTGATCACAGAGAGTTTACTAATGTGTCTTAAAGAAATAACAGACACAAAATGACTGAAAATAACTTAAGAAATAAATGTAGAAAATTAAAATTGATTACCTGCCTGTCCAATCAATCTGGGAATTTTACATTTCTCAGAAAAATATCACAATGCTTGTCTATAAGCTCTTTCTTTTGATATATTATAAAATGTTGACAATTGATACTTATGAAGGAATTGAAAATAACTATATAAAAAGGATGAAATATCCCACAAAGTTTAAGTACCTTTTGCAGATGTAGAAAGGGCCTTTTACTATAAATTAATCTATTCATATGGTTGGAATACACAATCTCTTGAGACTAGCTCTTTTTCTTATCATATCCTGGGGCCTCATAATCTTCTTCTTGGGTTAGGAGATTATGGGTACTAGAAGAGAGAAACTCTTTATACCTGTAAAGTTTGGCATCATATGTATGTATTACTTAGAATGCTACTGTAAAATCTTTTGTTGTGGTAGCTGGAGTTAAGATTTCTAGGTCAAAGAGATGTGGGTGTGTACAAGGGAGGGTTCTGAGTATGGCTAGCACACAGTGAGTTCATGTGAGGTGGAATTGAAGAACAGGGCTGGAGAAGGCCAAAGCAGATAGCATGTTTAGAACCGTCTGGACCTAACGACTGTAGAAATAATGTCTAACAGTAAGAAACAGAACCACTTTTCAAATTTTATTTAAAATCATCTCAACATTTATAAACAAACCATAAATTTCCTAGGAAGTGTATTTAGTTTGCTTGTAAATCACAGAATGTTTATTTACATTCTGGGATTTGTATTAGTCGGGATTCTACCAGAGAAGCAGAATACACACACACACACACACACACACACACACACTTACAGTTTATATATATATGTGTATAGAGAGACAATTATAATTGTATGCAATTATATACAAATGTGCTTTTGTGGGCAAAAATTATGTATATATATTTATATTTACATCTGATTATCATAGAGTATATAATTTGTTATAGGGATTTGACCTTACGCAATTGTGGGGGCTGATCAAGCAGCTTCTGTGAAGCTGTTGTCTTGTGCCTAATGCTGAAGTTTTAAGTTAGTTGTAGTCTGGCCATTTGCCTTCTGTGAACTGCATGAACCAGAGAAAAGTACCAACATGTATAAGCTCCATCATGACTGCTGGCTCACATGTGCCATCCAAATCTCCCATATATCAAGAGTTCTCCAGCAGCCCACCTTAACTAGAAGCATACATGGAAGAGAAGTTGGATTCAACCTAGTCAAGTTGACCCATTACAAAAGCCATCTTAGCCTTTTATTTTAAAGAAGCTTATTGTAGAAGAGAAAATCCTCCCAAATAAAAATTAAACAAAACCCAAAATCTTAAAATAGAAAAAATACTCTAAATTATAAGAAAGAAAAAAGGTTCTAAGGTTCTAAACCTTAGAAGTAATAAGGTATAATATTAAACTACATTTAAAACATCATAAATTTGAAGGATGTGTTTTCTACATGTTTCCTGTTAATAGGGCTACCTTCAGGACCATGTGCTTAGAGTCCATTGCTCTACAATCACTATCTTGAAATTCTTAGTAATTATATCTTTGAATTTGTGTTTTATAAGTGAATGTGAAAAGGAGCATGTGCAGAGGCCTGGATCTTACCAGTATGGATTCTTTGCCACCTTCCACCCCAGGTGGGGGCCGGGGGCCAGGCATGGGGAGGGATGGAATCACAGTGCAAGGTACTTGGTGTAGGGTGTGCAGTCAGCCTGCAGGTGTCCCCATGACCAAGGGTGTGTGACATTAAATAAATATATAAATAGATACATAGATATTCTATGATTTATATATGCATATTTTATTAATCTATTTATTTAAAGATAAATAAGAGATAACAGGTTGAGAGAGAAACTGTGGAAAAATGAAAGAGCTTTTTTCCTGATTTTTGAACAAAAGGCCCTGATTTTCATTTTAAAATGAAAACCCTGAAAATTATTTAGACAACCCTGCCTGTTCAAATGCTCTTATTATATGAATACTTTTATGTTGAAGAAACTATTAATTAACATTTAAACTACAATTTTGAAATTTTTCATATGTGATCTTGTACATCATACACACTCAGTCGTGGTTCAAACACTTATAATTTGATTTAAAAATATGTACATGGAATTCATTTGTCTAAACTTTTCTGTATTACTAGATGATACATTTTAAGTGGTATATCTTATTTTTCACTGTTTTTTTTCTTCTGGGTATTATATACATATTTGTATTCCCAATTCTTCTATGTTTCTTAAAAATGATAAATAGAAGTATGTGTGCATAACACACATGTGCACACACACACAAACACTCTCTCTTTTTCTTTTGTGGTTAGGAGACTTCTAATTAGACGCTTTCCTATGTGCCTACAAGAAAAGGTGCTCTAAAATCTGAGAGGAAGGTCAGATAATCATCTAGACACCTCTCTTAGTGGCAAGGTTGTCCCTCTGTTGTTTGTCTCCGTAACTAAGAGTGACCAAATTGCTTCATTTACCTTAATATGTTCTTGACTGTGCATTTGCAATTTACTGACTCCTCAAATTTTAGTTAGAGTTGTCTGAGTTCTGTCCTTTAGACTTTGAAAGCCTAGACTGAAAATCTTGAAATACTTCTTAAAGAAAAGACTGTCAGACCATTATTTTCATCACTTCGTGTAGGATTGGATAAGCATCAAGGAACATGGTTTATGGAGCAATCTTCCACTCTGTGGGAGATGGGAGACGATGCCTGAGATGACCTGCTACTCTGGTCATCCTAGCAACTTAACTTCACTGCAATAAGGGCTTGATTGGGATTTAGTACCAGGGCACTCGCCAGGAAAATGAAAAGTTGGCACCTGTGATATGATTAAAACCTTTCATTATCTTCATGTGGAAGCAGAAAGATCCTGTATGTTATGAAAAAAATGATTTTCGAATACCCTTTGTTCCAAGACTTGACTGATTTAATATTTGAGAGGTCAAGATACAAGACACTATTCAAAACATGGGGAGGATAAAGACAGACCTCCTGTCATTTAGGAGTTTACAACCTAGTGAAACAAGATTTATAATATAAGGTGCTCTCTGTACAGATTTTTTTAAAGTTCCATTCTATTAGAAGATGAAGGACATGAAATAGAAAAATGAATTATTGAAATATTCTGCTTGAGGGCCTCCTGCTCCCCCACCTCCCCTGGCATTGGGAAAGAAGAAGAAACCCCCCTGATTCTCTTCCCACTTACTCCTCTGGTGGTAGTAGTTGTGGGTAGCCATTGCCTCTGATGGTTTTAGGGTTACTTTCATACAATGTAGAAAAATGTCAACAGAGGACTTCAAAGAGACATAGAGGGCACACAACCAGTGATCAGTGTTTTAAAAATCAAATAAACTGTGTTTATGTTTATTTTTTAAAGAAAGTATTATGTTTAAAAATATTACTATTGATATTATACTGATATTGTGCATGTCACTTAGTAAGAGTGACGTACCTTTCAGGCTTAGGAACTGGTCTCTTTTTGGAATAAAAAAGAGATATCTTCTTTATATATCTTTATATTTTTAACTCCTAGATGGAACATCAATAACTTAATTTTATTTTACTTTTTATCCCTCATGGTGCTTAGTATATTGCCTACACATAGCAGTCTCTTGGTCTGGTTATCTCTGTGGTTTGACAAAATATCCCAAACTCAGTAGCGTAAAGCAATGACCATTTTATTATGATCACGTATTCTGTGGTTAGGAATTTGGATAGATTGTAGTGGGGTTGGCTTCTCCCTCCTGCATGTTGTCCAGGGACTCGACTGGGAGCACACCAGTGGCTGACTGGAATGGCTGAGGGCCGAAGTCATCAGAGGCTACTGCACTCATGTCTCTTGCATCTGAGATAGGATGACTCAAAGTATGGGCTTAGCTATGACTTCAGACCTGACACCCTACTTGGTTTCTCCTTGTGCCTTTGGCTTCTTAAAGTATGGCAACTATGAGGGGAAGAGACCTGAGAGTGAGTAGAGTGTTCAGATGACCAAGGTCGAAGCTTGGTTATTTGCCTGACTTGTCTTCAGAAGGCATGCAGTGTCACTGCCACTGGATTCTATTGGTTACAACTGAATCACTAAAAACCACTCAGATTCAAAGAGAAGGGAATTAGACCCCTTCCCTTCACGGGGAAATATCAAGGTCGCATTGCAAAAGAGCATGAGGAATGGCAGATATTGTTGTGATCACTTTTATGAAAAACAGTCTTTCATAATGTGCAATAAATAGTTGATGTAATTAATTTAATTGAAGCCTCAAGCAAGGGAGATGATAAGTTCCCAGCTTTCATGTTGTCTTCATGTAGTAGGGATATATCAGTTTTTGGAATTTTGTTTTTTCTTATCTCTCTTTGGTTAGTGGTTGTGATGGTTAATTTTATGTGTCAACTTGTATGAGTCATTGTGCCCAGATATGTGGTAAAATATTATTTTGGATGTTTCTATGAGGGTGTTTTTGGATGAAACCAACATTTAAACTGGTGGACTTTGAGTAAAGCAGATTGTCCTTCATAATGTGGCAGGCCTCATCCAGTCAGTTGAATAGAACGAAAGACTGACCTCCCTCAAGCAAGAGGAAAATTCTGCAGCAGGGGACCTTTATACTTTAACTGCAACATCAGCTCTTCCTGGATCTCTAGCCTGACAATCCACCCTGCAGATTTTGTACTTTCCAGACTCTATAATCACATAGGCCAATTCCTTAAAGAAAAAAAAAAGAAAAAGCCCTATCTCCCTATCTACCTATCTATCTATCCATCTATCTATCTATCTATGTATCTATCATCTATCTATATTTCCTATGGTTTCTGTTTCTCTGGAGAACGCTGACTAATAAAGCAGTGTTCTCTGGGCTGGAGAAAATAGAATTGCACTTAGAATAGATTGGACGGGATTTCCCTGGTGTTTCTGACTCAGGACTCTAAATTTTCCCATGATAATTATTCTTCTTGCTACTGCTTCCAAAATTGGAGTAGTGTTTGATCCAAATTAAAAATAAACTTTGCTGAGACACTTTCTGCTTCAAGAATCCAGAAATATGATCTTGTACCTCTCCATAATACTGGTAATATTTCCTGTCTCGTTGACTTTAGAATAGGCCATGATTAAAAAGTAACCTTTAATATTGCTCTCCTCCGAAGAGCAAGTCAATCAGATATATTTGGGCAGCTCCCACACCTTTCAATCAGCAGTTGACTATTAAGTATTTGAGGGCTGACTTGTGTATCAGCTGATTAATCATGACACAGCATTTATAACAGAGCAAAGGATTTTCATTTCTGGCACTTAGGGTATAAACTCAGGTTACCAACCAATATTCTTATATGTCTTCTGGCTGCTTGTCCAGCCTGTCTTTAATTTCCCTGCTCCATGTTGTGTTTACTCTTCTTAGTCTCTGATCCCCATTGTACTTTTATTTCACTTTGTCCTGTGAAGGTATATCCTTTTAAAAATATGTAGACGAGAGACCTTTGGCAACTGTCCCACCCATGCTACTGTCAGAAATCAGTAAGAAATCAAGGCTTATTTCAGCTGAACCTCGGTAAGGCCTGGGAATCCTGCTCCATGTGCTGTTCCAGGCAGCCACAACTGGTTGATGAGAGTTGGCGCCGGAGGTAAAGTTTGTGTGCCAACTCTTCATTTGGGGTAATTTGCCTTCAACACTCTGAATGACTATCTTTATTAGATCTCTGGACTATGGAACAAATACATTAGATACGTAGTTTTGTTGATAGCAATATACTTGTTCTTCCAAGAATCAAAATATTTAAAATATTGCTTAAATCACGTCAGAGAAAAAAATTTACTGTATATAAGCAACAACAGTAGTATTACCTAGAGGCTTCTTTCAAAGCTCTAAAGATATACCCATGAGGATTATGGACTTTGGTGCCCACTAAGTATTTTTTGGCTAATTGGCTCACACTATCTTTGAATTTATAGTAGTACCTTTTTTTCAATTCTTAATTGAGAAGTATGTGTTGGCAGAGATATGGGCAAAAAAGATTTTCCAAACATACAAATGCCCCATAACAACTCAAGGAAATTTTGGTATCCGCTATTCTTCTCTATTACTAGAGGTAACACACGGAGGTGGGATGCAAACTGTCAAGTATTTAAGCTTGTGTATAGCAGTTCATACTTTGTAACTTCTTTATATTCTCTGTACTTCCATCTTTGAGATATTCAGAAAGGGTTGTGAAATTTTCTATATATTAAAACAAATTATAACCCCTTAAGCACAAAAACAAATTAAAAAGAAAAATTAAAGTCCTGTGGTAGATCCAGATTTGTCTAGGTAGTTTTGTAGGTTGTTATGTATCCATGTTAAAAACAAAGGTTTTAGCAGTAGCAGTAGTGCATGAAGCTGAAACTTTTTCCACTATTCTTTGCTGTAATTCTCTTTATATTTCTTAGGAATGGTACAAACAACTGCAGAAGTTTTCACACACAACCTTCCATCTGCCAACAGCTCAAGCTGGCAGGAATAGGCAGCTTTTCAGGGGTGTGAGCAGAATTGATTTGTACACACTGCTGGATCTGTTCCAGTGTATTTTCTCAGCCAGGACCAAAAGTAGTGTTGCAAATGAGTGGTACGGTAGGCTTTTTTTATCTGATGTATACTAGGTTACACATACCGAGTGCTCTCAGAAGCACAGTTTAAGAGTGGGTATCACATTAATCAATTCACGGCAGGAGGGAAAAAATGACTGTTACATTACAAAGGATGGAGATTGAGTAATGGTTAGCAAGAACTTAGGAGAAATGTAGCTGTGCTTCATAGGTCCTGCTGAAGATGAAAAACAATAGCTGCAATTAAAGCCATACACTCCTAGAGTGGATTCAGAATTTAGGTAAATGAGGAAGAGAGCAGAGCGAGGCATAGAAGAGTGTGGCTGCAAATAAAACCTGCTGTCTTTTGCCAGCACCCAAATCTTACTCATGGCTTGCGAGGGATAAACAAAAGCCAAAAAGGAAAAAGTTCACATTACCTGTAAGAACACTCTAGTTTCTGCAGTGCTGTGATGTAACCAGGTAGCCTGCTTATCTGTTTGACAAATAGGGAATACCTAGCAACACATTTTCTTGCTTAATTTTCCAAGTACAAGAGGTTAAGTATTAAACTGAGCTAATATTATTCAGGTCACTAAACATACTTTGAAGTCATTTCTTCGTACATGGAATGTCTTGTTTTTGATAGTTGAAAAGGATAATATGTCTCTTAGATATTTCTAGCTTCTCAAAGGGAATTTGTTCAGGCATGTGAGATAATTTTTACTGTAGGATAGTTTTCCAATAATCATGAGTACACATTGCATATTGTGACTCATTTGTTGGAAGAAACCTGAAAGCATGTTTAATTCTTTTGATAGGAAAACTGGAAGTTTCTACAAATTCTCATATTTGAATTTTATTCTTAGAAAAAAACCTATTTATCAACTTGCCAATATACTTCATTTCTGTTCTGTAAGCATAACAATTTTCCTGATGACTCTTTTCTTAAAAAATATCAATTACAATTGCTGAAAAAGAAAGTTTTGAACAGTGTCTCTGTGGAATACTGCAGTGGATTTATAATAACATTTTTTAACATTATTTAACCTCATTGTTGGAATATATTTTAGATTTTATTTACTGATGTTGAATCCAGTTAAACAATATACAGTCTCGTTGAATGGTATAATTTTCTTTAAAAACATCACAACATCTGTGAACTGAAAAACAGGTTCTGGCTGATCTAGGGAAAGAGAATTGGGGGGCCTCTACTGGGGCATGGCAGCCATCTGGGAGCAGAATCAGGGGAGTCAAGACCAGGGCTGAGATCCAGTTATAGAGCTTTATTCAAAGTATGTGGAACAAATAAAATATCTGGACCCTAGAAACCTAGGCTACAACTAAGAGGTTAGTAAGCCGATGGCAGATGAAGCAAGGAAGACAAGTGAAAGCTTGAAGAGCAAAGGTTAGAACCTCAGTACTCGATTTCTGTAGCTAATTAATGAGGTTGTCTACTCTCAAGGGCCAAGCCCAGGACATATGGGCTTCCCTGTCCCCATTCAAGGTCCTTCCTGCCTGGCTCATGTTCCAAGCTTCTGGCTAGCCACTCGACCCCTCACTGCTCCAGCTGGGCCAATACCCCACCCTATTCCTCTCCTTGCCATCTCCTTCCCATGCTGGAACTGCTCTTCTTCGCAGTTCTTTTCCACTTCCTCTCCCTAACTTTTAAACACCTCTGTATCTGAAAGTTTCTGTAAATCTCACTTTCTCTATGGTCACCTTGGACAGACTTAGGTGTCTCTTCCTCAGTGTTCTGTAAATGCAGTATTGTTGTATGTATCATTTTACATGATAATTACTTGTTTATCAATCTGTCTTCCCTTTTAATCAGTGTTCCCCAAGAAAGCAAAAATTTTGTTTTATATAAACTCAAATCACTGGTGCCTGGCACATAGTACCGATTTATTTACAGATTGTCAAATGGAATCATGAAATGTTCCATTAACTTTCCTCCACTTTAGGAAACAAATTGCAGATTATTTACAGGATTTTGAAACTAAAAAGAAAAACAAGAAAATTCTTACGTTGATATAGTGTTCCTGATCTGCACTTAAAAAAATAAGAAAACCTTAAAAAAATCTTAAAAAATGCTAAACTTATACAACCAAAACAAAGTAAAATGATAATAATCCTACCAGTTGAATAGTTTTTTACATTACTGTCTAGAACTTGGCCGTATGTATCCATATTTCACATAGCTATATTTGTTGTTAAACTCTGTAATTTTCACTTAATATCATATCAATAAGTAATTCTTCCAAGTATTGATGTTACGTGTGTTTTTCTAACTTTGAGTAAATGGAAATGGCGAAAATCTCCCCCACTGTTCACCAATTCTGAAGGAATTTTTTCTTCTTTCTGTTTTATTTTGCCAAATCACCTTAAATGAAACAAAATTCATTGTCGGAGAATTCATTTCAATGATGGATGACTGCTATCTGTAAACATAAATATTGTTTGAAATTCTCTGGCCAGAGATTTAGACATCAACTTTTGAGAGCATTGAGATGATGCTAAATTATAACAAAGTGTTTTTGATTGGAGGGCTATAATCTGTGGGTTAAAAAGTTTAAATATCTTATGAATGTCTTGCCAAAACTAAAATCTTCGTGTATAGAGAAATGAATGTGATTGCTCTCTATGTATTCAACTTCTTTATCTGACCTTGCTCCTTCAAAGATGCACTTGTTACAGGATGTCAGTCACTAATGAGGCCTAAAGTAATTGAGGCTGATTGAGCTGGCAAGATGCTGCCTAATTAGAATGATAAATGGAACTGGCTGATCAAGAATGGAGGAGTGAATGGCACAGAGGGCATTAAGCAAGGTCATTCTGTCAAGGAGGACCACTCCTCCTCCCCCCTCCCCCCAGCCAAATAATGACTGTCCTTCATGCCCTGTGAGCCCAACACTAAACAATGTATGAAGATCATTGCTTGTGGAACTTTCTGACTCTTTCTTAGGCTAAGTGTGGGGAGGATTTAATGATTCCCTAGGTAAGTCATTCAATATAAATATGAAAACCAAATACTTTGAGCCGTATAATTCTCTATTAAGAGTGTGGATTTACAAGTGCATTTGTTTTCTAAACAGATAAATCTAGGGTACCTCAAAATTTGCCCCATGATTTCTATCATGTTAAACTTTCCACACCACATGAGAAATACATCAAGCAACTTCACATGTTTGAAGGACACAGATAACATTTAATCATTGTGTTTTAGAACCTGAATCATATGTAACTGATCTTTTTATTTCTTAAATGTATCTGTTAGCATCATTTGCATTTTATTATTTTAGCATTTTTCCTTTTAAACAATATGTTGACTTTATTCTTCAAACTGATGTGGATGAAAATGTATAAATATAGATTCATAAATATTTCAATGACAGTGTAATTTCACTCAGCTTATTTAGTGATGCCTATTCACTTGCTATCATCTGGGAGTAAATGTTCTGAAAGAAAGCGGCTCCTATTCCTGTTAAGCCATATTTAAGCCATTTTTAATAGAAATCGCTCTAAAATGTATAATACATCTGTCAGAGCACCCATCCCCAAATTTCCTGGGACATAGCCCTTGATGGCACATGACAGTCTTCTAGGATGGTTGAAACTTGTTACTCTAGGCATTATTTTAAAGTTTGTGTGTCTGAGATGCAGACTCCAACTTCTCAGAACCCCTAGCTGATGCTTAGTGTAAGAAAATGCTTTGACCTGAGATCTTTAGTCAGACATTGGCAAAAAAAATATCTGAAATAAAAGACAGATGTGGCCTACTCAAAAACAAGTAGGTAAGCACCAGAATTTTGGGGAAAATAATTAATAGAAAGTAACATTAAATTGATGTAATATTAAAATAATTCAGTAAATGGCATTTGGAAATAGTAATTACCCCCTGCCACTAAAATCTCATTCATTACTATATCTGTCACTTCCTCCAATGATGAATTAGAAGGATGTTTATCTGATTCAGCTTTCCTAGAGGTTTTCTCTCTACCTTTCTACCTCTGTAGTCTTCTATAAGGATTCAGTTACAGATACAACCTTGCAAGATTCATAGGTAGGTACATCATCTCTATGGCATTCACAGCTGTCTGCTTGACTCCCTGAGTTACTCTGAAATTCACTGACTTTAGAAAGAAATGGTTAAGATATAACGTTTGTACTCAGTGAGGCCTGGCCTTCAATATTGTCCCCACCGTTTACTAGTTATGTGGTTTTGGACAAGTTTCCTGACCTCCATAAAATGGGCATAACGATGTTCACATCCCTGGCTTGTTTTAAAGATTAAAGGAGATAATGTATCTAAAAAGCTTAGCATCATGGCTGTTACATAGAAAGTACTAAGTGGTAGATAGGGATACTGCTTACACACTTAGTGGTGGTAACTAGGAAATGAATAAAACTTTTCTGTCTGTGTTGCCATTCCTCCACCCTTCCACGCCTCCCATTCCCTAGCTTGACAAGGTATTGCCATCTTTCTGTCCTCTACAACATTCTTTTTTCTGGCAAAGAGTCACTTCCAGTCTCTGTCCTGTTGGCCACTCTCCCTTCTCCATCAGTCTGCAGCCCCTACAACCTCTCTCCATCCAGCTGTCATATTGCCCCTCCTTACCCCATTGAATATCCTCTGTCATATTGCCAATTCTCTTCCCACTGACACGAGGCATGACTAAAACTGTCAGTCATCTCTTTCAGGCTCATTTATATCCACTTTATAAATGTATTCGACAGCCCCTGCTTTATGAAACAGAATACATTGAATGGAACCTTTTCTTGATGACTCAGGGTCATGTCCATGAACACCAATGATTGTTCTGTCCTATACAGAACCATCAAAATATATAGGTTGCTTGTCCCTATGTTAAATGGATTTCTTTTAAAATTTATTGTCAGGAAAAATCCAGCCTCTCCAGACAAAGCTGGGTATGTCCTGTTATCTGACAATGAAACATATCTACATTGCCCATGTTTCATGCAAACATAGTTTCTCTCTTTTACTTTGTACTTCAGTGGTTTTCTTTTTTGCTTGCTTGGTTTTTTTGTTTTGTTTTGTTTTTTATACTACTCTATTTATTTATTTATTTTTGGCTGTGTTTCAGTCTTTGTTGCAGTGCGTGGGCTTCTCATTGCAGTGGCTTCTCTTGTTGCAGAGCACGGGCTCTAGGCTCACGGGCTTCAGCAGTTGTGGCTCACGGGCTTCAGCAGTTCTGGCTCGCGGGCTCTAGAGTGCAGGCTCAGTAGTTGTGGCGCACGGGCTTAGTTGCTCTTCGGCATGTGGGATCTTCCCTGACCAGGGATTGAACCCGTGTCCCCTACATTGGCAGGTGGATTCTTAACCACTGCACCAGCAGGGAAGTCCCTGCTTGGTTATTCTGTCTGTTTCTTATTACTGAAAAGAGTAGGGAAAGAGCTTACAGTCCAGAATTGCTAGCCAGTGTACCTGTATTCAGAATGTAACTTCTCCTGAATGTGAGGATCTCCAATCTTCCATTCAACTCCAAAATTACAATTCTAACACCTAATTGACTTTTTGTTCAATAGTTGTATTTTATATATGATTTTATTGTCAGTTCCTTCGAATCTATTTTGGAATTAGGTGGGACAAATATTATATGTATATATTATAGAAATTGTATTAGTTTCTTAAGGCTGCCATAAAAACTACAGCAAACTGGATGGTTAAAACCAGAAACTGATTCTCTCAAAGCTATGGCAGCTAGAAATCTGAAATCAGGATGATGACAGAGCCATGAACTCCCTGAAGGCTTTAGAAAGATCCTTCCTTGTCTCTTCCTGGCTTCTGGTGATTGCTAGCAATCCTTAGCGTTCCTTTGCCTGGAGACACATTGCTCCAATTTCTGTATCCATCATTACTTAGTGTTCTCCCTGTGTGTCTCTGTTTTCTCTTCTTATAAAGGCACTGGGCATTCAATTAGGGCCTATTCTAATTGAATATGACCGCTTCTCAATTTAACTGCTTACATCTGCCAAGATCCTACTTCCAAATAAAGTCACATTTAAGGTTCTCGGTAGACATGAATTTTAGGGGGACACTATTCAACCCAGTACAAACACCAAATTTCTTTGACTTTCTGTTTGGTTATATTTTAGTCAATACCACCTGCTATTATCTCTTTGTGGTAATTCTTCCAGCTATACTCCCTTATATGTCCTAATTTCGAGTCTTTAGAAAAATATGTTAGGGCAAAACAAATTAAATTAGCTAAGTCGGTTCACCTGTTAACATTTTTAACGTGGTTAACATATTTTTTTAAAGGTGACGATAAGGTAAATAGCCCATGTCTGCATTGCAGTCCTTGCTGGTCAGGATAATGGCAGAAGCTTTCAGATGACAGCTAGAATCTACAAGCTGTGAAGTATTGGTCTTTAATAGGAGGCAGTATCCAATAAGGAAGTGATAAAACCCAAAGGAAAGTAAGAGCAGCCTATAATCCCCATTGAATATATTTGTAGAACAACATGCTCAGAAATATTGTTTAGTATAAGCATTCACTATTAATCCCTCCTTCTGCATTTCCTATTGCTGTAAGGGAAACTACTGTCTGCTCACTTGCTCTGACCTCAGTGATACTCAGTGATACTCAGACTCTTCTCTGTCCTTCATTCTCTGCATATAGTCAGTCATCACATCTTGCCTAGTCTATCTGACTAATAAATATTTTATTCCCTGCTCTCCATCCTTTTGTCACTCCCTTGGTTCAGGCCCTCGTCACGTCTCATCTGCAATATAGTGAGAGTAGTGAAACTAGTCTCCCTGGTTCTACATCCTATCCGTGTGATTCCTTTCAATACCTCTGAGAAGATGTTCTTCGTAAAATAAAATACTGTTCGTACTGCTTCCTTATCAAAACCCCTCCATACCTTTCCATACACTAAAGGATAAATTTGATATATCTGAACAGGACATGGAAGAGTAGTAATGATCTGGTTGTTTCCCCCCCTTCCAACCTCATTTCCCAGGGCTCCCCACATGTAATCTGGTCTATAATGCCGTGAAACATCTGGATTATACACACTTACTAGATACAGCTCACTGTCTTTGTGATGCCTTCTATACCCATTTCCCAGGCAGAATCCAATACTGCCTTTTCTCTGCTCACATAGCATCTTAAAGTATATACCACTAATACATTGACTACATATCATTTTGTGACATTGTGTGTGTGTATATCCTTTACAAATAGAATAAGCACAATAGTGGAATAAGATGGGCTTTGAGGGCTACATACGTGGTAAGTCAAAATAGGTTCCTTTACTTTCCATTCATGTGTTAAGCAGGAGGGTAGAAAAAGGAGAGAGTAAATATTCCAAGGGAGAGAGCAACTCCTGGGAGAGCATCAGAGAAGACACTTCTATAGGTACCAAGGATACAATAGTGAATACAACAAACTAGGTTGTTGCCTTCACGGAGGTTTTACTTTGCTTTCATGTAATTATCTGTTATTTCCATTTGCTATCTTCACTGCTTCCATTTCCTAGCACAGTGCCTATACAAGGTAATCAATAAATGTTTGTTAATTTAATTGACTCAAATATAAAATCCAGATTAGATTTTTACATGGAATTGTGAAATGTGCGTGATACACAGCAAAAAATACTAGACAATCAAGATGGTCATTTTTCTAACCCAGTAGTTTATGAAGTGACTATTCCTTAAGCACTCTTCCGTACTAAAATTTTGTATGCTGTCAGACTTAAAATGCTGGCAAAGCTGTCCAAGGCAATCAATCAATATATACCAGTAATAGCAGACATCAAAATCTTCAGCATCTGTAACATCTATTACATGTTCCCACTTTTAAACTAATAGAACTTTGGCAGAGGAGGACAAAATGTGAACAGAATTTACAGCTAGTCTCCCTAGGTTATAATCATCTAAGTGTATCGGAAAAAATGTAGAAATTTCCGATGTAACATTTAGCCAGGTAATGACAGAGAGAAATAAAAATGTTAGTCTGCAAGTCTTTAATATTATCTTTGTCAAAATCGTCATCACTCCCTGCAACTAGATTTGTTGGACAGCCACTCTGTGTGCATTATGTGCTAATGTTATATTTCTTGCCTAAAAATCAAATGCCGGATTCTTACCCAGATAAAGCTTAGAATGTAATAGAGGGGATGTGAAGTACACCCGACTGGTGTTAACAGAAGTACTAGCACACACAACCATAAATGTGTGAGCCATTGCTGAAGTTGGCAAACATCAAGTGATATCTCAGCTAATTAGTAGTTAGTGCTTTTGTTGATGACACATGTTCTTAACCTAATGATTTATTTACTTACCTGTGGTCAGTTTTTAAGTTTATGTTATGAATGAAATCGAGGTTACCACATGATCACCATATGGACTACCTAAATTGGCTTTGTTAACTTCTACTAGTTAGCTGGTGAACAGTTCACAGGAAAGAAATGATGACATGTCACTGTATCTAAACATTTGCGTCACAGCAGCCAACAAAACAACTAGAAGAACATGTCTTGTTAAAAATAAACCAGGAAGATCATTTTTATCTGCTAAAGAGGAAAAAGGGTCATTTGTGATATTTAGCCAGAGACAACTTAATGACTTCATTAATAGAAAAATCCCAGTGTTAAGCAAAGAAATATCCTTCTTCTTGGTAGTATTGTTAAAAATCAAGGAAAACATTCCCTGGCTAATGAAAGCAAATATGGACAAAGCATTTGGCAAAGTTTTAGGAAGATTATGCTTTGGGGACAAGATGAACTAACCAACAGTTGTTTCTGTCATGTGCATGTGACTCTCTTTCTCAAGATCATTTCTCTGGGCAGCATATTACTTCAGGTTGATGTTGCTTTTCATGATTTGTGCCATCCAGGGACCAGTGTAATCACGAATGCAGCGTAGTGGGTTTGCTCCGAACCACACTTTTGCTACCTCTGTCTGTTCCTACATGACCATTTTGTGCTTGTGCACAGCCTCAACCTTTGTGAATGCTTTAGATCAATGTCAGAAGCAATAAACTCCTGCCTCTGTTAAATAAATATAGAGCCACCACTGTTTATTTCCGGTTGTCATTAGTAAGAAAACGGAAGAGCAGAAATAAAGGACAGGAAAACAAAAAGTGGGGATAGCTGATTAAATCTAGTTCTAGCAGCAAAAATAGTTAACACAAAATCTTTTTTTCATAGAATTTTGTTTAGAAAGTGCACCTGAGGGACCAGAAGGATTAGCAAACCTTGCCAGTCACTACAGGGTGCAGCTAAAGTAGGCTCATTGAAGTTTCAGTTCAAAAATGATAAGGTTTAATAAATCTCTGTGGGTAGATTTATCTCATAATTGCAGATCATATTTAGAGGACTGGACTAATTAGACTTGATTTGTATATGTTTTAGGCTTAATTGAAAGTCATTTTTTTCCCATGTTACTTCCAAATTATTCTTTGTTAATGTGGAAAGAGGTAACTTTCGTATAAGCTAAATTCTAAAACATACTGTGTTTATCTTCTTTACATTTGAGTTGCATGCTGCTCTGCTGTTATGAAATACAGTCACTGTGCTAAAAAAAAGAAAAGACGCTGATTTCTGTGGTCTGTGATGTGTGATACTAAAGTATGATATTTAAAGGTAATTCTTAAAGAGAACACAAGAACATATTTATGCCAAAGCAGAGTTATATGTTAATAAAGGAAACAAAAGGATAAGAATAAAATAATTTCTTCTGTGCACCACCTTTTGTTTAACAAGGCCACTCTTGGTGGCTGATTAATTGTTTAAAAAGAATACTAAACCTAAAATGCTATACCTCATTGCAATAAAAATTATAAGCCTTTGGAGTATTTAAATTAGCATGGTTACAAATATGACTGTATATGTTGGTTCCATTATTAGGCCATTATTATTTAAATTTTGCATTAGTATTCATCCATTCTGGAATTTTGTCTTTGGATTTCCATAATGTTTCTCTCGGTCCTCATTAGGGTATCTCGGTACATACACTGCTTATTGCTAATGTGGCTATATTGCAATATCTTTTGAGTTATGGATGAAATCCACAGTCATTTAAGTGCATTGCTGCAGCAATCTTTGTGTAATATAGCAAACTTCCTCATGATTCAAGTTGTTTATGAAATTGTGGAGGGGGTCCAAGGACAGGAAGAGAGCTTTGGTGTTTTCTTTGTGTCAGTGTTTTCCTGGAATTATTTTCCAGTTTTCCTTTCCTAGGCTAAACTTACGAATTAACAGCTCATGTATACAGTTACAGGACAAATTTGGAAACCATTGGGAAGTCTCTCTTACCTCAGAATAATTGTATTTGAGTCTCATTTTCTAACTATAAGCTAACTATAATCTCCATCACTAGAATTTCATTAGGTAGAAGTTAATATCCTTTTAGTTAGTAAAAATAAAGTTGATCAATTAAATACCATTAAAATTCCCAGGAAGTTATTTTGTGGATATTGATAAACTTATTCTAAAGTTTATGTGGAGAGTTGAAAGACCCAGAATAGTCAACACAATATTGAAGGAGCAGAACAAAAGAAGCTGACATCACCCAACTTAAAGACTTACTATAAGGCTACAGTAATGAAGACAATGTCATCATGGTAAAAGAATACACAAATTGATCCATGGAACAGAATAGAGAGCTTCAGCTAATGGTGCTGAAACAACTGGATATCCACATACAAAAAGATTAATCTAGACACAGACCATACACACTTCACAAAAACTAACTGAAAATAAATCACAGACCAAAACATGAAGTGTAAAACTATAAAACTCTTAGAAAATAACATAGGAGAAAACATAGATGTCCTTGAGTATGCAGATGACCTTTTAGATACAATACCACAGGCACAATCCATGAAGTAAATAATTGATAAGTTAAACTTCATTAAAATTATTAACTTCTGCTCTGTGAGAAACAATTCCAAGGAAAATAAGAAGACAAATAAGAGACTGGGAGAAAATATTTGCAAGACACATTTGATAAGGGACTGTTATCCATAATACATAAAGAACTCTTAAAACTTGACAATAAGAAAACAAACAACACAATTAAAAAATAAGCCAAAGACTAACAAACACCTCACCAAAGAAGATAAACAGATGGCAAATAAGTATATGAAAAGATGTCCTATATCATATGTCATCAGGGAAACGCAAATTAAAACAACAAAGAGATACCACTACACACCTACCAGAATGGCCCAAATCCAGAAACCTAACAACACCAAATGCTGGTGAGGATGTGGAGCAACAGGAACTCTCATTCATTGCTAGCAGGAAAGCAAAATATTACAGCAATTTGGAATACAGATTGTCTTTTTCTTACAAAACTAAAAATACTCTTACCATATGAGCCAGCAATCAGGATCCTTGGTATTTACTTAAAGGAGTTCAGTTTCTTTAATTTATGTCTACATAAAAACCTGCACACAGATATTTATAGAAGCTTTATTCATACTTGTCCAAACTTGGAAGCAACCAAGATATCCTTCAATAGGTGAATAGATAAATAAACTGTGATATACCCAGACATTGAAATATTATTCAGCATTAAAAAGAAATAAGCTATTAAGCTAGGAAAAGATATGGTGGAACCTTAAGTCCATATTACTAAGTGAAAGAAGCCAAACTGAAAAAGGTTACATATTGAATGATTCCAACTATATGACATTCTGGAAAAGGCAAAACTAAAGTGACAGTAAAAAGATCAGTGGTTGCCAAGGAGTAGAATGAGAAGGAGGTATGAATAGGCAGAGCATAGAGAATTGTTAGGGCGGTGAAACTACTCTGTATGATATTACATTGGTGGACAACATGTCACCAAGTATTTGTCAAGGCCCATAGAATGCACAGTACCAAGGGTTAACCCAAATGTAAACCATGGGCTTTGGGTGGTAATGTTGTATTTATGTAGGTTCATGGATTGTAACAAATGTACCACTGTGATGAAGGATGTTGCTAATGGGGAAGGTTGTGCATTTGTGGGGGGAGGGAATATATGGGAATTTTGTGTACTTTCTGCTCAATTTTGCTTTAAACCTAGAACTGCTCTAAAAATAGTCTTTTTAAAATTGAAAAAAAAGAAAAGAACGTTTCAATTCAACAAACAACAAAATAATGAAGTTAACCCTTATATCCATTAGGCCAAATTATTAACTTTTTATGTCTCCTCGACTTTCAAATAAATAGAAATATTAATAACCAATATTAAAAGGAAACTTCAGTTCCCTTTCCTTCCCCCCCCCAATTGTCTGTCCCAAGACTTTCCACATGCCAGATTTTGACTACTGCTCAAAGATGCCAGCCGCCTTGATGACAGAAAACATTTAATAATTGTATGTCTAAGAAGGGGTGTGTTGGCAGGTGGGAAGGTGGGGTGTGAGATCTATCAGTCTGGAACAGAGGCTAAGAAAGAGAAAGGAGAGCAAGTACAAAATCAAAGGGTTCTGAGAAATGTCTTAAGAAGGAAAACAACAGAGAGGACACAGAATGGTAAGTGAATTTGCAGAGTTCTTTCCATGGTGGGCTCAGATTCAAAGGTGGGGTGAGGAAAAGATGAGCCTTGCCTCACAAGGAAGGGATGAGAGAACAAGCTGAGATGCCCAGAGGACTGCAGGATGGCCTTGAGCATGGATGGGAGGAACCATATATGACCCACATCCAACAATAACTTTGTGTTCATCATTCAGGGCATTTATTGTAATAGGTATAGTAAAGGGTTATTGTCCCGACAATTGATTTGTAAGTCAGATACCTCTCAGTGAGTTGAGATGATTGCTTATTGTGAGATTTTTGCTAGAAATCTGGCAGTAGCTGAAAGCAGTTTTTGTTAAATAGGAAAGAGAGAAAGAGTGCTGGATTAAACGGCAGTGGACATTAGAGAGGAGAGAAACTGGCAAAGACCCATGGGATGCTTTCTAGCTTTTCCTGATCAGGTTCCCCTCTTGCTTTAGAGAGCATGGCTAGTGTGCAGTGAACCATATGGGTAGAAAGATGACAGCTATTTATTAAATAAATGATTGTGTGTAAATGTTTTCAGTAAGTGAAATTAGTTTAAATTACATTAAAGGCTAAGATTTTTTAAACTTTTTATTTTTGAAAATTCAGTCACATAGCTTTTAAATTCAGAACTGCATCAAAGAGGGTGATGCAGTCAAAGATGAAAATAGTCAAAGGAAGCAAAATTGTTTGGTGAACAGCAAATGATGGGACATGTGGAAGGCTAAGATGGCCTATAATGCTTAAGAAATGCCATTCTCAAGGGCTTTGTTGTTGGGTGAGCAAGAAAGTAGATGCAGCTAATGCAATTTGGCACTAATATTCCAATTGATGATTCATTGGTTTTTAATGTGTATTGTTCATAACTTTGCAACATAAGGGAGAAAGCAGTGTAAGCACAGGGGTAGTATTCTGACCCTAGCATTCAAACTAATGCTGATTTTTTTCATAAATTGGATCTAAAGATAGATTGGCATCTGAAATATTTTCTATATAGATTTTAAGCTCTTTTTAAAATATTGTTGATATTAAGTTTTGAACTGAAAGAAGTAATAGTTGCCAGATGTATGTAGCCTGGAATGGATAATGTATATTTTGCAATAAAATGAAGTATTAACTTTGAGAAAATACTTCATCATATTGAAAACTGAACATGTTAGTCTGATGCTTACATAGTTTATAAGGCATGTGAATTCAGATATGTGGCCTTGTTTGGGGTCCTAAGAATCAGGGACCAGAACTTATCGTAAGTTTCCTATGCTCTTAAGATCCTTATGAGTGTTTGTGTAGTAAGGTTTCTAGTTCATTGTAAGTTAAGTTACACACACACATATATACATACATATATACACATATAATTGTGGGTGTATATATGTATCTGTATATATACATGGGAGGACTAAGGGGGTGACAAAGTGTGTGAGCACAGGAGCAAAGAGTATATGAGAATCATTTTCAGAAGAAATCAAGCAAAATTGCTAAAACATCATATAATATAGATCTTAGTGAATGAAGAATCGTATCAAAACAAATTAATGGATAATTGTTAAATGAATATTGCTTTATATTACTTACTTAAAATTCTTCCATCAACCGTTTTAGATGGTAAAATATAATTGTCAAGATATTTTTCTGTCCTTCATTTTTCTCATTCAATCATTCATTTAATGAATAAGCATATAATGTCCTAACTCTGATTTAGTGTTTTGAAAAAAAGATGCAAACACTGCATATTACTAAGGATAGGGTGGGGAGGTCAGACATTTTTCTAAAGAAAGTAGCTCTGGTCTCTGAGTCATAAGTGCTGTTAATTTAGCAAAGTTGTGGGTTACTAGTGAAAAGCACATTCTGTTAAGCATCAGTATGCACAAGGCCTTGAGGCAAATGAGAACAGCAGAGAAAGCCAATACATCTGAACTGTAGAAAGGGGGCTAACCTGCAAGGTGAGGATGGGGAGTTAGAACACAGATCATGCAGTGATATGTAGGCTTTGTTACCAATGTTAGTGTTTGTCTAAGAGAAGTGTAATTCTTTGGAGGGTTTTACAAAGCGGGATGAGTAGTAGCATTTGCATTTTGCAAAGATTGCTTTGGCCCATAGAGGTAATAAATTGGAGGAGAAAATTAAAATGTGTAGATTTAGGGTTAAAGTTCGTGGAATAAAGTATTTTTATTTATTGAAACACATAGAAAGAAAAAAGTGTGTGTGTCTGTGTGCGTGTTTGTGTGCGTAAGTATCAAATAGTAAGGATGACAACAAATTTTGAACAATATCTATAATAAAAAATGGTCCAAAACAAGACAGCATGTTGAGAGCTAACACAAACTACAACCTCAGGTTGAATACATACATCTTTTGTAGAAAGTGCCATATCTCTGAAAGGCTTATCCAATGTTCCCTTGATTAATAGAAAAAAGATCAAAGGGTTTGGATGGATCAAAGGCAAAGTAGGGAGAGTCCCTGACACTGCCGGTTCCAGGTCTCAGAGTGGAGAGTGGCAAGGGATGGGAAAGTGAGAGGACACCTTTATCATCTAATAACCTGCCCCTCCTGGTGAGAGAGCCTGCAAGAGGGAAGGTGCTTGAAAGGTGGGAGGGGAAGGGGCATGGGATTAGGAGATTAAAACCCAGAGAGTATGAATAAAGGAACTTCAAACTGCCACCTCCAAAATCAGAGTGGAAAATTGTACCCAACCAAAAAGAACACAGCAGATTTTGGGAGAGTGGTTCATCAAGGACTTGAAATTATTGATAGCCCCAGGAGAGTCTCCTGACTCTCACTGTATTTCAGACTCTGCTGAATGCTACCAGTCACAGTACAGAAAGGAACAAATGCAAGACCTGTGCAGATATGCTGTAAATAAAACTAAAACACAATAAGCAAACAATAGCAGAAGCATATAAACACATGACAATAACAACAAACAACAATTGGAAAGAAAGGAAGATAAAAGTAACATCTAACAAGTTTTAGTTTTAGAATCAGAAGAGGTCTGGAATGTGGTTCTCTACACTTTGTAGCAATTCTCACTCCATCATAAAGTGGAGACAAATGTAGAGAAGAAAATAGATGGCTCATGATCTATAACCAAGAAATGCATTTTAAATTCTCATAGACTTCATAAATTTGTGGAATTTGTGGAATTCCATGATTATATTGAATCCAGTACTTTACTGGATTTGTGGAATTCCATGATTATATTTGTGGAATTCCATGATTTGTGGAATTCCATGATTATTGAATCCAGTGCTTTAATTCTCCACTGTAATATTTGAGTCACTTTATATTACATTTAGGAGAAAAAGAGAGGTGACAGATCAAATTATCCAATATAAGTGTACTCTTACATGAGACTAAACATGCCCAGGGAAAATTGTGAAAATAATATCTGTAGACTATTACAGCTGTTCTTCTAAGGTTATCCAGACTATACACACACACATGCACACGTGCGCACACACACACACGGCAATCAGGAAATGCTAAAAATTCTATTTTCTTTTCTTTAGTTGTTCTTTAGAATATTTATCTAAAATTAGAAAACATAATTGGGAAAGCAAACAATGGAATCTAATCTTAAAAATTAGGAAATTATTATTTCATTCTTACTTATATTTCACTGTTTATAAAGAGATGCATGATTTAGTCATCACCTATGTCTCCAGCCTCACTTTGTACCATTCTAATTCCTAGCTCAAATTACTTCAGCCACAGTGATCTTCTAAGTATTTTTTGAATGATCCAAACTCATTATGTACCAGCTTTTGTCCCAGCTGGGATTGCCCTTCCTCTCAATTTCGCATGATTTTCTCTTCCTTTTTGTTCAGATCTCAGGTTAAATGTCATGCAATATAAAGTAGCTATTCAATCTCTTGCTATCTCTTTGACTTACTTTCTTTTCTTTTTTTTAGCTTTACTGAGGTACAATTTTCAAATAAAATTATAATATATTTAAAGTGTACAGTGTGATGATTTGGCATATGTATACATTGTGAAAGGATTTCTACCCTTGAGTTAATTAACACACCAATCATCTCACAAGTTTACCTTTTTTCTTTTTTCTTTCTTTTGGTGAGAACACTTAAGTTCTAATGTCTTAGAAAATTTCAATTTTACAATACAGTATTATCAACTAGAGTAACCATGTTATACATTAGATCCTCAGATTTATCCATCTTATAACTGAAGGCTTTACTTTTTTTACCAGCCTTTTCCCATTTCCCTCACCTCCTAGTCCCTGGCAATAACTGTTCTACTCTATGTCTCCTATGAGTTTGACTTTTTTAGATTCTACATATAAGTAATAGTAAACAGTATTTGTCTTTCTCTGCCTGGCTTATTTCACTTAGTATAGTGCTTTCCATGTTCGTTCATTTTTGTCATAAATGACAGGATTTTCATGGTTTTTAAGGTTAAACAATATCCCAGTGTGTGTGTGTGTGTGTCTCTCTGTGTGTATCACATTTTCTTTATCCATTCATTTGTTGATAGACACAGGTTGTTTCCATACCTTGGCTATTGGCTATTGTGAATAATACTGTAAAGAAAATGGGAGTACAGATATCTCTTCAAGATAGTGATTTCATTTTCTTTGGATATACACTTAGAAGTGGAATTGTGAATTATATGTTAGTTCTGTTTTTAGTTTCTTGAAAAATCTTTATATTGTTGTCCATAGTGACTGTACCAGTTTACATTCCCACCAACAGTGCACAAAGGTTTACTTTTCTCCACATCCTTGCAACATACGTTATCGCTTGTCTTTTTGGTGACCACCATTCTAATGTGTGAGGTGATATCTCACTGTAGTTTTGATTTACATTTTCCTGATGATTAGTGATATTGAGCACCTTTTCCCATACCTGTTGGCATGTGTATGTCTTTATTGGAAAATCAATTCAGGTCCTTTGCCCATTTTATTTATTAGGTTATTTGGGTTTTTTTTTTGTTTTGGGGTTTTTTTTTTGCTATTGAGTTGCTATTGAGTTCCTTGTATGTTTTAGATATTAACTCCTTATGAGATATGTGGTTTGCAAATATTTTCTCCCATTACATTGTTTGTTTTTTCACTTTTTTGATGGTTTCTTTTGCTGTGCAGAAACCTTTTAGTTTGATAATGTCCCACTTGTTTATTTTTTCTTTTGTTGCCTTTGCTTTTGGGGTCAAATCCAAAAAAATCAGCTTCCCTGAGGGAAGTAGCCACCCCCCTAGTGCACGCTAAATTAGAAGACTGGCTCTCAGGCAGCTTTTAAAGTATGCAGATAAACCCATTTCAGGGAAAAAGTGGGAAATGGGTATTTTTATCTCCTTCCTCTGGGCTGAGCCCTAGGGGGATAGTTGCAGTGAGTGCTAGTGAATTTGTTAAGATGTGCTTCTTTGTTTGCTGAAGTCCTGTGGGTCTTGTGGACACAAGCCCTGTTAGCTTTCAGAGCTGTTCGGGGGGCCCATTCCTCCAGTGGGAGTCTTAAAAGTTAGGGCACTAGATGTGAGGTCCAAGCCCTTTGCTCCTCAGAGAGAAGCTGGGAGTCAGGTGTTCCTTTCTGATTGTATGGTGCTATGCCATGGGTGGAGATTTTGACAAGAGTGTCTCAGCCTCTCCTTTGTGTTTTGATGTGGGTATTTTCTCATTTATCTGATGTGTAAGAGTCACTCAGCTAGTTTCTGGATCTCTTTCTGATAGACTTGCTCCATGGGTAGCTGTACATTTGGTGTGTTCCTGAGAAGAAGGAAACTCAGGAGGCTGCTATGTTGCCATCTTAGTCTACTCTGACTCTCACTAATTATTTTTATATCGAACCCACTAGGATATAAAAGTCATGAGAATGGAGACCTTGCCTATCTTATTCACTGCTGAATTTGGAGTAATACTAACACACAATAAACACTTAATAACTACTTCTTGACTAATTAGGTTAACTAAATTCAAAGGCAAGAAAATGTTAGTCATCCAACTTCCTAGTTCAAATAGATATTTTGTCAGTTCAAAAAAACTTGCAATGTTATGGAAATATGTTGCTGCCTCCCTCTAATATGAATGCAAAGTATTGGATCACAATACTTTTAATCTTTAGATATGGTGCTTTCCTATAAGGCAAACATTATCAACCTTGTTTTCTTAGATTTTGACTTTTCCAAATGTTTATAAATAATTCTGTATAATAGTCTAATACAACTGTCGTCTCTTAGAAGCTTAAATTTTTAACTTAACTTTCTTTAAGTGATATCTTTTAAAGGGTATTCCATGTGCATTTACATCAATTATTAATATTAAAGAAGTCCATTTTAAACTTTTTAAGAAAATTCATGTGGTAATTTACTTGTGTTTTACTCAGCTCAGGCTGCTGTTGACTGAAGAAAAATGAACAACCTAAAAGTTGTGAGTTAAGTTTTATTTGGGGACCTTACTGAGGAGTATAGCCTGGAAGACAGCTTCTCAGCTCAGAGGAACTGCTCCAAAGAGGTTAGGAAGGAGCCAGGATATATAGGAGTTTTTGCAGGAAAAAAACAAACATGGAGTCGAACATCAAAAGATTACTGCAAATCACAAAAAGCAGACATCTTAAGTTAATAATTTTAGCACTTTTCTATGTTTGGGAAGATGCAAAAGTCTGGGCTCATTGAAATTATTCCTTAGATATTCATCTTAACTATTTAGGGCCAGTATCCTCTTGTTTTTTATTTTCCATCCTGAATTCCCCTCTGGGTGCACCGTGGTTGGGGGTGTGTGGCTGCAGTGGCTATGGCTTGATGGTGATGGAGGGCAACATTCGTAGTCTACTGGAGTAGCAGGCAACATTTTTTGTCCACACTGCCATAACAACAACAACAACAACAACAAAAAAAAACACAGACTGGGTGGCTTAAACAACAGAAATTGGTTTCTCACAGTTCTGAAGCCTAGAAAATCCAAGATCAAGGTGCCAGCAGATTTGGTGGCTGGTAAGGGCTCTCTCCTTGGGTTGCAGTCAGCTTCTTTCTCACTGTATATTCTGATGGCCTTTCCTTAGTGTGTACACATGGACAACTCTCTCTCTCCCTCTTTCTAAGGTCACTAATCCTATCAGATTAGGATCCCACTCTCATGACCTCATTTAATCTTAAATGCCTCCTAAAAACCCTATTTCCAAATACAATCTCATTGAGGAGTAGGGCTTTACCATATGAATTTGGGGGCAGGGACACAATTCAGTTCATAACGTATAGATAATTGAATAAAAATAGACATTGAGGTCTTAAAAAGTAACAGCCCTAGAGTTTCTGGTTTTGCTTTGTGAGTGTGTGTGAAAGCACAAAGAAAATATTTACCGTTTATCAATCAGAGTGTCAAGAGGAAAGGTCTGTAATTTACGAATATCTGTGGCTATACGTACATGAATCTAATCCATGCAATTGACAAAGTAAAAAAATTTAGTCAAGCGTCATTCAGGGATCTGAACATATAGATGGTTGACTCTACTGTTTATTGTTTGGTGGTGTGTATAGAGGCAGAACACATTTGCATGAAAGGGTCATATTCCTTATTGAGAGCTAAGAGCTTTTCTTCATGCAGATAATATACTCACAATTTACAACATTATGATTTTTCTTTTATAAAAGACATTTTCTAGATCACTGACTCAGTTTTATATATGTGTGTGTGTTAGAGACTTATGACACTGATAAATTTTCAATAAAAATAGAGAAAATATATTGTGAATATGCTGAAGTGCACATTCACTGAAAAATCACCCATACCCTTCTATATTTGTTTACAGTTACACAACATAAGCATATTAATTCATATAAGTCACTCAGTAATTCATTCAAAAGATATTTTAAAATGTTTTCTATTTAATAAGCCATGGGTGAAGTTGGGAAGCATTTCTTCATGTATATTGCACATGCTATTTGATCAAAATATATTTTGTATAGAAAATTAACGATTATCCTGGGGACTTTTTTTTGAGACAGAGACGGTTAGAGAGTTGAATGATAATTGTGTTAATATGCCAACATGTACATAAAGGACTGCATAAGTAAATGAATTATTTTATGTTCTCTTGTACAGGGAAAATAACACAATATCCGAGTAGATAGGAACTAATAAACTGCAAGAGACAAGATCTATTTCATTGACACATTAATGCTCTGTGTCATTAGCACAGGAATCATCAAAGAAATATTTAAATGAGGAAAGCTAGGCAAGTCTAGAATCTGGATAGGCAAGGCCTATCAGCCCAGTTTCTCTGTGTAAGAAATAATAAAAAAAATCTCAGTGATATACAATAATAAGCATTTATTTCTTGTTCATGTATCTGCTACTCATTTGGGTAAATTTGCTTCAGCTGTGTATATAAGGTTTAGCCAGGGCAGCTGTTTCAGACTATGGATCCACCTTAGCTGGGTTACAAATGGGGTTCAGTTTTCTTCCACGTGTCTGCATTTGGGAGCGCAGATAAAGGAACAACAGATGTCCAGAGGAAGCTCTTCTCATAATGATCTCTAGAGTACATTCACTGATGCACATGATAAACCTCACTTGCATCACATCCATTAGTATCTTACTGGCCAAAGCAGTGGTGTATATCTAAGCCATTATCAGTTAGGCAAATAAATACAACCCTGTATTCATGGTGGGGTGAGGGGCAGGAATGAACATATGCTGAAGAGTAATTCATTTTCACAGTGTGCCCTCTCATTCATAGGTATTCACTTGCTTTCTTCATGCAGAGTTACTATCTCCTTAGAAAGAATATGCCAAAATCTCATTGAAAAGTTTCATTCAATCATGGCGTCAAGCTTGAAGTCTAGGATCTTGTGATTTACACTGGGCCAAGATTTTGCTCCTCTGAAACCAGAAACAATGAACTAAAAAGAAGTTATTTATTCCCTATATACCCAGTATAAAATAATGGAACTGGGGCAGGATAACTTCATTAACAATCCCATCCAAAAAGGTGAGCATATAGCATTCACTGATAAATAAAAATTCTAAAATTTGGCCCAGTAAATGCTACCAGGTTGTTCTCCTGTTAGGGAAGTTTCCTTGATCAGTCACCAATTCACTTCCTCAAAGTGGCTTTCCAGTCCATAGTTTTCCACAGTTCTTGGATTCACTTTCTAGGGACTGCTTCAGTTTTTGGTTTTTTTTTTTTTTGCTGTACACGGGCCTCTCACTGTTGTGGCCTCTCCCATTGCGGAGCACAGGCTCTGGACGTGCAGGCTCAGAGGCCATGGCTTACGGGCCTAGCCGCTCCACGGCATGTGGGATCCTCCTGGACAGGGGCACGAACCCACGTCCCCTGCATCGGCAGGTGGGCTCTTAACCACTGTGCCACCAGGGAAGCCCTGGACTGCTTCAGTTTTATCATTTCCCTTGGTCATTTCTAAAGAAAGTATTGGGAAGTACGTCACTCATTGGTGAATGCACAGCTTTTCAGCCTCTTTCTGCATCTAGAAATTTGGGATCCAGTCTTCTTTTTATACTTTATATAATCTCAGTTTCTTTTAATCTGGGTGCTTGTACTTTTTCCATCATAACTCTTTCAAAAACGTTGTATGCGTTTTACTCATTAGTTTCCAGCAAATTTATTTGCTCAAAGCTATACCCACAATTACTTTCCAGACTTGTCTTTCTTTTTAGATTTACTTACCAGTAATTTGGTATATTTAATTTTTCTGCTATCAAACTTTCTAAAAGCACACTGGGCCAGCTGAAAGAATCTTCTACAATCACCTTAATTCTTTTAGAGGTCTAAAGTTTTGCAGATACACTCTTAATTTCATCATTGCCTTAGCACCGGTTCCATTTTTCAGTTCTGTAAATTCTGGGCTGTTTTTATTTCCTCTGAACTCTGCTTGCCAACAGGTCAGCTCCTTTCTGAGCTCATCTTTTTCTTGTAGTGTCTTAACTAATTGTATTAGTCAGGGCTCTCCTAAGTAACATAACTGATAGGATGGATAGATACATACATACATACATACATACATACCTAGAAGAGGAGATTTGTTATAGGAATTGGGTCATACAGTTATGGAGACTGAGAAATCCCACTACCTGCCATCTGCAAGCTGGGCAAAGAGGAAAGCTGGTGGTACAATTCAGTCTGTGTTGAAAGACTGGAGACCCAGGAAAGTCGATGGTGTAAATCCTCAATTCTGAAGTTCTGAGAACCAGGAGCTCTGATGTCCAAAGGCAGGAGAAAATGGATGTACTATCACAAGAAGAGAGAGAGAATTCTCCCTTTCTTCACCTTTTGTTTTCTGTTCGGGCTTCCAACTGATTGCATGATACTACCCACACTGGTGAAGTGGATGTCTTCACCCAGTCAACTGAATCAAATGCTAATCTCTTGCAGAAGCACCCTCACAGACACACCCAGAAGTAAATTACCAGCTATCTGGGCATACCTCAAGCTGACACATAAAATTAACCCTCACACTAAGGTACTTGATATACACTTTCAAAATATTGCCTCAAAACTGCCTGGTTCAACACTGCCAATTCAGCGCATACATTTTCTTTTTACTTCATTACTGCTAGAGTTACCAAATGTTTTGCCACTACATTACACAGAGCATTCTTCTCAACTGCATTTAACAATTTCTTTACCAGCCTGCCAATTCCCAAAATCACTGCCACTAATTTTAGTTTTTAATTTTTGCAGAACCATGCTCCTAGGACCAATTATGTATTAATCAGTTGTTGTTGCATAACAAACCACCACAAAATCTTTGTGGCACATAAAAATAAGCACTTACTTCTTAGTCATAGATCTGTGATTCACCTAGAATGTCTCTACTTCAGACTGGGGTAAGGTTACTTTGGTTTGAGAGCCTGTGTTTGAGCCCATGTCTGTTCAAGTAAATTCATTCTGTATGTAGAACTGAAAGAGGAGAGAAGCAATCTGAGGGAAGCTCTTCTCATGGCAAAATACCAGAGCCCAAGAATGTTTGCCTAAAGGCATATCATATTTTGAGTCTTGTCATGTACACTATCATCCCATTGAACAAAGAAAATCACGTAGCCAAACCCAGTATCAGTGGGGCAAGGAGGATTTTCTTTCCATGGAGACCAAGGTTTGCAGGAAATGAGTGAATGCTTGCTAAACAAGGATTGAATCTACCAAAACAAGGGAAAGCATTAGAAGAATACAGTTATTGCATGTCCTGCCGTGATGGTGATAAGCATGGGCTTCTGGGTCTCTCTGTGTAACTTAATCTTGAGACCCCACAGATATCTGGGGAAATTGATGGATTTTTTCAACCTAAAAATAGACTGTGAGACCTTCTAAGAATAATAGAAGGTGGTTGGATTCTGGTGTTTGGGAGGAGAGAAAGTAATAGTTGGCAGCTCAGAGTAAAAGGGAGCTGAATACTAGGAAAGGAAGAGTGAGTAGGAAAAGGTGTTAGGTGTGTTTTTCTTCTCTTCCCTACTTGCCCATTTCTTTACGTGAAAGGGGAAAACACAGCATTAATCATAGCAGTAGTCCATGGGCTAATATCAAGATGACATAAGGGCAAAAGTAACTATACACCTTATGCTGGGAAGCCACCAAGGAAGACTATGCAGTGGTCAAAGCCATTAAATAAAGGTACCTGTCTATGTGTCTGCTCACACAGTCACCCTGCAGGGGGATTGTTTGGGACCTACATGATTTTCCTTAAAGGAGGAGCCCTGCTGAATGGAAGATGGACTAGAGTAAGAGAGTAAGGGTAGGGAAATCAATGCTTCTATGAGATGAATAGCTGATTCTGGCAAGATTTCCAGGAGAAATATGACTATGGCTAAAATGCAATCATATCAGAATTGATTTGCTGTGCCTGACCTCATTGTATACCAATCTACCATAAACTGAATGGGAATTACTTTAAAGAGGAGGTGGGTCCACTATAAAGCAAACTGTCAAAGCTGACAAATATACATCTTTCCCCTGCTGACTTCCTCTGCTTCCTTCTGGCCTGAAGGCAGCAGCCTTTCGTATTTATTTAATGGTGACCCTGAAACATTCTTCTCTATGAACAGCCTCATTGCTGTCCTGTTGGTAAGAAAGTGGTTTGTTTTTTAAAGTAGATCTCAATTATCTTACAATCTCATGCAATGTGCTTCTTAACCCAGGAATAATAGGAATTGATATGAAAGCCCCTGTTAATAAAAGGGTAGAAAGAAAAGCAGCATTTTTCTATTCATATGTAAATGAAGGATAGGAGATGAAAAAGAAGAACAACTCCTTTTTGTTGTGATTCTTTTTCTTTACACTTTATACTATATATTTTATCAAAATTAATTTCTTATCCCTATTAAACTTTATAGTTAAAAATTTAGATACAAGTAGTATCTTATTTATACTAACTCAAGATTCTCTTTTTATCAACAAAAATAATGTATAAATCATCTGAATCATGTACAAATATTGTTGCTTCTTTCTTTCATAAATATTTGAAACTCTTTAGAGTCAACTAAAGTAGAAATCAAAAGAAGAAAGCAAACCCCCATGCTTTAATAAAATGAACAGGTAACAGAATAGAGAGATATTTGGTGCAAGGAAGAGAGCTGTCTTTAGAAAAGTAACAAGGTGAGCTTTCAGAGACCCTGTTTATGTTCACCTATAGAACCCATCGATGTATGCAGTAATTTGCAAGCAGAGGTTTGTAAATTTCATTCTCTTTTCTACTCTCCTCTATTTATTGAAATTCCTAGTCTACCTGAAAAATTTTAATAAGTGGCGTAATGCATTCAGCCAAGATTTACAATGTCATGCATTGAGTTGGTAGAGCCAAAAGAAAGTGCTTTCCTGAGTTATGATTTTGCTCTCTCCCAATCTACTTTCTTTCCTGCACCTGTACTGATTGGCTAAAATCATCGAGCATAAATGGCTGGTCACCCTTCATGTATAATTCATGTAATCAAAACTTTGCAACTGTGCACAATTTCGAAACCTATGTCCTATGTGCCCAAATGGGCTTTCTCTAAGTTGTCAGGACTTGCTGCAATGCAACATGGCTGGATCTGCTATCATAAACTGAAGCAATAATGAAATTGTCTGAATGGTTCTAGAGAGAGCAGTTTAATCAGGCACTGCTTCTACCTGGGATTGGCTGACAGATGGCCCCAAACATTGAGAGGCTTAAAAAAACAAACAAACAGCTTTCCTCGTATCAAACCAAATGCTTGTATGGCTTACTGGGAAATGTACATGAAGAGATTTTCCTTTTTTTACTTCATAATACTGTGCTAGTTTCTGTTGCACAACAAAGCGAATCAGCCATATGTGCTCACATGTCCCCATATCCCCTCCCTCTTGAGCCTCCTTCCCATCCTCCCTATCCCACCCCTCTAGGTCATTGCAAAGCACAGAGATGATCTCCCTGTGCTATGCAGCTGCTTATGGAGGTTCCTTTAAAAACTAAAAATAGAACTACCATATGACCCAGCAATCCCACTACTGGGCATATACCCTGAGAAAGCCATAATTCAGAAAGAGACATGACCACAATGTTCATTGCAGCACTATTTACAATAACCAGGACATGGAACCAATATGAAGAGATTTTAATCAGTGACTTTTCATTCCTGAGGAACAAAAGTAATGCTTTAGAAAAATGTAGGTATTTTTACTTAACAGTGTTTGTAAATCCAGCATTAAATTTAATAATTATGTAATTAGATCTGAATTACAAAAATGAATGCTTCTGAAGCATTGGGACTTGCAGAGTATGTTATCTCACATATGCACATGCCTCTGAGTAGATTAATGAAATTAGCCAATGGTAATAGGGAAACATTTCTCATTGTCCTTTCTTAGATGAATGATTTCATGATTTGGTATTGTGTCCATAACCATGAGCTAGTGATAGAAGAGAAAATATGGAAACATTATGAAATGTCACATGTTTCCCATGTGCCAAATGTGAATCACTGGAAATTTTGAAATTTTTCACTGTGGGGAATACAATGAGTACTACTTAGGCAGCTCTTTACTCCCCCAAAATATAACATTTTCATGCCTTTTTGGTTATTTTTCATAACTGAAAGATTATACCTAGCTATTTT
This sequence comes from Hyperoodon ampullatus, assembly GCF_949752795.1. Lineage (NCBI taxonomy): Eukaryota > Metazoa > Chordata > Mammalia > Artiodactyla > Ziphiidae > Hyperoodon > Hyperoodon ampullatus. Next base: position 45,331,378 of record NC_136925.1, on the reverse strand, counting down.
GTCTTCAGCATTGGAACTGGGTGCTTTATCTAGCTCATTCAAAGTAAAACTATAGTCCAGGTAGGTCATCATGCTATTTGGTATTAAAACAATCTTAAAATTAAGGAAAACCCAGAAAATGTACTATGAGCTAAGATGATACACTGAGAAGCAGAAGAATACTCATTTATTTAACCAACAAGCATACCCTGAATATCTACTTCATGTAAGACACTATGCTATATACCAAAAGGTATACAAATGACATTACAATGCAGATACTGTCCTCAAATAGCTTACAATGTATTAAAGGACAGAAGAGAGTTATACAGAACTGTGACACAAATTAAGGTATGATAAGGCTCCATAAGATGTAAAATAAAACTTTCTAATATGGTTGAGAGCAAGATAAGTTTTGGCATCAAGACTCCAGATTGTTTCTTCTCTTTCTATATTCACTCTACTGACTTCACTTTTGAGACACTAGCTCTTCCCTTGGTTCCAGGATGATTATATTAGTTCCATGTTTAACACTGCAAAATATTAATATCCAGGGTCAAAAGGAGTGAGGTTATAATAAGTGAGGAAAGTGATTCTTAAATCCACACACTTTTCTTTGTCCAGAATTGGGTCATATGCCCATTGCTTCTAGATGAGGCAGAATAGAACTACTATATGAACTTAGATTAACTAAGTTCTCCTGCCTGATTTGGGCATGGGATCACCTTTCTTTGAAGTAAGGCTGGACTTCTTTATGAAATCAGATTTCTGTTCTCAAGGAAGAATAAGGAAAAAGATGCTAGGTGGACAACCAGCTGTGTCTGCTGCAGTCAGTTGAGTAGAGTAAGAGAGGAGGGCCAGGACGTACAAAGTTACATGAAATTTTGTAATTAATTTTGTTATTGGAAGCAGCAGGGATGACAGAAGTCCAAGTTAAAGCCTTTCTGGAAGTATCCTGTATAGAGTAATTCTATCAAAACATCTGGTAGGAAAATGTAGAAGAGTAATGATATATTCAGGAAGAAAGTTCAGGGTAATGAGAAGGATTTTTCTAATAAATAAAAGAAACATGGGCATTTTTATTCAGAAATACTGTCAAGGAAGAGACCAGATATTACAAAATGGAAGTAAAATCTGGAAGGAGGCTAGAGTAGTATTTTCCAATATTTGTACATAGTATTTTCCAGTAATGTACATATAAATCACCTATTGATCAGAAGGATCATGGTGAAACCTTATCAGCAATATGTATCTCAATATAAAGAGCATGATGTTTTGTTTTGAGACTAGCCTTTGTTGAGGGAGAAAAAGGGCAGAGAGCATGTAAAAAATAGGTGACTGTTAAGGGAAGGAGTGAGGAGAAAACAACTGCAAAGAAAGGACTTCAGTTGTTCACAATGGCTAGAAAGAATTTGTTTTAGAAAAGGTAGAAGGGTGTCATGGGTGACTTAAAAAACCTTAGGTTTACTCTCACCCTATTTCACACATAGGAGCCTAGCTGAAAAATAATCAAAATTCTATTTTGGAACTTTCCCAGTTTTACCAGAAAAAAGAGAGAAAAGCGGGGGGGATAAATAATTTAATTTATCACTTATACTCTAAGATTCTACAAAAGTGACACATTGTAAGTCTTGGGTTACAGCCAAGGTTAGCTATTTTAATTTGCCATAATTAAAGAATCAACCAACTAAAGATAAATATTGGAAAATGACAAAGTCCTTTTTATGAAGTATTGTAAATTATAGTGAAAAATCTAGTAATCATGAGCTTAGATAAATAAGGGGTATTTTGTCCCTTATTTATTTAAAAATTATAGCTTTGAACAAGTTCACACTGCATCTGAGCCACAAATAAATTGTGTGAGAGTTTGCGTACGTGTGTGTACAAAATATATGAGATTAAGTGTTTAGAAGCCATAGTTCATGAAGTATGGTTTTGAAAAGACAGGACAGAAAGGGATATGAGAGCTATTTTTTAAAATAGGGACTTCTCTGTAGAAGTAAGAGTAGACTCAGAAGTTCCTAGAGAAGAAGTCAATAGATAGAATTTATAAGAAGGCAAGTTTTGACTTAATAAAAAGGAAAAGATTTTAACAGTTTAAAAAAGCTCAACAATTGATTAGGTTGTTTTTGAAGGAAGCAAGTTTTGATCCCTTGAAGAATGATTCACCATCTGCCCAGGACATTATGGAGGAGATACATTTATTGATGACAAGGACAAAATGGATATTGCTTTCAATTTACTAATATTAAGCTATATGTATGGATGTGGTCTTCAAATTCCTCTTAGAAAATTTTACTCCTCATCAGGGTTAAACACATTTAATTCAACAAATAGAAAACACAAATCTGATTACATTAGTATGGATAACGAGAATTTTGACAATGTCATTAAAATATTCCTATGCCAATTAGTCTTCAGAAATATACTTTCTGGGCCTGAATCTTAGGTACTTGGGATTTGTTCAAACAATCAAAAGTTCATTTTACTACAGTTCTTGTGCTTACTGATTCTTGTTGATTGATTGGAAAGCCATGTTTACCTCAAATGAGTTACTGGGAGTATTTATATCCTATTTGCCCAAAGAACTAGGTTCAGACTACATAAATTAACCTAAGGCTTAGCTTTATATATTCTACTAATCGCCAGGTATTTATAAATATCTGTGAGATGAAGCTGATACCTCAGGAAAATGAATGTTAGCTTATAAAGTTGATGATCTTATTTCATGCCCTAAATAGCTTTACATTTATTCCTGTTAGTTTATTGCATTTACAAGGAATCAGGATTTAAAAAATTATTTTAATTCTAATTTTTTCCATCTTAAGCAATGCATTTGAAAAGAGTAATTCATTATCCTTTGACAAAGATAAACATGAGAACAAGTTCCATACCATATATTCATAGTGGTTTACACATACAATGATTACAAATTCTGTAACAGTGGAAGGAGAGATGTGACAGAGTATTTATCTTCTCATGAAAGAGGATCAAACATTTGTTACCACCATCAGTTTTTAGACCCAAATGAAAGTAAGACCACCAGGGAAGTCCCCCTTTCTTTCTTCCTTCCTTCCTTCCTTCCTTCCTTCCTTCCTTCCTTCCTTTCTTTCTTTCTTTCTTTCTTTCGTTCTTCCTTCCTTCCTTCCCTCCCTCTTTCCTTCCTTCCTTTCTTCCCTCCCTCCTTCCTTCCTCCTTCCTCCCATCTTCTTTCCCTTCCTCCCTCTCTTCCTTCCTTCTTTTCTTTTCTTTTTCTTTTTCTTTTTCTTTCTTTTTTTTTGAGTGTCAGTTGACTCATAGCTGTACTCATTTACTCATTCTGGATGTTTTTTAAAATATTAATAGAAAGTGTTGCTATAAGCATCCTTGGATTTTGTGCTAGGTGATTAGTTGCCCCCTTTATTACTGAATGGTGAAAAATCTCATTCATAGTCATGTGGGAAATACATCAACTTGAAAGTAGTGACATACATCAAAAATCAATTTTCCTAATCAGACATCTGATGTGCCTACTTATAATTGGAAGGTGTTTTTTTTTTTTTTAACTTTCTGATTTATTCCTTAGGACTTCAACTTGACAATTTGGATGTAGAGGTACCAGGAAAAAATTCCAATGGTCATTCCATAGGAGTTCCACAAAGCTCATCTTTCTTTTTCCAATGGAAAGAATATTAAAACTTTGACTAATGTGTTAAAAAAATAATTGAACCATTTTAAATGATTAATATTTTATAATTTCATTGATTTGCCAAGATGATGCTAGTAGGAGTTTGAGACCATCAAATATATGGCCCATATGATGGTGTAATCATGTCTTACCACGTACTCAATTCCCATAAACAAGGAAGCAAGAATTTTAAATAATTTCCTGGTTGGGTGGATTGTATGAGTAGGAGTTCATTGCTATGTTCTTCTACCCAGGCTCAAAGGGCAGAATTTCCTTTATGATTCTCAGTGGTGTTTATTTACCTTAGTGGAGGTATGCTTGGTTAGGGTTAATTTTTGCTCCTGCAGTCTCTGAAAGCTCGGTATCTAAAGTTTCCTTAGGTTTCTGATTCACTGATTTCTAGATTTTACCTGTTATTCAGAGACCATGGCATAGGAACAATGGTTCTCAGATAACTCTAGAACTCTTATCCTGTTGGTTTAGAGCCTTTCTTTTAGAGAAAAAAAAAATATCTTTACCATGGCACCACCTTACAGAATAGCATCCTTTGTTGAAAAATTGGAGTACTGGGGTATACTATTGCAGCAGCAACAGAGTGGCTTGGCTTACCAGTGGCATAGATAGGGCACGCTGAAATGAAAATGGAGTCAAAGCTTGAATTGTGAACATCTGTATATAATTGAGTTTTGCTTTCAGAGGATGAACCATGTTATCAAGCTTGATTGGTTTTATGCTAAATGTATTATGGCAGCTTTCCCCAAAAGAATTGGTCAACTTCTCTGGAAACTCATTCTAGAAGACAGCTTCATTCTATTTTAGGTTTCTGACAAGGTTTGCGTAACATTGCTCCATTAACTAAATTGACATGTATTTATTCATTTGTATTTCATTATTTCAGATTTACTGGGCCAATTATAAGTGCTAGTTATTATGCTAAACATTATCATATGTTTTGAAAGTGTTCCTATAAAGGTATTCACTGTGATATTGGTACAGACAAGTGAGGCACAATAAGAACTGCCAACATCAGGAAAATGATGTTAGGGCTAATGTTTGAAAACTGTAGGCACTGACCAATTAAATAAAGGACTGTAGAGATTTCTCTTAGGACAAAGCAGTAACAAGTGTCAATGAAGTAAGTAGGAGCATGTGGCTTTGTAAACAGCTGAGTACACCTGAAAGAGAGGATGAGAAAATAGGGAGTGTTAAGAGTTCACAGGACCAAGATCATGAAAGCAAAGGAGCCTTGAAGTATTTCAGTGTCAAATAATGACACAATCAGAATTGGATTTTTAAATAGAAAGCCTGGAAGAAAGATGGAAAATAAATTGGAGTTTGGAAACTTGGGGTAAAAGTTAGAAATCTTATCCAGCAATCCAAGTGCAAGTGATGAAGTAATGGAGTGGCTGTAGATATACAGAAGAAAGAATAAATAAATGACATGGAAATGGTGGAATGGACGAATCTTGATTACTGATTGTGTGTGAAAGGTTTGGGAAAAAGTCACCTTTGGGATGCCTAGATCTGCAGTTTTCAAAATAAGTACTGAGGTTCCCCGGGATGCCACAGTGAACTCACAGGATCCTACACAATATTTTAAATTTTTAAGAAAAATGCAGCAATATCCACAGGACACGTGTGAATTACTAACTCAAGGTAGTTCATAGTTTCAACATTCGATTGTGCTGCCTTCCTTTCAATGATGTCATATCTTTGTAAAGCTAGGTTTTCAGTGGTTGTTGTGATAAATATAAAATATTGCTTAAAAAATGTAGAACAAGAAATGAAGGTGGAGTTGCACAATATAACTCCATGGTTGGAGAAATTTCACAGAGCCCAGAAATACACATCCCCTTAGCAAGTAATCATGGTTATTTAAAAATGAAATAAAATATTATCTTTTAAATTTATTTTTATCATTTTTTCTAACGGCTACTAAATTGTTAGAATCTAAACACTTATTAAATTATTTGGGTCTAATTTCTTACTAAATAGAACTCTTAGGTATTTCATTTGGCTTAGGTTTTTGGTGGAAAAAAAAGCAAAAAACAAAAAAACCTGAGATACTAAAGGCACCACAGATCAAAACAGTTTGGAAATCTCTGGCCTAATGATCTCAGTAGAAAGCCAAAGAAGACAGGGGAAAAATGATCTGGGCAGACACTAAGGACATAGAGTGGTTCATAAAATGAAGTGGCCCCAAAATTTGTGATGGCTGACAAGGGGAAGAGTATGAATGGTAGTGAGAGGAGAGAAAGCAGAGATTAATATGGTAATTAATGATAAATAACCACATTTTTATTTTTTTCCTTTTTTTTTATATGGCAGGTTCTTATTAGTCATCCATTTGATACACATCAGTGTATACCTGTCAATCCCAATCTCCCAATTCATCACACCACCACCCCCGCCCACCGCTGCTCTCTTCCCTTGGTGTCCATACGTTTGTTCTCTACATCAGTGTCTCAATTTCTGCCCTGCAAACCAGTTCACCTGTACCATTTTTCTAGGTTCCACGTATATGTGTTAATATACGATATTTGTTTCTCTCTTTCTGACTTACTTCACTCTGTATGACAATCTCTAGATCCATCCATGTCTCTACAAATGACCCAATTTCGTTCATTTTTTATGGCTGAGAAATATTCCATTGTATATATGTACCACATCTTCTTATCCATTCATCTCTCGATGGGCATTTAGGTTGCTTCCATGACCTGGCTATTTTAAATAGTGCTGCAATGAACATTGGGGTGCATGTGTCTTTTTGAATTATGGTTTTCTCTGGGTATATGCCCAGTAGTGGGATTGCTGGGTCATATGGTAATTCTAATTTTAGTTTTTTAAGGAAACTTGATACTGTTCTCCATAGTGGCTGTATCAATTTACATTCCCACCAACAGTGCAAGAGGGTTCCCTTTTCTCCACACCCTCTACAACACTTGTTGCTTTTAGATTTTCTGATGATGCCCGTTCTGACTGGTGTGAGGTGATACCTCATTGTAGTTTTGATTTGCATTTCTCTAATAATTAGTGATGTTGAGCAGCTTTTCATATGCTTCATGGCCATCTATATGTCTTCTTTGGGGAAAAGTCTATTTAGGTCTTCTGCCCATTTTTAGATTGGGTTGTTTTTTTAATATTGAGCTGCATGAGCTGTTTATATATTTTGGAGATTAATCCGTTGTCGGTTGCTTCACTTGCAAATATTTTCTCCCATTCTGAGGGTTGTCTTTTCGTCTTGTTTATGGTTTCCTTTGCTGTGCAGAAGCTTTTAAGTTTCATTAGGTCCCATTTGTTTATTCTGTTTTTATTTCCATTACTCTAGGAGGTAGATCAAAAAAAGATCTTGCTGTGATTTATGTCAAAGAGTGTTCTTCCTATGTTTTCCTCTAAGAGTTTTATAGTGTCCGGTATTACATTTAGGTCTCTAATCCATTTTGAGTTTATTTTTGTGTATGGTGTTAGGGTGTGTTCTAATTTTATTCTTTTACATGTAGCTGTCCAGTTTTCCCAGCATCACTTATTGAAGAGATTGTCTTTTCTCCATTGTATATCCTTGCCTCCTTTGTCATAGATTAGTTGACCATAGGTGTGTGGGTTTATCTCTGGGCTTTCTATCTTGTTCCATTGATCTATGTTTCTGTTTTTGTGCCAGTACCATATTGTCTTGATTGCTGTAGCTTTGTAGTATAATCCGAAGTCAGGGAGTCTGATTCCTCCAGCTGCAGTTTTTTCCCTCAAGACTGCTGTGGCTATTTGGGGTCTTTTGTGTCTCCATACAAATTTTAAGATTTTTTGTTCTAGTTCTGTAAAAAATGCCTTTGGTAATTTGATAGGGATTGCACTGAATCTGTAGATTGCTTTGGGTAGCATAGTCATTTTCACAGTATTGATTCTTCCAATCCAAGAAATGGTATATCTCTCCATCTGTTGGTATCATCTTTAATTTCTTTCATCAGTGTCTTATAGTTTTCTGCATAAAGGTCTTTTGTCTCCCTAGTTAGGTTTATTCCTAGGTATTTAATTCTTTTTCTTGCAATGGTAAATGGGAGTGTTTCTTTAATTTCTCTTTCAGATTTTTCATCAGTAGTGTATAGGAATGCAAGAGATTTCTGTGCATTAATTTTGTATCCTGCTACTTTACCAAATTCATTGATTAGCTCTAGTAGTTTTCTGGTAGCATTTTTAGGATTCTCTATGTATAGTTTCATGTCATCTGCAAACAGTGACAGTTTTACTTCTTCTTTTCCAATTTGTATCTCTTTTATTTCTTTTTCTTCTCTGATCACCATGACTAGGACTTCCAAAACTATGTTGAATAATACTGGTGAGAGTGGACATCCTTGTCTTATTCCTGATCTTAGGGGAAATACTTTCAGTTTTTCACCATTGAGAATGATGTTTGCTGTGGGTTTGTCTTATAAGACCCCTTATTATGTTGAGGTAAGTTACCTCTATGCCCACTTTCTGGAGAGTTTTTATCATAAATAGGTGTTGAATTTTGTCAAAAGCTTTTTCTGCATTTATTGAGAAGATCATACGGTTTTTATTCTTCAATTTGTTAATATGGTGTATCACATGGATTGATTTGCATATATTGAAGAATCCTTTCATCCCTGGGATAAATCCCACTTGATCATGGTGTATGATCCTTTTAATATGTTGTTGGACTCTGTTTGCTAGTATTTTGTTGAGGATTTTTGCATCTATATTCATCAGTGATATTGGTCTGTAATTTTCCTTTTTTGTAGTATCTTGTCTGGTATCAGGGTGATGGTGGCCTCATAGAATGAGTTTCGGAGTGTTCCTTCCTCTGCATATTTTTGGAAGAGTCTGAGAAGGATGGGTGTTAGCTCTTCTCTAAATGTTTGATAGAATTCACCTGTGAAGCCATCTGGTCCTGGCTTTTCTTTGTTGGAAGATTTTTAATCACAGTTTCGATATCATTACTTGTGATTGGTCTGTTCATATTTTCTTTCTTCCTGGTTCAGTCTTGGGAGGTTATACTTCTCTAAGAATTTGTCCGTTTCTTCCAGGTTGTCCATTTTATTGGCATAGAGTTGCTTGTAATAGTCTCTTAGGATGCTTTGTATTTCTGTGGTGTCTGTTGTAACTTCTCCTTTTTCATTTCTAGTTTTATTGATTTGAGTCCTCTCTTTTTCTTTCTGAGGCTGGGTAATGGTTTATCAATTTTGTTTATCTTCTCAAAGAACCAGCTTTTAGTTTCATTGATCTTTGCTATTGTTTTCTTTGTTTCTATTTCATTATTTCTGCTCTGATCTTTATGATTTCTCTCCTCCTGCTAACTTTGAGTTTTGTTTGTTCTTCTTTCTCTAGTTCCTTTACGTGTAAGGTTAGATTGTTTATTTGCGATTTTTCTTGTTTCTTGAGGTAGGCTTGTATAGCTATAAACTTCCCTCTTAGAACTGCTTTTGCTGCATCCCATAGGTTTTGGATTGTCATGTTTTCATTGTCATTTGTCTCTAGGTATTTTTTAATTTCCTCTTTGATTTCTTCAATGATCTCTTTGTTATTTAGTAATGTATTGTTTAGCGTCAATGTGTTTGTGTTTTTTACGGTTTTTTCCCTGTAATTGATTTCTAATCTCATAGCATTGTGGTCAGAAAAGATGCTTGATATGATCTCAGTTTTCTTAAATTTACTGAGGCTTGATTTGTGACCCAAGATATGATCTATCCTGGAGAATGTTCCATGAGCACTTGAGAAGAAAGTGTAATCTGCTGTTTTTGGAAGGAATGTCCTATAAATATCACTTAAATCTATCTGGTCTACTGTGTCACTTAAAGCTTGTGTTTCCTTATTAATTTTCTGTTTGGATGATCTGTCCATTAGTGTGAGGTGTTAAAGTTCCCCACTATTATTGTGTTACTGTCCATTTCCTCTTTTATAGCTGTTAGCAGTTGCCTTATGTATTGAGGTGCTCCTATGTTGGGTGCATATATATTTATAATTGTTATATCTTCTTCTTGGATTGATCCCTTGATCATTATATAGTGGCCTTCTTTGTGTCTTGTAACATTCTTTATTTTAAAGTCTATTTTATCTGATACGAGTATTGCTACTCCAGCTTTCTTTTGATTTCTATTTGCATGGAATATCTTTTTACAGCCCCTCACTTGCAGTCTGTATGTGTCCCTAGGTCTGAAGTGGGTTTCTTGTAGACAGCGTATATATGGCTCCTGTTCTTGTATCCATTCAGCAAGTCTGTGTCTTTTGGTTGGAGCATTTAATCCATTCACGTTTAAGGTATTTATCGATATGTATGTTCCTGTTACCATTTTCTTAATTGTTTTGGTTTCGTTTTGTAGGTCCTTTTCTTCTCTTGTGTTTCCCACTTAGAGAAGTTCCTTAAGCATTTGTTGTAGTGTTGGTTTGGTGGTGCTGAATTCTCTTAGCTTTCACTTGTCTGTAAAGCTTTTGATTTCTCCATCAATCTGAATGAGATCCTTGCTGGGTAGAGTAATCTTGGTTGTAGGTTCTTCCCTTTCATCACTTTAAGTATGTCGTGCCACTCCCTTCTGGCTTGTAGAGTTTCTGCTGAGACCCTCCAACACTAGCAGGTAGGTCTGGTTCAGGCTCCTATGGGGTCACTGCTCCTTCCCCTGGGTCCCAGTGCACACACTACTTTGTGTGTGCCTTCCAAGAGTGGAGTCTCCATTTCCCTCAGTCCTGTCAAAGTCCTGCGATCAAATCTCACTAGCCTTCAAAGACTGATTCTCTAGGAATTCCTCCTCCTGTTGCCAGACCCCCAGGTTGGGAAGCCTGACATCAGGCTCAGAACCTTCACTCCAGTAGGTGGACTTCTCTGGTATAAGTGTTTGCCAGTCTGTGAGTCATCCACCCACCAGTTACGGGATTTGAGTTTATTGTGATTGCACCCCTCCTACCTTCTCATTGTGGCTTCTCCTTTGTCTTTGGATGTGGGGCATCTTTTTTGGTGAGTTCAAGTGTCTTCCTGTAGATGATTGTTCAGCAGTTAGTTGTGATTCTGGTGTTCTCGCAAGAGGGAGTGCCACATTTATATTTTTAATGATTATTCTTTGTCAGCCACAGTGAGGATGGGTTAGTAGGCATTATCAGTCTCAAACTTCTCAGCAACCATGAAAAATACTCTTATTATCTCCTGACCAATATGGCCAACAGGGACATGAAAAGATGCTCAATATTACTAACCATCAGAGAAACACAAGTGAAAACCAATGAGATATCATCTCATACCTGCTTTTTTTGGACTATCATCCAAAAAAAAAAAAAAAAGTGACAGCAAATGCTGGCAAGGATGTGGAGAAAAGGGAAACCTTTTACACTGTTGGTAGAATTGTAAACTGGTACAGGCACTATGAAAAACAGTATAGAGGTTCCTCAAGAAATTAAAAATAGAACTACTATATGATCCAGCAATCCCACTTCTGGGTATATATCCAAAGGAAATGGAAACAGGATCTTGAAGAGATATCGATACTCCCATGTTCATTGCAGCATTATTCACAGTAGTCAAGATGTGGAAACAACCTAAATATCTGCCTATGGATGAATAGATAAAGAATATGATATATATATTATATAATATTATATATATAAATATTTGTTATATATATAATTCAGCCACTAATTCTGCCATTTGTGACAATATGAATTAAACTTGAGGGCATTATGGTTAATGAAATAAGTCAGAGAAACATAAATACTATATGGTATCACTAGAATGTGAAATCTAAAAAAGCCAAACTCAGAAACAGAGAGCAGAATGGTGGTTGCCAAGAACTGAGGGGGGAGGTGGGAGTGGGGGTGAGGAGATGTCAGTTAAAGGGTACAAACTTCAAGTTAAAAGCTGAATAAGTTCTGAGGATCTAATATACAGCCTGGTCAGTATAGTTAACAATACCATATTATATAAAAGTTGCTGAAAGAATAGTTCTTACGTGTTCTCACCACACACACACACACACACACACACACACACACACACACACACGGTAATTATGTGAGGTAGTGGAAGTATTAACTAACCCAACTGTGGTAATCATTTTTCAATACAGGCATGTCTCTTTTTATCACGCTTTGCTTTATTGCGCTTTGCAGATATTGCAGTTTTTACAAATTGAAGCTTTGTGGCAACCTTGCATTATCAAATGATGGTTAGCATTTTTTAGCAATAAAGTATTTTAATTAAGGTATATGTATTTTTTTTAGACATAATGCTGTTGCACACTTAAACTACAGTATAATGTAAGCATAACTTTTTTTTTGACCTGGGCCATTCACTCATTTATTTAACATGGAAGTGCTGACCGTACCTGGGGAAGCCCAGATTCCTGCCTGTGCCCAAGGAGCTCCTGGTCTAGCAGAGCAGGCAGACACACAAACAGAGGTGTCCTCTGTAAGCAGTGTCATTGTCTGAGTTCAAAAACATAACTTTTTTATGCACTGGGTAACCAAAACATTTGTGTGACTCGCTTTATTGTGATATTCACCTGATTGTGGTGCTCTGGAACTGAACCTGCAATATCTCAGAGATATGCCTGATGTAAGAGTAGCAAATTATCACATTGTACTTCTTAAACTTACATGATGTTAAATATCAATTATATCTCAATATAGCTGGGGAAAAAACTCCAAATACAGATGGCCTAATCACATTGACCAGTGTCTCCCAATGTCCCCCAGTACTTTTCCTTTAGTGCACTCCAGTGCTTCAAAACCCTCCTGCCTTTTGTTGTAGAGGAGCTATGTTCAGTCTCTCTCTCCTATTGCAATAGTTTTGACATCTACTGAAACAATCTTGAATAGTCTTCTTTGCCTGTTTAGCTTCATCGATGTAATTTTTTGGCACTCTCCATTTTATAGATGTGGAGCTGAAGTTTAGAATGTTTAAAAAACTTACTGAAACTCACACAGCTGGTAAATGATGGAGGCAAGATTCTTACCCAGGTTATCTGAGTCCCAAGCTTGAGCTCACAGAGGATGGTACAGGTTCACCTGTTGGGAGATAACTGTGTACAGGCATCAGACTTCATTGATGCCCACACTGTGAAGCCCACCAAGGCCTAATATTTTTCTAAAACTCACAACATGAATTGTTACTAAATTTCCGGTAACTAGAAACAAGAACCCTGGAGTTTGGAATGGGGCTAAACTTGCAGATAATAGAAAAAATAAGAGTTCAGGAAATCTTGATTTGGGGCTGAAAACTATCAATGCTAAAGAGATTGCAGTGCCTTTGAACAAGAGCCCAGAATTTAGTCAGAGAGACTCTGTGCATCAGTTCTGTACTGCTACCAGTTATGAGATTATTCATTTAAATCACTTAGCACAGAGTAAGCACTCAAAAATACATAGATAAAAAGAAGTCTGCCTTGGTGCCTATGTTAATAGTCTTTATAAGAAATGTCTTGATTCCTGCTGTAACTACAGCTTATCTTTGGTTTAACGTGCTTGTTTAAAGAAACATGTTTATACCATAGAATCTGTTGTTTGAGATGGAAGGTTTATGTGGCATCTCTTGCGCAGTAATGAGTGCTTACACAACGCTGCGTGACTGCCATCCTTTGGGACCCACAAGAAAATGAACCTCTTGTGAGTCAGTCACAACGATGAAAACATTTACAATAAAATTGGCTTCCCTTTGTGTGCAGTTTACATCCACTTGTACAGGGTGAGCTGATACAGGATATCAGCACGTATTCTCACCAAGGGCGATCCTCTTGAGACTCGCGAAAAAAAAGATCATTTCTGCGAAGCTCAATGTGTCTCTTTTTATTTTACGCTATAACTTTTCTTTGACATTACAATGTTTTCGTATGCAAATTGTAACTATTGGCTTTGTATTGTAGTGATCTGTTCTTCTACAGGTAATGGCAGTAAATTTTATAGAAATACAGGCTTGGGTGAAACTTCCTAAGCTCTCTCTTTCCATTTGGGCAAGTATAAATCTTTCCCTCCAGTCTTGCTCAGGGATAACCAAGATGAAGCAGCAGGAGACAGATAAAACACAATCAAATCTGGGAAAAAAAGGAGGGGGGTTTCAATTAGTTGCTATCTCAACTGAATAATGGATCCAAAATATTGTTTATCTGCAAGGAGTTCCACTGAGTTTTTTGAGGCATAAGTATGACCACTCCCTGCTTCGTGTACTGGTTAACTCCTGAACAACACAGTGAGGCTTGGTTCTAGGGTAGGAGTGAGATGGGAGAACCAAACAGATGATACAGCATTGCTTTTATTTGTCACCGATATATTTCTGAATTTGGGAAATTAAGCCTTGGGAGTAAAATGAGAGGTGTAAGCAAATTTTGCTGACTCATTCCATTCTGTCGTAGTTCAGAATTAGGTTTATGATAGACATAGGTGACTTGTATGAGAGGAAAGCAAGACTGTATTTTTGAAAGTGACTGATTTCCCATGTGGATTATAGTTTTATTTAAAAACAAACTAATAAATACCAACCTAATTACCTTTCCAACTAACAAACTAATCAAACAATAAACAAATACATAAAGTAAAATAACAGCTGAGCAAGTTTAAACGTGTTTGAAGTTTACATTGGTTATACTTAATCTGTGAGGGGAGAAACAGCTCACTCCTAACTGTTCTTGTGTTATAATTCATTTACTGTCTCTGTTCTGTTTATGTGATTGCATGATTCATCAGGCCCTAGCAGGAAATGAGAGGTCTCTTATTCCCAAGAAATGGCGTGTCCCATCCTGCATTTCACTCCTTTTGTTTTTCAGATCCTATGTCTTAAAATAAAAGTAGAATTCCTCAAGGACAGCATCCTCTCTTCTACATATAATTTGCTATGGATAAAGCAAGAGGCAGTTGGTGACTGATCATAATTATATTAATATAGAGCATTGCAAGTTCCCTATATATATGTGAGATGGCTAAATTCATTAGAACTACATTTAATAATATGAGAGTTATTTTAATGTTAAGGTACCTTTACTATAAAACATATGAAGAGTATACTACATTTTGAGATTCATGAAGATGCTGGCCTGCACATGCCTAAATAGTGTCGGATTTGGCAAGCTCTACAGTCATATACACTCACATAACTGAGATCTAAACAGTTGGATGTATCTAGATAGAAAGAAGATGTATGACTTATACACCACTGAAACATTGAAACTTTCATTAATTTGGAAATGTAAACTTGTGTGTGTTTTCATGGCATAGAATTAAATTGTGAGTGTTAACATTGGAAGCCTGAATCCTTTCTGAATAACTCTGCTTCGTGCTGCCTCATGTTTTATGCAAATTATGTTTTTACTAGAATTGCATTGCCAGGCTACATTAAACTTTAATGTACTTAGAGAATAATTGGATTATAAAAATTACTGTTAATATCATCATGTCTATATAAAGAAATTAAGGAAATTATTTGAACATTTAAAAAAGAGACATAGGGAGTAAGAATGAATGATAGTAGAGGAGGAAAATGATTATTTTTAGTCTATAGTACCATTTGGTGCTTGGTATCAAAATTTAGGCCAATCCTTCATAATCAGCTTTATTATAAGATTCACATTCAAGAGTTACTATTTTCTCTTTAAAGTGAGCTGAGATGCTAATCAGTTTCTTTAAGTTAGATTCTTCTTCAGAAATGAGTGTCTAATAGTTGCAGAAATTTTCTGACTAGATAAAAAGATTATTATAATTACATAATATATTATATATTGTATATGTAATATAATTAATATAATATGACTATGAGGAATACACCTTGGTATCCATAGGGGATTCATTCCAGGACCCTCACGTATACCAAAATCCTCAGATGCTCAAGTCCCTTATATAAAATGGCATAGTACAGTTGCCCCTCCATATCTCCGTATCTGTAGGTAATGCATCTGGGGATTCAACCAACTGCAGATGGAAATCCTAGGTTGGTTGAACTCATGGATACAAAAGGCCTGACTATATATTCTTATGTGACTTGCACTTCATATACTTTCTAAATTCGATTTAGGATAGACTGAATCCTGACATTGAAGGATTTCTTTTAGAGATTTTCCATTCCTATAGGACTTGCCTAAATATAATTTGGGCTTTTTCAATACCTTTGTCTTAAATGCCTACAGACTATTTAAAAAAGTTAATAAAAACAAAAGTTTTTCGTAAGGTAGATAGATAGTGGGAAGCAGCCGCATAGCACAGGGAGATCAGCTCAGTGCTTTGTGACCGCCTGGAGGGGTGCGCTAGGGAGGGTGGGAGGGAGGGAGGCACAAGAGGGAAGGGATATGGGAACAGATGTATATGTATGACTGATTCACTTTGTTATAAAGCAGAAACTAATAAAAAAAAAGTTTTTTTTGTAACTTCCTGATATGTATGTTTACATATTATACATTATTATAATGTTATATTATAATAATATATATTTATTTAAATATATGTTTACACACATTTTTTTAAGAAAATGCCTGTTTCATCTTTTACCATTTAGTTAAGGGAGTTAGTGATTGTAAAACAAACAGAGTATTTGAAGAAATTGATAAAGGCTATTCAGTTACGTTTTGAGGTTTATCCCCAAGTGAATGTATTAGGCTGGAGAAAAATACACTCTGGAAAAGATATGGAAATAAAGACCAGTGAAGGGGGTGCTAGATAGATATATTTGATGCTTCTTTCTTACCTTATTAAATAATTTACAACTGTAGATAATCTCAATATTTATCCACATATCTTACTGATAATTCCATTCCTTTCTATAGACCTGAGTTTCTATTTGGTATCATTTTATTTGGGCCTTTAATACTTCCTTTGACATTTCTTTTACTGCAGGTCTGCTGGTAATAAATTCTACCAGTTGTTTTTCTTTTTCTTTAATCTAAGATGTCTTCATTTTTTGAAGGATAATTTTGTTGGTTATAAAATTTGGGGTGAAAAGTTTTGGGTTTTTTTTCTGTTAGCACCTTAAAGTTGTTTAACAATTGTCTTCATATCCACAATGATTATGATGAGAAGTTTATTTTTATTTATTTATTTTTTTGCGATACAACGGGCTTCTCACTGTTGTGGCCTCTCCCGTTGCGGAGCACAGGCTCCGGACGCGCAGGCTCAGCGGCCATGGCTCACGGGCCCAGCCGCTCCGCGGCATGTGGGATCTTCCCGGACCGGGGCACGAACCCGTGTCCCCTGCATCGGCAGGCGGACTCTCAACCACTGCGCCACCAGGGAAGCCCGAGAAGTTTATTTTTTAACTTTCTCTTCTACATAAGCAACCATGTATGCAATGTGTCATTTCTATTTGTATACTTTTAACATTTTCTCTTTACCTTTATATTTAGGGATTTGTTCACGATATGTCAAGGTGTTGTTTTCTTCAGATTATCCTACTTAAGATAAACTGAACTTATTAAAAATCTGTAGGTTTAAGTTTTAACTAAATTTGAGAAATATTCATTCACTTTTTCTTCAAATATATTTTTCTATCTGTATTCTTTCTTGAACTTCACTCAGGTTGCTACAGATATCAGTAGTTCTTTTATTTTATAGCTGAGTAAGTTTTCCATTGTATGGATGTACCACTATTAGTATATCCATTCACCATTTGGTGCATATTTTTTGGTTGTTTTTCAATTTTCAGCTACTGTAAATAAACCAGGACTATGGGGAGACAGTTGCAATGTGTCTTGTAATTGAAAAGAAAGGAAAGAAAAAATAAATCATTAGCTCATAGACTATGTGATCACCAAAATTCCATATGACTCAACATCAAAATACCTTGACATGAGCATTAGGCTGCCTTCTTGCATTTATGGCTTTGAGTATATTTCATTTTGGTGTATTAGAGAGACACAGTCAAGGGCACATTTTCTAATTCTTTTCTTCAACTTCTAAACAATATCCTAAAGTGATGTAATTCAATATAAACTGTGGATTTTCATTAATTTAGTAAGAGTTTCCTGTAGATGTAGAATAAGTACAGTTTGGTGATTTTTGATCTGTTTTCGTTAGAGACCAGTAGAGCATATGATTTTCAGAATTTCTTTCAGACTTTTCAAAGTCCAAAGGTGACTCCCTGCCTTTCATTTCTACAGTGAATTTTTTTCTCCAAGGACAGAGGTGCTATTGATGCCCTCTGTGGTTCCTAGTCTCAGCTAAGAATGATGAATTTGGCTTTCACAGTTATCCCAAGGGATCTCATGCCATAAACGCATTTTCAGTCATGCAGTCTGTGGAGTCAGCTTGTAGGTTTGGCAAACAGTAGAAAACAAACTTATCATACTTCTCAGCCTTACTTGTGAAAACAGCAGTGCTCCTCTAGTTTCAAATCAAAAATTGTAGAATTTTCCATAATAGATTTGAAACCTGTTAGCTTCATGGGGAAGTTAAATTTATGTTTTGTATAGCAGTTTCATTTTTTTTGCAGTTAAATCACAGTGACTCGCATACATACTAGGCCAGTCTCTAAATATTTCAAGGTACATTCAAGACATTATACAATTAATCTACCCAAGGAAACTAGAAAGGGCCTCATAGGATTTTCTTTTATTCTGAACAAATAATAAATATGTAATGGATTAATTATCCATCTGATTCCAATTTTGAAATAAATCTGATGTAAAGTTGCCATAAATTATTTTGAAATACCTCCTTTCTCCTCTCTGCAGTGTCTCCCTGCTACCCACCCCTGTGCCATCTTGGATTATTAGTATTAAAAATGAGGACTTTTATGTCCAATGCATCTGCTTAGGGGCGAGAGAGCAAATATTCATTCATGTTACACAAAAGAGTAAGCTAAAAACCAAGAATAGTAAGAGACCTAGGCTTTTATTTATAGTCAGGAAGAAATCATCTATATGCTACTGCTCTGCAGAGAGTTCTATTAAAAAAAAAAAAAGGATCTTCAAAATTACCATGAGATCCAGGTATATTTAGTTAATGCTGTTAATCATCTTTTCTTAAATGTATTTTCGTAGAAAAAATGATGTGAGGATATCTCTACCTGTGGATAAAAAACATTTGCATGATTTCCTGAATTGAGCCTGTTTATTATTGTTGATTGGCAAATAAGCCACATCACTGCATGCATACCACCTTGTTTTGACAGTGAATACAATTAATCACATATACTGATGGCCTGCTTTGTGCTAATTACTATCCAGTAGTTTGGGATTCAATGAAGAAAAGGGCATGGTTCTGCCCTCCCTGTACTCACAGCTGACAATCAAGTAGAGACATACAAATTAACAAAAGAATTATAGTACAATGAGTGCAGACATAGATGTTTATACAATTTATATGGCAGCAAAGAACAGGAAGTGTTTTACTCTTATTTATGATTATCAAAGAAAAAGAGAAAGATTAATTGGCCTTTGTTTTTATAATTAATTAATTGGTTGTGTTGGGTCTTCATTGCTGCGTGTGGGCTTCTCATTGTGGTGGCTTCTCTTGTTGCGGAGCATGGGCTGTAGGTGTGCAGGCTTCAGCAGTTGTAACATGCAGACAGTAGTTGTGGCTTGTGGGCTCTAGAGCGCAGGCTCAGTAGTTGTGGCACACAGGCTTAGTTGCTCCACAGCATGTGGGATCTTCCTGGACCAGGGCTCAAACCCATGTCCCCTCCATTGGCAGGTGGATTCTTAACCACTGTGCCACCAGCGAAGCCCCCTGACCTTTGATAGGGTTTTGAAGGTCTCTAAGAAGACAAGGAAGAGAGAGAAATTCTAGGCAGAGGAAGCAGCATATAGAAAAGTTCAAAGGTGGGGGGAAAAAAGTATCTGTATTTGGGGATATGTTAAGCCTCTGGAGTATAAAGAGTGAGAAAGAAGCAGCAAGTTAGAAGGCAAACTGATGAGTGGGGCAAATCAGGAAAGGCCCTATGTGCCAGCCGATAAATATGCACTGAACCTGCAGTCCCAGTGAATGCCATGACCACTTATGGACTGTAGGTAATTTAATCTGGATCCTCATGGAGAATAATGGTCAGAGCTGAAGGAAAGGAGACTGATTAGCAGGCACTGAGAAAGTTTAGGCATGAGATAACAAGATCTCATTCAGAATAGAGGCAATGGTGACGGAGAGAGGGAACAGAAGAACAGATATGTTTTAGATGATTTATATCACAATTGGGGGTATCAAACAGATAGGGAAGGTCTAGAATGATCCCCAGTTTTTTTGTCTTGAATAAATGAGCAGTATGATAACATTACATGATACATGGGATAGGGATGGCACAGTGACTTCTGAGAAGAAATACAATAGTATTGCTCTTTGTAGATCATATTTATACTACAATCTTTCTGTCTGGAGAGAACCCAGGACCATCATGAGTCTGGATTTACACAGGACAGTCTCAGTTTATGCCTGTTGTTTTAGATACTAATTAGTAACTGATAAGGTGTATGGCTATGTTAGCTGTGATAGATTGCCAAACTAAAAATGATTTTTCTTTCTTTTATACCTCAGAAAGATCTTCCTTTTGAATTCACTTGCACTTCTAAAAAAGTCCATGGAAGGTACATTCCTCTGTTAGACTCCTAAATTACTATAACATGTACAAAATTATTTTCTTATGGATCTACCTGCTCCAGTAGATTGTCACTTTCTTGCATATAAGAACTTCATTTAAAAAATTCTCTGGCTGCTAGAACAGTGCTTGCCACACAATAAGTGCTCGCTCTCTCTCTCTCTCTCTCTCTCTCTCTCTCTCTCTATATATATATATATATATTATCTTAAGTGTACATTGATTGGCCCTATATATGGTTATTGTGGTTTCATAATTGGTCATAAAGTTAAGAGATTCATTAGGGAAGATGTAAAAGTTTTCCTCAGAGAAAACTATGATAGGCAAAGGGTTTGGTGAATTTTGAAATTATCTGGAAAAATTCCTGGGGATTTGGATATTATGTTGTAAAAATTTTCTCTCTTATTAAATAGTTATTTTGGGGACTTTAATGTCTGTGACTCCTAGTTTTAATATCTGCAAATGTCCTTGATTTTCCATATTACTGATTGTTATTTGGATCTGCTGACATAATGGATTGGCACTTTGCACCACAAAAAAAGATATGCAAATATTTGTTGGTGTTATTATCTTATTACAGATATTAATGTTACAAGGTTTATAATGATAATATGTTTCTTTTGCAGTGGAAATTTTTCTTAATCACTGAGACTTTTTAACAACTTCTTAAATTTGGAGAATGGAAGTATAATTATTAGATAAAGAGGCCAACTGGAAAAAACAGAATAAGCAAATCCTTAGTTGAAAATAATAGTGCCAATGAATGCAATATTGCACTTGATGAAAATGAGTCAGTTTCTACAACACTGATATAGAAGTACATTTGAATTTTATTAAAACCCTGTGATTTTTAAGTTTCTTATATAGTATCCTCATTAACAATAAATGCTTTAAAAGTAAGGTGATAGTAACATTTTATAGCTATGTTTTTTAAAAATGTCAGAAAAATGGAAAAAGAAAATTTATCCAGAAAATCGAAAAGAAAAAGGGAAACAAACCTATTCACTCAGAACTGCTGAGTTCAGGGTGTCCATAGAGGGAAGGATCATGAGTATAATTAGCCCAAAAGTCAAAGAGAGAAGGAAGTGTTAATCTGAATAGACTGCAAGTGTATTATATCTGCTTTCAGCATTGATTAAGTCTTCAGAACACTCTCATCAGGGGAATAAGAGCTGCGAAGTAAATATTAAAATCCTACCACAGAATACTATTCTCAAGAAAACCAATATACCAAAGAAAAATTACACTAAGGTAAATGCATACACACATACGTATTAATATAGCTTAGTGATCTGAGAGGAGACACTATTATTCATGTTATTTTTTCTAATATATATTTATATATTATATTTACATTGTATAATTTTATTTATAAAATGGTATAATATTAGTGTTTCATATATATTTTATTTGTCCATAGATTTTCAAATATAATACTCATAATGAATATTTATATGTCATCCTTACTTTATAAAGCATTTATATATATGTATACATATATATATAGTATATATATCCAGTATGATATATATACACTTTAAAGTTGACAAAGTAAAATTGACATATAAATTCATTTTGAATCTTACATTTGAAAGTTGCTGGACAAATAAAACATATATAAACACTAATATTATACCATGTTACAACGAAATAATATAAAGAAGTGAAAATCCATTCATTTGCTCGCTTAATTCAACCCATTAGATTAAACTAGTCATACAGCTCATGTACAGACACACAGATTAACATGTTATTTGAATCGAAGGGAGGAGAATGTGGGTAAAGAGTAGGAATTGGAGTTATGAGATCAAGAAAAAGAATAGAAAATTCTTCATTAAAAAACACAGAATGAATAAAAGATCAAAATAAATCTATGTGTGCTGATATATGAATGTCTATGAGATATGAAATGAAAAAAATCAAGTCAAGTAAGTATAACTCCTATATTTGTGCCTATAGTCTTGTGTATGATCCATGAGAAAGATGTATCCATATGGGGAGGAAATGTTTAACTTTGCCATTATGCACATTTACTGATTTTTTAAACAAACAGGAATTACTTTTAAATTTGAGAAACCCCAAACAGAGAAAATTTGTAGCATAAATGACGTCATATCTTTGTCCACGTGGAGCACATGAATATATTTGTCTCTTAGACGTACTCTAGTATTGATCAAATGCATAATTAATGTATCGTGTTCTTAGATACTTAGTGAAGAGCAGATATTTACTAAATTACACTAAATGTGCTTATCTTCTAGTGTTAGGTCCAATAGGAACTGATATTAATTCTTCTTATTTCATCTCTTCTATTATTTTCCCCATTCCCATTCTCAGTCATTCTGTTGTGTATGTCATGTTGAACTCCTGATAAATATGCAAATTTTCTACAATCTCCTTTTGTATTCTATAGGACTCTGATACATACATACCCCAGGTCTCTTTCTTTAGGAACTCTGGTTATATGTTCTTCCACTAGGGAGACTTCCTGAATCCCCAAAACTGAGTCAGTTCCAACTGTTTACATACTGTCTTACTCACTGTTCAAAACCCTATCACACTGAATTCCAACTGTATCTCTACTTGCTGGTATCCTGAGATGGGCTTTAAATCAGAAGAGGGCTGTAATCATATCTGCAGTGTCTAACTCAACAATTGGTACCTAAGTGATTCTCAATAACTATTTTAAGTGAAAAAGTTAAACAGTTAAATTGGCTACTCTCTTTGAGCAATATATTGGATATTTAAGCACCCAGAATAATTTTGGTCCAGCTACTATACCTTTATTGCAGGTAAACTGGCTGATATACCTTTTTTTTTGCGGTACGCAGGCCTCTCACCGCTGTGGCCTCTCCCGCTGCGGAGCACAGGCTCCAGACGTGCAGGCCCAGCGGCCATGGCCCACGGGCCCAGCTGCTCCGTGGCATGTGGGATCCTCCCGGACCGGGGCACGAACCTGTGTCCCCTGCATCGGCAGGCGGACTCTCAACCACTGCGCCACCAGGGAAGCCCTGATATACCTTTTATTCCCACATCCATAATAACATCAATGGATATTTTATGCTCTTTCAGATAATTATTAAATCACTAAGAAAATACATTTAAACTTGGCACATTATTATATATGCCAAATTCTCTTTTGAGTCTGTATTAGACTCAAAAGATGGAAGTTAAATTTTGTTGATAGAAAGGACATAAATGTATAATATAATTAAAAACTTAAGGTATATGTATATATATACACATACGTACATATATACCTACATATATATATATGGATCTATGAGATGACAAGCTAGAGTTAATGACAATTTTAAAAGACCCAGATGTGTATCTAATATTATAAGACTACTTTTGATCGGTCCCTATTAATGCTGAGTTATCTCAAGGACTGGTTGATATCAACTAATAAAAGCACTTTTATAATGGCCACCTAGACAGCAAATACTTTGCAGGGTGCTTACTAAGGCACAACTCACTTACTATTATTGGCAATAATTACAGTGGTTCAAGGTTGGAGCCCAGGTATGCCTCTTGTTATTAACCCCTAAATCCAGATATCCACTGAACATTGGCTAGAGAGCATTCTCCCTATTGAAAATACCAAAATGATTTTGGCTTAAATAATTTGGAGATAAAAAATGAAAAGAAAAGGGCTTCCCTGGTGGCTCAGTGGTTGAGAGTCTGCCTGCCGATGCAGGGGACACGGGTTCGTGCTCCGGTCCGGGAAGATCCCACATGCCGCGGAGTGGCTGGGCCCGTGAGCCATGGCTGCTGAGCCTGCGCGTCCTGAGCCTGTGCTCCGCAACGGGAGAGGCCACAGCAGTGAGAGGCCCACGTACCACAAAAAAACAAAACAAAACAAAACAAAATATATATATATATATATATATATATATATTATTAACCTTTTTGTAAAACTCATTTGTACTGTTTCAGTTGTTTCAAATTACATATTGAAATGTGTTAAGCTATAAATAGGTGGTGTTTTCTGCTGTAAAGTGCCCTGGGGAGGGCAAACATTCCCAAAGATTAAATTGCACACAAAAAATTCATATAGTTTATATTGCTCAAGATGGAGGATCTGGTGCTGTCTTCTATTACAATGCAATGATGCATTAACCTAAACGATGGAAGTCCACAAATAGATATCCTAAAGTGGTCATACCTGGGTTTTGGTTGGGCAGAATATACTTGTAATAAAATGAAATATATTGCTGGTGCCTAAGACATGGTTAGGGAGCATGGAAAATATTCTGGTCCAGTAATTTTACGAAATAAAAGTTAGGTTTCTACTCACTAATAGAGGTTAGCAACATAGCCTGTGCAAACAGGTCCCAAACAAAATGACTACTTTAAAATTTAGGAGGAGTTGTGATTACTTGAATTAGGAAAGTTTCTGGGTGTATCATTACTGCCTAGGCTCAAAATTTATCCTCCCTTTTTAAGAATCAACTTAGGCAGGGAAAGTTCTGGAAATATATAAGCCAAATATTAATGACAGTGGTGAGGGGTAGATAGATTAAAAAAAAAGGTATAGACACTTTTACTTTATACCTTCCAATTATTCTGATGCACATTTAGGTTAAGTAGCCTTCTTTTTCTATTTGCAACTAAAAAGTTAGTGAATATATATATGCATGTATATATATGTGTGTGTATATATGTATATGTATGTGTGTGTATATATATATATACATACGTATATATAAAAGAACAGTTATTTTAAGATGATCTTTTTAAGGTATCTATGTCCTTGATTGTAGTACCTTTCTTTTTTTTTAGGGAAGAAAACAGGCCGTAAACAACTTTATATTATCAGTCCTGCCCAGTTCCTGGCACAAAGTTGTACTCCACAATTGTTGATTTATTTTATGCACTTGTGTTTCCATGCAGAAAACACACAAACAAGAAAACCCACATCTCTTTTCTTAAAAGAACAGGTAGACATTGTTCGCATTTGGTGTGACCACTGTTGGGTATCATCATTCCCTTACCGGCTCTAAGTAGTTTGATCAGAGTCACCCTTAACACCTTCCTTTCCGTCCTCAAGCTTTTCTTGCCAACCCTCGTCCCTGATCCATCCACACAAATTCATGGGCAAATAATTATTTGGTTTCTAAGTACTGTTTCTATGACTCCAAACTCCCTTTCATCCAAATCCATCTCTGCTTCTCCACAGCTGCCAGTGTAGTTCAATACCTCACCATTTTTCAGCACCTCTCACCTGGAACATGGTAATGGCCTTCTAGCTGGTCTTTCTGCCTTTAGAGTCTCATATTCCAATCCATCATACATGAAACAAGCAGCATCATAATTTAAAAAATAGATTTAGTAGTATACCTGCCATGCTTAAAACAAATAAAAACAAAATATTTATGGTTTCCTCTTGCTTACAAGACAAAATCCCAACTGTGATAAAGTGGAGATTTTTTTAAATTTGGTTAATGTTTATCTTTAAAATCCTTAATTTCCATGGATTACTCATAGGTGCCTGAAACATGTTAGCTGACTTTTGTTTTTGGAGTAAAATAATAGACATCTATTTAGAAAAATATCTTAACCTATTTAGAATTTGTCTTGAGTGTAGAGTTGTACTGGTTAAACAAATGTTATTTCCCTCCATTATAGTGATTTTTGCTATGTTCATAATCTAAAATAGGAGCAGAAGGATTCATGACATGTCAGATCTTCTTTAAATCTATTCTCAACAGCAACACAAACTGCAAAAAGAATCCATGCTATTTAAGTGGAAATACATCAGTCACAGAATGAGCAGGCTGCAGGTCCAAGTCAATACCTTCCAGCCCCTTAAACAGAGGCAAGGGAAGCAAGTTTGCTTACGTTCACATTTGCCAGAGAGCGGGGATGAATAGCAGTAGTGAACGTCTCTGACTGCAGCTTGCCAATATCAACTTGAAAAATTATCAATCATTAATCCATCAGAGTCCTAATTATTACTGAACTTCTGCATTAACAGGAAAGGAAATTTAATGAAATAGGTTAAAGAGCTTTGGTTTAAGAAATCATCTTATTATTAGATTACATCTAAAGACTCATCTTCATACTAATGAACCTAAACATTTAAAAGAAATCCTGCGGGCAAGTTATGAAAGAAGTTATGTTGCAGAAGAAATCAAACGTTTTAAGACCTACTCGTTCCCTCAACAAGAAGTCTCGTTATTCTAATATTTTTTCATATTTAAGGTGATGTAGGAAATTCCAGAGTGTGTTTATGTTATTAAATATGACCAGGGGAGGAATGGATGAGCATTCTGCTTTCCTTAATCACGTAAGACCCAATGACAATTAGAGGGAACAAAATTTTCATAATAGATTGAGATAGTGTTTAGCATTAACGTGATCAGCGGTTTAGCTGAAGAGCAGGATGATATAATGAACTCTGAGAGTTGAAGCCTGAGTAGGTTAAACAGGAAGCCAGGCTGCTCAGTTGCAAATGCCTATAATATTAAACCTGGTCCATCTGTCATTTTTATCCTTTCCTTTTCTCTGGGGAGATATAGGGATGATGCCATGCTTACTCTGTGAAACATGCCTATGGAAGATGTGCAGAGTCAAAGATTTGTTAGGATGCTTCATCATTTAATTTCATAGTATGCTTCATAAGTCTTCATAATATTTATCCTATTTTTGTTTTAAATAACTATGAAATCCTTGCAGTGCATTGTATATTTTTAACACATTAGATTCATATCTAAAGAATAAAACCAGCTAATGAAGATAGTTTTTTATATTGTTTTTAATATGAGCAATTCTTTCCAATTTCCTTTTACAGAATCTGAATGTTTTGGACATACACAATTTAATTGCTGTTGTTTTTACGAGAGCATTTCAATAAAAGAGAAAAAGACTCCATTTGGTTTTCCTGCTTAGAGAATGAAAGCAGCAGGAAAAAATGCTGTTATTCAAGTCTATAACAGTCAACGTCAGTGAAGCAAATGATACTTGAAAATAATATTTAAAGTTGAAAGCAGAGTAAAGTAATGGCCATTAGCCTCTAGTGCCTAGATGTGACTTCCCAGCTGATGGCATATATGGTAGGATATTATATCTGATAATTCAACTAGCATATATAGTCACCCATTAACCTCTGGAGAATCAGGGATCCATGGCAAGCCCAGAATGTGCCACTTAACAACGTCTCCATTACTTTCAGTGGTCAAACTCTGTAACACAGTGAATATGGATATGTTCTGAAGTACTTCTGGTGATTTTTGCAGAAAGACATATTTGGAATAGTAGTCAAAGGCTCTTAAGAGTTAATTAAATATGAATTAGATTATATTTAAAAAATGATAAAAAACCCTGCATTTGGCCGCTTGTGAAAAACATTCCTATGATGGTCGCTAAAACACTTTGCAATAATTCTGTAATACTGCCCCCTTTGCTCAAAATGATTGATCCAAGCCCACGCTATATTTCCAAAGAGATTGAAATTTGGAAAGCAAATGTTTTTAAGGTATCTTATTATCTTATTTATTTATTTTGAGCTTTACTGAAGAGTCAGTGCCGTCAAACTCTATCCCTTAAAGCTAATTCTGTAAATCTTTTGTTACCTTTTTTTTTCAGTGTTTAACTTCAGGGAACTGTGTTGTTAAAGCAATGTTTTTATTTATATGGGAACTCTGAACCTAATCATGTGTTGTGCTTGCCCTAAAATTGCCTTTCTTGTCATGATCTCTTTTGTTTTGAAGCTGAGTTAAGGAGCAAACTCAGAGTTAAGTCAAATCACTCAGGGTATATCCCATTATAAAAATGGTCTAGAAAGAGGCATTTAAAAGATAAGTGAATAAATGCTCAAGAGAAAAGTGACAGAAAAGAACGGTGAACAAGAAAAATACACTTTCTAACCACGAAGAGATTCATTTACACTTTGATTACTAAAATGTTTTGCCAGGTCATTTAGATTCTGTGATTAAAAAAAAAAAGCTCATTGATGAATATATCAGCATGCTGTTCTTTTTATCCATACTTGGCTTAGTGTGTGTATTCTTTTTACAAGCTTGCCATCAACTCTTCATTTTAATTTAATTTTTACTTTTTATGTTGGAGACAGTTTTAAAAGCCAAATAATTCTATGAGCTTACTAAGAAACAGACCAATTTCTCCCTCCCTTCAAGTCCTATATACCATAGGCTCTTACCTCTTTTAGCCATTTTGATTTTTAATTCATTTTTTCTGGTAATCCTCTCCATATTTCCAAATAACAAGCTTATAATAGGGTTCTTAATGTTTCAATTTCAGAGTTATTGGATTTTTACTATGAAAAATGTACTTCTTTGAAGATTTTACCACTTGTAGGCCTGTGCTTTCTCCCTGAGTTTTCAGTAAAACTCTCCCATGTCCAGCAAGCTTCGTGTTTCAGTTCCTCAGCTCCCATCTCTTCAGTAGCCACCCACCACAACTCTGTCTTGTGAGGAAGGGGCTCTGAGCATCTAAATGCTTAGTACACAACTTTTCAGCCAGTCCTACTTCTAGCGCCACCTGGACACTTCAGTGGAGTAATTTTTGAGCCTTCTGGGGTTTTCTGGTGGCAGTCAGCTTAACTCCCTGCTTCGGCGTCTCCAGACCTAAGTCTCAGCTTTCTTCAGTTTGCTTAATCAGCTATCACTTTTACATGTGCTTTCCGGCTTCTGAAATTTTGTCACTGTCAGCTCATCCTGTTATCTTTGTTCCTGTGGAATTATACGGTCTTTTATCCTTTTCTTTATGTATGTGAGGTTTTTGAAAAGAGCACAGGTGCACAGTTTTCATGCTTCCATGTTTGTGTCATTGATTTTTTTCTATCTGTTACGAACTCATTAGAGGTACTTAATTCAAATATAGTAATATTACAAAAATGGTTTTATATAAAATAGTTCAAATCCTTATGATCTCTTCTGCTTATTATGATTTTAATCATCTTTATTTCAACAATTTATAATCTCTATACCACTAGTTCATTTCTCATTCTTATAATAGCTACTCTTACATGTGCTTGATAATAAGACTGAATTCTACTAACAGCACAAAGAAATGCTTATTTGACGTTTGCAAATGTCGACAAAATGTCAACTCATTAGTCCTTTCTCTAGCCCTGTGGAATAGTTGCCAAGAGGCAACCTTAACTTTACATTTACAGATAGAATAGCTGAGCCACTGAGGGACTGTGAAATTCGTGAGGTCGCCCCCCAAAATCAGTTGTGGTAAGAGAATCAAGAATGTTTGACTTCAATTGTTTTAACATAACCATGAAACATCACTCAGTTCTTCCTAGTCAAATTCACCTAAGTATAATGAAATACCTTTCTACAAAATCAATCTTCACTATTCCCCAGAAATATTTGAGGAAAAATTAAGAAAAATTTTACATTGCAAGCATATCTTATAGACAGCACAAGAATTTTCACTTGGAGAAGGGCTTACCCATCTGGTATATTTTTTTTCCTCATCAATATTTGTCAAAAATTCAAAATTATGTAGTACTCTCCTGGGCAAACCTGGCACTTGGTTACCGAAGATGTGAAAACCTATATGCATGCTGTCTTTCCACTCAACCGTATAACGCAGCACTTCACCATCTCCATTAAAGACTGACTTTGTACCATGCCATGCATTTTATAATATTTCTATCTAAATGCAGATTTCTACATTCCATGTGTACCATGTAGTCAGGTTTTCCATAAAAATACCAGCAGGAGAGTACACTGAAATTCATTTTGCATACTAAAGAAATCTCTTTCTGAGAGTCCTTTTATTTGTTTTATCAACTCAAACAATAAGCAAGAAAATTAGAGTTTCAGCAATAATGGAAAAGCTTTTCATGATTTTATCAGCCTTGCCACTTGTTTCCCCTGCTTAGACAATTTACTGACTCTTAAGAGCAAGCCAGTTTAAAATGTTCCACTGGAAAATGAAATAAGTCTATCTGTATCATTTCACCCAAGTACTGTAGTACTCTATTACCTGGCGACAGCTTCACTTTGAGTAACATGCCCCCTGAATGCTTTTCTTTGCAATATCTACAGCACACATAAAACATGTCCCATAAGGATATGTTCCACTTGAAAACATTATTACAAACGCCATAATATTTTCCAGCATATATCTTGCTGGCATGGTTGGGTCAGGAATGCAGTCAGAGCCTAACAGAAAATAATGTCTCTTCACACTTCTTGCGAAATTTTTAACAGAGAAGGAAAATTTGAAAATGACTGTCACTGGAATTATGGCAAATTTAAAACGAGCTCCTTATATGCAGTTTATTGAAGCTTTCCATATGCCCACAGGCAATTCATTATGTAAGGAATAAACAGAATACATGGAGAAATAAAGTGCACATGAAATTAAAGAAACAATAGTTCTAAACCTGTAAGCACAAAAATTAAAGTTATAAAAACCCAGTTTCCCAGATTTATTTTCTAAAATCTATCATAATTTAAAAAATCATGTTGTAAAAGGAAACCAAAATAAGTTATATATACATACATTCATATACAAATGAGAGTTTATATCTGAGGTAAAGCCAATTACTGAACTGAAGGCAGTAACTTAGAATGTTTAAACAAATTTGAATAAACGACCTCATCCATGTTGGAAAATATCTAAATTTGAATTGCTATAATGACCTGAAAACTATTTATTATTTTATATGCATTGTTATTTTTCCCTTGTGTAGATAGCTTACATCTATAGCATCAAAAAATCTTTCTCTAGTCTACTTTTTATTGTCCACACAGATTTTACAGTTTTTAAGACCAAATTATTTTTTTAATTTATCTAGTTCCTTCATATATACCTTCTTTTTTGTTTAAAAATAACAATTTTTAACTTTTTCATTATTCACTGTGTCTGCAACAGTAAGACACTGTTTAGGAGAGAAATGGAATAGCGCATTTTTTTCCTAAATCTCAATAGGCCAAATTCATAACATAATAAAATATATAGATATCGAATATTTATATATTCCCACATTTAAAAAATAATGCTTTTAATCCATTTGAATAAGAGAGTATACATCATGTAAAAATGAAATAAAACAGAATACTTTAGATATTTCTGATTTTTAATAAACATTATGATGTGTTTCAAATTCAATCAAGATGGATACCATTTGGAGGAATTGGAAGTTTAATCTGTACTGTTGTGTGACTATGTCATGGCCCAGGTACAGAGGCATACTGAGTTGTCAATGATCTGGAAAATGGCATGAGGCAACATTTGAGTCTGCAAATATACTCTTCTTAGTGGTAGAATGAATCTTCTAATTACCGTACATATCAGCTATTACTAGGATGTAATTTGTGTTTTCAGTATATCACCTATAAAAATTGCTTACCTACATTTGCTCTAATCTATATTTCCTTCTCAGCAGAAGCCCAATAACTAAAACACATTTGATCTGCCTCTTTAATCATTGCCTCCTAATGTTTTATTCTGTTCAGCTGGCAAAAACAAAGGCAAAAATGCTCTATGTGGCCTTCTGCAGGAAAACAAGAAAAGGCACTGTTACGGAGGGACGAATCATGTATGTCAGAGACTTTTGAAAGGAGTTAGCATGGAAATCAGTAGAAAGCGAATTATTTTTACCTCTTTTAGAGGAAGAAGTTGGGAATACTAAATCGAAAATACTAAATCGAAAGAAAGCTCACTGCAAGGCCAAAAAGACAACTATTGTTGGCAGCTTTAAAATGAAATGAAACACCTCACTTCCAGCAGAAGGTTGCACATTGTCCCTGGTGAGACAAAGAATTAAACACTTGTCATGGGTAATCTATGGCTGACATTCTGAACGATATGGCAGAGTATGGTTGCAGCCCTCTCTGGTAGCTGTTTTCTCCCAGTTGAGCAATGAAAAGCCAAGGACAAAGCCTCAGTTCAATGGTTCTTTTCCCCTTCACACTACCCTTTCTAATTTATCCGCAGGAATGGATTCGAAAGGAAAAAAATGTTTAACAGAGTTACTCAGGTACAATGGTGTCCACAGTTTACAGACAAAATATTATTTTGCTTGAATTTCCAGTACTGTGGCATGATTAGCCTAAGTGTTAGGCATTGTGAGTCCCAGTGTTTAGTCCCTGAGAGCAGGCATTCAATATAAAGTAAACAGAATTTTACTGAATACCCCTAGTTGATCTCTCACCAGAGTCATATGTATATAAATCTAATTTGGGGCTGGCCTTAACACCTGCCTTGAATAGTGACTACCTGAATTTATATGAATGAGGAAAAGGATGGTCCATGTGTTGTACTTCTATTTTTACCCTTTCACTTCATATTTTCTGACCCTTTACTGATGAAGGAAGAAGTTTAGC
This sequence comes from Hyperoodon ampullatus, assembly GCF_949752795.1. NCBI lineage: Eukaryota > Metazoa > Chordata > Mammalia > Artiodactyla > Ziphiidae > Hyperoodon > Hyperoodon ampullatus. Next base: position 45,298,920 of record NC_136925.1, on the reverse strand, counting down.
AACTCAAGTCCATGAACTAGGATTTGCATTACTGAAGAGTTGGAAATGTTTGTGATTGCAAAATTGCACAGTTATTTCACCACTCTTTCAGTATACAAAGCTACTTATGCCAAGGGTAGATTCTTAGGTCATATTTCTAGGAAGGCATTTCTCCAAGGTTTTCATAGGTCAGTGTGTGGTTTTAACTTAATACAGAGCTAGTGAATCTAGAGGAATAAATGGTTCACATAGCTCTTGAGCCATTCCTCTAGAATATCTATAGGGTCAGCCAAACTAATGCAATTAGTTTTTCATCAAAGAACTGACGGTGCTGTACTTTAAGTCCAGAAACAGTAGGTGGAAACTTCAGCTAACCATAGACATAGCCAACTGCAACATGACTCTCTCTTGTATATGGCCAAGAAATTACATGGCAAATGGCATTAAAATATTCAGTGATATGTAGATGCATGAATAAGTATGTCTATTTGTGGATAGTCTATACATATGCATTATATACAAATACACACACATATTCTTAGAGTATTACAAACGATTTTCAGTCCCCTCAGCATTTCACTGTGAATGCTGTTTTCAAATCTTTAAAGTGAGTCCTTTGAACCCTCTATGATTTCTACAACCTTCTCCAATTCATGGCCCAGAGGAAGCAATGACGAATGAAATGAAAATGTATTGTCACAGTTTTTATAGATAAGCATATGGATTTTATTTTTAGTTCAGCTAAGAATCTAGAATTAACAGTTTTACATTACAAAAGAAAATGAGATTATGTATACACAAAGAATTCACATAGCAACCCAGCATCTACTGAGATTATTTTCCAGTAACATTCTCAATAATTTGTTTTCATTCTGAGTAGGCACGGTCACCAATTCACTGCCCAACTTCAGCTTGAGTCACTTGAAGTTAGTGTGCTCACCTCCAAGTTTTCCCACAAATGTCATTTCTCACTGAGGTCTACGTAAAACACCCTCTCTAGAAGTTAAACTCACCTGATTTCCTGTCATTCTTGATCCCTCTTATCCTGCTCTAAAGCTTTTCTCCATTGTAATACCATCTTCTGGAATAGCCTATGTTTTTATATGTATTATGTTTGTTGTCTGTTTTCCACATTCAAATGTAAACTCCACAGAAATGGGTATTGTTCCTTGGGTTTATCACCTAGCTGGGACCCATGACTGACATGAAGCAAGTATTCAAGAAATATTTGCTGAATGAATTTCTTCTTTTAAATTTGAGATCTTGGAAATGCTCTTTGCCAATCTATCTTTTCGAATAAGTGGGGTTATGCTGCAGTAACCAGCAACCCTTGCATCTCAGTGAGTTAAAACAGTAAAGATCAATTTCTCACTCATGCCACCTGTCGGTCATGAATCAGGTAGGGGCTTTGACCTGTTTCCATCTGTCAGGTAGTCAGGTTGAGGGAGGCTCCACCTCAGTGTTTCCACTATTGTCAGAGCATGACAGGCAAACATGGCAAATGATGTGCTGACTCTAAGGATTCCAGTTGGAAGTGATACATGACTCTTCTATTTATATCTCATTTACTAAAGCAAATCACATGGTCACATTAACTTCCCACAGCCAAGGAAGTGACATCCTGCCATGTGCCCAGATAGAAAATGGAATATATCAGTGCGTGCTTGGTGATCAACACACATCACAGTAAATAATTGTTATTTATTCCAACAAGTCACTGGTACACATATGTATGCAACATGTATGAAATGGAAGAATATAAGTATAGGTCTGCTAAAATTGAATTATTTTCTTGAAAATTTCACAATTTTACTTATGTCATGACTAGCCCTACAACTTCAATGGACAGAAATCCTCACTGCAAGGGTCCTGGAGGAAAGATCGGGTGGAAAGCATTTAATAGAAGGGAAACAAATGCAAGCACAGGAGTTGGTCTTTCTTTTTTTTTTTTTCCTCTGTGACTTAGAGTGCTAAGACCTTTTTCTTTCATAAAGAATTGAACTCTAATTTAAGTCAAAAGCAATAAACTGGCCTCAGCATTTTTCCTCCTCCTTTTTTTTTTTTTTTTTTTTTTTTTGTGGTACGCGGGCCTCTCACTGTTGTGGCCTCTCCCGTTGCGGAGCACAGGCTCCGGACGCGCAGGCCCAGCAGCCATGGCTCACGGGCCCAGCCGCTCCGCGGCATATGGGATCCTCCCAGACCGGGGCACGAACCCGTATCCCCTGCATCGGCAGGCGGACTCTCAACCACTGCGCCACCAGGGAGGCCCTTTCCTCCTCCTTTTTCCGCTACTTCTTCTGTCCTCTTCCCTTCTCTCTCTTTTTTGTTTATCTCTTCCACTTTTTAATGTTGCTCTTTTCTATTTTTTTGAAAATGGAAATAACTTACTTCTTAAATTTTTCTGTATATAAAAATAAGAGAACAGCATCAGCGTTTAGAAAAGAAGAAACAATTATCTGAAATGTCAGCTTTATTTTAACCACTATGTATGCAGTGTTACTATTTCTCCCTCCCTCTCCCCCTCTCTCTAGCTCACACACACACACACACACACACACACACCACAACATTCATTCAAATACATGGAAACACACCATCCACATTTATTTATTGAGATGTAATCATACTATGTGAACTGATTTTTGAGGATTTTGTTCCCTCACAAATATATATTGTGATCTTTTGTAAAAAATAAATTTAAATCTACTTCAATATTTTAATGTTTGTGTAAAAATAATTGATGAATTCAGAATATCTAACACACAGTCTTCTTTTTTGTGGTAAAATATATATAGCACAAGTTGTCATTTTAACTACTTTAATGTATACAGTTCAGTGGCAATAATCACATTCATAATGTTGTATAACCATCATCACCATCTATTCCTAGAACATTCTCATCACTCCAAACAGAAACTACATACCCCTTAAGCAGCAACTTCCCATTCTCCGTTAACCACAGCCCCTGGTAACCTTTAATCTTCTTTCTGTCCCTATCACTTTGCCTGTTCTAGATAATACATATAAGTGGAATCATACAATATTTCTTATTTTGTGTTTCTCTTACTTCATTTAGCATAGTATTTTCAAGTTTCATCCCTGTTGTAGCATGTATCAAAGCTTCATTCCATTTTATGTTTGAATAGTATTCCACTGCATATATATGCCCCATGTTTTGTTTATCTAGTCATCTGTTGATAAACCGTTGAAGTGTTTCCATCTTTTGGTTGTTATGGAAAATGCTGCTATGAACATTGGCCTACAAATATCTGTTTGAGTTCAAGTCTTTTGGGTATATACATAGGAGTGGAATTGCTGGGTCACATGGTAATTCTGTGTTTAACTTTTTCAGAAACTATTTTCACAGTGACTGCACCATTCCATATTTCCATCAGCAATGCACAAGGGTTACAATTTTCTCCACATCCTCTTCAATACTTGTATTTTCCTCTTTTTCCACCTTAAATTATAGCCTTCTTAGCAGTTGTAAAGTAGTATCTTATTATGGTTTTGATTTGCATTGCCCTAGTAACTAAGGATGTTAAGATCTTTTCATGTACTGATTGGCCATTTGCATTTTTTTGAGAAATGTCCATTCAAGTTCTTTGCTCATTTTTGAATTGGTTTTTTTGTCTTTTTGTTGTTAGTTCTAAGAGCTCTTTATATATTCCAGATATTAAACCTTCATCAGATATATGATTTGCAAATATTTTCTCCCCTTCTGTGGATTGTCTTGGTAGTATCCTTTGATACACAAAAATCTTTTCCCAGTGCCTACTGAAGGATGTTTAGGAAGTGTCCAGACTTTTTCAGTATTATTCACAATTTTCCAGTAAGTATTCATGTCCTTGCATCTATGCATGCTTTTTTCAATAATGCCTTGTAGAAATAAAATTGATAGATGAGGCCTTCCCACTTTTAAGACTTTTGGTAGATAATAACTCAATTCCTTTATTTTAGTTGCTCACCAGTACTATATGGAAATACCTAATTTTCCCCAGATTCACTCACATTATCTTTCTTTTTCATCCTTTCATATAATAAAATGTTTTTTTAATGACTTTATATTTTTGGAGGCCAAATTACAATGTCTGTGTAGGGAAAACTTTTTGGACAAAAAAGTTTAGAAATCTTTAAAATAAATGGATATTTAAATGCAATAGTTAAGCTTGTAAACAAAGGAAATCCAGGAACTACTTGAAATATACATTTTAAATGAATAATATTTGATTTATTAAACTAATAATAATTTATAAAGTTAATAATCATTTTGGAATTCATCTGTTGTTCAAAAATGAATTTTTGCTTTCTCACTTGCACAAATGAAGGTGCAGCTAATAATAATTCCTATATGTAAGACAAATGCATTACCATATGAACAATATTTACTAAAGACAACTCACATGCTAATAAATAGTCCCATGTCACAATTTTTTGTTTCTTAGAAATTCTGAAGTTTCATTTGGAAATTACTAAAGCAAATAATTAACACTTAAAGATATAATGATTGTAATAAAATGAATATGAGTCATTTAAAACCTGATAATTGCTTGTAGAAAATATTTATTTAAAAAAGTAAATGAAAATATTCAGATAAACAGCGTTTCTTGCATATAAAATATGTAATTAATTTAACTTATACAAACTTGTTTGTCTTATACAAACAAGAGTTAATATTTATAAACACTGGAAATAATTAGATTCAACCATTATATCACATACCGTGTTAATCTGAGATTAAGAAATACTGTAACTGGCATGATGTGAAGAAAAGATCATGAAGCTTTGCACTGAGACAGTCCTAGGTTTCAAACCTGCTTTGAGCCTTACTATCTTTGTGAACTTGGGCAAGTTACACATATTTTCTAGGTTTCATTACCTTCATCCACAAATAAAGATGATAATATCAGCTTCGTTGGGTAAGTGCTGGGATTAAATGAGATAATGTATTTATCTATCACAAGGCCTAGCAAATAATATATAATCAATATGTGTTAGTTCTGCCTTCAAAAAAATATACTAAGTGTATAGTATCCATAATACATGGAAATGAGAGCTCAAGGCTTTTCTGTATGCTATTCTTCCACAGAAATATGTGGATGAAATTGTTTGTACCTTAGTTTGATGTTTGTTACTCTGATTTTACATAGTTATTTTGTTTTGTTAAATGCTTAATAGTAGCCTGTGGTGTTATTTAAACAGTGAGCGATTTGCTTCTATAATTAGAAGCATCTTTATCTCTAATTCTAAGACTTGCATTAATATCAGTGGGAGGTTGATGTGGCTATAATACGTAAGGAGGCAATCATAGAAATTCCTGTCTAGCAACTAACCAATGGGTTCTCTCGGAAAGGGAATTCCATATGTCCCTCCTGTTGAGATGTTTTAATTCAGCACTACACACTGCCTATACTAATTAACATGTGCGGAGTTTACACAGGTTATGGAATAGATAGTATTTGTTTTTAGAAAAGGTAATTGCATGAAAAACTAAAGTTGATTCTATTAGAGCCAAAGATTTATGTGATAAATAAACCTACCCTCCTAAAGGTTGCATGCAATTATTGTGAGTCCCAGATTTCAGGACATCTAAATACAGACCTGGCACATGATAGGCACTGAATAAAAATTGTTCAGAACAATATTGAATAGATAAAGATGATAAAAATAGAAAGAAAATAAATTATTGTGACTTTTAGCATTCTATGAGGGTGCTGAAGTGGACCATGAATCGGTTACCTGTTCACAAGATAACTGCAAAGCATAAGAATTTTTCTCAAGAAACCCTGATCTATTAATTAAAAATAAAAAAGCAGGAGCCATCACTGTGTGAGGATGCCACCACCTCATGCAGAACACATGCTGTCTTCTGACCTTGCTCATTATTGGTCAGGCCTGTAGTTCTTTATACTAACCTTGATCCTGCTGATTTGCAGTCTACCACTTCAAAACGTCATGATGAAATGTAAAAACAAATGGAAGTACTGATAACTTGATTGCTCTTCTTTCACAGTTGCAAATAGAATGTTTGAGAAATACATTGAAAATAGCTGGATTTCAAATGGAAAATTTAATCTCCATTTTTCATTTACTACCCCCAACTTTACTCTATTGATTATTACATTTTTCATTTCCTCTTCTGAGTCTATTTATTTCTCCCCCTCCATTTCCTCTGGGAGCCAGCCTCACTAGGAACTGGGGAATCCTGAGGGGTACAGAATGGCTGTTTGCAGAGCCATCTTATCTAAAAGTAGTATCTATGATCCTGAGGGGAAGGAGGTGCTTGCTCAGAGATGCTTAATGCTCTCCAAGCTTATTTTTAAAAAGCACCATTTGGGCCTCCAACCAGCTCAGCTCTAGGGCTTGCTTCTTTCTGCTTTCATGTTAAAAAGCTCCTTTGTCAAAGCCCTTAGGCCCAGTGGTGATAACTGCTACAGAAAAATACTAGTGATGGAAAGATATATTTTCAATAACCCTTGACTTTTATTAGTTCAGCCACTGCTAGAACAAAGGATGAGTGGGCCCTTGATATTTTAAATGTTCTATGTCCCCCTCCATATACTTTCCAGGTCAGCATTCTTTACTGATGAAAATTCTGGTCTGGATTTTGGTTTGCTCTCATGGGGAGAAGTGTCTGCAATTATCTACCTCTGAGCTTTGGTTGTTATCCCCAAAAGCCTAAGGACAATAATGGTAGCATGAGCTTTGTAGTGTGTGTGTGTGTGTGTGTGTGTGTGTGTGTTAATTTTCATTATGTCTGAAAATGAGGCATCAGATTAATAAATCTCTAGGAGTGTGTTTGGAGGGGGGAGGTTTCCTGAAACAGGGGAGAACAGTGCAATCTTCTGTGCTAAAAAATTTAAACATAATCAGGAAGATTTTTTAAAATGTCACATAAAACTTCTCAGAAGAGCTCTGTAGCTTCAAGTCAATGTTATGGATAAATTTTTAAAACTCAATTATCTGTAAAACTTTTACTAGCCCACAATTTTTCAACATCTCTTTCTACAGTAACTGTTGCTAGAATGAAATGCATTACATGACAAGAAATAGTTAGCACAAAGATGTATGGAGCTAATGTTATTATTTTTAGAATAATTTCAAGTCTGCTCAAATTTAATCCAATCTAATTGTTCAGGTATCCTAGGATAGCAGATCCATACTAATCTATACATTACACTGGGAAAAATTTAGCTCATGCATTTAGCAATAAATTAAAAGTTGACTTTCAAATGTGTAGAGATGAGCTAGATTTATTGCCCTCTGACTTTCAAAGCAGCTTTCTCAGGCTTTCAATCAAATGACCAGTGGTACAGTGAAAAAAGCACTAATATGAAAGCTAGGAAAAGTGGGTTCTAGTAATAACTTTGAATGTGGGCAAGTTAGTTAATGCTTTCAGATCTCTAGTTGCTCATACGTAAAATGAAGGCGCTTGATTAGACAGCATCTGAGGATCATTTGAATTAGAAAATTCTGTTTTTATTAAGAGATGCCATCTATAATTTTTACAAAACTGTTGAAGTCAATTTGAGATAAAATTGGCTGAAAACTTTATAAAACAGAAGAATTTTTCATTTATATGGATTTCCAGATATATTCTGTCATCTTCGCACTGATATTATATCATTAGTTCATTGTAAAATAATTTTAAATATCATCTTACCTGCTCCTGTTCTTAGGTCTGTGTTAGAAAAGAATGTATCTAGAAAGAAGGTGATATTGCTTTTATTTTATATAGCACCTTATATATTTTATAAAGGGCTTTCTTACGTTTTATCTGGTATGATGTACAAAAGAAGTCCCATGAGGTATATAGAATGGGAATTATGGTCACTATGTTAAGTTTGAGATAAGTGAGGTTAAATAAAGTATTTGTTCAAGTTCATATAAAAATAAAAACAGAAAAGGGCACCCTGCGACACTGTTGGTGGGAATGTAAATTGGTGTAGCCACTATGGAAAACAGTATAGAGGTTCCTTAAAAAGCTGGAAATAGACCATATGATCCAGCAATCCCACCCCTGGGTAAATACCTGGAAAAGATGAAAATTCTAATTAGAAAAGATACATGCACCCCAATGTTCACAGCAGCATTATTTACAATAAGCAAGACATGGAAACAACTCAAGTGTCCATCAACAGATGAATGGATAAAGAAGATGTGGCATATATATACAATGGAATATTACTTAGCCATAAAAAGAGTGAAATATTGTCATTTACAGCAACATGGATGGAACTAGAGAATCAGACAGAGAAAGACAAATATTATTTGATATCACTTATATGTAGAATCTTAAAAAAATGCAAATGAATCTACACACAAAACAGAAACAGACTCACAGACATAGAAAATAAAGTTATGGTTACCAAAGAGGAAAGGGAAGGTGGGAGGGATAAATTAGGAGTATGGTACTAACAGATGCAAACTGCTATACATAAAATAGATATGCAACAAGGATTTACTGTATAGCACAGGGAACTATTGATACATTCAATATCTTGTAATAACCTATAATGGAAAATAATCTGAAAAAAATACACGTATATATTTAACTGAATCACGTTGCTGTACCCCTGAAACTAATACAGTATTGTAAACCAACTATGCTTCAATAAAAATTAAATTAAAAAAATAAATAACAACAGAAAAAGTCAAGAATAAGGTTTATATAAAATCAATCTTCTTTGTAAAAATAGGGCAATCTATAAGAGAAATAAATATAAGCACATAAAAAATGAAAATAGAAAACTATAAAATGATAAGAATATTAAATTTCAATATTCAGAAAGTAAAATGAGAAGGGACTGAAGTATACTTTCTTTAAAATAAATTTTAAAAAGATACTCCGTGACGTGCTAGAGGTGTCAGTTTAGGAATATCCTTAGATACCACTCTCTTTTCATCCTAACTTTGCAACTTATTACTAGTTAAAACTCATACCACATTTGCTTCATAGGAATTTGAGCTCAAGTATTTAAACGTCAAGGGTAAAGGGTTCTTTGGACTCTCTTTGCATTTAATCAGCTTATACATTCTTCTCATCCTCTGGTGAAATGAGAAGTTTGAAAGACTCGAGAGACGAGTCTGATCTAGGGAAGAATTTGGAAGAAAGATGGTGGCAGATTTCCTGAGTATAAAAGTAGTTATTTCAGCAATGTTGGAGGAAGACATCAAAAAGACATGACTGCCATTTTACCATCAAGCTGGACTCAGGCATTTGGAGGCTTTCTCCCTCCTCCCCTGTCCTTGAAATGTGCATTTCACTTGCCTTCCAAGCTTCCAGAAATTGATCCAAGTATACAGCCTTGAGAAAGTAATATGGCGTTGAGACTATCTGAACTGGGTATGTGATTGAACCCAATTAAACCCTCTATATAAATTTTTAACAATCTGGTTAACCAGTGCAGAAATCTGCTCATGTTGTGGCCACCAAGATAAGACTCCTAAGTTCTCTTTCTTAATAAACTTAATAATCTGAAATATATATATGCATATAGCTGAATCACTTTGCTCTGCACCTGAAACTGACACAATATTGCAAATCAACTATACAGAAAAAACAAACAAACAAAAACCAACCCTGCCCCACCTATCAAACTGGAATAGCCTGCCTCTTTCTTTGGTCTCTCACCTGCCCCCCTGGTACAGGTTGGTTTCAGGTTACACCCAGGAAAGCTCCCCAGGAGGTTATGAAGCAACAGACAAGCAGCAGAATTAGATTAAAAATAAAAACTAAACCTTCTTAGATTAGACTTGAATGTACTGAAACAGGCTTTGAAATTCCATAATCAATAAATATACTTTGATAAAGACTGTCATTGATTTATTCAGATGCCAGTTATGGTGTGTTTAAACAAATCATTTGAACCTGCCAGTTGGTGGAATCCAATGGTGGAATGCCATAGTAAAATTGGTTTTAGATTTCTCTAGGATTTAAAAAAATATAGTATGTTGTTTGTTTGTTTTAGATCTAAAATCCATGTAACTACAGGACAATATATGAAGCTTAAAATTCACATAATTAAAACATAATTTAATTAAGTACTATAGTTGGTATGGTCATTGATTGAAAAATACATGCACCCCAGTGTTTATAGCAGCATTATTTACAATTACCAAGATATGGAAGCAGCCTAAGTATCCATCAACAGATGAATGGATAAAGAAACTGTGGTATATGTATATACAATGGAATGCCACTCAGCCATAAAAAAGAATGAAATTTTGCCATTTGCAACAACATGGATGGACTTGGAGGGCATTATGTTCAGTGAAATGTCAGAGAAAGACAAATATTGTATGATATCACTTATATGTGGAATCTTAAAAATACAACAAACTAATGAATATAACACAAAAGAAGCAGACACAGAAATAGAGAGCAAACTTGTGGTTACCAGTGGTGAGAGGGAGGTGGGGCAATATAGGGGTGGGGGAATGGGGGGTACAAACTATTGGGTGTAAGGCAGGCTCAAGGATGTGTTATACTGTACAGGGAATATAGCCAATATTTTGTAATAACTGTAAATGGAGTGTAACCTTTGAAAATTGTACACAAAATATAAAAATTAAATTAAAATGAGAATAGTCAAGATACAAATATCCAATTCTGACTTCAGATATTAAATGTAAATACACAAAGTGTGGTGATATTGACAACAGATATGAAGTCAAAAATAAGAAGTATTATTGAGAAAGTTTGTATCATTTTAGACTTTGAGTAAAAAGAAAGTAAATTATTTTTAAAAACCTTTTAGAAAATAGAAGAGCACATAATTTCTGGTTAGTAACTGATGTTATTGGCATTAGTCAACTGTCTCATATATTTGGAAGTGATGATACATCTGTTAATTCAGACTAATGCATATATATATATGCACAATTTAAAAAACTTGATGACAGCAAATGAGTACATGGCTCTACATCTGATGACATTAAAGAGAAAATGATCTGTACATATTGCACTATAAAAATAGAATAGTGGTGGTAAATAAGCTGATTCCACGACTGTATTATAATACATGGTCACTCATTTGTGTTCCACTGTCAGTCTAATACATTTCATTTCTCTTCATGAATAAGTTCACACTGACCTATAAAAAATAAATATATTTTGGTCAAATGATAGTTAGATTTGTAAATACTAGATTTATTTGCAGCATCTGAGATAATAATATCAGCAAGTACATGGAAATGTGTTTTTCTAGAAGAAATTGTGTACATGATGCTATTAGAAAAATACTATTTCCTTCACTGTTCTACCTCCGACACCAAGTTGCACAAAGTAGATATCACTTTGCAAATATTCATGTGTATTTCTTCTTACTGGTTTAAAGTCAGTGATTATTGTATGTTTAAATAATAATGATTGGATTGTGAATGCAAATCTCATAAGATTGATGAGGCAAAAATCGTGTTATCAATATTGACAGAACATTAACTTTATCATTCAATGACTTATTAGTGGCCATTCACTGACCTTTCATAGGTGAAAATAAACAACAACAAAATACTCTAAAACCCCACATGATAGGCCCATTTGAGTTAGGTGCTGTTTCATACTTGTATGTGAATTAATTAATTGGTTTAAGCTAAATAAATAAATACATTCCAGACACTTGGGCATATAACACTGAGCAAAAGAAGAAAAACATAAAGCATAAATATACATATAATAAAAAATATACTGTAATAAAAATAATAGATGAAACTGACCAATTCCTTGAAGAACACAACATACCCAAACTCACACAGGGAAAAACAGATAATCTAAACAGGCCTATATCTATTAAAGAAATTTCATCAATAATTAATAACCTTCCAAAAAGAAACACCATTACTAGATGGTTTAACTGGTGTATTCTATCAATTTTCTAAGGAAGAAATAATACTAATTCTATACAACTCCTTCCAGAAAATAAGAGAGGGAACACTTCCTAAGGCATTCCAAGAAGCCAGCATAACCCTGATACGAAAACCAGATAAAGACATTACAAGAAAGGATAAATGCAGACCAATATCTCTCATGAATATAGAAAAAAAAGTGAAATCTTCATTATTGTGGTAGTGCTCATTTTGGATCATTTCTTCTCATAAGTTCATATGCTAGAGCCATAACACATAGTTTCCAAGTATCTAATTCAATTTGCAATATCAGGATAAACCTTGATTAGAGAACTCAGCCTGATAAGATTAAATCAAAGAGGTATAGGTCATACCTCCTTTGCAGTTGAATGACATATTTCTCCCCTGTCTCAACAGACCAGTCCTCATCCCTGCATAATTGTTTTTCCATATTGTTCAATAATCTCTTGTATTCTTCTTCTTCACCAACCTGGAATGTTTATTCCTCCCATTCTCACTTTTCTTCTTTGAGACCATTTAGAATTTATATCCCTCCTGGGCCTTCCTAAAAGACTTACTAATTTATCATAATCTATAACAATGATAACTTTAGCTTAACTAAGTTTTATTTTCTTGTTCTCCCTAAATTTAAGAAAATATGGAGCTAAAAATCCCCCACAATATGTTTGAGATATGAATGCGTGTGCTAAAGCACCAGAATGTAATCAATGAAACTCAATTATGTTCAATATAATTTTGTGAAAATAATAATATTCTACTGTGGATTAAAGGAAAAAATCAGATTTTTATATACAGGAACAATGTCAATGGAAAATATCATGGAAACAAAAGAATGTCTCTGAAACATACAAAGTGCTAGGAAAATAGAAACTAGATGTGACATAGTGTTTAAATTTGACGGCTCCTCCCTCTGATGATTGAGTATAGTTTTGCTTCTGAAGGAGTTTCAGCAAGACTAGCAATTGCTGGATGCCAAAGAAACAAGGGCTTGAAGTGATACCACTCCAAGATATCTGAGTAACAAAACCAATAGTAGAGAGAAGGAATAAGTGTGATTTGATTGAAGAGAGCTGACAAAATTATTTTAACTGTTTGCAAGACATCACACTGGTTACAGACTTAACAGGGAAAAATCAGCTCTGAGTATGGAAAAACATCGAAGATTTCCCATGGTCACTCTGGAAAAGGAGGTTTTAATGAAGCAAATGAATTTTCCAGCTGATGGATCCCTGCTGTTTTATTTACTCACTTAATGATTGATACAAACAATTTTATGATTAAAATGTTTATTCTGTTTTTCTGTAATTTAAATTATCTCATTAGCTTGGGGGACCCTGACAATTAGATGTACAACTTTTTGCACATTTAATTTATAACATTTTTGCACATTCTATTACATTTTATTATTTTCTGCCTATATTTTTCCCTTTAAATTAGAATTTCTCAAACTTTTTTTGTAAATAAAAATCCTCATAATCTTAAATGTTAGAAATATATTTAAAGTTAAATGATAGTAAGATTAATGATGAATATCAGAGTGATGAGATATTATTTAGACCTTTACACTAAAGTTATCTGTACTAAGCTTAATGGTATCTAGCCTGAACTATAGCTCAGGTTTCCTATCCAGTCATACTTATTTTTACTGGTTATTATACAAGTTAGAAACTTATGACACATAATCACTAGCTGATAAGAATGATGATGAGTGTTTCATATGTCTGACAGATAGTTCTAGATATTCAGATTGACAAGAAACCAAGATGAGATTTTACACTGAAAACCACTGGAAACTAAGGGGATAAGAATTTCAAAGGTAAAAGCTACAAGTTTTCATATTTAACTTGGGTGAGAGAAGTCAGTGGGGCCTCGATTCATTTAGCTGTGGAAAGTTTTCTATTGTTCTAGTGTATCACTTTCATGTGGTGTCGAATATTCTCAAGAGTAATATGCCATTAATTAATTTCTCTGACAAGTGAAAATTTCGAGTCTAGGGGAGAAAATTCAATGTCTCAGCAATTTGCACTAAAATTGGGTCTTAAAAAATACTCTTTCCCTAATCTCAGTTTTAAAAATCATAATTTTCTTTCACACTATTTGAGATACTGACACATCACTTAGAAAAGTAACTTAAAATTTTATAAATTATCTTTCTTGACATTATTGAGGTATACATAAATATTTTAAAATCTGTTCCTTATTTCGAAAGCTCATGCAAGTATCTTTCCCTTGACAGCTTGTGTTCTACACTCAGAGGAAGTAAAATCTGTGCTTGCTGCTGTTTCTCTGCAAAGCACAAAGCAGCAGTGTATGCTTGGTGACCACAGTTTGATTATACTCCTAGTATTTACTGTATTATTCCATATTTAAATAAAATCCTCAATCATATTGTTGACCAGCTACTATTTTCTCTGAATGAAGCCATGTAAGGATTACAACGTTTTAAAATACATTTATTAATTCCATTCCATGTTGCACTCATCTACATTACTTTTTTCAGTTTGCATTATGTGAAAAAAGTTATTAAAAACACTTTTTGTCCTGCAGAAAACCTTTTCAGTAACAAACAGATACTATATATAGTATCTGTTTATATATATGTGTGTGTGTGTGTGTGTGTGTGTGTGTGTGTGTGTGTGTGTGTGTATGTGTATATATATATATACTGAATCAATGCCAAGAAATGGTTTTACCTTTACCCATCAGCGATCCTGGGAAGCAAACAACATATTAGTTATCCATAGGGTGGTGATTTCTTTCCCCATTGTACGAAATTGATGTTGAGCAAAATTCTATAGTGCTATTTCATAGAAGGATTTTGCCAAGAACTTCTTCTGTTTTTTGAACATACGTCATTAGCGTTATATCTAGTTTTATGAACTTCATATATATTTATTTTAGAAAGTGAAACTTTTAAAATTCTATCTTTACTGATGAAGGATTAGGGGAAAATGTATCAGTAGGACAATGAAATCCAGTTTTCAAAAATTCATCTTCCAATTGGCAGTTTTGTTTTAGATTTTGTTGAAAAATAACCATTTTTTCAGGTTTATTTATTTCTCTGGCCAAGTCTTTTTTTTTTTTAAGATCTTTATTGGAGTATAATTGCTTCACAATGGTGTGTTAATTTCTGCTTTACAACAAAGTGAATCAGCTATACATATATACACATCCCCATATCTCCTCCTCCTTGCGTCTTCCTCCCACCCTCCCTATCCCACCCCTCTAGGTGGTCACAAAGCACCGAGCTAATCTCCCTGTGCTATGCAGCTGCTTCCCACTAGCTATCTATTTTACATTTGGTAGTATATATAAGTCCATGCCACTCTCTCACTTCGTCCCAGCTTACCCTGTCCCCTCCCTGTGTCCTCAAGTCCATTCTCTACGTCTGCGTTTTTATTCCTGTCCTGCCCCTAGTTTCTTCAGAACCTTTTTTTTTTTTTTTTTTTTTTAGATTCCATATCTATGTGTTACCGTACGGTATTTGTTTTTCTCTTTCTGACTTGCTTCACTCTGTATGACAGACTCTAGGTCCATCCACCTCACTACAAATAACTCAATTTCATTTCTTTTTATGGCTGAGTAATATTCCATTATATATATGTGCCACATCTTCTTTATCCATTCATCTGTCGATGGACACTTAGGTTGCTTCTGTTTCCTGGCTACTGCAGTGAACATTGTGATACATGACTCTTTTTGAATTATGGTTTTCTCAGGGTATATGCCCAGTAGTGGGATTGCTGGGTCGTATGGTAGTTCTATTTTTAGTTATTTAAGGAACCTCCATACTGTTCTCCATAATGGCTGTATCAATTTACATTCCCACCAACAGTGCAAGAGGATTCCCTTTTCTCCACACCCTCTCCAGAATTTATTGTTTGTAGATTTTTTGATGATGGCCATTCTGACTGGTGTGAGGTGATACCTCATTGTAGTTTAGATTTTCATTTCTCTAATGATTAGTGATGTTGAGCATTCTTTCACGTGTTTGTTGGAAATCTGTATATCTTCTTTGGAGAATGTCTATTTAGGTCTTCTGCCATTTTTTGGATTGGGTTCTTTGTTTTTTTGATATTGAGCTGCATGAGCTGCTTATAAATTTTGGAGATTAATCCTTTGTCAGTCGCTTCGTTTGCAAATATTTTCTCCCATTCTGAAGGTTGTCTTTCCATCTTGTTTATGGTTTCCTTTGCTGTGCAAAAGCTTTTAAGTTTCATTAGGTCCCATTTGTTTATTTTTGTTTTTATTTCCATTTCTCTAGGAGGTGGGTCAAAAAGGATCTTGCTGTGATTTATGTCATAGAGTGTTCTGCCTATATTTTCCTCTAAGGGTTTTAGAGTGTCTGGCCTTACATTTAGGTCTTTAATCCATTTTGAGTTTATTTTTGTGTATGGTATTAGGGAGTGTTCTAATTTCATTCTTTTATATGTAGCTGTCCAGTTTTCCCAGCACCACTTATTATTTTCTCAGCACTCTTTCAGGTTTATTTGATCTAACGCCAGTAGAATCACATTCTGTAACAAGCTGACTCTTTTTGACTATTTGCATCTATAATGTTACTCTGAGATCAGACATGTACATTGATAACTTTGTAATATCTTCACTAAAACAATTTTAAGTCCTTTTAGTCATTTGGTGAAATTCGACCATAAAACAGCACAACAGAAACAATACTGCCAACGATAAACAACACATAAGTGATATAAAAGAGTTAGATGGGAAAATTGTAACTTATTAACTGATATTGTACAATTTTCAAAAAAAAGAATATATCAGTCATAAAATATAGTAGGATTTCTGTGAATATAGTAATTATTATATTCCAAAAGTGTAAAATATATGTGTAGTGAGTTGAATAGTGCCTTCCCCAAATTCATGCCCACCTGGAACCTCAGAATGTGACCCTATTTGAAAATAGTGTCTTTGCACAGGTAATTAATATGAGGTCAACCTAGAGGGGTGGGATAGGGAGGATGGGAGGGGATGCAAGAGGGAAGAGATATGGGAACATATGTATATGTATAGCTGGTTCACTTTGTTATAAAGCAGAAACTAACACACCACTGTAAAGCAATTATACTCCAAGAAAGATGTTTAAAAAAAAAAATGAGGTCATACTGGATTAGGGTGGGCCCTAATGGCTGATGTCATAAGTGGCTTATGTCATAAGAGGAAAAGAGACACATATGGAAGAGGGCCATGTGAAAACAGTGACAGGGTGATCAAGAGATGCAGGCAGAATCAAAATATGTTTTAAAGGTGAAAGTGGCATACATTTTAAGATAAAGATAGAGATGAAAGGTAAAAGAAAACACAATAATAACAGAAATGGTAAGAGGGGATATTGTTATAAATTCTAGAGGCATTATAAACATAATAAGGTAATGTTATAAGTAACTTTATGGTAATAAACAACTTGTATGAAATTTACAGTCATTGAAATTACAAAAAATGCAGCAGAAATAGAAAATCTAAATGCCTCAATATATGTTAAATGGTTAAATTCATTATAAAATATTTTTATAAAAATATCCTAGGTACAGATTATTTTACTGGTGAATTTTCTTTTTAAACACTCAAGTAAGTAATAATACAAACCTTCCAGAAACTCTTTCAGAAAATAGAGAAGAAAAACTTTCACTTTATGAAACCTGAATAACCCTGATAACACAACCTCACAAAGATATTACAAGAGAAAATTAAAGATTCATATCCCTTATGAACATCAATAAGAAAATACTTAACAAAATATTAGGAAATAAAGTGCAACAATTTTTTTGAAGATGATAATGCTTAATGCCAAGGGAGGATTAATTTAGCAATGCAAGTTTGGTTTAAAATTTGAATATTAATCAGTACAATTCATCACATTACTGGGAAAAAATGATAAACCCATATCAACAGGTGTAGAAAACCATTTGAAAACAGTTCAACATTCATTCATGATAAACAGTCTGTGCAAACTGATAATAGAGGGAAACATCCTCAAACTAATAATGTCTAAAAAAACCTATACCTATGTCTACATATTTGTCTACATATGTTTGTAGCAGATTTTTCATAATAGCCTAATATTGGAAATGATCTGAATGACCATCAACAAGAAAATGGATTAAAAGATTGTTATATATTTATATAATTCAATATTCCTCAGAAGTAAAAGAAATGAACTACTGATATATACAAGCAATGTGAATGGGGCTAAAAAATACTGTGTTGACCAAAAGAAACAAGACACAAATGACTATGTACTTTGTGACCTTGTTTATATGAATTACAATAGTGTATTTGCTCTTTAACCAGTGACTACAAGGTACAGTGCACTTTAAAATGAATGTAAGGTATTCATTTTTATTTCATTGATAATAACTGATTTTGCTTGCAGTTAAGACAGGTGGTAAGATTTACAGTATAAAATATTTTACACCTGAGGAGAAAAAGTTTTCTAGGCAGCTTTTAGTACAATGATTTCAATTTTCAATATAACTACACACATAAAAAGAAAAATAAAAGTTTTCTGTGCTAGCAAAGGAAACCATCAACAAAACAAAAAGAAAACCTACCAAATAGGAGAAGATATTTGCAAATTATGTATCTGATAAGGAGTTAGTATCCAAAATATGAACTCATATGACTCAACAACAAAAAACAAACCAATTAAATAATGGGCAGAAGAACTGAGTAGACGTTCTTCCAAAGAAGACATACAGATGGCCAATAGGCACATGAAAAGATGTTTATTACTAATTATTAGGGAAATGCAAATCAAAACCACAGGAAGATTCATACCTGTTAGAATGGCTATTATCAAGAAGGCAAGAAACAACAAGTGTTGGTGTGGATGTAGAGAAAAAGGAACCTCATACACTGTTAGTAGGAATATAAATTGATGCAGCCAATATGGAAGACAGTATGGAGATTCCTCAAAATATTAAGAATGAGCTACCATGTAATCCAGTTATCTCACTTATGAGTATTTATCCAAAGAATGCAAAAACACTAATTCAAAAAGATACAAGCACCCTTATATTCATCAGGACATTATTTATGATAGCCAATATATGGAAATAAACTACATGCCCATGAAAGGGTGAATGGCTAAAGAAGATATGGTATGTATATACAATGGAATACTACTCAGCCATGAAAAGATGCAGTCTTTCCATTTTGACAACATGGGTGGAACTTGAGGGTATTATGCTAAGTGAAATAAGTCAGATAGAGAAAGAAAAATACTATATGATTTCACTTATGTGTGGAATATAACAAACAAACAAAAACCAAAATAAATGAACAAACCAAACCAAAGAAAAACGAACACATAGATACATTGAACAGAGTAGTGATTATGGAGAAAAAGTGGCTGGGTGAGAGCAAAATGCATAAAGGGGATCAACTGCATGGTGATGGATAGAAACTAAATTTTTAGTGGTGAGTATGCTGTAGTGTATACAAAAGTAGAAATATAATGTTGTGTACATGAGACCTATAATATTATAAACCTATATTACCTCAATAAAAAATAAATTTTAAAAATAAGAATTAAAATTGGGGGGGAGAGGCTAAATGGGTAAAGGTGGTCAAAAGGTACAACCTTCCAGTTTATAAAATAAGTCCTGGGGATATAAAGTACAGAATGATGCCTATTGTTAATGATACTGTATTGTATATTTGAAAGTTGCTAAGGAAGTAGATTTTAAAAGTTCTCATCACAAGAAAAAACTTGGAACTGTGTGGTGATAGATGTTAAGTAAACTAATTGCAGTAATCATTTTGCAATATATACATATATGGAACCATTATATTTTACAGCTAAAACTAATACAATGTTGTATGTCAATTATTTCTCAATAATGTTTTTAGTTTAAAAAAAAGTATTCAAAGGACAAGATGCTGAAATTTGTGTTTTAAATAAATTGGTGAGTGGAAGATGGGTTTGAAGGGCTTCAATGCTGGAGACCTGGAGAATGTAGGTTGCTGGCAGCCACCCAGCCAAGAAACTTCAAGGGCCTGAGCTGTGGTGGTGCTTTTAGGAATGGAAAGAAGGGACTTGGCTAATAAATGATGTAAGCTTGATCTTGAAGAATAATTAGGCGTCAACGAGGCAGACATGTGAAAGGACATTCCTAGGCAGGTGTGGAAGCAGGGAGGTATGAAAAAGCAGCAGATGTTCTGAGACGTGGAAAATAATTCAGTGTGACTAGAACACAAGATAAGTACAAGGGGAGTGTCAAAGAAAAACCAGAGCTGGATGATAGATAAAGTGGTAAAACTAGATTTGATTCAGGAACTATTACTGTAAGGGAAAAGAGACCCCATTATAGAACTGAGCTCAATTTGGAATATAAGAAGAAGTGAGGATTTATAGCCAAGGAATGAGGTGGAGGTGTGGTAACGGGAGGAGTAAAAAAAGAAGTATCTGTGCCAATGCTATCATGTTAGGAAGACTATTTTAGTAAAAAAGCAAAACTTCAAAATAGCTCCTAGGGAAATTATTAACTCAGACTTTGTAGTGAATTATAGTTATTTCCAAGGAAATGTTAAGTTAGTGCTGAGTTGGAATGAAATGTATGATTTTTGCAGTAAACACATTTTTGATGCTCTGAGAAATTTCATAATCTCTGTATTTGATCAATCCTAAACATACAGTTTAATGGTAAAATGAGATGCTCCTTCATCTTTGCATCCTCATGCCATGCTCCCCATAATCCAGACAGACTTGAGAATGTATGTGGTGTCTTTTGAATTAAATCTCTGGGTTCACTGACTGCGATCATAATAACATATGAGGGAGTTACTTGTTCTTTTTTATTTTAATTATATTAAAAATATTCATCAGTGCATACCAGAGGGTATCCTTCATATCATTATATCATTTGTTTACGTTTTTCTTTTGTTTTGATGAGAACTTTTTTTTTTTTTTTTTTTTTTTTTGTGGTACACGGGCCTCTCACTGTTGTGGCCTCTCCCGTTGCGGAGCACAGGCTCCGGACACGCAGGCTCAGCGGCCATGGCTCACGGGCCTAGCCGCTCCGCGGCATGTGGGATCTTCCCGGACCGGGGCACGAACCCGTGTCCCCTGCATTGGCAGGTGGACTCTCAACCACTGCGCCACCAGGGAAGCCTGATGAAAGCATTTTAATATCCACTCACTTAGCAGCTTTCAAATATGCAATACTTTATTGTTAACTGTAGTCAATATGCTGTACATTTCATACCCAGAACTTGTCCATCTTATAACTGGAAGGCTCTACCTTTTGACCTCCTTCACACATTTTCTTCTCTTCCCGGTCCCCACCTTTGGCAACCACCAATGTGTTCTCTGTTTCTATGAGTTCAGTTTTTCAGGTTTCATACATAAGTGAGATCATGCATTACTATTCCTTTATATATATATATATATATATATATGTATATATACATACATATATATATATATCACATTTTCTTTATCCATTCTTCCATCAGTGGGCACTTAGGTTCTTTCCATGTCTTGGCTATTGTAACGAATATTGCAATGAACACAGGGATGCAACTATCTTTTTTGAGATAGTGATTTCATGTCTTTTGGATATGTACCAAGAATTGGAATTGCTAAATTGGAATTGCTAGATCATATGGTATTTTTAGTTTCTTGGGGAACTTCCATACTGTTTTCCATAGTGGCTGTGCCAATTTATATTCCCATTGATAGTGCACAAGAGTTCCTTTACTCCACATCCTTGGCAATGCTTGTTATCTCTTGTCTTTGATGACAGCCATTCTACAGATGTTAGGTGATATCTCATTGTAACTTCGATTTGTATTTCCCTGATGATTCATGATGTTGAGCACGAACACCTGTTGGCAGTTTGAATGCCTTCTTTAGAAAGATGTCTATTTAGATCCTCTGCCTTTTTTTTTTTTTTTAATTTATTTTTGGCTGTGTTGGGTCTTTATTTCTGTGCGAGGGCTTTCTCTAGTTGCGGCAAGCGGGGGCCACTCTTCATCACGATGTGCGGGCCTCTCACTATCGCGGCCTCTCTTGTTGTGGAGCACAGGCTCCAGACACGCAGGCTCAGTAGTTTTGGCTCACGGGCCCAGTTGCCCCGCGGCATGTGGGATCTTCCCAGACCAGGGCTCGAACCCACGTTCCCTGCATTGGCAGGCAGATTCTCAACCACTGCGCCACCAGGGAAGCCCGAGCAAGGTGATTTTAACGTTAATTTCAGGCAAATTTATTTTCATTGTAAATTCAAAAATGTACAACCATAATAATATATTGACTTTTTATTGAATTAAAGATTCTATTGTAACATGCTTAAGTCAAAAGAAAGGAAACACGCCTCTTAGCCTTCAGTAGATCAGATGAGTAAATAATTGTGTCACAATAAACCTTTCACCCTCATCTATAAACACCAGAAAAAAGAATTCTGCTGGCATCAGTGTATAATCAGATGTTCTCCTCTGTAAATTAAAGACCTGAATAATTGTCATATTTTTGCTCAAAGAGATGTATAAGTATGAATTAGATCATGAATACAGGGCTGTAAGTATATATCTTAACAGAGGACATGATCATGTAGATATGACACATTCAGAAACAGCAAATCATTAGTTCCTTTTTTTTTAACATCTTTATTGGAGTGTAATTGCTTTACAGTGGTGTGTTAGGTTCTGCTTTATAACAAAGTGAATCAGTTATACATATACATATATCCCCATATCTCTTCCCACTTGCGTCTCCCTCCCTCCCACCCTCCCTAACCCACCCCTCTAGGTGGTCACAAAGCACGGAGCTGATCTCCCTGTGCTATGCGGCTGCTTCCCACTAGCTAGCTATTTTACATTTGGTAGCGTATATGTGTCCATGCCACTCTCTCACTTTGTCCCAGCTTACCCTCCCCCCTCCCCGTGTCCTCAAATCCATTCTCTAGTAGGTATGCGTCTTTATTCCCGTTCTGCCACTAGGTACCTTTTAAGTGCCAGGCACTATACCATATACTTTATGATGCATTATTTCATTCTGTCTGTAATGTTGGTAGAAACTAGAGCAAAAACTAAACCATTTATGTTATTTACCATTAGAACTAAGCCCAGGACCAATCTGCTGGGGAGTGTTAAACTGCATACAATTTTCCAAAGTCTTTAACTTCTAAGATGAATATTTTTGGTTCTGGTGCTATTTTATATCTTGAAATTGAATCCAGTTAGTTTTATGAAGTCTGACTGTCAACTCACTTTTTTTTTCACAAAAATAAACTGAATTTTTAAATTGAATTTTCAAAAGGATCAAAAGATTATTGACACCTACTGGTCAACAGAAGCTGTATCCCATTTGGCTGGAATCTGACTATTTATATCAGCAAAGATCTCCCATGGAAAACCTAATCTACTAATTAATATAATATAAAGTCTGTAAAGATTTTATTTATTTTCTTATTTGATATCACAGGCTTTATTTCAGTGGCTGGAAGATCATTTTAAAACCACCAGAACGAGGAATCACTGATCTAATTTTGAAAATTGTGACCATGGACCAGGAAACACTAAATAAGTGTTTGAGTATTTTCCCTCACTCTACAGCATGTCTTGTAAAATTATGCACAGTGACAAAGTGGACTGTTTTGATGTTCTGCCTGTAAAAAAGGGATCAGGGTATATAGACATAAAACTTGTTTAGTTCAAACTATCAGGAAAGTAGCAGCCTTTTCAATTGCTCTTTCCAATCTTCAATAGTAACTTTGTTTTGATTGCATCAGAAACTGCCTTCCTTGTCTTGATATTCTTTGTAGCTGCTTAAATAGATTTATTCCAGAGAGTAATCCTTATTTTCATCACTGTCAAATGTACTCTGCACTTGGGTGGATACGTTTAGGTGACAGAAGAATGTTTCCTTGATTACAGTTTTCACAAAAGGCATCTCTGGAGTGTATCCTCTTACTTGACTGTTGATTGATTATATTCCAACTCCTCAATCGTCTTCTCCTTCATTTTCTACCCAATATTTTTCAAAACTCAATTTGGATAAGAAATCTCACTCAAAAAATTGTTGATGCTATTCAGTTTATACACATGACCATTACCTAAGAGACAGAAAGTGCCCACATGCTTTCTGTCAGTAATGAGTGTTTACACAAATAGCCTGGCTTTAGAAACAGTAATAAAGCCTTTGGTTTCTTTCTTCAAATCAATCATGAGACTTTTGGAGTTTCCTGATTTCTTAAAAGTAAAATATGTATTTGCCAGTTCACTTAGGCAGTTGGACAGGAAATCCAAACTTCCCATTGTAGAAATTTTAGAAAACAAAATGATCTGAGTTCGAATAATAATGATAATTATTTATCAAACACACATATAGCACCTTCTCTGTGCCAGACATTATTCTAAGACTTTCCTTAAATAACACATGTATCATTACTACTTTCCCAAATTGTACAATGTATGAGCTATATCTCTGTACATTTTACAGATGAAGATGGACAGTAAGGCTCAGATCTGTAAATACAATAGTGATTAAGGAATTTTTCCAAAGTCACCTATCTAGTAAGTATTGAGGATAAATCTGAACCTTGGCAGTCTGATTCCAGAGACTATATTCTTAACCACTACATGGTAATAAAGTGTCCAACACAATGCCTAGAACACAGCTCAGAATCAACACAAGAGTTTGTTCTCTTCCTTTCTTCCACCTTTAGCACTCTATGTAATCTGTTCTTATAAGGGTGCTTTTATATATCACCCTCAATAATATCCTTTAAAAGTTCTGACACAGATGGCCACATTCTCAAAGTCTGAACAAAATCTGCCCCATACCACTCATGATTTTGCTTCAAAAAATAGATGGAAGACCAGCACACTAGAGCTTCTATTTGCAAATCCTGTAAGCTATTAGATACATCAAAATCCTAAACTGGTGGCATATGTGGAAAATTGGGCAGGATTCTCCCCTGAAGGAAAAGAAAATGATGACTGAAAGAAAACATTTTGAATCTTTGGTGAGACGGGAGAAATGTGGGAAACTTGTGATTTTCAGAACCAGATTTCTCTCAGATGCATCTTTTGTGACAAGGAGCAGTGATTCCCAAATAACATTTCAGTTTGGTACAGCCATTCTCAGAAAAGGATTATGAGGATGTGGGATTTGGGAGAACTTGAATTTAGCTGTATAAACTTTAACACATGTTTAACTTCTTCTGATATTCATTATTTTCATTCATCCATTAAGCAAGTATTTCTTCAGGGCTACCAGGCATTAGAATAGGAGCCGAGATAGAATAACAACTAATGTCGTACTACTACTCTTAAGGCTATGGGATATTGGGGAAGACATATAAATAAATATAAATAAATAGATAATATGATTATAATGGGATAAAGGCCATAGTAAGTGCTGTGCTTGTGTAAAGAATGGACATCCCACTTATTAGCTTTATGATAAAGAGGAGGTAGCAAGCAGAGGTGAGAAGTAATGTTTCAAGGGAAGGAACATCTTAGGCAAAGGCTCTGAGTCAAGAAAGAGTCTAAAAGGTATAGTATGTCAGACCTTTAACTTCTGAGCGATGTGCTTCAATTTCCTTTTCCAAGAAAACTTCCGTATTTAGAAAATGACTGGCAATTTATTCTCTCTGTGCAAGCTCACACCCTTATAGTTGTCCTTCCTTATCAAGATGTTATCCTCAGGACGGCTGTACTGGTTAACACTCAGTATTTCAGCATGTGCTACCACATTTCCCATTCCCATCTATAATTTGGCATCAAGTTTGAAGCCATTATTTATCATGTTAGTGTTATAATTAACTGCAAATGATTGAAGCACATTTTTTAAGTGTCCTTAAAAAATAGAGTGAAGCTTGCCAGGGTCACAGTTGACAAAATATGTGGTGATAAAAGAGACATTTGGACTGTACTTGGCAAATACATAATCTTTCATTTTCTAAGAAATGGTACTAGATGATACCCTGTTATTTCCTTAAAACTCAAATGCCATATGTAATTTTTGATAATGATTAGAAACGCAGAAAAGTCTCTTTCCTGCTCTTTAATCTAGTCATAAACTACCTTGGAGTTAACACCTGAGCATGTATTGAGTCCGATGGAATTTTACCACCTGGTATTTGGCCTGCAATACTTGAATTTTTGAAAACATGACTGTGAGCTTTCTTAAAGATTAAAAAAAAAGTTTCTGAGCTCTTTAAAATGTTCATAACTTATCTGTCTAATAAAATGTTTATTATACTTGCCTATTAAACCATCAATTGATTTTTAAAGTAAGTATATTTTTCTATCCACATAACACTGAATTTTCATGTACCTTCCCTATCTTTTTCTGAAATAAATGTTCCTAAGAGAGGTTTGTACTTTCTGTTTAATAGAACTAACTCAAATCTCTACCATTCTACCCTGCTTTTCTCAATGCTTTTTGTATACCCACAGTGTTCTCCTAATAGCATCTTGTCTTCTATTTGGCTTTGTGCTTTGGACCTACTGCTTGGTTAGAGACTCACCAGTACTTGGGATATTGCAAAGGAGGACTGTGGAGGTGCTGATATAAAAGAGTGCTATAAAGTACTTTTAAGAAAAAAATCTTACCTCCTTGCTGGTAATTTAGAGACTTTGCTCAATTTAACAAAACAAGACGATCTTAAGTGTGAGAAGTTTTGTTTGTTTGTTTCCTGAAAGTTTTAGCATTGTTACTTAAAGGTTTACTCCAGGTTTGGTTCTCCCTGATTCCACCCATTTCCTCCGTCTTACATATCCCTAGATGCTGTATTATATGCTCCCACTGAAGGGCATGCTCCCTTAGCGCTACTTTCCCATATTCTGTTTTTATTCTGCCTTCTGAGAGTGAGGGTAAAATTACTTGAGCTGAAACAATGCTACAGAGACTTACTAGTTCTTTATTTATTACTTATTTTTCTTTTTTTATTAACAGAATGTTAATTTAATAAAGGGGTGCTAATACACTGGACTCAAAAATTATTTTTCCAGCCTCTCTTGCAGTTAGGGATGTCAGTGAGATATGAAGAAAAGTTATTGGTTGGGGCGTCAGGGAAGTCCATTTATCTCTTCACCCTTCCCATTTTTTTCTGCCTGAAACACTAGCCATGATAGATGGAGCTCTAAAAGGAAGAGTCTGTGTAACTTTGAGGAAGGAAGCAATGCACTAAGGATAGCAGAGGAGAAAAAGAAGGAGTCTGGGTCCCTCATGGCTTTTGATGACTTCTAATAGCTTTGATCTGTCTAAATCTGGATTTTTCTAGAGTAATACCCTGACTTAAGACATGGCATTCAAGTCTCTGTTACCAGAAGCCAAACACAGTTCCTGAAGGATACATAGAGCAAGTAGTTGATCAGTAAACTGCTTTGACCAGTAAATCAACTGTCCCACCCCCCTCAGTCTCCATTTCTGTGTCCCTCCTCACATACCATAAAGTGGAGGAGTCATTGGAATTTGAAGCAGAAGTAGATGAGAGCCATCTCAGGCCACACAGTAACATTACTAACACTAGGAAGGTGAAGACAAGAGAAGTTGAAATGAAACGTTTATTCAGTAATACTATGGATTGGGAACTATACTGTTAATCTTATTTGATAGAAGTACTTTGAAAGATACACATCATTTTACTGACTTTTCCAGAAAAGTAAATAGAATTAGAGAAATTAAGTAAGTTTCAAGGCCATGCAGCTTATTATTTCTAGAGCTAGAATTCAAATTTTGATGTTGCCCCTCCAAAACTCTTGCTCTTTAGAGCGATGTTTTGTATTTTTTACTAGCACTTTCATTATATATATGATGAACAGACCAGACTAAGTTCAACAGAGCTCAACAAATTAGAAAGGATAGGAAATTCTACTTTTTATTTCTCAATGAAGTGGCAGCTTCTGCATCTCACCAGGCCCGCTTATAAATCCTAGCATCCCCATATGAGCTGTAATAAAATTAGGTGAGGAAGAATCTTGTTGAAGTGGAATAACAAGAACACCAGATGTGAAGCAACTGGAGAAATGAATGAATGAACACCTTATCCTTATTAGTCACACAACTCTAGATTTGTCAATAAAGTTTTTTTTTTTTTTAAGTCAAGCAGATTCTCCAACATCTTGCTACTAAACTCACAGAAAAGTGCTGTTACTTGCAAAACACAAAAACCAGGTCCTGTATTTGTTAGTATTGGTGGGGAAAAAACAAGGTCAGTAAGATATGCTGACTTGTAGCTAAAAATATGAGCATTTATTAAACTTTGCCGTATGTGAGGACACATTCAAAAATTGGGGCAGGGGCTTCCCTGGTGGCACAGTGGTTGAGAGTCCGCCTGCCTATGCAGGGGACACGGGTTTGTGCCCTGGTCTGGGAAGATCCCACATGCCGCGGAGCGGCTGGGCCCGTGAGCCATGGCTGCTGAGCCTGCGCGTCCGGAGCCTGTGCTCCACAACAGGAGAGGCCACAACAGTGAGAGGCCCGCATACCACAAAAAAAAAAAAAAAAAAAAAAAAATTGGGGCAGACACAGTTCCACGTTAATGATCATCACATTAATCAATTCCACTGCTGTTTCCTTCTATCTTTTTTTGGTATGCGGGCCTCTCACTGTTGTGGCCTCTTCTGTTGCGGAGCATAGGCTCCGGATGCACAGGCTCAGCGGCCATGGCTCACGGGCCCAGCCGCTCCGCGGCATGTGGGATCTTCCCAGACCGGGGCATGAACCCGTGTCCCCTGCATCGGCAGGCGGACTCTCAACCACTGTGCCACCAGGGAAGCCCCTTCTATCTTTTTTGAAAGTGGTTTGTATTTAATTTGCCTTTGATGCTGCAAAAGTAGGAGAGTATTTAGTGTCTGTACATGGGTGGACTCTGAGATCTTAATAATGCTCCCTATAATAGGGTCATTAATAAAACCTAAAAGACAAGGTTTTGGAAAGAGTAGCATCTAGATTTTAATCCCAGCTCTAGAAGTTGTAGAGTTACAAGGGCCAATAGGTAAAACAAGAATTAACTATAGAAATAAGTTAAATATCCAAGTCACTTTGTTAAGTTCACAATAGGGTTCAAACCCCACAAAATCCAGTAATGCGGGATGCTGCCTACAAAGCTATGGATTAACTAAAAGATGGAGATGAGAGCCTTCCTGAGACAGGCTTATCTCTGAGTGTCTGAAAAGTGGCTACACAAAGAGATCATATTTTTAAATTATTCGTGGTTCTAACAGAGAAGGGAGACTTTAGCTGTCAAACAAGACAACCACCCTGACCCATCTCCTTCCCTACGGAAATACCTTCATAATAGCTTAGGAGGGCTTCCCTGGTGGCGCAGTGGTTGAGAGTCCGCCTGCCGATGCAGGGGACACGGGTTCGTGCCCCGGTCTGGGAAGATCCCACATGCCGCAGAGCGGCTAGGCCCGTGAGCCATGGCCACTGAGCCTGTGCTCCGGAGCCTGTGCTCCGCAAGGGGAGAGGCCACAACAGTGAGAGGCCCGCCTACCGCAAAAAAAAAAAAAAAAAAAAAAAAAAAAAAAAAAATAGCTTAGGAAAGCCTAGCTTATTTAAACAATGGGAAAGGGAATCATCATTAAATTCTAAACTAAGACATTGGACAAAAACGATGAAAATAAAATGAACAATATTTCATTAGTTAAATAAAGCACCCAGGAAAAATTGTTCATGAGGAAGGTGATAATTTTAACCCAATATTTTAAAATTAGCTATATGAATTTCAGAAGTCATAAATACGGAAGCTCAGAAATGATTTCGCTAGACACACAGAAGAATACGAATCAAGAAATAGGGGACTTAAGGGGAAAACTTTTTAAAAAGAAAATAGAACAAACTTCAAAAACTAACTCTAAATAGTAATCTGAAGTAGATATACATCAAAGAAATCATAGGGAGGGAATGAAAATAAAATAAGTAACAACAAAAAAATAGAATCAAGGATGGTTTGAAGAAAATGTAATAGACATAAAAAATATGCAAAGAGACACAATGTATACCGAGAGGAGTCTGTGAAGAGGAAATGCAAAGCAATAAAACATAATAAATAGTTAAAACTATAATTCTGGAAGCTTTCTTAAAAGAAGAAAATTTGAATTGCATATTACAAAGGTACACTCTACCTTGGAAATTCTATTCAGAATATTCAAAACTGAGATAATTCCTAAAATTACACTTTAAATATAATGAAAAATAATTATTTGGGAATCTGGGAAAAGCATCACTTAAAAGAGAAAATAAGTCAGAATAGCATCAGACTTGACTGTAATATTTTATTACACTAAAATGTGAACTTAAGACCATACGACGGTATTTTTAAGATATACAAGGAAAGGGAATGTTAGCCAAGTATTTTATATACTGACAAACTGTTCTTCCAGAATGAAGGCCATATACAGATATTTTTGAATTTTTTAAAACTTGAGAAGTGTTGTTCAAATGATCCTCCCCTGAGAAATCTAGTAGAGAACAAATTTCTGGTAACCATAAAATGATAAAGTTTGGGGTGAGCACTGAGTGTATTTATGGGGAACTTAAACTATAAGAATGAGAAAGAGAAGGCAGAATGTGTTATCTTTTCTTTAAAAATAAACTGAGATAACACTAGTGACTAAAATTGGAGAGAGGAGGGAAAGAGGGAGGGGAGAAAGAATGCTGTTTATGATAAGATGGTAATATATAGCATCTAAAGAAGGGTCGGTTAAGGGGTTTATATAAGGATATGAGTATCAAAATACAACTTGGAAAAAATGCAAACTATCCATAATAAAAATAGCTCTCTAAAAAAAAACAACTACAATTAACTCTTGAATAACACAGGTTTGAACTGCCTGGGTCCACTTATACATTATTATGTTTTCAATAAATACAACAGCACTGCACTATTTGCAGTTGGTTGAATCTGTGAATGCAGAACTGTGGATATGGACGGTTGACTGTGAAATTATATTGAGATTGTCTACTGCAAGGGGTAGACAGGGTGGGCATCCCTAAGCCCTGCATTGTTTAAGGGTCAACAGTAATATAAAATTTAATATAAAGATTGTATATATATATATATATATATATATATATATAATGAAACAATATAGCAAAGTTAAAGACCAAGCCATCATTTTTTTAAAAAATGTAAATAAGAATAACCCACCTAACAAAAGGAAAAAAATCATATTTGCAAATATAGTGAAATGCAAAATTGTGCCCTCCAAGAGACACATCAAAAACAAAGTGATTCAGAAAGTTTAAAAATAAATGTATGGGGGTAAGGAGGAGACCTACTGTAGTCACAGGCTACAGTGGACACAATGGCAGTGGCAGAGCTGGCCAAGCAGGTGTAGGTCTGCAGTAGATTCATCCCTCCATTATTAATGGAGTGTTTAAATATAGAAACAAGTACAAAAAGTTGTTGGTTGTAGGCAACTTTCAAACAAATTCAAAAAGTTTGCCTCTATTTGTAATATTCATATAAAGCATTTGATTAGATTAAAAGCCAAGGTGACACAGCAACAAAAGAGGAATTTATTCCCACATCCAACTTGATCCATGTTTACTAAAAATAATTACTTGAACAATATCCATGAGTTATTTTTGCATTTTCCACTATGATCACTATTTGCTGTGAGAAATACTGCGCTTGGTTACCACTTTATCTCCCTCTAGAGGGTAGAGTCCCAGGTGCCACTCTTTCTGAATTAGAAACAGTCCTGAATGACTTCCTATAAAAAGACCAGACTACCAGATCTTGACGTTGAAGGACAGCCTAACCCATTGATTGTGCATATTAGCTAGAAGTACATTGATATGACTTTCATATCAATGTACAAAGTTGAGCACAGATGATTATGAGAGAGATTGCATGAAAGTGCTGATTTTTTCCAACATTCATCAGTAAAGTTCATACATGTGCAGGTACAAAAATTACTTCAGAACACTTCAAAAAGTGTTTATAAAGGTCTAGATCATTACACCTAGAATTACTTCTAAAAGAGGATGGCCAAAGACACATCAGGCAAATGCAAGTACAAAGTGAAGAATTATCAAGAATCTGATATGACACACACACAATGGAGTACTGTCCAGCCATAAAAAAGAAGGAAATCCTAGCATTTTTAACAACGTGGATGAACCTGGAAGGTATTATGCTAAGTGAAGTAAGCTAGAGAAAGACAGATACTATATATCACTTACATGTGGAACCTAAAATAAATAAATAAATAAAGTAAGAAAGTCAAATTCATAGAAGTGGAGAGTAGAATGATGGTTGACAGGGACTGCAGGATGGGGGAGATGGGGAGCTGTTGGTCAAAGGGGACAAAATTTCAGTTATAAGATGAATAAGTTCTGAGAATCTAGAACATGATGACTGAAATTAATAACTCACCACACGCATACACAAAAGGTAGCTATGTGAAGTGTTAGATGGGTTAATTAACTTAATTGTAGTAAATATTTGACAATGTATATGAAATCATCACATTGTACAATTTAAATATATACAATTTTATTGGTCAATTATACCTCAATAAAGTTGGAAAAGTTAAACAGGATATATAATTAAGGAATTTGTAAAAAACGTTATGATATTAATAAATATTATATATATGATAAGGCCTTTAAGACTAAAATAGGGAATGAACAGATGGACTAATAAACCAGTAGGGAAATTTCAGAAATAGTCCAAAGTGAATTTGATAATTTATGAAAAGTTGACATAGAAAATCAGTGAGGATAAGTTAATCTTTTAAATCAACGGATTATGACAAACAGATTTCCATTCAGGAAATAAAATAAAATAAAAATAGACCCATATATTACATTGTATAAGAAGATACGTCTCAAATGGATCAGATATATAAATACAAGAAAACAAAATTATACAGGTATTAGAAGAAAGCAGAGGTGAAATGCCTGGCTGTAAATAAACCTTCCTAATTATGATTCAAAATTGATAAGTAATAGTGAAAAGGGAATAATACATTTAATTAAATAAACCAAAGAAATGAATAGAAAAATGTCAAAAGACAAATGGTAAACTAGGAATTTGCAATTTATATTACAAAGAATTAATATCTCTAAAATGTAAAAAACTTCTGTAATGAGAAGGAAATATAATCCAGCAATTTAATATACAATTTGCAAATGACATGAATAATTTACAGAAAATAATACACATTAAGAACATGGAAGAATGTTTAAATTCACTCATAAAAAGAGAAAAATAAATAAAACAACACTGAGCTACTATTTCTTACCACTCAGACTGGAAAAAAACAAAACAAAACAAAACAGAAAGTCTCATACCAAGCTGGTGAGTATGTAGTGAAATAGTCTCATACATTGCTAACAAGAGTGCAAAGTGTTATAACTCCTGTAGAAGATATTTTGGCAATGTTTAGCAAAGTGATATCAAATATTGGACCAGACAATTCCACTTCTAGAATCTTATCCCAAAGGTAGATTAGCAAACCACAAAATAGCTTGTATATAATATTATTTGTTGCAATTATTTGTAATAGCAAAAAATTAGGAATAAACCATATGTCCATTAATAGGGTGTGGGTTGCATAAATAATGGTACATACCACAGTGAATTATGAAGCTGTGAAAAAGAATTAGGACAATCTGTGCCCACCAATTTATTTTTTTAATTTTCTTTTTTTTTAAACATCTTTATTGGAGTATAATTGCTTTACAGTGGTGTGTTAGTTTCTGCTGTATAACAAAGTGAATCAGCTATATGTATACATATATCCCCATATCTCCTCCCTCTTGCGTCTCTCTCCCACCCTCACAGGTGGTCACAAAGCACGGAGCTGATCTCCCTGTGCTATGTGGCTGCTTCCCACTAGCTATCGGTGTTACGTTTGGTAGTGTATATATGTCCATGCCACTCTCTCACTTCGTCCCAGCTTACCCTTCCCCCTCCCCGTGTCCTCAAGTCCATTCTCTAGTAGGTCTGTGTCTTTATTTCTGTCCTTCCCCTAGGTTCTTTACGACCATTTGTTGTTGTTGTTGTTGTTTTTAGATTCCATATAGAGTGATAGCTAACATATATGTACACAGCAGTGTGTATAGTAGAGAAAGTTTCATGTAAGAAATGGAAGATCAAAATATGTACACTTTATTTACTTAAATTTGCAAAAGGAAACACTGAAAAAAATGTTAAAAAGCTGATGAAAAAGATCGTATGGGTAACCAAATAGTTTGAATGAATTAGGGAAAGTTCTTCTATACATAATAATTCCAATAAATGCAGAAGGAATGATAAAATTGGAAAATTACCATTTTCATCGCTAATGAAAAAACTGATCCAGGCAAGTAGTCAATGGATAGTAAAACCATTAGTAAAGGTTGATTGGGAACTTTAACTTGACATAGTCTTCACCTCTTGAACTCGTGAAACAATTTTAGCATCACTAGACATCACTAACATACAGTGAGAAAGCCAGACAGTATGTGCCTACTGATAGAATTAATATCAAATGAGCTGCAGATCCTACACAGTATTATTATGTCAACAAAACAAAATAAAAAGAAAATGAATCGAATCAGACTGACAGGAAATTCAGGGACTAAAGGGACTAGTTAAATGACATATCAAGGAAGCAGTCTCAAACACGGTTATGGGGGATATTCATTGGACATCTAATGTGGTTTCTAAAAGAGGAATATTGCATACAAAAATAACAACAGATATGCAAAACAGAAAAAGAAAAGCTGTTGTAGATTGACAGACACTTAAAATACAAAAATGAGCATAAGAATCGAATGTAGTGAATATAACTTGTCTCAATCCTAGTTTGAATGAGTTGACTAAGGGCAATTGAAGTAACTTGAAAGTCGGTTAGTTATTAGATAATTTTAAGGCACATTTTAAATTTGTTACGTGTGATAATGATATAGGATTATTTAAGAAAATTATCTGTTTTTGAGAAACATACAGAATATTTCTGACTGAGTTGACATGGTATATGCATTTTGCTTTGAAATATTCCAGTAAAACAATTTTGAAAATATTTTTTAAAATATGAGTGGAGGATAGATAAAGAAGAGAAAAATACACCTTTCATCTAGCTTTAAAAAGCTATCAACATTTTGCTGTACTTGCTTTAGCTATTACCCACTTTATTTCTATAAACTAATATTGTGAAAAATTTAAAACATACCAAAAAAGTTACAGCTAATACCCTAGTCATGCTTTTATGTATATTTTCCTAATGACTTTAATTGTTTTATAGGCACTCAATAAATGATCTAGGTAATAATTAAAGTCATTTCAAAGTACTTATTTATAGATTATCTGTTAAGTATATTAGCATAGATGAGCAAGGCAATTTCAGAAACATTTTCTATTAGGTATGCTTAGTAGGCTGAGGAAACCAAGGAAGGTCCCTCAATCACCTTTTCATGAATCATTTAAAATGAGACCATCTGAAACATCTGAAATAAAATGTGGAGAACAAATCACCATGGGCAAAGCAGTGTGTTGTGAAGAGGGTATTATCTAGCACTAAACTTCCATGATTTTATTATGCTTGTAGAAGCTTAGAAAATTGTCCCGTGTTCTCACATCACTACGTTGAAATGCTAGAAGGTTTGCCTCTCAGTGTGCAGACTCATAGAAACACAGTCTAGGACTTGGTAATGTCTTCTGAAAATGCACACCTTGCTGAGGCACCAAATGATTGGAGTGGTTCATTAATCACATTTGAGTTTTGCGACTTAGAAAAACACTCTCTTCCTTCTATTTTCCTTATCAAATCTATATCTTTGGGACTGTCAACATATTAAGTAGGTGAAATTTCATAATTTAATATTTAAAGGCAGTGAGATGATGTTAATTATTGATTGACTTGGGGCATTTTAGTTTGTAATTTAATAGTTTAACATTTTAACATCATTTAGGCAACCTATTTGGAGGGCTACTTTGTTCATATAATCATTACACCATCAGGCTGTTTCAACTTTTGAATCATATGGAGATATCCAGGATTGTTTTAAGAAAAGCTCACGTATAGCACAATACAGCAAGTGGCTTGGGGAAAGATGACAACCTATAGTACCTTCCATCCTTTACAAGAATACTAATTTTAGAAGGTGAGGTTTAGTAGTAGTAGAATGTAATAGCTAACATTTATTGAGCTCTTACTATTGGTCCCACCCTGTAGTAAGAAATTTACGTATGGGATCTCATGTGACATTCATGGAAATCCTTTAAACTAAGTACTGTTATCACCCTTTGCACTTCATATAGCACCTGGAACATCATTGTTGGTTAAAGTTCGTGAATAAACGAATGAATACATTGATGTGTGGGGAAAAATCATATTTAGAAAGTTTCTGGGAAATATTTTATCTTTTCTAAATAACTTCTTTTCTCTTATCAATTGACTGCATTAGAAGCATACGTTCCCAGGATAAGAATAGAATGAAGTATGTTGCCGTTGTTCATTTTATGTTTCTAAATGTAAAATCACAATTAAGTTGAATGACAGATGATCTTCACTATTTTGGTAACTTGTGAAAAGTTACATGGTAGAATAATCAGCCATAGCTTTGTTTTTATAACTTTATTCTTAAAATTGTGGTATTCTGGTTGCATAGGGTGAGGATAAGAAGATCTATTTTCCTGTGTTTGCTTACATATTCTCTTTTCCTTTCTCTGTGGACCTGGAGTTTTGGATTCAAATCCCTAATTATTCTGCAGCTGACAAGCAGAGATCTCTGGGGTAGAAGCAATATAGCTTTGATCTGAAATTGAATCTCCCTTGGAATTTTGTGATAAAATTGATCCAGCCTAATTAAGTTAGGTGGATAACACCACTCTACTATCTGCCTTTGAGGCCTCTACTCAGGTTTATCATTTCTGTCAACGTTATTCCACTTTGTGCAACTGATTCGTTGTGTGGCAGATGAAGGGTTTAAATTCTTTTCCAAACACCGCTGAACAGCGTTAGTATTTATGTCACATTACTTTTTTTCTTGTTATGAAAATATCTGCTCATTGTGAAAAATTAAAATTACAGAATGCTATATTACTAAAATGAAAATCACTAGTATACTTGTGTATATACTTCCTGCCTTTTCTTTGAGTGTGTGATTGCATTTATATGTGATCACACTGTGCATATTTTTTTTAACATCTTTATTGGAGTATAATTGCTTTACAATGGTGTGTTAGTTTCTGCTTTATAACAAAGTGAATCAGTTATACTTATACATATGTTCCCATATCTCTTCCCTCTTGCGTCTCCCTCCCTCCCACCCTCCCTATCCCACCTCTCTAGGTGGTCACAAAGCACTGAGCTGATCTCCCTGTGGCGGCTGCTTCCCACTAGCTATCTATTTTACGTTTGATAGTGTATATATGTCCATGCCACTCTCTCACTTTGTCACAGCTTACCCTTCCCCCTCCCCATATCCTCAAGTCCATTCTCTAGTAGGTCTGTGTCTTTATTCCCGTTTTACCCTAGGTTCTTCATGACCTTTTTTTTTTTTCTTAGATTCCATATATATGTGTTAGCATACGGCATTTGTTTTTCTCTTTCTGCCTTACTTCACTCTGTATGACAGACTCTAGGTCCCTCCACCTCACTACAAATAACTCAATTTCATTTCTTTTTACGGCTGAGTAATATTCCATTGTATATATGTGCCACATCTTCTTTATCCATTCATCTGTTGATGGACACTTAGGTGGCTTCCTTCTCCTGGCTATTGTAAATAGAGCTGCAATGAACATTTTGGTACATGACTCTTTTTGAATTATGGTTTTCTCAGGGTATATGCCCAGTAGTAGGATTGCTGGGTCTTATGGTAGTTCTATTTGTAGTTTTTTAAGGAACATCCATACTGTTCTCCATAGTGGCTGTATCAATTCACATTCCCACCAGCAGTGCAAGAGTGTTCCCTTTTCTCCACACCCTCTCCAGCATTTATTGTTTGTAGATTTTTTGATGATGGCCATTCTGACTGGTGTGAGATGATATCTCATTGTAGTTTTGATTTGCATTTCTCTAATGATTAATGATGTTGAGCACTCTTTCATGCGTTTGTTGGCAATCTGTATATCTTCTTTGGAGAAATGTCTGTTTAGGTCTTCTGCCCATTTTTGTATTGGGTTGTTTGTTTTTTTTTGTTATTGAGCTGCATGAGCTGCTTGTATACTTTGGAGATTAATCCTTTGTCAGTTGCTTCATTTGCAAATATTTTCTCCCACTCTGAGGGTTGTCTTTTGGTCTTGTTTATGGTTTTCTTTGCTGTGCAAAAACTTTTAAGTTTCATTAGGTCCCATTTGTTTATTTTTGTTTTTATTTCCATTTCTCTAGGAGGTGGGTCACACCGTGCATATTTTTAAGGTTGTCCATTTAACATCATGAATATTTTCTGTTGTCCCTAGTATTATTCTCCAGTATGATATTTAATGCTTGTGCTGTATTATGGGATTAAATTGTTTAGAATGTATAGTTCAGTCTTACATTGTTGGTTACTTAAAGTTTTTTCACCATTTTACTCATTTAAATAACACTCTGATGAACATCCTTATATATAAATTTCCATGCCTAATATACTTTTTATTGGAAATAATTTTCTGGGTCAAAATATGAGAATGGCATTCAGGCTTTTGTAAAACCATCTTTAAATATACATTTTTTCCAATAGAGAATAAGTAATATTATACTTCTTTACAAACATTTTATATACATGGACAGCTTCAGACATTTGGACTCCTATTTAGGTTGGCTCCTCGAATTTCACCTTTTCTGAAAGAAATGTTTTGTTCTTGTCTTTCTTTTACACTTTTAACTCCATTACTTGTAGAGTAATTCTCTCTGGAGCTAAGCACCTCCATTTTCCAGGTTATCTTGTGACATGATGAATATTGCCATTCTTCCATCACTATTGTCTTCCTCCATTTATCTATCAGAACTTTTCTGTTAATAGACAGGATATCTAACACTATTCCAAGCAAAAAACTCTTATTCAGATATTTCCTATAATAAACTTAAAATAAGACCTGAACTTACTAATGTAAACATTATTATTATATATTTCTTGCTTTGTAGTCAAAGCTACTTTTTTGTTGTTTTATATTTTTCTAGGAAAAAACAGGATGACATAGCAAGAATCTCTGGTTCTGTAATCTTCATAACAAATAATACTTTCAACAAAGCTTCTGTGGCATGACTCCCAAGGCTAGAACTTTACACACACAGTCACAGACAGCAGCCTGGTCACTTGCTAAATCTTAGCACTTGTGAATGCTGCAAATGTATTTTAACTAATTTATATACACTAACTTGTTTAGGATAATTAGCTATTTGATCAACATGCTCTAGGTCAAGTTACCCCAGCAACAAATTTCACAAGTTGGTTCACAGTGATTAAACAGATTTATCCAGTGTTTTGCTGAGGTCTTATTATGGTTTGGATACTAAATCAATAGATAATAACATTCCACAAGAGAAAGCACCAGGTCAGATGGGTTCACTGGTAAATTCCACCAAACATTTAAGGAAGGAATTGTACCAGTTCTCTACAATCTCTTCCAGAAGACAGAAGCAAAAGGAATACTTTCTGATGCATTCATGAGGCCAGCATTACCCTAATACCAAAAGCAGACAAAGACATTGTAGAAAATGAAAACTACAGACTTATATCTCCCATGAATATATGAAATAACCCTCAAAATATTAGCAAATAGAATCTAACAAGGTATAGAAATAATTGTATACCATGGAAAAGTAGTATTTATCCCAGATATTCAAGGTTGGTTCAACATTTGGAAATCAATTGATTGTAATCCATTGCACCAGCCAGGTAAAAAAGAAAAACTGCATAATCATATCGATAGATACAGAAAAGGCATTTGACAAAATACAACACCCATCCATGATAAAAACTTTCAGCAAACTAAGAATAGATGGGAACTTCCTCAACTTGATAACAAACATCTGCAAAAAACCTACATCTAGCATCATACCTAATGGTGAGAAACTAGAAGCTTTCCCACTTATATCAGGATCAAGGCAAGGAAGTTCCTCATATAGATTTTCAGCATCATTCTGGAAGTCCTAGCTAGTTCAATAAGACATTACTATAAAGCCTCACTCATCAAGACAGTGTAGTATGGGCAAAGAATAGACAGATCAATGAAATAGAATAAAAAGCCCAGAAATAGACCTCCATA
Source organism: Hyperoodon ampullatus (assembly GCF_949752795.1). Classification (NCBI taxonomy): domain Eukaryota; kingdom Metazoa; phylum Chordata; class Mammalia; order Artiodactyla; family Ziphiidae; genus Hyperoodon; species Hyperoodon ampullatus. The sequence continues at coordinate 45,258,913 of NC_136925.1, read as the reverse complement.
AATATAGTCAACTGATTTTCACAAAGGAGCAAAGGCAACACAATGGAGAAAAAATGGTCTTTTCAACAAATGATGCTAGAACAATACTGGACATCTATGTGTACGCATGCACGCACACACACAAATGAATCTAGGTACAAAATTTACACTCTTCCTTAATGTTAACTCAAATAGTTCATAGTACTAAATGGAAAGTACAAAATTATAAAACTACTAGAAGATAATTTAGGAGAAAATCTATATGACATTGGACACAATGATGGCTTTTATTTTTTAGTTTTTAATGTTTTCATTTTCCATTATAGTTTATTACAAGTTATTGAATATAGTTCCCTGTGCTAGAAAGTAAGACCTTGTTGCATATCTGTTTTATATATTGTAGTTTTTATCTGCTGATCCCAAACTCCTAATTTTCCCTCCCTACCCCTTTCCCCTTTGGTAACCATAAGTTTGTTTTCTGTGTCTGAGTCTGTTTCTGTTTTGTAAATAAGTTCATTTGTATCATTCCTTTAGGTTCCACATATAAGTGATATCATATGGTGATTGTCTTTCTCTGACCTAACTTCATGTAGTACGATAGTTTCTAGGCCCATTCATATTGCTGCAAATGGCATTATTTCATTCCTTTTTATGGCTGAGTAATATTCCATTGTATATATGTACCACATCTTCTTTATCCATTCATCTGTCGATGGACATTTAGGTTGCTTCCATGTCTTGGCTATTATAAATAGTGCTGTTATGAACATTGGAGTGCATGTAGGTGATGGCTTTTTAGATACGATAACAAAGGCATGATCCATGAAGGAAATAATTGGTAAGCTGGACTACATTAAAGCTAAAAACTTCTGCTCTGCAAAACATACTGTACAGAGAATGAGAAGACAAGCCACAAGCTGAGAGAAAATATTTGCTAAACACATATCTGATAAAGGACTGCTTTCCAAAATATACAAATTATCCTTAAATCAATTATCAGAAAACAAAATTTTGATTAGAAAATGAACAAAAGACCTAAGCAGACACTTCACCAAAGAAGATATATGGATGTCAAATAAGCATATAAAAATATGTTCAACATTATATACCTTTAGGGAATTGCACATTAAAATGATGAAATACCACTACACAACTATCAGAGTGGCCAAAATCCAAAATGATACCAAATACCAGTGAGGACGTGGAACAACAGGAACTCTCATTCATTGCTGGTGGGGATGCAAAATGGTACAGTTAACTTGGAAAACAGTTTGGCAGTTTCTTACAAAGCTAAACATATACTTACTCTATGATCCAGCAATTGTACTCCTTGATATTTGCTCAGAGGAGTGGAAAACTTATGTTCACACAAAAACCTGCACATGGATATTTGTAGAAGCCTTATTTGTAACTGCCAAAAATTAGAAGCAGCAAAGATATCCTTCAGTACGTGGATGAATGAATAAATTGTGGTACCTCCAGACAATGGAATATTATTTGGTATTAAAAGTAAATGAACCATCAAGCCATGAAAAGACATGGAGGAAATTTAAATACAGAGTACTAAGTGAAAGAAGCCAATATTACAAGGCTACATACTGTATGATTCCAACCATATGACATTCTGGAAAAGGCCAAACTGAAGTGACAGTAAAAAGATGAGTGGGGGGCTTCCCTGGTGGTGCAGTGGTTGAGAGTCTGCCTGCCGATGCAGGGGACACGGGTTCGTGCCCCGGTCCGGGAGGATCCCACGTGCCGCGGAGCAGCTGGGCCCATGAACCATGGCCGCTGAGCCTGCGCGTCTGGAGCCTGTGCTCCGCAACGGGAGAGGCCACAGCAGTGAGAGGCCCGAGTACTACAAAAAAAAAAAAAAAAAAAAAAAAAGAGTGGGTACCAAGGGGTAGGGGGTTAGGAGGAATGCACAGGTAGAGCACAAAGGATTTTAAAGGCAGTGTAACTATACTGCATGGCACTATAATGGTGGATACATGCTATTACACATTTTTCAAAACCGTAAGGTATAGAACACCAAGAGTGAACCCTACATAAACCTTAGACTTCGGGTAATTATGATGTGTCATTGTAACAAATGTTAAGACTCTGGTGTAGGAAGCTGGTGAGGGAGGCAGTGAGTATGTAGGGCAGGGGTGCCGGGGGAACTCTGTACCGTCTGCTCCATTTTGCTGTGAAAGTAAAATTGTTATAAAAATAAAGTGTATTCATTTATTTTTAAATCACTAGGAGGTAGGAACAGGACTGCCTGTGTTCAATTCTAAAATTATGGGGCTCCTGTTCTTACTTGCTGTCACCTGCTTCATTGAATTCCAGGGCAGGGATGACGTATGATGCAAATCCTGACCGTAGTGCTTCTCCACTGGCACAGCGTTTTCAAGGGTAGGGATAGCTGTACTCCACTGCTTCCTCACACCACCGTTGGTCTTAGAGCAGTTGTCACCAATAGTATTATGAAACCTGCCCCCGTCTTGAGAAAATAGACTTGCATACACTTAGAGATTCTGGGGGGAAAAACTGAAAGTGAAAATATTCTTGATTTATGTTGGTACCAATCCACTGACCTTGTTTCAAGTTTGAACTAAAGGAATTTTGGATTGAAAACCATCTAAATCTGTGTCTATCTGTTCATATATCACACTTAAATCTATAGTGAACAGTGAAGTGTGCAGTACTGTAAAGATCCCTAGTATTCTGAGAGCCCGTAAGAGAGAGACTTAACCTACACTGTGGAGCTGAGGAAGTAAATCGAAGTCTTCCCTGAAGAAGTGACTCTGGTGGATCGTGATTAATTGATAGGAATTAACTGAGAAAATGTGAGCCTGCTCCGCTCCCCATCCTAACTTAACCAGGCCCTTTCCTCCTCCACTTTACCAAGAAATGAGATTCATCTTCTCTGGTACCAAGCTAAAGAGAATGAGATATTAGACTAATTACAGGCATAGTAAACCTACACAATGATTGGAGACCTCCAGATCCCTCCTCTGGGTGTCTTCTGGAATGCTTACAGCCAGATTTCTATATCCCAGTAGGAAAGGTGGAAGATTTCTCCCTGGAGAAACATTTTAGCTTCCAGATACCGATATTTACCGGGTACCTGAATGCGATAATTTGGTGCTCACCTAATTTCCCATGGTGAAGCCCAGCATCTAATGAGTCCCATCACTACTTATAGAATGTCCAGTCATTTTTAGTCAAAAATCCAGAAATAACAAAATTAAAACCACTAGACTAATAAAATAGTATTTAGTAAGAATTTTCAAACTCTAAACTGACATGAAGCTCAGGGGCATGATGTTACAGGATGGCTTATAACATGAAAATGAGGAAGTTGTTTAACCTTTACAATGATTGACTATTACAATGAGGGTTCCCAGATGGCCGGGGATGGGTTAAAAGTGAATATCTTATACCAGTTTTATGAAATGATTCAAGTTTCCTTTATGATCATCAGAAGCATTTACAAGAAAAAAGTTAAGTTTTGCTTATGTTTATAAAACAAGCTTATGTAGCTTAAATGGTTTTATCTGCTCAGAGAATTTTCAAGTCTATTCTCCATTTTATATTTAATTTTAACAGAGCTTTAGTCTTTAATATGAATGAACAGCAAGGACAAGCAGATATTTGAGGAAATCCTCTAATATGAAATATAAGATTTAACCTCCCTCATAAGAAAAAAAAAGAAAACCAGAAAAGTATACCTCAGGGAACACAGACAATACTAGAAAGAGAAGAAAATATCAATAAATCTATAATCAATATTTTCAGAGAAATAAGACAAAAATTGATTTTACATGTATATAAGAATTATATGTCAAAATGAATAATTAGAAAAAAATTTAAAGCCCTTAGAATTAAAAACAACATAGAAATTAAAAATTCAGTACATTTTTGAGTTGAAGAAGTGGAATAAAAGGCAAAGAAATGGACAATAAGTTAAAAAATATAAGACAATTAGAGGATCTGGCAGGCTTACATGCTACTAATAAGAGTTCCAGAATAAATGGAAAAAAGAGAGAGGAGGAAAATATCAAAGAAATGTTAAAAGAAAATGCCCAGAAACCAATCGCATGGATTCTTAGGTAAAAACGGACAACTCAGTGCCATTGAATAAAACCCATTTTGAAATCTCAGATCATTGGAGATGTTGGAACATTGGAGGCTCTCAGATTTTCCAGAGGTAGATAACAGATGGTCTATAAGAGATCAAGTTACATGCCACGGTCATGTTTCCATAATTACAGGAAAGCTGGAAGCTAAAAGATTACGGAGCAATGCTAACAGAATTCTGAAAATAATTTCCAACCCAATCCTACACCTAGCCAAATTTCCACTCAAGAGTAAACAGAGAATAAAGGTGTTTGAAAGAGAGCAAGAATTTAAAACATTTACTTCCTATGTGTGCTTTCTTAAAAAGCTGGTGAGAAATGTTGCATCCTTATTAAGGTGTGAACCAGGCATGAGGAAGATGTGGTATCCACAAAACAGGGAATTCAGCGTAAGGGAGATTTCAACACAAGAGAGGATGATAGTGAAGGGAGTTCCAAGTAGAATAACTGTGTAGCTAACTGAGAGGATGGTTATTTGCAGATGTTTTCAAAAGGATGTTTTTCTCAGAGTATGTGCATTTTGATGATTTGAAGAAATGAGAATTTTTACTTTGAATTATTGGTATAATCTTTAAGTCTTTGATAATTATATAATAGTTTGCATTATTTAACACCTATATTGTGCCTGGCACTATTTCAAACATTTGACATATATTTATTCACTTTAATTAATTAATTAATTAATTTACTAATCCTCTGACATAGATATTATTATTCTTTTACCCTGAGGACTTAGACTGCTGCTTAGTGGCAGAGCCAGGATTCAAACTCAGGAAGTCCACCTCCTGATTTTGTGCTCCCAGCCACTCCCTATCTTCTTCTCGTACAATCACTAGTTGGACTGAAAATTTTCCTAATATGAGAATGTAATCAAAAGGCTTTTTCTTTCTAATTTTATACTGCCTTATAGATTCGAGAGTTGAAATTGTGACTTTTTCTGCCTTATCTTTATAAAAATGTAAAAATTTAGTCCTATTGTTGGGTTTTAGCAGAAATGTTATATATCAATATATTTTGCCATCAGTGTTTAAAAGAGAAGGAAATTAGTAAGTGCAACCAACTTCCAGGGGTGATTTTATAAGATAGCAGCATGCTTTACTGCTTTCTACCTAACATTACGTTTCAATTTTAAGCATTTAACAGTCTCTCTTATAGATGAAACAGTGGTTAGAAGAAAGACATTCTATACTTTTCTGTTAGAATTCAAGGTAGATTCTCCTTATATTGGAGTCCACAGAAGCTAGTATTACAACGGAGCTCTTTTGTTGTTTTTTTTTGTTTGTTTTTTGAAGTGTGGTTGATTTACAATATTATATTAGTTTCAGGTGTACAACTTGTGAGTCAACTTTTTTATAGATTATACTCCATTTAAAGTTATTACAAAATAATTGCTATATTTCCTATAATGGAGTTCTGGTATAATAAATGTCTTTATATGTAGTTCAAGTTAGTTGAAAGAGCAATTTTTGTCCACTAATAAAGCCTAATTAAGAGCTTGCATCTGTCACTAACTATCTCTGTCAACTTAGAGCCAATATCACCTCTCTGTACACATATGGAGTATAAATGGGGGTAATAATAAATGGGGGTACCCCCTCAAGTGTAGATTTATGGCTTGTATGAGGCTCAACACACATTGATGGATTATGAAGTATTTAGCAAAGCACATGAGTAAGTGCATCCCTTTTTTCATTTTCTGGGTCAAAAAGGCTGAGAAATGCTGTAGCAGACAGAAAACTAACAACGATTATTCTTGCCCTAGAGAAATTCACACTCTGATGAGGAAGACAAACAACACACTTGCAAAGCACTATAAAAATTGCTAAAATAAGGGTGAGTGCAAACTTCTATGGAGCACAGACGCGAGAATCCCTGTTTCCCTAGTCTACTGATATTCCCAGTCTCCTAGACAGCTGTCACCACCTTCTCTCCTCAAATTTCCAACACCTGCTAACCCACCTTCTCTGTCAGCTGATCAGCTTGCTCTTTTGTGGACTCTGAAACAAAGATAATGCCAAGGCCACCATCACCATATCAAGTCATCTACCAGAATGTACATCCACATGCTCTGCCGTACTGTCTACTTTCGTAAATGAACTATCCATGGTCATATGCAAAGTCTGTCCTCTCTGTGGGCACTAGGTCATATCCCGTCTCAAATCAAAGAAGACATTATTCTAGTAGCTGGTCCTCTCTCTTCTTCTACATCACCATTTCCCCGTTTACTAGGTCATTCTTGGAAGCATAAAAACATGCTGCTATTTCTCCACTCCTCCTTTTAGAAATGAAACCTTTTCTTGAAGCCACTCCACCAGCCAGCTATTGCTCGATTTCTTCCCTTTATAGCAACAGTCCTTAGAAGGGTTGCCTACCTTTCCTTTCACTCTCTCTGATTCCTCTCCCCACGTTGTGTCTTCAACAAGCTCCAAGTGAGCTGTAGTCCCCAACCACTTCACTGAAACTGCACTCAACACTAGCGACTTCTGCTTTGCTAAATCCCATGGACAAGAATCAGTTCCCCTCTTGCTTGAGTTGTGACCAGCCTTTGACACACATGTTCCCTCTCCTTAAAGAACCTTCTCTACTTGACTGTCAGGTTGTTTTTCACACATTCTCATTACTTTCTCCTGACTCCTCTTGGCCCATTTTTCCTCATCTCTCTTACATCTTAGTTTTGGAGACTTCTCCCCGCCCCCTGGGCTTAGTACTTGCTCCTCTTCAGTCCTCTACCGAGATTCACACCCACACCTTTAGCATCTTGTCTCAACTCATGGTAATGTGTATGCTTTGTATGTCAGAACCGCCATATCTGTATCTCCACTCAGGACCTCTCACTTGACCTCTAGGACCAGAGGCAAATTATATTAAAGCAAATGGAGTTTAAGCTTTGGGTCCCTCACTTGCACGAATCCCTTTCAGGGCTCTGGGTTTTGATCATATGGGCTACCATTTTTGTAAAATGTACTGAAGACTCTGTGTAATGGAAATTTGTTATGATGCTGAGTCTCCAGCTCTCACACCTCTCCTCCTGTCCTTACGCATTGGAACAGCCATGGGCATTTTGAGGATATAGGCAATGGGATGTTGGCTATAATGCAGAGTGCGAGTGATTTTTTTTGTATGTAAGGCACAGACTTCCTGCAGTCCTGTAAATGGGGAGTATGTCTGTTTTTAGTTAGAGGTGTGGGAAAAATTAGGAGGAAGGAGGAGAAAAGTAGGCACCATGTAGTCACAAGAAATAAGCTGAAAAGAGAATTTCAGCAACGTATTATGAAGAGATTCTTCTATCAGTTTAGAGCAAATGGAAAAGCAATAGACTAGAAATGTTTCAGAAAATTTAGTAGTTTGCTACACACTGGGCTTTGTATCAGTGCTGTATGATTAGAGGGGCCTTTGTATTTGTGACTTGCAACCATCCTTCCATGACAGTTGGATACATAAAATTTGAGAGAGTTCAAAAGAACACATAAAAGTTGAGAGGATTCAAAAGTCTTATATTTTACATATAAATGATCAGTAGATAATGAGAAGATACAATATGTTCAACATATTCATTGGTGTATTTATGAATTCAGTCAATCATTAACAACTATTAATTGAGTATATACTATATTCAAAGCAGTATGCGTATATGAAGCAGTCTCCACACATTTCTCTCAGGAAGTCTCCTAAAGGAGTTTACAAAACATTTAGGGTAATAAAATATAGACATGTAAGAAGTACAAGGTAATATATGAGAATAGTTAAATCACAGGTTTAGGCACAAATGTAGCAATAAAGCAAAGATCTCGTAAGGTAAAGTGAGTGGAATTGCTTAGGTAACAATGAAGAGGTGAGAAGAGAGAGCACCGGAAGATTGTATTAACCATTCATATTGGGCAAGATTACAGAGGGTCTTAGAAGAGAGGTTAAAGGGATATTAATTTTTTCTTGAAGAAATAAATCTTCCTTAGTAGTTCTATGAAAAGATACAATATTTTTTCATTAAAATTTTTTTCAGAAGTTAGTCAGGAAAATTATCTACTTATAATAAGTTTCCTGCTTCTGGGAGCAGTTTACTTTAAATACCAGAAGTGTTAAAAATATTAGTATAGCTATAGTTTAGTATATACTATATACTTAGTATAGCTATACTAATATAGTATAGCTATAGTTTAAAGAATAAATAAAAGTGGTAATTAAAAGCCACATGCTGTGAAGAGAGTTTTTTCCTTTATTTTCTGTAAGAAAACAAAAAACATATAGGAATGTTCCCAAGATGATAAGTCTTCTGTTGGGAAGGGGTGGGGGGCTGCCTTGCAGAAGTTGAGTGCAGAAGTGCAGGAGATGAGTTGTCATCAACTTTTTTTCACTAAACTTTGACTGTTACTCAGCCCTCTATCCTGGCCCTGGGTGAAGAATTAAAGATCAGATATAATCCCCAGAGTCTCTATTAATAGAGGTTAGAAATCATTCAAATAAAAATTCAAACACTGATATTGTATTTGTGTCTTGTAGAAGATTATTTTGTCCAAGGGTGTCAGGTTGAGACCAGAGGCAAGGATAGCAATAGAGTTTTGACATAATTCATGGGAAAAATAGTAAGAATGTAAGATAAAGAGATAATTGCTTGAATAAAAACATTCAACCTTAAAACCATAATATATGCAAGGATATCCTGGGTGAATTATAAATAATTTGGTCAAAGTTGAACACATTTAGCAGAGCTGAAATTTGAACCCAACAGTTTGCTTCCAGAGCATGTACTGTTAACCATTGAACTGTCTCCAAACATAAAATGAATTGAAAGGTTTATTTTTTAATGAAGGTATTGTTAAAGAAAAATAAACTGAATTTTATGATTACAAATTTGAACTGAAAAAACCTAGTGAAGTGGCACAATTATTGCCTTAACAGCCTAAGAGACATTTGTCTGAATTCTGACTCTACTACTTGATATCTCAGCAACCTTATTCAAACTATTTAATTTTCTAATTTCTCTGATTCTCAGTTGTATCATCTGTAAAACTGGAAAAAATATCTATTTTGTAGAGATTAAATATGTGTATGTGTAAAATAAATAATAGCCCATAGTACACATTTATATGGTAGGTGATGCTGCCATTGATTCACAATTCTAAGCCTAGGTAGCATGGTAAATTATGATATTATTGTAGAATATACAAAATGAGGAAAGAAAATGTATTTGTGTTGAGACTTTCATATATATAATAAATTATTTATTATTTATTTTGCTTAATTGTGAACAAACACCTATGTATAAGAAAGAGGAAAGAAAAAATAAATTTTTTAAAAGAGAGAAATTAGATTAGAATCCAAATAATCATTGCAAAGCACACTCCACTCCCTCTTTTACTGTTAAAATGTGGGGGCTTGGGCAGGATGGGAGGTATTAACAAATCGAGAGTTCATTGACACTGGGAGAGGTAAAAATAATTAATCTTATAAAGTAAAAACAAGAAATAGCATTCTTTGTGAAATAGATGAGATCCTATTTCTTCACTCTTAAGGATGGGTGAACTCTGTTGAGGCCAGCATATCTCCCATTCTACAGATTATCTGTTAGGCTGAATGACATGGCAAACCATGTAATCAGTTTTCATGCATTTACATTTACTATACCAATAGGCGTAAATGCTCTGTGGATGACTAAAAAATAAGGAGAGGGATAAAAGGAGTCATTAATGGACATGCTAATAGTAAAATATTTGTTTTATGAGGGAAGATAAGAGGGAGAATAAAGAATACTACTCCTGGAGCAATTCCCTTGAAAAAGAGGAAATTTTTTTTTTTTTAATTGAGAAGAAAGATCATGCTGTGAGATAGGAAAGCAGAAAAGAAATGTCCTCTTGTCAAGGCCAGTAACATAAGTGAGAATCCTTGTTGGGGAAGGAATATTCCAAAGTGGAAAGGACAGGAATTGAATATAGACTCCCCTAAAGATATCTTATTTTTTAAATTTGACTTTGAAAATCTGGAAATATTTTACATAATTAGGAAAGAACATCAGAGCAAGATGAGACAAAGAGAGCAACACCTAAAAAATTGTAACAAAATGAAGCAAGTAAATCTAACTGTATATCCACCATGAGATTTATATCCTAAGGTCAAACAAACTGCAAAAAAATCCTTAAACTGATTTTGTAATCATGGTGTTATTAATATTATAACATTGGCATGTTGATTCTGAAAGTATGTGCACATGTGCAAACACACACACAGGTAAGAAATCATCTTAATGTCTTTAGCGTATTAGTTTCTTATTGCTGTTGCATCAAATCACCACAAATTTAGAGGTTTAAAAACCACACAAATTTATTATAGTTCTGGAAGTCAGAAGTCTAAAGTAAGTTCACAAGGCTGCTTCCTTCTGGAGGTTCTAGGGAAGAATGTCTTTCCTTGCCTTTTCTAGTTCTAGAGGCCACCTACATTCTTGGGCTCATGGCCACATGCTCCATATTCAAAGCCAACAGCACAGCAATTTCCAAAGTACCTTTCTGTTCCTCCGCTTCCAGTATCACATTGCCTTCTCTCTGTGTAAGACTCTCTTGCCTCTTTCTTATAAGGATCCTTGTGATTATTATGGGCTTGCCTGGATAATTTTTCCATCTCAAAATCCTTAATTTAGTCACATCTGCAAAGTCCCTTTTGCTATGCATGGTAATGTGCTCACAGAGAGTAGGACATAGATCTTGTTGGGGCCCATTATTGAGTCTACCACAACTAGGGACTAAGAATTTTAGTATTATATATATTTAAATGAATAAATAAAGCTAGGTTTATTGAGCTTGCTACATGAAAAGAAATGTACTTCAGAGGTATAAGATATCTTAGAATGGGAGAATTTATGGAAGGATACATAAAGGGCTTGGGGGCCTAAGGAATTTTTGATAATTTGTAAACTAAGCAGGTTGCTGGCACATTCAGATTATGTGAAGTTACCATGAGATCAGTTTATCTATGATCTTAGTCTTGGAGCTAAGACTGAATGAGTTAATACTACAACTATTTGAGTTTAGCTATTCTGTGATGTACTTCATGGTTGGGTTTCTTAAATATATCTCTCTTATTAGACATAGTACGGTCCACTTTGCACATGCAGTTTCTGTTTTAAATATCAGTACCCTTCCTCCAGGGTGGAAGCCTAAGAAATGAATAAATCATTATCTTCTGAGGATGTAATCAATCTGAATTTATACCACTGTTTGATGGATTGTGATCATTTGTTGAATTTTTAATGCAAGGTAAAAGACAGTGGAGGAACATCTTTAAAACACTTAACCTGTCAACCTAGAATTCTAAACACAGTGAAAATACTTTTCAAAAATGAAAGCAAAATAAAGATATTTAAAGACATATAAAAGATAAAAGAATTAATCACACCAGACCAGCACTACAAGAAATGTAAAAGGAAATCTTTCAGGAAAAATAAAAATGACAACAGATGGAAATTTGAATCTATGCAAAGAAATGTTATACAAATATATAAAGTATATAAGTAGGATTAAAACAACTCCTTATTTAATAAATAAGATTTTAAAAGATAATTGGCACTTCTGATTTCTGGTCATTCAAGAAACAGAGAAGTTGCCACTCCATCCTAACAAGTTGAACAAACTAAAAAATCAACAAGATTTTTAGATCCATCAGAGAAGTGAGGTCATAGGGCAAACCTCTGATGCCAAAGGTGGACAGACAGACAGGCAGATACAGATAATCACACCTTATTGGAGCAGAAACCCATCTCTGTGTGAACCACTACTGGGCTGGGAAAACCTGAACTACAATCAATGAATTGCTGGAGTCTCAGTGTAGTCAAGCCTGAGAGATAAAATCTCCAGGGGAGTCCCAGTCTTTGGGGATGTCTCTACACTTTTGTGAGTTTAACTTCCGCTTTAGATCCCATGGACTTTAAAAGGATAAAAAGGGAATACTCTATACAGATTTGATAACCTAGATGAACTGGACCAATTTCTTGAAAGACATAATCTGCCAAAACTCAAATGAGAATAAATAGACAACCCAAATAGGCATATATCTATTAAAGACATTAAATCAATAGTAAAAACTTTCTTTAAACAAACAAAGAAAAAACAAGGTTCACTGGTGAATTTTACCAAACACTTAAGAAAGAAATTATATTGATTCTCTACAATCTCTTTCAGAAAACAGAAGTAGAAGGATTACTTCCTAACTCATTCTCTGAGGCTATCTATCATTATCCTAATCCCAAACCACACAAAAATGTTATAAGAAATGAAGACTACAGATTCATAGGTCTCCTGAACATATACACAGGAATCCTCAAGAAAATATTAGCAGATAGAATCCAACAATGTATAAAAATAATTATATTCTACAAAGAAGTGGGATTTATCCCAGATATGCAAGCCTGGCTCAACATTTGAAAATCAATTAATGTATCCTGTCAATAGACTACAGAAGAAAAATCACACAATAATATCAATAGATGCAGAAAATACACTTGACAAAATAGAATACCATCCATGACAGAAACTCTCAGTAAACTAGGAATAGAGGGGAACTTCCTCAATTTGATAATGAACATTGACAAAAATCTACGCCTAACATCGTACTTAATGAATTGAAACTGGCAGTTCTTCTGTTAAGATGGGGAACAAGGCAAAGATGTCCCCTCTCACCACTGCTTTTCATTATCATACTGGAAGTCCTAGCTAATGCAATAAGACACCAAAAGGGAAAAAAAAAAAGATATACAGAATGTGAAGGAAGAAGTAAAATTGTGTTTGTTGGCAGAAGACAAGATCATCTATGAGAAAATCTGAAAGACACACACACAACCTTCCTGGACCTAATAAACAATTATAGCAAAGTTGCAGGATGCAAGGTTAATATGTAAAAGTCAATCACTTACCTCTATGCTAGTAATAAACAAGTGGAATTTGAAATTTAAAAAAAAAGTATCATTTACATTAGCACCCCAAAACATGAAATACTTAGACATAAATCTAACAAAATATGTACAAGATCTATGAAGAAAAGTACAAAATTTGTAAATAAAGAGCAAGGATCAAGCATTTATCCCACCTTTTCAGTATAAATATACCTCAGGATAACCATAAGTTGATAACGATTCTTTCTGTATGTAAAAATTGCAGCTAATATAGAAAGAATAACAAAATTAAATGTCACTATTATACCACTTTTAATGAAAAATGGTAAAATGAGCATAATTCTCCCTCTCTCTTTCTTTCCCTCTTAAGCAAGTTTGAATTGGGTTTCTGTTACTTGCGATGTGTTAGGCAGTATAGTGGGTGATATACTAATACATTTTTAGGAAGCACAATGGATTCCTGACAACATTTATTTTACAACACAAGTCTCTGTAATAGGAGAACTCAGCCAGACATACAGGAACCTGGCTTAGGCTCAGAAAAACATTTTTGATAAATTGTCATTACGCCATTCAATACACTGTTAAGAACACTGAAAATAATAGGTAAAAGTTAATTTATGTCCTCTATTGTTATAACTAAGAGAAAATAGAAAAAAAAATATTAGAATGGAACAAAGTCTGACTTTCCACACACAACAGTAACATTTTATACTGTATTTTGTGCAGTGGTTACCCAAATGTCATTTGAATTCTTTGATCATAGGACATTCACTACTTTTTAAGGTGGTTTTCTCATAAAATTTCACTGATTCTTTCTGTCATTCCTTAAATGATATGGTTTCCAGATATTTTATCCTTCTGTTTACTTATTTCTATTTCCTATTTACTATAGTACGGTTCCCAGAACAGAAAAATAATATTACAAGTATAATCTCATCAGTGAGATTCTTCTGGGACTACTGCTTTCACTGACTCCAATGAGTAAATATTTTGCTTCCATTTGTGTTTTCAAGCATCCTACATAGAGTTTTCCAGGCTTGGTGCCTGGTCACAGATATTCAGGATCTGGGTAGACATGGGAAACAAGGGCATGCAGTACTATTAAACCAGAAATGCAGAGCCACTAAATGTGATTTTTTAAAAAAAACAGATTTGGGTATGGATATTGTGAGCAAACAAGAGTTGTTCAAGAATGGAAGACTTGGACAAGTTGTACAACTTGAAATTTCCTCTATAGCCAACACTGTTTTTATTGGATGACATGCCAATAAAGTCACATTTAACCATGGTATGTTTTACATGCTGTTTAGCTTCAGACTTTAAGGTTAATTTATTCAAATTATCAATTAATGATCTCAGTTTATTTTTTCTCTTAGTAACTGTGTTTAGGTTAGGTTTTTTCTCTCTTAGACATATGAAGTTAATTCTATCAAACCATACCTGGAGCTTTATATGTACCCATTATGACCTCCATAATTTGGCAATAGAAATCTTTTCCATTCATACCCCACTAATGTATTATGTATCACTCCAGGTTTTATGTTATTTATAACACTGATAAACATATATTCCATGTTTTTATATACAATGATAATTAATGTTAGGGACAGGTAGGAACAAGAACTGTGTCCTGTGAGAAAACACAGAAACATCACTTAAGTTTTCATGGATCCATTAATTAACCCTTTTGAAATGATTATTTCAAAGATTTGATATCTATTTAACAGGATTACCATTCTGCAAAATTTTTCCACCTTGACCACAAGAATATCCTGATAGGCTTTGTAAAATTCTTGGAGAAAATGAACACACTCCATCTTCAGGATTCCTTTGGCTTACTAATGTTAGGAAATGAGTTTAGTTTTATATCATTTATTCTCAATGGTCCATTGCTATCTTCTAATAATTCAATACAGTAAATGTTTTCAGTCATTTAAAAACAATCCATTTAAAGCTTTCTAGGGATGGATACGTTTACTTGTTTATATTTTCTAGACATAATTCTTTATGTAGTTGTGTATGTTTGTTTTTAAAAATGAGGATATTTTCCAATCTCCAAAAATTCTTTCACCCCCAGTTCTCAAATATTATCTACCCTGAACTGCTATTGCATATACCTTTCAAAAATTTCCTTACATATCATTTTCTTGAGCTTAGACAATTATTTTAATCAGCTACATGCCCTTATGGTCATGATACTCTTTTAGGATATTATCATATTCTTAATGATTTTTCTTGTATTCTCATTTGAGATAATTTTTAATGGGCAGATATCAAAATCAAAGCTGAGTTATGTAGCTGTCAGTAGAGCATCCATCATAAGTTGTAAAAATGTAGGAAAGACAAGGTACTCAAAAGCCAAAGGGAAGAATGAGGATGCCATTACTGAGACCCTAGGTCTTATGCTAATAGCACAGAATAGCAACAAGAGTAGTCATATAGAATTTTCAAATGACTGTTGATTTTACCCAAATGTGATCATATTACATGTCCTTCAGTGAAAATCATATCATGGTAATCCCTATGTTACTATGTTAATATATGAAAAAGGCTGCTTAAGATTCTGTTAGGATTATAACGTTGTTTATTTAAACACACTGTTAAAGACAGACTTCCATTTTGTTATCTGTTTTCATACACATAATAATAAATGGTACAACAAAGATTTTCATATCCTTGCATAGTAGTCCTTTGATTTCCATGAGATTGACTCTCAGGAGCAAAGTTGCTGTATCGAATAGTATGCTTACTGTTCATTTAAATAGCTATTGACAAATTGCTTCTCTTACATTTGCAACAATTTATTTCCACCAGCAAGTGTGAGCAGAGTATTGTCCCTAGGTAACCACCAGCCATAGTTGTTTCATTCTTTTAAAACTATACAGTCAAATTTTCAATAATCTCATTATGGATTTAAAATTTACTTCCCTCTAAGTACTAGTGAGATAAAAACCTTTTCATATATTTATTGGCTATTTGGACTTAATCTGTGAATTTTGTATTTGAATATTTGGCTATTTTTATTGGATTTATTACCTTTATTGAATATGTTAAATTTGTCAAGTGTCTGGTAAATATTTTCATCAAATTATAATTTATCTTTGACTAGGTTTTTGGTATGCTTTACCTTATGCTTCAATTATTTACAAGTAAGGGAATCAAGTTGCTTTTATTTTATTTATTTACTTTAGTTTCTGAGTTTCCAACCTTGATTAAGAAGTGCTGACCAACCACTGGATTATACATTTATTCTCCTTACTCTTCTTCAAGACTTTATTATTTTACACTTTTATATGAAAAACTTTTGTAAGGCTAAAATTTCTTTTTGTTTATGGTGTGAAGAAAATGTCCAAAGATATATCCTGCTTCATGGTTATCAACTTGTGCCAGCATTTTTTTTAATTGCTTTTGAATTGAAGTAATAAAATTTTCATATGTTAAACTCCCAGATATCCTGGGCTTTATTTCTGGACTCTATATTTGCTTATATATTTGTCTGTTCCTACGATACTTCCAGAAATTTTTTAGTTGTTCTAGTTATTCTATAATAGTAAGTGTTAGGGTAAGTCAGTGCCCCTTTCCCAAAATAGTTGCCTTGTTTATTATCAGATAATTATTATGCTTTCCTAAGCTTAAAATAATTTTACAATTTAAAAAATCCAGTTGGGATTTTATTTGAAATTATAACATTTGCATATTAATTTGGAGGATATTAACATTTTTATATTATTTCTTTTAATTTAAGAAAATAAAATATTCTTCCATTTGTAGAGATGTCATTTTGCATCCTTCATTAGGTTTTCTTCCTTTGCACGCTCTACTTTTCTTGTTAAATTTATTCTTGAGCATCTTATAACTTTCATGGCTATAAGGAATTAAATATTTTATTATCTATTTTTAGTGTGTTATTACTGGTAGTTTTTTTAAACCTACCTTTTAAATAATTCTAATAATTTTAACAGGCTCTTGAATTTTCTCTTTTACTTTTCAAAAAAGTATATTTCCACATTTGCAATATTTTCACTGATTGTTTAAATTTCTTTTTGAAGTCCACATAATGTTAAGTGCATTACTTTGACTGAATGAGAGGTGAATACATATTTTGGGAAAGTTGGCTTATGAGATAACTCGGTAGGATCAATTAATTCTGAGTTTTGAGCACCACTTTCTTTCTTCTGTCTTCCTCAACCTGAGGAAGTCTCCCACAGCTCATCTCTACCAGTTCCTGAGTATATTCTGAACCTTAGCAGCATGCTATAACCATTCCATTCTCTGAAAACTAACCCCCATCTTACTCATTTTCCCCTTTCCTGCTAGGTCTCTACTGAACTACTCAGTATCTTGTGGTGACTCCATTTCAGGTATAAGTAGATTTTGGAATTCACAGAGAAAATAAATGAGATAATAATAAAAATTAAAATCAAATGATTACTAAACTCACTGAATGCTTACTACATGTCAGATATTTTTTGAAATATTTTACATGTATTAATTCATTTAATTCTCACAACAACCACATGAACTATCCTCATTTAACAAATGAGGAAATTAACTGTCGTGTGGAGTAGATTTCTCCTTTTAAAACTAGGCTTCTCTGATTTGTCTTACCTTATCCATTTGAAGATAGCAAAGTGTTTCCAAAATCAGCATAGTATGTGAATATACTTTCTGCTTATTCCAATCAATCATGGATTACTCTACACTCTTAATTTTTCTTAGCACTTTTTAACGTCTTATTTAATATGTGGCCATTTTCTGATATTCTTACTATCTTGTAATATTCCTTGCATTTATTTTTTTCTAATTATGGTATTTCTCTTTTTGTATGGCTTATTTCCTTTTATAACTCAAACTCATCTGTAAAATGATTGTTCATTCACATTGCTTTTTTAAATTTTATTTTCCTTCTCTCCTCACGATGAATTATATAATAAAAATTTTAGAGCTTTCTACCATGTTGAGCGATGTTTCCTTTTTAGAGACACTTGTTACAGGATTATTTCTATACTTCGAAATCTAATTTGAGGTAAATGTTTGACAATATCCAGAACTATGTCCTGCATTTCATTCTGGAAGCTTCTATATATTCCAGTTATATCAAGATATATCCCAGGTATATCAAGATATATCCCAGGTATATCAAGATTTCAGTAAGAGTGACTCACTGCGGGTTATTTTTTGTTCATTGTACAGAGCTTTCAGTGAGTCTATTCAATCAGGAAACTTCTTTCCTTCAGGCTAGGGAAAATATCCTTTCTCAGTAATACTGTCATCACCTCAGTCTCTTTTGCTCTCTCATTTTGAAATTCCTATTAGTCAAATGTTTGTTATCCTGAATAAATAATCTTACTTCTATTTTTTTTTTCTTTCTCTTGCCTTTAGTATATGTCTTGGGAGTTGGGAATTTCTGGTTTATGTCTCCTTTGAGATATACACTGGGGGAGAAGTCACTTGTCTACTTAGTGTCTGGGAGGTAACTTGAGGGTTTAAATGATTCTTACACAGGTATTCCTAGATGAGTCCTATTTTCAATCACTGTAGTTCACCTCACATTCATAGATTTACCGTATATTTGGGAAGATTCTCCAGGGTAAATCATCTGACAGCACATTTGATTCTTCCTCTAGGGAAACTGAGTTTGACTTCCCTTTTTTTCTGATGAATCTATCACAATAATTTAATCTGTTTTTATCAAATATCGTGATTTGGATTTACAAATGTTTCCTCATTTTATTGAAGATAGAGTTAGTGCTTTTGTTTCTTATTTTCCTTGAAATTTTGGAGTGGTTTTGAAATCCAGATTGTCAAAATTATTAGAGCTGCACCACTTTCAGTTGACCATTTATATTCCACTCTTGCCTTCAGGGCTTGGCACCTGCTTTTCTTTCTTCACAGAAGACTCACCTTACAGCGCCCTTTACTTCTCTAGCACGGCAATAATACTTGGTGGTTATTTGATAAATGCTTGTCTTACACAGGCTTGAGGACCCCAGGAGAATAAAACCATGCTGTGCTTGCTGTTGTCTCACTAACATAGTGCCACTCAATTAATATGTGTTGAAAGGATAAATGTACCTTTTTGTGACTCTATCCTTTATCCTCACGTGGACCCTTAGAAGTGGAGGGGAGTGAGGTTGATGACTCTGGGCAGGCTTTCTGTCGTGTCTGGGATTCACACTCCAGAAAGACAGCATAAGAGCCAATTAGCCATGTCATCTCTGCATATGGCTGTCACCATATGCCTCACAGAAAGTCACCAGACACAAATACACCATCATTTCTTCCTGGAATTGTAACAGTGTGCATATGTCTGTTATTGCTCATGGATTTTATTATTTCTTATTGCTATTTTGTAGAATGCCCTGACTAACTGGCTAGGAGAAAATCTTCATATGTATTATATACCTTGGAAATGCTGCCTATTCTTTTTTATTTATCCACTCTTCCATTATCCTCTTTGATCTGTCAACTTCTTAATGACTTTTTTTTAAACTCTTCCTTCCCTCCTTAGAAACTCTTTATCCTTACCCACCTTCCTGGAGTATTTCCTCCACCTGGTGTAAGAATTTTTCATCGTCTTCAATAAATCATAGGATAGGGATGTTTTATAAATGCTTTTTACCTAGTGAAGAGGTCAGCCTCCATCTATAACATTTGGAATAGGAAATAGCCTTAAATAGGAAGTTTGCTAAATATAGTACATCTTGTAGTTTTCAGAAACAGTTCCAACTGTGCCCATGTGAGTCTTGCTGGTCCTGGGGATATGTAGCCATGTGGCAGCTCTTAGGAAAGACATTTTTAAGCCTTTCAGTGATTCCATTCCTGTCTCCCTAATCTTTCTTATGTATTTATGGATGGATGCCTATGTATCAAGTCTTGCTTTCTTTCAAAAATACACCAGCATAAACAACCTTGCAGATCTATATCAGCACATTTAAAAATTCTCTTTCTCACCTCTAACAGCCCTATTTACTTGTGCCTACTCACCAGGGGGATTCTAGCAGGTCACATTTTCTTTCTAAAGAGAGGGCTCTAAAAACCATAAAAGCACTCACCTTGCCACTTCTCTCATTTGAACTGAACAGCTTTAAATTATCTGATAATCTTCACCCTTTGAAAGCTGAGTCTGAAAAATAGAAGGATTTACAATGACCGTCTGTTGCTATTTCTTTGTCCTGTACCATTAAAAATGAGGCTGTAACTCACAAGGATGCATGGATGTCCCCTTTAGCACTTTCATCCCCTGCAAGTCACCACTGAGTAAGTTAGTGGGCTCACAAGTTGGCTTCCGAATAGACCCAGAGATGAATAAAGATTTATCCTTTGTAGCATTTTCCTCATTTCTCTTAACTGAACTAGAAATGAGTTGACAGGAAGAGAAAACTGGATTAGTAAAATAAACAAGTATTATGTGTTTGTGTGCATAAAAAGAAATCACATTCTTTGCCCCCAGTGGTAATCCATTTGTTATCTAGAGAATGCAGAGAATGTATCTGTTCTCACACATTCCAGAAACATGAGAGCCCCAACCAACAAGGAGAATAACCCTCTGCTGGATTTCATATTAAGGAAGCTGGCATTCGTCCTTCCCCTTTGGGCCCTTACCCTTCAAGGCCGTTAGCCTAAATGATGCTGAGGCATTGAAACAAGCAAAGAAGCCCCAGTGGCCGTCTTCTTTTCTCTGAGCCAATTGTTAAGTGCTATAGGGTTACGAAGGGAAAGTATATATCTTCCCGATCCCTACAGTGTTGAGCTTATTTTCTGAAGAGTGAGATTTGATTACTCTTATTTCTCCAAGTAGAATCACTGATACAGTTTGTCAGAAACGGAGTTGAGCTCTTTTTCTATTTAAAGAGCCAGGCAAGTTTATTAAAACTGCAAATTTCACAGGGTAATAATTTGCTGGGTGTCATAGAATTTTTTTTTTTAAATAACTACTCTGCTTGCTGTTGCTTATGTTGACTCACTTTTTTATAAGACATTCAATAAATTATTTCACAACCTCCCCATCCAGGTTTTATCCAGTTTCTCCCTGAATTCCTCCTAAGAGAGGAAGCTTACTACTTTTTTGAGGCAACCAATGATGCTATTGACACATTAGCAGTCATTATTATGTTCTTTCATCTATCAAGCCAAATCTGCTTCATTTTCACTTCTGCTCGTGCCCCTGACCCTATGAAATCATAAATAACGAGCTTCTCCTTCTTACATAGTGTGTTATTTTATGTTCAGAACTGGATTAACTATTTCTCATGTATTTGCATAGCATGTTACAACTTACATAATGCATTCACTTAAATGATCTCATTTGACCTGCACAACGACCTTATGAAGGAGAGGATATCATTATACCAGTTTTATAGGTAAAGAAACTGGGCATTAAAAGGGTAAAATGACTTGCCCCAAACTACTCAACTCTAACATAAAACAGTAGGGTTCAAACCTCATCTTTCTGACCCCTTTTCCAGCTCTATTCAATCCATAACAATGAAGAGTTTCTGGAACCTTCATGCTTTTTGTCACCATTCCCTAGTTGATATTTGCCATGCTCAACTTCTAACAATATGGCTTACAAAATCAAACACTTTAAGCATGTCCTGTCCAGTGTAGAATTTAGTGAGGTGAACCACTGTCCTGTCCAAACTGAGAATGAGATTGTTTAGTCACTCCAAGACCACATTCCCTTCCTGAGACACCCTTCGCACTGTTGACTCATGCTGAACTTACAATTAACTTAGAGTTTGCTGTCATGAGATTATTAACAATTCATGACTCCTTTTTGCTATTGCACAATTAATTTTGAAATATAAATTTCTACCAAATACTTTTAGTATATTCTCCCAATATTTCCAGATTTTTTTTTTAATTTGGTTCTGTGTTTTGAGTTTATGGCACAACTGAAATGACAGGCTTCTTATTTGGCATCTAGCAGAGCATTTTCCAATGGCTTGCAGTTTAATATTTAATATTCATTGTCAGCAAGGGCTCGGTGAACTAGAACAAATGATGTATTTTATTTTATAAAGAGCTTTCAGTACCTTATGCTGATTAGAACGTTGGGAAATTTTAGACACTATAAATAGCCAGTGATAGAGGTATATTTGGTTTGCAGAATTCTTTAATCATATTTCTCAAGTATAACTATTCTTGTTATACATAGAATGACCCTATAGATGAAAATACATAATGAGATAGCAGTGGAAAAGTTATAAATTATAATCAAGGCTCCATCAAGTAATCATATATAAAAATAAATGCCTTCTACTCAAAAGAACTCATTATTGGGAGTCATATCTTGAGACGCCATCTGAATTATTGGAAGGAGTTCTGTACCTGGTTTCAAACCTAGTAAGTGATACGAAATAACTATGGTATAAAGAAAAACATGTTTTTTATTAACTGGACTGTTTTTGTTACTATATTTTCTATATTTAAATTTTGTTTTCTCCCCTTTCTTATTGAAGTCATTTTTGAAAAACCCTGCTTGTTTCAGTTCTGCGAAGGGAAATTGGGCCCTGTCCAGGGTCTGGCTTAGGACAGGCTACAGGAAAGGGAGTGAGAAGGTCACAAGAGAACTGAAAGTCATGGGAGCGTCGAGGCCATTTAAGCGATTGCCCATCTCCTCCTGGACGATCTCTTCTCGAAAGATTTCTCTGAAACCGGGGAAGCCACGGGTTTACCTTCATGAAGGGAGGATGTTTTCCATGTGAAAGTAAATCACAGAGATAAACTTTTGAGAAATTAGCTTCATTCTGAATCATAGCCAGGATTTAGAATGTAGTCTGTGCTTATTTTTGACCGTTTTATAGTTCCTTAATTTGAAGCCTACTTGGTGAGCACCAAATAATGGATACAAAACCCAATCTTCCTTCCCAGCCGTGACTGCCACCTGTTACCGTGGTTCAGTGCCAAGGGTCTCCTGTGTGGGTGAGTCTTCTCTAATAAACAAAGGGTAAACAAAGTGCACAGATCCTGCTTCTCTTTTATTAACCTCTCTTAAAGAGCTAAATGGATGGGCAGCATACAAGAAAAAGTATCTTGTGTAGGGTGTGAATCCTAAACAGTAGGGAGTTAACCCTGACAAATGTTGGTGGGGTCGAGCACAAGTTTTGGAAACAACCAAAGGTTTGTTGATCAATAAGATCCCTTAATGCGTAATGCTTTAACTGATTATCAGGGCATAGGGCTCTCTAGGCCAGCAGGAGAGCACTAACAGGAGTACATCAGGATGTTCCAAAGCAGCACTTACATGAAATTCAGAAGTTTTTACCCAATAGATGGTTTGGACACATGCCAGTTCTTTCACATAGCCACTCCAGAGTGGCAGGCAGACTCTAGCCCACCTCCAGATGTACCAGTGATAGCTCCATTATATTTCTTGCAACAACTAACATCTCACAGGAAAACTTGACTTATTAACCATGTGATGAATCATCCTAAACTTGAAATGTCATATCTTTCCAGTCAAGCTAAATACCATGTAATTCTCTATTGGACCATTCATCAATTCTTGACCACGGTCACTGAGAGATTAGGTTCTAAAGAATAGAAGATGTGATATCATTTTAAAACATAGAAAGTAACTTCTGTGTCAGGAAAACTATTGCCATAGAGGAGATCATTCAGCTGGAACCGTCAGGGTTTTTTTTCAAGGTTTTATCATGAAACTCATGAAAATGTGAATGTGAATTGCATACCTAGATGGACTGTGATAGCTGATAACTTTCTCTATGACTCAGCAGCTCTTTTGTTTAATGATATATTTTGTCAAATTTGCAGTCTCGACAATAGCTATTGTTTACATTCAGTTAGTATATACACATTTCTAAACTGAAGATATCACAGTTGGAATAAGTTATGATTGCAAAAATAAGCTGGTAAATTTTAGAGTAATGATCTGTTAGATCAAGCACAGATTTTAGATAGTACTACCTCTAGAGCCTTCATTTTCTCAGTAAGTCACCACAAACTTGAAATGGCTATTCAGAATTATGGTATCCATTAATAACAAAACTAGAACTTAACCAAAGTTCTCTTAATTACACATGTATAGAGTTGAAACCTCAAGAGGAGATGTCAGTTCCCCTGGTGACATTTAGATGGTAAATTAGTTTAAGAGCATGGGCTTTGGAGCCAGGCAGATTTGCTTTTAAACATTGGCTTTGCTGCTTACTAGGACAATTATCTGATAAATTACTTAAATTCTCAGAGCCCTAGTTTCCTCATACCTACGTATTCTACAGATATAGAAATAATAGTATCTGTCTTAGAGTGATGTTTCAGGAAGTAAAGGAGTATGACTCTGTAACCTTTCTCCTTACTTCTTTTTATTGATAAAAAATAATATCTTTTGAGTTACATAGATTTATTTTCAAATTCCTGCTTCTTCAGCTACTACTGCTGTCACTTTGGGAAAATTACTAAATCTCTCTGAGGGTGATTTTCCTTAAATTAAAATAGGTTGGTATTTAGTGACATTATCATGTTTAAACTATCAGAAGTATGACGTAAAAGCTTAATAAAGAGCTTTGCACACATATCAAGGTTAAATAAATGGCAGTCATTAGCTCTTAGGTTTATTGTCAACAACATATCTTATAGGTCCACAAGTCCATTTATCTACAAAAAAATGTGAGTAAAGGGAAATTCTGAGAATATGATATAAACATGAGCTTCTGGTTCAATGTGGTGTTCAGCTAGTGAACTCTGATAAAGCTTGTCATTATCTTGAACTGAAAATGATCTAGTAATACACAGAAGGAAGTGAAAATCCAAGACACCTTAAAATTAAGAAAATATAATGCTATAGTTTAGGATGGTAAAACTGTCAGAGGATAAATCACTGATGATACAACCTATGGGGTTTCACTAAGAATTGTAATCTATGTCCAGTGCACATGCTTTGCTTGAGAGTAGGAAGTAGAATGTCTCATTCCTTCTCAACTTCCTGCCTACATTGAGACCCACTGTCTTTACCTGTCAAAAAACTGGATGATATTTCTCCACTGCTTAGGTACTAATATTTGGGACAACTAGAATACTGCTTTCACAGACACTTCTTTTCTCTTCTGTCATGTTTCTTTCTATACTATTTCCAAATAGTGTATTTTCTATTAGAACGTACTGTCTTCTACTACTAGAAAATAGAAGAGCAATGAATGGTAGTCGTAATGATTTGGGTAGAATATTGACAGGCATGCGTGGCTGGCACTCTAGGGTGATAGTTTGTTTCCAGCTAACAAAAACAGAAAATTAATAATTCATGCACAACCTCTGTCACCATCAATAATTAACATTTTGCTTAAAGTTGTGGTCAAAGTGATGGAACACAAAAGAGAAATTAGGAAAATCACAACTATAAGAAAGAAAAGTTTAACATTATGGACAGATAATAGGGTTCTATAACAAGGAAACCCTCCAATAGAACTTTCTACAGTGCTGGAAAGGTTCAGCTAGTGGCTGTCCACAGCAGTCGGTATTAACTGTATATGACTGGTAAGCATTTGAAATGTGGCATGCATGACCAAGGAACTGAATATTTAATTTAATTTAAAATTAATTTAAATTTAAATAACCAAATGTGGCAAGTGGCTACTACATTGAATAGCACAACCCTAGGGGATTATTTTAAATTCCTTAGAATCAAAGGGAACTTCCAGCCAAATGGCATATACAATATCAATATTTTTAAATGACTTCTTCCATACACCATCATTAAAGCAAATGAAATTATAGTTGGAAAATTTTTCAATTCATTTTTGCATTAAAATATCTAAAACTTATAATAACTCAATAAAATGAATAATTCTCTTAAGACTATTAAAATTAAAAAAAATTTAAAAGCAGCTCAATCAATACTGGCTTTGGAAATTTCCCCTAATGAAACTTTTTTCCTGTGACTATGTACTATTGTCACTTGTTTGCCACCATATCTCAGAGGGTTGCCCTACACCATACATGATGCTTCCCTTCTGATCTTGTGATCAGCCCTGGCCGTGTCTCCTCCCTCAGACCAGATGCTTCTCACCTCCCCTCTTGGATCTGTGTATCTGCCCAGACTTGAATACAATTGTCATCAGCATTAAACTGTATTTGTGCTTCTTGACTATAAAAAAAAAAAAGTTGAGCGTTCTGAGAAAAAGATTTGAATAAATGAAGAGAACTGTGTTTCTAGATGAGAAGACAGAATATTGTAAATATTCTATTTCCTGCTAAATTAATTTATGGGTTCAAAAGTGCAATGGGATCTTCCTTGGGACTTAATTAAAAATTTTAAAGTTGATTTACAAGTTGTAGACTTGTATTACATGATGCCTTTCTCTGCTACGAAATTACAGCATCCCATTCCTTTAACTCGTGTCTTACCATATGAATAGATTTGGCCAATGAAATATGGGTGCAGAGGGCATTCTAGAAGCCAGCTTTGTCTCTTTTTCCTCAGCATTAATTCTGTGATGTTCTGGAGTGAAAGCATCCAGAAAAGCTGTAGTCAACCAGGATAGACTTGTAGCATGAATAAGAAGTAAACCTTGGTTCTTGTAAGCAACTGAGGTAACTAGACATATCTATCAATATTCCTTTGTGTTTCAACAATATTAAATATGGTTCATATTAAAATGCAATAAAACTACAAATATTTTACCAATCTGGTATTGGCAGATACCAGATTCTGGTATTGGTAGAAGTGTAAATTGGTACAAATTTTCTGGAGAGCAATTTTTCATTATATATTAAGAATTATAAAAATACTATTTACATCAAGTGGAATTAATAGATTCTGCTTCTAGAAATCTGCCTGAAGGAAATAGTAATTTAGAAGAAATGTTTGTACAGCAGTTTCACTGAATTTTTTTTTATAGTAAAGGGTAATTAAGAAGTAACCAAAATACACAATAGTGGAGTATAAATTTGGTATCATCACCATTTCAGATAATATAATTCATTCATTAAATATCTTTAAATCAGTGTTTTAAAGAATTCATAATATCTTAGGAAATTATTTGCCATGAAATAATAAAAAAAGATTAATAATAATACTCTATATCATTCAAATTTGGGGGAAACATACATACATAGAGAAAGAAAATTAACTGGATTAAAATAGGAAAAAAATTTTGGGAGGTTTTTATTTACTTGAAACTATTTTCCCTTCTTAATCACAGTTGCTTATTCAATGATGAAGTTGAATTTATGAGAAGAAACAGGGTATTTAACAGATATATCAATAATAAGACTAGCATTGACTTACTTATATATTTATTAAAATAGGCGGAATAGATCTTGTGCCAAAAAAGCCTTTCTCCTCAGAACCTTTTTAATTTAAATTTTGATGAGAAAAGTATAGTGAGTAAAACTTCTTCTACTATAAATTCTTAAGCATGGCTGTTTCTAACATGGTTGTTCTAACATTTGGTTATATTGAATAGTATAATTATCTTTGGATTGCTTATCATTATAATCACTGTAATGAAATATGACCTATACATCATTATATTATGCCTCTTTTGAGAATCTAATTAGAAATGGCCAAATCAACTAGAGACAGACAATCGTTAGCATCTATCTTTCTGGTCCTGAGTTGACTGAAAATGGATCTATAAAACTTCCATTGGTTTTAAGTCAAGATTCTCAGGAAATTATTTTTTTCTTTTAACTTTTTATTTTATATTGGAGTGTAGTTGATTAACAATGTTGTGATAGTTTCAGGTGTACAGCAAAGTGATTCAGTTATACATACACATTTATCTATTCTTTTTCAAATTATTTTGCTATTCAGGTTGTTACATAATATTAAGGAAATTCTTGAAGTCTACAAAGGGAGTAGAATTCTTTGCTTTCATCAAAATGATAGTCTGAAGGATAACAGATTTGAACACAGGAAGAAGATAGAACAGATTTTACAATGAATTGCTTTAAGTTTCAAGAATTTAAATGTAAATCAGGAGAAATTGGATGAACACAGAACTGGCTGGGAGCCTCCATCATACATTTTGAGCTATTCCCTTAGTACTCTTAGCATTCTGGAGGGAGCCACATTAGCAGATGCCTGCTGCTGAGCATGTGTTGTCCACCATTAAAGATGACAGACATTTAACCTAAAAAAGCTATTAGACTAAAGAGACTGTGTTCTCCAGATTTTCTGGGTCAGTTGGTGTTCAGATGTCATTAGGTTAATACAGAAAATAGAAACTTTGCCTTTGATAAGGATTTCTGAGCTGGGAGTCTGGGCTGGGTGTTGGGGAAAGTGGAACTCTATGCAGTTTTAGTTTCTTTTATAAGATCTGCCTGCAAGTTAAACTTCTTTTCCTTAGCTTCAAAAGTGAGGTTTTAACAATTATTATTGCTTTATTATTTTTTTTCTATCATGATTTCATCCACCTATGGTCAATGGTTATATTTTACTGGAAAACAATTTTTTCCTCAGATTTTCTCAACTAGGACTTATTTTCTTCTGATTTCTCAGTGTTTGCATAAAGGATTTCATCCTAACAGGATATTCTTTTAGGTTGGAGGGTTAGGCACTGATGTCAGAAACATGAGCCCTTGAAATTGAGGAGAAAAACACAAGGATGAAAGTGGCAGATTAATTAACCAGATGTAGTGGCTGACCTTTGCAATGGCAGCCAACAATCTCACATACAATGGCAAATTTAGCTGTGGGTCGGCTGGTGTTGTTATCTACAAAGATGTAATATAGTGGAGGAAGTCAAAATGATACTCAAGAAAGACTTGAAATTCAGTGGAGGACAGGAATGAGGTTCCAGACCACCATCCATTTAAAGAGCAGTGTTTGGGGATAGAGTGAGTAGGACCTACCTCCTAAAGACAAACACATTGAAAGAGCTAATTAATGGTTCTAGTCATGTAGGCGTTGGTGGTCCAATGGCAAGAGGGAATTGGAATGATAGGCAAGGTAATGCAGAATAGTTAGAGTTAACCTGACACAAAGACGTTGAAGAGTATGTGGTCAACACAATAGGCTTGTTGTCTGAAATCCAGCTACACTGAGTACTTGGATTTAGCCAACAAAAATAATGCTAAATAATAAGGGCTGGTAGGCTGAAGATACTGAAGGACTAAGTCATCATTACTTTCAGCTGGTGATGACGGGCCAGAACCTATGTAGATAGCTTCAAGAATCCCTGGAAGTAAGGCCTTGATAAATAATAATAAAAGGGAATAGGAAGGGAAATAGTTTAATATTTGCCCAATATTCTAGAAGTAGACACTAAAACGGCACCAGTTCATTATTAGTAAATTCCGAGTAAGTATTAATATTTTCACATTATAATTGATGTGATGAGATTCAGAATGTTAGATATTAGCATACTATTTGCAGCTCTGTATGTCATGGTTTAGAAATACATACTTTGGGCCCCATACCATGATGCATCCATATCTATGGCCCTTGTTATATTGAGAGGGGCCAAAGGTGAATGTTCTCTGCATACTTTCACATACATATCATTTAATTGAAGAGATTTGTTGTAAAGTTTAGGGGAAACTCTTTTATGTTTTATGGAATTATAATGAGTAGATTACAGAACCATTTTGTATGGACAGTCACCTAAATGCAGAGTACACTGGTCTGTGTTACATGCCCTTTAAAGAACTCAGAGAGACAACTTCTTTGTCTTCAAGGTGGGAGGCAAGCTGGATGAATGCACAGATTGCCCTATAAACCTGTCCCCTCAAAAGTGCAAGATGTATTCATGGAATTAGGTTTGAGCCTGTCACTATGAAGAAAAAATTAAAATGTGAAGATCCTTGAAAAAGTTTAAGAATCTTAAGTTACGGTAAAACTCTGCAAGGCTCTGTGAAGGCATTAAGCTGCAGAAGAGTATGCTGATAACAAGTGTGAAACAGGGACAACCAGAAGCACACAAGGAGATTAAAATGCCAGTTATGGAACAAATGACTTCAAAAGGGATTAAATTAAGATATAAAGAGCACAGGGATTTGTGCAGCTCAGATTGCTGGTGAAAGTTATGAAAGTTTTCTTCACTAATTTGTCAGCCTGAATGTAGTTGAGGCTGCTATGGGTAAATTGGATACTAATAATCACTGTTTGCTTGAGCTTTTAGCTCAGATGTTCAATGATTTCCATATCTGTAAATACCAGGGAAGCTCTCAAGTTCCATTCCCTTGTTGGTCTGAGAAGAGGCTGGCAATTGGATAAACTTTCTTTAGTTGCTTTTTTTTTTTTTTTTTGGTACGCGGGCCTCTCACTGTTGTGGCCTCTCCCGTTGTGGAGCACAGGCTCCGGACGCACAGGCTCAGCGGCCATGGCTCACAGGCCCAGCCGCTCCGCGGCATGTGGGATCTTCCCAGACCGGGGCACGAACCTGTATCCCCTGCATCGGCAGTCGGACTCTCAACCACTGCGTCACCAGGGAAGCCCTCTAAACTCAAAATGGATTAAATACCTAAATGTAAGGCCAGACACTATAAATCTCTTAGAGGAAAACATAGGCAGAACACTCTATGACATAAAGCACAGCAAGATCCTTTTTGACCCACCTTCTAGAGAAATGGAAATAAAAACAAAAATAAACAAATGAGACCAAATGAAACTTAAAAGCTTTTGCACAGCAAAGGAAAACATAAACAAGATGAAAAGACAACCCTCAGAATGGCTGAAAATATTTGCAAATGAAGCAAATGACAAAGGATTAAGCTCCAAAATTTACAAGCAGCTCATGCAGCTCAATTTTAAAAAACAAACAACCCAATCCAAAAATGGGCAGATGACCTAAATAGACATTCCTCCAAAGAAGATATACAGATTGCCAACAAACACATGAAAGGATGCTCAAAATAACTAATGTGCCATTTAAAGCTTGTGTTTCCTTTTTTATTTTCATTTTGGATGATCTGTCCTTTGGTGAAAGTAGGCTGTTAAAGTCCCCTAATATGACTGTGTTACTGTCGATTTCCCCTTTTATGGCCATTAGCATTTGCCTTATGTATTGAGGTGCTCCTATGTTAGGTGCATAAATATTTACAATTGTTATATCTTCTTCTTGGATTGATCCCTTGATCCTTATGCAGTGTCCTTCTTTGTCTCTTGTAACATTCTTTATTTTATAGTCTATTTTGTCTGATATGAGAATTGCTACTCCAGCTTTCTTTTGATTTCCATTTGCATGGAATATCTTTTTACAACCCCTCACCTTCAGTCTGTATTTGTCCCTGGGTCTGAAGTGGGTCTCTTGTAGACAGCATATATATGGGTCATGTTTTTGTATCCATTCAGCCAGTCTATGTCTTTTGGTTGGAGCATTTAATCCATTTACATTTAAGGTAGTTATCGATATGTATGTTCCTATTACCATTTTCTTAATTGTTTGTGGTTTCTTGTTGTGGGTCTTTTCCTTGTCTTGTGTTTCCTGCCTAGAAAAGTTCCTTTAGCATTTGTTGTAAAGGTGGTTTAATGGTGATGAATTTTCTTAGCTTTGTCTTGTCTGTAAGGGTTTTAATTTCTCCATCGAATCTTAATGAGATCCCTCCTGGGTGGAGTAGTCTTGGTTGTAGGTTTTTCCCTTTCATCACTTTAAATATGTCCTGCAACTCCCTTCTGGCTTGCAGACTTTCTGCTGAAAGATCAGCTGTTGACCTAATGGGATTTCTCTTGTATGCTTTTGTTGTTATTCCCTTGCTCCTTTTAATATTTTTTCTTTGTATTTAATTTTTGATCATTTGATTAATATGTGTCTTGACATATTTCTCCTTGGATTTATCCTGTATGGGACTCCCTGCACTTCCTGACTTGAGTGACTATTTCCTTTCCCATGTTAGGGACGTTTTCAACTATAATGTCTTCAAATATTTTCTCAGTCCCTTTCTTTTTCTCTTCTGCTTCTGGGACCGATATAATTCGAATGCTGGAGGATTTAATGTTGTTCCAGAGGTCTCTGAGACTGTCCTCAATTCTTTTCATTATTTTTTCTTTATACTGCTCTGTGGTAGTTATTTTCACTATTTTATCTTCCAGGTCACTTATCTGTTCTTCTGCCTCAGTTATTCTGCTATTGTTTTCTTCTAGAGAATTTTTAATTTCATTTACTGTGTTGTTCATCATTGTTTGTTTGCCCTTTAGTTCTTCTAGGTCCTTGTTAGATGTTTCTTGTATTTTCTCCATTCTATTTCCAATATTTTGGATCATCTTTACTATCATTACTCTGAATTCTTTTTCAGGTAGACTGCCTATTTCCTCTTCATTTGTTTGGTCTGGTGGGTTTTTACCTTGCTCTTTCATCTGCTGCATATTTCTCTGTCTTCCCATTTTGCTTAACATACAGTGTTTGAGGTCTCCTTTTTGCACGCTTCATGTTCATAGTTCCCATTGTTTTTGGTGTCTGCCCCCAGTGGGTATGGTTGGTTCAGTGTTTTGTGTTGGCTTCCTGGTGGAGGGGCCTGGTGCCTGTGTTCTGGTGGGTGGAGCTGGATCTTTCTTCTGGTGGGCAGGGCTGCGTCCAGTGGTGTGTTTTGGGGTGTCTGTGAACTTAGTATGATTTTAGGCAGCCTCTTTGCTAATGGGTGGGGTTGTGTTCCTGTCTTGCTAGTTGTTTGGCATGGGGCATCCAGCACTGTAGCTTGCTTGCTGTTGGGAGGTGCTGGGTCTTAGCAATGAGGTGGAGATCTCTGGGAGAGCTCTAGCCAATTGATATTATGTGGGACTAGGAGGTCTCTGGTGGTCCAGTGTCCTGAATTCATCCTTCCAACCTCAGAGGCTCAGGCCTGACAGCACGCCAGAGCACCAAGACCATCAGCCACATGGCTCAGAAGAAAAAGGATAAAAAAAGAAAAAAAAATTTTTAAATAAATAAATAAAAATAAAACAATTACAATTTAAAAAGTAAAAAAATTATTAAAATAAAAAATATATAAGTTAAAAAAGAAAGAAGAAAGCAGCCAAACCAATAAACAAATCCATGAATGACAACAAGCGCTAAAAACTATACTAAGATAAACCTAAAAATCAGAAACAAGTCAGTCACAGACAGCAAACCCCAAGTCTACAGTTGCTTAGGAAGTCCACAGTCTCAATTTTGGGTTCATTCATTGTCTATTCAGGTATTCCACAGATGCAGCATACCTCAAGTTGATTGTGGGGTTTTAATCTGCTGCTCCTGTGGCTGCACGAGAAATTTCCCTTTCTCTTCTTTGTTCACACAGCTCCTGGGGTTCACCTTTGGTTTTGGCCCACCTCTTCTTATAGGTTGCCCTCAGGTTTCTGTTCCTGCCCAGACAGGACAGGGTTAAAGCAGCGGCTGATTAGAGGACTCTGGTTCACTCATGCCAGGGGGAGGGAGAGGTACGGTAGTTATAATTGGAATGTAGGACGAGCCTGTGGCAGCAGAAGCCACTGTGAAGTTGTAACAGCCTGAGGCACGCCGTGTGTTCTCCCCGCGAAGTTGACCCTGGATCACAGGACCCTGGCAGTGGCGTGCTGCACAGGCTCCCGGGAGGGGAGGTATGGATAGTGACCTGTACCAGCACACAGGATTCTTGGTGGCTGCAGCAGCAGCATTAGTGTTTCATGCCTGTCTCTGGTGTCTGCTCTGATAGCCGCGGCTCGCACCCATCTCTGGAGCTCATTTAGGCGGTGCTCTGAATCCCCTCTCCTCGTGCACCCTGTAACAATGGTCTCATGCCTCTTCGGCAAATCCAGACTTTTTCCCATACTCCCTCCCGGCTAGCTGTGGTGCACTAGCCCCCTTCAGGCTGTGTTCATGCAGCCAACCCCAGTCCTCTCCCTGGGATCTGACCTCCAAATCCCGAGCCTCAGGCGGATGAGCAGACAAGCCTCTCAGGCTGGTGAGTGCAGGTAGGCACCGATCCTCTGTGCGGGAATCTCTCCGCTTTGCCCTCTGCAACCCTGTTGCTGCGCTCTCCTCTGTGGCTCCAAAGCTTCCCTCCCGCCCACCCCCATTCTCTGCAAGTGAAGGGGCTTCCTAGTGTGTGGAAACTTTTCCTCCTTCACGGCTCCCTCCCACTGGTGCAGGTCCCGTCCCTATTCTTTTGTCTCTATTTATTCTTTTTTCTTTTGCCCTACCCAGGTACATGGGGATTTTCTCGCCTTTTGGGAGGTCTGAGTTCTTCTGCCAGCGTTCAGTAGGTGTTCTGTAGGAGTTGTTCCACATGTAGATGTATTTCTGATGTATTTGTGGGGAGGAAGGTGATCTCCATGTCTTACTCCTCCGCCATCTTGAAGATTCCCCCCTACACTCAATTTAAAGCAAACATTTTTCACTTTAGAATATCTTGATTTTTTATTTTATATCTTTATAGGAAACAGAATCTACATTGTGTATCAAAGTAAAACAAAATCTAGCCTAATCCTTTCATTTCATTTATGTAAGTACCCAAAGCATTTATCATTTGTTCTAAATAATCTGCTTAACAATCTGGTGACATACAAAACATTGACACTTTCTAGACATGAGTAAGATAATATGTGGAAAAAGTGAGTTTGTAATATCTGATAAGAAATTAGTTGATAAAAGTTAGGAGAAGATTTAATGGTTCTTATTGAATATTAACCAGTTAAGCATAAGTCTAAAAATACATATCATTGCATCAGTACTATAAATATTTATATATATATAATTTTTAAATAAATATTATTCTATAGCCATAATACTTTCCTTAACTTTTAGGATTCTAGAAACAAATGATCAGGCTTAATGTTAATGTGATTGAAAGCGAACTCTATCCCTCAGTTACTGACAAACTAGGATTCATCTCAAAGTGTTTTATTTATAACAAATGCCAAGGTTAGAACTCATATTTCTGTTTTAACTACTACATTAAAGAATAACTTGAAATTTTCAGAAATTAAATTTAGGAAAGACTGAGATATACAATTTTAACCTTATTAAGTCATGTAAATATAGAAATGATTGTTATTTCTAATTTAAGCCCAATATTATTCTTAGCATGGCAGTTATTACAGATGACAAAGAAAAAGAGTTCTGTTCTTGGGGTATAGGGTAATAAATACTATGTCCTGTTACTTTCATTATATATTTTCCAATTTTGATGTAAATGAGAAAAAATATAGTCATGGAAGTCACTTACTATTATATCAATTTTATACAGACTTGACCTTGACCAAAGAAACATGCTTTGAAAAGTAGAAATGTTCCCACTAAGTAATATACATTAGTCATTAACATTAACTCAATTTTGAGATAAATAATAAATCTCTTCTGATTTTATAGCTAAGAGTTAATCCAGTAGAGTGGTTATCATCAACTCCAAGCCTTTTAGCGTTTTTAATTGTTCTATTCAAATGAAAAGCTTTATGCCAACTTTTGTTACCACCCAATTAATTCTAAAAACCAATTAAGATAAAATCATACATAATAATCTCCTACTTATTACTAAGTGTATAAAATTTGCCTCCATCATTTAGTTATTTTGACCCACTGTTGACAACTCCTGATTAGTGGAGCTCCAATACTCTTCACTTCTCTCCTTATTAGCAATAATGGATATTTGGAAAAAGACACCCACTTCAGTTTGCTAATTCAAATCAACATTGCATATTCCCTATAATTTGAATAGCTCTGTAATTGTTTGTCTTTGAATACCTGACTTCACATTATTTGGTTTTTTAATATCATTCCTGCTTAAGAACAACAGGATACCTCACGATGTGATTAACCTGGCTGTTGGTTGGTGATTATTCTAGTTCATGTAAATCTGAGAATAAAAACCTAAACATTAGAGATAACCTTTTTAAGTTCGTAAAATCAGGTGTGTAAATTATATTTCTGATTAATTTTGTTTTGGATAATTGACTATTGTATTTCTCAAACTCTGGATATCATTCTACATAATTTTAAACACTCATTCAAGTAATTTTATTATATGGTATTAGAAAAAAGTTATAAATTATATTTAATTATTGTATTCTTTCCATAAATATAATTTAGCATTATGTAAATTTAAATTTATTGCAAAAGTACTGTGAAATAATACGGTAAGATATTTTTGCCATCTAGATTTTAAAATAATTAGTCAAGTCTATGTCAGGAAGTTAACAGCATTCAAATGCATTTTTATGCTTCATCTGTATAAACAAGTTCAGTTAAAATATTTTAAGGAAATATATATTTTAAAGATGCAAAAAATAGATTAATGAATTTGTGTTCATGATAAACTCTGGGATAAACCATAAATGTTATTAGCTTTAGGGAATTAATTTGTCTGCATAAACATCTAAAATGATAAATTAATTCATTTTTATATCCCTCTTTATGATGCTTCATTAATGGGATATTTCTGGGTTCTCATTAGGTGTGCATATAAGATATCCCATGTATCTAATACACTTTCCCAATAATAGTAATGACAGCTTACTAAAACAATGATTTCCTATTATGATTTGAACAGAGAGTGGGCACATTTGTGCAGTTTTGTGAAAGAGGTCAGTTTAAGATATACTATGGGAAGACTATGAAGATTATGATGTGAAATAAACAAAGGTATGTCTTAACTTCAAAATGTCTTCTTTGAAGCTATCACATACTTGCCTCATATTGCATATATAATATTACCATAATTTTAATATTATATTGATAGGTAGCAATAAAAATATTTTGATTGAATGCTGATTAAAAAAATGAATTCTTGGTCCAGTCCTCCAATTTAAATACCACAAGTAAAGTTTGATTAGATGCCAGTGTCTCAGGCCACCAATCATGCAAGGATTGAAGGTCCAGGTAGTAAAATTTGTCTAAGAAATTAGTCAAGGGTGGGGCAGGGTGAAGTCACCCAGTCTAGATAATTAATAGAAAATGCAGTTAAAGAATATGTTGAAACAGCAGAACCTATTAGTGAAAAGTAACCTCTATTATCTTAAAGAATTAGAAAAGAAAGCCATTTGTTTAAAAATGAAGAATTTGGTATGGTTGAAGGAGATGAAATGAGGATGGTAGGGGAGATGTTTAAAATGTAATTGTCTTTTTTGGACAATCTTACTCTCAGGTGATAAACTACTTTCTTTATGCAAATACTGGTATGCATTTTAAAAATGTATATTCTGCTAGACTAGTGATTTCATCTCAATTGGATAAATGAGAAGAAATGAGTCAGTTAGATTGTACTGTTTTTCAGTGAAACTGCCAGCTGCCCTCAAACAAAGTCTTGAATTGAAAAGTAGGAAGTTAAACAGCGTAAAAGAAATTCAGGTATCGTTTTTTAACACAAAGTGAAAATAAAATATAAAATGGAATGTCAACGGTATCAACAGAAACAGCAACCATAAACCAGCTTGAAACAGCTGGGAATGCATTCTGAAAGAGAAATCTGGAGCCCTAAGTTGCTAGCGAGCACGATCATAACAGTAACTTTTATCTACATGTGATTTAACTTTGATCAATTTAGAAGAGGCATCTTTTTAAAGTTAACTGTATCTGTATTTGCAGCCAATTTTTCACCTGGAAACATTTCATCTACAAAGCCATTAATACATTTCCTGAATAATGTTTTTGATAAGAAAATGAACCTTGAGGCTTTGTTTCCTTTATAGAGTAAAAACACACTCACATGCCTTCATTGACAGTTGTCATTTTTTTAAAGCCTCATTCAACATGGTAAATGAAGGAATATCTCTTTATATGGCTTGGTTTCATAACTTTTATACTTTATGGCTCCAGTTTACCTAAAGGAGCCTGAGAGCTCGGAACTCAAGAGAGATGCTGAAAAAACCATCCCTCTGCTAATGCTACTTTATCCATATTACAAAATTCTGGACATGAAAATGATGAATTATATTAAATGAAATTCTGACTGTATGTGTATTTTAGGTTGTTTTTCTGTGCTAAAGAAGAGTTCAAAAACTTCCATTTCCACTCATACTCAGTTGGCAGACAGCAGTGCCTTAGAAATGGCTGAATGTTTTTTGAGAAGCAACAGTGATATGTTCAACTCCTCGCTTTTGGGGAGGTAGCTACAGAATCCATCACTCATTCAATAAACCTTCACTGAGAATCTACCAGGACCTAAGTCTGCTAATCTGTGAGCTGCATGAGAGCAGATACTTGGCTAATTCTCTTCTGCATCCCCCAAATTTAAACAGATCTGGTGATAAGAAATAAATACCAAAACAGAGTCAAGGACCTGATTTTGAAGGAATGGTGTTGTATGCTGAATTTAGAGACTGTCTTTATTCTCTAGAAATTAAGGAATATGGAAGGATTTTAAGCAGATATGCTGACACTCACTGTGTGAAAGATGGAATGTAAAGTGTTGCTTCTAAGGTAGGAATGTCCGTTAGGAGACACTGGCATTATCTTGGTAGAGTGAATAAGATTCTGAACAAGAGTAGCCAAAGTGAGAGTGGTGAAAAGAAGATGGATTTGAGATATATTTCAAAAAAAATTGATAAGTTTGGATAACCATTCTCTTTTACCCACGTTTGGAGAATTAGCATCCCTCTATCCTGGTCCTTGATTCCTCTACTATTTTTTACAATGTTAGTCACACACTGATGACTCAAATTCTATCTCTAGCCTAGATCTCTCTTCTGAGCTCTAAGACTTATAAACACCTTTCTTCACCATTTGCTGTTTCAAAGGCATCTGCATGACCAAATTATTATTTTCCTGTGTCCCTTATCATAGAATGTAGCTCCATTACCTGACTGGTTTCTGAAGCAGGAAATCAGAAGCAACCTTAAAATATTATTCTTACTTTATCATAGAAAATCCATTATGTCTTTACCTTTCTAATCCCCTCTTGGACACTACTCTAATCTAGGACTCTCTCGTCTTTCACCTGGATTATTGCAGGATATTCTTTTTTTTAACATCTTTAGTGGAGTATAATTGCTTTACACTGGTGTGTTAGTTTCTGCCTTATAACAAAGTGAATCAGCCATATGTATACATATATCCCCATATCTCCTCCCTCTTGCGTCTCTCTCCCACCCTCCCAGGTGGTCACAAAACACCAAGCTAATCTCCCTGTACTATGCAGCTGCTTCTCACTAGCTGTCTGTATTACATTTGGTAGTGTATATATGTCCATGCCACTCTCTCACTTCGTCCCAGCTTCCCCTTCCCCTGCCCGTGTGCATCGACGTCTGTGTCTTTATTCCTGTCCTGCCCCTAGGTTCTTCAGAACTTTTTTTTTTTTAGATTCCATATATATGTGTTAGCATATGGTGTTTTTTTTTCTCTTTCTGACTTACTTCACTCTGTATGACAGAATCTAGGTCCATCCACCTCATTACAAATCACTCAATTTGATTTCTTTTTATGGCTGAGAAATACTGCATTGTGTATATGTGCCACATCTTCTTTATCCATTCATCTGTTGATGGACATTTAGGTTGCTTCCATGTCCTGGCTATTGTAAATAGAACTGCAATGAACATTGTGGTGCATGACTCTTTTTGAATTATGGTTTTCTCAGGGTATATGCCAAGTAGTGGGATTGCTGGGTCATATGGTAGTTCTATTTTTAGTTTTTTAAGGAACCTCCATACTATTCTCCATAGTGGCTGTATCAACTTACATTCCCACCAACAGCACAAGAGGGTTCCCTTTTCTCCACATCCTCTCCAGCATTTATTGTTTCTAGATTTTTTGATGATGGACATTCTGACTGGTGTGAGGTGATACCTCATTGTGGTTTTGATTTGCATTTCTCTAATGATTAGTGATGTTGAGCATTCTTTCATGTGTTTATTGGCAACCTGTATATCTTCATTAGAAAAATGTCTATTTAGGTCCCCTGCCCATTTTTAGATTGGGTTCTTTGTTTTTTTGACATTGAGCTGCATGAGCTGCTTGTAAAATTGGAGATTAATCCTTTGTCAGTTCCTTCATTTGTAAATATTTTCACCCATTCTGAGGGTTGTCTTTTCATCTTGTTTACATTTTCCTTTGCTGTGCAAAACCTTTAAGTTTCATTTGGTCCCATTCGTTTATTTTTGTTTTTATTTCCATTTCTCTAGAAGGTGGGTCAAAAAGGATCTTGCTGTGATTTATGTCATAGAGTGTTCTGCCTGTCTTCCCTCTAAGAGTTTTATGGTGTCTAGCCTTACATTTAGGTCTTTAATACATTTTCAATTTATTTTTGTGTATGGTGTTAAGGCGTGTTCTGATTTCATTCTTTTAACATGTAGCTATCCAGTTTTCTCAGCACCACTTATTGAAGAGGCTGTCTTTTCTCCATTGTATATTCTTGCCTCCTTTATCAAAGATAAGTTGACCATATGTGTGTGGGTTTATCTCTGGGCTTTCTGTCCTGTTCCACTGATCTATATTTCTGTTTTTGTGCCAGTACCATACTGTCTTGATTACTGTAGCTTTGTAGTATAGTCTGAAGTCCAGGAGCCTGATTCCTCCAGCTCCGTTTTTCTTTCTAAAGATGCTTTGGCTATTCGGGGTCTTTTGTGTTTCCATAAAAATTGTGAAATTTTTTGTTCTAGTTCTGTGAAAAATGCCACTGGTAGTTTGATAGGGAATGCATTGAATCGGTAGATTGCTTTGGGTAGCATAGTCATTTTCACAATGTTGATTATTCTAATCCAAAAACATGGTATATCTCTCCATCTGTTTGTATCATCTTTAATTTCTTTCATCAGTGTCTTATAGTTTTCTGCATACAGGTCTTTTGTCTGCTTAGGTAGGTTTAAACCTAGGTATTTTATTCTTTTTGTTGCAATGGTAAATGGATAGCTTCCTTAATTTCTATTTCAAATTTTTCATCATTCATATATAGGAATGCAAGAGACTTCTGTGTATTAATTTTGTATCCTGCTACTTTACTAGATTCATTGATTAGCTCTAGTAGTTTTCTGGTAGCATCTTTAGGAGTCTCTATGTATAGTATCATGACATCTGCAAACAGTGACAGTTTTATTCTTCTTTTCTGATTTGGATTCCTTTTATTTCTTTTTTCTTCTCTGATTGCTGTAGCTAAAACTTCCAAAACTATGTTGAATAATAGCAGTGAGAGTGGGCATCCTTGTCTTGTTTCTGATCTTAGAGGAAATAGTTTCAGTTTTTCACCATTGAGAACGTTGTTGGTTGTGGGTTTGTCATATATGACCTTTATTATCTTGAGGTAAGTTCCCTCAGTGCCTACTTTCTGCAGGGTTTTCTATCATAAATGGGTGTTGAATTTTGTAGAAAGCTTTTTCTGCATCTATTGAGATGATCATATGTTTTATCTCCTTCAATTTGTTATTATGGTTTATCACATTGATTGATTTGGGTATAATGAAGAATCCTTGCATTCCTGGGATAAACCCCACTTGATCATGGTGTATGATCCTTTTAATGTGCGGTTGGATTCTGTTTGCTAGTATTTTGTTGGGGATTTTTCCATCTATTTTCTTCCATGATATTGGCCTGTAGTTTTCTTTCTTTGTGACATCTTTGTCTGGTTTTGGTATCAGGGTGATGGTGGCCTTGTAGAATGAGTCTGGGAGTGTTCTTCCCTCTGCTATGTTTTGGAAGTGTTTGAGAAGGATAGTTGTTAGCTTTTCCCTAATGTTTGATAGAATTCACCTGTGAAGCCATCTGGTCCTGGGCTTTTGTTTGTTGGAAGATTTTTAATCACAGTCTCAATTTCAGTACTTGTGATTGGTCTGTTTATATTTTCTGTTTCTTCTCAGTTCAGTCTCGGAATTTCTAAGAATTTGTCTGTTCCTTCCAGGTTGTCCATTCTATTGGCGTAGAGTTGCTTGTAGTAAGCTCTCATGATCCTTTATATTTCTGCAGTGTCAGTTGTTACTTCTTTTTCATTTCTAATTGTATTGATTTGAGTCTTCTCCCTTTTTTTCTTGATAAGTCTAGCTAATGGTTGATCAATTTTGTTTATCTTCTCAAAGAACCAGCTTTTAGGTTCATTGATCTGTGCTATTGTTTCCTTCATCTCTTTTTCATTTATTTCTGATCTGATCTTTATGATTTCTTTCCTTCTGCTAACTTTGGGGTTTTATTGTTGTTGTTCTTCTTCTTTCTCTAATTGCTTTAGGTGTAAGGTTTGGTTGTTTATTTGAGATGTTTCTTTAGGTAGGAATGTATTGCTATAAACTTCCCTTTCAGTACTGCTTTTCCTTCATCCCATAGGTTTTGGGTGATAGTGTTTTCATTGTCATTTGTTTCTAAGTATTTTTTTGGTTTCCTCTTTGATTTCTTCAGTGATCTCTTGGTTATTTAGTAGTGTATTGTTTAGCCTCCATGTATTTGTATTTTTTACACATTTTTCCCTGTAATTGATATCTAGTCTCATAGCATTGTGTTTGGAAAAGATACTTGATATAATTTCAATTTTCTTAAATTTACGAAGGCTTGATTTGTGACCCAAGATATGATCTATCCTGGAGGATGTTCCATGAGCCCTTGAGAAGAAAGTGTATTCTGTTGTTTTTGGATGGAATGCCTTTTAAATATCAATTAAGTCCATCTTGTTTAATATATCATTTAAAGCTGTGCTTCTTTATTTATTTTCATTTTCGATGATCTGTCCATTGGTGAAAGTGGGGTGTTAAAGTCCCCTAATATGACTGTGTTACTGTCGACTTCCCCTTTTATGGCTGTTAGCATTTGCCTTATGTATTGAGGTGCTCCTTTTTTGGGTGCATAAATATTTACAATTGTTATATCTTCCTCTTGGCTTGAACCCTTGATCATTATGTAGTGTCCTTCTTTGTCTCTTGTAGTAGTCTTTATTTTAAAGTCTATTTTGTCTGATATGAGTATTGCTACTCCAGCTTTCTTTTGATTTCCATTTGCATGGAATATCTTTTTCCATCCCCTCACTTTCAGTCTGTATGTGTCCCTCGGTCTGAAGTGGGTCTCTTGTAGATAGCATATATACTGGTCTTGTTTTTGTATGCATTCAGCCAGTCTATGTCTTTTGGTTGGAGCATTTAATCCATTTACATCTAAGGTATTTATGGATATGTATGTTCATATTACCATTTATTACTTGTTTTGGGTTTGTTATTGTAGGTCTTTTCCTTCTCTTGTGTTTCTTGCTTAGAGAAGTTCCTCTAGCAGTTGTTGTAAAGCTGGTTTGGTGGTGCTGAATTCTCTTAGCTTTTGCTTGTCTGTAAAGTTTTTAATTTCTCTGTTGAATCTGAATGAGATCCTTGCTGGGTAGAGTAATCTTGGTTGTAGGTTTTTCCCTTTCCTCACGTTAAATATGTCCTGCAACTCCCTCTGGCTTGCAGAGTTTCTGCTGAAAGATCAGCTGTTAACCTTATGGGAATTCCCTTGTATGTTATTTGTTCTTTTTCCCTTGCTGCTTCTAATATTTTTTCTTTGTATTTAATTTTTGATAGTTTGATTAATATGTGTCTTGGCGTATTTTTCCTTGGATTTATCCTGTATGGGACTCTCTGCGCTTCCTGAACTTGATTGACTTTTCCTTTCCCATATTAAGGAAGTTTTCAACTATAATCTCTTCAACTATTTTCTCAGTCCCTTTCTTTTTCTCTTTTTCTTCTGGGACCCCTGTAATTCGAATGTTGGTGTATTTAATGTTGTCCCATAAGTCTCTCAGACTCTCCTTGATTCTTTTCATTCTTTTTTCTTTATTCTGCTCTGCAGTAGTTATTTCCACTATTTTATCTTCCAGGTCACTTATCTGTTCATCTGCCTCAGTTATTCTGCTATTGATTCCTTCTAGAGAATTTTAAATTTCATTTATTGTGCTGTTCCTCATTGTTTGTTTGCTGTTTAGTTTTTCTATTTCTTTTTTAAACGTTTCTTGTACTTTCTCCATTCTGTTTCCAAGATTTTGGATCATCTTTACTATCATTACTCTGAATTCTTTTTCAGGTAGACTGCCTATTTCTTCCTCATTTGTTTGGTCTGGTGGGTTTTTACCTTGCTCCTTCTCCTGCTGTGTGTTTCTCTGTCTTCTCATTTTGCTTAACTTATTGTGTTTGGGGTCTCCTTTTTGCACACTGCAGGTTCATAATTCCCATTGTTTTTGGTGTCTGCCCCCAGTGGTTAAGGTTGGTTCAGTGGCTTGGGTAGGCTTCCTGGGGAGGGGACTGGTTCCTGTTTTCTGGTGGATGAGGCTGGACCTTTTCTTTCTGGTGGGCAGGACCACGTCTGGTGGTATGTTTTGGGTTGTCTGTGACCGTATTATGATTTTAGGCAACCTTTCTGCTAATGGGTGGGGTTGTG
Organism: Hyperoodon ampullatus; assembly: GCF_949752795.1. Classification (NCBI taxonomy): domain Eukaryota; kingdom Metazoa; phylum Chordata; class Mammalia; order Artiodactyla; family Ziphiidae; genus Hyperoodon; species Hyperoodon ampullatus. The sequence goes on along the minus strand of NC_136925.1, from coordinate 45,214,769 downwards.
ATCCTGTCTTGCTAGTGTGGCATAGGGTGTCCAGCACTGTTGCTTGCTGGTCGTTGAGTGGAGCTGGGTCTTAGCATTGAGATAGAGATCTCTTGGAGAGCTTTCACCTTTTGATATTATGTGGAGGTGGGAAGTCTCTGGTGGTCCAATGTCCTGAACTCGGCTCTCCCACCTCAGAAGCACAGGCCTGACACCCGATCATATCAAAAACACCCTGCCAGCCACACGGTTCAGAATAAAAGGGAGAAAAAAAGAAAGAAAGAAAAAATAAAGTGAAATAAAATAAAGTTATTAAAATAAAAAATTTAAAAGTAATTAAATAAAGAAAAAAAAAGAAAGAAGAGAGGAACCAAACCAGAAAACAAATCCACCAATGATAACAAGTGCTAAAAACTATACTAAGAAACAAACTAAAAAATGGACAGACAGAACCCTAGGATAAATGGTAAAAGCAAAGCTGTACAGACAGAATCACACAAAGAAGCATACACATACACACTCACCAAAAGAAAAAAAGGAAAAAAATGTATATCTATATAAAAATAAAAGGAAGAGAGCGACCAAATCAATAAACAAATCTACCAATGATAATAAATTGTAAATACTAAACTAAGATAAACATGAGAACAGAAACAAATTAGATGCAGAAAGGAATCCCCAAGTCTACGGTTGCTCCCAAAGTCCACCACCTCAATTTTGGGATGATTTTTTGTCTCTTCAGGTATTCCACAGATGCAGGGTACATCGAGCTGATTGTGGAGGTTTAATCTGCTGCTCCTTAGGCTGCTGGGTGAGTGTCCCTTTCTCTTCTGTGTTCGCACAGCTCCCGGGGTTCAGCTTTGGATTTGGCCCCGCCTCTGCGTGTAGGTCGCCTGAGGGCGTCTGTTCTTTGCTCAGACAGGATGGGGTTAAAGTAGCAGCTGATGTGGGGGCTCCGGCTCACTCAGGCCGGGGGGAGGGAGGGGTATGGAGTGCGGGGCGAGCCTTCGGCGGCAGAGGCCAGTGTGGTGTTGCACCAGCCTGAGGCGCGCCGTGCGTTCTCCCGGGGAAGTTGTCCCTGGATCACGGGACCCTGGCAGTGGCAGGCTGCACAGGATCCTGGGAGGGGAGGTGTGGATAGTGACCTGGGCTCGCACACAGGCTTCTTAATTGAGTTTGTTTACATCTACTCTTTGTCCACTCCCAATCCGATCTCCACAATGTAGTTGCTATGATCTTTTCAAAATGCAATTCTGATATGTACCATCTTTTCAACTTGAAAGTTTTACTGAGTGCATTATTTTATGATAAACACTGGCATCTTTAATATAATCTTTAACATTTTATGTAATCTGGTCCATGTCAGATTACTCTCTTGCCTCTTCTTGTGTCACTCTATATTTTGCTTTCTGTTCCTCTGCTAAATTGGGTGTATTTCAGTTTCTCCAGATTATAGATGCTCTCCCTCAGGACATTTGCACATGCTATTTCCTCTGCCTAGAATGCTCTTCTAATCTGTTTTTATCTATTTGTCTGTGTAACTACTTCAAACATAAATTCATTAGGTAGGACTCTTCCAACATCTTACCGCTCCCTACCCCATTAGAGAGATAGTACACATCTCCTATGAGGTTTCATAGTTACCAATATATTTTGATTCATATAACTGATCACAGTTAAAATTTATATATTGTTGTAATTTCTCCATTAATGTCTGGCTTCCTAACTGGACTGAGGGCAAGATACTATGTTTGTTTTGCTCAGCAAAATATCTTTAGATCCTGGTGCAATGTTTAGTGTATAATATATTCTTTTAATGAATGTTTGACAATTGAATGAATGGATGAATTAATGATCATTTAGAGGGATTAGGGTGAGCAAGAGATTTCAATATATGCCAGAATTTCCTGAAAACAGATTACTTTCAGGCTCATCTAAACAAATGATCACAAGTCAAATATGTATAATTAAAGTTGAAAGTAGTTTTAGATAAATGACTGGAAAATGAAGAATAAGCTATATTGAAATGTCAAGAATGCTTTACCCTGTATTTATTTGAGTTATGCTTTAGAAAACCATGCTAATCAAAGAATATTTTGGATCTCATCATAAAGAAAAAAGTGATACAGAGCTCTATGAGATTATACCTAAATTCAGTAAGTGGTTTTAAGAAAGTGCTCCAAAAAGTTTTTGAAAGGTTACCACATGGAGACCAAAGAATTGATGAAATATGATACCATATAGTACACAATAAAAATGTTGGTTTTGTTGACCTTCTGAAATCTATTACTCATGGTGTACTCAGCAAATCTTGTTAAATTCTTGCTACTAAGACCTTTGTGAAGGAAACTTTGTTTTATAAATTCATTTACTAACAGCCTGTCCTGGTAGTGTAACACAATACAAATATTTGCTGGGAATTCTACTTAGACTAAATTGAAAAGTCTCTGACCAGAGTCCTGCTCTCCCATCAATGACTGTAACTGGGAAAATGAGTAGGTCCCAAAGACTAGAAAATTTTGTATTTCATCCAGCTCTTATGTTCCATATTTATGGTTGTTTTGAACAGAAGCATGTTTTTCTCTTCCATGTAAAGGTAGAGACGTGAAAGCTCTTTGGATTGCAAACTCATAAAAGTCGTCATATTTGAGGTGGTTGACAGCTTCCTCTCAGTGGGTTCAAATTCAGTATTTTCTGTGTATAAAAATATTTACTTATGAAAATAAGTCTTTTGCACAAAATATTAGGGGCTAGGGCAAATACAACTCAACCACTTACTAGCTGTTACTTGACTTTCACATTCATGACAAGTTGATAATAATGGTGATAACCTCACAGATTTGTGGTGCGAACCCCATGTGCTGATATATGTAGAACACATGGAACAATACCTGGCACGTAGTAAGAGCTCAATACACTTTAACCATGATCATTACTATCACAGAATTTTAAAAAATCTGTGCCCTCTAAAATCTCACAATATATTTGGATATATTTTTTAAAACACAAGGAAAATGACAATTTCCAAATAACAGTTAATACATAAACTAAAGAAATATCACAAGGCACATACAATTAATTGCCAAATAAAATGACTTTCTAGAGATTGTTATAGGAGAGCAGAGGATGGATGGAGAGACCAATTAGGGTGGGGAGCTATGGAATATTTTTTCAGAGAAAATCAGTTTTGGCTAGAGCTCGTAAAATTAGTAAATACGGGGCTTCCCTGGTGGCGCAGTGGTTGAGAGTCCGCCTGCCAATGCAGGGGACACGGGTTCGTGCCCCGGTCCAGGAAGATCCCACATGCCGCGGAGCGGCTGGGCCCGTGAGCCATGGCCGCTGAGCCTGCGCGTCCGGAGCCTGTGCTCCGCAACGGGAGAGGCCACAACAGTGAGAGGCCCGCATACCGCAAAAAAAAAAAAAAAAAAAAAAAAAAAATTAGTAAATACGGGTGTCTTCTTAAGTTAGAAATTTCTGACACATACTTGCTTATAACTATATTTTAGCTTGCATCAAACCTTGTTCTAAAAATGTTGACAATTACATGAGTAGATAAGAGCATATATCAAAAGTATGGTGAAAATGCACTCTAAAGGAATATTCTTAATAAGCTATTACAAAAAAAAAAGTCAAATGCCACTTTTCTGGGGGGTGTCTAAGAAAGATTAGGAGGCCATTCCTCTGGAGCCCCTACAAATACTGGATTACTGATGTGGGGCAGCCACTTAACCACGCCAGATCTCTGAAAGACATGCACAATAGAAACAAAAAGCCCAGCATGACATTTTATTATGAGTGAAATCTGTTAAATTGTGCTTCCTTTTGCTCAAAAGCTCCATCCTAAATATCAGAAGTCACACTCACTGGAGTCAGAGGACAGAGGCCAGGTCCAGAGCCAGAAAGCAAGCATTTGCTCCTTGGTCTGTGGATTAGCCAGCCCAAGCTGCCTGCTGTGGGCTTTCTTATGTCTGAACTGTCCAACTCTAGCTGCCCCAACAGGGGAGAAACATGAGAAGAAATAAATGTCGCAGGCTAGCCTAGATTCTTAGTTTCAGGTGAATCTCTGATATGGAAGAGAGAGGTCTTTTTTTTCTTTGAAAATCTCTCTCCAGACACTGGAGATTGGCTCCCCAGCTAATCTGGTCTCTAGGATCTAATCAGTCTGTCAGGACTTCTCCTTAGGGGCCGTGGGTGGAACTAAGTGGAGGGGCCTTCCCCTGAGAAGTATCTTGCCCTAGCAAGAAGATGGGCAGTAAAATAACAATGAAAATAATCACTCTCTCATGAGGCCAAGAGATACAAACTCAACTTTATTTACCTAATGGAAATATACGAATAGCTTCGAACCAGACTCAGTTCCAAGTTTATACTACTTAGTTCAAATGACAGTGAAAGGCGTATTTATGGCATATTGTGCTTTGGAAAAACTGAGTTAAAGGCTCCTATCATAGTTAAGAGGTTTAAACATAGGGGGGCTTGGATTACAAACAACCTGAAAATATTTAGTAACAGTTTATTTTAGAAGTCACTTCAAAAAATTACAGCATTTGAAAATCTCCTTTTCAAGAAGCTGAAATACTGAATACAAGCTCAAACTTTCAGTATAAAATGAAGGAAATGTAGAAAATGACATGTTTATTAATTCTCTATAGAAAGTCATTATTCTTCTGGTACTAATCTTGCTTTTTTCCCCCCATAAACCCAAGCATTTTTATGAAATTATCAGATATACCACCAAGTAGATGGAAAGAAACCCTGACCACTTAAAAAAAAAAATCAGCTGCCAGAATTTTGAAGGAAAAAAAAATCCTCGTGCACCTAGGAGAAATTAATTGCACTGTCTAAACTGTTGATAACAGTGGCAAGAAAAAGATGCTACTTTCATCATTTATTCAAAGCTGCCAAAATGGTATTGGAGACATTGATTAAAAAAAACTACATTTGCAATTTAAATAACACGAAATATTTCATTTTTAGCTGCTCTCTTCCTTTTATTTCTTTGGCAAATTCATTCCTCTTTTCAGCTTGGCTGAGTTGATTGCTCTCCTTCATAATATACTGTTTGGAATGATTTAAATGCACTTCCTTAAAACAGAAAAAAAGATAAGTGGAATTTTTTAAAAGCTCACGTATATTGGTATGTCTTGACAGGTAATTCTTTACTCGAATTTTTATAAAATTTTGTTTCAAACTGTAAGCTTTAAAATTTGGAAATGTGGGGAAGGAGAGAAAAAGAATTTGACTTACAGTATGAAATAGGATGTCTCTCATAGACAAATCTTCATGGGTTCCATTTTAATTAACCTGCCTTCATTTTTATTGTTGTATTATTCAGTTTCACCTTATGGTGCCATTTAGACAGTAAACTTTTCACACATCTGCAGGGACTGATAACAATGATTTTAATTGTTACAATACCAGTGCTACTAAGAATATTTGCTACAATAGCATATATGAGTGCATTCTTCATTTTCAAGAAGCCTATAGAAAGACTGGAGGTCATGCAGAGAATTTTTACCCTGTTTTTTCTTCTTATACCAAATTGTTCATTTATATTAGAATTTGGAGATCTTTAAGAAACTAAACTGTTCTTGATTCTCAACTAATTTGTTCCAGCTTCTGTATGACTAGACTAATCCTGAGTTGTTTGAGCTATAATTATTATTTGGATTTGTCAGAGTTTAATTTTACTTTTCATGGAAAAATAGGAATTTTAATTATGTCTTATAAATAGAATTATTTAAATGGCCTTGGTAGTAAATATATAATCAAGAAGTTGCTTAGTAAAACAAAGAAAATATATTGTTCAGAAAAATTAAAGGATAAAAAACAAATAAACAATATATTTTGTGGAAATATATTGTCCAGAAAAATTGAAGGATAAAAAACAAATAAACAATATATTTTCTGGAAATATATTGTCCAGAAATATTGAAGGATAAAAAACAAATAATAATAAGTGGCAATAAAATACCTTATGGGAAAAAATAATTATCTGATAGTGGTTCCACTACTTGCAATACTGTTTCACATATGCATGAATTTTTAGACAACTCTAAGTTTCTAAGATCTCACCTCTGATTATACAACTGTATATCACATTTGTATCAATATTAGCTTTCTCTGAATTCCTTCACACTTACTTTATGATTTCAAGCATATTGTTAATTTGAATATGATTTTTGGTCTTCTTCAAATCACTTCTATTTCATTGTAGGCAAGGAATATGTTTTTCACTGGTCTGGTCTTCACAAGGCCTCCATTGGTTTGATAAATTGAAAAAAAGTTAAGTAAATAGATCTTAATCCATAGATTTATTGTTAATTATACATTAAAGGAAAATATTACCAGATGACTTAACAGTAGTATGTGGAAAATATTCAGCTAACCCGGAAAATAGCACCTCAGTAAATGAGTTAATGATAAATTTAAAGTCTGTTTAACTACAACACATACACATAAACATTAGCAACTAAAACACACAAAGTAATAAATCACAACATTGTGCTGTGCACAAAATTAGGAATTTTCTAGTATTCATTAAATATTTACTGTTCTAGTCATTATTTTTATGTTGATGAGTATTTTCCTGTGTCAGTTTTGATGTGTGTGCAAGTGAAAGTACCAGAGAGAAAAATAAAGTAGGGTAAGGGCAGAAGGAGAGTTGCGAGGTTGCAACTGTAAGTAAGGTTTTAGGGAAAAACCAAAAGCATTTGAGGAGAAACCTGAATAAGGTCAGAGTGAGCCAGTGGGATATCTGGAGTATCAAACAAAGTGTTCATTATGCATTATGGATGCAATGCAAAAAATATTAGAGATGGAAGCATACCCTGTTCGCAGTGACATTTCAGAGGGTGATAGAAAGTAATAGCTGTGGATGAGTGAAGAGGAAAGGGGATAACTTTCTTAAGTGGGAGGGATGAACCTACCGAAGTCCAGAGGGAGTTGTAAGCTTCGTGAAATGGAATGATGCTTAGTCTCCACAGATTGACTCAGTGATCAGGTTATTGGTCAAGATACACCAGATACACCAATAGGAAAGCTGAAAGACTGGAAGCTAAGCAATAGACCAGAACTCATGGGAAGAGCAAAGGAGAAAGAATCGCACCTCAGGACTTATTTGGTGAGAAGGCACAGCCAAGGGATAAGAACTCACAGACTGAAACAGGAGGGAATCATATGGCTCTCCTAAGACGTTTACTTGTCCTACTCTCTGTGCTGAGAATTTTTTTGAGCTCTACTCCAATGCTCTGTTATTTAAAAAAAAAATTGAGACATAAAACATTTTAAGTGTACATTTCAATGGATTTTTATATATGTATACATTTATGCCATTACTAAGTCAAATTCTAACATAGAATATTCCCAGCACCCCAAAGGCTCTATCGTGTCTCTTCCAATCAACTTTCACTTTATATCCCAAACAGTAAGTCATTTTGCCCATCCTTGAAGTTCATATAAATGGAATCATACAATATTCTCTTCTGAGTCTAGGCTTTTTATGCAACATAATGTATGTAGGATGTTGTTTAAGTTTAAATTTAATTTAATTTTTACTCTGTACCGTTCTATTGTGTGACTATAACATGGTATATTTATCCCATTTATTATTGAATGACATTTGGATTGTTCCTACTTTTTGGTCACTATGGGTAATACTTGTCATGAACATCTCACACAAGTCTTTTGATGAATACAACACTCATTTTTGTTGGATATATGCCCAGGCGTGGAATTGTTGAGTCAAAAGGTTGGTATATATTTAGTTTTGGTAGATACTGCCATTTTCCAAAACGGTTGTATAAATATATACTGCCACCAACAATGTACAAGAGTCTGAGTTGTTCCACATTCTTCATTGTCCATCTGTTTAATTTTAGCCATTCTATAGTAGTATGTCCATGTGATTTTAGCTTGCATTTTGCTGATGACAAATGGTGTTGAGTACTTTTTATATGTTTAGTGGTTATTTGGATATCTTCTTTTGTGAAGTGCCTGCCTGGATTTTGGCCATTCATTTCCGGTGTTGTATGGATTTTTCTTATTAACTTGTAGGAGTGCTTTTCATATTCTGGGTGTGGGTACTTTGTCAGACTAATTGAAATCCATTATTTAAATGAAATCTAATGTTCAACCTTTTATTTTCTGGTTAATATTTTTTTTTCCTGTTTAAGAAATCTTTGTCTATCTCAGTGCCACGAAGATATTCTCCTATGTTTCCTTCTAGAAGTTTTATGGTTTCAGCTTTTACATTTAGTTGTGATCCACTTTGAATTTCATTTTTGTGTTTGAAGTGAGATAAGACTCAAGGTATATTTTTCAAAATGGATATCGAATTGTGTCAACCCCATTTATTGAAAAGACCACTTTTTAATGATTTGCAGTGATGACATTGACATCAACCAGGTGATTCTGTATGTTTAAGTTTGTTTCTCATCTGTTTTGTTCCACTTATCTATTTATCTCTTCTTGCCAATACTGTCACTTTATATTGTCTCCATAGCCAGTATTTTAAGTCCTCAGCTTTGTTCTTCTTTCATATTGCCTTAGCTATTCTGTTTTCTTGGAGTTTCTATAAAAATTTCTGAATCAGCACTTTAATTTCTACATAAACACAAACACAGATATTCTTCTGGGATTTTTATAGGCAAGGCATTGAATCTATAGATAACTTGGAGAAGACTGATGTCTTAGTGAGATTCAGTGTTCCAGTCCATTAACATACTATGTCCCTGCATTTTATTTAATTTCTCTCAAGTATTTTGTGTTAATCTCTCTCATTTTTGCTGGTACTAGTGACTTCCTTTCCATAGATAATACAGACAGAAACTTATAAAACAAGAAATTATGTAAATATACTTTAAAACTCATAATGTGTACTTTGTGAGATTTGTATAACAAAATATCAAAATTATCTCAGAGATTAATAAACTTTTCATATTATTTCCCTTAAGAGTTGAGCATTTTACATATTATAAATGAGAGTGTGTATAATTAATGATCTCTTTTAGGGATGAGAAAAAGCAAAGTAACAAATGCCCTAGTTCTTTCGACCTGATTATCTGGAAGTCAGGGGAAGTGGCAGGGGACATCCAGAGGAAACTTAAAACCTATACCACCTCATCCTAGAATGTTGAGGACTTTGGAGGATTCTGGCAGAAAATGTCATAGAGTGGGACCTCCCACCCAGAGTTCTATTAAAATGGTGGTAGGGACTTCACAACCCACAAAAACAAAATTAAAAAAAATTGGAATCCACAAAATGCACTTAGAACTGGATTTAGTTCTTAATGAAGCCTCTGCTGAGGGAGAGGATTCCACACACCCAGGAAAAAAAGGGAAATGAAATACTGTGACCCAGAGATTTCTCTTAACCCTATCTCCCTATATCCCTGAGAGGTGAAGCTCACTTAAATAAATCAAAGGAGCTGCCATACTTAACTGGGATGCCTGCAAGATCTTGGTATTTTGACTTAATTCACAACCTCACCCCACCTCCTGTGCTGCAGCAGTGACTATAGCATTGGGGTCCTGACAGCAATTATTAGGAAGACTCAGAGACTTCAGGGGACATACCCACACTTCGGTACCACTCATTGACCAGCTGGAACATAATCTGCTCTCATTTATCTTTCAGAGAAATCGAGTTATTTAAGAAAAAAATTTAAGGTTCATAACTAGTGAAGGGCCCTTTCTTCTCCACACCCTGCTCTAAAGGATAGTTTTAATAAACCCACATCCAGTGGAGGGAGACAAAAGGAAGAGAGAGGTTGCGGTAGACTTCTAACATTCTCTGATGTGTTCATACTATGGAAAACTCAGGTAACAACTATTATTTACATGTATTTGTGTCAAAATTTCAGTCCCCAAAGAGTGTAAATAATTATTATCATTTAAATGAAGGCAGCGACTATCTAATTATCAATTGATTTAGTGATTATAGTGTTAAAATAACAGATGTATGACTCTTGACTCCCTTCATATCTAATATTCTATCTAGAAAAACAAATTGCCCATTATAAAGTAATAGAGTTCCTGAGTTGTAAATCCCTTGACCTGGTCAAGCTTATTTCCTACATTCTAAATTCTGTGCTCAAGAATTACTAACCTCCACAAATCTGCTAATCACAGTGATTATAATAATAAAACTTTGACAGAATTAGATTATATGTTTTATCAAATTCAGAGAAAATTAGTTAGTGTAATATGGCAATCTTAATAAGACTAAATGGAACTACATACTATTTCTCTATATGTTGTTGTTTAGAAAAGATTTTTGTATTCCTGTTACATTATTTTTAAGGAAGTCAAATTAGAGTGGAACATTGTTTAAGTTAAAACATAAGTGTATGAAAATTAGCTTAAGATGAGTTTTCTCCAATTTTTATTAAAACAACCATATCTACCTCCAACATAACACAGCATTTTTCATTAATTGCTTACAATTCCCTGTCTTATCTAAATATTTAAAAGAATATTTAATTGGATGCACATATATGTGTGTTGTGCGAGTGTGTGTTCATGCATGACATTTGTTTTCTAAACTATCCAGGTACCTATCTTTGTAATTTATTTATTTATTCATTCATTCATTCATTCATTCACTCACTCACTCATTCATTTATTTATTTATTTTGCCGTACGCGGGCCTCTCAGTGTTGTGGCCTCTCCCGTTGTGGAGCACAGGCTCCAGATGCGCAGGCTCAGCAGCCATGGCTCACGGGCCCAGCCGCTCCACGGCACGTGGGATCTTCCCGGACCAGGGCACGAACCTGCATCCCCTGCATCGGCAGGCGGACTCTCAACCACTGCGCCACCAGGGAAGCCCTATCTTTGTCTTTTAAAACCATCCATCCATCCTAAACATTTCAACATATTCACTACATATGTAGAGAATATAGAGAACATTTTGAGGTTTTGGTACAAGAGCATCTTTTCTTTCTATAACATTTCTATCTCTTTTCCCCAGCCCCTTGTCATATGTTCTCTTTTCCTCACTCTGTTGTTGTATGTTATCATTCCTCATTAAAACTTGGAGGGACTTCCCTGGTGGTGCAGTGGTTGGGAATCTACCTGCCAATGCAGGGGACACAGGTTTGAGCCCTGGTCCGGGAAGATCCCACATGCCGCAGAGCATCTAAGCCCGTGCACCACAACTACCGAGCCTGTGATCTAGACCCCGCAAGCCACAGCTACTGAAGCCTGCAGACCATAACTAGTGAAGCCCATGCACCTAGAGCCCGTGCTATGCAGCAAGAGAAGCCACTGCAATGAGAAGCCCACACACCCAAAGAAGAGTAGCCCCCGTTCGCTGCAACTAGAGAAAGCCCGCGCAGCAACAAAGACCCAACACAGCCATAAATAAATAAATAAATAAATAAATAGATAGATAGATAGATAAATAAATAAATAAATAAAATTTTAAAGAAAATTAAAAAAAAACTTTGAGATAGGATAATTAATGGAATATTAATTTATGAAGTTTTTCTTTATTTTTTTTTCCCCTCTCCCATTTTAAGAAGGTTGTCAGGACATTTTAAGAAAATTTTCCTTAAGGCAGGGACATGATGAGAATTTTATACAAACTCTTCCTTTTTTAGCTTCTTGCTTTCTAAAATGTGGACTAACTAAAAAACATGATGCTAAGATGTTTCAGAAAAGGAGGGAAAAGAAGGGTACATTTTAAGAGAAATAGAAAGGAGTGATTCTGAGATCTTGGGAAGAGTTTGACTATGTTGCCAATGGGTCTTAAGCTTATTAGGAACTAAAAATGCCCTGTGGAACAGTTGGGAAGATGGCAGAAGAGAAGGCAGAGAACAAAAGTGCCATGTGTACCAGAGATGTAGAAAGGCACTAGAGTTCAAGGGACCACTGTAAGCTTGAAACATGAGGATGTCAGTGTCAACAATGATGCACTGGAGGCCAATTACCACTTTCCCAATGGAGACTATAGGCCCATTTTCTACTTCCCCATAGTCTCTTAAGTTGTGCACAAAACATAAACAGAACTCAACAGTGACTACAAGATGGACTATAATTAATTTAAAGAAAAATGTTAAAAATTGAATATTTCTTGAGGACCTTGGTTTGGGGTCTGAATAATAATTCAGACCTTGGTTTCGGGTTCAAATAATTCATATTTATCTTTGATCATCAGTGAACTTTAAGAAACTTTTTTTAAAATTTTGTTAGAAAGGTGATGGGTATAATATAATGTCAAGGGTATAATATAATATCAGGCAATTTCTAGGGGATTTGCCAAATGATCACAGAAAATTTAGGAACTATAGATGTATAGTTGTCGTGTGGATAAGTCACATAGTAAAACATTTTGTAAATACATCTCAATATAATCTCAGTATTAAAGTCTTATTTTAAAACTTTAATTAAAAAGGGTGAAGTCTTCAAATGTTCCCTTGAATTGTTGGTCTATAGTTAAGTACCATTTAAAATAGTGCAAGAATACAGTTTACTCTATATAATTCTCAGAGATTTCAAATGTTATATATACATATATGTATATGTATATATATATATTTGACGGCGATAAAAACAGGAAGTAATTCCTTAATCAATATAAGATATTGTGAAGCCTTCTCATAATCTACTTGGAAAATGGTTTATCATTAGAAATAGTCTACATATTTACATTGTATTTATTTCCTATGTCTGCCCTAAGACAGAATGACAAACTGAGTGGTTTAAAACAACAGAAGTTTATTATCTCACAATGGTGGAGGCTAGAAATCTGAAATCAGGTGTGTCATCAGGGTCATGCTCTCTCTAAAGTCTCTAAGTGAGGATCCTTCCTTCCTACCCTTATGGTGTTGTCAATGACAAATTGCACCTGTCTACTGAAAATAATGTACAACCTAAAAGTTGAGAATTATGTTTTATTTGGCAGACATAGTGAGGACTTATGCCACGGTCGCAGCCACTCAGATAGCTCTGAGGGACTGCTCTGAAGAGGTAAGGGAGGATCTGGGATATAGAGGAGTTTTTGCACCAAAGACCAGGTATTCGGAACTTCAAAACATTACTGTCAATCAAAGAAAACAAGACATCTCAAGTTAATGAATTAAGCACTTTTCTATGTATGGGAAGATGCAGGAGTTTGGGCTCATTGAAATCATTCCTTTGATACGTATCTTAGCTATCTAGGACCGGTATCCTGTTCTTTCTCATCCTGAGCCCCTCAGGGTGCACCGTTGGGGGCTGCTGTAATGGCTTGATAGCTGCACATCCTTTGTTTACTGATGTGGCAGACAATATTTTTCATTCACACACTGGACAGTTAAATAGGCAAGAAGACTTTTTTCAAGACTTGCAATAGGAGTCGGGACTATTTCAGTAGAAATGATAGAATGAATACAACTCTACTGAATTCCTGAGTGGTGGCTGTGATCCCACCTCCTTCTCTCCCAAATTAGTGACAGTGACATTATTATAGGGATAACCTTAGTAGTGGGTCACCACTAAGTCTCACCCCTATATTTTTATAGCAATTATTGTGTTTTGTTGTATGTCTATTTTCCTAAGTAAACTTTTGTGTTAATTGCTGTATCCCTAGTGCCCAGTGCAGTGTCTGACATTGACCAGTGGACAGTGATTGAATGAATGAGTGAATGAACCAAAAAAAAAAAAAAAAAGAATGCAACTCTGCTGAAACAAAAGTCAGGAGAACTTTTAAGCCCTGGGATGAGCTAGTGGAACTATACTAGAGGACATTAGGTAGAGAGGTTGGTCAGTATGATGAGGCCATCTGTGTTTGTTAATTGGCATGTCAAAGTTAGGCTCCTACTCTTCCACAGAGACTGAGACTAAAGTAAACGCTCTAAGGAAAGAGAGGCCAGGGGCCTATAGTCAGGAATAAACCTGTCTAAAGTTTAGTCAAGCTGAGGGAAGTGTTAAGGCTGTCTTGTAAGTGTTTGCTGACAATCTTTGGTGATTCTTGGCTTATAGACAAGTTATCGCAATCTCTGCCTCTGTTTGAATTCCACATCAATTGTGGGAAACTACTGATGGCTTTTTAAGCAGGTTTGTAGCATGAGCTCATATTCTTAAGAAATTCCTTTGGCTGCTTGAAAAGACTACGTAGGTTGATAGCTATTGCCATAGTCTGGGCAAAAATTTGTGGTAACTTATGGACTAGGAAGGTGGCTAAAAAGATAAATAGAAGTGAATATTGAGGTAGATATTGTCTGTAGAAACATGAGAACTTGCTGAGTGTTTGGACCTGAATAAAGATGTATATGGAAGAAATAATGATGATCCTAAGTTTTGTCATTGTCAAATGGGTATATGTTATTGCTACTTACTGAGGTGGATAATTATAAGGGTGGGGGAAAGTTAGTGGGTGAAGTAATTAAAGGAATAGTTCTGGACTATCTAAATTTAAGATCTTATGGTTTTTTTTTTTCTAAGGAGGAACATGCAATAGACAGTTAATTATGTGTGTCAGCAGTTCGGGAAAGAGATCTGGACAGAGGTCAGTTTGAAAATCATGAATCTTATATGGAGTTTCAAGTAATGGGACTATTTTATACTAATCAATATATTTAATATTTATTGAGGAGTTAGTCTGTGCTAAACACTGTGTTACATTCATTATATTTATTACCTTTACAGAATCCTCATAATTTTATCATATTTGCTCAATTTATACCTCCATTGTGACGATGAAGTTACCTAGGTTTAAAGGGTACAATCAAGATACCTTTTGGTAAAATATCAGAAAATCCAATTCCAACTGGATAAGCCACATAGAAAATATGAAATTGTAGATAAGTGTAGCTTTATATGAGGGTAGATACAGTATCTCAGGAAAGTCACAAAGGTCATTATTTCTTTGTATCATTTTATTATTCTTTCGTATTATTGGCTTTGTACTAATCCTGACTCACCTTGAGAACAAAGAGAACCACTAAGAACTCTAATCTTCCATGGTTTGTATCCAGCAGAGAAGAGGGAATATCTTCATCGCAGCCCTCAAATCAAAATCCTGAAGTTCTCTTTGTTTCAACTGACTTAGGTCAATCATATCTACCTTCAAATTAATCTCTAGTCTTCAGAAAGATCCCAGGGCAGCAAGAAGAAAGATGTGTGGCACCAGGAGATTCTAAATTTCCTAGGAAGTGCCTACTGAAGCTACAGCTGAAATCAGAGATGGGCTGAGGTGATGAGACACAGGGTTTCAGAGGCAGTTTACTCTAATAATAGGGGAGAATTGTAGAAAAAAGATAAGGACAGGAAATGGAACCAGGAACTAGGCCAGCATTGCAAATGCATGTGGTGAAATTCCTTCATTTGTTAAAATTCAGCTATAAATTTGGTAATAAACTTTCTAACAGCCAATGGGAAAATGGAAATATAATCAGTTCCACAATGACAGAAATCAGGTATAAGCAAAATGAAGATAATTAATAAGCAGAGTAACTATTCTAAGTATCAAGCACTCCCCTCCCAAATAAATTCAAGTTTCATCTAAAAGAAGGGGCTGTGCAATGTAATAAATGATATCCTCAATAACATCTTTAAAAAATGAATCCATTAAAGAAGATGTGGTATATATATACGATGGAATATTACTCAGCCATAAAAAGGAACAAAATTGGGTCATCTGTAGAGACATGGATGGACCTAGAGACTCATACAGAGTGAAGTAAGTCAGAAAGAGAAAAACAAATAGCATATATTAATGTATATATGTGGAATCTAGAAAAAAGGTACAGATGATCTTACTTGCAAAGCAGAAATAGAGAAACAGATGTAGAGAACAAATATATGGATACCAAGGGGGAAGGGGGTGGGGTGGGATGAATTGGGAGATTGTGATTAACATATATACACTATTGATACTATGTATAAAATAGATAACTACTGAGAACCTACTGTATAGCATAGGGAACTCTACTCAGTGCTCTGTGGTGACCTAAATGGGAAGGGAATCCAAAAAAGAGGGGATGTATGTATATGTACAGCTGATTCACTTTGTTGCACAGTAAAAACTAACACGACATTGTAAAGCAACTATACTCCAATAAAAATTTTAAAAAGACAAAGAAACAAACAAAAAATGTAACCATGAGTTACATACAGAGTTCTTTGTACCGGACAATGGCATTGCACTAAAATTCAATTCAGCATAAGAAATCCACGAATGCAGTCTACTGATGATCAGAATTAATCTGGGAATAGCCTGTGGAGTACCTAAAGAAATAGATGGGTTGAATAGCCTTTAGGTAATATTTTAAAATATTGTGTTTCTTAAAAAAATTTTCATTTGCTCTTGCAGGCAAAGATTTATATATTTTAAATACATCTATATATAATACTATCTCACAAATGCTTAGAAGCAGTTATAGTCTACAAGACGGGGGTTAAAAATTAATTTTAATTAACAATCAGCTAAATATGATTCTATATTATAGCATTGATGGAGAAAAAGTAAGCAAATCTAATGCAATTGTAAGCTGCATTAACATAAGCAGGATGTCTGAAGCGGGTAGTGAGAATCCCATTCTACTCAAAGTAATTCTCAGACCATACCTGCATCACTGATTCAAATTCTGGCTGCCTGGATTTTAGATAAATATCAACAAATGAGCAGTTCTAGAAGCAAGTCACAAGGGTGATTTTAAAATGTTAACCATGTTTTATAAAGAGTGATTAAAATAATGGGGGAGGCATAGTTTTGAGGGTGAGGGATGATAGACCTTAATAGCCAGCTTCCAAGATGTGAACAGATGCTGTAGAGAGACATGCCAGGGGTGTGAGTGCTGATCTAAGAGGCAGAACTAGGGCCAATGTGTACCATGTACCAGGAGATAGAGATCTACTAACTAGAAGAAAGACCTATCTAGTAGTCAGAAATTCCAAACATGAAATAAGTTTCATCAGCAAGTAATGGGTTGATGTCCTTGGAGAAATGATGATAGGAAAAGACATTGGTGAGAGATGATTCAACTTTTGAATGGATAGTTGTAGTAAGTGATTATACACTAAGTGTCCATTATAACACTAAACGTCTGTTATTTTGGTCAGCATTCAAAATCCTTACTACTTATTAATGTTAAGCCATTCAACTTTTTCCCCAAATACTATATACTATGTGCATTTCTAAGCACTGGAAGATATAGCAATGAATAAGGAAGTGAAGGTTCCCTTGAAGCTTACCCTGTTTGGGAGGAGTTGGATACAGATTAATGATAAAAAATTCTATAAATTTTTAGAAAGCAAAAGTCAGATAAGGTGCAAAATATCACTCTGAATGTTTTTGATGTGACAGGTACTGACCACTGCTGTGAGAAGTGCTCCATTCACCTTCTGGTACAGTGGCCTCTGTCTGAATGTCTGCATTGTCTCCCTCCACCCGCCATGAATCCATCCTTATGCGCTTCTCCCTGACAATCTCTCTGAGATCACTAGATACTGGGCATCCTTAGTGTTTTCAATCTGAGTGCCATTTAAGTTTCTATTCTGATTGTATGAATGTGTGTAGTTGCACAAACAGGTAATAGGATTTGAGGTAGGAGATGTTAAAGCCATGGATGGAGAAACAGTCAACAATGGCTCCTCAAGTTAGAAACATCACATTAAAAATTCAGTATCAAAGTTTCTAAAGCTGTATGTCTCAAAGCATGATCTGAAAGACAGCTACATAAGAATCACAAGAAATACTTGTTTAAAATGTAGATTCCTATTCCTTCAAGTCACTGTTGAATCTTTGTGGGTAGAGGCTGTCAATCAATGTTTTGAACAAACTCTTCAGGGATGTGTATATACACTAAAGTTTGAAAACCTCTGTATTAAAGAATAAGAACTCAATAAGAAATATGAGTACCTTAAAGGGAAGCTTCTCAGGAACATCAAAAATATAGAACTCCTGTTAACAAGAGCCTAAGAAAAGACAATAGAACTCTTGCAAGCCCATGACTGTGGTACCTAAAGTTAGGAGACATGTCAGTCTCCTTACAATTATATAAACAAGGCACAAAGGCTATGCTTTCCCCCACCCCAGCCAGTACCTGATGCCTCTGGAGAGGCTAGTTCTGTTGATACTGAATGACATAAAATAAAAGAAGATGAGTTTAATGTAAGGTTAGGAGAACTCCTTTTTTAGAAAACAGAAGGTTTCTGTAGTGGCTTCGAGAAAAATTATGAAAAATTAAAAACAATTTCTTAATTACTTTCAAGCAGAGACATATTATGTGCTAATTGTCACCTGCATACTTGTACAGTTTTCCTATCTAGATTGTAATTTCCTTCATAAAAACTTTAATAACCTTTTTGTATATAATCAGGAGAGCTTAAAAATATTTAGCACATAGTGAACAATAAATACTCAGCTTTTGGTGATGATGGGATAGTTAAACCTCTAGATTGTTTTGGCCCAATGAGGATTTTTCTAGGGTGATTAAGAAAGGGAAACAAGATTTTAATGTATTTTGTAGTTAAATCTATGCAGATACAGGGATCTAGTCATATTCTTTATTCGTTACCAGTAAATGTCCTATATTGAGAGAGACAGAAGGAGACGATGAAAGAGAAAGAGAAAGGTTGAAAGAGCATTATGGATTTGATTTATGTACCATAAAAAAAGAAAAAGTGATAGTTATGGATTATAGAAATCCATTTACCAACATCTTGAAGACAGGGGTGTTCCTGGTTAAAATCTGCGTGACTTTTTAGAGAATACAGTGAATCAGATGAATTTAAATTATCTCCAATGACAAGCCTTGTAGATCAAGACAAGTGCTAGCTACAGTTTCAATTGGTTTTTAGTGAAGAATTTGATTCTATAATCTATGAAAAAATTATAAATTAGGTGTGAGGATTTGGTACAAAACAAAAAGCTAAGTAGAAGTTAAGTGAGTGAAGCTGTCTTCCCATTTGGAGGCAGTTTTCCAGTATTTTTCTCTGTAGGTTTTTATCAAACTAGTCAGCCTTGGCATATCTACATGGTGTTGTAATTGAAGCAACTAATACTCATAGATGCCTATAATTATACTGTCACATAGATTAGTTGTGGCTGATTGGTTGAACTCAAGGTCAGAATTATTTTCTAATACTTCTGCCACAGAGCATCTGGACAGGGCCTGAATGGTGCTATGAATACTGTACAACTATTTCCACATATGTCAAGGCTCAGAGGACAAACTTTACTAACTCTGACTACAACTTTGAGAGTCATTTGTGAGATACACATGGAACACAATATCTTACAAGTTCAAAGGTAAAGTTTTAGAGGATCCTATAATAATGTTCAAAAGAGAGTACAGTTTTGAGATTTTGTAAATTCATAGAATGAAATACTTCAGATTCACAGGCAAATCAGATTTACACCCAACTACTTCAAAGATCAATGTTTAAGAAAATATAGATATTGCTTTTCAGTTTTAAAGTTCCTGGAGACATTAGCCATAAGATATTGAGTTCATAAATTCAAACAGAAAGATTCAATTGCCAAATGTTTAAGAACTAGATTAAAAGATAAACAGTACTGAAGGATTAATTACAATATAGCCTGTTCTTTTTCATGTATATGTCAATGATACAGTGCTTAACAAATTTTATTTCTCTAGACATAGCAGGGGGAGAAGTTATACAAATGTGCAATTATAAACCTATGCTTTTTTGTATGATTGCATCTTTAATTATGCTTCTTAGGTCGAGGGTGCTGTCTTGAAGAAAGTGGTAAGGTCTATCTACCTAGTCAGCATTCTAGTTATGTATCATCCCTCTCACTGTCTATATCTATCGACTCCCTGCCATACTCCAAATTTAGTTTGGTTCTTTGATGCATACTTGGGAAAATAGTGTACAAAATTTGGCAGTCTATAAATTTGAACTAGGTTATATTTGCCTATCATAAAAATAGTTCCACCTTAAGGAGGCAATACTTTTTTTTTAAAATAATCTGATTACATAATATAGAGTAATTAAGAGGTTTAGGGACAATAAATAATAATAACAGTTCTTTGATTCTCTTTAGAGAAGAGATATTATTTAACAAATAGAGTGATAACACTATGCCAAGCTATTGCAGTGAAACTTCAACACATTCTTCATTACAGCAGTAGAACCATACTGTATTCCTCTCCAGAATTCTAAGCAGAATATCCATTAACTCTCCTAATTTCTATTACATGTAGGACAAGGGTTTTCAACCCTCCAACAGTTTGTTTAACAATAATTCACTCAAAAAGTCATTCATGTGGAGGTCTCTATAACAATGTAAAGTTCTCCCTCGTGTGTAGCAGGTAATTATTTTTCTAAAGTTGAGTTGGACAATAATCTTTGTGTAAACAAGACATTCCTATGCAGTCTGTTGTTGATTGTTAATTAATTTTTGCCCATTGATGTAATGCAAAAATTCACTTAGAAGCTGTGAGTTGTATGAAATAGTAATTATATTCTAGAGGTTTCAGAGCACCACAGAATGATGAAAGTGGGCATTGATAAGCTTTTAATTGCAACCCATTCAGTTGAGCTATTATGTTTTCATAACCCCTTATTTTTCATTAGTTATCTGTCAGTTTATAATATAGTTGTTAATTGAAGTAGAAAAAGAATGTGTGAACTTTGTTTTCCCAGTTGTATGCTTGAGTTATCCAAGAAGACAAACATACACATAGCCGTAGTATTGCATTTTCAAGGCTAACAAAGCTAACAAGATGGAACTAAAAAGAGAAAAAAAGGGATAGAGAACATACATAACACAGTCGCAGGGAGTAGTTTTTCCACAGCCCTCCATGAATAGGGAGAAGCCAGATGACTCAACTGACTACCAAGTGCAGAGAAAGCCCAGATGAATAAAATCATTTTATGTCCATCCTGTGTAAAGTTGTTGGAATAGAAAATGATTAGCTATTTTTGTTCAGGATTAAATAAAGCATCCAAAAGAAAAGAAGCTTTTCTCCTGCTTTAAAAAATTTAAGCTTGAGTGAGCCTTACTATTGAAACTGCTTTATTATTTTAAAAATAATTTGTCCAAGCACTGCAGTACTAATTAACATACTTTTAAAATTCTGCAAAAATAATACTTGATGATAGAATTAGAAGAAAATTTTTATAATTTATCTATGCCCACCTCCTAGGCAATCATAATTCACTAAAAGATAAATAATATATGTATCCATTTTGTTTAATATGTAGTTTTGATCATATTTTTTAAGCTCAATTTGAATCTTCTTTGTTTAGTATTGAAGACTGTACACACTATTACTCTATGCTGGTCAGTTCTGTCTTCACTTAGAGACTGACCTCATATTTGTCAAAATAATATCTTAAAAATTATCTGGAATTGAAATAAAATACAGTAAAATTCCCACATCCTCATAATTTTCGTAAGAAAAATGCATTTTTGTTAGCAAAAGAAAGGTAAAGTGCCACTCTGCAATAAACCATCTTCTGAAAACTATAACTCTTGAAAATATCCTTTGGTTAATTATAATGATTGAATGTCCATTTCCTTCATAGGAAGGAAAAGTTAAAGCTTATGTTTTATTAAACATTAAAATAATTATTATTTCCCAAAGCTAAATAGGGCCTTCTGGCCCACAGATGCTGTTCAATATGTTTAATGAAATTTTGTTATTGTATTTTAGATGCAAAAACTGAGCAGTATGATGTGTTGAAACACACACACACACACACACACCCCACCGCATTTCATTCTCTCCCAATCTCACTTCCCTTCACAGACATTTTCCTCAACATGTCCATGAGCACACACATAATGTATACTTGTTTGGGATCAGATTATGTACATTGTTCTGTAACTTGCCTTTTCAATTCATATTCCATCAGTTGCATTATGTCAGAAATATGTATCCATGTTTCTTTTTAAATGGATACTTCATTTTACATAGTAAGAATGCACCACATTTTACCTAACCACTTCTTTATTGATAGGAATTTAGGTGGTTTTTCAGTACTTCAATATTGCAATCACCGCTGTAAAGAACATTCTTGCTAATATTCTTAAACGATTCCATCCTGTTAAGTCTTGTAGTGTTTATCAAGAGTGGTGTTCATCATTAAGACCAAGAGAAGGTTCTCTTTGAATTTATTTAATCTTCCAGATGCCTATTTTCTTTCTAATAAATTTATTTATTTTTGGCTGAGTTGGGTCTTCGTTGCTGCCCGTGGGCTTTCTCTAGTTGCGGCGAGCAGGGGCCACTCCTCGCTGCGGTGCACTGGCCTCTCGTTGTGGTGGCCTCTCTTGTTGCCAAGCACGGGCTCTAGGCCTGTGGGCTTCAGTAGTTGTGGCTTGCAGGCTCAGTAGTTGTGGCTCGGGGGCTCTAGAGCACAGGCTCAGTAGTTGTGGCACACAGGCTTAGTTTCTCCGCGGCATGTGGGATCTTCCCGGACCAGGGGTTAGTGCTACTGCTGCAGGTCAGGTTGAGAAGCAGCCAACAGAAATTTTAAAAAGAGATAATTTCCTTGCCAGCTCTTACAGAAATCTTGCATTCAGAAAAAAGTACAGGCTCTGCAGGGAGAGAGAGTCCCAGGGGTGTACAGCTTAGTGAGCAGATCATGCCTCTATTAGCAGTGGTTTTCAACCCAGGGCAATTATGCCCCTGTCTCCCCACACACACATACCTCAGGGACGTTTGGCAGTGTCTGCCGACATTATGCTTCATAATTGGGGATGAGAGGATGTTACTAACAGCTAGTAAATAGAGACTAGGGATGCTTCTAATGTGTAGGATAGCCCTCCACAACAAAGAAAAATCTGGCTGGAAATGTCAAGAGCACCGAGGTTGAGAAACTCTGCTTTGTTAAAATTAGAAAAAGGCATCCTTTGCACTGGCTTTAATAACCTAGGTCACAGATCTTGGCAAGCAGAACACCGGTTGGGTTCTGCCTCAGCTTACACATTCAACCAGGTGTCCCTGTACAGGGCACACCTGGTAGGTAACCTTGAAGGACATGCACTGAGGCTGACTCTTATCACCTTTTGCCCTCCAGATTAATTATAGGAAGGCAATTGTTTCCTAGTAGCTTCAAAAATTAACAAAACTTCACCAGTAAAGGGACTGAATGTGCAATCGAAAAACCCGTGAGTAGCTATGTTACCTGTGACATGAAAATCTTGAATTGAGTAATTCTTAGGCCACTTCCAGATCTAAAATCCTACCATTCTTAACCTCACACTGTATGGTTAAACATTAAGACTCAGGGTCCAGACAATCTAGTTTCAATCCTACCTCTGCCACTTATGAGGTCACTACCTCGAGAAGTTGTTTGCTCTCTCAATGCCTCAATCTCATCACCTGAAAAAAGAAAATAACACTAGCACACACTTCATAGGATCATTGTAAGGATTAAGTAACTTAAAATACATAAATTGCTTAAGAAATTTGTCTGGCACCTGGTATGTGCTCAATATATGATAGCTATGATAATAATAATGAAATACATATCTCTAAAAGAACTTACCAAGCCCTGGGCCCCTTACGACCTCTCCATCTTCATTTTTTCTGCGTAAGGTTGTTCTTCAAAATACATCTGCCAAGGGCTTTTGCACATACCATCCCTTCTGTTTGATATCCCCTCAGCTTCCATGTATTTTTATCCTCAATACCTGGTGCTTATTAGGTGTTTAGCAGATATGTGTGGAACGCTATTTTCTGGAGACTGCGCTCTGCGTTTCTGTTAGCTACCGCTGTGGGATGTGGGACTAGTTAGAGTAGTAAGGTAGTACTCAGAAGTGTTCATAAATGTCAGATCTCTTGTTCTAAATTCTTGGGAGGACTTCAGTCTTTCATATGCTTGAAACCAGCTACACCCGTGTAACTTGCTTAGACCAAGGACATGTAAGGAGAACTGATATGTGGTTCACTTTCTGGACATAACATAAGAGCCACTACACAGCCACGTTCTTCTCTTAGCCTCTGGGATCATGGAAGCTTGTCTCAGTGGGATTGTCTGTCAATCCAGGTCACTGAGTGATTCGGTGAACAAAGCCCCCGTGCCAACCGATAAACATGTAGCTGAGCAGGAAATCAACGGTGCTGTTTTAAGCCACTGGAGTGTTGGATTGTTTGTTACCTTAACAAAAGCTATTCTATCCTGACTGATAAAAGTGGGCTAGGATAGAGCTTCTCACAATTCAGAGTCCTTTCCCTGATTTGTGAAGGCAAGTTTTGCCTATATAAGTTATTTTATTATTGGTAAAATATGTCTAATATAAAATGTGAAAATATAAACTTAATTCAAATTAAAACCTTTACTAAACTGAGAGAATGTAATATCTTGGCTTGTCTTAATATGTACCATTCAAAATATCTTGTTAATTAAACATTTTTCAAAATCAGCATTCTCAACCTGGATGTATATAGGACTTACCTGGGGAGTTGAGAAATAAATAGCTCCCAGGGCTTCACCTCCAGAGATTCTGACTGGCCTGGGTGGGACCAGGGCCTCACTATTGTACCTAGGATTCCAGTGTGCAGCCAGGGTCAAGAACTACTGCTCTGAATGTACATAAAGTCTAATAGGAAATGACTATCACAAGACTCAACCAGTTCTAAACATTTTCTGAGTCAGTGAAGATAGCTTACAGTATAACCCTGGTAAAGTCACTTAATTTTTCTAGACCTGCTTCTCATCTATAATCATCTATATTATTCTCATCTATAACAACTTCTATTCCCAGTGTCTTGCATGGCTTTACAGGTTTTGCACATATGAGAAGTGGTCTCTGATTCACCCTTCACCCATGAGGGATCCAATAAATGTCAGATACTAGATACTAGTGGCAATGTCTGAACAACCTTCAGTTCTAATAAACAGACTGGACGTTCAAATTAGAAATTTCCTCTCATAGCATACCTATTAGTCTTTGGGATTTTTGTAGCCACCATCCATGTCAATAATAGTTGGAGTCAAGTGCTGACCTGCGATGAGTAGTAAGGAAAATGGGAATCTTTTTCCTAAAATATGAGTTCACATTTCCTTTCATTTGTCTTGAAAAGAAACTAAAAGTATTTCACAGTAAGAGAACACTTAAAACAATCTGAGTTGAAATCCAGCCCTGTACTTATGTGAGAGAATGGAGACATGTAGAGAACTATTATGTTTGAAATACTGATGTCATTGCACAGTCTACTCCCTCCTGGTTGTTTTGCTTTCTCAGGGAAATAGACAGCATCTGGTTACATGCATCCCACATAGGCTTTCAGATAATAGTAGGTAATATCAGAGTTTTTGTTTAGGTTTTATTGTTTGAATTGACTAGTATATTTCAAAAGTCAATCATTTTGCCTACATTATGCTCATTGAGTACAGACAACATTGTTTTTTTTTGGTCATTGATTTTTAAAGATAGTATCTAGATAACTCAGTTGATTGTATTCCTCATTTGTTGTTCTTCAAATATGCCAAGACACTGGGCTGAGGCAGTAGTCTTACCAGAGCTATTACACATGTTCCTGTCTTTACTTCTCCTGCACATCACACTTGAAACCAGTTCATTTGCTATTCCTTGAAAGAAGCAAGAATTATCTTACTGAAACAGGAGAGAAACAAACAGAAATTCAACTCTGTGTAAATAATTATGCTGAGGAGAGATAAAATTAGTACAACATTGAGAGAAATATTATATCCATATATACATATATTAGTAGCTATAAAATAAAAGATATTTAGTCATATATTTATATGTGTTTTTAAATTGTCATTATTCATAAATAGTCAGACACAGTTGTGTCTGTATTAATGGGTAGGATCTGATATAATAATTTGCTTATTTAATTTTTTATTCTTAGCACCATGATAACATCCAAAATCAGTTATTAGTGTGAGAAACAAAAAAGGCAAGCAGAAACACAAGGAATATTCTTTCTTGTTCAGTAAACACGAAGATAATATGCTAGTGACCACTAATGAGGGCTGCTTATGTCTGTTTAATAAATTATTGTCTTGAAAAGAGAATTGTAGACAAAACATTATGTAAAAATGTCCCAATTTTTAATAGACAAGCAGACTGTGCTTACTTACACATAGAATCCATTAGGGGTGGTGACTAATTTCAGAGTAGTAGAAAACAGTTACAAATTAATAAATAGTTCTCTCCTTAAATTTCAAACAAAATAAAATTTAAAACAAAAGTTTTATTGCAGAAGCTGAGTTTACATTTCAAAAATCTTAGAATTTCAAATTTCACTTTTTATTTCATAAATCCAATCTCTTCCAGCTTTTTTTTTTTTTTTCCGATACGCGGGCCTCTCACTGTTGTGGCCTCTCCCGTTGCGGAGCACAGGCTCCGGATGCGCAGGCTCAGTGGCCATGGCTCACGGGCCCAGCCGCTCTGCGGCATGTGGGGTCTTCCCGGACCGGGGCACGAACCCGTGTTCCCTGCATTGGCAGGTGGACTCCCAACCACTGCGCCACCAGGGAAGCCCTCTAAGTATTTTAAAATTTCCATTTGTGTTCTTTCTGTTTGTTAAATATTTGAGTTATTGGGAAGTCTCTTAATTTCCAATTGTATGTTATTATCATTTGTATTTATTATACTGATCTTTGCATATAATATCGGTTCTTTTCAAAATGTTAAATTATTCTAGTTTATTATATGTCCTAAATATGATTAAGAAGCACCAACTAGAACAGTACCTGACACATAGTAGGAGTTCAGTAAATACATGTAGAAGTAAATAAATAATATCAAGCTATTAGTTGTGTTTTCAGCTCCTCTATATTTTGGCCTGCTTCGTCTATAAAAAATGAAAGAGATATATTGAAAGCTACCATATGATGTTGGATTTGTAAACTTCTCTGTATTTCTCCTGGTTTTATAAAATAGAATTGGACGCTTTAAGTGGTTATAAGTTTAAATGTGTTTTATCTTCTTGGTAAATTAAATCATTTATCATTAGGCAGTAACACTCCCTATTCTTAGTGTTGCTTTTATCTTAAAGTTCATTTTTATTTTATATTAATGTAACTACTCTAGCCTTATTTTGGTTAGTTTTTCGCGGATACATTTTCCCCATCTTTTTCCTTTTTAGCCGTCTATACCCTTATATTTTGTGAATGGTGCCTGAAAAAGACTATAGCTGGATTAAAAGTACAGTTTCACAATCTCTGCCTTTTAACTAGTAACCTTAGTGTATTACTCTTGTTATAATTACTAATATATGTCTTCTTTTCACTTATGGTATGTTTTTAACACATCTCACTTTTTCCATGCTTCTTTTTCTTTTTTTCCCTGACTTTACTTTTATATTTTGAATTTACTTGTTTGTTTACTATTCTCATTTGTTCTCCATCTATGAGTTTAGACATTATACACTTATTCCTGTTCAATTAGTGTTTACCCTTGAAATTGTATGTACATATTTAATATAACAAACTATGAATCAACCAATATCATAACTAACCTGCTCACACTCACAAATAATACAGGGACTTAAAATACTTTATCTTAGATTAACCCTGACTAGCTTGAGTTATTGCAGTTTAGTATTATGTTTCTGCCCTTATTTTAAACCTCATTAAAAAGAATTGTTAGGGCTTCCCTGGTGGCGCAGTGGTTGAGAGTCCGCCTGTCGATGCAGGGGACACCGGTTCGTGCCCCGGTCCGGGAGGATCCCACATGCCGCGGAGCGGCTGGGCCTGTGAGCCATGGCTGCTGAGCCTGCGCGTCCGGAGCCTGTGCCCCGCAACGGGAGAGGCCACAACAGTGAGAGGCCTGCGTAATGCAGAAAAAAAAAAAAAGAATTGTTATTCTTTTATAAAGACTTTTTAGATCTCACAAATATTTTTTTTTATTTTGTTCACCATTACTTATTGGAACTCAGGTTTTCCATTTGGGGACATTTTCCTCTGTTTTGCTGTAAGTCTGCATATATGTTATGTAATAGTTATGTTATACAGAAACGCAAATTGAGTTAAACTATCACTTGCTCTAAGCTTGCTTCCAGTGCATCCATACAGTCCATACATCCTACAGTCCATCCTCATCTCATCTCTTTATTAGGGGGCTATGTGAGCTGTTACAGGGCATCCTGTGGGCAAAACCATCCCAAAGTAGTCCAGTGCTCTAGTTTTGACTTGATGAGATCTCAGTAGGTCCGTGCTGAGGGGAAAAAATGGGTTCTTCAAGTAGAGAAGAAAGGTGGTCTGGCAGTTGGTGCTAAGGAGATGATACTTGTGTTAATTATGTCCCCATAATGCTAGAGACCTCAAAATATCAACAATCAACAGAAAGTGGGCAAGACTCTAACTTTTCCCCTTTGATGGTCTCTTCCTGTTAAGGTATCACTGGGTACTTATTTTCTGAGAGTTTTTTTGGTGCAAACATGAATTTGATAGGGTGTGTGTGTGTGTGTGTGTGTGTGTGTGTGTGTGTGTGTGTGTGTATGCAATCTTTCATCACTCTGTGCCTACCTCCTCTACACTTTCTTGAATCCACTGGTTAAGAGAATAGTGTCCTGACTGCCTATTAGCCATTTGTACTTTACCTTATTTGCTTTTAGAGGAAAAAACTTACGGTGCCCAATGTACTTTGACACTTTTATTCTGGTTTACATCTCAGCATGTTCTGTTCCTTTCAAACCTGTGGCTATAGAAACATTTATCATTTTTCTTGCTTTTCATGCAATAGTTGGACATAATGTTTCCTTTTATTCAGTGACATTTAGTAGTATTAGATGGTAGAAATGAACTCAAATTCTGAATGAAGGATCAGACAAGTATTATAGTTCCTGAAAGTACGTGGAACTGCTAATCATGATGATAAATGGCTCACTGTGAGTTGGTAGAAGAAGTACAATGGATTGTCGTTAGATGCCTTTTGAGTTACAGTTGCTTTTAAGAATGTTAATAGTACCTGACCAAATGCCAAAATGGAGAGAATCACAATTATCTTGTTTTGATATAGAATGCACAAACCATGCCAAAATACATTTATTTTTAAATTAGCCAAATTTCACATTATTCTCTACCTTCTCTTTATTTAGAACAATGTGGCCTGAGTATCAATAGCCCATGAAAATATATGAATTGGGAAGACATTTTTTTTTTTTTTGCAATCAATACCTCCAGTGTACTACTGATGAATAATTCACGTGGAGTATAGCAGGACCTCGGGGTAGATTTACTCTTTTTTAATTAAAAAAAAATGTTTAAATTTACCCTTGATAATTTCTTGAGGTGGAAAATGTTATTCTCAGTTGATAGATGAGGAAACTGAGGTTACGAGAGATTTAAATGAGGTAGTTCAGAGCAGTACAATATATGTTTCCTGATACATCATAATTTTACAGTATATGTTAATTTCTTTTGCTTCTGATCAACTCATCAGTTTAAGGTTCTATTTAGTTCTGTCATGAACTATGTGGATGCCATTTGGGAGACTGTTTCCACAGAAAACATAACCAGATGCTCCTTATATTCTCTAATTCCAATTATTCAAACTTGTGGACAGGATTCTAGACTCAGAGGTACTATTTCACAAGCAAATCTATTTGGACACAAGCAGGAGAAAAGAACAAAGCAAAACAAATGTCACAAAACAAAACAAATATTAACTTTTAAAAACTCACTAAATGGGGACTTCCCTGGTGGTCCAGTGGTTAAGACTCCATGCTTCTAATGCAAGGGGTACAGGTTTGATCCCTGGTCAGGGAACTAAGATCCCACATGCTGTGCAGCGTGGCCAAAACAAAAATAAAATTAAAAAATTAAAAAACCCCACTAAATGCATGTATATAATTCAGAGGAGACCCTTTCCACACCTCAGTTGAAATCACTTTCAGTTGTTTTCAAAATGTGCTGAACATCACAATTACATGTAAAATGTTGTCATCCACACCCCAGCCCTCTGCTGTGGAAGAGGCAGTAAATCCAAGTGGATAAGAAACCCAGTGCCTGAGTCAGACAACCCAGGCTTACATTCCAACTTTACACCAATTAACTCTTTTTTTTTTTTTTTTTTTTTGCGGTACGCGGGCCTCTCACTGTTGTGGCCTCTCCCACTGCGGAGCACAGGCTCCGGACGCGCAGGCTCAGCAGCCATGGCTCACGGGCCCAGCTGCTCTGCGGCATGTGGGATCCTCCCGGACCAGGGCACGAACCCATGTCCCCTGCATCGTCAGGCGGACTCTCAACCACTGCGCCACCAGGGAAGCCCTACACTAATTAACTCTTAAAGCTTCAATTTCCTCATCTGTATAAAAATCACAAAGCCAGGACTATAAGAGGACTATCATTCTATCTTGTGTGTAATTCTAATGAAGCTTTTAGATTAGAGAGTTTCTGCAAAAAGTTATGCATACTGCGAGCAGAAGTGCCAACCCATAAAGCAGGAGAGAGAACTACTACACAGGACACACACACACACACACACACACACACTTGCTTACTCATGCATATACACTCATGCATATGCATATACATCCACAGAAAGAAAGAAAGAAAATGATAGGTTTAATACTGAGATTGTCTGCAGTTTTATTAGTTATATACTCAAGACTACAGTTATTGAGTTTATACATATTGAGTTGTATTACAGACTGACAGGCCAGAGAAGAGCATCAGCAGGATAGAACTATGTGCTTTGGGGCAGATAGTCCTTAATTCCTCAGAAAATCCTGAGTAGATCACTGTATCCCTCTCTATATAATACCATGCAAAAGCCAAAGCTTATATACAGATCTACTTTCAGAATTAAATGTGGTAAAATACTCATTAACAGATTTTGGAAGTATTATATCTAAAATATTCTATTTCAAAAGTTTATTTTAAGAGATATTTATAAAACCGAGGTATCTAGACTGACGTGCTTTGAATGGGCTAGTTGACCAAGGATTTGATGACACCATAGGAGAAAAACACTTAAATATATATGGGACCCTTACTAACAGGTGTTTATATTTTGTTCTAGGATCGAGTATAATTAGGTCAAACATCAGGCATTTATAATTTTCAGAATCTCCAAACACCACATCTTTTTTCTTATTTCCTTCTTTGTCCCCTAATTAAATTCTTGCATGTATTTAATTAAGGCTTTGAACATCTAACCTCTACTCTCACAGGTACAGATCTATAAAGAACTTGTCACTGAGCATATCAGAAGCAGGTATAGTTTGAGTTCTTTTAATGTATTCCTACAATTTTGTAATCTTGAGTCATGCTTTTCACTTTTATACAATTGATATTACTCTAATGAGACACTGCATACCATTTCTTTG
The DNA here is from genome assembly GCF_949752795.1 of Hyperoodon ampullatus. Classification (NCBI taxonomy): domain Eukaryota; kingdom Metazoa; phylum Chordata; class Mammalia; order Artiodactyla; family Ziphiidae; genus Hyperoodon; species Hyperoodon ampullatus. Next base: position 45,183,588 of record NC_136925.1, on the reverse strand, counting down.
AAGGTGAAATCTCAGGATAGGAAAAAAAAGATATTGTAAGACACATGAAAGTGCATATATTTTTTGTGTGAGACAGTTATACAAATTAACTTGTCAATTTTTGCACTGAAGGATCCTAAGTGTGCTGCTTTATAATTTGGCCACAAGTGTCTAAATTCCCAATTATTGCTGTGGTCTAATATTCTCCAACACTAGTAGACATGATAATTACAAGAGAGTGTTCTGTAAATAATAATAAATAATAAAATAATAAGAGCGTGTTCTATATAATAAGGATTCTGTGGCTTCACCTTCAAACTTTGATTCTTGTGAAATAAAGAAATAAGTGTTTTTTTAAAAAAGGAAATAAGTGTTTTTACCAGTTGTCTCAAGTGATTCTGATACTTCAGGCTTGTTAACTGACTGACAACTACCCTCTAAGAAGCTCTGGGTTAGGCCTCGCAGAAGCTCTGTGCTGCCCAGTATTTACAAAGCCACTTACTCACTTTCATCTCAAAATTAAATGATTTAAGCACCTAACTTACTCTCTCATATGATCAGGTTAGTTTAGGGAAAATTTCCACACTTTCTGCAGAAAAGATGGGCAGAAATGCACGACAAGCCTTCTTGAGTGCAGGTTGTCAGTTGGATTGTTGCTTTCCTTGTCCAACATTTATTTTTCTAAGTCAACCTGTTTGTTTAACTGGGGCATTAAATATATATCCATATATTCAAAATATTTATCATAAAAATTTGGAGATACATAAACTACAAAAGAAAACTATCTTATTTTTTTGCTGGGTAGAGAAAGAGGGAAATGATTACTCAGAATAAATTACCTTTTTTTGAAGGCACAAAATAAAATAGCCTCCCTAACACCACCCAAATAGCTAGTCTCTCTGTGAAACTAAAATTCAGAAAAGGAGATTTTTTTAGCTGCATTTTTATAGTTTGATTGCCATATTTACAATTTCCTTTCTCTTGCAAAATTCTGAACATATGTTCTGTTATGTTCCATGCCTCCCAGATGAACAAGGAGTATGACTTGTAGTAAATGTAAATGGAGATTTGTTCTCAAGGTTTTATATAAATAGAAATAAGGAAAAAATATCACTAGCCTATGAAACTTGGAAGGTTGTTTAGTAGTTCCTAAAGAAATACTATTAAAGATTATATGGCCTAGACACTTCCAAATCTCATTATTAATTTAAAATATGAAGATATAGCCTTTTAGAAACTTTGGACACCAAGGCACATCAGAAATTTGATAAATATTATATACCAAGTTTCAACACTTGGAAGTCTTAAAGGTGTAGGATTCACACATTTAAAAATTGTCTTTATTCTATACGAATGTATCTATCATATTGGTTTTATAAAGGAACTTTTAGGTCATCATGAATTTTACAAGCTTGTAGAGACAGGTAAAGTGTATGGGATCTTCTTTTGCAAATAGGACAGGATGTATTTTTATTTAATCCAGATGTTCTATCAAACTAGAGATGGCACAGTGGATTTCTTATAGTCTTTCCTAATAATCTTATGCATACTTGTGTATTCTTACACTTCTTTAAGAAAGAACAATGAGGTAAATGCAGCAAATTGGAAGAATTTTGTAAAAAAAAAAAAGTATGTGTTTCACAGAGAACACTGAACCATTATTTACTAATAGAATTGCAAACATCATGGTCTGAATGAGCTAAGCACCACACAAATATGAGTTACTCTGTTATAATTGACATTATTTTAAAATTTCCTAAATACTCTTGAAACTGTTTACTATCACTTAAGATTATTTAAAATAAATAGGAGGTTGTTAAAACATTTATATTAGGGCACTTTAATAAGTCCACTTCATCTGTCATAGTGAAAGATCATCCACATATCACAGAAACAGGGAATGTATACTATAATCCCAACCTCTGCAATTTTCTTGTCTCCTGTTTCTTCTCCAGAAAGTTTAGTTGTTCTCTTCAGTGTCCATGAATCTTCTGGTCGGGTAGACAGGGCCCAGGGTTGGTAGTAACGTGGTCCAGGTCCTAGTCCTATCAGTGCCAGTCTTCCTCTCATAGTCCCGAGTATCTCAGGCAAGTCTTTTAACTTCTTAGAGCTTCATGTTGTTTTGCCATAAAAAGAGAGCGTTAATATTTAGCCCCTTCCTAACTCTAACCATCAAAGCTTCCATGATCCCAAGACACTTTTCATGGTCTTTTATTCTGGCTTTCTTGAGTTAGATAACTTGCTGTCTTTTCTTTGATAACTTAGACGCAATTTTTATAGCTGATTCGCTTTCTTATAAAGCAGAAACTAACTCACCATTGTGAAGCAATTATACTCCAATAAAGATGTTAAACAAAAACAACGAAACCCCACTGGTTTGCTAATAGTTTTCAACATTTTCTTTAACAAATTTAATAAATTTGAAAAGTTGTAGACAACTGCAGTTTCTGTCAATACACATAAAGAGAAATGAAACTCTGAAATAATAAGGTCCCATGAAATAAATGTGCTAGCGCATGCATGCATTTGTGCGCTCTGGGGCATTGGGAAGGCCATATGGCTGGCAGGCTCTGTGGAGTCAGAGCCTTGAAGTCCTGCTGCTTTATGTTCTTCTTTTCAAATTCCAGTCCCTGCCCTCTCAGCAGCATGATGTACAACAGAAGCTTGACACACACAGGTGACATTACCATTGCATCCATGCTCTGATCCCCTGCCTGCAGAAAGCCAGTAAAGGAGCCAGTCGACCCTATTGGTCATTAGATATGTATTTTCTAGCTTAAACAGTTTATGGTGATCTGGAGCAGAATGGACTGTGATGAATTCAGAATATTAGACTCCTTTCTTGCCTCTGTCTAGTGGGCAAAATCAGAGAAATAACTTAGAAAGTTCCCACATGCCTCTTCTCCTTTTCCCTCTTGCTTCTTTCCCTCTCCCACCCTTTTGACCCTCACTGAATTAGCAAGTGAATTTGGTGTTCCTCTTAAAAATACCTGTTGAGGGCTTCCCTGGTGGTGCAGTGGTTGGGAGTCCGCCTGCCGATGCAGGGGACACGGGTTCGTGCCCTGGTCCGGGAAGATCCCACAGGCCACGGAGCGGCTGGGCCCGTGAGCCATGGCCACTGAGCCTGCGCGTTCGGAGCCTGTGCTCCGCAACGGGAGAGGCCACAACAGTGAGAGGTCCACGTACCGCAAAAAAAAAAAAAAAGTGCATGGAAATATTGTATTCTCTTTACACTGGATGATGGAAGCTTTCAAAATATGTACCAAATGAGTAAACTAATTTAAAATATATTTATCAGTTTATTAGGTAATGTTTTACATGGTTAAAATATTTAGAAATTATAAAAATGTCTTCAGAGAATAATTCTCTTTTTCTGCTCATTTAATGATCCAACCAACCCCTGAACAGGTTAGCTTGCTATTTGTATCTTGTGTATTCTTCTGGAAATTATTATTTCATACAAAGGAGAGTATTTATCTAAACAAGAAAGCCCCCCTTATATTCTTCACACATGGGGGCTTATCATAAAAATTGTCCTGCACAGTGCCTTTATTATTACTTTAATTTTTACTGAGACATAGTTTCCATATGGTAAAATACACAGATCATAAGTGTACAGCTCATTGAGTTTTGGAAATTGCATATACCTGTGTAACCCACAGACCTAGCCAATCCATCAGTAAATTACCTCAGCCCCACCTTCAAATTCTATCCTGATTCTGACACCAGCCCCACTATTACCTACACTGAGTTTCCATCATCTCTCACCTGGATTAGAAATGACCTCCTAAACCATTTCTAGGCTATCTCAAAACAACAGCAGAATCCTTTAAAAATATAAAGAAGATTATGCTGTGTCCCTACCTCTTCTCAAAAACTTTCAGGGAATGTCCTTAAAATGAAGAGGCTGTAAGGTCCTAAATAATCTGGCCCTCCCCTATCTCTCTGCAGGACTGGCTACATAATTTGTGAAGCTCAGTGCAAAATGAAAATGCAGAGCCCCCTTACCTACATTTCTAAGTTCGGTTAAAGTACTGAAATATAGTTTGTTTTTTTTTTTTTCTTTCTTCCATGGTCCCTCTCAACCTGTCATGGTGTTTTTAAATTGTTATTTAATGTGGCACTCCCTTGGGCAAGGGAAGGCCCTCACCGGTGCCCAGGAGCCCTGCCCCACTACTGAGTGTGCATGATACTCACTGGCTCCTGGCTTCCCTTTCCCTTCTTTCCAGCAGCTGCAGGACCCAGAGCCTGTGTGCCAGCTGGGAGCAGGAAACCCCACCCAGGCATCTCCCCTTCCCATAGCCCCTATCCACAGCTACAGCCAAGAGTTGAGCAGCAGGCAAGAGTACTGCAAACTCTGTACCAAGATACCATAGGTACCCGGATGTGGGATGGGTGAGAGGCTTTCCCTACTAAGTCACCCATGGAATGCACGGGAACCAGATGGCCACTGCTGTGCTCCACCTGGAGACACCTCAGAATGTGCTTGTCCAACCTCAACCCTCCCCACTCCCCATCCAGGCCTCACCTGGTTCCCAGGGTGGAGGGGAATAGACAGAGAAGTCAAGGAGGCCCTGGAAGACAGGACCATGCATGTACTGAGGCTCCAGACTCTTACTAGTGTTCCACTGTCTCATCAGTATGCACTTACAAAACGCAGGTTCAACAACAAAATTATTAATAATTTTAAGAAAGTGGCCATGGAGCTTTCAACCTGAAGCTCAGGGCCTTTCTGGTTACAGGGGCCTGTGTGACTGCACTGGTCACACACTGGTGCATCTAGCACGGCCAGGTCTAACTCAACCCTATTCCTCGCTCCATCTCTCTCCCTCTTTACTTACAGTGGCCTCTTGGCTATTCCTTAAGCTTTTTTGCCTTTTTCAAGTCTGTATTCACATGCCACTCTCTCAAGGAGACCTTTTGTCACCAATTAATTTACAGTTAACACTCCCCAGTACTCTATCCCACTTACTCTGTTTTTTCAAGGCGCTTATCATCTTCTAAAATTCTATAGACTTTAATTATTTATTATGCATATTATTTATCATCTGCATCAGCTACTGAAAGATAAGCTCCATGAATATAGGAGCCACTTTCTGTTCTGTGTACTGGTGTATCCTGAGGGACACTGACTAGATGACTGGCATGTGGCAGATGCTCAGTAAATTTTAGTTGACTAAATGAATAAATAATGAGTGAAAGATTTCTATCTGGAAATAAAGTGCTATAACTCTCCCAGGAAAGACTGTTGCTTCTGTGTGGATGTGTATGAGTGTGTGAGGGTGGGGTGTGAGGTGGGACAGGGGGCGTCTAGAGAGGAGGAGGAATGGGTGTCAGTATTTGAAGAAGAATGCATAGCTTAGTGGGGAAGAAGCCATTTGTAGTTACTCAACAACAGCTGGTATTTTCCACTATATTGAAGGGAGCAAGTCTCTGTAAAAATCAATTGATAAATAATAGCTGCTTTCCAAAGTCACATGAGTAGTAAATGGCAGAACCAGGATTCAAGTACAGATATATGTGACCCCAAAGCCAGTGCTTAATCTTCTCAGGGGTTATTTGCATTTAGAAAGAGATACTTCTACTTCATAGTGGATTTCTCTTGGCAGGCTTCGCGAGGGACGTATTTTTGACGGAAGGGTCTTCCCTAGTGTCTGGAGCTTTTTGTTTGTTTCCAGTATGCTCCCTTCTTTTCCTATACTTTTAGAGTACACAGGTAGACAGACACAGATAGGCTGTTAATCCCTGAGTTACATGCACCCCAATGTGTAGCTCCAATTTCAGATTAGTTTACATCTAAAATCATATCATTACTGATATCAGTGGAAATTTTGGATGATACAAATTATCCAAAGCAGTGGGTAATTCAAAATTCATTTGGCCCAGGGACATAAGAACATGCTCAGTCTGGAAAATCTCTCTTTTCTGTCTCTCTCTTTTTCTCTCCCTCTCCCTCTCTCTCTATAATTAAAACTTTTCAAGATAGACTTTTACAACATATTTATTAAGTGATAGTTAAAATGTTTGGTAAATATTACTGATTCTTATTAAAGAGTCAGCTCCAAATACTTTTTTTCTAACAGTTTTACTCAAAATTCTTTCATGATAGAGTAGAAAATAAATCTCCATCCATAGTGTATATTTCATACTAGCAACATCCTGTTGATCATTGATTCAGTATTTATAGCTCTACAAATTCTAATTATTAGTGAGGGTTTACATTCAATAGCATTTTCATGAGAAGTTCTAATTGTAGATTATTTTAAATTTTTAAATAATGGATGAATAATTGTAGGGCAGTAGAGAATGAACACATGGTCAACAGGGCTGGTGGATCCATATGTTAATATGCTGCAACTTCAAATTCAAATAAATAAATATTTATGGAGCATTTATTATAATCTCCAGGCATTTATTTTCTAGTTGAAGCATAGATAATATTCTACTCCAACCTCATGAGACAACAATTTATATTGACTATGACCACTAGTTCTAGTTTTATTATAAATGTATTCTAAAATATTTTACTGTTCCTTTTTATTTATTGAGTTTTCATAATAATCCTCCTCCCAATACCTATCATTAAATCCCTCTAGTTTTTCTTTTACCATCTCTTGACAGATAACCTTGCCCTAATTACTTTTAATAATGCCTGGATTATTACACTAACCTCTTTGTCTCCACTTATAAATTTAGTCTCAACACAGCAGCCAGAAGGATCCTTTTAGAATGGAAGACAGCGCATGTCCCTCCTCTGCTCATATTCTCCTAAATGCTTCCCATCTCACAAAAAGGAAAAGTCAAGGTCCTTACAATGGCCTTAAAGGTCTATGTGATTGCCCCTTCCTATTTCCCTTCTGCCTTCCCTTGCTGCCTACTGCTGGCTTACTTCCCTCTATCTACTCTGCCCTCCTTGTTCCTCTAACATGCAGGGCATCTGCCATGCCAGGGCCTTGCTCTCTTTGTCCCCCTGCCTGATACTCTTCTCCCAGGGATGTTGCCTATCCTTCAGGTCTGTGCAGTTGCCATTTCTCAGTGAGGCTTGCAATCTTTTCCTTATTTAAATTGTAACTCCTACCTTCTGTCCAGCATTCCCTTATCCTTCTTCCCAAATTTACTTTTCTCCACATAGAAACATCTGACATGCTATATATTTGAGTAGTTGTTTGTTTATTGTATATGTCTTCATCCTCCTCCATCATCAATAAAAAATGAGTTTCAGGAGGGTGCGGTTCTCTTCATTGTATATCCAGTGCCTAAGATAGTCCTTTGCACAGAAAATGTGCCCAACATACAGGGCATCTTTTTTCTTTTGGTCGTTTTAGCAGAAGTTCAAAACAATGAGAGAATTTGAAAGTGCTTATTAAAGTTTTCTTAGCTTCTCAGTGGATTTTGTTGTGTAACAAATATTTTGTAATGAATGATTCATTTCTACCACATCTGAAACTCCAGAATGATTTGAATAGTGCTGGTAGGTTGATATGTATAAACAGATAAAACTGAACATAGAATTAAATAATAATAGCATGTTTAAATGAACTGAATACATTTGGAAATATATCATGAGTTAATACATAAGTAAGTGATATTCTTATGGCTCTACTCTCAGAGAGCTGACTCATTTTAATGATTTCATCTATTATTTTTGTACAGGCAAGTCTCACAACTATGGCTGTATAGTTTTTCCTTAATTTCAGGTTCTTCCGGATGACTCTATATTTCTATATATGTTTCAAACATGAAGTGTGTAAAGCTAAGTCACAAGCTTTTTTTTTTTTTTTTTTAAATCAGCTCTCTTCAGAATTTCCTATTTATTATAATGGCATCATTATTTTTTCTAGTTTTCCAACCCTGAAACGCTGTAGTTAGTTACTTTGGACTCTAACCAATAGAAGAAAGGAATAATGTACTTTTTTAATGCTACTAAGTTAATGAAGAATATTTTATCAAGGATAAATTTTTCACCAGAATAAAATGATTAAAAGGATTCAGAGCAAAGTTCTTTGTTTGGGAGAAAAATAACAATTAAATAAGATTTGGGGGTCATGAATTTAAGAGTGAGGTCCAGGAATAGGATTTTATAAAGTGAACTCATTAGACCAGCAATGAATATGCAGTGGAGATTCCTTATTAGAATAAAGGACAGTGGCTTTACCATATATTCATGCTCTCTTTCCAATCACCGAAGAACTGAGGAATGGAAGATGTTCTCAGACCTTACGAGCCCAGGATATAGATGCTAACACACCTAGAATGATACCTGTTATTGGTGCCCACTTACTGACCTTTTAGTTAGACTTTAAATAATAAGTAAGATTTGGCCATCCAAGGGGGTTAGGCATCCTGAATGAAAGACGAAAGAGTTAGGCAACCAGAGGTCAAACATGTAGCAAGGATAAACATTTCCTTAGAAAAGTTAACCCATGTTCTTCTGACTCATTTATCAACTCTGAAAGGTATTGAGAGGCTATGGTTAGGGGCATGGGATTTGGCTGAAAATTTTCCCAGCCTCAAATAAACCTTTCAACCATAGAAAGAAGTTTTGTTTAAACTTTGTAGAAATTCCAGCAGCAAGCAATTCTTGAAAATCAACCAGAGCACATTTCTCAGGTCTGATATTACATGGAGCCTGGATAAAATCATGTCAAGGCAGCATTGATCAGAACTTGTGAACTGGGTTAATTTTAGGTTAGTGATTTCTATAGTCTCTTAGTCCTCAGGTTGCCATGAGTTCAACCACAGAGTCACCACCCTCTGTGGCCATTTAGACTATTGCCTTTCTTTTCAGAGTATGCATTGCATTTTCCAGTGTGAAAAAGGCCACAACCCTTTTTAGGTAGGCTTCTAAGCACAGAAATAGTTGAAATATATATAAGCCACAACTCCCGTTGCCTCTGCTATGATTACTTAATTGTAAAATAAATTACCCCCAAACTAAGTGGTGTAAAACAACCATTTATTATGATCATGGATTTTGCATGTCAAGAATTTGGACTGGGTACAAGGATAGCTTCTTTTTCTGTTCCAGAGTCCTGGGGTCTTAACTGAAAGACCCCAAAGACAGGGGGGGAAATTATCCAAAGGTGTGTGTGCATGCGACAGAGAGACAGAGACAGAGAGAGACAGGCACAGACAGAAAGAGAGAGAACTCCAGGCAGTTGCCATGAATCTTTAAGACTTGGACTTAGAGTTACACAGTATCTCTTTTGCCCTATTCTCTTTATCACAAAGTCACAAGGTCTTCACAGAATCAAGAGAAGGGGAAATAGATTCCAACTCACCATAGGGAGTGGCATGTTCCTGGAGGAGCATATGGGTCCAGAAATATTGCTGTGGCCCCTTTAGAAAAATAGAATTGCCATATCCTATTTCAAAATAAATTGAAGGAGGAAAATTATACTGGATATGTGTGTGCACCTCCTTGTGTGTATATGATAATGTGTGTGAGTGGGTGATGATATCCCACTGTATTAATACTAAGCTTATTCTAATGTCAATTTAAGGACAAAGACACATAACTCAGGTGGTTTCTCTTCTGCAAAGTTGTAAACTCTGATGGTAACTAAGTTTATTGCCCTTCTCTAGTTGGAAATCTTTCACAAAGTTTTCTGTTCTTGCTGTGGTATTTGCTTAAGTATACTGTGGATTATTGTGGTCAGAAACATATTTGTATATACTGAGGAATCTGCATTTGCTATTCTAAGGAAAATATTTTTCCACATGTGCATTGGGGGGACAAAATCCTCAAAGGAGAGTCGGCAGAGCTGCTGGCATTTTGCCTTACAATATACATGTCACTCACCAGCCTCCACTGACAGCACTTTCCAACCTTTATTTCATCCTTACTAGAAAAGAGGAAGGTAATAAATTGTATTACTGGTATTCAGTGCAGACCAAGAATTGTGCCGGGCACAGCTTTAGGTATTTTTTCAAAGGCTATTATATTGAATATATTCTTTGTTTTTAGTTTTTATTTATTATTTTTTTAATTTTTAAAAATTTTCATTGGAGTATAGTTGATTTACAATGTTATGTTACTTTCAGTTGTACAGTAAAGTGAACCAGTTATACATATACATATATCCACACTTTTTTAGATTCTTTTCCCGTACAGGCCATTACAGAATATTGACTAGAGTTCCCTGTGCTGTACAGTAGGTCCTTATTATTTACCTATCTTATATATAGTAGTGTGTGTATGTCAATCCCAATATCCCAATTTATTGCTCCCCCACTTTATCCCCTGGTAACCATAAGTTTGTTTTCTACATCTTTGACTCTACTTCTGTTTTGTAAATAAGTTCATTTTTACCCTTTTTTTAGATTCCACATGTAAGTGATATGATATGATATTTGTCTTTCTCTGTCTGACTTACTTCACTCAGTAGGACAATCTCTGGGTCCATCCGTGTTGCTGCAAATGGCATTATTTTGTTCTTTTTGATGGCTGAGTAATATTCCATTTTATATATGTACCACATCTTTATCCATTCCTCTGTTAATGGACATTTAGGTTGCTTCCATGTCCTGGCTATTGTAAATAGTGCTGTAAAGAACATAAATATAGTCTTAATCAAAGAATTATGTATAGCTGGCAACTCTAACTGCTAGTGTGGGACACCTTAATTTACATGCTTAAAGGACCCAGGGAGATGACTTAAGTGTGTGAATCTGACCAAGTGGTGCAGAGCGAGTGATGGCATCTGCTACGTAGCCCCCGGGAGGGGTTAGGAACACTTAAGGTATTCAGTGCAACTGAAAAACAAATGAAAAATAAGACACGGATCATGCCAAACATAAGGCAGGCGATGCTGGATTTGACCTACTGGCTGTTAATGTGTAACCCCTAAGTCTAGGGAGAATTGAATGCCTTGCTTCTCCAACCCGAATTCTCAAAAGGAGAGGGTTTAACTTGGGACAGTGTTCTTGGGATAAGGGGAAGGTGGAATGCTGAACTTTGAAAGGGAACCTTAGAGGCCTTGTAGATTCTCAAGTGGGAGTGGTAGAGACATTATAAATAACATTGCATGAGGCAGCTCTCTCTCCCTATGTCATCTGAGTGGTAAGAATTCAAGAAGACCAGGGTAGGGCCTACTGGAGAGGAGGCTCACTCAGTTCCATTGCTAGTGCAGGCCTTAAAATAAAGTAGTCCTGGGGCTTCCCTGGTGGCGCAGTGGTTGAGAGTCCACTTGCCGATGCAAGGGACACAGGTTTGTGCCCCGGTTCGGGAAGATCCCACATGCCACGGAGCGGCTGGGCCCGTGAGCCATGGTTGCTGAGCCTGAGCGTCCGCAGCCTGTGCTCCGCAATGGGAGAAGCCACAACAGTGAGAGGGCCGCGTATCGCAAATAAATAAATAAATAAATAAATAAATAAGTAGTCCTGAAAATCTAGCTTGGTTCAGAGGAGTTGAGACTAGAAAAGGCATTTGGGTTGAAGCCCTACATAGTAGGACACAGTGATTTTAATATAAAAAATTAAAAAAAAAGGTTAAGTGTACATTATGGGCAAACAGGGAGAACCCACAGAAGTTAGACTTCTAGAATGAAGGCATCTTTCATTGTAATTGCCTATCATTATCTTCCTGCTTTAAAGTAGATATTCACTAAAGCTTCCCCTTAGGTAACTGTTTTGGGGTAAAAATCATCCTAGCTCTCAGTTCATTTTGTAGAGCAGGACAAAGCCATGCCCTGAGTTTATCTAATGATAGAGACTACCCTCCTGATGGTGTTAAACTTTCCCTCAGCTTGATGAAACTTTAGACAGATTTATTCCTGACTCTAGGCCCCTAACTTCCCTTTTCTTAGAACATTTTCTATAGAAAGCTTGTAATTGCAAATTCTTTCTCTGCCCATTTGGGATATACGTAAATCTTTTAAAAAACCTCTTGCCAGGTTTATAACTGAAAACGCCTTTCTCAAGGACCTGGGAGCCATCTCTTTGAAATGTAATCATATAGCATCCCTGTCTCCTGGGAGGGTAGGAATCTAACTTCAGTGGACACCAATTAGCAAATACAGATGGTCTAACCACAGAGAAAAATATTTTCAAATTCAGGAAATAACTCAATGTGCTCATCACATCCCATTGATCAACCTCTCGCTAGTTTTGTCCAGTACTTTTCCACTAGTTCATCACAACCTTTAAAAGCACTCTTAGCCTTTGTTCCAGTGGAGTTAAATTCTGATTTAGTTCTGATCTCTCTCCCCTATTGCAATAGATTTGAATAAAATCTTCCTTGCCTGTTTAGTTTTTCCCAGGGCAATTTTTGCATTGACCCTACTCTGGATACAGCCTTCTCTATTTGCATTGTCTGGGATCTGAGTGATTCACTGAAGAACCAGCATCTCTTTTTCTTTCTCCTTCCTTCTTGGTTCCTTGCTTCTTTCTTTTTTCTTCCTCCTTCCAGGCTCTACAATTGTTTTCCAGAGCCAGTCACTATAGGTTTATGCTATAAAATATCAACATATAATAATAGTGAGAAGCAATTTGCTTTATACATAATTTGAGATAACAATGAGGAATCATAGGTTAAACACGTCTAGACTGATGATCTTGCTCTGCTAACTTAAAAAATATACTGTGCTTATCTCAGAAAATTGTTATACTCTTGAAATGACTTCAAATCATACAAAGTAATGGGACTTTATACAGAGAGAGTCAAATAGGACATAAAGGTTTTGAAGCAAACTACTTAAAAGAAGAAGAGAGGTCAGCTGTGCAGAGATTTGCTTTTTCTAGCTTATTCTGAGCTAACTGTTCTGGCAACACTCACCTGGCCTCAAACAATCCCAGTTTCAGCCTTTGCCAACTTGTGGAAGAATGTTTACATCTGCCCTTGCCTGGCTTCAAGGTTCTGCTGTGGGGAGTTCTGTGCTGCTGGGAAATAAATGTTCCTCCTACTAATTATAGGTCCAACTCTCTTCCTCCCACTTCAAGTGTAAATTACCTCATCATAAAGAATTCCTTTTAAAACAGGATGTAATTCCCTGTCACCAACAATTGCTTCACAGCACTCCAGGCAAGTCCCAAAATTGTTTGCAAAGTCTGTATCCTCCAAAGAGAAGAAAGGAAACAAAAGAACCATGGAAAAATGCAACAAGGAATCAAAATAAACACACCAAAATCCATAGTCTCCTGTCAATATTTTAGAAAGAAACTTTACAAGCTTTTGGAACATTGCCATATCTGAGTTTCACAGGAATTCTAATTGTCCAGAATAAAATAAAGTACACCTTACAGCAAAAACAAATGCCTATGTTCATATGAAGACTACTCAACTGCATTACACACTTATGGAATACACTTTTTAAAGAAAGTGTTCTTATTAGTAAATAGAAATAAAATTTTTATGAGAGCTAATCTAGTTAAGTATCAAAATTTGGAAATATATTCTGATAAGTGTACTGAATCAGCCCATCTTTACCCTGAGTAGAACAGGGTAAAATACTTTTGAGTAGTTTTTTCCAGAATTATATGATTATGAACATGTTGTAAGTTATAATGTATTGGTGAAGTATCCACCAGAACTTCTGGGCTCTAATAGTCACTTGAAATAAATGGACAGAAAAGAAAGTGAGCCAGAAGAATTACTGTGATAAAATGATAAAAATTTGATTCATAGAATTTCTTCTTTTGTAACAAACAAAAATAAAAAATTAATAGAATCAAGTAATATTTATTTTTTACTAAGGACAATATGACATATAGAACAATAGCAACCATACCAAAACTACTGGACAGTTCAGGAATGCTATTTCTGTGGGCAATTTATAACTGTGAGTACTTGGGTGTGGTGATTTTCTGTTTCCTGGTTTTCAGGGTTGTGGCACTCTGTCTTTTTAAAGACAGAGTTTCTCATAATAATAAAGTTATGTCAAACAGAATTTTTATAAATAATTATTTTAATAGATTTTGGGGAAAATATCATTAGATATGGTATGGAATAGTTGAATAAATGCAGTTGCATACTTAGGAAGCACTACTCTAAATCAGTGAGATTAAAAGTCCAGTCCTTGGACGAGTAGCATTGCATCATGAGGGAATTTAGAAATGCAGATTCTGGGCTCCACCCAGACTTACTGAATCAGACACTCTGGAGGTGCAGCCCCGGATCTGTGTTTTAACAAATCCCCAAGTGATTCTCCGAGGTGCACTAAGGTTTGAGAACCACTGTCTAAAAGAGGGCCGACTTGGGATAAAGTAAAGAGGAGGTTCCCAGGCAGGGATACCTTGTGAGAACTCAGTAATAAAGGGATGGGTAGCATGGATTTGGACACTGCCAGCAGACAAAAATTGGTACTTGAGAAGTCTATATAGGTCTACATTTTAAAACTACTATCTGGAAATTTTCCTATTAAACCCTAAAATGATGCTGTTGTTTTCCTACATTTATCATCACATATTTTGGAGCTCGTTATGTATTCTGTTGAGTTTAAAAAACCAATTGATTTATATGGAAGAAAATTCTGTACTTGAGAACCAAAAGAAGCTACCTATTAATTCTGTCTATAAAACTCTGCATTTTCTTTTCCATTCTAAAAATAGCTTCTGATAAAAAGAGAAACAGTTTACTTTCCTGACAGTCATTCCCCCTGGATACAAGGGATTCAGTAGGACACAAATATAAAATTTTAGGGCAACTGTATGCTACAGGGGAAAGTCTTCACATTCTCTTTAGTGAGAAGCAGAAATCATGCCTGTCTGGATGGTATCTAAATTGTAGGATGGTTAAACTATCTTGGCATTGATTTACCCATCCATCCATTTATCTATCTGTTCATTCTTTCATTCTATATTTTTTGAGCATTTCTGTCTTCTCTGCATTGGCATCTATTGTCTTTTTTTTTTTTTCCTTCAGTTTGAGAGGTTCCTGGCTTTTGACATGGTCTGTGATTTTCTTTTGTAACCTAGATATTTTAGGTATTATGTTGTGAGTCTCTGGATGTTATTTACACCTTCCTTTTGAGATGGCATCCTCCAACCTGCTTCAGCAGAGGAAGGAAGAGGGACTGCCTCACTACTTCCAGGCAGGGTTAGAAGTCCAGGTTCCCCATTCAACATCTGTTGACACATGAAGGGAGCTGGGGGTCTTCTTGTCACTGTAGAATGGAGGTGTGATTTTCAGCTCTCCATTGGAACTCTGCTGATACTTCCTTGGCTGATAGCAGGAGGAATGCCTAGTAATTCCTCCCCAGGTGGTCTTCACTGACTTCCTGGGCAAAAGAGGGCAGAGGTCAGCCTCATTTTGGCTTGCTGGTTGTAAAAATCCTGACTGTCCTCTAGGCCTTCTCTGACATGTTTCCAGTGGAGAGGGGCCTCTTGTTACTTCCAGGTGAAGGTGAAAGTCCCCATGGGGTCTTCACTGACCTTGTGTTTTGGGCGAGGCCTCCTTATCATCTGTTGGGATTGAAAGTTGTGGCTCACGTCTTTGACACCATCACAGTGAGAGGATAGGCTTGCCTTTTTATAGCCTGGTAGCATGGAAGTCTAGGCTTCCAGCTCAATTGCACTGATGTGGTGGGACACAGTTTTTCTGTGGTGTTTGGCTGGGGTAAAGCAGAGATCGACTAAGTGGTCTATCTTGTTTTGTGCTCCTTCCTGGTCCTGTGGCTAAGAGAAAGCAGACTTTAACTGGGGTTTTTTTTGGCTTGTGCCGCTTGGTGTTTTTGAGTTTCAGCTTCCTTAGCTCCAGGTCATGAGAAGGAAAAAAAAAAAAAATGCCAGGGGATTCACTACTATGCTGTGACTTGAATTCTGAGTTTCATAGCTAGTCTACCTCATTTTTTCTACTGTTCAGAGTTTTGTTGTGCTTGTTCTATCTGTAATGTCCAGGGATTTTTGTTGTACTTAGCTGGAGGAATAGGGAACAGTATAGCTAATCCATCTTCCCAGAAGTGAAAGTCACTACTCTTTCATTTATAAAAATTGTTATTTTTAAAATATTTGATTACACTTACTTAAAAACTCAATTAAGTCTGATTGTAAATTAAAGGTAATGGTACTGCAATTTAAACAATAGTATATTTGGCTATGGTTATATGATTTAAAGTCAATAATTTATCTCAGGCTAAAGAATTTTTATATTTATGTGAAGTTAACAGAAACCCAGAACACTTTATTTAGACTTTAAATAATAAGTAAGACTGGGCCGTCCAAGGGGGCCCAAAAATACTGTCATGTCACTTATTTACATGACAGTATTTTTTAAACAACAACAACAAATTTCCTGGTAAATCTCTACTTATTAGCATATAGTATTGGTGACACACTAGAGAAAATATGTTGAGTTAAATTTCCAGTAGAAAGCTACTAAAATCTTGATCAGAAAATGCCAGAAATGCTTGAATAAGTAGAATATGCTTTTGGAAAATACCAAATTCCAGACTTAGAGTCATATCTTAATACGATTCTACCTAAAGAGGTACTACACCTTCAGCTTGAATCTTAATTATTTCCTTGAAGGAGATAGAGGCAAGGATATGATAATTTATAACTCTGAAAATACTTGTTTAGTTTACTGCATAGCAATTGATAACTACATTCTGTTCATCTTGAACAGTAAAACAAAACAACTAGTTTAAAAGAAAAGGCAAACACCTGAAGTGCTTAAAATAATCAAACTTCTACAAGTAAATACAATTCATCAGCAAAATTTATCTTAAATAAATAACTGTATAAATTTGTATGTATACATACATATGTCCAGATTATTTATAAAATAATCAGGTTATTCTTGTTCACTTATTTTCATAAATTTTCTCTATTGACTTCCACCTTTTAAAAAGTCCTGTGGATGGATTTGAGATAATGCTTGTGTGGCCAAGTGCCCACTTTGATGAGTAATACGACTCTTACACTCTCAACCAAAGAAAAATATTTCTTTTATTTTATTTATAATTAATTTTTCAACAAAGTTGATGTAAGGTTGTTTATAAAACAACCTTATTGAAAATGATATTTACATGATTTAGGAAGTAGGGGCGCAGGAAAATAAGAATTATTCTAAATAAGATAAAGCTAGTGGTGATATCAGCAGACAGATATCAGTAGACAAAGCATATGGAAACTATATACGTCATTAGAAACAGAATATAAAATACAGAGAAATACCATCAGTAATATGATTCAAGTGTTCTTAAAACCACAGCTATTCAAAGTACCAATGCTTAAAAGGAATTTCTCCTGTGGTCCATAGTATTGAGCTGAATTATTGTTCTCAGCATCTTCTTTACAAAACTTCCAACATAGATTTATTAGATTTTTTTAAATTAAAAATGTTTATAAAAATGTAATTTTTATTTTAAAAATTACATTTAAAAATTAAAAATGTAAATTAAAAATTAAAATGTAAATTTAAAATGTAAATATTAAAATGTAAAATGTAAATTAAAATTAAAATTGTAAATATTAAAATATAAATATTATTTATTTATTTAAAATCAAAATGCACGTTACTAATAATTGCTTTAAAACAAATGTTAATAAATAATATAGCATTATGTAAGATAATATTATATAACATATATAATTTAAATTGTCAATGCCTTCCTGCAAAGAGCACAAGAGTCATATCTGTAGTTTTACAGACTTGGGTTCATTACCCATTGTAACAAGGGAAAACATTCCATGGAAAACCATATGGTGTCCCAATAAAAGGGTGTTAGAAAGGGCTTATTGTATTTAGGATTTGGGCAAAGTGATTTGGGGGAACAGTCAAGGAAGTTGAAGTTTCCTCTGAATTGAGGCTGTGAGGAAGCATATTAATTCTATGATCTTGGTTAGTCTTATCTAGAAGGAAGGAAAAACCTGGTGAGATGAAAGCTATAAAGACACCACAGTCACTCATGTTAGTCAGGAGAGAAGGACATTTAGTATTGTGGTTTGCACAGTGCCCATGTTTGTGCTGGGGTTTAGACAAGACTAAGAAGCAGTTATTGCTTGTTTGTTTGATCTAACTTCACTGCAGTCAGAGTGACCTCATCTGAGGTTAGTGTTCTCTGAGATTATCTGGGTTCGACAGGGCAACACCATGGCCTGCATGATAATGCCGGGCTAGCACTTAACACCAACGTACTACTGCTAGTATGAGGCCAGTTTCTGAACATCAGGATCTACTCTTCTCTTGTTAGCCCTCTCTATATATAATGTTTTCATAATAGCTATGAGTATACATATTCGTATTTGCTTAAAAATAAAATTACAGCACGGTGATACATGTAGAAATATAATTTGCTTTTCACTTATTAATATATTACTAAAACATTCCCACATCAACAAATATGGAAACAAAACTTTCTAAATTCTCACTTTTAATGAGAACCTGGTACTTGATCATATGCATGCAACTTGATTTTTTTAACTTATATTTTGATATCTAGCTTGTGAGGTAAACTTTCAAGTGCATTTACTTTTGCTAACTTTCTCTGAGGATAAATTCCTAGAAGTGGAGTTTTCTAGGCCAAAGAGTAGTAATATTTTTTAAGACTTTTAATTCATACAACAAGTTGTCTAAATTATGTCACTTTATACACATATCATCAAAGTATAAGATGGACCTTTTGTTCCTACTACCTCTTCAACACTGATTGTTGTAGGATTTTTAAAAACACATCTCTCTAGGTAGACAAGTGATAAAGTTTATCACATAGTTGCTCTAATTTGCTCCAGTAATACTAAGTAGATAGTATTTATTAACTGTGTGCTGGGCATTATGCTAAATCTTTACAAATCTCAGGGAGAGGTGTAAAAAATACACATTTCAGTTGAGTAACGAATGGCTATATGCGAAAATCAACAATCTCAAATGAAGCCACAGTTGAATCCTACCAAATGAATATTAAAATTTCATTTAAAGAAACAGCTAATTTTAGAATTTTCCTTCATCATTATTTTATTAATTATTAAAAAGTTTAGAAAATAACATTTATTTTCCAGAAGCAGTAATTTCTCAAAACTTTTAGCTGGTACACTGTTCCTATGATCACTAATTACAAGAATGACAAGATGCCCACTTCAGCTAGAATGTTTTACCACTAACCTCTTTTGCACAGTGCAGAATATATTTCTGGAAGAATATTTTTTTAGTGGAATATTTTCTAGAACAAACTTTGTTCTTAAGATTCCCAGCTTAGGAAAAGAAATCCCTTTTTTTTCAGCTACTGAAAATTGCTGATGGTCTCAAGTAATTACTTAAAAATCAAATTTTTGTTTAAATTTTTAGCTACTATAATGCAAATCTATAAGGAGTGTCTTAAAGCAATCTTGTCAAATTTACTGTTTTAACATTTAATTAATAAGCATAAAATATGATTTGAGTATTTCTTTTTTCTCTGAATTTTCTTCTTTTCTTCTTACTCTATTGTGTCTGGATGTAGATGATTAATCATAGTTTTTATTATACATGACATTAGAGTTTTTCAAAAAGTTTAAAGTGGCAGAGTTGCTATTTATTCACCCTCAAAAGATGTCAAGAATACCAGATTTCTTGGAAGACTTATAATTTAAATAAAATTTAAGAAATAAGTATTAATTAGAATTCATAAAGTTTAATTTTTAATGTGTTAGTATACAAAAAAATTATAAATATTTAAGAATATGATAAAATCTAATTTTAATTCTGCTGGCATGCCATATTATATAAGTTTGGTAAGCATTTCTTTTTTTAAGGCAATCTAGCTAAAAAATTCTACTAACCATAATTTAGGTAGATAATATGTCCTTCCTTTTACCTATTTATTCTCTTTCAATCCAGTTTTGTTAGGATAATCTGGAAATTTCTATCTAGTTTACTATCTTCCAATTACTTTTTATAATAAACCTTCTCTTTTTAGAAACACTGACATCTAATACTCTCTTATAATTGTACTTACAGCAGTTAATCTAATGCAACGCTTTGGTTTCTTTGTTATTTTAATTCTCATTTTTGTTTTTATATTTCTTTTTTCTTGGTTTTGTTTTTTTCAACAAAGACTAGCAAAAGACAAGTACAGTCAATTTTGATGTTTGGAACAAAAGAATATTTCCTTTGGAAGTATAAATATTATCTTTTGGATAGTCTCAGCATATAAACAATAATTAAAGTCATGGGGCTGATGATATCACTCAAGGAAATTGTACATTAAAAAAAGAAAAGTGATCCTAGGGCTGAATACTGTAAAACATTTGAGGGGAAAAAATGCAGAAGAGAAAACCTAACAAATAAGACTAAAGTGGGATTCCTGCTTTTATATCATAAATTTAATTTTTTTCTGTTTCCTTACCATATGACCAAGATGGGCTTTAATGTTTCCCTCAGATTGACTAAATTTTAGCCAAGCTTCTTCTTGATGGTAGGTCCTTTTTTTTATAGCATTTACTTTAGAAAATTGCAATTGTAAATTGTTTCTTTGCTCCTTAGGATATAAATCTTTTTAATAGTCTCTTGACAGTTTTAAAACCCAGAAATACCTTTCTGGACCTGGGACTCACTTCTCTGAAATGTAATCATTATGGAAGATAGCACCTTCATTTCCCTGTCTCTGTGGGAGCGTAGGAGCCTAGCCTCATGGGTGCCTTGCTCTAAGTTGTAAAACGACCTCTTCTCATGAAGTTATGAGGAACTTTGCTCTTCCTGTGGGTAAGGTCAGTGAACAAACACACATGGCCTCAGATCCCCCATGCCATCTCTTAAAACCACTTCTGCCTTTTGTTTCAACAGGAGCTCAGACTGGCTTCTCTACCCTTTTGCAATAGCCTTGAATAAAATGTCTTCCTTGTTTGTCTAACATTGTCTTATGTAGTTTTTGCTTGACAACTGTGCCTGCCAAAATCTTTTGGTTTGTTGTAGTTTCCTGGACCTCGTTGCTTGATGCCACAGACATTCTTAAATTCTGCTAACTCACAGCAGATAAAAGGACTTGAATGGAGGTTTCTTTGTAGGTTTTAGTGGGACTTCCCTCATTAGTGGGACTTCCCTGGTGGCACAGTGGATAAGAATCCGCCTGCCAATGCAGGGAACGCTGGTTCGAGCCCTGTTCCAGGAAGATCCCACATGCTGCAGAGCAACTAAGCCCGTGTGCCACAACCACTGAGCCTGCGCTCTAGAGCCCGTGAGCCACAACTACTGAACCCGCACACCTAGAGCCCATGCTCCACAACAAGAGAAGTCACTGCAATGAGAAGCCTGCGCACCTCAATGAAGAGTAGGCCCTGCTTGCCACAACTAGAGAAAGCCTGCGCACAGCAACGAAGACCCAACGCAGCCAAAAAGATAAAAATAAAATTAAATCTTAAAAAAAAAGACCTCATTAGTTTTCATTCCTTCACCTCCTTCTGGGATTTCTTGGACTACTGCTTTGCCTTCCAACTTGTAAGGTCTGGTCCTACTTGTGAGAAGTATCCTGTGTGCCAGAATTTTGTTTTCTTCTTCAATCTGATTCCATCTGCACTTGAACTGCCAACTTCTTCAAAGTTTCTGGCTTGTTCTCATCTCAGGCTTCCAATCCCAGAAGATGTTATTCTCCAAACTACATTTTCTAGGTGATTTCTTTTCACAGTGAAGAAGTATGAATCATATGTGTCCTCAAGATGCCATCATTTTCCTGGAATTCATCCTGGGAACCAAGAAACCCACTCAAAAAGCAAAGAGAAATAATAGACACATTTTAAATTCATGTTTACTTAAATAACTTATATTCCTTCTTTAAAATCAATCTTTACCCCTTTCCTCCCCACTCCACCCCAACTCTAGGGCTCAATATTTTACAACTTTATAGCTTCTTTCTGGGCACCCTTTTCTGCATACAAACTTTTCTTCCTTGACTGATGTTTTGTAAATGATATTCTATTGTCTTCAAGCTTGTCCTCACTGGCTAAGGTAGTGGGGAAGACAGTGCTGAGACTGACTTTGCATCACAGCAACATTATCTTCATCTACATCTTTGGGCGAAACTTTATGGTTCTGTAGGCATGTACTTTCACCGTTTATAGGAGCCATGTTTTAGTAGATTTCCTTCTTGTCTATGTACATAGATATTCATCTGGACTGTTGAGTGTTTAGAAATCTGAGTGTGGCTGGAAGGCCAATCAAGTGACCTTCTCTTGTTATTTCTGGAGCTTCTGATTTAACAGATTGAAAAATTATTGAGGAAAACAATTCTGAATTACTCGGTAAGCTGTGAACATGTATGCCAATCATGTTTAGACAAATCCTTGCCTTATTACTATTCTATTTTTGTTGCGGTGGTGGGTAAAATAAACATATTAATCTCTCTACATCCTCTGTTTCCTCATCTTTGAAAATGGAAGTCGTTATGATGACCCCTGGTTTGTTATGAGGACTCAATTATGTAATGCGTGAAACTGATAACACTGGTCTTGGAACCTATTATATAATCAATAAATAGTAGCTACTGTGAGTATAATCATAAGGCTATCCATGAGGAAGGGGTAAAAGAAGAGTATTTGTAGAATTTTAACTTCTCTTTTCCTTTCTACAAAGAAGTTTTTTGTTTTGTTTTTAGCTTAGAGTTGAAGTATTTATAAGGAAATATGTAGTCAGAGAGAGGGAGGAACATTTTCTTTTTTTTGTTTGGCCACACAAAGTGGCATGTGGGATCTTAGTTCCCTGACTAGGGATCTAATCCGTGCTCCCTGCTGTGAAAGCACGGAGTCCTAAACACTGGACTGTCAGGGAATTCCCAGAAACATTTTCTTAAATTCTAAGTTTATATGCATTCAAGTTTTAAAAACATCTTTCCTCCAAATAAAGTTAACTGGAAAACTCTATTACTCACGTCTAACTAGAGAAATACTACCATTGCTAACGGCAAATTAATAAGGTAAGTAATAGTTTAGTAGGGGTACTTATGTGGCCATTAAGACATGTAAATCATTTAATCCTCTTCTGTGTGTTGAGCATCATGTTGGATTTAATAAGTACATGAATTAACACTAAAGAGTTTATAGAGTAGATGAGGACATAAAGCAAATTATACAAAAGCTAAAATATACAAAAGCTTAAAAATAACATAAGTATGAAAGAAGAGAGTTCTCTCTAAAGAAGCTGGAGACAATAATGACAGGATCTTACATATTCACACTGTACAATGTATTATAACATTAATTCTTTCATTTAAATCTCACTAAAACATACTGTTTTTAAATTACAAACTAAAGATTAGCGATGTTAATTCACTTCTAAAATTCACATACACGAAAAGTTCTAGAGCTGAATTTATAATCTAAGCTTTCTGATTACATACCTATACATTTCATCGGCTTGGCTTTATAACAAATAATCAATATGACTCAGTCAGATTCTTCTTGGCTGCTTCTTGACCCATAGTTCTTTGACAATACAAGATAATACTTTTAAGTTGATATACATCATCAACTTAAAGAAATTTTACACCTTAATTGAAGTATAATAAATAGAATATATTTAAAGAATACAATGCAATGTGTTTGACATATGTATACACCTCTGAAAATATAACCACAATCAAGGTAATAAGCATATCCATCATCCCCAAAAGTTTTCATTTGCCCATTTATATTCCATCCTTTCCCTCTCTACCTCCCCTCTTCTCTCCTAGAAAGCACTTATCAGCTTTCTACTACTATAGACTAGTTTGTACTTTCTAGAATATTAAATAGAATAGAATCTGTGCTCTTTTTATTGACTGGCTTATTGACTTAGCATAATTATTTTGTTGTATGCATCAATAGTTGATTCCAGTTGCTGAGTAGCATTCCATGTTATGAATATGACATAATTTGTTTACCCTTTCACCCTCAAGGAAGAATGAAGAGTATTGCAAATGGTAAATATCTTGGTAAAGTTAAAGACAATTTGTCTTCTTACTCTACCTAAAATGTATAGGCTGGTTTAAAACAAAAATTATAATCTTGAGGGGTTTATAATATACATAACATACATACATAGGGTCCAAGTTTTAAGGATTTGCAGTAATGCAGGCCTTTGGTGAGAAATTCTTAGTTTTTTAATCTGAAATATTTTTATTTTGCTGTTGCTTAAAGGTTATTTTCTCTGGACAGAGAGTGGAGGGTGGATTGTATATTGTTGTTTTCCAGCATTGCTAGGATGTCTCACTGTCTTCAGCCCTTCATTCCTTCTGAGGAGAAGCCAGTGGTTATCTATGTTGTCATTTCCATCCATGTAATTTTCATCTTTGGTATTTAGCTGTTTATACACAGAATTGGGGTTCCCCCTCACAGGCTTTCTCATTTCTGAGATTCACACCTCAATTTCTAGTATCTATGTTTGCAGTGAAGTCTGTTCTCTAATTCTCTATGATAGTAAAACATGGATTTCTGAGTTCCAGCTACCTTCTTGTAGCCACCTGGCAGATCTCAGATCTGAAGCTGTAAAAAAAAAAAAAAAAAAAAAGATGAGAAAAAGAGAACTTACTCCATGCTCTTCTTTTCTAAATGTTAATGCCTCCATAATATTGATCTAATTTTATTCACTCTCCAGTGTCTTCAGGTAGTTCTTTTATAAATTTTGTCCAGGTTTTGTTTTTACGTATTTAAAGGTTAGTCTGACAAGGAACTTAGTCATGATGAGAAGGGAAAACTTACTTGTTTTTAATGTGGAGAGATTTGAAGACATTTAAAGGATTATGGGAAATAAAGAGAAAAGAAAGGGATTTTAAAGATAGTGGAGAGCAAGGGAACGGATGGAGCCTGGACACTAAAGGAGAAAGACAGTGAGACATCTAGTGAACAGATATATGAGCCTTAGACAGGAGGACACAAGTGGTGAAAGGAGTAAGGGAAGGGATGCTTTATGAAGATAAAGTTTGTAGGTATTTTCAAATAGATTCAGAGTGCTTCTATCATATTCTTTCTATTATCTGAAGTATAAAGAAGTGTAAGCTCTATTTATGGTGTACAGTCATGTTGGTAATACTATAGAGTACATTCTGTAAAAAAAGGAATTTTTAAGTACTCCCTAACTGAGCCTTCACATAGCTTCCTACACCTGAGATTGGCTTCACAGTGGGATGGCATGTCTACCTACATGAGGTGTTTCTCCACCTGAAACACTCAGGTACCTCACATTAAACATCTTTGTTCACAAACTGGCTCCTAACAAGCAAACTAACATATGAAAAAAAGAAGGAATAATGAAACAAAATGAAATAAAACAACCATTAATGATGCAAAAGACCTCAGAAGACATTTACTCTCTTCTTTGAAGAAATTCTTATGAACTGATTTGCAGACCTTTAATCCCTTCACAGCACAAATGGGAGAAAATTCCATGTCTTTTAGACAGATGGATGAGAAGACATGCCAAAAACAGTCACTTCACTGGGTCTAAAAGAGACCAGCCAAGCTATTGGTGACGACAGGGACAGATGGGAAAGACTGAAGTCTGCAGTATACCCAAAATGCAACAATATTTTGGTTGGTGTTATACCTATCTATACTTATCCCAATTTTGCTGAAAAAAGGGCAATAAAATTGGAATTGAACAGGAGAAATGATATGGACAGGCTCACCCAATTCCCCAGTGTCTGGAACATCCAAAGGTAATACCTTGGCTCAACAAGACTTCTGGCTTCAGACTAACACACTATTAAGGCCAACAAGACTATGGTCTCCCAGAAGCAGTAACAGCATAGACTGGTAAGGGTTGGTTTATCCAGAATGAGGTCAATCTTCCTATTACTATGGCTCAGTCCCAGACGAACTGAACACTCGGCTGCTCAGCTTAGTGCAAGACATAGAAATGAGCTCTTTCTGTTGAACAGAACACAAATTATTTCTATACTTGTCTCGTTGTTTTACATAAAACATCCTGTACAATTTTTTTTAAAGCATAGGAAATAAAAAGAAGCAAGTAATATGACATACAGTCAAGAATAAAATTAACAGAGGTTAACCTCCAAATGACCCAATCATTGGGATTAGTAGACAAAGACTTTAAAACAGCCATTATAAAAATGTTCTCAAATATGCAGGAAAAGATATAAATAATTGGTGAATAGATGTGGAAATCTTAGAATGAAAAATGAACAATAAAAACAAACAAGAATGTGTGCTTCAAGAAACCTAAATAAAACTAAAACCCCTGGACACTATATATGGAAGAAACACAAGAAGATTCTGAAAGATAAAGAGAAGAAGAGAGGCTGTCTAGGGACATGGTAGTGAATTCTCCTGGGTTTTCTTTTCTGTCTCACAGATCCCAGACATGGAGTTGAAGAAAATGACAACCCAGAAATGTCAACAGGCACAGAGAGCAAAAGCCCTGACAAATCCTACTCTCTAATCAAAGGACCAGGAAAGGGGCAGTGCAGCCAGATACAAAACTTTTTGCCAAACCCTACAGAAAAGTGTATGGCCCCGTACCCACCCATGCCAGCAAAAGCCAGGTAGGGAGCCTAGACTTGTGCCCTCATGAGGCTACACTGAGGCATTCCAAGCCACTACTGTGGTTGTTTCAGAGAAGGCAAGGAAAAGAGCTGAGAATTTCATTACCATTGGCCAGCAATGAGACTTTCACTGCCTCCCTACTCCTCAGCCCCACCCACCACGGGAGATCACATGGGGAACCTGGACTTCCACTCCCATCAGGCAGTAACAAGGCACCCCTTTCTCCCTCTGCTGGGATGGTTTTGAGAAGGCCTAGTGGAAGGTCAGTACTTTCACCATCATCCAGTGGTTATGAGGCCATCTCCAGTGTGGTGTCAGTGGAAACAACTTGGGGCACCCGAGCTCCTACCCCTACCCAGCAGTAATGAAGGACACCTCTTTTCACATGTCAATGGAAGCCAAATGGGGAACTGGGACTTTTACTGCCACCGCAGTAATGAAGTTGCATCCCACCTTCCCCAGTTAGAGCAGTGTCAGAGGAAGCCAGCTAAAACTGAAGATTGACATAAGATACAGAGTTTTATAATATAATACAGAAGTGTCAAATTTTCAGTCAAAAATTACTTGTCATACAAAGAACCAGGAAAATTTCAAAATGAATGAGAAAAAATAAGCACTAGATGCCAATAGCAAAAAGACAGATATATTAGAATCATCGGACAAAGGTTTTAAAATGGTCATCATAAAAATTGCTTCAATGAGGAGTTACAAACACACTTTTAACAAATGAAAAATTAGAAAACTTCAACAAATAAATAGTCTCCATAAAGAAATAGAACATATAAACAAGACCCAAATGGAAATTTTAGAACTGAAAAATATAAAAGCTGAAATAAAAAGCTCAGCAGATGAGTTGACAGCAGAAAAGGAGGGACAGAGGAAAGAATCAGTGAACTGTAAGATAGAACAATACATATTACTGAAATTGACAACAAAGAGAAAATAGATTTAAAACAAAAAAGATTCAGGGATCTGTGTGACTACGTCAGAAATTCATGTCACTGGAGTCCAAAACGAAAGGTGAGTAAGGAAAGGACTGAAATAGTACTAAAAAATGATGCCTGAAAACTTCCCAAACTGGGCAAGAGACATAAACCTAGAGATTCAAGAAGCTGAGTGAACTGCAAACAAGATAAACCCATGTCAAGACACATTTTTATTAAATATAAGAGAACTAAAAAGAAAAAAATTATTGTAAGTCACCAGAAAATGGCAATGACAATAGGGGAATTTTTTTGAAAGGTAGCAGATTTCTCATCAGAAACCATGGAGGCCAGAGGAAGGAACATAATATTTTTTAAGTGCTGAAAGTACTGTCAACCCAGAATCCTATACAAGGTGAAAATATACTCCGTAATTGAAGGGGAAATCAAAGCATTCTCAAATGAAGAAAATGAAGTGAATTTGTCACCAGCAGACCTACCCTAAAAGAATAGCCAAATGAAGCTCTTAAAACAGAAAGGAAACAATAAAAGAATAAAGCTTGGAATATCACAAGAAAGGACGCAGATGAGACTTCCCTGGTGGCAAAGTGGTTAAGAATCTGCCTGCCAATGCAGGGGACATGGGTTCACGCCCTGGTCTGGGAAGATCCCACATGCCGCGGAGCAACTAAGCCCATGTGCCACAACTACTGAGCCTGCGCTCTAGAGCCCGTGAGCCACAACTACTGAAGCCTACACCCCTAGGGCCAGTGCTCTGCAACAAGAGAAGATGCCAAAATGAGAAGCCCGCACACCACAACAAAGAGTAGCCCCCATTTGCCACAACTAGAGAAAGCCCGCATGCGGCAACGAAGACCCAATGTAGCCAAAAATTAATTAATTAATTAATTAATTAAAAAATATATATATATTCATTGTAAAAAAAAGAAAGGATGCAGACAGTAAGCAACGTGAATAAATGAAATTGACTTCCCTTCTCTTCAGTTTTCTAAATTATTTTTGATAGTTGAAGTAAAAATTGTAACACTTTATGAGTGGTTCTAAATATATGTAAAGGAATTATTTCAAATAATTATATTACAAATGCTTGAGGATAAAGAGATATAAAGGGATGTAAGTTTCTACACTTCACTTGAACTGATAAGTACCAGTATACTAAGTTGTGTGTATATAATTTAATGACTAGAGTAACCACTATAAAATCTGTACGAAGAGATACACTGAAAAACAGAATACACAGATCACAATAGAATTCTTTTTTTTTTACATCTTTATTGGAGTATAATTGCTTAACGATGGTGTGTTAGTTTCTTTTTTATAACAAAGTGAATCAGTTATACATATACATATCTTCCCATACCCCCTCCCTCTTGCGTCTCCCTCACACCCTCCCTATCCCACCCCTCCAGGCGGTCACAAAGCACCGAGCTGATCTCCCTGTGCTATGCGGCTGCTTCCCACTAGTGATCTGCCTTACGTTTCGTAGTGTATATATGTCCATGCCTCTCTCTCACTTTGTCACAGCTTACCCTTCCCCCTCCTCATATCCTAAAGTCCATTCTCTAGTAGGTCTGTGTCTTTATTCCTGTCTTACCCCTAGGTTCTTCATGACATTTTTTTTCTTCTTAAATTCCATATATATGTGTTAGCATACAGCATTTGTCTTTCTCTTTCTGACTTACTTCACTCTGTATGACAGACTCTAGGTCTATCCACCTCATTGCAAATAGCTCAATTTCGTTTCTTTTTATGGCTGAGTAATATTCCATTGTATATATGTGCCACATCTTCTTTATCCATTCATCTGATGATGGACACTTAGGATGTTTCCATCTCCGGGCTATTGTAAATAGGGCTACAGTGAACATTTTGGTACATGACTCTTTTTGAATTATGGTTTTCTCAGGGTATATGCCCAGTAGTGGGATTGCTGGGTCATATGGTAGTTCTTTTTGTAGGTTTTTAAGGAACCTCCATACTGTTCTCCATAGTAGCTGTACCAATTCACATTCCCACCAGCAGTGCAAGAGTGTTCCCTTTTTTCCACACCCTCTCCAGCATTTATTGTTTCTAGATTTTTTGATGATGGCCATTCTGACTGGTGTGAGATGATATCTCATTGTAGTTTTGATTTGCATTTCTCTAATGATTAAAGATGTTCAGCATTCTTTCATGTGTTTATTGGCAGTCTGTATATCTTCTGTGGAGAAATGTCTATTTAGGTCTTCTGCTCATTTTTGGATTGGGTTGTTTTTTTTTTGTTATTGAGCTGCATGAGCTGCTTATAAATTTCGGAGATTAATCCTTTGTCAGTTGCTTCATTTGCAAATATTTTCTCCCATTCTGAGGGTTGTCTTTTGGTCTTGTTTATGGTTTCCTTTGCTGTGCAAAAGCTTTTAAGCTTCATTAGGTCCCATGTGTTTATTTTTGTCTTTATTTCCATTTCTCTAGGAGGTGGGTCAAAAAGGATCTTGCTGTGATTTATGTCATAGAATGTTCTGCCTATGTTTTCTCTAAAAGTTTGATAGTTTCTGGCCTTACATTTAGGTCTTTAATCCATTTTGAGCTTATTTTTGTGTATGGTGTTAGGGAGTGATCTAATCTCAATACTTTTACATGTCCCTGTCCAGTTTTCCCAGCACCACTTATTGCAGAGGCTGTTCTTTCTCCACGGTATATTCTTGCCTCCTTTATCAAAGATAAGGTGACCATATGTGCGTGGGTTTATCTCTGGGCTGTTTATCCTGTTCCATTAATCTATATTTCTGTTTTTGTGCCCATACCATACTGTCTTGATTACTGTAGCTTTGTAGTACAGTCTGAAGTCAGGGAGCCTGATTCCGCCAGCTCCATTTTTCTTTCTCAAGATTGCTTTGGCTATTCGGGGTCTTCTGTGTTTCCATACAAATTGTGAAATTTTTTGTTCTAGTTCTGTGAAAAATGCCAGTGGTAGTTTGATAGGGATTGCATTGAATCTGTAGATTGCTTTGGGTAGTAGAGTCATTTTCACAATGTTGATTCTTCCAATCCAAGAATATGGTATATCTCTCCATCTATTTGTATCATCTTTAATTTCTTTCATCAGTGTCTTATAATTTTCTGCATACAGGTCTTTTGTCTCCTTTAGGTAGGTTTATTGCTAGATATTTTATTCTTTTTGTTGCAATGGTAAATGGGAGTGTTTTCTTGATTTCACTTTCAGATTTTTCATCATTAGTATATAGGAATGCCAGAGATTTCTGTGCATTGATTTTGTATCCTGCTACTTTACCAAATTCATTGATTAGCTCTAGTAGTTTTCTGGTAGCATCTTTAGGATTCTCTATGTATAGTATCATGTCATCTGCAAACAGTGACAGCTTTACTTCTTCTTTTCCAATTTGGATTCCTTTTATTTCCTTTTCTTCTCTGATTGCTGTGGCTAAAACTTCCAAAACTATGTTGAATAAGAGTGGTGAGAGTGGGCAACCTTGTCTTGTTCCTGATCTTAGTGGAAATGGTTTCAGTTTTTCACCATTGAGGACGATGATGGCTGTGGGTTTGTCATATATGGCCTTTATTATGTTGAGGAAAGTTCCCTCTATGCCTACTTTCTGCAGGGTTTTTATCATAAATGGGTGTTGAATTTTGTCGAAAGCTTTCTCTGCATCTATTGAGATGATCATATGGTTTTTCTCCTTCAGTTTGTTAATATGGTGTATCATGTTGATTGATTTGCATATATTGAAGAATCCTTGCATTCCTGGAATAAACCCCACTTGATCATGGTGTATGATCCTTTTAATGTGCTGTTAGATTCTGTTTGCTAGTATTTTGTTGAGGATTTTTGCATCTGTGTTCATCAGTGATATTTTTTGATAGTTGAAGTAAAAATTGTAACACTTTATGAAGTGGTTCTAAATATATGTAAAGGAACTATTTCAAATAATTATATTACAAATGCTTGAGGATAAAGAGATATAAAGGGATGTAAGTTTCTACACTTCACTTGAACTGATAAGTACCAGTATACTAAGTTGTGTGTATATAATTTAATGACTAGAGTAACCACTATAAAATCTGTACAAAGAGATACACTGAAAAACAGAATACACAGATCACAATAGAATTTTTAAAAACAAAAAAACTGAAGTAATCTACAGAGAGGGAGAATAAACAATACAAAAAATAACATGGTAAAATTAAACCCTAAAACCTCAGTAATGACATTAAATGCAAACAGTCAAAATACAATAGTTAAAGAAAGAGACCATATTTTACCAATCTCTGGATAAAAAACATGATAAATCAAACTGTATGCTGTCTACAAGAAACTCCCAAATATAATGAGATAGATTGGTTGAAAAAGAAGGATGGAAATATATGTAACATATATGTTTGTTTTATACATACAAATATATAATATATATTACTTATGTATATTAAATATATAGGTATATATTTAGAATATATATAACAAATATTAGTCAGAAGAAAGCAAGAGTACTATATTAGATAAATTAGTCTTTAGAGCAAATAAAGTTACAAGAGACAGAGAGGGATATTATATATAAGAAAAAGGTAAATCTACCAAGAAAATATGGCTATCCTAAATGTGTTTGCAACAAACAACAGTGGTACAAAATATATGAAGCAAAAAATAATAGAACTTCACCACAATTAATTTTTTTTAATATTAAAATAGATAGCTAGTGGGAACCTGCGGTACAGCACAGGGAGCTCAGCTCGGTGCTCTGAGATGACCTAGATGGGCGGGATGGGAAGGGGTGGGAGGTCCAAGAGGGAGGGGATATATGTATACATATAGCTGATTCACTTCGTTGTATAGCAGAAACTAACACAACATTGTAAAGCAATTATACCTCGATTAAAAAAATAGAATAGAATAAAAAGTGATAGAACTACATTGCTTAGACACTTTTAAAAAGTGATTTGGAAACTAGTAACAGGAACTGTTACTTTTGTTTTTGGCCGTACTGTGTCCCTTGCGGTATCTTGGTTCTGAGATCTTGGTTCCCTGACCAGGGATCAAGACCAGGGATCGAACCCATGCCCTCGGCAGTAAAAGTGCAGTCTTAACCACTAGACCCCCAGGGAATTCTCACTTTTTTGACTATAATTAAATGAGAAGGAAGAGAAATATGAAGGCAAAGGACTGTATTATGATTTTGTTAAAAAAAAAAAAACTGTGGAGACAAAAGCTTTAATCAAATGTTTACTCATATTTTCCCAAAATAAAAGAGATGAGGGGAAGAGTAGGAGAAGGGAGAGGGAGAGAATATAGGTTTTATTTTGGAGGAATGTTTTAGGACTCAGATAAATTTGAAAAATGCCTAGGGTTAATGTAAAGTGGATCCAGAATTGGCAACTAACTGTGCAGAAGCTGCTCTAAGTACTTTATAGACCTTATCTCCTTTAACACTAACTATATCCTTTCTGAGTGAGAAATTATTCCCTTTCTGAAGATGAGAAAGCTGAGGGCCAAAAAGGGAAAGTAACTTGTTCAAGGGTTATAAAACCTAAAAAAAGTTTTTTTTTAACTTGCATTGTTTCATATACACATATTTTCTTATGTGTACATTTCACTGTTTTGACAGACACCTTCACCTGTGTAACAACAGCCCAGTCAAGAGACAGATCATTTCCATTACTCCAGGAAGTTCTCTAGAAGGTTACCCTATTCCTGAGAGACACTTTGGACATCTGTCTTTTTACAACTACACCTCCACATTACTTGCATTAAAAGGGAGATGGAAGTTGTTAGAGATAAGCAGTGTGAGAGGAGCAGTGTTCATAGCTCATGTAAATAGCTCATGGAGAGCGAAGTGATAAAGGTTGAAAAAGTAAAAAGAAAACCCCAAAAATATACTTAGGCAAATTTAACTCTGTTCTTCTTCATAGTTCATGAGATTATTACTGTTTTGTAAACTAGTTCTACTTTTTAGTTTCATATTAATACTCGTACACATTAAACTATTTTATTGAGTGCTTTCTATGTACCAGACACTATACTAGGCATCTTCTATACATTCCCATTCAATACACTAGTCATTTGAGATAATTACCTTTTATTATTCCCATTTTACAAACAAAATTGAGGCCCAGAGAGCTTACACAGCTTCAGGATCTGCACCTAACTCTAAAATCAGAAACCAAATTCTTAACCCTGATGGTGTCCCATGGATCATTCTGTAATACTAAATTATATTTGGTACTTTGTTTTTTAGGAGGCAATAAATTATGTACTGTCTAGGAAATATGTAATACCTTTCCAGTAGTTGACTTTAAATCTAGTCAATATGTCTTTGCTTAGTATCTGCCATAGTATACACTAGGCAGTGGTTACGTAAAGGTGAAAATATAATCTCAAGGAGTTCAGCATATTTGATGAATTGAAAAAAACCATAGTATTTTCAATTAAAAATCCTGGATTCAGGGACTTCCCTGGTGGTCCTTTGGTTGGGACTCCATCCTTCCAATGCAGGGGGCATGGGTTCAATCCCTGGTCGGGGCACTAGGATCCTGCATGCCATGTGGCATGGCCAAAAAGTGAAAAAAAAAAAAAATCCTAGATTCAATTTCTGAATTATTTTTTTGTCTTTTTGGTTTTTTTTTAAACTCTATGACCTTAGATCATATTGTTTCTGTTTCAGTTTCCCTGTCTGTAAAATAGAAGTAACTACTTCACAGGGTTGTTTAGAGGATCAAATGAGATAATATGTATAAGAGTAAAATTCTAAAGTGTGAAGTAAAATCTTATGGATTATTGTACTAATAACTACAATAAATTTGATTAATTCTATATGAGAGACATTGCTTATGAAAGAGCTTGGGTAAAGGAGTAATTCATTTTACTGAAGAAAATAGTATGGGGAGTAAACGTAAATGGTTGTTTAGTAAACGTTTTACAGAAGAAGTGGCAATTAAGATCGACAGATTAAAACACTGTCGGTGGGTAAAGAAGGGATAAGGTTATCTATAGTTTGTTAATTGAGATAACTTACTCCTCTTGTGTTTGATAAAAAGTGTGTCACTATAATTCATAAATTAGAGCTTGAATAAAGATTCTACATGAGGGAAAAAAAAGAAGGAAAAAAAGTGATAGAACTGAAGAGAAATAAAGTCGACAGTTATATTGGAGACATCAATACTCCTCTCTCAACAACTGATAAAACAACTGGCAGACAATTAGCATGGACTTAGGAGAATTCAAAACGATTAACAAAATGATTTAATCAACATCTATAGAATACTCCACTCAACAACAGCAGAACACACATTTTTTTTCAAGAGCTCATAGAACAAATTCTAAGATAGACCATATCCTGGGCCATAAATCAAAGCTTTACAAATTTTTTAAAAAATGAAATCATACAGAGTCGTTCTCTGATCAAACAATGGTATCACATTTGAAGTCAACATAACTAACATAAGAAAATCTCCAAAGACTTGGAGACTAAATCACATACTTCTAAATAATCCATGAATCAAAGGGTAAGTCTCAGAAGAAAGAGCAAAAAACATTATCAGTGACCTAAATGCCCATTAACAGAATAATGGATACACAAATTATGGTATATCTAAACAATAGAAGACTATTCAGCAATAAAATAGTAATGAACTACTTGAACACTCAGCAACAGGAATTAATATCAAAAACACGCTGAGAAGAAGAAGCTAGACACATACAAAAAAGTTAAAGATCAAAGAACACTAACCCAACAATATAGAAATCAGAATGGCGGTTCCATATGGAAGGTGAGGGATGGACAGAAAAGGGGTAGAGGGAAACTTTCTCAGGAGACAGGGAGGTACTATATCTCGATTAGAGTGTAGGTTATACAGTTGTATATGTTTTCAAAACTCATCAAACTGTATACTTAAGATCTCAACATTGTATGAAACGTAGTCCTACTTCAATAAAGATACAAAAAATTAAATAAAACAGAATAATTCTTAACTGCATCCTCTTTTCCCTTTTCTTATATATTCTATTTCCAAATGCTGTTGATCTATCCTTCAAAGTGTCTCTCAAAGTGTATCACATTCTATTAGCCTTGCTGTCACTGCCCTGGATGAGATCTTCATTTGGATGGGGACAATCTCCATAGTTATCCCCTTGACTTCAGTCCTTCAGTCCTGTTAGTCTTAAACCATTCTCCCCAAAGTTTCCAAATGATTAAAAGAAAAAAAAATGTTAACGTCTCCCATAGATAGAGTTCCAGTGCCTTAGCACACAAGGCACACCTTGATTTGCTGTTTGCCAATGACTTTATTTTGTAATCGTCTTTTCATATGCTTGCCTTCTCATTAGACTATGTGCTTTATGAAAACAGGACTAAATCTTATTTTTTTAGTAAATCTTAATTAATGTTTGCTGAAAGGATAAGTAGAGTACATTAGTTGATTCCCCTGAACTGGCTACTCTCTGCTGTGATTTTGAGGTCTTATTTTGTCAAAGCAAATTAGATCTCATTGTACAGATGATGCAAAATATTTGTTAGAACAATATGCTTTAACCTTACCTAACATTTTGACTGCCAGCCAGAGAATGAACTTAAGTTTTTCTTTCTCAAAATTAATTTATCACAAATTGCAATTGGTGAAGTGATTAAAAAATAGATGTCAATTCACCAAAGGAATAATTTCTAATTGAAATCTATACATTGGCAACACAAAAAGTGTCCTAACAAATTTCTTCATATTTGATTTCTCTCATCTTATAAAAATTGATTTAAAAGGCTTTGTATTAGTTGGCAATACTAGTCATTTAAGAAAATTAAAGAAAATACATGCACTAATACCATGTTAAGTATAACTACAGCTCATAGCTTGAACCTAACATTCTTTTTAAAAAAATTATTCAAACTATCAGGATTAAAAGTATTTTAACCATATGTATTCATCCTATATTCTCAAAAGCATAAGCCTATAAACATTTCAAAGTCTAAAATATTTTGCCAGGTTCCTGATATTTTTTATTAAATTTATATTTTCATAAATGAAGATTAGTATTAAACAAAATCAGTTATTTTGGACACTTTGCTAATTCAACCAAAATTGCACTCAAGATTTATTAATCTTTTTTTTTTTTTTAAATAAATTTATTTATTTATTATTTTTGGCTGTGTTGGGTCTTCGTTGCTGCACGTGAGCTTTTCTTTAGTTGTGGCGAGCGGGGGCTACTCTTCATTGCAGTGTGCAGGCTTCTCATTGCAGTGGCTTCTCTTGTTGCGGAGCACGGGCTCTAGGCGTGCGGGCTTCAGTAGTTGTGGCGCACGGGCTTAGTTGCTCCGCAGCATGTGGGATCTTCCCGGACCAGGGCTCGAACCTCTGTCCCCTGCATTGGCAGGCGGATTCATAACCACTGAGCCACCAGGAAAGCCCTAGATTTATTAATCTTTTGATGAACTCTACACCACTTGAAGTCTTTGAAGATCAATTGTCACAAGTCCAACAAGATTAATGATTCCCTTTCTATGCTTCAAGAATATAAGAAAACACTGATGAGTATGTTATAAAGCTGTACTTTCAGCATCCTGTAGAACTGAACTTCAGTGCAAATGTGGAGGTCTATTGTTGACCAAAGGATTTTTTTCCTTTAGCCTAAAAAATACACTTGGTGATGAATTTTTGAAAGTAAAGAATGCCTCAGTGTTCATTCTTAGGAAAGCTTTAGATTTCAAAAATCTAAGATTATCAGGCAAATGATCTTAAATGAAGTGTGTAGTATGTCCCTGAGGTTCTTTTCCATTAAGTAAATGGGAAATAACAGAAGAAATGGCTTAGAGACCCAATGAGATGTAATGTCAGCTATGGGAAAACCTGTGTTCTTGCTTTGGCTTCACTGCTTATTAAGGTCTGGACTCTGAAGCAAGCCACTCTACTGATCAGAGTTTAGTTTCAATATTTGAAATATGTTTATAATAAAGTTTACTTTCTTTAAATTTAGGTTCTGTAAAAAAAGGGCCTTTGAGTCAGATAAACCTAGTTTTAAATCCAAGCTTTGTGTTGCCTGTGTGGCCATAGGCAAGGTAACAACTTCTCCAAATTTTGTCTCCTCATGGTATACAATAAGGATAATAGTTTCTACATAATGAGGTTGTTTTGAAATTAAATGAAATAATAGTTTTCTAATCCAAGTGTTCCTCTAAAATCTTGAGATATGAATAACATGCTCCCTAGTTTATAAACAATAGAGTACTCAAAGTGCAGCACATGAAATATTGAGCAATTTCGCAGGAAGTCTAGTCTCCTGTCCTTGCATCCTCTTAACCTGCTCCCCAATGTTGAAGTCATAGAAACTCCCCGGGTTCACACTGTCCTTTCTCATGTCCAAAGGACCAGTCTTTTTTGTACTTTCTAAGAACTGAATGCTTGACCTCAAACTCAGCTACCCCCTTTTTCTGGAGAACTTCCCAATCATACCTCAAGCTCATTGCTCCAAAATGATCCAGCTCCGACCTGCTCTGCAGCCACAACAGGAGCCCGGTGTGGTCCCTGAAACAGTCAGAAGAGGTTCCTGTTCACAGGTGCTGCTGCATCCCTTGGAGTAGCATCTGTACCACTATGAAGTGGTACAGATACTACTTTGCATCAGAGAAGGGAGGTGGGAAGTGAACCTTACAGTCAGTTTATGGCCTCCGTAACTAATAAAGCTCACCCTGGCCTGCATTGGTCCCACAAGGTATAATGTAGGACCATCTTCTGCCAGTGTTGTACTTTGCCAAAGTTGAGCCAATGTCAAAATTGAACTGTTTTCCAAAGTGCAGCTCTTTGAAAAAATCACTCACCTTTCCTCTTAAGCATTACTTTCTTTCAAGATGATGCATTTGAGAAAATTTTGGTGTCTGTCCTGAGAAACTTCAGGCCATGATTAATCAGCTTTGTATTTTCAGCATATCTTTC
Organism: Hyperoodon ampullatus; assembly: GCF_949752795.1. Taxonomy (NCBI): domain Eukaryota; kingdom Metazoa; phylum Chordata; class Mammalia; order Artiodactyla; family Ziphiidae; genus Hyperoodon; species Hyperoodon ampullatus. The sequence continues at coordinate 45,145,372 of NC_136925.1, read as the reverse complement.
CCACCTTGAAACTTACTACTCTTGCCAGATACCAGTTTTGAAAGAGATCAGCTCTATCCACAGGACAGAGTTTAGTAGCCTCGAGTTTGTGGGAAAGAGGGTACCAATTTAACCTCCTTTCTTCCTAGAAGGTCCTTGGTTCCTTATATAAATTTGAATATGTCCTCAACAAAAACTATAAAAAAAAGTGAAGACAATAGAGTAAGCTTTCATTACCAAACAATAAAATCCCAATTATATTCCATATATACTACAGTGTCAAGCAAAATACTGTAGCACATTTTAAATAAATACAATTATATTAATGTCTCAAATGATTTAGGTAATACCCAAATAAGTATGGGAAAAATTGAGAAATAAGTGCCTTTTTCATAGTCATAAAATTGATTAGATATGCCCCTTTTCCTTCTGAAATATCTCATATTCAGAAATGTGCATAGTGTCCTTGAAGTAACATTGACAGCTTCACAAGACCAAGTGAAACCCTTTGAGGTTAAACTTTCCAATAAAATAAAAATGTTCCTACACTTATCTTTTAACATCATTGAATTCTGAATCTAGGATTATCACCGAGTAACAGCCAATTACTTAATAATTTGGAACTTAATACTTTCAGAAGAATTATGCTGAACTTAAATTCAGAGTTAAAGTATGGAAAACAACAAAACATATGTATAAACATATGTATGAATTCCCTTTCTGGACTAAACATTTAATTAGACAGATTTATTTTAAAAAATGAATATATTCTCCTTATTCAAATCAACACAGAAACATATTTTTAAATGCTTGATCCTCTTCTCACCTATTCTACTTTCAAATAACCAAAATAAACAGTTTGATATACATTATTGCAGGTACACATATACTCAGGCATATATACACACATTATTTTATTAGTATTAAAGGCTATTATACTGAAAATGTTTTAGGAATATATATCATATTACAAGATGAAAAGATTTTAAAGGGGTGAATTTAACAAAATATTTGTCAGGCCAAAGAGATAGACATTTATTTTATTTTATTTTTTTGAATTTTAGTTTATTTTTTATACAGCAGGTTCTTACTAGTTATCCATTTTATACATATTAGTGTATATATGTCAATCTCAATCTCCCAATTCATCACACCACCAACCCCCGCCACTTTCTTTTATTTTAAATAAAAACAAATTCAATGCAAATTTGTAAGTGAGATCTAGTTTTTATAAAGTGCTATTGAATATACTACCTACTTAAACAGGCTTTTAAAAAAATACTTGATAAATAACAGAATAGGCCCTCATTTATTTATTAAACACAAAATCATCAGATGTTTGAAAATTCAAAACAAAATTAAACATTTACCTCTTTAAGTGTATACCTAGAGTAGGTCCCTGCATACTTCTAAAGATTGCATCCTTTTTATTATTAGTCAACCTGAAATTAAAGTGGCCATGAAATTGTTATTAACATTTTTTTCTCAGTAAAACGGTCAAATAAATGAATTATTGAATTTATATCATAGTATATCATGATTTCAGTGAGATTTGATTGTTGCTCTAACTTAATTCAAAATTGGTGAATATTCACATTCTGCCTTTGAAACTTATTTTTTCATTAAATTTTTCCTGAAAATAATATTTTCATTCTCTGAGTATATTTGCCTCTCTCTATCTCTCTCTATTGTGCTTGAGTAGAGATTATTTAACAATTGTTCATGCCTGAATTCTCCTTGATATTGACAATCGAAAGTTTTAAAATGTTGGCTTCTATTTGTAAATGTACAAATTTCTGAATGTGATAAAAAACTAATTAAATGAACTATATTTCATTCAAATATATTTTCATTGGAAGAGGCCATATAATTAAAGTACAATATATTATGACAACATTTAACATCAATTCTGACCTTGATTTTACTAATTTTTACAGTGTTCACTCCCCATTCTCAGTAAGATTATACATCCTTGCCCATTGCCATGTGATTTACTTTTTGCCTGTGAAAATAATACTCATTCCTGCCTCAATGCACTCTGACTTGACTGTGACTTACTTTAGCCAATGGGAAGTGAGCCACCATGACATATGCCATGTCTGAGCAGAAGCTTCAAATACTATTGCATGGTTTGGCTTAGCCAATGCTCTTCTCTACTGTGGAGACATGCATGTCCCACAAAGAGGCTGCTTCTACAGGGTGGACGTTTTAAGCCACTGAGATGGGGACGAAGGGCTTATAACACAACAAAGCTAACTAATACTAATACAAATTGTGAGAAATAAATCTGACTGATACCAATTTTGAAAAAGAAAACCAGGTGTTTAGTTCCAAAATAATTATAAGTAAATATGCTTTGTATGGAAATGGAAGCTTGTTCATGGGGCTTGCTCTAAACTACCCCCATTCTCTTCTCTGAACATCTGATTAAAGTACAGCATACCAAGAATATGTAATTTACCTTTAAATAACAAGTTAGCAGTTTAAAATGACTTCCAGTTGCAGGGACTATAGTCAGAGGTGTAACCATAACATACTCTTCTACCTTTTTATAAGATTATATAAGCTAAAGATGGTTTAAAATACAGAACAAATTGTTTCAAAATCACACAAATTGAGTAATATCTGATAATAGTTTAGAGTCTATTGAAAACAATACAAGACATCTAAACAAAGTGATATTACTAATATTTATTTTACCATGATGCATGAAACTTGTGACGAATTCCTGCCATCTTTTTATACTGAGAAGTTGAAAGCAGTTTTCTAAGTTGCATTTAGAAACTATAAAGTCTTACAATGCATTGGAAAGTGGCAATTGGAAAGCCCAGTTGGTATTTTAAAACTACTGCTTCTTGATACTCTATATTGGCAATGAAAAATCCTGGCCATGACTGGTTTCTCAGTTCAGCCTGATATCTTATTTCAGGATGTGAAGATCTGAATGTTGCTATCCTGTTGCTACTTCTCATATATGCCCAGATGTTACCATTTTAGTGCTAAAAAACATTGCCAACTTTTTCATTGGCATCCTTTTATGTGATGAAGTAGCTAGTCTTGCTTTCTAAGATTATGCATTCTCCCCCTGATCTCCCATAAAATCGTGAATCAGGCCAGGGAATCATGGCCATGTGTGAACAGTCAATGCATTCCCCCTCCTCCTGGAATTAAAAATGATTTTAAAAAGATAAACACTGTCAGCAAATAACTCATCTGTTTACCAGGTCCCTCCAATGAGATGACCGTTTCTAACCTCTGCTCTTTGGAAAAAGAATATTGGATCCTTGATATGTTCATATCACTACAAAAGATATTTTGTCCCTCCCTCAAATTTCTTCTTTGAAGAGCTATATGAGCTTAACAATCTTAAGGAAGTTAATCACTACTGAAAAAACAATAGAGTAGAATTAATTATAGTCACCAATATATTGGGCCCTTCATGCTGCCTGGACACATTTCTATAAATCTGAATCTCATAAATTTGAATCTCCTTCTTCCTACTCACTGTTTCCCCTTACTTCGCAGAGAGATAAACACACTACAGTTGCAGTTATCAAAAATGTTATCAGTGACCTCCTTGATATTTTTGGTCTTTGTCTACTTGAATTCTTGAAGGAATTCTATATAGTTACTTATAACCCTCTTCTTTAAAAAATCTATATCTTCAATACTTCCCAAGTGAATCTTTTCTTAAAACCCTGATCTCTTCCCTAAGCTTCCGACCCATCATAAATGCATGGACCTACAAAATTTGAAGTTTCAAAAGTACTCTGAACTCTTTATGTCCATAGTATCTAACCCATCAAATCTGGTTCTCTACTTACGTGAGTAAATAGAGTGAATGGATTCCATTCACCATATGCTTCAACCAGAATCCCAAGAGCCATTCTTCACAACTCCTACTCCTTCACCGTATCTAATCTGTCATTAGACTCCTTTGATTTTACTTCCTAAACATATCTCAAATTTGTCATATTTTCTTCATGTCAAATACTCCCTGGTCTCCTAACTGTTCATCCTAACTTAGTTTTCCCCCATTTGAATCCATTTCTTTCAAAAATAAAAATGTGACTGTATCGCTAATTTGATGACATCTTCAATTGCTTTTATGTCAATATGTAAAACTTTTTCATGGCCTATGGAGCTGTTGTAGTCCAGACCTTTCCTACCTCTGCAGACTCATTTAATGCCACTGTTCACTTTTCTCTCTGAGCTCACACCTTTGGCTTTATTTCTGACCCTCAGACACAACACGCCTGAGTTGTTTGCATGGTCTTTGCATATGAAGTTTTAGTCTTTTGGCATGAATTCTTTTCTTCTGGTGATTTCCGCTATTTGCTATTGATACTTAGAGGTAAACTCAAATGTCATTTCTTCAGGAAAGACTTCCCTTATCTTCCAGTCTAGATAGCGTCCCAATTTTATTCTCTCAAATGATTTTTATTGTTAAGAGTATTTGCCAGAGCTTACTGATATATAATGTTTAGGTGACTATACAAGTTATGACAATCTCTTACACTGGACTGTAAACAGCATGGACAAAGGACCATCTATTTTACTCAAGAATGTATCCTCTAAGCAGCAGGATATGTATTGCTAAGCAGCAACAGGTACTTAATGAATATTTGTGATGAATTTTTAAAAATGGATGACTCAGTGAATTCAAGAATGAGGAATTGTCACCACATTTTTGTCAGGCTCCTCTGTTTTTTAAGGTAGATGTTATGCTTACTCCTAGATTGGCTTCTAATTTTTAAAAACTGGCACCACACCTATTTTACAACCCATAATTGGTGTATTTCACAGCCTTTTCAATGAGAATGTCATGTTGAGTTCAGGACTATTAACTATTTTTAAAGCTTCAGTTGGAAGAAATTATATCTGTAGAGACTTGCCTTAAATCTAAGTATTTCAACAATTTTCTAGATCAAAGATGTCAATCAATGGGTCTACATTTTTTCATGGGTATGCTGGTGGGTAGGAGTGGCCTGGGTTGAGATAGGGAGAAAATACAAAGTAATTGCAAAGAATTTCCAAAATCTTACCAGGAATATTAATTAGAGTGAATAATAAAGTTAGTATATGTTCTAAATTTTTAAGTATATAAAGACAGTGTTGTGAAAAACAACATGTAACTTTCTAAAAATTTTTCATTTGATTTATAGTAGTTTTCTCTCTAATGCTTTTTCTATATCAACTGATAATAACAGCATAATTATATCATGTAAGGAGGTAGAACATTTTTTAATATCATAAAGCCTATTTAATCATATGTGGGCATTACACAGACTAATAAACAGCTCCATGTTTCAATGGCTTAAAACATAATAATGTATTTGGACTCATATGTCAGCAAGTCACCCACTGGTTGGTTGCCCTATACTGGGTTTTTCTGCGCCTCAAACTGTGGGTTAGATCAGGTCTGCTGTGGATATCTCTCATCCTCCTCAGGCAAATGAACAGGTTTGGGCATATTCTTTTATTAGCAATGACAGAAAAGCCATATATATGAAAGCAAACTCTTGATATTTCTTAAGGAATAGGCTCACACCTGGCACAGTCTTAGCTCTGCCCATATGTAATTGGCCAAAGAAGACTACATGGCTAAGCCCAATCTCAATGGTGTGGAGAAAGAGAATCTGATTTCAGTGCAATAAGCTATGGAGTCACATAGAAAGGTATGAAGAATCAGGAAAAGAAAATGCAATCTATCCCACAAATTATTTCTCCTAATTGAGAAATTTGAGATCCATTATTTTGGATATTTTATGTTCTTCCATAATTAAGCCAGGGCAACAGAGGGGTGTATTCTTGAATTGCATCACCAGTTCATTTACTTATTTATACATTACTCAGTAAAATACACTCTTTTTCAGTGTATTATTTTGTGGGTTTTAACAAGTGCATCATTATACAACATTTACCATAATCAGGATGCAGAACAAGTTTGGCTGTTACCCTAAATATTCCCACAAACAGCTTCGCTTTTATACTCTGTTAACCACATATATGTTAGTTTGGGATTTTCTTCCAGACTGTCATATAAACGCAGTCATACAACATGTAACTTTTCCAAATGAACTTCTTTCACTTAGCATAACACTTTTGAGATTCATTTGTGTTGTATATATCAAAAATAGATTTTTCTCTTTCTCCTTTCAGTTCTGTCAGTCTTTGCTTCACATATTTTGCAGCTCTAAATTTCATTAAAATTGCTCAGTCTTCTTAGTGAATTAACCCTTTTATCATTATTTAATCACGTTTTATTCCTGACTTTTTTCCCTCTTCTGAAGTTTCCTTTTTTGATAACGATATAGCCACTCCAACTTTTGATTAGTGTTTGCATAGTACATCTTTTCCATCCTTTTTCTTTATAACTTTGTTATTTCATTACATGTAAGGTTTCTTATATATAAAAAATATCTTGACTTATCTAATCTGACACTCTTTCTCTTTTAGTTGGTTTGTATGTACCACATTGGATTTAGACCTTCTATTTTACTAATAGTTTTTAGTTTGTCCCCTCTGTTTATTTTTTCAAATATTTTTTCTGCACTGCGTTATTTTCCCTGTACTTCTGGGACCACCAAGATTTGGATGCTAACACTTTTGATACTGTCACACATGTCTCTTAGGCTTTTTTTCATTATAATAGCTATTTTGCAGTTATATATATAGAATAATTTCTATTGATCATTTGCAAGTTCAATGACACATCATTTTTATTCTGCTATTGAATTCCTCTGAAGTTTTTATTTCTTTTAATTTATTTTTCTTCCTAAAGTGTCCATTCTTACATTTTTATAGTTTCTATTTCTTTGCTAGTAAGTTCTATCTTCCCATTAATTTCAAGGGCTTTCACTCTTCATAAAAACATGGATACGATAGCTACTTTGAAGTGTTTGTCTAACAGTTTCAACATTTGAATTATTTATGCTTGCTGTCTATTGATTGTATTTTTTTCTTCAGGATTTTTGACATTGTTTGCTCTTTTTTATGTTGAATAATTTTGTTTTACATCCTAGAAATTTTGAATGTTATGTTATGACTCGGTATTGTTAAAATCATCTGGTGAATGGGTACTTTCTGTCTTTTAGCAGTTAGTTATAGACCACTTGTGTCCAGATTCACTTTCTGTGTGGCCTGTGATTCCAATCTCAGCTTTGATTTCAAAGTCTTGAAGTGTTATTCTCATCCATTCTGTGTATCCAATTCTCAGGAGTCAAAATGGCACCTAGGTGGCCATCTACACTGTATTTCCATTCTCAAAGGCTTTGCTCTGCTGTTTTGTATCATTTCCTCACCTCCACAGATCAGAAATGAGTCCAGGACTTTAAATAAACAGTGTTTTAAAGGATCCCTTTATCCAGCTCTCTCCTCTCTGTAATTCTCTCACATATTTTAGCTTCCAGGGGACTGATTTTGGTGCTTTAGCTAGAAAGCTGAAGTTTTTGTCCTCTGTGCTATTTCAAGCTTTCTGTGATTAGGTGTGTTTTGACGAAAAGTGATGAGAGAAAAAATAGAGAACAAGTAATGGAGATTCCCTCTATGTATTTTGGCCACAGGAGCCTCTTTCTTCAGTTTCACTTGTCAGAAAGAAGGATATTTTTATCAGTATTTTAGGTGCTTGGGTGACTGCCATTTCTACTGCCATGACCATCATCATTGCTGTTGCCCTCCTGACACAGGAGTGCTGCTTAAGAGGGACTTGCTTTGAGGCAGTGCTGAGAGTACAAAGAGAAAGAAAACAAAAAGATTTCCTCCCACTCATATACAGAGGTGGCCCTTCCAACTTCTCTCACCTGAAAGCGAGTGTTTCTCTTGGAGATCATCTGTCGATATCAAGTGAACATTTTGGGTCAGGGTTTTTAAGCTTTAATTCATGGGAAAGAGAATATACTTTCTTCATCTTACCCTGATCCAGAAGTTGGGCTAAATCATTCTGATTGCTAAAAGGATTGCTCTCATTATGCTTTCAGCCTTCCCAGAAGGATATTATCCAAAAGTCCCTTTAAAAATTTCACTGCTATGTTCACTGCAAGTATGGTGGTGAGGAACGTGTTTTGTATCACTATTGTCTTTTTGAAAACTCATAGGACATTTTCACTAGCTTCAGCATGTGTAATAATTAGGCTACTTCTGTGCACCTAATTTATCTTTTATTACAGGTGATGTGATTTGACCTTTGTCTGACATTGCAAAGAAGTATACTTTTCTCCCACATTTGGCAAGTTTATTGACTAAATTTTATATTAATCTCACTTTTGACTTTATCATAATCTGCCTCTTTTAATTTTTCTTTTGATTAACTTCATTCATCTGATTTAAATTTTATTTTAACATGTTGTGTTATAGGTATTTATGTAGACAATTTTAACTCTGAAAAAAGAAAGGATATAAACAAATAAATCCGTGTATTATAATTACACTGCATATCATAACTGAGAAGAAGTCAGTGTACATGACTGGAACAGAAAAGACATGAATATTTTAAAACAAATATTATTTTGAACTGTATTAATTTAGTCTGCATTAAATAATTTGAAGTTTACCTTTATTTTAGAAAACTTTTATTAATAGGCTCTGGAAATTAATTTTCAGAAAAATGCATTCAGGTAAACGTTTAAAAGAGATGGAATAAAATTATTTTATATTCTCTTGAAGCTCATCAGAATCATCATTTACAAGTCAATAGCTAATATTATTATGTAATCAACAGATGACTAATGCTTAAGTAGTTGGGACCAATAGGCAATATGCAATTAATTTAAATTACTACTTTTCAAAATTAAAAACTTTTTTTTTTTTAATTCCAAGAGTCTTTATTGCATGGACTTTCTCTGGGGGTGGAGTTGGGGTACAGAGAGGAAACAGAAATTTACCTACGTTGTATTGAAGAGGGAGGGAAAGTAGGAAGGCAAGGCAATGAAAGGGCACAGGGAGAAGAATGCTTTAATTTGATGCAGATGCCATGTCCATTTGCTAGGAAGTTCTCTATCCCATCGCTCAGATTGTGAACAAAGCTCAGTTGGAATCTGAGTCAGAGGAGTCCCCTGAGGTAGATGAGCTGGAGCCACTGTCCTCAGACTCACAATTTTCATCTATATCCCCACGGCTGTGGTCTGAGGAGTTGCTGCCTTCCTCCTCTTCCTCATCTTCCTTGTTTTCTTGATCTCCCTGAGGCAGGAGAATGTCTCCAATAGTGTTTGGTGATTCTATCTCTGGAGGCTGAAGCCCCTGCTCCAGTTCAGGCCCTCCTTGAAGATTCCCCGATGATGGGAACTGCAGATCCATCCTTCTAACCTTGGGGTTTGGGCCCCTTGTCACGCTCATGTTCTGACGCTTCAAATAGGTTGTCTCTCTGTAATAAGCATGTTCTTCAGGAGACAGACTCTTGAGCCAGAGATCAAAGTCAACCTTGTACTGTTTCTGCAGTTCCTCAGCCTGCTTCTTATAATGTTCCTTCTGGTTCTGTGGGACACGCTGCCAGCGTCTACTAATCTCCACCATGCGCTCCCTCAGGGGCAGCACTTGAAGCTCCCTACTCGACCACAAATCCTCGTGGAACTTGTGATATCCATTCATAGGTGGCTTCTGGGGCTCTCCATGGAATTTTCTCTTCATGGATAAATTGTTTTCTGGGGAAGACTTCACTTTTTGCACACGTCCCTGAAACTTCTTTGGTGCTTTGGTCTGGCTTCCTTTGGGGACATCAGATTTCGTGGAGTTCTGGACTAGATCAGGGTGCTGTTCTCTGAATAGTGCGATTTTCTCCTCAAACTCCTGTTTCTCCTTCTGGAAATCTTGATGATATTTCAACTTCAGCTGCTCTGGAAGCTTCTTGTATTCCTCAGACAGAACCTTGGTCAGCTCCTGGTTGCTCATCTTAGGATATTTTTGGCTGTACTGGGGTTGCATCTCTTTGAAAAAGCGCAGGTAAGCTGTCAAGGGCTTCTTGGGTAAATCAGGATGCTTCTTGTGTTTTCTGCATTTGTAAGGATTGTCAACATTTTCCTTTGCTTCCAGGACTAATTCTTTCAAAGTGCGAAATTTTCTCAAGTTATAAGAAAGCTCTAACCATTTGAGTTTGCACATTTCCCCAGAAAAATCTTTAAAAGCTACTTTTTCCCAGTCCATCTGTGACTGGGTTGTTTTGAATGCGTGCCTGTCATTGGATGGAATGTTATTCTCCATACATTCCAATAACTTCACAATGTCTTCTTTGGACCAGTCATCTTGACCTTTAGGCAACACCATTTCTAGGTCTTTGGGACACTTGTATGATCCCAGCAGTTCAGACATCTCAGCAAAATCTCCAACTCCTTCACACTCAAGATTCAGAAGGTGAGTTATTTCTGGAATCCTGTGGTTTGTGAGATTCTATGTTCCAGAAGATGGGTGTCATCAATGCTGGTAGGAAATCCATCCAATCAGGCCAGGGGTTCTATGTTCTCTGGGTGGGTCAGCAGCTGTAACTTTCAGAGTTTTCCACAGTCCAGCCAACTCCAAATGACTCTATTTTAGAAATAGAGTCTTTGCAGATGGAATCAAGTCAAAGACGTCAAGATGAGATCATCCTGCGTAGAGTGGGTCCTAAATCTACTGACTGCTGTCCTTTGGGAACAGTTAAAGAAATGTTCCACTCTTGTTCAGTAAGTAACTCTGTTAAATTCAGTTCAGTGATTGGTGCTCCCCTCCTGGTGGCAGTAACTTTCAAAATTCTCCACAGCCCAGCCAAGTCCAAACACGACAGCTCTGGGCTCTGGAGAAGAATGAGTTTTGCTCTTTGCTGGATGTTTCATATATTTTCCGAAGACCACGCCCACTTCCTCCAAGTGATAAGGTTCTCAAACCCGGTATTCCTCAGCCATCCACAAAGTGGAGAAATGCCTGTGAGCCACATGCTCCTCAGACTTATAGCAGGGTAACCAAAGCACATCTTTGGTGACCTCACAAAAGTTCTTTGTTTTCATGTGTATCTCGCATATCTGTTCTTCAGAGCTTGGTAAGTCATAGGTTCCTGCCCGTCTGGCAAGGAATGCCTGTGTCTTCAAAATGATATTGGTGGTCAAGTTCATTTAATGGGATGTTTCCCTGCACACAAGGCAGCGAGGAGGATGTTGGGATTCCTCCTGGCAGAGACAGAGACAAGGCATGCAAAAGCTGTGCCCACAGCCTAGGGTGACTGGGTCTGTGAGATACTTCACACATAGGGAACAGGTGGATTCATTCTGGAAGCTGCTGGAACTCATGTTTCTGCTAGTGTTGGAGGGTCACCTGAAGAGGCGGGGGGTGGCTGTGTCTCACCCTGAGGACAAGGACACTGGCAGCAGAAGTTCTGGGAAGTACTCCTTGGCGTGAGCCCTCCCAGAGTCCGCCATTAGCCCTACCAAATAGCCAAGTAAGCTCCAGTGTTCAGCCACCTCTGTCTTTAACATGCATTTTTCAGTGTAGCAACTCTCTATATCTTAGAGTCAAGGGAGCAGACGGGGGAGACCCATGGCTAAAACAAGCTGCCTAGCCACCATCTGTCCTTCCTCGTGTGGGATCTGTCTAACCAGCTCTTGCTTCTCCTTCTCCAGCCCAGATTTTCCACCCCTGGTTGCTGCATTCAGCAAAGCTGGCACAGACCAGGCTCTCAGCCCCTGCTGTTGACCTGCCAAAAATATTTCTGCAACCAGTCTGAATGTAGAAAGTGTTCCACCTTTTGGAAATCAGATGCTGTATGCAACAGGTCGCTCACCTCTTGTTTCTCTTAGGCCGATGTGCTGTCCCTGGAGCTGCCATCTTGCTAAAGCCAGTCGGCTTCCTCGGCTGGCTTTACCATTCCTGCCTGGACGTGATAGCACGTTTATAAGGGTCACACTACTGGATAGAGCTGGCAGCTCCCAAATGCTGATTCATTGCTCCTACTGCCAAGCGCTGGGGCAACCGGTGCTGCTCTGGGGTATTTTGAAGGGAAGATGTCCCAGGACAAGTGGCTCCAGCAGCTGCTAGGGCTTGACGTGAACGGGCAGCCATGAGCAGCAAGGCTCCTGGTGGGCTGTGCCTAAATTTGTTATCATGTCCAAGCTCAAACTGCTCACTGCACGACAGGCCAATAAATTGAGAGAGGAGCTTGGATTCCTGAAGAAGGCAGGATGAGGTCAGTCTGAGTATTACTGATTCCTTCTGTTCAGAGTTCTTGAACAAGTTCTTTGCCTTGATAAGTTGTTCTACCCACTGCTATCAACAGTGCCATCTGTGAGACCTGGGAAAGCCGCTTACTTTTCTGTGCCTCAGTTTTCTCATCCATAAAATGGTCACGATTGTAGTTTAGGGTTGTAAAGATGGTTAAAAGAAGACATCTCATTTAAACTTCACAGCCATCCAGTCGGGTCGGGGCTCAGGATCACCATGAGGCACAGGAGGAGACTGGGGTACACGACGAGGTTTAGGTAACTTTTCCAAGGTGACACAGCCCTTGGGTGGCAGAGCTGCAGGCCCGGGCCCTCCGGGTTCCGAGGCCACCGTGGCACTGCGCTGTGGGGTCCCAGCCGACGGGGGAAGGGGGGGCATTCCCATCCCAGCCCGGCTTCCATCCGGCTCGCACCTCCTCTGCAGCCTCTGCCCTTTCCTGGCTGGGAGGTGAAGTCATCCATAACGGCCCTCTAGCATGGCCCTCACCATGGAGGGTGGCCCTCGGGGGCCTAGAAACTTTATCAAAGAGAAAAGCACTTTCCGTAAATCAAGTCTACCAGCCTCCTATTGATAGCTCTCCCCAACACCCATCATGCTTAACTCTTCCATATTACAGCAAGGTATATATATTTTTTCATGCTGACATTGAGCTTATAGGCACAAACTCCTGATCTGCACATTTTAGAAAGAAATGAAGCAACTAAGTTGTCTAGGAAAAGCAATTCTACAACTTCTCACTATAACTGTGTCAAATATACTTAAAGGAATATCCCTGTGCCTTGCCCCGTTATAACCTGTTATTTTTATCTCTAGCACAGAGGATTGGCCTCTTTTCTTAGAACAGACCTTGTTCTTCTATCTACACAAACTTCTTCCTTATGTATGTGTCATTATCAGCTTAAGGGGTTTAAAATCCAGCTTTCATACCATCTCCTCTTTGATGCTATCATGGGATAAAAGTTTTTATCTTCGGAATGGACAATGCCACATATCTTTGAGAATTCTATGGGGTTTTTAAATAATAAACATGAAATGGCGTCTTAGCTATAAGCATGAACTAGGAACTATAGTAAAGGGTAAACCAGTCATTTTAAACTCACATCTTAAAGTATCCTATCAAAATTATATTTGCAAGGTCCTATGCTGGGCAGACGAGTCACCTCATGTACTGTTAATGTGTAGAATAAGAGTTGGTAATGAAAGTGATGTTACAAAACAAGAAGAACAACATGATTCTTGATGTAGATGGCATTACATGTGTGAACTGACCAATAAGGGATTCCCTGATCTCTGACAAAAAAGTAAAAGAACAGCACAATGCCTATTGAGTTGAGGGTCGAGGAAATGGATTATTTAAGTTCCACTAAAACCTAACCCTAATCTTTAATATCCTTTTGAATTATGAGAACACAGCAAAATTTTTCCAAGAAGTTATTTTTATTGAATCTGTTTTTTTTTTAATTAAGAAAATATGTGGGGTGCGTGTGTGTGTGTGTGTGTGTGTGTGTGTGTGTGTGTGTGTGGCTCTCTACAGCATTTCTCTCTTCTGCAAACTTCATTGCCTATGTTAAAAACAAGACAACAGGCTCAAAACAGAGTTGCTTATGTTATGCCCCATGTCAACAAACTGAGACTTAATTTAATTAGCTCTGGCTGTCCCTGAAATAGAATCTTAAACTGGTCAATCAGCAATTGCCTAATCAGTATTAGTTAGATAATCTGCCTGATTGACCCCTGCCAGCCCCTAAAGGAAACTAACCTCGCAATAACCAGCTCACATTTTTGCATAGTATAATTTCCTTGTGCCTGCTCCCTTTTGCTTGTAAGTCTTTCATTTTGTACAGCTCCTTCAGTTCCTTTCTATCTGCTAGACTGGACGTTGCCCGATTCAAATCGATTTTTGCTCAAATAAACTATTAAAAATTTTAATATGCTTCTGTTTATCTTTTAACACCTGTAACCTTAAAACTCCCCTTTTCTCAAACCTTTTCCTAATCCCTTACTTTCAGGCTCTCACCACTCTTCTTCCACATTCCATCCTCATCCCCTTATAGTGGTTTGACCCCTGCCAATGTCATTGGCGTCAACTCTTACTCTCTATCCTCAACTTTGTTAAGAGTCAAGCTGGTCTTGCAGGTCCTGCAGAGCAAAATGATTCTCTCCCACGAGGGCCTTCAGGCTTGTTATTCCCTCTTATGAACTATTCTCCATCCCTTTCCATTCGTCAATTAAATCCAGCCTACAGCATTGGCACCACTTGGAAGTTTGCTGGAAATACAGAACCTCAGGCCTCTGTCCCAGGTAAACTGTACCAGAATCTGCATTTTAATAAGATTCCCAAATGATTCAAATGCGCATTAAAGATTAAGAAGCCCTATCCTTTCAGAGCACTCCTCATAATTTTAATGACATGATTGGAATCTATTGTTTATATAGATCTTCCTCTTATGAAGGTGAGCCCCAGGAGGGCAAAGGCCTCATCTTTCACTTTCACTGCTTTATTCACACTTCCTGGTACAGTGCCTTGCACAAGATAAACTCAAATATAATTATTGAACAATCAACAAATTTCATATATTTTGTATTGAGCAAAAAACTCTCATTTACCTAAATGATCAGAACAGCCTAGTGAAGATGACCTACAGCCATAAAATTGCTTAAATTTGTATTCTCTCCAAAGAATAAAATAGTGTCATTATTATAGCACCTTAGATAGAGCATAATATTTTAAGCTACATTCAATTCCATATAAAAAATAAATCTAAACTTTGGCATGTATTAAAGTTTTAAGAGTTTGCCAAAATACCCAATAAATGTACTATCAAATGACTATAGTTAAAAAATAAATGGATTCTAGCTAGTGCTCAAAAGACAATAGAGAATACATTTTTCAATATGCTGTTTGTTAGTTATAAGATTGAAATCAAACAGTCTTTTTTGGGGGGGCCGTGAGAGGAAATGCTACTTTTTTCTACCTCTCAAAATAGATTTATAGGAGTGAGACTTAAATCTGTATTTGAAAGTCTGATATCCTACTAAAAACACTGTAAGAAACTGAAAGTTTATTTTTCCCATTAATTATAATGGAAACTACTAGTTCCTAATTGCTACTAATACCATAAAACATAAAATTAAGTAATAACTATTTCGGATACTGCTAAAAGCATATCTAGTGGACAAGATGAATTTCCTCTTTAAGGTTATTGTCACTATTAAATCAAAGCCTCTTGCAGCAAGAAAGTTGGGGTTGGTATTTCTTGCATGTTCTCTCCAGCTGGGTGTGATACGGATTTTTAAAGGTTCTGAGTTAGTGACACAACTATCCAATCCACTTTGATCTAATAAGAAACTGTCCTTGCATGAGCCCATAGTTTGTCTTTGCTTCTGTTTTTCTGAGCAAATCTTGATGATTATCTCTTTCACCTTATACTTATGTTTCGGATGATTGGGTGGTTCAGTCTCTGAATCACTGGACTGGAACGTTGTTTAGAATCCTGTTGTTAACTGCTTGACTAAAAAAGTCTTTCTCAATTTATAAGAGAAGCTTAGAAATGAGAAGTCTTCAGTGAAACATGTTTAGTAGTTGAAGTTTCTGGCAAATTGCAGTCAAGCTCTCAGGCTTCCACAGACCTCCTGAAGCATACAGAGTTTCTGATGGAATAGCTTCTTTCTCAAGGGAAAATTAGGGGCCAGGAAAGGCACAGTTTATCAGGGATACAGGTACCAAGCCTCTAGGTCAGTACCTGTGATTTCAAGGGAAGTAAATGTGAAGTTCTGGGCTTCCCTGCTAACTGGAAATTTTGCATTTCTTTTAAAAATGGAATCTACTATGTCAACATCTTTACATAATTGTTATACAAAAGTTTAAGTGGAATCATTTTACACTGTTCTTTTTGTTGTCATTTGTAGCTCATGCTTCTCAGAATAATGAAATGTGCCTTATAAATATCGGAAGTCAGAGATTTCTGAGTCATTACATATTTTGCCTTATACATCATTTTTCTCTTACAGTCAGCCACCCTAATATTGAGTTTATTATCTGCACCAGCAAAGTATTTTCTCCATCCATTATTTACTTGTCTGTTACTTGAAATACTTAATTTACGTTGGCAATCTCTACAGAAAATTGAAATATTGATGTGAATTACTTTAGTACTCTGCAGCATCAAGGAATTAGCTACAGAAGAAAAGAATATATATGTAATTACCTCAAAGGTGTGACTTCCACATTTTATCAAGCCCACTCCTTGGTTTCTTTCATTGTGGTCCTTGATCTGGTTAGTTGTTCTGCAATATGTTTCATCTTTATGACTTAGAAATTTAACAAATATGGCGATGGCAGCCATCAGACAGATTAATTTTGCTAAAGCGAAATGATTGTTATCTTGTTTGACATGTGCTGCTGTGAAATAGAGATGATTTGAATGGTCTGCTGAAACCCTCAAGGAGTGCAGTGGTGGAATTCCAGCTCATGTTCAACCAATACGGTGAACAGCTTCAATCAGTTGAACTCTGCTATTGAAACACTCCTTTAAAAATAATCAAAATGATATCTGCATTTTATTAGAAAAAGAAAGCATTTATTCTTACAAATAGGACACCTAAAAATGCACTAACTTTGGCGGCAGTGCTGCCCCCAGGTGTAATAAAGTTGTTGAGCCCATGTAATAAAATTTATGGAACCAGAGCAAATTCAATTTATTGAAATATGCTCAGTTATGTTTTTGTTTATTCCCATAGCAGATGTTTAATTTACAAACCAGGCAATTATGACAGCTCTTCCAAACAAATAAGAGCAGATTAGTCAAACGTTCACATCAATTTTTATGTTTATCATTAGTTTTATGAGGTGTCATGAATATTCAGTGGTAAGAAAAACTATCATTATGGTACCTGGAAAACCTCAAAATGATATTTTGCTTCTCTAAATGCTATTTCCCCCTTTTTGATAAAGCTTTTAATGTGTGTTGTCTCTTATTACAAGTTGGGTTTACAGGCTGCAGTGAAAACACTCATTCTCTCCAGGGATCTTGAACATTCTAGTCAATGTGCTGATGGCATTTCTGTGGAAAGCATGTGACAATGTATAGGTGATCATGTTTTGATTTTTAGTATGCAGATAAAAACATATTTGTGCATTCTGTAAGGTTACCATGCAGATTTTATAAAATTTTAATTTTACTTAAAAATAACTCACCATACTTTTATTTATAAGGTTAATTTGCTTCCTCTTCTTTGCAACCCCTTTTGTTATACCAAGGGAAAGTTTTACTTTTCCAGATATCAGACCTGTTGCAGCTCTTAATGTTGAATCTGTAGATAGGAAGTCTTAATGTGAAGCCATTTATAAGGGAGTTCTTCACACAGCAGTTTTAGTTTTCTTTTATGTGCTTAAACTGTCAGAAGAAAAAGGCTGTAGCTCCATTATGAATCAGTACAACTACATAGCATGATCCATAAACTAGGACGTGATATTTCCAGGCCAGCTGCCTTTGAATGGATTGTATGTACTTGGACAAGCTCTGCCCTAAAAGCAGTGATACATCCTCAATATCCTAAACCTGATTCCCACAATGCATTTTTTCCCAGTCTACTGTAATGGCAGGTTACCTGTCATTAATCAGCATTCAGTCAGAAAAGAAAATTAGGAGATCAGTGTGTTAAAATAGCTCTAGAGAGAATAGCTTCACTAGAAATATTTTCAATGTAAGTTATACCAAATGTTGAAATAGAAACTGGAGGAAAACATGATTTTACTGTTAAAGCTGCTTTGAACTGAACTATAATATCATAATTTTGTGGGCTTTTTAAAATTCTCACTAGCATAACTTTTTTGACAGCAACCAAAATATCATCTGCTTCTTTGTCATTAGTTATAGTATAAATCTCCCAGGAGTGTTAACTTTATCATACACTTGTGATAATTATATTATATGCTTTGAATTTGAATGTAGGCCACATCAGAATACTATTTAGCGTATAGTCACCTCTTGGATTCTTACTGAAACTTCTAAAAGCATTAGTCATTTTGAATTCAAAACAGTCAGAATTGATTTACATATGCCTATGATGTTTATCTGCAACGTAATTTTTAACAGACACACACACCTTTTGACTTGGCTTGCTGTATTCCATTTCTGTCAGTTAGGTGGAGGATAATAGACTTAAAGCTGATTTATAAGATGTTCCTTTTTAATCTTGCTTTTTAGATCCACTAATAACAATAATCTGAAGGAGATGATGGGGATGAGTATAGGACACAAAAAGAAACATAAACCTTAAGCAAGAAAGCATGCAGAAATAGACTTCTTACAGCTCTGGGTCTACTGTTCAGCAAAGGCGATGCCAGTCTATGGAAGTAATGGACAACTTTTTGGGGGGAGGAAAAGCAGACACTGGGGCACGTAAACAGAAAGGGCCACTGATAAATAATTGCACACGATATATTGCTGTGCAGTATTCCCCTGGGAATCCAGGAGATGCAGAAAATGGTATGCCACTTTCTATCTGTAGATAGGAAGTCTTTCTTGGTATGTTTAGATTATAAAGTTCTTAGAGTATGAATTACTAGTGGGATTTGCTTTCTCTTAACAGGAATAAATCCTTTTAGATTGAAGGCTGGTAAGATTATCTAGTAATCTTGCACACCAGTCTGTTATAAAGAACATAATGACCTCTGTAAATGATAGAATGATATTTTTTGTAAAATGCAAACCAAGCAGTTCACATTTACAGTTGCTAAACTAATAATAGTCTTCTGAATGGATTTCATAGTTTGCTTCTAACATAATTTGCTTTGGACCTTTATAGTTCATCATTGTTCTGCAGTGGCAAGCGTTATAACTCTTTCTTTCCTATGAGACAAAAACTTTTGACTTCCATGATACAAAGAAAAATTTCACAGTTTTAAGGGTCTTCATAATAATTATAGGTCAAAATTATTAAATATATTTCAAAAGCTGTCAATTTATACTAATAAACACTAAAGTTCTTATGGATGAAATGTGGGGAATTTGTTCTTCTAATGCATTTACCACAAAATCCAAGTTATTTAGATTTCCCAATTGTTAGATTTTTGGTAGTTGCAAACTATTAAAATTATATAATACAATTTATTTCCTCTTTTTATTACAATAAATGCGCTTAAGTAAAATAATGCAAATATAGAAAGAGTATATAAAACCTTTTGCATATTGGTGAATATCAATATTTTTTTACTTTACCAAAGGTTGAATTGTTTTATGTACAGCAGTTTTTTTATATAAAATATTTTAGTCCATTATCTTACATATATGTCATAAGAAAAAGATTTATATTACATCTTTTCATGTATATAACATTAACTTACAAAAATTTACTCATTAATATATTTTTAAGATTAAGACAGAGTTACTTTTTGTTTTATTAATTCCTGAAAATAGACAACAGCAACAACCTGAGAGTAAAAAATTGTATGAAAAAAATGTCAATCAGGTTACATAATTTCTCATTCTTTCATGCATTCACTTATGCAACATTGAATTGATGATTATTCAGTTAATCCTTTACTTCACACTTACTATGTTTTAGTTAATGGCATATAAATATAAATACTCACCCTCCCTTCACTTGACGAGATCAAAGTATAGTGTGGGAAATAGACTCACCATGTGAAAACTGGGGGAGCAAGTGTGTGAGCTTCAGTTTCCTTAGATGTGGAGTGAGAGGCGATACTGGATGTCTCTAAAACCTTTGTCTCTTTTTACATTCTTTAATTTGTCCACTTTGAATGGTTATTTTTCAAAACTTAAAATAATCAATAAACTAATATTAAACATCATATTTAGTATTTATATAAACTTATTATATATATGTTAAGCCCATTTTGAATGTTAGGAAATGTATTTATAATTCTCTCCAAATGATGTCTTCAATGATCAATCCTTAATGATTCGAGGGTTCTTTCATTGACATATAATTGACGTATAAGATTATATTAGCTTCAGGTGTACATCCCTAGGATTTATTTATCTTTTAACTGAAAGTTTGTACTTTTTGACCACCTTTACTAGTGGTAACCACCAATCTGTTCTCTTTATCTATGAGTTTAGTAGATGTTACAAATTAACATATTTACATTTTCAAATTATGAAAATTAAAATTAAAGGAAGAAAACACACAACATTCAAAATGAGATTTTTCTACTTACTCATATATATTAGTATTCAGTTACTGCATTCCTCTAATGATATTTTGGACTACATCTGCTCAGTGGTAGAAAACATTACGGTAAAATAAAAAATAACATGTTTGCTGTCAACAATAGTTTTGAAATATGGAATTGGTCTTTTTTTTTCTTTTTTAAATACTCTTTCAGCTTTATGTCAACTTCTTTATTGACCCTCTATGAATTTGTTTAAGCTGCCTTCCTTTTAACGCTTGCTCCAGTTTTATGTAAATAATGTACACAGTTTTAAAGGATTATTTAAACTAGTTCATTAAAGTTGCTTTCTTCAGCTTGACTCTTTAAAGGTCAAATGGCCACATGATATTGAAGTTGTAAAGGAATTCAGAGATCATCTGGAGTCATTCTTTTCTAAAATGTCACTGACAGACAGCAATCTTGTTCTTTCTGAAATAACTCTGGAGGGGAAAAAGAGTATAGCCTTTTCACCCCTGGTCAGCTCTAATTGCTAGAAAATGTTTCTTTGGCTTTACTAAAGTCTGCTTTAGGAGAGAAAAAGACAATAAGTCTTGGTCCCTACTTCCAAATGTTAAAGTTAATGAGGGGCGTATTTTTGCAAACACTTATCAACAGTAGCAGACAGTGAAAAAAGCCATCTCTACCTGAGGCAGAATGCCGTAGGAGCCCAGGGGAGGAAAGGATGGCCCCTTCCACCTGAGGGAGGGGAGGTTCCCTGGATAGCCTGTCACATAATAAAGACCTTGAAGAGAATGGGCAGAATTTAGAAAAGTGATGTTTAAGGAAAAATCATTCCAGTCACAGGGAATAAAAGGAATATAACTTAGCTATTGTTAGCAGCATTATTATTAGTAGTAATAGTATTACTTAAATTATCATTAAATTTATAAAACAAAATTTTAAATGTAAATTAAAAGACCATAGGTTTAAAACAAACAAAAAATAAACTCCTACAACTCTAGAAACTAGCAAAAGTCATTAAAGGTTTGGAGTAAATGAATAACATGTTTTATTACATCATTCTCTTCCTTACTTTGTCTTTGAGACAAAAGAACACCCCATCCCTAAACTTGTCATTTACAGCATAAGATTGACTTATGCTGGCAATGTTACTTACCAGCCCAACTAGCTTTTAGCAGTTTTGAAACCCAAAGGAACAGTTCTGGACGTGTTCTGTTTGATTTCCAAATAATCTGAGTCGGTTTTCCTCTAAGTCAGCTTTGAAGAGTTGACGCTACTCAAACAAAACTGGGTTACTTATGAATTGCCTTGGGTAAGGGACATGTTCAGTTTTATTATTTGCTGGGAAACTGAAAAGACCAATTCATGGAAGTGGCCTAAATACAGGAATTAATTTGCTTTAAGTAAAAAAAAATCCTTAATATGAAAGAAAAACATGTAAGTAAATATAAAATAAATCAAGCTGCGGTAATATAATGAAAACTATATTAGTTGCACACCTAAACTCTGTCTAATACTATATCGTAACTCCACCCCTAGAAGTGTAATTCAGAGCAAGTTAGGCTCGCTTTGCTTTTGTTCCTTCATTAGTAACAAAGGGACCATACCCTACCTCATAATGTTGTGCTATAATTTTTTTCAGGTGATCCATAAAAAGTGCTAACAACAGCATATGTTGACCATTATTTTGTTGTTATACAGTTTACATTGATACAATACAAACACTATTGATGTCTAAATTTACTTTAGTTGTTATGTAGCAATTTTTATAATTGAGGTTTGGATAGTATGCAGAGAAACAGAAACATTTAACAAACATAAAGCATAATCACCAGTCATAATAGCTGATGACAGGTACTTCTAAATCATCTCAGACCCTCCAACTTTTGCAGAGGCAAAAAGCTGTTGTGTTTATTCTTTTATTCAGTTAGTATTTATTATGTGCCTGACGTGTGTCAGGCATCCCACTTAGGCTGGGCATTTGTGGTAAATAAGCCACAGATTCTAGGGGCAATTCCAGTAAAAGGTGTCTTTATTCTTTTGGACCACATCTTAAGGGACTGTTCTTATAAGGTCATGAAAAAAAGAGAAAAATATTATACAAAGCTGAGATTTTAAAAATTGCTTATTTTGGCTGCTGCTGTAATAAACCTATTTAAAACAACAAAGGATTTTCTGCTATCATTAGCCACTACACATGCCTTTCTTTTTAACCGTGCATCCCAAGCACATAGAACACAGCAGGTACTCAGCAAATATACAGTGAAAGAAAGAATTATAAAACATTAAAATAGCTAGTGATGTTCTGGTAATATTTAAAAACCAGTTCTCTGGGAAAAGGGCTGATTTGTAGTATTTGCTGGCCAATTTCTGATTTTTGTGGTATGAAATCCACAAAATGGCCAATATCAAGCTACCAATGTAATATCAATTGACTCAACATTTCTGAAAATTTAACCATCAGCTCTCACAAATCTGTCTAAACCAGCTGCAGCTAAAATATATATGTGTTTAGTCCTGGTTAAAACAGAGGCCATTATATATATATACTGTCTCCATTTATCATTTTAGAATGTTTTTTCAGATTATTAGACACTATTTAAACAGAAAGTCTCAATTTAAAGTATCAAAATTGTTCTAAAAATTTAAGCTTAATCCCATATCAACCCTCTGAGGTATGTTCAGCAGTTTTACCTATTTTACAAATGAAGAAACTGAGGGCATAGAATACTTAACTTGCTTTAGGTCTCAGAGCTAGTAAATGACAAAACTGGAATTCCAACTGTAGTATCAATAATTTGGTTCCAAAGCCTGAATTCATAATCATCATGTTATATTGCCTCTTGAATGATGAAAATGATAAAATACATGTTTATGTTTCTTCTCAAAATTTTACTCAATAGGATTTGATGATTGATCAATTCCTTTTTCCTTTAGTCCCTCTCTTTGGTTACTTATTTGCTTGTTTCTTTGTTTTGATAAAAAACCTTAATAGGCAGGAGATAGTCAGATCCAGGAGGAAAAATAGAGATTGTCGAACCTCTGAAGATTCAGCTCTGGAATTGCTATAATTGTTATTTGTCTAGTGGAGAAACCATGTAAATATTTAACAGCCTAGTAAGATAGTACATATTTCTTCTATACACCAAAATTTCAACTATATTACAGGCCCAGTAATTCCTTAACTGTGCTTTGCTAGGAACCAGAAGCATCACACTAATTGGGAAGGTCTTTATTTCTGTCTCTCAATATCTATAGTAAAAAGAGGCTATAATAAATAACCATCAATAATTACTAAGAGCTGAATTTTAAATTTCAAAATGTACTTTTTCTGATGCATTTACTGTATTTTACCTTTAGCCTAAAGTGAATACTAAATTTTCCACATGTTAAACCACCCCTGATTTGCTCTTCGGTACCAAATTTATTTATTTTTTGATCTGTGAACAGTTTGAGAGAATTTATTATCCATGTATTTATAGAATGTTCATCAAACAAGAGACCTTGGTACTTTGGGAAATACAGTAACTTGTGAAAAACCATATACATTAGACTTGTCAGTTGGGTTCCCTAGGGCCATCCTCTCTAACTCTAAAGCAGAATTCCTACTGTTAGTTAAATACTATTTCACTCCCTCAAATTAATCATCATAGAACCTTTTTTCCACATGAATAGCAGGCTTGTGCCATAAAAGTGCTATTTTTTTAGGGAAGGAGAAGCTGTTTTATTTTTTATTCTTTTTAACATCTTTATTGGAATATATTTGCTTTACAATGGTGTGTTAGTTTCTGCTTTATAACAAAGTGAATCAGCTATACATATATCCCCGTATCTCCTCCCTCTTGCATCTCCCTCCCACCCTCCCTATCCCACCCCTCTAGGTGGTCACAAAGCACCTTAAAAAACTAAAAATAGAACTACCATATGACCCAGCAATCCCACTACTGGGCATATACCCTGAGAAAACCATAATTCAAAAAGTCCTTTATACAGGATGTCAAAATTATTGAAACTTTGTAATTAAAAGATTTGTAGTATATTAGTTATTGTTATTACAGGGGCAACTAAACATTTAAAATGGAATCTTGGTGTTAGAGGCTTTCTCAAGATTTAAGTTGTAGCCAGAAACAAATCAAATTCCTTGTGCAATAGTACGACTAAATTCACCTCTTACAACCTTACTGTCTGATTCTTCTTTGGAGAGGTGGGGTTGGGAAGGCAGCCACAGCCAGGTAATTTCCAGGTAAGGACAAAAGGCACCAAGAACTCAAATCCTGAAAGGGATGCCAAGGTTAAATAATTCTTGACACAAACCTTAGACAAATAGGCCAAAAGGATGAGTGAGAGAGGGGGACCCCAAAGTGCGAGACTAGAAATACCAGAAAAGGAGGGAGAGAGAAACAAAGCGGCACAGCAGATGCCTGGGTATCTGGGTGTGCCTGACAGTCTTCTCTGAGGATGCCTTAGTTCGTGGAAAAGGGTCCAAATGTAGCAGACACTCTTCTCACCATGAATAGAGACTTGGAAAAGATAGAGAATGAGATGTGGCTGAATATCTCACTTGTCCCTTAGGAAATCAAGAGGAGAATCCATGCTTCATTTTCGTGTTTCTCAACCCACTGTAGAAATCAAGGGATCAGGAGAAGAGAAAATTATACACGTATTAGCTAGAGTGAAAAAGTCCATATCCCTTGGGCGGTCTTTTCGACACATTAAACCACAGTGAGTGAACGTCACAGGCATGAGGGTGTGCCCCACAGGCACATTACCCATGTATTACTTTTTCTTTGAATACCTAAATTCAAGTGCATACCATGTAATTTGACACAACTGTATTCTCTCTTGTATTTTTTATTGTTGTTTCAGATACTAACAATATGTGAAAATAACATTGTTTACTAATTGTGTTAGACAACTGGTAAATGTCTCCCCTTCTTCAATGTCTGATCCATCAGTTCCCTGTTCTGCTTTCCTATGGACACACTCACAGCCAGATGCCATAGTCCTGATTCCTATCTACTGGCTGACACCCCATTGCTGCCTTCCTGGGCCCTGTCCCTATACCATTGCTACTGATTCAGTGTCTTCTGGCCCAGATCTCTCTTTGGTGTTGATTTTCCTTCGCTATATATGCACTGTGTTGTTGGCTGTCACTGAATTTATTTAAAAGCACCATGTGAGGGACAGAGATTATACTATACCCAGGTGAATCACTTAATTCTCGTATTCTTGAAACTTAATTGCACATAACTACTGTACTTGGCATTTTTATTTGGATGTGATTCTTTTTGAGCATTGGCTAAGGAAAAGAGTTTGCTTTCCTACGAGATTTACATTTCTTCTCCAAGAGAAGAAGTGCTGAAATTATTTATAATATAGATGTTCTGCAATTTCACATCAATCCCTTGAGAATTACATTTCTCACAGGTCTGCTTTCTGCCTATAATTCTAAATATAGTTGACACAGAGTTTATATTTGTGCTGAAAAGGCTGATTTCAAAAGTTCACTTTCTTTCCTGGGAATATTGTGAAGAGTATTAGCAAAGTGCTTCTTTCCTCACCAATTCAGGTCATCAAAATGAGAGTGAACACTCAGTAGACAATATAAACCAAAACTTAAGTTTAGTCATTTACATGCATTATCTCATTTAATCCTAACAACAACACTTTGGTCAGGTACCCTTACTCCCATTTTATGATGATAAAATGGACTTGAAAAAATTACTTTGCTTACCCAGTGTCACTCAGCTAGTAAATATCAAAGGTTAGACTCAAACACAGTTCTTTCTACAAGTGAATTATTTGCTCTTACACATTATGCTGTAGTTGTCTAATATTGCTTTGGTGCTTTCTAAAGTTTTATTTAATAATATAACTTATTAATCAGAGGAGTTGCTGTTTAAAACCATTCCAGTTCAAGATCCAACATGGACATTGGTTTTACAATATCTCTAGAGATAATTTATTAAAAAGCAGTAAATTAAGCATTTTTACACATGTGGAATGGGTTTGCCAATAATTCTGGGGAAGCAGAATATTCTTAATCTTTATTTTTTCAGTTACCTAAAATCAGTTGTATAAATCCTAAATCAAGTTATTGTTTTGAAATTTAATTAATTACATATTTATTCTTTTGCCTCTGATATATTTGGCAATTGTGCCTATCCCCCCCAAAAATGGAAAGAAGAAATACAATAAAAGCATTGATTTCTAAAATATAATTTTAAATCTCTAATCCTAAAAAATAAGCTACTATAAAATGAAATGCTAGTTGTTATTTATAACATTATCCTAGTTAAAAAAAAAAAAAAAGCCTGGGGCTTCCCTGGTGGCGCAGTGGTTGAGAGTCCGCCTGCCGATGCAGGGGACGCGGGTTCGTGCCCCGGTCCAGGAAGATCCCACATGCCGAGGAGCGGCTGGGCCCCGTGAGCCATGGCCACTGAGCCTGCGCATCTGGAGCCTGTGCTCCGCAACGGGAGAGGCCACAACAGTGAGAGGCCCGCGTACCGAAAAAAAAAAAAAAGCCTAGCTGCTAACCGATATAACATAGTGGCATGAAAGAATATTCATAGAGAGATTAATCTAAAAAAAAAAAAAAAGAGTTTCTCAGGAGCAAAATGAGCATATGCCTTTATGTTCATAAAGTCTTCAGATTCAAATGTCTGATAAAATGAAAGACAGGTTAAGAAAGCTGATTTTTCATTAGATAATGCATAGAAAGTACATGATATAATATCCTGATCGCAGTTTTACAAAATTACTATTTATTTTTTCTTTTTCCAAATATTAATGAGTAATGAAAATACCTTACCCCTGGCACTTTTAATCCCTCTTCTCTATTTTGGTCTGTCTGGTTTTGTCCCTTATCATTTATCACAATGCAATGTACTACTTATTTTATTTATGTATCTCATTATTGTCTGTCTTCCCATTAGAATGATAGGAATTTATGATTAATTTATTACTACTAGATTCCTAGTGTCTAGAATGATGCCTAGTCCACAGTAGGTGGTCAATGAATTCTAATTGAGTAAATAAATTTGCTTAATTTATAAAGAACTTACTCTGTTGGGAATAATAAAATCAGAGATTTAGGGCCTCCCTGGTGGCGCAGTGGTTGAGAGTCCGCCTGCCGATGCAGGGGATACGGGTTCGTGCCCCGGTCTGGGAGGATCCCATATGTCGCGGAGCGGCTGGGCCCGTGAGCCATGGCCGCTGAGCCTGCGCGTCCGGAGCCTGTGCTCCGCAACGGGAGAGGCCACAACAGTGAGAGGCCCGCGTACCGCAAAAAAAAAAAAAAAAAAAAAAAAAATCAGAGATTTAAAAAAATTTTATATCTGAAGAAGTCAGAATAAAAGGGTATTGTTGTGTGGTTGTAATCTAGTAAAATATGGAGCATGAATATGTGGAGATTTATAAATAAAAACAGAGAACTTCAGTGATATAAAAGCACTTTGAGACCAATTTGTATGTAAAAACTAAGCATTTAGCTGTCAGACATCGTGGGCAGTTCACACAGATTTCCACATTTGTCACACTCTTCCCTCAGGAACCACGGAGGCCATGCGGTATCAGCTGTTTTACTCAGCAGGTGTGATTCAACAGCTCTTTCCGGTAAGTCATGCACATATGAGGTATTTTCTTTTTTTTTTAATTCAAGAGATCTAAATGTAATCTGGTAAAATATAGTGGTTCTGTTTACAAAATTCTAAATGCCAGAAGCCATCTATCATTCTAATCATCATCACTGTTTTCCTCCTCATAGCTTTTTCAGAGGAAAGGAGTTTTGGGGAGGTTTTTTTTGTTTGTTTGTTTGTTTGTTTGTTTTTTAGAAGATGTTTGGAGTAGGAGTTTATTAATTTATTTATTTTTGCTGTGTTGGGTCTTCGTTTCTGTGCGAGCGCTTTCTCTAGTTGTGGCAAGCGGGGGCCACTCTTCATCATGGTGCGCGGGCCTCTCACTGTCGCGGCCTCTCTTGTTGCGGAGCACAGGCTCCAGATGCGCAGTCTCAGTAGTTGTGGCTCACGGGCCTAGTTGCTCCGCGGCATGTGGGATCCTCCCAGACCAGGGCTCGAACCCGTGTCCCCTGCATTGGCAGGCAGATTCTCAACCACTGCGCCACCAGGGAAGCCCAGGAAAGGAGTTTTAAACATGGTAAATGTCCCCACGTCTCAGAATGTGAAAGGAGAAAGAAGATTTAGTTCTGATTTTCTCTTCTCTTGTTTTCTCTAATTTCTTATTAGATAATAGATTTCTTATTAGATCATAAATCTGTTATAAGCCTTTAAATGTATATGGAGGTTATAGTATAGCTTTTGGAGGAAGAAAACGCTTCACTTGAATTCCAGCTCTGCTGCTGTGGAAACATCTTTGGTGATTTTTCTGTTTGCCCCCTTCCCATCCTTCTCTGTGCTTCTTGAGCCTGAGTTCCAAGGGCTGCAGCACCAGGCTGCCTTGCTCTTGGGCTGCCAGTTGGGGTTGGCCAATGGGAAGTATGAGATGGAGTCTTGCTCCTGCCCAGCCTCACAGCCATTCTGGCAGTGGTTATGTTCCTCTCACTCACAACTCCTGTTGGTGTGGGTGTCTCTTATTCTCAGGTTCTAGTGCTCACAGGGTTCAGATAACACCATTCTCTCCCCTTGCTCTTTTAAGTGTGGAATATACTGGCTTCCTGCTCTTTTGCCTGCCTGATGTTTAACCACCCCATATTAGTTCCCCTAACCCTGCCCACCACTCTGGATATAGTCCCTTCTGTAGGGACACACCAACTGAAACATCAGTTTCTTTATGTGTAAATTGGAGGCAGTGTCTACCTTTTGGCTTGTTGGGGTGATAAAATGATACCACATATTTAAATTATCTAACACAATGCCTGGCATAAATTGAACTATCTTGGTGGTAACTGTGATGGCAGGGCTAGTAATAATAATGGTTTTTATTATCTAGCCAGAATAGCAATGATTTTCGCAGTTTTTGCGTTTATTGCATATATTTCTCAAGGGCAGAACACAGATGATCGTGATAAGATTTCAAAGGGAAAAAAATGCCTCTTTTATAACTGTTTTTATAATATCAGTTTCTGTGAAAGAAACAACAAACAAACACATCTTGGCTCCTAAGGAAGGTAGTCCTACAGTCGTATGTCCATGTTGCCACAAAAGCACAGTTATGAGTTCAGTGATTGCATCTGGGTTTGTTGTGGCTAACCACCAGCCAAATCTTTTCTTCTGAAACTCCATGCACATATTCCTTGTATCCTAAAACTGAAGTATTGTGTAGGTCACTGACTATTTCCAGAAATTCAAATTGATGCCATCTATTTGAATGGAACAGATGGAAACATCTGTTTCGAATGTTACTCTGGTTATTGTTATAGCCCAGATCCTCAGCATAGAAGACACTGAGATCACTACCCTTTAACTCAAGAATCCTGCTTTGAAGCTAGGGCAGTACACACCATGATACACACCAGCTGTATCATAGTGATATTTTCTTCTGTGCTTCAATTTTCATAATTTGAATTAGGACATTGACAAATTTCCATCAGAATAACTATTAAAAGGGTGCTGTATAATTCAGAGCAGTTAGAAAACTCTTGGGTCTGTGGACTTGAGTAGCGAGATAAATTGTTGAGAAAGACAATTATTGACTTAATGGTATCATTTTCAAATTGGTATGTTTTACCAAACCAATAAATTAAAATTTGAAAACATTTTTATGAATAGAAAATAATCTTTTAGTATTAAGTGTGTCATGAGCTTGAATTAGGATGAGTTAAATGGGAGTGGTGTACTAGTAAGAATTGATGTATTGGAAAAGATACAATTACAGATACAACGTTAATCCAGTAGGTAAGTGGATTATCAAGAAAACAAATGAAATGTTTAGATAA
The DNA here is from genome assembly GCF_949752795.1 of Hyperoodon ampullatus. Lineage (NCBI taxonomy): Eukaryota > Metazoa > Chordata > Mammalia > Artiodactyla > Ziphiidae > Hyperoodon > Hyperoodon ampullatus. The sequence continues at coordinate 45,115,178 of NC_136925.1, read as the reverse complement.
GTATATTGGCATGTAGAAATAGAGGTGATTATCATTTCAATCCAGTGTCTTAATGTATAAAGATCGTGGTTCATTTTTACAGAAAAAGCTACTTGAAAAATGTAGATTCTAAAATTAGTTTTAAAACTCTTCCCTCAACTGATGAAGGAAAGGCAGGATATAATGTAAGAGATTTGCTTTTCCATGTAAACAATCATTTATGGCCACACGAGACAAGAATTTTGCCATAATATTTATAAATTTTTCAAAGCTTTTGCCATGAAAAGAGAAGAAAAACTGGCATATTAACTCAATTTAAAAGCCACTTATCTTCAGCAGCAATATTCATTGAGTAAATTTGCATTTTGTCATCATGTGGCTGATTTTCCTTTCGTTTGCTTGTTTTTGTTTTCCCTAAGGAAATATGCACAGAGCATAGTTTGGACTTGTTTTTCTCCCCCTCTTCCAGAAAAGCATGTTAGGTGGATGAGGACAAGATGGGAGGAGCAAGACTAAATACGTGATTGTCATGTTTACAGTCATCCATAACTTGGGGAGTAACATGCTTTTCTTTTTTCATCAAGTCAGAAAGCAAGGAAATTTACAGTAAAATTAACATAATTTTGTCGATGTGTCAAAGTGAGTTTTTAATATCTGTCTAAAATGTAAATGTTAGTCAAAAAAACAGTTGGATATCATTTTGGTGAATATTTTCCTTTTCTCTAGTTTCACCAGAAATAATTTTAACTATCCCCAACCTTTTTAAAAATTAAATATAGGAGCTAATTATGCAGAAAAAGATAAAATCATATTGGGTGCCCAATATATAGTATTACTTTTTCTGCTCTGGTATTCTAAAGTAAAGTTGTGTTGAAGGAAAAGTTCTTAAAGAAATCTGATTCCAAGTCCTCTTAAAACAGTTGTAATTAAATTCACAGCTATCAGAACTAGTCTTGTTTGATAAGAATTGCAGCTAAAATGTTTCCCTTGCTTTCACTTTCAACTTACTTGCTGCATCTATAAAAGAAGAACAGTGGAAATGTTCTGTTCCCAAAAATAAATAAATAAAGTTAAACTAGCACTTTACTTATTGGTTGTTAAATGGTTGTTTGACTTGAAAAATGTTCAAAATCTATATATGTATGCATTTCATCTCTCACAGAGGTAAGTTAGAGTTAGGAAGACTCTGAACATGCTCATTTCTTTTGCAGGGTGGTGCAAATTAATTTGTCCATGAAAAATGTTTTAAATGTTTTTCAATGCATTTACTTCTACAGTAAATCGGTTAAGTAGTACCAAATACATATTCACTAGTAATAATTTATTTTTTCAGGATACAAAATTTCAAAGATTTTTTTCTTGGTTCTGTAGAATTTGCAAGAGTAGGTGACACAGAAACAAGAAAACGTTAACCCTGAAGAACTATGTTATAAAGCTATGTGATTTAGCTACTTCCATAATTTTCTAAAATAAAATCTAAAAATTTTATGAGAATACTTTAGTTATAAGTTGTAAGTCATTACAAGAATCTTCTAATCTTATTGACACAAATTGACACTCTAGTTGTTTCATTAATTTGAACTTGAAATTGTAAGTATGTTCATAAAAAGCCTCAATTTTTTTTACAAACAAATATCATCAAAAAGCAATAGTTTAAAACATCCACTAGGTTGGAGCATGGTATTTTGCCCAATTTGGAAAAAATATGGTTCTTACATTTTTGAAGATTAGCAAAATCTCTCTTCTTACAAATGTGGCATCTGAAAACCTCCAACAGGGGAAAATGTCAAAAAATTCATTTTTCTAATCTATTACAATACTGTTTGCTTCTTGGATGAAGCCAGGTGGTAGGAGATGGGATTGGATAGGTGATTTTGATTAAATATTCTTATATAGCTTTTGAAATTTAAATTATGTGAGTATATTATTGACTCAAAAAGTCAAATTAAAATTTTAGAAAAATGAAAGCATTGTCTCTATTTCAGTTGTTAGTTATTTGTTTTCATAGTTTCACATAGTTTGTGAAGAAGCTACTATACTACCACTTCAAATTAATAGAAATAATTAAATGTTAGCTGGAAGGTTCTAGGAACATTTATCTGTATGTGGGCATAGAGAACTACATAATGCTTAGTGCCATGTCAGTTGGATAAGAGATGACTGTTTTTCCTTCTCCCTGAGGAGGAAAAATGTTAACACAAATCACAAACGCTTAGACCCAGTCAATGCTTTTGGAAGGAAATAAACTATCTTTACGCTCAAATAATAGTAAAGTCTGAGTCCCTTTATTGCTAATTCCAGATTTATTTCTTTATATTAACAAAGCCCATTAACTACTTTTCTGTTTGTATGTTTTGGGTCCTCTACTGTTTGAACTCAGAACGCATCATCATTTGAATGTTAGAAAACCCTGCCCTTAACGTACAGTGATGCCAGATCAAGACAACTGACAAACATTAGCAAGGTGTCTGAATTTGAGTTTAACATCAGAGAATGATAGAATGATGGGTACTAAAATAATGCTTTTTCCAAGAAACACAAAATGCCTTACTTTTTAAATTTATTTAGTCTTTATTCAGATACAGGTATTTGGCAGAAAGTTTCTCGAAAGTTATTGATGTAGACTATAATTTCAAGGAAAATAACTGGCAAACTTTGTTGTCAGTGATGAATTGTGAGTCAAGTGAAAATTAGGATTTTGGAAATTGTACCCACTATTGTGATCTCAATGATTTCTCAATCCTTAAAGCCTTTCCTTATGAGATAACTATAGGTGGTGATATTAACTAACACATGTAATTAATATTGTATAATGAGATGTGCCAAAACTTGGAAGATTTGCATAAATAAGTGAACCAATATTTTTCCAAATGACCAATGGATAATGTTGCACTATCATGAATGGATAAAACATCCTTTCAGAGTACAAGCTAGATCAGTGGATGTTAGTGTAAAAAGCTTAATGACAGGGCTTCCGTTTCCACATTACTTGTCAAGTTTTGGTGTAGTATCAAGGAATAATATCCACAATTATCTGAAAAATCTATTAAAATAGTCATCCCTTTTCCAACTATGTATGTGTGTGAGACTGGATTGCCTTTGCATATGACAGCAACACAATATCTGACTACAAAAGCTGATATGACTACCAAACGTAAGGCAGATAGCTAGTGGGAAGCAGCCGCATAGCACAGGGAGATCAGCTCGGTGCTTTGTGACCGCCTGGAGGGGTGGGATAGGGAGAGTGGGAGGGAGACGCAAAAGGGAGGGGCTATGGGAACATATGTATATGTATAACTGATTAAATTTGTTATAAAGCAAAAAAATAAATAAAAAATAAAGATGAAAAAAAAAAAGATGAGTCCCATTTCAAAAAAAAAAAAAAAAAAAGCTGATATGAGTCTCAGGTGCTCTTCCATTAATCCAGACATTAAAGAGTATTTGAAAAAATGTAAATAATACCTTTCTCATTTCCATTTTGGAAAATATTTTTATAAAATAATATATTTATATTAACATGTAATAAGCTTATTTTAAATTTTAAATAAATTAATGAAATTAATTTTTTTTTGTTTTACTCTCTAATGTGCTAAATATCAATATATATAACCTGCATAACCAAAACTCTTTGGAGTCCTCAGCACACTTTAAGCACCTAAAGAGGTCCTGAGAACAAAATGTTTGAGAACTTCTATTCTACAAATCCTCAACTGAATACAGTGACAAGATTAATTACACAATTTATTTGAGAATATCTATTGAATTGAGATTATCCTAATAACAAATCAATCACCGAACATAGACCGACAATGGGCAAAACATCCCTAAACATCAGTCTGCTTAAATTAAATGAAATTATATATTGCTAATCCCTTTGAAAAGCTAAACAGATAGAAGTTAATACAAGTTAATTAAAAATAACTACCTTTCCAGATATCCTGAATAATTTAACACCCTTTGGTGGTATTATTTACAGTGTTACATTTCTAAGCTTTGTTGTTGTTTTTTCTTGAGTGTTAGATGAAAAAGAAATAGCTAATTTGCATGTTTGCATATATTTGCATATCATCTTTAAAACTTTACTCCTCAGTATGTAAACTAAAAGAAAAAGAATGAATTAGCACAATTTACAGTGATTATATTCACGGCCCATATTCTGCATAAAACACCTAAACACTTTTATAATTAACTGATGTAATACAATTTGAAATTGAGAATAGTAGACATGGATACAGATCTATAGTGTAAAACATGTATAAAGAACTCAATATACGATGCAGATGACCTTGCCCAGGAGGAGGATGGGGTAGCAGGTAAATAAAAGGAATGTAGGAGCCAAGACATTCTTTGTCTGCCCTAGCTCTGCTGTTAGACAATGTATATTGTAAACATGGATAACCCTAACCTACATATAGATATATGTGTCTGCATATTTTCTATATTATACATCAATATTCTATATATTTTATATTAATATTGTATAGTTAACAAACACTTCAAGAGTTCTCAGGGTGGCCTTGACATCTTTGGCAGGTTGTCATCTCTGAAATGCAGTTTAGGTCTCACAGTTATTTAAAGCTAGAGTATATTTTGCACTTATCATTTTATTAGAAATAATGGAAACCTGAAAAACTGCTTTTATTAGTGGAAGTACAATCAAGACAAAGGCTCAAATCATTCCTCATGCCAAAATCAATGGATAGCCTCAGTAAAGTATTCCGTAGATTTAAGCTTAATGCAAGTGTGAAGAAAGAAGGAAAATGGAATGTGTTCAACATACTATGATACATAAACATAAACATACACATAATATATATAATATACAAAAGTAGTATAGGATACTGTGTTTAACAGATGACATGACAGGATGCATTAATAATCAGCCAGGGGATCTATGGAGATATTTGTAAGGACATAGCTTGGCTATAGATTCATTTTAAGGAGAAGATACTCTTGAAATATTTTTTTGGGGGGGAGACAAAGTTTGTAAGAACATTTAAAACACGTCTTACCTTCTTCCCTAGTCCATTCTCAAGATATCAGCCAGCAATTCTTCAAACTGCAAAATGAATCAAAATGGACTTTTCAAATATTGCATGTGCACTCAGGATAAAATTCAAAACCTTTATTGCAGTATATGAGGTCAACAACTTGTTTCTTTCCAAGCACTCTGGGCTCACCCAGTATCCCTCTCCCTTCCCTCACTACAGATGGCCAGTGGGACTTGCCCAGTTCTTTGAATAAGGCATGCCTTTTCCTGTCTCAAAGCATATACCCAAGCCCAGTGCTTCTGCTGGAACCTCTCTCCTCATCTCTTTAATTTTTACTGATTGATAAATGTTTCCAATTGCCCTTCTCCCCCACCAGTGCAGCCCTGCTCCAACCTAAATTATTTCCTTTTACCTGATGCTTTCCTAGAAACCTGTGATTTTCTTTCATAATTATTATCACACTATATAAGTGTATACAGTATTGTGAAAGTTTGGTTTGATATCTTTCTCCACTTTGGAGAATGTTTAAATTTTATTCACTGTTGTGTCCTCAGAATATAGACTCTTTCACATAGATAACAGTAATTTCTTGAGTGAATACAAAAATGAAAGTCAGTATTACAATCTATGCTTAATTTCTTGCTCAGTAACCTGAAGGATGCCCAACTCAGGGCCCTGCAGTTACCATCATTCTTTCTTTTTCCATATGTTGTGTTTGTTCTAATTATATTTATTGAAATATAATCTTTTGTCTTTTGAATTTAATAATAAAAATGCTGCCTTGCTTTTTTTTTTTTTTTTTTTTTTTGCATTACGCAGGCCTCTCACTGCTATGGCCTCTCCCATTGCGGAGCACAGGCTCTGGACACGCAGGCTCAGCGGCCATGGCTCACGGGCCCAGCTGCTCCGTGGCATGTGGGATCTTCCCGAACCGGGGCACGAACCCGTGTCCCCTGCATCGGCAGGCAGACTCTCAACAACTGCGCCACCAGGGAAGCCCTGCCTTGCATTTTGAGTGCCTGTCCTTTTTTTAAAAAAAAGCTTTATTTAGATGTAATTATCATATCATAAAATTAACCATTTTAAGTCTATAATTCCCAGTTTTTAGTATAGTTACAGAGTTCAACTATCACCCTAATCTAATTCTGGAACATTTTTACCACTTCAGAAGGAAACCCAGCAATCATTAGCAGCCCCTGACAATGCTCCCTCCTATCATAGGCAAACCACGAAGCCACTTTCTGTCTCTCTGTATTTCTTCTGGAAATTTCATATGAATGGAATCATACAAGATGTGATCTTTTGGGACTGGCTTCTGTTTTTCTTTTTAATTCATTTTCTTAGTCACTGATTTTTATTTACTTTTACAAAGATACCAATCTGTGATTGATTGGGAATTTAAAAAGAGGGTCTTTATCCACAGGTAGGTTGAGAAGCACTATTTTAACAAATATGTATACATTGTGCATGTAATTGCTGGACAAATGACCACTTAGATCATTAGATGTCTTAAATATGTTCATATATAATGATTAAAAGCAACCTAAACACTCTTGTACATTTGACTTTCAAAAAAGCCTTCAGAAACCCATGATAGGTGAAAGCAGGATACGACTCCTATGTGGGTACTGTCTGGGTGCGAGAGTGGTAACACAGGCAGCTTCTCTGAGATCTCCTCGACCAAAGCTCTAAGCACTAAAATGTTTATTACAAATGCCGTCAGGTCATCCTAATTAAGCAGCATGTGTGTGTGTGTGGAATTTTTTAAAAAGATTTCTTCTACCTGTGATAAAGTTTACTTTTCTCAGATATGTACATGTATTTGCATTTGTATATAATTTTTCAAACTTTATTTTCCAAAATATTTGAAGGCAAATCTTCATGCAGCAGAGGTTAGACTCAAAGGCTATGGTAGTGACTGCATAAAAGGTATGTCTGAGTAAAGCATGCATAGTGGTGACATTCTCCAGAAAATTCAAGAAAGATTTGGTAGCAGAGGAGAGGCTTATCTGTGATTAATGTATATCAAAAAAAAACTTATCTAAACACAAAGAGAAAGGGATAGAGGTGGTCATTTCATAGAATCCAAAAGTTGGTAGGTTATTTAGGATTATTCTTGTTTGAAGTGTTACTTATTTAACTGACAAAATAAAGGCAAGGGAAACGTTAGCTCAATATTCTGTATTCTACATCTAATTAAAATTGTGCTTACTGTCTGCAACTGACTATTCTATTTTAAATACGCTAAACTTTTAATTCTTACAACAGTCCCATCTCTGTCATTCCAATTAAAAATTGTGTCACATGTACTAAGTGGTAGAATGGGCTTCAGAACACACAGATTCTGGTTCCAGAGTTTATGTTCTAATTATCATTCCCTATTTCTTTGTTAATATTAGGTTCTTCACACACACACACACACACACATGCACATGCACAGGGGTTTATATATTATTCACTGAATTCACTAGCAAAGAAGAAAAAATGTCACAACCCAATCTGTTACGCTTGGTTCCAGGGTAAAATATTCTCAGGATGTGAGATGATTTTTTCTCCTCTACACAAGCAATGTAAACACAAATAGTACTTGTAGGATATCTTCTAAAAGGTTTTGTTAAAACAATGGATTGTGAGATGAGTCCATCCAAAAAATTGTTTCAACTATAACTAAAATGCCTCTAGTGGATAAACTGTATAACCAAACTAAAATTAAACTTATCTTTTTATTTGAAGATTCCCATCACGACGAAGATTCAAATTGATCATTTCTTTTATCTATCTATCTATCTATTTATTTATTTATTTTTGGCTGTGTTGGGTTTTCATTGCGGGCTTTTCTCTAGTTGCAGCCAGCGGGAACTCTCTTCATTGCAGTGCGTGGGCTTCTCATTGCGGAGGCTTCTCTTGTTGCGGAGCTCGGGCTCTAGGCGCACGGGCTTCAGTAGTTGTGGCGCACAGGCGTAGTTGCTCCGCGGCATGTGGGATCTTCCCGGACCAAGGCTTGAACCCATGTCCCCTGCATTGGCAGGCAGATTCTTAACCACTGCCCCACCAGGGAAGCCCTCTAATTGATCATTTCTGAAATTGAGATAAGTATGTAATTTGGAGTCTTAAAGAACAAATATTACAAGAGCCTCCTAACTTCTGCCCCCCCAAAATTGTTCTTTGGATTATATTATTTCTATACTACAAGCCAGGCCTATTAAACTGATGTTGACTATTTTTAAATTAAAAACAAAACAAAACAAAATCCCAGAAAGAATACCTGTCAAAGTAAAAATTTTTGTTTTCCTCTATGAAAATCTTCCTTCAATTGTCTTTGCATTTCAGATGTGAAATTTCATCTTCTGTGGGCCCCTAAACAACTTAAATGCCCTACTAATACCTTCATATCCATGCTTCATAGGTATCAATCAATACTATCAAAGGAAAAAATAAGAGGAAATGTTCGAATTGATAAATGTGTTCAACTCACAAGAGAGAGGAACACTGAATTTTCCCATGAGAAAAACTGTCCTTTCCATGAGCTTGAAAAGCATGAATCTCCTGGGCATATGAAGAAATTGGTAAAAACAGCAGCATCAGCTACTTTTACTGATAACTTGCTTTGATCGTGCTACTTAACTATCCCTTGTCTCAGGCTGAACTTTACATAAATAGTTAATTAAGTATAAATTACTAGGACATGAGATTTTCTTTTCTTTCAGTTGGGGATATTTTAGTTATTATCAAAGAATAGCCTGAATAAATAGTCACATTGTTGTTTAATTTAATAATTATATATTTTAATTATTTTTCAAGATTTTGCAGTCCTTGGTGATGCATGTTTCTAAAGTTTACAAGAACATTACAGTACTTGAAACGGTAGGTTCTTTTAGAACAAGCATAATGCATTAATTACATATCTCTAAAAGAGATACACAAAGATGATGAATAGATTCATAGCAATTAAGGCCAATTTATTTCCACCAAATAGATAATTTCAGGTCTATTACTAGTTTTCTAATTCTTTAAAAGTCTTAAAACACTGTTAACTTTGATCAAATTATTTTATAGCAACTACTAAGATAATCAATGTTAATGTTTCCCCCTTTCCATGATTAATGTAGCTAAATATGGCTTTGGATTTCTTACAGTGAGGTATCTTTGTATTCCTAGAATGAACGCTGTTCAGTCATGGCCATTGGTCTTTGAAAATATTTCTGAATTTTAATTGCTAATATTTTATTTGGGACTTTTTTTCCTAGTTTCCAAAATTAATATTGGTGTTTTGTGTGTGTGTGTGTGTGTGTGTGTGTGTGTGTGCGTGTGTACATACCCTGCATGGTAAGTTAATAAGACTTCAAAGAATCAGTTCTATTTTTAAAAAAATTTTATTGGATTATAGTTGACTTACAATGTTGTGTTAGTTTCAGGTGTACAGGAAAGTGATTCAGTTATACATATATTCATTCTTTTTTCAGATTCTTTTCTCATATGGGTTATTATAGAATACTGAGTAGAGTTCCCTGTGCTATACAGTAGGTCCTTGTTGGTTATCTATCTTATATATAGTAGTATGTGTATGTTCATCCCAAGGTCCTGATTTATCCCCCCACCCACGTTTCTCCTTTGGTAACCATAAGTTTATTTTCTATATCTGTAAGTATGTTTCTGTTTTGTAAATAAGTTCATTTGTATCATTTTTTAAAATTTGATTTCACATATGAGAGATATCATATGATATTTGTCTTTCTCTGTCTTACTTCACTGAGCATGATAATCTCTAAGTCCATCCATCTTGCTGCAAATGGCATTACTTCTTTCTTTTTTACTGCTGAGTAATAGTCCATTGTATATATGTACCACATCTTTATCCATTCCTCTGTCAATGGACATTTAGGTTGCTTCCATGTCTTGGCTACTGTAAATAGTGCTGCAGTGAACACTGGGCTGCATTTATCTTTTCAGATTATGGTTTTCTTTGGATATATGCCCAGGAATGGGATTGCTGGATCATGTTGTAGTTCTATTTTTAGTTTTTGAAGGAACCTCTATACTGTTTTCTATAATGGTTGTACCAATTTACATCCCCACTAACAGTGTTGGATGGTTCCCTTTCCTCCACACCCTCTCCATCATTTACTGTTTGTGGACTAGTTCTATTTTTTATGACATGTAATTAATTTCTGCTTTAATTTGTTCTATTTAATATTATTTTCCTAATTTTATTTATTTATATTACAGCTTCCTGAGTTAAATCTTTTATTAATTTTTTCTGTTATTATAGCAATTTTTTAAAGTTTTTAAGTTATGAATTTTTCACTGACTATAGATTTGTTTTTATTCTAAAAATTTATTGACCTATGCTCATTGAACAACAAATTTCTGTCTTTTTATTTAGTTCTTTTAAATTGTACTGATTAAAGTTCTTGAAAAAAATTGATTAAAATGGTCTTTATTAGTTTTTGTCATTCATTCTTCATTTATATGTTACACCTCTCTCATTAGAGATATTACCAAATTTAAACCTAATTTGGGGAAATACAGTGTCAGTGTTAAACTTAAGAGTTCTAATATCAATGTCTAGTTTTGAAAAAAATCACAGTAATTATTACATTACTCCAAAAATTGGTTTGGGGAGCAGTAAAAGTGACTTTGTTTCCTATTTACAAAATACAACTTTAAAAGGTAATTTTTTAATTTACAAAATATAATTTTACAAAAATCAATTCAAAATGAATTAAAGACGAGATCTGAAACCATAATAGTCCTAGAAGTAAACATACCCTTTTTGATATCAGTCTTAGTAATGATTTTTTTGGACTTGACACCAAAATCAAAGGTAACCAAAGCAAAAATAAACAAGTGAAATAAAATCAAACTAAAATGTTTCTGCACAGTAAAGGAAACCAGAAACACCTATTTTTTTCTGGGAGGGCAGCTACCTTTTGCTTGGAGTATCATCTTCCATCCCTTCGCTTTAGCTTATGTTTGTCTTTAGAGCTGAGTTGAATCTCCTGGATGCAGCACATAGTTTGGTCTTTTTTTTGTGTGTGTGGTATGCGGGCCTCTCACTGTTGTGGCCTCTCCCGTTGCAGAGCACAGGCTCCGGATGCGCAGGCTCGGCAGCCATGGCTCACGGGCCCAGCCGCTCCGCGGCATGTGGGATCCTCCCGGACCGGGCACGAACCCGTGTCCCTCGCATCGGCAGGCGGACTCTCAGCCACTGAGCCACCAGGGAAGCCCCTGGTCTTATTTTTTTAATGCATCTAGCAACTCTGTGATTTTTGATCGGTAAAGTCAATCCATTTACATTTTCGGTGATTAATAATAAATGAGGACTTAGTACTGACATTTAATCTTTTGTTTTCTGGTTGATCTTTATTTTCATTGTTTCTTTTTCCTTGTGGTTGTCTGCTGTTTTTATGATGTTTTTATCAGTGTCCTCTTTTTTGATGTTTTGTGTCTCTGCTCTAAATGTATGTTTTGTGGTTACCATGAGGTTTGTATATAATATCTCACAGATAAAACAGTATCTTTTCTGCTGATAGCATCATCTTATCTTCATTTGTCTATATGGACTCTGTCCTTTTCCTCTTCCCCTTCTATGTTTTTGTTGTCTCAAATTATTCCTTTTAATGTTGTGAGTTCATTACCAAATTGAAGTAGCTATAGTTATTTTTACTACCTTTTTCCCTTTAAGCTTTATGCCATATTTAAATGCTTAACAACCTATTCTGATGTAGAGTTGCAATTTTCTGATTCTGCCGGTGTATTTATTACCTTAATCAAAGCTTTGTGTACTTTTGCGGTTTTGTTTCAGGTAGAAGAGCTCCTTTCAACATTTCTTTGTAAGGCAGTTTTAGTGATAATGAACTCCCTCTGCTTCTGTTTGTCTGGAAAAGCCTTTTTTTTTTTTCTCCTTCATATCTGAAAGATAACTTTTCTGATTAACTATTATTGGCTGACAGTATTTATCTTTCAGTATTTTGAGTATGTTGCATTACTGTGTCCTGGCCTATAGAGTGTCTGCTGAGAAATCTTCTGATGCCTGATGGGGATTACTGTCTTTTTTTCCCCTGGCTGCCTTTAAAATTCTTTATTTTTCATGAACTTTTGACTGTTTTAAGCTAATGTGTCTTGGAGAAGGTCTTTTTGCACTTTTTGCACTTTTTAAGGTTATTAGGTGTTCTCTTAGCTTCATGAACTTGTATATCCAGTTTATTCCCCAGGTTTAGGAGGCCCTCAGCTATTATTTCTTTATAACTCTTTGCTCCTTTCTCCCTTTCTTCTCCTTCTGGGATACCCATTATTATTATGTTACCCTTCCTAATGGAGTCATGTAGTTCTTGCAGATTTCTTTATTTTTTTCACATCTTAATTTTCTATTCCCTTCTACCTGTATCATTTCTAGATATCTGTCTTAAGCTCATATTTCTATCTTGCATATATTCTGCTATTTCTACTGCTTTCTTATGCATTCATCTCATTTATTGCGTTTTTCAGCTCGAGAATTCTATCTGGTTCTTTTTTAGAGTTTTTATTTCTTTTGTAAAATAGTCCTTATGTTCCTTCATTTTATTCCTGAGCTCACTGAACTGCCTTTCTGAGTTTTCTTGTTGCTTATTGACTTTCTTCATGACAGATATTTTGAATTCTCTATCAGATCGCAATATTCTGTGGCTTTATAAGTTTGGTTTCCTGAGAAATGTCATTTCCTTTTTGTAGTACTGTGTTACCATGGTTTTTCATGGTGCTTGATGTGTTGTTCCTCTCTTCATGCATTTAATGTAAGGAACACCTTCCTTATTTAGATAAAGCTTTTTTTTTTTTTTAACTTCGATTCTAACCATTCAACAGGTTGGTAATTAGAAACCTTTCTTTTGCTTTTCAGTAGGTGGCGCTACAGCACAAATTTTTGGTTCCACTTACCTGCGCTGCCTCTGGCTATATTTGAGAATCTACACTTTCCACCTTCCACTGCCACTGCCAGATGTGTCGCTAGTTCTCTCCTTGTCTTTGAATGTGCCTCTGGGGTTGCTGGTGCCTTGCTGCTGCTGGTGCTGCTATAGCTGGCATCACCACTGGGAGCGCGGGGATGGCAGGTGCCTCCGCCACCTCCAGGGTTGTGGGCACCTATGCCTTTCTGGGGTCGTAAGGTTTCCGAAGCCCACCAAAGCAGGCAGGCGCCAGAGTCATATGTGCAGCTGCAGCTGGAGAGACAAGGTTGTGGCCTCACCAGTGCTGTTGCCCAATTCCCTATGGGCACCGCTGTGGCCAGGAGGCCAGAGTAGTGTGCTGTTACTGGGTTTTCTGGGGCTGTAGGCTTAGCCACCTGGGCTGGGGCACTGGGATCACAGGCATTGCCTCCACCGTTTCACATCCTCTGTGTGTTCCAGTCTACCACCTCGATGTACAGATGTGCAGATCTCTCTGGTGTCCTGGTGTGTTGAGAAAGTGAAACCGTTCCTGAGTGCAGAAATTAACTTGGTTTGTAAATACTTTTTTAAGGCCCTTTCTCCAGCACAAAAGTATTTAAAGACATTATGTCATCTTTAAGTAAAATTTATTTTGTGTTAGCTTTTTCACTAAAAAAATGCCATATCTAAAGTTATATGTAAAAAGTTTTAAATAATCAACTTTAAGGATATTTGCTTTTAGAAAATATCAGTTGTGTAAAATATTATTCATCTGCATTGTGAAAGACTTAATAAGTTTCTTTTCTTTTGGGTCAAGAGCTTTTGCCATTTGAAGTAGTGCCCATTAGCCTAGGAGTATTGATCTTTTCAACAACTACAGTAGACAAAAGGCAAAATCCTTTCCCTTCAACTTGAGTAAACATTCTAGGCAAAAAAATTCAGAAACATATAAACAAAAATTATATGTATAAACTTTTAAAAATATATAAACTTCTAAAAACTACTGAGATAACTTTCTTTAGTGTTTTTTCTTTTATTGGGGAAAAAAGCTACAAGGCATGTTCTATCTTCAAAAAAATCTGTTTACTGAAATCACATTGAAATATATTAGCAACTCTGCACCCATATTTTATAAGTTTACAAGACTATAATTCCAACTTTGCTTCAAAAACATAGCATCAGCAAAATACCCTCTTGTTTACATCAGTTTATGTATTCAATTAAACCACCTGGTTTTACAACAGCAAAACATTTCTACACAGTTCACAAGCCCCATCAAGGAGGAATATTTTTGTGAAACCAGGTGTAAGAGTCCCACTGTTTTTAAATGTATGATTTAACTGGAATTATTAAAAGGAAAGGATTGCATCAGCATTATCACAGATAAATCTGGGCCCCCAAAGATGATTTGCTATTTGTTTTGTAAAGGCTAAAGGTCTAATAAAATGCCTTCTGAATTAAAATATTTAGCCACTTTGATATCTTTATTCAGTATCTCCACTTCCAGTCATATAGTTCATCTCCTTGGAATATGGCATGCCTCCAAGTAAAAAATATTTCAATAATTCACTGGCTGTTTGCATATTTTGCAAGTATGATTCCAGATTTTTAAATTGGATTTTTAGATCAGGTTACTTAAGATATTTGTTTTGCCAAAAAATTATTTTGCTCATTTTTTGTGCTATTTATGCTAGAATGATTGAAATAAAATTGCCTGCAACATGTCATTGTCCTAGTACAGGTTTCTGGTAACTGACTATACTGCTGAACTGAATGAATAAGCATTTTCAGAACTCTAACGGAAAACTGATGAATTCATAAAAGTGCTAACGAAAGATCAAGATTAAAAAATTAATTACATGGGACTGAGTGAACTGATGAGGATGATTATAATTCTTGTGACTTTCTGTTTGAATTTTTTTAAAATGTGATGGTAAAAAAAGAAAAATGTGATGTAAAAAAAAAAAAAAAGATAACCAACAAGGACCTATTGTATAGCACAGGGAACTCTGCTCAATACTCTGTAATAAACTAAATGGGAAAAGAATTTGAAAAAAAACAAATAACTCATTTTATTTATTCTGTACAGAAAAAAAAAGACTGGTTGATTGTCATTATCTGAAAATAAAAGTATGAGTGTGCTGAAAAAAAAAAAGGTCATTGTCCTATGCTGAAATGCTATCTCAACATAGGCTATTAAAGTCATGTCCTAATATGTATTCATATATAAGACATGCCAAATAGAAATATTGATCCTTTACATGTCTTTTGCCAACTTTTAATTTTTAAAAGTATGTAATAAAATGTTTATATTTTCATTTATCCCCCAAAAGATGAAAATAAGCCAGTTATTTGTAAATATTTTTTCAATATTGCTCTTTTTGATGCTCTATTTTTTAAAATGCAGTACCATAGATTTTTTTTAAAACTTTTTCCAATTTCTCCTTTTTCTCAAAACGTGTATCATTTTCTTTAGAAGGAAATAAGAAACGTTAAATTCCAACTTAAAATAAAACCAGGGCTGAAGATAAGATACTAGTGACACCTCAAACTTAACCATCTTGATTTCTAGGATGAAATGGATGGAGTGATTTAAAACTATAGCTAGAACAGAACAAAGCTGGGATACATTTTCTTGGGGAAAGAACACAGGTAGATCTTCCAGCGTTCTCTTGGTGCAACATGACTTTTTTTTTGGTATGCGTTGGGTCTTTGCTGCTGTGCGCAGGCTTCCTCTAGTTGTGGCGAATGGGGGCTACTCTTCGTTGCGGTGTGCAGGCTTCTCATTGCAATGGCTTCTCTTGTTGCACAGCAAGGGCTCTAGGCGCATGGGCTTCAGTAGTTGTGGCACATGGGCTCAGTAGTTGTGGCTTGTGGGCTCTAGAGCACAGGCTCAGTAGTTGGGGCACACGGGCTTAGTTGCTCCGCGGCATGTGGGATCTTCCTGGACCAGGGCTCGAACCTGTGTCCCCTGCATTGGCAGGCAGATTCTTAACCACTGCGCCACCAGGGAAGTCCCTTATTTTAAAGAAGAAAAAAAGATTATAATCTATCAAGAAAAAGGTGCATTAAAATTATATGTGCGTGCTATTTACTACAAGTTTCATGTGTCTTGTAATAATTCCAAATCTGTAACATATTTCCTGCTTCTCACAATTACAGCTCAGACTCCTTCCTTGGGACCACACATTGCCCAATTCCCAGTGGTGAGTTTCTATGCAATTTCTATCCAATTACGCTAATTCCTTCCCAATCAGGATGTTTTCTCAGCATTTACTGGAGGCTGAGCTTATAAGAAAATATCTGTCCAATTCCCTCAAAAGTTTGGTCAGTCTTTGTAGCAACGAGTAGGAAAAATGCTCATAAAGTCTACTGGCATTTTGGACTGAACTGGCTAGATTTGTTTTGCCATTATGCTGATCATACCTAATCAGGAGTTTCAGTGTGACAGGTGTGACTACAGACCCTGGGCTCTTAGACAGGATCGTTTTCCCATTGAAAGAGCCATCATGAGCACCATCCATCAAGACCTCAATCCATTTATAGTAAGTCCCCTACATACAAACTTTCAAGTTGCGAACTTTCAAAGATGCTAACGTGCGTTCGCATGTCCAATCACATAAGTTAGTTCACGTGTCTGGCATACATTGTCACGTGTGTGCATCCTCTACAAGTGGTTGTGCTTTTGTGCACTTTTCTGTACAGCACTGTTGCTGTGCAACATGAGGGGCTTACTAATGAAGACCTGATAGAATTGGAGGCCCAGAGAAAGGATGAAGAGAGTCAAGAAGAAGAAGTAACTGAAGAACGGAAGAGATTCACGATGCGGGAAATGGCAAGAGGATTTTCTTTATCTGAGGAGGCTCTGTTAGTTTTTGAAGCACAGGATCCAAACATAGAATGGTACATGAAGGTTGCAGCAGCTGTTCAGAATGCAATCTGGTGCTACTGTGTCATCCATGACAAGAAAAAAAAGCCACTCCCCAGACATCACTGGATTGTTTTCTCAAGAGGGTAGGTAGAATTGAATCTAGCAAGGAACCAGAACCTGTGCCATAAACATCAGGCATGAGTGAAATTGCAGCTTGCCCTCCATCTTCTATTGCTGACAATCCTTCAGCTCTACCATCTCCCACCTCCTCTCCCTCCTCCAGTCAGTAACTCTTTTTGCCTGTTCACTCGATGCCAGCCCCTGGATGCCAGCTGTGGTACTGTACTATTGTACTTTTCAAGGTACTGTACTGTAAGATTAAAAATATTTTCTTTATTTTTTGTTTTTATGTATTATTTCTGTGAGAAGTATTATAAACATTACAGTACAGTACTATATAGCTGATTGTGTTAGTTGGATACCTAGGCTAACCTTGTTGGACTTACTAACAAATTGGACCTACTATTGTGCTCTCCGATGGAACTCATTTGTATGTAGGGGACTTACTGTATGCAAATGGAAGCCTGAGTCACCTTATTACCTGTACCCATTGCCACCTCTATAGTCTTCATAGCCAAAACGAGAAGATGCAAAAATAAAGACTATAGCTTCTCAGAAACTTGAGGGGTACCTACTAGTTTATTGATGTAATTGGCATGAAAATCTTATATTCTTCTTTGAAACAACTGTCTGTGCTTATGTAACATGGGAATTTGGAGGAAAAGAACTATGTGCTTCTTGCTGGCTTGAAACAAGAAAATATCTCATTCTCTTCCATTCACTGCATTAGACTTTTACAACACCACAATTATACTTTTAACAACAAACAAGGGTATTAAAAATATTTCACTATTTCATTAAATCATCACATCAAGACTTAATTGATTATTAAAAAATAAGATAACTTTACCCTCAGGGCTTGTCTAATTTATGCCATTTTTATCATTGCTTTTCTAATGCTCTGTCAAAATGTATAGTTTTCTCTGGTTGAAGTAAATGTTTCACTTGTGTTCCCATAACATGTATTGATATACTTTCTAAAATTGTTCTTCCTCATTCCTCTTCTCATTTTTTTTTTCCTGGGAAAATTTCTCAAACATGAGTAAATGGAAATTGAATTAACCTGTGACCTGCCAAGGTCAGTTTTAAGCATTGTTATTCCCTAAGCTGCACACATCAAAAAATGATTAAGAAAAAAAAATGATTAAGTGTTTCATAAAAGGGACAGGAGCATAAAATGGAATAAATAATAAAGTTAGAATTTATTAATTTCTTCTCTAGCTCTAAATTTAACCAATTTCTAGACAAATACTGGCTGTAGTGTAAACTTTAGAAGCGTATGTATACAACAAATCAGCTAAGAGTCTAAACCTTTCCCATTTACCCAAACCAGAAACATTAGTAATCTCCTAGTTCTTCCCATTTTTGTGAGAAATAAAGAATGTAGGTCACTGGATGAGGGGGAGGGAATCTGAGTTATTTTATGGTTGTCATCTACTCTTTCCATTCAAGAAAGCATAATTTCCTCCTGGAAGGAAGCAGGTTTCATGCCTCAGGCTGGGCATAAATCAAACAAATGCTATAGCATAGACTATAATTTTATAAACTATGTTGTGGAAAATAGAGTTAAGCTATAATCTATGATGAGCTACCATCCCTCTAAGGAATATTTGAGTAATGGGCAAGAACTTTGGGTGCTGTGATCTTTTGGCACCTCTAGAGAATGGCTAGGCTCCTTCAGGTAAATGATTTGGGGCAAGTTTTCATAGTGCCTTTTATACCTTAAAGGTTGCTTAGTAAAGCCATGTTTCAGTAAAGCCATGAGCATATCTTTTACAATATGAACAGATCTCTAGCTATTTAAAAAATAGCATTTCGGGCTTCCCTGGTGGCGCAGTGGTTGAGATTCCGCCTGCCGATGCAGGGGACACGGGTTCGTGCCCTGGTCCGGGAAGATCCCACATGCTGCGGAGCGGCTGGGCCCGTGAGCCATGGCCGCTGAGCCTGCGCATCCGGAGCCTGTGCTCTGCAACGGGAGAGGCCACAACAGTGAGAGGCCCGCATACTGCAAAAAAAAAAAAAAAAAAAATTTCTCCCAAATAATATTTAAATTAATAGCTCTGAAAAATTGTGAGGCGTTTCTTACAAGAGGTTCCATTAAAAAAGGAGAGAGAGAAAAAGGAGAAAACTTTCATTACAAACTTCTAGAACAAAGTTAATTGTAATGAAGTAGGAAATATGTGTTATATTTTGTAAAGTTTCTGAATATCATGGTTTAGAATTATATAAATCTAATAGGTCACTGTGAATCAGCTCCAGCAAAACTGATCAGCTGGAACAAACAGAGAGATATTAAATAGTGATTTTAAGCATTTATTTTGAATTTCCAGTATTCAAAGAATTATCAACTCTCAACTGTCCAGTGTGCTAACAGCTTATAGCTTTTCCATTCTCTGCTGCCTGCCTTCTGGGTATCTCACCAGTCATCAGGCATCTCTATCACAAGCTAGCCAGAGGAAAAGGGATGGAGGACTTTCAAATCAGTCAATTTCATTGTTCTTTTCCAGTACTTTTTTTTTTTTTTAACAGACCAATGGAAGATAGTTTGAAATCATTGCCTAAACTCAAATATTACAATAACTTCATCTGTCTCTTATCCATATTGTGTCGCTTGAAATTACAAATATTACTCATTCTTGACAACTTGAGCACAAGTTAGGTTTTTAAGTTTTGTGCAACATGGGAACCTTGGCTAAGAATTTGAGGTTCCTTGTTCATATAGTTTTATTCACACGGCTATCATCTCCAAATTGTGAAATCCTTGCATTTCTACATGATGCCAGTCTCATTGTGGAAGTGTTTCTTTGTCTTACTTTAGTTCCTCAGATTGATGTTCAAAATCTTCCATAGGTGCAATTAAATTTTAGTTCCTCAGTAGGAAAGCTTGGATAAGCTCAATAGAAAATAAATATGAGAAAGGAGATTTCTCCACATTCTCGCCAATACTTGTTTTTTTGTTTGTTTTGTTTGTTTCAATTGATAATAGCCATACTAATGGGTATGGGTGGTATCTCAATGTAGTTTTGATTTGCATTTCCTTAATGATTGGTGATGTTGAACACCTTTTCATGTGCTTATTGGCCCTTTTTGCATCTTCCTTGGAGAGTTATCTATTCTTTCCTTGGTCCATTTCTTTTCCTGGATTATTTGTATTTTTATTTTTGAGTTGTTAGAGTCTTTACATATTCTAATACTAGACCTTTATCAAAGATACAATTTGCAAATATTTTCTCTGATTCTGTGGGTGCTCTCTTCACTTTTTTGATAGTGTTCTTGGAAGCACAAAAGTTCTAAATTTTGATAAAGTCTAACTTGTCTATTCTTTGGTTCTTGAATTTTTGGTATCATGTCTAAGAAACCATTGCCAATCCTAGGTCATAAAGCTTTACTCCCATAATTTCTTTAAAGAATTTTATAGTTTTAGCTCTTAAATTTAGATTTTCCATCAATTTTGAGTTAATTATATATCATCTAAGGTAAGAATCTCACTTCATTATTTTGCATGTGGTATCAAGTTGTCCTAGCACCATTTGTTGAAAAGACTATTTCTTTCCCATTCAGTACTCTTGGCCCTCTTGTTGAGATCAGTTGGACATAGACAAATGGTTTTATTTCTGGATTATTAATTGTATTCCATTGATCTAAATTTCCATCTTTATGCCAGTATCACTCTGTTTTGATTATTATTATTTTCTAGCAAATCATGAAAATGGGAAATGTGAATCTTCCTACTTTGTCCTTTTTCAAGACTTGTTGTTGTTGTTACTGTAAGGTCGGATCTTAACAAACGGCATCGCGAAACAGAGGAAAGCTTCAAGTGAGCTTTATTAGGGGGCGCTCCCGGGCAAGGTTCACTGGTCCGAGAGAAAGGGGCCAGAGAAGTCGCACCCGGGAGAGGGTCGGGCAAGATTTTATAGGGGAAGAAGGGAAAGGGGTGTGGTGCATCTGGGAGGGCGCAGGGTATTCCTTATTTGGTGGTCTCTTCGGGTATCGTGGCAATATCTGGTGCCGGTTGCATCAGTCGTGGGACCACTAGTCCCGCCCCTCAAAAGGCGGGAAGGCTGGGCCGGGTGGAAAGTCCCCAGGTCAGTTCCTGGAACTGGGTGGTCTGGAAAGTCTCCAGGTCAGTTTCTGGAACTCCGGAGAGTTTCAGTCTGATGCACCCTGTGAAACTGATTGCGTTCCCCTGCCTCGGGCCAGTTGGCCTTACATCCCGACATCTTTGGTGTAATGGGGCGGCGTTCTGATCTCTGGCTACTTCATGCTGAATGGGGGCGTCGAAAGGGGAGTCCGGCGACCAGAGGTCCGAGGCTTAGGGGAGACAAGTGGGGGGTTCTGTAGGAAGCAAGGTGTAAGGACCGAGGAGCATTTGGTTTGTGGCCACCCGAGAGACTTCCTCCATGCACCTGCGAAGGAACCTAAGAAAACGGGGCAAACATGAGCAAGATACAGATGAGAATTAAGGGGCCTAAGATTGGTGTTAGCCAGGTATAGAGGGTGGATCGCCACCAATCGGGAATTGGGGTGGCGGACTGTTGGTGTTTGCGTTGGAGTTCTTCTCTTAAGTGATGGAGGGCGTTTACGTTGTCTTCGACGAGTCCTGTTTCATTGATGTAATAGCAGCATTCCTCTTGTAGGAAGAGGCAGGTACCTCCTTTGTCGGCCATCAGGAGATCCAGGGCTTGTCGATTCTGGAGAGCGACTCAGGCTATGGAGGTGATTTGGCGCTGGAGAGAGGAGATGGAGGCGGCGGAGACTTCAATGGCTAGCTGGAGTTTATGTTCTAAGTCGCGGGATGTTGAAACACTATGTGCTAGAGCTCCTCCCCCGCCAGGCCTGCAGCGACCAGGGAGGAGGCGAGAGAGATACCTGCGACCAGAGGAAGAAAGATAGCTCTTTTCCGTCGGGTAAAGGGCGGCGTGATTAGTGAGGAAAATTCGGCTTGGCTATACAGTGTGAGTTGTGGGACGAGAGTAACGGGGATACATGGGAAGGGGGAGGAAGAATTGATCTCTTTTGTGAGGGAACCATTGCACCACAAGAACATGCCTGGTGGTGCTTCAATTGATGTGTTTACCGTGAGGGATGAGTTGCAAAGAAACCCAGTATCAGCTAGATTTGGGCGGCTGCCATAGATTTTTTGAATCAAGGAATATGAGGAATAGTAGGTGGAACTCCTGGATGCGGGAGGGGCCCAGGAGGGAGAGAGAGACTTGTGGCCTAGGAGGTCGACCAGCCGGTGGGAGGAAAACACAGTTAGTGGGTGGGCCAGAGTCAGTTTGAGTGTTTGTTTGGTCAGTTCGGCTGCTGCTGCTAGGGCCCGAAGGCATGGTTGCCGTCCCCGAATGGTTGGGTCTAGCTGTTTGGAGAGGTAAGCCACGGGGCGGTAGGAAGGCCCTACAGGCTGGGCAAGGAGTCCAGTGGCTATTCCGGCCCATTCATCCACAAAAAGGTGAAAAGGTCGGTTTGGGTTGGGCAGAGAAAGGGGAGGAGAAGGTATCAGAGCATTACTGAGGGTGAGAAAGGCCTGTCGAATGGCGGAAGGAGAGGTGAGGGGTCCTTGAGGGGTTTCTTTAGCGGCTAGATAAGAGGGTTTAGCGAGGAGAGCAAAGTTAGGGATCCAGTGTCAGAAAATTCCTATAAGTCCCAAAAAGGAGAGAATCTGTTCCGCTGTTTCCGGAGGCTGGAGTTCACGGATGATCTGGGTGTGATCGGCTGTTAGACCTTTTGTGGTAGGGGTCAGGTGGAGCCCCAGGTAGGTTACAGAAAATACAGATAACTGAGCCTTGGCTGGGGAGACCCGATAACTGCGAGAGCCAAGGTAATTGAGGAGATCTGCAGTATGTTGTCTTGAGAGGCTGAGAGATGGGCTACAAAGGAGGAGGTCATCTACATATTGAAGGAGTGTGCTGGGGGTAAGGGAGCAGGGAGTGAGGTCCCGTGCCAGCGCCTGACCGAAGAGGTGAAGACTGTCACGGAAGCCCTGGGGAAGAACTGTCCAGGTGAGCTGACTGGAAGTATAAGTATCCGGATCCATCCAGGTAAAGGCGAAGAGGAAATAGGAGTCGGGATGTAGGGGGATAGTGAAAAAGGCATCTTTGAGACCCAGAACCGTAAAGTGGGTTGTGGATGGGGGGATATGGGAGGGCAAGGTGTATGGGTTTGGTACTACTGGGTGGAGAGGAATTATGGCCTCATTGATTAGTCGGAGGTCCTGGACCAGGTGATAATCCCCAGAGGCCTTGCAGACAGGCAGGATGGGGGTGTTGCAGGGAGAGTCAGTGGGGATAAGGAGTCCCTGGTTTAGGAGTCTGGTGATAATAGGTTGTAGGCCCCTAAGGTGAGTCTCAGAGATGGGAAATTGGGGCCTTGATGGAAATTTGGAGGGGTCCTTTAGGCGGATGAGGATGGGGGAATGGTGTGTTGCTATTATGGGCTTAGAAGTATCCCAGACTTGGGGATTGATTGGGTTCGGTGTGATTGGAAGAGGGGGATAGGAGGGGGAGGGTTCTAGAGACAGGCCGAGAAAAGGAAGCAGGAGTTGGGAGGAGGGGACCTTAGGGTCAAGTCTAACCAGCTGGAGGGAGGCCCCTAAGTGGAAAAGGACATCTTGGCCTAGCAAGGGAACTGGGCAGGATGGTATGACTAAGAAGGAATGGAACTGGGCAGGATGGTATGGCTAAGAAGGAATGAGTAAAAGGGAGTCCTTCGATGTGACATGGGAGTGGACCGCTCTGGACTGGGAAGGATGGTTTGCCATCAATACCCATGACCGAGATATGGGAAGGAGAAACTGGCCCGGAATAAGTAGGCAGGACCGAATAGGTAGCCCCCGTGTCTGCCAGAAATGAGATGGACTTACCCGCTACCTGTAGCGTTACCCTGGGCTCGGCGAGAGTGATGGGCGTCTTCGAGTCCGGGCGCCGTCAGTCGTCAGCCAATCCCAGCAGTTCGAGTGGTAATGCCGTTGGGTCGGCCTGCCCCCTGCGTGGAGACGCTGAGGGAGGGCCAGTCGTAGGGCAGTCACTCTTCCAGTGGCCCGTTAGCCCGCAGCTGGGACAGGGCTTAGAAGGAGGTCGGGGATTGGGACATTGGTGAGCCCAGTGGCCTTCTTTTCCGCATTTGAAGCAGGCCCCCAGCGGGTTGCCTTTTGCGGACCCCGTGGATGCTGTGATCCATGGGAGATGGCCGGCCTTCGGGCGGCTACAAGAGCTTGGGTTTGGAGGGCCACCTTCTGGTGCATCCGAGCCTGTCGGCTGGATTCTGCCAAATCCTCATGGCCATTGTAGACTTTAAAGGCCATCTTTACCAGATCTCGAATAGGGGTTTGAGGGCCATCTTCTGCCCATTTTAATTTCTTTTGGATGTCCGGGGATGATTGGGTGATAAAATGGGTGGCTAGGACCGCTGCCCCTGCCTGGGTGTTGGGATCCAGCCGGGTGTAAAGAGTTAAGGCCTCTGTAAGGTGATTGAGAAAGATAGCTGGATTTTCGTTAGGTTCTTGGGTTATCTCTTTTAGTTTTTCAAAACTGACTACCTTATGAGCGGCAGCCTTCATGCCAGCCAGGAGGCATTGGATCATGAGGTCACGTTTACGACGGCCATCTTGGCCATCCTGATAAGTCCAGCCTGGATCGGTGCCAGGTACGGCAGTCGCTCCGACAGGCATGGAGTTGTCGGTAAGGTGAACCTGATCTGCATGGTTTCGGGCAGCAGTTTGAATTCTTTCCCTCTCGTCAGGGGTCAGAGTAGAAGATAGGATCACAAAGATATCGTGCCAGGTTAGATCGTAAGCTTGAAAGAGGTAGCGAAATTCTTTGATGTAGCGGGAAGAGTCGGCAGAAAAGGAGCCTAATCGCTTTTCTATAGGGAAAAGGGAACAGGAACGGTAACTAATCCTTCCGCTCCCGCTACCTCCCTCAGAGGGCAGAGGAGATTTGGATCTTGGGAGTCGTGAGACCGTGTATGTGCACTAACTGGCGAGGCAAGAGGCGTGGGAGGAGAAACCGTTGAGGGAGGCGGGGGAGGGGTTGGATGGGCCGGAGCAGGTTCGGGAGGAGGAGGGACCGCTTCAGGGTAGGGTGGAGGTTGGAGAGGAGCTCTGGAGGGGGGAGAGGCGAGAGATTCGGGCGGGTCGGCTAGTGGAGAGGGGTCATCGTCAAAGGAAATTAGGGGCTTGGATGTAGGAGATGTCTGTCTGGCAAGAAGGATCTGGGAAGTGGAACAATCGACCCGGAGGGAAGGGCGGGAGCGTAAATACCAGAAGGCCTGAGCATAGGGGACCTCGGACCATTTGCCCGTCCTGCGGCAGTAATTATCTAGATCACGGAGGATGTTAAAATCGAAAGTCCCTTCAGGAGGCCATTTGGATTGATTGTCTAGAGGATATTGTGGCCAGGCCACAGTGGAATAGAAAATAAGCCGTCGGCGACGGAGATCTTAGGAGAAACCAAGGGCTGTGAAATTGGCTAGGAGACCCCCGGGGGCGTCTTAAAATCTGGTTTCGATTGTGAGGTTCCCATGACCCCCAGTCTGTCCCTGAGTGAATGGAGAGGGAGAGAGGCGTCCCTGGTCTCAGTCTCCAATTCACGGCAGGTCGTAGGGCGGTCAGGCGATTGGGACGTCTCCACAGTTGCCCGAGGCCCAGAGAGAGGATGGAGGAGTCCTTGACGCGGCTGCGATTAGGGACAGGGGGTCCAGTGGGTAGGGACTCTGGGGTTCGGAGGGAACAAGGGAGGGGGACTTACCCCGTTTTCTGCCGGATCGGGTGCATGAGTAGAGGTTCCCTGGTTGTCTCCTGGGGGAGGGGAGGAGTGGCCCGCGTGGTAACCCGCGGGGCTTGGTACCCCTCCCGGGTTTCGGCACCAAATGTAAGGTCGGATCTTAACAAACGGCATTGCGAAACAGAGGAAAGCTTCAAGTGAGCTTTATTAGGGGGCGCTCCCGGGCAAGGTTCACGGGTCCGAGAGAAAGGGGCCAGAGAAGTCGCACCCAGGCGAGGGTTGGGCAAGATTTTATAGGGGAAGAAGGGAAAGGGGTGTGGTGAGTCTGGGAGGGCGCAGGGTATTCCTTATGTGGTGGTCTCTTCGGGTATCGTGGCAATATCTGGTGCCGGTTGCATCAGTCTTGGGACCTTTAGTCCCGCCCCTCGAAAGGCGGGAAGGCTGGGACGGGTGGAAAGTCTCCAGGTCAGTTCCTGGAACTGGGTGGTCCGGGAAGTCTCCAGGTCCGTTTCTGGAACTAGGTGGTCA
Organism: Hyperoodon ampullatus; assembly: GCF_949752795.1. NCBI lineage: Eukaryota > Metazoa > Chordata > Mammalia > Artiodactyla > Ziphiidae > Hyperoodon > Hyperoodon ampullatus. The sequence goes on along the minus strand of NC_136925.1, from coordinate 45,089,065 downwards.
GTAGAGTTTCGGTCTGATGCAACCTGTGAATCTGATTGCGTTCCCCTGCCTCGGGCCAGTTGGCCTTACAGTTATATCAAATCCCTTGCAATTGTTTAGGAATTCTAGAAGCAATCAGCTTATCAACTCCTAAAATTAAGTAAATTGAGATTCTGATAAGAATTGCATTGAATCTTACACAATTGTCTGGTACGAATCTTTTCAAGAACAGCTTATTGATTTTGTTAATTTTTCTCTCATGTTTATCTATTCTCTATTTCAGCAGCAGATAACTAGAGGCAGGATAAGATATTATGCCCTTCCTGGGAAGATAGCCTTCCAACTGGGAGTGGGAGAAAGGGAACCCTGTTCTCAGCTGTAATAATCTGGAGTGGAGTTTCCATCTTGCTGAGTTGGGCCAGCAGGCTCAAAACCCTGGAGACATGATGGTGCAGATGAGGTCTAAAGGCAGTCTACTGTAGAGCTCCCTTTTGCTCTGGAGGCTTGTCATTTTGTTCTATTTGGGCTTTCAACTGATTGGATGAGGCCCACCCACATTATGCAGAGCAATCTACTTACTCAGAGTTAACTGATATAAATGCCAATATCATCCAAAATCGTCCTCCAAGTTGACATATAAAATTAACATCATAATGACAAAGGATGCACCACACTATACTGGGAAAAGTACAGTCTTTTCAAAATATGATGCTGCATTGATTGCATATTCAAATAGCACAGTGATTCGTGATCCTTAACCCACACACACACACACACACACACATGCACACAAATCCAGAATGACTGCAGATCAAAATGTGAAGAAAAAATTAGTAAAGCTTTTAGAAGGACATTTTAGTACCCTTGAAATAGAGAAATATTTTGCTAAACATACACAAAATTTAACCATAAAAGGAAAACTGAGAAAATGGAATATTAAAATGAAAGCCTTCTTTTTATCAAAAGAAACCATTAAAAGAGTAGAAAGGGACTCCACAACACAGGGGATGATATTCAAATAAATATACCCAATAAAAGACTCTTATTTGAATATGTAATATCTTATATAAATTGTTAAGGAAAAAAGGCAATATTAAAAGGCAAATAGGGACTTGCTGGTGGCCTAGTGGTTAGGATTCAGAGCTTTCACTGCTGTGGCCTGGGTTCAATCCGAGTTCCCACAAACTGTGCAGCACAGTGCCCCCAGAAAAAGGGGGCAAATTTCATCATATGAAATGATGTCCAATATCATTACTCATTAGAGAAATGAAAATTAAAAGCACAGTGTAATTTTGTACCTACTGGAAAGGTGAGAATTTAGAATCCTAACTAAATCAAGTGGACAAAAATGTGTATAAAACATAACTTTCATATACTGCTGATTGGGTATAAGCTGAAAAAAAAGAATATATATGGGAGTATTTGATAAAGCTAAATATTTGTCCCCCATAAAGCCCAGAAACACTGTTCATAGATCTACACCCAAGAGAAGGGAGAGTATATAACCAACAAGGATGTTGTGATAGAATGTTTAAACAACTTTCTTTATAATATAAAAAAACTGGAAATCCCCAATTCCCATCAGCAATATAATGAAAAATTGTCGATGGGAGAGTGATAATAAATTATGCATTGATCTAACAACACATATAAATCTCACATACATAGAGACATCCAAAAGCAGCTAGACATGGAAGAACACATAGTATCTGAGTTCATTTATATGAAGTTCAATAACAGGCAAAACTAATTTGTGGTAGTAGCATTAACAACACTGGTTATTTCAGGGGAGAGAGGTACTGACTTGGAAGAGGCATGGAGAAACGTCTGTAAATAATCTATATCTTGATCTGAATGGTGTTTACACACACACAAATAATCATCAGTTTGTACACCTAAGATTTGTTCACTTTATTGTGTATATGTCATGAATCAAAAAAATCAATACCAGCAATATGTTGGTTATTTTAATACAATCAATAGGAAGGAGAAAAATCTAAAGAAAAAAGTACTCCTTGAAAGCAAAGTACTTATTGAAGTACTCACAAAGAAGTAACAATTCTTCATAATTGTCAACATAATTGTCAAGTCTTGAAATCCACAGGTATGTAATGATGAAAAATGCTATGTTTATGAAACTCTCTAATCATGGAGTAGTCATGATTAGAGACGACATAGCCAGCTGCTTCCTAGGAGGGACACTTTACCATGACACATCTTTTTCTTTAAACGTCAAGTTCTTTTGTGACTTTTTTTAGTTTGCAATGTGATTTTGTGCTATTATAGGTGGCCTGAGTTTGTTTCATTTTGTTGGGGGTAGAAGCAAAACCTAAATTACATTTGTGCAGGTGTGAAAGGGAAAAGGATGTTAGCTGGTGATGTTGAGTCACGGTAGGCTAGGGCAATAAGGCTGAAATGTTTCCCCTATGCCACATTACTGGCTAAATGAGGTACCTAGAGCATTTTTATAGGACCTCCCTAGTTTAACCATTAGCTCCATCTAATACAATCTTAAGCATGTGAAATATTCATTTTTTAACAGTGATAGGAAAATAAAATATCTTCTTTCCTATATTTAACTTGATTCTTTGGACTTCCTTTAGTTTACAGCAGGTGTGACTGATAGTATGTAGGCTTCTCAGGATTGTAGACAAATTAAGATATTTCACATTGAACTACCCCATTCCATTTTCAGATCTCTAGTTTAATCTTGTCCTGGGGAATAAATATATTTTATCACCATCATACTATATTTTGGCCCTTTACTTTGGTTGGCTTTTCCCTGTAAACCTTAAACTGCTTCAATTTAATCCCCTCTAGGCTTTCATAAATAACCTGTTCTTTTCGAAATGCTAACTCTAGATTTGGACAGCTACTTCCCATGGCAATTTTTTTGTATTTAGGGTATGTTATTGGGATGTATGTAGAGGCTGTTCTTATACTAATTATTGTTCTTACAGTGTTATAAGTAACTGAAAGTGTAATGCAAAATGTATTGATTTCCATTAACATGTCCTTGTCTAGAACTATGGGAAAGTAGATATTACAGGACAAATGTCCTTGTGAATGAAAATGCCTTGGGAATGGAATGGAGTAGAATGACTGCAGTTTGTCCCATTGCTAATATGTTGGGGTTTCATGGAATTGTATGAAAAATGAATTAGGTAGAAGGTTGCACATTTAGTTACAATAAGTAGTCTTGGTGAGCTATATTCAATTATCTCATTGATGAAGTTACTATTCTCTCAATGCCAAGTCACAAAACCTGGTTGTCATTTTAGACTGTTTTCTCTCCCTCATTCTTTATATCCAAACAAGCACCATGTCCTAATGTAATGGCTAATGGTTTATAGTGTTCTATATCTCCCTCTTCTCTGCTTCCCCATTTCCTTAAGTTGGACACTCATCATCTTTAACATAGCTATTATAATAACCTTGTGATCTTTCTTGACTTCCTCAAGTCTCTCCCCAAACAGCTACCAAAATGCAACTCAGACCATGTACCTCCTTTTACAAAATTTTACCAAATCTTCCATTACCCATGAGATAAAGACCACCCTCCATAACACTGGCATCTCACATTCATTATGACATAGCCTTTTCCTACATCTCTTTGTCTCCATTTCTGGTTTCACAATATCTGTTTACACAATATGTAGTTCTTTGTATTACTAACTACATACACAATGGCATAAATTTCTTCATATTTTACTCCTTTCATTAAATAAATATTTACTATGCAGTTACTATATGCCAGGCATATTTCAGTGCTTGAAATATATCAGTAATTATAACTGATTAAGATCCTTGCCTTCATGGACCTGATAGTGTAGCAGTGAAAGGTAGAAAATAAACCTCTAAGAGGGATCTTAATGTTTTACAACCCTAAGACAAAGCATGTCTTGTGTGATTAATAATGTTCCCTGGGAACTGTGCCTAGAACTCTTAGATCTCTCTAACGTTTGCCTGTGTTTTCTTTGTGTGTGTGTGTATGACTCTTTTCAATTACCTGGTTCTGCAGAGTTGCTGCACAGAATATGAGAGAGAGAGAGAGAGAGAGAGAGATTGGAGTTAAGGACTACTTCAGGGTTTTGGTCTGAGCAAATGGAAGAGTTGCCATAAACCTAGCAGAAAAATGTTCAGGTATGGATTTGGGAGTAAGAGGTCAGATCAAGAGCATCATTTTGAACATGCTGAATTTGAAATATTTATTAGACATCCAACTGGATATACTGAGTATATCCACAGTAAGGTAAATGCATTTATAGTTTGTAAGAAGAGTCTGCACTGGAAATATAAATTTGGAATTTCTCAGAATACAGATGATACTTAAAACATGCTACCTATATTTTCTTCTCATGGAAATTTATTTTTTCTCGTTTTCATCTGGCAACCCTTATGCTTCTTAAAGACCCATATCAGGAACAAACTTCCCAGGAAGTTTCTCTTGCAATTTCCCAGGTTGGGTTAGGTACACTTCTTTTGTGTTCCTATAATACTACACTGTATATAAATAGTGTTTAATTTAACACTAGGAGAAACTACTTATTTTTATATCCATCTCCCCCACTATCTAAAAAACTTTTCTTAGGGCAGAACTATGTATTGTATCTTTATATTTCCAGTACTTGAAATAGTACTATAAAAAAGTTCTGTAGGTCAGGCCTCATTGTTTCCTTGTAGACTTTAGAATGATCAACACTGTGAGCAGGGAGATTATCTCTTAGAAAAGGATAGATGGTAAGACTGCCATCACAGATGCCTAGCGGAGGCCTGTGAACCCACTTATTCAGGGCCTATGTACTCAGAAGAGAAGCAACCATCTATACTTAGGCTCTGGGAACTAAGATACTGAGAGTAGGTTGCTAGCCCAAACTGAGTTAGCATCTGTTTTCTCTGGTTAGGAAGCCACACAAGGTTGTATCTGCTAACTATATCTGTGCTAGATCACTGTGGTAGACACAGGTGTCCTTAAAATCTCACCAGCCTCCTGAAGCATGGAAAAAGGAAGCAGGTCTTGTTCAAATCAAGGAGTTTCTTGACCTAGAACTGATGAGCCAGGGGGCTTATCTGAATGGACCCTAGAGGCTTTGGAGCAGTCTGAGTCTAGACCTGGGTACCTAGAATCCTGAACCATCTAGTGGAGAAAAGTCTTTTGAAACATCCACGTCCTTTCTATTATATGCTCCTCTTTCCCTTCCAATTGTCATACTTATTTATGCTTTGTCTTATTGACTCCAAAAAGGAATATCAGTAGGAAAATTACCATATATGCTGGTTCTAGACTTGGGTTCCACTTATCCCTTATGTGAAAATCAAGGGCCAAGAAAAGCCATCTTATTGACTTGTGGAGTGCTTTTAGTTTGTTCGAGACATTTTTTGAAAATAATAGCGGGGAAATTAAGAAATGTTTAAATAATTAAAACATTAGGGAAAAAAAGTATAGTGAACTCTCCTGTAGCCATGATGACCCAGCCTCAGCAATTGGCTAAGCTCATTACATCTACCACTCAAGACATTTTCTTTCCCTCCACTGTAGAATTTTGAAGTCAGTTATTGATTCTATATCAGTTTATCCATAAATATTTCAGTTTGTGTAGTCTATTAATAAAATGAAAGGACTGTTTCCTTTTCTAAATCTAAACACAATATAAACTTCAAACATTAAGACATAAAATGACTTGTAATAATGTTTTAATATAATCAGTTATCAAGATGGGCTCCAAATTCCCCAGTTGTCTCATAACTGTGTATTTAAAGTTGGTTTGTTTCAACAATATTGTTTGAACAATATCAAAACTAGGTCAATTTTATTTTGTATTTTATTGATATGTATTTTAGATCTCTTAATCTATAAGTTCCTCTACCATCTTTTTTTCTTCTCCCTTAATTCACTTGTTGAAGAAACCTGGTGTCCCACAGAGTGGATTTTCCTGCTTGCCTCTGTGGGGTATTGTTTAATGTGTTTCTCTCTCATCTTGTATTTCTTTTAAACTGGACGTTAGATCTAGAGGACTGATTTGATTCAGACTTGACTTTAGCCAAAAAATATATCACAGTTTGCACTGTGTACTTTTATGTGTGGGTGATATTAACTTCCTTTTTTTGTGATGTTAACTATTACCTAGATCCATTATTTTGTTATACAGAATGGCAATATCTTAATTCTACTATTATTTCATTTATTAGCTAAAATGACTCCATGAAAAGAAACCTACTAAAATTCGTTTATCCTAAGGTACTATTACAGAAAAACAAACTAAATCAATTATTATTTCTCTTAACTTAACATTTTGAAAAATATGAGTGTTGTCTAGCATCTTCTGGAGGTGCTAAATAAGGTTGGTGTTTTTATCCCTTTCATATTATTAGGGATTCATGGATATTAATATATTTAATGTGTATTGATTCATTGTAATTATCATTCATATTAATGCTCAATTGTCCCATTTTGTTACTACTGCCTTTTTTAAGTTGTTCCCTGATCCCTTTTGACATTATCTCATACTTTTAATAGTTTCTTTTTTCTTTCTGGCTTGATAATATAGTCCAGGTTCATCTATATTACCTCTCACAGAACTGGAATCTGTCATTTTTTCAAGCTATCTTAGTTCCCTTAACTGTAAATGGTGTTTAGAGGCTGTAAGCTGGGCTGCATTGATTACATGTTGCCACTGAGTTGGTCATTTTTTCTAGGTTTTTAAGTTTACAGAGCTCGGAAACATGCTTATTCTTAAGAAATAAGACCAGTATGTTAAATTCAGGTTTAGAATTACAGAGTTTTTACTTAACTTCTTTAATTTTATATTTGCATCTCTTTTCTAACACGGAAAATCTTGGATTTTTAACTCCATTGCTGTTCACTTTATCCTACCATATATGTAAATTCGTGTAAGCATATATAAATTATATAATTAGTAACATATTATTACGATGATAAGATAACTAGGACTTGTTTTACCCACCCCACTTAAACAATTTTTAAAAACGGAATTTTAAAAAATTTAGATAATTTAAAAAAATAGATAAAATATGTGACTAACAGGTAGTATAGGACAGTGATTCTTAAGAGAAGGAAAAAACAAAAACTGAGTCTAATTATTTTCCTAGTTTACCACTTGGACTGCAGAGCAGAGAGAGTGAACCCAAAGAGCCTGGCAGTGTTGCTGAGAGGAAGAAGCAGCATTCAGAATTTGATGAGTAAAGATGGCTAGAATTCATAGGGCAGGATGCCAGAGAGAAGAGAGTTGCCAGTGATCCGAAGAGAAAGCCACAGGTCTGAAGAGGGTCCTTCTCAAGTCTAGACAAGAACTGACCAGCATACATGTGTAAGCAATCTATCAAAGCCAGGGAAAGAACCATTGGAAATAAGCAGATGGAACAATTCTTGAGCTTGCAAAAGGCTGTTATTACCCAGAGTGGAAAGAACTCCTGATACATAAGCAGAGTCTTCAGAGCGTATTGTCTTAAGAGAGGGAGAATTTCTTAGTTCTACAATAAAGGCTGCTTTTGACCTGACAAAATAGCTTAAAAGAAAGCCTTAGGAGGACTAAACATTTTTTCCCAAATAATTTAATTACCTCTCAGGAATAATCTAAAAAGTTTTAAGGAGATAATATTAATAATAATAAATAACAAGCCTAATAATCTAAAAGTCACATGTCTGTCATCCAATGAAAATTTCCTAGGATACAAAGAAGCAGGCCTATATGATACATAACAAAGAGAAAAATCAATCAATAGAAACAGATGAAGAAATTTCACAGATAATATAATTAATAGAAAAGAATATTAAAACTATATATATTATATATATATACACACATATATATATTTTCCTATGTATTTCAGAAGGTAGAAGGAACAGGATCATGAAAAAGAGAATGGCAAGATATAAAAAAATACTGAAATGGAACTTCTAGAGATAAAACTGTCTTTCTTCCCCCTTCTGCTAGGAGAGCCTTTTAAACATGGTATCATGCTTGATACAAACACAGCCACCTTCAGACTTCTCTTCATCTTTTTAGGCAAGGATGCTGATGGGCAGATAGGGGAAAATTGGAAAATATAATGACATGTATCATTGCCTACAATTATTTTCCCAGAATGAGAAGAAAATGCAACAAGTCAGGAGGAACCAGCTCAAGTGAATCTTTCTACATGTTTCTAAAATTTTGCTCTTCTAGGAGTTATTTCTCGTGTGAGGCAAAGCCTGTCCCAAATTACTACCAAGCTTTTTTCCTACTGGGCTCTCTCTCTAGTTATTATTTACTTATTATTTACTTAAGTTGTATGTGTTTTCTTTCTCATCAAAAAAACAATGCCATGACTACAAGGTGGCACTCTTTACCAAGGGAATTCGGGGTGGAGTGTTCCCAGTTTCGCCTCGATTCTGATTTTTTTATCTAGTGTGTTAGGTCTGATACGTTCTTGGCTTCCTTGACTTTGTGGTTAAACATATGACAACCATTTCACAGTTCTATGTGTATATGCTAAAGTTTGGCTGATCTGGAATAGTTTGTTCTGAATTCACTGTATTAATTCCATTTACATGTACATCTAAACTTAATCCACACTTCTCTTCCTGAGTAGTAGAGTCCCATCTTTGAATTTTTCCTCTAATTTTATAAAATCTATTCAAAAATTTAACAAGAAAGACTATATGTTTTGAAAATAATATATTAATTAAAATAGAAGATAACCAAGTGATATGGACCCTACAATTCCAACTTTATAAACTGATTTACACTAAAAGGCTGGGAGATATCTGTAAAATTAAAATTATTTTTGTAATTAAAATATGGGATTTTGTGTGAGTTTTATAACATATACCTTAATATTATTTATAATTATTGTTTCAATTTTTAAAGACCCTTAAATATACAACTAAAATAATAATACTGAGTTTTTGTGTGATATAAATTTGCTTTTTAAAATTATAAGTACATGATGGATGAAAAAATCATAGAATTTTTGAAATTAGTAAATTGGATTTGAATAGACTGTTTTATAAAAGGCAATTAAAGAAAAGATAATCTATTGTTCTAGAGTCTGACAATCCACAAACCTGATTTTTCAAAGAGAGCAGCAATTAAAACAAATATGAAGAATTTTAGCTCGAAGATAACTGCAAGGAAGAAGATTCCACATTCTCTCTTCATCTCTTTATGTTTCCCCCTTGGACACCCAAATGGAAACTCACTACAACATGCCTGCTGTCTCACTGGAGTGCTGGGAATGGGACATATGCCCCTGTTTTCACCACTCAATTCCTTCTTCCTTTCCCTCCCATGGAGAGAAATGACTTGTATGTATGTTGGGATCAGTATTAGTCTGACATTTCTTAAAATGTTCTTTCCTTTAAAAAAGATATTAACATTTGCTTCCTGTTTAGTGTTATATGTTAAGTCTCTTCAGACTGTTTTTTCTTGCCTTTCGGCAAGCTTTGTAATATTTGTTGAAAGTCAAGAGGCATGTTGTATTGGGGAATAGGAACTGAGGAAAATAGGCCTTTAGCATCTCAATTTATGTTACTAGGAGTGGTTTTATTTAACATTTATTGTTGTTATAGGCTGAGGCTTAAAATTCCACTAGTAATCTTGGTTTTTTTCCTCTCTTGGCTTTAGGGCTTCCTCCCTTTGGTACTGCTTTTAGGATAATCTCTTGTACCTTGCAGCTCTTACAGTCTTGCAGCTGTTGTATACTGTGGTTACCTTGGAGTTTCCTTAGAAGAGTGGTGGAGGGCAGGGGGCATTCTTTGATTTTTCAATTAAGTCTTTAGGGTGGCCTGCATATTGGGGCTGTGGTCTTCACAAGTGTTTCAGACTCTCCTCCATTGGTAAAATACTTTTCTCCCTGACGCCTACTCTGGCTGCAGCATTCCCAATTTACTTCCTTGAAGCCTGGTCCGCCATTGATTATTTTTCCCCTCTTAGGTGACAAAGGAGGGCTGGAGGAGATGGAGGAAAGGAATTATAGTCCTCCTGCTGGAGTTTCTGAATAGTTTTCTGGCAAAGAGGCTCTTTGTGAAGAAGACTGTGGGACTGGTTCACAAAGGGTGCAAGAAAAACCATTGATTTATAATTTGTCCATTTGTTTCTTACTGCAAAGATGGAATCAATGACTTCCGAGGTCTTTACATGTAAGAAACTTTAAGTCCCTACATGTTATTTTAATCAGAAGCATTAATATTAATTTTCTTAAATTTAACAGTATAAAAATAGAAGTTGAATTAAGGAATTCATTAGCTTTACTAGGCTATGAAAAATATTGTGAAAAATGTTTAATGTTAGAGTGATTATTTCATACATGTGTTCTCTCTTCATATCATATTATTGAATACTTATTTGAGAAAATTAGGAAATTAATACATTTATATTTCATTTACTTTGCCATTTATGCCCCCAATATTTTTTGTTATTCTGATGTGCTTTCATTTGGACAATGTTTGTATTTTCTTTTCTTTTTTTTCTATTCATTTCCCGATTTTGGCCCTGTGCTATCCTTCTGTAACTTATAGTTTCTTCTTTGAGCCTGTTTCTGGAAATATCATGCTGTTGCCAACCTCTTTGATTCTATGACAAAACAATTACCTACATTCTTCCTTGGTACTCTTAGGTAATTCCTCTTGTGATGTATGTACTTCATGTGCTTTTGTTCATCATTTTCATCTTCTGTTGAGGGAAAAAAATTGCCAATCTTTAAGTACAGCTTCTCTCTTGATTTCTTTCATATTTCTATTCATCTTTGAATGGTGCTAGGTATATGTTTGAGAAAAGCAGGTTGGGGAAAGGAGGGAGACAGAGAGCTCCAGTAATCTGCTGTGCTGACATCAGCTTGATTCCTCTTACCAAATCTATCATTTCCTTTCCCCAGGGAGAAAGTCTCCTCCAAAGCTTTTGGCATTAAGGGTGTCAACATGGCTCACGGCTAAGTGCTTTAGTTCAAAGTTTCTCTTCATCATGTTCATTACCTGCCTGGCCTTTTTCTATGACATTTACTCCTGGCAACTTCCTTTGGCTAAGGGGCTAGATTATAGAAAAATAAATGACTTGACAGCACAATTTAATTTTTCAACTCCACTTCCATTGCTGTTCTGAATTGTCATGCTGGGTCCCTACAGGGAAAACTCTCATTTCTGCCTCGGGCCACTCAACCTCAGTTCTCTTCACTCTAATCAAAGAATCAATAGAGATATTCTTTCCTAACTGCCAATATTAATATAAGAAAAACTGCTTCCAGCTGGGGTGAGAGGGACCTGTTGGTCACCTTGCAGCTTTATTCTTTGTTTGAGCAACATTCCCCAGTATCTGGCAGAATACATTCATTGACTCTGATTGGAGTTATGGTCTTATTTCATTTTTCTTGCTGCTACATTACTTTGATGAGTTAGAGGAAGTAGTGTAGACCAGTGGGATAAAAATGTCACTTTGACCTCAGAAATAGTTTTAATTTGCCAGTTAAAATAAATAATACTGCCAGGGAAAACAACAAAAACACAATGAATACCGCTCCTCTCTTTTCTTCATTATACTTAGGAATTTTCTGAATAGCCATGAGTAAATTTTTGGCTTTGAGATGGACTATGAAATAATTGGGGCAAATTTTGAGGTTAATCTAATGTTTGTGTCACAGTGGAAATTAGCAACAAGAACCTTTTGGTGGTAGGACTTGCATCTCTAGAACTTATTCTGTGCAGACCTTTATGAAATTCTAGGATATTAGGCCTCAGAACACAGGAGCAGACCTATCTGTTACCTGAGCAATTTCAAAGGCCTGTGAAACTGAATATAAATAAGCTCTCAGAGAGTGTCGGGATTCTTTCTTTCCTTCTACAATATTATCTTGAGAGCTATTGAATTCCTTTTGTATTACTATCTCTATTTTTAAATATCCTCCTCGAAGGGTACATGTTAACATAAACTCCAGAAGAGAATAAAGGACAACACCCTTTTTAAGATAAATATATGTGTAGACTCTATTTAGGGGTTAACATGTAAGAGGGACCATATTTTTCCTTATTAGTTTTCCTTATTTTATTATAAATTTTAAATAGTTAATAAAAGAAGCAAACAGCTTTTTCTTCCAGAGTATAAATGTAAAAAGAACATTATTGTTACAAATGCAAACATCATCATTCCCTGTAAGTACCTCCTTTAGAGACACAGATTCATTCCAATTCTTTTGAGACCTAGTGTGTAGACTGCATTTAGGTTGTCTAAACACTCCCAGAGTACACTTGTACAAATGTAATGAATATTAGTAATTCTTTCATACCTACACTGAGGAAAAGCCGGACAGTTTTTATGTAATTAGAAACTCACAATATGTTTATTGCCTTTTGTTATTACCTTGCTTATCTGAAAAAGTGCCTAAGGCCATTTTTTTTACTGTTAACGGAATATTGTATAATCTCATAACAATTTTCTATAAAATTATAAGTGAGAAAATCAGACTACTAAGACGTTGAATCAGATTGTAGAAAATAAATTTAAATTCCATTAACTCTTAAAAACGCTGGAGCTCCAGCTTTCTGAATTAAAAATATAATAATTTTGAGAAAATTTCTATTTGTCACTAAAACTCTGTAAAGTATCATATGGAGTGCTTTAATATAGGAAAAATGTAAATATGATAAACATTGTATGCACTATATTATGTCAGTTTTAGATAATTTTCATGACCAAACAGAGAAACTCTATCCTTAAGCTATCATTCCCTTAACCCCTTATTCCCCTAGTTGTAAAATAATCACTCATCTATTTTTTTTTTTTTTTTTTTTTTGTGGTACGAGGGCCTCTCACTGTTGTGGCCTCTCCTGTTGCGGAGCACAGGCTCTGGATGCGCAGGCTCAGTCCATGGCTCACGGGCCCAGCCGCTCCGCGGCACGCGGGACCCTCCCGGACCGGGGCACGAACCCACGTCCCCTGCATCGGCAGGCGGACTCTTAACCACTGCGCCACCAGGGAAGCCCCTCACTCATGTATTTGGTATCTCTATAGATTTAACTATTCTGGACATTTCACATAAATTGAATCATATGATACGTGGTCTTTTGTCCCTGGATTATTTCAGTAGCATAATGTTTTTAAGGTTCATCTATATTGTAGCATGTATGAGCACTTAATTAATTCATTTGAATGGCTGAATAATATTCCATCGTATGTATATACCATATTTTGTCTATTCATTCATCTGTTGATGCACCTTTTCACTATTGTTAATATTGCTGTTATGAAAATTCTGAAACAAGTTTTTGTTTGAACATCTGTTTGCAGCTATTTTGGTTATATAACTAAGAGTGGAATTGTTGAGTCACTGGTAAATCTACATTTAATATTTTGAGGAACCACCAAACTGTATTCCATAGCAGCTACATTATTTTACATTCCCACCAACAATGTTCAAGGGTTCCAGTTTCTTTACGTCCTTGAAAACACTTGTTATTATCATTAAAAAAATTTATTATCCTAGTCATCCTAGTGTCTTGTGATTTTGATCTGTGATTCCCTAATAACTAATGATGTTGAGCATCTTTTCATGTGGTTTCTGGCTGTTTGTATATATATTTTGAAAATAAAATGTTTATTAAAATATTTTACCTATTGTTTAAGTCAGTTGTGTGCCCTTTTGTTTTTGAGTTGTAAGAATACTTTATATATTCCGGATATTAGACTCATAAGATTTGCAAACATTTTCTCCCATTCTGTGGATTGTTTTTTTTTTACTTTCTTGATAGTGTCCTTTGATACACAGAGTTTTTAAAGTTTACAAAGTCCACCTTATCTATTTTTTTCTTTTATTGCCTGTGGTTTTGTTGTCATAGCTAAGAAACCATTGAGAATCTGAAGTTATACAAATTTATTCCTATGTTTTATAGGTTTTAGCTCTTACATTTAGGTCTTTGACTCATTTTAAGTTAACTTTTGTAAATAGTGTAAGAATCCAACTTCATTCTTTTGCATGTGGCTATCTGGTTAGTTAGTGATTAACTTTCACACTAAGTTTTACACATCAGTTTTTGCATGAGTTATGGGGACTACAGAGAATTCTATATTACTTAAACTGCATTCTTAGTGTCTATCATGTCGCCTAGTAGATTACAAACCTATTTGATTCAAATAGGTACAATTAATAAATAATATATTATTCAATATTAAGGAAGAATAATTTGTGGTGTATAGCATACACAACATAATGTGAAAAATGTTTCTAATTATATAGATATTTTAAAAATATGCTAGAGATAACTTTATTTGACTTACCAAATTGCATAAATTATCTTAATAAAATAGAAAATAATACTAATGTACAGATTCTACAGCTATGAAAAACTTAGATTTACATTTTCTTTTAATCCTTAGAAGAGTTCCATAAGTAATTAAGGATAGGTATTATATCTCATTTATGTATTAATAAATTAATGGGAAAATTTGCCCAAGGTCAATAGCAATAATATGATATGGTTAAAAAGAATCAATATTATTTTTATTGACTCTAAATCCATATTCCTTCCATGTCATCATAACTGCTTCTTCCTTAAATTAGATCTTTAAGTAATTTGTTGGTCCACCTAAAATAAATGTGTTCAAAATAAATCTTTCCTACAAAGTTGGTGGAATTCTCAGGTCAAACCAAATCAAAAAATCTAAGTTTTTTTTTTTTTTCTTCTTCTTCTACCTAGCATTTTCTCTCTGGAAGAAGACTGAATTAAATAAGTCCAGTACAATTCACTCATCATAAAACCATACTGCTTATACCCTGAGAAAACCATAATTCAAAAAGAGTCATGTACCAAAATGTTCATTGCAGCTCTATTTACAATAGCCAGGACATGGAAGCAACCTAAGTGTCCATCAGCGGATGAATGGATAAAGAAGATGTGGCACATATACACAATGGAATATTACTCAGCCATAAAAAGAAACGAAATTGAGCTATTTGTAATGAGGTGGATGGACCTAGAGTCTGTCATACAGAGTGAAGTAAGTCAGAAAGAGAAAAACAAATACCGTATGCTAACACATATATATGTAATCTAAGAGAAAAAAAAAAAGGTCATGAAGAACCTAGGGGTAAGATGGGAATAAAGACACAGACCTACTACTAGAGAACAGACTTGAGGATATGGGGAGGGGGGAGGGGGAAGGGTAAGCTGTGACAAAGCAAGAGAGTGGCATGGACATATATACACTACCAAATGTAAAATAGATAGCTAATGGGAAGCAGCCGCATAGCACAGGGAGATCAGCTCGGTGGTTTGTGACCACCTAGAGGGGTGGGATAGGGAGGGTGGGAGGGAGGGAGACACAAGAGGGAAGAGACATGGGAACATATGTATATGTATAACTGATTCACTTTGTTATAAAGCAGAAACTAACACACCATTGTAAAGCAATTATACTGCAATAAAGATGTTTAAAAAAAACATACTGCTTGATATTCAGTATCCTAGAAGTTAATATATTTCAGAAGGCAGTGATGAGTAATTGTTATAGATGATTGATTGTTAGGAAAAGCAGATGGAGATGTTTTAATCTTCAAAAATAGAAGACAAGTATTTCAAAGAACTTAATGAAACTCAAAGCTCACTTTCCTTTTGCAGTAATTATCTTCAAAGAGAGTGCAGAATGGGGAATCACGCACCAGAAGAAGGGAAATTTTATTATCAAGAGAATTATTTTCCACATGTTAAGGCAATAAAAAGAGATTCATAAGTTCATAAGTATTCAACAGCTCAGAATGTATACCATCCACAGAGATTCCACCCCCCCTCCAAAACGAATAAACTAAACAAAACCAAAAAAATACTTGAGAATGTGATTTAGCCAACTGGGAAATGAATACAAAGAAGAACCTTAATGGGAGAAAGGTGGTATAAAATATTAGTGTAATGTTTACTAAATGTACAAAAGTCAGATCGACTTTATGTAATTTTGTATACATGGTTATAAAACAATTCAAATGTCATAATAAACCATGAAAGAAAGTATGACTAGTATCAAAATCATCTAAAAATTATAAACTTCTTTAGAGATTATAATTCACTCATAGAAATTGGAAATAGAGAGGAAGGAGATAAGGGAAGAAGCTTTATATTAGTTTTCTCATATTAACTGAGGACATTCAATAGATACACTCTAAAACTTTGCCACTGTTATTTGTAGTATATGTTCAAATGTACATTAAAAAGAACCTCAAATGTAACCAACAATAGGATTTAAAACATGGTATAGGACTTCCAGGGAAGATGGCAGAAGAGTAATACACGGAGATCACCTTCCTCCCCAGAGATACACCAGAAATACATCTACACATGGAACAACTCCTACAGAACACCTACTGAACGCTGGCAGAAGACCTCAGACCTCCCAAAAGGCAAGAAACTCCCCACGTACCTGGGTAGGGCAAAAGAAAAAAGAATAAACAGAGACAAAAGGATAGGGACGGGACCTGCACCAGTGGGAGGGAGCCGTGAAGGAGGAAAGGTTTCCACACACTAGGAAGCCCCTTCCCGGGCGGAGACTGCGGGTGGCAGAGGGGAGAAGGTTCGGAGCCGCGGAGGAGAGCGCAGCAACAGGGGTGTGGAGGGCAAAGCAGAGAGATTCCTGCACAGAGGATTGTTGCCGACCGGCACTCACCAGCCCGGGAGGCTTCTCTGCTCACCCGGCGGGGCAGGCGGGGCTGGGAGCTGAGGCTCAGGCTTCGGTCAGAGCGCAGTGAGAGGACTGCGGCTGGCGGCGTGAACACAGCCTGAAGGGGTTAGTGTGCCATGGCTAGCCGGGAGGGGTCCGGGAAAAAGTCTGGACCAGCCGAAGAGGCAAGAGACTTTTTCTTCCCTCTTTGTTTCCTGGTGGGCGAGGGGAGGGGATTAAGAGCGCTGCTTAAGGGAGCTCCAGAGACGGGCGCGAGCCGCGGCTGAAAGCGTGGACCTCAGAGACGGGCGTGGGACGCTGGGGCTGATGCTGCCGCCGCCAAGAGGCCTGTGTGCGAGCGCAGGTCACTGTCCACGCCCCCCTTCCGGGGAGCCTGTACAGCCCATCACTGCCAGGGTCCCAGGATCCAGGGACAGCTTCCCGGGGAGAGCACATGGCGCATCTTGGGCTGGTGCAACGTCACGCCGGCCACTGCCGCCGCAGGCTCGCCCCACACGCCGTGCCCCTCCCTACCCCCCCGGCCTGAGTGAGCCAGAGTCCCCAAAGTGGCTGCTCCTTTAACCCTGTCCTGTCTGAGTGAAGAACAGACGCCCTCTGGCGACCTACACGCAGAGGCGGGGCCACATCCAAAGGTGAGACCCGGGAGCTGTGAGAACGAAAAAGAGAAAGGGAAATCTCTCCCAGCAGCCTCAGAAGCAGCGGATTAAAGCTCCACAATCAACTTGATGTACCCTGCATCTGCGGAATACATGAATAGACAACGAATCATCCCAAACTGAGGAGCCAGGAGTCACTGCTGTGCCTCTGAGGTGGGAGAGCCAACTTCAGGACACTGGTCCACAAGAGACCTCCCAGCTCCACATAATATGAAACGGCGAAAATCTTCCAGAGATCTCCATCTCAACACCAGCACCCAGCTTCACTCAACAACCAGCAAGCTAGAGTGCTGGACACCCTATGCCAAACAACTAGCAAGACAGGAACACAATGCCACCCATTAGCAGAGAGGCTGCCTAAAATCATAAAAAGTCCACAGACATCCCAAAACACACCACCAGACGTGGACCTGCCCACCAGAAAGACAAGATCCAGCCTCATCCACTAGAACACAGGCACTAGTCCCCTCCACCAGGAAGCCTACACAACCCACTGAACCAACCTTAGCCACTGGGGACAGACACCAGAAACAACGGGAACTACGAACCTGCAGCCTGCAAAAAGGAGACCACAAACACAGTAAGATAAGCAAAATGAGAAGACAGAAAAACACACAGCAGGAGAAGGAGCAAGATAAAATCCCAGCAGACCTAAAAAATGAAAACGAAATAGGCAGTCTACCTGAAAAAGAATTCAGAATAATGATAGTAAAGACGATCCAAAATCTTGGAAATAGAATACACAAAATGCAAGAAACAGTTAACAAGGACCTAGAAGAACTAAAGATGAAACAAGCAATGATGAACAACACAATAAATGAAATTAAAAATACTCTAGATGGAATCAGTAGCAGAATAACTGAGGCAGAAGAACAGATAAGTGACGTGGAAGATAAAATAGTGGAAATAACTACTGCAGAGCAGAAGAAAGAAAAAAGAATAAAAAGAACTGAGGACAGTCTCAGAGACCTCTGGGACAACATTAAACGCACCAACATTCGAATTATAGGGGTTCCAGAAGAAGAAGAGAAAAAGAAAGGGACTGAGAAAATATTTGAAGAGATTATAGTTGAAAACTTCCCTAATATGGGAAAGGAAATAGTTACTCAAGTCCAGGAGGCACAGAGAGTCCCATACAGGATAAATCCAAGGAGAAATATGCCAAGACACATATTCATCAAACTGTCAAATATTAAATACAAAGAAAACATATTAAAAGCAGCAAGGGAAAAATAACACACAAAGGAATCCCCATAAGGTTAACAGCTGATCTTTCAGCAGAAACTCTGCAAGCCAGAAGGGACTGGCAGGACATATTTAAAGTGATGAAGGAGAAAAACCTGCAAACAAGATTACTCTACCCAGCAAGGATCTCATTCAGATTTGATGGAGAAATTAAAACGTTTACAGACGAGCAAAAGCTGAGAGAGTTCAGCACCACCAAGCCAGCTTTACGACAAATGCTAAAGGAACTTCTCTAGGCAAGAAAAACAACAGAACGAAAATACCTACAATAACGAACCCAAAACAATTAAGAAAATGGGAATAGGAACATACATATCGATAATTACCTTAAATGTAAATGGACTAAATGCTCCCACCAAAAGACCCAGATTGGCTGAATGGATACAAAAACAAGACCCATATATATGCTGTCTACAAGAGACCCACTTCAGACCTAGAGACACATACTGATTGAAAGTAAGGGGATGGAAAAAGATATTCCATGCATATGGAAACCAAAAGAAAGCTGGAGTAGCAATTCTCATATCAGACACAATAGACTTTAAAATAAAGACTACTAGAAGAGACAAAGAAGGACACTACATAATGATCAAGGGATCGATCCAAGAAGAAGATATAACAATTGTAAATATTTATGCACCCAACATAGGAGCACCTCAATACATAAGGCAAATACTAAGAGGCATAAAGAGGGGAAATCGACAGTAACACTTTCATAGTAGGGGACTTTAACACCCCACTTTCACCAATGGACACTTCTTGCAAAATGAAAATAAATAAGGAAACACAAGCTTTAAATGATACATTAAACAAGATGGACTTAATTGATATTTATAGGACATTCCATCCAAAAACAACAGAATACACATTTTTCTCAAATGCTCATGGAACATTCTCCAGGATAGATCATATCTTGGGTCACAAATCAAGCCTTGGTAAATTTAAGAAAATTCAAATTATATCAAGTATCTTTTCTGACCACAATGCCATAAGACTAGATATCAATTACAGGAAAAGATCTGTAAAAAATACAAACACATGGAGGCTAAACAATACAGTACTTGATAACAAAGTGATCACTGAAGAAATCAAAGAAAATTTTAAAATTCCTAGAAACAAATGGCAATGGAGACACAACGATCCAAAACCTATGGGATGCAGCAAAAGCAGTTCTAAGAGGGAAGTTTATAGCAATACAATCCCACCTTAAGAAAAAGGAAACATCTTGAATAAACAACCTAACCCTGCACCTAAAGCAATTAGAAAAAGAAGAACAAAAACACCCCAAAGTTAGCAGAAATAAAGAAATCATAAAAATCAGATCAGAAATAAATGAAAAAGAAATGAAGGAAACGATAGCAAAGATCAACCAAACTAAAAGCTGGTTCTTTGAGAAGATAAACAAAATTGACAAACCATTAGCCAGACTCATCAAGAAAAGAAGGGAGAAGACTCAAATCAATAGAATTAGAAATGAAAAAGGAGAAGTAACAACTGACACTGCAGAAATACAAAAGATCATGAGAGATTACTATAAGCAACTCTATGCCAATAAAATGGACAACCTGGAAGAAATGGACAAATTCTTAGAAATGCACAACCTACCAAGACTGACTCAGGAAGAAATAGAAAATATGAATAGACCAATCACAAGCACTGAAATTGAAACTGTGATTAAAAATCTTCCATCAAACAAAAGCCCAGGACCAGATGGCTTCACAGGCGAATTCTATCAAACATTTAGAGAAGAGCTAACACCCATCCTTCTCAAACTCTTCCAAACAATATCAGAGGAAGGAACACTCCCAAACTCATTCTACGAGGCCACCATCACCTTGATACCAAAACCAGGCAAGGATGTCACAAAGAAAGAAAACTACAGGCCAATATCACTGATGAACATAGATGCAAAAATCCTCAACAAAATACTAGCAAACAGAATCCAACAGCACATTAAAAGGATCATGCACCATGATCAAGTGGGGTTTATTCCAGAAATGCAAGGATTCTTCAATATACGCAAATCAATCAATGTGATACACCATATTAACAAATTGAAGGAGAAAAACCATATGATCATCTCAATAGATGCAGAGAAAGCTTTCAGCAAAATTCAACACCGATTTATGATAAAAACCCTGCAGAAAGTAGGCATAGAGGGAACTTTCCTCAACATAATAAAGGCCATATATGACAAACCCACAGCCATCATCGTCCTCAATGGTGAAAAACTGAAACCATTTCCACTAAGATCAGGAACAAGACAAGGTTGCCCACTCTCACCACTCTTATTCAACATAGTTTTAGAAGTTTTAGCCACAGCAATCAGAGAAGAAAAGGAAATAAAAGGAATCCAAATTGGAAAAGGAGAAGTAAAGCTGTCACTGTTTGCAGATGACATGATACTATACGTAGAGAATCCTAAAGATGCTACCAGAAAACTACTAGAGCTAATCAATGAATTTGGTAAAGTAGCAGGATACAAAATTAATGCACAGAAATCTCTGGCATTCCTATATACTAATGATGAAAAATCTGAAAGTGAAATCAAGAAAACACTCCCATTTACCATTGCAACAAAAAGAATAAAATATCTAGCAATAAACCTACCTAAAGGAGACAAAAGACCTGTATGCAGAAAATTATAAGACACTGATGAAAGAAATTAAAGATGATACAAATAGATGGAGAGATATACCATGTTCTTGGATTGGAAGAAACAACATTGTGAAAATGACTCTACTACCCAAAGCAATCTACAGATTCAATGCAATCCCTATCAAACTACCACTGGCATTTTTCACAGAACTAGAACAAAAAATTTCGCAATTTGTATGGAAACAGAAAAAACCCTGAATAGCCAAAGCAATCTTGAGAACGAAAAGTGGAGCTGGAGGAATCAGGCTCCCTGACTTCAGACTATACTACAAAGCTACAGTAATCAAGACAGTATGGTACTGGCACAAAAACAGAAAGATAGATCAATGGAACAGGATAGAAAGCCCAGAGATAAACCCACGCACATATGGTCACCTTATCTTTGATAAAGGAGGCAGGAATGTACAGTGGAGAAAGGATAGCCTCTTCAATAAGTGGTGCCGGGAAAACTGGACAGGGACATGTAAAAGTATGAGATTAGATCACCCCCAACACCATACGCAAAAATAAGCTCATACTGGATTAAAGACCTAAATGTATGGCCAGAAACTATCAAACTCTTAGAGGAAAACATAGGCAGAACACTCTATGACATAAATCACAGCAAGATCCTTTTTGACCAACCTCCTAGAGAAATGGAAATAAAGACAAAAATAAACACATGGGACCTAATGAAACTTAAAAACTTTTGCACAGCAAAGGAAACCATAAACAAGACCAAAAGACAACCCTCAGAATGGGAGAAAATATTTGCAAATGAAGCAGCTGACAAAGGATTAATCTCCAAAATTTATAAGCAGCTCATGCAGCTCAATAACAGAAAAACAACCCAATCCAAAAATGAGCAGAAGACCTAAATAGACATTTCTCCACAGAAGATATACAGACTGCCAACAAACACATGAAAGAATGCTCAACATCTTTAATCATTAGAGAAATGCAAATCAAAACTACAATGAGATATCATCTCACACCAATCAGAATGGCCATCATCAAAAAATCTAGAAACAATATATGCTGGAGAGGGTGTGGAAAAAAGGGAACACTCTTGCACTGCTGGTGGGAATGTGAATTGGTACAGCCACTATGGAGAACAGTATGGAGGTTCCTTAAAAAACTACAAATAGAACTACCATATGACCCAGCAATCCCACTACTGGGCATATACCCTGAGAAAACCATAATTCAAAAAGAGTCATGTACCAAAATGTTCATTGCTGCCCTATTTACAATAGCCCGGAGATGGAAACATCCTAAGTGTCCATCATCAGATGAATGGATAAAGAAGATGTGGCACATATATACAATGGAATATTACTCAGCCATAAAAAGAAACGAAATTGAGCTATTTGCAATGAGGTGGATAGACCTAGAGTCTGTCATACAGAGTGAAGTAAGTCAGAAAGAGAAAGACAAATACCATATGCTAACACATATATATGGAATTTAAGAAGAAAAAAAATGTCATGAAGAACCTAGGGGTAAGACAGGGATAAAGACACAGACCTACTAGAGAATGGACTTGAGGATATAGGGAGGGGGAAGGGTAAGCTGTGACAAAGCAAGAGAGAGGCATGGACATATATACACTACCAAACGTAAGGTAGGTAGCTAGTGGGAAACAGCCGCATAGCACAGGGAGATCAGCTCAGTGCTTTGTGACCGCCTGGAGGGGTGGAATAGGGAGGGTGGGAGGGAGACGCAAGAGGGAGGGGATATGGGAACATATGTATATGTATAACTGATTCATTTTGTTATAAAGCAGAAACTAACACACCATTGTTAAGCATTTATACTCCAATAAAGATGTAAAAAAAAAATTACAGATCTAAAAATCACAAGAGCTAGAATCAGGGACTTTATTTAATGAAATATCTTAGCCACACCCAGTGACCTGAGGTGGTAAACAACATTTATTTTCAAGATGTTCTAGTGATATGACTGATGTGATATTTAATTTTTTATTCACCTGAAGAGACAGACAGGCAGTATATCTATAACGTATCCTGATTCATCTTAATGTAGGAGACATTCTTACAGAGTGGTGTCTTCTCACCTAACATTTTTTAAATTGAAATATAGTTGATTTACAATATTTTGTTAGTTTCAGGTGTACAGCACAGTGATTCAGTTATACATATCTATATGAATATATGAGAATTCTTTTTCCGATTCTCTTCCCTTATAGGTTATTACAAAATATTGAGTGTAGTTCCCTGTGCTGTATGGTAGGTCCCCGTTGGTTATCTATTTTATCTATTTTATATACATATATATTTTATACCACATAGTAGTGTGTATATGTTAATCCCAACCTCCTAATTTATCCCTCCCCCCTCACCTAACATTTCATAGGCATGTGTCCACACCCTGTTATCTCTATAGCTACATTCTCCATTTTGTCACTCAATAAATATTTATCTATCAAAAAAAAACATGGTATATATCTTCCAAATCAGTAGAGAAAAAATATTTTCATTTTACATGTTTTCATGTAACAAAATATAGAAATCAAAATAACTTGTTTCAAATGAGAGGCAGGAAAAGAAAAAGTAAGCACATATAAATATGGGGGTCAGCAGACTGCTTCCCATGGGCCAAATCTGGCCTTGTTTTGGTAAATAAGCTTATACTGGAATACAGCGATTCCATTCATTTAGGTATTGCCTATGGCTGTTTTCCTGCTTCAGTGACAGAGTTTAGTAGTTGCAACAAAGATTGTAAGGCCTACAAAGCCTAAATTATTTGCACTCAGGAAATATCTGTGAATATTACAATTCATGGAAAAGTTTGGCCAACCCTGGTCTATAGTAAAGATATATATACATGATTCTTTCCTTCAAAGAACTCATAACCTAATAGGGTAAGAGAAGGGAAAATAAAACTGGTAATGCAAAAACTGCTGTTAAAAGCACATTCACAAAATATGGAAAAAATAACTAAATAAAGCACACTAATTCCTCAAGTTGCTTTCTTTTCAAGCAGTAGAGTGATGAGAGAGCTTCATAGGGCATGTTATTTCTGTTGGATCTTGTAGCATAATTATGGGTTTTCTAAGCAGAGGACAGAAGAGGCATCTGAGGCAGAGAAAACAGCATGTGAAAAAAGCATGAGGGTGGGAAATAGAGGGATATTTGGGGAACAGTGAGAAGTGATCAATATGGAAGAAAGTGACCTCTGCAGGTCTTTGCATTCATTATTTCTTCCCCTTGGATCTCTCTAAAGCATTTGTCATTTTCCAAAATGATCTTTCATGCTCATTAATATACTTGCCTTCACCTCCCAGAGGGTAGGCTTAATAAGTATTTGTTGAATGAATGAATGACCAAATTAATTCATGGCATGGTCCATTAAGTATGAAAGACGGCTAGGGAGTCAAACAGCATCACCACCTATTCTCAATGACCCTGGTTTAGTGACTTAGGTACAATTGCCACACCTAGTACATTTCCTCTGAGCCATGCTTCTTCTACGCCTCCAGTTGGCAGATCATCATTTTCCTTAGTAAAGATGATAAAAGCAAAAGAGGATTTGAATAGTCAGCTTCCTCCCAGATAGTTATAAGCATTATAAGGTCTGCTTTTGACCAAAGTGTTTCTTCTTCTAGCTACAAATATAGTTTAAAAGTCCTTTTCTGCAGTTTTCTCTGCAGTTTTTACAGCTGCTTCGGTTGAAAGCAGTGGAACCTGCCCCAGATGCTTACGCTGCTGCTTAGATCTCTGTGGTCCATTATTTCAGTCTTAGCCTGTGGCTACAAGAGCAAAGTCAGAGATCCAAAGTGTCCATGATCTTGTTAAATTTAGTCTATTCCATTTCCACAAACTCAAGCCTGAGACAGTCCTTGGAAATGCAGGTCACTCACAGTGAAGAAGCAGATGAGAGTTGGTGAACAAACTTTTGTCAATTTGCCCTTAATCTGTAAATGACAACTTTCCACACAGGAAAGTTGAAAGGTGAAAGAAGCCATCATCAGTTATTGTCACTTTGATACTTTCATAAGATTAGCTCAAAAAACTAATACCTTATTTTCTTCCAAAATAATATAGCTAGAAACTTTATGTAATGGATGATTAAGTTGCATTAACTGCTTTTTATGACCTTTTAAGGATTAAATAATCAGCGTAGGGCTAATAGTATATTTATAGAGTACTTTTTTTTTTTTTTTGCTGTACGCAGGCCTCTCACTGTTGGGGCCTCTCCCATTGCGGAGCACAGGCTCCGGACGCACAGGCTCAGCGGCCATGGCTCACAGGCCCAGCCACTCCACGGCATGTGGGATCCTCCCAGACCGGGGCATGAACCCGCATCCCCTGGCAGGCAGACTCTCAACCACTGCGCCACCAGGGAAGACCCTATAGAGTACTTTTTACTTCAAATGAAATGTTAAATGCATATTTACCCCATATTTAATAGAATTATAACTTTAAAATATATAACAATTGAATTTTACTCCTATCAATGGAGGAATTTTCTTAGTTCCATCTGCTTGCTAATGGAACTGAGCAGGACACTGCAGCAGCCCCACACACACAAGTACAAAAGCCCCGCTATGTCCCCTGCCTTTTATTTGTAGAAAAGTAAGTCTCCCAGGCCTTCCAGAGTCACAAAAGAGCAGGCTCAAGCAGTTAATGATTAGGACAATAGAGTCACAAACTCAGTGTCTGATGCACATTCCTGAGTTGTTTTACAGATACTGTAACTGCCACCAGAGGAAAAAAAAAACGCTAACTTTATGATGACCAGACTATAGACATAACATAAGCTACTCCATCTTGAGCAGTACTGAATCTACAGCTAGCACAATTCCAAGAACTGGCCTCAAGAGAATAGGATTAACATTACTGCTCATAGTAATCTATATCTTTGTGGGCATCAAAATAATTGTAGCTTGCTCTGCCCATATATATAAGTGGGCAACTAAAATTGTCAGCAAAGAGAGTTACAGACCCATGTTGACATCTTCCACTCTGGAATACGGTGCTCTATGTCAGCATGAAGAAGCTGCAGAAGATGGATCTTTGCCCCTAATCCCATAGAAATGGAATGATGTTTGACGGTGGGGCCTGAAAGCAGCTCTTTTGCCCCTTTCCTTTTTGCACATTTCTGTCCCCCTCTAATCTTGAAAGAACCTAATTATGGGAATGAGATCACTAGGCAATTTAACCTACCTCCTGATTTATGCTGTCCTGAATGCACACTATGCCTTGCCTAACCTGTTGATTCCTTCCCTAGATTAAAGGAAGTAAGAATGAAGAATTAAGTAGTTAGTGACTAGCTCTCTACCCACAACAGCCCCCTTAGCAATCCTGCAGGCAGATCACATGGGCAAGATAACGTCTGAAGAGAGAGTCAGTCTGTACAGGATGGAGGATGATGCAGAATCCAACCTCCTGCCTTGATGATTCACTGAGATTCTTCCCCCTTTTCTCCCTTTAAAAACTGTCATGGCTGAGCAGAATTTTCAGAGTTGGTCTTGGGACATGAGTCCACCTTCTCTCCAGATTGCCAGCTTTTCTGATTGAACCATCTTTCCTTTCTACTGACAGTTGCCTCTTGATTATTGGCTTTTGAACTGTGAGCAGCCAAACCTGAGTTCAGTAACACTAATATTACATAACAAAACTAAAGTTATCATTTTCCTTCTTTCTTTTTTAAATTTTAGAGTTATTTTCTTATGCAATAATCAAGTGATGTTCTTCAATGTAATAGCAGCTCTATCTAATGTTTCCTAGCCTTTCTGAAAAAGAAGTGACAATTTTACGTTATAGTGAAACAGTCACACAAATGGGCTGTTTCATTTTCAAATAAGATTGCCCCTTCCAAAAATGGAGGAATCAAATTCCATTCCAAATTACATAACTGGCTATATTAGGGAATGTTTGGTTCCTCACCTATGGAAACCTGCAGGTTTATGCCAGATGAAACAATTTGGATACAGAATTTTCAAGATTTATAGAGGGAACCCAGCGTTTGGGAGGTGTTTTCTTTTGAGATTATCCAAAGCCTTAGGGAAGAAAGAAATATCGTCATAGGGTTTAAAATTTAAAATCCAGGATGAAAATACCTCAAAAAATTTGTAATGCTCTGTTGAGTCATTTTGTATCCTTACACTTCTGAGAAAATAAGAGAAATGTAGATATTGTGAAATAAAGATGAGGGAAAAATTAAAAGATGAAAAAATTGGGATGAGTATAAATCAATCTCTAAATATTCCTGTGCCCAGAGATGTCTTATCTTTGAGTGTTTTTCTCTGTCTTTTTTTATTCTAAAATCAATGTTGGGATTCAAATTTGTTAATTTTTTCCAGAATAACACAAATGTACTAGAAATCATCCTATTCTTGTTTTCAGCAGTCTCTTGGGGAGGTTGGGGGTGGAAGGATACAGTTGCAAATGAATGAGCAGTGAATTCGTTTTGTGTTTTATATGATAAAAATAAGTTTATCAGAATTTCTACATTAGTTATGTCAAACATTTTTTTGAGGCTCATAGACATGTTGATAATTCCTTTCTCATATTTTCAAGTGGATGCTTTGAACTAAGTTGGAATACAAAGCAAACTAGCTTCAAATATCAGAGCTCTTTTAAACCAGGGCATTCTGAGTTATGAATGATAGACCAATATTTTTGAAGCTCTTATTTCCTAAAGATGAATTTCTACAAAAAAGGAAATTTGAAAACAAATTAATATTTCTTCCAATGAGATTCCAAATTCTTTCCATATATACCTTATCATAGAATTCATACTTTAAACATCTTTTGCACATTTAATACTGCAGAAGCCAATCTGCACAGAAAAATCATTCAGTATTTGCTATGGCCAGTGGGATTTCATGCCTTTATGTTTATTTGTTTTGAATTGTCACTATAATTAAGCAAAGTTGGCAGAGTATATCTCAGATGCAAATATCCTAAACTAAATATAGTGTTTGCCTAAAATATTCACAGCTGATCAACAATCCATTAATAGATATTTTAGAAACATGCCAAGGAATTCTCTAGAGGATTCACTCTATGTAAGGTTGTTCCAGAGATAGTATTTTAGGACAAATTAAGATTTTTTTCCCATAATACACTATCTTTCTTGGGTCTACCACATTATCCAGTTGGGCAGGTTTTAACACTTAATTGTTAGGGATATTCATCCTGAAATTTAACATCTTCATAATTACCTCTTTTATTTGTTTGTTTAAATATGTGTAAACAGGCAGAGTTCATTCTGGAAATGTGTTTACTTAATACCACACAAAATAGTCTCTAAGTATACTAAGAAATTTAGATACAAGGCACTTTAAAATTCAAACTATTTTCATATACTCTAACAGAAGGAAAGAAAATGAGAACTATTTAGTGAAGAAAGATTCTTCAGTCATTTTCTCACATAGTTACAGGACCCTGTTTACACCTACACAGCTTTTCAACAGATGATTTTCTTTGTTCAGTGTGAAGTAATTATGTTGCAGTTTCATTCCTACCAGATATTTCCAGATGCCATCAAGATGAGAGAGCTGAAGCCACATCACTGTAGGCAGCAGACAAAGGCAAACAGTTAATCAAACTGTGACCGTGATTAGCTGGATAAAAAGTAACAGTTTCTAGCAGTTCTGCAGCACCTGCATTTCTTCAGAATGTAGCTCTGGAGCAAGTATGGTCGGCTCAGCAAATTCCAATATCGCAATTAAGAAATAATGTAAAGCGTTTTAGAGAAGAAGATTAACAGAGGCACGAAATGCAGACTGCAAGGAAAACAGTATTTGAAAAAATTGTGTAAACTTATAATTTTGTGTATAAAATGGGCGAATGTCTGTAATAAGCTCAGGAAATCATCTTTAAACTGTGAGGAAGACAAGCATTTGGAAGCCATGGTAATGGTAATAATCCTGCAAGATGAAATGCCTACAAGGAAAGGAAGAGACGTGGGAATACCTATAATGCATCTGAAGAATATTAAATGTGGATTAAGGTTGTATTAACATAAGGAAATAAGCACTCAGGTTTGAATAATGAATATTGCCCTTTCACTGTTTCTAATAATTATGTCATCAAGCAGCAGGCAGTTGCTTGTTTGCATTATATACATCCAACATTGAGATGCTTATTATCTTTATGTCTGAAAGGAGAAAACTAGAAGGTGAGGGTGTGCCTTGTGAAGAGGACTTTGAAGGCATCTATAGATCTCTTAAGAAATTCAAATAATCAAGGCTTTGATGAAGAATCGAAGTAATATATTATCTGCATATTTGAACAAAGTAACGAGGGCCAGACATTTATAAAAATGTAAATCTAAGTCTATGGTATAGAATTCTCAACTACAAGAGCACCTATGCTTCAAGGAAGTTTTCTTCATTCATCCATGAATGGACATTCTGAATTTTAACGTATGTTCAAATTTCAAGCACTGAGTGGACCTGACAGGGGACTGAGGTGTTCCCCCAACTCAATCATCAACCATAGGAGTTTAGCAGAATTTCAAGCCCTTGAGGAGTTTCAGAGTAGAGCAAGAATTTAGTACAAAACAGCACCTGTACTGTCATCAGTGTCCCAAGAATTCACAGAGCTGCTAGTCTAGGCTTAGAGTTCGGCAATTCTAGAAAAATGTTTCTTACAGATAGGGGATAGGACAGTCCAGGTGACCCCTGAGAATAGACAGTAGACAGTCTGCATCTGAAGTTATGAAGACAGGAGTCCCTATCAGTGAACTGAGGTTCAGCTCACCCACCTGAGTCTCTGGGTTTTTCAGAACAAATGTGCTCAACCTAACCTAAACTCAACTGACCTTAGTAATAAGTTGCTTTACAAGAAGAAATTTATTAAAGCATACTCCACCTACTTTCTGGAACTAAAAAACCCTCAAAAAACCACTTAAAGAGAAAAGATAAAGAGATTTAAAACAAGACTAGGGAAGATTAAGCACACCTAAACAATATGATGAGTTTTCCTCAATCACTTCCATGAGGACCTGAATACAGAGTAGATGTGAGCCTTATCATGTGGAGAATTCCAACATAATATATGGCTGAGAAAAAAAAAAATGAACTGAGGTCACGAAAGTTGGAAGTGAGATAAAGGCAAGAATCTGTTACTCTAGCTTTAGTTTCATCAAAAGTGAAATTTATAGCTCAGAGTAATCTATAATAATTACCAGACAGGGCTGGTACCATTGCAGGGCTGATGGTTATCCAAAAAATGACTTCACTGGTAAGGAGGAATTTCCCAAGCTCGAGAGTGAAAACTATCTGAATGATCTCAATGATTTGTTTCAGAAGTACTATATTTTATTGAACTCACCTGAACAGACAACAGTTTTTCATTCACCTGAAAACACATATTTCTTTTAAGTCTCAAATAAGCTTAAACAGTGTTAAAATTGTGTGTGTGTATTGAGATGGGGAATACCATGTGCAACAATGAACAATAGAATCCACTGTATTATATGGGATTTAGATTTTTTCCTTTGTATTTGATTCAGAACCTAACAATGCCTGCAGAATAATGTTTTAGTCTTTTACTTTTTTACTGGCACAAAAATACCATCTCCTTTATCTCTAAACACTAAAAAATATTTAAATCTCAAAAACACTATAGTTTTGCAATCAATATAAATATGGTGAATTTTCTAAAATTTATAGTTTGGACATGTTTTTAGAGGAATGGTTTAAAATTTTGTTTTTTTTTTTTTAATTATCAGTTCTTTTGAGCTAAAACAAATAGACTTCCAGTTATTTCTTCAGCAAAAATGGGTTTATTCAGGATCAATGAAGACTTACAATTTGGGGTTTGCAACCAAGGGGAGCCACATGCTAGTCCCCATACAGCAAGGAGAGGGAAACTTTTTTAAAGAGAGGAAAAGGAAGTTGGGAGCACTATAGTAAACACAGAGCCCATTGGAGGAAATAAGAGTTCAAAGTATAGGTGCTTTTCATTGGCTGAGTACGATAGTCTCTCATTGGCTGAGCTCTTACTAGGTAAGCAGAGGAAGTCTTTCTTCTTCCTTCTGGGCTCTGCTGTTGTTGTAGACTTTGAAAGCTTCCCCTTCTGCCCTCCTGACTCTATTTTAATTGAGATTTCTGTTTATTAATTTTTACAGCTCTATGAAAATATGCCCAGTGCTGGGCTTGCCACCTTGAGAGAAGAAAAAGGAAAGCATTATGCATACTTCCTAACTACAAGCACAAGATAAAGGACATGTTGTTTCTATGAGTGAAACAATGGCTGCTCAAAGAGGGTATCAGTATAAATGGGAAGAGCCCAGTATGGCTTCCTGGAAGAGCTAGAAGACTTAAAGAAAGAAGCATTGATATTAGGCAGGATTAGACAGCCAGTCAGTATTACTTTGAGTTCTCAAGAGATGAAATCTTAAATCACAAATCAAAAAATCAAACTGACAACAATTTCTGGAGAATATTATAATTTGCAATACTCATAAAATGAAACATCTTTTTTATAGCAATACCCCAAGTCAGAGGGGTAATTTTTCCTTAAATTTTCATTATTTCCAAATATAATCATACCTCACTTTTATGAGCTTCATTTTATTGTGCTTCACTGATATTGATGTTTTTACAAATCAAAGGTTTGTGACAACCTTGCATCAGACAAGTCTATGGGTACTGTTTTCCAACAGCATTTTTTCATTTTGTGTTTCTGTGTCACATATTGGTAATTCTCCAACATTTTTTTTTTTTTTTTTTTTTTTTTTTTTGCGGTAGGCGGGCCTCTCACTGTTGTGGCCTCTCCCCTTGCGGAGCACAGGCTCCGGAGCACAGGCTCAGTGGCCATGGCTCACGGGCCCAGCCGCTCCGCGGCATGTGGGATCTTCCCAGACCGGGGCACGAACCCGTGTCCCCTGCATCGGCAGGCGGACTCTCAACCACTGCGCCACCAGGGAAGCCCTCTCCAACATTTTAAACTTTTCCATTATTAATATATTTGTCATGGTGATCTGTG
Source organism: Hyperoodon ampullatus (assembly GCF_949752795.1). NCBI lineage: Eukaryota > Metazoa > Chordata > Mammalia > Artiodactyla > Ziphiidae > Hyperoodon > Hyperoodon ampullatus. The sequence goes on along the minus strand of NC_136925.1, from coordinate 45,056,926 downwards.
ATCAGTGATCTTCGATGTTACTATTGTAATTGTTTTGGGGTGCCACAAACCTTGCCTGTATAAGATGGTGAACGTAATTAATAAGTGTTGCGTGTGTTCTGAATGCTCCACCAATCAGCCATTTTCTTATCTCTTTCCCTTTCCTCAGGCCTCCCTATTCCCTGAGACATAACAATATTGAAGTTAGGCCAATTAATAACCCTACAATGCCTCTAAGTATTCAAGTGAAAGGAAGAGTCTTTCAATTTAAATCAAAAGCTAAAAAGGATTGACCTTGGTGAGGAAGGCATGCAAAAAGCCAAGCTTTGCCTCTTGTGCCAAACAGTCAGCCAAACTGTGCATGCAAAGGAAAAGTTCCTGAAGGAAATTAAAAACGCTACTCCAGTGTTAGAAAGTAAACAGCGCTCTTGCTGATATGGAGAAAATTTTAGTCATCTGGATAGAAGCTCAAACTAGTCATAACATTCCCTTAAGCCAAAACCTAATCCAGAGAAAGGTGCTAAATCTCTTCAATTCTATGAAGGCTGAGAAAGGTTAGGAAGCTGTGGAAGTGAAGTTTGAAGTGAGCAGAGTTTGGCTCATGAGGATTCAGGAAAGAAGCCATCTCCATAACATAAAAATGCAAGGTGAAGCAGTAAGTGCTGATGTAGAAGCTGCAGCAAGCTATCCAGAAGATCTAGCTAAGGTAATTCATGAAGGTGGCTACACTAAAAACGTATTTTCAATGTAGATAAAACAACCTTCTATTGGAAGAAAGCCATCTAAGATTTTCATAGCTAGAGAGGAGAAGTCAATGCCTGGCTTCACAGTTTTAAAGGACAGGCTGATTCTCTTGTTAGGGGCTAATGCAACTGGTAACTTTAAGTTGAGGCCAATGTTTATTTACCATTCTGAAAATCCTACAGCCCTTAAGAATTATTCTAAATCTACTCCGCCTGGGTTCTATAAATGGAACAACAAAGCATGGATAATAGCACCTCTGTTCACAACGTGGTTTATTGAATATTTTAAGCCCACCATTGAGACCTACCGCTCAGAGAGAAAGATTCCTTTCAAAATATCACTGCTCATTAACAATGCACTTGGTCTCCTAAGTGTTCTGATGGAGGTGTGCAATAAGATTCATGTTGTTTTCATGCTTGCTAACACAACATCCATTCTACAGCCCATGGATCAAGAAGTAATTTCTACTTTCAAGTCTTATTACTTAAGAAAAACATTTTGTAAGGCTATAGCTGCCATAGATGGTGATTCCTCTGATGGATCTGGATGAAGTCAATAGAAAATTTTCTAGAAAGTATTCATTGTTCTAGATGCCATTAAATACATTCATGATTCATGGGAAGAAATCAAGATATCATCATTAACAGGAGTTTGGAAGAAGTTGATTCCAACCTGCATGGATGACTTTGAGGGGTTCAAGACTTCAGTGGAGGAAGTAACTGCAGATGTGGTGGAAATAACAAGAGAACTAGAATTCAAAGTGAAGCCTGAAGATGTGACTGAATGGCTGCAATCTCATTATAAAATTTCTACAGATGAGGTGTTGATGCTTACGGATGAGCCCAGAAAATGTTTTCCTGAGATGGAATCTACTCCTGGTGAAGATGTTGTGAAGGCTGTTGAAATGACAGCAAAGGATTTAGAATTATTACATAAACTTAGTTGATAAAACAGTTGTAGGGTTTGAGAGAAGTTCTACTGTGGGTAAAATGTTATCAAACAGCATTGCATGTTACAGAAAAATTGTTGTGGAAAGGAAGAGTCAATCAATGCAGCAAAGTTCATTCTTGTTTTATTTCAAGAAATTGCCAAAGCCACCACAACCTTTGGTGACCACCACCCTCAACAGTCAGCAGCAGCCATCAACATCGAGGCAAGACGCTCCACCAGGAAAATGATTATGACTCCCTGAAGGCTCAGGTAATGTTTAGCATTTTTTACCAAAGTATTTTTAAATTAAGGTATGTACATATTTTAGACCTAGTTCTATTTCACGTTTAATAGACTACAGTATAGTGTAAAGATAAATTTTATATACTTTGGAAAACCGAAAAAATTAGTGTGACTTGCTTTATTGCGATATTTGCTTTATTGCAGTGGTCTAGAACCGAACCCACAGTGTCTCCAAGCTATGACTATATAATTAACTCCTCTCAGTGGAGCCAGGTGATTTTTAGAAAGACTAATTAGTCTCAGGAGAAATATGGCACTAACTTTAGAACATCTACATAGATATACATATACATAACTAAGAGTTTACAATTATTTTTTCATCTATTCATGCGTTTTTCACTTATCTAAACAATGTTGGATATGCAAAGAGCAATAAATATGGTTCCTGCTCCCAAAGGATTTAAGTCTATATAACAGAGACAGATACATATATAAATAATTAGAGCAACATGTTGAATGAATAATAGAAATAGTATAGAATAAAATAGTAGTATCAATGAGGACATGATTCACTTGAGTCTAAGACTTAGGATTTTACCATATAAGATAAAAAGCAATTTAAACACTATTAATGGCACATGCAGAAATGTAGTAAATTTTGATAGCATAGCTTATTCAAGCAATAAGAAGCAATTTAATATTGCTGGTGCCTAAGATACAGAGAGAGGAAAGTAAGCATTGTTAAATGTGGCGGATGGTAGAGTCATATTTTGAAGGTTCTTTTACTAATGAGTTTGGACTTTTTACTGTGAGTTACGGGGAGCTACTGAAAGTTTTTAATTGAGGGAATGTCATGGACAAATATAGACTTTTGAAGTGTTCTCTGTATGAAGAACAGATTAGAGATGGCAGTTGAGTTAGGAGGTAAATATAATAATCCAGGGGAGGGATGACAGCAGTCACTATGGCTGGAGCAGTGGCATCGTACCTATTTTCAAGAGATTGAATCAAAACAATCTGATGACAAATTAAGCCATGTGGGGAAGAGAGCAAGAACTATGAGTTGACTTTCAGGATTCTACCATGAGAAGATAGTAGCACTTTTCATTAAGCTAGAAAATAACAAAGTGAGATACAAAGTTGATGCTGAAGAGTTCGGGTTTTAAATACTCAGTTATTGAGTTGAAGATTCTCTTTCGATTTGAGGGGATTGTTTTCTGAAGAAGAAATTCTCAGAAGGCAAAAGGATATATAAATCTGTAAGTTAGGCGATATAATGAATTGGATATATATTTTAGAAGTCATCAAATTTCAAAACGTTGTTAAAATATGGGAGTATGTAAAATCCCCAAAGGAAATTATTTATAATGAGATGATAACCTAAAGAGCCACAATATTTGAGGCAATATTGGAGGAAAATTATTAAGAACAAAAATATCTCATACAGACATTGGAGATTGAAAGATTTTTTTAAAAAGGGAAAAAGAATGCTACTTAACCTTAGACCATAGTCTTATAGAATACAGGAGGGTTGTGTCTCAGAGGGAGAGGCACTAGAAAGGTACCAAAATGTGAGAAAGACAGAAAATCCAAAACCAGAAGGTCCAGAAGAATTGCTAATTGGTCCAAAGAATAATGAACCATTGGCTCCATATATTAAAGTGGATTTTTTACATCTTTTTTATCCATTCACCTATCAATGAACACCTAGGTTGTTTCTGTATCTTTGCTATTGTAAATGCTGCTGCTGCAATGAACACTGGGGTGTGTATATCTTTTTGAATTAGTGTTTTTGTTTTCTTCAGATAAATACCCAGAAGTGATATTTCTGGATCATACGGTAGTTCTATTTTTAATGTTTTGAGGAACTTCCATTCTGCTTTCTATAGTGGTTGCACCAATTTGCATTCCTACCAACAGTGTAAAAGGGTTCCCTTTTTTCCGCATCCTCACCGACACTTGTCATTTGTTGTCTTTTTGATGATAGCCATTCTGACAGCTGTGAGGTGATTTCTCAATGTGTTTTTTTTGTTTTGTTTTCTTTTTTTTTGCGGTACTCGGGCCTCTCACTGTTGTGGCCTCTCCCGTTGCGGAGCACAGGCTCCGGATGCGCAGGCTCAGTGGCCATGGCTCACGGGCCCAGTCGCTCCGCGGCGTGTGGGATCCTCCCGGACCGGGGCAAGAACCCACATCCCCTGCATCGGCAGGCGGACTCTCAACCACTGCGCCACCAGGGAATCCCTCTCAATGTGGTGTTGATTTGCAGTTCCCTGATTAGTGGTGTTGAGCATCTTTTCATGTACCCGTTTGACATCTGTATTTAGACATTTAGAAAAAATATCTATTCAGGTCTTCTGCTCATTTTTTGATAGTATTCTTTGGTTTTTTGATATTTAGCTGTATGTGTTCTTTATATATTTTGGATATTAACCCCTTATCAGACATATCATTTGCAAATATCTTCTCCCATTCAGTAGATTGCTTTTTTGTTTTGTTAATGGTTTCCTTCACTGTGTAAAACCTTTCTAGTTTGATGTGGTCCCATTTTTGGTTTATTTTTGCTTTTGTTGCCTTTGCCTGAGGAGACATATCCAAAAAATTTGCTGAGGCCAGTGTCAAAGAGCATACTGCCTATGTTTTCTTCTAAGAGTTTTATGGTTTTAGGTCTTACATTTAAGTCTTTAATCTATTTAGAGTTTACTTTTGTATATGAGGTAAGAAAACAGTCTCGTTTCATTCTTTTACATGTAGCTAGCTGTCCAGTTTTCCCAACACAATTTATTGAAGAGACTGCCTTCTCAATTGTATGTTAACACCTCCTTTGTCATAGATTAATTGACCATATGTGCATGGGTTTATTTCTGGGCTCTTTATCTTATTCCATTGATCTGTGTCTGTTTTTGTGCCAGTACCATACTGTTTAGATTCATTCTTCTTTCTCAAGATTGCTTTGGCTATTCAGGGTCTTTTGTGGTTCTATATAAATTTTAGGATTATTTAGTTGTCACAGTGACAATTTGATTTGTACATGGCATTTTTTCAAGAAATGTTTGATTACAGTAAATTTGTCATAAAATGCTTTTCTAAAAATATGAGAAGAAAAATATGATAAATATGGTGATGAATATTTTGTCATGCCATAATTATGTGGACATTTACCAAAGCATTTATATTTGAATGGAAAATATCTTTCCTGTTGAGGGAAATAAAGAAATTCAGGGAAACAGGTGTTATACATATAGAGGCACATCATAATGTCACCTGATATCTGGGATTGGTTGATCAGAACTTCCAGTCCTTATGGGTTCATTTCTTTGCTTTGGGGTTTTATGTTTCAACCCAAAGTCATTTAACTATAGTTTGTGACATGCGAGTACAAAATAGTTAAAGATATGAAGATAAAATAGTTCAAACATTATTTATACTGAAGGTTCTTTCTTGGGATTCATTCTAGCCAAGAATGTATGTGTGATCTTAAAATTTATCAGTTGTTATAGTAACATCCATTTGAATTTAATCACAGTTTAAAACAGAATAATTAAAAATTTTCAAATAATCTAATTTAAATTATTTTAATCAGAAATTGCATCCATTAAAACAGAGACTCCTTAAGATGTAAAAAATTAGATATACTTTAAGTCAGTCAGCTCTACATTGAGAATGGTTGTACCCTGGAAAATTCACCTCAGAGAGACTGGAAAATGTAGAGCACTAGTTTTTCCAGGGGCAATTTTGTCCACTAGGACACATTTTTTGCTGTCACTACTGGGAGAGGGGTGAATTAATGGCGTCTAATGAGTGGAGACTAGCGAGGTTACTAAACATCCTACAATGCATATCTCAGCACCCCACAACACAGAAGTATCTGGCCCAAATGTCACTAGTGCAGCTGTTAAGAAACCCTGATTGAAACAAAATAGGTGTATCCTATCATTTCCTTTTTTCATAGCTGTTTATTTCTGACTCTCCCTAGACTTTCAGGGTCTAACTCTGTCTCAACTTCCTCTTTCTCTCTCTCTTTCTCATTTTTTCATTCTTTTTTTCTCTAATGAACCTCTTCGATGAAGATCCATTATACTTGATGGCAAAGGACATCTTGTAATTAGAAGTGAGGACTAGAAGTTGTCAGAGATAAAAGACTAAATCAAAAAAGAGTGTAGTAAAAGTTGCATCAGCAAGACAAAAAAATTTGATTCAGTGATACTATTTTAAAAAATATTTCAAATTGTCCTAAAAATGAATAGAAAGATTGAAGATGGACTATTTCCAAAACTTCATGAAAGTCAGCCTCAGAGACTGTAAACAGTGACATCAACCAGTGTCAGTGAGTACAAAGGATGCTACATTTATATACACCTTGAACTTTAAAATTGTTTTTCCTCCATTTCCTCAATTAATCTTTGTGAGGAAACCCCTGGATTTCAATCACTCACATTTCTTTGTCTTTGCTTCTATCAGTTTAAGCAAAAAATAATAAGACTGTACTTCCCTTTTGATTTGTGATTTCAAAAAATTCTTCAGCTGGGTTCAACATATTATTTTTTTATTCTTTTTTCCCTCTTTTTACGGTAAAATATACTTAACATAAAATTTACTATCTTAGCCATTTTTAAATGTACAGTTGAGTAGTACTAAACCTATTCATGTTGTGCAACTATCACCACTATACATTTCCAGAACTCTTTTCATCTTGCAAAACTAAAAACTCTGTGCTCATTAAAAAATGGTTAAGTGGGACTTCCCTGGTTGCGCAGTGGTTAAGAATCTGCCTGCCAATGCAGGGGACATGGGTTTGATCCCTGGACCAGGAAGATCCCACATGCCACAGAGCAACTAAGCCCATGCACCACAACTACTGAGCCTGAGCTCTAGAGCCCATGAGCCACAATTACTGAGCCCACGTGCTGCAACTACTGAAGCCCATGCGCCGAGAGCCCATGCTCCACAACAAGAGAAGCCACTGCAATAAGAAGCCTGCATACCACAACGAAGAGTAGCCCTGACTCGCGGCAACTAGAGAAAGCCCACACGCGGCAACTAGGGAAAGCCCGTACGCAGCAACAAAGACCTAACACAGCCAAAAAAAAAAAAAAAGGTAAGCGAATAACTTTCATCCAAAATTTTGGAAGAAATTACACAAAATACAATATGATAATTTTCATTGTCATTTTTTATGAATTTAATTTACTCATTTAAATTCTACCCATAATCTTTTTCTTTGGACCTAATTGTTCTCTATAGGAAATTTCTCTTAAATTTGACTTCACATTCATTTACTGCATTAATTAATTGAAGACACGGGAATTAGAAAATGAGAAAGTCTCATTAATGAATTAATTGAATGGGAAAGTTGAGACATGGAATAATGAAAATAAAATGTATTTCCACAATCAATTGATCATTTTACACAATTCTCCTCCTTTTATTATCTCTTTCTCCCTATTAACCATTTTATTTACTTTTGCTGTGCATCTTTCCATTATTTCTTGTTTGATACAAGCACACAAGGTTAAATTTTTCATTTTCTACTTCCACTATATATTCACAGGCACAGGCAAAGCTACATCTAATCTCTTATTTCCCAGGCTTTATGACTCTTCACGTATCTATTTTACACATTGGTATATATGTTTTTACATATTGGTAAAACCATACATTTTACATATTGGTAAAATTGGTTTTACATATTGGTAAAAGATGGAATTTGTAGGAATTACTTGGTATTCAGAACCCACATTCTGAACAGAGCATCTCAAAATCAAGTGCTTACCAGTGCCAAAAAAGTGAATAAAGTGGCAAGTGTAAGTACACAGGTGAATGGAAAGGACTGTGGACAATGGACAGTGGCACAGCTTTTGTGAAAAGGGGCCAGCTGCCACTCACAATTTTAAATCTCTGTAGACTAAAGTAATCTGCATGCCAAATATGTTTTGTAAAGCTTCAGCTTCCAACTACTGATCTAAACAGACATGTACATTTTTTCACATTAGACTGTGCAGAGCGGAGAGGTTGTCAAAGTTCTGTTGAGAGTAGCTGCAGACCCTTGAGAAGGATAGCTTTGATGTTCCCACGTCTTCCACTTTTATATATACTTTCACTTAATTTAATAACTAAAATTTGTCTAAAGATACCTATATTTAAATTGGAAAAGAAGGGGGCTTCCCTGGTGGTGCAGTGGTTGAGAATCTGCCTGCTAATGCAGGGGACAAGGGTTCGAGCCCTGGTCTGGGAGGATCCCACATGCTGCGGAGCACCTAGGCCCGTGAGCCACAACTACTGAGCCTGCGCGTCTGGAGCCTGTGCTCCGCAACAAGAGAGGCCGTGATAGTGAGAGGCCCGCACACCGCGATGAAGAGTGGCCCCTGCTTGCCACAACTAGAGAAAGCCCTTGCACAGAAATGAAGACCCAACACAGCAAAAATAAATAAATTAATAAACTCCTACCCCCAACATCTAAAAAAAAAAAAATTGGAAAAGGAGAAAGATTTCCTTTCTCTCCAGCTATCACATCCTTCTTTTTCCTCCCATAATTCTCTCTTTTTCTCAATGTAGGAGACTCTGGGAATACACTATTTGCTAAATTTTATTACTTCTCTTTATTATTCATAGAAAAATTATAAATACTAATTTTTAAACAGTTTGCCATCTTTCAACACATGTATTATATATGGTGGAACTAGTATGTTTTAAATGAACATACAATCATCATAAAATATTTTTCAATATGAATTCTTAATAATCTCATACATTATGTTTCTCCTACCAACTTCCATTTTGAGAATTTCTATGTGTTGGTTCCAGATCCCCAAGCTTATATTTTATTTTTTCAGTGCATGGAATTTATTTTTAGTATTTCTGCTATTCTAGTTACTAAGTTCTTACTTATTTCTTTGAAAGAACTGTATTTTATCCTGTCAATTTTACCTTCTTGAAATTTATTTTGTTAACATGCATTGGTATCTTGACTTACAAAATAATTGAGCTCTACAAAAGTTGTCCAATTAGGAAAACTCAATGAAGAAACTTGACATTTAAATGAACACTATAATAAATATTTTACAAAACAAAAAATGAACCCCTATTTGATTTATTCTTTGTATAAAGGATTTTGTAAATGTTAGATTTGTTCATAGCAAATGTGCATTTCCCTGACATCTCTCTTTAGACTATAATTTGAAAAATACATAGGAAGTCGTCTTATATTAGTATGAATTATTCAGATTTCTTTGCCTACAAAGTATATCCTAATACTCAAAAGTCAATCCAAAAATATCTGAAGTCATAAGCGTGAGTGTACATGCATGTGTACAGGCCCACTCGCGTACAAACACACACACACACACAATTTTCCTACTCAATTTCAAGACAGCTTTAACAATTTACAGGTGAAGAATCTATTTCCATTTGATCATTTCAAATAATTACTGTAACTAAGAATTATCTCCAGGGGGCAAGAGGTGGTATCTATAGTTAGGCTGTGTTATCAGTGGGCAAAGTCTGTGGTTCTCCTTGAATATATTCTGTCAAGACTCAATTTCTTGTTTCCAAAATGACATTTAATATACGCTTGACCTTTACCTCAAATTCTAAAATTGTCAATGTTCTTTATGATAGCCTCCAGTTAGGAAATTAATCAAAAGTTCAGGAAAATAAATTAGTTATTTAACTTTTGTCACTCAGCACCAAAAATAATATGAGAAATTTCTTGCTGCTTATAAGAAATATGCAGTGTATTTTTTTCTTTAATTATTTGGTATTTCTTTTACTCCAGCCTAAATATCTTGGATTTCTTGGGGACAGTGACCTCCATGCCAGTCTGTACAGTCACTCACATAAGCAGTCACAGGACAGATTTCATTATCATTTGAATGTTTTGTTAAGATGACCTACACTGAAATCCCACACTTGACTGTGCCTCCTAATGTTTTATATCTCTCACTTCTAAATTTCTATAAACCTAGATCTTTATATTTACCAAGATGAAGACCTCTAGTTGTCCCAGTTGTACATATTCTTCCTCATCTCCTAATTCTGGCATCACCTGCCTCTCTTCCAAATTAAAACCTTATAACCAGCTGCTAAAATTATACTTTTCGTACTATTCTTTTGCCACTGTGATCCACCTTGCCAACCCAAAGTCTTTCATATCTCCAATTATGGAAAGTTACTTGATCTTCCTCTTCTAGATTTTCTGGAGAAAGTCACAACACAGTGATGAATGAACAGATATACCATCAGCCTATTCTTATATTCAAACTCAAAACGTAGTCTTGCCTAACAACTGTTTCATATTTTATCATTGATTTCTATATTGAAATGCTGTTTATTATTAAACAGAAATAAGAAACAATCCAAATTTCCACCAATAAAATGGATAAATAATGTTTCATTTCTTCATAGGGTGGAATATTATACTGTGTTTAAAGAAAGTGCATTAGGAACTACATACCCATAAGTATTAATCTCAAAAGATAAAATGATGTTGTAGACATATGATGCAATTTATATAAATTTTAAGAACATGCAAACTGAGGTTATTGTTTATGGGTACATAAAAATGTGGTAACAATATCAAGCTCATCTTAAATAAATAATTTAAAATGATTGATTGGCATTCGAAATTAAAGAAAAAGTGACAGGAGAGAGTTCTCAGACCACATTTCTAAAGATTAATTTTTAAAGAAATGATCATAAGATAAAATATTAAGATTTGATGTAATTGGGTTATAGTTAAGTATGTCATTGTATTATTTCCTTCTCTCTTCTTTTTGCATTCCTGAAATATTTCCAAACGTTTTAAGTGGGTAAAAAAGAAAATAACGCTATAATTTTCTTTATTCTTCTAAAAAATTGTAAGATCTTCACTGGAGTGGAGCGTCTTCTTGGGGGCCATCTGCTGCTGAGCATATTCTGTTCACTCAGACGTTTAATTCTTTTCATCAGTTATGTACTCTGATATTATAATATCCTCTGCATTTCCAAAAGTAGATAAAATATATTTTGTGGTCCCTTCTCCAAATGATAAAATCATAGGCATACTCATGATTTTCATTCTATTAGTTGTAATAATGACAGTGCTGGCAGGATTAGGTCAATTAGATGATCAGAAAAGCCAAGAAAATAGGAAAAAGATGGGCATATCTGAGTTCCTTCTTCTCTGGACACAGTACAAACCCCTCTGGTCCTTGTTTTGTGTCTTCATGGTGATTCTTGCAGAGGTTCAGTCATCCCAGATGAATGGTAATATTTATGTCTAAATGGCTTTGATATTTATTTGAACGTGTGTGTTTCAGTTTTATATTGTGTTCTATTTTTTCCCCACCAATTCAAATATTTTCTGCAAGTGAGAAGGGCATAAATTCTAAACTAAACAAGTACTGCTGAAAAGGCTTCATGATGCACATCAATGCAAGGATCAAGGCCACAAGCTTACTAGAAATGATGCACACCCACAGTGCCATGTAATTCAGAAGATCATTTGTAACTGTGCGAGGTTAACTCATTTACACCAGGGAAAAGAAAGCTGAAGTTTAAATAGTGTATATGTTTTCCATTTCTCAAATAACTTAAGCTTTCAACTATTTTTCCTTTAATAATTGGTACTGTAGGGCTGCTGGATTCTTTTCCGTGCCTGCCTGACTGCTCAAATGTAGAATTTCTGATAGTACAGCAGCATTGACTGAGCAGTAACAGCAGTATTCAGAAACTCCTGGAAGAAGATCTCAATGGTGTTTCTAAGCTCTGAACTTGATTTGCAAGTTAAATGTAAATGCATATGCTAGTGGAAGCCTTATGAAGTCAGTCTCTGTTTGAGACTGATTTCCCACGATAAATGTTTTTGGATTTTACTTGACTTTTTTTTTAATCAAAAGAAGAAATCTTTTAATGGTATTTGTTTATTTGTGTGCTTGTTCCCACCACATGCCACTGAATTCTAGATTTCCTCTGCGTTCCCTGGAAAGCATTAATTATGCTTTAATACATGCATACATTTTTTTGAAACCATAGACTGTCTTCAGTTTAAGCCTGTTTCTGTATTTTCAAAGGGATAGTTCCAACTGCTACAGTAACTGGGAATATGAGCACCAGTGCTCCCAAGAGCTATGCCAATATACACTCAAGCTCAAGGATTCTTCCTGAATATCTTACTTCAAGTAACTCAAGCTGGGATCCCCAGCATGGTCTTTCATTCATCCCTGTTTCTTACAACCCTGTAATCAAACTTTGACTCCTATCGATGCTGATTCTTTTATCTTTGTGTCTTTCTACATCTCTTCTTTTCTCTTTATTCCCACAGGTTCTACCCTAGAGCAGATCCTCCTGTTTCTTCAGACCACTGCAATAACTTGCTGATGGTCTCTCACCTTTAACTTGGACCCATATCTTCACCCCCATTACCCTCCCCCCAACACACACACTGCTGATAAGATCACCTTACCCAGCACTGAGATCATTTCTTCTCCCTTAAAAGAATCAAGCCCAAGCATCTTGCATAGTATTAAGACTTTCACTACATCATGAATTATATGTTAAAAGATCTTTTTATATTATGTTATTTACCAAAGAGCAAACTTGATAAAAATATATGAATCACTTTCTATTCTCTTATTTTAATTTTTCAACTAAAATCTTCCAAAAACATTCATAAACTCAAACATTTACTCAGCCCATCTGTAGATTTGCTTATTAGTAAAATTGAATACTTGTAGCATCTAGTGCTATCATTTAAAGCACAGCTTATATCAGAGGAAAACAAGAAATTAAGTGTATGCAATTCAAATAAATAATTTTAAATATCAAACTGTAATTCACCACTTTTCCCATTTTAATCAGAAAACAAGAAAATACATGCAGGACAAATTTTGAATTTTATTATCGCCTACCTTGCTTTTGACAACATATTACGCAGAGAATATTGAATATGAGAAAATTCTTTTTAAGGTATCAAATGGAAAACTTTATTTTCCAACTGCTTTACTAATGAAGGTGACTATACAGAATTCCAGTAATATCATAAGCATTCTGAAGCTTATTCTGTCTTTAACAGGAATAAGAACATTCTAATATGCATTGAAGGATTCCTTTTCTATCATAAATGTACAGAGTAAACACTACTTTATCTCTCATTTGCAGTTTCTTTTGGCCAAATAAATATGCTCATTCTCAAAGTGTAGACATGTTTTTATGCCAGTGACTAATATAATTGGGAGAAAAGCAACTGAAATTTCTCAGAATCCTACATAATTATTATTTTTAAAAAATAGCTCCTTTTGAAGGTGACTTGGTGATTAGAAACTTGTCAGTTTACAGTTAGGGATCTCTTGGTGGAATCAACCACTTTAGAGAACATAACTGGTTTTTAGTATGGCAGCTGTATGGATTATGCAGGTTCCCACTCTGAATTACAAAGTAAACATTCATAAACAGTAAATCTTCTCTCCTGTGTCAATGCTTATTTATATGGTAGTATTAGTTTTAGTGGTGGTGTTATTTTACTTTACCAAACAAAGGTAGAGGTCACTATGAATTATTTCCAATTCAATTTAGTTTGACTTAGAATGGAGAAATTTCACTGAAAAAACCTTTTTCTTTTCCCTTTCTTCCTTCCTTCCTTCCTTTCCTTCCTTCCTTCCTCTCCCTCTCCCTCTCCCTCTCTGTCTCTTTCCCTCTCTCTCTCTCTGTCTTTCCTAATACAGGCATACCTCATTTTATTGTATTTTGCTTTATGTGCTTTGCAGATACTGTGATTTATACAAATTGAAGATCTGTGGTGACCCTGCTTCAAGCAAGTCTATCGACACCATTTTTCCAATAGCATTTGCTAACTTTGTGTATCTGTATCACATTTTAGTAATTCTCACAACACAGCAAACTTTTTTGGATATTACTGTATTTGTTATGGTGGTCTGTGATCAGTGCTCTTTAATGTTACTATTGAAATTGTTTTGAGCGTGCCACAAATCTTGCCCATATAAGACAGTGAACTTAATTAATAAATGTTGTGTGTGTTCTGAATGCTCCACCAACCAGCCATTTCCTTATCTCTTTCCCTTTCCTCAGGCCTTCCTACTCCCTGAGACATAACAATATTGAAGTCAGGCCAATAACCCTACAATGTCCTTTAAGTGCTCGAGTGAAAGGAAGTCTTTCAGTTTAAATCAAAAGCTAAAAATGATTAAGCTTAGTGAGGAAGACTTGTCAAAACCCAAGCTAGGCCAAAATCTAGGCGTTTTGTACCAATCAGTCAGCCAAATTCTGAATGCAAAGGAAAAGTTCTTGAAGGAAATTAAAAGTGCTACTCCAATGAACACATGAATCATAAGAAAGTGTAACAGCCTTCTTGCCTATGTGGAAAAATTTTTAGGAGTCTAGATAGAGGTCAAACCAGCCACAACATGCACTTAAACTAAAGCTTAGTCCAGAGCAGGGTGGTAGGTCTTTTCAATTCTATGAAGGCTAAGAGAGGTGAGGAAGCTGCAGGAAAAAATTCTGAAGCTAGGAGAGGCTAGTTCATGAGGATTCAGGAAAGAAAGCTGTTTCCATTACGTAAAAGTGCAAGGTGAAGCAGCTAGGGCTGATGTAGAAGCTGCAGCAAGTTATCCATAAGATCTAGCCAAGAAAATGAATAAAAGTGGTTATACTAAACAACATATTTCCAATGTAGGTGAAATACTCTTATATTGGAAGAAGATGCCATCTAGGACTTTCGTAGCTAGAGAAGTCAATACCTGGCCTCAAAGTTTCAAAGGACAGGCTGATTCTCTTGTTAGGGGTTAATGCAACTGGTGACTTTAAGATGAAGCCAATGATCATTTACCATTTTGAAAATCCTAGGGCCCTGAAGAATTATTCTAAACCAATTCTGCCTGGAGTCTATAAAGGGAACAACAAAGGCTAGATGACAGCACATCTGTTTACAGCATGGTTTACTGACTATTTTAAGCCCACTGTTGAGAACTACTGCTCAGGAAAAGCTTCCTTTCAAAATATTACTTCTCATTAATAATGCACTTGATTATGTAAGAGCTCCACTGAGGATGGACAGTGAGATTCATGTTGTTTTCATGTCTGCTAACACAACATCCATTCTGCAACCCACGGATCAAGAAGTAATTTCTACTTTCAAGTCTTATTATTTAAGAAAAACATTTTGTAAGTCTATAGCCACGATATATGGTGATTCCTCTGATGGATCTTGGCAAAGTCAATTGAAAATCTTCTGGAAAGGATTTACCATTCTAGATGCCATTGAGAACTTTCACAATTAATGGAAACAGGTCAAAATATCAACATTAATATGAGTTTGGAGAAGTTGCTTCTAACCCTCATAGATGACTTTGAAAGGTCCAAGACTTCAGTGGAGAAAATAACTGCAGATGTGGTGGATTAGAATCTGAAGTGGAGCCTGAAGATTTCACTAGACTGCAGCAATCTCATTATAAAATTTTAACAGATGAGGAGTTGCTTCTTATGGATGAGCAATGAAAGTGGTTTCTTGAGATGGAAACTACTCCTGGTAAAGATATTGTGAAGATTGTTGAAATGACAACAAAGGAGTTAAAATATTACATAAACCTACTTGAAAAAGCAGCTGCAGGGTTTGAACTCCAATTTTGAAAGAAGTTCTACTGTGGGTAAAATGCTATCAAACTGCAATGCGGAGAGGACTGGGGCTGGCGGCGTGAACACAGCCTGAGGGGCTAATGCGCCACAGCTAGCCGGGAGGAAGTCCAGGAAAAGGTCTGGACCTGCCGAAGAGGCAAGAGACTTTTTCTTCCTTTTTTGTTTCCTGGTGCGCAAGGACAGGGGATTAAAAGCACTGCTTAAAGGAGCTCCAGAGACGGGCGCAAGCCGTGGCTGAAAGCGCGGACCCCAGAGACGGGCGTGGGACGCTGGGGCTGCTGCTGCCGCCGCCAAGAGGCCTGTGTGCGAGCGCAGGTCACTGTCCACACCCACCTTCCAGGGAGCCTGTGAGCCCGCCACTGCCGGAGTCCCATGATCCAGGGACGGCTTCCCCGGGAGAACACACAGCGCGCCTCGGGCTGGTGCGACATCATGCCGGCCTCTGCCGCAGCAGGCTCGCCCCACACTCCGTGCCCCTCCCTCCCCCCCAGCCTGAGTGAGCCAGAGTCCCAGAAGTGGCTGCTCCTTTAACCCTGTCCTGTCTGAGCGAAGAACAGACGCCCTGCGGCAACCTACATGCAGAGGCAGGGCCACATCCAAAGCTGAGACCCGGGAGCTGTGAGAACAAAGAAGAGAAAGGGAAATCTCTCCCAGCAGCCTCAGAAGCAGCGGATTAAAGCTCCAAAATCAACTTGATGTACCCTGCATCTGTGGAATACATGAATAGACAACGAATCATCCCAAACTGAGGAGCCAGGAGTCAGTGCTGTGCCTCTGAGGTGGGAAAGCCAAATTCAGGACACTGGTCCACGAGAGACCTCCCAGCTCCACATAATATCAAAAGGCGAAAATCTTCCAGAGATCTCCATCTCAACACCAGCACCCAGCTTCACTCGACCAGCAAGCTACAGTGCTGGACACCCTATGCCAAACACCTAGCAAGACAGGAACACAACGCCACCCATTAGCAGAGAGGCTGCCTAAAATCATAAAAAGTCCACAGACACCCCAAAACACACCACCAGACGTGGACCTGCCCACCAGAAAGACAAGATCCAGCCTCATCCACCAGAACACAGGCACTAGTCCCCTCCACCAGGAAGCCTACACAACGCACTGAACCAACCTTAGCCACTGGGGACAGACACCAAAAACAACGGAAACTACAAACCTGCAGCCTGCAAAAAGGAGACCACAAACACGGTAAGATAAGCAAAATGAGAAGACAGAAAAACACACAGCAGGAGAAGGAGCAAGACAAAAACCCAGCAGACCTAACAAATGAAGATGAAATAGGCAGTCTACCTGAAAAAAAATTCAGAATAATGATAGTAAAGACGATCCAAAATCTTGGAAATAGAATAGACAAAATGCAAGAAACAGTTAACAAGGACCTAGAAGAACTAAAGATGAAACAAGCAACGATGAACAACACAATAAATGAAATTAAAAATACTCTAGATGGGTTCAATAGCAGAATAACTGAGGCAGAAGAAAGGATAAGTGACCGGGAAGATAAAATAGTGGAAATAACTACTGCAGAGCAGAAGAAAGAAAAAAGAATGAAAAGAACTGAGGACAGTCTCAGAGACCTCTGGGACAACATTAAACGCACCAACATTCGAATCATAGGGGTTCCAGAAGAAGAAGAGAAAAAGAAAGGGACTGAGAAAATATTTGAAGAGATTATAGTTGAAAGCTTCCCTAATATGGGAAAGGAAATAGTTAATCAACTCCAGGAGGCACAGAGAGTCCCATACAGAATAAATCCTTGGAGAAATATACCAAGACACATATTCATCAAACCGTCAAAAATTAAACACAAAGAAATCATATTAAAAGCAGCAAGGGAAAAACAACAAATAACACACAAGAGAATCCCCATAAGGTTAACAGCTGATCTTTCAGCAGAAACTCTGCAAGCCAGAAGGGACTGGCAGGACATATTTAAAGTGATGAAGGAGAAAAACCTGCAAACAAGATTACCCAGCAAGGATCTCATTCAGATTTGATGGAGAAATTAAAACGTTTACAGACAAGCAAAAGCTGAGAGAGTTGAGCACCACCAAACCAGCTTTACAACAAATGCTAAAGGAACTTCTCTAGGCAAGAAAAACAACAGAAGGAAAACACCTACAATAACGAACCCAAAACAATTAAGAAAATGGGAATAGGAACATACATATCGATAATTACCTTAAATGTAAATGGACTAAATGCTCCCACCAAAAGACACAGATTGGCTGAATGGATACAAAAACAAGACCCATATATATGCTGTCTACAAGAGACCCACTTCAGATCTAGAGACACATACTGACTGAAAGTAAGGGGATGGAAAAAGATATTCCATGCAAATGGAAACCAAAAGAAAGCTGGAGTAGCAATTCTCATATCAGACAAAATAGACTTTAAAATAAAGACTACTAGAAGAGACAAAGAAGGACACTACATAATGATCAAAGGATCGATCCAAGAAGAAGATATAACAATTGTAAATATTTATGCACCCAACATAGGAGCACCTCAATACATAAGGCAAATACTAAGAGGCATAAAAGGGGAAATCGACAGTAACACATTCATAGTAGGGGACTTTAACACCCCACTTTCAGCAACGGACTGATCATCCACAATGAAAATAAATAAGGAAACACAAGCTTTAAATGATACATTAAATAAGATGGACTTAATTGATATTTATAGGACATTCCATCCAAAAACAACAGAATACACATTTTTCTCAAGTGCTCATGGAACATTCTCCAAGATAGATCATATCTTGGGTCACAAATCAAGCCTTGGTAAATTTAAGAAAATTGAAATTGTATCAAGTATCCTTTCCGACCACAGCGCTATGAGACTAGATATAAATTACAGGAAAAGATCTGTAAAAAATACAAACACATGGAGGCTAAACAATACACTACTTAATAACGAAGTGATCACTGAAGAAATCAAAGAGGAAATAAAAAAATACCTAGAAACAAATGACAATGGAGACACGACGACCCAAAACCTATGGGATGCATCAGAAGCAGTTCTAAGAGGGAAGTTTATAGCAATACAATCCCACCTTAAGAAACAGGAAACATCTCGAATAAACAACCTAACCTTTCACCTAAAGCAATTAGCGAAAGAAGAACAAAAACACCCCAAAGTTAGCAGAAGGAAAGAAATCATAAAAATCAGATCAGAAATAAATGAAAAAGAAATGAAGGAATTGATAGTAAAGATCAATAAAACTAAAAGCTGGTTCTTTGAGAAGATAAACAAAATTGATAAACCATTAGCCAGACTCATCAAGAAAAAAAGAGAAGACTCAAATCAATAGAAAGGAGAAAGGAGAAGTAACAACTGACACTGCAGAAATACAAAAAGTCATGAGAGATTACTACAAGCAACTCTATGCCAGTAAAATAGACAACCTGGAGGAAATGGACAAATTCTTAGAAATGCACAACCTGATAAGACTGAATCAGGAAGAAATAGAAAATATGAACGGACCAATCACAAGCACTGAAATTGAAACTGTGATAAAAAATCTTCCAACAAACAAAAGCCCAGGACCAGATGGCTTCACAGGCGAATTCTATCAAACATTTAGAGAAGAGCTAACACCTATCCTTCTCAAACTCTTCCAAAATATAGCAGAGGGAGGAACACTCCCAAACTCATTCTACGAGGCCACCATCACCTTGATACCAAAACCAGACAAGGATGTCACAAAGAAAGAAAACTACAGGCCAATATCACTGATGAACATAGATGCAAAAATCCTCAACAAAATACTAGCAAACAGAATCCAACAGCACATTAAAAGGATCATGCACCATGATCAAGTGGGGTTTATTCCAGGAATGCAAGGATTCTTCAATATATGCAAATCAATCAACGTGACACACCATATTAACAAATTGAAGGAGAAAAACCATATGATCGTCTCAATAGATGCAGAGAAGGCTTTCGACAAAATTCAAAACCCATTTATGATAAAAACCCTGCAGAAAGTAGGCATAGAGGGAACTTTCCTCAACATAATAAAGGCCATATATGAAAAACCCACAGCCAACATCATCCTCAATGGTGAAAAACTGAAACCATTTCCACTAAGATCAGGAACAAGACAAGGTTGCCCACTCTCACCACTCTTATTCAACATAGTTTTGGAAGTTTTAGCCACAGCAATCAAAGAAGAAAAGGAAATAAAAGGAATCCAAATAGGAAAAGAAGAAGTAAAGCTGTCACTGTTTGCAGATGACATGATACTATACATAGAGAATCCTAAAGATGCTACCAGAAAACTACTAGAGCTAATCAATGAATTTGGTAAAGTAGCAGGATACAAAATTAATGCACAGAAGTCTCTGGCATTCCTATATACTAATGATGAAAAATCTGAAAGTGAAATCAAGAAAACACTCCCATTTACCATTGCAACAAAAAGAATAAAATACCTAGGAATAAACGTACCTAAGGAGACAAAAGACCTGCATGCAGAAAATTACAAGAGACTGATGAAAGAAATTAAAGATGATACAAATAGATGGAGAGATATACCATATTCTTGGATTGGAAGAATCAACATTGTGAAAATGACTCTACTACCCAAAGCAATCTACAGATTCAATGCAATCCCTATCAAACTACCACTGGCATTTTTCACAGAACTAGAACAAAAAATTTCACAATTTGTATGGAAACACAAAAGACCCCGAATAGCCAAAGCAATCTTGAGAACGAAAAGTGGAGCTGGAGGAATCAGGCTCCCTGACTTCAGACTATACTACAAAGCTACAGTAATCAAGACAGTATGGTACTGGCACAAAAACAGAAAGATAGATCAATGGAACAGGATAGAAAGCCCAGAGATAAACCCACGCACATATGGTCACCTTATCTTTGATAAAGGAGGCAAGAATGTACCGTAGAGAAAGGACAGCCTCTTCAGTAAGTGGTGCTGGGAGAACTGGACAGGGACATGTAAAAGTATGAGATTAGATCACTCCCTAACACCATACACAAAAATAAGCTCAAACTGGATTAAAGACCTAAATGTAAGGCCAGAAACTATCAAACTCTTAGAGGAAAACATAGGCAGAACACTCTATGACATAAATCACAGCAAGATTCTTTTTGACCCACCTCCTAGAGAAATGGAAATAAAGACAAAAATAAACACATGGGACCTAATGAAACTTAAAAGCTTATGCATGGCAAAGGAAACCATAAATAAGACCAAAAGACAACCCTCAGAATGGGAGAAAATATTTGCAAATGAAGCAACTGACAAAGGATTAATCTCCAAAATTTATAAGCAGCTTATGCAGCTCAATAACAAAAAAACAAACAACCCAAT
Source organism: Hyperoodon ampullatus (assembly GCF_949752795.1). Taxonomy (NCBI): domain Eukaryota; kingdom Metazoa; phylum Chordata; class Mammalia; order Artiodactyla; family Ziphiidae; genus Hyperoodon; species Hyperoodon ampullatus. The sequence continues at coordinate 45,036,048 of NC_136925.1, read as the reverse complement.
CCAAAAATGGGCAGAAGACCTAAATAGACATTTCTCCACAGAAGATATACAGACTGCCAACAAACACATGAAAGAATGCTCAACATCTTTAATCATTAGAGAAATGCAAATCAAAACTACAATGAGATATCATCTCACACCAGTCAGAATGGCCATCATCAAAAAATCTAGAAACAATAAATACTGGAGAGGGTGTGGAAAAAAGGGAACACTCTTGCACTGCTGGTGGGAATGTGAATTGGTACAGCCACTATGGAGAACAGTATGGAGGTTCCTTAAAAAACTACAAATAGAACTACCATATGACCCAGCAATCCCACTACTGGGCATATACCCTGAGAAAACCATAATTCAAAAAGAGTCATGTACCAAAATGTTCATTGCTGCCCTATTTACAATAGCCCGGAGATGGAAACTACCTAAGTGTCCATCATCGGATGAATGGATAAAGAAGATGTGGCACATATATACAATGGAATATTACTCAGCCATAAAAAGAAATGAAATTGAGCTATTTGTAATGAGGTGGATAGATCTAGAGTGTGACATACAGAGTGAAGTAAGTCAGAAAGAGAAAGACAAATACCGTATGCTAACACATATATATGGAATTTAAGAAGAAAAAAAATGTCATGAAGAACCTAGGGGTAAGACAGGAATAAAGACACAGACCTACTAGAGAATGGACTTGAGGATATGGGGAGGGGGAAGGGTAAGCTGTGACAAAGTGAAAGAGAGGCATGTACATATATACACTACCAAACGTAAGGTAGATAGCTAGTGGGAAGCAGCCGCATAGCACAGGGAGATCAGCTCGGTGCTTTGTGACTGCCTGGAGGGGTGGGATAGGGAGCGTTGGAGGGAGACGCAAGAGGGAGGGGATATGGGAACATATGTATATGTATAACTGATTAAAACAAACGAACAAAAAAATAATTGATTAAATAGGAGCTATATTTGATGTAAAAAAAAACTGCAATGCATGTTAGAGAGAAATCGTTCACAAAAGGAAGAAAAGTTCAATGGAAGCAACAAATTTTATTGTCTTATTTTAAGAAATCACTATGGATTCATCAACCTTTCGCAATGACCACCCTTATCAGTCAGTTGCCATCAACATAGAGGCCAGACACTCCACCAGGAAAAAGATTACGACTCCCTGAAAGCTCAGATGATGATTAGTGTTTTTTACCAATAAAGTATTTTTTAATTAAAGTATGCACATTTTTTAGACATAATGCTATTGCACACTTAATTGACTACATTATAGCATAAACGTAACTTTTATATGCACTGGGAAACCAAAGAAAGCATGTGACTCATTTTATTGTGATATTTGCTTTATTGTGACGGTCTGGAATCAAATCCACATTATTTCCGATGTATGCTTGTATTCCATTAAAACAGTGTTCCTTAAAACTAGAATAATTTGTCAAAGTAGATTTTTTTTGTAGTAATCATAGACATTATCATTGCTTCTTTCAATTTAACTAATAATTTATTCACAGGTGTGAAATAGTAATGCATATATGTGGATGCCTAATGGACGTTCACACTGTGTTGAACACAGCTAACTCACAGGCATCAAAGTGACCATGACAGTAGACTACATATTACAATTTTCTTTTCCAAGGGAATATTAAAGAGGAATTTAAAATCTGAATGAATTCTGACTACTACATAAACTACTAGGACATTGCATAATCTCCCTAACAACAATGCAAATTAGAAACAAACCTCCTCATTTTCCCACACCCTCTGTCAGTAGCAGGCATATATTATTACTATAACCATCAACACATCACTACTTTAGAGGGTAATGAGTTGTGATGGTTGAGAAAGGTTCTAAAGGAAGATGAAAGTATCTCCCTCTCCTCTCCTGAGAGAAATCAAATAGACTTCAACTGTTAACTCTTATAGACAAGGAGAGTATCTACCTTGTTTGACCTTGTGTCTCCAAGGGTTATCACCATGACTTTGAGACATTCTAGTTAATAATTATTTTTTGAAAGAATTAATGCATTATTTAGAACCAGCTAATATATCTTCAAAGCAAAGTATCATCGCCTCTATGTTCAGTGGACTCACGCAACGTATTAAAAACTATGAAGAGATACACGGACTTGTCTATGTCAGCAGCAAATAGATGGACTGCAGGGTTCTTTACTTCCCTATTTCCAGTGATGTTCTATGCAAGACCACACACTTCCCATCACCACCAAACTCATTATAAAATCTAAATAAAAGCAGCATAAGTAAAATATCTTGTCAAGTGTCCTGACAAACGTCATTCCAACTGGATATATACCCAAGGGCCCTCCTATTATAAAAACGATTGGAACAACATTATTGTTTTACTTAATTTTCACAGCAAGGCAGAGATTACTGCAAAGTGCTTCATCCCATGTGGAAGAATAGAACTCCATCTTGCTTGTGGGTGTGTGAAAATAGCTTAATGTTCCTTATCTGTGCTTCACTGGGATGAACAGAAAACATATCACGAATAATAAATGTAGTAAAATATACAACACCATTTGTCATATTCTGTTTCGTGTCTCAGTTCTTTAGCTCATCCTTTCCTTGAAATGATCTATAATATTCTCCCAAACCAGTCTTGATTGTATAATGAATGCCTATGTTTTAAAATTTAGGATGTGCATTTAAACCCCCTAGGAGGCCTTCTCTGACACCACGGTTCTACAGTAATACTGCCTGCATGTCTCTCTATACTTGCTATAGAGAGTGCTATAAATATAACTGTCTCACTACACAGGTTGAGTTCATTGGGGTTATAAGCAAAAAATTATTTAATTTTTTCAACTACTTGCCTCTAATTGTGCTTCATTGAATCCTTATTTCTCTGAATTGTGCACTCTATTGATGAAATCATGTTCCCATTCCCATTTCAGAAAATAATTTACTCGAAGATTCAAGTCCCTCTCCTTCCCCCCACCACACACAGTGATTGAACATATTTCTACCCAGGAAATGAGATCTTATTCTCCCTTTCTTAAAGGGCTCCCTAAACTTTACAAGTGACTTCCTGGGGACCCCCTCCCTTACCTTCAATAAAGGGAATTAGTTGAGCCTCTGACCTTCACTAACAGGGAGATGAAAAGACACAAGACGATGGCCTCTCTTTAGGATGATATATTTACACAAATGAGAGCTCAGTTTCCCTTCCCATTCAAGGGCTTCTCCAAGGGCAGACCTCCAAAACAGGCATACTACTCTCTCTCCCATGTGCACCTGAAGACTCTCATGCCTAGAACGAGGACTTTTTTGATCTGAATCTTGTATAATTCAAAGGAAGACTATCACCACTCTAATTCTCTGCACCATTAAAAAATAAAAAAGCAAACTAAAAACAAAAGCCTCAGGGGTATGCAGATTTCAATCAGTAACTCATACCACTATTTATTTACCTATTATAGAATTATGTTCTTTGTTGCCTTGGTACCTTCCCTAATGTGTAAGCCGAGTGACACAAGGGTCTGTAGCCTTTTCATCTTTGTATCTCTAGGCATCTTGCAATACTTTAGATGATAGTAAATTTTTCTTGACTAAATGACTAAGTGAAGTTAATTCTCTGTTGAATTAATACTCTCTTGAGATATGTTACAATATTATCAACATGGAGATGTCAGTGTCGACTATACAAGATATTACACTAAGTGATTTACAGTTACTTTCTTGAGACCTCAAACTATTCTGCAGAGAATTTACGATTATCAATAATTTATTATCAAATTGAGGCTTAGAAAAAAAATGTCTCCCAAGATTTCACCTTTAGAGGCAGAGTCAGTATTCACATTTGGGCACATTTGATTCCTCAGTTTATACCATGTCTACTATAATATAAGGCCTTCAATGAAGGGCCTAGATAAAATTTGTTTTTAGAAAACTCCATAAGCATGATATGCACATATGTATATATGCACACGTGCACACACAAACATTTGATTATATTATACATATATTATGCTCATGATATACATGTGAATATATAATATACATATATACATGATAAACATAGTTATATCATGTTTATATAATTGTGATTATATATATACAATAAATATATAAACTATATTTTATATTTCCTCTTTTTTCTTATATAAGGATGTTGAAGCAATGAATAAAATTATCTGAAAATGACTCTAGGAACTCACTCCAGGTTGCCTAGAAGTTGAGCTACCAGGTACCCTCTCCTTCTTTCAATGAAAGATGAGGTACTCAGACTCAGTTTCATAAGGGCTGGAAAGTTCTCCTAGCAGGGATAACCACAACATCCTTTGGACGTGGACGTGTACAAGAGCAACTGATATTCCCACTAGTCTCTTGTAAACAACTGACAACAAGCATCAGCGCTTTCTGGCAGCTTGTTTATTCTTCCAACGTCAAGGCTGATTTTTTAATGCTTTTCTGCATAAGGCAGGAAACACATGGAAAGTATGGTCTCTTTACCAATATGGAAGCCATGCCTTACTAAACAGATGCCCTGGTATGTGTTACTATGGGATGATGGGAAGCTGGGGACGTGTGCATCTCTATCTTGCCTACCCTGATATTGAGGCAATCTCCTTTTCAAGATAGCACCTATAGCTGAACTCATTATATGATGCTGTGGATGTCATTATGAACCCTGGTGTGTGATCTGATAAAACATAGAGAAATGATTTCAGTGGGAAAACTGTTTCAAACAATAGATAAACAATTGCAAAGGCAGATTTAACAAGATTTTAATATGATAGACCTAACAAAATGGTCTTTTCTTCCTTTCCTTTTTTAAAATTCATCTTGCCTTTCATAGAAGTATAGGCTGAAATCCTGGCTTACCCTCCTATAGGTTTTTCCATCATCCTTGAAAGACTGAAACCATAAGGAGGAGGAGAAAGAGGGGGAGGGGAGAAGAAGAGGAGAAAAATAACTGAAACAACTACTGGAGTTCCAATAAACATGGTTCACTACCTTGTCAGTGAGAATTCAATGGCCATTAATGTCACCATTCCAAAAGAAAAATTACCCCCACTTTATCTATCAAATCAATATCTACACAGAAGAGGGAAAGTATCATAGATTGTAATCAGCAAGCAGCTCGATAAATTGTCTGAGGTCCCTAAGCCACATTAATCAGATCCTTGTTTTAACAGATATTAATGCAACATTTTCAAAAATTGTATTGAATATTCACATCTGTTATTTCAGGGATATTTTTGGAATCTCCTCAATCATGCAATTATTGTTTATTACTCTATGGAGGTGAGGGGCAGTAGTGGGGAGACAATATTTACATATTTGCTGAGTAATATTTAAAGTTTATGTAAAATTTCATAGTGCAACAATTTAATAAATATATTAATGCTGAGGGAAAAATGATTTATATTATCTTCATAAAAATGATGCAGCATGGTTGTGTTACATTGGATAAATCATTTTCTTCCTTACTGATTCTAGTTCTGCTATTGACCATCAGTATATTCACCCTGTATCTCAGTCATTGAATGCCTTTAAAATATTTAAAAGAAAAATCTTTTATTCACTTAAATTTTCATTTATAATCTATCATTATTTTCCCAGTATACACTGATGGGGGCTTCATTTGTTTTGAAGCAGCTATCATTAACTGAACCATCTGGCCATCCTACTTGATGAGGTAGAGTACTTTGAAACACTCCCTCCCAAATACCTTCAAGTACAAAGACTGTATTTCCCTAAAGTGAAATGTTTCTGCTCACATAATGCCTTTCCTGAGTGCATTTTGCTCTCAGCTAGACACTTTTTTTTTGCTAGGGGCCAGTTAAATTCCTGCTGAGTGTTGAGTATAGATACATAAAGAGCAAGTAGAGAAGGCTTTGCCTCCTGGAAATACTTTATTAACACTAAGCAAGGAAGTGAGATACAAACACAAAAATGCTGAATGGGATGTCACAAGATACTAGGGTTTTGCAAGAAGGAAGTGAATTTGCAGACAAGGTTAAAATATGATTTATTTTAGAGCTAGGTTGGTCATTTTATTAAACAGTTTCTTTGGTGTTCAAGAATGAAAAAAAAAAAAAAAAACCTCTCCAAAGATTCTGTGAGCTGGACTTCTTTTGGTTCTTCTGAGTCACCCCAGAATACTGGTGGCCCAACCACTGACAAAGAAGCAGCAAGTGGCAATAACTGATGGTGGGCATCAGGCACTGGCCAGGTGAAAAGGTGAGACAGACATTGTCCTCTACCTCATGCAGTTTAGTGTGTTATAGGGAGATCAACTAACATGAAAAGAAAATAATAATAAATCATAAATGATTCAAATCTCACCTATCCCAGTTTCTAAAGAAGGAGGTACTTTTTGTTGGCTGGGTCTAATGACTGGTAAACTGGCAATTCATATCAGATTTGGTTGTTATATTTTATTTTTCTGTTGTTTGTGACGTTACATATACAGAGATTGACCTCTAGATTGGAATGTTATGGTCCAACAAGGTCCAGTAACATTTCATTACATAAAACATTGTGAGGAAGTATGGAAGGGGAAATAGAAATGCAATAAAAGCACAAAGTACTGGCCCATTCTCTATTCCATGGAACTAGAGAAGATGCCTTGAGAAAATAAAGCTTAAACTAATTCCTCTTGTGTAAATAAGAATTAGCCAGGGAAAATAAGGTAGCAGGGATGTTTCACTCAAATGTGTGAAGGTCCAGAAGTGAGAGTTTTAGAAGAATGAAGGCTTTAGATGTGTGTGGTTTAATTTCCAATATTTGAATATTTTCTAGACGCATTTCTGCTGTTAACTTTTAGTTTGATTCATTATGGTCTGAAACCATGTTTTGTAAAATTTTAATCCTTTCAAATTTGTTAAGGCTTGCCTTATAGCTTGTGATATGATCTACCTTGGTGAATAGTCCATATACACTTGAACTAATGTACATTCTGCTATTGTTGAGTATAGTGCTACCAATCAATTGGATAAATTAGGTTGATGACATTATTCAGTTCTTCTATAATCTTGTTTATTTTTTGTATTGAACTATTGATTATGGAGAAAAAAAATGTTGAAGACACCATGTGTAATGGTAGATACAGTTTCTGCTTTATGTCTTTTGAACTTCTATAGAAGTAATTCTATAGAATTACTTTGTCTTCTTGGTGAATTTATGCCTTCGTCATTATGAAATCTACCTGTGTAACCCTGATGAGTTTTCTTGTTTTGAAATTTACTTTTTCTGCAACTAACATAGCTACCACAGTCTTCTTTTGATTAATGTTTGCATGTTTTTCTCCATGTGTTTATCTCTAATTTACATGTAGCACTATAGTTTAATTTTTTAGGGAAGTATGTCATTCATCTTGTTATTTTATATCATCTGAAAATTTTTGTCTTTTAAATAGAGTTCATTTGTTTTTAATGTAGTTATTTATATGGTTAGATTTTGGCTCACTATTTTAATGTTTGATTTTTGTTATTCTCTCTCATTTTTTGTTCTTCTTTTCCCAACTTCCTATCTTCTTTTGGATTATTTCAAAGTTTTGTAGAATTTAATTAACTTATATTTGTGTTTTCTTTTTCTATTGTTTTTAATATTTTATTTGATAAATACAATATACATACCTAATTTTTATAGCCTCTTCAGAGTTAATATTTTACCACTTCAATTAAAATCTAGAAATCTAAAACCATACAGTGCCTTTATGTCATATATAAAAGACTTAAAAGGAGAAAAATAATTTATTCTAATTATCTGGAAATATACCACTTCTTCAGCTCTCCCTTCCTTCCTAACATTTCAAGTTTTCTTCTGTTAAGCCTCCCTTTAGTTTGAAGAACTTTCTTTAGTTTTTCTTTTAGATCAGTTCTGTTGGCAACATAAAAATTCTCAAACTTTTCCTTCAGCTGAAAATATCTATTTTGCTTTTTTCCCGAAAGATGTTTTCATTGTATACAAGACTCTGCATTAATATTTCTTTTGTTTCAGTTCTTTACGAATAGTGTTCCTCTATCTTCTGTTCTCCTCCATTTTAATTTTTTCTGGTAAGAAATCTGAATACATTCAAATTACAGTTTCCCCTTTGTGTAATGTGTCATTTTTTTCCTGCCTTGTTTCAGGATTTATCCTTGTATTTGTTTTCTGGTAGTTTTATTTTGATGATTCTGAGCATGATTTTCTTTAAGTTTATCCTTTCAAGGATTGGCTGAGCTTTTTAATCTACACATGTATGTCTTTTACCAAATTAAGTTTTTAGCCATTATTTCTCCAAATGTTTTTTCTTGTCTATCTCTTTCTATTTTCCTCAGTGACTCAAATGTTAGAACTTTTGATATTGTTCCACAGTTCTCTCAGTCTCTGTTCATTTACTTTCAGTCTTTTAATTTGTATGTTTCTGCTCTTCGGAGTGGCAGATTTCTATCAGCCTATCTTCAAATTTGTTGCTTATTTACTCTGCTATCTTCTCTCCATTATCAAAACCATTCAGTGAATTTTTACTTTAGATGTTATGCCTCTCAGTTGTTTGATTCTCATTTGATTTCTTTGTATATTTCTTGTCTCTCTTGCTGAAAACATATATATTTTCATACATTTCTAGAGCCTTCATCTTTAACTTATTAAACGTGATTATAATAACCACTTTTATAGTCTGATATTTTTTGCTTTTGCCATTTGTTTATATTCTTTTCTCTTCAAATTGACATTTTCCTTCTTATTTTGTATTGTGTCCTGGATGTTTTTATACCATGTTGTGGGATTTGAGTCCTGTTAAAATCATATGGAGAATGTTGATGTGTGTGTGTGTGTGTGTGTGTTTGTGTGTTTGTGTGTGTGATTGCTGTCAGTGAACCCAGTTAGATTTAGAATACAAGGTTGATCTCATCTTCTGTGTTCAGTGGTTCCAATTTCAAGCTCAGTTTTCAAATCCACTGCTATGCTTTTTAGATCTGTACTATGCATGTACCGCTCTGAGGTTAATTCAGGACTTGGCGTTGGTTTATATAACAGTCCAGGTTTCAAAGCCTGTGCTGTTGTTTCTTTGGTTCTGTTCTACATATGTGCAGTTCAAGACTTAGTGCATCTGGAGCCCAAGACTTGTGTTGTTCTGCACACAGAATGAGTGGATAAACTTTTTTAGCTCTCCTTCTTTGTGATTTCTCCTATACTGTCTAGCTCCTGTAGGTCCTTTTTCCTATGTCATCTAGCCAGAAAAATTGGTTACTTCAGGGTGTAAGCCCCTGTACTCTTGTTCAGCTGTGGGCAGCTGGGGCTGTCCTTGAGGCCACAGAGTAAGAAAAAAGAGCTAAAGAAACGTGTGCTCTCTAAACACATTATTTGGTCCTCAGGGAACCCTTTTCTTGATTCCTGTGGCTAGAGGATTTGATTTTCTATCTGGATTTTAGGTACCCACACTATTGTTTTTCTTGGGGTAGTGCAGTTAGCAAAGTGACTAACCTCTTGTCAAAGCTGAAAATTAAAGGAGGAAAAAATAACCAAGCAACTCACCCCTGATTTTGTCTTTCAAGTTTTGACTTTCCTTGCCAACCCTCCTGTAATTCCTTATTTTTCATGCCCTCAAGTTTATATTCTGTCCAGGGTTTACAGTTGTAATTCATGAAGGAGATAGGCTGTAGTAGGCTTACTCCATATGACTGGCACTGGAAGTAAACAAAATGATTATGAAGGCCCTGTGGAAGATCCACATCGTTCTCTCTGGTTAGAGCTATATATCTGGATCATGAGGGCTCTCACTGGGTTCAATTCGAGATTCATATATAAGTAGATAGTAGTTAAATCCATAGAAGTAACTGAGAATACCCAATTGGTGAGTGTAAAGTGAAGAAAGAGAGCAGAATCTTGGCACAAGAAACATTTAAGTGACATTTGAAGAGAGAGCTGTACACAAGACAGACTGAAGGGGATGAGGAATGTATGTGTGTTACAAGAAAATTACAGAGTATGGATTCTTAAAACCTATAATGTTGAATGCCCCAGGAGCTTTGAAAAATGTGACTTTGAAAAGAAACAAGTTGTTAAAAATTTGGAATTCTACTCAAAGATCAAGAAGGATTAACATCTGAGAAGCATCCATTTGATTTAAGGCAAAGATGTCATTGGCAGCCATGGCAAGAAAAGTTTACATAAAGTCATTAGGGCCAAATGATAGTGATTGACTGGTGAATGGAAGGTGAAGTAGATACTTCAAGTCTAGACAATGAGAAATGGAATGTGGCTGTGAAAGGGACAAAGTAGGGCAATGGCTAGAGGAAGAAGTTTTAGATAGACTTGAGAGATTTCTTTTTAAGTTTTATTTTAGTAGATTTTTTGTGTTCCTAAACTGGAAGTGGCCTTAGTACTTTAAAATGCTAATAGGAAGGAACCAGTAAAAAAGAAAAGGCTAAAAACAGAGAAAGGAATGAAATCTCTGAGATGGCAGTAAAAGAGGGATGCTAAGCACAGGTGGAGCCACTCGCTAAGAATGAAGAAAATAAAACTTCAGAATAATGAGACCTCTTCAGAAAAAATCTTCAGAAAATTCTAATGAATTACTGGCATAAAAATGCTTATTCCTGAGTGCTTCTGAGGAACCCAAGCTAGACAACTCTATAAGTATTTATCTAGCCCTGATTTCAAATTCTTTACAATATTTCAAACTCATCCATCCAAATGCCTATTTTATATCACTACTTTTTTTTATAATATCTCAAGCCAAATATGTTCAAAGCAGAACTCTTGATTTTTTTAATGCTGTTCTTCTTTCAGTCTTCCTCCTTTTAGTAAGCTCCATCCCCCTTGTCAAGACAAATAATCATCTTTCATTTCTCCCTTCCCCTTAACCCACATCCAAAACATCAGTAAGTAGGTTTGACTTTGAAAGTTCCAGAATTTGTTAAAACTCTGTCCACGTACCTCCATCTATTCCACTACCTCTCTTGCTAAGCCCCTATTAATCTTCTACCTCTATTAGCACAGTCATCACCTGATTTCTCCAATTGGTGCATCCCTACAATCTAATTAATCAAATAATAGCCAGAGGGACCTTTGTAAATGCACCTGAAGTCATGTCCCTTGCTATTTAGGAAGCTGGTGGTTTCTTGTTGAACTTAGAAATTTCTGCTTATTACCATGTCTATGTGCAGAAAGATATGAAGTAAATATTTAACAGCTAGTGTGGAATGACCATTCACTAATCAGGTGATATACTGGTCACAATGTGTAATGCTGAAGTAGTTCCTAATGATGGAATATCAGCCTTTCCTGCAAGATGCTACAAGCCCACTCTCTCCCTCACTCATTCTTCCCCATCATGCTGTCCTTCCAAATATTTCCTTTGTCTAGAATCTTCCCATGGCTGGCTCTCCCCTATCGTTCATCTATTGTCTCAAATATTACATCCTCTGTGAGGCCTTCTCTTAACAATTAATGTCAAGTCCTTATCTTGCCTGGCTTAGTCAATCTCTCACTTGTTTGTTCCATTTTCTCCATGGAACTGAAAACTACATGAAATTATTTTATACACTTACTTACTTCTTTTGTTCCTCTAACTAGAATTTAAGTTTATTAAGAACATGGATCTTGACTTGTATTCTCACTACTGTATCCTCATGACCAAGGACAGTGTCTGGCATATGGCAGACTTTTAATGCTCACTCATTAAATGATTGAATGTATGAATAGATGCATAGAAAAAAGTAGTTATAAAAACTATAAAATACAATTATCAACTTTATTATCTATAACTTCTATTTCTAGCCTACTCATGAGTGTCAGACCAATACATCCAAATTTCTATTGAAATGCTCAATATGAATTCATCCCTTTACTTTGAAGTATTCCTCTTTTATTTTTTGTCATGTTACATGAGGTACACTCATCCTCTGAAAATTTGCAATACAGTTTAAAAGGTGGGCTTTGAATTAGAATTGAATAGGTCCAAAATTCATTTCTGCCACTATTATGTAAGGGAAAGTTACTTAACCTCTCTGTAAGTCAATATTCTCCTCTATACTATGATGAAAATGAAAATACTTATTTTATAAATTTGTTGGGAGTATTATAAAATTAATTAATTTATGTAATTCCTTGAGATTACGCCTGGCAGAGAGTAAGCGCTTTTTCAGTCATAGCTATTAGTAGTTGCAAAGCAAGAAATATGGAAATAGTCTTAGACTTCTCCAGCAATCTTACTTTCCCTATCTGGTTGGAACACAGAATCAGCAAATTTTTCCATCCTACATTTCCCCAATTTAACTTCTCTAATAAACTCTAATTACTATTCATATCTGCACCATAGTTTGACTACTTACTGCAGGAATTGCTTTACTATTCCCCCTTTGCTCCACCTCTATTTTCCTGTCAATTCTTTCTATCATAATGATCTTCCTAAATTAAAAACTGATATATGATTTTCCTACCTATAATCTCTCAATACCTTTGTACTGACTTCAGGATAAAACCGAAACCTAGCAAGATAGGGAAAGCTTTTCATTTTTCATCACTCCCTCCTGGAAATCTATTCTTTGGCCACACTGAAGGTTCACAATTGCCCCAATGTGCCAGCTTCTCTCCCACCTCTGAGCTTTTGCTTATACTGCTCATTGCGTGAAGGGCAGCCTTCTCTTGACATTCTCTTTCTCCTTCTTCCAATATCTTCTTTACTAAGCAAATGCCAATCAGTCTCTAAAGTTCTCATCATCTCTTTATTTGACTGACTTAATGAGCGAAGATCTATTAAGGGCCTATCACATGCCCGGGTACTTGTGGTTATTGTTGCCTGAATATTGTCAATACCCTCTGAGCCAGATTTCTTCTTGTACGCCATCTTTTGTTTATTCCAGACAAAGTTACATTTGACTTAAGATTTAAGATCTCAGTCTTTCTGTGGCTAGGAAAACTCCATTTTCACAAGTGATTTTTCTTTTTTCAAATAATTTTGATTTAATTGAACTTCCTTATAGTTCCTCCTCCCAACACCTGGAACTATCATCAAAAGGGCTTCTTCGCTAACTTCCAAAATATCACTTTCAAGTTTCTGTGTGTCTATGAATTTATGTGAATATTAAACTTAGAATAGAAGAATATCAATGAGAGGTTATATAATAGGTCTTCCACTGTTATTCAGCCTTCAATTTAATAAATAAGAAAATTATCATAGTTTAATTACAGGTACAACATTATTTTGTTATGACTGTTAAGTGGGAAGCAGGTAATGATGATAATTTAAATATGGTTGGTCACATCCAGAGTAATTGTGTAAATTTGCATGATATTCCTGAAAAAGAAAGCTAATGAAAATAAGTTTGCTATCATGACAGCTCTGTCATATTCAGTTCAATTTCAACTTTTATTTTTAACAGGTTAAGGCACATCAATTGCTAAGCTACAGGCATCACAAAGCTAGTGAAATAAGAACTCCCTGGTGATAAAAAAAAAAAAAAATGCACTTCTCTTAGCAACTTATCAGTAAACCAAAATGAGTCCTGTTAAGGACCACAGTTTGACTCAGAGCTTGTAAATGTTTCTGGGTTGCTAAAGATGAAGAAATTCAGAGGTATAGACTAGAAACATTTATTCTTTGGTGAAGTGTCCTCCAAAGGTTAATTACATAGACCTTAAAAGAACAATTCAGTTTCCAATTCATCATGAAGATAGATGCGGTCTTGAAGTTATGGCATCAAAGTTTTTGTTACCTTCATTCTATTGTCCACATTACCAAGAAACCTCCAGATAGTCCTTAAAAATAGGCCAATATTTGATAATAACATCTTTATATTTCAAAAATAATGTTTTTCTTGACAGGGTTCTCTCCAGCCTGGCCATGAAACAGTTGTATAAAAATTCACAAATTGCACATCATCCAAAATGGAGAATTCCCTATTATTTCCCTGGAGCCTGAGGGGCTTCACAATAGCAGCTCCAGTGATGCTCTGGTTGGGGAAGTGCTGGGGTAGAGCTGAGCTCACATCCCCAGACTGAGCTAACACTTTCACCAGAGTGGCTCTTCTTTACCTAATTATACCAGGGATATCTACGTAAGCTTTTAAAATGGATTCCAGTAAATATTAAGGGTAGGATAGGGGTTGAGGTATTTCAAAAACCTTGTACTTCAACTCCTTATAAATTGTACATTTGTTAGTTTTATAAACTTATTTTAAAAAGTTAAAATGGATTCTGAGACTATTGGATGTTTTAAATCCACTATTCTCAAGTAAGCCTATTCACCCTTTTTAAGTACATTAGTAGTCACTTAACTATCAGTTTAAAGGTGTTTATTGAAGTATAACCATTTTCTATTATACTATAAGTAGAATACTTATTTTCAAGAACATTTCATAATTAAAATTATGAATTAATTACAACTTGAAATGATGTAAATGTGTTTAGGGTGATTTGGGAGCAGTTGTAAATATTTCATGTATGTATGTAATAGAAAGCTGCACACAGACACCAATACTCTGTAATTATTTAACAAACATTTCACAATATAATGTATAATCCTTAAAGTAACTTGAGTGGTTTCTGGTGTGTTATAATTGTTCTTTGCTGTAAACACTATATAAACAATTTGTAAGTTCTCTATGCAATGCTGTATTTTCTCTCCTACATATCAGGTAGTTATTTTTAAATATATAATTCTTTTTGCTATCTGGGAATGTATCACTATGAAGTACTACTACAGCATTTTGGGGAATGATTGTCTTGAGCTTTGGAAATTATGAATTCGTGCCAGAGATTTAATCATATACCTCTGTATCAGGACTAACATGGTAGGATTCAGAAAGTAAAGAACATCATGTTTGAAATTTATAAAAATAAGTCATTATCAATGAATTATTTGTATATGTATAGCATATACCTACAAAATATTAAACATCATGGAAAATTCAAAAGTAATAAATAATATGATATGGCTTCTTCACTCAAGAAACTTGAATTTTATTTCAGGCAATAGTTATTAAACATGAAATAATGAGATGGTAATGACATTCAATTAATTGCTCCATTTCTAATACATCACTCTTATAGGTTGATGGGTAAAATCATTGAAAAATCTACCACAAATTCACGTTACCTGGAATTAATAGGCCCTAAATTCTCCTTGTCAAATATTTTATGCATCTCTTTCCTATCATATTCCCTGTAAGACTGTTCTCAATAGTCCTTGCTTGTTAACACGTTTGATTCATAACCCCAAAACCTTCATCATTTGGAAATAAGTGCATATGCACAAACAAAAAGCAGTAAATACCAAAAAAAACAAGCAAATAAAACTTTCCCTCCTAAACCAATGGTCCTTTTTTCTCTTATAACCACATTGCTTGAAAAATAATCAACCTGTCAACCCCACTTTATCACAGTTCACTCTTCACTTTGCACTTTAATTTCTTCCTTAACCATTATACTGAAAATCTTCTCTTGAAGGTTACCAAGGTCCTACCATTAATTCTACTGAAACTGTGTTAAAGATCATAGGTGAAAGTTAAAAGTTACGATGATATTTATTTTGTAAGTATCTGCTTTAAGCTATGTAATCTTGTTATAAAAATGAGCAGAGCTTAACACATCAGCCTTCAATACATATGTGCTGAATTGAATGTAATAAAATTCTTTAGCCTATGGAATCCAAGAAAGCCATAAAATAATCAAATCAGTGGTTCTAGCTGAATTTTCTGTCACTTTAACTTTAGTGTAGCATTTGACACTGTTGAACCCTAACCTTCTCCTTGGAACTTTTTCTTCTATTGACTTTCATAAAATTACTCACATACTATTGATCAAATAGGGTTTTTCAGAATGTGCTCACTTAAAAGTTGATGGGCTATGGACTTCCCTGGTGGTCCAGTGGTTAAGACTCTGCACTTCTACTGTAGGGGGGTGCAGGTTCGATCCCTGGTCAAAAAAAAAAAAAAGTTGATGGGCCAAAACGAGTTTTGAAACTCCGGGATGGCCAGTGAGGTAGGTATAGGTTTTGCAGACAGAACTGAAAGTCAAGAGCACTTATGTATAGAAAAGACCAGGTTAAGCAGTGGATGGGAGTTGCCAGGCAGACATTATAGAGGTGGTTCATCACAAGGGGAATATCCCAATATGCACACTCAGCACAGCAACTGGTGCTCAAGAATCAGGCAGATAGAAGGTTGATATTCAGGTAAGAGGCCCACACTCAGCATCAGAGAGTTAAGAATGAGGGAGCCTCATCTCCAGGCACAGACCTAGGTCTAAAGAAAGTAAGATGGCAATCTTGGGATCTTAGAATACATCATCAACAGAAGGACTCAGGTTCAGATCTGAGACTCATTTATTCTACCTGGTAGAGCGCCAAAGAGCTTAACAATTAACAGATATTTTGATAGTTAAGATTATCTGTTTACTTAGCTTTTAAGGCTAGGCCTAGGATGAGGCAAACAAGGTACTTGTCTTAGAAAAAAATATTTAAGGGGATATCAAAATATTAAGTAATCAAGGTAAATAATATTTCAATGCAATATTTTAAAAAATCAAATTAAGGTAAAAATTCATAATGAGCAAACTATGGAAGTTTAAATTTTTCATCTCTTTCAACTTAAGTAACAACATAAGAGATACCATAAAGCCTTAGGCACCTAAATGCCAAACAACTGATATAAACAATAAATACTCTAAGTGCAAAAGAACAAAGGAAAATTATGGATTTGTGAGAACTGGAAAGAGTTCTGGAGTAGGAATTGACCTGGATTTTGAAGGAGAGGCAGAAGTGGCCAATGTTAAAAGCAATAAGTACAGCCATGTTTTATAATGATCACAAACAACCTGTAAAAAAAAAAAAGGCAAAGTCGGCTTCCCTGGTGGCGCAGTGGTTGAGAATCCGCCTGCCGATGCAGGGGACACGGGTTCGTGCCCCGGTCCGGGAAGATCCCACATGCCGCGGAGCGGCTGGGCCCATGAGCCATGGCCGCTGGGCCTGCGCGTCCGGAGCCTGTGCTCCGCAACGCAAGAGGCCCCAACAGTGAGAGGCCCGCCTACCGCAAAAAAAAAAAAAAAAAAAAAAAGGCAAAGTCAATTGTACTCATCAGATTCTCTCTTGGAGGCCACATTGTTCGCCTTTGGAGGAATTATTTTGATTTGCATCATAGGGTGAGGATTAAATGTTAAGGACATACTTTGAGGAACAACATATGATTCATTAATGAACTTGTGTAAGGTATTTAACTGATAGTCTTTCTTTTTTTTAATAGTGGCAAAGATAATCATTTAAATTCACCCTCCCAACAATCTCCAAGTGCAGTACAGTACTGTCAACCACATGCACGTTGTTGTGTAACAGATCCTCAGAACGTCCCCAGCCTACATGACTGAAACGCTCTACCTAAGATAGAAGCAACAACTCCCACTCCCTTCCCTCTAGTCCCTAACTGAAAGTCTTTTTGTTTTGAAGACTGTAGATGCTCTGAAATACCTTTATGACATTTGGAGATAGAAGCTGGGTAGATCTGAATCTCTCTGTAAGAGAGGAAAGCATCATCAGAGACCAAGGTGACTTACTCTTTGTAACTACCTCAGGACAAGTTAACACACTGAATGGAAAAAGTTATACAACTGCCTCTTACTATGTTAAAAGCATTTTATAAACCAGAGAAAAAAAAGTCTGTTACCTCTTCTTCCAAGAACTGACCTTCTAGGATATAACACAGATAAAAGAAAAGGAGAAATGAACAAATATATACTGAAACCAAGATGTTTAGTTAGAAGAAATTGAAAACAAGGAAAGAGGCATAAAACGTTCTGGGAACAAGGCAGACGGGGTCTAATTTTTCATGCACTACAGTTGACTCCAAAAACACCAGTACCCTTAACATATGTGACCATATAATTCATAGAAGATTCTTCCTTTATTCAGCAGCCTTGAAATAGATCACTGATGCTTTTGCATTGCAATCAGACTGTACTCATTAATCTGAACTCTTCTATATTGTAGAATGTGAAAATATTGAGAAAAAAAACATTGAGAAGGAATAAGATCATTCCACCTCTCCAATCTGTAGCAAACATGAGATCTGGGAAATCTCTTTCCAATTCTAGGATAAAAACAAAACCAAATAGATAACAACACAGGAGCCTTGAAAGATACTGAAGCATTAAAAATAAATAAATAAAAAGTATTTGATGAAAAGAGGAACACATTCCTAAAAATAATTTCAAGGATATAAACAGAATAAATGTACTTAAACTTTTTCTCTGAAAAATGTTCACAGCTGTTTAACATAAATAGCTCATACAACATTAAGTGCTAGAAGACAATGGAGTGCCATTTATTGAGAGGAAAATATCATTCGATCTGTATAAAAGTGACAGAAGGACATGATTCAGAACATATAAAACTCCTGTGTGTATTTTTTGAGAGTGGATTCAAAGATGAAACAAAATTTTAAACTAATCAAAGTCAGGAACTCAAAAATGGAAGCATATTATTCCATCGTATAGGTATAGAATAGGTAACTAATCTCATATTGCTGGCACTAAGAAAATTAAATTAAATTTGCCCTTGTTGAAAATTATCTGTTGTTTTACTAGTCAAAGCCTGGATTCTGACACTAGACTATCTGGGTTCAAATTGGACATGAACCATTACTAGCTTTATGACTCATTTTTTAATCTGACAAACAGGAATATTAATAGTACCTACCTCCTTGGGTTGCTGTGAAATTATGCATGTAAAATTATATGTCAGGCACTTTAGTAAGTCCTTGATAAATGACAGACATTATTATTGTTAGACTTTGAGATGTTCTAATTTTTTCATTATTATAAGTAATGTTTGATTCATTTGGTATGTTTCTTTGTATGGAAGCCATAATTTCCAATGGATGAATTACTAGAAGTAGAATTTCTGCGTCAAAATATGTGAACATTTCAAAGGCTTTTAATACTGTCTCTAACCAGCCAGAGTATATGAGTATACATGTAAGAATAAATTTTCCCATCTTCCTCTTGAAGATGATTCCTTTAATTTAAAAGCACAAAATTTTAATTAATAGGCAACACTGATATACTATTACTTAAACATGGAATTTGTAATGATGAAGCTAGCATTTTTGTACAATTTGAAGTAATTTTTTATGTGCGTGAATTGCCTATTTCTTCAGGATATGCATATTTCTACTGGAACACTGATATTTTGCTCGTTGATAAATAATCCAAAAGTTATTGTTTAAAAAAAGAGAACCGTATTATTAAAGTTATAATTATATAGTAGTAGATTGAGTATATATAACAGTAGATTAAATTAACAAAGACTGAAAAATATTGAGATAATTTTTTATCCTTCATGGTGGAAAATTGTGAATATTATATTGTCTTATTTATAATAATGAGAAATAAATTATAGCCTACCAAGTCAGAAAACAAAATAATAAGCAAGGGAATTTAAACTAACAAACAAACAAAAGGGAACTAGAAAATTTGCTTAAAACGTGAGGACAGGGGCTTCCTTGGTGGCGCAGTGGTTGAGAGTCTGCCTGCCGATGCAGGGGACACAGGTTCGTGCCCTGGTCTGGGAAGATCCCACATGCTGCGGAGCAACTGGGCCCGTGAGCTAAAATTACTGAGCCTGCGCGTCTGGAGCCCGTGCTCCGCAACAAGAGAGGCCGCGATAGTGAGAGGCCCGCACACCGCGATGAAGAGTGGCCCCCGCTCTCCACAACTAGAGAAAGCCCTCGCACAGAAACGAAGACCCAACACAGCCAAAAATAAATAAATAAATAAAGCAAACTGTCAACAAGTAAAAATAAACACTATTATAAAAAAAAAAATTAAAAAAAAAACAACAAAAAACGTGAGGACAGAAATTTTAACATACCAGATTTGACAATGAATTTAAATAAATTAACATTTTATCAAATGGCTAAGTTTCTTAGAATGGGTTTTAGAAATGATTCAAGTATGTAATGGGGAAAGAAGGAAATATTAACATCAAATGTTACAGAAAATTTAAAGTATTCTTGAATTTTACAGTAAAATTGAGTAATTTTTATTTAAAAAAGGAAAAATTAGAGAATAATTTTCCTCTAAGCCATTTAAAAATGTATAAGTCTAGCCCATTTTCTTTTAAATTTGATACTGGAATAAAAATAATCAATTAGATCAAATAGTTCCTATGTATAAACATATCTGTATAAATGTACCTGGCTAAAGAATTCTAAAAATTGAGGAATTAATTATTCAATAAATTGAGTATTGGGGGAAAAACCAAGGTAGCTGGTTTGCAACTCATACAGCAACCAAAATAAATACAGATCATTTAAACCCTAAAAGCAAAACGTAATCACAGAAAGTAGAAGAAAACAGAGGTAAATTTTTACTGATTTTAACAGCGCAAAAAATTTTTCTAAGCTTACAAAGAATGATAGAAATTATACATAGTTATGTCATTAAACTTGGCACTTTAAAAATAAGATCATTTAGATGGAGAAGAATACCATAAATAAGGTATAAGGCAATTTAAAAACTATGAACATATGAGCCACAAATATGACAAACAGTGGATGAGTGTCATATATAAAGGGATCTTAAAATACATGGGAAAGCACTAATAAACCAATAAAAAGTCCATGAACTGACAATTCCCAGAATATTCATCCTCATTAGTGATAAGAGAGATTAAAATTAAAACAGCAATGGCATTGTTTCAATATCAAGTTGGTTAAAATGTTTAAAACTTATAACTATCAATATGGCTGAAGAGAAGGTGAAAATAGTCACTCTCATGCCCTCCTAGTGGGAATGTTTATCATGTGAACTTCCAGCCATTGGGAAATATGTATTAAGAGCTTTAATAATGTCCTCAGTTGACCTGGTTATTTTCTTCCTGCAATTTTTCCTAATGAAAAAAATTCAGACATAGATGTGTATATGTGACCTTTATATATAATATTTAACAGATTATTATTTATAAAAGTAAATATTAGAAACAGTCTCAATAGATTCTTGGTAAATAAGTTATGGAACATAATTATAAGGGAAAACCATGGAATAGTATTCAATGACATGATAAAATGTTGATTATGTAATGTTTAGTGAAAAACTGGAACAGTCACTGAAAACAGTACATATAAATATATACCTGGATGGTAAAATGGAAGAGACTATGCCAATATATGGATAATCACTTGTGTCACATGGCTAAATGTCAGAATTATTTAGGAAATTAAAAAAAAAAATACACCTCAGTCTCATCCACAGATATTCCACTAGGTCTGGGAGTGGAATTGGGCACCTTCTTGTTTAAAAGTCATGATTACTATTTACTTGACTGTATTGCATTACTTAAAGCTGAGAATGATTGAGAATGGACTAAAAGAAGGATTTTCACTTACAGACATATACTTCAAAAATATGTTCAGTAAGCCCTTATCCTACATTTGGAATTTTGTTAGAAACTATTCTGTTGAGCTTCAAAGATTCAGTCTCAGTGTTTGTATTAGTCAAGGATCTCCAGAGAAACAGAACCAATAGAATGTGTATATAGAAAGAAAAAGAAGATTTATTTTAAGTAATTGTAAGGACTGCAAGTCCAAAACCCATAGGGCAGGCCAGAAGGCCACAGAAGGAGGGAAGAGTTGATGCTTCTGATTCTGAAGGTGATCTGGAGACATAATTCCTTCTTCCTCAGGGCACCTCTGTCATTCTTATTAAGGTCTTCAAAGGGTTGAATGGGGCCCACCCACATTGTGGATGGTAATCTGCTTTACTCAAAATCTACTGATTTAAATGTTAATCGCGGGACTTCCCAGGTGGTCCAGTGGTAAAGAAGCCGCCTTACAATGCAGGGGACACAGGTTCGGTCCCTGGTCAGGGAACTAAAATCCCACATGCCACGGGGTAACTAAACCCATGCACCACAACTACTGAGCTCACACGCCTCAACTAGAGCCTGCGTGTCACAAACTATAGAGCCCACGTGCCCTGCAGCCTGTGTGCCACAACTAGAGAAAAGAAAAGAACCCCCACGCCACAACTAGAGAGAAGCCCGCTCACCACAATGAAAGATCCCTCATGCCTCAACGAAGATCCCACGTGCTGCAACTAAGACCCAATGCAGCCAAAAATTAACAAATAAATAAATGAAAAATAAATCTTAAAAAAAAATGTTAATCGCATCTAAAAAACAACATCACAGTAACATCTAGACTGGTGTTTGTCCAAACTCTGGATACCCTTGCCTAGCCAAGTTGACGTAGTAAAATTCCCTAGACAGTCTTCTAGTCAAAATGATAAGTCATTAAAATAAAATATTTTAATTTCCCCAAATGACATGCTCTAATGATATCAAATAAAAGCTTTCAGGCCATTTCAATTAAACTACATTTCTAAGCAACTTATAAATGTCTACTCACATTTCAGATGAAGCTGCTAGGAGATACTCTGTATAAAACTTTCTCAGGGGGCCTCCCTGGTGGCGCAGTGGTTGAGAGTCCGCCTGCCGATGCAGGGGATACGGGTTCGTGCCCCGGTCTGGGAGGATCCCATATGCCGCGGAGCGGCTGGGCCCGTGAGCCATGGCTGCTGAGCCTGTGCATCCGGAGCCTGTGCTCCGCAACGGGAGAGGCCACAACAGTGAGAGGCCCGCGTACCACAAAAAAAAAAAAAAAAAAAAAAACTTTCTCAGATTATTAACTGGTATTCTGCAATTTTGTGTATATCAATGTCTCAAACTCCTCTAAACTGTAGTCAGCCTTTTCTCCAAGTGGGTAGGAAGAAAATAGTTCAGGAGAGAGGAGCTTAGTAATACATAA
This sequence comes from Hyperoodon ampullatus, assembly GCF_949752795.1. Lineage (NCBI taxonomy): Eukaryota > Metazoa > Chordata > Mammalia > Artiodactyla > Ziphiidae > Hyperoodon > Hyperoodon ampullatus. The sequence continues at coordinate 45,013,303 of NC_136925.1, read as the reverse complement.
CTTACAATATGTTTTATTTATTTTTAATTTCAGGAGTCATTCTAAGAATGTAAAAGTGAGATTTCCTGTGTAAATCCAGGTAGATGAGGCACAGTCATTAGTTCTTCCCACCCCTGTGCTTTCCATCCCATCTGCCTGGTACATGCTCCAATACATGTAATACTCTATTATTTTTCATCATTTCCTGTGGGATGTTTCCTCAGGGTCTCAAGTGAGATCCACCACAGTACTGCATGCTCTGTTTATTGCAGAACTAAATGAAGCATGCCGGGCTGCATCTGAAAACAATTAAAAATAATTGAAATGAGCTGTGGACTCTACTAGTCTCATTAAGTTTAATATTTCATCCTCCACACATTGGGGGATTTAGATCCGAACCTCCAATCCCTCAGGCCTCCGGCTGGCAAAAGGGATCCATTTCCCAGGGCAGATAAAGGGCCATCAGTTAGGATGCTGGGGCTGTGATCTACGACCAGGCAGGGAAAAGTTCTGATTGCTGCCAAGAGGCTTCTGCAGAGGAGACGATGTCTCTCTCCACTAGCTGCCTTTGAGCAGCTGCTTTATGAATTAATAAACATCACCATGAATATGCACACATTCCTTATTAAGAATTCACAAGCACATTAATCAAGCAGCACATGCAACTCAGTATATTAAAGTTAGCTTTTGTATTGCCTTTCTCCTTCTTCTTCTTCTCCTTCAGACAGACAGAGACAGAAATAGGGACAGAGAGGAAACTAAATATTTAAATTTTTCTTTATATGAAAGTCAAGATAATAGAAAAAGTTTGAAAAACTTCCTGAGATGAGACCATACTTCTGAAGGTCATGTTATGGTAACTTGGACACAAATAACTTAAATATCTCAAATGTTATGTTGGAATCAAGTTGATGGTTTACTTATGTCAAAATAATATGTATACTCTTATGCAGAATATAAAAATGGCTATCCTAGATGGCAATGTTTCTGAGTGGATAAAGCCATTCCCTTTTTTTGTACCCAGAAAGGCCAGGGAAATTCAGCTGTGAGGTAATTATTCTTAGTGAGATATTTAACATGATTCAGTGACAGGTATGAGGAAATGAGATTAGCTCTTACCATGAAGAATGACTTAGATGTGAGCTTGGAATAATGTATGTATAAGAAAGATAAAAGTATTTTATTAAACTGATAGTACTTGTGAAGATGCTTCTATAGGCAGCACTGCGGATTTGCATGTTTGACAAAAAAAGAGCACTGGGAAGCGTCAAAGGACAATTGACCTTTTAATTTTCTCTATTTCAGGAAGATCCGATTACCCTTAGGCTCATCTTACAATGTTCCTCCCCTGTCAACTGTAGAACACTGATATTACAATTTATTCCAGATGATCGTGTTGATGAGGCTTGGAGAGTTAGAATCAAGTTAATTTCTTCTTAAATTTGTATGAGTAAATAAGCCACAAGAGAAACTCCAACATTTCAAATAAATGACCCTTTTCACATAATACTGTAAATTCATGCTTATTCTCATCAGTGCTCTATTTGGCAATAACACATCCCTTTCTCCCTCATCTAATTTCTTCCTCTTGAAAAACATGTCCTTTATGATAATAACAGCCAGCATTTATTGAACACTTGCTGTGTGCCAAGGACTATTCTCAGTGCTTTACTTGTACTTTCTCATAGTAGACAGCAGACCTATGAGGTATGGTTATTAACTCCATTGTTGCATATAAGCGCAGAAGAGGGTGAAAAGTAACTTGCTTATGTAATATTTGAGGCAGAGCTAAGACTCAGATGCTGATATTCTGGCTCTTCCATTCATGTGCTTGACCATCATATCTACTGCCCTTATTGGATCTTGTCTATCCTCCACTGGCCTGATTTAGACACAAAGTCCAGAAGAGAAGAGAGAACAGGACACTCTGAGGAACCAAAAGAAGTTCAACGAATCTGGAATGGCGGAAGCATAGACTAAGAAGGAGTTAGTGGTTAGTGGTATGAAATGAAGCTGAAGACTAAGTCAGGGCCTGGAATGTCGGTGTTCTCACAATCTATGTAACAGAGTAGGAGGCTTGTGGAGAGTTTTAATCATGACAGTTGAATGATCCAGCTTGACTTTTCAAGAAAATACTGATTGAAAATCAAAATTTGTATTGAGGCTATTGCCATGGTCCACTCAGAGGTGCAGCTCTACTTTTTGCCCGAGTATGCTGGGATAGTGTCTTATATGTATTTAAACAATGTGTAGATAGATGGAGTCATAAGAAATTGTCAGCGACAACATATATATGAATTATAGTAGGGCCCTAAGTAAATTTTAATTTCTTCACCTCTTTCATAGAACTAAATGGATACATTTCCCTAAATCCTTCTCATACTAAATGTGTTTGTAGATACTCAAGTAAGCAAGTATACAATACCAGGAAAAGATGATTTTCTATTGAGGAGTGGATTTGAAATTTTATTAGCAAATTTAATAGTTCTCAGCATAACTTTCTAGTTGTGCCATTCTTTTCCCTTCTACACTAATTTCCATGACTACATGCAATTACAACCCCCTATTGAGGGGAAAGTGAAAATGATTTTGAGATGATTATGGCTCTATCATTATGCTTCTTGCATCATAAATCTCAGATTTAAAGTGTTAAGACAGTTTAAAGGAAAGATAGTAATCAAGACTAGACTAAAATAATATAAGACACAAAATTTTCTATGTCCCTAGAATTATTTTACTCTTTATTGCTCGTCTTCCACTTGTTCAGGAATACAAAAATCTCACCCATAGGTTACAGTCCCTTTTTGAAATTCTAGTATGAGGAAGTGACTCCTGTTGTCATCAGCAAGAAAATGGGAGCAAGAATTGAAATAAAACATGCAGTAAAGAAACAGGACTAAAAGTTATTTTTATGAAATGGCTTTAGTTGGGGTTAAAAACGTTTTTAAAGCCTGAATATTATATCTAGACGCAGGGAGCAAAAAATAACTGTGAAGAAAAAAACTGACCTCCTACGCTTTGGAAAGAAGTAATTGTGGCAAAATTAAGCTATAAATGCAAATATATATATGAAATGCAAATACAGATATAGAGGCAGATGAAGGTATAGATACAGAAATAATTATATTTACATATACATAAATAAATGTATTTATATGTACATGTATAAATAACCATTTTGTATCAATATCTTAGTCTCTCTGTACATATACATATCTATATCTGTATATATATGTGTGTATATGTATGTATACATTCATGTATATATATATATATATAAAACATGTATACATATTTTTTCTAGGATTTTAGCAGAGCTTCAGATAGAGCAGGAATGTTAAGAATGGTTAAATAAAAGTCATCTAAACTTAAAATAACCAAGATTTTTAAATCATAGGATCTGTGTAGCAGTCTAGGGAAACAAGAGTCAAAGATATTCAATTATGACATCAGGAACATTTGGATAAAGGAGTAGACAGAGGAAATGTCATTCAGGATTCCTTTTACCTATAATTTGATTTGTTTTGATTAAGCCAATCAGAACTAACAAGGAGTGGATGTATGGTTGATGGATGTTATACTACCAAGTTTCTCAGAAGAAGGGAAAATGAAAACAATTGTTCATTTTTACTAATGTACAACAACGAAATGCCATTGAGATTCTGTTTATTTGAAAAGCTTTCTTTTAAATTAGTTGTAAAAATTCTCCTGAGGGCTTATTTATGACTTCATTCACACAAACCATTTTTTTCTTATTAAAGTTTTGGTTTTTAGTGAAATAATTATTTTTCATAATGATAAATGTGTTTGTGAATTCCTTCTCTTTAAATAGTCCTTGAAAAAGCTCAGCAATCCAGCAACCATCTTGTAGCATTATTATTGTCTGTTTAATTTGTTTTATATGTCAGATAGTACATGTTTACTCTATGTAGAAATTTAAATACTTTCTCATAATTGATTGGATTTGAGCCATACTGGTCTTGACTGCATCATTTCTTCCTGACATTGCGCATGTCCACATTCACCCCAAACAGTCGCAGGCTTCCAATTTAATAGATGAACTATAACCAAAATTCATAAATGAAGTACGCATAGCAACATATATTGTTACTGACCAAGATGGCCTTACCTTTCCCCTCAGCTTTACTAAAATTTAGATAGGTTTCTTCCTGACAATAGGCTCCTAACCTCCCTTTTATTAGAGCATTTATTCTAGAAAACTTGCAATTGTAAGTTCTTTCCCTGCCTTTTTGTGATGTAAATCTCCTACCAGCTGGGGCAGTTTTACAACCTAGGAATGTCTTTCTCAAGGACCTGAAGTCATCCCTTTGGAATTCAGTCATCAAGAAAAATAAGGCCCCTATCTCCCAGTCTCTGTGTGGAGATAGGAGTTTAAGGTTCAATAAAATAAACAGGATAAAAGCCAATTGGTAAACACTGATGAATAAATCATGTTGGCTAAACCCCCTCCTACATCCTCTAGTACCTGCCCACTAGCTTATACCATGATTTAAAATTTTTCCTGCCTTATGTTTCATTGGAGTTGAGTTCAGTATTCCTCCTCTATTGCAATAGTTTTCACCACTATTGCAATCGTGTTGAATAAAATTTTCCTTGCCTGTTTAATTGTCTGGTGCAATTTTCTTCAACATTACCAGATTTTATGCTTTATTTTGAAATATTTTATGGATTATATCAGGAATTTTTTCCAAAGCATAGTTGAAAAGACATCAAAACTTAATAGGAAAAAATAAAATTAAGAATTTTATGTCTGTATTAATTTGATTTTATAGATTTAATGACATAGAAAATGTCATTAAATCAAAAACATAACTTTAATGAGTTTGACATGGACCCATTTTTATGATAAGTGTATCAGTGCATTTATATGTGTATGTGTACATAAAGAAAGAAAAAGATATAGTAGCCATCATTAGAAAGTAAGATCATTATATAATTTAACATTTATTTTTCTGTTTTCCTGAATGTTTTCCAAATTTTTAAACTTAGGTGTCAATGTTTAAAATTACTACTAATATTTAACTCTTCAACATTGAATTTTTGTGCCATGATAGATTGTATTGTTGGTAACTGGCTTAGAATATTAGTTGTGCTTGATTGCTCTCTTCCCCATAAAAACCATACAAAGGGACCTTAGCATTCTCTGCAAAAAAATTAAAATGACTGAGCTATGTTTTCCCAGTTTTCTAAAGCCAATATGGAAACTTGTCTATAGAACATTCAAAACTTTCCTAGGAAGTTTCTACTAAGCTAATATTGAGGGAAAAGAGGGAATTCCTGAGTGCAAGATGTAGAAAATATATATGCCTTACAACCATAGGAGTCGGTCTCTGTCGATTAAACACACAAAAAGTTCCTTACTAAAAAATTCTATGTCTCCATCCTCAAATTTCATTTGTATACTGGTCAAACTGAAGTCCTCTTTCCAGGAAGAGTGATTTACCACTTGAATGACTTTCATTCTTGTTATATATGGACTTGGGAAAGAAGCAGCCAGAAAAGCAAAACTGCAGAGTGCAGTGTCTGAATTGTCAAGGTGCCAGAGTGACTCTCTCTACCATTTTTGTATGTGGGTAAATGTCAGTGCTGTCAGGAAGGCTTTCTCCCATTTTCTTCAAACTTCTCCTTTGTTTGTCTGGTTGAAATGTTCCATTACAGTATGGCTGTGCTAAAGCCATAAGCCTTGCAGCTGTTTATCAGAGGTTCATATCGCTGCCAAAATAGAATGCCCCCACCTTTGTAAGTAGCACTAATGCATTTAGGAAAGAAAAGCAATGATACACGAGGGGAAAAAAGCTGTTTGCATTATTGTATTATTGTATTGCCGTATTTTTTTCCTTTTTGATGGAAAAGAGTTAAAGAGAGGCTGAAGAAATGTATGAGCTGATGTGTTTTTTTAAAGAAGTTGTTAAATTATAAACATTTTGCTTTAAGAGAAGCTGAAAGGTATATGAAGATAAATGTAACATTATTTGCATAATAAAAAGATTTTTCACATCACAAAAGAATTTCAAGGGAGATTTTAAAATAGGTACCTCTTTCTCTTGAATTTTAACTACATTTTGATCCCCCAAATTAGCTTTATGTAAACATTTAAAAAATTCCATCTATTTACAAACTAAGAAATTAAAAAATAACATCTTTTTCTAAACATGGGGACAAAGTTCATAAAAATTATTAACTGCCAACAAATAATTGTAAAAATTATCTTATTGTTTTCTATTGATTGATAGACAACACTGACCACAGAAAATTTTCTCCATCTACCTTTAAATCTAATTGAAAATAATTGATACTAAATGATTGATGTTGTCTTAAGATATAATACTTTTTACAAACATAAATATTCTGTGATCTAGTGTTTCCTTTAGCCGTGAAAGATTCTAATATGATTCCACAATAGTGTTTGACTTGTGAAATAGCTGGAAATTCATTCTTATCCTTAAACAGCCTTACATGGTTCAGCAGCTGTCTTCTGCAGAAATCACTGATATGGATGATTGTTTTTTGACTTCCAACCTCTGTGTAATAGAGATTAAGTGCTCCTTGAACGGAGTCAATGTTGTCTAGTATTGTAACTAATAACTACATTAGAATCATTGGGGAAAAGTAGAGCAGAGGGGGAGTGTTAGATAAAGGTGGGGGAGAAATTAGCACAACTGGCTTTCATGTCTCTTATCTCCTTTATTGAACTCTAGATTAAGTAGTTTATAACCCTGTGTGTTCTTATTGTTTGTCTAATTAGCTTTTGGGTGCTACTGCATTTATTGGGTTTTATTTGTTGACCTGATCTTGTTTGCTAAATCCTTTGAGATTTCGAACAAAAGGTGAATCTCTAAGGCCACACTAATGAAATCGCCATGTCTTCCTGTGTAAAGAGGTTGACGAAAAACATATACTCAGTGCCATTTAAACTGGATAAAGAACCACCTTCCTTTTTACCTTAGCACATTTGCAAGTTGTATGTCTATGACAGATATATTTGGAACTCCATTCACTGTTATTGTTAGAGGGCATTATAGAAATTAATTTTATATTATCTAAAGCTAAAAAACTAGTGGAAATTATTTTAGAATTTGATAGACCAAGGTCCTTCAAAATGATGGTCAATCAGAGAGGAGAAAAATATGCTTCAACTTCCTCTGATATTCATGAAGTTCTTTAAAAATTCTAGATTTTTAAAATAAAATTATTTTATTGGAAACTAAATAGAAGATTGTTTATAAGTATTTAGTTACATAAGGGCACAGGCCTAACTTTCTCTTGATGTATAGGTAGCTCCAATAATATGAGTGAACTTCTTTGAAAGACTCATTTAGTCTGCTCTTCACTCTGTGCCAGTGGTAACAACAACTATTAATTCACATTTTTTGCACGCTGCCTTTGAGAAGCCACCCTTACTTTGTTTGATTGGGTAACAACAACCCTGCCACATGGTAGTTACTTATGAAGAGGACATTCTTTTCAGCAACCTGAAAATAAATGAACAAAAAGACAGCAAAGCAACCTAAATTAAGATTAGAAACACAGAAAATGTTGGGAAAATTACTCTGAGAAATACAATGAAACGGAATTTTTATTAGTTGTGGCCAGGAAAATCTACACAGAAAGCCACATTTAAAAATAAAATGTCGTTTTTTTAAAACAGCATCTTAAATGTTGTTTGTGGAGTTTGCAGACAGAGCAAAGGGAGTGAGTTGAGGGACTACAGAGAGCTCTGTCACGGAGCTATGAGAGCTTGCAATGCCTTCATCTCCCACTAGAAATCTACCTGTCAAGCAGACTGGAAGGCTTATATTTGCTGATGAGACATACTCACTCAGGATACCTTAAAGGCATAATGTCAAGTTTTTCACAAGGTAAGTTTTTCAATACTCAAATGATGCTTTTGTAATGTGATGCTGAGTGCACATTTCTGTCGCACAGACATTTAACCCAAAAGTGAAGAGAAAGAAGCTTCATGATTTTGACATTTTGAAAAAAGAAAAAACAATAGGTGCAAGATAACTCTCCAGGTCCTTTGAAGATGTTGTAATATTTGGCTTTGCTAACTCTGCAATTACCTCCTTCCCCTTGCATGCCCCCCCCACCCCTTTTGTAAAGGAAAGATCATTTCATTATTCTTAGAGTTGATAGGCATGCAGTGGTCCTTTCTTTTCCCTGTGGAGGCTGGGGATACTCCACCTCCCTTCAACACCCTCCATGTAGTGAGAGGAGGCCCTAAGAAAGGGGCCAGCAGGAAGGGAGACAGGAGCCCCTTTCCCTGCCTGGATGCTTACTGCTAAGGAATCAAGTGACATTTACTGACATCAGAATAGAGTGTGGTGAGGTCATCCTTGAGAAGGCATGACTACTACTTCTTTACATTTTGGTTCTGGTACATAAGTTTGGTTCTGGTCACTACTGTTTGCCACATTATGAAGGCAAATGAGGATTGTAGTGTTCCATGCCTACAATGAGAATCCCATAATTTCCCCATAGTCTTCAGTGGTTCTTGGAAACCTGGAAAGCACAGTAATGGCTTCTGTGGCTCCATCTGAAGGAACATAAAGGTAAAAGAATGGGCATAACAAGAAATTGCCTAGGTGGCTTCCAAGGAAGTTTTCCCACTAAAATCTGGGGTTGGGAGCATGGTCTACTGCCAGGGACTGAGAAAGACTGGGCTGACTCTGCCTTAGGAGGGACTCTATGATGTCTGAGGCTCTATAAAGGACAACACTGTCCACAAGAAAACCAGGCATGTCACCTACATGGAGATCACCACACCAGTAAAAGTTACAAGGAGCAAGCAGACCAGGCCTGGCTGGAGTGAAAGCAGCAGTGTCTTTCCACCACCAAAAGGCAGAGACAACCACTGCTTTCTCTCCAATGCCTTCTCTCCATCTCAACATAGGAAAGAGTAGAATCAGGCATGTGTACTTCCCCATGGCAGGAGCCTGGAGTCACAGTAAAGCATAATGTGGAGGGAAGAGGGACTGCGTGGGGAAAAATCTGAAATAAGAATACATAACTGGACAGAACTGGATGATATTTTTTTTAATCTGAAAGCAACCAGGAAGTTATGAATCTCCCTGAGATGTCATTAGAGGTGGAAAAGGTAAATTCTCCAGAGCACGATTAACGGCAATCTTAGGGAAAATAAGACAATTTTATATTTTTTATATTTGTACTCCCCATGTTGATTCAGTGCAATAAATCTGAGAGAATTCCAAATTTAATGTGGGGAACAAACAGCCAAAAAAAGGTATTTTCTATTTTTGACTGTTCATGTTCTAATTTATTTTCATCAATTAATGAACTTAATACACTCATTTGATCACGACAGAAAGCAGCTACAACATGCCACACCACACCTGATCCCTACGTAGTACCAAATGAATCTTTAAAGCTGGTTTTAGCTCAGAGATCTAGTTGCCCGAGTTCTGTTATAAACAAAAGAAAACAAACAAAAATCAAATTAATTGTATTTTATTTTTGCTTATAGAAGCCCAATCTGTAGAATTTAATTAATTTGAGCCTAAATCTTTCCAATAGGGGCTTATGTTTCCAAGATTTGAGTATCAGGAAGCAATTTGTTATAACTAAAGAACACGGGCTTTAAAAACAAATAAATTTGGGTTCTAATTACTCTTCCACAATTTAATTTCATGAGACTTTGAGCAAGACTATTCTAATCCTTAGCTTATTGAGAGGTAAAAGGTATTGTTACCTGGTAAAGGATGAGATTGAAAAAGCAAAGGCAACTAGCACAATATTTATAGAGTACCTAGTAGTACTGAGTAGTAGTCGAGCTGATATTATTGAGTCTCTGCTGTGGTTACCATCCCTTGCTGTAATTCATGGTGTTGGGGTGAACTAGTGGAATGCTCCCTCCTGCAGGCATACGCATAAATGACAGGGACCCCCTTGGAGACTGTCCTCTTTAAGAGAAGTCAGAGTTAGGTAAGAATTAGTTTCAAAAAGGGCAGAGTGATTCTGGGCACAAAATGGCATCAAAATGACCTCTAGGCCCACCTCACCATGCATTTCTGTCTGAGCCTGCAGAGGACCATGAGGTCTGGGATAGGAAAAGAATAAACAAAAAAAAAATCTTTTAATAAAAGTTGTACCATATATTACAACTAAACAGTAGCATTTCTTTGGCATTTATTATCAAGCAAATTTTGAAACTAAATAGAAAATACATAAAAGTCAAAGAGAAAAAACTTCAAAATTTGCTGAAGAAAATGACAGGTTTCAGGTGTGACTACCAGAGGTACAATTCCTGGGACATCCAGAAATTAACAGAAGGACATTATACAGGCCTATATGTCCTACAGTAACGGTGGATGCAAGAGTTGGTGAAAACTATGTTGTCTTTGGGGACTTCCCTGTTGGTCCATTGGTAAAGAATCCACCTCCCAATGCAGGGGATGTGGGTTCAATCCCTGGTCAGGGAACTAAGATCCCACATGCCACGGGGTAGGCCCTTGTGCCACAACTACTGAGCCTGCATGCCTCAACTAGAGAGCCTGTGTGCCGCAAACTATGGAACCCACACGCTCTGGACCACACACGCAACAACTACAGAGCCTATGCACCCTGGAGCCTGGGTGCCACAGCTAGAGAGAGAAAAAAACCCTCACGCCACAACTAGACACAAGCCCGCGCACAACAACTAGAGAGAACCCCACACACCACAATGAAAAGCCCGTGTGCCGCAACGAAAGATCCTGCGTCGCAACTAAGAGCCGACACAGTCAATAAATAAATAAATAAATAAATAATTTTAAGAAATGTTGTCTTTTACCTAATGTTAAAATCTTATTTAAGTCCCCATGAGCAATTTGAATAGCTAAAGCTAAAATGAGAAGTTTTTCATTTTTTGTTGCCAGTCTTTTTGTCCAGTGCAATCCTAACCCATCCACTTTATAATTTATTACCTGAGGAGGAATCCTGAATGATTCTGTGTTCTATACAGTCTCTTTTGTATTACTGATATTCAGTTTATGTTAAGTATCTTGCATTTTTTAAAGTAAGTTCTTTTTATAATCTTTCAAATGTTTCTATGAAAGAGTATTGCAGCTAAGTACTCTGACAGGCTTAAATGATGACTCTGGAACCATGCTAAAAGCATAATGTTTTAGACATTTCTGCTCAAAAAATATTTTATTGTTAATAATTTGTAAGATTCTTGTGAACATATATGTATATATATCGTTACTAAAATAACCTGTATTAGGGATTAGAATTTCTCAAATGGACAACCAATGCCACGAGATGAATACATTGAACCTAATTTTAAAAGTCTTTATGTAAGGTGTATTTATTCAGTCATCAATAAGTAGGTAGATTCCATATATATACTGATCTGTTTTATGGTAATCTTTTGCTAAATGAAACCCTTGATTTGAATTTGTTTCCTCAGCCACTACTATTGATGTTAAATTTTTATAATGTTCCTCAACCAGATTATAATATCATTGATTATTAACTCTAAAATTTATGAGGAGTTAATGAAAAAGATAAATTAGTGTTAGGAACCAAGATACTGAAATATTAAGAAACTATAAGATAATAGCTTTTCACTAGTGGCACCCCAAGGGAAGTATAAGTCTCATCTCAGGAAATTAAAAACAAATAAACTTTTTTTAAAAAACATCTTTATTGGAGTATAATTGCTTTACAATGCTGCATTAGTTTCTGCTGTATAACAAAGTGAATCAGCTATACGTATACATATATCCCCATATCCCCTCCCTCTTGCATCTCCCTCCCACCCTCCTTATCTCACACCTCTGGTGGTCACAAAGCACTGAGCTGACCTCCCTGTGCTATGCAGCTTCTTCCCACTTGCTATCTATTTTACATTTGGTAGTGTATATATGTCAATGCTACTCTCTCACTTCATCCCTGCTTACCCTTCCCCCTCTCCGTGTCCTCAAGTCCATTCTCTAAATCTGCATCTTTATTCCTGTCCTGTCCCTAGGTTCATCAGAACTATATATATATATATATATTTTTTTTTTTTTAGATTCCATATACGTGTTAGCATACGGTATTTGTTTTTCTGCTTCTGACTTACTTCACTCTGTATGACAGACTCTAGGTCCATCCACCTCACTATAAATAACTCAATTTCATTTCTTTTTAAGGCTGAGTAGTATTCCATTGTATATATGTGCCACATCTTCTTTATCCATTCATCTGTCAATGGACACTTAGGTTGCTTCCATGTCCTGGCTATTGTAAATAGTGCTGCAATAAGCGTTGGGCTACATATCTCTTTTTGAATTATGGTTTTCTCAGGGTATATGCCCAGTAGTGGGATTGCTGGGTCATATGATAGTTCTAGTTTTAGTTTTTTAAGGAACCTCCATACTGTTCTCCATAGTGGCTACGTCAATTTAAATTCCCACCAACAGTGCAAGAGGGTTCCCTTTCCTCCACACCCTCTCCAGCATTTACTGTTTGTAGATTTTTTGATGATGGCCATTCTGAATGTTGTGAGGTGATACCTCATTGTAGTTTTGACTTGCTTTTCTCTAATGATTAATGATGTTGAGCATCCTTTCATGTGTTTGTTGGCAATCTGTATATCTTCTGTGGAGAAATGTCTATTTAGGTCTTCTGCCCATTTTTGGATTGGGTTGTTTGTTTTTTTGATATTGAGCTGCATGAGCTGCTTATAAATTTTGGAGATTAATCCTTTGTCAGCTGCTTCATTTTCAAATATTGTCTCCCATTCTGTGGGTTGTCTTTCGTCTTGTTTATGTTTTCCTTTGATTCGAGAAAGCTTTTAAGTTTCATTAGGTCCCATTTGTTTATTTTTGTTTTTATTTCCATTTCTCTAGGAGGTGGGTCAAAAAGGATTTTGTTGTGATTTATGTCATACAGTGTTCTGCCTATGTTTTCCTCTATGAGTTTTATAGTGTCTGGCCTAACATTTCGGTCTTTAATCCATTTTGAGTTTATTTTTGTGTATGGTGTTAGGGAATGTTCTAATTTCATTCTTTTACATGTAGCTGTCCAGTTTTCCCAGCCCCACTTATTGAAGAGGATGTCTTTTCTCTATTGTATATTCTTGCCTCCTTTATCAAAAATAAGGTGACCATATGTGTGTGGGTTTACCTCTGGGCTTTCTATCTGTACCATTGATCAATATTTCTGTTTTTGTGCCAGTACCATACTGTCTTGATTACTGTAGCTTTGTAGTATAGTCTGAAGTACAGATGCCTGATTCCTCCAGCTCCGTTTTTCTTTCTCAAGATTGCTTTGGCTATTCGGGGTCTTTTGTGTTTCCATACGAATTGTGAAATTTTTTGTTCTAGTTCTGTGAAAAATGCCATTGGTAGTTTGATAGGAATTGCACTGAATCTGTAGATTGCTTTGGGTAGTATAGTCATTTTCACAATGTTGATTCTTCCAATGCAAGAACATGGTACATCTCTCCATCTGTGTGTACTGTCTTTAATGTCTTTCATCAGTCTTTTATAGTTTTCTGTATACAGGTCTTTTGTGTCCTTAGGTAGGTTTATCCCTAGGTATTTTATTCTTTTTTTGCAATGGTAAATGTGAGTGTTTCCTTAATTTCTCTTTCAGATTTTTTGTCATTAGTGTATAGGAATGCAAGAGGTTTCTGTGCATTAATTCTGGATCCTACTACTTTACCAAATTCATTGATTAGCTCTAGTAGTTTTCTGGTAGCATCTTTAGGATTCTCTATGTAGAGTACCATGTAATCTGCAACAGTGACAGTTTTACTTTTTTTCTGATTTGGATTCCTTTTATTTCTTTCTCCTTTCTGATTGCTGTGGCTAAACCTCCAAAACTATGTTGAATAATAGTGGTGAGAGTGCACAACCTTGTCTTGTTCCTGATCTTAGAAGAAATGCTTTCAGTTTTTCACCACCGAGAACGAAGTTGGCTGTGGGTCTGTCATATATGGCCTTTATTATGTTGATGTAGGTTCCTTATAATGCCTACTTTCTGGAGGGTTTTTATCATAAATGGGTGTTGAATTTTGTTGAAAGCTCTTTCTGCATCTATTGAGATTATCATATGGTTTTTATCCTTCAATTTATTAATATGGTGTATCACACTGATTGATTTACATATATTGAAGAATCCTTGCATTCCTGGGATATATCTCACTTGATCCTGGTGTATGATCCTTTTAATGTGCTGTTGGATTCTGTTTGCTAGTATTTTGTTGAGGATATTTGCATCTATGTTCATCAGTGATATTGGCCTGTAGTGTCTTTTTTTGTGACACCTTTGTCTGGTTTTGGTATAATGGTAATAGTGGCTTAGTAGAATGAGTTTGGGAGTATTCCTCCCTCTGCTATATTTTGGAAGAGTTTGAGAAGGATAGGTGTTAGCTCTTCTCTAAATGTTTGATAGAATTCGCCTGTGAAGCCATCTGGTCCTGGGCTTTTGTTTGTTGGAAGACTTTTAATCACAGTCTCAATTTCAGTGCTTGTGATTGGCCTGTTTATATTTTCTCTTTCTTCGTGGTTCAGTCTTGGAAGGCTGTACTTTTCTAGGAATTTGTCCATTTCTTCCAGGTTGTCCATTTTGGGGGCATTTATTTGCTTGTAGTAATCTCTCATGATCCTTTGTATTTCTGCAGTGTCAGTTGTTACTTCTCCTTTTTCATTTCTAATTCTATTGATTTGAGTCTTCTCCCTTTTGCTCTTGATGAGTCTGGGTAATGGTTTATCAATTTTGTTAATCTTCTCAAAGAACCAGCTTTTAGTTTTATTGATTTTTGCTATTGTTTCCTTCATTTCTTTTTCATTTATTTTTGATCTGATCTTCATGATTTCTTTCCTTTTGCTAACTTTGGGTTTTTTTGTCCTTCTTTCTCTAATGGCTTTAGGTGTAAGGTTAGGTTGTTTATTTGAGATATCTCTTGTTTCTTGAGGTAGGATTGTATTGCTATAAACTTCCCTCTTAGAACTGCTTTTGCCACATCGCTTATGTTTTGCGTTGTTGTGTTTTCATTGTCATTTGTTTCTAGCTATTTTGTGATTTCTTCTTTGATTTCTTCAGTGATCTCTTGGTTCTTCAGTAGCATATTGTTTAGTTTCCATGTGTTTGTATTTTTTACAGTTTTTTTTCCTGAATTGATATCAAGTCTCATAGCATTGTGGTTGGAAAAGGTAATTGATATGATTTCAATTTTCTGAAATTTACCAAGGCTTGATTTGTGACCCTAGATATGATTTGTCTTGGAGAATGTTCCATGAGCACTTGAGAAGAAAAGTGTATTCTGTTGTTTTTGGATGGAATTTCCTATAAATATCAATTAAGCCCATCTTGCCTAATGTGTCATTTAAAGCTTGGGTTTCCTTATTTATTTTCATTTTGGATGATCTGTCCATTGGTGAAAGTGGGGTGTTAAAGTCCCCTACTATGATTGTGTTACTGTCGATTTCCCTTTTTATGGCTGTTAGCATTTGCCTTATGTACTGAGTGCTCCTATGTTGAGTGCATAAATATTTACAGCTGTTATATATTCTTCTTGAATTGATCCTTTGATCATTATGTAGTGTCCTTCTTTGCCTCTTGTAATAGTCTTTATTTTAAAGTCTATTTTGTCTGATATGAGAATTGCTACTCCAGCTTTCTTTTGATTTCCATTTGCATGGAATATCTTTTTCCATCCCCTCACTTTCAGTCTATATGTGCCCCTTGGTCTGAAGTGGGTCTCTTATAGACAGCATATATACTGGTCTTGTTTTTGTATCCATTCAGCCAGTCTATGTCTTTTGGTTGTAGCATTTAATCCATTTACATTGAAGTTAATTATCAATATGCACGTTGCTATTACCATTTTCTTAATTGTTTTCGGTTTGTTATTGTAGGTCTTTTCCTTCCCTTATGTTCCCTGCTTAGGGAAGTTCCTTTAGCATTTGTTGTGAAGTTGGTTTGGTGGTGCTGAATTCTCTTAGCTTTTGCTTGTAAAGGTTTTAATTTCTCTGTTTAATCTGAATGAGATCCTTTCTGGGTAATCTTGGTTGTAGGTTTTTCCCTTTCATCACTTTAAATATGTCCTTCCACTCCCTTCTGGCTTGCTGAGTTTCTGCTGAAAGATCAGCTGTTAACCTTATGGGGATTCCCTTGTATGCTATTTGTTGCTTTTCCCTTGCTGCTTTTAATACTTTTTCTTTTTATTTTTTTTGATAGTTTGACTAATATGTGCCATGGCATGTTTCTCCCTGGATTGATCCTGTTTGGGACTCTCTGCACTTCCTGGACTTGATTGACTATTTCCTTTTCCATATTAGGGAAGTTTTCAACTATAGTCTCTTCAAATATTTTCTCAGACCCTTTCTTTTTCTCTTCTTCTTCTGGGACCCCTATAATTTGAATGTTGGTGCATTTAATGTTGTCCCAGAGGTCTCTAAGACTGTCCTAAATTCTTTTCATTCTTTTTTCTTTATTCTACTCTGCAGTTGCTATTTCCACTATTTTATCTTCCAGGTCACTTAACTGTTCTTCTGCCTCAGTTATTCTGCTTTTGATTCCTTCTAGATAATCTTAAATTTCATTTATTGTGTTGTTCATCATTTGCTCTTTAGTTCTTCTAGGTCCTTGTTAAACGTTTCTTGTATTTTCTCCATTCTATTTCCAAGATTTTGGATCATATTTACTCTCATTACTGTGAATTCTTCTTTGGGTAGACTGCCTATTTCTTTTTCATTTGTTTGGTCTGGTGGGTTTTTACATTGCTCTTTCATCTACTGCATACTTCTCTGTCTTCTTATTTTTTAATTTCTTTAACTTACTGTGTTTGGGGTCTCCTTTTTGCAGGCTGCAGATTTGTAGTTCCCATTGTTTACCGTGTCTGCCCCCAGTGAGTGAAGTTGGTTCAGTGGTTTGTGTAGGCTTCCTGGTGGAGGGGACTGGTAGCTGTGTTCTGGTGGGTGGCTGGATCTTGTCTTTCTGGTGGGGAGGGCCATGTCCGGTGGTGTGTTTTGGGGTGTCTGTGAACTTAGTATGATTTTAGGCAGCCTCTCTGCTAATGGGTGGCATTGTGTTCCTGTCTTACTGGTTGTTTGGCATGGGGCATCCAGCACTGGAGCTGCTGGCCATTGGGTGGAGCTCTGTCTTAGCGTTGGGACAGAGATCTCTGGGAAAGCTCTCACTGATTGATATTATGTGGGGCCAGGAGGTCTCTGGTGGTCCAATGTCCTGAACTCGGCTCTCCCACCTCAGAGGCTCAGGCCAGACACCAGGCTGGAGCACCAAGACCCTGTCAGCCACATGGCTCTATAGATTTCTGATTTAGTGCTTCTTAATTTCAGTCTCTGTTGGATATTCTCAGGCATCTCTACTACTTTAATTAAAGCCAATGAACTCCAGAAGAGTCAGTGGAGAATCCTTAACTGACATTCCCTCTCTCTCTCTCTCCAAATAAACCTTCTTGTACACATGTTCTAGTCCATAGATTGAAGGGTCACTTTATATTTACAGTAGAAATGGAGAAAATATGCTCTGAGTATCCCAAGATGATATGTTTAGTTTAATGTGTATATTGAATGTGAAACTTAAGGTTAAGGAAAGTAATTGCTGATAGGGTGCAGAGAACAAAATGAACCTTGGTTGATGTATCTCAGCTCAGAAAGGTAGCTAAGTTATTAAAGGCCCCAACAGCACAATTCCAATATAGATAAATTATTTCCAACATAAACTATTCCACTAATGTTCTATCTCTATCCTGTCTTATCATCTGTATGATAAGAAACTGTGAAACAATACACTATACCTGTAAAGACTTTCATTAAATAAAAAAAGGTACAAGAAAATGAACATGATTTGCCAAATCTCACTATTTTATTCTTCTGTATCCATTTTACAAATAGGAGCAACCATCAAACTTCAGATATTATAGTCAGATTCAAGTTAACATAGAGTTCTGAAGAAATATATGAATTGAAAAGATGCAGTTCCATTTTCTAGTGGTCCACAGGGAAATTTCACTTATGGATACTTCTTGGCCTTGATACTATGTCATTTTCTGAACCTGACATAAATCAGAGGATGTGGAAATTTAAGGAAAATAATATTGTCTATTTTATATTTGGCACAGCATACAGTCATAATGTCATTTTACCTGTTAAAATGCATAAGTGACTGAGCTTTTGGTATTTAGAACATGTCTGTAATGCCTAAAAAAATTTTTTTCTCAATCCTCTTTATTTTTTTCAATGAAGAGTTGTTGTATCCTGTAATTGAAAAATAGTACAGCAGTAGGAAAAATGCAACATGATCAACATACTCTGTGATGGTCTTCTTAAGGAAATATTTTAGAACTAGTAAGAAAGAATTTTTTTTCTTATGATCTTTTTCTACTCCTTGCGTAGGACTTTTATTTTATCGATATTTTGTCACTGTTAATAAATTCTTCAAGTCTGGTAAACTTAAGTGGTTGAATTTTTAGGGTTTCCGTTTTTTTCTAGCATGTGCTTTCACCTATTTTCCTCTTTCTCTCCCTTCATAAGATATCCTTACTGTCCTGCAAGTGATTACTTATGTGAAAGAAAAGCTTCTGAAAGGTAATATATCATGGAAAAAGTAGATCAAGTGCTGTGTCCTCCCTGAGGGATAACAGACTTGCTTTGCATTATGCAGCAAATGGTCTTGCCTTTGCTCAAACAAAGAATGACTCATTATATTAGGTGCAATTATTATTTAACTCAAAGTTGCCTTCATATTTTTGTTAGCATTTAGATTTTTTCAATCTGCTTTAGATTAATTTTTATCTATTTATTTTATTTAGATATTGTGTTATACAGAAGCAAAATATAAATTCAATTGTATAAAAAATAAAATTAACATTCAACAAACTGTTTCTTTTAAGCAGTAGTCACTTAGTAAATATTTGTCCAAATGAATGTATTTAACTCAAATATATGCCATGTACTTTGAATATATAAATGGTATGATGTGGAATCTGAGATTACAGTTTTTGGTGTTAACATAAAGAATATTCTAACCCTTAGATCTAAAGGTGTTCTGGTTCAGAAGATGCAGAATTACTCCTCTCTAAGTACTCAAAGGAACATGCGTGACCCCTAGGTAGGAATATAGAAAAGGTATTCAACTATGTGGATGGTCAACATATACATCCTTACAGTTCTAGAAAATGCAGGTTTGAAGGTAAGAAAATTTAACTGTCTGTTCCCAAAGGGTTTTATTAATTAGATTCTTAGTGCTATTGAGACAGGCTGGGACCTGAAACCCTTTGCTGCAGTGCTGCAATGCTTGCACCTGGACAAACCTCTCCTTGAGAAACAAAATACAAAGAAACTATATAGGAGTAAAAGTAAGTGAATGTATGCACAGTAGGGGAAAGTTCTGGGCCAAAATATACAAAAAAACCAAACAAACAAACAACTGCCGCTTCTGAAGAGCTAGGAGCAAAAACCAGGTGTCGGGTGTTGGGAGCAAAAGCAGGCAGGGTACTGTGTATGCCCCCTTCACTCAACACCACAAAGGGGTGGGCAGAACACCTAAGCCGTCCCTCTGGCCCAACCCCTGGACACACCCCTACCCTCACCTCATTTAAGGAACCAGCTCGCCCCTCCTCGGGGAACGAGCAAGGGAACTTGTTACTTGTTCTTGATGCCCCCTGCTGCAGCATGGGCCTCAGTAAAACTTTGCCTGAATTTCTTGTCTAACTTCTAGTCAATTTCTATTGATTGGGAAAGGCTAAGAACGCTGGTCAGTATCACTATGAAGATGCTGTAGAGGATCCAAAGAAACATGCTTAGCAGTTGGAAATAGAAATCTGTAACACAGTAGAGATGTCTTATTTAGGAGAGAGGTTATAAAAAAAATACTGAAACAGCTAATTATGAAGAGATTTTCTAAGGAACCCGTACATATGAAGGCCCTTTAGACAGCAATGACAACCAATGAAGAGAAAAGGGAAATGAGTAGGGATAAATGTTGTGATGATTGGCCTAACTTCTCTTTCCTTGTGTCCCCCTCTCCACAGTGTTCAAGATGTTCCATGTACCTGGATGAAAGGTACACAATGCTCCTCAATATTTACAGACACACAAGTGTACACACACATACACACACACACACACACACCACACACCACACACAGGCGTGTGTGCCAGCATCCAGATTAAGATAAAAACATTTCCAGCATCTTGGAAAGCTCTTTTCCCCTTTCCTGGTGAGTTAACATCTCCAACGCCAGTAGTGACTACCATTTTGACTTCTATTACCACATTTAGTCCTTTTAGAATGTGCCTTCTCTACTCAAAGGTGTTTTTTATGTTGTTTTAGTTCAATATTAACTACACAAAAGAATTATTAAAATATGTACAAATTATTAAAACAATGAAATAGACAATTGTGTACTCAACTATGTTAAAAAATTTTTTTAATTAAAAAAAAATTAGAACATTGAACATAATACCCTCTAGGTTCTTATGGCTGAGTAATATTCCATTGTGTGTGTGTGTGTGTGTGTGTGTGTGTGTGTGTGTATATGTGTGTATGTGTATATATATATGTATTACATCTTTTTTATCCATTCATCCACTGATGGACACTAAGGGTGCTATGATCAATTAATCTATGACAAAGGAGGCAAGTATATACAATGATAAAACACAGTCTCTTCAATAAGTGGTGCTGGAGAAACTGGACAGCTACATGTAAAAGAATAATATTAGAACATTTTTCTATACTATATACACAAATAAACTAAAAATGGATTAAAGGTCTGAATATAAGATGAAAACCATAAAACTCCTAGAAGAAAACATAGGAAGAACACTCTTTGACATAAATCATAGCAATATTTTTTTTGGATCTGTCTCCTCAGGCAAAGGAAACAAAAATGAAAATAAACAAATGGGACCTAATTAAATTTAAAAGCTTCGGCACAGCAAAGGAAACCATTCACAAAATGAAAAGACATCCTACAGACTGGGAGAAAATATTTGCAAGTGATATGAGCAACAGGGAGTTAATACCCAAAACATATAAATAGCTCATACAGCTCAATATCAAAAAACCAAAAAACCCAATTAAAAAATAGGCAGAAGAATTGAATAGACATTCTTCCAAAGAAGATATACAGGTATCAACAGGCACATAAAAATATGTTCAACATCACTAATCATCAGAGAAATGCAAAATAAAACCACAATGAGGTGTCACTTCACACCTGTCAGAATGGCTACCATCAAAAACTCTACAACAGATGTTGGTGAGGATACAGAGAAAAGGGAATCCTAGTACACTGCTGGTGGGAAGGTACAGTGGTGCAGCCACTATGAAACACAGTATGACATTCTTCCAAAAACTCAAAATAGAACTACTATATGATCCAGCAATTCCACTGCTGGGTATATATCTGAGGAAAATGAAAACACTAATTCAAAAAAATACATGCAGCCCAATGTTCACAGCAGCACTACTTATAATAGTCAAGATATGGAAGCAACCTATTAAATATTTTTAACATAACTTCCTTTCCCCTACACCTTTGTTTTCCATGTACTGCCCACAAACACTCTCAGCTCCTCTTTCTTAAAAGCCTCCTCCTCCAATCCATATTAGTCAGCGAGGCCGTGCAAATCCCTCCTGCTCAATAAGGCCAACTCTTACCACTACATTTAAATTTGCACTAAGTCCCCTATTACCAACCATGTCATCCTTGCTCTCCACTCATCTTATTCTTTTATCCTGAAAATGTTAATCTTCTAACAAACTACATAGTTTACTTATTTATTGTGTCTATTATCAGTCTCCTTCTGCTAGAATGAAAGCTTCAAAAGGGTATGGATCCTTCTTTCTTTCGTCCACATGCCTAGAATAGCACCACACCTGTAGTTCATGCTCAATAAATATTTCTTTTATTACAGCTTGTGCAGCTAAGTTTTTTTTTTGCGGTACGCGGGCCTCTCACTGTGTGGCCTCTCCCGTTGCGGAGCACAGGCTCCGGACGCGCAGGCTCAGCGGCCATAGCTCACGGGCCCAGCCGCTCCGCGGCATGTGGGATCTTCCCGGACAGGGGCACGAACCCGTGTCCCCTGCATCGGCAGGCGGACTCTCAACCACTGCGCCACCAGGGAAGCCCCAGCTAAGTATTTTATTTCAGCCCTTGAGTATAGTAACAATCTCTTACCCTCAATATTTCTCCTTCTCCTGCTACTCCACAGGCCCTGTTCTTTACCACACACTCTTTGAATCTGTTTATGAAAGCCTCAGTGTTGTCTTTTAAAAGCCTAGGGGGGAAATGACAATGAGGATCTTACATGAAATCAGTTTCCCTCTGGGACACTGGAGAGGAAGGACATTCGTAAATACTCCCAAAGCAATTATTTTTTTTTTTTCCCATGTACTCCATGGTTTTATTTTATTTTGCTATTATGATAATTGTTTTTCTTAACTGCAAAGAAAAGGTATATAGAAGAAAGTTGAGTTACTTGCCTGACAACCAAGAATGTCATGTATTAGGATAAGAAGTAAATGGAGCAAATTGCAGGACAAAAATCACTGAGTTGTCTTCTGAATTATTCAATGACTCCCTACTGTCATACTAATTAGCCTTAAATACCTAAATTATAACATATATTGACTTTTCCACCTTATATTTAACCAAACTTTTTAAGCTTTACGTCCTATTTATCTCTTAAATGTAGTTTAAACACATAGCAAGTTGAACTACAGGAAGCTGATCTTTAGTATTTTTCATACTAATATATTGGACACACTTGCATAGATAGGTTTGATATGATACCCTAAACCTCTTCAGAAAAACTAGGATGGAAGATAGCGATGCTGAGTTTCTGTAGGTATACATGGGATTGACGTAAGTCAGGGGAATTTGGGTAAAAATCTTAATGCAAACTCTTCCTTGCTTGCAGGACCCTGAGGGCTGAAGATATTCAAGTTAACCAAAAATACAAATGGTTATTTAATGGACTACTTTAAAATACTGGTGATAATACATAAAGTCCATGCTTTGTTGAAAAAAAAAAAAAAGGTTTACGACAAAATTTTAAAGTCATTTCATTCACTGATGTTTTAATACTGGTCACTGTAGAATCTGTAAATAATACATGAAGTATACAATCTCAACAGCCAAAAAGTTAGTAGTACCATTTCATACTCTCTAAAATTCTTTTTGGCTCAAGTCCCCAAAATATATGGTAGTGAATATGTCAAATGACTTCTATTTTTCATCTTTTGAGAATATTTGGATTCTCACCTCTGAGAAAGCATAGAATGTAAAATTTCCACTTAGGGTCAAAAGAAAATCAAGAATTGCTGAGAGGCCCACAAATGATTAAGCTGCACCAGTAAAGAATGTATTAGAAATATGGAAACTTTACATGCTAGGAGAGACTTTCCTGCTGAATTGGGTTAACGGGTTCCGATAAGCTTGTGGCCTAAGTACGTTCTTCACTACTGAGCTTCTTCCTTTAAGGACCCCTCCAGGTGTGTCTGCTGTGACAGCAGTTTTAGTACTTCAACAACATAGTGCCTTTTGATTTCATTTCAGCTGCTGTGATTAAACAGACACACATCACTTGCTGTGCCACAGTGAAAGAAGCTTGTGGTTCATCTTTGCTGAATTAGCACCCACTAAGCACTGCAAATATTTAAAATGTCAGTCCATTAGATAATGTCAGAGCGGGCTGCAAATACCACAAAATGGCACCAAGGAAGCATTCAACACAGACAAAAGAACATTTAACATCTCTCTCCTTCAAGGTAAAATGAGAGCTAAATAGAAACAGTAAACCTCTGATGAAGTTACTAAGATCAGAAAATTTAATAACTGTAAGTGGGACACAGGCTTATAACTCATTCTTTCAGTACATTCTCTCACAAAAAGTGTTCTATTGCTGATCTTAAACCCAGTGCTGTTGCAGGAGAATTAATTTATATTGACACAAGATTAGGGAGCTCTTACAACAAAATCCATCTGGTGTCATTCTTAGGCAATCTCCAGATACTTGTTCCAAGAGCCCAGCTTCAAGTGGAGACTTCAAATTTCAAGTGACATCTTTATTTCATGTTCAAGTATTTAATTCCAAAAGGCAATAAGGGAAGACACCATACCTGTGTGACGTTTGGAAATGTCAGCAAAACCACAGACCACCCAGAAGTTTCATGATCTTTTCATAACCTGGTATTCAACTCAAACCCAAAATGCAACTATGTTTTTGGAATATTTTTGTTTTGTTTAGATTATAATTGATACACAATGAATAAAATTTCAAACTTTTTTGTTTTTTTGGTTTTTTTACTCACATATGTATTAATGAGGGTAAAACGCTTAGCTGCTTTGTGAAAATACCCAGGTCATTCCTCAAGCAAAGAACATTTAGAAGTATTCAGTGTCTATGGACAGCTCTGATCCATAAGTCTGTTTAGGGTCCAGGAGGGCAATTCTGCCATGTTCACAGAGGCCTTCCAAGGCCATCTGAGTCACTATCATTCTTGCCTATGGAACAAGGGAAAGAACTCTAGATTTTCTCTCAAAATGTGAGGTAGAAATTGTACATCTCCCTTTCTCTCATATTCTACTTGTGTGAACTTAGTCACATGACCATACTTAGCTACAATTCTGGGAAACATAGTCTTGTGTCCAAGAAGAAGTCAAGGAAATTAATTTCTCTTCATGGCATATTTGTTCATCTATGTGTTTCAAAGTGATTCTATTCTATCATCATATGGGAAAAAGTATGAGACTTTGAACTGAACCTGACAAACGGAGAGAAAAAGAATATGTGAATGCAGATATCAAGAATATTCAAATATTGATAAATATAAAATTCCCATATAAAATTTTAAAATAATATTGAGACATTTGTGTTAGCAGTGAAGATTACAAATCTCTCTTAATGAACACAGCTTTATTTTTTTCATGCTTAAAAAAACAGTAAATTTTATTTTTGTCATTAGATGCTTCTAATTTTCTAATGTAAAAAAATTTAAAAGATGGAATCAAACTTAACTTAAAATATAATAAATATTTATAATGACCAAAAGCTTGAAAATTATAGGAAACTCATGTTTGAAAGAAAAGACTATTATATTATACTGCATTACATTTCCAATATTTGCTTTATTTTAATTTTATTTATAATGCCCCATCTTCAAAACCACCCCAGTCTGGCTATTTCTTTAAATTGCTGCATAATGGATATTATGAGAATTCACTCATTTTAGAAAAAACAGTATCTTGAATAGGAATTTTATGCTTGATTGAAAATTTCCCAAGTTTAATTTCATTCTATTAATCTTAGAACTAATTCTTCTATCAAATACTTTTTATCCTCAACTGGTGTTTGCATGCTTTCAATAAACATAGATTATTATCATATTTCTTTAAACCATCTCTGAGCCATGCCTTTGAAGTATAATTATTTACTTTCTTTCTTTGGAAAAGAACAGTCTAATTAAATGTATCACAATTAAAATAGTAAGAGTGGAGATCATGACATAGAAAACAAGTTCTGTCTAGACCATGAAGAATGCTACTTCAAATTCAATGCTGGGCTGATCATTATTATTTTTCCCACTTGAGTCAGTTCCTCTAACTCATTAATCATTTCACTGCCTTTCTTAGAAGTTCCTCCACTTTGTCTTTATCACATACCATTTTTCTAACATGTTACATGTAAGTGATACTATTGTTTTAGATTTAGTCTTAACAAAAATCAAATAGTGTTACAGTATCACACTTTTAGAGCTGGTAATTGTTCTTAATTTTAATTTAAATTTCTGTCAAATTAGCAGTCATAATAAAGATTCCTTTCAGTATCGGAATTTCAATTCTTCTAAGTATAATACTCATAATTCATTCATTTTTGCTATCCAGTGAATATTCCTTGAGTTCCTACTAAGTGCCAGGCAGTGTACTAAGTATGGGGGCTTCCATGATGAGAACAAAGAGACACAGAACCTGTTCTCACAGAGTTTAGAGTCTAATAGGGAAGACAGATGTCAATACAAGAGTTGAATACTTAAATTCAAAACTTTAGATGTAACAAACACTAAAAAAGAAGAGTTACTAAGTATTCTCCAAGTTTACAATAAAGAAAATTGACCTAGTCAGTGAGGATAGGGAAGCACTCCCTGAAGATGATCTGATTAAGCTATGATTCAGGGAAGCACTGGAAATAACTAGGTAAAAACTAAGGTTAAGAGAAATGTCAGAAAGTAACAGTCTGTGCCATAAAAGAGTATAGGTGCATCCTGGAAAACTACATATAAGCCAGCCTTGCTAAAAGCAAGTTATAAAGTAAGACAAGGGAGGTAGGGAGGGATTTACAAAGCTAAGCTCTATCAAGAACTTGGTTCTTTATCTGGCTCTTAGAGTTATTTTAAGCATATGGATGATAAGACCAACCTTATATTTTGGAAAAATCACTCTTGCTGGTGTATGGAGTGCATAGTGAGGGTGACATGAGATGATCCAGAGAGTGAAGTTAGGGGGCTATTCTGTGCTTTATATGAGAAATTATTGTAGTTTGGACCATAATTTTGGTAAGAGAGAGGCATAAAAGTGAGTTTACTCAAGAGCTACTTAGGGGGTAACATTAGTATGACTTTGTATAATACACAAAGATGAAAAGGGAGAAAGAGGTCATATTGAGAATGGTCCCTTGATGGGGAATGGTGCTTAGAACCAAGGGGGAAATATCATAAAGTTCAATTTTGAAAAGTTTGATTTGAATTACTCTGCAGATATTCAGTAGAACTGTCATGTAGGCAGTTGGATACATGGGTCTAATGCTCAGAAAAGACACAGTCTGGATAGAAAAAGATTTGAGCTCCCCCCACCCCGCCCTGCCCCCTTCATAAAGGTGAAATTTAAGCCATGGGCATGGATGCAATTAAGTGGGTACAAGATATGGAGTGAAAAGAGAGAATGTACAAGGAAACTACTTGAAGAACTTCAACTTTTAGAGGCTTGTAGAAGATAAGCCTATGAGAGAGAGAGAGGTACACATAAAGAAATAGAAAAAGAAATGTTAAAGTAGTGTTATATCAAGTAAGTCAAGGTAATAAAGTGTTTAGAGATGAAGGCCAAGGTCAACAATGTCAAATGCTTTTGAAAGTTAACATAAGATTGATACTGAAAAACGTCCATTAGACCTAATGACATTGCCATTACAGATCACGTTAGAATGGAATGAGAGATATAAATCAAACTGGAAGGGCTGAGGATTCAGTGATAGGTGACAAAATGGAGATAGGAAATATACGTCACTCTTACAAAAAGTTGACTATGTAAAGGTAGGGTGAGATCAAGCAGCAGTTGGAAGGACTGTTGTATTCATTGTTTTTATTAATCCTTTTGTTGATATCTTTAAAAATGCTTGAATTAGAAATATTTGATTATGTGTAAAGATTGTTGAAAAGAAACAAATGAGCTGAATGAAGAAGTGAGAGAAGGGATAATCAAAGTGGAGAGAGGTGTGAGGACTCAGGTTGCAAAACACTGATGGGAAAGAGGAGACTATTTTTTCAATAGAGAAGGAGAAAATGGTGGGTAAGTTTAACAGAGGGGATTTACTTGCCCAGTGGAGGTAATATCAGGCATTTGGCCTTCTGACGGCCTCCACCTTGTCTGTATAAGAGGCGCTTCTCTGTCAGGAAGTTGAGAGGATGGGAAGGTTTGAAAAAGTCCTTGCAAAAAGAAAGCGAGTACGTGTTAAGGAAGCAATTGGTGACGATTGTTGATGCATCTCTTACTGGAAGGCATCTCGTTTGGTAAATCCTAATTTTATTGGGGTTATTACATTAATAGAAAAATAAATGATCGTGTCTCTCTTTTCAGCATCCATCTGTATATGAATGACACTAACGGGTACAGAAAAACATCATAAGAAACCAAAAGGGCCTCTATTAAATTGGGCTTATTAGATTTATGGTACAAAAAAACTGTATGAATCATTTAATTAAAAATTATAAAAGTATACTTTAATATATGTTAATTCAGGTGATTATTTAATCTAATAAAATAATGCAATCCTGAATGTAAATATGCAACCAGAAAGATGAAACTAGAATGACAAATAGAAATGGCATGAAAAGAAGAATCTAAGAAACGTAGAGAAAATGGAAACTACTTTTAATGTCTATTTGATTACCATAATATCTTAATTCTTTTCTAGAAGAAGTTTAAAATTTAAAATTTTAATAACAATTACTAACTTATTTAATAATTGAATTAGAAATGTATTAAGAGTAGGAACTGTAAGGAAATGATTAAATAGCTATCAATATTAATCCTATTTTAACTGTCATTCTTGGAAAATTGGCAAAAATGTTAGACATTTAATACCCATAATGGATAAAATTACTTAATTCTTTTATTGCAGTACTTATTTTTGAGACCTAAAATTACTAACTAAAGAGCCCCAAACACAAAACTCTGCCTCAGTTTCTAAGTGAAATAACTCAAAATTCAGGCAAATCAGGCAACAATAAAGTTAGTAACCAGTTAATAATACAGCAAGAATAAGAATAAATCTATGGAAATAATAAACATCATAATAATAGATGCTTATTCACAATATGCCAAGTGACAGACACTGCAAATCACTTAATCCTACAACAATGTTACACGATAGTTATTAACACCTGCATTTAACAAAGAGAAAAAATGAATCTCAGAGAACTATTTTGCCAAGGTTAATTTTTTCCATCAGCCTGAGCTGTCTCCCGTGGTGCCTATTAAATTAAAAACACCAATGCCAAGATAAAACTCTATAGAAAGGGCAATTTTTGGAGCTTTTTGTAACAGAAACAATCTCAAGGAAATAAAAGAGGTAGTTTACTTTAATTAGTGAAAGTTATCCCATGAAATCCAATGGCAAAAGCAATAATGGTATCAGTTCCCATTTATCAAGTGCTTACCATGTGCCAAAATCTGCTCTAAGCTCATTACATATATTAGCTTATTTAATCTTTCGAAAAACCCCATAGAATTACCATTGGGATAATATACTATAATTATTATAGTAATATACAGTATTACTATGGAGTAATATACTATTACTATTATTTCCTTTTTATAGACGAGGAAACTGGTGTACAAAAAGTTAATTTTCTTGCCTTGGTCACAAGGACAGAGGTAGAATAACCTGATGGAAAGGCCACTGGTCTGGTGCCACAGTCTTCCTGCCTTCTGAAGAATGTAACTAAACAGTAGAGCTAAAAAATAAATCCATCAGAACTTTCTTTCTCTGATCTCCTATTTTGTGTACATATTCCACTCTTTCTTTGTGTCTGACTTTCTCTAGTCATTGGGCTGTAAGAGTATGAACCACTGCTTCCAAATTTACATGACTTAGCTTGGTCATAAGCCACTCACAGCCACCTCTGAACCTTGCAGTTCTAACAACTTGCAAGGAAACATCTATTCAGCTCAGCTTGAGTCAACTGTCCAAACTTGGTCAAATAAGTTATGAGCAGAAAGAAGAGATTATATATGACAAATTTCTGGGGTTTTTTGCTAGGCTCTCCACGGTAGATAAAGAGGAGAGAAAAACTTCTCCCAAAAGAGAGTCACTCTGAATAGACAAAAGAAAAACTACTACTGAGGCAAAAGTAAGAATCAAGAAAAACAGAATGGACCATTAGCTATGGCACAGTATGATCATTATTTGGTTCCATACCAGTTTCTCTTTCTAGACAGCCTATTCCCTCAAGTCATTAACTGTGTCTTGCTCAACTTTCTGTTTCCACATTTGGGAGCACTGTCTCATATAATAATCTGCCTTAAAATGTTTTTGGAAGTGAACTGAATGACATACTAATTATTATTCTTCACATGACATGTATAATCTGTTAAGTATTCTTCCAGGGAGTGAATTTGTCAGAGAAAATGACTAAGATTTCTAGATAATTATTTTCTTTTAATTTCTGTAAGTTAATTAGCTGGATATTTTCTTTTTTTTTTTTTTTTTTTTTTTTTTTTTTTTTTTTTGCAGTACGCGGGCCTCTCACTGCCGTGGCCTCTCCCGTTGCGGAGCACAGGCTCCGGACGCACAGGCTCAGCGGCCATGGCTCACGGGCCCAGCCGCTCCGCAGCATGTGGGATCTTCCCGGACCGGGGCACGAACCCGTGTCCCCTGCATCGGCAGGCGGACTCTCAACCACTGCGCCACCAGGGAGGCCCTGGATATTTTCTTAATCACATTAATTGAGAGTGGGGTTCAAGGAATAATAGGAAGCAATATGTTCACAAAAAATAGACATTAAGGAACCTAGAAACCCTGAATGTATGGTGCAAACCTCATCCCATTCTTCGAGGTGCCCAGGAGCACAATGAAAAATTTTATGATCTCCCACAGTTCAGCAGACTACTAAAGAGCCAGAAAGGGTTCAGTATTGGGCCATTCTTTAACAGAACTCAGAAGGAAACAGAAATTGTCCAGCTTAATTTATGTAAATAACAGAGGTTCACCCAATAACTTTCATGCTGTAATTTAAATATATATATAGTATATTAAATAAACACAGAGATATTATGGAACAGAAAGTAAAAATTGTATGATTTCTAAGAAAAAAACAGCAATTTTCAAGGAAATATGGGTCTGTGGAGGGCTGTGTCCCTGTTTTGCCAGATGTCCTAGTTTCTTCCTTTCTGCCAAACTGTGGTTCTTCACCTTACTCTGGATCACAAATAGGTTATTGTATTTGATGAAAGTTATTTCTGAAAATATTAATATAAGCATAAAGACAAAATTTTACATACAATTTTAGGGAGTCCTGACCCACCCATGTATTCTGTATTGGTTATTACACCCCCAAATAAGAAGACCCACTGGATCAGAGTACACCAGTAGAAAACTCCAGAGTCCTGCACAAAGCATAGGCCAAGAGTGGTGGGGAAACTTCTTAAGCCATTGTTAATAATTAGCTTTTTTTTTTTTTTTTTTTTTTGCGGTACGCGGGCCTCTCACTGTTGTGGCCTCTCCCGTTGCGGAGCACAGGCTCCGGACGCGCAGGTTCAGCGGCCATGGCTCATGGGCCCAGCCGCTCCACGGCATGTGGGATCTTCCCGGACCAGGGCACGAACCCGTGTCCCCTGCATCGGCAGGCGGACTCTCAACCACTGCGCCACCAGGGAAGCCCAGCTTTTTTTTTTTTAAACATAACATACTACGGGATTCCCCAAAGTATATTTTATTGTTATCTGAAAGAGAAGTATGTCAAATGTGGCAGCAGATCATTTCCAGACTCAATTCATTTAGTCACTTTTTGGCAGAAGAATCATGCGTTGGAGGGCACATATGCCCTGGGGACACTCAAGGGTATTCACTATGTTTAGCTTAGTCAGCCATTTTGAGTAAATAGAAAAGGCTTGATCTCACATACAACAGAGGGTAAAGTGTGAAAAAAAACTTCAAGATTCAATTTAGGGTAGATAAGAGTTCTCTCCTTACTCGACAATTTAAAAATGTGTTTCAACTTCATTGAGATGAGAATTCAAGTATTTTCTTCTTGTTGGAATGTTAAATAAGGAATGTATTCTCAGAAAAGGAGTTTACTGAAAAGTGAAGATATACAAATAAACAATTCCTAATCAAAATTCTATACAATATGATAACTAGAATATATTAGCATAATATACAAAGCAGAAAATAGAGTGGTGGTAAAAAAAAAATAGGGTTCAGGGAAAGGTAATAAAGGAAGGTGAACAAAATTTTGAGAAAGAAATTTCAAAAAAGATGTCTTACAATCTATTGAGGTTCTTCTGTCACAAGAGAATCATCCATGATAGTAGAACATATATATTCACTGAAACTTGGAGTGGATCAATGAAACAATTATGTGATGCATATGCCATCTTTGTATAAAGAAAATCTGTAACTAGCACAAGATTACCACTCAAGCCTTAGTTTGAATGGAGGTGAGATTAAATAAACTGAAAATAAGCTAAATAAACTGAAGTTAGAAGATTACTTTGTACCTACACAGACAAATACAGAAGGATTCAGTATAAAGGTACACAACACACTTCATTAACTATGTGTCTCCAGATATAACTTTATAACTCTTTTTCTCTTAAGTATTATTTTTTACTCACTGCAGTACATATTCAGTCTAAAAAAAATTAGGAGAATTTATACTGGGATCCTGGTCAGATGGGTAAGGTAATGTAAAACATTTTGACAATCTTTAACAAGATTAGCCTGAAAGCAGATGAGACTGATGGAGAGAAAGCTCTAATATAGAAAGCTGGGCAAGTACAGAGAGTAGAGCTAGTAGGAGAAGGTCTTAAACTCTTAATCAAAGGTAAGAGGAGGTAGTCAACCATTATCTGGGGATAGAATAAGACTTGATACTAATGACTGCCTTTTACTGTGGTGACACAGCCTTTCATTTGGCAATCTCCCCAGGGACTCATTCAATTGGGAAAGTGTCTGTGCAACAGGATAATAAGGATTTGATGGTCTTTTTTCAATGAGGCAGAGAGTAAACATCCTTTTTTCTGAGTGTGTCTCCCAAAGCAGCACCTGGTGCTCTCACCAAGGTAAAAGAACCATTTTGTGTGCCCCAGATTTGCAGTGCATGATTCCTCTCATATGTTTCTCTACATAACGCATTTGATTATTGGAAATTTCATCCATATGCCTCTGTTTCATCCAAAAGAGTCCCAGCCAGTATACCAGGATCCTTTAGAATTTCTGAGTCTGGTCAACCCTTATGAAAATAAATATTGTGTCCTATTTAATATACTTAGGATATACTGGGAACAAAATTCCCAAATACCTCCAAAAGTAGGAGAAATGTCAAGGTTACACTCAAATATTTCTACATTTTTACTTAAGGAAATGAGAACCAAAATAAAATAACCTAATCTTTACCTTACTCTCTAAATTTTATCCAAGATTCTAGCATTCTTTTTCACATGTCATGAAGCACTTTTAATGCAACAGAAAATCTCATCTGAGACCATGTTTCATGTCTTTGGAATATTGGTAGTGGGTCACAATTAGGCTCAATTTAGCATTTTGAAGACTAGTTGGGCAGATAGAAATAGGAAAGAAAAAGTACTTAGTATTATGAAAACATATACAGATCAAATGATGCCTATCTATTAGAAAAATGTAATGGCATTTAAATAAAATATTACATCAAAGAGATTGAATTGGCTACAGGTTCAGGCATTAATATGATGAAAGAAAAATAATGTTGAGAGATATAAGACTCAGGAGAATAAATATATTATGATTGCATTTATACAAAGTGAAAAAGAAAAAAAAAAGGAAAAACTAAGTAATACATTGTTTAGGGATCCAAGCCTACATGTTAATGCCATCAGCACACACTGTAACCTCAGGCCAAATACAACCCTCCACCTGTTTTTGTAAATAGCACTTTTTTTTTTTTCTTCAGAACACAGACGCTTCCATTTACATATGCACTGTCTGTTATTGCTTTTACACTACAATAGCTGAGTTGAGTAGTTATAACAGAGACCATATGGTCTACGAAGACTAGACTATCTGGCCCTAGGTAGTTTTTATATTTTATGAAACTTGATAAACTTCTTTATAATGAACATGGAAGAATATAGTCCAATAATTGACAACCCCATCTTGAACAAGAAAAAAGTGGTGCAATATGTCTTACTAGACATCAAAAATTATTATACAGTGCTACTGAATTAGAGCACTCAGGTATTCTGAGTACAAGGATAGAAAAATAGATCAAAGGGAGAACTATGGAAACTTGAAATAGATTATAAACTAAACTGATTTGTAACTTATCTAATATTGCAGATGAGTAGAAAAATAAGGGATTTTTAATGATGGTGACATAATTTTTTATTTA
Source organism: Hyperoodon ampullatus (assembly GCF_949752795.1). NCBI lineage: Eukaryota > Metazoa > Chordata > Mammalia > Artiodactyla > Ziphiidae > Hyperoodon > Hyperoodon ampullatus. Next base: position 44,979,478 of record NC_136925.1, on the reverse strand, counting down.
GAAAAAATGAAAATGGACATCTACATATACTATACACAGAAATCCACTCCATATGGATTGAATTTATAAATGTTAAATTTTGTAAAATACTTAGAAGAAAATACATGAAAATATCTGAATATGGAAGGATTTCTTAAGCAAGAAACAAAATTTGCAAACCATAAAGGACAAGATTAATATATATGACTACGTTAAAATTAAAAGCTTCAGTTCCTCAAAATACATCACATAGAAAATGAAAATAGGGGCCTCCCTGGTGGCGCAGTGGTTGAGAGTCTGCCTGCCGATGCAGGGGATACGGGTTCGTGCCCCGGTCTGGGAGGATCCCATATGCCGCGGAGCGGCTGGGCCCGTGAGCCATGGCTGCTGAGCCTGTGCGTCCGGAGCCTGTGCTCCGCAACGGGAGAGGCCACAACAGTGAGAGGCCCGCGTACCACAAAAAAAAAAAAAAAAAAAAAAAAAAAAAAAAAAAAAAAAAAGAAAATGAAAATAATAAATCACAAATAGGAAAATTCATTTGTATTACTATTAAAATAAAACTTTTAGAGAACACTTCAAACACCATCAAAAAGAAGAAGAAGGGCTTCCCTGCTGGCACAGTGGATAAGAATCCGCCTGCCAATGCAGGGGACATGGGTTCGATCCCTGGTCTGGGAAGATTCCCACATGCCGCGGAGCAACTAAGCCCGTGAGCCACAACTGCCAAACCCGTGCGCGCACCTAGAGCCCGTGCTCTGCAACGAGAAGCCACTGCAATGAAAAGCCTGTGCACCTCAACGAAGAGTAGCACCGCTGGCTGCAGCTAGAGAAAGACCACGCGCTGCAACAAAGACCCAACGCAGCCAAAAATAAATGAAAATAAAATAAATTAATTTAAAAAAAAGAAGAAAACCAATCCAAGCAGAAAGAGAACAAAGAAATTTTAAAGTCACTTCATAGGATATTTTTTAAAACTTCAACAAACATGAGAATATAAAATTACAATTAAATACAATATATACCTTCTCTCCTTTCTACATCTACACTTGCTTTCATTTGACATATTAATTCTTACATTCTGATGGATATAAAATGACTAATTGTCATTGGTCACTTGTTTTTCTGCATGGTACAACTACCTATTCAATTCTTCATACCATGTAGATACCATAAGTAATAAACTTATATTATATACTACATCTTGTTTGTGAAGGTCACTCTCAACTAAGCTGGAAAAAGTCTTACAGATCTTCATGGGAAAATAAGGACTTTACTTGAGCATGATATGCTGAAGACCACTGGTTACTTACAGAGCGAGATGCAGGTGGGGAGAAAAGGAGAGCATTTCAGATGGAGTGTCAACATGTACGTGTGCTTACATTTCTTTTCTTGAACATTTATTCAGTAGGATCAAACAGCATTGTAAACTCCTCCTTTGGGCAGCAAACTGTGTCCTAACTGTATTAAAGTCTTTAGTCTACAGAAGAACTAAGCAGTGTCCAGATGCACTGATTTTGCTCACTGCAGGAGGTAATGAGTCAATGAGCTGTTTTAGAGCCACACAGTGGGGGTTTTTCGTTAGAACAGGACATGCCCACTGGAAATAGGTGAGGAGGATAAGAACTGAGAAACTGGCCACAGGAACCTGTGGTTCAGAAGAGGACTAACAATGGAGAAATTTAATTACTGGAAAAAGAGGTATGGAAGAAAAAGACAATTGTGTGAAGGAAGGGCACATATAACTACAGAGAAGAAGACAGGAACCAAACAGGCATAGTCAGAGACTCCACACAATCACACAATTAAGAAAGACAAATTTAAAGAAAAAAAAATTGCTTCTTTTTCTTATAGCTTATTCAGCTGTACCTGTTTTTTTTTTTCCCCAGCTGTATCTGTTTTCAACCACATAAGGATCCCATTTTCTTAGGATTTTAATTTCAAAAATAACAGACTATTCCATTTCTTTTCCTTCCCCTTTAATTGCATGTTGAAACTTTTCCAAAAGCAATATAAACTATGTATAATTCTTCATTCTTACTACTGAAATCCTATATTGATATTTCTGTAAAGCACCTTTGCTGTCAATTATCTAACTTCCTTTATTGTAGCCCCACATTCTCTCCTCTCCCTAAAGCCAATCTTAGTGTCATACTTGACTTTGTCCCTAACATCATATTCTAAATACAGATACCATTTAACAGGATGTACTTCAAATGATTGAGTAACGAACTGAGTGCTTTGATTTTTTTGATAGATTTATCAATCTATCAAAAAAAGTATGTTTTGATACATTTATCAATAGAGAGGTTTTCTAGTGAGCATTGCAGTATATCCTCAGAAGTGACTTTTTAAAGTGATTTCCTTGTCTTCCCTTTTCAGTGTTTGAATGTAGAGTTTTGTTTCAGTCAGGGTTCTTCGTTGCAAGCAACAGTAATCAATGAACTAATTGAAGCAGAAAATAAGGGGTTGAAATGATATTTCAAGGTTCACAAACTTGACAGGAAAGCTAGAGAACCGGGCTTGTAAAATGGTTAGGGACCAAAGAGGTTAGTCATCAGAGAACTCATCCAAAATTATACCCAAGAATATTTCATTTAACACAGTATTGATGACACCAGTATCAGACAGTTCGCCACTTCTCTGCTTCTACCACTAGAACATCGCCACTGCTATCACCTCCATGGATAATGTTTCAAATGACCTTGTGTCTTTGGCTTATTCCCTCAAGATTCAAAGCCCCAAAGAGAAGCATAGAAACTTGAATTATGTGCCTGTATCTTATTTCCCAGTAGTTATTTAAGACAAAATATTTAGTTTTGAGGGCTTCTAATAATGGGAGAGTTTACTTCTGACCACAACTTACACAATAAGGGCTACCCTTAAATTCAGAATGGTGTTTGGATGTAAAACTCAAAAGGTAACAGTTGTCCACATATCACTATTAAACTCACTTTTCTCTTTGCATATGTCACTGAGTTTTCTATGGTTTACCATACTTTCCTTATACCTAAGACCTCTTCTCCAATGTTCCAACAATGAATTTCCTAATTTACCCCACCTACCAGAAACCACTTCCCTCTTTGCAGTCAATAACCTTATCAGTGTTCTTCAAACCCTTTTTGAAGATAAGGTCTTTCTGTTTCAATATTGTTTATGCCATACTGTGAGATAAAAGTTAGTCATGTTTTGACTCACTTGGTATGGAAAGTAGAGATTAAAAGTTATGAAGTGACTGTATACATTAAAAAAATTATGTTGAAATGTTATCCTCTTAAAATAATAGAAAATAGGATATATAGACTTGTACCATGTTAAAAAGAAAGTATCTTTAAGAGAAAACCTGTAATTTTTGCTACTATATTCCATTCAGGAAACATATGTTCTGGGAACAAGTAGGTCCTGAGAATTAAGGGATGAAAAAGATAGACGAGATCCCTGTGCTCATAGAGTTTGAATTTTCATGTACTGTATATTTATAATTCTTTCCTTAGATTGTCAATGCATATAGGTTAGGAATCATGGATTTTATTATTCTCCATTGCTAATCCTATGACAAAAGCACGATATACAATTATGTAGATACATATTTAGAATTTCAATTAAATTTTGACTATTTCATCATTATTATTTGATTTTTTTCTTTTATATATAAGATGTCTCTTTTAAGTTGAGAGAGGAACTTTTATCTAATCAAATACCATATAATCAAATTTTGTAAAATTGAGACTAGTACTCAGGTATGATCTCCTTGAACTAGAATTTTTGTTGATTGATTTAGAGGAATACATGCTCAGGGTGAAAAAATTAAATAGAAAATTGCAAAACTATATACAATTAAAAGTATCTTCCTGATAAAAATCCCAGCAAGTTATTTTGTGGACACTGACAAACTAGAACTAGATTTTATATGGAGCTACAAAAGTCGCAGAGCAGCCAACATAACACTGAAAGTGTGGGAGGGAAAGGTGCTCACCTATTAACTTTGGAAATGAGTGGAGTCTATAAGACTAAAGGCAAAAAGAATTGTGCATAATAACTGAACTCTAGTTGATAAAGTTGTTGCCATGAGGGTACAGATTAATAATACTGACATTGCTATACATGCATATACGAATTGAATAATTAAGGAAATGGACGGTGGGTGATGGGAAAAAGACTTCTCATTGTTTGGAGTGGAAAGTTACAGATAAGTAAGGGGAGGAAACTAGAACGATCCATGTTGTAATGAATTAAAGTTGGAGACTCCACAAGAATTCATATTTAGCTTCATATACCTTGATGCAGATTCAAATGCTTACATATAGAAATCTTTATAGGTACATGTATGTACACAGATTAGTATACATATATTTCTTTGTCCTTTTTATTAAGAGGCCCTAGAAGTAAAACCAGCCCAATGGTAAGGAGCACTTACTCCAATATTGGTTTTTAACACCTTTCTCCAATTAAAAAAAGTCAGGAATCCTTGGGGAAATAGCTGATTCTGGGACTGAGGTAGAAAACAAGATTAGCCTGAAGCACCTTGTAGAGCCAGAAAGTAAGGAAGAACTCAACAAACAAACAAACAAACAAACCCACTTTGGGGTATGTTAATGTGGCACAGTTCCAACTAAGAAAGTCCCCAATGTTGAAAGCTGAAAAATTTGAACAGTTAATAGTATTAAATTACAACCCAAGTATAAGGTAAATATCTGTGAGTCTATGCAGCTATGACTAAGTACATGACTGGGGGAGATCAGACAAATCACCTGTTCATAAGCATTGTATACAAGCACTCTCACACCCAAGGAAGTGGAGCATAACTCTTCATTCCTTAAGTGTAGGCTGAACATTATGACTTATTTCTGAAGACCTCAGTATGAAGAGGGGGAAAAAATAAATTTACAGTGAAGAAATGGCAAACACTACCTTTGCCCAGTGATCAAGGTTAATATCAACAATGATAGTCATGTTGATAATATGTATTCTGATAGTATGATAGTATGTGATGTGATGACAGTGGAAATATATGTCTGTGGTCTTCCTCTCCCAAAACTCAAATCTTAGTCTAATCATAGGAAAACCATCAGACAAGCCCAAATAGAGGGACATCCTGCAATATACCAAACCAGTATTCCTCAAAAGTGTTGAAGGTCAAGGGAAGTCTGAGAAATACCCGGAGTCAAGAGGGGCCTAAAGAGTCATGACAGTAAATGTATTGTGTTATCCTGGATGGGATCTTGGAACAGAAAAAGAGCATTAAGGAAAAACAAGAAATTTGAATAAAGCATGACTTCAGTTAATAAAAATGTATCAATATTGGTTCATCAATTTCAAGAAATGTACCATACAGTTAAGATGTTAACAACAGAAGAAACTGATTGTGGGATACATGGGAATTCTCTGTACTGCCTTTGAAATTTTTTTAGTAAAGTTAAAACTATTTTAAAATAAAAAGTTTATTTTAAAAAAGATATACCTCTGTTCTATGCAGGGCCTAGTTCTGCAATCCTCTTCTCAGAGGTAAACATCAGACCCAGTTTCTTTGTTGCCTTTCATAGTCTTCATATTTATGGCAACAAACCTAATAATAATAATAGTAATAATAATAACCTATATGGTTAATCATATTTATGTTCATAACATCATATGCTTTATATATTTAAAAGCATATATACTTATAAACATATATATTTCTGCTTACATGAACTTTAGCATTCTATACACACATTATTCTGAATATTTATTTATTGTTTAATATTTCTTGGAAATAATTTTATGCCAATACATATAGATCCACTTCATTTATGTTCCAACAGCTCTTGGCATAGCACTGAATGAATGTAACTTACTAGAGTTAATGAATCTCTTGTTAATGGTAAAGCATGTTGTTTTTATATATATATATGTGATTATATTGATTCTATAAGTAGAATTGCTGTATCAAAATGTATGTGCATAGGGAATTCCCTGGTGGCCCAGTGGTTAGGACTTGGTGCTTTCACTGCGGGGGCACGGGTTTAATCCCTGGTCAAGGAACTAAGATCCCACAAGCCACGTGGCAAGGCCAAAAGGAAAAAGACAAAAAGAGACAAACAAAAAACAAAATGTATGTTCATATAAATTGTTTGATATAAATACCAAATTGCTCACCGACTAGGCTGCACTACTCTACCCTCCATCAGTTAAGTATGAAAATACCTATTTTCCCTCACAATCAGCAGTATCATCTATTACCAAATTTTTAATATAAAGTGCATTCTATCGTTGTTTTAAATATACTTTTTAAAAGTATAATCAAGGTTGTGCACCAACTTGCTATCTAATAGCCCTTTGTACCAAAAGTTATTGGTGGTAAATATGAACCTATTACTTAATAATGTTAGACAAATGGAGAGCCATTTAGAAGAGGATGAAAACTGGATCCATATCTCATACCAAACCACAGGTATAAATCTACGAAACTGTCAATAATTAAAATGCTTGAAAAAATGAAACCTTAAAGTAGTTAAAGAAAACAGAGGTAATTATTTTATGGCTTTGGAATTGGAAGGCCTTTTCCAACCATGCTCCAGGAGCTACTAAAAACTGCCCAGGAGCCATAGAAGAAAATTTTAGTCTTTAACTATATGGAAATTAAAATCGTCTACAAATTTAAGAGAAAAAAGCAAAATAAACAAAACAAATGCAAAACAAATACGTAACATATTCATATATGTACATATACATATAGGTAAATGCACACACAAAAGAAAAGCAAATGATACTAAAAGATATAGTCAATCTCATTCATATTAAGGAGAATTACACTATATATATCACCTATACAGACTGTCCAAGAGCTAAACGTTTGACAACACTCTATTTGCACGCCTTTGAGAAAAGAGGTACTCTTATATTGATGGAATTGATGGCAGGAGTGTGAAATAGTTCAACTTCTAACAAAGGGAAATGTGACAGTATCTTTTAAAATTGCAATTACATTTACTCTTTGACTCAGGAATTCCACTTGGGGAAATATGTCTTACCGATAGGCCAATAAACATAGAAGATGATTTATGTACATCTTTCTTCATAGAATTCCTGTTCATAATAGCAAAATATGAACACAAGCCAAAGGCCCATCTATATAGAAGTTGTTAAGTAAACAGTAGTATATTTATATAGTAGAATATGTAAATCTCTCTAAAGAATGAAAATGCTGCCTATGTAAAATAAAAGAAAATTTCACATTATATTTTTATGTCAGAAGAAGAAAATATGGTGTAGAAGCATGGATATTATATGGTATTTTAAAATATATTTGCATTTCTTATGTGTACATGATAAAAACTGAACAGATACATTTTAAGGCCTAATAAAATTTGCTTCTTTCAGAGGGTAGAGGTATGGTGTGTACATGGACACAGGGATAGAAATGACTTTTCAAAGTTTAGCATTGTGTATCATTTGGATTTGATCCCTGTGAATATATCTTATTGAAAAAAATAAATTAAATGATAAATTAAAAGCTACACACTGCTTCTGTGTGCCCCTTGTCCATTTTTATATTGAGCTATAGATTCCCTTCCTACTGAATATCATAATTCTTCACAAGGTAGAGAGATTGATCCTTTGTAATATATTTTGTAAATATACTTTTTCACATTTGATATCTGGGCCTTGTTTGTGGTATTTCTTCTCTTGGAAAAGTGCTTCATTTGTAATCAAATTTGTCAATCTTTATTTTATGAACATTTCTGTTGTTTGAAACCAACTTAAAATGATCTTTGCTGCCTCAATATTATTTTTAAAAATTACCCTTTATTTTTATCTAGTTCTAAGGTTTCTTTATATTTGACATTAGTCTTTGATTTGTTAATTTATTTGTGGTTTAAAAAAAAGTAAGTAGAGATTTACCCCATCTTGAAAAGTTCTAGCCAGTTATTGTTATAGTTATTGAGTGATACACCTTTCCTCCCTGACTTAGGTAACATTTTCAATACACACTCAATCCTTTTTACAAATTACACTCTATTATTTTCCTTTATAAATTTATTTCTGATCATTTGATCTATTATGAATAGAACATTTTCCCATTATATTTTCCCTAGATTTTTGTTTATAGAAAATCTATCAATTTTTGTTAATTAATCATTTAATCAGATGCTTACTGAATATTTCTATATTCCTAATAGTTTTAAAGTTAATTTCTTGGGTTATACAAATATAAAATAATATCAGTCAAAAAAAGTAAATTAATTCACTGCATAAACTTAAAGTCATAGCAAGTGTTTTAATTAGTGTGAAATTATCTAAATGAAATCACTTCTTGGTAATCCACATACAGTAAAGCCATATTAAAATTCCCTGTGTTGTCTCTGGGTGCTTTATTTTAATAATTTGTTTTGTGTCCCAGCACCCAGTACTGGTGAAAATGGACAAGGAACAAGAGCATACAAACTGCAGACTATTTTTTTCTGGTTCCAAAGCCTATTTCTTATAGGTTGAATTTGGAATTATTTTTTCACAATCAGCCACAAAGATAATATCCAATTTTATAGTGAAGGAGGAGGCTCAAGGTTCAGAAGAGAATGCTTTGCCTCCAGAAGAAGAGTATAAATAATGATGGAGGTCATTAAATCAGCAATATAAACAGATTGCTTAGTAATGTATAGCCTTATTTTCATCTTGGAATATTACATCCATAATTCTCAGCTAGTATTTTTGCTCTAGAATAATCAATATTCAATACAATGTAATAATGTAAGGTAATGCTGTAGAGAGTTTTCACAAATGTTCTGCAAAACTCTGTAGGACAAATTGTCCCTTTTGCTCTTTGCATTAGTTGGCTGAAATTTATTTATGTTCTTCAGTTGTTCCTTGTTTCTTAGCAAAATTAATAGCCATTGGAGTTCAGTTGCTTTACAACTTGGGTAGTTATCACTGTGTCCTGTTCAAATGTTTCTCTTAAGAATATGTTAAATCCTTGGGCTTCCCTGGTGGCGCAGTGGTTGAGAGTCCGCCTGCCGATGCAGGGGACACGGGTTCGTGCCCCGGTCCGGGAAGATCCCACATGCCACGGAGCGGCTGGACCCGTGAGCCATGGCCTCTGAGCCTGCGCATCCGGAGCCTGTGCTCCGCAACGGGAGAGGCCACAATGGTGAGAGGCCCGCGTACCGAAAAAAAAAAAAAAAAAAAAAAAAAGAATATGTTAAATCCTTTTTACTACCTTTTCAATTTTCCAAAGCTGGAAATGGTAACAAATTCCTGGTTCAGTCTTTTATATATCAACACTTATAGATATGTGCACTATATTCTAAAGATTATGTGATATCATGACATATATGTTACAATAAAAACTATTTTATTATCATATTTCTGAGACCAGTACATTCCCTTCTGGAAAAGGGAGGAATAAGAGTCCAGGCAAGTCACCAAAACATAGCCATTCTGAAATTCCTCTGCATAAACACTGTAAAAAAAACTTCTACTCTGGGGGTTGGGCAGTTCCTTGAATTGGCCATGATTCTGCTCTCTGTGTGGTTTACTGCATCCATTTTTCTCCTGAAATATGCTCTGGAAAGTTTCCTTTATCTATTGATGAGGAAGATGCTGCTTTGCAACCTCCTCCCTGATTTTGGATTATTTTAAGGCTCAACTATCAATCTCAGGCATTTTAAAATCTGGCCCTAATTTTCTTTCTACCAATACAAATCCCTGCAAAAATCAGTAAGCTTCTGATACATTTGCTTTCAGAAAGTACCCTGTATCAGTAACCACCACCCAAATGTTATTTTCCTAGACAGAGTTCTACAGTCTTTTCTCCATAATTTTTCTTTCAACTTGTTGCAGCTGCTTGGTGGCTAACAGACTTGTGTGAACAGGACAAAACCTTTATCCATTCTTTGCCACAGGCTGAGTCACTCTGTTTGAAGTCCTGCTGGGTCTTTATTACTCAAAATCTATTAGAACCTCATCTATTACTAGGTCTAGAAGTTTTCTTTCCAAAATCTTTAACTCCAAGTTCTTGAATAGTCTTTAGTTCTTTTCATTTCTACTCCCTATCTGGATCAATCCTTTTTTTGTAAACTCATATTTTCTTTTAATTATCTTCTAATTGAAGCCTATAAAAACCAATGTAAATCATTACTAATTTTTTTTTTTTTACCTAGAGCTACAAGCTCAGTAAGCATTTGGTTTGCTTTCTAATTTTCACAGGTGATAGTTTTAGGAAAGGTATTACCATTATATTTCATGGATATTTAGCCATTTACCCAGTTTGTTTCCTCCTAGGATCTACCCTGAACCACTCAGCCATTTACATATTTGCCCCTTCTCCCTCCTCTCAGGTCCAGTTCCCCCACAAATACAGTTCCTGTATTAGTCAAGATAAGCTAACTATGTAACTATCTCCAAAAATCATGTTGCTTATTATAACTTTGAATTATGTATATTCTTTATTATTATTGTAATCAAATATTCCCTAAGTTGTAACTTCATCTCTCCCTATCTATCAAAGCATATTCATCACTATTTAAACTTGCTTAATCTTTCCCATTGGAAAAAAAATCTAACTTTCATTTAATGATGGCAGTATAAAGTCTTATCAGAAAAACTTTCTCCTATTTCTAAAGAAATAAGCACACACAGAAAAAAATGAAGGGGCAACACTTAGCACCGGAAATATTTTTTAAAGTGTTGGTCAAGAAAAAAAGCCAAAGAACTTGTAACTGTACTGCACAACTCCAAGTAACACACCCCCTTCCCTTTTGAAGTCATAATGGTGAATGGGAAAAATCTAAAGAACTCTTTTGAGACCCTCAAATATAGAGATATTCAAGATGTTCTTATCTTTTCCTTCTTAGAATTGAAAAGAAAGCTATCACTGAGAATATATAGGTAAAATAGGAGAGGAAATTACTAGAGTTATCTGAAAGCAGTAAGGCACTAGGGTTCACCCTGAAAGAACTGCAGTGATCTCAAATTTGAAAACTCTTGTCAAAAATTTTAAAAAATAATAAAAAAAAAAACACAGAGTGAAGTAACTGAGAAAGAGAAAAACAAATACTGTATGCTAACACATATATATGGAATCTAAAAAAAAAAAAAAGGTTCTGAAGAACCTAGGGGCAGGACAGGAATAAAGATGCAGACGTAGAGAATGGACTTGAGGACCCGGGGTGGGGGAAGGTTAAGATGGGATGAAGTGAGAGAGCGGAATGGACTTATATACACACTACCAAATGTAAAATAGATAGCTAGTGGGAAGCAGCCGCGTTACACAGGGAGATCAGCTCAGTGCTTTGTGACCACCTAGAGGGGTGGGATAGGGAAGGTGGGAGGGAGACGCCAGAGGGAGGAGATATGGGGATATATGTATATAAAAAAGAAAAAATATATATCACCTGAATAAATGTAGTGCACATTTATTGACACATTTTCTAGTTGTGTTGCTTTGGGCAAGACACTTAACCTTTCCAGTTTCAGGTGCATTATCTGAGAAATGAAGGTTATACTTCAATGAGTTGTTATGATTAAATGAGAAAAGCCTAAAGTGCTTAGAACTATGCCTGGCACTTAGTAAGTGCTCAATAAATATTATCTATTATTACTATTTTTTAATTAATATTATTACTATTATTTTAGTATTATCTATTATTACTATTTATTTTAATTTGTACTTAATTTAGCCTGTTTCCCTAGCCTGTTTTGGAGTCATTTTACCTTCCACGGTAGGTCCGCTGGCTCTTAGCTCAGTATCCACATGTAGACACTAAGAACAGCTTTGGAAAACCTAAAACAGAGGATCTCCTTTTGCCTGATCACCTGAGCTACTTTTCTTTTTTAGTTGCCTCAGGGAAGCCTACTTGCACAGAATTCCAAGTGGTTACTTGAGAATACCTTCTCTTTTCTCTCAGTGTTACCCTTAGTTTCTTTAAACTACTTCTCTAATTGCTGAGGACAAGAAAATCAGGATACAGGATTCTTTCTCTCCCCTCCCCTCTTGCTTTCCCTCTTCTCTCTTCCATTCTCTAGAGCCAGAATACAGTTTGCTTTATTTTATTCTTCTCCCCTGCTGTATCTTACTATTATACGAAGGCCTTAGAGGCCATAGAATAATAACCTCATTTTTTAAGTGCGTTTTTACCACTATACCATAGGGAAAATAAATCTATGATTTGAGATATCCAAATCCTTTCTCACTACAACAGTGTGGTTTGCAAGACTGTTTACTTGTTATATAATCCTATTTTGAATGCCAAAAGCTGAAAATTATCTTGATCTTTCTCTTTGTATACTCCAATAAAAATTAATTTTAAAAATCCTTCTGGTAAGATATAAAAAAAAGACAATTATGACTAAAACATAGAGAGCCAGGAGTTATGGAGTGAGGGTGGAGAGGCAAGGACTTGTGGCAGAAATGTGTGATGTTTCCTGTAATATAGCACTTTTTCAATTATTTTGTTTGAGAGAAATCCCCGTTTCATGCATCCTACATACTTCCAACTCAAGCAGAAGCCAGAATGCCAGTTTCTCAACCTCTATTTGTACCCAAGGTAGTGGTATATGACCTAGGCTCTGCAATTCAGACTCAACTACATGAGACTTTAATTCAGACATGGGCAATATGAAGAAGCAGAAACCGAGTAGAATCCATTTGGGGAAGATAGTAGCCATAGAAGCATGCAGGTTTCAGGGCAGTGAAATGGAAATTCTGCCACCTAGGTCAGCGGCAATTATGATGGCACTGGGGTCTGCATCTACAGTGGCTGGTATACCCAGCAAGTGTGATATGAGCATTATTCCAGGCTGTGTAACCTTTAGACGTGACCATTGGGCTTTCCTAATCAGTAAACTCTTAAATAACTGTTTTCAGAAGTTTCTACTGTTTGCATTTGAGATCTTGAGTTACTCATAAAAAGACATCATATCATATGGAGGTGGCTACCTTAATAGGATAGTTAAATTCAACAAATCTTAATCCACGACTATGCATATAACAGGTGTCATGTTGGACATTTGAACTATAATGATAAATTAGCACAATCTCTATCTCCAAAGAACCTATAATCCAGGGGGACAAGATTTTTAACACAATAGCCTTCCATTCTTTCTCACAGGGTTCCTAAATTAGATAGTAATATAACATCAATAGTTTACATTTTTTAAATTAAGGAAATGTCTTAATTTTCTGATAAATAGTACAGACAGAAAATTTAAACATTTATATATAAGAATATACACTTTTAAAATTATTGGATCTGGCATTATGTATATTAAAAGGAATATATTTTCCAAATGATAGTATGAGTATAGTGGGCTAACAGATTCTTTGGAGGTTAATAATGAACAATTATCTGTGCTCTGTGGTTCATATTAACCTCTTTATCAGTACAATCTTACCCTTCCAATGTGTGTCTTAAGACTCATGGATTAAAAATAAGGAGGGTTGAAATAAGATCAAGTGAAAAATAATAGTATTAAAATAGACTAATGTAAGCATAGCTAGTCTAATGTAACAAATGAAAGATTATTGGTCATTGGAATTTCCCTGGTGGTCCAGTGGTTAAGACTTCACCTGCCAATGCAGGGGGTGTGGGTTCGATCCCTGGTTGGGGAGCTAAGATCCCACATGCATGCCTTGGGGCCATAAAACCAAAACATAAAACAGAAGCAATATTGTAACAAATTCAATAAAGACTTTAAAAATGGTCCACATCAAAAACACAAAATCTTAAAAAAAAATTTTTAATAAAGATTATTGGTTATTATTACAGGTTCTATTGTTTCTACATAATTTATGTTTTCTATCTATAGATTTTATTGCTCCTAAATGTACTATAAAAACTTCTACATAAAGTTGTGCTAATAAGTGAATTGGATGAGATATTTTACTCTATGATTTAAACTGTTATTTCTGGAGAGATGGCTCATGGGCAACCAGTTTTTCTAACCCTGACTTCTTATACTTTTGGGTTTGGAAAACTTTTGCCAATGCTACCTTCTAAATATGTGTACTTACTGTATTGATGGTCCCTCAGAAAAAAACAAAACGGTGTGCAGGGTTTGTTAGTTCTAAGCAACTAAAGAAGCACATACAAGTTATCATAAGAATTTATATTTGGAATAGCAATAAATTATTTTCATTTGCCTTTCATATTCTCTCCACCAGAGATAAGTCAACCTTGCTTATCTATCCTGAGACCTGTTCTCTAAGGAGTCTGCAAAATTTACGCACGTAACTCAGCCTATAAAGTGCTTCCTGGACAGCATTTCAGAAACTCCAAATTCTGGAGCAAGTCTCTCCATTATACTGTAATGCACTTCACATTAACCATGCAATCATAAACAATGTTAGTAACTTATAAGTTATTGAAAATATATTATACTCCACATTTTGTTACAAGTGCTATATGATATTTTGTTTCTTTAATACACTCTAAATCTTAACTTCATTGTTTAGATGAGGAAACCAAAGCTTAGAGAAAATTATAAACACTCAATCTTTCTAGCCCCAAAGACACCATAGATATCTATCACAGATACCAATATATGGTCTCTAGGAGGCTGGATCAAAAGAGGGGTACAGAGAGTACTGGGTTTGGGTATAGAAGACATGTTTTCAGGTCTTCTTTCTGAGGCTTTTCAACTGTATTCTGGTCTCAAATTCAGAGTGTTCTGTATTGGTGGTGGTGGTGGAGGTTTGTTATTTATTTGTTTTTGCTTGTTTTGTTTGAAACTCCAAATATGAACAAAAAATAAATACCCCTAGACTGACTAGTTGTAAGGTCGTCATGATATGTGACATTTTATAATCTATAAAGACCCACACAACTGTGAAAAATACAGTAATTGCTATTTTACACAAGTCAAGACCTCTGATCTCTCTAGAAAAATCACATTAAGGAATGAGATGAACTGTAAGAATGTTGATATTGGAAGCCAACTCCAGTTTCTAATAAAGACTAAATAAATGTGCTTCTCTACCAACTAGGTCCAAGAGAGAAAGGAGTTTATAAAGTTTTAAATCAGTGTGCTATACCAATTATAGTTCAAGTTTCTTATTCCAAAATGTGAAATTATTATATAGCCAGAATGCATCTTAATAGATTCTATAAATGTGAATCTATGGATTAGATAAATTTGGAATAGCTTCTAAACTCCTTTCAAGTTAAAAAAAAATACCATATTAAATTTTAATTAATTCAGTCACTTAAATTATCATCAAGACTCTTCCTTCAGAAATAGATTCATGTAAACGCAAGATTGAATAGAAAGAATATGCATGATTGGTAGAAATATCCTTTATATTTTTAAAAAATATTTTGGTACATACCCTTGTGCCAAAGAGGGTTAAAGAAGAGTAATCTCACTGTCCCTTACAGACCATGACACTTGTGATCATGTAATAAAATACTTGATGGCTGAGATTCCAGCTCTATAATTCCACTTCACTCCGGAAGCACAAGTCATTTTACCTCACTGTCACTAAGGTATGTAGTACTGCCTTTCTAGTTCATGTAGTAGGAATAAAACTAAACAACTCTGTTGCTCTAAGAGCAAGAGCATTTTCACCGTATTAAGACCAGGCAGCTGATTTTGGTCTTGTTTCTCAGATGTAAGTGAATTTTAATGCCAAGGAAATTTAGGGAGCTTACACCAGGGATCTGGAGTTAGAAGACAAAGATTTAAGGTTTTGTTCCATCATTTACATTCTATATGACACTGAGAAAATTGATAAAATTTCCTACTTCTTCACCTATTAAATGGAGTTAATAATAATCTCCACTCAATATCATTATGATTATGTAAAGACTGTACACTGTAAAATATTAAAATGTTGTATCTGGTCAAATTTCAGGCTGTACGCAGTGAAGCCAGATGGCCACAGCTGTCCCAGATGTGACATTAAGGCAAAACATAATTGGAGGAGAAGGAAATATTGATTCTCTCCATCACTTTTTGTATTGTTCTCGGTACTGAATAAATCAAGATCCATTTTGCAAGCCGTATTTGTTTCTTTTTTAAGTTTGAGGGCAACGACAAAAACCAGTTTCTTTGTGCTTCAAATAATTTATAGACTCTAGTGTTTCTTTGCTCTCAAATTCTGGTTAAAAATAACAATCCAGCCATTCATTTATGATATCATTACAAAAAATTTAACATGATTAGGCAGCTTTCTTACTTTTCTTCCCAATTATGGTTTAAAGTATGTTTACTCATGACTATGTGTACGTATGTTCAAAATCCATATGTGAACTCTTCCAGCAATAGTTTGTCTTTTACTATACCCAGACATCTGATGGGTGCCAGTGACCTAAGAACAATTAATTTACTTCCAGGTCCCATCCAGTATATATAGTTGAAGAAGAGAAAACTTGAGACCTGAAATCCAAATTTTAGAGGGAGGGAACATAGAGACTTTCCAATCCAGTCTCTTCTTTGTGGAGGTGAGAAAGCTGAGGCCTGGTGATTTGAAGTGACATGCGTAAAGTCACATTGTTAGTTAATAGTGAAGTCAGGGCTGGGCCGGTGCTATTCCCAGGGCTCCACGTAGCTTCCATCTGCATTCTTCAGTGCTCTCAGTCACTAATTTCTTCTGTTCTGAAACAGTTATTTATTTTGGCTGTGAACAATAGCTTTCTGTGACACCTTCAGGACTGCTTTTTAAAATACATCTCTATTTTTGGTTTTGTAGTATCTCCTGACTTCTCTGACTTGTAATGATTCATAATATGGTACTTCCATTAAGATATAGCCTCAAGTACTGGCTGCACCAGACATGCATATAAAAGAAAACATTAAAACTTTTAAAAAGACCTCAAAATAGTGATGCAGCTGTATAGAGAAACAGACAACCTGATTTCATATATTACTGGAAAAACAAAGTTTTTTAAACAAATGAGAAAGCAAAAGAAGGAACAAAGAAAACCCTAGACACTGCACACCCTCAGAATAAATCCTATATTCTCAGAAACTACAACCAAGTTCCCTAAGTACAATATGGTTCTAATTAGACTTTTGTTGTTGTCAAGATGAATAGTGCAAATCAAAGAAGAGAAGAAAGAATATTGCACTAGCTAGTTCATAGACCACTTCATCTTTCTGCATTTGTTTCCAAACCTGAAAACTGAGGAGTTTGAAACTAAATTACCTCTAAGTTATTTTCCAGTTATAAGTTATGTAATTTTCAAGGCATTTAACCCATTACCTCTACATTTTGTACTTCCTATATTGACTAATCAGCACCAACAAACTTACAGATTGCCATAACCCTGAATGTTCAAAGCTTTTCACACTTTATTCGTATTTTGTAAATACCCATTTACAAAAATTTTAGCACCTCATTCTTAAAAATTTCAGCACCTCATTCATATTGCATAAATATCCATTGGTCAGGGTGGTGCAATATTCCTTGAACCAGACCATCTTTGAATTAATAATTAATTAATTAATTAATTAATTAATTAACAAAGTTGGAAAAAAAAGTAAGGGATGAGGGCTCTGAAAATTAATATATTACATTTCTAATTTAATTGTTAGAGTCGAAATAACATGTAAGAAAATACTGTCAGTGTGATGTAGTTGTCTAGGTAATTGCAGGATATGGGTAATGTAAATCAAACGATTCTTGAATTAATAAATGGTAGGAGTACTATTACAGTAGTGACTGCTTATTAGCTTACTTCTCGAATGAAATGTTGGTCTCTACACATTTATTTATTAACATACCATTTAAAAAGCAGATAGATCACTAATTCTAATCTACTAAATGTTGTATAATATTTTTATTCCACAAAGAAAATGAATGACAGTAGAAAAATAAAATGACCTATATGTAAAATTATAGCTCAGTGACAATTATCCATGACAGGTGAGATGGTGACTGCCTTGGATGACCAGCATCAACAATCACATTTCAGACTGCATCAGCTTCTAGCAAACCCTCTACCAGAGTTGTTGCCAGAATAGATTTATTTTGGTTGTTAGCTCAATTCTCAAGTCTGAGAGGAGATGCCAGTGAGCCATGCCACTAAGAGAACAGCTATGGAGGGGCCTGCCTGTATAATCCTCACCAGAGAGCAATTCCCCTCAAATGATGTTGGAATAAGTCATTTAAAATAATTCAATCTGATTCTAGCTTTAAAGATATAAGAAGCTGATCATCTCAATAGATGCAGAAAAAGCTTTTGACAAAATTCAACACCCATTTATGATAAAAACTCTCCAGAAAGTAGGCATAGAGGGAACTTTCCTCAACATAATAAAGGCCATATATGACAAACCCATAGCCAACATCGTTCTCAATGGTGAAAAACTGAAAGCATTTCCTCTAAGATCAGGAACAAGATAAGGTTGCCCACTCTCACCACTATTATTCAACATAGTTTTGAAAGTTTTAGCCACAGCAATCAGAGAAGAAAAAGAAATAAAAGGAATCCAAATCGGAAAAGAAGAAGTAAAACTGTCACTGTTTGCAGATGCCATGATACTATACATAGAAAATCCTAAAGATGCTACCAGAAAACTACTAGAGCTAATCAATGAATTTGGTAGAGTAGTAGGATACAAAATTAATGCACAGAAATCTCTTGCATTCCTATACACTAATGACAAAAAATCTGAAAGAGAAATTAAGGAAACACTCCCATTTACCATTGCAACAAAAAGAATAAAATACCTAGGAATAAACCTACCTAAGGAGACAAAGGAACTGTATGCAGAAAACTATAAGACACTGGTGAAAGAAATTAAAGGTAATGCAACAAATGGAGAGATATACTATGTTCTTGGATTGGAAGAATCAACATTGTGAAAATGACTATACTACCCAAGGCAGTCTACAGATTCAATGCAATCCCTATCAAACTACCAATGGCATTTTTCACAGAACAAGAATAAAAAATTTCACAATTTGTATGGAAACACAAAAGAACCCAAATAGCCAAAACAATCTTGAGAAAGAAAAACGGAACTGGAGGAATCAGGGTCCTGGACTTCAGACTATACTACAAAGCTACAGTCATCAAGACAGTATGGTACTGGCACAAAAACAGAAATATAGACCAATGGAACAGGATAGAAAGACCAGAGCAAACCCACGCACATATGGTCACCTTATCTTTGATAAAGGAAGCAAGAGTATACAATGGAGAAAAGACAGCCTGTTAAATAAGTGCTGGGAAAACTGGACAGCTACATGTAAAAGAATGAAATTAGAACACTTCCTAACACCATACACAAAAATAAACTCAAAATGGATTAAAGACCTAAATGTAAGGCCAGGCACTATAAAACTCTTAGAGGGAAACATAGGCAGAACACTATGACATAAATCACAGCAAGATCCTCTTTGACCCACCCCCTAGAGAAATGGAAATAAACAAATGGGACCTAATGAAACTTAATAGCTTTTGCACAGTGTAGGAAACCATAAAAGACAACCCTCAGAATGGGAGAAAATATTTGCAAATGAAGCAACTGACAAAGGATTAATCTCCAAAATATACAAGTAGCTCATGCAGCTCAATATCCAAAAAACAAACAACCCAATACAAAAATGGGCAGAAGACCTAAACAGATATTTCTCCAAAGAAGATATACAGATTGCCAAGAAACACATGAAAAAATGCTCAACATCACTAATCATTAGAGAAATGTAAATCAAAACTACAATGAGGTATTACCTCACATCGGTCAGAATGGCCATCACCAAAAAATCTACAAACATGGGGCTTCCCTGGTGGTGCAGTGGTTAAGAATCCGCCTGCCAATGCAGGGGACTTGGGTTCGAGCTGTGGTCCGGGAAGATCCCAGATGCCACAGAGCAACTAAGCCCGTGTGCTACAACTATTGAGCCTGTGCTCTAGAGCTCATGAGCCACAACTACTGAAGGCCGCATGCCTAGAGCCTGTGCTTTGCAACAAGAGAAACCACTGCAATGAGAAGCCCGTGCACCACAGGGAAGAGTAGCCCTCGCTCACTGCAACTAGAGAAAGCCCACATGCAGCAACGAAGACTCAACACAGCCATAAGTAAATAAACAAACAAACAAATAAATGTATTTATTTTTTTAAAAAATCTACAAACAATAAATGCTGGAGAGGGTGTGGGTTAAAGGGAACCCTCTTGCACTGTTGATGGGAATGTAAATTGGTACAGGCACTATGGAGAACAGTATGGAGGTTCCTTAAAAAACTAAAAATAGAACTACCATATGACCCAGGAATCCCACTACTGGGCATATACCCTGAGAAAACCATAATTCAAAAAGAGACATGTACCACAATGTTCATTGCAGCACTATTTACAATAGTCAGGACATGGAAGCAACCTAAGTGTCAATCAATAGATGAATGGATAAAGAAGATGTGGTACATATATACAATGGAATATTACTCAGCCATAAAAAGAAACGAAATTGAGTTATTTGTAGTGAGGTGGATGGACCTAGAGTCTGTCATACAGAGTGAAGTAAGTAAGTCAAAAAGAGAAAAAAAAATACCATATGCTAACACATATATATGGAAACTTAAAAAAAAAAATGGTTCTAATGAACCTAGGGGCAGGACAGGAATAAAGACACAGACGTAGAGAATGGACTTGAGGACACAGGGAGGGGGAAGTGTAAGCTGTGACGAAGTAAGAGAGTAGCACTGACACATATACACTACCAAATGTAAAATAGATAGCTAGTGGGAAGTAGCTACATGGCACAGGGAGATCAGCTCGGTGCTTTGCGACCACCTAGAGGGATGGGACAAGGAGGGTGGGAGGGAGATGTAAGAGTGAGGGGATATGGGGATATACATATGCATAGAGCTGATTCAGTTTGTTATACAGCAGAAACTAACACCACACTGTAAAGCAATTATACTCCAATAAAGATGTTTAAGAAAAAAAGGTATAAGAAGCCCATTTCAACCCAATATTAAATCAGAAATAAGTGTTAAATGTGGGGTCTATTAATAATTTTTGTGCCATTTTTTGCTGAAAGCATACACTTTTACTCAAATAACTTTACTCCCAAGTTGTATATTGTCTCCTCAAATTTCTTTTTTTTACATTTTTCTACACTTTAGAGAAGCTTTTTGGCAATGACATTATTATAAAAGCTCAAGATAAGATTTTTCCTCCTTTGAGTATTAATTTATAGTGTTTCTAACTATTGATGAACCATCCTCATTCCACCCCTCACTCTCCATCCCTCCCACTCCCCAAAATCAGTAGTTTTATTTCTGTTTAACAAGTTCCCTGCGATCAACTGTAATACAGCGAGGATAACAAAAATGAACCTAGATGGTGGAGGGAAAGGATTCATGTAGCAATATTCTTCTGATTTTCTTGTTAACACTTGGGATTTCTAGAAATAATGCAGCATACATGTTTTTCTCTGAACTTCTCTCTTCTTTGGAAAGATCAGACTGAGGCATTAGGGAAGGCAAAATTTCAGGCTTTCAAGTCATATAGAACTTGGATTCAAATATAGGATTCACTAACTTTCTTGCTGTGAGACCTTGGGCAAATTGTTTAACTCAAAACAAACTGCTCATCTGTAAAATGGGCACATAAACAGGACCTACTCTGAAAGAATCATGAGGATGAAATGATATAATATGTGAAAATATAGAGCACAATGAATGCTTGGCACAAAGAAACACTCCATAAGTGGTATTATGTTTAATATAGTTATGCGTTGTTATGTTATCCATTATTTTAAGTTTCTCTTATATGGTATTTTTTTCATATTCATTCATACATGTTTAAGAAGGAAGGAAAGCAAGATTACAAAATTAAATGTATGCACATACACGTGGAAAAGCTTGACACTTTAAAATATGATTGCCATTTTTTGTCATTTAATTTTTCTAGAAATTAATTTTTATGGCATTTTACAAAAAGTCCACAATTGTTAGGAGTGGGTGGCCTGGGGGAAACACACTACTGGTCTTTCACCACAAATGGCTAAAGATGCCCTGTCTAGAACAGGGCATCTTTTACTTTAATGTCAATGCAAATCACCTGGGCTAGGTGAGGCTGTGATTCTGTATTTCTAACAAACTCCAGGTAAAGCTGATTGCTGCTCAGAGAAACACACTTTGATCGGTAAAATATTAGAGGATTCAGACTAACCTGAAGACTTCTAATCCATTTATAGTTAGTAGACAACATATTCGTCACCTTAAATCAGCTAAGTGGACTGATGAAGTATATATAAAAATTAGGAGAAGTGAAAATGTTTCAGTTATGTAAATTGTATTATTATATATCAGTATTTTTGTAAGCATTTATAGTGTAAATATATGGGAATATCTTTACTCTTAATATAGACAGGATCTTGGCTCCTTCAAGAGACAAGGAAAAGGGCTTTGGTATTCTAATCTCTCTGGGAACAGAGGCTGATTACTGCATCACAGTGGAGGTTGCCTGGTGTACCCAGAGGATTGGTAGAGCCTCCTTGTGAAGAGAGGAGATTGGAAGTTTCTCAGACGTTTGCCTTCTTTACAATGGGGGAAGGGTGAAAGTAGAAATTTTCACTGAACTCTCAGATTTGGTTAAAAATGCCTGTGGTAAATTTCATCTAAAGACAGAAATGAATTAGTGAGGAAGAGGAACACTGGAAGAGACTCCTGGGCTAACAATATGATGAAACTAGAGCCACACCTACTAATTTCTAGTCTCTCCATTTTGCCTCTAATCAAATCACAACTCCTCAATAGTGAGACTACGGATTTTTACTGGATATTGCTGACCTAAATGCCCTCCCTCATCCAGCCATCTTTGCCCTCACCATCTAGCGGACAAACATTGCTTTTGAAATGAATAATCAATCCCTACTAAAATTAAATTTTAAAATATCTCTTTGAGCCAGATATTAACGTGCAATTACTTTGCCTAGAATACCCTCCTCCTCTGCTGAAACATTAAACTATCACATGAAGATTACTTTGTCCAAGCATATGAGACTCTAACATATTTTATGAAATTTCTTCCTACTTCCTTGAATCCTGGATGTCAGTAAAATTATGGTTTTCTATGTACTTGTCACATGTTTATATTTTTTTGACCAACTGGAGTGACAAGAAAACCAAAATACCTTCAGAGGCAGCCTATGATTTTTCCATTTATTAAAATCTCTCATAGCATTTAATTTGCCATGTACTAAATATTGATTTTTTATGTTTTTGCTTCTGGAACAAGTATTTTCTAGAATTCTGTTTTGTTTTCTTTTAAGTGAACATGCTAAAATAATAAAAGTGATAGTTAGAAAATAAAAAAAAAATTGAAAGCATTTTGCACTACTCAACTGTCTATTATGATTAATTATTAGCATTTAGGGAAATTTATTTTATTTAAATCTTTGCAACATATCTATAGTGATTCTGCTTTCTGTTAATTAATTATAGCCCAGATAATACATTAACTTTTCAAAAATTGATAGCCATCGCCTATGTGCTAGACATTGTACCAAAAATGTAGTAGGAAATGCCTTGTGAAGCCCACAGTTTGCAGGGGAAAAATGCATTTATAATTAGCAGTCTTTTATAAGTCGTAATAAAAGTTCAGTCTGTCTGGAGTGTATCAAGGAAAGTTCTACAGAGGAAGAAATCAGAGTTTTGTAGCACTGGTTGAGAGGGAATGCTCTGGAGTCAAACAGACCTGAGTTGAGCCCTCATTTTGCCATTGATTAGCTATGTAATCTCAGATAAACTTAACCTCTCTAGGTTTTCGTTTGCTTAGCTGTAAAATGGGTGTTGTTAGCCTTATTGTAGTCTAAGCTGGATCATAAGGAAAGAGGGACAGGGCATCAACTGCAAGAAGGCAGAGGTCTCATATTCCTAATCATCCAGGCCTTGGTGAGGAGTTTGGATTTCATTCTCAGCACAAAGGGAACTCACTAGAAAGATGTTATCCAAGAACTAACAAGATGTGACTTACTTTTTAAAAGATCACTTTGGTTGTAGTGTAGACAAGATTAACATAGAAGAAGAATGAAAGTGTGGAGTGTTGAAGTCTGAGGGTCCGGTGAGAAATAATGATGTTTATAGACCTAGAGATAGACAGACAGTGAAGATGAGCCTGGAGGTTACTAAAGTAGCCTATGGAACAGGGTATGAACTGGGTCAAAAGCAAGTGGAATAGATAGGAAAAATGGATCTGAGAGATTCTGTAGAAATAGAAGTATAAAAATAGAAACAATATTTATATAGGGAAAAAGACAATGGGGCAGCATTCACAGGGCAAAGACTTTCAGTGTACCTAAAAAAAAGGTATCGGTCTGATATAAGAAGAATAAGTATAGGAAATGAGTCAAACATTTTTATAATATTTTTCAGGCAGAAAATAGTTTTTGAGGACCCATATATATTATTAGGTATATTTTCTCTATCTAGGTTCTTGAAGGAAAGAGTGATCATTTAAAATTAATTTTATATAAGAAGCCACATATTTATTTAAACACCAAAATATTAGTTGCTTTCTCAATATGAAATGGTATCCTTTTAGCATTCTGAAATAAAAGCTGTACCCTCTGATCAATGATTAACTTGAAGGGCATTTAGCACATCTTTCACAGAAAGAGGTTATATTTACAAACAAAATGATATCACATGTCTGGTATGAAAATTCTGATAGAACAACTTTTCCTAAACAACCTGCAACTTCTGGTGAAATAGTGCCTGAGAACTGAGGAATAATATTTTACTTGATTCTTCAGTAAGCCTGGGCTTATTCTTGTCAGAGTAATTTATTTTATCTGTTAGACATATCATCACCTTGAAAAGAAAAAAATCTTTTATTAATATGAACTCTATAAAATCTGGCAAATTTTCATGAGAATTAACCATCTGTGTTCAGTAAACTGCCACTTGGAGGTCTGCATTGTGCCTGCGTCTACCCGTGGGCAGACTCCAAGGGGGGCACCACTTATTGAGCATCTGCTGTGAGCTGATGTCATGGTAGTCCTGGGTTTGCACCAAGAAAAAAAACTTCGATTTTTAGACCATTTAAGTATTAAATCATTCATCCATGAAACAGGTATTTAATGAGCATCTACTACGTGACAGGAACTGTTCTGGATACTGTAGATACAACGTTGAATACATTAGATAAAAATTCTTATCTTCATGGAGCTTACAATCTAGTGAGGAAAAAATTATTTACTAAAATGAAATAATAAACTTGCATATACACTGGATATGTAAATAAATTATTTGAATTTGTTACTTTAGCTTTAATTAATAGAAGAGATTATTATATTAATAAACTTTAACCCATATGTATGTATTGATGACTTCAAGTAATTATATAGTATATGCTTGCATCTATTACCTTGTTCATTGTTACACATGAGGACTGAAAGTGCCAATCAGACTTAAAAAAAAATTTTTTTTAGTTTAATTATAGTTGCTGAACAATATTATATGTTACAGATGTACAATATAGTGATTCATAACTTTTTATTTATTTATTTATTTTAAAGATTTTTTTTTTTTTTTTAATATATAGACCTTTTTTTTTTTTTTTTTTTTTGGCGGTATGGACCCAGCTGCTCTGCGGCATGTGGGATCTTCCCGGACCGGGGCACGAACCCATGTCCCCTGCACTGGCAGGCGGACTCTCAACCACTGCGCCACCAGGGAAGCCCTATATAGACCATTTTTAAAGTCTTTACTGAATTTGTTACAATATTGCTTCTGTTTTATGTTTTGGTTTTTTTGGCCATGAGGCAAGTGGGATCTTAGCTCCCTGACGAGGGATCAAACCCGCACCCCCTGCATTGGAAGGTGAAGTCTTAACCACTGGCCCACCAGGGAAGTCCCTGACTCATAACTTTTAAAGGTTATACTCCACTTATAGTTATTATAGAATATTAGCTATATTCCCTGTATTGGACAATATGTCCTTGTAGCTTATTTTATACCTAATAGTTTGTACCTCTTAATACCAAAAAAACTGATTTGTTTTCTATATCTATGAGTCTGTTTCTTTTTTGCTATATTTACTAGATTGTTTTCTGGATCTCACATATAAGTGATACCATATTGTATTTGTCTTTCTCTGCCTGACCTATTTCACTTAGCATAATACTCAGCAAGTCCATCCATGCTGTTGCAAATGGCAAAATTTCCTTCCTTTTTATGGCTGAGTAGTATTCCATCATGTGTGTGTGAGTGTGTGTGTGTGTGTGTGTGTGTGTGTGTGTTTGTATTACTTCTTTATCCATTCATCTGTTGATAGACACTTAGGTTGCTTCCATATCTTGGCAACTGTAAATAATGCTGCTATGAACACTGGGGTGCATGTATCTTTTCAAATGAGTATTTTTTGGGTTTTTTTGAATATATACCCAGGAGTGGAATTGCTGGGTCATATTGTAGTTCTATGTTTAGTTTTTTGAGAAACCTCCATACTTTTTTCCACAGTGGCTGTACCAATTTATATTCCCACCAACAGTGTATGAGGGTTCCCTTTTCTCCACATCCTCGACATTTGTTGTTTGTGTTCTTTTTCATGATGGTCATTCTGACAGGTGTGAGGTGATGTCTCACTGTAGTTTTGATTTGCATTTCTCTGATGATTAGTGATGCTGAGAATCTTTTCTTGTGCCTGTTGGCCATCTACATGTCCTCTTCGGGAAAATGTCTATTCAAGACTTCTGCCCATTTTTTAATCTTTCTTTTTTTGATGTTGAATTGTATGAGCTCTGTAAATATTTATATATAAGCTTACCTCAAGAAACAAGAAAAATTTCAAATAAACAACCTAAGCTTACACCTAAAGGAACTAGAGAAAGAAAAACAAACAAAACTCAAAGTTAGTCAAAGGAAAGAAATCATAAAGATCAGAGCAGAAATAAATGAAATAAAGACTAAAAACTCAATAGAAAAGATAAATGAAATGAAAATCTGGTTCTTTGAAAAGATAAACAAAATTGGTAAACCTTTAGCCAGACTCATCAAGAAAAATGGGAGAAGGCCCAAATCAATAAAATCAGAAATGAAAAAGGAGAAATTACAACTGACACCACAGAAATACAAAAGATCATAAGAGACTACTACAAACAACTGTATGCCAACAAAATGGTTAACCTAGAAGAAATGGACAAATTCTTAGTATTGTACAATCTCCCAAGACTAAACCAGGAAGAAATAGAAAATATGAACAGACTAAATACCAGTAATGAAATTGAATCAGTAATTAAAAACCTCACAACAAACAAAAGTCCAGGACCAGATGGCTTCACAGGTGAATTCTACAAAACATTTAGAAAAGAGTTAACACTTATCCTTCTCAAACTAGTCCAAAAAACTGCAGAGGAAGGAGCACTTCTGAAATGATGCTATGAGGCCAGTATCACCCTGATACCAAATCCAGACAAAGATATCACAAAAAAAGAAAATTACAGGCCAATATCACTGATGAACAAACATAGGTGCAAAAATCCTCAACAAAATATTAGCAAGCCAAATCCAACAATACATTAAAAGGATTATAAACTTTGATCAAGTGGGATTTATCTCAGGGGTGCAAGGATTTTTCAATATCTGCAAATCAGTCAGTGTGATACCCATTAACAAGTTGAAGAATAAAAACCATATGATCATCTCAATACATGCAGAAAAAGCTTTTGGCAAAGTTCAGCAACCATTTATGATAAAAACTCTTCAGAAAGTGGGTGTAGAGGGAACCTACCTCAACATAATAAAGGCCATATGTGATAAACCCACAGCTAACATCATACTCAATGGTGAAAAGCTGAAAGCATTTCCTCTGTGATTAGGAATAAGACAAAGGATGCCCACTCTTGTCACTTTTATTCAACATAGTATTGGAAGTCCTAGCCACAGCAATCAGACAAGAAAAAAGAGATAAAGGAATCCGAATTGGAAAGGAAGAAATAGAAGTGTGACTGCTTGCAGATGACATGATGCTATACATAAAAAATGCTAAAGGCATTACCAGAAAACTACTAGACCTCATCAGTGAATTCAGTAAAGTTGAAGGATACAAAATTAATATAGAGAAATCTGTTGCATTTCTATATGGTAACACCAAACTATGAGAAAGAGAAATTAAGGAAACAATCCCATTTACCATCACATCAAAAAGAATAAAATACCTAGGAATGAACCTACCTAAGGAGGTTAAAGACCTGTACTCAGAAAACTATAAGATGATGAAAGAAATTGATGAAAGAAATTGAAGAGGACACAAACAGATGGAAAGATATACCACATTCTTGGATTGGAAGAATTAATATTGTTACAATGACCATACTACACAAGGTGATCTACAGACTCAGTGCAATCCCTATCAAAATACCAGTGGCATTTTTCACAGAACTAGAACAAATAATTTAAAAATTTGTACAGAAACAGAAAAGACCCCAAATACTGAAAACAAGAAGAACAGAGCTAGATGGATCATGCTTCCTGACTTCAGACTATACTACAAACCTACAGTAATCAAAACAGTATGGTACTGGCACAAAAACAGATGCATAGATCAAAGGAACAAAATCGAGAGCCCAGAAATAAACCCATGCACTTACGGTCAATTAATCTATGACAAAGGAGGCAAGAATATACAATGGAGAAAAGACAGTCTCTTCAATAAGTGGTGCTCAAAAAGCTGGCTGGCCACATGTAAAACAATGAGATTAGAACATTCTGTAACCTCATATACAAAAATAAACTCAAAACGGATTAAAGACCCAACTATAAGACCAGAAACCATAAAACTCCTAGAGGAAAACATAGGCAGAACACTCTTTGACATAAATCATAGCAATATTCTTTTGGATCCATCTTCTAGAGCAAAGGAAATAAAAGCAAAAATAAACAAATGGGACCTAATTAAACTTAAAAGCTTTCACACAACAAAGGAAACCATTGACAAAATGAAAAGACAACCTGCACAATAGGAGAAAATATTTTCAAATGATTTGACTGATAAGGTGTTAATAGCCAATCAGACTTTTAAATTAAATTTTAGAGTCCTTCTCTCATATGTAATTATCACAAATATTGAGATACCTGTGGTTGATTTGTTGGTTGTTTTGTCATATTTTGATTCATTTTCATGGACACATCAGTAGCACTTCAAAATGATTGTTAATAGATTTTAAAGTTGTGACTTAAGTGAAGGTATGACACAAATACTTTAACTACAATTTCAAATACCTATAATGAGTTCTTTCAGAAAATTATCTTGGAAGCTCCTATTTTTTCTTGGAGGTTCGAAAAGAAATGTCTTAAATATTTCTTACTGTGCTCCAATGCAGATAGGAGAGTATGACCAAATGAAATAAGACCCCTGGATAATAATGTACATTTCTGCAGCAATCTGTAGAGTGCTTTATAACAGTACCCTCTAGAACTACATAAAGCAAACATTGAACTGTGTAGCAATCAGCTAAAAGCCTGATTAAGCAAGTAATGTTTAAGCAAATATTTCAAACACTCAAGATTGATCCCTGAAGTTTCTAAGCACAAGTGGCCTTCTTTTTACCACAAACAATAAGCCCACGGAGACAGAATCAAATCTCAAATGTAAAAGCAGGACTTCTGATATAACTGAAAAGCAAGAGTAAGGCGCAATTCCAGCAATCTAAACAATGAACTGCATAATTTAGAAGTTGCATCTCTGGCTTATAGGTCACCAGTGTCAATAAAGTGTCATATGTGCACCTGAGGGCTGTCCTGAGCCAATGAGGTAGGAATAGATGCCCAGATACACCAAGGAATTAGAAAGTGCACCTTCCTTTTATTGGATCACTAGCTTTGAGAAACAATGTATCAGCTAAATAATTAGGTGCTTCCAGTTTGGGGAGATATATTCTGAGTAAAAAATAATAAAATAGATACCTTCTTATCTATTAACTACCAAAGTTAATCAATATTTCTTGCTCCACCACAAATACTCAGAACCATACACACACACACACACACAGAGAAAGACAGAGAGAGAGAAAGACAGAGAGAGAGATGGAGAGAGAAAGACTTACGTCCCTTTTGTGACCATTTCTTGTTGCCTCTTGGATGTATAATTTGAACTGTGTCAGTACATTTCCATAAACAAGTTAAATTACTTGAAACAGTTGTTATTCAAATTGTGAATCAGGTGACAAAGTGACAGGATACCACCTCTCCAAAAGCAAGACAGTAACTACCTCAAAGGCAATATGTTAATAAATGGCTTGGTAGCATCCTCATTAATTATCATCATCTTAGGCATTCCAGCTATAACAATACTAGTTAATACTTAGTTTCTCATGTGCTGGGATTGTGCTTAAAGCTTTGAAGTCAAAGATCTCACTTAATTCTTGTAAAAGCCCCTTTAGCCACCAATGCTTTATAGATGTTAAGCTAATTGTCCAATATCACATAGCTAGTAAGGGGTGATATCCGAATGCACATTCAGGCATTGATTACAGAACTCTAATCACTGTGCTCTGCACATGTGATTTTAATATTTTAATCATAGGGTTTATATGTAGTATCAATATCTTCTTTTATTTTTTTATGTCCCCTTCTAGCCAAGTTAAGAAAAGAAAAACATTTACAATTTTTGTTGCTGATGAATTACTTTTTCACATTCAAAATGAATTTTTCAGTGGGGACACTATGGGAATCATTCAAAAGCCAATTATTTATTATTATCAGAAATGTAAATCTGTTGCTCCTAGAAGAATGTTTTAGATGAAGGAACACATAGAGTTGGTTAAAAGTATCCATTCTACACTTCCTCCTTCTCAAATGGGAAATGTGTGATAAAGATATTTCCTTGATATTGGTGGTAACTGCACAGACTCCATGAGCAATTACTTTTAAATATTGAGGGTTAAAATTCTGTACCAGCTGAAGTTTCCAGATGGTGTATAAAACAAGAAGCCAAAGACAAACTGGCTCCAGAATATATCCTTGAAGTAGCTGCATGAGAACAGAATTGCATGAAGATGGTAGTGTCATCATTGATGATAAACAAAATATGTCTGGACCCATGGGACCAGTAACATAAATAGGAAAACTAAGAATAATAGGTTCACTCATCTGATGAGGATATCTGCAAAGTGCTTGACTAAGAATAATTTGCAAATATACAAAATTACATGTTAAGTTTGAGAAGTTCTAAGTCCAAATAAATTAAACAAAGTAAATCAATGCAACCATCTCCAACAGCATTCATATATAATGTTTGACAGAAGCTTAAGACTGAAAAGACCATAGAGTTTACATATCCTACCCTCTCATTTTACAGATGTGCAAACTGATTGAATGCATGACCTAAATTCAGCA
This sequence comes from Hyperoodon ampullatus, assembly GCF_949752795.1. Classification (NCBI taxonomy): domain Eukaryota; kingdom Metazoa; phylum Chordata; class Mammalia; order Artiodactyla; family Ziphiidae; genus Hyperoodon; species Hyperoodon ampullatus. The sequence goes on along the minus strand of NC_136925.1, from coordinate 44,948,237 downwards.
AACAGCGTTATCAATCAATTCATTTAATTACATTGTTGTGATAGTGTGGCTTATAATAAGAAAGGTATTTTTGGTCTTTGTCCTTTTTCTGCCACAGAGCTCCTAATACTATTGAAATTTCCTATGTGATGACAGTGATAAAAGTGTCATTTTTTATGTTTATGAGATGACTTTTGGAAGGCAGTAGTTAAACTAAGAATGGGGACTGAGTGCCTAAAGACCTAACCTTGTGTTTATAGGGTTGAAACTTTCAGTCCCACCCACCCCTCCACCTCCAGGGAGGGGAAAGGCAGTAGAGGTTGAATCAATCACCAATGGTCAATGATTTAATTAATCATGCCTATGTAATGGAGTCTCCATAAAAACTCAAAAGGATACGGTTCAGAGAGTTTCCAGTCTGGTGAACATGTGGAGATTTGGGGAGAGTGGGCCCTGGGAGAGCATGGAATCTCCATACCCTTTCCCCATTCCTTACCCTATGCATTTCTTCCACCTGGCTGTTCCTGAGTTATATCCTTGTATTATAAACTGATGATGTAGTAAGTACAGTGTTTCTCTGAGTTCTGTGAGCCACTCTAGAAAAATAATCAAACCCAAGGAGGGTGTGTTGGAACCTCCAATCTGTAGCCTGTCAGAAGTGCAGGTGACAACCTAGACTTAAACTGGCCTCTGAAGTGGAGGGGTGGGCAGTCTTGTAGGACTGAGCCCATAACCTGTGGGATCTGACACTATCTCCAGGTAGATAATGTCAGAATTAAATTGAATTGTAGGACACTCAGCTAGCCTCCAAAAATTGCTTGTTGGTGGTATTAAGAAAATACCCTCCTCGTTCACATTAGAATTGGGTACAGGACTTTTAACTGCAAATTAGGAGATTATGTAAATGTAGGTGCTTGTTTTCTCCTTTTTTAGTATTCACACAACACTGGTTAGAAAAATGACTACCAAGGTATCAAGTGCCCTAGGTCCTAGTATAGCACTAAAATTAATACTGATATGATAATAATACGTTAAAAATAAAATAAATAAAAGACACATTATGAGAATCAGCTTATTTGATTTACCTCCAACTGGAATTTCATAGGGATTATAAAACTGATTTAAAAAAAAGAGAAATATTAGAAAAGAAGGGAAATGAAAAGTACAGCCAACTTGAAAATAACTTGTTCTCTCATCTCCAGGTGAGGTCCTTTGTCATATGGATAAATCTCTAGCTCTTAAACGTGTCAAAAGATCTTGAAAGGCACAAAAAATGATAGGACCTAGGCAAGGATTTTTAAAACACTTTTCTTTTTGAAATAATTTTAGACTTACAGAAGAGTTGCAAAGATGGTATGGAAAGTTTTCAAATAACCTTCACTCAGCTTCCCCTAATGTTAACATCTTACATAGCCATCATGCAATTATCAACACCAAAAACTTAATATTGACACTATCCTATTAATTATTACAGACTTTATCCAATGCTTTTTTCAGTTCAAGAATCTGACCAAGGATGCCGTTGCAATTAATTGTCATGTCTTTTTCATCTCCTTCAATCTGTGACAATATTTCCTTGTCTTTCATGTCCTTGACACTTTTGAAGGACGTGGGTCAGGTATTCTGCAAAATGTCTCTCAATTTGGGTTTCTCTAAAGTGTTCTCATCATAAAATTGAAGTTATAAATTTTTGTCAAGCATACCACAGAGGTTATGTGCCCTTGAGAGAAGTCACTGTATCATATCAGGGGTACATAATGTTCATATATCTTACTATTGGGGTGTTAACTTTCACCACTTGGTTAATGTGATACCTGCCTGGTTTCTCTATTGTAAGTTATTTTTTCCCTTCACACTGAGTAAATATTTTGGGGGAAACATTTTGCAGCTATAATGGTTAATTTTATGTGTCAGCTTGACTGGCCATGGTATGACCAGATTAAACATTATTTTGGGGTGTATATGTAAAGGTGTTTCTAGGTGAGACTAGCGTTTGGATTGGTGGACTCAATAAAGCAGTTTGCCCTCCCCAGTATGTGTGAACATCAACCAACCTATTGAGGGCCTGAATAGAACAAAAGACAGAGGAAGAAAAAATTCATTTTTTCCTGCCTCACTGATTGAGCTAGGACATCTCGTATCATCTCCAGCCATTGGACAGGGATTTACACCATCTTCTCCCCTGGTTCTCAGGCCTTTGGACTCAAGCTGAATTATACGACTGGCTTTCCTGGGTCTCCAGCTTGCAGATGAGACCTATTGGTTCTGTTTCTCTGTATGACCCTGACTAAGACAGAAGGTATGCAAATATCCTGTTTCTCCTTAAACTTTTGTCCACTAATTTTACCATTTATCTGTGGATCTTGCCAGCATCAATTATTGCAATGATATTCTAATAGTGATTTTCTATTTCCCTCATTCATCTACATTTATTAAGTAGAATTAAACTGAAAGGAAGAGCTGTTCCTTCTTTCCAACCTATTTGTTTTTCAATATCCATTTATATCAATAAGATTGATATTTATTTTATTATATAAAATTATGTAAATTTATATAATAAGTATAATAATTGGAAAAATTCAACTGTGTTTATTTATTTAGTTGTTCAATTTTTTTTCAACTTTAGCTAATGGGAACTCTTTCAGATCTACTCCTGTGTCTCTTTAATATGCCCCTATATTTTTGGTTTTTGAGAACTTCCTCATAACTAATATTATAAGATGCTCCAGGATCATCTAGCAATTTGCCTATCCCAGCCTTGGATTCATTTATTTCTCCAAGAAGACCATTTTTTAAATTGGAGAATGATTTTTAGAAACCAAGATCAGGATATTAGGCATATTCATTGCTACTGTGTTATCACTGCTTCTAGACAATCTTAGTGAACAGAGCTAGGAAATTACATATATATGTGTGTGTCTATATTTATATATAGACCCACATACAAACATATATATCATACATACACAAACATATATATCATACATACACAAACATATATACACACACACACATATATATTGCTGTTTCTAGCTATTTCTCTGTGTGTGTATGTGTGTGCATAGACAAGTATACACAAGCATGCATGCATACACAAGCATGCATGCATACACAAGCATCTATGTAATTGTTTTACCTATTTATGTGTGGATATTTATGAATATATACACTAGGTTTATGTAGAATTCCTCCTTTTCTTATTTGTAATATTTCTCCAATAGTGCAATACATGGATTTTATTATCTACAAATATTTACTTATTTGTTGTATAGGTAAAGTAGTTTCAGAATTGATAACATATACCTTTGGGAGAAACAAGTTTTACCAACTAGAGTTCAGTATTTGTATGCTATTCTTTTTATCATTAGCCTTACAGTATCCAGTGAAAATACTTTTTTTTTTTTTTAAGTTACTGGGTCCACTCCTTTCTTTCCCACTCTCTTCTGGTGCTGATATCACTTATTTGTAATACAATTAGATTCACTGCCACAATTTGCATTCTGTTTTGGTTTCCCCAATATCCTGGTTTATTTTTTAAATTTTTTCAGATATTAAAATTCCCTCTTTTTGGTGTACAGTTCTATGCGGGTTTGACAACTACATAGAGTTCTGTGTTTACTATCACAGTGTCACACAGAACCATTATACCAACTAATTTTTGACACTCCCTAAATTCCTTTGTGCTGTTCTTTTGTAGCACGACATATCTCCCATGCTTACAATTTTGAGTTTTCCAAATTGTCATAAAATGGAATCATACCTATCAGGTAGCCTACCAGGTCCTCTTTCTTTCACTTACTTAACAGGCAACCATCTGGTTGTAAATTGATAGCACTTTCCTTTTTATTTCTGAAGTGTCTTCCAATGCATGGATATTTCATAGTTCATTATCCATTCACCTGTAGAAGGACATCTTGGTTGTTTCTAGCTTTTGGTGATTATGAATAATGCTGCTATAAACTCCACACATAAATATGTTTGACACTATATATTTTAATTTTGTTTTCATCAATACCAGGAGTAGGAGTACAAGACTGTATGGTTAATTTTGTTTAATTTTACAGTAAACTCCTCACACTGTTTTCCAAAATAGCTATATCATTTTGCATTCCTACTATCAATGAATGCCAGCTGTCTGGCATCCTGGCCAGCACTTGATAATGATAGGGGTTTGTTTGCTTCTTTGTTTGGTTGTTTTGTTTTGCCATTCTAATGGGTGTGTAGTGGTAGCTCCTGGTTTTAATTTCTGGTACCCTTAAGGCAAATAATGTTGAGCAGCTTTTCATGTCTTTATCATCCAGTCACATATCTTCTTTGGTGAAATTTCTGTTCAGAACTTTTCCTCATTTATTTTTGTTTGGGTTGTTTGTTTTCTTATTGTTGTTTTAAAAGTTCTTCATATATTCTGGATATAATTCTTTGTCAGACATATCATTTGAAAATGTGTTTCCCAATCTGTATCTGACCTTTTCATTCTCTTAATAGTGACTTCCACAGAGCAAAATTTTTGTAATAAAATCTCACTTACCACTTTTAAAAATAGATCATGCATTGGGTGTTGTATTTTAAATGTATTTGTATTACACAAATGCACCCAAATTTTCACCTACATTTTTTCTAGAAGCTTCATACTTTGATGTTTTTCTTTAGACATCATTCATTTTGAACTTTAATTTTTGTATAAGGTATGAGTTATGCATTGAAATTCTATTTATGAAAAGTAGTTGTCTAATTTTTCCAATACCATTGTTAAATATACTATTGCCTTTCCATTTTATCACTTTTACCTTTTGTCAAAAATTACTTAACTAGGGCTTCCCTGGTGGCGCAGTGGTTGAGAGTCTGCCTGCCGATTCAGGAGACACGGGTTCGTGCCCCAGTCCGGGAGGATCCCACATGCCGCGGAGCAGCTGGGCCTGTGGGCCGTGGCTGCTGGGCCTGCGGGTCCGGAGCCTGTGCTCCACAACGGGAGGGGCCGCAGCGGTGAGAGGCCCGCATACCGCAAAAAAAAAAAAAAAAAAAAAAAAGTTACTTAACTATATTAGTGAGGGTCTATGAGCCCTCTATATTCTATACTATTGATTTATGTGTCTATACTTTTACCAATACCACAGTGTGGTTTTTTTTCTTTCCCACTTTTCATTTCTTTTTCCCTCCCTTTTATCTGGGAAATTTTTCTTAAATATTCTTTTGGAAATGTTAGTTTCTGCTATGTGATAATTAATTTAAAGGAATTCTTTTTTGTTCTCTGAATGTTCTATGTGTAAATATGTATGTATATGTTGTTTCATGGATGTAATGTATTCTCTTACTTTTCTGAATTATTAATCTTCTTAAAGTGTTCTTCTGCTATTTTCATTTTTTATTTCCATGATGTTTTAGTTTGCTTGCTTTCTTCTCTGTCTTTTGTGTTAGAGATTTTCTTAGATGGTGTAATGATCTTTGCTGTCAGATCATACGTAAGAGTGAGGATCTGAAAAGCAGGTTAGGACTCCATATGCATTCATGGGGCTTGGAAATTGATGAGCCTAACTGGGGAGTAATTAGGAGAGACTTGGTTCTTTCTTTGGGGGCCTTTTCTTTTGAAACCAGTCACTTTCATCTGAAAGAAATTCCTCAGCTGCAAGTTGGGATTGGGCAAGTGTTCAGCATATTTGCTAGAATTCTGGGACCTGAGAAGAGAATGTTGGAGGGTGGTTCTCACCTCTCAGTAAGTAGACTTCTGTTATCTCCACCCTCAAATTGTTCCTGATGTCCCCAAGTCCAATGTCAGTCTGTCTGTTTCAGGTTCTTCAGCAGGTAATCTCTAGCCTTCTGCTGAGGCTCAGAGGAGGAGGTCTCATGACTTTTTGGTATAGGGAAAGGATGGGTGAATTTAAGTGCTCTATTTATATTCATTTTTCCTGTTTTCAATCTACCCTGCACTTCTGTTTTTATTGCTACCTATTCCCTTCAACATCTGAGTTACCATGAGAATAGTCATGTTGTTTCTTGTGAGCTTTATACACATACTGGTCCAAATTTTAGCTTTCTCTTGTCTGCTAGGTTAATTATCACCTGCTTTCCAGTTCCAAAATGTTGCTGACATAAATCATCCTTCCCTCCCATCTCTTTGTTTCTGTGGGGTTTTGTCCTTTTATTTATTTATCATCCTTTCAGTGAAGTTTTGAGAGGAAATGGAGATAAATGCATGATTTCATCTTGGCGGTCATGAAAATGCACTTCTCAGATGTCCTACTGCAGGGAGACAGTGTCTCAAATAGGTACCTTTATATTAAGCAATTAATATTGGGAGATGTAAATCCTTCAAATTATTTTTCTGTGTCAAAATTGTTCTAGCTATTTCAGTCCCTTGTTTTTCCATATAAATTTTAGAATCGGCTTGTTGATAACTCCAGAAAGACCAAAAAAAACCCAACCTGCTATAATTTTCATTGGGATTGTATTGAATCTGTACACAAAATTGAGTTAAACTGCTATCTTAACAATACTGAGTCTTCCAATCAAGGAACATAGTGTTCAGGAACACAGTAACATCTCTTAATTTATTTAGGTCTTTTAATTTATTTCTTCAGTATTTTGAAGCATTCAGCATACAGATACTGTAATTTTTAAATATTTTTAAAATTTCAAATTCCCATTGTTTACATTTATTATATAGAAGTGAAATAGATTTTCATTTATTAACTTTATATCCTTCAATTAGGAGGGGAGTATTAAAATCTCCAACTGTAATTGTGGATTTTTCTATTTCTCTTTTTAGGTCTGTTAACTTTTACTTCATTTATTTTGAAACTCAGATGTTAGGTATATACACATCTAATATTGTTATGTCTTCTTGGAGAACTGCCTCTTGTTCATTATGTAATAACCTTTGTTATCCCTAATAAATTGTATTGTTCTAAAGTTTACTTTCTCTGATATTATATAGAAAATTCAGCTTTCTTTTGGTTAGTGTTTGCATGGATTGTTAAAGGTTCATAAGACTACCCTAAGGCCCAATGATGTTAGGGACACACAGGACTCACAAGTTTTTGTGATGATGGTTATGACTTATTACTGAAAGGATGTAGAGTAAAATCAGAGAGGGAAAGGTACATAAAGTGAAGTCCAGAGGGAACCAGGTACAAGTTTCCAAGTGACCCTTCCCAGTGGATTCACATAGGACACTCTTAATTCCTTCAGCAATGATGTCTAGCAATATGTACAAAAAGATGCCAACCAGGAAAGCTTATCCTAACCAAGTTTTCCAGGACTTTATTGGGTATTTGTCATATGGGCATATGGTACCTATATGACTGACCTTAATTCCTCAAGATCCAGAACCCCGGAGCAAAAGTAGATATTCACCACAAATCACATTGTTAGCACAAACTATCTAAACCAACTAATTCAGCATAGCCCAAAGTTGTAGGCCCACAAAAATACCCTTTTTTTCAAACAGAACATTCCAAGAGCTCATTGCCCAGAAGCCAGCCAAAGGCCAATAATGAAAACAAGCCTTTCTTTGGAATGTGCAGGGTTTAAACAATCCAGACCTGTTGAGTTAACCTTTCCCATACATATGGTATAACTTTTTTCATCCTTTTTCATTTAAATGATTAATAGCTTGATTTTTAAAATGGGTTTCCTTTAGATGGCATATAATTGGATCTTGCTTTTATAGCCAATATGGAAATCTCTGTATTTTAACTGTTGTGTTTAGACTATTCATATTTAACATGATTACTGATGTGATTGGATTAAAATTTATCACCTTAAGCAAAACTTTAACCAGGGATATAGAGACATTTGGTGATCTAATAGGGGCCTCTTTGGTGATCTTCAGGGGCCTCTGCAAACCTGTGTAAATTGTATGTAAAATTTTGTGTGTATATATCTGAGTACAGTTTTTATGAGAGAAACCAACAATCCATCAGACTCTCGAATGCGTCTATGATGTTTTCCCCACCAAAAAATATTATTTAAAAGGAAAGAGAAGTAGAACATAATAATAAATACCATTTTTCTGAGTACATATCTATGTAGGTCAGCACTGTTGCAAGAGACCTGCATTTATTAACTCACTTGTGATTTTCTTAAAAATCCCTGAGGAAGTTACTATAGTTATCCTCATTTAATAGATGAAAAAACGGAGAGAGTTTAAACAACTTGCATGGGTATACAGCTAGTAAGTGGTTAAATGGATGTCAAATCCAGGCTCTCTGGTCCTAGAGAGTACGCTCAATAATATACTGCACTACCAATCATAAAGCTCTCATAGACCCTGAGATTGTTAGTCTGTCCATAACGACACCAGCAGCAAAACATCATCTTCCACAGATACTGATATTCATTTGGCAAATAACTGCATAAAGCAGTTCGTAAATTCTATACTTTGGTAGCCATTGTCCAATAATTGATAAAGAAAGAAGAAATCAATCTAGAGGAGCTAGTATGTGCTTTTAGAAGCTGGTAGACATTATTTCAAATGTGAGAAACACAGATCCAGTTAGTAAAACAAGTAAATATGGATATCCCTTATACTTGGCATATTTTACACATGACATATCTGGCCATTTGAGCCTTATTTTTTTTTTTTTTTGCATAATCATTTACAGCTTTCTGTAGTGCAGTTTTAGGGCTTGAATAATATCTAACCTAGCCAGCATTCAAGCATATTATTGCTGCAAGACCATAAAAATATAAAGGGAATTTCCATTTCACTTTGCAAATATATTGTCTAAAAGCCATAGGTCAAATTATATGTAATATCTACTTGCTGAATCTGAAGAAATTTCCTTCAATGTCTGGAAGAAGAGCATGCCATGCCAAAGGAGAAGACAACAAAATAGCCGTGAGATGGAGCGTGTTTGGGACGATCCAAGAATAGAAGAGGGTCCAATGTAGCTGAAAGTTAGGTGAGTGGTGAATTTATTAGAAGATGAATAAATAAAAGGAGATGATCCAAGCACTGAAATGGATCTTGTAAATGCTTGAAGGGCTTTGTGTTTTGTTCTGACTAAAACAGATTAATCTCACGGCTGAGTCTGTCTAGGGAAAAAGAATGGAAGCTGGGAGACCAGTTAGGTATGTTTTGCAATAACCCAGACAAGAGAAGATGCTGGCCTCCACTATGTTAGCAATAGAGGTGATGACAGATGTTTAAAATCTAGACATATTTTGAAGGTAGAGTCAACAGCATTTGCTTTTGGAAGGGATATATAGTATGAGAAAAAAAAAAGTCAAAAATGACCCTAGATTTTTTTGATCTAAGCAACTGGAAGAATAGCTTGAATTTTACTCAGATTGGAAAGATGTGAATGGAGTAAAATTTCACAGGGAAAATTAAGAGTTCAGTTTTGGGAATGAATTTGAGGTATCAATTACACACCCATTAGGAAAGACTGAGTAATGGTAAGTGAATGAGTGAATAATACTCTTATACGAGATGAAGCAAAGAAAGTGTAAAGTTCTTGTGAAAAATAAACTGACTTTTGTCAATTAGAGGCATTGTTAACCTGATATACCTGTTATGTGCCAGATGCCTTTCTGAGGCTCTGGGAATATATTAGTGAAGAAAACAGGCATAAATCACTGTTCTCATGAAGATTACATTCCAGTGGGTAGAGATAGAAATTTTAAAAATTAAATAAATAAGCAAAATATATAATAGCTTAGAAGGTAACATATGCTTTGAGGAAAAACAGTGTATGAAAGGGTAGGGGATATTGGAAGTATCCATAAGGCAGGGATGGGTGTTATTAAAACAGTCACTGTATGCCTTGCAAACTATGGCTGTCCAAAACATCTAGGCAGTTATACAGCACCCAGAGAAGCTTCCTCAGAAGTTACAATATTTATAATGTGCTTGAGGCAGAGGACCGTGAGCATCATTTTCAACCTTTAACTTAACCTAAGAGGACATTTCAAATGGAAGGAGTCTACAAACATATCTGACACCACAAATAACACTGAGATATGAAGTTTGCTCATATCCATTCAATTCCATCATTCATACTTAAACAGTTCAGCTCCCACTTGTGGCCTGGTGAGGTAAGGGAGTCCTGCTTTTCAGCTAGTACAATCAAGATTTCAGCTGTTTCCAGCCAAGGAAAAGATGGAAACAGGAAGATGGGCGGACAATAAGAGCTTTGGAGAGGAAAGAGACAGGTTGGTAGAGAGTAGAGTAAAAGAGTCATATATTCTAAAGCATCAGTGAAAACCAAGGCTGAAAAATCTGAGAATGGTAATAATTAAAATGTATTGAGTATTTACTGTTTGATAGAAACTGTTCTAAGTGCTGTACATTTATTAACTCATCTAATATTCATAACAACTCTAAGAAATAGATATTATTTTTGTCCCCATCCTACAGATGCAGAACCTGGGACTCATAATGTTTAAATAGCTTGTCAAATTCACACAGCTAGTAAGTGATGAAGCTGTGGCAATCTGATGCAGCATCATATGTTCTAACCTGTAGGCAATGCAGCCTGCCTTACTCTCAGGTGAGAATAGCCTGCCCTACTTTCACATAAGATTTGTCACACATTCCTTTTAGTAATCTTTGTGCACTTACCAAAATAGACTACAGCACTGGAGAAAACAAGGCTCAAGGTAAATTGCCACATTACAGAAATTTTGATTTTGGAGGTATCTTTCTCCTTTCAGAAATGATTAGCAATTTAAGTGAATATGGTACATTCAACTATATAAAATTAAGATATTTATACACACACACACATATATATACAATTAGTGGTATTAAACTTATAATCACTAATCTGTAAAAAAATTCTTATTACATTATTTGGATGTTAACAAATTAATAAGTAACATTGAATTGGTTCTCTTTCTTCTACTGCTGCTCTAACCTTAGTTTTAACCACTTATAAAATATGATAGTAATAACTGTCTTTTTAACTTTTGCATACAATATTTTTTCAATGTTTACACCAACCCAGTGAGGTAGGAATTGTCTCCATTTTGGAAGACAAGGAGTTTCATAGACAGATAATGTTACTCCACTAAATAATATCAGAGATGGATCAAAGCCAGTTCATCCAATCTCATGCTCCTTTACATTCTGCTCTATCGTCATGCACAAATAGACTGACAGCAAAAACTAATCTACAAAGGAAATGAGTATAGGAAAATGGTTTATTATGCCTAAAATTTTACTCTCTGCCACTTAATCACCAGAATAACTTACTGCCAGCTATGATAAACAACCTAAAAATTTAAATCTAAATCTCTTTCTAAAAAGAGAAAGGGAAACAGAAAAAGAAGAGAAGACAGGGAAAAAGAAAAAGGAAAGGGAATAGAAGCCCTTCTTTTGAAGGATTGTAAATACTTTGGCTACAATATTGGTAATAGGCAGAAAAGCAGTGGTGAGTATTATCAAAACAGATTTTAAAGATAGTACCTGACCTTGCAGTTAAGTTAGTACTGTCATATAAATGGGATTAAACTCTCTCCATGTTCTAGTGTAACCATGATTTGAATTTTCTCTATGCCTTTTTGATAATAGACACAGTCATTTTTAAGTGGTGAAGGGATTAAATATTTGGTCTTTACTTAAGTAAAGTAGCATTCATCTTTTAACACTGGAGAAAATAGCAGTTGTCATGGCTGATTTTTAAAAGCCAATGCACTTAATAGGGAGATCCCAAATAGTGAACCTTCAGACTGTGAATCATGATGATCTGTAAAGCCATCCTATGGATAGTATTTAGGATATATGATTAAGAGCCCAGAAGGGAATGAACTTATGAAACTTTCCTACAATAGTCTATAAGTTCCCATGGTCTCTCTTTGTTTTTTTGGGAAAGAAAATGTAGTTTTAGAGCTTGATTTTATGGTTTACACCAGGGTTTTAGTTAACTATTATCTTAAATTATAAGGCCTGCTATTGGACTTCATACCAAAATAAATTTAAAATGTCTTCAGTTTCAGGGACATGAAGCACTGTTAAAACTCAGGTAAATACAGTAATGTGAAAGAGTCCAAAGAGAAGCAAATGAGGCAAGTTAGAAAGTGATGTCTTAAAAAACTTCATTGAATTCTTATTCATTTTAGAATGTCTTATCTTTCCAGTGTTTGTCATTGCTGATTGTTCTAAATAGAATCTAGTTTATTGTCCCTTGAACACTAGATACGATGGGTTTTATTAAAATGACATAACTTGTGAAATTCCCTGGGAAGTCTTACAGACACCTGAATTAATAAACAATCTATTAAATTATAGATATATAGCTTTGATGATAAGTTCACTTTCACAAACTCTAGTTGTTTTGGTCCCATGGCACAAAAACTCAGCTTAAGGCACTTGAAGTTAACACAGTGGAAGAATAATGGAATTCATATAATGTAGCAATAGATTACAATTGACTGTATCAGGGTTGGGGGCAGGGGGAGCACCTTCCATAGGGAAGCATAAGCATGCTGCATTTCACTGAGTAACAAAGAGAAGGAAAAGTGTCAGATGTGTGAGGGAGAATTGTGGCAAAAAGGAAAATGAATTAAGAAAAAGAAGAGAAGCTCAGAAAATGGTGGCATAAACAGGCTTAATACATTCAGAATTATCAGGTGAGAGTGATCACATGAGCCTTCTGAATTGCACTATGACATGCAGAACATTTAACAGAAGATAATGGCAAGCTCTCAAATCACTACCAATGTGCTTTTAGAATTTAGTTAGCAATCAAGTAGAGAAGGAGCAAGGTCATGTTCTTGCAAAGAGGTGATGACATCTTTATTTCCACTTTTCTGTGCAATTGCACAAACAAAGGGTAAATGTGGATTATTCCTCTTTCAACTCTGCACCTCAACCTAGATTGAACTATCAACAGTGACAATGAGATGGAAGAAAGATTTCTCTTTATAATTTTTTTTTTAGCTTTCTTTTTCTTTCTCTCTCTCTTTTTAAAAGAATGACACTTTGGGGTTTATTCTCAAAATAGCATTTTCTAAATGGAGTCCAACCTATAACCCTATTTTCTCAGATCTAACACTACCTTATCAAATGATGCAAAGATCTGAATTAAATTGTTGGAAAGAAGTCTTTAGGTTATAAAGGGAGGAATTTCTTCTAAGACATGGAGTCAATGATATTCTCACATTAAAAGAAGGATGATGGATAAATCCTTTCATCATTCAATTTCACATAGTTAAAGGAAAAGGATTTTTTTTCATGAAATATTGCCCTTTGGAATTCTGTTTGAAAATAAATATATTACCTGTAAAGCAATTTATAAAAATATAACTAGAACACTGCACCCAACGATGACAGAATTCACACCCTTTTTAAGGATTCACAGAACTCTTAACAACATTAACCATATACTAGATGAGTATACAAGTCTCGACAAATTTCAAAATTAAAATGTTTTAGTACTCTCTGATCACAACAGAGTTAATTTGAACATCAGTTAAAAATTCACTAGGAAGTCCAATCTGCTGGAATATTATATATTTTTAGAAAATCTATTGAACAAAAAGAAATCAGAATAAGAATTAGAAAATATTTTAAACTTAATGATAATAATAAGGAACATATCAGAATGGATGGAATGTAGCTAAAACAGGGCTTAGAGAGAAATATAGTTTTAAAGACATATTTAATCAGAAAGGTTAAAAATCAATATCCAATGTTGTTTCTCAAGAAACTACAGGAAAACTAACCCAAATAAACTGGAATAATAATGGTAATGCCAGGAGAAAATGAAATAGAAGTATACAATAAAGAAAATCTAAAGGCAAAAATTTAAGACTAAGTAAGAATAACAGAGAGAGAGAGAGAGAGAGAGAGAGAAAGAGAAGCACACTACCAGCAACCCTACAGACAGAAAAGGCATTACTTCAGAAATATAGGGAAAACAGACAAATTCCTTAGAAACACAATATATCAAAACTGGTAAAAGAAAAAATATTTGCATGCTCCTGTATCTCTCATAAATTGAATTTGTTATTAAAATTCTTCTAACAAAGAAAAAATCCTTCAAACAAAAAGTTAAGAAAGAGATAACACTAATCTTATAGATCCTATACAAACTCTTTTGAAAAACAGAGAAAGAAGGGTTCACAATTTGTTTCATGAGGTCAGAATAATACTGACACCAAAACTTGACAAAGCTATAGTCCATCTTCTCTCATGAACATGAAGGTAATAAATTATAATCAAAATATTAGCAAATTAGTTCCAGTGATCACTAATAATGATTATATCAACATATCACAAACATTGTTGATTATAGGAATTCAAGGTGGGCTCAGCATTTGAAAATCAATCTATATATTGTGTCATATTGACTGCAAAAGGGAGAGCAATTTAATGATCATCTCAATAAATGTAGAAAAAGCGCTTGGTAAAATTCTTCAAATATTATGGAGAACAATTAACAAATATCTAAATAAATGGATATATCATACTATATTAGTTATCTGAAAACTCAAGTTGTAAATAAGTCAGTCTTCTCAAATCGATCTACAAATTTAATGAAATCCAAGTCAAAAATTTCAGGGTTTTGTAGAAATTGACCAGCTGATTCTAAGATTTGTAGATGAATCAATCTTAAAGAAGACAAAGTTGGAGAATTTAAACTACTGAGTATTAAGACTGATTGTAATGCTACGTAATAAGAGCAATGTAATATTGGCACAAAGGTAGACAAATAAATGGAATGTTATAAAGTCTAGAAATAGATCCACATCTTTATGTTCACCTGAATTAAGGCAGTACAGTAGTGAAAGGATGGTCAATTGAAAATCATATGAAAAAAAGTAAATGTTGATTCTTACTTTACGCCATACAAAAATAAAACAACTGTAGATCAATTGGAGATTTAATGTGAAAGTTGACACAAAGACCAAATGTGGTTTATTCATCAAAATCCCAAATGTCCAAAATAGGTCCAAAAATAGGTGAGTGATTAAATAAATTATTGCCATTAAATTTATGTTTGAAAAATATTTAAGGGCATAGAAAGTATCATAATTTAAAATATGGAACTTATTATACAAAATTGTGTACAGAGTATGATTCTAACTTACATACGTATAATTTGGGTGTAAAATCTGGAATAAGTAAACTGATTCCATAGTAGTTATCTTCGTGTAGTAGAAATACTGGTAACTTTTTGTTTTCTTTATCCTTCTTTGTGTTTCTAAATTTTCTGTAGTGTGTATGTATTCCCTTTTTCACCTGGAACAGAAGTTTTATAAAGTTGCCCCAATTACTTCATAATTCATGTAATGATTTCCAATTCATGTATATCTACTTAAAGTCATTTATAGCATTTGATCATGGCAAACTGTACTTCCCAAATGATGTGACCCCTGGACTAGAGTTATTCTTTTTACATTAAGTGATTTTGTCAGTCTTGATATTTTTGATTTGTCTGTGTTTACCTCACACATTTGATTTTTCTAACCACAAGCTGAAAGTGCCTCTAAAATTTATATTTAGATTAAAATTTTAGAACTCAGGCTGTGCTCTCAAAACTCAACAGTGAAAGAAGCAAACAATCCAACTAGATCATGGGCAAAAGACATAAAGAAACATTTAACCAAAAGAGATATACAGATGGAAAATTAGCACATGAAAACATGTTCAACATCATTAGCCATTAGAAAATGCAAATTACAACCACAATGACGTACCACTATCAACCTATCAGCCTGTGTTATGGCCAGAATAAAAATAGCAGCAATACCAAAAGCTGACAAGAATGCAGATAAACTGGATCACTCATACAGTGCTGCTGAGAATATAAAATGGTACAGTCACTGTGAAAAACATTTTGGTAGTTTTTTTAGAAATAAAACATTCAACTATCATAAAACCCAGTTATTGCATTTCTAGGAATTTACCTAAGAGAAATGAAGGCTTTTGGTCACATGGACATGCATGTTTATAACAGCTTTATTTGTTATTTATCTGTACCGCTCAAAAGTAGAAACAGCCCTGACGCTCTTAATGGGTGAATAGTTAAACAAACTGTTGTACATCCATAACATGGAATACTAAGCAGCAATAAAAAGGATGAACTACTAATACACACAACAATGTGGTGAATCACCAGGAAATTATGCTGAATGAAAAATGTCAATTCCAAAAGATTACATTTATATATGACTGCATATATATAATGTTCTTGAAATGACAAAAATACAGAAATGGAGAATGAATTAGTGGTTGCTAGGGGGTAAGAAGGGGGTGAGGTGGGAGAGAAACAGGTGTGGTTATAAAAAGGCAACCAATGGATCCTTGAGATAGAAACGCTTCTTAATCTTGACTATATCAATGTCAATATCCTGGTTGGAATGTTGTACAATAGTTTTGCAAGATGTTATTATGGGGGAAACTGGGTAAAGAATACATGGATTTTCCTGTATTATTTCTTACAATTGCATGTGCATCTATAGTTATCTCAAAATAAAAGATTTAATTGAAAAACATAAGCATAATTATAGGCCTTCACATATATTAGTTTAAAAGAAGCAGTAAAAATAAATCAAACTAGGTGATTTTTAGTCAAAGAAAAGAAAACATTTCATGAAATCATTTAATCTGGTTTTTTTGCTATTACATAGACATTGTTTCAGTGGAACTTTATATTAATTTGAGAGAGCCATTTTATGTTCCTTTTACGTACTGCTATGTATAATTCAGCAATGACCCTTACATACTCAATCGCCCTTAAATGAAAAACGTAATAATAATGCCACCTTCTTAGGAGTATAAAGGCAATCTACACAATGAAGAGCAACTCATTAATGAATTCCACACTCCGTCTACAGAGCTTGAGCAAGACCTGACTGGGAAGACTATAATTAGGAGCATTACAGCGTTCTGTGAGAGAAAAGAGTAATATTTGGACAAGTCAAGTAACCTTAAGGGAAGCAGTTCATTGCATAATTGAAAAGAGCTGGGTTACACATACCTTAGAAAAAGAATAATTTATTTTTTTAATATAACGTTGGCAACAATGAAAGTATCCTCAATTGTATCTGGTAACCAAACACAGTGCAACAAACACTTAAGTTATGTAGTCATTTCATGTTAACTCAGCACAGTATCAAGAAGGACAATTTATCTTTGAGTTTCTTGATTTAGAACTTAAGTATTCAAGGCTCTGACAAGCACTATTGTCAGGAAGCAACAAAAAAGAAACAGCTGTCATGAGATTTACAAATCAGATCCAGGAAGTGATGATAAAACTGCAGAGTTATTTTTATCTATTTTAACAGACAGTTTCTGAAGGTGTTGACTCTCTTATAAAGAATGTAAATCAGAAGTCAGAAAAGTTTCATTAAGTACATAATTGTCAGAGTACCTAGAAAATATGCCTAATGGCATAATTTCCTCATCTTGACTCTGCTTGTTTTGTTTTCACCTAGTATTGCCATATGCGAGAGCCACATACATTTTTAATACTGATAGGTTTATCATCCTCAGTACAGTGTTCTCCTTTCATTTTAGCCATAAAACATAATCTTTTTTAAAAGGCCATTGCCCATTTTTTTTAATGAGTAGGCTTGTGACAACCACGACATAGTTTTGGGGTTAACTGGATCCTTATTCCTTCATGGTCAAGCAGGAAATGAGGCAGAAGCAATAAGGTCTGATCAACACACATCTCAAGATTTCAGTTATCTTCCACCTACCACCATATCTTATAACTGAAAATCTGCTCACTGTCCCTCCTTGGCACTGGAAAATATTCATCTCCAGTTCTTTCTTCCACAGGAGAGATGCTATATTGCCCCTCTTGACCAATATCTGCTCATTGCCTCTTCAAATCTAGTTAAAATTTGAATTACATATACTTCACCTTCATCGCTGCATGACTGACGCAAGGTAGTATTACAGTACTTACTGTTTTGATGTGTAGTAATGTTGATCCTTTAAAATTAGCTTCTGCCACTCAGATCTTCAAATCAGACTCAGGACTGGGGACAGACCTAAGGAGGTAGGGGGACAAAATCAGTTAAAGATCATAGTGCTTGGGTTCTCTATGAGGCTCCATCTCTTCCTCAGGAAAGTGATAACATTATGTATCAGTAGAGGCAACCACTGATAAGATTCCCTAACCATTTAGCTGGCTTAAAGTTTTCAAGTGATTTGGGGAACTAAGTAAAAGTTTGTCTGAATTATTGGAGTTTATATTAAAAACTCAACTCAATGATGCCTTTAGAATCACATTATTAACCGAAAATATGGACTTCAAAGTAGAAGCCTGGAACAGGTTTGGTCTAGTTAATCACACACCAAAAATGTGCATATGCAAATTGAGAATTTGTGAAAATCTTTGTGAAATTAGTGATAATTTTGTCTAATTTTAATATTGTAGGCTAACCTTCTGAACAGATGCTAAATGAATTGGATAATTATGTTAGTCTGAATCTAGTCACTGTTTTTATGGGCAGCTGCATTTTAACAGATTAAAGGAATGCAAGTGGCAGCACTAATCAGTGAATTAGTTTGAAAGACCAGAAAATATAATGTCCATAAATCCAAGACTATAAGCATTTTCCTATGGGACCCATTTATTGTATCTTTAACTTTTTCTAGCCATACTTCTATTTTCACAGTACATAAATCTCTATATGTAAAACCACATTCCAAATATACTGGTGAAGTGATTTTTTAAAGCAACCTAGAAGTGAGTTTTAGGAAACAAAGATAATTGGCAATGGGAACCCCTGTTAATAAGGTTTTCAATAAACTTGTGTATCTGTAATACATATTGATCATCTCACAACAGTTAAAATTTCACTTTCCAGAGAATTAGACAATTTCAGATATAAAAACACCATGTCATCCTGGTCCAAGTAGAACAACTATGACAATCAGTGTTGGCTCCTCAAGCAAATGTATGGTAGTGCATATGTGTTAGTACATAAGAGATGATAAGAGAGTTGCTTGTGTAAAATGTTTGCCAAGGGAATAATATACCTGAATTTCCCTGCAAGAGTCACCATTTTAGGTCAGGGTACAAACACCCTTATTTAAATATATTTTGCCTTAATTTAAGTTAGTTTATCAGCTTAACCTTAAATTCTTTAGCAAGTCCCATGAAGAAGCACCCATAAATTAAAAATAGAAGGACGGAATCAAGTAAAAGACTATAAGCTGCTACAGAGCTTTCAAGTAGAGATTGGGACCTGTATTAATTTTCTATCGCCGCTACAACAAATTCTCACAGCTTAAAAAAAAAGAAAAAAGACCCACTGCCAGGGGTTAGGGAGTTGAGGGATGACTAAGCAGATTATAGAGGAGTTTTAGGGCAGTGAAACTATTGTGTAATGTACTATAATGGTAGATAGATGTCATTATAAATTTGTCCAAATCCACAGAAGTTACAACACCAAGAGTGAATCCTCATGTAAACTTTGGACTTTGGGTGGTTATGATGTGTCAGTGTAGGTTCATCAATCATAACAAATGTACCACTCTAGTGGAAGATGTTGATAATGGGGGAGGCTATGCATTTGTGGATCAGGGGATATCTTCCACTCAATTTCGCTTTGAACCTGTAACTGCTCTAAGAAAAAAAAGTATATTTTTAAAAAAGCACCCATTTTATTATTCACAGTTCTGTAGTCCAAAAGTTTGAATATAGTATGATTGAGTGTGACTGTAAGAGCTTGCAGTGGCACAGTCAAGGTATCAAACAGGCTGTTTTATTTATCTGGATGCTCTAGGGGTGAATCTGCTTCCACGTTCAAGCAGAATGTTTTGCAGAAATCAGTTTGTGCAGCTGTAGTACTGAAGTCCTTTTTTCCTTACTGGACATAGGCCAGTGGTTGTTCTCATGTTGTAGAGAGGCTGCCCGCATTCTTTGGCTTATGGCCTCCTCCATCTTAAAAGCCTGCAAAGATGTAGAGAATCCTAATCTTATTTCTCCTGCTTCTTCCTGCTTTAAATAAATATTTGCCTTCCTCTTCTGCCATAGTCTTCTATTCTTGAAGGACTCATGTGGGTACATTGTGCCCACCCAGATAATCCAGGAAAATCTCCCTATCTTAAAGTCAACTGGTTGTAACCTTACTTACATTTTCAAAGTCCCTTCACAGCAGTACCTAGACTAGTGTTTGAGTGAATGAGCAGGAGTTGGGAATCTTGGAAGGACATCTTTAGAATCTTCCCTGCCCACAGAAGCACATCTACTTCACTGGATGAAAACTGGGGAAAGGAAGACCAACTTTACCAAATTACTTATGGCAATAACCATAAATCCAAATATCCAAAACTGCTTTTTTTTTTAAATTTTGGATTTTTGGAAAGTAAGTTTTTTGTAGTTGTTTGCTTTTTGTTTTAAAGTGAGATTTATTTGTAATTTAGATTAAACCTAATCATTATAGAAAATTTGAAAAAAAAGAGTGAAAATGTTACACATATTCCCACCACTCAAAGACAAAAGCATTAACAATTAATGTGCTTCTTTTTGTATGCCTTAGAAACAGTTGTGTGTGTGCTTAATAATTCCCAATGCTTAAGCATAATTGTAATCACATTTATTTGGATTTCTTTGTACAACTCTCCTTGTTTGTTTGTACAACTCTCCTTGAAAGGTGACAGTTATACCCAAAACCTGTGTTTGCCAACAAACAATGTATATGAATACTATTGACCCTGTTATGTCTTAATTTCCTTCTCCTTCAGATGGCTAACTGAAAAAACAAAATGAGACTCTAGATTTTAAAATGAAATTACTTTGTTTAAAATACTCTTATTGAAGGCGGGTCTTTCACACTTATCTTGCTCTCTTCCCTCTAGCTTTATGTTTCTCTAAATAGGCAGGCCACTTGCATTACCAAAATCTTTATTATGCATTAGTGACAAAGCTAATCTTGACTGCCTTGACTACAATTAGCATGGTCTAGTGAGAATATAGAAAGGCCTACTTTTGAATCACCACCCTATCACTTTCTAGTTTTATGGCTTTGGGAAAGTTTCCTACCCTTGTTAAATCTGTTTTCTAATCACTCACTTCCAGGATGATTGTGTTGG
This sequence comes from Hyperoodon ampullatus, assembly GCF_949752795.1. Taxonomy (NCBI): domain Eukaryota; kingdom Metazoa; phylum Chordata; class Mammalia; order Artiodactyla; family Ziphiidae; genus Hyperoodon; species Hyperoodon ampullatus. Next base: position 44,927,260 of record NC_136925.1, on the reverse strand, counting down.
TTGTGTAAATTATATGAAAAGACACATGTAAAGTTCCTAACACTGGGCATACCACATAGATGAAAATAAGTAGTAGATTTAAGTATTATTACACTCCCAGGATGTAATGAGTCACCATCAACTACTCTGTCTTCCTGTCCAGGCTTTCCCCTCAGTGTTGCAGATTTTGACTAAACATGAAAAGCAAATTTATACTGAAGCATGAGATGGGGTAGGGTTAAGGTTTACACTTTGCTTCAATAAGTGGCACACCCCCAGAAGACAGACAGTTAATTACTTTTACTACTGGTATAGGTCTTGAATGTAGGAGCCAAAAGGCAGAATATCTCTGCTAACAAATTGCAGGCAGAGACCATATAAACTAACAATTTTATTTTTCAATCCCATTCCCTCAGGGTTTTTAGTTGGAGGAAATCCCTCACAGTTTAATACAATATGTTGACAGTCATCCCTTACTGTTAATATAAGTGTGTTTGTGTATATACATGCCTTAATAAGTATTTTAGTGGGTAGCTAGTCTACTTCAGAAGTTGCTACTAGATGCCACTTGGACCAAAAAGCTATGATTTAGTAAAATTTCCCTCTTTAACTCAGAATTCTTATGGTCTTATTTTAGAAATTACCAACTTTCATATGGTAGTTATATGATAAATTAGTCAAATTCATTTGGGAAATACTGGATTGGAAAAAGGAAACAAAAAGTTTCTTTATTGCATTACTACTTAAGAGCTATAATATGCTATCATGCATCATCAATCTCAGAAGGAGGTATAGCATGTAAGGTTTCTCACATTAGTCTGACCATGAAAAGAGTTTGGAAGGTAAACACCTACAGTGGACATTCTTGATGTGCCACCTAGAAAACCTCACATCCCTTTACTGGTACTGTGCCCCACCTCTCAGAATCTGCTTGGTTTGCTGCTAAAATGCCTCACTTGGAAATGTCTTCAAAGTATCACTCTTGCCCTGCCAGTTGGATGAACTGGAAATGCAGAAAAGTTTATACACATTTTCATTCTCACTCCTCCCCCATATTCCTACTGATTCACAGCCAATGACTGGTGTGAGAATACAAAAGTCCAGGTTCTTTGCTGGGAAAACTCTCTGGTGTACTCCAGAACTCCCCTGTGGATTATGCTGGGTCTGAGACTTGTCTTGAAGTTCCATCTTTACTTGGAGGTGCCCTTCCCTGCCCTGCTTCCCCACTCCCCCCACTTCCCAGTGGTTTCTCCTGGAAACATATGTTTAATAAATCACTTGCATTCAAATCCTCAGCTCAGAATCTCTTTCTAGAAAGACACAGTCTAAGGCACTAGAATATTTTGGACCTATTACTTGAGAAAAAAGAAAACACTGCATTATGACTGCATTCAAAATTTCTAGAAGTGTGTTTCAGAATTTGGGTATTAACAAGCAGCTCAAGTAATTTGATGCAATTTAATGTTTAAGAGTAAAGTAACAAGAAGTATATATTAGTGCATATTAAATATGTCCCAACAAAGAAAGTTGTCTACTGGTTCCAGTCTATCACTGCATTCTTCAGACATATTTCTATAATTTCTTTTGAAGACTTTTATTCTTTACTTTCTCAATTATTTTAAGCAATCACCTCAGGAAGTTTCACTACCAAGAGTAAAATTCACATTAACCTATTTGAATTTCAACTAGTAGGCTATTAGAGCTGGGAGAGACCTTAAGGATCATCTATGTTAACCCTGTCATTTCAAAGATGAGGAAACTTAAATTTAGAGAATAAAAGTTATGGCCCAAGGACACACAGAACCATCTCAAATTTTTTGATTCCTATTCAGAGGTTTAATTTTTACAAAGGGTGCCTGTCTAATTTTACAAATCATGATTGAGCAGGAATGCATCACATATCTGGAGTGTTCGTTTTAGCTATATTTCTAGTCACAAAAATATGATTATTGCTTTACATAGAGATCTTATTTAACATTCTAAACTCCACAAATTGAAAACTGATTTTTCTGTTTATCTTGATTGTGAGAAAGGAAGAAAATATTTTAAAATTCATATATGCAGCAAAAGGCAATAAAATTGCTAAGACTTTCCATGATTGATTTTACTTTAAAATGTTTAATTATTATAACAATCTTAATAATATTGGCCCCAAAATAAAAAATCTTTTTTGTTGTTGTTCAGAAAAGACAGCAAGCAGTCCTTTAAATACTGAAACGAAACACATTTCAAAACTTCTCTATAGCTCAAGTTATAACAAAAATTTTGGTGTAAGAAAGGATAGTTTTGAAAATGAAAGAGGGTGTTAGTAGTAATTATGCTGGATCTGTCCCAGCAAACTAGGGGTGTGGTCATTCTTCTCATGAATGTATTAGTACTCTGTGCAACTCCTACTGCCTCCAAAATGAGTTCCTCATTTGCCCTTTCATAGACAAGCTCTTTTTCTCACTGACCATTTTTAGCCTAGGGGCATTTCTCTTCTTTACCTTAAGTTACTTGGTTTCTCTCTTTCTGTCTGTCTGTCTGTCTGTCTCTCTCAGCACATACTGTCTCCTCCACAGTGGCTAAAATAATACATTTCTAATCACTGGGGCCCAATAAGTGATGTCTCAGTTTGATTACTTAGGATTCAATCATACATAGATGACTAGACCTCAGCCTAAATAACACACATATATCAAGTCAAGTCAAGCTCCAAGTCCCTTTTTCTACATTTTGTTATCAAATGCAGAGATATTATGATGCAGAGAAGTGATAACCAATGCTCATTGCTATACACATATTAAGGGGCTTCAAAAATATTTGCTGAAATGATAAAATATATGTGTATATGCCTTAATTATTTCTTACTTACATTTTAGATTTTATATTATATAAAGAATTCAGAGGAGTTATAGATGTTTAGTGACAAGTCAGATCATTCATTAGTTTTCTATTCTTTTCTTGCAACCCAAGCTACTTCTCCTAATAGCTAATGATTCTTCTAATTTCATTACAAGCTCAGTGAATATTGATCCCAATGCAAATATGGAGGAAAATAAGAAATGAATAAAATCAAAAAGAGAAGGTAATGCAAATTCTTCTCCTCACCATCTCCTTGCTTGCGATGTAATGGTTTTTGATACTTAGAGTAATCAGCATCTCTGTCCACCTTGTTCTACTACAACAAGACTGATTAAAATATCAGTCCATTGTAATAAAATCAACTTATGCGGTTATTGCTACTGAAGCATTAATATCACAACACCACTTTACATTCTTCCTACATGGAGTTTGAGTGGAGACTGTTATTTTAGCCGTGTTAGGGATCATGGCCATGTTAGTTTCTTTCCTACAGCTTCAGAAAATCCTACAGCTTAGGTGGTAACATTTCCTGATGTTTTCAAATACCAGAAAGATAATTTGGAACCTACTGCCCTTGGAACTGCTTGTTCCATATTACAGAAAAGGTGGAAATGGCTCCAAGGTATAGAAAAACCATCAATCTCTGGGATCAATTTTGTTAACTATCCTTGTCCCTAATTAGGCTAATTCGATAATTCATAAAGCCTGCCAGTAGACATTTTATGAACATTTACAGTGAAAAAGGACATCAAAGAGATGTACTAAATATTGAGCAGATTTCACTTTAGGCACTTTCATGTATTATTTCATTTTATCCTCAAAATAACTCTGGCAGAGAGATATTATGATTTTTGTCACCGAGATGAGAAAACCTGACTGACAGAGGTTAACAGAGTCCCTCAATGTCCACCACCCACTAAGTGGCAGATCTGTGATTTGAACTCAGATTTTTTTCTACCTCCAAGTATGCTTTCCAATATAACAGACAGCTGTGAATTCTAACCACAGACAAAACATATTTTGAAATTACTTTTATTTCAGTTCCTTATTTTTATCAGTATCAATTCTATTATTAGTTCACTCATGATGTAAGGACATGAATTAGGGTAGCTGGGGTAGTTGCAAGAAAATAACCTTGGAAGTTGAAGCCTGTGTGATTTGGGACAAGTCACTTAACATCATTATTCTCATCTTGAAAACAGAATTAAGATAACTTTCTCAGAGCTGTGAAGACTAAATGATAAAGTACCTGGTATAGCCTTTTATTAACCATAAGACACTGTTCACATGTAAGATATTTGTTGTTGTTCTAAGACTGAATTGAATATTTACTGCAAATTCTCAGCTAGGAAATTTTGTTTTCACAAAGTAGCAATGAAGTAAGTATCACATATCAGCACGTATTACATATTGTTATGCTCTGCATGTTAAATCTCATAACTCCAGCTCTGCACCTGAAATGCTAAATTCTTAGAAGTGAAGGTATCAGAAATTCAAAAAAAGGCATCAGAGATAATTTTTGTCTAAACACTCTCTATATGCTGATTATATGTTTATTTAATGAGTCAGTCTTGCCAGCATGAGTAGCTCACTGAGGATCATACACATTAGATTGTAACTTACAGCATCTATCAACTGTGAACATATGTTAAGACTAGGTAGTTATTACTCAATGATTTTGTGAGAAATGGGACATTACTAATTAGAAAATATCCATTTGTGATCATTTATTTAAAACTTGGCAGGGAATAAACCATTCCCCCTCAGCCTTCTTCCTATGTAGAACTTAAGAATTTGCACTTGACAAAGCATCTAAATGGATGAGTCAGAAAATTAAGTACTTTGAATAGTAGGCTCAGACAGGCAGAGGTGATATTCTGTTTGCACACTGCATTGCAAATAGGTTCCAGCCTAACAATGACAACTTTAAGTATAAGAAGAAAAAATAGTGGCTAGTAGCAATAAAAATGCATTAAACACATCGCTGCTTCTCTGGGAAAATTGGTGTAGAGACTCCGCCATATTTTATACTATTGGTTAAATAATTTCTGTCTTTAGGAGTGTATAGTGTTTTGTTTTGTTTTTTCCTGTGATTGTGTAATGCCCAAGGCAAATCACGTTGGGTGCTGATCCCCATTCTGACATGTTTTGCACATCCCATTAGCACCTCTGCATGTATTTTTTAAGCATTCTTTAATCCTTAGTGTATTTTAAATATTTGTGTGGCTATTTTTCAACTTAACTATAAATTGCTTAAGTCGTAGTATTGCTTTCTACTCTTAGTAACTGAAACCATTTTCAGTACACTATTAAAAAATGAATATGTGGTTGGTATTGAAGGGGAGAATATGTCACCCCAAAATATGCCACTTTGGCAAGTGGATTATTTTGAGCTGAAGGCAGTTATGACCCAGCAGAGTCAAGAAAATATTTTACCTTTCTAACTGCCTAAAAGAATTTAGCTATGGGCCTGGTCCAGAAAGAGAGCTATTACCAGAGATAACTTTTTATCTGAAAGATCTATTTGCAAACATCTGATTACCAAACATCTGCTCTTTTTATCATCCTGTGAATTGCCCTCCTGCCCTCTGAAGCCCCAGGCCCCAATCTCATTCCTTAGCTCAGGATGGCATATAAGTCCCAGTTGTCTGACTATCTTTGGGTTTCATATTTTTATGGGACCCCCATACATATGAAATTAAATTTATTTTTCTCCTGTTAATCTGTCTTATGTCAATTTAATTACTAGACCAGCAAAGCACGTAGAAGAAGGAAAATTTTTCCTTTCGGCGTGTTAAGCAGATACGTCTTTGCTCGTATGCTTGTTTTCATCTTATGACCCTTTTCCCATTTCTATTTTCTGTGATCTCTGAGCCCTAGGAAACTGATCTATGTTAATGAGCTACATCACCTGGGCCCTCTTGCCCTGTGGCTTCCCTAACAGTTCTGCCAAAGCAGAGCAGAAGGCAGGCGAAGAGAAAGGCCAGCATATTTATTCCGCCCTACCGCACCTTCAGAATCCCCTGTGGCACCTGCCTGGCTGAGTGGAGGTGGAATCTGCATTCCTTTGCAGCCACAACTCCTATTGGGGGGTCTCTCTTCCACAGCTTCATCTCTACTAGGCAATATATAATTTGTAAATCAAAATGAGTTACAAATTAAACAAAATTAACTCTACCAAAAATTAAATAATTAAGTTAATAACAATATTTTGATATGACAAAAGTTTGCTGCAATTAAATAGCTATTTCAGTCCAATATGATGTCATGAATATACTATTGAAACTTTATGCAATTTTCTGGTCCTTTCTCCTTTTAGAATTTTATATAAAAGACATCATCATCGGGCTTCCCTGGTGGCGCAGTGGTTGAGAGTCCGCCTGCCAATGCAGGGGACACGGGTTCATGCCCCCGGTCCGGGAGGATCCCACATGCCGCGGATGCCGCGGAGCGGCTGGGCCCGTGAGCCATGGCCACTGAGCCTGCACGTCCGGAGCCCGCAACGGGAGAGGCCACAACAGTGAGAGGCCCGCGTACCGCAAAAAAAAAAAAAGATATCACCATCTATGTAGGAGATCAGATGAAAACACCTGGGTGCCATCTGGAATCCTTCTTATCTACCCTCCCCCAGCATGCAAATTGATCCAATTATTTCTACCTTTAATGCCACTATAACATTGCAAATTACTACTTTTTATATACTGGGTTGTTGAATCAACCTAATCTTTCTTCCTTTAATTTGTCTCACTCCAATCTACCCTCCATTTTGAATCCCATGTCATTGTTATAACATGCAAACCTGACCATGTCACTTCCCTTCAGACTCTCTAATGACCTTTAGAGCCCCTGTGATAAAGTCAACACCCTTTACACAGTTTATAAGGCCTCATGTGATCTGGCCCCGGTTTGGAACTCCACTTCAACAATAAGCATCCATCATTTTACACTCAGTCGTTTGGTCCTTCTACCATCTTGGAGTTCTACAAATAAATCCTTTGTTGTTTGGGCCTCCACACTTGAAGTTCTCTCCCTAACACATGCTTTCCTTTCCACATTTTTGCCTAGCATATCTCTAATCCACCATCAGAGCTTCTTCCTCCAGGACTGATTCCTTTAATCTTACTTGTATCTAGTTTAAATGACCCGGTTCTTTCCTTTCACAATGTTACAAATTTCAGTTCTCTTGTCTGTATGCCTCTCTCAGATTCTGTCTAGACAGAAAACATAGCCATCTTTTTTTAAAGGCTTATTTCCAGTGTTTGGCATGTTATAGGGATATTAGCAATATTTATTTATTAAATGAGTGAATATATAATTAATGAAACATTGCATTTGAACTCATTAACACATTTCTTAAGATTATTTTCATGATTTTTTTAAATTTAGGATTTCTTCATTTTAACCTCAGATATTCAAATCTTAAACGGTTAAAGGCTCAATACACATTTCAAAGTTCTTAGTAGTTGTACCCTCAAGTACCACATAGAAAAACACTTTTGGTTATTTTTTTTTTTCTAATATTTCTGATAGTCATAGAGTCTAAGAAAAAGAAAAGACCTTAATATTGATAAAACCAACAGGCAGATTCAAAGAAATATTCTCTTATCTATTACCTTTAAAAGAAATATGCTAATTAGTGTTTATTTTACTAACTAGTAAAAAACATTTTACTGCTATTTTACATTCTGTGTAAGTTACCAAAAACACCAAATAAAATTATTTTAATTTAGATTTTTATATGGAATTCAGAATAGTGACTAAAATAACACTATCTTATATATTCAGTAATAAGTGTCACACAGTGAAAAATCTACTGTATTGAATTACAATATACTATTCAAAATATAATTTCCATACGTGTTTCAAAATCTTATAGAATTATATTTTAATAAAATGTTTCCAATATAATGCTAATACAAATTATAAAACAATATGTGTACTGTACCTACATTTTTGGTTGAAAAATAAAAAAGTTCTTTGAATATAGTCTAAAAGGATATACAAAAACGTTTACCAGATGTATTTTTAGGCAGCAGGATAGCAAATATATTTAATTTCAAATTTAAATTAATTTAAAATTTAGTTTAACTTAAATCTTTAGAGTTATCTGTGAATCTTAATTTTCCAAAATAATTAAGAATTATTTAATAAAAGTGTAAACTCCTTCAAATCAAAAGATCCATTGCTTCCAACTCACTAAGAGTTCATATGATTCTGTGAAGTAGAGCAAATTTATTGAAATAATGAATAGTTAGGCAGAAAGAGCAAAGAGAATTTTCAGCATTTTAAAAAATCAGCTTGGTTTTTTCAAATGTAAAAATAATATGCCACAGTGTATCTGTTCTTTTTCTTTTGTATAGAACCACAAAAGGTAAATTCACTTTTAGTTATCTTGAACATTAATTTATGCCATTTTAACTATCCTGATATGATTAACATGTGAACAGATTATTATTGATGTATGTAGAGATGTTTTAAATTTTTCATATATAAGCATGATGCTATTCCTGTACATAAAATGATCTTATTTGCTTTTATTTCTTTGAAAGCATATATGGGCAAAGAGTATTGCCTTCTCTAAAGTGAATCTATTCTTTCTTATTTTTACTTAGGCTTCTACATACCTTTGGGAATGACTACTGTGAAGGAAAATTTATTATTGTTGTTATCATTATTATTGATTATTAATTAAAGCCATATATTTGCCAAGCTTTCATGCTCTCACCATTGATCTTTCACAGTAAATTATGTCTCTGAAGCAATATTTTACGCAACTATGTCTAATATGCTGTTATGATGACATATGGGTTTGCCAACTTCTTTTATTTTATAATTATAGTAAGTACATTAAAATATGAACTTGGTTTCCTTATTAAATTGATTTGCAAATAATTTCTAAATTGGTACTAACTTGTAAAACCTGAATAAAGCATTATGAACTTAAAACTAAATGCTTAGAGTTGATAAAAATCAATCTATTTCACTAACAATCTCAATATTTATATCATATTGTGCATTCAATTGTTGCTAAAATTATGGCCCAAGACTATGTCAATTATTAATACTAATCAAGAAAATTGAAAACAAAGGAGACTCTTCTTAATAGCATAAGAAGAATGAAGCTGAATTCGAAAGTACTAAATAAGTTCTTCTTAAAAATAACAACATATGGTTCAAAGAAGCTTACTGAACTTATGTTTCCTGAGAAAAACAGTATATTCTATCTCCAAATACATTTCCCAAATCACATCTGATTTTCAATCCTAAATTTGCAATAAAACCAAAGTCTTTTCAAGGCTCACATACTAACAATCAGTACAGATCTTATAGATCAAAAAGGAGGGGAAAACCAACAAGAATATACAGGAGTCAACAAACTAGACTAGTAGTGCTGCAAACCCTGACACGTAAAAAGCCTCATCACACCTCTGGGTCTGAATGTTTAAGTTGTGATTTGTGTACTAGGTAGATCTTTTGCTGCTTTCTAAGGAGTCACTGAATTCCACCCTTGTAATAGGTAAATGCAGAAAGCATACAGGAGTCCACACATGCTAATATTTTATCTCTAGTTCTACTCAAATTTACTGCCATCATTTTAAAATACAATTACAGATAGCATTAAAAATAAACTTGGAAATATGAAAGGGTTATAGTGACTACTAATTAAGGGACAGATTCATTATTTGATAATCTCTGGTCCCTGGACATATAAATATGCATCACCAGTCTCTAACTCTGTGCTTTGCCATTAGTGTAGTGTGTGGTAGAGGCCATGCTTGACACTCTGGTGGGATGCTTGTGGTGTTAAAGAAACTGATTTAAAACCTAATAGCAGCTTAGTGGATTAGAGATCAGGAACACCAATAGCCTCCCCTGCCTGCTCCACACATTCTTGGCTTTTTCAGAGTCAGCCCTAAGGGTTATCAGACAAGCATACACTCCGAGCTGGACACACTCTGCACACCAGAGTCAGAGCACTGAATAATATCTTTATGATAAAAACATTTAAATTAGATATTTGATTGACCCAGATACAGGGTTCCATCAAGAAAAAACAGCAGTCCCCAGGAAACCAAATTTTTGATTCACTCAGCTTGGGCTCTTATCTTCTGGTAACAAAGGAAGTCTACTACTGGATCCAACATATGAAAAAGGTTACAGGTTTAATTTTTTCTCAACCATTTTACCTAGTATTCCCCCTTTCAAGTTCAGTGCAGTAAACGTATTCTTTCCTCTGAGACCTTAGAGTTAAAATGAAACTAGGATACTCTGAAAATGCTGAGACATGGGTTTTCCATAATTGCATCTTACATGGTAAAAAGAAATGAGCATATTGGGCAAAGTTCTGAGATACAATGGTTCCTAGTAACCTCAGATTATTTGCATAAAGTCAGACATGAAGAAACAATGTGATAACCAACAGAACATATCTCCAAAGCCAAGCAATGACTCCATATGCATATTTGCAGCAATGGATAAAATTGTTCAAAAGAGAGAACAAATATTTCATAGAGCAGTAGATGACATTGAAGTCAGAGAAAAAGAGAGGGTGAAAGAAATATCAATAAAGTATTAGTTGCTCTAAACAGCAGTATTCACACAGATAATTCAAATGAAATTTACTGGTGTGCTTTACCTAGGCACATGCCACGGAAAGATCATAAGGGTCAAACCTCAACCTCATAGGTTTTAGACATGTATGCATTTAGGTAATGGACACATGGAGGCTGGGCTTTCAGGGGTACACTGAAATGTAAGTGGCCATTGATTGCACAGTTTGCCCACTTCAAAACTATCTCTTTCACTACCTATCCCACAACAGTAACAGCAGGGAATATGACAATATATCTTGCAACCCACTGGATATAAACTGGAACCTAACCCAGGATGGGCTATTTGGATTGAAGGAACATGTAAACAATGAAACCAAGCCTGTTTACTGCTGTGTGCTTGGGGGACAAAACAAGTTGGACTGCAGAGAGAAAATGATGAGGCAGATGAACAGAGCAGGACATAGATTAGGCAAGTGCCCAGGGTCTTGATTTGTTTTCTAGCATCAGTAATCCTTCCAGGGGCCTAACTGGCTTATTGTAATGAAGAAAATATATTTTCCTATCTTGTAATATTAGTGCCTTGGGTAAAAATCACTTTAGAAAATATATGTTTTATGTGTTTACCAACTTCTAGTCAACATATGACCACACAAGTATCAGAGTGTATTGTGGTAGATTTTTACTTTTATTAGTGTATTAGTCAGGGTTCTCCAGAGAAACAGAAACAATATATATATAATGTCATATAGGTCACTGTTTATGCCATTCTACAGGGCTGAAATGTCTGACCAGTCTCGTCTATAATATAACGGAAGGTATTTACTGGTTGCCTACTTTGCCAACAACTTTTTACGTCTACTGTGTTTTAATTCTGCTCCAAACCTTCAACCCAGATGCATTATTCCTATTTTACCGAAGATGATAAAATATCTATATTTGTTTAATTTTACTAAACTTCTGTGAGCTTACTGATATTAAAATCCTTACCATTATAAAATGCCATACTGCAGTTAGAGTACAAATATGATGTATATAAATGTAAAATTTGGAAAGTTTTAATAACAAAATAGTTATTAAAATTCTAGAAATTTTATAGTTCTTCTTTCATTAAAAAAATCCAAATATGCATTTAAGATTTTGATAGATTCAGTCATCAAAGTTACAAGTCCAATATTAAGTTCAGGAATAGTCAAATATATTTGTGTTGATTCTGTAAGAAAATAGCTTTGTGGTGACAAATAGTGATTGAATAATTTCAGGATAATTTTTATTAAACAGCTATTCAGGTAATGAGCAAATATAAGGCTAAAAATATGACAGTTAATCACAAGTCATGAGAATCATATGCTAAGTTATTTAAGCTTAATATGGCAAGTTCAGGCAATAGACTGAAGTGTTTCTTCTTAATGCATATAATTTCCAAGGAACAAAATACTATTTAAATGTGGGTAATAACATGGTGGTGCATTTTACATGCTTTATGCCTTCAAGAATAGAGACAATGAATAGCAAAATTTAATAAATTATTTGGAAGAATATACACATCATGGTAGTGTGTATGTGAAGGAGGGAGGTTCAAAGAAACAGATAGTTTTGATGGTTGGAATAATGCTATGAGACTAAGGATAACATTTTCTCTAAAATTTAGATGGTGAGCAAGGAAATTCCTCATAGGTTTGTGGTGATGATTAAGTGCAAGTGCTCTAGAATAATGCCTGGAGCATGTCAAGGGCTTAAGACATGTTAGAAAGTATTAGAATATATGAAATTATAATTTAAGTTTGTAAGAAAAAATATTATCTGATATTAGTAACCAATATATGAATAATCCATGGTAATTGCACAAATGCTTAGTGTGGTTTAGATTGTTTTCTAATGGATCATCTATCTTGTCACCAAGCACTATGTGTTTTGGAATTAGTAGAACTGAGTTTAAAATCTAGCTGTGCCATTTACCAGCTGGGTAATCTTGGGTGATTTTTTAAACTTTTCTGAATATCAATGTGATCATCCTATCTATAATGGAGACTATCTCTACTATACAGCCACCCTGAAAGGGTTAAGTAATAGCATGGTACAGTGCCAGTGGAGTGCCCTAGGATCTCAAAAAGTGATAGCTATTCGTAAGTAATAAAAATAGCAAAACATCTAGTGTCTAGTGGAAATGCAGGATACTTGTTTGTTAAATGAGTAAGGATACTTTTCAACCTGAATATTATGCAATTTTAAGCTAGTGAAAAATATCTATGTATTGTACTTATGTGTATTTCCCACAGCAGCAACCAGAGAGAGAGGCCCATAAGAGGTTTTGACAAACACTTGTTAAAACGCTTTTTACTTAAGACATTTCACTATGATCTGACAAGTGTGTACAACACTTCATAATCTCCCCACAGAATCTTGGAGTCGAGAGGTCATAGAGGTGAAGTCTCCTAGTCTTGAATCTCAACCAGTGGAGGAAATCAACCTCCAATACTTTTTACATGATTAGCAATGTGCTGGTTGAATGTTTTCATAATTATGGACTACTACTCCTCAGACTGTTCCTTTTGTAAAGAAATAGCTCTATTTTTTTAAAGATTGTTAATATATTTGGCAAAAATCTGATCCCCCGTAACTATTTCCCTTTGGCCAAAACACATCACTTTGTGCATGGTATTTCTATTATGGGAGTTACCACACTGCATTATGCTTCTTCTTTTCACATGTCTTTCTTCCCTTAGAGCATTTTTAAGGTAAAACCCTGTCACAGCTCCAATTCTGTTCCCAAACCACACAAAGTACCTGGCACACAATAGATGTTTACTAAGTTTATGGAATGACTGAACAAAAGATTATTCTTTCTGAAGCCACATATAAGTTAACTCCTTGTTTAGCATGATAGATATCAAAATATATTAATTTCATTGTTTCTCTTTTAAAATATCATTTTCAATTGCTTCTAAAGTATGATTCCAACATCTATTTCCACTAGTATTCCTCCCATATCCCTTACTTTTATTAACCAGCCTTATTTTTTGAGTGACACCAAAGTTTTAATAAAAATGGATCAAGAAAAGTTATTGAATGAATTGAGAATGATCACCTTAGGTTCTATGTCCCTGTTTCATATTGCTGTTTTATTTTCAGGAAATGCAAGCTTATTTAAAATTTTGTCTTGTTGGGGCTTCCCTGGTGGTGCAGTGGTTGAGAATCTGCCTGCTAATGCAGGGGACACGGGTTCGAGCCCTGGTCTGGGAGGATCCCACATGCCGCGGAGCAACTAGGCCCATGAGCCACAACTACTGAGCCTGCGCATCTGGAGCTTGTGCTCCTCAGCAAGAGAGGCCGCGATAGTGAGAGGCCCGCGCACTGCCATGAAGAGTGGCCCCTGCTTGCCACAAGTAGAGAAAGCCCTCGCACAGAAACGAAGACCCAACACAGCAAAAATAAATTAATTAATAAACTCCTACCCCCAACATCTAAAAAAAAAAAATTATTTTTGTCTTGTTTATAACATTAGAAAAACGATGATGCTTTGGAAAGGTAATAAAACTTTTCTTGAAACCAAAAACAAACAACAACAAAAAAACCCACCCTCAACATTTTTTCTATTAGCATAAATATCTAAGTAATTTTATGGCAGCAAAGAAAAAGTAATGAGTAAATACTTAGGGTTCAATTTTGTTTTCCTTTCCTGTTACTAATTTAGTTATAATATAAAAAGCAGGAATAATAGTAATATCTTACAGACTATATGTATGATTAAATGAATTAGTATTTTTAAATGGCACTTGGCACATTATAAGTCCTATATACAAAACTAGTAACAAGAAATAAATCAATCAAATACTCATATATAGCACATCCACAAAAGCATGTTGTATACATAAAGTTGACCTTTTTCCACTTTTCAAGTAATTGCGGAAAACTGCTTTCATTTACATACTCATGACTACCTGATATTCACCTATTAGATATTTACTACCTAATAGATAGTTTTCCTTTAAATGCATTTACTTATTTCTCCATGAGTTTGCTTTAGCATCAGTGTAATATAAATGAAGACCTAAAATATTTTTACTCCGTAATATGTTCCTAAAATAGAATATAGAGCTTTTCACAAAAAAGGATGCTGATTAAAATGTGAGCATTAATAATAGTACAAAAATCTTATTTGTTAATACTCCAAAGTACCAACAAATAGAATTCAGAAATGTGTAAGAAAAATATTGACCAAGAGGTTTATTTCAGGGATGAATGGTAAGTTCAATATTGGAAAACCAATCAATGTCATTTATTTTATTAACAAGATAAAGAAGAAAATCATATTATTACATTAATTGATATAGAAAAGGTAAATGATAAAATTCTACATTTATTCACAACAGAAGTTCTCAGAAAAATAGGAACAGAGGTGAACTTCCTCACATGATAAAATCATCTACAAAAGAATCTATTAACATTATCTTAAATGATGAAACAGTGAATGCTTTCCCACTAACATTGAGAATAAGGCAAATATGTCCTTTCTCACCACTCTCATTCAATGTAGGGCTTGAAGTTCTAGGGCAATAAGGCAAGAAGAGGAAATAAAAGTCACAAAAATCAGAAAGAAAGAAATAAAACTTACTCTTTGCAGAGAACTCGATTATTTGTGCAGACATATATAAAAATCAGCTATATTTCTATATACTTGCAATGAAAACATAGATTCTGAAATTAAAAACATCACACCATCTACAATCACTCAAAAAATGAAATAGTTGTGTGTAAATCTAACAATACATATACGGGACTTGTATGCTGAAAACTGAAAAAAAACTGATGAAATCAAAGGAGATCTAAATAAGTAGTAAGACATATGTGTTCCTGGATTGGAAGAATCAACATAGTAAAGATGTAAGTTCTTCACAAATTGATATACAGGCTTATGTAATTCCTATAAAGTCCCAGCAAGACTGTTGTATAAATATCAATGTAATTATTCTAAAATATAAAGTTTAAAATTTTGAGAAAATCAGAATGCGGGAGTGTGGTAGAAATTATAATCTTATTTGAAGGGTTATTGTCTGGAGGAGGGACCAAATGTGTTCTCGATGTCCCCATGATGTGGAACTAGGTTTTATAGGAAAGTATATATAAAAGTATATGTTTGGTTAAGATAGAGACATTCTTCCTACATCAGTCTGTGAAGTTCAAAGATAGGACAGACTTCCCCATCAATAAAGGAGTTCAACTGTAAATCACCTTAGCCGGAGAATAATAAAGGGAATTTGGTCATCAGACCAAGAAGTAGACTAAAGTTGACTGACTCATTATGAGCTAATAAAATTACAATGAGCAAAAATATTCACAATGAAAAAAAAGTAGACTAATTCAATTCTAAAGCCGGTTCCTACCCAGACGCTGCTTTGATTTCATGATTTCAGGTTAAAAGGGAAGTGTTAGCTCTGCTTTAGAATTGCACAAGCTGAGATTTGAAGATATAAATATGTAAATTAGTGTTGCTTAAAGCATGAAGGAAAGAAAGCATTATAAAAGAATCATGATTTCTCAGCGATGACTGAGTTCTCAGCAAACTATCATACATTCGTACATGAAAAGAATTCTGAACAGTATTTCCAAGCTGTATTTTCCTCATTTTATTTTAGCCATCAAAAAGATTGTATATCTACTTGCCTTTCATGACCAATGCCTTTCGTAGGCTTTTTAGTGGGGTACTATACAGTACTATATGCTGATTCCATGGCTGGCTTCTGACATGCCTTATGCAATAAAGTACTTATCTTTTCAATTGATATCATCCTTTATAGCTACCTAATCAGTTGTTCTCCATAAACGTGCTTATTTATTGCATTTTCTCAGGAAATGTATTTGTAAATAGGTTGTTTGATTAATAAAAGTATGGTAATTATTACAATCCTTGCCTTGGTACATTGTAGGTTAATAATCAAGTCTCAATTTGAAAATTGTTTTCTAATTTATATTTTTCCTAAGAAGCCTTATTTTTGGACATCCTATTAACTTACATTTCATTTTAAAACTCTGTAAACTGGTCTTTTAAAAATTTGGTAGTACAAGAATTGTTTTTAAAAGCAATACACTTACTACTAAAATTGTGATAGGAACAATTGAGAATGAAAGATAATCGCAGTTCCATGACTGCTGTGAATTACAAGGCATAAAATATCAGTAGGCACATGGGAGAAATAAAGACAAGTATCATTAATTGACACACAGTAAAGAAGTTAACCTCAATTCTCCATTGCAATATAATGATCTATAACATTTTTGAGGAGGCAAAAATCTTCACGCTATACACTGCACTTGTTGAATTATTTTTTTTATTTTCAAAATGTTTTAGTATTTCCCCAAAAATTCCAATTTCACTTAATATTGAAAAACATTAAAATAATTTACTGTAATTCTTCTGATTGTTCCTAATCAAACAACAGACTCTCTATAGCTTCACAATAGTGAAAATAGATAATAATTTCTTTTTTTCACTTTTCAAATATTTTCTCCCAGATTGCTCTCCATTCCACCACACCTATCTAAATAATTCTTAGGGGGGAAAAAGGAACCAACATGGAGCTTATTGTTCGTTCAGATGCCTGGCAAAAGGCCAACTGAATTCCTTTGTTCAGATATTATATCATTGCAATTATTTATCTATCAAACAAGTTTACAAGCATAACATTACATTTTTGCTCCATAACTGACCTCATTTTTATCTAATAAAATCATACCCTAACCCCAAAGCCATCAGTCCAACGTTAATAAACATTCATACCTAATTCAGCCTTCAAAATGTCTCCACACACCTGGTCCAGTCGTGTTTCAAAAGCCCAGGCTTTCTGTTTTGGACTCTTAAGACTGCATTTAAATGGTAAAGAAGGTATTTAAAAGGGCCCTGTCAGCTTGTTTGGTCTTATTTTTGATTTGCCTTAAAATTGCTATAATCGAAAGGGAAACTGTAAGATGAACCATGACCCTCCCATCATTTTGCAATTTATGAGGAAGAGATGAAAATGGTGTAAAAAATTACTACCGTCCTAGAAAGTAGTGAATTTTTAACCTAGCCTTTGTCCAGATAGGAGGCTGTGTTTGTTTACAGAAAACTGTAATCCTGCATCTTTCTGAAAAAGTTAATTATCTAATCATTCCTTCTCAGTTGCCCACTTCCTCTAGTGTTCACATATTGTCAGATAGGATTATTCTCTGAAAAAAACTACAATTCACAAATGACAGGCAAGAATAACCAGATTCATAACCCTGTATCTCCTGGTGGTCACTTACTCTATCCAGAAGAGTTGGCTCTATGTTTTATATTTTTAAAAAAGAATATTAAATTACACAAAATATAGAGATTAATTACCAAAAAGCCATGAATCCAAACCTGAACTTCACACATTTTTAGGAGGGAGGATAGGACAGCAAACAAACATAAACTAGAATCAACAAATCCTGATTATGTGGAAAAGAAGAAGGAAAGAACAGGGAGAGGGAAGAGACAGGAGATGGGGGAGAGGGAGGGGAGAGAGAGAAATGTTACAAAAATTAGAGAAATCATGGAAATGAACGCTCACAGAAAAGTCAAGACATGGTGTGCCTTCTCTTCTAAGCCAGACCTAGCTGCCTGGAGTCAGTTAAAAATCAAAAACCTCACCTCTTCAACTACGCGGGAGCTAAGACAGGAAGTTCAAACAAACAAACACAAAAACACGTTAACTCAATCACATCCTGTGCTTCGCTATCTAAGTGACCGGCCCACAACAGAGGCTTGGTAATTTGTTAATTTGATTCATTTAAACTATTATCTAATTTCCTTAACAATGCTTTAAAGGTGGACTAAAATTTCTTTGGGGATACATTCTCTGAACCCTCCCCTCCCCTCCACAGAAACCAACAATGGAAGTGGGCTTAACACTTAGCAAAGACTTGTTGGGCTTAAAGTAACAAAAAGTCATATAAACATGATCATTCAAAAAATAAGCAATTAGCTCTACTATGGCTAATGTATAATAAGCTGAAATATGCTTACTTCATAAGCCCTTAAGAATCAAGAAAAACACAAACTCATATTTGCAGATTCTCTATTAACATTTAGGGGTTTGAATATAACAATGACAAAATATTTACTTTTTCCATTGTTACATCTTCATTTCAGTTGTTGAAAGCTGTGCCATGTCCCTTTGGGAAGAGAAGAAATTCTAAGTAGCACATGATGACACAGTGTTTCAGAAAAGAAAAATCGCTTCCTGAAAATACATCACGAAATCAATATATTTCCACAAGTGACCAGCTTAATCACCCAACCCTCCAGTCAAAACAATTCCAATTGAAATGCTGTACTGCCTCTCTGTCTTCAAAACTCAAGAGTCTGCTCAACAATGCATTGACCATTTTATAGAAGTAAGTAGATCTGGAGAGCTATGTATTGACTTGAAAGGAGAGCATTGCAAGTCCAGCCAGAAGGCTGCAATGCCTGTGCTTAGAAGTAATCAGTTAAAAAAAATTGTATTCATAGTTCTATCTATTTATTTCTCTCAGATGTATTATGGTGATCCTTTACATTCCAAGAGTGGCATAAATATAAAAAGAATACATTTTCTACTAGATAATGGTGCTATCTGGCTTTACAAAAATACCCTCAAAGTTGCAATTTAGTGTTCTGTCAAAAATAAAAAAGAAACCTTTTTCTACTATGATAGGTGCCAAGAAAACACCGTGAATTTTAAAGAAAGATAATACATATGAAATATTTAAAGTTCTTTTTCAAATATCTCTTACTCAAGATTTCATTGTGTTCTAAGAAACTACTTATTAGAAACAGAAAACACCACTTTCCTATTTTTTTCTTTCTCAGAAAAAAAGTGAAATAACGATGGGATTAATTTAGCTAAAAGTAAAATATCACAATCTGCCTGTCCACTTGGTAAAACAGAAATACACGTCATTCTCTCTATGAGGGACAGACTCCTACCTTTTCCATATGAAAAAGAACTGTTCTTATTTCTGAAATTGGTCCAGAACCACCATGGTATTTTAGGTGGAAGACTCCCATCTAGGAGAGTGATGTATGGCCCACAATACCCTGTTTGGAGCTTCTGTTCTAATAAAGGAGATGATTGAGACAGTAACTATTGTTCCTTTATCAGAGCTGTGTCTCTGCATTCTGTCACATACTTCTGTGTTATCCTGTACTGCCTACCCAACTGAGTCTATTATTCTATCTATTTTAAATTAAGCCACAAAGTTTGTGGGTCTCTACGCCAAGGATTAAGACCCAAACAAATGTACAAATAATAATAATTGCTTCTTTTAGTAATTCCTTGCATTTGGTTCATATTCAGTTTATACATTTCATTGGGGGTTAAGCTCTTCATTTTAAATTCTTCACATCTCTGCACTAAATTAATGTGGACAAGTCCTTCAGTGATAACAGCATACATTACTTTTATTACAGATGTCAGCTCTGACATGCTCCCCGCTTCTGACCTCGGACACGTTACTTAACCTCTCTATGTTTCAGTCTCTTCAATAGTAAAAATGGAGATAACAAGAGCATCAGCTTTATGTGAGATAATATTACATAGCATTATATTTGATACCTTATGTTATAGCTCTTAGTAGGAGAAGAGTCATTAAAATTATTCCTGCCATCAGAAGGAAAAAGAGCAAGGACTCTCCTCAAGAAAAGAGAGCAGTTATATCAACAGCAGAGAAGTTTCATATATCAGAACTATTTACATCTAGTATAGATAGAGTGAGATTTATAAAGGCAATTAGAGCAACAGTCAAGACTGGAGAGATATTTGAGAATGAAATTGTGTTGGACTTAATTTGGATTTGAGCCTGTATCCAAGTAACAGTGGATTTAAGAAGAGACCATTTCTGTGATGGAAAAAGATGTCTTAATGTATAAGGTAAAGTAGAAGCCCATAAGAATGGAATCAGGGGCAGCGATTGTTAAACCTTTTTGATAGTACAGACAAAGGATAATTAAATTGTTTACTAAAGCATAGGGAATGAGGTTGGAAATGGAAGTGGGAGGAGAGATTTTCAAAAGTAGAATTTATAGGACTACATGGCGGGTTTGATGTGGGACATGAGGGAAACAAAGGAATATCAGGATATATGGGCCTACCACCTGGGAGAAATTTGTGCTGGAAGTTCAGATTTGGGGAAAAAATCTGGACGAGATTATTAGAGCTGCTGAGATCCACCAGCGTATACAGAGTGAGGCTAGAAGGCCAAACAACAATGCTAAGAGGATAGAATTACCTTGACCCTGTTTCTGTTGTTAGATATTTGTCTAATAATCCATGGTCAACAGAAAAAAATGTATTCGAATCAATAATAAAAATTAAACAATAAATAAACAGTTTGACACACTCCATTAATAAAGCCAAGGGAAAACCCCTGGGTTAGACATTTACAGGACTGTCTGCTTAACCCTCCCCTTCTCTTGGAGATTTATCCTCACTTCCTAACTATGCAGCAGTACTGTGATATTTGCCTTGTTCCTTTGTTACAGTTGACTAGTCCAGAGAAGTTACCTTACCTGAGACACATACCTCAGTGCCAGGCACACTTTAAGTGTTCAGTTTATTACTCTGTAGGAATTTAGGAAATTAATAAAAAATACTATTGGTAGCCAAACTTAGTATCAAGGGCAGTTCTTAAAATTAGAAATTATAAGGATATAGGGACTTGTTCAGAGAGCATGTTATCTGTAGATTTGGGACTTTAAAAGGCATTGTAGAGGAAGACAAGGATGAAAGAACTGAGTACCTTTCCTAGCTCTCTTTATCCAGAAAAGAGGAGAATGCAGTTGAGGAAAAACCTAGATGAAGTATAAGTATCTCAGAAGAACTAGTGTGGTACAAGTTCTGAAACAGAGCACAAAGAATCTGCCTCATCAGGAAATAACAGAAATTGTTTTTGTTTAAGATGCAAAGGTTTCAAGCAATGGTAACAACAGACAAACAACAAAAAAAGATAGGTGAGCCACCACAAATCAGGCTTCAGAGAGCACAGGAAAACTTGGAGGACAGAAAGAAATTAGAATGACGATTTAAGCTGAGAGAAGTCAAGTTAAACTAAATATTTTATAACTGTCATAATGTGTATATGCAGATATGTACACATACTAAATATAGCTGTGATTAAATACTAAAAATTTTAAAAATTATTAAAATAGCCAACAAAATATTTTTTCTTTGACAAAAATATTTGAAGTCTCTACAGGGAAGTTAGTTAATTTTCTTTTTATCAGTGGTTATTTAATGTTCTCTAATTCTAAAAATGTTTTTCTGTTTTTCTCCCATTAGTTATGCTATCATTTTGCTTTTGATGTTTGGAAATATTGTATTGAATTTGATTTTAAAAATCTCAAATGAAAAGTAAGAAAATAAAATATTTGAGTTACATTTGTTAAGTATTCTAAAGAGAAAGCTATTTTATAAAAAAAATTTTATTTAAAAAAATTTTAAAAATTTTTTTATAAAAAAATTAATTAATGGAATTCTACTCAGAGTCTTATAGTAAGGTAGATAATCTTTTCTAGAGATCAGATATAGAAGCTGCAAGCTTTTCCCCATAATTCTTCATTGGGAGAAGTACTTAATATTTATAGCATGAGCATCCCAAAACCTTCCACATGAGCCCAGTATACATCTAATCAAGAGAAATGCCAACAGTCAAGGTAAATTCAATGTGCTTTACTTCCTGATTTACTCTCTTTGTATCCCTGCAGAAAGACTGCAACCTTGTATGGGTATTAGAATTTGTATTTACCAGAAAAATAGTTTTGAATAGAGAATGAATATCATCTGTCTGTTCTGCTTGGCCTGTTGTGGGCCAGTATAAAATATACAGGAAAAGAATTTACCAAAAGGCAGTTGACAATGCATCGAATGCTAGATGGAGACAAAGAAGAGGAAATCGATGGCAGTTACAAACTTTGTAATAACATTATTTTCGAGCTACACAAAGGAGATGGAGGAGATAGAGAGAAATTATGAATCTACATGTGCAAGAGGTCATGTTAAATGTATTCCAGATATTTTCATGTCCTCTGCTTAACGAATAATTGCCTCAAAGATAAGTTAAAAGGAAGAAAATAAATGTTATGATATTGTGCCCTATATACTCTAAAGTGAAATCAGATTTTTAAAATAAATTGAAAATCATCACTTTCTATTAAAAAATAATCACAACTGCAAAATACTCCTATGAGGTGTTATACACTAGAGACTTGCATAAGTGACCATTCACATAGCTTACAATGTTAATGGGACCCCTAGAAATTGGCAATAACCAGGTAAAAACGCTATTTTCATTATTTTTCTAGAATCCCCAATACCTTATATTTAATATTAGAATGATAAAAGACCACTTGGAAACAGTTGGAAACCCTCACCTTGAATTCATGTAATTTTACTTGTTAAAGGGTCAAAGAATAGCAAGAACTATCAATTATATGATTTGAAATTTTAAGAATGTACTTTTCTATTTCAACGATACCAGGATACTTTGTTGAAAAGTTAGCAGCACAGTATGGGTAATCCTTTAAGCAATGATAACACGCCTGCTCTCTATATAAAATAATCCATCTCTATTGATCTTTTGCCTTAATATTCTCTAAATCCAATTTCAAAACCCACTAAAGCACAACTTTCATATTATAAGGTATTCAGAACTTCACTAAGTCTAAGATGTTTTTTCCTCCTTATATTTCAACACACACACACACACACACACACACACACACAATTTAGACACAGATTAGCATTCTTACCTTATGGGGAAGTTTATCTTCCTTAGAATTGTCAAATATAAAAATTTCACTTACCGCCAACTTCAGTGATTTAAGTACTTTTATTAGTAATTTGTGAGTATTTAATAAAATTATTGTAGCAATATATATTAAAAAAACAAAGCTGTCAGTGGATATACATCATTCTAATATGGCACCAGTGAAAAAGAAGGTGGGTTAGCTTATTTTGTCTTGGGAAGTTAAAGGGGTAAGTTAATTTATGCCAACAAAGAAAAATCAATAGCCCATTGTGCACAAAAGAAGAATCAATCATTATCTCTATGGCCTCTATATTCATTATGACATGAATTTATTGAGGAAAACATTGCATTCAAGTATGAATTGAGTTTGCCTCAACAAGTCACTAAACTCATCGAAGGCATAATCAAGGCCTTTGCATCAGAATCTTTTACTGACACCCAACATTAACATAGCAACCAGCAAAAAAATGAATAATGAATAAGTATATTTGTTTGGCTTCAGCAGCATTTTGAGAACCATAAATCTTATATTTCAAATACCACAATAATAGACATTTCCTTCTGGTGTGTCTTCATACATTAATTCAAATTTTATCAAAAGTTCCCTGCAAAATGGCTCCAGTATACCAGGACCTAACGGTTATTTTTGTTACTTTCTAATAAATATATATACAGTTACTTGTGCCCATTCCTCATTTTTGTTTTGTTTTTGTGTTTGTTTTTTTCAGTCATTCTTTCTCTGAAATAGTTTCCCACCACTATGGTAACACTTACTAATCAGAAATGTTTCACTTTCTTAAAAGCAAATTTTATGTATTTTTCTTCATAATTCAATTAACATATTACTACATAAAAGAAAGTGGTGTACTGTGAAAATACAATTCCTGAATGAACAAAGTGTTTTCCAATATTAAATATACCGAGAATAAAAGCTCTTTGAAGAAAAATAATATGTCTTCTATGTGCTTTCATGTCTTCTGTGTAACTTGTATTTCCTGGGTCATACATAACAGTGGAGAAATCAAGATTCCCGTTAAAGTCCATGATATTTTAGCTCAAACAGAAGCTTAGAGTCACTTGGTCAAAGCAAGTTCACCCGTGTCTTCATGGAGCTAATAACCATTTGAATGTTGAAAAAGTGTGTAAACCTCCTCCCTCCACAGGCTTTTCCTTCCCTGTTAGTCCTAGGACTACAAGCTGAACTAACCAGCTACTGCCACTGCAGCATCAACAATGTCGTTCTGAGCCTCTCCTGTCCTGACTAAGCTAATGTGGCTTCGAATTGCTCTGCCAACCCATCCTGATTTCCAAGTCCTGTTCCAGCTCTCTGATAGCAACACAGTCACCTCTGCACCAATCTGGTTTCCGGGAGGTAAGGTGAGTTACTGTTTCCACTGATTTGAAGAATACTCTGCTGCCATAGCAGGAACTGTCTTGATCTCAGGACGAGATCTATTAGTTTTTTTTTCAACCGTGTTCATGGTTATAGTAGTTTCAAAGAAGGTGTAGAGTGAGTCCTGAGGTCAGAAGAGGGTATGCAGAATTGTGCATGCGCTCACACACGCACACATGGTTATGAAGCAGACAGAACACTTTTAGTTAATAGTGTGGACCATAAAGCGCAAAACAGAAATTCCAGCACAGATGATGTACGACCAGATCGACCTGAGACACAAAAGAAAAGCCAGGCTGGAACCATGCATCTCCTTAGCTGTGGTGTTAAGGACCAGCCCTTAGGAAGAACTGGATACCCCAACACAAGTAACTCTACCTAGTAACTGAAGTTTTGATTCTGGTGCCCAGAATAGGCAAAATGAGAAAAGGATTTTCCTTTACATTTCCTTTTTCCTATAAGACTTCTACTATAAGGACAAGTGGGTATCATTCTGCTGCTGGGCCTTCCTCTCCAGCTCTTCCCTGGCCACCCTGTTCCCACTAGGGCTCTGTGGCTGCAGCTGTGACTCCTTCTGACTCCCAGTACCCACTAGGGCTCCAGTGTCCTTTGTGACCCAACGCCTGAGAGTCCCTGCTTCAGGCCTACTTCCAATGTGGCTCAGAACTGCGATTCCTTCCATCATCCCAAGTCATCTACTAGTGATATAATGCAATAACTAAAATGAGAAAAGAATCTTTGAAATCAAAGAAGCCACTTGTTAAATATACCATTTGGGGAAAATTATTTCATATCATTGAAGCTCAGTTATCATTAGAAAAAAATTTTTTAATTTATTAATGCAATAATATACGTAAACAATTTAACTCATCGAAATTATTCACTATTTGTTAAGTCTTATAATTAGCATTATCATATAAGGCCAAGTTAATTAATTTTATATTCCTATCCAGGTCTCTTAGACAACTATGTCTTCCCACTATACCAGCTGATGCTGGCTATGTAGGCTATGTATCTGCATAAAAATAATGCAGCTGTTTGGTATATATCCCAGAACTACTTCTGTATCAAAATCACCTAGTGTAGAGTTCTACCACAGTTTATTTTAGAAAGCTTCGAAGGTACTTTTAAAGGGCAACCAAGGTTGGGAACTTCTCTTTTTAGATATGATGTTATACAAAAGTTTACTGAGTTCATGAATTAAACACAGAATGAAATGAAATTCTCCAGATGTGGCACAAGAATATCTCCTTCTGACATTGAAAGTCTATTTATGTTAATGCAGCCTATTTTAATTAAGAGCATCTTAAGAGCATCTTACTGTTTTTCCTTGTGAAGATTTTTTTAAAATTTGCTTTATAAATCTGGGTTTGTCCTGTTGATTTTGTTGTTTTACCAAATATCAGGCCTTGACATATTTTTCTCTATTGTATATTCTGTTGGTATTTCCTGGAAATGCTCTGGAGATAAATCACGATTCTCAAGTGTATTTCATTTAGCATATTTATGGATAAATTTGATAACTGCACCATTTGTTTCTTCATCAAAATTGCTAACTATCATGTCTAATCAGAACAGAGAGCAGGGTTTCCCTGGTGGCGCAGTGGTTGAGAGTCCACCTGCCAATGCAGGGGACACGGGTTCGAGCCCTGGTCTGGGAGGATCCCACATGCCGCGGAGCAACTAGGCCCGTGAGCCACAACTACTGAGCCTGAACGTCTGGAGCCTGTGCTCCACAACAAGAGAGGCTGCGACAGTGAGGGGCCCGCGCACCGCGATGAAGAGTGGCCCCCACTTGCCACAACTAGAGAAAGCCCTCGCACAGAAATGAAGACCCAACACAGCAAAAATAAATAAATTAATTAATAAACTCCTACCCCCAACATCTTCAAAAAAAAAAAAGAATAGAGAGCAGAGTATATAGAAGGAGATGGATGACACAGTATCTCATTACTCCACCAGCACCTCTCAGGCCCCAAAACACCTAAAACATTCTTCTTTAGAATTTAAGCATAATTTATTTACAAGAGTGAGTGGAAAAATCCAAATGTACATTTTTTTCAGTTATGGTCATAAATTCTTATAAAGGTTGACAAAGGCTTTTATTCAGCAAGTGGAGTTAAAAGACATTGATATGGAAATGCCCAGAGAACTATATCTTGGTCCAAAAACATTTAAAAATGTAAATGATAATACTTAATATATTCAAGTAAGATCTATTGAAGACTAGCACACGCCACTTGCTCATTAAGGTCCCTGGAAATGCCAGTATAGAGGAAAGGAAATAGATGAAATTTCAATTCGTGAAATTGTATAGCAAATCACCTTAAAGACTGATTGCAAAAGCAAATGAAAGAAGTAAATAAATGACTTACTGAAGGTTGCATACTTAAATAGTGGCAAAATTAAAACTAGAACCCAGATCTATTGACTCTTAGTCAACATTTTTTTCACTACACTAGTGTTCAAACAAATCTTAATGGGTCTATGACAGCAAGCAAATCAGAGGTAAAAATCTACAGCCAAGTATTCATTTACTAATATTTGATGGTGTCCCAATATATGCTATATTTACTTTCATTTATAATCCAACTTCATTTAAATTTCTATCTTAGAGATACACAGAATCATAGGAGGAAATCATATATGTTATTACATTTGCAAATACTATAACAAGAAGCTATAATTAGGATAAGAACGATCCTCTTAATCATCCACATGAATAAAATGTAAACACCTACTTTCCTGACTTGCTTTATAAACAGATGCAATTTAGAGAGTGTTTTTTGGAAAGCCTCTTTGCAGTAAGATTAACAAATACCTTTGCTTAAGAACACTTGTATGGTATAGCATTGAAATATAAATCAATTATTTTCGACCTAACACTAGCCAGAAGCTGTACTACTAATTAACAAGATGAACTCTGGGATCTCTTTGCTACTGATCATTAAAGAGTTCATCACAAATGTTAAAAAGTCCCAGGATAAGCAAACTCTATAGCATTGCTATTTAGAGAAGAAGGCAGATGTCCATCTGGTTGGGATTATTAAAAATTCAAGTATGAACAAAATGAAGAATATGTTCCTGGGGAGATACACTGTCACATGCATTCACAGAAGGGATGCACTGACATTTAGCAGAATGATATCTCAGTGTCATAAAATAAGTTAGTGCAATAAGCTCATGGTCACTTAGAGCAGCTATGATGCCTCAAACACGTAAGAGGATGCAACTGTGAATGCAGTTACGTATCTTACCCCTTGTACGGATGTTAGCTAAAGCAAGGACAGATGAAAGTCCTCAGCCTTCTCTTAGTACCTTGAACAATATTCCCTAACATGTTAAATTTAAACTACTAATCTCCAATTTTTCAGAGAAGACTATGAAGCCATTTTGTTTTAAATAGAGAGCTACATTAAAAACAACCAAAATCATGTCATAACTGTAAAGGTGAGGTAGCTGGGCAGCTGCTCCTGAAAAGGAAGCATTTCACTCTTCTTAGTGTCAGGTTTCTCGGGCAGCTAAGAAGTAGGCAAGGCTATTCTCAAAGCAAGTATGTGTTTTAGGTCCACTGCAAGTGTTCTAAGGAAAGAGTCACATCAACACCTGATTTCAGGTGGAAGTTCTGCCT
The DNA here is from genome assembly GCF_949752795.1 of Hyperoodon ampullatus. Classification (NCBI taxonomy): domain Eukaryota; kingdom Metazoa; phylum Chordata; class Mammalia; order Artiodactyla; family Ziphiidae; genus Hyperoodon; species Hyperoodon ampullatus. The sequence goes on along the minus strand of NC_136925.1, from coordinate 44,899,074 downwards.
GACATAGCTGAGGACACAACCAAAATAGGCCTAGAGAACTAAGGGACCCCCAGTTCAGTTCACTGGAAGGGTAGGGGAAGGGCAGGGAGGTCACTGGCCTTTTCTAGCTCTCTGCATATTTCACTTTCTCATAGCTTTGCCTACAAATCTAATTCATAAGCCTACCAAGCCAAGCCTCTTATTTATCTTCTTTCATTAACATTTGTTTCTTTCCACCCACCTGCAATGTTCACCATTCCTCTTATGTACCTGAATTCTCCTCATTATTCAAAGGTTTATTTCAAAATATATCTACTCTCAAAACTTACTCTAAATTCTATGACCATATTGCTCTTGCCACTCAAGCCACAAACATAATTTCAACGTGTCACTCATTTGGCATTTGTATTGTTATTGGTATATTTATGTATGGGTCATTCTTTTCCAATCAGACATATGCTCTGTGACATAAGAAGCTATGTTTCATGTTGCTTTTTTTCACTCCAGTGTGCTTATATTTTATTGTACAAGGGAAGAATATCTCTCTTATTGTAAGAGTTCAATGAAACTTTGTAAGCTGACCTAGAGTATAACTGCTCTATTTAAGCCATTCTTGCTGACAAACCTATTCCCAGTTCCAAATAATAACACATAAATAAATTTAGGGAATGAAGTCAATACATAGGTTAGGAATTGTATGTATTTTCTCAATACATGGAAACAAGCTGAAAACCTAAAAAGCACACACTATCTTATTTTAAAAGTTTAAAATCAAATTGGAAGCTAAACTTTTCTTAACTCATTCTAGCTCCATTTACCCTGCAAATATAGAGTTAGCATTTTGATCAAGAATTCTGAAAATTGGGACTTCCCTGGTGGTCCAGTGGCTAAGACGCCATGCTCCCAATGCAGGGGGCCCGGGTTTGATCCCTGGTCAGGGAACTAGATCCCACATGCCACAACTAAAGATTCCACATGCTGCAACTAAGACCTGGCACGGCCAAATAAATAAATAAATATTTTTTAAAAAAAAAGAATTCTGAAAATGTATTCCCATCAATTCCTTGGGCAAAGCAACTCCAGGTTATTCCAACACACATGTTGTGTGAGAACCTGCCTCACCTAGAAAAAACTGTGGAAGATATCACTATAGATTTTCCAGTTTATCGATGTAAGGGGAAAATGTCAGCTGTAGGAATACTGTAATAATTTTAAAATATCCAACTTAAGTGTAGGCACAATACAAATACTACAGCTTTAACTGTAACCTTTGGCAATATTTCTTGGGCCTGTATTTACCTTCACCAGAAAAAAATTTTTCTCTGTCTAGCATGTTTTTCGTATCCTAATTCTGTTATTGTAAGCCATATACAATGCTGAACTTGTTATCACCCCAACTTAAACATTGTTTAACCACTCCAAAGATATATATCATTAAACAAAAACAAAAATTGTCAAAATTAAGCACTGCAGTGGCTTGCACAGTGCTGCCGTGGTAAGGCACGTTTACTGTGATTATCCATGCAGAGCATCAGGGAGGATTATGGATTGGTGAAAAGCACTCCCACTCTTACTTGGTAATCTAACACTACAGCTCACCATTAAGCTAAGGAAGTCTTTAATACATTAACAACAGTCAGTCTAAAGTGCCTCACAGAGAAAATACTATAGAACACTGCAATTATCTTAAACACGTACACAACACCATTAGATGTTGAGTATTTTTAAATGTGAATCTGTTATGTCTGTCTTAGGGATTGTTACAATAAACATGTCTAAATCACTACAGTTTAGAGAGATATCATTGATTAGTCATAATTTTGCAACACCATAAAAACTATCTAACGTAATGTGAGCAAATCCTATCCTTCTTTATCTGGAAACCCTCCAAAATTCTGTAAATATTATGAAAATGTTTAATGGATCTCCTGTGAAAAAAGGGTCTCAGGCTTCCCTGGTGGCGCAGTGGTTGAGAGTCCGCCTGCCAATGCAGGGGACACGGGTTCGTTCCCCGGTCCTGGAAGATCCCACATGCCGCGGAGCGGCTGGGCCCGTGAGCCATGGCCGCTGAGCCTGCGGGTCCGGAGCCTGTGCTCTGCAACGGGAGAGGCCACAACAGTGAGAGGCCCGCGTATCGCAAAAAAAAAAAAAAAAAAAAAAAAAAAAAGGGTCTCTACGCTTCTCATCTGTCCTTTCTCAGTATAAAAGTAAAATTTAAAAGTTTCTAAATGATAACTTAGACAGGATGATCAGGTTAATTTTTTCCCCAAAATGGGAGATGATGCTTCCAGAAATCTTTTCGTTTAAAAAAAAAAAAAATCTAAACTCAGGGCCTCTGCTGCTCTCCACTCATTCACTCCCTACCTTGCTCCAACCTGGCGGCCCTACCATTACTATCACCAGAGTTTTCTCAGGGCACCAGCAATCTCCATTGCCAAGCTGTGAACTCTTTCTTTTGTTTAGCCTACTGACTGCTTAGCAATATTCAGCACAGTTAACAACTCTCTGTTTTTTGAAAACCTCCTCTTTCGGAACCCTCTTGAATTTTCTGTTACCCACTAACCAATTCCTTTTAGTCTCCTATGCTCAGTAATCCTCCTCAATCAGATTTCTATAATGTGTCACTTAGATTCAATTCCCGGCCTTGCTCTACACTGTCGTCTACCTCCCACTGTGATGAAACTTGCAAAAATCTATACTACTCACTATTATATACCCCATGCCTACAATAATATCTACTCCATAAAAGATGCTCAGCAGATATGTAGCATGATTAGATTAATCCATCCCCATGGATTTAAAGATCATCTTTATTCTAATGGCTCCCAGATGTATATTTCAAGGCTGTATCTCTCTGTGAGCTGCAGGCTTACAAATGCACACACATACTTGATCTATACCTTAAATGTCACAAAATTTTAAACTTAATAAGTATAAAACATGAATTCTTGATTCGGCTCAACAGGTTACACCCAATTTTCTCCTATCTCAGAAAATGGCATAACCATCTATCCTGCTGCTAGGTCTGGAAATAACTATATATCATCTTTGAAATCTATCATTTGCTCAACCTCGTGTCTAATACCTTAGATGATTCTGTCAATTCAACCTGCAAAATTAATGTACATTTATCCACTGGTGTCCATACTCATTGTTACTACCTAACTCTGGCTTTCAGCATCTCTTGTCTGGACTATTACATAGTCTCCTAATTTTTCAATACAAAGAAAAGGTGAGAGGAAGCCAATTTAAGATGATAGGCCTGAAAGTCTCCAAGGAACTCTGGGCCAAAATACAAATCTGAAGTAAAGAATTTAAGCCAATCTGATATTGATTCCTTACCCCAATCTCCCCACTTCCTGGACCAAACTCACTCTCATGATGCTGCCAATCTGTTTCTACTTAATATCAAAAAGTTTATTTAAAAATGTATATCTGATTATATGAATCCCACACTTGACATTTTTATGGGATTTTCATTGCACATAGAATAAAATCCTTATTTAATACTATGCTTGAAAGGTATATCAATGCCTGGACTACAGTCTCTTCTATTTCCCACTCTTCCTGCTATACACCAAGTCCCTGAAACTCTGTTTTCTTTTTTTTTGCGGTACGCGGGCCTCTCACTGTTGTGGCCTCTCCCGTTGCGGAGCACAGGCCCCCGACTCACAGGCTCAGCAGCCATGGCTCACGGGCCCAGCCACTCTGCGTTATGTGGGATCTTCCAGGACCGGGGCACGAACCCATGTCCCCTGCATTGGCAGGCGGACTCTCAACCACTGCGCCACCAGGGAAGCCCTGAAACTCTGTTTTGTCTTTTGTCTTTTTTTTTAACTGCCGAAGTGCTTTCTCATCTTCGGAGCTTTGTATGTTTGTTCCCTCTGTTAACATCACTCTTTCCACATCTGCCTAACCTGCTACTTCTCATCATTTCTCGGTCTCAGTTTACATACGCCTCAAAGACGCTTTTCCTGACCATTTTTAAAATAGGTCATCTTTGGTTTTTCTGTCTCTGTGTGTTCCTTAGTAGCATGTATCCGGTTAAACTTTGTTTGTAATAATTTATATTATTTTTTTCAGTTCTATTGAAGTACAGTTGACAAATAAAATTAACACTCAAAATACATGACATGATGATTTGATATACATCTACATTGTGAAAGATATACACACTGTGATATACATCTACATTGTGTTTACCCATGAGGTAAACAAAAGGGTCTGGCTTTTCACTATTGTAGGGTATTTGGCAAATAGTTACATAATATTTTTGGAATGAATACATAATGTATATATTTAAGCATTGTGTAGTAAAATGGGTATGTAAACCCAGTTATTTTTAGGCAATAACCTTATGGTCTTTACCAATAACAACAATAATAAACATTATGTGCATTTCCAAGAAGAGATGGATCCAGCATTTACAATCACAATTCTGAAAATCAAACTGAGAAGTGCAGGTCATCACCCTCTTCCAAATGGTGCCTGGATGAGGTTTATTAATGTGTGTTTAATAACCTTTCATTAGTAAATAGTAGGTACTCAATAAGTGTGTGTTTGAGTCATTAAAGAAAATAATTAGCAGAAAAGATTTCTCATGTCCATTTTTTTTTGGACTGTGCTGTTAATTGTTCCCAGAATCTGTCTGGCTCCTAAAATGCAGAAGCTGCATTCCTGGCAGGCCTCCTCAAGCCTCTGTAGTCAGCTTATAATTTGAACTCAAGAAAATTCATGATTTAATATGCAAATGTTTTAGGTAAGTCCAACATTATAGTTAGCACATGTCAGTTCATGGGTAAAGAGCTAAACCCAATGCACAGGGGATTCTAAAAAGGTGATGGTTTGACTAAGTCTATCCTGGTCACATCAACTCTTATCTCCTTCTCCTCAGTTACTACCTCTGGCTGTAGACAGCAGGTAGGCAAGGTCAATGGGATGCAAGTGAGGCCCCAGCTCCATGGAATCTTGACTGAGAAATAAATGGAAGAGAAATGTCTCCCCAGGAAGTCTGCCAAGAGCTCTTTAGGAAGAGGGCTGGATCCTCAGAAACCTATGAACTCCCCTATTGTCACCCTGTGGAAAGGCAATGTTTGTTCCCTCACCTGTGCTTTGCCTCACTTCTCCCCAAAGAGCTGAAGAAATTGACCTGGATGTTCTCTACCTCTCTACTTCTAAGCCTGAAGAGTGTGAAAAGACCAGGGAGCAGAGAGGTTTCCACATGCAGAATCCCTAGGAGACTGAGAGGTTCTTCTTGCTACAGGGCCAGGTCACAGGAACAGAGTTTAGCCACCACAGCACTGCTGAGAGGGTATATCCCAGAAACTAGAGATGAGCTGCCATTTCTGACAAAGTTAAAGAATAATGTACCAACGGTTGGTAGACATCAGGGAAAAAAAGAAAAGGCAGTGCACTCAGAACTAGCTCTATCATAGAGAAGGATAAAACCTGAAAAGAAATAGTAAGAACATTAATAAGATTCAAGGACTGCACCAAATATAGGATTTTTTGAACTAAAAAGCACACTTTTTCAAATATAATAAAATTAGTGATTTTATTGACTGAATAGAGTATGATATTGTTAATTACCAAAGTGATGGCCTGATAAATGAGCAGAAATTATAAAAGATGTGGAGAATGAATTTGTGAGGCTAAATATTAGAATAATGAAAATTTAGAGGAAATAAAAAGGAACAGAAGGAAGAGAGGCAATAATTAAACTAATAAAGGAATGAAAAAATGTTCCTGAGCTGTAGAAGAACCTGGGACTGCAGATAGGCTCAATACATTCTGGACAGAATCTATGCAAAAAGGCACTCACCAAGGCATAATTTAGTACAGACAAGGAGAAACCTCTTACAAACTCTCAAGCCAAAAGAATTAGTTACTTAGAATGAAAAAAAAAAAGAGAGAGAGAGAGAATGTCATTGGGCTCTCACCACCTCAGCGGACCACTGAGAAAAAAAAAAAGAGTTTAAACTAAGAATTCTGTATTCATCCAAGGCAGCATTTCCCTGTCAGGTAAATGTGGATACACAAAGAAGTAAAGAATATAACAGTCATATGCCCCTTCCAAAGAAACTATTTAAGAAAATACTCTTTCTAGACAGTAATAATTCAGAATGGAATTTTCAAAATAGGAAATGATGGGAAGGAAAATAAATAGTATTATCAATAAACATAGATTTGATAGGTGATAATAGATAGATAGATATGGATGTGATTAATAATCTATGTATACGATTTATAAATACTAATTAAGAATTTTTGAAATAGGGAGAAAACAATACAGGAAGAAACTAATTATAATCTAGAACAAAAATTCCAAAATGTCTCAGCAAAGTCTTTGATAGTGGCAAGCAGAAGAGGGAGAGGTAAAAGTATTTTGGGACTTGATGGAAAGAAGCAGTAAGGAGATGGAATCTATGAGTAGGTGGAAAGGGCATTGTTTTAATATGTTAGTAAACTGTGTGTTTGACTATGAGTACCAGGAAGGAGAATATAATCAGAAATAAAATGAAAAAGTAAAATAAAACTTCCAAAATGACAAGAGGGGTGAAGGGAATGAATAACAATTTGATCACTTCACCAAAAGTTGGCTAAAGGAAAAAAATAAGAAAAATAAGTGATGAACATTTAAAAATTAGTGAAAAATAAAATCAGTTTTATTATTTATTGCATTACATTAAAAATAGACTAAAATTTCCCATTAAAAACCAAGTACATTTATATTGGCATAAAAAACATAACATAGCTTTATGCCATTTCCAAGTAACACATTTAAAAGAGAAATAAAAAGGCATGAGAAAAAAGTAGTTGAACAGATAAAAATGTAATCAGACAAAGAAGGACAAGCAAGAAGAGGAGGATAAAAAATATAAAGAGTGTAACAGGATACAGAATAAAGAGGAAAATATATGTATATATACATATACTCACATGCATATGTTTGTGTATAAATATATATACACACACATGTATATATTTATATACACAAAAAGTCTTAGAGATCTGAGAGAGTACAAGCAGTTCCACAAAAATACAAGTAGGTTAGGGTCACTGGTGCCATGTGAGGTGGTTAAAATGATGACATAGACATTGACCACAAATGTATATACTTCTCTAAATCTTCCTTAGGCTGATAGAATTCAGGCCTATCTATTACTGCTTACAGGATCAGAGCCATATTAGCAAAAATATTAGGTTACTAATTTAAATCATATGTTTTAAATAGCCACACAGTATCAAAAGGTGAAAATCTTACAAAGAGACAATTCTGAGATTTGTACTATGCCACGTTGTAATTTTTTCAGGCTTTTAGGTTCAAACTCTGTTCATTTTTGACATACCACATTAACATGAGATAAAGTATTAACTAATTTACATTCTAATGTACTTCTGGTAGAACAAATTAACTATATTTCAAGTAGCCAAAAAATTACTAAGTATAGAATGCTGGAGATTATCAAAATTCAAAGATTTCCAGTAATGTTAACTCAGTCATGTTAAACATAGTGTACATTTCATGCCTATCATTTAAGTACCACTTAATGTCTATATTGACAAGTTACTGTAGAAATGGTCATAAAATTTGGAAAACAGAGCTATTTAAACTTCAAAACAAATAAATACACAGGTTACACAAGTATATTAGTAAGCTTCCTGTTTAAAAAATGACAATATTTTGAGGAATAAAAGAGAACTAAGAATAGTAACATTTAAAGGAATTCTCATTCTTAATAGAATACCTTGCCAGGATTTATAATTTTCCTAATCAAAAATCTGTAAACAGAGGCCAGCAATATCTATTCTCCTCTTGCAGTCATTGATCTCAAATTTAAAATGTGATGTTGTAACAGGAATTGTTTACTTTCCTCAGTACCACCTTACATACTTACATACTGAACAGACTTTTAAAATTGCAATTATAACTCATTTAGCCTACGTTTATTAATTTAAGCTACAATTTATTAGTTTTTCCATTGTTAAGTATCATAACCTTTTTCCTGGCATTCCTGTTAGCCTTGTCCCATTTAAGTTCCTATACCTGGATGCTGTGGTTATTTCCATTAATTTTTCAAAAAACTTTCATGAAGAGCATTCTGCAGAACAGTTTTAGCTCCAGCAAAATATATATATAGATACTATATAAGTTGACTAGAGACTTTCTTCTCTTCTTTTCACCATAACTCACTACAATACATACCACTGGAGAATTATTTCTCCAGATAAAGTGAAATGGTAAAAAAAAAAAAAAAATGTAAAAGTTGATTGTTTCAAAAGGGTGACATGTAGATTCTGAGAGAAAATGTTTTCTTAAGGTTAGTAAGATCTTTTCAGACAATATGTTTGTCTTTTTCCTTATTAAAAATCATAAATAATAAGTATACATTTGAAAACTTGTAAGGGAAAAAACACAAATAACATTGTAACTAATCCCAGGACCCAGAAATAACCGTTACTAATATTTTGGCACATATAGATTGGTGGTTACCAGGGGTTAGGGGTAGAAGGTAATGGGGATTAACTGATTAATGGGTGCAGGGCTTTCTTTGGGGTGATGAAATGTTTTGGAACTAGATAGACGTGATGGTTGCACAACATTGTAAACATAGTGAATGCCACTTAATTGTTCACCTTAAAATGTTTCATTTGATCTTATATGAATTTCCCCTCAATTTGAAAAAAAATAGGACACTAGGCTTTGAGATGTAATGTTTTTTACCTAAAAGTATGAAAGAGGTAAGTGAGGGATTTGAGCTCTATACTCAGGCAGTCTAACAGGAGATTCTGTGCTATTTTTCCTTTTGCTGTACTGTCTCCTGTGCCTTTGTTTAGTCTTTATTTAAATGTTTTCTATATATCCACAGAATATTGGTGTCCTTTATATAAACCGTCTGTTTGTAACACTGGCCTACTTTTTTTTGCGGTACGCGGGCCTCTCACTGTTGTGGCCTCTCCCGTTGCGGAGCACAGGCTCCAGACGCGCAGGCTCAGCGGCCATGGCTCACGGGTCCAGCCGCTCCGCGGCATGTGGGATCTTCCCGGACCAGGGCACGAACCCGTGTCCCCTGCATCGGCAGGCGGACTGTCAAGCACTGCGCCACCAGGAAAGCCCCACTGGCCTATTTTTGATCAGATTGTTTTTCTTTCCTTTTTTATTTCTAAGAGTACCTCATAAACTAAGGTAAAAATAATATATCTGTTACATATTGTGCTAATATATTTTTAAATTATTCCATTTGTTTTTTAGTTTCATTTCTCATGTTTTTGGCATAAAGATGTTTGCTCTGAAAAATCTATCAATCATTGCCTTTAGGGTTTTGCCTTTACCTTGCCTTTACAAGGTAATGAAAGAGACTAATTATCAAGAGGTCCAAGAAGATTTCCTGATGAAAGACAGAATTCTTTTAGCCCCTAGATAGCTATTTCATCTATTTCTAAAGCCCCAAACTAAAACTTCCAAAGATCTTTAAATAAGAAATTTGAAAATTCAAGTTGTTAAAAAGCAAATAAAAGTTATTTTAGAGAAGTTGACATCAACTAACTTACAAAGTCTCAACATTTTCTTTAGGGGGAACTTGCATTTGTAGTGCCCAGCCAACTGCCAATATCTGCAATCAGCTCAAGCTCCTACAGGAAGTAAGAAGCAAACAATTTAACCTTAATTCATTTGCTTCTGTTGCTACACATACCTTGGGTGGCTCTGTGTTAACATGAATTTTCCACCCACTATTATCATTGTGGGAGTCTTAGATATTTAGTTTGATCAAAGTGCAGAGAAAAGAGAAAGTGCATATTACTAAGCTGTGGGAAAGAAAAACAAGGGAGGATAGTCAGTGACTATAAAGAATATGGAAAAGAAATGATAGTTTGGAATCCATCAACAATAAGTAGTCTTAGTGGCTACTTAAGAATTATGGAGACAATCCAGAGAGATTTCACAGAATGAGAGAAGAAAGGAAGGAAAGATCAAACACAATGGGGTATTAGTAGTTAAGGGCAGGGAGGTGAAGGGACACCATAAATGATGTATTTATCCATGAAAAATACAGGGGGGAGGAAATAGCAAAAGAACTTTGCCATAGGCATCATGGGAATAAAGCAAAATACAAGAGATAAATGGTTCATGTTGTCATAGAGGGATCAAGTAAGATATTAAATTAAAATGATACATTGAACTTGACATTTAGGGATGAAGCAAGGGCCTAGGGAACATAATTTTAGTCAGAAGCCTGACTGGTAGAAAGCAGAGATGAGTAAGATTCTGGAGGGAAGGAGGGAGGAGTGCACTACAAGGGGACGAAATTTGTGGAAAGATGAGAGACCTCATATGTGTATATGCTGAAGGAAAAAGATCAGTGAAGCTGTGGCTGAAGAAGACGTGATAGAGAAGAGATAACAGATAAAAAGTAGTTCTAACTATGAGGTAGGGCAAAATTTAGAAGATAGGAAGAGTTTAGACACTGAGAAAGGGGGAACTACATTTGATTCTGAGTGAAACGTAGGAGGATAAATCTGAGAGCTCATTCCTCTATCATGTGTGTTGAACCCATCTAGTTTCTATCCATCTCCTTAAACTAAGTTGACACGATCTCTCTCCTACACTAAGCAGTAGAGTCATAATTGATCTGTAAGATTCCACTCTTACCCCACTCTCAATTCATTTCCCCCAGGAAAGCCAGAATGATTTGTTAATATGCAGGTTGGGTTATTATTTCTGGTCTGACCCCAGGACAGCTCCCCATCACATTGAAGATTATATCAGATGTCTACAGTGTCTTCCCAGGGCCCTGTGAGCACAGATCACTACCTGTACTTCGGTTACACTCATCATCAAGGCTCACTTTATTCACTATGACCCAGTCAACTTGATTTTCCTTCAGCTTCTTGATTATGACTACTTCTTTTCAAGGATAAGGTCTTTGCTGACACTGTTCCCTCTACTTATTTCAATACTCATCTTAATACTCCACAAATAGGTGGCTACTTCTCATTTTTCAGGCCTCAACACAAAACTCACTCCCACAGAGAAGGCTTCAGTGACAAATCAATGTAAAGCAGACATTCCTCCTCTCAAAGCATCCTTGCTAATATTTATAACAAATGTATCTGTTTGCCTTTTTATATTTATTTTCTCAACCCAATGTGTTAAACTCTGATGAGAAAGATCATAGTACACACAGATGCCCAATAAATATTTGTTGTATGAATGGTAGATAGATAGATACATACATACATACCAAATGAACAGAATTGAGCTATTAATAGCTGATATACCACAATTTCTCTGTGAATTAAAAATCAAATTCAATTGCTTTTGCTAGAGACCCTTAAAAAAGATTTTCAAGTTTTGTTAGGGGCCGAATTAGCAGTATCAGATGAAGTTTTCAGATGAAGCTAAGATTTGAAGGCTAAATAAGATTTAGCTACATGAAGTTGAGAGGGAGGGTGTTTACAAACATAGGAAAAGGTTGACCAGAGGTTTTGAAATACAGTCAAGAAACTCTTGGTACCACAGTCCTGTTTACCGCCTAGTGGAAGAGTTGCCCTGTTATTTTATTTTTATTATTACTGTTGTTGTTATATTTGTTTCAATGATTTTCATTTAAGATAAGTGAGTCAGAAGAAGAAACAATTTATGAAGGGTAGCCTGTTTTTCTATTTTGCTTTAAAATTTTTTTAAACAAATACACAGAAGATCTTAGTTTTTATCAATAATGTGCTACCCTATCCCTTAACTCCCCAAAAGGAATCACTTGAAAAACCAAACAAAAAACTTTTTTAGACCTTCTGGTGATCATCCATTACTCTAATATAACTTGATCCCTATTTCTGGATCTGCTACCTTTAAGTTATCTCTTGACTTCAATCTACTCATCCATCTCTTAAAATTATATCACTATTCTAATTTCTCTACTGATCTGTACAACCACAAATGATGGACTTATATCTTCATTACATGTCACATCAAACACAGGCAGAATCTTTTGACCCCAGCTTTATTAAAAGAAGCATTAACTTGAATCATCCCTGCCTCCTTTTATGGATCAGTCTCTAACCACTGTAATTTTGTTTTGACACTGCCAGAGATAATAACATTTACATTTTGTCTGGTAATGATAATAAGGGTTTCCTTGCCTTGTCATTAGTTTGATCTTAAAAATTAAAAATCAATGTAAGGGAGATATATTTTATAAATAACTCACCATCCATTCTGCTCTGTCAGTAATCTAGTGGTCCTCACCCCTGCAGCCTTTCTACTGTGGGAGAAAGAGAAGGGCAAATTTCACCAGAAGAAGAGAAAGAAATTACACCTGGGAAGTTCCCATCAGGAAAGAAAATAAAATATAAACTTCTTCCAGGTTAGGAGGAAAAGAAAGCAATATTGATAAATATTCAGGTAGTAATACACAGCATCTGAATTATCACCCCTTTCACTCCCCCTGCACCCTCCACATTTCTCTAGGTGTCAAATTCCAGGTTCAGAAGTTTATAAAAACAAACAGGTTTAATAGAAATCTTTTTTTCCCCCTCAAATGTATATTGAAAATCCTGTTCTGTTTTTCATGTACATGCTCCATGAATATATGTCTCATTTCCAAAATACACCTGTAGACAATTTCAAGCCCCTTAGAGAAGTACTAGATTCCACATGGTACTGGTGTTGCCATTTACTAGACATGACAAATAAACTACCTAAGCTGGAAGTCTGAAGGGAGATCCACAGAGCTCTGCCCTCTTTCTGCTTAGCCTCAGGTCAGGAAAATACTATTTTTGTTCATCAACTGTTTAGTAAGAGTATACACAGTGTAAGGTGATAAAAAGAAGAGAGATGAACCAAAACAGCATTATCAGAGAGCTAGATGGAAAAAGTGAAGACATAGAAAGTATTACTGATATATTTAACAAGTTTAATTGAAAGGTTTATATTGTAAGTTTTGTTACCTATAAAAAGTAAACATACTTTCTTTGCTAGTGCCCACTGACTGCTAATTTTTTTTTAAATCAGCTTTCAGACAATACATGAAACATCAGTAAGCACAAAAAAATCTATTTTGTAGGCCATGTTATTTAAATTAAATGTATTAAAACTAGCAGTTGATGATAAAACTTTATTTTATTTTATTTTTTTGTTTGTTTGTTTGTTTTTGCAGTACGTGGGCCTCTCACTGCTGTGGCCTCTCCCATTGCGGAGCACAGGCTCCGGACACACAGGCTCAGCAGCCATGGCTCACAGGCCCAGCCGCCCCGCAGCATGTGGGATCTTCCCAGACCGGGGCACGAACCCGTGTCCCCTGCATCGGCAGGCGGACTCTCAACCACTGCGCCACCAGGGAAGCCCAAAACTTTATTTTTAATACTGAACGGGAAGGGGAAAAATCATACTCCTTGAAACAACTCCACAGTCTACGAAGAAATCAAAATTGGCATTTACTAAGATTATTTAGAGAAGATGATTTTTTAAACACTACTCATCATTATTTATGAGATATAGTGAAAGCAAATTTATAGTTTTAAATATTTTAATTAATGGAGAATAAAAAATAAATCAATTGAACATTCAATGTAAACTACAAAGAAAACAATAAAACAAAAATAAAATCAGAAATAATTAGGAGATCAAATCAGCGATCAGTAAATTAGAGAACATTTTATCAATAATTAAATCTAAGACCAAGTTCTATAAAAATTACAGAATATACCAATTTTGGCAAATATAGTTAAGAAAAACGGAGAGAAAATCGAATAAATGATATCCAGAATATATAAATGACTATATATGTATAGACATGGCAGATATTTTCAAAGGTATGAGAATGCTATATATATAATTGTGATAGTAACTTTGAAAAACCTCTATGAAATGGATAAATACCAGAGAAACTATAAAAAGTCCAAATTGATTAAAGAATTGATAGAAAACTTAAATAGTTGTAGAGTAATGAACATGTAAAATTTTAGAAAAAAATTTTAAAGATCTGCCTCCAAAAATAACATCTGGCCCTGACTTATTTGCATAATTTCTAAGAATGTGATTATAAATAATTCCTTTCCTACTGATACTGTTCCAAAGCATTAAAAGATCCTTGTTTACAAAACTAGCCCAAACTCAACTCAAAAGCTTGACAAACTTAATAAACGCAGAGATTAACTATAATACAATCTCAATTATATTGGGTTGAACTCTGTAAAATTGCTGTTAGATATACTTTACCTACAATTATGGCAAATTAATGAAGTGTAACATAATTAAATACAAATTCAAAAATCCTAATTAAATTACTAACAAATAAATCCAGTAGCACATTCAAAGTATAATACATGGTATTCCTTTGCCCATAGACAAACATTCAGATTTTTAAATAATTTTAAGTATATCTTGAATATACACAGGATTTATTTTGTTTTGTCAAACAGTATTTTTTTCTTTTTAGAAGTGCATGTAACACATTAGAGTTTCCTAATATGACAGATATGTCTGGTTTTAATTCTATCACATTGTACACAATCTTTCAATTTGTGGTCTGTATTTTCTTCATCTTGTTTCATTTTGGTATTCCTTATGATAGTTTTATGGTGTTTACTTTTTGTCCTAAAGCCTAACCTTACAAATATAACTTTTTTTTTTTGCGGTACGCGGGCCTCTCACTGTTGTGGCCTCTCCCGTTGCAGAGCACAGTCTCCGGATGCGCAGGCTCAGCGGCCATGGCTCACGGGCCCAGCCACTCAGCGGCATGCGGGATCTTCCCAGACTGGGGCACGAACCCGTGTCCCCTGCATCGGCAGGGGGATTCTCAACCACTGCGCCACCAGCGAAGCCCCAAATATAACATTTTATGATGCCCAATTCTTTAATTGTTGAGAGTATCTGTTGAATCCTTACTGTTAGCAATGATGAAATTAAAATATTCTAATTTCCAATCTCTCATAATTTTTACTACTCAGTAGTTTTTGATTAGTCTCTTTGTATATTTGAATATTCTTATATTTCTATATCATATTTTGTATTTAAAGTATATATTTCAAACTTCAGGGGTAAAAGCTAAAATCAGCGTGTTTATATTTCTCCCACACTTTCCTTTTTTCCCTTCTAACTACAAATATATATATATGTACATAATATATTTATAGTGCATATAGTATATATGCATATATCAATATTTTCAGGCTGTATAACATAGTCTATTCCATAACCAAATTTATCACATTTATTTTAGTTTTAGTAGTTAAATGGGTTCATTGTTTACCACGTTTTTTGACCATGGTTTTTGTTTTAAGTCATCTCTTATTTAGTTATATTTCTTCCCCTCACAGTTTTATCAAGAAGAAGAATAAAATGTTATCCAAATGTATATAACTGTTTACATTCTAAGGGCAAAAATCAAATTCTATCTTCATGTATTACACTAAAATGAATTTCAGGCTATTATACTAAAGAGATAAATATAAAAACAAAAAGTTTAATAAATCTTGAAAGAAAATATAGATCAATATTTATTGGACCCATACATTTCATAGATTTCATAAAATCTATGACAATATGACAATGGTAAAACTTGTAAGATATTATTATATAAAATTAAAAAAAACTTTTCCATGTCAGATATTACTTAAACAATTTCAAAAAACAGAGAAAACTGAAATTAAAATATTTACAACAAATACAGATTTAAACTAATGTTTAGAACCTTATAAATAATTGATTCTTATGTTGAGATGTCTTATTGTTAAGATCTTTATTTAAGAGGTCACTTATTCAAGGTTTTAAAGGTCTTAAATAGGTAAAGAAATACATTTCAGACATTACAGATGGAAGGTATAGTTTGAAAAAAGAAAACTACAGCTGGAGTATTTGAAAGAATTTGGAAGGAGATAAAAGACCATAAAAGACTGCCATTGAAAATGGGATAATTTAGAAGTAAGTATGAATATACTCATTAGCTGATTAAAGAATCATTAGAATAGTAATCTGGGTATATTTTGATTTTCAAAACTTACCTAATTCTCCAAGATTTTTATTTTTTTCCTATATTCAAGATTTGAATATTGCCTTGTAAATCTGTCTGATTCCCAAAACCAAGCTCATCCAGTTTCTTACAGACCTTCTCCTAGGAGCCATCCATAAAGCTGAATAATATCCTCATTTACTAAACATCTAAACCCAAATTAAAAATACGTGTTAGGATATTCTCCCTGCAATCTTTTCTCCTGAATAAGTACTGGAGGAGAGCATTTTCCAAATAATTAGCTTGATAAGATAAATAAGAATAACATAGATTTTCATCCATTCTATTAAAAAAGAATGATGCCCTTTCTGGCTGAGAATCCACTGCCCCAACCATGAAGACACAAGGCAGTTTTCAACCAAATGAAAGAAAAGTAGGAAAGGAAACAGAGCTTGAAAAGTTTCATTACACAGATGCTGATTATCTGAAAGTGCCCAGGGTCAACAGAACCTACTGGCCTGCAACAGCTGAAGATGGAGTGGTTTAATTTGTGGAAAACTATTACACTGTCCATATTGCAAAGGCAAAACCTACTGCCAACAATGGAAAATTCTGCAGGCCATGGCCCTAGCTACTGTTCAGAATACAGTCTGTCACCTAAATAGCGTGTATGACCTTGGGCTACCATCCGTCTTTTAACCGGCAAGTGGCCCCACTATGAAAAGTGAAACCTTAAAAATAAACATGGATGATGTATTTTATCTGTAGGCAAGAAGTGGACACCAAATGTCAAACTCTACAACTCTAACATCTACATCTAACATCTAATGTCTACAAAGGGCTTTCCACTCTGGCTTCCTATGTTATAATAATGGAACATTACCTCAAAACTGCAAAATCTTTTAAAGCTTACCCTCTTCTGGGAAGCAATCACTCTTATTTTCTCATGTAAATTATTTTTCTCATAATAAAGAACGTTTAATTATAGCAGCAGTAACCCATTTGGAATAGAAGTTTGATATCTACTTTTTTTTTATGACAAGCTAGAGCTTCTTGAAGATGTATATTTTTTTCTTCCAGAAGATTCAAACAATTCCTCAAATTAGTTTGAATCTTCCGTTAGGATAAAGGTACTTATATAGGTTTGGAAGAAATGGCACTTATATAGTGGCTTCAATTTTACTTTGCCAGATAATGATATAAACCGCAACACATCAGAGAGGATAATGAGCTTCTAGAGCTTTTACCGAAACCTCATGAGCTTAAATCAGATCTCACTGTCTCTAACTCACATCCGAACATTCCACTGGACATGCAGAAAATTGCTTAAAGACAAAGATGTATGGTTTTGAGGTTTTAAAATCCTTATAATATAGACACATATCACACAGATTTTGACAAGCCTCCCTGGATACCAAAGATGAGCTGTCACTCCCATGGAAAACAAGCTCCAATTACCAATTTCACCAGTAATGTATCTAGCTTATGAAAACGTTAACCCAATTCTGTGCATAGCAGTTGAATTCCCACCCCGTCCCCCTCCCGGGGGACTAAAAACTCCCAGAAATGAAAGTTTCTTATGAAAAGCAAAGTAATACTTTTCTATAGCACATTATTTTTAAAATTTTAAGTTATTTTTAGTGATCTAAATGATTCCTATTTTTCACTCATCTTTCCACCCAATCAAAAAAAAAAAAAAATTAAGGGCTTCCCTGGTGGCACAGTGGTGGAGAGTCTGCCTGCCGATGCAGGGGACAGGGTTCGTGCCCCGGTCCGGGAAGATCCCACATGTCGCGGAGCGGCTGGGCCCGTGAGCCATGGCCGCTGGGCCTGCACGTCCGGAGCCTGTGCTCCGCAACGGGAGAGGCCACAACAGTGAGAGGCCCGCATACCGCAAAAAAAAAAAAAAAAAAAAATTTATATCAGCTTCCTAAACAAAATTTTATGGTAAAACAAGCAACAGAAAACAAACCAGAAGTAAACAAAACCAATCAAACATACACATTAAAAAATGGCAAGAGAGATCACTACATTAAATTGTCACTGTTATACATTTTCAGCAACAAAATTTAGATATTAAGTACCTTTCTGATTCTGAAAAAACACTAACATTGAGATATTTTTACATACTGTGAAATGTGGGGAGTTTTTCCCCATACTCTTTCAAATGGAGAAATAAAAGGAGAACACAACACACTTTAAAAATGTACCCTGATTTAAGAAAAAGTAACTCAAATGTCAGTTATTGACTTTTGTTTCAGGAGACGGTGTTATCTGCACCAAACTTCCAGGAATTAAAACAGTACCCTCCTAAACAAGACCCTCCTAAAACATTAATAGACAGCCCACAGAGATGTCCAAAGACAGTTTCAAAGAATATAGCTCAGACTATCTAGGATCTCCAAAAAGAGCATCAGATCTGAGAACTAACTCTTTATTGAGGAGAAACTTAATAATCGAGAACCTCAAAACAGTTTGTGCCTAGCCAGGGCCAGCTACATAATTCTCTGGGCTTAGTGCAAAATAAACATGTGAGGCCCTCTGTTCAAACACCAAAACACAAAGTTATTTCCTTTTTTCTACTCTCTCTCTCTCAACTTGCCTTGGTTTTTTATTTGCTATTTAAAGTTGAACTTCTTTCACCATAAGGATACTCCCCGCAAGAGAAGACCTTCATAGGAGCACAGGACCCAGCTGGTGATTTAGCACACTGGACACATGTGCCCAATCACTGCCCTCTCCATGTCTGTACCCAACCTGCTCCAGGAATGGAGGGTGAGGGTGGCAGTGGTCCCTGGGAAGGAGCAGTGAGCAGGTGGCTGAGAAGCTGCCACAAGGGCATGGGAGGTATGGGAGCCACAACCCTGTATGAGCTGGGAATCTAGGTCCCCAGAACCAGTGCTTCATTGTCCCATGGGACTCCATGGACAGAACGCAAATCCCAAAATATAATTATTAAGATTTTTGAGATAGTGACCACAGGTATTAAACCTTAAGCCCCTCCTGAGTGTGTGACCTTGTGAGACTGCATTGTTCACGGTCCCAAAAAATCAGCTCTATGTCCAGCCCTAGACCAGAATTTCTCAACCTCAGTGCTATTGACATTTGGGGCCAGATGATTCCTTTTCGTGAGGAGTTGTTCTATGCATTGCAGGAAGTTTAGCTGCATCCCTCCTGCCTTACCCGGTAGTGTCTCTAGACACAGTTAAATGTCCCCTGGGGAACAAAATTGTGCCTGGTTGAGAACAAAAGCCTTAGATGAATATCTATCTATACAAACCCAGGGCAACAACTATGTACTTCTCATATTCCCCTTTTGATAGGCAGATAAGGGAGAGACTACAAGATGCACAACTACCTTACGATAATCATTTAGCAGTTACCAGTTAAAGAAAAGGAAGGCATCAAAAGATGGATTTTACCACAGTCTTTAGGTGCTCTGGGCTGACTCCCTACCAGGCCATCTCCTGCCTAGGGCAAGAAGCAGGGGACTCAGCCTTGCAGGAGTGCTTAGGAGATAAGCTCAAAGGACACATTTAACATTCTTCCAACAGAAGGCATACAGTCTAGTTATTATTCTATCCATCTCCTATTTCCTCTGAGATAAGCAATTCTCCCCAAAGTTGTAAGTCTCTTGGGAATTGTTGCTTGGGCTTTAAAGGCTTTGTGGAGTTGACAGCTGTAAAGGAAGATCAGACAGCTGTGAGAGCACCACTGGGTCACTGCCCAGGATGCACAGGATCAGATAAAAGCTGTTTTCTCCTATCAACTTCTGTGGTTGACATACTGATTTTTAGTATATTTTTTATATGCTTATTTTCATTGCATCTTCCTAATTTTAAGTAGCCAAGCCCTAGTATATTAGTTGGCTTAATATAATTGGTCAGCAGCTTCTTTACCATCTTGACTCCCTCTTTAATACCTTCCCAGTTCCCGTTCCATTCCTCCCTACCTTCATCCCTGCCTTCCACCCCTCCCAGAGACCCTCTCCACTTAGCAACTCTAGCAACTCTTCTTCCTTCAGGACCAAATCAGGTCCTGTTACCTGAGGAAGGGGAAGTGGGTGTTATGGGGAGCAAGTACAACAGAGTCCACAAAACCTCCATTCCAGTCCTGGTCCTGCCATTTTCCTACAAGAGCTGACAGCTGACAAGGATGTACTCAGTGTCACGTGATTCGTACTGCCTTGTTTTTCTCCATGATGTGTCCATGCCAACTGCTTATGCCCACATCTGTTGAACTTCTCTTACTCATCCAGATCCAATGCAGCTTCCTCTCTGAACCTTCTCTGACCATTCCATTCCTCAATAATCACAGCTTTCTCAATTTCATGAGCACACATGGTGTGTACAGTATATGGGGCATATTGCCTGGCACATAGCAGTCAGTCAGTTACCATGTTTATTTAAAAATCACCTCACATTTTAAGACAGGGTTACCTGTTACAATTTTTTTTTGTCATTCTTTCAACAATATTACAACTCTGAGACCAGAAGCTATCTTCCCTCTGCTAAATGAAGAGTGGATAAATTAATACATAATTAGTCACGACTAGAACTCTATTTCTCTTGATCTGTTTCCTTCTCAAACTGAAACAGTTATTACCAAGGAGCTTTTACTCTCTATTCTTATAATCTGTATTAGTCCCTAAACTCAGCTCTTCCCAGGTTCTCTAGATATTTTCCCCAAAGAAGAAATTGAGAATATTGACATTTTCTCACTGCTTCCTACCAAACTACCAAACTACTGACAATTTATCAGCTTTCAGATTGTGTTATATTGGCTAAATAACCATCCTACTGGGGCTATGCCTCTATGTTTACAGTCTAAGTAGCACCTGACAGGCAATAAATATTGTGATTATTATTGTAACAAAATGGGCACAGTTCCTTATGCTCTTACCACAGAATTAATGCACATAAAAGAATTGTTTCTGTCCAACGAGGAGCAAACTTAGAACAATTTTTTGCTATAGGTATTCAGATAAATCTGAATTGCATAAATGATTAATAAAAATGTTTGGTTAATGCACTTTCCCCTATATCATAAGAAGGTAAGTATTTACTATAAACATGTCTAAAAAAGTATGCATAGGAAAAATTTATGATGTAATGTAAGTATAAAAGAATTCAAAAATATATTGATAGAGACGTGATTTAAGCTGCATAAACACGGAAGGGAGATGGAAAGAAATTTAAATGTTATAATTAAAATGATTGTCTCCGAATGAGAGAGGTGCCAGCGAGGTTTTCTTTTCTGCTCTTATATGCTTTTCTGTATTTTCTAAAGTTTTATTCAATAATGATTTGTTTTGTTATCAGAAAAAAATAAGCAAATCTAACACACATGAAAAGTCATGACTAACAGAAGAAGGAATGGGAATTTTCTTTTGGTCTCAAAAATATTCTTGAATCCCCAAAGCTAAGGACCATAAATGCTAAGGACTCCTGTATAAAAGGATTTCCAGACACATTTTTAGGACTTGCTCAGAGTGAACAGAACAGTTCTGCCAGTGAGCAAATATCACCACCACACAACATCCCCACTACCCTAGCCCAGCTTGGGAAAGATGACTACAGTGGTTGTTCAGTGTTTCAGATTTGTCTGCTCAGGGGTTCAGTGATGTGACTTCCTCCTATCCTTACTTAAATCAAGCAAAAGAACCACCCCCAGAGAACACAGGTGCTGGCAAAGAAGAGGAGAATGGGATCTCATTTTTCAGTTGGATATATATTTACACACTGGATTTGCTTCCCTGTGTTTTCTGCCCATCTAAGCAAAATCAAAGAAGCTGCAGAGATGGCAAGAAGAATAAAGAGAACAGCTGTTGATTTGCCTGAATTCCTTCTCTTTGGCAAGACAGCAGTAGGCGAGATCCCCATAGTTCAAGTAGATGTTACAAAATATGGAACTTGAGTTACTTGCCACGCAAAGACCCTGACTACAAAACATGTTACAGGATGGATTACCAGGATTTCTCACGGAAAGAAGTTGGGAACACATCGGGACACAGTAGACATTCCCGTGTGAAGACCTGTGAGGGACTTTGATGTTAATTAGCCGGAAGAAGATCACCACAGTAGCAATTAAATGAAAGAATTTTGCCTCCTCCATCCATCTTCCAGGCTCTAATTCTATGAAGGAGAAATAGGGACTCAGAATGGCCTGTTAAATACATTATCTTTCTAAACATAAAGATAGATACATAATGGTTAGATATATAAATGGTTATTTCTTGCAGAGAAACAACATTATACCTAAACTTAGGGGCTTAAAAGAGCAACTACTGTGTTATCTATCATTTTTTCTGTATTCTAAAATTCTATATTTTAAATGCTATATATAAAATACTGTATCCTAAAATCCAAAATATACTGAATTTCAAAATCCATCTGGCTTCAAGAGTTGTGGATAAGAAATTATGGACCAGTTTGGGATCTTTAAGTCACATCTTTTTAAAAGATATGCTCCATATCTACTATACATAAGAACATACCAGAGAAAACCCTTCCTTTACCATTCTTTTTGGCAGATGGTTTTCTATTAATTATTTTTCATAATTCATGTTTGTAAGCACCCATTCTACATGTTCTCAGGCATAAAGACAAACAAAAAATGTTCTGTTACTGGTAAGTTCACAGGTCAAGAGCTAAAAAGCAAAGCCTCTGGACAACATATGTGTCCTCAAAAAGCCCTATATAAAGGAAGCATAGTTTTTCTAGGTCACAGCAGAGCCTTTGCTATGTAACATGCTTATGATCTTACAAAAGCATGAATACATTGGACGTTATTTGTTGCCTCATAGAATCAATTGTCTCTTTACACTGAAGGTAGAACAACATAAGATGAATCAGCTGAGCTAGTAAAAAGTAAAATAACAAGAGCGAAGAAAAATAATGAACAGTTATGGTTCAAGACTGGCAAAATAGTGAGGGAGTAGTCAACCTATGTGGTACTAATTAAAATCCTTATTTTATTGGAGTATTTGTCATCTCTACACATCAAAGAATAAGTTATGTCTCAAAGGAAATGTTCAACAGATATAGTCAAACTTGGCCAGAAGGAAGAGGAAGTTACTACAGTTAATATAGGCCAGTTTTAATTATGAATATATTTTGATTCTTGCAACACTTGTTGACCTAACTTTGATCACTCTAAAAGAAGTATAAGATATATAAGATATGCATTTATAAGATATGTTACTTATACGGTATGATTTGGCCTTTTTTCAGCTTTGTCTGATTGTTCCAGGGATTAATATTAGAATATCACCCAGTCTTTTAAAATTAAGACTAAATATACAAAAAAACTTTCAAGTGAAGTGATTTTATATAACTAAGACCTACTAAATGAGACTGTAAATGCTGGAAGGGAAGGCCTTGCTATGCTAGTTTATTTTTCTTTTAATGGGAAGAACTTATTTATAATAGATTCTGGGATTTAAAAATTATATTAAACATATAACTAAATTCTCTTAGTAAAGTGGATATTTCAATTAGGGAATATTAGAGAAAAGAAGAAATGAAACAAGCAGCAAAATGACCAAATAGCAGGAATCTTTATGTGTCAATGAAAGACAGACAAGATGGGCTGAAAGAAGAGCAGTCGTGACAGAGTCTATCCAGAACAGATGGACCAGGGAAAGTCCACCTGCACCAGCAGCTTCAGAGGAAACTGATACCCCACTGGATTTTGAATATAGTGTGTTTTAAGCTTCCACTCTTATAGGCACTCAGCAGGAAAGAATTGCCATCAATTCATTCCAATCAGTGTCTCATTCTGGCATGGCTGAAATCTGCCCAATATGGAGGTCCAAAATTTGTAAATAAATGGTTTCAAGATTACACGGGGGTAACATGCAGTGTGAGAACCACGGAATTGTCAGAAATTCATTGAACAAGTAGATTAGGCTTGAAAAAGCTAAATATCATATGGAAGTACCTGAGAAGAGAATACATTTTCAATCCTGAAATAGATTTTTTCCTTCTTGCTTTGTCTCCCATGTCCAAGAAAGAATGTGCTCAAAGGTGCTTGTCAAAGTTTATACTTTAATGAATGCAGAGCAGCCAGGCTTGAAAACGAATTTCTGGATGTGATCCTGGAAGCCTAGTGTGTCGTTCTAATCATATGAGTGGCAGCCAGAAACTTTGGGTTTATCATCTCTTTTGACAAGAACCCATCAATGTGCATTACCTTCTTGCCATCCTGCCTTCATTTCTATCTGTAAGAATACTGTAGTAGACACTATTAGCACAAAAATTACCATTATGCATAATGAGTGCATGAGGGGACATCCAAGTTACTAGAAAGAAATTACTTTTTGGACTGCAAATTTCCTATCATATCTTGGGGACAAATTACAAATGCAAAGATATGACCCCTTATGAGATGCCTGGCATGTTCTCCAGTGTATGTTTAGTCTTTCCTCCTTCAGCCTGCTATCAGAACCAAACTGTAATCAAGGAGACTCAGGTAAGTGGCATTTATTCACTCATCCAATCATGGCTTCTTGACAAATGACAGACTCAATTTTTTTTTTTTCTTGCAGTACGCAGGCCTCTCACTGTTGTGGCCTCTCCCGTTGCGGAGCATAGGCTCCGGACACACAGGCTCAGCGGCCATGGCTCACGGGCCTAGCTGCTCTGTGGCATGTGGAATCCTCCCAGACCCGGGCACGAACCCGTGTCCCCTGCACTGGCAGGCAGACTCTCAACCACTGCGCCACCAGGGAAGCCCTGACAGACTCAATTTTATTCCAACAAAGGAAAAGTATGGAAAAGTGTTTAATATGATTGATAGACAATTTATTCCCTCTCTCTTTGCTTTTCAGTAATCAACACTTTCCATATTATATAAACGTCACTGGCCATTCTTAATGTGAATAAATTATTTCCTATTTCTTAAAATTGTACATTAAGAAAAAATGTTGTTTATGTAATTTTCTTCTATTTCATTAAAATAGTTCTGTACTCTTAAATATTGATATATTATCATAATCAATAATGAACACAATGCCCTAATAAAATATTGCCCTATTAAGTTATTTTAAAATACAGTTTACTTTAGATTCATATAGAAAATCAATTAACAAATTTTTTATTAAAGTAAGTTAAAATATAATGTTCTCTATAGCAAATAAATACAAGAGAGAGAGAAAAAAAGATACAATAAACATTTCTGTGTCATCAAGTGGAAACAAGATAAAAATCTCCTTTTTAGAACTTCCAAGAAGTATGCCCTACCAAAATTAACCCAGAGGTTTTAAGGGGTATTTCTGAATGCCTGGTCCTTCAGAGATGTGGATGATCCCCAGTTGTGCCATGTTCCCAGTGCACTACTAGCAACCCCTCAATAACCCTTCCTCTTTTTGATATCGTAACTCTGAAAGTTGTATTTTATATATACCATTGATGCCAGATTATTTAGACTAGACTAGGACAAATAAACATGTTGCCAAATATCTATATCACTTCATCACCTAAAACAACCAACACAGAAGACTCATATATTGCTAGAATTCTGGTGACTGAATGGTGAAAAATACAAACAAGCATCATACTCACAAGAAGCAATGCTCATGAGGGAATGGAGTTCAAATGGAAAACTTTGTTTAAAGTATTAATAAGTACTCTAATTTCATGTGTGAATATTTGGTTGATGAAATAATATTTTTAGATTACAAATAAATATAAGTATAAAATAAATGTATGTTCATTTTCTATAAAAATCAGTAGGTATAAATCCTCCTTTCTTCATGTGAATGTTTCCAGGCTACATAAATTAGGGTCTATAATCTTTTCAACATGTTTCACAGTCAGTACACTCTTCTGAAAATGAAATTCGCCCAAAATATTGGATGAATAAACAAATTCTAGAATCACTGAGCTTTGACACTCAAATCCTAGTATTTGGTTTCATTCTCATTGCACGCAACAGGGTCCTGGCAGGAAACATCTGACACACTTAGATAGCGTTAATTGAGAAAAGTTTGATAAGGAGACATTTATGTGTGTGGGTAGGTTTCAGGGAAATGGACAGGCAGGGCTGGCTTCAGGGGTGTGCCATCTCTAGTGCTGCATAGGTCCTCACACTTAAGTGCCCTGTGTCTGGTGTAATGTTCTACTGTTGTCATCTTGAAATTCTTAATATTTTTTTAACAAAGGCCCCCATATTTTCATCTGCACTGGGCCCCACAAATTATGTAGTCATTCCTGTCAATAGGAAATAGTGAAGGACCTAAAGGATTCTGCTCCAGATTTCCTTCTGACTCAAGACTGCAATATCAACTCTTCCTTGGGTCTCCAGCCTGCTGCTGACCTGCTCTGAAGATTCTGGACTTGCCAGTCCCCACAATCATGTGAGCAATTCCTTAAATAAAAAATCTAAATAGACAGATATAGACAGATATATGGATGGATGAATGGACAGACAGATGTAGACAAAGAGAGATATACAGACTTATCTATATCAACACCTCTATCTAACTATCATCTATCTATCTATCTATCTCCATGACAGTTTACTCTCTCTAGTTTCTTGTTCCTTCTTCTTGTTCCTTTAGGGTTATAAATGATAAAGTTTCTTTTTTATATAGTAAGAGAAAGAGAGGCATCCAGGGGAATAAGTACCCCACACCTAAGCTTTCTCCACCCTGAAATTTCCCTCTTGGATTCTCTCTTTGCCCTAAGCTGACTGAAAGCCAAAGGACAAGAGAATTTGTTTATGTGGCCCACAAATGCCAGCCTCTTGAAGCACAGAGCAAGATGGAAAAAAGTGGTAATGAATCTAGAGGGCAAAATTATAATACTCATCATCCTAAAATAGTTTTATGATTGTAAAATTCTAAATACAGCTCCCAGTTAATGCAGTACATAGCTTCAGTATAACGGTTGATCTATTATATTCACCTTCTTTTAACTTCATGAGATAGTTGTTATACCCTCTTCACATATGAGAAAACAGAGACTTAAAAAATGTAAGTAATGTGTCCAAAATCATACAGCTAGTAAATGACAGAGCTGGGATTCAAGTATTAATCTGTCTGATCCCAGAAACAGTGGTCTTGGCTACTTTCTAAACTGATGTGGGTATTTTTCTCTGGTGCACTCCTGTCTTCAATACACCCCTTCACACAAAATATTCAATTTATTCCCAATAGCTCCCTTGTATCATATGAACAATATATATCCTACCCCTACAATCTTATTTGACCAGCTTATTCTCTTAGCAGAGGAGGAGGTTGCAAAAAGCTGACCTAAACTGAAGAGACAGAAGAAAAATAAAATAAAATAAAACTAAAGGGGACCAGGAGAAGAACCAGGACCTCTAGACTGTCTTCAAGGATAAACTAAGATTTTACTGCTGGAAATTAATGAATTTACCAAAAGAAAAAAGCAGACTACTAAGTAAATCAAAAGCCAGTTCTTTGCAGAGAAATTACATGCTAGGTAAATTATTAGCTACCTTCTCAAAAAATAAAAATGAAAGCTCAAGCAAAATAGATAAAAATGAGAATGTGGAAATAACCAAAGTCAAAGGGAATTAAAGTAATTATAGGATTTGTTTATATGTATACAAAAAAATTGAAAATCAGAGTTAAATAGATTTTTTTCTGTGAAAATATAAATATGCTCATTGCCTTAATGAAAATTTTAATGAATTATTATTTCCAAACATATATCAAGCAATTGTACAGATTAAGTCTTTCAAATGTATGTGGGAAGAAAGGAGAAAATCTCTGTCTCTTGTTTCACCTGTGAACTGCCTGGGTTCAAAACCTATCTTCAACTAGCTTTACTAGAGTTTCCTAACCTCTTTGTGCCTCCATATTATAAGTTGCAAAACAAGGATGCTAATAGTATTTCCTTCATAGGTCTATCATGAGGGTATTTGTGAAGCATTTAGAACAGTACCTGGTACACAGTGATATATAAATTTTTGCTAAATAAAATAACAAAATATTTAACAAATACAATCATTTTTTTAAAACCACTTATCTACAAATATTAATGTAAGCATCATAAATAAATATTAGCAAAGCTATTTAATCAAAGCAATAAATGAACAATATACAATGAAAAACAGATTATATATCAGGAATGCAGTGATAATAGTCTAGTAATACAATTTACTAAATTTAAATATTAAATCATATAATCAATTCCATGGATGTTGAAAAGCATTTAATAAAAGCTTCATATTTATTCTAGATGAAAACTCCTAATAAAACATGAAGAATAGACACAATTTTATATATGAACGTATAAATAAATTTAGCATCAATTTAAGGGTCAAACAATAAAAGTAAAATTAGGAACAAGAGAAAGATGTTGTCTTATTTGGTGTTATTCTAGAGATGTGGGCTGATGGAATTAGAATTGAGAAAAAATCAATATGTATAAAATCTTAAAATTGATCTGCATAATTATCATAATTTAGAAATTATATAATGGTATAAAAAGTACCCAATAGAGTCAACTGGAAAAGTGTTACCAAAAAGAGAAAAAAGGCTACAAACACAAAGGAGAAAAAGACATATAATTGTCTTAACTTTTGTAAACTACTGATTAAAGGACAGTTGGGGTGGGGAACTTTGGTAACTGTAGCAAAGTGACTCCAATGATGTCTCTTCTATTTATTTCCAAAGCCACATTCTGCTGGAGAAGTTTTCTAAATCTCCTGACCAGAGCAATAGGAAGCAAAAAATAATAGGGCAGAAAATCTAGACTCTCCTTCCAGCTTTGCAAACCAGTTATTTGACCACAAAGAAGTTAGAAATTGAACCTCTCCAGGATTCAAAACTCCTCATCTGAAGGTAAGGAAGTGAAGGCACGATGATATGGGTTCTCACATTCCATTTCATATAGATGTAGGAGAGAGAAGACCCATCTTTTCAACATTCCAAAGCTCAGCAAACCATTTGGGTCAGCAACGGAAGCCTACTGTAAGAATAATCATAATGTCTTCATTGAGTAGGGAAGATATGAGGCTAAAAAATATTTAGCAAAATATTGATAATGGTTGAAGCTGAGCGATAGGTAAATGGAGGTTCATTATACTCGTCTCATCATTTTTTGTTTACATTTTAAATGTTTCATCAGCTCTTATGATAAGGGTTCTTATCACAAAGTGATAATAATAATGATAATAATAATAAAAGAAAAAGGGTAGGAGAAAGGAAGAGATGGCTATGTTTGTGGCATAGATTGTGATGATGATTTCACAAATGCATACTTATCTCCAAACTCATCTCGTTGTAACACATTAAATACATATGGCTTTTTCTATGTCAATCATACCTCAAAAGTGGTTTTAAAAATGCTTCATTATAAAAAGTTTTTAGAAACCAAAATTATGTCAAAAAATGTTCCTCTCTCTAATTACCACTCACATAGAGGAAAAAGATTTAAACAATTTTAAAAAGAACAAGTAAAAATAACACTACAGGTAGGTAACACTTTTCAAAAGTTCTCAAAAAGACTCTGGAGAAATAGACATTGTTCATAGAAGAACTCCCTTTGAACTGAGAAAAAATTAATCTAGGTAGAATTAATGCTTTTTAAAGATCAAATTGTCTACATTTTAAAGTGTCCAGAGGAAATAGAAGTAATAATATATTCCTTATATTTCCTTTATACTAATAATCATATTTTTAAGAAAAGTGAGGCTGAAAAGTTATTTTGGTATAATTATAATCAATATAAATTCTAATATTGTGAATTTCATGCTTGCAAACAGAATTTTTTGCTACCATGAATTGTCTTCCAATTTTAAACTGTCTGGATTCATAAGATAACTTTTGGCTGGATATCATGAATTCCTATATTAAGCAAAGAAAAAAAAGAAGGAATACATATACAGGAAAAAAAAGGTAGGGTCTTTTTCTTTTTTTCTTGTTCCTATATTGTTAGGCACTTTACATAAAGTATATCAAAAACAGTCTTTAATCTCATATTTAAGATCAATATAAGAACAAACGTTTGTTGAGAACCTCCTATATTTCCCAAATTCTGTAAGGGTCTATGGGAACTGAAAAGGATGAAAAACGGTTCTTTTCTATGAGAAGCTTATGATCTGGCTGGAGGGAACAACACAACCATAGCTGAAACAATTTGAGAATAGTTCTGTGCTAGAACATGTAGTACTTATGGTAACAGAATGTAGTCTCAGAGCAGAAAAGTGGGGAGTGAGGTCAGTGAGAGAATGGCAAGTGTGGTCTTAGGATATAGCACTTGAGCTAGGCCTGGAAAAGTAAGTGGATCTGAGTGGGCTAAAGGGAAAGGAGGGAGGGGAATGATATTCAGATAGAAGGCAAAGAGTCTGATTTGGGCAGTGTACTGTGGAAATTGTCCAATCTGTAAGTCTAGAATGTTTGGAATGTGAAATGAGATTTTATAACAAGATTCAGCTCATATTATGAGTTAGTCTTTATAATTTAAAAGGAGGTTATGAGCAACATTAGAACTTAGACACTGGAGTCAACTTGATGTAGGAGTTACATGAAACTTCTTTAAATTCTTAAGCCGTGAAGTAACATGAGGAAAGATAATTTGGTACTCTCTGCCAACTGGATTTAAAGAAAGAAAATCTTAGAGTCAGAGAGATTTGCCTGGGGTCTGTTGTAGCACTCCAGATGATAGAGGGTATAGTGGTTTTAAAATGTGTCCACAAATTCTTTAATATTCCTCCTTTCAAGAGGTAGAGCCTAATTCCCCTCTCTTTTGAGTCAGCTAGACTTAATGATACTCTAAGTGTATTCTAATCAATAGAATACAGTAGAAGTGACAGTACATCACTTCTGAGACTACATCATAAAATGACTGAGTATTCATCCTTGCTTCCTTTTTCAGAGTAGTTAGTTGTCATGTCACGAGCAGCCCTTTGGAGGCCAGCTAGATAAAGAAGCCTCTATCCAACAGCCATGTGAATGATCCTTCTTGAAGCATACTTTCCAACCCCAGTCAAGCATTCAGATGACTACAGCTCCTGCCAATATCCTGACTACAACTTCATGAGTGACTCTGAACCAGAACCAACTAGCTAAGCCACACCCAGGTTCCCAACATTTGGAAATTATATGAGATAATAAGTATTTATTCTTTTAAGCAACTAAGTTTTGGGTAATTTGCTATGCCATAATAGAAACCAATAAAAGAATGAGCTGACAATAAATTGGTTGGTTTTCTGTCACTGTTTGCTTTGGTTTCTAAATTTTTTTTTTTTTAGGGAGGAAGAGAAATATGTGTAGTATGTAAGACTTTGACCATTTCAAGTAAAAAGAAAAAAATTCAAATGACTTCTGTAATACAGTAACTTTGGTGAAGTTGGAGGACAGCCTCATTTTAACCTAAAGGGCATATTGTTAAGATCATCACATTCTGGAATATGGTCATAGTTTTGACATTTAAAGACAAAGAGAGATCAGGCACTGAAAAACAAAATCAGGTGATCAATGTAAGTTCCAGAAAAAGAAAAACAAAAACAAAACTCAGCTACAATGGTCGAAACACTCTGAAGAAAGTATGTAAATTTGTCCTTGCTCTGGGGCTCCAGTCCAAAATCTGAAAACATACATGGGAAATAAATTAATAGTCAGATGTGAATTTGGCAAGGATAGGAGTAAAGCAGACATGTCTGATTGAAATGGTGATAGAAACTGAAACTTCAAAATAGAGAGGCTGGGGACTTCCCTGGTGGTGCAGTGGTTAAGAATCCACCTGCCAATGCAGGGGACACGGGTTTGAGCCCTGGTCCACGAAGATGCCACATACCGCAAAGTAACTAAGCCCGTGTGCCACAACTATTGAGCCCACGTGTCACAACTACTGACATCCTGTGCCTAGAGCCCATGCTCCACAACAAGAGAAGCCACGGCAATAAGAAGCCCGTGCACCACAACAAAGAGTAGGCCCCCCTCGGCCCAACTAGAGAAAGCCCACGTGCAGCAACCTAGACCCAACACGACCAAAAATAAATAAAGAAATAAAATTGATTCTTTAAAAAGAAAAAAAATAGAGGCTGGCTGCTTTGTGTGACCTCTTCTCTTTGTATTTATTAGCTAAGGTTTCTTTGTCCTAGGCAGTATTGAAAAAATACTTATAATCATGTATGTCAGTTTCTTCACTGACATGCCCAACAGTATGTAACTTATTTATGTTAAGTATCTTTTATGTTGGTTGTTTCTTGATGATATACTATACACCCTAATTCTATTAATAAATAGTCTCAAAAACTAATGGTAGGTAATTTTACTCCTGGAATTAGCACCATGCACTGAGTGTGATATTTTTTTCCCACCTCTATCAAAAGAAAAATAATGCTTTTTATGATATTTGTATGTGTGTATTCTGCAAAATAGACTCAATGGAATTGGGAAATATAGTCAATGGACAGAGTTTGATTTTAAGATCTAGTCTTTCTGCCTTAGTGTCTACAATAGCATAAAAATTTGTACCTTCAAAATAGAAGAATGGTGATATTACTGACAGAAATAAAATAGTTGATATTACTGACAGAAATAAAATAGTTGATATTACAGCCAATTTTAAATGGAAGTAAAGTTGAGCGAAATTTGTTTTCCCCAAAGAGTGTTTATCAGTATAGTAATACAGTAAGTTAATAGAAACTGTTCATAAATAGACTCTGTAGTCAGAATATATGGGTAGCAAGACCCTGGCAAACACATTTTGGTATGTGATAGACTTGATGATCTTCATGTTAATTTTCATTGCTTGAAACCTATGATAAATTCAGTTAAGTCATACAGATGGAAATAGCAAGAGCACAAGTTG
The DNA here is from genome assembly GCF_949752795.1 of Hyperoodon ampullatus. Taxonomy (NCBI): domain Eukaryota; kingdom Metazoa; phylum Chordata; class Mammalia; order Artiodactyla; family Ziphiidae; genus Hyperoodon; species Hyperoodon ampullatus. The sequence goes on along the minus strand of NC_136925.1, from coordinate 44,866,355 downwards.
AATCATGAACCTTTAAATAACAGTTTAAACAATACCACAGTGCTCTAAAAAGTTGTAATTATCTTTACTGCACTGATTTTAAAATGAATAAAAACCAAGACACTTTGTGAAATGGATCCATATGTTTCTCCCTACATTCTCTCTAATAAAATTGAATCCCCAAATGAAAATAGCTGAAAGGCATTATCTTATTATTAATCCAATTATATATTAATATATATATTAATCCAATATGTATATATTAATATTATATATTAATCCAGTAATGTGCAAACAGCTTCCTTGTGCCTAGACAAATACAAGTTGTCTGGATTGTGATTATTTTAATGATTCAATAAGTAGGAAAAATTAGAGGGTTAATAGAGTCAGTAGGCAAATGTGACTCTTGCTATAACAGTCATTTCCCAATATTCTCAGGATATAAAAAGAAAGGCAGTTTTCGTATCTTCCAGTTTAGCATCTTCCTACTAATTAGAAAAGCAATACCCATCACTGCATGCAATAAGCTAAAAGAAAGATGAGACATTTGAAATTATAGCAAATGATTAGAAAAAGGCCTCAGGATGAGAAGTATGATCCAATGTGCCCTGGTGATATATATAATGGAATAATGTGGCTATAAAATGTTCCACCCACTAAATGTCGAAGCATCTGTATTCTATTCAAAATAGTTCCAAATAGTATACAAAAAACACTCTGGGAGATGTGCAGGTAGGGTTGAAGGAATGCTTTACATCATTGGGCCAAGTAAGAGTGAAGATCGGATTTTATTTAAAACTTTGCTCTGTTCCCGTGATTTTTTTTTGAGTTTCAGTCATGGTAGAAGTAAGTATTTAAAAAGTCACAGTATGGTATTTCCCTTCCTTTGTGAAGTTGAAAGTTCTCTTATAAACATCTAAAATTTTCTACTTTTTTCAAATAATTATGGTAATGGAGACCTCTGCAAACTATTTGTAGAGCAACAATTTGGCATGTCCCATACTAATACACAACTTTTACAACTGGTTCTCAAGTTTATTTTTATCCTTATATAAACAATTGGTAGGGTTTTCAGATAAAATGTATGACACCTGGATAAATTTGAACTTTAGATAAACAACACTTTTTTGTTATAAGTATTTCCCCAATATTGCATAGAACATACTTATGTGACAAAAATATTTTTTTATTTATCTTAAATTTGAATTTAATAGTGTCATGTATTTTCATTTGACAAATACGGTAACACTAACAATTGGCAATGATCTTTACAAATTAATTGAAAAATTAGGGAGTGTAAATAGGATTAATAATATTAGATTAAGTGAAGAGATGAGTAACAGAGTATCAGAAAAAGTATTTTCACTGAATTCTAATAGACAGTAAAATAGCTTTCCCCCCAAAAAAGGAATTTACATGATTGTGAAGTAAATCTTAAAGTATATTGTACAGTTTCCAATTAGGTTAATATAAACTCATTATCTATGTGGTACCTTTCAAATAGGTAGCTCAATTACTTTTTTATAATTCCTTTATTGAGTATAATTCACACACCATAAAATTCACCATATTAAGGTGTGCAATTTAGTGGTTTTAGTATACTTACAAAGTTGTGCAACCATCACCACAATAAATTTCAGCACATTTTCATCATCCCTAAAAGAAAAATAATGCCCACTAGCAGTCACACTCCATTCCTTATACCTGCCCCCAAGCCCAAGGCAAACAATCTTCTTTCTATCCCTATAGATTTGCTTATTCTGGACAATGTATATTAATGGGATCATATGATATGTGGACTTCTGTGGCTTGATTCTTTCATTAGCATATTTTAAAGGATCATCCATGTTGTAGAATGTACCATATCTTATTTCTTTCTATTGTTGAACAATATTTTATTGTATGGATATACCACATTTTATTTATCCATTCATCAGTTAATGGATATTTGGTTGTTTCCAATTTTTAGCAATTGCTAATAATGCTGCCATAAAATTTGCATTTCCATGTTTGTGTGGACCAGTGTTTTCTCTTCAGTTCATACCTAGGAGTGAAATTGCCAGGTCATATTGTAACTCTACAACTGTTCCTTTGAGGAACTGCCAAATTTATTTTCCAAAATGACTGTACCATTTTACATTCCCAGCAGCAGTGTACAGGGTTCCAATTACTCCACATACTTTCCAACATTTTTTATTATCTCTCTTTTTGTTTATAACCAACCTAATTGGTATGAAATTGTATCTCACTGAGTTTTGATTTGTGTTTCCCTAATGGTTAATGATGTTGAACATTTTTTCATGTGCTTATTAGACATTTGTATATATTTGCTGGAAAATGTCAATTAAAATCTTTTGCCCATTTATTAATTGGGTTGTTTGTCCTTTTATTATTGAGCTTTGTAAGGAAACAGTTTCTCCCTGAGAGACACCAGAAAAAAAAAAATCTTCCAAACCATTTTAGATCTTTGTGGGAACACATAGGCTGAGGTCTCCGACTCCATCACCCAGGTGATGTCATTGTCTCCTGCAACCTTAATGAATTTATTTATTACTTCTACAGTTTTTTTTGGTTGTTGTTGAGTCTTTAGAGTTTTCTACATATATGATCATGCCATCTGAAAACAGAGATAATTTTGCTTCTTTTCTGACCTGAATGCATTTTATTTATTTTTCTTGTCTAACTGCTCCAGCTAGGGCCTCAAGAACCATGCTGAATAGAAGTGGTGAGAGCAGGCATCCTTAGCTTGTAACAGATGTTAGAGAAAAAGCTTTTATTTTTTCCCCATGGATTATTATGTTTGCTGTAGACTTTCCTTGTATAGCCATGCAAGCTGTCAAAAATATAGTAAAAGAAACAGCCAAGGAATCAAAATGGTACACCAGAAAATATCTATTTAAATACAAAAGTAATAGAGGAAAAAAGACATAAAATATGGAAAAAACAAATAGCAAAATGGTGAAGAAAAATTGTACTTTATCAGTAATTACATTAATTTAAATGGACTAAACAGTTCAATCAAAAGACAGGGATTGGCACATTTCATAAAAAAAAATCCAAATACATGCTGGAGTACAAGAGACGTACTTTAGATTCAAAGACAAAATAGGTTGAAAGTAAAAGGAAACAAAAAGGAAAAAGATAGCTCTGTAAGGTCTGCATCTAAATTCATTTATTTGCATTTAATATCCAACTGTTCTAGCACCACTTGTTGAAAAGGCTATCTTTGCTCCAATGCATTTATTGCCTTTGCTCCTTTGTCCAAGATTAGTTGATTGTATTTATGTGGGTCTACTTCTGTATTTTCTGTTCTGTTCCATTTATCTATTTTCCTATGCTTTCTTCAATACCACACTGTCTTCTTTTCTGTAGCTTTACAGAAAGTCATGAAGTCAGGTAGTGTCAGTTTTTCAACTTTGTTCTTTTCCTTCAGTATTTTGCTGGCTATTCCAGGTACTTTGCCTCTCCACATAAAGTTTAGAAACAGTTTTTCTATATCCACTAAATAACTTGGGATTTTAATTGGGATTGCATTGAATCTATATATCAAGTTGGGAAAAACTGAAATATTCACAATATTGAGTCTTTTTATCCATAAATATGGAACATTTCTCCATTTATTTATTTCTTCTTTTAGCTCATTCATCAGAGTTCTGTAGTTTTCCTCATATGATCTTGTACATATTTTGTTAGATTGTATATGCATTTCACTTTTGTGTGTGCTAATATAAATGGTATTATGTGTTTAATTTCATATTCCTCTTGCTTACTTATGGTATATAGGAATGTGATTGACTTTGGTATATTAACCTTGTAGCCTGCAACCTTGCTATAATCACTCATTACTTTCAGGAGTTATTTTGTCAACTCTTTTGGATTTTTCTGCATAGGTGATTCTTTTGGATTTTTTGCAAAAAGACAATTTTGTTTCTTCCTTCCCAATCTATATACTATTTTTTCCTTTTCTTGTTCCTTGCATTAGCTAGAACTTTGAGTAAAATGTTGAAAGGGAGCAGTGAGAAGGGACATCCATGTTGTGTAATTGATCTTGGTGGGAAAGCTTTGAGTTTCTCACCATTAAGTACAATGTTAGTTGTTTTTTGTTGATATTCTTTCATCAAGTTGAGGAAATTTCCCTATTTTCCTAGTTTATTGCGAGTTTTTATAATGAATTGGTGTTGGATTTTGTCAAATGGTTTTCTGTATCTATTAATATGATTATGTAATTTTTCTTTCTTAGCCTGTGACGTGGTGGATAACATTAATTGATTTTTCAATGTTAGACCAGCTTTCCATGCCTGGGATAAATCCCACTTTATGGTGGTGTATACAGCTGACCTTGAACAACACAAGATTGTATTGCACAGGACCACTTATATGCAGATTTTTTACAAAAGATATATGGAAACAAATTTTGGAGATTTGCGATAATTTGAAAAAGCTCAGATAAACCATATAGCCTGGAAATATGGAAAAATTAAGAAAATTTTAGGTATGTCATGAATGTATAAAATGTACAGATAGACTTTTTTATTATTTACTACCATAAAATATATACAAATCTAATACAAAATGTTGAAATTCATCAAAACTTACACACACATTTACAGATCATACATGGTATCATTCGCAGTGGAGAGAAATGTAAACAAGTGTAAAGATGCAGTTTTGAATTATAACTGCACAAAATTAACTCTGGTACATACTGTACTACAGTAATAATTTTGTAGCCACCTCCTGTTACTATTGTGGTGAACTCAAATGTTGTGAGTATCTGCTTAAATCACTTTGCAATGCTAATCATCTTTTTGTGAGCAGTTTCTCTCCAGTAAACTGCATATCACAGTAAAAATGCATATCTTGTGGTTCTCACATATTTTTCATTGTGTTTAGTGCAATATCATAAACCTTGAATAATTCTGTGGGACCCATATGAAGTGCCACTAGTGATGCTGGAAGGGCTCCTAAGAAGCAAAATCATGACATTATAAGAAAAAGTTGAACGGCTTGATATGTATTGTAGATTGAGGTCTATAGCTGTGGTTGCCCACCATTTCAAGATAAATGAATCCTATGTAAGGACCATTTTTATAAAAAAAGAAAAGGAATTTCATGAAGCCATCACTGCAGCTATGCCAGCAGGTACAAAAAGCTTGCCTTTTTGGGAAATAACCTTTTATCTCATATTGAAAATGCAGTTTTTATGTGGGTGCAGGATTGCTATAAGAAAGGTATTCCTATAGACTTTAATACGATTTGAGAAAAGGCGAAGTCATTGTATAACAATTTAAAGCAAAAGGAAGGTGAAGGGTATAAAGCCAGAGAACTGAGTGCCAACAAAGAATGGTTTGATAATTTTAGAAAGAGGTTTAGCTTAGAAAATGTCAAGATAACAGGAGAAGCAGCCTCTGCCAACCAGAAGACAGCAGGTGAGTTCCCAGACGCCATTAAGAAAATTATTGAGGGCTTCCTTGGTGGTGCTGTGGTTAAGAATCTGCCTGCCAATGCAGGGGACATGGGTTCGAGCCCTGGTCTGGGAAGATCCCACATGCCGCGGAGCAACTAAGCCCATGCACTGCAACTACTGAGCCTGCGCTCTAGAGCCCGTGTGCGACAATTACTGAAGCCCACATGCCTGCTCGCCACAACTAGAGAAAGCCTGTGCGCAGCAATGAAGACCCAATGCAGCCATAAACAAACAAACAAATAAATAAATAAAAAGAAAATTATTTAGGAGAAAGGATATCTGCCTGAATAGGTTTGTAATGCAGACGAAAGTGCCCTATTTTGAAAAAAAAGAAATAGTGCAACAAAGGACATTTATTAGTAAGGAAGAGAAGTGAGCAACAGGATTTAAGGCAGGAAGTGATAGGCTAACTCTACTGTTTTGTGCAAATGCAGTCCAATTTATAATCAAGACTACCCTTATCTATAAAATTGCTTACACCAGAGCCTGGAAAGGAAAAGATAAACACGAGCTACCAGTCCTTTGGTTGTGCAACAAGAAGGCCTGGACAACAAGAACCCTTTTTCTGGATTGGTTCCATCGATGCTTTGTCCCTGAAGTCAGGAATACCTTGCCAGTAAGGGAGCGCCTTTTAAAGTTCTTTTGGTGCAGTCCCACCCCCTGCGCCCAGAACGGAGCCCGCGTTTCCGCAGAGCTGGAGCTCCCGCCTCGGGGTCTCTTCCTTCCGCCATCACAGAACTGCCCCGGAGCCCGAGGGGAGGGCGGCCTCACTGAGGCTGCCGGCTCTGGAGGGGCCGCGGCGGCCAAAGCCGCGACAATCGTGCGGACGGCGGGCCGGACAAAGGGAAGATGGCGGAAGAGTAAGACGCGGAGATCACCTTCCTCCCCACAGATACATCAGAAATTCATCTACACGTGGAACAACTCCAACAGAACACCTACTGAACGCTGACAGAAGACCTCAGACCCCCCAAAAGGCAAGAAACTCCCCACATACCTGGGTAGGTCAAAAGAAAAAAAAAAGAATAAACAGAGACAATAGGATATGGACGGGACCTGCACCAGTGGGAGGGAGCCGTGAAGGAGGGAAGGTTTCTACACACTACAAGCCCCTTCGCGGGCGGAGACTGCAGGTGGCGGAGGGGGAAAGCTTCGGAGTAGCGGAGGAGAGCACAGCAACAGGGGTGCGGAGGGCAAAGCGGAGAGATTCTGGCACAGAGGATCGGTGCCCTCAGGCACACACCAGCCCGAGAGGCTTGTCTGCTCGGCCGCCGGGGCGGGCGGGGCTGGGAGCTGAGGATCGGGTATCGGCTTTCAGTCGGAGCGCAGGGAGAGGACTGGGGCTCGCGGCAGGAAGAGAGCCTGAAGGAGTTAGTGCACCACGGCTAGCCCGGAGGGAGTCCGGGGAAAGGGTCTGGAGATACCGGAGAGGCAAGAGACTTTTTTTTCCCTTTTGTTGCCTGGTGCGCGAGGAGAGGGCATTAAGAGGGCTGCTTGGCGGTGCTTTGTGACCGCCTGGAGGGGTGGGATGGGGAGGGTGGGAGGGAGGGAGATGCATGAGGGAGGGGATGTGGGAACAGATGTATATGTATGACTGATTCACTTTGTTATAAAGCAGAAACTAATTTAAAAAATATATAAATAAAATAAAATTAAAAAAAAAAAAAAAAGAGGGCTGCTTGGGGAGGCGCTGGAGACAGGCGCGAGCCGCGGGTAAGGCGCGGACCTCGGAGACGGGCGTGGGACGCTGGGGCGGCTGCTGCTGCTGCCGCCGCCGCCGCCGCCGCCCGCCGCTGCCGCCGCCCGCCGCCGCCGCCGCCCGCCGCCGCCGCCGCGGGGCCTGTGTGCGAGCGCGGGTCACTGTCCGCCCCGCCTTCCGGGAAGCCTGTGCACCCCGCCACTGCCGGGGTCCCGGGACCCGGGGACGGCTTTCCCAGGAGGGCGCACGGAGCGCCACGGGCTGCTGCAACGTCACGCCGGCCTCTGCCGCCGCAGGCCCGCCCCACACTGCGCGCCCCTCCCTCCCCTCTGCCTGAGTGAGCCAGAGCCCCCGAATCAGCGGCTCCTTTAAACCCGTCCTGTCTGAGCGAAGAACGGACGCCCTCCGGCGACCTACGCGCAGAGGCGGGGCCAGGTCCAAGGCTGAGACCCGGGAGTTGTGAGAGCAGAGACAGGGAAATCTCTCTGTGCAGCCTCGGAGGCAGCGGATTAAAGCTCCACAGTCTGTTTGATGTACCCTGCGTCTGTGGAGTGCATAAATAGACAGCGAACCATCCCAAATTGAGGAAGTGGACTTTGAGGACAAGATTTAAGACTTTCCCCCCTTTTTCCTCTTTTTACAACGAATTATCCCAGATTAAGGAGGTGGACTTAGCAAGATTTCAGACTTCTCGCCCTTTTCCTCTTTTTACAACGAATTATCCCAAATTGAGGAGGTGGACTTGGAGAGCAAGATTTTTGATTTTTCCCCCTGCTCTCTTTTTGCGAATGTGTATGTGTAATCTTCTGTGTAAGATTCTCTCTGTATAGCTTTGCTTCCACCATATGTCCCTGGGTTCTATCGGTCCGTGTTTTTTTTCAATAATTACTTTTTAATTTTAATAACGCTACTATATTTCATACTTTATTCTATTTTACTTTACCTGCTCTTTCTTTTTTTCCTACCTTCCCTTCCTCCCTCCCTCCCTCCGCTCCTCCTTTCCTTCTTTCTTTTTCTTTCCTCCCTCCCTCCCACCCTTCCTCTTTCCACTTTCTTTTTCTTTCCTTCCTCCCTCCCTCCCTCCGCTCCTCCTTTCCTTCTTTCTTTTTCTATCCTCCCTCCCTCCCTCCCACCCTTCCTCTTTCCACTTTCTTTTCCTTTCCTTCCTCCCTCCCTCCCTCCGCTCCTCCTTTCCTTCTTTCTTTTTCTTTCCTCCCTCCCTCCCACCCTTCTTCTTTCCACTTTCTTTTTCTTTCCTTCCTCCCTCCCTCCCTCCTGTCTTTCTTTCTTTCTTTCCTTCCTTCCTCCCTCCCTCCCTCCCTTCTTCCATTCACTCTTCCTTTTGCTTTCATTCTTCCCTCCCTCCCTCCTTTCTTTCCTCCTTTCTTTCCATCCTTCCTCCCTCCCTCCCTCCTTTCTTTCTTTCTTCCTTCCTTCCTTCCCTTCTTCCTTTCTTCCCCTCTCTCTTTCTTTCTTCTACTAATTCTTTCTTTCTACTTTTTCTCACTGTTATTCTGAGCCGGGTGGATGAAAGGCTCTTGGTGCTGCAGCCAGGAGTTAGTGCTGTGCCTCTGAAGTGGGAGAGCCAACTTCAGGACACAGGTCCACAAGAGACCTCCCAGCTCCACATAATATCAAGCAGCGAAAATCTCCCAGGGATCTCCATCTCAACACCAGCACCCAGCTTCAGTCAACGACCAGCAAGCTACAGTGCTGGTCACCCTATGCCAAGCAACTAGCAAGGCAGGAACACAACCCCACCCATTAGCAGAGAGGATACCTAAAAACATAATAAGGCCACAGGCACCCCAAAACACACCATCGGACGTGGACCTGTCCACCAGAAAGGCAAGATCGAGCCTCGGCCACCAGAACACAGGCATCAGTCCCCCCCACCAGGAAGCCTACACAACCTACTGAAACAACCTTAGCCACGGGGGACAGACACCAAAAACAACGGGAACTACGAATCTGCAGCCTGCAAAAAGGAGACCCCAAACACAGTAACATAAGCAAAATGAGAAAGCAGAAAAACACACAGCAGGTGAAGGAGCAAGATAAAACCCTACCAGACCTAACAAATGAAGAGGTAATAGGCAGTATGCCTGAAAAAGAATTCAGAATAATGATAGTAAAGCTGATCCAAGATTCTATTTCCAAGATCCAAAATCTTGGAAATAGAATAGACAATATGCAAGAAACAGTTAACAAGGACCTAGAAGAATTAAAGATGAATCAAGCATCGATTAAAAACACAATAAATGAAATGAAAAATACTCTAGATGGGATCAGTAGCAGAATAACTGAGGCAGAAGAACGGATAAGTGAGGTGGAAGATAAAATAGTGGAAATAACTAATGCAGAGCAAAATAAAGAAAAAAGAATGAAAAGAACAGAGGACAGTCTCAGAGACCTCTGGGACAACATTAAACGCACCAACATTCGAATTATAGGGGTTCCAGAAGAAGAAGAGAAAAAGAAAGGGACTGAGAAAATATTTGAAGAGATTACAGTTGAAAACTTCCCTAATATGGGAAAGGAAATAGTTAATCAAGTCCAGGAGGCACAGAGAGTCCCATACAGAATAAATCCAAGGAGAAATACGCCAAGACACATATTAATCAAACTGTCAAAAATTAAACACAAAGAAATCATATTAAAAGCAGCAAGGGAAAAACAACAAATAACACACAAGGGAATCCCCATCAGGTTAACAGCTGATCTCTCAGCAGAAACTCTACAAGCCAGAAGGGAGTGGCAGGACATAATTAAAGTGATGAAGGAGAGAAACCTGCAACCAAGATTACTCTACCCAGCAAGGATCTCATTCAGATTTGATGGAGAAATTAAAACGTTTACAGACAAGCAAAAGCTGAGAGAGTTCAGCACCACCAAACCAGCTTTACAACAAATGCTAAAGGAACTTCTCTAGGCAAGAAACACAACAGAAGGAATATACCTACAATAACGAACCCAAAGCAATTAAGGAAATGGGAATAGGAACATACATATCAATAATTACCTTAAATGTAAATGGACTAAATGCTCCCACCAAAAGACACAGATTGGCTGAATGGATACAAAAACAAGACCCATATATATGCTGTCTACAAGAGACCCACTTCAGACCTAGAGACACATACAGATTGAAAGTAAGGGGATGGAAAAAGATATTCCATGCAAATGGAAATCAAAAGAAAGCTGGAGTAGCAATTCTTATATCAGACAAAATAGACTTTAAAATAAAGACTACTAGAAGAGACAAAGAAGGACACTACATAACGATAAAGGGATCGATCCAAGAAGAAGATATAACAATTGTAAATATTTATGCACCCAACATAGGAGCACCTCAATACATAAGGCAAATACTAACAGCCATAAAAGGGGAAATCGACAGTAACACAATCATAGTAGGGGACTTTAACACCCCACTTTCACCAATGGACAGATCATCCAAAATGAAAATAAATAAGGAAACACAAGCTTTAAATGATACATTAAACAAGATGGACTTAGTTGATATTTATAGGACATTCCATCCAAAAACAACAGAATACACATTTTTCTCAAGTGCTCATGGAACATTCTCCAGGATAGATCATATCTTGGGTCACAAATCAAGCCTTGGTAAATTTAAGAAAATTGAAATTGTATCAAGTATCTTTTCCGACCACAATGCTATGAGACTAGACATCAATTACAGGAAAAGATCTGTAAAAAATACAAACACATGGAGGCTGAACAATACACTACTCAATAACGAAGTGATCACTGAAGAAATCAAAGAGGAAATTAAAAAATACCTAGAAACAAATGACAATGGAGACACGATGACCCAAAACCTATGGGATGCAGCAAAAGCAGTTCTAAGGGGGAAGTTTATAGCAATACAATCCCACCTTAAGAAACAGGAAACATTTCGAGTAAACAACCTGACCCTGCACCTAAAGCAATTAGAGAAAGAAGAACAAAAAACCCCCAAAGTTAGCAGAAGGAAAGAAATCATAAAGATCAGATCAGAAATAAATGAAAAAGAAATGAAGGAAACGATAGCAAAGATCAACCAAACTAAAAGCTGGTTCTTTGAGAAGATAAACAAAATTGACAAACCATTAGCCAGACTCATCAAGAAAAGAAGGGAGAAGACTCAAATCAATAGAATTAGAAATGAAAAAGGAGAAGTAACAACTGACACTGCAGAAATACAAAAGATCCTGAGAGATTACTATAAGCAACTCTATGCCAATAAAATGGACAACCTGGAAGAAATGGACAAATTCTTAGAAATGCACAACCTACCAAGACTGACTCAGGAAGAAATAGAAAATATGAATAGACCAATCACAAGCACTGAAATTGAAACTGTGATTAAAAATCTTCCAACAAACAAAAGCCCAGGACCAGATGGCTTCACAGGCGAATTCTATCAAACATTTAGAGAAGAGCTAACACCCATCCTTCTCAAACTCTTCCAAACAATATCAGAGGAAGGAACACTCCCAAACTCATTCTACGAGGCCACCATCACCTTGATACCAAAACCAGGCAAGGATGTCACAAAGAAAGAAAACTACAGGCCAATATCACTGATGAACATAGATGCAAAAATCCTCAACAAAATACTAGCAAACAGAATCCAACAGCGCATTAAAAGGATCATACACCATGATCAAGTGGGGTTTATTCCAGGAATGCAAGGATTCTTCAATATACGCAAATCAATCAATGTGATACACCATATTAACAAGTTGAAGGAGAAAAACCATATGATCATCTCAATAGATGCAGAGAAAGCTTTCGACAAAATTCAACACCCATTTATGATAAAAACTCTGCAGAAAGTAGGCACAGAGGGAACTTTCCTCAATATAATAAAGGCCATATATGACAAACCCACAGCCAACATTGTCCTCAATGGTGAAAAACTGAAACCATTTCCACTAAGATCAGGAACAAGACAAGGCTGCCCACTCTCACCACTCTTATTCAACATAGTTTTGGAAGTTTTAGCCACAGCAATCAGAGAAGAAAAGGAAATAAAAGGAATCCAAATTGGAAAAGAAGAAGTAAAGCTGTCATTGTTTGCAGATGACATGATACTATACATAGAGAATCCTAAAGATGCTACCGAAAATCTACTAGAGCTAATCAATGAATTTGGTAAAGTAGCAGGATACAAAATTAACGTACAGAAATCTCTGGCATTCCTGTACACTAATGATGAAAAATCTGAAAATGAAATCAAGAAAACACTCCCATTTACCATTGCAACAAAAAGAATAAAATATCTGGGAATAAACCTACCTAAGGAGACAAAAGACCTGTATGCAGAAAATTATAAGACACTGATGAAAGAAATTAAAGATGATACAAATAGATGGAGAGATATACCATGCTCCTGGATTGGAAGAATCAATATAGTGAAAATGACTCTACTACCCAAAGCAATCTACAGATTCAATGCAATCCCTATCAAACTACCACTGGCATTTTTCACAGAACTAGAACAAAAAATTTCAAAATTTGTTTGGAAAAACAGAAGACCCCGAATAGCCAAAGCAATCTTGAGAACGAAAAACGGAGCTGGAGGAATCAGGCTCCCTGACTTCAGACTATACTACAAAGCTACAGTAATTAAGACAGTATGGTACTGGCATAAAAACAGAAAGATAGATCAGTGGATCAGGATAGAAAGCCCAGAGATAAACCCACGCACATATGGCCAACTTATCTTTGATAAAGGAGGCAGGAATGTACAGTGGAGAAAGGATAGCCTCTTCAATAAGTGGTGCTGGGAAAACTGGACAGGGACATGTAAAAGTTTGAGACTAGATCATTCCCTAACACCATACACAAAAATAAGCTCAAAATGGATTAAAGACCTAAATGTAAGGCCAGACACTATCAAACTCTTAGAGGAAAACATAGGTAGAACACTCTATGACATAAATCACAGCAAGATCCTTTTGGACCCACCTCCTAGAGAAATGGAACTAAAAACAAAGATAAACAAATGGGACCTAATGAAACTTCAAAGCTTTTGCACAGCAAAGGAAACCATAAACAAGACCAAAAGACAACCCTCAGAATGGGAGAAAATATTTGCAAATGAAGCAACTGACAAAGGATTAATCTCCAAAATTTATAAACAGCTCATGCAGCTCAGTAGCAAAAAAACAAACAACCCAATCCAAAAATGGGCAGAAGACTTAAATAGGCATTTCTCCAAAGAAGATATACAGACTGCCAACAAACACATGAAAGAATGCTCAACATCATTAATCATTAGAGAAATGCAAATCAAAACTACAATGAGATATCATCTCACACCAGTCAGAATGGCCATCATCAAGAAATCTAGAAACAATAAATGCTGGAGAGGGTGTGGAGAAAAGGGAACACTCTTGCACTGCTGGTGGGAATGTGAATTGGTACAGCCACTATGGAGAACAGTATGGAGGTTCCTTAAAAAACTAAAAATAGAACTACCATATGATCCAGCAATCCCACTACTAGGCATATACCCTGAGAAAACCAGAATTCAAAAAGAGACGTGTACCAAAATGTTCATTGCAGCTCTATTCACAATAGCCCGGAGCTGGAAACAACCTAAGTGTCCATCAACGGATGAATGGATAAAGAAGATGTGGCACATATATACAATGGAATATTACTCAGCCATAAAAAGAAACGAAACTGAGCTATTTGTAATGAGGTGGATAGACCTAGAGTCTGTCATACAGAGTGAAGTAAGTCAGAAAGAGAAAGACAAATACCGTATGCTAACACATATATATGGAATTTAAAAAAAAAAAAATGTCAGGAAGAACCTAGGGGTAAAACGGGAATAAAGACACAGACCTACTTGAGAATGGACTAGAGGATATGGGGAGGGGGAAGGGTAAGCTGTGACAAAGTGAAAGAGAGGCAAGGACATATATACACTACGAAGCGTAAGGTAGATAGATAGTGGGAAGCAGCTGCAGAACACAGGGAGATCAGCTCGGTGCTTTGTGACCGCCTGGAAGGGTGGGATGGGGAGGGTGGGAGGGAGGGAGATGCATGAGGGAAGGGATGTGGGAACAGATATATATGTATGACTGATTCACTTTGTTATAAAGCAGAAACTAATAAAAAATTTAAAAAAAAAATTAAAAAAAACAAACAAACAAACAAACAAACAAAACCTCTCTCTTATCATTTAAATAGTCAATGTTGGGACTTCCCTGGCAGTTTAGTGGTTAAGACTTCGCCTTCCAGTGCAGGGGTTGTGGGTTCAATCCCTGGTCAGGAACTAAGATCCCACATGCCTCGGCCAAAAAGCCAAAACATAAAACAAAAGGAATATTGTAACAAATTCAATAAAGACTTTAAAAAGATTAAAAAAAAAAAAAAAAAAAGTTCTTTTGGTAATGAACAATGGCCCTGGCCACCCAGAACTGCATGAGCTAAACACTGAAGGCATAAAAGTGGTCTACTTTCCTTCAAACATAAAGTTTCTAATTCAGTATCCAGATCACAGGATCATAAAGACCTTAAGGGCTCATTACACAGAGTATTTTATGGAAAGCACTGTCAACACTATGGAAGAGAATCCTGACAGAGAGAACATCATGAAAGTCTGGAAGGATTATATCATTGGGGATGCTAATGTTGTTACAGAAAAAACAGTGAAAGCCATCAAGCCCAAAACAATAAAGTCTGCTGGAGAAAACTGTGTCCAGATGTTGTGTAATGACTTCACAGGATTCTTGACAGCCAATCAGGGAAATCTTGAAAGAGATTGTGGATATGAAAAAAAAAAAAGGGTGGGTGGGTGAAAGGTTTCAAGATATGGATCTTGGAGAAATTCAAAAGCTAATAGACACCACATCAGAGGAACTAAACAGAAGAAAACTTGATGAAGATGAGTGTTTCTAAACCAGTGCCAGATGATGAGGAAGAAGAGGTTAGAAGAAGCAGTGCCAAAAACCAAACTGACATTAGACAACCTGGCAGAAAGAAGGGTTCCAATTATTCAAGAATGCTTTTGACTTCCTTTACAACATAGACCCTTCGATGATACAGGCACTGAAACTAAAGCAAACCAAACGGTGGAAAAAGGATTGGTACCGGGGTGGGGGAGAGTTGGAGAGAGATAAATTAGGAGTTTGGGATTAACATATACATACTAGTATATATAAAGTAGATAACCAACCAGGACCTACTGTATAGCACAGGGAACTCTACTCAATATTTTGTAATAAACTATAAGGGAAAAGAACCTGAGAAAGAATATATATATATATGACTGAATCACTCTATTGTATACCTGAAACTAACATGATATTGTAAATCAACTATGCTTCGATTAAAAAAATAAAAACAAAGATAAAAAGCTAAAAAAAAAAAAAAGGATTGGTACCATATAGAAACATTTTGGGGCTTCCCTGGTGGCGCAGTGGTTGAGACTCCACCTACCGGTGCAGGGGACACGGGTTCGTGCCCAGGTCCGGGAGGATCCCACATGCGGCGGAGCGGCTGGGCCCGTGAGCCATGGCCGCTGAGCCTGCGCGTCCGGAGCCTGTGCTCCGCAACAGGAGAAGCCACAACAGTGAGAGGCCTGCATACCGCAAAAAATAAATAAATAAATAAATCCTTAAAAAATATTTTAATCCTTGTATGATGGCTGGAACTGGCAAGTAACGTGGGTCTCATTTAAACTGAAAATAAACAGGGAGAAGGACTTAAAGATTTATGTGACATATCCCAGAATTTTCAGTAGCATGTGGAAAAATTAGCTGTAAATATCTAAAAGTTCAGATATTTATTTTTATTTTGCTTCAGGAATTTGCTTCAGAAATTTCTTCAGAAATTTTCTCTGGATTTTGCACATTGGAAATGGGATCTATCTCAATAAGACTGAAGAAAACTACAAAAATATTTTTGGAGGAAATCTCAGTTTACTATTTCAGATTCTTATTGCTCCTTTATGATGACAATGGGCTGCACAGTTGTGACAGCACATTTTGAACAGTTAGAAAGCAATGACAATGATTTTATGAAGTACAATAACTAAATTTTCTATAAGAGAAGCAGGCATTTTTCCAAGTTTTCCATAAACAGTTTCCAACAACTTTCACTCTGTGGAAATTGAGGATGCACTATAGCATGCAACGGTTTTAGAGTTCATTTTACTCTTGATGATATGTTCAGTTTTGCTGTAACTTGAGGTAGTACCTTTCTAAACAGGTTAAATTGTGAAGAAATATATAAATCCTGAAATAAATATGGCACTATATCTTAAAAAAAGATACCTGAAATTTACTTGTAGCAGTGAACATAAGAATGTTTTCAGATTGTGAGTTATTGTTAAATGATGAAATAGGTTTATCTGAATTAGGAGGGAAAGTTGTAACTTCAGATGTGAACAGGTGTCTCAGAGACATGTGGAAACTGGTGGATATTTGAGATCTGCATATGTGTGTCTGTTTTTTTCCTTCACAACTCCATTCAGCTGAGTGCACATTTTGCATTCACCTAGTGTTTCTTGTGGGGGAAACTGTACATAGGCAAATGTGGAATTCATGTTCTGCTCCAATTATTTCTTAATATATCAATTGCTTTGGAACAAATTTGAGTTTCAAAACAAACATCATAACAGAGCTAACCGTATCTGAAAACTTCTACATTAAAAAAAAGAAAAGCGGTTGATTGCAGATCCATTGTAGATATATTCTTGAGTAAGGAGATTGAGCAAATAAGCCCGTCTTTTATAGTTGGCAATCCAGGGGCTGTTTGGAAGTCATTTGAACTGACACAGTTGAGGTAGCAAAGATATGTTATGGATCTGTTGAAGAAACTGAAAATGTGCTGCATGAGGGAACAGCTACAGCATTTGTAAGCCTCAGAGAAAAACACTTGCCCTTGCCCAGTCAGCTTTACAATACAGCCATTCTTGTACTCCACTAAGCCCTGGGTCATATATATATACATATATATATATATATATATATGTATATATATATATATATATATAAAACCTAAACATTGATAAAGTCTTTTTTCCTTGTGCTAAGGTAAATATAGATAGCTATTATTTAAATTATTTCTTGGAGAATAATTTAAGGAAAGCTGATTTCATTTCATGCCACCGGCCTGTCTCACTAGTTAATATGTTCCTCTGTACATAAGTTACATGAAAACAGAACCAAAACTTTAAGGGTATCTAACTGCAGAGTGTCCATGATGTCTTTATTTGCATAATTTCATATTCTTGAAGATTTTATTTACATAGTAAATATGAAAGGGGGGGGTATAAGATTGATATGAAGATGTTATGCTTTAAAATTTTTCCTTTTTTCATAAATAGAATATTTATTTTTAAGTCTTTGGCATAACATCATTCAAATGTTTCTTCATTTCTGTCCTATCTTACATATAGTTTTGTGTCTTATTCAGTAAGTCATATCTTACTTCAGTATTTTTTTAAATCTTTTTGTTATTGGTATTTGAATAAAGGTATGAGATATTTATTACTTTCAATTATTCCTATGGTCCTTTGACTAAATGTTTGCAAGCTGCATTCAAGTCTAAGTGCTTGAATATTTGATACTTTTAAATGAGACTTAAAGAAGGTATTATATTTTCTATATTTTATTTATATTTTTGTATTTATTATATATAATTTATCTATATATTATAAATATATAATGTCTATAATTTTGTAATATATTTAATTATTTATACAAGATATATATACAATTTGGAAGAGGTGAGCCACAGGTATTTTTCAAGGATTTTTACAGTGACATCTTTACAATTTAATACATAAAAAGCAAAACTTCAGAGATTATAGAATGTGCCTGCTATCTATACAAACAGGAAAAATGTTTTTTAAAACTTTGGTTAGATTTTAATGGTTTCTATACCAAGAATCATGCTATTGCCCTCTTGGTTCCTTGAAATTTGGAGTGAAAGAAGTAATTTCATGGTACTAGGTGTTAGAAGCTGCCAGATGTACCCACCATTCAGTCTTTCTTTTCTTGACTAAACTTCAGGCAAAGAGAATTATCCAAATTCTATTCCTTAATCATTACTGGGAAAATTTCAGCCCAAGTATTAGACTTGTAGGTAAATTGCAGGTGCAGGCATTCTTTGGGTGTTTTGTTCCCTTCTGTAGCCCATGATTATAGCTGGCCTTGGACTTTGCTCCCTCATATTAGAATAGGTTAAATTATGCTATCAAGTAGCCTAACAATGAACTCATGGCCCTAGCATAATAGCACTATAGTTCCTCACATGTCCTGAATGTAAATTGGATTTCCAACAGAAGTTTCCTTCTTAAAAACAAGATTTTACCTTATCAGCCTTTTAAGTTTTCTTTAACTCATACCTCATTTACTAATTTTAGGAGTTCATTTCAAATTGTTAGTTCTTATACCATCCCTATATCCTACTTTGGTAATATTCAGATATTTTTTGCCTAAAGAACTTCAAAGGTATATTTTGTCCATAATTTTAGTATTTTTAGATAAATTCAGAACTCGGAATTTTACAATATTAATCTTAATTTACAGTAAATGATTTTATTTTATCTAAAATTATTATTTACAGACAACTAACTCAAGGATTAAAACAGAGCTATGCTCATCACCTTAGGCTTCATGCAAAGATCTCAGTTCAAAAGCACTCAAATTCCCTAATTCTGTATTAAGATTTTTATTTACATAACAAACTCAAGGGATATATGAAATCAAATTCAAGTGAATTACCAAACAAATGAACTTCACCATAATACAGTAATTATTAAGCTGGTTAAATTATTCCATTAAAAATAGTTAAACAATAAAACCTGAAACTAGTCACCTAAAACAGAATCTACCTAAAATTCTCACACTGACAACATCAGAGTATTCCATGACACTCTCAATATCTACACGGAGCACATTCTGGCAGACTCTCACACTGACAGAAATTTTATCTGAAACTGATTACTAATTTCATAACCAAACATTGGGTGTAACTCTTTATTAGAAGCTGCATGCTCACAGGTACTAGAAATTTTTTTCTGAAATAAAGCTTAATATACTTAAGTCTGATTTTATTCTAGTATTGATATTTTGACAAAAGATAAACAAAAAATATTTCTTTCCAAACACTGTTTCAGGACATATTAGTCACGCAGTTTATTTACTAAAATTCAGATTTTATTGTCATTTTCCTGAAACATTATTTGTATTATTTCATGTTTCTTTGTATCAAATATTTCTGATACTTCTTACATGAAAGAGTCAATAAAACTTGGCACCACCAGCATTACCCTTCTTCCTAAATTATGTTTGCATTTCTCAAGTTCTAGGTTACTGCCTATTCTATCCAGTCATTCATTCACTTATTCATCTATGTTTTAAAACAAGTATTTATTTAATATCTACCATGTATGAGATAAATGTTATAGGTGTGAAAAATCAGGAAGACTAAGCCACTAATTTCAAGATGCTCAGAAGAGAAAGGGGAGAAAGACAAGTAAAAACAAGATAAAGATACATATGATACATGTTAAAATAAGCCTAAACATAAGAAACTATGAATTTCCTGGAGTAAATTACACTGGGCTAAGTCCTGTAGTATTAATAGGAGTTAGCCATGTGGAAAGCAAAGGGGTACTGGGGGAAAGTACCAGGAATTTAAAGGACAATCATGAGCAAAGGTTTTGAAGTGCACAACACAGTACATGAAGGTGAATGATGAGTGAGAAAAGTAGCACAGGAAGATGGGATAAGGGAAGTGATGAGCAAGGAGGCTGGAAAAATGCCGAGATAAGACCAAGAAGCATGTGCCCAAAGTCCAATGAGTCACCAAGAATTTCAAGAAGTGTCTTCATTAAATCTTTAGTTTAGAAAATTATAAAAGTACAGAAGACAATCTGAAATATAACACTAGTAAATTGTGGATATAATTAGGAGGCTGTTTCAATCATCCAGAGCAAAAATATTATGAGAAGCTGAACTAAGAGAGTGAAGTGGGAATAGGGACAACAAACAGACTTTAGCAATATCACAGAGATGATTTGTATTTGACTTGTAGCTCATTTAGAGATAAGCGATGGAGTAGAGAGTCAAGGTTGGCTTTCAAGATTCTGCTTTTAACATTAAAAGCACATTAGACATATATGAAAAGGAGCAAATTTAGACAAGAAGAAAATCAGTGTGGTTTCTACGTGCAGTTTTGGGTGTCTATCTTATATATGTTTAGAGAGTTGGACATGCTGATTTGAAGCTAAGAGAAAATTGGATTAGTGATATAGATTTGGGAGTAATTTGCCCAAAAATGGTAATTTCAGACTTGGGAAAAGGTGACCAGGAAAGTTGAGATTCAAAAGTTGCCAGGCAGGTTTTTTGAGTCAGTAGGGTGTTTATTAAATATGTGCATTGAAGCATTCTTTTATGGGGCAGGTCCTCTCTAACTGTCCCAGTTCTCACCAGGCACTATCAAGGTAAACATAGTACAGCCTGGTCTACTCCCTTGTGTTAACCAGCTTGGCCCCTAAAGGCAACTGATTGCAAAACCCAATGTAGATAACAGAAGAAAGGATTGATCTCAGAAAACATTTCTGGACAGATGAAGATAACCACGTGAATGATAGTGAAAGGGATCTACAGAGAAAGAAAAGAAGATTCAGACTAACCTTACTTGGATTGGTATTCTTCAACTGATTTTCTCCCCAATTGCTGTGTCTATTCTCATATATATTTAATTTACTAAATAAAGAAAATACCTCCTATTTTTCTCAATATTAGGGATATCCTCCCACATTTTTTTCACTAATGGTTCCAAGTTATTTAGGAAAATCATAGAATAAGATTTGAGATACCAAGATTTTAGTGTAGTGTTCTCCTTCATTTTGTTTGTTCCCCTCTTTCTTTTTTTTATTTTGGAGAGTACCTATTATTAAGGTGCCTGACATATAGAAGTTTCTAAAAACATGTTTATTCTTTTCTTCACATAGCGTAATTTTTTTTGCATAAAGTTGGGAATGCAAATGTGTTTAATAACACCCTCTACCTCATTAATGGCAAATTTTTATAAAACTGAAGGAAAATTAAAAGGAGAAAGGGCTGGAATAGAGAGATAATCATTGTTTATTCTTGAGAGGCAGTTTAAACTGAATTTTTTTACTAGAAAGGAAAAATTTGTGGGAGAATTTTAGTGAGGAAGAACTAACCCCATCTGATATTAAAATGTATGGTGAAATAACAGAAGCTACTTGGACTGGAGAGAGAACACATAAATTAACAGAATAAAATAAAAAGCTCAGAAATAAATCCATATATATATATATATACACACACACACACACACACACACACACACACACACACACACACACACACACATACACACATACATATCCCTAACATACAAATATGACATTTAAGGACAGGGAAGTCGCAAAGGTTTCAGGAACCTAATAAAGTTTCCAGTTATTGTTATTGGACTAAAATTCTTGCTATTATTAGATAGTGCTATAAACTTCCCATTATCTTTCTGTATGTATCCCTAAATAATGTACAAATAACGAAAAATACCATTACATAAACATTTTTAAACTGGAATAATAAAAGGCACCATTTACATGGTGAAAATGTAAATAAAGTACTGGATGAATAATTTTTAGTACTAGTTTTTAGAAGAAACATGGGATTAGTTAACCACAATTAATAGTTTCTATGAATAAATGACAAAAAACATATAACCCAAAAGAATATGGGCAAGGAAAATAGACAACTTGAATAAGAAAAATATTGAAAGTTTGCTTAATCTCATATTAAAGGAAATACAAATTCAAATAATGAATTATGTTCTTCTGCCCAACACCTGGACAAAAGAGAAAAGATTGATTGCATTTATTAATCATTTATCTTGAAGAAATGCCATTCGTATACTGTTTTGGTGGAGGATAAAGTGGTTCAACTTTTTGGAAATCATTTCAACAGTATTTATTACAAATTAAAATTTTCAAACTGTTAGATTCAATTTCCATTTCTATGTAACCATCCTAAAGAAATACGTGTGCATATACATAGAGGCATGTATAAAAAATGCAAATGAAACACTGTTCATAATACTGGGGAAAAAATCTCCATCAGTACGGATATAGTTAAAGAGTACCAGCATACTATGGAATATTACCTGGCAATTAAACAACTGAAACTGGAATTCTTTAGGACACGTGAAGAAGGAGAAGCAGTGAGGTTGAACTGATGATTGGGGTGGGCTTTTTTGGGTTTGGGTTGTCACTATTAAGATCAGTGTTCCTCATTGGAAGTTCACAAAAAAACCAGATAGAATCACATGGTATCTGGGGTAGGACTCAGGAATCTGCATTTTGACATTTTATTCTTTTTAAAAAAAAATTTATTAAGCATATTTTACACATCATATGATTCACTCCAGTGTACAACTCAATGATTTTTAGAAATTTTAACAACTTGTGACACCATCACCATAAATCAGTTTTACAGCATTTTCACCACCCCAATAAGATCCCTCACATCTTTTTACTGTTAACTCAATGCCCACCCCTGCCTCAGACAACCATTAATCTACTATCTGTCTCTATCTATTTGCCTTTTTTGGACATTTCATTTAAATGGAATCACACAGCATGTCTCAAACTTTAACATGCATAGAAATCACGTGGGAATCTTGTTAAAATGCAGACTGAGCAGGTCTGGAGTGAGGCCTTAAAATCTGCAGTTCTAACGAGTTCTCAAATGATGCTGAAGCTGCTGGTCCATGGACCACATTTCCTGGGGCAGGACCCTAGGATGCTTCTGATTCTTACACACAGAAAATTTTGAGGACCACTGTTGCATATCTGTCTGCACTTTGTTAACAATGAATATTTGTTCCTGTCTTATAGCTATCTTTTTTTTTAAGAAGAAAGTTAGATAATAGGAAGTTTATAGCACTATCTAATAATAGCAAGAATTTTAGTCCAATAACAATAACTGAAAACTTTATTAGGTTCCTGACACCTTTGCAACTTCTCTGTCCTTAAATGTCATATTTGCATTGTCTTTTATTTTCTAGAGAGAGATTAGTCAAAAACATGAGTATTATCTTGATCAACAGAAAAATGGAGAGCCAGCCTCATGGGGATATGAGTCTCAGGAAATAAAGAAGAAAAATATTTAAAAGGAAAAGATCATCAAATTCCTGGGGCCTATGGGAAGAGTGCACAGATGGACAACCAAGAAAGGATGGAGGTAGGACTCAGGCTGTTCCCAACTCTTAATACTACAAATAAATACAAAAGGTATTTTACTTATTTGCATTCTCTATTGACAAGTTTATTTTTAGTGCCTGCCCTTAAATTTTTTTCTCCAATTTATTTATGTTTTCAGACTGATATTTTCTATACGTTGTATAACATAAACTCCTAAGGCAGCACTTTTCTAATATTATGTACATCTATTCAGGGCCTGAAGAATGCATCACTAGTTATATTAGCATTTAGTTTCTCTCTGAGGAATATTCTATTGTGAATACAAATAAAGAACAATAATAGATGCCCAGAACATTCTTATCTTTATTGTGAATTCTTGGTTGAGTAAATCTAAACTATGTAATTTAAACCCAAGCCAATCAACTTTATTTAACATGTACTTACCATACCCCAGTGTTCTTCTCCTGCTTATTTTCAATACTACCAACTATTAAGTCTCTGTATGAAGAAAAGC
The DNA here is from genome assembly GCF_949752795.1 of Hyperoodon ampullatus. Classification (NCBI taxonomy): domain Eukaryota; kingdom Metazoa; phylum Chordata; class Mammalia; order Artiodactyla; family Ziphiidae; genus Hyperoodon; species Hyperoodon ampullatus. The sequence goes on along the minus strand of NC_136925.1, from coordinate 44,842,480 downwards.
TGTGGTTTGGGTAATCCAAAGCAATAGTTAAATCTAAATAATTGGTTTTGAAATGTTTTATAAAATTCTGTTGCTTCTGTTTGCTTGAGTTTCCAAACCCCAGAAGTTAGGTACAAGGAATGCTGGGACTATAAGAGGTATCTGAGTAATATCAGAAAGAAAGGAATAGGATATGTATTTCTATTTTCCACTGCTTTTTGTATTCCTGCAAGTATATCTTTTCTCATATTGAACATTATTCACTTTATACAACAATAAAACATCTTTTGACCTGAAATTTTATAATATAAGGAATCTGTCATTTCTCTAATAACCTTAAGAGGTAAATTGTTTTTTCTTAGAAAAATTGCTTGACCATGTATTATCACTTGTACAAATATACCTAAGAAAAACTATGGAAAGCAGAAAAATCTTTACATTTGAAGATGCTCATCACGTTATTTATAAAAGAAAATATTGAAAATCACCTAAATGCTGGTTAATATGCAAATAATTACATAATTATGGAACATTTGCTTGAGTAAATAAGCCAAAACTTAAAAAATAGTTTTTATGGTAAATTTCAACATGCACTGCCTACAATAACTATATTCATTAATTTATTCATGTATTTAGCAAATGTCTTTAGCATGTGCTAGACATTGTATAATAAAAAAGTATTTATATGATGTTTTTAAAAGCAGCATGCAAAATTATAAATCATATATTATTGAAACCATTTTAGTACCACAACAAAAATTATGAACATAAAAATATCAGAAGTTAGTAACTGTAAAAAATTAATTTTGAACTTCCAATTTTCTGTATATTTAATATTACTATACTGATTTTTACAAAAACAGCTTTAAAAATTCAAGAAATAGGTAGAGCCTGAAAACCCTGACTTATAAAACTTAGTGACAAAAGAATTAAAATACACTCTGTAGGCTTTTATGTATATAAAAAATGCACTGTCTTACTCAGTTCTCTATTCTCTTTATGCATAACAGAGCTTGTCTACTCTAGTTATTTGCTATTTCAGTATCAGCGATAACCAGGGTCAAAGGGCTCCCAGTCTTTGAAAAGGTACTGTATAACAGATTAGTTATAGGGTATCAGTAAATTGGATCTAAATGCAAGGCATTTCTCACAACATGTCTCAATGTCGCTTTTCAGATTCTCCCTTGTAACTTCAGTAGCAGCACATGTAGAAAGCTAGCTTAGCCTAAAGAAAAAAACCTTTTCAACTGGTATTTATTTTTATGTCCAAAGTAAAAAATTTCAGAGGTTGACTCACTGGTTGGCTGCATTAATCCCAAACCAAATGAAGTTTCTATATAGTCATATACATAAGTTTCCCTCAGCAGGATTCCTAAACCTTTTGCAGAATATATCTGAATTTTCTGGCCACAAGACAACGGTAGGAGAAACAGTGCACTGTGGAATAATTAATTTAATCAAAATGTGTGTTTTCTGCTAAATATTCTCCTATTTAAGAAGCTGTGAAGACCATCTGTGATGGTTGATTTTATGTGTCAATTCTGGCTGGGCTGCGGTACAAATTTATTTATTTATTTATTTATTTTTTGCGGTACGTGGGCCTCTCACTGTTGTGGCCTCTCCTGTTGTGGAGCACAGGCTCCGGACGCACAGGCTCAGTGGCCATGGCTCACGGGCCCAGCCGCTCCGCGGCATGTGGGATCTTCCCTGACCGGGGCACAAACCTGTGTCCCCTGCATCAGCAGGCGGACTCTCAACCACTGCGCCACCAGGGAAGCCCGGTACCAAATATTTGATCAAACACCATTCTACGTATTTCTGTGAAGGTATTTCTGGGATGGAATAATATTTAAATCAGTAACCTTGAGTAAAGCAGACTGCCCTCCATTATGTGAGTGGAACTCATGCAATCAGTTGAAGGACTTGAGAAAAAGACTCATCTCCCTCAAGAGAGATTTCTGCTGGCAGGCTGCCTTTGGATTCATAATGCAACTCTTCCCTGCTTCTCTAGCCTGCTGATCTACTCTGCATATTTTGGACTTGCTGGTATCCACAATCATGTGAGACAATGAGACAATTCCTTAAAATAAATTTTTCTCTCTCTCTCTCCCCACCCTTCACTTATACACACGCACACGTGCACACACACACACACACACACACACACACACACACTCACACATGCTATTAGTTTTGTTCCTCTGGAGAACCTTGACTAATACATTATCTTACGTGTCTTCTTTCTCTCTCTCTCTCTCTCCCCCTCCCCTTCTTTTACACACACACACACACACACACACACACACACACACACGCTCACACATGCTATTAGTTCTGCTTCTCTGGAGAATACTGACTAATACTTTATCTTATGTGTCTTCTTTGTCACATTGTCTATTATCAATACCCAGTGTACTGGCCTCTTTCTTAAGTGTCGTCATTACACAAAGTTGCTTGTGGAATATAAAATAATTAATCATGTTATAAATTCAGAGAAAATTCTCTTGTAATTCAGCTAGTGAATCGGGTCCTAGTTCAGGTGTCTCCCCCATCCACCCCTTTTTAATACACTGGCCAATAAGAGGATACTTTGGATACTAAGGCTAGGGAAGATCACCATATCATTAAAACCATAAATAACTTAGGTTTTACAAACAAGTTTGGGAGTTTAAGTACAGTCTAGCTATATCACAGAAATGGATGTTTATATTATTAATTGACAATATTTACCAGGTGAAGGAAGTACCTTTCAGTATACTAGGTTAAACAGGTAAATCCTAATGGGTTTATAGAATTTTACCTCAGATTCAACGTCACAGATTTTTTTATAAGCTTTGCATTTGCCGTGAACTCATTTTTAGGACTCCCAGTCTATCACAATAAAAGGCTTCCTGTCTAGAAAGCCTTGTGGTTAAGACTGGCACATTTTTTTCAGTGTTTTGCCTGACACCAAAGATGACATCTTAAGTAATTTTACATTTAAAGAAAAGAAAAAAATAACCTGTAAGAGCAAAATTGCTCCAATCGAATAAGAAAATATTTTTCTACCAAGAGTCCTTATACATAGCTCTTACATCAGCACAAAAGATAATATTTCAAAATGGAAAAACCAAATCAAAATCAATATGTCCAACTGACACTAAAATGAGCTCAAAATTAAACTCCAGGTTTAAGGGTTTCATTGACTGGATAGGATCTTGGACATACCCAAGGAAGGAAATGTTGTATCAGTAATGTTTCCCAGTTTTTTCTCAGTTGCTTTTTTCTTTTCTTTTCTTTTTTTAGCTATTACTAGCAGCCACAGTTCACCATGACAAAACTTTACAGACGCAAAAAGTACACATCACATTTAAAGGTTTTGTGATATACCAACTATACTGTAGAGCTTATTCAGAGATATGTGGTGATGGAATTATCTGCACAGCTTTCTTATGAACTTCATATCTTAAGGTTGTAAAACAGGCCTCCCTAAGCTACTGAAAAAAAAAAATAAGACACAGAAAACTGGGTGAGATATCCGTGTCCTCAGCTGTAGGGATTAAGATAGCTAAATAAAGAGGAGGATAAGTATGTGTAAGAGTTAAATGGATAGAGACAGACAGCAACTTCATATGAAAAAGTATGGCACATCTGGACAGGACCATATCAGCTGTAGTAAACGATGCTCTGGTGTGTAACAGGAAGTCATTCAATGTCTTCAAATATAACTCCAAGATACTGCACAGAACTAACCTGTGGTAAGTTGGAGAAATTATCCAAACTCAAGTGTACCTATACAGTAAAATGAACAGAAGTCAAGAATCTGCTAATAACTAGAGTCACAAATAAAGTGAGAACAGAAACATGGTTTAGACAAGAGGAAGAAATGTCAGTCATGTGAGAATATGAACCACCTAGCAGCAGTGAAAAAAGAAACTGCTGGCAGCTTGCACTTCCAGTAGTTCATAGGGAAGTTGAACAGGACTCAAAGCCATTATAGCTACTCAATTCTGGATTGTTCTTGAAGGGAGGATGGAACCAAGGGGCAGTGACCTAAGGTACACGTATTTAATTCACCTTATTTTCTAAATAGCAAAATGATGTATATTACCAGAATATTGACTCAGATACTTCTACAGTCTACATTTTCACAATTCGTCAATAAAGAAGACTAGTAAAATTCTTATTTCTCTGAGAAAATACAATCAACAATAAACTTTATTTGAAAGAATAATTCTAAATATAGCCCTAGTGTTAAATCATAATTGTCAGCCCCTCCTTGAATGTAGTTATCTCCTTAAAAAAAAAATATTCCAAAACATGCCACAAAAGTTTAGCACCTAAATTACCTTTTCTCTTGGCTTTCATATATGCACATCTCTAGATTTCTCCTTGTCTTGATGTCACCTCCTCAACTTCTGTGGCAAGATTCTCAGTTATTCAGACTACTTAAATAATCAGGTTTCTCAGTGTTAAGTATTGGGCTCTCTTCTCTTCAAACTCTACACTCTATCTGTATATTATTTGTTAATTCTTATGCTTTCTATTCAGTTACCATCTGATGGCCAATGACTCCCATATCTCCATTCCAATTATGTTGCTTATTTAATGCATATATATATAGAGAGGCTAGAATATATGAGTAGCTTGGCATCTTAGATGTCAATTTGGATGGCTCACAAGAATTTCAAACTTCTGAATATTCAAATATTTGAAAACATGAATTATTAATCTCATTCTGTAAAACTTGTTTCTTCCCAGTCTTTGTTGTATTGTTAAAGGGCATTTCCTAGCCTTGTCTTTTCCCTCTTTATCATTCTCTATGTTCAGTTTACTACCAAATCCTCCGGATTCTACTTCCAAAAGGATATATGTGATTCTCTTCATTTTCACTGTCTCCACCTTAATTCCATTCATCATTACTCCTTACCTGGATCGCCGAAAAGGGCTTCTAATGGGTCTCCCTGCTTCACCTTTATTTTCACTCTAATTCTTTCCCACACATATACTAACATGATCTTCCCAAAACCTAACCTGGATCACGTCACTCTCCAGCACAAAATCCTTCCAGGCTCCATTGTATTCTGATTAATATCTAAAATCCTCATCATGGCCTAGAGAATCTTTTCAGATTCATCTGATGCCACAGTTCTTCCATCTTCACTTCCACTGACCTGTGTCCATTGATCTCTCAACTCCTGACTCATTAGGTGTCTCTCAGTTCTTCTCTGTTCAGCTCACAAAGGTGCAGTTTCCTCTAACCAAATTATTCTTTTTTCTTCCCTGTCTCCTGTCATATGATTCTCATTAACTCTTAGTATCTACCACATCACATATTCCTCTGAGAAGATTTCCTTAAGTACTTAACCGAAGTTAGAATCCCCATTATACTCTCCCATTGCATACAGTGCTTTCTTAGGAAAGCTTTATGCTATATAATCATATATTGGAGTAATTGTGTATTTAATGTTTTCCTTTCCCATTACACCCAGGAGAATGGGGTCAAAATAGTTTTATTTAGTATTATATATTCAGTATGCAGTCAATAAATGTCTCATGTTAAATAAAATCTAGATTTTATTCTGTTCTATTCCAATATGAAATATTCATAGTAACACTGATACAAGTTGTTTTCCTCAAAATGCTTTCTGTTAAATTTATAAACTCAATATGACTTATAACTTTGTCAACAGTTGTTTAAAAATGCTTTATAAATAATCTTTCTTGTTCCATGAAGGAATTCTTGAAAACTCCCAGCCATAGGACTTAAGAGTACTGGCTATATATATTATAAATATATATATTGCTTAGAAGTCACTTTTTTTTTCTTTAAATAAGTTATTTACCCTTAATTTGAGTGTAAAATCTTTGAGGACTTTTCCCTCTATATGTAAATTATATTGCATTTTTTCAAGCAGGTAGACCCTCATACTGCCAATTTTTTTTTCTATTTATAATTATATGGAGTTGGCATGTGTTACATCATTAAATTTGTAGAATCATTTGTATTTTCCGAAGTGTTCTTAGCATGCAGATGATCAGGTTTGCAGAAGATAGGATACCTCACTAGAAAAATATTTACAAAGAAAAAAAATAACTATGCAGTATTGGCATAGCCACTTATTCCAGAAACTAAAGTAAAACAATTTGATTTTAATATTATTTTAGAGAGTTAGATGTTTGTGTAAGTTTGAGTCATGTTGTTTTGCTTTTACTCTCACCAATTCCAGTGTAATTTTGCTCTCTCAAGTTAGGTTTTCTATTAAAAGTCTGAAACTGTACCTTACTTCCTCTGACCAGTAGTTTGCTCCCCCTGGTGGTCTTGCTAAGTTCAAACTGTTAACAAAATACAGATATTTAATTTATAATTTGGCTTTCTTTTCTTGATGTTTTCAAAGACTGACATCTCAGCACCTTATTTCTGGGGGAGTAGGAGATGTCACTAAACTTACTGGCAAGAAATGCTGTCCATTGGTTTGGAGGGGTAATCCCAGTATCTCTAGTTCAAAAATTTCTCATTATAATCCCTAAATCAAACCATTTTTATAAGAATTTAACATTAAGAAGCATGGTGACAGGATGATAATTATAAGCTTGTTATAAAGATCTATCAAGATAGACCAATATCTAGAAATACTGCGGGGCAGGGGCTGGGAGGTGGCAGGGGGGAAGGCAAAGATTTCCTGCTTGGGAAAAATCTTTCATCTGAGACTATAACATTATTTCCTATTTCACTGAATATCATTACAACGTAAGGAGTTTCTTTTGAAATCACGGAATGTTTCTGATATAAAAGAGATACAGGCTGAAAAGGAATTGGATTAAGGAAAGTAGCACTTACTTGAATCCAGTCTTCTGAAATAAGGTAGAGCATTAAAAATAAATGGCCACATTTCTAAAGACCATTAAAAATAAATGGCCTTTTCTAATTTGACATCACGTAAATACTTCAAATATTTAATGGTGGCAGAGTACAAGCTAAATTCTGAGACAAATGCTGAAACAGTATATTTGTGTCAAAATGTCATATTGGCTTCCAAGTTAAGAAGCCTTCAGTGAAATGCTCTCAGACAAAGGAGAAGGGAGCTACCTTCAGCTGAATGTACGCATGCTCCCAAGCTGTACTTGAAATGTTTTACTCTGGGCTCAGAATGCTGGAGAAGGCATTCAGAAGAAAATCTACAATATTTTTTCCTCAGATGTCTTATCTTGAAGACTTTTTGCATTTTTAAAGCCTCCTTATCTGTCAGAGCCAGTGAAGAGATGGATTCACTCCAGTAAGTTTTGAAAAAGCTACTGGCTATTAAGAATAATGAATGAAAAGAGAAAACAGAAAGGGAGCTGAGAACAAGGCGGGGAAGAGAGTTGAGCATTTACATCTGAAGTATAAAGGTCTTTAGAAAGTTTTTGGCTTAGCAATATTGTTTACATAACAAACACTTGAGAAGATTTAGAACTCCTTGGAATCATAAGGATTTAGGTGATTTTAGGAACTTTTCATTCAACCACTATTCAGTGCAGACTTATATTAATGCTACTGGGTTTATCCCATCAACATTAGCTGCTTATGGACTAGTAGGTACTGTAACTGTGCAGAAATAATAACTAGTAACTGCGGCGTATTAAGAACCCTCTGGAGAAATCATCTGTGACATTCTTTTGTAAGATCAGGGCATCTATGAAGCTTTTCTGTATTGATTTTGAGATATTGGAGAATCTGAAAGGGGGTTAAACCTTTTCCATTTATGGTAGCCCTAATCTTAATAGAGGGCCAGCTGGTCCCCTGTAAAGCTCTCTGTTACATTTAGGATGAGGCTTTGTTGTACATAGTTCTCTTAAGCCAATTAAAACTTGACATTTTGTACACCCTGTAATTAAAATGCAAATGAAGGGATGAATTTTATTTTCAAAAACAGATTACACAGGTTAATTAAAATGAAAACTTACCTAGACCCAGGTTTACAGATAAATAGTGTTTTCAAAGAGCCTACTAACATGGCAGAATATGAATTCTGAGCCTGTGCTCTACATAATAGAAAGATCCATTATCTACATGTCAAAGCAAGGGAAGGAAGTCCCAGAGACTGAAAAATATAATTATTAGGTAGACTCTTTAAAGTAATGGTATAGAGAAAGCAATTCACCAGTTTCTATTTGAAATTAACTTTTCTATGGTTCCATTTTGCCTCAGACTTAGAAAATGCTAGCTTTAAAAAGCACATAGCCTTCAGATGGTATGGATAATGAAAATTACCACAATGAATGCATTTATGAAAACCATAAACCTTTGTGCACTTACTCTATTTTTATCTGTCCACTTGAGTAATTAAAGGGGAGCTTCTGGACACACTAGGGACATTTGGGTCACAATTCAAACATATAACCTCCCTGTCTCAGAGGAAAGGTGAACAAAGCTAAGAAAAGCAAACACTTTAGAAATGACCTTGCATTATTCTTGTTGCTACTGCAAGAAGATGCAATTCTAAGGGCAATGATGGAAAGGAATAAAATGCAACATTCATTTTCCACACTGAAAAGCCACAAAATGCTTTGTTATTGGTTTTTCTAAGGAAGGATTTTCTAGTCTTTGCCACTTAATCACAGCTGAACTCCTTGCACATACAAAACACGACGTCATATTTAATTTTTAGCGATTAGGAAGATGGATACCTTGTAGATGTTAAAAGCAGCAAAGACAAAGAAACAATTATATAATATTTGTGGCATAAGAAATAAAATACTCCTAGATATCATTGATCAAATACAATAATTATTTTAAAAACTGAAAGACATGACACCAAACTGAAAATTTGGGGCATAGATAATTAACATGGGGTTAGAAAAGGTCACCTTAGCTACCGTGAAACTGAAACTATTGCCACAATTTAAATTAGGCCATTAGAAACTGAGTGTGGGAGTTGAACCAGCATCCACAGCATGATATAGCACCCTGGAACATCTCATTAAATACTTCAAATTGATGAAGTGCTTTAACATCCTTATGTTTTTATTTACTGATTTAAATTCAGTCCTACAGAGCAGAAAAGGAGATAGAGTACAGCTTAGAACCTAAAGGAGAACTAGAAGGGAGGAGATATTTTACTGGATTCTTTAGAATGTATTTGTTTCTTATGCAAGTCGCTTCAGTGGGCTTCCAGGGCATGGCTTTTCTCAAGACAAAACGAAGACTGCAGATTTTTCTCTCATTTAGACACTGACCCCTTCATTTTCTTATGCCTTTTTAAGAACCAAATCCCTAATTTCTCTTACCTTTATTCTACAATTTGGACATAACAAGATATTAAAGTCCTAAGATAATACAATCTGTCTGCTTTTTGCTTCTAAAATAACAAATGAATTTTCCAAAGATACTGCTTACCATTTTCATTATATTCTTAGTGTTGTTAGTCGTTCTTTAGTGTTTTTGTTATCTTGTTCACACACACACACACACACACACACACACACACACACACACACACACTATTTTTAATGTTTTACTTTCTGGAAAAGTTTTCTCCTGAGCCTTATAAACATTTTTAAGCATCCCAAGAGTCTTTACTTTCAAGTACGTGGTTATTGGCTCCCTCTCTCTTTGTAAGACTGAACCCCTTTCTTTGAATCTTTTAGTTCACTCTTTTTTCCCCCTCATAATTTTAATCATGTAGTTCCGGAAGGCTTTTGCTATGGGACATCAAGATCTGGCTAAATGTGGGGTCTCTGCATGGCAAGCTAATAGACCCTGGTTATTTAGGAAACTCAGCCCTTTCCTCTACTCTGAGGACATAACAGGAACTCACAGGCCCAATGCAGAGCACGCTTCAACAGCAGAAAGGCAATGATTGTGCCCATGGGGCTGCTCATGCTCTTTCACTCTCCAGCTGCTAGTCAAGTCCTTTAAAGAAGCTGATGGGCAGCAACACATGAGTGTTACCAGGGGGTATTCCATCAGCCCTGGAAAAAAGCAAACCGTCCCTTTGGGATAAATAGAGACTGTCACCACAGAGCCAGGCTTTTCCCTCATTTACTTTCTCTCCTTTGTGACTGCATATCCAGTTCTCAGAAACAGTTTGTTTCTCTTTCTAAGACTTTCTTTCAGTCCACCCCAGGGAAGATTCCCTGTTTACATCTTGCTCCAGCTTTAGGAAAGGCTACTTTCCTTGGTTATCAGCTACCATCTCAACAGGGAATCAGGAATCAATACCAAGGATCATTACTCTAAGAACTAGTTTAGAGTTTCCTGGCTCATTCTGAAGGAGTAAACGTTTTTCCATCCACCAAAAACTGATACGATTACAAAGAAGGAATATGTCCCAGGAACTCAATTATCTTTCCTCTCCAACCTTAGTCTAGAATTTTCCAGGAGCGTTATAATGAATTCTCCCTGACAATCTGCTGGAGCTCTGAAGGACAGTCCATCCGCCTACATCATGGATTATCTGACTCAACCTGGAACCTGGTCCCTTAGAAGTGCTGAAATAGCAACAGAGATACATGGAACTTTGAGATACAGCAAAACACCACACTTAACATCCTGTCACCCTTAATCAGAACCCAGTGATCTGTTCACTCTCATTTCCATAGTTTCATGCTTTGTTTCCTACTTAGACTTCACTGATCTTCTCCTCCCAAAACTTTATATATTCCTTCTAAAATCCCTGTTCCATGGCAAACAAAGCAAAGCAAAGCAAAACAACACAGAACAAACAAACAAACAAAAAACACTCTTTTACATCCCTTCATCAAACATTCCCTTCAGTTCCTTGCTTTTGCTAAAAATAGTCTTCTCCTTTCCACTAAGCCCAGCTCTCTGAAATGGAGACTGTGAAGTCACAGGGTCAGGATGTTCATGTCAGGAGGGGTGTCAGCATTCTGCTAGCCTAGCTCCACCCCATCCATGGACCTGGCACTTAGAACCCTAACTCCTCACCCCCATGGAGAGAGCCTGCCTCCTCTGACATCATGCCATTCAACTCTACAATCCAGAATCATGCACAAGCCTCTGGGTCATTTTCCCACATTTATCAAAGGATTTAGCGCCATGATTGTGGGCTTCCCCTCCACTCAACTTCTTGTCAATACTCTCCCATGCAGGTGACTAGTTCAAGTGCTTGCTTCATAGTTTCTGGAGCTTTTTGACTCTGGTGAACTTTATATTCACCTTGCTGCAGGCCCTCAAACCCAAAACTACATCTGGGATCTTGTAATCACATGGAACTACTCCATCTCTGAAGTTTTCAGCTGTAAATTCTCATTTGTTCTAATACCTATCCTTCCATTTTCTCACTTATTTATTCCTATTACAACTATAATTGAAGCCCATAAGCCTCTAGTTGCTTATCTCTATACCTTTCCTCAATCTATGGACAAACTCCATATTCCTTCCTATCCAATCTAGAGCCACCAACTTGAATGCATCTCTTGTTAACAACATCTGCTTCCTTTCTCCTTTAAACTCCTGCCATCCCTACTCTGAAAAATCTCCAACCTGGATCTGGAACATCCCACCTCCTCTACTCTCACACCAGAGCTGCCAAAATGAGATTGGAGACAACCACAGAGCTGTGCACATTGGGCCACAACAAAGTCCAAGTCTTGAACCTCAGCTTGGTACCTTACATTGCATGGCAGTCTTTCCAGTTAGCTCCCTTGTACAAGTACCAGCTATTACAAGTATTCTCAATCCTTGTATCTCGATGCATCCCCATGTTTTAAAATTAACTTTTTATGAAAGCATAAAATGACATAACAAAAAATGCACATAAGTTTACATCTTGATGGGTTTTCAAAAATTTAATACACCTGTGTAATCTGGCAGTCTAACCAGGAAACCAAACATTATCGGCAACCCTGAAGCCCTGCTGGGCTCCCTTTTGCGCCATTCGCCTGACTTTAAACAATACAGGTTATTTTGCTTTTTAAAAAATTTCCTTGTTTCCTTTCTTTTTCCTTTTTTTTTTTATGAATATACCATAGTACATTTATCTATTATAGTATAGGCACACATTTGGTATGCTTCTAGTTTTGGGGTATTAAAAATAATGCTGTTGGGCTTCCCTGGTGGCGCAGTGGTTGAGAATCTGCCTGCCAATGCAGGGGACACGGGTTCGAGTCCTGGTCTGGGAAGATCCCATATGCCGCGGAGCAACTAGGCCCGTGAGCCACAACTACTGAGCCTGCGCGTCTGGAGCCTGTGCTCCTCAACAAGAGAGGTTGCGGTAGTGAGAGGCCTGCGCACCGCGATGAAGAGTGGCCCCTGCTTGCCACAACTAGAGAAAGCCCTCGCACAGAAACGAAGACCCAACACAGCAAAAATAAATTAATTAATTAATTAATTCCTACCCCCAACATCTTCTTTGGAAAAAAAAAAAAAAAAAAGAATCCGCCTGCCAATGCTGGGGACATGGGTTTGAGAAAAAAAAAAATAATGCTGTTATAAAAATTCTAGTACATTTTTTGGGGTGAACACAGTTGTGCACTTCTGATGATGGATGTATACATAGGAGTGGAATTATTAGATTACATGGCCTGCCTATGTTCAGCTCTACTAGAAGTGCCAAACCACTTTTCAAATTGAGTGCACCACTCTATACTCTTATGCAGACCTTGAACTCATGAATTACCTTTCAGTAAGAAAAAACAAATAACAAAAAAGTAAACAAATAAACTAAATAATTATAGGTTGTGGCAAGTGCTATAAAGGATATAAACAATTAATGGGATAGATAGTGCTTGGGAGATTAAAAGTGAGCTACTTCTGCGATGAGGAAAGAGCACTCTGTGGCAATGACATTTGAACTTGGACTTATCAGGAAGAGATTCCCATAGGAAGAGCCAGGAAAAGCACATGCTAGGCAAAAAGAAAAGCAAATATAAAAGCCCTCAGACAGGAAAGAGTTTGGTACGTTCATGGTACACAAAAAAGGCAAGAGACCCATTTGGCTGATAGATTATAAGAAAGAAAGGGAGGGGCACACATTCTGAGATGAGTTGGGAAAGGTGAACAAGGATCAGTTCATGCATGGCCTTCTAGACTACTGGCTGGAGTTTGCTTTTAACTTTATATTCAGTGGAATGCTCCAGGAAGTCTGAAGCTGGGAATGAGTGGGGGGGGGCAGGTGAAGCTGGGGAGGATTGACACCATCTGATTACTTTTCATTCTGGCAGCCACATGAAGAACAGACTGTATACCGACAAGAGTAGGAACTGGAGCATCCATTAGTAAGGTGACCACGTGTCTTAGGACCCTTAAATTTTTGTCTAATGTTCCACTTGAACATAATAGCATCCTTTATCAATCTCAAAAACGCTTTCAGTTAGGAAGTTAAGCATATGATCACTGTAACCATTAAGGGACTTCAGGAGGAGTATACAAGATAGATACTGTTGGCCTGAATCGGGCTGTTGGTGTTCAAGAAAGTAAGAAGTGATTCAATTGAAGACCTATTTTGAAGGTAGCACTGAAGGATATATTTATGGGTTGCATACGGGAGATAAGGGAAAGGCACAGACTGAGCATGATTTCTAGATTTTTGCCCGAAATTTATGGGGGTACCATTTCTTAGATAGGGACATCTGAAGTACGAGAAAGATAAATCTACCCAATTGACTGAGAAATCAGAACAGGAGAGATGGAAGAAAAAACAGAAAGTAAAATTGCCAAAATAAATATTTACTTTTTTAAAAATAAATTTATTTATTTTATTTATTTTTGGCTGCATCGGGTCTTCGTTGCTGCATGCGGGCTTTCTCTAGTTGCAGCAAGTGGGGGCTACTCTTCATTGCGGTGCACGGGCTTCTCATCGTGGTGACTTCTCTTGTTGCGGAGCACGGGCTCTAGGCACATGGGCTTCAGTAGTTGTGGCTCACGGGCTCAGTAGTTGTGGCTCACGGGCTCTAGAGCGCAGGCTCAGTAGTTGTGGCGCATGGGCTTTGTTGCTCCGTGGCATGTGGGATCTTCCTGGACCAGGGCTCGAACCTGTCTCCCCTGCCTTGGCAGGCAGATTCTTAACCACTGCACCACCAGGGAAGCCCAAATATTTATTTCTTTTCTTCTTCTGTTAGTAGAAGAAAGACTGTCTTTAACCTGAAGTATAATCCTTCCACTTGTTCTCTAAATCTTCTCCCCTTCCTTTTTTATTTGCCTCACACTCCCAGTTATCCCTGCTTCAATTTTACCTTTTCCATCTTATTCACTCTTTCTGAAAGTCTATAGATGTGAACAACTATTCATCTTAAAAAAAAAAAAGAAAAAAAAAACAAGTAAGCAAACCCCCAACACTCCCTGAACCCTACATCCTTTCTTTCACTACCACAGCTCCTGGGACTTTCAGAGCCAAATTTCTGAAAGTGGTAATCTACAGTCAAGATCACCCTTTCCTTGCCTCCCATTTCCATGAAATCACTGGCACTATGATTTCCATCCTCATCATTTTGATTAAAATCTCTCCCACCGGTTACCTCCACAGGGCAAATGAATGAATACTTCTGATTCTTCGTTTATTTGACTTTCAGAATCCTTTATCACTTTTTGGATACTGTCTCGTACATTTTTCCTACCCTTCCATAAAATTAATATTCTTCAGAAATCTATTTAGTCCAGTTTTCTTCTCATTTTAAAAGGTATTCCAGGACTTCCCTGGTGGTTCAGTGGTTAAGACTCTGCACTTCCAATGCAGGGGACACGGGTCTGATCCCTGGTCAGGGAACTGAGATCCCACAGGCCACACGGCATGGCCTAAAAATAATTAAAGCAAGTCCTCCAAAAGATTCCACTCGGTTCTTATACTCACCTCAAAAGGGTGATAAGGGCTTCCCTGGTGGCGCAGTGGTTGAGAGTCCACCTGCCGATGCAGAGGACACAGGTTCGTGCCCTGGTCCGGGAAGATCCCACATGCCGCGGAGCGGCTGGGCCCGTTAGCCATGGCCGCTGAGCCTGCGCGTCTGGAGCCTGTGCTCCACAACGGGAGAGGCCACAACAGTGAGAAGCCCGCGTACCGCAAAAAAAAAAAAAAAAAGGGTGATAAATATATTTACTGTCTTGATTGTGGTAATGTTTCCATGGATGGACACAGAAAGCAAAGCTTATCAAATTATACACTTCAAATGTGTGAAATTTATTGTAAATAAAGCTGCTTAAGAATTTGTCCCTTAGTTTGAATGAATCTTGGCAGAAAATCCATAAAAAGAGAAGACTTGTTCCCATAACGCTCTTGCTAGGTGGATATTTTCTAATCTCCAGTGGGACATACCTGCCATGTGAGTTAAATCTTATATCACCTGCTATTTATTGCTCAGATGTTGACAATATGTTCCTAAAAGAAAAATTCAATAAAATTAACTTGAGTGACTTTTCAGGTATAAATCTAGTTATGATTTTTCAGATATAAGTCTGGTGTGAAGCTTTCTGAATGGGTAATTTTTTTTTCTCATGAATGCCTCAGGTACAGGTCTCATGTTTTGTCTGAACACTCTAGCCTATGTTACCTCAGAAGAACAAAGACTGAGTTAGCTCTATGTCTATTTTCTTTCTGGGCCTCCAAAGTTACTACAGCTTATTTCCAGAGTATTATAGTATGCTAGAGAGTACCCCCATTATAAAGTAATATACGATAGTTCCTAGAGCAGCAGTTGCTTGCCTTTGGAGGAAGTGTAATCTCTGCCACCAAGACTCAGTTTTTCCCTCCTAAGATCACTGTCTGAAACTCCAACTCACTTTGCTAGGCAGCAATCATCAGGCCTAGTGTTTCATCATTACTGCAGTGTGGATTCCAGAGAGAGAGCCCCAGATATTAGCTTTGCCGAACTTTTTAGGATAAAACAATCTGTTTGCAGCCCCAGAGGTTCTACACCCGCCTTGCTAGGTGGGATACTGGTAAACTGAGACTACAACCTGTGGGATAGAGCAAATGCATCTCTTTTCCTCAAGCTTGACCTAAAATAAAACCTAGAACATAGTCTCCAAGACCTGCCACTCTGAAATGTCCCGTAGCATCCAGTTAATGCTGCTCAAGACTAAAGGCAAGGAGATGTTATCAGTCCACACTTAGAAGAAGATTCTATACGTATACCTCTGATCATTATCTATGGTGAGCCATTTCAGCAGTAAAAACTTACATTTAGAAATGAAGCCTCAGACTTAGCTGTCAGGTTTCTAATAGGAACTATCCCTGGGAATTTTTCCTGGAGTTTGGATATAGTACCCTAAGCTCTCCAAATTGACTTCAGTGGTATTATGAAAATGTTTTGGGGGGTGGTGAGGGAAAGTCAATACTGGAGTGTTATTAGTCAATAATTCAAGATCACTGTCAGGCATTCCCTGTCTCTTATCTGATCCTTAGATTTACTTTTGGGTATGTATATTAATAAATATTCACTTAACATTAGCACCTTCTATTTTGCCTAAACCAGCCCTAGTCCAATTTGTCCAGGATAATGCCAAATTGACTAGCTCTAATAGTATTATCTTATCTGATCCTTAGATTTACTTTTGGGTATGTATATTAATAAATATTCACTTAACATTAGCACCTTCTATTTTGCCTAAACCAGCTCTAGTCCAATTTGTCCAGGATAATGCCAAATTGACTAGCTCTAATAGTAGACTCCAAACTTCTTTGATCAAATACTCATATCATTAACAATTAATTAAAATATAAAAAATAAAATAGCCATGCATGATCAGAATCTACATATGCATTCCTTTTCTTTAAAAGTGATACGTGTGTGTACTACTATTCTAAGCCAATATTTCAAGGCATAAAATATGCTTAAGATTAAGTTTATTGCTAAATATAGTACATAAATTTATATTTCAAATAGTTTTCTTAATAATTTTATAATTTCAAAGAATTTAGCTGACTTTTTTTATCAGACCTGATTAGATCTTCATTGATCTTGCCTTGACATGTGGCTGGCAAAAAAACCCACATATACTAGTAGCAGAAATTTCAGCTCTAACATTCTTAGGGGGTGGAGAGGAGGGTTGTTTGCTTCTACTTAAAAACATTATCCTCAACCCAGGGTTATTCTGCAGGGTTCATTTTGATCCACGTATTCATTTCCACAAGTTTAGTGTAGTTAAAACTAGATAATATAATCCATATAACAACTTAGTGAGACACAACTAAACTACACAGCCTTACAAAATGCTGAAAGCAAACATCTACTTGGTTTTATGCAAACTCCACTCTTCCGCCAGATACCTTACGGATTCTTCATGAAACTGCAAATATGACACAATGACCTAGTGAAGATTCCAGTGCCTATTCACATTTCAAATATCAACAAGACTTAATTTTTATTTCATCTTCAGGAAAAAATATAAATATCAGTGCTAATATTTTCTTCACACTCTTCAAAGGGCCATCCATGTATCTAATGGTGTCCTCACCAAAATTTAGAGACCACTGATTTACACATGAGTGCTTAAGCCATAATTCCTATTGGTTCTATCTTCTCTGTATATTTCAACAGTGCAGGCAAGATCTCTTCCACCACAATAATGTGTATTTATTTTAATCACAATTAAGTAAAACATTATATCTCTTTTTTTCTTAGTCTGTATATTTAACTACACCTCATTAAGATCTTAAAAATTCTACAACTCTTTTTTATATAAAAAAAGACAATTTTAAATTTTAAATTTATGCTATGACAGTATTTAATTACTACATTCAATATTAGTGAATACAGCTAAGTTTGACTTAGGAAATCCTTCAAACAAACACTAATATACAAGTGGTATCGACATCTCACAGCCAACAATCCAGGCCCCCAGCTAGTTCTATTTGATGGACACCCACTTAGTTTCACCCTCAATAGCAAACTATCTATCTATATGCTCAAGAGATGCAATGATTGTTGTTTTACTACCATTATCTAAAGGAATAAAATATGAATCCCATTTTTATATATTCCTGCCCTCTAAGAACATTAATATTTAAACATTATTAAATATTCAATAGTTTAATTTCACAGCTAGATATTTAGAAAAAGTCACTGAATCTTAGACATGCATAGTATTGAATAGACAATACCTGTAAAAGCACTATCTATGAATAGAGCAAAATAATCTAAAATTGGACACTCCACTTCAGCAATAATTGCATGAGTGAAACATGGAATTAATTCCATTTATTTAATGAGTGGCCTCTATGTTTAGAACAGGCTAGAGGATCCTGTTATGACTCATGAAGTTGACTGAAGGACTAATTTAAAAAAAGAAATATATGATAAGGACAAGCACTAAATACAAAGATGAGGAAAAATAAATGTATGAAAGTAAAGGGGATAGGGATTTTCACTGAGAAAATTAGAGGAAATAAACAAATACTCCTTTTCTCAGTAAATAAAAGCTCTGGCATTCAGAACTCAGCTTGTCCCAGAATAACATCTTGATTATCTTTCTAAAATTCTAATTTATGACTCCTGGATTGTCATCTTTTTTAGAAAATAACTTCTACTTAAGATTCAACACATTTTTGTTAAGTAAATGAAAATGAATAAATTAGAAAAAAATGGGTATCTGATATAAAGGGGACAATTTTTGTTTTGCACTGCCTAATACAAACTTGCATTACTTCTTTTGTTATTGTCCAAAATATTAAGATTATATTGTACATAATTTTACATGGTCTCTAGTACTGTGAGGAAAAAATTGTTTTTAAAATGTTATGTAAAGCAATTATACTCCAATAAAGATGTTAAAAGAAAGAAAGAAAGAAAAAAGTCAACCAAAACAAGTCATAAAAATGCTATTTTTACCAAGGGAGGAAAAGTTTCCACAGGAAAATAAAAGTAAAATTTATAATCATCATTTAAGAAAAAATGTTAAACATACAGTTGACGTTGCTACTTACGGAGCAATGTGGTTAATATTAGGGTTAGGGTTTGGATTGGGATTGGGTTAAGAGAAATAATGTTCATAATCTATATAATATATGCTCAATGTTTTGGGGTTATTTGTAATTATTGTTGGACTAATGTGACAGCAAACATTTTGCAAACAGCCCACAGCAGGCCTTAGATTGTTTATGTTTTATGAGCAGCTTTTCTGACTGAAGAATTAACTTAATAATAATTTTTGAAAATTAGAACATTCTACAGAGTAAAAAGAATACAATAAGTCTACCCACAGTCAAGATTAATATCTTGGTAGGTTTCAAGCATGTCTTCTCTGAGATATATACATTTGTCACATGAAATTACATTCCACAATATGTACCAGATGTAGTTGCATCCTATTTTTTTTTATTTAACTCCCCTATTACAAATATTTCTCCATTCATTAAATACTCCCTAAAACCATGACTTAAACATTTTTATAATATTCCATTCTATACTTGTACTGTAATTTATAAAGCCTTTCTCATTTTTGTGGATATTTACATTATATCTGATCAAACCCCACATATTTTGAAAAATTCCTAAACATGGAATTTCTGGTCCTAAGGTTATTTAAAACTCCTGCTGCAATTTTCCAACTGTCCTTGCAGAAAGGTTCTTATACCCAAGCTAGTATTGCATAAAAGAAACTCCCATTTTACTATAGATAGTCTTACATGCACTAGATATTATGCTACTAACCGTCACTTCATGGGAGATTAAATAGTATTACATTTTACTTTTATTTTTCTTATAAACTACTAATTAACATGCTTTAACATGTTTGCTTTTATAGATAATTCTTGACTTTACTGTATATATTCCTTTCTGAATTTTCTACTGGTGCCATAATTTTCTAACTGATTTTAAGAACATATGTCTTTACATATTAAGGATGATACTGCTATATTTAATATATATGTTTTGAATATTTCCCCGTTTATTTTTTCTAATGTTTTGAACCTCAAAGTTTAAATCGTTATTCAATCTTTATTCTTTTTCTCATGCCATTTATTCTGCTGTTTTTGTTCTTAGAAAGTTCTCCATTCTGAAACTATATAAATATTTATCTAAATGTCCATCTTGTTGTTACAGTTTTGTTTTCTTATATTTTGTCATTTAATCCATCTGAAATAATTTGATTCAGGGTATAAGAAAAAAACTTTATTTTTTATTCTGGAACAATTGTTCCAGCACCAGAGAGTGAATCAACATTTTCATTCAATAAGGACTCCCTACTCACAGTGAGCCAGCCTCTGCCCTAGGCACTGAATCATTCCTCCTTTGCTGCATTGGTCATAGTCAACCTTTTTAAACTATGCTGTATCACTTCTTGTGCCAGGAACATATTATTTTAAGTATTGTCTATTTACAATTCACTTGAATATGTAGAGAGGCAGCTCCTCTTCAGATGTCCCTACCTATTCGGTTTGTTTGTAAACTTTGGGAGAATATGTGGGGCTGGATGAGGACAGTAATCTTTTAAATTTCATCATTCAATTATGTGTGGTTTTAATTTTAATAACATAGGTTACTTTTACAACTTTACTTTTTTACTGCTTTATCACTTTTTAACTCCTTCAACAAGTTTAATATTCCTCCCATTATTCTGTTTAGAATCACATCATATGAATGAATATGAAAATGATTAATGTATCTAATGTATCTACTTTCACAATATTCAATTTCCCATTTGAGAATATATTTTGTCTCTTTGTTTAGCCATTTAATTTCATCCTCATGATTGTTTGTAATAGTTTTCACAATGGCTTTGTGTGTTTCTTTTTTATAATTCAAGTGTTAGATTATTGGAAATGCAATATTTAAAAATTACTTTTGCAACTATTTTTGGCTACTATATTGAATTCTATTGTTTGTATATTTATTTGTAACAATTTTCTTTTAAAAACAATATTTCTAATTTATTTTTAGTAGAATCCCTTGATTTATACTTCTTTTTTCTGAGAATGCTGTGATTGTGTTTCCTCTTTTTTTAACAGTACTCTTATCCCAGAACAATGCTAATAGTAATGTCAGTGCCTCCTGGTCTTGTTTTGATTTTAATGGGAATGCCTCTGCTGTTTCAAGGTTAAGTATAATGTTGTCTGTTGACTTCAATAGATAGCCTTTATTATAAGTGATAACTATCTTTCCATTACTATCTTTCTATAATTTTAAAATAAAAATTTATTGTTATAAACTGTAAAATTTCCTTTCTGATTCTTTTAAAAATAGTGTTTTTTCCCTCTGACTTATTGATTGCCAAAACTTACTGATTGTCCAAACTTTTTTATTTTGCTATAATAAGCCCCACCTGGGTATCTGGGTATGTTTGATGAAAAGATCTGAAATATAAATGGTTTGTAGTTTCGTCTTTTGTGCTTTCTTCTACAGGTGTCAGTTTGTAGATTATCATGGTTTAATAAGTGATACATTTTCAAATAGGATTTTTTGGGGGAGAATGGAATGGATTATACAAGAAGAGAATTACCAGTTATTTGAAAACTGAAAAGAATATATTAATTAAACTGATTGGGTTTAGAGACTTTGGGAAGTAATTCTTTCACTTTTTGTTTCCAGTTTTTCATGGGCTTAGTCAATAATATCTAACAATTTTACATTGCATTTATTTGTTGCCGTGCTATATAAATGGGGTTCCAGGTAAATCTTATTGCATTTGATATTCAATACAACATGATGAATCAAGTGTATGTGGTTGTTTCCCCATTAAAGATAAAAATAGTAGCTCAAACAGGCCTGACTTGTCCGATGTCACACTGGTGTAACAAGCAGCAGTCAAGGATAAAATCCCAAATAATTCAGAGGCCAGTTTTCTTTTGAGCACACTATCTTGCCTCTTACTCTAACTTTTAAATGGCCCCATGGGTCACCTTAATTTATTCCTCCAATGCAACTTAACACTTATCTTCCTATGTTTTCCTTGAGATAGACTCCCATCACTTCATTTATCACACTGAATTGACCAATATGTCCTTAATGTTGCTTCTGTTTGACTAAACTTGAGACAGGTTTCTTCCTGCCCTGACCTCCCTTTTCTTAGAGCATTTACTTTAGAAAACAGTTATAAATGCTGTCTTTGTCTCTGTGAGATGTAAGTATTCTCCCAGCCTCTTGCCAATTTTACAACCCAGGAAGGTCCTACTCAAGGACCTAGGAGCCATCCCCTGGAAAGGTAATCATCAAGAAAGATAGCACCTTTATCTTCCAGTGTCTGTGTGACATAGGAGCCGAAGCTTCTAAGATAAGCACCATTTAGCAAACACAGAAGGCCCAATTTCACTGACCAATCTCCTCTTTAGTATCCTCCTGTATTTTTCACTAGCTGACCCCAGTGCTTTAAAACTCTCCTGTCTATTGTCTGAGTGGAGTGGAGTTCAATCTCTCTCCCGTGTTAACAATAGTCTTGAATAAAGTATTCCTTGTCCATTTAACTCTGTCAGGTACAATTTTTCTTTTACAGTATTAAAATATATCTATTTATTTGGTAGTTTTCCACTCTGTTCTTTGAAGTTCTTAGAAGCTATACTGGGTTTCAATCCTGTTTTTAATTCCTAACACAACAAAAGTACCTAAATGTACGAGGTATTTAATAAATGTTGATTGAATACATGGAATATGTTTTTTTTGTTTGTTTTTTTTTTTTATTATTATTATTATTTTTTTTTGCGGTACGCGGGCCTCTCACTGTTGTGGCCTCTCCCGCTGCGGAGCACAGGCTCTGGACGCGCAGGCTCAGCGGCCATGGCTCACGGGCCCAGCCGCTCCGCGGCATGCGGGATCTTCCCGGACCGGGGCACAAACCCGTGTCCCCTGCATCGGCAGGCGGACTCTCGACCACTGCGCCACCAGGGAAGCCCACATGGAATATGTTTGAATGAATAAATGAATGACTGAAGGAATGGGCTGCAGGAAGGCAATTTGTGGTCCAGAGTCCCTGTCCCCATTATAAGTATAGCCCTCTCAATTTTTTTAAAATAACATTTGGAAGTGCTGACCCATAGCAGATGCCTCCTGCTATGCAAAGACAGAAAATTAACAAGTGACTGCTCTGTAAGTGGTACTTCTTTTAAGGAGATCCAGATATTGTTAAGGGGGTGATCTCATCCTTCTAATTTAAATCCATCCTCCATTTTTCCCAAGGATCGCTAGTTGAAATAATGCTGTCAGGCCTGTGCCCCAAGAATAATAAGTTAAATGAGTGTTTTGTTGGAATACAGCAGCTCCATAATGCTTTGTTTCAATGAGAGAGTTTGATTTCACCACCAACATTCACCTTTCCTCAGATATCAGAAGATCAGAGAGACTTTCTGTTATCAGCTTAAGGAATAGGCATGTAGTTTGGCAAAAGTATAAAGTAGGTGAATAGCAATGCCTTCTTCAGCCCCTTTCTTTTAAAAACTGTCTTCTGAGATGGTGATGTAATTGAACTTCTTTATTAATGAAGGTCAGCTCACTAGATTTCCTATCATGATGCAGCTTGATATAGCAGCTTTTCTACATCACTAGTAGCCAAGGTCTTGCCATTTCTTTTTGCTATCTTATCATGTTTGTTTTAATTCCTTATGTTTTTCATTGTTTTATATAGCCAGCCAATATGTACATTGTTTGTAATTGTGTCTGTTTGCCAAGTCATACTCCTTCATTCAGACTGAACCAACCTCACTTTTGTTTTAGTTCAACTTCTCTTTGTAGGGTATGTGCATTTCCACCACCCTCCTTCCCAGAAGTTCAGGCTGTTTACCTTTAAGGGAAGTAGACTCAGCAGGGGCCCAGCCAAGGGACCCTTCTCTTCTGCCCACGTCACCTGCTTCCTTACCATTCCTTGTATTGATGTTTCCTTTATAACACTTAGCACAATCGGCAATTATGTGTTTATTCCTGTGTTTATTTGTTCAACGTATGTCCTTTCCATTAGACTGAAAACTATGATTATAGGCCACATCTTTTTACTGACTGCTGTATCCTGGCACATGGTAGCCATTGAACAAATACCTCTTGACTACGAAATGGTAATCTCAAAGGAGCTAGGTCACGACTGAGAGAGGTAACCCACATGTGTTGGGTGGAGAGTTCATAAAAGGCCAGCAGTCCAAAGCAGAGCCCATGCCTGAAACTCTGACAAGGTCTTCCATCTCCCTCTACCAGGAAAGGATGAATACAAGGCCTGTCACCAGCATCCCACCCACAAGCTGCCATCAGTTCTTTAAAATACTTGAAACTGTATAGTCAAAATTGCTACCATTTAGGAATATAGCATTTATTGGGCATCTATAACATCTTGATAACTTTCTATAAAGCAAATCATTTTAGCAGCAGTGTTTGTAATTTTTGAAAATCTTTTCTAAAAATCCAGAAAATCTAACTTCTAAAAATAAACAACCATATATTTATTTATGAACTGTCTAGGCCTAGAGCCGGGGGAGCAACTAGGGCCAACTAAGTCCACTTTCCATCCTGGGACTGTTCTCCTCTGCCCACTTCACCTGTGACTGCCTTCAGGTGCTCCTCTATCACTCGTCATTTTGCATTTTTCTAACACAAGGTACACATTTCAAGTAAAGTATTGCAAGAAGGAAACGAAAAGGTGAGAGGTGTCCTAGAATGCTGCCTAATATTAAAATATTTACCTGAAGGTATAAAAGCCAGAATGGCAAATTATGCCACTCTGTTAATCTGATATTTTTAACTGGACAGTGGTGAGAATAGCTGTGGGCTGACGTAATTAGTGGTTAGAACACAGGTCTGAATTAGTGCCTTAGCTCCATAACTTAGTAATTATACACACTATAAGCAATTTTATTCACCATTTTTAGAACTGTTTTTTATGACATATAAAATAACACAGTATTATCTTTTTAAAAGCCAAGGATATAATATTTGTAAAGTGCCTAATGCAGTGCCAGGCACATTATTAGTGCTCAGTAAATGGCGATGATGTGATGAAGGTAATATTAGTGATGACAAAGAACACGTAACTGACACCTTCATATACTGAATAACTTAAAGTTTTGTTATAAACCACATAAGCCATAAATACATCCCTCAGTTTTTAATTTTAAACTGTTATATTTGGCAGAAAAACATGTATACATACTACCCTTCAATCACTCTAAACTATTATTCTCTCCTCACACCTGTTTTCCTCCCATCAATAGCCTCTTGTTTTTGTTGTTTCTGTGGTAAGATCCTGTATTATCCTGGGTTGGAGGGTAGGATAGGGGCAGGGAGGTATCAGGAAGGCTGACCACTGTCAGAAGAACTATCAACCCAAGATGTTTGATGCCTTTTCTCTGGAGACCTGGGTTCCAGTCTGGGCTCTACTACCAGTTAATGATATAACCTTGGGCAAGTGACAACCTGTCTAGGCTTAGCTCCTCATTTGTAAAATGAAGGGATTGGCAAAGAGTCCATTCTAAAGCTCCTTCCATTTCTACAAGGACTATGATTAGTCCCTATCACTCTAGGCAACATCTTACTGTCTTAGCTAATAAGGTCACGTATGTTCAGGCTATCAGTGGTTACATTTAGTAACCATCATTTTGCAGAGGTATTACAATCCTCTATTGATGTTCTCCTGATCAGTTTGAATGAGTGCTATTAGTAGAAACGTTCTCCCTAAAAATGTACCAGGTAATAAACTTGTAGTTTAACCCACACAATCATTAGCAAGTTATTCCCAAGAGTTCAATAAAGAATATTTCTTTAGGCACACTCCTATCTTTGTAGGTATCACCTAGGTTAATCCTGACATCAATGGCCATCATTATCCTCACCAATTACTATGAATAGTGATCACAACAGACACAAGCTTCCTTAGGACATCCAGAAATTATGCACCTTAGCCTCTAAGAAGAAAAACCAAGAGAAATAAAATAGCTCTTTACATAATTCCTATGTTTTTCTCTTATTTTCCTTTGTTAAGAGTATTAGGAAGTGGGGCACTTTATCCTTCCACTTAATTTTGAGGGTTGAATTTAATGATTTTTTTTTAAATTATGTAATTTGTACAAACAGTTTTTACTCAATTTTTTGTTATTTATTTCTCTTCCAGAATCATATTTCTAGGCTTTAGTAACTTTGTCTCACTTGGTCTCAGCAGGATTTAAACACACACACACACACACACACACACACACACAAAACACACATACACACACAAACACTCAGTTGTTTTCCTTTCTTTGTAATGCACATCTCTTTACAGGACTTGACTTCATCAGATTCTTTAGAAATGCTTACTACATGTGACACAATAACCCTATAGATAAATGTCCTGAATAGATAGCATAATTAAATTAAACATTGGAGGCCAATTTTCTTCGCCTTGTGGTGCTGGTAGCTGGATCAGAGTATTTACATTCACATTTTAATCCATTAATCTAGGAATCAATGTATGACCTGAGGCAACAAGTAAATAGCTTGCCAAAACTAAGCCTGGGCAGGTGGCAACACTGATCCAGACTGCAATTTCCCAAGACCCCTGGAAATATCTGGCGCAAGAGTCTGACAAACAGTCACAAAGGAGTCAGGGCCCTGCCCACGACAGCTCTCTGATCCCTGTGACATCGCTTATCTTCTCTCCCAACTCAAGGCACTGAGTTTCCTGCATTTTCCATAAAAACTATACATGTTATTAACAAGTCCTGCTTTCTCTGGGACACCATGGATCAAGCAAATCATATTTCCATTCAATTTACCCAGGCCACGACAAATATGCCCTCTCCTTTCTCAGTAATTCCAGTAACATATCCCTGTAACTTTGTGAAAGATTTTCTTTCTGTTTTTCTTTTTTAATTCTGCCTCACTTATTTGTCACTATCTATTCTTTGGAACTCTTGAGATTTTATAATTTATTCTTTTTTTTTTGAGAAAAATTCCCAAAACATCTTAAGATGTCAAATATTTCTTTTAGGTAAAACCTTCAGGGCCTTGGCTTCACAGCAGATGGCAACACAATGCAGTGGTATTGTGTTTGGCCAGTGAGTTTCCATATTTAAAGCAGCGGTATTGTTCCTGGTAAGCACTCAGATGAATGTACTGAATCTCTCTGCTATTAAATTTTTGTGCTCCTTGGTCAATAGCACACTTCTGCACGTGTTTGCCTTGTCTTTTGTTCATGTCTTTTCCTGTAACTCACAACCTGAAAGCCATATTCTTTTCTTTCTATTGCCTGACTTTTTACCTTGCAGGTTGTGTTTGCTCCTGATGTTCCAGTGGACATTTAGTAACCATCAAATAGTCCATTTGAAGGTGCTATTTGCAGTTTCTATATGTTCAATTGAATAGATCCCATCTTTATCATTTCTTTCATTTCCCCCAATCCTTAATTAATGAAGGATAGTTAATTAATTGCAATGACTTAGTTGCCTTGCTTATTTCATTCTCACATCTAATGCACATGGCCCTAATAGTTCTCTGATCAATTTATAACCTTGATCAAAATCTGACAGTCCCAAATCAAATAAGCTTGTTTTCCACTATTGCCCAACAAGCCACTTCCACTTCACTCAGGTTGCCTCTTCCTTTTTCATTGAACACTCAGTGCTCATTTCTAGCTCTGCTGCTTGGCCTGCCTGAACCACTTTGTCCTTTCCATGGATAACCTGTATCTCTGTCAGCCTCCGTGTCCTTGCAGCCATTCTGCCTACAGCAGCCCACATAGTCACTCTCCTTTGTACCTTCGCAGCACTTCAATCAGGCCTTACAGCCTAATACACATCAAATACACTTTTGTACTGTTCCAACTAGATTGCAAGCTCTCTGCCTACACTCTCTCTGAAGGTGCCTTAATGCCATCTATGACCCCACACAGTAAAGATTTTGATTGAACTTTATCAGTGGGCCACTTGGTATTACATCTTATCTTCTACAGCCTTGAAATACAAAACCTCTTCTTAAAATTAATATGTCCAGTTTTTCCCTATTAAAACATAGCATAAAATACATGAAAAATATAAACTATAATAATAATCTCCATTTTCCAAATACTCATATAATATCTATTGTTAGTATGTTGATGTATTTCTTTCCAGTCTTTTACAGATAGAGAAATAGAAAAGCCACATACTTATGTCTTTAATTATCTGAAAATGTGTATTTCCATTTTATTTTTTCCACTTAGTCAACCATGAAGATTTTCATAATGACCTTGTATAGCCTTCAGAAGCATGATCATATACTTATATAATCATCTAATTACTCTCACATTATTGGACATTTATATTTAGTCTAATATTCTAATTTTTTAATACTATTAGTAATTCTGTTATGAACACACTTCACATAAATTTGTGTGTTTCTGATTATTTCCTTAGAACAGACTCCTGAAGTGGAATTGCTAGATCAAAGTGTAGGAATTACTTTAAGACATTTGATTAATATTGATAATTTGGCAGGGTTATAGTGTCCTCTTGATTTCTTTTTGATTCATTATTCATTCTCTTATCAAATTCATTAATTCTACCAACATTTGTTGAGTATGGGTATCTGCTACTTGCTGAAGAGATCCTGAAGCCAACTTCAGTCCAGTGCTGCTGTTGTTACAATGAGGGGAAATCCCTCCAGGATTACAGTGACAGACTGTCTGTCAGTCTATGTGCCATTATGTTTTACTCTTTTAAAATGATGTGATTTTCTTGGCTTCGCTTTACACTCAAGTGATTTCAAGAGACTTATCAGAGGTCCTTTTACCGTGTCCCACTAGATTAAACCCGAATAAAAGGCAACTTAATGGTACTCACTCTTTTTCAAATTTCTACCCCTCAATATAAAACACCAACCATTTTGCCAGCACCATTACAATCCAAGTTGGAATGTTTCATACCTATGGAGAAGTTCTGTAGCTTCTCCATAATGTTTCTCTCATGCAATGGTGTCCTTTGATTTGAGCTATGAAACTGAATAAACTTCACAGTTTACTTAAAAATGTAGACTATCGGGAATTCCTTGGTGGTCCAGTGGCTGGGACTCTGTGCTTTCACTGTCGAGGGCCTGGGATTAATCCCTGGTTAGGGAACTAAAATCCCACTGGCCATGCTGCGTGGCAGAAAAAAAAAAAAATGTAGACTATCACAGAGGTATGGAATTTTACTCCTAGATTTTACTCTTATGACCTAGCTCTGGCAGGCTAAGCCATTATCTTCTACTGTGAACACTCCAGAAAGAGAAAAGTCATATAACCAATGAGAGTAGTCAGAAAATAAAAACTAAAAGGCAGAGGAAAACTGAATGAAGCATTGGAGAATCAATCTTTTAGATGGTGCCGATAAACAGAAAGGAGATATCTATCTGGCTCCTAGATCGGCTCCTTGCCCCTAGCCTAGCAGATAGATCAGGAGGGAATATCTGAGTCACATGCAAGGTCAGGAGGGTATTTGTTCAGCCTATTCCTCACTATCATTTTCTTTTGCCTTTAATTTCCTTACTCTTGCTCCTTTTGCCTTGCTCCTTTTCTCTTTCATATGTGATTTTCATCCTTTATTTCACCTCAGGATTGCCTGATCTGAAACATGATTACTTTAAGTTTGTTCAACTTCTTTAAATCATTCAGAGACAGTTTCATATTTGCATTTCTATTTCTGGAGTCGAGGGAGTGCTTCCAAATTCCCCCCATTGTTCTTCAGAACCACCTTTTTCTTATCACATTTCTAATCAAATTTTAGTCTTAAAATACCTGTCATTTCTTATAGACTTTGGAAGTTTTTGGTGTTCTGAAAGAAGTGGTTGAGGAGGCTTTTTAAAATTATTATTTGTAAAATAAAATAAAACTATAGTTTGAGAGAATAGTTTGACTTATCCCAATGGCTTTATTCTATTAATTGTAATCATCAAGGACAAACTTTACATTGTTTTCTCTCTCTTTTTTTTTAAGTTTGCTAATAGGGTTGAATTTCATTAGTCACAGAATGGTTTTAAATCACTTTGTCTAAGATCCTTTGGATGAATTCAGAAACACACATTTACATGAACTTTAGATTAATGCATTTGTATCATTTTCACCAGTGTCAGCAACTTGTGGAAGATCATGCTTGATTACCCTACTTCCTCTCAGATTCTTCAGGTGTATGATTCAGGGAGGGAAGCCGAATATGTGCTGGCAACACTTATCTGACCTGAGCCTCTTGGTTCCTCCATAGCTACCACCTAAACCCTCCTTTCCCATAGTCCCCACTGGCTGAGAAACTGGGTTGTGGACCCCTCAACTCCTTAAGGGAGACTCTCCCCATCCTCACCCATATTTAGGCCCCATCCAAAGGGCTAGGTTATGGCCCAGGTGTCCAACCTCAGTTTTCATCCTATTGCCTTCTCAGTACTTCTTTGTAGGACTGGAGCTCTGCTCATCTGCTAGTCTTCTGGCCCAGATCCGGGTCTTGTATTCCACTATCCCTGTCTACTCCCAAGTGTCCTGTCATAGAGTGAAAATCACAGTGCAAATCAAAGAGTGAAACCACCTTTTGCTTTTTGGTCATTTCCTCAGCAGGTCTTCTTTAGACACCCTATTTATAGACGATGTCCTCCAGAAATGACTCACAAGTCCAATACTGTGTATGGATGCGTGTTTCCTTTATGACGCTTATTACAACTTAGAGTCATGATATTTATTATCTGGAAATGTGGCTTTTGTCCACCTCTATGGAAGCCAGGGATGTACCTGTCTTGTTAGCTTTTTATTATCAAATTTTAAGATAGTGTTATAAACATAGTGAGCACCAAATAAATGCTCACTAAATGAAAAAAATGAGCAACACTGACCTGTTGATCATTTTCATGTCAGGTTCTATGCTACTTTCATCAAAATTACCAACTTATCCTCAACTGTCCTGAGAGTCTCAATATGAACCCAGACATCTCTTATGACATGTACTTCTCTGATTCTAGCACCTACTCAAGGTGCTTGCTCTAAAACCTCAATGCCTCTTCTGAAGTGAATACATGATTACAGAATCAGAAACCTATTTTAGGTATTAGAAATTCTGCGGTTGTCACAAGGATATAACTCAAACAGAGAATGTACTTGGGTAGTGCTCATGTTCTTGTTCTGAATACACATGAGAGGCCATTTCTAGAAATAAGTACTTCTCAGCAGCTTCCTTGTTCTTGCCCTGACTAAATACACACAACACAGCTCTTCAGACAGCCTATGCAGCCCTGCCTCAGCTTCAACTCAGCCATAATCAGGTCTGGTCACATATCAGTAGCTCTAGCCCCTCAGCACTTGAGGTCTAGATTTACCCACTGCTCTCATTCTGGCACCCAGTAGATCTGGAACAAACCAACATTCATTTGCATGCTAACTAAACTGCAGACTTTCTCCCTGACTTCTAGCCTGTATATAAAATATGCACGACCAGATATTTATCCTGAATCCTGATTTATACTCGAGTTTTCTCAACTGGAACTGAAGCAGTCACCAAACCTTAGATCATTTGGCTTTACTAGAACAACTCTGACATGCCATCTGGTTCTTGCCAGCATTCCTTTCCAAGAGCAAGACACACTTCTCCCTGCAGCTGCTAGCTCCAAACCAAAACCACAATGCCACTACCACCTGTCAATCCTGGCACTGCTTGCTCCTCACCCAAGCAGAGCCCATGTGCAGGCATCAACCCAGATCAGGTCAAGGATGTCAGAGACCTTCAGGTTTGCAGTTTGTATTGTAAGCTTTCAGTCTTCAGAAATGAGACTTTGAGACCAGGAGAGGGCCCTTGCTCTTGTCCCACCCATCCTCTGATTATGATGTCTCCCAAAGAAGCTGCCATCACCTCTGGTATACTCTGAGGCCCTTGAATTATGAATGTGCTCCTCAGAAGAGCACAGGTTAACCACTGCTAACATAAAATCCACCAGAGATAGGTATTTAGTCTGTAGCAAGACTTACATGAGTAGTGACAGTTTCTGAGACACATTCTTTTCTTTTCCATTCTTTAGCTTTAAGGATCTACATTATTTAAAAAATAAGTTAACAATTATCTAAAGACAATATCGAGACTCCAAGAACTATAGTAATCTAGTGCCTTCCTACTCAAAGTGTGTTCCCAGTACCTGAGAACCGGTAGAAATGCAAGCTCTCAGGTCCTGACCTAGACCCACTAAGTCAGAAACTGCATTTGTAACAAGGACCTCAGGTGATGTGTATACACAGAAAAAATGATAAACATTGATTAGCAAATATGAGAGAAGTATTCAGATTGCCTCTAAACACAGAGTAATGCTGTTTGGCTTGCACTGAAAATTAATCCTTCCTTTGCCTACTAGGCAAGCTTCCATCTATCCTTCAAAATCCTGCTCAAACATTACACCTTCCATGAAGACTTTTCTGTAAGAAATCCAAGAAAGAGTGGTTTACTCTCATCCTCTCCTTAGCTGATTTATCCTTTTCTTTACACAATGTTATCCATATCAAGAGGTTTTCATAAATAAGTAAAATTAAATAAATCATGTGAGTTCCCCCATAGGTAAAATTATGAACACATAGGTCATAATAATAATAACAGCTTACAGTTTTTGTTTGTTTGTTTGTTTGCAGTACGCGGGCCTCTCACTGTTGTGGCCTCTCCCGTTGCGGAGCACAGGCTCCGGATGCACAGGCTCAGCGGCCATGGCTCACGGGCCCAGCCGCTCCGCGGCATGTGGGATCTTCCCGGACCGGGGCACGAACCCATGTCCCCTGCATCGGCAGGCAGACTCTCAACCACCGCGCCACCAGGGAAGCCCCAGCTTACAGTTTTTGAACACAATGTGCAAACAATGTTCTGACCACTATAAATATATTAATTAATTTAACCCCTAAAAGCTGTTTGAGGTGGATGCTATTATTATTTCCATTTTCAGACTCTGTTAGCTGTAAACTCATCAATTTAGAATAATAACATTGGGAAAGAACCATGGTTCACAAATTACACTGGCTTGTATTTTCTTAAATCTAGAAATAAAATGTAGATTAGAAACTGGCCATCTACTAAACGCTTTAGTTTCCAAAGTGTCATGTTTCTAATGCAATATCAGACATACAGTTGCCTTGAAACCTCATTTTCACATTCAACAAGGAGTTATTTTTTAAATAGATGGTTTAATCTTTAAATCCTTATCAGGAATAAAACTAGAATCTCCTATATCACCTCTGCACTGTTGCTTCTCTAATGCGTAGTATTAAATGTTACACACACAACGCAGTTAAATGTATGAGCTTGACTGAATTTCTTCAAACCTATCTAGAGAGATGAGATACACCTGGCTGTTCTGCTAACTCTTCTTCACAGGTTACAGTTACACACAGAGAAGACAAATTATAAGCAGGTCCAATTCTGAAACAGCTGTCTCAGGTTTCTGCAAAGCATGGGCTAACACCACAGCATTCGATCTGATCAGAGCCAGGTAAGCTCTGATTGGCTGTTACATAGCAATAAGCATGGCAGGGCGCCACCCCTAAGGGACATGCCAGGGCCAAGACTCTTTAGCAGTGCCTCCAAAGGGCCCTTGCAAATTCTCATACACTGCCATTTTCTTCGAGATATTTTATAGGACTGGAATCTCTGACCCCTTAAATTGTCTTCATTACACACTTTATTTCAGAGACTTAAAAGAAAAAGGAGAAAGAATTAGAAGGTGAGGGCAAGGTGAATATGTTCATCAACAGTGTGAGGACACCACTTATAGTATTTCCCTGTATTATTCCATATGATTCTGTTTATTGAGGCCATTACATTTGCCAAAGATTGTGTGCTCCCATTCCCCACTCCCCAACTAAATAAAAAATTTAAAATAAAGAGTGCCGGAGTATTAAAAAAAATCAACCTAATACAGGACATACATTGACCAGACTAGTGATCTAATATAATAAATGATTTAATACCAGGGGAAAAAAATTCTCTGAGTCAGGAATTACTTTGCATTCAACTGTATTGTATAAGATAATACAGAAGCCAAATTAAGAACCCACAGGCACTCATTTAAACTGAGAGAAATGTGTCTATCCTTTATCAATCTCATCAGATTTCTAACACTATTTCATAAATATCAAAAGAAAATATAAAGTCATAGGTTGCTAACCTTCAGATACAACTGAAACATATGATGCCTATGTTTGCAAAATGAAAAACAGAGGTTTGAAAGTTCAGTAAAATATCCTACTAAGTTTATTCGCTATTTCTAACTCATCATTTACTACAGAATTACCCACTTGAAGTATTTGAATAAAATTTATAATTTCTGGGTCTCTTACACATTTCTAATGCATGTTGAAGTACAAAATTTGGGGAGATTTGAGACCCTCAAATTTCCTTAATCAGTTTTGCACATCTGCAATCTGTTGTCATGCTGCTATTGACATAAACAATGATACTTATTCTGTCAATAAAAACAGCATTGATGCTAAGAAGCATTTTAGAATATTGATCCCCAGAAGTCTCATATAATCTAAAGACACTGTTTATTATCCATTATCACCCACTGCTAGAAAAACACTTCCCGCTCTCAAATTTCAGACCATTATCTAACTGCTGAGACTGCCATTGCTGTTATTATAGAGTCAAATGCTTTCAGTATGTGACTCCATAATTGTACTGCAGGGGAAAATTCCATAGAAACTCCACTTCAGTTTTAAAGAACAGGGTGGAATGGGGAGAAAGATTTTCTGAGGAAGCTGTCTTACTAGCGTTCCTGGAATAGCCTGGCTTCAATGGATCCACTGTGCTTCCATCTGAACAACCTCTATTGATTCCAGCTGCTGTCTAATTGGCCTATGACTGAGTAACACCCCTGAATGTGTTGCATTTGTATCACCAAAGTAAACAAGGAATCTTCGCCCTGCATAACATTAGTGGCTGCCTGAAGGAAAATGCTCTTAGATATCTGAATGTTTCATCCCCAGATTTCTGGATACCTGTGGCCTTTTGTACAATCTCTATGATTGAATTCCCTGACAAGTAGAATCTTAACAGGCCTCTGGTGGGCTGCCATACACCACATTTAGACAATTTAATAATGATAATAGTGGTAGTGGTAGAAGTAGTAATCAACACTTGCAGGAAAGTCCAATGAATGGTGTGCAAAAGCTTCAAAGAAATGAATTACTGCCATAATACATATACGGAAAAATTACTTTTAATCCTGTATTCTTGAGTTAAAAAAAAAAAGATAAATTCTAACTTCAGGAACATACCAAGAATCTTTTCTCCTACTCTATTTCTGGGGGTAAATTTGCTCTAAATATTTAATTTTGGAAAAAGAAGTTGCTGTCCTTTTAAGCTGAATTTCTTTTCCCCTGAAGTAAAAGAGAAGAAAATAAATTTATTTTATAATTGATCTGGGAGAGCTTTTTGCCATCCTTTTTTGTTTTCATTATGGATGACTAGAACAGCTGCCACCTGCAATGCCAATGGTGAAGTAAAACTTAATTATCAACAGCTGGCGGATGAGGTTAAACTTGCTTACTGATGACCCAAGACAAGATCTAAATAAGGCAAAAAAATAGAGTAGATAAGATTTGGGAGGTTTACCTTCCAGTAACCATTTTCAAGAGATGTGTTAATTTGAGTAGAACTTCCAAAATCTTACTTTCAATGAATAAGGCATATAATTTTATTTAAAGGGGAAAAAATGTGTGTCTATATACTCTCTACATCATACACATGAAACTATAATACACTTAAAAAAATCCTTACTGATATAATTATTGCAATATTGTGAATATATATTATAAGGATCTATCACATTATGGAGGCCACATTTTAGGGACTCAAGGATCTTCTTTTTTTCCTAAATTATGGTAATCTGGTTTTATTTTTTTTAGGTAATTTTCACTCCTCTGTGCAAAATTTCTAACCCCAAGCAAATAATTTGGAAGATGTAAGTGATTTTTTACAAGTAAGGCTCCAGAGAACTTTGGCAATTATTTCCTGATGTGTACACACAACACCTGGCTATATAATTAGCTTGATGACTGAGAGCAGTTTAGTTTGTTGGAAACTACCTTTTGATTTTGACAAAGCTATGTCAGATTTAAGGTGTTGTCCTAGGAAACCTGGGAGCCAATAATGTTTATATGATGAAGATAGTACAGCTGGACTGAGGACTGAGTTTCATGAATAGAAAGGACCCAAATACTAAGGGAAGGCATGCTTATAATTGAGAACCCTGAAAATGCAAGGCCTGTTCTATCTAGTCAAGTGGTTTTGAAGTCCAAGGTCCAAGCATTTTTAGAACATGATTAACAGAATATCTATGTCAAAGTGCAAAAGGGCCTGAAACTACTATAGTCCAGTATTCTAGGCAAGTAAAATTATAGGTACAAGGCAGTACTGACTTCTATTGTTTTCTGTTTAGTACAGTTATTCCAAAGATTCTTCTCAATAAGAACATTTTACAAAATAAAATGAGGAACTCGGCCAAATTTCCAAAACGAGAGAAATAAAAGCATTGTTTTGACAATTCCTAGCCCGAGAGTTCTGGGAACAGAGAGGAAAAATGACATTCTCATCTTCAAGAATTCAATTTCTGTGTAGATTCCAGAAATAATATAAAATCTTTAATCATGCCCTATCATCTCTCAGGGCTTCAGTTTCCTCATCTGTAAAAGTGCAAATGGAATTAAATAATAAGGTCCATTCTACATCTCTTATCCTATAATTCAAATAATAGTCCTTTTTACCTGAAGTAATTTTGTTCTACTAACATATATTTGAATTTTTAATACGCTTTATTGCTTCTGTCTCCTTTCCAGCCAGCAGCCATACTTGGATTTAAATTTTAAATACTTAACAGAACCTTCATTTCAATTCAAAGGTACAACTGCAGCCACAGAGTATCCCAACTAGAAGAGTTCTCATATTTTATGAGCAATAACATTTGAGCTTGAACTGGAGAAGTTTACCCTTTCCGTAAGAAAATTAGGCCCTCCCAGCATGCGTACTGCAGCGAAATATGACTCATCAGTGAAAACGAGAGGTCCAAGAACTTAGCTTTGTTACCCACTCACCTATCTCTCTGGATGCTCTGCATAGCACCAAAGCATGATGGCTCATGACTAATAATAACCAAGGGAAAAGAGATAAGCATTGTCAAAGTCAGAAAGCACCTGCCCACTATTCACACCAGTGGCTCTACAGAATCTAGGAAACAAAAGTGAACTCGCTCCTATGTAGAGATTTTCCAACTGCCAGAGAGTTACTTAAACCATCCCTCTCCAACCTTCAAAATTAACTGATGTAAAAGGATGCAAATTAAAACCTGTAATGTAATTAACAAGAAGACTTAATTAAAAGCAGGCAAGTCTTAATAAACCAAAATAAAATACAGGAATTTCATCAAGAAAATTTTGTGTTTATTTTATGAAACAGGTTTGGTTTCTCTCTTAAGACAGAAAAAAATGAGCATAAAGAAAGCAAACAAATTTAATAAATTTTATTAAAAAACATTAAATTTTCAAATAATTTATAGTTAGTTCATAGTTTGTAAAGAAAGTATATAAATCTATACATTTTATTCTATTCTGTTGGCAAGGCTACTTTAAGTAAAAATGACCACTTTCATTATTCAGCCAAAAGTGCTATTTTATTTTTTATTTTTAACATCCTTACTGGAGTATAATTGCCTTACAATGGTGTGTTAGTTGTTGCTGTATAATGAAGTGAACCAGCTATACGTTTACATATATCTCCACATCCCCTCCCTCTTGCGACTCCCTCCCACTGTCCCTATCCCACCCCTCTAGGTGGACACAAACACGCAGCTGATCTCCCTGTGCTATGTGGCTCCTTCCCACTAGCTATCTATTTTACATTTGGTAGTGTATATATGTCCATGCCACTCTCTCATTTCATCCCAGCTTACCCTTCTCCCTCCCCATGTCCTCAAGTCCATTCTCTAAGTCTGCATCTTTATTCCTGTCCTGTCCCTAGGTTCGTCAGAACCATTTTTTTTTTTTTTTTTTTAGATTCCATGTATATGTGTTAGCATACGGTATTCGTTTTTCTCTTTCTGACTTACTTCACTCTGTATGACAGACTCTAGGTCCATTCACCTCACTACACATAACTCAATTTCGTTTCTTTTTATGGCTGAGTAGTATTCCATTGTATATATGTGCCACATCTTCTTTATCCATTCATCTGTCGATGGACACTTAGGTTGCTTCCATGTCCTGGCTATTGTAAACAGAGCTGCAGTGAACATTGTGGTACATGACTTTTTTTTTTCCAAATTATGTTTTTCTCAGGGTATATGGCCAGTAGTGGGATTGCTGGGTTGTATGGTAGTTCTATTTTTAGTTTTTTAAGGAAACTCCATACTGTTTTCCGTAGTGGCTGTATCAATTTACATTCCTACAAACAGTGCAAGAGGGTTCCCTTTTCTCCACACCCTCTCCAGCATTTATTGTTTGTAGATTTTTTGATGATGGACATTCTGACTGGTGTGAGGTGATACCTCATTGTGGTTTTGATTTGCATTTCTCTAATGATTAGTGATGTTGAGCATTCTTTCATGTGTTTATTGGCAACCTGTATATCTTCATTAGAAAAATGTCTATTTAGGTCCCCTGCCCATTTTTAGATTGGGTTGTTTGTTTTTTTGACATTGAGCTGCATGAGCTGCTTGTAAAATTGGAGATTAATCCTTTATCAGTTCCTTCATTTGTAAATATTTTCACCCATTCTGAGGGTGAAAGTGTGAGTGAATTAGACTAAAATATGATCTGATTAGACATACACATGTACACACAAAATATCTCCTGTAAATATTACAATTTGTGATATATTCTTGTCAACTGGGTTTGCTTAATCAGAATATAAAATTTTATAAAAGCTATAGCTCAACAGAACAAAATCACCACACTCCTAATATTGCAAACATAATTAACTTTGAATTACGTGAATTAACAGTGCCTAACAAATTATCATTCAGCTCTGAAATTAAATTCTTTCATACCATTAGATTTGTTTGTTAAGCTCAAGTAGGCAAAATTATATTTAATATAGTAATAATGGTGCTTTTCTAAGAATGCCTTTGAGAAACATAGATTTATCCAAAACAAATCAAGAAATTTCTATTATTAGTTAATTTGTGAATATCATAACATCTACATAATAAAATTAAGAGAAAAGTCTGATGCTCTTACAGGATACTGTATGTTTATTACAGGAAACCCTTTTCTAATTACCTTTTTAATTAGGTATTTTATATGGTTATTTTGTGGTTGCATACACGTAATACAAATACATTTAATACTGTTTTAGATTCACAGGGTTTTTTCCATTAAAGTTATACTAGCACCTCCATTTACAAAAAAGTAGGGTCATTTAAACTTCATCTTACACTGGCCATCTCAGATAATTCCCTCCATCCATTCACAAAATATATTTAAAGTTATCAAACAAAAAATCAAGGAATACAGTATTCAAATATTTTCATATGACCAAAGAATTGAAATTTGGAATACTTCTTATATTGCAGAGTCTATCTACATAAATTCTAATGTTTCATTGGACTGAAATTTTGCTATATCAGGAGCAGGGGTGAGGGTATACTTTCACTTCTTTGTGTAAAGCAAGGAAATTTGCTCATATATTTGATTAGGTTCTCCTGCAGGGTATCATCTGAACAGTATAAATCCAAGCATGTTAAAGGGGAGGCTTCTGAGAGGCCAGTGGAATAACTGTGAGTGAGACAAAAGACAAATGATTTAAAAACAAAACAAAATAAAATTCTAGCAGACTCAGTTGACTTGAATGCCAACATAAGGCATGTGCTTTCTCATTCAAAAATGACCCCAAGATAATTTCTCAAGATCAAGGGACCCTGGTAAACTCAGCCAACTTAGGTTCTTCAATAATATTTGAGTATGGTTTGAGACTAAGTTTGTCATCAAGGGAAACAGGAAAATGTTTACATGGAAGGTGTTTGGAGCCTGAGTTTGATCTTAAGGGTCATGTTGAAATACTGCAAAAGCTTTCTGTGTATTCCAATCATAAAATTCAACTGAAGAGATGGCAAGGAGGATGCTTATCAGGAATTCTATACTGCTGTGAACGGTGTTGCTATTGTTGAGAACATACTAGCCTTCTTTCATAAATCATCTCACCTATCCCACCTTTAGTAGGGCTTGAGGTATTAAAGTATTTCTGTAATCAGAGTGACAAGTTTGTTCTTGTTCCTAATTCTATTCATAACCCCTTGCTGGATCCCCCTCGTAACGAGAGGCTCAAACACTCAATGTGGATTGTCAGTGTCAGGTGTTAGTGGCCATGGTGAAAGAAAGAAAGGGGGGCAGGGAGAGGAAGAGAGTGAAGGAAGGAAAGAAAGAAGGGAGGGGGGGTAGGGAGGAAGGGAGGGAGGGAGGAAGGAGGGAAGGAAGGAAGGAAAGAAGGAAGGAAAAGAATAAAAGGCAGATATGTACAGGTAGATAAATAGATGATAGATAGATAGAACCACTTTCTGGTTCCCAGGTAGATAGACGTATCTTAAAATTAGTACAGACCACCTAACTCCAAGCCTATGTTTAGCTGAAAAATCTCTTCTATGATTTCAATGAAAAAATAGTACTTATTATTCCAAATCTGAGTAAAATGAAAAGGCTGTGCTATTAGAATTATTCATAGCAATGCTGTTTGTTTAAATATTTAGTAAAATAATTTTCCAAACAAAAATAATACTTAACCCTTTGAGAGAAAGACAAATACCATATGATATCACTTACATGTAGAATCTAAAATATGACACAAATGAATTTATCTAAGAAACAGAAACAGACTCACAGACATAGAAAACAGATTTGTGGTTACCAAGGGTGAGGGGAGGTGGGGGAGGGACGGACTGTGAGTTTGGGGTTAGCAGATGCAAACTAGTATATACAGAATAGATAAACATGACTTCCCTGGTGGCGCAGTGGTTAAGAATCCGCCTGCCAGTGCGAATCCCCCTGCCAATGCAGGGGACACGGGTTCGAGCCCTGGTCCAGGAAGATCCCACATGCCGCAGAGCAACTAAACCTGCATGCCACAATTACTGAGCCCACATGTCGCAGCTACTGAAGCCTGCACACCTAGAGCCCGTGCTCCACAACAAGAGAAGCTACTGCAATGAGAAGCCTGTGCACCACAATGAAGAGTAGCCCCCACTCGCCACAACTGGAGAAAGCCCACGCACAGCAACGAAGACCCAACACAGCCAAAAATAAATAAATTAATTAATAAAAAAAAAGAACGGATAAACAAGGTCCTACTGTATAGCACAGGGAACTACACTCAATATCCTGTAATAAATCATAAGGAAAAATATGAAAAAGAATGTGTGTATATATATATACACACACACAAATACATATATACATATATACACATATATATATATAACTGAATCACTTTGCCATACACCAGAAACTAACACAACATTGCAAATCAACTATACTTCAATAAAATAAATTTAAAAAAATACTTAACCCTTTGAGACAGTTTTATAGTTTTGAAAGTTCATACCAAAGTTGTGGTTCACCAGAGATAAGCTGGCTTGCTCGCCACCAAGACGTGATCGCCTACAGTAAGGCCTTTATCTAGTAGATTCATGTTAGTTCAGGATCTGGCTTTCATGGCAAGAGTTTTTGTTCATATGAGCAGGCCTGTCTCCTAAAGGGGGCAGATTTTCATTAACTAAGCTCATGACGATCCACGTATGAAAACTAGAATGTCAACTTATCAAACAGGAAGCAAAATTACCTAGGTGATGGGTCTCTGAATGTTTGTGCGGCAGAAAACCTTCTTCAATGAAACCCCACAGAGGAATAATGCAATGTACACATGAAAAATATATATATTCTCCCATGTAGGTCTGGCCATTCTTTTAACATATTCCTTCTTCAGAAGAGGAATAAAATGATTATCTAGAAAGAGACTTTCTTAGGAGCACACAGAGTTCAGCTGTGCCTGAGATCACACTCCCACAAGAACTTGATTGCATTCGGGCTTCTCTCAGACAGCCTCTTGAGTTGTTCCTACAGAGAGCTGATAATATACTTTGCTGACTCACCTTAACTTGTGGTTCTTCCTAATTTTATTCTCAGAAAATATGTTTCAGTGATTTTTTTAATTTAACTCAAATGACTGCTTAGAAGAAACATCCATTTAATTTTTCATGAGTAAATATTTTATTTTGAAAATATTGGCCAAAGAAGGAAATAGCTGCATTTAGTCATTATCATTCCAGTTTGAACCTCAAACAATTCCAGTACTTTAACTTTTATAGAATAATTTCTTCGTTAGTTGAGGCCCTTGACATCACATTGCTAACACTGATTTTCTTCCAGTTTCTTTGGATGCTCTTCAATCTACTTTGAAGGTTTTTCTTCTTTTGCCAATTGCTTATGAGTTGGCATTTCTATCCTTGGTCATTGCATCTGTTCACTCTGAGCCCTCTCCCTTCATGGGTTTCATGAGAACCAATATATACTATAAGCTTGTATGCTTGGATGTCCCACAATTACCTCAAATTCAACTTGCAAAAATACTGTGCTAGGAAAATCCTGATCCTCTGTCACGTGACCATTTGACCATCCCATAAAACAGGAAAATATTATTTTTTCCACTATATCAAATACTTTCCAAATTCTACTGATTAGATCTCACAAAATTCTAAAAATTTATATTTTCTCTCTGCTGCTCTTGTCCTAGTCACCAGCACTTCTCTCCTGTGTTACTAAAACAGTCCCACCCTTGGCTTCTGTATCTCCATCATTGCCTCCAACGCAATTCATTCTCCATATTGTGAAAGGAGTGGTCCTTCCAAAATGCATCTCATTTTCCTGCTTACAAAACTTAATGACTCCCTTTTCTTCCTGATATATGCTTCCTAACATTGGACTGACTGTATCACACAATAATTACCTCATTACTTACCCAAAGTTTTCCTAAAGATACTCACTGGATTTTGTCTATCATTTTACTCTTATTTACCTAACAGCATCTGACAATGATAGTAGCTCAATAAATACTTATCCAGGGAATCAATGAATTAATATAAACTTTGTATGGAGGCATATCTGTGAACACAGAAAATAATACATTTATAACATTAGGAACATGTTAGGGACATGCAAAAATATAATTTAAAAATTGATATATGTGTATAAGGCAGTGTTATGCATGGTAATAAATAGGGAGGGAGATGATCCCATGTCCATTGTCTTATTTGACCCTCAAAACCAAGCTGTGAATTAAAATTCTCAAGAACAATAAAAGAAGATAAAAGTAAACATTTTAGAGGATTGACCACTGATCTCCAACTGTGCAGTGACTGCTTTTAGACATAGCATCATTATGATTATTGTTTTTTCTTACAGTAACGTATTACTTTTACTCGCTATTAAATGTTTTGACCCACAGAATATTCATAGATCAATAATATTTAATGTTATTTTCTTAATGAGTGCATATTTGTATATTTCGTACTTGCATAGAGAAGTTGACTGTAGGTAGGACTGTGAGCTCTGCCAAATGGCCTCTCTATGCTTCAGTTGCCTTTTCTATTAAATAAGTAATAGTACCTACTTCATAAGTTTGTGTGAGGCTTAAATGAGTTTACTTATAGAGTAAAAAGAACAGAGCCTGGCACATAAGTACACACATTAATTATTAGTTCTTATAGTTATTATACATACATGATGTTATTAATTTGGATCCTATAATTTTATCTGGAAGCTAACATCTATCTATATAGAGGTCATTCTTAAAATTTTTATTACGTTTACTAGGAGGCGATTGATTATAGCCTTTCTTTTCACTTAAATTTTGTGTATGCCATGTTTTCTAATTATGTAGTTACTTTCCTAGGTTTTTGTCTTCCTTTTTTCAAATATTGTTTTCATTAATTTGCAGGAAACTTAAGGATTATAATACCTAAACAAATTTCTTCTATAATTAATTTGCATTCAGCAAAGTCTACACTCAGATTTCTTAAGTACTTCTTAAATATTTTCCCTCTTCCCTAAAATTTATATAGCATTGTCATTACTTAACTTCTAAGAGCAAATGACTCTTATTAAAACCAAAATTTTTATATGCTGTTAGTTCCTAGTGCAGATGATTGCCTCTAGGTGTTTCAGAATCAATATGAGAACTACTAAATAATTTAGAGGTAAGTTAGCAATTAACTGAAAATGACTTATCACAAATTGTGGTTCATATGTGTCAAGTGGGCTGGCAGAATTGTTACAATCTGCCAGATCAGAACTCTCTCTCTCTCTCATTCTCTAAGAGATAATAACCAATAATGGACATAGAAATATATTTACATAATGAAAAATAATTAATACAGCTTCATCACTCTTTTGTAAAATTGTGCCTAAAACTCTATAATGTGCTAGCATATAATTGCTACTATATGCTTATCTGTTAGAAAAAATCCTGTGCATAGAAACAGGAGGGATACTTGATATTGAGATAGAAATTTGTAATTTCATCTCATTTTCTATTCAGCTGTACTATAACACCCCAAATCATTTAATTATTTTAAAGAAAATAGAAAATGGAAAGTTTTATTTAGGGCTAATATAATATTTCATTTTGTTAATGCCTCATATTGGAGAGGAAAAATAAACATGGTGACAAATACTATCTTTTGTTTTCAGACACCAACATAAAAGTGACTGAAAAATTCATAATCATAGAATTGGAAAGGATCTTATAGATTGCCCCCAGGTTTTATAGCTGAAAGAAGTAAGATGCAAAAGGGATTAAATGTCATGCCAAAAGCAACACACGTTTGTTCCATTCCTGGAAAAAGAACCTCTGTCTTCCAATGCCAAGTCCCATGTGCTTTCTGTGTCTCAATCCAAAACAAATTATTGTGGATCACTGGCTTCTGCTAACTAATTTGTTTTTAAGATAAAATACTTCTGTCACACAAAATCACCCATACCTTAGAGCACAACAAATGTAGTTTGACTT
This sequence comes from Hyperoodon ampullatus, assembly GCF_949752795.1. Classification (NCBI taxonomy): domain Eukaryota; kingdom Metazoa; phylum Chordata; class Mammalia; order Artiodactyla; family Ziphiidae; genus Hyperoodon; species Hyperoodon ampullatus. The sequence continues at coordinate 44,797,685 of NC_136925.1, read as the reverse complement.
TATGTCCAATAAATAGAAGCAAAGGGCAACAGGGTTGCAGCAATACACCGAAGTTCTCGTGTTGCCCACTTTTCCCAGACTACGTCATCATATCAAAACCTCACAAGAAAAAGAATAATTGATTATGCTTAACTTGACCTCCATAGAAGAAAGGCCTCAATATCCTGTTCTACCATTCTAACATCTAAGAATCCAGTTATAGGTCTCAATTCTCTTCTTTCTCATCTGGATATCTAGGGGTTTCCTTCGTATTATTTGTCCTCAGTGGGAAAATGAAGACCTGATCAACCATTGTCAGTCCAAGACTGCTTTCTCTCCTTATAAGTTCATTCAAAATTTTGCTAAATCATGACATTTTTGAGAACCAGATTAGTTCTTATTTAATGCTACCTTTCTAATGTACCCAGCACCTCACAGGTGCCCAGTACATTTTAGAGTAAATAAACTTTGGATTCAATCAGTCATTGGTCTTGAGGACTATTTTCTTCATGCTGAAATTCACTTTAACTTTTTTCTACCTGTTTTTCTTTTTAGGGAAAGTTTATTTACCCTTTTAATTTTCCTCCCAACTTTTCTAGTAAAGAAGTACAGAACTGTCCACTGTGCTCTAATAAGAGCACAAACATTCAGTATTTAATGGAAAGATTATTTCATCATTTCAAATTGTAATAAATTTTTTGGAGTTTTTAATATTATGTTTCCTTTAAAAAAATAGTGCTTTTCTGCTGACCCAGGATCAGCCAACATCCATTCTCACCACCCCCAACCCTTGGGGTCTCTTTCTCTTGTACTAGCACTTAGGCAGTCATCCAATATGATAGAATCCCAAGACAGAAAGACAATTATCTTTCTAAATGAGCTTGCTTGTAATTAGTGAAAAAAGAAAATACCTAACCCAGAAATGTTTATTTTCCTTGCACCTCAACATACTTGAATAGTATTGTTTTAGTTTTCAATCAAGATTATGCGTATCATTTCCTTTTCTCCTTTGGCACCAGGATCTATAGGCAGTAAAGATGCATTAAAGACCCAAAACCAAGAAAGCGTCTGTAGAAGTGAGCCAATAATAGAAGTCAGTGTCATACATGTAAGGTCAGGGCAAGGCAGGAAAGAATGCCAGGTAGACAGATCAGAGACTGATGGATGCAGAATCAAGAGGTCAGATAAGTAGCTGGGACTAGAAATTAAGCTAAAAGCTATTAGTGGAGAGATTTTCTACTTTGGGGAAAGCAGAACAAGAGCAAAAAAAATTAACTGATGCAGGATTTCCTGTTGGTTCAACTATTGGCTCAACTGTTGCTCTGGCTTCCTCAAAACTAGCTTTTTTTCTCTCTCGTTCTACATAAGACTGACCCAAGGGCTGCAAAAGTGGCCACTGAACAAGCCAGCTGGGGAGAAGAGTGTGGAAGAAGGACATACCCACTGATTGCAGAGAATTTGTAAAAGATCTATTGCTCCCAATCTGGAAAAGCCAAACTCAGTTCACATTGAGTCTTGAACACTACAATAATTCAATCAATCTTGGTAATATTACTTCATTTATTGACATTTAGGAGCTTAATGACCCTTAGATCTCATGTTTTTTGAAGGGATTTTTCCATATTGTCTTCTCCTGCAAGAGACTATTTGGTTTGGAAGTCAAAGCAGAAAAAAAGGGCAGAGCTAATGAAACTACGGGAGAAATGCTGAAGAACTTGCCACAGTTCTCAGCAAATGTAGCTTTCCTGTCAACATTGCTTCTCCTATCATGATCTTCTAGGAAATTTGACAGTTTTTTCAGTAAATTGTCAAATATTTATTGAGTACCTACTATGAGACCAGTGGTCCATTAAAAAACTAAAGACTGTGATACAGGGATGGACAGTAGGAGATGAAGGATTCAGGGAATGCCTCTGTCCAGTCCCCCTGATTTCTACCTTATAGTCTTGAGATTTCCCATTCTACTTCTGGCTTGAAACTTTATTTCTCCTAAACCAAAATCAAATGCACTACTCACTTTTATATTTACCAAACATTTTCTGAGACTCTTTAGGATGTGCCAGTTGGTAGGAAAGCAAAGTTTAAAAATATACATCCCTTGCTTTAGATATTGCATGATTTACAAAGGATACATACAAACAACTTGAATATTATTTCTTGTTATAAAAGTATTTGCAAATACATGTTTCATCTCTCTTATGAGAAATCAGGAGAATTTTTGATTCTGGTATTAGAAAAATATCAAATCGCTCCTACTGAAGATTATAAAAGGAGAGAACTGAAGAAATGAAGTTAAAAAGTACAAAACAAAAATAGAAAAGAAGGGGTGTGTGTGTGTGTGTATTTGCATGTGTGTGTACTTTTCTTCTTCTTTTCCTAAGGAAAGATAAAACGTATAAAGGAAAAGTCAAATTGGGCCATATGGCTGCATTTCTTAAGCACCTATGTGAAGAAGAATTGAGTAAGCCCTGCAGATAGTTGCTAATTTGACGGTCACAAGTGAAAGTAGATTTTAAGGAAGTCTTTGGCAGAGATATGGGAGAAATGATCAAAAGACAGTAATAATATTTTAAATAGCAGTGCTTACTCATCACCTAATATATTCTGGATATTGCGCTAGATATATCAATATAATTTAGTATAATACTCCTCATAACCCAGTGCATTAAGACAGATTCCCCAAAAATGGTTCCCAAAGGACTTTCATAGATGTCTTGCATCACATATCCATCAAATTAATTAGTTTTCAAACACATTAATGACATACTAAGCTAAAACAAAATTCAAATGAGTTTTTTATATTACAGATCTTGTGGTCTCTAACACATTAAAGTAGAAATTCTAAGCAGGAGAATATGGTATATAGCAATCCTCATACTATTTTTGGATGATGGAACCTATTTTTCAGGGACCATATTGGAGGTTGGTGTATTAGTGCCCTGAGAAATATGCTTTGGAAAATATTGTGACTAGGCATTAAGTATTGGGAAGAAAAAACTTGAGACAGAAAACAAAAGACTGTTATTATTCATTTACCTGCACCAAAATAAAATAAAATTTCAAGTTCAAACTTAGGAGACCTTAGGGAAAGATTTTCTACAATACTTTGCACTGGAATGGATGTTACTAATATATTTCATTGTCATTGCTATTATTTTGGTGTTCTATATTTACTGCACTATTTTGGTGAACTTAAGACCACCTCATATCACAGAACTTTGATCACTTTACTCTTAAGTCTCAGCTTCCTCAATCACAACTTCTTCTACCATGGAAAATTTTAGGAACTTAATCCCTAAATGGGGAAAAAAAATCACTATAATTACAAGAGTCATGAACAAAGTGATATTGACATAATGAGGAGAAAGATCTGACCCTTCCTGGGGTGGGGAGATTTTATAAAAAGATGACAAAGGAGCTGTTCTATAACTCCCATTGAAGCTGCTTTGGTTTACCTAGAGACTTGGTGCAAGAAAATATTTGAAAAGAACAGAGGGAAATGATTATGTAATGGGTCTTGTCAGGCTGTTTGCTAGAAAGTTCCTGGTTAATATTCTGACCCATCTCATAATACATTGTGGGTCATTATGGTACATAACATTTAGTTATTCTTGTGGCCTCACTTTGTCTCTGATTCAGAATGATTGTCTGGGCTAACTTCATTTTTATAACCTATTTAAATTATCCCTGGCCTGGTTCCAAATTTTATCTGAAGTACCATTCTTTTTTTTTTTTTTTTTTTCATTTTAAAGACTTTTTTGATGTGGACCATTTTTTTAAGTCTTTGTTGAATTTGTTACAATATTGCTTCTGGTTTATGTTTTGGTTTTATGGCCTCAGGCATGTGGGATCTTAGCTCCCTGACCAAGGATTGAACCCGCACCCCCTACATTAGAAGGCGAAATCTTAACCACTGGACTGCCAGGGAAGCCCCTGAAGTACCGTCCTTAAAGCTATATTAGGTTCATGGACAAAAGGGGAAATCATTCCCACCCAGCCAATCCTAGAAAAACTGAAGTGCTTTGGGTCTCAGACAACTGTAACAATGGGCCAGATATAGTACTGACTCTATCAGCCCCAGATGAAATCCCAGGTGGTTTGTAGTTTCTACTTCTTCATCCTTTAAACTACCCCCTAAACCTAACCAGCACAGGATTAAATTAACTCCCTCCCTTTTCATACTTCTTCCAAAGTTATTCACAGATGAGCAGCAGAGGACAGAGACCGTGGTCCTCTCTCACTGGTTTCTTCATCATAGGCACATTGAGAGGCAAAGTGTCTTTTGTCTTACCTCAGAAAACAAGTTAAATACCCCAGATATTTTTCTGATTTGTTCTTCTTGATCATTATAGATTTATCTTTGACTCATGATTTAAGTTAACTCCAAAACAAACTTACTGAAATGGGAAACTGTATGCTTTGTTTGTTCTTGTTTTTGTAAGAAAATAAAGATAAAGCGTAAAGTTTCCACTCACAGGCTGAAACATTTCACCTTTTAACACCTAATTATCAAGCTTAATAAGCTTTATATTATGCTTCTTTTCTTGTTTTTCCCTTCTTTGTTATATTTGATAGGCAACTGTAAAACTCCAAGATAGTTTCTAGATCAAGATAATTATAAACAAGCAAGATTATGATGACAAAAAAAAAAGTCAGCTGAGAATGTGAAACTAAAGGCTGCATAAGTGAAGTGAACTATAGTAGAAAATGAATGCTGATTATGTTAAAAAATTAGCAGCATGAAAAGGCGTTAAATAGAAAATCACTTGAACCATTGGTAAAAGTGGATGTCTAGAGTCCTTCATTATTTCTGAACAGATGCGGGTTACTAAAACCGGAAGTTATTTCTACAAATAAAGAAGAGGTGGGTCACCAAGCTACAGCAGGATTTAAGACTCAACTAGAATGTTTGCAGAAAAAATATAACAGTTTGAGATAGATCAGAAGAATAGTATTATGGAAAAGAGGACTGCAGGGAGATCCAACTTTCTGTCCTAGAATTATGTTTGCAAGGACTCATGCCACTGCCACTACAATATTTAACAAAAGGTCTATATAATTATATAAGTTTTACAATAAATACAGTAAAGCACCTATTTAAAGTATAAGTCCTATTTATTATTTTTTCCTCATTGATTTAGCTGTGTATTTCTTGTTTCCTTTTGAAATTTTCTAATGGTTTGCCCTCAATGTGCCAGAGGGAACATAGTGCCAGCTGCCATTGAGACTGATGTAGTGAAAGGGCAATTAAACCAGTATTAAGGTTTCTGTTTCCCTCAGAATGAAAGAAATGAAAGTCTTTGAATTCTACCTTAGGATAAAAAGGTAATCAAGTTTATTACTAGAGTGCAAGAACAACTAAATCGTATATGAAATTATTTTGTTAATTCAATGAGTATGATTTTGAAATAATTCATATTTTAACTATATGTGTATCATCTAATAAGAATGTGATGATTTCCAGTTTTTAACAATTAATTAACATCTTGCTCAAAATATTTTTCTTTTTGTTTTAGTGGCTTTTTGTGGCTCTTGGAAATACTGAAAAATATAACCATAAAGCTCACAAGAGAAACGTAATATCTTTTGAACTAAATGCTCCCTCATGCTTGACTAAAGAGTAGTAAACAATTTAATCGGTGTCTCATATTATGGTCTGTGGATGAACGTATGCAAAAACAGTATTATGGTCTATGAAAATGGTATGATCTTAGAGATCCTAGCTCCTAGCTTGTGTCTAATCAGATGGCTTAAAATGTAAAATGAAGAGAGTTAAAATAATCGTATAACAAAGAAGTGTTCAATTATTTTAAAAGCTTTCTTATGACAAAGTATTTAATCTTTCTAAGAAAAACATTTTATCATTTTTGTTTATAATGACTTCAGGTAGAGTAGTGTTATGGTGCTTTCCAATGGACATTTTATTATCACAGGTAAAAGTATTATAGATGGCATGAGGTTTAGTGAGTGTGTAGACCCTCTTCAATACATATGAAGAAATAAGGGTACAGGTGGGAAATACCGTATTATTGGTGGAATCCTTTTCTCTTCTCCACTGGAAGTGTGTTGGCAATTCCTCTCTTCCTATGGATATCCCCACTTGGTTTCAGGCTGATCAGAGCCTATATCATCAAATGGGTAGGCTAGATATGCTCCAGGTATATATAATTGAACCTGCACCTGACAGGACCTGCGGAAGCACTGCTACTTCCTCCGGTGATTCACTGCTTCAAGAGCTCAATAGTAACATTTTTCCAGAACCATTCCAGTTCAGATCAGCTTTGTCAGCAGAAGCTTCGTTTCTGGACAAATGCTAACAAACTCATATTGTGCTCTACAGTGATAATATAAATAAATACAAAATAAGAGCAAGATTTAAATAGCAATGTTTTGGGGAATTCAGTAAATGTTCAGTAAGCTAACTCCTTTTTATTTGATAGCCACATTTGTTTTTGCAAATGTATTCTGATAAAATATAATGCCATGAGTCTTTCAATTTGTAAAATGTAACATCTTGATTTTTCTCTAATTGACAACTCATATGTTGAATATAACCTTCGCCAGTAAATTGGTCTCCTGATAAATAAGAACAGATTTCACAAAGTCAATTTTCTTTTCTTTCTTTCTTTTTTAGATGTTATTTTTATAACAGTTTTATGTTCACACCAAAATTGAGCAGAAGGTACAGAGATTTTTCATATACCCCTTGTCTCCCCACACACAGCTTCCTCCCCTATCAACATCCTGCACCACAGTGGTACCTTTGTTACAGTCAATGAACCAATATTTTTAAACTCTACTATAGCAAGTTTGCAGAACAGAAGATTAATATACAAAAGTCAGTCACTTTCCAATATAATAGCAACGAACAAGTGGAATTTGAAATTTAAAACCCAGTACTATTTACATTAGCACCCCAAAAATAAAATACTTAGTTTTACATCTAACAAAATATGTACAAGATCTAAATGAGGAAAACTACAGACCTCTGATGAATGAAATCAAAGAAGAAACAAATAAATGGAGAGATATGTCATATTCATGAAAAAGAAGACTCAAAATGTCAAGATGTCAGTTGTTCCCAATTTGATCAATAGATCTGATGCAATTCCAATTAAAAAATTATGTTGTGGATACTGACAAACTGAGTCTAAAGTGTGTTTGGAGAGGGCAAAAGACCCAGAATAGACAACACAATATTGAAGGACAGAATAAAGTTGAAATATTGATACTACCTGATTTCAAGGCTTACTATTAAGCTACAGTAATCAAGACAGTATAGTATTAGAGAAAGAAGAGACAAGGAGCTCAATGGAAGGAACAGAGAGCCCAGAAATAGACTCACATAAATAGTCAACTGATTTTTGACAAAAGAGCAAAGGCAATAAGTGTAATGAAGCAGATAGTCTTTTTCACACATGGTGCTAGAACTACCAGACATCTACATGAAAAAAAAAAAAAAAAAACAACCCAGTTACACCCTTCACAACAGTTAGTTCTAAATGGTTTGTAGACCTAAGTGTATAAAACTCCTAGAAGATAACATAGGAGAAAACCCAGATGACCTTGAGTATGCATGTGTGAAGGCAAAGAGTATGTGGGAAGTCTCTGTACCTTCCCCTAAATTTTGCTGTGAATCCAAAACTGCTCTAAAAAAATAAAGTCTTAATAAAGCAAAAAAAAAAATTCAAAATAGTAAGATGATGTTTTGATAAAAACAATCATCCCTTGCTCATTGACCACAGGATAAAATGTTACATACACATAATGTAGGATGAAGTATCCTGATTCTAATAATTTTGTCAATTACCGCAAATCAAGCCCTTCAAAAAAAATTCTAAAAAAAAAAAAGAAAAAAACTTTTCCTAGTTCTTCAGAAATCACACTCATGTTTGATATATCTCACCCTTCACCCAGAGGGTCATGATACCATAGATGTCATGAATTATAGTGTCCTCTGAACTTTTGAGATTACTTCATGAAAAGTCCATTCCTCATTATACTAATGGCTTGAGACACGAAAACTAAGTTGATAACGCTTATCCACTGAACATTAATCAAGACAAACCTGAAGCAAAAACTCTGCAAACATATCACAGTACCCGTCTGAGCTGAAACTGAGCCAATAGGTAGTTGATGAATCCTTAGTGGAAGACTCATTTGCCATACGATATTTGAGTTGCAGAAGTGTTTGGGAACAAAAAGAACTTTACCTGTCCACATGTATATATAGGCTGTAAGTATCAGGTTCCCTCACATCTATATATCACTAACAAGAGTATTAGGAAAAGTTCAGAAAATCCCAGCAGTCATCAATTCTCATCTGTGTTTAATTACCTGAAAAATCTAGACAAGTTTGAATCATCCAAGCCAGTGGTGTTTCCATAACCAACTGTTTCTAATAAACATACATGATCAGAAGCAATTCTGCTTTCTTAACCCTCAGCATTTTGAAATATCTATAGAGAGAAAAGCAATACTAGGGAGAACACAAAATATTCCAAGGCAGTGGAGTGTTCCAAGGCAGCACATCCATTAAGTACTTCTTATGACACCTTAAAATTTTTACCATATAAAATTACAGTCTTTCTAATGCTGAAATTGGGATTGCTTGCCTTATTCTATGTCCATTTCCACCCCCTCCCCATGATTTTTACACTTCATTTTTCCCCAAAATATACCAAGAGCTTCTTTTCTATAAATTCAGATTGGTTTCACCACTTCTAGATAACCATTCTTGTAGTTGTTTATGGTTTTTAAATGATCCTTTGTGATATTTAAATAATCATTTATCACTGCTACCACATTTAAAAATCATCTGATGATGACATAATTGAACAACAGTTAGAAAATCATTAACTGTAAACTGATACTGACGAGCTCTTCAAAAATCTAGATGACATAAATTATTTGTAATCCATAACTATATGGAGAATAAAAAAACAACGTGAGGAAAAGTCATATCTACACTAACCCTAAAGGGAAATTATATAATAAAACCTCTGGAATTATATAATAAAAAATCTGGAATAATAGAGGAAAGTTTGCTTCAATTATTGAATACGTTACACAAATGCAGCATTAGTACATTCAAACAGACAAACAAAAAACCAAATGAATAAGGCAATTTTAATTTAAGGGCCTACTTTTCTCATCTAAGTTATTATCAGAATAAAAGGCTATTTTTAGACTTGCCATTTGGATTAAAAAAAAATACATTGAGACTTAGTTTAGACAAATCTTTTGTTTTAGCCACATAATGGCGGTCCCTATCTTCCCCAGCTCTAGGTTGTTGTGGGTATGAAAGACATAGAATCTATACAACCCCACTCAATATTTGCCCTTCAAGATCTTTTAGATCAGTGAAGAAGAAAGTTACATAAACATACAATTGCAATATAATGAGATAATGTTATATTAGACAAATATAGCAAGACCACAGATGAGAAAGAAAATGTGGTGTAGCATAATACTTTCCTGTTTGGTTTTAATCAGCTTTACTATATGATAAGCAACAACTAAAACTGGTAAGTTAAGCCAATATCAGAGCTGAAGTGCCATTTTAAAATAGTGATCATGAATAACCTTTAGAGAAACTGCTACCTTACAATCTTTAAAAAGTTCAGCTATTATGGCTTTTTGAGACTGGGCTACAGAAAGCAGAGCTGTGTGACAGGGCAATAAATCAAGGATGTAGTTTCCTAAGGGTCTTAACTAAATACGTTTCTACAATTAAGTTAGCTCTTGAACTTAAATATTTTTAACAGTAAGAATATTTCTTATTATATATGCATAATGTATCTAACCGACTGCTACATATTGACATACTAGCTAGGAAATTATATCCTGGGTAATCATTTTTTAACACATGTATTTTATGTCAAGTGTGACTTAGATGAAAATTGAAAGGTACATCACTTTTTTTGTTGTTTTATTTCAATCACTCCCAAGAGTCTTAAAGTTATATTTCTCTTTTTTTCATAAGCACAAAGCGTGAACAACCAGCCTTTCACTTCCTCAAGAGGCTACACCTCATGTTAAGCCATAATCTTCCTCTTGCTCTTGATGTGTGAATTCTATTTGTACTTTGTGAAGATTTTAATCAATTACATATTTCAGTTCTAGTAAAGCTATAAAGTTTCATGAGATTCTATCCAGAAATCACTTGCCATGAGAGATTTGCTTTCAAATATGCATAACTAAAGTACCCTGGTATGTATCAGTGTAAACAAATACAAGTCCCCCCCTTCCCACCATTTTATTTCTATTAATCTAAGAGTTGAGTTAAAATTTCAGACTGAGATAAAATGGTTGCTATTTTCCAAAAAATTATATGAGAATCCTTTTAAGATTATGTTAGTCCCCAATAAAAATATTTTACTGTACTGACATCTCATGAGTTATTTTTAGCTTTTGGTTAATGATAAAAAAATTATCAAAAGGCTATCATGAACTTATAATACTCTGCAATATAAGATGATAATCTCTGAGTTTCTGCTATAGTGTCTAATAGATGTATACAAATTACACTTAAGGTATGGCACCCTTGTGTATATATGTAATTATGAAGATTAAAGGAAGTGGATTAAAGAAAGATAATGATTAAAGTTTACTGAGGTACAAACGGCCCTCTAAATCTGCCTCTTATAGCTTAATACTGTTCCTCACTGATTCCAGCTTTATGAATCTTTGAGTTTTTCAAGGTTGACATGAGTACCAAAGCAAAATAGCCATATATACCAAATACATTAAGGCAACACATCATTTAGGGCCAGTGAAAGCATGTTGGTAGCAAACCAGTGATCATCTTACAAACCAAACAAAGGTCATATCAAGACTTGACATACATACACTAATATGTATAAAATGGATAACTAATAAGAACCTGCTGTATAAGAAAATAAATAAAATAAAATTCAAAAATTAAAACAAACAAAAAAAAACCCTTTGCCTGAAAGCCATCAGGGAGTTGGGTCTTTTGAGCACTAGCAGCCTGGACTCCTTGCTTGGTGCCCTGCAATAAACGCTGTGCTTTCCTTCACCACAAAAAGAAAAAAAAAAAAAAGACTTGCCTCAAAAATCCAACTCTTCTAATAAGCCTTCCTCATGGATTCTACTTTCTCTTCAGAACTTCTACTGTCTGTATTCAATGCAGCACACTAAAAAAGAGATGGTACTGGGTCCTAACCCTATTCGGGTCCCCAAAAATCTTTATTGCAGTAACTGTGATTATCAAAGAGGACATCCTAGTTGAGCAATCGCTTTCTCTCTCTCCCTCTCTCTCTCCCTCTCTCTCTCATTCTGATATATTTATATTATTTATATCTGTATAAATACCATAAAATTACCTCATAATAATACCGTGAAGGAGTATTTAAATAAATACTTTGAAAGATGACAAAAAAATGTAGCTAGAATGAGTTCACATCTTATACAAAAAAAAAAAGCAATGTGCTGGACAAATTAATATTATAAATGCTGTATAACAGAGGAGAGCAGTTTTCAATTTCTCTTTAGTGAGGAGCAAGGGGTTGGTGCTAACTAAGTGACTAAGACTACATCCTTGTCCAGTCACCCTGGTTGCCCTCGGTCTGTAGTTCCACATAGCCAGTTTTGCTTCAGAACCCTTATGACTGTCACACAATGCTGCTGGTCTCTTTTTATGTACTCTAGGAATAGCTGATACATTGTTATGTTCAATCATGCTGATATGATCCATATGTGTATGCTGTGCTGGCATTAGGGGTGGTATGGGTGTTAATGGGGGTGGTACAGTGGGATGTGTGCCTTTTTGTCAGATTTCTTAATTTGTTAGGTGAGAGTTTCCAACTGTTCTCCATGTGGGCAGCAACATGATGTATCCTTCAAAATAACACTGAACATTCCTTCAGTGGCTGCTTAATCCTCTCATGTCCCATTACATGTCAGTTACATTTGCAGAATATATTTTAAAGCTTTATAAAATCAGAAGAGCATTGGGATAAAAAGGGTAATACGTAGCAAAAACCACAGGCTCTAGAATCAACAACATGGTTTGATCTCAGAGCCACAATTTGCCAGCTATATTAACCAAAGAAAGTTATTGATTTCTCAGTTTTCTTATCTCTTAAATTCCATAGGACCTCACTCTTTTAGTGAGGATTAATTGAAATATTATGAAGCAAATCATGTCAGGCATGAAGTAAACACTATGAACTTTATTTGTATTATAAATCCATTAGCAGAAAGGGACATTAAGAAAGCTTCTGTTCAGGTTCTTTCCTTAGTGGCTGGCAAACGTTAAATGATGGAGTGTAGACTGAAGCACAGAGCAGGGACTTATGATCTCTCAGGCAAAGTGCTCCTTCTCCTTGGTCAGTTCATTATTATATAAAGGCCTATGCTGTTCTTTAATTGCTATCTTTGTGTTGAAATTAATTCTTCAATTCAAAACCCTTGTTAGATCAAATTCACATATTTCTTTAGTGCTCTAAACAGTCTAGTGCAATGTTGAGCATGTAGCAGATTCTCAATAAATAGTTGTATGCATTTTAGACTTGATAACAGAATGAGTAAGGCAGCACTTTTCACTATGGATGTCATTCATCTATTTTTTAAATCTATTTTTCCTAGTTAGTCTTAATACCATCTTGGTAAAGGATTCCTGCCATGCTAGTGTGCTTGTATAATTTTATTTCCCTTCTGTACCCCAATCCCCCCAAAAATGTTTGATTAAAAATATGCTAAATATAAAAGTGTGTTTAAAAAATCCTAAACTATTTCCCCTCTTCACCCACTTCTCACATCTAAATTTTAAAATGCCTAAGTCCTTGATCATAAATGGTTAGTGGAATATAGCTATTAAAGGAAGACTCTTTATCCAGTTTTATGGTCTAAAGTTCACTCTATCCTTTATCAGCTGCTCTCATATCATCAAGTGACTTCCAGACATTGTATTTGGCTACAGTCTAGTTCAAGGTACAATAAGTATTATTTTTCTTTGTAATGATTCAAAGTATTCTAATCAGTACCATTAAAGTTCTATTGGCCAACATAATATTATTACAGATTATAGCTAAACTATTACCTGAATATTAATACCTGAATTTAAATACATTTAATTTTATTATCAATTAAAAATTAAAAGTCATTCATCAAACACTGTTTACTGTATGCTTCACCTGAAAAATTTTCTTTGCCTTAGGTTTAAAACCTATTTTTAAGGAGTTCAAGAAGTCAAAAAGAAAGCAATAAAGAAGTAAATTTTTTATTTATTTTTAATTATTGGAATGAACATCATTGATGTGAATTTTTGAGAGCTTATAGATGTCAGGTGTCATTATACTATTTATTAAAAACTAAAAGTCACAGTATGCCTTATCCCAAACTTTAATTCTTCACTGTCAATCACCCTTACCCACTAAATCTGCTTGCACTCCATCCATCACACCCCTCTTTTAGTTCTTATTATTTTATATCACATAGCTGACTGTCTTTTGTTCTCTCTCAGCCAATTTTTTAATGCCTTTCCTCCATCTCTGGTTTACCTCTACCATATTCTCAATCAATCTCATGGGTCATAGCTCATGGAATTGCAGACTGTAGCTGCTCCTAAACACTCTTAACTAAAAATCTCATATCCATCATGTTCAGTTTTTGTGAAACGTAAGTTACGTGTGGGAGAAATCAAGGCCTACATGAAGAATCTGATATTTCAGCCTAACATCGGATAATGCACTGCAGTTGCTAACCCATGCTTAGAGCAGGGCTTTTTTTTCTTCCTGGAAGTTCAGGTTAGGATTTCAGAATGTTACCAATGACGCTGATGTTTTCATTAAAACCTTCATCCAACACTTGGAGAAACAAAGATTGATTAACTGACTTACTCAAGTTCACTCTGATAGTCAATGACAGATTTTGAACAGATGGGGACCTTGGGCTCCCCATCTCCTTCCCTTTCTGCTTCACCAGAGGGATTTGCTATTATAATAATATTATGAAATTTGGTTTAAGTAGGGTTTAACAGTTATGGGTAGGAAATATTTCTTGTATAAATACTCATTTGGATTTGTGAAAAATTATGATTACAAATCCACCCTCACAAAAGATGAGACAGTAATAACAAATAGCCAGAGGCACAAATAGGTCAATTTAGCCAAGAACGCATATTTCATTAATATTTTTATGAAGCAAATAATTTACAATTTATATAAAGGCATACCTCATTTTGTTGCTCTTCACTTTACTGCTCTTTGCAGATACTGTGTTTTTATATATTGAAGGTTTCTGGCAACTATGTGTCAAACAAGGCTACTGGTATCACTTTCCATTAGCATTTGCTCATTTTTTGTCTCTGGGTCACATTTTGGTAATTCTCACAATATTTCAAACTTTTCATTATTATTATATTTGTTATGGTGATCTGTGATCAGTGATCTTCAATGTTACTATTGCAAAAAGATTATGACTTGCTGAAGGCTCAGATGATGGTTAGCATTTTTTAGCAATAAATTATTTTTTAATTAAGGAGTATACATTGTCTTTTTATATATAATGCTATTTCACACTTAATAGACTGCAATATAGTGTAAACATAACTTTTATATGCACTGGGATAAATTTGTGTGACTTGCTTTATGGCGATATTCATTATATTGTAGTGATCTGGAACCAAACCCACAATATCTTTGAGGTATGCCTATATTTTATTGCTATTTGCCTAGGTTACTTTCATAAGGGAGTTAAAAAATCAGATCAGAATTATTAGTGTCATTTTACAGAATGGTTTAAAATAAAGGCAAATATACACTGAAAGCAAAGAACAGGGAAATGGACATTTTGAGTGGAAGTGCTGACAGAGGGCTCTCTCAAAATCTACCTAAAAATGTTGAGCTGTGAAGCTACAGGAAAGGATATTTATTTTTGCAACTGCAGTGAGAGTCAGGCAGTTTCTTCCAAGGATTTGTAAACATTCCTGTGGGTGGTCTATAACCAAAATTTGTTCCCTTAGCATTTCCCATATCCTAGCAGCTGGCTGCTTAACCACTGTTAAAGATATTACCATGTACATGTGACTGCTAACAATTTTGAAAACTTGATGAAATGGAAATTGTCATGTGCAAATAAAATTATTAAAAGTGATACCATACAATATAGAAAACCCAAATTGATTAATAAAAAGAAGAAAAAAGAGAGAGAGATAAGAGACAGAGTCAGGGAGAGATGCAGAGAAAGAGAGAGGGAGAAAGAGAAGGGAACTAGTTTAGAAGGCATAAGACTCAGTTCTACTATGATTTATCTTGAATTGTAGGCAAATGCTTTATACAATATATTGTATATCTCTCTCATAGAACAGGTAAAACAAATTCTTGACTATATCACAGAAATGTTATAAGAGCTAAAGAAATAAGTCTCTTAATGTGGAAAAAATAAGGCTTTGAGGAAATATAAGTATTATCAAAATTCCTTAAAAACCTGAAAAGGCTAGTAAAAAAAACAAGCAGAGGTTTTTGTAGATAAATAAACAATATAGATGAAAGGAATAGAAGCCAGCTCACAATTTTTCCATTAAAAAATTGAGATTTTATTAAATCTAAAACCCACTATTAGAATTCAGCAATTTACCTGTAGAAGATGATTATGATTTTGATTTTGATACCAGTTTTGATAGGATAAAAATTTAAACAAAAAATACAGATCAGTCAACTGAAATAACCTCAATTTATAAAATATATGTCTACAATTTATTTTTCCAAAGAATTTATGAAGAGGAGGGGGAAAAACAGAGAGATTGAAGGTATATGTCATATAAAGCTATGATGTGAAAGCTGTTTAATCACACCAGACAGCATGAAAAGAAAAAATGTTGACACAATCCTAACAAATATCAGCTGACATCACTGATGAGAGGGGTATTATCTATTCTGGCAAGAGGATCTTCTACGAAACTGAACGTTACTTTAAACACTAGAACCTCAAAACCTAAGTCATAACTGGTGGCATACTCTGTAATGACTTTCACTTTTACCCCATCCTTAAACAGGATCATATACACAAAAACATAGAGATACACAAACACACACACATATATACACACTCATCACCAGATACCTGTGCTTTCTAAGGAGACTCAGATATAAGTGTCTATATGCCATTGAGTGTGATGGCATGGTGGTGGTCCTACCTGTTGTCTACTCATTACGGGCTTTCCTCTGTGTGTCTTATTGACCTCAAGCCAGCCTTTACCCTTCACTGCTGATGCACAAGGTTTTAATCACCCAGATGCTGCCACTTCTGCTACCATCACTTCTAATCTCTACTACTCTTCTCATCTCTTCTCCCCTTTTTTAAATTTTTGATCTTTTATGTCTCTGGCTGCTCCCCCTTTTTATTGGATTTTTATTGAAAAGACTTTAGAGACCTCTTTGCAGAAGGCTTTCTCTTCTGACCCCTCCTACAATCCATGTACCGAGAAAGCATAAATATCTTGTTATATAGATATATCTAGTACTAGAACATATATCCCACTATAATTGCTTGTATTTGTATTTTGTATATGTATACCTTGTGTTAAAAATTATAATTATATATAATGACATTTATACTATTATATATAATATATTATAATGTATAATTTTTATTGTAATACTTTATATATAATTATATATTTATATCTACTTGTAGTGTGTATATGCGTGTGTGTACATATGTGCATGTATACATATACACATACACATATACATACATGTCCCTATAGTAGTTCCTCACTTATTTGTGAGTTCTTTAAGGAAAAGACTAAATTTCATCCAATTATTTAGGCACATGCTGAGCAATCAATAACTTAAAGGATGAATAGATGATGGGCACTGGTCTGTTTTTTCTCTTTTTGATATAAAACCAAGCATTCACAGTGAGGCAGTTATCATATTTAAAACTTTGGCTTGACATATGTGTTTAATTACTTCTTTCTGCTAAAGAGTTCTTTCTTTTCAGTCAAAAATACTCCCTCTGTTACTTTGGTCATTTTCCTTCTTAGTTTTTAAAAAATTATTCTGAGAACTTGGAAGTCTAGAAGTGGTTCATAGATAACCCAGGCATTACTCTAGACAAAAAAAGTATACAAACATATTATATAGATTATATAAAGCTATATAACACATTGAATAGATAAACATATGAAGTTTAATGTACTCTTCTGCCCTAGGAGTACATGGGATGTCTTTAAGGATAAGTAGTCACTTTGAAGTAATTGTGGTAAAAGGCTACCAGTTATTCTAACAATTGTTATTCTAACAAGAATGACTCACCTCCATTTTTAAAAGAAAAAATGTCATTAAGAAATCAAATGTTCACTGGAAGGAGATTATTTATTATAAATTAAATTGATTTTAGGCATTTAGCTTCCTCAAGCTTAGACCTTTTTTTTCTGTTATCTTATTGACAGAGTTGAGACTGATAGCTGGTCAAGGAAACCCCATCAGGTCAACACTTTGTAAAGAGAATTAATGGTCATGCCAATATAATAATCTCACTAAGTGCTTTAGTTCAACAATGAGAACCTAAGCTTAGGCAACCCCAGGCCAGTCTTTCCAGGTGCCACAACTCAATAAGCCCTGAATGACGATAGAACCACCCAATAAAGTCATGTGAAAGGTCAATCTATAAAATTTTGTCCTCAAGTACTCTGGAGCTTTCAGATTTATATCAAGCTTTGATATAGGAACTTGAAACAGACCTTCTGGATTGATGCTCTTGAGGAAGGAGATACAATTATCTGTTCCTTGAGAAGCAAGCCACTGTTGGTTTCCAGAAATTAGTCAGAGTACTTTATTTAATGATTGCAAAATAATTATTGATGTTATCAAATATAATAAACTAATTTAATATTTTCTTGTAATTCACATCACATGGATATTTGTGATGCAATCTCAGATCTACTTTCCTACCTTTGTCATCCACTCAGGAGCTTCAGTAGGCAAAACAATTCAGAATAAGTGATTGTTCTATATATTTTTTAAATGGTGCTTTCACTTCAGGTAACAGAAGCTCTTGTGCTATAACTGTGGTAAATATCAATATCTATTAAATTTAGTAAAATAAAAATCTACCTAAAATGCCAAGAAGTATTTGGAGTGCCTCTCTTACTCAAAAAGAACATTTCTATAATTTGAAAGGAAGGAATCATTATAGTATCACATTTCTGAAAAACAAAAGATGCTGGCTTTCACATTTAAAATACTGTATCTGTTGGTGGTTTATGGGGTGTGTAGGAAAACCAGGAGTTACTGATGTAGGACCCACTCACTTCTTTGATAGATAAATTTCATGCAGCTGTAACAGAATGTTTAAATAAGTTATTTTTGAATGAGGTCTTTTATGTCCCATGCAATTCAGTGCCTCAGGCTGTGAGCTCCTATAACTTGGGTTGAAGGATGTCTAGTTTCTGCTGAAACAAAAGTATGAGATGAATTGTGTCAAGAGAAACCCTAGTTTATGTGCTGTGCCCTGGCTTACTCACAGAGGTTTCTTTGTAAAATACCCTGAGGGTGCAGTCAAGGAGCAGATTCTAGTACTTCTCTGGTCAATTTCAAGCAAACAAATGAAAATGAAATAAAATGGCAGTAATACACTCTTAGGAGCAAAGGGAAGCTTGATCTTTCTGTCAGATTCCTTAACTTTTTCCAACTGTGTTTAGTGTTCTTCCTTTATTATTTGTTGACTTAGAAGCAAAGGTTTCTTTGCACTTATCTACTGGCTGTACAAAACTTAAATCTCCAAGATAATAGCATCCAACTAGTATGTCCCAATTTCTAAAGCATTCCTTTTCAATGTATTTGCTTCTAAATTTCACCTCCTCAGTGAGATCCTCGTGAACATACAACACTCTTATTTCCTATCCCCTTTCCCTGCTTTACCTTTCTCTAAAGGCTTTATAATGGTCTAATGTACTGTAAACTTTACCAATTTGCTTTTGGGATTGCCTGTCTCCCCTTCACGCTAGATCATAAACTCCTTGAGAGAAGAACCTGGTGTCGGTTTTGATCACTGCTAAATCCCCAGAGGCTTAAACATTGCCTGGCACATACCCTACCAGCCTTGGTTTAGAGTTTTAAGAACTGGAATTCATGGGATAAATAAGAGAGGTGGAAAACTAGGTTGAAAATACAACAGGGGTGGTATGTGTGATCTTTATAGAATGTTTCTTCACTGATTCGGGGTGGATGATTGACCCAAGGGCATTTTTTGAACTATTCAATGCTTATTTTTTAATACTATCCTTTCTACCCCTTTTCTAAGTTCCTGTTTGTTCTCTCTCCAGGTGCCCAATACTCTTTCCTGCCTTACTGCCCCATATAACCCTCGTACTCCTACTTCAGAAAGGTGTGTAAAAAAGTCTTCCTTCCTTTAAAATATAAAGTGCCCCATGACTCTAATTACTTCAGTTTTGATTCCTCCCCACATCTTTCCCAAAACTCCCATTCCCTTTGAGCTTAGAATAGATAAATTGTAGAGCCATAAGTTTAAACAAATTCATTTTTAACCTCTTAGACTCTCCAGGTTCTATCTGCCTGTTTATCTGTTTTTCTTGTTAAATCAAACTTCAAGTATTTTCATACTTGGTTTATTAGCTTCAAATAATTTCCTAAGATTGTGCAGCATACAATTTCTTTACTCTTTCCTTTTTCCTTCCTAATCTCCATCCCTGTCTCCATCCCTGCTCATAAATACTTCAAAACCCTATGTGTTTTGAGGATCATCCTGCTATCACCATAGATTAATTGTAATATTATCTTGCACTTGAATGTGGATCCATTTGAATACATTATCCTATAAATATAATATTTAAAGAGTTAAAAAAAATTTATATTATCCTTACTGTGTATAGAATATGGCCAGTGGCAGCTGTAGGGTACCTATTTTTGATGTTTCAAAATGTCTCTTTCAATAAAATGCTTCCTAGAAGGCAGAAATAGACTCTGGGAAATAAAAGTGATCTAAAGAGCTAAATAATCATCACAAGCAGTGATCAGCAAAACGGAATCATCTCTCCCCCACATACACATATGTTCAGACTGAGATAAACAAGCACATACTTCAATTACAAGCAAAACTTTCTTGAGAGACAAGTGGCAGGGAGCACTGAAGCTGAAAGCAATGTGACAACACAGTGGCACACAATGGTGAGAAACAACTCAACCCTGTAATTAATTTCTATCATTAAAGTCCCATTAATATCACTTAGGTGGATGGCTCTGACAGGATGGGAATACTACCTAGAGACAGATTTCCTACTTCAAAGGTTATAGTACTGTTTGCATATGTAATTTAGAATAAATTATAAAAAGGTGAAAAATATGGAAGGCATTATGTATAACCCGAGATTAACTTAACAGAGCATAAATGTATGTGCTTGACATTAGCTGTGGTGAATATAAAGCTTGACACATTTTTCCCCTCTAAAAAGAAATGTAGAGGTTCAGTTCCCAAAATTGGATTCAGAAAACGATGTATATTTAGGATTAATTTATACAAAATCCTAGTACTTTTTATTTGCTGTCTATAATGGTTAATACTAATGAAGTAAACAAAATTGCCTGAAACTGGAGTCATTATTAAAGAAAACAGAAAGGAAGGAGAAAAGGGATTAGATGTAACCAATTACTTTTAGGACACAATTGATTAAATCGATATAGAATAAACAACATGGAAAAAACTCCCTTTGCAGCTATACCAGTATGGCCAAAGAAAGCAAAATTTTAGAATAGTGATCGTCATGAAAAAAGTTATTTGAAAAGCTGTAAAAATTTCTTAGGCTCAAAATAAAGTTTCTTTCATTCTAACCAAAGTCTGGCAAGTGATTTATTTGGAAGACTATTCTGAACTCCCCCAACTGAGAAACACCACATCATAGAATCCTCCCTGTCTAAGAAAGATTATTGCATAAGGTTTATTGTATCTTTAAAGCATAGACACATCACTTAAAATGACTTCTAATCCTCAAACTAGGTACTCATTTCACTCCCTTTCTTTGAAAATCTGAGTAGATTCCAAATAATGAAATAAGGATAATTCAACACTATTTTGTGAGATATGACAGGCTCTGGAATTAAAATTACATACAATTTGAACTTAAATTAGTACATGAAATAAATCAAACTTTTGAAATCCTTTCTCAGACTAAATCGGTGTAAGCAACAAAATGACCCTTTGTTGTATATTTCTGATTTTTAAAATTTTCACCTTGATAAAATACAACTTAAACATGCTTCAGGCATATATGTGAATAACATGGTGACATTTCCTTCAGCATTAAAAAAATAAAGTTTAAATGTGATAAGGTGAGTTGCTTGTGGAAAAGAAACTCATTATTTCTTCTTAACTTTGCCTCAGAGACAACATCTTCATTTTACTAACTCTCAACTTTTAAATGTTTTTTTTTTTTTAATTATCTCATTGTAAGACTCACAATCAGTGGAGGGTAAAATGACAGAATTCAAATATCATACTCTCTGCAGGCAGGTAAAGTTCAGAGTTCAGATTCTACATATGTACCAGATGTGGCAACACTGTTTATTTGTTAATTCATTAAACAAATATTTTTGAGAGTCTAAAGTACACCAGATATTGTGCCAGACAACATGGTAGGCACTAGGAATACAGAAATGAATGTGACAGCTATGATCCTGGTGCAGGGGAGAAAAAAAAAACATACTTTAGTAATTAGAAAAGATGAGTGCAATGAGAGAAACAAATAGGATTTTGTAAAAGAAGATAACAGGAAAGGACCAGATCTAAATGGAAAAGCCAAGGACATCTCTCAAGGTGATATTCAGGCTGACATATCAAGATGAAGCAGCCAAGGGAAGACTAGGAATAGAGATTTCTCAGAGTAGAAATGTAGCTTATCCATAGTCATGAATAAGGAGAGAGCTTGCAATGTTGTAAGAACAGATAAAAGGCCAAGGGGACAGACACAAAGGTGAACTTCTACAAATGGTGCACAAAGGAAAGAGAGCATGAGGTGATTTGGGAGATATAAGTCAAGCCCGTTTATACAGTACTTCTTGATAAGCTATAGTAACTATACTTAATGTTTTATTCTAAATGGGATGGAAGCCATTGAAAAATATTAATTAGAAACATTGTAGCTGACAGATTTTCCATATATGATTATCTACTTCAGAAATAGTTGTTTCAAACTAATACTCATAACTAATGTACACATACTAAGGGACAAACAGTAGATGAAACACTACAATAAAAATATGGAGAGTTATACTAAGAAAACTTAAATATCATACTGGGCATAGAAAAATTATATAATGCTATTTAAATAGAGTGGTTTGAACATATTCTAAGATTAGGTTTGCTTTCCATCCTTCTAGGTGATAAAATTTATTATAAATGTGTCAATAATGAAGGAAATATAGTGACTACTGCATCACCACAGTCATGACCATTGCAGAAATTTTCATAGTGTTTTAGGCTCTGACTATCCACTTACATCTATAGAAGATAATATGTTACATAATAATTAACAGCCAAGAGCTCCTGCCTTTTTTTCCCTCTAGCTGAGGAAACTGAAGCTCAGAAAAGTATAGCCGGGACTTCCCTGGTGGTGCAGCAGTTAAGAATCTGCCTGCCAATACAGGGGACACAGGTTCGATCCCTGGTCTGGGAAGATCCCACATGCCACGGAGCAATGAAACCGGTGTGCTACTGAAGCCCACGTACCACAACCACTGAAGCCTGAGTGCCTAGAGCCCGTGCTCTGCAACAAAGAGAAGCCACTGCAATGAGAAGCCCGCGCACCACAATGAAGAGTAGCCCCTGCTCGCCACAACTAGAGAAAGCCCGTGCGCAGCAACGAAGACCCAACACAGCCAAAAAAAATTATTTAATTAATTTTTTAAAAGTACAGCCACTTCACCTTGTCAAATTTCACCCTGAAGTCAGTGGCTAGAGAGATGATAATACAGGCCTTTCACCAAATAGCTCTTAAAATTATGACTGAGAAAAGTTTTTAGGAGAATAGTAAATTTTAATTTGGTTAGTTTGGTTTATGTCTAGTTTTTGTTTGTTTACTTGTTTTTTATTCTTCAAACATTTTGGAGGCTTTTGTGTTTTATGGAGGGTTGATTTTGATTGTTCGTTGAAATACAATATTTTACTAGTTTTAGGTGTACAATATAGTGGTTCAACACTTATATACAGTATGAATTGATTACCACAAGTCTAGTAATCATCTGTCACCATACAAAGTTATTACAATATTATTGACTATATTCCCTATTCTGTACATCTCCATGACATTTATTTTATAACTGGAAGTCTGTACCTCTTAATCCCCTTCACCTATTTCCTTCAACTCTCACTCCTTTCTCCTCTGGTGATCACTAGTTGTTCTCTGTATCTATGAGTCTGCTTCTCTTTTGTTTTGTTTATTCATTTGTTTTGTTTTCTAGATTCCACATATAAATGAAATCATACAGTATTTGTCTTTCTCTGTCTGACTTATTTCACTTAGCATAATGACCTCTAGGTCTATGCATGTTGTCACAAATGTCCAGATTTCACTGTTTGTGTGTTTTTTTTTTTAATGTGGGCCAATTTTAAAGTCTTTATTGAATGTGTTACAATATTGCTTCTGTTTTATGTTTTGGTTTTTTGGCCACAAGGCATGTGGGACCAGGGATCGAACCCACACCCCCTGCATTGGAAGGTGAAGTCTTAACCACTGGACCACCAGGGAAGTCCCAAGATTTCATTGTTTTTTATGTCTGAGTAATATTATATTGTATATATATGCTACATCTTCTTTACCCATTCATCCATCCAGGGACACAGTTTACTTCCATATCTTGGCTATTGTAAATAATGCTGCAATGAATGCAGGGGTGCAGATATCTTTTCAAATTAGTGTTTTCATTTCCTTCAGATAAATACTCAGAAATGGAATTGCTAGATTCTATGGTAGTTTTATTTTTTAATTTTTGAGGAAGCTCCATAATGTTTTCCATAGTGGCTATACAAATTTGCATTCCCCAAAACAGGACACAGGGGTTCCCTTTTCTCCACATCCTTACAACACTTGTTATTTCTTGTTTTGATGATAGCCATTGTGATAGATGTGAGGCAATAGATCATTGTGGCTTTGATTTGCACTTCCCTACTAATTAGTGAGTTTGAGCACCTTTTCATGTGTCCACTTGCCATATGTAGGTCTTCTTTGGGAAAATGTCTATTCAAGTTCTCTGCCCATTTTTTTAAAATTTATTTATTATTTATTTATTTATTTTTGGCTGTGTTGGGTCTTTGCTGCTGTACGTGGGCTTTCTCTAGTTGCGGTGAGCGGGGGCTACTCTTCGTTCTGGTGCGTGGGCTTCTCATTGTGATGGCTTCTCTTGTTGCAGAGCACGGGCTCTAGGTGAGCAGGCTTCAGTAGTTGTGGCACGCGGGCTCAGTAGTTGTGGTTTGCGGGCTCTAGAGCACAGGCTCAGTAGTTGTGGCGCATGGGCTTAGTTGCTCCACGGCATGTGGGATCTTCCCAGACTAGGGATCGAACCCGTATGCCCTGCACTGGCAGGCAGATTCTTAACCACTGCACCACCAGGGAAGTCCCCTCTGCCCATTTTTAAATCAGATTGTTTGTTTGTTTGTTTGTTTTTGACATTGAGTTAGTTGTGAATTGTTTGTTGGGAGTTTTTTTTATTACGGATTCAATTTCACTACCATTGATCAGTCTGTTCAGATTTTCGATGTCTTCCTGATTCAGTTTTAGAAGATTATGTTTCTAAGAATTTATCTATTTCTTCTAGCTTGTTCAATTTGTTGGCACATAATTTTTGTAGTAACCTCATGATATTTTGTATTTCTGTGGTGTTAGTTGTAACCTCTCCTCTTTCGTTTCTGATTTTATTTGGGCCCTCTCTCTTTCTTTCTTGATGAGTCTGGATAAAAGATTATCTATTTTGTTTATCTTTTCAAAGAACTAGCTCTTTATTGATCCTTTCTGTTGTTTTTTAATCTCTAGTTCATTTATCTCTGATCTTTGTTATTTCTTTCCTTCTACTAACTTTGGGTTTTGTTTTTTTGCCTTTGCTCTTGGACTCAAAGCAAGTGGGCTTGTACATGAGCCCTTCATGAGCAAAGTCTTGGTTTCCCACAGACACCCAGCTCTTCTGAATATGAGCCCCACTGCTTTTCAAAGCCAGACACTGTGAGGCTCATTCTCCCAGTACAGGTCTCCAAGGCTGGGAGTCCGATGTGGGGCTCAGACCCTTCACTCCTCTACAGCTGTGATATCCCTCCTGCTTGTGGGTTGCTGCAGTGGGGATGCGGGTTCTGATTAGACCATGTCTCTGCCCCTCCTACACATCTTGATGTGGTCTTTTCTTTATATTCTTCGTTTTAGAAAATCAGTTCTGCGAGTCTTCAGGTCATTCTCAGAGACAGTTGTTCTATGTGTAGCTGTAGTTTTGGTGTGTCCATGGGAGGAGGATCTTCCTATTCTGCCATCTTGATAGAGAACTCCCCTCAGATGATTTTTGGATATGTGTGTATGTGTGGTGTGATTCATTGGGGATGGAAGGACACTTACCACATATCTACATTTTTCTTAAAGCTATTATGCAAGCAGCTAAACATCACCAAGATTTACTGAGCTCTTATTAGTATCAGGAAATGGTTATGCCATCCATTAGGATTTCCATGCCAAACAACTGTGAGTTATCTTGACAGCTCTCCCTTCTTTACACTGAACATTTAATCAAGTAGAAGATTCTGTGAATTCTACCTACTAAATATGTCTCCAGTCCAATGATTTTTCAATACTGTCATTGTCACCATTCTATATCAAGCCTCCATCTTTTGGCCTACACTGCTGTACTAGCTTCCCGTATCTTCTTTTAATCCTTCCAATCACACTCAGCACAGCAACCAACTTAATCTTAACATATTTTCTCTACTTAAATGCTTCAATGGCTATCTTGCCTAAAGAAAAGAACCAACACCCTTAATATGAGCTGCAAGACCCTACAGAGTCTCTCAGTTTCCTTTTCTGCAGCTCTCCTCATTGCTTACTGTGTTAGTCACTCTGTTTTTGTTTCGGTTTTTTTTTGTTTTACTTTTTTTGTATTTTCTTCATGCTCCACCTTGGAGGTCCAATTTTAAGGTCTGCACCATCACAATTCCCTTTCCCCGGAATATTCAACATCTCTATCTTCCATTAGTAAAATTCTCCTCATCCAGAGTCATCTTATATTCACTTAAATAGATAATCTTATATAGTAGGAAGTATCCTAAGAATGAGCTTCCTGAGTTGGCAGGGTACCCCTTCATTTCCCCATTCTAACACTTATTGCAATAGTAAATTAAATGATTATTTATGTATGCATTTGTTTATGATCACATATTGCCTCCTCTTCTAGTTTGAAAGCCTCAGGAGTGTGGGAACCCCATCTGCTAAAATCATGATTTCAGATTTTTAGCCTTCAGAATTGTGAGACAGTAATCTATTGATTAAGCCACCTAGGTTGTGGTACTTTGTTACAGCAGCTCTAGAAAACTAATAAAAATTGAATCAAGAAAAATAAGAGAAAAACACAAATAAGACTAAGAAAAAGAAAACAAGCTATTATAGGAGTACAGTATACATTATAATTCTATGTTAATAAATTTGGTGATTAGAAATGGACCATATTCTGTAAAAAGGTAGATATCCAAATTCCTTTAGAAATAGACAATTAAAGTACAATTAATTACAATAAAGAATTTTTAGTGATGTTGAAAAATGTCAATGATATATTATGCTGAGTAAAAGGCAGTAGGATAAATAAGTATATTCAGAGTAATAAGAAAAATAGAAATATATCGTAGAGAAAATACACCAAAATACTAGCAATTTTTATATAAAGGATTATCTATAAGTGAATGTGTTATGCTATTTATTCTGTACACCTTCCTATATTCCTTACTTTGTTTAAATATTACTTTTAGTGCCAACAACAGTCTACTGACAACATATATGAATATATATAACATATGAATATTTTTATTAATAACATGATTAGAAAGATAAGTTCTCTTTCTATGAGCCTTACATAAAATGCATAAACTCTTTTTAAAAGCAGTTACCAAAATATTTTAAAGTTGTCATTTCTTTTTGACAATGACAAAGATAAGTTCATCCTACTATAGTTTAGGTACAAATATTTTATTAGATTCAAACTCCAGGTGGTCTATTATTATAAGTATTTCTGTTATTATCTGACTTTTTAGGCAAATTAAAGGAAGAAGTTAGTGAATGTTTTTAAAACAGTTTGAAAAAATGTTCCTGTAATATTTTTAAACATTACTATGAAAAAGAATATTCAAACTTTTTTCCCAGCTTCATTATAAAACAGTTATACTGCATGAAGACCAGAAAATACATAGGATAAGAAAAAAGAAAAATATGCCTTCATCCAGTATTCAAACTGAGAAGAATACAAGAAGGAAATGATGACCTTAAAGAATGAAAATAAATTGGATTTCTGAAATCCTTTAGTTTTAATAATCTATACAATATTATTAGTATTAGGGAAAATTAAAATGTACAAACTTTATTTTGTCAATGCAACGTTATTTTAATTGGTTTTCTTTATTTTGAGATAATGAACATTAAAATCACATTTTCAGGATTTTGTGAAGACTAGAAATTTGACCAGAGTTTTGTTCAGTGAATTACTTCCATCATCTTAAATTATTTGATTCCTATAAGAATCAATTTAATTTATTAACAAGGTAGATACCATAAAATAATACTTACATTCTGACCCCAGAATGTATTTATTACATTTTTTCTATTGCTTCTGAACTTTCTGGATGAGATTAATATTCTAATAGAAATTTATTATTGTCTTTATAATTCTGGATAATAAAAACCAAACAATGTCTTTTCTCCAAGGAGAGTAGCTACATATTAAAACAAAAACATGACTATAAAATTTTATGTTAAAATATTTGTACATTATAGATACACTGTATATATACACAATACATCAATATTGTATATACATAGTAATATTGTATATATATAGTAACATTCCATTGTGTTTGTGTGTGTGTGTGTATATATAATTCATCCATGAGAAAGAAGAAATCTGCTATTTCCAATAACATGAATGGACTTTGAGGGCATTATGCTAAGTGAAATAAGTCAAACAGAGAAAGACAAATACTATATGATATCATCTATATGTGAAACTCTAAAAAAGTCAAACTTGTAGAAATAGAGAGTAGAATGGTGATTACCAGCATTGGGGGGCTATAGGGGAATTAGAGAGATGTTGGTCGGGAGGAACTAATTTCCAATTAAGAGATGAATAAGTTCTGGGGATCTAATGTACAAACATTATGACTATAATTAACATTACTGTATTGTATATTTGAAAATTGTTAAAAGAGTAGATGTTAAATGTCCTCATCACAAAAGGAAATGGTAGTAATGTGGTATAATGGAAGTGTTAGTACTACAGTGGTAATCATATTGCAATATGTAAATGTATCAGATCAACAAAGTCTATACCTTAAACTTAACACAGTGTTTTATTTCAATTGTGTCTCAATAAACCTGGAAATAAAATAAAATGGTTAACTAGAGGGAGAGTGAAGGTGCAGGATGAGGGATAAAAATAAGCCTTTTTTCAAAAATAAATAAATAGATAAATAAAATTAAAAATTTAGAGTATGAAAGAAGGACTGAGACAGGCTTACTAAAATCATGCAGTTCAAAAGTAGGAAGACTTCATGTAGACCAATGCTCTGCTAAAATAGGAACTTAGTCTGAAATATTCTCAAAAATGTTTCCTCAACCTCAGTGAGGAGATGGGAAGTTGTGGACTTACAGGTGGCATGTGATGTCTCTCAGGTTACAGGGTCCAATTAACAGATCACTCCCCTTCACAGGCTTCTTATTGGCATTCTAATGACGTTACAAAAAGACCTCTCCAAAATGTGAACAAGACCTATTAATGTAATTGCAACAGTGCCATGCCGAAGCATAACGGAACCAGAAGAAAAAAAAAATAAGGAAGAATACTGACATGTTCTTTATTTAAAACTTTGACATTTTGTTCATCATTAGCATTTTACATTTTTTAAAATATTGCATTGAAATATTCACCTAGATTATTGATTGTTTGGCATCACCTTAAATTTTGCACCTAAGGTAAGTACCTCACTCACCTCACCTAGTCCCGGCTCTCAGTTATAATTTCTGTTGTGTTTCTGGTTAGTATTATTTAACAAATGAATCCCTAACATGCTTTTGTTTGTTTTTCTTTTTACAAAGAGAAAACAATCATGCCTGTAGAAACAGAATTTCAAAAGATGTATATAATTCAAATAAGTTCAGATAATCTACATACAAGGCAAGGAGTGTAATTTACCAGGTGTTGGTGGTTGATGGAATTTTGCCAAACTTGAGAAGGGAGCAAAGCAGTGCTGACTGAACTACTTTTGAGCTTCTTTATCCCTTGATTATTACAAGCCTCAACTTCATATTCTTTGGGGAAATGGATCAGGAAGAAGCCAAGATCTCTTAATATGAAGCTATATTATATCCCAGAACTCAGAAGAAATCCAGGGGTAACCAATAGAACTGGCCTAATCCTCTAAAACCAGATGCTTAAAAATCTCTAAAACAGTTATAGTTGCCAAATTGCTTTGTGTTTAATTTTTAGATTCTTAAAACTTTAGTGATGAAGAACATTGTCTTACTCTGTGGTTGACAAATGCTGGCCACTTCATGACAACTTTACTGGGCTGCTATAAAAAGGTTTAACAACAGGACAATATACAAATATAGAGAGAAACAAGTATAGACACACTCAAATATCACTTAACATTTCTTATAAAAGACTTGCCTTAAGTAGGTAATTATACCCTTTCTACATTTTGTTTTTAGCATATTTCTTTTATGAAATTATGGTAAGAGTGCATAGTAGTTTTCTTTTAATATATTTATTTGGCAAAATAAATACTTGGTAACCTTATATTGTTTACCCTATTTAACAAAAATATTCATTGACCCATGAAAGCAAAAACGAAGTACAACTTCTCACCAAATACAGGGTGTAGCAACCCTGACAACTGGTTACTCTTCCTCCACAAACTCATAATAAGAACAACAGTAACATTTATTGCATTCTTATTATGTGACAGGCACCAGGCTAAGCTACTTTCCACTAGTATTTGTTTTTCATGTTAGAGTATGATATTTATTAAATTTCATCATTTATGATCACTCTCATAACCAAATTAACCCTAACACAAACTTTGACATTTAGAAACACAGACAGCATACTGATTTTTCAACTATTTTGCTTACGTGTACTTTTCAATTGTCATGTAGTGCTCATAATTAGGAGATACTATACATTAACCCTCTCATATTATGCTTATTAAGAACCAAATTCAGGGGTAGAAAAATGCCGACATAAATTCATTCTCCAAAATTGCCCATGAATGTACTGTCACTGTTCTTTCTAATCATATACTTATGGTACATTCTTCAGTAAAATGTATAACTGTAGTCACATGACAACAGTTATGATGAGGCAATATCATTTCAAGAAAGAAATACAACAAATGAAACTAAAAATTCAAGAGAAGCGATCGGGGCATATAAAAATCATTTGAGGGGCTTCCCTGGTGGCGCAGTGGTTGAGAGTCCACCTGCCGATGCAGGGGACACGGGTTCGTGCTCGGGTCTGGGAGGATCCCACATGCCGCGGAGCGGCTGGGCCCATGAGTCATGGCCACTGGGCCTGCGCGTCGGGAGCCTGTGCTCCGCAACGGGAGAGGCCACAGCAGTGAGAGGCCCACGTCCCGCAAAAAAAAAAAAAAAAAAAAAAATCATTTGAGAACACCACACAAACTTCAGTGTTTTCCACTTTCCAGTTGGAAAGAACATGCACAAAGTTTTCTTAAGACAGTTGTCAGGTGTGCATAAAAAACTGGCTTTCATGTCATGTATGTTGAGAGGAGATCAATTTCATTGAGGAAAAAGAACTGTGTTCATTATCTTTTGGGTCTGTCTATATCATCTATAGCTGAGAGAAGTTTTTATCTTGCTTTCTTATCCACTAGTATTTTATTTAATCCTCACCACAGCCATGACATAGACATTATAAAGACAAAACCCTATGAGCCTGCCCCTAGCTCTCATCCACGTAATTCATACTGTGGCAGCTCTCTGACTCCAGAGCCATAACATTTAAATCCTATAGTTGTTTTCTCCACACTCAGAACATTTCACTCCTTCCATGGTTGTTCAGTTCCAATCACTACAGAGGATTTCAAAATGAGCCCTGGTCCCCCAACCTCTCACCACAAACCAACCCAACTTCACTCTGAAGCAACATATAAAACACCCAAAAAACAAAAACCACCTCTTTCCATCCAAAACTTCACATATTTGAAGGCAACACTAGTCTACCTAGGTTCTCTTACTGTCACTTCCTGGGGATGATTATCTCAGTTCTTCAACCATTTGTCGTGTGGTATGGCTTCCAGTTCACCCAATTAGCATTCTTACTGTGACTGTGCAGTGTGACCCAAGGCACGAGATGTGACCTGTTCAGGGCAGAGGGCTATGGATATGGCCACTGCCTGTGTTTATTGGGATGCTATAACATTTTCTTGATGCAAACTTATTTGATATTTCCTCCAGAAGTCATGTTTTCTTCAGCTTAGAGTCAACTTCAAATATTACTGATCCCCCCACCCAATCTTTTGTGTATTACCTACTTTCAAATCAGGTTTCTTCATGGGTTGGAAAACTGTTAGTGTGAAGGATCAGAGAGTACATATTTTAGGCTTTGAAGGTCATATATATTCAATCACAACAACTGACTCTGACATGGTAGCACAAGAGCAGCCTAGCCAAGACAAAAAAGAAGGGTGTGCCTGTGTTTTGATAACTTTGTTTACAGAAGCAAGCAGCTGACCAGACTTGGCTCACGCATCAGTTTGCCAGCTCCTGCTACCCCATCCTGTGCTTGCTAAGTAACTTCTAGAACAGCAATGCAAAACTCTCTTTCATCTTGGTTTAATTCTACTGAAGTTATTTTAATCCTCACCTCAATACCTCAGGTGCATTAATCGACCTTCTCAAATTGGTGTGCTTAGCTTTTTGGACATGTGTGCCTGCTAGACCTTCTAAGTCACCGGGGGGAGAAAAAAGGTAAACTAGGACATAGACAGTGACCTAAAGCACATTACTACAGTCTTCCCTGTACTAAGGTTATCCTGTTTTCTGTCTTACACTATGGATTTACACTGGGATTTGCATGCATGAGGTTTGTTAAGAAATACCTTCAAGAACATTTGTGACTGGTAATGGGAGATGGAGAGGTTGAACACTAGTAGTTATAAACAGAGGTCTTAGCCAACACTATAGGAGCTCCAGATCTGGGATGGACCTTCAGAGTTATCCCAATTGAAAAAGGAGACTGGAGTTTTGTACCCCCAACATTGGCCAGTCATTGGATGTAGGATGCCCCCAGGAAAGAGGAGTAGACAAGGCAGCTTCCTTTGGCCAAATGTAATTCCTAAAGAGGAGCCCTGATAACTCATCAATCAAAACCCCTGGGAGCTGGGGCTGGGGAAATATGTGTTTACTTCTAAAGAGAGGATCTGGACAGCACCTCACAACATCCACTTGAGCTACTTGGATCTATTTGCTCCATAAAGTAAATTCACCTCATCTGGAACACAGCTGATCCAGGATTATGACTGGTCTCTTTTCATAGGGAAACTTACAAGTGGGTCATGAATAAGAAGAATCATTGCTGTAGCTGGTCTTGAGGTCACAATAATACTCATCATACATTTACTAACCATTCTAGATTACACTCACCCTCAGCTAGCACTTCCACTGGTCCAGGCACTATGATGCATTGGTGTAGACCATGATGCAAAATGATTTAGACCCACAGCCCTGGTCATCTTGCCCTTCTCATGCTATGGTTGCTGCATTTGTCCATTGATTCCCAATACTGGACAAAGAACTATAAGAAAAGCTCCAATAGATCACCTGAATCCCAAGTATATTCCTCCCTGCCCAAATTATGTAATAGCATCCCTACCATATCCTGATGATCACAGTCAATTACCCCTGCTAGGGTAGCTCTTTCCTAGTCTGCTTATCTCTTGGTACAAGAAATCCAAAGGAACAGGTAACAGACATAGCTTAAGGCTTAATGGAAGTCTCACTGTGTCCCAGATTAGAAGCATTTCCCCACTGGAACAAGAACCTATAGATCCAAGGAGACTAGAATTGTGGGGAAGACAATCACAAATTACCCAAGTGGGTTACTTGTTAAAAGTAAATGGTAAAAGTGCTGATAAGCAAGATCACTCCAGCTTCCATCCCCTGTTTTGGAGACCCATTTATTCTGTCATTAGCCTCTGTCCAAGATAAACTAGGATGGTTGCCCACTCTAAGATGAAGGGTACCAACTTCTGAAGGACACCAGGGATAATCTGGTGTCAAAGTTGGAGGCAGTGAAAGCCAAAGTGGGCTTCAGTCCATACTTGTAAGTTTCAGCTGTGTTCACAGGTTCCAATTTGTTTTGTTTTCTCCTACTTTAAATCCATTTTCCCTTCCCGATTACATGTCCTATGGATTTCAAATCCCAATATCATACACAAAGGCAACAACTTTACAGAGGCTACTTAACTAGTTCCCACAAATGGGTAAGTTCAAATACCTAAAAGAAGCAGTTCTGCTTCTCTGATTGAAGCTTTACTGATATATTTGGTGTCCCCACAGTCTAGAAGCCTCCAACTATGAATGCATTAATTTTGTGATGGTATCTCTTGAAGTATTATTATGGAGTAATTAAGAGCACTGCTTTTGGAGATAGGCACACCAATATTTGAATCCTTTCTGTACTATCTACTGGGTGTGAAATCATGAACAAGTTACATAAATTCCATGTGACTCTTTCTCCATCAATAAAATGTGGGAAAACTCAAAAGTTATTGTGAGGATTAAATGAGAGGCCATTTTAAATTAATTAATTAATTATTAATGTGAATTAAAATTAGCACCCAAAAATATTTTGCTTATGATTATTAAATTATGTCAGCTTTTTTCAAAATTCTCTGGAAATTTAGAGGTTTTGTCCTCTCATCAAAAACAAACAAACAGGGCCTCCCTGGTGGCGCAGTGGTTGAGAGTCCGCCTGCCGATGCAGGGGACGTGTGTTCGTGCCCCGGTCTGGGAGGATCCCACATGCCGCGGAGCAGCTGGGCCCGTGAGCCATGGCCGCTGGGCCTGCGCATCCGGAGCCTGTGCTCCGCAGCGGGAGAGGCCACAACAGTGAGAGGCCCGCGTAACGCAAAAAAAAAAAAAAACAAACAAAAACAGCAAAAAATAAGGGGAAAAAACCCTCTACCCTATAACCAGCATGAATGGAACACAAAATTATTCCAAAATTGGCAAAAAATGTTAATATACTTTTTGGTAAATAGTTACTTCTTTAAATTATAGGAAGGGAGAAGTAAAGCCATCTGGGGAGGAAAAATATTGTGTCATCCTTCTGGAATCCCTTTGATGCATTTCGATCAGGTTCTGATTTCAAATCATCTATAAGAACCCATAGCCTTGAGAAAAGAGCTATACTTAGAACTCTATTTCTGTGTAGTGTGAGCCTTCATTTTTTTCCTTCCTCATACTCTTTGTACAAAGACCCTGTAAGGGCTCCCACCTGTCGGTCTACTTAAACCGCTTCCCTTCAACAGAACTGACAATTGCTGATTCCCTAATGCCCTCAATAAGTCATGATCAGGTAATTTTTCTTTTACATTTTCTAGAATAGCAAATAAAATCCTCTCTCCTAGCTGTCTCTTATGATCTATTTACTGACCCCCATAGATTACTCTGGCTTTTCTTATTGACCTGCTGCTGAGGCACAGCTGACTCCTCACGTGTGGTTTCTTCTTCCCGAGGAAGGTAAAAATCCCTCTTAATATGACTGGGTTCTTTACCCTGGTACTGAAGTAAAAACGTCTGTAAGATAGGAAAGGAAGTTTTATGCCATAAAAAATTCAGAACTGATGGAACATTGTGCACCCTGCAGGGTTTTTTCCAGATTTGCCAGAAATTTCAGGACTTTCTGATTTTCTCAGACTATTCCAGTTTCTTTTAGCAGCATCAAGAAGAAGGGTATAGTCAATGAAGGTGTTAAGGGCCCAGAAGATCATGAAAGCCTTAAACACCTCTTTCATGTCATCATACCATGAAACTGTACAGGACCATCACCATGTCCTATACTCCGATCCTTCTAGCCCCAGGATCTTTATACAGGTAATTCTGGAGCAGTTTTCATGGAAAACAACAGGCAGTATTGTGGTTTCCCTGGATCCACCCCAGTTTTAGTAAAGCCATCTGGGGTGGGAGATGTGGGGCTGCATGTCCCACATTCTAGGAAACCCTTCAGTCCTTGGCACACTAGGGCAGCTGGTCACCCCATACAGAGTCACTAGAAATATGGACCCTGGAGACAAGAAGACCAAGGAGCAATTCCTGTCTCTACTTATTTCTAGTTGTATCACCCTGGACAAGTAATTCAACCCCAATCAGACCTTAATTCCCTCAACTGTACTTAAGAGCAGAAATACCTTTTTAAATAGATTTGTCCCAAAGAGAAAATGATATAATGAATTTAAATTATTTCACATGGCTTCAGGGACATTAATATTAGCTATTGTGAGTGTTGGTGATGTTACTTGATATTGAGTACCTCTTAGGTTCGTTCCTATAGCTTTTGAAGATGTTGGTAGAATAGGAACGTTGTAAGTTTACTCTTGAGAATAGTAGGTATGTGGTCCCAGAATCAAGAGCTTCTGGATTCCTAAGCAATTTCTCCACTGAGATATTAAAACCCTGCAACATTTTATGCAGGTGAATTCTGTAACATACTTCATGAGAAATGACACCCGAAATAGGAGTTAGCAAGACCATGGTTAGCGTGTGGCTCTGGAATTAAAAAGATCTGGCCTTAACTTCTGGCTTCATCTTACAGATTGTGCAGCCTAATCTCTTTAAGCCTGAGCTTCTTCATCAGCAAAGTGGAGATAATAATACTGCTCTCACAGGAACTGGGGGGATTCTTAAGTGAGATAATGCTTGAAAATTGTTTAGCACACTACCTGGCCATTTGAAAGTGCTCAATAA
The DNA here is from genome assembly GCF_949752795.1 of Hyperoodon ampullatus. NCBI lineage: Eukaryota > Metazoa > Chordata > Mammalia > Artiodactyla > Ziphiidae > Hyperoodon > Hyperoodon ampullatus. Next base: position 44,761,501 of record NC_136925.1, on the reverse strand, counting down.
ATATTATAAAACAATAGCTGACATTTAAGGCTAACTATGTGCCTTGCACAGTTCTAAGGTTTTTCATGAATTGACCAAATTAATATTCAAAATAACTGTGTGAGATAGATATCATTACTTTTTTGCAAGTGATAGATGTGAAAACCAAGGCAGAGAGATTAAGTAGCATGCCCAAGTTACACAACAGAGGATGTGTGATTAAGATTTAATCAAAGCCATCAGGCATCAGAGCCCAAACTTTTAACCATTAAACTATTATTAGAGTGTCTCAATGGTAGAGCATGGAAATGTGAGAAAATGAGAGAGATACTCTTAAATATCGACCTCTGAGAAACAGGAGGTAGAAGAATGGATAGTGGAGTTATCAGCAGATTGGATGTTCAGGGACCTTGAAGGGTGGAACTACACTCATGATCACACTAGACTTCCTAACCAAAGGACAAGTTTCTACTCACCCAAAAAAGTACGCTCGGGGAAATCACTTTTAAGTATGGACAGGGAGTGATAGCTTCATGTTCATCTCTGAAGGACACAGCTAAACTGGGCTACAGACACACAGCCAGATAGGAAAAAAGCATCTTAGCCTTTCTCTTATTCAGTCCTGGGACATATAAACCAAGGTTTCCCTGACTAAAGTTGAAAGTTCATGTTAGGTTGCCAAAGAATTACTCTTTTCACATTTAGAATGATCTTAATATCACCATTAATCAGTGACAGATAAATCAAAAACAGGACAGCATAAGATCAAAGAAGTTTCTTTCAGCTGTAGGAACAACTTCATGTCACTAAAGAACTCAATGCTTTTCTGTATCTATTATTTGCAACACCAGTGAATTAAAAGCAACATGCCTATTTTGGACTCCTGCTTCCAGTTAAAAAGACTTGCTCCCATACTAATAATGAGAACAAGTCAGATAAGCCTCACTATTATATTTTTATCTTTTTAAACCCACCAGAAAGCCAAGGTCACAAAGAACATGAATGAGTTAAATTCCAGAAACTCATGAACTCTTCTAAGAGAGAAGGCACCTGCCGTTGCTTTCATCAAAACTACCTGAACAGCAGTAAGGAGAAGCCAGTTAAAATTTGATGAACTTTTAATGGCCACATGGAGGCTGTAGTGATGGACTGAAATCCTAAGGAGCCCAGCCACCCGGAAGCTACACTCACTCATTAACCTTTCTTCATGAGTCTTCAGTGAGCATATGAGTAATTGTAATGCAAGAAAGTCTGGGAAAGCTGATAGAGTGCCCCATTCCCTAGAAATGGGCCTTTCCCACAAGTAAGACTAGGACTTGCTGGAGACTGGTGACAGGGCAGGATGTTGAGAGAAATTCATCTTATGCACTCCAGGCTGTTACGGAATGCACTGTAGAGGCTCTCAGAAAGCTGTGGAAACGTCAATAGAATGGAAAAACATTTCATTGTTTAGAAAGCCAGAGATGGGATTAGAAAACAAGAACACCTCAGTGACTGAAATCTGACTGCCAGAATTTAAAGCAGAGAGAGAGAGAGAGAAAGAGAGAAGAAAGAGATCCTACCATTCAGAAAGTTGTCACCTAAGTTGTAAAGCATAAAGAGATTGTTAAAGACTTGGCATGCTGAGATCTCAGTCCCTGATAAAGGAAAAGTCCTGACTCTAAAAATTTGAAACCTGTTGTAAACTAAAACTAACTAGAGCTGCATCAAAGTCCAAACTCAAATCAAATTTCTATTAGATCAATTCAGCTCCCCACACTAACAGCCTGACCAAAGAAGGAACATAGCTTTTACTAGCTATAAATATTTATTTCAGTCTCTATTTTACACACAATGTCCAGCATATAATGAAAAAGTACATGACTCACAAATAAGTATAAAAATGTGATTTACAGTAAATAGAGGAAACACTCAACTGAAATAGACATTGAGATGGTCCCAGGTGCAACAGTTATCAGATAGAGATTTTATTTGTTTTGTCATTTATTTTTCTTTTTCCTCTGATATGAATTATTTGTGGATTATAATATACATTAAGTGAAAAGTAGAATAAAAATCAGAAAATATCAAATATCTAGAAGCAAATATAACCAAAGATGCATGTTTAAAATTTTTAAATATTGAAAATAATAATTAATGAAAATATAAATATTACATGCTAATAGGTTGTAAGGCTCAATAATGTTAACAAGTACATTTTCCCAAAATTGATCTTCAGATTCAATGCAATACCAGCAGAATTCTAGAGATCTTTTGTTTGAAATGGACAAATTCACTCTAAAATTTGTATGGAAATTCAAAGTACCTAGAATTGTCAAAACAATTTTGAAAAAGATGAACAAATTTGGAGGACTTTCTATATGTGATTACAAGGCTTACTGTAAACCTATAGTATTTAAGACAATGTGGTAATAGCATATGGAAAAATAGAGATCAGTGGAATACAACAGAGTTTATAATAGTTGCACATCTATACAGACAATTGATTTTTGACCAATTTACCAAATCATTTTAATGGGGAAAGAAAAGCTTTTTAAAGAAATGGTGTTGAAACAATTGAATGTACTCATGGAGGAAAACAAAAAATGAAGATCAACTTCTACTCTACTCTATACCTATGAATTCATTAGAAATAAATCATAGACTTAAATGGAAAAGCTAGATTCCTAAACTTCTACAAGAAAACACAGGAGAATGCCTTCATGACTTAGAATAGGTATATTAGTCAGGGTTTTTCAGAAAAACAGAACAAATATGTATGTATGTATGTATGTATGTATGTATGTATGTATGTATGTGTGTGTGTGTGTGTGTGTGTGTGTATCTGGTGTGCATGAGTGAAAATATTTTTTATAAGGAATTGGCTCACACAACTAGGGAGGCTGGCAAATCCCAAGGACTGCAGGGTGGGATGACAAGCTATAGATCTAGGAGAGTCAGTGGCTTAGTTCCAGTCCTAAGGCCATCAGGCTCAAGATCCAGGAAAAGCCCATGATTCATTTTGAATCTAAAAGCAGGAAGAAAGCCAGCGTCCCAGTTTGAAGGCAATCAGGCAAGAAGAATTCTCTTATTGAGGGGAAAGTCAGACTTTTGGTTCTATTCAGGTCTTCATCTGATTGGGTGAGGCCCACCCACATTAGAGAGGGCAATCTTCAGTATTCAGTTTACTGATTTAAATGTCAATCTGATCCAAAAACACCCTCACAGAAACCCTCAGAATAATGCCAGAAAAAAAGACCATGTCTCACAACCTCTAAACTATTTTTATAAATCTGTATGGAAAAAACATCTTGCTCTCACTAGGTGTACTAGAGGTACTTAATAGCATCACATTATACTTTTAATATCTCTTAGTGAGCACAGCCATTGACAATAAATGAGTATCTTCAGAAGAGCAACAGATAGATTCCTTCTCTTTGATCTGAATTCATTTAAAGTGTGTGCTAAAAATAATGGGTATCAAAGTAAGATATTTGCTTTTAGTTATCCGTTTGATTTTGGTAATAACTTGGGGTCTCTATGAGCCAAAAAGGAGCGCTTTTAATGGAAGTTCAGGTAATATGTGGCTAAGTGCCCATTAGGGTGGATATCGTATAGTTTACGTAGGGACGAGGAAGCCATAGAGGTAAAGGCTAGGGGGGTACATTGTCTCTTGAACTGAAAATTCTATAATGGTCTGTTGTAGTATGATCTGCTCCAATTGTACAAGAGCTTATGAACTTTTAACATAATGTACAGTAATGTAGATTTCATCTTTGGAAAAAAGATTGATTAAAAGAACTTGGGTTACGAGGATTTTTTAAAAGACCATATCTTTACATGAAAATCCTTGAGAATATATAACTTTATTTTTTTCTTATACTTGATTGGCCATATTCTTTTTTAAAAAATTTTTATTAGAGTATAGTTGATTTACAATGTTGTGTTAGTTTCTACTGCACAGCAAAGTGAATCAGTTATACATATACATATATCCACTCTTTTTTAGTCTTTTCCCATATAGGTCATTACAGAGTACTGAGTAGAGTTCTCTGTGCTATCCAGTAGGTCCTTATTAGTTATCTATTTTATATATAGTAGTATGCATATGTCAATCCCAGTCTCCCAATTTATCCCTCACCCTCTCCCAGCTTCCCCTCCTGGTAACCACAAGTTTGTTTTCTATATCTGTGACTCTATTTGTTTTGTAAGTAAGTTCATTTGTACCATTTTTTAAGATTCCACATGTAAGCAATATCATATGATATTTGTCTTTCTCTGTCTGGCTTACTTCACTCAGTATGACAATCTCTAGGTCCATCCATGTTGCTGCAAATGGCATTATTTTGTTCTTTTTTATGGCTGAGTAATATTCCATTGTATCTATATACCACATCTTCTTTATCCATTCCTCTGTCAATGGACATTTAGGTTGCTTCCATGTCCTGGCTATTGTAAATAGTGCTGCAGTGAACACTGGAGTGTATGTATCTTTTTGAATTATGGTTTTCTCTGGGTATATGCCAAGCAGTGGGATTGCTGGGTCATATGGTAATTCTATTTTTAGTTTTTTAAGGAATCTCCAGAAAGCTCTCCATAAGTGGCTGTACCAATTTACATTCCCACCAAGAGTGTAGGAGGATTCCCTTTTCTCCACACCCTCTCCAGCATTTATCGTTTGTAGATCTTTTGATGATGCCCATCCTGACCGGTGTGAGATGATACCTTTAAATCTGCTTTGTTAACTGTTACAACACTTAGTTGGTAAAAAATAAACAGCAAAGTACATATTCCAATTTTATAAAACTACGATTTAAGATGTGCAAAATATTTAATAATAGTATTCTAAATGTGTAGTACTTGGAAATTTTATTCCCTATTATCAGCGTACATAAAATTTTGGAAGCTACTGTCATTAAAGTAATGTGCACTAAAACTGAAGTTACATGATCTTGTCCTGTTTTTAGCTTCATAGTTTATAAAATAATATTAAAAGCCTAAAATCACAATCTCTACAACTACTAATTATGAACTCTATTGAGCATATATTGAATTTTTTAGCATGTTTTATGAACTTTATAATTCTGACTATATTTAATGGATTCTCTGGTCCAGGAATGAAAAAAACTCAAGGGCTGTGAGAGGGCACATAACAAACAAAATTACTATAACCTTTTAGTTTGATTATTTTTAAAATCTGAAATTATGGTTATTAGTTCAATTCTAAAAGATGGACCAGAAAGTTTTAAGAGGCTTTCTATCTCAAAAATGTAATTCAATAGTTCAATCATTTTAATTTTTTTTTTTTTTTTTTTTTTGCGGTACATGGGCCTCTCACTGTTGTGGCCTCTCCCGTTGCAGAGCACAGGCTCTGGATGTGCAGGCTCAGCGGCCATGGCTCACAGGCCCAGCCGCTCCACGGCACGTGGGATCTTCCCAGACCGGGGCATGAACCCACATCCCCTGCATCGGCAGGCAGACTCTCAACCACTGCGCCACCAGGGAAGCCCCTAAATTATTTTATTTTATAGGAAAGCAGGAATAGAAATCTCACAGTACAGCTCTTCATCTTACTGTCCTTTTTCTACACAGCAAAATAAGGGAAAGAGGCAATTATCTAGAGACAAGTAGTCCCCAGCCTAGGAACTGGTTGTGTTCCAAAAGGTCCTTCAATGGTCAGTTGAATGTATTAGACTCAGGGAAGTCCAGCAGCAAAACGTTAGGACCTAGCCAGTGACTCAATGAAAAGGGGGAAACTTCAGTTCTGAGGAAGAAGTCAAGTTCCCAAGAGAAAGTTGAATAATGTTAACAGGCAAAACACAGTTAAACAAACAAACATAAAACAGACACAGTATTAAAAGAAGCATAATGCCAATGTCAACCACCACTGCCCCCCACGTGTTTTTGCAGGAAACACAAAGGTCTGGCTCAGTCTCTTCCAGCAATGTGGCCATCTGTGAGCATGGCAAGAATGCAGGAGCAGCCCTTTCCTCAGTAACGGTGGTAGCTGGGACCTAACCAACCCTTGGAACATCCTGAAATAAACTATCCACCAACAGGATGTCACCACTCACTCCCTCCTAACTAGCTCACTCAAATTTAGGACTTCTGCTCTGAACTGTCTTCCGCACTCAATTTCCCAACCCAGATTATGCTTTTTGCTTTTACGTGTCCTATAAGGTGCTGCATTCTGCTAGGCACATGGAAGCAACAATGTAAATACTTGTGGATCTATTTATTAACTAAACAATCTGGCTAATTACATGGATCAATGATGATGATGATTGATAATTCCAGATTAAATACACCACATAGATCACCATCCACGCATAGTGTTAGGACTTTGGAAGGATTCAAAAACAATTCAAATATTTCATAACATTTTAGTTTCGGTAGAACTACATAGAAAAAAGATTATGGTACATCAAACACACTAGAAAAGGAGTATATTTCCCAAATTCAAAGTGATATTGTCACCAGCAAGGCCCATTATCAAGTGCCAGGAAATAAAAATAGAATCTGGGTAATAAAATAAGGTCTAACCTATTTTTCTTCTTTTACTTTGTGCTTTGTCTAGTTTCACTTCTTCACTGGGTGCCCCGTGCAGAGGCTTCACATCTGGCACTTCAGACCCGAGTTCCTAGTGTGAAAGGGCTGTGCTGACACCTCAGCTGGCAGGCCATGTGTAGAACCACTCTGCACAACACTACAATTCAAGATGGCAGCAGTGGGCCTTGTGCAGAGACGCTGCACTGGGAGCTGTGGATCTGGAGCTGTGAGCAGCACAGCTGCACCTGCCCGGCAAGAGCTCACCGCCTCCAGCTGCTGACAAGACCCCTATAAAGCAGCCCTGCCCATGACGTGTCAGGGAGAGTACGTGCTCTAGACCACGAACTCGCATCTCTCCATTCTCCGATCAAAGCATAAAGCTTTCCTTTGCTTCTGTACCAAACTGAACTTAGTCTCGTTCTATTGGCTCAAACACTAAGCAGGAGGACCCTTGTTGGGACCCGCCTAAAACTAGAAGACAGCTTAGAGGGTTCCTGGGGATGGCTGGGTTTTGCTGCATCTGTATCCTTAACTATGGTCTAGTAGCTAGGCCTCTATATAAAAAGTTGAAAGACTGATGATCCTTTTGAATGGAATTCAGAATGTAAAAGGGCATTTCAAGAATTGGAAAAGCAATTACTTCAGGCCCCTGACCTGGCCTTCCCAGATTTAGCTAAACCCTTTGACCTTTACATTCAAGAGAGAAGGGGAATCACCCTTGGGGTATTAGCTCAAAAACTGGAACCCCTTATTCAGGTGGTTGCTTATTTCTTTAAACAATTAGCTCAAACCACTAAGGGTGGCCTCCTTGCCTACAGGCAGTAGCAGCTACTACAACCCTGCTGAAGAAGGCTGAAAAGTTAACATTTGGTCGGCCAATCACTATATGGACTCCACACCAGGTTCAAGCTTTAGTAAGTTCTAAGGGAACAGAATGGCTATCCCCTAAAGGTTGATTCAAGTTCATGCTATGCTTTTAAGACACCCCAGCGGTTACCATAAAATCCTATCACATGCTAGATCCTGCCACCCTGTTACCCACAGAAATGGGGCCCCTGGAGCATGATTGTATAGAAACCATAGACACTATCTGGAAAGTGATCAGCTGCCCTGACCTAGGAAGTGAGCCTCTTCCTGAAGAAGAAGAAAGGTCCACAGCAGTTTTATGAGAGAAGGGGAAAGGCTGGCAGGATACACAGTAACCTCCCTGACCCAAGTCATAGAAGCACGAAGCTTACCCCCAGGGACTTCATCCCAAAAGTCCAAGCTGATAGCCCTCACCTGAGCCTTAGAGCTCAGGACAGAGAAGATATTAACTGTGTACATGGATTCCCAGTATGCATATGTCATCCTACACACATGGGGCTATTTGGAAGGAAATGATAGGGACAGAATAAAAAGTAGGTAATTAAATAGTTAATCCCACTAGGGGTATGTAAGTAAAGAAAAAAGTATGGGAGATCTCTTTAAGTTAATGATCACTCAAGAAAGCAGGTTTGCTTAACCACAAAACCAAGCAGGCCTGCTTAGCAACAAAACCATGCAACAGAAGCATGAGACATGCCCCAAAACAATAAAACAATGGTGGCATGAGACCCACATTCTGCCCAGTGAGTCAGTAAGTTAATGACCCCTAGGACATGCTCTCTGCACACAAAAAAATGATGAGTTATGGAAAGGTGACATGTCAAAGTGAAAGACCCTCACTGTACTGAGACCTGAAATAATTTTTCCATAGTGCCGTGACAGTCCTAGTTTGACCACGTAGGGACAAGAAAACTCCCCTGCCCCACATGGAGGAGGAGCTGATGACGGAAGCTTGAGGTCTACTCAAGAATGAGGAAGAAGGGGTCCTTTCCCCCTCCCCACTTTTCCTTTGATTATAAAATTGCTGCCCACTAACTTCTCGGGTCACAGCACCCTCTCGTCCGCCCACTTGTAAGTCTCACAAGAGCCCGATTCTAATAAATCACTTTTGATCTATCACTTTGCCTCTTGCTGAATTCTTTCTGCGCTGAGACATAAAGAACTGGAGCTCCTCGGAGCCCACCGAGATGCCACTTAGCAGTTTCAGAAAGAGGTATGCTTATTGCAGAGAATAAACAGGTGAAACACGGCGTAAGCATGTTGAAGCTTTAAAAACAATACAGCTACTAAAAAGGTGTCAGGGACTCATTGCACGGGTCACCAAAAGGGGGATGCAGAGGTAATAAAGGGAAACAACAGGCAGACACAACTGCCCAAAGGGTGGCCCTAGAACCAGTAACTTGGCAACTATCCCTCATGCCTCGAAGGCCAGATCCATCCAATTATTCCCCAATCTACACAAAGGAAGAATTAGATAAAGCCCTAAAACAGGGCTTCAGTAGAGATCTAGGAGGCCATGGGTGGTTAGTTAATGAACACGGGCAATACTTCTTTCCCCAAACTGCATCTTGTCAAGCCATCAAGGAGGCTCATCGAGGAACTCACTCACTACAGGAGGGAAGTCCTATATAATAGGTTAGTTGAGGTCATGGTAACTTCTGGCATGAAAAGTATAATCAGTCAGATAGTTGAGACATGTCCCATCTGTACAATGAACAACTCCAACACCAGACCCCCAAAAGGCCCCAGATAAGGCCCATTCAGACCAGAGGGACATATCCTGGGGAAGACTGGCAGATGGACTTCACTGTCATGCCGAGAGTACCAGGCAATTTCAGGTATCTCAGTGCTAGTAGACGCATTTTCTAGGTGGATAGAAGCATTCCCTGCTAGAACAGAAACAGCAACTGAAGTGGTTAGGGCATTACTGGAAGAAATAATCCTCAGATTTGGGCTTCCAGGATCCTTACAAATTGATAATGGTCCAGGATTTGTGTCTCATGTGACAAAGGGGATAACGAGGGCCCTGGGCATAAAATGGACCTTGCACTCAACCTGTAGACCCCAGTCGTCAGGGAAAGTAGAGAGATTCAATCAGACCTTGAAAGGGGCCTTAGCCAACCTATGTCAGGAAACTTAAGAAAATTGGATTAAGTTGCTTCTGATTGCCCTGCTCTGCCTGATGTTAGTCCCAAGGGATAAAGTTAAGTGAATTTGAACTCATGTATGGTAGACCCATTCCCTAAACCAGAGAGAAAGGATACCTTAATACCTTTGAGATAGAACAACACAAGTGTGCCCTCCAGGTAGGAGAAATCATGAAAGCTCTCATGGCATGTGGTAACCAGGTGCTGCCCACACCCACTGACCTGGCCCCCCACCCCTTCTGGCCAGGAGAGCTGGTGAACCTAAAACCCTGGAAAACCGGCAGCCCACAAAATTAGCTCACTCCTAAGGGGAACAGACCCCACTCGCACTTGGTGATCCTAACCACTCATTCTTCCCAAAGCTTCAGGGGATCACTCTGTGGGTACATCAGACTCAAGTGAAGAGGACCCCAAGCCCCCAACTCCAGAGAGACAACCTGGGGCAAAGAACCCCCTTGACTACTCATGTGAACCTCTCTCTGACCTGAAGCTTCTCTTCCAAAAAACAATAGAAGTGCAACCAGAAATATTCAGGCCAGCACAGTGAGCCTCAGCATCACAGCACACTTTTGCCTGCAGGCAAAAGAACTAGATACCTTCATTTCTAGGAAAATTTGACATGTGACCATTATTCTCTTGCTAATTTTGGGCCATGCATCTTAAATTGTCTGGTGTTCTTTTTCTCCAAAAGGTTAGACAAATGGTGATCACTCAGGGATATGAACAGTTAGGGCCAAGGCCAGGCAACAACCAAACGTATCTAAAAGCAGCTGGAGAGAAGTTCCACTCCTCTCCCTGGGGTTGTGACAACGCCCCATGTCAGCAGAAAGAAGTTACAGAAGCTGGACCATCGCCCCTCAGCGCCCCTCAAGAATGCGGAGCAGAACAAAAGACCAAGGAGGGATTTGCCACCAGCAAAGCCCATTAACAATTCCCAGGAAATAAAAACAGAATCTGGGTATCAAAATAAAGTCTAACCTGTTTTTTTCTTTTCCTTTGCACTTTGTCTAGTTTCACTTGCTCATAGGGTGCCGCGTGTAGAGGCCTCACACCGGGCACTTAAGACCAGGGTTCCCAGTGCAAAACAGCTGCGCTGATGCCTCAGCTCGGCGGGCGGCCAGGCGCAGAGACACTGCGCCTGGCACTGCGATCTGGAGCGTGAGCAGCGCCCCTTCAAGATCACCGCCCCCTCCCTGCTGACGCCCAGGAGATCCCTATAAAGCATCCCCACCTGCGGCCTGTAGGGGAGTGTGTGCTCTAGAGCAAGAGCTTGCACCTCTCCATTCCCTGATCAAAGAATAAAACTTCTCAGGGATCGAGCCCAGGCTCCCTGCCTTGGGAGCGCAGAGTCTTAAAAAAAAAAAAAAAAAAAAAAAAAAGAATAAAACTTTCCTTTGCTTCTGAACCAAACTCGATCTCCTTCTATTGACTCAAAACGAAACTAGGCAGGAGGATCCTTGCTGGAGCCCCACTCAGGAGGGTTAGTAACAATATCACTGTGTCAAGGTCTGTTTTCCACACTCTCTGGTATCTCTACGGCCGGGGGTGGGGGTGGGGTGGTCCTTGGACGTTTGGTGCTTCATTTGCCCTCCTGTGGCCTCCCTATATGAGCACCACAGTGTCTCTCCTCTGATCACCTCCTACACTTCTTCTGGCTTTGGAGAAGAGATTATACTGTAGGGTGGGTGTCAAGTGTCCATTTATCACATTATCTTAAGCACAAAACAATCTTTTCCTCTAAATTAGGGGATGGCAAAATAGAGTCCTCCAGCCCTGATACCTGTTTTTATAAATAAAGTTTTATTGGAACATAGACACACACATTTGTTTTAGTGTCACCTATGGCTGCTTTCATGCTACAGTAGCAGAGTTGAACAGTTGAATCAGAGAATTTATGGCCCACCAACATTAAAAACTTACCACCTTGCCTTTTATAGAGTTTGTCCACACTTGCCCTAAAGCAGCATAGCCACAGCACGTACTGTAACATTTTAGAGTTCTACATGAAGGTGTAGGGAATACAGCATGATATAGAAGCTACTTACAGCTGCTATTTGATGAGACCATTCTCATGGTACCCAGGTCAGATTTGCTCACAGTTTCCTTCTGAGAAGCTCTGCTTAGTTCCTGTCAATCCCTTTGGAGCTACTTATTCACATTAAAGTAGTATGCCTTGGGGTTCAGATCCAAACGCTGTGCTGCCTGTGTGAAAGAAGTGTTTTCTCCTGCCCTCCAGCATAAGTCCTGCATCCCCAGTCTCACATTTTTTTCTCAAGAGCTACCCCTTTACAGAATGATAAATTGGTAGTGGAAAAGTCCACATCCTAGAGGGGAAATTGTACCTCCTGCCCAGAGGATGAAGTGTTACCCTATAACCCCACAAAATGATGCCATTCATTTTACACTGTATCATTGTTCTCAATTATTTACTGTCTTAACTTGCAGTGTCCTCCTATGCAGGTAAATTTTCCCACATGACTGACTTCAGGCTTGACCATACAACTTGCCTTGGCATAGCAAATCTCAAGTATTTGATATCCTAGCAGAAATTTGAGCCATCACATAGTTCAGCATTCACACTTTTCCTTCTGCTTTGAGGAGATCATGTTCCAAATCATGACTGGCAATATGGTCTGCATCTTGGCATGAAGAAGACACATGACACACAAATAACTCACAGCTGCCTCGGCTAACACATAACATGAGTGAGAAATAAACTTACGTTGTTATAAGCAACATGACTTTTAAAATTTTTGTGCTGTTACTTAGGATAATGGTGAAAGACAGCCTTCCTAGGCAGCTCAGGCTGACATCATGAAATATCATAGACTGGATGGTTTAACAACAGAGATTTACTTGTTATAGTTCTGAAAGCTGGGAAGTCCACAATCAAGGTGCCAGCTGATTCAGTTCCTAATAAGAGCTCCCTTCTTGGCTTGCAGATGCCTACTTCTTTGCTATGTCCTCAAATTGCCTTTCCTCTATATTCTTCTTCTTATAAGGGCCACTAATTTCATCCTGAGGTCCCCACCCCCATGACCTAATCTAAATCTAATTACTTCCCAAAGGTCCCATCTCCAAATACCATCATATTGGGGATTAGGGATTCAATGTATGAATTTTGGAGGGACAAAAACATTCAATTCATAATAATAACTAATGTAGAAATTGGTAACAGAAATGAAGTACTGACATAATTAAAACTCTAAAACATGTAGCATTAGATTAAATGTCAGAGATGGTAAGACTGCCATCACCTGGGACAATTTAGAAGGCTCTGAAGGAATGGAATGGTGGTTTTAGACCAGTGGTTCTATGCCAGGGACAATTTTGCTCTCTAGGCAACATTTTGCAATGTCTGGGGACATATTCAGCTGTCACAACTGAGTGAGGGGGGTGCTACTGGCATCTGGTCGATAGAGACCATAAATACTGCTTAACATCTACAGTGTGTGGGATAGCCTCCCACAACAAAGAAATACTGATCCTAAAAATGTAAATGTTGTCAAGGTTGAAAAGTCCTGCTTCAGAAACAGAGATTACTAGTAAAAACATTAGTGTATTTGGTCACCTTTGACAAGTTATTTCAAAAAAAGAGATAAACTCAAAAGAGTTGAGCAATTTGCAAGCAGGTATGATGCTGAGTATGACTAATCCAAAATCAAAACTTTCTGAGTTTTTTGTTATTAACATCACAACTATGGCATCTACAAAAATATCTAAGCTCAGGTACACAAAGAACAGTTCATTTCCTTTTTTTAAAGCCTCTCTTAATGACCAAGTCAAAAGTCTTCTGCAGTTCTTTCACCTTAGCTCACCATCTCCTGTAAGCTACTGCTCAACTACGACGCAGCTCCACAAATACAAACTGTGTTCTATTTTATAGGCCAAGAACAATTCAAATCCATCGACAGGGGAAAACAATCCCCCTCACATAAGAAGCAACATACTAGTTTTCAATGTACACAGCAGCTTAAATTATTAATCAGAATTCTTAGCTGCTCTATCTAAAAACAACCGTTCAGATTTCTACAGTTTTCCTCAAGACCAGTGAATGGGTGCTTCTTATATCTGTGAAACAAAAGGGACAATCTAGATGGTTTTTCCAAAACAGGCAAACAAAAACAGTCTGCTTCAAAGATGAATTCAAATATCTATCTTTTTATAAGAACATATATGAAGAAATAATTGGTTTTATTTTTTCCATTTTCTATCTATCAAGATTTCAGAAATCAATGGGCTGATGTTTGAAGTCTTATTCCCTAACTCCATTCAAAATAGCAGGGCGGTGATATGAGTAGAAAAGATGGGAAGGGGGAGGCTCAAGGAATTTTCTATACCATGACTGATACTAAATAATTATATGCACATCCACTGTTACAGAAGCTACTCCCAAGACTGTGCTCTCTTCTGGGGAAGTAAAAGGACCTCTCATTGTTACAGTTTCCGTACTGAGACACTCAATTAAGTAAGACTTTACTAATGATCCTCTGAACTTCTCATGCATAAACTTCCTTTCCAATGAATTAGTTCAAAAATACAGCCACATTTCAGTGTGAGAAGTTGTTCGGAACTTCAAAACAGGGAAATGCTTCCAGAATGTTCTGCCAGTTTGAAAACTCCAACCTTGCCAAACTTATAAAAGCAATGCCAGTGAGACTGAGGCACACGAAGCCAATGTGCTTAAGCTCTACCAGGATGGGAAACAGTCCATTCCCAGATAGCATCCCAAAATGAATAAAATGAAACAAAACAAAACTTGTCTTCCTGTTACTGCTACCTCTGAATATTAAAACTCTCCACTGAAGACAAATAACCCCAAGGAAGTCAAAGGATCACAACTGTATGAATGTAAAAGAAAAAACAAAGGACAGACTTAAATATCACTAAGTCTACCAACTTCATATTTGTGTGAACATTAAAACTAAACAAGAACATAAAGTATTAAATCCAGTCAAAATGTTTCAGCCGAGTTTTAGCTATTCAACTCTACAAATAAAAATAACTCATTACATTTTTCTCTACAATGACAGCAATTACAAATTTTTTAATACAGTACAAGTAAATTTTTCAACAGGATTGACACAGGTAGGGGCTAACTAGCCGAGAACACTCATGCTTACAAAAATTCAAGTTTTCCCTCTTAGTTCTTGATCCCTGCTAGATCACATTTCTCAGCCCTTTCCAGTTTAAGTGGATAGAAGTGATGTACACCACTTCTACGATTAGTTTCTACAAGCTCTCTGCTGGTCCTCCAGCAGGTTCTGTCTCTTTTCTGGAAAAGACCCTAGAAGATGAGAGAGCCACAAGATGGAAAGAGACTGAAACCTGAATCTCAGTGTGAGCGAACAGATGCCCACTAAACACTCAATTAAAGCAGGAGGTAACCAAGATCAAAGCCAGTGGGGTTTGAGGTCTTCTGCTGCAGCTGTTCACCTCCCTTTACTACTGATTTGATGAACCCAGGGCATGTTTGTGCACCCTGAGAATGGAGGAGACCTGCACTGTCCTTCCCACATATAGCTTGGGAAGATAGCAAGAGCCTGGAGAAGGAAGGAATGCATGTGGGTCTAAGCAGACAGAGACAGGGACAGCTTCACAGAGATTCCCAGTGCCTGGTGTGGTCTCAGAGCAGACGATTTCAGGGCACAGTGGCAGAGCAAGGACAAATGGCACACACAGTTGAATGCAATGTGTTTTTGCCCTCACTCCACACTGCTGCAGCCACATTCCCCTTTGCAGTGCCTCCAGAAACTGACCTATGCCCCCTCTACACAGCCTTTGCCATGGCCCAGTCCCAGCACAAAAGTATTGGAGAGAGTTTGCAGACCAGAAGAGACCCAGAAGGAATCAAAATGTATAGTGACCATAATCTGGTTTGCCTTATATTTGTTCTCTTGGTGTAGTTATTTCCAGCACCCCCTTTTATTCTGGAAAGTATCTGATGTAGATGATAAATAACATGGTTTCTATAGGAATAGGGATGTCTATATAAAGGTCTGTTCATGAATATACAATATTAAGGATGACATGTCCCTCCCTGGCCATATTCCAAGACAAGCCCCCTAAAACTTAGATTCAGCCTGAAGAAAAAGGTACAAAGTTGACTAAGATTATATTTCTGCCACTGGGTAGAATGTAGGCTCAAAAGAGAAATTGAATTTAATTATAAAAAATAAGTTCTATTTCTTACATTCCTGAGTTGTAGTGAAATTTTTATCTCTACCCATACATGTCACACACACACACACACACACACATATACACACTATAGTATAGGATATATCAGGCTTCAAATCCAAGTTCTTTTATTCACTATTAGGATTTGGGTTTGTTTCTCAGCCTCCCTGAGCCTGAGTTTCCGCAACCTCATCTATAAAATTAGGATCATAATTCTTGATTTTTATTGTGAGAATTAACATGTTTAATAGGTTTGCTTGAAAATATGATTCTTTAATGAAATTTATACTTAACCTGCATGTACTTACATATAGCAAAAAAAAAAAATTCAGTGGAAAGAGAGTTTACCCAGGTCTATCCATTTGACTATGCTGGAAATAATGAGTATGAAGAGTCGTATGACGTCTGGTCCTTCGTTCCCTGCCTGCTCACATTTCCCTGCTCACACTGTCACACGTGTTCAATTTTGATGATGTATCTAAAACAGAGCCAACAGCCATGGCCCTGCCAGAGCAGATTTCCAAACATTCTTAGAGAAACAAAAGGCAAAGTAACCTGGAGATCATTGGTGTTGGCCAGGTCGGCCACATGATCACCCTACACTGATGCTGCTTGCACCAGCCTCTGGGCTTTCAAACACAACTGTTCATTCCACCCAGCACGTGTGTCCTTGTGGCAGCACCACAAGCATCATTCATAGAGCTGCTCCTGAAAGTGAGGCTTTGTATCATGGCGGCAGCCTTTCCCTGCCCGACTGGCCTAACCTAGCCCTCCCCATCTCGCTGCATCCCATCCTTAAAAAAGTAGCACAATCACATAGCAACAGCCTCACTGGTAGGTGTGTATAGACACCAGGGTAATCACGTCCAGGAGGGCAAAGTAGAAAACCAAGAGGATGACAACTGATAATGATAACACAGTCACTAAGCACTGGATTGATGCCAGCCATTGTACGAAGCACTTTCTATTAATTGTCTCCTATAAGCCTCACAACAATGCTGTGAGGCAGGGGCTATTTTATCATCATGTCATAGGTGAGGAAGCTGACACTTAAAAGGGTAAGTATTAGGAGAGATATTTATTGAGGGCTTACCAAAAGCCAGACACTATTTGAAATTTTCTGTATATATTTCATTTAGTTGCTGTAGCAAGTCTATGAGGTAGTACTAATATTTTACCTGTTTCACAGATGAGGAAAATGAGTATACAAAGTGAACTGAATTTTCCCAAGGTCAACAGTAGCTAGTGGTGGGGATGGAGTCTGAACCCAAGCAACTTAGCTCCAAAGTGTACATTCTTAACCACTTTAATATAACTAAGAACGGGTTGGTTAAGTCTTCTGGATTCCAAGGCCCAAACCCTTAACCTCTCAATCACATCAGATATCAAAGTGTTATTAACTGTCATGATGCCAAATGGATTCTTTTTATTTTGCATACGAGGAACCTGCGATCGATCAGAAGGGCTCATAGGTCTGCAAATCTTCAGCAAGCTCTTAGCAGGACTTCCTGTAGTGCTGTGCACTGTGAGGGAAGCTTCCAGTGAAGTGACAGCCCCTTACACAGCTCTGGGGCTTATGTGAGCCCTCTGAAGCAACCTGA
Source organism: Hyperoodon ampullatus (assembly GCF_949752795.1). NCBI lineage: Eukaryota > Metazoa > Chordata > Mammalia > Artiodactyla > Ziphiidae > Hyperoodon > Hyperoodon ampullatus. The sequence continues at coordinate 44,744,199 of NC_136925.1, read as the reverse complement.
CACTTTGGGCAGAGCTGTGACTCCAAGTACAGAATGTGCTAGATTTTTCTCAGTGTGGATACATAAGAATGTATCCACATTCAGCCTGTTACTCTCCAAGTCCTTCTGCTTACACACAAAGTAAGAAGAAAATCAAATAGTTGAAGCAAATTCTCCAGTTGTCCAGGCTCACAGGCATATATTATTGGGAAAAAAATTATATAGAAAGGCAGTATGGCAAGTAATTCATATGGAAGACCACAGACCCTGGAACCACACTTCCTAGGTTTAAAGCTCAGCTCTGCCATTTACTAGCTGGGTGGTTTGGGGCAAGTAACTTAACATCTATTTTGCCTTTCTGCATCTGAAAAAGGGGTGGTAATAAAATCTTCCTCATATATATATAATATATATATCACATAGTAAGTTCTATTTAATTTTTTTGCCATTATAATTACTAGGTCCTTTATCTGTTAAGGAGCTGAAAATTCTGATAGAATATACCTTCAAAACATTTTCTCCTGTCTCTTCTAATCAATGTGCACTATCAACCTTCTCCAGTCTTTCATTTTTCTCTATCCTCCCACTCTCCCAGACTGTACTTTTGAAGTCAATAAAGGGGCAGGCTCTGAATACAGTGGTATATCAGGCTCATTAAAACATTAACAGCTATCTTCTCACATCCAGGTCACTTAATTTTGATAAATTAAGAAACTAAGTACAGGAGGTTTTAGAGTGAAAAATTTGAGAATTAGGGAGTAAATTTGTAGTTTCTTTCAGACTAGCAAATTGCATAGACTGGAAAGTTATAAAATTTGGAAATTAAACTTAACGTTGTCCATATAGGGCATTTTAGAAACTTCTTTGATTAGTCATCAGTTTGTTTAAATTTTCATGCTAGAAAATGCTCATATTTTACAGTTTTCTAAATTTCAATTCCTAGGTTCTTGTATTATTAACATAATTAATACAGTATAATTTTGTTAGTAGAGTATAATGCTTGACCAATAGCATTATAATGGTGGAATCTGAAAATTTAGACCAAAATCTTTTACATTTCTTGCTTTTTACTTAACAGTATAGCCTTGTGTTAATTAAGTTGATTTTGGGAATCCTTTCACAATGTATACATTTATCAGATCATTGCATTGTACACTTTAAATATATTATAATTTTGTCAATTATATGTCAATAAAGCTGGCAAAAATATCCAAACTTTTATAAAGAAAATTTACTTCATTTTTGATTCAAATATTTACCATGTATTTCATTAAAATATTATTTGCATATGTAAAGCACATTAAAGAATAACATACAATATCTATTTTTTAAAAATTAAGTTTCAAGTTATTCTATACTATTCTTTACTCACAATAGGTAATTTTTTTCAGATGACCAAGATAACTGTTTCCAACAGAAGGCTATGCTAGAACAAATACTGTCTATATAAAACTCTTTATTAAAACAAATTATTACCAATAATTGTATAATAATTGTATAATAGAGTACAAGTTGCAAGTTACTTTATAATTGACACTGTTATTTTGAATTTAACTTTTCTACTGGAAAGCACCCTATAAATTCAGGATTTCATTTATCTGTTAATATGCCAACAGTTACGAAATTTTCCGTAATTCAAAATCCAGTGATTAAATAGCTCTTCAATAACCGTCTTGCAAAACAAGCCAGTGGAATTATGCTTATTATAGAAATACTAGAGTTGTATCTAAAACCTTTCCATACTACTTCAGCTTTTCAACTCTTAAGGGAATTAGAAATTAGACTCTATTTCTAGCAAAATTCCAATTGGGAATAAGGGATGACCTAAAAGAAGGGAATAAACCTGGTTATTACAAAAGAGACTCAAATAGATTTTGAATAATAAGCTCTCATGTCCTTTTCCAAGTGTAGGAAAATTTTATCATAAAATGTATGACCCACTAGTCACTTAGAAATCCAGTAAAAATATAAACATAAAATATAAGTGTGCTTCAGGTAAATTCAACATAGCAGAAATCGAGGGAGAATAAAATCAAACTTGAATCAAATCCAGAAGGTATAGTCATTTTTTTAAAGATCAGGATATAACTGTATTCCTATGGCTTGATTTTTTTTTTTTCTTTCAGGTTGTTGGATTACCATCCTTTCTGCATCAGCCTTTGAGTAAAAAAAGAAGTTCAAGTACCTGAAAATTCATGAAGATTTGATTCTGGTGTTTTCCCAATTCCTGTTCCACCTGCAGCCAAAAGAACAGACAGCAAATAAGATAATCATTATCTGAAAATCTTGTCTCTGTTGTGCTGTTCCAGGCAGTAGACTAAGAAAAGCATCTCCTGGGCACATAGGTATTCAGAGAAGGCAAAATGAAGATATCAACGGGAGTAGGCTCTGATTTTGAACACCCACCCAAAGTCAGCTACCACGACATGGAGCACTGGGCTAACTATCCATGGCTAGCTAGCCACTGGTCACCATTTGAGAATTATGTAGGAACCACAGAATAAGTCACAAGCAACAGAGCAAATCAATGGTTCTCCAAATTACAGAAATTACAGAGTTTTGCCCAGTCCCATGTTCACCCACACCCCCATTTAAAACTCAGTACCTCAGAATTTGCTCAGATACACATGAAATATGAGCAGTATTTTAAAGTATGATATAAAAATGAATAGAAACATATTGATATTCTCAAAGTATCAGGTTTAATTCTGATTTTTTTTTTTTTTTTTTTTTTTTTGCGGTACACGGGCTTATCACTGTTGTGGCCTCTCCCGTTGCGGAGCACAGGCTCCGGACGCGCAGGCTCAGCGGCCATGGCTCATGGGCCCAGCCGCTCCGCGGCATGTGGGATCTTCCCGGACCGGGGCACGAACCCACGTCCCCTGCATCGGCAGGCGGACTCTCAACCACTGCGCCACCAGGGAAGCCTTTTAATTCTGATTTTGAGGGTCTATAATAAATTAATATTACAATCAGTCAAAATTATTTGCATAATGAAGTGGAGAAAAAAATGAAAGTGGGACAGAAAGTGAGGGAAGGAAAGACAGAAGGAAGAAAGGAAATTATAAATTCAAATTTAATTTTATTGGATTACTTGTCTCTCTATATTTTATCTTTTAAAATGCATCTAAATGGCACCAAGGCAACTAATTAATTTAGCTAATCAATATGTGGAATTCAGAGAACAATTCTATCTATACTAAGAAATAGGATATTGTTGGAATTTTGTATTTTTCAATATCTATCAGTATCAAGCATACAGGACCAAAATGTCTTTGTATGTCTCTCAAGCTCCTTTAGTTGCAGCTTCTTTAGTCAGACTTTCACACTTGTTTATCGCCTCTATTTAAGGTTTTAAGGCTATATGTTCTTAGTGCAAGAACAAACTCTCCAAAAATATAGTATCTCAAATTTAAACAAAAAATGCTAGCCTGTTATCTATTATTTGTATAAATCTACTTTATAATTTAATTCTAATACAAATGTGTGCTAATACTTAGATGCAGCTTGAATCCATTAATTAATTTGCATTTTATGGATATTGATGGAATCTTAGCAATATTATTATACCTCTTAGTATAAACATTGCAGCCAAGGAAGCACATCTTCCAATTATCTTATTACCTGGCATATGCTTAACTATTGTTGTTGTTACTATGAAGACTTTGCTAAGGTAAGGCTCATAAAATTACATTTCAATTTTCAATTATTCCTAAAAAAAATCTTGTGGCAAAATATTGCCATCTCTGCTGCAGATGAAGAAAGTGATCAGCAAATTGTTTTTGTGTGATTTAATCATTTATTTCACAACAAACCTCATCCACTATTGTAACAGCCAATTTCTAATTGATAACAGTTTGCAGGTGACCACATGTCATTTTTGTTTATGACAATTTTCAGATGGTCATCTCAGTGCTTTTCCTAGTAGATATGTATTCAGCAGCCAGTGCAACATCACAGGTGATCTTAATTGATACCCAAGTGAATTGCCTCAACAAAGAGGTCTATAATTAAAAAGCCACATGACTGAAAATGATGAATTTCCTCCTTACCATCCATGCTGCTTCTTCTCGATCAAGGTTGAAATACATATTGTGGCAGCAAGCCTGAAACCCTGTGACAGCAGCACATAAGCCATCTATCTCTGTTCCAGCCAACCAAGACTTTTAACCAATATTACATCCACTTACAGTGACAAATTAATAATTACCGAAAATGTTTTAAAGTGCAAAGAGAACACAGTAGGTACTTAATGTGTGGATGAGACATTCCATTTAATATCACATGTTGACTCTCTTATATATCAACTCAGTTTCCAGTAGTAAATCTGTATTGTAAAATGTGATAATCTGATGTAAAAAGAACTGTAAAACTGAAATGTTTACAAATAAAAAATTTTCTGAATAACATTATATAAATATCATAAGATGAGAACTGGTCAGAACTTCCCACAAATAACTAAATCACTGATGTCTTTAAAATTTTCAAAGAGAAAAATTAAAATTTCCTAAATGGGATGATAAAGGCAGCAAGGTAAGTATCACTGTTGAGCATGATTCCTCCAGGGTGCACACGTGGTCCAGAAGTCTCCTCAATGGAGAAATATTTGTTATTTTTTATAGAGTCACTGTCATCCAAAACCAGGCTGTACAAAAACTCAACAGTGTGGGTTATTTTTTTTTTCAAATTCCAAATTAGATAAATGTGTTATTCTCTGCCCCCTTCATAGACTCCTTGGGAAGGAATGTATGGTCAAAGTTACAGAATTTACAGGAAATGAAGACAAAGTGTTTGAAATAAACATCTACAATAATAGGCACAGCTCATAAAAAGGAAGAGTGAGAGATAAAACTCAGTCTTTCTGGATTGAGTTGTCAGGCTGAAGTCCCTGAAAGGTACAGAATGCTAACTAAAAAAGGTATCCGGGTGGTAGTTCTTTTCAAACGCATATATTTCTCAGTCTATGTAGTAACTAGAACACTTGAAAATTCACTATAACAATATCTCATATGGCCTGGTCATGGTTTTTCTCTCCAAGATGGTTCATTATCTTTCTTCACATTTTACTTTTCATTTTTCTGACCTGCTGCTCTTCAAGGACATTTTTCCCCTAAATGATGTTAACGTGAAGGACTTATTAAGTACAAAATGGAGTGATATGTTCTGGTCATCATCTTATCCAAGGGGACTGACCATAAATTATAAATTGTGTGGTCTTACGAATGCTATTTCTATCCATACAATTCTTACCATCATCCTAAAAAATAACATTCCTCAAAAAACATTTTATCAAATGAATAATGGGGCCATATGGACACATATAGGAAAACATAAGCAGTTTTCATAATAGATGTCTGAAAACATGATATGTTCACTGATGTTTGGCATTGTTTTAGAAAAATGCTTTGCATCTCTCTGCTAATGCTTTTTGTCTTAAAGCATCTTGTAGTATCCCCATTAATCTGAACAAACTCAACAAACACAGAGCAAGGCTGCTTTGGCAGAAGGACAAAGGACACTTTCCCCTCAGCTCATAACAAATTGCTTTCATTAAGAACAAATGGTCTTGGAGCATTATTCTACTTGAATCGCAGCCTGGTGACAAGCCCAAAGGGTAGACCCAATGTTCACTGTAAACAATAAGAATGGGTCTCAGCTAGTAGAATGTCCTTCTGTAGTTTAAAAACTCCATATTCTGGGAGCATGAGATGGGCCACTTCTAATAATAAAACACCAATTTGTGATAACTTTCAACAGTTGTTACAGCTTTGGACTTCGTCTGTGATTAAGACAATTCCAAATAAAATGGAAATCACAAAGTGGCAGAAAGTTTTCAGATACTTTTATGTTTATTATTGGAGATAATACTTTTCTGAAGTTGCATTAAGAAATGAATAGTTTATAGATATCTTAAAAGAAACATCTATTTCAAGGTTTTTCTACACTACCAGGAACTTGATCTTTAGAGAAATATTCATTGCAAATGTCTTTTTAAAAATTCTTGTAGGGCTTCCCTAGTGGCGCAGTGGTTGAGAGTCTGCCTGCCGATGCAGGGGACACGGGTTCGTGCCCCGGTCCGGGAAGATCCCACATGCCATGGAGCGGCTGGGCCCGTGAGCCATGGCCGCTGAGCCTGCGCGTCCGGAGCCTGTGCTCCGCAACGGGAGAGGCCACAACAGTGACAGGCCCATGTAAAACAAAAACAAACAAACAAAAAAATTCTTGCAAAACTTAAAATATATGACACTAAAAATAAAACAAATTTCAGCTTAAGTGCAAAATAATAGAAAAGGGAATTGTAACATAAAATAAAAATAATATTCTGTGTTCATTGTTTGAGCTGTTTTTTTTGAATCACTGGGTATTTTTCTTATAAACTTCCAATCAGTGAAGCTTACAAAAAAACAACAATTTATAGATATTTCATAATGTGACCTTTAACTCTTTTCTATTTTTAAGCATGTTTGATTTTGAAATAACTTAGTAATTAATACATGAAAAATAGGTTTCATGTATGCACATCAACTAACTCTCTTCATAATGCTATTTTATTATTTCAATTACCACATTACGTCTTTACTACGCATTTATAAATTATAGGTTGCAGCATACTATAACTCAGCTGTTTAAACTGAATCAGATTTCCAGACGCAGAAGATGTTTTTAAAAGGAAGATTAAAAGCCAGCTAAGCCAGAGCACTTCAAAAGCTCCTTGGCCTTGCCCTGAGCAAGAAGTTGAGGAGAGAGGAGGGGTCATAAGAAGTACATTTTGTGTTTGAATAAGGAATTGATTTGGGGAAGAACTCCAGGTTAGCTGAGACAGAAGATTATAATTTTCTACTCCTCCAACACTGTGTCAATAAAAGAATATTAGAGAATCTATCTTCTAAAGAAGCAGACTGTCTTTTGGTTTCATCATCACCATCAAAAAGCATTTTTGTTATTCACCCAGTGGCTTCTCCACAGGAAGCAGTATGGATTGGCTTGAGTATGGGAGGGAACCACAGGAGAGTCACCATTATTTAATAAATCCTTACATCATATACGAGGCAGGTTGTAAAGAGTATCTTTACTGTAGCTCTCTTTGCAGCCTCATACATACGTGCCAATAGGAAACAAACAGATACATAAATAAACCCATTTTAGAATCAAAAAAAAATCAAAGCAAAGCAAACATAAGTGACTCTATCAAAACACTATAGATAAACTAATATTCTTCATTTATATTGTAGGTGTATGATCACTTTTTTCATTCCATAATTTACTGACTTCAATCCTGTAACTATTTTAGGAGTGCCTAGTATGTGCAATTGCAGAGATACAAAAGACAAAGTCCCAACTGAAAAAAGAGGCACGATTTCTATTTAATGGCCAATACTTTACAACTTTACACAGTTGAAAGAAAAAAAACATTTTATAGAATATTGACTCTATTAATTAATAATGTGTTAATAATTTTTAATAAAAGCCCAAAGCCTTGAATTTGAGAAACTTTCAGCTGGAGTACATCATAAATTAAATGATGGCAATATTGTTGAAACATTATCTGTAGCCTAATTCTCTGCGACATTTCAAATAACTAGGGGGGGAAAAAGAGAAGCCCAAATTATCAGTAGGGAAGACAGAAAGATCTTTGTTATTTGACAGAACGTAAGAGTGGTTTTGATTTGAGAAAGTATGGACTTCATTGTCCAGAAAGTAATGTATATATCCCTCCTGCAGCTCTAATTCCTGCTGTACGCTTTGACAGCCCAACCTCCAAGGTGGCTTTGTCCTTGGAAACAGGGACCATAATCTGGAAAAGAAGGCTTTTCCTCAGAAGCTTGTTTAAATGACGTCTTCCACTTCCTCTCAGCTCTGATTCATGATCACTGATTCTGAGCTCTGCCTTACATCTTTTCTGATTCCATTTGATCCTATATTGAACCTTGAAAGTACTCCATTCTCACTCTCTCCCTTGGTTTTTCTTACTGGGTCAAAAGGTGTTCAGCCTAAAGCAGATATTTTCTCTTGCTTCTTTCTCCATCTGTCAGAATATTTATGGTAGTTAATGGAATGAACCATTACATCACATTTTATCAGAAGGTACTGACCAGGGACTTCCCTGATGGTCCAGTAGTTAAGACTTCACCTTCCAGTATGGGGGGGTGCAAGTTCAATCCCTGGTCGGGGAGCTAAGATCCCACATGCCTCAAGGCCAAAAAAATGAAAAAACATAAAAAAAAGAAGCAATATTGTAACAAATTCAATAAAGACTTTAAAAAAAAAAGAAGGTACTGACCAATTGTAACCAGTTCACTAACCAATGTCATCATGGACTTCAAAATATTAATTACAAGCAATGTTTCTAGATGTTACATAGAAAAAGTTTCAGAAGTCAAAGGAATTTGTGAAAAAAAATAGGTGAAATAAACTTAAGTTTTTTTTTTTTTTTTTTTTTTTTTGCGGTACGCGGGCCTCTCACTGTTGTGGCCTCCCCCGTTGCGGAGCACAGGCTCCGGACGCGCAGGCTCAGCGGCCATGGCTCACGGGCCCAGCCGCTCCGCGGCATATGGGATCCTCCCAGACCGGGGCACGAACCCGTATCCCCTGCATCGGCAGGCGGACTCTCAACCACTGCGCCACCAGGGAGGCCCTAAACTTAAGTTTTTTATTGACTCATAGCTCAGGGCTCTTTACTATGCTAATAAGCACATGAATTTCCAAGGGGAGGTGTGTTGAAGCTTATCCGCCATGTGTAAACCTGTTTGATCAAGGTACTCCCCACATTTTATTTGCAGAACCCTTTCAAGGCCTTATGCAGAACCCATTTTGGAGACACTCTTTTGCTGAGATAAATTAAATAAGCCAGGCTGAAAAGCCCTCAAGTCTAAATTTTCAAGACATTTGGATAAATAAGTTATCAAGATTTAATTTTTACATGAATAGTTTTTAAAAAATAAAACTCTTGGAATGTCTAAGATTGATAAATACAACTATTCTCTATTCTCATTTAAAGTTTTTCATAATAAAAAAACCATGTCTCCATGCTCTTGGTCAAATAAGAAGTAATCACAACACCATCCTATCTAATTACTATCAGATCCAGAATGACAAGAACCTAAAGTAATTATGTGACACAACCTCTTATAAGTCAATGTAACTAGGCCATAACAAAGTAAAACAACTAAATCTTTTGGAATATATATATATCTCCAAAAATACAGAGATATACATTGTATATGTCTATATGTATAGATAATATAATATTTTATATAATACATATTCCTTCCAGGGCCCAAGTTACAATGTCCAATAGTAATTAATACTAGGATGTAAATTCACTAAACTCAAAAACGATGTCTTTCTTTTTCACTTTTGTTTCCTCTGTAGCATTTACACAGTGGCTTTTACAGAGTAGGTAGTCAGTGTATATATGACATATGAAAATACACGGATGAGTGTCATGGTGATAGAAGAAAAGAAGGGAAGGAGGAGGGAGGAAAAATAAAGGTCATGCAATGTGTGCAGTTAGTCATTTTCTAAGTATTTATTGGCTATCTTGAGCTTCCATTTTCTATGCTAAACACTAGCACAAATATAAAAATGGCCTGAACTTAGGAATAGCTAGCCTAGTAAAAGAGACAGGTATTTTAATAAATAATACATTAACAATGTATAGGACTGTAATAGAGGAGTGTACAGATATAATGAGAGTAAGGAGAGAACAATAACTCTCGGGCAGGGAAAGGAGGGTTTCAGAAGCAATTAATACCTGGATTGGGTTGTGAAGGATTTTACTAAGTGGAGAAGAGAAGGAGAGCATTCCAGAGGAGAGGAAATGTCATCAGCAAGTACACAGAAACCTGAAAAGGTATACTGTATTCAGAAAATAGCATATTCAAGAAAGTACTATCAGGGAGGTGATGGGGCTGAGAGGTAGGTGGGGAATGAGAAACAGCTAGATGCTATTGCTGAGAACTTGGATTCATATTACCCATGTTTATTTAATCAAGAGATTTTTTAAAGTAATGATGAAACTTCAATATGACTCATGACACGGATAAAGAAAAAAAGCCCTCATCAGAGACAAATTAATTGCAGCAGTAAATTATCAATAAAGGCAAAAATAATATCACAAGTATGTATGAATTTGTGAGATAATACATAAATAATTTATCCAGTTTAATCCAACAGACATTGTACCACTTACAGGAAAGTTGATAAATGATGCCTATTTGCTAAGGGCAATGCATAATGTGATCACATTTGTGACTTCCTGGAATTCTTAGCTGTGGCACAAAATTTAAAAACAACTATAAAACCTCTTTACATATGTAACTGAAAATACATATTGAAGGAAAACTCTTGACATCATGAATTTTCTTTTCTCTCCATGGAACAGAGTTTGGGAATCACCACAGTAGACACTGGGGAAAGAAATGAAAGAAGACATTCCCCTTGGCAATGAGATACACTCCATATGCTCTATGTAACTCAGTTAAAAAGGAGCAAATTGGTCCATAGAACTCCTTAAAAAGTGAAGTTACTAATAAAAATTTCAAGTACCATGGGAGGACAAAAAGGGGTCATTTTTATTAGAAAAGTCCTATGATGCCAAGAATGTGACTAACTACCTATTCATGGGAGGGTAGATCCTTACACACAAGTGATTTGGGAAGGAAACCCAATTAAATTTTGAATTACTGTCAATTAAGAAGAAAAAATTTTAAAGATAAAACATAGACTAGACTAAACTATCTTTGAAAGCAGATGGAAAATGGCCAATTTAAATTAATGGCTATGTTTTTAACTTCGAGTTATTATTCTCTAGATATTCTACTGTTATCACTGCTACCGGTCATGTTGATAATTATACCAAGAAGATAGTAACTTTTAGAGCAAGATACACCTAGAATAAAATCTCAGATATGTCGCAATCAATTGGATTGCCCTTGAGTTATTTTCTTGATCACTCTGAGACTTAGTTTTTTGCTTTTTATTTTAATTTTCAAAATGAAGACTTATTCATTTCATTGTGTTATTGCAAAGATTAAATAAAATAAAATTGTGATTAGCATTATGATATATACTAGCATGGTTTGAGTTCCCACAGAAACAGACCCTTAGACAAGGATTAGAATTTAAGCACTTTGGGAAGTGATCCCAGGAAAAACTTTTAGATACATGCATGAGTGGGAAAAGTATGGGAATAATCAATAAAGTGCACTATCTGGTCTGCTACCCCTGGGGATACTACTGCTCAAACCTGTTGGGTACTCTGTGAGATAGTGTAAAAAACTCCTCAAAGTGGTCCCAGCCAAGGGATAAGAAAAATGAGGAGGTTTATCCACTGAATCCCCATCTATTGTTGGCGGAGGGCTGGGTACCTACAGCCTGGGAGTAGGAGGCAGATGCACAGGCTCAGTCAGAGTATCACAGGCTTAAAAAACTAAAAGTTAAAACTCAAGTCATTAATTTGAATTGGCCATTTTCTTGCCTTCAGAAAGTGGAGAATATGGCAGAACACTGACAGCATCTTCTACATGTACTAAAATACCAATCCTGGGGGTAGGCACTAGGTGTTATTCAGATTTGTATTCCCAGTACATGTTTGTCATGATAGGTACTGAACAAATGGATAAATGAATACACAAATGAACGAGTGAATGAATGAATAAATGAGTGAATGAATGACCATTAGTTTTGGAACAAATATCACTTTCTTTTCCCAGAACATTGTTTACCCCTCAGAGGTGTTGGATGTAAAAATGTATAAATTAGGGCTTCCCTGGTGGCGCAGTGGTTGAGAGTCTGCCTGCTGATGCAGGGGACAAGGGTTCGTGCCCCGGTCCGGGAAGATCCCACATGCCGCGGAGCGGCTGGGCCTGTGAGCCATGGCCTCTGAGCCTGCGCGTCCACAGCCTGTGCTCTGCAACAGGAGAGGCCACAACAGTGAGAGGCCCGTGTACCACAAATTAAAAAAAAAAAAAGAAGATAGAGTTGGGAATTCAGGGAGACCAAGCAGCAAGAGTTTGCCATACAGAGTACAGGAAAGAAGAGAGCTATCCAGAGAAAGAAACCTCAGATCTTTAGAGGGTATCATTGTATATTTAGCAGAATACTGATTAGCATGTGTATAAGGAAACTACCTGGGGCCAGGAAAAGAGCTACTCAAAAGGAGTAGATTGAGCAGTGCATAACTGACACAGTGTAAGAATAGTCCCTATCCCCACCAGCCAAACTAGAAAATCTCATAATTCATATGACACTGTGCAGAGTGAAGGGTCTTAGTTGTCAGGAATAATTGGCCTTAGATTAAATGCAGTTCTGGTATCAACTAATCAATCTTAAAAGAAAGACCTGAAAATATCAAATTGTTTCCAAGTAACTTAACCAGCATTACAGAACAAAACAACAATATTTATAGAAGTGCAAACACATCCAACACCAAACAAGGGTAAATTGACAATGTCTGGCATTCAATAGAAAATTACACGATGTTTAAAAAAGAAGGAAAATATAACCCATAATAACAGAAAAATCTACCAATTGAACTGAGTCAGAATTCAAAGAGATATTAGAATTTGCCGATAAGAATATTAAAATACTTAATACAACTGTGTCACATATGCTCAAAAACTTTAGTTGAAATATGGAAAATATAAAAAAAGTCAAACTTCTAGAAATAAAACCATAACATCTTAGATGAACTATTTACTGGATGATATTAACAGCAGATTAGATATTGCACAAGTATTTGTGAACCTGAACTCATAGAAATTTCCCAAATGAAATGCAGAGGTGGAAGAGAATGAAAGAATAAGAAAAACAAGGAGAGGGAGACAGAGGCAGGGAGAGAGAAAGGGAGAGGGAAAAGGAGAAGGAGAAGAAGAAGGAGAAAAAAGAGGAGGAAGAACAGGAGAAAGAAAAGGAAAAGGAAAAAGCTTCACTGAGCTATAGAAAATGTCAAGGGGTCAATTATACATGTAATTAGAGTTCTCAAAAGTGAGAAGAAAGTAGATGTGTTAGAGGAAAGGCAGGAAAATATTTTAATAAATGGTGGCTGAAATGTTTCCTTATCTGATGAACACTATAAACCTACATATCTAAGAAACTCAATGAACTTAAGCACACAAAATATAAAGAAAACTACAAGAAGACAAATCACAATCAAATTACTACAATATAATGATAAAGAAAATCCTAAAAGTAGTCAGCAAAAAGATATATTACCTAGAGAAGAAAAATATAATGGCAGCAGATTTCTTGTTGGAAAGAAAATATTTTGAAGACAGGAAATCAACATTTTTAAATGACTGGAGAGAGCAAGTGACCTAAAATTCTGTGTCTATTGAAAATAAGTTTCAAAAATTAAGGCAATGTGAAAGTTTTTTTAGACATATAGTGATGAAAGAATTTATCACTAGCAGGTCCACACTACAGAAAACAGTAAAGGAAGTCTTTCTAGAAAGTAGACAATAATATTTGTCTTTCTCTGTCTGACTTACTTCACTCAGTATGATGATCTCTAGATCCATATAATATTGCTTATATGTGGAATCTTAAAAAAAATCATAAAATGAACTTATTTACAAAACAGAAATAGACTCACAGATGTAGAAAACAAACTTATGGTTACCGGGGGGAAAGCTGGGGCAGGGGGAGGGATAAATTGGGAAATTGGGATTGATATATACATGCTACTATATATAAAATAGATAACTAATAAAGACCTACTATATAGCATAGGGAACTCTACTCAATACCCTGTAATGGCCTATATGGGAAAAGAATCTATAAAAGAGTAGATGTATGTATATGTATAACTGATTCACTTTGCTGTACAGCAGAAACTAACACAACATTGTAAATCAACTACTCCAATAAAAATTTTTAAAAAAGAAAGTGAAGGCTTCCATGGTGGCGCAGTGGTTGGGAGTCCGCCTGCCGATGTAGGGGATGTGGGTTCATGCCCCGGTCCGGGAGGATCCCACATGCCGCGGAGCGGCTGGGCCCGTGGGCCATGGCCGCTGGGCCTACGTGTCTGGAGCCTATGCTCCGCAAGTGGAGAGGCCGCAGGGGTGGGAGGCCTGCGTACCACAAAAAAAAAAAAAAAAAAAAAAAGTGATACCAGATGAAAATATGGATCTATACAAAAAATTGAAAAGCAGAAATGGTAATTACATGAGTAAATATATAAATCTTTTACAATTTAAATATCCTTAAAATATAAATGTTTATAAAATATAATTGATTATGTAAACAATAATAATAATATAATGTGAGTTTTATAACATATTTAGAAGTAAAATATATAGCAATAGTACAAAGGCTGGGAAGAAAGAAACAGAAGTGTAATATGTAATATTCTTACTGTATGTGAAGTGTTATAATACCATTTGAAGGTGGACGGTGATAAGGTTAAAATGTAACAATAAACACAAAACAACAACTAAATAGAAAAAAAGATGGTTATGCTAATGATCCAACAAAGGAGATAAAATAAAACCATAAAAATATATTCAATCTATGAGAAGGAAGCAATAAAGGAAAAAGGGAAGAAGAATAGATGGTACATTTACACAGCTGACAGAAAGCTGAAAGTTTAAACTTAGCTATCTCAACAATTGCATTAAATATAAATGGTTTACACACACTTTTAAAAAGTCACAAATTGTCAGAATAGATAAAAAAGTAAGATCCAACTATATACAGCCTAAAAGAAATACACTGTCAACACAGAGGTACAAATAGGTTAAAATTGAAAGGAAGAAACAAAATGTATTTTAATAATAATCAAAATAAAGCTAGAGTGACTATATTATAGCAAAGTAGATTTCAGAGCAAAAAATATGAACAGCAATAGAGAATCTCATTTCATAATGATAAAAAGGTAATTTATCAGATAATATAACAATTTTTAACATACAGGAAGCAAAAAGTGATAGAACTGCAAGAAGAATTAGATAAGTTCACAATTATAGTCATAGATTTCAATACTTTCTAATCAATAATGATAGAAAACTAAACAGAAAAATCAGTAAGGATATAGAGATTTTAATAATACACTGTTGAGAGAGGTTAAATCCTCAAAACATAAAAACCCTGGAGGAAAACATAGGCAGTAATTTCCTTGACATTGATCTGGCAATGATTTTTTGGATCTAACTCCAAAAGCAAAGGCAACAAAAGCAAAAATAGACAAGTGGAAATACAATCAAACTAAAAAGCTTCTGCACAGCAAAGGAAATCATTAATGAAATGAAAAGGCAAACTACTGAATGGGAGATGATATTTTCAAATCATATATCTGATTAAGGATTAACATCTAGAATACACAAATAATTCATACAACTCAGTAACAAAACACTGAACACTCCAATTAAAATTGGGCAGAAGAGTTGAATAGACATTTTCCGAAAGGTACACAAAAGGATGCTGAACATCACTAATCATAAGGGAAATGCAAATCAAGATTACAATAAGATAACATCTCATACCTGTCAGAATGGCTCTCATAAAAAAGACAATAAAGGACAAGTGTTGGCAAGGATGTGAAAAAAAGGGAACCACTGTGCACTGTTGGTGGAAATATAAATTGGTGCAGCCATCATGAAAAACAGTATGGAGCTTCCTAAAAAAAATAATAAAAAATAGAAGTACTGTGTGATCCAGCAATTCCATTTCTGGGTATTTATCCAAAGAACACAAAACACTAACTTGATAAGATATATGCACCCTCATGTTCATTGCAGCATTATTTAAAATAGCCAAGATAGAGAAATGACCTAAGTGTACATCAATACATGAATGGATAAAGAAGATGTAAGATGTACATATACAGTGGAATATTATTCAGCTAGAAAAAAGAAGGAAACCTTGTCATTTTCAACAACATGGATGGACTTTGAAGGCATTATGCTAAGTGAAATAAGTCAGAGAAAGACAAATACCATATAATCTCACTTATATGTGGAATCTAAAAACAAAGCAAAACAAAACAAACAAAAACACCCACCTCATAGATACAGAGAAAAAACTGGTGGTTGCCAGGGATGGTGTAGGGGTGGGAGTAGGGGGTCAAAAGGTACAAACTTTAAATTCTAAAATAAGTCATGAGGAGGTAATGTACAATATGGCAACCATAGTTTAAAATACTGTATTGCATATTTGAAAGTTGTGGTGACCTAGAGGGATGGGATATTGAAAGTTGCTAAGAGAGTAGATCTTAAAAGTTCTCATCACAAGAAAAGAAAATTGTAACTATTTATGGTGATGGATGTTAACTAGATTTGCTGTGGTGATCATTTTGCAATGTACACAAATATTGAATCATTATGTTGTATACTTGAAACTAATACACTGTTATAAGTCAACTATACCTCCATAAAAAAATATTTTAAAAATGTGTTTTTGAAATGTGGCAGTTAAACAACAGATTCAATTTCAAAAAGAGAAAGGCAAAAATATACATCATGTTCTTGGGTTGAAAGACTAAATGTAGTTAGGAATTGATCTAAAGATTCAAACTGACCAATAGATTCAAATGCTTCTCAGGCAAAATCCCAGAAGAGTTTTTTTTGTAAAAATTAACATGCTAATTCTAAAATAAGCAGAAATGCAAAGGACCTAGGATAACCTGAACAACTTTAAAAAAAGAACAAAGTTGGAAAATTAATGCTACATTATTTGAAGACTTATTATGAAGCTGCAACAACTAAAGGTGCAATATAGGCATCAAGATAGATAAATAGATGACTAGAACACCATAGTGTCCAGAAATATGCCTGCTTATATATGGACAACTAATTTTTGACCAAGGTGCAAACTTAGTTCATTGGGGAATGATAATCTCTTCAATAAAAGGTACTAAAATAATTGGATATTCCTCTGCAAAAAAAAAAAAAAAAAGAGTGAACTTTGATTCATATCACACCACATATCAAAATTAACTCAAAATTCATGGATCATAGTCCTAAATGTAAAGCTTAAAATTATAAAGCTTATAAGGGAAAACAGGGAAAAAAATTTGTGATTTTGGGCTTCCCTGGTGGCGCAGTGGTTGAGAGTCCGCCTGCCGATGCAGGGGACACAGGTTCGTGCCCCCGTCTGGGAGGGTCCCACATGCCACAGAGAGGCTAGGCCCGTGAGCCATGGCCGCTGGGCCTGCGCGTCCAGAGCCTGTGCTCCACAGCGGGAGAGGCCACAGCAGTGAGGGGCCCGTGTACCGCAAAAAAAAAAAAAAAAAAAAAATTGTGATCTTCTGTTGGACAGAGGGTTGTTAGTTATGACTCTAAAAGTGCACTCTGCATAAGAAAAAAATGAAGTGGACTTTTTAAAATTAAAAACTACTGCTCTTTGAAAGACATTGTTAAGAGAATGAAAAGACAAGCTAGAGAGTAGGAGAAATATTTGCAGATCATATATCTGATAAAAAAAATTTGTTTCAAAATATATATGGAACTCTCAAAACCCAATAATAAAAAAGCAAACAACCTGATTTTAAAACTGGGCAAAATTTTTACCAGACATTTTCCAAAGAAGATATTCAATGGCAAATAAGTTAATAACATCATTAGTCAACAGAAAAATGCAAATAAAATCAAAAGGATATTTTATGACACATCTATATACCAACTATAGTGATGTATAGAAAGACTGACCATATCAAATGTTGGCTACAATGTGGAGGAAGTAGGACTCATACTCTGGAGGTGTGAATGTAAAACAATATAACCACTTTCAAAAGCAGATTGGCTTTAAATGTTAAACACATACGTACTGTATGATCCAGCCATACACTCCTGAGTATTTTAAACACATATGTACTGTATGATCCAGCCATACACTCCTGAGTATTTGCCTAAGTGAAAAGAAAGCTTTCCGAGTGAAGGAAGTCAGAAAGAGAAAAACACATATCGTATATTAACGCATATATGTGAAATCTAGAAAAATGGTACAGATGAACCTATTTGCAGGGCAAGGATAGAGACGCAAACGTAGAGAATGGATGTGTGGACATGGTGGGGGCAAGGGAGGGTGGGATGAATTGGGAGACTGGGATTGACATATGTACACTACCATGTTTAAAATAGATAACTAGTGGGAACCTGCTATATAGCACAGGGAGCTCAGCTTGGTGCTCTGGGGTGACCTAGAGGGATGGGATGGGGCCGGGGGGTGGGAGGAAGGTCCAAGTGGGAGGGGATGTATGTATACATACAGCTGATTCACTTCTTTGTACAGCAGAAACACAACATCATAAAGCAACTACACCCCAATTTAAAATAAAATAAAATAAAATAAATAAAATAAAATAACAAGAAAGCTTTTGTACACACAAAGACTTCTATATGAATGCTCATAGCAATTTATTTGTAACAGCCAGAACACTGGAAACAATATGACTGTCCATCAACAATGTCCATGAACAATTTTGGATTGTTCATTTCTAGTATATAGAAATAAATTTAATTTTGTACATTAGTTTTATTAGTTTTGTATCCTGCAACCTTACCTAACTCATTTATTAGGTCTAGTAGATTTTTTGTATGGATTTTTAAAAGATTTTTCTGCACACAAGATTAAATTAAAACCATAATGTGATACTACTATACACCGCAAGAATGGCAAAAATAAAAGTAACAGAAAATAGCAGAAGTTAGCAAGGATAGAAAATAATAGCAACTCTTACAGAGGGCTCTAGAGAGTATAAATTAATACAACAACTGTGGAAAACTGAAACTAAACCTATGTATACCTTGTTACCCAGAAATTCCACTCTTTGGTGTATACCCAACAGAAATAAATATATAGATTTACTAACAGACATGAACGTGAGTGTGCATAGCAGCACTATTCAGTAATATTTCCAAACTGGAAATAACACAAATGTTCATCTACAATAGAGCATAAATAAATTGTGTTTTTTTCACACAATAAAATACTATACAGCAATGAATGAATTATAACTATATTCATCAATCTTTATGGATCTCACAAATATTGAGCAAAAAAAGTCTGGTCACAATAGAGTACTATAGGATCCTATTTACATGAAGTAATAGACGACAACAGTCTACAGTGTTCGGTTAGCAATTCCTCTTGGCAGTGCTTGTGATTGGAAAATGCTTAATTACACAGGTATATTCACTTCGTGGAAACTCATTGGGCCTCACACTTGAGATTTATCCACTCAAATGCTTCCTACATTCCAAGGCATTGCGTATGTCTGATGTCAGCAGCTGTACATGCCACAAACCTCCCTGGCATTGGCATGCAATCACCTTTCATTTCAAGATCATAGGCAAAGAGATGTAGAAGAAGCATCCATTTCTTTGGGGCTTAAATGATACTAGTCACAAGAGCAGATGTTTAGGGTTACAGGTCACAAGTGCCAGATCCCAAGTGACAGATGGCCAATGTGTTTTATATTCAATGAATTTCTGTGTTTGTGACATGCAGAGCTCTCTGAAACACAAGGCCCAGAGCAGGGGCTGCCCTTGCCTGGGTCTAAGGTGGTCCTGATCTGGTTAGAATTGAACTGGCATGTTTGGCCATGGACTAAGGTGCTTATTTGCCTCTACTACTTTTTATCCACTGCTTCTAAATATTTCTCCCATTTTTGAGGGGTTTTTTCTCATAAAATTCTCTTTTTGGGGACATATTGCCACCAGGTTGTATCTAAGCATGTTTAAATTCCATTAAAAGACAAAAAAAAAGGAGAGAGAGAAAATAATTTGGTCCCAAATAAACATGAACCTGGTTTGAACCCATTGATCTGTTAGATTTGTTTTGATTAACTGTACCCCATTTTTGTACTCCTTATAATGTGTAAAAAGTTATAAACATCTAACTTGAGGTCTTTTAACAGGCCATGTTGATTTTAAGTGTCATATTCAGGACCCTATGGATGGAATTGGCTATACGTGGCTAATTCACTGCTAATTAGATGTGTCTGCAAAATGGAGTTTCTTATATCATGGGAATAAATTCACTAGAGGCTTGAGTATGGAGAAGTAACCTAAAGAAGGAAGCTATATTCAGAGAGGGGTATCACTAATTATCACTTCTGCAGGCAGGTGTTCACCCAGATCATCAGAGGAAAGCAGTGGAGGGCTTTGCTTTATACTGTATCTGTCAGCCAGCTGATACCACCCTGCTTCAGCTGCCCTCCAAGAGAGGAGACAGGCTTTTTCATAGAAACTAGCAGGAGTTCTGTGTGCTTGACTGCAGCGTGCTCTGAGAAGTCTCCTGGGTAGCCCAGAGAGACCCGGCAGAACAACGGCTAGCACAAAAAACAAATGACTTAGGGTGAGGTGGATGGAGAAATAAAGAGGAAGCAAAGATGGGAAATGAGAAAATTCATTTATCCTTATATTACAGCAAGAGGTTCTGTGAGCACTATACATTATTTCAAAGTAAAAGAGGAGAAAAATAAGTTTATGAACTATATAATTGTGCACAGAATATATTAAACATTTAAAAAATCAATTTACAAGCATCCAAAAGTTCATGAGGAATTGAGAAAAAGTCCAAAAATAAGCTTGTCTGCCTAATCTAACTTCCTTCTAACAGAGTAACAGGGCTGCTGAATCAATAGTTATAATTAGTTTGATGGCCCAAAGGGGACTGAACATAGTAAAGGTGCAAAACTTTGTCTTTGTTAAATCTCTAGTCCTAGGCCACTTGGCAAATGTCTCTAAAATGGATAAGACAGGAAAAAGACAGGGTTTAGATTATCTTGGGTGTATAAGAGGATTCTTGTGATCAATGCTCGTGTCATCCTACAGGGGAAAAAGGGGTGGTATGCATTGATGTATCAAACTGAATTCCTCAAGAATGTCATGCCTGTTCCTCTTTCATATCTTTAGTAATCACTTAGATAAGCCTCAAACATCAGACTCTTGAGCACGAATTGGAGAGCTTTCCCTCAAGTCTGTTACTCCTGTTGTTGGAAAATACATCTTCTCTCCTCCTCAAGCCCTTTTCTCCCCAACATCACATATTTATTTGGTCATACTTTCAATGGAGTATGATATTTAAACAAGACTCCTTGATTGAAATGAGGCCAGGAAAACTCAGAAGAGACTGAAGGAAATAGAATGAAATAATCAAAGCTACATTTTAAATCAATCCCTTCCTTTCAATTTTCTCTCCCTATAGGTCTGGCCCTTCATTATGTCTTGCTTGAATCACAGTAAAAGGCTCATATTCCCAAGACAGCATGCTTACATTCAACCAGACTTGCTTTCAGAGATGTCCCCTAAGCCTATATTGCATTGCCAGTTTGCTGCTCAAAACCATTCATTGCTCCCAAACTTATCAAAGCACACAGGTCCTTCACAATCTAGACCCAATCTTTCTTTCCCACCTTACCCACTACCGCCATAGAATACCCTTGATTTCACAGTTACATCCACTTTCTTTTGGTTTCCCTGACTTTGTTCCAATATTATACTGCTGATTTCTGTGTGATCTTGTACAAAGGGGATTACAGACTGCAGATGATTAGAAGTATTTGTTTCACTGAATATCACCTAAATTTTAGAAAAGTTTTGGAAAAGGCTCAACACAAGTACCTCCTAAAGGATATATTTTACTAATTATGAGTTTAACTGTAGCATCATGACTGCTAAGTGAATACAGAAAGTAGTAGTGCAATCTTTTCTAGAACGCAAGCATCATACTAATAATCAGTGATTTTTAAATTTATATTACCAAGCAAAGCTAATATGTTCAGGAAGTTATGAAAGAAATTGCTGCTATAATAATTTTTTCATATTGACAAATGCTCACATGACAAATATAGAGATACTTGTTATTGCAAATATACAGTTTATTGCATTTTTTTTTTCTTTTTGCGGTATGTGGGCCTCTCACTGTTGTGGCCTCTCCCATTGCGGAGCACAGAGCTCCGGACGTGCAGGCTCAATGGCCATGGCTCACGGGCCCAGCCACTCCGCGGCATGTGGGATCTTCCTGGACCGGGGCACGAACCCATGTCCCCTGCATCAGCAGGCGGACTCTCAACCACTGTGCCACCAGGGAAGCCCCCTATTGCAAGTTTTTAGACAAAAATTCCAATAAAGCCACCTACATCTTCATCCCTTAGTAACAAACTAATAGAAAAATGGGGAAATAGAAACTGAATAATCAGATAATATCCAATTTGGATAACTGTACCATACTGATTCTTCTAATATTAAGTTAGCAGTTAACCTGCACACAATGTGTGGCCACAGTATACATGTGCAGACATTACTTATTGTTCCATAAAGAAAATACTTTATGGTTTCTTTGCTGAAAAAGAAAAGTCTTTTTTTTGGAAATTCTTTTACAACACCTAAAAAAGTATAATTGAAAAAAATATAAACAACATTACTGATTTTATGCCTTTCCCCTCACTTCCAAGCAAACTGCCCCAATCCAGCTTTAGATATTGTCCTTGACAATAAGCATCTCTGTGATGAGAAAATGCCCATTCATTTATCTCAACACTAGTTATATTCGCCAAGTTAATATAAGAGCAACAAACAGTCCTGAGCTATGGTACAACTGGAAGCAAACTGGGATTTACAGTCTTTAATGATAACTGAACCTGCTTAATAAAAGCAACTGTAAATTTAGGGATAAAGGTCATATTGTCAATCCCTGTGAACAGTAGGATTTTAAGGAGGAAAGTGATTGTATATTCTTGTATTTCAGATCCAGAGAGAGATGATTAAAAAAAAAAAAGGACAAGTTTCTCTTAGAACTCTCAAATTGCTGTGCTCAATGAGGATCCATTGTTGTGATCACAGAAACAGCGAAAAATTTGGCAACACCAGCAGAAACATATCAAGGAGTATGTTTGACATTGGCTTTTTCCAGTTTAATATTTGTAGTTTTGATTATTCTCCAGTGACCAGTGTCTGTGACACATTAGAGTTGAGCAAGGCGAGGGCATGCAGGGCCAGTGCATCACTGCCCCAGCCAGCCCCAGGGCCGCCTCTGTCAGGCTGTATGCCTCCCTCCCTAGTTATGGTAGAGTCCACATTTAAAAGGACAAGGTGTTCCCCACTACTTGCAAATTGGGGACTGGGGTTGTGAATACTGAATATACTACACAAAGCAGACACTAATGTAGGTTGCACTATAAACTCCTCAATTGTAACTCTTCTTGCAGACATTTTCTGTTTGTGAGTTGTTTTAATCATATCTGAAAAGCCAATTTAATCACATAACATATTTCATCGCATATCCTGTGTTTTTTTTTAACCTGACATTGTATGGTATGTAATTTTTTAACATTTTGCATAAACTTTAAGATTTTTATTTCAAAAAATAATAGCTAACACTTTGATCGTATGTAGGTTACCGTTCCAAACATTTCAAATGTATCAATTCAGTTGATGCTCACAACAGTTCTATGGTTGCGAGGTATATACCATTACATCTCAATTTTTCAGATTAAAAAAACAAACTGAGGCACAGAAAAGTTAAGTAACTTGTTCATTTTTACACAGCAAGTAAGGGGCAGAGCAGGGATACAAATCCAGGCAACTAATGAGAATTTACTGTATAGCACAGGGAACTCTACTCAGTGCTCTGTGGTGACCTAAATGGGAAGGAAATCCTAAAAAGAGGGGATATATGTATACGTCTAGCTAATTCACTTTGCTGTACAGTAGAAACTAATATAACATTGTAAAGCAACTATACTGCAATAAAAATTTTAAGAAAAGAAAATCCCAGGCAGTCTGTTTCTAGTATGTACTTTCACCCCTGAGCTATTCTGTCCCAGATAACTACACTGGATGGCATGAAATATGTTTACCAGAAATTTTCAAAATAGTACTCAATAATTAGACATTTAAGTTCAAAACAGTTGTTTTCTTTGTTTTCTATGATAAAAGTATTTAGGGACTTATTAAAAATCACCTCACCATAAACTATTTTTTAATTGGTAAAATATAATGTAATCTGAATTTTTATTTGCACATTTAAAAAATCATTTTCCATTAATTAACTTAATCTATTTTTTAATAATTAGAGATTTGTAGAACATAGTAAAATATTTAAACTTCAGAATGTCATATTTCTCCACAAGTTTTTTTGTTACTTTTTACATGATGTGTCAAAAGCATATTATAGAAAATATGGTTACCCTAAGGATAAGATTTCTTTCATGTTTCTTTAGCATTTTCATCCCAGTTTAAATAAAATCTATTTATTAAATTCTACATGACTTAAAACTTAATCTAAGATAATTCTATGATTATAGGTGTCTACTACAAAATATTTTGTGGAGCTTCTTTTTCAGATGTCTCCACAGGCATCTAAACACCCAAGGAAAAAAAATTACTCAGAAGGACCTTTAGAAATACTGTAGGGGATTGACTGCCTCCTGCCTAGGATCTGCGTATGACATTTTGCCCTTCTAAGTATTACTCAGTCTCCAATATGAAGGTACACACACAGTCACAAAAGTAAACATCTAGTTTCCATGTAAAGAAAACACAGATGATTTTTAAAGGTCGATTACAGAAAAATAATTTTTCTATTTCCCATCTAGAATTTTTATACAAACTTTATAAGCAAAGTCACATTTAAGCTACATATTTTTCATCCTAATTTTAAAAATATAATGCAATCAATCTATTTGGAAACACTAGACCAAATTTTTCTAGCTGTGGGCATAAATGGATTTTTATTCCTTATGAAGGGAACAGAACTGCTCCTTTCTTCACCTTTTCTATGTTCTTCTAAGCCCCTGCATATGCTCTGTTCTTCATGGGATCATATATGGACTAAATATTTGATTCACTGTCTTCTGTATTTGACAGACCAGTTAAATCTTAAAATTAAATACGAGGTCATAGAGTGTCGACTTCTTTCAAAAATTAAGCATGATATAAAATAAAAAGAAGTACTACCCATTATTGCCATAAAAATTAAACAGGATGTAACCTCAGAATCACAGTTTCTCAAATACAGTTGAAAATCTTACAATGTTCCTGTTTTTCTCATTTTACCATAGATTATTGCAAATATCTGTATCGTCTATATTAATATCATCACAGACAGCCAATTATGCTCATGGACTGGCATTAAGGAGCCACCGGACTAAGCTGTGTTAGACAGAAACTTATTCAAGTCGTTATACTTTAATAATGCCTTTAAGCTTTTGCTGTTGAGGAGATATTTGATGATTGTACAAAAACTATCATAGCATTACCAAAAAAAAAAAAAGAGATGCATTTTTAACTGAGAGTCCAAGAAAGAAGTCATTTTTTTTCTAACAAAATAAATTTCAAAAAGCCCTTTCTTCACTAAAGTTATCAGGTAAAACTGTTCTTCAGGGAAGTCTCATCACACCAGCAAAAATGTACCTGGCAGGGATCATGGCCACAAAGCAGAGTACTCAGCTTGGTTTGAGAATCAGGGAGCTACAGTGTTACACAGCCACTCTCATACCTAGAAAGGCTGGGTGTCAGTATTTTTCAGAACTTGAGCTGCTGGAGCAAAGCAAGATACTCAGTAGAAATTAATGGATTAAGAACTAAAGATTGTACCTCACCAAGTATATAACGTGTTTGGATAGAACTAAAATGCATTTTAGTAATTACCATTGAGATAATCGTATTTACTAAATTGCAATTTAGTCAATTGTAATTACCATTGAGATTCTAAGTAACATTCTAAGTAAGAAATCCAGAGCCTGTCTCAGAGAGCCACTTAAAAAAAACATGGAAGACAGAATATAATTTCTTCTCAAGTGCTCATTGAACATTCTCCAGGATAGATCATCTCTTGGGTCACAAATCAAGCCTTGGTAAATTTAAGAAAATTGAAATCGTATCAAGTAACTTTTCTGACTACAACATTATGAGACTAGATATCAATTACACAGAAAAATCTGTAAAAAATACAAACACATGGAGGCTAAACAATACACTACTAAATAACCAGGAGATCACTGAAGAAATCAAAGAGGAAATCAAACAACACCTAGAAACAAATGACAATGAAAACACAACGACCCAAACCTATGGGATGCAGCAAAAGTAGTTCTAAGAGGGAAGTTTATAGCAATACAATAAGAAACAAGAACATCTCAAATAAACAACCTAACCTTACACCTAAAGCAATTAGAGAAACAAACCCAAAGTCAGCAGAAGGAAAGAAATCATAAAGATCAGATCAGAAATAAATGAAAAAGAAATGAAGGAAACAATAGCAAAGATCAATAAAACTAAAAGCTGGTTCTTTGAGAAGATTAACAAAATTGATAAACCATTAGCCAGACTCATCAAGAAAAAAAGGGAGAAGACTCAAATCAATAGAATTAGAAATGAAAAAGGAGGAAAAATAACTGACACAGCAGAAATACAAAGGATCATGAAAGATAACTACAAGCAACTATATGTTAATAAAATGGACAACCTAGAAGGAATGGACAAACTCTTAGAAAAGCACAACCTTCCGAAACTGAACCAGGAAGAAACAGAAAATATAAACAGACCAATCACAAGCCCTGAAATTGAGACTGTGATTAAAAATCTTCCAACAAACAAAAGTCCAGGACCAGATGGCTTCACAGGCAAATTCTCTCAAACATTTAGAGAAGAGCTAACATCTATCCTTCTCAAACTCTTCCAAAATATAGCAGAGGGAGGAACACTCCCAAACTCATTCTACAGGGCCACCATCACCCTGATACCAAAACCAGACAAAGATGTCACAAAGAAAGAAAACTACAGGCCAATATCACTGATGAACATAGATGCAAAAATCCTCAACAAAATACTAGCAAACAGAATCCAACAGCACATTAAAAGGATCATACACCATGATAAAGTAGTGTTTGTCCCAGGAATGCAAGGATTCTTCAGTATATGCAAATCAATCAATGTGATAAACTATACTAACAAATTGAAGGAGAAAAACCATATGATCATCTCAAAAGATGCAGAAAAAGCTTTCAACAAAATTCAACACCCATTTATGATAAAAACCCTCCAGAAAGTAGGCATAGAGTGAACTTACCTCAACATAATAAAGGCCATATATGACAAACCCACAGCAAACATCATTCTCAATGGTGAAAAACTGAAACCATTTCCACTAAGATCAGGAACAAGACAAGGTTGTCCATTCTCACCACTATTATTCAACATAGTTTTGGAAGTTTTAGCCACAGCATTCAAAGAAAAAGAAATAAAAGGAACCCAAATCGGAAAACAAGTAAAGCTGTCACTGTTTGCAGATGACATGATACTATACATAGAGAATCCTAAAGATGCCACCAGAAAACTACTAGAGCTAATCAATGAATTTGGTAAAGTAGCAGGATACAAAATTAATGCGCAGAAATCTCTTGCATTCCTAAACACTAATGATGAAAAATCTGAAAGGGAAATTAAGGAAACACTCCCATTTACCACTGCAACAAAAAGAACAAAATACCTAGGAATAAAACTACCTAAGGAGACAAAAGACCTGTATGCAGAAAACTATAAGACACTGATGAAAGAAATTAAAGATGATACAAAAAGATGGAGAGTTATACCATGTTCTTGGATTGGAAGAATCAATATTGTGAAAATGACTATACTATCCAAAGCAATCTACAGAGTCAATGCAATCCCTATCAAACTACCAATGGCATTTTTCATTGAACTAGAACAAAAAAGTTCACAATTTATATGGAAACACAAAAGACCCCGAACAGCCAAAGCAATTTGAGAATGAAAAACGGAGCTGGAGGAATGAAGTTCCCTGACTTCAGACTATACTACAAAGCTACAGTAATCAAGACAGTATGGTACTGGCACAAAAACAGAAATATACATCAATGGAACAGGATAAAAAGC
The DNA here is from genome assembly GCF_949752795.1 of Hyperoodon ampullatus. Lineage (NCBI taxonomy): Eukaryota > Metazoa > Chordata > Mammalia > Artiodactyla > Ziphiidae > Hyperoodon > Hyperoodon ampullatus. The sequence goes on along the minus strand of NC_136925.1, from coordinate 44,716,381 downwards.
CCAGAGATAAACCCATGCACATATGGCCACCTTAACTTTGATAAAGGAGGCAAGAACATAAAATGGAGAAAAGACAGTCTCTTCAATAAGTGGTGCTGGGAAAACTGGACAGCTATATGTAAAAGAATGAAATTAGAACACTCCCTAACACCGTATACAAAAATAAACTCAAAATGGATTAAAGACCTAAATGTAAGACCAGACACTATAAAACTCTTAGAGGAAAACACAGGCAGAACACTCTATGACATTAATCACAACAAGATCCTTTTTTAGCCACCTCCTAGAGAAATGGAAATAAAAACAAAAATAAACAAATGGGACCTAATGAAACTTCAAAGCTTTTGCATAGCAAAGGAAACCACAAACAAGACCAAAAGACAACCCTCAGAATGGGAGAAAATATCTGCAAATGAAGCAACTGACAAAGGATTAATCTCTAAAATATACAAGAAGTTCATGCAGCTCAATATCAAAAGAACAAACAACCCAATCCAAAAATGGGCAGAAGACCTAAATAGACATTTCTCCAAAGAAGATACACAGATTACCAACAAACACATACAAGGATGCTCAACATCACTAATCATTAGAGAAATGCAAATCAAAACTACAATGAGGTATTACCTCACACCAGTCAGAATGGCCATCATCAAAAAAATCTACAAACAACAAATGCTGGAGAGGGTGTGGAGAAAAGGGTACCCTCTTGCACTGTTTGTAGGAATGTAAAATGATACAGTCACTATGGAAAACAGTATGGAGGTTCCTTAAAAAACTAAAAATAGAACTACCATATGACCCAGCAATCCCACTACTGGGCATATACCCTGAGAAAACCATAACTCAAAAAGAGTCATGTTCCACAATGTTCATTGCAGCACTATTTACAATAGCCAGGACATGGAAACAACCTAAGTGTCCATCGACAGATGAATGGATAAAGAAGATGTGGCACGTATATACAATGGAATATTACTCAGCCATAAAAAGAAACGAAATAGAGTTATTTGTAGTGAGGTGGATGGACCTAGAGTCTGTCATACAGAGTGAAGTAATTCATAAAGAGAAAAACAAATACCATATGCTAACACATATATATTGAATCTAAAAGAAAGAAAAAAAAAGGTTCTGAAGAACCTAGGAGCAGGACAGGAATAAAGACGCAGATGTAGAGAATGGACTTGAGGACACGGGGAGGGGAAAGGGTAAGCTGGGACGAAGTGAGAGAGTGGCATGGACGTATATACACTACCAAATGTAAATTAGATAGCTAGTAGGAAGCAGCCGCATAGCACAGGGAGATCAGCTCGGTGCTTTGTGACCAGCTAGAGGGGTGGGATAGGGAGGGTGGGAGGGAGAGGCAAGAGGGAGGAGATATGGGGATATATGTATGCATATGGCTGATTCACTTTTTTATGCAGCAGAAACTAACACAACATTGTAAAGCAATTATACCCCAATAAAGATGTAAAAAAAAAAAAACAAAAACGTGGAAGAGAAGGTAAACTTCAATAGAAAGTGAATTCTTAATACTGGTTTAGAATTCCTACCAATTTCTGTGAGGACCTGAAAACTAAGCTCAGGATCCCCTTAATAATTTCTTACATAGTAAAGTATACAAAGCTCTCCTTTATTTTAGGTTTAGTCTCTCTCAACAGATCTTTTATAGTTTTACTCATCACCATGCAAAGGAACTTCTCTCGGTTTTATTATAAATTGGTGCTGGCAAGTGGAGGACTGTCTATTATATTTAAGATTTTTTCACCTAAATTGGGTAATATCTGGTAAGTAACCTCACTTTTTAAAATCCTAACTTTAATTTTCACCATAAAGTTTTCAATGCCCTACTTTGGTGTGGATGTGCTACAAATAACACAAAACCATATTAATTAGTTTCAATTTAAATTCATGCCCACAAATTAAGAGGGTTTTTATGCTCCCCAATCATGCTATGTTTGACATGTCCAGTTACTCTCCTCACCTAGACGTGTCTCATGTCTTCTTCTTTCTCTTCAAATTCCAAATATTTCTTTACCTATCCTGAATTACAACTATGATCTTGCCTCCTACTTCACTGAGAAAACAGGCAATCAAAGAGAGCTTCCACAGACTCTCACCACCTCCTCTGCTTACCCACCAGCATTTGTCACTGCATTTTCTGCCCTCCTATCTGCTACTCTTGCTGCCAAGCTTCATTCCTATACATGACTAGTTGCATCCATGACATCCTATCTAGTCAAGGACATTGCTTCAGCAATTACTCTTTTTCTCTAATACATCAATATTTTCCTCTATATTGGATTATTCCTATCAGCACATATCATAATGGATTGCCCCCTCCTGTTTGAAATCTTTCCTCATTTAACTACTAGCACACCACATTCTATTGGTTTTCCTGCTATTATTATTTCTCTTTCTTGGACTTTTTAGCAACTCCCTCTTCTTCCCAAGCTTTATAAAAGTTGAGATGCTTCAAGCCTCACTATAGGAAGGCCACAGAACCTCTGTCCTTCTTTATCTATACTCATGTCTTTTGCTGTATCATTCAGTCTCATGGTTTTAAATTTCATCTACATGCTAACAAAAATTACAATTTCAGCTCACAGCTGTGCCCCAAATACTTTTGCAATATCTTCCTTTAGATGTCAACATGTTAAGACTACCAGATTAAATACACACTTAAATACAAATTTGACCAAGAGAACTTCCACGGACTTGCCTTGTATTTTTATTTGCTAAATCTGGCAACCTTCCAACAGGTTCAAAGCTGAACTCTTACTATTACCCACAACTTTTCCCGATGAGCTGTGGATGTCAATTCATCTTTCCAGCCACTTAGGTTGAAACCTTGGAGCCACCCTTGACTTCTCTCTTTCGTTCATATTCCCCACTCCACAATCCAAATCTTCTTGGTTCTACTTTCAAAATATATCCAGAATCAGACTACTTTTCATGTCCTGTGATCCCCTTCCCATAACCAAATCACCATAATCTCTCTCCAGGATCACTGCAATTGACACCTAACCAGGCCTCCTTTAATAGACCCTGACCCTCTTACAGTTTAATCTTCCTAAAGCAGTCTGAGTGATCCTCTTAAAACATATGGGAGATCATGCTCAGAGTAAAGGCCACATATCTTGCAATGAACTATAAGACTCCTTGTTTTTTCCTTCTGACCTCATTTCCCACAGATCTCTTACCTAGCCTTGTTTACTCTGATCCTTGAACACATCAGGCAAGCACATGCCTTAGAGCATTTACACTAGCTGTTCCCTCTGCCTGGAGCGTTCTTTCCTTCCAATATCTGAAAAACAAACCCCCTTACCTTTTTAAAATATTTACTTTAGTGTCACTCTTACTGAGGGAAGCTGGATGACTCTATTCAAAATGCCACTTGTTCCCTCTCCCTCACCGCTTCCAGTCTCTTTATTCTGTTCTTTCTTTTATAGCACTTATCATCCTTCAATATCCTTCTTACTCAGGTTTATTGTCTGTTGTCTGTCTTCCTCTACTAGAATGTAAGATTCACAAGCACAGGGATTTTTTTCTTTGGGGTTCAATGTGTAACCTTAGTGCTTAGAAAAGTATCTGGCATGTGGTGGTGATCAGTAAACATTCATGGAGTGAATTAATGAAAATTCAGGCTCAAACTGGGGCAATGGGGCCACATGCCTAGTGCAATACTCAGAGTCTGTTGGAAATGTTATTTCCTCCATTTCTTCCTGTAAGGCACAAGCTAAGGAAAATGCATACATACAAAAATTCCTATTTCTTTCTGAAACACTATCAGAAACAACTTCAAAAGCATAGGCATTTAAATCAGAATAAAACAGGCCAATGGAAAGAGCTTCTCCTCAGACCTCTATATGACACTGCTAAGTCTGCTTTCCTAGATATAAAACCAATAACGAGAAACTAAATGTAGTAGTAAAAAATCAACATGAGGATGTTGAACATTTAAATAAATACTTCCATCTGATTCTCCTTTACCTTAATGTATATTAAATGGAGTACATTTGAAAGTAGCTTCATTTTAAGAAAGTTTCACCCACATCTGTTTGCAATATGCATTTTTCTTATTCATAATAATATCTGATTGAAAAAATCCAACACAATATGAAATTTTGGATGGGTCTACATATATATGGCTCAAAGTCTACAAATTAGCTAAAACATATCAATAATTAGAAGTTCAGTAGATCATAGATCTGCTGATTCTTTTGTTCTTAGCCCAACAGAATATTTATTCAACAGATGACTACTGGCATTGTTAGAAGGCAGTAATGCATGTAAACCATGTTTGCTTAGCCTAGCAAAATAATAAATTGTGCTGTGTTTATCCTTTTGTTTCTAAGGCCAACTTAACATGCTAATAGCTCCTAATGGTCACATCAGTTAAACAAACCACTAGGTTGAGAAAAGAAATTTCAATAAAGGCAATTCACTAATTTGTTAATTGTTAATGGACATTAGCCCATTCAGGACCTTAGCCTAGACATATAGTTTAACTCAGAATCTATTATTGCGTTTCTCTATACATAGTAAAGAGGCTAATTCAGCATTTTAAGTATTTCTATTTCCAGAAGACATGCTACTTAGACTTTTATATGCAAATTAGATATTTTCAATCTGTGACATATGCATAACGAAAAGAACCTGCCAAAAATAAATTGACTTTCAAATTATATAATTTTCACACAGTTTATGATTAAGAATAAATTTACAAGGGTCTTCTTAATCTCTTTCTCAATTATTAAAGCACTGTTACTGCTATTTTAGGTTTAGAGCTCAGTCATTTCTGTTTTAAATTCAAAGTATCTTTTATACAATCAAAATACCACATTATTATACCAGAAAAATGAAACTCAAAGACATTTTTATAAATAAGATTTTGCTGTGCACTTATTGCTTGCCTTCACTGACAAGAGTTTAAATAGATGAAAACATTTTTGTGTGTTGCACTTTCATCTAATTTGTTTATTTAATTTTTAAATAGAAGTGGGATTCGATGACTCTTTTCAGAACATTTACTCAAAATCTGATATTTGAAGTAGCAAAGAAAAATAAATGCATAGTCCCTCAATCTTAAAAGGTAAGTTAAGATACATCTATGTTTCTTTCTGTAGTTGAATTATTTTTCTTGTGATAATTCCAGGACTTGTATAAAGCTACCCAGCACCCCTTTACTTCACTGTAAACTCTATTTTATACATTGACAGACACCAAAGCACACACAGGACTGTGGAAAATCATTTAATTGTACTCATAGTTTACACAGATGCCATTCACATTATCCAGTAATAGGGTAACTAGAGCACAATTAGATTTGGCATGTAGTATGAAAGCCAAGCAATGAGTGAACTCAGGATTTCGCTTTTTTCCCCTCTGTCTTCAAAAGTAAGCTTCTTGAATAACTACTGAGGTGAGCCTGAAAATTCCTGGCACTTTGAAGGTATTATCACCATACCCTAACATAATTTATTCTTTTACACAATTCATGGTGAAGAGGTTTCAGGTGATTAAAGCAACCAAAGACTTAGGAATCAAGTTTCTCAGCTTTGAAATGTGAAGAAATATCTTATGGACATGCAGAGTTCTCACAACAAATTAACAAGAGTTCCAAAATCATTCTCCCTCATGCCACTGAATCATTTAATTACCTCAACCTGTAGAAACTAAATGTCCTGGTGATACAATCACCTATTTATCATGATTGGATCCCATAATAACTTATGTATACATATTTTTTTAAACCACAACACAGTAGAGAGGAAAATACTTGAATGCATTTCATAGACATCTCCAAATTTATTATATATAAACTAAATGAAGTGTCCATACTTTAATTATTTTTTGTTTCAGTCAAAAAAATCACTAGAAGTATATACCACTGGGTAGCAGCTCCTATTTTTAGGTATTAAACTTGCAAAGCTTTTCCTGAAAATTTCTTAGAAGATTAATTTGTCTATTTTAATCTATACACTATATCTTAATTGTATATTACTGTTTTTCATGTGCCATGTTGTACTTTTAACATATATTGAAACTTTATATAATATAAATGTTTTTAACATAATTATATAAAAGTTCAACATATTAACATATTGAACAAATTATTAATGTTTCCAAATCTCAAAATGTGATTATAACCACCACTTTTAATAACCTTAAATAATCAAAACAATCATTTTATTTACTTAGAATTAAATACATAGACATTGATTAAAAATGCAGGCCTTGCAGTGTTGCTGTTAGAATTAAATATGATACATTATATGGTATAATATTGAGACCCACTAAATTTTAGATAGCTATCTTGGTGTAAAGATAGAACTTAGATGGTGGAGAGCTTGGAGTGGGAGAGGATGATTCTGCCATGCTTGTGGAGGAGAATGAATAATTTTCCAGTAATTAATAAAACAAAGCAGGACCCTTAATTTACTCTTATCTAATGTTGTTTCTGACTCTACCTAAGAAACATAGTCATGTTTAACTTGTTCTGCTCACAAGGAAACCAGCTGGGAACACAGTCTATTTTTCATTCCACCATTGGTATTGAAATGATAAGTTGGCAACTGTAAATGTTTCTTGCCCATAGCTCATTACAAAATCACCATGTTGATCTATCAAGTCAGGGAGTAATTCAGTTGATTGATTTGAAACCATTATTGGATTCAATGGCCTTAAATTGCCTCTCTTTCCACAAAGCAAATATTTTCAGCTAAGAGATATTTTACTTGACCAGTATATGAGCTTAATCTGATTAATCAATTAAGACGCTGAGTTCTGTTGTACTATGAAATACATACCAACAATTATTGTACGGTAAATACAACCACTGGAAAAAAAAATGATGACTTAGAAAATCTTATAGACCAGCAGTTGTTACCTACCCAGCAGTTGTACAACAGCAGTTGTACTTACCACAATTCTAATCATGGCATCTTTGTCCCAGACTGTGAGAGACAATCAAAATCCAATCCTTTCAAAGGAAGAATTGAAAAACATTTACAAAGCATGTATCCTTTGTTCAACTTTGTCCCACTGTTTCTCTTTATGTACTTTGGAGCTCACTTATATGACAGCCTCCCAGTCAGGTTGAAACTGGCTGTTCCTTTGCACATCTTTCCACACCTGTCCCTAGGTGCACAAGGGGTCCTCTTTACTATGACCTAGACGTATTGTGACCATGTTTTCTGTCTTCCTCAGTGGGGTTTTGTTTTATGACCATTATCATTATTTGCTGACTCTAAATTTCCTCTCCTTTTCATTCATTTATTCATCAAGAAATGTAATCGAGCACCTTATTATATGCCAGCATTGCTCAACATCATAGGAAATCAGCAGTGAATTCAAAGATTGGAGAAAGCAGAGATTATAGTTTTGAATAATTTCTGGTATAAAGGAGAACTGGATCCAAACCTTTTAAGTTCTCTTACTTTTCGTGCATTAAGTTCCTTCACTGGTGATTTGATTACCTAGCTTATAAGGAGTTTTGGGGGAACATTTCACCCAGAATACTTCTTCCTAATTTGGTTTCAGAACTCCAGTAAACTTATTAAAATCTTGAAAGTTGATTCTCCCAGAAACTGTGTAATGATTGATGGAATGAAAATGGCATTGTCTTATTAGTTCTTCCTTTAACTTGTATGAGAAATAGCAAGAAATTACTAAAGTATAATCAGTCTTTTTTTATTTTTAGACTCGATTATAAAGGTGGTTTTGTCTATAACTGCAAACTGAAAAAAATATTTCACATTGTACATGACAACTACAGATAGACATTACAGTTTAAAACAGCCAAGCCCAGTAAGATAGAGAGTGAATCCCTTTTTTTTTTTTTTTTTTTCAGCTTTAGGAGTATAGAAGAGGTCATGAAATGGAAATTCTGGAACATGAATATTTCTCTCTAGTCAGGTGATTTTTTTAATTCTATTATATTTTCAATTAGAAATTTTATATAACATTTCAGAATCTGTCTTTGCTTACAAATTACATGAGCTGGTCTAGCAATAAAAGACAAGATTTCCCATATGGGACATTCAGTGGCAGCTGAGTGATGGCTGTCCCATTAGGTCGCGTATGCACTTTCCAGATGACCACATTCTTACCACTCCTCATTGCCAGGGGCACTGCTTGTTTTATTCATGTTTATTCAAATTTATTATTTGTCAAATCCCACAGGCATTTGAGTTTGTGGACCATACCCAAATTAGACAGTCTGATATAGGGAGAAGTCACTGAGTACTGGAATTCCAAGTAATTCATTGAGGTGAGAAATGGGAAGCTCTCCTAAGTAGCATCCCGTCTGAAAGTTATTCTATTCCTACCCTAATCTAAAGAATGGTTTTCATATTTCCCAGCACATCTTAGCTAGGACAACATGAATACATTTTTATAATAGAAGTGCTCATTGCAAAAGCAGGAAAACGTGTCACAAAGTCCCACTAGACTAGACTTTACTAGATAGTCTTTAAGCGAATGAGTAGAATTCATTCACTCTCAGAAGGAATTCTCTGAGAATCCGTTGTCAGCTCAGATACAAGTGAAGAGCTAAAGTGGTTTGGAATGATTTAACATGCAACCAGCAAGGGATAACATGTATCCCACAAGGATACAGAAGATTGTCAGCTCAAAGATGGCTTGTATCAACTTTATAAGGGTGTGGAACATAAGCCAAGCACAATACATTTCCTAGAGTAGGCTCTCAATAAATATTTTTTGAATAAACAGATAAATGGAAAGAAAAGTTTAATCAAAAAATGACCCCACCACCTAGAGGGGTGGGATGGGGAGGGTGGGAGGGAGGGAGACACAAGAGGGTAGAGGTATGGGAACATATGTATATGTATAGCTGATTCACTTTGTTATAAAGCAGAAACTAACACACCATTGTAAAGCAATTATACTCCAATAAAGATGTTAAAAAAAAAAGGTTAAAAAAAATGACCCCAAAATTAAGAATTCCTTTCAAGAACTACATTTATCCCCAAGCCTCTACTATTTTCAATTACCATGAGAATCACATTGAAGTCTTAGCTGAATATTATTTCTATTTTGTTGAAATTTATGCCTCACTTATTTATCAACTTCTCTGTAGTTTAGTCTTACTAACAGTTAAGTTCTTTTCAGTTAATGTCTCTGTTTTCTTTAGATGCCCTGAACTACAAAAAGCCATCTGGAAAATTAAATAAGCAAGAAAACCTACCTTTTTGTTTACAGATATTATCTTGAAGTACTGGTAATAAACAGTATTCCTTATTATATGGTACCTAATCTGGCCCTATTTCCATGTGGGTGCAATAAGTACTTCAAGCACACTACAGCTAATGACCTTGTGATATTAACTATAATAGAAGCAGTAGAAGAGGCAGGAAAATTCAATACACTATTCTATAGATTGTAGAATATCAGAGTTAGAAGGACCTGATGTTAAAGTTTGTCTTTCTCAATACTTCTCAGCCAGGGGTACCAGAACCTCCCACTATGAACCCACTCACATGGGTTTCTTGGCTGGCTTGAGAAGGAAAGGTGAATATTCTGAAAAGATGAAGTTTCTCACCCAACCCTGCCACCACAGTACAATGTCACTTAATTTACCTTACCTGACACTACACTTTCCTGCTGTGTTGGAAGTGAGTTTACAGGCCACACAAGTGAGATTCTGAAATTTCCTCTCCAATCCCGAATCCATTATCACTTGAAGTTTGAATTGATTGTCCAAACCACATTATGCCTCCAGTCTAATGCTGAATACAGTTTGCAGCTCAGATTCCTACTGCTGTGACCCAGCCGTGGATACTGAACTCCCTTTATTACCGGTGCCTCCTTGAATAATCCTGAGTTTTCACAGCCCACTTGGACAGCACACTCCCCTTCACCCCTTTCCATTTTGCCCTGACTTAACGGTACCTCACAACGTTATTCCAGGACTTCTAATCAATAAAGATCTGTACGGTCACACTTTGAAGCATCCCTGCTGTTCTAAACACATAGCATTGAGAGATAGGTAAAAAGAGAAAAAACAAATATCATCAGGAACTAAACACACACAAAAAATGAAGCAAAACCAAAGTGCACACAGGAAGTGGTAAGAGGGGCTAAAGCCACTATCTGCTGGGTTTTGAGCCATAGCAGAATAGGCCTGATATTTGGCTTCTTTAGGGAAGCAGAAACTAAAATTGATCCCCATGGAATCATATCTTGTTTCTTAAAACCAGGCATTGGAGTGCAATTCTTCATGCATGAAAGGAAGCAGGAGATGCAGCTGACTGCCACTGCAGAGTCTGTGGCTAATGTAACACTGCAATCTAGGAGGCAGGAGGATGCAGACAAAGCTAGACCAGGAAGTGACTCAAGTCACCTGCTGATGTAGTCACTAATTTGGAGATATATCCAACACCACCGAGATGCTGCAGCCTAGAAATGCCACACCAGACCTGGTTCAGGATTAGAGGCTCACAATTTCCCTCTGTCTTGAATCCTCTTCTTACCATCTCATGTACTTGTGCTCTTCCCACCCTCCAAGGGATCATATTCCCTCTATAAATACTCTTGGAAAATTTTTACTGGACAAAAACAGGATGTCTTCCCAGTAGTTTTTTTTTTTTTTTTTTTTTTCGCGGTACGCGGGCCTCTCACTGTTGTGGCCTCTCCCGTTGCGGAGCACAGGCTCCGGACGCACAGGCCCAGCGGCCATGGCTCACCAGCCCAGCCGCTCTGCGGCATGCGGGATCCTCCCGGACCGGGGCACGAACCCGTGTCCCCTGCATCGGCAGGCGGACTCCCAACCACTGCACCACCAGGGAAGCCCCTTCCCAGTAGTTTTTGATATACGCATCTTGTGGAAGCAAAATTCTAAGTATATGTCCTACTGGTAACTCTGGCCTGAGTGTATGAAGACCTCACGTTGAATCCCGGTCCATCCACTCACAGCTGGATAATATTGAATAGTAAACTAAGTTCTCTGAACCTCAGGCTGTTTATGTGTAAAAACAGGGTTGCTGTGAGAGTTAGCCATAATGTTTGTAAAGCCATTAACAGAGTAAGCCTTCAACGGATATGAACTATATCCTTACTGGAGTTTTGGTAGACACCCATCATTCTACAATATAAGATTTTGTGGGTAGATTTTGTCTCAAGAGACTTGTGTGATGGAGTCAGACATACTTAGCTTTGCGTTCTGGCTCTATCCCTTAGTGCCAAATGACCATGAGGGAGTTATCTAACCTGCCTAAACCGGATTAGCTACAGGTCTGCTGGGCACTAATACTGAAAAGTAACCTATCCTGAAAGAATAAAACATTCTGTTAGTAAAATCAAGATTTGTAAATACATTCAATCTGTATCAGAAATCAGTCAGTAATCTATCTGATTTTTTTTAAAAAGATACCACTTCATACCCATTAAAAGTGCTATTATTTGAAAAAAGACTAAGTGTTGGCGAGAATGTGGAGAAATTGGAATCGTTGTGCACTGCTGGTGGGAATGTAAAATGGTGCAGCCACTCTGGAGAAGAACAAAACAAAAAGTTTAAAAAAGGACTACCATATGATGCAGCAATCCCACTACTGGGCATATACCTAAAGGGATTGAAAGCAGGGACTCAAACAGATATTTTTACGCAAGTTTATAGCAACATTATTCACAACAGCCAGAAGTTGGAAGCAACCATAGTGCCCTTAACAAACGAAAGGATAAACAAAATGTGATATATACATATGATGGAATATTATTCAACCTTAAAAAGGAAGAAAATTCTGACACACACTAACATGGAAAAACCTTAACAACATTATTCTAAGTGAAATAAGCCAGTCAAAAAGGGACAGATACTATTACATGATTCCACTTGTATGAGGTACCTAGAGCAGTCAAATTCATAGAAACAGAGAGTAGGATGGTGGCTGCCAGGCACTCAGGGAGGGGAGAATGGGTGTGGAGTTCCAGTTTGGGAAGATGAGAAACATCCTGGAGATGGATGGTGGTTAGGGTTACACAACATTATAAATGTACTCACTGCCATTGCATTATATCTTTAAAATGGTTGAAATGGTAAATTTCATGTTTTGTGTTTAAAAAAATAAAATAAAAAACAATAGCAAAACGTAGTGAACTCAGAGTTATTCAACAGCATCACAAAACTCCTCCATTCTTTTCCCTCCCAGCGATTTTACTTATCATTACTGCTTAACTTTTGTTTCAATAAGTTTATATTTCTCTCTTATTCAAATTGAAAATTGCATTTTAGATATAATTAAGACTATTAATCAAGGACACGCCAAGTATATTTTGCAAATATCTCGAGTTTCTGGATTAGCGTCTTATACCAATACTCAGGGCCTCCTGGTGATTTAGGGAAGAGTGAAAATAAAAGTTCACATTAACATCTGATTTCTGTAGTGAAAATTAGCCATGGGTTAAAGAAACACTATTCTGAATATTTTCCTACGAATTTTCACACACAAACACATACACACACACACACACACACACACATGGGTTTAGCTGCAAATGATAGCGTAAACAGTTCCCTTTCGGCATAAAGCTCAGCAGAATAACTGTTCCAAAGGCAACACACATACACAGAGTAATGGAAAGTGTTTTTTCAAAAACCCTCCCTTCAGTGAATTACCAGGCCCTGTGAGCAATTTAGGTGGTGCCAGTGGGGAGCGCACAGCTATTTAAGGCTTCTCTGTTGGGGAAATATTTTCTGGTGTCTGTGCTGTATACATTTATCCCATCTGAGAGTTTGTCCCTCACATCTTTTATCTTTTTTAAAGCAAGTCTAATAATCTTTTTCCCCGAGGCAGAGAGACAGGAGATTTGTGTTTTCCCCATGGCACGTATGCTCCAAGTACCACTCAATAATCAAGTCGTCAAAATACATAAAAATCGTTATTGCTCTTTCTTATCCTCCTTGCTAAGTCTGCTACTTCAGAGACTCATTTCCCTAGATTTCTGATTTCTTCTTTTATTCCCAACATTCCCTTTTATGACCTCTCAGAATTTGTCTGACCCTCAAATTTTCCTGCAACATTCCTCGACGACATCTTCTCAGTTTGGGGGACACATGTTAGCCTAGACCTGCATGGAGGCCAAAGGCATTTGGTTTATGCAGCAGAATAGGGAGGTGTCCTGCCCCACACTAGTCATCCTAACTGATACAGAGGCTGACACTGTGTTTTCTGGTGGTAAATCATGTCAATAACAAAGAATTTCTATACAAAAATCATATTCACTGATCTTCATCTGGCAGTTAAGAACTGTTCGGCTTTTAGTTTTTAAGTATAGGATACTTTTTCACATCGCAAGTATAATTAGAACACCTCTTGGTAGCACTCCCATTTCCAGAATGTGTTAGTAATACACAAGAAATATCAGCAAAGGACAGCGGTGAAAGGCAGGGAGTGAAGGAAAAGCATTAGATGGTGGTGGAGGAGCAGGGAAAGAAGGAAGATGAGAAACATATGAGGAACCCATCCTGAGAAGACTACAGGAAGGGCCGGACGGAGCATCCTAGGTCCTAGCTACCAGGGTACCTTCTGCCTTCACAATAGTCATATGACACTCATGAAGAAGGGAAGGTAAACCACTCTGCCTCCAGGCTAACGTAAAGTTCTCCACCTGGGTGTCTCAGCAAACTGAATATTACACATTGTTTGCCCCTAAAAATAGTTAATGAGGTTTGTGAATTATATTCTTTACAACTTAAAGATGACTTGAGTAATCACTGCAGTAACATCCCTCTCACTTGCTTTCAGTGTGTTCTTGTGGAAGCAAAAAGGGTAGAGCTACTTTGCAGGGAACTGTGCTTATACTGCTAAATATATCTCCACATGCACTCAAGACTGATGAGAGTGAACATTTAAATGGCTTACTTTATGATCTATGTGCTTAAAACATGATTTTAGGAGGACCAAGACCCTCCCCCTCACCACACAGTCAAAGGTCTACAGCTCTACAGTTCTTATTTTCTGGAATAGACAATAAATGGGAGTGTGTGATGTACCTGTGAAAATCATCCTCTGCATCTGCAGAGACTAAAAAGAGGTCAGGACAAGCTTCTTCCTGTCTTCCAGCACTGCCCCCACCTTGCCCTTGTTCCTGTGTATTACTTGTATGACACTTTATGGTTATAAAGCACCACTATGTGCTCTGATGCTCGTAACTCTGAGATGGACAGTTTTTATCCCATTATATAGACAAAGAAAGATGTCCTCTTAGACTGCACTCTAAATGTGATTTGATTTATGAACTACTTTTCACGTGGAAGATCGCTTCTAAAACACACTGTTTCTTATCCACAAAAATGTGTTCTCCTCCTGTTTCTTGCCATATTAAATCCAAGCATCTTTGCCTGGTTTTTAATCCCCCGCCTCCCCCAAAGGTGGCTTACACCCTGCTTATCCAATCTTAGATGATACCAGTCTTTTCTAATGAAGAGCCAGGCATGTCTTTGGAAGAGAAAGATCTTAATGTAAAATTAAACTCATAAGAGCACGTAAGTATGCCTGGCTTACCTCTACAAGGCAGGTACTATGGCATCCTCAGTTTACTGACAGGCCACACATCTAATGAGAGAAATGGCATTTGAATTGAAGTCTGTTTCTTTCACGTCCACTCTAATACCTTCCTGTGAGCCTCAAACGTGCCTTGTTGATGTGTCCTCCAAAAGTGGCCATCTAACATCCCCTAGAGTTCACCAGCAAGTCCATTGCTAACATATCCCCTTGAAAAGAGCACTGGAAACAACATGTTTACAGTTATGACTGAGAAGATGGGTTCAGATATGCCCTGCGACAGCCAAGTGTCAGCAACCCCTGTAAGGGAAAAAATATTTTCAATTGTATTTTTAAAGAAATATAATTAAGGTCTGTGAGGTGGCCTCACCTTTCAAAGACTAAATTTAGCTTTCGATTGGGCTTATAAAGTTGAAAGTATTTTCTATACTGCTTTAAGACAAAAGGCCTGCAGAGAAAAAGAGATGGGGATTTATTACACTATTACTTTGCAGCTTTTTATTATTACATTTCCTCTTACTTCTATTGAAAACTCCATACCCTGTTTGAAAACAGATTTTTTATTAGATTTTCAACTTATATTAATGCCCTCCACCACATTTAAAATATCATATCATATGACCCAGCAATCCCACTACGGGGCATATACCCTGAGAAAACCGTAACTCAAAAAGAGTCATGTACCCCAATGTTCATTGCAGCTCTATTTACAATAGCCAGGTCATGGAAGCAACCTAAGTGTCCATCAACAGACGAATGGATAAAGAAGATGTGGCACATATATACAATGGAATATCACTCAGCCATAAAAAGAAACGAAACTGAGTTATTTGTAGTGAGGTGGATGGACCTAGATTCTGTCGTACACAGTGAAGTAAGTCAGAAAGAGGAAAACAAATACTGTATGCTAACACATATATATGGAATCTAAAAAAAAAAAAATGGTTCTGACGAACCTAGGGGCAGGAGAGGACAGGAATAAAGATGCAGATGTAGAGAATGGACTTGAGGACACGGGGAGGGGGGAAGGGTAAGCTGGGATGAAGTGAGAGAGTGGCATGGACATATATACACTACCGAATGTAAAACAGATAGCTAGTGGGAAGCAGCCACATAGCACAGGGAGATCAGCTTGGTGCTTTGTGACCACCTAGAGGGGTGACGAAAGAGGGAGGGGATATGGGGATATATGTATACATATACCTGATTCACTTTGTGATACAGCAGAAACTAACACAACATTGTAAAGCAATTATACTCCAATAAAGATGTTAAAAAAATTTAAAAAAACCCACTGCCTTAGAGATATCATTTAAGAACCTTCTCTTGTGACTGGAAAATGACTGGAAAAATAAATTATTTAAAATAAAATGGTTCTCAAATTCAAAAAGAAAAAGTACAGCATTATATTTCACTCTTGGTTGAGGATAAGGGAGGAGAATATATTCTTTTGTAGCCTCAAGCATCTAGTTCATGGAAACTGGAAAACACAGGAAGTATGCAAACATAAAATGTATGTGTTGTTCCCACTTAATAAAACATCTAGTTTTCCTAATACTAAATAAAGTGTTATATAAATAAAATTGTAAATTGGTTAAACATGGATTTTAATAATCCAACCCCCCCATCCTCTGTGAACACCAATATTTTAAAATATAGTCCCATTGTGAAGTTGATGAGTACCAGAAAGACAGCCCCAAGGATATAAAGCTGATCAATTAAGTAGAGAATAAAACAGGCTACAGATCCTTTGATGTAGTTTAGAGAGGTTACGTAGAAATATGAGCAACAGAGAAAAATTTAATTCTGAATCAGAGGCAGAACATTAAATTACATCAATATGGATACGGGGAAAATGATGAAAGAGAAAACATCATATTGAAACAAGATCACTTAACATCCATCTGTAAAATGAGTCTTGACATTAGGATTATAATAAGCAGAAAAAGAGACAATTTCAGGTCAATCTGGCCAAAACTGATATTGCATCAAATGTGGAAAAGTTATGTAGGACTCAAATTTGAATTCAAACATGTTCTTCTCCTTAAAGATCTCCATCTAACACAGGAATAACAGAAATTCATAAGTATTTAAAATTCAAAGAGGAATATTGTTAGTTCCTAAGAACAGAATGAATAAATGGGACGTGGAGAGAGTAAATCCCTATTGAAGTTCATTATAAGATGAGAAAGTCATGTAATGGAGTTTTAGCAGAAAAGGACAATAAGAATTGGTCGGGTCCAACTCCTTCATTCTATAAATGTGCAAACTAAAGACCAGAGATGTTAGGGACCAAAATTTCTCAAAGGACACAAAGTATTTGGTAGCAATACTGGCTGGCCAGGAACCCAAGTCTGGGAGCTCCAAGTATGTCATGTTGTCACTCAATCCAATGTTAAACTGACACTTAAATAATGAAACATGCTCAACTACTTTCTGGTGAATATGCATGCTGTTATTTTGTATTATTAGCACTTCAATTAAGTTCAGGATTGCCCCTCCAGTACCACAGAAAAAATTTATGAATTGTGTTGACTTTTATAAATATGTCATAAATTCAGACATAGTGACAAATCAGTCAGGTATTTGCCAAGAGTATTGTTTCCTCACTTACTTAAAACTGTTGCACTAAGTTGGTAGCTAGAAATCCAAATTATTGTGAAGCAAAAAAGTATTGAACATGGGAAAACAAGCCTAAAGGAAGTGAAGAGTTTGATGATGAAGAGCTGAACATGATTTAATAAACAGGGAAAATAAACTAGGAGAAAATGATTCATCCCTGAAAATCAATGAGATAAAAATTGTTTTTCCCTTATTGAATTATGTTTGCTTGGTTATTACTTCATTTCCTTCCTTGGAGATGATTCTCATGAGTAGGCATGAGGTAAGGCCTGGAGTACTTGGGGACCACCTCCTCCTCTGAGGTAAGCTCCCCTGCCTTTTGAAAACATAGCAGAGGCTCTTGTTACCACAACCAGGGATATCTACTTTTAAGAGCCAAAGCCACAGCCAGGAAAATCATGGCACAGGTGTGTTTGCCTCTGGCACTCCCCACTCTATTCATCCTTACCTCTCCTTGTTTGGTCCAGCTCCCTTACTCTCAGTACCCAAGGCCATCCCAAAGTCCACTGGGATCTCTTTGAGGAGTCAATGTATTTACTAGAATGTGCTCAGTTTGGGGAAGGATGAGTAGTTAAGAGGACTCCGTGAAAAGAAACCCCCCAAAACACAATTTTTATAATAGATGATTCTGAGAGTAAAACATTTGCTCAAGTCTAAATATTTGTGAAGAACATAATCTCCAGCATATTGCAAATATTGCCATTTAAAATATGATATACTTTCACATGTTTATAATAGCAGTTTCATACCATCATTCATTGAAAAATGAAAAGCTCTTTTTAATGGTCGGAAATTTAACATTTTATTTTCTCCTTAAACTTGCATTATCATTCCACCTCTCCCACAGAATTTTTTCTTAGAGGAACATATTATTTTGTTTGAATGTTTATTGTTATTCAACTTATCATGCTTTCCTACAACTGTATATATTTCATATATATTATATATTATAATATGTAATTTTAAATATGTTATGTACAATATATTATATATTATATATAAACATATATATTTTTTTGTGATTTTATTTTCAGAGATTCAAAAGCTCTAAATGTTTAAAAAAATTTTTCAGTATTGTAATTATTGTTAATATACTATTGGTCAAAACAATATAAATGTACTTGATTGATAATAATTAAACATAAAAAGTCAAGTTTTATTGGAAATGCATTTAATGAGATGTATGGAGCTTTCATTCCTCTATCAGTAGGTGTAACCCTGGGTGAATACTATTTTTTGATAAAATGACAGAATTTTAGCATTAATTCAATTCTTATTTCTCATTTTTATACATGTAAGCATGGGTTACATGAACAATTAGATGGGAATGGAAGGAGTTTTGTTGTAATAATTTATCTCAATTTATTACACTACTTCTGAATTACCTGAGAAAAGCCATCACAGCCAACAATTCAATTGGGTCCTCCTTCAACTGCATTGAAAGCAAAGAATTGGAATCAAATTCACTTGCAAATTGGTTTTTACTAAGCAAATTTAACTCACTTTCTTAGCACCTACAGCAATATTTCCCATGATACCTTTACACAATGCCCCAAGGGGTTTTACATGGCAGAGCAATGAACCATAGCAATGCACCATGGTATGATTCTGGACAGGTAAGAGAGTTTCTTTTCTTTTGTAGAGTGGGAGAAGGGTGTGAAAGATGGGAAAGGACACTCAGCATGACCTCAGGCTTATTCGAAGGCAATCAGTTTTAGGAAAAAGTGCATAGAATTTGAATATCTAGAAATTAATTTTTTTGAAACTCTTGGTGTCCCTGTACCCCTTGGAAAATGTTTGTGTTTCCTCAGGGTTATCTACATCCAGTGGGAAGACTACTGCTTTATAGTATCACTTAACAAACAGAGACAGAGGTAAAATTTGACTTTGATTTCCCTAACTTTCCTATTTTTCTCTCATGGTAGTCCTATTACTTTCCTTAGATTCTCTGGGACCATAACATCCTTCCTCCTGCCCTTTCTTTCTGTTGAGAAAAGACCTAAAACTCACTTATAATTTTAAAGCATGATGGTTGATAATAGCCCAAAGTTGTATATTTTACACTAAAATGTACGGACTTGTGTACTCAATGGAATCAACACTTTAATTTTAGAGCAATGAACTTTGATCATGTATTTCCAGGCATTAGTCAAAAGGGACAGAGTTTGAGCAATAGATCTTACTCTGAAGGCACTTCACACAGGAGTTTATCTGCTCAGAATCCTACTTTGACTCATCAGTTGCCTGCTGAAAGCAACAGTGATAAATGTCTGCTTCAAAATATTAAAGACAATGTTACCTATCATTTGATATTCAATGCCCAAGGGTCACTGAAAAGTAAAGACTTTGCAAAGGGGAGGATGCTTAATCTGAGTCCAAACAGTGGTTCCTAACATTTTAAGAGTCACAGAATCCTCAGAAAAATCCATCTACCTAACATTTGAACCCATGAAGCTTATATATAGATTCTTCTACATGTCTGTAGCTTTCAAGGCTAGAATCTCCATATTCTCCAAAGAGCAAATGTAGACTTGCAAGGAAGATAAGAGGACAAGAGTATTTCATGCAGAGAAAGCAGCACACACAAAGACATGGCACATTTAAACTAACTGCCAGTGCACTGTGTAGAAGAAGAATAGGATGTATTACCAGGAGAGGAAAGTTGAAGATAATATAAAAATAATAAACCAGGTTATGAAGGACCTTAACTGGTTGTGAATATCTTTGGCTTCACTTAATGGCAGAGTTGTTGTAATATTTGATAAAGACCAGTACAGTGTTCATACAGCTCACTGAAAGATGACTTTGGTTATACTATGGAAGCTGGATCAAAGGGGAAAATATTTGGAAGGGGATAGTTAAATACTGAAATACATCGTGAGAGTTATGATAATGGCACAGATTACACAATAGCCATGGAGACTGTAAAAGAGAAGTATTTCCAGAAATATTAAGAAGGTAGAACTGGCATAACTGCATGGGAGATATGAGATAGCAAGAGAAGTAGAAATAAATGCAGTTTTTTTTTTTTCTGCTTCAATGACTGGATGGTAACAATAGTTAGTATTTACTAAATGCCTACTGTTTGGGAAACAGCATGCTAAACACTTTGCATTCATTACCTCTAATCATCACCACTAACCTGCAAGGTCAATTATATTGTCCCATTTTGCAGGAGAAATTGTGGCTCAAAGATGTTAAGAGATTTGCTTAAGGCCACACAATTACAGAGTGCCAAATCTATAATCCAAAACAGATTTTCCTAATTCCACAATCCAGTATTTAAGGAAGAGGTAAATACTTGAGGAATGAGAAATTACCATATATTTATATGTGGCTTACAATTTTTAAAGAATTTATACACCCATTTTCTCTTTGGGTCTCCCAAATTCCCTCTTCATAGGATGATAAAAATGATATATTACTATCAACCTCCATTCCACAGCAGAAATAAACTTGCTCAAAGTCGTACAGTTCTTAAACGCCAAAGATAATGGTGGGTCTTCTTTCTAGTCCCTATACTGTTTCTCTGCTATCATCTCTATATCCTGCCTGATAGCTACAAACCACTCCTAATCCTACGCTGCAGCTGGCTAGTTTGTGAATGTGAATTAAGTATCAAGGGAGACTTGTTGAGAATGTAGAATTAGTTCAGCACAGACCCTCACCAACTAATCTGATCCATGAATGAATGTCATATGAATGATGGGCATCTGAAAATATCTACAGCCTGTGTTTCTATCTCTGTCTCTCTCTTACACACACACACACACACACACACACACACACACACCCTTACACCAACTTTTGCCATAGGAAAAGTAAAACTGAGGAACAGTAGAACCTAATTTTCTTAAGTCCTTTCAAAACCTCAGGTTTTGTTTTTTTTTTTCACATTTCCTCAGGGACAAGTTCAGGAGCTTAAACGTTTGCATGAGACATTTAAGTTAAATGTAAGGAAGAATTTCTGACACAGAGAATTATAAAACGTTAAAAAAAATGGCTTGCCACTAGAGATTGTAGCATCTCTGTCTTTAAAAGGCTATAAAATAGTGGAGGTTGCCCTTTGCCTGCAGTGGTTTAGATATGGTTCTAAATGGAAGTGGCCTCTTTGGGAAAGTGGTGGACCAGGTGACCTTTCATACTCTCCCTTAGTCTCTAAATTTCATTACTCTGTAATCCTATTAAAGGGATCAAATACATGCAGTAATGCCCACTCATTCAGAGGTCAAGCTTCTGGAAACCTCAGGAGTTGATGTATGGCTTTAAACTTAAAAGGCAAAAAAAGAAAGAAAAAGGAAGCTCTCAAGCATGAAGAAATATTAACTGTTATACTGAGACCATTATACTTATTCTACTGGAAAGGTAGAGCCATTCACAGAACTCTTCTAGACAACTAGATGTAAAATAAGACATTGGATAAGGAAAATAGTGCAAGAAAGAAACAAATCAAAAAGAGCAGAAGAATTAAGCTCGTTTTTAAGGAATCTGATTCTTCTACATCCCAAGAGTCCCTGAAAGCATGACGATGGTACACTACAACTAAATTATTGCTTCATAATAGTTACTTTAAATTTGTACAAAGAAGTTTGAATTATTTTTCACTATTGACTGCTTAAAATTTTTGTATTTCTCTATAAAAGTTCACAAAAATTATTAAAACTAAAAAATTAAGGACTTTAAAGGAATAAGCCTAAACTACATGAAAAATGTGCTTGTATGAAAGACTTCATTGTTCAGTTATGCTCGGTAAATGTGTATATTTTATGGTCTATTATTTTTAATAACATATTTTGAGATTCCATTAGTAAGAGAAAAAAATCAGTGTGATAACAAAAAGGAAATATCTAAGATAACGGGTGGTGTTTTGGAGAGTGGTATGGCAACTGTTTGGGTTACTCTTACCATCCACTTTAGATCTCAGCCATAGTGCATGTGTATTAGGTTATTTTTAGATACACATTTCTCACAAACTCATTCTTCTCTACTTACCTTTCAAATAAGTTATTTATTTATATACCACTTTCCAAAAGAGTTGAGATAGCTTATAAAATAGATAATTATAATACAACACAATATAAATAAATAAATAAGAAAATTAGGATTAAAAAAAATAGATAAAGCAAGTTGAATCCAGGTATAAAATTAGAATATAAACTATGTATTTTTAGATCCTGTCCTATTGCAAGAAGTGGGCAAAATTTGCTATGCTTAAAATTTTTTTTTGCTTAAATACCTATTATCCATTCAGCCTTACCACCAGCTTTTCTAAGCTCTTTTCTGTATTGCACAAGAGAATTTGACAATATATTTCTCAAAATCTCTTTCCCATATTGTCCAGGTTAGAATATGCCAAGGAGAAGCACTCATGTGGGTTTGGAAGGCAAAGGTAAAAAGAGGCCATATTCTATAGAAGCAGAGGCAGATGTGAGAGCATAACAGCTTCCACAGAGATTTGAGAATCACTCCCTTTGCTGCTTCAAATTGTAACCTGCAGTAGTGACAACTTTCATAACCCACAGATTTTCTAGCAGTTATGCAAAACTCTAACCTTCCAAATTATAATTCTTCATACTTGGAAAGCATAGAGTGACTTCTGTTTTCCTGTCCAAATCCTGGCTGATATAGTTCCACAGAGGCCAAAGCAGACAGAAAGCCTACTAGTCATTCAATTCACCATATTTATAAGACATATACAAACCATTTGCTCAAAAGAAACCCAGTTTTCCCTGTTATAGAATATGGAAAGAAATTTTTCCTGGAGTTCTCGTAAGGAACAAGTGCTTGACGAGGTTTTTACAATATGTATGATAGTGTCTTTCCTATGGCTGTTTCTTACAATGTCCCTCAACACAAGCTGATGGCATAAATCTAAAATGCAACTCTGACCAAAAAAAAAATAAAATAAAATAAAATAAAATGCAACTCTGTACAAGCAACTCCACAAGCGGCTGAAACAATGCAAAACGAGTGGGCAGTTCCTGACGACCTGGTTGAATCCAAATACAAAATTTAGAGCAACTGAAAGGGTAGATTTATAATGTAAACTTCAGGAAATGTTTATAGATATCTTATACTATAATAAAATATTACCAGCACTAAATGAAAAAAGAAAAATGAAGCTTCAAATACCAGACCATGATTTGAAAAACTGGAAAAAGTCAGCTTTAAGGTCTTGATTTCTACCACCTCATCCATGAAATCCGTCCTTCAGGAATTTATGAATATCTCAGACTCTTTCCTTATTATTCGTTTGACTGAACAACTCAATAATGAGAAGTTTATAATTAGATTTCAACTTGAAAATTTCCCAAATGATCTCTTTACTAGCCTTGCCAAGATTTTTTTTTTCCTACCTAGCAATCCTTGTCAAATAAGACACTAAAAGAATAAACCGAAGTATTGGGCTAATATAACTGCTACCCATTTATCACCAATTTTTGACAAGAATGAAATAGGTAATAATCTCAGATAGCTGAAGATCAGCACCAGATTGAAAGTCTTTCAGCTCACTACCATTTTCTCATCCCCTTTATCTCTCTCACCATTTGTACCATAACAGCAAACAATCCCTGGAATATCTCTGCCACATGTTTTAGATTTAACTGAAGGGGAAAATGACTACTTTCTACATAATCCAAATGTTCAAATTAGGGCAATAGTGTATAAAAAGTGACTACCTATAACAAGCTCTATGGATTTGACATTGAGACAGAAAGAGGAGTAAAATATGGTAAATAATTTCATGTATCTCTATCAAGTTTTTTTAAATAAATAGGTTTAGTAAGAATATTTTCATGTTGATGTAGCACCAATCCCTAAAAAAAATGATGTGCCAGACCCCAGCCCCCACTACCTCAATAGCTTCAGCTATCACACCCAGTACCACTTCTGTCATTCAAGTAATCCAACATAATTATTAATTATTTAAGCAACCATTTGTTGAGTCTCCACTAGATGCTCTACACTGCTTAAGACTCTGAAGATACAGTAGTGAACAAAGCTTACAAAAATCTCTCATTCTTGAAGCTTAGATTATAGTGAGGGAAGAAAGACAAAAAAAGTCAGTAAAATTTGTGTAAGTAGAATGATGATAGGTGCTAGGAATAAAAACAGAGCAACAGTGGGGGATAGAAAGTTTAGAAACTAGAGAACAGAGGATGCAAGCTTGCAATTTTAAATAGGATGGTTGGGAAAAAATTCACCAAACAGGTAACAAAAGACCTGAGATGAGATGAGAGAACAAGGCATGTGAACATGCAGGGAGTTCTTGCACCTCAGGTGAAGAAATCCTTGGCCAAGGCTTTAGGGTGGACAACTCAAGCCTAGGCCAACATGAGGGTAAAATTGTTATCTGCATATTTTGGTAATTATCTTATAAAAGTGGTGCTGCAGAGGAATGAAGGAGTAAGGAAAGTGATCACATGGGGGACACAACTGTGCACAAAAAGCCAGTGGCCACAGGAGTGGGAGTGAAGCCTGGGGATGGAGCTGCTCAGAGGATGGTCAGGAGCCATGTTACTGGGGAGAAGCAAGCTGCAGTGTGGATTCACCCAGAAGCAGAAGAACGCATCCCCAAAAAGACTCGAGAAAGCTCATGCATTACTGAAATGAGGTCTAACACTAGGCTTTTTTATGATGTGAATAGAAGACAGCTAAATGCAGGCAATGGAGTTACAGGGTTGTTGACACAAGTCAAGAACGTCCTCTCTAATTATCCCACCATGCTGTCAGTTACTGTGGTGCAAGCACAGGCCATGGCAAGAGATGAAAGACCTCACTATGTAGTAGAGTTTAGAATCACAAAACTCTAAGGCATGGATAGCTAAGATTTGACAAATTGGGTAAAAAACTCTTCTAGGCTTCAATTTGCTTATCTGTAATATGGACATAATATCAAAACTGTAGATGTTTGTAAACATTATAAATGACATAAGTAAGCTGTCTGGCATGTGGAAAACACATACTGAATGTTTTATAATAAAATGACTCCAAGAAAAACTTTGAAATTAGCAAAGTCTGACACCCTAAAGAGTTCAACTGATCATTCTACATCCTCCCTTCTGAAATATTATTTAATAGAGTATTATTTATTATTATTTAATAATAAATATTTAATATTATTTAAAATAAATATTATCTATTATTTATTCATATACTTTTAACAAGACTTTTATTAAGTCTTTTCAAAGTTTTTTTTAAAAATAATTTATTTAATTTATTTATTTTTGGCTGCGTTGGGTCTTCGTTGCTGCGCGGGCTTTCTCTAGTTGCAGTGAGTGGGGGCTACTCTTTGCTGCGGTGTGTGGGCTTCTCATTGCGGTGGCTTCTCTTGTTGCGGAGCATGGGCTCTAGGTGCATGGGCTTCAGTAGTTGTGGCACGTGGGCTCAGGAGTTGTGGCACGCGAGCTCAGCAGTTGTGGTTTGTGGGCTCTAGAGCGCAGGCTCAGTAGCTGTGGTGCATGGGCTTAGTTGCTCCATGGCATGTGGGATCTGGACCAGGGCTCAAACCCGTGTCCCCTGCACTGGCAGGCAGATTCTTAACCACTATGCCACCAGGGAAGCCCTGTTAAGTCTTAATTCAAAAGAAATGACGAAAAGAAGCGATTTTTGACAACATGACAGGAGGTGGGAGGGGACATTTTTGATAATATATGTCAAGCCATACCACAGAGATGACCACCTAACTGGTCTGCCCATAGTCCTCAGCCTCAGGAACAATTTCTTGTTATTATTTCTCCTTCATTTTGCTGCAGCTAATGGCTCCCCTCTCTGCTCCTGTCCTAACCAGTAATGTTACGTGAGGGTAAATCACCCACAAGAGTTAAGTGAGAGAAAGGAGGAAGAAGAGTTACTCAACAGGGAGTCAATCAATCAGTCCTTGCTTAAGAGCCACTGCCTATTCTGTTCAATTCTATAAACATGAGTTGTGTCAGGCACTGTGGGTGGGTGTAATTATGAAAATGTTCTTTGTGCTCTAGGGACATACTGTCTGGCTTCAGAGATTGGAGTTAACTACAGAAGTCAGTTAGGGAATAATAATAATAATAATACATATTTTGAGCCCTCATTATGCTAGATATTTTAAATGTGCTATGTCCAATCTCTACAACAACATTATTAAGTAGATATTTTTATACTAATTTTATCGAGGAAAAAATAAATTTAGAAAGGTTAAGTAGCTTACCCAACATATGATAGTGTGTAATATTGAAAAAGCATATGTTAATTGTGAACATGACTTTATAAACAAGCGCATGTACCACTGATATTCTAAAGGGCTACCACGAACAGAATAAATGGCCAAACAAATGAAGAGATGAATGCTGAAGGACAGAAAAAGGAAAAAGACCAATTAAATTAAGTGATATATTGGTCAAGGGATAAATCTATTTTGATTATAGCAAATGGATAGATATATAGATAGATTTATTATGGGAAGAGGCTCACATGGTTAAGGAGGCCAAGAAAACCCATGATCTGCCATCTGCAAATTGGAGAACCAGTAAAGCCAGTTATAACTCAGTCTGAGTCCAAAGGGCTGAGAACCCAAGGGGCGGCTGATACATAGCTTGGAATCCAATGGCCTGAGAACCAGAAGCTTCATTATCCAAGGGAAGGAGAAAATATATAACTCAGGTCAAAAAGAGAGAGAATTTACCCTTCCTCTGCCTTTTTGTTCTATTCAGGCCTTCAAAGGACAATATGATGCCCGTCCACATAGGTGAGGGTGGATCTCCCTTATTCAGTCTAATGATTCAAGTGCTAATCTCTTCCAGAGACACCCTCACAGACACACCTAGAAATAATGTTTTACCAGCTATCTGGGCATCCCGTAGCCCAGTCAAGTTGACACATAAAATTAACCATCACATGTTCAGTACCTATTGTGTTCAAGAAACTGTTCAATGCTTTAAAGGCTTTAAGAGACATTTTCAACCTAGGTGGGATGGGAAGGAGGGCAGAGAAAAATTAAATAGTAAAATAAAGTACCATTTAACACTAGAAAACATGTTCAAGAGTGTTTATAGCAGTTTTAGTATAGCAAAGAACTTGAGACTATCAAAATGCCTCTCACTGGGAAATCAAACTACAGAATATTAAAAGAAGCATTCTATGGAAGCAGAAATTAAATAACTACTGCAATATGAAATAATATATATGAACTTCACAAAAAAGCTGCTGACAAGCAAAAGCCACCTGATTTTCAAAAATAAAGAATATATACAGTGTGGTACCACTTATATAAATTTTTTTAAGTGCTAGACTAAAACAATATAATTTTTAGAGATACAAGTGTGATAAAATTTCTGGCAGAAACTAAGAAGTATGTACTGGAAAAAGGTGCATACTGGTTCAATGATATTGGGGAAGCTCTATTTCCTAAGTGAATATTTACTTATATGTATTATATAATACATACATTTGACATATATGTATATATATATCAATTATTTGAATGCATATATTTCATAATAAAATGAAAAATCAATTCAAAATAGTAACACATGAGTTATCATCAGGCAGAATAGAATTAAGTAGCTAATAATAACAGCTAGTGTGATTTGCATATTAAGTGTTAGTAACTTCATTCATTCAATCTGCAGCACAGATCCTTGAGACAGATGCTATTCTTATCCTCTTACTATAGGATAATAATAGGAGAAACAAAGCACAGAGGAGTTTAGAATGTCTGACTCCCAGAGCCCAGTCAGTAATGGCTACAGGCGTTCAAAGGAAGTCATACCTTGGGTGGGGAGGTCAGGACAAACTTTAAGGTAAGGTTTGCTTTTTGGAGAGAAAGTTGAGTTTGGATGAACAGAGTGAGTTAGTGATTCACTTCAACCTTTAGAACTCTTTTTTTTTTTTTTTTATCCATGGCAACCTTTGTTTAAATGAAATACTGTATGGGAAAAAAATCACAAAACCCATGAAAGAAGAGCAATTCTGATGACAGGGTGGGAACCTCTCTTCCCCTCCTTATCCCCCCTTAATCCTTGCCATACTCCAAATGTTCTTCAGAATTTGAAAATAACTGCTCAAAGGTAAGTTTAATCTTCTCCTTTTTTGCTTCATATCTGCCTTGAGGAATATGAAGAGATATTAATGTAATACTGTAATATTAATATTATTAATGTAATATTATTAGGTATTATTGATGCATGGGGTGATATTTTTGATAGGGGGTAAATGAATGTGTGATTTTCCTAAGAACCATAAGATCTAGAGCACCAAGTTATAGTACTGAGTCATGGGGAAAGTGAATCAAGACCAGAAAAGCAAGAAGCATCTCAATAGGTTCTTTGTGGTCTGATTTGGTTCACAGGAGAATGGCTTCTTCACAGGAGCTAGGGGAGACAACCTCATAAAAACAAGCTGTGGTTTCCCCCCAGCTATCCACTCTGCATATTTCTCTTGATTCTGAGGCAGAAATAAGCAACAAATTCTGGGTGGGCAGGGGGCAGTACAGGGAGATATCTTTATGTAAATATTTTTTCACTGAGATCCACAAATAAAAAGAAGAGAGAAATTGTTTCTTTTGCATGAAACAACATAAATAGACAAAATAAAACAAACATGAAACAGAGGTCGTATAGTACCTAAGAGACACACAGTAGGCCATTTCAGCTAGTGTGAACAGTCAGCAAAGCTGGAAAGGCTGGATGATGGAAAGGAAAGTTAATGAATTTAAATTTTTATCCACAAAGCAACAGAAACATACTGAGATATTTTAGGGAGCCTCATGTAGTCATAGTAAAGCATCTTGGTTTCATCTCCATGTCTGATTTTCCATTCTTTCTAATGGTGAAAACTTTTACCTATAATCTGCACCATACTTAGGGCGAGTAAAAGGTAGAAAACATCCAGTATAGAAAAAATAATCAGGAAATCTTGTGAAAAATAAGTCTTGAAAATTGTCTCACTTGGACCTCAAAGTTCAAAGCCCAGCTGAAATTGCAAGGGATGCATCGGTTGACAAACACCCTTCTTTGTCAAGTATTTCTGGTGGAAGGGAATTATTGCAAAGGAGAATAAAGGTCGTTCTAGACACAATCCAAGAAAACTGCTGTCTATTGGTGTCTATCTATAAATGCCTTCTCAACATTTAATTAAATAGTAAATGTTATTTTCAGTGTCACGTTCTGCAGATTATAAGGATAATTTTACAGCAGTGCACTTTTCTAACATGTATATAAACAATTCAGCATTTGATCTATTTGATACCAAGCAACTTTGACCTTCACAATGCTGACAACTTGTTTTGCTAAGGCACAGGCACACTTTATACCACAAAAAAAAGATGTAATTGCAGATCCTATTAATTCACAATTTCTGCTGTGTTTGAAGATTTTTGCACTTTCTTTGAATTGAAATTAAAAAGAGAGACATATGCACACAGCATGCTATTGTAAAAGTGGCCCATTCCCTTCTCTGAGCTATAGCATTTAAAGAAGAGAGTGTTTGAAAAATGTCAGAGTACTTAAAGCATAATATTTCTGAAATTTTCATTATACAAGGTCATGTTCGAACATTAAAATCACCTTCAATGTGATTTTATGATTCACTATTATAAAAGTGAATCATAAAATCACAGTGTATTATTACAGAAGACAACTGTAGTTTGGTTTACCAGAACAAAAAGATAAAACCTGAGAAAAATCAAGATTTACACCTAGAACTGGAAAACAGCTCCTGTGCATTCTTTATTTTTCTTTAAAAAGAAATGAGCTGTATTAGCAATATGTTAGCATAAGACGTTCCTTGTCACAAGTTCTGTTAGGATCTTGAATTCCATGGAGAAAAAAATATAATTCCTGTCATCATTAAAAAAGACAATAAATGTTGTTGGGTAATGCATGTGTTGGATAAGGCACAAGCAACTCATTAATACCTAATCATCTAAACTAGCAACAAATAACAATTTATTTTGAAGATAACATTTTATTATCAGCTATTAATTTAAATTAAGAAGCAACTTATTAATACTCTGTTTTAACTACATCAAGAAATTTTAAAAATCTTCTGTAAATAGAATTCACCAATTCTTACCACTTATTCTTTATTCTCAGCAATGAAATAAAATGTTATGAGTTTAGTGTATTATTTACCAGTGAGTATATTTACTAGTATTATTATTGAATTGTGTAAGACATAATTTAAATGCATATCGTTTCTTCTTCTTCTTATATCACTTCTTGATAGCACCTTAATCTACTTTTAAAATATATTTTTCCCCAACTTGAGTGCTAAAAATTTAACATCCCCAGACTACATTTAGTGGCCATTTCTGCAAATGTTTGTATCATTATTTAGGATGTATTTATTAGTGAGCCAGTGGCTTGAGAAAAACAATAATAAATTGTTGAGTTGACACCTCTGATAAGCTATCAGAGGGATTTGTTTACAAATTCTACTGGTTGTCTTCAGAAATATATCTTATTAAATGGAGCCTTTAGATACCTAAAAATGGGACATGTGGAAATTCCAGAGGAGAAACCATCACCATGCAACTGAATTCCCACTGTAATCAATATATACCTTTAAATGCAATAGCTCATAGACCTCATCTTCCCTACAAACCTCTGGATGGCCTTCCTCAGTCAGTGGCATCATCATTAACCCAACTTCCTAAACCAAAGAGGTGGAGATCACTGTCAAACCCTCTACTTCCTTTACCTCTCATCACAAAGTCATGTCCATTTTACCACCAAATTATTTGCCAAATTTTCCCACTTTTCTCATCAAGATTCCCTTACCTTTGTCCAGGCCACACAGTGTAAGGCAGAGCATCTTAACTGGGTACATTGACTCCAACTTTATCCTTCTCTAATATGTTCTTCAAGTTGCAGCTATAGATCCTTAATTTTATTTTTTTTATTGAAGTATATAGTTGATTTACAGTATTATATTAGTTTCAGGTGTACAACATAGTGGTTCAATATTTTACAGATTATACTCCACTTAGTTATTATAAAATATTGGCTATATTCCCTGTGCTGTACAATGTATCCTTGTAGTTTATTTTATACATAGTAGTTTGTACCTCTTAATCCCCTACCCCATCTTGCCCCTCCCACTTTCCCTCTCCCCACTGCTAACCACTAGTTTGTTCTCTGTATCTGTGAGTCTGTTTCTGTTTTGTTACATTCATCTGTTTGTTTAACTTTTTAAATTCCACATATAAGTGATAACAGACAGTATTTATCTTTCTCTGATTTATTTCACCCAGCAGAATACCATCCAGGTGTATCCATGTTGTTTCAAATGGTAAAATTTTGTTCTTTTTTATGACTGAATAATATTCCATTGTATATATACACCACATCTTCTTTATCCATTAATCTGTTGATGGACACTTAGGTTGCATCCATATCTTGCCTTTTATAAATAATGCTGCTATGAACATTGGGGTGAATATATCTCTTAGAATTAGTGTTTTCATTTTCTTTGGATATATACCCAGAAGTGGAATTGCTGGAACATATACTAGTTCTATTTTTAGTTTTTTGAGGCTGTTATGCTAATAATAAACTATCAAAAAGAAAAAGCAAGGAAACAATGCCATTTAAAACTGTATCAAAAAGTACTAAATACTTAGGAATAAATGTAACCAATAAGGCAAAAGACCTATAGTCTGAACACTATAAAATGTTGATGAAGGAAATTGAATATGATACAAAGAAATAGAAAGGTATCCCATGTTAATGAATTGGAAGAATTAATATTGTTAAAGTGTTCATACTACCCAAAGCATCTATAGATTTTATGCAATCCCTATCAAAACACCCACGACATTTTTCACAGAACTAGAATAAATAATCCTAAAGTTTATATGGAACCACAAAAGCCTTGAATAGCCAAAGCAATCTTGAGAAAGAAAGAACAAAGCTAGAGGTATCACACTCCCTGACTTCAGACTATACTACAAGCCTACATGTAACCTTAGGTGTAAGGTTACTTTATTTGAGATTTTTGTTGTTTCTGGAGACAGGATTGTATTGCTATAAAATTCCCTCTTAGAACTGCTTTTGCTGCATCCCATAGGTTTTGGGTCATCATGTTTTCATTGTCATTTGTTCCTAGGTATTTTTTGATTTCCTCTTTGATTTCTGCAGTGACTTCTTGGTTATTAAGTAGTGTATTGTTTAGCCTCCATGTATTTTTTTTTTTTACAGTTCTTTTCCTGTAATTGATATGTAGTCATAGCATTGTGGTCGGAAAAGATACTTGATTTCAATTTTCTTAAATTTACCAAGGCTTGATTTGTGACCCAAGATATGATCTATCCTGGAGAATGTTCCCTGAGCACTTCAGAAGAAAGTATATTTGGTGATTTTTGGATAGAATGTCCTATAAATATTAACTCCACCTTATTTAATGAGTCATTTAAAGCTTGTGTTTCCTTATTTATTTTCATTTTGGTTGAACTGTCCATTGGTGAAAGTGGGATGTTAAAGTCCCCTACTATGATTATGTTACTGTCAATTTCCCCTTCTATGGCTGTTAGCATTTACCTTATGTATTGAGGTGCTCCTATGTTGAGTGCATATATATTTATAATTGTTATATCTTCTTCTTGGATTGATCCCTTGATCACTATGTAGTGTCCTTCCTTGTCCCTTGTAACATTCTTTATTTTAAAGTCTATTTTATCTGATACGAGAATTGCTACTCCAGCTTTCTTTTGATTTCCATTTGCATGGAATATCTTTTTCCATCCCCTCACTTTCAGTCTGTATTTATCCTTAGGTCTGAAGTGGGTCTCTTGTAGACAGCATATATATGGCATTTCTTTTTGTATTCATTCAGCCAGTCTATGTCTTCTTGTTGGAACATTTAATCCATTTACATTTAAGGTAATTATCAATATGTATGTTCCTATTACCATTTCTTAATTGTTTTGGATTTGTTTTTGTAGGTCTTTTCCTTCTCTTGTGTTTCCTACCAAGAGAAGTTCCTTTAGCATTTGTTGTAAAGCTGGTTTGGTGGTGGTGAATTCTCTTAACTTTTGCTTGTCTGTAAAGGTTTTAATTTCTCCTTCAAATCTGAACGAGATCCTTGCTGGGTTGGGTAATCTTGGTTGTAGGTTTTTTCCCTTTCATCACTTTAAATATGTGCTGCCACTCCCTTCTGGCTTGCAGAGTTTCTGCTGAAAGATCAGCTGTTAACTTTATGGGGTTCCCTTGTATGTTATTTCTTGCTTTTCTCTTGCTGCTTTTAATATTTTTTGTTTGTATTTAATTTTTGATACTTTGATTAATATGTGTCTTGGTGTGTTTCTCCTTGTATTTATCCTGTATGGGACACTCTGCACTTCTGGACTTGATTGACTATTTCCTTTCCCATGTTAGGGAAGTTTTCAACTATAATCTCTTCAAATATTTTCTCAGACCCTTTCTTTTTCTCTTCTTCTTCTGAGACCCCTATAATTCAAATGTTGGAGTGTTTAATGTTGTCCCAGAGGTCTCTGAGACTGTCCTCAATTCTTTTCATTCTTTTTTCTTTATTCTCCTCTGCGGAACTTATAGCCACTATTTTATCTTCCAGGTCATCTGTTCTTCTGCCTCAGTTATTCTGCTATTGATTCCTTCTAGAGAATTTTTAATTCCATTTATTGTGTTGTTCATCATTGTTTGTTTGCTCTTTAGTTCTTCTAGGTCCTTGTTAAACGTTTCTTGTATTTTCCATTCTATTTCCAAGATTTTGGATCATCTCTACCATCATTACTCTGAATTCTTTTTCAGGTCGATTGCCTATTTCCTCTTCCTTTGGTCTGGTGGGTTTTTACCTTGCTCCTTCATCTGCTGCGTATTTCTCTTTCTTCTCATTTTGCTTAACTTACTGTATTTGGGGTCTCCTTTTCCCAGGCTGCATGTTCATAGTTCGTGTTGTTTTTGGTGTCTGCTCCCAGCGGGTAAGATTAGTTCAGAGGGTTGTGTAGGCTTCCTGGTGGAGGGGACTGGTGTCTGTGTTCTCATGGATGGGGCTGGATCTTGTCTTTCTGGTGGGCAGGGCTCTGTCCGGTGTGTTTTGGGGTGTCTGTGACCTTAGTATGATTTTAGGCACCCTCTCTGCTAATGGGTGGGGTTGTGTTCCTGTCTTGCTAGTTGTTTGGCATGGGACGTCCAGCACTGGAGCCTGCTGGCCATTGGGTGGAGCTGGGTCTTAGCACTGAGCCAGAGACTTCTGGGAGATCTCTCTCTGATTGATATTATGTGGGGCCAGGAGGTCTCTCGTGGACCAGTGTCCTGAACTTGGCTCTCCCACCTCAGAGGCTCAGGCCTGACACCAGGCCAGAACACCAAGACCCTGTCAGCTGCACAGCTCAGAAGAACAGGAAGAAAAAAAGCATTAAATAAAAATAATTAAAATAAAAAAATTAAAAATTATTAATATTAAAAAATTAAAAATAATTTTAAAAAAAGGAGAGCAACAAAACCACTAAAGAAATCCAGCAATGATAACAAGTGTTAAAAACTATACTAAGATAAACATAAAAATCAGAAACAAGTCAGTCACAGACTGCAAACCCCAAGTCTGCAGTTGCCCCCTAAGTCCACTTCCTCAATTTTGGGTTGATTTGGTGTTTATTCAGGTATTCTGCAGATGCAGGGTATATCAAGTTGATTGTGGGGATTTAATCCGCTGCTCCTGAGCCCTCTGGTAGAGATTTCCCTTTCTCTTCTTTGTTCGCACAGCTCCTGGGGTTCAGCTTTGGGTTTGGCCCCGCCTCTGTGTGCAGGTGGCCTGAGGGCATCTGTTCCTACCCAGACAGGACAGGGCTAAAGCAGCGGCTGATTAGGGGGCTCTGGCTCACTCAGGCTAGGGGGAGGGGTACAGTAGTTATAATTGGAATGTGAGGTGAGCCTGAGGTGGCAGAGGCCAGCGTGACACTGCAACAGCCTGAGGCGCACCACGTGTTCTCTCAGGGAAGTTGTCCCTGGATCACGGGACCCTGGCAATGGCAGGTTGCACAGGCTCCTGGGGGGGATGTGGATAGTGACCTGTGCTTGCACACAGGATTCTTTGTGGCTGCAGCAGCATCAGTGTTTCATGCCCATCTCTGGGGTCCAAGCTGATAGCCTCGGCTCGTGCCCATGTCTGGAGCTCGTTTAGGTGGTGCTCTATTCTTTTGTCTCTGTTTTTTTTTTTTTCTTTTGCCCTACCCAGGTACGTGGGTCATTTCTTGCCTTTTGGGAAGTCTGAGGTCTTCTGCCAGCGTTCAGTAGGTGTTCTGTAGGAATTGTTCCACATGTAGGTGTATTTTTGACGTATTTGTGGGGAGGAAGGTGATCTCCACGTCTTACTCCTCTGCCATCTTGAAGGTCCCCTCTCTCTACTCTATATTTAAATAAAATTATTTTGTTGACTCAGTCAAAAATGTTTATTTTCAGGTATATCCCCATTCTCCTTATTTTCCATGGCAATAAGTCTCAACTTCACAGTCTAATATGAGTGTTGAAAGGTTGCAAGGGAGAAAAATAAAGTGAATTACCTACAAAGAATAACATTTAGGTGATATTTCAAAGTATCATTATCCTGCTGTACATCCCTACCTTCCAATCCTACTTATCACTCTGTACCTCAAGGAAAAAATAATAAGGCAACAAGACACAGCAAATATGGTGGGTGGAAATGTTCCTTGGCTCTTGGCTACTAGGCAAAGTACAGAACTCTTCAGAGTTTCTGTTTTCTAAATTCATTCTCTTTGTAGCTCTGGTTGGTAACTGGAATTCGAACTTGTAACTGGACCAAAGCCAGTGCCCAAAGTGGCCTTCTCTAACCTCTATGGTGCATATGAAGCCAAGTTCTGTGGTACCTTCTTTCTTAGAAATCTTCAGTTGTGACATTTCATTCTGTGGCATTCTGACCCATAAGCAAAATAATAATAATAATAATAATAATAATAATATATATATATATTTAATAGAAATGGCAAATTCTGGCTATGGTGAAATGTAACTACAAAATATGCTTGCCTAACTCTGTTTCAGTTGGACTTTGCATGTTGTTGTTAACTCAGAGATAGTTATCATTATGAGTGCCATGCAGTTTCAATAGTTGGTCCAGTTCCTAATAAGCTGAGCGTCTGGAAATGATACCTAAACATATTAGCATGCTGGAAATCTTCCTCCCTAAAAATAGGTGTACATCTCATGGAGACAGTCAGTGTGTGTTTTGTGACAGCACATCTAGAGATGATATGCTGAGTTAAATTAGATTTTGCTCCACTTTAAATGTTCATGTAAAAGAAATCTGCCATTTTCATCATATTAAAATAAATCACAGATTTACTATTTTGTTTGTTGCCGTGACTTGTTAATTAAATCACAATGTGGTTGTGTTTATTAAGTTACAAATTATACCTTTTGGGGAAGCACAGGTTCTGAAGTGGAACATGTTTACTTGATGTTTTCCCTCCCATCTGCCTTAAGGGGAGATTTAATTAAATGTAACAAAGCAAAAGGCAAGTGAATGTGAGAAGAAAACACTGTGAGAAAATTTCTTCCAGCTGAATAAAGCTGTAACATTCTAAAGGCAGACAAATTGCTACAGATGAAAAGCTAACTTAATCTAAAATAAGATTTAAAACTAGGAGATTTTACTTTTCAACCTCTTTTCTTGGACTTTCAAAATTGTCTAAAACATAATGAAGATTAAGCACCTTACATTGTCTCTCCCTCATCTACCCAATCATCTTCCCACCGCCAACCTAAAAGCGCCCAGATGTTATGTACGAGCCAATGGCAAACAGTATCCAACTTCATTTTCGGACTCCAGTGATTGAAAATGTATGATATTCTAGACCTGGACTGTCCAATATGGTAACCACTAGCCACATGTATCTTTTTAAATTTTTATTTATTTAATGAACTCATAATTAAAATCAAATAAAACTAGGAATTTAGTTCTTCACTAGCCACATTTCGAACGCTCAATAGCTACATGTAGCTAGTGAGTATCGTATAAACAGCATTTCTGTCATCAGAGAACGTTCCATTGGACAGCACTGTTCTAGCTGCACGTTAGATTGAATTTTGTCCTTTTTATGGGCTCTTATGGAGCACTCCTCAATAGGACTTCCTGTGGTGTTGGTAATGTTTTATTATTGAAATTAGCCACAGCAAAGAGACAATACCAAGGAACTGTCCCTGAGGCTCAGACTCTGAGAAGACCAGAAAATATCACCTCTGTGGTATGACTTGATACATATGAAAATACTCTCTTTAAAAATGCCTTCTCGGGGCTTCCCTGGTGGCGCAGTGGTTGGGAGTCCGCCTGCCGATGCAGGGGACACGGGTTCGTGCTCCCGTCCGGGAGGATCCCGCATGCCGCGGAGCGGCTGGGCCCGTGAGCCATGGCCGCTGGGCCTGCGCGTCCGGAGCCTGTGCTCCGCAACGGGAGAGGCCACAGCAGTGAGAGGCCCGCGTACCACCAAAAAAAAAAAAAAAAAAAAATGCCTTCTCTTGCCTGCATAACAATGTTTAAAATTTCTAGTTTTAGTCAACCATCTAAGACAATAAAAGTCTTATTAGCTATGCTATACTGAAGTGATAATTCATACGAAATGTTAACACCTTAACCCCAAATAGAACTTTCTGTGATGGTAGAAATGTTCTATAATTGTACTTTCCACTGCCACATGGCAGCCACTAGCCACATATGACTATTGAGCATGTAAAATGTGGCTAGTGTAACTAAGAAACTGAATTTGTAATTTTATATAATTTTAATTCATTTCAGTTTAAATTGACACCTGTGGCTCCTAGCTTCTCTCTATAGGGAAGAGCTGAAGAAATTAATAAGCAGCTTAAAGAGTGTGGTAGACTGAATTAAAAGATAGCCCCAAGATTTTGCTCCCTGGTACATATACCCTGCGTGATCTCTTCTCCCTAAGAGTGGGTGGGAGTTGTGAACATAATGGGATTTCACTCTTCTGATTAGTAGTCTGTTAACGTCTAGTTAATCAAAAGAGAGGTTATCCTGGATGGGCCCGACCTACTCATGTGAATCCTTACAGAGAACTATGCTTTTCTTGAAGATAGAGATTTGAGTATGAGAGAGACTGAAGATGCAAATGTCATGTCATGAATAGGGCCACATGGCAAGGAATAGCAGGCTGTCTCTAAGACCTGAAGTAGTCTCCAGCCAGCAGCCAACAAGGAAATAGGGTTTCAGTTCTACAGTTGCAAGGAACTGAATTCTGCCACCAGTCTGAATAATCCTGGACAAGAACCCTGAGCTTCAGATGCTATCACAGCCCTGCCTACACTTTGACTACAGCCTTGGGAGACCCCGAGCAGAAGATCCAATTAACTCATGCCTGGACTCCTAACCCTCAGAAACTGTGAGATAATAAATGTATGTATGTTGGTTTAAGCCACGAAGTTTGTGGTACTTGTTACAGCAACAGAAAACTAATACAGAGAATTTGAGCTTAACCTATTTAAGAGAATATGCTTAAAAACATTCAGCAGAATGACTCAACTTATAAAATTATGTGGTCTATTCTTAACTTTCTTAAAGTAGATATTAAGGTATTTCTTTGGAAATTTTTGTTAGCCTTTTGTGAATTGGAAAAGGAGGAGGAGGAGGAAGAAAAGGAAAACTGCATGACGATGATGAGGGCAGCAGTGATGACAATAATACTATTCAAAGTGATAATGGTAATGATGCTGATAATAAAAATACACATTTACCAATTTACGCCATGCTTTAAATAATTAGAATATCCAGTGAAATTTTACTCTATGTTTATTTCAATGGGCAATTTGATATTTCTGAGAAATTTTTCTTGTCATTATTAAGGGAAATACCATCTTTGAATCAGGATCATTGTTTTTATTCACAAGATAATAGTGAATATGTAAAACACATGATCTGAATTCAAAACATTAGACAGTTAAGATGCGAGACACAACAAAGCAGATATACTTATCAGGAATTCATATTTTAAAATAATCTCAAATTTAGCATTTTTTAAAAAGAACTATTTGTAGCTTCTTGGATTAGAGACTAAAGGCATTAGGATCATCTTGTTAACCTCAAACAGAAAGAATTATAGTGCTAGAAAAAAAGTTTTGACCTCTCTATTGATTTAGTTTATCCATTTTATAAAATTAAATTCTGTATCTGAACAAAATCTATATAAAAGGATTTTCACTGTGAGAATACATTTCATTATATATAGATACCTTGACCCAGTAGAAACTGAAGATCATATATATCTACACACAGAGACATAATCTTCTCTTATAATAAACCATAAGTAGAGTACAATGTTCTTTTACATGATAACAAAAAGATAAAATGTAGGCCAGACATTCAGAGAACTAAAAAAGGAAAACATGTCTTTATGATTTTACTCAGAAGAACTAAGTGTTCCAGGTCAGTCCCAGTTCTTTGGAACACAAAGATGATGTGCTGATAATAAACAGGAAGGCAGACCAGGCTACCAGCAATCAGAATATCAGGATGCTAATCATATTATTCCAGCTATAAATGTTAATAAAGCTTTATTTGCCTCAAGAAGGATGTGCGTAGACTAGATAACTTCTTGAGGTCCTGAGCTCTTTTTAAATCCTTGTCAATCAAAATCCTAAACGTACATGGGCAATGGTACTCATAGGAATCTTCCTATCAAAGATCAGTTGACATGATGTGGATATCACTTAGAACTGTTCTTCTTCAACCCAGTGCATACTTCAAGCAGAGATGCTCTGCTGTTCTAATCCTAAACTTTGGGAAAGAACTGTCTTGCCCCTTTTGTCCTTGTTATTACAGACAGAAGCAGCACTTCTAGCTAGATGTAGTTATATCACAAGGCAGCAGCAAGAAACATCAACTCCAGGTTGAACACACAGCATTGAACAAATGTTCTCTCCTTTTTGGACACTTATCTATTTCTGCCTCAGAGAAAGAATGGAGCCCCTGGTAAAGACATCTGCTCCTTGTACCCAATAGAGGAACTTCCTTTCCGAGAGCACTGTGGTAAATTGTGGTTATGTCTGAGGGGGAAAAGGACAGAGACATCATCTTCCCCCATGACTTAAAGCCAGTCTCTTTTATTTATCCAATAAATATTTATTGAGGACCTACTCTGAGCAGATCTTAAGTTAGACACTGGAGATGCAAGGTGCAAAAGCACTGTCAGAACGTTCTAGAGATTGGCTGACAACAGTGTGCTTATACTTAACAATACTGCACTGTATAATTAAAATTTTGTTAAGAGGGTAGAACTCATATTACCTATTCTAACCACATTAAAAAAATAATGTATATTTGTCATCCCAGTAAATATGTACAAATGAGGCAATCAATACTTTTTGGGAAGTTACAAAAGAAGAAACAGCATAAATTTTTTCCCCTCATGGATCTTAGAGCCATGGAGGGAGCTAAATATTAACACACAAACTCATAAAAATATATAATTAGAAGTGTGATAAATATTCTAAAATGTAGAGAATAATACACAGAACCTACTTTAGATTAGGAAGAGCTCTAGTGAAACACTCACAAGAGATGCCAACATGTGAGCTAAGGACAAGTAGGTGCAGGAAGAGGTCCTGCGGGTGGGAAGGCATGCTCTAGACAGAGGGAGGAAGGAGGGAATGTGGGTGGAGACTCTAAATAGGAACAGCATCATGCATTTGAAGAGCTAAAGGGCTAGTATGGGGAGAAGGGCAGACAAGGAGCCCTGTGAGTTGGGACTAGCTCATGCAGAGCCTTGTGGGCCACTAAGAAGTGTGCATTTTTCCTGAGAGCAATCTATTTAAACTGTTCTAAGCAGATGAGTTTCATAATTCAATTTATTTTTTAAAAGAAAGTTTGGGGGGAGATATTTATAAAGTTCATAGGGCTCATTAAACCTAAACTATCTTACTAGTTTAAAATGCTTCTTAGCAATATATTCTCTAAGCTCATTCGGTTGTCATTACACAGGTTTCTGACTTTACAAAATGAAATTGCATGTGAACCAGGACCCACAGGTCATTATCTTTTCCTCAGCCTAGACCTCCTCCATGTGTTAGCTAGTCTAGGCTTTCTCAACCATGGCACTAATGACATTTGGGGCTGGATAATTCTTTACTGTGGAGGCTGTCCTGTGCGTTTTAGGAAGCAGTGTTTAGCAGGGTCCTTGGCCTACACACTGGATGCCAGTGGCACACTGTTCCCCCACCCCACTCCCAGCTGTGACAATCAAAATGTCTCTAGATATTACCAAATGTTCCTAGGGAGCCAATATTGACCTCAGTTGGGAAGCACTGAGCTAGTTGTAGTCAAAGAGGCAATAATACTATCTTAATGTACATTATTCCTGCAGGAGCCAACAGCCAAAAAGGACCCCAAAAGCCATGCTAGCAATTACCTCACCTCTTCCCACACACACAAAGAAGAGTTCATTTCTGACTGTTGTCCAAAATCACCTTGTTATTCTAAAATATTCATGTCAGCCAAACCCTTTAAATTCAGGAGAAACTTGGGTTTGGTGAAGTCATCTGGCTTTGTGGAGAGCACTAGTCTAATTAGCCCCAAGACCCTGCAAGGGAAGATGAAGAGTAAAGAAGACCCTGTCACTATCAGCTGACTTATTTCTCATTCTACCTGCTCTAAGGTTTCTACTTGACACGTTCATTTCAAAGTATTTAACATCAGATTGTCATTGACTGCCTTATTTAGGAAGGCCCTGGAGATCACTCATTCCAAACAGCTCATTTGAAAAGGAAAACTAGATTGTAAGAGGTGTGACTTGCCCAGGATCGCGTCCAATGCATGTTTACTGGTGGTAAGCAAAAAGAAGGAAGACCCTTTCCAAATGCTTGATTCAGCATCCTGCAATCAAACCTACTCTGCAAACATACTGCTTTGTGTGGTTTTTACAGATGATTATGGCATAAAATTGTAACTGTGTGTATTTGGGGCCACTAATATGGGGTATTGTAACTGAAGTCTCAATGACTAAGACAGTTCTGAGATCCTTTTTGCATTTGGACTATTAAGGGCATTTCCTTTTCAGACCTATATGGTCTTAAAGTACACAGAGGGAATCCCTAATGAAGGCAAAGGAACAGCGCATCTCCCATGAGATCTAAGAAGAAGCCTGTTTACAGTATCTCCCCTCCTCACAGTGCTTGGAGTTTCTGTTTCTTAGGTCCCATCTCTTCAGGTCTCTGTAATGGTAACGGTGCAAACACATTGAACCAGAAGCGTTCATTAAGTACATTTATAGATAAGCACATTTATTTGAAGCCAAGTTATCAAGGTTGGAATACTGGTTCTGCCCCTATTTGTTTGGGCAGTAATTTAGTCTTTCTATGCCTCAAGTTCCCCACTTATAAATGGGGTTATTAACTAAGCCTATGTCATTTGGCTGTTGTAAGGAACAAATGAATTAATATGTTTGAATATGAATTAATACACGTGAGAAGAGTTCCTGGAACATTGGAAGTACTTTTTTTTTTTTGTATTTTCATTATTAGTTTATAAAAGTCTAATTGTATTAACCATCCTGTATTTAGGTGTATATATTTAAAAGGGGATGAATCAAAGAATAGATAAATCCAGATGGAATAAAATAAACAGCAAAAGCCTAGAACATGGGAAGCTACCTAGGGGCCACAAATCAAACTGAAATAAAAATCAAGTATTAATATTTGAGGATCTCCTACTATATCAGTGGTCTGTGTTACACATTAAGGGAGAGGGAATAAAGAAATAGAAGACCTAATTCCATTCTCCAGGGGGCTTACACACAGCACAAAAAAACTGAACATATATTAAAATATATACTAACAGTGCCAGGTACAACAAAGAGCATATTAAAGAGCCAGCTACATGGCACAAACAGGAAGTGCCAGGAAGGCAAAAAAAAAAAGGTGGTGGCAATTTATTGGGATGCTATAATTGTGTGCCTTGGACAGACATGGGTGACTCAGTTTGTAATAATGAAAAATTTGGGACATAACCTATGTGTTCAATAGATAACTAGTTAACTATATCATGGGACATACATCCATTTAAAATGATTACATAGGTTTCTTTTTATGAAACAGAAAGATTCCCATGGTATATTATTATGAGAAAATGTAGGTTATAGAATAAAACGTATGTCATGGTCCACTTTATAAATGTGTGTGTGTGTGTGTGTACACATTCTCTATGAATACCTACAGATGAAGAAACATACCATAGCTTCAGTACTTATTTCTTTGGATGGGAACTCTCTTTGGAAACTACCATTCATTTTTTATATTTATATCTACTGTTTATATTTTTTTACACTAAGCACTGAAACTCTTATTTAGGAGAGAAATTTGGAGAGAACAGGAAATAGTAAAAGAAAATATGTTTTTCCTAACACTGACAAGGCATATTAAAGAGCTGACATGGTGTGCATTTTATTTTGTAGACCTCTCAAAATTTATTATAGAGCCACTCGATGCACTTTTTATATAATGATTAGCTTATATTATGCAGTTCTTTTGTAGAATTTGGGTCAGCGCTGCATGCTCATTATTTGTGCAAGAAGCCAGGACAGACAACTTTCACAGCATGAAAAGTATTGATGCCACTGATGGATGAAATGTTTTCTGAGCACTGAAATGGCACTTTAAAAGGGTAAGGGGAAAGCTGTAGGTTTCCTGGTCACTGGAATATATATAAGGGTCATTTAAAGAGTAAGAGTTCCAAACACTAACTCTGTAATCAGAGAACACAGCTGGAGAAGAAGAAAATACTGGAAAATACTTGAATTTCATGGCCCGAGTCTTGTGTTTAGTGCAACAACTCTGCAGCAGAGAAGGTTTGTT
This sequence comes from Hyperoodon ampullatus, assembly GCF_949752795.1. Taxonomy (NCBI): domain Eukaryota; kingdom Metazoa; phylum Chordata; class Mammalia; order Artiodactyla; family Ziphiidae; genus Hyperoodon; species Hyperoodon ampullatus. The sequence continues at coordinate 44,672,424 of NC_136925.1, read as the reverse complement.
GCTTGAGACACTAACACAAAGGAAAGTCCCAAACAAGTTAGCTTCTCCATTATAAAGTAGATAACACCCAAGTTAAAGACTATAAATACTTCTATTGGGGAGGAAATGATTCAAAACCTTAGTAGACTTTATGCCAAACTACCCTTTTCCTCTGCATGTTCACAAGACAATAGCAGCCAACCAACCGAGAAGAAGGTGAAATCCCTCTTGTATTTCTACCTTCCACCTTCACCCATTTTGTCCTTTCTGTGCCCACATGAAGCCCAAGACTCTCAGGTCCTTGGGCCTTGCTTCTCAGAAAAAACGATCCACCATCACTAAGTAAAAGCAACCAACTAGGACACATATAAACTGAGCTAGTTCTGCGTTCACAATTGTGATTTGGGACCAGTTACCTAAACTGCCTGGGCTGAGAGGTGAATTTGGACCTTTAAGCTTATCTTTAGCTCCACAATTCCACGATTCCACAACGATTAAATTCATAGGCGTTAATAAAGACCTTAACGACATCAAGGAATATTTGGGCGGTCACACCTGGAGGGGTGGGATAGGGAGGGTGGGAGAGAGACGCAAGAGGGAGGGGATATGGGAACATATGTATATGTATAACTGATTCACTTTGTTATAAAGCAGAAACTAACACACCATTGTTAAGCAATTATACTCCAATAAAGATGTAAAAAAAAAAAAAAAAAAGGAATATGTGGGCTTCAGGTCAGCAAGGAATAGAAAATACTTACTAAAAAAAAAAATCCTCAGGATAAAATTCCAAGCACTGACAACCTGGGCAAGAGAGAGAATTTGGAGTTTTTCTAAAATCCTTCAGACCACACAACAAATGTGGCTACCCACTGCCCCACCCACTCACATCTACTGTGCTGAGATGTTATACTATTCATAATGCCTCCAGAAAGCCCAGAAAATTCTTAAATGGATCAAATCAGAAAACACTGATAGCCCCATCGAAAATTCTTCTCTTTTATGTTTCCAATAAAATATCCAACAATTCTAATAAAATATCTAAACAATTTAGTTTCTAAACAGTGAGCTTTAAACTTATGACTTCTCATCAGAACTAAATCCTTTTAGGATTCTACCCATGACTAAGTGTTACACAGCAAAGTACATATGAATTCTTAGGAAAGAGCTCAATATTTTGTAGTACACTTAACATTTTGAACAAAACATTTTTGTTTGTGGGGAAATTATACAGACTATAACGAACGTGTTTTGTCTAACTAGATTGCTTCACATATTGCAGTATGTAGGAAAAGACAAATTAAAAACTGAGCTTCTGTATGAGTTGGCAATGTGCTTTTGTACCCTTTCTTCTTTGACTCGATTAATGGTTGATTCCACATGTTAGGATCATTCAATTACTTCCCGCTCCATTTCCATCTTTTAGTAAAATATCTTTTTCGTCTTGCTTTAGGCTTTCATTCTGTTTCCTGTACGTCTTTTGTTCAAACTTGGTTTTTTTCTCCAAAGCTCTTTATTATTTCCCTCCAAGCTTATTTTTCCTGCAACTCTGTGTTTTCTCTCTTCAGGCACCCAAGAATCTGTTCTCTTTTTTTTTCCCAGATGGCTTTAATCTCATCATTAGTCTTTTTTTTCTTAGTTTCAATATGTACTTCTTTCTCAACTGGTAAGCAAGGACAAAGTCTGCACACATAATTTTGACTTCATTTTATGCTCTCACTGATTTGAATTGTCATCTCTTCCATTTGCAGCAAGTAAACTAAGCAATCACTATAAAATTAAGTTACTTTTTCTCAGGTCAGATCTGTCAGTGTGGGCTTTCTAAATCTAAAAACAGGTCACATCCGTTCCTTACCCTAGTCGGATTAAAATCTTCAGTGAATCCCTAGCCTCTCTGGATTGGCACAGTAACTCCTGCCATAAAGTATCAGGATCTACAATATCTTGGAAATCTTCCCCCTGCAGTGAACCCTAAGCTATAACTTGTAAATTTATAGTAAATTGTGCCCTTCATTTCTTTATTTATTTACACCAGTGGTCCCCAACCTTTTTGGCACCAGGGACCAGTTTCATGGAAGACAACTTTTCCATGGAATTGGAGAGGGTGTGTGGTTTCGGGATGATTCAAGCACATTACATTTATTGTGCACTTTATTTATATTATTATTACATTGTAATAGATAATGAAATAATTATACAACTAAGCATAATGTTGACAGGAGGCGGAGCTCAGGCAGTAATGTGAGTGATGGGGAGTGGTTGTAAATACAGATGAAGCTTCCTCGCTTGCTGGTCCGCCACTCACCTCCTGCTGCGTGGCCTGGCTCCTAACAGACCACAGACCCATACCGGTCTGTGGCGCAGGGGCTGGGGACCCTGATTTACACCGCAAAAGTTTAGCTGCCACAAAATAATGTTTGTGGGAGAAATTTATTTGTACTATGAATAACAAATGAGAAAGGCCACTAGAAATCTTAAGCACCATACAATAAGATCCCACAACAAGGTAATTCCATTAGCATTGTAAGTGTTAAAAGGGGAAAAGGTCAAGGATGTAGGTCTGCATGCAACTTCTGTAAAGATTGAATCATTGATAGTACACTTCTACTTTTGCTTGAAGCTTGTAAGAGAAGGAAGCCTCCACAGCAAAAGCCAACTAAAATTAAGCTTTCCTACCATTTCTCCCACTCAGGCAGCCTTTTGCCCTGTACTCAGCATAAAGTATTCCCAAACCCACTGTTAAATGGGGAACGGGGCCACTGTAAAAGGGACCGATTGTGGCAAGGCCCCTCAACCCATCTCATCCTCATACCTCTATCTTCTGGGAGGGAAACATTGGATGTCTCCTTCAGTGGGCTCAGCCCATTTAGTCGATTGCCCTCCTTACTCGGCTTGTCCTATGGATACACTCTGCTAAGCAGCGTATAATCATCATCTCATTTAAAGCTCACACCAATCTCATGATGTTAGTTTTATTATATTCCCCTATTTTATAATTAAAGGAACCACGGCTTGAATCAGTTAATTTGCCCCAAAGTGAAACAGACAGAAAGAGGCAGAGCTGGGATTTGAACCAGGTTCTGGCCAACTGCAGATGCTGAGCGCTTAATCACTGTTCAACACTGCTTCTCTTCAATGGGGATGGACTCCACCCCTGTCTGACACCCTTTATGCAAATGGTCTAGAAATAAATTTTGTTCACGAATATGTCTTTAATTTCCCCTTGCATTCATGTTCTCTTTGTTCATCATGCCACCCGGTAAAATATTTTCTATTGACCCTGGATATTGATGGGGATGAATGGAAACTGAAGTTACTTGTAGTTTAAATTCCCTAGTTAGGATTGTCACAGGGACAATCCTGAGACTGGGCTGGGACCAAACCTGTAAACAATAATGAACATTACAATAATCAACATTTATTAGGCATTTACTATATCCCAGTCACTTTGCTCTAAGTTTTGTTTGTCTCGTTTGATCTTCATATCAACTGCGTAAAGTAGGTATTTCTGTTATCCTCCTGATACAAATGAGGAAACTGAGGCAAAGAAAGTTTACATAACTTACTCAAGTTCACATATTTGTAATTTCTGAAACTACTTGTCAAAATCAAGCAGGCTGACTTCAGAGCCCAAGCTCCTAACCACTAAGCCATACTGACTCTCAGAAGGCTGGCGTCTGTTGGCGCAGCTAAGCTTCTGTGGGAAGGGGAGGCACAACAGAGGAACAGGAACTGTTAGTACAGGCCCCTCAAGAGGTGGTGCATTTCCCATCAGTGGAGGCAAACGCTGAAACGATAATTCTTTAGAAAACTTGCAGTAGGAATATTTCGTACTGCAGTGGAAGAAGTCCATGATATTCCTCCAGAACAAGAAAGAAAACTTCAAACCTAGAAATCTGGAGATGTGTCTGACTACTAATTTTCTAACACCTAGACAAATAATTAGGACAAATCAGTTAGGTTCACATGGGGTTCCTATATAGGCTGTATATATTTGGCATAGAAGTCAAAGACTCTAGCTTAACCTACTGCTTTAGGTTAGCAGGGCATTGAGGCTAGGTGTTGATTTCCCTGCGTTGACTATGGACAGCAAAGTAATTTGTATTACAGCATTTATCAAATGCACTACAGTGGTTGGTTTACAAAGTCATCTCCCCTCCTAGACTTTTATGTATTTGAAAGTAGAACTGTCTTAGTTCTTGCTAGCATTCCCAATATCTGACACAGTGTAGGCCCTCCATATACACGTAAAATGTTTCTTCTACTGAAAGTTTTATTGAAGGGATTACAGATCAAGACTTTAATATGAATGATGTAATCTCTGGGTTATCATACAGGATTTATTTAACATCTTTATTGGAGTGTAACTGCTTTACAGTGTTGCATTAGTTTCTGCTATACAACAAAGTAAATCAGCTATATGTATACATATATCCCCATATCCCCTCCCTCTTGAACCTCCCTCCCACCCTCCCTAGCCCACCCCTCTAGGTGGACACAAAGCGCTGAGCTGATCTCCCTGCGCTATGCGGCTGCTTCCCACTAGCTATCTATTTTACATTTGGTAGTGTATATGTTAACGTTACTTTCTCACTTCATCCCAGCTTCCCCTTCCCCCACTGTGTCCTCAAGTCCGTTCTCTACGTCTGTGTCTTTAAGATTTATTTTTTTTATTTGGGGGGTCAGTTTACACTCACACATATTTCAATATTCAAGGGGTCAAAAGGGCATGCAATGCAAAAATCTCTCTCCAAATCTTGCCCTTAACCACCTAGTTATCCAGCCAGGGACAATCAAAGGTATCCATTATTAATGTAAACCTCGAGAAGTATTTTATGCATATGCAAATGTAAATTCATTTTCTTTCTCATCCCCTTTCTACAAAAATGTAGCACATGAGTCCCACTGTTTTTTTTTTTTTTTTTTTTTTTTTTTTTTTTTTTTTTTGTGGTATGCGGGCCTCTCACTGTTGTGGCCTCTCCCGTTGCGGAGCACAGGCTCCGGACGCGCAGGCTCAGCGGCCATGGCTCACGGGCCCAGCCGCTCCGCGGCATATGGGATCCTCCCGGACCGGGGCACGAACCCGTATCCCCTGCATTGGCAGGCGGACTCTCAACCACTGCGCCACCAGGGAGGCCCAGTCCCACTGTTTTGGAACTTCAGTTTATCCCTAAACAAAATATCTCAAAGTTCATTCATATGAATATGAGTTTTCTCAGTTGTTATGCTTATGTTTCTTTGCTTTTTAAAAATTTATTTTTAAGGGTTATATCACATTCTAATGTAAGGATGTTTCATTATTTACTTACACAGTCCCTACCATGGTCATTGAGAGTGTTTCCAACAAAACTTCCATGATCTTTCTAGTAAAACTTACTGTTTGGGAGCAGATTTTGGAGGGCATTTTATTAACTCCATCATGTAATATTTAGGTTGTATTTTTATTAAAATTATACATACGTATAATTAAAGAGCAACGTTATTCTACAAGGTTTTTTAAATAAAAATTATAAATATGACAGAAATTCAACATCAAAATTACAGGTGTTCTCACGAAATGAATTTAAGTCCTTTGAAAAAGAAACAATCCAATATATTTAAGGTTGGCATAAGTTTTCCTGAAGTACAAAAAGCCCAGAGGTGACAAAAGAAAAATGGTCAGTGTATTACAGGGAAAATTATACCTAGACACATTCTGTCAAAATTTTTGAATTGCCATAAAACATTTAAATCTAGGCAGAAAATATATTCATAATAAAAGAAAAACCCAACTTAGACTTATAATCCCCTACGATATGAAATAGTATAAGTTATGGAAGCAGCATTTGAGAGCCAAAAGACAAATTTTAATGGTATTAGAAATCGATTTTTATGAAATATAAAGATTAAGAAAAGATACAAAACGAATATAACGTGTACTTTGGTTGTAGAAAACAGAAATCATTCTAGCTGCTTTTAAGTAAAAAGAACTTGAATATAAGGAAATAGAGTCTTAAAAATCACTGTAAGGGATGCAGGAATGGGTTCCATTGTCTGGTATTCTAAGAATGACACCCAGAATAAGCCATTGTCGCAGATACAAACTTCATGTCCCTTTAAAATAGAGTTGTTACTGGGAAATGACTGCCCAATGATCACATTTCCCATCTTCCTTGAGTGTAGGTAAAGCCAGGTCACTTAATAATAGACTCACCAGTGGGATATGGTCAGAAGTTATGTGTGTCATTTCAGGAACGGGGATTTTGAGAGGAACATGTGTTTTTTCCACAATCCCTTTCTCTTTCTGCCAGTTGGACACAAAGATGATGAAGCCTAGGGGATTCCAGAGCCACAAAATGGAAGGAAAGTGTCAGCCAACCAGGAGTACTGGCGCTGAACTATTTAAAAACTATTAAAGTGTGTTAAACTATTAGGTATAAAATAAGCTACAAAGATATACTGTACAACACAGGGAATATAGCCAATATTTTATATTAACTATAAATGGAGTATATAACCTTTAAAAATTGTGAATCACTATATTATACACCTGTAACATATAATATTGTACAGCAACTAAACTTCAATTAAAAAAATTTTTAAACAATAATTTTTTAAAAAAACATAAAAAATAAAGTGTCAAAGCAGTGACATTTTAGGGTTTGTTACAATAATTGAATAACTCTAATTAATAAAATAGCCAACTTTCCCTATGGACTTAAAATCAGCATCACAATTGAGAAGTTGAAGAATCAAGAGATTCTCTGGAATCATTTACATCCAAGGATTTAGAAGCTACTGCTATCACTAACTTGCCCCAAGATACCCATGAAGCAAGCAAGTGGATCCTGGAAGGCAACTGTAGCAAAAAAAAAAAAAAAAAAAAACATCTCTACAGCTGTGTTTGCTAGTGGCAACAGCAAGAATGTTTACAAGGCAGAAAGCTGCTGCCCAACCTAACCCCTACAAAACTCACAAGAAGCATCTAACTGCCAAAACCAATTTACATCCGAAATGTTTTTCTACAAGAGCATCTAGAAAATATACTTTTTTATCTTTCTGCCTTCTGCAGTACAGTAAAGCACACTGGAAGGAGGTGGGATCAGCTGCTGAGTGACAATCCACCACAACCACCACTGCACTATGGCTTCAATGTTTTTGCATAGAAAACACACACATATGTATATGTAGGTCTAGAAGAAAATGCACTAAAATATTAAGAATAGTTTCCACTGAAACGGGAGAATATGGGCATATTTCACTTTCTTTTTCATATTTTCCAAATTTTCTACAATGAGCATTGTATTACTTTTATCATGAAAGCATAGGAACATTTTTTAAAGTATAGTATACTGTTGTTGATAATAATAAGTATATTATTGTTAATAATGATATAGTAACTTAATAATTCCTCTTTTTATCTTTGAAATTTACTGTAATTCCTTTCTTTACTTCTACCACCCAGAATTAGCCTCATAAAAGGCCCAGAAAAGTATAAAAAGAAAAGGATTGCTGATAAATGTTAATCAACGCACACATTACTTCTCTTTTGCTCCTATGATAGACTGTCTGTATGTGATTTGCTTTCATAACTAAATTGGAAATTACCTTAAATACAGGGACCATTTTTTTGCACAGAAATAATCAAGTTAAGAAATGGATTATTGATTAAGCTAAGTAGATTTCCCCATGATTAGTAATGATATGAAAAGAGTTTGTCAACAAAGATTATCAAAAAAAAAAAAAGTACAGACTTAAGAAAATATGTTATTCTGATAACAGGTATAGGAACAAAAAGAAACAGATGAACCAAAAAATTATATGACCATACGTTTGTATATATCTCATTCACCTTAGAAAAGGGAATGGTTTAACAGAAAATTCCAAAGGAGCAGTAGTCTTATTGTTTTCTCTTCAGTGGGCCAGATGGCAAAAACATAAAAAATGAACAGTTGATGATTAAGTGTGGGCAATTCTAGAGTCTCCACTCAGTGAAGGGAATTGTGGTTTTTCAAGCAACATTCAGAATCCATTTTTCTGCCATCATTTGTCTCTATTGCATACCGAATATTCTATCTTTCTAGCCAGCCACTCTGATAAAATGTAAGTGAAGAACCACCAGTGATGTTATAAATGAAGTACTTAGAAGCTTGCAGTAATAGGAGATATTAATAATAACCTTAATGAAAATTTGTAGCAACTCAATTTATCATTCGAAAAAATTAGTGACAAATGGTATTTTGTGCTGTTGTCCAGAGCTCAGAAAAAAAAAAACTTAATTAAAAATGTGTAAGCGCAAAGTTGCAATACTGTAATCTCGACTGAGTTGTATGAGTATCCTGTAAATTACCTCTCAGTGTTCCTAATCATTAATATTTCCTTAGGCTTTTTTTCCCTGTAGAAATAGACTTAGAAGCCTCTAAGACAATGTTTTTACCAAAACCCCTCCCAACCTGCCAGCAGCTACCAACAACCATGGCAGATTATATTTCCCCAAATCTCCCAGTATTCTGTATACACACTATAGACTATATTCTATGGTGTGACTTTATCCTCCTTATCAAGCTGTGGAGTTAATTCCCCTCCCCTGGAATCTGGAAGGGCAGTGCCTGCTTCATCCAATATACTATGCATACTACAGAAGAAGTGACCCTATGTGGCTTCCTCAGCTAGGTTATTTAAAAAAAATCCACTTCTGCTTTGTCTCTTGGAATGCCTGCCCTATGGATACTCTCTCTTGGGACCTTCATGCTAGGAACCCAGGTGCCATGAGTAGAGAGGTCCAAGCCAAGGTGAGACTGCTTTTGGTATGATGGGTGATACTTCCAGCTGAGCCAAGTCTTCATTAGCTGAACTGGGCTCTCATCTTACACTATACAGAAAAATCAACTCAAGATGAATTAAAGACTGAAAAGTAAGACCTGAAACCATAACACTTCGAGAAGAAAGCTTAGAGGAAAATTTCCTCGACCTTGGCTTTGGCAATGATTTTTAGGATATGCTACCAAAAGCTTAGGCAACAAAAGTAAAATTAAACAAGTGGGACTACATCAAACAGAAAAGCTTCTGCACAGCAAAGGTAACAATCAACAAAATAAAAAGGCAACCTATGGAATGGGAGGAAATATTTGCAAACCATACATTGGATAAGGGGTTTATATTCAAAATATATAAGGAACTCATACAACTCAAGATCAAAAACAAACAAACAAGAACAAAAAACAAAGAATAATGATTTAAAAATAGGCAAAGGACCTGAATATGCATTTTTCCAAAGAAGATATACAACTGACCAAAGGTACGTGAAAAGGTACTCAACATCATTAATCCTCAGGGAAATGCAAATCAAAACCACAATAAGATATCACTTTGCACCTGTTAGGATATCTATTACAAAAATAAATAAATAAATAAAGATAACAAGCATGACCAAGGATGTGGAGAAAAAGAACACTTGCACACTGTTAGTGAGAATGTAAACAGGTACAGCCTCAAAAAACTGAAAATATAACTACCATATGATCCAGCAATTTCTCCTTTGGGTATATAACCAAAAGAAAAAGATCATTACCTTGAAGAAATATCTGCATTTCCATATTCATTGCAGCATTATTCACAATAGCCAAGATATAGAAAAACCTAAGTATCCATCAACAGATGAATGGATAAAGAAATTGTGGCATATATATACAATGGAATATCATTAGGTCTTAAAAACTGCATGACCTCACTTATATATGGAATCTAAAAAGTCAAATATATAGAAGCAGAGAGTAGAATGGTGGTCACCAGGGACAGGGAGGTAAGGGGAATGAGGAGATGTTTGCCAAAAGGTACAAAGTTGCAACTATGTAGGATGAATACCTCTAGAGATCTAATGTACAGAAATGTGACTATAGTTAATAATACTGTATTGAATACCGGGAATTTGCTAAGAAAGTAGACTTCTAGTGACACACAGAAAAAGTGGTAACTCTGTGTGAGGATAAGATATGTACATTAGCTTGACTGTAGTAATCACTTCACTATGTATTAATATATGTGTTATCAAATCATCATGTTGTACACCTTAACTATAAACAATTTTAAAAAATAAATCAAATAAAACAACCTTATCACAAAGTCTCAAATTCTTTGGATTGGTGTACAGTGTTCATGATTCCTTCAGCCTTGTTTCCTACCTTTTTCCACATTGTACTTTATGCTATCAGAGCACCGGATCTCTTGCAGTTCCTGAGTGGCACTTGCTTTCTCTCAGCAATGTTCACAACTTTGCACTTATTGCCTCTGTCTCAAATGTTCGCCTTACACTTCTCCAGTTGTCAACATTCCTGATCCTTCAAGCAGCCACCCAAGTGGAGTGTCTCTCAACTCCCTTAAGATAAATTATGCCTGTATTCTCACTGCACCTGATATATGTCTTTATAACTCAAGAGTTTACCACAACGTCTAGCACATATTATGGATCCTGTGGACACTTGTTGGGTTACTAGATAAAGAGCTGGGTGGATGAGTAGATGCATGGATGGAGAGAAGGACAGATGAGTAGACTTAGGAGGATGGTGAAAAAAATAAAGAAGATATATTTTTGTATCAGTGTTAAATATTGCCTAAGACTGAAAAGACTGTAGTGAAGAAAGGAATACATTGGGTAGAATAATCAGAAGAAGAGTGAAAGAAAGGTGAGAAAAAGCTTTATAGAGACAGTGAGTTCATCTGGAGTAAAGTCCTTATATAGGAGAGTAGTAAAAGATAGCTAGATACTAAAGTTGTTGAAGGAACAAGGGGAGAAAAACACTAATGTCATATTTTAAGGCATTCGGGTAGAGGTGATGGAGCTCAGTAGAAAACAAGCTATTACACTTGCAGGCAGAGAATGTTAAGAATGGAGAGGCATGAAGTGGGTTTTATTTGCTTTTAAAATTGTATGGGTTGATTTATGGTCAACTCTGTCAAAGGCATGGAAAAGTACTCCTTCCATTTTTAAATACCAATGTAAAACATTACATTATTTAGTTTTGTTATAAAAATCATCAGATCCAATATTGTATCCACTTAAAATAATGTTATACTTATATATTTAGGCAGGAATATGGATACATTTTATAAAAATCTTTTGGCAGAATTTTATTCATAATCCATTAAGCTAGAACATTATCTTGAAACACAAGATAAGACAAAGTTTCAAATAAAGGTCTAAGAGGTTGTTTGCAAACAACTAGAAAAGCAACCAAATATAAAGAACTTTGAGAATCCTTCATGCTCACCTTTCACTCAGGGGATGAATCTACTCAATTCTGAAGGCTAAACTGTTTTATTCCTTTGAATAGTGCAACAGGGAAGTTTGAAGTTAGGCAACAGGGAAGCTGTTAAAGTGACAAGAACAAGAATGGCAAATTCAAAGTTTTCCAGAGCCATAAGGAAGAAAAATGAGAATGGGATTGTTACTATACATTCAAGGAGCAGGGAGTAGTAGTATAATGAGACAAATTAAATAAATTCAAGAACTTTGGAGGCAAGGTAGTGATGAAAGTTATCTAAGAATTCCATAAATATTTAAAAATTGTGGCAGATTATCACATTTCAATATAATAGCAATGGCCTAATTTATAGGATGTCTGTAGAGAGGGAGAAGGTCTTAGTGGACAAAGTAAAAGCATTGAAATAAAAAAACTCCCTGAGTCTCAGTGTTCTCACCTGTAAAATGAGTAAAATAAAGTGTACATTGCATAAACAATTGTGAGGAACGAGAAAAAATATATATTTGGTGCAAAATAATCATTTGATAAGTAATCCTTATTGCTGCTAATATTATCAAAGTTTGATGTACAAATAAGAGGAATTTAAAATTAGAAAAGAAAAAAATGGTAGGAATTATGGAGAGTCATAGAAACAGCATCAGATGATCAAAGCATCAGATGATCAAGTCTTATGCTGGTAGAATAAGGAGGAAATAGTCACAAAGGATCCCTCTTGAATGACTGGATGTACACATTTTCTCTGGTCTTTTCTCAGAGAAAAGTTAGTCTACAGCAAATTAACAACGGGTGGCATTACTGACTCCTCAACACTGCAAGGTGTAGGTAGTTGACACTGAAAGAGGGACAGCCTCATGTATATACTGAGCCTGATTCCAGGACAGCAAATATATTAAATATAAGGGAAGGTGATGATTTCAGCAGGTTTTGTCTGAAAGACAGGAGTGTCAACTTACAATATTTCCAGGAAGAGATTTATGTTTTAAATGCATTGGCTCTTTAAAATGTTTTTTTTAATTATTATTACAGCTCCAAAATACACGCACACAAAACAAAAAGCTTTGACCTATATAGACAAAAAATGAACTCTAAGCCTCACAACTCAAACAAAAATTAACTCAAAATGGATCAATTTAAAATATAAAACTATAAAACTTTTAGAAAAAAGTCAGAAATTTTTCAGGATTTAGGGCTAGGCAAGGAGTTCTTAGACTTGATACCAAAACTTGATCCATGAAAGGAAAAATGGATAAATTAGACTTCATCAAAAGTTAAAACTTTTCCCCTCAAAAATACATCGTTAAAAGGATGAAAAGACAAGCAATAGACTGGAAGAAAATATTTGCAAAACACATATCCAACCAAAGACTAGTATCTAGAACTCTAAAACTCACAGAATAAAAAACAATCTAATTATAAAATGGGCAAAAGATATAAACAGACATTTCACCAAAGAGGATACACAGATGGCAAGTAAGCACATGAAAAAATATTCAGCATCATTATTAGGCAAAGGCAAATTAAAGCCCCAATGTAATATTCTCAAGCTCAGAGATCCTTTCCTCAATGTCCAATTGCTGAACATTTCAGATAACCTGGACTTCCTGCAAAAATAAGCCCGTCCCTCATCTTTTCTATGCAGATACTGAAGCTGTGTCTTGACCTTTGTGAATATAAAAATCATGTCACAAATTTGCTGCTTTCCGCTTTGAATAGATTGATCTGAACTCAGAAACGTTCCTAATTTCACAGGGTATTTTCTTTTTAAATACTCAGCATTGTGTTATTTGGAGAACTAGTCTTTCTTTGTAGGTCAACTCTTTGTTTCTTTTTCTAGATGTTTATAACTTTGAGTTTTCCTTTGACAAACCCTATGTTGGTAGAGAGCCAGGCAAACAACTACACATGTGTTTAGTGCCACAAATTGAGCCACTATTGCTGGAGAACAATCTGAAAATACACAATAAACAGTAAAATTAGTAAAAAAAAAAAAAAAAAAAATAAGTGCAGTATGTAATTAGATACAAAATAAGTGGTTTCAAAAGTAAATGCAGGACTTCCCTGGTGGCGCAGTGGTTGAGAATCTGCCTGTTAATGCAGGGGGCACAGGTTCGAGCCCTGGTCTGGGAAGATCCCACATGCCGCGGAGCAACTAGGCCCGTGAGCCACAACTACTGAGCCTGCGCATCTGGAGCCTGTGCTCCGCAACAAGAGAGGCCACGATAGTGAGAGGCCCGCGCACTGCGATGAAGAATGGCCCCCACTTGCCACAACTAGAGAAAGCCCTCGCACAGAAACGAAGACCCAACACAGCCAAAAGTAAATAAATAAAAATAAATTAAAAAAAAAAAAAAAAGTAAATGCAAAAGGACATCCAAAAGGGACAAATCAGGCTGGGATAGTGGGGCAACTCTTCTGAGAAGCAGTAATGTTGTTGCTAGGTAGATATGAGGTGTGAAGAGAAGAGGCCTTGATATGGGAGAAAAACAAAAGTGAAGACAGAATAATAAAGCACTAACTTTTCTCCCTGTGAACTTAAGATTTTCCTTGACTCTTTGGCACACATCTTTCTATCATACTTAAGAACTTCACGCAAGAAAAAAGAATTATTATGAGAAAAATTTTAGAAGTCAAAATAAAAAGTCATACAACCTCCTGGAATTTCAGAGTTACTGGATTTTTGAGAAACTTAAAAAAGGTCTTCACTTATTTTTAGAAAAAGTAAAGTTAAATTCATTACTACCTCTCTAGGAATACTAAAACAGTTTTCAATAGTTTCGAAGTAAAATTACACATTCCCAAATATAAACCGATTTTTGCAGTGAGAGAAAAATATCATCAGAATATTTTCTCTGCTAAGACCAAAGAGATTCAGTGCATACTCAGGGAAGACTCGCCTTTGATCTTTATTCTGCTATGGACATTCCTTTGAGGTATTTTTGCTTTGGATACTCTGCCACCAGGGGACTGGTAGTGGAAGTTGAGTTCACATTGTTTCCCTATATGCTTAATTTTTAATGACAAGTCTCTGAATTACCAGATTGTGTCAATTACCATCCAAGAAATCTAATTTTGTTTATGAAATTAGTTGCTTGGAAGAGTAACATAAGCATTAATTTCAGCTTAGCAGCGTCTCTGATCTGTAGCAGGTGCTATTTGAATGAACTGCCAGCACTTGATAAAACAGTTCATCAGGCCTTGCAGCCAAATCAAATCAAGCCTGTCCCAACAGCTCTGCAGCCAACATGGCACGTGGCCGTACATCTAGAATACAAACTTTCCAAACCTCAAATAAGACACAGAGTCACTTCTCTGAACAGGATAATCATGAGGATTTTTTAAATTATCCCAAGGCTAAAACTTATAAATACAAAAGAAAGTGAGAAGTTAAAGAAACTGCCTATGATAGTTCAGAACCAAAATACTTTCTTCCAGGAATACTTCCCTAAATAAGGTTAAAACGTAATTTTTATTTGCATTATCAAGATGATTCCCTATTTATTGTTTTATTTCACTTTGATAATAGAAAACTCTGGTTCTTTCCATATTCTAACTTGCTATGGTTTTCAATGCACCATGGCAGTGAGGGCCTGTAATGATCATTCCTATTACAGCAAAATCACAGGACACATTTTTATTCATCCATTTTTTCACCCATTTTTATTCCCGATGAATTTGAATATTATTTCCTTGACACAAAAGTGCAAGAAAGTTCACAATTCCACTGAAATGCAACATATTTTACCACCATATGAAAGTACACTGAATTCTTAAAATAGAAAACAAAAATTTTAACTTCAGTCAAGGATTTCAACTATCAATCTTTGCCCCATAGCCTTTTAAAATGACCATCCATGGGGCAACAAGTATTTACTGAGCACCTACTATATACCAGGCATTGCTCTAGGTTCCAAGGAAACAGCAAAGAATAAAAACAAAGTCTCACCTCTCTTGGAGCTGACATTCTGGTGAAAAGCTTACCAAACGCAATCTCTGTCCTTGAAGAGCTACGGCGCGGACCCTTAATAGAGCAGGGAAAGATTCCCTGAGGAAACCTCATTTTTCGGACAGAAAGAATGAGCGGGAGGAAGAAGGACATCACAAGTAGCATACAGGTGGTCAGGAAAGGCTTTGCTGAGGAGGAGGTGTTACTGAACCAGCTTCGTTTGCCTGACACGGAGCAAGCCAAAACGCTAAGACGCCAAGTTTTGCAGCAGCCATGCGAGGAGATGGGAGAACAAGTTCTCAGGTGCACCTCCACGAAGGTGACAGCCTCGGGATATTTATGAGATAAAGAAGCAGGGTCGTCTGAGGCATGGGAGGCATGCGAAACTTCGGGAAAGGTGATTGGAAATAAGAAAAAGCTGAGGTAGCCGTCTTTCCGTGCGGGGCTAACCAAACTACAGGCTTCTTCGGGGTACGCTTGTTTTAAAATGGGGTCACTGGGGCTTCCCTGGTGGCGCGGTGGTTGGGAGTCCGCCTGCCGATAAGGGGGGCACGGGTTCGTGCCGCGGAGCGGCTGGGCCCGAGGGCCGTGGCCGCTGGGCCTGCGCGTCCGGAGCCTGTGCTCCGCGGCGAGGGAGGCCACAGCAGTGAGAAGCCCGCGTACCGCAAAAATAATAATAAAAAGTAAATAAAATAAAATAAAATGGGGTCACTTACCATAACCAAAGCGTGGAGCTTTCAGCCTTCTGACTCCGAAGGATCGCTGAGGCGCACTGGCGCATGCCCAGTTGGAGGATGGGTGGTCCTACTCAGCTTTAACCACTTCAGTCCTAACTAGACACAGCTGACTCTACTTTCCTGGAAAACAACTCCGGCGAACCTCTTACTGTTAGGGTAAGTGTGGCTTGGAGGAGAAGCTAGGTTTTTTTGTAGCAACAACTAAAAAGACCTTGCTCGGGGAAGGCAGGTTCCAGGCATAATGGATTTAACTGATGATTCCCCACGGTTTCAGAGACACCTGAGTGGGTCTTGCAGAATGAATATGAGTCCAAAAAAATGTGCTACAGTAAGAAGAAGGAGTAAGTGCTAAAGGCAAGGAGGCATGAACCAGGCTTTGTTTGGGACTGTTAAGTTGCTACTTGTTTAACAAGTCGCTGGGAGGAGTTAAGTCTGAAACTATGGGTGGGGCCTGACTCTCGGTGGCCTGTGGGCCCAGCTGCAGGGATTTGGGGAATCTTCTTTCCCCAGCCTCTCTACTCATAAAGGGATACTGATTAATGGAATAACTAAAAAAGGAGAAGGAAAGGCACAAAAGCATTATGCAATTGTTTGATTAGATAACTGATTTCTGAAAAGTTCTCTGTACTCTGCGTACTTTTCCTTCCATTGTATTTTGAAGGCAACTAGGAGAGTTTAATAGTTTTAAAATTACAACTTCAAAAATAATTATAATAACTAATATTTTATAACACTTGACAGCTTTAATACTTTAGGACAAAAATACTTTCTCATATATTATGTCATTTGATCATCTAAGTAATGCTGCAGGGTAGAAAAAGTGTGATTAGCTTCATTTTACACATGAGGAAAATAGGTCAAGAGGTGGTTTTCCCTGCGTCAGACTTCAAACAGTGCCCTTCTACCTCCAAATTCTGGGATCTTTCTACCATACTAGATTAACTTACATGCAAAATCTAGTTGCTTTATTCCAGTAAAAATTCCCTTTTAAAGTAAAGCTTGGAAACTGTAATGCTGGGCTCCTCTGGGTTTGAATCATAGGTGTGCTAACACCATGTGTGGTGTAGTCCCTGTCAACAGCACCATCTCTCCACTCTGCAGCTGGTACTCCCCAAAAGAGATTCTCCAGCAGCTGTGCACCACTGATAGTTCCCTAAGCCTTTGCACTTACTTCCTGTACTGCTTTTCTGGCTCCAAAATTTGGCTCTCATTCTTCCAAACAGTTCATCTTTCTTTTCTGTCAGTGCTGACTTGGGCAGCGTTGGGTTTTTACCCCTCTGCTCTCCAGGATCTCCTTGAATGCAGCTCTCCTATTGTTTGTCTGAACTGCTGGGTGGGACCCAAACTCTGCCCTCAAGAATTTACATTCTCTTGAGAAATAAAATAAGTACTCACATGAAACAATAAAAAAAAATTCAAAATGGCGAGCAGTAAATACACTCTCCCTTCACCTTGATTACACCTGACTTTTGAGGAAAGCACTTTAGAGAACTTTATAACATTTTCATTTTGGACTTAAAAATGTCCTAGTCTATCCATGTACTACCTGGGGATTTTCTACTTCCTCTACAACTTTGTGTGGCAAATAATACCAATACATTAGAAACATTGTTGCTACTAAGGATTACAATATTGTTGAATTTCAAGGTAGCACTAGAATTAAAATGCTGTATATTTATTTCCAGTCCTTTGAAATTATGAAATGTAAACTTATCAAATCTGATTCTTATGAAAATTATGACTCTGTTGTTACTATGAGTATATTCCCACCGTGAGTATGTCACTGTGGGTATTCACCAATATCCACCAGGTGAATTTGGGTGGGGAGTGGTATAGGAACCATTTACTCAATACTGAGCCATCGAGAGGTAGAAGGTAGGTGTTTCTGTCCTACATCATCATCTATTCATGTCAGAATCCTGAGTCATCCCTTGTTCTTGGCATCCTTCAGAACTGGCTCTCTCTCTCTCTCTCTCTCTCTCTCTCTCTCTCGGTGAACTCCTACAAGTCCTTTCTGGAGTCATTCTGCCTTTCCTGCTTCATTTTGAGCCTGGAGAAACTCAGTTGAGTTCCCCCATGCAGTCATTTTCCTTTTCTGTGCTGCTTTCCCACATCCAGGCGTCATTCAACTTTCTTTACACCCCAGTGAAGTGCAACAAACAATAAGTCAATTGTAGATCCATCTGTCTACATACACTGCATAGATACACTAAGCCATAACGTCCTTTCTGAGTTGAGCCCATGAAAAGTGTCCTCTGCTCTTCGATCTTCAGGTCTCCATGGGGTGGCTGTGGTTTCCTTTAGTCCACCAGATCCTGTTAGGGATCACAGCATCTGCTCACTCCTGGTTTCCCTTTTATCTCTCCTCCACATCTCTACTGTGTCAATGAAAATGGTCATCTAGTCTGGAGATAAACACCAGTGGTAGACAAAGTGAGACAGAACTTTATTGCTCTTTATATCACTTTCATCATTTTGCATTATCCAGATTTTATGTTCACTGTTGGAGGCCTAGGCTCAAACCCTCAAAAATTAAGAATTAACCCCTTGTTTTCTCTTTCTACTGTGTTTTTCTTCCCTGAGGCAATGATGCAAAATGCCCAGCTGACTAGGGTTATTATATAAGAGAAAGTATGAAAAAAATAGCAATGAACATAATATCCCTTCATACTACTGGTAAAATCATATATAAACTACTTACCCATTTTAAATGTTCATGGGCCCAATCACTCACTCTATAAATATTTAGAAGGTGTTTAACTTTTACATTTACCATTTACATACCATTCTTACCATTCTTTCTGATGATATTAAACCATTCCCTACTAAAGGAAAAACTTTATATGTAACAACTGTTCAATTTGGCCAGAGAGGTGGTGAAAGGGCAAGATACGCATTAACTGTTAGAAAAATTTCCTATTTCCTTAAGGCTAAGAAATCTTCCCGTCTCTTATGTTCCGAAGGCAGGACTCTGATGAACAAGTTAAGGACCTCTCACTTGCACTTTTCAATTTCCTCCTCCATCCCAAATTCTTTCCCACCTTCCCTTTCTCTTTCTCTCTTTGTCCTAGATTTGAAAAAGAAGTGCCCCTCCTCTTTGCCAAAGTGAATGCCTCTCTTCACTGGTACTTCTGATGCCCCCCACCCCCTCCTCCAGGAGCTGAGATCACAGCACAGCAGGGAATAAGGAGTTTGCAATCACAAGTGGACTCATAGCATGGCTCTGCCCCTTTTAGTTGTGGGATCCTGCGTAAGTTACTGAACAGCCCACGAGCTCAGGTTCTGCCTTTGAAATATGGAATCCTATGCCTGCCACATAGTAAGTTCTTAAAAATTGAGAGGTGTTCTACCATTGCTTCTTTTTCTTGAATCTTCAGTCTTTTCTCTTATACTGATTCTGTTTCTTCTCCCACAAATCTCTTCAGTTCTCTCTGAATTTAAACAAAAACAATTCCTCAACCCTCACAGGTAAGCATCCTGTGCTTACCACCCCATGATTCTCCCTTTACCACCAGATTTTTGAAAGAGTAGCTATTCCTGTAGTCTTTTTCTGATCACTCAAAATTTCTTAAATTTCATTACTGACCTTATCAAATTTACTTCCTCAGAGGTGATATGGACCTTCTAATCACTGAGTCCTGTGTCTTTTCTCTATTTTTATTTTTTTTTGCAGTATGCGGGCTTCTCATTGTTGTGGCCTCTCCCTTTGCGGAGCACAGGCTCCGGAAGCACGGGCTTAGCGGCCATGGCTCACGGGCCCAGCCGCTCCGCGGCACGTGGGATCTTCCCGGACCGGGGCACGAACCTGTGTCCCCTGCATGGGCAGGCGGACTCTCAACCACTGCGCCACCAAGGAAGCCCCTTTTCTCTATTTTTAAACTCTTTGAAACATCTGTGCCATTCAACATTGTTGAATACCCCCTTGTTTGAAATAATTTATCCCTCAGCATCTATTGTTGGGCTGTATCTGTGTGTTTTTTTGACTGATCATTCTCTTCCTATCTACAAATGTAGCTGTTTCTTAATTCCTTTGCTTAATCCACTCCATTTAGATGTGCACAATCCTTCCTGAAATTTCACCAAGTCTAACACCCCTATTTGAATGACCCAAAGGGTCTAGCCTCCACACTAAATTAATAATCTCATTAATTATCTGCTTGGATATTCTGCCAGACCTTTGAACTCAGAACACCCCTTGAACCAAAGTCATCCTGCTCCCCCAGACTAACCCTTCTTCTCCTCTCTGTATTACAGATACTAGCATTCTCCCTGGCAACCAGATTCAAAACCTTGAAGTTCCTTCCTTTCCTACCACCCATCTCCTATCACCAGTCACTCACCAATCCTATGAATTCTAGCTCCATAATATTTTCACATTACCATTATCTTCCAGTTCGTCGCCTCCATGGTTTGGGGTTTATTATGTCTTACCTGAACTACTATAATAACCTTCTAATTTGTTCTAGTTGCTCTTAAATCTCTCTCTCCAGCTCCCCTCCCAACCATCATTTTTTCAACTAATCCATCAACAATGCCAGAGAAAGCCTCAGTTTAATTTAATGTGTTTATGAATAAGAAAATTACTACAGAGAGAAAAGAAGAAAGCATTTTGGTACAGCAGCTGGGTGCTATGATATATATGTAACTATATTATTTAACATTAAAAACAAATTGTGATGAACATACTTGGTTGCCCACACAGTATCCATTTCCCCCTTCCTTCTTCCAAATACAATGATGATTTTTTTTTTCAGGTTTCTATCTCCATCCCTTCCAAAGGAGGATTCTAATTAGTCTATGCTAGTTTTCTGAGTCTTGTTATTGGTCTGTGGGTGATTGTGTGTCCTAAAATGATTCAGAAGAGTAAAGGGAAGAACTTGTATTTCATGGTTGGCTAAGAATCTCTCTTTCTCACTCTAGGCAGGAAAAAGGAGCATCTTGCCCAAGTTGCCCCAGCCACCAACTTGGGACCATGAGAGGAACCAGACTGAGAACAAAATTGACAGAGAGAGAAGGGCTGAAGCCAAAGAGTAGTAAGAAAAATGTCAGAAAGTGACACACTGTACCTTCATCCCCCGACTACTGGTTACACAAGGTAATATCTTTCCTTATTTGTTAAGCCATTTCAAGTAGGGTATTCTATTACTTGCAGCCTGGGTATGCCTGCTGAGCAATCCTTTGATGTGGAGATAGGCTCAGAGAGGCCCAAGTTCCCATGGTTAGTAGCAGCTGAGCCAAGATTTGAAACCAAGCTTACTTGCCTACAAAGCCCTTGCTTTTTCCACTAACTCATGTTCATATTAACTGATTAGGACTCTCATCAGGTCAAAACCTATAAGAAATATTTCAGACATTTATTGAGATGTTACTGTGTATTGTGCGCAGTTATCAGTGCTTTACAGATGCTAACTCATTGACACTTTGAAATAACCATATGAGACCCAAACACTATCCTCATTTTACAAAGACTGAAAGAGTTAAATAAGTTTCTCAGAGTGACACAGCAAGTAAGTTTCAGAACATGGCATTGACCCAATGCATTCGGACTCTAGAATGCCTGCTCTTAATCATTAGTCTTACACATTTCTTGATTTATTCTTTGCATGTCCACAATGCTTAAAAAACAGGTTATGTTGCTTTCATGCACTATATTTATGAGAAAAGTTGTGGGAGCCTACTGCAAGAGAAAGTTGGCTTACAATATCAGTGTGCATGTATCAGACAGAGGCTGGCAGGAGGATGGATAGAGGGGCTATTTGAATGGAAACACAGGATCTGAAATGAAATAATCTTTTGGCTGAAGAGGAGACAGCCCCCACTCACACCTCTCACATCAGGGGCAAAGCCTGGTAATGGTGCTGGCAGTAGAAGTTCTCAAAAAAAACCTTCACCTGTGGCTTAAGTTTGAATTTGCAATGATACCCAGAGACCCACGCCAATTACTATAAGGGGTTCTCCAAGGTACTGGAATTCATTCCAAACTCCTTAGCTTCATGTTTATGTTGTACTCCCATCTACCTTTCTAATACCCCCAACCCCTGCCCCATCCTTCTCTTTTGTACATGTCATTTCCTCTCATTGAATTTAGGTAATCAAAATTGTACATTAGTACCGATAATGCTTTCAAAAGGAAATTTAACTTGCACAGGGATACTTTTAGAAATATAAGTAGCATCTATTTACTAGAAACAGAAGTAACCTTAGCAGTTTGATGTCTTTATAATAATGCAGTGGGACATATGGTGAGGGCAATGGTAGAATCCTAGAAAATGAGGTCAGCTCAGTGGGAAACTCTGTTTTATATTTCCCCCAGAAAACTCTGTTCAACTTCTACTGAACTAACAAATGAAATAAGGTCCCTGTTCATGCTACATCATGGAAATGTGTGCTATCTGTCCTCGCTCTTAAAGAGAAGCCAGGGGCACAAATTAAATAAGCCTGGAAAAGTTTCACGCATGTGTAATTTAATAAAATAACTAGAGAATAATAGCTTTAGGGTTTATACCTAACTCTTAATATTTTCCCCCCTGTTGATATAAAGTAACCCCTCCCTCCAAAGTTTCTGTTAAAATGATGTCTTGAGAATAAGTGAAATGTCATTTATTCTCTTCATTCAATAATGGTAGATTATTAAGGTCCTATTTGTCACTGGAATAGTAGACCTCATCAAAAGGTAATATTCCACTTTTTTCTTAGGATTAGAAGTGCTCTGTCTGAACAAGATGAATCATGGGCATTCATTTTTCTTCTTCAACTGTCACTAAGATATTGGGGGGACCATAAATAGTAAAGAAGCACATTAACAATTTTACACAGTCAGTAATATAAGGAGTGAGAGAAACTTTGTCAAGTCATTGTCAATCTGAAGTTTTTTTCTTTTTCCAAAAAAATCCAGATGCTTTAAAATCCGTCTAAACACCACAAGGCACACCAGAGAGAGAATTCAAGGAAGAGCAAAAACAAAATCTGGTATTCTCTGGAGGTTTTGCATGTTACACTAAGTTCTCCTGGCGCCCCACCGAAAGGTAATTCACATTACATACAGCATAGCAGCAGGCTAAATTTTATTAGTGAAAACATATTGCCTATCCAGTTGGAGGAATGAAGAGGGCAAATAGGTTAAAGTTTTCTCTTAACTATTAATTAATGTGCCTCAGGTGGTCTCCTTCCTATTAATTTCATTGTACTAAAAGAAAAATAGTAAGAGCATCTGTAGATGTTAATCAGAGCTGCTTGCAAAATACAAGACAGAGACCTGAATGTCTCCCTATAAATCAGTAACAATAACACCACCACCATCAGAGCAGAAACTATTAAACAGAGCCCATGCCAGCACATACTCTATGGCTAATTCTACCTAGATTGGTGTTCATGTTAAGATAACCAAATCAGTAGTTGTAGCAACCGGAACACAAATTGAAGTATGCAAATAAAACTTGCATTATGTTGATTTTACTTAATTTGGGAATATGTAAATATTATTCAATTTTTTAAACAAAGAATATTTATTAACTTACTTTAATAACCAGATATAACATGTGGGAATTGGAATCTCAAAAGGTCTTTTAAAAAAATAAAAGAAAATATATCAGGACTTCTTCATAGAAAGTTACAGGAACACATTCTAGGTGACTTAAGAAAGAAATAATTTATTGCTCAAGTGATTGGGAAGGCAAGTGCTGGACACAACTTCAAGAATGAATGGGATATAAAGACTATCTTGTTCCTCTTTGCTGTGTTTTGTTTTCTCTTCTCTCTTCTTTTCCTTCCCTGTTTCTAGCTTCTCCTATGTGGTGGCTTCATTCTCTTCTTTTTTATTTCAGTTTTTTTCCAACTTTATTGAGGAGTAATTGACAAACATAAATGTATATATTTAAAGTGTACAACATGATGATTTGAGATATCTATATTGTGGAAAGATTACCAAGATAAAGAAGATAATTAACACATCATCATCTTGCATAGTTAACTTCTTTTTCTTGGTGGTGA
Organism: Hyperoodon ampullatus; assembly: GCF_949752795.1. NCBI lineage: Eukaryota > Metazoa > Chordata > Mammalia > Artiodactyla > Ziphiidae > Hyperoodon > Hyperoodon ampullatus. The sequence goes on along the minus strand of NC_136925.1, from coordinate 44,648,536 downwards.
CAACACCTTAAGATCTACTCTTAGCAACCTTCAAGTATACAATACCTTATTTTAAACTATAGTCACCAAGCTGTACATTAGATCCTCAGAACTTACTCATTACATAACTAAAAGTTTATACCCTTTGACCAACATCTCGCCATTCCCCCGTGTGCCCAACCCCTGCCAGCCACCATTCTATTCTGTTTCTATTGAATTGGTTTTCTCTGTAGATGTATTTCTCCATGAGTAATCACACATGAATGAACGTAGGCAGAAAAACAAGAACAGAATGGCTGGAGTAAGAGAGAAGCAATTTCCCAAAGGACGTTGTGGGGCATTGGAAGGGATGCTGTAGCAAGAAGAGAACAAGATGGACGGAAACCCAAAACAACAGAATCTTCTACATCAGTGTTTCCCAGTGTGGTCTCCAGACCAACAGTGCTGGTAACACCTGGTAGGCTGTTAGATATGAACATTTTCCAGCCTCACCCCAGACCTACTGAATCAAAAACTCTGGGGGTGGGGCCAGCAATCTATTTCCACAAACCTTCTAAGTGACACTTACACATGCTAAGGTTTGAGAGACACTGTCCTATAGGAGGATTCCAGATTGTCATCATGAACACAGATCCTGTATGTCCAACTATCCCACCTTAATATGTGTACCTTAAATTTCAGGAATTTATGATAGAGCTCATCATAAATTGCCAAAGTTGCTTCTCCTCTGCTATTTCTAGTCTCAGTTAATGCCACCACATCCATCTGGAAGCTTGAGATCATCCTCTTGTTCTCCTTCTCCTAACCCCTACTTGCAATAAATTATAAAGTCTTGCCTATTTGACCTCCTGTATATGTATACCAGTTTCTTTACTGATCTCTCCAGCACCTGTCTTTCCCATGACCTTAAATTCATTTCTTCCTATACTCTATGCCTAATTCTACCTAGATTGGTGTTGATGTTAAGATAACCAAATCAGTGGTTGTAGCAACAAGAACACAAATTGAAGTATGCAAATAAAACTTGAATTATGTTGATTTTACTTGATTTGGGAATATTATTCAATTTTTAGACAAAGTAATATAATTAATGTGCAAATCTGACAATGTCTTACCTCTGCTAAAGCATTCTGAATGCTTGCAAAACAAAGCCTACACTGGGAAAACTGTACAGCTACATGTAAGAGAAAGAAATTAGAACACTCCCTAACACCATACACAAAAATAAACTCAAAATGGATTAAAGACCTAAATATAAGGCCAGACACTATAAAATTCTTAGAGGAAAACATAGGCAGAATACTGTGACATAAATCACAGCAAAATCCTTTTTGACCCACCTCCTAGAGAAAGGGAAATAAAAACAAAAATAAACAAATGGGACCTAATGAAACTTAAAAGCTATTGCACAGCAGAGGAAACCATAAACAAGACAAAAAGACCACCCTCAGAATGGGAGAAAATATTTGCAAGCGAAGCAACTGACAAAGGATTAATCTCCAAAATATACAAGTAGCTCATGCAGCTCAATATCAGAAAGACAAACAACCCAATCCAAAAATGGGCAGAAGACCTAAATAGACATTTCTCCAAAGAAGATATACAGATTGCCAACAAACACATGAAAGGATGCTCAACAGCACTAATCATTAGAGAAATGCAAATCAAAACTACAATGAGGTATTACCTCACACGGGTCAGAATGGCCATCATCAAAAAGTCTACAAACAATAAATTCTGGAGAGGGTGTGGAGGAAAGGGAACCCTCTTGCACTGTTGGTGGGAATGTAAATAGATACAGCCACAATGGAGAACAGTATGGACGTTCCTTAAAAAACTAAAAATAGAACTACCATATGACCCAGGAATCCCACTACTGGGCATATACCCTGAGAAAACCATAATTCAAAAAGAGTCATGTACCACAATGTTCATTGCAGCACTATTTACAATAGCCAGGACATGAAGCAACCTAAGTGTCCATTGACAGATGAATGGATAAAGAAGATGTGGTACGTATATACAATGGAATATTACTCAGCCATAAAAAGAAATGAAATTGAGTTATTTGTAGTGAGGTGGATGGACCTAGGGTCTGTCATACAGAATGAAGTAAGTCAGAAAGAGAAAAACAAATACCGTATGCTAACACATATATATGGAATCTAAAAAAAAAGAAAAAAAATTGGTTCTGAAGTACCTAAGGGCAGGACAGGAATAAAGACACAGACCTAAAGAATGGACTTGAGAGCATGAGGAGGGAGAAGGGTAAGCTGGGACGAAATGAGAGAGTAGCACTGACATATATACACTACCAAGTGTAGAGTGGATGGCTGGTGGGAAGCAGCCACGTAGCACTGGAGGATCAGCTCGATGCTTTGTGACCATCTAGAGGGGTGGGATGGGGAGGGGGAAGGGGGACACAAGAGGGAGGGGATATGGGGATGTATGTATGCGTATGGCTGATTCACTTTGTTGTACAGTGGAAACTGACACACCATTGTACAGCAATTATACTCCAATAAGGATGTTAAAAAAAAAAAAAAGCCTACAAAACTGCACACTCCTCAGCTAAGGTACTAACTGTATGTGCAAGCCTATACTTTGCTTTCCCCACATTGTAAACTGTTCTCCACACTAGAGATTTGTAACTCCCTAGGATTCTGTAAAAAATTCATGGTATGTTTATATGTGCATTTTTCTAGGGTGTGGGTCCTCGGCTTTCATCAGATCCTTGCTGACCCAAAATGTTTAAGAAATATTGATACAGCAGGCAGAGGAGAAAAGTAATTTGGATTGTCAGGTACATGTCAATGGGTTGTCAGGTACATGTCATGTCAGTCCTCTGAAAAAAAGTGAAGACTAATATAACACATCATTCAATATGAAGCCATTCTTGTGCTTTTAAGAGAGTGACAATATGGGTAAACTGCAATACAGTTTCCCTGTGCTGAATTAACCATTGTGAGAAAGATTTTTCATAAGGGTGAAATACCATACTTTTATTAATTAGACTCATGCTAATTATTTCCTGAAAAGCTTGATGGTAGAGCTGGAACACAAACAAAAAACAAAACCATGTTTCAAAAAAAGAGTGCATTTAATTTGAAAATTGGCAAGGAGATTGGGTAAAGATTGTGATAGCTATCTGGGTGGACTACCCGGCTCATTTCCCATTAACTCTCACTATTTTTCTAGCATCCTGAAGTTATTCCCTTTCCCATCCTTAGTGGTGGACGTGTATCTCAAACATGACCAGTTAATGTGACCAATTTCCCTATCACAGTAATTGACTCTGGGGTGAGCATTTAACAAATAAGCAAGACCAAAGAGATGCCTTCCTAAATTGATAAATGGATATTGGAAAGACATTCTCATTCAACTGAATGTACTAAGAAATTGCTGTGTAAACCAAAGGCTACCAGTGGCAGCAGAGACAAGTTGTCAGAAGAAAATTGAGCAATAGGCAAGGAAAAGATTTTTAAAAAGTAAAGCAAGAGAGATTGGGAGAGAGAAAAAGCCCTGAAGACATTGTGTGAACCCTTGAACTCTCAGACTTGTTTATCTATACTTTAAGTCAGGTTCACTTTGGACTTGCTAGCTATATGGACAAATACATTTTCTTTTGTTGCTTCAACTACTTAAGGAGGATTTTTCTCATTTGCAACAGAACTAGACCTACCTAATATAGTAGAACTCTGACTCCATGCTTTGCTGTCATCCCATTTGTCACTGGGACAGATACCAAATCTGAACCCCAGTCCAAGACCCTCTTCTTAGAGAAACTCACACCATTACTAGTGATTAAAGGTGCCAGGATGAGTTGCTTGCCTGTTGGCATTCTGTGATCATCATTCGCTACATGTATGTTTTTCTTGCTTGACTTTCAACAAATGGAATGTGGTAAAGTGCTCTATCTGATCTATACACAAGGCATTATGGGAGCATGAAGTGATGAAGGCAGTATGAACTCAGCAAAATTGCCAGTCACCAGCTCTGTACATTTGGACAAGTTAGTTAACCTGCTAAGCCTAGGATTCCTCAGTGATTAAATAGATATATCTACCTTAAAAGATTATATGGGGGCCTCCCTGGTGGCGCAGTGGTTGAGACTCTGCCTGCCGATGCAGGGGACACGGGTTCGTGCCCCGGTCCGGGAGGATCCCACATGCCGCAGAGCGGCTGGGCCCGTGAGCCATGGCCGCTGAGCCTGCGTGTCCGGAGCCTGTGCTCCGCAACAGGAGAGGCCACAACAGTGAGAGGCCCGCGTACCACAAAAAAAAAAAAAAAAAAAAAAAAAAAAAAGATTATATGGATAAATGAGATAAACAACACAGGTTAATACTGTGTCCATCACGTTCTTGCACCAGTAAATATTCTTTGTCACAGATACATGCATACGAATAGAAGAGAGACCAACTCTCTTTGGCTGGGAAGCACTGTGAGTCCATATAGAATATTTCTCATGAACTGAGCCTTGACGAGTAATGGGGATTTTGCCAGATAGAAAAGTAGGGAAGGGCGTAACAGTTAGACAACAACATGTGTGTTCTAGTTATTCTTCATTGGCCTCTCCAAATCTCTTCCTGTGCATCTCTTTGTGACCTAGTAGAGTGACCCCTACAGACTGCATTACCCAGGATTCCTTGCTCTCTGTTTTCTGTTGGGATCAGCCAGTGGTAGGTACCTACAGGATAATGGAGGGTGGGAAGAAAGAGAGTTCAAGGTATTAATCTTGTTAGACCATATAATTCTCATGGTCTAGGGGTGGTAACAGCATTCTAATACTGCAAGTCCCTGTGTACCTCTAAATTGTCCCAATATTTAGCTCTCTGCAGTTAAACCCTTTAAGTGTGTATCTATTTCCTGTCAGTCCCCAGATATATACAATATGCAAAGCATAGGGAGTAAAACTGCATGGTCTATTTAGGTAATGATAAATAGTTCATTTTCTCCAATTTTCAAAATACCAAAAATAAATAAAACCCAAAACACACCTTCCTACTATCCTCCTGGAACTATCACCCTTTCCTCCTTTTCCCATCATAGACAAGGCTTGTACAGTTTACATTGAATTCCTCTGTTCTTCATTCCTTTTCAGACAGGCTTTAGCCCCCACACCCCCAACGTCATTCCATGAAAATACTTTCCAAGTGGCTGTAGCAACTGTTTCTGAAGTGCAAATATTCTTTGTTTGATTAAGAAAGTGTCCTTAAATTTCTGGTTTGCTGAGAATTTTTATCATAAATGGGTGTTGAATTTTATCAAATATTTCTTTGCATCTATTGAGACCATCATATTCTATTAATGTGATGAATTACACTGATCGATTTTCAAACTTTAAACCATCCTTGCATTCCTGGAATAAACTCCACACTGTCATTTTTCTTTCTACATATAACTGATTTCCAGTTATATATAACTCAACTCAGAATTTTTTAGTCCATGTTGATAAGGAACATTTACTGGCAATTTTCTTTGTTATTGTTCTTATCCACTTTTGGTGTCAGGATTATTCAAAAACTGAGCTGAAACATATTCTTACATCATTCTCTCTTAGTTTATTTCCTCCATATTTTTTTCATACTGTTGTTTCTTCTCAGCCATTTTTTTTTCACTTATAATTCTGTGTCCATCCTTTATATTTTAGAGTTTCCCTAGGTTCTACTTTTAATCTTGGTGTGTTAGAAAAAACTGGTAGAGTAAATAGATTGGGTCCAGATTATAAAGAGATTTATATTAAGAACTTGATACATTTCACCCACTTAAAAATACCAATGGAATCCTATGTGATCTGCTGAGGTGTTTGTCCAAACTTCATCTTAAACTTCACTGCCTAAAACACAACTCAAATCTCTATCAAAAGCCATTATAAGCCCCCTACTTGCTGGCAAAGTTAAAACTGCATTTGGTTCACACTTTTCCCTCCTTCTGATATGCCTTTCTTTCTCTGATTTTAAAAACTTTATTTTTTCCAATGTGTATTTCAAAAATAGCTCCCTCCATGAAGGCTTAATAACCCTCTCAGTCCTAAAAGAATGACATCTATTTGGGCTTGTTACATTATAGCACTGTACTGATAGCTCTTTAACAAAGCCCATTTACTCTTGCTTCCTATAACAGCTACATATGTACAAGTTTTATTGCCTCCCCCAGAACCCAACCAAACTAAACTACTTAGGGGATAAAGGATATCCCATATGTTTATTTCCTGCCCAGTCCAATCCAGTGTCTTATAATTTTTAGACCATTAGAAAACCATTTGTTAAAGTGAATTGAATTAAAATTGGAAAAGACTATCCAGGATGTCTGGCCATTTTAATCTACGTCTTATTGAACAATATGCCAACCAAAATCCCCTTTTAGGCAAAGTCTTTCTCAGCACTCATTTTCCTTTCCTAAGGCATTTTGAGTCCTGCTGTTAAAGTAGATGAGTTAGGAAAATGTGTTTTTCATAAGTGAATGGAATGTAGATAAAATTATTATAAAAATAAAGGACTGGATCTGAACATCCAATTAGTAACTTCTAATAAATCCATGAACTTAAAAGTTACCATAAAGTTCTATAACAATTCACAAGGGGAATCTTTCCAATGTTTTATATATATATATTTTTAAACTTTATGCTTTTTTCTTTCCCAAGTGTTTATTCTTTACAAATGTTTGTTATCTATGCCAGATCTCGATGAAAGGAAGAAAACGGAAAAATAAACTATGTCTGAAAAAGGAAAAATAAACTATGTCTTACAAAACTATTTTCAGCCTGTAGTTGGTAACCTGCAACAAAATGCACATATCTATGTTGACTTTCTAGTCAGGAAAAAAATGATAAACAAACAAACAAACAGCAATAACAAAAGAGCAACAGACCTTCCATCCCCAAGAGTGTTATTAAGGCTTTGTGCTAAAATAAAACACCCAGCAGTCAGGCCATCAAAGCATAGTATGTAAAGTCTAAGAAAGCATGATATTTCTAAATCAATAAAACATCAAATTGGTCCTAGTTTTGCTGAAAAAAAAATCTAGTGGTTTAACTTAAAATGTGAAACACAGAAATAAAAAAAATAGATCAAATTTTTACCCGATATTACTTGTTTTTTAGGGTTTTTTTCCCAAATAGTATGTGTACACCTAAGATAAAGTTACATACAACAATGCATGTTAGAATTAGTAACGTTTTCTGCATGAAAGAGGCTCTCAGCTAAAGCTATCGTTGGCATCACAGCCATAGTTGGAAACTGTTGCTAGGATGAGTTCACATCTCTGCATGTTTGCTGATCTTTCTTCCACATAACTAAGTTATTCAGCACTTTTCTAAATACATGTTTCAGATCCTGTCTCTAATTTTCCTTCTGGTCCATACTCTGTTTTCCTAGTTTTCTTCTCCCCCATGCTGCTTCTAGAAAACTGTCATGGAACACATCAGTTCAGTCATATATGCACATATAAAAATAAAATAAAGGGCTTCCCTGGTGGCGCAGTGGTTGAGAGTCCGCCTGCCGATGCAGGGGATGCGGGTTCGTGCCCCGGTCTGGGAAGATCCCACATGCCGCGGAGCGGCTGGGTCCGTGCGCCATGGCCGCTGAGCCTGCGCATCCAGGAGCCTGTGCTCCGCAATGGGAGAGGCCACAGCAGTGAGAAGCCCGTGTAACGCAAAAAAAAAAAAATAAAATAAAATAAAATAAAATAAAATAAAATAAAATAAAATAGACTTTAAAATATAATTCAAAACACATCCAATCGTCTACATATTCAGAAATATTTAAGAAAAAATGGACACCTAGAAATCTCATTCTTATGTTGTTTTGTGTTTCTGCTTCTGCACTTCAGATAAGAGTTACCTTATATAAATAAATTAATCTGTAAATTTAAATTAACGTTGGATGGGATTCACTTTGATGACATTGCTCATGGAGAAAAGAGAATAAGGGCAGATGGGATGATCCTCCTTAAGGAGAAGGCAGGGAGGGATACAGAGCCATGCGAGGGAAATAAGGTACCAATGGAAAAGCAACGAGTAGGCTTCTAGGACTGTAAAGATGAGAAATATCAAAAAGGAAGGAATTTGAAAGAAGGGTTAGTATCAGGAAGTGGGCATAGCAATAATTAGTGAATATTAATGTCAGATATCAAGGAAAAGAAACAAGTTTAAAAGTATGTGTGTAAAATGTTTTTCCAGTGTAGAATGTGATGATTCTGCCACTTGCATCATGGAATACGTGAACAGTGCCTCCTGAAATTGTGCCTTGCACCCTGAGTGTGACCATATATGAGGGCCCTGGGTATCAAGAAAATGGTTCAATTTAAACAGCATATCTGTCTTTGGAGAATCTTTCAGAAAGTACTTTGTTTTCTATATCAAGCAAAAAGCATGGTCTACTAGAAAGGCCCTTCCCTAGGAGTATAAAGACAAAGCATAACATTATTATTTTTAACTATATAAAGTCACCATTATTAGACAGTTATTTTAACTTACAAAAATGTTGATTTCATAGAGTTCAACATACCAGTTGCATAATCTCGGTTAAGACATTTTACCTTTCTTGGTAAAAGTTTCCTTACCTGTAAACTAGACTAGATCAGTGAGTGCCAACCTGTATTTTGCTCTGCCACTTTTTACATCACTACACAGCACTATCTGCAATAACTCTCCTTATGCACAGTGATTCTAAGTGGGGACAGGGGTGAAGCTTTCACATTTTTTCTCTCCTGCAGACAGTTGTTCTGATATGCTTCTTTATTGAACCATTCCATTTTCCTGCCTCATTGAAAACATGAGAGTGAGGAGCTGGAATTGTTCCAGTGAACAGAATAGTTCTTTGAATGTCAGGTACCAAAAGTTACAGTCTAGTTAGTACTCAAAGTCTAGAAGAGGGCTTCTCTGGTGGCACAGTGGTTAAGAATCCGCCTGCCACCACAGGGGACACAGGTTCGAGCCCTGCTCTGGAAAGATCCCACATGTCACGGAGCAACTAAGCCCATGTGCCCCAACTACTGAGCCTGTGGTCTAGAGCCCGTGGCCACAACTACTGAAGCCCCTGCACCTAGAGCCCATGTTCCGCAACAAGAGAAGCCACCGCAATGAGAAGCCCGTGCACCACAATGAAGAGTAACCCCCACTCACCGCAACTAGAGAAAGCCCGTGTGCAGCAACGAAGACCCAATGCAGCCAAAAATAAATAAATAAATAAAATTTTAAAAAAACACCCAAAAACCCCAAAGTCTAGAAGACCTAAACCCCATAGTTACAAGTTTAATCTACCCACATGTATGTTGCATATCCTGAGATTCTTCTTCTGCAGCAAATAGAGGTCACAGGCCAGCATCAATGGGTTGAGAGTGTGATCATTTTGATGGTCAATCACATAGGAAAATCAGTGGCCAGGAATAAAGGTCAAGGCTCAGGGTTAAAGTAACATACTAAAGTGGAGAATCCTCTACTGTCTTTTGGGAGGGCAGATGAATCTGGAGAATACAACCAGCTTCACTTAGGAAGAGGTACAGTAGAGCTATTTAGATTATAGCACTTGTGACACCATTTTGTAACTCCTGTTTAATTTCCTGTTTTCACACAGGGCTTAAAGCTTCCTGAAGTCATCTGTTTTTGCATCCTATCTGTTTTTGTATTGCAAATATCTCTAAGAATGGCACTTGGCACTTGGTAGACACTCAACATTTTTCCTTTTTTAAAAACTTTATTATCATGAAACAATTTGGACAGAAAATTTGCAAAAATAGTACAAAGAACTCTTTTATACTTTCTATCCAGTTTCATGTGTCATTAACATTTTGTCATATTTACTTCCCCATTTTCTCTCTCTACCCAAGAGAGAAAGTCATATACTTCATGGCCCTTTACCCCTAAATACTTCAGTGTGCATTCCTGAAAACAAGGAAATTCATATATAGTCACATTCCACTTGTCAAAATCACATTATAATCCATATCTATAGTTCATGTTTATACTTTGTCAATCACCCACAATGTACTTTATAGCAACATTTCCAGTCAATGATACAGATTGCAGTTAATTTTGATTTCCTTTTTAATTTATTTTGATTTGGAAAAGACTAATACTTCTTGAATAAAAGCCAAGGAGTATTCTATCCTCCCAACTCTCTTTTTCTTAGTACTGAATTTAACACCAGGAATTTCATAGACAGTAGTTGAAAGGAAATGAGACTTGAAATCAAAAGACTTAAGGTTCAGACTGAAGTCACTAAATATGTAAACCAGAGTAATTTTCATAGCTACAGTCTTCTTGTGAAGTGTTTATCACCCTCACTCATACATTATGAAGTATATTGTAAAAGAGGCAAGACCCCCAAATAGCCAAAGCAATCTTGAGAAAGAGGAACAAAGCTGGAGGTATCCCACTCCCTAACTACAAACTATACTATAAAACTATAGTAATCAATACAGTATGGTACTGGCACAAAAACAGACACACAGATCAATGGAACAGAATAGACAGCCCAGAAATAAACCCACTCACACATGGTCAATTAAGGAGGCAAGAATATAAAATGGGGAAAAGACAGTCTTTTCAATAAATGGTGTTGGGAAAACTGGACAGCTACACGTAAAAGAACCAGTCTAGAACATTTCCTCGTGCCATATATGAAAACAAACTCAAAATGCACTAAAGGCTTAAATGTAAGACCTGAAACCATGAAACTCATAAAAGAAAACATAGGCAATATGCACTTTGAAATTGGCCTTAGCAGTATTTTTTTTTTTTTTTTTTTTTTGCAGTACACGGGCCTCTCACTGCTGTGGCCTCTCCCTTTGCGGAGCACAGGCTCCGGACGCGCAGACCCAGCGGCCATGGCTCACGGACCCAGCTGCTCCGCGGCACGTGGGATCTTCCTGGACCGGGTCACGAACCCGTGTCCCCTGCATCGGCAGGCGGACTCTCAACCACTGTGCCACCAGGGAAGCCCCTAGCAGTATTTTTTTAAGACAAAAACAAAGGAAAGGAAACAGCAGCAGTATAGTTTTTAAATGTCTCCTCTGACAAAGACAACAAAAGCAAAAATAAACAAATGGGACCACATCAAACTAAAACTTTTGTACAGCAAAGGAACCCATCAACAAAATAAAAAGGTAACCTACAGAATGGGAGAATATATTTGTAAATGATATGTCTGTAAAGGGATTAAATCCAAAAAATATAAATAACTCATACAACTCAACATCAAAAAACAAACAACCTGATTAAAAAATGGGCAGGGGATCTGAACAGGTGATTTTCCAAAGACCTACAGATGGCCAACAGGCACATGAAAAGATGCTCAGCATCACTGATCATCAAGGAAATGCAAATCAAAACCACAATGAGTTATTATCTCACACCTGTCAGAATGGCTATCATTAAAAAGACAAGAAATAACAAGTGTCGTTAAGAATGTAGAGAAAAGGGAATCCTTGTGTCCTGTTGTTGGGAATGTAAATTGGTACAGCCACTATGGAAAATAGTATGGAGCTTCCTCAAGAAATTAAAAATAGAACTATCACACGATCCAGTTTTTCCAAAGAAACAAAAACACTAATTTGAAAAGATATGCGTACCCCATGTTCATTGACAGTAGCGAAGATATGGAAGCAACCTAAGTGTCCATCAACAGATGAATGGATAAAGAAGTAGCATATATATACAATGGAATAGTACTCAGCCATAAAAAAGAATGAAATCTTGCCATTTGCAACAATATGGATGCACAGGAGGGTACTATGCTAAGTGAAATACGTCAGACAGAAAAAGACAAATGCTTTATGTTTTTACCTATATGTTGAATGAATAAATATAACAAAACAGAAACAGACTACAGATACAGAGAACAAACTAGTGGTTGCCAGAGGGGAAGTGGGTGGGTGGACTGGTGAACTAGGTGAAGGGGAGCAAGACGTACAAACTACCAGTTATAAAATAAATGAGTCGAAGGGATGTAATGTATAGCACACTCAATATAGTCAATAATATTGTAATAACTTTGTATAGTACATAATCTATAAAAATATCAAATCACTATGTTGTACACTTGAAACTAATACTGTGAGCCAACTATCCTTCAATTTAAAAATAAATAAATACATAGAATCAAACATAGATGTGTGGGGGTTTTGTTTTTGTTTGTTTACTCATTTTGTCTAGCTTCTTTCACTTAACATAGTGTTTTTGGGATTCCTCCATGTTGTCATTTGTGTCAGCAGTGGATTATTCGTTACTTCTGAGTGGTATTTCATTGTACAAATACTATAATTTGCTATTTGTAATCCTGTTGATGGACATTTGAGTTATATCCTTTTATTTTTGGCAATTAGGTATAAAGCTGCTTCTCACACAAGTCATTCTGAAGACACATTTTTATTTCTCTAAGGTTAATACCTAGGAGTAGAATTGCTGAGTGATTGTTATATGTTTAACTTTATAGGAAACTACCAATAAATTTTCCAAAGCACTTGTATCACATTACCCTGCCATCAGCAATGAATGAGTTCCGGTTGTTCCACATCCTTGCCAGTCAGTACTGGACACTGAAAATTTTTTTTTCTAGTCAATGTACAATGGTAAATCATTATGATTTAATTTGCATTTCCCTGATGATTTGTAATGTCAACACCTTCTCATATACTTTTTGACCATCATGTATCTTCCTTTGTGAGATATCTATCTAATTCCTTTACTCACTTTAAAGGATTATTTGGCTTCTTACGGGTTTGAGGGAATTCTTTACATATCCTGGATATAATTTCTTTGTTGGATATATGTATTGCAAATATATTCGCCCAGTCCATAGTTTGACTTTTTCCTCTCTTATTTGTATATTTTAATTAGCAAAATATATTTATTTGGATGAAGTGTAATTTATGATTATATTCTTTCATGTTTAGTGCATTTTTGTCCTAAGAAATCTTTACCTATGCTCTCAGGTCACAAAAGTATTCTCCTGTATTTTCTTCTAAGAGATTTATGATTTTAGCGTATACACTTAAGGCTATAACCCATCATGAATTTATTTTTGTTTGTGGTGTGAGGGGGAGTCATGATTCCTTTTTTAACATATATTTATCCAGTGGCTCCAACACCATTTGCTGAAAATGTAAAGCGCCTCTATAGTCTCCTGGTCTTTGCTGTTTCTGATGATAATTCAGCCATCATTTATATAATTGTTCCCCTGTGTATAATTTCTTTTTCTCTGGCTGCTTTCAATATTTTGTCTTTATGTTTGGTTTTCAGAAGTTTTATAATGATGTGCCTAAGGTGGTTTATTTTGTATTTATCTTGCTTGGAGTTATTCAAGTTTTTGGTCCTATAAGTTTATGTTTTTGAACAAATTTGGGGAATTTTTGGCCAATATTTAAAAAAAATAATTATCTGCCCCTTCTTTCTTTTTATATTTATCTATTTTGAAGTTTATTGACCTTTTTATATTAGTTTTCAATTGGTGCCATAACGAATTACCATAAATTTAGAAGCTTAGACCCACATACATGTATTATCCTACAGTTTTGTGGGTCAAATATCCGAGGCAGGTTTCACCAGGCTAAAATCAAAGTATCAGTGAGGCTGTCTTCCTTTATGGAAGCTCTAGGTAAATCCATGCAGATTGTGGGCACAGTTCAGTTCCTTGTGTTTGTGAAACTGAGGTCCCTGTTTCTTTGCTCACTGTCAGCTGAGGGTCGTTCCCAGCTTTACAGGTTCCCCTGCCTGCCTTAGCATGTGGGCCCCTTTCTCTATCTTCAAATTCATCAATATTTGGTGACATGTCTCTCACACTTCAGATCTTTCCTGTCTTCTTCCATTTTCTCAAATCTATGACCCACTTCCACCTTTAAAGACCCATGCGATTACATGGGGACCACATACATAATTCACGATAATCTCTATTTTGAAGTTTGTAGTCTTAATTTCATGTGCAAAATTCCTTTTGCCATGGAAAGTTACTGTAAAGGAAAAACTCACTTCCTCCTGTGTGACTCTTTTAATATTACTCACACTCAGTACTTCTGGTCACCAAATGTGTCAGGGGGGTTGGAAGGGGAGGCAGAGAAGGGGTGCAGGGTAGTTTCTACACACAAAGCAATTCTGTGACACCAGCTAGGTGTCTTACAATTTAACTCAATTATGACATTACCTACCTGGAGATAGCATCAGATCCCATAAGTTGAGGGCTCAGTCCTACAAGCCTGCTCCCCATTCTGAATGCCAACTGCAAGTCCAGGTTGTTGTTACCTATGCTTCTGACCAACTGGCTACAATTCAGAGGTTCCCAGGACTCCTACCTCAGGCTGGATTAATTTGCTAGAGTGGCTCACAAAACTCAGGAACACATTTTACTTACTAGATTACAAATTTATTATTTAAAAATGTAACTCAGAAACAGCCAGATGGAAGAGATACCTAAGGCAAGGTATGTGGGAAAGGGCCGAGGGGCTTCCATGCCTCCTGTGGGCATCCCACTCTCCCAGAACCTTCACGAGTTCACCAACCTGAAAACCCTCTGAAACTCATCCTTTTGGATTTTTACAGAGCTTTCATCACAGAGGCGTGATTGATTAAATCACTGGCTGTTGGAGATTAACTCAATCTCTAGCCCCTCTCCCTTCCCAAGAGGTTAGAGCCTGGGACCGAAAGTTCCAACTCTCTAATCAAGGTTGGTTCCCCTGGTAACCAGCCCCATCCTTAGCATACCTAGGGACTTTTCAAAATTCGCCTCAGTAATATAAACTCAGGTGTGGTTGAAAGGGGCTTGTTATGAATAACAAAAGACACACATTTCACCTTTATCACTTAGGAAATTCCAAGGGTTTTAGGAGCTCTGAGCTAGAAACTGGGACAAAGATCAAATATATATTTATTATAAATCATAATACCACAGTTACATATTTACAGGTTCCAGGGATTAGGATGTGAACATCTTTACAGAGCTATTATTCTGCCTACCAAAACATTTAATCTGCTAACTCCAATCTTCTACTAAATTCATCCACAGAACTTAATTATTTCAGATGCTAAATTTTTCATTTCTAGAAATTCTTTTTGATTTTTTTATAGCTTTCATTTCTCTACCAATAATTCCCATCCGTTCACTCTCATTGTGACCACCTTTTAAATTAAGTCCTTATGATAGATACTTAAATGTCCTTTACTGTTAATTGTCTACTAATTATCAGTGGTCTACTGATATTGATTGCTTTCATCCTTGATAATAACTCACATTTTCCTATATCTAATAAATTTTTTATTGTACTCTTGGTATTGTGAACTGAGACCCTGAATTCTGTTTTCTTCCTGTGAGAAGTGGTGTTTTTTTTTTTTTCTGATAGTTAAATTACTGGCTGATCACATTGAATTTTTGAAGCGTTGGTTTTATACTTTGTTGGAACATATTTGTTTCCATTTTGCTCTTAGCACTTGGGCAAATCAGGGAACATAGTATTTGCATCTAATACGGGGAATTTCCTGGGTTTCAATGGAAAGTCTGAGGTATTTAACAGGTTCCTTTTACTTGGCAGGACTCAGCTCTAAACCTGTCTTCCCAATATGGGTCAAGAGCTGAAATTTATGCTGAACTTTTTCAGCCACCACGTTGTTGATTTGGATTCCTTAATGTATGTAATGCTTGCTATATATGAATTTCAGGAAATCGTCCACAGGTTGGAGGGGAGTTTTGCGGGACCCCAAAAACAGATTTGGGGGTCCTGTGTCTGTGGCTCCTTTTCTCGGCTTTCTCCCCTTAATTTCCAGTCACTCTGGTAGCTCCTACCTTGTAATAAAATTACAAGTCAATAAGTGGCTTCTGCTTAGTTTTATCCAACTGCACCACACATTAATTGGGTGTTGCCATCAGGAAAAAAGCCTTTAAATGTGGCTGTTACCCAGCATGGTACCCTTCTTTCAAATGTTAAAACCGTCTCAGCGTCTGCTTACTTTTTTTTTTTTTCATTTTTTTATTAGTTTCTGCTTTATAACAAAGTGAATCAGTTATACATATACATCTGTTCCCATATCCCTTCCCTCTTGCGTCTCCCTCCCTCCCACCCTCCCTATCCCACCCCTCCAGGCGGTCACAAAGCACGGAGCTGATCTCCCTGTGCTATGCGGCTGCTTCCCACTACCTATCTATTTTACATTTGGTAGTGTATATATGTCCATGCCACTCTCTCACTTTGTCACAGTTTACCCTTCCCCCTCCCCATATCCTCAAGTCCATTCTCAAGTAGGTCTGTGTCTTTATTCCTGTTTTACCCCTATGTTCTTTATGACTTTTTTTTTTCTTAAATTCCATATATATGTGTTAGCATATGGTATTTGTCTTTCTCTTTCTGACTTACTTCACTCTGTATGACAGACTCTAGGTCTATCCACCTCATTACAAATTCTGCTTACTTTGGATTATGCGCCAGTGCTAATCCAAAATAGGCAGACACTGAGGGATTTAACTGCTTTTTAAAAAACATTTTGTCCAGGGTTTATAATTGCTATCTGCAGGAAAGTTAGTGCAATACAAGCAACTCCACCAGTATCTAAGCTGGAAATTTGTCTCAAGTTTTTGTTTTTGTTTTTTTTTAAACCGTACATTTGAATCCTGCCATGTTCTTTGCAGTTTTCTTTTATTTATTTATTTATTTTTGCGGTACGCGGGCCTCTCACTGTTGTGGCTTCTCCCGTTGCGGAGCACAGGCTCCGGACGTGCAGGCTCAGCGGCCATAGCTCACGGGCCCAGCCGCTCCGCGGCACGTGGGATCCTCCCGGACAAGGGCACGAACCCGTGCCCCTTGCATCGGCGGCGGACTCTCAACCACTGCGCCACCAGGGAAGCCCTGTCTCAAGTTTTTAAAGGATAGGATACACTTTTAAAGGATAGCTGTCTTCTGTGTTGAGAATATATAGTGGGGGAGGGAGACAAGGATAGAAACTGAAAGACAACAGGGAGTTTCTTGAAATGATACAGCAAAGAAATGAGATTAACTTGTCCTAGAATGGTAGCAGTGAGGTGGTGAGAAGTGGTCAACTCAGGATATAGTTTTCAAGTACAGCCAGAAGAATTCCCTAATAGATTAGGGATAGAGTGTAAAAGACAGAAGTCAAGGAACATAGCAGCTGGCATGGGAAAGTTATCTTGAACTTTGGAAGAATGAGAACAAGGAGCATGAGTTTAGCTTTAAACATGTTGAAATCAAGATGTCTATTAGACATCTAGGTAGAGATAGCAAGTAGGCAGTTGGATATTCAAGTCTGGGGTTCTGGATAGAGGTCTGATGGAGATGTAAATTCAGGGGTTGCATTACTTATCTGTTGCTATGTAACAAACTGTCCCAAAATTTAGCACTCTAAAGCAAAAAAAAAAAAAAAAAAAAAAGAATCTCACAGTTTCTGAATGTTAGAAATCCAGACATGGCTTACCTGCGTGGTCCTTGCTCAGATTTCCTCACCAGTTTGCAATCAACTTGTTACTAAGGCTGTATGTAGTTTCTGAACACTTGATTGAGGCTAGAGAATCTGTTTCCAAGATCACTCATGTGGCTCTTGGCAGGAGGCTTCAGTTCCTCACTATATGGACCTCTACATAGGGCTTCCCAGAGCATATCTTCACACAGAGCAATTGATGACTGAGAGAGAGAGAGATAGAGAGAAAGAGAGAGAGAGAGATAACCCAATATGAAAGCCCTAATCTCAAAAGTGACAGTCCGTCACTTAGTCATACTAGAAGGGTCACTATGTATAATCCACACTCTATATTCAGGGAAGTGGAATTAAGCTCAGTCTTTCGGAGGAGGAACTATCAAAGAATTTGAGAACATGTCTTTAAAATTAGCACAAAAGTAATCAGCACAGAGATGATATTTAAAGTCATAGGACTGGATAAGATCATCAAGGGAAAATGTGAGACAGAGAAATCCAAGATCTGATCTTTGGATCATACCAACAGAAAGAGGTCAAAGAGAAGAGAAGAGGGCTTCCCTGGTGGCGCAGTGGTTGAGAGTCCGCCTGCCGATGCAGGGGACACGGGTTCGTGCCCCGGTCCGGGAAGATCCCACATGCCGCGGAGCGGATGGGCCCGTGAGCCATGGCCGCTGAGCCTGCGCGTCCGGAGCCTGTGCTCCGCAACGGGAGAGGCCACAATAGTGAGAGGCCCGCGTAACGCAAAAAAAAAAAAAAAAAAAAAGAGAAGAGAAGAAACAAATAAGGTTTTAAGGGAGAAATCAGTGAGATAGTAGGAAAATAAAAAGATTGTAAGGTCCTTGAAGCTAGAAAAATAAAGTGCATTGTGTGCTAATCCCTGTAATAGATTTTACAGTAAGATCTGCTTTCTACTTTTTTACACTTAGTTTACAGACATTAATTGCACCTAACATGTACTGCATAATTATTACATGTGGCAGATACATCTGGGCATTTTAAAGTATGTTATTTCATCCTTATAATAAATCAATGAGGAAAGCTTTATTATTCAGCATTTTAGAGATGAGAAATGCATGGTTCAGAGAGTTAAATAACTTGCCCAAATTCACATAAGTAAGTTGCAAAGCTCATAACTGAATTATGGTCAGCTGCATCCAAAACCCAAGTTCTAGCACCAGCTTTCAAAATATTTGCTAAATTATTAACAATTTAAAATGGCTATCTCTTTCATCTACCATTATTTAGTTAATTATTTTAGCCATAGAAATGAATGATGTTTATTAAAAATTGACCATAATCCTTAAGAATTTGAAATACCATCTTTGTAAATGAAGGCATTTACTCCAATATGCAGAGTATACAAAAAATACTATCTTATAAACACAATAAAGTATGGTAATTCTTCAGCAATGTCCATTGCATTCAACTTTTCCTTTCCATTTCCACTGCTACCTATTTTATTACTTACCTATTAGTCATCTTATTAGGCTCCCATTTCTCTGCCCCTAAAAATATATAACTGGACATGTTAACTCTATACATAACTGTCATGTTAACCTTCCAAAACACAAATATCATCCTGGCTTATTACTAAAAAAATTTCAATGATTAAATGCGGCCAAGTCCAGGCCTGTAATTCTGGTGTTCTTTTCTAATCTCGTCTTCTTAGCCTGGCCTCCAGTACATCCAGACTATAAATCTTTTATGTAGTCCTATTTCCATTTCTTTTTTTCTTTCCCTTCCTGAAATGTTTACTATCTCTTCCAGTCTTCCTCCAGTGTAATCAATCAATCTATATCTTGCCTGGGGCCAGAAGAATCTCTCCATTCTCTAAACCCCTGATGTCACCAAGTTCCTACCATGCTGCTTTATATTCTTAAACTTTTGTGTTTGTGCATTTCTTTACCACTGATGTACAAGCTTCTTTTGGAAAAATACTATGTCTACTGTATTTGTGACTCTGATAGCTTATAGTATTATAGCCACTAATGCATAACAGTTGCTTAATATTCATTTAATATTAACTAATATATAAATCCTTAAGTTGACAGTAAGTATTCTATATATAATAATAGCAAATGCAGAGAGCTTACTTTGCAACGTTTGCTTTTCTAAGAGTTTTATGTATATTAACTGACAAATATTCTCCTTTACTTTCATAAAACTTTGCCCAAAATGTCTAAATTTCACTTTTGGTAAAAAGAACTGTTGAACATGCTAACTTGTGTATTTTAAACAACATGTGTGGCATACCCATACATATCAAGTTTGTAAAATAAGTTTGTAAAATAAGCAAAGAGCTATCCGAAGTTTCCGGCTTCCACACCAGAGTACAAATGGTGAATAATGAAGTGAATGTGAGAGGTTATCACTCTTTTAGTAGCACCTCATTTGTCTCCATAAACCATCATCCTTATCCCATCTACTTTTTATTTATTTATTTATTTATTTAAACATCTTTATTGGAGTATAATTACTTTACATTGTTGTGTTACTTTCTGCTGTATAACAAAGTGAATCAGCTATACATATACGTATATCGCCATATCACTTCTCTCTTGCACCTCCCTCCCACCTTCCATATCAAACCCCTCTAGGTGGTTACAAAGCACCAAGCTGATCTCTATGTGCTATGCAGCTGCTTCCCACTAGCTATCTATTTTACATTTGGTAATGTATATATATCCAAGACACACTCTCACTTTTTCCCAGCTTACCCTTCCCCCTCCCTGTGTCCTCAAGTCCATTCTCTACATCTGCATCTTTATTCCTGTCCTGCCCCTAGGTTCTTCAAAACCATTTTTTTAAATTCCATATATATGTGTTAGCATACAGTATTTTTTTTCTCTTTCTGACTTACTTCACTTTGTATGACAGACTAGAGTCATACAAATAACTCAATTTCGTTTCTTTTTATGGGTAAGTAATATTCCATTGTATATATGTGCCACATGTCACATCTTCTTTATCCATTCATCTGTTGATGGACACTTAGGTTGCTTCCATGTCCTGGCTATCATAAATAGAGCTGCAATGAACATTGTGGTATATGTCTCTTTTTAAATTATGGTTTTCTCCGGGTATATGCCCAGTAGTGGGATTTCTGGGTCATATGGTAGTTCTACTTTTAGTTTTTTAAGGAACGTCCATACTGTTCTCCATTGTGGCTGTATCTATTTACATTCCCACCAACAGTGCAAGAGGGTTCCCTTTTCTCCACACCCTTTCCAGCATTTATTGTTTGTAGACTTTTTGATGATGGCCATTCTGATGGGTGTGAGGTGATACCTCATTGCAGTTTTTTTTTTTTTTTTTTTTTTTTTGCAGTACGCGGGCCCCTCACTGTTGTGGCCTCTCCCATTGCGGAGCACAGGCTCCGGACCTGCAGGCTCAGCAGCCATGGCTCACGGGCCCAGCTGCTCCGCGGCATGCGGGATCCTCCCGGACCGGGGCACGAACCCGTGTCCCCTGCATCGGCAGGCGGACTCTCAACCACTGCGCCACCTGGGGAGCCCCCCTCATTGCAGTTTTGATTTGCATTTCTCTGATGATTAGTGATGTTGAGCACCCTTTTATATGTTTGTTGGCAATCTGTATATCTTCTTTGGAGAAATGTCCATTTAGGTTTTCTGCCCATTTTAGGATTGGGTTGTTTGTTTTTTTGATATTGAGCTGCATGAGCTGCTTGTATATTTTGGAGATTAATCCTTTGTCAGTTGCTTTGTTTGCAAATATTTTCTCTCATTCTGAGGGTTGTCTTTTGGTCTTGTTTATGGTTTCCTTCGCTGTGCAAAAGATTTTAAATTTCATTAGGTCCCATTTGTTTATTTTTGTTTTTATTTCCCTTTCTCTAGGAGGTGGGTCCAAAGGACCTTTCTGTGATTTATGTCATAGAGTGTTCTGCCTATGTTTTCCTCTAAGAGTTTTATAGTGTCTGGCCTTACATTTAGGCCTTTAATCCACTTTGAGTTTATTTTTGTGTATGGTGTTACAGAGTGTTCTAATTTCATTCTCTTACATATAGCTGTCCAGTTTTCCCAACACCAAATATTGAAGAGGCTGTCTTCTCTCCATTGTATATTCATGCCTCCTTTATCAAAGAAAAGGTGACCATATGTGCATGGGTTTACTTCTGGGCTTTCTATCCTGTTCCATTGATCTATATTTATGTTTTTCTGCCAGTACCATACTGTCTTGATTACTGTAGCTTTGTAGTATAGTCTGAAGTCAGGGAGCCTGATTCTTCCAGCTCCATTTTTCCTTCTCAAGATTGCTTTGGCT
This sequence comes from Hyperoodon ampullatus, assembly GCF_949752795.1. Lineage (NCBI taxonomy): Eukaryota > Metazoa > Chordata > Mammalia > Artiodactyla > Ziphiidae > Hyperoodon > Hyperoodon ampullatus. The sequence goes on along the minus strand of NC_136925.1, from coordinate 44,626,866 downwards.
ATTCCGGGTCTTTTGTGTTTCCATACAAATTGTGAAATTTTTTATTCTAGTTCTGTGAAAAATGACATTGGTAATTTGATAGGGATTGCATTGAATCTGTAGCTTCCTTTGTGTAGTATAGTCATTTTCACAATATTGATTATTCCAGTTCAAGAACCTGGTATATCTCTCCATCTGTTTGCATCATCTTTAATTTCTTTCATCAGTGTCTTATAATTTTCTGTATACAGGTCTTTTGTCTCCTTAAGTAGGTTTATCCTTAGGTATTTTATTCTTTTTGTTGTAGTGGTAAATGGGAGAGTTTTCTTAATTTCTCTTTCACATTTTTCATCATTAGTATATAGGAATGGAAGAGATTTCTGTGCATTAATTTTGTATCCTGCTACTTTACCAAATTCATTGATTAGCTCTAGTAGTTTTTCTGGGAGCATCTTTAGGATTCTCTATGTATAGTATCATGTCATCTGCAAACAGTGACAGTTTTACTTCTTCTTTTCCGATTTGGATTCCTTTTATTTCTTTTACATCTCTGATTACTGTGGCAAAAACCTCCAAAACTATGTTGAATAATAGTGGTGAGAGTGGACAACCTGTCTTGTTCCTAACCTTAGTGGGAATAGTTTCAGTTTTTCACCATTGAGAATGATGTTGGCTGTGGGTTTGTCAGATATGGCCTTTATTATGTCGAGGTAAGTTCCCTCTATGCCTACTTTCTGGAGGGTTTTTATCTTAAATGGGTGTTGATTTTGTTGAAAGCTTTTTCTGCATCTATTGAGATGATCTTATGGTTTTTCAACTTCAATTTGTTGATATGGTATATCGCATTGATTGAGTTGCATATATTGAAGAATCCTTGCATTACTGGGATAAACCCCACTTGATCATGGTCTATATCCTGTTAATGTGCTGTTGGATTCTTTTTGCTAGTATTTTGCTGCAGATTTTTGCATCTATGTTCATCAGTGATATTGGCCTGTAGTTTTCTTTGGGACATCTTTGTCTGGTTTTGGTATCAGGGTGATGTTGGCCTCGTAGAATGAATTTGGGAGGGTTCTTCGCTCTCCTATATTTTGGAAGAGTTTGAGAAGGATAGGTGCTAGTTCTTCTCTAAATGTTTGATAGAATTTGCCTGTGAAGCCATCTGGTCCTGGGCTTTTGTTTGTTGGAAGATTTTAAATCACAGTTTCAATTTCAGTGCTTGTGATTGGTCTGTTTATATTTTCTGTTTCTTCCTGGTTCAGTCTTGGAAGGCTGTACTTTCCTAGGAATTTGTCCATTTCTTCCAGTTTGTCCATTTTATTGGCATATAGTTGCTTGTAGTAATTTCTCATGGTCCTTGTATTTCTGTAGTGTTAGTTGTTACTTCTTTTTCATTTCTAATTCTGTTGATTTGAGTCTTCTCCCTTTTTTCTTGATGAGTCTGGCTAATGGTTTATCAATTTTATCTTCTCAAAGAACCAGCTTTTAGTTTTATTGATTTTTGCTATTGTTTTCTTCATTTCTTTTTCATTTATTTCTGATCTGATTTTTATGATTTCTTTCCTTGTGCTAACTTTGGGTTTTTTTGTTCTTCTTTCTCCATTTACTTTAGGTGTAAGGTTACATTGTGTACTTGAGATGTTTCTTGTTTCTTCTGGTAGGATTGTACTGCTATAAACTTCCCTCTTAGAACTGCTTTTTCTGCATCCCATAGGTTTTGGGTCGTCATGTTTTCATTGTCATTTGTCTGTAGCTATTTTTTGATTTCCTCTTTGATTTCTTCAGTGATCTCTTGGTTATTTAGTAGCTTATTGTTTAGCTTCCATGTGTTTGTATTTATTACAGATTTTTTCCTGTAATTGATACCTACTCTCATAGCACTGTGTTCGGAAAAGATACTTGGATATGATTTCAATTTTCTTAAATTTACCAAGGCTTGATTTGTGACCTAAGATATGATCTATCCTGGAGAATGTTTCATGAGCACTTGAGAAGAAATTGTATTCTGTTGTTTTTGAATGGAATGTCCTATAAATATTAAGTCCATCTTATTTAATGAGTCACTTAAAGCTTGTGTTTCCTTATTTATTTTCATTTTGGTTGATCTTTCCATTGGTGAAAGTGGGATGTTAAAGTCCCCTACTATGATTGTGTTACTGTCAATTTCCCCTTTTATGGCTGTTAGTATTTGCCTTATGTATTGAGGTGCTCCTATGTTGGGTGCATAAATATCGACAAATGTTATATCTTCTTTTGGATTGATCCCTTGATCATTATGTAGTGTCCTTCTTTGTCTCTTGTAATAGTCTTTATTTTAAAGTCTATTTTGTCTGATATGAGAATTGGTACTCCAGCTTTCTGCTGATTTCCATTTGCATGGAATATCTTTTTCCATCCCCTCACTTTCAGTCTGTATTTATCCTTAGGTCTGAAGTGGGTCTCTTGTAGACAGCATATATATGGGTCCTGTTTTTGGATCCATTCAGCCAGTCTTTGTCTTTTGTTTGGGGCATTTAATCCATCTACATTTAAGGTAATTATCAACATGTATGTCCCTATTACCATTTTCTTAATTGTTTTGGGTTTGTTTTTGTAGGTCTGCTCCTTCTCTTGTGTTTCCTGCCTAGAGAAGTTCCTTTAGCATTTGTTGTAAAGCTGGTTTGGTGGTGCTGAATTCTCTTAGCTTTTGCTTGTCTGTAAAGGTTTTAATTTCTCTGTTGAATCTGAATGATATTCTTGCTGGGTAGAGTAATCTTGGTTGTAGTTTTTCCCTTTCATTGCTATAAATATATCCTGCCACTCCCTTCTGGCTCGCAGAGTTTCTGCTAAAAGATTGGCTGTTAACTTTATGGTAATCCCCTTGAATGTTATTTGTCGTTTTTCCCTTGCTGTTTTTATTACTTTTTCTTTGTATTTAATTTTTGGTACTTAGATTAATATGTGTCTTGGCATGTTTCTCCTTGGATTTATTCTGTATGGGACTCTCTGTACTTCCTGGACTTGATTGATTATTTCCTTTCGCATATAAGGAGGGTTTCAACTATAATCACTTCAAATATTTTCTCAGTCCCTTTCTTTTTCTCTTCTTCTTCTGGGACCCCTATAATTGGATGTTGGTGCATTTAATGTTGTCCCAGAGGTCTCTGAGACTGTCCTCAATTCTTTTCATTCTTTTTTCTTTATTCTGCTCTGCGTAGTTATTTCCACTATTTTATCTTCCAGGTCACTTATCTGTTCTTCTGCCCCAGTTATTCTGCTATTGATTTCTTCTAGAGATTTTTTTATTTCATTTATTGTGTTGTTCATCATTGTTTGTTTCCTATATAGTTCTTCTAGGTCCTCGTTAAACATTTCTTGTATGTTCTCCATTCTCTTTCCAAGATTTTAGATCATGTTTACTCTAATTACTCTGAATTCTTTTTCAGGTAGACTGCCTATGTCCTCTTCATTTGTTTGGTCTGGTGGGTTTTTACCTTGTTCCTTCATCAGTTGTCTATTTCCCTGTCTTCTCATTTTGCTTAACTTACTGTGTTTGGGGTCTCCTTTTCGCAGGCTGGAGGTTCGTAGTTCCCGTTGTTTTTGGTGTCTGCCCCCAGTGGGTGAGGTTGGTTCAGTGGGTTGTGTAGGCTTCCTGGTGGAGGAGACTGGTGCCTGTGTTCTGGTGGATGAAGCTGGATCTTGTCTTTCTTGTGGGCTGGACCGAGTCTGTGTCTTTCTGGTGTGTTTTGGGGTGTCTATGACCTTATTATGATTTCTGGCAACCTGTCTGCTAATGGGTGGGGTTGTGTTCCTGTCTTGCTAGATGTTTGGCATGGAGTGTCTAGCACTTGAGCTTGCTTGTCGGTGAGTGTAGCTGGGTCTTAGTGTTGAGATGGAGATCTCTGGGAGAGCTCTCACCGATTGATATTATGTAGGGCTGGGATGTCTTTGATGGTCCAATATCCTGAGCTCAGCTCTCCCACCTGAGAGGCTCAGGCCTGACACCTGGCTGGAGCACCAAGACCCTGTCAGCCACATGGTTCAGAAGAAAAGGGAGAATAAATAAATAAATAAATACATAAAATGAAGTTATTAAAATAAAAAAGTAATTTAAAAAAAAGAAGAGAGCATCCAAACCAGTAAACAAATCCACCAATGATAATGAGCGCTAAAAACTTAACTAAGGTAAACATATAAGTCATAAACTAGTCAGTCACATATGACAAACCCCAAGTCTGCAGTTGCTCCCAAAGCCTCAATTCTGGGATGATTCGTTGTCTATTAAAGCATTCCAGAGATGCAGGGTACATCAAGTTGATCGTGGAGATTTAATCCACTGCTCCTGAGGCTGTACGGAGAAATTTCCCTTTCTCTTCTTTGTTGGCACAGGTCCTGGGGTTCAGCCTTAGATTTGGTCCTGCCTCTGCATGTAGGTTGCCCTCTGGCATCTGTTCTTCGCCCAGACAGGAAGGTGTTAAAGGAGTGGCTGATTATGGGGCTCTGGCTCACTCAGGCCGCGGGGAGGGAGGGTTGCGGGTGCGGGGCGAGACTGCAGCGGCAGAGGCCGGCGGGACGTTGCAACAGCCTGAGGCATGCCGTGTGTTTTCCCAGGGAAGTTGTCCCTGGATCATGGGACCCTGACAGTGGTGGGCTGCACAGGCTCCCTGGAGGGTAGGTGTGGATAGTGACCTGTGCTTGCACACAGGATTCTTCACGGCTGCAGCAGCAGCCTTAGCATTTCATGGCCATCTCTGAGGTCCGCGCTGATAGCCGCGGCTCGCGCCCATCTCTGGAGCTTGTTTAGGCGATGTTCTGAATCCCCTCTCCTCGCGCACCCTGAAACAATGATCTCTTGCCTCTTCGGCAGCTCCAGACTTTTTCCTGGACTCCCTCCCGGCTAGCTGTGGCGCACTAGCCCCCTTCAGGCTGTGTTCACGCAGCCAACCCCAGTCCTCTCCCTGGGATCCGACCTCCGAAGCCCGAGCCTCAGCTCCCAGCCCCGCCCACCCCGGCAGGTAAGCAGACAAGCCTCTCGGGCTGGTGAGTGCTGGTTGGCTCTGATCCTCTGTGCGGGAATCTCTCCGCTTTGCCTTCTGCACCCCTGTTGCTGCGCTCTCCTCCGTGGCTCCAAAGCTTCACCCTGCGCCCACCCCCTGTCTCCTCCAGTGAAGGGGCTTCCTAGTGTGTGGAAACCTTTCCTCCTTCACAGCTCCCTCCCACTGGTGCAGGTCCCGTCCTTATTCTTTTGTATATGTTTTTTCTTTTTTTTTTTTTTTTTTGCCCTACGCAGGTACGTGGGGAGTTTCTTGCCTTTTGGGAGGTCTGAGGTCTTCTGCCAGCGTTCAGAAGGTGTCCTGTAGGAGTCGTTCCACATGTAGGTGTATTTTTGATGTATTTGTGGGGAGGAAGGTGATGTCCACGTCTTACTCCTCCACCATCTTGAAGGTCCTCCCCATCTACTTTAAATAAATATAACCACTGACTTATGTTTCAGTGTACACTTAGCATTGTTAGATAACTGTATTAAAAAGCACTTCTTTACATTGTGAATATAGGCCTAATTTAGGCAAATTGCATCTTCTATAGTGACCTCAAGTGTTGTTAAATCAACGTAAAGAAAAAAAGTTTACACTATTTTGTTGATTTTAGTACCTGGAATAATGCTAATTGCAGACACAGAAAGCATCAAATAGCCTAATACCTACGCTATGAGGTTTGATCCTCTGAAATGCTGAGGTTTGTCTTTTTTTCACACAGACTTAGAAGAAGAGAGATCTAAGATTTACTTTTTCTTGATGAAGAATAAAGCTGTATTGATAGCTGAGAAAAGAAAATCAACCTATTTATTTTTACAATCATCAGATTGTAATCTATGGTCTTCTTTTTATACATTGCCCAAAAGAGGCTACTGATTTCTGTGGATCTAGCAGTTTCAGAAATGGAACATTTTATGAGTGATATCAAAGTAATACAAAAGTTCCAAAGTAACATACCTGGAATTGAAAATCCTGATAAAGTAGAAACTACTTTGCAGTTTCCTCAAGGTGCTCATTTAGTATTGTTTCCTAGTGCTTAGCAGATTCTCTTCCTCATCTCTGTCTCATGCACCTGAATGCAAAGATAAATGGACCCATAACATACCCATCTCAAAAGGGAAGAGAGAGAAATTGCATTTCTGGGCTCAGCAAAGAATTGTGGCAGGAAGATTTGGTGGCCTCCCCCGATCCCAGTCATGATGTTTACTGTGGTGTGGATTTAATCAGAAGTGTATATGGAGTTTTAATTTTAAAAAAACAACAACTATTACTTTCTTCAGCTGTTATAAAGGAATGATTATCTAGTAGCATATTGTTCTCAACAAACCAGATGAAACTTTAGTACATCCTTCCAAATCCCCTCATGATTTAGTCTTGAATTGAGTAACAGGGAACAAAAGAATCAATTTGCTTTTTAAGAAACAAATGTTTAATCATCACACTGGACCCAGGCCAACCTGCAAAATCCTTAGGACTGGCAAAACACAAAAATAAAAACAAAAGACACAAAATTTTTTTTTTCAAAAACACTGCTAGCTCTATCCAGTATTATTAAATCATTCAAGTTTGTCTTTGGCAAATCCAAGTACCTTGCTTCTCTGTCCTTTTTCCACTTGCTATTACTCCTCTCCAGCATCTCACCTTAGGCTCCTAGAGCTTTCAGATCTATCCCTGAACCTCAGTTTAAATATGTAGAGAAATAAGCTAAAAACATTTTCTAAGAAATGTCAATGGTATTACTTTTTCCAGGGTTTTTGTATTTTAAATTTAATTTTAAAAAAATCTCCTGAGCACCCATTCTGTTCCAAATTCTGAAAAAGAGTGAAGAAGAGGCCTGGACCCTGCCCCTGGGTTTTCAGTCTAGGAGGGGAGACAGAATTGTAACAGATGCCCCACATACACTGAGTTAAGGTTAGGACAGAACAGTGTTAAAGGTACAGAGGAAGATGAACAATTTTACTCTCTATTTTGGGGGTCATGGATGCCTTGGAAGAAGTACTGAGTGTGAGCTATTTGTAGGACTATAATCTGGAGATACCCAGGAGAAATTGAATATTTGGGTCTGGGACTCTAAAACATCAGGGCTGAAGATATTAATTTGAAAAGCATCTGTGTCATCCATCCTCAGATAATAGAGAAATCTCTAAATGAGTATTTTGAAAAGCCTATAACTTGGACTAATAATCTCATGAGATGGTCTGGAGAAAAGAGGGGTCTAGGATCAAATAAGATTAAGGAATACCACATGCTTTACCCCCTCCTTTGGAAATTTGTAAATGACATTAACATTTTTTTTTTTTTTTTTTTTTTTTTTGCGGGCCTCTCACTGCTGTGGCCCCTCCCGTTGCGGAGCACAGGCTCTGGACGCACAGGTTCCAGACGCACAGGTTCCAGACACACAGGCTCAGCGGCCATGGCTCACGGGCCCAGCCGCTCCGCGGCATGTGGGATCCTCCCAGACCAGGGCACGAACCCATGTCCCCTGCATCGGCAGGCGGACTCTCAACCACTGCGCCACCAGGGAAGCCCGACATTAACATTTTAAAGGAACTGACAAGTCCTACAATTAGTCCAGATGTAGGAAAAGAACTAGAGGAAGCCAAAAGAACAAGACATTTCAAGAAGATAAATATGATCATTTGTATAAATCTTAGAAGAAATCCCAAAAGTTAAGAATTGGCAGGAGAGTATTTTACTCAGTTTGTTGTTCCACAACTCAGCAGAGACCATGGCATATATTATGCACTCAATGAATATTTGGCAGATTAATCAGTGAATAAAGAAATGCAACAGTAAAAGCAGTAATTCCTCATACAATTCCATTCAACATTCTACAAAAGGCGTATAAATACAGAGAAAAAGACTGGCAGCAGTACAAAAAATTTCACATAAAAGAACATCATTCAGTTTTGGAGAAAACTTCATAAAATACATAGCATTTGTTATGGATTTGGAAGTATATTCTTAGACTCTATAGCAGTGGTTTTCAATGGGAAAGAGGGAGGGCAATTTTGCTTACCAAGGAACATTTAGCAACATCTGGAGACATTTTTGTTTATTACAACTTGGGCAGGGTATGGCTACTTTAATGTATGGCCACCCTACAACACACAGAACAGCCCTCCACAGCAATGAATCGTCTAGTCCAAAATGTCAACGGCACTGCTGTTGAGAAATCCTGCGGCACAACATATGATACAGCGGCACATACAAAGCAACAAGGGTGAGTCCAAACCAAGGGTAGGAAAAGTCTTCGATTTACCCTCCTTTATCTGCCCTAAACTCTGGCCACAGAAATTACACAGACCAGAAAAACATGTGACTTTTTTTTCCAGCTGCCAAAGAATCATTTGTTAAGCCAACCAGAGTCTGCCCATATATCCATTCAGGGGCTTCTACCCTTAAAGCCGTCAGAAGTACATGTTGGCCAACACTGGCTGAAATGCCTTTCCCCTTAAGGAAAGAATTACTAAGTCCATCCTTTCTGGACTAATCACTATTAGAAACAAATATTCTAAGGTCTGTGCAAATCAATATGCCTTTGGTTCTAGAGCTGAAACATGGCAGTGCCTGTACCTAGGAGAAGAGCAGCCCAGGCTAATGAAACCAAGAAAGCGTCTTTTGGGACATGCCAGGTCTGGGTGAATCTCCACCTGTGTAAGAATGAGCAAACAGAAAAGAACAGTAGGAAAAAGGCAAAGTTTAGCAAACTATGCTTGATGTCTTCAAAAACATGAAAGAAGGAAGTGTCCTCTGGAGTAAGAGATGACTAAAGAGTGTTAGGTAAAGGCAGAGATACAAAGAAATCTGAATAAAATAATGAGAGAATGTACAAAACCCCAGAGCAAGAGCAGAACTGAAATTCCCATTAGAGATGATATAAATGGATGTGACCAAATCAAATTGGTAATAAGGATAGCAGATTTGAGAAACCTTAAGTCTAAAGGTAAAGGACAGAAGTGAAAGTGACAGGAAAATTTATAGATATGGAGGAAAGGGAATAAAGATACAACCCAAGAAAGTTCTTTCTGACACAACTAAAGGAATAGTATGACACAGAAAAATCTGCCTAAGGTAAAATAAAGAAACCCAAATTTATAGATTTAAAAGCTTCACTAAATATCAGACTAACATAGTAAGACTCATTCTGGAAACAATGGAAATCTGGGATTATAGAATAATATATGAATACTAGAAACATCAAAGAAGAAGGGTGGCTTGCCCACAATTGGATAAAAGTCAGGCTGACATTAGACTTCCTGAATCCCGAATAACACTATATACCAAAGGAAAACAAAGCAGGATATATATATCCTGTGAAATAGAAATGAAATCTGTGAAAAATAATAAGAGAAAATTTACCAAAACATAATTGTGGTGAGAAACTTGTGCTTGCCCTATCAGTTTGTGGCAAATTAAGCATAGAAAATAATTAGAATTTGATTCCAATTGATTAAAATACGATTTTCATATTTTAATGAATAAAACTGAAGTAATGTTGCATGTCAAAGAGAATAAATTTTTTCAACATCAAATATTACTGATATTTTATATATATTATATATTAATAATAATGTCTGTCCCCGCTTCTTGCAATGACTTCGCTCCCTTCCTCTTTTTTCCAGCTCAAAGGCAGTGTTGTTTTGGTAAATCAGCTCTCTGAACAAAAAAAAAGTCCTGCTTTGTAGCACTTGCCAGTTTCCTTGGGGTTGATATTCCCACCATGGCCAATTTTAAGTTACAAAAGGTTTTAACAACCAGCTGTCAAGATTCCTGAATATTTAATGATGGAGATGGTAAGATCCAACTACATCCCACTACTGAGAAATTTTACCTTCTCTGGTGAAGCAGTTCCTCACTTACCACGTTTCATTAAGGTTAGCTATTTGCATTCATGTTTTTATCACCAGACTAGGAATCACTGGAGAGTGGGGGCTGTAATAACAACAACCACATCGACAACAATAATAATAATGATGTCATCATTTGTTTGCTAAAGAGGGGAAAGATGGCTGAGAATATTGAATCCTTGACAAAATAAGGCTACTGGCACTACAGATGGAAAAGACCATTGGAAGAGACCAGAAAATATACAGACTTTATTACTGGAGTTTGGCCTCAAAGCTTGGAAAGGAATCCTAAGCTCCGGTGAGCTAGAACAGACCCCAGTTGAGTCACAAAGTATCTTTGTTGAGTCCCTGGCCTATGTGAAGATGTATCAGGTATTTGCTCCTTTTCCCTAAACACGCACTGAACTAAGCTTAATATCTTTCTACCTTAATAGTATGATGAAGCCATGAAAGATAATTTCAAGGCCTAACAGAAAGCTAATGCACCCACTCCAGTACTAGACTGTGGAATCCATCTGATTACCAATGGGCTTTCTGAGGAAGTTACAAAAAAGAAACATTTCTCAAAGGAGAGAAGGCTTTGGATCCCTGTATGACAATGACATAGGGGAGAAGCCAAAATCCAACAAATTCAAAAGTTCATTCTGTGACTACCTGATAGTTTAAGTCCTTTGCTCATCCCACCCAGAACTCTGCCCTCCAGAGCCCTAGCAAGGTGCTGTCGCCTAGGGGTTCCTATTGTCCCTGATCTGAAGCAGAGTCAGATCTCTAGGTAGGATGGAGGGACAACTGGTGTTGTGAGTGGAAAACAGCCTTCTCACTAGAGCGGGGGTAGTAACTCTGGCAAGGTCAGCAAACTTTTTCTTAAAGGGCCAGATAGTAAATATTTTAGACTTACAGACAATACAGTTTCTGTTGGCAGAAATTAAGGGTACACAGTTCCCAATTCATAACAATTAAATTCTCTTAATTTTCAGCAGCGCCAAGTCATAAAAGAAGAAATATTAATAATGATATAGAATAGAACCTAAGTATTTTGATCATTTCACCATAATCAAAACTTGAATAAGAACAACATAATTGCAAGGGTCAACATCCTCTTCAGCATTGAAGGACAGCAATATTTATTAATATGCCTCATTGTTAGTCTGGCAGTTTCTTGTTATACGAGAACCTTAAATTATGTTCCATGTGGAATTTTATTTTTAATGTGCAAACTGTGAGAACAAGATGGTTCTTGTTAAGATTTAAGATTTAATCTTGTCAAGATTAAACCTTATTTTGAACACAGGTTTAACATTTAGATGACCATTTGAGAATGTGAGGCATTTTATACATATTTCAAAAGTCCTTCTCTGATGCCAGGTCCGTACAGCTGAATTAACAATTGCAACAGTCAATCCAGTGTTTGCAGCTGTCTTAACAACCAAACCAGATTGCTGCATGGTCAATCAGTTGATCAATGCATAATTGATTGTGAAGATAGCCAGAAATATCAGCCAATTTGTTAACTGTGCAGAGATATAGACAAAGCCAATGAGCAAACTGAAGCAAGGAAATTAAAAGAATGTAATCAAGATTGTTCTGATCAAAGGTACTACTTGGATGAATGAGACCTAAATTTTATTTATTTTTTTTTCCTCTTGGAAAATCTTGAGTATTTCATGCTTAGAATTCTTGACATTTATTAACTATCTCCAGCAATTCTCTTGTGGAATGTGCTTGAAATACACTCTCCCTTGGCCCTACACCAATATCACCACTTTGTTAAAATAAAAACAAAGGTATAAAATAGTATGTTTTCTGAAATAGACACAGACAGCAAGGTTATGTAACCAATTATTTTACAAGCATGATACAATAAAGCAAAGGGGAGAGGAAGCTACAGGAGAAGGTGAATGTTAAAACCAGCATTTAAGAAAGAACATTTAAAAACTAGATAAGAGCTTGAGAACACATCCTCACACATAATTTAAAAGTTAAGTTTTAACAAATCATTTAATTTAGTATATAATATGTATTATATGTGTATCTAATACATATACAAAATTAAATGACATTATAATTACGTATATGTTTACATGTGTTTTATTTTATAAATGTTATATAATTTTAGACAGGCAGGTTATTGCCTCTTGGAGATAAAGCATGCAGATACTCTGGCTGATTTTTTTAAAACTCTATGTTCAAAATATTTGTGGCCATGTATATGCAAACAGATACTATAAAACTATAAAATTTTTATGGAGTTAATATTAAAGTACTAATGGAAAATGAGCTTTATATGGCATTTGAACACTTTTTTCCATTTATAATTTAATTTGAGCCTCACAGCCTTATTCTGTAGGTCAATCAAGAACTAGCATCAGTCATATTTTAGAGATGAGGTACCTGGAGGTCGAATGAAAGAGGTGACTTTGCTGAGGTCACACTAATAGCTAAAGGGTGAAATAGATACATGATCAAGGTGTTCTGACCTTTTCCGTTGAATGATTCTTCTTTCCACCATATCAACACTGAGATGTAAAAAATAAGTTCTTTATTTTACAGATAATCCTTTTTCCTGAAACTTGCTAAGAACCTGTGTAAATATTATGTATAATGCACATGTTTATCAAGAAGAGTCAGAATAAGTTAAGCCACCCCAGTGAGTTAACTGTCTTTGGTTGTAGAACAATATGAAAACACACCCAGTCACAGCCTCATTTTGGTGTATATTTTAAGAACTTAATTGCCTGTTTGTCCAGACACACTGTGCTAACCACAGGGGAAGGAAAACAGACTTGCTTCTGTTTCAGACTGGTTGATATAGGATCAATAATTCCTTATTGTTTTAGAACTGTAATTTAAAATTATCAATATTTAATGGGTAAATATTGGATTTACCAAAAAAATGGATTGGTGCATATACTTTCTTCAAAATAGGTTTTTCTCTTCTCTTCTTCTTTAGCTATGTCCTGTCAAAAAGACAGTAAAACAAAAGTTTTAAAACATAGGTACAACAACATCTAGATATTTACCACCAGTGGGGTTTGTAGTTAATCAGGATGAAGAATGAGAAATAACTGAGGGAGACTTCCCAGTGACTAAATGTGGAAAATTAAGTTTTCTTCTAAAACCTATGGTATTGTTTCTGCATCTGAATAGTGTTGGAAACATGATTCTAGAAAACAACCAGCTGGTTTTGGTTCCACTGAAAAAGAAAGTCACTTTCTAGTTCTCCACCCTCTACATATCCTTTACCAATCCCCTTCAAATGCAGCTCATTTCCCACTTAAATCTTCATGATACCTCAGAATCTGCAACATTTGTTTAGTGTCTGTTATCTGCCAGGCATTGTGAAAAGCAGTCCTTACAGTTCATTATTATTTAACAGTTCAAGTCTACCTTTCTTAATTTTACAATTTAATAACACGTAGAGTCCTTCAATATTACTCGTGATTTTTATCATTAGTGTTTCTCCCTTAATTTTTTTGTTTTGTTTGCTTCATATCAATATTCTGACTTCTATTATTTTCTTTTTGCAAATTTTAGTCACAATTTTTGAGGTTTTGGTATACACCAGACCCAATACAAATACTTTATAAACATTATCTTATTTCATCTTACTTGACTTTCAAAATCCATAAAGTAGGCAGTATTACCCCTATTGTACAGGTGGAAAGTAGGCTCAAATGTTCATTAATCAGAGGTCACACATTCATTCAGTGGCAAAACCGAAACTCAAATGTAAGACTCTGATTTCATGTCTCAGGTTTTTAACTTCTAACCAACTCAGCATCTGATTTGTTATATTTTTGTATACATAGGAACAACCAATATAAATATAGATTGAAAGTATATACCTATGATGAATATTCCTCTAATAGTTTATACAGAAGAGGAATAATTCATTGACCTTCCTTCTACACATTACCTCCCCATCACACCCTCTGCCCCAGCCATGGCCCATGAGAATGTCTTGATTTCTTTCTATTGACACTAAAAAGAGCACCAGGCTAACATACATTCATAGGTGTAAACTCTGCACTCCTGTGTAAACAGATAGGGGAAAAAACCATTTCTCCCTGTCAGGCTAAATCATATTTCAATTAGTACATGTAGCAGATAAAGATAAACTCAAATTCTTTCATACTTCTCCCACTTTCTTTCTCTTCCCTTGAATCTTGGCTGGCCTATTGCTTTGACCAATAGAGTACAAAGAAAGTGATGCTCTGCTATTTCTAGGCTCAGCCTTTAAGAGGACTGGATGCTTCAGCCTTGGCCTCTCAAAGTCCTAAGTCACCAAGGAAGAAGTCTAACTACCCTTCCACCCAGAGAAATGTCATGAAAAGGCCTTGAAATTACATGAAAAAAAACATGGGCTTGGCAGAACCCAGTTTCTACCCATCCCCAGCAAGAGTCCAGGCATGGAGTCTCTTAAATCACATTCCCAGGAGACAGACTCTGAGATCAGAGATTTGTATGTAAGAGGTCATTGGAAAGTTTGCCCAAGAACAATACCTATGAGAGATGAGCCAAGCAGGTTGGGCATAGGGAGAATGTGAACTGTGAAACAGTTGTACCAGGTGAGCTTTGAAGATACGATGGCCCTTGAGAGTGTCTTGTCTTGATGCAAAGAGACAGAGCCTTTATGCTTCAGCATGGAGGAGTCATTGGATGCAGGCTAGACCCACCCACGCAGTAGATGGTATGCCCTTGGACAAGAAGGTTCAGTCCTGAAGAGTTCTGGGCATTGTACCATAGCATCCACTAGGTGGAATTTCAAAGAAAAACATTCGTTAATTGACTGACCTTAATTCATGGAGATTTCAAAAGGGAAAATGCTCTGGCAGAAAAGGTTTACTCCCCTTAACTCAGCTAGACCATCAGATCAAAAAGGGCTTAATTTTGCAATGAATGTTAAAGTAAACATTGTCTTATTTCTTCCAACTTTTTAAAGTATAAGGAGTACTAAGTGTGAGTCCAAAGAAACTATTTGTTAGCCACATGATCTCAGGCAAATCACTTACACAACAGTAGACTGAGTTTGTCTTGTGCCAAGAACAGTATACTGGAGGTACCCTGAGGGAAACCTTAGGACTATCAGGGAAGTAAAGTCAGTGACCTTCTCAGAGCTTCAGAGGCTTCATTTTTAAAAGGGAGACAATTCCATCTGTCTAAATTGTATACTAGATTTTCGACATCAGTTAATAATTTATGTGTGTAAAATTCTACAAAAAGGACTATAGAAAGTTAAGTTATTATTATTACTGTTATTCTTAATAATATTTTTCCTGCTGTCAAGTATCTGATCCAAAAACTTCAATCAAAGTGAGTATGTATTAATATATGTATTTATTATCTTAAGCATCCACTTGAAAATAACTGCTAAAGTCAGTTTATAAAAAATGAAAAAACAACTTTCCTTTAAATGGCTTTTTATTTAGGAGTCTATACAAATCAATTTTCATTGTTCTTCCTTTTCTAAAAAGGTATTGTCTCTTTAAATATGCATTGCTAGCATGTAAGTTATATAACACTTTTGAAAAATGTTCTAATTAAAATTGACAAGATTCTTCTTGCAAAACCTATTCCAATAGTACTTTTCTGACACGCACGGCCATCAAAATAACTTTAGTGGAGAGTACAATTAATAGCAGTACACTAGGAATATCTTGCCCCAAATCCTTCCAATCCCTATTAGATTTTGGCTCCATTTTTGTCCTAACTGGATATATAGAGAATCAGTTAAAGAAGTATATAGACAAAAAAAATGAGATCAAGTCTGACGGTGTTCAATCAATAAGAAAACCTTCATTCCATCTACCTCTGATTTCCCAGACAACTTATGACACAGGGATCACAGAGTAGGCTGCACATAGTATTGCTCTCGAAATTGGAGAAGAAGAAATTGTTTTCCTGACAAATTAATTTTCAATTTCAAATGGCCTAAAGGAGCCCTGAGCCCTTGTTACACTTTTAATTTATATTAAATTAGTAGATGCAGGTCTTGACGAAGTGGGGGCCTTCTCTTTAGTCACAGTTAAGAAGGAAACTATTACTTTTCTCTGGGTCAGTGTTCCCATTTTGCTTTCATAAAATGGCCTTAAAAAGATACTGAGCCTGTTTTCTCTTGTTGCCATTAATCAATAAGAACATGGTTTTGCAACGGCTTAAACTAAAATGAAATGACCTCGCCCAAGAGCTCCACTCATTCCACTGTTTAGAAGCTTTTTCACCTATTTAGGTAAGCAATGAGATTTTACTCTTATTCAAAATCTCACACTTTTATTGAGGTGTTTGAATTGTTCATTTTTGTTTCCATAACAGAGGTAGATTATAAGGCCCAAATCACCTCTTCGTTAAGTATCTGGTGCAGAACCTAAACATCTCAACTAAATACATCTTTACCTTCTTATGAGACAATTTTTTTTAACGTGATATTCTCAGCATCCCCAAAGCCCACCTCCATTCAATTGGAAAAATCTTGAAGCTGAGCAGAAACTCAAATCAAGCTCTCACATGTTCACAGTAGCATGGATCTGTGGTCTGTGCAGCTGGTATCTAAAGCATACAGTTTCCCTTAATTCAACAACACAGAGTCCTGGCCTTTAAAGCACTCATCAGAGAATTTTCCTGAAACCTGACTTCCTTCCAGCATTTGCCAAAGACCCACTTAAGACAATGAATGTTTGATACAAATGGGATAAGGGACATTTTAATTATCCATGAATCCTGGATACTGTAAACACAATATCTTTATCACCAGCTACACAGAAGCTTATCAAGAGTTTACAGAAACAAACACTTTCATGTTTTCTTGTTGGAAGTGAAAACTTATTCACACTTTCTCTTGGGCATTTAACAATATGAACAAAAATTGAAAATGCACATTTGATTTGACTTAAAAACTGCATGTTCAAGTATTTATTCTAAGAAAATGATTAGACTTTACACCAAGTTGCATGGATGCTGACTGAAACATTTTTATAGTGCAGAAAAATTGGAAATAACCTTAATACTCATAGATACAAGATTAATTAAATTAAGTATGACACAGCAATACAGTGTGATACCATGAAGCTATTAGGAAGACTAAGGTAGCTTTCTCTATATGTAAATCTGTAAAGATTTATTGTTAAGTTAAAAAATGTGGGAAAGCAAATATAATTTGATTTTTTGTTTAAATGTATATAAACACACACATCCATTTTAAAAAGTATAGAACTATAAGTATAGTTATTCAATGGTTATGTAAATTCCTTCATTTTAGACATTATACATTTCTGTATTTTTAATTTTTGATAATAAGCCTAACATTGTTTTCTTATTTTAAGAAAAATTAATCTTTTCATTACAAAAATATTCTGAATGAAACCAGATTGTACCATATTACCTTAGTTCTCATTTAACTTGTACAGTTTAAATTTAATGTTAAATTCCCAGATGTATAGAAAAGATGATATAAGAAAATTTGGACAATATTTCTAAGCTAAACTGCAGTAAATCACGATAACTACTTCTGAAATCTAGTACTGTGCTAAGTGCCTTACTTTTTTTTTTTTTAAATATTCAGAGCTACCTAAAAGAGATACTACATTAAAGTACTACTAACAAAGGTACTGTTATTATCCATATCTTACAAAGGGGCAAATATATATATATAGGTATATTGAGTAAATTTGCCAGTCGGTAGTAGAATTGAAAGACTAAACTAAATATGTCTAACTCAACAGCCAGTGGTCTTAACCACTATGTTAGACTATTTTACTATTTTATTGTATGAAGGCCATGGCCAGGAAAACAACAGCCGCTCTTTGCATACTAGATATGACACATTTAATACAGGAATTCAAGGCTTTAAAAATTTGAAAAATCTGCAGGGAAGAAGGTCAGAGAAGTCTCCACAAATTTCTAAGTCATAAGGTCAGAGGCAAGCGGTTCTTAACAGCTCACAGAAGCTTCTGCATTTCTTAAAAGTCTCTGGAAGTTGTCCATCGACTATTTCAGTCTGTGATAGGAAAGCAGGTGCCTCTCAAGAGTTTGTTGGGAAGCCTCCATGACATGTCAGGTCTGTTCATACATCTGGCCGCAACTGCTGCTGTAGGAAACTGGCTTCTTATGTTCCACCCTCAGCCTCACCCAGTGCCTCTCATTGGCAAGCTCTAAGCTGAAGCAACACAGAATAAAGAATTCTGGAAAATATAATTCCCAGCTTCTCTACAGAGCAGAAGTGACATTAGAAAATGGAGGTAGAACCCTGAGTTGACAAGAGACAATCCAAATTATTGATTTACTAAATATTATATATATATATGTGTGTGTGTGGCTATCTATATCTATGTAACCATATGTAGATGTATAGATACACACACATACATATATACATGTTAGGTGTATATATAAGCAGGATAGCATAATAGTTAAGAATATTGACTCTGAAGCCAAATGGCTTGTGCTCAAACCCTGGTTCCCCCATTTATTTACTGGGTGAGTTTGAGCAAGTTGCATACTCTCTCTGTGCCTCAGTTTTTCCATCTTTAAAATGGGAATAATAATCCTACTTCATTGGATTATTGTGAGGATTATATATAAATTATACGTAGCTTACAATATTGCCTGGCACATAATAGTGCTGTATAATGTTTTAATTATTATTGTTGTATTTGTTATTTGACATCACACACAAAAAAAGCTTTTAGAATGCAGTGTCAGGGAAAAGTTCACTTTTTTGAGACAATGTGAATCAAAATCTCATATTTTGCTTTGTTTTTGTTGAAGTTCAGGAATAAAATTAGCACATGTTCAAAATAACCAACTCATGCCAGTTTCAGATACGTGTATTTATTAACTACTCTTGATAGATTTTTATTCTGAATTTTATTCTCCATTGTCCCATTTATATATTCAATTTGGAAGGTAGTGGAATATAAATATAAAGAGACATTTAAGAAAAAAGGGAGAAAGAGGGCTTGCTTACATATTCTACATTGCTTTATTTCTACTCTCCACCTCCCCCAATTAATGTTAGATTCTTCATTAGACTTTTATTTTAAATTTATTTCAATTATTATTTCTGGTTATTGGATAATTCATTTATAAGAGGTTTTTATATTGTCTGTTAGCTGAGCTTCCCAACTTTTCTTAGGAAACTCACCAACCATGAATTAATTAAAATATATTTTAAAAAAATTCTTGCTGCATATTCTACAATTTGCCCTAGAGTAAGAAACAAAGTTTCCCATGTGAGAAATAGCTCAAATGCAAACCAATACCTGAAATTCTGAGCATCTGTCCAGTTATTTGTTAAAACCACCGATTGTTTTCACCATTCCATGTGTCTTCAAATGTAGGATAGTTCTTTCCCAATGAGCAGCAAATGGACCTTGATCTAACTGTATTTAACCTCTGAGGTTGAATTTCTCTTTACCTGAGGTGTCTCCATTTTCCCTCAAAAAAGAACTTCAGGCATGTCATAGCCTGCTTTAAAGTCAGATGATCCCCCACATATCTTTCATATGTACTGAAAAATATATATCTTCACTATCTCTCTCCTTGAGGTGGTCTTCAGAGCCCCATCAGAGTGAATTTCGTAAATACTACACGGCTTACATTTTTATGTCAGACCATTCGAAACTTACTCTATAAATCTGGTGACAATTCACACGTTCATTTTCTCATGATGCATTAATAAACCAAGCAGACAAATTTCATTTTTATGTAGTTTTGAAAGATTAGGTAGATGGAGGTAATGTCTCTCCCACGCATAGAATATTTAGATACGATTACTTCTAACTCAAGCTGTCAGTTTATTGCTAAAACTTGAAAGAATCAAGAGATTAATAAATGTTTGCAAGTCCTGTGAAATCATGAAAGGTTCTTCTCATTTGACAAGCTTGATGATGGATTTTGGAATGCATGGGGGGATAGTGCTGACATTTAAAAAATCTATACCACTAACTCTCATAAATGCAGTTTTCAAATATACAATTGTTCTACCTGCCACAACAGCATTTAACATTTAAAAAAATTCAAGCATTAAAAATATCTGTAATAAGAACCTGCTGTATAAAAAAATAAATAAAATAAAATTTTTTAAAAATCTGCCTCTTTTCTTTGAACAGCCCAACTTAGTAGACACGTACACATATATCAATTATGTTTTGTTCTTCATTTATGTTTGCATTATTGAGAGAATATAAATAATGTTAAAATCAGTCTAAAGAAGGAAACTTGAATTCCCATATTATTTCCATTGAGCTGATGTTTCAATCTCATAGAGAGCCTATCCTACCCCTATCCTTGTTTTATGACTATGAAAAAACCTAAAAGGGGTGATGCAACAGTTTACATTTCTATACACAACAGGTAATATGTCTTTGTGCTTAACTTCTTTGAGGTCATTGACTCCAACGTTAATCCAATGCCAAAAACATCTGCAGGTCTAAGTACATTTGAAAACGGTGGAGGGAGGACTCATTCAAGATCACTATGATCCAGGCCCCAGCCCAGCTCGTAGAAGTGAAAACAGTGTACAGGGTTCCAGACTCCAGGAGCAAGACCTCAGGTATTCATGCTCTCTTGAAGCTCTACAGTCAGTACTGTTTGAGAGGTCTAATCAGATGAGACTCAGGGCCCTATGTATCCTGAGTGTAGAAATCATCTGAACCCCCCAGACTCCAGTCCAAGTGACCCCTGCCACACAGCTTCCTCTTGACCAGGGGATTCTGGTGCCACTCAGCTCTCCAACGGTAATCCCATGTCCCTTACTCTAGAACTTCAGTAAACTTGCTTTACCACTGCCCTGGTTCCTGGTTCCCTGTGACCCTTCCATTCTGAGTGGCATGTTACTGTCTAGACTGTGTCATTTAAACCTGTTCAACCTAAATTGACACTTTTGGGACTGTACCCTGAACCAACACTGCTACCAGCTTACATGACAAAGGTTCTACTTGGAGTTTCACAAGCTCCATCTCACCTATTCCTTGCAAGCTCATCTGAGGGGATATTGAGTGCCCTCACCCTACAGATGAAGAGACTGAGATTCAGAAATTAGGTAGCTTCCTGAGTCATAGAGCTAGTAAGTGACAGAGCCAGGCTTTGCACACACATCAGGCTGAACATGGACTATATGTGCTTAATTGCTTCACTAGACCATTCTCTACTAAAGAGACAAACTTGGCTCTGACTTGGAAACAGAACAAGGCCAAGGCAGTACACGTATATGTTATTAATCAAAATATTCTATTGAAACAAGAACATTTCTCAATAGTGTCCCCAAATAATATATGTAACTTAACACTCAAAAAAAAATGATTTAGCTTCATAAATTAAGCTCAAGTTTCTGGATCTTTCTATGACCTTCCACTGCTCAGTCAAGGATACTAAATCCATTCCCACTCGTCTACACAATCTTTTTCCTGAAGGCACCTAGTTTGAGGAATCCAACTAAGCCTACTCCACTTCAGTCCACACAGACCTGGACCTTCATCATCCGCTACAATGAAGTCAAGAAAGGAACGTCCAACTTGGCCACCCACAGATGGATGGGCAGAGGTTTGGAAAGACAGTACATCCACCTGGGCATGATTTACCTCCTTCTGGACTGTGTCAACAGTCTTACCTCACATCCATTCTACTCCCCCCTGACCAATATGTTCACCACAATGCAGCCGGGGCTTTTCAGAAAACAAATCTGATCCTGTACCTTGTCTTAAAACAGTGTTCCCTCCCCACTTCCCCTGGTCAGTTCACTTATCATTCAGGTCAAATTTCATCAACTCCTACCATCACTTCCTGGAGAAACTTCCCCCCCAGCCTTTCTTACCTGCTTAAATTTTAAATTGATTCTTTAAATTGTTAAACTTAAGTTATTTAAAATATTACTATGAGCTTCTTTTTCATAGGTCATGTCACAAGTTGCAGTTTCATATTTATAGCAGTTTGCTTTTCTTTCTCAGCATCTCTCTAGCTCCCAGCACAGTGCATGGCACAGCCTACTCATGAGTATCTGTTGAATGAAGATAAGTGATCTGGTGAAGTGAATGGGGCATTGATTTACACTCACACCTGGGCACAGTGAAATTTGACTCCGGTGATCAACACATACAACTTAATTAAAGTAAAAGGTCAGTAAAACCTTTACAAAGGATGACTTTTTGGCAATATTACAAGGACCATTGTTCATATACAATCCTGGAAAAATTTGTATGCGATAAATTATGATAAATAAAGAAGTTGTACTTCTTATAGTTATGAGACATTGCTTGGTAGTTCCTATTTTAAGTTTTGTACCAAACTAAGTGGCTAATTATGCTCTGCTTAGGAAATCTATTCCTCCTCAATTATAAGCTAGTATGTTACTTCTTTCTTCCAAGGAAATATGAATGAGTGGCTCTCTCGCCTTGAAGGCATTTACCTGAAATATCAAATGGAGGAACATTCCTATTTCATTACTTAATCTCCAAGTTGAGATGAATCACCAAACACCGTACTTTTGCTAAATTCATGTATTACAGAGTGACAACCCAGCATCAAATCATGGTTCTAGTGTGCTTGCGACAGTCAGGACACACATTCTAGTGACTTTTTTGTTTCTCCCCTTCATTCCCTTTAACATGGTGATAATCAGAACAAATTGGTTTTGTTTCTCAGATTGCTAAAATCTTCCCAACACTTTCTTCAACACTGGAGCTGAATAAATCATTGTAATGTTCCCCTGAAGTGAATTGAAAATTAATTTACACAACCAAGATGATCCTCCTAATAGCAGGGTATATGGAATGGGGAAATTGGAAATCATTACCCAGCAAACATTATCTGCATTATTTTTGTAGCTGCTTTAGATTGCATTGTAATAGAAAATTAGGAGACCGGCTGTGAAGAAGTTTAAGAGGGTCTCCTGAAGAGTGTCTCCTTTAAAATTGATTCTTTAAGAAAGCATTAAAAAGCTATTGGAATTGATTGCCTGCTAATATAAAGGAAAAAACTCTTCACCACCATTTGAGTTAAAAAAGAGCATCTTCATTCATGCATGTTATTAAAACTACTGGCCTGAAAGCCCCTGTAGAAAGATAAAGGATATGGATGGGATATTAAAACAGCAATCTTTACCTTATCGGGGATTTAAATTTAATATGTTGCTTTTATTAATTTAGCAGGAACCATTAGTTAGGATGTCAAAGAGTGGATTTACAATTAAAATGTTATAGAATGGTGGTATCTTTAACAAACAATGGACCAGGAATTCTTCATTAATCTTCCAAGCATGGGGAACACCCCTACAGAGAATAAATCCTGAATTTACAGTTTTCTTTATTGCTAAGTTTTCTGTGCAGCAGCAATAAAAGTCATAGCTGATAATACTCCTGATTAGCTCTTGAATCTTCCCTTGAAATGGGGTAACGACCAATCAGATCCCAGCAGTTGGCCAGATAGAAAATAGCATTCACCATCTTAAAAATATGTCTTTAGAGCTTAGAAAGGTTTCCATGTATCTGATGCAGTGGGCTATTGTTTGAGAAATGATACTGTAGATAGATTATACAAACACATAAGCAACCCAATAGGGTGCCTCAACACTATTTTCTTTTTATAGCCTTTTGATTTTTACCACATTCAAGGGAAATTGCCTTGTCTTTTTTAATACATGATAAGTAGAACTACTTAACAGCAAGGAATAATGAGTAAGAAATGCCTTTTTCAATACAATATATTATCTTTTTCTTTAAAAGTTATCTCAGAATTTAAACTTCACCCTCACCTCAATCACTTTTTTCTCTCTCTTCCTCTGTTTTAATGGATTGTGAATAATTTCTGCACAGATGAGTTATCTCAGCAAAAGTTTGGTATAGAAATAGTAGTATAGATATAGAGCATGTAAACTAAAATTGTATTCTAGAAGGAAAATCCCACCCAGTACCACCTTGGAGCCTCCCTCTCAGTGCCATCAGCAGGTCCTTGGTGATGTAATAGAAACAGCCTCATAAAGAGGCCCTTTGGGAATTAGGAACTTCGGGAGTTAGTTAGGAACCCTTTGGAGATAATTGAAATGGACCCACCCGCATTATACTGAGTTTTGAATTATTCTGACTAGCCTAGTAATACATTTCTCATATATCAGCTTCAAAGATTAACATGAAACCTAAAATGCTATTTGGACTAAACACCAGAACAATTCTTTATTAAACCATATTAATCAAAATAGATTCCTTAATAGGCTTTTTATATCTATTTTATTAATATGTTACTTTTAGTTGATTAGTTGTAACCATTCCTGTATGTCCTGGTTTACTTGGGACAGTCCCTGTCAAGGCCTGTCACTTGTAGTAATTTTTAATTAAGACCCTCCTTCACTCTCAAAAGTATACTGATTTAAAGGATAAATTATATTCCCAATCTATTTATAAGTAATTTCTGAAATATAGAACTTTTAGGTCATTTGTAATAGAACCTAGAGTTATTTTTGTCAAAATATTTAAGCTTAAAGTTAAAATAGCAAAGATTTATGCTTCCAAAATAAATTTCAATTTCACTGCCACACACAAAACTCCTTAACACTTTCAGATTACAGAAGTCATACATGGACTTTGTTAAAAAGATTTTAATGACTAAAATAATAAGCGAAAATTCTCCATAAACTTGCTCCACAAAGGCAAGCATTGTTAACAGATCTTTGTCTACAGATACAAAAACAGAGGTAAGTTATTTTTCAAAATGGAATCATAACATTTTTAAACTGGTCTTTTCACTCAGTTGCAGAAACCAGAAAGTAAAGAAGATGGCTTAAATAGCAAACAATCTTATTTCTTTGTCATGTTTCCCGATTCTGTTGATAAAAGGCAAAGATCAAAATAGCATATGCTGACAGAGAGTAAAGAAAACCTGGATAGCACATGGCAACCCCAGCAATACATATATGTCTCCCAATCTACCTCTTTCGTGCCCAGGTTCCTGGGCTCCTATAAGTTTTCTTACTTAAATCCTTCACCAATATTACCAGTATTAAGCACCACACTAAAGCTAACACTAAGAAAGACAAAAAAAGGAGCAAAGTTAACATGAATACTTTAATTTTTTAAAAAACCTCTAAAAATCAAGAGTCATGTTTAAATTGAAAGGTCTATTTATTACATGGGTGTTATGTGTCAATGCATATTATAAATAATACAGGTTTCTTAATGTTTATGGCAAAGATAATTGTATTATAAAAATATAAACAAGCAGTAGAAGAAATTAATAAAAACAATAAAAATTAAAATCATCTTTATTAATATTTTATTATTGATATGTAACTTTTTACAATGATAGAAGTTATATATAATATAGGAGAGATCTATATGAAATTATTCCTTGTGTGAGCTTTGGAATTTTCTTCTCTCATACAAGTTTTCATTAGTTAGAATTCTATTTCAACCAACATGCTGGCACAAACAACCTCTAACATCATGTGTGCTGGATATCAAAATAATTTTAATATTAAATTAGATAAAAATATTTTCTACAATCACTGATGATAGCAACATAGAAACATAGACACGGTCTTATTGTCCTAAAATTAAAATGGAAGAGCATCTATTTTAAAAGTTGGGTTTTTTTCTAAGAAATTATATTTTATTAGTTCTTTTTAAAGACAATGTCTCTCCCTCTTAAAGGAAGCACAGAGCTAGAAACTTGTTCTTTGAATCTAATGGATTGGAATATCAGTAAACAGAAGACATATTCTTCTAGAAGAAAGTAGTTGAAAAATGATTCTAAAACCATCTCCACATATCAAAAGACCAAAGGGGAGGGAAAAAAGGGATGAAAGTGAGATCATCTGTATATCATGTATCCCACAGAGAGATGTAGTTCCTGTCCTCCAAAAGGGGAAGAAATTAACTGGGAAAGAAAGTATCTATAATCTTTAAATTAGTAGAGCTTATCTTCTCTTATTCATTTCTTAATAAATCCAAATTGCTACTCCACTACACATATACAAAAGGAAAGCCCAACAATAGTTCATCAGAAAACTGAGAAAATATATATCCCTTAGATGAGCCTACAGAAGTGGAAAGAAGTCAGGAAATGAAAAGGAGAGAAAGCTAGCTTTATCTTCATAGTTTTTAAAGAGTTATAAAAGACTAAATAGCACTGTTTGTATATGGTCACCATTCTTTAGCCTTTGGAAAATAGATGAAAGAACACTGAAAAAGTAAATACTCTTCACCTTTATTATGTGTTAAGTTGGTTTCAAATAACCAGTGGGCACATCAGCTAAATTGCTTACACCTTGGGAAAAGTAGTACCTAAACACACACACACACACACACACACAAGAAGAAAGCCAAAGCTGAGAGAATATCAGATATTTCCATTTTGTACTGAAATGTCCAAGTCATTGTCAAACTTCTTTAGAAATGTTTAAAATGAGAAATACAGGAGTTCAAAATCTCACATATATCATCCTTTTAAGAAGCACTTCTCTCACTTTTCTTCCCTTAATTAACATGTTAAAGGAAAATGAACAAACTGAAGGACTAGCACATTGAAGGACATTCTCTTTAATAAGAGTAGACATCATCCTTCAACTGTCTTGACCAGATCTGGAAATTGACAGGTACCATGTCCCTGCAGGAAATTCTAGATAAAAAGGCCCCCCACCCCAAGCTGCAGATCAGCCATGCTCATCCTTCTCTCCATTGTGTGACAGCCATCAAGACAAATTATTTGCAGAATCTCAAACAGATGGCTTGGGGACAAGTTAGAAATGAAAAGAACCTATGAGAAGAAAATTGTAAGTCGATCCTCTTTTTTGAGAGATACAGTCTCCTCTGACTGGACCCATTGGCCCAGGAACTATGCATAAACCTTGCCTAAACTTTCTTAGAACTATACTTGCATTCTACAACTTTTCCTGCCCAACCTTCTCTCCTTCCCTCTCTCTTACACAGAGGCTAGACCTACATTATGACTTGAAAGCTCTCCCAGCCCCGTCCTATGTTGCCTGTAATCAAACTTATGTGTTGGCTTCTTGGGGGAGCCAAAATAACACAGTAGCTCTGCCTCTTTACTTATCCTAACCTGTTGTGATATATTCCTTGAAGGTCTGCTCCTTGTCGGAAAAATTTATGCAAGTAAAGGGGGCCTAGTGTGTAGATTTGAGGAAGTCTAGAGTCAGCCATGTGGCAGAATGCATTGGTGCACATGAACAGTGATACAGAGGAGAGAATCGAAGGATGGGATTCAGAGTCAGAAGCTCTGGTGAAGATGCTCATCTTTGATGCTAGGAGAGAGCAGGCACACACAAAATTCCTTAAAGGCATTGTGGAAGAAACAAATTATGTGGTAAAATGAATGAAACAGGCAGAAAGTACATCTAGGACAAAGATCTCTTTCTCATTCAGAGACATCCTTTTGTATCAACTGCCTAGGATAGCATAGGAGATATAAACCATGCTGCTTAGCAAGATCTAGATAGTAACTGTGAAAAACAAAAAAAAGGAATAAAGTTCTCAGGGAAAAGATTATCTTGAAACTAGGGTCAGCAAACTTTTTCCCAAAAGGGCCAGTTAAAATGTAAAATCATTCTTAGTTTGGGTTCCATACAAAAATAGGAAGAGGGTCAAATTTGGTCCAGGGTCTATGGTTGCAACCCCTGGCCTAGAGCAGAGGTGAGCAGCCCTATCTGCCTAAGAGCCAATTCAGGAAACATAAAAATGCCATAATTATATTTCATTCAAAATGAAAATAACTTCATAGCATCCTAGCAGAGAAGTGCATATTGTTACAATTTAAATTATCGACTTAATTGAATAGGAATTGAATTGAGTGTTGCTGAGGCAATCTGTCTTCTTTTTAAGTCACTAAAATGTTCATTTTATTAGTTATTTGAGAAGTAGCAACAAGAAGGCAGCTTTCTGATCTTTTAGGCATAAATTCCATTCTGAGCTACATTATGCAACTAAATGGCTCCTTATTACCAAAGGTGATGGATTCTGCTTCCCTGTTCTGGTACCATTCAGTGGAGCACATGGTGTCCAGACTCTGGCTGGCCTTGTCACTTTATTTTATTTTCAGAGAGGAGTCTACCCTTCATCTTTTCTGATACTTTGGTCTCCACTACCTGAAATTTGCCACATATTATGTTTGTTTATTATAAGTAGTAACAATGATATAGTTATTTATTAAGCATTTGTTTCTTTGTGCTTAACCTTGCTACGCACACTACCTTATCTAAGTTGACACCACGAGGTTGATGCTTTTATGGATGATGAAACTGGTACTCAGGGAGGAGATATGATTTGACTAAGGTCACAGAATTAATCTTTCTGTAGTAGAATATTTTTGTCTTAGCCAGCATAGTACTATTTCCCTTTCTTCTGTTAGTAGAAGAACCATTTTTCTACTGTCCATTCCACACTATAGGATTCTGGTAGGTCTGTCACTTATACAGCCCGGCTTCTCACTGACCTAGCCCTCAAGTGTGGGTCAGTCACCAGAATGGATAGTCAGGATGGATACAGTTATTGATCTAGGAGTAACCATGTGATCTTTGCAGGACCAGAGGCCAGGACAATGGGTATGGATGCTGGGAGAGAAATGATCTTCCTGCTTTCATGATACTGTTTTGAGTCATATATATTTAAGGTACCAGGGACCTTCTTTGTCACTACACAAACACAGCCTCCTGGAGAGTGATTCCAGTATTGAGGAAAGCAGAGCTGAGCGATGGAAAAAAAGTGAATCGTACGACACCTTCTGAATCCAGGTGTAGCTGAAGCTAATGCCAATCCTTGAACTTGCCAGTAACAAAAGTCGATAAATATCCCTTTTGTTTAAACCAGAGTTGGATTTCTATTAATGTAACAGGAAGAGTTCTGGTTAATACAATACTAGAGCCAGAATTTAACCCAATATATCTGATTATATAACCATATTAATTAAGTCTTCACTAAAGACAAATTAGAGGTTATAGTTATACCATTGTTAACAGTGTAATCAAGATAAAAATGTAGAAATGGCAGCTAAATGCCCTGTGAATAGCTCTAATCATGGTAATTAGCATTTTTGTTATGATTAATTTTTTATATTTTTCCATGAGCATCTTGAAGACAGGTACTGTATCCTTATCCACCCCTGTAACCCTGCTGAGCCCAGTCCCTAGGACTTAGAAGGTGTTCAGTAAATATTTTTTGAATAAACAAATATTTATAGCAATTTATTAATAACAGAAGTCTACCTTTTATTTCAAGTTAACTTGGAATACTCTTTCAAAGTTAGCTGCATGTCCTAATCTCTCACTTTACTCAGATCTTTGCTTAACAATCTGACCTTAACTGAAAGGTTTTCCAACAGAGGTTTCTAACACAGTCTCCTGCTCATCACTCTTCCCCATCTTACTTTAGTTTTCTTGATAATAGCTATACCTACTGATACAATTTATTCCTTGTCACTCTCACTAGAATGTAAGCTTCTTGAGAGTACTACCTCATACACAGAAGGCTCTCAGAAATGATTGAATGGCTGAATATTTACATTGTAAACAGTATAACTGGAGTGCAAATCAAATCCACATTTCTAATGCCTTCTAACACCTTTTAGATATTCATTTAATATTTTATAATTAAAACGTAGTTAAATTTAATATTTATATATGCTAATGTAATGAATATGTTTTAAAAATTATGAAATATGGTCTTAAGTAAAATATTTTGCCATTGTGTAAACTCTGAATCTAAAACTCTTCTACTAAATCCATACTAGTAATCATATTGATTAATGCAGTATTGCCTTAAGACAATCTGTTAAATCAGCCATCTGTTTGCTCATGATGTTATAGTAATGATATCTTAGCCTAGATTAACTGTAATAATATATTGAGGCTTAGTGACATCTAGGTGTATATCATTACTGATCCATAGAAACTGGACTTATTTTTAAAAATACTCGCTTTGACTTTGTTTTTTGGTAGAATGTAAACCAATTGTCTAAACCATCAATTATTTTTTTTATTTATTTTTTATTTTTTGTGGTACGCGGGCCTCTCACTGTTGTGGCCTCTCCCGTTGCAGAGCACAGGCTCCGGACGTGCAGGCTCAGCGGCCATGGCTCATGGGCCCAGCCGCTCCGCGGCACATGGGATCTTCCTGGACTGGGGCACGAACCTGTGTCCCCTGCATCGGCAGGCGGACTCTCAAACACTGCGCCACCAGGGAAGCCCTAAACCATCAATTTTTAAGTAAATACAGATATGGACCCAAAGCAATGATAACTTACTAGTAAAATTATATTTTGAGAAACTCTACAATGTAAAAATAATATAGCTATGTAGGAAACATTTTATTTTATTTTATTTATTTATTTATTTATTTTTTTGCGGTACGCGGGCCTCTCACTGTTGTGGCCTCTCCCGTTGCGGAGCACAGGCTCTGGACGTGCAGGCTCAGCGGCCATGGCTCACGGGCCCAGCCACCCCGCGGCACGTGGGATCCTCCTGGACTGGGGCACGAACCCGTGTCCCCTGCATTGGCAGGCGGACTCTCAACCACTGCGCCACCAGGAAAGCCCGATGGTCACTTTTGAATTGAGACCAAAGAAGAAAAACAAATCATCATAATTATAGTGTATTCAGGAAAATAGATTTCTTTCTTGCAGTTTTAGTTTGTTTTGAAAAAAATTCCCCTTTCTTTGTTGTTCTAGTCATGAATTGAACTCAAGTGAATAAAACTCAGTAATTTTTATGAGAATGAATTTACCTATTTGTATCAAAATTTCAAGTTCACAATATATACAGTATACATATATATATATACACACACACACATATAGACATTAAGATGAGTATTTTACTTCATCTTCTCTATTAATTCCCACTAAGAATTTCTGGAAGCATTTTGCACCTCTTCCTTTTCCAATGTAACTTTATGATACATATATATATAATATTGCTTTTTGACTGTACCTGTGTCCCTAGATAATGCCTTTTCTTCCACCCTATTTGAATATCAATGAAAAAAAGTCTATTTTCTTTCATTACTTAATACTTGAATCATATCCTCTACTCACCAAATCACAACTTGCACCACTACAGTCATAAATGACACCATCATAAAATAATCCTGTAGCTAAAAAATTAATAAGTAATCTATCCTAAAACTGAACATAGGGAGAGGAGGACCTTCAAGATGGTGGAGGAGTAAGACATGGAGATCACCTTTCTCCCCACAAATACATCAAAAATACATCTACATGTGGAACAGCTCCTACAGAACACCTGCTGAATGCTGGCAGAAGACCTCAGACTTCCCAAAAGACAAGAAACTCCCACGTAGCTGGCCATGTGGCTGACAGGGTCTTGGTGCTGTGGCCAGGTGTCAGGCCTGAGCCTCTGAGGTGGGAGAGCCGAGTTCAGGACATTGGACCACCAGAGACCTCCCAGCTACATGTAATATCAATCAGTGAGAGCTCTCCCAGAGATTTCCATCTCAATGCTAAGACCCAGCTCCACTCAATGACAAGCAAGCTCCACTGCTGGACGCCCCATGCAAAACAACTAGCAAGACAGGAACACAACCCCACCCATTAGCAGAGAGGCTACTTAAAATCATACTAAGTTCACAGACACCCCAAAGCACACCACCGGACTCAGTCCTGCCCACCAAAAAGACAATATCCAGCCTCATCCACCAGAACACAGGCACAATTCCCCTCCACCAGGAAGCCTACACAACCCACTGTGGGCAGACACCACACAAACAATGGGAACTATGAACCTGCAGCCTGCGAAAAGGAAACCCCAAACACAGTAAGAAAAGCAAAATGAGAAGACAGAGAAATATGCAGCAGATGAAGGAGCAAAGTAAAAACCCAACAGACCAAACAAATGAAGAGGAAATAGGCAATCTGCCTGAAAAAGAATTTAGAGAAATGAGAGTAAAGATGATCCAAAATCTTGGAAATAGAATGGAGAAAATACAAGAAAGGTTTAACAAGGAACTAGAAAAATAAAGAGCAAAGGAACAATGATGAACAACACAATAACTGAAATTAAAAATTCACTAGAAGGAATCAATAGCAGAATACATGACACAGAAGAACGGATATGTGACCTGGAAGATAAAAAGTAGAAATAACTATCACAGAGCAGAATAAAGAAAAACGAATGAAAAGAATTGAGGACAGTCCCAAAGACCTCTGGGACAACATTAAATGCACCAACATTCGAATTTTAGGGGTCCCAAAAGAAGAAGATAAAAAGAAAGGGACTGAGAATATACTGGAAGAGATTATAGTTGAACACTTCCCTAATATGGGAAAGGAAATAGTCAATCAAGTCCAGGAGCAGAGAGAGTCCCATACTGGATAATTGAAGGAGAAACACGCCAAGATGCATATTAATCAAAGTACCAAAAATTAAATACAAACAAAAAAATATTAAAAGCAGCAAAAGAAAGAGAACAAATAACATACAAGGGAATTGCCATAAGGTTAACAGCTGATCTTTCAGCAGAAACTCTGCAAGCCAGAAGGGAGTGGCAGGACATACTTAAAGTGATTAAAGGGAAAAACCTACAACCAAGATTACTCTACCCAGCAAGGATCTCATTCAGATTTGATGGAGAAATTAAAAGCTTTACAGACAGGCAAAAGTTAAGAGAATTCAGCACCACCAAACCAGCTTTACAACAAATGCTAAAGGGACTTCTCTAGGCAGGAAACCCAAGAGAAGGAAAAGACGTACAATAGCAAATGCAAAACAATTAAGAAAATGGTAATAGGAACATACATATCGATAATTACCTTAAAAGTAAATGGATTAAATGCTCAAACCAAAACACAAAGACTAGCTGAATGGATCCAAAAATTAGAACCTTATATATGCTGTCTAAAAGACACCCACTTCAGACCTAGGGACACATACAGACTGAAAGTGAGGGGATAGAAAAAGATATTCCATGCAAATGGAAACCAAAAGAAAGCTGGAGTAGCAATTCTCATATCAGATAAAATAGACTTTAAAATAAAGACTGTTACAAGAGACAAAAAAGATACTACATAATGGACAAGGGATCAATCCAAGAAAAAGATATAGCAATTGTAAATATTTATGCACCCAACATAGGAGCACCTCAATACATAAGGCAAATGCTAACAGTCATAAAAGGGGAAACTGACAGTAACACAATCATCGTAGGGGACTTTAACACCCCACTTTCACCAATGGACGTATCATCCAAAATGAAAATAAATAAGGAAACACAAGCTTTAAATGATACATTCAACAAGATGGACTTAATTGATATTTATAGGACATTCCATCCAAAAACAACAGAATACACTTTCTCTTCAAGTGCTCATGGGACATTCTCCAGGATAAATCATATCTTGGGTCACAAATCACGCCTTGGTAAATTTAAGGAAATTGAAATAGTGTCAAGTATTTTTTCCGACCACAGTGTTATGACGAGATATCAATTACAGAAAAAAAACTGCAAAAAAAAAAAAAAAGAAACACACACACATGGAGGTTAAAAAATACAATACTAAATAACAAAGAGTTTAACGAAGAAATCAAAGAGGAAATCAAAAAATGCCTAGAAACAAATGACAATGGAGACACGACGACTCAAAACCTATGGGATGCAGCAAAAGCAGTTCTAAGAGGGAAGTTTAGAGCAATACAATCCCACCTTAAGAAACAGGAAACATCTCAAATAAACAACCGAACCTTGCACCTAAAGGAATTAGAGAAAGAACAAAAAAACCCCAAAGTTAGCAGAAGGAAAGAAATCATAAAGATCAGATCAGAAATAAATGAAAAACAAATGAAGGAAACGATAGCAAAGATCAATAAAACTAAAAGCTGGTTCTTTGAGAAGATAAACGAAGTTGATAAACCATTAGCCAGACTCATCAAGAAAAAAAGGGAGAAGACTCAAATCAATAGAATTAGAAATGAAAAAGGAGAAGTAACAACTGACACTGCAGAAATACAAAGGATCATGAGAGATTACTACAAGCAACTCCATGCCAATAAAATGGACACCCTGGAAGAAATGGACAAATTCCTAGAAATGCACAACTTGCCGAGACTGAACCAGAAAGAAATAGAAAATATGAACAGACCAATCACAAGCACTGAAATTGAAACTGTGATAAAAAATCTTCCAACAAACAAAAGCCCAGGACCAGATGGCTTCACAGGCGAATTCTATCAAACATTTAGAGAAGAGCTAACACCTATCCTTCTCAAACTCTTCCAAAATATAGCAGAGGGAGGAACACTCCCAAAACTCATTTTACGAGGCCACCATCATCCTGATACCAAAACCAGACAAAGATGTCTCAAAAAAAGAAAACTACGGGCCAATATCACTGATGAACATAGATGCAAAAATCCTCAACAAAATACTATCAAACAGAATCCAACAGCACATTAAAAGGATCATGCACCATGATCAAGTGGGGTTTATTCCAGGAATGCAAGGATTCTTCAATATGCAAATCAATCAACATGATACACCATATTAACAAACTGAAGGAGAAAAACCATATGATCATCTCAATAGATCCAGAGAAAGCTTTCGAAAAAATTCAACACCCATTTATGATAAAAACCCTGCAGAAAGTAGGCATAGAGGGAACTTTCCTCAACATAATAAAGGCCATATATAACAACCCCACAGCCAACATCGTCCTCAATGGTGAAAGACTGAAACCATTTCCACTAAGATAAGGAACAAGACAAGGTTGCCCACTCTCACCCCTATTATTCAACATAGTTTTGGAAGTTTTAGCCACAGCAATCAGAGAAGAAAAGGAAATAAAAGGAATCCAAATCGGAAAAGAAGAAGTAAAGCTGTCAGTGTTTGCAGATGATATGATAGTATACATGCAGAATCCTAAAGATGCTACCAGAAAACTACTAGAGCTAATCAATGAATTTGGTAAAGTTGCAGGATACAAAATTAATGCACAGAAATCTCTGGCATTCCTATACACTAATGATGAAAAATCTGAAAGTGAAATTAAGAAAACACTCCCATTTACCACTGCAAGAAAAATAATAAAATATCTAGGAATAAACCTACCTAAGGAGACAAAAGACCTGTATGCAGAAAATTATAAGACACTGATGAAAGAAATTAAAGATGATACAAATAGATGGAGAGATATACCACGTTCTGGGACTGGAAGAATCAACATTGTGAAAATGACTCTACTACCCAAAGCAATCTACAGATTCAATGCAATCCCTATCAAACTACCACTGGCATTTTTCACAGAACTAGAACAAAAAAGTTCACAATTTGTATGGAAACACAAAAGACCCCCAAAAGCCAAAGCAATGTTGAGAATGAAAACTGGAGCTGGAGGAATCAGGCTCCCTGACTTCAGACTACACTACAAAGCTACAGTAATCAAGACAGTATGGTACTGGCCCAAAAACAGAATATAGGCCAATGGAATAGGATAGAAAGCCCAGAGATAAACCCACGGACATATGGTCACCTTATCTTTGATAAAGGAGGCAGGAATGTACAGTGGAGAAAGGACAGTCTCTTCAATAAATGGTGCTGGGAAAACTGGATAGGGACATGTAAAAGTATGAGATTATTAGATCACTCCCTAACACCATACACAAAAATAAGCTCAAAATGGATTAAAGACCTAAATGTAAGGCCAGAAACTATCAAACTCTTAGAGGAAAACATAGGCAGAACACTCTATGACATAAATCACAGCAAGATTCTTTTGGACCCACCTCCTAGAGAAAGGGAAATAAAAACAAAAATAACAGATGGGACCTACTGAAACTTAAAAGCTTTTGCACAGCAAAGGAAACCATAAACAAGGCAAAAAGACAACCCTCAGAATGGGAGAAAATATCTGCCAACAAAGCAACTGAAAAAGGATTAATCTCCAAAATATACAAGCAGCTCATGCAGTACAATATCAAAAAAAACTAACAAGCAATCCAAAAATGGGCAGAAGACCTAAACCGACATTTCTCCAAAGATGATATACAGATTGTCAACAAACACATGAAATGATGCTCTACATCACTAATCGTTAGAGAAATGCAAATCAAAATTACAATGAGGTATCACCTCACACCGGTCAGAAGGGCAATTATAAAAAATCTACAGACTTCCGGGGAAGATGGCGGAAGAGTAAGACGCGGAGATCACCTTCTTCCCCACGGATACACCAGAAATACACCTACACGTGGAACAACTCCTACAGAACACCTACTGAACGCTGGCAGAAGACCCCAGACCTCCCAAAAGGCAAGAAACTCCCCACGTACCTGGGTAGGGCAAAGCGGAGAGATTCCCGCACAGAGGATCGGTGCCGAGCGGCACTCACCAGCCCGAGAGGCTTGTCTGCTCGCCCGCCGGGGCGGGCGGCGCTGGAAGCTGAGGCTCGGGCTTCGGTCAGAGCGCAGGGAGAGGACTGGGGCTGGCGGCGAGAACTCAGCCTGAAGGGGGCTAATGTGCCACAGCTAGCCGGGAAGGAGTCCAGGAAAACTCTGGAGCTGTCGAAGAGGCAAGAGACTTTTTCTTCCCTCTTTGTTTCCTGGTGCGCGAGGAGAGGGGATTAAGAGCGCTGCTTAAAGGAGCTCCACACACGGGCGCGAGTCGCGGCTGAAAGCGCGGAGCCCAGAGACGGGCGTGGGACGCTGGGGCTGCTGCTGCCTCCGCCAAGAAGCCTGTGTGCGAGCGCAGGTCACTGTCCACACCGCCCTTCCGGGAGCCTGTGCAGCCCGCCACTGCCGGGGTCCCGAGATCCAGGGGCAGCTTCCCTGGGAGAACGCACGGCGCGCCTCGGGCTGGTGAAACGTCACGCCGGCCTCTGCCGCTGCAGGCTCGCCCCGCACTCCGTGTCCCTCCCTCCCGCCCGGCCTGAGTGAGCCAGAGTCCCCGAAGAGGCTGCTCCTTTGACCCTGTCCTGTCTGAGCGACGAACAGACGCCCTCCGGCGACCTACATGCAGAGGCGGGGCCAAATCCAAAGCTGAGACACAGGAGCTGTGAGAACGAAGAAGAGAAAGGGAAACCTCTCCCAGCAGCCTCAGAAGCAGCGGATTAAAGCTCCACAATCAACTTGATGTACCCTGCATCTGTGGAATACATGAATAGACAACAAATCATCCCAAATTGAGGAGCCAGGAGTCAGTGCTGTGCCTCTGAGGTGGGAGAGCCAACTTCAGGACACTGGTCCACAAGAGACCTCCCAGCTCCACATAATATCAAATGGCGAAAATCTTCCAGAGATCTCCATCTCAACACCAGCACCCAGCTTCACTCAACGACCAGCAAACTACAGTGCTGGACACCCTATGCCAAACAACTAGCAAGACAGGAACACAACGCCACCCATTAGCAGAGAGGCTGCCTAAAATCATAAAAAGTCCGCAGACACCCCAAAACACACCACCAGACGTGGACCTGCCCACCAGAAACACAAGATCCAGCCTCATCCACCAGAACACAGGAACTAGTCCCCTCCACCAGGAAGCCTACACAACCCAGTGAACCAAACTTAGCCAATGGGGACAGACACCAAAAACAACGGGAACTACGAACCTGCAGCCTGCAAAAAGGAGACTGCAAACACAGTAACATAAGCAAAATGAGAAGACAGAAAAACACACAGCAGGAGAAGGAGCAAGATAAAAACCCACCAGACCTAACAAATGAAGAGGTAATAGGCAGTCTACCTGAAAAAGAATTCAGAATAATGATGGTAAAGATGATCCAACATTCTATTTCCAAGATCCAAAATCTTGGAAATAGAATAGACAAAATGCAAGAAACAGTTAACAAGGACCTAGAAGAACTAAAGATGAATCAAGCATTGATTAAAAACACAATAAATGAAATAAAAAATACTCTAAATGGGATCAATAGCAGAATAACTGAGGCAGAAGAACGGATAAGTGAGGTGGAAGATAAAATAGTGGAAATAACTGCTGCAGAGCAAAATAAAGAAAAAAGAATGAAAAGAACAGAGGACAGTCTCAGACACCTCTGGGACAACATTAAACGCACCAACATTCGAATTATAGGGGTTCCAGAAGAAGAAGAGAAAAAGAAAGGGACTGAGAAAATATTTGAAGAGATTACAGTTGAAAACTTCCCTAATATGGGAAAGGAAATAGCTAATCAAGTCCAGGAGGCACAGAGAGTCCCATACAGAATAAATCCAAGGAGAAATATGCCAAGACACATATTAATCAAACTGTCAAAAATTAAACACAAAGAAATCATATTAAAAGCAGCAAGGCAAAAACAACAAGTAACACACAAGGGAATCCCCATCAGGATAACAGCTGATCTCTCAGCAGAAACTCTACAAGCCAGAAGGGAGTGGCAGGACATAATTAAAGTGATGAAGGAGAAAAACCTGCAACCAAGATTACTCTACCCATCAAGGATCTCATTCAGATTTGATGGAGAAATTAAAACGTTTACAGACAAGCAAAAGCTGAGAGAGTTCAGCACCACCAAACCAGCTTTACAACAAATGCTAAAGGAACTTCTCTAGGCAAGAAACACAACAGAAGGAAAAGACCTACAATAAGAAACACAAAACAATTAAGAAAATGGGAATAGGAACATACATATCGATAATTACCTTAAATGTAAATGGACTAAATGCTCCCACCAAAAGACACAGATTGGCTGAATGGATACAAAAACAAGACCCATATATATGCTGTCTACAAGAGACCCACTTCAGACCTAGAGACACATACAGACTGAAAGTAAGGGGATGGAAAAAGATATTCCATGCAAATGGAAACCAAAAGAAAGCTGGAGTAGCAATTCTCATATCAAACAAAATAGACTTTAAAATAAAGACTACTAGAAGAGACAAAGAAGGACACTACATAATGATCAAGGGATAGATCCAAGAAGAAGATATAACAATTGTAAATATTTATGCACCCAACATAGGAGCACCTCAATACATAAGGCAAATACTAACAGCCATAAAAGGAGAAATCGACAGTAACACAATCATAGTAGGGGACTTTAACACCCCACTTTCACCAATGGACAGATCATCCAAAATGAAAATAAATAAGGAAACACAAGCTTTAAATGATACATTCAACAAGATGGACTTAATTGATATTTATAGGACATTCCATCCAAAAACAACAGAATACACATTTTTCTCAAGTGCTCATGGAACATTCTCCAGGAAAGATCATATCTTGGGTCACAAATCAAGCCTTGGTAAATTTAAGAAAATTGAAATCGTATCAAGTATCTTTTCCGACCACAATGCTATGAGACTAGATATCAATCACAGGAAAAGAGCTGTAAAAAATACAAACACATGGAGGCTAAACAATACACTACTTAATAACGAAGTGATCACTGAAGAAATCAAAGAGGAAATTAAAAAATACCTAGAAACAAATGACAATGGAGACACGATGACCCAAAACCTATGGGATGCAGCAAAAGCAGTTCTAAGAGGGAAGTTTATAGCAATACAATCCCACCTTAAGAAACAGGAAACATCTTGAATAAACAACCTAACCTTGCACCTAAAGCAATAAGAGAAAGAAGAACAAAAACATCCCAAAGTTAGCAGAAGGAAAGAAATCATAAAAATCAGATAAGAAATAAATGAAAAAGAAATGAAGAAAACAATAGCAAAGATCAATAAAACTAAAAGCTGGTTCTTTGAGAAGATAAACAAAATTGATAAACCATTAGCCAGACTCATCAAGAAAATAAGGGAGAAGACTCAAATCAATAGAATTAGAAATGAAAAAGGAGAAGTAACAACTGACACTGCAGAAATACAAAAGATCATGAGAGATTACTACAAGCAACTCTATGCCAATAAAATGGACAACCTGGAGGAAATGGACAAATTCTTAGAAATGCACAACCTGCCACGACTGAATCAGGAAGCAATAGAAAATATGAACAGACCAATCGCAAGCACTGAAATTGAAACTGTGATAAAAAATCTTCCAACAAACAAAAGCCCAGGACCAGATGGCTTCACAGGCGAATTCTATCAAGCATTTAGAGAAGAGCTAACACCTATCCTTCTCAAACTCTTCCAAAATATAACAGAGGGAGGAACACTCCCAAACTCATTCTACGAGGCCACCATCACCTTGATACCAAAACCAGACAAAGGTGTCACAAAAAAAGACACTACAAGCCAATATCACTGATGAACATAGATGCAAATATCCTCAACAAAATACTATCAAACAGAATCCAACAGCACATTAAAAGGATAATACACCATGATCAAGTGGGGTTTATTCCAGGAATGCAAGGATTCTTCAATATACGCAAATCAATCAACGTGATACACCATATTAACAAATTGAAGGAGAAAAACCATATGATCATCTCAATAGATCCAGAGAAAGCTTTCGACAAAATTCAACACCCATTTATGATAAAAACCCTGCAGAAAGTAGGCATAGAGGGAACTTTCCTCAATATAATAAAGGCTATATATGACAAACCCACAGCCATCATCGTCCTCAATGGTGAAAAACTGAAACCATTTCCACTAAGATCAGGAACAAGACAAGGTTGCCCACTCTCACCAGTCTTATTCAACATAGTTTTGGAAGTTTTAGCCACAGCAATCAGAGAAGAAAAGGAAATAAAAGGAATCCAAATCAGAAAAAAAGAAGTAAAGCTGTCACTGTTTGCAGATGACATGATACTATACATAGAGAATCCTAAAGATGCTACTAGAAAACTACTAGAGCTAATCAATGAATTTGGTAAAGTTGCAGGATACAAAATTAATGCACTCTCTGGCATTCCTATATACTAATGATGAAAAATCTGAAAGTGAAATCAAGGAAACACTCCCATTTACCATTGCAACAAAAAGAATAAAATATCTAGGAATAAACCTACCTAAGGAGACAAAAGACCTGTATGCAGAAAATTATAAGACACTGATGAAAGAAATTAAAGATGATACAAATAGATGGAGAGATGTACCATGTTCTTGGATTGGAAGAATCAACATTGTGAAAATGACTCTACTACCCAAAGCAATCTATAGATTCAATGCAATCCCTATCAAACTACCACTGGCATTTTTCACAGAACTAGAACAAAAAAGTTCACAATTTGTATGGAGACACAAAAGACCCCGAATAGCCAAAGCAATCTTGAGAACGAAAACTGGAGCTGGAGGAATCAGGCTCTCTGACTTCAGACTATACTACAAAGCTACAGTAATCAAGACAGTATGGTACTGGCACAAAAACAGAAAGATAGATCAATGGAACAGGATAGAAAGCCCAGAGATAAACCCACGGACATATGGTCACCTTATCTTTGATAAAGGAGGCAGGAATGTACAGTGGAGAAAGGACAGCCTCTTCAATAAATGGTGCTGGGAAAACTGGATAGGGACATGTAAAAGTATGAGATTAGATCACTCCTTAACACCATACACAAAAATAAGCTCAAAATGGATTAAAGACCTAAATGTAAGGCCAGACACTATCAAACTCTTAGAGGAAAACATAGGCAGAACACTCTATGACATAAATCACAGCAAGATCCTTTTTGACCCACCTCCTAGAGAAATGGAAATAAAGACAAAAATAAACACATGGGACCTAATGAAACTTAAAAGCTTTTGCACAGCAAAGGAAACCATAAACAAGACCAAAAGACAACCCTCAGAATGGGAGAAAATATTTGCCAACAAAGCAACTGACAAAGGATTAATCTCCAAAATTTATAAGCAGCTCATGCAGCTCAATAACAAAAAAACAAACAATCCAATCCAAAAATGGGCAGAAGACCTAAATAGACATTTCTCCACAGAAGATATACAGACTGCCAACAAACAAATGAAAGGATGCTCAACATCTTTAATCATTAGAGAAATGCAAATCAAAACTACAATGAGATATCATCTCACACCAGTCAGAATGGCCATCATCAAAAAATCTAGAAACAATAAATGCTGGAGAGGGTGTGGAGAAAAGGGAACACTCTTGCACTGCTGGTGGGAATGTGAATTGGTACAGCCACTATGGAGAACAGTATGGAGGTTCCTTAAAAAACTACAAATAGAACTACCATATGACCCAGCAATCCCACTACTGGGCATATACCCTGAGAAAACCATAATTCAAAAAGAGACATGTACCAAAAGTTTCATAGCAGCCCTATTTACAATAGCCCGGAGATGGAAACAACCTAAGTGTCCATCATCGGATGAATGGGTAAAGAAGATGTGGCACATATATACAATGGAATATTATTCAGCCATAAAAAGAAATGAAATTGAGCTATTTGTAATGAGGTGGATGGACCTAGAGTCTGTCATACAGAGTGAAGTAAGTCAGAAAGAGAAAGACAAATACTGTATGCTGACACATATATATGGAATTTAAGAAAAAAAAATGTCATGAAGAACATAGGAGTAAGACAGGAATAAAGACACAGACCTACTAGAGAATGGACTTGAGGATATGGGGAGGGGGAAGGGTAAGCTGTGACAAAGTGAAAGAGCGGCATGGACATATATACACTACCAAACGTAAGGTAGATAGCTAGTGGGAAGCAGCCGCATAGCATAGGGAGATCAGCTCGGTGCTTTGTGACTGCCTGGAGGGGTGGGATAGGGAGGGTGGGATGGAGACGCAAAAGGGAGGGGATATGGGAACATATGTATATGTATAACTGATTAAATTTGTTATAAAGCAGTAAAAATAAAAAATAAAGAAAAATTAAAAAAATATCTACAAACAATAAATGCTGGAGAGGGTGTGGAGAAAAGGGAACCCTCTTGCACTGTTGGTGGGAATGTTAATTGATATAGCCACTATAGAGAACAGTATGAAGGTGCCTTGAAAGCTAAACATAAAACCACCATACGACCCAGAAATCCCACTACTGGGCATATACCCTGAGAAAACCATAATTAAAAAAGAGTCATGTACTCCAATGTTCATGGCAGCACTACTTACAATAGCCAGGACATGGAAGCAACCTAAGTGTCCACTGACAGATGAATGGACAAAGAAGATGTGGCACATGTATACAATGGAATATTACTCAGCCATAAAAAGAAATGAAATTGAGTTATTTATACTGAGGTGGATGGACCTAGAGTCTGTCATACTGAGTGAAGTAAGTCAGAAGGAGAAAAACAAATACCTAACACATACATATGGAATCAAAAAAAAAGAAAAATGGTTCTGAAGAACCTAGGGGCAGGATAAGAATAAAGACGTAGATGTAGAGAATGGATTTGAGGACACGTGGAGGGGGAATTGTAAGCTGGGACGAAGTGAGGGAGTGGCACTGACATATATACACCACCAAATGTAAAACAGACAGGGAGTGGGAAGCAGCCACATAGTATGGGGATATCAGCTCGGTGCTTTTTGACCACCTAGAGGGGTGGGATAGGGAGGGTGGGAGGGAGACGCAAGAGGTAGGGGATAT
Organism: Hyperoodon ampullatus; assembly: GCF_949752795.1. Taxonomy (NCBI): domain Eukaryota; kingdom Metazoa; phylum Chordata; class Mammalia; order Artiodactyla; family Ziphiidae; genus Hyperoodon; species Hyperoodon ampullatus. The sequence goes on along the minus strand of NC_136925.1, from coordinate 44,583,584 downwards.
GGGGATATATGTATATGTATAGCTGATTCACTTTGTTATACAGCAGAAACTAACACAACATTGTAAAGCAATTATACTCCAATAACGATGTTCAAAAAAGAAACAAAATTTTAAAAAAATGTAAAAAAACACCTGAACCTAGGAACAGATATTTAGTTCTTTGCCCACATTCTCAAAAGAGTTTCCTTAGTTCACCATTAGTTAGCTACAGCACATGCTAAACAACAACTCCAACCATTCTTTTGTTTAATTTATTAACACTCAGTCATCGCAGTTCTGACTCTAGTTAAAATCAGCTGGTTAGCCAACACCTTGTCCAACAGAGCCTACAATTATGAGAGCCACATCTCTCAAAGACTAAGTGCTCAGGGACGACTGTAGTCTACAGATTGTCTTGTTAGGAACTTTTAACAGCTTCTACTTACGGATTAAGCAACAAGAAATAAAAGGTCAAGCAACATTTGGAGAAACTGAGGAAAAAGACCTTTTAAAATTAAAACACCACAGACACATACACACACATTCATTTAAATCCCTACAACTGGCCTTTGTTAGTTAAGAAAGTTATTTTTTTATTATTAAAAACAGCATTTAAAAAACTAGATTGCTATATGAAGGATACTTAGTAAGTTAGCCAGAATAGTGGCCTATGTATACTCATGGGCAGTTGTAAATTCCATCTCCCCCCACCAGCCCTAAACAAGCCCAGGTGCCTGGCATGCACAGTGTACCTGCCCCTCAGGACGTCCGATGTTCCCCCACTGGCCTTGCCGGTAATGGTCACAACCCTCTTCAACAGTCCCCTGGGGAGGAAATAAACCTGCACTGACCCTCAGCTTTCAAGCTCATCACATCCTCTCAACTTCCAGGTCCCTGTCCAGTGAGTCAGCTTCCCTCTCTCTTTTTTTTTTTTTTTTTTTTAGCTTCCCTCTCTTTTGCTTGATATTGTTTAAACCCCTCTAGGCCACCACTATGTTTAGAAAATTGATTCACCCCACACTCATTATCCCCTTATTTTCTTCTCTCCAGTTCAATTTCTATAATTGAAGAGTATTATTTAACTACTCCTATGTGCCAGCACCATTATTTGGGAAAATACATACACCCTAAAATATGACCTTTGTGGAACTTTTAGTGAAATTGAAGGTTAAAAACTTGTCAGATTGGGCTTCCCTGGTGGCGCAGTGGTTGAGAGTCCGCCTGCCGATGCAGGGGACACGGGTTTGTGCCCCAGTCCGGGAGGATCCCACATGCCGCAGAGCGGCTGGGCCCGTGAGCCATGGCCGCTGAGCCTGCGCGGCCGGAGCCTGTGCTCCGCAACAGGAGAGGCCACAACAGTGAGAGGCCCGCGTACCGCAAAAAAACAAAAACAAAAACAAAACAAAAAACTTGTCAGATCTTAAAAAGAGGATAGTACAAGCCACTGCATATTTAATTACTAAATGTTGTATTGAAATATCAAGGAGCACTGTTCTTAACCCCCTCAGGTACAGGTCCAGGCACTGACATTTTTAGAAAGCTTTCTCGGTTATTCTAATACATAGCCAGTGATGATATCTACTGTGCTGGAAAGTCTCCACCCTGACTGACAACTGGCTTTCAGTTGTAGGTAGGGAATCAAGAGGGTAGAAGCTACAGATACTAACCCATTGCTTCTCAAACTTTTGTGTGCACGAGAATTATCTGGGTTTCTGCTAAACATACACAGTTCTGGGGCTTAGCCTATAGAGAATCAGATTCCACCAGTCATATGTGGGGACCCAGAACTTGCATTTTCAACAAGGGGCCCTTATAATTCTGATCTGGTGGTCACCAGACCACACTTTAAGGAAGGCTACTAAAAATCTAGTCACTATCTAGACTTGGGTTAAAATAATATTATAACAAGGTAGCCCAGAATTAACAAATCAACATGACTATCTTGAAAAACTAAATTATTTTATAAATTTATTTTAATATTCTTGTATTGCACTCTTTGACTAATATTCTTAATGGGTAAAATGGGTTATCAATATCACAGTTTTGTTTTACAATCACTAGATAGATGTTCAGAGCACTTTGAAAATTATCTTCCCCTTGGCACCATCATGACTTATTTAAAAAACTAAATGAGATCCACTGTTTTGAGAAAGATAGGGTAGAAAATACGAAAAAAAACAAAAAAAGGAAAGAGAGAAAAAGACTTTCTTTAGTTGTACAGGCACATGTCTTTATGACTGTGTTTTCCGTTTCTTATTTTTTGGGGGAGGAGGAGAGAGGGGTAACAAAAGCCAACTTAGGCTTTTTTTTAAAATTACTAAAGCTTTTAACTAATGATGTGCACATAAAATAAAATTCTGTGACTGTTGTTCATTTTAGCTCAATGTAACCAAATTGTCTTAATTAAAACTAAACTACTGAGTAAGAAGACGATCAAAAATATGTCTGTTCCTCAAGACAGAAATTTTACATAAACAAAAATAGGATGGAAACAGAGCTCCCTGAAGAAAAATGCACATGTAAACTGTAACACATAACAGTACAAACTGCCTGATGCTGTACAATGCATAACAATGTTAGCTAATATATAATGGATACATTACATTGATCTTTATTCTACTTTTTAGACTAAGGTTTCCTGAACGATGTCAATAAAAAATTCATATTTATACTTTTAAATTCTTTTAATTTTAAAATTGAGAGCCAGCATTTTATTTAATTTTATTTTCTTCCAAATCAAGGCCTGAAATTCACTATGCTAAGCCATCTGAATCCTACCTCCCTATGAACAGGCACATCTGCCGAAGATCAGAGTTCTCACTGACCTTGGGCACGCAGCAGTTTCAAAGGAATAATCTCATTTAGGAAAAAGAAAACCATATGTGAATCAACATTAACCGCTCTTAGCCCACATCAGGGATGATGGCTCCCTTGGCACCAGTCTGAATTTTGAGCTAAGGAATTTGGCCTGAGCTTCCTCCTGCTTCGCCAGGACAGACGGATAAAGAGGTGCAACATTAGCTCCATATTTCTGATTTTTCTAAATATATCCTTTGTAAGTTTGTTTTTGATAGAAATACAGAAAAGATGTTTTCATACATGTTTTTTACTTCTGAAATCAGTTCCCTGTGCATTAGAGAGAATTGAGTGTAGCAAGTATGAGTAACAACTACTAACACATGTATTGACTGCCTACTTTTTGCCAAGGACTAGACTAGGAGTTTTACATATTTTAATTCTAATATCCACAATAATATCTCTAAAGTAACTGTTATCATCCCCATTGTACAGATGAGAAAAGTAAGGTGCAAAGAGCTGAATAATTTGCCCATGGCAAATTAATTACAGGGACAACAAAATACTTACAATATGGTAATGATCCATAAGCCTTGAATCACATTTTTCTACCTTCTGTGCTGTATTTAAAAAGTAAACAGCTAGCTTTTATTTAGTGTTTACTTCATGTTAGACATTTTTCTAAGTACTTAAAGGCATTAATTCTTTTAGAAAGTATTGTTGTTCTTCCCACTGTATACCTGATGAAACTGAGGGACAAAGAGGTCAAGTAACTTGCCTAAAGCCTCAAAGTTGATCAATGGAGGATCTATAATTTAACCCAGGCAACTAGCTTCAGGTTATGTACCTTTAACCATGATGTTATAAGAATATTAATAGGTTCCAAATATCCATTTTTAAATTTAGTTCTGGGGCTTCCCTGGTGGCGCAGTGGTTGAGAATCTGCCTGCCAATGCAGGGGACATGGGTTCGAGCCCTGGTCTGGGAAGATCCCACATGCCACGGAGCAGCTAGCCCCGTGAGCCACAATTACTGAGCCTGTGCGTCTGGAGCCTGTGCTCCGCAACAAGAGAGGCCGCGATAGTGAGAGGCCCACGCACCGCGATGAGGAGTGGCCCCCACTTGCCGCAACTAGAGAAAGCCCTCGCACAGAAACGAAGACCCAACACAGCCATAAATAAATAAATGAAATTTAAAAAAATAAATAAATTTAGTTCTTAAAATTCACAACCACATATACTCCAACCCTGTGCATCAGGATTTGTCATAACAAGACAGAATGTAAATGTGAATAATTCTAGTTGAAAAAAAAGGAAGACTAATCCTCTACCTGCCAAAATTTGGGCAGCAGAGACTGACCAGACATCAGAGACACTGTACTAGGCTTTTTTCAGCTTTTTTCAAGAAATTTCAGTCACATGCATTTCATCCTAAATAAAGGTGTTTTTTGCAAATGCATTAGCATATCTAAATGATACAACAAACAGCAAATGGGAAGAGGTATAGATAAACAACACTGCAGTATTGGGAGAGGCAACACTACAATAATGTCCATCAGGTTGTCTTTTCTGAGTTTTTGCATCACAATTGTGATACATAAAGATAAGTATAATGAATCTTATAGGAAATATATGTATAGTACTTCATAGAAAGGAAAACTCTGAGAGGAAAAAGAAGGGGTAATCTTTATAAGATCCAGTAGTTTCTGGTAGATTTGTCAAATTTGAAATAGAGGAAAAGAGATAATTATCACTCTGTCTTGTGGGAACTGGTGATGATGTAACAGCTTGAGTTCAGAGACTTGCTTTACAAAAGCCATAAGACTTGTTAGCAAACAATAATTCCTTTAAAAGAAAGAAAAAAATCTGTATTTGCAGAGGAAGGAAAATTGCAACACTTTTACTTAATAAAATAGCAAATATCAACACTGAATTACTCAGACATACATACTGACTAGACCTAAATGTGGAGATATTCATAAAAATGGAGTCTCTCTGAGCTTTGATGTTGTTGCCTCTCTCTACCCCACCTCCTTTACTCTCCTGGGAGTTCAGCCCAGGACAATTATAGGGTTGCTATCACAGCAGCTGTCCCTGTTTCATGGTGCTGATTTTCTGCATGCAAAAATGTGTACTCCAGAGAGACACAATGGTGAGAGTTAACATTAAATCTGATTCTAGTCTTCTAGGAAGACTAAGGTTTATTGTGTTATATAGAAAAAAATACTGAGTAGAAGTGTTCTTAGAATTTTGACTATTGTTCTAGTCTTATTTAACCATTAATACTCTGAAATGAATTATTTATATAGAATTAATGAAGCGTACATACAAATAACTTAAGGAATTTTTTAACCCCTAGCTTCTGATCCCTGCATACAACTTAATGAACAAACCAAAAAAGAAAAGAAATGGACAAAGGCTTTGCATTTAAAATGAGTGTATTTTTTCTCTTAAATAGATGACATTGTTTTTGAAAGTTTCATGTTTTTGAAAGTTTCATATTCTCCCTTAAGCTATTAAGATGACTTCTTTTTTTTTTTTTTTTTTTTGTGGTACGCGGGCTTCTCACTGCTATGGCCTCTCCCGTTGCGGAGCACAGGCTCCGGATGCACAGGCTCAGCGGCCATGGCGCACGGACCCAGCCACTCCGCGGCATGTGGGATCTTCCCAAACCGGGACACGAACCCGTGTCCCCTGCATCGGCAGGCGGACTCTCAACCACTGCGCCACCAGGGAAGCCCTAAGATGACTTCTTTAAAACTTTCCTTTTTAGTCTCTTTCTTAGAATTGTCTGATCCATCTAAGAGACAGTTTCTACATTTCTAAACTTGACTGCTCACTACCCTCAAGAGAGGATTTCGATACAATATTTTAGAAACAAAATGCATGGTGTTTGGGAATTAAGTATTATTGTGACTGCATTCAAAGCTTGGTATCACAGGCTACATTATTTTTTCTTTTGAACTATAAATTCTGCAACTTAGGTGGCATGGCACTATTGAAAACAGCTTGCCATATGCCTTTGATTTCACTGAGAGACATGCCATCTGCCACCACAGTCAATGATGATTCCAAAAAAATATGAAGAAGGAGAAGAAGAAACAGAAGAGAAGGAGGGAGGAGACAGAAGAGGAGGAGGGGAAGGAGGAGGAGAAGAGCAGAAGATTATGATCAGATGCAGGAATATTGCCCATCATGTTCAGTCTAGGGTCTAGCCTGGTACTAGTTCAGATTATCTCTAGTCATGAAGCCAAAGCCCGACAACAACAACTAAATCCTCCCTTTTTCTGTAGGGGATGAACTGAGTACAATGCAGTTCACTCAGCGTGATTATTGATATAGGTTTAGAAAGAAGTCTTTGATATGAAAGTGAAAGCCAAAAATCCTAGGGCAATTTATATTTTAAAGGAGTTTTGGCCTAGGGAATGGAATTAAAACAGGGAGAACTTGCTTGTACACAGTTAATTTATTTGTAAAAAATGCAATCCTTCATGGAGGGTGTGGAGAAAGAAGAAAATGGCAAAAAATCAGGGACTTGGGGGAGATTATTTATAGTGAGGAAAATATCTAAATCTATTTTGGTACTATGTTTTATTAAGTGTGAAATAATCTCAGCATATATATTTAACTCTACATAATAGAATTACTGTAATAAATCCCTTAAGATGACTCCCAAAGAACAGAAGTAATTTTTCTTAGAAGTTTAAAAAAAGAAGTCTTTCTCAAATGCATCCAGACAGTGCCTTCACAGTCAATACTTTGCCAAAGAAATAGAATAGAATAGAATATGTATATATGTGTATAACTGAATCACTTTGCTGTACAGCAGAAATTAACACAACATTGTAAATCAACTATACTTCAATAAAAAAATAAGAGTAGAATAAATTATAAATTTCACAGGAAAAATTTTACAAATAACCATGTGTTTAGTTGGTTTTGGTTATTTGAAAGAGGAAAAGATTCAAACCTTATGGACCAAATTTTGTCTAAGAGAATACTACATGAAGAACACAGCTGGATTTTAACCAAATTTTTCCTTGTAAAAGGAAAAAAGTTAACAAGAGTAAGATGTGTTTTGAGAATAAAATGTAACCCTCTTTCAGAAATCTATAGCCAATATTACAAGGTTGTCTTGTACCTAGCTTGTGAGCTTTATTTTAAATGTTTTGTCCCAGATATCCGAAAGAAAAAAATGGTTTCCAAATAACTGAATTTCCAGTACACTTCTAAAAAATAAAATTTAATGAAATGATATGCAGCTCCCCAAAAGTGACTAATTATAAGAAATAATTATATTTGGGCTACTGTAAAAATTTCATGTCACTATTTATTGAAAAGTATTTAATGGGCACGTAGAAAAGCATTATGGGAAGTATAAAAAAATGAATTAATAATATATGGCATTTGTATATTGCTCTATAATTTGTTTACAACATGCTTTACCTACTTTATCTGAAAAACATATTTTTCTATTTTATGGATAAGAAAACTAAGGCTTAGCAAAGTTAATCACATAGTTAAGGTCAAATCGCTAATAAGAGTTAGAATCAGAAGTGAATTCAGGTCTTATGATGTCATGTCAAAGCTCCTTGTACTCTGGCACCTTCCCTCTCTGCCAGAGACACCGGTGCTTCAACTTTCAGAGTTAGATATTAATCCCACATAGTTACCCTCATGTTTTCCATCTACTGTGAATAGAAGTGCTTTGGAAGCAGTAACATTTTAAGCTGTTCTCAGCAACAGACACCTCTATAAATTAAGGATTTAAGAGTTTACTGGGGAAAGTGAAGAGAGGTGAATTTATGTCACAATTTGACACAAGCTAGTCATGTGACAAGTTATACATTCATGAAATAAATACTGTTGCAAACAAGATATCCTTGCTAACAATATCATATATTGATATATTAGAGTGATAATTTGATCAACACAATTAGAGAATCAGACATTATATAACAGGGTTCACCATAGAATAAACTTCTCACAATTTACTTATCCAGGTCAAATTTGTGCATATAATTTATTAAAACCTGTTAGCATAGCACAGTGGTGTTAGTGAATTTTAAGTACTAAATAATTATTCTGCCAATTATCAAATAACTTATTTGTGGAGAAGGTCTAATCTCAGAAACTCTTTTGTTGCTGTGGAAATAGAATTTGAGATGTAGGGACACTTCAAACATAGGGTGTCTCCCAGGGATATCTTCAAAGGCAATATGAGTGGGGTAATGCAAGAAAAGTTTAAAGTGTGCTGAATTTCTTGGAGAAAAAAGTGTAAGTCCTTGAATAATCTTTCTCTGAATCATATCACACCTACCATTTTAGACATATAGAGAGCTGTTTATAGAAAAAAGCAAAAGAAGCAGTAGGAACTGAGAAAAGGCAAGGAAAGTAAAGCAGGTAATAAAACAAAAGTCTTCAAGGTGCAGCCCTTGGGGGTTAAAACTGAGTCAAAATCTCCCAGGTCCATGAGACGGTGGTCTGTCTGGTAGAGAGGAAGGAATTGGCACATCGATGGAGAGATTGATGGAGTCGGGTCAAAGCCCCTGAGCCATTCCTTGTCTGTACTCTGAAAGAGCCAGCAGAAAACTGCAGTTTCATTCACAGGGAAGTGTTCGCTTCACTTAGCCAAGCTGTGTTAATAAAACTTTGTTATGTTTTCTATATGTTAATAAAACATTACCCAGAGCTGTTCCTACAAAAAGCACCTATCAAATAAGAAGTGGGATGAGATGATCTCCAAGGTCTCTTCCAGCTTGAACATGAGAATTCGATCAGTGGTAAAAGCCTAATTGTATTTTTAATAAATAAAAATTTGGAAATGTTTGTTAAAAATCCATGTTTCAGGGACCCTTTTATCCAGAGGTCAAGAGATGGGTAGCTAAATTTACACAACCAGTTTTCTGCTAAGTTTGGGGTATAATTTTTGTCGCTAGATAGTGGATGAAATTCTCTCAATTTCCCATTTGCCAGTTGCTCTTTTTTTCACTTGCCTCTTTTAGGAATTTGCTTGGCTCTTTTCCTCCATTTAATGACTATATTTAAGAAGGGATTTGGCTAGGTGCCTAGAGACTCTTGGGTGTTGGATGCCATATAAATGAAATTAATTACTAATTTTGGTGCCAATATCAGATCACTGGCAATGAGAGGCTAGTTGACAAAAGAAAAAAGCAGACAGTATCGAAAATTTCAACAAATAATAGTACGCTTTTCACATAAATCAAGAATATGCAAAAATTAATAGGAAGAACCCTATATATTTGTTTACATTTATACAGTGTTTTATGGGTTTTTCTTAATGTTCTCATATACGTTATTTAATTTGATCGCCAAAACAACCTCACATACTGGTTACTACTATTACTAATGTCATTTTATGAAATTAAGGAACCTCAGAGCTGTTGTGCTATCACATGCATTTTTTTCATTCACTCAACAGATAATGTACTGAAAATCTACTAAGTGTCAGATGTTACAGTAGGAGCTGTAAGGGTGACCAAGCATCCCAGTTTGCCCAGAGCTGGAGGAGTTCCCTGGGATGCAGACTTTCAGTGCTAAAATAGGACAGCCCTGGGCAAACTGGGATGCTTGGTCAACGTTAACATAATTCTGGTCATTTTTAACAGCACATCATGGTTCAAGTCACAGAAGAAGCTGTATACCAGAAGGAGAGCTCTGTCTCTCTCCTACCTCACTCAGGGCTTTTCCTTCTGGACCCCACTCCCAGTTCTGTACTAAAAATTCTCTCAATGTCACCAGTGATCACCTAAGCATCAAAAATAGCCCTCCTGTTCCCAACTTCTCTGAGATTTTTGACATTTCAACTACCTGGTATTCCCTTTGACTTCATTTTCTCTCTTTCCTTTCTCTCTCCTCTAGTAAGCCCGACATTTTCCCATCTAAACTTCCACCATCAAGCACTGACCCCCAAATTTTATATCCATAGCTGCAATATAATGGCTTTGACACGAGGATGTCTGACAGAAAAAAGAGCCCCTCTCCTCCTGGCCATCGCACCAAGTATTCAAAGGAATCAAATCTCAGAACAAAAAGGTTCTGTTTTTTTCCCACAGTCAATTCCTCCTCTTGACTCTTCTGTCTCTGTTGTTAGGCAGCACCCTTGCTATCCAGGCTCCATTTCAGTCATAATTGGTTTTTTTCAACCACATCTAATGTATCACCAGTTTTTAGCAAGAAGTTCTTTAGAAAGTTCTTCATGTTTGTCTTTGCTTTTCCCGCTGTCACCGCTATGGCTAAGTTCCTCTTTATCTCTCTCTTTTGCATTGCTCTTCTAGTATTTTCCATGAACTAGCTACAGCCTCCCCTTCCATTTCTATCTTCACACCAGTTTAGTCTGCAGTGTTCCCAGGTTAAAGTGCATTCTGGTCTTCATTCCTAATGTTCTTTTATATGAACCACATTTTCCAGCCAAAATAAACTACTGCCATGCAGTCCTTTGGTCCCTATGCCTTTGCTTATGTTATTCCCTACATGTGGAATATTTTTGCCTGTCAAAATCTTACTCATCTTTCAAGCCAATCTTTTTATTTTTTTATGCGGTATGCGGGCCTCTCACTGTGTGGCCTCTCCCGTTGCGGAGCATAGGATCCGGACGCGCAGGCCCAGCAGCCATGGCTCACGGGCCCAGCCGCGGAATGTGGGATCTTCCTGGACCGGGGCATGAACCCGTGTCCCCTGCATCGGCAGGCAGACTCTCAACCACTGGGCCACCAGGGAAGCCCGCCAATCTTAAATTTCCAAGTTTAACTGAACTTTTTTTGCAGTTCCAAAAGGATGTAAGCACTCCCTCCTTTGAAGTCATTTTACTTGGTACCTCTGGATGACTCATCTCACCTGCTTTATATTATAATTCTTTGCATCCTCTTCTCTATCCTCCAACTGGATCATACACTGCTTGAGACTAAGACTGTGTCTGACTCATTCCGGGATCCCTGCTTCACCCAGCAGGCATTCATTAAGTTTCTCTTAAAGACTGAACTGCTCTAACTCCCCTCCCCATTCTGGCTTTAAAATGCATTTTGTCGTTAAGTCATTTTGGATATTTAACAATTAGTGTGCAACTTAAACAAATATATAGTGAATGCGTGAACATTATAATTAAAAAACAAAAACTCAAACACCCAAGGACTGTCCAACATCAACTCAAAGTTTCTGAGTACAGAAGCGTTCACACTAGGAGACTAACTTCCAGTTGTGTGTTTGTACACACACATGTTGTCCACCCAGCCAGCTCCTTATCAGCTCCCCTGCAGAAAAGGCCACAGAGAAGGAGAGTTATTCCAGGAAGGGCAATCACTTCCATTCAGAAAAGAGACTTTAATTGAGTAATTTTTCACATGGTTGAAACTGAATTGGTACAGCACTGCAGGAAGAATGCCTGTTTGGGGCCTAAATTGTTTTTCCCCATTTAGAGGAGGGCACAATGTAAGCATGAGATTCACACAGTTAGGAATAAATACCTATGTGGATTTTAGGACAATTCCAAAAGACACCCATCAGTGTGACCCTTGAAGGGTTTCACTTAATTAACCTGGAATCAATTAAAACATTAGAACTTAAAAGTTTCATCACAATATTTGTTTAGTTTTTACGGAGACAATTTCAAAAATAGCAGAGTTGAAGAGAAGTAGTCATTTTTCGTGACGTTTTCAAAATATTCTCCTAAAGACTTTGGGTCTGCATATGGAAGGAAAACAAGAGATTGATGTGAAGAAAATCATGTTATATCTTATGTTATCCACTGTCCCTTCCCCTTTAAATTCTCTCACCATCATCAAGTTTCTCAAGCTGTGCACAAACATTTGAGGGCCTCCTACTTCGGGAACTGCTGGCAACATCCAAGGATGGAGACCTAGTCTTTGCATCTTAATACAGCTGACTCTTTTACCCTTGTTCTGAGCTGAGTTATATCAAGGAAAGGGGGAGATGAATGAATGACCCATGCATCTCACTTCTAATATCTGCTGCTTCAGATTTGGAGTTTGATTTAGTGTCTCTATCAGAGAGTTTAAGGAAACAAAGTCTTTTATCTTCTTTAAATAAATTCATGCACTGACACACGATTTACCTTCTCTGGCAGTTTTATTATTCAGAACAATGGGCTTTTTTAGTTGTTCAGTATTTTGGCTTTTCCCTTTCCTCTCACGTTTATAAACAAAAACATTCAGTCTGGTAACTTAAACAAGGATAAAACAGAAGAGCTGCATGCCATCGAGACTACAAAAGTGCCATTTTTGTCATTGTCATTTGTTATATAAAGGGTATAGAATGGAAAGCAAAATAACCCTCACCTTTGTAGTGGACATTAAGTAGTATTTTACAGGGAAATTGAAGATGAGCTGCTGACACCTTCTGTACCTTAATTATTCATCAATTTAATAAGTATTGATTAAGGACTTGCTCTGCGCCAGGGATAGTAACTGGTACTGTTTATACAGATGAACAGAGAGACAGGTGCCTGTGTCCTTCAAGGTCACTCGTCTAAACAGAACCACCTGTATTCACATTCCTTCTTCCTTTCTTCCTGCCTTCCTTTCTTTATCAGATCTTATTAAATTTTATTAGATCTATATTAGATCCTCTATCTGGTCCTTATCCCATAAAGAGTTTCTCATTGTTTGTTTTTTTTTTTTAACTCTTTCCTTTCACTCCTTTGTCTTCTGTTTCTCCTTCCGATCAGCATGTAATATTCAGTTTTCTGTGTTTTAAATTCTCCCTCAGATTCTGGTCACTGGTCTTGCCCTTTGAGCCTCTTCCTCACGGATTTCATGGACATGTTGCTGGCTCTGGGCATGTTTACTTCCTCACCTACCATTCTACAATTGCCCAGCTTGCTTTCCCCAGCATCACTAAATATAACGAATATCTTTTAGGACTCATCATACTGATTTCTTGGTAGCATTTTAAATGTTGAGCAAACTTTCCTACATTAAAGAGTCCCTCCTTTGGGCTTCCAACACAATACAACCTCTAGTTTTCCTCTTACATTTCTGGCCACAGATGCTCATTGTCCTTGAACTGCTCTTCCTCTGGCCTTCTGGGACATGCTGGTGTGGTGCTAGGCCCTCACCTCTTTACAGCGTTCACCCCCTTGGGTGATCTTGATAGTGAGATGGTTTCAGTTATTTTAACCAGTGGAGTTCAAATCTTAGTGTACATAAGAATCAACTGGAAAATCTGATTTAATAGATGTAGGCTGGGGCCAGATTTAGCATTTTAATGAGCACCCCAGACAATTCGGAGAAAAGCAGTGACCACCTGCAGATCATCTTTCAGCACTGAACTAAACCATAATTTTTATAAAGGCATAAATTGAATCTGTTTTACTCATCATGGAATTTTCAAAGGCAGCAGGGCAGCTAACAAACAGAAGTGTTCAGTTAATATTTGCAGGACAAATGAATGTATAGGTGGGTGACTCCACCACATCTGTAGCTCCAGCCCAGATTTCATTTTGCATTCCCAACCAACCCCTAGTGAACGGCCTCATAATCCACTGATAACAAATCAGAATCCCTGATTCTTCCATCTACCTCAACCCTTCCATCCAGTTAATTAGTAAGCATATCTATCTCAACCTTCTAATATCTTGTAGAACCCTCCACTCCCTTCTATCACTGATGTCAATGTCCTAGTCCAGGCCACCATCATTTCTCAACTAACTAGGCATACTGCCTCATTCTTACTCCAAGTTTCCTTAAACAAATATTGCATCATTAGGGTCCAAACACATTAATATGATGTGCATGGTCCTTTATGAAATGGCCTCTGCCTGCCTCTACAAATATTGTTCACCTCTATTCACCCCACTTTATGTTCTACTCATAATGAATTGTAGGAAGTATTTATCTTGTTTTTCATTCTAATATTGTTTCCTTTAACAAAAACTTTAAAACATATATTTATTTAAATGCCAGCTCCAGGTGGGAGATTTCACTCTAAGTGTCACCTACATAAGCTACTGAGTTGTTCACATTCTTACTCCTTCATTATACAGTTCCCAGCTCTCACTTCTTAGCCTTTGTTAAGTGAGTCTGGTGTCTTTGATATGTTTATTGTTATTATTGTGTTTACATTAAGTTACTATTGCGTTATTAATTTTATATGATATATCCTATCTTTTAAGGATAATTTTTTAAATTTGCATTGTTTCATAAATTTTTAAAACTTTTCTCTAACTTGTTTTAGTGAAAATCTTTCTTTAGTGCTTTTGTGCTTTACCTCTCATTCTTTTGAAGTATATAACTAAATAACTTTTCAAGAATGTGGACAGGTAACATATTTTCTCAGACTGAATAAAACCCAAAATTATCTTTCTGTTTCCTAAATGACAGATTGATTAGATAAAACATTTATAGATTGCAGAATTTTTTAGCCCCTCAGACTTGTTTCTGGACATTAATTTTTGCCTCAGATGACCTGAGGCCAAACTGGATTTTCTTTCCTTGAAGATAAATTACATTTACCTGCTTAGATACTATAAGGTATTTTAATCTATGCAATTCAATATTTTTTATTCAGTGAACAAGTAGAGATATATTTTCACTGAATTTTTCCTGGATTACAGTGAGTTTTTTCAATACTCTGTTGAATGCTGGTTTACCAAATGAGCCTGTTAACAAGACAAAGCTGAGTTACCTTGATAAGAGAGCATGCTACCTCCGAAGTATTCACAGCATCTCTGAGGAGAGAGGGCAAAGTTGGGATATTGATAAGATTTTGAAGCCTCATTTAAAGTAGATCTTTTCATGGGGAGGAGAAGAGAAGGAGAGTAAGGATCATGATATAATAGCATAGGATTGGTAAACACAGCAAAAAGAAGATTTTGAGAAGAGAGGTTCAAAGTATCTTGGGGAAAAAAAATATGATCAAAATACCATCACTATACCTAAATAATTAACAGCATTTCTCTCTTTTTGAGGTATAACTGACATATAACATTATATATTAGTTTCAGGTGTACAACATAATGACTTGATATTTGTATATATTGTAAAATGATCACAATAAGTCTAGAGAACATCCATCACTATATAGAGTTATGAATTTTCTTATGATGAGAAATTTTAAAATACGCTCTCTTAGCAACTTTCAAATATACAATACAGTATTATTAACTATAGTCCCCATGCTGTAAACTACATCCCCATGGCTTAGTTATTTTGTAGCTGGAAGTTTGTACCTTTGACCCCCTTCACCCATTTTACCCATCTCCCACCCCCTGCCTCTGGCAACCACCAATCTGTTCTCTGTATCTATGAGCTTGGGGTTTTTATTTTATCTTATATTTTAGATTTCACATATAAGAGAGATCATATGGTATTTGTTTTTCTCTGCCTGACTTATTTCACTTAGCATAAAGCCCTCAAGCTTCATCCATGGCACAAATGGCAAAATTTCATTTTTTCCTATGGCTGAATAATATTCCATTGTATATATACTACATTTTCTTTATCCATTCATCTATCAATGGACACTTAGGTTGTTTCCATATCTTGGTTATTGTAAAAAAATGTTGCAGTGAACATAGGGGTGCAGATATCTTTTCGAGTTTAGTGTTTTTGTTTTCTTTGGATAAGTACCCAGAAATGGAATTGCTGGAACATATGGGAGTTCTATTTTAATATTTTGGGGATCCTCCACATTGTTTTCCATAGTGGGTGAACCCATATACTCTCCCATCAATAGTGCACAAGGGTTCCCTTTTCCCTACACGCTCACCAACATTTGTTATTTCTTTTCTTTTTGTTAATAGTCATTCTAAGAGATGTGAGATAATATCTCACTGTGTTTTGAGTTGCATTTCCCTGATGATTAGTGATGTTGAGCATCTTTTCATCTACCTGTTGGCCATCTGTATGTCTTGTTTGGAAAAATGCCTATTCAGATCCTCTGTCCATTTTTTAACCAGATTATTTGATTTTTTGCTATTGAGTTGTATGAGTTCTTTATCTATTTGGATATGATCCGCCTACAAGATATATGATTTGTAAATATTTTCTCCCATTCAGTAAGTTGCCTTTTCATTTTTTGATAGTTTCCTTTGTTGTGCAGAAGCTTTTTAGTTTGATGTAGTCCCACTTGTTTATTTTTGCTTTTGTTGCCTTTGCTTTTCATGTCAAATCCAAAAAATTATTGCCAAAACCAATGTCAAGGAGCTTACCATCTATGTTTTCCTCTAGAGGTTTTATAGTTTCAGGTCTTACATTCAAATCTTCAATCCAATTTGAGATAATTTTTGTATATGGTGTAAGATAGTGGTCCAGTTTCAATAAGTATTTTTTATTGTCATTAAAATCCCCCAAATTATCTAATAAATTTTGAGGGTTAAAAAGTTGCCTTGGGATATAAACTTTCCTTCACCATTTTCTGTTGAAGAGTTAATGGGTCTTTCAAGATGTTTCTAGAGAGATCAATAAAGTTATTTGCAACAGTGTGTTTGGAAATCATTTTCCTTAGTCTCCTCTGAACTTTGATGGTTTCTGTCTGCCCTTGCTTTTTATGTCTTTGAAAGTCTTGAGCAGGATCAGCCAGGTATCCTTTAGAGTGACCCCCAACCTGGGTTTGTATCCACTGGAAAAACAGAACAAGGATGAACGGATGGATGGATGGATGGATAGATAGATAGATAGGCAGATAGATTGCAAAACATTGGCTTAGTGACTGTGGAGGCTAGCTAGACAAGTCCAAAATCTATTGTTCAGGCCATCAGGAAGGGTAGGCTGGAAACTGTCACTGCAGGAGCTGACACTGCATGGCAGAATTTCTGCTTCCTCAGGGAAACCTCACTTCTTCTCTTAAAAACTTTCACCTGATTGCATCAGATCGGACACACTAGATTTTGGAGAATAATCTCCTTTGCTGAAAGTCAACTGGTTGCAGAAGCTGATCACATTTACAAAATGCTTCACAGCAATACCTAGATAACAGTTTGATTGAACAACTCTGTACTATAGCTTAGCCAAGTTGACAAATAAAACTGACCATCACACTGGAGTTATGGATTATATTAAAGAAAGAAACAAAGGTGCATTATATCATATTAAGGGGTATACAATATCCACATGACATTACTGTGATGTTGATCTTCATTCACTTGGTTAAAGTAGCATTTGCCAGGTTTCTCCACAGTAAATCTATGATTATTTCCATTTCTTACTCTATTTTTTGGAAATCAGTCACAAAGTCTAGAGCATTTTAGTGAGTAGAGGAAATTAATCTTCACATCCTATAGTGGGGAATATCTACATACACTATTTGGAATTCTTCTGTAAGAAACATTTGTCTCTTTTCCCCCATTTATTTCTTTATTCGATCATTTGTTTTTGTCAGCATAGACTCATGTATATACTTTGGATTATAATCTATTGAAAACACCACATTTTTTTGTTGCTCAAATTGTTCCATCTCTAGTCATTCAGAGCTCTTTCAGGTTGGTTCTTGTGTCTCTTTGACATGTCCCCCATCCTTTTGCTTTTTGAGCACTTCTTTACTTTCTTTTTTTATTTTTTATAAATTTATTTATTTTATTTATTTATTTTTGGCTGTTTTGGGTCTTCGCTGCTGCGCACTGGCTTTCTCTAGTTGCAGTGAGCGGGAGCTACTCTTCGTTGCAGTGTGCGGGCTTCTCATTGTGGTGGCTTCTCATTGCGGAGCACGGGCTCTAGGTGCACGGGCTTCAGTAGTTGCGGCACGCAGGCTCAGTAGTTGTGGCTCACGGGCTCTAGAGCACGGGCTCAGTAGTTGTGGCACACGGGCTTAGTTGCTCTGCGGCATGTGGGATCTTCCCCGACCAGGGCTTGAACCCGTGTCCCCTGCATTGGCAGGTGGATTTTCAACCACTGCGCCACCAGGGAAGCCCACTTCCTTACTTTCTGGTACTTACAGGTAATTCAGACTCATCTGGTATTTTCCCTGCCCCAGTCCTAGAACCAGCCATTCTTCAAGGAGCCCTATTGCTTTTATTGGAGAATGGTATTTAGGGTGTGGGGTATGCTTGTTGCTACTGGGGTGTCACTGCTTCTAGGCTCTCTCAGCAGACAGTGCTGGGTACTATATGCACTTATACTAACCTGTGTACCTTTAATTGTTTCTATATTAATCCAGTTCTTCTATATTAAGCTAAACACAAATTCTTACCAATGTCTCCAACTCTAATGAATCAGTGCAGTGTTCATACTAGACTTCCTTTTTTGTTAATGTGTAACTTCCCTTTATTACAAAGAGAAACTTGGCCCCTACCACCCAAAATCCATTTACTTATGTGTTCAATCCCATTATATATGTTAACCAGTTTCAGAATTGTTAATCCATACTTCTGTGAGAAACAGATTTGCCAACTAGAGTACAGAGTTTATGCACAGGTTTTTTTTTTTTTTTTTTGGTTTGTATATATTACACTGTACTTTTGTTATGTACAGTTCTATGGATTTCAACAAATCAAGTTATGTAACCATCACCCCCAGAACATATGAAACATTTCCTTCACCCCAAAATTTTCTCTGTGCATCCTCTTTGTAGTCACTACCCCCACTACTATAATTTGCCTAAGTTTTAAATATTATTTTTGCTTTTTAGTCTTTTTCTTTGTATATTTATGTTTATTTTATTGGATAATTATAGGGCAAGCGCAACTGGGGTATGATAACCAAATGGTTATCTTTCCATTCATTCTATTTTGAACAAGTATTTAACAAGCTATTCATATTACCATGCATTTTGATGAAAGCAGATTATATACTGAAGAATATTTCCATATTAAAAGTTACGGTTATTGCAGATAAACTTTCAATTATTTTATTTCTCTCTAATTGACATTTAAGGCTTATTTGGAAAATGAGCAGAATCTTTATTAAAAAAATTAGAGTTATAAAAAGTGCTTAATGTAATACTAACAAAGGTATATTAAGAAAGAAAATGATACAACCTTTCTGAACTATACTTGCTCTTAGTAATGGTGATGATATATCTAATTCAATGTTTTAAAAGAATTCTATACTACATGTAGCAATTCAAAATGGATCAACTAAATAACATATGAATATCTCATTGTCATATTTATTTTGATTTTATACATATCAAAGCAATAGACCTTGCTTGTTAAGTTTTATTTCTCATATACTTAAGAAAGTTCAGAAGACCACTTTGCTGTCTGATAAACTGATAGCTCAGGTCAAGCGTACATGCATATGTGTATACTTATTAGGGAAAGAGGTGAGATTCATTTTTTAACAATTCATAATTTTATATTCCCAGCTATTTTCTTTCCTTGACTCCATATAACTCAGTATGCTTAAATTTCAAATATTATAGTATTGGAGAAAACATATTTAGAGAATTCTTAAATTAAGTATATCTTTAAAAGAGACATAGAATTGGATTATGCTCTCCATTATAAGAATTTTCTATTGTGCAAAATAGCAGTTGAAAGAATTTTAAAAACTAGAGTTAAGAAATAATATTTGTAGTCTCATTTCACTATATCATTGTTTTAAGACAGAAAATTCCTGAATTAGAAATCACCTATTATAAGAATCTCAGAGGGGCTTCCCTGGTGGCGCAGTGGTTGAGAGTCCGCCTGCCGATGCAGGGGACATGGGTTCGTGCCCCGGTCCGGGAAGATCCCACACGCCGCGGAGTAGCTGGGCCCGTGAGCCATGGCCGCTGAGCCTGCGCGTCCGGAGCCTGTGCTCAGCAACGGGAGAGGCCACAACAGTGAGAGGCCCGTGTACCGCAAAAAAAAAAAAAGAATCTCAGAGACCTTTTCATTAATTTTCATTCCTCAAATCAACTCATAGAAAAATATTGCAATTCTGCTTCATCTGCAATTTTGTGAGCAAAATGACACACCTGCTTTAACCTGTATGATCAGATGACACTGCTTTCAGAAATATTTTAGGAAAGACTGCTGCCTTGACAAATATGTTTTTGCCAGAATTTATATAATGGATACTGAACAATTCCTGCAGTAGAAGAGAATACAAAAGCATTTGTAACTTTGCAAAATAGAACTGAAGGCCACAAGGGGTGTGGATGATAATCTTGTTGTATAGACTTGGTAAAACCCTCCTTTGATTTTAATCCCAGGGTCTGAGAGTTAGAGGGAATGACAGAGGTCATCTAGATACAGGTTTTGTAATTCAATCTTGTGTTTACAGTTGAATGTCCCTTGTATTCCCGTTATCTCTTCACTAAAAATAAATGTGGTGAATGCTAATAAAATGTGATCTCTTTGGGAAACTATTCAACAGAATGATTAATTAATTGAGAGAAAGGTTGTATGATAACTGAAATGAAAACAGTATTTTTTATTCAACATTCAAAACACATTTGACATTTTGTTGTAAACTGTATGTTTCTAGCAGCTGTTAGGGTGATTGTTTTGCCAATTTCTAATTGCAGTTGTTGGCAGCTGGAAATTAGGAGCAAGTAGTAGTTTCTTTAGAGAATATAGAATTAAATGTATAAAAACATGAGATTACATCATACTTTTTCAGTCATCTTCAAAACTGCTATGAGGAGCAGCGTTTTAGAATCTCTACTAATTATTGTAAAGGTCTGATAACCTTAAACATTAAAAAAATTTAAGTCTCTACTAGCTATAAAAAAAAAAAGCATGTCACTTTTCATAAGTAAATTAGATGGCAAAGAAATCTCCATGGCCAGAGCAAAGAAAGAAAAATAAGGAATACATAAACTCCTTTTATTTAATTTGAATAATTAAATAAAAGGAGTTTTATTAAATTATTCAGATAATTGCTTCAATTCTCCCATTTAGCCTTGCCTGTGAAGACCTGACAAAATGCCCTTTCCTCCTACAATAATCTCCAGAGCAGCATAAAAGGATGCTGATAAACATTAATTTTGCATTATAAGATAGTCTCAGTAAGTGATAGTAGTTTCAAGATGAATGTGTTGGCCTCCTGAGAACAGATTTTAGGAATGAAAAAGGAGCTCTTAAAACTGCTTCTTTTTTTTTTTAATTTTTATTTTATACTGGAGTATAGTTGATTAACAATGTTGTGTTAGTTTCAGGTGTACAGCAAAGTGATTCAGTTATACATATACATGTATCTATTCTTTTTCAAGTTTTTTATAATGTTGGTTATTATCTTGCAATAGCATTTTCCAATCAAAGAGACTGCTGAAGATACTGCTCTTCTGGCCATTGATTACTTCCTCCTGCAATTAGAAATAAGCAGTGTCTATTCCTAGAGGTATAGTTTACATAGTGTGGTCCACTCTGCTAGTCACTTATGCTAAGTCTATAGGGTGGTTCTTTAAGATATACATTCAAAGGAGTGACATCATCAAGTTGGCAACATAGGTTTTTCTCTGACTTTACTTCCCCTCACAAGAAGAACAACTAACAGCTATTCAAAAATAAGACACCACTGAGAAAATCTTAGAACATGTGGATAAGCTGAAGCATCCTGAACCTCAGAGACTGCTTTAGAAGAGTAAGAGAAGTGGCTACACATTGCGAACAATAGAAAGAAAATAACTGTCAACAGAAAATTCTGTACCTGGTGAAGCTATCCTTAAAAAATAAGGAGGAACATAGATTTCCCAAACAAAAGCTGAGGGAATTCATTACAACCAGACCTACCTTACAAAAAATGCTAAAGGGAGTTCTTTAAGTGGAAGCAAAAGAATGCTAATTAGCATCATAAAAAAATAAAGGTAGTATAAATCTCACTGGTAATGGTAAATGGACAATCATAGTTAATTCTGCAATATGGTAATAGTGGTACATAACTCACTACAACTCTAGTTTAAAAGCTAAAAAATGTAGCAAGAATAAGCATAAATACATTAATCTGTTATTAGTTACACAATATTTAAAAACCATGTAACATAATAGCAATAACATAAAATGTGACGGAAGAAGTAAAAATGTATAGTATATTAATTCTATTGAAGTTAATTTATTATCAGTTTAAAACAAGGTGTTATAAGATTACATTTTACGTAAGCCTCATGGTAACCACAAGAGAAAGTCTTGTACTAATTACACAAAAGAACATGGTAAAGAAGTCAAAGCATACTGCAACTAAAGATGTCAAAACACACATTTAAAAAGAGAGAAGGATAAGAGACAAGAAGCAATGGATCTACAAAACAACCAGAAAACAATGAACAAAATGGCAATAGTAAGTCCTTACCTAATAGGTAAGCCCTTACCAGTAATTGCTTTAAACATGAATGGATTAAATTCTCTAATTAAAAGATATAG
Organism: Hyperoodon ampullatus; assembly: GCF_949752795.1. Lineage (NCBI taxonomy): Eukaryota > Metazoa > Chordata > Mammalia > Artiodactyla > Ziphiidae > Hyperoodon > Hyperoodon ampullatus. The sequence continues at coordinate 44,561,552 of NC_136925.1, read as the reverse complement.
AATGACTGAATGGAATAAAAAACACATAAAATCCAACAACATACTGCCTACAAGAGACTCACTTTAGTCTTAAAGACAATGAGACTGAAAGTGAAAGGATAGAAAACGACATTTCAAACAAATGGTAACCAAAAAATAAAGCAAGGGTAGCTACACTTATATCAGACAAAATAGACTTTAAAAATTGTAAATAGAGACAAAGAAGGTCATTATGCCTTCAACTTCTACAGTGCTATATGTCAATTATTTCTCAATAAACCTGGAAAAAAATTTATAGTGTAGTATAGGATAAAGTCAATAAATATGGGAAATTAAAAACATACCAAAATTTTGCTCTTAGAAGGATACAGCTAAAAGAATGAAAAGATCATTTACAAACTGGGAGAACATTTGCAAATAACCTTTTTTTTTTTTTGCAGTACGTGGGCCTCTCACTGTTGTGGCCTCTCCCATTGCGGAGCACAGGCTCCGGACACACAGGCTCAGTGGCCATGGCTCACGGGCCTAGCCACTCCATGGCATGTGGGATCTTCCTGGGCTGGGGCACGAACCCGTGTCCCCTGCATCGGCAGGCGGACTCTCAACCACTGCGCCACCAGGGAAGCCCGCAAATAACCTATTTGACAAAGAGCTTGTACCCTGAATGTAAAGAATGCCCAAATTCAATAAAATTTGAACAGATATTTCACCAAAGAAGATACATGAGTGGCAAATAAGAGCATGAAAAGATGCTCAACATCATTAGCCATTAGGGAAATGCAAATTCAAACCATAATGAGGTACCACTATGCACCCATGGGAATGGCTAAATTTTAAAATATCTGACAATGCCAAGTACTAGCAAAAATGCAGAGCTATTGCAAATCTTATACATTGCTAGTGGGTATGCAAAAAGGTGCAGCCACTCTGGGAAACAGGCAGTGTTTTATACTGAAGTGTACACTTAGCCATATGATGCAGCAATTCCACTCCTAAGTATTTACTTAGAAAAATACAGACTTATGTTTATGCAAAGCCTATACATGAATGTTTTTATAGCAGTTCTCTTCATAATCACCTAAAATGGAAACAACCATATGTCTTACAGTAGGTGAGTGGATAAACAAAGTGTAGTTCATTCATATAACGGGACACTACTCAGCAATATAAAGGAGTGAGGAATCGATAGACACAACATGGATGGATCTCAAAAGATTTATGCTGAGTTCAAAAAGCCAGTTTCCTAAATTGGGACTATTAGATTAATAGATACAAACTACTATACACAAAAATAGATAAGCAACAGAGATTTACTGTATCACTCTGGGAACCATATTCAATATCTTATAATAACTTATAATGGAAAATAATCTGGAAAAAATAGGTATATTTTACAGGTATGCCTGTATCCTAAGCCCCTTAACTTAGGGTCTCTCCCTGACTAGTCCTCAATGTGCAGCCATAGGGCTATTATATCATGCTACTTTATCCCCTCTAGGTCATCCATAAGCTTCTCATTTACATAGTGTATATTCTGCAATGTACCAGTGTCTATAGTTTTTGCCATAATATATCCTATTACTTATGATATTTAATTTTAAATGAACACATAATGTCTTCTTTCAAAGCAAAATGAATTTCCTGATTAAATTTACAGGGAATCTGTTTATATTGATGAGTGACAGTTTAGCTAGAGTGTTCCATAAGTTAGCTTGCTGCAACAATAAGCATATTTACAGGGGAAAAAAAAATGCAGCCACTTCTATGTACCCAAAAGCTTTCTCTTAAATTCTTCTTAAAACTTTCACTGAGGAGGCTCGAGGAGAAGATGGTGGAAGAGTAAGACGCGGAGATCACCTTCCTCCCCACAAATACATCAGAAATACATCTACATGTGGAACAACTCCTACAGAACACCTACTGAATGCTGGCAGAAGACCTCAGACCTCCCAAAAGGCAAGAAACTCCCCACATACCTGGGTAGGGCAAAAGAAAAAAGAAAAAACAGAGACAAAAGAATAGGGACGGGCTTCCCTGGTGGCGCAGTGGTTGAGAGTCCGCCTGCCGATGCAGGGGACGCGGGTTCGTGCCCCGGTCTGGGAGGATCCCAAATGCCGCGGAGCGGCTGGGACCGTGAGCCATGGCCGCTGAGCCTGCGCGTCCGGAGCCTGTGCTCCGCAACGGGAGAGGCCACGACAGCGAGAGGCCCGCGTAACGCAAAAAAAAAAAAAAAAAAAAGAATAGGGACGGGACATGCACCAGTGGGAGGGAGCTGTGAAGGAGGAAACGTTTCCACACACTAGGAAGCCCCTTCGCGGGCAGAGACTGCGGGTGGCGGAGGAGGGAAGCTTCGGAGCCGCGGAGGAGAGCTCAGCAAGGGGGCTGCGGAGGGCAAAGCGGAGAGGTTCTCGCACAGAAGATTGGTGCTGACCGGCACTCACCAGCCCAAGAGGCTTGTCTGCTCACCTGCCGGGGCAGGCGGGGCTGGGAGCTGAAGCTCCGGCGTCCTAGGTCAGATCCCAGGGAAAGGACTGGGGTTGACTGCGTGATCAAAGCCTGCAGGGGGCTAGTGCGACACGGCTAGCCGGGAGGGAGTCCAGGAAAACGTCTGGAGCTGCCAAAGAGGCAAGAGACGTCTTCTTCCCTCTTTGTTTCCTGGTGCGTGAGGAGAGGGGATTAAGAGCGCTACTTAAAGGAGCTCCAGAGACGGGCGAGAGCCGCGGCTATCAGCGCAGACCCCAAAGACAGGCATGAGACGCTAAGGCCGCTGCTGCTGCCACCAAGAAGCTTGTATGTGAGCACAGGTCACTGTCCACACTTCCCCTCCCGGGGGCCTGAGCAGCCCGCCACTGCCAAGGTCCCGTGATCCAGGGACAACTTACCTGGGAGAATGCACGGCGCGCCTCGGGCTGGTGCAACGTCACGCCGGCCTCTGCCGCCACAGGCTCGCCCCGCATCTGTACCCCTCCTTCACCCCAGCCTGAGTGAGCCAGAGCCCCCGAATCAGCTGCTCCTTTAACCCCGTCCTTTCTGAGCGAAGAACAGACGCCCTCAGGCAACCTACACACAGAGGCGGGTCCAAATCCAAAGCTGAACCCCGGGAGCTGTGCGAACAAAGAAGAGAAAGGGAATCTCTCCCAGCAGCCTCAGAGGCAGCGGATTAAAACTCTACAATCAACTTGATATACCCTGCATCTGTGGAATACTTGAATAGACAATGAATCATCCCAAATTGAGGAGGTGGACTTTGGGAGCAAGATATATTATTTTTTCCCCTTTTCCTCTTTTTGTGAGCATGTATGTGTATGCTTCTGTGTGAGACTTTGTCTGTATAGCCTTGCTTTCACCATTTGTCCTAGGATTCTGTCAGTCTGTTCTTTTCTTCTTTTTTTTTTTTACTTAAAATTTTTTTTCATAATAATTATTTTTTATATTAATAACTTTATTTTATTTCATCCTACTTTATTTTATTTGATTTTATTTTATCCTCTTTCTTTCTATTTTCTCTCCCTTTTATTCTGAGCTGTGTGGATGAAAGGCTCTTGGTGCTCCAGCCAGGCATCAGGGCTGTGCCTCTGAGGTGGGAGATCCAACTTCAGGACACTGGTCCACAAGAGACCTCCCAGCTCCACATAATATCAAATGGTGAAAATCTCCCAGAGATCTCCATCTCAACACCAAGACCCAGCTTCACTCAATGACCAGCAAGCTACAGTGCTGGACACCCTATGCCAAACACCTAGCAAGACAGGAACACAGCCCCATCCATTAGCAGAGAGGCTGCCTAAAATCATAAGGACACAGAAACACCAAAACACACCACCAGACGTGGACCTGCCCAACAGAGAGACAAGATCCAGCCTCATCCACCAGAACACAGGCACTAGTCCCCTCCACCAGGAAGCCTACACAACCCAGTGAACCAAACTTAGCCACTGGGGACAGACACCAAAAACAACGGGAACTACGAACCTGCAGCGTGTGAAAAGGAGACCCCAAACATAGTAAGATAAGCAAAATGAGAAGACAGAAAAACACACAGCAGATGAAGGAGCAAGGTAAAAACCCAGCAGACCTAACAAATGAAGAGGAAATAGGCAGGCTACCTGAAAAAGAATTCAGAATAATGATAGTAAAGATGATTCAAAATTTTGGAACTAGAATAGAGAAAACTCAAGAAACATTTAACAAGGACCTAGAAGAACTAAAGAGGAAAAAAGCAATGATGAACAGCACAATAAATGAAATTAAAAATACTCTAGAAGGGATCAATAGCAGAATAACTGAGGCAGAAGAACGGACAAGTGACCGGGAAGATAAAATAGTGGAAATAACTACTGCAGAGAAGAATAAAGGAAAAAGAATGAAAAGAACTGAGGACAGTCTCAGAGACCTCTGGGACAACATTAAACGCACCAACATTCGAATTATAGGGGTCCCAGAAGAAGAAGAGAAAAAGAAAGGGACTGAGAAAATATTTGAAGAGATTATAGTTGAAAACTTCCCTAATGTGGGAAAGGAAATAGTTAATCAAGTCCAGGAAGCACAGAGTCCCATACAGGATAAATCCAAGGAGAAACATGCCAAGACACATATTAATCAAACCATCAAAAATTAAATACAAAGAAAACATATTAAAAGCAGCAAGGGAAAAACAACAAATAACACACAAGGGAATCCCCATAAGGTTAACAGCTGATCTTTCAGCTGAAACTCTGCAAGTCAGAAGGGAGTGGCAGGACATATTTAAAGTGATGAAGGAGAAAAACCTACAACCAAGATTACTCTACCCTGCAAGGATGTCATTCAGGTTTGATGGAGAAATTAAAACCTTTACAGACAAGCAAAAGCTGAGAGAGTTCAGCACCACTGAACCAGCTTTACAACAAATGCTAAAGGAACTTCTCTAGGCAAGAAACACAAGAGAAGGAAGAGACGTACAATAACAAACTCAAAACAATTAAGAAAATGGTAATAGGGACATACATATCGATAATTACCTTAAATTTAAATGGATTAAATGCTCCCACCAAAAGACAGAGACTGGCTGAATGGACACAAAAACAAGACCCATATATATGCTGTCTACAAGAGACACACTTCAGACCTAGAGACACATACAGACTGGAAGTGAGGGGATGGAAAAAGATATTCCATGCAAATGGAAATCAAAAGAAAACTGGAGTACCAATTCTCATATCAGACAAAATAGACTTTAAAATAAAGACTATTACAAGAGACAAAGAAGGAAACTACATAATGAGCAAGGGATCCATCCAAGAAGAAGATATAACAATTGTAAATATTTATGTACCCAACATAGGAGCACCTCAATATATAAGGCAAATACTAACAGCCATAAAAGGGGAAATCGACAGTAACACAATCATAGTAGGGGACTTTAACACCCCACTTTCACCAATGGACAGATCATCCAAAATGAAAACAAGTAAGGAAACACAAGCTTTAAATGATACATTCAATAAGATGGACTCAATTGATATTTATAGGACATTTCATCCAAAAACAACAGAGTACACATTTTTCTCAAGTGCTCATGGAACATTCTCCAGGATAGATCATATCTTGGGTCACAAAACAAGCCCTGGTAAATTTAAGAAAATTGAAACCGTATCAAGTATCTTTTATGACCACAACGCTATGAGACTAGATATTAATTACAGGAAAAGATCTGTAAAAAAAACAAACACATGGAGGCTAAACAATACACTACTTAATAAGCAAGAGATCACTGAAGAAATCAAAGAGGAAATCAAAAAATACCTAAAAACAAATGACAATGAAAACACGACAACCCAAAACCTATGGGATGCAGCAAAAGCAGTTCTAAGAAGGAAGTTTATAGCAATACAATCCTACCTTAAGAAACAGGAAACAGCTCAAATAAACAACCTAACCTTGCACCTAAAGCAATTAGAGAAAGAAGAAGAACAACAACAAAAGAACAAAGTTAGCAGAAGGAAAGAAATCATAAAGATCAGATCAGAAATAAATGAAAAACAAATGAAGGAAATGATAGCAAAGACCAATAAAACTAAAAGCTGGTTCTTTGAGAAGATAAACAAAATTGATAAACCATTAGCCAGACTCATCAAGAAAAAAAGGGAGAAGACTCAAATCAATAGAATTAGAAATGAAAAAGGAGAAGTAACAACTGACACTGCAGAAATACAAAAGATCATGAGAGATTACTACAAGCAACTCTATGCCAATAAAATAGACAACCTGGAGGAAATGGACAAATTCTTAGAAATGCACAACCTCCCGAGACTGAACAGGAAGAAATAGAAAATATGAACAGACCAATCACAAGAACTGAATTCGAAACTGTGATTAAAAATCTTCCAACAAACAAAAGCCCAGGACAAGATGGCTTCACAGGCGAATTCTCAAACATAGAGAGAAGAGCTAACATCTATCCTTCTCAAACTCTTCCAAAATATAGCAGAGGGAGGAACACTCCCAAACTCATTCTACGAGGCCACCATCACCCTGATACCAAAACCAGACAAAGATGTCACAATGAAAGAAAATTACCGGCCGATATCACTGATGAACATAGATGCAAGAATCCTCAACAAAATACTAGCAAACAGAATCCAACAGCACATTAAAAGGATCATGCACCATGATCAAGTGGGGTTTATTCCAGGAATGCAAGGATTCTTCAATAGACGGAAATCAATCAACATCATACACCATATTAACAAATTGAAGGAGAAAAAGCATATGATCATCTCAATAGATGCAGAGAAAGCTTTCGACAAAATCAACATATATTTATGATAAAAACCCTGCAGAAAGTAGGCACAGAGGGAACTTTCTTCAACATAATAAAGGCCATATATGACAAACCCACAGCCAACATCGTCCTCAATGGTGAAAAACTGAAACCAATTCCACTAAGATCAGGAGCAAGACAAGGTTGCCCACTCTTACCACTATTATTCAACATAGTTTTGGAAGTTTTAGCCACAGCAATCAGAGAAGAAAAAGAAATAAAAGGAATCCAAATCAGAGAAGAAGAAGTAAAGCTGTCACTGTTTGCAGATGACATGATACTATACATAGAGAATCTTAAAGATGCTACCAGAAAACTACTAGAGCTAATCAATGAATGTGGTAAAGTAACAGGGTACAAAATTAATGCACAGAAACCTCTGGCATTTGTAGACAATAATGATGAAAAATCTCAAAGTGAAATTAAGAAAACACTCCCATTTACCATTGCAACAAAAAGAACAAAATATCAAGGAATAAATCTACCTAAGGAGAGAAAAGACCTGTATGCAGAAAATTATAAGACACTGATGAAAGAAATTAAAGATGATACAAATAGATGGAGAGATATACCATGTTCTTGGATTGGAAGAACCAACATTGTGAAAATGACTCTACTACCTAAAGCAATCTACAGATTCAATGAAATCCCTATCAAACTACCACTGGCATTTTTCACAGAACTAGAACAAATAATTTCACAATTTGTATGGAAACAGAAACGACCCCAAATAGCCAAAGCAATCTTGAGAACGAAAAATGGAGCTGGAGGAATCGGGCTCCCTGACTTCAGACTATACTACAAAGCTACAGTAATCAAGATAGTATGGTACTGGCACAAAAACAGGAATATAGATCAATGGAACAGGATAGAAAGCCCAGAGATAAACCCACACACATATGGACACCTTGTCTTTGATAAAGGAGGCAAGAATATACCGTGGAGAAAGGACAGCCTCTTCAATAAGAGGTGCTGGGAAAACTGGACAGCCACATGTAAAAGTATGAAATTAGAACACTCCCTAACACCATACACAAAAATAAACTCAAAATGGATTAAAGACCTAAAAATAAGGCCAGACACTATCAAACTCTTAGAGGAAAACGTAGGCAGAATACTCTGTGACATAAATCACAGCAAGATCCTTTTTGACCCACCTCCTAGGGAAATGGAAATAAAAACAAAAATAAACAAATGGGACATACTGAAACTTCAGAGCTTTGCACAGCAAAGGAAACCATAAACAAGACCAAAAGACAACCCTCAGAATGGGAGAAAATATTTGAAAATGAAGCAACTGACAAAGGATTAATCTCCAAAATTTACAAGCAGCTCATGCAGTGCAATGTCAAAAAAAGGAACAAGCAATCAAAAAATGGGCAGAAGACCTAAATAGACATTTCTCCAAAGAAGATATACAGATTGCCAACAAACACATGAAAGAATGCTTGACATCATTAATCATTAGAGAAATGCAAATCAAAACTACAATGAGATATCATCTCACACCAGTCAGAATGGCCATCATCAAAAAATCTTGAAACAATAAATGCTGGAGTGGGTGTGAAGAAAAGGGAACACTGCTGCACTGTTCATGGGAATGCAAATTGATACAGCCACTATGGAGAACTGTATGGAGTTTCCTTAAAAAACTAAAAATAGAATTACCATACGACCCAGAAATCCCACTACTGGGCATATACCCTGAGAAAACCATAATTCAAAAAGAGTCATATACCAAAATGTTCATTGAAACTCTATTTACAATAGCCAGGACATGGAAGCAACCTAAGTGTCCATCAATAGATGAATGGATAAAGAAGATGTGGCACATATATACAATGGAATATTACTCAGCCATAAAAAGAAACGAAATTGAGATATTTGTAGTGAGGTGGATGGGCCTAGAGTCTGTCATACAGAGTGAAGTAAGTCAGAAAGTGAAAAACAAATACCATATGCTAACACATACATATGGAATCTAAGGGAAAAAAAAGGTTATGAAGAACCTAGGAGTAAGACGGGAATAAAGACACAGACCTACTGGAGAATGGACTTGAGGATATAGGAAGGGGAAAGGGTAAACTGTGACAAAGTGAGAGAGTGGCATGGACATATATACACTACCAAACATAAAATAGATAGCTAGTGGGAAGCAGCCACATAGCACAGGGAGATCACCTCAGTGCTTTGGGACCACCTAGAGGGGTGGGATAGGGATGGTGGGAGGGAGACAGAAGAGGGAGGAGATATGGGAACATATGTATATGTATAACTGATTCACTTTGTTATAAAGCAGAAACTAACACACCATTGTAAAGCAATTATACTCCAATAAAGTTGTTACAAAAAATAAAGAAAATATACACTGATTGACATCAGAGTAAGTGAGATTCCTCAATACATAGTCCCTTTTTTGTATGTCCCAGTTTTTAAATGAATAGAATAAGATCTATTAAAGAAAAAAATATATCCAGGTAGTTGCTTTAGAACCTCTTGCTCACAGATACAATATCACAACACTGGCCCCTTCGGACATCGAAACCATGCCTTTCTAACAATCCTGTCTGCTAGCTCTTCTGTTCCACTGATCTTTGTTCTCATGATCCCACCAAGCTGTTTGAATTCTTGTCACTTTATAATGTGCTTTGATAACTAAGAATAAAAAATTACTTAATTTTGATTTTAAAAATAGCAATTCTCACTGGTTATTCTTACTGATATAATAGAATCATTATCTCAATGCCTCTTTTCATCCCTTCTATAAAATTAAGAATTTTCTTAGAATTATATTAATTTTTAACTAATAAAATTACATACTCTGCCTTCTTTGTGGGCAGAGACCCTAACTTGCCTTTCTATCTCTCACACTCAGTGCAAAGCCAGAAAGAGAGTCAATAGGAGAACTTCCTAGTGTTTACTAATACTTGCTACATGTTTGCTGAATGAATAAATAACTGTCATCAGACTTCACCAGTGCTTCAGGAGGAAAAAAAAAATAGTTCTTCTGATAAGTCTAATAGCTGTGTCAGACCTTTGGGGTGGGAAATTTTCTCTTTCTCTGCCTGCGTTTCATAATTTACCAAGACCTCTCCTCCAATGGTGAGTTCTGTTTGTGACTTTTGATCTAGCCTCTTTCCTCTAGAGTGTTCTAGTCCAAGATTAGGCAACTTCTGAATTGATTCCAGATCCATTTACTGGCTCATGCGACTTCACCTTCTCTACCTCCGCTGCCCCAGAAATCAGTCAAATATTTGTGTTTTATCTTTTTAATAAATGTAAGTTCATTGCAACTGATGGAAGCAATGCTTCTCTTAAATTTTTTTTACAGTAAAAAGAAAATTAAGTTAAACACAAAGATAGTGCAATTGCCTAATAAAATAGTTAAGAAATGGAAAGCATCTTTGGTTTATTCAGTAAAAAAATAACCATTGTTTATTGAGAACTATGTGCCAGGCTCTGTGCTGACCACTTTGCTTAGACTATTTAATCATCACAACACTATGAGATAAATATCATTTTAATTCCTGAGTTCCAGATGACAACACTGAAGCTTGGAAAAGTTAAATAGATCTGCAAAGAAGAGGTAGGGCTGGCATTGTAACCCAAGTGAACAGGGCGCTTAAGCACGATGCTATAATATCCCTCACATTTACATGCACAAAATAACATTTTACACCAAGACTGAAGTTATCTTTAAAACTAGAGCCACAGTCACAGCTACATTTCAGTGTGCTGTACTCAGACCGTTTCTCCTGGCTCCTACCAATGGAGATAACATCCGATAGTAACAAACCCTCCAGGCTCCAGGTAGAGGAAGCCCTCAATATTCTAGTGGTGATGTTCAAGGATAATTTAACCAAGCGAAGTGGGCAAAAGGTGAGAAAAATGAGAATGTAAAACAAAGAGAAAGCAGATGTATTTCCAAGGCAACTAGCTTCATACAGAGTACCCTGGACTTGGGAATACTGAGGAAAAACTGCCAATTCACAAATCCAAACTGGCTGGCAAGCAGGGCAATATCTGTGCAGGTGGGAGTGTAGCAAGTCATAGCTGCCCGTATTTGCAATGTGTCTTTATCCACCTCGGTGCAACCACAGGAGTTCCCCCATGCGCCCATTTAATACTTAAATACGTAAAGTGCATTTTAAGGTCTTGTATCAGATTTGTCCTCTTGAAAAGCTATTAAGCTAGTTACCCTGCAGCCTAGAGGGCTCTTCTTCAAGTAAAACTGATTGTACCACACCATCAGCATTGGAACAGACCTGCATGTCTGCCTGCATAATTCCTTTGAAAGGTCACCAGTACTTCAACTCTGAAGGCCTTTCTTCTTTTGCAAAAAAAAAAAAAAAAAAAAAGGAAGAAAATGGTAAGTCAGCTATTTTTCAATTTTTTCCAGGACAAAACAAACATAAAAGCCCAGGAACATTTTTTTTCTTCAACATGCTTATAATAACTGTATTCAATTGAAAAATCTTGGAATAAAAGTTATCTCGATATGTTATGATCTAAGCCAAAATCCATTTTAATTTCTATTCCTGTATCTAGATATTGATTCCATTCTTCAGCTATCCCACCTGTAAGTGTGGAATTTTCTAGTATTTGATGACATGAAGCAAAATCTGGGCACTATTTTAGGCCAGCATTTAATGATAGGCCAATCCACTCTGTAGTGGTGTTAACAAGCTCTCTGCAAGGTGCCAATGGGGGGACCACAGTAAGAAATAGCTGATCTCCTGTGTGACATTAGCTCAAAGCATGTGTCCTACAGTCAACCGTGAGACTGGGGTAAGACTGTTTGTGATGGATTTACACATGGTAGGATATAATAGGGCTGTAAGTTGTATCAAAGCAGTACAGTAGCAGATTATCAGATTATCAATTTTGTCTTCATAAATACCCTACCTTCTCATAACCAAGCTACCTGTAAGTATTCATCTTTTAAAATCTCTCTCTCTCTCTCTCTCTCCTGTTTTCTATGAGCTCACTATCCATGAGCTGTATAGTCATAGGAAGAAAGGGCACCTTTAATAGAAGGAAAGTTAAGAACTAGAGGAATTTTCCGTGAAACTTGGCTTTTTTGTTTTAAAAAACAGATTCTTGAAATAGTTCATGGATGAAATATGATTTGTTTAATACTCTTTCTTCTGATTTCCTTTAAATAGACAAGTCTTTCTATGGATTCCCTCTGGATTGTTTAAGGACAAATTTTCTATTGTTTCTGCATTAAAAACAGCTTTTTCCAAGAGGAGATGAAAGACTGGGAAACTCTAGAGTTGTTGTGAGGTTAAGGACTTTGAAGAACAAGGCTCTTACTAATGCCTCTCCCAATCCAAAATAAATAAGAGCAAAGAAAATTTATTTCAACATTTGAGCTTCTTGTCCTTTGTGGTAAAATGAAACTGTTTCTTTCTATAAGTAACTCAGGGACAAAGTTTACTGAAATCATAGACAATTTTAGCATTTAAGAGGGGGAACAGGTAGTGAACTGTGGGGTAACCTGGCTATTTGGTGGATAAGCGTAGGATGAAGGAAGTAGACAAGAAGATGTAAAAGAATCACAGTAGTCAGGCAGCCCTAAAAATTCAACCTAGTAGCTAACTATTGTTAGAATTTTCCAGCTGGCTTCTTGCAGTTAATTGGCCCTGTGATAGAGATGAAAATAAAGATGGCAAAATGGAGGCACTAAAAGATTAAATGATTTACATGAGATCTGGTTCAAATTCCCACAGCTTTTTTACATTGCTTAACTGGCCCATTTGCTCCACCTCTGATGTTTTTCACCTCGGAAGGAGCCCACACCAGTGAAGGAGCCATGCAAACTTAAGCATCAATCTCTTTGCAGTAAGCCTGTGTGTCCTCAGCTTTTTGTGACTGAACGCTTCCCTTCACCCTTCTCTCTCAGTCAATTCTTTCTCAGTCTTCACGTGGATGCCAAAACGTTACAATCTTCATACAATTTTCTCTGACATTTGACACTCAAATAAGAAGCACAGTCACTCTAGAGCCGGTGCATTTTTCTGTCATCAATACCACTTACTTAGTTGTTTTGTAACCGTGTGTGTATCTTTGAGACCTCCGCTAGACTGTGGGCTCCTGGAGGGCAGAGCTCCTGCTTTGGTAGTCTTCATGTCCACCTTACAGGGCTCTCAATAAAAAGATAATTGCATGATTGAATAAATTATGCTTTTGTTACAGAATTGCTCATGCTTAAAATGACAAAGTACTACTATATTTATATAAACATATAAAGTTTATTTTGCATGATTTTTGCTGTTGATTAAAGAGCAGAGCCTGAACAGCAGCTTAGGTTTTTCACATTTCTTTCTTATTCCAAGAAGAGAGCTGATTTCAAAGAAGTGCAGAGAGTTTCAAAAACTGGGATATAGAGGCAGTCAAAACCACTGCATACTTCTCCAAGCAGCCTAGCAAAAGCACTTTATTCCTAGTCATGATTATCATTTTCAAATGGAAAATTGAGATTGGAGTTTTGCAAGAAAAACAAAGGTTCAGTTGGGAAATATAACCAGTAAAATCTTTGATTAACTAAATATATTGTGCAAATAACAATGAGTTAGTGAAGGTACCATAAGGAAGTTCAGAAAAAAAAATAATTTTGTACTATTTGCTGGGTTGTGACTTGGATCTACACAGAGGGAGACTAAATAGAAATTAGAAAAAGCCTGAAGTTTTGCTTCTCTAAGATTATTTTTTGTAGCAAAGCCTATAGGGGTAATTAAATGGGAAAATAGGAAACACACTAGCTGTTTATTTTTTTATAAAGTCACAAAGAAAAATATAAATATAGAACTACATTAAAGCACTAAGATATAAGAAAGCAAAATTTTTTTATAAAACATGCTATTTTGTGTATCTTTTTAATTCCATATCCTCCCAAAAAGATATCTTCTGCTTCTGAGGTTTGCTTGCCCTTATTTCAGACATATATAGCTTATAAGCATCACTTAAGATATATTATTTTTAATATCTAAATATTATGAGGTATAGATATTATGACAATAAAATAAAGATAATACAGATGACTAAATTATAAAATGCTTAAGGGTTGAAGTACTGTATTTAGTAGATTTACATAGATACTGATGATTAAAATAATACAGGTGGTACAACATGGGTTTTGTTTCTCGCTTGGTTTCAATCAGAGCTTCGTGTTAAAGGTCAAGTCTACTTTTTCTTTGAATTCATCAGCAAATATTTGCACATGGACAAGTTATAGGACTGGCGACCTTGTCATGTTACTCCTTTCCTCTTTTATGTACAATTCTCATATGACAAGAGAGAACAAGTTCAAACAACTATCTAGAGAATGTAGGTTTATGATTATTAGCTATACAAAGGGCCTTTTCTAGGTTAAGAAGTAACTTATTGGGGAACTGTAGAAATTCTGGTATGATCTGGAATCACGTATGTTCATTAATTTGATTTTCAATATGATACAAATTTCCAAAAATTAGTTTTTCTCAACTTCAGCTTCCCAATCCCCTTCTATTCCACTATCAGCAAACAAGATGTGAAGAAAGGGTACAGAGAATGGAAAAAGATGATTTCAAAGAAAACATACTCTTTCATTGGGATTTTTAGTTGTTTGACAGAAGGTCACTATTTAAAATTATGAAAAAATTGCACAATGAAAAAGAAATAATTTTGGCATCACTCTGGTTTCATTAAATAAGATAATTTGGCAATCATTACTGAAGTTATCAACTTTTTACAACATTATCACCATACTTGGAGGAGTAGCATAATTCTAGAAATTATCACAAAATTATATTAAGCTTTACAAATATTTTCTGTATTTATACTTCGAAAATGTTGTTTAAAATGTGTTCTTCTTATTCTACTATGTAAATACAAAGATCTGCTGTCCTATTTGACTTTTATTTCTCATAAAAATGAAACTGAATTGTATATGCTACAGTGCTTTCTTTTAATTAAGGCATAATTGACATATAACATTTTATTAGCTTCAGATGTACAACAAAATGATTCAGTATTTGTATATATTGCAAAATTATTACCACAGTAAGACTAGTTAATATACATCACTATATAGAGTTACAAACTTTTTTTTCTTGTGATGAGAACTTTTAAGATTCATTCTCTTAGCAACTTTCAAATATGCAATACAGTATTATTAACTATAAGCACCATTCTGTACACTAACTATAAGCAGATGACTTATTTATTTTACAACTGGAATGTACCTTTGACCCCCTTCACCCATTTCACTCACTCTCCACTCCCCGCCTCTGGCAACCACTAATCTGTTCTCTGTACTTATGAGCTTGGCTTTTGGGGGGGTTTTTTGTATGTGTTTTGTTTATTTGTCTTTTAGATTCCACATTTCAGTGAGATCATAGGCTATTTGTCTTTCTCTGTCTGACTTATTTCACTTAGCACAATGCCCTAAAGGTCCATCCATGTTGTCACAAATGGCAAGATTTCATTCTTTTTCCTGACAATAATATTCCATTTATATACATATTTTTTCTGTATTCATTCACCCATCAATGGACACTTAGGTTGTTTCCATATGTTGGCTATTGTAAATAATGCTGCAATGACCATGGAGGTACAGATATCTTTCTGAGTTAGTGTTTTTGTGTTCTTTAGATAAACACCCAGAAGTAGAATGGATGAATCATATAATAGTTCTTTTTTAAATTTTTTGATGAACCTCCATAGTGTTTTCCATATGGGTGCACCAATTTACATTCCCATGAACAGTGTACAAGGGTTCCCTTTTCTCCACATCCTTACCAACACTTGTTGTTTGTTTTCTTTTTGATGATGCCATTCTGATAGGTGTGAGGTGATATCTCAATGTGGTTTTGATTTGTATTTCCCTGATAATTAGTAATGTTGAACATCTTTTCATGTACCTATTAGCCATCCATATGTCTCCTTTGAAAATAAGCTATGTTATCTATAGGTTTTAGCTTATTGTTATATTAAATATATTTGTTTATGACTGTAACCAAATTATATTGACAGCAGGTGAAAATGTCATGTATATGCTTATATTGTTAGCCTTCGCTATATTTCAAGAAGTGGGGTAATTTCATCCCCCAAGATAAATTCACTCTAAAATTATCATGGAGAAAAGATGCAATTAAAAATACAAAATGCCAAATTATCAAATTGGAATATAGTTTGCTTCATTCACATAAATATTTGGGGGGACAAGGGATTCAAAGAATAAGACAAGGAGAAAGGAATGAAGGAGAAAGAAAAAAGGGAGTGAGGAGAGAGAGAAAGGAAAAGGAAAAGGAGGAGAAAGACATAATGCTTTTTCTTGCCATTTTCAAACTTGATGTGCTTCTAGTCAGAAAAAGAGTCTATATTTTTCTTTTAAATTTTGAAAATCAACTTCAACATTCAAAAATTTTCAAGACTGAATTATAGGGCTTTAAGAGATGGTAACACTTGCAAAGAAAAAAGAAAATTAGACTTTAGTGTTTTCTTGATTCGATATCTGAATGAGCAAAGAGTAAGAGCTGCTTTTACATTACTCGGATGGGTTGATTTCTCTGGATTAATACTCTCTATTAACTTACATCAACAGTAATGTCCTTAGAGTTCTGGATCTTGTTTTCACTTGTTTTCATCTTGTTTCATTTGTTTGTGTCCCAGGTGTGATGTTAATACACTCAGTAAGCTTAGCATGTGCAAATCATAAGAAAAGCCACAGATCACAGCCTTTGAAGTCTCTATTCTGAGGTTTCAAATGGCCAAGCAATAGAAAATAAATAGACCCCTGAGCCCAAGAGACAAATGATTTGAATGCTGAGGGAGCTGCAAGTATCAGCTCTGATGATTAGAAAATGGATGTGCACTCGATTCCTAGATGTGTAAGAGAGGTGTGAGAGAGAAAAAGTTGAGAATTACACTACTTGGTAGGAAGTCAATGTAATTATATTCATCGAAGAAGCACGATCTATTGGAAAATAATGATGAACCAAAAATGTGCAGTGAACTCTGCAGGACAAGTAAAGCATAGTAGTTCATTGTCATTTCATTTGCTCATTTCTAGAGTAGGCATTGACTCTTCAGTCAATGAATAAAGATGTGAGGTGGGGAGTAAGACCAAAAATAAAGAAAAAAGAAGTGATGGAGGGAGGGAGGGAAGAAAGGAAGAAAGTGTGAGGTCAGTTTCTTAACTTCCAGTCAAAGAGAGGCTAGAAGTTCTTATTAGGATTTTTCAGGAAAAAATAATATTTTAAATGCCTTGTGACAAAGAGAGTTCTATATGAATTGCTGATATAATGGGATAAATTTATATTTTGCATCAATGAAAAATTGTGTATTCATGTCACAACCTTATTATTTAAATGTCTACATACATTCAACAATAACGTGTGTTGCGAGGAGATCAGCTCGGTGCTTTGTGACCGCCTGGAGGGGTGGGATAGGGAGGGTGGGAGGGAGGGAGATGCAAGAGGGAAGGGATATGGGAACAGATGTATATGTATAACTGATTCACTTTGTTATAAAGGATAAATAAACAAACAAATAAATAAATAAATAACACACAAAAAAACAATGTGTGTTGAATGAGCTTACCCAAAGAACATGTTGTGAGTCCTTGAATATATGCACTCTTTTTTTGTAATTTGAATATTCTTGTTTACTGGATAAGCACTTAGAAGTAATGCTACATAAAGTATTAATTTCTGTGATTTTTTTTTTTTTTTGCGGTACACGGGCCTCTCACTGTTGTGGCCTCTCCCGTTGCGGAGCACAGGCTCCGGACGCACAGGCTCAGCGGCCATGGCTCACAGGCCCAGCCGCTCTGCGGCATGTGGGATCTTCTTGGACCGGGGCACGAACCCGTGTCCCCTGCATCGGCAGGCGGACTGTCAACGACTGCACCACCAGGGAAGCAACACCAGGCTATTTTTTTTTTCTGTGAATATTTTTAATCTCATAATTTAAAACTTTGGCTAAAGTATTTAATTTAATTAGAGCACAAGATGAAAATTGCTTCTAGTAGTAGTATGTGGACTCTAATTTCTGGGATATGATGAATGCAGCAATTCTTGAGCACAGAATTGTTATAACAGGATAAAAGATTGTTTTTTACTAAAATACTGCTTGAATTCATTCTAAAATTGAATTTGGTTCATAGACCTAAAATATACAGCTCCAATTATAAACTCGAATCAAATTTTAGTTAAATATACAACAAAACTATAATGTGTTTATTCAACATATATTAAGTGACTACTATGTGCCAGGTGCTGATGCTCTAAGCCCTTGGAACACAGAAGAGGAGCCCTGCCCTCATGGAACTCATATTCTAGTGAGAGAAGACAGACAATAAGTAATCATTGTAATAAATGAGGAAACTATCTAGTATGCTAGAGGTAAGAAGTACTGTGGGAAAATAAGAGCAGAGTAACCAGTATTGGAATAGTTGGGAATGGGGGGGGAGAGATTCAGTTTGTGTGTTTTTTTTTTTTTTTTTTTTTTTTTTGCAGTACGCGGGCCTCTCACTGCTGTGGCCCCTCCCGTTGCGGAGCGCAGGCTCCGGACACGCAGGCTCAGCGGCCGTGGCTCACGGGCCCAGCCACTCCGCGGCATGTGGGATCTTCCCAGACCGGGGCACGAACCTGTGTCCCCTGAATCGGCAGGTGGACTCTCAACCACTGCGCCACCAGGGAAGCCCCAGTTTGTGTTTTAAATAGAGTAGTGGAAAGAAGTAGTCCAGTACGGATACATTTTGAAGGCCAAGCAAATAGAATTTCCTGATGAATTGGATATCTGTCTTGTGAGAGAGAGCTCCATAAGTCAAAGATGGCTTCAGGATTTTTGGTTGAGCACTGAAAGGATAGGGTTGCTGTCAACTGAAGTGAGGAAGATCGCTAATAACTGTCTGGATGCCAAATCCAATGAGCTTTCCCCAGTTATGATCCCTAACACTGTTCTGTACCCTACTTTTTCCTGAAATCTCCTCCTCCCGAGGTTTTGGTGATGGCAGTTTCCTGAATCTCTTACTTCAATATCTGGCTGCTCCATCTCCCTCACTGACACCTCTTTCTATACTGGTTCTTACATGTCCATATGTCCCCAAGACTCTTTCTTCTAACTTGTTCCTTAATTTTGCACTCTTACCAGAAAAGTTATATCTACCCCATCTTTCCACCATCATCCTTTGCTACTTATCTCTCAGTTATTTACACTGTAAAACCTTCTCTGACAGGGTCATCCCCAAATCGTTCCGTAACTTTACCCAAAATATCTAATTCTAGTTCTAGCAATTTAGCAACTTGAAAAATACACCCTCTCTTTCCTCTTTCTCAGCCCTTGGCAACAATAATATAGAAAGTATGAAGCATACCAAAATATTTAAAATATTGTCATGCTTGAAATAAATACTAGAAGTTTTTATAAATGAAGAGGGGAGTCAAAGCCAGAATAAAGAACACATAAGCTAATGCTGCAGAAGGTCAAAGAGACTTGGATATTGGCCGAAGGAAGTTTACCACTCACGTGGAAACTGAATAACCCTGGGCTTGTGCAAGGTAAAAAGCTAGATGTAAGACCCTGCATAAAAAGCCAGAAATATGGAAAGGCTGCATCTGACTGATACTGAAAATAGCAATTAGTTTAGGGTATCCACAAGGAAAGCTTATCTCTACCAGAGCTGAGCAAAAGAAGATAGTGTGTGGGGATAGTATGTGGATAGAGTCTAATAAGAGAAATTCAAACCTTAAACCTGTGCTATCCTAGATGTGAAATTTGCATTTGTATTATTAGGGTTACATGGAAATATCAAGTTGAAAAACTAACATGAAAACTAATACAAACTGAGGAAACACACAGAGCTCTAAGAAACTGCCATCTAAGAACATTTCTGCAACCCAGGCCAAAAAAAATAATAATAATAATTAAGGATGAGCACATTATTTATTTTTTTTTTTGAATTTTTGAATTTTATTTATTTTTTTATATAGCAGGTTCTTCTTAGTCATCAATTTTATACACATCAGTGTACACATGTCAGTCCCAATCGTCCAATTCATCACACCAACACCCCCATCCCCCACCGCTTTCTCCCCTTGGCGTCCATACATTTGTTCTCTACATCTGTGTCTGAATTTCTGTCCTGCAAACTGGTTCATCTGTACCATTGTTCTAGGTTCCACATATATGCATTAATATACGATATTGTTCTTCTCTTTCTGATTTACTTCACTCTGTGTGACAGTCTCTAGATCCATCCATGACTCAACAAATGACCCAATTTCTTTCCTTTTTATGGCTGAGTAATATTCCATTGTATATATGTATCACATCTTCTTTATGCATTCATCTGTCGATGGGCATTTAGGTTGCTTCCATGACCTGGCTATTGTAAATAGTGCTGAAATGAACATTGGGGTGCATGTGCCTTTTTGAATTATGGTTTTCTTTGGGTATATGCCCAGTAGTGGGATTGCTGGATCATATGGTAATTCTATTTTTAGTTTTTTAAGGAACCTCCATACTGTTCTCCATAGTAGCTGTATCAATTCACATTCTCACCAACGGTGCAAGAGGGTTCCCTTTTCTCCACACCCTCTCCAGCATTTGTTGTTTACAGATTTTCTGATGATGCCCACTCTAACTGGTGTGAGGTGATACCTCATTGTACTTTTGATTTGCACTTCTCTAATAATTAGTGATGTTTAACAGCTTTTCATGTGTTTCTTGGCCATCTGTATGTCTTCTTTGGAGAAATGTCTATTTAGGTCTTCTGGCCATTTTTGGATTGGGTTGTTTGTTTTTTCAATATTGAGCTGCACGAGCTGTTTACATATTTTGGAGATTAATCCTTTGTCCGTTGATACATTTGCAAATATTTTCTCCCATTCTGAGGGTTGTCTTTCCGTCTTGTTTATGGTTTCCTTTGCTGTGCAAAAGCTTTGAAGTTTCATTAGGTCCCATTTGTTTATTTTTGTTTTCATTTCCATTTCTCTAGGAGGTGGATCAAAAAAGATCTTGCCATGATTTATATCAAAGGGTGTTCTTCCTATGTTTTCCTCTAAGAGTTTTACAGTGTCCGGTCTTACATTTATGTCTCTAATCCATTTTGAGTTTATTTTTGTGTATAGTGTTAGGGAGTGGTCTAATTTCATTCTTTTACATGTACCTGTCCAGTTTTCCCCGCACCATTTATTGAAGAGACTGACTTTTCTCCATTGTATATCCTTGCCTCCTTTGTCATAGATTAGTTGACCATAGGTGCGTGGATTTCTCTCTGGGCTTTCTATCTTGTTCTATTGATCTATATTTCTGGTTTTGTGCCAGTACCATATTCTCTTGATTACTGTAGATTTGTAGTATAGTCTGAAGTCAGGGAGTCTGATTCCTCCAGCTCTGCTTTTTTCCCTCAAGACTGCTTTGGCTATTCGGGGTCTTTTGTGTCTCTATACAAATTTTAAGATTTTTTGTTCTATTTCTGTAAAAAATGTCACTGGTAATTTGATAGGGATTGCATTGAATCTCTAGATTGCTTTGGGTAGTAGAGTCATTTTCAAAATATTGATTCTTCCAATCCAAAAACATGGTATATCTCTCCATCTGTTGGTATCACCTTAAATTTCTTTCATCGGTCTCTTATAGTTTTCTGCATGGAGGTCTTTTGTCTCCCTAGGTAGGTTTATTCCTAGGTATTTTATTCTTTTAGTTGCAATGGTAAATGTGATTGTTTCCATAATTTCTCTTTCAGATTTTTCATCATTAGTGCATAGGAATGCCAGAGATTTCTGTGCATTAATTTTGTATCCTGCAACTTTACCAAATTCATTGATTAGCTCTAGTAGTTTTCTGGTGGCATCTATAGGATTCTCTATGTACAGTATCATGTCATCTGCAAACAGTGACAGTTTTACTTCTTCTTTTCCGATTTGGATTCCTTTTATTTCTTTTTCTTCTCTGATTGCTGTGGCTAGGACTTCCAAAACTATGTTAAATAATAATGGTGAGAGTGGACATCCTTGTCCTGTTCCTGATCTTAGAGGAAATGCTTTCAGTTTTTCACCATTGAGAATGATGTTTGCTGTGGGTTTGTCATATATGGCCTTTATTATGTTGAGGTAGCTTCCCTCTATGCCCACTTTCTGGAGAGTTTTTATCATAAATGGGTGTTGAATTTTATCAAAAGCTTTTTCTGCATCTCTTGAGATGATCATGTGGTTTTTATTCTTCAATTTGTTAATATGGTGCATCACATTGATTGTTTAACGTATATTGAAGAATCCTTGCATCCCTGGGATAAATCCCACTTGGACATGGTGTATGATCCTTTTAATGTGTTGTTGGATTCTGTTTGCTAGTATTTTGTTGAGGATTTTTGCATCTATATTCATCAGTGATATTGGTCTGTAATTTTCTTTTTTTATAGTATCTTTGTCTGGTTTTGGTATCAGGGTGATAGTGGCCTCATAGAATGAGTTTGGGAGTGTTCCTTCCTCCACAATTTTTTGGAAGAGTTTGAGAAGGATGGGTGTTAGCTCTTCTCTAAATGTTTGATAGAATTCGCCTGTGAAGCCATCTGGTCCTGGACTTTTGTTTGTTGGAAGATTTTTAACCACAGTTTCAGTTTCACTACTCTGTGATTTGTCTGTTCATATTTTCTATTTCTTCCTGGTTCAGTCTTGGAAGGTTATACCTTTCTAAGAATTTGTCCATTTCTTCCAGGTTGTCCATTTTATTGGCATAGAGTTGCTTGTAAGTAGTCTCTCAGAATGCTTTGTATTTCTGTGGTGTCTGTTGTAACTTCTCCTTTTTCATTTCTAATTTTATTGATTGGAGTCCTCTCCCTCTTTTTCTTGATGAATCTGGCTGATGGTTTATTAATTTGGTTTATCTTCTCACAGAACGAGGTTTTAGTTTTATTGATCTTTGCTATTATTTTCTTTGTTTCTATTTCATTTATTTCTGCTCTGATCTTTATGATTTCTTTCCTTCTGCTAACTTTGGGTTTTGTTTTTTCTTCTTTCTCTAGTTCCTTTAGGTGTAAGTTTGGATTGTTTGAGATTTTTCTTGTTTCCTGAGGTAGGCTTGTATAGCTATCAACTTCCCTCTTAGGACTGCTTTTGCTGCATCCCATAGATTTTGGATCATCGTGTTTTCATTGTCATTTGTCTCTAGGTATTTTTTGATTTCCTCTTTGATTTCTTCAGTGATCTCTTGGTTATTTAGTAATGTATAGTTTAGCCTCCATGTGCTTGTGTTTTTTACGGGTTTTTTTTCCCTGTAATTCATTTCCAATCCCATAGCATTGTGGTCAGAAAAGATTCCTGATATGATTTCAACTTTCTTAAATTTACTGAGGCTTGATTTGTGACCCAAGATGTGATCTATCCTGAAGAATGTTCCATGTGCACTTGAGAAGAAAGTGTAATCTGCTGTTTTTGGATGGAATGTCCTATAAATATCAATTAAATCTATCTGGTCTATTGTGTCATTTAAAGCTTGTGTTTCCTTATTAATATTCTGTTTGAATGATCTGTCCATTGGTGTAAGTGAGGTGTTAAAGTCCCCCACTGTTACTGTGTTACTGTCAATTTCCTCTTTTAGAGCTGTTAGCAGTTGCCTTATGTATTGAAGTGCTCCTATGTTGGGTGCATATATATTTATAATTGTTATATCTTCTTCTTGGATTGATCATTATGTAGTGTCCTTCCTTGTCTCTTGTAATATTCTTTATTTTAAAGTCTATTTTATCTGATGTGGGTATTGCTACTCCAGATTTCTTTTGATTTCCATTTGCATGGAATATCTTTTTCCATCCCCTCACTTTCAGTCTGTATGTGTCCCTAGGTCTGAAGTGGGTCTCTTGTAGACAGCATATATATGGGTCTTATTTTTGTATCCATTCATCAAGCTTGTGTCTTTTGGTTGGAGCATTTAATCCATTCACATTTAAGGTAATTATCGATATGTATGTTCCTATGACCATTTTCTTAATTGCTTTGGGTTTGTTTTTGTAGGTCCTTTGCTCCTCTTGTGTTTCTCACTTAGAGAAGTTCCTTTAGTATTTGTTGTACAGCTGGTTTGGTGGTGCTGAATTCTCTTAGCTTTTGCTTGTCTGTAAAGCAAACAACAGATTTCTCCATCAAGTCTGAATGAGATCCTTGCCAGGTAGAGTAATCTTGGTTGTAATTCCTTCCCTTTCATCACTTTAAGAGTATCTTGCCACTCCCTTCTGGCTTGTAGAGTTTCTGCTGAGAAATCAGCTGTTAACCTTATGGGAGTTCCCTTGTATGTTATTTGTCATTTTTCCCTTGCTGCTTTGAATAATTTTTCATTGTCTTTAATTTTTGCCAATTTGATTACTATGTGTCTTGGCGTGTTTCTCCTTGGGTTTATCCTGTATGGGACTCTCAGCCCTTCCTGGACTTGGGTGGCTATTTCCTTTCCCATGTTAGGAAAGTTTTAGACTATAATCTCTTCAAATAGTTTCTCGGGTCCTTTCTCTCTCTCTTCTCCTTCTGGGACCCCTATAATGTGAATGTTGTTGCGTTTAATGTTGTCCCAGAGGTCTCTTAGGCTGTCTTCATTTCTTTTCATTCTTTTTTCTTTATTCTGTTCCATGGTAGTGAATTCCACCATTCTGTCTTCCAGGTCATTTATCCGTTCTTCTGCCTCAGTTATTCTGCTGTTGATTCCTTCCAGTGTAGTTTTCATTTCAGTTACTGTATTGTTCATCACTGTTTGTTTGTTCTTTAATTCTTCTAGGTATTTGTTAAACATTTCTTGCATCTTCTCGAGCTTTGCCTCCATTCTTTTTCCGATGTCGTGGATCATCTTCACTATCATTATTCTGAATTCTTTTTCTGGAAGGTTGCCTATCTCCACTTTCTTTAGTTGTTTTTCTGGGGTTTTATCTTGTTCCTTCATCTGGTACATAGCCCTCTGTCTTTTCATCTTGTCTATATTTCTGTGACTGTGGTTTTTGTTCCACAGGCTGCACGATTGTAGTTCTTCTTGCTCCTGCTGTCTGCCCTAGGATGAGGGTATCTAAGATGGTTGTGCAAGTTTCCTCATGGGAGGGACGGAGGAAGTTTAATTTCAGGAATTTAAATTAATCAAATTATTGGAAAAGAAGTATAAAGTAGTTAAAGAATTTGTTAAAGGGATCAGAATCCTTGAAAAAAGAGGCACATAAAAAAAGCATATTTGAAAAAAAGCCCAATATAAAGGATGTATGATTGCCTTATAGAGCTACTTTATACTCAGGCATGTGTAGTATTTGATATAAAAATATTTCTTCTTTTCAAGCTACCAGGAACATAAATTTTGGGGGAGGTAGACAATTGATCACATAGTTACTTACAATCTTTAATGTATTAATTTTGTTACAACTATATTTTTAAGTAACATTTTATAAAACAGTATTTTAATCTATAAATAGTGCTTTTTTTCTATATTTCCATTTCATGATCCTCTAAAATTTTTAAAAACCCTAGAAAACTAAATGGCCTCCCAACTATGGTAGTAAATTTCATGGAGGTTCACTGGTCCGTGTCTGAGAAATGCTGATTGAGTCAATAGCAACGTCAAAATTCAAAGTCTTTAACAGAGACAGGTTTAAGAGCAATTTAAGAAAACTTGATAATTACACTGAACTAAATCTTCTAACAGATACTGACCTATCCTTATAAGAAAGGCATTAATGTAGTTCTCATATTAAAAATTGAGAAATGTAATCTTTAAAAATTAGTGAAATTTTTATTACCCTTTTAATTAATGTTTTTGAGAAATAATTTGAAGTTGGTAATGTGCAGTACCAGGGGTTCTGGATTTAGAAATAATGCTGTGATAGTGAGAGAGTCAACCAAATTACATGTCAGTTATATTTTCTGTTAACTAAATAATAATTAATAAAGTTGGTGACTTTCCAAGACCAATTAAAAGTTGGCTTAAGGTAATAATAATGATCATTTATATTTACAGATAAATGTTATCTAGGTGTATTTCCTGGCATTAAAAAGTCCAATGGAGACTATACACTTTTGCCCTTCTTTGACTTTATGATGTCCTGTCTACAAATTCTTGTTCTTCAAGACACAAGAATGGCTTTTTAAATGCCATTCCCTATGTGAACCAATTTCTTTCTCTTTAGGTAGCTTTCATGGATTTTCTTCTCTGGACTACAATATGCACTAAAATTTTTCTGGACTACAAATGCATTATTATATTATAATCATTAGCCAACCCATTGTTTTCTCCTGGGGACCATAAGCTTCTCAAAAGGCAGAAAATACTTGTGCTCTGGTGCCTTCCAAAACTTCTGATGTATTCTACTGACAAACATTTCAGTGTTAAAGTAAACTACTTTGAATCCCTTTATGTCCTCATTTACAGTATAGCACATTTTAATGCTTAAATACATAGTACAGTAAGCAGTCTATGAAATCAAAACAAAGATTTATTTACCTTCTATTAACAATAAATCTTAAAAATACCAAAAAAGATGTTAAAAAAAACCCCAATAAATATACATGGAGATACCAAGAGGAATTCATACGCACAAACAGAGCAAGTTCAGTAACTAGACACATCTAGATAAAGCTAGTGACTTAAAAAACTTAAAATGTGTAGCGTCTCTGAAACTATACACTCCTGTTTATGTGAATCAATAAAGTTAATCTATAAATTAGTAAAATCCACTGTATGGACCAAGTATTCTACATTACAAAGAATACTACTAAATCTCGCAAACTCTGAAAGTGTGTATATGTATGGATGCAACAATTAAGTATGACTATAAAAAATTTAATTTTGGGCTTCCCTGGTGGCGCAGTGGTTGAGAGTCCGCCTGCCGATGCAGGGGACACGGGTTCGTGCCCCAGTCCGGGAGGATCCCACATGCGGCGGAGCTGCTGGGCCCGTGAGCCATGGCCGCTGGGCCTGCGCGTCCAGAGCCTGTGCTCCCAACGGGAGAGGCCACAACAGTGAGAGGCCCGCGTACAACAATAACAACAAAAAAAAAATTTAGGGGGAAGGGTAAGCTGTGACAAAGCGAGAGAGAAGCATGGACATATATACATTACCAAACGTAAGGTAGATAGCTAGTGGGAAGCAGCTGCATAGCACAGGGAGATCAGCTCGGTGCTTTGTGACTGCCTGGAGGGGTGGGATAGGGAGGGTGGGAGGGAGGGAGACGCAAGAGGGAAGATATATGGAAACATATGTATATGTGTAACTGATTCACTTTGTTATAAAACAGAAACTAACACACCATTGTAAAGCAATTATACTCCAATAAAGATGTAAAAAAAAATAATAATTTTACTTGTTAAAATGGAATTATTGACATTATTTTCAATCTCTATTCTAGAAAATTCCTGAAAGATAAAGTTCATTTGACATGTCCTCAGTAATAGTAAGTGTTCAATGAGTAAATCAACTGAATGAATATGCCTATTTAAAATATGATTTTACAGAATATTGGTTTTAATTTTTATATATCAGTTAGTAACTTGTGAATTTGCCTAAGCAGAGCTCTAAAATGCATTTTCATCAGGTAGGTTCATCTGAATATATTCTTATTTTAAGATTTATCAGTACAGGGCTTCCCTGGTGGCACAGTGATTAAGAATCCGCCTGCCAATGCAGGGGACACGAGTTCGAGCCTTGGTCCGGGAAGATCCTACCTGCCGCGGAGCAACCAAGCCTGTGAGCCACAACTACTAGCCTGTGCTTTGGAGCCCGTGAGACACAACTACTGAGCCCGTGTGCCATAACTACTGAAGCCTGTGCGCCTAGGGCCCATGCTCAGCAACAAGAGAAGCCACCGCAATGAGAAGCCCGCGCACCGCAACGAAGAGTAGCCCCTGCTCGCTGCAAGTAGAGACAGCCCATGCGCAGCAATGAAGACCCAACACAGCCAAAAATAAATAAATAAAATAAATAAATTTTTTAAAAATAGATTTATCAGTACAAAAATTAAACTATGTTGTTTACAATATGATTACATAGGTGATGGAACTATAAGGAAAAGATAACAATTATCAGGCAGGAGTTATCCCTGGGGGAAGGGAGTAGGCTATAATACAGGGGTATAGAGAGAGAGCCTTTTAGGAAGTTAGAAATATCTTGTTTACTCACCTGAATGATGGTCAGATGGATGCTTGCTTTATAATTATTTGTTAAACTGTATATATATGCTATGCATTATACATATGTTTCATTTCATAATTCTTTTAAATGAGAAAAAGATAGATTTGCTTACAGTATCTATATTAGTTCCCTAGGGCTGCTGTAGCAAACTGCCATAAGCTGAGTGGCTTAAAGCAACAGAAATTCATTCTCTCACAGTTCTGGAGGCTAGAAGTCTAAAATCAAGCTGTCAGTGGGGCCACGCTTTCTCTGAAGGCTCTAGGGAAGAATCTGTTCCATGCCTTCTCTCAGCTTCTAGTATTGCCCACAATGACATTCTTTGGCTTGTAGATGCATCACTCCAATCCCTGTTAGCACATGATGTTCTCCCTGTGTGTCTTTTTGTGTGGTTCTTCTCTTCCTATAAGAACACCAGTCATATTGCATTAGAGCCCACTCTAATTCAGTGTGACCTCATCTTAACTTGATTACATCTGCAAAGACCCTATTATCAAATAAGGTCACATTCACAGGTACCTGAGGCTAGAACTTCAACATAGGTCATGAGGGGGTGGAAGAAGGGACACAGTTCAACACAACTATCTCAGAAGCCTTGCTAATGATGATAAGAAAGGAAAGTTAGAGCTATTTTTATACATTCATGTATTCATTCGTTCAGTAACTTGGTCAGTATTAATGGTAAAGACTGTATAGGATACATGGAAATGTGTATGTGAGAGGGAAAGAAAGAAAGAGAAAAAGTGAGCCATCAGAAATTAAGTGCTATCATGAATCAGGCCTGAGTTAAATTTGGCCACATCCATTAATTCCATTAGTTAAATATGCAGTCAATGAGAGTTCACATTGTAAAATTGAGACAATGAGGGAGGGTTATAGTAGAAATCTGGCCTCCCTGTTCTTTCAGTGTCTGCTCTTTTCACTTCTCTGGAACCTTTAACATGTCTGTCTTGCTTTTTGTTGCTTTTGCAATAGTTGGTTCTCAAACTTGCATTCAAAAGTTCAGTAAAAGTTTCTGTTTATTTTGCAGCAGTATTCTTAAATATTTATGAAGGATCTTAAGTCTGACTTGCTTTGAGGAAATATAGATGCATTAATAATTGATGCGGCTGCTTTGCAGAAAATTAAAGTTTGGAAGCACGTGTTAAAAATTAAATCATCTATAGCCAAGACAGCAGATGTTATATATTTAAAATCTCGCAAAAATGTGCAATTAGGTTCTTTCTTCAGTCTAAGTCAACTGAAAACCTAATGATTCATTCCAGCTTCTCAGATTCTAAGACCTGAGGCTAGTCAAAGACTAGACAATAAAGTAAAAGAGAAACTTCAATTCCTTACCCCAGGATGTTTAAGAATGTTGCTTATTTACACAGAAACATAAATAAGTAGGGAGGAAGAATCTGTATGTTTTGTAGGATATGGGTCCAAAGGCAGGACCCATTTACAGTTTTAGTATTCATTTATAATTATAGAAATCATATTGCTTATTAGCCATTTTGGCACAAAATATCTTTGAAAATAATTGTAGTTCTTACACATGGACATTCATTTATGTATTTAAAGTAAACAAAGTAATGAAAGACAAAGATGCAGAAAATGTTGGATTAAAAATGCTTGCTACCACTGGGCATAGGTAATTCCAGCAGCTGGTAAAGCATCAGTTCACACTTTTGCACAAGATTTATGGAACTTGCAGTCTTGGCTGGAAGTATTATTTAGAGGGCAACATTTCTATAAAAGTTCAGCAATTTTATTTCTGCCTAGAGAATAAGAGAAAGTCTTAATCAAACACTCTCAGACTATTCTACAGGCAGAAAAGTGAAAAGCATAACCTCTACGAGTCCTTACCAAAGTCTCATTTTCTTATCTCACACTGGAAAAAAATATATAAATCACTGAGCAAGTTCAATCACTAGCAAACTATAATACTGTTGTACCATTAAACTATTACTTGCTGTCTAGTCTTCTTGAAGGTATCATTTTTAATGGGCATTTGTTCATCTAACCAGATTTAGAGCCTCTTTTATTTCTTTGCAATAAAACTCTCCATAACTTAGCGGATCATCTTTTATAATTCTGGTTTACCAATTCTGCTCCCTTAAAGCACCTGCCCTTCTAAGGAATGGTTGGTGTCATCAACTTGCAATACACAGGGCAGTACTTTATATATTAATTAAAAATACGAATGAGGAAAAATTTTCCTGGGTTCCTAAAGAGTGAAACTTTTAATACTTTTTATGTGGGCAGACTTTAAAGGTCACGTTTATCCCTAGTGTTTCTAAGGTGTCCTGAAATCTGAAATATTTTTCGCAATTTTTCAGAATTGACTATTTTTCTGAAGACTTCATGTAATTCAAACTCTTATATTTCCAGTTGGTCCTATCAAAGTAGTCACACAAAAAAAGGGAAAGCTACGTCTCCATTACAGAATTGACTGGAAATCCCTGTTATGTGATTCCCTCTGTGTTCAGGGACGCATTCTGGGGTTGAAGCAGTGATTTGTTGATAGTCTCATGAATGGAGGTGTCAACAAAACACCCTTATTTCATCTGGCTTCTATGAAGTGTCCCTTGGCCAGCTGATGGAGGTCACTGGGCTTGCATGTCCCACAAAGAACTGATGTTTCTGCACATATCATTGCTTTTACATTGTCATATAATTTTTTTTTTAATTCAAGTAAAATAAATTAATTATTCTATTCTTCCCTAAATACCTAGTTCTCATCTCTTCCAATTAAATAGATAGCCTGGGATCCTACTTTATGATCCCAAAATGTGCTTACACATATCTTGCCCACAGGCCACTATGAAATGAAAAGATATTGTGCTATTGAATAGTTGGTCTCCTCCACGTAGTTAAAATTTTAACAGTATCTTCCAAGCATTGTTATGTAGTGTGTCCTCTTGGTATAATCTCTGCAAAAATATTATACAAAATCAATAAATCTTGTTCTCGATTTAACCAATGTATTCAAGGAAACACCAGAGAAGTGCTTTCAAAGCTTAGAAAAAAGAGTAGACTGGGATTGTTCATCTGGCTTTCAGTTATATTAGTAAACTTATTCTGCATCATGATTGAAATTTGTAGTCTGTATAATGAAAAGTAGCTGCCCAGTACTCCGATATTTAAAAATATAAATTATTTTGGGGCTTCCCTGGTACCGCAGTGGTTGAGAGTCCGCCTGCTGATGCAGGGGACGTGGGGTCGTGCTCCGGTCCGGGAGGATCCCACATGCCATGGAGTGGCTGGGCCCATGAGCCATGGCTGCTGAGCCTGCGTGTCCGGAGCCTGTGCTCCGCAGCAGGAGAGGCCACAAAAGTGAGAGGCCCACGTACCGCAAAAAAAAAAAAAAAAAAAAAAAAAAAAAAAATATATATATATATATATATATAAATTATTTTATTGCAGTATTGTAGATTAGAACGTAAAACAATCTTCCTCATTTTAAAGCTGTAGTGGATGCTCTGATGAGCAGCCATATTCCCCTTCAGGACTTCAGGACTTACTATCCCAGCTGATAGAAGAGGTGTCCTCAGCTGTCAGTCTTCTGAAACTGACCTTGGAAAGTGCCCTGAACTAAAGAAAGCTGTCTCAGCCAACTGCAAGCCTTCTTCATGGGACAGCAGTATCCAACGACTGATGTAAATTATAAAGTATAATACATAGTACAAACTACATATAACTATATAGTATAAACTATAATATATAATATATACTGTATGATAATATATTATATAGAATAAAATGATTAGTATACAGTGTATACATAGAATTAGTATAGTATAGAGAATAGTATATAGCATATTAAATATAGTATATAGAATATATACTATATGGAATAGAAAATAGCGTATAGTGTAGTGTCTGGAATATATAGCATAGTATACAGTTTACAATGTAAACTATTAGCATAGTATATAGTATACAGTGTAAAGATCCAGCGATAACTCTGTTATTGAGACAGTATCACAGCTCCAGCTTTGCTCTCTGCCCAGTCCTGCTTCGTCCCCTCCCTGCCCCTCCGTCACTTCTCTTCACTCCCACTCCCAACCCATTTTCTCTCCCCTCTCCTCCCCCTTCCCCCGTCCCTTTCCCTTTCTTTGCCTGCCTTCTCTTCTCTTCTATAGTTGTTGATGCAGAGAACAATCCCTAATAAAGTCCTGCATGTAACTGCATCCTCCCAGTCAGCTTCCCAGGGAACACACTGCAACCAAAGGCTAAGAAAAAAGAGAATTTAACCCACACAAGTTTGTGAGATTCCTTTTCTGACAAGATCTTAAAAAGAATAAAGTAAGTGATCATCTTTCTTGGAATCATTTAGGTCTGAACCAACCTAGAATTTTTAAGGTTAAATGAAGCTGATATTTAATTGTGGGCTGGGTTGAAATAGTTTAAAAAATCGATCAGTATATACATAAGAACGATTCAAGAGCAGAGAGTAAATACAAATCCTATTAAAAACAAAAAGTGGGACTTCCCTGGTGGTGCAGTGGTTAAGAATCTGCCTGCCAACGCAGGGTACATGGGTTTGAGCCCTGGTCTGGGAAGATCCCACATGCCATGGAGCAACTAAGCCCGTGCACCACAACTACTGAACCTGCACTCTAGAGCCTGCGCACCACAACTACTGAGCCCACGTGCCGCAATTACTGAAGCCCACATGCCACAACTACTGAAGTCTGCACAACTAGAGCCCGTGCTCCACACCAAGAGAAGCCACTGCAACGAGAAGCCCATGTACCGCAACAAAGAGTAGCCCCTGCTTGCTGCAACTAGAGAAGAGCCTGCGCACAGCAATGAAGACCCAACGCAGCCAAAAATAAATAAATAAAAATTTTTTAAAAATGATTTTATCAGTGGTCCATCTCTGTGTATTTCCACATTATTATTTTTCTATTAATGGTTATTGTTACTTATAAATTCTTCTCACCTTGCAATGATATATTCATTCTTACCAGAATAAATCAAATATGCAGTTTATCTACTCTGCAAATATCTGTATTACATTCCGTTTTGAGAGATAAACTACAAAGACTTTAATGAAGGTCTAGAAGCTCATCTATATGCACCATTGTCAAAAGAACCACATACAGTATTGAGAAGCATCAGCAACCCAAAAGTTGGGGTGCTCACATTAACAAGGGGCCCTGGGCATTTTATTTTATTTTATTTTATTTTATTTTATTTTATTTATTTTTTTTTTTTTTGCGGTAGGCGGGCCTCTCACTGTTGTGGCCTCTCCCCTTGCGGAGCACAGGCTCCGGAGCACAGGCTCAGTGGCCATGGCTCACGGGCCCAGCCGCTCCGCGGCATGTGGGATCTTCCCAGACCGGGGCACGAACCCGTGTCCCCTGCATCGGCAGGCGGACTCTCAACCACTGCGCCACCAGGGAAGCCCGGCCCTGGGCATTTTAGTAGGCAAAAAAAGCCAGGTACTGAGTCACTCTGCATTACCAACAGTCACATCTCTGTTTAAAATAGCAAAGTACCACTTGGAGCCTCTTGCTTTATTTGTTGTTTTTTTTGAGAAGTTTTCAAACTTATTTAACTTTCACATTATTCTAAATCACAAGCAGCTGGTTTGCATGAAAAATTCTGCCATCATTTCAGAATGGCTACCTGTGTCTGAAACAATGGCACATATCTAAGCTGAAAAAAGTGTGTTCTCCTTTACATTTTAGTATCCCTGTCTCATTACACAGTTAACGTTGTTTAATCATCTAATGTAACATAATATGACAAGCAAGGTTCAAGAAAAGAAGTTACTTTTTATATCAGGTAGCAACTTTCTATTTGAAAAGCTGCCATCTATCTCCACTTCCCTGAACACACCAAATAGCTCCACAGCACAAGGCAACATCTGCTTGCGGACACTGGTTAATGAGTTTGATGGCTGACTTTTAAAAAATATGAGTAGTTTGGCACATCACATTCCACCCCAAAATTATGACATATGATGTTTTATAGCTTCCAGTTTTCTTGAAAAGGCTGTCTTTTTCCTGCGCTATCATCTTTTCCTGTCTTGTTTATATATTTTACCACCTACATGGATTCACACAAAAATATCGAGTTCCTTTTCGTTTCTTTAATTAAGACAAACTACATAATTCCATAAATGCCAATGGAGGAAAATATTGCTAAGTTCTGTTCCTTCTAAGATAAAAGCACAGAAAAGGATGGGCCAAGACTGTCTTTGCTTCCGTTATGTTCCAATCTTGAAGAGAATATACTTCTTTGACCCAGGTGATGGGGTGCCCAAGAATTTCTGGGTGAAAATATATTAATCTCCCTCCAATAGCATATATCTCAATATCTAAATAAGGTTTTCATACACTTTTACAACATTAATCGTTAAATGTTTATTATCTCGTCTGAAACTTTTAAAATTACATCAACTATTAATATAACATTAAAGACATCTCATATTAGAGGATCAAATTTTAAAGTATTGATGTTGAATCACTGATCATCCTCCACTATTCTTATTAATATTGTTTATATTGTTGTTATTATTAGCTCTATGTTCAACTTTTCATTTTTACCTCATTGATTCTGAGTTAAGACAATGGAGATATCCTATGGGGAAATGTTCCTGAAGTTTAAGGCTGAGTGTTCTTTTCTTATTTAAAGATAATACGTTTAATAGCTAGTAGCAATGGTGTTGAGGAAAAAATGACATTTAAAGTTTTTAAAGGTCTAACTAACCTATTTAATTTTTATAAAACATTGATTGTATAGCTGATAAAGGATAGAATTTTGAAATTCCAATTCCATAATAAAAGATTAATCAGCCTACCATCTGTTTCTGTATGGCTCACAAGCTAAAACACCTTTTACATTTTAAAATAGCTACATTTGAAATGGCTATAGAAGTACGTACATAGTACCCTTGATTTTGCCTCTTAACTTGAAAAATCTAAAATATTTATTATGTGTCTCTTTAAGAAAACATTTGCTGGCCTCTGATCTGGAGGAAAGAATCACTGTGCCTTTATTACTACTATGTAGTTCTCTGTGAGGACTGTGGTCTACAGAAAACATGAGCAGTTTGGATGAATGTAGTAGGAAGGGTGTTTTGGGGGAAAATGCTTAAGTTTATTTTTCTACCTGTTTTCTATTTTTAGGGTATTTTTTGTTTTCCTCATTTCTTCAATATGCTTTGCCTTCCAGACAGAAATATTTTATTTCTTATAGACTATAATTGCAACATAGATTTCATCTATTTGTGGACAAGGGGGGACTGTGATGTTATCATCTCTCCACTCAAACTCAAATAATGTTGTTACAGATATTCACAACATTGAATAACAAATACACAAAAACTAAATTTAAAATAAATCAATAATTTAAATATAAAATAAGTTTTAAAGAAAAGAAAAACGGTAGGTTTTTCCTCTGGCCAAGCACTGAATAAGAACATAGGTATAAAATTTGTATAAACTAAAAACATGCTAATAACTAACTTGAATTATCAACTTAATGTGTTCGCTTAGTAAAATTTCAGTTTTGTTAAAGTTTTTACACTTTACCCTTTCCTTGGAATATTTTGACATGAATATTCTACCTCATGATGTCAAGAACTTTGTTACTGATGCCTCAGACACTGAGTTTTGGCTTCCTGAAATTGCAAGGCATCATCTTTTATAAAAGAACAATCCTTCTGTCTATAAAAATGACCTTTTCCATGTTCCTCTACTCTAAATAAGCAAAATTTTCATACCTAGATAAGTAAATGCCTTTCTGACGTATCATGCATACTGTATTCTGCCTTTCTAAATTATTGCATGATAATGAGTTTATAATAATGCTTTAAGAGAGTTGAACATCACACTAGATATTTCATTTTAAGACCCAAAAAAGTAACACATTCCCTGTCAGGCAGGTCTGGCTGTCCAGGCTGTTCAAAATTGAAAAAAAAAAAAAAAAATTCTAAATTGTGATTGGGGATAGCAAACAAGAGGCATGACATCTGAAAAATAACCTGAACCCTTTTGTTTTAGAGAAGAAAGAAACTGAGATCCGGGACCCTTAGGGGAGCTATGCAAGCTCTTCCAACACTTAGCTTCTGTGGTTCTTATTTCTAAGTCTGTAAACATGAGCTTTTAATTCTTTTTTTCACACTTGGAGCAGAATAAAATAGTATCTAATGCAATTCAAAACAGCTTTAGTAAGTCATCCTACTGGTATCATAACATTTCTTGTTTTGGTATATCTTTCTTCCAAACTCAGTTTTTTATTTAGCACCAAAAGAGATTACATTGCAGCACTCAGAAGAGAAATAAAGGTTTTATTTTTAAAGAGTGTTAAGTCTACAAGTGACTAAAGAGTCTTTGATACCAAAAACATTCTAGGTAAAGGGGGAAATTTTTCAGTTTGAACAATATGCAGTCATAAATGTGGCAGGTTTTCTATTAGCCCAGATACTGGAAAGAACAGTTGGTGAGGCTGCAGCTCTGCTGAGAAGCACAATACATATAACAGGGAACATGGAATCAGGACCCTTCCTTCTTCCATTTGTACATACACACCTACACACTCACATGCACACTCATGCTCATTCTCATATACACAAATGTCACATATAAACACACACTCAGAAACACACATACCTGGTCACAGACACTTAGACACACACATGCTCAAACATTCTCATGTGCACAAATACATAGACTCAGAGACATACATACCAAGTCACATGA
The DNA here is from genome assembly GCF_949752795.1 of Hyperoodon ampullatus. NCBI lineage: Eukaryota > Metazoa > Chordata > Mammalia > Artiodactyla > Ziphiidae > Hyperoodon > Hyperoodon ampullatus. The sequence continues at coordinate 44,524,940 of NC_136925.1, read as the reverse complement.
ATACACACACACACCTTGTGTCACACACCTTGTGACCTCTTTATTACAAAAAGTCTTATCACCAAATTGACAAATAACGTCTTACAAATATGACAGAAATTTGGTCAACTCAAGAATATGTCAATATAATGACAATAACAAAAATAAATAAATAAAGAGAAAATTGTATGTCTAGGAGAATATGGCCCCTAGACTATTTCTGGGAAAAGCTAAGTGATTCACCTCTGGAAGGTCACTCTGGTTCCTCATTTGTGAAACGTAGGAGCTGCATTAGTGTCTCCCAAGCTCTCATGCTCTAGGAACATGTACTTAGATTTGCATATGAACAACAGTCATGAACCCTTATTGCCTAACCCCAAATGGCCCGCCAAAGCATTTGGGTAAAACATTTGCTGTACACCTGAACATTCAGCATTAGAGGAATTACAGGGTTTTCCAACAAAACATGTAGTGTGCCTAAACTAAGCAGGGGAATGGTCAGTTGGTTGACACATCTGCCATTGACCTTGACCACATGGATGCTGAGAGAGACTTATAATCCTTAGGACTTATCAATAGTAAACTGTCTATATCACCATAAAATAAATCATTTGCTAAAGGCATGACTGCCTTGGTGCTATATAAACACTGTGCATGTTGAACAAACTTCAAGTAATGATGGTGAGAGTGATAAACTGTATATTAAAAGCAAAACTTCCTTGTTTGAGTCTCTTCAGGAGTTATATCTGCCACTAGATTCTGCTCATTCAATATAACTTTAATATTGGATATCCTTTCAAAATCTTTCAGATTTGGGAAAATTAATGGTATGACTTTAGTAATATCATATGCTCATCTCAGCTCTCATGTAGGAAAAACAGTGAACTACCCAAACTTATTATCAGCCAGCAACTATCGAATTCCTATTATGATTGGGCAATTTGATACTTTAACTCTCCCAAGAACAGGCCCACAATGGTTAAAATTACTATTTCCACCTAGCACATACAGTACTAAAGCTCAGAGGAGAAGTAACCTGCCCAAGGCCACACAGCCAGTAAGTAGCAGATCTGAGACCGGGGCCCAGTTCTGATGGTCCCTTATCAGTGCACAACTGGCCTGGATCATGCAGAAGTCCGTGTGGACAGAGATGGTTTTCTGGAGTTCCTTAGAAAGGTGTTCGATTCCTGGGGTCCCATGTTAATCACAGGAAATACAGAAGCTCTTTTCATCTTCTAGATAGTGGTTCCTGATCCCAAATGCACATTAGAATCATGAGGAAGTTTTCAAGAAAATGACTGGGCTTCATCCAAAACCAATTATTAGGAGATGAAGCATAGGCCTGGGTATTTTTAAGAAGCTGCCCAGGAGATTTTGATGTGCAACCAGAGCTGAGAATCACTGGTTCTCAAAGTATAGCCCCCAGGTCAGTAGCATCAGCATCACCATCACCTGGAAAGCTGCAAATTCTCTGGCCTCACCTCAGATTTGCTGAATAAAATCTCTGAGGCTAAAGCCCAACAATCGTACTTTAGCAAGCCCTCCATCCAGATTCTGATGCACGTTAAATTTTCAGGATCATTGCTCTACATCAAGCATTCTAGAGATATGCTTTTCAAACTTTAACATGTATAATTTAAATGTTAAAAAAAAAGTTGTAATTCAGGTCTGGGTGGAGCCTGAGATTTTGCATTTCTAAGAAGCTTCTTCCGGGTGATGCTGACTCTATCCACAGAGGACACTTTGAGTAGAGCTGGACTCCAGTCTATTTTTTTCTTAATTGTATCACCAATGCCAATTTTCCATTCAAGGCAATATTCTGATGTCAAAAAGGGGACTCAGAAAGATCTCCCTCAGTGGTAGATAAGGTAACATGAGCTTTTCACTATAGCACACAAGATGCTGCAGATGAAAGAGCAACAAAAGGCTTCCAAATCTAGTTCTGGAGAACCTTGAACTAGTCCCATGACTTCTTTGTGTCCACTTTTCTTTTCTTTCTTTTTTTTTTTTTTTAAAAAAAAGAACATAGAGTAGATTATTTTAGTGTTTTTTGAGCTCAAAAAATTCTTTGTAATTAACTTTGTTTCACTCTTTATTACTCTATACCTCCCTACTCAGAACATGATGTTGAGTGAAGGGACTGTGACCTGTAAATCTTTAAAACCCCTACAGCACTGGGATGGTATTCAACACATAGTAGGTTCTTTCCAACTGCCTGATGAAAGCACTAGAAGCAAATAGTAAATTCTTTTCTCAGAAAATTCTAATTATTAAAACAATAGCTATATATATATTTCCTTTATAGAGATATCTCTGCACTAATGAGAAAGATACATCCACTTCAAAATCTTGTTTTAAATAGTCACAAAAAAGAGGCTTGCAGGAGGCATCTGACCTACTGCATCGCTCATGGAACATCTTCTTTATGCTTATGCAATCCACACATAGTGGGTGAAAAATGCCAAAGGATTTAAAAGTACTGAAAAGGACTTTTCTCTTGGACAAGTAGCATTTTAATTTTAAACTACAATTTGCAGATATTAAAGATTGTCATTTTGTCCCTTTCTCTCTTGTTGTGGTTGAAAAGCAAAGTAGGTTAAATTTTTGAAAGAGCAACCACAAATGACCAAAGAAAATGAAATGCATTACTTCATGGGTTCAGTATTTTCAGTGACACTTGCTTCAAACTCTCGTCCTTTGTCCCTAAAACCATAGTTGTAAGATAAATACCTCCCCTAAGGGCTGGAAACCAAAGACAAAGGGTGTCCTTGAGACCTGGGGGGAGGTCAGCCGACTTGGAGAAGTGGTGAAACCTGAGAGTCAAAATTAGTTTACCAGGAAGCTGTGATTATCAGAATTAGGCCAGGGAAAAGAGCGAGACTAAATTGGTCAGATTGACAATGAACAAAATACTCAGGAAGTTCTAACAGATGGAGTTCAGATCCTTAGAGAACATGGAGACCTGTCTTAGAAGCAGATGGCTGATGACAGAGTACAGCCTTGAGAACCAGATGAAAAAATAAATACATGAACACACTGTAACCTATCCATTAGTGTTGCTCTGAAAGATTGACCTGGGTACAAAAAGCAAAGTCCAAATGGTGAAGAATAAAAATAATAATGTATTTCCTGTCCATATAAAGAAAGTACCTTTCATTCAGCAAGGATAATTCACGGATGTACAAAAATGCAAAAGAGGCAGAGAGAGATGAAGGATGCTAAAGTAACAGAAGCAGAAAACCAGCATCACCAGTTAGACATACTACATCAGATGTTAATATAAACAAGCAGAATTCTGAATCAACCCTGAATCCAGCATAAGTGCCATCACTATGTTGAGTATCGGGGACACAATACTTAGTAAAAACAGACACAGTGCCTGCTCATATAGAGTTTATCATCCAGTATGGAAGATGTCCATAAAATATCCATGCAAGTAAATGTGAAATGTGATTGGCACTAGGAAAGGAAAGTGCGGTGATTCTCTGAGAGTTTGTAGGAGGGGGATTTGATCTAAAAAGGATGGCACAACACAACATGCTTGAGGAAATCATGAGTTTCCTGAAATCTGAACAAGGAGTAGGTGTTAACAGGATGATGGTGTGTGTGGCGGTGGGGAGGGGTGTTGAAGAAGAAGGGATGAGACTGAGAAGCCCAGAGGAAGGAATGTGTAGTGACAGAGGGAGCAGGACGTAGGGGGAAAACAACACAGAAAGGCCACGTTAAATATCTTGGTCTTTATTCTAAGAATCATGAGAAACCATTCAGTTGTTTAACAGGGGACTGGCACGCGAAGTTACATTTTATTTTTAAAAGATCATTCTGGCAGTGGCATAATGCACAGTGTAGTACAGCCCAGATTTTAAAGTACTAAAGGTAGAAGGTTTTTGGAGGCTCTTACAGTTCTCCAGGTGAAGATGATGGCGGCTTGAATTAGGATGGTGGTAATAAAAACAGAGAAGTTGTTGGCTTGAGAGACATATAGAAAGTAAAATCAGCAGGACCTGGTGATGGATTAATTAGACATGGCATATGAAAAAAGCAAGCTGTCAAGGATGATTCAGGTTTCCAGCTTGCTTATCTTTGAAATAGCAATGCTAGATAAACATCTTACTTTGTTTTGTTTATGGTGGGAAGGTGATAATGATAAGTTCCATTTGGGATGGGTAGAATTGTAAATGACTTTAAGATGTCCAGGTGGAGATACCAAATAGTCAACTGAACATACTGGTCTGGAGCTCAGAGGACAGCTCTGGGCTGAAGTTAAAAATAGATAAGGCACTACCAAATGTAAAACAGACAGCTAGTGGGAAGCAGCCACATAGCACAGGGAGATCAGCTGGGTGCTTTGTGACCACCTAGAGGGGTGGGATAGGGAGGGTGGGAGGGAGATGCAAGAGGGAGGAGATGTGGGGATATTTGTATATGTATAGCTGATTCACTTTGTTATAAAGCAGAAACTAACACACCATTGTAAAGCAATTATACTCCAATAAAGATGTTAAAAAAAAAATAGACAAGGCATGTAAGGCATGGAGATGGTAATCAAAGCCATGAGCCTGGGTGGGATTGCCTGGAAAGAGTGAATAAAGTGAGAAAAGGAAATCTTAGGATGAGATTTGAATAAATCTAATGGGTGGGGAGAAATCTGTCACAACTTCCTCATTCTGACTAGACTTTACCCTAATCTAAAAAGATGTTATCAGCAAAGCAGAAAACAACAAATAAAGGAACAGAGCAGAATACACTAATATCATAATTTCAAAAGTCAGGGAAACGCATGAGAGCAAGATGGCTTATAAGGTCTCTGATTTAAGTAAACTACAAAAAAAAAAACCCTCAAATAATCAAAAATATATATTAAGGTCTAATTTTTACCTTATTGAAGGATGTTTTCATTTACCAACCAATATATTTGTCCCATGTCTACTGAAAAGTAATTTATCTCCAAGCATTTAAAATGAGATTTGCTTTGGCTTGTAGGAGACCAAGCGAATTGTCCATGCCCTCACCAGGTGTTAACAATGGTGCTGAATCTTTGATGACAGCCATGTACCACAGACATGAAGTGCAGGCTTCCTTCCAACACATCCTGGGGAGAGAGACTCCGTTCCAGACTTCAGCAAGCATGTTTGGTTTCCAGGAAGGAGAGAGTTGGTTATAAAATAGAAAAAGAGTATAGTATCTCCTCTCTGAGCACAACATATGTATTCATGTAGCATATCTCCTAACAAAGCTCCTTCCTCAGTGACACTCAGGAAATACTGATTCTGTGGGGATAATCGGGCTGTTGTTTTTCAATCACTAACAGGAAGTTAAGGATAACCTGGAAGGACCAAGGAGAACTTAGTAAGGTATTTCTAGGAAGAAAATAACATACCTCTATCTTCCTTTCTATATTTCTTTTTAAAAAAAAATAATGGTTGAGTCCATTTATTTTATATAGCAACATTTAAAAGGCACATGTACTGGAAATGCATAATCACAGCAAAAAATAAAATATCTGTAAGCTCGTTTTTCACATCTGAGTTTATGCAAGCATTAAATTTTTTTCCATTTTAAAAACAATAGCTGTTAAGGGAGCCATAGTGGTACGCAGTGAGGCAGGTAAACACACGGAAGAATTAGTGAAATACTCCCAGTTGGTAACTTCATCATGAGAAAGAAATATTTTCTCAAGGCTCTCAAAGAGATTTTTAAATCTTGTGATTGAGTTTTTAAAAAAATATATCTACTATTCTAAATTGTTTTGAGAAATGTTTTTGTTCTCTGGAGAGAACTAATGAAAACATAACTGAAATACATGTAGCACCTTTTTCAATGTCTTTGTAATCTTTAATTTCTCTTTTATGTTTCCTTTCAAAAAATGTTTTTCTTCTGACATTGTTATTCTATTATAAATTTTAATTTTCTTATTCTAGCTTTATCTAACTTTACAGATTTAAATACCTTGACAAACTTAAAGGATAAGGACAGAAAAAAAAGAAACTCCCTGATGTGATATCAGCATGCCAACTGAATGGTATTTATACTTTGTAGTCAGAAATGTTACAATGAAATTGTCTCTGCTTGTGATCTCACATTATGGAGAGTTCTGAGGGTCTGACAACTCCTGACATTATGATGTACTCCTGTTACATGCTTAAAGCAGACAGCCAGAGCAGAGTTCTCAGCAAAGCATAAGGAAAGATTTACAGACATGGCAAAAGAACACTTTGCCTGTTCTCTTCTTTAAATAATTATGACTTTCCATGAATCTCTTTCTAAATTAACTACAGAATGACAAATATCTGTGCAAAGAAAAGGCCACAAAACTATCACTTACAGTAAGCACTATTGAGGTTTTAGAAGCACAGTATTCAATTCTCTGTTGTACATTCTACGTATGATTCATTATATGGGACGCTCCCCACCTCTCCACACACCATATATTTCTACCATTATCATTCAAAAAGAACTTTTAAAACTCCCTCTTTCTGTCAAGCTCTTTCTTTTCTCAATACAAGAGGGCAGGAAGAAAATATTTCAGGGTATCTTGAACTGGATAATTTGAGGGGATGGATAGAAATATTTGCCTAATTGGTTATATGATGTGAGTACTCTGGAAGGAGTTTCCAGAATTTTGAAAATAATTTATAAGTATATTTGGGAGGCCGTTTCCATTTAATCATGAAGATTTATATAAAGTAAAATTTTGAAACACTGATTATTTTTTAAATGTCCTTTTTTTTTTCAGAGAAGGGAAGGAGAACTAATATTTATGGAGCGCCTATTCTACAAGGGTCTTTCCATATATTATATCCATCAATCTTTACAACAGTCCAAGGAGGGACGGGACATCAGCCCCATTTTACAGGTAAGCACACTGAGTTTCAGACAGATTATGTTTCAGACAGCCCAAGACCACACCACTAATAATAACAGACCCAGAATCTGAACTTTGTCTGGCTCCCAATTCCATGTTCTTTCTTGAGACCTGACTATCATGTACTCCACAGAGACACTGCATACAAACACAAATAAACAAAATAGAAACAAAAATATTCTAACTCTGGTATTTTACTACTGTAATGTAAATGCATAGTGGAGAAAAAAAGGAGGTGAGTGCTTTCTGATTTCACGTTTTATGTGATTCCACATATTTGAAGAGTCTAACAACAAAATGCTTGAGGGATATAATATTTACAAATTTGCATATTTGCCAAGCTCTGAGCTAAGCATGCTACCTGCATTATATCCTGTAACAAAATAGTTCAATAATTAAAATAATAAATAGTTAAAATAAATCCTCACAATAATAACACTAGGTAGATACAATTACCGTCTCCATTTTAATGATGAGGAAACAGGCTGATAGGTTCAAAAGCTTATCCAGGACCACGCAGCATGTCAGCGGCAGAGCTGGGCTTGAACCTGTGATCGCATGGTGCTAAAGGGTTCCTGCCTACTATGTTACTGGCTCCCTCAATTACATAATCACTACAAAACTAAACTGTAACAAGCTACTGATTGCTTTTATATTTCTATATATTTTTAAAGCAATATATTGCATTATATACAAAAACTTTATGATTCACATTTTAATTACCTAAGTAATATATAAACACTGTAAAAAAATCTGTAAAAGAATAATACTGAAGTTAACTTTGAAAAGTAACATATGGATCTAAAATGTTGTACACCCCATTAACCCTAGCTTCCTTCCTAAAAGTAATCACTGTTAACAGATGCATATTCTTCCAGAAGTTTTCAATGTATCTTATACATGTATGTATGTTATACAAACATGATTTTGTCATATTGTACCCTGTTCTATTTTTCTTGACTTAATAACTTGTCTTGGAGCTCTTTTCATATCGGGACACTTAGCTTTCGTGCTCTCATTCTTTACTGCTTAATAGTTTACCATGATACAGATATGCCACGTTCTACAACTGATAGACATCATGTTATTTTATGGGTTCCTTAACTTTTCTCTGAAGCACATATCGTGTGCTCTATCCAGTTACCTATTGGAAATCTCTGTTTGGATGCCTAACAGGGGATGCCACTTGCCCATGTCCAAAATGAAATTTATCACCATCCTTCACATTGCTAATCCCTATATATTCTCTAGGTCAGTGCTACTGACAGCATGAACCATGGAGAAGTGACGGTCTGGGGATTATTTGAACTGGTCCATGAAGTAAGTACAAAAACTGAGAGCAAGCACTTGGAAACTTTCATAGCAATTTGACAATGCTGCAACGTCTAACTGCATGAGCATACTTCTACTAAATCATTTTTATTGTAGTTTACAAAAGTATACAATGGGGCTTCTCTGGTGGCGCAGTGGTTGAGAGTCCGCCTGCCGACGCAGGGGACACGGGCTCGTGCCCCGGTCCGGGAAGATCCCACATGCCGCGGAGCGGCTGGGCCCGTGAGCCATGGCCGCTGAGCCTGCGCGTCCGGAGCCTGTGCTCCACAATGGGAGAGGCCACAACAGTGAGAGGCCCACGTACCGCAAAAAAAAAAAAAAAAAAAAAAAGTATACAATGAATGAGAATTAAAAAAACAAAAACAAAAACTGATCCTTCACCACAGATAGTTTGAGAAACACTGTGCAGTTCAGTGAAAGGAACAACTATTCAACGAGTCACTTAAGCCAGAAATGTGGGCATCATCCTTCATATTTCTCTAAGAATACATGGACAGACAAGCAGGAGGAAAACCAGGAGAAGGTTTCTAGAGCAAAGGAATTGCTTTTAAATTCTTGCCTTTATTGGGCCCTTTCCCATAGGATTAAAACACACTGATTTTCTTTAATCTCTTAGGTACGCTCTCATGATCCCTCATGACCGTCCAACAGTTATTACACTATCTCATTCCTCCCCTTCATAGTAACACTTTTGTTAAAAAGTTTTTGGAAACATCATGATCCCTTCCATGATCCCCTTTGGTTTTGATGACCAAAACAGTGTGATTTTCCCCAAGTCCTCTTGAAAGTCTTAACGAAGTAAACATCTTCTCTGCCCTCTGGGCAACACTTTACACAATCCACTAGCCTCTCCTTCTTGATACTCAGTCTGGCCTATGGTTTCAATTTCAAAACTGTGAAGGAAGATGTGAGGTCATCTGTCATTCGGTGTAGAAGATCTAAAATTGCTCTTGCAGAAATTAATAGAGGGCAGTGTCTACAGAAAATAAAAAGACAACCAGGCAGTGTTGAAGGCCTGGATCAGCCTGGAGACCACTAATGTGGTGGAGGACCCACTGCTTCTTTCTCTTATTTTCTCCAGTGAATGCAGCCCTGGTGTGGGCACAGAGAGCGTGGGTGGTTGAATTGACCCAGAGCTTGTCATTTTAAAGGTTTTTGGTGGTGGCTGAATACCACTAAAGTAGATAAGATCCCCTAAGGAAAACATGTTGCAGGAGAAGCAAGGAGGACCAAGGATAAAATTCCAGACAACATTAATATTTAAAGAGTTGACAGAGAAGGTGTTTACTGGTGGTGCCGAGGAAAAGTTGTAGCTAGATAAAATGATGAACGTAAAGAAGTAGGGCTGAGAAGTTATTAGAGAGCATTTTAAAAGGTAGATATCATCAATAGTAGCAACTGTAAACAAATTATGCAGGATGAGGAAAGAAAATACAGGATTGGAAGTGAAAATTATTGTCATGAGTGATTTTATCAAGAGTAGCTTCAGAAATACAGCTACAGCTTCTGCTGAATCAGACACAAACACTGCTTCTTGCAGCACTGGAACTTATACTAGTGGCCATGGTATTCCCAAAGCCATAAAATATATGACCACAATTAGCGGGCAGAAGCAAATCTCCCTGGAAAAATCCTTCTACGCACATTGCCATCCCAAAGGCCTTGAAGTAAGAATGTTATCTGTCATCATCTACTCTACTGCATAAACCACCCAGGCCTCTGTGGAAGCCACTCAATCAAGACAAAACTCTCCTTACTCTGATAAAGAGCAAACTAAAAAGCTGACACTATTTAATACCACTCCCAAGCTCTGTCTGAATTGATTTCTATGCTTCCATGGCTGATTTTTCATAATGATTTTCTTCTCTCTCTCTTCTCCAAGACTCATTCTTCCTGCTTTAAAAAAAAAAAGGCACTAAACCAAAACCTTCTAAAGCAATAAGAAAGTTATTGTTAGAAAAGACAACTTCTTTAGCTCTTTCTCTCATTTTCCATTTACATTTCTCATTCCAAAGGATAACCTAAGAATCCTCCATGTTTCAACACATGCGACATGTAAATTCCAGTCAATTCTTCCCACTAGCAAAGGACTCAATGAAGGGAGCACAGATTTCTCACCATTAAACTTGAGGGATAAGAGTTTGGGTATTTGGAAATTCCTGATGTGTTAAAAACCCAGGAGAAGTCTTAGAACTGCCCTACAACATCAAGAATCATTCAGTAAAGAGAAAAAATCTCCTGCTCTTTCAGAAAGCACTGAATGACAGATGTGTTCTAAATGCCATGATATTAAAGATGGGACAGGACAGACAATTCCATGGGACACACTTCCTGCTCTATTCTGATTTAGCACCATAGCAAAGATAGTCTGAGTATCCAACAAATTCCATTTAATAGTTGTCTTTCGAGGATGTAATAATGATGACTACATATCCAGCTAGCTACCTTGCAGTTAGGTAAGACCATGATTTTTGTTCTGGCCAGTGAAATGTGAGCAGAAGCAATGTGGCTTGAAATGGGGCCCCTGCCATGGAGAAGGGGGATTCTTGTGTAAAGATAATAGATACACAACATTCAAGCACCCTGGTTTACTGAGACACCACAGGGAGGACAGTCATCTTTAAGTATCTTCCAACTTGCAGTCAGGCTTTTCACGTGTGACAAAACTTTATTGTTTAAGCTATGAGATTTGGGGTTTAATTAGTTACCCCACAATCTCATCTTTCCTGTCTTCACTAATACAAACATCATACAATTATAGACCTAAAAGGGATAATTTCCCCAATTTCTCTTTTTATAGATAAAACTGAGGCCCCATGAGTCTGACGTGCTCAAAACCATGAAATCAGAGGGGTGTAGAGGAACCTAGAATGCAGGTCTCCTGACATTTGTCCCACTGCTCTCCCATTTATGACAAAGCTTATAATCTAAGACATTGGAATAATAATGATAAATATATGAATAGCATGTCAATATTTTAGAAAAGTAGTCACATTTATATACATGTACACAATAAACACATGCTATTAAACATATGTGTGTGTATATATGCAGAAGTATATGAGTGACAGCTACAGATATGAGAAGGCCGACTCCTTCATGACTTTGTAGGGGCTCTTACATGACGTTAGAACTTGGTGCCACTCATCCTGATAAACACTGAGGAATCATATTGTTGTTCATACCAGGCTATGTCTTACATATTACTGTTTATTTCTCCCTTTGTTATTGGTAAATGAGGACGTTAAAGCCCAGGGAAAAAAAAACAGTATTCCAAGTGCACGCTATCATTTGGTGATAGAAGCAGAGCAGGAATTATGCCCCGTCCCATCCCACCAGATGCTTTGTGTTGCATTTAAAATTTTCACCCTGCCTCTCAACTTGAGGAAGTAATTGAAAGTTGAAGTGATGTGGTTAAGTATGAGGAGGGAAAGGAGAAGAGCTCTTTCCACAGAAGTGGTGGGACAAGGAGAGTACTTAGAATTGGAGAGATGGGGCATGGAGGGGGTGGAATAAGGCGAACGGCCTGACGAGAAATGAGCAGGTGACTATAGTGGTTAATATCAAATAAGCTTGTCCTTAAGTATTCATGAGCTCACAGGATCTGTGGGAGGGTAATTTTTGTGAGGAGAATACGTTGGTCATCTTTGGGAATTTTTTATTACTACTGTCTGTGGGGGTTAGGAACAAAGCAACATAGTATGAAGAGAATTGCTGCCCATTACATAAGACTGGGGCAGTCTCTTGAATTCTCAGAGGAAAAGTGTGATGAAAATAATGTCATTCTAACTCATGTTTTCCCTTGTGGTTGAAGAAGTCATTATGATAAATAATCTCTCACCTCTTGTGCCCACATGATGTCTCTGAACAAGGCTTTCTTTTTTGTGGTGTTTTAATCTCCTTTCTCAGATACATACTAATGCCCTAGATTCAAATGACCATCTGTTCTGAACTTCGACTCTAGTCTGTAAGTGAGGCCCTAAGGTCTCTGCTAGAGATCTATTTGATTTGTAATAGTCAAAGAACAATGAAATTCCTTCTGAAAGCCTGCTTGAAAGATAGGATTGCAAATGACCTCATGTTTATGAAGTATTCTTCATTAGAAAAGTGAGTATGTATGTGTACATATATACAAATTCAACAACCATCTTCCATGGTATGGGCTGAGCATAAAAGATGAAAACTCTGTGATCCTATCCTGAGTAACCCAACTCGCAGACCTCCCCATTTCAATCTGTTAATTCGCTTTAACCTTACCTTCATTGGTCAACCAGTTTAGAGGCTTTTTGAAAAGTGTTACATCCAGCTGAAAGCAAACGGAGACCTCAGGCACGATGCAATTACTCAGACAGAACATATTTACTTCCATCTTAAGAACTGCCTGTTTGTCTACTAAGAAAATCACCCCAGCAGCAACACTGGTAATCTCTCCATTGAAAAACTTCTGCATACAGCATAGCCTCCTACCAGTTAGCAATAACCGTATCCTCTTCTGTGCCTCCACAGTACTTTGGACATATGTTCATGATACACTTTTTCATTTCAATTTATTAGAATTCATTTTTATAAGTCCATCCTATTAAACTATAAGTGCTTTAAGGTAAGGAATTGCTTTGAGTGTATCTATCATCCCCAACACTGACACAAAAGAAGTTCAAATTTTGTGTCAATAAATGAATGAATGAATTGCTATAGAAGCAATGCTTGATGGTAGGGGAGAGGATCCTACAAATGTAAGTAAATTACATGGAATAGAAGGTAAGAAAGACAGAATCAAAGCTGATTCTGACTTTGCTGATCATGAGTTATATATCTGTCCATCTTTCAAGGGGGTCGGGTTCTCATGCAGCTTTCCTCCTTCTAAGAGGAATATTTTTCTAGACACATGGAAATACTCATTCTTGACTTGGGAACTAGGAAGCCAAACCCAGATGCTGTGTAGAAATCATAAGCTAGAGCAGGACCCAGAAAGATGGCAGCTGATAAATTCTGTTTTCTAACAATAAAGAAGAAAATGCCCTTTCCACCTAACTCAGCCAGTTTGGGCTCACCATATCTTCAATAGGTGGAAATATACAAAGCAGAGAGAGGAAGGAAGGGATCATTCTGGAGTATAGGATTTGCCTAAATCCTGAGCAGAAAGGACATAGAAAGGCATTGATGTCAAGTCATTATTGTTTTTACATTTTTATCTTTTTAAAATACAACTAAGAAAGCAGTCTGCTTCAAAAAAAAAAAAAAAAGAAAAGAAAAGAAAGGCATTGGAAGTGAAAATCTGGAAGCGAGAACAATCCTGACAGCAGCGTCCAGTGGGACTCCCTCTAGCCTGATTGCTAGTTAAGTGCTAATGAGAAACCTGGGAGTCCCCTCAGGTACCATGTGCAAGACTTCCAGGCCCAGTAAGACTTCTCTGCTCTCCATTTCCTCGTCCTCAATCTGAGAAACATCATACCATGCACTTATTCACAGGGGCAGATAACAGGGTGTTTTTAATATGGCTTAAAAACCCTAGATGAAAGCAACTTTCTAAAGACAAAGCTGTGGTGATATATCTAACCTCCTCATGCTTCCTGTAACTTGCAGTGTTTCTTAAAACTCGATTCTCTGGGTTGACCTTGCTTTCGCTTGAATTATATTTTAGATAGGCCCATCTATTAATAATTTACTCATTTCTCATTTACATTATGTTACGTTTCTTTTCTTAAGGAAGTAAGAGTATTGATTTTAATTCCTATATCATGAAGCAAATTATTTCTGACCTCTGTATGTACAGAAGATATGCACTTAAGCTGCAACTCTTGTGAGCTATAAAATACCCTGCTGAATCATGAATATTAAAGCAAATAACTTTCCATCTTAAGGCCAAGAATGTATACATACGTCCATGGAAAAAAATGAGGACATTTAATTTTAAGTTAAAAAAATTAATTGGATCATGTAGGAGTTGAGGGAAGTTTCAAGGGGAATATACGACTTTAATATTAAAAATCTAAATGTTATTGCCATAATTGTAATGCTCCAAGAGAAAACACATTCAGAGTTGTATCATTCCATTCTAATTAAAAGAACTATATTTTCCTCAGGAAGTGAGGTGCTTCTTTAGTGATAACTAATCATTACCTTCCTTTTTTAGAATATTAATTTTTGCTTTGTCTAGCCACCCCCTTGAGGTATGTGAGATCGTGGCCTTGGAATGACTCTTCATAAACACACATACATGAGATAACAAATATCTATGATATAATTAAAAGTTCTTAAAACTGATTTTGTTCCCAGCTCACCATAAAATTATCTTTTAAGACTTTTTATATACCATATTACTACTCTTTCCTTCCAAAATCAAGATTTTTCTGAATTTTGAGAGATTGACCCTCCCTGAAATGTTTAAGCTAGATGTGGAAAGAAGTATAGATTCGCCATTGGGAAAAAAGGAAGGAAGGACATAGCTGGGGGGAGGTTTCTCTCACCTAGGATCCCTGTGAAAGTAAAAACTAAAGAAGGATTAATTACAGGGTTGATTTGCAATAGAGTCCAAACTCTTAGCATTTCTTTGACTCTTTGTTCATATCATGATGACACAAGCCAAAGCATATTCAAGGAGTGAAGAGTCTCCTCTTCAGGACTATAGTCATCAGTATCCTCACCCCTGCTTCCTCTCATGTTGCACCATACACTGCCCTCTACTTCTGTGTTCACCTACCCTTGTAGCCTATCCCTATATCAAGTTGCTTATACATAATCATATTTCCAACAGTTTTCTTGTCTCCCCAGTAATACTGTAAACTCCATAAGGACATGGTGCATTTTTCTATGCACCAACAAATCCAGCACTGTGTTTGCCTCTTTACTTTCTTATCTTCTATACAGGGCTTGGTACATAGCAAGTTTTAGATAAGTTTATATCTAGTTATATTTTACATAGTTAATCCAAAATACACCTGAAGAATGATTTATAGTATTTATCTAGAACCTAAAGGTGGTATTTGCATTTCGATAAGCAGATAGAACACTATCGTGCCCTTGATCTTCTTTAATGAAATTACAATAGAGCTGCAGAGGGGAAAGTAATCTATTCCATGCAGTTTCCTACTAACAAAACTAAAAAGGGATCATCTAAACCTCTGGGACAGGTGTGAATTTATATGGCTTCCCTCCTGCTCCAATGTGAAAAACACTACTCAGCAACTGTAAAGTACAAGTGAACATCAGAATATCAGGATTTGTGATTTCTTGGCATTGATTCTCTAATGTGCAGTTTTACATATTCATCCAGTTGGTCTTTAAGGTGATTTTTGTGGTAGCTAATTGTTTTTATCATTGTTTAGATCTGAGTTAGTTGTACCATACGGTCATTAAATTCTTATATCCTTAAAAAACTGAGATAAGGCATTGGTGAACATACTTCTTAATGTTATTATAGTTATCATGAAAAACTTCATTTCATAGGTATATAAGAAAAAATCAATATGTAGTTAAAACAAGGCATGCCAGTAATATTTAGATGCAACAAATTGCATTTTCGTAGTATCAAAACACTTACCAAGATGGTTCATTTTATATTATAAATATTATTTTTTTTATTTCCTAGAGGTGAAACTATACAGAGAATTATGTTATAATCAATCAAGTAAGATAAGGAAAATATATTAAGTCTGGGCTGCAAAGGAATATCTTTTATGTGCTGTGATCCACCTCCATTTAGATTTATTGATATATAATAGGTATCAAATAACTCTAAATGGTTGTCTAGTGATAATAATTCCATTTGGGGGCCACATTTTATCAAGTTGATTCTATACATAAGGATTTTACTACCCAACCAACAATGCTATAATGGACTCTTCTCTTTTAACTAATGACAGTCTATTAAATACCATGATCAAAGCCTAAGCACTTCTTGAAATTAGGTTAAAGACATCTTGCAAAATTTACATTTCACATGCATTCAGAGTTTCAGCCATATGGTTAACTCTTGAGACAGAAGGGAATCAAGGAATAATATTTAGTAGTTGTTTTTCTTTCAACCTATTTCTAGATAAATATAACACGGACCTGAAGAAGTAAATTTCCCTATGATTTCTGTAATCTCTAATATCTCCTTCCATGTGTATATTTATGTTGGTTCTATCTCCCTAAGCAGGCTCAAAGTTGATGGTCCAGCAGCCCCTCTCCTATTCCCTGCATTAAATTCACAGTACATGCCTCCACCAGCTTTTGTGTAATTAAACTTGCTATTTTTGACGCTCAAGTAAAAGCCATTGAAAATGTAATGGTAACTTTTATGTGGATGAAAAAGGCCTATTTGCCACCATTTGTTATGCCAATTCAGCCATGATAAATTAACAGAAATGGAGTGTTCTCCATATTTCTAGTGTGACTCCCCTTAAGCCTCATGGCTTGAATACTGAGAGAGGACCTTGTGAGGAAATGGCACCCATAATGCCGGAATGCTTAACAGCACTTTGCAGTCTGGAGCTCAAATGGCCCCAGTCTGACTCATCTCCATGTCAAACTTGTTTGGCATTTGACTAATGGGTAGTTTTGTTTTGACATGAATCACTGAAACTTAAACATGTTAAACTAAATATTTAAACTCTGTATAAATCTTTATGAAATATCTAAAGTATATATCTGAAGCCTTTTAAAAAGCACCTTAGTTAAACATAAAATAATTATACGTAATAGTCTCAAAGATTCCCAACTTTTCTCTTTTGAAGGGGTGGACTATTCTGGGGATATTGATGTTTTGCTTTCAATGAAAGGAAAATTATTTCAGTATGAACTTGTCTCCTCAGGATGAGGTGATGTGAAAGCTCAGCATTCAGCGAGTAAGCTAGAAATTCGGTCCATCAGTGACGGGGAATCTGGGGTCTGGAAACACCAGAGGGCAAATCTCTGCAGTATCCGGGTAAATACTGCCTTTCTCTTTAGGCCATTTAAAATTGAATAGAGGGAGTTCCCTGGTGGTCTAGCAGTTAGGACTCTGCACTTTCACTGCTGGGGGCTGGGTTCAATCCCTGGTGGTGAACTAGGATCCGGCAAGCAGAGCTGCGCGGCCAAAAAAAAAGCTCCTTTTAAAATAAATCAATAAATAAAATTGAATAGAGACCAGGAAAGTTAAAAGATAAAGTAGTGAGTTGTTTTTTTTTAATAGCTAAACATATTTTTCAGATGTTATCAATATCTGCAATTGATGAGCCACAGAGTAGTTGCAACACTAAACCCTAGATTCAGCTTACGTAGTTAATTGTCCACTGGGCATTAAAGGATGGAAACCAACTCTGAGGGGAGACTTTCTGGGTCTAGCTAAGAAACAGCATTTCAGTCTAGTCCAACAAATCTTTCATCCAGCACAGGCATTTTGAAACTTCCAAATATTATGAAAGACCGCACTTTACTTCCTTCATTTTAGAAAAGTATACTGTGGATACTCTTGAAGCCTTACAGTACTGAGATCAAAATTGTAAACCTTATAAGCTGACTCTAACTTGCCTCTCCTTTCACATGGATTTCCCGGAACTGTCTCTTGACTCAAATATGGGAAGAGTAAAAAAAAGGTATTTTTTCATGACAAACTACAACCAAATGTTGAAGAAAGCTCAACAAATAAAGCTAACTGAAATATAAAAGGCAATACTGAATATTTTTAAAGACAATAAAACCTAGTCCTAAATACTACTTCAAGCTGTAATAAAATGAAATGCTCTCAGTCTTTATTTGGATACTGCATTAATATAGGAAATACAGAAATACTTGAATTTCTAGTAACAAAAGGAGATAAAAGTAGCCTGTAATAATGTTGCCAAATGCAAAATTGTGGCCCTCCAGCAATGGTTAAAGCAATGGGCTCAGCGAGTGGAAGGGTGTGAAAGGATGAACCCCTTCCCCCCTGACAGCTGCTTAATTCCCTCCAGCAGAACTGATTTTTTTAAATGCCCTTTTGCACTAAACTGACCTTTTCCATGAATAGGTCAGCCAGGTGCAAGCTACCAGATGTGACTTTCCATAGCTTCTAAGCCTCAGGAGGCCATTTATCTCTTCTATTAGATAGGACTCAATGCTAACAAGATGCACGGTGGAGCAGCATTTTACTAGCATATATAGATTTGACAAAATTGCATGTTCTCCAATAGGAAAAGTACTTCAAATGTGTTGTTTCCTTTCATTATGTTATAATTATATGATGAAAACACTTCTCAGTGTTTGGGGAGTAATATGGAGATGCTTGTTGAGCTATTTCTGATAGCCTAAATAAGCTTATACTCCTATAAAATGCCCTTCTTGTCCACTTTATTTTGAATATATTTTTAATGGTTCAAAAACATGCTAAATTACTTATGCGAAAGACTTCAGGAAACTTGACCAGACAGTTGAAAAAGCTCAAATATCTAATGGGGTTTTACTGAAGGATCTTAAACCACTGAAAGTAGGCTCTTCTATTCTCAGCACTTTCCCTGGGTTGCCCTCCACACCCAAGACCAGGCCCCATTGCATGCTTTGTGGCTCTTTTCCTAACAAATAGCATACATTGTTCCTCCTCCCCAAGCAAGGGCTTGAAGGTATCCAATCTCTATCTTTCCCTGTCTCAGCCCCAGAGGCTCACTGGGTCACTAACCTTATCAGATAAACTAATCTCAGCTGATATCTCAAAGGCCTTTTTGGAATAACATATTTAACATTGCCTCACCTGATTTTTTTTTTTTTTATCTAACTCAGTGGTACCTAAATCTGGAGAGCTCCTCAAAAATGCAGATTCTTAAACTCTAATCCAGATTCTTATTCTGCAAGTCTAAGGAGAAATCCCCAAATGACTATATAGGGCAGCCAAGTTTGGCAACCCTTTGGTCAGCTCACTAATGGCTACTGTGGGAAATGTGAGATCCCGTAATGAATGGGACACTATCTCCAGGCAAGGAAAAATCCACAGGTAATACGCAGGCTTGGGTTCAGATCTCCAGTCTGTCACTCATGGGTTGTATGGCCTCTTTGAGCCTCAGCTTTCTTCCTTAAAAAACAAGGAGGAAATGATACTTGCCCAGGTTGTTGTGTGAATGAATGAGATAATTTTGTTGAAGATGTCACTATGAGGCAAGAAAAAGAAAATTGAGAGAAGGGAGATAAAACACATGATAGTATAGAAATGAACTAAGGCAGTCCTGAAAGAAATAGTCAATTATACTGCTTTCCTGATGAGGAATTCATGTCATTATACTCTCTGGGGTGTGGCATGGAATTATCTTGGGTGGAACTTAAGAATTGAAGGGATTTAGAAGTCAGGATACAGGGAGTATCATCCTGTGGGCAATCTGAGAATTTTTCTGTACATTCATCCAATAGTTTGTTGACTGTCTGCCAAATGCAAAAGATACCACATGCAGAAGTAAGAGAGATAGAGAAAAGTTGTCCCTTGTCTGCTGTAATTTATGTTTTAGTGGGAACAAAGCTGAAAATATGCAAAGAAACAAGTGAGCAGTAAATGAACAAATAAGAAAAAATCAGATCTTGATAAATACCATGCAAGACATTAAAAAAGGTAATGTGATAGAGAGTAACTAGGCTGATGCTTTCAGTTGGATGAGAGAGGAGGACATCTCCCCAAACGTGACATTTAGCCTGAAATCTGAAGAGCAAGAAGGAGCCAGCCATGAGAAGTTTGGGGGTTAAGAGCATTCCTGGCCAAGGTCACAGCTAGTACAAATGTTCTAAGATGACAAGCTTGGCATGTTCAAACAACAGGAAGAAGGCCAATGTGGCTGAGGCACAGTGGGTGATGGTGAAAGGGTAGGACAAGAGGTCAAAAAGGTCGGGAGTGGTCAGAGCATACAAAGCTTTGTATTCCAGAGTCAAGAGTTTGGATCTTATTCTAAGGAGGCTGAGAAGCCACTGGAAGGTCTTTAATAAGAGTAGTGTCATGGTTAGATATATGTTTCACCAGGATCAGTCTGAGATCTCAATGGAGAATGGGTTTTAAATAAGAATAGTACCATGGATAGATGTGTGGCTCCCCAAGATCAGCTTGGGCTGTCAGTGGAGAATGAATTTTCTTAGTAAAGGAGTGAAAGCAAGCACACCATTTAGGAAGCTAGTGCAGCAGTTCAGCCAAGAGGTCAGATGGAGGTAGTTTTGGAGACAGAGATAATCATGCAGAGAGGGAAACAAATGGAGTTACGACATGTTTTAGAAGCAACGTCTATAGTTCTTGTGATAGAGTGGATATGGGATATGAGGCCAAAGAAGGAACCAAGGAGACACCAAGGCTTTGGGGCTTGAACAAATGGGTGATGGCTGGCAAAGAGCAGGTTGGGAGGGGGCAGATTCAAGGGCTCTCCTGTGATATTTCAACAGCCGTAAAACAAATAACAAAAAGTAACTAAGTTCATGAAAGTCATCCAGTGCTTGTTCTATCAGCAGAAAAGCAACCTCTGAATGGAAATACTAACTGTACAGTACCTGAACTTTAGTAGATGTTTTATTCTCAGGAATATTTTAAAAGCATTTTACAATGCACTTATACAAAGAACAAGTTTTAAAAATCACCTCCTGGGTGACATACACACAAAACACTAAATGATATGGCAAAGTATAAGTACATTTGAATTAATAATCTAAGTTAGAACTTGATTAACTTGTCGCCACGAGGTTAAAGGTGGGTAAACTTCCACCAGGTAAGCTGTAGTGACAGTGGAATGTATTGAGAGCTCATGGTATACCAGGCACTGTTAAATGTTCATCTTTCTACTGAACCCTGTGAGATAAATTCCATAATCATCTTTGTTTCACGAAGGAGGGAACTGAAGTCATTTCCCAATTGTCACAGAGCCTATAAAGGGGAAGCAGTGTTTGAACTTAGGCAGCCTGAGTCTGGAGCCCATGCTCTTAAATTATGCTAAGAAATCAGGACTTCATGTGCAAGACGTTTCTTGACCTCCAACTTCAGTGTAAAGAGTTAACAGCTTTATATTCCTGTCATTCCCTTGATAGAATTCTGTCCATGAACAACTAAAGATAAACGAGACCAAAGCCCTAGGTGTTTGAAAGCTATGATATAAGAAAAGATAAGTAGACTGTTTATTTTATGAGTATGTTGCTTTAACTTGTATTATGCAATAAAACCCCAATTCTTCACACTTCACTAATCTCATGTTTATAGTTAACCAACTAAACTACAGGTAATTAATATTAAGAAATATTACTTTTTCTTCAAAGAGTTTGTTAGAATCTTATTTGTAAGCTAGAAAAATCTAGGGTTTTTTTTAAAAGTCATTTATTTCTGGCTCTAGTAATTAAATTTATTATGTTACCAAAGTATCTTATACTTATGATGCAGTATAAAACAATCAAGGATTTTTGTGAAGTATAGTTTTTTATGAGCTTAGTATTATTGCCCATTAATAACCATTTAAATGTTAGCTTAAAATATTAACTTTCCTTGAGATTACTAAAACTCCATGCCTTCTCAAATACTTTCTCAGGCAGATTTCTCACTATTTTCCCTCCCTTATTCCCAATGAATAAACATCAGCTTTCAAAATTATGATCTTTTAAATTTTGTGGAGGCTGTTTAGAGAAATGAAAATGTAAATGATACAAGTTTATAGTCCTTGATTCATGGAACATTTCTTCCTAAGTTGATGCAAGAAACCAGGAAATGCCCATAGCCACATAAGACTTTTAATACAGGTATTTCAAATACCACCAGATTTTTGTCACTTATTTTTAGGAGGGAAATTTCTGTGAACAACAGAAAATGATGAATAGCTAGTTTTGAGGCCTATTTTTCATTTTTAAAAAAATGATAATTATAGGTTGGAGAACTCACTATAACTTAACACGGGACAAATAGTGTTAATTTTTGAGAGGGAGAAAGACAGCTTGCTACAAAAGGCTAATATTTATTGAGAACTTTCTGTGAGCAATCCCTATATTAAGTACTTCACATGAACTATCATCTCTGACATTTGCTATAACCTGTGTGATGTGTCCTATGATTATGCCCCAGCAGAGGAGAAACTGGTACTCCAAGAGGTCACACAGTAAGGATGACACTGGTGTTGGAACCTAGCTCACCTCTTGATCACTGTGCTCTGCTCTGCAGATGTAGATCTGTGTCCTGAAGATGCCCAGGGAACATGATCAGCGCTTGATCTTCTGTCACCTCCCTGCAGCAGCAGCCCTGGGTGGTGTTTACAGTGACTCAATGGGGAGGAGAAGGTGTGCTTGGCCAGTTGATGCCCTTGAGTAATAGAGAGTGTCAGACCATGGAGCTGAAGCCAGAGATGCTTGCTCGGGGACCACAGGGAAAGCTTTCAGTTCTGTCTAAACAGCCTATTCATTTACTGGCAGCAAAGACATCATCTAAACTCCTTGATGCATTTACTCCCTCTCTGACCTCAATTTTTTTCAGGAGAAATTTTAAAACAAAATCTTTGATATGTTCTTTTCAAATTTTAAATCGACCAGAAGCATATTATATGTTCATGACTAAGATCTCCCTACACATTCATTTCCTGTTCTCTTATGCCTTCGCCTCATAAATTTCTGTTTTTCTCTTCTCTGTTTCCTTCTTTTCTTGTATTTCTCACATATACCTTCATCTCTTTGGAGGAGGAAGGAAGGAAAGGAAGGAAATAAAAGAGAAAGAAGAGGGAAAGTTGTAGTGAAGCCATCATGCTCAGCATTTATTTTCTACATAGAATATTTTTGTGCCCATATCACTTTGTTTCCTGGTTTTAAAATTTTGTCTTTAAGTAAAATTCTTTAGAACCATACATTTTTATATGGGTAACTTTCTTTACATTTTTGTGCCTCAAGCAGAGAATGTGGGTTCTTCTTTCTAGATGTGTGACTTACTCAATATGTGAATTAGGACAAGAAATAGCTTCATACATTTTCAACTTCATCATCTGTCAAACAGAGAACAATATCTGTTTCACCAACTGGAGAGGGTGTCTGTGAAGATTAAATGAAACAGCAAGAAGGATGCACTTAGAAAAGACTGATACTCAGGAGGTAGCTCTGGCAGCATAATATTTTCTGCTTCTTTCTCAATCCTTTCTCCATTACTTTCTTCCTTTTTTTTTTTTTTTTGCCTTTTTCATCTGGCATTTTAACAATGCCTCATTTATTTGACAGACCAACAGATAAGATGTTCCACTAGAAGTTAATGAGTTTTCCACCAAACTAAACCATGGAAATTTATTTTTTAGCTCTAATCAGCTTAAATGGAAAAATTTCAAAACAAGATTACTCATATCCTGCCTCTTTAAACATAGTTTATTAAACACAATTTCTGTTTCCTTGATAATTCAGGACTATCATCACTATATATACAATGCCTCCTCCCAATAAATTGTTGCCATCCACCCGATGCTGCAGCTAGTACTGCTTCAATTACTTGTTCCTGATTCTATTGGTGCACTTTTACCCACCGTCTAACTTGTGTTTTACAGTCTTTCTACCCAGATAACTCTCAGTTCCTTGATGGCATTGACTGTTTTTCATATATTTCTATGTCCCAGTGCCTAGCACTATGTATTATACAATCCATAATATAGTATGAGTTTAATAAGCACTATCTTAAGTTATAAAATTCAGCGATAACCCAAGGACCTACTCATCTCTGGGAGCAAAGGGAGGAAAAAGATAATTCCGTCCAATTTGTTGTTTCTTATATATTTAATCTTCACAATAATTGAGTAAGAAGGTAATATTAGTATTTCTATTTTAGAAATGAAAAAGCTGAGGCTCAGATAACTCAAATACCTGCCCCAAATCACACAGCTACCAGCAGAAGAGCTGTAACTTGAACCTGGACCTGTCTTATGCCAAAGTCCCTCCACTTCCCTGCCAAACCACATACACTCACTGTGACATGGAATGGGCCACCTGCTTTTTGGTTGGAGATGATGTTCATACAGTTTTTCTGCCCCTCCCTCAAGGTCACCTGTCACCTCTGGCTATTGCCCTCTCCTACCTGATTTTGCTGTTCTGGTTTTCAATCAGCATAGAAAATACTAACCATGATTGTTAGACTTATTTAGAAATAAGAATAAAATATCCTTAGTAACAACATAAGGAAAGGATGACAAATGGTACGTGAGCTGCCCGCTTCACCCTGATGGCACAGTAGTAGCTGACCAGCGGGCTGGGTTGAGGCAACATCCACGCTCTGCAGGAAGGGCCCACTGGGCAGAGCAAAGTCTGGCACAGTTAAGACAAGAGAAAGTGGTGCCATGCTTCTGGAGCCTGGGGAGTTTTGTTGTTGTTGTTTTTTTTTTTTTGGTATGCGGACCTCTCACTGTTGTGGCCTCTCCCGTTGCGGAGCACAGGCTCCAGTGGCGCAGGCTCCAGTCGTGCAGGCTCAGTGGCCATGGCTCACGAGCCCAGCCGCTCCGCAACATGTGGGATCTTCCCGGACCGAGGCACGAACCCGTGTCCCCTGCATCGGCAGGCAGACTCTCAACCACTGCGACACCAGGGAAGCCCCCTGGGGAGTTTTCAATGAGTAAATCGCATGAAAGTTACTGTGTGGTCTTGGCATCATCTATCTAGATTTTCAGATGTGTTTTTGCTTACTCCTTTGTTCTTAGCTAGAGTATGCACAGTTAAGGAGGCTAGATAAATGACTTCTGGATAACTAAAATATTTATGATGGTCTTCTTCTTTCTCTTCCTCCTTACTTTGTTTTTCTTGGCCAATGGACTGTGGTTTAGGTCTTAAGTTTGGCAGCATCATCCACATCATCCACCGACTTTACCTAAGTCACTGAGAGCACATAGACTAAGAGAGAGCAAACCTCTGGTACAGATTAGACAACCACAGGGAAGTAAGTAAATTAACAAAGAAACAAATGATTACAGTCGGCATAAGAGATTTTTTTCCCAGAAATATTGTGTGTGAAGATTTAAGTGCACGTGGCACCCTGACACCCATTAGACTCCTTCACCCCTGCATCATTCTTTCCACTGCCCACAAGAGCTGGTGACATTTGTTAGCCTCCTTTGCTACTACTTCTGTCTTTGTTACCACCACTTCAGCTCCATATACAATCTTCTTTGCTTGCTCTCCCCTTCTCTGTGCCTTTCTTATTTCTTACCTCATTGGATCCCTGTCATGTTGTGTGAGCTTCTTGGCACCTACATGAAAAGGCTGACCTTTTATATACACCACCATCAAGCCAGAAGGCTTTTTCCCTCCTGCTGGAGAATTAATCAATCATAGCTCATCCGCTATAACCTTCACGTCTTTGGTTCTTCTTAACTCACTCATTCAAAATGCTCAGATCTCAGTTTCTTTCCTACAAGATACACAATTTTTTTCCTTTTGTATCTGACACATTTCCTGTTGCTTGAACACTACACTGGATAACTGAGGTTATGCTGTACTCTATAAAGCCCAGCTGCTGGAAGTCACTTTTCCATCGTCCCACACATGGTAGTCAATGTATGCATCCATTACCCTTCCAGGGAGTACCCAGTTTAGGTTCAATTCCCAAGTGGCCAGCTCTAACAATTCTCTTTTCTCTCCCACTCTTCAGCATATGTCTCAAAGAAGGGAAGACTGTCATCATTAGAGGGGTAACCTTGATTCTACTAGAAGCAATTTTCTCAAATCATTTGCAAAAAAAATTATTTAACCAATTCCTTGTGGCAACTGGTGACAAAGCATAGTGGGTTTTGGTCCTGATATTAACAACTCCTGATAGCTAGGGGTTCAATTTGCTAGGGGATCATTCTAAAAATAGATTGCTTATGGTTGATCAACACCCAGAGACCCAATTTATCAAAAGGTATCCTGAAGGACAACATTCTGTCATTATTCCAAGAACAGAGTTACCTGATATTGCAAATTCAATTAAATAGAGTTGTGAAGGGAAGAAAAACAATAGAGAAATCACTTCTGGGAAGTAAGAAATGAAACAGGGTTTTATTGTTGTTGTGGAAGATACAGAATTTTATCTATGTTTATCTATTGAAGAGAAGCAAGAGGAGAGGGAGAGATAGAAAATACATGGGTGAGAGGAGGTTATTCATGGTATAAAATTGTGTTGTCCCATATGGTGGTCACTAGCCACATGTGGCTATTGAACACTTGAAATGTGGTTAATCTAAATTGAGATGTGCTGTAAGTGCAAAACACACATGGGATTTTGAAGATTTAGCATAAAACATAAGGATATAAAATATCACATTAATATTTTTTCATATTGGTTACATTCTGAAAAAATAATATTTTGGACACATTTATTTAAATATATTATTAAAATTAATTTCACCTGTTCTTTTTTTATGTTTTAAAATGGCTACAAGAAAATGTAAAACTACATATGTGGTTTGCATTTGTGGCTCTTATTATACTGGTTTTAGGCAGCTTTGGTATAAGGTCTTATCTATTGGGATTAGGTTCAACCACAAGTAACAGAAAACTCCAGAATAGCACAGGATTATTCAAGATGGCTGCTAAAGCTCTAACCAGAATAACCACATTCCAGCCAGCTGGAAGGAGAAACAGACCATTAAAGATACATAGAAAACAATGTTATGGTCCCTAAAGGGGGGGGGGATAAATTGGTAGCTTGGGATTAACAGATATATACTACTATATATAAAATAAACAATAAGAACCTACTGTATAGCACGGGGAACTATATTCAATATCTCATAATAACTTATAATGGAAAAGAATCTGTAAAGTTCTTTTCAAATTATATATATATATATTCAGATTATATATATATATATATATAAAACATATATAACTGAATCACTTTGCTCTACCAGAAACCAACACAACTTTGTAAATGATCTATACTTCAATTTAAAAAAAGATACATTCCGGGGCTTCCCTGGTGGCGCAGTGGTTGAGAGTCCACCTGCCGATGCAGGGGACACGGGTTCATGCCCTGGTCCGGGAAGATCCCACATGCCGTGGAGCGGCTGGGCCCGTGAGCCATGGCCGCTGAGCCTGCGCGTCCGGAGCCTGTGCTCCGCAACGGGAGAGGCCACAACAGTGAGAGGCCCGCGTAATGCAAAAAAAGATACATTCCACGTGCAACCTTCTGAAACCATCTTCTACCATCTGCTTTGATAAATGAGAACACACGCTGGTCAAGATATGCGTACCTCTGTAAAAATTTTGGGGGAAAACTAACCACTGTGATCTAGTAACATTTTAGTCACATTGTTACCCATAAATACAAGAGAGGTTGGGCAAGGCAGTCTTTATTCCTAACAGTCAAGTGTTCAGCTAAAAGTCAGGAATTTTTTTTTTTTTTTGCGGTACGCGGGCCTTTCACTGTCGTGGTCTCTCCCATTGCGGAGCACAGGCTCCGGACGCGCAGGCTCAGCGCCCATGGCTCACGGGCCCAGCCGCTCCGCGGCATGTGGGATCTTCCCGGACTGGGGCACGAACCCGTGTCCCCTGCATTGGCAGGTGGACTCTCAACCACTGCGCCACCAGGGAAGCCCAGGAATTATTTTTAAGATGACCATTTGTCCCAGTTTGCCTGAAAGTCTATTTTGTGTGTGTTGTCCTGGCATAATTATTAATAGCTCCCCCCTTCTCTCTCTCAAGTGTCCTAGTTCAGATGATAAATTATATGGTCACTCTTGTTATATTACCAAGAAAAAGAGAGGGAAACAGATGATGGGGGAGACAATTCAGTCTCTGCCAGAGATCCTTGAGGAATCACTTGAGAAATCCTTAGCAGGTGGATGCCTCCTCCAACCCACCTCACCATTATTCTGAAACAATGCTTTTGCAGGTTACTTGTGACCTCCATATTGACGAGATAAAGGGCTTTTCTTAACTATTCTCTTATTTATTCACTCAACAAATATGTATGGCGTGCCTCCATTTACCAAGCACTGTGCATTTGGGAGACATGGGGGTAAAACAGAATTCAGTGCCACTAATCCCCATACTATTAAACCCATCTCCTATAACAGTGGAATAACAGGCATCAGAATTGTCAGAATAATCTGGATTCTGGACTATTGTTTCTCCCCCTGGACATTTCTCTAAGATCTTTCTGTCTTTTTCTGGTTCCAGATAATTCTAGCCTATTGTTTCCCCAAATGTCTTCAATATATCACTAGTTTCTCAAGAAAGTTCCATAGTCAAATGATATTTGGAAGTGTAGCATAATCAGAGCTTCATAATACAAATCGGCATATTAAAAACTCTGAGAACTACTACCATAGCAATTCTTATTTAACTCTTCTAATCTGAGCTGGTTGGAGGGTTAATAGCTGTTGAGAGGTAATGCAACACCCCTTTTTACTGCTCCTTTAGTCCCAGAAGTATGAGGATATTATAAGAGTCTTTGTCCAGAGCTTCTCCTTCTACATTCAGCCTCCTGAAGCTCACATTTGTTCTCTATTTTTACCTCTATGCAGATGACACCTAAGCAAACTTCTCTAGCCTTTGCCTCATTCCCCAAAGTAAATGGGCAACACTACTTGAGTTAAACATCATAATCTCAAGCTTAACAATCTAAAACTGAATTTGCCAAAATCAAGTCCCCCCTCATATATGTCAACGTTTTGAGTAATACTACCTGTGGTAGACATTTTGCTTCTTTAATTGGCTGTTTTGGGGTTTTTTGGTTTTGTTTCATTTTGATTTGGCTTTGGCAAGGGTAGGGTGAGGAGTTTGGGGGCAGGCTGAGCAGACTTGCATCTTTATCCCTGCTTTTGGAAAAAGTTCCTTTGTGTGCAGTGTTGGTGAAAAGTTGTGCATAGCCTGTGGCTCCTGGCAGCCTAGGCTGGATCCAGCATGTGGTCTGGGCTCAGTTAGTCAGCCTCCCACTGGGGACTTTGAACTTGAGTTACTGGGACAGAGAAGCAGGATGGTTTTACAATTCATTCATAGTGTGGCAGGGGTGATATTGGCAGCAGTGTTCCATGACAATAGTGGCCTTGCCCTGGTCACCCGAGAAGATTCTGATGCATTCTATAGTTTGAGAACCCCTGTATCAGATCTTTCTTACACATCAGTTCTTCCAGGAAGATTCACTAATTATCCCATCCAAGACTAACTCTTCCTTTTCTGGACTCCTATAACTCTTAATATCTATACCAGTCATGCTGAACCTATGCTATGTTGCTTTGCTATTATTTAAGTAGGTATCTTATCTCTGTAACTAGTTTCTAAGCTTCTAGAAGGCAGGATATAAGTCACCATGACTTACATATAATAATTACACTCACTTAATGAATAAATGAATATTTGCTAGTGACAAATTAATTGCACCTGATATATAAACTTCTCCATTTTCTACAGAATAAAGTTTAAATTAGTTCACCTCTATTCAAGAGCTTCTAACGCAGTGGTTCTGAAATTTGTAATATTTTAAAATCACCTCCTAGAGAGCTATAACAAATAGTTATCCTCAGGTCACAACTTCAGAGATTCCTATTTAATTAATTTTGGGTGCAGCAATCTGGTCATTGTGATATTTTTTTAAAATTCCTGAAGGGTTCTATATTGCAGGTGAAGTTGTCAATCATCATTGTGATATTCAAAGTGTAGTCCAAGGACCAGTGACAGCGGTTTACCTGGGAGTTTCTAAATGTGCATTTTAACAAGATTCCCCAGTGATTCGAATGTACATTAAAGTATAAGAAGCACTTAGTCTAGAGCAGTGATGGCCAGTGGAAGTATAATGCAAGCTACATGTGTAATTTAAAATCTTCTAGTAGCTCTATTTAAAAAGCTTTTTTAAAAAAAGTAATAATAGGGCTTCCCTGGTGGCGCAGTGGTTGAGAGTCCGCCTGCCGATGCAGGGGACACGGGTTCGTGCCCCGGTCCGGGAAGATCCCACATGCCGCGGAGCGGCTAGGCCCGTGAGCCATGGCCGCTGAGCCTGCGCGTCCGGAGCCTGTGCTCCGCAACGGGAGAGGCCACGACAGTGAGAGGCTGGCATACTGCAAAAAAAAAAATAATAATAATAATAAATTAATTAATTTTAAAAATAAATAAATAAAGTAATAATAATTTAATAACATAATTTATGTAATCCAAGGTATCCAAAAGGTTATCATTTCAACAATTAATATAAAATTATTAATAAATATTTCACAAGTTTTTTTTTGCACTGAGACTTTGAAATCCAGTATGTATTTTATTTTTTTAATTTTATTTATTTTTTTAATCATCTCTGTTTTATTTTCTCATCTATAAAACAAGGATTTATCTTACCCAAAGCACAGGGATATTGTGAGGATTAAATGAAATAACAGGAAAGTGCCCAGTACAGAGTGTAGCACACATTTGATTCCAATAAATGTAAGTTGAATCTAGATTGATCTGACTCCCTAATTTTCTCCTTTTAGACTCTGCATAGAAATACCCTGCCTATAAAAATTAAGATCCTCCTTCCCCAATTTGTCCCAACTCCTACTTGCCAGACTGAATCACTCTTAAAATTGAAATGAAGCCCTTGACCTCACTACTTTTTCACTGATCATCTCAACCTCCTGACTCCACTTCCCTCTGTACTCAGGTTGAATATCATGATCTATCCCTATAACAATTCTTTTGCAGACAGTCTCAACTCCCATGTTCCATGCTGCTTAAAATATTCCCAGTTTGGCA
The DNA here is from genome assembly GCF_949752795.1 of Hyperoodon ampullatus. NCBI lineage: Eukaryota > Metazoa > Chordata > Mammalia > Artiodactyla > Ziphiidae > Hyperoodon > Hyperoodon ampullatus. Next base: position 44,494,168 of record NC_136925.1, on the reverse strand, counting down.
GAATGCAACCACTTGCTTGGCTTCTCCATATGTATACTTTATCAGCTGATTATTCTTGGAGAAAATTATCTAACTGGCCTCACTGATTTCATAGGAAATTCAGGACCTCAAACCTCAAATAGCAGTCAACACTCCCCAACCTAATTTCTTGTTTTCTTCTAGGAAGCTTGACTTCTCACTCTCTGAAATCACTATTCCATGATTTTTCCTCACTCCTCAGTTTTCCATTACTTCCTTTCTCTAAAATATTACTCCTTGACTCATATTTTGAGAAAATGGGAACAACTCCTTCACCTTCTCTTGACTAGGTCTACATATTCTTTCATCTGGTTCTACAACTCCTGTCTTCCTTTTGTTTATGAGGGAACGATGGTGCCTGCTCCTGAGAAACCAACACCTCCACTTGTCCACACCCCCTTTTTTCTACCCTACTCAAGGACTTCATCTTCAATTATTCTCTTCATTCTCCCCTTCTCTACTGGACTATTTCTATCATTATACAAAGATGTTCTAGTACCTCCCATCTTAAAACAAAACATCCCTTGGTCCCATATCCCTCTCTGGACTATGCCCCCATTTCTTTGCAATTCTTTAAAGAAAAATTTCTCAAAACACTGTCTGCCTTCACTTCCCTACTTTCTCATTTCCCATTCACTTTTCAACTCAATTCAGTTTGGCTTTAACCTTGCCATTGAAACTTCTCTTGTAAAGGTCACTAATTATCTCCAATGTTGCCAAACTCAATACAGGTGTCTCTATTTCCCTTTTATTGACTTCTGAGCAGTATTTGACGGAGGGGCCACTACCTCCTCATTGAAATGCTTTCTTCTCTTGACTTCTGAGTTGCCAGACTCTTAGTTTGCCTTTAATTGGCCAGGCAATTTCTTTTCAGCCTTCTACCTATGCTCTTCCTTCCCTCCTTCCCAATCACCTTCCCATCCTTCTATTTTCTTTCCCACCCACTGGGTGCTTTGAACACCTTCCATATGCTGATCACTTCCAAATTCATATCTCTAACTCCAGACTTTCTCAAACCTCTGAACTGATATATCTGCCTCCTTAAGTGACATCTCCATCTGGATGCCTAATGCATCCTCTTGGTGGGGACCTTGCTTCACCAAGCCTTGTTACTACCCTATTATTTCCCTTTTCAGTAAATAGTAACAACATATACCCAGTTGTTCCAAATCTAGAAGTCATCCTTGGTTCCTTACTTTGCTTCACTGCATTCAATTTATCAGCAAGTCCTATGGCTGTGCCCTTGAAATATATCTGAAGACCATCCATGCCTTTCCACCTAGTTCAAGCCACTGTTACCTTTTTTTCCTAGACCAGTATGTATTTTATACTCACAGACCAGTCACATTTCAAGAGCTTCATGGCCACATGTGCTTAGTGGCTACCATATTGAACAGAGCAGATCTAGAGCTAACTAACCTTTCCCTCTTTAACATCAGCTACAGCTTTCCTTACAAAAGCTTTTTGCTATAGTCAAAGGAGCTTTTTATCAGCCAATCAACCTACCATTCATTTTCCGGTCTTTATACTGTTACCCCAACTGCTCCTCGCAGCCTTGAAAGTCCTCCTTCTACTCTCTCATGGTCTAGGTTCCATTTTTTTTCTTTAAACCCCGTTCAGGTCTACAGCTCTTTGGCAAAACCTTCCTAAAATGGTCCCAGATTACAGCAGTTAGTTCCTGTTCTAGGTTTTATAGGGTAAGAGCTTACATTCCTACCTATTAAGGAAGATGGTAAAAGATGATTTTAGAAAGCTAAACATGGAATGCAATTAGAATTGTAAAACATGCTGCCTTCTTAATAAAAATAAAATGTAGATCTCAGAAGATTGATACTGAAAACAATTTCTCTGGTGGGGGGAACAGCCTTCCTAGGTCTGCTAAATCAATCCACATAATTCCTCTTCTCCAAGAGACCTTTCATGGTTACCCTTGCCTACTCTCCCCCACACCATAATACTGGAAATAAATGATGCTCTACATTAAGCATGAAGAAAAGGAGAAGCAACGACTCTTCTCTTGATTGCTCCAAAACTTAACTGACACAAAAATGGAATATTCAAAAAGACTTTATTAATAGCCTCAAGGTAATAAAAGTAAAAATATCAGAATTCAGTGAATTTTGACGGTCTCACTTGTAAGATTTAGCTTGTGTCCTGTATGAGCAAGATTACCCCCATTCACATGGGTCATGGGTGGGGAATCAGGAGAGATCTTGCCAGTTCCTCCCTTCCTTGCACCTCTTCTCTCTCCACATAGGGACATTATGGTTAGCCTACAGATCTAGCACTTTCTAGACATCTTACTCCGCTTGGTCTAGAGTTGCACTGTCCAATATGATCACCATTAGCCCCATGTGGCTACTGAATGAATACTTGAGATGTGGAGAGTCCAAATTGAGATGGGCTGTAAGTGTACAATACACACCAGATTTCAAGACTCAGTACATGTATGAGTTTTACATTGCTGCTGTAAAAAATTATGATAAATTTAATGATTTAAAACATCCATTTATTATCACAGTCCTGTAGTCCAGAAGTCCTGGTACAGTTGGCTCAGGTAAGCCCTCTGCTTAGTCCTATAAGGACAAAACCAAGGTGCCATTAGCACTGCATTCTTCTGTGGGGACTCTGCAGATTAATCTGCTTCCAAGATCACTCAGGTTGTTGGCTGAATTCAGTTCCTTGTGGTTATAGGGTAGGGGTCTCATTTCTGGAGCTCGCTAAGCTAAAGGCCACCTGCATTCCTTGTCCCATTGGCCCTTCCATCTTCAAGCATGTTAAATCCTTCTCATGCTTTGAATCTCTCTGACTTCTCTTTGTGTCACATCTCTTCTGCTTGTCCCCTGAGCAAATGTTCTGGTTTTAAGAACTCGTGTGATTAGGTTGGGCCCACTCAAGACAATACAGGATAACCTCCCCATTTTAAGGTCTGTAATTTAATTACTGTACATCTTGTAAAGTCTATTTTGCCATGTAATGTAACATATTTACAGGATCCAAGAATTAGGGTGTGGGACCCATTCTGCCCATCACGATGTGAAAAAAATAATGTAAAATATTTCACTAATAATTATATCTTGATCATATGTCAAAACTATAATATCTTAGATATATTAAGTTAAACAAAATATAATATTAAATTTTACCTGTTTTGTTTTACTTTTTAAATGAGCTATATAGAATTAAAATTGTACATGTGGCTCACATTTGTGCTTGCATGACGCTTCTATTAGCCAGCACTGGTCTGGACCTACAGAGTTGTTAAATCCTCTTGACCGTCCTCATCGTTTCTGACATCAGATCTGTGGACCCACCTCTTCCATAAGAAATAGTTTTCTTATATTCAGGTGCGGCCTTACACTTTTAGGCCTCTGACTGCTAAACATTTCCTAGCACAACAGAAAACCAGAACTTTCATACAGGGACATTCAAATACAGTGATGGAGCATGGAGATGTGGGCTCAGGGGCTCATTTCTGCAAAAGGTAAGGACTCCTGTTGAACCAGACCTACACCTGATAAACCTAGTGATTACTGAACTCACCCTATGAGAGCAGAGGCTTCTTTTATTCATCTTTTGGTTTCCAGTGATTGGCACAAAAAGAGTTCCTTTAAATAAATATTTACTTAACCAACTGAGTCTAGATGTCAGTGATTAGCTCGTTTAAAAAAAAAAAAGATATAGTTGGAAAACAAGTCAAATACCTTCTAATAATGACAAAGATTTCTATACTTTACTGAAAGGACAGCCTACATTTGAAACCGTAAGCTGAACAATATTTAACGGTTGCATCTTTATGAGACAAGAGAGTGTGATGATGCTCAGAAAAAATATATTCTTTACCAAATGAAAACTAATTAACCAGATGTTTTTATTACTGTGCACTTTATTTGGCTTTGGTGACTAAACCAAACCAATGCATCTGTGACCATTTTCAAAACTGCATTCTAAAAAGATTTTTTGGCTGTGCCTCTTCATCCAGTGTTTAGTTTTATTTGTTTAATTTTGCACAATACTGAAATGTTTCTACTAAAAATGTTAGACACCCACCCACCCTCCTCTGCGCTTTACCTAGCAAGAAAGTCACATTGTTGGAGGAGTTGAAGAGCAGTACACGCTGAAAGTGCATATACCCTGATCTAATATCCTCCAACACAAGGCTAGGTAGAAAGCCTTTCCAGAGCTTTGCTTCACAGTTTCTGGGGTTGTACCTGCTCCCAGCCCCAGGTGTGATCTTGCACAAGCTAGGCAAAATCACTGTGACAATGTCTTAGTGCATCAGCTACAGAGCTAAGGATTCTCCGAGGAGAAGTTAGGACTGCTGAGAAAGCACGGGCTGCTGATTGTTCCTCTCCTGCCAAACATAAACCTGAAGCAAGACAGAATTATGAGAAACTAGATTCATCTCACCCCATCGTCCTCCTCAGTAATCTGCCTGGCACAAAAGAAAGAATGAATACCAATAAAAAGGTAATATAAATAAACATTTTAAATAAAGTTGACTAATTGAAAGGACTGATAGATGGATCGATGCATTCTTCAAAATCTATTGTCATGCTTTTGCAGACTTTATTGCTTATCAGCATTTTTCCCCTCCAGAAAAACAGAACAGCAACATTTGTTCAGAAAAAAGCAAATTGTGTTTCTTCCTTTCTTATTACTTTTATTGTTTGAGGTTTCTTTTAGACTATAATGTGTCATTGTGATTTTGAGATGGGGAAAAAACAATCCCTTGTCTTTCAAACATAAGGATGTGATTGTATGCTATTGTTGCCAACAATGAGCTACAGAGGTTAATGGATCACATATCTGGCAAACAGCCATCTTTCCTCCTGCTCAATATATTAAACAATATACATTCTGTTCTTGCTGCTGAGCTTATGATTTTGTCTGAGTAGTTGGTAAATAAGTTTACTTACATTTAAGTTATCTCTTTCTAGAACTCAACAGCTTTGTCCTTCAGGCTGTATCCTGAAATTGAAAAAGTACAGCTTGAGATCCGAGTTCACCACCTTTGGAAGTGATGGTGAGAGTGGGCATGGGGAAGGGGGTGGGGGTCGCAATTGAATGATAATCTAGAAATATTGTGCCTTGTGAATTGCATCCAACCTTTCATTTTCAGATTGCCTAAATTAACAAAGTAAAATTACCATAATAGAAAAGAATGGATACTGGCGGAAGCACCACAATTCTTTCCAGTGCTGTTGCCAATGAGCATTCCAACAGACCTCTAATTAAATGGACCAATTCTCTCCAGGACCCCAGGTTGACTCGACTCTGCATTCTATGACTCATTTGAAAACAGACCAGCACTCATAAGCAATAACGTGACTCCCAGTCTAAAGGACTTTTCTGCATATTGCATTTGTACTAGGGAATTAATATGAGACCTAATACCTCGAGAGAGAGAAAAAAAATTGTTTTTTAAGGAAACTCCAGAGGGGAAAACTTTATCAATGAGAAAGATATTAGTTTTCTGGGAAATTTTAGTCGGGTGGGGCTAGATGATGAGTGAGGAGACTGGAGTTAGGAAAGAAGAATCAACACATCAGTCTCAGATTAGGTGGGGTCTTTTCAATCAGGCAGAGAGCACAGGAAATAGCACGTAGAGTCCACTGCCCCACTGCTATTCTGGGAGCAAGGGGTAGGCGGGACGTTGACTGAATTGGGAAGGCCAGTGTGCCTCTCGGGTTTGGGATCTGGAACCAGGAAAAAGGCAGAGCCCTGATCTCCGCTTCCCAGCTAGGCGGTGATCGCCCCCTGCGACTCCGGAGGCACACAGCAGTCTGAGAACCGCCGCTGCCGCAGCCGCTCGACCCCTCACAGCCTCCAGCTCTCCCGCCTGGCATATGCTGGAGCCACACTCGAGCTCCCTGGACACCTGTGTGCCCCAAGCTCCAGGTCTAGGCCCCTCTGACCCGGGAGAGACCGGTCTCAGCTTCTCCGACTTCTGTGTTCCCGGGTTCTGCCACCCTGGTCACTTCCGCGGGTTCCCCAAGCTGCGACTTCAGTTGGCCGGGGAGCCCTGAGCGCCCACCCGGCCTCCTCACCGCGCTCCTGGTGGGACGCGCTGCGGTTCAGCCGCAGGACCTCGGCCTCCGGGTAAATCCTCTCCTCGCCCTTCTCCGCCTAAGGCCCTGCCCTCCCCCTGCAGCAAGCTGCTCCCGTGTGGGCGGGCCCGCTCTCGGCTGAAGACACCTGCGCTTCCTTCCCCACCCTTCTCCGCCCTTTTCGCTGCGGTTTCTCCCCTGCCTTTGGGAGCTCGAGCGGCAGCTGGAGGAGGAGCAGGGGAGGAGGACGAGGGCGAGGAGGAGTAGGGGCGGGGTGGGTGGGGAGAGAGCGGGGAGGGTGGGGACTGGCAGCCACTCCGCAGCTGGTCGCCGGGGACCCGATACCTCCCGCGCGCCCGAGTGATGGAGGGGAAGAGATTCGCTTAGACACACACACGCGCACACAGCTGGGCACGTCTCCGGGAGGCAGCCGCCGGGAGCCGGGCGGCGGCCGTGACAGCACGAGCCGCGGGGAGCCGGGCGCCCACGCAGCTTGGCCCCGGCGGCTCCAAGACCCCGGAAGGGAAGAACCCAGCCGCACTGTTACTCTTTTAGGCTGCTCGGGAGGAAGCAAGCTGCCCAAGGACCTGTCACTGAGGACGCAGGAGGTTCTCCGCTCGGCGCTCAGAGTCTGGGGCCGCGCCGGTGCCCGCGTGAGGCGAGGAGGATGCTCACCTCCTCCCGCAGAGCCGCTGCGGGCCCAGGCACCGCGCGGACTCCGGCTCTCGCGGCCGCCCCTGCCGTGCCCGCGCCGCGGGAGCGCGCCCTGCCGTACCTGGCTCCAGCCTCCAGGGGAAGTGCGGGAAACGCGCCCTAAACTCCACTACTTCTCGCCCGCCTCCTCCCCTTCCTGGCTCCCCGCCCCAGACCTCGCAGCCGCCGCCGCCGCCGCCGCCTGCGTGTAGGGCCCGCCTGCCTCTTACTCTCACGCACGCACGCACAGCCCCGCTGACTCGCTCGCATTCGAGCAGCCTCGCTCCCCGCGGAGCCGAAGCCCGGACGTCCGGAACTACTGCACCAACTGGGACTGCAGGAGACGCCCTGTGGCCCGGCGCGACCCGCCGCTGGCCCCCGCGCCCTGGGCTCCCGCCCACGCTGCCGCCGCCGGGGACGTTGGTGAGCAGGGCGCGCTGCCCGCCTCGCGCCGGGGAGGGGCTCGAGCACAGGGGGCTGAAGCTTCGTAGATTTGGGGGGAAATGACAAGAGGGGTGGTCGCTGAGGAGAGACATCCGTGTGATGCCGGCCAAAGCGCTTTGTGGGGCGCGGTTCTCTTGGGCACTGCCTTGAGGCGACTTTTGAGACGTTCTCTGGGGCTCGAGGTTAAACTATTGCGAGATGGGAAACGTGAGGGAGAGGATTCTCGGGGTAGATTGAGAGAGTCGTCCGTGTCAGGCTGTCTGTCTGTCTCTCCTCGAGCCGGTCGCAGCGCTCTGGGCTGTCTTTGAGGGAGGTTGGAAACACGCGTTAACTGCGCACAGCAGAGTTTGGGGGCCCGCCCTCGGCCACTTCGGGGTGATTGTGGGGCTGTCGCTTGGAGCGCGAGACGGCTTTGGGCGAGTGGGGGGCTGCGAGGCCCGAGGAGGACAAGCAGAGGGCAGGTAAAGGCGCGGTGAACTTGCGGGTGGGGTGCGTTCTCCGCCCCGCCGGCCCCCACCCCTCGAAGTACCGGTCCCCGCCCCAGGGCAGCCCCAGTGCACGCAGTTCACGCAGCCCTTCCCACCCACCCCCGACTCACACACACACACACACACACACACACACACACACACTCTCTCTCTCTCTCTCTCTCTCTCTCTCTCTCTCTCTCTCTCTCTCACACACACACACACACACTCAGGAGATAAATGCAATGGAGTGGGTGGTCATACCGTTGTTACTCAGAGGTGCGCGAGGTCGCTGTGGCTACTAACTGGAGCGCAGAGACTTACGTTTCTGGGACTTGGGCGACCGCCTAGGTTTGGGGAAGCCGGGAAGGAGCGCCCAGCCTCCTGCGGATGTCTCTACTTGGCGGTTCCAGGTGCACAGCGAGCAAACCTCTGTCACGACTCCGGAATCACTTCACCTTGGTGGGCTCCGCTCTCTGGCTTCCCTCATTGAGTGCTTCAGGGCATCTACCCAAGAAAAGCTCCTCAGATCCCGGTCTCCCCAGTACTAACCCGGTGGGTCAGACTCTCTCTCTCCCCCCCTCCCTCCCTTCTGCTCCCCCCCCCCCCCAGCTTCTTCATGGAAAACATTGATCCCTTAAGGGGAGGTTTAATATTTGCAAAGTGCTTTATATCATATTACTTCGTGGATACATTTAATTGCACTGTAACTCTTCTCTGATTTATGTAAACTTAGTCGGATAAATAGCATTCAGGGTCGGAATGGGGTGGGAGCGAGAGTGGGTGGGCGTTCTTTCTCTCACGGTGCTCCTTTCTGAACTGATTTGCTAGAAGTAATTTAAAGCGGGTGCTTCTGAAAGGTTTTTTGCTCAGTAGTTTTGACATACTTCAGGGCTTTAGACGAATGTTTCCACAGTACAATTTATTTAGTATATTCAGCTTCTATTCCAAGAAAAAGTTGAAGATAATAAAAGGGATTACAAAATTGGATATCAAAACTATTTTTAATGTTTTTATTGGTGTCAATTATGTTGTACCAGATTTTTTTTTTTTTTTAAGTTGCCGTAGTGGTTCCTCCTGGTAATGCTCTTAAAAGGAGAAATGAAAGCGATCTACTTACCTTCCTCCCTCTGTTTACGAATGGACCTTGCTTAAAGTGACTGAATGAGTGGCAGGGTAGGCTTCTTTAGGGATATGAAGTCATTCACTAGTGAACTGATGGAGACACAGGAAGACAGTATAAGAAACATAATGATGGAAGGAAACTGCTGCTTAAATTTAGCTGTCTCCAGTGCAGGGACTCTTAGCAGTGAACAAGAAAACTGCTCTGGCCCCTTCCAGATTACTCTGGGCTATTTAAAAAATACTCTTTCCTGGATTAATAAAATATATAGAAACATCATCAATAATATAAAGTAATATTTTCAAATAGGTGCCTAAAGGAGATAATATGGAAAATCACAAGCATACTCTTCAGAGTTTTGCAGAAGTACTAGGATCATGGTTTCTAGGTTAAGTCAGACCTCATTCTTAAATTTTAGTGTCCCTTTGACACTTCCCTTAGAAGTCCCTTTGACTTCTTAGAAGTCCCTTTGACTTCTTTGTGAGCAGGTGATGCCCACAGTGAGTTGACTACGCTTGCATCATTGTCCGTACCATTTTGCAGGCATACACAGATGTTTTTGAATGAATAATCTTCTTACTCACTGAATTTCCACTCATTCAAAAAGGAGCACAGGAGTACACACAGTATGCAAAGCTGAGCTGAGTGTTATTTTAAATAACAAGGAAGGGTTTCCAGTGGAAGCTGGGTGCTTACTCCTACACTGTGTAATGTAAAAAGAACTGCAGAACAGTGACTTATTTAAGGAAGCAGCATTTTGCCCAAAGTAGGTGGTCAATCATGAGTTGTTGACTCAAAAGTCATACAAGATGTTCACTAGCTAAGTTCGCTTTCACCATAAATCCCACCATTATTCTTAACACACCTTGTCATTTAGCTATGACTCAACTTCAAAGAATTGATGTTGACTTTAATCTTCTCACTCTTTGAATACTTTGGAGAAATAGAACTATCTGTGCACTGCTCTAGCTTTCTGTGTGTGATTTCTATGAAGCAGTGCCAGATCTGCATATGTCATTAGTATTCATTTATGAGTAAATGCAAATGTTCCTGTTGCACTGAGAAAGCTAACCCAAATTCCTAGAATGCAACAAATATTATGCTCCTTTTCTCATCTTTTTATTTTTATAATCTCAGAAACAGTAACATCTCTTACAAGTGCAGTTATATGTAAAAGAGCAGGTTAACAAAAATGGTTATTTAGGATTCTTTAGAAAAAGGGAAATGCCTTATGGAAATTTTATTTGAGAAGAATTTTCTTTGACTCTGTTGGTAGGTCTGCCAGAGTGGTCTTTTATTTTAGGGATGTTCATTCATGAATGAAGTAACTCTCAAGGTAACTTCCTAGTAAAAGGAGATAGCAATCCCTTAGTAAAGGGGACACTTGCTAAAAATGATGCTTAAAACCGGGAATAGAGTGTAAGCAGTAACACTCTTGTGCCACTGAAATTATGTGAATACTTGTATATTTTATTTATGCATGATTTTTAAATTTTCTATTTAATACTTTATTCACATATTTCATATTCTGAGATTATTGCAATTAAGTGAGGAGTTATTGATTGGTAATGGAATTATAGCTTGTTTTGGTTTAAGAAAAGGTGAATAGTCTGAAAGGAGAGAGCAAGTCAAGTTAAGGAAATGATTGTCAAACCTCAGATTTAGCTTCATTCAAGTTCTGTCCTTTTTTTTGGCGGGGAGGGGGACCTCAAAACCAAAATCACTAGTTAAACTTTCACTATGACCTAAATTGTTACTGTTTAGAAAAATCCTACACTGTAATTCTTCTGTGAATTTAATACAAATTCTTTAAAACCAGCAAAAGTATAACTTCTTTCCCACTGAAATCCAGTGTAATTGTTGACAAATTTTGCTCAGTCTAGAACCAATATTTGTTTCTGTGGGTCATGAGGTTACCCTAACCTTTACAGCAGGAGTGCAATTAAAGCAAGATATTAAGAACTACACTTGAAAATTCACTGATCTAACTCAAAACCATTTCAGAGCAGCTAAAACTTATCGAAAGTAGAAGTAAAAGATTATATCTGGAGATCCCCATAATGTATAGGCAGGGTAAATGGACCTCTTTAAATCTCATATGCAAGTTCCATTATCACGTCTTAACTAACATTTGGTACAATGGATTATTTTCCCTCTTCTTGAAAAGTTTTACGAAAGAAAGCTCTGTCAGTATTAAGAGATGTTGGCAGAGTTGGTTTGACTTTAGGCCATTTTACCTGGATTGTGTGTGGGAGGTTGGTAAGTTACATCTATATACACATGTGCTTCCGTATAAATATTTATATACATATGAGCATATGTATATATCTAGAGCACATCTCTATCTACTTGTATACTTTATATACTTGTGTATGTTTAGGTATGTATCTACGTTTTGTCTCATAACTTTGAACAATAGGAAGAGAGTCCTGCTTTGTGGCATATGCAGTTTGTGAAGTCATCATTATCTGGAGAATGATACTTATTAAATGCTCAACTAGTTTGATGTTAAAAAATTGGGAGTGTACTAAACTATTTTGAACAATTTATTTAAAAAACACTTGCCATAAACTTTAGTATGTGCCTGACACTGTCCAAAGAACTCTGCTAATATTAACTCACTTAATTCTGGTAGCTGCCCTGCTCTCCCCAGAGGGAAAATAAATAGGTAAAGTGGATGTTTTTATTATTATCCTCATTTAGGAGGTGAGGAAGTGAGGCTCAGCAAGCCTAAATAAATGGCTTTAGCCCCACACCTGCTCAATGGCAGAGCTGGCCTTGGCGCCCACTGTGCGGTGCCGCTGCTCTTGAGCTGATGTGTGTTTTTTTTTAAGTTTACTTAAACAGGGAACCAAAGGGGGACCCAAGTTAAGTTGTAAAGTAAATGCATTCTAGCAACTGAGATTTATGACAGTTCAAGTTAGAGTGAATTCTTAAGGAATTTGTAAGGAAGATGATTGGCATGAAGCATAGAAATAACCTGATCTAGAGCAATGCTAGAGCAGTGCTATAGCTTAATGCAGTTTTTAATGGACTCAACAATTTTCTCAGGTTCAACTACTTTTTAAAATTACGCAACTTAAGAACTGATGCCATATTTAAGTAGTTTTAATAGCTCAGAGGTTCTGATATTGCATGTTTTATGCTTGCCATTAATATCCTTATAATGTCGGCTTCTTGCATAGAGGTCAGTGTTATGTGTTCCTATATGGTACTTGCCAAAAGAATCAGAGTTTAATGTGAAAGTGTGAAATGAGACTTATTCTGCTCTGACCCATTTGGCATACAGTAGACATCCAATTAATGTTTACTGCACAAACTGATGAAGGGTATTCTAGAAGTGGATAGTCCAGAAATTTTACATGTCTTTAAAATTGCATAGTTTTAAGATTGTGATTCAGTATTGTACAGGCTTTTTCCTTCGTTGATGACCTCAGGACATCATCATCTATGAAACCCTGTGGATTAATAATCTTTTTAAGATTGAGTGACCTGAGATGAAGGAAGATGATGGGGAAGGAAAGTAAAATAATAAATTGATTAAAGTGTTTAAATTTAGAATTTGAGAAAAGGAAAACTGCCTGTAATTGTACCTTTTATTTTAAAAAAGCATATAAGTACACTACCAAATGTAAAATAGATAGCTAGTGGAAAGCAGCCACATAGCACAGGGAGATCAGCTGGGTGCTTTGTGACTACCTAGAGGGCTGGGGTAGGGAGGGTGGGAGGGAGGGAGACGCAAGAGGGAAGAGATACGGGAACATATGTATATGTATAGCTGATTCACTTTGTTATAAAGCAGAAACTAACACACCATTGTAAAGCAATTATACTCCAATAAAGATGTTTTTAAAAAAAGGCATATAAGACATAATTAACATTAAGTAACAGAATCCTTACACTGCTAATGGGGTAGCACAACTCTTCTATCATAAATATTAACAACTTTACTATTTGAGTATAGTTTGGGGAACTATTTAGGAACATATTAAAATGTCATTGTAATGCTGTTTGCCATAGCCTAAGTCAAGTCAATAAACAAAAAATCACAATAATTCTGAATGCGCCTCAATATAAATAAGGTATTTATTATAAGTACTGGAGTCAGACAGCTGGCTGAATTAGAATCCCTGCTTCATGGCTTGTTAGCTGTGGGATCTTGGACAGATTACTAAACGTGTCTAATTCTTAGTAATCTTATCTGTTATATGGTTATGGAAACAGCAGTTCTAGATTTCCCTATATCTAGATTTGATAATATATGTAAAGTGCCTAGCATACAGTATCATGCATAGTGAAGATTCAGCAAGTAGTAATTGATATCGCTGTTATCACCTTTAATATCACTGTAATATCATCAGCAATGGTTAAACATAACGGGTACATTATTCTCTATATCTATTTTATCAATCTGTCTTTATGTATGTGTGTATCTTGAATTGGTTGTTCTCCATTACAAAGCATAGGTTCTCTGGACTGTCTCACTGTTGAGAGAAGGGTATGAAGAGAAGAAATATGTGTTTCAGAGTTAAGTGTGATTAAAGTGTTACTGGATTTAAAGGCCTGTGTCAAGCACAGAAATTGAGAGGAGGCTTTTGGGACAGCTACTGCACAGTTTTTTCTTGCAAGGCCCAGCTATGTATGTTTACATAATTCTTTGAAAGATGTATCCTCTTATACAAATACAGTTAATGGGGAAGAACAAAAGGTTTGCTAAAAGCATTGACCTATTTATATTTATCTTTTTATACCACATGAGTTGAAGTATTAGGATGCACAGAAATTTCTTTCCTTTTATACTTTTATACCATATAGAGTTCATGGTTTAAAAAGCTATTTCCTAACTCTGATGATTAAATGTGAGTAACTTGATTCAAAAGTTTAATTTTATTCTTAGATTATTTTTCTGTAATGCATTTAATTCAGGTAGCCACCTGGCTGTCCTCACTTTACAGACTTATAAAGCTTAATACTGTGTTCCTCCATGTTATTTTGCCCTAATGGATACACCTATTTACCTCTTTATCTTTGTAAAAATAATAAATGATAATAGCTAACATTTAATTAACATTTACTAATGTACCAAGCTTTCTACAGGTCTTAACACATTTCTTTCCCACAGTGCATTCGATAGGGTATGTGTCATTAGTATTTCCATTTCACAGATAAGGAAACTGAGGCCCAGAGATGTCATCTAACTAGAGGGGTGGAGCCATGATACAAACTCATGTCATCTGGCCCAGTGCCCACACTTACCCACACCAACAGACTTCTGAGTAGCAATTAGCCCCTAAGCACCTCCCTGTATTTCTGGGCCTTGAAACCCACGCCTTCCTATTTCCCTGTGTCCTCCCTGCAACAAAAGAGGGGTTTATCTTCAATAAAGTTTACTTTCCTGGCTTTGTCCTATCACACTATTTTCCTGTGTATGTACAACGGCCACAAAAGCAAAGAATGAGACCATATTAATTTTTAGTAAATGGTTGGATCTGTTTTTCAATAGATTTAAATTGGTTGCCAAGATCCTGCTAAATAGTTGCATTTATGCTCTGTATGCAGTGGTAGGGAACTACCAATCCATGCTAGTGGAATTTCTTCATCTGGTGAGCCAGCTGCCTGTGACTTGAACTTCCTAACTGCCTCACTTTTTCTGAGCTGAATGAAATAGTATAGGACCAAAGGGCACTGGGAAGGGGCTCTTCATCTCACGGACACAATGTGCATGAGCAGAAAGGCTCACTACGGGGAGCTCCAGGGTTCCTGGGGGTCTGAAGGGTTCCTTCCTCCTAAGAATAGCTGGAAAAGGCCCGAGGACTGTTCCATGGGCCACCTGCCTGAGTACCTCTCAAGAGCAGGGATTGTGCTGGATTGCGTCCTTGTCACCCTTTTCTCCGTGGTACTTGGCACATGGTATAAGCGGGGGAGACTCGGAGCTTCTTCCTTCAGGCATCAGAACCTGGAAAGCAGAGAGGTGAGGGATCCAGGCTGGAAAGACACAAGGAGGGAGGTGGAGGCAGAAAACAGGGCAGATAAGGGGGTGCGAGGGGGTGAAGGGCCGGCAGATGGATTGGTAGCCAGGGGCGGTACTTATTTTCATTTCATTTTTATTCAGGTTATGGTTATATTCCTCTGTTCCCAAATCTAGCCTAGATCTGCAGTGAGCACTTAACCCTGATATCTGACTCTGTAAAATGAAGAACATTATTGCCTACTGTCCTGGTAGCAGTATCTGGCACACCATAAAATTTTAATAAGTATTAGCTATAATTATTATTTCTTGATTTTCTGCAGACAGAATTATGTTTTCTTAATCAAGTACTTATTTTAATACACCATTTACTCTGAAATGGATGACTAGACAAAGGTTACTAGACAGCATTTAGTTTTGGAGCTTCTGAATTCTACAAATACTAGCATTCTTTAAATAAGGGACACCCAACTCTGTACTTACCAACAATAAGATCAAGAGTTTAAGAATTTTCTACTCTCTCACTTTGTCCCAGCTTACCCTTCCCCCTTCCCGTGTCCTCAAGTCCATTCTCTATGTCTGCCTCTTTATTCCTATCCTAGGTTCAGCAGAAACTAACACAACATTGTAAAGCAATTATACTCCAATAAAGATGTTAAAAACAAACAAGAAAAAAAATTTAAGAATTTTCATACACCATTTCTTTTTTTTAAAATAAATTTAATTATTTTAGTTATTTTTTTTGGCTGCATTGGGTCTTCGTTGCTGCGCGTGGGCTTTCTCTAGTTGTGGCAAGCAGGGGCTACTCTTCATTGCGGTTCACAGGCTTCTCGTTGCGGTGGCTTCCCGTGTTGCAGAGCACGGGCTCCAAGCGCACAGGCTTCGGTAGTTGTGGTGCGTGGGCTCAGTATTTGTGGCGTGCGGGCTTAGTTGCTCCGCGGCATGTGGGATCATCCCCGACCAGGGATCGAACCCATGTCGCCTGCATCAGCCGGCGGATTCTTAACCGCTGCGCCACGAAGGAAGTCCCGCACACCATTACTTTTTTTTTTTTTTTTTTTTGCTGTATCCGGGCCTCTCACTGTTGTGGCCTCTCCCATTGCGGAGCACAGGCTCAGCGGCCATGGCTCACGGGCCCAGCCACTCCGCGGCATGTGGGATCTTCCCGGACTGGGGCACGAATCTGTGTCCCCTGCATCGGCAGGCGGACTCTCAACCACTGCGCCACCAGGGAAGCCCTACTTTCTTAATGTTACCTCTTCTCAAATACTTTGTTATTTTGCTCTTCTGTATTGGTAGTAGCATCTGTCCAGATACCCAAGAAAACTGAGAAACCAGGAAAAATAGTTAAAGGATCAGAGTAGGAACACAGGTAATTGGGGATCATGTTGTATTTTTCCTTCTCTTCCTCTAGTTTGTCACCAAGACATGACAGTGTTGCCTTTTGAGCATCTACCTACTACCAGCCCCAATGCTCCTGCTTTAGTTCAGGCCATCAGAGCTTCATACCTGAATTACTAGCTTCCTTATTAGCTTCAGGTCTCCATCCTCTTCAATGCTTCTGAAATTTTTTCTGAATGCAAACCTGATCATGTAATTCCCCTGCTTAATAACCTATAGCATCCTTTGCCTTCAGGGTAGAGTTCAAGCTAGCTCAACTTTCAAAGTCCTTACTGCTTCAGTGGCCCAGCATGGGACTCATCTCCTGTCACTCAACCTGAGGTCCCTTCAATTGGGTGATTCCAAGCAAAGAATAGAGCGTGCTCTTTCACACTTTCAAGCCATTGTACATGCCGGCCCCTCTGCAAGGGGATTCTCTGCTTGTCTAACTTCTTGTCTTCCTCACCACTTCTTTTTGTTTTCTTACTCTTCTCTTTCTTTGTAGCCTACTCACCTCCCTCCAAGCCAGGATGGGTTAGCTTTCTGATCCTCTATTATATGTAGTTTATTGAATTGTTGGTTTATTTGTTAATGAACCCCCAAAGTACATATACACATACTTGTCCTAACCCCCACCAGTGCCTGGGCCTGCACCTTCATCCCTCACCCAGCACAGGGTTGGGAAAGACATGCTGGTAGTTGTACATACTATAGTCTTTGTGCCAGGATGCCTTTGTTACTTAAAGTCAGCATGAGGAGAAGGACATTTTTTGTTGTTCAAGAAGAGAGCCAAGTGGGTCTTAAAACCCAAGTTGGCAAAAGGGACCCTGATGCAGGAGGGGGTGTAGTGCAGAGAAAGGAACTGGAGATCTTTGTAAGTGTGTTGCCCTGTCGATGCACATATGAGAAAACAAGGTCAATGTTCTCCCCACCCCTATCATCACCAGTCCACAGGTGGGAAGTATACCTCTGTCCCTGCTGTCTAAACACTTGCCACTGAGTGTCGCTTGCCAGCTTCAACCAGCTGGTGTTAGCAGCAAGAAACAATATCATGACAGTAGTTCAAAATCATCACTCCTACATTCGGCCGCTAATTCATTGAACACCTACTATAATCCAGGAATATCATTTAGCTGATTCAAAAGACTGAATTTGGCACATGACAGGCTATTCAAGATCCAGTGAAATTGTGGTTGTAGGAACACATAAAAGTCAGAAACTCTCAGAGGTTCCACCACTATCCATATTTGTCTTCTTGGTTTTTTCCTTTGAATACTTTTTTTTTGTTTTTGTTTTTTTTGTGTTTTTTTGTTTGTTTTTGTTTGTTTGTTTTCCTTTGAATACTTTTTAAGGAGCTTAGTGGCCATTCAATGTATCCTCTCTTTGACTGAGATGCTGATCACTTGGAATTTTTAACATTTTGGTTTTTTAGAACTATCTGGAATAACTCACATTTTCTCAGTAAAGGAGGTTAACGTTTATGCCATGAAAAGGGAGAATTTGTACCATTCCCCCCAGACCTTTCATCTCTTACCCAAAGAAGGAGTACTGGGAAAAAGAATACAGGTTAGAGTCTTTTGCCTACTGTATTTCAAAAATACACTTAGGTTGTTCCGCTTTTTTTCATTATTTTTCCATCTGGAAAGCTTTTTTTTTTTTTTTTTTTTTTTTTCCACCTGGGATGAACAACCGAATTATTAATTCCATTTAAATAATGTGCTGTATTCAGAAGAGTAGCTGCCAAATTTGTTGGGACCTATAACAAGACAATTAATTATCCAGCAACACGAGGACTATTGAGTGTTGGATATAAAACAGATGGTGGGAGAAGAAGGATGAGGCAGTCAGGATGCTGTGAGGGGTGCGATAAGTCTTTCAGGCTGTGTGGGGTAAAGCCACTTGTGCGCCAAGCCTCCCTCATACTCCCTGCTGTGCTTATTTTTCTCCATTGATACTTCCACCACTCCATCACTTCTCTCCTTGAGACTGCAGCTTCCCTGCCCCACTGCCACCACATTCATTTTAAATGTCAGGGGAAGTAAGGGGAGGTGAGGGCAAAAGGTCTGCTCCCCTTAGACCCTGGACACAATGCCAGCATCTGTGGCAGCCCCAGCACCTATCCCATGGAGCGAGTCAGGCTGCCATTACCCTTGTCCTGACATTGCTTTTAGTCCTGCAGATGTAGAGCTTTAAAGAGTTTGAGGTTCATTTCAGAATCAATTAAGATAAATGAATATTACAAGCAAACACCATGCATTTTTTTTTCATTCGCAGATTTCAAAGACCTAACCTAAAGTTTAAACATTTCCCCAGAGAAAACCTGGTTGAATATCAGTGAAAAATGCTTACAAGAAACAGTTACTACCCACCCACCCCCCGCCGCCCACCTTTCACAGTGATCCTCCTCTGTGTCTAATCCAGTTTGTGAGAATTAGCAGGTACGTTTATACTGAGCTCAATATTTGATAGTAGAGATTACAGTGACTTCACCGTGGATGCTTTTCTTATAGATTACCATCATGATGCATTTTTAACTCTGTGAAAGTCATAGTACTTGTTGGTGTGACAAAGGTGGTGACATTTAGATTTCAGATATTAAAAAGAAAGAAAAACTATGTAATTGCAAACTTTGTCACTCAGGCACCAGAGAAATACAGGATAACCTAGTTAAGATAAAGTTACAATAAAGTTACTCATTCATCATAAAAGAGTGAGTTTCTGATCTGAGGAAGTAAGCAGTCACCTTGCCTATCCCACCCTCTCAATATCAGGCCCATCTTTTATCATTTAAAGTAGAGCTCCCTAAAATAGATTACACTGACAAGTAGTAATTACTGACAGCTGCATTTAATTAGCAAAGCAGATTCCTGCTCATGACAATAAAGTATTATTACATGTTTAGCATTAGCAGTGGCAGTAAAAGAGGTGACTTTGCTAACACAGAACTAGAAGACCCGTTTTCTTTATGTAAAAACACACACAAAAGTTTGCCTGGAATTGAGCTTGTGCTACGTGGGAGTGTGTATGGTTACAAAAAGAAAGAAAAACATTAACTATAAAAGTGTTTTGTTGTTGCTGTTGTTGTTGTTTTAAACAGGCAGATTGTATAAGGAATAAGAAATAGTCCAGTGCCAAACATTGGTCCCGGGTCTGGAACTGTGTGTCATTCTTTTTGTGTCTGAGTCTGTGTGTACGTTTGCGGGGAGTTGGGGGCAGGGGTGGTGGAGGTGTTTGGGTGCCAAAGACAGAAACACAATTAACCATGTAAATTAGTAATTTCTGATTATATTGACACTGGATCTTCCCCTTTCCTTCCTCCCTTCCTTCTTTTCTTCCTTCCTTCCTTCTTTTCTTCCTTCCTTCCCTCTTTCTCTTTTTGTGCTTTACCCTATATACAACTGTGACTTGTAGAGTACTTGAAAAGTATATGCAATCAAATTTAGGATTTTATATACATTCTAAATTTTAAAGTTAATTGCAATTTCCATCCATTCCTTCTTATAATATAAGCTTGTCCTATCTCCCACTGCCCGTTATTCCCCCTTCCCCTGCCCTATCTTGCCCTCGTCTAGTAATTTTTACTAAGCATGAACATATAATGCTGGGATTCCAAACATCAACATAGATGGTCAATATTTTGAGCAACATGTACCACCTGCCTAACATCATCAAACCGCAGTGCATAGGTAGCTGCCTCTAACTTTAAGAAGGGCTGCGAAGAACGCTCAAACTAGCAGTCCTTGACTTACATGACATTTGCTATTTTCATTACTTAAGTGTATCACTCGAGATATATAAACAGATCAGCTTATTTCAGCATTATCAGTAGAATATTAGTCCAAGAACCTAATATATTTTCTCACACTCGTGGAACCCAATTCAAAAATATTTACTGGCGGTCTAAAATCTGAAGCAAAAAAATATGATGTTGCACGTCTGGAAGCTGTTTTTACTGAGAAAGCCTAGTGTGTTTTCACGATGCTGCTTTAAGTTATCTGGACGGCATTTATTTTTCAAGTTGTAAAAATAGACTCAGTATAATATACTGCCATCTTTTAACTTGCCACTTATAAATGCTGTATCCATAAAAATCAACTTATGTATCCATGGTAATAAGAGGCAAGATGAATATGAATAAAGAAATCCTAAATTGATCCTCCAAAAAATTTCCATCATCAAACTGTTTAGCAGACTTGCTAAATGTCTTTTGGTGTTTTTTTCCTCTCTCCACTCACCCTCTAGTGGACATAAGCTAAAGAACAAGGGGGCTTCCCAGGACAGCCTGAGCAAAGTAAACAGCGGAGATTCCACAAAGGATGTGGCCAGCCCACTAGTTTGATACTTATCATTATCCACAAGGACAATATGACCACCAACTGCGTTCACAACCCCCCACTAGGCAGTGTACCATCTTCATTCTCAAATACTGATCATTCTAACAAGGGTATTTAGAAAAAAAAAAAATTCAGGAGCTTATCTGTACTTCAGGGAGATTTTACAAAAAGGAAATTCTAAGGAGCAGCATTTGTATGGATACTAAGTATAAATAACTAAGTTAAGACCATTTAAGAGTTATTTTGAATATTAAAGTACAAAGCTTCACTAAAACCCTAAATTTAAAACCCTACTGAGTCTTATACTATATTGGTATTTAAGTCCTATTAAAAAAAGAGGTTAATTTTTATTTTGTGCTTTAGAAACCAACCAAGAATAGAAGATTCTTCACCGAAAACAGCTTATAGGATTCAGGGACGTTGACTAAAAAGTATTGTGATCATTGAAATTGGGTATGTTTGACAACTCAATGTTTCAACTATAAAACTTTCCAAAATTAGATCTATAAAATTGGAAACTTTGCCAGCAACTGCTCTAATTACTGTGCTAGTTCATAAATCAGTACTGAGGAATAAAGGCCCAAATATTCTCTTCTAAAAATGTATTTGACTCTTAATATTGTCATTACTCAGAATTCCATTTTCAGTCATTAGGCAAATACTTGTTGAAGGCCTACTGTGTACTACAGAGATGAACAAAACACAGTCCTCTGGCTTCAAAGAGTCAGGAGAAAAAGTAAATTATTACTTTACAATTAAATAAGGATCCATTTATTTTCACTTCTCCCCTCCCACCAACTAGAATGTAAAATCCACTGAAAGCAAGAATTTTTATCTACCAATATACCCTAAGTATGCTAAAATATTACCTGGCACATAGTAAGTGCTCAATAAATACTTGTTGAATGAAATCGTAGTTATATGACATATTAAAGAAGACGAGTAGAGGAACACAGAAGAGGCTGGGAGGGAAACGAGTAAGAAAGTACTTCCTGGAGGAGGTAGACCTTGAACTCGGTCTAGAAGCTCTAAATGGAAAATAATTTGAGCAAAGCTTACAGAGGCCACATATACCTGCATAAGCTGAGTGGGTTTGTTGTTGTTTTTTTTCTTTTTGTTTTGTTTTGTTTTCTTTTTGTCTTGAAACATGCCTTAACACTGAGTCAAAGAAACACTACTTTGACAGCCAAAATAGTATATAAGAAATTTGAGCCTTGGGATGCAGTAAAACTCTAGACGCCTCTGTCCATCTCTATGTGTGTTTCACATACACAACAGCTATATCTAGAATATGCCTTCCTTCTCTACAAACGCTTAATGAAACTATCCCCCAATTCAACCTTAGGTCCATGGATTTTGTTCCATTGTACAGTGATTGAATGTCAAAAGCCATGTGTACATAATGAATAAAAGTGATGAGCTGAAACCATAAACCTGCCCATGTCAGAAACTACTTGTCCCTCCAGGGCCAAGTGAGAAATAAGAGTTTTCAGAAAAGATATTCAAGGCAACACAGGTGTAACTCCCTTCACATGATCCAGAATCTTAGAAACTTTCCAATTTTTCGGGTGCCCATGAGACATGGCAGCCCTGTTGTCTAAAAGGGAATGAGAATGGGTAAGCCTTTTCAAGTATTTACGTTTTATGTGCAATAATGGCTATAGCAGTGCACAGTATCTCTTCTGTTAGGTTATGTTTATCTCATGCAGACTCCTTCCTTTTTATTCCTCCCCTTGAATCTCAAACTCTCAGGAGCTAAGACCAAACACAAAGAAGTCAATTCCAAAGAAACGAAACTGAGTTATTTGTAGTGAGGTGAATGGACCTAAAGTCTGTCATACAGAGTGAAGTAAGTCAGAAAGAGAAAAACAAATACCGTATGCTAACATATATATATGGAATCTAAGAAAAAAAGGTCATGAAGAACCTAGGGGTAAGACGGGAATAAAGACACAGACCTACTAGAGAATGGACTTGAGGATACGGGGAGGGGGAAGGGTAAGCTGGGACAAAGTGAGAGAGTGGCATGGACATATATATACACTACCAAACGTAAAATAGATAGCTAATGGGAAGCAGCCGCATAGCACAGGGAGATAAGCTCGGTGCTTTGTGACCACCTGGAGGGGTGGGGTAGGGAGGGTGGGAGGGAGGGAGATGCAAGAGGGAGGAGATATGAGGACATATGTATATGTATAACTGATTCACTTTGTTATAAAGCAGAAACTAACACACCATTGTAAAGCAATTATACTCCAATAAAGATGTTAAAAAAAAAAAAGTCCATTCCCCCCATCCAGCGCTCCTGCTGGAGTCTCCTGAGGATGTCTTTGTCAACCCTCACCTCGTGACACGGGACACGAGTGTTCCTTCAAAGTAGCCTTCTAGATTTCTTTGGCCCTAAAGTTAAAACTGTGTTTTTCTTTTGAGAACTTTTGAAAATATCCTCTGTCCCAAAATTAAGATCAAAAGTACTGAAACCTGTACTCCTTAACCCACCGCAGGCCAGCATAGCTTTATACCCTGGATAACTTTGTATACTTTAGCTTTCCATTCATTGAGAAGGAAAGTGTAAACTAAATATGTAGAAATAATAAGATTTGCATTGACTGAGTTGCCATTGAATACCACATGCTATATTAGAACCTTAACATGCACTGTTATTTTCTTCTTTTTTTCCAGCTTTATTGAAGTATAATTGACCAATAAAATTATAAGGTAGTTACAGTGCACAAGGTGATGTTCTGATGTACATCTACATTGTGAAAGGATATCCCTCCCCGCAAGTTAACTAACACATCTATCATCTCACATATTTACTTTCTAAAAAAAGTTTTTACAATAGGTCCTTGTCGGTTATCAATTTTAAATATAACTGTGTAAATGTCAACCCAATGAGGTAGGTTCTCTTCAACTTTTATAGATGAGGAATTGCAGCTGAAGTTAAATTGCTCAAAGCTGAAAAGTTAGGAAGAAGTAGAGATGGGAACTGAACTCCTGTCTTTCTGATTCCATAAATTCGTGACTCCTGCCACCAGTCATATTAGCCACTGTAGGTTTTTCTGAGCATAAAATTGAAGTATTCCTGTACTATTGATACTCACCAAAGATTAATGATTTTACCTATATCCCCCTGCACACACTTAATAGTCATCCGAACACAAGTCCTTGAATGCCTTAATAATTTTATGTATCATCAAATTTGTGCCAGGTAGTTTACATATGTTATCTTTCTCTAATCCCAGTAACAGTCCTGCTTTAGTATTATTTTTTTTCCTTGTGCCTTCTACGTAAAAGAGCTTCCCTTCATTCCGGCGTATGACTTTTTATCAAGTATGTTAGGAACGGGCCAGGTTGAGCTGAGGTAACAAAAGACCCCATTTCAATGGTTTCGCACCTCAAAGGCTCATTTCTCCCTCCCACCACATGTCCACTGCAAGTTGGAGGGCTCTGCCACAAGGTGACCTGCTCTGTCCGAGCAGCATCTGTGGGGAACATTGCTGATCTTGTGGCATAGGGAGGAGACATCACTGTGGAAGACACGCTAGCTGTCAAGGCTTCCCTCTGGAAGTGACACAAGTCACCTGTATTTATTTTATTAATCAAATCAGTTCCTATGGCCAAGTCTGCCATCAGTGAGACCAAGAAAATACAGTTCTCTCCCAGGCAGGAGCAGCAAGTATTTGGAAGTTTAATACTGTCTGTGACATTACATATGCTCATCATATCTCAAAACTATGGTATGTCTAGTCTCTTTAGTGGGTGAAAGTCAGAGAAACCTTCAGAGAGACTGGAAAGTATAGATGGCAAGAAGGGAACTACGCTGCCAGGAATTTTCTCAAGGGCAACCTGAACAGCTTCAACAGAAATGACCTCCAGAATTCTTGTCCTTTCACAAGTAGTGTTTCTTCACGTCTATTACTTTTGCTAAAATGGATTTTAGTCATTATCAAAAGGGAATTTATACACTGCACTGTTGCCTTTTTGAATTTAGAGTATATATTTAGAATTTGGAAGCACTTTCTCTGATGTCAGTTCTGCAGCTGTTTTTTTTTTTTTTAATGTGTTCTATGAGCAAATGTAGATTGTAACTATAAACACAGTGCAAGGAGAAAGCAGGCCCATCTGTCTCTTTCAAACTTGATTAAGGAAGGTTGTGCAGACCATATTTTTAGTATGGTCTTAAAATTAAGGTTAAGTTGCTTTGAAGCTAGTTGACGACTATAGATTTATTCGTTTTCAGGGTTAAGATAAAACAAATTGAAAATATATACACATTCCCAAAGACACATTATGTTGCTCCTTTAAAACCACAATTAGTTTTCAGTTGCATGGGAAATAACATTTGCAGGCATAGAGAGCTTTCCTCCTCTGACTTTGGTGACAAATTTTGAAATGGCTAACAATACTATTACTTGTAGTTAATACTGCTAACAAGAATTGGACATGCTTTCAGGGAAAAGTCTGTATACTACCAAGCACTGTATAAATGAAAAAAATTATATTACACTAATCTAAATGGCATAGAGAAAAATAAATTCCATAGTGACTGTAAGAAAAAAGTGGCTTTTCTGCTTGTTCTAAGTTGATTTTAATAATTAATCTGAAAGGCTTCTATCAAGTCACCACGTTATTAAATTATTAAGTGACCAAAAAATACCAGACTAGCCCTATTTTTCTCCACCTCCCATTACTATGAGAAACAGACAAATGCCAAACAATCGGATAAATAGTCAGACTCTGAGTTAATTGAGAAAGACTCTGGGAAAAGCCATTAGTGGCTCTGATGAAGAAAAATTTTAAAGGAAAAGAGAACAAGAAATTCCAGGTGGAAGAAGAATTATGAAACAACAAATAGTTTTCGATATAGAGAGAGCAATAAACCCAAAGGTTAGAATGTTTCAGTTATAGCACAATTACAGTAAGTGCTATGAAGGAAGAGATATGGGGACATATGTATATGTATAACTGATTCACTCTGTTACAAAGCAGAAACTAACACACCATTGTAAAGCAATTATACTCCAATAAAGATGTTAAAAAAAAAAAGTGCTATGTACTTTACATTTTTAATCTCCACAGTGCTTCTGGGTGGGAGTGGTGGGTTCCACAGGAGGAAAAAAAAAAGAAGAGGCTTATAGCAAGCAGTTGGCTAACTTGCCCTAAGTTTCAGTTAGAACATCATGTAAACCAAAATTAATTAAATCCATTCATCTATTTATTCTTTCAACAAATATTTATTGAGTGTTTTCTAGACACCATTCTAAGTGCTGGAATACTGCAGTGAACAAGAGAGGAAAACCCTCCTGTCCTATAGGGCTGGTATTTCTACAATATTCATGGTTTCCTATTTTGTTTTTGGAATGTTACGTTTTTTTCAAATAAAATATTATATGCCCTCCCCCCATACATAAAGCAGACAAAAATAAAGATGCTCTGTTTAAGGTGAGGATAAGGAGCTGGGAGCTTTACCCAATCAACACCTCCCTTTCCTCCTTCCTCATTTCACATATACCTACTTAGAGAGTCCCTACACCTTGAGATTGCTACCAAAATAGTGGAGATATCAGTGTGGGAAATGCAAGTGTGGGAAGTGTGGGAAGTCCAGATGGTGAGAAAGTATGAATACTAGATTGAAAGAGTAACTTATGGTGTAATTGAACTAGTACTGGAGTGAGGTTATCAGAGAGTGGAGAGCAGGAGAAATTTGAGGGGAATAACAGAAGACAAGAAAACTTCATAGGATACCTGAACTAGTGATATAGTAGTGGACATTGAGTAGATCCAGAAGGATTCAGAAGATATAATGAGTCAGCATTACGTCTGATGTCACACATTAAAGAGACATTGTAGATTTCAGGGCAGAATATGGGTTTTGGAATCAGATAATCCAGGTACATAGTCTGGCCTCAGTACTTACTTTATAACTTTGGTCAAATTCCTAATTTGACCTGAGCCTCAATCTCCTTATCTGAAAAATGAGCATAATAAAACCTAATTGTGAGAATTAAAGATAATACGTGTAAAATCCCAAGAACAATGTAGTCTCCTACAAAGTACCATCCCATCACCACCAATTTTTATAAGATTTTCTAGGGACTGTCTTATGTGTACTCAAGAACAAGTTCTATTATTATTATTTTTACCAATACCATTTCTTCCTCTCTAGTAAAAGATTGGATGTAATAAAGAACTGATTAAACTTGATGTGGCATATATTATTATGAAGAAGGGTGAGAGAGAGATTCTGATTGGGATAATGGTGGAGCCATTGACAAAAAATAAGAATCAGGACTTACAGACATACTTACACAAATATACAAAGGAACTGAAGTATGTTTATTGCAATATTGTTCATAGTAGCAAAAGATGGAAAAACTTGTATGTCTATCAACAAGAACTGATGAAGTAGGGACTTTCCTGGTGGCGCAGTGGTTAAGAATCCGCCTATCAGCAGGGGACATGGGTTCAATCCCTGGTCCAGGAAGATCCCACATGCTGCGGAGCAACTAAGCCCATGCGCCACAACTACTGAGCCTGCACTCTAGAGCCCGCAAGCCACAATTACTGAGCCCGTGAGCCACAGCTACTGAAGCCCGTGCGCCTAGAGCCCGTGCTCCACAACAAGAGAAGCCACTGCAATGAGAAGCACACGCACCGCAATACAGAGTAGCCCGCACTCACCACAACTAGAGAAAGCCCACGTGCAGCAATGAAGACCCAACACAGCCAAAAATAAATAAATAAAAAATAAATAAATTTATAAAAAAAGAACTGATGAAATAAATTAAGGTACACCTATACAATGGAATGCTAGTCAACAAAAATAAAGAATGAAATAGAACTTAAAATATGAGATGATTTTTAACATAATTTTTAAATATAAAAGCAAGATGTGCACTCTCCAGAAAAATAACAGTAAGCTTTCCCACATGATATTTATATTCAGGGTACCAAAAAAAGAAAAAAATAGAATAAAAAATGAGAAGATGATGTTTTTTAACTAAGTCTTTTGAAGTGGCCTTCACAGAACATCAACATGGTCACAACTATGGATAGACTTGGAAATAGCAGTGACAGCTGGTGACCAGAGGCTATACTACATATGAATCAAATTTAGAGAAAACTTGAAGGTGCAGATCATTCTCTTAAACTATATTTGTCTGTGGAATCACTCCCAACAGTAACAGTTTTGAAACCAAAGGAGACAAATTGATATAAATCACAAGTGTTGCATAATGGTGCCTGCAAATTAAATAATACAAAAGAAATATATTAAGTTTAAGAAAATTAAACGGATTGAGTTCTCAGTTTCTCTGTGAGCTTGGAGTATATAATATCTTCAGAGACATACAAATATCACATTTAAAAGAAGCCACATAAACATAAAATTAGATGCATATTTAAAATACATACTATGGATGGTTTTTGGCTTAGGGTTATTTTTGCAAACAATTATAGCAAAGCAAAACAAAAACTTGCTAAGATGATAGGAAATACCTAAATCTTGTTTCTCCTTGGGCTGATAGGAGCTGATAAAAGCGGTGTTTTAGCCATTCTTGGTAAAAGATTATGAAGTTATAAAAAGCTAATAGGTACTGAGCATTTGCTGGGTCTAAGCATGGTACTGAGATTTACATAATAGTTAATTCCCCATAACAACTTGGCAAGGTAAGTGCTTCTGTTTCCCCAAGTGGTTCATTACTTTCCCAAGGTCCCACAAGTAGTAAAAGGTTAAGTGGGCATTTGAACCCAGAGCTGCTGACGCCAGAGCTCTTGTTTGTAACCAAGATGCTGAATGCTCTAAGCTTAGGGTGTAATCTACAGGAGGGAGATGGGATAGGATTCAGTTAGCTTTACAGAGCTACAGGGAAAGCAACTCAAGAGAATGGATTTGGGTATAGAAACAGGAAATAATGTTGTGCAGAGTCTCGGTGGGCAGAATCTATGACTTGTATTTTACTGTTATAATTTTGTCCAGGATAGTTCTTTATTATCAGATAGTTGTTTTTTTTTTAATCTGTTTAAAGAGTCTGAGAGATCCCGGGAATAGGTGAGAGAGGGAGGAAAAAATAAAAATTTGACCAATCCAGTGATGAGTAGGTAGATAAATTATAAAAATAATCCACATGGATTTTGAAATCACTGAGGAAGAGATTGAAGTTGAGTTAAAGCATTGCTAAGAGTTTTTGAAAAAAGTATATACTATGCTTTTGGCTAGTGTAGACCTTGCAGTTTTCCTAATTGGTCACCTTATATTATGGACAAGCCACGAAGCGGACAGCATGTAGTTCACTCCCCAGGATGGGGAGCCATGAATGGTAAGGTGTTAAACGGTGGAGATTAATGAGCCTTGGCAGGTCAGGCTTGGGGGGAGCTTGGGTGGCATCTGCTTGCACGGCAGTGGGTTTAACTCTTGCCAGTTATATGTGTAAGAGCTCATAGTTCAGACTTTCAAGTGGAGAAAAGCTCACTTTATCTAATAAAGTATTCTTATTTGAGTATGTGCATTAACAGTGATGTTAATGAGGACATCCGATTTTCTGAATCTTGTTGGTGTGTGCGTGTTTTCATATGTTTTGATGATATGGAACTCAGGTCACTAGCCGCTCTATCTAGTCAGCCACTTTTCCCCATGACTTCTGCCCACGTTCCAGCCCACCCGCAGACACCATCATTACTCTGAGGTTCCTTCATAGCCCTTAGGACAACTCGGGAATATTTAACCTGTGCTGGTGTCAGCCCCCAGTTAAAACAAGCTCTCTGAGAACAGGCACCATGTCACTTTTGTTCCCAACTAGGTATTGTAGATGCCCAGTCTACCACTATAGGTACTCAATGAGTATTTGTTAAATGAACAGGTGGCTACATGAAATGTCTTTCCCATTAAACCTGAACAATCAAAAACATTGTAATATACAATTCAAATATCATATCCATAGATATTGCCCACAACCTAAAGAAAGAATATTTTTCTTATTGAGATTTTAAGACTGTTACAGAATTCCTTTGTATTTCTGTTAGCACTTTCACTCTTAAGGAAGCTCAGTAACTGAGACTACATGTTTCTGTGTACTCCACGTGTGTTGAAGATTGCCCTTGTGAGTAATGCAGGAAGAAAAATTGACTTGAGGAAGAAGGGGGCACTTCTACATGAGAACGTAAGAGATCCTAAGGGCATTTTCCCCCAAGACTGACCTATGGAGTTTACAAAAAGGAAAATAAAATTATTTACAGTCTCATGATACCTTGGCTTTTACAGA
Source organism: Hyperoodon ampullatus (assembly GCF_949752795.1). Lineage (NCBI taxonomy): Eukaryota > Metazoa > Chordata > Mammalia > Artiodactyla > Ziphiidae > Hyperoodon > Hyperoodon ampullatus. Next base: position 44,464,428 of record NC_136925.1, on the reverse strand, counting down.
GATATTGGACATAAATTCCCCATTTGACATTTTTACATCTTAAAGAAACCGAGAGTCGGGAAATTACTTGCACAAAGTCACTTCACTAATAATTGGAAAATCAAAGATGTTAAGCCAGATCTCTGAGTCAAACTTCAGTGAGTTTCCCATTAAAACACCTAACATAATTTGCTTTTATAAGGAAAATCTCATTTTATTTCCCAAACTAGCTGACATAGTGTAACTGCTATGTAACAATTTCATTGCCCTAGAATTAAAAAAACAAAAACAAAAAGAATAGCAACTCAAGATTCACAGTATCATCTCTTTCTTATAGGCTAATCTAAGCATATAAGATAATCTAAAACATTTTTATCTTACCTAAAATATAGAAAAATTTTTTTTACCTTTACAATCTTAGAAATAAAAACTAGTGCTGATAATTCAATGAACTTGCTCATCTAGGAAACTTTATTTTTTCTAGCAGCCTTAACTACAGAACACTTAAGTAATATTTATGGAAATTTTCTGTTAGCCCAATAATATAATATTTGGTGTGTATAATGTGGATTACTCTTCCTCTGAGATCATTTGCTTTTATTAGTTTTTTTTTTCTTTTTGAATCAAGTTGTCACTTGAATACTTTTGGATGTATCTGGAATCATCTCCCTCATCTGCTCTCCATTTCTTGTCCCCTTGGAATTAAAAAATCATCAATTTGATTTCAGTGCTCATCTGATATGTGACAGAATAAACAATACTGGATGTGTTCCAGGCCCACATCACATTTAATGCCATCCCTCCTCCAACAGATGGCCAATGTGTGTTCATTTTATGAGTGTCAGAATGGGGCTGCTTCCTGCATCATTGGTTTATTGCAACTGGTAGTGATATGGTTGGAAGAGTTACTTCCAAAAGCAGGTGACATTATGGTATAATTTATACAAATAATTATATGTACACAAGCAAACTACTAAAATACAAAAAATAATTTCTATTGCCTTGAATAAAGGCGGTGTTATGGAAGATCCTTGTTCACTGATGGCCTAATTCACTTTATATAACAGTCAATTCAATAACTGTTGATAGAAAAAGTCACATGCCTGCTTCCATTTCTCTTAATGGCACTGCAGGATTAGATTGAAGCATGAATGGAAAGATGGTATGTTTTCAAAGCCTTGGCAGCCTGCGGTGACCTTCAGAAGAAATGAAATGCTCTGCTGGCTAGAGAAACAATTGAGCTGAAATCAGTGAGGCGCAGAAAACTCAGAGATAGACTTCCCAAATTAAAATCTGTTAGCAACAGCTCAGACAAGAAGAGGGAGAAGAGAATATTATTCTGCAAGGTGATTTAATGCAAAGATTTAAAAATGGGGGAGAAAACAAAGTTTAGTTAAGAGAAGAAAAATTTTTATCTCCTAAAGAGTTTAGTGTCTATATATTATCTAGACCATGAACATATCTAAGTCTATAACCTGTTGAAAAGCATGCAGAAAAAGTCAGAACTTTTCATAAAGCAGGGCATGAAAGAATTAGTAGTGGTCATAATATTTTACAATCAAATTGTTTTCTATGTACCTCTAAGTCACAAAACAGTCAGTGGATCACATATTTGTAGAAGACTTTTTTTTTTTTTTTTTGCGGTACGTGGGCCTCTCACTGTTGTGGCCTCTCCCGTTGCGGAGCACAGGCTCCGGCCACGCAGGCTCAGCGGCCATGGCTCACGGGCCCAGCTGCTCCGCGGCATGTGGGATCTTCCTGGACCAGGGCACGAACCCATGTCCCCTGCATCGTCAGGCGGACTCTCAACCACTGCGCCACCAGGGAAGCCCTGTAGAAGCCTTTTGACATGTTTATTATGAAATAGTAATACTAAATATGTGTACTAAATCTGTTGATGGCTAAGCTCTATTTGTAATTTTTTTCTATTTTATGAAAATAATTGAATAGAACAAGGTTTCTGGTACCTTGTTAAGAAACTAAAATGACCCCCTAAATATATGTCTAGGATACAGATCAGATAAAGCATAAGACTGAAAATATACCTCTTTCATATTTGTAAGGAATAAAGGGAGTTGTAGTGGACAATGAATAGAGAGATGTGCTATATTCTAATATTATGTGTGGCATTTCCATTAAAATGCTTATACATAATGGTAAAATAGGTAGGAAATCTAACCATGCTTGCATATTCTATACATGAGAATTTATATGCACAAATAAAAAAGCTTTTATAGCCACAAATGCTCTATTGTTCATATGTTGCCCAAGTCACATAGTATAGTTATTAATTTTACATTAATATTTGTTGTTTTAATTACATTGGAACCAGAAATAGTGGGGAAAGGTAGAGGTATAATAGCATAAAGTTAATACTATCTTAATTTTAATCTTACTTGAAAAAAATTACATTTCTAGAAAGTCTTACAATGCTCAGAAGCTTCAGTGTCGAACTTTTATTCATTTCTCTTCACAGTCAGTGACCTACATAGTATCTATGCCAAGTCTTAAATGTAAAACTTCTGAGAGCTCAGCATAAATTAAAAAAATGAATTTGTAAGCGTTCATGTTCTCCTACTGTTTATCTTTGAAGAAAACACATGTATATTGAAATTAAAAATGGAAAGGATATTCATAGAATTACTTTAGTGCTTCTTAATCTCTTTTGACTATATTCAGTTGAAAATTTGGCCCTTTCTCTAGGGAAAAAAAAAGAACATGCACACAAAAATTTCTACTGAATTTCAGAGAATTTGCCAACTCTCTCTGTGAATTTCCAGGGACTCCTTGGACCCATGAAAGCAAAAAGAAAGCTCACTTTATTTTTCCAGGAAATTACTCAAAATACGAAATGTTATTCCCATTAAATTGAAAGGCATATGTATGGGCTTAAACTTGTAAAATTGCTCTGTATCTTACTGTGACAAAGGTAGCTTGCTGAAACTGACCTATCTAATGTCTCAACTTAGGAATCAGTCATGCCTACCTCTAAAGGCAGTCGTTCTCAAACTGTGCTCTTTGGACTAGCAACATCAGCATTACTTGAGAACTTGTTAGACATGCGTAT